>NC_139328.1:7992500-13895000 GCF_056507025.1 Lutjanus erythropterus
TTTGAGTAATTGGTTACTTCCACTTTTGGAAGCTACCATTGTAACTCCAGGAGGTATGTTAAATGTTCACACACACATTGCATCCGACACACCAGAAGACACAGCAGTGAATAAAAGTCCACACACAGAGATAAGTATGCCAATGCGCTCATCTTTTTATTGCACAACAATGTATCGTCTTTTTACGAACGCTTAAACGACATTGCCACTGACTGACAGACCAGCTTATTGAGAGAGACCAGGGTGTGGCTCTGTGTTCTTGGCCAGCAGAGGTGGTGGACAAGACAGCCTTTTGGACGCAGGCTCAAATCAGCCCCCCTCCCCGCGCCCTCGCCGCCTGCTGTGCATCTCAGTCTGAAAGGACTGGACGGCGACAAATATCACCAGCATCCCAAGTAGCTATCCCCCCCTGATCCTTTGAGATCGATTTGGAAGTGCCGCGGCTCGGGCCGGGGAGCTGATTTGTCCCCGGACTGTAGACATCAACTTAGACAGAGCTGGCATTCTGAAATACTTGAACCTTTTTGTTAAGAGCAGAAGCTGAGCACAGCCTGAGATGGTTGCAGATTGGCCTCCAGAGAGAGAGAGAGAGAGATAGAGAGGACACATGCTGTGTCAGATATCTGTGCTGTTGTCTACATGGTGCTGGTAAAGTGTGTCTGGATGCCCACACCGAGCTGCTCGTGCATGCTGTGGAATGCTACTAAGTCTAGGGATGTGCTCGAGTCGTTTATAGGAGAATTACAGTGTTTGTTTTCTTTTAGAACAAGTGGAGTTGTGACCGTGTAACACTTTCCAGCTTGTGCCGGCGTCTCTCTCAGCTTCGCGCGGGTCTCAAACCCCTAAATGGCGTCATATTCTCAAGTGGGACCAACATTATAGAAGGAAAGGCACAGGAACACACACACGCACACACAAACTCAAGCACACGATACACAGAGTCCTGAAGCAGAGAGAAGGCTTAGGTAAGCTAAGCAGGCTACAGTAGCTACGACACAAAGGTTTAACTGGTAGACTAAATAAAATCATTGTACAGTAGTTGGTACACGACAGTGTCTAGATTTGAAGGTCCCACTAAGAATCATACACAGAACTCTGCTTAGATAAGAAAAATACAAGCATGCACTCTGTTATTGTCTGTCAAGGTGACTCTGAGCCAAATTCAGCCTTGGAGAGATCTTTTTTTTTTTTTTTTTTTTTTTAATGGTAAACACCAGCATCAGAGTTTAAAGACCTGTGCAGCAATATGGTTTGAGGAAGATTTTTCCAGCATGTGCACAACAGCCTAGTTTTGTCTCTGTGTTGATATTTGTGCGGGCATCGCCACCTCCACCGTTTTATTTATCGTTTTTGGCTCTGTGCAGCAAGCAGGTCATCTAAGCTAACGTCTAGACTGCCGATATCCACCAGAAGCCTGTCAGAGCTCACCCTCTCACTGTAGAAAATGTTTCTTATACAGCAGGTTGTGGTAAAACACAACAATGTGCCCCACATCACCGTGTATACCATATGTACAGAACATGAAAGTACAGAGTACAGCGCGCATGGTGTTGGAAGGCTCAAACCAACAAAAATGTGCAATTTTGTGTTTCCCAAATCAGGGAAAATTATATATACTGACATTGTCATTTTAATTCAGCAATACTAGTCTTCATCTAATGTTTTTTTTACATATATTGCAAGTTGAAAATAAAAACACATATTTGCATTTTTACAGGCACATACATACCACAAAAATAGACTATGTGGAAACTAGATATACTAGGCACAAGGTATATACAGTCCATGTGCATGGGGCACATTGCAAAAACAATAACCCAACAGAATATACCAATAAATCAAAGACACTTTTACAAACAAAAATAATACCCTGATTTGCTAACATATCAACACCAAGGCATTCAGTACCCTTAATATCTGGTACAGCAAGAATGAGAGGTTTGAAACTTAGATACTCTCAATAATTGTCAGTCAGTGTCAAACATGTAGGAGGGATTTCAATCCCACTTCACAGCAAGGTCCAGAAGAAGAACCATTAAACAATCGCACTTTGAACCCCCCGTCATCAGGCAAATACAGCGCTATATCACGCACACATGCCGACAGTGGCTGCGAGCCAACTGACCGAACACACTTGTGACACAGACACAAAACAGATAACTGACAGAAGTGTATGTGCTTTGCCAGGGCTGTATCAGCCTCATGGCCGAGGGTTGAGACAGAGTGGTGCTGATCAAAGTGTCTGGGATGCCATCCTTTGAGTGGGAGTGAACTACACACTACAGTATCTTACTGGATGGATGCGATGAAATAGAGACGGTGCCTGATATTGCCTGAAACATTAGCTCTTTAACTCTCTTTCCATCTCGCTCGCGCTGACTGTGGACTCATTCAAATAATATCAGCACAGTCCTGACTGATAGCAGCTTAATAGGGCAAACTCTGGTATTAGCACAAAGGAATAGGGAAGAGGACCAATTGATTGCACTGGAACAGTATCGAAGCACACAACAGCTACTGACTCAAATGGACTCGGTTCATTCACAATCGCATTGGCATTTTGGCATGTACCTTTCCCATAGGAAAAAAAAAAAAGCAATACAAAGTTCCTGTGTTGCTGATGAAGCGGGCTGCAGCACGGTGAGCCGAAGAACATGACAAAGAACAAGGTTTAGTGCATGTTACTGATCAAACAGAACGTGAAAATGTGGGTTTACAAGCCATATAATGAAGCCCTTGGATAAAAACAATCACCTACACCGTGTTTCAAGATTTAAACAGCTCTCAGGAAAAGTGATCAAAACAGAACCGGCAGCGAGTTAAACAACAATCTGAGGGTTATAACTCCATTACATCCTCCTTGTGTTTCTCAGCCAATCAAAATTCAAGGGGAATCTTTCAGCATGGTTAAATCAACAAGTTGATTGTGTGAGGATAGACGAGTCTACATAAATCAATGGAAAGCCACGCTGCAGCGATCAATACATCTCTCTGGAAAGGTAGCGAACCTGAGTGAAATGTCCATCGCATCGATTTTACAGTTTGGCTCCGGATCGATGCTCCAAGCTGGAAAAAAAAAAAAAAAAAAAAAAAAAAAAAGTTGGACGCCTGTGTTTGTTTAACACATTGAATCAGCTGCCTATTTTCTATCCCAATTGGATTCGCTTTTCGTCCTCGCAGTTTAACCAGATAATGGGCCCCGGAGAAGTAGCACTACAACCGTTTTAAGGGAATAGAGCATCGATTTTCATTTTGATTACAAGGTCGAAGTGCAACAGAAGGTGCTTTAACTGAATGTCCTCAGTGCTCGCTTTGGACCGAGGAGTTCAAAGTGGTCACGACTCGCTCTCGTTCACGCCCTCGTCGATAAACGAACTTAAAAAAGATGTATCCTCTCGTGTTAGATCTGGGGATTGGGTGGGGTGTGAGGGGAGGGGCGGGGGGGGCAGGGGGGGTGGGGGTGTAGCATACAGGATAAATACAGCAACGTTCTACCCAGAGAAGCATCATCAAACCTAAAAAGATCGCACAGACACTCAGCAAACACATACAGCAATGCCCGCAACCCCCTTGCATCATAAAAGCCTCTTTAAATCTCCGTCCCTTTATTTACATGGCAGTTTAAATCTGATTAGCTGTCTTCCTTCTCGTATGGCGTACATTCAGCAAGAGAAGGCTTTTTAGGTTCAGCAGGATCAGAATATTTAGAAGAAATATAACCAAATTGAACAATAGGATTGCTGTGGATCTAAACGTCAAGACATTCATGGACGTTTTGGCCGACACGGGGCACGTAGAGACGTGGAAACGGAGCAAAGAGTCCTTTTTTTCTTTTTCTTTTTTTTTACAAGTTGCCCACCCCAAACCCCGCATTCACCTTTACAATTTCAAATCTTCAAATGGGCTTTAAAGTGACGTTTTGTTGAGGATCCGACTTGCTGAACACAAAGCGTGTGACTCTAAACCAGTTTTAAGCAGTTTTTGTCCCGTCTTTGTTTCTGTTTTTTTTTTTTTTACTAAAAATGACACTGCACGTCCTCTCATTCCCTCAAACATTTTTGGTTAAGGTAACAACATGGTCACTGGATTACAATACCTCAAGTGAAGCCACAATAGCTGCTGGATTCTTTAAGATTTCACATTAAAAAATAAAACAAAAAGGAAAAAGAAACAAGTTCACTTTCCTGTACAGCATATGTATAGATATTTATATTCATATATATTTATATATAGGCGGGGTAGAGTATTGCAGAATTATATTGCATGTGTTAATCAATAAACCTAGACAAAAACAAGCAAGTATACAGTATGGGTTGTTCACAAATGTTTCCTTTCATCATAAAGCTCAGATTATTTAAACACCGTTGCCTTCAGGGTTACAATCAGTACGCTGACCAAACAGCTGACCGCCTCCGAGATGTTTCATGAAAACAGGTCAGTGCCACCGTCAGCAGCACGTCAAACCAATCGCGCTTGACAAAGCAGTGTGGAGAGAGTGTGTGAGTCCATTCTCTGAAAAAAGAACCAAAACGTACCGACAAACTCACGCACACAAACTTACACCCACATATATACATACACACAAACCAAATATATGGCTTCTAACGTTGAATCAAGGCAGTTAAATAAATGGCATTTTTCTTCTATGTTTCTTTTTTAGTTGATACAGACACAACCAGACTTTGTGTTCAAGCTCAACTTTGGTTTGGGTAGATACAATGAATATAATAATATCCCTCCGTACTTTTTTCGTCAACTATTTACACATCGATGTAAGATCGACCAGCGGTCTAAAACACTATTTTCACTACTATTTTTAAACAATATGAAGAGCAATGTGTTCTTTTGCTACGACAGCTTATACGGAAAAATTACACTCAAAACACTTTTTGAACGCTTAAAATGTCATTGTCGTTTGACCTCAAGTCCCTGATTTTCATTTTTAAGTCCAGCTCCTGCTAGATTGCATTGCATGGATTCTACACAGTATGCAATAGTTACATTAATCGTACTTTTCTTCATATCTTTACAGTAAAGACAGCGATATACAGTAGGTGTTTGGAAGCAGAGTGTAAGGGGTGATACTAAGACTAAAGGTGCTGGCACAGTAGACTAGACCAGTTCAACCTTAAGTTATACTAGTTTAATTGTATAGACTCCTCCTAGCCAAAGTGTCTCAAGACTTTGAGTTGCTCTTTTCCTTCTGCTGACACCAGCACACAGTGCATCCAGGTCGAACGACTGGTGGCGCCGGCGGTAGCTGATTGGTCATTTAGCAGGCTGACAGATCAGCTGGACTGACCTAAAACAAACAGATTCTCCTACAAAAAAGGCCTCTTTCCTGAACTCTACCAGGGTCACAAGTTGGAAGACAGCCGGGATCTGGCAGAGTCTAGCTCTGGAAGGCTGACAATTGAATCTTTCTTGGGAACTCCAGAGTCCGGAGGTCCTGATCCAGCAGCTGCTGCTACTGCCCCCATTCCAGCAGGTCCACCGGGTGGAGGTGTGGAGGCAAAGGCCACCCTCTGCTGAGCTCCCGCCGATCTCCCCACCCCCGAGGGCCCTGGCAGGCTGGGGTGAGGGGGCTGAGGGGGACCGATGGAGTTGTTGGAGGTGCGGGTGGATGGCGGAGGGCTGGGGGCTGCAGAGGCAGCTTGTGGTGTTCCCTCCTGGGGTAGCGAAGGCTGGGAGGCAGACAGGGCCCGGGTATCCTGGCTCAAGCTGCCTGTGTGAAGGGAGTGGGTGCTCTTGTGTGAGGCAGGCCTCTGCTGGGTCTGTGTGGGGCTGGGTGCATGGTGCTGTACTAGGGACAACTGGGAACCAGAGGGTCCTGCGCTCGCCATGTACTGGAAAGTCCGTCCTGAAGCTGCGAGCGGGCTTTGGACGGGTGGGCTGGAGATTGCAGATCCAAACGCCCCTCCGAACGCCTGAGGGGGTTGAGACTGAAGAGGAGACATGGAGACTGGGCTGGCCAGGTTCTGCACCACCTGGAACCTTCGCACCATACGAGGGGACTGCAGAGTCCCTGGACCCACCAGGGGACTCGCCATCTGAGGACAAAAGCTCATGGCCACTGCCTGCTGAAGAGTGGCGATGGCAGAGCCCGTCGACGGCTGGCCGGGAGGGGCAAAGATGCCGCCGATGGACGGGGTCATAGACATGGCCCGCGGCCGCTGCAGGTCCACCAGCTTCACCATCTCACGGTCGTACTTGACGATCTCCTGGATCATCTCGTTCTCCTGGTTGTTGAATACGCCGGAGTTGAGATCGTGCTGAACCTTGTGCATCAGGATGGAGTTCTTTTTACCTGCAGGAGGAAATAAACGAACTCGTTATTACAAACAGAAATGAGAAAGGACAGGACGGAGAGGACACACGGCAGAACAAAGCATAAATATATGGAAACAAGAGGATTTGGAAAAGAGAGAACAATATGAGTTAGATATAGCATGTGATGTCCTTCACACCAGGTACATCCTCTCGCAGAACAAGCCCTGAGGAAAATGGATGTGTCACCCTGTACTCTCATCTACTGTTACAGTGTCCCGTATCATTCAGAGGGAACAGCACAGCTCATTTTACTGCCTATTCCAACATTAATATTCTGGAAACATCTCCTAAGCACAATATTATTTAATTGTCTGTACCCAGGGTTCATTTTAGATTAATCTCTTTAGTTATTTATTTAAAAAAAAGAGCTGCATGCAGAGACTTATGTTCACTTACAATAATACTACACATATGTTAGATGCTTTTGTACTGCTAGTCATTATACTCATATGTCAGGCTCTAATCTTGTAGTATCAAAAGCACCAAAATGATCTAAATGCTAATTCAAGACCTCAGGTCAGTCCAGTCTTTATTGTCCTGCCTGAGTTTGGCTTGTAGCAAAACATGACAGTGTTCAGTGACTATTTCTGTACCAGCGCTGTTTGTTTTAAACTTTTCACATTTCATAACTCTCAACGTGGGCTCTGTTTGTACTGCTTTTTATACATGTCACATTATATAACAATAACTATACATGCAGTCTCTGTTTTGCACTGCTTTTTTAAAAATATTTTTGCATTGTTTTGCACGTCACACCTTTTATTTTATAGATGCACAGTGTCTATTGCACTGTTTAACACTTTTTTTTACTTTTACACTTTTAATACTTTAATTTATACTTTACTATTGATGTTGATAAACGCTGTTTTCACATTAGTATTAGTATTGGTGATATCATTTGTCTTTTCCATTATATAGCTTAGTTTTTCCTCTTTATTTACTATTTTTACTACTTTTTTCCCCATCCCTTTTTTATCTCCACTGTCACAAGGATAAATACCTACCTACCTACGTGCAGCTTCTTAATAAAAAAGAAAAAAAAAGCCTATTTCACAGCCTTTTCTCTTTTTCCTGGATACTGAAAAAGGTAACAAGAATCGTTTTTTATGTTAATATTGTGTCAAAGTTTAAAATTCTGGTATCAGGACAGCTGTAAATGTATGCATTTTACCTATGCGGTCTAGACGGTCAATAGCAACAGTCTCAAAGGCTCTTCTCATCATGGGATATTCTTCCAGCACCTCATTGAAGTGGTCAACAGACAGAGAGTAGAGTCGACAGTATGTCTCTGCTCGCACGCTGGCTGTTCGCCGACCCCTCGTCAATAAGCAGATCTCTGAAACAAGAAAGTAGAAAGTGAAACAGCCTTAAACAAAAAAGAAGCTAAAAATATCATGGCTAGGAAAAACAGATGAAAACCACAAACTGCATCATACCTCCAAAATAAGAGCCATCAGAAAGTTTCATTGCCAGGGTGCCCTTAGTGATGACGCTGCAGACTCCGTGCTGAATGAAGTACATTTTCTTCCCGATGGTGCCTTCTCTTATGATGTAATCATGTGGCTGGAAAACCTCAAAACGCAGCTTGGTCAACATGGCCGTCACGAAGTTTGGCTCCGCGTTGGCAAACAGCGGCATGGACGCCACCAGCTTGCGACAGTTGAAGTTTACGATTTCCTGAGAAAAGACACATTATTTGGTGTTTTCAAGGACTGTTGAACGTGCAACTTAGGTACTGATTTCTCCTTCTGTTTGCATGAATGGTGTGTTCAGGAACTTAAAGGGATAGTTCAGATTTTGCGAGATTGTATGAGGTACTACAGCCAGTATATTACTTACAATAGATGGCAGCTCGCACTCCACCAGTTTGGAGAAGCAGAGAGGAGTACCAGCACAGAAGCTAAGCAATAAACTGCTGTGAACAGGGTCAGCAGCAAAGGGTATTTTAGCCTCTTAAAAAAGGTCCACCCAAAACAAATCCATATCTGTCTGAGTATGCACTATATGTCGAATATTTTCACCACTTTACCTCACCATCACACAGCCTTTTCCAACAGAAAAATGCCATGATATAAGCCAAATATCGCTCTCTCCAAACAAAACCAAACTCCATTGGCGAAATCAGCAATTTTACTTCACAGAACTCGGGAGCAACTGGTCTACCGCCGCCTTCATTGGCTAGTTCATGTGTGTAATTGTGTGACTTCAGTGTTTTAAAAGGATAGTTCGGATTCACACGATGACACAAACTAACAGACAGAGCGAGCAGACAGTAGACCAGCAACTCCTGTGTAATGGGAAGTAAAATGACTGATTTTGCCAATGGAGTTTGGTTGGTTTGGAGAGAGGAATATTAGGCTTATAGAACAGCAGTTTCCTGGCAGAAAAGGCTGTCAAACAGCAAAGTAAAGCAGTAAAAATATTAAAAAATATAGCATACACTGAAACTAATATTTTATAGGTGATTAAAACATGTTATGCTGCTGACACTGTCCACAGTTTTACATTGCTTAGCTTCCGTGCTGGTACTTTGCTGCTATTGATAAGAACCTCATACAACCACGAATAAAAGTTCATCTTATAAGCATGAACAAACTACCAAATAGAGGCTAAAAACTACTATGCTTTATGTATAACTTCAATGAATTATGTCATTAAAAAATAGATAATTATATGTAGATATTGTGTGTGTTATCGTGTATTTATGTCTTACCTCTCTGAGAGGCTCACTGAGTTCCCCCAAAATGCTCTCCTCATCAAACATCTTGCCCTGGTATCTGTGCTCATAATAGTCATGGATTTTCTGTCGGAAGTCAGCAGGCAGCTTGTGGAAGGACATATACTGCTCCACTTGTTTGTACTGAGAGGGAGCAGGAAAAACAGAGATAATGTTTTGTTAATACAGTGAATATAATCATTTTTAGAAAAAACATCTTGTTTTCTTCCTCCACTGTAAAAATGTTTAATTGTATTGTCCCCTTGTTAAAGAGACCAAAACCAACAATGCACTGATCCTACCAACAAGTACTGTCTGAGCAGTCAAAGCCTGGTGTAGCGCATTCATCTGTGCCATAGAGCTTCATTGTTGTCAAAAACACAATGAGAGACGCTGTTGCACTGATGGAGGTTATGATGAAAATGAACACTGCAGTTTATATCAAGTTAATCCAACATACACGGTCCTGCTAATATTAAAGGCAGACTATACAGGATTTTCCCCAAAAACATGCAGAAGTGTATGGCAGCACCTGCATCCACGGACGACCCACCCTCCACTGTACCTTCTTATTTTCTCATTATTTTTCTGTGCTTTACCAAGACCAAAAGTCAGTATCTATGTCCGTGGACGCCATAGTCAGCTGTCTTTCTGGTGCATTTACAAACAACAGCTGACAAATCCTACTGATTCTACCTTTAAATTCTCATTTCCAAACCAAAAGCCTCTTTTTCTGCAGCTGGAAAAAGTCCCCAACAAAGGCATCATTGACTCCAGCTTGTGCAGCATTTGCTCAAACCTACAGTTCCCAGCTGTTCTAGGTAATTATTTAGACTTTTTAAAAAGTGAAATCATATATTTGCAAACACTTTTTCAAGACTTACATTTAGGAGGAATGAATGGGCTCGGGACTGAGAGCTATAGACAGAGTAAAGAAGTGAAGTAAACACACAAACAAACAAAGGATTGAGAAACAAACACAGTGTTGGTTTTGGTCTTTTCATGGAATTTGTTGACAGTGACAGAGAAAGAATATTGCCAGCTTCATCCTTTCAATAAACAACAAACACAAAGAGTAACAATAAAAAAAAAAAAAGCTATGAATAAAGCTATGAATCACCCACCAGCCTTGAAAAATACTGATTATGATGTAGTTACACAGCTACATGTGTTTTAAAGCTCAGCGGATCAGATCATATGCATTCACATCTTCACACGCAAAAGTCTATATATGCAGCAGGAACCCCTCGTTACCGCACCTTAAAATTAGTATTTATTGTAGCGACGCCTGTGACCTAGCTAAAACCTGCCATCTCTCCCTCCGCCTGTCAGTGCCATTGCTGCCTTTCTTCAGCGTCACTGCCTGTTCATTCAGCCCCACCATCACCACCCCAGCATCCACCTGCAGGCTCCGACGGAGGGGGGTCCAACGTGTTCATCACACCTCTGTATCTCTACGTAAATATAATCTATGAGGAGTGATGAGGTCGGAGCCTAGACGCCAAAGTCTAACTGCTGCTGCAGTAAAAATTCTTAAACGTGAGCTGTCTGACTGGAATATAAATATGGAAATATCTGCCATTACATGCTGAGAATTTGTCCTCTCAGCAGTTTAAGATACTTCTAACCGACTGATATTTTCCACATGGACTGCCTGTCTAATAAAAATATAATTTGTTATATATTTTTGTTGCTTGAGTTTATTCTCATCTTACTTGTCTTATGAAAGTTGACTTATGAAACCTATAAGTCATCATCACATGAGTCTATGCTTTATTGCTGTGTCTCAGTTTTTTAGTATGTTTAAATTTATTGATAGATACACACAAGTAGTGTATTACTGTAATTATTACCAGTAATAGCTGCCTGAGGAATACAACTTTGCGAGGTTTTTACGGTTTAAGCTTTTTAATTCATCTTTACATTCATTGTAGTTATCATATACTGCATCGTTTTACATTTTCTCTGTGTCAATAAACAGACAAACAAAAAATGCCATTCACATACTACAAGTATGCAAGAGTTTTAGATATTTTGCATATAGCCACCTAAAAAGTGCAGTAAAATATTTGATATGATACTCAGTAAGCAGCCACACATTGATTTCTACAGTCAGTTGCCAGGCAAACACAGCAGGCCTGCAATAAATCCTTCATGAAGGTTATAATATTTAGTTTATATTGAAACTGTTTTAGAGGTGCTGGTTCAAAGTTATGGCTGTAGTTTATGGTGCTGTTAACCTACACTGCATTATCCTCTGAGACTTTTCTAGTATTTAATCATCAGGTGGACAAAATGTCATAAACACACACTGCAGGCTCCAAAGGGGACGTAGCTTATAAATGAAAATAAACAGTTTGTTTCGGAGAATGATGTTTTTCCAGTCAGTCAACAAACACAAAACAAACAAGCCAAAAAAGAAAAACCACACACACAACAGCGCAGTCACACGTCCTTCAGCTGTCAGCTGAAATGAACACACTCACCTCTGATCAATGCTGCCTAGAAGTTAATCAATGCCAGATCGATTGAAAGTGAAGCGTCAAACGCGGCAACAACACAAACAATCAGCTTCTATTGTTGAGATATGCTAATCACAATCTGTCCGGAGTGACCAAAAACTACGTGTCTGGGCTGCAGAGAGGCACAGAGTGATAGATGTGGCCATAAACAGAACAGACAGTAAACTGTGCAGACAAAAAGGTTTTCTCCTTGTCAGACTGTGGGCACTTCAACTAAAATATAAAGCTTCGCAAGATGCACAGCTCAACCCTGAACCTATAAAGCTCTGAGAGACAGCTGAGCTTGCTGGCATGGGCCGAGCGCTCACAACGTCCGGGGACTGAGGAAGTCATCGCCTGTACCGCCTCAATCCCACAGGCCCTAAAACTCTACAACGCCACACAAAAAAAGTCAGTTGGCGTCAGGTGACATCGCCTGGCTTGACTGTCTTCAGCAGGTTTGCTTTGCTACTTTCTGCTGCAGACAATTTTGCAGCCGTGCTTCCTGTCAGAGGCCCCCGAGCAAAACAATGAGGTCCACCTGCTCACTGCACAATCTTACAAGCATCAGATAAACGCATAAATTGGAATTGTTTGTATTCCGAGACAGACAGACTGGCTCCCTGTTTCCAAAAGAGACACATATTTGGCAAACAAAGATTTCTAGCTGTACATAATTCACTTCTTGTGTACACATCCTGCAGTACAGTGCAACGAAATCCCCACTTTCCTTCATTACAGCAGTACACTTTGTCACACTTTCAGCTAAAAAGCATCCTAGATACTCTACTGTAATGTAATTCCAGCTCCTACTAGGGTCACATTAGCATAAGAAACCAAATTGGTCTAATAAGACATAACAAGCTGTACTTTATCAAATTAGACAAAAACTAAAAATAATATGTTTCTTATTAGACATTAAACAAACAGCTACACCCTAATTAGACACTGTACACCCAACAGTACACTAATTATACGAAACAAGCTGTACTTTATATCAAACTAGATGAAAACTAGTTCTTTATTGGACAGCATTAGACCCCTTTTGGACTGTCTTTGAGGGTGATTAGGGGCAACATTACAACAGAACTGTACTGTAAACTACAGTGTATTGTTTCCCACTGTTAGATCCTTACAAGACTAGAGTTTAATACTAATATTAATCCTTTATATTTGCTACTAAAGAACATATTTCAAGTTTTTGTCTAATTTAATGAAAGTACGGTTTGTTATGTCCTGTTAGTGCACTGTAAAATAAAGTGTGGCCACTAAATTATGTGAAGAGAACTTATTTACAGTGCAGTCAGAAAGTATTTGGACATTTTGTTGGCTTGCATTCTGGACTTAATATGAAATAAAACCTTTGAGGTTAAAGTGCTGACCTGTGTAGGAGCTGTGGTGGGATTTTTTTATCCACAGTAGTTCACTTTTATGAGACAGAAAGTAACAAGTCAACCTGAACTTAAACAGCCTTCGTATTTCTTATTTGGTTGCAAATCTTTTTGCCGTGAATGTCTGGCTGCACTCGATGACCCGCAGTCATCAGCAGACTTGGCATCTTCCCTGGTGTTGCTCTGCCAGGTTTGTACTTCAGCCTTCTTCAGGTCTTGCTTATTTGAGGTGGTTTTAAAGTTCAGTCTGGTCTTCAGCAAATGAACTACTCAGTTGAATTGAAATGTACATCCATAAACACACTTATCCCGTCAACACCGGTCTGCCTCAATGAAAGGGCGGGTCCATCGTTATTATCATTATTATTATTGTGAGGCTTTTTTCATTGAAAGCCCTTCGTCCCATGTTTTCTGCGTTTCAACCCTTAGCCCAGAACATTTCTTGGTGGCGGGGCAGTGAACAGGGACGTCTCCCTGACACCCCCTGCGGCTGACCTTCTTCAGGACTTGCTTGCTCCCCATGCCTTGTCACGCCTCCTCGGTCAGAGCCAAAAGCTTGCTTCCTCTGCCTCCTCCGGTACCTCCCTGGCTGCCTTGTGCAGTCTGGCTCCCCGTAGCCCCGGGTCTTGTAGCAGACGTGTCATTGAGTCGCCAACGAAGCCTCTAACACCCGCTCCCAACGGACAGAGCTTTACATTCCATCCGCTCTCCCTGCTAAATACCAATGAACTCTCACAATAATTGGACAAAATTTTGTGAGTGTGAAATGCTTTTGTGTACCATATTCTGTCAGTTAGTTAAGTTTGTTTTCTTTAAACTTTGCCGATCTCCTGACTCACCTCCAGACTTTTCCTGTCCTTTTTTGTTAAATACTTGACCAAAACTAACCTGCTGAACTCCCCACAAAACCACTATCTTTCCCATTAGCCTCAGTTACACTTTTTTCTTCTTCTTCTTGCAGTATATACCATATTTTAGCATGCTTACGTGTTAAGCTAAGGCAACCATAATGCTTGGGCAGTTGGGAAAAATATAGCAGCTATTGGCAATTGATTGCATCACTGGTAGGCGGGGTTTGGGCAATCTTTTAGGCTAATTATTGTCATTTTATTTTGCTAATTTAATGGCCTGCCTCAAAAGAAGGAGTGAAAACCACTGCTCGGGGACAGACTCTACTTCAGTAGCACAGTACACACCCATTGAGCTGAAGAAAGAGTGAGAGGAAAACAGCATGCAGAGCCAGAATATTTTCACATCCAACACAGTGAACTAACAATTTATTTCAACCAAATCAGAGTTGGTGATTATTGGAACACCGGAAAGACAAACCAAGATGGTTTTGGTGAGTTTTATTTAGTTTTTCTGTCAAGACTGATGATTTAACGAGGCAATTAAATACATCTTAGTTCGGTAAAAGAGAGAAACTTGAATTTAGAAGGTGTACACAGCAAACTTGCCACACACACACACACACACATGCCCCCAACTGAAACTCTGGGGGCATTTTATCATACTGCCCAACCCAAGTGACCACAACAAAACACAAAACACAACTGTACTTGTTTAGTCCATAAAATGTTAGAAAATGGTGAAAAATGCTGATCACTGTTTCCCAGAGGAACTGTTACCTCCACAACCCGTTTTATACACAAACCAAAGATATTCAGCTTACTGTCAGAGAGGAGTAAAGAAACTATATAATATTCACATTTAAGAAAATTTTGATTTTTTTCAATTAAAAAATGACTCAAATCAATTAATCGATTATTAAAATAGTTGCAGATCAATTTAATAATTGATTAAAAATGAATTAATCTATTAATCTTTGCAGCTGTAGTCTGTGCAGAGGTGATGTCGGTCCATTATGACGCCACAGTGCTACACAGGAAAAGTACTGTCACTCTACCAGAGGAGGAAGTGTGTATTTCTGACTGATAGCATCAGCCACACTGCCTCCTTCTGCCATTTAACATAAACATAAATAAACCAAACATGCCGCATGTGAATAATTCAGCATGTATGTAAAGAAAAAGTCTCCTGGGCAGGAGGGATGATGGAGTTACACAACGCAGAGTCTCACCTGCATGAGTGACTCTGCTTCCTGACACGTGCAGATGGAGAGCGGCCGGAAGAAATGACCCCGTGTCACAACTCTTTACCCGACGTGTCAGAGCGAACACCGCAGCTGGTGTGCCTTTCATACAATACAAGTGCTGATTGTGAACAATGCGTAGGTGTGGGGTGGTCTGGCAGCGAAGGGGGAAACCTCACACCCGGCGCAGAGGCCGAGCATCTGTGTTCAGGCTAAAGTCCGAATGAATGAGGCAGCAAAAGCCTATCTGATTGGACTTGGATGGTGGCATTTAATGGCTTGACTTTGAGAGCCATGTCACAGTGCGGCGTATCGATCATCGCCACGCCAACCTCAAATCTCTCCAGCGTAACAGAGGAGAGGGTGCGTCACAGCGCCCACAGGGGACTGACAAATACCCGTATGAGAGTGAAAATGACATCCATTTTCTGCGATGACAGCAAAACGCTCCACTGACATTTTGTCATCTAAACGGCTGTTTTTAGGACTCTTTGTGGTTTGTTATTCAGACTTTTGTCTCTGACTTTGATTATATTTATCCACGTCTAAGCCCACAGCTTTTCAGCTTTCCCTTCTCCTACTTCCTTTTCTTTTCTTTCATTTGGTTTCTTTAATTTGCCTTCCCTTTTGTTCATTTCCTTCTTTCCTTTACCTTTTCTTTTCTCCTCCTTTCCTTTCTTTCCTTTTCTCTCCTCTTCACAGTAGCAGTTCTAAGCCAGTTCCACCCAGGTTGTAACAGTACACAAAGTAATAGAGTACAGTTTTCCGGTAACATGGTGTCAGCACCCACGAGAGTGGGGGCCACAGGTTGGTCCAACCTCAGTGTTACAGGGGCTCTGTCTCCTAAAACTGTCCCTGCTGCCTCATCATTTTCCTTTCCTTCACCATCCTTTCCATCATTTCTTTCCTTTCATTAAGTTTCTTTTCCTTTCTCAAATTTGCCTTCTTTTGTTATTGCTTTCCTGTTCCATGTTCTCCTTTCATTTGCCTCTACTCCCCTTTCTTTTTTCTTTCTTTCCTCTCCTTTACTTCCTCCCCTCCCCTCTTCTTCCCTTTCTTTTCCTTTCTTCTCCTTTCCTTTCCTATTCTGTCCTTTCCCCCTTTCTCTTTAGTGTCTTGTGTCATTCTTTCCTTTCGCTCTCCTTTCCTTCTTTCCGTGTCCTCTCTCCTGTACTTTCTTTTCTTTCCTTTAATTTAGTTTCCCTTTTGTTTCCTTTCTTTCCTCTCCTTTGCCTCTCCCCTGCTTCATTTAACTTTCTCGTCCGATCCTTTCCGCTCATTCCTGTCCTCTCCTCTTCCATCCTTTCCATTCTTTTCTCTTCCTCTCCATCATTCCTTTCCTTTCTCCTTTCACCCCTTCTCTCTTTTCCTTTTATTTCTTTTCCTTTCCTTTCTTACATTGTCTGTCTTCTCTCTCCTCTTCATTCTTTCCTTTCCTTGCATTTAGTTTCCTTTCCTTAGTCTAATTTGCCTTCTATTTTATTCCTTTCTCATCCACTTCCTTCCACACATCCACTCCTCTCCATCCCTTTGATTTCTTTTTCCTTCCCTTCCCTCTCCTTCCCTCTCCTTTTCCCTGCCTCTCCTCCTCTCTCTCTCTCTCCTCCTGCTCCATAACTTCTACTCTCCATTGGAAATTCTAATTCGGGTTCATCCCATACGGCCATGTGGATGTATAATTCATTCACTTAATTCCCCTCATTATATTATGAAGCACATTCACCAAAGAGAGGAGAATCAGATAGCGGTAAGTCAGAGCTCGACTCGTCTCTCTTCAGTTCAGAGATGTGTACACAGGGAGGAACAACACACTGTGGGGTCTCACACACTACAAAGTCTCATTAAATGAAACGAGGCTTCTAAGGAAACACTGAAAATCCTATAATTCAGTCAAAGGGACTGACGACCAAAGGAGACCGGCTGGCTGATAAGGGTTTGTTCATCAGACACACTTTCTACCGGAGGATAGTGAATATCGTTTGGCACTACTTAAAGGGACGCTGTTTTTGTTGTAGACACTGGCGCAGGAATCTCTCTGGCCACTATCTTTGCAAAGTCAGCCTGGTTGTGGATAATTGGAGCGATCAGTGACAAGCAGTCTGGCTAAGAGAAGACAGATCACTGTTGTTGATGGTGGCAGTGGCACGAAGAGGAGGAGGAGGAGGAGGAGGAGGAATGGGAGAGAGTAGAAAACAATCTTGTTTCCTGTCCTGTGCCACATCACGGCTCAGAGCTCAGACTGCTGTCTGCTCTGTCTGCTGACTGAGATTAGTCTCTTAACTCCCCATGAGGCCATCAAGAGCTGATTATAATGCAAAAGGTGTATCTGTGTAGAGTTGTGTGACTAGTCTATGTTCGGTAGCATGTTTTAAAGGAGAAATCTGTGATATATTTACTGCAGTGAATCATAAAGTGACAATGATACGCCATCAGAGATTAAAGTCCACTTCCATTCATGTTTTAAACAATATTAAATGCTCTGCAAGAAGTAATTATGTCTGATATGTTTCTTTGCACAGTAACATCAAATACCTTGTTAAAATGGCTTGCATATAGCTCTGCACCTTGCCTTCATTTACTATTTAAGAAATCATGAATATGCAAGCAGTTCTGGCTCTCTCCAGACACCCCTGCACCTGATTTCTCCTGTGTTTTACGAGCTAATCCAGCTTCTCCTGTGGGCTGGGCATCGCTGCTGATGATATGCATAGCACCACCCCCTCGATTAACAGGATTGGTTCCTTAGCTTTATGACATCATATACACAGCCAGACCGAATCTGTTTGTTTGAGATTGCCCTTGTTCACTGCAGTTTCAAAGCAAGAAGTGGCATTTAATGCTTATTTTACTCCTGATATGTCTTATAACACATGAAAAACACCACATGGGCATGTTAACAAGGTTAAACACGTGATTTTCACTGGAGGGGGTCTTTAAGGACACATGCTAAGTTGATGAACAATTTCCATTCCAGGATGGAATAACTGTTTTAGTTTCATGTTAATTAGAATTCAGAATAATGCAGAATGAGTTAAGTGTCTGTTTATGAGTCGTAAGAAATCAATACTAATCTTTTAGATGTTTATAACAGTGAATTTGAGCTATAATTTGATGGAGTCTGGCAGGCAGTGAGACAGACAGCCACTTAATTCAGACTCCAGAGTGTATTCTCAGATCAGTGGGCTTCTGTTTTCAGAGTAAAAGGCTTAACTTTAATCAACAGACAACTGACAGTCATAAACAGCTGATCAACTTACAGCGTTAGGACTCGTCCTGAGCTCCGTCGAGTCTGTGGAGGAAGTGGAAACAACTTGCTTCAACCATAGACTGTGTATTAAACACTATTTCAACCCTATTTAATATACAGTCTATGGCTTCAGCTCACTATTTGGGCTGCAGTGCTCATTTTTGGACGTGCAGTTGCTACATATTGCGCCTTTAAAGGCACAATCTGTGATCTACAGGGAAACATGAGGACCAAAAATCAAAAGTTATAGTCTGCTATTTTTCTCAAAGTGATTGACATGTTAGACATATAGACTAACGGGCTGTGTCCAGCTTATTTTTTAATTGTTTCCAATGGGAACGCCACATATCTATACTCTGCTTTAAATGCCTGCAGCGTGTTGAGGCACTGAGCATCTATTCTGCGTTGAGCAGTGGGTATTTTTCTCTGTCCAACATCAGCTCTTGAATCAAACGATGGTACTTGCTGCAATATTTCCAAACCCATAAAATCTCATGAACCCACACAGACTGGTGGGTCCATCCTCTCTCTGCTTTAGCTTTCAGTTCATCCAAGGCAAGGACTGGAGCAAGTAGGTCACTCTACCTTGTGCTAACATTTTGACATTCAGTATTTGCTGATAACACAAATTATTTGGGAAATTAGGTACCTGCAAAACATAAATTAACCGTGACCTCTCAGAGATCATGTTTCAAACTTTTGGGGTTAAAAAGCAGATTTATCTTGACTCCTGCTTCTCAACCTGTCTGCAGCACCGACCACGGAGGAGTCACCGATTCTTTACCTGCAAGAGGAGAGCTCAGAGTTTGTTTCTTCAACTTTTGGGATTAATAAGCAGATATATCGTCACTCTCACTTTTCAACCTGTCTGCAGCAGCGACCCACGGAGCAGCCGACTGTGCTCGGCAGCTACTGTAAACTAATTAGTCTCTCTGTCCATGTTGACAGCTGGCTGGAAGAGAAACGCACTATAAAGTTTGTGAATGCACAGAGAAGAGGGAGAAAGAATAGAGACAAGAGGGACAAAACAGAGTGCTGGTGAGTGCTGTCAGAGGCTGACACACAAACACACAGCCGCCTGTTTGTGGTGAATAAACAAACTCGCGTGAGTAAAGTGAGTAACTACAAATGTTCCCAAATGATCAAACTTGCGTGAGTAACACAAAGCGAACATTTGTTTCGCTTTTGGAGTGAATGAACACGCCATTACGGTCAGTCCCTCTTCCCTCATCTCCCCTCCTCCTCCCTCTGTCTTGCGCATGAGCACGAACGTCACCTGTTGCTGACTGGTTGGAACAGTCAGCTCGCTGCAAAACACTGTGTTTACATCTGTGTAGAAACATTTGGGTCTTTTTCAGTGCACACACACAGAACAGGAACCTAGAGGACCGTGAGGAGATATTCACTGAATTTGATAAAAAAAAAGTGTATTGGATTAGAAATGCACAGCCCACCTTTAATATTATTAGTAACACATGCTTTTCCTACTGTGGTAGATCAGATTATCTGCTGTGAAAAACATTTAGCATATCTGAAATCTTCCAAACAAATTTCTTCACAGCAAAACCAGAAGTGATGTCACATTTTCTAAATCAGCGCCTGAGTAATTCCAGAAAGTCACACTCTGAGCTAAACATAAACGTGTTAATCAAACCAGATATCTGTCAAATGATGTCATGCACTGACCAGCTATCCTTGAGCTGCAGTCTGCAGACTGAAATTTGCCTTGGAGTGAAACATCAGGGGTGGGGGTAGGAGGTGGTCAGGAAATAGCGTGCACAGTGTTGTAAAAACTGTGAGAGCAAGCACGGCTATCGGGCTAACAACAGCAGTTCACAGAGTTGTAGATTATACAGCGTTTTAGCCAACGTTTTACTGTCATTAACCTCTGTCACTGTCCTTGCTTTCACTGCAGCCTGGCAGTGTCTTTCCTGCTCTGCTGCTTGCATTATTTTGCTGCGCGGTTATAAAGCAAGAATAGAAACAAACAATATTTCCTGAATGAGAGATCAACCGCCTCCCGTCTCTTAAACCGGCTCGACATTTGAGAGGCCCATGATTTCGAGTGTCATAGTTCAGTCGGATTGAAGGAAGGAATGGGGAGGAAAAGCCAGTTTGACTGCACCAAAAAGCAGTGTCTGTTAAAGTGCCTGTACATTTATGAGGCGTATTATAAAACTTCATGAACCAGTAAGAATTATAACGGTACATTGTCTCCCATCCAGACTGGTGCAGCAAAGCTAATACAGGGGTCAGACAGATGTCAATCAAACGCAGCGCTACATGCCCACGCAGTCCTCATGCTGCATTAATATTGTTACACCATAATAACAAAGAGCCAAGACAGAAAAAAAACCACCTCCGAGCTGAAATTCTGAGTCTGAGTTATCAGGAATTTCTGAGTGACAAAACTGATGAAAAGAGCTACATTAGTGCGAACAGACCGGTAACCTATCAGGATAGAAAACCACCACTGCAGCAGGGTGTTGCACCTGTGACAGCTGTGTGTGTGAGTCTCCTGTGCTGTTGTCCCTTTTCTTCAGTCCTCTCTCGCTCTGTCCATCTCTGATTGCTCACTGAGGTGCACCAGGCCTGAGTGAGGGGCTTAAAGGCTCCTGTGAAGCATCTGATCATCAGAGGAGTGAGGCGTCTGGTGCTGGAGCTGCTGGGGCCTCATTTATAACGTGACTTTGGAATATATTCTGATCTTAAATATGACTTAAACATAAAACCACATATAAGTAGTTATTTATTAAAACCTTACTTTGACTTGGAAATGATCTCATATTTAAGCAAACGTCTAGACTTGACTGAAGTGATTTTCCTGCTGGTCATGTCAGGATGATGCAGGCTGTGTTGAACTTTGTCTCAGCTTTATGAACAATGTGATAAGAATTAAGAATTAAAAGCGTGAGGAATTAATACTGACACACTCCCAAGGTATGTGCCACGTGAATTCATGACTGGAGGAAATCACTGATTGTAAGGAAAGTGTCATTCATTTTAAGTTAATTTCATATTCGTAGATCACGCTTACAAATGTACATCTCAAAACCAGCTTAAGTAAGGTTCTTTATGCTCAGTATCTTTTATAAATAGAATTTTGTTAATTATCATCTTGTTTATTTGTATGTTATGCTAATAAATCCCATGGATTTGGTTGTTTTTAAAGGGTGACTCCATTAATTTTGGGGGTTTTCGGGGTATTTATATCATTCTGTAGTATTTATTATGTATTCAAATCCAAAAAACTCTTTGGATTGATTTGATTGTAAGTTCTGGATTAAGTATGTATGTTTTGGCATCAAAATGCTATTTTTGGAGGAGGAGGCAGCGTATCACCAGAGTAACTGCTAACTGCTGCTGACTTTACTCTCTGTTGTTGTTTTGGCTATAGTTAGGTTAGCTCAGCTAGCTGTGCAGCTAAAGGACCAGGACCAGGATCAAACACGGTCTTTAGGACCAGCTTAACAACAGGGAATACTGTACCAAGCTCATATACTGTACAATGGCTCTGATCAGGACTCTCACTCTGGGGACGATGAAGATGGAAGTCTGGGACAGTAGAGGTGTGAAGCGGAGAGTATAGCGACACGGAGGTCGGGCATGTGACAGGCAACGGGGAGCCACAATTTTTTCCAAATCTAACGCAGTGGATTAAAGATTTATTTTCAACCAAACCAGAGCTGATGTTTGTTTTACGAACAAGGAACCCTTGTGGGTCTATTTTGTTTTTTAGACTATTAAAGCTACGAGCATCAGCTGAGACTGACTGAAAAACCTGGATAAGATTGATGATGGAGTCGCCCCTGAAAGGTGTCGTTTTGTGGCTGATTTGGGGTCAGTGAGTGCTGTTCGCCACATGGGGGCACCTTAGGGTGGGGGCGTAAAACCATTGAAATAAAATCCAATATTAACACCAATATAATGAATTTAGCTGATATAAAGGGAGCTGTACACTGTTTGTATCTGGTTTCACTTATTCAGAAATTACTCTCAACACATAACACTACAAAAGAAGCACTTGGGAGGAAACATCTTGGGATATTGTGTGAACACTCAGGTTGGAATAACGGGAGGTTTTGCTGTTCTTCTTATTCTGCAGGCAGCGTGTGAATGCAGAAAATCAGAGAAGGTCTAATCAGGCAAAATAAATGAAAACACCTGTGTGGGTGGACCATGGGTGTGAAGGGCCTTTAATGCAGCATTTTCAAGTGACGTCGCACCGTATTACATAAAACAGGATAATCACAAAGTCAAAATCACAGAATGTAATGCACCAAAAAAAAAAAAAAAAAAGAAGTGTCTGTACTGGCCGATCATGCAGATATCAACAAACATGAATTCTAAAGTGAAAAAACCGTGCTAAGCAGAAAAACATGCCTGAATTTGTCATTGGTGTTGTCTTCAAAGGTGCATCAAAGGTAGTGAGTCTGCTTCTCTCTATGTAGGTCTATCTGCCCCTCTGCTATGTGTCAGTGTGCACTGTATATAAATAACTCATAGGTCTCTGCACCACAGCCACCAAGCCAAATTCTCCCTAAATTTAACCAGCATGGCTTGTGTGAGACTGACATTACTGCCGGGCTGAAATGGAGACCTCCACACAATGTGAGCTCGAGTCTCACTGAGGCTGTAACAGACTGCCAGCAGACGTGTTGTGCTAACACTCTCCAAATGATAAAAATGTCACTCACAGTCCTATCTGGAGGCGTGGCGAATTCGCCCAGCAGCATCAGCATCAGCCTCACTGGCATGGCTGGCACTTTTCTGCTCCACGAGTTTCCTTTTTTTTTTCTTCTTCTTCTTCTTCTTTTTTAAATAAACACGTCTTCAGCTCAAATACTAATCCTCACAGAGCTGCAGAAAAAAAAACTTTGCAGCACAGAAAAAGAAAATCTGACAACTGGTCAGAAAAAAGGGTTCAGGGGAAATGCACTTTCCTGCCCTCAGCAGAAAAAAATTTATATTCTAGGATGGGGTGAGGAGGAGGACGTTATAAAATATGAGTGAATACACACGGAGCACACAGTATTATGAAAACATTTCTAATGTGAAAGCGTGCATGTTTCTTACTTCTCAATTTATCCTCAGAAGAAAAAGTTTAAGGATTATGCGCACACTTGTAAAACTCATCACAGCTTTATTGTCAGTGTTCAGACTGCTTGTTGGGGAAATTTAACTGGATATTTAAAGGGATAGTTCGGATTATTTAATGTGAGGTTGCATGAGGCACTCAATGATAGTCAGAGTATTACCTACAGTAGATGGCGGTCGGCACGGCCCCAGTTTGGAGAGACAGAAGCAGAAACTAAGCAATTAACTGCTGTGGACAGAGTCCGCAACAAAAGGCATTTTAGCTGCTTAAAAAAAGTGTGTGCAATATTTAGAATATTTTAACCACTTTACTTTGCTGTCAGACAAACTTTTCTGACAGGAAACTGCTGTTACATAAGTCAAACATCTCTCTCTCCAAACCAACCAAACTCCATAGGGGAAATCAGTAATTTTACCTCACAGAACACGGGAGTTTCTGGTCTACCGCCGCCTTGTTCTTCTGGTTAGTTTGTGTTATTGTGTGACTTCGGTGAAAGCAAACGATCCTTTTAAAATGCCAAACTCACACAATAACTCAAACAAGCTTGAGGCAGTAGACCAGCAGCTCCCGCGTTCTGAGAGGTAAAATTACTGATTTCACCCATGGAGTTTGGTTTGGTCTGGAGAGAGTGATATTTGGCTTACATAACGGTGGGTTCCTGTCAGAAAGCGCTGTCTGACAGAAAGATTAAGTGGTGAACATGTAAGCTGATATGGATTTTTTTAGGTGAACATTTTTCTTAAGTGGCTAAAATAGCTTTTGTTGCTGACCCTGTCCACAGCAGTTCATTGCGTAGTTTCCATGCTGGTACTCCTCTCTGCTTCTCCAAACTGGGGGCAAGCTGATCACCATCTACCATAGGTAATACACCAATTATCAATAACTACCACTTACAGCCCCAACTATCCCTTTAAAACTGAGGTGTAAACATTTAACCATCAGCAACAGGTAAACAACAAATAACGGTCTTTATCTTGGACAGGCTGCTCATTGCGGTGAACCTCCCCGTGTAAAAGAAACCATTCCAATAGGTTTCTTTCTAGTCTTTTAACTCCCATCAGACAGAACACAGACAAGAGCACCAGTAAGCACTTGACTTGCTGAATCGTTGTCTTCTGATCCATTTATTGGACATGATTTATACCCGAGCGTCCCGACACATGGCTGAGAAAAGCCTACGGGGAGTTCCCCACAGTGCTAGCCAGACAAAAAGCCGACAAAAACACTCCAAACGATGTGAAACAGACAGTGTTCAAATATCTCGCAGTGCACCAGGACTTGTGTCGGCAACAAGGCCCTCCCGTCTCCCACAGGTTTCCCCTCCCCCCTCTCTCTTTGCTCCCTGTAGCAGACAGTTAGCAGTAGCACTGCACCTCTCAAGGACACAACCAACAGAGAGGATAGAGAGGAAGAAAGAGAAATTCAGACCGAGAGGAGAGGAAAAAGAGACAGAGGGAGACAGCAGACAAAGCAGAAAATCAGGTGGAGGTATTGTACATTATAAGAGGAGGAGGGGAAGGAAAGAGAAAAGAGGGGGATGATTAAAGACGCATAACAGATAATAGAGAGCGCAGGTGGAGTGAGAGCCAGTGAGTGAGTGAGATCCAGGCAGCCATGGTTGCTTACGTCACCTTCAGGATGACATTGGCAGGACACACAGGTCTGCTGCCTCATCAATTCTACTGCTGCCCAAGGGGACATCATATCACACACACACTCGCTCACCCACATCGGCCACACACACACACACACACATATACGTCCAGCCCCTGGCGACGTGGCTCTACCTGGCCGAACACACCCGCAGCCTCTGATTGGCTGCTGAAGGCCAGCAACACTCCCCCTGCTCCCCAGCCAGCGAGACTCTGCTTGGAAACAGAGAGGCTGCGCTGTTAACCACCACAGGCCACTGCTGCAGCACCGTTCGCTGCTCTGATCCCCATCACTGTGTCAAAAGATGTCTGAGAGACAGTAGAAGAAAAAAAAACTACCTAATAGCAGCACTTGTGAGTGGTTAACAGGATCTGACCGTGTGTGATGAAGGTCAAAGGAAAATGCTTTGGTGTGAACCCTGTTGCACCACAACACATTTAGTTATACGAAAATATTTTAATTTCTCAAAATTTATAGTCCTGAATGATGAACACATGAATAGATGAGGCTACATTATGATTACTTTCCGTTTAATTTAGAAGCAAATCATCAGTAACGCAAAATTATGCGAGAAAGAGAAAGAAAATATTAATGTGCTAATGAGCTGCTCCACTGCTTTCATCAGCTAAGAGATTTTTTAAAAGTGACCACTGACCGGCGGGTCAGTCACGACAAAACTCACACTGTGCAGCCACACAGAGTTTAAACTGATCCAATTTTTTCTCCCCAGATACAGATTCTGACCCCCAAAACTAAAGGTATCAGCAGATATTCAGTGAAAAACAATCTGACACCAGAGAGCTTCTTTTCCCAGCTTTAAAATCTGCAAAAAAAATTTTAATGGAACATGAAGCTGTAGCTACATATCAGTTCTTAACTGTAAGAGACATTCATATGCCAACACTGTTAATAAGATGTTGGTCCTCATTTTCTGAGCCTCTCCCCTTTATCAGACGTTGTCAAATATGAAATGAAACCTGATTCTTGATCTGAATCTGAAGAAGCTCTGGAGGTTTGAAACCACGCAGCATCTCTCAGGGCTGAAAGGTGAAGCCGATGTGGCTGCAGTTTATTGAATGGCCACTTGAGGCTGCTCCAAAAGTGAGACGACAGGATCCATGGAGATCCCACGTTAAAATGCACAAATTTACAACATGCTTACAGCCTGGTACAAAAAAAAGTCTTGGTCTCTGTAGCTAAGTTTTCTGTTCATGGCAACTGTTCGGAGGTGAATTTTTTTTAATATAACTCACCTCTTTAAATTATATTAGTTGCCTCAGCTCCACCCACACAGCCAGGAGTTAGCAGAGTCAGGTACAGTCAAGATAGCAACGGCCAGAGTCGCCACACTGTGAGCTTCAAAACTGCTCTTCAGAAACCGATGGCTGACATTGCGGACGCTCCATCCACTATTAATTATACTGTCTATGATAACTGCACATCATAAACTATAAGAGACGTCCATATACCAAACATCAGTGATTAGATGTAACGTCAGTTCTTGTTTTCTGAGCCTCTCTTCTTTATCAAGCTTTGTTACATGAGTAATAAAATCCATTTCATCCGTGCAGCCTTTCAAAAAGGACTTAATCTAAAATGATATGGAGCGAATCTTTGGTAACTTTCACTAACCATGCATGTCACTGTCACTCTGTACTGCTTAATGTATACTGTCCAATTAAAGATGGCAGTACAGATGCAAAGTATCACTAAAACCCAGAACTTAAAGTTTCAAAAGATACCAAATGTGTCTGGAGAATTCTTATGAAAATTAGTATAAAATAATGCACCAGATATCTAGAATATTTGTCAACCAAGAGTTAGAACAAGCTGATACAGTTCATGTGTGATATTGTCAGGCAATGTGGAGTGAGTTGATTCAAACAACCTTAAAGTTATAGGAAAAGGAAAAGTTTGATATTTTGGGAAATACACTTATTTGCTTTCTAATTGAGTTACACTGATACCACTCTCATGTGTGTTTACTACACATGAACCAGCTGGGACACCAGGACGTTACAGGTCCTGACCAAAATATAGTTCATCACAAACCCCCCATAAAACCACAATTTATCATTTTGATAGTTTGGTTATTGTACAAATTAAACAAACGTGATATAATGTCAATTATATTGTATATGTATATGTTAATTCAAGAGTTCTAGAAGTGCTGATCAGCAGATTTTAACCTAATTTTTGCATTACTTTGAATGGCCAGGATAATTTATATTTGATTGATATTTGCAACAGTTTGCAATATTTTTTTAGAGCGTTTTACTCTACAGCAAATCTGAACACCCACATGTCCAAGCAGCCACAGCAACTACACAGATAAGAACAATGAACTAATGCATGAGAGCTTCAAGGAGACAAAGAGGGAGTGACTCGAGGTGAGATGTGACCTATGACTAATTTACCAAGTTATTCAGTGGGACACTTGAAAAACCTCCTCTAAAACACCTCACTGTATTTGCATGATACACAAGGACCCAAATAACGGAGGTATAGGCATGATAAAAGACAGACAGAGAACAAATAAAATCCTTTTTTCCACTGCAGCTTCTGCACTACATGTTTCAACTTCTTTATCAATTGATGATTTTAATCTTGCCTGGTTTTAAGAGGTGCTGCAGGACCCTTACTTCCCATGTCAATGGCTGTTTCATGCTAAGCTAAGTTAGCCGACTGCTGGTGCTAGCTTCATATTTACTGTGCAGACATGACAGCGGTACTGATTCTTTCATCTGACCCCTGGCAAGAGAGTGAATAAGCAAATTTCTCCAAATGTCAAACTTTTTTTCCTTTAAGGGGAACAGGAAGCAGAGTTGATTTAATGAAGCTCCTCACCTTTTCCTGATACTGCCGTCTGGACGAATCCAGGGATTGGATAAGAGCTGTTGCATGGCCAATAAAAACAGCATAGCAAGTAGCTCCTACAATCATACTCAGCATGGTGAGCCAGATATCTGAGAGGCTCTCCGGGGCCTGCCGGCCATAACCGATGCACAGCATGTGGCTCATCGCCTTGAACACGGCGAAGGAGTACAGCTCTGACCAGGTATCATTCTGCAGAGAGAGAGAGGGAAGAAAAGAGGACATAAATAAACAGGTGAAGACATCAACGTTACATAAAAAGGTGAGTTTGGAGGGAGAGTGGTGGCAGAGAGAGTCAGCAACTAGAAGAAAAGCTTTGGGGACAGCGGGGTCATGGAATAGCACTTACACAAATGAGAACTCCGGGGACAGAGTTGCATTAGAAAGGAAGAGGGAGGAAGAGGAAACGACATCAGGGGAATCCTTCGAGGCCTAATCAGTAAAGTAGAGACGGTTTGGAAATCATTTCCTCGGAGACGAATGATAATGAGAGGTCATTAAATATGCCCTTTCAGCACTGCGTGAATAGGAATCTACTACGGGCGGTGACAGCCAGCCAGCGGTAACCGCCAGGCTGCTGGTGTCGAGACTCATGAAGGGACAAACCTCGGGTCATAACTTACAGCTACATCAAGGGACATTAGTCATAGTGTTGGACCGCTTTGAGAACATCTGAACAACACTTTCTGTAATTTCCTGAATGTAAATAGTAGTTCAGTGGGTCGCACTTTATTTTACAGAACACTAATAAGACAAGCAGTACTTTAATTAAACTAAACAAAAACTAGAAGTAATATGTTCTTAACCAGACAGTATTAGACCTTTATTAGACCTAATTAGAGGGTCATTAGGGACACATTACAACAGAACTATGCTGTAAACTAATGTGAAATCATATATCTGCTACTTGAGACAAACCCTCTGTGGTTGATCCCCTACAATTAGCAGAGTAGCCAAACAAGACGCAGTATGACAATTAGGGCTGCACAATTAATTGCAATAAAACCACAATATGGCCAAATGCAATATCCAAATTGCAGAACCAAAACCAAATGGCAGTTTTTTTTTTGAAAAATGTATGAGAAAAGAGCATTATAATGATAAATATATAATTGTTTGTTTGGTACAGGCCTCAATAAATATCACATCATCACGATTTTAGTCTTTTCTTTTTCCAGTGAACATGAAAACTGTAACGCAAAACTGATCATTGCCAGTAATCGCAGCACGTATTGCAATCACAGCAAAAATAAGATAAAAAGAAATTCCAGAGACAAAATATCAACCTTCCTCTACGGTCTAACAGCGTGAAATAATACACTTTAGTTTACAGTACTACATATTCATCCATACAAATACAGCTTTTTACATCTTTTCATTGTACTGTAAAATAAAGTGTGACCGCTCAGCGTTATTCCTCCGTAGCTTTATGCCAAAACTCCCCCCATCACAGAGGAGGAGGATGACTGAGCAGTCCAAACAAGCTCAATTGATCTGATACTTTTGTGCAGCAGGCTTCCTTTGTTTGCCTTTTTTTTTTTCTTTCATTAGCTCTGAGTGGTGACCGCGGTGACCTCGGCCTGAACACGCTGCCGCTGACGCCAATTAATTCAAGGTAAAGCCAAAAGCCGGGACCAAAACCAGAGGGGGATTTTTTTTTTTTTGGTGGGATTTAAATTATTCTACCAGAGAAGCTCCTGTGTAATGAAACTGTATTACTAAAGCTTCTGTCTATGGACAAAAAAAAAGAAGTTACAAACAGCATCCTGAAAACCTCTTAGAGCTTCAAGAGCACAAAAAACATTTTCTATCACGGCACACACACACACACACTCCTCTCTAAATCTGTACGGAGCTACACAGAGGTTACGGTCTGCACTCAGATACAAAAGGCAATCATCTATATCCTCCTCTTATAACTTGTACAACTACATTAGCAGTCTATTAGTGCATTTGCCGTCACATTATAAAACACACTTTCCCTTCTCAGGCGTATTTTAAATAACTACAGTAAATTAGCCCTGTCATCATCCTGTTAAATCCACGTACCTGTGAAATGTCAACTTTTCATGAGCTAAGAGAAACAAGGCTGTTTTCAGCTTTTGTGGAGATGCACTTTTCAAACTGTTCAGTCGGTTTTTCAAAGGTTTATTTAGATTAAGAAGTCTGAGATTTTTTCAGCTTGTAAAGGAAAATTTCAGTTTCACCAAACTCAGACATACATGGACAGCAGTGTATTCAAATATTAGCAATGATGCTTGTTTTTATAATGCTGTGTTTTAGTTTAATAGACCAGTGTTTCTCAAATGAGGTACTATTACTCTTAGGAGTTCTTTAGAGTACTGCAGGGGGTACGTGAGATTATTTTTATTTTAAATATCACTCATGCATGATTCCTGAAATAATCATACTATGATAAATTCAAGAACAATTTAAATGTATGTTGAATTAAACCACATTTTATAATCAATATTTCTATTTTCAGTGCTATCTTTAGCTGCCAAAAACTGTCAACTGCCATAAAATCCCACATGAGAAGAAAGCAACAAACATTATTTCATCCACTGTGAGCAGGATGCTAATTTTAATATTGAATGACAGACGAAAATCAAGAAAATTTCATCAGTTAGATATTGAAATGTAGCAGTAACACGTCTGAAATCATAGAGAAAGAAATGAAAAAGAAAGCAAAAAGCACGTCTTAATGGGATTTACCTCAACAAGCTGAGCGCTGTATTATACATCTTCATACAGGCATTTATTTATTTATTTTTCTACCAAAAATGTTTTGTGCTGATTAGGCGGTGCTTGGCTAAAATTTATCTCAAAGGAGGGTGCATTATTGAAAAAAGTTTGAGAGCCACTAGATTAGATGATGCAGGCTGATTAGTTTTTTTTTTTTAATTCTCTGGCAACTGTTTTGATAATTAATTAATTGTTAGTCATTTATCAAACAAAAATACCAAGCATTGTCTGGTTTCAGCTTTTCAGATGTGAATATTTGCTGGTTTTCTCTTTGTTATATAATTTTAAATCAGTTATTCTGAGGGCTTTTGAGTGTAGGTCAGCAAAAAATCTCTTTGGGCTCTCAGCAATTTTCAGTATTTTTTGATCTCATGTTGATTAAATGTTAAATTAAATGATGAATAAATCAAGACTGGATGCTTCCTGTCTACTAGACAAAAGAGGAACGAACAGATATAGCTGATGAAGTATAAAAGAAAAAATACTTTTTCACTGCACCTACAAACGAACAGATTTACTAAGTTATAGCCATAATAGGTTTCCTATGAAGGACAGTCCCAGCTACACTTTATGCAGTTAACAAATTAATAATTCCTTCTACTGTCTATGAAAAAGGTCTCCTTCTTAATTTTTTGTTTTCAAACTTTCTATTTCCTACTTAATTTACTGGATTGTCTCCCAACATGTTAATGCACATCTTGGTTACTATACATCACTGTTTCAGAATGTAAAATAGTTACTGGAACTTTTACAGGATGCATATTGTTTTTAATAAAAGAATAAGGAGAAGGGAAGGGTTTCAAGTCATATAACTCACAAGCTGCAAACTTTTGCTACAAGGCTGTTTCTTTGTAGTTTGTGAAATGCTCTTGACTATCCTTTAAATAAAGAATTGCAAAAAAAAAGATTGATCAATATTTAAATTAATCATTTGTTGCAGCCCTAAAGAAGTGGAATATATAGCAAATGAATAAAACCCATGCACAATACAACAGCATGTGAGCAGAGGTCTGTCATCAACATTAAAGGGCCACACGGTGAGAGAAGGACTTCTCCGTTATGAGCAGACAGAAAATGAAGGATCCAAAAATAAATCCAGCTCCACCAAGTGGGCTGAGGCTAAATGGTGTATGTGAAAACAGAAAGAGAAACAGTGGAGTGAAACAGATTGAATAATAGATGAACGATGAGCACTTTGATTCTGAAATAGCACAGGCAGGAGGAGAGAGAGCGAGAGAGAGACTCCATATCCTCACAGGTCTCAGCAGCTCTCCCCAGAGATTTCAGTTTGGGAACTATCCGCTGCTTTGTTGGTAATCACCGTCTCCATTAGCTGCACATAGTCTGTTTGAAGTTGACTGATAGCGCAAAGGGCTTTAAATTTATCTTCCACTGTCCTAAAACGCCTTTTCAAGCATGCAGCTGCGACCTTGCTGTGCTGCACGCCTCGTATCTCTCACATGTACTGTATATACTCCAACGTAAATTTCAACACACAACGACCACATGCATGTAAGTTATCTGCCTTCCATGTACCAGCAGGAGGTGATTTCAACAAAAAGGACCAATGAGTAGCCACGCTGGGAGCTCTGTGCAGCTTCAAAGCTCGCTGGAAAGAAAACGAAATGCTGGAGAGAAAAAAAAAGTCCAAATTTAGTTTTTAATCTTGAGCAGAAAAGTTTATCAAAGGTTTGTCTTGAGCACAGTGTTCAGATAGTTTTACAATGTTTACTTGTGTGAGGATGCTGTAATAACCTTAGTTTAGCATGTAAGCAGGCTAATATCTGAGCACAGAGCAGAAAGTACAGCTGAGGCTGACGAAAGTGTCATTAATTTAGAAGGGAACATCTGCTCCGAATTACCAGGTAATCCATCCAGTAAGTGTTGAGACAGTTCACTCTGAAGCAGAAATGTCAAACTCATGGTGGCACGAGAGATGGGGATTTGAATCTACAACTTGGGCTCGAGTCACGCTTAAGTTGCACACACAGTGACTTGAAACTTGAATTGAAATTCGTCCTCAACAGACTTGAGACTCAGATTTTTTTTCTATTTCATGTTTTATCATTGATCTTACAAGCTGAATGTCATTCCCTCCTTTATTATCATGACCTAAACATCTGGTGCACGTGGCCACAGATGACTGTGAACTGCAGCAACGACACATGGCGAGCACACCTGCGGCTGCTGTGCCATGTGTCATAACCTTTAACTTTAATAGCGTCACAGACGGCCCAAACAAAAGACTCTCTAAATGCAGTGTCTGCAGTATCAAAGTAAAGGACGCTTGATCGACCACATCAAACTGCATCAAACTGCAGCCAGCTGGGTAGTGAGTCACTTAAAGGAGCAATACGTAGCAATTCTGAGTGCAAAACTGAGTACAGCAAGCGAGTTGGAACCATAAACTGTATATTAAATAAGTTGAAATCTTATTTAATAAGTTGAAATCTTAATATACAGTCTATGGTTGGAGCGTGTTATTTCCCTGTGCCCACTCCTCCCCAGACTCAGGGAAGCTCAAGCAGGCTGCAGGAACACTTCAGGAGTGCAAGACAAGCACAACATTGTAATTTGACAATAACAGACGACAAGCGAACGCTGATCAGCTGTTTATAACTGTCAGTTGTCTGTCGATGTAAAGCTAAGCCTGTTTTCCAGAAAACAAAAGCCCACTGTTCTGAAAATGCACACTCTGGAGTTTAGTTCAGCGACTTCATGTCTTACTGCCTGCCAGACTCCATTAACATTTTGCTCAATTTAATATTTTGCAAACATTCAAACAAGTGAAACAGGCAAACAAGTTACAAACCAGGTTAGACATTCCAAAGGGGGACCCGTGGCTGTGGCATTGTTTTCAGTTTCCTTGATCTCTGTTGACATATCCTGGTCATTTTAGTATTTATAACAGGATATATATTACAGATTTCTCCTTTAATGTGAAAGTTAATGTCAGTGACTATGGACTGTTTGCAAACATGTTTAGCCCAGCATCAGCTATCTAACTACAGCTTGCTACTAGCTTTGGAGCTGAGGGAGGCAGGAACTAAATATTTTGAAAAGATGTTTATGTGTTTGTTTGCTTGCCACACTTGTTTGCATACAGCGCTGGCTTTGCCGTGACTGCAAAAATGGTCACATAGCCTAAAAATCCACATTCTGCTGCCAACAACTGCTGGCTAATTTTAAACCGTAACATCGGCTACAGGCAGGATACAGATTGATTGTTGACCACAAATCATCACAGGCTTATTAGGTTACCATTACACTGGGTTTGAGAGGCTGGTGTCACGTATTAATCTATTAGATAATAAACTGTCATGAGTTGGAGACCCAGTCATACAATACAGTTGCACTCAAACTGTTATTGAAAACTAGGTTACAGTTATTATGAAATGCCTAATAATGTCATATTTTCCTGATAACCTGACTAACTTTAGTCTATATCTATTTTCTAGCCACCATCTCTATATTCAAAAAAGATTGATGTATACCAAACAACTAATCAATACTGATATTATAGGCTAATAGATAAAGGAATGATGATAAGTCGCTCTATGTGCTTTGAATTCCTTAGATATAGCTACTCAGTGTTCAAAGCAGCCTGGATGATATGCAGCAGAGAGTCTCACATAGCCAAAGTGAGGTCTGGTTCCCATGTTATTATCCTGCCATAGAGGAAAAAAAAAAAAGCTCTCTGAACCAATCGCAATCGTCTCAGGCGGCGCTAAGCTAAGGATGCAGCGACACTGCTCCTATAAAATAGTGTTGGTGGCATTAAAATGCTTAAATCACTGTAACAGAAAAGGTAACAACTTCTAGTTTGTTTGTACTGTTAGAGACCCATAGCAGATGCCACAATGCCACCTGAAACGATTATCCAGTGGCAGGATTACAGCCACAGAGCACATCCGCTGAGTCAGACTAACTGCAGGTGATGCTCATTACAACTGTAGAGACTTGAGACTCGGATTTGTGACCGAACTGAGATTTAATTTGGACGTGCCCTTCAAAGATTTGAATCAGGGAATCATCAAAATCATTATCTGTCTAATAGTTGAGATATTTCAGCTGTAAGTGGTGAACAGAACAACCATCCCGAGAGCCACCAGCATGGCTTAAAATGAATGAAACAAAAAGTGCACCCAGAGACCTACACGAAAGCTGAACTTTTGCCCCCAGTCTCATCAGTTCACACCTCCCTGCACCCAGCAGGGGTGAGGGACTGTGGCTCTGTGTGGCACTGATAGGTGCAGGAATGGAAGAAACGACAGAGACGGTGTGAAGCAGATAATAGAAAATGAATTTATATCACACCGAATGACCGATCGCTACGTGTGTCCGACGTCGATAAGCTGGACAAATATCAAGAGATAATTGACACACGAGTAACAAAGCGTCTGGCCGGCCCTGTCACACACCCACCGGTTTAGTTTACAATGGCTTATCTGAGTTTATTGTACAGTCAGCGCTGTCTGCTGCTTCCTCTCTCCCTCTCTCCGTCTCTTTCCCGCTTTCTTCTCGTCTGACTCAGTGAGTGTGTGTGGTCTCTTTATAATCTGCAGGGTGGGCAGTGAAATATGTTGTCTCTGAATGTGGAAGACGCGGCATCCTCCGTCCCCTGACGGTTCATTTTAAGGCCAAAAGAAAAGTGGTCGTGTGTAGTCTACCCAGCAACACCAACACCATGTGATAGCTGGCTAGACTGCTGTGCATGGTTTGGGTAAATTCGTTTTTATTCTGTTTGTAGCTCAATATTTTAGGAAATATGCCTCTTAGTTTATTTAGCTGACATGATAAAATTGAGGCCACGTGTCTATGCGGCAGATTTTCCCATTGCCCTCTCCATTTTCTGCTCACGGATCACAATCCTCCTGTATTTCTCCCGATTTTTGACATATTTTCAATCTTTTTTTTCCTTTTCATTATCACAACCTGTGTCTGACACTGTACAGGGTGTTTAAGACTCTACTGTTTTTACGGGGACAACAATACAGCTTCACCAAACCAGACTTCCTAAGAAGAATTCACATTTCTAAAGCACAGTTTTCAAAGAAAAGGGCATGCATTTTTTTTAAAATCAGTTGCATTAATATTCTTTTAGGGGAAGGCAAAAAATTGAATGAATGAAAGAAATCTGATGAATATTAATTTATGCCAGAGATTTATGCAAGTTCACACTACAGGGACAAATTATTCTGTATTTTTTCTTGAGTATTAAAATTAAAATTAAAATTATTCAACATAAAATGCTGTTTCAGTGCATTTATTATTGCTATTTTCATTCTTTTAAAGTCACCGGAATGCAGAAACAGACTCTGAAACTCAGATTTTTTGGCACTGAAATCCTCCCTATTTTTGAGGCCTAAAGTTTGACAAGTAATCTGTGCAGCAAGTTTCAAGATAGAGTTAGCCAGCTTGCTTAACAAGACTGGAAGCAGAGAGACAACAGCTAGCCTCGCTAGTTCTAGCACATAACTCCCTGTAACATCACAACTTGTTGTTTTTACATTTGGGGTTAAACAAACTAGATGTAACTTGTTAATCAGTGAGCTTAAGAGGTGTTAGTGGGCGTTGCTTTTACTTTGGAGAGAGCCGGGCTACATGGTTGTAGTCTTTAAGTTAAGCTAACCATCCCCAGGCTCTGGCTTATAACACACAGGTATGAGAGTGGCAATGATCCTCCGCAAGAAAATACATAAGCATATTTCCCAAACGACTCCTATTTTATTAAAGAAAGAAAGAAAGAAAGAACTAACACATGCTTATGCAGACAACACTAGTAGGCTTAGTCTCATCACTAAAAAAAAGGATTTTTTTATGCTCTCCCACATTTTTGAGTATGAATTAATACTTCTACGTCTACAGGGCTACTCCAGAAATTTATACTGCACTTCCATAAAATTGGGTAAAAAAATTTGAGATAAGGCTGTTGCCTTTTAAAATACTGTGCTATGGACAAACCAACTGCAGGCATTTTTTTTCCAGGATGGCAAAGTCATGACCCACCATCCCACCCTTAAATGAAAGAATCAATACTTCAAAAAACTCCCAACTTCAAACTTGGAAGCTGTTTAATTTTGCCATCGAAGGGTAACTTGTTGGACTCGCTGGCATGTTGTGCAACTAGTGTTGCTCCAACCACAGGGGGTGGACGTCGCTGGGGCGATAATGGGCTAATGCTGTAATACTGAGGAACAGTAAAGAGAAACTGTGTGAACGTTAAGCCTCAGTCAAAGCCGACAAAATAACAACAGTAGGAGGCTGGACGCCAGTAACTGTAGCTTTTTGTAAAGTTGCATTAAGTTCCACTGCTGTTTTACAAAAGCTGGCTGCTCTGTGACCCTCGTCACCAGTGTGTGTGTTGCTGCTGTGTGTAAATTTACTTGATAGACATGCTCTGAGGGTAACAATATCAGAGAAAAATAAATGTGAAAGTGCAGGATTTCATTTGTGTAACTATGACTAGCACCCAGCAGCTAGCTTGCTCAGACCACAAAGTTGTGAGGTGAGATCCACACTTACTTTTACTGCACCATACTACTTTGTGTATCATAAATTAAGTAATTTGCACAAACAAACAAAAGGGCTTTACCACTGAGCCAACCTAAACAACCACAGGAGAGATTTCATCACAGCGACAGCCCTGTCATGAGAGACAGATTTTATAAAAGAATGGTCAGAATCAATTAGCAGACTTTTAGTTTCTAGTACGGGTCAAGCTCCAAAACCAGAATCCTACATTTCTCACGATGTAAATTAATAGCTTAACTGCTTAGTAAATGCCTCTGTCTTTCAAATTACATGACCTCAGTTTGGCTCGTCTCCAAGCCCAAGCAGAGATAAGCCCAAAGTCATTATCAGGGGTTGTTTTTCAGATTTAACAAAACTCCTCCACTGTTGTTTTCTCAAGCTGAGGTGCAATGACCATAAACTGACCTTTATGTGTAAAATCTGTCAAGCTCCTCTGTTTCTTTATGTTGGTAGATGTCTCATTAATATGCAGAGTCTGTGAAGATTTTTGATGAATTCAGCTGCATTCGGAAAAATATATCACTGAGCGTGCTTTAAACATCTTTTTTCTCAAGAGACAATCTTTGAAGAAAATATCTTTAAATTTATTTTTCTTCTATGAGTGTAGTGGTTAGGACTGTCACCTCAGGATCCTGGGTTCGAATCCCCGTGGGAAGCTGGGGAGTTTGCGGCGGGGTCAGGGCCTTTCTGTGCAGAGTTTTGCATGTTCTCCTCGTGTCTGCGTGGGTTCTCTGCGGGAACTCCAGCTTCATCCCTCAGTCCAAAGACATGCATTAATTTGGTTAACTGGTGACTCTAAATTGTCCATAGGTGTGAATGTGAGGGTGAGTGGTTGTCTGTCCCTTCCAGGGTGCACCCCGCCTCTCGCCCGGTGTCAGCTGGGAGAGGCTCCAACCCCTCTGCGATTGCAGTTTGATTCACGATTAGTAGGAATGATCACAGTTTTCATTTTCACTGAAAAAAAAAAACTCATGATGATGTGACATTTGTTTGGGTCTGTGCCAAACAAACATGCTTTCTTACAGCTGGTGAACAATATTTGTAGGTCAGGGCATATCTGCACAGTACTACAGTACTCCATTATTACACTGTTTTTTCATACAATTTTCCTTTAGAAAAACAAAAACGCTTGGCCATATTGTGATTTTGATAATAATTTGATTAACTAGGCAGCCCTCTACTAGAATATAACTGAACTAGAGATGCATTAATTTTGAAATGATTTCAATCCGGATGCCGCCTCAGCTCTTTCAGGCTCTTTCAGTAGCGACATTTGCACTAATGCTTGAGTAGTTTTCAACACATGTTAGCTTAAGTAATGTTTAAGTGCAGTCCTTCTTGCTCGAGTAAGATATTGCAGAACTGCTCGTCCTCAGCACAAAGAGATCCTGCAGAACAAAAACACCTGAGCTCCTCTGGGACGGAGATAATCACATCCTTTTCTCTCCTCGCCCAGGAAGCAAACACCACCTAATTTCTAGTCCATTTGCAGAGGTTAGACAGCTGCTTTCACTTTTCATGTTTATATGCTCTTACCGGCTTAGTGAGTACTTTAAATCAAATTTGCAGCGTCCAGCAGCAGACCTGTAATACTGTTTGGTCAAACTAGATGTGGTGAGTAAATAAAGTGATTTAACACCGGCTTATCTTCTCCAAGAGAGCAGACCACTGTGCTGCAAAGCCCCCTCTTGCTGATGGCAGCGGGGGATCATGGGAAAGAGACGGGTCTGTGATACCGTGGATACAGTAAGGGATGGGTACACACACAGTTGTAATTACAGAGCTGAAACTGTACACCCTGTGTCTGTCAGTTAGCGCTGCTGCTGTCACTATTATTACCCAGACGCCTGTGTACTCCACTGACACAGCGAGGCTCCAACACCAAACTGCACTCTACCATGGAAATTAACTACATGGCTGATAAGGCTGCATAAAGCTAATGCTAAATATAAACTAAATGAAATTAATGGAGGGAAGTCGAAGTGTACTGCAGAAACAACCTATATTCCCCGAGGTATTACAAGTTCCACTGAATCCAATTACTGGTCGGTGGTTGTCATCCGGAGTTACAGAGTGTTCTCGACGCCCTCCATGGGTCCTGCCTGTGGGCCCCACACCTCCAGAGCCACTGTAGGGTGCGAGGGCTTGATGGATGGCCCGGCTGCAACACAATGGCTAATGTTACAAGTTGTCAGCCACTCAATAGGGGGGCGGTCTCAGGTGGCTGTAGGCAGCCTGTGCCATGCCAGAGCGGCCCTTTAGTTTGAGAGTGACGGCTCTCTGGGGACCGTCTGTCTTTGGTTATAAAGAGATGGAGAGCAATGGAGGAGTCAGTGGCTTGTCGGCCCCAAACTTCATCATCCTGGCCGTCAAACTCCGCTCCGCACACAGCACGAGGTTGTCCTCTTCAGTGTCATGTAAGTTTAGAAAAGCAGAAGAATTCAAGTTTTCTGGAAGTCAAGGTTGTTGTACTCGCATATGTGCATATGTATTTTTTTCTTGACCTGGGCAATAAAGTAATAGAGAGCCTAAGTCACGCCCCTTCCAGTGGACCAGCATAGGACCTTACTTAAGAGAAAATATGATCTGCAGTCAATGATGAGAGATAAATTATTTTTTGATCCCATTTGAATCATGCCATGAATTACATGTATGATGTTTGTCAAATTAAAAGACATATTTTCAAGACAAGACAGTCACAGTTTGTCCTAAGAGTCATGAAGTATCATATTGTGAACATGCTCCAAAAAAAACGTTATGATGCCCATGTGTGTTTTTGTACTGGGATGTAGCCACACAAGCAGTGGGTCTTGCCCATTCTTTCTCTTCACTGCTGATAAAAGGACCAGGAGTCACTGGATAAGGGCAAGATAAAGTTACAAAGGACAGTCAGGTTGGTGTTGATGATGTATATCGTGCGAGACGAGAGATATAGTCCACTCAGTGTTTTCACACAAAACTAAACTACGATAAACCTGCCACAAACGAAGACGTTCTTGATGTTTTAAATTGAGAAACATCATATGTGTAATTCGTGGCACAGTTCAAACAGAATAAAAAATAGACAACTGTTCATGTTTTTTCTGAATTTATGTCCCATGGGGCGTGACTTCATCATTCTATAGTGATATGTATCAGCCATAGACATGTGATCAATAGCAATAAGAGAATTGTTCAATACTTTCACTTAAATGCAAACAGCCATGAAGGCACAGAACAAAATACCTTGGTTCATTAACAGCCAATCATATCCCTTATTACGTGTGTATATATGTAAAACTATTAATAGATCAGCGTGTTAATATCACATCTAGGGCTGCAACAAACTGTTATTTTTATTATCAATTAATCTACAAATTCTGTTCTCCATAATGCCAATCACAATTTCTCAGAGTCCAAGATGGCATCATTTTGTCCCAAACCCAAAATTATTCAGTTTACGATGTTGTAAAACAGAGAAAATCAGCAAATCACTCAATCAAATCTATGAATGGACTAACAGTTTCAGCTCTAATACACGTCTCTCAGCCTTACAATTTTTTTTATATTTTAATAGTATTTAGTTAGTATTTATTAACTATGTATTTTTTTTTAATACATGGATACACGTATTCAGATTCAGGAGGGCAAACAGTTGAATGATGCGTTCAAAGGCGATGCATGATGGGGTTTTTAAAAGTTTAGAACATCAAAGAGTTGGCGAGGACGCGGTTGAGAGAGTCAGCCTGAGGGACAGTGGACACACCTGCTCTGACTAAAGTCTCTCATTCTCTGCATTCTGCTTACTGTAACACTGAGATACATCAAGCTTTTTACCATCTTAGAGCAGAACTTCTCAAAATCTGGCCCCGAGGTCCACATCCACACCGAACGGCGAGTCGGTGCCCGGCTCATACCTCATGCTGTGAGTGTAACATTTTATGTTTTACAATAAATTTCCTTTGATCGATAGATTGTTAGTGACGATTAATATGCAGTGTAGCTGCTGCACTGTGAACGAGCTCGAGTGACTGATACACCAGCAGCTGGAGATCAATTTTAATGTGGTTTACCATGTGATTGACAGCGTCATGGCAACGTTAACAGCTGGACAGAGTGTCGTGAGTTGCTGCTGCAGAGTTCACACATTAATATTACACCAGAGACTTTGCTATCAGCTCCGAAATCAGCTCCATTTTATTTAGTGTGTATTATATATTAGTATTCATTTACTACACAATTTCTACAGCTGATCCATGAATCGATTATTGATTGTTTATTAAATTATTCACCATCTATCTGGATAATTGATTAATCGGCTTAAGCAATTTTTTAGAAGACAAATTTAAGAAAAACATGTCCAAATTCTCTGCTTCCAGCTTCTTAAATGTGAATATTCTCTGGTTTCTTTACTCGTCTCTTACAGTAAACCAAATATCTCTGGGTTGTGTGCAAAACAAGACATTTGAGGACGTCATTTTAAGCTTTGGGAAACACTGACCGATATTTTTGATCATTCTAAGGACCAAATAACTAACAGATTAATAGAGAAAATGATCAAGAGATTGATCGATAATAAAAAAGAAACGTTTAAGAAATGAACAACTATTTGTCAACTGACGAGATTGTGACATGATTATAAAAATAGAGATGGTCAACAGATTAATCAACAATGAAAATAATAGTTAGTCGCAGCCCTAAATGTAAACGCAGTCATCAGAATATATGTCCGAGCCTCTGTTTCCTAATGCTGAGTGATGTGAAGTTAATTATTTGCTTGTTGATTATATGTTGCTTAAAAGTTTTAAGTGAGTTGTTTAATGTTATTATATTATTGCCAATCGTTCTGGACCTGTGAACTTGAATAAAAATGAGATGCAGACCTATGAGTTATACGTTTGAGGATGCACTGCAGTAATATGAACCTACTCTGTACTGAAATTATTATTTTAGCTCAGTGACATAAATGGCAAATGCCTCCACAGTATTTATTCTCCCTCTGAGATCATGTCACCATCAGCTAATTTTGATTAAATATTACATTAAAGCATCATTCATCATACCCGAAATATCCCCACATTATAAATAATGAGAGCCTGAATCAATATTATAATATATGGATTTGTCAATACTGTCCAGCTCTACAAACTAGTGCCAGTAAAACCGTCTCTGCCTGACACATGAAGCAAAGAGGAATTCCCTCCCTTTCACCAACATGAAAGAGAGCACATTCATCCTCAGCGCCACATTAACTTGCTTTAACCAGAATTACTTTTGTACGGCAATAAAAACAAGGTTCAGAGCCGCCGTCCAAGAAATTCTTCAAATCGGAAATTTACAAGCAGTCGTGGCAGGCCCTGACAATGTCGGGGAGCAAGACCCAATCTGTTTAAAACCCCATTTGGACGTGTGCCTCGTGTCTGGGTTAGTGTGGTCTCCCCTCACTCAGTAAAAGGCTGACAGACAGACCTATAAACAACCAGCTTTTATCTCTGTGAGCGAGACGTGGCAACAAAGAGCCCAGCTGCCTGGCCACATTCCCCCTCCTTCCCTCTGTTTTCCCCTTTTATCTTTCCTGTCATCACCCCACCATGCTGAAGAGGAGGCGCGCAGGGATCCAGAGGTGTGCTTAAATCTTTCTCTTTCACAGCTTCTTCATTGGTATCCTGCTGTTGTTTTCTGTGTCTGGCACACCAGCCGAATGCTGCTGCAGCTGAGGGCAGCGATATGAGTAATTTTCTTGATTTGTTGGAAGGAAATACTGACTTTTCTTCCTGAATCAGTAATAGCATAATTGCACCAGACCTCACTTAGGATAATAATGGCTCCCTGAATAGTGCACTGCACCGTTTTCAAAGTGGACCATATTGATCCAAATTACAGTATATGTAACCATCCCTGATAACCTGGAGCACCCTTCATTTTTAGCCATGCAGGCAGCACGGTTTAAGCGATGGAAACGTCAGTGCAAACTGAAACATTTTAAAGGGACAGTAAAATACAAACCAAAAATACATTTTTCCTGCAGTTCTGTTGGTCCATATAGATTGTTTTGGTGGGTGTGGCTTAGTTTTGGTGTCTGTCTTCTCTACAGTATAATGGAACTAATTGGTGCCCCCAAAAAATACATAAAAACCTCAACAGTGATGTCTCTTTCCACAAATCATGACCTGGTTAGTCACAGAACTTGCTGTGAGCAGGTTCATATAGGAAACCAATCATGTTTACGTCCCACACTCACGAGTCCGAGCCTCTCATCCATGAGTAGATGCACACTTCATTCTGCATTGTGATGCTGTTGTCGAACATTACAGAACATTAAACTATGACATATCATTTAAAACTGGACATTTCTTGTGTCAGAGCTGTGATTTTTTTGTTGTCTATTCTATTTTTTGTAGGTCTATTCTGAGGTTTCTCCCAATTTTTTCATGTTAAAGACTTTCTGTCGCAAGTTTTACTTCCCCAAATCAAGGATCTAAAGATAGAGTGTTGTGGTTTGCTATATTGAGTTATATGAATAAATCTGACTTGACTGGCATGCTTTGATTTGCACCAATGTGCCTGAATATGGCGTCACACTTTACTTTACTATACTTTTAAAGCCCAGAATGGTTCGACCCCAAGATATATTTCTGACCTTTCAACCCCAAAGGACCCTGAGGTCGTCTCTCTCTCTCTCTCTCTCTCTCTCTCTCTCTCTCTCTCTTTCTCTCTCTCTCGGTGGTTCCCAAATCTAAACTGAAAAACAAAGATGACAGAACATTTGCCACCAGGGTCGCCCGACTCAAGAACAACCTTCCAGAGGAGATTAGGATGCCCGAGTCTATTTCCTGTTATTCTTATTTTGTATATTGTTTATTGATGCCAATGTTCTGATTATCACCTCCATGATTTCAGCTGTTGTTGTTTAAAACACCTTGCAAACCCTGTTTTGAATAGGCGTTTTATAATTGTCGTTATTCCAGTGTACAAGACCTATAATTGTTACTGCTCACTCTGAGGAAGGACTTAACCAACAAATTTCCATCTTTGTAGAGCGACCCCTGTTCCTCCAGTGCTACAAGACTCTGAACTACCAACCAATTTAATTTTGTGTCTCATTTTCTGGTCTTTAAAATAAAATGAAGCTCATTAAAATGCAACATTCATACACAGATTTAAGGCTTTCCACTGTTGATGACAAAATCCCTTTAGAACACTGGGGTTCCTGTTTTAGTTCATCATCGTCATCGTCACAAAATATCGATTGACATTCAGCCAATATTTTCTGATGGAACTTGAATCAATATTCTGTGACAACCGATAGCCCTTTCCCAATCAAGTCAGAGTAAAAATCCAGTTCTGGGGGTAATGTGTGGGACTTGGTATGCACGGACATGACTCCCCGACACTTACCTCCATCTTGTTGAGGGACACCCAGCAGTCTGAGGGGAAGTCCTGCAGCATGGGAACCAGGAACTGTAGGCAGCCGTCCCAGTGACACAGCAGCAGCATCATACCAATCAGGTTAAAGATCCGCATCACCGCACTGGCCAGGTCATAGGTCATATGGAAGATCTGGAGCGAGACGACAAAACAGGGAGGGGGAGTTAAAACTGGCCCGACACATGTGGGGATAAAGAATATGTTGGATTTGGAGTTGCAAAAGTTTCAGACGCTTTAAATTCATATCTCAGCGGCAGGACTGGCTTCCCGCTCGGCTCCACAGTCTCCCCTGGATTATACCAAGTGATTAATGAGTAGGGGAGACAGGTTCCCATCAGTCCCGAATCAAACACAGCAGGAGAGGGCAAGACATTTGTTACGCAGAGATACATGACATCAATCAGAGGCTCAAGCACGCACACAAACACTCACGCATGCCTGCGGGCACACAAATACACTAACAACACAGACAGACATGCCAACACGTACACATGCACACAGCATGATGGACAGGGACCATCATGATCTTTAACAACTGATAGTCTATGTCGTCTCACACATCAATCATTCTGAGTCACTGGACAGTCGCTCAGGCCAATCATCTATCACCTGACTGACGCCGACAAACCACTCCTTGTTTGGCTGCATTTAACGATCGTCATCAGGTCTAAATCTGGATAAATTACAATACTTTTCATAGTGGGAAGGTCCGATAAAGTCCACTATGGAGGACTGAGAAATGGGTCATTTGTTGCTCAGTGCAGCTGAGGGAGAAGTGATACTCCGTGATGGGAGTGATGAGGAATGAGACTGGACATGAATCACATGTGCTGATCTTTCTAAATGCCGCTTTAACCTTTATGGGGTTTTCACTGTCAGTTTTTATCAATCAGTGACTGACAAAATAGATTCATTTGTCATATCTTTTTCACTAAGGATGGATGAGGGGAAGCTGTACTGTATGCAGCCGTGTTGTGCTGCCTGATGGAGATGTTCAGCACCATGGACAGCTCCGAGAACGTTGAAGGAACTAAACAGGGTCCTGTACAAAACATTCTCCAGAAATACAATACTTAAGGCTTGCGCACAATATCTTAAAACATTTGCTTAGTTAAGGAAGTTAGTCAGGAGGCATTAACTGCATTGAATGAGATTTTACAGCAGTAAAATTCTGCAGCTTTGATGGAGACTGTTTGCTTGCTCTGTCCCTTATGATACCTGTCCTACCTCCATCCTAGAGGACCAAACATCTAGGGGTTGGTCTGATATTCAGTATTGGTATGGGTCCAATACTAGCCAAATTCATAGGACTGGATATCGCAGGAGTATCATTGGGTCTGATAAATTAGCCTAAATTATCATGTAAATACTTAACTAGCATCGTCAGCGATGTCATAACGTCAGCTGTGTGGAGTTATTTTAGGCTTAAGGGGAAAAAGTGAAACAGCTGAGTGTAATTTATGCACTTATAAAATTTAATTTTGAATGTTTGACTGGTGCTGACCGACCAAAAGGTCCGCTAAAAGATCTGAATATACTGAAAAAGGAGCAGCAGTATTCATAACTGAGTTATGTTGTGGGTATGCATTTTTTTTACTTCATGGGAACAGAATATGTGTTTCACAGTTGGAGCATGGATGTTTTGTAGATGACTAGATTAAGCAAAGTGCATCCATGAAAATATATTATTAACAACCTAGTTATTTAAGAGAGGGAAAAAGATGGTATCAGATTTCTGTTGGGATCAGCAGATACTCAAGGTTGCGGTGCCGGTATCTGTATCGGACATGAAAAAGTAATATTGAGCCACCCCGAAAGAAATTATGACACCTTGTCTGTTCTGTTCAAAAACAGACCAGTACTTACAGAAATAAATTCAACTAAACTGATAAGACAGTGAAAAAAATCTGTCTAAATAAGTATGTCATTCATTCACTCAGTCAATAGCGAGATATTTATCTACTGTTGATTTCATTTTTTTTTCCTGTGCAACAGTTTAACTATCTTAAAGAATAATATAAGACCAAGATAAGGCCAAAACTTTAAGTGAACAGTGCAACAAAAAACTTAAAAAGAAGACTTATGGGTATTTTGTGCAACTGATCTTATTTTAAGGAAAACCTTCAATTAAGGCAGAGGTTTTCAGAGTCTGAGACTTAGATAAATCTCAGAAAAAGGTGCCCCTCCTTAATTTACTTGCTTAATTTGGCTAAATTCCTGTAGTCTATGGGTTATTTGATTACATAGATGTTTAACAATTAGGCCAAATAGCCCAATATTGTTACCTCACTTCAAATTATACTAAATACATAAAAAAGGTCAGTCCACCCCAAACTGTTCAGAGCCCCAAACTAAAGGTGTTTTGTGCAAAATAAATTATGACATATCATTTAAAACCGGACATTTCTTGTGTCAGAGTCTCACTCTCCACCACATCTCCACTCTCATTCTCCACGCATGCCAAGTATCACTTCCCATCACCACTGTGTGTGTTGTGCGTGTGTTGCGTCTGTGTGTGTGTGTGTGCGTGCATCACATCATATCTTCAGAAATCCAATTATCCAAAGGTCAAGTTAGCAGCCGAGCCCCACTGCGCTGCTCACCACTGCAAAATGCCAACACCAGGCTGCCAATACTGGCATAAACGAAAAGTCGAGTGATCTCATGACATCGCTGGACCTCCTGACTCCTGAGCTGCTCTCCTTCATTTGACGAAGGAGTCCGAGGAGGAGAGGCTGGAGCAGGGGCCCCCGTGACAGAGTGCATCCCTCACACAGTAAATAAAAGCCGAGCGGCCAGAAAGGGCAGGTCTGGGTCTTTGAGTCAAAGAAGCGGGGACTCTACCTAGCAACAGCACCCATTTTCACATCCAAAGGCTGCCAGTCAGGCCTCTGAGGACGTTCCAGCTTATCTAACCTCTCCGATCCCTTAAATGAACAATTAGTGACATATATAATCGCAGTTAGCAGCCCCCAAAGTGCTGCATATTATCATCACCCTCTACCCCACCTGCTCTTCCTCTGTCGCCTTAATTGATTAACTGTGTTTGCCCTGTTAATAGGCTGCTTATTAGAGCGCCTGATGCCACCTGTGGGACTGCCAGGTCAGACGGGGAGACGGAGGGGTGGGTGGCGGTGGGCTTGTGTGACAATAACGGTAATTAGAATGCAAACTTTGTTAAAGCTCAAACATCCTGCTGACATTATACATTTCTCACCAGGTGGCAGGTGAGAACGGTACTATCAAGCCTCCAGGCGGAGGAGAGCAGGCCGCTCGGAGCAGACAGGGAGGCAGATTGTTGGGTTGGTCAAGAGCCAACATCAACATATTGGAGGCAAACCAGTGACCTTTTATCACAGACTAGATTGGGTGTTTCTTCCTCTGTGGCTGCGAGTTGCGTGATTCACGTCACTATAATATTTACACAGTGTGGGGAGAGTTACTTTAAAAATGTATCCCAATAAAATTACTGATAACCTGTTAAAAAAAACAGTCAGTAACCAACATGACAATAAGTATGACAATATTAAAATAATGTAACTTGTGGATTACCTGAATACCAACTTTGGTAAAACTGATTAACGAGTTATAATGATTTATGTTTGTTGTAGGTTTATCAGTTGCTTGTACAGCTATTTTCTCCTTTATGGTGTGCAAATGCACATTTAGTTTAAACGTGATAATTATCGACATTTGTAGGTCTTCACTCTCAAACTTCAAATCAACTGCCATAAACTTAAAAACTTATGATTTTACCCAAAGTAGTATAGACAGATTTGCTAGTGTATTTCTGTGTAGTTACATTTGCATTTGGTCTGTGTAGCTAATATTAGCAGTTGATCTGTATAGCTAACATAACCGGATAGTCATGTAGCATTGATGGTTGGTCTGTGTAGCTAATGTTAGCGGTTGTTGTGTGTAGCCAACATTGGTGGGCGGTCTGTGTAGCTAATGTTGGAGGTTGGTCTGTATAGCATATGTTAGCCGTTGCTTTGTGTAGCTAACATTAGCAGTTGGTATCAGTAGCTAGTGTTGCTGGTTGGCTAACCTTGGTGGTCGGTCTGTGTAGCTAATGTTGGTTGTTGGTATATATAGCTAATGTTGGTTGGTGGTCTGTATAGCTAACATTAGCAGTTGGTCTGTGTAGCTAATGTTAGCAGTTGTTCTGTGTAGCTAATGTTAGCGGTTGGTTTGAATGGTAATGAACTGGCAACTCTAATATTAGCTATAGTTTCATACAGAACCACAGTGGTGTTGTGAGACTTGTGTAGTGTTGAAATGTGTGCACACTGTCCATGGTAGTATATCGTGATTTCTTTTAATTGCAATCCTGCTAATATTCCCCATTTTTTATTAAATGTATCTGTAATTTGATTATATATTTTGTATTTGTAACTGTAATGGACAACAGTTACCTTTTTTGTGTCCATATTGTGTAATCCCATTACATGTAATCAGTTACTCCCCATATTTACAGAGGCACAATCATGAAATGTGTGGTCTTACCTCCTCCCATTGGTGAATGTAGCGTATTAATCTGGAGAGCCTCAACAGCCTCAGAAGACTTAGGATCTTGGTAAAGCGGACGATCCTCAGGGCCCGAGCAGTCTTGTACACCTCAGAGTCGATGCCTTTCTCCACTATGAGGAATATGTAATCCACTGGGATGGAGGAGATAAAGTCCACAATGAACCAAGTTTTTAGGTACTTCTTCTTAATGGTTTTAGGGTCCAAAATGATGTCCGAGTTGTCCTCGATGATGATTCCAGTGCGAAAGTTGAGCACCAGGTCCATGAGGAAGAAGGTGTCGGAGACCACGTTGAAGATGATCCAGGGCGTCGTGGTCTCGTCCTTGAAGAAGGTGATGCCCACGGGGATGATGATCAGGTTGCCCACCATAAACAGCAGCATTGTGAAATCCCAGTAGAACCTAGCAGGCATGTGTGTGTGTGTGTGTGTGTAGTTGTGTTGTGTATATGACAGTGTGTTGACATGGGTACAGGAGAGGAAAAAAAGGGAGGGTGGAAGACAAAAATAGAGTCAGATAAGACAAGTGAGTTGCTTTGGAAAGCCGATAGACACAGGAGACTTCCTGACTAAAGATGGAAAAGTGTAAACAAAGTGCTGGAGCTGGACTTTGCCTGCCTGAACATGCAGAACGCCATGAGAGAGACATGTTCTCCTGAACATACTTTTTCCAAGATCAACATACGATAATACTTATTCATAAACAGTTTCTCCATTTTAATGCATTAAAATGAATCTCAAGATTGTCTGTGTTAATGGAGTTTTTGTTGTTTTTGTTGTTGTTGTTGTTGTTGTACTGTGCTAGGTTACCTTCGACCTCCTTTACTTACACTTACCCCACTACTGTATGTTTCAAAATCCTGATTCCAAAAATGTTGAGATGCTGTGTAATTGTAAATAAAATTTACAGGCATCAAGTTCAGAATGAGCAGACATCTCTAAAAACTATAAACTTTGTCATTTTGAACATTAAATATCTTCACAACAATTATTTGCAAATCATTGCATTGTTTTTATTCACATTTTACACAGGTACAAGTACAGAAAACTATAATAAAAACCATATATTCTTTTCTTCTTACATTATTAAAATGCAAGAAATGTTTTGAGGTGATTATTTGTCCTTGCAAAAAACTGAGCTTGCACATTTGATGACTTTGACATTAAAACAGAAATGGTTTGTCATGTAGTACAGATGTTATCCTTCATAGTGACTTTTGTTTAGTGTTTGAGGTAAAGTAAATCTCTAATGAACAAAAACTCTGATAAGATTCCAGATGAAATATAAGTAGACTTATTTGGGATTCTGAAGGATCACTCCTACATAAAAAGTACTGTCGAGCATATCCATTATATTTTACTATGTTTTACAACCAGGGTTGTTTGCTGACATTTTCTGTGGCAGCCTATATTAGATTTACATCCAATAAAATAGATTCATACCCAATAAATCTGATGCACACTCACAGTTTTATGTTACACCAAATGTTCGTACAGAGATTGGGAAAAGGACATTTAGGTGCTCTGGACTGGCATATATTTCAGAAAGTTTTAAAACTCCATGATCTGATTTCAATGGCTGCTTTAAAACACATTTTGAAAGCTCTGGAGATGGGATCATTGGGATGTCAATGCTTAAACTGATAAAGGTGAATGTGTGGCTTGTACTGCATTTTTATGCTTTGGGTTTTATGCATTGTAACCATATCTGGTTTTTTTTATACTGCTGCCTGTCTTGGCCAGGACTCCCTTGAAAAAATGGTTAAATAAAATGAACTAACAAATAAAAATCCTCCTGAAATGAGGAAAAGCCATGAAGTGTTAAGCTGATAAAACATGTGGGTCTCCGGGGACAGTACTAGAGAAACTCCCTGTCTTCAGCATTAAGTTAAGTCAATTAGGAAATCATAAATACTCAATCCAACATCGCTTATCAACTTTTATGTCTGTTACCTTCCAACTGACACTACTCATCTTGCTGAGCTAAACAACCTTGTAACTTGACGTTTACAAGTCTCCACTGTATCTGTTATCGATTGTGCAAAAGCAATAAAAGAGCAGCATTTGGGATTAAACAAGTTAGCTAACACTACTGTTAGCTGTTGTTAGGTAACACTACCATAAGCAACTGCTGGCTAACACTACAGATAGCTAGGGATAAGGTGACTAGATTTCTGAAATGAAAACCAGGGACATTTCCAATTAATTTAAAATAGCTAATGTTTTTATCCATGAAATAAAAAGGGGGCTTCAGTTCTTATGTATTTTGACCATGGCAACTGTTGTACTGTAATAAACTATTGTGTAGCTAACTGATAAAATTGGGCACTAAACTGTGAACCATGTTACACAAACACAGTTCATAATACCCCGCCGTTCTCTTTCCTCTCCAATGTTCAATAATAATAGCGCACAATTAGATAAAATACTTTGGTTAACAGATTCCCTTTGCATGCCTCATTTTTGTTTTTTTATCTCAAAAGCACTATCTAAGATCTACTATCTATCCAGTATCTACTATTCAGTTTTCTTAAACACACAGTGAAAAACGGGGACACATCCAGGGACAGCTCCGGCCGGGGACAGGCACCGAAAAACTGGGAATGTCCCCAGAAAACGGGGACATCTGGTCACCCTAGCAAGGGAACACTTTTGTTAGCTATTGTTAGGAATAAGGTGACCAGATTTCTGAAATGAAAACCAGGGACATTTCCAGTTCGTTAAAATAACCAGTGTTATTATCGATTAAATATCCCAGTGTCAAGACCATGATAAAAGTTGTACTGTAGTGAACTATGGTGCAGTCCAAGTGAAAAAACTGAGTACTAAGTAGTTTTGTAAACCGTGTCAAAAAATCATAGTTGTAAAACTCTTCTCCTTCCCCTCCAATCTTAAATATCATACAATTAGATAACATACTTTGGTTAACTCTTTGCATGCCTTATTTTTGTATTTTACTTCTTCCTATTCAGTTTTCTTAAACACTCTGTTGAAAACAGGGGCAGCTCCAGCCAGGGGAGAGGCACCTTTACTGGGAATGTTCCCAGAAATCTGGTCATCTGAGTTAGCGAACACTATCACTAATTATTGTTAACTAACATTACCATTAGCTAGACAGTATGTTGGTTACTACTACAGGTGGAAAAGTGAACAGGCAGCTTAACGGTTATCCTAAAGTTAGCAGAATTTATGAAATATTTTGGGGAGTTGGGATGCTTGTGTCACACTTTTCCTATCTTAAGTTAACACTGACCTAGGAACTGTTGATCTGTAAAGACAGGTCCTGACCTTAATTACATGGTTACCAAAGAGTTAAGATCTGCAAGATAGGAAGTTTCTGTAATACAACCCCAGACCCCAAACTGAACAGCAGGGTTAATTACATTTGGAGGTCTTGAAGACCTTCCAGCACGCACGGATACTAAGAAGGTGACTGTGTTGCTGTGTACTTCCGGCAGTGATGTGGCACTTTGTTGAGTGGGACAGACAGTAAAGTAGTGAGGTTTGAGCCCGTCAGAGGAGGCTCTGCAGGACAGGTGCAGCGCTGAGTCATTACACTGCGACTTATGCAACAAGCTCAGACTCCTCCACTCCACGGCAACAACAATAACCGCCCCGATTATTATAATGTTTGAAGCAACTTTGCTGCTTCAACTTTGCATTAATTAGCATACAGAATGGCGGCGCGGCAGCTGTGGCTTCACACCTTGCGTGTGGGGGGGGGGGGGTTGCACGGCAAAGAAAAGGTCTCCTGTCATCAGATTACATCTGTGCTGTTAAAAACATGTCTCAAGTTTAGCCTTTAGTGGTTACTGACTCGGCGTTATGTGATACAAATGGGCCAAACATGAATGGCGCGGCTGTGGATGAGGAGGGGAGGAGGGGGAGGAAGAGGAGGGGGGACGGGAGGCAAACGCGCCAGCCGACTCCAAATGAGACGGGAGCTGTCCACTTCTTGTTGTGCTGAAAGCAGAGCGCAAAAGCAGTGGGTTGCTTTTCTGACCCAAATGCAATTCAGCGACTGGTACATGTTGGGAAAAGGGGGGCTCACGGGCCAATTCGTCACGAGGAGCCTTGTTGGCTTGCAGATTTCCCTAAATATTTGTATTACTGGATGTCCAGCTGGGTTCTCGGTGTCTGAGCCGTGATAAACAGAGCGCATCCGTCATTAAAATGCAGGATCCGGGGAGTCGTACAGGCGGATATGTCTCCAGTGAGCATGCTTGAGGTTTTCGCACACTTGGCTCAAGGTGACATTCCATTACTGAGTGCATCGCATACACACACACACACACACACACACACACACACACACACACACACACACGTAGCCTACATCCTGCCCGCACGGCTCTTGTCGCAGAGCTTATGCTACAATATTAAGCAGATCTGTGGAAATAATGTCATTTTAATTTAAAGGAGCCTGAATTAGCGTCAGAGCGCTGTCCTCTTTGTTTAATGTGAGCGCACTGCAACGAAAAGTCGCGATGTGTTAGCAGGCCGGGCTTGTTGAGCATCCCAGACATGCTACTGTACATACAGACTGGAATGGGATTTGTTTACAACCTTGAAAGGACACTCTTTTTGCCTGACAACAGGTTGTTTGGGGGATTAATGGCAGCACGTTGCAGTGCATCTATTCAAATCTCTGCAGACTCAATCAGAAGGGGTGAAATGATAAATCTGCAGCCTGTGGCCGTGAACAATAACCATGCATGTGTTCCCACAGTGGTTACTCACTATAAAGTGAGTTGTAGATGACAATGAGGACCCACACGGGCCCCTCATGACTTTCAACGTGCAACCAATGGCAGCCCCAGCTCTTACCTGAAATCGCTGTAAGGGTGGATAATCCAATTTCCAGCTGATTTTACCCTCTCCTGCTCTCTCTCCACCGCTTTTTGACTACCATACATGCGTAAGGAGAATTTGTTAACTCCAGGCTGCAGCATACTACTAAACTGCCGCTGCATGAAGCTGGCTTGGCTGCCCCGAGGCTCCGCATCCTCGGCGGGCACAATTGGCGGTCCATCCTCGGGCTTCTGGAAAGTGACAGAGTTCCTGGGCTGCTGGGTCTGAGTCTGAGCCGGGCCGTGCAGCGAGGACGAGGCTTTCCGGCTTGGTGCGTTGGAGAAGGACACCTTGGAGTCCTTTTTCTCGGGGACACCGCTGGACACTGGGGTAGCGCCGGGGTTTGCGCCCTCTCCTCCGTGCCCCCCGGTCAGGGAGCCGCCTGGCGTGATGGAGCCGTCCATGCTGGCGGTGGTCGAGTTACAGGCTCCTCGCTTGGCGCTCCCTCCGTCCTCGGCCCTCCCCGACCCTCCCGTCTGCTTCTCCTGCTTGGAGATGATTGAGCGCAGGCTCCCGGTACCCGAGTCCCTCCTGCATTCTCCGTTTTTGTTGCATTTCATGCTGGAAATTGGAGCGACGCTGTTGCAACCATCACCCGCTGTCGCGTTTAAAACCTCGACCGCGACCGCTGATTCCGACGCCTCCGCCCCAGATGCTCTGCTGGTGTCGCCGCGCTGGGCAGCATCGCCCGGACAGGGTGTCTGGGTCTCGGTGGCTCTGGAGGCAGCACTGGGCCGTGGAGCGGCGGGAGCCTCCTCTGTGTGCGTGTGGTAGGGCTCCTTGTTGGAGTTTCTCCTGGAACCCGAGGACGCGGCTCCCCCTCCTGGCGTAAAGTTCTTCATCCTGATACTGCCGCCTCCTCCTCCTCCACCTCCGCCACTGCCGCTCCCCCCGGCTCGGCGCAACCGCGGATGCTGAAACTTGGACTCCTCTTCTCCGTCCTCCGTCTCGTCCATCACGACGTTGCTGGCGGCGCCGGGCTGCTTAGCGCTGCTCGGTGCTCCGGGAGAACCGGAGTCCAGGCAGTTCTGGCTGCTGGTGCTTCTCGGGCATTTGGACGCGGCAGCAGCCTTCGGTGCGCTGATGTGGCTGCATCCGCTGCCGCCCACCGCCTTCTTTTTCATGGTGGCAGCAGCAGACGCCGGTGAAACCTCATTCCTGTCCATGACATTGAGCATATCAAATTTTGCCTCCAATTATCTTTGGAGAAAACCAATCAGAGACAGAGGGGAGAGGGAGAGAAGAAGAGGAGAGAGGGAGAGAGGAGGAAGGAGAGAGGGACAGAGGGAGGGGTGGACGTGACTTCTTTGCAAACTACTGCGCTTTTACTTTCACCAGTCATTGTGTCAAAGATGCTCAGGCATCAAGCTAATTGAGCCCTTTGACTGCGTCAGATATCATTAAACTATTAGCCCAATATGCTGCTGCTAATTCAGCTCAGGCTGCCTCCAGCTGAGGCCTCTCACTCAGGACCTGGAGGAGCTCGAGACACACAATCACACGGAAATAGATGCTTCACATGTCGTCAGTGACGCCATATACTAACATCAAAAGTTTAATTACCACGTGTTAATGAAAACTCAAATGATGTCATATGGTTTAGAAGGTGTTTTCAATGACAACCTCTCTGAATTGATGTCAGCCATGGTTGGTGTTTAGCGCGCCCTAGCGGCCACACGGGGGTGTCACAGAGGGTGCAAGAAGACAAATGTTCAATATTAATGCGAGTCTGACACACAAGCGTCAAACTTTGTCAAAAACACGTGATCAGACACAGGAACAGATATACAGCCTGAGTCAGTTTCTTTACAAAAGGGTGCACTTGTTGTGGCACATGTCATCCCAAAGCTGTCTGGTGATGCTTTCGGTGCTTGTTGCTGGGTTCATGCCACTGAAGGAACACACTGTACCTTCCTCCTCTCACGTTTTCATTTCAAGGCACGTTTTGATTTCTGTCCCCTGGAGTCTGGATGTCGCAGTAAAAGTAAACCATTGGTTTTACCTTAACAATGTTCGCGTGCGGAGTACCTTAAAAATTTAAGTTGACTGAATTTGAAAAGACTAGTTGGGGTAATTTTGTAACAATTCAGAAGAAATTTCAGTCAACTAAACTTGATATCAGTTAAATTGTACTTGAGACGTCATGTGCAATAAACTTAAGATATCAATTTGAACCATCAGCTCTTCTTTACAAACAAATTTGTCTTCCTTGTAAACTTTTCTCAGTTTGAAGAGTTGGTTCACACAAAGAACTTACAGCTGCAGCCGTGTAGAGTGTAAGAGGGCAGGGACTGAATTCATTATTAACTTTCATTATAGTGTACTTTTTTTTTTGTTATTGTAAAAATAAGCAATCATGACTAATTTTAAAACATTTTAGGCGTAAAGCAAGTTTTCATCATTTCTTTTTTCTTTAAACTATAAAAAAGCAGGGTTTTGGGAAAGTTTTAACTCTCAATGCATGCTGGGAAGACTGTCAGTATGCTGATCATGTTTCTTTAGAAACTTAATTTGATGAGTTGATCGAACTCATCATTTCAAGTCAGGAGACTACAAGTTAGAAAAACTCATGTTTGTTTGAAACATACATATTTACATTGAGTTAATGAGAAAAGACTAGTTGATTCATGTGATGTCATGATGTTTGATTTTAACTGTGTTTTTTTGGCTAAGAGGCACAGAGGAGAAGAGTATAAATGTGGATACAAATACAAATGGGTACAGTTCACAACTGTTTTGGTAGGTACTGTGCAATCCTAGTTGTTATCGTATAAATGTGTGAGCGTGAGCAAAGAACACTAAAAAAGCACTGAGTACTCATCAAGTAGCTCTCCGTGTCCTCTTTCAACAGTTGACAGCCCGAAATGTGTTAAAATTCAGAGTAATCTTCTGTATAATCTGCACAGACACTACCTACAACAGCAGAGGTACTGATGCAGTGCACATGCTGACAGGATGGTGTTGCACTCAGATGCAGGTGCAGCATCACCAAGGGACTATTTGGTGCTCTGGTTTAAACTGCATGGCATGAACATAAAAACAGCTGGTTCCACATGTGGACTGCATGTGTGTAGCATTTAATAATGTGATGTAAAGAAAAACCTGCACACATGTAATGTGTTTAAAATCTATCTATCTATCTATCTATCTATCTATCTATCTATCTATCTATCTATCTATCTATCTATCTATCTATCTATCTATCTATCTATCAGAGCTACAGAGCGTTATCCCTCACACTCTGAGGATGTGGGCCATGATAATCGAGTGCTTTGTGACTTGAGCAGAGATAAAGTAGCAGGCCTATTTTCTTTGATCTACTTTTAGTGGAGTCTAATTTTGGTCACATGTGTAAAGGATAGCTTGGTTTTACACACAAACACTCATACGGGCCTATTAACAACAGCCAAACAACTGTATAACTGGTGAATTTACACATAATTTCTGTTACATACTAACTTCTCCTTAAAAATCTCATAAAAATTCAACTTTAAGTCGGCACTGAATTCTTGCTGCAGCTCTCTTACCTTTTGACATCAGTGCTGGGAAGTCATGAGCATCACTCCTCTCCCCCTCCCCCTCTGCTCCCTCTTTGTCTCCCTCTTTCTGCCGTCCTGTCTCATTAGTCAAAACTACAGCGGCACCTTAAGGTTTCAGTGTAATTTCCTGATAGAGCAATGCAGCAGCATTGTGATACACTCAGACAGGGTTCAACAAATGACAAGAGACTGAAAAGACACACTGAAATACAAGCAGCAACACAAGCAAAAGAAGGGACGTGGGCAAGTGTGCGAGGTGATGCGGTGAACAGCCCAGAAACATGTTACAGTGCTGCACAGGAGCTAAAAGGGCTTATCCATTCATCAAAATGAAGAGTGTTGACCTACACAGGGAAAACTAGGTGTGGTGTGGTGCAAAAGACACACTAGTCCATTTCTAGTGAAAACAAATTAGAGTAAAATTCAGTAATAATCATAATCTGCATCTAGTTCCTGGTTTTACAACCAATTAGGGCCAGAAATTTCTCAACCAGAGCCTCTGTTCTCTAAAGGTCATGTAAACAAGCCATTAAAACCAGTCTAACAGCCTCTTAGATTTGCAGCATTGGCAACTTTGGAACCATCGAGAATATAGATTAAATTTGTTATTCTTATTTATTTGAATATGAAAACCTCACAGGTCGCTGACTCAGCCACCACCTGCTTGGTAGTTACTGCTAAAAATTTCTCGGGCTGTCGTGAATGCCTGACAAATACGCCTTTGTTGCCACCAACATGACAGATTGGCATGCTGCCTAGTTTAGTCACGGACGTACTCGGAGACATTATTTGATCAGAATTAATTTTAGGGACTCACAGTGCCTATAAAAAGTAATCACCCCGTTGAAAGTTTTCATGTCTGTCTTTTTTTTGTATCTTGTGCTCTGAGAGAAGTTCAGTGACTTGGATATTTTCTTGTATCTGTCCCCTGAAGTGTCCTTTTCAGAGTTTATTGAGTCCTCATGGTGTGAGTTTTTTGTCTCAGTACTGTGGATCTTCCAGACACAGTTGTTTGTAAAACTGCAAGTCAAGCCAGTGTTATTTACATAGCGCCAAATCACAGCAGAATTTGTCTCCGAGTATTTTTTATACGCTCTCATAATATTTAGAAAGACCCACCTATTCCCACCATGAGCAAGTACCATGGCAACAGTGGCAAAGATGCTTTTCACAGCAGACATTTTGACTTATCAAAGAAGGCTGCATGTGTAGATAACAACATCAGTGATGGTTCCATTCCATTAAGTGTCACAGTAAGACACACCGAGGAGAGAGCATGAACTGGCTCACCTAAATGATATGCAGGAATTATTAATATTATCTATTTTAGCTGTGCTTTTCCACCTTTGACAAGGTCAAATCATGCGTTCCACTTCCCATCCTACCATGCTATGAAGTATGCCAGAAAAAAGACTTAGTATTCCCCAATACATTGTGTCAAATGCAGCTGGCAAAAAAAATACCAGGATGTCCTACTGCATCCTGTCTGGCTATCCTGACCCACAATTAGATGCGTAGTGGAAGATACATCACATCATCTAAACCGCCAAGAGAGCAGATTACAGCTCGCTGATGCTGTTTCAGATCACACACTTTTCTTTTTATTTCAGATTTTGAGCTACAGACCGCAACAGATGTTTATGCATACTGCATACAACGATTTGTGCTTTGTAAGGGCAGCTGCAGTGCGTACTGAAAGTAAAAAGTATGTGATCTGCAAATGCAGGTAAAATGTCTGCAGTGAAAAGGTTCTTTTGCTGTTGTTCAGTATTAAAAAAAAGCCACATTTCACCAATTTTAGTTCAATGTTGTCAGGCAATAAAGCAAAAAACTTCCAGGTTTGGGTGGGTTAATCCTTTTCAAGTCACTGTAGATTCTGTATTTGGAAATTGGAAGGTCAAAGTCGGTGCCACTGCTGCAAACAAGTCTGAGTTTAGATTAATTATCTCACAATACCTTTACTACATGACCAGTAACTGGCTTTAAGAAGTACGCAAAGCTACCTTTCATTAAACACTTCAAAATATCACAGGGTGAGTTTGTAAAAACATGGTCCAAATCTGTTCATTATCCACTGACATTAACCTCAAAAGTGACAGCACTGATCTAGAGAAAGGCAGGCGAGAAAAACATTTTAATTACTTTACTTTACTTCCTTCCTCGCTCCTTAAGTAAATGGCAAAAACTGTGGCCTTTCTCCTAATTATTGAAGCATTATTAAATGTGTGAATTCAAACAGTACCAGTAGGATGACATTTTGAAGCTGCACATTATAAGATTACACGTTATCATTAGTTTGTTTTAGCACTTTATTGTGACTGTACGAAAAATCAGTAAATAAAATAATAAACACTTGTATTGTGAAACACATTTGGTCAGTTTCATAGAGGTAAGATGATCCCATGCCTGTTTGTAATGTGTTTTTTTTTTCCTTTTACATTGCTCAATTTATGTCTTGGGCAAGGGTTAAAAAAAATAAGTAGGTTTGTGAATTGTTTTCACTTGAGGAATAAAAATGTGTCCACTGTTGAGCTGTGTGGATCTTTACCTTGTCGAGATACACCAAGTACACCGGATCAGGCTCTAATAAAAAGAGAATCTAATAAAAAGAAAAAAGAAAAAAAATCCTAAAAGACTCTTTCAATGCAAAAATGTGAAAATCCTTTTTTTCAGTAGTTTACCAAATTCACATTCTCAACATCAGACAGAATAATGTGCAAAATAAAAAAAAGGTGCAAATAAATAGAAATCTGATGCATACACTCACTTTCCTTTCAACAAGGTTTTAGTTCGATCCGTTAGCTGTACAGCGGCCGACAGTTCAAAATGAATTCTCTATCTACACATCTATGTACTCTGCACCACCACAGAAAAGTTTTTTTTTTTTTCCTTAAAAAAAGAGCATTTTGTCTTTTAAATATAAAATGTGTCCCAGCCTCGTGGCAAAGACATGTCTCCATCAAAAAGCAGTCCACTCTGGCTCAAACTCCAGCTCTGGTTACAATCCCAATCTTTTTATTATTACTATTCACAGCCTTTAGCCTGTCTGCATCCTCCTTCAAACGCTGCCCAGTCAGTCCAACCCCCTCAAATACTCGGCATCAATAGCAGCAGGAGCTGGACCCGGCGTCCGTTCAGCGCAGGGGGAGGAATGATGATGACTAACAGTCTGCAACAGAGTTCACCTCGACTCATATCGACCCCTTGAATTGAGACAGACGACTGCCCTGGTCTCAGCTGTGGAGAGGAGCTGTTGGGTCTCGTTTGAAGTATGTTGTGAGGTTTTCAGATGTGAGGCGGCGGTGACGGTGAAAATCTATGAGTTGCTCGCAGCATTCTCATTGCTAGGCGAGCTGGGAGAGGAAGAGGATGAGGAGGAGGGAGAGAAGTTCATTCCTGATAACCCTGGTGGGTCTGTGGCTGTGTTCTGTCCACTAAGACTCTTCCTGCACACAGGACACGTATCGTGCTGTTGGAAACAAGACAAACAAGAATCGTCTAAAAACTCTTAATTATCTTCAGTATTAGTTTGTAAAAACAATTGTACAATTCTGTTACAGATGTAACATACCAGCCCAGTGAATGTAGTAGTCTACTGATTCACTACATGACACAAATAGTCAATATTTTTCAATCAACATGACTTTTAAACTAATAACTAAAAGTCAAACTAACTAACTAACTAAAAGACAAATGTAGGACAACACACACAGGACACAGGACTTTTACCCTGGAGGGCGGGGTTTCAGTTCCCCCCAAAAAAACTGTCAATTTTTGCCAGTGCACAGTAATCCAGTAAATTAAATTTGATGACTATTTCACAAATTGGCGTGTGACTGTCTGGGTTGGTGGCTCCTAACTTCACTACCAAAGTTAAATGTGGATCAGCCCGATTTGAATCATTCATTATCTGCAGTTCAACACAGTACAACTGCATCACCATCATCAGTAAAGCCAAACGAATTTACTTATGACTGAACCTCTCAAACCTGAAATTACCTCACTGGGACAGACACATCACTCACTACAGATCGGTTAAAGCAAAAACCAAAGAACCCCTTAGAACAGAAGAACCCCTCAGAACAAGACTACAGCTAAAATTAAGACAATGAAAATTTCAACAAGATTACGATTATAATAAATATAGTGTGTGTTATTATAAGTACATATAGTAATTAATTATCTGATTAGGACAATTTTTTCTCATTCTCTGCTTGAAACTTGAAAGGAGCACCAGAGGAATGTCTCAAAAATGAAAGTGAAGCACAAGTTTTTTAAAAAGCATCACTACTTTTCTTTTTGCTCACTGACACACCGTCACTATCAACACATTTAACTGAAAACTGCTGGCCGCTCTTTATTTGCATCGTTTCACGTAGGGGTGTGCGATATGACGATATTAGATCGTGAAGGATTGGAACGTGTAGACGATCTGCCAAAGTGAGGAGATCGTATGGATCATCTAGGTCACATTCTATAAATTGCAGTTCTATGCTGATGCACCAACACACCAGACGTATTACGTCGTCAACCTGACCGACCAATCATAGCGAATTACAGGCAGTGACGCAATTTCTTACCCGCCTCCTTGTTTGTGTGTGTAGCGGTAGCTGCATGGAGAGCCATGGCTGAAAGCCAAACGGAGGAGTTGGCCGGAGTTGGTTTGGCTTTTCCCCAAATGACAAAGCGCAAGCAAAGGTAATTTGCAAAGTTTGCACAGAGACGGTTTGCACGTTGGATGGCAACACGACAAACTTGTTCAGTCACTTGAAGTGAAAGCACCCTAAACAGTATGCTGAGAGCCAAACAGCGAGGGGACCGACGGCGGCACTGCAGCCAGAGGTAGCAGCTAGACCCAAACAGACAACGTTAACACAGGCATTTGATAAAGGCACTCCGTATGAGAAGACAAGCAAGAGGTGGAAAGAGGTAACAGAAGCAGTTACCTTTTATCTTGCAAAAGATATGGTTTCGTTCAAGACTTTTAGGACTGTTTTACATACAGAAATGGTTTGGTTGCACTGACCAGAAACTTGCAAATTAGTCTCAAAAATACATGTAAGATCGTGATAAAATCGAAATCGTGATTTTATAATAAAAAAATTGTGATATGATATTTTTGACATATCGCCCACCCCTAGTTTCACGGTTCACTTTCTTGCTTTGCGGTGGTTTAAGAACACAGCTTGGTGCAGCCTTGGTGTAGCTCATACCAATCAAATACTGTGATCAACCTTTGATACCAATCTAGCACAACTGTTTGGGACATGCTTGATAGATACACGTACCTGTTCCAGCCATGGTACTATACAGTCATTGTGAAACAAATGATTGCACGGTAGTTGTCTAACACTCTCCTCGACGCTGTAGTCTTCTTTGCACACAGGACACTCTAAACCAGCACCTGCACAAACACAAAGCAACTTACTGTCTGTGTCTGTGTGTGAGAGAGAGCCACAGTCACATGGGTCAGCTGCATGGAAAATTGTGACCACACTGATTCTCTTTTATTTGAGTTAATGCGGGTTTGGTTTGTGTTAAATTCAAGCAAATCACCTCTTTACTACTAACAACAGCATGATTAAAAGTTCAAATAGAAACACATATATCTAAGGATCTTCCCAAATTAGTTTGTGATGACGTAAAACTAAAACCCAAAAGGAAAATACAATTTCATTACACTTCAGAAGGTGATTACTGTCCGCTGTCTACTTATAATAGAGAAAATACCGTTATTTAATTGGCTTAAGGCCTGAGCAAAAGGTTGGTTTTGTATGAGCTGTGCTAAGAAGATAACTAAAAAAAGCAGCAGTGTTGCTGCTGGTGTAGAGTGGGTGAGAGACGATGAGTGAGTAAGTGAGAGTCTGAGAGAGAGACGTGGACTCACCCACATGTTCCTCTGTAATGGAGATGGTGGGTAAACTCTTTATTCTTTCTCTGTCTGCAGGAGGGGGACCCGTGTTTTCAAACTGGTTTAATAACTGAAAGAGAAAGAGAGCAGAATCCCAACAAATGGCTGTGAGATCACCTGCATGAGAACAAACTACAACTTTCAAACACTCTCTTCCAATATCTCGCTAGTCTATATGCCTGATTTAAAGGACCAGTGTGTAGGCTTTAGTGGCATCTAATGGTGAACTTCAGGTCTTCCGAGGTTCCAAGAGGGATGAGACTTAGGAAGGGTTAATTAGAATATTAAAAATAGCACTATTCCCAGGGCTCTTTTGAAAAGATTCTAGGGACATTTAGTTGCATATGCAGGTTTATCTCCACTTATACCTGTGTAATGATCGCATCGAGACCATTGGCACCCCAGGCGTAGTCCATTGGATTGGAATGTAGCATACCCCTGAGAGACAAGAGGGTAGTCAACAAAAAATAACAAAGATTTAACACAATAAGTATCAGTTTTTAGTTAAATTAATAAAGTAAACATGCATCACAGTTTGATATACTTACCATGGCCCCATTCCAATATTTGGCATGGCTGTAGGTGCTATGATTCCATTTACTAGCTGCTGGATAATTCTGTATAAGAAAAAAAAAATCACAAAAAGGCAACACTTTTTAACAAACCTTTGTTGACTCAAACTGAGAAATTCAATTTGTCCTCTTAAATTACACAAATGGAAAACGTCTGTATATATGAATAATTTCATGGTCAGAAAATAATATTAAAGGTAGGCTAGATTTTCTAAAGCCTGAAAACGGCACCAGGAGGAGGTGCAGAAGTCTAGTTTTCTCTCAGACCACAATATTCTGAGAGGTTATTGCGATTTTTTAAAATTCTTTTTGGGTGAGGTAATATGTTTTTGGCATAACAGACTACATTTTGTTACTTTTACAGGGTCTGTTAGATACGTTCTACATCATGTAACCATATTATACAGAATAATATTAGGTATTTTCTACCATAACATGAGAAGCACTTATTACTCACACAAACAAAGCATTTTTTTTTACCCATATCACAAACTCTACTGCTGAAAATGTCTCACCCCTCTAATGTGGGCACTCCTTCATGGCGCGTACCCTGTCGTCGAGGAACATGTCGACCCCGTGGTTGCCGTGCGCTGTATCGTTGCCGTGACGCCATTTCCCGTTCTCTCCTGTTCTCTGTCTCTCGGTTGTCCTCTGTGGGTAGCCGCGTTCGAAGGTCGAAGTTTTCATCGAAAATCCCAAGGGCGAACGGACCATACCCGGAGGGGAACGTGAATAAATGTTGGTGATCCATGTTCTAGTAGAAAAGACAGAGGCAATGTCAAATCGTGGTGCAGCAGGCAGGGTGGAAAATGTTTTCCTGGACTGGCTGATTTCACAAGTCACACTGACCTCAAAGGCTGGCCGGCTCTGATCACTGGTGGAGGACGTGGATGCGGACCCATTTTCAGTACTGCATCAGCATGGTGGGAAAGAAAGTGAAAAGCTAAATGCACCTGAACATTAAAGTAATCTCATCAAATAGACAAACAAAAATCTTCCATACTTTCTTTCCTCAGGCAGTTCCTCAATGAAGCCAGATTCACAACGTGGACAGGTGTAGTCCTACAGAGAAAACATAAATGTGAATAACTAGTGTGCATACAACAGTACTGACATATACATAGTTTTCTGTTTATTGGGTACACCCAGTTAAAACTGATGCAGTGTAATTCAACAGTCTGGCAAAAAAAAAAAAAAAAAATCCTAAAATCCTCACGAGGTTTAGAGTAGAGGTTTTCAAGTCTGAGCTAGTTGGGCTCTCCCAACCCCCTTAGCATACTTGCTCAGTTTTACTCAGTTCCTGGATGTCTATGGGGATGATAACTGTTATCTGATCCCATACAAACGCAACAGTTGAGTCAAGATATCCTTGCTTCACACTAAACACATAAAGAAGTCCATATTAAGGCATTAATTACTATGACTCTGGCAAAGTGAGAAAAAACAAGTACAATTGTACAAAACTACTGTATCGCTGAACTGTCGGTCTCCTTTTGACTAATGTAATAACAAGTATAATGTGTTTTCACTTGAATTCACTGAAGAAGCCCCTGTAGGAAGGCCTACCTCTCCTTTTTAAAGCCTGTGACTCAAGCTGTTTTGTGCAACCGGCCCCAGGTTCTTGGATTTTCAAAAAATTTCTTTAACAAATCACACACCAGGCTGACAAACAAAAAAAATTCTACAGATGGACTGCAGGCAGTCTTGTCAGTGTTGCTGCTGTGGAACAATGTTACTATAACTCTCATGCATCCTACTGTTAACTTCTACCTAAATTTCCTTGGCTGCCATTGTCTTTTCTAAATGTTAACACATTTCTCCCGTCCTAAATGACATCAGATCTGATCTGGAACCTTTACTCATTACCGTTAAATGTAAATTATGTTACAATGTTTGAATAATGCAGTTGAATTACGTTGCTTCTGACATACTATCCCCACTATCCCCTAAATACAGTCACGTTTTAAATATAAAACAACACATTACTGGTTAAGATAATGACGTATATTAGATTATAATGGAATTATATATGACTTTTTTGTTCTGATATTGGCATTATGTCCAGCCTGCGCTCTAAATATCAGCATCAGCCACTGAAAAACCTATACTGGTCGATCACTTAATTTAGGCTATTCTATAGTATATCCCTTTGCCAGCAAATGTAATGATTAATGTACTATTTTTTCACTTCCATTCACTGAACTTCCCATAAACCTAGTCAACCCCTCTCGAGGAGGCCCACCTTCCACTTTTAAAAACTCTAGGCGTATTTGCTCAAAATTATATATAGGTTGTGTGCTGCTGTTGAATTGTATCATGTTATACTGGGGTGTTTCTAGTATTTAGTCTTCCATCACTGATACAGATGGGGTGAACAAGACCATCGTAATGCCTCTCTGTATTTGGGCTGCAAGTAAGGATTACTTTCAGTCGATTAATTGGTCCGTTATTATCTAGATTGATTGATTAATAGTTGTTTGTTTTAAACTGTCAAAAAAAATGGGGGGGAATTGATCAGTGTTTCCCCAAAGATGACATCATCACGTGTCTTGTTTTGTCCACAACACAAAGAAATTCAGTTTACTGTCAGAGAGGAGTAAAGAAATCAGAAAATATTCACTATTAAGACGCTGAAACCAGAGACTTTTTTCTTAAAGAAATATCAAATTAGTTGGTGATAAATGGAATAACTGATTAATTAGTTCTTCTCACTATAATGCAATACAGCAGCACTACATGACTACATAAATCACACATTGTGAGCTCTCTGGTTGGTATGTGTGATCTCCTGAGAGTAGCCGTCACACAGGTAAGCAGCAGGCTGACAGTCAATAAAGTAACTGTTACTGTAACATTCAAGAAGCTTCCCATGAATGGCTTGACAACAGACTGCTGTGGCAGGCAAGCGGGCTGTTAATACAACGGCAATGTTAACTGACAGAGAGACTGGCTTTCGATAAAAGTGAAAGTTTTACTTCTCTATTTGCGGTATTACCCCAGTACTTTAACTCCAAGCTTTATGAGGAACACATTTTTTTTATTCTTTTTTTTTTTTTGCTGATTTGCTGAACAAATCAAAATTAAATCAAAACCATAGCCCGATAACTGCCTCCTGACAGACTGCAAATCTGACTAAAAAAGTGAACCTACGCTTTCTTCTGTTAGCTTGCTAATGTTAAACGCCACCACTATGAGACCTGTCAAACTCTAACAATCTGTTATTCGTCATACCGCCATATAGCTGAAATTATTTACCTAAAACACAAGATAATAACACGAGTTTAGCCGCCAACTTAATTACTACCACTTGACTGTCACTCCGGACCGCTGTTGCCTATGGGGCTAACGTTAGCGAAGCTAAGCAGCAGCAGTGAGTCGACGTGACTGGGTGTGCGCCACAAACGTACACACACACATTAAACCACACAAGCCCAAATATAACTTCCCGTTCTTCAAATAGACTAATGTGTCTGTTTGGTCCTTACCGGCAAACGCGGACTGATCTCTGCTGAACACCGGTGACAAAAAAACCGGCAGGGCCGTGGGGGAGCTTCAGCCATTTCTAAGCAAGAGAGCAGTTCGTACGATACGGACGGGTAGCGAAAAGGGACAACAAAACCTGACTTTTGCGATGGGGAAAGACACGGTGGAAACGGAAACATACGTGTGCCAACGTAACGTTACCATGGTAGCTAGAAAAAATTACCAAGAGGAAGACTTCCGCTGTAGTATTTACATTAAAATAAAAGTGAGAGAGCCTAACATAAAAATAAGTAAAGAAAAGAGTGAATAAACGTGGAAAAAATAATAAAATATATGTATATATTTATTTGTATATTTTAAAAAATATATTTACTTATGTATTACATATAAGTTACTATGTTTTTTCTGTATGTATTTTTCAAGTAATAATTATTATTTTATTTTAGTATTTTTTAAAATGTCTTTATTTATTTGGAAAAATAAAGGGTTAAAAATAAATAAATGACACAATAAGTAATGAGTAATTAATACGCAACAAATAAATACATTAATAAGTAAATATATTATATTTAATAATATTTATTACATATTATTTAATATATACTATTTTCTTAATATATAAAAAAAATACCTGAAAAACGTTAAAGTAAACTCAACTAACAACTAACACTAATAATATTATTTTTTAGATTTTATTTGTCTTTATATTTCCATGTTTATTTAATACACTCATGGTGTCGACAAAGACTGAATACTACGCCCCTCACAAAAACAGGTTTTATTGTGAGGATGCTGTACTGAATTATGTAGTATGATGTTCTCTCAGAAAATCATAGCAGGACTCTGACGATATGCTGTCAAAGTAGAAGTCTCAAGAAGTAATTTCAGGTATGTGGGAGAAATGTATGAGTATTAGATGTGAATTTGAGTGAGTAATCTTAATTTAGAATTTAAAAATGATTGTTAAGACGCGGTACAGGCTATAATTATGTTACTTTTGTATGAAAATGTGGTGTCCGTCATGTATAGTTGTAGAGATCATAGTCTGAGGGTAAAGATCATGCTTTTATTATGAAAAAGCTACTACCGGAAGTCTTGTTCTTGTTTTTTTTAACTAGTGCACTCCAGTCAGCAGCTACTACGGTAGCTAAAGGCCCTTTTGTAGTTCGTCTTTCGAAATATATTTTTAACCCTGCTACGGCCATGGAGTCTGGCGACGCAGGTAAGTCTTTGTTTTGAATTTGACTCAGATGTTAATTCTAGATAAGTTGCAGTTGACGTTATCAAACACTTAGCGTTAAGTTAACCAGGATAGCCGCCTGTTAACGTTACCAAGCTAGGTTAGCTTGGCTGGCATAACCCATAACCAGTGTACTGCGTTAGCTAGCGTTAGCGGTCGGGTAAGATAAACTAGGTAGCCTTAGGTATTAATACAGTTTTAAAAGAGAATTTGCATTATATGCGCTTATCGTAGCAAATACCCGACTCTTCCGAGGTCGGCAACCGGTAATATCCACATAAAACGACACGAGTCGCCTTCATCTACTATAAACTCAGTTTAACAGCTGTTAAAAGTTGTTGCTTTTTTTTTTTTTGTTTTATATAAGTTTTCTAGTTTGTTATTACACATAAATGTATCATATTGATCTCCCTTTGAACCTCAGAAATATTAATTCATGCGGTCAAATTGCAAAGCATTAATATCAGAAAATGATACTTTTGCTACCTTACCTGCCAGGTCCAGTGCTGTAGCCCATAATATGCTTATTGTTGTCTTATATAGCAGTTTTCCATTTTATCCTTTTTAAGGGCGAGGAGGATGGAAGTCCAAGCCTATCCAGCCACAGAAAAACAAAATGAACATGAATATCCTCCGTCAAGAGAAGCTTATAGCTCAGAAGAAGAAAGAAATTGAAGCCAGAATGGCAGAGCAAGCCAAAATGAATGTGGAAACCACGACCAAACCCCTGCCTCCAAGGTAATTACGTCCTTTTGGACAGTATGGCAAAGATACAAAAATTCAACACATTGAAGTCATTTTGGTTTTTTGAGCACAGTATTGCCTGGCGGTGTTATTCATGGATGTTTGCTTTGACACCAACATTGACCCAGAATTTTAACAAATATTTTGTTTGTTCTGATTGCAGTATTTCTCCCAGCCCTCAAGGAGCTTCCTCAAACAAGTTTGCAAATGATGGAAGCTTCTTACAGCAGTTCATGAAGATGCAGAAGGAGAAATCCAACAATGGGTCTGGTTAGTACCTTGATCTGTACAGTTTTGACAAAAAGGTTACAGGCATCGTTTTGTCAGATCCTTATCTCACATAACATATTACTTTGATGTTATATATTATGTGTGATAAGGATGATGCATAGTGGAATTTAACAGGGCACCAGGAACACTGGAGCACAGAATAATAGCTCTGACCTTGTAGTTTTGGCTCATGTGAAAGACAGATAAAGAGGCTTCAGGCTATTTGCAATACGTCCTTGGCAGGAGTACAGTTAGTGGGAGGCAGATATTTTTAAAGAGGACATTCTGACCCAAGGAAACTAGTTTAGGATAGGGACCATGAACAGTACCTGACATTACTTACTTGTGTCGGTTACCTGCCAACACAAATAAAATTAAAATTTAATAATTAAATTGAATTAAAAAAAATGCTCAAATATACATAAAAGGCTGTCTAAATATGAGTTGTTTTTTTTAATTTACTCTTTCTAGGCTCCACCAGTGATACCAAATCTCCCTCAACCTCATCACCAGGAGGAAACGCACTGCAAAAAAAGAGCATTCTTGTTGGCAAGCGGCCTGGTCTCGGAGTCAGCAGTATGCTTAGTCAGTTCAAGACCTACTCACAGTCCAAGAAGAATCCTGTTCTCAGCCAGAGGCCGAGTGTGTTTTGTTCTCCAGATGGTGAAGACGAGGAAGAAGAGGCTGATTACTCCAAATTCTTAGACATGAAAGGTAATTCAAGGCCTGTGTTTTTCAGTGTATCTCTGGACAACTCCATGGCTTGGACATTTCAGTGCATCTTCTGCCTACTCCAGTGGCACAGTTGCCTTATGACTGGCATTTTGTCATAGGTGCCCTTAGAGTAAATGTACTCATAGCCTGCTTAAAGTCTCTCCCCCAGAGGATTCAGACACCAGACTCATTATCGACAAGATGGCCTCTTTTGTGGCGGAGGGAGGAGCTGAGCTGGAGAGAAAAGCCAAGGAGGACTACAAGGACAATCCCGTTTTCTCGTAAGTTTAAAAAAAAAAGTGTATCTCATCCAGAATATTTACACGTACAGTGTTTTTCAAACTCATCTGATTTCAACTGCAATTTTTGCCTTTCAGGTTTTTATACGATAAAAGCAGCCTGGAGTATCTCTACTACAAAAAAAGAGTTGCAGAAATGAGAAAGGATTTGCTAAGACCTGAGAATACATCAGATAATGGTAAGATTACCTTTTCTCACACTGTTTTTGTCTCTGTTTTCTTTGCCTCACTTCTCAGAAATACTTAAGTGTTGATCACAAAAAGGGTAGACGGTATGTCAATATAGCATTGTCAGTTTCAAGTAGAGTTACCAGTTACCGCAACCTGTCAAATAGCAGAATGTATTGTCACCGACTAGCAACAGGAGCAACAGTTCCTGCTAACTGGAGACTTTTACCCGATTGCTTGGGTAGAAGAATTGCATATTGTCTTTTGCATCAAAATCTTATAATATACCCATGCAATTCTTCTTTGAAATGCCTGACGTGTGAAACTGTGTTGATAGAAATATTCAGTTTCATTTTTAAAGATACTTGCTTTCAAGACCTCAGCATCATACAAAAATAATTTCTAGTCAACATACTCATCTAGTTTACCATCAAACTGCTTCTTATTTTAGGCTGTGCTGAGACCTGCCATGGTTTCTTCAGTTTCGCTCTTATTCTCTTGTGTTTTAATAAACCATATGTTTTTGGACTGTATTTTTAAGTAGTTTGGATTGATTAATGTGGGGTCGTATGAGGCACTTGCCCGCTGAAGATGCTGGTTGACATGCCCTGACTTTGGAGAAACATTAGAAGCTAAGCCATGTACTGCTGTGAACAGGGTCAGGTAATTGACCTACTTAAAAAGATCCACCAAAAAAAAAAATCAATATCAATTTAAATGTATGCTATATTTAAGATATTTTAACCACCTTTTCCTTTTCCATCGGGAAACCTCTGTTATATAAGCCCAATGTCTCTCTCCAAAACAATCAAACTCCTTTGGCAAGAACAGTAATTTTCCCTTTCGGATCATGGGAGTTGTTTATCTACTTCCGCCTCGATCTGTTAGTTTGTTTGTGTCATTGTGTGACTTCAGTGAATCTAAACTAACCTTTTAAAAAACACCAAAGTCATGCAATGACACAAGCGAACTAATGGATCAAGGCAGTGGTAGACCAGCAACTCCCATGTTCTGTTAGGTAAAATTACTTATTTCACCCATGAAGTTTGGTTGGTTTGTAAAGAGTAAAATTTCCCATCAGAAAAGGCTGTTTGACAGCAAAGTAAGGCCGTGATAATACTATCAATACAATACTATAAATATGATGTACGCTTTAACTGACTTTTGATCGTTTTTAAGTGGAAAAAATACCTTTGTTTGCTGAGCATATCCACTGCAGTTCATTTCTTAGCTACTGGTGCCTCTCTTTGTATCTTCAAAGTGGGGGCATGTCAACCAGTATCTACTGTAGCCACTGCCTAAAGTACTACTTTAGCCAGTAAACTGTGATATATATATTTGTCCATATTGCTCACCCCAAAGTAATGTCTTTTAAATCATGTTAAATTTTGGTGATGGAGTAAAGATATTTTAGTTATGCACAACATTACAGTGTAGGTATACTGTATGTGGTGGAGCCTCTCTGAGGTTTAAATGGTCTTAATTTTGTTACAGTAAGACTCACATCCATACAGTTCCCCATTCAACACCCCTGTCCCCCCTTGCTCCTCCTCCCTCCTTCCTCTTCTTATCCCCTATTGGCTCTAGACTGGTGGTGTGTGAGGGCCAGTTGAGTACGATACAGTAGTAGAGTGTGAATTGAGCCCCAGTACTGATAGGCTGCTTAAAGTCTCCCCCCCAGTGGACGCAGAAACCCAGCAAGTGGCTGAGAAGCTGGCCAGGTTTGTGGCGGAGGGTGGTCCCGAGGTGGAAGCCATCGCTGCCGAGCGCAACAGAGACAACCCTGCCTTCAGGTCAGTCACTGTACATGTGACTGTTTTTTAATGTTTACCCTCTTTGCTGGGTCATTCACCTCTCACAAAATATATACTGTCCACCCCGCAGCTTTCTTTATGACCACCAAAGTCCAGCCTACCACTTCTACAAAGGCAAAGTACAGGAGTATCGTGCCACAGCCTCCCAGAACGCTTCACCCCCAGCAGCAGAGTCTGGGACAGACCTACAGCGACCAGCTGCACCACCATTACAAGGAATCCATCCACCACCAAATCCTGCTTCTCTATCGTACAGTCAGGAAGCAGAAACTCCGCCTGTCAAACGAAAGAGGAAGAGTCGATGGGGATCTGAAGATGACAAAGTCGAATTGCCCATGCCTCCCATCGTTATTCCTCAGGAGATAAATGTTCCAGATCCCAACGCACCCTCTCTCTCTGGTACATGAACTTGTGTTTTAAATATTATAAATATGTGCACACATGCACTTAGTTTGTTTACATAAAACCGTTAGAGGGCAGTGTCAGTATGTTCTTGAAGCTGATACCCTTTTCTAATATTTTCCAACTTAATCATGTTAATACTAATGTGCATTTTTGGTAGAGTCATAGCAGATGCTGTTTGAGTCCTGCATAGGTCCAATTCTGCAAACCTGAAACAACCCGTTACCCACAATCATATCTAAGTCAAATCTGAACACGGACCCATAAACATAAACCCTGTGATCTGACCTATGATTAAGCGCACATACAAAGTAACTTCTTAGAAGCAGCAAAGACACTGACAATGTTATTTTCACAGTTTCAGATCATACCAATTTTTTCTCAAATGTCTGATTTGGCCTTTGATGATGTATTGTCATCAATTTGGTATTCTCCACTGGCTATTTTTGCAACCATTTTAGATGTACTGGCAGCCTACATATCTGCCGTCCATTCATTTGTCTGGATCTGTGGTCAGTGGTTGTTACTGGCTTTCACAGTAAAAAAAAAAAATCTTGGAGACTGATTAGGGTTGATAATATCAGCTGATTTAATGTTAAAAATATGTCATTTTCATCTCTGATTTCTCCATGAAAAAAAAAAAACAGTTCATTTTTACCAATGCCTGTGAATTTATACAAATCTATTTTGTTCACCTGTCACACAATTTTTTTTTTATGGGTCACCTGCCGTGTACCCCATCTGATGCAGGATTCTGCTGTTATTATTGTCAGGAAATTGATACCTCTACCTCTACAATTATATAAATCACTTTTTAAATAACCATGGGTTTTGAAGCTACATTTTAACATGCTGTTTTGTTTGTGGGAGAAGATGGTCACACACTCCTAGCCACGCTGTAAAAATAATATTTTAATATTTTGCCAACACTTAGACATGACACTCTTCTTCAGGCTTTTTCATGAATACCCCGAGGAAGACTGTCATGCCAAAACATTGGTAAATTATTAAGATATAAGTATATTTTTGTGTCATGGCCATGAGTGCGACTCTCTTTTCCCATAACCTGTACTTTTCATGGTCGCCACCTCCCCATTAATGGTCTGCGTTCCATCTTCCTACTCAATTTGCTATTTTGGCCACACTATCAGCTGATCTAATAATAAATTTATGAATATACTGTGTAAGTTTGTGGTGATGCATGTTTCAGCCCAGGAGCTGAGAGGTCTCGGTTATAAGAAGGGGAAGCCTCATGGTCTGGTAGGAGTGACAGAACTGTCTGAGGACCAGAAGAGACAACTCAAAGAACAACAGGAGGTATGAATATACCAACTAAATGTATTTCTTAAGTGGAAGATGCACAGTGTATTTTAACTTCACCTAAACTCCACCTACCCTAAATAATATTTTCACTCTCTTCCATCGCACCATAAATTCAGGATAACTGAACCCTGTAATCTCTTATCAGCATGTTTTGCTTAAAGTATGTGTGTAATTTTTTTTTCCTCACACACTCTGTGCACACTCCGTAGATGCAAGAGATGTATGACATGATCATGAAGCACAAGCGTGCGATGGCGGAGATGCAGATAATGTGGGAAAAGGCCATTAGAGACCACCAACACGAATATGACAGTGATGAAGAGGTGGACCAGCAGGCGGGCACCTGGGAGCATCGTCTCCGAAAGATGGAAATGGAGAAGACCCGTGGTAAGGCTGACTCTCAGTATTGAAAATTGCCCTTGCATCTGCAATACTAGCAGCTGCTTGATAATCAGTTCTTAGGTAAAGTGATTAAAAAAAATCTTGGCTGTACTTTTTCAGAGTGGGCAGAATCTCTGACAGAAATGGGTAAAGGGAAACACTTTATTGGTGACTTCTTGCCCCCTGAGGAGCTGGAGAAGTTCATGGAGACCTTCAAGGCGCTCAAGGTCAGTTTGCCTCTGAATTCTCTTGCTCTCAAGCCTAATATGGAAGGATTTTGCTGCTGTACAGTAACTAGGATCGCCCATATCCATTAATCTCAGTTTCAAAGAGGGAGGCACCAAACTAATGTAACTAACTGTGTTTCAGGAATCCCATGGGTTGCTAAATGTTCTTAAAGTGTAATTTCAAGTGTTGTACTGTGTACAGAGAAAATAAGCAATTTCACAATTCTCTCCAAGATCTCTTCAGGGTCCTGTTAAACTTGTTTCATACGTATTTAGTGTAATTTGTGGTGGGAATTAGCCACTAAATGTCTGCTTTTCCACATGAAGGCCATAAGAGATTTAGTAGAAGCAGGGTAAGTTGGAAATGTCTGTAAACAGACTTGTAGTCATGCATCCATGCCTCTTGTTTTCAAGCTGCTTATCCAGGTCAGGGGCACTGTGGCAACAGCCAGCAGAGCAATCCAGACATCCCTTTTCCCTGCAAATTCCTCAGGCTCCTCCTGAGGGATCCCCAGGAGGAGACTATAATTGCCACTTGTTATTTGGAAGTCTGTGTAATTCAATCTGGCACTGTTGTAGAAACCACACTTTATTTATTCCCTTTAAAAGTTGAGAAACGGCACAACAGAGAGATTTTATGGAACACAAATTCACAGCCGGAGTTATGGGAGACTATTGGAAAGTCGGCAGTCACAGAATACCCCAGATGTAACTGTTACCACACATTTGAGTGTAACGGTAAATTAAAATAAAGAGAAAAGTGATCTGGAAGAAACAGAATCAGAAAAAATAATGTTTTTGCAGGTTGTATTTAGTGAAGACATGCAGTGTGGAGTAATGCAAAGTCACTCTGCTGCACTTAACAGACTCATGACAGGCAGTATTTATTCTTATCCAGTTAAATCAAGTAAATAATAGAAGAAAGTCTTTACTGACTTATGCAAAATTATCCTCACTCATTATCCAGGTGTTGTCACAATAATTGGAAAGAGTTTGTACTTGAGTGAAATGCACACCCACTCAAGTCAGAATAACAACTAGGAATAAGTAAAAGAACAGAAAAAAAAAGAAGCAATAATATGGGCAATATTAATGCCCATGTTAATAAAAAAAAGTCATTTTGCACACATGTAATTTGTTAAATGATAGAGTGGCCTGGTTAGATAAGTTATTTATTAACATTAACCCTGATTAACAAGTCAGGTGTAGAGGTACTTCAGTTGTTTTAGGGAATGTACTGGTGCAGGAACAACACTGGGACAAAATCACTTGGTAATATCTTATAGTGTCATCAAAAATAGCGAATTTATCAGTACATATTGATTGTGAATATTGGAATTGGTTTAGATACTCTCTTTCTGCAGTATTGATACACTGGTATCAGCTGTGTTTTTCTTGTGCGCTCTTCTCCATGACAGTGAGTTGACACATTTAACTTTACTTAATTTCTAAGATTAGTTAATTAGATATTTTTAAGTATAGCCAAGGGCTAAGAATGTACAGTGTGAAAATCCCTTAAAAAGCTTCAAACTGTTTCTGCATACTTGGATAGCAACATGAAACTTAACTGGGACACTAATCTCAGCCAACCCATCAGCCAGTCGCACCAGACAACAACAACCACCCTATCCTTTGTAGCGTCCATTTTGTTTCCACATTATGAATTAAAAGCTTCTGAAGACACCAAAGTTGGAAAAACAACTTTCCAACTCTGGAAATGAGACTACCAAGGAGCATGTGAACGCAGCATTAGTAATCAATCATTCCCCCACCCTCCGTCTCAGTCTGTTGATGTCTGTGCATGTGACAGACTCACCGAAGAGTTACTTTCTGTTTGTGTGACATCTTACAAGGACATTTTATTTATTTACTGAAAATGTGACTCTGAAACATACATTGACACAAGGAAAAAAGACAAAATGGTTTAGGACACGGTGAATTGATGCAACACCTAAGTGTGTTTTGCCTGAATGAACACTTAAAGTCTTGTTGACTTGCAGGAAGGCCGAGACCCAGACTACTCAGAATATAAGGAGTTTAAGTTGACGGTGGAGAATCTTGGTTTCCGAATGCTTATGAAGATGGGCTGGAAGGAGGGTGAAGGCCTCGGCAGTGAAGGACAGGGAATCAAGGCCCCTGTCAACAAGTGAGTACATGTTGCCTTTCACTGAGTCATAGGAATAAAATGTACTTTCACCACTTCAGGGTGTGTTCTGTCATAATGTACACCAGTTTAACAATAAATGCCAAAAAAATGCATTTTCTTTCATTGTATGGCAGTGACATTAGATTAGTTTATTTTGGAAATTACCTCCCTGTGTGGTACAAATTTTAGCCATAAAAATCAGACTTTTGTACAGTTACACTTGTCTGCTCATAGTGAATTAAACTGTACCCTTCTCCTGGTTTAAACGAAACATGCAGCAAGTGGCTTGGTTTTGATGATGACTTTAAAAATGTATCTCATCGAATCATACTGTTTCCTTCCTTTGCTCTCTTCTTTATCAAGTGAGCTGACTGCTATTAGCCTATTTTTCTAGCATTATACATATTTTTCTAGTTTGCCAAAATAATAACAAAGCCAATGAGCGTGCACAGTAAAATGCACAACAGAAAAGACTTTTTGTTTGCCAGCTGTGCAACTACATCACTGTGAACATCTTTTGTTAGCATTTACAACAGGGCCTCTTCACAGCAGGCATTTTGACTTGACATAGTAGGAAGAGTGCAGGTGTTACTCATAACATCAGCAACAGCTCTGTTCTGTTGAAGTGTCATGACAGGACGATGTGACAGTGAGTCAGCATGCACAATACAAGGAGCCTGAAATTGAAGCAGATAAGTGGAATTCAGGCGTCACATGGTTTTTGTACTGTGACATGACAAAATGTTTGTTCTGTGAAAAAAGCATCTGTTTAAATTGTTTTGCTTTATCCCGATAGATGGAAAGTAATTAATACACAGTTGGCTCTCAGGTTACCAGACAGATGTGAAAAGAGAAACTAATTTTGAGTGTCCCTCTGTCCCTCTCCAGGGGAATCACCGCCTCAAACGGAGCAGGGTTTGGAGTCGATCGTCCAGCCGAGCTCACAAAGAGTGACGATGAATACGACGCTTTTAGAAAGAGGATGATGCTTGCTTACCGCTTCAGGCCTAACCCCCTGGTAGCATCTATTTCATATTGTTTACTGTTTTTTCTAACAATAGTCTTTGAGTTTGCACTTATTCGTTGTAACATGTTTATGTTAGCCTGTTTAAATCCATGCTCAGTGTTTCCTTTGCTCTGATATTTTTATTTTTTTGTTTCCACAGAATAATCCACGGAGACCATATTACTGATGTAGAGGACTGTTCTGTTCATACTCGTTCTTGTTCATCATAACTTAAAAGCTGCTTTCTGCAGCTGCCACAGCTGTGCCCGATTGTGAAATGGACACTTGCACAATAGAAATTTTTAAAATTGGAAGTCTGTGTGTGGAGACTAGTAGAAAGGTTGGTAGAGTATCAGATCCATTCAAGGTTTAATTTGGATTTTAAAAAATGTTTATTTTTAAATAATTGAGCACCTGTTTTGTTGCATTTTCTGTTTAGTACTGGAACACCTTAAAATATATAGACCTTCATTTCCTGACTTCCATGATGATTTCACTCTTCAGTTTGTTGCCATTCTGATACCTGTCAAATCCTCACTTTGCATTCCCAACTAAATAACACAGTTCTGTATTCTGTATAATTCATGTATTGAGTATTTTTCCTCACTGTGCTTTACCTCGTTTTTGTTTCCTTTCAGTATATGCATCAGTGTTCACAATAAATAAGTCCACTTACTGAAATGTGGATTTGTCACAGATCAGCTACTGTTCTTATGTGTTTATTCACTGTTAATTATGAAACAAGTAGGAGCCAAGATAAACTCACCTTGTTAATGGTGCACTGTGTGCTAAATACAGGTATTCATCCAATCATGTTGATAACTGCCATCAGTATTCATTTCTGCATGGCTCTGGACGGCAGCAGCAGGTCACTGAGTAGAGTTGACTAGGCTGAAGCGGTCAGTGGTGTGGAGGAGGGTGACAGATCAGTGAAATCAGACCTTCACTTGGCCATTCCCAGGGGGTTTACACGGGATAAATATAACTTCAAAATCCCAGCTAAGCAAGAGCCACTCTGCTGCTGGTGACAGCATTAGTCAGTGGCAACTTAAGCCACAGCAGAAGCTAAACCAATGCGTTGGTAGGATCGTGGCATGGTGCAGTTTTTACTTGGATGTAAGGTTTCAGCTAATTATTTTCATTAATTATGGATCCATTAATCATATATTAAATGTCAAGACTGTGGAAAATCATTAGTCCTAAAGACTAATATTATGTAATTAAATTGCTTGTTTTGTTAATGCAAAATCTAAAAAAAATCATATAATTAATGATTGTTTTTGAAGAGAGAACAGCATCACATTCTCACATATGAGAAGCTGAAACTAAATCCAGGACAGTTGAAAGCAATAAGAGTAGGGCTTATCATTTTTAGGTTATGCCATGATATAAGACTTATATCTTGATATATACATTTTCTCAAAAATAGTTTACTGTAAATTCTCAAATAGTGATGATCTTTCACTGTAAAAGATCACACAGGAATTTTGTGGAATCAACTAATCTCTTGACTATGTGAGTATATAAGTTTTAATTATTAAACTTAAAAGTTCTAACTTGGTGTCTTTTGACTTGAAATGAGTTGAATGAATGTACAGTACAGAATTCAAACCCATTGAATCAATTTTCTAAAGAAACACGTTCAATATATTAGCAGACAGATTAGTTAGGTCCTTCTTTTTTCTAGTTTGAAGAAAACTTGTGATTCAACTTCAGATTTGACTAGAAAGGTGTATTTGTTGCGAATCATTACGAAATTACCTCACTGTCTTTTCAAATTCTATCAACTCAATATTTTATGTTCAAACAGTTTATTTTACATTGTATAGTTTTTTGTATAGGATGTGATGTATTGGTGTAAACGACCCAACACTATACTAAGTAGGGCTGGGCGATAAATAGATAAAACCAAAAAATGTGATATTTTTAACTAAATATTGCCACAATATACACACAATGATATATAAAGAATGATATTTTTGATAAATAAAGATCAGTAATGTGGATATAATGATTAAGTGAATAGAGGCATAGAACAGCTAGAGAAAAAGATAAAATGATGATATGAATATCAGGGCACTGAAACAGTAAACTTTCATCAGTATTTTTAATAATTAGAAATAACTATAAATAAAATACACAAACTGATTGAAATATGTGCATATATAAAACCTGAATTATGAGAAATTATCAAATATATAATGCTGCTTATAAAACTAACAAATAAAAGCAATCTGCATTATGTTTTGTTAGAAAAAAAAGTTTTCATATAAGTGCATATCATACAACATATCCGCTGATACCAATGTACACTGATATAACTGTGATGGTCCAATATCAGGCTGATGATATCAGTCATCAAATAACAATATCCAAAATCTTTGACAATATCTAGGCTCGTAGCATGATATCAATAGAGCTACAACCATTAATTGATTGATCAATTATGAAACGATTATTAAATTAGTCAGGAACTATTCTGATAATCGATTAATCGGTTTGAGTAAGAAGTCAAAATTCTCCAGCTTTATAAATGTGAATATTTTCTGGTTTCTTTCCTTCTTTATGACAGTAAACGGAATATATTTGAGTTGACACACTGAAAATAAATTTTCGCCACTTTCTGACATTTTATAGACCAAACAACAAATTGATTAATTGAGAAAATAAGCAATGAAAATTAATCAGCAATGAAAATAATCCTTGGTTGCAACCCTAGATACTGATATGATATTGATATATTGCCCAAACCTAGAGGGAAGGAAAGTACATGACCAACACAAATAAATGTAAATTTAGTGCAGATTATTTTCTGCATTTTTTTTTTTTTTTACCCTGTGGAAGAAGTGCGGCATGCAAGAGTTATATGGTGCTCCTCCTTTAAATATCCAATGTAAATTCCCAGTAATATCTATAAGTTCAGGTGGTTTAATACAATTTAAAAGTCAGAATAAGTAACTTTACTGTGAGCACTGGTTGACACTCGGTCCTCCGCTGTGTGCGTGTGTGTATGTGTGTGTATGTGTGTGTGTGTGTGAGGGGGAAAAGAAAGTTTGATTTGACGCATTAACGTATGGGCTGCCTGTCAGCGCGAGGCGGGGGGGGAGGTAAACAAGATGGCGACAACCTGAGTGGCAAGAGTAACACGAAGAGTCAGAAAATTCAACTGATATCCTGCTGGACGCAAGTGAGACATCTGCTTCACCGAGGACGGAAACACAAAGGGGAAATAAAACCTGCCACGGAAAGAAGTCTCATATGGATCCAGGTGAGAGCCGGTACCAGGAGTTCACTAGTTAGCTTGTTAACTAGCTAGCTAGCCATTTACATTGGAATCTGAACGGCTCGCTAGCCAACGCAACTCCGGTTAGCTTGCGTTAGCTGGCTGTGTCTGGTTTGTTCCTCCGGTACTGGAAGCTGGTGTGGATGTTAGAGCTGATGTTGGGTGAGCATAATGCAGTACAGTCAGAAAACAATGCCCGCCTATATTACCGCTGCTCCACCGGTAAATGAGGTGAAGTTGGCTAACGTTAAAGCTAATCTTAACGACAGGCAAAGTTGGCTAGCTAGCGCTGCATAACCACCGTTAGCTACAGTTGTGTGACGACGTTTCTGTTTTCCTCCCACCGTCAGTGCTCACCTACATTAAATTAGTTGTTTTAAAGCAGACTTCTGAGTTAAGACCTGCAATACTGGCTGAAGGTGTGCATATCGAGGAGCCGCAAAGTGAGAGTTAATGTTGGCGAGCTAGCACAGTTCATTCAAGCAGACTTGCAATGTTAGCTTAGAAGCTAGCAAGTAGTTACCTCTTTTAAAAATGTTTATTTCATCGAAACAACTTAAGTGTCAATCCTACCTCACACACTGCTATTTTAACTTAAGTATTGTGCTGAATATGTGCTTATTATAATGTCTTGGTGTCTGATGTGAAGCTCACAGCAGAATGGAAACTCAGTAAGGTTAACCGGTCAGGTGTTGATGTCTGTACAGATTGTTTACCAGAGAGAGCTAACTTGGTTTAGAAGTGACCAAAAAACATGTTTTGTATTTTCTGTAATGTTTAAATGCTCCTTGTTCTCAGGCACCATGCACTAGGAACCGTAGTGGCATGGAGGACACCTGAGGACGGTTGTGGAAACATTGGATGGCTCAGTCGACCTCCGGGAGCCGGGTTGATACTGCTGCATGCGTTTGGCTGTGTATCTGTGCTTGGATTCAGTCCACCTGTCGCCACACATATGCTTCCTGAGGACAACTTTGCTATGAAGCATGGACCTTTGACAGAAATGCTGCGCTACAAGGCCTTGAAGCAGGACTGGTTGCCTCTACCTAAGGCTGTATGGTATTAAATTCATATAGAGGTGATGTAGTACAAGCGGACAAGAATAACATTTCAGAATCACAGTTTTTCTAATTTCTGTTTCAACTGCACTTGTCACAGATGTAGTACAAAATGCACAGTATAAAGCACTAACTTGGCACTGGACCCAACAGGTTCTCTGTTCGCACCTCTTGAGTAAAAAGAGCCCTAATGTTTACAAATTGGGATCGATCCCTCACCTCATCCCTCAACTCTCAGGCCTGATTACCCCCTTCTCCCATGTTCAGTATTTTGTAATTCATCTGTATTCCATCTTGTGGAATTAAAATACCCGGCTCACAGCTGAAAGGTTACTAGTGGATTTACTCTCCAGCAGCGATTATAGTGAACATTTTTGCACAGGAGGCTCAAGCTGTGAACTATCAGTCATGAGTACCGGTGAGCTGCATCATCTTGACTATCTAAATGAAAATGAACTGATGGAGATGGATACTTTCATTCACCGCATTGACTCTACAGAGGTGATCTACCAGCCGCGGAGGAAGAGGGCAAAGCTGATAGGAAAGTATTTGATGGGAGATCTGCTAGGGGAGGGATCTTATGGCAAAGTGAAAGAGATGCTGGACTCAGAGACACTTTGTCGCAGGGCTGTAAAAATACTGAAGAAGAAGAAGCTGAGGAGGATTCCCAACGGAGAAGCCAATGTGAAAAAGTGAGTGTTTTTCTGGTTTTGTCAACCTGCCTTTTTACCTCCGTCTTTTCTTTGCACTCTGACAGTTGAAGTCATAATAGCAGTGTCGGTGACTTCTCACCTCTTCACTGTGATTTATGTATGCAGGGTCTTTTCAGTTAGGCATAGGCAGATATCCAGAGATGCAGTAGCATTAACTTGACTGTAATCTTTGATTTTAATATGAGGTAATTAATTTGAATGTCCCTGCTGAAATTTAAATGAATCTGACAACAGTCAAACTGTGTTTCTTTTTACTGTCCCACAAGTAGACTTGCCCTTCATGCCTTCCCCACTCTCTTTTTAATCATCACTCTCTGAGCAGAAGTCTTCACTTGCACTTTTATCTGCAATTTAACACTTTTTTACTAGACATCTCCCCTAACATTTATGATAATGATATGATATGTTAGTTTCTCCTCTTAATATGACACATTTTCTGTGTTCAGGAAAAAGCAGCCATGATACCTTAGTTTCAGTGCAAATACCAAAATAATACTATTTTTGATTTACTTTCTACAAAAAAAAAAAAAACAACAACTTTTTTCTCAGCTATCAAAATAAGTCAAACTCTTTTTAAGAATAGCTTTATAAGAATTTCTTCTCTAACCTTTTCTGGTTGAAGATTTTAGTGCCTTTGACAAGCATCACTGTTGAATTTGGTTTGGATTGTGCCATTACCTGTAACCGCACTCAAACAACAGTGTGCACTCAGCAAACCCCAAATACACCTCTGCATTAAGGTGACAGCATCAGTCACTAGAGGGTAGCAAAAAGAACTTTTAGGCTCTTGTTTCAAACATTTTACCTAAATACAAAACAATTTTAAAATAATAAAATGATTACTTAAATCAGAAAATATCTGGTTGAAAGTTGAGTGAAAAAATAAAGCCTTTAGTACCAACATTTTGAACTGGTCAGCTTTCAGTACTCAAAAGTGTTAAGGCTCAGTATCTAATCATACAAATAAGATAATAATTTGTATTGCTTGGTATGAAATGTATGTCACAACATACACACAGTTTAACCTTTACACTTAAAAACATAGAGCTGTATCACCATTTAAATGTATAGACTGATCTGAGCAAAAGCAGGACCGCAAAAGTCAGAGTTAAATGTCCATACTTAAGGAGGAAATACACTTAAGAAAATGAGTCTTTGTCAACTTTTTGCAGTAACTCAGTTTTGAAAACATTGAGATGAAGGAAAAAAACATGTAACACAGTTTGGTCTTTTTTTTTTTTTAGAGAAACAGCATCTTAATGCCTCTGTGATTTGGCTGTCATGTCTTTATATTCAAACTTGCATGCCCCGTTTCCTGATGAGTATCACAAGTTTTAATCACACAGTAGTTTATTAAATATTACTCAAGCCCTTCGCTGCGGGCCTGTGCTAATTATAGAGGAAGCTTTAGAAAACTGTCAAAATGAGTTCACACAGAGAGAAAGAAGAGCTGCAAGATGGCGTGTTTTAAGGCCGCAGTCAAAGCGCCAGCAGAAGACCGATGAGAAGTCTGTGATAACATCTCAGTAAGAGTCATTTTGTTGGGGTTATAGTAGCTTGTATTTATCAGATATCCAGGCTAACTTTACTGAAGACTACCCCAGAATATTGTGTTAACCATTCTAAGATAGCCAACTTTAATTTAAGAAATACCATATTCCCCCTGCTCAGTCTACAGAAAGCAGCCTGTCAGCAGCTCGACAGCAGCAGCTGCAGTCCTCCATCAGCGTCCACAGTGGATCCCCTCAGCCACAGTACCGCCTTGAACTCAGAAGTGTTTTTAAGAGCATTAACAGCCCAATCCACAATTTATTAACATGGTGATGTTGGAGAAAAAAATAGACTTGAAGCCTAAAACAACGCTTCAGGTCAGTGTGTGACATGCAAGCTGTTCTCCTGGTGTACTCAAAGTGTTGCCCTGAATAAAACTGAGTTGTGGTGGTGAGATGGGCAATTTCAAAATGTGTCTGAAACACATCCTGTGTAGACAAGGTGAGAGAGCTAGAGGAGATGATGATAGCAACATTTAAACATTGTTAGCATGAATGCTTTCATAGGGCTAATGTTGGTTGCAAGTTACTAAAATTAAAAAATTAATTAAAATTAATTAAGAAAAAGCAGTTAACTGATGCACAAGGTTTAACTATATTTTAGACAAATCTGCATCATGTTGTCTTGACAGTTTCAGAGAAAAGAGAAAGATAGCTTTGTGAAATACTGGTGTGAAGTGGCCTCTTCAGTGTATGATGTAGCCAGTTTCCCCCGAGCTGCAGGAGGACCACAGCCACTATTGTTAATTGTTCCTCTCTAGAATTAAGAAGCTATCTTGGGCCACAAAGTCTACAGTGTAGCTTGGACCATCTGATCTGTGATTGTTGCCAGTAAATGCCACAGGGTCAATTCTTAATGTAAAGATTAATATTTTTAATAATGCACCAGGTTACAAGGTTCCATGTACAATTTACAGTATTAGTTCTCTGAGAATGTTTTTGATATCCAAGAAAAAAAATATGATATTGTAATTGGCATAACCCTAGCCAAATCTACAGATGTAATGATGCCAGAAATTTAGTAGTCAGTAACAGTTCTGGTGAATTTCCACGCTTCTCCATACCTGATTTGATGCCACAGCTCAATAATAACGATTATCAATAATTCTAAACTGATAATAAATTTGAATAACATTCATCCATTAGTATTTGTCTTTGCCACAGAACTGCTCTGAGTTTCTAGGATGAAAGACGTGAGTGAGATATTTATTATGCCTGACACAGTGTCAGGGTAGCGTGTCGCCTTGTCTCGCAAGTAATGCAGAAGTGCAGTGGTTTCTGCTCCTGAACTTAAAATATTAAGTTGAACTCGGAGTGCAGCGCTAGTTTGAATTGGTGACACGTCTTGAATGCTAACATGATCTTTAGAGTTTAGCCATTGCAAATGTTGTAGAACATAACTGGCAACACAGCAGTGCAACTGTCTCAGACAAAACTAAATGCAGTGTTTATTTCAGGATATCAAGGAGAACACATTTGATTTGTTGTTAAGGTAACATTACCATGAAGTGAAACTCACTCACCCTGTGGATGTCTTTGAGCTGCTTCGATAAGTTAGTAAGTTAGAAGTGTTTTCTACTTCCATAGATGACTTTGTTTAACTGTTTTTCTTTCCAACGAGTGGAGGCGGAGCTGTGGCTGCAGCTGCACGTCGCTATCTTGCATGTGTAGTAATTATTGTGTGTAATTATTTCCACCATGTTTTCTTCTTCCTTTGGCATTTAACAGCAGACTATAGCACTTGTATGCGTATATAGGCTTTGTTTGTCAGGTCAGGAAGAATTGCATATCCGGTACCTTCGGGGCTGTGAAAAAAAAGGATTGCCATTACATTTTCAAAATTTTGGCATCAATTTGGTACTGAAGTATCAGCTCTTTTTACACCCCTAACAGGATTAATTTTGAATTGAATCAGAAGTCAAATTCAACTTTGCGTATCAGAATTGAACTGATTCTGGAAATTGGTGGTGATACCCAGAGCTATTGGTCACATTGTTACAATTCCTATAAAAATATGAATCTCACTTGGACTTGGTCAAAATAATTGCATAATTATTCACTTCCTTAACGAAGACGCACTCAAGTCTTCACTGTTGCAGTCCACTGTTATAAGAAGCTGATCAGAGATGCAGGTAATCAAAGTGTCACTAGTAGTTCTAGGTTACATACAAATATATATACAGATTTCAACCACTGATGTCTATTTCCTGGCAAAATCTACATCATGGAGATAAAAGAATGTGTCAGGCATATCTGTTATGTTAAAGTACTAATAGGAAAAGGCATAGAAGAACCCTCCCGAGACTCAGTATCTCAGTAAGGTCAGACATAAAAAAAGACCTTGTGAGAAGGCCATTAACAGGCCTATGACAGCTCCGAACAGTGCTGCAGGGCTCTGGCTGAGATGGTAGACTCTGTGCATGCTACAGCGATAGAGCAAAATCTCACATGGCAGTTTGGTTAGTGTTTGCCAGAAGTGAAGGTAGAAGGTAAAATGAAAATAGAAAAACAGAGAGAAGTCCTGGAGGAAAACCTACTGTTGTTTACAAGAGAATTGTGACTGAGGAGAAGGTATATTGAGACAAAACTCCAAAAATAAAGCCACTGCTACACAGGAATGACTTAAAAACAGCTACATTAATTGTCCTGAGTGGCCAGGCTGAAGACCAGTCAAATTCAGTATTTGTGGCTGAACTTAAAATCTCACTGTTTAGTCACAGTCCACATGTTGCTTGACCGGTTGCAGCGAAGAATGTTGAAAAACAGCAATGTTTAGAGATGTTCAAAGCTGATACGGACCAAACAACACAGACTCAAAGCCAAAGATGCCATTACTAAGGTCTAACTTAAGGGATGATTATTTATGTAGTCCGTTATGTTGTGTTTCCAGTTCCTAATTATGTAGATTAGATTCACTAGTGCCAATAAGATTTTTAAGATTATGAATAATAGATATTGTACTGCAGGTGGAGAGGTACTTAAATTTAAAGACTGGTCCCTCTGCCTTTTCGTAGCGACTGTTGCCATATAAAGGAATGTAATACTTTTTATTGTATTATCCTGAAGTTGTCCCAAATATTTCTTATACCATTAATGATTTTTATCCTCTTTTGTGTGACAGGCTGGTTAGTCTGGATCTCTGTTCACACTTTTCTTCTTTTCAAAACTGTGTTTCCTTTCATCCTGGCTATATTTATATTTTAGCACAGTGGTAGACTACATGGTTGTGTCACTCTGTTAATAAGACCATAGCAGTGTTCCTCGATGTGTGAAATTGATTTGTCTGTGTTTCCTGTGCTTTCTCTTTTCCTACATCTGTCTCACTTGGTGGAGGCCTTATGTTTCTCAGCCTGAGGAAGCTGGCTCCAGGAGCCTGTAAAGGCCTGACTGTCTGTCTGTCTGTGTGTGGATGCCATAGTAGCCCCCAGTCTCCCCATTCAGCCCCTGTTTAGCATTCCTGTCTGCCAAACACTTCCTGCTTTTACAGGGTTGCCATGGGGATGGGCATGCTCATACTGGCATTGATTGAGCAATGCCACTCCTGTTTCTACGGCAACACCCCAAGAATGTCATGCCCTTGTTTTGGAATGACAGGAGCGCACATGGACACACACACACACACACACACACGCCCTAAACTAGACAGAGACTCTGGGGCAACACAGTCCAGATTTTGATCAGTTGTTTATGTTGCTGCTGCGAGCCAGAGTAGCTGTTGCCATATCGCTGAGTGCTGAAATCCTTTCAGCTCTGCAGCCTGCAGGCCTTGAACACACAAGGTCCATCGGTGCACATTTGAACTCAGAGACTGCAGATGGACTGCAGCAGTCACTGTGCCTTAGTGGCAGAGCCGCCTCCGTTTTATGATTTGTTTTATGGAAACTAGTCGTGATGCAGATGCAGCTCCATTTGCTACGTTTCAGACATGTCATCTGCACTTGCTGTTCAGTAGTTATGATGTACAGCTCAGAACAAGGCTATTCATTATGCCTCACCATATTTTAAAAACAGTTCTGTTTTTATGCATGCTTGAGGCGGTTGTGTCTTATCACCAGTGCAGTGATGCAGCAGTAACTCTGTGTGTGAGTGTGTGTCTGTGTGTGCCGGACTATGCCCAGAATATCCATTTTTAAGTATTAAGATTGTGTATTAGGCAGAAGAGTGACACAGCTCATAAACTGTAGGGTGATAAGGGACAGAAAAACTCTGTTTTTTTTGTGTGTGTGTGAGAGATTGTGTCACAGTAAAAAATGAGACAGATGAAGCCTTAGCACCATGAGAATTTTATTTCTTTTGGGCACAGGCACATTCCCTTTATAGCTTTGACCTGTTATTGCATTATACATTAAATCGCATGTGTTTACAGGAGGGTAGGAAAAATTGTATTTAAAAAGAATGTCCTACAATTCTAGATATATTCAAAGAGAAAAAATTGATTCTGTGACATTGGTAGATGTTTTTTTCACAGTAAATATGAAGTGGTTAAGACACTGCTCTGCTCTGAGTACATAGGGCCATTGTGTCAGACACAGCTGAGGTGGTGCTGCTAACTATCGTCTTGTTGAAAGTCATTGTTCGACTGAAACCTGTACAGAGAATAGTGTGTAAGCATGCAGGGTTTTATTTTAAAAAAAAAAAAAGCTGATGTAACTTCTGCTAATTAAAAGACATTACTGCCAGTGTGTGGCAATGTCAACAATGTAGTAGTGAGACAAATGGTAATATTTGAGCCTGATCACAAGATTTTCATCTCTAGTTAGAGGGAAAAACCTTAGTATTTCCTCTGTGTGTGTTGGTTGTGTGTCTAGGGAAGTCTGCGGTTTGTACTTTGTGCTCTTCCCATCCAGATCCAAATTCATTAGTGTCCCTGCTTGCAGCTCTCTGATGAATGTTGAGTCTCCTGGGGGGTTTTGCCATGCTGGTGATTTAAACCTCCTCTCCTTGGGTAGCGGAGTGAACTTTCTGTCTTTATGAGACTGCTGTAATTGACTGCTGATGCACTCAGGCAATATCAGGTCTCACAGTATCATTCTTGCAGTTCCTTTTTCTATGAATCACCTCTTAGTAGAGTCTCATGTTTGCTGTTACTATGTGAAGCAATTTACATCTATGAATGGCTTTGTATTTAAATTGTGTGAACAGATTATAATGTAACTTAATGTAACCTTCCCTGACTTTCTCGATTGCCTATCACAGCATTTGAATTGAACTATGTAAAGGACTTGGGACAGTTTTTCTGGGAAAATCCAAAGGATGTGATGTGTATGCACTCTCCTGTGTGTCTTGCATCTCTTCAGCTCCCTGACAGCACCAACAGTGTGCAGCACTAGCTAACATTAGGGTCTTGTTGAGAATTGACCCTGAGACCAGTAAAAGAGCTTGCAAAATTGATCGTTTTTAATCCAGACCATGATCTCTAACCCCAGCCAAGTGCATTTTATCCCTGGAACTACCTTAAATTTTAACCACAATGTTGCCACATTCTAAAACATAACTAGTTTATACAACATGCAAAGTGGAGAAACTTTGCATACAAAGCTCGCAAGAGTGTCTCAAATCAAAGGTTCCCTTCTAGGTGCTCTAGAATTCAAATTCATGATGTTTAAGTTGATGAATTCCTAAATAGCCCAGTTTACTTTTTCTCTTTTGTTTGAGAAGATGGTCTTTGGAAAATTGTAGCAATCAGACATGGGCCTTAAGTAAAGGTTGAGAAGCCCTGGTTTAAACAACGCATAAAATGAACAACTGCCACGAATCTTTGCATTTATCACAATATCACTATTCTGTGTTTTGTAGAATCGAATCATGAAATTATTTAAGTTGCCAACAATTATTGTCTCTGCTCAACAGCTTTTTTAGAAATGCTAGTAATGAAACCAGTAATACACTTGTGCAGTGTAATATTAGTGATGTTGTGCTGATTTATGGCACCTGGCTTTTAGTGTACATTCATAGCAGACAAGAACCAGCATTAAGTGATATATAACTCCCTCTCAGGTATATTTGCTTAAATAATCTTTTGCATGTTTTCTGTTCTTGTGTCCATTTATAGGGAGATTCAGCTGCTAAGAAGACTCCAACACAAGAATGTGATTCAGTTGGTGGATGTGCTCTACAACGAAGAGAAGCAGAAAATATATCCTTATGTTTGCCAAATGAGTGTGCATATGAGTTTGGTTTCTTTTTTTAATATTTAATGACTTTAAATTGTAGATGTTGCTGTATGTGAGGGTTATTCTTATGTCTAAATGTTCTGTTGGTTAGTTATCAGCATTATAATCGGCTCACTTTATTAAAGGATCTGTTTGTTTGGTTTGGCAAATCCCCTTGACTCCTGACTTACGTATATGGTGATGGAGTATTGCGTTTGTGGGATGCAAGAAATGCTGGACAGCGTCCCAGAAAAAAGGTTTCCAGTATTTCAAGCTCACGGGTAAGTCTATGTTAGTCTCTCTCTCCCCTCTCTGCTCCCCTCTTTTTCTTTTTCTTTTTTTTCAGTCTTTCTGCTATATTTAGTTTGAGCCGCTCTGCAGCCACTGCTCCAGGCCTAAGTTTAGTACCAGGACTGCAGGGCCTCTACTGTTACAATAACTGACCATAGATTGTGTGAATGTCTGGTCACTGCTGGAAAGCCACTCAAGCTAAAGGACTAAGTGATGATAGTTCATCTGACCACAGTGATAAATTGTTTTGTATGGATCACTTCCACTCCTCTTTTAATTGCATCCATCAACCTCTCTCTTTCTTTTTTTCAGGTACTTTTGCCAACTCTTAGATGGCCTTGAATATTTGCACAGCCAGGGAATAGTTCACAAAGACATTAAACCAGGGAATCTGCTGCTGACCACAGACGGGGCGCTTAAAATCTCCGACCTGGGAGTAGCAGAGGTGAGCTCAGGCTACAGTATAATTGTGTTTACCCTCCAGGGGCTTATGAATTTTATTTAGTTTTGCATAACTACAGATGTCATTGTGGGCAGTGTGGATAGTTGTTGACAAGTTGTAGTTGTTAAGTGTGACATTAGTACAAGAGATTCACAAAATATGGCAGCTGTGGATAAGTATAAAATACATTTTTTGCCTCCATGTCTTTTTTTTTTCTATCACAGTTGTGGTTCTAGTATAGACAGTTGCTTAAAAAGGACATTAATTTATCAGTTATTTCATGAGTAATATTTGTGCTTGTAGATACAGAGAAACACCAACTCCAGTTCATACAAATTTTTTTTAACTCCGATATTTTTCAGGCCCTTCACCCATTTGCAGAGGATGACACATGTCGTACCAGTCAGGGCTCTCCGGCCTTCCAGCCTCCAGAGATTGCCAATGGACTGGATACCTTTTCAGGGTTTAAAGTGGACATTTGGTCTGCTGGAGTAACACTGTGAGTAGTCCGAGCCTGGAGTTGACCAAGCTTACTTAAGTCAGGGAACGCTTTAAATTTCATGACATTCTAAAGGCCCAATTATAGACAGAACAGAAGAACAGCTAAGTGGTTTTAATGTCTGACAAAATTATATATTGGTTGCTTGTGGTACTTAATTACTTGCATAGAAAAATGCTCTTTCTTAGGGCAGAGCAACAGCCCTCAAATTAATTGAGTCATTGTCATGCTCAGTCATCTCTCTATTTACTTGTCATACAGTTAGATACTGTTGTCCACCCCAAAAGTCTTTCCTGCTACCGTAGCTAAGTAATGCGTGCATGTAAGCATGGTAAACTGTGAGAAATACTTAAATATGAGTGGTTAAAAAGTGCCACAGCTCTTTGCCATTTGATTTTCGAGGACAGTCAAAGACAACACCATGAAGATCTTTCTGAATTTATAAATAAAACATTAAATATTTGCAACTGTTAGTAGTGTCCTAGTTATAACTTAAAATGTTTGTTGGCTCATTCTTCCATCCATTCAGATACAACATTACAACGAGTCTGTATCCATTTGAGGGGGACAACATCTATAAGCTATTTGAAAACATTGGAAAAGGAGACTACACTATTCCTGAGGAGTGTGGACCCCTCCTGTCGGACCTGCTGCGAGGTTAGTGTGTTATAGAGCTAAATGTTTAAACCTTCTGAGGATAGTTTGGTTTATTTGAAGTGGGGTTGTAAAAGGTACTTACTGATATTTAGTGGGTTGCTCATAGTGGATGATGATGATGTCAACACGCTCCCAGTTGAGATATGCAGAGGAGTACTAGCACGGACACTAAGCAATGCACTGCTGTGGACAGGATCAGCATCAAAATGTATTTTAGACGCCTAAAAAGTCCCATTAAAATAAGAAAACAAAACACAAGTATATGCTATCTTTCAAAATATTTCCACTGCTTTACCTTGCCATCAGGCAGCCCTTTGACAGGAAAAACCTCTCTCACTCAACCAGATAAAACAGGAATTTTATCTTGCAGTACACAAGAGTTGCCTCTCAACTGCTGTCTTGATCTGTTAGCTTGTTTGTGTTATTGTGTGACTTTGGTGAAACTGAGCTAATCTTTTAAAACACCAAAGTCACACAACAACACATGGTTTCTCATAGGAAAAGGCTGCCTGACAGCAAAGTTAAGCAGTGAAAATATTCTAAAAATAGCATACACTTAAACTGAGACTGATAATTGATTTTTGTGTTAGTTGGACCCATTTTAGATGGCTGAAAAATATTTTGCTGCTGACCCTGTCCACAGCAGTACATTGCTGAACTTCCTACAGTGGTAATCCTGCTGCTCCTGGGGGTGAGCCAACTGCCATCTACTTTAGGTAATACACTGACAATGGATAAGTACCCCATATAACCCCATTATAGATAATCTGAACTGTCCCTTTAAAGCCAAATTATATTTCCGGTGTTGGCATGGTTACATTCCTGTGCAGTAGAGGCTGATTCATAGTGAAACGTGGGATTAATCCTTTGGCATCATCAAGCAATGTCATGCATGCATTTAGACAAAGGTTTGCTCTTAGTGTTGTTTTTTTATGCAAGTTTGTGCAGCATTACATAAATGACTAATGGAGGTAAAAACTTTGAGATGAAACTGGTCAGGTATTATGTGAGATGAGTAATAAATCCACCAAAAAAGACCCTCACAGTTGCACTGTGATCTTTTCTGTGTGCGTCCAGTAGGTGGTGCTGTGACATTGAAAGTAACCGTGTCTTCTCAGCATGCGAGGCTTCCTCCAAACTGTAGAAATCCCTCCAGCTGTTGACGTAGTTTCCATTGATCTGGAGCCAGCAGCAGAATACTAAACACTTCATAGTCAGGCGTTGCTGTTCCCGAGTGGAATGCTGCAATGCTTCTGCCACTCGTAAAAACAAAAGAACGTGTCTAGAGTCTTTTATAGTTCAGCAAATAATCGGCTGAATGGCTGTGAAATCCAAAAAGAATGAGGGGAAGATAATCTTTAAACAAACTAATTATATCCCTCAATAAAGCTGAATGATTAGTGTACTAGCTCATCTGATCTTGTTAATTTACTGCTGTATTTAAACCACTTGGTTATATGGATGTGATAAAAAGCTGCCACATTCTGGTGCTGTTATAACTCATCGGGCCTCCATCCCCCATTTTGTGTGCGAGTGTGACGTCTGTGTGTGATGACGCAGCACCTAAGAGATAGTCAGTCCATAATTACATGGTCTAAAATAAGCCTAGTGCCACAAAAGGTGTCCTTCAGCAGGCGCAGCACTACTATCAGCACTCTGCATGCTGCCCCTCTCTGCCTGCTGGGAGACAATTACATTATTAGGTCTGGATAGGCACTGCATCACTGCCGTCTTATCACACTGACATTCTGCTTTTCCCACAGATTCAGCTCACATTATGATAATTAAGGGACAAAAATCTACATTACATTGCTACAGCTGTTATGCTACTCATATTCATGTTTCCTTACTGTACCTCATTGACTCCTTAAGCTTTGCAGGATGCCTCGACACACAGTGATGAATGAGATTATTACCTGCATTAATTAATGTTCTTTGAATGAGTTTATCATCTGTCTGCGGGTTGCTCACCCCTCAGTGCTGTGGCCTCCCAGCAGTTTAACACTCGACAGAAAGAGATGTGAGTGGAGAAATTGTTCAGGATTGTTGTGATTCAATTGACCTTTATGATTTGTTTTTCAGGAATGCTTGAGTATGACCCTGCAAAGAGGTTCTCCATACAGAACATAAGGCAACACAAGTGAGTGATTTATTATATGCCATTTATCATACATCCACTGATGGATGGCCGTCCTTTTGCCCTGCTACTGTCAGCATAATACCCTATGCAGATTTATTTTTCAAACAAATATACTTAGACTTCTTACCTATAGGAAGTAGGTTACAGTTACAGGCTGATCTCTCATTTACACGTCCATTTCCAGCTGGGTGCGCAAGAAACACCCTCCGTCTGAGCCCATTGTGCCCATCCCTGCCAGCGCAGAGAGCAGGGACCCTTGGCGGAGTATGACGGTGGTGCCCTACCTGGAGGATCTGCATGGCTACACAGAGGATGATGATGATGAACTCTACGATGGAGAGGATGAAATCATATACACTCAGGACTTCACAGTGCCAGGTAGGTGTGGGCTCAGGCAAATCATACAGTTGAACTCTTAGTGAACATCTTTTGTGTTGTCTTGGTAAGTCCTCTGTTCTCTCTGTATGACTTTGAAAACATGTGTCAGCTGCTTTGTCATGTAAGGTGACATTGAACATTCCTTCTTAGAAATGCATTACAGAAAATGCACATAGTTTAATGTGCCCAAACTGCAAGTGCAGTTCTGCACCAAAGCATCCTTAGCCCCGTTGGCACAGTCCTAGTATTAACAGGGAGCCTCGTGTGATTTAGAAATAATAATAATAAATATTAATAAATATTTAATCAGTTCAGTTCTTAACAGTGATTCAGTGACTGATGATTAATCCTTAACATCCTTAGATCCGACTCATCACCTTTTGAGATTTTGCTCTTCGGATGGACTTGAACTTGCTCTTTCTGCGATTGGGTCTCCATGCTATGTAGCAAGATGAGCCTCATTGAATTTGAACCCAAAATGGTCTCAAAACCTTCAGTTATAATTGCCTGCCTCTAGAATTGTCGACAAGGGAAAGAGGCAGAAAAAAGGTGCAGAGAAAACAAAAACTAAAAACAAAACCAAAACCAAAAACAACCCCATATCACCCAGATGTCTGTTTGCACAGTGCTGATTTTATCTCATGACTTCTGTTTTTGGTAAAATGCGGTAGGTAATTTGTTTTTCCGTTACAAATTACGGACATTGCAGATTCACATGGGATTAAGTTCATAGACGACCTTTGCAGTTATTCAGAAATCACTAGAGGTTCCCAGCTAATTTTAGTTCCATGAAAATAGGGCTCTTTTGTTATCAATATGATCAAAAATGTAGAATTGCACCCACTTCTATCTAGCCCATATGAAACTGGCTTTTGACTAAAAGCAGTAAAACATTCTTCTCACTCTTCATTGGAAAGTGAAAAGCAGCAACAGGAAGTGTTCAGTTTATGCTTTTGTTTGCACTAATTTGTACTCTCTCATTTCAGTAGTCTTTACCCCGGTGATGCTCACGCTCTGTGTTGTCGTAGTGGTTGAAAGAAACACCAGATTCTTTGCAATCAGAGTTCCAAAGGACATAAACTGACCATTAAATATGTCTTTAAAAATGTCCAGCACAATTCAACACACACTGTTTAAGTTTTTGTATTTTATATTTTCAGTCCCACATTACACAAAATAATCTTCACAGCTTAATAAACCTGCAACACAGTGAGTTAAATAAACACTTACCAGAGATGTATCTTCATGTAGGCTGGCAGTGGGACTGATTTACCAATTCATTTTAATTAATTAATTCAGCCTGACATTGTGTTCATGTCAGCAAGTTGTCTGTGGAAGGATGGAGTTATTTTGTGTTGCGTGACATATCCATCCCACCAATATCTGTTTCAGCTGACATGACAGCTGCAGTAGTTGTTGCTAGGATAAGTTGGGATCTGTTAACATAACAGTTTTCACGCTAATCAAAGAATTGGATTTTGATTTCTGCACATGGACTTAAAATGATCTATACAGCTGCGTGCGTCATTTTTCTTGACTGTAGGTTGATAGCTAGCTTTGTAGGAAGATAATGTGTACCATTCTGATGACCATTCTCAATCCTGCCTTCTAAGTTCTGATTAGTTGGGGGACAGGCTACACTTTTTGTTAAATCCTAATTAATTTAGTTTCATAAAATGCTGCAATGTGTCTAGCTGAGAACTGCGTGTACAAACCAGTGTTGACTGACATTGGGTAGAATAGATAATGACAGCATCTTTATATTTGAATTAATTTGTTTCCCCAACTCGTCTTTTATCTTCTTCCCCCCCGATTCCAGATCCTGTATCTGTTGCTAGGCAACAGCTGGTAATAATAAATGCAGCAGTCGGTGTTGGGTATCTAGAAGTGGTGCCCCACATAAAAACCAAATGGAACTGCAGAATGTGAATGAAGTGATCTAAAAATAGTCCTGTTGAAATGGTTTTAGTGTGGGAGTATGAATGGTTTTCCAGGGTTCACTCCCACACATGCTGAGCTCTGTCGCACACAGGATGCTTCATATGAATGAAATAACACTGTGTATGATAAATGAACCGTTTGACCTGATGTTTCTCTTTAGCAGCAACTACATCTCACCTCTGTTAGTATTCCCCTCACTGTTACCAATTTTACAGTGTGAGGACTCATGTAAAGTTTATCAAGGCTTCAGTCGCACATGCAGACACACACACACGCCCCTTTCTTCACTTGAAATGAGCAAGTCAAATTAAGGTTAGGGCCTATTTTTCACTCGGCAGATTTCCTGTTTGTTGCAGGTTACTATTTCTCTTGTTGTTCTCATGGTTCTCTGACCTGACATTTTACCGCTGCTGCTGACAAATTAGCTTTTTAAAGGTCTTCTCTTAAAAAACATGTTCACAGTTTTTACAGCAGCTGGTCTGTGGTAATTCTCATCCATGTTACCGCTCACGGTGTGAATGAGCCATTTACCTCTTGCTTGCTCAGTGAAGCAGCAGTCAAGTCAGCACTTGTGTGAAATTGTGATGGATTTGTTTTAAGCCCAGATGTGAACCAAGTATGATCTCATCCATTGTTTTTTGCACTACTATTTTGAAGCCTTTAATTTGGTATTATGGGGGTCACATCTTGATTTTTTGCAGTTTGTGTCTACAACAGAACCCCAGACTTGCAAAAGATCTTGGTAGAGAATTAATTTTAACCCAAACCATGATCTTTCCTTAACCCTAACAAAGGATTTTTTGTCCCTAAACCTATCCAGACGTTAACCATAGTGTTTTATAAAACATAATAATACATATATATATTTAACAAATGTTTATTCAGGGAATATTGACTGAGCACTAAGCTCTATTACAGCAGTCCTCTCAGATTAGTTTAGTACAGAGTGTGAATTAGTTTGTAAAACATGCAAAAAGTATATTTTGCAAGAAATAGGCAATGAAGTAACACAATCTTGATCCACATTTGACCAACACTGTCTGGTTTTACAGTTTGATCTGAGCTTTTTGAGCTTTGTGGACTAGATGGACTCACTGAGAATAACCTGTCAATCACAAGGAACCTTGCCATAAACTATAGCCTACTTTATCACTTTGAATAGGACCACAATTTATCAGATGAACACCATGCTAGAGATTTAGACTGTAAACTCATTAGGAGAACATACAGTCTGACTTCCTTTTGAGACCAGTGGAGTTGCTTCTGCTTGCCTTTAGAAAGAAATGTAGTTTTAAGGCACTTCTGCCATGGCTTCACTTTTCAGACCTGGAAACTGCTTGAGCCTGATGTGTGTGCGTGTGTGTTTGTCTTCAGGACAAGTGGCCGAAGAGGATCAGGATCAGGGGCACGCAGACCACAGTCCAGCTCTAGCCAAGCCAGTTTGTGTGAACGGGACAGAGGGGGGGGCTCTGAACAGCAAGGCCAAAGCCGAGCGCCGATCCTCCTCTTCATCCAACCCTTCACGTAAAGGAGTCTCCACAGCCAGCAAGATCCGCAAGCTCTCCACCTGCAAACAGCAATGACGCGCTCCCCTTCCTCCCTCGGCAACAACCCACCTGGTGAGTGTGTGGACCGTTAACAAAAGCTCCAGTTGAATTGTGCTTAGAGGACACCTTTTCATACAGTAGAAAGAGGAGAAAGATTAAGATAGACAGCCAAGGAGAACAGGTGCAGCAGATCCAGATGAAAAGATGGGAGGGATGAGATGAGAGCGCGTCAGAACAGACGGAGACGTAGAGATGAGTATCTGGCAGGAGGAGGAGGAAGTGGAAACCAGGGAGGGGAGAGAGAATCTGTGTTGATATTCAGCAGGCAGAGCTCTGACTCACCACCACTCCCCAGGCAAACACATGGGCGGTTTCCTGTTCAGTCACAAGAGCTAGATCTGGACTGGTCCGGTTCTGCTCTCTGTCAGGATTTATCCAGATTGTAACCTTCCAGGGGTTTGTCAGCAGCCCTCATTCAAGCATATAAGTAGGGCAGCTATATGCTGCAAGCACACACACACAAACTTAACAGGTTGTCCTCCTCTCTTTCCAGTTACCACCCACAGTTTGCTCTTTCAATCTCTCGCACATACAAACCACTCACGGCATGAGGCTGTTTGTCATGGGTGCACTGCAGAGGAGATGCTGTGTATTAATTTGTTCAGGCGATGACTCACCCTGGATGAGATGAAGTGGGCTGTGGGATGTTTGTCTCTCTGTTTCTCACCCTGTCGATGAGTCCCTTCCATGTTAACGGCACCAATTAGTACTTTTCTTCTTTTAGTTCTGTCATACAGTTCACTTTTAAAGGGGTGATCTGGATTATTTGATGTAGGGTTGTATGAAGTGCTTATCGATAGGCAGAGTATTACCTACAGTAGATGCAAGTGAGCTTGCCTCCTGTTTGGAGGAGCAGAGATGTACTGGTACAGAAGTAAGCAGTGTACTGCTGTGGACAGAGACAGATTGCTTTTTTCTAATATGTTCCATTCATGTTAATGTGCATTTTCAGACATTTTAATAAAAAACAACAACATGAGTTTAAGTGTAGGATATATTTTTACTCTTTATTTTGCCAAGTCCATAAGCAAAATCAGTAATTTTACCTTGCAGAATTCAAACAGTAGCACAAACTAACAGATCGAGGCAGCAGTAGACCAGCAACTCTGTGTTCTGTGAGTTAAAGTGACTGATTTCTGCCTGTGGAGTTTGGTTGGCTTAGAGGGAGTGATGTGTAAAGTGCAGCTGTTGGAAAGGGCTGTCTGACATCAAAGTAAAGTGGTGAAAATATTACTAAATATAGCATACACTTCAACTGATATTGATTTCTTAGGTTGGCCTTTTTTTAATGGCCCATTACTTTTTATTATTTTTTAAAAGTTTATTATTAATTTATTTTGAGGTTTTATATCATTCTCTAACACCCCACTTGTGTTTGTATATTCAAATCCAACGATCAAATTTCAGAAGTGCGACTGTTTTAATGTGAAATTCTGTTTTTCCAAACCCTTCGTTTCTGCATGATGATATCGCTTAATATAAACCCCCAAGGCTGAGGGGAGGGGATCAGCACTGTAACCTCCCTGAACATTTTTTCCCAACAGCTGAGTGCAAGTTTACATTTGGAAAAGAACATAGGTGGAGTTGTGCTCAAGCGGCGAAAATACCTTGTGTTTCTGACCCTGTTTACAGAAGTTTGTTGCTGTCGCTCCTCTCTGCTTCTCTAAACTGAGGACTTGCTGATCTCCATCTACAGAAGTTAATACACTGACGATCATACAACCCAACTTCAAATAATCCAAACTATCCCTTTAACTCGAGGAAACTTGAGTATGAGATGTGATGAGATAAGACTAAAAATCCACCAGACGTGTTATACTCTGTCCTCCATCTCTGTCCCCTCTCAGGTTGATCTGTCCCCGTCCTTCTGTGTCCGGAGTCCTCACAGTTGTGAGAGAAACCTGCTGACGTTAATGTCCCCCATACCTCCTTGGACCACTGGCCTGCAGAGTCTTTTGAAGATGCGGTATGAGTGACGGGGAGGAGGAGGACAGCATGAAATGTTCTTTTTGCTCTGAGACTGAGGCACTGGCTGTGAAGATGGTGTTTTTTTTTTTTCCTTTCAACTCCTGTCATCCAGTTCTGTCATCTAGTCATCGCCCCTCTCTCTCCATCCTGTCATCCTCTTCGAAGGGCCCAAGTGTTGCACCGGACGTTACAAACACCATCACCCCTCTGTACCCCCACCCGTCCACCCCCCTCTACCACCTCTCACCTTCTGTTTCTTTGACTACCTTTGTTTTTACAGAACCCTAATGGCAGTTTTTAAGACACATTGTGATGTGTAAAAAATAAAAAAATTAAAGAGAAAAAAAAGATGACAAAAGCTATGAATAATTCTATATTTAGATCTATGATGAGAATAATTATGATAGTACTCTACTACCACCGACATAAAAAAAACTGCATGCTGTACAGAGCTGGAAGAAAGGGAAAGTGTTTGGTTTGTGGACAGACTTGACAGACTGAAGCCTTGAGATCCACCGCTGACCTGTTGGGGATTTTTGATTTCCATTTAGGTTTTTTTCTTTTCTTTTTTTTTCCAATGAATATTTTTTAATTATTATTTATATAAAATATGTCCCAAACAGGCTGTTTTGTTGGATGATCCTTTCTGTTTCACTTTGAGTTGAGCATATTTTTATTATGCAATACACCTCAGTGGTTTATGTCCTGTTTTTTTGTTTATTTTTATTATTATTTTACGTGTCTTCCCTTTACAAGGTTATGCTTTAACAGGAATCCTACACTGGTCTTTCTCTGATGTCTGCAGTTAGTTTGTAGTCAGGACCCTAGAATATCAAGAGCCGATGGCGCTCAGCTGCAGGCGGTGTGCCGTCACAATCGCCCAGTCGCCTGTTCTCCAGCGTTGCTCTTTGTTGTGCCGATCACATCAGCGGGAGCCCTGCACCCCCCCTTCCCTCTTACGCAGCCAGGCCCATCATCAGCCCCTCGCTGGGAATAGATCAGAGAGCAGGTGAGTCACAACGCTGAGGGAGGGAGAGAGCAGCGCTTATCACGTCAGCAAGGTCGACAGAGAGGCTCTCCGCTCAACAAGACACGAGGAGAAACGTGGTGGTGAGGATGAAGAGATGTCTCACGTTAGCGAGAATATGATTTGTATGCGAGGACACCTTTTTGCTTTCTGTTCTGGTGGTAATGATTCTGCTGTTTTGACAGTTTTACACAATACATCAGTTTACACGAATCACACACGACAACATAAAATCACAGGTAGGGGAGTCACTCATTTCTGATTTCTTTTTTTTTATTCAGAAAAATGTTCAGTCCAAAATGAATATGTGCCTCAGTTGGTCCCACGAGGTCTGGCCTTGGTCAAGGCTGCGAGACATTTTGAATTTTCTGCACTACTCGTTTTACAATAAAGCAGATGGTTCACCATGAATGACGAAGATATGAGTTTCATAAGATACACACACATACATGTATTGTAGCTCAAACTCAAGTCTGTGTGAAAGAAAAAGAAGAAGAACAAGCCGTACCTACAACTGCAGTTTCCCAGGTGACAGTCTTCACACATTATAACATGCAGCAATTCTCTCGTGGGGAAGAGATACAGTTTAAACAATGCAGAATGAATGAATTGTACTTAACATCCATACTTGAACACAGAGAGTGTAAAGAAAGGGTAAGATTATTTTCTTAATGTCAACAAATCTCATGGAAACAAAACCAACAAGGTGTTTGTGTCTGTCACTGCTTAATTTGTTTAGAAACGAAAAGTTTGATTCTTTGTGAATGGTTAATAGAGCTGAACAATTAATCAAATCTTTATCGAAATCGCAATATGGCCTTATTCATTTTTCAAATCACAGAAGTGTAATGTGTGAAAAGTAAAATGTGTGTCAAAATTCCATTTTAAATTCAATACTGTCACACATCATATTCTACAGACTTCAGAAAACATCTTTGTTTGGTACAGATCCCCACAAGAGTCACACCATAACCATTTTTATCTTTTTCAATGAACAAGAGAATGATGATGTAAAAGTTATGATTCCCTCTAATATTTCAAATCATACCATAATTGTAGTATCAGTCAAAATAACCAGAATTGGCTATTTTTTGAAAATGTTCAGCCCTAATGGTAAATAAGTTCCTAAAAACACCTCAGCGCTGTCTTTTTTTTTACCAAACATCACTCAAACAGGAGTAAATAGTGCATTTTGGGGGCACTATTTTCGGCTGCGGATTAACATACATTTTGTGCTCTGGTGCACTCAAACTAACCTTGAATGGCATGTTTGCACATTTCAGGAAAGGTCAGTTGTAACACTGGTGTCTTGGGCAAAATGAACTTAATTCATAAGTACATGAAAAATGCACAGCTGAGATGATGAATGATGATGCTCCAGCTTTTAGCTGTGCCTGAGGCACAACTATATTTTGACATAATTCTATTAGGTTTGGAAATTTATTTTATGTAGTTTTTCATGGACACGATAGAGGAATAAGCTGTACCAGGCTTTGGTTACACATGTAATTCTTGACGATGGGATGAATAAATTGTTAGTATTTGTCTTAATGGTATTTGTTGACAAAAAGAAATATCACCAGACACATCTTCTATTTAGTGATACAGAGCGAGTATATCCCGTTCTGCAGGGATTTGGGAGCCGACTGTGGCACTGCTATTCAGTTTCAACCTCCGCTTTCACAGCCTCAACTCTCTGTCACTGGACCATCTGTCTGAAAGCCTGAGAGGCTCCTGTGTCAGTCACTTTAAGTATCATCTGTCAGTCTCCCCCTCAGCACAATCCCAGCAGTGATACAACACTCCAGCCGAGCCCACGGAAGCTCCTGGATACCACCTCCTTAATTATGATGAATAACAGGGACAGATGACTAACAAAAATCCTATAAAAATAGATGAAATATGAATATAAAAACTCTTGATGCAAGCATTTTCAACCGCTGTGTTGGCTATATCGTCTGGATGTCCCATCTGTTTATACGTTTATGATATAGTGTGTGTAATTCTCCAGATCTGCTGATATGGTGTCAATGAAAGAGGGCTGCAAGCACTGAAGAATTCTGATATTTTTTTGTTGTTGTTCTAGTTTTTTTTTTTTTTTTTTCAGCATGGTCTTCCTTTCGCCAAATACAGAACCCACAAGCTTTCATGGAGACATTTAACCCTCATAGTGATCGAGACAAGAAGGACACTTGAGGAGGATATGGTTTTAAAATGAGAGAAACGGGCGACAGAAACTCCATCATTATCTTTCTTCCCATCAAAGTGCTTTTTGTTTTAAAGTTAAAACTGTACAGTATTCACATACACGTTGTTGGACATACAGTAGCATGCTGAAAATTCACAGTTAAGTCTGAAAATATTTTTTTCTCTAAAGACGGGCCTATATTTTCAAAGCGTTGTAATGGATGCATTTGATTTGAAGAATGGTTACCAATAAAAAGGGGCATCACATGTCACATGGTGTCACAGTGGAAATTAAGGTCTGAACGGGGCTGCTGGAAGAGACTGGCCATCAAGAAGGTTATGCTGTCCTTTAGAATAAATGTGTTTTGATGCATCAGACCATGTTTATTTTACAGATTTGTCCAAATGTAGGGGGTCTAAGACATGATGTTTGAAGTGCTATAGACCATTTTGTCCAAGTCTTTTGTCTATAGACAATGGATTTGAAATAAAGTTGAAGAAGATGGGATTGTTGACAGGTTATATGGGACTGAAGCCAGGTGAGGCTGTGTGAGACACGGTAAGCACACGCTCCTTCCCTCCCTGGCTGAGCTTCTCGGCACTGCGCAGGCCGCCATACAGCCTCTCTTCCACTGAGACGACCAGCTTGTCTGTCAGGCTGCTCTCTGAAACCTCAGATAGAATAGCCTGACTACTGTTGTTGTTCCTGTTGTCGACTCTCGGATCCATGAAGCTCTTCTGTGTCGTCACAGTGGTCAAAGACTGGCTAGTTGTGCTTTCTGTGTCTTTTTGGCAGCCGTCGTCCTCGCCAGCTGACTCTGTGCAGGTCTTTGTTGCATCAGAGCCTTCAGAGGTTGTGTTGGCTGTGTTTTCTGTGGTGTCCCCCGCTGCTCCTTCACTCGATGGATCTTTGTTCTCCGTGCTCTCTTTGGCTGCTTCCTCACAAGCCGCAACCTCACTGGCCTCTTCATCGGCAGCACTCGCGATGCGTGAGAGTGTGCTGTGATACCTGGTGTCCAGAGGGTAGCCGGCACTGTCGCCTCGCCGCAGTGGAGTGAACCTCTGCCTCTCCAAAGATGGGGAGTACCTACCCCCGGCGCCTGACCCCGGGTCGCTGTATTGCTTGTGTCTCTGCCACTGCTTCCGGAGGTGAACTCTGGATCGGTGCCTGGAGCGCAGCGGAGAATCCTGCTGGTCGAACCGCGGATCGTGACGGAGGAACTCGTTGAAAAGAGCGTCCGTCTTCTCATCGATGCTGTAGTCACGGCGGCGGAGACGAGGTGGGTGAGGGCTAGAGGGCGGTGCGATTGGTTTCATCAGCGGAGACATCAGCTGCGGTTGTGTTTCTGGAGGTTTTTGAGGATGATGTGTTTTCAGAAGTTGATATGGTTCTTGAAGGGTCAAAGTTTGAGATTTCTCCTTTAGTTTCTCCTCAGTCTCTGTGCTCATCTCGTCCTCCAGCTCCTCCTGAAACAGCTTGGCCTCGATGCTCTCGCACACTGAACCTTTCCTCCCAGAGCTGGTGAAGAACAACCTCCTCTCAGACGCCGTCTTCCCTCGAGGAGCTCCAGGAGTCCCAAAAAGCCGCATTTCCTCAGGGGCCCTGGATGGTGCTTCAATAGAGGCGTAGCCACTGTCCATCTGGAGGAGCTTTCGGTTCCCTGCCTCAGCCTCTCCTCCAGCTCCACTTCCCATCTCGCTGTCCCCGCCTGATGCCCCTCTGATTCCTCCCTCCAACCCCTCTCCATCTTCAGGCTCATCGTCCAGGTCTTGTGACAAGCAGCTGTCCAGGCCAGGGCGAGCTCCTGCGCCACCGAGGGACGAGACACTGTCTGCATCGCTGCGGATGGACTCCCGATCTGTGCTGCTCTGGTCTGAGGAGGCGTATTGCTCCAAGGAGGCTCGCAAGCTCCAAATGTCTCTGTAGAGGGAGTGAGGAGCCTCCGAGCTCTCCTGGCGAATCATGAAGGAAAGAGACGAGCCTGAGTCGGTCCTTCGTCTGGCCTCGGCTCCCAACACCACCTCATCCCCGTCATCTACCTCTGCCTCACTCTTTTTCCTCACATCTGGTGTCATGAGGTCTGTCTTTGTGTCTTTAGTTTTCCTTAACATGTCTTCAAACCTTTCCTGTATGGCAGCATCTTGTTGTTCCCCAAACAAGTCGTCATCTTCTACCGATTCCAGCTCGACTGCTGCTGATTCTGTTCTCATATCTGCACCAAATTTTGTTTCTTTTTCTACTCCTGTTCCATTTTCTGTTACCTCTTCTTGCCTCTGGGCGTGACAATCATTTGTTGGAAAACAGTGATCGTCTCTTCTGGCGCTGCTGCTTCCACCCACCTCCACCATGGCCTCCAGTTTTAGCCTGTACAAGTGGAGAACAGTCAGTTAATCAATAATTCTTGGAATTTCGTCATGCAAGTCTTGGGATTATCGGACGGGACGTACCTGCTGAGGAAGACTGAGGATGTGGGTGCAGTGTCAGGGAGAGACAGAGACTCTGCAGAGAGGGACTGGAGGCCACTGGTCTGGATGGGACTGTGTGGAAAAGAGTCAATGACATCATCTCGGAGAGGAGAGGAGTCGTCCTCGGTGGTGTGATCAGTGGTTTCACTTGCTGCTCTCTGTCTCTGGAAGGGCCTTCTCTTTGGGGATCCTGGTAGAAATTTGCACGAAAAGATAGCAGTCAGTTTGTGTTGATGTTTTTGACCATGTCAGTAAAGATTCTCAGTCATCTAAGTCATGGTTATCCAAGAATGGTTGAATCAAGGGCAGCTGGACTTGGTTGTTTCAATTCTCAAGTCGTATCAACACCCTTGAAAACAACCCAACAGAGTTTAAGTACCTATGCATGGTTGCATAAAACCGCTTAGACCAAGGTTTCCTTAAAATTTTCATCTAAGACCCAGTGTACTTCAAGATGGCATAACCAAGGCACAATCAGGGAATCAAGAAATTTGGTGACCTTATGAGAATAAGGTACTTATGTCCTTTGAACAGTTGTGTGTGGGACTCACTATGTGAGAGGGCACTAACCTTCTCATACAACAGCCGCCATAAACTTTCGCAATTTAACATTATCTACAGAACCCACTTTGCAGCAGAGACTCCATAAGGTAAACAAATTCATTTTAAACCTTTGCCCTAGATGCGAAATAGAGACAGGTGATCTTCTACACGTGTTTTGGAAATGTGATACATTAAATTGTTACTGGGGCTCGATGTGCGAGACCCTTGAGAAGATTACCAGATTTGAGATCCCCGGTTCCCCTAAACTAGCGTTACTAGGCAACATATCTGACATCGCTCTTGCCGAAAGAAACAAGGTGAGGTTCATCAAACTGGCCATAATCGCAGGTAATAAATGCATTGCCTTGTTATGGAAAAGCTCAGATCCTCCCACTGTATCCATCTGGTTTACAGAACTTTCCTCATATATGACATCAGAGAAATTATGTTCAGTCTCAAAAGAGAACCACACCTCTTTGATAAATGTTGGTCTGGCTTAATAAGTAGACACTCTTATATGTAGACGTAAGATGGGTTATGCAACTGGGAATCCCCACCAGTCAGTCAGAACTAGAACAAAGAAGCCCTTTCGATGAGAGGATCTACACCCAGTCCAGTTGCCCTCGATTTAATCTGTCTTGGATTATGTTTTTCACCTTTTAATTTGAAGCGTTTGTTATTTTCATCAGTGACATTTATCCAAACCTTTGGCATCCAGGCTGGCAGCCCGGTGACTGCTGTCAAACTTCCACCTCCTGAAGTAAGGCCCTGCCCCCTCCAGACTGGCATGGCGGCGCAGTTTAGAGAAGAAATGTAGAACTGAAGTCTGGCCCGGAGCTTGAGCCGACTCTCCTCTCATCCCCCTTTCGCTCTCAGCCTCTCCCCTGTCCCCGACAGCCTCCATCTGACAGAAGAGATGAAAGGAGAGGAGGGTGGAGGGAGGTGATGAGACATTAAGGAGGGGCTGAGGCAGACGACGAGCTGAGATGAATCGTGACGGGCAGAGGCAAAGCCCTCAGGGGACAGCAGTTTGTCATATTGTCACTCAGCTGCAGTGATGACTGATGCTACAGTGCATCAGTAGGTTTGAGCCTGTGGCAGCTGCTTTTAACAGCTCTGTTTATGTGTGATACAAGTGGATCAATCTGCGCAGAAGAATCTATCTGTGAAAACGTATTTCTGAACAAAAGTGTTAATGCTGCTGGCTTACTTGCAATTTCTCTGCAAAAAACAATTAGCGGTTCGCAGATTTTTGAGAGAATGTGTTCTTATCATCTCAACAGAAATGTCTCAAGCAGAGGCTGAAAATAACAGCTATGTAAAACTCAGAATCTGGCCCTAAAATATTACCGTTTCATTAACAGAAAGACCTCAGAATGAAAACATTAGTTTTACCTGAGAACTTAAGACCTCAATAAAAAGCTGTAGCCCATGTCAGCATGCTAACATTGCTGACAAAGACAAATTTTAGACCCAACAAAATCAGAAAAGTCCTCAATGGAAATTCAGAGGACTGGTTAAGTTATTACAACATCTATTGACCTGAAGTATGCAGTGATCACTTTATAATTCAATACAGATTAGAAAAGGAACTCACTGTCTGGGAGCGTGTGTGCTGTGGTTTCATGGCTGATGATACCGATCTGGGGCCCTGGTCCAGGATGGTGGAGTGGTGCGGGTCTCCTGGCAGACCTCCGCTGAGGCTCTGTCCCATCCAGTCGGGGACTCGTCTCTCACTGGGCTGGAGAGAGAAATCGCAGGTTAGAGATGAGAAAAACAAACCTGATAACCTCACCCAGCGAGTGTGAAGTCACCTGGTAGATGGTGAGGGGCAGTTTAGGAGCTGCAGTCTCACTGATGTTGATGGTGCTGCTCTCTGTTGAGTCACACTCCATGATGGTGAGGATCTTCAGATCGCACGGGGCCGGAGGCAGGTGGAGGTGGGTCAGCCGGGCCTTCTTCAGGTGGTGGAAGTCTCCCTCAGTGAGAGTGTACCTGAGAAAGACGAGCGATCATCTAATCTGGTTCAATCAACCGTTTATCTACATAATAATGTAAAGTTCAGTACCTGCGTGCTTTGCCCTGAGTCGTCTTCTGTTCGTAAAGTGCAGATTCATTGAAGGAGACTCTGCGGCCAGTAGACCCGGTGGAGACGAATCTTTCTGACTCTCCATCATGACAGCTCGAAGCTGAAAGAGCGTCTGATTCATCCAGATGAATGGTGATCTCTGAGCAACAAAGAGGACAAGGACAAACCGTGGTAGAGAAATGAAAGAGTTAGTGACGACTGTGGATCTGAAAACATGCATATACAAACTTTTAAAAACCACACAGCTCTGACCTTGGGTGGGCTGAGAGTCCTCAGCATAGGTGGTGTTTGTCTTCTCGAGGTCATCGCTGGCTCTGAAAGGGGGAATGAGTTTGACAGAAACAAAAACGCCTCGTCACATCACACGTTTCAATTTCACATTCAACACAGCTTTAATCCAGTGCTGCTGTCACGTTGGCTCCTGTAATCCTCGTGTGTTTGCAGACGAGCCAGAGCCTCACACACACACACACACACACACAGTGTCACTCAGCAGGTAACACCCACCTGGAGTAGCGTCGTCCACCCATGCAGCAGCGGTGACAGAAGAGGAGCAGCAGGGAGAGCAGGACCAGCGTCCCCCCGGCAAAAACACTCAGCAGCACCAACAGCAGCACATAGTTCTCCACCTGGCCCGCAGACACAGGCACATCCTGATGGAGGAGAGAAAAAGAAGTCAGGACCCCAGCAGAAGTATGTTTAGTCATGTACTGTGCATAAGTGCAATTTTGAGGAGTGTTTCCATTTTATGCTGCTGCATACCTCCACTTCACTTTTAATAACTCAGGACAATGTTAGAAATGAGTGTTCTCACTTTATCATGGTTTCCTAGGGACTGCTGTCTTTTTTAGCCATAAATAAATCAAATCAAGAGCTACATTTCAGAGGGAAATAATGTATTTTACTTTCAACTAATTTGGCAGCTAACATTGTAGCTAGTTATCTCTTGCTTCAGATTAATTTTTCAATACAAAACATCCAATCTCTTTATAAAATATGATTTATCACAGTTGAAATTAGCTCCACCTCCACCAGCTACAACACTAAAATCCTGCAGACTCAAGCCACAAATTAGAAGACTTTAGAATTAACTTGACAAGCTCAAAAAAGACTTGCAACTTGACTTGGGCTTGAACACTAATTCAACTGGATTTGAGCCAGACTCAAGTAACATTTACATAAAGTTACTTTAGCAAAGCAACATTAGCCAGGGAGTTGTATCTTTGGTTTTAGACATTGCTGCTGTTTTAGCAGCTAAATGTCTCACTATGTTCACCAGCTAGCTGCTAACTTAGTCTATCACACCTGTGACGGTTAAAGAACTGCAGTCATCGGTCTGTTGCTCGCTCTCCATAGATGCCATCAAGCATCCTGGACTTTGGTCAGAACAGTGAAGCAACATACACAAGAGTAAACGTGACTGACTGTCATCATGTTGATATGATAACATCTGTAATGTTAGGCTTTTTGTTGTGGTGGGTGCAAGTCACTCATTGGCATTAGCAGACCCCATTTCTAATGTTAGCAAGCGCTGCACACTGTTGGAGCTGTAGGGGAGCTGAAGAGAGGCACCTATAAACATCACATCCTTTGGATTTTAACCGAGAAAGTCTGGGAAAGTCTATTTTTTTATTACGTGACAATCCATTCACACACTAGAAATACAAAGCAATTAATACTGATAATTTAAGTTTATCAGTCATTTACTGTATAATGTTTGTACAGTATGACATTGTTTTAGGGGTTTTTACCAAATTACAGTGTAATTTGCATGTTACCAGGCGTGAATGGGTTGGGACTGTCCCCTGGTTTCTGTCTTCCTCTTCAAACTGCTTTCTCTTTCTATAGATATTTTAGAGACAAGAGTGACATTGACCAAAAAACGCTCTGTGCAGTGATCCTAAACTCCTTTTTCCCCACCTCACCAAACCATAAAGCCACATCATCTGTACACTGATCAACACAAGATAAAAAAAAAACACAATCTTTCAAAAAGTCTGTCACTTGCCGACAAAATATCAACTGTGTCGCTACAAATATGAGCCTTCGAACACGACAGCGGCTGAACCCTGACCCTGTTTGTGCTCCGTTATTGTTTGGGTTGCACAACATCAATTTAATTTCCACCACTTGCATTCAAATGGCATTGCTGCAGCCCATAACTCATTGCCTTAATAGCACAACAAGTCCGAAGCTCACACCGTGTCTGTGTCGTCCTGTTGTGTTGTCGTGGCTGCATTCGTCCTGCTTGGACGCTAATTGATTCTTGTCTCTTTGGAGCTTTGCAGCAATGAGGAATCTCTTTGTCGCACTACGCTGTCAGATAAGCGGCGTAATATTTAATAATGGGTGGAATTAACACCAAAAGACTTTTCTTAAGTCCCTGATTCTTATCCACACACACGCTCACATACGTCCGGCCTGCTTACACACACTCACACACACATACTGTCGACAGCACAACTGCCCTCTTCTCCACTCTCTCTGATTAATACTCTCAGTCTTGGCTGAGTGAGCTTTGGGGATGCTAATCGAAACGTCAGCGAGACCCTTAATTCAATTTCCCAGCTCTCCTCAATGAGGGGGAAATGAGGCCTCCGCTGGCTAAAAATGGAAATCCGACGAGGAGGAGGAGGAGGAGGAGGATGCAGACGCACATGAGCAATCCCCACACCAGACTTTCCTGGCTCTTCTTCCGATGTCAGTTTTCAAAAGGGAGTTAAAATATTTTTTTTTTTCACCATCACAAATGGAACATTAATCTATTGCAACATTTAGCGTTATATAATATATGGAAATGATAAAGTTAGTCGTCGTGCACAGATCTGAAGGAAACAACGGCGTGGAGAAGCTCCTCGCAGAGCACAGACTGACCTTTAAATGATGATGACCTTAACACTGCAAGGTCATTACAGCAAATACCTCAAAATCCCGCCGCGGACTTGATGCACAGACACGAGCGCTTCAGCTAACGAACACTTTCATTATCGATTAATCTGCCTGTTCCTCTCTCAATCAGTCATTTTGTCCGTAAAATGTCAGAAAATAGTGAAAAATGCCCTTTCAATTTATAATCCGCCATTTTCATTTTCTCTGACAATCAGTCCAAAATCCAGAAATATCCAGTTTACAGTGAAATAAAACAAAGAAAAGCAGCAACCAGAGAATGTTTGACATTTTGACTGAAAAAATAATCTGTTATCAGAACAGTGGCAGGTTAACCTTCCATCTGTGGACTAATGGAAGTGTTTTAGAAAGCAGAGGGTGTGTGCAAAAAGAGCAAAAACAGCTGATTTTTTTGTTGACTGTGCTCTCACTGTAAATGGTTGAGGTCCTGCCTGTAAGCATCAATCAATCTGTGTCCACTTCAGTCACAAGCTCAATCTAACACAGAGGAGAGATCTGCTGAACAGAAAAAAAAAAAAAAGATATTTTGTACTTCTGAAACCGTTCACTTCATCACCGTTTTTCCCCTTTAATTCAATCTAACCAGAGCATATTGAAGGAATAGTTCGGATTATTTGAAGTGGGATGGTATGAGGTCAGTGGATTAACTACATAAGATGGAGGTTGGCTCGCTCCCGGTTTGGAAAAGCAGCAAGAGAACCAGCATAGAAGCTAGGAAATGTACCGCAGTGGACAGAGTCAGCTACAAAAGACATTTTAGGCGCTTAAAAAAGGGATAGTCCCCTTACTAATATCAGAAAATGTTTTCGATGCAGCCTAAAATGCTGGTAGCTGTATCAAGAGAACGAACGTCTGTGCAAGGATCCGATACCAAGTGACTTATTAACCCTGAAACAGGACGCTGCTTGGAAGTAGAAGAGGTTTTTTTTTTTTTATGGCATTCACTCTCTGTATGTATTTGTTTTACAAAATGTTTTAATCTGAGCCAGGCCAGAAAACAATCAAAGCAATCATATCACATCCATGTGAGTTTAGTCATATATAGCTATTAAAAAATAATATATATATATATATATATATATATATATATATATATATATATATATATATGTATATATATATATATATGTATATATATATATATATATATATATATATATATATATATATATATATATATATATATATATATGTATATATATATATATATATATATATATATATATATATATATATGTATTTAACGCACACATATTGGATTGATATTCAGTATCGTCCAAGTATCAGAAGAGAAAAAACTATACCAGAATATCTCAACTTTAAAAAGGTCCACCCGAAAAAACACAATATCAGTTTAAATGTACACTCTATTTTCACTGCTTTATCTTGCTCTCTCTCTCTCTCTCTCTCTCTCTCTCTCTCTCTCTCTCTCTCTCAACCAAACTCCATTGATGAAATCAGTAATTTTACCTCACAGAACATGTGAGTTTTTCAGTCCCTCCAGGATTTCACGGGCTGTTTTGGGGATTGTTGCGGCCTAAAATGCTTCATTTCACGGTAGCTTTTCTAAAAAATTGCAATGCATGTTGCAATGTTTTTAGGCATCTTTTTGCAATAAAATTGCAGGAGCAAGAGAAACTTGTAAAAGAAAATTACAATTTTTTGTACAATTTATTCAAAACTGCAATCTGTTCTGAGTGTTTTAAGTGACTTTTCCAAAAGATTACAAAAGAAGTGCACCTGGGAGGTGTTCCACAAAGAAGCAAAATCCTTTTTACCTCAAACTTAGTCAAAACAGCACAAAATTCTAAAATAGAAATGCACAGAGCATTGATAAATGTCAATTACAATGGCAAACGCAAACTGATCGGTAGAACTCACAGGAAGCAACAAAGGTTGGTCAGATTTGCGGAGTGTGGACAAAATTGCAAGGGTGTGCTTCCTGGAGGGAATGGTTGCTGGTCTACCACTGCCATGATCCATTAGTTTGCTTTTCTTATTGTGCGACATGAACGACCCTGAACCAACACTTAAATCACACAAGAACACAAACTAACTAACAGATCGAGGCAGCAGAACACCGGTGACTCCTGTGTTCTGTGAGGTAAAATTACTGATATTCCTCATGGAGTCTGGCTGCTTTACAGAGAATGATTTTTGGCTTATATAACAGCGGTGTCCTGTCTCACAGTGAGGTAAATCTGTGAAAATATTGTAAATATAGCGCACGCTCAAAATGACATTTATGTCTTTGGATGTGAACCTTTCTTTCTGGTGGCTAAAATACGTTTTGCTGCTGACCGTGTCCACAGCTGCCTGCAACGGCACTACTCCATCTACTGCAGGTAACACACTGACTGACTGAAGCACCTCATTCAAGATATCTTTTAGATTGATTAGATGTTGTAGTGGTCTACACTCAGCTGAAGCCTATGTGGAGATGCACTATAATAATGTTTGAAGCTGTATGTATGCATGTCTGTGTATGACTAACAGCTCCATCACGGCAGTGTAGCAACAAACACACCCTGATACACCCACTGTTACGTGTGTGTGTGTGTGTGTGTGTGTGTGTGTGTGTGTGTGTGTGTGTGTGTGTGGCAGAGAAAAACACACAGTTTGTCAGAGCGTCTGTTGCTTAATGAAATCTGCTGTTTTTACAAGCTCAGCCAAACAGGAAGAACAACACAATCAATCAGCTGGAGCAGCGGAGCTTCTCGCCACTCTTCAGGTCATGTTTCTAACACACTCTCTCTCTCACACACACACACACACACACACACACACTGTCGAAGCAAACAACTGTCAATTCTCCCTGCGCACAGACAGCTTTAACTGTCCGATAATCACCGCCGCTGGCTCGCATACCCCCCTCCCCCCACCCCCAACCCCAGTCCTCCAGGGGCTACATGGCACACAAAGCCAGCAGCACACTCAGTCCTGTTTCTGAGTCAAATCCTCTTTGGATGCAGATCAGATTGTCCTCCACTACTGCTCCACCTGGGGTATAATACCTGAAACACTGGGGAGTTAACTCACAGAGAGTCTTTTTGTTGATGTTGTTGTTGTTGTCTGCTTATCGGTCCGGTCTGATCTGTATACTACTGTTAGAAGAGTTGTCGACATTCACCAGATGCTAGCTGACGTGAAGGTGTGGAGAGGATGTGTTGATGGTGTCGGACAGAGTGTGAAGGAGGAGTGGTGGACACACACACAGCTCGTACTCACAGTGGAGTTCTCAGTCAGACTTGTCAGAACAGGCAAATCATTGCTCATGGTCCAGGTCAGCGTGAGTGAACCCTGCGGAGAACGGAGAAAGTGAGGTCAGACAGAGATGCTTCTTTCTAGACAATGATGCAAATTCTTGCATTTTATGCAAAAGATCTAAAGCAGATGTTTGGTGTAGTCTGAAGTTATGCAAAAAGCAATATTAGGCTATCTTGGATCAACTGATGGGATCAAATAACATGATTACGATCCCATAGACGTCCAGGAATTGAGAGAAACTGAGCAAGAAGATCCCTGTTCGAGACATTAATATGATTTCTGTTATTTTATACAGAAAAGTGCTGAAGGTCAACAAATGATCAAAAGGTTGGATTCAGCTCAGAGGCTGTCTAACTCTAAAATGGATTAACTTATTGTTAGTTTTGGTCTATTATTGATAACAATGTGTATTATCAGTTTTCCTATTCAAAGACAATGCATGATGGGTCACTACATCTCATTTATATAAACAGGTGTGTCCACAGTTTCACCTTTAACAGAGGAAGACTCTTCGTCATGTCTACGTCTAATGAAAGAAGGTTTGGGAATGAGACAGCGTCTTTGAGCTGATCATTGTTATCCAACATCTTCAGAGCTTGTAGGGATGAACGTGTCCCTCCTGATGGTTTGCTAAGTGCAGAAGGATCTGGTGGTTTTGGTTTACTGGATTGCAAACCGTTACGGCCGCTATATAAATGTAATGGTAAGGGTAAATGGACTGCATTGCGCTCTTCTTGCAAACCGACCACTCAAAGCGCTTTACATCACATGCCAGCGTTCACCCGTTCACACACACACACACACACACACACACACACACACACACATTCACATACTGATGAGATACACAGGCTGCCATGCAAGGTGCCAGCCTGCTCATCCTCAGTATTGTTTTGGGTATTATAACCCCCTGAGGAGGAATTTATATTCTACAATTAAGGCTAATTCTGACATTTTTTTAATCATTAGATTCAAATATAATTGTCTTGAGGCAAAAGAACAAGTTCACTTATTTCTAATAGTATAAAATAAAGTCACTGAGCCTTTCTCCACCAGTTATGTTCCCGGTGATGTTCATAATTATTTTAAACAGCGTTTAGGCTTTCATGAAGAGATAAAATTGACAGAAAATATGACTTAACACATAATGTGAATCATATTAAAAATGAGACCTGGTGTCGAGAGGTGATTTTTGTACATATTAGATTATTTGTATTATTCTAGGATGCCTAACAACATCTGGCAAGGGGAAATGAAAACTAGCTTTTAGCCAACTCATTTATTTAAATATTGATTAATGTACATTGTCCTGATCAAATAAATACAGTCAGTTAAATTAAAATACTTCACAGAGCTCTGGAGTCGTACTGAGGGAATCTGGACTTATCCTCCATATTTCTAAGTTGCTGGCTGCAGTCCTGACTGGAGCCACTCCTGCTATTTAGCACTGCATTTCCATAATGGGTGACTTGTGAGCTTAAATATTATGATTTTTAGTCTCAAACACACAATTTTGACAGCGTCCTTCATTGGACCATCCATGCCTTGTAATCAACCACATCTTTCAAACTGCACAGTCCCAGTTTATAATGAAGAGTTCATCATCAATCCGAAGCAAAAATAACCCTGGAGACATCACATGGGTTATTTACTGAGACATTAGAGAGATATCCCACAGTGCATCAGAAAACATTACACAACAAGCTAAACAGTGCTCCCTATGTCGGGTTAACTGATCTCCTTGTGTAAAATTGGTGTAATGCCCCTTTAACAAGCAACATAAGCCTAACTGTTGTCTGGATTGAGTGCTCTGCATTAAACCCTAATGTGTCTGAACATATGCTGACATCTCCCCGAAGATGAACAATATCCAACAATCCCTCACAATAAACTCTCCTCTCAGTCTGTCGACTGCAGAATAACATCTGTAAAATGAGCCTCGGTGAGACGGAGACAGGAAGACAAGTGTGGTGAGAGACAGAGAGAGACAGAAGAGCTGACAGTACATAATTATTTACACAGAGAGCAGCTTGTGTAACATCAATCCATTATTGCATTCCTTACACATACTGCTAACGCCGCTGCACACTCCCTCACCATGTGAGAGTCATATTTTATGTAATATCTCAGACATACAAACGGCTCAAGGTAACTACAACAAAGCTCTGAATACCAAGAGCACAGCAACAAAAGAGAAACACACACACACACACTCACAAACAGACTTATGCTGAAGTATTTCAGTATTAAAACATGTTATAAACGGTTTAACGCTCAGTGGTTGGATTGTACCAACAATGATTCATTTTTAATCCCATTAAACAGTAATGTTTTAACCTGACCAAGCTTTTAAACTATCTTAAAATTAAGAAACACCTCAGTTTTTTACTCTACACCTGCTTAAATTTGATTTGATTGTACCAGAAGCTTAAACCCCAATTTAAAATGTGAGCCATTATTAATTTTAGCCTTTAAATCAACCTTTAAAATGGCTGCCTGTTAGAGATGGATTTAGCAAAATAAAATCCTCAAAGAAGATTCGGTCCAAAAGAGTTTTATGATGTGTTTCTTCTTTCTTTCATTTTAGTTTATTGTTAAAACAGTGTGTCAGTTGCTGCCAGGCTCCTTTTTTCCTTATGTTTTTTTTTTTAATCTTCTATTATTTTTCCTATTATTAGTCTTTTACTTATTTGACCAGGATAATTATTTTTTTAGTTAGCCATCAAACAATGTAACATTTTGCTAACTTTTTTGGTAACTAGTAAACATTGTAACACTTTTTTAAATGTTTGGTTAGATCAGAAACAATGTAACATTTTGTCAACTTCTACCTAACTAGTAAACAATGTAACATGTTTGCGAGCTTCTGCCTGACAGCATTTGAATTTATTTATTAATCTATTTATTTTAATTTGGGTAAGCGAGCATCTCTATACTGAATGAACCATTTAATTTCGGTTCACAACGATGAACTCTGATTTATTAAATAGAGATTAGTTTTTAACTGTGTAACATTTTTTAAATCTACATTTAAATCAAGATTTACTCATTTTAAACCTAGCTTTGCTAAACTCTTATTAAATCAGTCCTTGTTGATGCAACCTATAAAGCAGAAATAAGGACATTTTTAGTGTGGTTCAATGGACAGCAAAATTCTTCTATGAAGACATATTTAATATTATAACATCTTTTACTATATTGTTATTATCTTTTTATACAGCAGCCCCTACTTACAGGCACCACAGCACACACAGCAACACTTATATCTGCTTACAGTTACATTTATAATGTTTTAAGCAGTGTATTTTGATAAAAGTAAACGCAGTGTTTTCAGGCAGTAGTTGCCTTTTCAGGACTCTGCCTGATTTTCCATCTCCCTCAGGACAGACGTGGTGAAAACATCTGTCTTCTCTGCGCTGATTAAATAACAAACTGTTAAAATGGTTTAAAGCGACCTTGCGGAAGAATTAAATGACATGGTCTTATGCACTATATTGTTCAAGGTCTTAAAAATGTCCTTGCTGGCAGTCTTACATTTCCCTTTTTTTTATTACAGCCTATAAAACCACTAAGCCCACACTTAAGGGAGAAGAAGCTCTAAAAGGTTTCAGAGCAGACACTAATTTATACTAATTTTATTTTATAACTAACCACTTTGTCAGGATCACACCTAATTAACAGGTAAACTCCCGCTCAGTCATCAGTTACTCTCGTTAGAGATTTACCGAGATATTAATTTTGTCCATCACCACATCGGGACAGACATCAGTCCGACACGTTCTTTCTGTCAAATAAATCCTCCCACCTTTTGTGTCCATGATGCAGCAAGGAACCTAAAATTAACACTTCCAGACCAAACTCCTTTTTAAGAAATATGTAGGCCCACATGTTAACTATGTTAATCCATGGTGGGTCAGTCATGACGTGATGAACTCATGCTGTGTGACCCACATTTTATTAATCATTTTATAATTAATTAAAATTCTAGTTGAGCTCCAAAAGTTTCCAAAGATACCAAATATATCAGGCTGAACATTTAGAATACTTTCATGTGATGAAAAGCTGCAGCCATAAAAACATTTAGTCTTGATTATTTCACTCAGTGTAAATATCATTTTACATACTATAAAACTCTGTTGTGTGCTATAAACATCATTTATGGTACACAATATGCTTCTTACTGTCAGACACTGTGAAGATGTTTTTCCACCCTTAAAGGTTACACTACATGAAGGGAAATAACATTTTTGAGAATTATGGTTCCAAAATCCAATTTGTTTGTTACATTTTTATGTTTCTTATAATAAGAACACATTTATATCATTTAATTTTTATTCCTTTTCCCTATTTTCTCCTTTTTTCTTCTTCTTCCTCTACTTCTTCTTCTTTTTATTATCATTATTATAAATAGCCTTATGTCAGCCTTGTGAAACTTGGGTTGCTCTAAGAGGTTCTGCTCTCAACACATTACGCTACTATTTGTCTAATAGAACCTTTTCTGTTGTTAGAGATTCCTCATCTTCTGTTTCCTGTTTCACTCATGGCGTTCCCCTGGGGTCTATCCTGGGTCCGTTACTGTTCTACGTTTATATGCTGTAAACATAATGTACAGTACCGTTGTTAAGCTGACAACAGCCAGTTATATGTTCCGTTACAATCCACCAATAATAGCAGCCTAACTGAACTTCCTGCTTGCCTTTCTGATATCAGTTGCTGGATTTCCCAAAACCTCTTTAAATTTAACCAAATGACAAAAACAACATTATCTTATTTGGTGGGCTACTTTTATTCTACTTTATCAGAGAATGAAAGCAGGTGCACTTTAAGTTGAAAGGAAGAAAATATAAAAAGCAAAAATGCATTTATTATGTAATAAAGGAGATCTTTTTTCAAGTCAGCATTTTCTTTGTTTTTGTTTTTAAGTTCTACAATTATTTCATATCGTAACTTTTTTAAATCATGGTATTATTAGACCTTCAGTTTTGTGTATCGTTCCATCCCTATTGTTTAAAAAAGTACTTATAAATAAAATTTATTATTATTATTGTTGTTGTTGTTGTTATTAATTTTTTTTATTGTAATAGTAGGCTATAATTATTTACTTTATTTTAATTACGCTAATGACAGCTTGACTTCTTAGCTTCAGCACTATTTGCTGAAGATAAATAGAATCAGACTGAAACACTGACCCCGACTGGTGAAGAAAACATGAATCTAAAGTGTGTGTGTGCGTGCGCGCGCGCATGTGCGCGTGTGCGCACGTTAGTTTCGGATCTAATGATCTAATGTTACAGCCTCACATCATCATCATCATCATCATCGTCATCATCTGTCGCTTTAACCACATACATCAGGCAGACAGACAGATGGAGGCGGCAGACAGACAGACAGATAGTTTCTAGTTCATTCCATCAGTGGACTGTAATGATGCTGTTTAGACCCCTATAAGCATCACATGGAGGGAGGAGGAGGAGGACGGGGGGTAACTGCACATCAGCCTGACTGACGTGTGAGTGTATGATGAAGATGATGGTGATGAAGGTGTCCAGATGTGCTGCTGCTGTATCTTACGGTCTATGCAGGCGGTGTTGGAGCAGCTTCCTCCCGCTGTGTGCGGGCTGACTGACTACAGAGAGCCGCTGTGCAGCAGCAGCAGCAGCAGCCTCAGCATCAGCAGCATCAGCAGCAGCGTCTTCCTCTCTCCTCCGAAAACCCGCCGATCGGGGCTGTCCCACATCATCCCTGCGTCGTCAGTCCTCAGCCTGCGGGGAGTAAATCACGCTTAATGTGCGGGACACCCGACCCCGCGTCTCTCAACAACAAACATCACTCAGTAAAAGCAGCTGCCGCGATGATCCCGTGTCACTCACCTCATCTTACATAATGAAATAGTAGCACATTTACAGCGCCTGGAGGATGTTGTCCACTGACTGGTGTCCACCGGTGGTCCTGATGGGAGCGGGACAGATGTGTGGGACTCACCCGGCTGGAGACTCCGTGTGAAGCGGCGGAGGTCCACAGGCAGCCTGGCCCCTCTGCATACTTTAATTTGGGCTTCAAATAAAGACTGTAGTTATGAATGAAACCACACGCGATTAGACACACCCACCGCCCGCTCCCGACGCACCACGTGACCCCCAGCCCTGATGATGGTGATGGTGGTGATGATGTGAGATGGAGGAGAAAACCCGTCCTCATTCACAGCACTGTCCTCATGAATGGCAGCAGCCGACGGGGACATTGATTGGTCATCTATCCGATCGATTTGTGGTATCGATGCGGATATTTTAATGAATATTTTAATATTTTCCTTTCGCTGTGTTTGAGTCTGTCGCTGTTTCCGCGTTGCGAGACAAGATGCACGGAGACAGATGGTTATTTGTGGACATTTTTGTAATCTCGCCTTTCACCACGTGGTGGCAGTGTGGGACTGTTGTTTCCAGGTTGAACGTACTGTACTTAAAATGGAAGTCCTTCATGTAGATCCAGTCCAGACCTCCAGAGGTCCGTAACAAGGCTCACAGAAGACCCCCCAGCTAAATAATGACTAGTTTAATTTCACAATTATTCAATTTAATTTAATTGGCAATATTGTTATCAAAGGATCAGGGCCAAAACCTCCCTCCTCTCTAACTCTCTCTCAACAAAAATATAAACATAACATTTGGTTTTTGCTCCAATTTTTCATTAGTTGATGTAAAAAATCAAAGACTTCTTTTGCTCTCTAATACTTTGTTCTCAAATTAGTTAAAATCTGTGTTAGTTTGCAAGATAATCCATCAACCTGACAGGTGTGACAATACAAAGACATTAGGTGTATCTTGGACTGGTCACAATTTAAAGCGCACCCTAAAATGTGCAGTTTGATCCTCGGAAAAATCATTCATGAAGTGTAGATACTCCACATGGAGATACAGAAAGCATTTTTTTTCCCAGGGGGGCAAGTCATGACCCGCCCTACTCTGCCTCTGATTGGCTTACCCTGATAGTCTCATCCTAACCCTAACCAATCACTCCTCACGCCTAAACCTAACCAACCCAACCAACAAAGACAACAAGTGCTAGCCAATCAGAGGCAGAGTAGGGCGGGTCATGACTTTGCCCTCCTGGGAAAAATATTGGTATTGCTACCTCTATGTCAAACAGCTGTAGTTCAATGCTTAATAAATGTTTTTGTCAAGATAAAACTGCACATTTTAAGACACACCTGCACAATAATCCTGCTGTTTAATCAGAATCTTTATACGCCACACCTGTCAGGTGGACGGATTATCTCGACAAAGGAAAAGTGCTTGCTAATGTGGATTTTTAACAAATTTGTGAACACAGTTCAAGAGAAATAAACCCTTTGTGTGTACAGAAGAAGTATTGTGTTGTTAAACTGCACTCATGAAAAATGGGGACAAAAACTTAAGTGTCAAGTTTATATTTTTGTTGACTGCATATACAGTGTTGGGGTGTAGTTACCTGCATGTAGTTCAAAAGTTTAACTACAGTTTTCAGTTGCAGGGTGGTAGTTTAACAAATTCACACCTCAGTAGCTTGATGGTGATGCAGTTCAATACTATGAATTCTCATAGAAACTGAGCATTTTTATGATTCCACCTCAACAGTTGCTCCCTGTACTCTCCTTAAAACACACCCTCAGGCTGCCTGAGTGAGGACTGGACCTCCCTGGTCCATAAATCAAACACACCTACATTTTACTCAGTTGTACTTCTGTAACAATGTGAGATTCCAGACTCAGATTGTGATAATTTCCTGTGATGTAGTTTGGATGTAGCTGAACAACTTTTTGACAGTACTTTTAGTTTCACAAGCTACTTTTTTGAGAGTAGTTAATATGTAGTTTAACTACTTCTCATTGTGAAGCAGCTAGTGGTGGTAAACTACACTTGCAAAGTAGCTTCCCCAAGTGAGATCTTGGGTAACATCAACCTGTGTAACATATCTATTTTATTTTTACTTTAAATATGGTTCTTAAATCCTCATACATGCAGCAAATACACAAAACACAAACTCTGAAACATACATTTTTTCAACAGATTGATTGGTGCACCTGCAGTTTGATCACAGTTTTAAGCCTTTTTGATGATCTGAGTTTTGTTGTTTGAGTCATGACAAATGCTGATCTACAAAAATGAATGTTTTTGCGTCACTAATATTTTCTACACTATTTGCACTCTAATCCAAAAATGTTCCTTGCAGTCGTGCCCTCTGCAGCGTACGTTCTCGTGTGATGTAGAAACGAAGGAGCAGCACAAATGGAAAGTGCATCAGCAGCAAAGTGGCAGGAGGTCTAATCTGCGCCTGTATGATAACAGAGAGCGGGAGGACGGTGGGTCTGAACTAGTGAGTGAGTTTAGACTTCTGAAGAACTCATTTTATGTTTCTGCATGAAAACTTTCACTCGAAACTTTTTGCAAACTTGCCCAAAACTGGAACAGCTGGCTGAGTGACAGAAATAACAGCAAACGTGACCAGTTTGATTCAGCTGGGGGACTCAGAGTGAGTTCAGAGCAAACAAAATGACCTGTATCTACATGAAAAACTCTGTCGGATGAACGAGGTGTCACATTTTTTTGGATAGACGTAGAAGAGGTGCTGTTGATTCAGGAATGTGTCTCCTATATGTCTGTGTAAACATTTATTCTCTCTCATGTCTTCGCACGCCATGTATCTTCACATTCCAGTACATTTCTGTGACATTTTCTCTTTTCCTCTCATACGAGCGTCTAATTTACTCTGCAAGCAAAAAGCCTGAGAGAGAACATCTGAAACATATACACAGCATATGGCTTTCAAGGACTTGGGACTTGTTTATACATTTTAGAGGACAAAAATGTCTCCACTGTGACCCTTACATATGATTATATAAGTACATTTCTTATGACAGGTTTAATATTCTGCACACTGAATATAAAACATATCCATGACTGAGACAAAATAGAGACATTTCAGTTATTTAAGATGTGTTTCAGACTTTTTTTTTTTTTTTTTGGCATACTTAGTGTTTTATCTTTGGTCAAATCATTTCTAGCATGCATGGTAAATGTGCATGCTGCATGGTATTTGTAGTCCTATCTTGTAACCTTGTAACTATGAGCAGTGTGTTTTACAATAAAAAATCTTCTCTTTAGTTTATGAATTATTTGGTAGATGAGTTGAATGTAACTAGTAGAACTATTTCATCATTTTCTACCCAGCAGTCGCAGCACTTACAGTCCAACATGGTTTAAAAACTCATGAAAACTCACAGCTGTGTCAGTTTGCTTCCATTACAGGGTTCTGCCCTGATGCAAAGTTAACAAGTTCAATTTTAATAGACAATGTGTTGAACTGGTTTTAGTAAAAGCAGTAAAATGTTGTAAAACTGCTGCATATGTGAAGTTTTTTTAGGCTTCAGGGGGAGCTTTGCGAAACCTGAAGAAAAAAAAATCTTGGGTGTAGACATCTTTAGCCTGAGGCCACAACTGACTGCAAACACCTAATGGTGAGTGTTTAAACAGCAGCACAAAAGAAAAGTGAACTTATTCAGTAACATATATCAGCCCCATCTACCCACAGTTTGCTAACATAAGCTTAGCATTAGACATCATGAGCTAGTAGTCATACCAGACTAAGTAAAGCTGCAGCAGCAGAACCTCTGAGTGTACTGTTTCTTTTCCCTCTACAAGAATCGGGCCTCTTAAAGGACAAGTGTGCAGAGTTTAGTGAAATTTAGCTGTGATGTGGTGGATTGCACCCAGCTCAATATTGCTCACATCACCTTCCCCTTCCAAGCATGTGGGAGAACCTATGATGACTATGAAAAACATGAACAGCCCTCTGTAGAGCCAGATTTTTGATTAGTTCATTCTGGGCTTCTGTAGAAACATGACCTGTTCCCTCCGTAGATATAAATGGGTCATTCTAAGGTGATAAAAACATGAAAACATATGAATGAAAACCACTGTACATTTTATCCAGTGAACTTTTGAAGGTGATAAATCCCACCACTTCCACACTGTGGAAACTAAATCAGTTTGATCATTTCATTCAATTTAATCGCTTGAAAATGAAACAGCATCATCTTGTCTATAAACAGCTAAATAATCAGACGCCTTGGTCCCAGTGACATGGTGATGCCTGTCAGGGATTCATAAGTCCTCCTCTGGACGGACATCTGTCTCTCCTCAGGGCGTCAGTAGTGTGTGTGGACCACCTTACCCTCAGAACTCAAACGGATCATGAATGGGACGATTTTAAACTCAAGTTGAAACAGATTTTTATAGAAGAATCAGCCATGTAGTTATGAATGATCTGGTACTTCTCATTGAGGTATTTGGTTGTGTTTCATATGTGTTTTCTTGTTGAGTCTTTGTGTATTTGCAAAGGCCTGACTGGGACCAGACATTAGGCTATAAATACCGCGGTATGTGGCACTGATCCAAGATAAATACTTGTCCTGATCAAAATAAGGATTAGATAAATAATTAAGCAGTATTTTTGGATCCGCTTTGCTTTATTTACCATGTATGGGTGAACAGATGGGCAAAGACTGGTTAGGAATTCATTTGAAGCTATTCATTTTTATTTTTTAATACCAATAAAAGATATAAATAATACATTTAAAATCAGCGGAGAGTCATAAACGCTGTCCTTCATCTGTGCTTCTTCATGTTCAGACAATGCAACTGCCATTTGATGATTCTCTCAGCGAGATTCGTGTTAAAATATTCAGGGTCGATTCCTCAAATATAAATGTTTTTATCTCCAGAATTCCAGGAAAGCTTAGGTGCAACACGCCAGAGGTTTAAAAACATCTGGGAAATGATGCCAGGAGAGGCCATATGAGGGTAGGAGGAATGTGTAGGAGAGGAGTGCAGTGTGTGTGTGTGTGTGTGTGTGTGTGTGTTCCTGGATGGTTGACGTCAGAGCTGCGTCTGTGCATGCTCTGGAGAGCAGGACATCCTGTGGAATTGTTCTCGGCGAGGCCCGAAGAATGTCAAGCAGCTACCTCTCCCTCCTCGCCCGTCTCGGTGAAACCTTGGAGTGACATGATGCCACAGAAATGTTGGGGAGGAGAGAAGCAGGAGGTTCTGGGAGGGAGAACACGACCTCCATCAGAATCTCGCTGGAATGTCGAGTTCATTAAGTCACAAAAAAAAAGGAGAAAAGACTGGGAGGGGATCGGTGCGGATTCCTTTTACATTCCAGCGAAGACTGAGATAAAATTATGGTTTAAAATTAGATTTTCTGTTTATGTGACAGTAATCTCAAGGATGTCTCTCATCAGCACAGATAGAAAGAACCAAATAGAGATGATAGACAATGCTGGAACAAACACAGGAAAACAGCTAAGAAAAAGATGCATCGATTTCTGCACAGGTTGCTTCTGTTCAGACACAATGAGACCAACATGTCTGCTTTTAGGAGAGTGTAGAGAGGAGTGAGTGTGGGGGTGGGGTGAGGAAAGGAGGTAGGCGATATGGGAGTGGAGTGACGCAGACTGGATAAAGTGGGGGGGTGTTGTGGGTGTAGCTATTTTTAGCCGCCGTTAGGAGACATCTCTCTGCCCTCCCTGGCTTCTTCCTACGTCACTTTACTCCAAGCTGCTCCTCTCCTCCTCTCCACCGTGCATCATGTGACAGAGTGCAGCCCCAGACCCCGCTGTGGACCAGAGGTGGGGACGGGAATACTAAACAGCCGAGGATGAAAAGGGCTGCAGAATACAAAGGGTAGCCGCTGCCCGTGAACGCCTCCTCCCACAGCGAGATTATGCAGCATCCACAGATGTGACGGTCTGGTCAGGGTGTTTCCCTTGTCTTCAGCCAATGCAGTGCATGCTGGGACAGCTTTCAGCACCCATGAGTGAGCTTGAAAGGAGGAGAGGATTCTTTAAATATGCAGGATTTTATCTCAATCCAAGTAAAATTAGAAATGAAAAACATGTTTTATAATTCAAAACTTGTGATTGTGAGCCATTTGAATAAAATTCACTTGGTTAACTTCAAGGCTATTTGTGTAGTTTGAGATCACTATCTAAAAATCTACTTTATTTTTGAACAATTTGCAGGAATAAATCAGAATAAGAACCAGCTTTTTGGCCAAGTATGAGAACATATACCAGGAATTTCACTCTGTTTTCTTTTCTATGCTCTCTATGCTCTTACACAGGAACAGATTTTCTAAAAAGCTAAAATCAAGGGCAACAAAACTGAAAAAATAAACGCAAAGAATACAGAACTGCGCAGTCAACACAAGTATGTGAAAAAGCAGCAATATACACATAATAAAAAAGTCCATAATCTGATATTAATTAGTCTGTTAAAAACAGCATTAAATTGAGTTTTTCCTTTAAATTAAAGTGCTTCTGCCTTCCTCTTAAGAAAAATACATTAAAGATACCAGCCATGACCTAAACATGTGGGGAAAAACTGTCTTGTTAATGAATGCTTGAATTATGCATGTACGACCGCAAAACAAAAAACAATGCAGCAGACAGGAGCTGTCTTTTATGAAATATGATCATTAAACATATAATATCACGGTACATATTGTCACAGTTCGGTTCGGTATCGAGATCTTTTCAGTAAAATACTAATACTCAGTATCACCAATGACCACTGAAAACTATATACAAGTTGCATGTTGAGTAAGATGTAAATATAAACATATCCATCTATCTATATTATCTGTATAAGGGCTTTGCAGGAAGTCAGTCCCAGCTGACACTGGGTGAGAGGTGACGTTCCAGTTCATCACAGGGCTGACGTTCTTCTATTTTTTTATATTTCCGGTCTGTTCCTTTATTTATTTATTTATTTATTTGTGCATGGGATGTTATTTTTATGTTATCCCAAGTATGGTTTTGCTCTTTCTGTATAATATTGTTTAACTTTTGTTATTTTATTGTACAGCACTTTTAGTTGTTTTTTTTTTTTAACTGTGCTACATAAATAAAGTTTATTTGATTAGATCTATCTTAATATTTTAGTTTTATGTAGTGTTTTATAGCTGCACAAATGTGTCTTGGAGTTGACAACTATATATATATGTATATATATATATATATATACATACATATATTTAATGATGACATTTAAAAAAAGAGGACAGGTGCGATTTTACTAGTTTTCCTCTCATTAAGTTTAGGTTTCTCCCTTTATAGTAGGTGACACAGTTAATGGTTGATGTGGGCGTTTTTCACACATTGAAAGTGTGTCAAGGGTAAAAACTTCCTGCAGTGTGTTAACTCTGTCCTGAGGAGGAAGATAAAGAACACACATATAAGAAAATAATATAAAAATCTGTATTTACAGTCAGAGACGTTATATGACTGACACAGAAATGTGGAAGCTGTAAGCAACAATAATAATTTAACATATTTAAAAAAAAAGTAAAGCGTGTCTGGACATTTTGACATGATGACATTCTGTACTACATGTTGTATCTGTTCAGATTGCATCATTTATGAATGGTGAGTGAGGCACAAAACAGGGCGGAGCCATGCGGGGAAGACGGCTCTTTGATTGGTCAGTACAGACTGACTGGGCTCGTTGCGCTCGTTGATTGGCTGTGAGTGCCGGTGGGCGGGGCCTGCGCTGGCAGGGTTGGGGTGTTTTACGCTCGGTGGAGTAGAGCTCCGTCTGTCAGAGGCAGAAAGAGGAACTGAGACATCCTGCTGAGGGTAAACCGCTCTGTAATCTGAATCTTTAATGTTTAAATGTTCTTTATGCTGTCCACTGAGGAATGAGGAGCAAGAGTGAAGAGTTTAATACAATCCAGCGACCAGAATCTGTCTTTTTTAAAAAAAATCCGCAGTTAATCAGCTGAATGGAGCAGCAGCGGGGTCTGTGTAGCTTCGCCCCGGGCCGGTCTGCACGCTGCGGGGCTGCTGGTCTATCCACCGGTCAGCCCACCATGCGTCTGTCCATCACCTCCACCACCGGCAGCCCGGTGGAGCTCACTGTCCCCCGAGGAGAGACTGTGGAGGGACTGAGGACACACATCACCCAAAGACTCAGACTGCAAACGGACAGAATCGTCCTCCTCCACAGAGACAAGTGAGTAGTTCATTTTTATTTTTACACTGACCCTGTTTGCAGAACCAAACTCATTATTTAAGTCACGTTATACTGACTGTATAATGGGTGTGTGACAGGCAGCTGACTGCAGGGAGACTGTTGGACCTGGGTGTAGCAGATGGAAGCAAACTGACCCTGGTCCCTGTCATTGAAGCTGGTTTAGTAGTAAGTAAGCCCATGTACTGAGGGGGGAAAAACATTTACTTTATGTAGAGAACTGTTTGGAACCACTGTACAACACAAGTCTTATAAATAGTTTGTAATTAGATGATTTCCAAATCCTTTTCAACCTTGAATGCACTAAAAATACAGTCTATTTCATGTTCAAACTGTTCAGTTTGATTGTTTTTGTTCATATAGATGCATATTGGATTTGATGTCTGCAGCACGTTTCAAAAAGAAAGTTTGGACAGGGGCAATACAAGACCGGGAAAGTTGCTGACTGCTCAAAAATGCCTGTTTAGAACATTTGACAGGTTAAAAACATGTGATAGTATCATGACTCAGTACAAGCCAGGATGGTGACAGCTTCAACACTTGAAAATCTGCTTGAGCAAACAGTTTTTTTCCGAGCACTATCTTCAGAATCCGGCATCTGTGATGGTGTGGGGGTGTGTCAGTGTCCGTTGCATCATGGGTAACTGGCACATTTATGAAAGCACCACTGATGCTGAAAGGTACATACAGGTTTTGGAGCAACATATGCTGCCATCCAGACAATGTATTTTTCAGGGACGTCCCTGCTTATTACAGCAAAGACGATGACAGGACACATTCTGTGAGAGGCAACTGAAAATATGTAAATATTTATCAGTTTGACCATGAAATATCTTGTCTTTGTACAATATTGACTTGAATATAGGTTGAACAGGATTTGGAAATCATTGTATTCTGTGTTCATTTACATTTTAAAGGGTTTGGAATTTAGGTTTGTGAGGTGTGGACACTTTATAAATCATTAATAAGGTGTTACAACACATACACACTCAGATAAAAAGGGTGATAGTGAGCTGTTGCTTGCCAAATAGTGGGCCGACATTTGTCAGTATCTCCTTGCTTACTGAGTTTACTTTGTCTTCTCCATCAGCAGCATTTATACCTGTCAGCTTCAACAGATATGTAATAATGCATTACTAGCATTTAACCACCGTCTGTGTACCTTTAAGAGCAAAAAGTTTAATTTTTCACATCCGATTAGTGTATCAAATTGCCAGATTCCTACACCGAGGGTTTGGCAATATTGTTTATTTTGACATTTTCAGCACGTGCTGTTTTACACTTTACCATAAGGATCCTTTTTGCCAGTTACAAATAATAATAATTAATAACTTCGTAAAATTAATTAGTTGTCAGTAAGAACTGGATCTTGCCAAACAGTGAGCCAACCATTATGTATTAAGACTGTGTTACAAGTTGTTTATAATTGTTTATTAATGATTTATGAAGTGTTTAAAAGCTAATTCTAATCCATTTATAAATGATTTATGAGGGTAGTCTTATTTTTCTGTTTTTCCTGCTGCAGTGCTCGAATGCCAGAGCTGAGAGAACTATGATGGACGTTTTGGAAAGTTTGACAGAGGTCCAGGTAAGAGTTTAGTTTAATGTCTAATTCTAACTGTATGCTGGAAATAAATAGACTCGAGTTGAATGCATGAACGAGGTGAGGAAATAACCTTAAAGAATTCAAACTCTGCCTTCCAAAACATTAACTTTTTGTTTTTGTGACAGTGCATTTTTCAGATAATCCTGTGGGGATTTACTTTAAATTATTTATCTCTCAGGAGAAGTAAAACTTAATCCTTCAATTTGTCTTTAGAAAATTAAAAATGGCCAAATTTGGAAATACATGTTTTTTATTGGAAAGTGGCAATAAATGTTTGTACATGTATGTTTCAGCAGTTTCCCCACAGTCTTGGTTGTACTGTATGCAGAAATACACACACACACACGCAAATATTATTGCATCATGTCCCACACAATGGAAATACACACCATGTCTGACAGTCATACAGCAACACACACACACACACACACACACACACACACGCACACAGTCATAAAGCTACAAGCTTCACTGTTTATTGTTGGCACCTGTTTCTGCAAATGACATTCACTGTATGTACATTTATTTATTACTCTGTCCCTCTATATAGCTGCTGGTTTTTATGGATCAGGGTATTAAAGTTACCTACAGAGGAGGGGTGGGCGATACGACCCTAACATAATATCATAATATTGTTTGGTTATTCTGTGATAACAATATTATTGACAATAAGACAAAATACTGATACATATTTTGGGTTTAGAACTCAAATTAGCTAAGTAGCTCTACTTGTGAGATGTTTGGTGCTTCAGCTTGAGGTGGTGAAATTAGTTTGTTGTAATTCCTCCTGTTGTTGTTACAGTCTTCCTGCATTTCTTACATTTTACTGTGGTTTATCGAGCGTCTCATCTTTTGTAATCAAACCATTTCCACACTTCTGAAGTCACTGCTGACGATATGATTTTTTTTTAACAATGAAAAATATTTGTAACGATGTATGGCACAGCCCTACTACAGAGGAAGTAATTCACGTGAAACAATATGTGCACGTAATCTAATGCATCCTCGATGAATTTTATCTTTATTAAAACAAAGAGACAAGAGGCACCAGTTGTTCCTCTGGTGTATTTCTAACAATGCAGCTCCTCAGGGATTGTTTGCCATTGTATTCAACTACGCTGGCTGTTACCACGGCAACCACAGGTGTTGCCAAATTAACCAGAACTGAAATCTTAAAGGGAAGATTCACCAGTTTTCATGTGGATGTCCAGTCAGCGTTGACGGCGAATGTAGTCAGTTGAGGAAATTAAAAGCCGAGTTTTCCTGCTGAAAAATCTGTCGTTCCTCCTGCGGTGATGTCACGGTGCAGATTAAAAACAAGCTGCAAAGTAAAGCGCAAATATTAAATTTTACTGTGTCTAATCTTTTGTATCTGCTTTCATCCATCCACATGAAGTTTATAAGACTTTAGACCACGCCCACGTAGGAAACAGGAACTCTATACTATTTCATGCCACTGTTGGAGCTTGCAATGTGTTGTCATTACATTACATAGAGCATCTTTGGACAGTGTTGATATGTGGCAACAGGCATCAGAGGGTCGCTCTACGAGCAGAAGAGCTTGATCAAAACAGCACTGACTGAGGAATTTATTGCTTCAACTGTCTACATTTACCATCAACACTTGGATCCACATGAAAAGTGGTGAACTTTCCCTTTAATTATTGCAACTTTAAGTCTGACGTGTTTCTTTCCTGGCAGATCAGTGACTTCCTGTCTGGGCGCTCTTCTCTGACCATTAACCTGGGAATTGGTGCCCATGTCATGTACGTGCAGCTCCAACTGTCTGCACAGAACGTGGCGGAGCTGCAGCGGCACCGGGACTTTATGACCGGGAGCAGCAGCGAGCTTCAAACTGATCCTCCCACTGCCGCCAAGAGGAGCCAGTCTGACTTTACCCGGACCAACACCACAGGATCCACTACCTCACCTGCTCCTCAAACCTCCACCCCAGCACCGGACTCCTCTGACTGTACATCCTCCACCCAATTTAGTGCTCAAAGACCCAGAACTTCCTTTAAGTCAGCAGCTGCCACCTCCCATTCATCCACCGCTGCCCCTCATGTGAGCTGCCGTCACCGCTCATCCCCACATCAGTCCTGTCCTCCGCACTCTACACATACTTCTTTTCCCAGTATTTCAACGCCATCTTTGCCCTCTGGGTGTCCACATCCCAGCTGTCCACTACAAGCAGCCACACCAGTCTGTTCACCCCCACACCCCCCCACAGGCTCCATTTCTGGACCCCCGAGCCCACTGCCAGCCTCAACCTTCACAGAGGTGAGCCTCACATATTCACCTATAAAGGTCTGTGTGTTCTTGGCATGTACTGGAAACACAATATGTATAACAGGCCGGTTTAGAGCTCAAAATGTCCAATTCCTCATAACTGATGTTGAAAACAGGAGTTCATCTTTTTCCTTCTTGTTTTACAGAGTGGCGTTGACGCCTCGTCCCCTGCAGAGCCGTGCAAGAAGCCAGGGGCGGTCATAGAGAGTTTTGTGAGCCACTCTCCAGGCGTCTTCTCCGGCACTTTTTCTGGTAAGTGTGTGAGGGTGTGCAGCAGAGGACTGAGGACGACATAGCAACACAATAAGGACACAATCGTTTTGATTAGTTTAATTTGGATGGAGGGGTGTGATATGTTATATGTTGTCCTGAAGAGCTGCAATGATTAGTCAATTAATCGATAAGTTGCTAGCTATTTTGTTTCAGTCATTTTTCAAACATTTACTGATTCCAGCTTCTTAAATGTGAGGTTTAGCTGCTCTTTGGATTTTTGGACTGTTGGTTGGACAAAAGAAGCAACTTGATGACATCGCTTTGGGCTCTGGGAAATTATGATCATTTCCACATGTTTTTTGATATTTTATAGAATAAATGATTGATACAGGCAGATTAATTGATTGTGAAAATAACTAAGTTGCAGCTCCACTGTACTGCAAGGTTCAGGATTGTCCTTGGATATTATAAGAGAATTAGCTGCACAGTGGTCTGTTCTTAAAGAGTTAGTGAACACTACCTCACTTATGTTTCTAAGTGCTGTAGCTAATGATTAACTGATGTCTTGAGTCAAAATGCCCATTATAGTTACACATTGCCCAGGGAGCTGTACACAGGTTGATTGTTTTTTCCGACTAATGGTGGAATAAAGCAAATGAACAAAGAAAAGTGACAAAGAAAAGCAGCAACTCATTGTATTTGAGGAGCTGGCACTAGTGACTCAGCAGGATTTTTGCCTGAAAAATGACAAAAATGATTAATCTGATAGTTGAAGTAACTGATCGATCGATTAATCATTGCAGCTCTAATGTCTACTGTCTCAGTTTGTAGCTTCTCCTTTGGTTATCCATCTCTCCCTCTCTCGTTTCCCCTGCTCTCCTCTTATCCCATCAGGCACTCTGGCTCCTTGCAGTCAGAGCGGCATCAGCCATCCTCGGAGCGGCATCGCCATCATTCTCCAGATCCTCAATGACCTCATCAGAGCCGCCTACCACCACCAGGGGGCTCCAGCCGCTCCCCCTCATCCCCGCTGTCCTGCTCCAAATCCTCCAGTCAGCACAGGGGAGCAAAGCAAAGCCAAGAGTAAAACACTGGTGACCGAGAGGACGGAGCACCACAGTAAAACTCCAGGTGAGCTTTGGTAAACAGTGGAAAACATTCATACAGCCATTCATTCAACCTTTGAGTTGGATTCTCTGAGAAATCAGTAGGGGTGACCTTCATTTACAGTGATGCAGAGATTACACCACAAATGCAAAACATCAGGCAGGCAATGGACAGTTATTAAGTTCATTCCTGAAACATCCCAGAGGTACAGTTTGCTGCACTTAGAGCACAAAATCGGCTCTGGCACGAGGTAAAAGTGGGCCAGGGTTCAAACGCAGCATAGATATGATGCCAATTTTCTGCAGGGATTTTTAGATATAAAGACAGCAGCGCTTACTGCATCTCTCCATTAGAGAAGACCAACCAGCCTCGTCATAGAGGATACATTCTTGAGTATTGTTGCTGTCACTAGTGATAAACCTCAGGGTGAAGTGATAAACAGAAGTGTGGAGATAGCCGTGTCTCTGTAAACTACATCCCCATAGTCCAGAAGTGATAATATTCAACAAACCTTTTTATAGGATTCAAGGGGAAACTGGTTTTATTTCTGTATAAAAAGCCGATCTATTGTCATAGTTTGCCAACAAGGCTCCTGGTGTGGTATTTAAATGTAAGTGTGACTTCATATGACCTTATATTATCTAATCCTCCCGATATTTAAACCATTAGCAGTGGAGATACATATAAAACAGTCATCCATGTTTCTGGATCTTGAGAAAATCAATTTAGTTCTTAATTATTTTTTAAAGATATTTTTAAGAGAAAAACATGATATCATGCACTTGAACAGTGGAGTTCCTGACATTCGTACTACATTCTTTATGCATATATATTTCAGGTGGCTTAAGCTATTAGTGCTGTGATTAAAGGCCATATTCAGTCATTCATGAAGTGTTTAGTGTGTGAGAATCTGACTTGGCTTACAGTCTCAGTTCCACCTGCTACTCTTCTTTTACTCTTTTATTTCCGTCCCATTATTAGCTCTGACGTGTGTTTCCGTTATTTTGACGTCTTGATTGCTTTCTCTTTTGATTTATTCTCGTTTTTTTCCTGAGTTTTGTGTGCACTTAGACCTTTTGGCCTAAAACTCTGAGCAACATTTTTGATGTGTACTTGCATGACAAAGCCTAGTTTGTGCTCTATTTGACATCACTTCACTTCCATTTATCAAATGTTTGCCCTGACGAAGGCCGAGTAATTGAAATCCTGTCTTAGACTGGGTGTATAGAGAGTCTTCTCTCCACCTTTTACTCTTCATGAATATATTTCTTATGATAAAGGAGGAGCAGACCTTAGTTCACGAGGTAGAGAAATCCAGAAAGTATGTCAATAATGACTGAAGGCACCATAAACTGATTTAGAATTTATTTCAGATGTAACATGTCTAACATGTTATGTTTTTATTTCTGTAGGTGAGGAGAGTTTCCCCCTCCAATCATCCACGCAGGAGAATCAGGCATTGCACTGTAAGCTCGAGCGCCTGCAGTTTCTGATGCATCAGAGGCGTCTTCGCAGGCGAACTCGCAGGAACTCGCCAGCGTCTCACCCGTACCTGCGCCGTCACCACCGTCCCTAGTCTCCTGGACGGAACAGATCCACCCACTGTGATCGCGACAGAGCTGACCTCTGACCTTGTGGAAAAGGCGAATGAGCTGCAGAGTGCACGCTTTGTTGCTACTTTTTTTTTTCCCCCCACACATTTCTGAAGAATGTAAATGCAAAAGATCCAAGGAGTCAGATTCCTGTGGCTGTTGCTGTACTGAGCATTTTATTTCATGCAACACAATGACTCTCACTGCCATGTAGCACGTCATCACAAAAGGTTCCAGTGTACATTTTCATATTCTAGATGTTTGTGTTTTGTACATAGACTCGTACTGTATGTTTGTTAATGTATTCTGATGCCTTAAGCGTACATGTCTTGAATGTAAACTGTATGTTTTGTTCTGTGCAGAGGATGCTCCTCTTAAATGTTTTACTTATGCAATATTAAGATGTAAACATAAAGAAGAAAAATATGCAAAGAATAAAGGAAAAAATGGAAACACTTGGAGAGATTTCTGTGTAAATCCTTTATCATATCAGCCATCTAACATTGCTTCTTTCATCTATCTGTTAATGCGATGTATTTCTGCCATTTATTCATTTTCCTAATGGTTTCAAGCATAACATTAACAGAAAGAGCTGCAGTGTTCATGTCATAAAAAGAAATCTCAGCCTGCCTTGCTCAGTCTGCTAACAAAGAACTGAAACTAAAAGCTTTAAATTACCTCCAAGCAGATCATTGAGCCTCTAACGTGTCTCTTTTTATGGAGAGTTTTCTGTTCCAGACAAGACAAATAATATTTCATATTAAATATTTAAAACTTAAATAGATCATAGATTGAATTCTAATCTAATTTTAAATAAATATGTATATATATATCTTCCTCCAGTCAGTCATGTATCGTCACCCACAACTGGCTAATTCTATCATAGGCTAGTCCTGTTATTGTTCTTTTCATGTCTTTATTAGGCCTATTTTATTATTTTATTTCATTATTTATTTATATTTTATATATAGAATACACATATGTCTTATTTTTTGATTGTTATCTAAAATGAGTGGATCATACTCTTGATATCTGTATGTGTGTTATGAGCAGTCTGGTACAAATATTTTTACCATATATGTGTATATTTCTCTTCTCTATTCATATAGCTAAGTGGAGTAATAGGCTACATCATATTATTTTTTCTATCTCGTAAGGGTACGTGGCTGAGGAAAAAAGAAATTGAAACTTTGTCCTAACAACTGTTTAAAGGAACAGTCTGTGCTATTTATCCATCTCGTTTGTTTTGGGGTGGGTTGCAGAGTTTTGGAGCCGTAGAGATGTCTGCCTTCTCTTAAGTATAATGGAACTAAATGGCACTCATTTAAAAAACTGAAACGCAATGAACTCATGATCCACTTACTCAAGATAATCCACAGACTTTGTTGTGAGCAGTTCTGTCTGTGGTATAGAAAAGAAGAAAGAAAAGAAAGGTGTTTACGCATACAGATTTTTTCGGTGGTCAATTTTAATAATCTTTAACAAGATATTTTAACTTATTTGCTGAGACGTTGGGGTGTTTTCAGAAGCCATAAAACACCCGTGTGGGGCATTAAGACTCGTGGTGTTGCACCGACCGGAAGAGCAGGTGGCGCTGTGTTACTCGTCGAACCAGCAGTGAACCAACAGAAGAAGACGTCATTGCGCAGAGCAGTGAAAAGCGGAGCGCGTTTTCTCTCCCATCTCATTCGACCTGCAGCCCCCGTTCCTCATCTGTTTCTCACCCGTTAGGGAAAAGGTAATTGTTTTTTTCACTATTAATTTAACGGGTTTTTCACGGTAAAGACATGTTCGCTTACATCTGTATTAGCACGACCTTGCTTATGTAACCGCCATTGTTCGGATATTAAATAATTAAATGTTGCGTTTTAAAATAATACCAAACGCTGGCGTAGTAAATGTGAAAGCGTTGTAACGTTAGTCAAGCATTAGACGGTGGTGAAATGGCTTGCTGTTCGGTGAAAACGCTTTTTAAATTGGGAAATTCTTCTTCATTTTATCTTAATTTTATTTGTTTTATTGGAGCAATTATATAACGCGGAAAACAAGGCATCTGGAGGCGTGTGAAGTTACCCGCTCAGTCGGTCAGCGGAACAAAAGTGAGGATCAGTCGGTGCTACAAAATGGCGCTCATAGGAAAAATCCAGCTATCTAATCCGCTAACCGAGTGGCACCACGTTTATGTCGTGCTCAAAAGGGGAACCCCTGATTTGCGAAGATCGCGCGAGATTTGTAAGAATTCTTTGCTATTGTAGATATTAGTTGAGTTTCATCGTGCGATAATGCTGTGGTAACTATCTGGGTGGGTTTGGCCACAAAAATCACTTAATTTTGTTTAGAAATATCATAGTTTTGGTTGAAACGGTCACTCGCGCGAGATCTTTCGCGGGTATAGGGTTCCCTTCTAGACTCGACCACGTTTCTAGGCCTGGGGCCTATCTCGAGGGTTATCAATAGCGGTAATTTCTTAAATCCAACATGGACATACGTCTTCAAAATTTCTTTTGGCTTAAATTGGGTTTAATGCGTTGGTGCTTAGCAGAAATGCGCAGGCAGTTCTGATCTCGTAGTTCTGATCTTGTAACGGGACCGGTGACCTACTTTCTCACCAGTGGGTGAGCAGACGGTGTGTGTCGATGTTTATGAAGCGATGCTGCGTAGTGGTTTTCCAGATGTGCATGTAATGTATTTGTTGGCGTTGTGTAATTGTAGTTTTTTGGTTTTTTTTGGTTTTTACCTAGCTATATTTAAAAAATGTCGGACGAGGGTAAATTATTCATCGGAGGACTGAGCTTCGAGACCAACGAGGAGGGTCTGGCTGCGGCCTTCGGCAAATATGGAACCATCGAAAAAGGTGAGTTAATCTTTCCACGTGTTCTGTTTTGTCGAGTAAAAAATATTTTATTTGGATGCATTAACCCCTTTTTATTCCACGTGTTCGGAAATACAATGTTTCTGATGTGATTTCTTTCCCTCCTTTAGTCGATGTGATCAGAGACAAAGAGACGGGGAGATCTCGCGGTTTTGGCTTTGTGAAATACGATAATGCAGAGGACGCCAAAGACGCAATGACTGCAATGAACGGCAAGGTAAATTGACAACATACCATCAATCTCTTGACATAATTATACTCACTTATGCTTTTTAACTTTTATACAAAAATGACTAATCTTATTAGGGATGCACAATGAGGACTTTTGTTAGCCAACAATTACCTGCTTCTCAGGGCTATTAATAAGATTAGAGTTGCAATGATGGCCAGAATCATTTGATAACAATTTATCATAAAAGACTCAATTCTTTTAATTGTTAAATGTTAATATTAACTGGTTCCGTAACCCCTTCATGACTGTAAACTATATCTTTGGGTTGTTGCCAAAATAAGGCATCTGAGGACATCATCTTGAGCTATGGGAAACGCTTGATATTTTATAGACTTATATATACAATTAATCGATTAATCAAGAAAATTATTTTGAGATTAATAAACAGTTAAGATTATCATAGTTGCAACTGTAGATGGATGATTTAATATCCCAAAGCACTGGCCTAAAATCGTGGTAAAACAAAACTTAATATTTTTAGTTAGAAATATGACGCATAAGAAAAAGATGCCTGTTAGACAATGAGAATCTCGGTTAAGAACATTGAAAATAATGGTATCAAAATACTGTGCATCTCAGTAGATTAAAAGAAAATCAAGCTACACCGTCTGCAAAACTAGCAAAGTTTGACACAAATCCTTAGATATATTGTCTATTATAGAGCATATTGCATAAGAATTGAAATTAAATACTTTAAGTATATTTTACTAAATAAGCCGTTTTATCGGCTATAATTTCATTTTCAGTATAAATGTAGATTTCCCATTGTCCTCTATATTAATCGTACACACCTAGTATAAATATCGACACTTGTATCAGTTCATTTATATTTCTGCACATTTTATATATACATCATTGTAGTTGGACTACAGTATGATAGAAGTTGAATGTAAAGCAGTTTGAGACATTTAATATTTACCTCTTACAATGTTCAAGTGTTGTGATTTTATTTTAAATTTAACAACTTTTGCCTTTGTGTTGCAGTCTCTAGATGGTCGCTCTATTCGTGTGGATGAAGCAGGAAAGGGTGGACGTTCCAGAGGAGGTTTCCAGTCGGGTCAGCGAGGCGGGAGATTCGGCGGATCCAGGGGGAGAGGTGGGCGAGGTTACTCCAGAGGTGAAAACCGTCTGTCAACATTGTGAATATGGATTTGTTCCCTACACTGTTAACGCTTCCACGTTTTCTCATTTGCCACTATCGAATTGTCTTTGGAGGTGGTGGAGCATACAACGGTGAGAGGAGCTATGGTGACAGGAGTTACGGTGATAGGAGCTTCGGGGGTGGAGAGAGGAGCTTTGGCAGCGGATACAGGAGTGGATACTCTTCAAGTGGCTACAGAGAAAATAGGTAAGAAACTGTATGAAACCACAGCTGAGTCCATAAACCCGTATATGCAAATACTGCATTGAGTACATCTGCGTTGCTGCAAGGGTTGCAAATTCTGTGAATTAACTGATAGTTGAAGGCACCAACAAACAATCAGTAATAGTTGAGATACAGAATGCACACCTTGTATTTTTTTTTCTCCAAACTTCCTTGATCAAGAAATGGCTAAGCCAGACAAAACTTTGTCGAATGAGGTGCATTTAATGCCATTTTAGACCATGATAATAGGTTTATTTGGCTAATTTCTTAATGTTGATTAATGACTAATCATCTGTCATTGGTGCCATATTGGTCCAGACTGGTCTGTGAACAATGTATTTAAACAAAGGGGCTGCCCACCAAAGAAAATAATCAGATAGTACTCTATTCATCTCTAGGTGTAAATTCACAGATGCTCCTATTCAAGAAAAGAGAAATATGAGCAAAGACAAATTTTTTTAAGTATGTAAAAATATGTACAATATATAACGGACAATATAGCAGTAACATAATGTGCACAAATAAAAATGTACCGTCTGTATAAATGTCTGACTGAGACTTCCTGAGTTGCCTGTGTTAAAAAAATAATCTAAAATTTTGTCTACTTTCCAGGGGTCAGGGTGGATATGGTGACCGCGGAAGCTACCGCGATGGATACGACGGCTATGGTAAGCATGAATGATATGCCTTTGTACTGTGTATATAGACTTATGTTGGGGCTGTTTTCAAATTTAAATGGCACTAAATAAATTAACCCACATCTTGAACACTAATCATTGAGTTTAAATATACATGAGTATTTGTAACGTTACTTTAAGTTAACTAATTTTGTTGGCTGTGGTAGACCTCAGATTTGTAAGCACCTAATCACACTAGGCATCATCACACACTGAATTTAAATTATCATATCACAGCCCCAACATATGAGAACTTGTACCATACATGTATGCCCCTCAGTTTTGTACCTGAGCCCCTCTCTGTATATGGTTGCCAAATTTTGCTAGCCCCAAGCCCCACTCTTCTGATAAAGAGGCTGGCAAACCATGAAACACTTGAATGTTACTGATTCTGATGTCTAAGCTGATGGAGCCCCTAATGCAAAAAAAAAATCTGAGGGAGGGTTTTTGGACTTGTCTGGTGGGTTTGCGGGGGATGTTGTGAAACTCCAGTGTTGGAACTTTCAGTGTCTTTACCTGTGTGCCCACTTCTTATCCTCAGCTGCACACGAGTAAACATCTCCCTGATTCAAGATCATCACTTGGCTGGCTGTATTTCAAAGATGCGCTCCTCAAGAAAAATGTCCACGTGTTATATTGCTGACCTTAGTTTTGTAGTTCTGTTGTAGTAGCTCAAGCATCTTTAAAAAAAAAAATGTAGCCATGAGTTTTGGTCATTCCTTAACAAACCATGTTACAAATTCTACAGTTCAAGACTCTCACCTTGCTTGATTGGGCATCTTTATTCCTCAAAAGGTCGTTAAACTAAAAGGCATCTGTGTAATTTTTAAAGTCCCAACATGGGGATCGAACAACGGCTCTCCACATGGCTTTTCGTTGAACGGCCACTACCATCGCTGTAGACTTTTTGTCCAGCACGTTAAAGTGTTTCCTGATTTTTGGTTCCTTATTTAGTTGTTTGTTATTTTTATATTGAAATATCCGATGGGGCTTTTTTTTTTTCTTCTTTTTTTTGTACCTATTTCCCCTGTCGGTCTCTGACTGACCTACCTCTCTGCCAGGTTTTAAACTGAGTGAGGAAAGAGATCTATTTACTCTTAAAGAAACAGGCTTTTTGGGGGATTTATGCTAAATTCCTTTTTACTATTAAAAACTTAGTTTAGCTGAGGCTCCTGTGTGTTCAATTTCCCAAAAGAGTGAATTCCTTTCAGACTGGTGAACTACACCTTCCGAAGTGGCCGGCTGTTCATGAAGTCTGTCCAAGGTATCTTCTGTGCTCTGCTCAACATCTGCATTTCTAAATGTGCTGTAAAATGGACTAATCTTGTTTAAAGTGATCGAAAAATGTAACTTCGTTTCCCCAAAGTAAAATCTCAACCGGGAACAGTTTTGTACTTTATGTTCTTTGTATGATCAACAGTTTTTTTTCTTTGTCAGTTTGGCTTCATGGAGCCTATTAAACAGACTGTGGAAAATAATCTCGATTCCTTTGCCTTTCAAAACTATATTATCGCATGGGGGAGTTTAATGCTGCGTGAGAACCAAGTCACCGGCTCGATGCAGTAAAATTACACATGTATTTCTTTGGATTGCAATTAGAAATTGGCAGTTTTTGTTGGTTCACATGGTAAAGTTGATAGAGGGATAAGCTGTAATTGGGTTTTTTAAAGTTCATTTGACATCTGCCTGTCCAGTTTCCTAACATTTCTAAAGATGTCTCAGCTAAAGATGGTTTCTGGCCCAGTGAATCCTCTACATTGTCCGACTGTTTTGACAGGCAACTCTTGTAGTGTATTGATATCAAACCTCTAGTGGGGTTTGAATAATAAGCCCCTGAAAGAAAGTGGCCTGTGGAAATTCTGGGAAAACATCAGCTGGTGTCTGGTCATGTTAATGCTTCATTACGTTCAAGAGGTCAGCTACTTCAAAAACCTACAAGTCCTTGGAGAGTGAAGTGTTGCGCCTACCAACAAGTGCTCATCAGAGATGAAAGCTGCTCTCTTGCCTAGGTCATATGTGGAGAAAGTAGGCCAATGCACGTGAGGTAAAAATCTCCTTTTGCTTTGCTCACATCCTTCAAACTCAGTTCTCATTGTTTCCATGAATACCTTCTCAAGTTAGACGTTTTTTTTTTTTTTGTTTTTTTTTTTAAGTCCTCTGCTTCAGATGTCGCCTACAAATATGCCATGGCCCCTTTTCCCCCCCGATTCTGATTCATAAAGAAAAAATGTTTCTATGAAGCTCCTCTGGATTGTAGTGTTCCACCTCTCCTGAGTCCACCAAAATAAAAGCGTTGGCCTCTAAGTCGTGGGTAGTTTTGTGCTCAGTCCACTTCTGTTCACTGCACTAGTCCTCAAATTTTGCTCCAGTAATAATGTCCCACAGCAGTCCTAATTGATGTGCAAGGTGTCTATAGACTGTATTCAGTTTCTTTGTACCCTTATATATGAATCAGTGGTGAGTTTCAGACTCATGACTAGGCTTGCATGCATTGTGATTTGTCTTGTGTCAAACGGTAGTTGCCAGGCTTAATCCACCTCTTAATCCTTCTCTTTAGGTTAAACGTGACAGTCGGAGGCTTCACTGAATCTCCTCACAGCTGAAGTGTGCAGCTTTAAAAGGCAGTGATCGAAGCAGATGCAGTTATCAGGTAAAATATAGTCATACTGTAAAATGATTGAGCCCCTGTGTTTTGTTACTCCTGAAGTCAAAATTTAGCTCTGATCACCATCTTCTACCACCTGTTTCAGGTCCAATGTGCTGCAGCTGTAAGCAGTGGCTGCATGGGAGGAACCTGCCAGGAATCCTGCTAACTCGAGGTTCGAGGCCTTTATATCAAACGTTGACTCGCCTGAGAGACATTTTTCAAATTAAACTGCTGCTACTCAAAATCCTTAGGGGATTGGAGGCAGGATGAGACCTGTACACTACGGTGACTTAACAATTTATTTTGACTACACTATCTCACCTGAATGTTACAGTTAGTCTCTTTAAAAAATGGGCCTACATATCATAAAATGTACTTGAAGACTGTTTTAAGAGAAATGAATTTAATTAACAAAACACTAAAGAATTAATGTTTGACCTTTTTGTACTGCAATTTCAAAAATAAAATTGGGGAGTAAACCATAAACTGTTTTGTTTTCTATTACACAGTACCTTTTACATTTGCTCATATATTTTTACCATATTCAGTCCTTCAGTTGATGCACTTTTTTTTTTTTTTTTTTTTTTTTAGCCTTATTAATGGACTTACAGTTGATACAAGGTATTAGATCAGGGGTGTCAAACATGCAGCCTGCTGGCCAGAACCAGCCTGCCAATGTGGCCGTCTACATGACTTTGCAAAGTGTAAGAGGATTCAAAAATATTATGCATTTTAAAAAAAATACAAAGACATTGCAGGTGGCTCATCTGTTCTGCACACATTGATCGATAAGTTGTGAATGTTTACAGAATAAACTTTGAAATTTGACACTAGCAAAGGGAAAATTTGGAGGCGGAGCTTCTACTGCTCTGTTTGAAAACAGGGTGGGGTAAAATGTTTACAAACCTGTATATACCACTGCAATCCATAGGAGGAAGTATTTAGGGCAAGTCACCCATAAAAGACGAGGATATGTAATCAGGTTAGACTTGAAACATGAGCGTCCGTCACAACAAAAGGTAATGGAGGTCAAGAGGCTCCATGTCAGATACAGAATGTGAAGGAGTCAGTTTTCAGCACCCTGCAAGTTCCAGTTCACTCTGGTTAACGTCAGTTTGTTTTAGCATGTTTAGCATTGTCACTTCCTGTAGCTCTGACAACAGGGATACTCTTCAGAGGATTTTAATCAGATTTGTCTGGGGAAGTGAAAAATCGGTGAATTTTCAGTTCCCCTTTCTTCACTTCTTGATGCAATCTTCATCATCGGCCCCAAGTCTTTTGAATTTTGTTTTCTTTTCATTTTTTAGCAGGGTTCAATTGTGTGCAGAGACTTTTACTGAGGCAGAGCTGGTTTACAGCTCCCAACATGGGTAATGTGCACTCTGATGATGTGAAATCAAAATGGCTGTTGCCTGAATACTGGTCAAAATCACAAAAAATGGAAAACTGTCTGTGGTATCTCATCTGCAACAAAGTGTTCCTTGGTCGACCAGGGTTCATTCAGGTGCTGGACATCCTTACATGCTTTAATTTGAATGTTTTGAAGGTTTGAAAAGTGCTTGAATATGCAGCTTTTCACTGCACCGATTCTGTGCTTTTGAGTCACTAAGTGTAGCTGTAAAAGGCAAACCTTAGACTAAAGTAGGATATGAGAATAACATGGTATAAAACTCAGTAGCAGATGTGAAATGTGGATCAATCCAAATTGAAAAAAATGACAACAGGTAAACCAGGATACGGTACAGAAAAAAAAAGATACTTTATTAATATTGAACATTTACAAGCTGAATTGAGCGTTGGCTCAGGTCCACATGGTGCTGGCTGTGGAGGGTGACGAAGCTCTGGACACCGTTCGTCTTGGCGGCGTTTACACGTACCACAAGAAGCCGAAACGCTTGTGCAAAAGCTCTTCACGGGGCCGGAGGTTGAACAGCTCCTCTGACAGAGGGGCCACCCAGCGGTCTGTGTGGAAGACGTTCTCACCGACCTGCACGGAGGGGAAACAGACGCACAGTTTGAATGAGCATAAAGATTACTGTTTTTTAAGCCTCTTAAATTCATTTTGTTTCTACAGAGCCAAATCAAAGTTATCGCAGGTCACTTTTTAAATAGAGCAGGTCTAGACCGCACTCTTCACTCACAAAGTAAAACAAAAACTTCAGAGTTTCAAGCACCGCTGCCAGGATGTTTACTATCAAGATAAAACTATGTTATTTATGTGTCAATATGTAAGGACTGTTTTATATAGTTACAACATCCATTCATAGACAAAAAAAAGATATTAACATCCCAACAAAGGAGTTCTTCAAAATAAATGAATGTTAATACTGACATCTGAACGGTGACCACGATGCCTAACTCATTTTTCACACCTGTTTATCCTTTTTGCCAAGTACTTGATATTTTTTATATTAAACGTTTACTTCCTCCTGTGTGGTTTCTCACTGTACATTGACAACAGTTGTTGACATGGTGCTGGAGACCAGATTTTCAATATCTGTTGTCAATATTTACCGTGAACTATTTAACTATTAACTTTACTGTTTCAGTCGCAACTGTTAGTTTTTTTAATCTAATGGGTGACATTTGATCGTAGATCAGGCTGCATTTGTCTGCTACATCTGCTCTCCTCTGCAGTTATCCACCATTTTCAAAAGTAAAAGTAACAAGTAATGAATCTATTTACATTTCACTAATATTTCCTGCATTATTCATTTTAAAAAGTAATTAGTTACATATCTAGTTACCACCAAAATTAGTGGAATTACAGTAATGCGTGATGCACGTTGATGCAGACAGGATGTGGTCCACAGTATGCACATTATAGCTGATTAAACCAACTCAAAAGGATAAACATTTCCTTTAAATCGGCAATGAATAAGACCGTAAAGCTACTTCAAGGAGCTTCAATATTTTATTGATGCCCTTGTGTACAACAACACTAGTGTTTCCACTGTCTTAACCACAAAATATAGCACCAAAAATTAAATTATCTAAAGAAAAATCTCCTCTTGCTTCTTTTAAACGGGCTAACGTAATACTCAACTGCAACTTCGTCTAGACTCAGGCTCGTTTCATCTGATTTCAAGGAGAATCTGACCTGATGGCAGCCATTAAAAATAAAACCACAGAAACAGTCTCAATCTTCTGTGGGTGGTCTGCTTAACTTACATAGGTCATACAGAGGCATCAGTATTAAATTGAGTTAAATCAGTTAAAAACTCCTCTAATAGCTTTAATCTCTGAAATGTTACAGTTTCGTCTTTTCTTTACCTTCCAACCTGGAACGTCCTTCATGAGAATCGCCTCCTCCTCTAGATTTTCCCTCAGCATTCGTAAGGACCTGAGGAGAAATTCATCTGTTACACGAAGGGCCTAACAAAGAAACTGTTGGATTTAACAAAAAAACTAAACTAAATTAAGTTGTGAGTCTTGTTTTGTCACCTTCGGTCCTGCTCTGCCTGCAGCAGGGGCATCAGAGCTATCCTGGCCTCCATCTCCTCAATCTGCAGGCGCCTGCAAAGCGCAAACACACATCACGAGAAGCTCCAGCCTGATTGTGAAAACATCGCACAGACTTTCACCAGCATTTAAAAACCCAAACCACAATAACAAGCGTGATCTCACCTCCTCTCTCTGTTCCACCTGAAGAGCCTCCAGTACCCAAACACCATGAGGCCGATGCCAATGCCAAACATGCTGTAACCTGTAGATCAAAGAAGTAATTAGTGATGGTTTAGTGCACAATTCTTAGCACAAATGATCTTATGAGTTGCATACCAACCCTTCATTATCAGCTCAGTTTCAAAGTAAACCTATTTAGACATCATTATTTCTATAAACATTTGTGCATTTCTTAAAATAAGCCCTATATCTAAAGAGACAAAATAAGTTATGAGGCTTGTTTTTGACGTTACAAGGTTGCTATAAATCTCTAGTGGCGCATCTGTAAGATAACTCACGGCTGCACAGCTCTGCCTGTAAGAGCTGTGGCTTACACCATATGACATCGTCATACCGGCAGGTTCAAACTGGTTTGACATAAAAATGTGCTGTATGTTATCATGTTGACATCAAGTAGAAATATTTGCTTGGCAGTACAGCTCAGCTACACCACACCTGTCTGAGAGTGACTTCACTTATACTGGCAGAATCTGCAGGACCAGGTGAAGCGTACAAAGTGCTGAAAAAATTTAATTTTTCTCCATTTGATGAAGTTTAATGACATTCAACCAGTAACAACTGTCAATAAATGGTATGTTTAAGTAATGCATCAAAAACCAAACAAAGAAACAAAAACATTCTGGCCACTCGTGTGAGTTTCTTTTTTTTTTTCATGTCATTAGTCTACAGATTTGCAACAGACTCATTCCCCTTCGGCCAACTGCAGATTCTCCATATCGGAACGCTGTTTGTTCATCGTCTGTTCTGCACGTCGAACAGACAGGACCTGCAACAGTTTAGATCTACAGATAAACTACATATCAAGGTCGACAAACAGTCAAAGAAAGCAACAGCTTGAACACCTGCAGAGATGAAATGAGGATATTCAGAGCGGCATGAAGTCTCAACAGTATTCAGCAGAAATTCGCTCCTGTTAACACAACGTTTAGATTTTTCAGGTTCACAAAAGAAGTGTCAACACAGAAGCATTACTTTCCTGCCCCTAATTAGACAATGTCAGCTGCAGCTATAATCACAGTAGGGATGAAAAGATTAACCGTTTCAGTTAATATTACTTTTTCAAATTTAATGTTGGCTATCATTAAATCTGTGTTTGATTCCTGTTCTCAGGAATTTCAGCTACAGTGCAATTACAAAACTTTTATGACAGCTTATTAAAAGCACTGATGTTAATAGCCAGCTAAATATGTGTCCTCGTAAACCAGGGTCACAAATGTGACAACAGCGACAACAGAAGCTGGTGTCCAGCGGTGTTTAGCTCTGTCTGTACAGCACTAACATCCACATGTCAATATCCAGTCAATAAACTAGTATTTTATCCATCCATATAATTTCTACTGGTACAAAAAAGTGCCAGAAGGTTTGAGCGTTATGTTGCGTCTGTATATTCTTATCTCTAAATGCACCAAATAGGCCCCACATGGAATCAGATCACAGAAATCCCAACCACATCAGGTTCATTAGGTTTCACACACAGAACTAACAATAATCTTATAAGGATTATAATTATTTCCTTTATTTAAATGTTTAACGCAAAGGGATAAAAGAGAAAATAAGAATATTGTACATCTGGTTCAGAAGAATCACACTAGAAGCGAACACGTCGGCCACTATGACATATACAGCCAGTATTTACTGCAGAACTACTACAAACTACTTAATTTGACTCTCAGAGTCAGTTTGCCATAATGTCTTAAAAACTAGATGGTTTTCCAACAAACTGAATCTGATTTTTAGTAATTTAATGTCAACATATTTTGATTTTTAAGATAATACAGACACCAATACTGATTTTTGTCTCCATCTGGTGGTTAAAAAACACAACCAACACCTCTGTTTATTTTTGCTCTCAGAAGTATGGAATAGAGCTACAATGATTAACTGATTATTATATTAACTGCTAACTACTTTGATAATCATTTAATTAGTCTGAGTAATATTTTTAAGAAAAAAGTCAAAGTCCTCTGATTCCAGCTTCTTAGATGTGAATATTTTTTTATTTCTTTACTCCTCCAGGTCAGTAAACTGATTATCTTTGGGTTGTGGGTAAAACAAGACATTATGGAACGTCATCCTTGGCTTTGGGAAACACTGATAAACATTTTTAGACCAAACAACTATTAATCAATTAATCGAGCAAATAACCAACCATGAAAATAATAGTTAGTTGCAGCATGAGTATTAAAGTATACTGACAACAAAAGATTTGAGAGACCATGAAACAAATCAGAGTGCTACTCTGTCTTCAACCTTTGAGAGCGTACAGGCACAGGTTTGTAAGAGCAGAATTAGATTTGTGTGCTACGCAAAACAGAATCCTGAGCGTAACGGATGTATGAGTCAGCAGCAGGGTCTCTCTCACTCACAATGATCAAGGCTCACTTCAGTCTTTTGTCTGAATCTTCTGCCTGCAAACTCAAACTGAGATATTCGCCTGTTAAATACAACACAAACACCAATATATTCATATATACTTTGAAAAAGGCATGACCCTGATGTCTGGACGTGGACGTGTCCTCTTGCAGCTGGCGAGTCAAAAATGGTGAGCAAGTGGCCTCTTGCAAACTCAGCTCACAAGCTACAGCTTGAGAAACTTGGAAAGCAGATTCAGAAAAGAGGGCTTGTACCCTCACATCTGAGTCTGCTCTTATGAAGCCATGAAATATCAACATGCAGACTGAGCAGCACTCAGAATGTTTTGAGCTCTCTCTAATCTTTTGTCAGCAACATACTTCCACGTAGGGGATGTAGACAGCTAAAAGTGAGTGTTGAGAATCCCTCCTGCTGGCTCAAATGTAGTTACACAATTTCTCTTGTACGCTCGAACCGTCACGATTCGGCCCTCCCTCGTGCACAAATCTAATTCTGCTCTCACGAAGCCGTGCCTGTGCACTCTCAGATGTTGACTTGCAGACAGTAGCACTAAAATTTGTTTTGTGTTCTCTCAGACAATATATACTTCATATACTTCCATACCTGAGGCAGTGCATACCAATGAAGGTTTGTTATGTCTCTAACTTGCAAAATATATGTAGAAAAGATTTGTTTGGTCATTTTATATCTGGCACTAGCACATAAACTGATAGATTTAACACCAGTTTCAGGGAAATCAAAGAGTTCAAGTTAAAACATTGGTGTTATAATTCTCACACGGCATCTGAACTGTCAATGCCAAACTAAAGATGTTTATTTCTTAATAGCTTATTTCCCATTAAAGGCAATGTAACAAAACTGCCTGTGACAAAAATCAGCAGTGAAACAGTCAGGACTGGCCACGACATTCAAATACCTCAAAATTGAAATAGACAATAATCTACAAGGACTGTGCCACTTTAAAAATCAGGAAACTGCAGCAAAGAATTGACTAAACTAGGGCTGCACAATTATTTGAAACATTATCGATATCGCAGTATGGTCAAGCGCAATATGCAAATCACAGAAACTGCAATTTTTTGATAAAGGAAAATTGTGTGACAAAACAGCATTGTAATGAAGTACAGCAGAGCTGCAGAGATGCCTCAGCCCACAAATCTTCTTCTCCAGTTGTAAGAGAAGTTTGTACAGACTCCGACAAATATCACATCATCATGATTTTAATTTTTTTTTCCCCTGTGGAAGTGAAAACTGATCATGATCATTCCCACAAATCGTGAATCATATTGCAATCAAAATATATGTCAAAATAATCAGAATATGATTTTTATTACCATTTTGTGCAGCCTAAAACTTAACTATTTTAATGTAAACTGTCAAAACTTTACAAATGCTTTTCAAAACAAGACTAAACCAGCCTTCAATGACAAATCAGGTAAATGACGAAATTTATAGGTGTTGACCATCTCCCAAAAAACTATTTTTTTTAATTATTATTTATTTATTTTTTTTTATTTATTATTATTTTTTTTTATAGTAGCTGTCATCCCCTTCACTCCAAACCAGGTCACTGCACCAGCTGACCCGGGGACTTCTACAAAAAACTCAGCACAATGGATTTAAGAACTATTTTATTCCTGAATAACATGCAGGTCTCTTAACTGGTCACTTGCACTTTTAGACATATATCACATTTGCTTTTACCATTTTGGATTGACTGTTTTTGACTTTGCTCTGTTCTGACTGAGTGTGATCAAATATGCTTTAATATGATTACACTGTGGTCTCATTGTGTATGTCATTGTTATTATTGTGGACTTAATGGTGTCTTTATGTCTGCAGCTCTGGACCAAACCTATTTCCTTGAGTGAATGTTTGACTGAACTTACAATGAACAAAGTGCCAGTGTTTAGCTAGTTAGCAAGTAGCTATCATCAGTGGCAATAATAATTCGCACAAAAAGTGTTGTTTGGTCACTCGGCGTTTTTTATATTGTACTGTCACAATTACGAATATCTGTTTTATTTGAGTTTATTATGAGTCTCCAAAACCGTGAACGTTTTCATTTTTGGAGACTAGTCTCTGTGTGTATCCTGCAGCTGACCTGTTAGCATTAGCCGCAGTTAACTGGGTAACAAATGTCGTTATAACCTCCGCATGCGCAATAACTCGTGTTATTAACTGTTTCAGTAACAGAGTGTGTAATGTAAAGTACCTGATAGCCCTCTTTTCGGTAGATTTCTCTTATAGGCAAAGGCAGCATAGCCTCCCGGAGGAGGCATGTCCTGCTTCACCTTGGACCCCGCCATCTTCCTCCAGCCTTCTCCACAACACGCCGGTGACGTCACTAACGGAACTCTTCTTCTACCGTGCGTGGAAGTTTCTGTGGAGATCTACCGCCTCCACCTGTCAGGATGAGAACTGCTTATTTTTATGCTGTTTATGGCGCTACACAACTTTTTTTAAATGTATTTTTTATATTATTTTATATTATTTTGTTTTGTTTTAAATAACCACACCAGCTGTTTTAGCATCTCTACAAAATTTAATGTTTACTTCATATTAAGACATACTGCTGCTACTGTTTTAGGTGTTTTGTACTTCTTAGCTTCACGGTAGTCAGTTTCCATTCAAAATTACTACAGTATTACATTCATTCTTTAGACTTAAACTTGTTTGAGATGGACACTGTATCATAATGTGCAACATTTCATTTATCCTTCATTTTGTCAGATTTTTTTTTTTACTGTTTTGAGGCAATGCAGTGTAGACTATTAAAATTGTTCAGAACTGCTGCTGTCATATTTAACTCAGGTGTAATATCATTTCATACTGTGCAGTGTCATTATTTTTCATGTGCAGTAGTGTAAATTCAACTACCAAGTTTGTCTCTTGTTTATATTGTTATTATTTTATTCCCTCTTGATTACATCTCACTTGTTTTTTATTGATGCCTGTTTCTATTTCATTACCTCCTTTTTCTCCATTGTATGGCTAATAAGAAAATTGGTGGTAGAAATATTAACTCAACCTTAATTTAAATAAATGTAGCCCTTCCACAGGGTGACATTACAAATACAAGCCCTGTAGAATCAAAAATGTGCCTCATGTTCTCATAATCTCAAAGTGCCCCTGTCAGGGTTACATGGTTGCATTTTATACTACTGGATTATTGTTGCTGATGCATAGACATGTTGAGATTATTGAAGTGTAGTTAATTTTAACCACTTCATGAACTGTTGGGCAGTTTGATCCGTAACAACACATCAAACGTTAGTATCTTATCATATGTGCATGTATATAAATCCTCTGAATGAAATGTAGAGGAGCAGAAATATATAGTAGCAGATGGAAACATTGGAGTTCAAGTATCTCAAAACTGACTAACTTGTGTAAATGTATCACTACTGCATCTATGTTGTAAAATGATTTTCATACTTGAATGTATAGCTTATATATATTTAGTATATTAATCTTAAGTATTATTTTTTTAGCAATCTGTGATTTTACCAACCTGTCTGTCCTGTTTAATTCCTACATACTACACTGTGCTCTGTGAAATGTCCATTTCCTCCTTCTTCTTGCACTCACTTCCTTCTGTTTCTCTGACGTTGGACCTGTACAGTGGAGGAGGCTTGGAAGAACACAAACCTGTGAACCTCTCTGATCACTTCTCTGGCTGAAATTTGTCAAGCTGCAACACTGAATGACTGAACAACTCACTTCCTGATCATAACGGAAAGCTGAAGCATGAAAAATGTCAAATAATAAAAAAAAAAAAGACAGAGTTTAAAATGTATATTTTTATTATTTCTTTAGGAGCTAGGAAAAAAGTAAACCAAATAAATTTGAAAATAAGTTTGTACAATGCAGTTAATATTGGGAAGCGGAGAAATGATGCAATATGGTGAGGGGTACGAGATAACGATGGTCTTGTGTATTCCAGGGTCTTGGTATGTGGGAGAAACTCCCTTCAAGAACAGATTCAGGACTGAGTATGTGCTGCATACTGCAGGGATTATGACTGAATAAATCAGAGAAGATCTCTGGCTCCAGTGTGGCAAATTCAGCTCCTTCAGAGTTTGCATTTTCTCAGCAATGACATAACACTCAAAAATAATCTTACAATGTTGACAATGATATAAAATAAGCAAATTACAGATGGTAATTACAGATGAATTAAGCAACGACACCATGCTTCTTCAGCTAAGGTGCAAAATGAACAGAAGGGTAAAGGGTCGGCATGCGGTTATACAGGAGAAAAAAAAAGAAAACAAAGCTATAATAAACTCTTCATTTGTGGAAACCACAATATACTGAGTGATTTTTAACATCAGTCAAAAAAAACAAAAAAAAAAAAATAACTTACTGTAAATACAAAATAAATTCAAACCTTGAACTACAGGGGATGATGTATTGAAATTTTTTACAACTTAATTATTTTGTTTTTGTTTAAAATAAATGTGTATTTTGTTGAACATGAATTCTTGGGTATGACTATAACCATTCAAGTGTCAAAAGGTTGGGTCAGTTTGACCCACATCATGGCAGAAAGAGCTTATAAGCCCAGAACAGAGTACTCACTTTTTATAAAAAGTACTCAATGCAGATTATACATTATCACACCATCATTTAACCACCCAGTCTGGAGGACACAAGTACCCGGGGGGGGGAAGCCCTTCAAGTATTTGTTTTTTCTGTGCCCCTATCAAATCAAAAATGGTTTCTGCACAATTACCAAAGAACAGCGAATCTCAAAATAAACGACAGAAAATAAGAAAACTAAAACAACAATCATACAAAGGTAAGAAAGGAACGTTTCTTCACTTTAGGAGATTGTATTTGCTTAACAGTCCTCCGGGGGGTGCTGTTGACCATATTATTGGAGCTGATGAGGAACTCGGACAGAAACTAACAATGAATAGCAGAGAACGGCTTAAATTATTTCCACGTGTTTGCAGTCTGCGAGATCGACGAGCGAGAGGGGATCATGTCCAGCAGGTACTCCCTCTGACGAGCGTCGACGGCGGCTGACGTCTTGTGACCTGTCAGGCTGGGGTTCACGTAGGCCATAGTGACTCCTGCGAACATACAACAGAGCGGCGGGTCAAGGTGTGGAGCAAGCAGCGTGCTGTCAATTTAAAGGGTAACTTCAGCATTTTTTCTGCTACTGGACCATATTTTTCCTCGTGTTTTTGAGTCTAAGTGACAAACGGGGGCAACATTTTTGAAACTGGTCTAGTATTGAGGAAGAAGACTGTCATTTTAAGTGCCATTATGGAGAGGATCTCTACAGAGGGACCCTTTACTAAAGATTAAGATAGTTTAACTACAACAGTTTCTCACCAAACTCACCAGACTACCTCTGCAAAACTGTACATCATCACCTGCATTCAATAAAACTCACAAAATCCGTCTTGGCTCGTTTTTCCACTGTTACAACAATCTCCAACTCTGGTTGTTTGGTTGAAATAAATCCTTAATTCACAGCATTTGTAGTGAAAATATTCTGGCTCTATACACCGTTTCTCCCCACTGCTCCCTGACCACCCTCTCACTCCTCTCCTGATATTTTTCACCGCTAACACTGTAAATTAAAGGTTTATTTCAGCCAAACCAGAGTTGGTGATTATTTTGTTTCTATCAAGTTTGAATGAAGATGACGTTGACAATGTTTAAATTACAGTTTTGTAAAGGGAGTCTGGTGAGTTTGGTGAGAGAGATCAAAGAAAAGGTATTTTACTCTTGTTGTAGAGATCCTTTCCATGTTATCAAACACTTATAATAACAGTCTGAGTTGCCAAAAGTATTGATACTTAAACAATACTTTTTCAATACCATGTTTGAAAACAATACAATACTATCATTAAAAGGTATCCAAAGTATCAAAACTACAATACAGTGAAAAGATCTGAGTGCTCATTCAAAATGAAATGTGGTTTGCAGCAAAACCAGACAGTGTTCATTGACTTTCTCTGTACCAGCACTGTGTGCATGTTGATTATTTTTAAAAAAGAACAAATACATCCCATTTGATTTGCTTGAGACTTTTTTTTCCTTTTTGGCACGGTATCAAAAACTGCTTTTTATACCAGTATTTTGTTGAAGTTAAAAATGTTGGTATCATAACAACCCTTGCAACTTTGATGATGCACAGCTGCCCACAAGGATTACGTTGCAGCGCTCTCACTCAATACACCAAAAATTGTTGTTCCCATTAGTCACTTAGACACAAAAACAAAAACATGACAAAATATGGTCCAGGTTGAAAAATACTTAAACTACACTTTAATGCTTTTTGAGATGAATATGAAAAAAAGCAGTATGATTCGACATAGCACCTGAATAATTACACAGCCACCCGCGTCCCCACAACACAGAGACAGACACAAAGGAGAGAAAGACTACTCTAAGGTAAAGAAGTGACACCGAGGAAAAAATGATGAACCACCAAATGGAGGGACTAAAGGAGGAAGACTGAGGTCACTGGCAGGGAGAGAACTGGAGAGTGGGATTGCCTTGTCCGAAAACATTTCCTCCTGCATGTTTCTTAATGGCATTTTATTTTTCCTCTAGTACATTTTGTACATTTGTACATTTTGTGTAAGATTCCTGAACACCAGAAAAAGGCACTAGGATTGCTTTTGGACCAGACAGGAATTTGAAAGAGAGCAGATGTCAGGCGCCAGAGTTGGGCCGGTGTTGTATATCATCATATGTGAGTCTACCTGTGTTGCTGTTGCTCTGCTTCTTCCATGCAGTGGCTGAGGCACTACCTCCGCTGACATTCCTGCCGCCGACGATTCCACTGCTGCTCACCTTTGAACTCTGGACAGAGCGGTGGGAAACATGGGCGTGCTTACCTGGCCGGCTGACCAAAGCTGCGGCCGCCACTGCACTCTGCAGCTGGGAGGAGGAGGAGAAGGAATGGGGGACGCCCCTCACCCCCACTGATGAGACACCATGGGACAGCTGGCCTTGGGAGCTCTGGGGGGAATTAAGAGACACAGAGGGGCGGGTGTTAAGTTTCAGCTGCATCGACTGCGCGAGCGCTTCCTCTTTAAAAGATAATCAGATTCCAACCTGCTTGATGGAGTGATGGTGAATGATGTTGGTTCCTCGGCTGGCCTGGTGGTGGTGCTGGAGGGACGTCGCTCTGGCCTGAGCCTGCTTCAGCTGCTGAGAAACCAGCTGCTCAGCTTTCAACGATGAGGATGAGGAGCTACTGTGAGAGACCGATGAGGACGTCTGCTGGAAAATACGCTGCTCTATTTCCTGCTCCTGTTGCAGTGCTTTGACAAACGCACCTTTAAGCCTATTGGTGTGCTCGGCTTTCAAAGCCTTTTTCTGATTGGATGACATGCACTGTTCACAGAGAACCGCCCCGCCTTTTGTCTTGTCCTGCCTCCAGCGGCAGGTGAAGTCAGTGTTGCACTGGGAGCAGATGAAGGGGTCTTTGACCACAGTCTTGTTCAGTGGTAAACCTGTCTTTCCTGGATGGAGAGAGACGGGAAAACCTTAATGTACTGAATGAAAACTGACAGAAGTGGTTGTACAGTGTCAAAGAAGTAATTAGAAGAAAACAAACGGAAGGTGGACAGATATTTAAGTCCTGTCTGAAAAAGCCATGTCCTGACTACATATGGACAATTGCTAACATTTGAAACAGACCCATCATTTGAGCTGTCTAGGGCTGAAACTAACAACTATTTAAATTATCAATGAATCTGACCTTTTTTTTTCTCAATCACAGATTAGTTGTTTGGTCTAAATGCCCATCATAACCAACTAAAAACAAAGGCAATGTCACAAAATGGCTTGTTTTGTCCAACCAGCGGTCCAGATCTAAAGATATTCAGTTTACTATCAGGTATAATGAAGAAAAATAGCAAATCCTTACAAGTCTTGCACGTTTTTGCATGAAATATTACTTTAAATTACTTTTCTGACTACAACATATAAACTCGGGTTGGAAATCTCCAGGGCAGCTCACAATCTGACAATTCAATTCTGATTCAGAGGGCTATGATGCAAATATAAAACAATTATCAATGCAACAGACTTTTTTATTTCTATACATGACTTAGTTTTTCTTACTGTGTGACTACTTGCTACTAAAACAGTGTGTATTTGTAATATTCCATAGTTAAATAAACAGATGAGTTAACTTCAATTATCTTTTATGAACAACTTGCATACAGTTTGGGGCTCTTGTTCAGGTGCACCTTCCCTTTATAGAAGCCAAATGTTTCCAAACACTAGCTTTTAACTCATTTGGTGCCAGTCAGGTTGTATTAATGTGCAGCTGTACTGAGTTTTAAACTTCTTCTGCATCAATTTGTAATATTTCAGGACAGAATCGGTTTTTAGAATAGATACTTTGCCCCACCCCTTAAGTAAACGAAAACCATCAAAACAGAAACCCTACATACCTCTGTGGATTGTGTCCAGCAGATTATGCACCACTTCTTCCAGTCCCACCAGGTAGATGAACTCATTATTGGCTGCAGAGGGCAGGAAGTTGAACTCTGGGGCTGGGGGCTTGGGTGGGGGGATCTCCAGGAGGGTCTTCTCCAGTTGTTTCCGCAGGGCGAGTTTTGCTGCAGCTTGGCGGCTGGCTGGAGAATCGTTCACGGTAGTCACAGACAGGCCGCCGCTTCCTGAGGAGGAACCCTTCAAACTGGATGGCGAGGCCTTTGGAAACAAGAGGAAGACAGGAAGGAACAAGACAGGTGTGAACATCCAGGCCAGATCAGAATATCTTTTGACAGATTTTAAATAGCTGTTGATTAATTACAGGAACATTGAAAAAATGTTGGAGCCCTATTCAAAGCTTCGGTGACCATAAAAACTGTATAGATATTAGAGCAAACTACTTCCAGACAAGATTTACACTGCTACACACAAGTTTAAGATGTGGTCGTTACTATACTACAACTTATATTTAATGTATTTTTATGTTTATATTTATTATTGTGTATCCTTGTATATTACTCTTGTATATTTTTTACACTTTAGTATAGTTTGTTCTTGTATATATGTTCTATATTCTCAGATATTCTATAGATATTAATCTTTAATCTTTATAGAGTATGCCATAGATTTTCTCACACTGTCTACTCAACTATTTTCTTTTTGTTTACAATAATATATTTAATACATCCATATCTATGGGCTAGTTTTCTTTGTTTTCATACAGGGGTTTGTGAGTAATCGTTGAAGTCGGGGTGAAGTATAGCCTGCAGTGATTTCTATGCTGTTGGCAGAGAGCATGCATTCAATTCAACATTCAAGTGATGATTCATGGCACAGAAAAGCCACTGCCTACACTAACAGAAAACGAAAAAGTACATTTACTCAAGTACTGCACTACAATTCTGAGGTACTTGTCCTTTACTTGAGTATTTCTTTTGTGTGCTACTTTATAATTCTACTTCTAATTCATTCATTTGGAAACCAATGATGATTAGGCTACTAGTTAATTTGAAAATTCAGATTATTAATACAAAACATAAACCAACTAATAAAATATGTTGCATTATTACAGATTACAGCGGTAAATAAAGTAGATGAAATTGACTCCATCTTTACCAGCTGCAACATTAAAGTCATTAACACATTAATACATTGCTAATTATGATCCAGTGATAGAATATATATATAATTCTGAAACAGGTCATTCTGCATAACAAGTACTTTAACTTTTGACACTTTAAGTATATTTTAAGGCTAATACTTTTGTAGTTTTACTTGAGTAAATGCAGGGATTGTACTTGTAACAGAGTATTTTTACACGGGTATTACTATTTTTTTTACTTAAGTAAAAGATCTGAGTATTTCCACCACATTGGGTAAAGTGTCTAACGTTACATGAGACACAGCCTGCGGCTAACACAGACATAAAACACGTGTTTGTATATGTGGCGGCTAGCTTTAACTATGAGCTAAATCTAACACGAAGTCACGAACTTTACTGAACAAACTTCTTTTAATCCACACACGCACACCGTCAACTTCACTTTCTGTCCGTCGGTTCTCCGAAAAAAGTTGGTAATGGGTAACTGTGCCATGTTTACCAGGAGGTACGGTCATTAGCAGCAGACATAGCGACATGAATTGTTAATAACGTTGAAATAACGTCAATGGTTAATGTTATACGTCTCATATTTCTGATTGGCTGGCGTGCGCCCATCGATCGATACTTTAACCCTTTGGTCAACGATTAGACAAGTAATTATATTTTACTAAAACTGTACCGAACGCAATTTAAAGGGATAGTTCACCCAAAAATGAAAATTCAGTCATTGTCTACTCACCCTCATGCTGATTGAAGGTCAGGTTTAGTTTTTTAATCCGCAAAACACTGTTTGAGTTTCACAGGAAAACAGTGTTACAGAATCTCCCAAACAATGGAAGTGAGCGGTGACCAGTTTTCAAACATAAAAAACAAACAGAATGAAAAACAGAAAATGCCTCCATATTTTTCATCTGGTATAATCCAAGTCTCCTAAAGCTCCAACATGCCAAACTGACTGCAAAAGAAAATGTTATTTCCACCATGTTTTTAGCCTGAATCTTCACTGTAGATCCTGAGCTTGGAGTCACGTTCACACACACACCGTCTGAACACACCGTGTGTACAAACAGTATGCTGGGACTTTAGGAGACTTGGATCACACCAGACGAACAGTATGGAGACATTTTAAGTTTTTCTTCTGTTGGTTCTTTCCGTTTGAAAACTGGTCATCATTCTCTTCCATCGTTTGGGAGATTCGGCAACGCTGCTTTCCTGTGAACCTCCAGCAGTGTTTTTGTAGACTGAATTTTCATTTTTGGGTGAACTATCCCTTTAACAAAGACAGCTCAATGATAAAAGTTACAACTTCCATGATTTATTTATTTTTTGTTTGTTTATTTATAGTATTGTTTAAACTTTATGTATCTCACTATATTTACTATAATGTATTATAATGAATCATAATATATTATTATATTTATTCTAATTTCTTTTTAAAACTGCACAAATACATTGCATCAACAGTACAATTTTAGACAACAGACAGACAAAAAAAGAGAGAAAAATGTACCTTTTCTGAGAGTATTTCAAATCATATTCTCAATGGTCATAATAAAGGTAAACAAGACAAATAAAGTTAAGTACAGACTGGACGATGGGAATACAATTAAACAAAAACTCATCCAGAGATAAAGTTTAGTTGAGCTTGTACAGTCCAGCTGAAGACTGACTAAACCTGTTATGGTATGGGAGGGAACACAGTTCCAGTCTGTCTGCATTAGATAAAAATGGCTGCCATAACTTATAGAACCTGTCAGTTGAGCCTAAGTATACTTTCTTTATTTTTTCTAGCTGGAGAAACTCTAGGACTCTAGGAAACTGTAGGATTTCTCATACACTGAATATGTGAACTAGGTGTCCAGTTACCAAAGAAGCCAAAGCTACTGAACGGAGTATTTTAACAGCCGATTGTTGATATGAAATAGAGTAAACACAGGTGTTACCAATGATCCTAATTAAGGTCCCATTCCATTAAGTGTAGCAGGGCCTTTTCAGTGAGTCAACATGCACAACAACAGCACCCCCGACTCTGAAACAGAATCTAAATTAGTATCATAAATAACACCTGTGTTTACCCTATAATTTCATGTCAAAATGGCTGCTGTGAAAAAGGCCCATTAGCCTGTTGTTTGGATAAAGATAAGTGCTCTTGGACAACACCAAAAATTGCTGTTAAAGGGGCGTATTCAAACGGTATTCCTAATTCCTCTGTAAATGTCTCAAAAACAGAGGTCCAATAAAGAACAAGTGTGTGAATAAGAGAGGCTGTATGGGATTACGATCTGTTATGATTAGGATTTAACCAAATCAAGATAAATCTTAGAATGTTTTTCAGTTGAAAATTGAAGGCGACGTGCCGCTTTACAGTGTATGAGTCCATGTCGAAAGCAAATAAAGGAAGTATGGACTTCCACCCATCCTCTGAGAATTCAACTTGTCAGTCATTTTCCCAGTACAGCTGAATTATATCAATGGAAAGGCAATTAATGTCTGAGAGCGCCATATATTGTAGCGACTGACTCCTTTATTCTGGGGTTTTATCTCAAGAAGCTCGTATAGAATGGATTCCTGTGGTGTTTGTGGCAATCGGGATGTTTTATCACACATAGTATAAGACCCGGACTTGTAGAAATAGGAAAAAAAGTGATGGTGGAAGATTGTGTTTCTGGGATATCTGATTAAAATGAGGAGGAAACGCTGTCAAGATATAAGTCTTTAATTGACTGCAGCCCTTGTTTTTCCCATAATTTAAACCAGTCAGATGATGTGAACATATAATTCCTATTATTTGGAGCAGGTTTGCACATAGATTGCAGACCAAACCTTTTCCTAAATGGTTTCCAAGTTCTTAGAGAGTGGTACACTAACAGATTGTTACTGAAAAGGTGTGACTGTTGGCAGGAGTGGCGTACACAACAGAGATGCTTGTGAGGTCTGTTTGCAGTACAGTGATTCTATAGTAACCCACCCTGGGAAGTCTGGAGCAGAGCTACTAAGCCAATAGAGTAGATTTCACATATTTATAGGCCACCAGAAGTCTTTGTTCTTTGCAAGTATTCCTTGTTAATCGTAGGTGATTTAAGATAATGCATTAACACAAACATTATAGGATTTTGGGAATACAAATGGGCAGCTTCTATGATTTCTGACGACATTCATAAAATGCAAAGAAAATAATGCTAATAGCTTTATCAAAAGTAAAATTATGTGGTAACACTTAAATCTTACTGTCCAGTGTGGTTGTACATGAGGACAAAAGTCCCCACTATCCTGTTTCAGCGTTTAAAAAAGAACAATGAAAGAAATCCCCAATGTGAGAATGTATGAAGTCCAATAGAAGCTGGCTTGAAAAGCCATTAACAGTACTTAAACTCCCTTAATAAAGCAGGTTTTAGTTGAATAAAGTGTTTTTTTCCCTCATAAAGTGCATCCCCCTCTTTTAATGCATCTGCACTTATCGAGTACAATAATATCTCCATGACCCAAAATAAGTGTAAATATCACACATCTGCACAGATGGATAAAGCCTGAAGGATCCTGCTGTGTTTTTTCCCCCAACAGTGATACAAAAGTGAAAGAGTCCAAGGTTTCCTTTTTTAGTCATCCTTTTCAGGTGATGGTGGAAATGAGATAAATTAAAAATACCTCTGCTTGAGCAGCATTTTAGTATAAAACACATTTCTGCATACTTTCTTTTTTGTTCTGTTTTTTTACTTGAAAGCACCTGTGAGATACTGACCAGTGTGTTAGCGCTACTGCCGACTCTGATGAGGCCTGGCTGGACCATGCCTCTCTGGCCCTGGCCTGCAGGGGCTGAGGTCCTGGGGCCCAGCAGCAGAGGAGGGGGTCCAGAGCCTCCAGACGCAGCCAACTGCTGCTGCTGCTGCTGGCGGAGAGCCTGGATCTGCTGTGGAGATACAGAGATGGGCTAACCACGACAATGAGAGGGATGACGTGGAGGGACGTCACAGACAGAGGTAGTGGAGGACGAGGGAGGGACATCAAAAGCACAGAGGCAAAGGGCACACAGAGAGAGAGACAGGTGCAAAGAGAGATCATAAGTCCTAAGTTTGAGTGTGATTATTTCCCTGCAGTTTGTCTCAGAGGGGATAAACAGCAATAATATGGTGCAACTCAGGCTATCATTGCCCTGACAGATTTAAATAAATAAAAATGTTATTTTAATATCTTAACATGCTAATAATATTGTGTGCATTTCCCCAAGGCTCACCTGTGCCCCTCTGACCAGAGGCGGCATTATGATCTGGGAGCCATGTTTGGACGACACCTGCTGCCCTCCTCTCACCAGCGGCGGAGGGATGACCGTGCCTGAGCTCCTGCCCGTCAAAATCTGGTCAGAGAAAAACACCATCAGAACTACTAAAACAACCAGATCTACTGAATCCCCATTCAGAGGACACTGTACCTCAACTACAGTACGAAGGTGCATGCATGATAGTAGAGCATTAACCTGCTGAGAGCCTTTATTGCTTGTAATTGTTCCTCGAATTAAAGGAGGAGGAGCAGAGGAGCCGGACAGACTTGAGGGCTGAGAAAGAAATGGAGAAAGATATTAAACATCAAACAGAATGATGGAAACAGAAGCCTGTGTTGATGCGTTTAATCATAGTTTACCTTCTGGAGAGTGTCCCTCTGTATCTGGCTCTGCCGAAGCTTCTTCAGCAGCACCAGCTTGGCCTCCTCCAGTCTGAGCTCCTCCTTCAGCTGCTTAATGATACGCTCCCTCTCCGCTGGGCTGCTCTTCTGTACTCGACAGATCATAACATCGCTTACATTTTAAAAGACTTACATACAAAAAAACTTTTCCAGGAACTAAACATTCAATGTTGCGCCTCAGCTGGTCCAAGTTTTAAAATGACAGTAGTATGAAAAGTACGACTTCTAGCTTTGTGTTGGCGTGTGTCTCACCATGAGCAGGTCTGTGTCCAGCTCCTTGAAGTGGCTCAAGCCATTCATCGGTGGACTGGGGGAGTCGTTGTCTGACAAGATGATCACATCGTCATCTTCAGGGGACGGAGGGCGCTTCTCCCTTTTTATGCTGCTGGACATACGTGGAACAATGACACAAGTTATATTTAAAGCACTAATAAAAAAATAAAACATGTAAAAATAAACTGCATAGTATGAGTTTGTACAGACTGATCCAGTTGGGTTGAGGTTAAAGGGATAGTTTGGATCTTTTGAAGATGGGTTGTAGGAGGTACTTATCCATAATCAGTGTATTACGCCCCCAGATTAGAGAAGCAGCAACAGCAAAATGTATTTTAGCTACCTAAAAAAGGCCCAACTAAAAAAATTCTGTCAGTTCAAGTGTACTCTATATTCAAAAATATTTTTATCGCTTTGCCAACCACCATCTACTGTAGGTAATACACCGACTATGGATAACTACTTCATAAAACCCCACTTGAAAAAATCCCAATTATCTCTTTAGTAGATTTAAGGTTGTCAAGATCATCTTATTCCTCACTATCTGACAGCATTATAAATATCTGTATCAGCTTAATACAGCTCTTGGTGTTAAATAAAAAAAATCCAGGACTCCAGGATTTTAAGTGTAATTTGGCTTTAAAAGATGTTTAGCAGCACAGTATAAGTTTTTTTATTGATTGATCCAGTGGGGTTGAGGTCACCCCAAAATCAAAACTACACATTTTTCCTCTTGCCTGTAGTGGTATTTATCCAGCTAGATTGTTTTGGTGTGAGTTTCAGAGCTTTTGGAGACATCGGCTGTCTGTCTTCTCTCGAATGTAACAGAAACAGGTGCTGCTCAGCTTGAGGTGCTTAAAGCGCAAAAAAAAAAACAGTGTCTCTTTCTAGAAATGACACGATTACTCAAGATAATCCACAGACCACTCACAACAAGTCCTGTGGATTATCTTGAGTATCCAGGTCATGATTTCTGGAAAGAGACATTTCCATTGAACTTTCAAATGTATTTCTTTAGTGCTTTAGGCACCGCAAGCAACTCACGCCAAAACAATCTAGAGGGACAGACAGCACAAGAAGTTAAGAGGGAAAATGCATACTTTTGATTTTGGAGTGAACTGTCCCTTTAAGAACACGTTATGGCTGCTGAAAAAGTACATTTCTTCGGCCTCAAACATTAACATGCATTAGTAATGTATGTGCTCATGTAGGTCTGTTCCTCAACCACAATCATAATTTATGACCCTTGGTTGATCTGCTCCTCTGTATAATCTAGCAAGTCCAGACACACAACTTCTCCACACAGCGTCTCTTTATATTGATGGGACGTAAAGCTCCAGTAAAGGTCTTTAAGTCACAATGCAACGGCTGTTCCGAGAGCACATACAGTCTTTCCTGTTGAAACAGGATATTGTGGCACGTCACAATAGACGTCTGGAGTGACCTGCGCTGAGCTACGTACGTCATTCAAAACATGCTAAGGAAATTAAAGCGTGTGGGAACCTCGTAGGCAGTTTGGATCAACCTTCACATGATTATACACACATATAGCTTCTTCTGCAAAGGAACAATTCAACTGCAGGCTATATGTGAGAGCAGATGACCTAAATTCTTTGACGAGTGGCACTCAAAAACTAAAGACCATGAGTAATGCTCCACTAAAAAACAAGGATGGCCTTGTGATCACACAGATTATGTGTTGCTATAAAGCATAAGAAGTCGTTAAAGTCAACGCATGACATCGTGAGGCCTGTCTCTCCGAGCCGTCCTCCCTGTGTGTGTGTGTGTGTGTGTGTGTCTGTGTGTGTGTGTGTGTGTGTGTGTGTGTGTGTGTGTGTGTGTATTAGTCTCTCCTCAGGGCTTAGCGCCATCATCACTTCCTGTGGATTAATCACTACTCTTCCAAAGAAGTCACGTGACCTCAAAGTCATCGTCACGTGACACACTCACTTTTTCCTCCCACCCTTCCCCCCCCTCCCCTCGCTGTTCCTTCCACTGTGGAAACCATGGCAACAACCGGCTGGAACCGGTTTGTGACACACGGCTTCATTTTGTGTGAGGGGAGTTTTTAGGGTTCAGGTGGTGAGTGGGGGGAAAATGGAGGTAGACTAAAAGATAAAGTTCACCTCTGAGGACAACAACTCCCCCTCCCCACACCCCCCATCTCCCCTACACTGTAAGTTTAAAGAACATCAGGATCACAAAAGTAACTTTAAACATTTTTAGTCTTTTTAGATTCACATAAAGTGTCATTTATCATTTTTTTATACTCTCCTAAGTGTTTTTTTCTAAACAAAAAGCCTGCAGTCTTGCAGAGAAACCACATAACTTCTACGTAGAAGTTTCCTGCTTTTTGACGCCTACTTCGTGGCCCTGTTCAGACCTGGCATATTAGTATGCGTCCTGGGTGATTCACAAGTGGACGGCTCTAAGTACAGGTGTGAATGCATCCGGGTCCGAGTTGAGATCAGATCCGTCAGACCACATTCTGAGGTGGTCTGGGCTGCATGTGGCCACAGTCTGTCAGCAGGGTGTACGCAATTTGTCCTGGGATACACTGAAAGGCCACAAACCCAACTGACGTCCTGATGTGGTTGGGCTCTTTTACCTGCAGTGGATGTTTGTGAACATACTAGTAACCACAGACTCCCTTAAAAGACAGCCATTTTGCAGAGTTGTTGAATGAGAAGAAACTTTATGAACTTTGTGAAATGCTGTCTCACATGGGCCTTCTTCTTTGGCATTAAAAGAGCAATACATAAAAATACACCAAGTTGGAACCTTTAAATATGTTGAAATCTGATTTGATAAACAGTCTATTGTTGAAGCGAGTTGTTGAAGCAGAACACTGTGGCTGTAGCTTTGTTGTCGGAGCATGTTTCTTTAATCTCTGATGACACACCAAGGTCATTTTATAATTTATTACAGTAAATATATTACAGATCCCTCCTTTAAATGCAATTCATTAAGTTGTTCCCTTCTTTGTGTAAAAGATTGTGTCTGTTTCTCTCAGCCTGTTAATGGCCACGGTTTAAAAAGAGCATGTTTTGCAAACGTGTTCATTTGCATACGGAGCAGGGAAATGCAACGGCTCAGGAAAATTCTTAATCATTCCTGCCTTCTTGTAAATTTGGCATTAAATTTAATACAGTAAGTTGTCTCTTTCCTTGTAAAAAAAAACAAACAAACAAAAAACAGTGCATTGCTGTGAAGAGCCCCTCCATGGTGCACTGGGACACACTCTTTTCCTTTGTGTTACTGTGACAGTAATCTTTTTTTGTCATCTGTGATGCGAAAGCATCAGATTTCCACACAGTCAGGAAAAGTAAAAGTGTGACTTCTGTACATAGTTCAGGTATTAAATCCCAGCGCACCGCAGAGTGTTTCTCCTGCCATGCTGCTGACAGCGCAGGTAAAATCTGCGGGTGATTGTCGGCTAACAGAAGTTTAGCGTATAGCAGCACTGAACTGAAAAAAGGAATGAATAGTTGAAGCTTTGTATTCAATGGTCGAATGGACTTCAACTGGCAAAACAGCCTGAGCGTTTATTTGTATATAAAACTGGGAAGTGAGATCCGATCACAAGTGGTCACTTGAGACACAATGAGAGATGTGGAGACACATTTTAATGCCAGGTGTGAACTCCACTTGTGATCAGGTCACCACGGATGCAGGTTAATTCCAAGCCTGAACAGGCTACATGTGATTGTCACGGCTGAAGAGAGTTTACTATAAACTGTTTCTCACCCTCTGGAGGTGCTCATGTCCACAGGCTGCTCTCCTGTCTGTACTTCCACTTTGATGGTGGCCTTCACCTCGCCTGCAGCCAGCATGCCACTGGATGCCCTTGGCTCCGTCGGTCGGCCCCGGCTCCTTGTGTCCACAGCTGGCTCTGTCTTCGCCTTGCTGGCTTTGTCATTGCAGTCAGTCCGATTGTCTGAGCCGGGTTCGACTGTCTGTTGTCTCTGGGGCCGCTCCCGATCATCCTTCACCGAACGAGGCGCCAAAGGTAACACTAAAGGTAACGGCAACCGGCTCTGCTCGTCCTCCTGATCTTTCTCTCGCTCTGATCCACCCCGAGTCCGGCTCTGACCGTCCTCTGCTAGGACAGGGACAGGTGTAGTTTTAGTTTGTGTTGGTGTTGTGGGTTCCAATTCCAATTTAGGCTTTTTATTCTCATTGTCAACATTGGAGGGTTCTATAGACTGTGGAGCAGCATCCCTCTCCAGCGCCCTCTTCTGGCTGCGCGTCTGGCGGACAGCCTCCTCAGACATCCCCTGCAGATAAGAGAAGAAATAACTATATTATCTGTACAGAAATTCATTATGTAAGCCATCTACACAGAGTCATGTCATATTTCATCACAACAACCGAACATCAAACCCAAACTACTTTTGGAAAAAACGGTGACAAAATAAAACGCACAATGCTGACTAAATAAATACAAAGAAAGGTTTTTGGGTGAGGACCTTTCATAAGTTAGAAGTAAACTAGAATGGTTAAAGTTGAACTGTTGACAACGAAAGAAATTTCAGCTGAAGTTGAACCACTTGTGAAGCAGAGCTAGGCCTGTCACTATCAGTTGTTATGCAAACATTGAGAGCAGTTGAAATGTCATCTGAGGTAGTTAAACTTGACTGGCCACTGCAGATGTTAACCTGTAAAAATGCTGAAATCTATTAAAATGTGAATTCTTTGCATTTGTCAAAATATTCTATTGGAGCTGCAGTAAAGTTCAAGCAGTTGAACAGACCTGAAGTGTTGGTTGAACTGTAAGCACTGAAGGAGTTTAAGGTTCCCTGTGGAGTTTTAGAGCTCTAGAAGCATTATGGAGCTGTTATTAGTACTATGAATGGACTCCCATTTTGTTTATCCCATTCATGCACGTGAGGACGAACGTGCATGCACATGTTGATGATGCAATACACAGCTCTAACAATGGGATCACACTATTCCACTGATCAACAGGTGGCATAAACACACAAAGATATGCAGTAAACATGGACCTAAACAATGCTGGATTTAAAATATTTCAAAGGAATCGGCTACGCAAAAGTTTCATGAGGAAGGAAAGGCGCTGGACATGTCTATTAGACCTTGAGGGAACACACAATAGCCATTTTAAAAGCAGATATTCAGTAATACTGCTGTAAAGAAGACCCGTCATTATGTCGGCTTTGCTTTTTTACACCAAACCAAACAACACCAGAATCTGATTTTAGAAAGCACGCCAGTGCTCTGGAAGCAAAAGAGGTGTGACCTGTAACACAAAGGTGTCTGTGTCCTGTCCTGCTGCCTCCCCCAGACCTCAGTTCAGCTCTGTTGCTACCTCGGCTGCCGTCTTAACGGAGGAACAACAATGTCCTCCCATTCAATGTTCATACATTTTCAACAGAATGGCAAGGTGGAATATTGACACAATATTCTCACCTTGAACAGGCTGTGTTAAAGGTGCTAATGTGTTTTGATGAATCTAGGTGGGAAGGTGTCAACTGAAGTGGAAATTCAGGAGCTAAAAACTGCTAAAAACGGTGTAAGTGTGATCAGTAAAGACTTTGATATGAGTTTTAAGTTTAAACCCAATAGGCAGGTACATTATAATGTTCTAAACAAGTCCTGAAAAGTAGTTTCAGAACAACTTCTGAAGAGTACGAGTTGAAAGCAAGTCACAAAGCTGTCACATTTTCTTCTTGTGATGTTGTCATTATCTGACAAACATTCAGTACAGAGCTACAACTGTATTACTCAGTAATCAACACAGTTATCAATTTAACTGAAAGTGTGGTTGTCATTCAAAACATAAGAGGACAAAACTGACCTTGAATCAAATGTAGGGGACACATGGTGACTAAAATGGCCCCCAGACAAAACATGTTGGATTAGTAAGGTCACATGACCAAGATGTTGACTGAAACACTCAATTATCGAAATTTCAGTCTAAACCAAAAACCAAAACTGAAAAAAGACAGAGAGCTCAGTAAGAACTCAATGTTCAGGGAAAAACAAAGCAAAACAAAACAAAACAAAAAAATATCTGAGGATCACTTTACTGCAAAAACGAAGGGGGAAAAAATGCTGCAGTGAGACATCAAACATAAGAACATGACAACGTTGTAATCAAATTAGAGTTGAGAGGGACTTGGGGAATATCCAAAATTAACTGGAGCATGCTTTCTGTTAAAATATTTAGAACGACACATGAATTCAAGTATTTAAGTAATTTATGTGTAAGTGCAATTCTTTAATTATTTCGAAGACCCTTGCTTGTGTAGAACCTTTCTTTCCTTGAATCACGCACTGAGAAGCACCAGATCCATTACCGTCTGATATCCCCTGCGCAACAAATTCAATCCCACCAGATGTTGACATGCCAGCAGCAGCAGAGCCGGAGAGATACAGCAGCTCGTCCTGTCGGACAGTTCAGCAGTTATGTGCACTTGCGCGCACTCACAGATGTGCACCAGTACATGCACACACATTAGCCCTACAGTGGCTGCTCTGAATCCCTCAGTGTGAGGTCAGCAACGAGAGAGGAAACACAGGAGGATGGTAGACCACATGGGTCAATACATATTTATTTTTATGGTTTTCATAATGGCCGATCACAACGTTCTGTGTATATTCTTGATGCACTTTCCATATCAATGTATAAAAAGCCATTTCTGTATAACAGACTAGTGGTCAACTGATATGGGATTTTCAAGACTGATGGCCCATACATAATGCCAATATCAAAGCAAAGGAAAGTCTTGTATGATTATTATTTCATGCACATTACAATCTAATGTACATGGTCATCTTAGCCAGTAACATGTTGTTTGAGATGGAATTATGTTTTTAATTAATGACTTAGGTATACAGTATGTCCTTCAACACTGGCCAGTTACAGTTTTAAATTAGATTTTCTGTCATTCAGGACAGGAGAAACTTGTTAACATTTAGAAAAGACAATGGTGACCCCCTTCCCAAAACTCTCAAGGAGGAGCGTTAAACATTGTTAACCGTCTGCAGATATGTCTACAGACATTTTTCTGTTCATTGGCTTCGTGAGCGCAGGCATCTGCAGATACCAATTATCTCAAAATTTCAGATAATCAGACAGATTCATTGGCTGACTGATTAATTAGCCTATCGCTATAACAAACACCATGCCTTTATCTTCTGGTACAATAACAACACAAATGAGTGCTGTGAGAGAATCAGTCTTACTATTGATGAATGTCACTGTTCGGTTCTTATGCCTGTGTAGTTAGTAAGCCTAACACATGTCTGATGGGTTATGGGATGCGTAGAATGAAGAGGCCGGTATGCTTCAACAGGGGTGCTTGTCGGACAGCAAACCCTCCTCCATCTTTTTTTAAGTCAAAATTGAAGGGACATTTTTTTCATTTCCAGAGGCACGTATGCTTCACGCAGAATTTGAAAAGGTATGCGGGGGTGACAAAGTAAGAAGGGTTTGAATTTATTTCTCAAGCTCTTTTCTTCATTCTTCACAACATATTTATCTAACTTCTCTTGTGTAAAGCTGAATGCTACACTATGAATGCTTTCCAGGAGACACTGTCTAAAAGTGTGCTCCATTATCTGAAGATTTAAATGAGTATTGCATCCCATCCATCTCTGTGACATCTGCCTTCTCACCCTGCCTTCGAGTGTGGCCGTGGATCAGACATACACACTTTTACCTTCTGATGTGACAAACAACCTCTTGTCTAACATAACCCTTAAACATGTATGGAAAGAAAAGGACTGGGCAGTCCAACATTGAGTGCATTTACATGCTCAGCATGATCTCAATTACCAGGTTTCTGCAATATCCTCATTACGTGTTGTGCATGAAAACATCAAATCCTTTTCAGAAAACATGATGCTATAGAAACCATGATGCTGTGGATTGTAAACAACTTATACCCAGCTGATTTTAGCCCTAAGTTTCCACTCGCTGACAGTTTTTGGAGATCGGCAACAAAAGCATCCATTTCAGAGGCAAATCAGGGCTCTATCATTATGTGTCAACTGCTCAAACATGCAAACCAAGAGCTCACCGATGCCTTGCAGACATTCAAAATCTATTAAGCAGGTTTAATATTTGTTTGTACTGGGGATGGGTCAGGGAGCCATGTTAAGATGAACAGCCAATGAGAGCAGTCAAAGGCCGGGGGAGGAGTGGAGTCGAGAAGGACAAACGGAAGAGCACCAGAGCAGCAGCCATGTAAAGCCCAGATATAGGAAGAAAGACAAGCAAAAAGAAGTTATAAAGTAGTGGCAGTAGTAGAAGAGTTCAAACTAGTTCCATCTCCAGCAGCTACAGCTGTAACATGCTGCACACTGATGCATCACTATTATTAATCTAATGTCACCTCTCGTGTGTTTTCATGACAAAACGTAGTTTGTTGACCAGACACACTTGTGTGGGACTCCTCCTGATGAAAGATCTCGTAATGTGTGACGCCCCTGTCACTAAACCACTTCAAGATTCCCAAATACAAGACAGGAAGTTGTGTAGTGTGAACAGAAACACAATCTGATGATTTTGAAACTCATGTAGTGTGACCAAGCCAATATCCAGGCTCCTGATCATGCTCTGCCTTGTGCACAGGTGAGTCATCAACTCCTGTTACCTAGTAGCTCATCATAAAAACAAAAAACCATGCTGATAAATCAGGTAATAATTATACTGGTGATTAGACAGAGTCATAAATCATGTGAAAAAATGAGCAGAATCCAAACTGAGTTTATTCTGACTTGCTGTGGGAATAACACAGAGTGATTTCCTGTTGTCCTGCCGACAATTTTTGGGCAGAAGAGAAACTTATCATTACAAATTAAGTAAATGGTTTATGTGTCATGAAATTTATATAATTTTAATTGCTGGGTGTTCAAATTTGAAAAATGTGAGGTGGTACCACGTGTCACAAGCTCTATTCAGTGTCACATGCACGCCTACACACACCAAATTAATCACAAAGAGAGACACACACGATGGAACTTCAAGTGCCTTAAGCCTCAGGTGTTGTGTTGAGGTGCTGTGAGGAGGCCTGAACAGTTTTTCCATGACGAAATTGATTATGTGTTTGTGTTCCCACTGTCAACTTCTTGCTTTGAGTGTGTATGATACAATTATATTTAATATGTAGAATGACAAAAAAACTTCAGTTTAGGACAAGGTGAGAGTGATTGATATGTTGAATACACAACTTGGGTGCTGAAGTGAATAACCAGATTTCTCATGTTGAAGGCAAACTTAATATCCAAAATGAGATCAAAACCAGGCCAAGTCTCTAAACCGGGATACTTCTGTGCATGTACAGGTACACATTGAAATGACTTTGGTCATTATCAAATGTGCAGAAGGTAAACATGTGGCATGCTACAGGAGATGACCTGTGCTCAAAGTTCACAGAATCTCAAACAGAAAGTGACATTCAGAGACGTACACTCTGACCGTTGCTATTTACTGGACGGCCATGACGAAGAAACACAGCAGCATTATGTCCTGAATCATATTCATGCATGTATGTTAGAGAATCGAGACCCAGTCCTGCCAAAACTGCTGAGGCCCACGGTCTGCCCAGCGACGCACTACAGGAAGCTATGGTTTTTGGGGGAGAAAAAAAAAATAGGACTACAATTAACCCTTACAGCCTACTACTTCTCAGTGACACACACACTGTACACACTCCTACCCCCTCCCCTTCCTGTTCTCAGAATGGTTATGGCGGTGAGCGTTTAGCACACTCACTGTATCCATGATGTACCTATACAGTATCCATACACACAGTCACAATGCAAAGAAATCATCTGATAACAGAGAGCTGACTAAGTTTTTTTTTAATACTCTGACATCACTGAGACACACATGACATGACCCTTCCCAGGATTCAGTGGGACACACAAAGCACTTTTCCTGAGAACCGGTTTAAACCGGTTGGCTAGTGTGTGTGTGTGTGTGTGACTCTGTCAGTGTGTGTGTGTGTGTATGACTGAGAGAGAAGCTGAAGCTAGTTTTAACCCTTCAGGTGCCGGAGCAGACGCCTGGCTTCCAGAGTGACGGCCATGATACAGTGTGTGTGTGTGTGCATGTGTGTGAGTGTGCTGGGGAGGGGTGGTGTGTGTGATGGTATTATCAGTTCTGATGCATATAGCTGTGAAATGATGCTGGGGGAAGAAGTTAGACACGGGGAACGCCACCCCACCCCCCCCACCCCACCCCAGCCTTACACGGGTACTGACCCTATCTTTGTAACGAGGGATCTGAATGGCTGACAGGCTTCACATTTCATCTCCATGGCAGTTTACACACATATCCATCAAGGTCCCCCCAAACACACACATGCACACATATGGTGGATCAAACCCCCACCCACCCATGAACGCCACATCACATGCAACCAGTACAAAAGCTCTGAAGGAAACCGAAAGGAAAACTAAACTACGCACACAATACATATACACAAAGTTAACACAAAAGTACACCAGCACTCACACACATCATAGAGAGCTACGTTGTCCATTTCAATTTTATACTGTTTATCAGTTGGCATGTGTGCTTATGAAAGTCTCATGATACGATTATCCAAATTAAACAAGCTAAACAATATTATCCTGATACATATTCAAATAAGATGGAAATCCTCAAACAGCATTTAACGGCACTGTAAAGGTATCATTGTACGCTATGTGGTGGTAGTCATGGTGATGTGATGGTGTGTCCCTGACGGTCACACTTTTTAATACATTTTTATCAGACTATTAGTTTTGCCCATCTTTCAAAAGTATCAACATAGTTTGGACTGAATCCTTCTTGACAAGAGAAAAAGTTCAATTGTCACGTTGTTTCTCAGTCTTTCTGCATAAATGTACATTTCCCAGCATGCTGCTGGATGCTCACATTGTAGGAGTGGGTGATATATTTGTACAAGGGATATAAATGGCACACTAGTGGATATGCAGCATGTGCCACAGTATGAATTTTCTTTACCATTAGAAATGCTATAAAATGGATTTTAATTAAATCATATCAAATTAAGTGAAGGACAGACTGGCTGCATATTGCCCTATATACAGTGATTGTATGACAGTATAAGTGTCACATATATTTAATTTCTTTTTCTTATAAATTTCACACGCCCCAGCCATAGTACACAGTGTCCCTTGCCTTTAAAAAGTCAGAGCCAGACTACTACACCAAGCTGTAATTGCATTTTCTCTTTAATTAAAACCAAACAAATAAAGCTGTAATCTGGTGGCTTGGAGCAGTAAAAAGACAAACGTAACAAAGCCTAAATTTAACAACAAGGAAGTGAAAAAGAATACACAGAGTCTATATTAAAAAGGAATCGCTCTCTGTTGCCTGAATGTCACACACTTTGAAGGTGTTTTATAAAATATAACTATACCCCAGAGTAAGAATGGGTATTGTTAGGATTTTATTGATACCAATTTTGATATGGATACTGCTTATTGTTACCAGTGCGTTTCAGTACTCTTACTGATACTACTCACCATAATTTGGTGCAAAAAATAAAGAAATGACATGAAAAGATGTGAAAAGCTTCCAGTTATTTATTTATTTACATTTTTTTTTTACATAAATAACAACTGAAATTGTTTCCTGAATTATTGCATTTAGCTGCATTTTCATTAAATTTAGTAAAGTGAGTTCACACTTTTGAACATCTCAGCTGTTTATTTAATGGTAAATAAATACTGATAGAAGTAGCCTATCCTTTGTCCAGCAGCTTATCAATATTTCAGCACTGATCAGTCACAAACCAGCACTGGTTTAGTACAGGTTCTCTATAATCATCCCTACCCCAGAGCAATATTAGAAATTACAGCGTAGTATTTTGACTGATATGAAAGTATCACTTTAAATGTAACACAACAACATAAGAAATACTTTGCTACTTTGCAATGAAATAAGGTTTAGGTTGGGGTGTAAAAATAAACAGAAAAATACTGCATAATAATGATCACAGTTGTTTATTCAAACCACATAATTTTTGCACTAGTCTTACACTTTGTGTGTGCGCATTCATCAATCAGGCTACATTGACAAAGTGACCACACCGCTGGTTGTTTAAGAACAAACACTACCTTTGTCATCTTTTCATTGAGATATCAATTAATAGACGTTAATATGGCTCTTATATTAAGGAATATAATGATTAATCTATGACTGATTAATCAGTTATTAAGAATTTGCTTGATGATGTAATAACTGAAATAATGGATAGATTATTTATATGAAGGCAATCTGCATGTTATCTGATAACCATTCATATGTTTAATAAGTATGCCTTTATGTCTTTATATGTTTCATAGGTTTTGTAGTGCTGCCAGATAATATGCAATATGTTGCTGAGGAAATTAAGCTTTGAGTGAGGGAAAAAAAAAAAAACATGTTCGGTGTAAGCAAAGTTTAATGTTTTTTTAAATTACAATTAATCAGCTAATTGATCGTTATTGCTACCACTGATCAATTAAGAAAAGTGCTTTCAATTTGCAACCCTATATTATATATGTACGATTTCTTAAAAAAACAGCCCTAACAGCACATTTACTGTAGATAGTTTGAGTGGGACTGCTCAGTTTTTCAAGCCCCAAAAAAGTCCTGATGCAAGTTATTACTTCATATCTCATTATTGCTTGATTTGGTTAACTACTTCACAAGGAGAGTGAAGATTGTACGGTCGGTGTTTTCACCCAAGTGTTTATCTAATTAACTCAATCCTCACATTAACATTTGCACTGTAATTACATCACAGTGATCACTACCATATTATCAAATTGCAGTGTGCAGGTACTTGACTCTTGGTGAGTGTGGCTTTCGCAGAATACACACACTTTAATCTGGTTTCAGGTTGCTACCAGTATCAGGGCACCACTCTCCAGAATCTACACTTTATCTACACCTGTCTTGTTTTCTTCTGCCCCGAGGCGGTTATTTATCTAGTCACTCATGGATCATGTCAACCATCAGTCACTCAATCACCCGTCACTCAGGCTGGCAGACTCAGTCTCAGCCATCATCGATGTCTGGCTGCACATACAGTACGTGTTCAGCATTTTATTTACCCACTGACAGACCTTTAACCTGTGAAAACATATTTCTACACTGCATGGGGGTTTCAGAACACTGCGCAACCACGCAGACGCACTGCCTTGTGAAACTGCTGCACCAGCAAAATATTCTTATCAATTATCAGGGTGCATCTGTCAGAAGAACAAGTGATAGCAACGATAGATCAGCTAGAAACTAAACCTTCATGGCCTGATCACAACAGAAGAACCGAATCTCACTTGGAATATGATCAATTAGGTTTGAAGCTGGTCACAGCCAAAGTCAACCTATATGTGGGTCAAAGGCTTACTCCATTAAATAACTTCAACTGTTAACAGGCCAGTGCTTTATGTGGTAACTAACACCACTGTCTAGACCAAACAGGCAGAAAAAGGCAATTAGAGAGCAAATTGCTGCCGATATATTTGATGAAGTCATGGAGGCTTGACCAAACAGCTGCCCTGTGACCCCTGCAGTCATGTGCAGCAGCTTAAAATGTGGCCAACAGATGACCCTTTCCAGAACAGTGGCTGATTACACAACTACTCTGGATAAGTCTTGTGTGTGATCACTGGAACAGTGCTTTCTGGAAAACAACTAAACTTCTGAGCACTTTATGACTCACTCAAGTCTTGTCATTTTAATACCATGAATACAGTCATGCTGGGGTGGATAGGAATACTACTAACACTACATCATACTGTGTGGACGTACAACTGCAGGACTGTGTATCCTAACAGGTGGCTCAGTAGTCCTGGTGTCACAGCAAAGCATTCTCCTCTCTCCTGACCAATGTTAGGAAAACCTCTTCACTATAGGCAACCTGTACTTTGTTCACAGCAACAGTTCATAAACAATGCAACAGATTGTTAACATGCAAATAACACATTACAAAGCCTTTGTTCACATGAACAACTGAGTGCTCATTCCAGAGAAGCAATAAAATCTCCAAACAACAGCTCACTTCACCACCATACATCCCCAGTCTACATGGCATGCATACGGCTTGATGCCAAGTGGCTTTGTTTTGCACCATTCCAAATCGTGCAGTGATTTCTGATGAGAATCTACATATATCTGACAAAAGCAGAGTTGCAGGTAATCGATTAACAAAAAATGAATCAGCAACAATACTGATAATCAATTCAAGCAAAAATTCACTGGTTCCAGCTTCACAAAATGTTAATATTTGCTAGTTTTCTTACTCTTGTCTGATAGTTAACATAATATTTTGGATTTTTGACTGATTTGGTCAGACAAATCCAGACATTTTAATATGTCACCTTTATAGCTAAACAATTAATTGATTCGTTTTCTATTAAGCTATTGAAATTAATTGCCAGCTATTCTGATAATCACTTAACCAGTTTGAGCTTCTTTTTTTCTAAAGTCACAATTCTCTGACTCTAGCTTCTTCAATATGAGTATTTTCTGGTTGCTTTCTTCCTCTATAGCAGTAAACTGAATATCTTTGGGTTGTGGACACACCAAGACTTTTGAGGGCGTCATCTTTGGCTTTGGGAAACACTGATCAACATTTCTTGCAATTGTAATTTGTACATCTGTAATTTTATGGCCCACAATTAATCGATTAATTGAGAAAATAATCAACAGATTAAGTAATACTGAAAATATTCATGAGGCACAGCCCTAACTAAAACAATAATCTCTGACATTATGCATTCAACATTAACCAAAACAATAACTCATTTATGTGACAACTTTTATTTATTCCTCTATTTACTGATTATGAGCATACTTAAATTAAAAGCACATTATGGTTATGTATAAAGTTTATGATAACAGAACATACATTATGTAATACGATCTTAGGAAATCTCAATCAAAACCAATAATTTGTCAAAAATGGCCAGAATACATTAGCTCCAGCTAACAATTACACTTTTTTTTTTTTTATATTCTGGATTTTAGACTGTTTTGGTGAGAGAAAACTAGACATCTGAATACAGCATCTTGGAATATGGTAGCCTGGGATGTATGCAGATCATTTTCATTAACAAAACGATTAATCGAAAAAAAAAAAAAAAATCAGCAGATTAAGCAATTATTAGAATACTCAGTTGCAGCCTTAACTAAGACAATAATCTCTGAAATCATGCCTTCTATAACATTAAGCAATACAATAACTCATTAATGGAACAGCTTTAATCTACTCTTCTATTCAAAACAGCAGAATTCAGTCTCTCATAACATAGCAGTTATGTAATAAGACTTTTATAAACCTGAATCAAAACCAGTATTTTAACAAGCTTTAAAAGTGTTAAACTATCACAAATAAAGTTAACAGCAGTTGTCAGTGCCTTCATAACAGATGCAGAGTGCTGCATGTGGCTTTGCCAACATACCATAAAGCAACACCGGCTTCCTTCATACTTCATCATTAAATATTAAAAAGGTTTTAAATCCATCTCAGTGCGTCCAGATAAACAGATAATAGAAACATTAAAGGCAAAAAAGCAGAATGAGTTCTTGTCCCGAAGCGCTGCAAACTCCTATAGCTGTGGTGGATGGAAATGTGTGTGCGTGTATACTGTATGTGTGTGTGTGTGTGTGTGTGTGCCTGTCTGGGCGAGAGGAAGAGACAGAGAGGGGAGTGTGTGCGGTGTGTGTCAGAGAGTGTGTGTGTGTTCAGCTTTAAGAGGAGGAAGACTACGGTTGTCACAGAGAGAAGTAGGAAGATTAGCTACCAGATAGCAGAACCAACACTGGTGCCAAGGGGGGCTTAAAGCGGGCAGCGACGTCCACCATTAACGTTACACCACCCAGTACACCATCCCAAAAACACACTCAGCCCTTTAAAAACTAAACCCAGCCCACACTACATGTGCAACTAGCCGGCTTTTTTATTATTGACACCGCCTCAGAGGAGGTGGTGTTATTAGTTAGCGAGCTAACATTAGCTAACATCGCACAAACAAAAACACGAAGCCACTTTGGCTTTGGGATATAAAGAGGTTAACGGTTGACTAACGGCTCACCAACGGCTGCTGCACGAGACTTCGAATCAAAGTAGTAAAAGTCGTCACCGTGACCCACAGCACCAGAACCGAGCCCGAATCCATGACCTGCCAACAACCCGCTGCGGGACAACCAGCAGCCCGAAAAGGAGCCCCAAACTTTCACCCTTCTGCCCCAAAAGTGAGGCTGTGCGAGGCTCACCGGGACTGTTTACCTGTCTGTCCCCTCCAGAGGTAAAAAACCGAGTCGGAACTCATACATTTCATCGACCGACCGGCCCGCGGACTGAGCTGAGCTTACCGCCGGAGAGCCGCTGGCGATTATAATCCTTACCTCATTTAACGACTTCTACCGCACATAATCAAGTCCAGGGATCATAGTTACGAGCTGGCAGCCGTCAGAAAACGTAAAATAAAATATTTTTTGGCTGAGCGAGCCCCCCCTCTCTCCTCCCCGGTGCTCAACCTTTGGCTCTGCGGAGAAGTGTTACTTTTCAACAGCCCATCAGCTTCTTTATCGTCACAGATAGGTGGAGGAAAACCTGGCTCCTCTCGACGACTCCGAATAAAAGGCTCCCCTCGATCCACTCACTAAAAAAACTTCGGCTTCACCTCTGTCAACTTACTCGGTCGCTTTGTTGCCCGCTCTTCGCCGATGGTCGACCAAGGAGGGTTTAATCTGCAGTTAACCTCGATAAATCGTTGCTTTTTAGAAATCCAGGGGATATCCTCTTTTTTTCGGCCCTCCCCACTGCCGCGTCTGTTGCCAAATAATGCGCCTCAACACACATGGAGCCGCTGCGTCCTCTTAGTGGGCATGCGCACCTCGGCATACCAGGGCGACCGGATCACATCATGTAAGCCACTGACCACCAAGGGCCAAAGCAGGACAGCCAGAGTCAGGGGCCCCCGGGCTCCTCGGGGTGACCCATGACTGTACCAGCAAGTACAGAGATCCCTTCCAACACACACTCACTCACTTACACACATACACACACACACAGAGACGTGCACACAATGCCATAATAAGAACCAGTAATAACAGAAAGCATCACTCACTTCCTCCAAAACACACACAGGCATCTTGACAGCCTCCTAACAAACAGTAGAGATGTACACCAGCAGCCTCTCAGGTCAGGACTCAAAATCACTTTATTGCCTGTATGATGCACACAGTGGATCTGTTTATACAAAAAATACAAGAATAAAGAAACATGCAACATAGAGAACTCAGGCAGGCAATTATTTTTTCAAGGAGGGGCCGCATAAGGAAGTGATCAGACTGTCATGGGCTGGAAACAAAGGCGATATGAGGTCCTAATAATGGCTAAATCTCTAATAATGGACTAGTTAGAGGTGTACTATGCCTATATAGAGGGGGCTCTCAAACTTTTCCCTGCCAAGGTCCCCAAATAGCATGAGCATTTTGCGAGATGTCTTTAAAAACCCAGTCAGCTGTTTTTTTGGCCTCTGCTGAGTGCCTCTCTTTCAAGTGATTCTGAACTTTAGACGGTTTAGGCACTCGTTTGAGAAGGTCTCGAAGCAGAGAAAGCATGTGGGGCACACATAGCCATCCTTTCGTGCAGCAGTAAATCCATACGTTATGCTTGCTGCATCATACTTAACATGTTTTACTTGCCCAGGTGTTCTCTGGAATTTTTGCAGCTGGGCTGTTCATCTGCTCTTCAGGTCTTCTCCTTTTCAAAACCTTGTCCATTTGTGTGAGGTAGCACTAAATTTCGGGAGCAGAGCAGCTTTGTGGCAGTCGCCGACTGGTCCAGGTCAGCACAGTTATGATGTAATGAGTGATGTTTTGACTGGCAGGCAATTACAAAGACGGGCATGGCAAATAAGATTTTTATATGTTTTATATTATTATAATTAATATTTTACAATAATTAACATAATAATTATTTTATTTAATTTGGCACCCCCTGGAGGACCCCAAGGCCACTTTAGAAGTCACTGCTATGTAGGGCACATTGGCACGTAGATGTCTATGAACTAAGAGCTGGTTGACACAGTAATGATTGTCTACTGTTGGTCACCCTTTCTAAACTGCCAGGTGAAGGAATTGTGGGCTGATTATTTTAGTTCTCTTTGAGCGAATAAAGTTACAGTTTATAGGAAAAGTTACAGTTCATTATCATTACCAAAGAACACGACACTGACCCCTTCAAGAATAAACACCAAATTGCAATATTTCCAAGTGTTTTGTATGATGGGATAAATCAGGCTGTGAAAAGTGCAGTAGGATCAGATGTGAACTCTGCAGGTAAAGATATCTATTAGCTGAAGAGAAGCAAATGTTCACCTGAAATTAAGATATTTCTAATCCTATAAATGTGTCTGTTATACTAAAAGAGCTTAAATATACTGTTGGTTCTGTCCCTGTTAGGAGCAGTTTATGTTTATGATTTATGTTTATGAATCATTTCAAACATTTTAATGATCGCAGTGATGGAAGAGGTTCCACCGATATTTAATGTTGTATAAAATGTTACCAAAGCATTTATTACCAAAAGGCGTTTGTAGTTATTAAATGCAGTGATTCTTCTGATTTATCTGTAAGTCCGAGTTAATTCAGTTAATAAGTCAGTCAATCCAAAAATAAAGAATTTCAAAGAAAGATGATTTATGGGCCTTTTAAAGTTTATTCATTTAATCTGATAAATAATGTTATTATGAATGTTTGTTTTGACTAGTGGCCCCTAGTCTCCTGTAATTTTGCAAAAGTGGCCCCCAAACAAAGGAAGCTGTTTATCCCTGGTGTATTGCATAATTAAGTGTGACTAAAATTACAGACTCGGAAAAGATATTCAAGTACAATTAAATTGCAGTAATCTGAGTAGTTGTAATTCATTACTTCCAACCTTGGGAAGGAAGACTGGTGTGCCAGCCAGCCATAGATGGCAGTCCATTCAGCTGCCCCGAGGAGGCCCTTAGAAGTCCCCAGTTTACTGCATGTTAATTGGTTTTTGGTCATTTAATTAGCTGAAAATTTGTTAGGGAATTTGCACCACCGAAGCTAATGTGGGTGCTTTATTATTCCATAATGATGTAATGGTGTGTTGCAGAGGGGCCCCGTGTCTGAATCTAGTTTTAGAAATCTGAAGGGACAGTTCACCTCAAAATCAAATCAAAAACACACAATTTTACTCTTGTGCACCTGTAAGTGTTATTTATCCATCTAGATTATTTTGGTCTGAGCTGCTGAGTTTTGGAGATATCGACTGTAGAGATGCCTGCCATCTTTGAATATAATGGAAGTGGATGGAACTTGGCCTCAGGTGCACAAAATGCAAAAAGCAATTAAACAAACAAGCAAACAAAAAAACATTTAAAACACTCAACAGTCTCTTTCCAGATCATCAGAAATCATTCCAGAAATCCCAACCCATTTACTCAAGATTAGCCACAGACCTTGTCGTGAGTTCCATGTAGGAACCACTTTCTGTCTACATAGTCAAAAGTATTTTGGGGGCATTTTGAGCCCCAAAATCTCCAAAACTTGGCAACTCAGAGCAAAATAATATACTTTGTAGGCAGATAAATAGCACTAGAGGTAAGATGAATATGTGTTTTTGATTTTGGGGTGACCTGTTCCTTTAATTATTTTAGTTTATGTGGTACGTACACAGCACATATTCCTCAACAAAGTTGTTTTTAATCAAATTACCACCGATAACATGTACACAGTAAACTGAGGATGGGAGGTGAGGAGTTAATAGGGACCCAACAGCAACTTTGTTCCCATGGAGCTCCTTAATGGATTAATAGGGCCATATTAGGCAGTCTAGTACTACACAACATGCATTCATACTCTATAGCTCCTGTCCAGTGCATATTTCTCTCTATATGTAAAGTCTGGCAACCTAAACTTAAACTTTGGTCCCAGACCAGCAACCTCAGCTTCATGTTTACCTCTAAGCTCTCAACAGGGACCTACATCAGCATCACATCAATTTCTTTATCCCAACCTCAGCATCATATACTTACTACATGCCTCTTAAGGACCTAGCAGTACAATTGATTCCCTGACCCCACATAAAAATCCAAACCATCAACCTAAACACTAGAATTCCCACATTAACTCAGAAAAATCACATTCCTGCATCCACACTCAGTTAACGCCCAGTTGCAACTCAGAGTAGGGGCCTAACAACATACAGTGTTTACATCTCACTTTACAGTAGATTAAGCAGAGGGTTGCACCAATGATCAGTCAACCAAGCTTGCAGTTACAGTCAGATCTATACATGCACAGACAGCAGGGTTGCTACGTCAGAAGTTGCAGTATCACTTCCATAAAGGATCCAGCTGGCTGTCTCTTTCATGACAAGACCTTCAAAGCGTCCCTGTGAACTCAACTAATCCTCTGTTACCCACAAACACCCATATAAATGCACATACACACATATACACACACATGTGTTTGAAATACTGTGATCTAAGAGAAATCCATAAAGACTGAAGTGGGTAGGGGCTGCTATTCTCTAACAGGTGGGGGGGTTGGCGCGGTTTGAGTGCTTTGTCAGCACTATCCTGCTGTTCTTTAAATGACAAAAAAAGAGCTCTCTAGATGATGCTGTGTCATCAGGTCTGATTGTTGCCGTCCTCTCATCCTACCACTCGGTCTCCTGAGGCCACAGATTGTCTCGTATAAGTGCAATCAAGTCTGCACCAAGGGGCCATCTCCTCATAATCATCCTGCCCAAAGCAAAAATCAAACAAAGAGGAAATAACAGTTTATAGGTAATGATGGATCTTTCTGTAAATATTGTCACTGATTGTGTGGACCCAGGGACAAGCAGATATTACCTCAGTCTCTAATAAGTATATTACAGTGGTTAGCACTGTCGCTTCACATCAAAAATGTTCTTGGCTCACACCCACCTGCCTGCTGGGGCCTTCCTGTGTGGAGTTTGTACGTTTTCCTCGTGTGTGAGGGGGTTTCCTCCCAAAGGTAAATTGGTGACCCTAAACTGCCCGCAGGTGTGAATATAAGCGTGAATGGTTGTTTGTCGCTACACTGTCTCAGCCCTGATGAACTGGCGACCTGTCCAGGGCGTGCCCCGCTTCTTGCCAGTATCAGCTGGGATCAGCTCCAGCCCCCTCGCAGCCCTCCGAAGGATAAGCAGTTATGGATGGGAAATTATGGAGGGTCTCTTGCACAACTCCAAAGTGTTGGATGATGATCCTGATGAAGGCCGCAAACACATCAAAATGGCTGACAGTAAAATTCACAACGACAGTAAATGTCTGCACCAAATTGACCCATCTTAAGTCCAACCCCTTTTTGAACTATAGTTGTATTTTTCACTTCCTTAGAATGAGCCATTTATATCTACAGAGGATGCAGGTCTTCTACGGAAGCCGCCATGTTGTACAAGGGACAAACCAAATACTGGCTCTAGATATGGCCTTTCACATTTTGCATGAGTTTTGCGGCCACCATACGTTTTCCTTTGTCTTTGGAAGTGGAGCGTGAGATGAGGTGTTTTTGCAGTCTGCAGTTTTATACATAGTGACAAAATAAATTGTTATCCAATAATTGTTATCCAACCAGAATATGATTACTGACTTTATAGAAAAATATTCACAGAAATAATTAACAAATAGTTGAATACGTAAAATATAAACCAAAATAATTAATACTATTTTTATAGAGTTCATTTTTCTAGGTGGTGGGGGTTGAAAGGGGGCTATGACCCTGCAAACATTAGTTAATGCGAGGTTTAACATGTCTTTTAATAAATGGAAACGCACTTGGAAATGATTACTACCTACAGTATCTGGAGCTGATAATAAAAATGAGATTATGAGACGGGGTCATAGTCTTCATGTCATACTTATGGTATTTTCTCAGGATCAAATGTAGTGTTGCACCAGCCTAGATAATATTGTAAGGTGTCCCAGTTTTTTTGTCCACTTCATCTATTTGATTAAATATTTTGTTTATTCATTGTCTAAAACTGTTGATGTGGGACATTTTTAATACTGCAAATTCTACAGATTTGACAGGACAGACTCAGTCAGCAGGTCCTGTGCAGGTGAAGGGATCAGCTGTGAAATCAAATAGTGGTAAGGTCTGCCTCTCTCCTCTGTCTCCTCTCTCCGTGTGGAGGAGGCCTAATGGCCGCCCGTTACAACATGACAGCTTCAACTTAATCCTCATTAAGTACTGTAACAATGCAGGAAGTGGCTGCTGCAGTCACGATTAGACGGGCTCACTATTTGGCAGGAAATGGCTCCTTTCAGCTGCGTCCAAGACACCTAGAGCGTCCCAAAACTTTTCTCCTCTCTCTAACCCTCCTCCTCTGGTGAACATAATGTCCCCCGGCAGCAGCGGACACGAGGACACAAAAGAGGAGAGAAGAAGGTTATAATTTAATGAATTATGTTTGTTTTAAAAAATATATTTTTATAGAGAGACCAAAAAAAATAGATGAGATGAGCTCTCGGAGGGGGTCTGGGCTGCACGAGCTCATGTTTATACTTGAAAATTACAGATGATTAGGTCTAAAATTTCAAAATAAGAGTTGGGGGTTTTTTTTTTTTTTTTTTGCGAACCAAGACAGCGGATAATATTCTGCCGTGAGTTTACTTTCATATTCAATTATGATGTCATAATCGGGTCTCATGTTGGGCATATTTATATTTGTGTTTCAAGCGTCTTTTCAGTTATCTCAAAAGATAGTGCACATATTTAGCAGTTTTAGAAATTAAGATAATTTTTTTTTTTTTAATCAGTTTTCAAGTAGTTTCGGATCCTGTTGGCCATTCTCCAGCAGACTAACGACAAATTAAAGGAAATACATCTTAATCTTACATATTTTATTATCGACAGTGGTGGAAAGTTACTTAGTAGGGGAGACTGGGCACAGTTGCAACAATTTTTACATTTCTCTCTGTTTCTCAGAGACGATTTCTACTAGAACAACTGTATATTTATATTTTAAACAAACATCTGCCTGCTAATTATCCATACCATTTAAATATGATTACATAAAACATATTGTTCACAATATTTATTTGAAATGGGACACTTTGTAGTAATGTTTATCAAATAACATTTATTGAGTTTCGTTTGTTTGTGTGTAGAACAAAGGCAGACCTTGAGACAATGTCCAGATGTTACAGATGCTACTAAATCTCTCTGTGTTTCAGTGTGAGACAAAATACTGTTGTGTTTTCTGTTTTTGATATATCTGCTTAGCTTGGAGTCGACTGCAACGTGTTGTAACTGTCTCCACCTTATCAGTCATGACAGAACCACTTCTCCTCCACAAAGGCTAATAATATACAATCAGTTTGTTTTTAATTGAATTTATAAAGACTTCCTAAACCTGTTCTGAAGTGTGTGCACTTGCTGTAATAGATCACAGTTACCATGTTACACTGGTGTAGTTATGTGTAGTCAAACTGGCGTAACAGTCACTGTCATTTGTGTCCTTGTGTCTCCCTGTGTGGCAGGACTCTGCAGGCTGGCTGCTCACTGAAGTATAAAACCCTGCAGGATCTTCACAGTTCGTCCCCTGCTGTACTTTATCTACCTTACATATGTGTTCACCTCACCGGAGAAGGCAAGCAGATTTTTAAAATAACTGCTGCAGAATATGGTGTTATAGGCAGACAAATATGTCACCCTTAATTGTCTGTAATATTTGACTTTGGCCGGATGGATTTCTGTATCTTGTGTTCAAACAACAAACTTCTTGTTTTCCATTCAGGATATTGAGGTTTGGACTATTGTAACAAACACCACATCCTCCCATTTTTTCACCCAACATGTCCTGCTCTCTGATTTGTTCCCCTGTTTCTCTTTCACTCACATGACAGTCATTTTGACCTCCACGTTTTTTAAAGCTAGCAACAATCTCTGAGGTTTGGATGCCAGTGGTTATGACCTGAAACATAAGGCCTTTGATGACCTTTGATGATCCTCATCTCCCTCGCGGTCTTAATGTAAAATGAGGAGAGTGGGGTTATAAAACACAGCAACATCTTAAATATTCATGAACTCTTTCCCATAAAAAAAAAAAAAATTTAAGAAGGGATTTAAAAGACACTAATGATGTGTCCTGTCTGATCTCAATAGGCAGAGTGTTCCACAGTCTCGGGGCTCAAATAGCAACGGCCCAGTCACCTTTGGTCACAAGCTGGGAACTGGGATTAACCAAACACAACAATCTTTTGTGAAGCATAAATAGTACGGACACAGTCATGGAGCGTGCGTATTATCCTAACAACATCCAGGAGCTGCATTTTGACTAACTCATGAATGTTACTCAGCCAGTACATTTTCTATTGATGTTTTCAATCTGTTATCAATACTTTAACCCCTTAGAACTTTTAAAGAGGACAGGCCATAATTAAAATGTAAGCCCTTGTGGTTGAAAATTGCACTCTGGCATATTTTAATTTCAAGATAAAAGTCTAAGTTTGGCCTTAAAGCAGTGGTTCCTTAAGGGACCCCTAAATGATGACCCTTGTGACATATTTTATATATATTTATATTTGGTGCATAACAATAAAAGTACAGAACAGCTAATAAACTGTACAATTAACCCAAATGGTGAACACAGTAAGTACAGGAAGTTTGTGTCAAAACAGCGATTTGGATTAAATTTGAGCAGATTATTTCCTGTGAATATTGCATTAGAGATGAGTTTTCCTGGTATTTTTAGAAACACTTCCTTTATCCTGTGAGATATTTTAAAAGTTTATGTTTTGATCAATGATCTAAATTTCAACAATAAATTCATTTAGTTTTCTTCTCAGACGTACATAAAATGCTAAGATATTTACAGTATGAAGGTTTTCTTGCATCACTTGAACTCAAGAAGGCCTTGTGACCCCACATGAAGTTTTGGGGACCCCTAGTGGGCACTGGGACCCTCGGGTTGGGAACTAGTGCCTTGAAGGACTTTTTGTGTATATTTACAAGTTTTAAGTCTTTAACTATATATCACGTACACTTTACATTTTTTGCTGACCATTTTTAAATGAATGTTTATCATATTTTTAGATGTATTCTACTATTTCAAGCATCCATTATTATTCTTATATATTATGTTGTTATTAAATTTTTTTTGTCGTCGTTTCAGAGTGCAGATCCAGACCACCAATTTTACTTCTTCCACTCAAAGTCATTTATGCCTTTGTGCTAAACATGTTGTCAGTTTGCAGGTTTGCCCTGTTTTATTTTATATGAAGTGTCATTAGTGATGACAAGTCACACTGCTGCACGCAGAGCATCCGCACCTGTAGCTCCTCTCCTTTCATGATGCTTCACGTGGCTGCTTTTAATCAAACTTTAAAGCCTTATGTAAAGAGAATAATCAAGTCATTCTACTTTTGTATTTTTATTAATAAAAAAGTGACGGATGTGTTGAACTTAAGCACAGTTAAAATGACAAAACACAAATCGAACATTCAGTTTGATAACATATTGCAAAATACCAACACAATAAATTGCATCATACTGCATTTTTATTGCAGAAATTACTTAGCAAATGACCAAACTCAGTAGTTTATGTTGAAATAATGAACATGATGAACACAGAAATCTGTATAACAAATGTCTTTACTAAATAAAACCAAATAAAACTAGATAAAGTGTAAATAAATGCAAAGTCCTACCAGTTATTTGATAATGTATCAAATGGTAATCATCAATAATGGCGAACAACAAATGAATCTGGTATGATGAAAAACAACAATGAATAAATAAGTGGTTTAAATACAGATTTATACTGCCACCATCTGGAGGAAGTGAGTAAAACAACAAATGAGAAAAAACTGGAGTGAGAAAAAAACGCAACTTCCAAAACGCTTACATGGAAAAAATAAAAATGAGTTTCATCATAAAACAGCATTTGTGCAAACAGGTAACAGTCAACCTTATTATTGTATTATTACTGGTTTCTTGTCTCCAAGCAACATGTGCACAGCATATAAACATCCACCACAGTGAGAGTGAAACAGTAAAAATCTAAAGGGAAGTACAGTCAGGCAGCAAGTCGACTGAATAGCAGTGTCCAAAAAATTCTTTTTTGATGCATTGCAGTCTCAAAACATGTTTGAAGTACACTGTCCATACCTTCAACACTTTAATAAATACTATTGGATATCAAGCAAGCAGCTGGTTCAGGCTCTAGTAAAGCTAAAATAAAGTGTCGTCTATCTCACGAATGTTCACGTGTTCCCCTTCAATGAATTAACTACATATGCAGTTGTTCACCCAAACCACCAAGTAAACATCAAACATACCACTACACTACATTAAGATCATTACAGATATATATAGTATACTATATATCCAAATGTTTCCTTACTAATACTGTGTATCAGAGCAGACCAACCAGTGCTTTGAAAATAATACATATTGGGTTCATGCACAACAACAGGCACGGCAACAAGAGTCGCATCTGACTTTCTGTTTGGCCGGTGGATGATTTAAACTAGGGCTGAAAAATAAAAAAATTATCTGGAATTACATTACAGCATACTGCAATTTACAGGTGCAATATTTGTTACAGGCAAAATGTGTCAAAATACCACTGTAAATATTGTAAAATATTTCCATTCTGCAGAGATGTACCAGACATCTTTGTCTGGTTCGGATGCCTGCAAAAATCACACTGTAATCATTTAAATATTTTTTTCAATGACAATAAGAATAATAATGTAAAATTTATCATTCCCTCGAATATTGCAATTGTAACAACAGTCAAAATAATTGCAATTAGATTATTTTTTTTCTAAATCATTCAGCCCTAGTTTAAATCTAACACTAATTTAATCTTAAAAGCTAGAAATTCTCTGAACATTTCTTCTTTATTTTATCCAAAGTAAAAATACCCTCACGTTGGTTTTACAAGAAAGAGATCAGCTAAATGAGTGGGACAAAGGTTCCCTGTGGAGTTTTTGACCTCTAGTAGTGCTATGGAGCTGTCTGTCTATGAGTGGTTCTCTATCCATCCATCCATCCTTTTTCTTCCTCTTATCCTCTAAGTCGGGTATTCCAGAGGTCCCTCTCCCCAGAGAAGCTTCCAGCTCCTCCTGGGGGATCCCGAGGTGTTCCCAGGCTCGATGAAATGTGTAATCCCTCCAGTGAGTTCTGGGTCCACCCTGGGGGCTCCCCTTCAGTGGGGCATGCCCAGAAAACCTCCAAATGGAGGCATCCAGGAGACGTCTTAATCAAGATGCCCGAACCACCTCAGCTGGCTCCTTTCGAGCAGCAGCTCTTCTCCAAAGTGTCTGAGCTCCTAAATCTATCTCTACAGCTTGACCCAGACACCCTATGAAGGAAACTGGTCACAGCTTAGAACAACTGATGAGAGTGCACAAGGATGCACATGCACACTCATCCTACCAATGGTGCCACACTATTCCACCGATGAAAAGTTGGTGGTATCAGGTCACGATAAACTGCAATACACCGACAAAGGCAGGGAAGAAGAAGACTTCAGGCTCTTAAATATGGATGTAAATGACGCTAGGTACAAAATACTTTAAAAATCACCTTTGCACGTGTTTTAAGAGGAACTCAACACATCATGTTTTGAAGAGTAACACAGAGTGCAAACATAACTTCTGTTTGTTTACAAAAAACTCCACAGGGTCCCTTTAATGGGAAAAGTTTGACATTTTGGGAAATATGCTTACTTGCTCTCTTGCTGTGAATTGGTAGAGAAGGTAGATACAATTCTCATGTCTGTACAATAAATATGAAGCTACAGCCAGCAGCCAGCTAACTTAGCTTAGCATTAAGACTGGAAACGGGGGACAGAGGTAGCCTAGCTCTGTCCAAAGGTAACAAAATCCATGCACCAGTGCCTCTAAAGCTCACCAAGACTCACACTAGCTGTTTCCCTCCGTTTCCAGTCTTCCAGGCTAAGCTAACACACAGTACCATCAAAAGTTTGGATATGTCTTCATATTCAATGTCTTTTCTCAATTTTTATTATTTTACTACACTGCAGATCAACACTGGAGACATAAAAAATATGAAACATGGAATTATGTAGTCAGCAAAAATATTTAAACAATGCAATTTTTAAAGTCTAAAATATAAAAGACTCCCGCAGTTCTAGACTTGCAATCAAAGATTTAATGAAAACGCTGTTATTTAATCTTTGATTGCAAGTGCAGAAGACAGTGTGCAAGAGTCTTTTTGCATATTGTTGACATATGGATTTCTCCAACGCAACTGTCAACTTCCAAGTGTGCAAAAGCTTTTTGCTCTTTGATATTTTAAATTCTACAGTTGCCAAATTTTGCTTTGATGACAGCTTTGCAAACCTTTTTTTTAAGAATACCACGACCTGGATGACTGAGAATCTTCACAGATGTATAATCTGAACCATTTCTTATAAAAAAAATAGAGTAAAAACACGAGACGTTTGTCCAAACTTTTGACTGTTACTGTATATGAAAACTGTATCAATCCTCTCATATAACTCTCAGCAAGAAACCAAATAATCATATTTCTCAAAATGCTGACCTTTTACTTTAATGTTATTGAACTGTTAGAACAAACTATTAAAAGCACTGTGTGGCACTGTAATAAAAGATGAAACCTTTTGCTTTCCAGAAAACTTCAATTAGTTAAAATCCAGTCATTGTGCCCCAGTGCCCCAAATAAATGAAGGAATGCACCGATTGGACGCCTGCCAAATGACACAGCGCACTTTCAGATTTCCTCTTCCTCTTACCCTTTCATCAGCTGCTTCGCCTTTTTTCCAGTTTGTACTTTCACGTCATTTTCCCTGCGATTGCCCTCTTCCATCTCCCTGTCCCTGTTGTTCTCAGAGCAGGCTGGCCAGGCTGGTGGTCGGTCCATTCTGGGGCTGAAACTGTACCGGGGGCAGGCCGTCCGTCCACTGCAATACAACACATTACACAATAGTTTATTTTCAAATCTCGACGGGGTGGACTGAGTCACTGTTCATAGGCTGACCGACTGATGCTCACACTGATGAGGTTGTGTTCAGGGAGGCTGCAGGCTGCGATGTGGTCCTGCAGGAGCTGCTGGGAAAAGTTCTGGTGCATCTGAGCTGCCTCGTGGGCGTCCATGGTGTTTCCACAAGCCTTGTTCAGATCTGCTGGGAAGAACGATCATTGTGAATAAATACTGACGACCACAGCTGCAGTTTTGGATCGTAACATCAGGTCCAACTTAAAATACTCATATGTTTCATTTGCAGTTGACTTAAGAATATTCATAATCCCTGATGATGATGATGCCCCGTGATTTTGGTGACTCTATAACCTTTTGTATAACCATACTGTCCACATAACCACGGAGTTCCTCTGTATGGAACCCAAAAGTGTTAAACATTAAACTTGACGGGCACTCAGAGAGTGCAGACATCTGCCCAGGCCAAAAGTCCACTCTTCTATGAAATGCAAATCTGCAAGTGCAAACTGTCAGTGTCGTTGCTGCTTCTCATGAAGCACAAAGCTGGAACATTTTTCCTTTATATCTCTGATTTTGTTGATTGCAGATAACTCGCATTTTGGATGTGAGTAATAGTACAATTAGTCGCATGATATATGTGTATTTACGTTTACATAGCCACACTTTAGTTGGAGAAACAAGTGCTGTTTGTGGCTATGTAACAATTGTGCTGGTTCTTCCATGAAACCACTGTCCCTTCAGTGCTCCATAACGACTGCTTTCTGTTTGAAGTTTGAGCAACTGCATGGGTCAGCTGCCCCTGAGGATCACTGCTACATGTGATACACAAAGATTTTTTGTATTGCTACGATTAGCTGTTCTGTCACTACTGAACTTCACTACCATCTGCTGGACTTTAAGGTGTATGGCATTCATTCCGCCGAGGCCTTACGCCCTGTCATACAATGTTAACTAAAGTTAAAAATAATAAGCATATCTGCCCTGGGATTCAAATCCACTAGAAACTTTAATGGGTTCTTCTTTGGCCTGTGTTACACTTTTCCACCAAGTTTCATGAAAGTCGGCACCAAAAACATAAAAGTATGAATAATCCCAGGAATAAATTGTGCTAAATATATAAATGAACCAGTGGTTTATGAAATGATTAATTTTCATATCAATACAATTTTATTAGATATCTTTCTTTTTCTTTATAGACATTTTTATTTATTTTTCATGAAAGTGCCATGAAATAAAAATCCTGCTGGGAAAAAGGCCAAAAGACTTTTGAAGATGGGCCCTTTTAAATAAATGAAATAAGTTTCAGTTCAATTTTATTATCAAATTAAAGCAAACTCTGACATTTCACCTTGTGCCAACAGCAAACCAAACTGACCACTGGTACACAAGAAAAACCAAAAACCAATGTGAAGATTGCGTTTAAATATATTGAGCACATTTATGCTATTTTTAGGTTGAATCTATTCCCTTTGAGGAAATGAACATACAACCTAACACTGTGAGTGAAGGATGAGTGACAGCCGGCTGTACCTTTGAGGAGAGCAGAGGACCAGAGCTGCACAGACATGTCTGGGATCTTGCTGGCCAGCTGCATGGCAGGAACCACCATGTTGTTACTTTCCTGAAGAAAATATGAGAGCAGACAAGTGGTTTAGATCACATCTGCAGTTCTGAGAATCAGATAAAACTGTATGTGGTCCAGTGGAGAGGATCTGTGGTAACATGTAGACTCACCCTGTGGTTGCCCAGGACAAAGAAGATGTGGCCCAGTAAGACTAACGAACAGGCGGTCAGCCTGTTCAGATCCTCAGCATTAGACATCTTCAGGGTCTCCCTTAGAAATCTCCTGTTGATGCAAGTTTACATGATGAGCTTCCTTGCTTCAACTATACCGACAGATTATCAAGACTGAATGTAACTTTCACGGTACCCATATTAAAATTAGTTTTCTTACTTGGCCTCGTTGTAACGTCCCTGGAAGAAAGACAGGAGCCCCCTGATGTAAAACGCTGCGGCTCGTAGACAATGAGAGCTGAGGAAGTCAAAGTTGTATTATTTTAAAATTCATATAACAAACTTACGTGATGTTAAGTGGGATCTGTAGTTACCTGACAGGAAAGTTGTGATCAGGATTAATCCTCTCTAAAAGGCTGTAGAGCTGTGGATAAAAAACAAAAGTTAGAACAAAACTAAAGAAAATATTTCGATGTTTAAATGCAGGAGGAAGGAGGAGCTCGCTGACCTCTTGGTGTCTGTTGCCTTCCCGGATGTAGACGCTGGCCAGGTTGGTCACGATAAACGTCCACAGCTCCTGGTGTGTCGTCAACTAACACAAGAGACAAAAAAAACAAAACAAAGAGACCGTGACAACATCAAGTCATGTAAGTGACAGTTCAAATCTGCTGTAAAAAGCGCCGATCTTCAATATTTTTTTTTTCTGGAAGACATTTTGCGATCTAGATTCGCACCTGAAGGAATATGCTACATACGCAAAAACAAGTTGAGTTGTAGGTTAGTGATGTCACCAAATGAAGCTGTGCAGTTACCGTAACGCAAACTGTTTGCATCACGTTGCCACAGGAACATGCATTCAGTTGGTGGAGATAATTTTACACGGGACATATCATCCATAAATTAAAAGAATGATGTGGGCACAGCAACTACAGGTTAAATGATGTATTTATGCCTGACCTGGGTTTGCTGCCAAGTCTGTTTTACACTACTGGATTTGCAGCTAATTGAACACTGGTTAGAATATTGATTAGTCTTTTTATCACAGATAATATTCATTCAGAAAAATTAATTTCATTTTGATTTGGCTTTGACTTTGAAAAACTTTAAGTGATTTCCATCCTTCATTATGAGACAGTGTCAGGCTGAATGCAATTCTTTTCCCCAGACTCAGGAAAGCTGTTCCTTCGATGTAAAGCTCAGATCATTATCCTGTAAACAAAAGCCCACTGCTCTGAAAATACACACTCTGGAGTTCTCTGGTTCTCTTACTGCCTGCCAGACTCCATCAACATATTGCTCAATTCAACTCTAATTAACCTGAAATGAGCATAAACAAACAGTCATTTTGGCCTGTAAACGAGGATACTGTGGCTGTATTGTTGTTGTAAGAACAGGGAGTATTTCAACTTTGCATGTTTTCTGATCTCTGATGATACGTCGTGGTCATTTTATGATTTATTCCAGTAAATATATGACAGATTTCTCCTTTAAAGTTTAAGAGCTCTACAATGTGCTGTTATCAAACAGGATGCATTGGGTTGAGTGATAAAATAAATATATTAACTTGCAAATTTACACAATCAGCAATTTTTTGTCAACATTGCTCTCTTGCCTTATTTTCAGCACACAGTGTTGCTTTTTGCTCTAATAACTTGTTAATATTCTTCATTCTTCATTAGAACAACCTGTTCCTTTTGACTGCAGTAGACAGCATGTGATCGGCCCATTTTGTGAGTCAAATGACACTTTTTATCCAAATGCACACAGAGCCTGAAGAAGAAAACCTGAATTAACAAAGACAGATAATAACCACAATCCTGTCATCTCTGATTGAGGTTTTAGGATTTATTGAGCCAGCTTATGCAAAAGAAAGCCTGGCTTTGTCGATCTTGCTTTGTAGCACAAGCCTCTATATAAAATCAGCGAGAGTTCACATTCACAGGGAACTTGTGATTTAACGGTGGCAATATGAAACTAACCTGTAGAGCAGCGGTGAACTGAGCCTCGGCGTTATCCATGCAGTTCACAGAGATACAGTAGAGGCCCTGACACAGAAAAAGAGGACACAGATGTGAACAGTTCTTATTATCTGGGACAGATTCTTTTTGTACACAATGAGAAGATCTGCTGCTACTTTTTCTCTTAAACAAAACCACGAGCAGAAAAGAGGAATATCCAACAACACGTGTTTAAAGAATACACAGTGCAGTATTACAACAAACAAAACTGGAATGTAGCTGGAAGGCGATGGTTGATGTTGTTATTCTCACTAATATATCTTGTGCTATTTTTATTATCACAAGCATGCGTTTCCTTTTTTGTTTTCTTTTCTTGTAGACTCACCAGCAGAGTGTGAAGCTGGGCAGCGTGATTTGTAAACAGCCGGGGAGACTGCTGGCACAGCTGACAAACCTGAGAAATCTGAACACAAAGAGGACATCATAATCCTCAACTACTGCATAAAAAGCAAGACAACCTCCAGAGCGAAGTGGCGTTACGGCGGACGACGTACCTCTTGTAAAGCGGTGGCTTTGTGTCCTGTGACGAGCCGACACATGATGATATGCTCCAGCAGGATGACTTGGAAGGTGGACAGGATGGGACTGTTGTCCAGCACTTTGAACACATACGGGTGGATCAGAGTTGATTCAACGTCACCGTCATGAAGGGGGAAATAAGCAGTGAGCGTATTCCAACACACTTACTCTTCAGCTTCTCCAGCTGCATGAGAGCTTTGTCTGTGTACTTCTGTGCCTTCTCCAAGTAGCCCGCCTGCATCGAGTGCATCACCGTCACCTTTTAGACATTAAACAAACAAACAAGGCAAATCATGCTGCAGAATATGCTATTCCAGAATTCATGCCTGTGCATGTTAGAGTTGCACCGATTGCAATTTTATTAGCCGACTGTGATGTCAAATTTTTTTTTTTAACCAGTCTGACCTGACGATTCTGATTTTCTTTCTTATAATTATAATCAACAGTGAACACTAACATTTTTGTGACACTGACTATCTGTGCCAAGCCTTGTCCCTTTTTTCCTCTTTTCTTAGTCTCTCTCAACCTCTTCCTTTTTCCTGCCTTTCTTCTCCCCTCTTCTCTCCTCCTGTCTACTCATGTCCTCTCCTATATTACTCCCCCTCTTCTTTCCCCAATTGTTCTCTTCACGGCTGAACAAGATGAAAACCGGTCGATAAATCTATCTGCGAGTGTTTGTGTGACAGAATCTCACCAGGTACACAAGCACACACATGTGCTCTTTGGGCAGCCAGTGGAAGAGAGCTGCTGGATTATTGGGAAGGATCTCATCGTCGTGGAGAGTGGAGATGGTCTGGATACACTGCTGGAGCTGCTTCAGACACGGCTTCACACTCTTTACCTAAACACAACATATAAAGAAAGACTATTTGTTGCTTTGTGCATCACATCTTATTAATAATTTAATACCATCAACATAAAACTGGGCATAACAAGCATATAAAGCATTAGTTAGCATTACTCTCCTCACACTGCCCACTGGTAATATACTTTGCATTCTAATCCATTAATTTTTTCAACAACAACAAGTTTTGCCACTAGTTAAATTATGGGGAAAAATTATTTACTGAATAAACCCCTATTTGCTTGGGACTAATATTACCAGGGGACCTCTAGAGATTTGTAATAATTGCAGAGGTCGTTTGAATCCTGTGTGAATCTGCCATGTCTGTAATTTGTAATGTAAAAAATCCACCACAAATTACCAGCCATATTTTGCCAAACACAGAGGTCCTGATATGAGCCCTGTGCAAATCAGCTTCTCTATTATTTGGAGTCTTAATGGTTTTTTTAACATCTGTTTCCTGTTGACAGACGACCGAACCAATATGAAATTTGATCACGGTTCATAATCCGTTAAACAGCAGCAGCTGTGTGGCTCTATGGACGTTTAAAATGAGCAATGATGACAGAGATGGTTAGCTGCAAATGTGTATTTATGCTTCTAACACATGCAATATTGTTAATGTGGCAGCTGAAGAACAAAACTTCTGAAATGTGGATGTGACACACAGCTTTGACGTCATATCCAGAGGACAGTGTTTGTAAATTCGAGAAAAATACAGACTTCACTTGCATGAAACACAGATGTGAGGGGTAATTGATAAATCCAATGAGGTCGCATGAGGTAAATACTAGTCATGTGCAAATAGGGCTTTTGTCTTCCTTTCCAAATGTTATACAAAATAAAAACAAACAAATCACAAACTATTTTATTTTTACATGCAGCTCTTGATGTGGGATTTTTAGTGGTTTTCCAAAAGTCAGACATTACGGATACAGCCGTACCTGTCCAGCATCCAGGTAGTGTGTAACCTGCAGCACCAGGAAAAACACCCTGAGGGACTCCTTCTGAATGGGGTTTCCCTGCCAGTTTTCTACGATGGTCCCACACAGCGTCAGCAGAGGGTGCACCTCGCTCAGCTTCCGCTCCATCAGCAGCAGCTACAGAACCAGAGTTTACAGAAGTGCATGGTAAGACGACAACACAAATTATATGTAAAGCGCCTTTAATTAGTAGAAAATGATTACAGCTTACCATTCCTTTACTTAATAAAAACAGAGCTCTGTGGGAAAAGAAAAGAACAAACTTAGATAATGAGCATCAAACCACAGATCAAAGTGCAAACAAATCTGATCTGGATACCTTGTGTACTCTGAGCCCATGACTCTTGCATACTCTGCCCCGACTCCGAGGAGATCACAGGCAGACACCAAGTCCTTCTCCAGGGCGTGAAGTTGCTGAAAGAGAGAACGATATTCCACACATAAATGACACAAGCTTCAAAATCAATTAACAAATGTGAACGTGCTTGTAAAACTAAATATTTTCTTACTGCGAGCTGAAAAAGCAGTCTGCAGTGCCAGTAGGGAGTTTGCTGAGAAATCTGGATGGCCTTCCGCAACACTGGTTTTGCAGAATCCACCAAGTTCTTTAAAATAGAGGCTTACAGGTGAGTTACTGAGACAGAGCAAAACAACCAAGCAAAAGCAGTATTTGCAACAGAACTTGCATTTTAAGTTATAACCTAACATGTATTCCAAAATTATTATGCAGAAGTTTCCCAACCACTAGTTTTCACTACAGCACTAACAGCAAAAAAGTTGTGATATCAGTATATCAGCCAATATTTTAGATGTACTTGTGACAAAGATGTGCAATGAAAGCAGGATATTTTATAGTTTAACCAAAAACTATGTTGTCAAAAGTGTTATCAGAGCTCTCAAACAGTCAGCTTTCACTGGTATAGTCTGAATTATCTGCAATATATGATTTTTAATGTCACTGTGGCTCATTTTGAAAGAGGTGTACTATCTAATGTCTGCATATCATCTATTTGTTTAGTTTAATTGTCTTAAAATGTTACTTTCTTAGAAGCACAAGAGGCGGTCGGAGAGGGTTGGTGGTGGGTTAGATGAGGCTTTGTCTTGTGTACTTGTTATCTGTTAAATATCAATAAAAAGAATATTTAAAAAAGGATCAAATATACATTAAATGTTGCCAGTAGATCTAAAAGAATAAAACACAATCTACATACTGTTCTCTATACAAGCTTTGATAACAACCGATGAATACTGGTATAGGCCAATATAGCTGTGACAGGCCAATTCTGGACAGTAGTACACTACTTTTCCCATATTATTATTATTATTATTACAGGATAACTGGATGCACTTACCTGTTGACAGTAGAACTCTGATAGGATACTTGCTGCTTCAAACTTGACATCTTCAAATTGAGAGATCTGACATAAATCATGAAGGAACATGTATGTATGATCTGAGAGGGGCATTGATGCTTAGGGAGGGAACACACCTTGTATTAGTTAATATGCAATTTCATTATCATTACACACAAAAAGGATACTTGCTGTGATATGAACCACTGTGGACAGAATGAAAAAGCAAAATATGAGTGTCAGCATCAGACTAAAGATGGATTTTTGACAGTTTTAGCTCGTGCAACTGATGAAAAGGCAGCACACACTGGTGGACATGTTTCTAGTACTCCTCATTATCAGTGATTAATTAGATCACAGACTGGTTATCAAACACTGAAGCTGCTGCTCACCGCTTTCTCCAGGTGAGTCTGGGCTAGCTCGCTGTTCTTCGTGTGTCGGTACAGTACCGAGCCCAGCTGCAGGTGAGTCCGGGCCTCGACCCTGGGGGGCGGCTTGAACTGAAACACTGCCTGCAGACAGTGGACGCACAGTCGGATCTTCGGCGGACTCGACGTGCGGAAATGTTCTGCAAAGCCCAGCAGGGCTAGGTACCAGGGCTCCGGGGCCTCTGTGCTCGCCGCCATCTTCAGTCGGCCGAAGACAAAACAACAACAAAATATACAAATTTCCCGTTGGACCGAAGTCCGCCGTATTCGTCCTCAGCTACAGCTGCCCTGTCTTGTGTTTTGTACCACAATCATTTGCATGGATCTGACTACTAGCGCCTAGCTAGCCGGATGAATGGGAACTTCCGGTCTGTTTTCTTCAAAATAAAACAAAATTGAGTAACAATAACGCACGTTTTTGCGTAATCCAGGTTCTTGTAGGGACATAACAGTGACACTAATAAGATATTTAAAGCCACCGACCACGAAAATTGTATTTCTCGACATGTACCCGCTAGACATGGGGGTTTACCACGGGAATATTATGAATTACTAAAAGGCCTCTTTTATTTTGGAGGGAACGTCGTCAAAATAAAACTTTCCCATAAAAGCGACCGTTTTAGTCCCTTACAACGGTTATTCGCGTAGCGCTTGCCTCTTCTTGACATGAAATGTCTTGATTTTTATTATTTTTCACTAGCTATAACCCCGGTTATTAATAAATTTATGAAATCGTTGTCTTCGTTTGAAACGGTTGATTAGTGGAACTGATGTTGCGCTGTCTATGTCCCAACCGAGAAGATCTATGAGTGGGACCTTTTGCGGAGTTTACTATTCACTTAAATTGATACGCACACAATTCACGCCCCGCGCTCGTTGCGAAGAGCGGCATGTAGTGAACACAACCGACTACGAAAAGTGCGTAAATCGACAGTGGCAGTCGGTTCATTCATAATAGTTGTGTGTCACTGGGCGGTGGTAACAGTTAAGTGATTTTATCTACATATTTTTCTTACATTACAAAACGTTATTTAACTGTATCGTTAGCTTTGTACATTTCAGCAGCCATGTTTGGCAGCACGAGCTGAAACATAACACCTATTAGCTAACAGTGGCTATTACAGTACTAGCTATCCAGGGAACTGAGTCGATGTGCTCATCTTTTGACATTATCGTTCATTTCAGAGTGGCGATTAACGTGTGAAAAATGGCGAAGCGGAGGATCACACAGGAAACCTTTGACGCCGCTGTCAGGGAAAACATGGAGGAATTTGATATGGATCCTGATGAGGCTTTGAGGGAGGCTGTGGAGCAGTTTGAGTCTCAAGGTAAAAGGACAATGGCTTATATGTACAATTGTGTTGTTGACTGTTGACGGTGAGCTTGCATATTGTCTCTATGGGCACTGAGCTAAGACGGTTATTATAACATAATTATAAACTTCCAGGAAGAATCAGAATTACATAGGTGAAACATATCCAATGCAAAATATTAGTAAGTCTGTGTATAGGCTTTACTCTTCAGGAGAAGTGACATCATCGATGCCCAAACTGCAGATGCTCCGGTCAATAAAACCTACTAAATTATTTATCATGGCAGAGGAATGGTCTCCCTTAACACATCTCACTGGAGCTATGAGGTCTGATGAGTAATGTCCATAGTGGAACAATGCTCTCTTCTTTCAAAATGCAAACTAATAAACATTGTTGTAAATGAGCCAGAGTTAGCCAGGAGACTATTTTTCATATGTAGTCTCTTCCCTAAAACATATGATTAAATTTACATTGCTATTCATCATTTATAAGCATGCAGAACAATAATAAAAAGAATATGTGCAGAATATTCATGTTGATAGAAATATTATTCAAGATGCCCTCAGGTGCTAAAACATGCAGCTCAGAGGCTCAAAATATCAGACCTGAAAAACAAAGAGAATGCAGGATATTAATGTTAACAGAAACATGGACTAAAGACAACATTATGCCTCATTGTAGCAGACACTAACTAAAACATGCAAAGCAGAAGCACAGAGATAAAAAGCATACACAGTATATATAATACATAAATCAGTGTAACGCAACTGAACAACAGCTGTCTCATGAGTACTTGGTTAATTAAAAGACTTTCAGTGGCCTTAAACACTTAGATATATGTATAAAAATCTCTACCTTAATGGGGAGATTAAGAGGATAAAGTATAAAATATTAACTTTACAACTTCTAATCCCCCTAATAACCTGCAGCCTTCTGTCTTGCATAATGGTCCATTAACCTGCACATAAAGTTAGGCTGCAGTATGACTAAAGGCCAAAGATCCTCCTCGGATAGTTGATATTCTTACATCCTGATTGTTGTTATTCCCCTCGTGTGTCAAATCTACCAGCACCCCTGTTTTTTCCAGGTTTTTCTCGTATTTCACTGTCTTTTTCTAACACCCTCCTGTTTAGTAGTTTCTCCAGGGAAACTCCCGTAAGAAAACACACTTATACACACTTGTCTGGCTGCCTCCAAATGTAGTTTTGGATGCTTGCTGTACACCCCTGAGCTGTTTCTAGGTTTACCCTTGTAAATTATGTTTATCTTTAATCTTCTCTTTTTTGTACTTGATATTTTGTTGTGTACTGAAGCATTAATCCTCATCTGATGTGTGGCTGCAGGTGTGGAGCTCAGTTGTATAGTAAAAGCTGTGCCAGCTGTATCATCATCTGATGAGAAACAAGAAGAGCAAACACATGAAGTCTTACAGGTGAGTCTTGACCTGTTTTCTGGGCAGGTTCTGCTCATTGCAAAAGTATCACAATCTCACTTTCTACATCTTTTTTTTTCATTTGCAGGCTTTGGATTCCCTTCGACTTGGACAAGATTCTGCTGGTGTTATGGAAGTGACGGCAGACATGAAATGCTTCACTGAGCACTGCTGTCTTGGATTCGCCCAGAGGTACCTGGCTGCCCAAAAAGATGCCTACCCCGTCATCCTGTCTTACTGCAGAAAGAGTTTGGAGGATCAGGAAGCTGTGTTGACCGTCCTGTCCGCTCTGGCTGCGCTGACAGATGGACAGCCGGACTTGTTGGATGCAGAGGGCCAGCAGTTCCTTTTAAATGTCCTTAAGAAGTACCAGGCAGATTCCTCAGTGACGCGTGTAGCCATCCACGCTGTACGACACTGCTGTTTGAAACATGAACAGAACAGGCAGGATTTGGTGAAAGGTGGCGTCCTGCCTCTGCTGACCGGTGCCACGACACAACACAGTGGATGTGCTGAAGTGGTCAAAGAGGCCTCTGCAGCTCTTAGGGTCATGACCTTTGACGACGATGTCCGAGTTACGTTTGGACACGCTCACGAACACGCCAAGATGATTGTTCTGGAACACAATGGACTGAAGGTTTTAGTTGAGGCTGCGAAAGGTAAGAACAGCTGATCAATAAGTTATGTGAGTGTAGCATAATAGCTTCAGCTACAACCTCAATTCCAAACAAGTTGGGACACTGTAAAACAAATAAAAACAGGATGCAGTAATTTGCAATTCCTTTCTGACTTGAATACAGTACAAAGACATTATCAAGCAAGAATGAGAAGAAATTTTTCATTTTCAAAACTTCATCAATTAGTGCCCTTAGATCCCAAATGCGTACTGAGAATTGCTGAAAGAAAAAGTGATGTTTCACAGTGGTAAACTTGCCCCTGTCCCAGCTTTTTTGAAACATGTTTCAGGCATCAAATGAGTGTATATTTTAGGTTGAAAAGGACTTGCCAATCATTGCATTTCTTGTTTTGTGATGTTTCTGAAGTGTTTTTCTAAATTGGGTTCGGATTTCATTAATGTAATCCCATTATTTCTTGTTTTCTTCCCTCACAGCTCACCTTGATAACACTTCTGTTCTGAGTGAACTTTGTGCAACTCTGTCCCGTCTGGCTGTAAGGAACGAGTTCTGTCAAGATATCTGTGACCTGGGAGGACTGAAACTCATGATGACCCTGCTTGCAGACAGCTATGAGTCACCGGTAGCCGACTTGAAAACAAGGGATTGTAATAAGAACTGATTCGGGGTTCAAGTTTCACATTTGTTCTGCTCACTGAACTGGTTTTGTCCTTGCAGGAGTTGGTTCGGCAGGTCCTCAGTGCAATACGAGCCATAGCAGGAAACGATGATGTGAAAGATGCTGTTGTTAACGCTGGTGGAGTCCAGCTCATCGTCATTGCCATGAACGGACACATGAGCAATGCTGGGGTGAGTTAAATGTTGTACCCACTGTGAATAAATATGATCTAGTGCTTACTTGTGTATAAGGTACTTATCCATAGTCAGTGTATTACCTACAGTAGATGGTAGTTGGCACATTCCCAGTTTGGAGAAGCAGAGAGGAGTGCCAGCACAGAAGCTAAACACTGAAGTATTGTGGACAGGGTCAGCAACAAAATGTATTTTAGCCACTTAAAAAAGGCTTCAGTATACACTACATTTAGGATATTTTCACCACTCTACTTTGCCATCAGACAGCCTTTTCTGATAGCATACCAACGCTATAGAAGCCAAATATCAATCTTTCCTAAACAGCCAGACTCCAGAGGCGAAATCAGTAATTTTACCTTGCAGAACAGGCGAGTTGCCGATTTACAGCTGCCTTGTTCTGTTAGTTTGTTTGTGTTATTGTGTGATGTTGAATTCGAACTATCCTTTTAAAACACTGAAGTCACACAATAACACACACACAAAAACTAACAGACCGAAGCAGTTGTAGACCAGCAGCTCCCATGTTCAAAATGACTAATTTTGCCTATAAACTTCATTTGTTTGGCTAGAACGATATTTGGCTTCTATATCAGTGATTTCCCGTCAGATAAGGCTGTTCGACAGCAAAGTAAAATGGTGTAAATATCCTAAATATAGCGCGCACTAAAACTGATAGCGATATCAACACAACTGATATTTAAGTAACTAAAATACCTTTTGTTTCTGACCTTGTATACAGCAGTTCGTTGCTTAGCTTCCATTGCTGATATTCCTCTCTGCTTCTCCTAACTGAGGGCGTGCTGACTTCTGTCTACTGTAGTTAATACACTGAATATTGACAAGTATCCCGTACAACCACACATCAAATAATCAAAACTATCCCTTTAAGTATAGACACTTTAATATACATTGTTTCTGCTGGATAAAAGTTACAGATAAATCCAGTTAATGTTCTAAGATGATGTCCATGTTGTGCTGTAGGTGTGTGAGCAGGGCTGTGCGTGTCTCTCTGTCCTTGCTTTGCGTAAACCCAACAACTGCAAAGTCATCATGGAGAATGGAGGTGCCTTGGCAGCTGTACAGGCTATGAAGGCACATACTGATGCAGTCAATGTGCAGGTAATATGAGGTCATTTATAATTAATATGTTTACTTGAATAAACTGGCCCTGCGTGACAGTCTGACAGCTCTCTATGTCCCCGTTTTCTTTCTTTATGAACAGAAACAGGCGTGTATGCTGATAAGAAATCTGGTTTCACGTATGCACAACTTCAGCCAACCAATCCTGGAGATGGGAGCAGAGGCCCTGATCGCCCAGGCGCTGAAGACCCATCAAGACTGTGGTGACGTGGGTAAAGCAGCCCTCAGAGATCTGGGATGCCAGGTGGAGCTCCGAGAGCTGTGGACCGGCAAACATGGCAGCCTCACTAACTGAAAGCAGAGGAAAACATCCCTGTGCCATAACGGTGCCTGAAAAGCGATTTTAGGCTAGATGAAATGTTATGATGTTGGTACACATAGCCAAGAGTTAAAACAGATGCACAAAAAGTAGTGGATGTAGAAAAGGCTTGTGAGCAAGTCACCAGTCCCACACAAACGCCTTTGAGAGGTTAAATATAATTTCCATTCCTTTCTTTGTTTGTCCTGCTGTACATGTTGTATTCGTTATTAATATTTTGTTTACAGTTTATCTGATACCCAATTTTCTATCTGTAATAGGTTTATTTTCGTGAGATGTTACATGTAAATCACCATGTTTTGTGCCATGGGCAAATATCAGTGTATTTGCTACTATGCAAATATGTTTAACTGCGCTGGTTTGTGCAGATTCTTTGCCCTTGCTGGAGCCAAATTTGATGATGTATTGACTGCCTTATACTTTGACTGAAGCTTAATATTTCCTTTTTTGTTTGTATAAACATTATTACAGTGTAAAACTGGAATCTCTGATATTTAGACCTACCACTGACAACATCACACTGTATATTCTGCATGATTATGATAAAACTCACTTTTGGTGCATCTCCTTTATGTTGCCCTGTGGTTGTGTGTCATCATACACTATTTATGGTAAATTAACTTCCAGTCTATTTCATGGCCGAATTATAGTTTTGCATTTTTCATTAGTTTTTATTTTTCATTAGTTATTATTTTTTATTTTGTTTTTAATTTATTTATTTGTTTAGTTTCAGTTATTAGTTATTAGTTTCAGTATTAGTTTTAGGGGTTTTTTGTTGTTGTTGTTATTATATGGGGGATATTTGTCAGGGGCCAGATTTAAGAAGTTCAGAATACATATTACAATATAAACGCAACACTTTGCCAAGGCAACTGACTCATGGTCATGTAGACATCCCAGTCTCAATAAACGTGCACCAATGCTTCCTCGAGCTTGTTGTGTTGACAAATTTGACCAATTGACAAAGACTAAAATTAAAGACATTTCCTGTATATTTCTTATTTTATTTTAGTTACCTTTATAAGTATACTATTGTTTAAGTTTTTTAATGTCTAGTTTTTATTTTATTTCAATTAACTAAAGTGTTTACACTTCAAAATTTAGTTTTAGTTTATTATTAATTAAGTGAAACTTTTTTAGTATAGCATTGATAGAGATTAGTGCAATTCAAAGTGATTAACAGATGACTGACTGACCTACAATATGACAGAACAAGTTAAAACTGTAATGAAAGCTTAATTAGTGAAATACAAACAATAGAGAAAAAAGAACAAAAATGAAGACTGACTTACAATAAAATAGATTTAAAAGCAATAATAATAATAATAAAAAAAGATTTGGGTGAAACCTAGAATTAAATCTAGATAAAAAATGATTCAAAGTAAAAATAAAATAAAACAAAATTAAAGGGATTAAAAAACAAAATAATACTAGTTAGAATAAAATAATAGATAAGAGATAATGTTGAATAAAACAAAATATAAAAGGGGTAGTTTTTAAGTTTAAATTTAATGTTACGTAACTATAATAATCTTACTTCATGGACACAAAGGAAGAAAAAAAAAAACAGTCAGGAGACACTAAAGTATGCCAAGTCGTTGCCAAGTGTCTCCCGCTCACGCCCCTCTAACCGACCTATCCAAACGTGCCCCTCCTCATTCAGACTTCATTTCCCACAATGCCTCCGCGCTCGTCCTTGTCAAACCTCACTGTGGTCAAGCTAACGTTGGCTGGCTCGGGTCGTTGACAGCACAGGACTGGAGTAGTAACAGCAGAAACACACCAGCATGGACGGTAACAGTCACTTTAAGTCACTGCAGAGATCATGAATTAGAGAAATGTGTGGCAGGCAGTGCCTTCAACGCCAGGAGACATTTTTTATCAGCACTGAAAATCACTGTTTATATTTTCCACAGCGCTGTCGACGAGAGTAACGTTAATGTTAGTGTAGCGGTGAGCTAACGGCTAGCTAACGTTACTTAACCTGCTATCTGGCTAACTTGAAAACAGCATCGGAAGAACCTGCTAACCACCCGAAACAACGCACCAAGTGAGGCATACCAAAGCACCAGAGATCCTCAGGCTGGTGTCATTTCGGTAAGGTAAGAAATGTAGTGTTAGTGACTAGTGACAGCTAACTGCCTGCACAGGGTGGCTGTGTTTTGTTAGTGGACAAGTTTGAACAGGACTCGGGGGCTGAAGCAGCAGCCAGTCAGACAGGAGGAGGAACATGGGGTTTATTTAATGAATGAAGGTCTAATTCTAATGACTAATACTGCTGAATTATAACCACCCTGACCAGAGTCAGCATCAATCATGTGAATAACAATAATATTACACGCCGAGAAAGTGTTATCATAAAGTATGCAGTGTTGTAGGTTTGGGCAATATGGCTTCTCGATAGTATCTCGATATTTCTAGGCTGTTCCGCGATATATATCTCTATATAGACGTTTTCTTTAAAAAAAACATCCATTATTTTTTTCTTTTTCTTTTTCTTTTTTCTGTATTCTTCTTATTTTTTTTTATTCAAGTTGTTTTACTTGTGCTTTGTTAAATGTATAGTTATTTATAATTATTGAAGATACCGGTTAAAGTTTACTGACTATTGGCTGATTTATTGCAATAGGAATTTTTAAACTCCTTTTATCAGTATCAGCATTGGTTGCAAAAATCCAGCATTCCTTGCGCTCTTGTGGATATAATGACTATGTGGGTAAAAGCAAATATTATAAGTGTTATAATTAAAAAAAAATCATCACTCTACTATAATGTAAGCTTTAAAACCAGAAATAGACAACACTTATGTCATATAACGATATCTAGTCTGATATCACAATATTAATACATTATTGATGTGTTGTCCAGCCCTACGGTGTTGTTACAAAACTACCTAACATAACAAAACAATCAAAATACCAGCATATCCACCAGCCACTTGGATATTGTACCAGCATTTGACTGGTGGATACTGCTTATTTTGGTTCCTACCAGGATGTAGACAAAACAAAATAACAAATTATTATACAACACAGTCCTCTATAGCAACACCACAAACTCAGGATTCTTCTGAAATGGACATAGTTTAATTTATTTCAATTCTAGCTTAATTACAATCTCAGGGTCCAGATAAAAGACAAGGGAAAGAAATCTTTTAATGTCTTACAAAGAGACAACTACACCAGTGTCTCTACAGCTGGGATCGGTACCGTGAAAGTACTAAACCTTAAGTGCAAGATTTTTGCATTTTGAATCATTAAGCTGGCATATCAATTTATACCCCTTTTTTCACATTCATTGCATTTTTAATTAAAAACGGTGTAAAACTTCTTAAACTTTTCACTCATCTAGTGTGTAGAATGTAAAATATTTTATATTTTAGTGTGTTTGTGGTGTACCATAGTATTCTTTATTATATACACAGATATATGCAGATATTCTATAGACCTGTATCTTATTATTTATAGAGGAGTAAGGCTTGTTTTTTTTTTTAACTATTTTGTATTGCACTATTTTAATTTATTAATTTTGTTGTAGTTTGAGTACAATATGCTCACACCATCTGTATTCATGCACTAAACTTCTTGTGTTTAGAGGTGACACAATTAGTCGATTAATCAAAGGGTTAACAGAAAATTAATCAGCAACATTTGTGATAATATATTAATAATTTATCAAGTGTTATGACCAAATGTGAGGATCTGCTGCCTTTTTCTGATTTTAATCATTGTAAATGGAATATCCTTTGGTCTGCTGGTCTGACAAAACAATTTTAAGATCTCACCAGGGCTCAGGGAAGTTCAAGCACCGTTTTCTGACATTTCATTCTAATTAACTTAATAGCTCAATGCAGGGTGCAACAGTGCATTATAAGCTGTTCTAATGGAATAAACTGGATACACTGTGCTTATTACCTCTGCACATAGTTATTGTACTTTTCAGGCAGTTATTGTTATCTTGACACAATCTGAAACACGACAGATTAATTGATATTTTATGATCAGGTAACCAAGCTGAAAGGGAAGGTTGTTTACAGAATCTTCTCACACAAACATCTCGGCACACAAGAGGACACTGCTTTGCATTTAATTGGCAGTGTTAATCCACAGAGACAGGTCTACCTTTCCACTGCTGTGTCATAGTGACATAGTCAGCAGAGAGGAACAAGGAACCGTAAAATGATCTGCATGGGGAAGGAGACTGCTGGGAGGGGTGAGGGACGGCCTCTGAGCGAGGACAGTGGGTGAGGTGAAAGGGGACACATTAGGGGTCTGAGTGCTCATTTGAGGATCTGGCTTGAAGCCCTGTTGTACTGATGCCAGTATTAGTTGCCCATGACTACCCAGCTTTTCAGCACATCCTCTGTTTGCTCTCTCCTTGTCCCTTGGCTGTCCCTCTCTCCATCTTGTTTTGCTGAATTCTCCTCACTGTTGAACTGATTGTTTTTAAGTGGAATGTTTTCCCAATAAATATAATTATTTAACAGATTTTCAGTATTTACGAAGGGTGTTACAATTTCAAAATTAAATCTAAAATTGACTGAAATGAGCTTTCAAATGAAATAATCAAATCGAAAAGGCAGATTCTCCCAGATTCTCCCAGTATTTTCTTCACCGACTCTATTTGAGGCATCTGGCACACGTCTTAAGAAAAACCAACACTTCAAAGACGACACAGTGTAACTTACCAGCCACCACCACCTTTTTGAAGAGGAATTAAAAAAAATGTAACTGACACTTGTAAGAGCATAAAAGCAATGATCTGTTCATTTGTACAAATCAAGACTCAATAGTCTAACGATGCTAAAAAAAAATGTCTAAAAAGGAATCATGAGCTTAAAATCGAAAGTCAAATTGAATTGTGTATTTGGAGAATTGAGACACCGCTAATGTCTACTGATTTTGGTCTTTGTTTTGAAGCTGGATCAAGTTAATATTTAGCAAAGTATTCAAACTAAAGGTGCCATCTTTTTGTGGCTGCATGGTACCTCAGATGGAATAATCTAGTGCTGAAACACTAGAGCAGGATTCAGCAACCTGCAGGCTACATGTGGCTCTTCTGCCCCTCTCCAGTGGCTCCCTGTGGCTTTGACATATGAAAATAAATGATGGGTCTCTTTTTAAGGCCTAAAGTGCTTCTTACATTCTCTTATTGTAAAAGCTTTTACATCAAACTTAAAAAAAAGTTTTAATATTTCGTCAACTGAATTGTAATCATAGCTTATGCAGCCTTTTTCTCTAAATTATGCCTGTGGCTAGTCTTGAGTCTCCCCCGGCTAGCTATGGATGCAAAATCCCCCAAAATCTGAGTCCAGACAGATTTTTTTTGTTTTTTGATTTTGGCCAAAAATGGCTCTTATATCAGTAGAGGTTGCAGACCCCTGCACTAGATTATACATGAGGTAGTTTAAAAACAGTGACAACATTACATAGTTTGTCCAAAGCTTGGCTGTGAAGTGTGTGCAGTATTACAGGACGGACCACAGAGGGGCTGTGGAGGGTTTTGGATTACATGAATTAGTGATCTGTCCCATAAAGCTCATTGAAAATCATTGTAAACATTGTGAGATAACCACAAATACCCTTACCCTAAAGCTGATATAAGTCTCTACCAGCTACAAACAGAGACAGGGATGTGCTGACTGTGCTGTTGGTTTGCTCTGACAGACACCTTTCACCTACAAACCCACAACTCTGCTGTCCTTGAAGATACATGGGTGTAATTAACTGTAAGGCTACTTCTCTCACTGTCTTTACATGGCCTTCAAAAGAGCCGCACCTGTGTAAAGGTAACTGGACAGCTAAATATTGACCGGAACGTTTCTCATTAAACAATAAATCTTCTCTTGTTCTACTAGATCTTGTTAAAGATAAACACCCTGTCAGTCATCACATGCTGGCATGACACTGCTTTAGTCAGCAAGGGGAGTGCTAAACAAAAGAAAGTGCTTAACTAGAATAGATGTCTCTGCCTGCGGGTTTGCACAGGGCTAAACTTGAATATGAAAGTACTCATTACTTCATGATGAAGTTATACTCTTAAGTTGTAAGCAGTGTTTGTGTGAAGGCTCCTCGTAGAGTCTGAGTCATGCTTGTCACTTGATCCTGACACACAAACTGACCTCTGTTTCTCTCTCCGACCTCTCCCTCTACTCTGTAGCTCTCGGCGCCTGGTGTTGCTGCCTCCCTTGCTGGGTGAATTCATGAGCACGCTCCGTGACGGCCGTGCGTAGTCCTCGGGGATGGGGAGTGGAGTCCAGGAACAGCGGGCATCACTCACGCAGGGAGAAGTGCTGCCGCGGGCTTCCTCCAGTCAGTCAGAGGTGAGCTATGAGGGGAAATTTTATAGACGTCATCCTTTTGTCATGGAAAAAAGTCCACCCAGTTCAATTTTAATCTGTGTATTTGAATAATTTGTCTCATTTGTCTCATTCCTTAATTGACAGTACATATTGGAAAAATTCTGCGTCAGAACAGTCACTGTGATTTTATAGTTTGGATAAATTCAGAACAAATATCTAAAAATCCAAAGAGATCAGAACGTTACCCTGTGACTTGACTGACAAAAATCCTAAAAATGTTAAAACTTTATTTGAAGGAATGTGCATAAGGCTGTCATTACACTGTCATAACCCTGTCATGACACCTGTCATGTACATGACAGTGTCTTTATGAATGTTAATGACTGTTGTCACTTAGTTTCATCTGGTTAATTATGTCACTTTAATGCAAAGGTGACGTTGTTTGAGATGTCTTTGTTATGACAACTTGACATGAATCAAGACAACTTAACTTGTCAGTGTCTTTGTCATGACAACGTGGCATTATCAGACTTAAAGAATTTGTTCAGCTTCATGTTTTAACATTACATTAAACTGTTAGATGTGGCTGGGTTTTATATTGGCTGTCATAAGACCATTATAACTGTGTCATGAATATTTTCCTTGACTTCAAGTGAAGTGGTATATTTTTGACTTGTCATAAGGATGTAATTGTCTTTTATTACACTGTTAAAATGCTTTTGTAACAGTGTCATGAACAATTTCCTGGGCTTCAAACTAAAGTGGTACCTTTTGGGACTTGTCATAAAGATGTAATTAAATGTTATAAGGGCAGTTTGACACCAGAGCACAGTAGTAAGATAATTTAGCTTACTGTGTTACCTGATGGACAGACAGCAGTTAGCAACTTTACTTGTTGATAAAGTAGCCTGACTGCTGCCTAATTAGCTGATGCAGCCTTTGGGCACCAGGAGTCAAACACAGCAAGAAAACCACCTTGGTTCTTTATTCCCTGTCGTCAAACTGGCCACTGTGGTTTCAGAGGGTGTGTCCTGTCCCAGTCCGGCCAGAATCTCCAGTTCAGCCAGACCCAGCTACATGCTGATGACACTAACATGGTGGGTGAAAGTGTGGATCAGTACTGTGCATGTGCAACTCTCAACAGAGATGAGGAGGATGTGACATGTGTCACTCCTTTGTTAACTCTGTGTGCCCCTTGATATTGTCGTCTATTGCCAAACTTGCCTTATAACATTTGATGACATCTTTATGACCAGTCCAAATGGTACCACTTTTACTTAAAGTCCAGGAAATTATTCACAAAACCGTCTGAATTGCCTTTGAATTGCCCTGTTGTTGAAATCTGCTGTACTAATAAACTTGCCCTGCTTTGTAATAAAATCTAATGACATCTTTATGACAAGTCCAAACTGTAAGGTTAAGGAACATATTCATGACACGCTTAAAATGATGGCCAGTGTCAAAACCAACCATGTTTGACAGTTTAATTTAATGTTAAAACATGAAGCTAAACAGTTTTTTTGAGTTTGATAATGTCAAGTTGTCATAATAAAGGCATCTCAAACAATGTCAGCTTGGCAGTGAAAATAACATAATTAGTGGCCTGGTGGTTCGGTTGGTGGAGTGTTCTCCCCATGTTCTGGGGCTGTGGGTCCTCACATGCCGCTCACATGTTCATTGCGGGTTCCATGACGTAGTTCCGACAGTGCAATGACAATCTTATGCACCAGTCTTTTACACCTACCTTGTTTGCTCCGGACTTTCCAATTTGATCCAAACCAAGACTGCTAACCTCCCTCAGATCACGGTCCAGACCAAACAGCTGAACTGTGGTCTGACTGAAAGAGGTGGTCACCGTTGTTTGGTATGTTTCAAGCGTGAGAACTTCTCTTTTGGACGATTTGGACTTTTGGACCAACGGGAAGGTCAGGCAGGCCATCATCGAATCTAAACACAACGAAACAAAATGAGCCACCAGTAGCACATGAGCAGAGAAAAAGACCAAATGTTTAATTAACATTTGGTTCTGCAACTTCATTTCACCAAAATTCAGACACATTTTAATTATTTAAAATTCAGGTCAGACCCATGCCTATACACAAACCAGTCAAGACAGCTCACAGATGCACTAACAGCAGGATGTACGTATTTCATGTATAGTTCTTTATTACGGTGTCATGATTCTCTAAATCTGTAATTGATGATTTGACTTTGGATTTAAACATTCTTCTAGCACTGATGGGTCAAATTGTTCTTTGATAAAATCTGTTTATCAATATGGTATCAAGTGTGATATAAGAGCCAGAGAGCTACGCTGTGTTGTTTTTCTTAGGACACCTGCTGGACACTACCAGTAAGCAGAAGTGGAGAGAAATATAATACACTGGAAGAATAACTATTCTGCCTTTTCGGTTTGATTATGGAAATTGAAAGCTCATTTTGATTTGTTTGATTTAAAATTGAAATTGTGACACCCCTATTCTTTAGTGCTCTTGCATAATTGCAAGTGAAACCAACATTAACCAGATCAAATGTATAGAATTTAACAAAAACATGAACTTCGGTTTGGACTTTCAGGTGTGAAAGCATATTAATTTCCATTCCCTTTTATGTTTGTTAGTTGTCTAATGCTGTTTCATTGTCTGTGTTTTACCTGTCTGTGTGCTGTGAAACTATGTTCTCATCTCCTCCTAATTGCGCTGCTGTATAATGTGTGAAAGAGATGAACTGAGCTGAGCTCAGTGACCGTCTGTCCTCTTCTTTGTCTTTGGTTCATTTAAGGACATCTGCTCCCATTTGTACAGTTTTGTAAGCCGAGTAGTCAGATGTCATCTATTATCCTTTATGTAACTCTGGTTTAATGATCAACAGCATCACAAACACAAGTTTGTTCACACAAGGAGGATGCAGTTTTTACAGGACTGGCTCTGTTTGGTGTCGTTGACCCTAAATGTGATTCCTCCATCACTGTGCAGGGCCTGAAGCACACTCGCTCTGTCATCAACTCGCTCTTCTCAGGGGCGTTAGCAGGAGCTGTGGCCAAGACAGCTGTCGCCCCATTGGACAGGACTAAAATCATCTTCCAAGGCAAGTGGATGCTCTGCTGACCTAAAAGTGGAAACTGATTTTAAATTAGAAATGACCCACGCTGATGCCATGGAATTATATTTAGATCTGATGTTGTGTTTTAACTGTGTGACACATTTTGTTTTTCAGTGTCTTCAGCAAGATTCTCTGCCAAGGTAGGTGTCATCACATATTTAATGCCAGTTTCTAGCTAAAACAATTGTCTGCTTCTCATTCATAACAAGACATTAATTCATATCCATTGCAGTTAACATAAGTCACATGTTAAGAATTTTGATTTATCAACTTAATTCACAGTTAAAATGAATTTGCATACACTAAAATCAATGAAACATGTTTATTAATGCTATAGTTTTTAGTCTGACCCTCAAACAGTAAGGAACAAATTTAAAGACAAATATCTAAGTGGTCTCTAATCAATTCAAACTGAGTACGAGCATGTGTGTGTTGATGTGCACACAGGAGGCCTACAGGTTGATCTACCGCACCTACCTGAAGGATGGCTTCTTCAGTCTGTGGAGGGGAAACTCTGCCACCATGGTGCGAGTCATCCCGTACGCTGCCATCCAGTTCTGTGCACACGAGCAGTACAAGAGGCTGCTGGGAGGATACTACGGCTTTCAGGGGAAGTAAGTGTCAGTTTGTACTGGTAGAGCTGCTACTCAGGCCTGCTGGCTCATCTGTAGACTGTTATCTTATTTAAGATTTTGTTTATGTCTTGTGGAGTAATGGAAAATGTGATTTGTTTTTTTCTCTGTGTTTCAGAGCCCTACCTCCATTTCCAAGGTTACTGGCGGGGTCTATGGCTGGTACCACGGCAGCCATGCTGACCTATCCCCTGGATATGGTGCGAGCTAGGATGGCTGTGACGCCAAAAGAAATGTAAGATCATCTTTAGCTGCCAAGACACAGTCATTAAGTGGATATTTAACACACATAGAACATCACTACAGTAAAATAACATGAGGAGGCTGCATTTGTATGAGTGTGTTGCTAAAAGGTTCAGGTCAGGGCTGCACAACATGACTTCTAAATGATACTGACATATGTTTAGGTTATTATGTGATATATGATAGATATTTTGATATACATATTTTCCTCAAAAATAATATACAGCAAATTCTCAAATAGTTCAAACATATAATCTGGTTATTTAGCTTCCATCTGATAGGACAGCTCTAAACAAACAGGAAATGGGGGAGTGGGGGGTGGCATGCAATAAATTACTAAATTTTGCTGTAATACTTACATACTTTTACTTCAGTACAATTAACGATGCTAACTTTTACTTATTGTGGAGTATTTCCCAGTGGGGTTGGTATCAGTACTTAAGTAATGGACCTGAATACTTCTTACACCTCTGGTTAGCACTCAGCCTAACTGCACCCATGTATTTCCATCCGAACCCTCCACTTTAAGGGAGTTGGGCTTGTGGGAAATCTGTGTGTGAGACAGAAGTCTAGAGGGTTTTGCTTCGAAAGTGAACTAGCCAGTTAGCAGTTATGAGTCAGACTGAAGCCGAAAACTGGGGGTTTCCCAGATACATTTCTGAGCTGGCAACCGCTGAGAGAGTAACAAACACGAGCAATCATTTGATCCACCGATGACTCATAGCTGTTAACGAGCTAAATAAGCTCTTCAAAGACCAGCTCTGCTATGAAGAGTGCAAGAAGATTCTGAAGTAACAGGGACTTTTTTTTATTGCTTTTATTGCTTCTGTGGCACAATACACAATACACAACAGTAAGCTTGATTCACACACTTCACAGCTGACTACAGTAACATTAACTGCCCCTCAGTGACGATCCGGAGAAACACTGAAACCTTGAATATGATGATATTGTCGTTTGCTAAATCGTACATTAAGTCATACTTTAATATATCCAATATATTTGATATATTGCCCAGTCCTACTGTTGACTGATGGGGCTGAATGAAAACAGACCATCCTGAACGAGCAGGAGTCTTTTCCTTCTTACTTCTCCTCCAGTTTCATGCTGATCAGTTTTTTGTACATGTTGCCTTCATTGCTTAGGTACAGTAACATTCTGCACGTGTTTGTGCGGATATCCCGGGAAGAGGGCTTGAAGACTCTGTATCGAGGCTTCACTCCCACCATCCTGGGTGTTGTGCCCTACGCTGGTCTCAGCTTCTTTACCTACGAGACACTGAAGAAACTACACGCAGGTTTGTCTACAACCCCTTTCTTTGACACCTAATGTTTATGTTGCATTGTGAAACATACATGTTCACTGAATGGTCCTCTCTCCCCAATAGAGCGCAGTGGGCGTCCGCAGCCCTACTCGTATGAACGTCTGGCGTTTGGAGCCTGTGCAGGTCTCCTCGGCCAGTCGGCGTCTTACCCTCTGGACGTGGTACGACGGCGCATGCAGACCGCAGGGGTCACGGGCCATACGTACGGCACCATCCTCGGCACCATGAGGGAGATTGTGTCTGAGGAGGGCGTTATCCGTGGACTCTACAAAGGTCTCAGTATGAACTGGGTTAAAGGACCCATCGCCGTGGGGATCAGCTTCACCACCTTTGACCTCACTCAGATCCTCCTGAGGAAGCTGCATCAGATGGGCTACACGGCTCGATAATAACGACACAGAAGGGAGGCAAACGGGGGTCGTGATGAAGAGATCCTCATAAGCCTTCTGAAGAGAAACAAAAGGACGAGAGAGTGTGTGCAGAAGCAAACACACACCGGCTCAGGACACGTGGGTAATATTAATGCAATCTCTTGCTTTATTTGTGTGCAGCGCGGGGTGTGCAGCCCCTGCAGGCGTGAGGTACGGTGGATGGTACCGTGTACCTGTACACACTGTTGTCATGTACATCTAAGTGCAATATGCTCAGTGATTTTATGTGTGTATGTGTGTACACAGAAATTGTAATGCTCCTGATGTTGTGGACCAGGCCTGTGAGTGTATTTGTCAACCAGAGAGTTTAGAGGTTCACACACTGAGGCCTGCTGTGTGTGTCTGCTTGAAACTGACACCTTCCAATGCAATGCAGGCTGCCACTCATTTAAAGATGGATTTAATTCATTGAGAGTGAAATATGCCCCCCCTTGAGATTTATTTTGATGTGAGTGAGTTTGTTTTAAAGAATTATACCAAAGTTTAGAAAATGAGCTAGCTGCAGATTATATGATGTTAGTGCTTAGATTAAAGCACAAATACCCAGCACAGAGGTAACAGCTTTGTTACTGCCATCAGATAGTCAGTTTTTGTTTGAGTTGATTATATTGAAATCAGTCCGGGATCTTTTAGTGGAACTCCTTAAGATTGAATTAACAGACTTTTATGGAACAGCAGACACATGAGCTTCATTTCATGCCAGTGCCAACAGATATGAAGTATAAAGAGTGCCCATATTATTTTGTTTGTTTCACTGTAAACATGTAATGGACTTTTTAAGATATTGTTAATTGTGGTAGATAGTTTCTTTTTTGTCTAGAGGTGATTATACTGATTTTACTCACTGTTCTCATTGAGAATAGTAGTTGAAAGTGGCAGTTTCAGTTAAACTTCCTATCCATCTAATGTATATCATATCATAATCTGCTAGGTCATTTTCCAAAATGTGAGATCTTATACACTGATTTAACAGTTTAGTAGGAACACCTGTACAGTCTGATGTAATCCACTACAACAGCCCTGCGTTGATATGCTACCTAAATGAAGTTTACAATGTTCTGTTGTTGTTCACTGTCTGAGCAGCATCGCTTTAATTCCCTTAAAGGGATAGTTCAGATTATTTGAAGTGGGATTGTATGAGGCACCTATCGGTAGTCACTGTGTTACCTACAGTAGATGGCGGTCGACCTGCCCCACGTTTGGAGAAGCAGAGAGGAGTACCAGAATGGAAGCTAAGCTAACATTTTTTTTTTTGGCTTTTTTGGCTAAAATACATTTTGCTGCTGATCCTGTCCACTGCTTCTCCAAACTAGGGTCATGTTGATCAGCATCTACTGTAAGTTACAAACCCGCGTGAGATAATCTGAATTATCCTTTGTGGGTATTGTACTGGATTACAGTATACTGAGAGGTATTTCTAGTATTCTGTCCACCTCTGGTATGTCACTGGTAACGGACACACAGACAGTCGCGTATACAGTATACAAATGTCGTCTTCCATTTGCTGTTGTGGCAGCTGTGGCGTGTTTTTGTTTAATACTTGGCAAGTTGTAGAACTGTAGCAGCGTTTGCTTACAGAAGCTCGACTGAAAATATGCACACACCTAGTGAAGAGATCATTTCTGTTACGGGCATAATTTAGCACATGAATTTTAGTGTTTTCAGTATTTTACTTTACCTCAGCATATAATCAAATGTTCATGACATTCTTAACATATCAATTTTTTTTATGTGGACTAGTGTCAAAATCAGAATTAGGTGCTGCTCTGTTTTTATTTGATCATACGTGAGACAGTTTGAACAGTATTGATGCAGGCTTACTGTTGTTGGACAGTGTCAATAGTTTCTATACTTAGAACACACATACCGAGGCAGGAGGGCTGAGCCGGGCGAGCAGCTGGGTGCAGAGCCAACTGGAGCAAAGGGCAGGAAAGTGGCACCTTTACCAGAATAAAGCTGGAAGTTCTCTGTGGGGGTTGGGATCTAAACTGAGACTCTGCAGTTAGTTAAAAAACAAACAAACAAAAAAAAAAAAACTCCAAAATTCATTGTATAAAATTCTTACAAACTTTGGATTATTATAGTTGGAATTGATCCATTAACTAATCAATTTGTCGACTGATTATTTCTGTTCTAGGGCCTATTTTTAAATGTATTGATATTAATGCTTATTCAGTACCTCAATGAACTGGTTCCCAACATGGGGGTCCTGACCCCCACTAGATGTCACCAAAGTTTCACGGAGTGGAGACTTTCTGACTTTTAAGGGGTGTAAGAATAAAAATATTCACTAGGCCTATATGTATATGAGCATTTCATGCATTTCTATGAAGAAAACAAAATTAAATTATTATTTTAAAATGGTAAGATGATTATTTAAGATAGAAGAAGACCTGAGCACAAGCTTTATTTCACAGAGCCTTCTCTCTCTGCTAACAGCCTCGTCCTGCGTTAGAAAAGTACACAGATAAAACAACCAAAGAGTTAATGGAACAATGGCCAAGTGCCAAAAAGAAATCTATTAAATATGATTGATTCTTAAAAATCAACAACGAGATAATACAGAGTTTTCTAAGGTGTTTGCGAAAATATCAGAAACACTCTTCTCTGATCAATACTCACAGGAAATAATCTGCTGAAAATTCATCCATATCGCTTGTTTTACACAAACTTCCTGCAGTTTTTGTGTCACTACTTTGGTTAATTGTACAGTTCATCAGTTATTCTGTGCTGTTATTGTTATACATTGAATACAGTATGAAATATCCATAAAATACGTCACAAAGTCGTCAGTTTACTCAGTGATACAAAAAGGTTGGGAACCACAGCCTCAGTGTTTGCACCAGGACCACAACAACACTGTTTCTGAGACCTTTCTTTGTGGTATATAACATTTTATCTACAAACCTTTTATTCATTAAATTTAAGAGGGTAATCTTCTGAAATGATAAATATGTTTAAACACAAGTGGCATCAAAATATTTTGCCTCAGTAAAATTGATAAAAATTAAGGTTTAAATCAGGGACCGTCTGACTTAGGGCTGCAACTAAAGTGTATGTTCATCGTTGATTAATCTGTATCTGAATCTGAGCGTCACTCCTCACTGCTTGGGACACAATATTGATCAGTGTTTTTCCAGAGTTTAAGATGATGTCCTCAAATGTCTTGTTTTGTCCACAACCCAAAGATTCTCCATTTACTGTCAGAGAGGAGTACAGAAACCGGAAAATATTCACATTTGACAAGCTAAAGTCAGAATTTGGGCCTTTTTTTCTTGATTCTAATTGTTGCAGGGAACATGTTTGCTTTTTTCAGTAAAAATGAAATGCAAAATTTACGATCTGCACTGAAGTTGTGGCTCATATTCACTCTGTCAAAATAATTGCAATATGATTTTTTTTTTGCATATCATGCAGCCTAATCACTACCAAGCCCTTTCCAACTGGCGACTGAACTTTACCCACATTCATCGAACTCAACTCTCCACTGTCCTGCCTCTCAACGTTTATCAGTTTATCACCTCTTATCTGTCTGTTGGTGGATGTTGTGATCGTTTTCCTCATCGTCCAGTGAGTCAGGAGAACTGTAGCAGCGTTCTGGTGACAGAGAACTTAACATAGTCAGATAATTATGTTAATCAGATTCACTCGGGTTAACGGCAGAACAGTAGATGCGGGTTTTAGTCTTTAATATCTTTGCCTTAGGTAGCAGGCGGGAAACGATGTGTAGCTGCGTTTAGATCAACACCTGCTTGACACCTGCACCTTTAGAGCTGAAGCGTGCACAGTGATAGAAAGTACACAGTAACTGAGAGCCGAGTGAAGGGTAGTTACTGACTCTTAAGTGCCTAACAAGGAATAGTAACGTTTTTACTATGACTGAGCTACTTCTATTAACCTTTTTGAAGGTTGCTTCCATTTTCTAGCCTTGCTTCGGTCTTGAAGTCATGGACATTTAAAGGCACAGCAGATGGTGTGAAGTTTTGGAGATTGTTTAGACCTCTGTGACTGAATGTATTACTTCAGGTACAGTTTTTCTATGTGAATTTTGTAAAACTTATAAACTGCCTTGTAGGGTATTTGCTGTCTAGGGTGACGTACACGATCCTTGGCTCCCTAACAAACTTGACCAATCCATTCCAACCAGGCTAGGACTAATTTAAATAATGCAGGAAGAATTTAAAAGAACGTTTATTGGTTATTTGTACCCTGATTTCAATTGGAAGAACGTAAAGACTGTTGCAATGTTGTCTTCTCCTTACTGACCTGCATATAGTTCAGAGGAGATGGATAAACACATGACAAGATGACAACAAGCTTGGAAATGACCCAGACAATCATAAAATGCCAAACAAATATATGTTTCAAAAGAAAGGTGATTCTTTTTGTTGACAGTGGCTTAACGAGGATGAGGGATACTGAAACACTACAACAACTAACTCTGGTAAAAAATGTGATTTTATTTGCTCTTGTCAAAGCAAATTAAACAGTTTTAACCCTGTTTGTGGGTAATAATCCTACATAGATGTGCAGACATACGATGCTAACGTGTTTGCATGTTTACAACACATCATCTTGTGGTTTTTTTGTGTTTCAGTGCCGCAGTGATGCGACGGCTGTTTTGTAAATCGTAGTGATTTGTGCCAACTGAATGTAAACCTACTAATAACCACACCCTGTGTCCAGTCTCTAGTGACGATGGTGTTTCTGTAGGAAAGTTTTGAAATATCAAATCCTCCAATAAAACTGGATGTTGACAACAGATTGATGTGTGTTTATTATTTCAGTGTTTTTCCCCGTGTCCCTGAATGACGTGTGTTTGTACATGTGGAGTTGGTTTAGCGCCTACATACAATCTGTTCAGTGTGGTCTTCAAGGACACGTGACATTAACATTTTAAGAACCCGTGTGTAGGATTTAGTGGCAAGACTTACCTCACCCTCCCCTTCCTAGTTTGTCGAAGAAACTGTGGTGGTCACATAACTCATGAAAAAGAGTCAGAGCCAGTGTTTGGTTTGTCCCCAACTGTAGAAACATGGCTGTGTAACATGATGGACTCCATTAAACCTGCGTCCTCTGTAAATATAAAGGGCTAATTCTAATGAAAACACAATTCTTCAGTTTGCACTGTTAAAAACATGCTTATGAATATTATACTGTACTACTGCTTATAGATCACTCTAGATCTCACACACTTAACCTTTAACACACATAACCAGACCTCAGTTGTGACTTTTTTGTAAATTAAAAACAAATGAACACATAGTTTCTTGAATTATAAATTAAACCACCTTAATTCCAATAAATTGGGTGGAGTGGGTTATGTTACAGTACAGTTATTCCCATTTAAAAATAGAAACATACATAAGCATAGAGAAATTATAATATAAAATTAGAATACATTTAACAATACATATAGAAAAAAAAAACAAATAGAAAATGTGTAACTGTGTGTACTACAATAAATAGAATACTATTCTTAAAGAAAAAACAATAATACTGATATAAGTAGGTTAAATTGCAAGAGTATTCTAAATAGATAAATAAATATATAAATACGAGAAACGATAAATTAATGTTGAAATAGACAGTAAGTGAATTTATACGGAAATACAAATACACTTACTTTTAGAAATAAATTTAGAGTAATAATAAATAAATTAATACTGGTGAAGTGTAATATTGGCATTTGTATTTCTTTATGGCAAATTAATTGTGTTCATTAAGTTATTTATTTCTCGTGTCACTTTTTGGCCCCCATACCCGTGAAACTGTCTTTGTTTTAGGCTTCAGACTGAGGACACACGGTGTGTAATGTCAGCCAATGACCACTGCAGGGCGCCCCATCCTTATGGATGGATGGACTCCTCCGGCTGTAGTGTCGCAGACGGCCGGTAGGTGGCGGTGCAGCCCGGCGCTGGGAGCTGACGGGAGGTGAGCTGGGTCAGATGGAGCTGCTTCTCTGCCTGAGGCCGTGCTGCTGCCTGCGCTTTGAACTTGACCGTGAACGCAACACGGCAACACGGCAACACATGAACCCGACGAAGACACGGAGCGAACTGAAAACACTCTGAATACATTAACATGAATTATTTTATTAAAATACACGGGGTGTTTGAGATTGTTCATACATGCATCCTGATTTTGTAGAATTGAAAAAAAACAAACAAACAATATTTAAATTATTGTATTTATTAAACTGAGTGCTTCTGTTCAGGGAGCGTCTGTCTAAATGAGCAAAAATATTCGGTTTGTTCCGGTTTTTCTTGTTGAAGCGGACAAGCAGCTCGGAGCCTCTTTGTGCACAGATTTGTGGGAACGTGGGAGAAAAAAGCGCCAGAAGAAAAGAGCTATAGGGAAGATAGAGGACTAATTAGAGAGTGAAGGAGGGAGGGATGGACGGAGGCTGTCAGAGGATGTGGTTGCTATAGATACTTGGCATGATGCCAGGTGGAGGCAGAGCACATTTGCATTTATTCAGATGATGGCTGCTCTCTCTCTCTTTCACTGAAATAAAAGCAGCAAAACAGCCATTTCTTCCATTTCTAATTCATTCTTAACCCAATTTCCCTTTAAAACGAGGTTTTCATTTTGATGATAAAAAAACCCAAATTGGAAATTTAGTCAGAAAATACAGCATTTACCCACTTAAGCTTGATAAAGAAATATGTGCTATTGTGATCGAGCCACAAAGCAAAATGTTGCTCTGTTACAAAATCAAGGTGCTTTTTAACCATGTCGGAGATCATTTTATTCTGAAGGTGAAGGCTCCAAATTGCCTCTTCTTTTTCCTTCATTTTTTCTTTTCTTTTCTTAAAAATAACAACATCTAAACATTTCTCTTTTTATACAATTTTAAAAAAATACAAAGAATAAAAACCTGTGAACTTATTCTAGGCCTGAGGACAGTTTCATGTAGGCCCAAATTTGTTGCTCAAGTTAAGCTTCAAAAATTCAAAAGTCATCTGTTTTAGATTGAAATCTCATGTCAATAAAGGCACACGGGAATAAAAAATAGTGCAGGGCTTTTATTTAAGAGTTTTCTTATAATTACCCGTTCAACATTAAAACGAGTTAGCAGAGATTTTAGATTAATTAGCCTTGTTTGACGAGTCTGGCCTGTACAGTAGCTTAGTTAGCTGGTTTAGGCCTGTGAACTAATAGATGATTATTTATTTATTTCCCATTTGAAATCCATTCAAATAAATTTATTATATAGCAGAAGTCTTAGCCATGTTTATTTTTGTTTGAAATTTTTCTTTTTTTTTTTTTTTTTTTTTTTATAGTTTCCACTCCTAAATTACACTGCATGACCTAAATTAATTTAATAGGATACACTATTAAACATTTTCCATTTTTTAAATTACATTTATTCATTAAAGTGCTTACTGAAAATTCGTTAGTATATCAACAGAATAAATTCACAGGAGAAATATGTCAAAGCCAATCTTCTCTTTATTGACACAGCAAAGATTCAATGACACTCGGAGAGGAAAACACTCAGAGGTATTTTTCAGCTGATTCAACCTTGACATCGAGTATGACTTCAAGCACAAACCCCCCCCCAAAAAAAACAAGATTTAAAAAAAAACTTAATACACTTCAATGACTTTGAAAAAAAAAAAACTTCTTACAGATTTTCAAGAAGACACAACAGGATCATTTTCAACATATGAACCTGGAGGTAACACTCACAGATCACTTTATATAAGTTTGTATCAACATTAAAATATTTAGAAAAATAAAATACAATATTCATTTTCATTTTAATACAACCCCGATTAAAAAAAAAGATGGATGCCATTTGTAAAAAGTTAATATAAACAGAATGCAATAATCTGTAACTTTGTTTGACCTTTATTCAATTGAAAACAAACACAAGATATTTAATGTTAAAACTGATAAACTTCACTGTTTTCTGCAAATATACTCACATTCTGAATTTGATTGCATTGTATTTTTATTTTACACAGTGTCACAACTTTTCTGAACCTGGGGTTGCATATTTTAATATATTAATTCTTAATAAATAATATTTATGCATGTAATGCACGTGTTGTTTAAAATACATGTTAAGGCACAGCTGGTGGAAACAGAAAATTGTATCTGATGTTTTAAGTTTCTCTCTTTGTCAGTGTTTTTTTTTTTAATCTTGGATTTGGTCCAGATTTAGTGTTTCAGTGCGAGTTTGGAGGAAAAGTAGTGTGTGCATGATAGAGTGACTCATGTCATGTCAGAAGGAATAAAATAATTCAGAATAACATCATTTTAATGTTATAAAGATCAGTTACAGATTCTGAAGACGATATGAAGCAGTGTCCCGACACAGGTGACGGGTGTGTTGTATTTATTTTAAAAATCTTTTCAGCAGTTATATGTTTGTCATTAATGGTAGAATCAGTAGGATTTGCCCGAGCTGTTTGTAAAAATGCACCAGACAGATACCAGGATGTCAAATACTGACGTTTTGGGTTGATGAAGTGTCCTGAGCACAGCAAAATAATGAGAAAAATAAGGAAATACAGGGAGATGCAGACACCAGCACACACTTCCAGTGGGTCAAGTGATGACTGAAAGGAAATTATGCTTATATGAGTCTATACATTGTTTTAGATTTTTTTTTTTTTATCACAAATTCCTCCTGAAGTGGCGGCTGCACTCTCTGTCATCTGGTTTAAACAGGTCAAATGACATTAACAGTTATTATCTATGACAGCCTAATCAGTGCAACAGACAGGTGAATAAACATCAATAATACTCTGTCTTATTTCAGAAAAAATAAACATTTTCAATAACTAAAAGCAGGAATTATAGCCAACATAACTGATTTGTATTGTATTGAGTATTTTCACAAATTCATGTGTTTTCTGTGTTATCTATTACTATAATCGTTAATATTTGGAATTAAAAAGTACAGAATTTGGGATTTGGGACAACTGCTTGTAACTGGGATTAGATCTGATTGATCAAACAATAATCGACTATTAAAGTAATCACCAACAATAATGATAATCAATTAATTAGTTTGAGTCAAAATTCTCTGATTCCACCTTCTTAAATGTGAATATTCTACGGTTTCTTTTCTCCTTCATGACAGTAAACCGAATATTTTTGGGTTGTGGACAAAACAAGACATTTGAGGACGTCATCATGGGCTTTGAGAAACACTGATCAACATTTTTTGGACCAAACAACTAATCGATTAATCAAGAAAAATAATCAGGACTTCAGGTCACCCTGGTCCATAACAGTGTGTCTGTGTCAGAGTCTTCAATCATACAGTGAAATCCTCTTCCTTTAGCCAAAAGTTGTTCAGCCAATCAGTGATTTTTCCCACAGCGTCACCAATCTGCAGAGACACAAGAAGAAAAAGGAAATTAGTGACAGGATTGGGCCACGGAATAATAATAAAAAAAAAAACGTCACAAAACCGTCATGATCATAAAGGCCCGTTAGATAAACCTTCACCCGAGGTTTCACAGCGAATAATCGCGCCTGTGCGTCACGTCACAGGACTGACGCAGCAGTTTTGGCCCGAAAAACTGGGGTTGAGAGGGGGAGCAGAGACACGGAGGGGACTCCCTGCTCATGACTACCAATATCTGTCTGTGTCTGAGTCTACACTCGTCCACCTCTGACCCCTAAAGTCTGGAGCGTCAAGAGGACACGCAGTCAGTGGGGAACCCCGCGATTATGCCTGAGGGAAAAGACACATGCACACAGGAAGCAGACACACTTCAGCTGTCTGGTTTTGCACCGTCATGACTGAACAAGATAAGGATCCAACCAGCAGAAGAAGATAAGGGACTTAATCCTAATTTGTCCAGACTTTAATCATGATAATAAACGAAAACCACGCAGGGACGTTATTATGTTCTTATTATTCGACAAAATCTTCTATAAAACCTAGAATGACTTCAGGCTCATGGGTTTTAAATTCCACTTTCTTATTTCTATTAATGCACACACAGTGGAGAGCGATGAGGAGTAAAAATCAAGGTGTGTGTGGGCCGTGAGGAGGTGGAGGTGGTTGTGATTGAGGAGATCAGAGCCAGACTACAGTCCCTGGATAGATGCAGTGTTTCAGACATTGGGGCAATTATGAGGGGCCTTCCACAGCCTGTAGGGCTCTCCAGGGCTCTTCTTCTGCCCACGCTGTCCCAACAACTGGATAATGTATGCAGAGGGGGGCCTGCAGTCCTGTCTCCACACCACACACCTTTCAACACACAGACAGCAAGTTGCTCAGAGGGTAATACAGTTAAATATAAAAGTTTTTATGATTTCAATAAAAGCAGGAGTGAGTTGGAGCCGTAAGAAGACTACTGAGACCCTTAAAATGATGTAACAGCGACAAAAATAAGGATATGAGCCAAATAAATACAGCAGGTCAGAGGAAGTGTGATGGATCATTTCCAGCATGACTTATTTTAGCAGATTATTCCTTCCTTCCTCTGTCCTAAAAATCCTAAAATAACTACAGGATTTAGCATATTTCTGTCGAAACTGAATGTCTGTCTCCTCACTCACAAAAATACTTTTGATTTTTCTAACATGAAGAACAGGGCAGCGCAGAAGAGCGTGAGCTTTATTTAATGCAGGTCCTTCAAAATTTGAACTTCATGCCTTTCGAGGCAACATTAAAAGCATTTTTAAAAAGATGATGGCGTTTTTAGGGCTGCAACTAATGATTATTTTCATTATCAATTAATCTGCTGATTGTTTTCACAGTTAACTGATTAATCGTTTTCTATCTAAAGTGAAAAATGCTCACTGAATTTCCTAGGGCCCAAAGTGACGTCTTCAAATTGTCTTCTTGTGTCCCACCAGCAGTCCAAAACTTAAAGACTCTTCATTTACTGTCATAAATGACAAAGAAAAGCAACAAATCCTCACGTTTAAAACCAGACATTTTTGTTTGAAGAATAACCGAAATGATTAATCAATCATAAATTAATCATGCAGCTAATTTTCTTTGGATCAACTAATTGATTAATCAACCAATTGTTGCAGCTCTGGTTTTCTAAACTTAGTATCCACGGTGATTTATATGTCACAAAACAGCTGGTGGGTATTTTAACAACAATCACAGATCAATAAAACTTGAGATTCCCCGCACGGATCTGACCGAGTTTGAGAAAGAATTAATGAACTTTAGCTCGATTGAGGTTTTACAACATGCAAATGAATGCTGTAGTTGTATTGTTGGCAAGTTCATTAAACTTTCAGTTCACCATCTTTTAACGCACTGGTAAAGAGATCTCAGAATATGTTGGATTTGTAACCATGAATTGAACCATTGAATTTCAGAGACTTTCTTTCATGTTGGTGACTTTTACAGAACGAAAATAACAAAAACTACACAGCAACAGCATTTTATGTGAATTACTTTTAATTTTGCTTTCAATTCTTTGGAAAGAATAAAGAATAAGTCGCTGCTCTGATATGACCTTGCGGAAATCTCTGCCATAAACTAAAATTCATCAGTTTTCTTTCATTCATTCATTTTTTTTTACCCTGCCTCTAAAAGAAAACCGATGTGGCAGATTTTAGAAAATGCATGTCCCTTTTCTTAAAAGCTGTATAGGGCTTATACACACCGCACAGTGCCAGACACAGGTCGTGATAATGAAAAGGAAAAGAGTAAGAATTTGTCATAAATGAGGAGAAACAGAAGAGAATTGTGATCTCAGGAGGAAACAGGAAGAGGGCAATAAAAATCAGGAGTCTCCTGAGACGTATCGGTTGGCTGTCTTCAGTTCGTCTGTGTGTATCTCTCAAATAAACCCACAAATAAATAAACATGACTGATCAATGGACTGTACATGAGGAAAGACGCCACCCTGACGAGGACGAGATATCTGAAGACATTCGGCGAATAAAGCCTGATTTATTGGAGAAGAGTTGTGCCAGAGTTGATGTCCTTGATTTATCCAAAACGGATTTGAATCAGAGCTGTAAACTTGAGATTTTGACTTGACTTGTCAGAACAAAAGCTTTTAATAGGAAAAGTTTTAACAAAACAGAACAAAAAAAGCAGGCGGTCCTCTGCTACAGAGGTTAAATTATTTAGTCGGTTCATTTAAAGGACTTGAAAGGACTTTGACAGGAAAATGTTAAAATGCTGACTCATTATAATAGTCAGCAATCATGTTATGGTAAAAAAAAAAAAAGAAAAAATACATTGCGATTATTTTGACGGATATTGAAAAAAAAAGATCATTACAATAAAATCATTATAATATGACAGTTGTTGGGGTCTGTACCAAACAAACATGTTTTCTTTCTTCGTAGGCCGGAGCATCTCTGCAGCTCCACAGTGCAGTATGCTCAAATGCTGAGTCACTTTAAAAGTCAGCAATCAGAGGCCTGAAAGACAGTTTCCCGTAAAGACTTGAGATGTGACTTGGGAGATGGAGAAAGGACTTGAAACCTGCTTTGACGGGACTTTAACTTTTCTGATTATAACTACTGTAACTTTTCCAACACAGAGAGCAGACCGTCCACTAAATTCCTCCTCTCTTCCACTCGACAAGGTCGGTCTTTAGATGATATTCTCATGGTAACGAGGTAAATCTTTTTCTACGGATCAAGAAGGCAAGACAGAGAAAGAAAGTATGAGTGTGTGAAAGAGTTGGGAGAGTGTGAGAGGTGTAAAATAGACGCAGAGAAAGCCTGAATTTGTGTCTGTGAGGAGGGTGTTTGTGTGTCGGACTCTCTCCCTCCACTTCCCTTCTTTCTGTATTTAACCCCCCCCAACCCAACACACACACACACACACACACACACACACACACACACTCTTATGCTGACATTGTGTCCGTCCAACAAAGACGTCCCCGCAGCCCCCTCATTATAAATACATGTCATTGGATCACAGCTCGTCTGAATCCCTGAGTCTGCTGCGCTCTAAGTGGCCGTGACTGAGCCCTGAATGGGTGGCCGAGCGACAGCTATACCAATAGAGCCAACAGTGTGTGTGTGTGTGTGTGTGTGTGTGTGTGTGTGTGTGTGTGTGTGTGTGTGTGTGTGTGGACAGAGACGACCACAGCCCCCAGCCTATGGGAATGAAAGCTTCACAGCAGGACAAGGTCAGAGGTCAGGCTGTCTGTTACATACACACACGCACGAGTTTTACTGGATGTTTGTGACAAGAAGTGATGCAGAAATGACAAAAACACGGACAAAGTTATGATCTGAGTTACGAAGAAGAAATCTGTAATATATTCACTGCATTAAATCATAAAGTGATCAAGAAAACAGGCTACAGCCAGAACGCTCTCCTCTGAAAATCCCATTTCGTTTCATGTTTATTAGAGTTAACATTAATGCCGAATGTTCACTTCATGAGTAAATGTCTATTTCTGAGTCCCAAGAAATAATTAATAATCTTTCAGAAGGAGTAGATGTCTATAACAATTAAATTGTTAATGGGAGTCTGGCAGGCAGAGAGTCAATGAACTCCAACTCCTACTGAGTTTCGAGTCAACACGAGGTTTTGGAATTGTTGCAGCCTAAACGGCCTGATTTTAAAGCAGCTTTTCCAAAAAAAAAAAAAAAAAAAACTGTGACGCATATTGCGCTGTTTTTAGGCCTTTTTTTTTTTGCAATGAAATTGCAGATGCAAGGATTGAAAAAAGTAAAAAAAGTTCAAAATCAAAGGCAGTTTGCTCCAGGGAGAATAAGGCTGCGCTCTGTTCTGAGCGTTCAGTGTAACCTTACAAAAGAGGCTCAGGCTTACAAAAAAAATCTAACAAAATATGCAAACGCTTTATTTGTACATGCAGAACTATTCCAGAATGAAGCAAAATCTTTTTAGAGCTCCAAATCAGTCAAAACAACACTTTTATCAATGCACAGAGCACTGAGAAAGGTCAATAACAGTGACAAACCTTTTGTTCTTTTCAGTACTGGTGACAAAATAAAAAATAAAATACATACAAAAACAGTAAATATTAAAACGTTGAGTCTACTCATTGAGACATACATGTATAGAGTCTGCACAGGGCAGTGCTACTGTTGGAGGAACATGTGAGAGGCTATGATTGGTTGAGTCTGCAGAGACGTTGCAATGATTGGACAAAACTGCAAAGTCGTGCAGAATTCATGGGGACTGTTACAACTTCCTTTAGGGACTGAACGGGGATTCAACCTAATAATATCCAACTTGTTATTCGGACTACAGCGCTCATTTCTGAACGCCAGGGTTTAACATGTTACTCTTTTAAAGTGGTCTGGATTCAGCTGAAGTGTGCTAACAGTTGACTGCTGCATATGTGAAGGAGGTTCGCTTAAATCTGGGGCAATAAGTTTCCTGCTGCCTCAACAACAAAGCTGCATGAATCTAGTCCTGGCTCACTTAGAAGGAGTGAACAAGGTGTGTGCGCGTGCGTGTGTATATTTGTGTGTGTGTGTTTGTGTATATGTGCGTGTGTGTAGGTGTGTGTGTGTGTGTTAAAAGAGCTCATCCTATCTCGTTTTGCAGGGGAAATTCGAAAGTGTCTCTATCCCTCTGGAACCACAAACCAGGCCACAGTGTTGTACTCTCATTCCTCCTTCTCTGTCACTCTCTCTCTCTCTCCCTCACACACACTGTTTCTCTATGTCTCTCCTCCTCTCTCTCTTTCACTATCAAGGCTTCTATTTCTGAGTCAAAGCTCGCTTTCCTCCCCGGGTTTTAATAAAGTTTGCCTCACTCTACTTTCACCCGAGTTTTTGAACCCCCCAGAGACACGACACGGACTCGACTGGAAATCAGTAATTAAGCGATAACTAATCATCAGCAGGTTTGCTAAATATCCACACTTCAGTTTGACTTGATTTGACAAAATAATAGACCTTTGTCATAGCAGACATATTAATATGAAATTATAGGGTAAGCACAGGTGTTTCCAATCAAGGTCCTGTTCCATTTAGTGTAGCAGAGCCTTTCCAGTGAGTCAACATGCACATTTAGTACAGGCTTCACACAACGACACAGTTTGCAACAAAAACTCTTTCAAACTCAAAGATTTTTGCACGTCCTCTTGTCTGATGTCCACACAAAGGGTTCACTTCTGTCCACAAACAACCAGAAAGTGTCCTCTACATGAGACACTGAGTTGCAGTACTGTGAATGTGCAAAAGGAAATTCTTAACCTTTCAGTGCAGATGTGGGTCAAAATGACTTAGTGGGTTCGTTTTCTTGCAATATTTTGCAATGAAAACGAGTCTTAATTAAAAGCTAAGATGCTTAACTTTATGTTCATCATTGCCAACATTTATGTTGATTAACGCCAGTCTGGCAGTCACAAATATTTTATTTTATTTAAAAGTAATATAAAAGCACTATTTTAAGTGATATTTAAATCATTCTGTTCTGTTTCTGTTATGTTAATCAATGCCAACATTTGTTTGGATTAATGAAAATTTATGTTGCCCTGTATACAAGTATTCTTATATAATGATGTTGATTTAAATTATTATTTTAGGGAGCAAAAACACCTTTGAACCACCACTTGGAGCTCTTAAACCTTTTTATATGTTAGAGATGAGACTTTTATAAGGAATAAACATCTGTTGTAATTTGGTTTAATCAAAAAAAGCCTACACTAAAAAGAAAAAAAAAATTCTCTTCTTATGATTCCCTGAGACTTTTTTTCCTCTCAGAACATGTTGAGTACACAAAATCAAGCGTGTTTGTTTATGTTGCAATTTGTGTGAGGTTGACAAAATGGCAAAACTGGCAAAATGCCTGGACAGAACAGCAGCAGCCCGACTCTGTTTTACCTGAATGGAACTGAACCTTAATTAGCATCACTGGAAACACCTGTGTTTACTATTTCATATCAATATGGCTGCTGTGAAAAACGTCTGTTGTATGATTTATAAAGCTATAAAAAAAAGAAAGAAGCTTTACTCCTGAGCTTTATTTCAATAATCAGAATAAAAAGAACACAAAGTGAAACGGCATGCTGGTGTGTGTTGCTGTGTGTGTTTCGTTCTGCCGCTCTGTGTGAGTGTGTATCATGAACAGACTGTCTGGGCTCATTAATGCAGCACTACAACAATGAGCAGAGCGCACGATGGCGGCTGCCCATGCTAATCGTCTCTGCTGTAGCCCGCCACCTTCCAGCACCTTTGCTTATATACACGTGTCTCCCCCCCCCCCACTAGACGAGGACCCCGAAGAGCTGCCTGCACACAGTGCCTGATGGGAAACGTCATACAGCAGCACGGTTGTGAGAAATAGTCCCCATATGGACGTCATCCCTCACCCTAATATGATTATTATACAATATTTTCCTGAAAAATGTATTGACTCATATAAACATAATCCTTCACCATAATCGCTTGACCTATTAGAAGTGTGTGGTGGCGTCTGTGTCTGCAGTGACCTGCCATCTGCCTCTATTTCCTTATTTTCTTATTATTTTGCTGTAGTCTGGACACTTTACCAACCCAGAGCATCAGTATTTGACGTCCTGGGAATGAGACACAACAATCAACTATCTTTCTGGCGCACTTGAAAAAACAGCTCAGACATATTCTACTGATTCTACCTTTAATCCTAACCTGCTGCAGACGTGCATCTGTCCTAAAACAATAAAACAACAGGGAAATCCTGCATTAGCATCAGATTTGAGTGCTTACAGAGGAGTTTAATACATTTTCACTCAGAGCCCTTTAATACAACATGCAGATTAATGCAAAATGGTATTTATGAATAGAATCTGAAGAGAATCTCACTACTGTAAGTAACAGCGTGCTAAATTTATGTCCTAGTTATCAGAAAGATGAAGAACAGATTCTCCAATGCTTCATTTGTGAGCTCAGTTGGTCTTTTAATCCTTGCAATGCAGCTAAACTCAATTTTTAGGTGCAAGTTATTCTTAAAGAAAGAATTGAGCTGTACAGCCGCAATGATAAGTAAATTAATCGATTATTAATCTAAGAAACTTCAACCTCTCAAATTTGGCTTCTTTAGTCCTCTGTTACAGTAAACTAAATATCTTTGGGTTGTAGACAACACAAGATATTTAGATATTTGAGCTCATCACCATTAGATCTGGGAAACAGTGAACAACATTTTTTTTTTACCAAAAGATATTTTGGTTGGAATACTTCTTGTACTTAAATTGAGTTTGTCTGGGCTGCTCATGTGTATCAAAAATATCACAAAAAACTCTCTTAAAAGAGAAACCATGCTGTGACAGTAATGGCATTTAGGTATTTTAATTGTTTAAAAAGAGTGTGCCTTGGAGCTTTTTATGATTTTGGAATTTTTCATAATTTTATGACATTTTATGGACCGAAAAACTGATCTATTAATTTAAGAAAGGATTGACAGATTGTTCAATAATGAAAATAATCGTTATTTGCAGCCCTATTGATCTGTAAAACTTTTTAATCTCAAATATAAATGGATTTAATACAGACTTCATACAAAGCCAGTAATGTGGAGAATTATCAGAAGAGTTTGTTACATAAGTTTAGATAAAACCAGGGAAATAAGCCTAAAAAAAAAAAAAAACTCTGCACAGTCGTGTACAGCATATGGTCCTTTACTGAATGTCCAGTTCTGTGAGAGATCTGAGACATAAAGAGATAAAGCGACCGAGAGCGAAAACACAATGAGGTAAAAATTGTGAACTGGGGAATAATGGAAAGCATGTGAGAGAAAACAAGAGAACGCGGGACAAAGAGAGAGTGCGAGAGAGACGTGAGTCTCAGAAAAGTGTCAATGCCAGGCTTCCTTTAGGCATGAGTGAGAAACTATGAGGCCTGGTGCTGTGTGAATGGTTCGGGAACACACATGCAAACACGCACGCATACCACAGGCACACACACACACACACACACACACACACACACACCCTCCCCACTGAGTAGAGCCTGTGCCAGTGAGACAGGTCTATGGGTCTATTGAGGGGACTGGGAGGGAGCTGTCCCTTTCTGTAGAGCTAATGAAGCCTGCACCCACAGGCATAAAGGAGTGCAGAGAGTTAGCACTGCGCTCCTTCACCCATTCACTCACTTCCTTCCTTTACACAGCTCCTGATGAGGTAATGCTTTCTCTCTTAAAGGGATACCATACGTAATGCACCTTTACGCAGGCAGCTCTTTCCGACTGCAGGAGGTGTCAAAAAGAAATATTTCGCATGCACGACGCTGCTCAGGAAAGTGTATACGATCTTATGACAGGAAACAAAGCCAGCTGTCTCCAGCATGGTTAAAAAACTGTTTAAATACTGTATAATTAAGGTAGAAGTCTCACATTATTCTATATTTCTCTTACTGTCAACAAATCCAAACCAACAGTTAGCTGATTTCTGACTCAAATGCAAGCATCCTGAAGATGTAAATATATACACAAATATATAGATTCCTTTAAAAAAAAAAAGTCTAAGTAAGTTCCTTTAAAAGCTGGGCACTGTTGTTTTTAAGAAGCTTTACTCAAAGAGGAGTAAACAGACCATTTACGAGGGACTATTTTCAGTTGCGGATTAATACAGATTATGCCTCACTGCTCACGTTTATCACAGGAAAGCAACACACCAGCCAGAGTAACACTGAAGGTGATGTTGTTGTTTGTAATTGATCTTTTGGGGGGTTAAACAGTGGAGGTCTATGTCATAAAGAAAACAGTCTGTGTAATATTTGATAATATTTAATAATAAAATTTAATACTCTTCCTACAGTGCATTATGGGAGCATTCATATAAACTATGTTTTAGTTATATACAACATCCAGTGATAACTTATGATACTGGACTGTTATAACAAAGCCAATGATGACTCCTCACTGCAGTTGATTGTTGAGGTAAGTATAGGTGAGGATTATTCATTACTTTTTGGAAAGTGTTGGGGACTGGACAGTTACATTATTTTTTTTTATAACTGCAAAAGAAAAGTTATGCACAAAAGTACAGAAGCACTTTTCTAATTCAACATTAGACATAGCTTGTTTTAATAAACACAATGTTACATTGAATATTATTTCCATTCAGTTTGGCCTAAGTTACCTCTGTTTAAACAGCCTGAAATAAAAAAAAAAAAAAAAAAGTATTTTTGTACTTAACAACAGACAAAACCAATGAATAGGATCATTAGCCGACTAACAAAATAACGATCTTCTAATAAACAATGTAAACACCCATAAATTTGGAATATAAGCAGGCTATTTAAATAAAATCACAGATTTATAAGTGATCAAGGGGCCAGATTAAGGTTGTTAAAAGGCCAAATTTTCAAATGGACCTGGTAGATAGTCATAATGTATTATAAGCCCCAACAGTCAGCCTCTTGTTTAAAGCTGCCACAGACACAGCACACAGATTTGGTCTTCATGGAAAGCGTTACCAATATTTGTTAATATGATCAATTAATAATTAATTAATTGCTGGTCTTTTTGTGGGATTTGTTGACATGAGCAAAATACAGATTATTCCTTTATTTATGCTCAGTATTGATATTTTTTCAATACAGTGTGTTTCAAAACGATAAAATACAAAGATTTTATAGTAGTGAAAGATTCAAAGCTATAAATAAAATGATCTAAGTGCTCATTCAGACCTCAGTTCAGTCTTTACTGTCCTGCCTGACATTTTGCAGCACGTCAAAAGAAGAAATTATCCTATTTTTTCTGCCAAGCACTTTTTTCTTTTTGCCATGGCATTGAAAAAGTATTGAGAATCATTTTTATACTAGTACTGTATCAAAGTTCAAAACTGTGGCATGGTGACCATTCCGTTTTAAGATGAAAGAGGAGAGAAGTTTTGACAAAACCCTTAATGAGGGTTTCAAGTTTGATTTGACGGCGATCACAGAGGGTAAAGCTGTAAATCGGGCATCTGAATATACGCTTTAAACCAGTGCACTCTTTCCGCCATCGTGGAAATGTGGAGTCCTGGTACAAAGCTGCCATCAATCTAGAGAGAAACAAAGACAGGCACCACACTAGAGAGCCCGAGACCAGCGTGTCACTCAGAGAAGAAATGTCACAGAAAGCAGAGATGTGGGGAGAAAAAGGCTTCCAGACAACACAATCACACTTTCAGCAGCAGGGGAGATCTGACTTTAGGCTGCCTGTCTATCTGCCTGTCTGTTATTCTGCTGCGACTACAACATGATGAAGGAGCTCTTGTCCAAGTCTGCACCCAGTCTAGTCCTCCTCTCTGAGCAACCAGACACGAGCTAACAATAGAAGAGCAGTGCTTATCAAACAGCCTGGCGACTTCATTTGCATCCTACAAGACCCAGACGACACACACACACACACACTCATGAGCCAGACGACCCCTTCACATGGCCTTGACCCATGAACTCTAGGGTCCTCTTTCACCTGCTACGACAGCATTCATGCTAGCAAGGCCGTCTCGCCAGCGGCTGACTGTTCTGCATATGTTCTCCTCACATTCCCACGCTCCGAGCTCAGACCTCCAGCTCGAGAGACGAGCACACTTTAAACACAGCCGTATTCATACGGGGACATTATGGACATCTGCATTGTGTCTGTGTCTGGCCGTCTGACTTTTTTTGGGGGTCTCATGACGAACGCGTCGTCTTCATGACTTTATTCCTTTTCAGCGGAGGGGAGGCTTCTCTTTCGCTTCATCTCCCTCAGATTGATCTGTAAATATTCTGGGAACCTGTGTCTGACTGGTGCACAAAGAAAATGCAACAGCGACCTTTTTAGTCTTTTTAGTCAACTATTTTCATTATCGATTAATCAGCTTGAGACTTTTTTTTTTTTTTAAAGATTTGTCCAAAAAGTTGTGTAAAATAAAAAAAAAAAAAACAAGATATTTAATGTTCAAACTGATTAACTTTATTGTTTTTTGTAAATATACTGATACTGAATTTTATACCTGCAACACATCTCAAAAAAGTTGGGACAGGGACGTGTTTACCACCGTGTTACATCACCTTTTCTTAGGCAAGGGAGGAGGCTAATTGCTGAAGTTTTGAAAGTGAAATTCTTTCTCATTCTTGCTTGATATATGACTTGAGTTGCTCAACAGTCTGGTGCCTCTGTAGTCGTATTTTGCACGTCGTAATGCACCACACATTTTCAATGGGAGACAGGTCTGGACCGCAGGCAGGTCAGTCTAGTGTCCAAAGTCTTTTACTATGAAGTCACGCTGTTGTAACATGCAGAATGTGTCTTGGCGTTGTCTAAGCAGGACGTCCCTGAGAAGGACGTCTGGATGGTATCATATGTTGCCCCAAAACCTTTCAGCTTTAGTTGAGTGTTTATTTTTCTGCAGACGTTTTGCTTTTGCGCCCTACATTTTAACACAAATATCTGTACATTTCTACTCCTAAAATTTTCTTGGTTTTAATGCATATGAGGGAAATTACTGATTTTTTTGTCAGAAAAAGGAAAAACTTCCCTGATTTCCCTGAAGCTTCTTAAATGTGAATATTTTCTGGTTTCTCTAGAACAACACAATAATGAGACATTTTCATCCTTTTCTACCTTTTATAGACCAAACAGTAATTGATTAATTAAGAAAATAAATATTAATAAATAAGCAAAAATAAACATAAACTCATTTTTAGGTGCCACTAATCCTTAAAGTAAGCACTATACTGTAGAGCTGCTAATTGTCAACTATTAAAGGCATAATAGGAAGCATTTTCCAAACAAAAAAAGACTCATATGAACATAATCTTTTTCCGTTATCGCTTATGATCTGCTAGAAGTGTGTGGTGATGGCTGCATCTGCAAAGACGCTACCCTCTGCCTTTATTTCTTTATTATCTCATTATTCTTCTGTGCTCAAGAGGCTTTACCAACCCAAAATATCTGCATTCATAAGGAAATAATAATGTCGTTCTTCCCCTTCTTCCCTCTATCCTTTCTCCTGCTGTGTTGTTGATTCTCTCCTCCTCGGCACATCAAGGGTAAACTCATGACTCCCCTCGCCTTTTCCTTCCTCTTCCTGATTCTTTACTGACCGCCATTGGCTGAGAGCGGCTTTGCGTCTCCGCATTGGCTGCCGTAGCGGACAGAAACAGTGATGCTACTGACACGAGGCTCCAGTACAGCAAGCGTGTTTAAGTGTTATTGTGAGAAACGGGGTAGAGCGTGTTCCTGATGTGGAAGGGTGCGACGCTCGGCGGGCTCTCGCTCAGATCATGTGAGAGAAAGACCCTGAGAGGCGTGCAAAAGACTGTGACTGAATTTGCCCCGCCGCTCAGCATATGGACGCCCTCGCCGCTCTATGCAAATGGCCGAGACACAGACACATGTTCACAAATGCAGACAAACTACCCCCCTCCCCTCCAGTCCCTCATTAATTGTTCCTCCTTAAAAACCAGACGCCCCCCCCTCCTCAAATAATAACCTCTCCACTAACACCCCCCCTCAACTCCATCTTCCCCTCATGAGCGACCCCCCACCCCACAGTCTAGACCCCGCAACCCTCTCCATCTCGAACCAGACGCCCCAAAACCCCCCCCACCACCACCACCTCCTCCTCCTCCTCCTCCTCCTCACTCTCCTCTCCTCAGCTCCCACGACCAGCAGCAGACAGACCCCTATGATTCGCGTGACCGCCATTTTGCTGCCCACAGTAGACCTAACTGTACAGCAAAGCACAGCAGCTGCCTTGATGGGCGAATGCAAATGCGAGCGCGGCATTGTTGCTCAGCCGCTCAGACGACTCTCATCGCATTAATTAACCCAAAAAAACAAGACCTGCTCAATCAAATGCGACCACGAAACGACGCAAATGCAGCAAACGTGAGAGATATTCATTTATACAACACTACTACATAAACAGCTCCCGACGTTATTATGAGATCTGCATGTTGAATATTTTTCAGGTTGAGAAGCAGCTCAGTTGTCTCTCATTCTCCTCTAACTGGGAAACAGCACTGATGTGACGCTTCAAAGCTACAATCCATCGTTCTTCAGACGTCATTTTTTTTTTTGTTGCACCACCTATTTATATGTTTCATGTGCAGCCCTTCTCCAGCAAAATCAGTCACCCCACGATTTGTTCAGTGCCATGGTAACCAGACACCAATGTGCATGAAAATGAGACTATTATGGTCTGTCTGTCTGGAGTTTGTTGGGCCTATGGATCCCTTTTTAATTAGAGTCTGTGTGCGTGTCTGAGCTTCTCTGTTTGCTTAATGCTTTCATCGGTGCATTATGTATGTCTGTGTGTAAAAAAAACTCCTGCGAGTGAGTGTGCATGCGTGACAGGGCGCTATCTGATTTTAAAAAAAGGGGCTCGGCTTAATCTTTTGTACAGTGTCAGATTTGCATGCGAGGGAATCACATGCTAACATGCCATATGGCACAGGAGGACCGGGCTCTTGATCTCACATGCATCGAACACCTATCAAGCACATTTTGGGGTGCGTTGAGAAAAAACAAATGCCACCAAATACACTTTAAAACATCCCTTCACTCCTGCTTGCTCGCCGCTATACGCCGCGTTCACAGGAGCAATTATCAGCGCACGCCAACGACATGATGGTTGGAGGTTATGCAAATGCAATTAGCCTCGATTTGCATCCGACAACAGTTAACGGATGCACAGATGGCAGACGGACAGAGATGCGCCCGCCATCTTTGGCAGAGGGGAAAGACTGGCGGCCATTTTGTCTGAAGCTGTGCCCATCTGGATGGAAACAACCACACTGCATTGCTGTGACGACGGCAGCAGTTTGGGAGCTGAGGGTGCACACTGCCGCTGCTCGCTGGCAAACGCTCTCAAGGCCGAGCATATACAGCCCATTCACACGCACAAACAGAGCTCTCTGCGGTGGAAAATGTAAAGATACAGAGAAACTCTCTCATGTGGTTCAAAATGTTCGGATCTGAGTGACATCTTACGACTCAATGAGCTTTACAAGAACATTTTAATTAACCTGTCGTCCTCCAAACACTTCTTAGAGTTAAAGACAGATCAGCCACACTTAACAGTACACTAGCAAGACTTGACAAGCTGTACTTTGTATAAAATTAAACAAAAAATAGAAATATTATGCTCTTCATTAGATCCTTATTAGACTTTAGCGGTTAATTAGGGACACATTGCAACAGAACTGTGCTGTAAATTAAAGTGAAATCGCAAGTCATGGCCAAAAATCTAGAGGTAGAGGAATATTTTGTCTATGGGTGACTGCACAGACGTACTGTAATACTCTGGGCAGATAATGTGAATTGATCAAAGAAGTCAGAAGTCATAGGTCAAGACGTGATTACACTTTACAGTAAAGTTCTGTTAAAATGTGTCCCTAATTACCCCCTAATAGGGATATAATAAAGGGTTTTATACTGTCCAATGAAGAACGTATTAAATCAGGTTTTTGTCTAATTTAATACAAAGTACAGCTTGTTATGTCTGATTAGTGTACTGTAAAATAAAGTGTGACTGACACATCTTTTACATCCTAAAATGATCCTTTCTGAGCCAAACAGGGTGCCAAGTTACAGTAACACGCACACACTATTTTAGGCGACGTGTGAGGTAATGAGAGCACGTTGAGAGCCGTTCAGAGTGGAAAATGTGGAGTGCTGAAGAGAGATACTTGCCTTTTTACCATCTCCACTACAAGGTAGGAAGGTCTCTCTGCTCTGTGATCTTCTGCCCTCTTCAGCTGTTTAGTCAGGGTTTTTTTTTTAAACAGTCTGGAATTGGATAACAGACATCATGGAGGAGGGGAAAAAAGGACGATCACACTTCATGTGCCAGTGCTTCTGGTTTTAACAGACACATGTCTACAGCTCACCATAGTAACGGCAAGCCGAAGAGAAAATAAAGATCGTACTGTCTCTTTGTCAAATGTAAAAACTGGTTGGGGAATAAACAATGGGCGAGTTGAGGATGGAGAGTGAGTCAAAAGCAGAACTCCCAAACTGGTTTTTAAACAGCCAGAGGCAGAAGGTGGGGGATATGTCAATCTGATGAAGGAAGGAAAAATCAAGAGAAAGGAAGATCCCTCTCGGCGCTCTCTCAACATTCTGCGTACTGGGTATTATTTGGGGAGAGATCCCCTTCAGCAGAACCACACACAGCCAGCGGAGATCGGGACTGAGGTCCAGTCTGAGGAGCCGGGGCTGCAGCTGAGAGGGCCACGCAGGGCCTGTCCTTTGGAGGTCTGCGGGCCCCTAGGCCACAGACTAACACAGGAAACCCCACTCAGAGCTGTGCAGGCTCTGTGTTTCGTATTGATTTCTCCTGCATGCCGGTAGCTCCAGAGGTGCTTCAAGCCTTCGGGGACTTTCTCCATCCTTCCCGGCCCACTCACTAGCTCCCCGCCTGGGCTTCGCTGGCTCTGCTGGACCCCTGGATGGAGGTACGGGGCCACAGGAGGAGAGGAGGAAGACGAGAGCCCGTGGCAATGATGATGAGCTGCGCCGGGTCTCTGAGTTCAGTCATCTACCAGCCTTTATCCAGCCTTCTAACCACCCACCCTTGTTTCCATCTGAAAAAAAAGGGAAAATAGAGTGTTTTTCAAAATCTCACCTTTGGCATTCAGCATCCCTCTGCTCAATGCAAATGCAAATGTAAACACTAACACTTTGATTAAAAATATGTGGGAAGAAAACGCCAACTTGCTCTTTTGTAACCTGCCCCAAGGCGCTCGCTGCTATACAGAAACAAATAAAAATGCTCAGCATACTGTATGAAACACAGACGCATCCATCTCTGTTCATATTCTTAAATGCCTTACCAAAATCATTCAGGTTAAAACCATCACACATAACCTTCACTGTTCGGAATTATTACTGAAACTCGTTATGTTTAGCCATCTTGAGCATGTCTTATGACTGGCACAAATAAAACAGTGATCAGGAAAATTTGTGATGTGCATTAACATTTTGATGATGATATGCTTTGCAATAAATAAATACTGAAGTGTGCACACAAGCTATATAGTTCCCATGTCTTGTTACATTGTGCAAATGTTCTATTTTCTCACTTAATATTCACTGGCAATACAGTTGTTAAATACTTTCACATCCTCGTACTGTACTTTTCATCTCACTCTCTTCTTATTTTTAGCTGAAATAAGTGCCAAAGTAACTGTCTGAAGCCCACCACCACCTCCCCTTTTACTGGAGGATACTGGAAAATCAGAAACTGAAAAAAATCTTTTTGCATTGGAAGTTGAAATTCTAGAATAAAGATAAATAAGTATATAGAAATATCCTTCAGTTGAAGGTAAAATCAGTGCATTTAATCTGTGATTGCTTGAGGTCGATGCAAACATTTTAAAGTTTCCTGAGGTTATCATGGAGTTAACTTTTTCCCCCAATAATAATAATGAGCAAGATATCGCATTGTTTGCGCTTTCCTGACTAACATATGCAAATTCCGGTAAATCTCAACAGCCTATGTCCACTGAATAAAGAAATTAAATAAATAATTTCAAACATGCAATGCACACGAATACCCAACCAGTTAAACAGATCATTCATTTAAATAAGACATTAGAACTGTAAGATTTAATTTCCTAGTGTGAATTCATGGCCCATGTATCCAGGGCTCCATCTGACAGGTCAACACAGGCTTCCTACACCTTTTCAAAAGTCAAACACACAAGAATTTTCATGCTTTTCCAGCATCTTACAGCTGTGGTAAATTACATATTCATATACATATACTCCAAATGAATAATTCATATTAAATCAGGTGTTATTGTGCTACAAACTACCAAAATTATGTGTCATGATGGTGTGATGACCCCCGTCATCTGGCAGAGGGGAATCAGATGATTGGGAACACCTGTGGCACTGCAGGGTCCCGCCTGGCTCCAACTTCTCTCTCTGCTCTTCCAGAGAGTTTTGGTTTTCTGGTTTTAGTTATCTCTACAACACCCGCACTCACCACACCACACACCACTGACTCCACCGATTCCCACACCCAGTAAGGTAAATATTTAAATTAGGCTTTTTCATTTGGTTAATTTGATTAAATGTGCTCGTTAAACGTTATCACGGTTTGTCTCCAATTTGTTGTGGCCACTTGGAGCCAGGTCATAACAAGAGGAATAGGAGGAGGACTCTATGCATGCTACAGAAGGGTGACAAATTTAAGGAAAACATGACAAAATTTCATGTTTTAAAATGTCACCCATTTGTAAGTAGACTATACAACCTGGCAGAGCTAATATCCAACTTTGTCAAAAAGCAAACTGTTCAGTCAGGTAACAATTTACTATAATGTAATGCAATTGCAATTTCAAGCAGTTTTAACCACTTTATCCAAAATCCAAGCACATTTCATACCTTGCAAACATTGCAAGTGTTTTCAAGGATTTCCAGCACCTGTCAAAACCCTGTAAATAACATGATTTTCCCCTTTCATCATGTTTCAGGCAGTCTTTTGCAATGGATTCATTCCTCAAGTTCATATGGCGATGGCGTTGTCTATTTGTCAGCACTAATGAGCATCATAATGGTTTCTGATACTAAACGAATAATTTGCATGGATTCCTTCACTGCAAATAGTTTGAAAGCATTCTGAATCCTGTTATCATGCTAATACAATATGGTCCTTTATGCGTCGCTTTGTTCTTTTCTATAAGAAAAAAACGAATTGCAGGGGCCTCCTTCAGTAACCGTTCACCCACTGGCCCCCATTTCTGTCAAAACCGGCAGCGAAGACATATTCAGCTCAGCTCAATATGTCTTTGGTTTGCTGGAAAATTAATAAGACACAGAAAGTGGCGGGTTAAAGCGGTCAGTTGTGCTGATGGTTTGTTTGTGAATTTGAGTTCGCTGTTATGTGCATGTTTTCATCATATAATGGGAGGGAGGGGACACCCGGAGTAGCCCCTGGCTTGGCCTGTGCAGGGGAGTGACGTGGGGTGAGATTGGGTGAGCCGGAGGAAGATTCAGACACAATGCCCCCATTGAGAGGGTTCAGACATGGGTGTTAACTCTCCATTCCTTCACACACAATAGGGCCCCCCACTAGAGCCGGCGTAGGGGACAATGTTGGTTCAGGGCAGCCCTCCACCCGAGGAGAAAGAAAAGAGCTGCATTATCAAGATGGGAGGAGATGGAGGGATGGATGGGGAGGGGGGGCAGGAGGAGAGAGACGGACGGATGGACGGGAGATAGAGGGATATGTTTGTGTATGAGGAGGCAGAGGAGGAGGGGAGGGGAAAGGAGGCCTGTGACCCATGGCTTTGGACTTGAGGAACAAAACAGAGACACATCGACAAACACGTCAGCACCGAGAATCCTGCGGCTTTAAATATTTTAAAAGGACGACGAGTAGAGACGTCTCATCATCAGCCTGTACAGCACATATGGTTCATCTATATCTTATGTTTCATCTGCTTCCTCCTGGCTTGATTTTACATGTTGTTGATTTTATTGTGTTTTATTGGCTAATTCAAAATTTGGCCACGAAAATAAGAGTTGAAAATTGGCCATTATGCTTAAAGTGGCATATTTACAGTCATGTATCAAATAAATAATTAAAATAAAATACAGATGGTTAATCAACCGCATGAATCAGCACTAAGGCATTATTAAGACAATGTAAGAACCAAATAGATAAATATTTATAGCAATTTATATTTAGAGTCTAATTTACTACAGTTCTTCAGTTTTACTATACTGTCAACTCCAGCTTCTGATTGGTTAACAGATGGAACAAGTTTTCTGAGCTCGCTAGTTCACTCAGATGGAGACCGCTGTTGCTTGTCACTCTTATCTTTAATGTGTTTTGCCGCCATGTTGTTTGTACAGTAAAGTTTTTCAGTAAAAGGTTAAAACGAACAGTGCAGACTACAGTTCAACCACATCAACACGCCACATAAATAGTTTATTCTTTTAAACAATCCTCATATGAAACTTGAGAAAGTCAGAACTTGTCCAGGGTTCTTGAGTGTGTTGTAGGGGGTCTCCAGCAAAATAAGGAATAGAATATTTTAACTTTCATGACATTTTTGTTGGAACAACAAGGGAAGAAATAACATTGGCTGTTTAACTGATGTCATACTGATCCCAGTTTGATCACTGATTGACTGTGAAGACTTTATTACCTTCAAACCTAAAAATTACTCAGAGGGGATTCCTTTAGACAAAGTCCTCTTTAAGTGGGGGTCTGTGGTCAAATGTGCATCTATTGTGGGGGTCCCTGACGTATTGTGGTCTACAATAAGGGTGCATGATATTATCTGTATTGGCCAATAAAGGCTTTAAAATGGAATGAGGACAGCTAAGCTGCTATTTGCAATGATTTCTCGGTTTATATTTTAAAAAGCATTTTATTTTATTTTGGAAATCACTGTATTTTCTTTTGAAAATTATTGCATTTTATTTTGAAAAGCGTTGTATTTCATGTCAGCATCTGCCATCAGCCATCACGATAAGACCAAGCAGAACGATCCATTACAGGAAAAATCTGATGTTCTCTGCAATTAGGTGGAAAAAGAATGATGTGCACATGTCGGCAATCGGCCAAAATGTGCCGGAAAATCGGCATAAATCCAACATCATGCATCCCTTGTCTACACTGTAAATGTAATGCAGTGACACCAGTGATCTGTTGTTATATATTAACAGTCAGTAATTACTGTGATGGTACATGTCTAAACAAAAATAACAGTAAATAACACACATTACTGAGAGCACATGCTGTATAACTCAATCAGCGATCTTTTTTGCATGTCATACTCCTCTCTCTTCCCCAAGTTTTGTGGCTTACACTGCCACTAACCTAAACAGGCAAATAAATACATAAAACGTTTTGCATGTTTTCAATAGACGAGTAGGGATGAGAGGGTCGACATATTTTAGCTACAATTTGCAGAAGCATCAGCATTTTCATACTGTTGTTGCCGTATAATCATGTACATCCTTTCCTCCACTTTAAACGAAATACCAAAACTACTTTTGTACGTTTCAAGGGTTTCACACTTGTGACTTTGATGCGCAGCATACGTGCACGAGATGACAGATCGGGGAGTTTATCTGCAGACTTTAATGGCATCATGTTTGCAGCAGAGAGCAGGAATCACATCCTCCAATGACTTCAGCATTTTTTAAACATCTTTTGCGTTCCTCCAAAGACCGAATAACAAGCATTTGCTTGTTCACGCTTGCTTGTTATATGCTCGGTGGTTGTAAAGGAACGCTGTTTTGGGAGTCGGTTTGGGAGTGAAGCTGACAGCGTTAACAAGCCGTTGGTAATGCAAGTGTATAAGCTTTTATTCTACCTTCCATTTCTAGACAGGTAAAATCTCCTCTGGCTAAACAAAAAGGGGGGTTCTGCTTTAAATGTATAAAGGAAGCTATCAGTTTGGCTGTGTTTGAGGCCACGAGGCGGTATAGATGGCGAAGGGGGGGCCGGAAAATGTTTATGGAGATCCTGTGTCTCTCTGGGAGTCTAATAGAATCCTGTGGCTGGAGTGAGAGCTCATTGTGCCGGTGTAAAGGATTACACTGGTAAACTGGTAAAACAGGGGAAAGAGCCCAAACACTCTCTACCTCCTATGGAGAGGCAACGAACCATCGAACAATGAGAGGGGAGAGTATACTGCAAGCTGACTCATTTCATCAACGGAAAAAAGAGAGACCGGGAGAGAAAGGAAGAAAGTAGCGGAGGAGGAAGACAGAGGAAATAGATTAGGGAGTTCATATACATGCATGTGCACGAGCGAAAAAGAAAAGAAAAAGATCGAAATGGAGTGAAGGACGGCGAAAGAAGGGGAGCAGAAGGGGGATGCATGGGCGACAGTTTCAGCAGTGGAGGGTAATATGGGCAAATGATGTCTGTCTTGCTTGTCTGTCTGCATCCTGAGTGACAGTTTACAATCTCTGAGGCAGCAGGCAGGCCCAGCAGGTCGGCTCTTTTGGCTCCATACAATCCCTCATTTCCCAACCGATCTTTTTTTTTTTCTCTCTCTCTCTTTCCATCTACCCTCCACCTCTGGCTCTCATCTGCTCCCAGCCATCTCTAATCTCCCTCCTTCCTCCTCCTCCTCCACCACCACCAGCACCACCGCTCCTCTGCATTTTGTCTACATTTTACATTCGTCTTACTGCTCAGTTGGTTATTTTAACAATCATCTCTGCTGTTCTTATGTACAACATGAGAGACCTCATTTTTTAGACTTTAAAAAGAAAATAAACCTCTGGAACAAGCAGTAAACGTCCAGTGTGTAAGAAATAAGATGTAAGATAAAGGATTTGTGAACAGAATATGGCAGAAATGGGATGTGATATTCATAAAAATGTTTTCATTACTGCAAAATCACCTGAAAATAAGAACAGTTGTGTTTCTGGTACCTTAGAATGAACCATTTGTATCTACAGAGGGAGTGGGTCTTGCATGGAGGTCACCATGTTGCACCGCCATGTTTGTACAGTAGCCCAGAACGGACAAACCAAACGCTGGCTCTAGAGAGGGACTTTCACTTGGAGTGGGAAGGTGAGATGAGAATTTACAAGATCCTGAAAACTGAAAATTTCCTAATACTTAAGCTGCACAATAATGACAGTCCATCTTCGACTTTTTTTTTTTTTTTTTTTTGTCTTTTTACATGAACTGAATCAGACTCTCTGCACCGTTCATCAGAAAACTTAGCTGAGTTTTAGTGTTGGAGAGTAGTGAACTACATGTGATAAATCTTGTAGTTAAACTACATTTTGCAGTAATTTGCTGGTAGTTCAACTACATTCATATTTACATAGTGATTCAAGTAGTTCAGTTACTATGTTACTACCATTTTTGTGCAGTTAAATACTGAAACCACAAACAAGTTTGGGCCATAAAAGAAAGGAATGATGTTGTTTTTATTATTTTACCATTGTGTCGCTACCCTGTGAGCACCAACTCTGATTTCTAGTTGAAAACTAGTTGATATTTAGTCTGAATGTCTAAGATCGCTTTTGACCCTTTTTTTAACCAGCTCAGATGCAGCTACGACATCAACATGTCAATAAATACAAGTTTGTTTAATCATTTTGATCATTTGTTCAGTTGAAATAGAGACAATCTTGATTAGTTTGAAGGTATTTCACTGCTAGACAAAATCTGTTCTACACAAAGATGTGATTTCAACAACAACCAAAGGTATATCCACCTGGCAATTTATTTTTCTGGCTTTCAGTTGAAAAATTGTCATTGTTCGTTTCTTAACGGGGGTCCAAAGTGATGAAAGGCTGTTTTTTTTTTTTACACAATGTACACAATTTAAAATGTCACTGTTGCAAATCCTGGTGAATTATCGTTCAGTCTGTTCTCTTTTGAAGCTATTCTGAACGTCTTTTTTCACAGCTGACCACAGTCGTTTTTTAAAAAATTAATGGACATCATATACAAAACCAAAACTGACATTCCTTCACTTTCCCATGAATAGTGGAGTATCTTATATTTTTGTTTTTTGTTTGACCTGTGAACAAGTGGGCAGTTCTACTTTTTGCAATTAATTCAAAATGAGTGGCATTTTTTGTTGGTATGTTTAGTTTTGTAATATATTTTGTTAGAATATAATATCTATTCTAACAATTTTTTTCTCAATTGCTTTATTTATCTAAACTAGATTTCTCCTCAGGGAAGTTTTGCTGCAGTTCAACTTCTTCCACACCTTCTATCAGGATGAAATTTGAACTAGTATTTCCTAGAAAGCAGTACTTTCTACCACCTGTTTCTGTACTCTTAGCATTTGTCGAGAACTAATCCACGTTTAATGGAGTCACTACAAGTTTCCGAGGCTAGGAAAATCACCCCCGCCGTCTGATGAGCACGATGACCCCCGTACATTTCTCGCACAGTTTGCACGGACAACAACGCAAGTAAAGCATTCTTCTCCTCTCATCTGCTGTTCAAATGGAAACCACACTGAGCATAATGCATCATCTGCATTCTACAAGCTGCCACCCTGAAAGACTCCTCTCTGCTCCTCATCTCTGCTCCTTCAAAGGCTGCCGAGCGTGTATTCAAACAGCAGGATACACACTCAGCTAACAAACCTCATTAAGGGCCCATACACACTTTCTCAATGCTAACACTAGCTGTCACACATCCCCTCTTAATGCACACACTGGTGGCCACACTGACCGCGACAAAGCATCTTTACAGAGCTAATTAGAAGGGTCCCCCTCTCTATTTGAAACTCATCTGAATAGGAGGGGAGATGATAATGAGGAGGGGAGAAAGAGATGGAGAAGGAGGGACTGGAGGCAGGAGAAAAAGAGGGAGAAGGAGTCGGTGCAAGGAGGAGAAAGAGAGGAGAGGATGCTCGCTAATATACTCAAAGAGATAGCAGGCGTGTCTTTCATAGTGTGGAATTAAAGCGAGGAGCCAGAGCAGGCAGGGGGAACCAAATTAGTGTGACACCGCTCTGATGCAAGCTACGGCGGGGAGCGGGGAGGGAACAGAGTGCTGCACCGATGTGATTGGTGTGCCAGTATCTAGAGGGAGATAGAGGGAAGGAATGGGTGTGACACCAGCCAGTAAAAAGAGCAGCTGCTGACATGGACAGCGTCTCAGAAAGCTGCATGAGAAACGCTGCTCTTAAACATGCGATTACTGCAAAATACAAAAGGTGGAACAATGAGATACAGTTGAAGCAAATAAATTAAATAAATGCGTGACGGCTTTGTCTTTCTTTGCCTTTTCTCTCATGCTAGTTATTGTTGCGAAGCTGATAAAGGAGATGGCAATCAGTGTCTGAAACATCACCGTTTGCTTTTCAGCTCCTTGCTCTCTGTATTTAGAGAAGGACACAAGGTCACACTGAGAGTTCAGCTCCAAAACATTCCTCCACAGTTGCCATATCTTCCTCCAACCCTCCTCCGTTTCATGTTTAAATTTTTCTTTTGTGTGTCCCTGAGCCAAGCTGTGTGTGTGTGCGTGCATGTGTTTGTGTCGTGTGTGTGTGTGTGTGTGTGCACACAGACAATGCCAAGTTGACAGTTAGGGTCTCGGCTCAAGCACAAGGCCAAGTTTGTCCCCACAGACGGAGTGAATGGACACATCAACAATGGCAGAAGTAAAATGTCGCACTGTGAATCTACATATAGGACAAAAAGCAAATAAACTACCATCACTGCCACATTATTACTGAAAAATAAGATTTGAAGCTCAGCAAACGTCATGTTCAGAGTCTATTTAAAACATTTAAACACAGACTTTACATGCTTGTGTTTAAATGTTTAAACAGATTCAATGAATATGTTGAGAAACCACAGAGCAGATCCACCAGAGCATCTTCAAATGGCAAAAAAAGTTTCATTATGTAAAACATCTTTTTGCTCAGGCGCTTTTTTTTTTCTGTGAAAAGAGCAAAGTCTTGCAACTCGCTATTGGGGTCGCAATTTTTTTTTTTGCATTTTCTTTAAAGCTACTGCGAGAAACTTTTCTATTTTGTTGAATTTGGAGGCCCCTGTGGACAAAAGCGGTAGTATTTCCACCGTCATAAAAAATAATTAGAATAAGAATCTTTTCCTGCTCCTTTTTACCTGGTTACCAAACTACTCAAGGCTTGTTTCATCTGATTTTAAGAGAATCTGACCCAGTGGCAGGCATGAAGAACAATATATAGAAATAGCCAATCTTTTAACTTTTAATAATAATTAATGCAAAACACAGTTTTTTCTCCTTTTAAGTTTCCTTAATCAACATTGGTCCGCCAAACAAAATACTGTTGCATGAGGTGCAATTACTGCTATTTCTAGACTATCGACTACATTTTTAATTGGTTAAATTCGTGACAGCGACTAATAATTAATCAATAACATCCCTACTCACTACCTGACCACTTGAAATCTGCTGCAAATTTTTAAGACCACTTTTAACGACAAACGTATTCATGCCTAGTTTTTAAATGTTATATCTTTAAATTTGTGCTTTATTTTATTTATTTATTTTTTTGCTGCACTCAGTTTGTACTTAGCTTTATGATATTTAGTTCTACTCAGTTTACCATAATTTTACCTCACTGTTTTAATCCCTCATTTTCATAAAAGCCCTTCAAGGGGCAGGATTTGCATATTAGCATTCACTATCAAGGCTCAACAATAAGGATTGCCCTCTTGCCCGGGGCAAGTAAAATACCATGTCGGGCAAGTAAATCCAGCAACTCACTTGCCGGACCGAGCAAGTGGTAAAAAAGAATTAAACTATTAAGCTATTTTGATTTCATGCAAAAAGTGGCAGAAAATGCTATCAAATATGTAAATTTCATGTTTGTTTTCATATTAAAATAAATATCTTCACTGGTAAAACAAGACATTTAAAGACGTCATCTCTGACAAAAACGAGGATGTTCAGTTTTCACTATTTTCCACAGATTAAATATGAAAATCACTTTCAGTCTTTCTTGTTATTTAAACCACTAATAAATAAAGAATTTTTACAGAGGCAAGTAAAAATTTACTGTGGCAAGTAAATTTCTTAACGTCTTACCCAACTGGGCAAGTGAAAACAAACAAACAAACAAACAAAAAAAAAACATTAACATTGAACCCTGCACTTTAAACACTATGATACTTGCATCAGATGGCTGTTTTCAGCTTATCTAAGTATAATGTATCTGTCCCTATCAAATAAACCACAAACAAATGAATTAATAAGTGCTGTTTTTTAAAAAGATCTCAAAAATTGTTTCATCTTAGCATTAAAAAACAAACAATTAGTATGATTCAATAATTGAGAAATTACACTATTTTTAAGTGATTATTTTTAAATGTAATAAGAACAGAATACACTGTGAAAACTATTACAAAAAGCAAAAAAAGAAACAAAGAAAAATGAAAAAAAGAATCACAGTCCAGGCTCTTTTCCATCCTCAACTAAATTTTAAGTTCAAGTTGAAGTTATGACCTAATTGTTGTCCCGTCGAGCCCAGTGGCCCCTGAGGAGAGTGCAAAGCATTCTGGGAGAGAATAGCAGGTGTCCCCGTGTCACAGAGCTTCCCAGACAGCTTGTTAATTTGCACAACTTTTTACACACACATCTCTGCCTCTCTATCTGCGTGTGCATGCGTGTGTATGTATGTGTGTGTATATATTAGCGATGGGACTTGACCCTAGCGAGCTGCGGCAGTGTTTCGCGTCTTGCTGGGCGTGGGAAAAAGACGGGACCCCTTTTCACAGCTGCCTCGGACGAGGCCTGGGCTGCCGGGGGCCCCCTGTACCCCCTCTTACACACACCCCCCCGGTTCCCCCTCTTGTCCGACTCCCCCCCCTCCTCCTTCCATCCCATTCAGGCTCCGGCCTACTTGCTTTCAAAAGCGGGACCCCCTTCCCAGCCCTTCATAAATACATCTCATTATTCAAGCCCTAGTTTGCATAGGGATTCCAAAGAGATCTCCACTCTGCTCGTGAGGCCTGAAGCCCCTCAGCCTTTTGGACCGCACAAGTGCAAATTTCGACTTAGTAATCTCCCTGTGTTAATATTTGTTTTAAAACGATGTGTGCACGCTTGCAAAACTATTCCACCGAAATTCCAACTGTCTTAAAAATCTCTTTTTTGATGCACCTCCTTTTTCGGAATTTCTCTTTTCTTTTCTGGAAATGTGCAAAATCTGAAGAAACAAACACCGGTGAAAAGAGAGTTTAGCATGACTATTAGCAAGCGCTTTGCTAGTCTGTATTCCATCTGCCACCGGCTATTGTACAGTGCCTCACACACGCACACACACTCTTCAACCCCTCTACAACACCCCCCCCCACCTCCACCCCACCCCCCATTCGCTGCAATGCATTACTGCAGAGATTTATCTCCTATCAGCCTGTATAATACTGAGGTTATAATTTACATCCACTTTAGAAAACAGCAGCACAGGCCCGCTCCTTGCATATGCTAATATAAAGCTTGGGAAAATCTGGGCGACTCAAAGAACTCCATACTAAATTTGAATAACTGAGCTTTATATTGAGCCTCAAGGTTGTGGAACCATGAAGATTTGACCTTGCTAACAATGTGTACTTATTGTTTAATTCCTAACGCTGGGACTATTTAAAGGAGGAATTGGAGGGAACGTACTGACAACCTTAAAGCGAGGGGTGTTTTTCTGTTTTCGATTATTTCTTAGGAGCCTTAAAATTGGGAATTTTAATTTCAATCAAGATCTCAGCGTACTGATCGGCTTATAATAGGTGTCTTTCGCAATTTATAGTATTTTCAAGCGTTTTTGACTATAAACGCTGCCGTCGCTAAATTATGCACATGCTACCTTTATTCAAATTGATACTCTGCTCACAATAATCACGAGATTTTTGGACGACGAGGGGTGGGGTGGCTCGTCGAGGCATTAGGGCCGAAAAGGACAGAGCCACCCAAACACTCTTTCCACATGAGCAGGTCCAAACCTCGCCCGCGCTCTCTCCTAACGGGATAAAGAACCGCAGCAAAGATTACACGGCCACCTCCCCTGCACCTACCACACACTCTACCTGACAAATAGGATCATAGTGTTTAAAGGGATAAAACGCTGAATGTATGAGAATGAAAGAGAGAGAGGTGTGTGTGTGTGTGTCTGCTCCGTGTGTGTGTGTGTGAGGAGGATGGGGGGTGATGTACAATGTAAAAAATGTTAATACTTCAAAGGAATGATGGAATTCAACATGGAGGTCTTACTTCACTCGCTCAAATCACACCGTTTACACTCTGTGTTGCTGTAGGCTACAGTCTATTGCAGCCCCACACTGTTATGTATATATTCTGATATATACACGAATGATATAAAACTGACATTTACACTGTGCGCAAATAAAACTGGCAGTAAATGTCCCTCTTAATGCCCCCTTTTTCGTTTGAATACGACGGGGAGGATTTACAGCGCTGCACATTTTTAAAAATCGATGCAAAAAATACAAAATCCTCAATATTTCAAAATTCAGGCTCGGTCTATCATTTTCACACCCACACACACACGCACACACACACACACACACACACAGCCAAGTCCATCCTCAGAGCTCCTTACAAAATATGAACAACAATCAAGCACTAGCAAAGCTGCACCGTCGCTCTGCTAAAACAAAACTATCTGCAAGCCTCCAGCATCTTCAAGTTTGACCTGTTAACTCTACTGACTTATTATTAAACACAAAATGCCGCGTGTGCATTTGGAAACATGGTGGGTTGTTGCTCATATGACAAGTGAAGCACTTCTCTACTCGCATTGCATTCTTTTTGGTTGAGCCGAAGACTCGGCTAAAATGAGCCTCTGGTAGAGATAATGTACTTTTTACGAGTATCGTCTGAGTGAAATATGCCAATATTCGTACTCGGAGCGGGGAACTGTTCATTTAAGCCTGAAACTGACATAGGTTGATCAGAAGTTGCTATTTTTTATTATTATTTATTATTATTATTATCTATTACGTAAGCCTGGAGGGGATCATGCAATCACTTGCCCGTGTGTGTGCGTGATCAGCGGACCTGAAGCTTTTCTGTTGCTAATCTCGCATATTACGAGACTGATCAGCCTAATTTTTTGTGTACACTGATGACAGCGTGCACCTCAGTGATTCACAATTTTTGAAAAACCTTGAAAAAAAAAAAACACTTGCGGCCCGAGACATTAGGTTTTTGGGTCATCCCATTATTGCGAATGCGATATCTGAAGAACGTCTTGAGGGAATTTTTTAAACTTTGACTCAAGAACAAACTGATGACAGTTTGGTGGTCAAAGGTCAAAGGTCACTGTGACCTCATGTCCGTCCCACTCTCGAAAACGCAACATCTCAGAAATTCCTGGAGGGAGTTTCTTCGAATTTGGCACAAATATCCATCTGGACTCAAGAATGAGCTGATTAAAGTTCAGTGGTCAAAGGTCAAAGGTCACTGTGACCTCATGAAACATAACTCAAGAATTCATACGCTCACAAAATATCTCACAAATAGGATGCTATCAGTGCTTGAGAGTAAATTCTAACATGTAACTAGTTACATGTAATTATTTTTTTTAGTAAAATAAATGTAATTGTAATCTGTTACATTTACTGACCAAAAATATGTAATTACATTACAGTTATATTCAAAATGTTGGTGATTCACATATTTTGTTTGGGTTACCTGACTCTACTGAGTGAACTTTAGTTAGAAAACTATTTACAGAACATCTTCTGAATCGAGCTTCTCAGTGTTTTTTTTTAATTTTTTTTATCACGTGTAAGAGAATTCTGATTAATTTTTTATAAACTTGAATGGAAAAAAATCCAGTGAATCAATGAACAGAAAACATGCAGTATTAGCTACTCACTGAGAATTTTCCTCATACAGATATTGCCAAATTTTATTCCAGTGATACACATCATTTTAAGTACATTCTCGAAATCAGATGCTACTCAGCCGAGTACTCGCTCAACCCTCTCTCTCTTATTCTCGTGCAAAAACATCCCTCTGCATGAGGCTGTCCTGTAGTTTTTAAATAAACAATAAATATAGCAACTTTTTTTAAAGCAAAAACTTGCTCTGTAAATAGTTCTCTTACTCTTGAGATCAAAAATATTGATCTGATGCTTAAATCCACGGCTGTTCTGTAAATAGTTTTCTAATAAATAATAAATACAGTAACTTCTGAATCAACCCGTATCATTTTCAGGCAAAAATCAACAGCTTCCAATTAACCCAACACACTTAAGATTAAATTTATGCTCTGCTCATTCCACATACGGATACAGATAATTTAGCTGAGTGAACTGATACAGATACAGATAATGGTCTACTCACTCATCCTTGGTGTTTTTACTTAAAATATTTACCTGCAGGCCAATGGTGGCTTCTCCTCCTGTCTAGTGGCAGTTTGTCTTCAAACTTTAGGGCTGACGTTCTCGCCATTCTCCTATTTAAGACAAAAGAAAAGAGAATCAGTGTTGGAGCTCTCATTTTTAATAAACAACATATTTCAGGAATAAATAAGTGGCAGGGGAGGAAAATATATGAGGGAGGGGGGGGTAAATGCAGCTTTGTTGACCTTGCAGCTAACAGCACTCCACCAAAGTTGTTCTTCTCATTATTTTGCTGCCTTGCAAGGTTAAATATATTTTCTGTTGCATGAACAATAAGTCGAGTTTGATAAAAGTGTTTGTGAAAAGCCAAAATTGTATAAAATGTGACAGAAAAAAAAACACACTAAGTGGGAAACTATACCCCAAAGTAGAGCTTCATCTGGGCAGCATCCCAGTTGCTAAGCTACTAAAATACAGGATTAAACACGAAAAATGTTTGACACAAAATAAAAACAGAGTATAGATTTTAAAAATCATCACTGTGACAGTGGAATCAAACAGAAAGATAGAGATTACATAACCACGTAATATTTTAATCCCTGATTTTCTTTTGTATCACTCTAAGATGGAGGACATGGAGGTCAAATTGTGTATCTACTGGCTTAAACTGTGCACCGGCTCTCACATGCAAACATCAACAACACACACACACACACACACACACACACACACACACAGTCACACACCATCCAAGCTCTCTTGTTTAACGGCGCACATCAAATATTGTCAGTCATGGTCTAAATAGAGCATGCTGGGACTTCAGGGATATTCAGTCATCTCCAAGGCTTGCTGATTCTGCTCTAAGAATAGATCAAACTCTGAGCCGATGTCCTATTTTGTTCTTATCTAGCAGGCAAACACAAAAATAATCCACCCAGCGAACACACAAATGTGAACATATCTGCCATGTCTAACTCAGATTCAGCTCCAGTGATGAAAGCGTGTTTGGAAAGGCTGAAGACGGTCGTGTGCACGGCCCAGTCTCTTTTACACCGAGGCTGGGCTGCAACAAGGATTCATTTTTTAACCCCAATTAAATAATAGTTTAACTTCCATTTATGTCCCACCAAACTTTTAAACTAAGAGTTATATCTAAACACCTTTTTAAACCCTAATGTTTAGTCTTCCATCTGAACTTAGATTTCTGCTGCACCAAAACTTTGAATTCAGATTTAAACTTTGGTACAGTATTAACTCCAAACTTACACTTCAGGAGGTTTAACTTTTAAAATGGCTGTCTTTTTGAGATGTTTGAGAAAAATAATGATCTGCTAACCCATCGTGAGTAGGCTACCTAGGCTGACCAACTTTTTAGCTAGCTAGCAAAAAACCGAACATTTTTTCTATATTAGCTAGCTAGCTAGCGAATAATACAACTAAAATATAACTATAACATAACTTTTTAGCTAGCTAATAAAGAATATAACATTCTCTTTTTCTTTTGCTAACTTTTTAGCTAGCTAGCAAACAACAGAACATTTTTTCTATATTAGCTAGCTAGCGAATTATACAACTAACAAAATAACAATTTAATTATACATAATTATTTAGCAGGCTATTAAAGAATATAACATTCTCCTTTTCTTTTGCTAACTTTTTAGCTAGCTAGCATACAAATATTTGTTTTTTTTTAACTAGCTAGTAATGAAAATATAACATTTCCTCTCACTTTCAGCTAGCTAGCATACAATGTAGCATTTTGTTAAGCATTAGAGGGCAGAGGCGAGGTCCTCACCTTTTTTACAGGCTATTTAGGCCTACTAGGTCCCAAAAGCACCCGAATTTAGTTTTATTCATCTATTTATTTTCATGTAGGTAAAATATAATTTGCTCCTTTTAGTAGGAGAGTTCAATATCGTATTGTTCAGAATTTATTAATAAAAGCAATATTGATAAAACAAGTGATAATGACAATATTATGACTTGCTGACAGAATGACATCACACTGTTACACACAGCAACAACAAGCGTGGCCAGAAGCGAAAGTAACGTTGCTACAGGCTCCACAGTGGACAAGTTTAGTTTCAAAAAGGGGAGCAACTTCAATAGTGCAGAAGTGACTTGGCACAAAAAAGAGAGCAGAAAATCCTGCAAGAAGAGTTGTGAGTCCTACACCAGATATTTTTCAGTATTTTTCTATATCACCAAGAATATCGTTATTGCAGAATACCCTGAAATATCGTGATATTATAGTATCACCTGTCCCTATCCTGCAGGGTCTGGTTGGGTATCAAGAATCCAAACAACCCACAGATATCAGGCGTATTACACGCAGTAGTCCAGCCCTATTCTCTCTGCTCAGGCTTCATCTTGCACCAAGTGATGTACATGTGCATCCAATTATACATCACACTCCTAATGTCAAGTTAATTACAGCCAGGGGACATCACTTAGCCTACACCACTCATAAAGGAAATACACTCAGTATCAGAGGAGTCAGCCAGTCTGCACTTGCAGCTCATACAAATTCATACAGAGTAATTATCGGCTCTAAATGAAGGCTATTCCAACTTCTCGGCCTGTACAGAAATCACCATAAACCAACATGTGAGATCTTAGGAAGCGATCTGATGCTGCTGCTGCTGCTGCTGCTGCCAACACCGTCACGTGACTCTTGCCTCGACCAATCGCGTGAGAGCTTTAACTATTTCTGTCTAACCCCTCAAGATATTAATGTTATAACACCCACACAGTTATGACAACTACACAGCAGCACGCACTGTGGGTTTTGAGTGTGTTTCTCCACATGCAACATGTCCTAAAGTTGATCGATTTATTGATCATCAATAGGCCCCAGCAGCATCACCGCGATGATGCCCCAAAACACGAGCCCCTAAAAGCAGCAACATTCACGCCCTCACAGACACGCAGGTGCCAACACCTCTCCACAAGAGGTGGACAGCCGGCACTAAAATCACCCCCAAACAGCACCACCACTCCTCCTCATCCTCATGCAGCCGCGGCGTGCAGCCTCCCTCAGCATCCGACCCTCCTGCATCCTCCTCCCGCTGCTGCTCCGGCATCATCATCATCCTCCTCCTCCTCCTCCTCCTCCTCCTCCTCCATGCCGAGCGAGAGAAGAGAGAGGACCCCCCCGGCTCCGAAGTGCTCGGCGTCAGTTCGTACTTTCGGTTCTCTAGCTTTATGAAATTAAAACTCATACAGCTAGATAACCAAAGACACAAACTAACCCGTCGTCTCTTAAAGGGGCCGCCTCTCCGGTTACAAACAGAAAGAGAAGAAGAAGAAGATAGAGAGCAGGAGAGAGCCTGCCTGTGGTCACATTGCACTGAGAGCCCCTCTCACACACACACACACACACACACACACACACACACACATAGACAGAGAGAAAGAGAGAGAGCAGCAACAAAGCTGCTCAGCAAAATCAAAGCTTTAATATAATAAATAAATATCTATATATTGATCTTTACATGGAGGTGAAATTCAGCTAAAACACACAGGCTGCATTGGATCCCATGACACACACTTACATCTACACACACTCACACACACGTTGATTGAAATACTACAGGCCAACCATCGAATTCAGCTCTGCTTTACTAGCATCACCACATTTATAGGGCTGCGACTAATGATTATTTTCATTATCGATTAATCAAGAAGTTGTTTGGGCCATAGATTGTCAGAAAATTGTGAAAAATGTCTCCAAAAGACCAAGGCGACGTCCTCAAATGTCTTGTTTTGTCCACAGCCCCAAAATATTCAGTTTACTGTCAAGAAACCAAAAAATATTCACATCTAAGAGGCTGAAATTCTAGAATGTGGACATTTATTAAAAGAATAAAGACTCAAAACAATTCATTGATGATCCAAATAGTTGGCGATTAATTTAATAGTTGCTAACTAATCGATTAATCGACTGATCGCTGCAGCTACAGGTAAAGTTATAAATTGGAAAGCATAGTTTAGGGCTGCAACTTGTTTTCATTATCGATTAATCTGCTGATCGTTTTCTTGTCTAGTCAATTAGTTTGGTCCAAGAAATGTCAGAAAATGTGTGTCGGTGTCTCCAAAAGTCCAAGGTGATGTCCTCAGATGTCTTGTTTTGTCCCAAATACCCAAAGATATTCAGTTTAATGTCTTAGAAGACTAAAGAAACCAGAAAATTTTCACATTTAAGAAGCTGAAATCAGATAATTTTTACACTTTTTCTTTAAATAAAATGGCTCAGATCTATTATAAAACTACTTGGCAATTAACTGCTATATAATAATCGATTAATCAACTAATCATTGCAGCTCTATTAAACACAGTGTTGCACAAAGCAGAAAGCATACTGCACAAGTATCACCATGACGACTTTTGTGCTTTAACAACATCTCATTTTGCAAAGCATCTCAAGTGCATACAATTATATGCTTCTGCAACCGTTCAGTAGTAACTAAACATCATTTTTCGGAGTCAGACTTCTCTTTTTGTCAAAACTTGAGCCAATGTTCTCCTGCACCAGGCCTGAGAAGCAAAGTTCCCATCAAACAGCTTCAATTTTGTAGCCTCAACAATGTCACAAATAGTTTAAATGTCTGGGAAGCACAAAGGCGCCTGCAACAATCACCGTGATGTGGTTATAAAATACACAACAGCCCTGTTAAAGAGAAATTATGGCTGTTCCCAGATCAACTATACCAGTCATGTAGGCTAAAGCCAGCAGCATCCCACTTACTTGCACATCAGGCTAACTCCACTCCACTCCAGCCAATATCCTCCAACCAATTTCAATTCCGCCGAAATTTCAGTATTTTCAACAGACTCTGGACTGATCGCATCCGATGAGACCAAATAAAAGAAAGAACGGAGCATTACGGCTACAAAGTGTCCTATCTCGCTCTCTGTAGACTCGCATGTGCCCTATCCCTCACACACGCGAGCTGCGACTGACAAGTGCAGAGAGTCCACACGGCGAGAGGAGAGAGAGAGAGACAGAGAGGGGAGAAACTCCGCCTCACAGAGAGGGAGGGGGTGAAGGAGGGAGGGAGGGAGAGAGAGAGAGAGAGAGAGAGAGAGAGGCGGGAATCTGAAATCATTAAAGCCGATTTGGAAATGAACGCAGGTGTGTGTCAATCAGGAGTTTATTCCCTCAATTATCTTCATTAGTAAAATGCAGAGAGGTGCGTGCGTAAAAATGTGCCAAAAAGCAAATGGAGATCAGTGGCGCAAACGGAGCTGCAGGTCAAACAGGACATTTTGAGAGAGAGCAATTGCTGTATTTATGAGAAATTAATTAAAACTTTTAATTTATTTCTAGACGAGACCTGCATATTTACAGACGCCTTCTCTCTCTCTCTCTCTCTCTCTCTCTCTCTCTCTCTCTCTCTCTCTCCTTTTTTAAAATTAAATATGCTTTTGTAATCCCGTGTAATAGACGGACAAACTTCACACAATCCCTTTAATTCTCAGCAATATTCTGCAGCAACAAATAATCTTCAAAGCCCTTCTTTTGATTAGAGCAGAACTGTTGTTAGTAACTATTAGCCATAAATAAAAGTTAATTTCCATTTATTATAGGCGATACAGTGTTGCTTATATTTATATCTTTTTTTAAATTATTATTTATTTATATGCAAAAAGGACTTAGGTGCAATACCCTGCATACTGTCACTCTTACTCTCAGTTATATATATATATATATAGTTGTTTTGTACTATATGCAGAGTGACTGGCAAAAAGTGCAATACCCTGTGCACACCTGTCACTCCTACTCTTGTGCAAATCCTCATTTTAATGTTTTTATAGTTTTACTATTATGTTACTATAGATAAGCATAGTTTTTTTTCTAATTCATCTTTTTTTTTTTATTTAAATCAGTCTATCTTAACTTAGTGGTCTTATTGCTGAGCTGACCTCTTCTTCTCGTCTCACACATTTCATACTGCTGACCCTGTTAACCTGTGACCAATAAAACCGAACTTGAACTTGACTTCTTTCAGATAATTTAAAGCCCAAACAAAAAGAAAAAGCAAGATACCACAACTCTTAAAAAAGATGAAAGTTAATTAAGATATCTGCTCAGTCAGCTCTTTCTGCCCTGCACACGTTATAAAAAGCCAAACATGTGACAGATAAAATACATTTAATGGGAACAGTAGCGAAATAAGGGCAGTTTTCTGCCCTACATTCACACTACTGGTTCGTGTAACCTGATTATGGCTGATAAGGATTATTTCCCTACGATTGTGACATTATTATACTAATTATATTTATAATAATAAAAAATATTTGGCTTTTTAGAACATCTAAACAAAACCTTTAAGAAAAACACCGTTTCCTGAATGCAGAGACTCCATAAAAGAAGAGAAAATGTACCAAGAGCTTTTGTTTTTTAAATTCTATAAATATATCTATAAACTGACTTTTCTTGCAGCGAGCAGAGGAATTCAGGGTTTCCGTCCTTGGTGCAGAAAAGGCCCACGCCTGGCCAAACCCTGATAGCATATTCAGGCAATATGCAGCCTTATCGATAGTGATATTATGATATGAGTGATAATCTGGGCTGAGGAGATGAGATAGTGCGCGCGATAACAATCACAGCCTGCGATAAAAGAAGAAGAAGCCAGTGCCAGCAGAGACACGAACCCGAAGAGCAAGTTGCAATCTTAAAGTTTGAAAGGATATTTAAAATCTGTGTGTGTGTGTGTGTGTGTGTGTGTGTGTGTGTGTGTGTGTGTGTGTGTGTGTGTGTGTATGTGTGTGTGTAGGTAAACCAATAAAAGAGGGAGCTACACTCTCAGTCCGGGTTTCTTCCAAACGAAGCTTGCATCAGATAGCAGTTACATATCTGATTATTGCGCATGGGCAATCTGTTAGTATCATGGGGGTGCAGCTCTGCTGTCAGCAGGCTGCAGCACACACACACACACACACACACACACACACACACACGCATACACACACACAGGTCCTACAGGCTCTACTGTATGAGTCCTGTTCTACTGAGCATCATTTATAAGCAGATGTGATCAGCTGTGGCCTCTGCTGCCGTCAGCCTGTAATTGAACCTGGACCACATCGTGCTACAGTCTGCTCGGTTTAAGAAGAGCGGGAAGGCCCACACTCTTCTTTAAAAATCAAAAAATCATTGTTGTTACATTAGCGTGAGAGCGGTGCTCATTTTGATTGGATGGACAATCCTCATAGCTCCTGAGCATGCGCGACCAGGGCGTTAGAGTACACGTACATCCCTGTATTGTATGGACAAGTACTAAGATCTTTTACTTAAGTAAAAGTACTACTACCACAGAGTAAAAATACTCTGTTACAAGTAAAAGTACCCATTTCAAAAATACATAAAGTATACTTCAAGTACCAACAGTAAAAGTACTCATTGTGCAGCATTATGCACTGTATTACTGGATTGTAGTGATGCATCCGTGTGTTAATCTCTTAAATGTTGCAGCTGGTAAAGATGGAGCTAATTTCAGTTACCTCATACACTGCTGGGTAGATTAATCTATAATAATACATCATGTTTTAGTAGTTTATTTATATTTTGTAAAAAATACTGCATTCAAAATCTTACTTAAAAGTATGGAAGTATCATAATTAAAATATTTAAATTAATTTAGGGGAGTAAAACATACAATACTGCCTTGTAAAATTTAGTGGAGTACAAGCTTTAAGTAAAATGTGATGGAAATACTCAAGTAAAGTAGACTTAGCTCAGAATTGTATATATAGCCGACAGTACTAAATGTTCCTGCAACTTGTCACATGCAGTAAAAAAAAAAAAATTTATACAGAAATTTAGTGGATGAAACTTATATTTCTCCCAGACCTAATGTGAGTTTGCATGTTTTATTTATTCAAGTTATTTAAACTTAAAATGTCTAGTATTTATTTTAAGAACAATTCAGAGCTCATAAACATGAAATCCTCGAAGCTGAAGTCTTTGAGTTGATCAGTTCAGTCAACTCATTAAATTTAGGTTTGTTTAAAGAAACATGATCAGCATATTAGCTGTTACTATCTTGAGCGTTTTCTCAAATGCAACTGAATTAATATCAAGTCTAACAAGAAAAGTTTGTCTAGACTCATTATAAATTACCTCAACTTGTCTTTTCAAATGCACTCAAGTCAAAATTTTGACTCAGCCTGGACGTAAACTTTTTAAAGTTAAAACAAACAGATTTTTTTTTTTTTTTTTTTTTTTTTTACAGTGCATACGCTCATAATCAGACTCATTAAAAGACTATTAAAATATAAAATATAGGACATTAGACTTAATTTTTCACACATTTTGTCTTCTGCAATTGATGCATTTATTGTTTTTTATCCATTAAAGAAAATCTTGGCACTCCAGAGCAGCGCAAACATAAAACACCTTGGAATACTTTTAATTTTTTAGTAAAATTAAAACTGCTTTGCACCGGTGGAAAGTACATTTATTCAAGTACTGCACCTAAGTACAATTTTACAGTACTTGTACTTCACATTAATACCACTTGACTGTACACCTTTACCATACTACAGTAGTTCATTTAAAAGGGAATCTTGTACTTTTTACAACAACACATAATTCATTTATGAAATATAATACTTTTTTTTTATATAGATTAAACCTCCCAAGAGTAGTAGCACTTTCTTTTAATTTAGGTCCAAGTTTACAATTTCACATGAATATAAATAAGTAAAGACATGAGCTGTTGAACTAACGGCTGTGTGGAAAAAAAAATATTAAACTCACATTAATTTAATTTCTGGAGATAAACTGCAATCAAATGTACTGTACTGTTAGAAAAATCTGTTTCTTTCGTGTGTGTGTGTGTGTGTGTGTGTGTGTGTCCTCAGATGGATTTTCCCACAAACAAGTGACAGGGAAAATTTAACCCCCCCACCCCCTTCTTTCTCACCCCCCCCCCAAAAAAAAAAAAAAAAAAAAGAGAAAGAAGTCAACATCAAGTTCAACAACGTGCCGGAGAGAAACATTTACATGACAATCAGGTCTGGGATCCTCGAGGTGCCCCCACCCTGCACACCAGAGTCTGGCGTCAGCCCCCCCCCGCTACACTTTCCCAGGCTCACAACAATATCTCCCTGCTGAACTCTGCACTGCAGCGCTGCCTGGGGCCTCCGCCTCCTCCTCCTCCTCCTCCTCTACCTCCTCCTCCTCCACCACCACCTCCTCCTCCTTCTTCTTCTCCACTACTACATGAATACTTCTCACATGAGCACATGGCAGCGAGGAGCCTCATTAAATATTCCTGAGTTTGCATCAACTTTAATGGAGGCTAATTGACATTCTTGCCTGCATGAGGAGGAGAATTAGACTACAGTTTGTTGAGATTTGTCTGATAATTTAAAATGAGTCAAGAGGCCTTATTGCAATTTACAGTACTTTTAAAATATGATATAGTTTTACAATAATATTCAAGTTAGAATTTGCTTGCAGTTCTGATCTGATATTTGCACTGATATTTGCTAGAATAAACTGATAATTTAGAGGGATTTTTAGGCTTTAAGCTTTGATATAATTGTTAGTTTTTCTTATCTTCTCTAGTGAGGTAACACACACCAAAATATGTCCTTCACTTATTCAGTTAGAGATATTATAAAATAGGAAACTGTAAAATTAAAACATTTCGATATACAGATACAGTAAACCAAGGATGCTGCTTCATATTTACTTATTCTTGTTTTTATACCTTCATTCATGTTTTATCCTGTATTTTGTCTGTTGCTGCTGGTCTCTGGGAATCATCAAAAATATCGTTGCATATCCACAATTATAAAAGTGTCTCATGTCTTATGTTATAAATAACTAAAGACAAATTAACGTGCACCACGTTGCACCTGTATTCATGCCAAAATATACTTACAATTTACTTGATTACAATCCAAAAAATTAGGTCCATTTAGAGTCTCTGGCTTTTGAAAAATACATCATTTAAATAATTATGATTTGTCCCAAAACACGTCCTTTTACGCACTCCATCCAGATGAACTGGGCTCGATATTCAGAGAGGAGAGAGAGAGATCTACCCCTGTCCTGCGTGGCCAAAGAGCACCGTACCGCCTGTTACTGGAGGCTGTTCTCCTTCAGATCTATAATAAATTTTACCTGCTGCATTAACGCAAAGAAACTTGTCATATTTTTGTGTAAAAATCCTCTCTTACCGGATAAAAAGCGGGTCAGACAGACGGGAGTGTGAGAGGAGCAGCGGCTGCAGACAGCGAGAGAGAGGCGAGAGGGAGGATGATGATGATGATGGTGATGATGATGAGGTGGAGGAGGTAGAGGAGGAGGAGGATGAGGAGGAGGGAACAGAGCCGGCTCAGGGGCCTATCAAATTTGGCAAACGGGCCCGATGATTTTTGGGGGGAATAAACGGGAATATAAAACACTCTGCAAGCTTTTATTTTGAAATCAGACGCGATAAAATCCTGCTGCTATACGAGACTTATCAGACCCACAAATATGTGAATGTTCAATAAAAAGTGTTTTTTAAAAAAGTATAACATTGAGGTCAGCATTATAGACAAATAACCATTAATTTAATACCTATATTTAATATTTTCTCAGTTAGAAAAAAAACAACTTTTTTGTACTTTTTAAATTCTAAATCTTACAGAACTCAAACTTGTCTGTTATTACCTCATACGTAATGTACAATTTGATATATCGATCCACATAATTTTTATACGCATTTCTACGGGACATACCATTCTTCAAGGATGAGCTGTTGCCCACCTTTATTCAGGATCAATCGCTCCAATCACTCTCAATATTCCTATTCACAAATCGATACATTCAAAGTAAAGAAAGACTAAAAATCGCAGACTATTGTTGGGTCGTTTCAGGATTATTTATGGGACAAAGATTCTACAGGCTGTGATAAAAATAATCCAAGAAGGCACTACATGATATACTGTATGTGGCTACTTTACAATAGTGCATGCTGGGTATTTATTTACAGCCTGTTTATGATCGACCTGTAACTGACAAACCTGATATTTGGAATAATAAATGCGGCAGACATTATTGGCTGCTGCTCACATGCAAACAGACAAGGAGCCCCAGGAGCAGGAGGAATGAAATTTAACGGGTTGGATCTTAAAATAAATAAATAAATAAACAAACAAACAAAAAAAACACGACGAGCAGCTGCAAACCTCGATTTTTTAAAAGGCACATGAAGAAATGCAGTGTTCACAGTAAAAGGCTCCTGCTGCTACAGGAGGAAACAGCGACACACTTTGGTGAGAAGGAGACAGGATCGCCTCGTCAAAGCTGTTTACTGTAGAGACAATATAATTTGGTTTTCTAAGATATTTATGGCTTAAAGCTTGTATGTGTTTGCACAGAGATAAAAAAGAAAAGAAAAGAAAAAGAAATAAAAGAAAGTGAGAAACCTAAAACTCATTCTGGTGCAGTAGACTAAGTAGTCTAACCTACACGTTACATGAAAACGTATTATATTCAGGAATTTAATAGACAATCATCTTCATGTCATACAATTTTATATTTAAGTAAGAAAATGTTTCTTATTTAGTTTGTAGACCATTATGAAAATAAAGGCTTAAAGAAATTAAAACCACAATCAGAAAGCAGCTTTACTGTATTTGTATGAAGACTGAGGGAGAAATGTGTCAGATAAATTTACATTATGTAACATTAAAACAGTTTTATATATTATATATTAAATATTTTATTTTAGTTTTTATCAGACAAGTTAACCTGTTGAAAGTGACACTGAAATAAAAGGTTGAAAGGTTGAAAGACTCACTTGAACAAAGGTAGAAATACTTTACAATACCAATGTTATGTATTATTATTATTATTATTATTATTATTATTATTACAACAGATCATGAACATCCAACACAGGCTGGTAAAATCTAGATAGTAAGATGATTTTTAAATCACACAGCTACTGTAGAAAATAATGTATTTCTAATCTTCCTCCTAATTATTTAGAACAGGAATATTATCAGTCTACAGTAGATTTTATAATAGTATAATATTATATTATAATATAATAATTTAAAAAAGGAATCGTTTGAATTATGTTTTAAATTATTTTTTTTTCTTTTTCAGTGTCTGTTAGGCTGACATATTATTTTACATTCATCATATTCTTTTTTTTTTAAGGTAATTTTGAAAAGTAGAATTTAGTATTATTACCAAATGTCCCAGTTTCTTTAATAAAATCTGAACTGTCACACTTTGACATGTTTGTCTGATTGAAATCACTCTACCTGTAAAATTTTACATCGAAATCATCATTCCAGTCATTCAGCTGACTTTGTTAATTAAAAACTGTTAAATACTTTATGAATTATTATTTGATGTATCTTCAACTTTTTGTTGACTGAAAATAATTATTTTTATAATAATCTGTGAAATTTCTTGTTACGTTTTGTAGCAGATATCATTACAAAATCTACATGTTCTGATTCATTTTGCATTTCGAGTTTATTACAAATGTTCTCCAGATCGTATCCTACAACAGCTTTTATTTTGAAGAAAGAAATTAAAGCTGACAGTGTGTTGCATATGTTCCCTAAAACACTTGTAGGTTCATTTATAATAAATTTTGAATCCACTGATCTTGGTCGTTTTTTTCTGTATATTTATGAAGTTTCAGGATGGTGAAATAATTTACTTTCTGAGCTTTTTTTTTAAAAAATGGTAAAATAACTAATAATAAAAAATAACTCTCACTCACAATGAAACAAAGCAGAAAAGATCTGCAGATATTTTATGTTCCAACTTTTAAATATGTGAGATAAATTTGAAGGTTGTTCTAAAACACTAATGTGAACTATTATCTAAAATTAGACACTTTAATCAAGCAAATATTGAGAAACAAATTCAATTTTCGCTCATCATTATCGTTGTAAATTTGATAGTTTTTTCTTTTTTTTTTTTTCAAATTTCATCTATTTTTTGAAATAAAGGTCACAAAAGACAGAGACATAGACAGAGATATATAAATGTTTTACTTCTTTATGTTCATATGGGCCGTGTTTCTTTTATAAACTGTCTGTAGTATTTGTATTTGTTAATGTTTCATGTTTAAACTCACAGCCTTTACATTAGACCCAATGCATTCAGCAAGACGTAGCATTTAGGATCAAATCTGGCCTGTATGAGAAGAATTTGATTAAACCTTCTAAGAAATACTTGTGGATATGTTATTTACAAAATATTATCTTTATATAATTTGAATTCCAGCATCATGTTACAAGCATTTGACCATTAAAATGTTGTTTGTGCATCTTTTATAACTGGCTTGTAGGTTAGTTAAGTGCAATTAAATTAGTTAACAGTTTAATTCAGTCAATAAAATTGCACTGCTGGATTTTTAATGACAGAGATAGGAACTTAAATACAAAATTAAGAATAGATTAATAAAATATTTCTGTATACAGGCCATACAGTTTATAATTTACATTAATTAAATATAGGCTAATTTTAAAAGAAGGCATTTATATGCTCTATTACAACACACAGTTTCTCAAATTTGTGCAAAGGCAATACTGAGAGGTATAGTAAAAAATAAAAATAAAAAGTTATGGCCTGAGACCAAAATTGTCACATTTACACTGTAAATTAATACTTTCAACAAATATACAAGAATAAACAGTCTTAATGCCACGTGTGTTTTCTAAGCATCATGTAGATCTAGTTTATCTGCATGAGATCGTTGGTGGTGAACAAAATTATAACTTGAAGACACACAAGAGTCTTTTTTTTAAATTATTATTCTCACTGGCCAGTTTACTTCTATCCAGTGATCACTTAAATATACGAATTTCAGTAAAAAAAGAATTGCCTAATTTAAAAAAAAGGTTTGGTTAGGAGTGCTTCCTGGACTCAAACTAAGTTTGTTTAAAGTGCTCTGTGCAGGGATACATGTGTATTTAAAAAAAACACAAAAAGCTCCACGGCTTCACTTTTAAAATAATTCACACGCGTTTATTTTCCCTGCAATGATCTTCAAAACTTTTTGAAGGACCTTTTTAAGGTCCAACATGACCGTGTCTTGACAATAATATATATTTTCAGTGGTTTTAAAAGAGCCGTGAAGGGTTTTTTTTTTTGTGATTTTTTATAGAAATTAAATATAATTTATTTGACAAGGAGGAAATGTCGTTCTTAATTGATGCAAACAAAAAGTAATTATGGTAAAAAAAACTTTTTAAAAAATATGCAGCCTGTGTGAAAACTGCCCGCATAATAAAACTTTCAAACTTTTCGACAAGGGCACTACTGAAGCCAAGAAGTTTTTAACTGCTTACGAAACGTCTCAGTTTAGTTTTGATATCTCTCTATGACCTACATAAACGAACGTGACCATCAACGAGAAGACTATTTCTACTGTCATTTTTTCGATCCTGGCTTTAAAATTTTCCAAAGTCACACGTTAGCCAGTAAAAGGGAAGCAGGAGGAGATTTTATGCAGATAATAACAATTGTTAGTGATCATTATTATTTTTGACGACCGTTTTGTAGTTATTACAGTGCATATTTGCCTACAGGAGCCTCCAAAATCAACACAATACGAAAGTTCCTTAGTTTAACTTTGTTCTGCCAAACAACACACAGAAAAACAGCCATTTTGTTTGCAACATTAACATCATTTTTTTTTTTCATTTGCATTAGAGAGGAGTGACGCTGCAGAATAAACAGTTTAAAGTGTAAACTCAGAATAAGGAGAATAAAGTTCTTACCGCTGCAGGCTGCTCAGACCTGTTAGTTCCTCCTCTGTGTGTCTGCTGTGAAAGAGGGAGAGCAGCTCGAGCCCGGTGCCTTAATTTGAGGCAGGCTGGGTTTTATGATAATCAGAGCTGACACCGACCTGTGCGCCATCAATAGACGAGGGCACCCTCCGCCCCGCGTTCCCACGAGCCGCATTCCTGCGGTCAAGTTCAAGCTCAAAGCGCGCGCGACAGAGAGACAGCATTACCATGCGAGGCGTGCCGCGTGGCTAATTCCAAAAAGGCGCGCGCTCCCCGCCGTGGGAGAGTTCGTCACCTCCGATTCAAAACCAGCAGATAGAGAGAGAGAGAGAGAGAGAGAGAGAGAGAGAGAGAGAGAGAGAGAGAGAGAGATGGATAGATGGGCCTCTGTGGGGACACTGTGAAACAAACAGCCAAAAAGACCCTGCTGTTGTCAATTCTATTAAAAAGGTAAACAAGTAAATAAATATTAAAAAACATTCCAATTTAATTTTTAAAATGTCTCCTCAAACGAAAAATTAAAAGTGTTCATTAAACTGCTCATCCTGTCTCCTTTTGTGTCTCTATTAAATTTATTAGTCTGTCTTTTTCTTTTATTAACCAGGGCCCAACCGCTACTGGATTTTTGGGGCTGATGCAGGTATAATAAGGGAGTAAAAACATTTTGACATCATATATCAGCCAATATTCTTTACACAGAACACACAAGTTTTGCAATTAAACTTTCACTTATGTTTTAATAATAAACAGCTATATAAAAAACACAAATAGAGTAAAATATATGGTCAAATACTGAGGTAGAATCTGTAGGGGAAAAAAGTACATGGCTGTCATATAGTTTACACATTTTGCATTGATCCTGAGCGTCCTGAACACACCAAAAAAATAAAGAGAAAATAAGGAAATACAGGCAGACGCAGCCACAACCACACACTTCTGGTTCTAGTGGGTCACACATCATGATTGAAAGGGTTTATATTTGTGTAAATCAATACATGAGTCTTTTAGGAAATATTGCATATTATGTCTTTAAGAAGAATGATCAATACTACCAATAAAGCTTAACAAACAAAAACAATCTGCATTATATTGTGATAAAACAAGCCACATTCATATACTGTTACTGACACAGCTGTGACATAGCCTATGTGTGTTCTTAAAATGGCCATTAAATGTGGTGAAAAAGTTAAGAATGATTTAGTTAAAGGGACAGATCACCCACTAATTAAAAATTAATATTTTTGCTCTGGCCTGCAGGGTTATTTATACATCTATACTCTTCTGGTGTGAGTTGCCTGGTTTTGGAGATGTCGGCTGTAGAGATGTTCTCATGCCTTCTCTCAATATAATGAGTCTAGATGACACATGACCTGTGCTGGTCAAAGCACCAAAACAAAACAAACAAACATTTGAAAACTTCTAAACCAGTGTCTCTTTCCAAAAAGCACGACCCAGTTGCTCAAAATAATCCAGATTCATGTAACTACTTTCTCTCTTCTTCTTTCTAATAGAGAGAAAGTAACTCCAATAAACTGCTCACAACAAAGATCCATTTATTATTTATTATCTTGAGTAACCGGGTCATGATTTTTGGAAAGAGACACTAGTGCTGAGCTTTTCAAATGTTTTTTTTTTTTTTTTTTTTTTTTGGTGGCTGGAACAACACAGGACTTGTGTCATTTAGTCCCATTATAATTGGGGAGAAGGCATCAGAACATAGAACAGCTGATATCTCCAAAACTTTGCAACACACACCAAAAATATCTTGGATGGATAAATAGCACTACAGTCCAGGGGGAAATATATATATTTAAAATATGTATTTTTGATTTTTGGGCGAACTGTCCTTTGATGTTGTAAATTTTGGCGCAAGCTACACAATTTGTTATTTACTCAGCAAATTCCTGAAAACATTTTAGAGACTGGAGGACAGTGGTGGAAGTATTCAGGAAGAAGTAAAAATTCTCTTACAAGTAAAAGTCCTGCATTCAGTCAGAAAGTATTAAAATACTTTAATGCAATAGCATTAAAGTAGACTACCAAAAGTAAAAGAGCTCTTTATGCAGAATGGCTTATTTCAAAATCATATGTCATATTTCTGGATTATAATAAGTGATGCATTATTGTGTTAATCTTTTTAATGTTGAAGCTGGTAAAGGTGAAGTTAATCTCGGCTACTTTGAATACTGCTGTGTAGATTAATCTGTAATAATACATCATGTTTTATTAGTTGATTTATATTTTTATACCTATTTTTATATTTTGAATCTGCAAAGTAACTTATTAAAGTTATTAAATACATTTAGTTGAGTAAAAAGTACTATATTTATGTCAGAGACGTAGTGGTGTAAAAGTATAAAGTGGCATAAAATTGAAATATTCAAGTAAACCCTCAGATAATGTCACTATTATGTTTATAAAAAGTGTGTGTGTTTGGGCTGTTGAATGTGTGGGTACATTTGCTTTAACCTCCACCGGCAAGAAATGAGATATGATGCAAGATAAAATTCCTTTTGAGGACAGAAAAGTTAAAGTTTAAGAGTAGATAAAGGTAAAAGTAAAGGTAAGCAGGATTTGTCAGATGTTGTCTGTAAATGCACCAGAAAGAAAGATGATTTTCGGGTCTCATTTAGGTTGGTAAAGTGTCCTGAACACAACAAAGTGATGATAGAGAGTAGGACTGGTATTCATTTAAAAAATGATGAAACCGGTACCCTTAAAGTGATACTACTATCATTGGAGTACCTTTTTCATTCACATTTTTTCCCCTGAAGCTTCTTCCTTATGAAAACTCACAGTGTTTGGCTGTGAACAAAACCACAGAGTGTCATTTTTTTCTAGACCTGTGTACAAAAAGGATCACAGGCACACCTGCACCAAGCCAAGGATAAAGTTACAAAGCCTTTATTAGTTAGGGCATATTGAGATTAAATATCACAAAACAAGGACGTCGACTGGTTTGGACTCACACTGGGTCTTCAGGGTGTGGCTGGAGAGAGGAATCAACCAGAGTGGCGTGCTGTGATTTCTTATAAAGACAATCAGTGGCCACTTGACTGAATTACACCAGCATAATAAACACAATAAACCTACCAAAGGTAGGCCAAGTGGCAAAAAGTTCATATTCACAATAATAACCATAACAATAAATACATAAATTAGACAATGAGGGGTAAACCAGTTTACAAATAAGGTTTGAAACGTACTTTCTCATCAAGACCTGGTTATAACAGAACATCTGATCCAGGAGGTCTCTCTCTGAAGTAATTTATTAAATATATCTGAAATAATGTTCAGACGCTCAAAGACAGTTTTGCTCAGTTTTCTAAAACAAATGTTTCACACTGACATTTATCATGAGGGGTTATACACTTAGAAACTTACACATGGCTCGTTTCTTTCCCTCAAACCTTTTGTAATGATGCATATTTTTACAGCCAGTCACATATGATCCTTGAAATAACTTGCATTTTACGACTTTAAGTTGATTCACAGACACACACACACACACACACACAATAAAAGCATGTGCTTTTCATGCATTTCAAAATGCTCGCTCAGCTTTGCATTTCTGCCAGTTTGTACATAATTTATGTGGTTATATTCTACATCATTCATATAAAATTGTGTGAATCAGCTTCATAATTATTCTCCATGCGGTCCTTTCAGCCATGCAGGACCAGATGACATTAGCAGCAGCTCAGTGTGAATTCAGTGTCCGAGGCAGAAGATTCCCACATGTATGTGACTGTGTGTAAGTGTGATGTGTCTAGCCAGAGTATAATTGGCCGGCTCGGTCCCAGACAGCCCTGTCCCACCTCCCCATGTTCCTGCATTTTGAGGTCCCATAAAACAGTGTCTGGCTCGCTGATCCCACGACCCCTGGGGGAATAAAACCCCTCACTCATGATTTGGATGGTTTAGTTCTGCCTCTGATCGTGAAGTGGAGAGTTTAACATATCAGGAGGAAGTTAGTCCACCATTATCCTTATTTCTCACACTACGGCAGTGTATATGACCAGTATCATTTTAACAGGAAAAGTTTATTATAACTAATTAGTTTTTTTCATGTTAAAAAATATTTTCAGTCTATTAAGATTTACAAATGTACCACGTTAACGTAAAAGCTTTTTTTTTCTTGTCATAACTACATACCATTTACCTTGTTATAACATGAGAAAAAAAGTCATACAATGATAACTTAATGTTATAAAACAAGACATTTCTAATGTTATAACAAGAAACTTTTTCTGGTTGCAACAATATGCTTTTTATCTTGTAACACAAAATGTTTCATGTTAAATGTGATAACTTATATTATTATGACATTAAAACAAGAAACTTTTCTTCCTGTAATAATATATTATTTATCTTGTTAAACAAAAAGGTTTCATGTTATAATATGGTAACTTATTGTTATAACAATATAAGTTACCTAGTATAAAATTAAATATTTTGTGTTATAATAAGTTATGTAGGAATAATGTACAGTGACACACATTATCCTACTTATTACTCAGCTGTTTACTAAAAAGAAAATCAACAATTTGGCACAAAATATTAATTTTAAAATGATTTCATCGCTCCTCCAGTGACTATCGTAAGAGCTGCATCCATAGCAACGGTCTGTTCTTCATAGCAACGGTCTATAATCACAATCCAGTATTTAACAAGGTTGTGCAATACTACTTTATAACATGAAACTTTTCATGTTATAATAACATAAATAGTATATGTATAGTAATAATGTGATAACTTTGTATGTTGTAACAGCATAAAAATATCTTATAACAGTTTTCACATTATGACATGATTCTGATCTGTTTTGCTTTATCTGAGATGGCAACAATAAACTGCCATACTCTAATTTATCATCTTCTTTCACAATATTTTGTAGTTTTTAAGAATGATTCAAGACTCAAATCTGCAATTTAAGCCTGCAACTGTGGTCGTCACAATCCTGCAGTTAAATCAGAAGCAAACTGAAGGACTGACTGACCCTCTGGTCCAGCATGTAGCTTTACTTTTGTTCCACATTTACAAGCCCATATACTTTTTCACTGGCCTCCGTTTTACAGACCTCTCCAGTTTGGTTTTAAAGCCTGAACAACCCCATAAAGACACTTTACTAACAGCTCTCAGTGGTCCTACAAACAGAAACAGATTCATCAGCCCGAAGGGGAAACATCTTATTATGTAATGACCACAAAGAGGGCTGGCCAGGTCAGAGGTGAGCTGAACCCCTGACCCCTCTGAGCCGTGGAGTGTGCCGGTGACCACGGGGCTGTTGATGAACTCGTGGACTCGGGGACAGTGCATTTGGGCGACCTTTGGTGTCACTCGCCGGACAGCAGACGGATGTGTCTTTAACCCAATCAGCACTGATCAGTTGACCTGTGGAGGCAGGAAACCACGGGGTCGATGTCGTGTCAGTGGATCATTGAATCTGATCAAAACCGGCTCATGAGGCAAGAAAACCTGATGGATGATAATGATTTCTGTCAGAGGAAAAAACAAACTGCAAGACTGTTACACTTTATTTTAACCTCCCATTTAGCATTTATAGCAGTGTTCATAGCTTAATACAATGTAGTTTTTAAAATATTATTATAATTTGTTAATAACTATAACTACTGTGTATACACATGTAATAAATTATTATAACACAGCTGTAATCTTATGAACAAGCCTTACAGTGTGTTATAAAGCAGAGGTTCCCAGACTTTTTCGTGTCCCAACATCAGCACACAAACCCCCACTTTATGGGTTTGATGATAGCAATAAGCCTTCATTGTCAATCAGTGATCAAACTAGTATCATTACAATCAATCAAAACAGCAAACCCTCTTTCCTTATTGCTCCAACTTTCAAAAAATGTTATAAAAAAGTGTTGGTGTTGGTCCCTGAACCCCAGTTTGAAACCCTCAGTTATAAAGCATTTATAAACTGCTTATATAGATGTGCAACTCCTTTACAGGCAGCTTTGAATGTGTTGTGAAGTGTTTTCAAAACTCTTAATGTAAAGGTAGTTTGAAAAAAAAAAAAGTGCACTTTCTGGATTTCTTCTGGAGCTTTCAGCTGCATCCCATGACCTTCATTAGTGGATGGAGTTTGTTCAGTTGTCCACTGAGTATTTAACATATGAAGACACATTTTCAATGATTATAAAAAGCTGAAACAATATCAGAAATTCAATAACTGATTATTGGGATATCTCTAGAAAATGTGTTGAAAAAAGTATAGGGAGTTAGGGAGTAGTACAAGTATAGGGAGGTGGAGAGAGTCTGTAACCAAAAGTGTAACTGCACAAAAGCTGCAAAAAGTGTAATTACACTTCATGGACAGTGAAAAGGTGTGTGTTTGTGTGAGGGGTTGTTTGGGGAGGGAGACAAAATGAGAACAAAAAGAAACAGAAATAATTTAAGAGTGTATAATATAAGAGGCACTGGATTATCTACACAATATTATCATATGTGTGTCATTAACGTTTCTTTTTTTTTTTAAATGTTACGATTATCATCACCAATTGTCAGCATCATCAATACATTATATCGCAAAACTCCTACTTGCAAGCACATGTAAGTGCAGTATAACTGCATTAAAACACTTTATTTGTTTATTTGATAGGGATAGAGCATGTTAATAAACATCAACATAGAAATGCAAGATGTAAACAAGCCAGATTTGAGCAAGAATGCAAATTTACATTGTAGTTCTTATAGGCAGGTGACAAAAACAGGAACATTACAAGTGGCAATATAGAAATACAGATATACAACACACAAATAGAGACAAACAGTATAGTTGCTGATAAATACATTCTTAAACACTTTGTAAAGTTTTCCAGCCTTTTCTTAATTTAAAATGCTTTTCTTTGGTGCAATAATGAATCAAATGTAAGTGAAATGATTCATGTCCGGAGGTCTGATGTGTATTATCAAGGTCTGGTTGTTTTAGCGCTTATGGAGATTCCTGATATGGTCCCTCCACGTCTTTAGGTCGGACGTATGAGAGGATGATGGGACACAATCTCATCTTCAGCCAACCGTGTAAGCCAGACACCCAGTCAGTCAGTGTCACGACATCACATCAGCCAGAAGAACACTGACTTAACATACGCAATGGAGTAAACCAAGGTGACTTTAAATATGATTTAACATGTAGAAATGATTTCATGTGAGCTTCAGTGCTGAAAAGCTAATCTTTTTTGACTTGGTTTGTATGTTCTGTTTAGTTTCAGTTTGACTTTTGTATAATAAACACAGTTTTCTTCATGACCAAGTTGATCTTGAGTGAAGAAATCCTTTTTGTATTTCACCACTGCATGATGGTCTTCAGCAGGACTGGGCAGACACTGGTGGGCAGGCATTACCCACCCCCAAACCACCATACACACACACACACACACACACACACACACACACACACACACGTTCACAGACACACACCGCAGGGCAGTCATTTTTCACCCGGCCCTATGGGCCTCTGACAGGTCTGGGAGAGGGTCTGCCTCCATGTAAGGCAGACTGGCAGGACTGACACCTCCGTATAGCAACGTTAATTATGGGCATCTGCTCGGACGCCCCAGTCTGGGGGCCTTCCAGGGTCCTTGGCTGTTGCCATAGGGACCGTGGAGAACCGTTGGTGGTTTGGGGGGCAGACAGAGACCCCGTTATTCTCCTGAGGGGTGGCCAGACATGACCCCCCACGACTCGCCCCTTTTGATTTGGGTGGGAAACAGCGAGCAGCCAGCCAGGAGAGAGACACATCATTCCAGGTTCATTCTGCGGACGGTGGGTGCAGATCCTGTGGAAAATTTGGATTTTGGTGCAAGAAAACTGTATCACCGTATGAGTGCTGGTCCATGTTTCATGAGTCTCAAATAGGAACATTTTTTACATTTTAAATTGTAGCTAACTTTATTTAGATTTATTTAAATTAAGGGATTGAATTATATAATATTTACATGGGTGGGAAAAAACAAGAAAAAGGCAAATAAATTATAAATACTAACATACTAAATTAGACACTCAGACACAGACACACACACACACACACACACACACTGAGCGCCTGTACTCGCTTTATTCCCACTTTGCATATATTAGCCAGTGTCTGTGTTCTGAAATGCATTGTTGTGTTTTCCCACACCTCCCTATTTGATGTCTCTTTTGTCACTGTGAATAAAAGAAGATTGATGAATGGGAGGCGGAGGACTGCAGCCCCGTCTGAGGGGGAGACTGAGAGACCCTCATGAGGAGGCAGCAACAGAGGCTGCAGGTGACTCCTGCTGGACAAAATGTGAACAGCACAAAAAAACTCATTGATGTTTTCACCTCTTACTGGAATTTGTGGCTCTTATTTGTGACTTTGGGCCTCATTTGTAAAAATGACTCAGGATCAGTTTTGATTTTAAGTATGATTTAAGCAGAAAACCACATATAAGTTATCTATAAAACCTGACTTTGCATTAGTTTTATGAACAATGTGAAAGGAAAAAAAATATAAAATATGTGAGAAATTAATGGTGGCTTTGTTTGTTGCCCCACTATTTAGTCCATTGATTAATGCATGCAGTCTGGCTTCAGTCTCCTCCACCAGCGCTGTGATCTCATCTCCAAAAAGTTCGCTTTTCTCTTTTGGTCCGTGGCTATTCATGACTAGGACTGGATATTGCTTAAAAAATTATGAGTACCAGTACAAATACCAGAACCCTTAAAGTGACACAGACAATGAAAGAGTACTTCTTTTAAATCTTTGTTAAACTTTCATACTTTTGAACATTTTGGAGGCACGCTGACAAGCCGAGCTGTCAACACCATGCTCGACTTCACCACCACAGGCTGTATATAGCTGTTGGCTGTAGCTGCAGTGGTGGGCCAATCACACATCACTTTAAATTGAAGAGTGCTTGTGGTGATTGGCTGCAAGCAAAACCATACAAAATGTCTTTTTTTTTGGATCTGGGCACCAAACCCTCATCTGAGCGAGCATTTTTTGAGGGGAATAACTGATTGTAAGGAAGGTGTCATCAATTTTAAGTTAATGTGGGATTTATTTATTTACTTTATATTTATATTTCATACTAAAAATAGATTTATTTTATTATGATATATTATATAATTGGTTTATTCTCACAAATTATTACCATCTAAGCAGCATTTTACTGATGTAGATCAGAGGTTTTAAAAACTAAAAACTTTTACAACTACAACTTTGTTATGTAGTTTAGTTTATAATAATTGCAAAACACTAAATTATTCAATTAAAAGTAAAAAAGTTTTTTTTTTTTTTATGTAAAAGTAAGTTGGCAAAATGTACCTAGACCTTCTGCAACTCAATAAAAATAATAAAGTGGGGTCTTATTGGATGCTGTAAACGAGGGTTGAAACTTTTGTGCGTTTAACTGATTGTTGAAAATGTAGATAACTGATAATTAACTAATCATTAATAATTAATCATATACAAAATGCACAATGTCAAATGGGGCTCAGTTACAGCCAGTAGACTTAAGAGGCAAACTGTGAGAAAACCTGTCAGTTCCAGAGAACACCGTTAAATTCTTAACAATGATTAATCAATACATGATTAATTATTAACATCCTGTTATAAGGAAGTTGAACATTTAAGGACCAGTGTGTCTGATTTAATGGCATTTTGCAATGAGCTTACAGATTGCAAACACCTCATTTCTCTCTCTTGGTTTGTCTGTTCTGAGCTCCTGTAGAAACATGCCGGTGCAACATGGCAGCCCTCCTATAAACGGCTTATTCTACAGTAATAAAAAACACGATTCTTATTTTCAGGTGATTACACACTGATGAAAACATGCACATAAGTATTATATTCAATTTCTTCCATATTCTGCATTAATTAAGTCTGAATCTTAAAGAGTAAAAGTTCATGATCATGTCATGTTTTTTTATTGATCATATGTACATACTTGATCTAGAGGCACATGGAGGAATAAAAAAATGACATTGTGCATCCCTCAGAGGAGAAAAAGCATTTGTTTTCTTTGGCGTTTACTTTATTTTGTAATTTTCATTTAGTGGATTGAACACTTAATTCTCCTTTTTAATGTGACAATAAAATGCCCCCCCCTTTTCTTCTTCATGTGAAGCTTTCTAAACTTCTGTTTAGACAAGTAATGTACAGAAAGGTTCACTTGATTGCTTGGATTATCAAGCATCATGTGACACCAATTATCTCCACTAGATGGCCCCATATCTCCACTATCTGAGCAGGTGTAACCTCTTCCTGATTGTCCTCCCCTTTTCTTGTTCCCTTATGTTAACCTTTATTCAGTCCCATGCTCCAGAGGAAATGAAACACTTAGAGAGTAATTTTTAAACAGAGATCAATGATGAAACCCTTCATCTTCAATAACCTCATACCAGAAAATTCTCAAGGTTTATTTCACATCGAAGTGGAAGTCAGTCCTCGTCACAGGTGTTAGAGAAGTTTGAGAAGCCTTGCTCATCATTTCTGTCTGTCAGCCGGGTCAAACCGACTCGGAGGTGTAATTTACTGGAGCACCGAGGACAAGCAGCAGGCAACTCTGTGTCCTTCAAGAAAGTTCCTGCGAACAATTATCAGCACAGAAGTGACAGAAGAGAGTAAAGGAAAAGCAGCTGTGAATGTGAGAAACAGTGGTTGCAGTGCAGTGATGAGACCATTAGTGGCACAGAGCTGCAAAAAGGAGGACGCAGGGGGCAGAAGGAGGCGACCTGGTATCGAGACTCAGTGAATGTCACAGTTCAGCTCTCCTGAGGCCGCCCTGGTTTCAATTAGGCCGACCTTTATACCCAGCAGGTTAAAGACCACTGATCAATAAGACTGTTAGCCAGCTACCCAGGTGTGTGTGTGTGTATGTGCGTGTGTAGGTATGCTAGCGTTAAAGGAAGAAATCAATAAAATATGGTGAAAAAATAAATATGCGTTCACTGTTCTTTTGCTTTAAGGAAAGTGAGCATTCAGTCAAGGGCGATACGATGCACTGTGCTGTGATTTGCAGCAGTGTGCAGCATGGATATTTCTGCTACTGAAGGATTTACAGGCCCGCCTGCATAATCCTCACACAACACGCCGCCCTCACCTCGCCAGACAGACAGCAGCAACAACAGACACAGTCAGAGGAGAGAGATGTTAACAGTCTAGTGGACAAATGAAGGGCGACCAGGTTCCTCAGAATGACAATGAGGGATGAAGGGCACGTTTTAGATAATGGTGTGTGTGTGAGTGTGTGTGAGGGACAGAGAATAAACATTAAGCACAGCAAACTACTTCTTGCTGAGGTCTCGAGTTGTGTACTTACATTATCCCAAATGTTTCCGATGTTCAAACACACACAAATCCGCAATTTATTCAAGGCACAGGTGCGTTTCATTTGTGCACATGTCGGTGGTTGGTGAATGTAACTAAACCTAATGTGACTAAAACTTATCATTTTTAATTCATGACCTCGTCTGTGAAAATGATTTTGGCCTGGGTCACGTCAGACAAATTTTCATCAGCTATGGTGGTTGTTTAAAAATGAAGACAACAATTCCCATGATCCCACGTTACTTCCTTATGCTTTGATGTGAGAGATTCTCAATGGCACAAGTTACATACTGTGCATTTAAATATAAGGCTATAGTCTGTTAGCTTAGCTTAGCACAAAGACTGGAAACAGAGGGAATCAGCTAGCCTGGGTCTGTCCAAAGGTAATAAAACACACCTACAAGCTCCTCTTAGACCCACTAGTTAATATGTTACATCACAATCAGAAAATCCGCTGTTTTACAAACCATATATTGTCTATGCTTGTTGCCTGGCAACGGCTCAAAGTTGAGAACTAGCCTAACTCAAAGCCCCATGTAAAAAGGCATATTTCCATTTTTACACTTTGGTATGGATTAAGCAAATGAGATGCAACATATTAATTAGTGAGGCTTAGAGATTTCAGTTGGTGGATTTTGTTTCCTTCGGACCGAGCCAGGCTAGCTGTTTCCCCTTGTTTCCAGTCTTTGTGCTAAGCTAAATTAACCGTCTGCCTGCAGTAGCTGAATATTTTCTGTACGACAGTGGTACCAATCATCTCATTTAACCAACAAAACACATTGTTTTGTCAGTGTTCTTTAGAATGACAGTGAAGTAAAGTCATATCAACTTTTTTTTTTACATAGCTCAAATGTATGCCTCAGGGGACTCTGCAATCTACAACACCCTCTGTCCATCATCTGTCCAACAAATCTGGTGATGGCGGATCCTGATGCAATGAAACACCCCACGCTCCAGCCAGCGGATCTAAGCCAGTTCTGGCTCAAATCTTTTCAACATGGCAGCTGGGTCTCATTTTCTCATTTTTCAGGTAATCAGCACACTAAAATATGTTTCAGAAAACATTTTAGGTGAGAAATAGGCAATAGAGTAATAGAGTCATGTTTCATGTTTGATCAGAGCTGCCAGTTTGACACTTTGGTGAGGCTGCTCGGTTACGCTTGACTCATTTGCATAAAGTAGAGGTATAGTTGTGATTATGCAAATGCAGGCAGGCACTACTCCTTACCTTAGAAAATGAACTGGATCCGTTTACTTGACATATGTCAATGGATTTGGTGTGTCTGCACCATTGGACCTTCAATTCAGGTTAGGAAAAGCTCGCCAAAGCCATTTTTTTAATGACAGTTTTTCTGATGCATGCAGTTTAGATAATGTACTTGAAGAATGTGGATCCAGGAGGACATGGAACAACTTCAGGTGTTGTTGCCAAGTGGGACCTGAGTCCTGCTCCTCTCCACCATGGCGATCTGGAAGAGGCCAGACCACACAAAGAAAGAAAGAGAAGCTAGAAAAAGCAGGGATGAGAAACTTACGCAGCTTAATAGGACAACATCACATGTCTGTGCCTTCCAAAACAAATGACTGCTGAAAAAATAGATCTGTTTTAGTTAAAACTCTACTTTACTTTAGTTTAGGGGAGCTTCAGTGTCATGGCTACAACAATAATTATGTGGTTAAGGTTCGGCAATGATAGTACTCATGCTTTCATATAAAACAAAGCTGACTGTCATTTTGAAAATTGAAGCGAACTGTGGTTTCTCAATTCCCAAAATGTTTAACTGTTCCTTTAAGGATAATCACAGGTTTCCTTTAACATCAGCGTGACTACAGTATGCAGCCAGAACCTGTATGGAATTGTAAAGCTCTAATTGGCCCTTAAGCAGTTGTGTGCCTACAAGATGCACAATATTTCCAGTGGAGTTATGTGCTTTAAAAAATATGTTGGATTCACGCTGTGTTAATGTTCTGACAAGCCAAATGTGTTGTAATTAGGAAAAACAAACAGATGGGCATTTTCATTAGAGGCGTTAAACAAGTGTGTGTGTGCGTGTGTGTGTGTGTGTGTGTATGAAAGTGAGAGCGAGAGGGGGAGTTAATTTATGTTTTCAGAGTTAATTTACAGGCTTTGTTAAAAACAAAATGTGATCAGCACCACCAACGAAACAGCTTTAAAGTGTGGCTGTGAGGCATTTTTGTTATTCCAAACCATTTATGTATGTGTATATATAAGGTGCCTTATTTCTCACTGTTAAATACTGTGAAATTGTCCTTTATATGGAACTTAAATCAGCTTGTTGACAGGTCTGCTGCGTAGGATAGTTTAGTCTCTTTATCATTATAATTTGTCTGATTTGCCTTTTCTGATTTGCCTGTGGGCTAAACTAACACCCCATGTGCTAACACTTCATTTGAAGGGGGGTGCATAAGACTGTCATTACACTGTCATAACCATGTCATGACACCTGTCACGAGTCTTCATGAATGTATATTTGTTATTAAGTGTAATAAGTCATTTTTAATGCAAAGTTGACATTGTTTGACATGTCTTTGTTATGACCATTTGACATTAACCAAGACAAAAATTCCTTTGTTATGACAACATGACTTTATCAAGCTTAAAGAAACCCTTTAGCTTTATATAACACTACTATGAGATCATCATTAGTGTGTCATGAATATTTTCCTCGGCCTCAAGTTAAGTGGTACGTTTTGAATGTGTCATAAAGATGTCATTAAATGTTACAAGGCTAGTGTGACAACAGACAAGATGATTTAGTGTACAGAGTTAGCTCATGTACAGATAGCAATTAACTACTTTACTTGTTGCTAAAGTAGGCTAACTGATTTTTACTGATATCTTCAGCTGAATTAGTTAGCTCAGTTAGCTATGTAGCTAGCTGCCTAAGTAGCTGCCTCAGCCCCAGGGTGTCAAAAGCCAAATGCAACAATAACGACTACAAAAAAGAGTCATAAGAAAGACATTGACAGGTTATTTATTAATGTCAGGTTGTCATAACTAAGGCATCTCAAACAATGTTAACTTTGCTTTAAAAATTACTTAATTGACAGCATGACACAGAATGGCAACAGTCATGCACATTCATAAAGACTCCTTCATGTTAATGACAGGTGGTTATGACAGTGTAATGACAGTCTTATGCATAGCTCTTTAAATCAAGTGTTACCCACCGTGCATTTCCGTGTAAAGCATGCCGTGTTTGCAGTGATTGGAAATAGCTATGATTCATGTTTTTCGTTCCTGCAGGAAGCAGCAGAGAGAAGGCAGATAACAGACAGGGACAAGGCATTATGAAAGACTTCACAAGGTGTTTACTCTGTTACGAAATACAGTCCTTGAACACACCGAGGCGTCATTGGTTGGCGAAAGTGGAGCATGTTTTTTAGCAGCTTGCTTTCAAGACGGGCTGAAAAAAGACAAACCCACACAGAGAGAAGACCTGGGTGACGAAACAGGGTTAAAACTGGAGTAAAGTAGGTTAAGGAGTGAGTGTGCAGATCTTCGTGATCATTTAGTCAGATTCCCCTCAGTGTCAGCGAGGCAGAGTGAGGCAATAAGCCTGAAACACACCCTATTATGAGGCCAACTAGGGCAAGTCTTACCTGCAGCGATGAAGAAATAAAGAGCTCACCTACTTGTCTCATTCTTTCATTATGTTACAGTTTCCATCCCCACCTGGAGTTACAATAGAATACAGCTGAGTTACAGGGCAGAGGAGTAGAGTAGAGGAGGAGAATAGAGTAGAGGAGTGGAGATGCAGCAGAATGAAATGTTTAACTTTTGATCTACCCTCATTGATGTAAGCGGGGTGGACAAAATAACAGAAACATCTCTTTGTACCACAATCTACATCTGCCAAAGTGAACATAAAATTGAATGAATGCTTCTCGAAGACAGTTTCAACAATTAGAATCGTGCACTCAGTAGAATACAGATTTCCACCAAGCAAAATATGGTGAAGCATCTTCTGCAATGGCACCACAACCACCAGATGTTTTTGTGTAGTGGCATCTTTGTAAGATGCACAGAACAGTGTAATGCTGTTGTAAACAAGCATACTGGGATCAGCTGAAATCTGAACTTCTTTATTTGGACATTGTCGTTTATTTAGAGCAGTGGTTTAAAACCTTTTTGAGTCGCGACCCTGCAGAATGACCGAGCTGGTAGTTTAGCCTGGCCAGTGGAAGTTGTGGCTTTTCAGAAGGTTAATGTTTTGGCCTAGAGCCGATGACCAGATCACCACAGTGACTGATTTTATTTGCAACAAGTAGCCACTATCGTGTACAATGTCAGGTTTCTAACAAACCAAATTTCATCAAAATTGGCTCAGAACTAAGGGAGTTACACACAATCAGTACACAGTGTTCGCCATGATGATGTTTAATGTCCATGACAACCACTGTAGTCTCTTTTAGCCACCTGTTAACAACCGCCTTTCTAAAGACACTCGAGTCCCTGCTGAGGAGGGGGACCCAAAGCTCCCTGTGTTTTTCTGAATTAATGAATAAGGTAATTTTTCATGTAAAAGGAACACAACAAAAAACAAAAAACAAAACTCTTTTCTTCTGAATTAATGAGATAATTTTCATGTAAAAAACATGAAAACATGACGTACTAACTTTGGCTGATTCAGTTGGAAAAACAGAGCTGAATTTTTTAAAATGCTAAATCATGTCTTTCATTCAGAAAAACAGAGCTGATTTTATTAAAAGGAAAAATGATCTCATTAATTAAGAAAAATACAGCAAATTTTATTTTCTAAAGTGAGTGCATTAAGCTCTTAAAAGGTGAAAATATACTGGGAAGTCTAAATATATGCACATATAACACACAAAAAGTGTTAAAAACTCCACTGTAAACTTTGCAAAATACACTTAGCTGTCAGGTCAAAAACAACTTGAATATCAAATGACTATGAACAAATTTTGACCTCCAAAGGGTAATTTTCGGGAAGAATTATAATCCATTTTACCTACAGGGCCCCTCTCTCCTGGTGGCCCTGTCTCTCACATGGGCCCCAGGGGCCTCTCTCTGGCAGTCAGCTCTCAGAGAAGTTAAAGAAGCATTCATTCATTTGAGCGTATAGTTTCCATGAGCGTTCCCAGGCGGTGCTATGGCACTGCTGTGGAAATCAGTAGGATAAGTGTCGCTGGGGTTGGTGGTGCTGTCTGTAGGAAACAGTGAGTAAGCGTCCATCATCACCTCAGTCGGGGAGGAGGTTCCCCTCCTTCAATCCCACTGCTGCTCCCAGCTTAAGGTGGCTTCTTGGTGCTCTGAGGTTTGGGCCAGTGTGTGGTTCTGCCACTGGAGGTCAGCGTGGTCATCAGCACCATGAGGAGATCGGTCAGGAACACGAGGTGAACTGATGGCATCCTGATGGATTTGACACATTAATCTGAAACAAAGAAGAGTTGAAGTTTGAAGAACATAAACAAAACAGGTGCAGCATTTTGGAAAAGATCTCTTCACTGTAAAAGAAATCAAACAGGAATTTAGTAGAATCAACAAATCTTTGCTCATTAAATCAACAAGTTTTATATATTCAAGTTAATTAATTAGGTTTATTTAACTAAAATTCTAGTATATATTTTCAGGACACTTTGAATGAATGAATGAATTGACTGTACAGAGTTCAATCAACTCATTAAACTGTTTTTAAAGAAACATGATCAACATATTTGCAGGCTTCCCAGCATGCATTGCTTGACAGTTAAAACTTTACTGAAACCCTTCATTTACAGTTTTGAAGAAAACTCTCAGTCTCAATCAAAGTGATCACAATGATCACAAAAAAAATCAGCACACACACACTTGCTTTGTACACAAACAAGGTTACACACAAGGTTTCCATACAAACAGTGCATACACACAAGCTCACACACTGTTGGTGATGAATAACGTCTCATAAGAGAGTTACAGGGTGCAGCACCTTGTAGTCACTGACCACGCTGACTGGCAGCACCTCAAAGGGAGAGGGATCAATGTCCCAAAACAGGCGAGATGGAAACACTGATCCAACATTTCCTTGATCTAACCAACTAAAAGAGCCCAGTAAATCCAGTAAGCTTCATGGAAACTTGGTCCCACTGAACCAAGCTTTATGTTTCACAATGTGTCTTTGACATAAACTCTGAATGATTCATCATTAGTTGGCACACTCGAGAAGGAGGGCATATGGCTGCTCTGTTCCAAACAATTTCACTCTATGAGCTGTGACTCTGAGTGAGTGTGTGTGTGTGTGTGTGTGTGTGTGTGTGTGTGTGTGTGTGCGTGAGAGAGAGAGAGAGAGAGAGAGAGAGAGAGAGAGAGAGAGAGAGAGATCTTTTGGATGTGTAGAAGAATGCAGGACATTAATTAACATCAGATCCTGTCAGATTTAAACAATCAATCAAGTTACAGATCCGTGTGTAAATGGCACAGAGTCTGTCTGTTCAGTGAACACAGCTTCATCCTGCTTCACCCACCTGTAATCATCCGCTATTAATCAGACTGCAGTTTTTAATGACCTGTGGATTAACTGCAGTGTCTTAGAAGCAGAGTGCGTTCAGAACCCGTCTCTGTAGTCTCATCTTACTATCTGAATAACGCGTCCTTTAAATAGCAGGAAAATACTGTGCCATTGACTTTAGGCCAGGTTTTTGTTGGTTAATGGTGCAGACGCTTCCTGCTGCCTCAGGACAGCAATGCACCAGCAATGCGCCTGACCACATCTCATCTTAAGACCAACACAATCATGGGCGCACAGAGGGGTGCAAGTACATTTACTGCTTACATAATGTGCAACGACGGCACTAAGCGAGAAAATGACAACTGTGTTGGTCAGAAAAGGAGCACTGTGGTTTCTCACTGTGCTGTGGGGAAGACGGAGCCTCATGTGTTTGAGTTGATGCGAAGACGACCAAGGTCGTAGCCAGGATTTTAAAAGTACTGAAGTCATGAGTTTTATACCCCTCAAGTGGGACTCAGAAGAGCATCCTGAGAGTAAGAATAATCACTTGGAAATAATGTCAGTGCCAACACAGTGATGACAATTGTATTAGAATCCAACACAAGATAATTCATAAATATGGCCAAAATCATTCTTTTTCAGTTTGGTTTCTGTCAAATAAATTGAGCAGAGGAGCACAACTATTTTTCCGGTTCTGCCCTAAATTATCTGACAAGTGTACTAACACTCATTACTCAAGTTCATCCAAACAATTAGCCATCATCTAAAAGTTGCTCATGGCATGACAGTGATAAATAAGTGTATAAAATACAGCGGAGCAAAGGGAGAAGCTTTAGCCTAATACAGAAATGTGGCTGTTACAGCCCTGAACCCAAACACAACACCTGGATGGGATCATATAATCACCTCTGTGTGTGTGTGTGTGTGTGTGTGTGTGTGTTAGTGCGTACATGAGTGTGTGCATGATCAGCGAATAAACCTTTTTATGACTTTTTATGCCTTTATCTTTTTATGGCCTGAAACTTTATGTTTTCAGGTCATCCCATTCTTGTCAATGCAATATCTCACAAACGCCTCTAAGGATTTTCTTCAAATTTGGCACAAATGTTCACTTGGACTCAAAAATGAGCTGGTGGTCAAAGGTCAACTTCCTCACAACACATTTTTGGCCATAATTCAATAACTCATACGCTAATTATGACAAAATTACACACATATGTCTAATAGGATAAAATAATGAGGTGGTGTCATTGTATATCCAAAAGGTCAAAGGTGAACTTCACTGTGACATCATAATGTTCTCCTCTGTAAAAATAATGTGTAAGTGACATCAGCATATTTCTCACTGGAAATTATTCACTGGAATCAGACATGTATAAAGAGAACCTCCATTTTGCAAAAAAAACATGCTTACTACCTTCTGTTAAATACTGCTTAAATGTACATTAGGTGACTTTAGAGAAAGCTGCTTCTGAAATGTAGTGTGGTACACTTATAAAGAAGGAGTTAACTCTAAAATGTGACACACTGACATTACTTAATTAGCCAGGAAACAGATTTCTTTGAAAAAGGTAAATGAATATAATTTGTAGTCTTAAAAGAGCACTATAAAGCGAATGTAAATTGCAGAAAAATGTAATAATCAATTAATATATGATCTGTGGTTGCAGGCTGCAGGAGCTGTGCAGGAGCTCTGCAGGAACTCTGCAGGAGCACAGGATGCATGCAACAGCGTAAATTGACAATAACAAGCTGTTTTTAACTGTCAATTGTCTGACAATGTAAAGTTAAGCCTGTTATCCTGAAAGCAAAAGCCCACTGGTCTGGAATTTCTGCCTTACTGCCTGCCAGACTCCTTTACCATATTGCTCAATTTAACCACCATAAACATCTCCTCCTTTAAAATGATTTATTAATGATAATGACCAATGATTCCTTAACAGGCACTTATCTCATTCGGAAGATTGTGCAGCTGTCCCAACATTAAAATGGCAAGAAAAGTGCCATGAAAAGAAAAGAGTAAAGTAAGGTACAAATCCATGCTTCAGAACAGTACTTGAGTAAATGCACTTAGTTACATTTCTCTATTAAAGCAGCGTATAGTGACATACAACAGAGCAGAACGGAGTTAAGTTAGAGCAGAGTTATTACTGTAGAGTGGAGAAGAGTGGAGCACAGCTGAGTACAGTAAAGTTCCAGTTGAGTAAAGTGGAGCTAGGAAGAATTAAAGCAGAGTGAAGGTGGAGTAGACAGTATATAAGAGTATACTGGATGATGTTTTTTCATGTCGTCTATCTGCAACCATGTTAATGAACACATTAAATCTGAGCTGTGTCTCTCTATATGTCTCTGTATACGTCTGTGTGTAAAGGATAGTGTAATAGGCGATAGCTCTGACAGCAGAGCTTCTTGTTCTCTGAGCTCTGTGGGTTTTTTTTTTATCTGCCGCTGTGAAGAGAACGACTGCCACAGATACCTGATGAAAGAGCAGGAGGGGGAGGAGGAGGAGGAGGAGGAGAGGGACGAAGGCTGAGTGTGACACAGACCACAGATGCTGCACAGGAGAGCTCATTAGAGACAAACACACACACACACACACACACACAAACATATTTCAGTCATACCTACACACCCCAGTCGTGCTTGAGAATGTACACAATTTTGCAAACACACACACACACACACACACACACACACACACACACACACACACACACACACACACACACACACACACACACAGCTGCTCCTCCACACATGACCTGAATTTTAACTGCCAAGGTAGATCAGTGCTTAATTGAGCATGTAAAAGGTTTTTTTTTCTGTGTGTGTACGGGTATACGTGTGTGTGTGTGTGTGTGTGTGTGTGTGTGTTGTTGGGGGGTTGGGGGTGTTAAAGCTGTCATCCAGTCTGAATTAAAAGCCCTCTCACATCAGCCACACTGTACGTCAAGCGCACGCACAAACAAACCGACTCTGAAACTGAACAATACACTTCAAAGATCAAAAAAGTCCAACGCTGAAAAAGCCAAAATAAATAAATAAATAAATAAATAAAAAATAGTCTCATTCTGTCCCAGAAGTCTGGAGCTCAAACATTTGTATTATCGCTATAAGACCATTTTTGATTTGGGAATTTTGTAGCTGCTTTTGTTCTCTCCTCCCCCAAACTCTCTGTTCCCTTGTTTGCTAATAGTTCCTCCGCTGCTGTTTATGATCTTTTTTTTCTTCTTCATGATTTCTCATGTCTCCCAGGCTGCCAAGAGCTCCTTTTTTCTTTGATTCCTGACTAATATCTTTCTTCTCTTACGTATCAAGCTACATCTATGCCTCAGGCACCGTGACATCTTACTGTGAGAACCTCCACAGCTGAAACAAAATAACTGATTTGACAGAAAAAAAATCATCAAAACCCCAAGTCATGGTCCACTCAGCAGCTTTTTCCTGAGCATTCAGACACGTCTCAGCAAATGGAGTTTGCTCCGTTGTCATGGCGATGGTCGTCATCATGTGATCAAAGTTTCATATTTATTAGAGATGCACCAGAATCAACTTTTCTCTTTTCCCATACAGATTCACATACCTCAAGTCAAGATAGGTACTGATGCCAGGTACTGACACGCTCTTATGAGAAATATGGATTCCAACAGAGTTCTTCCTGAAGGGGTGAGGTTCTAACTAGAGCCATGTGCTTCTGAAGAATCCTTTTTTGAAGAATGGGTTCATTAGGGTTCTTTGTAAGGCTTCATTAACAACCCTTTTAATCCAAAGAACTCTTTTTGGAAGGCCTCTTTTGTCAAGGGTTCTTTGTACCATAATATGAAAGGGTTCTCAGTAGAACTCCCTGGGTGGGTTCCAGATAAAACCCTAGGAGCATCAAAAGGTTCTCAGCAGCACCCCTGGGTGTATTCTAGATAAAACCCTGGGAGGATAAAAGTGTTCTTGGTAGAACCCAGTGGTGGGTTCTTGTTGCACTCTTAGAAGTTGGAAAGGTTCCGGTTATGGATGCAACCAACCATAGAAGGGTTCTCTGGAGAACCTGTCATGGAGAGTTCTTGGTGAAACCTTTTACCAGTGGTTCCCGGTATAACCTTACATGTTGGGTTCTACCAAAATAAACTGGTTCACAACCCAAAAAGTTGGTTCCCAGCTGGAACTGAAAAACAGCAGGTGTCGCTGTGGAAACACAGGTCGTTGTGCAGCACTCTCTGTTGATGACATCCTTGATTACAAAGAAAAGGTTCCACATGGAATCTTTAGAAAATGTTCTACCAGGAACCAAAAAGGATTATCCTTTGGGCATATGCCAAAGAACCCTTTATGGTTCTAGTTAGCACCTGTATTTCTAACAGTGCATTCCAGGGAAATCTATATGTCTATCAATCTTTTCCAATATGTTCTCTGCTATGTTCTCTTTGATGTGACTGGACTCTTTGATCTCTCTTCAGCCGTCTGCTCACTTAGGTCAGGTCATGAACATACTTGAGTCATGTGATGCCAAGTAAACCATCGCCATGACCACGAGTAACTAATTAAAGGAAGAGACTAAAGTGTAATTAAGAGATTAATTTATTTGCTACAGTATGCAAAATAGGGAAAGTTAAAAGACACTGATGCTGATGAACAACAGCCTATAGGTGGCTGATCTGGAGTGATGTGATCTGGAGCTGGACTTCACTTAAGTAAATCATTGGACAGCTGGTTCTGGTTCTGAGGTGGATCACAGACGATTGGCTCAAAGAGGTGTGACTGAATGAAGTGGAAGGTTTGAAGTTAATTGAAACCAGAGAGGACAAAGCGTCGACAGCCATTCTAGCTGCTCTGTGAGGTGTAACTAAGCACATCAATGCACTGAGCTAAATGCTAACAATGTTTTCAGCATGTTAACATGCTCACAGTGACAATGCTAACAGATTAATTGGGTGTTCAGGTGTCCAGCTTTATGTGGGACTGCACAGCACTTTTATCACTTGTCCCATATGTCCCACACATTGAGACGTCCCACACTCTGATTGGTTCTAGTTTTCAGACATCAAACCACTGCAGGACAGACAGTTTTCTAAAATCTGGCTTTTATCCAGTGGCTGTGAAGAAAGCAAGTAATGCTGTCATCACAGGGCTGTATGATGTCAATCAAACTGCACGCACGTCGATCAAGCACAGGGTAACCTGTCACCGTCTTTGTTGCCTGTGTTATACCTAATGGAGGAAATTGCAAGTCACCTCAAAGTCATAAGCCATGCACATTTAGGAGGAACGTGATGGAAAGTACAACAAGGCAAAATGCAGCTACAAAAATGACTTTTTAAAACTTCACACAGAGGGGAATACGATGTGAAGCGACACGGGACATGTGAGTCTCACAAGGACTTGTGGCTTAAAAAGAGATGTTCTGATCTACAGATGCATTCCTACTGAAACCCAAAGGTGAACTAGCGTTTTATGCAGCGCCTCCGATCATATAGGTCAACAGATTCAGTGCTGATGAGAACAAACACCACAGATGTTAATCTGATGGTGGTGCTAGAAGAATTCTCAAATCATTAATCCTCCGGGCACACAGCCCAGTCTCACTCTGAACTCGTCAGATACTGACAATTTGGTCTCTGTCCCCTGGCGACTCATACAGACGCAGAAAGCGACCCACTGGGCTTTTCAAGGCACTTCAATGTAAACTCATCTGAGGCTGTATAAGACGCCTCGGGCTGTTGACAGTGTAAAGAGGGAGAAAGTCCACATATGGAGGAGGTGGGTGGTGGATGGATGGCTCAAATATACACAAGACTTTCACACAAGAGACCGGTGAAATGTCCCATGTGAAACCTAAACATTTGGAAAAGGTGTAAGTCAAATAATGTTCCATGTGTCATGTGACTTTCACCATGATATTTTGCCTCAGTGACGTCATGTAATACATAATGTAGTTATTGTAACCCCAAACATGGTCTTATCCTAAACCTAACCAAGTATTTTTTGTGCCTAAATCACACCAAGTACTAGCCTGATATCAGACTGGACTGTCCACTCCTTAGACTTCATGTCCACATTCAGAGTGCATTTGAAGGTCTGCACCCAAGCTAACCAAGTACCTAACCAAGTAGTTTCCATCCATCTTCACCCACTTATCTGAAATCAGGTGGCGGAGGTAACAGTTCCAGCAGGGGACCCCAGACATCCTTTGCCCCAGGTACATTAGCCAGCTCTGACTGGGGGATCCCAAGGCGTTCCCAGGCCAGGGTGGAGATATAATCCCTCCAACTAGTCCTCGGTCTGCCCCGTGGCCTGCTCCCAACACAGAGGGCACACTGTGCTTCAGTATCAGACATTGAGGGGCCATGATAAATACCCTTTTTCCCCTCCACTAGAATGACAATGGATTCAAGCAGACCATTTTTCCAGTGCTGGCACAGTGCTACAAAGGAGTGTGGACAGAGGTAATGCTATGCAAGACAAGGTGATGACCAAAGTCAATATAATTCTTCCTCTGGGCATGATGAATGTCTCTACAAAATTTCTAGGCAATCCATGCAATAGTTGTTGAGATACATTAATATGGCAGAATTTTTAATATGAATAAATATAGTAAGTATGAATATAACCCTCCTCGTGGAACATTCACTAAACTTTAAGTGGACCTTGAGTTGTACTTCCACAGCAAAGTTTCACAGCACACTTATTCACTGCAACAAAAGTAACACAGAGCTTCAAACCTTAAAAGGGAAAATTTCTGCAGCAGCCACCACAGATACATTGACATTAAAAAATGAAACTTATGCCTGTAATAGCGATCTACGTGGCCCAGTGCATCTGGCAACCTGAAACCTGCAGTTAGTCAGCGTGGAGGTATTCCATGTGGTTTTCATGTGTGCCCACCACGTCTCCCTGACTTCCTCCATGGCTGCTGCGCTGCCGCCCAGATGGGGCCTCTTTGCTCAGAAACACTTAAAATCAGCATGGTGGCTGAACCCAGTCTGAACAACTGGTTTATAAGCACTGGAGTTTGTAAAATCCAGTTTAGTTTTGACTTCTCGCTACTGTGAGATATCCTGTTTCCCCTCTTTTTATGTGGCTTGCTTACTGCTCTGTTTGATCTCCTCACATTAACAGCATCACCATAAAAACAAACACATGAAGAATGAGTCTCCCCAGCAGATAATAAGCAAACAGAGGAACCTAAACACACCACACATCTCTACCAGCGAGGAGAAATCACAGCGCTACTGAAAGCCTCATTACGCTCTCTGTTTCTCACCAAGGGCAGCACACGTTACTTCGCGGTGTCATTTTGCTCCCGTTAAGATGCTATAATAGCCTTCCAAAAGTCATTTTTGTGTCATCGTCCTCATCCTGCCTCCCTTGTGTATTGTGTGTTCTCCATTGTGCGTGGATGGCTGCTCCCTTGCTGGAGAGTGATTGACATTGTTTGTCTGTTTGGCGAGGCGCCTGACATTTCGAAAAGTCACAGCTCACATTAAGGCTGAGCCAAGACTCCTTGCATGTGTGTGTGTATGTATGTGTTTGTGTGCGTGTGTGTGCGCAGTACATGTGCAGCATGCATACATGTACAACTGCTGTTTAATCTCTTAAACTTTGAGCATAAACATGCTCAGATATTTACTTTCGCAACATATGTCCAATATTCAATATTTAGCATATTTTATCAACACAGCATCTGCTCTGATGCAGCTTTAGCTTTAAATATTTCACTCAAACATCATACAGCTTCAATGAAGAGCTGGAACAAATTGATACAGAATGTAGGATGTATCAAACTGCCAGACAGAGTGAAATAAGATGTTTTTTTTCCCTTGAAGTTGCAGTAATTGATTTTTAGCAACAAGCTGTAAACACCGCAAACATATTTTCACATTATTAAGTTGTTATGGAAAATGTGCAAAATTTACACATCCAGCAGACTCGGGGCAACATTAGCATTCATGTGGAGTCACGTTCTTGCAATGTGGTTCATTTAAGTTCAATATCTGCTCTTGTTTTATTTTTGTTTTGGTCTTTACTGAACATGGGAAACAGACAAAACTGCAACCTGCATCTGCTCTGCTAGTTAATCTAGCTTTCCCTCCTGTTCAGAAAATGTAGAAATCCACCTGTCCTGGATCTTTTCGGGCCAATCACAAGCATTTATTTCAGCTAGATATTTCAGATTTGAAAAATAACACATCACATGTTTCAAGCACAATGCACCAGGTTTACAAAGCTCAGATAAAACTGCCAAACCAGGCAGAGCCTCAGATGTTTTCAGAAACACATTTTAGTGTTTTAGCTGTAATATGAGGAAGTTTGAGACCAGGCCACTGTTTTTTTTTCTTGCTTGAAAACAGTTCAAACGCTGGCCCAACTTGCCTGCATCACTCAGCACTGCATCACACATTTCGTTGCTCTGACTGGTTGTAGGTCTATCAAACTGGCAGAGGCATTTTGATCTGCAACCATTGATAACTCCCCTTGGAAATTAAAAATAAGCTGTGAGATTCCAGACTAATTTGCAAAATTTGTGAATTAGACTGGTGACGCCAAGCTACCAACTCTGGAGGGAAAAACCTGGCTCGTTTGCTGCTAAATGCTCCACGATGTTCACCAGCTACTCGCAAACTTTGTCTGTCTGCTGTTTGGTGCTGCGCCTCCAAATGATGCTGACCTCTGATATTTAACCAAAACTGTAAACAGTAAAATATTGAGCTCAGAGAGACTAAAAAGCCCAGAAGTTAGGGGAGCTGCTGAGTTTATGGGTCCATCACTAGCAGGGCGATTACACATGGTCTTTTTCTTTAAAAATACTAATTGGTTACTGGGGAAATAAGGGTAAAATTGGATGAAATATATTGAAAAGGCTACTTAAATCACATGACTGGCAAGTAAATGTTTTCTTAAGGAGGCGCACTTGGACAGTATTGTGTGCTCTGTTATTCACAGTCCATAGTGTTGCATGAACTGGACTGAAGAAGCCCAGCAATAGATTGTGTATATTTATAAAGAAAAAAACATCTGTTATACAACTTAATAATCATCATCTGTAATTATCAGCTGGGTGAAGTGTAAATGTGACACATGTTCATACGTCTGTGTGTTTTCCGCTCTAACACGGAGGAATTCAGAGCTGACTGGGGGAGGGGAGGTGATAAACAAGGTCGGTTATAATTCAGCTGGAAATCGATCCGGTGGAATTGAAGCTGAGGGCGGATCATCTGTCCACGGTGGCGCTGATCAGTTTCCAGTCCACAGAGGTGTAGGAGTTTCCAATAACACATATTGATCCAGTCCATTACTGTTATTGAACAGCGCTGACTTACAGTTTGTGGTCTTCTGACATGAATATTGCAGACATTCATGGACACTGTCTGATTTTTCTCTGTTGCAGTCTGAAGAACTGACAGTGAAGTGAGGTGGAGGTGGTTAACACAAAAGCTTTTTCTTTTTGTCAGCACATAAATCGACAAGAGAGTGGGCGCAGCGCTGAGTGACTCGACAAGACACACTATTTGTGACAGCGAGGCCCGAGCCAGCTGAACGTCTTCTAGGCACATGTGAGTTCATTCAACCATCATGCTCTCTTGGTGTTTGTTATTCTTTGTTGCACAAAATACAAAGACGACCCACGTTCTTCCAAAAATCTCCATTTCAAATGCAGAAACGTAGATTAAACAAAGCTGTCTGACATCTCAGAGAGCATATTTCAGTCATATTTAATCGTATTTAGTGTGTTAACATAGTTGCATTGGGGTTTGCCTCTAATCCCCTTGCAAACGTTAGTTCTTGGCTTTGGTTTTCTTGGCATCCTAAAGACAATAATGTGTTTTGTAATACTTGTGTGAGACAAAAGGAGAAAACATATGCAAATTGCAGCCAATGCTTCACGCAAAGACACAGAAAATCTGGATCAGAAATACGTCTGAGGCCGACCACTGATGCTCCTGATCCAGTCAGTGTGTTGATTTAACATGCAGAGACATTTACAGACAAGTTTGTTGACGGGGCCCTCATCCGTGCCGTGAGACGGAGTGAAGGGGAAAGCAGAGACAAACAGGGCAGTGGGGGATTCATCCGGCTCTTATTGCATCTCCGATTCCCTCAGAACACAACAAGAGGAGGAGGAGGAGGAGGAGGAGGAGGAGGAGGAGGAGGAGGAACGGAAGGAAATCCAGAATCACTAAACACTGAAAGTATTACTGCAGAGGCCTGAGGGAAGTACTCACCTGAACATGTGAAAACACCCCCGTATTTATTCTATTCTCGATGTCTTCTGCATGCTTGCTCAAAATTCAGCCTGGTACCTTTGGAAACTTTGAGATCTGAGATCTAGAATTTCAAATGAAGCCCATTTTTTCCATGATTAAAAAAAAAAAATCCTGTAAGTCACAAGACACTTTTATGAAATAATGACTTTGTGTCTGAAACTAAGGAAAGTATCGCAAAATAATAATAAAGTTTTGCAAAATAATGACACTGTATCTCAAAATAATGAGAATTTTACTCAAAATAATGACTTCGTACCTTAAAATAATAAGACATTTTCTCAAAATAATGACTTATTGTCTCAAAATAAGGAAAATGCCACAAAATAATAAGAAGGTTTTTCAAAATAATGACTTTGTATCACAAAATAATGAGAATTTTACTCAACTTATGTTGACTGTGCCTCAACATAATATGAAATTTTCTCAAAAATAATGACTTAGAATCTCAAAATAAAAGAAAGTTTTGCAAAAGAAAGACATAATATCTCATAATAATAAGAACTTTTTACAAAATAATGAAATAATTTACGCAGTATTGCAAAATAATGACAACATTTCTTGAAACAACACCAATAATTATCTCAAAATAATGACTAAGTATCCAAGTCATTATTTTGAAAAAGGTTTCTCATCATTGTGACTGACAGGATCTTTATATTTTCATCACATTGGCTGAAATGGGCCCTCAGATGTCGGCAGCATGGCAGCACAGCAAAGGTTTCTAATGACCGACTCACATTTCCTTCAGTCGGGTTTAAGTGAAGTTAGAACGACCTCAAATCTCCACATGAACATGCTATTAGAATGAAATTAACCATTTTCTTTAAATAAAGATTTTAGTTTAGAGTCATTGGGATTAGCATGATTAGTGGCTCTATTAAGATTCCAAAACCAGCTCCTGCCTCCATTACACAAGGGAAGATGCATAATTCAAAACCATCTTGAGCACAGAGCAACAGACTGCAGACCTACGGTACGATGAATAACAAAGAGTCTGCTGCTCTTCCGCTCACGTTATCGTTCATCAGTGTAGGAGCTGAACCTGCGGTCAGACGAGACGTGGTCAGCGCCTCCATCGGCAGCGAACACGCTTTTATTTTTTCTCCCACTTTCTTTCTTTATAACGTGCTAATGAAGGCCGATCGTGTTTGGTTTGTATTGACCCCTGCTGCAGCGATGAGCCGTTGGCTGTTGCCAGGTTGTGAGATTCATCTCAGGCAGCTGTGTTTTCACTCAGCAGTTGTTATAATTAATTCTGCCACTCAGCAACATTCACATATGATTCCTGCAGACATGAATTGGATGTATACAGTAGAGGGATGCAACAATATATAGAATATTGCATAGAAAAATACCAACTCAATACCATAGGCTACTGGACAATGATGATTTCTACCAGGGTATTACATGGTCAAACATTCACTGTCAGTAGCCAGAGAGCTCAGCTGGTAGATCATTCGCCAGAGGCTGCAAGTCCTCTGCAGCAGCCATGGGTTTGATTCCCGTCTATGACAAAATGCCTATAAAGCACACTGTCTCAAACCGTCCAGTTACTGAAAGAAAAAAAACAGACTAATCTGGCCTCTGTTATTTAGCACAGCGCTGCCCAGACCAATGTTAGCTAACCATAATGTTTGATTCGGCCCACCAGATGTTTCTAGTTTTAATCAAGAATGAATATATAAATTGTTATTTATGCTGTTTTATTTTTGTCTGTCGTCTCCTTTGTCTCCCTCACCTTTCCAGTCTACCTTCAGCTGTCTTGTTCAATAGAGGCAAAAGTCCCCAAAATAATATAAAAAATTCAACAGGATCCTTTATTATTAATTATTTTTCATAATCTGAGCAGACGGATAGAGCGACTCTTTACACAGGAAGTTAATGGAACTTGGGATCATGGCATCATTTTGTATCTGTACAACACATTGGGTTTGTGCTTTTGGTTCATGGCCCAACAGTAAGTTTAGGTTCCGGCTCTTGAAGGGAAAAAGTTTGTCCACTCCTGATTTAGATTTTACAAACAGTCCATGTTCCCTCACAAACAGCAGTGAGCTCAAGTTAAAGCTGCCTGTTGGACGTCCTGGAGCAGCTTTAATCCTCCATCTAATCATCCACAACAAGGTAAATGTACTGTAAAATAAAACTGTGTGAGTAATTTTGAATTAAAACAGTGTTTTAGTTTAGAACTAGTTATGGGGCTTTTAATGTTTACTTATTTTTTCTGGTAAATAAAGTTATTATTAATGCCTGTTTATTAACTGGCCCCTAAAATATGAAAATAAAAGATTTACAAGTGAAAAAGAATAATAAAGAATAAAATAATACAACAGAATGATAAACAAATAAAATAAAGAAATAAAGGAGAATAAAATATATATATACCTCGGTAAAATTGTTGATATTGAGTTTGTCATGTGATCTGTGATTTGTCCATGATTATCAGGCAGATTTCTTTAATTAATTTATTCTTTCTTAATTTTCATATTGATCTTAGGTTGCCAACTTTACATCTGGTCAATAAAAACTAGCCTTTTGGCTAATTTGGGTATATTTATAGTAATGTTTAATAATGTGTACTGTCCACGGAAAATTAATTAATTTTGATGACTGAAGCCCACACCCCTGTCACCTGTCCATCCTGACAACCAATCACTGACCGTTTTTCGAGTGGTCCGCCCACGTCTCTTCCTCTGTAATGGAGGTAGAAGGGAAAGACGGCGTGGGAAAAACGCCGCGTGAGTCTCCGAAAAGACCGAATATCTCCGGAACCAGCCGATCACTAATGTCCCTTCATGGCAGGTGAGTTGGTGAACACCAGGTCTTCATTTCCCCTTTTTACCCGTTTATTTTCTTCTTTCACAAACCTTTGCTGTTTGATTTTCTGTTTCAGCATGGACCAAACAACTGACACCTGTCCACAGATCTCTAATTAACTTGGTTGGCGAGTTGATTTACTCTTTTCACTCTTTACTAAACTGAACCACTAAAACTTTGCACAGATCCTAATTTGATTTGTTTCGGTGAAGAGGGTTTACTCGGACCAAATTTTGAGATACTGAACTGAACAAACTCAGTTCTTTTTGCTGTTTATTGCTGAAGACCTGAAAAGTTGTGGTTTTATGTTGAACTCTGAAGAGTTTCAGGGAATATTTGTTTTGGACCTTCCTGAAAATGACTTTCTCTCTCTTTTCTCTTCTGTCTCTCTCGTTAAATGTGTTTTTTCATTATCTCGTCAGTTCACTGATTTATGCTGAACTGACTTGTGCTTCATTGTCAGCCTGATTATTTGTGTGCTGTTGTTCTGGTGGATCATTTTTATGAAAAGTGTGAGTGTATTCATGCATCCATGTGGGGGAATAACCTTTAAAATTTCAAACAGGAAATTGTGACATGAACTCTGGCTGCACCATAAAAACAATGATGAAATATTTTGCTGACAATCAGTGCATCATAGTGATTTTTGCAAAATGTTGAGCAGAGGGGAAGTAATTAATGACAACTACTCAAACTACCATGATCTAAACCTCTTTCCATAGATTAGGCCTCATTCAACAGTTTTTCCCCACAGTTTTAAATGTAGTTACCTTCATCCATCTTTTTAGACATGTTTTCTTATCATTCCAGTCTACTGACCTACATTTTCTATTCTTTCAGATGATCTGTGCTGCAGACTGTCGTCACTAACATGGAATCGATCGGCTCACTCCAGAATCTTTCGGGCCTCTTGACTCTTTCAGCAGCTGTCACAGGTAGGATATTTTTAATACAATGAAACACAAGGTTATGAGACATCTCTGAAAAAAATTACTATTATTGTGGTTGGCATTATTTTCAAACCATAGGCATAGTTATTACCACCATTATTCACCTTTTCATTTGGGACAGTAAGGTAAAATTTAATGCCTCCATTACTTGTCACAAATGTTCGATGATGTTGAGATCAGGGCTCTGTGGGGGCCATGCCATCACTTCCAGGACTCCTTGTTCTTCTTTACGCTGAAGATGGTTCCTAATGACATTGGCTGTATGTTTGGGGTCGTTGTCCTGCTGCAGAATAAATTTGGGGCCAATCAGACACCTCCCTGATGGTATTGTATGATGGATATGTATCTGCTTGTATTTCTCAGCACTGAAGACACCATTAATCCTGAGCAAATCTCAAACTCCATTTACAGACATGCAGCCTCTAACCTGCGAGGAACCTCCACCATGCTTCACTGTTGCCTGCAGACACTTGTTATTGTACCGCTCTCCAACCCTTCAGTGGACAAACTGCCTTCTGTTACAGTCAAATAATTCAAATTTTGACTCTTCAGTCCAGAGCACCTGCTCCATGAAGACCACTTCTGGACAGTAGATGGGTGTACCTGGGTCCCACTGGTTTCTGCTAGCTCTGAGCTGATGGCACTGCTGGACATCTTCTGATTTCAAAGAGAAGTAAGCACAAGGTGGCTTTCATCTGCTACACAAAGTTTCCTTGGCCGACCTCTGCGTCTACAGTCCTCAATGTTACCTGTTTCTTTGTGCTTCTTCAAAAGAGCTTGACGGCACATCTTGCCGTGACATGTTTTTGGGGGGTTGTGGTCTGCCGTGTGATGTTCATGCCTCTCCATTAAAAACATGAGACCGCTCGGCCGGCGCCTCCTGTGTCCGGCTGGTGTCTGGCGGGCTTCCGGTCTTCGCTGTGACCGTTGTGGCTCAGCCGGCACCTCCTGTGTTCGTGGTGTCTCACGGGCGCCCGACCTCGCCATGACAGTTGCAGCACTGCCATTGTCTCCTGTGTCCAGCTGGTGTCTGATGGGCACCCGACCTTGCTGCAACTAAGGTTGGACAGCCTGGTCGTGGCATGGGGTGGAATTCTGACGTCTCGCCATGAAACACGAAATTATTATAACCTCAGTATAAATGATCCGATCTGCACCAAACTTCACATATTTGATAACACTCCTGCCCTGAACACATCTACATGACAATATTCCACAATAGTCATAGCGCCATCAACTGGCAACAGGAAATGACATGTTTTAGACTTTAATGTGCTCCTCTAAGCAGGTTGGCCATATCTAACTCAAAGCTGGTCAGGAAGGCCTTAAGACCATGGTAATGTTACATTGTGCAGATCTTGACGTATCGTCAAACGGCGCGGCCATGACGGCACAGTGAAAGTCAGTGTTTTGCCAAAACACAGGAAGTTGCATTAACTTTTGTTTACTTGATCAAATCTGCCTGAAACTTAACTTGATCAATAGTAGTCCAGGCCTGATCATATGATATGAGTTTTGTGGATGGGAGTGAGATGTGTACTGAGCCGCTGGATGAGAGCATCGACTGCTACTCTGCAGACCATTACATTAGCAAAATAAAACAAATGTCGCCCCAAAAATTGGTTAATAAAAACAATTATGGATTCAGCCCATCAACACAGGTGACACATTCATCAAGTCACCCAACCATACTGTGCACTGTGGTGAAATTACAGCTGCAGACTGGAGTTGTTCATGAAGTAAATTTCACCTCTCTAGCTTTTCTGTAAAAGTGGGGTAATCAAACACGCAAAGAAGAGGACAGAGAAGTCAGCGCGACTACACTGCAAAACATGGTGGAGGACTGTTTACATAATTTCGATCATTTTCTTTTGCTGTGAAAATCACAGAAGCGCTGCACTGGGGTGTTATAAGGTTAAGAAAAATCTGGCACCAAGAAGAGCCTGTCGATGGCCTGTGGTTAATATTTTTTTTCTTGCCGACGTTGGAAGCCTACCGGACCACGAAGAAACACAATTTCTTTTGTCATGCCTGCCACTCCAACCATCCTCCCACTAGGAAATTACACATGATAGCATGAGGCTTTGCTAGCGCTGCAGGCTAAGTTAGTATGACTGAGCATTATTAACAGATATTTTGACCACCAAGTTTTTACTTCATCCTTTTTAAATACATTTTACCAGATAAAACTGACAATTACTGACTGTCAGAAACCCATTTATTATACTACAGATCTCTAGTATGAAGCCGCTAGCTAAAAATATCTTCACAAAAAGCCTCTGGTTTACTTTATTTTTATTTCTACTACAATCTGAAGACTGAAAAGACTGTAGCTAACTCACCCATGCTCACACATGCTTATGTCATGGCCAGGGATGTATTTGTTTACGTACCAGAGCACACCTATGATGTATGCATGCATGCTCTAGTCCAAATAGTTTCTGAGTAACTGAGCGAAATACAGAAAAAGATTGCAACCATCCCCAGTCTTCCCTAATGATTCAACTTCTTTACTCAAAAACAAGTAAAAAAGAAATGCGAAAGTAAAAAGTAACCCTGTGAAGGACAGAATGCTGCACACATCAGATTTATTATCTAATATAGGACATTTTTTCAAGTCATCATTTTACTTGTTTTTTAATATTGTGATGAATATTGTATCTCTGACTTCTTTATTGTGGTGTTATTGTACTTTGAGTTTTTGGTATCCATGCTTTACATGCATTATACAGTGTGATCTCTTTTTTTTAGGCTGTGAAGAAGATGTTGTTGAATGTTTTGGTTTTTTTATTTAATTAATTCAGGCAACCAGTGCAACATAGCACTTATGGAAGACATATGAAAACATTACATTATAACCCCAAAAAATAAAATTTGACTAATTAGAAGAAACATAAATATAACAAAAGTAAATAAATAAAACTGAAATGACTCCTTCAGTATACAGCATGATCTTTATTTTTGTCTCTTAGAATAAAAGCCCGGAGGGTTATTATGTGTCATAACACAAGCTGAGCAGATTCACAGGAGGTGTGTGTGTGTGTGATATTGGGGATGTGAGGATGTGACATGAGGATGAGGAGGGTGAGCTGATGGTCAGACTGTCATTGTAAGCTCATGGGTAAATTTTAATTTAATTCACAGACACCGGATCAACCTTTGAGCTTTATGTAGGAATCGGATTATGGTCATATAAACTGCACCCCCTTTTTTTTCTCTCTCTCTCTCTCCCTCCCTCTCTCTCTCTCTCTCCCCTCCCACCACCACCACCACCACCACCCTCTCCTCTGAATGGGGGCGCTGGAGCCGTCTGCCTGTCACCGCTTGCCTCTTTGTTCAAACTGATTCTCCCCCCTCAGCGTATAGCTGCTGGCGAGGAGGGGGACGGACGGTGGGAGCACCTTGCTGTCTGTGTGTGTGTGTGTGTGTGTGTGTGCGCGCGTGTGTATGTGTGTGATCTGGCGGATATCAGTGTGTGTGAGGATGAACGGCGCAGAGGCTGCTGCTGCCGCTCAGTGAGGAGAGGATACCGCTGAAGAAGGAGCGCAAAGTCCAACACTCAGCCTGCTGTCTCTGCCTCTGCAAAGTGCTGTTTCACCCCCTTGTTCCGTCGTCTCTGCGCCCTCCGGGAGCTCCGGAGAGCACCTGCACGGAGGCGCAAAGCTTTCCGCGCATTCCTGAGGATTGCACCACCGAGACGCGTCTGGTTAGGTCAGAAAAAAGGTAAGAGTCATAATTTTCTTCGCATGCATGCTTTATGAAACCAATCATTTGGTCAGTCAGTGTGTGATATCTGGAGTCACCGGGTGGCAGGAGGCGCCTGAGACCCCTCAGCTGCCGGAGGAGGGTTTTAAAGTGCTTTTATTTCTTGGTTATGATAGAAAAACGCACTTTAGGTCAAACTGGAGCCAGAGGAGAGCTTGAAATTTGTGGAAATTGTTGATTTCTTTTCACATTACCCATCCATGCAATATCCAATTCAATGCATATGCAGTAATTCTGAGAATTTGCTGTGAGCTGATACGATTAGTCGATTAATCGATTGAAAAAAATTAGTTACCAAAGATTTTGATAACCGATTAATCTTATTTTGTAAGCAAAAATGTCAAAGAATTGCTGGTTCCAGCTACTAACATGACAGGATTTGTTGCTTTTCTTGTCATTTATTATAGCAAATAGGGACATTAATGATTAATCATTGAATTTAACTGATTAAAAATGTATCAATCAATTAACCATTTGTAGAAATAGGGGGAAAAAGAGAAAAAAATGAAAATGAGGGGAGAAAATGACAAAAAGCATGTTTTGTTACTAACTAATTATTGATGATTAATCAAGTGCTAGTGTTTTCAACTATTGGTTCAGGAAAATGCACAAAATTTGCAACCCTACTTGTAAATGTCAAACATTTTTCATGTCCAACTTTTCAGGATTTGCTGCTTTTCGTAGTAAACTCGAATGTTGGTGATTAATTATTAATCAATTAATTACCATCAACAATTTAAGAGATTAAAAATGTATTCATCAATTAGCCATGTGCTGAAAAAGGAAACTTCAGCTTAAAATGAGACAAAAAATGAGAGAGAATGCAGGGTTTGTATCTCATTAATTATTGATATTTACTTGAAAAATTGATTAAGTTTTCAACTATTGGTTAAGGAAAAGGCACAACATTTGTAACCCTAATAGTAGATGTTGAGTATTTGCTGGTTACAGTTTCTTAAATGTGAGCAGTTGCTGCTTTTCTTTGTCACTGATGATGGTAAATGAAGGGGTTTGGACTGTTGGTTGGACAAAAGAAGCAATTTGAAGACGTCACTTTGCGCTGATCGATTGTGAAAATAATTCTCAGATTCATCGACAATGAAACATAATCGTTAGTTGCAGCCCTCCTGTGGACCAATCAAAGCCTCTCCTCTCGCATCATCACAGTCGCAGCTTCTGAGACGCACACAAATTGCACCCATTTGGGATATCTTTAATTATTTACAGGTCAAAGCTTTTAATATTGGTCTATATTTACGAGCCATGTAGGGGCATGCATAAATCATCAGCTCAGCAAGTAACCTTGTTAGCGTGTCCTCAACATGGTTTCCTCTCAGGAGATCTTGTCTTCATAAGAACTTTATATGCTTTGGTTTGCATGCATCTTTAAAATGTTTCCTTTACAGGTGACACAGTTTAAAAGAAATCAAAGGGACGGAAACCTTCTGTTGAGTGATGCAACTGCTTGTGAAAGCAGATCTGAACACTTGAACAGGTGTTTGTGAAATCTATTATGTAAATCAGAGTCCTGTGGTGAGCAAACGACATGTGCTAAATTGCTGCCAAAACCAGATCTTATGTTGGTGCACATCCAGAGCCTGTCACCTGGTCGTGGCATCAAAGATGTGTATAGAAACTGGATTGTCAGTGATCACTGCCGCAGCTTTACTTTAAAGGGATAACTCGGATAATCTGAAGTGGGGTTTGAATGTATTTCCTACAGTCGATGCCGTTCGGCACGCCCCCAGTTTGGCGAAGCAGAAAAGAAGCTGAGCGATGTAAGGCTGTGGACCGAATCAGCAACAAAACATATTTTAGCCACTTGATAGTGGCCGACCCCCCAAAAATCTACATCACTTTAAGGGTACACTATATTTAGAATAGTTTCACTGCTTTACCTTGTTGTCAGACAGCTTTTTCGGATTGGAAACGTGATTATATAAGCCAGATATCACTCTCTCTAAACCAACCAAACTCCATTGGCGAAAACACTAATTTTACTTTACTGCTCAACTACCACTGCCTCTATCTGTTAGCTTGTTTGTGTTATTGTGTGACTTCGGTGAATGCGAACAAATATTTTAATACACCGAAATCAAACAATAACACAAACAAACTAACATATCGAGGCAGTGGCAGACCAGCAACTCTGGAGTTCTGTCAGACAAAACTGCTGATTTTGCATATGGAGTTTGGTTGAATGACAGAGTGCAATATTTGGCTTATTTAATTGCAGTTTCCTGTTGCAAAAGGCTGTCTAACAGAAAGGATAAGTGATGAATATATTCTAAATATTGCATGTACCTAAAGTGACACAGATTTTTTTTTTTTATAGGAGGAGCTATTTTTAGGAGGCTAAAATACATTTTGCTGCTGACCTGACCACAGCAGTTAAATGCTGAGATTTCTACACCAGCACTCCTGCTGCTTCTCCAAACAGGGGGCATGCTTACCGGCATCTACTGTAGGTAATACAGCGACCATCAATAAGTACCCCATACAAGCCCAGTTCAAAAAATCTGAACTATCCCTTTAAAGTATCTCATGTCTCTGTGCCATGTAAACTAATTCTGCTTTTGTCCTGAAAATACGAGATGAAAAATGACACTAAAAGCAAACAAATGACAGCAAAATGAGGGATTGTCTTGTGCCGAGCATGTGAACGGGTCTTTGAACGTCTCATATTGATGACATGGCTGCTCTGTAAACAAACACTGGCGTGTACAAATCACGGTGACGGAGGAGAACACGTTGGGTCACCTTGACAAATGAGCAGTATTGTCTGAGAAGATGAGAGGCCCTGCAGCCCAATAAAGCCCATTCTGTTTCTATTCAGTGCTCCGGTCTGGAGGAGTCCAAGTCTTTTCTTCTCTCGCCTTGTTAGCGCGCCCACCACCAGCTGTGTGTCAGCGCCGTAAAGCTTGAAGAGGTTAACTAGGCAACGTCACACGCCATAGACGAGCCAGGGCCGAGGAGATGTATGTGTGTGAGAGATAACGGAGAGGGAGAGGAGCGGTGCCTTCCTGTTGGGATGAGGGGAGAGGAGAGAATAGTGAGGAGTGAGGCCGAGAGACCCAGCTGAAAGTTTACAGCATGCATTTTTCATTCTGTCCGGATGTGTGTCTTGTTTGAAAAGGGGTGTCCACGAGCCCCAGTTTGTGTTTGTGTGTTCGCGTGTGTATGTAGATGAGTGCACTCATACGAGCAGGGGGATCAGAGAGCGGTGTTGTGGGGAAGAACAAGGTCTAATTCTAAAATAGAGTAGGAGCTCGGTTCAGCTGCCTCGCTGTCTCATGCTGCACACTTTGCACTCAGTCAGCCTCACTATTGTTTATCATGTCTGCCTTTGCAATCCGAGGAGTCACTTTGCATCAGTGGAAGACGAGAAAGGAGTAATGTTAGATGCTTTAAGATATTTTGATTTATCGATTAGTTGATCGACAGGAAAAGAATTGACAAAAATGCCAAATATGCCCTTGTTTCTCTCCATGATTGTGAGGCTTTTCTTTCTTATTTGATGATAAAGTGATTATCTTTAGGTTGAAGGACGAAGTTTTTCACAATTTTCTAGAATTTTATGCACCAGACCAAACCAGTTCCATACAGCTAATGACTAGATGCTTAAAAGATTAGTCGATTAAGCAACTGAGACTAGTTTTATTGCAGGTTAATGTAGGATATATTCCTCTTTGGTGCATGAAAGCAGCTTAGTTTTCCATTTTCTTTCAAGAACAACATTATAGTGGTGTATGAGAACATGCATTTACTATCACTTGGTGGATTTTTACACACCAATGCTCAAGGTAGATAAAAAGCAAGCCTGCATTCATATTCTTGTATTTATTCTCTGGGTTATTCATTCAGGCATTTTCATATTGGTGCTTTTATCATGTTTGTCTTTGTTTGTGATGTTTGTGCGTCAGGGTGGAAGCTCTGTCTCTTTTACTGCTAACCAAATCTACCTTTGGGTGCAAATAAAGGAACCTGATGCTGAAATCAAGAGCACAAAGTATAAATGAAATAAGTAAACTCATATACAGCCAACGGTTTTGATAATCAAAAGCAAAAATGCCAAACCTTTGCAGTATTAGCTGTTTTCTTTGTCATTTGTGACAATAAATGAAGAGTCTTTGGGTTTTGGACAGTTTTTGGACCAAAAAAAAGCAATTTGAAGACGTCACTTTGAGTTCTGGGAGATTGTCATAAGCAGACAAACCAACAAATAATTGATTGATGAAAATAATCAGCAGATTAACTGATAATGGAAAATAATTGCAACCCTGCTGTTAAATGAGGTAAATGATGTGCAGATGTGACAATACTGAGATTTAGAGCTGAAACAATTAGCCAGAAAATTAATCAGCAAACTGTTCTGATATAAATCTCTGTTATTTTCGGAAAACATCTGCTGGCAGCTTCTCAGATATGATGATTTGCTGCTTCTCTCTGTTTTATTTGATTATAAATTTAATATTTCTTTGTTTTGGACTGTTGATAGAACAAAACAAATGGGCTTTTAAAATTGTGGTGGGCATTTTTCCACCATTTTCTGACATTTTATTGAGTAAATCTGAGAAAATAATCTTTTTTAATGTTAAGGACTTTTAATTCTTAGTTTCTTTTGTAAGCAACCATATGTTCAGTGTCAAATGTGTAATCAAACGTCTGTTTATGTTTTATGATGCTGTCTAGCTTTGCGTCAGACGCTCCTCGTGCCTTTGTGATGTTTTCATGTGAAGCAACGGACCTTAGCGCTGTGGCCCAAGACAAATTTCCCCTCAGGCACAATAAAGTTTACTCTACTCTGCTCTACCTTATCTTCCATAATGAAAACGGTTGTTAGTTTCAGCCCTACAGTACTGTAATGCCATAATTTTTCAGAATAAAATGAAATAAAGGAGATAAGTTTGCCCTGCCGGTCATAAGTGAGCAGGGTTTTTTTTCTCCTCCAGTTTGCTGGTATGAATGTATTTCATGAGTCTTGCTGATGGTGTATTTTCAGTGGAAGCCAAAGGTAATTCTCAGTCATGGCTTGAAATTATTCTCTATGGTATGTGAGTGCCCACTCTAATATGTCACTTAGGTGATTATGGGATCTATTCCCCGCTAATAGAGTGCTAATAGCTAACAGAATAGCGCTATATAAATGCAAATCCGCAGCAGGATTCGCTTATAGCAGACGATCAAAATAAGCTTCACCTCGGAGTCGGCCACAGCTTTGTTGCTTTATGGTTATGCTGCCCTGAGAATGGGTTGTTTGGACCAGCGTGTGATGGGTATGTTCGTACAATGAGACTTCTTTGTTGCAGTCTTTGGTATTTCTGTCCTCACAATAATTCATAAGCAGCGGATCCCACTGTGAGCAAGACCAAGAACCTAAGTGGGAATTTTATGATCTCTTTGAACTTTGTGGTGCGTTTACAGCCAGAAGGGGACTAGGCTTTAGACTAACAATGACTTCACAGTGACTGGAGCTAAAACTGTCCACGTTTTCAGCACTGGACAGCTCCCAAATCTCACAGCCCAATGATCCGACCACAAACATTCGTCAAATGGAGAAAGAGAGCAGGGTGAATAGTTGCTTCTTTTTTTTTTTAGCTGCAGGACTGGGGAGGTGTAATGTCGAACTCTCTGGTCTCCCTGGAATATTGAGAAACCCCCTCGCCAAATGAGTCCCCCAGGCAGCCACCAAAACCCAAAAGGGATTGGACAAACCGATCCATCAATCAGCTTCAGTGTTTAGCCTGGGAGGGACTAAAGCTGCCCACCAGGCCAATCATTACAAGCGTAGATGAGACCACAGCTGAACAGCTCAGCCACACAAAGAGAAAGGGTCCCTCTCTTTGTCTTTGGCCCGGGGCTCTCCTCGAAGGTACCGACTGGTGGAAGACAAATGTTTGGCCTTACAGTTGGCTGAGACGAGGTCTTACCAGCTTCTGCACTGAAGAGAAGATTAGAATGATATGAAAGAGACAGTTGTTTATGACATCTTTTTTTTTATTATTGTGAACAGCTGATGTGATAATGAGGAGATTTTGCTTCTTGCCTCTCAGGACATTGGCATTAGTTAAAAAACACTTGAAGGACAGAGCTCCCTTTTTTTTCACCCCCTTTTCCTCACTTAGTTGATATTCCACAGACTCAGCACATCATTAAAGACGAGGAATTCTTGGATGAAGTCCTTCCAGCGTGTCTGTTTGTGTCTGTTATTCCGTTTCATGAGCTTTTCTGACCGCCTCTCCCTGTGGATGAAAATGTGGTTGCATTGTGGTAGCCAGCTCTCACAGTACAATGAGTATATGAGTGTGTTTGTGTGTGTGTGTGTGTGTGTGTGCAGCTACGGACTAATACACTCAAGATGACAGCAGCGTCTCATGCACCTGATCCTTTATTGACTCTGTTACTAAGAGCTAACCTCAAAACCTTCACCTTTAACCTCTGGTGTCTTTTAGACACAGCTGGTGCACTGCCCACTTAGACCGTCTCTAGCTACATATATTTGGCCTCTGACCCTAAAATCATTAGCCTCCTTCAATATAGTTATTTAGTTAAACAAACATTTCCCTACAGCCTCATAGCCTCAATGGAACTGAGTCATTAAAGCTGCTCTAATTTATTTTTTATCAATATGTCAAATGACTTCTATGATGTGAAAGGAGGCACTCATAGTTATGAATGCACAGAGAATTAACACTCGACTCTGTAGTTGCCTTCAGCAGGGTGTTTTAGCATCTTTCAGCTTATTGTTTTTGGTTTTCTGGCTCATGACATCATTATTTTGGTTCACCGAGAATATAACTGCTGTGAGACAATCAGGAAATACCCTTTTATTTCTCTGATTCTTGCTACCAGCGCTCCCTCTCCCCCTTCAGTCTCTACCTCACAGGAGCACAGCTGCGCTCTCTCTCATCAAACAAATGGACATAAATCAAAAGAGGCTCCTTGTTTTCACGATTTTACAGCAACTTCTGCAGCATTTTGCAGCAGACGTTTATTCAACTTTTTCAACTTTTTTGCCGCATACCGCTGTGTTTTTTTGGCATTCCCTGTGGCCCTGTTGCCGCAGCCTAACGCACTACGCTCACTCAAAATGAATGAGATGACTGGTGTTTTTGGTGCAAAGCCTGATTCCATCTGAATGTGGCTTTTCACCACTGGTCACTTGAGTGTTGGAGTTTCCCCCCTGACCGTTGTTCTTTCAAAATGAATAGGCACGAACAGTCTGAGAAGTAATGCACGACACAAAAGGTGCAATGACATCACTTTTGGCTCGCACGCCCTCATCTTGGGGGATACTGTGTTAAGCATAAGCTTCACAGCGAGGACCAGCTAGTCCACCTCCTGTGTAGATCATGGATGCCATCTTGTGTTTCAAACTGCACATAGTCCAGCCATATTCTAGGTTTTGACCTTATCTTGTTCTGCAAGAAAGCTCTTAAAACTGGATGTACGCTACCTTTCCAGCACAAAACGTCAAGACAAGACAAAATTATCGATTTGCTGGCAAACAGAATGAAGCATTTAGCAGTTAAAGACACAGATATTTCCCTCAGGACTTGGAGGAGACCAAAAACAGAGCTAAAAGTAAAGTGAATGCTGGACTTATATGTATATTAGCCACTGTTTACTAACACGTTCATCATATAAACTTATTAAGTGATTATATGTGAAAGTTATGCCACCAAGTGTCGATTCATTAGTTAATGTTTTGCTGTGGTTAAGTACTGCACATAAAATATAATTAGTTTAAAAAAAATTGTGAAAATCAAAAGTCACGGTAAGTCAAAAGTATGATTATGAGTATGGTTCCAAAATAGTTTGTCAAAAATTGATGGTTTACTGTAAGTCATAATTATCTCATTATAAGTAAAAATGTAATGGCAGTACATGAAAATTATGACACAGTGCAGCAAGTAAGTCAAAACTGCAGTATTTCAAAATCCCTTTAATTAAGTGTTGAAATGTATTTTAATCTGTTTTTTTTTCTCCTGGCAGAAACAACCCACCTTAGAGTCCTTTGGATAAAATCACTCCAAGGACAAATTCATGCAAACTCACTCGCTGTTTACAGACTTGGTGATTTTTAGACAAAATAAATCAGCTTGTTTTTTTTTTCTCTGAAGTCCTTGTTTAAGTAAAATGAGAACATTTCTCCTCTTCCAGTAAAAGGTTCGTGAGTAACAAATCAATTGATGTCGGTGTGATTTGATCCTTTTTGATGCATTACAGAAATGAGCGATGATTGATTCTACCGAGGCCGCTGTCTGGCACTCCCTGGTTTCTATTTCCTCTAAAAGCTGTTACAATACTCTGTTCTCACACATTTATGGGCCCACTTATAAATAGTGCGGCTCCCTCATATGTTAATCAAATGCATTTGAATTGATTTTTTTTTTGTCCAGCTCACAGTTGGATAACGTATATCGAATCTTTCAGCCAAACCTACACCTTTTGCACATACGCACACGCAACAAAAACACACAAATGACGGTGCCAGAGAGAGGCTGAGCATGAAGAGGTGGAGAGAGAGAAAATGAGCATCTCTGAGCTCATCTGCTGCAGGTCGGTTGAGTGCAGCTCCACAGCAGCTTCACAGGAAGGTCTGAAACAGATGGATGTTATAAGAGCTGTCAATCTCTCACAGGTACATGCACACTACTGATGCATGTATTAAACATCACATCAGTATATTTCTACTTGGTTTAGTGAATAATTAATAAAAAGAACAGTAAAGTTACAGTACTAAGGATGCACAATATTGGATTTCTGCCAATATTCAAGATGCTGATATTTTCCAACTTATTCTGCCCATTTGCTGACGCTGATACCAATAATAAATCATTTTTTTCCCCACCTAATTGCAAAGAACACCAAATCTCTCTTGTGCTTAAATTAACACATTATTCTGCCTACTCTTATTGTGACGGCTCACTGGCAGATGCAGACATAAAATACAATGCTTTTTTTTAAAATGTGCACACTCACTTAGAAATATAAGAACTTCTGCTGACAGCTTTTTTTTTTTAAAAGTGATGCTCTCTTTGTTCTTCACAAATTGATCCTTATCGCCGTCTTTATTGGTGTGATGGTTCTTAAGATTGGTCATTAAATTTGTAGTGTTGAAGGGATGCGCTGCACGACTAAGCAATCACTGCAAAAAGCACCTTTGCTATTTGTTTTGGACTTTTTAAAATTCCTCCACATGGCAGACATACTAGCACCGGGTGTGCATAATTAAAGCATCATCTTACTATATGAATTTTTTCTTACGTTGGTAAAAAAGCAACATATTCCCATGTGATGGCGACGTGCCACATCTGCCCAGATAAGTACATTTTATAGCACTTTATTGAGGAGTCCTGGGCGGCACGGTGGTGCAGTGGTTAGCACTGCCGCCTCACAGCAAGAAGGTCCTGAGTTCGATCCCCCAGCTCCGTGGCTGGAGCAGGGCCTTTCTGTGTGGAGTTTGCATGTTCTCCCCGTGTCTGCATGGGTTCTCTCCGGGTTCTCTGGCTTCCTCCCACAGTCGAAAGACATGCATGTTAGCTTAATTGGTGACTCTAAATTGCCCGTAGGTATGAATGTGAGTGTGAGTGGTTGTCTGTCTATGTGTCAGCCCTGTGATGAACTGGCGACTTGTCCAGGGTGTACCCTGCCTCTCGCCCAATGTCAGCTGGGATAGGCTCCAGCAGCCCCGCGACCCTTACGGACTAAGCAGTTACAGAAAATGAATGAATGAATGAGGAGTCCTGTCATAAGAGTAGCACAGCTCCTTTAAGGGCAGCAGTGTGTGTGTGTGTGTGTGTGTGTGTGGCATGTAAGTGAGCAGTAGGCTGAGAATGATGGTGCTGTAAACAAAGCAGAAGAAAACATTAAGTTGTCATTGTGGCAGTAAATGCACTGTACAGCATGTCACTTGAAATATGCTGCAGCTTTTCAAAAGCAAGAAAAGTCTTATTTGTTGTTTTCCCAACTGCTGGAAAAGTGAAGGAGGTTAGCCCTGAGATAAACTGAGGAAAGGTTAACTATAGCAGTAGCTGTTATTGTTGTGCTTGCGAGGTCGCATCCCTTTCAGAAGCTTTGTAATCCAGCCCTGAACTTGAACAGTGTTTTTTGGAGACGTGATAAAAATAAATCCAACACTGAATATCGTTTGTGATTATTTATCCACGTTTCCATCTTGACAGCAGGTGTTGAACCTGCTGATCAGTCGGAGGCTGCGTTCCTGTCGTTCTTGTCGTGACTGACAGCGCTGATCCGTAATTTCTACGTGACGATTCAAATGTATTGTGCGATAGAGTGACATGAGACCGACAGTTCAAAACAAAACACTGATGACGATAATGAGCTCAACCCTGCAATGGGTTCTTGTAGGGGTGTAACAATACATCGATCTGGATTGATATACTGATTCAACGTTTAACAATCCAGTATAGTCGATGCAAAGGGAAAATACCGACCTATATTATCATCTTGAACATAAACCTTTAGTTTTGGAATTCAGTCATAAAATTGGCTGCTTTTTGTGATACAAAAATGTAACTGGACGTATTAAGTGGACTTGTGATATTGTCAAAATCAATTGTAGACCCTTGAACCGAAGTATTCATATTGGCAAATATTGCATCGTTGTCCAAAGAATCAATATAATATTGTATCGCAATGAAGACACGCCTGTCATATTGGCAGAAATGTTCATTTCGGGCCGATCCCAATATTTCATTTTAAAGTCTTTATCCATCTGTACCAGTAGGGTAAACACAGGTGTTACCAATGACACTCATTAGGTTCCATTCCATTTAGTGTAGCAGTTGTAGTCTTTCCAGTGAGCCCACATGCACAATAGCAGCTCGACTCTGTTTGACCCAAACTGAACCTCAGTTAGCATCATTAATAACACCTGTGTTTGCTCTACTGTGTTATGTCAAAATGGCTGCTGTGAAAAACGCCAATGGGATCGTGCATCCCTACTTCACAGCGATCTAAATTGCCTCCTCTCTGGGTTTTACTGCATTCAAATCTGGCCAAATCTTAGTTGGCTCCTGCCGAGCGTGTTATCGAGCCGGATTAAATAACCTCTGTCCCCGTGCCCAGCGAGATCAATGGTGTCAGTGTGAGAGGAAGGAGTGTGTAATCTTGAATCGGACGGACCAGCAGCTTTCCAGAGTCCTCTCTCCATCTGAGTCCGAGGCCAGAGCCGCATGAGTCATTAGTTGCTTTGAGTGTGATTAGTCACCACACAGACACACACCAAACACAAAGGGTGTCTGTGTGTGAGAGTGTGCGCACGATGCATGAAGGGAGCAGGAAGTGAACACCTGATTCAGCTCACTTTTCTTCAAGAGCGTCCTGTTTTTAATTTGCCGAGCAATTAATGGTCATGCGCTCTGGTTTAATGTCTCTTTTATGGCTCCGAATCCCCACTGCAACATACTAGCACTGTATTTTCTTCTGTCTTTACAATTCATTAATGAAAATTGCTTCTTTGTAAGCACACTGGAGTTCAAAACTCAGCCACAAATCTATTCAGGATGGTTGCAGCTTTTTTTTTCCCCTCACAAACAGCAAATTAAGAAGAATTATAGAGCACCCAGTGCAGATTTGCTGAAGAGCTTTTATCATGACACTGTAATATTGTCACGGCGGTGATAAAATGACCTTCCTTTCATTCCTCCTCCTTCATCTTCCTCCTCTCCCAGCTCACCACTTTGTCTGTCACTCATCTGGAGCTGTTGTTGTGCTGTTCACTCCGCGGGCTCTCAGGAGGTAATAGTTTAGCGAGACGTGATTAAAGAAAAAGGGAAGGAGAAGAATCACCTTCTCCTGTCAGGTCCCAGTAGGGGGAAACAAAGACGGACAGTTTTGACACTTAACTGTAAAACTGTCTGTTTCCGTCCTGAAGTCCAGTATTACAGATTTATCTGACGTGCTCAGCCCCTCCTCTGAAGCTTCGTTATATATTTTTAGACTATAATTCTACTGCTTCTTCTTGTCATCATGCCTAAGAAAGGTTTTGGAACTTCCTGTAAACTACAAAAGATTTTTTCTTCAGTCAGAAATTCATTTCCCTGTGGGACAAAAAGAGCTTGAGTTCTTTACTGCTGGGTGGAGAACAATATTCTTTCAAAAGTCAAGCAGAAAGAAAAAACACATTTTTTTTTACCATAAAAAGAAAAAAGTATTGCATATAAACACAATCAAAAACAAAAACACAAGAGCAAAACTGTAAGGATATTTTGTGCGGTTATATGTTATGTTACAAAACCTCCATTCAGAGTTGAGTCTCACTGTTTACCTGCTGTGTGTTTAGTTTGTGGAGGTTTATACAACTCTGGCAAGGCAGGGATCTGCAACCTGCGGCTCCAGAGCCTTATGTCAAAGGCTCAAAATGATTCAGACATTCTCCAACTGTTAAAATATAATAAAAGTCTTTTAATATTTGGTCAGCTAATATGTGTGTCATACACCTTTTCCTCTAAATTCTGCCAGTGGCCAGTCTTGAGTCTCCCTTGACAAGCTACAGACGCCAAATCCGATAAAAGAAAATTCTTAAGGGAAAATAGGTAATTTAATTGTTGCAGTTCCAGACAGAAATGTTGTAGACCCCAAGGGTAGGCCTATAAACTTCTCACCCAAGGCAGTGCTACTACATTTCCCAAGGTCTTTGTGTTGTCATTTTAGCATTGCCAGACCAATTTGCAGATGTAAATTAGCCGGGAAACATCTCAGTTGATTTTCTGTTCCTGAGGGTATTATCAGCGGGCGCAGATCAAAATGTCTCCGGAGGCAATTGGATAAACTTGCAACCAATCAGAGCAATGAAATGTGTGACACGGCGTAGTTGGTAAATTACATTGCAGACTTTCCAAATCCTGATGGAGGTACAGCAAACACATCACTTTATCAACAAATGTTTTACGTGCAGTTGCTTGTTCTTTCTTCTTCTCAGTTCATTTAATACTGACGTGAAAGCAGATTTAGCAGAAACATTTCCACATCAGCGGCAGCCATCTTGTTATTTTTTAATGAAAATGCCTTAATGGCCAGTAATGTTATGCTCCTCAGTACAGTCATCACCCCATATAAGATAAATGGTTGGATTCTGATTGGTTAGCACTCGTTACCTTTGTTTATTTGGGCCGTTACGGTTGGGCAGGTTATGGGTATGTTTAGGCATGAGGAGTGTGATTTGAGTAGGGTAAGATTATCAGGGTAAGCCAATCAGAAGCAGAGTAGGGCAGGACGTATATATATGACCCTTCTTGTTTAAAACTAGTTGGCTGGAAATGTCCGCTGGAGACTCACCCAACTCGCGGAATAATTGGCTACCCAGCTACGAAATTAGCAGATAAAATTTGACAGCAACAGTTGTCATTTCAGCAAACAGAATAAGCAGTTGTCTGCTAAAAGTGAGAATCTGCTTTTGTCTTCTTCTGTCTGAAATTATCGTTTCAAAAATAGCTCTGATTTTCGAGTAAATCTGCCGCTGTTATCCGTGTAAACTGCATAATTTGGGTCAATTCACGAACTGTAAAACATGAAGTTTACTTGTTGTCTAACAGAGATGCCAGCTGCCAGTGTGTGCGCTCGTGTTGGCGTGTGTGTTGCAGTGTGCGTAGCCTGTATGTTTGTGTAAATGCTTTGTGCTCATTAATGCAGAAGATGAGAATCAGTGACCTACCTTGTGCAGCGGCTGCGGTTTGATGTGGGTCTTTACAGTAGCTATAGTGGAGTGTGTGTGTGTGTCCTGAATCAACATGGGACCCAACCTGGCCTGATTAAGTAAACCTTTGCAGTCTGTGAACGCACACACCCACCCACACACACTTGAATGTAGCCTGATGGAGGCATTTTAAGCATAAAGCTGTCATGCTGCGCTCACAAACATGATTTATCCTATAACCACAACAGCAGCTGACATGACGACTTCCACACTTTTCATGTTTTTGTTTTTTTTTCCTTCGAGCAATTTTCCCATCGACAGCAGAACTGAAGGAGATTTGGGTCGAGGGGCCCGTCTCGCCTGCGTCACGATGATCATGAGGCCAGTTGGTCTCCAGCTACAGCAGATTGACAGCTTAGTGCTGAGCTGTGATGTAGGTCTGCCAGCCTCGTCTGTTAGCTCTCTTTGGATCTCCGTCACTCCGCTCGCCGGCTCTTACAATGACCTAAGAATGCGTCCCATTCAGACAACATCGTGAAAATGTGTCGGATGGACATCCGTATTGAAGTCCACTGAAGCATTTTAGAGACTTCTGGCTCTTTTCTCTCCAAGACACAACTGCGCCTGTGAAAGGCGAGGAGGAAGAGGGGCGATTTAGAGGGAGGCGTTCACGACATCTGATGTCTCGTCCTTAACAAAAGGTGGTGCTGGTTAGTATGCAGCTGGTGTGATTGGATGGCCAGTGCACTGTATGTTGTAAATCCCCTCTGGTAAAACTTTGAAAGGTGGCTGTCTATAGCACACAGTTGTCCATATAGGCTGCGCTCTGTATTCTGTTGCTGTGGATAGTGGCTGTTGGGCCCCTGCCAGTCCCAGGCCCTCCAATACAACACTCTCTAATGCTCTCCGCTTACAAGACTGGGCAAACTCCTCGGTGTCATGACCCTCTCCAAGCCTTAAGAAATCCCTTGTCACCCACCCAGCTAGCTCAGCCACATGCAAAGAGTCCAACGGCTCGACCCCAATCTGTCACAGCCCATCACAAGGTCCTAACCCACCTTTAGAGATGGGATGCCTCAAAGTGTGTGGCACAGCGGGGGTCTCACCCGCAACCAGAATCCCCCCCCCCCTTTTTTTTTTTCCAAGAATCAAGAGACCAACCTGTTAGCCCACCATTAAAAAATCGCTCAACAAATTGTCGTTTAATGACAGTATAGTTTGGCAGGTGTCACGGAGCGCTTTCCTATCTGAGAGGAATGTTTTTCCTCGCCTCACACGCTCCAGTTTTATACGGTTGAAGGTTTTACTGAGCTTTCACATGGTCGGGAGAAGAGAGCGACCATTATTCCTGTAATTTATAAAGGGTTGAACTGGTGTTGCATAATCTTCTTTCTCGGAATCAGGGATGCTGTTGGCATGAGTTGCTGTTACCTTGGTGTATGCAAAAAGAGTCTTTTGCTTTCCTGGATAAATTGTTTACTTTATGTAACTGAGGTCTAGACGTTCCAAACATGTCGAGCTAATTTCTGCTTAAACTTTTCCAAACTTTTTAAATGGTCTACTAGCAAGTTTCTGTTGCCACTAAAGTCTAAATAACCAATTTTTTTTGCCCACAAGCAAATCAATAATTTAGAGTTTTTAATTTAGAGTTTCTTTGTGTTGCTTAACCTTAAAATCAGAGTTATGAAAGCTGTGTTTTCTCAATTCTCCTCTTCATCTCCATCTCATACCAGTACGGGGCAATAAAGCTCTGTTTCAGCCGTCTCTCCAGTGAGCTGAGAAGCTTCAGGCCCCGAGCCAAATCCTCTGGCAAAGTCAGCAGCTCATTTCTGATGTGTGGTAGGATTTCCTCTATGTCGTGCAGTAAGATTGCACCAGAATCACTTCTCCTTCACTGCAGTAGTGCTAAAAGTTCATCCGATCCTGTACTTCTGGGGCCAGATTATTCAGTCAAGGTGTCATCATTAGATTTATCTCTCCTTGTGTGTTGTGTAAGATCAAATTAGTCTTAGTAAGGTCTGATGGCCTGTTTTATAAGACCAGCGCTGAATAATAATGTTGGCATTATTATACAGGCAGCTGCAGCTCAGGTGGTTAAGTGGGTTTTGGGTGAAAAATATAAGTCACTATGGACAAAGGCATCTGCCAAAGTATTCAATATAAGCTCCAGTGAACTGTGTCTGGGCCTTAAAGTGCCCTTACCGAGGCATTGCTGTTAATTTATTATTGCACTATAACACCAATAAATAAAATGAATAGGAAACGTTATCTGTCCTTGTCTGTGATACTGTGTGTGTGCTGCTAAATCACCGCATTTGCCTGAGATTGCCTTCTCGAGGATTTAGTTTTCAAGGCCATTTTAGGTCATTTTGTGTCTTTTTTGTTTATAGTAGGTACCTAAATAACATTTTATTCATATAGCACCTTTTAAAACAAAGGTACAAAGGCCTGCACATGGTAAACAACAAAAAAATATATTGTACAGAAAAATAAATTAAGGCAAGTTGGTGAAAATTTAGAAAAGTTCTCCAAAGCTGTTTGCATGCTCAGTTGGTTTGGGGAGACAAGGGGGTGTTTTAGAGAGATGGGGCCCTAAAGGCAAAAGCACAATCGCCCTTGGATTTGCGGTGGGTGTGGGGTATAAATAGAAGACCTTGGCTGGATGATCTGAGTGAACCTAGAGGTGGAACAGGGCTGCAAAATTTTGGAACTGTAAGAAGAGGCAAGGCTTGTGTGTGGTTATAAGTTATAGATGTGGCTACAGTGCAGGGAGGTCATCGCAACAACAAGAAAAACAAACAAAACACTGATTTTATGCTGCTGCTTTAATACCTGTGGTTGCTTCACTGATACCGTAAATCACCAACAAAGTTAGAGGAGGGAGATACTAAATTAATTTCACTTCCATCAGGTGTAAACCCTGTCTCCATTTTTTGTAGTTTTTTAGTAACTAAGACACTCAGCTTTGTTTCTATGATACTTGCCATGGATTTCAGTTGGTCTGATTACCTTTGATAAGGTTTTATGAAACCGAACAGCTGTGGGAGTTTTTTTTTTTTTCCAGGCACACACAGGAGCAAGCTGCCATTCATCTGTTCAGACATGGAAATCACCAAACTGTCTCACCTGACGGAAACAGTGACTGCATTTATATAGTGCTTTTATTCAAAGCGCTTCACAGTTTGCCTCTCATTCAGCCCACCACACACACACACACACACACTCATACAGCAATGGCAGCGAGCAAAACCATGCGAGGCCCTGGGGCCTAATGACTGGGAGCAATCTGGGGTTCAGTGAAAGTGTAACTTTAAATGTTTAATCTTAATAGACAAAATAAGTTATCTAATCCAGAACAATACCTGTACTGTACCGTACATGACTGTACGTTATAAACTAAAATACTTGATAGGTATTTTAGTACGGATTTAAATAAAACAGCCTTCACAGGTTCGCATAATTTTTTTGTTGTGTTTGTGCAAAACCAATCATTATGTTTGTGTTCAAGGGCAAAGCATGAAAACAGAATCAGGTTAATTGCAAAGTAGTTTTTCACATAAGCAGAGTTTGCCTTGTTATATTGGTGCATAGCAATAAACATAGTATGTGAAAATAGAAATAAAATTAAAGCAAGATTAAAGCAAGTATTGCAAGGCAAGAAGCATGAACAGAAAATAGAAAACTAACATTAACATTTGAAAAAAAAATCAGAAATATAACTTGTGCAGTATGAGGGTTATTAACATGAAAGTGCTCTGCAGTTTTGTGCAGGAATGTGCAAAAAAAAAAAAAAAAACATGAAAAACTTCACAGTATTAACTTTTGTGTGCAAGATAGAGTCCAAGAGATGTGCGTTAATGAAAATACATCTATTCGGGTGTTTAGACTTTATGTTAATGTAACATCTGGAGCAGGGGCCCGCAACCTCTGGAACCGCATGCAGCTCTTTTGACCCTCTCCAGTTGCTCCCTGTGGTTTTGACAAAAAAAATGACATAGAAATGAATATCTGTTCTTATTTAATCATTTCAATTTTCACTTAATGCTCCAGGTCTAAAGTGATTCTTACACTCTCCAATTGTAAAAATGTGTTGCTTATACATGAAATGAAAAAAATGTTTTAATATTTCATCAAATGAAGAAAATGTTTTAATATTTCATCAACTAAAATGTGCCTATGTCTGTGGCTCAGCTCCCTACACTTGCTATGGATGCCAAATCAATAAAGAGACATGTCTCAGAGGAAAGTAGTGAATTCAATAGTTGTGGTGCCAGACCTTTTTTTTTTGTTTGTTTGTTTTGTTTTTCAGCCAAAAATGGCTCTTTTGATAGTAAATGTTGCTGACCTCTAGTGAGGGCGGAGGGGAGGATATAGGAGTCGGAAACAATTTTGGTCCTGATGGACTGCAGCCTCTTGCAGGAGAGGAGTGTCTCAAAAAGTTAATGTCTCACATGGGAGGGGTTGGCCACGCTTCAGGGTCCTGGAGGAGTACAGGTCCAGGAGGGATGGCAGATTGCAGCCCATCTGAATGGAAATCGTGTATAAAACCTACAACATATAAAAATCTGTTCATGCATATACAATCATACCTTGAATATTTGCCCCCACTCACAAATGATCCTGTTCTCCTTCCCGATCCTGCCTCACTTCTGTCCTTTCCGTTTTCTCTCTGCAGGTCCAGGATGGCGCTCACTGTGTGTGCAGCTGGGCGGCAGATCCTCTTTGCTCTCATGCTGCTGCTCTATTTAGGCTTGGGTAAGTTCTCTGTCTCCCACCTCCGCGCTTTGTGTCCTTAAACTGCTGCATCTCCAGGTGCTGCAGAAATTAACAAGCAGTTTCTGATCTGAAGAAATGGAAGAGAACAGTCAATATAACAAATAAGGCCAGCGCACAAGTGGGTTCAGTGTAAGGAAAGGAGGAAGGGGAGCAGCTGGACCAGAATACAGAGAAACAAATCAGTTCCCACATTAATTTTTACATGGTCTTAAATACACAAGACAGGTCGCTACTAATTTGAGTGTTGTAAGTGAGAACTGACATGCTGAGGATGTTTGCAGACATGCTCAGTGGGATTGAGCTGGAACACCTCCAAACCCATTTATGCAAGTTTAGTCGACCATCTGTTCCATTACAACTATGCATAAAATTCACAATTATGGAACAAAAAGACAAAACATCTCAGAGCCGCAGGTCTCTGGTGGATAGTATCGCAGGTTTGAGGTCCCACATGCAGCCTGCCGACTGCCTGTAGAAAAGATAAGTTCCCCTCCTTAATTACTTTTCCTGCAATTGGCATGCATGATGGTAGCTGGTCAGCCCGGATTTTCATTAAAGAAGGAGAAACTGCATCACTCATTTCCAAAATTAAAGCACACTCTGACAGCAGAAAGTTATTACTCCACGTTCAATCATGTTATCGTCTTTTTTTTGTTGTTGTTGCGCAAGCCAAGATCCAGAAGTAAACAAAAGGATTTGCAGAGTACTAAAATTACTTAAAAAAAACAAAACAGCAATGGAACCTGCTATTGTTCCCACATTCAAGACTAGACAAGTATTTCAGTTAGCTCACTACTGAGTCAGTAATTTCCAAGTTCATCACTTCAAAGTTGCCCTCAAGCACCCCTGTAGCTGTTTCCACGTTTCCAGTCTCTGTGCTACGCTAGGCTAACCAGCTGCAGCTGCTTATCTAAAGCACAGGCAAGAGAGCGGTATTGATTTTCTTATCTAACTCCCTGTTAGAAAGCATGATTTATTTATCCATAGTCAGTGTTAAACCTACAGTAGATGGTGGTTGATGGAGCCACAGTTTTGGAGAAGAAGCAGGAGGAAGAGGAAGCTAAGCGATGAACTGGGCAGGATAAACAGCAAAACATATTTTAGCCACCCAAAAAAAAAAAAAATATCAGTCTAAGTGTACACTATATTTAGAATATTTTCACTGCTTTATCATCAGACAGCCTTTCCTGATGGGAAGCCAGCTTTATACAAGACAAATATGGCTCACTTCAAAGCAGCACAGGAGCTGCTGGTCTACTGCCTCGATCTGTTAGTTTCTTTGTGTTATTGTGTGACTTTGGGGTTTTAAAAAGTTAGTTGGGATTCATGGAAGCTGCACAATAACACAAACAAACTAACCCACTGAGGCAGCAGCAGACCAGCAGCTCCTGTGCTCTGAGAGAAATTGCTGATTTTGCAAATTAAAGTGGTGGAAACATGGTGAATATAGCATACACTTAAACTAATACTGATTTTTTTAGGTGGCTCAAATGCATTTTGCTACTAATCTTGTCCACAGCAGTGTATTGATTAGCGTCTGTGCTGGTACTCCTCTCTGCTGCATGTCAACAGACATCCTCCGTTATACACTAACTGTCGATAAGTGCCTCATACCAGCCCACTTCAAATAATCCAAACTCTCCCTTTTAAAGAATAAACCGGTAAAATGAGTGTAAGCTTTATGACTGACAGCCTGTGCAGAGTTTACCCTGCCTCTCATGTAACGCATGGTTGGCTAGAATGACTGCAACATAAATGTGAACATGAATATTTCACATATAGTTTGACAAAGGTCCACTCACTAGCTTTATGTTGAACTTTGCACCATATAACAGGTAGGACAACATTGAATATTTCACTCGAGATGGAAATATTTGTTTTGGCTGTGCTATTCAATAACTTAACAACAAAGCGCACCTCTGAGGAAGCCTTAGAAGAGAACATTCATGCTCAGCACTTTAAATATATACTAGTATATTATTTGTTGCTGCAGTATTAAGTCTATATTATGTGTTTGTGGGGAACAATAATACAAAAAAAACACCTTAGGATAAAACTATGTTTGGCATGAAGGGATCAAAATCAATTAGTCAGCAGAATTTGCAGATTTAGTTTAAGAAACACTGATATTGGCTTTGACACCTTCCTTGCAGTTTATGTGTGATCCAAACAGCTCATTGGACTCTGGAGGAGGACTGACAGGAATAAGATGGCATCTGTTAATGATAGAGAGTGTCCTTTCATGTCACTTCCAGCTCTCTCTTCCTCTTTTTAGGCTGTTTCTCTTTTGTCCCATCTGTCACCGCCACGCTACAGGCTGCACTTGTCATCCAAAGTCTCTCAATTTCCTCCTTTCGATTTCCTAGGCTCTGCTCTTCTCCTCCATCCTCCATCCTCGATGGTTTTCTGTCTCCTCCTCGGTCCCTCTCTCGTTCCCGCTCTCTGTCTTGTGCCGGCTCTCATTCTTTTCCCTGATATTTGTGATTCTGTGATTACATCTGATTTGGGGGAGAAGGCAGCGGGGGCGTTCTTCAGCACAGAGAGATGCTCTCAGGGGGTTCAGCTTGTGAAAGCCGTCCAATCTAAATGCAGATGGAAATATCTTTCAGTGATTCAATTCCACAATGTGCAATATTCCAAATAAGGCTTTGGTTTTTTTTATCCTTTTGTTACACTCATTTAGTTTTCTACAAACTTGTGCATTTGACTAACAGTGAAAATCTGAATAAAGAAAAGAAAACAAATGCAAAAATCCTTGAGCAAATTTGTTTTGAGCTTATTAAAGCTTTGTAATTATGTCTTCTGCCTTTTTGTTGGTATATTGACATACTGTTGCACATTACAGTCCATGTTAGAGTTACAAACCTTGATTTTGTGAGCAGAAACAACAACTTACCATGGATTATTATAAAATCAGAATCAGAATTATTGCACAGTAGGTTTTCACATATGAAGAATTTGCTTTACAATAAACATAGTAAGCAGAAAAATACAAAAAAAACATAAAAAGCAATTGTTTGTTTGGTAACCATGGTAATAATGATTAGGGCCTTTTACAGGAAAAAGGCCAGTTCTTAAGTCAATAATTCTACTCTGACAGGACAGGAAATGTGTATTACTACTAACTTCACAAAATCTATATAACTGATAAGTAGCTAACGATAGTTTTCGCTAACAATAGCTAACGATAGAGTTTGCTAACAGTAGTGTTTCCTAACAGTAGCTAATCGTAGTGTTAGCTAACTTGTTTAATCTGTATATTACTGCTATTCTCAGACCACTGTCTTTCTTTTATGTCTCAAGTTAGCGTTGTTGTAAATTCTTTGGTTTCTCTACAGATGTTACCAACATCTCTAACTCATCTGTCTTGAAGCTTAATGCCTGTTGTTTTATATATATATATATATATATATATATATATATATATATATATATATATATATATATATATATATATATATATGTATGTATGTTTAAATGTAGGTTTCAATGAGGAAAAAAAAAACGGTGTGGTGAGGTGAGAAAAGTACCACTGGTTGCTAGGTAACAGACATAAAAGTTGATAATCATCATTTATTGAGGATTGAGTAATGGGATGACATGAAATAATATAGCTTTCCTAAAGTTAGTTAGGATTTGTTCTGATAATAACAAATTTGGAAACTTGCTTTTGTAACTTGCTTTTAAGATAGGAAGTTTTTATAATGCAGCTCCTGGAGCATGCTCAGTTGTCATTGCTCTAATTACGCAAATTAGTTTTTATGGTTATAAAAAGTCTTTTATGTTTAAGGAAAATAAAATTTCAATCTTCTTTTGAATAAATATAATAATGTATCAGTGAGGTGCATGGAGGATGAGGGCACAAAGATGCAGGCGCTGGTTGCACGGTTAGAGGATAATGTCTGTACAGGTGATCCTGTTGTCATGGTTACATTGAACCTGTATGTCATGGCAACCAGACAGAGTGAATCGCTGATATCAGTCTGCAGAACCATGAATCTAACTCTTACAGTGACTTTGCCTTTACATTTAACGCATCTCTGGCATGAAATAACTTTAAACAGATTAGTTTGTGCGACAGTTGGAGTCATTTATATGCATGTATTAAATGATTAAGTTGGAGCCAGTGAGGTGTACTGTGGACGCTGGTGTGGGTTTTGTCTACTCATGCCATGTGCATATGTAATTGAGTGCGAGTGCCTGGTATCCTATAATGCGTTCCTTTGGTGGAGTGATAAAACAAGTGCCTTGTGCCTGGAAAAGTGAGTGTGAAATGCTAATGAATCCCTGAGGTCTTGTTAGCAGACAACTTGGTTTGAAGCTACAGTACAGCCTACACTCTATGTATCTCCTCTACCGCTTGAACACTGTACAGCATTTAGCCTGTAATCGAACATTTATGTCTATCAGAAAGTATTTATTGCTGAATCTTTGGTTTTTTCCCCTTGCTTCCTCCAGCATATTTAATTGCATAATCTAATTATGTTTTGTTATGTTGTTCGTCCTCTCTAGGTTCGGCCTCCTCCATAGTGAACATGCGTAGGATCACCCATCCTACAGTACAACAAACGCTGGCAGGCAAAGCCGTTCTCCCGTGTGTCTTCACCCTCCAGACCAGCTCCTCCAGCCAGCCTCCCCACCTCCTGTGGACACGTATCAGGCTACCAGCAGGAGGACAGGGCGCTCCTCTGGAGCAGATTGTGATTTCTGCTAAAGGTAAAAACAAAGATGATCTGGTTTAGCTGTTGATTAACACCTACATTACAAGTGCAAGGGTGCACTTATCAATATTTTTATATTAACGCTGTGTGAAATAACTATGTGTAAAGAAGTCGTGCACAGACAATTATCACCCGACTCTGCAGTTCTCCTCGGCTCAGAGTATTTAATGAATTAATCTGAGGGCCTCACATTGTAAAACTATAACAAAGAACTTAACAAGCTGAATACAGCAGCTCCTGGAATTAAAATGAGATAAATCTTCTTAGGAGAGGTTTTCCACTGGGCTTATAAACGCTCCAAACCTCCCTGAGTGGAAGGATTTAAGCAAAGTAAAGGCAGGGTGCAGATTGAATTCATCTATCGAGGGCCTCTTTAATGTTTTGGTGCCTTTCAGTTCATTGGTTTGGTTTTACAGCCCGCAACGTTACTGTTATGGTTTCGTCTCACCGCTCTCATCAGCCTCGGTTTTAGATGCAACAGGCAGCTGTTCCAGCAAAAGAGCTCCAGAAACCAACTGTAGACGACCTGCTCAACACCAGATGGTGAACATAAAGCAAAGTCCAAGCCATGTGCAGCTGGATTTATTGGACCTGGTGTGCAGTTTATTATTTTAAACTGAACCACTCAAACAAAAGTTTTAATGTTCCTGAAAACTTGGTTCTCAATAGAGAGCATGCACTGACAACACTGTTCCCACTGGAACATGCACCCTCACTCAGACTGAGTGGCAAAACATCCACTGGCAAACAGAGGAAACTGTGCAACTGGGAGCAACACAACTGATTATCTGCTTAAATTAAAGGCAGTTGGACTCAACAGTGACCCTTATAACTCAGTGACATGGAATATTAATGGCAAATATTTAATTGACCCTTCCTAAGTCCCAACGATTTTTGTTCCGTGCTCTGAACAAGCCTGGTACCTGGCCGAACTTCTGTCAATTCTCTCCTTTTCTGTTTCCTATAATTATATGTTAGCCATTTTGAAGATAGTTGACAGATGTTGCTGTCACATCATAAGTTAGTTAACATTTGGTAACATTAACTATCAGATGTAAATAGCTAACAATTGATGTGGATTAGCTTGCTAGTGAGATAGCATTTTGCTCCAGAGGAAAATACCAGCTAGCTGGCTAGCTAAAGGAGAAATGGACCAATGTTTCCAAAGGAGCGGGACTTAGGAGGGGGAATGGCAACTGCAAATCCACATTTCAGTCCCTGGATTCAAGTTGTTTCTGTGAGTTGCAGGAATCCATTTGCTTCTCTTCTATTTCTTCTTTTGTTAGTCTGTAAAAAGAAAGTTTTAGATGTGTTTTGAGTGGATGTAACCCCAGTGACTCCCCCATACTTTGAAGTTCCTCTATTTTTTCCACTGTAAGATAAATTTTTTTTGACTAAATCAAATGTTTAAAAACTATTATATTATTTATTAGGCATTTTACTAAAATTTTAATGAGCTAATTTGCTTTGTCAGGTCTTTTGGGGTATAGTTTGATAACATTTGATGGTTATTGGCCTTTTAAGAAGAAGCAAACAACCAATAACTTTCAGATTTTGATGCAAGCGTAGCTAAACCCCGATTGGTCCATGGAAGCATGTGACATCACATTGTTCCAACTGAGCCCCACCCACATCCAACCATTCAGTAAAGTCAAAAACAAAAGCACTAAAATCTTCATTGGTGTCTTCAATCTTCAAAACTGTTCTAACTCTGGCAGATAATTGTGTGTTTATGTAGGACGTAATCATTAATAATATGAGGCTGATTGAGACTATATGCTTTCTGGGCCTTTAAAACTCTGTGGTAATAATCGTCTGTCTAAAATCAGGATGCCAATAGACACTTTTAATGAAGAAACCTCTCTCTCTGTGCCAAAGGTGATGTAATCAAGGTGAATAAGGCTTTCAGCGGCCGCGTCATGCTGCCAGGATACGCTGCCAATCCTCTGAATGCTACCATGGAGATCTCCAGTCTCCGCACCAACGACTCAGGCACTTACCACTGTCAGGTTGTCATGGGTAACGACTATGAGAGAGACACTGTGCCCCTGGTGGTCTCCGGTAAGTTCAGCAGCCACGGACGGAGATTTCACTGTGAGAAAAGTTTAGTGCCACATCTCCCTATAAAGGAAACATTGAAAGTGAGCAGAAACGCTGCTGACAGACTGAGCAGCAGTCGCACAAAAGCCTTTAAAATTCCTCTTCCAACTTAATTGATTTCCGTGTTTTTATTGCATTCCGGGCTTGTTGTGCTAATTTCAGATAGATAATGGCTTTAAAACAGGAGCACTGCCAGCCCCTTTTCAGCTTTTTTATTTAATTAAACATTAATAACATTGATTCACCATATCAATATCATAATGACTGACTTAATTAATGTAGCCTACTGCTCTCTGTGTTTGTGCTGTTTGTGTTATCTACTTTTCCACTTGAGTAATTGTGTAATTCTTTTAATTAAAGTGTTTGGACTGAATACCAATGACAATTTTTCTGTCTGCTCAACTGTGAAATTTCAGCTGAAACTCACGTACTGTTAGATTGATCTGTTTGTGGCCACAATAACATGTTTATCGATTTCATTCCGTCGATTTATTGATTTTAAACTTGGCTGTGTTGGTGCGTCTCTGCTCCTGTGTTTACCCTTGTAGGTGTGGTGTTTCACTACCAGACTCCCAGCACCCGCTACGCCCTCTCATTTGCGGACGCCCAGCGGGCCTGCCAGGAAAACTCAGCTCAGATGGCCACGCCGGCCCAGCTGTGGGCGGCGTACTATGATGGCTTCGCCAGCTGTGCAGCCGGCTGGTTGGATGATCAGACTGTCCGGTGAGGAGACGTTCAGTGACTTCCTTCTGCTTGTCACACCCTCGTAGTGTCGCTTGCTAGTTGCGGTGAGCCCTGCTGTGTTTTGAAGCAGGGCTGCAACAAACAATTATATTCATTATCAACCAATCTGCAGATTATTTTCTTAATTAACCAGTTAGTGATTACACTGATTAGAGTTCAGGTTTTCATATGAACCCTGTCAACATGATTTGCTAATATAGCAGACAAAGAGTAATTTTCTCATTTGGAAGGCTGGAACATGTGGCTTTATTGCTTCAGGGAATAGTTCAACATTCTGGGAAATATGCTTATTCACTTCCATGCAGTTAGCAAGAAAGTGAGTAAGCATATAATACCACTCTAAAACATGACTCTCGTATTAAACTTCTCATCTAACCCTCAAAAAGGAAAGTGGAATAGAATATTTCTCACCATGTCACTTAGAAAAAATGACCGTTTTGGTTGATGAGCCAGAGGTTTTAAATCAATTAATTAAAATAAAGCAAAATAACACTCTGAAGTGTCACAAGGCAAGTTTTAAAACAGGCTAATTACTGAGACGAGTCATTACAGACGTTACAGCAGTGCAATGAATACACGTAACTTAAGGAAAGTCCAGGTGTATCATGGGATCATATGACAACCATACATTATGACTGCAGTTTACAACTACACAAAAGTTATGAATTAATTGTTAATTCCCTATATAGATGCAAATTCTATACCCCCAAAAACAACTTTAAAAAAGACTTCAGTCAAAGCAAACCCCAGTGTTCACCCTTTCAAAGGCCCTGACTGAGTGACTCATTATTAGTGGGATGAGAACAAAGTGGCGTGCGGTTTCTAGCGTCCTCAACACGTTCGCCAGTTTCAGGTTGGGTGCATTTCAAAAAAACACAGATGCTCAGACATTTGTGGGACATGGTCTGTCTTGGAGTCGCGTTACGAGTTGTTGTCGACACAAGTAATGTTATTTTTAACGTTGTTCTGCTCCGCTTTGTGTGTGTGAGCAGCGTGTGACTGTTAATGACAGCAAAGTTGTCATTAACCCCCAAAGCAATGGCAAAGGAAACTAATCGGCTGATCAATTCATTAACTTCTTGTTTCAGCTCTGTTTTGAACACTGCTATATTTTTTAATATGCCTGTTAATTCTCTAATATGAAGACATTCGCTTTGTTTTCTGCACTGCTCGTTCCCACTCTTCTTGGATCATCTGCTGTCTCAATTAATATTCAGTTCTTCTGTTTTGTCACCTCATCTACTTCAGATTCATGTTATTTTTATTACCGCTGTTGTTTCTTTGCCGTTAATTGCATTTTAATTTATTCTAATCCGTCGCCCTTTAAAAGAGAACACAAATAAGAATTTATTCTTAACTGACATTTAAAGACTGAATGAAAATAAACACTGGGATGTGTGAGCTGAGATTATGTACACAGACAGACCAGACATTGCTACTTATTTGCTCTGATTTGTAAAAAAAAAGAGGTTAATTCCTATTGATGACTCCCACATGGTTGTCTCCACAGCTATTCTGTCCAGTTGCCAGAGCTTGGTTGCTATGGACACAAGGAGTACTCTGCTGGAGTGAGGAATTATGGGAAGAGAGACCCAAAAGAGCTGTTTGATGTCTACTGTTTTGCAAAAGAACTGGATGGTACAAACACACACACACAAACACACACACGCACGCAAAACATCAAAACCTGTCAGCTTTCGGCTGTTACTGTTCTGTTTGCATCATATTCTGTTACGACATGAAAGGACAAGTCAGGCGATATTCTTTTCTTACTTTTAAAGCTTGTCTAACTTTTAGTAAGTCCAGTGAAAGGACAGAAAAACTTGCTATTGCAACAAATGTGCATTAATCTGTGGCTGTAAACAGTAACCTAACACTTAGACCAATTGCACCTGTTTGAGTAACATTCTTTAAAAAGTGCAGCGAACTGAATGCCACTTAGAGGCTGTGGTCACCATAGACACCCAGTTTGTAATGCTGCTAATACATAAATGTTATAATACTTTCATCTTCAATCACTATTGTGTTACCTCATTCACTAGCTGCAGTACATGGCCCCTAATATTCCACAAATAACCAGAATAATGACCAGAATAACAGAATATTAATCAAAATGCCTTGTGTAAACACTGGCCGATCTGATCCGGATGACAGGTCGCAGACAAATTTCCCGTAGGGACAGAAACATGCTGATAGCAAATCAGAACCTGTCAGTAGCAGATACAACTTTCCTGTTAGAAACCTTAAAAGATTTAAAGACGCTAATATTGTTCCCAGGATATAATGTGGATCCATCTTGAAAACTAGCAGATGGAAACACTTCTTCTTCTTTGTTTACTGGCACCTGGCAAACCAGAACCACTTCTTCTTCTTCTGTGGTACTTCCATCAGATTAAATGCTTCACAGTGTTTGGATCCAGTTTGCACATCTCAAAATAGTAATATTCAGATGAATGCTTTGGGGCTCTGGACAACTTTATTCAGCATCCATGTAAACAGTTAAGTTGGAATTTCTAATCAGATTGATTTCAATCAGGTTGAAGAAATATTGTCTGTGTAAACATATGTACAGATAGATGGTGGTTAACAGACATTTATTTTAATAAAAATCTTTGAGATTTCACCTTTAAATGCCATTGCACTGAGACAATATTATGTGTTATTTCAAAGCCTTCACATCCAATATTAAGCAGGTGTCTCTCTGCTAGAAATCCAACAAGCATCATCTGCTTCTTGACAAGTTCCTGTCTCATGTCTCTCTGCTCCAGGTGAGGTGTTTCACTCCTCGGTCCCAGGCCGGCTGTCTCTGTCCTCGGCCTCAGACCGCTGCGTGTCCCTCGGGGGGCAGCTCGCCACAGTGGGGCAGCTGTATCTGGCCTGGAAGGCCGGCCTGGACAGCTGCGCCCCGGGCTGGTTGTCTGATGGCAGCGTTCGCTACCCGGTGACTTGGCCTCGCCCGGACTGTGGAGGGAGCCAGCCGGGAGTCCGCACCGTCACACCCAACAGCACTGCTGACAACACCACAGCGCTTTACGATGCTTACTGCTACAGAGGTACTGAACCATCAGAGGAAAGCTGCAGGCTGCATTTACATTTACATTTTTTTATGAAAAAAGGAGTTAGATAAGATAGCAAAATATAAAGGAGCTTAAACTATAAAAAATACAAATAATAAATAAGAGCAAATATAATGGACAATATAAACAATGGGAAACAAAATAAACAATAAATCTAAAATAATCTGATCAATAAAAAATATGAACAATATTAACAGTACATAATTTATAATCATATGACTACAAAAACTGATAAACACATCTTGATATTACTGTCATCTCATTCCTAACAGAAGTGCTGATGTTGCCGTGGAAGCGTCGAGTGCTATTAATGTAGTAACAATCACAATAAATGTCATTGGCACTGTTGTAGCTATGGCAACACTGATTTCTGATCCATGTTGTTTATCCGAGCGCCACGTATCTGTAAAACTGCTGGATTGACAGAAGGAGTGGGAGAGAGAGAGAGAGAGAAGGAGAGGGCAGGATGTGTTGAAGTGAAATATCAAGATGCTCAGCTTTTGTTCTCTCTGTTGACTGATATATCGGCTAATTCCTGCTAAATCAAATCACAGCGAAGGCTTGAGACAGACTCGAGAAAATCCTTCATGTGAACGGCAAATCTCCTCAACTTGTTTCCTAGGTAAAGCGAAGGATACGGGCTCCATCTCTCAGATCTACACCTCCCTGTGGAAGCCCTGGAGCTACCTCACAGGCTCAAGTGATGCTGACTCCGCAGGGACAATTACTCCCGACTCGTCTACACAGCAAACAGCCACTACCAGAGGTTTTACATTTGTTTATTATTAGTAGATCGGTAGCAGCATGAACCAGCTGGTTAATCACATAATCAACCGTCCAATCGGTAAAACAACATTTTATCAACACACCCTTGCAGGGGCCTCTGACGGCAGTGATCTCTCACCTTCGAACTGGACGGGATTGGTCGACCTTGAGGAGGAGGCCTCCCTTCACAGCACCGACCCCTGTAAGGCTGCTTTCCAATTATCTGTATTGATCACGAAAGACTAATGTGGATCTTCGATAACAATCCAACTGATTGTGTCCTCAGCCTCAGACCCCTGGTCCTCAGAGTCTTCTGAGTCATTTGTGACCCTCCAGCTAATCCCAGGACAGAGCATCCTAGACTGGGGAGAGCCGCTGGAGCCTGGCCCCGATTCAGAGGAGTTTCTCCGACCGCCAGTCCACCCCACTCCTGCTGATAAGAAGGTTGGTCCGGGTCGCAGCTTTAATTTTGAAACAGTTTGGTTTATTTGATGTGGGGCTGCATGAGGTACTTGTCAGTGTATTAACTACGGTAGATGCTGGTTTGGAGAAGCAGCATGGAAGCAAGGTACTGCTGTGAGCAGGGTCAGATAGAAAACGACAATTTAGCCACTTGAAAAGGCCAACCTGAAAAAAATCAGTAACAGTTAAAGTGTATGCTGTATTTGGAATATTTTCACCACTTTACTTTTCTGATGGGAAACTGCTGTTACATAAGCCAAACCAAACCAACCAAACATAGTTATTTTACAAGTTGCTGATCTATCACTGCCTCAACCTGTTCTTTTAGGTTATAATGAGACTTCAGTGAATCCAAATTAACCTTTTGAAACACCAAGGTCACACAATAACACAAACAACGTTACAGGCCAAGGCAGCAGTAGACCAGCAGGTCCTGGGTTCTATGAGATAAAATTACTGATTTCGCCTGTGGAGCTCAGTTGGTTTGGAGACCCCAGTATCTGACTTATTTAATCACAATTTCCCATTTGAAAAGAATGTCTGAGGACAAGATAAAGTGGTGAAAATGTTCTAAAAATACTTACATTGATAGATCTTTTTAGGTGGACTTTTTAAGTTGTTATTATTAACTTTTATTGCTTCTTTAAACTGGGGATATGTCAGCCAGCATGTACTGCAGCTGATACACTGACTATTGATAAGTACCACTTGCACTAATCCAAACTAGCCCTTCAACCCTTTTTATTCTGTCCACCCACTTGTTTTTCTATTTTAGGTGATCTCAAAGATTGTCAAGTCCATTTGGAAGCCTTGGAGCTACCTGGCAGGGACAGATGAGGAAGGCACCCAAGCACCAAGTGGACCAACGGGGGGAGAGGAGACGGTGACGAAAAAGACAGATGAGGGGTCAAATTCATCCAGGACGTCATCGCCAGGTGAGTGGATTTAGACTGTTCCTGATGGCCCGTCACGGTAGTAGTTATGTGTGAATACAAAGGGGAATAACAGAGGAAAAACTGTGAAAAAGCAACCAGAAGGCTTGATGGCAGTGTATGTTTATGAGCATGTTGGGTATTCTGAACATATTTCTATTGAGACACTAATTGGCTCAGGTCTGTGATGTTGGGCAAACATCAGTTGGGCAACAAAACAGGATGGTACATTAATTACAGTACAAACAAGCCCCTGATATGAGATTCATTAGAGAAACACAGAATTAATAAGGGATAAGACAGAGAGAGCAGAGGCCTTGGAGCCCTGGCATGCAGCGAGGAGAGCGTGTCCAGAATCAGTTGTTTTTTTTTGTTGTTTTTTTTTCCTGCAGGAGCAGCAAAAATCTGTCTTAAAGTCTGGATACAAAGTGAGGCCACACTGACCTTTTCTGTGCAGCTCAGGCTGGCTCTCCTGTAGGGCCACTAACGAGCTGTGATTGACACCAGCTGTGACAGCTGACAAGCTCCAGCTGCACACAATGATCTCCCTCACACAGACATTCAGCGCTCAACTAGTTTGAAAAATGATGCCTCTGTTAACTTCGACCCACATGGACTATATGGAGATAAAATTAAAATTAAATTAAAATGTGAAATATTAGAATAATTACTTGATAATTAAAAACAGAAATATAATCAGCTTCTCCGCTTGGCAGTTTGAGAATTTAATTTGGTGTAACATGGATTTTTTTTTTTTTCATTTAACAGCGTAATTATTTATGCTAACAGCTAAAGATTTGAAGTTAAGCAATAAAGGGGTGACAGTGTGGGAAAAATAATTTATACTGTGGGGATTTTTTTTACAGTCCGCCTCCAGTCATGTTTTAAACAATGCGAAAGGCTCTGCGAGAAGTAATAAATTGTGTCTGACGGGGTTTTTTTTTGTAACGTAAGTTCAAATACCTCGCTAAAATGGCTTGCATATAGCTTCATGAATATGCAAATATTCCCTGCCCTCTCCACACCCCACTCCTACCTCTAAGTAGCTGCACCTGGCTGCTGTTTTGCTTGCTAATCCCAGTAACTAGCTACATCTGGCTTCTCCTGTGGGCTGGGCATCGCCACTAATGATGTATATAGCGCCACCACCTCGATTAACGGGATTGACTCCTTAGATTATTGATCCATTTTTTTTGAGATTGCCCTTTCTCACTGCAGTGTCAAAGCAAGAAATGCTCAGACATGGTTTTACTGCTTATTTTGCTCCTGATATACAATATAACGAGGTTAAAAATGTAATTTTCAGTAACTAACTAACGGGTACCTCTTCTAAGTTTAAGCCTATACTGTTCGTATAGGCATTTCAGAGTAGACTCACATAGCCAGACCTTTTTCCACAGTGCTGCACACATTATCATTCTTCTATAAGGGGACAAATGCTCTGCCTTATGTGTATTTCTTTAACTCAATCTAAATCATCTTGGGCGACTCTAAGCCTGGGATGCAGGGATGCTGGAAAATAGTGTTGGGGGGGGGGGGGCCCTGGCATTAAAATGTCTAAATCCACACAAAAGAAAAGGTAACAGCTGCTAGCTTGTTTACATTTGCACGTCAGGGTAATTTCCCATTTCCAGTGCGTTGGTTGCTCGCACGGAGGTCGTTGTTGTTGCGAGAGGGATTTTGAAAGTGGCAAGATGCAGATAGCGAAGAAGGAGAACGCCGACTGAAACCGCTGTCCAATGTCCGACTAATTACTGAGCAACAAATCTGTTGTAGAAGTTTGGGAGAAGATGGGGTAATGAGTTCCGTAGTCATGTTTTCTTCCTGTTAAGCAAAATATGATGTGTGCTTATATAGACTTGAATAAATAATTTTCAACCAGTTATATTATGACATCGTCCCATCAATCAATCATCAGCTTTTAACGGCACAGAGGTAAGATTCAAGACACGTCCACTTTTGAACATTCAAATCAAATTCCTTCCGATGTTACGTCCCGCTTGCATATCCTGTCACTCAGAAATACACCACGATATGGAAGTTAGAAACACCCTGTGAATGCAGCACATCTTCTCAGTTTCGACATCCAAAGCTCAGCTGACCTAAAGCCAAAACCACAGGCAGTATCTGCACAAAGCATCTCTTTGGCATCAGTTACCAGCATCTCTGTGACAAGTGATTCTGGAGAAAGATAGCTGAATGTCGAGTCTCATTCCCAGGTTGTCAAATGCCATGGCTTCGGTTTGCCAATGCATATTTGACAACCTGAGAATGAGACACAATCTTTCTCCAGAATTGCTTCTTGCACCGTGAATTGGGGAAGAATCTGAAGCAATGCCACGAATTCTTATCACGGCCTCCGTTTCGATGTGTTTGGTTAAATTCAAACATTTAAAAACCTTTCTGATTAAGATCACAGTGTGTGGTTTAGAGCACGGTTGAGGTTACTGTCCTGTGAGGCGCGGGTATCGTGGGTTGAAAACATCAGATTTTGTTCAAACATGGACACACGCAGATGATGGATAAAGACTTAAATCCAACTCATCGGCCTGTATCCCTCTTTCCCATGTCTCGGGGGTCGGGCAGGTTTGCAGGTCTTTATGTACTGGCCGCGGATAAAAGTGGTTTCCAAATGGCAGGCATCTCCGTTCGGTGTTTGTTGAAACTGTGTTACAGGGTTGTTGATTCAATTCTGAGGCAATATGTGAGGCTGCGGTGGTTTCATTCTGTTTGGCCTGACTGTGTTATGTGTGTTATATGTGTGTGCGTGCGTTTTTGTATCTACGTGTGTGTCCAGAGAGCTTCTAGACCTTCACCCAGATTTTCATTTGTTTGTTTGTTTTAGTAAATCGTGGCTGTTTTAAAACCTCTTCAACTCTGATATGACGCCCACATCCTCGGCTGGCATTGCTGTTCGGCTCAGTACTGTACTGCTCAGTTTCTAATTTATTTTTGATCATTTCTCGAGTGGTCGGGAATGGTCAAATTTTTTAACAAATATGTTTTACAAATGCTGTCAATCCTAAAATTGCTGCAACAGCTTAATTAAGCATCGGAGTGGCCATCATATACTTCCATCATACTTTCTACACTCAATAGGCGCCTAAACACAACATAATGTTTATAACAGTTTTATGAATAGAAAAATGTGACACAGCGTGCTGAGCCACATCTCAAATTAATCTTCAGGTTTCCAGCTTTCAGATGATGTATGCTATTTTATGTAGCATATACTGTTGATCTTCTTTCTCCCCTTAAAGACAGAAACACAAAAATGGTTATATGGTAGGAAGACGATGTGAAAATGAGATAAAACTGTCAGTGAGCTTCAGATTGCAGTTTGCCTCTTTTTGCCATATAGGGTCATGCATTTTGAAATTTTGTTTTGGACACATTAGAGCATATCACATCGTTAAATGAGATGTATGCAATATATTTACTGTAATAAATCATAAAATGACCATGATATGACATCAGAGCTTAAGGCGATATGCTAAGCTGAAATGCGCACTTCACTGACTGACTGCAGCGAGTATGTTCTCTTCATTCCAGTGCAGAACGCCTGTCGGTGTTTACCTGTTGACATGAGGTTTCCATTATTTGTTTGCCTTTTCAGTGTCAGTTCAAATATATGTAAGCTTTCAGAAGAAATAACAGTCTATTAGTTATAATTGCGACTTGCATGTTGACATGAAGGGCATTTGCAATTCAGAAACCGGTAATTATGGTAACTGTGATATGACATGTTCGCGGTGCTGAATGTTAGACTTCTGCTAATTGGCAAACAATCCACTTTCTCTGCTTCTGTAATAAAATAGCTTTCATTAGTTTATCCCTCCCATACATACACTGTTCTCTGGTTATAATTCTCTCTGGTACAATAATGTTAAACATACTGTGGAGGGAAATGTTCAGCACTTTTCTTTAAATGTGTTTCTTGAGTGTCCTCGGAGGTTTTCTTGCTGCCGTTGATAATATTGAAGTGTAGTCGGTGCTGGTACAGTGATAGAGAAAAACAGCTGACGGATGGCTCAGACAGCTTAGAAGTGTTTGTTTTGCTTCCCTTGGCAAAGCAGAGAGAATCCATAAGATGATTTTTACTTTGTTCATCACTCTTGGCTTTGTCTTTTGCTCTTTTCTCTCTCTGTCTGCAATAATTGTGCTCCTGACTCCCCTCTTTCTTTTCTCCTTCTTTGTTTTGTGCCTTCCGCAGGTTTGTTTTCTTGGGGAGGTTCATGGTTCAGCGGTCCCAAGAGGGAAAACTCAACACCAGCCAGTGAAGACTCACCCACTCGTCTGGCATCTACTTTGGCCGCCTCCAGTAGCTCCATGAGTACAGAGAGCACCAAGAGCTTGGAAAATTACACCGCCTCCAGTTCTGCACCTGAAACCACCTCATCCAGCGGGGGGACTTGGGTCCGCGTCGAAACAGAGACCACAACCCAGCCGGGTGACAAGAAGGATGAAACGGTGACCTCTAGAGCCGGTGGTCGAGGAGGCAGAGGAAGGGGGAAGAAGAACAGAGGGGAGGACAGGAGCAGAGGAGAGGACAAAGGGAGAGGAGAGGACAAGGGGAAAGGAGAAGACGAGGGAAGCGGAGAAATCACCGGTGCAGAAGCAAAAGGGGAGATACAAGTTTCACGTCGGCCGGTTGGAACGAGTAAACCAAGAGAAAGATCCAGAGAAAGATCTAGGGAGAGGGGTCACAGGAAGTCCACCACGACCACGGCTACCACGACCACCGCTGAGCTTACAGTGATGACCACGGCTGAATCCCCGTCCACTGCACCAGTAGAAACCCCATCGCCATCAATCTCAACAGATCCTGTCCAGTCCCTCTCCTCAACGCCATCGCCGTCCGTCACTGCAACCATGTCCCCGTCTCCACCCTCTTCTCAACCAACCCCATCAGAGTCCCAGTCTCCCTCCCCATCCCCAGCCACTTCCTCCCCTCCACCCAATTCCCAAACCCCGTCCCTCTCGCCCTCGCCATCAGCTCAAACTGTTCGATCAGCAGGCCCAGACAACCAGGACAGCTCCACTAACCCCCTGTCGTCGCTTAACTGGGTCCCAGTGGAGAAAGCGGTTCTGAACAGCTCTCAGGATTACACTCCATTACTGTCGGGACCCCCAGATGAGGAGGAGCCTGCCTGGTCTCACGCTGTGGGCTCGGGGGCCCTGTTACCTGGCAACGTAGAGGAGGAGAGCAGAGGAGGAGTCAACATCAGTACCATCACTCTCAACCCAACAGGTTAGCATTAATTTGTCTGTTTCCAGATGTTTTGTCATCCTCTTGCTTAACTTTATTTGATGACTGCTTCCATGTATCTGATATCTGATTTGATATTAATCCACAGAAAGCACCATTTTAATTTGATATCCTCAGAAGATAATTCTGATTTATTAAAACTCGGGTCTTATTTTTGTAGCTGAACCACCATTTCTATTGGGAGTAGTAAGATTGTATTTAATTGCTGGGGTCTTTGAACGCAGCAGCATCTCTGAAAAGAAGTCCGGTGAGGCAGGAAACATGAGCAGTCAGATGATCAGACAGGTTTTAAACAAACCCCCAGGGTTAGCCAAACTTATCTGTTAATTCTCATTTGCAAACATTGTCACAGTTTACAGACCAACTTTCTGGTACAACTTTGACTGATTGTACTCACTGTAGCTGTGCATACATATTAGGGATTATTACTGACATTTCTACCTAACTTTCAGTGTCACCTCCAAACACAGCTGTCCAGATACAGTATTCAGTCTAAACTGTTGGCTCGGTGTGAAGTATAGAAGAGATAAATGTTGTGCTTGTCAAAGGAGAGGTTTGACATTTTGGGAAATATGTTTATTGGTTTTCTTGCCAAGAGTCAGATGAGAAGATCGATACCACTGTCATGTCTGCCCAATAAATCTTTAGCTAGACCCAGTAGCTGTTTAGCTTAGCACAGAGAAACAGCTATCTTGGATCCATCTGAAGGTAACAAATTGCTGTTGGGAGATGTTAGCTTTTAGAGCTTTCTGCTAGAAAGCTCTTCTTGGGTACATTTAGGGGAAAAAAAATTCATGGTTTGGGTAAGCGAGACTGAATGCATCTCCCATGTGCAACAAAATTTCCATCAGCACCTTTGAAGCCCACTAATTAATATGTATCTTGAAACTGTGCAGAGTAACTGATGTTTTGTGTTTCTTGCTTAGTTGTGATAATGTACCTGCATGTTTCAGGAATTACTTTGGTAAGCACACTGTTATCACGCCCGATAGAAATGAAGACTGACAAAAATAAACATCCTTTAAGATTGCCTTTTCATTTCCTTCCCTGACCTCGCCAGTGGCATACTTATTCAAAAAAAAAATCTGGTGTGTATTCCCCTGGGCTGCGTACCTTTTATTCCCACCAGAGGCATAGACCACATCCCCGCCACCGTACACAATCTGTTGATTAAGTCTGCAGCGTGGTATATCTCAGTGAAGCTGCTGGCCACCTGGTTTACTACTTATTTTTTGCTTGATAATGAGAGCTCATCCTGGAAACATCCTATCACCGAGCGTTTGAAAGCCCCACGGGCATCACACTATCACACATTTCTATGGTGATTTATTTTGCTCCCTTTGAAAGCGGCTGATGCCTGCGGCAGGCATGGCTGAGCTGCCTGCTCGGGCTGTGAGGAGTCTGCGGATGGAAAACAGCTGTAAACTGTATCGACAAGAAGCCGAGGGCAACCATCTGGGCTGCTGGTGTACAGTATGAGGGTTGATTGATTGACTGACACCCTGGAGTCATGCAGGCAGAAGGCCATAAACACACAAACACACCGATATCTTTGCTACACAAACAGAAGACGCACTCACAGGAGATTCGGCCAGAATAATGACTCTCAGCTACCGTCTATCTGTCTCTCTCTCTCGTGCACACACTCTCTGCTCCACTGCAGTCCCTTGTGGTTTGGTTTCATGGCGGTGGTCAGTATTTTCTCTCCTGACTGGATCATGGAGCACTTCATCAGTCAGTTCAATCAATGAGAGAGAAGAGAAAAAAAAAAGTGAAACCTCTGGTTGGATTCAAGGACCTTCAGCAGAACGGCACATTGTTCTCAAACACGCAGTCACTCAGTGCACAAACACACAATGCCATCAGCATTCTTTCTATCGTCTGATCTTTTTAAACAGATTTACAAAAACCACCTTAGGTTTCAGTTTGTCTTTAAGCAAAATATTGCCCTAAGCTACGGGGTTCACTTAGAGTTGCATAAAGGCTTTTACGTTGTCTCCTTGCCTAAGTAGGTTTCACAGCAGTTATTGTCATAACACAGCACATGTGCACCTCAGTTGCCATGGTTACATTTCACTCACATCATCCTTTAATTTTCCTAGACAGCATCATAGAGAGGCAAAGTCGCCCCCCCCCCTTCTTACATTGAAAACTGTGTACAGTGCTCAATGGCGAGAGACAACTATTTTTTTTTACTTGTTTGAATTGCTTTATGAATTACTCATTTGATTTTTGTCAAATTAAATGATCATTTTATAAGTCGAGAAAGTCGCAGTTTGCAGTAGGTTTGTTGTAGTTTAGTCTAGTTTTGTGTAAAAGCGCTCAGTGCCTCTCGCCATTGACTATTGTGTCATTTTCAGTTGTCAGCTTGCTCAGTTAACAAATTTAGTTGGTCTGTGCTAACTAGCTTTCCCAAAATGGACAACAAAGACAATAAAAAAGAAATGGAAGATGAGACTGCTGTTCTCCTTAAAGAATATGGAAAGTGGAAGCACATAATCCAAATTTAATTTAACCCAGCAACCCATTACAATAATGTGGCAGGATGAAACTGACAAAATAAATATGAGGAAATCTGCTGTGAAACGAACCGTGGATAAATTCTGAAGAAATATAACTGCAAGAAAAGAGATGAAAGTGAGTTTACAGAAAGGGGTGCCTTTTAGCTCCTCTTCAATCATCATATATTCAGTCGTTGTCTTTTGCTCCACAAATTAGTTTACTGTAATGAGACTGTAATGAGTTGCTTAAATATAAACGTATAAGGAAATACTCAAGTAAGGGCAACCATGTGCACTGACAGATCTAAGGGTTTTCCTTTACGACATCCTGTGGAAATCCATATGGTGCAGTTGTTTTTTTCCTAAGGTATCCTTAGATAAAATGTCAAGGCAACCTTAGCCTGAGTTTTTTGTGCAACCAGGCCAAGATTTTTATCACACCATCTTTTGGTAACATTTAAATTGTGGCCAGTTTCTTCTTTTTCTTCACTTTCCCTCTTTGTGCCTTCCTGCCTTCACAGAAATGCCAACGCCAGCTGTGAGGTCGAAAGCTCTTATCCAAAAATCATATTTCCAAAGTAAACCATATTTCCACTGTGTCTGCGGCTGTGATTACTCGAAGCAGAGGCTCTGCGTGATGTGTGGATTAATACTTTGAGGCATCCCAGCACTGCCGCTGCAAAGCGTTATCCCCTCACTCTCCTATCTCTCTAAACTTATTAGCTGGATTTTGCTGTTGCCAGCTTGTTGTTGTTGTTGTTTGTGCCGGCGGTGTCAGCCGCTGCGCATGGCGAGGGACAGTCCCCTCTGTCAGCCCCTTCTACAGACTATTGATTTTTCTGCACCACTCGCTTTAATGAACGGCCAATCGAGCTAGGTTTATCTTTCACACACACGCGCGCACACGTCTCACACTCACACACACAGTAGTAAATCTGCTTGTCATAACAGTTGATGTTTGTCAAGGCGTGCCGTGACCTTGACTGATGCGGGGGGGGCGAGTGCACTTCGGCCTGGACTGATGTACATTAAATGAAATGCATGGCTGGTTTTAGCACCTGACTTCAGCAGAATTCAAACCGTGAGGTGAGGATTCGCTCGCAAAACTTTACATAAATCTATAGAGCTGATGCTATTGAGAAATCTCCCTCTGTACTGTAGGAGTCCTTGTGATTGAAAACCCTCAACCTTTTTTTTTTCCCTCTTTGTCCCTGAACATTATTTTTCCCAACGCAGCAGCTGCCATGACGATGATCATTCAGAGGATGCGAGCTTGAGATGTCTGCTTCTGGTTAGTTATTGGACAGGATCAGCCTCAAGGCTAATCATAGCCAAGGTATTGATTTTCGTTCATCGTGCCGTGTAAACACAAACACACAAACCTCCGCGCGCACACTGTCAAGCTCACACACCACCCCCTCCTAAGCAGTCCTCGGTGTCAGAGAGAGCTGGCAGAACAAAGACTCCCACAGCCGAGCTTTTGCGGCCAGGATGAACGAGTGGTGGTTTTCAAAGACCTTAAGTTGCTATAATGAGCGGCTCAGGGGAGAAACACGTGGTAGTGTGTCAATTGATATGGAAATGTGTAATTGTGGAAGGAGACCACACACACGCACACATTTAGGGGGTGAATAGCAGGGCCGAGGCGCTCGGCGGGAGGTCTGCTCATTTCTGTTGAGGATGGATAATGTCTGAAGTTCTCACGCTGCCCACTACGCTCCGTGGAGTGAGCCAAGGCCTCGCTTTCCATATGGTAACCATGACAACTGTGGCTGTGAGTGGATGGCGAGGTTGAAGCTCTCTGGCTTCTGATCCCTTTGAAAAGAGACAGAGTGTGAAATGGATATGCGTGTGTTGTAACCGCTGGTTTTGGCTCAGCTGCAATGATGGAAAATTGGGGTGCCATGTTTTTTTTGTTTTTTTTTTCTGAGTCACACATCGATTTTATATTTGTTCAGAGTCCGGCCAGGGGTGAGGGAAATTGTGCTCAAGTAATCCAACTTTACACTCTGAGATAAAGGTTCCGAAAGGGTTCGTTCTGAAGGACCACTTGCTTCTGAAGAACCCTTTTTTGAAGAGGGGGTTCCATTAAGAATGCTTTTCATTCAAAGAACCTTTTTTGGGAGAGAGGTTGTTAAAATCCCATTACGAGGTTGTCAAGGGTCAAGGGTTGTTGGTAGAAACCCCAGGGTGGGTTCTGGATTAAACCTTTGGAATGTAAAAGGGTTCATGGTAGAACTCCCTGGGTATGTTCTAGACAAACCATTGGGATACAGAAAGGTTCTCAGTAGAGTTCCCCGAGTGGGTTCTATATAAAAACCTTGGAATATAATTTTTAATTTTTTTTTTTTTTTGGGTCAAAGTCCCTGGGTGGTTTCTTCATAAAACCTTTGGAATATAAAACGGTTCTCAGCAGAACTCCCTCTGTGGGTGCAAGATAAAATCCTTACATAAAAAGGTTTTCGGTAGAACCCCCTTGGCGTGTTCAAGATAGAACCCTTAGAATATAAAAAGGTTCTCGGTAGAGCTACCTCTGTGGGTTCTACATAAAATCCTTGGAATATAAAATGTTCCTGGTAGAACCCCCTGAGTGGATGCTAGATAAAACCCCTTCAACAGAAAACAGTTCTCGGTAGAACCCCTTGCGTGTGTTCTAGATAAAACACTTGGAATATTAAAAGGTTCTCAGTAGAACCGTCTGGGTGGGTTGGATGTAAAACCTTTGGCATATAAAAATGTTCCTGGTAAAACCCCTGAGGTGGGTTCTTGTTAGTATCCTTAGATGGCGGAAGGGTTCTGGGTGGAACTATTATACCATAAATGGTTCTCTGTAGAACCTCTCGTGGGTGTTTCTGGGTGAAACCTTTCACAGATGGTCCTTTATGCTGGATGCCAGGTGGAGCTCACTGAAAGTGTTCCAAGTGGAACCTTTAGAAAAGGTCCTAAGAACCCTTTATGGTTCTATCCAGCAGCTTTATTTCTCAGGGTGTAGGGGGATCACCATGGAAATGAATATTTTAAGCCGTATTCAGCCGGTGAGCTTAGATACACCTGTTTTATACTTGTTAAAATAAATCTCATTACAAACAGAAGCAACATTCTCCTCCACAGTGTCGCTAATTAACTCTGTTATTCTGAATCCCTAAATTCCCCCTCCACCCCCATCCGTCTGTCTGTTTCAGGCGAGGTGGAGCCCTGCGTGACAAACCCGTGTCTGCACGGAGGAAAGTGCCTTCCTCAGGGAACAGGCTACAGCTGCTACTGCCCACAAGGATACGCTGGGGAAAACTGTGAGATTGGTGAGTGATGCTGACACACACACACACACACACATCCCACACAAACAAACACACACGCACGCATCCACACACTGGCAAAATAAAGTCGGCCCCGCGTCGGTCTGCACATATTGATGTAAGGCTCTCCAACGGCCTCTCAGCAGGTCAGAGGCCGAGCTGTTTGTCACATCGAGGCAGGGGGCTGAATGGAGACTTGGGGTCAAAGGTTAGGGGCTCGCTGTCAGAGTACGGCAGTGCTAATGGTCACTGAAGGTCAAACTATTGGCTGCTTTCACTGCCAAGACGAAAATGTTCTACAACTTACAAGTCGCTTGAAATTTTAAGCTGAATTGATTTCTTGTCACTGAAAAATACCAGAGGTTTTGGAATTAAGTCAAACTCTCTCTTAGTTTCATCACAGCTTAAAAAAAAAAATCATTTAATGGCGGAAATCTCGATTTGGATCAGCACAGAAAACAAATCAATTGCTCCTCCCCCGAAGGCCTTTATATGGTCGCCAAACTTCATAGAAATCCATTCATAGGATTTTACGATGTGCTGCTGACAGATGGAGAAAACAGAACGTCCGTGTGCGGCTATAAAGACGGTTGAGAGGTTCTGATCGCTGGTGCTTGTGATTACAACATTAGAGGTCAGAGATAAGATGCTTTTTTTACCACAGGAGGGATGAGGTCGGGGGTCGGCAGGCGGCCATGTTGAACAAAACCTCCTGCACGAGCTGTAAGACAGAACAGCGACAGTATCTTGATTCAAAATCTTCCTGATCGATTCTTCTTTATCTGCATGTTATTTCCTCTCTTTCTTTATGCTGGCTAGGTCTGAATCATGCTTCTGCACTGAGCTGTGACTGTATTATGTATCAACAAGCCAGATGTGGTCCTGTGTCCAAGGCACAAGTAAACATCTGCAGACAAACAGCAGAAACTGTGGTTACTGGGTGCGCTCCAAAACTTCACGGTTTCCACTCCATTTAGTATTTTGTGCAAACGGCAGATGTTGCTTATGCCGACTTAAATCGATGGCTAAACAAAATATTATTTGTACCAACTGCGCTATAAACAAAACAGACTAATACACAGATCTTTAACGCAGCTGGTGATGTCTGAATTCAAATAGAGTGGATACTGTGCTGTAAAAAGACTCGGCAACACTTGAACTGTGATGCCCATGTCTATAATGCATTATAAACATACTTAAAATGTGTTATATTTACATATAGCACTGTATAAGTTTAAGTATAAGTATAAGTTATAAGTATAGCCTGTTTGAGTGAATAATGTCTGATTCTTTCAGTGAAAAACATCAGAGTCAGGATTCAGATTAATTTATTACTTAAGCACCTTATGACCACTTACAGTAATTTATAATCACAGAATATTGTAATATAACAGCGATTATAATGCAGTTACAAATGATTGTGTCATATTGCAATTATGCAAATTAAATTACACTGTGATCCTTGCAAAAGAGTCAGAAATTGAGGCACTGTGATCATTTTCCTTTGGAAGTCTTTACTGCATGTGTTATGATTATTGTTATAAAGCATTATGACCACATATGAGTTCTTTTAACTATAATTACACCGTGCTATAAGCAGATTGTAATGCATTATAAGTATGTTTATAATGCATTATAGACACAGACATAATTGAAAGTGTTACCAAAGATTAAATTTAAGTTTAAGAGAGCAGCAGCTCAACGACCAACTGAGAACTGATTCAGTGTCACACCTGCAGCCTCATGAGCCACTTGCACTCCTTTTGTTTTGCATTTTTGCCAGACAGGAAATAAAAGAAGAGAGACTGGGGTGCGACGGCGACAGCAAAGGTCCGGGGCATGCTGGGAAATTAGCACCAAATTCTGCATCTAAGTATGAAAGTGGCTGGGAGAGTTCAGACACAAAAAAAAATGATTTCCTTTTGAGTCCGTCAGTGGCTTTTAAAAAGTTAATTTCCCACCTCGGTCCACAACCACAGTGGTACTGTGGTACTCGCCTTAACCATCCAGCTACTGTACCAGTACACCCACTGCACTCCATCTGAGTGGAGTCTTTTCGCCGCAGGTCAAGCGGCACTCTGGCAAGGGCGAATGAAACGCAGACACGGATTTCAGCAAAATCTACCACTCATAAAACTCCACCCACAGGCTTTCACTCCATTTTCACTGCAATTTCTTCATCAATCACTTAATCATGATTTAAAGGTCACAGACATCAGTGACACATACTTCGCCCTTAAGCCGTCTCCTCAGGACGGCGCTCGACTCACAGGAGACACTGTTAATGTTATTAGTCACGCCTGTTCTTTTCACGCCTGTTCTTTTCACGACTGTAGCGATTCAAAATGTCTGCTGGAATAAAGGGCCCATTGACCTAACACTCACTCCTCTGTTGCACCTGTTCAACTCACAACTTTATCATTGTTTTGCAGTTTGGTGACTTCATGTAATTCACAATGGCGCTAAGTCATGTAACAGGCTGTTTATGGGTTTGGGCGCATTCATAATGTGTTTTCATGTTGCTTTGCATTTAATGCATTTAAGAGAAACTATCAAACATTTTATCAAACTACTGTCTTATTGCTGTTGATGACGTGTCACTGATCGCCCAGGTCTAAGCAGCACTAATTCAACGCTGGGTTAGGAAGTTTATTTCTGGCGTCACTGGACAAAAGTAATAACTTGTGTGCACAAAATTAAACTTCTGCTGAGTGATAGTTGTAGTTTTTGAGGCTCATTCCCAAGACGTAAGTATTCATACAAGTATTAAATCCATTTATCCATTAATTTAATTCATACAGTACATACCAACTCAAAAAAGTCCACCCACGTTAAGGTTCACAGGGATAAACACAAAACAATAGAAATAACAATAATAATAAACAGTGTGACAACTGTGTATACTGAGATAATTAGTATTTTATCTGAACTTGTGGACCAGCAGGTAATGTTTTAAATCAATTAACCTGCTTTAAAATAGGATTAGTTGCATTAATGTGATAAATACCTTGTTTTACCTGCTATTTAATTTGCTGCACTAACAAATAACAGACATCAAATACACATAATTATCCATTCATACCTCCAACTTTAAAGCCAAACTGTGGCTCTAAAGCGTAGTGTCCCACGTCTCACCTGCACAGAGGTGTTGTGACACTTTGACACGCAGGTATAAATCTGTCTTAAGGGTCCTAATTTATTCTTTAACACATGCTCGGCTCATTAAGCAGCCATTCCTCGAGGAAGTGATCACCTCGTAATTAAATGAACCACATACAGTGACGTACTTATCTGTTTCTCGGTCTCACTTGGGGTGCGAGCACCTTAATTTCCACCGAGCGCCGAGTTTTGTCTGTTCAGTGTCACAGAGAGACGGACAGACAGACAATCAAACTGACAGCCAGCAGCTGATGCGTGGGTATGCTGCAAGGCTTTGTTATGGATTTGCAGAATTTGCAGTATTATCTCTCTGAGGAGCAGCTCCCCCTCTGCATAATGGATGAGAGGGACGAGGGGATCAGACTTTTTCCATCGAACAACAAAGAGCTGGACTGATTTTAATGGGCAGAGGAAGTTGGTGGAGTGTGTTTAACTGTGAACTAGCATATCTAGAGGTTGTTGAAGGTCACACTAGTCATGAAGCTTTGGGGCATTTCACATTTATATGAGAATTTTTTAAAATTATATGTTCGCCTCTTGTATTATTCAAAGCACTTAACATGTGTTTTTGTGAAGAGTCTGAGGCCTGAGTAACTACACGTTCCCAGAGGAACCATTTTCTGCACTGTTGAGAAAATAAATAAATAAATGTAAAAAGAAACTTCTCCGTCACTTTGCCTCCGCAATTTTCAGCTGAACACGCTAATGTGTAATTTTCAGATAAATGTTCTCATGCTTAAACCTTTGAGATTATGTCGTTCGTCTGAGTTGCACCCACACGGTTTCTTTTTAATCTCTCATCAATCTGAGTTTGGTACAATTATGTTTAAAATAACTTATCTATGATTCATATTATCAGAGTTTTGCTGCATGATTTCACCTCAGTACTGTTACTTTAAAAGGTAGCACTTTTTCTTAAGGGGTCTGCATAAGACTGACATGACACCTGTCATTAACATGAAGGAGTCTTTATGAATGTTTATGACTGTTGTCATTCAGTATCATTCGGTCACACTGTCATTTTTAAACTAAAGATGACATTGTTGAAGATGTCTTTGTTATGACAACTCGACATTAAGCAAGACAACATAACATGTCAATGTCTTTGTTATGACAACTCGACATTAAGCAAGACAACATAATGTCTTTGTTATGACAACTCGACATTAAGCAAGACAACATAACATGTCAATGTCTTTGTTATGACATTAAACAAGACACCATTATGACAACTTGACATTAACCTGACATAACCTGTCAATGCCTTTCCTATGACTGCCTGACATTTACCAAGACAAAAAATTCCCTTAACCTTATGTAAGGTCGTACCAACAAAATCATTGGATAATATAATAAGTTGTAATTTAATAATAATATAATAAGTTGTCATAACAAAGACATTGTTGGCTTGATTAATATCAAGTTGTCATAACAAAGACATCTCAAACAGTTCAACATTCATAAAGATTCATGCCAATGACAGGTTTCATGTAATGGTAATCATAGTTTTATGCACACAGCTTCACATAAAGTATTTAAAATACATTCAGTCCTAAATCTGCTACAGTGTCATTCCTGAAAACATTGTGGCTTTAAGTGAAGTAAATCAATGAACTGAGCTGTTAAAGAAGGTTATTCCTACAATAAGATAAGTGACGTCTAAAAAAAAAAAAACTCTCACTGCTACTTTATCTTACAGACAGGCAAAAATGTTTGATTGATGACAGCTTCGGGCCTGTTGGAAGATTGAGGAATGATTTTAGCATGAATATCTCTGGTTTCAGTTCCCATATCAGTCCTCAAAAAAACAACCTTATTTTCCTTCATTCATCATAAAAGAGCTGCCATTTTTATAAACAGATAAACAGTCTCTGTTGTCGGATTAAAGTTAGATCAAATCTTAAACTTTTTGAAGACAGAAAAAACTACAGTTAAAGCTGAGAAAATTGGATTTAAAAAAAAGATTGTTTGATCACATGCGGTCTCACACACATACCCTGAAACGTACTTTATTGATAAACCGCAGTTTAGTCCAGATTGGAAAATAATCCTATAATTAAGGACCAGTGTGCGTAGTGACAGCGGTCCAAAAATGTGTTGTATAAGGTTAAAGGGTCATTCTAGTTTGACATGTCTGACACATTTAGCTCCTCGCAGCCTCTGACCTTTGTCAGGGTTGAGCTTTTTGCTTGGAATTAAGCAACCGTTAAGATCTGAGGAAATACTTTGCTCTAAGTTTGAACTTATAAGTAGCTTTCTTTGTGCTCCCTCGCTGTGAGTTTTAATAGATTTCTGCAGTCCTTGGGTATATCTGCTGCTCTGGGTCAAAAAGAAAAAAAAACCTACAATGGTGAAAGAGGATTACATGCCCTCCATTTACAATGATCTAGTGATACTTTATGGATCCCCGGAGAGAAATGTTCCTTTTCCTTTTCTTCCCACGGAGAGGTTAGAGAGCACAGTTAGCACAGTAGCGCAGCAGCCATGGAGCTGTGAGGGTATCTAAGGGCTCTTCAGCAGGGTGGATTGCTGCCAAACTCGGGGCTTGAGCCCAGATCCTGCAGTCGGGTTCAGCCTCTCTCTGCTGACTCGTCCACCATACTTATGTCTGTACTTTAAACGGATAGTTCGTTGTATGAGGTACTCTTTTACTACAGTAGATGCTGTTCAACGTTTGTAAAAATGCAGAGGAGTACCAGCACAGAAGTTAAGCTATGTACTGTTCAATATTGATTTAAGTGTATGCTATATTTAGAATATTTTCACTGCTTTACCTTGCTGCTAGGCTGCCTTTTCTGACGGGAAATACATAAACATGTAAGCCAAATATTGCTCTTTTCAAATCAACCAAACTCCATAGGCAAAATCAGTCATTTTACTTTGCAGAACACTGGAGTTGCTGGTCTACCACTACGTTGATATGTTAGTTTGTTAGTGTTATTGTGTGACTTTGGGGTTTAAAAAGAATAGTTCAGATTGACAGAAGTCCCACAATAACACAAATAAACTAACAGATCAAGGCTGTGGTAGATAAGCAACTCCCATGTTCTGCGAGAAGAAATTACTGATTTTGTCAATGGAGTTTGGTTGGTTTGGAGAAACCGTTATTTGACTTGCATAACAGTGGTTTCCCATCAGAAAAGGCTGTCTGACAGCAGAGTAAAGGGGTGAAAATATTAGAAATGTAGCTTTAACTTAGAATACAGCATTTAGATGGCCTGGCAGCTCAGTTGGTAGAGCATTTGCCCCATGAAGTGAGGCTATGAGTCCTCTGCAGCAGCCGTGGCTTCGACTCCTGCCAAAGGCCCTTTGCTGCATGTCATTCCCCTGCTCTCTCTCCTCATTTCCTCTCTTCTCTTCAGCTGTCCTATCTAAAAAGACCTAAACCTAACCCAAAAGGAATAAAAGCTGAAAAATATATTACATTAATATATTACAAAAACTGTACATTGTTGAGCTTCTGTGCAGGCGCTCCACTCTGCCTCTCCAGACGAGGGTCATGCCGACCAGCATCTACTTTACGAAACTCACTGACTATCGTTAAGTACCTCATACAACCCCGCATCAAATAATATGGACTGCCCCTTGAACTGCTTTTAAAGAAAAGCAATGTAATTTGCCTGCTATTCCTCCTTCATGCAGCCTTTTATAAATGGAGACAATGGACAAGAGACAAAAGAAGAGATTAGACATACATCAAGTGAACCTTAAGCTCTGTAAATACATAAAAAAGGCATGTAATAACACTTGAAAGGCTTTTAGAGTGTCCTCCTCTGCTAGAGAATGAGGACAAATAAGGAATGTAAAGCGGATGAGGCTGTCTGTATTCTCCTCTCAGCCTGTTTGACTCATGATACTGTACTCACCAACATGGACACATTTTGCAGTTTAAACCAGGACTAATGACCAGCTCATTCTGTGTCAGAGCTTGAATGGCAGCAGACGCCCACGCCGTTTTTATCTCTTTATGAACAACATCTCTTCAGCAGAATACATCCTTTTAATTTGAACTCTAATGAGATCTGCAGCCCCCTCTGCTCTTTCTGCTTCTTTTTCTTCCTCGCAGACGTCGATGACTGCCAGTCAGAGCCATGCGAAAATGGAGGCACTTGCATCGACAAGATTGATTCATTCCTCTGCCTTTGCCTGCCAAGCTATGGAGGAGACACGTGTGAGAAAGGTGAGAGAGCAGAAAACTGCACAGATACACACAGGTGAAGAACAGATTACTTCAAGCTACATGAGAGGGGGTTATCACACATTCTTTGTTCATATGAAATGCATTTGGACTGTGTAGCACCAACAAAGTCAGCAGTGGTGAACATGTTAAGATCCCCAGTCGTCTGATACAAGCAGCGAAAGGTTTGTTGCAAACCGTGCTGGTGGAAATAATCCTGATCAGTGTGCAGCGTCTGTTACAGCTACATGTCATGACACAGTATCACAAAGACGCATCTCTCTCCGGAGCTATCAGACAGTGTATCTGTGTGTGTCACAAGGCTGCAGGGTGACAGATACCGACTGAAACTCCTGCAGGCACAATAATATAACCACTGTTCTCCAACCACCAGTTAGCATTGGCACGGTTTTCAGTCAGCATCCTACATACATATGCACGCAGCCATATGTCTGTGTGCTAGATGAATCAAAAACACAGTTCTGATGCGTTCTGTGTGATGGTGATACTGATCTATGTGGTTAGAGATTATCACAGTTTGCATTATGTAGTGTATGTAGTTTAAAGGTGCCTTGTGGAGCTCCTTGAGTTACTTTTGAGGTCATACAAACATGTTAAATGTATTTCCCCCTTTGAAAGACACAGATTCTTTAAATTTTCATGTTTCCTGGCTTGTTTTCTTCTTCAATGCCTCTGTTGCATTCCATTTCCAATTTTCCCTTTCTTTATTCTTTCTTATGGGCAATGCACATTGATGAATGTGCCAGCGGTAGCCAAAAGGCAACTGTTGCTTGTGTATGTAAATGCACAGTGAAAATGACAATAAAAATCCTTGATCTTTGATCCTTAGCCTGATGTTAAGTTAATTAAATTAACTAAAACAACAAACAAAACACACAACATATGAGGTTAGAGCCGGAGAAGGCACGACATGAACAGCTAAACAGGATAAAATCTTAAAGGAGAAACTCGGCACCATGCGAAGAATGTGTGAGTTAAAACATGACAACATAGAATCACACCTCAGAAAACATAGCATAAGCAAACAATCAGCACAAGCGATGAAAACGCGATAATTAAGAATTCCCATGCGTCTTTGTGTGTTACCAACATTTTGATCTGTGAAATATCTTGAAACACATGGCAGCACTGTGCACTGCATTCTTGCGTATGTGTATGTGGGTGCACAAAGAGTGTAAAGAAATGAAACCAGCCGCCTCCTGACTGTATGCATCGATCCACCAACGTTCATATCTGTCCAGACTTATTATACAGGAAGCAAAGACCCTGACAGACTTTAATGGAAGGTACTAAGTGTATTTTTTGGCAAAAAAAGCAGGTTATCATGATATTGACATGTATGATTCCAGTGAATAATTTCCACTGAGAAGCATCTGTACTCAAACATTATGATGTCACAGGAAAGTTGACCTTTGACCTTTTGGATAGAAAATGTCCTCATATCATCATTTTATCCTACTAGACATTTGTGTGAAATTTTATCATAATTAGCGAATTAGTATGAATCCTTGAGTTATGACCAAAAATGTATTTTGTGAGGTCACAGTGACCTTCACCTTTGATCACTGAAATCAAAGTGGACGTTTGTGTCAAATGTAATGAAATTCCCTCCAGAAATATCATATTCATGCCGTGGGATCGGGACAGACTCCAGGTCACAGTGAACTTGACCTTTGACCACCAAAATCTAATCAGTTCATGTTTGAGTCCAAGTGGACATCGGTTTGAAAAAGTTCAAAAAAACTTCCTCAAAGTGTTCTTGAGATATCACATGGAAGCACAGACAACCCGAAAACAACCTGTTGATAAGTAAAAACTTATACAAATCTAAATTAATCTGACAAGCAACCTTTTTCTATTTATGTAGCATTTATCAAAACGGTAGATAATGAGTGCTTTGTAGGATTAAGAAAGTGGGAAAGAGAAGAGATAAAAAAAAAAAGAATTAATTAGTGAGCTTTATAGGTGCTGGTTGGTGGAAAGGCTAGCTGCTATCCCCTGTTCAATAGTCAGTAAATAACATTTTTTTAAAAAAAGCAGGAGGACGTTGCTAAATATAAACCTGGCTAAGCTAGTAATTAACTGACTGGGAGTGAAATAGTTTTATGGAGGTGATCGAATATCGAAAGAGGCAAATTAGGATTACTGTTAGGTAATCAAAGAGGCGTATGGTGGCAATCAAGCCATAAATACAGGAGCCCATAATACAACAAGAAAGAGGCAATCTAGTCTCATGAGCAGGAGGCGAGATTTACATGTGTGTCTGTGTGGTAGGTGGCACTAATCACCCCCCATACCAACCACACACTGAAACCAACGTACGCACTGATTCATCACCTCGCTGCTTTCAGCCACCTCCATCTCCAGATCTGTCCTCCTTGTATCCGTGTGTGTGTGTGTGTGTGTGTGTGTGTGTGTGTGTGTGTGTGTGTGTGTGTGTGTGTAGTTGTAGTAGCAGTAATGAGAATTAATGAATATCTAACCTTTGCAGTTATAAATGAGTCCACAGGCCTCAGTGTTATTAATGAATACTAATAGAGCAGAGACAGGGCCACATGTGCTGTGAATTGAAAACGAGGCTGTGTAATTACAGTTCATGTATTTACCCTCTCAAGATGCCAAAGTCATATATTTTCATCTTTATTTGTCAAATGAGATAGGACGCTCGCTAAAAGAAGCTTCCTCTCTCCTCCCGTCTCATACAGACTATTTTATCTCACTCGCTGTTCCCGCACTTAGCTCCGCTCTTACGTGCCCTTCAAGAAATTATTTTGGCTTCTCTCATTTCCCCTCCTCTTCTCTCTTCATCCTCACAGACATAGAAGGCTGCGAGCATGGTTGGAGGAAGTTCCACGGCCACTGCTACAGGTAGGAACCATGAAAAACTTGCTGCGCCATCAGAATAAATGGAGTCACAATGCAGTTACCTGAAACCACAGGTGCCTCATCTGTCTGCATTACTCTTTTATAGCCTGGAGTTATTCCTGATATACTCACCGCCGCGCTCTGTACCATTTAAACCTGCCTGGCTGCATAATATATGAAATATGTGTTTTCATATCCACTTTTGCCGCGTTCTCCCACAGGTACTTCACCCACAGGCACACCTGGGAGGATGCAGAGAAAGACTGCAGAGAGCACAGCGCTCACCTCAGCAGCGTCATCTCCGCCACTGAGCAGGAGTTTATCAATGGTATGTGTGTTTTATTCTGTCATTACCGCTGTAACACAGTTGTAAGGAGAAAACCAAAATAAAAAACAGAAATTCAACGCAATATGACAAGCAGAAACAAACTAAAAATAAAGAATATAAATATCATTATCAGGTTAAGGAACTCTTTGTACCTGTATCAGGAATTTTTAACAGCAGCCTAAAATAAGCAGAGGTTATGCAGAGTGTACTGCAGTACAGAACCACAGACTGATTTATCCTCGGTGCGTGTATTTTGGTATTTGTCTCTCTGCTCTGTTTGCACCGTATTTATGTTTCTATCAACTGCAGAGACAAGGTGTCATGCATAAATCTAAAAACTAAAACCAAACTAACTCATTTCTTTAGTCATGTTAATGTATTGTGGGATGCAGGGAGGACGTGGACAAACGAGTGCGTCGTAAATAAACGTACGCACAAATAAAATGATGCAGAGAAGGACGGTGGAAAAAACAAGAGGCAGAAGAACAGGTAGAACAATATAGGGCTTTTTCTCTGCATGGCACGGTTCGCCTTGACTTGATTCTCCTCTACTCACGTTTCAATTTTTTTTTTTTCACTCAAAAATGGCAGCCTGCAAAGCCAATTAATGAAGTCCTGGCACATCAAGAACATCATCCCTTCATATCCTCTGTTATTAGAGTAGCGCAGCTCCTATTTATGTGCACAGTGAGTTACTTTCTAATTTAATTACTGTAATTTCACTACTTCTGGCGGGAAACTAGAAATTTAACTACTCATTTCTCATTTTTACTCGTTTTACCTGAAAATAGTGGACTGCTGCAGAGTGTAGCAGACGTAGCAGACAGGCAGCCTATTTCCTGATCTATGACCTATTGACGAATGACCTAACCACTGTAGCAACACTTCGTTGACGTCCGGCATCTTCTGTCAGTCTAAACTCTAGATTCTCAAACTGTGGTACCACCAGAGGAACGCAAGCTCTCTCTAGTGGTACGTGAGGGAATGTCCACAATATTTCATTAAAATGAAATACATTAATTTGAAAAATAAAATGAAAATACATAAAATATCAGCCTGCTCTGTAGTCACGATCATGCATGTACGTCATCCGTCCACTAGTTACAAGCTGAACTGTGATGGCAGGATAGTGAGCACAGGTAAAATGAAGGGAATGAAAATGAATGCCTGATAAATACTGTAATCATGCCTCCAAATAGGAACTATTATGAAGAGATGTGCAGGCCAAGAGGAGAATATTTCGAGCAGCCGTGCCAAAAATAAAGTGGACAACAGCGAAGTGCTAGTGTCTGTGAAGAATTCATTGAACCTGCTCGCACCAAACGGTATAAAACAGTAAGGTGGTACTTGGAGAGCTCCATATTTTCTGAGGTGGTACATGGTGTGAAAAAGTTTGAGAAACACCGGCCTAAACCGCAGGAAGTAAAAGTTTAGCTTTCAGGTAGGAACAGTAGTCGTTGCTGCTCTTCGGTGGTCTGGAGTGCTAATAGCTCCTATCAGTGATGATGGGTGCGATAGTAGATTACTTTACATAAAAAGGAAAATGTGGTGCTGTTTTTTTTTACAGGTCTTGGTCATGACAACGCCTGGATTGGACTGAATGATCGCACAGTGGAGGAGGACTTCCAGTGGACCGACAGCAACGATCTGGTCAGTGATCACTTGTTTCAGTCCAGCTTTAATGCTCCTGAAAACCTTCAAGTAACATAACATTCGTGACTAAATAAGCAACTATTTTTTTTGTTTGGCATGTTTGTATTTGACATCACATTTTTTCCAGCAGAGCCCTGCCCACTTCAGGCTAAGAGGAAAACACAATTACAGAAATGTCTCCTGAATCAGCTAAAACGGTTCTAACTCTGGCAGTAGACTCGCTATTCATAAAGGACCTTATTACTCATAGTGGGAAACTGATTGAGAAAATTTGTTTTCAGCACGTTCGAAGCTGTCCATTTTTCATCACTTTAATTACAACTGCGTCCCCATTTATGTGCAACATCTCGTGCGCAATCTCTCAAATCCGAAAGTGCTCATCTGTGGAGAGGAGATTGGAATTTCCCAGTCAGACGGCGATGACAAATGGAAGCAGATGCAGCTAAATCCTGTCGTTTTTGCCGTCGCACAGGTGTACGAGAACTGGAGGGAGAGCCAGCCGGACAACTTCTTTGCAGGTGGGGAGGACTGCGTGGTGACCATTGCCCATGAGGACGGCAAGTGGAACGACGTGCCCTGCAACTACAACCTGCCCTACATCTGCAAGAAAGGCACAGGTACAGTGGTGCTGCTGGACCCAGTGTGTGACCAAACAGTAAGTTTCTGTTTGACACATTCAGGTCCGCCGTGTCTTTCTCAGAAAAGCTTAATCAATTCATGAGCAGAGATTTCTGCTCTCTGAGCAGATGGCCACCTGTTAGTCATCAGTGCTCATCATGAGAGCTTGTGCTCTTTATGTAGAAGAGATTTCTTCCTCACAAAGCGTTAGTGCCTCATCCAACTTCACTCCTATTTTAAGGTCACAGCAGAAAATGCTTCAAAAATTGACAATGAACATAAACTTAAGCGAAGATTGTGATTCAGCCTCAAACCTGTATTGATTTTTTTAGAGCAATATCAATCTCAATCTTCCTCTTATTGCCGTCTCCCTCTCCTCGGGGCTCTCTTACACTTGTCCAGCCAGCAGAACTGGGCTGTAGTGGCGCTTATCGCCAATTATCACCTTGTTCACACAGATACGATCTGAAAATCCTGGTTTTCCTAACACTCACCCACACCCTCCACCTGTGACCCGACCTGAATGCGAATGCAGCAGTGAAAGCTAAACCTGCTGGAGAGACGGAGGATGGTCAGGAGGAGTTATAAAAGGAAAGAGAAAAATGGAGGAGGACACGGAGAAAAGGATTAAGTAGTTTGAGAGCGTTTGTTTGTCTGGCTGTGGTTTCATGGCTCTGTGGTTTGGCTGTACTCCCTGTCTGCTGCAGAGACCCATTACCTCCTTCTGGCCTCGCCACAGCTCTGCTCAGCACCACACAGACACAAGGCTGCCACCTAGAGGCTAAACACACCTGCAATGCTGTGCCTTGAAAATGAAGTAAAATCAAAATCTAACAATTTGGACAATGAAGATGCTAATATGTCTCTTTTTTCTGTACAGTAGTATTTGCACTTGCATAAGTGGAAGCTGGGTTATACATGAAGTCATTTGGACTTGATGTCTAAAGGTATCAGATATATGCCAGCCTTATTATGTGCAGAACCTGATGGTTTCATTTTATTTTGCCCTGCAGTGTTGTGTGGGACGCCGCCCGCAGTGGAGAACGCTCACCTGATAGGTCGACGGAGGTCACACTACGACATCCACGCAGTTGTCCGCTACCAGTGCGCCGAAGGCTTCTTCCAGCGTCACATCCCCACCGCCCGCTGCCGGGCCGACGGGAGCTGGGAGAGACCGAGGATCATCTGCACAAAGTGTGAGTGTTGAAAGTCGAGCTTGATCCTAAGTCAGGTGTCATGGTTATGAAGGTACCAACTGATTAGAGGTTAAAGAATCATAAAGTTGATGTAATCTGTTTTCTAATAAATTGTAATTTATCAATTTTTGACTTTAGGTTTCAGGGCTCCATTATTATGTCTTGTGTCAACCCTCTGCCAGGTTGTTATTATACTGTATTGTTACTTTTTTTTAGCTGGATTTCCTGCTTACATGTAGCCTAACACCTGATCTTTAGGTCTGTTGTTCATATCCAGAGCAGCTGACAGTATAGATCGGGGGTGGGCAATTATTTTTTTATGGGGGGCCACATGAGAAATAGATTAGGCTGCCGTGGGCCAGACACAAATGTGATATAAGGCTCTAATAAAGGCTGAATCTTTAATAATGGGCCAGTCAGAAGTGTTCTATATAGGGCACACCAGCACATAGGTGTCTATGAGCTAAGAGCTGGCGAACACAGTAACGGTCACCTTTTCTGTATTGCAATGTGAAGGAACTGTGGGAAATTATTTTTGTTGTTATTGTAAAACTTGTTTCAAAGCTGGATACATGTTGCAATGATAGCAGAAACAAGAGTAGAAGAAGAACTATGTAAACAACTTAAGTGTACCACATAGAGTGAATAAAATTATAGTTTAATGTAAGAGATGGAGTTCATAATCATTACCAGTGACCACAGCACTGACCCCTTTCAGAATAAAGGCCCGATGACAGTGTAATGGTAAGAAAAATAATATTAACCGTCTTTGTTAGATTTTAATTGCAATATTTCCAAGTGCTCACGATGGCCTTGAGGACCACATTGAAATTGTTATTCACGAGCTCTCTCTCAACTAATTTCCTGTCATCTTTCAGTAGTCGACTCACTAATAAAGGCATAAAAGAGCCCAAATTGATATAAATCCTGCACACCAATATGTAAGCCTAAGTTGTTGTTAATATATTGTTGTAGCAACAAGAAATAACAGTACAGAAATAACAAGATATGTCATTTAGAAAATAGTTGCTGCGTCGTGCAGCTGCTGTTGCTAAGTACATACTGTCTGAATCGAATGCGGTGTGCATACGATTGAGACGCACTGCTTCATCATTACATTGTGCCTTGAACTTTGACCCTCTCGCTCACACATCCATCGCAGACCGTAGCACAAAATCTGAAGTAAAAAAGAAAAAGTTTCTGATTTGGAACACAGCATCAGTGAGCTGTAATCTGTCTGTGCTCTCTTGGCGGCTAAATCGATGTGACAGATCTTCCGCCGTGCAGAGGACTGTGTCAGAATAGCCAGAAATACATTCTGACTTTCATACTGCAAAATGCGACCTGATGCAATAGGACATCCTGGTATTTTCGGCATACTGCATTTGACACAGTATGTGCTGGAAATACTAAATCTTTTTTTGTCTGACTTAGTTGTATGGTGGTATGGCTACTGGGACGTGTCCTCTGCTTCTTTCTCTTTGTCATTTTTTGGCGGCGGTTTGCAGCTTGCTGTATCATTACCACTTCCTACTTGGTTGAAAATAACACTAAATTATCTAATCTAAATGAGAAGAAAACCATGTCACCATTTGCATAACTTGTCACCACATATATGATCACAATGTTAAAGAAAAGCACAAAGAAAGAACCAGATGATTGAAGATTTCTTTCCCTCCACGTTTTTAGCCCGGCGATCGCACCGGTACAGACGCCACCACCACAACCAGCACCACGAACGCCGCCACAGGCGACACGGAGGAGAGGGACACAAGGCCAGAGAGGACGCACACAGCTACTACTGAACCAAATAATACAACATCTGCAATGCCTAGGTGCTAACCATGGCCCATAAGGACAGACAGTAGTTCACATCACCGCCATCTCCTCTCCCTGCTTCTAACCATGCTCTGTTTAGCTTTACTCCTCCCGATGGATACCGTTTTCTTACTCTAACATACAGTTTATCTCCCTCAGTTTGGGTGTTTTTGATGCTTCTTCTCATTTTCACCCTGCTTCCTTTAACCGAGGTCCATGCGAACACTAACTGTAACACTAACCCTCCCTAACATCTCAGTACAGTAAACCCTCCTCCTGTCTACGAACTAAAACCCTCTCTCCGTCGGTCCGTCGGACTGACGGCAGTGTGTGAGCGTGTGTGAGCGTGTGCATGTCAGAGGGAAACTTAGGAAAAGTGCCGAGTCACTTGTTTTTGTAAAGGTTTGCTTGTTCTACATGAAAAATGACTCTCACCCTAGTATTCTGTTTACAAAGCACAGATGTAATTGATGCAACATTAGCATTCAGTCCCTGGTAACCCCAAGCTTTTTGTATATGTGTACTGTAGCTGTTACTTTTACCATAGAAACACCTGAATAGCTGCTCTGTTTTATTCTACTGACATGCTTTTTTCTAATATTTGCTATGTTTTGGTGTTATGTTACTATTTATTATGAATCATTTGCTAGTGAAGATGCTTTCTTTTTTTACTTATACTTCAGAGAGCCGATGTAACATCATTTTTCTATAACAGTATATATAACAGTAAGTCCAACTCAACGATAAACTAAATTAATCATTTGATTGCCTCTAATCTCTGTATTGTAAATATCGTGGTGTTTGTTATTGGCTGATCCCTGATCAATAGCTGGACCTTGTCCAATCAAATAGATCCTCCCCCATCTCCCATTTAAGCACTCTCAGCTACTGAATACGTCCCATTGACATACATAGCGAGGACGGGATTATACGATACTTTCTCAAGATAACCACCTGATTGTATCTGAACTGCTAAATACATTGAATCTTTGCACGGCTATATTTACATGATGGGTAGAATGTCACCATTTTTTGTCCTTTGGTCCCTTTGATATTTGATCGGTCATCCACTTTTTTGGTGTTCTTATGACTTTTTGTCCTGCTGTTGTATTCCATTCTTAATAAAGTGAGAAAATGAACAACAACATGTCTGATTGTTTTCAATTCAAGCCAACAAACCATCAACTGGTTTTCAGTTTCTCCCGTGTTCTCTTTGCAGCATTTTAAATCTGCCAACTCCACTTGACTGATTCTCTGAAAATGGAAATGTGGAAATGTGTGGAGTTAGAACAGCGAGATGATTGTGGCATCAAAAACAAAACTTGGTAATGAAAACAAAACCTGAATTGGCATTGAAAGACGACTTGTCCCAACCCAACACAACGTCATTTAAAAGTAGGGTTGGGCATGGAGAATCAATTCCAAGTAAGAATCGATTCCGAAATTATGATTCCAAAGGTTTCATTAAGAAATTTTCATTTTGATTCTGCTTATCAATTCTTACACAAACTTTGCTTGGATTAGTTTCAAATGAAACCATTAAAGCACTTCCTGTACATCAACCTAACTAGATGTCTCCACCTATAGACAAGTTGAATACATTCAAATCTTCCCATCTTAATGGATTTATTTTATGAAGTTGTGAATCTAGGATTATTCTTAGTTAACCTGCTCAGCCAGCAAATGCTGCTACAAAACATTTTACAGGGACAGTATACTCCTCTATTGTTAGATTACAGTAACCTAAGTACACCCAAAAATATTCAAGAAAACGCATGACTGTTAACTAGCTAACGTTAGCTAGCTCAGTGTTTCGGCTTGTTACGTTTATCCGTGGTATAATCAGCGTTTCACACAACTCTGCCAAATGCCAAATTTTATTTTCAATGCCAAACTGTTCTGGCCCCAGAACAGAGAAAAGCAACGAAGAAAAGAAAATTATATGAGGCAAATGTACTCTTTTATTAGCCACATTAGTGGTGATAGCGCTCTCCTGCTGGACTTTCAGTTGGTCCACCAGTTGGTCCAGGCTGAACAGCTATTGGACAGATTACTATAATGTTTTTTTTTTGTTTGTTTTGTTTTTGAAAGACATCCATGGTACGCAGAGGAATCCTACTGGCTTGATGATGACCCCTGACTGTGGCTGTGGCTTTGAAATGTCTGTCTAGACCAGACTTGGATGGATTGCCATGACTTTAGCAAATGTTAGCATAATATACTAAACTAAGATAGTGCACATGGTAAAACTCATGTTGCTACTGTGATCATGTTAGCATGCTAATGTTAGCTTAAAAAGCAAAATGTGAGTATTACTGATGTGTTTTCACTCATCTTACATAACAGATTGTTGTTGTTATTCGACCTGTTCAAACCACATGATGGAGAGAGAAATCACCACCGTAAAAGCTGAACATCTGTCTCCTCTGTGTAATCATACGTGCATCTTGTAAAGACAGTCATTATGCTTCCTACCATCCTCAGAGTCAGCTGACATTCATAATATTCAAATCCTCTGTCCCACATCTCACCCATTCTCATCTGGTCACCCAACATAGAGCTGCTAGCATGGCTGTGGACTGTTTTTGTTTTACTGGGTGTGTGCACAAAGCCCATAATCCAGTAGATTTTTGACAGGAAAGTGTTGTGCTTAGAGATTGTTTCCATCATGTCACCTTGGTATCTCAGTTGAAGAAAGTCAATCAAATCCCTCTGTTTTGGCTTTACCATTCTAGCTTTGCTGCTCACTTTATTTTGCACCCTACACAGTGAGCAATAGCTTTATCCTCTTTGGCTCACAAGGCAATTTTCCCATCTCTCTTGTGTCTGTGAGCAGAATATTTTAACAAAAAAGAGGTTGGCCCACCGGGTGAGAAAGATTGTGTTTGCCAGAAAAGTTAATAAACCAAGAGCCTCAAGTGTCAAAAAACAATCAGCTCAATTTTCTTTAATTACAGTTTGATTTTAATCTGATACTAAAGTTTAATCATAAAAAATAAATCTTTGACAGCTAGTTGTGTATTTACTCCATCAGTCATAACCTGTAGTGGGAGAAGTGTTGAATGCGTTTTTTTTACATTTGGCCTAAAAGCTGTCACATTTGAGAACATGACATCTGAAACACATTGGTGTCCACCTCTAAAAAATCCACTATTTGTAACATTCAATTATAAAAAGTGCACCTCACAAATCCCTCACCAAAACCGTGTCAATGAACCCTGTGAGGACAATTTTGATTCACCATGTGAAAACGACACTTTGGCACCAAAGACAAAAACAGCCTGTGCCATGGAAGTTGACCGATGTGTCATGAGATCATTTGTGTGGCTGTTGTGTGCAACAGCTCACCTGAATCCAGGGTTCACCTCTTATCAGTGTGACAGCAGAGTTAACTGGGCCAGCGTTTCATAGGGCACAGTGACGTCATCGGCCGGAGACGATATTGACATCTGAGGATAGTCCTGTTAAATCTCTGTTTGAAGATTTGCTGTCAGATGTGAGCCAACACACCCAAAGACACCGTCAACACATGAAAGTACTGGTGGAAGAAAAGGTTGATGTACACATAGTTTGATCAAACACTGAAACAGATTTATTGTACAAAACAAACATGGAAACCACACAGATGCATTCAACAAGGGCTGAAGTGCTGTATCAATTATTCCACCAGTTGATGGACTGAATTATTTTGGTAATCTTTTAATCATTTAAATCATTTGTTAAGAAAATGCACCAAATAATCTCTGGTGTCAGCTTCTCCAGTGTGAGGGTTATATGATTGCAAACTGAATATTTTTGGGTTCTGAACTGTTGGTCAAATAAAAACAAACATTTTGAAGTTGTCACCTTGTGCTTTACAAAACGGACCCTTCCTAAGTCCCACCCCTTTTTGGTCTGCGCTCTAAGTAACAGCTGAGCAAGCTTGGTACCTGATGGAACCTCGGTTTCTCCTTTCCTGTTAAAAAAGTGTGGCATCTTAAGTTAGCAAGTGTTGTGCTATCTTAAGCTAACTAGCTAATAAACGATGAATGTAGATTAGCTTGCTAGTCAGCCAGCGTTTTGCTAACATTGCTATCAGATATAACTAGCTAGCTGTGTTAGCTAGATGTAGGTTAGTTACCTAGTTAGCTAGCTTTGTCCTAACATTAGCTAAATTAACATTTGACTACATACCGCATGGCACATAGCATGTCTTAGCAGCCAATGGGAAACCAGATAAGATTTCCTTAACAGAAAAAAGGAAAGGCAGGACTTAGGAAAGGTCAACTTTCTCATTATTTTCTATTATTTTATAATCAGTTCAGAAAATCTGAATTACAGTTCCAGCCCCATTGACAACATCAAATATGTTACACAATGTAAAGCACCAGGTGGACTTTTTCCTTCATCACATTCTCAGCTTGAACAACATCTGCCATTATCTTCTTTATCAGCAACTCTTAGTCAGTCAGCCTTTCGAGCATTCATGAATCCTTTGAACACGTCTCATATTCACAGTTTTTAAACAATGACAGATAGTTTTCACCGACTCCAAGCTGTGGAGGTTTGGTGTGGATTTCTGCACAGGAAGATGTATAAAGATGACTGTCACTCTGCAGTAGGGTGTTGCCGACATGTATTACTCGAGTTAAGAGTCTTAGTTTGGGAAGATACCAACTGGCTGTCTGCATGAGTCACCTGAAAGTTGTGCAAGCTGATCACAGTCCTCACCTCGAACAACAGCCTTCTTATCAGGGTCCAATAGTTCATGCAGGGAGTGCTGCTGCTGCTGTTGTTGCATGAGGTGACTCAGAGAGCAGCCTTTTCAGATTTCCTCTGGGTTGAAAAATTGTGTGTTTTAATGCAGTTTGTGTGCCATCGAAAGTCCCCAGAAAACATTATCCTTGTCACGGCGTGAAGTATTCCTCAACAGTCCTTGTGGCTGCTGTGTGTGTGGTCTAGTTCTTCTTCTTCTCACTGTTGGTCTGTCCCTTGGGAACAGGTTTCATGAAATAAGCGGGGTTGGTGTGGCAGCGAAGGGCCAGCAGAGTCGGAGCAGCGGCAAGCAGCACATTGAGGGTGATAACAGGCCACCGCTTGTCTGCTGGGACTCGGTACGTGAAGGGAGTGCGAGAATGCAGAGATGCTCCGATATGGCACCACTGGGTCTGAGAGAACAGCAGCAAGGAGTTAACTTTATGCTTTATTTTCCATTTTCAAGGGGAAAAAAATCGATAACGGCAAAGACGTAATAAGCACCGTTACCTGAGCCATGGCCCCAGCAAAGAAGATGGTCCAGTCCAACATCCAGCTGCATCCAGGAGTTTTCAAACCATAGATGAAGACAGTCAGCAGGGGCAGAGCGTAGAACAAATACACCAGCATCTGTAGTCAAAGATAAGTTATCAGTTTGATCAAGAATACACAGCGTATTTGATTTACTCCCGTGTGTATCCACGTATTTTTCTCCAGACTGACCATAACCCTTGGAAAGCCGACTGGGTCTTTGAGGTAGGGCTCGTACTGGTAGATGTAGGTGAAACAGCCGTCTAGAGGACAGTCCAGCACCACCTGGAGCGCAGCAGGAGGAGGAGGAGGTCATAGTAACCAAACCATGCATTATATGTGACCTCATTTGATCAGACACAAAAGCCTCCATGTAGTTTTACTCACAAAAGCTCTGAAAACAGAGAAGGCCATGGCTCCAAGTAACAGAAGCGACAGAAGCAGGTCAGCAGGTCGAGACAGCAGACTTTTCTTCTGCTCCGATGAAATCTGGTCAACACAGAAATAATCTCTTCAAATAGGCACTTAAACACACAATGTGTAAGCTCTGCCACTACGGGTCCCTCTCACATTAAATCAATAACAAAAGACACAATTTAATGACATCATGAAATAGTGTGGGATCATGGGAGTTGTTATTTTCATTGTTAATCAACCACCATAGCCAATGAAGATCAGTCACATTCACCAGCTTAAATCCAGGAAGTTCTTGGTCGAGTCCAAAAGGGATAAATATATCAGGTATTTCGATTTTTGATTCTCAGGTTATATCAGTATAAACCTCAGTATAAGCCAGCATCAGTCAGGCTGTGATATCATCATTCAAGTACATTTGCACAAATTAGTCGACCCTCTGTGGCAGAGAGTCAAAACCTGCATGCTGGGATCCCTACAAGGGGTCACGAGATGAGTCCAAGAGGTCACAGGATTATTACCAGAGTGTGGAAACAAACAAAAAAGTTTGTTTTTCATTCTTTTCTTTAATGTTTGCTTTTCACCTCTGCCAAAGTGGTTATGTTTTTGGTGCTGTTTGTAAGAAAAAAACACTGGTCCAATTGTTATTAAATGTGATGGAAGGCTGCAACACAGGAAAAGGAAGAATGTATTTTGGAGCAGATACAAATCAAAGGATAGATACACAAATTATTTTTTACTTTTACTAGTAAACATTGCAATAGAGGGCATTCGGCCCCTCTGAGTGCTCCTTTAGTTTCTTACTCTAACAATTAATACTCCATAGTTTTACCTCTTAAGTCCTATGACAATAGCTCAAATGAAGATCTAAAAGGGAAAAAAGGTTGTACACCACTACTCTAGAATTACACAGGATACTGTAAATATCTCAACCGCTGAAACTGACCTTGTCAGCTGTGACAACTGGCATCTGTCTGGGTCTGCTGAAAAGCACGGACGCTGCCCAGAAAGGCACCAGAAAGAAAGGGATGTTCCTCCAAAAGGCCGGTCGAATGTTGGACCCAAATTTACCTGCATGAACAAGAATGTCATCAAACAGACAGTCACAAACAAACACCTGTGATGTGACGAATCGAAGTGCTCATGCAGGAAGCTCTCACCAACGACCACCCCAGGGATGAGAACAATCTGATGGGCGATGGAGGAGCCCGTCCACAGCAGCCCCAGGCTGCGATAGGACTTCCTGTGTAGACAGAAAATAATCAGGTTTCATTAAAGGCAGATTATGCAAGAGCTGGCCACATGTTGAAAAACAAATATAGGGCAGAATATCACCACAGTGACCCTGGACTATAGCTGCTGTTTGCTGGTTAGCTCAGTTAGCATTTTCATTAGCTTACTCTGGCCTGGAGCCAGAATGTTTTCAAACCTAACTCAGTGAATTAAGGGTTTATTTTTACCAAACCAGAGCTGATTGTTTGAACATTGGAAAGACTGTTGAGTTGAGTTGCTGAGTTATTTTTACATATTGCACCTTTAAGAGGACTCGCTGAGCACAGAGCGGACAGGTTGTGCTTACCCTCTGAACATACGGTGGATGATGGTGAGGAAGAGGACGAAGTGAACGACGCCTTCCCAGTAAGACATCATCACAGCGTAGGCGGTGCTCAGATGAGGCTCACCCTGAGGAGACATTTGGCAACACATGACGAATTTTAACAATTGTGAAACACAAACCATCATTGGGAGGCGGTCTTAGAAAGGAAGAGAGTCGGTCCTCTCACCATCTTTATATAGAAGCTCATGAAGCCTGAGATGAAGCCGTCCTGCTCTAAAGCGTTAGTCAGACCCACCATGCAGGTGAAGGAAAACTCTGCAAACACTGGACACACGAGGAGGAACGATGACAATAGAAACAACACTTCACCTCAGTTCACTGATAGATGTTTAAGTGTGTGTTTTACCATAGAATAAAGGGTCCACTTTCGCCCTGTTTCCCACAGTGAGGAGGAGGAGAAGAAGAACAAATCCAAGGACGACCATTCCCATTCCCAGGATAGGAAGAGGTCTGAGGAGCAACAGTGATGCTGATCAGTTTATCTGTGCAACCCGTCATGTATTTTAACTACAACTATTTCAATAACTTAGAAATGATCTTTACATTTTTAGGCCATTTCACAATATATATCTTGTTATATACATTTTCTCTATATACTGTAAATTCTCAAGTGCAAACACTCAATGATCTTTTGCTGGGTGACAAAATCAAATAAAACAAAACTTATATTATTTTTTTATAAGTTGCTGGGATAACTACTGGTGCTTTCACAAAATATTAACACATTTTTAGATAAATAATCATTAAGTAATGTGGATATGATGACTAAGTGGGTACAGACAAATAATAGAATGGCTTAACAGTGATTCACATTAATACTTTAATCTGAAAAAAGAAAAAAAAAGTGTTTTGAAGTGAAGGTTTGTTGATTGTAATATTTCCCCAGAAAGCATTTCATTTCAACCTGTTAGTTCTTCCATCTTCCTCTTAGAAAACTTACATCAACACTCTTTCACTCATGATTCAAAGAACCCAAACTCCTCTCTCATCCTTTTCAAGGTCTCTACGTTCTCCTTTAAACATCAAATTCAAAGATTTTCAGCAACTTACAAGTTTTCTTGAACATTCAATAGTTATGTCAGAGTAAGATGTAACACTGCTGGTCAAGTTTTGTACAACAACCAAGCTGTGTGATCTCTTTAAGCGAAGAAATGTTTGTTAAATCCAAAGCAGCAATGATCAGATGATCGATCGATTAGTTGTCAATTGTTAAATCAATTGCCACCTATTTTAATAATTGTTCTTAGCCATTTTGTTTGGAGAAAAGAAAAGAAAATATGAATATTTTCAGTTTTCTTTAGTCATGACAGTAAATCTAATTTGGTAAACCGTGATCAGCATTTTACATGGTTTTCTGATCCTTTAAAGACCAATCAACTATTGATTAATCAAGAAAATGATTAAAATATTAATCAATAATGAGCAGCCCTAGTTAAAATACTTTCTTGAGCTGTTTGGATCAGCTGCATTGACCACCAGGGGTGAGTTTGGGTGATATATTTTCATTTTAAAAGCCTTGCACTCAAGGTAACCAATTAATTCACTTTGTTTACTTTGAAAGGATTATTATGTTTTCCTTGAATTCGCTTAATTTTACATTCAAGGCTTAAGTGAATCTTGTTTTTCTGTGTAGGCTTTTATAATCTACAACAGTAAGTCTAACCGAGGTTACCTCAGGATAAACACTCCCTCACTAAACCTCTTTTTTTTTTTCCTTCCAGGCGGAGGGCCGCCGCTTCATAAGCCTATTAATAACAAGCTTTACTGTGCGATGCCTCAAGATGACAGGGAAGTTATCAAAGAGTGTATATACAGACACACACTTACTCCTGAAGAGCAGGGATGTTGTTCATGGTGTACAAAACTCCAGGAGCCAAGAGAGAGACGAGAAACACGCAGACCTCCACCGGCAGCCTCATGGTTCAGCACTTCTTCTTTGTTTGACCTCTTTTTAAGAAAAAAAAACAAGGAAATGCCCAGGTAGAAATATTCCTGCTAAACACGCCTGGTTGTGAATGGATGCATGTTCTCCACGGTCACCGAGGGAAGGAGGTAATTTAAAAGGCGTGTCACTGGTTGCCTTTTGATCTGTGATTAAAAAAACACACAACGCAACGCTGCTGCAGCCGCTGCAACACGTCTCCTGTCTGCTGTGTGTGGGTCTCAAAGTTCAGCTCAGGGGTCCAGAGAGCCAAGATTTAAAGAGAAAGCGATGCCAAGTTCCAGTGGCGGAGTCGGGCTGTCTGAGGGCTGGGGGGCAAAAAGGAGAGAGGGGAGAAAAAGGGGCAAAAGCTCTATGCAGTATTTGATGGTTGAGACCTGGAGGATTCTGGAACCAAAGCCGAGGTTTCTGAGGTTTTCCCCTAGAAAGTGTTGAGTTTCATAGACTTTGTTTCCTGCATTCTGGTGACTTTTAAATAATAGAAATAAAATAGTAAGTGCATACATTTTTTTTTTGCAATCGGATGCCTGCAGATGACCTGCACAGTGGAACCACAGCATTTAGCCTCACCTAGTTTATCACAGAAAACACAAAAAATTTATATTTTACCGTTTTTCTCTGAGTATTTTACTTAAACTTTCTTAGAAAAAGTTTACCAGTTCCTAGTTCAGATAATGGATTGCAGAACTATGGAAACTAAGGCTCAATTTGTCAATCCTCTAAACACAAAACTGAAAGAGATAATCATATCTGTCCCACATCCTCCTAAAACTAATTATTTGCACCAAAATTCTATACACAGCTATAGTATATCACATTCAAATATATTGTGTAAAGTTGTGTAGAAGTTGTTTACTTTTTCTCCAGGAGGTTACAGTTTTATGATAAATGCAGTATACAGTATACAGTGTACACCTATATTTTTAAAAACACATTCTGAACCTACAGCTCAGTTTGTCAAAATTCAAAATACAAAACTGAAAAGAGTTAAGCATCCTGACAAAGCTTCACGAAATTGATACACGCAGTTATCATATTAATAATAACACTGGTTTGAGAGATTTAAAGCACAACTGTGCTGCATTGGCTTGAGTTTTGAAAATACACAAATATTCTCCGTTTTGGTAAAAACTTACAGTATTTGCACTGATACATAAAACGAGAGACACTATAGTTAGAAAATGTTCTGCCTGCCATTCTGGTGATGTAATGATGAAATCAGAGCACAAATATGTTGATGAGTCAACCAAGTTGCCCAGATTTAATTAGGAATCGGCTCGCCTCCCTCTTCCTCCTCCTCTTGCTCTCACTCTTCCTCTTCCTCTCTGTTCTTCATGCTGCTCCAGTTTTCTCCACACAGTAGAGGTCATTTAAAGCCTCTTTCCAATTGAGTTTGAACAGGTATCTGTGTTTGTATCTGTATTCGGAGACAAGACCAGTAATAAGTGTGATTTTTACCAACATTTTCTAACTAAATATTCAATTGCAATGCGGTGCACCTAATATTGGTATAGAATTAATTCTGACATATATCCCCATATGCTCATACTTTACTTTTCATCTCTCTCTTTTATTTCTTACTGAACTAACCACAACCACCACCTCTAATTTAAGAGGGGGTATTGAAAAATAGAAATACAAGAATATAAAAATATCCAAAGGGAATAATCCTAGTGCATTAAATCAATGATGATAAACTTTTTTTTTTTTTTAACTATGCAGAGATAATCAAGGAGTTTGCATTTTCCAAATAATGATGAGCAACTTTGGATAGAAGAAATATCCGTTTCATCCCATTATTTGTGTTTCCCTGAATAACAGGTTCGGACTCGGGGTCACCCATAGACTTTCTTCTGTTTGAGTGAAAAACTGTTGATACATGAGCTTCATGTTTTCATAATTGCATGTATAGTTTTTGTATGTATGTGATGGAGAGAAACTAAATAATCCAACCTGTGGTCACTGACCGGTCAGTGAATGCTTGCACAGTCTGCCACCTGGTGGAGAAACTGTCCCCTGTTTCACTTTCTTTCCCTCATGTCTTTTTCATCTTCGTGCTTTTGTTTTCTAATTTCAGACAGTTCATGGAATCCTGGTACTTGAGATGAGTATCTCGTGATAAAAGTTTAAAAAAAAACAAAAAACAAAACCCCGTCACGCTGCACATGTTGAAGAGCTGTCTAGGCTCCTGTGGCCCCTGGGGTTCGATTAAGGAGCCATCTGTCCCGTTTGGTGTGAGATTAAGAACTCCTCCGTCTGATGTCTCCAGAGTTGATTAGATTCAGGATTATATCTGAGAGAGAACATAAAGTTCAGAACAAAGATTATGGTTTTTTTTTCAGTCACAGGGGGTCATCACTGTCACATTTCGTGAGCAGTTTCTTTACAAAGTATCTTCTCAAACCGCTCTGTTTTCAGCTTATTGTAAATATTGAGCACATGTGTTATGCAACAGCATCTTATGGATGAACACTTGTAAAGCGGGTCTACATCTAATGCAACTTTATCTTCTGTAACAAAGCGGCTGAAGAGGATTAATGCTGCTGTTGCCACAGAAACTTAGTGGCCAGTGGAAAGAGAGAGTAGAGAGGGGTGGGGAGTCCATGGAGAGAGTAGGAGCAGACAGAGAGCAGATCTAGACAACCCTTCGCCCACACAGCAGGCACACAGTTTTTTGAGGTGACACAGTTTCCAGCCAGTCTGCCACCATGCTGCACCCTTTAATCATCGGCATCATGACCGTAAACACCTCTCTAACCGTCGTCTACTGGGCCTTCATCCTGAGCGATGCCTACTTCAGCTGGCTGATGGAGCCGGAGGACAAACCCAAGAAGGTGGTCACCCCGGCCTGAGGGAGTCACAGTCAAAATGGACTGACCAAATGAATGGGTGTCATTATTTATTTTGCTTACGACTAGTCTGCAAGGGCAGCTCAGCTTGTAGTGCTTTCTGTGGAGATTCTGCTTTCTGTTTTGCCTGGAGAAGAACTTCTGTCAACTTTTTTACCGAAGTGAACGAGAGAGGAGTCATTTTTTACAGGTAACGTCTGCTGAAAATTAATCTAAAACTCTGCTATAAAAATGTTGAGACAAATCATATTTTCAAGCAATGTGCAACCGTCTTTAGTGCTTTTTGAGTTTTGAATCAAACCCAAACTCTTAAGTTTAGAAATAAACCCAAAAAGTTTCATCCACCTAAAATCTTTAGTTGAGATAATTTGCTTTTCTTCAGTTTTTTTTTTTTTAGAAACAAAAAAACCCCATTTTGTTAAATTTCCTTAAATTCATTAAAGTCAATAATGGTTAATAATGTAATATTTTCAATTGCAATCATTTAATTTTTCAGGTTCACAGCTCACTCTGAACTGTTTTTTGGCATACAAGAACTTTCTGGTTTTCTAAAACCCAAAAATTCATCTTTATCCAAAGAAGAAAATTAAATTATCACAGCAAAAGATTATACAGTAGGTCGGCACAACTTAAGAGTTTGAGTTTGGGTTGAAACTGTAGACCACTCCCTTGAAATTAAGAGCTTTCTCAACATTTTATAGTGATTGAATTTTATTATCTAAATGCACCTCATATGGATTGCGTCCTCTGTCTTGCTCTCTGCTGACTCAGTTAGAAGATGCTGCTGGTGACAGAGGCCACTCGGGTCAATCAAATCCGGTCATGGATTACCAAAGAACACCTTGATGCTGACACAGACAGCCTTACTCTTCCTGAGAGACACACACTCACAGACCTCACACGACACGTTCCCTCCTACTTTACCAGAGGATTTGATTTTCATTCATCCTTTTATATCCATTTTTTTTTTCCCTGATCACGCCTCTTTCCGCTTCTACACAACATGTCACACGTCTTCTACTGCGGTCTGCACCCAGTCTCCTGGTTCATTCTTTTCATGAACGTCACCATCACCATCATAGAATGGCAGTTCCTCATTTCTCAGTTTATCAAAGTTTCCAGGCCAGAAGAAGAACAATCTAAAGCTTAGAGAAGAAATACACGGCCTGATGTTCCACCGAGAAGATCTGGGAGGATAAAAACTTGTTTTTGGATCGCTGTTTAGCTGTAGAGAAAAATCACTGATGGTAGGATTTGTCATGATAGAGCAATCGCTGTGGTAAGCTTTATGTTTGTGTGACATTAACCTTCTTCTGTGTGTTTCTGGTTTCTTCCAGAGCCGTCTGTGCGCAACCAATTTGGAAGTCCTTTCATTCACAAGTCAAAGAAGAAGCGCCGAAGAGTTGTTTAAAGTTTTGATTACAAGGTAAGGAGTCATCTTTATGCCCTAAAATTTAACTGTAACATCTTAAAACTTCATCATTTCATCAACATTTGATTTTTCCAGGGTTTCTGTGGGTCCTTAAAAAGTTTGAAATACTTTAAAATAATTGAATTTTAGGCCTCAAAATGTCTTAAAATTTTGACAGAGTGATTGGATTATGAAGTTAAAGTTGCTTTTCTAAAGTTTCATCTAATGCGCTTCACTTTTAAATGTGTTTTTGGGGAAAGAAATTGTATTGATCACACCGTAACAACTACAAAACAAAACTCTATGTTAATTCCTGTGACCCCTATGCAACAAAGACGTAGGTGAGCTGTTTCAAACCATCTTCTCTGATTCTGCCGTTGCTAAAGCCATTTAATTTTCCCCCACAGAACTGATGCAGTAGATCTTAAAATTGCATTCATAGCGGTCTTAAAAAGCCTGAAATTTAACTTGTTGAAACTTGCAGAAACCCTTTTTTCATAACATACATTAGAAAGGGAGTTGATACGTTGCTCTTTATAAATTTTATATCAGACTTTCATAAGTTACATTTGATGATGTACAGTTTTCATACCCATGGGTATATTTATTGGTCACAAGTCTCAGATTGCATTTTGAAATATCACCATCTGGCTCTATTATGAAGCCAATGAGTCATAAAAATAAAACGTCACATCGGTGATTTATGTGACACGATATTTATAGAACATAAAAAGTGGACCTGCTGTACTTAAGATTAATTTAAAGCTTGGAATATCCATAAAGCAATGCCAGTTTAAACCCAAGAGAAAGTGAGCTCACTGTAATATATGGATCATATATACTCTATATATATGCAACGTGGTCATGGAGGACCATAAGCCTCTTTGGCGTATTACTGTCCACCTCTCCTCGCTCATATCTCTAATCCCTGCAGATGGAAAGCTGATATTGCTCTGTGACAGACTCAATCCTATTAACTCTGTCTGTCCTATATTCACCTCACACTCCTTGCTCCCCTGGATATTTTGACCGAGGAGGACCCCTCTCCAAAACACTAGAAGGAGGAGGAATGCTGGGATTTAAGTCTAGACGAAAGATTAGGAGAATTGGCACACTTATGGCATCGCATTTTTCTTGTCTGGTGAACTACATTTCTGCAGCACTACTCTGTGACAGAGAGCTGTCACTCATACGCCACCATGTTCTCATTTTTGAACCATCTTGACATTTCCATCTGTCACCAATCCTGACATTCAAATGTTCGAAATCTTCTAACGCTGAGTCACTCTCCCCCCTCGTCTCGACATGTTTTCAAAGTTTTCACGGCGCCATGAAGGAGCTCGGATCTGCGACAAGACAATAAAACTCTGATAGGCACTTCATCACATTCTTTGAATAGACTATCCAGTACGAGACAGTATCCACTTCACCATGAACCAGCAATCAGTTGAGTCCCTGAACGCCTCAGGAGGAGCTCTGCTCTTGAACCTCACACAGCTGGCGTTTGAGCACCGGCAGCTCCTCCAGCTGTCCAGGAGGAAGGAGGAGGAGGCCTATTTCGTGGACTACATACCACCAGCAAGAGATGCTATAACTCTGCCGCGCAATGTAGTCTACGTCCTAGTTGGGGTGGTGTTGGTTATAGTTGCCACTTACGCCATAGTGGGACACCTGATCAAAGATCTGATGCATGACCTGGCAGGTAACCCTTCCCCCCGGCTGGTGTCCTCTCCTTCCCATCACTCTTTCCAGTCTGGTGTCCATGTCTGCAGAGTCCTTTTTTTCCTCTCCTCTTGGAGCAAGACGCCATAAGTGTTTTGTCTTTCCCTTTTTTCTCCTTGTGGGTGACCATGTTGCTTGGTGATCTATCCAAAGGGTTTTCTTCTTATACCATCAAGGTGAATGCCAAAAACTGTCTACAGTTTGAGTGAATGACTGCTGTTAAAGTAACATCTTGAAGGGGCACTCTGGTGATTTTCTATTGCGCCTCCACAAAGTTGAGAGGCCAAGATATCCAGACTTTCAGTCCCAGAAATACTGGATCCCACATTTAACATATTACAGCTCATTAGCATCTTTATTTGACCCACACTGCCTGGTGAATGTCCACTTCCTTCAAACTCCTGTGTGTAATGCAAGCTCTGTTAAAAATGTGTCCAAACCAAAGCTGAGATAACCCTGACGACGTCCGGGTTATGATGAGACAAAAGCGTGCAAGCTGCAACAAAATAAACTAATTGAACTCCCAAAATGTCAAGAAAGGATATATTCTCACATTCTCTTCTTATTAAACAGAAAATTACAACTTTTATTACCACTTTTTTTTCTTTCAAACTCCTTTGTGTAATGCAGGCTCTGTTAAAAATGTGTCCAAACTGAAGCCGACATAATCCTGATGACGTCCTGGTTATAGACCCAAAGCAAAACTGTCATCTTTCTGTGTCGCTGGATGCCAAAACTGGAATAGTAATGACTCAAAACTTTAGTTTCATCACGTGCGAACTGCCACTGTCAGACAAAAAAACAAAGACAACTTTGGCTAAATGCGATAACAACATTAACATTATTAAACAGAAAATAACGACCGAACACGGTTGTCAAAATGAAGTCATCATCATCAAATTAAAGTTTTTCTCTTTTACTGAGCCTTAATTGCCTTGTTAACTCTGTAAAACACACTTCATTTAAACTTAACAGAGAGAAACAAAGTAAAACTCACTCTTGGTCAGTTTTTCCACTGTTATAACGATAACCACCTCTAGTGTGGTCAGATAAATCCTCAATCCTCCTCCAGCCCAGTGGGTGTGGACTATGCCTGTCACTCTGCAGACCATTAAATGAGCAATTTAAAAGGAGAAAAATCTCCCCAAGAAACAAGCAGCAACTCAGCCAATTGCCAGTATATTTGTCTATTTGTTTAACCCTATGGCAGCAGAAAGATCGTCCATCCATTGGGTGAGTGCACACAAGTCAGGTCAGGAGATCTTGTGTTTTCTTTAGTTATTAAGAAACAAACCAACAAGACCTGCCAGCTAGCGTTAGCAAACGTCTTTTAAGAATTGTCTTTCCTCACCCTAAGCTCTGCCCACAAAAAGTCTAATGCTGACCAACAGAAAACGGGTCGATTTTTTAAATTTTAGAGCTCCTCCAAAACCACAGAATAAATCACACAACTTTTTCGCAGGCTGAGTTATCCCCACAACGTGTAAATTGAATTTCATGAGTAAAACCGGTGGAGTGCCCCTTTAAAACAAACACTTAAAAGTCACAGAAAGTCATTTTTAATTAATATCATTCTCATGTTGTTATTTTTTCTCCTCACAGACTGGATTCTTGGCCCCAAACCGGTGGAGGATGATTCAGAGGAAGGCAGGACAGAAATAGAAGAGGAGCGGCGGCTGAGTGTTTCCAATAAGCTGATGGAGGAGGATGGGCTGAAGATGGAGAAGGAGAAGGACGGTTTTCTGCCCGGCTCCCACTGGGGAGACACGGGCTGTCGCCGTCCATCCTCCCCTCCTCCTCTGAGAAGCACCATTGCTTCCTCATACTCCGGAGATAAAAGGATATCAACTTATAGTGTGACCTTCGCCTGCCCCGCGACCCCTTATGTCACTTCCCTTTGAGTTACCTCATGTCAGTGCAGTGATCAGTGTTGTCTTTTTGCTGTAGCAATGCTTTTCTTTTATATAAACACATGTATAGTAGGTACTCATTTTGCTAACAAAGGCTTTCTTTGATTACTTATTAAAAATGTATGTGAACCTGGTCCATATTGTCAGTCATTCAGAATACACTGCACTATGTTATCGTTCACTGCCCAAACATTTCACCTGGTAAGAAATGTAAATTATGTACAATGTAAACTTCAAAGATGTTGATGTGAGCTGTAAAAAAAACTATTTAGTTAAAATAACTAAACATTTTTTACCTTTGTCATTGAAAATGTCAACTTCCTCCATGAAAACATCAAGAAAGTTTTGAAAAATTGCACATGAATTGCATTTTCCTCACTGATGATCTGTCATAACTGACACTTTCCCATTATGTCAGAAATGTTACTGAAATGTGTCGCGGATGAAAAAAAAAAAATCACAACAGTTTTCCTGTTCTGGTGTTGGACTAAGCTTCTTTCCAGTAAACCACTGAACAATACAAGAGTGTTGTTATGTCTTTTCTGTGTTTGTTAATCCATCTTACCTGCCTCTAATACCTGGTTGAGTCAGGGGCGGTGACCTTATCTGTGAAGGTCGAGGATTACTGTATATTAGCCATATTAAATACTGGTCGATAATGATGTAAGCAGAAGAAGAACACTAGGCTAGATACATAGATAACATACAAAGATTCAAAGATAGCTACACAAATATAAAGATAGATACACAGAAGCATAGATAGATGAATACAAAGATAAATGCATAGCTACAAAGATAGATACATAGGAACATAGATAGATAAATACAAAAATAGATGCATAGATACAAAAATAGATACATAAAAAATAGACGCACAGATATAAAGATAAATACATACACACAAAGATAGATACAGAGAAACATAGATAAATAAATAAAAAAACGTATAAATACAAAGATAGATACAGAGAAACATAGATAAATAAAAAAAAAACAGATGTATAAATACAAAGATAGATACATGGAAACATAAATAGATGAATACAAAAATAAATGCATAGATATAAAGATAGATACATAGGAACATAGATAGATAAATACAAAAATAGATGCATAGATACAACGATAGATACATAGGAACATAGATACAAAGATAGATGTATACGTATAAAGATAGATACATACAAAAATAGATGCATAGATACAAAAATTTGTAGAAACATAAATAGATGAATACAATGATAAATGCATGGATACAAAGTTACATAAATACAAAGATAGATGCATTGAAACATAGGTGCAAATACAGACACATAGATATAAAGATAGATACACAGAAAAATCAATAGATACAAAGGTAGATAGAAACATAGATAGAAAGATGCATAGACACAAAGATAGATACATAGACAAAAAAAACAAAAAAAACATAAGCAAATACTCTCCACCTCATTAGGAAACTATGCTTGCAGCATCATTCCTCTGACCTTGAGTAACTCAAGCCGCTGCAGCTAATCTAGTTTCCATTTGCGTAGCTCCACAAGCAGACAGATAGGGAGCTTGTGCAGGGAAACAAATCGGAAAATTTGTCAGGATGAGAGATACAGTTGTTCTCTTAACTTAAGTCTTATTTGCTTAATCGGTGTTTTGGAGTGTAAAGACCGGTAAATTGGAGGATCGTTGCCTGCTTCCTTGCTGTATGTAAAAGTTTTCATGCATGTTCTAGATGCTAAACTTTTGGTTGTTTCTGTAGAAATGCTAGAGACACATGTATTTTTTAAACTTTGAGAATACAGTATTTCTTTTTGCACTTTGCATAGAGAGATCTGTAAGATGAAACCTTCATTCGAGACAGCAATGACACTGAGGTGCTAATTGGATTGCCTAGCTGACAGCACTTTCAAAGACTCCCAGACAGCTATGGATGCGCCGAGGAGCAGCTTAAACGTTCGTTACAAGGAAGAAGATGGGACGGTACTCTTCGAGAACTATATACCCCCTTCTCGGGATGCTATCCACCTGCCTACCTATGTCCTCTACCTGATCATGGCCGTCTTTATCGTGCTGGGCGTTCTTTATGCCATCATTGGCCACCTCATCAAAGACCTCATCCATGACTTTGCAGGTTTGTGACTGCACCGTAGGTTCTTCTTCATCCAGAAGATAATAAAAGTGCATGTTGTCATTACCAAATATGTTCACTTACAGTCTTTTGTACACATTTTCCTTGTTCCCATTCTTTCTGTTTTCCCAGACTGGCTGTTTGGGGAGCAGCCTGAGGAGGTGGTGGTGAACTATTGTGAGGCCAAGGACAAGTTTGTGGCAGACTGGTGCCCAGAAACCTCCCACGAACTGGAGGCGATGGTCCGGGCCGAGGAGAACAAGATGGTCGACAGAGACTTCATGAAAGCCCCTGCCATCTGGATCATCTCTACAGAACCTCAGGCGGGCAGGAAGGGGTCCCGTGTGGTCTTTGGGAAGAGGACTTGATGTTGTTGATGCAGATCTCGTCTGTCTGGTGTGATTGTGTGCATACTGAGAAGTGAAGTGAACGGCTGTAATGAACCATTGCTGTGTAAGGCTGAAAATGTGTTATGATATTGTAGACACAGAGGGGGATCTCCTCCTGGAAGTTCACAATGCTCAAGTGCACAGTGGTCTTATGAGGACATCTAGTGTCTGTTGTGGGCGTTGCAGCTGATTTGCAGCAGTACGCCACACTACAGTATATTGCACACAGAAATGTCAGCAAAACTTTTTTGTTAAGAGATTAAAAAAAACATAATATGCCTTACACCATCCCTGATAAAGATACTTCAAAAGCATGAGTTACTTTATTCTGTAAATGTCACGTGAGGAAAAACTGTAGGTATTGGTGTATCCTCTGTAGTGTGTCTATGACAGGTGTCAAAATAAAGTGATTTAAACCTGATATATATAATAAACACTAGTGAAAAAAATGCATTCAGTTCATTTTTTAAAAATCTTTTGCCTCCATTTACATTGTATAAAAGCTTTACACACTCAGCAGACAGGTGCAGTTGTAGTTCACATAATTATATCAGCAAAATTAACAAAATGTCAGTTCCAGGATGTGTCAGATTAGTTGAATGATCATATTGGAAATGATAATGAACCAGAATCTACGGTGAGAAGTATCTTTTGGATGCACAAACCAACAGCAGCCAGTGGTGGACAAAAATAAATAAATAAATAAAGCTGCATAACCCTCATTGCAAAAAAAGTCATGATGCAAACAGGTCTAAACCGTGGTTAAAGTTTTTATATATGGTTATGAAACAGTCCCTATGACCTACATACACAAACAAGAATATCAGCAAGAAGATTTCAGTATCTTAATTCTTAATGGCTGCCACCAGGATGGAGTCACCGTAAAATCAGATAAAACAAGTTTATCTTTAACATTTTCCCAATCAAAGTTACAGTTTAAAAGAAGCAGGAGGAGATTTTTATTTCAGTCATTTTGTTTTTAACATTATAATTTGTGATTATTTTTTATATATATATATATTATTTTTTCAGGCTTTTGCCTTTATTTGACAGTGGAAGCTGAAGATATGACAGGAAAAAAGTAAAAAAAAAAAAAAAAAAAGAAAGAAAATTAAAATATAAGAAAAGAAATATAACCTTAAATAACACTGTAAATAAACTGTGTTGTATGGCTCTCCTAAATGTCTCAAAGTAAACTTTTGAGGGAGCTCCCTCATAATTTGAACTTTGTACTTAAACATGTTTTTGCACATTGGGCCACTGCAGAAGGCATCATGTTTTACACGGGCATCTAACATGAGTTATTATAACATAACTATAACCTTAAAAAGAAATGTAGCAGAGTGAAAAGTATATTTCCTTCTGAAATGTAGTAGAAAATAATTAATAAAGCAGCCGAAAATGGAAAGTACTCAAAAGTACAAGTACATGCACTTTACATGCCACCACTGGCCTTGTGATAAAATGGTACTTCATATCAGTTCAGAGTGTATTATTTGCTCATTTCTGAATCATTTGGTTACATGCCCATAAGAACAAGGACATAATACTTGAAACAAGCTGTCTGATACTGAAAGTGTGCAGCTGCAGGTGACAGTTACCCTCATCTTAACCAGGTTAAAGCTAAACCCAGGGTTAAAGATCCAGTTCACCCAAATAAAATACAGCATTTTTTTTTTTGTTTCTGGATGCACTTATGTATATATACAAACAGAAAGTCACCTTATGGTTTATTATCCCTCTTTAATTGTAGCACAAGAAGTATTATTCAGCAACCATCTGTGCTCACAAAAGTCAAGGTCAAGCATAACGTGAAGTTTACGGTGTGTGTGCTCCAGCTCACACACCAAGCCCCTGCCTCAGTTTGCCTGAATCCACCACCACTGCAAAGCAGGTCAGTGACAAAATTCAAAAACCCCAGAAGAGGGCGCCATTGGTAAAACTGTCCCCATGAGCTACGCGGCAGCAAACCTAATAATGTTAAAGAATCACAGGAGTCTTTTCAAGCTGGTATGAATGAGGTGGTTTAAAGAAGCGAAAACCAATTTCCAGTAAATAGGTAAATGTGAATCAAGTCCTGATATTTTTGGTTGCTTTATAAACTCAGAGTAATGATGTCATCCATCACTCTCATGTGGCTCCACAGACTCAGCAAAGAACCACTCATCTAAAGCCATCTGGTTTATTTTGAGGCAAAGTTACACATTAGTTCTGTTGCTTCTAACAAGATTACTAAAGCTGTGTCCCTCTTCACGTCCTCTTGCTACCAACTACTAAAGCAAACAATGACATAATCTTATTAACTTTGTCCCCCCCTAATCCCCCAACTCTTTTAGAGTGGGAGGACCCCCCAGGTCAATGCCACTATCTTCAAATAGATGAAATAATCAGAAGCCTCTGCAGCTTTATAACAGCAGAGTGAGATCTCAGGTAAATCATGGGATGCTCAGAAGATTATGTTGAAGGATGCAAAGCAAAGTTAAGTTAGTTAAATGCCACTAGAGGCACCATGATTATGTAATGAGATTAAAACCATCTGCAAACATACAAGGATTTTCTGTTTGCAGTTGGAAGAAGTCAGCAGACATTGGTATCCATTTATCAACAACATACTTCACTTTGGTATTTCTGTTTGCAGTTTTCTGCTGCTTTATACTTTACACAACATTTGTAGTATTGTTTTACAGTTACAGTTACAAGTTAATTTGAGGCATCTCTACAAATTAAAATGCTCACCACTAAACTAAACTTAGCTTCACCTTCACCAACATAAAAATGCTTCTTATATATTAATGCATCTGTGAGAAAAAGTCTTTCATCAGTCATTCTACTGCATAATGAGTACTTTTACTTTCAAGTACTTTTTTTCTGACAATATCTATTTTTGGTTTGGTAATGTTGTTCATGCAGATGTTGTGTAACACATTAGTGTGATATTGCTGCTTCTCCTTTAGTAAAAGATCTAAATATTGCTTTTTATCATTTGTTCATATCTGAATCATGCATTCAGCTCTTGATAATTCTCCAGATCTGTATGCACTACTGAGGGAAAAGAAGAGGAAAATCAGTCTGGGAATATATTAATAAGTCAGGGTATAAAGAGCAGGACTTCATGATAACATGATAAATATTCAGTCTCAGTTGAAAATGGAATAGTAGGCTAGATTACCTGGGGAAAGTGTTTATAGTGTCCTTATAAAAAATATAAGACATCACCATATTAATATGTAAATCAAATATTTAAAATGAAATGATTGGCTGCAGCCTATATTGCACAGCTTTTTAAAATATAGATCTATAATGCATATAAATGCAAAACAAATGCATTTACCACATATTTTAATTTATCCAAATATGTGGAAAATAAATAATTGAATATATACTGTATGCACATATGTCACACGTCACCATATTTTTGCTGCATATTTAACTAAATATAAGTGAAACACACATCTGAATCTAAAATATATCCATAAATATGAAATTATTAATTACATGTCCCAGAATGTATATGTTCATATATGGCCAGTTATCAGACTTTTGTATGGGGTAGACTGGGGACGGTTGCAACAGGGGATGTTTGCAACATGTCTTATTCCGCCAATGAGAAACATGCCAGAGTGATGATACTCAAACTGCACATGCTCAGTTAGACAATTAACAGAGATATAAGTTATTATATGAAGATTTGTTCTTGTCCAAATAGTCTGAGTGACTGAGAAAGATGAAAAAAAAAAGTGTTGCAACCGTCCCCAGTCTCCCCCTACCATGAAACCATGAATGTGGTGCTTTTATTTTGGAAGAACCAGCTATCTTCAGACTAAGTGGGAAAATAGATAAGATAATTATTTTTGAAGGATGTGTTCTTAGAAAGCGTTTTTAACTTTTGAAAAGCCTCTGAGCTCATGTGACGGTGGGCTGGGTGAACAGCAGGGGGGCTCCGCTCTGCTCTGTGGGATGGATGGGGGGGACTGCTTTCATTTGTCAGGGCGCGCATCCTCACACACCCCCTCCATCCATCCATCCATCCACACCAAACCAGAGCGGTGCGTCGACCGCGTCCGTGAAAACATGCTCCTGCGTGGATGTATTTGATCTGAAGATGAATAATGGACTGGTGATTTGAAGGCATGGGTGCCCGTTGACTGAAGGAGCAGCCTTTATGGATTGGAGCTCATCGTCGCCAGAGCAGATCTGGGGAGAGTCTGAGAGGTGAGGCGGCATTTGGTCGATTGTGTGCGGGGAGGAAACACCGCAGCGCTCACTGGGTATTTAACAAAACACGACCCGGGCTTATACACCGAGGTTTGGCCTTATTAAACCGCTTCTTTTTCTTATTAAACCGTTATTATATATCATATGCCATTTTATCATAAAGCGGTCGCGCATCCTCCGGTGTAATAAAGGCCTTTTCACACACATAAGACGTGGCTGTGTCACTACAGTAGCCATCTGCATGCTTCATGGATCGCTTCATAAAGCTATTGAGGCCACGGGCGATACAAATTTTGACTTTGACTGCCATGTTGCACCTGATATCCTTATTACTGTAATTATAATAAGATTTTCTGATACATTATGTGGATAAAGACGCGCGTCACGAGGCTAATTTTTGGCCTACTTGGCACAAATGGACACATTGCAATACAGTAGCAAATATTTAAAGGGCCCAATTACGCGTTTGGGCATTAGGGCCCGGGAGACACTTTATGTAGCTTCAGCAGCCCCAGAAGTAATAATAAGGTTAAATTCCTTCAGACATTGTGGTGAGAGAAAGACAACATAATGACTTTCACTGAACAGTCACAACCTACGCTTCCCCTTAAATACAGTGTTCAGTTATTTGAGTGTTTGCAGCCCCCCTCAGTCCAGATTCTGATTGTATGAAGGTTACTGCATCATCAAATCCCTCCTGCTGTTTGTCAATAAGAAAACAGTGGTGAAATGTGATTGTGGCACCACGACCACCGCCAACAATAGATGCAGCGCGTGAACTGTTTATCCACCTGGTGAACTTGTAAACCTCTGGCATGCACCAACTGTCTTTACATTTTCTGACCGAGCAGCTGTCAGAGGAATTTATACTGAAGGAGACTGGAAAGGAGGAGTAGGGGTGACCGGGGGCAATTGCAACATTTTTTAAATTTTCCGGCGTTACTCAAAGACTCCTTGAAATACACCAATAATCTTTTGATGTAAGAAATATATATATGTGCAACAATAAATAATTAAATTAATATATTTTAACTAGTAAGGATAAAACTATGAAATTGAATTTAATGCAAGAAGTCATAGTGTTACAATTGCCTCCTTAGTTGGGGCAAAAAACATACTAATAAATAATGTTTTGTGATACTGTATCGATTCTCAGAACAGTTTATCGTGATATTGTGATACATGCAAACCTTCGTGGCAGTGGTTAATGTTATCTTTCCTGTTCTCATTACATAAAAAAGTAATTTTTTAAAATTCAAATGTTTTAATTCAAATAGCAGTACATCCTACCTTACTTACAGTATTGCAAAATATCATAATATATTATTTATACTGTATTGTATTGCCAGATTCTTGCCAATACACAGGACTAGTAGTATCTGTCAAGCCAGACAAACAAAGGGGTTATACTGGGATATGTGGCTTGGCGGCAATTGTAGGTTTGTTGTAAATTGTTGTTACAACTGCCCCCAATCTGGCAGGCATGATAAAATATTGAATGCTAGTTAGTGACACCCATATTAGCATCGTTTGCTCATGTTCATTTTTAACCAATAATCAAGAGATCAGACTGATGTAAGTTTAAATTTGTAGTCAGAAACAACTGCACATCCAGAAACAGTGAAACAGTCCTACTGAGCGTGTGCAGTGATAATGGTAATAATAGACTAAATCGTGGGGTTATAATGCTTCTGTTCCATTCTGGTCTGTCAGTGTTTTATTGTAGTGTATCTGTCAGTCATTTTTGCAAATCATTCAACTTGTTTGCACACACTAATCTGCACTGATCAATTGTTTATAACCAGATTAAGGGAATAATTATTTAACTGATTACAACAGTGATGTAAACACCCCCAGTTGTGTTTGGTACAGCAGATAGTTGGGTTGTACTAAAGGCCTGAGAGGCTCAGATGAACTCTGACCCTCAGTGGCTCCTCCTGTCCCTCCAAATCCCCCCCCCTCCCCCCCGCTGGGACTCCCTGATGACCCCCAATTCCCCACAGAGGTGCAAATGAGATCATGGCCATTACAGTGAAAAGATCTAAGTGGCTTTTCAATTTCCAGAGGAGCCATCTGCTTTTCAGGATAACAAAGCTTATCTCGTTACTCCTTTACTCTTTATACACTTTATATTTTAAGTTTGTATCTCACTTATTTGATGCTCTTTGAATTTTGGAGCAATGTGGCACAAGAATGTTCTTCGGGATTAATAAGGTCCAATTTTATCTCGGATGATATTAGCAACTAATCATTGCTTTCATTTCGATATTGATCCGTCTGTCATTTTCTCTGTTAATCTAATTAATCTTGTTTGAGTCATTAAATCTCAGAAAATGGTGAAAAATGTTTATCAGAATTTTGCAAATCCAAAATGACTTCCACAAATCTCTTATTTTGGCCACAAACCAAAGATAAAAAGTTTCTGTCCTACCAGACAAAAGAGACCGAAAAAATTTTTTGCTTAATAATTACCCAAAAATATTAAGAGATAAAATTAATAGTTGACAACTAATTGATTAATCATTGCAGGTGTTGATTAGCTGTAGAAATGTTTTGAAGGATGTGCTGCTATAGGTTCTTGTTTTTTTTATCACTCTTCCTCTCTCTTGTGTGTTGTGCAGGTGTGTGTGTGTGTGTGTGTGTGTGTGTGTGTGTGTGTGTGTGTGTGTGTGTTATATGCTGACCATGCTGTTTCCTTTGTTTCTTTGGACAGTGCTGTGGAAGAGGAGACTTCATCCAAGATCACAAGTCACATGACAGGTACACGACTCTCATTAAAAAACAAAAAGCAAAAAAAAAGTTAGTCTTGTGTAAAAACATGAACAGCTGTCATGGCCGGCTAATTCCACGATTATCTACTGATTTTTCTTTTTTATTCCTCTCAGATTTGTGTAGCGATGAAACAGACAACTCTCCTCCCCTTCAGCTTCACACACTCAAGGAGTTTGAACAGGTGAGAGCTTTTATTTTGAAAATTCTCACTGAGCCAAATGTGAGCCACACTTCATTTCTCCTTCAGCACAATAGATAATACTCTATTAAGTAATAACATGCACAGTAAATTACACTCTACAGTGCCATCTTGTGGCTCCATGTGTTCCTACAAGAAGTAATGAGCTGATTTGGTTTGCTGTGATGCAGGAGGATCATTATGAGAGATCAGATCACTGAATGATGAGATGAGTGTCTAATCTAAAAAGTCTGTGCTCACATCAAACTCTCTGGAGTATATACTTTTAAACTGCTGTATAGAGAAGGAGGACACCTGCAGTTGGTGATGTTAGATGGAAAACACCCTGAACCCTCCTGCTGGTTGGCGTCTCTGCCTCTGGCTGCAGGATGGCCCACTTTAGGATTTCTCATGAGCCTGTGCTGCACTATTAAAGTGCCGCTCACATTTTACAAAAAGACTATGTTAAATATCCCTTTCAATGTTTGACAGCGGGGTGTCGCAATGAGCAAGGAGAACATTACTGACCCAAACCAGTACATGCTCATTTATCCTGCTGAATGTTCTTTAACGAGGCACTGACTCACTACAAACTGCAGGATCTTTGAGTGTGATGCCCCACTTTCTGAATTTAACTTGAAATTAAATTTAACAATGCAAATGTCTTGAAGTTTATGAGAAATCATCAAGATTATGAATCTGAAAAATGTCATTGGATAATTGGTAATAATAAAATCACAAAGATTGGATGTAAGCCCAATATGGAACACATAAAAATGCTGAATTTGATGACTGAAATGTTTCTTTAAATGTCTCTTCAAGCAGCATTACATTGTATGTAGCTGTTAAATTAAGTGAATGTGTACTTTTTTGTTATTTAAGATGGATATGCGGATAACGGTACACAATCTTATAGTATTCACAGGCACCAACAGAGATGAATTCGATGGAGAAGTTTGACATTTTGGGAAATAACACTTAATTGCTTTCATGCCAAGAGATTGATGCCACTCTCAAGTCTGTGTGTAGATTAAATAAGGGGTTAGCTTAGCATATCAGCACATATAGTGACACAAAGTAGTGTGTTATGTCTCTGTGTACTAACGAAAAAAACCATGCAAAATTAGGATGATACTTTTTTACACCATATTAAGCAAGTATGTACAGTTTTTTGTAAAGGTGGAAAACTCATTTGGAACGATGTGCGAGTCCCCTTGAACGCAGACAGATGGAATTTGGGACTGAGTTGACAAACAGTCATAGACGAGCGTGACAAGCCTCCATTGCCAGACGGGGTGAAAGTTAGCGAGTCACACCGGATGTCATGTTTCCATCACTGCTGGTTGGAGCTGGAGCTGATAAATAGCGACTACTGCAGAGTCATTTGACCCCCGAATGAATGCCGATTGTAGCCTGTCCCACTGAAGACAAAAAACAGATGTTACTGGGTGTTTTTTTTTTGTCCAGTATAAAAGGAGCTGTAGTCAGCCTTTGTTTTACAGAGGCAGTCTCACTATTCCCCCATGTTTCCAGTCTTTATGCTGCGCTAAGCTAATTGCCTCCCTGCTCTAACTTCATAATTAGCCCTCAGACATTACAGTGTTATTGATGTTCTCTTCAGACTCTTGGCAAGAAATTGATTAAGTATATTCAGAAAAAAAAATCCTTTTAAGTATCAAAGCATTGCCACATTAGTTGCAGAGCAACATTAAGCATGACAGTGCAGGTCAGTCAGTCGGTCAGCTGATCTGCCATTTTCCTTTTACTGTATCCTTCCATCTGTTCATCTATCTGTGGAGCAAACAACATGCATCTCAGGGAACTTTATCTAGAACTTAAAGTATTTATAATCAGTAGTGTCCTCTAGGATTGGGCGATATGACAGAATATAGTGTGTAGAAATGCTCCTCTCCAGAACCGTCAGTGCTTCAGACACAGAAAAGATCAGAATATAACAGAGGCACTATAACGGTATTTGAAAAGTCTCCACCACTGACAGTCCTTTCATGTTATTCTGGAGGTGCTGCTGAGCCCTGATAAAACAGGAGGTGTCACCCACCAGTCACGAAAGCTGAAGTTACTCTCTGAGAGGCGGCGCCCCGCTCGAAGCCGGAGTCACTTACACGGCTGACAATTCTTGGATGTGTCACTTTTACACTGAAATAAACACATTCCTACACACACTGCGCACACGTTTACTCCTAATTATTTTGGTCTTTGATGAGGAGCTCAGATTGTGTGTGCGTGTGTCATGTGTGGAGTTTAAAAACACACACTGTGTACATGTCATGCTTAAAGTTGTGTGGAGTCTCTGCTTGGCGCCTGTCCTATCTTTGCTCAGAATTATTTAGCAACGGCACGTAACGCGACACCTTAATGGACACACTCACTGAACGCCTCCAGAGCTAATAATGACGTAACCGCGTTGGTGACACGTCTCGGTCGTTTAATTATTGATGCTCTTTTAGCCGAGGATGTCGCTTTTATTATTGGTGATCAGAAAGACCGAGCGGAGCCTGTCATTTCCTTCCTGTTCACTCAGGCCTCTGAGGGACATTCAGGGATTCTCCGCTCTGCGAGATTCAGGACGCCTCCCTATAAATAGCACTGTGGCTCACAGCTCCCAGGTCTCCTATTTCATCCAGCTTCTTTCCACTCACCTGTCTGTCCCGCTCCCATCAGCCCCTCTGCTTCCCCATGCGTCTGTCAGGGAAGTTTCTGAATTTAAGCTCAAATGTACAACTATCACTGAATATTGTGGATTCAGGGTTGTGCGTAGGACTGTGTAGGTGCGTGAAATGTCAGATGATATCGACTCACCCCCCGCAGTAATACAGTGCTTGTAACAAAAGTAACAGCAGTGTAAAAAAGGAAACAATACCTCACGGTCTCTCAGTGACGTTTCCATTGCCTTAGTAAAATGCTGCTTTTGGGTTTTGGCTAATAGGAGGCACAAAAACAGCATAAAGTTGTTATGACTAACAGACACAGGGAACAAGTTCAACATTTACTCTCTTTTTTGCTCTGCTTTGGTCTCCACTAGTTGCTAGTTGCTAACTCTTTTTCTGCCATTTTAGACTAGATGCAGTCATACATACTTACAATTGTTTTATCATTTATGTTTGGTTCTTCCTCTGAATTGGCTGCTACTGCTGTGTCAAAAAAAAATCTCTTGCACACCAGAAAGGTCTTTTTGACAGGTGCATCAGTGGTGTGGGTAAAAAAGAAAAAGAGACACCCGCACACTGTCTTCACATTCTCAGCAAAGAACGCTTTTAATACACAACGTTTTAGTCGAGGACCTTCTTCAGGTATGAAGAAAGTCCTTGAAACGTTGCGTATTGAAAGTATTGCATGACTGCTGCTGCTAGAAATAGAATTCACTGAGACTGTAGAGACTGAATGGTAAATTTCCTAACTTTATTACTAAAACAGTTCACTGAAAGGGACAAAAAAAAGCTCTGTAGGAGAGCTGTTGGGTTGCCACTATGAGTGACCCCTTTTACACTGACACTCAGTATTCATATATTTATATATATGTTGATAGACTGATTAATATTGATTTATTATGATGCACTTAATTTAGTTTAAAACTCTCAAAGTGAGCTCCATGGCATCTATTGTGGGGGTCCTTGAGTTTAACTACCAAGCAGCAAGAAAGTCAGGAGGGATTTGCATCCAGGTTCAGAAATGGCGTGTCTGTGTGGAGTTTGCATGCCCACCCCAAGTTTGAGTTCAGAAGGTGGAAACAGTAAGAGTAAACGTGCCTCTTAGTGAAATCTCCCAAATAGTGTCTCTCTCCGAAAGCTCAGAAACACGTAGTTTGGAAGTGTTTCTGAGCTCGATGAACTTGTTAAGCGTATTAGCACCCTGAGTGTTATCACAAAAGCAGCCAAATACATGTGCAAAATATCAAAAATAAAATGAATGTCCCTGTCTTCAGTAGAGACTAAATGAAAGTGAGTCACTGTTGTGATTATATAACATTCAGTTGAGTGTGAACAGGGCTCCAGCTGACCTCCACAAAAAATGTATTAAAAACAGGTGGGGTAGTCATAAAACAGGACAAATGGCGTTTATTTTCAGTGCACGTGAAAGACAAAATGAAAAGGACAGAAAGGGACTCACATCTGACCCCCTTCTTTTCTCTTCATGTCCCTGTTTGTTCGTTTTGGGGCTCCTGTTTAGCAGAGGGGTGAGATTTCCCCTCATATCACAACTGCCTGTGAGTCCCGAGCCTCTTACCTCCCCCAGCCCTCCTGCCCTCCTCCTCCCCTCCTCTCCCCCTTCCACCCATCTCCCCTGGCAGTCTGGGATTCCAGGGATGTCTCCTCCTGTAAAATAAGCCCCTGTCCCGTCCCCCAGCAGACCAGAACTCACCATGGAGCTGACATGGCTGCATCTCTGACCGCCTGGGCTGCAGAGTCGCCCTCTGCACTGCAAACACCCCTATAGGCTTTAGTGTGTGTGTGTGTGTGTGAGTGTGTGTGTGAATGTGTTAGTTTTAGTGTGTGTTTGGTGGCCTGTTAGAGGCCTGGATGCCACTTTGTATATAATTTGTATATGATGTTCTTTTGGAGACGGAGGTAGCATGTCTAACGGTTACCAGACTCTCACACCAGGACAGGCCTTGACAGTCTCTGTCCTTTAAAATGGACTCCCACACGACACGGAGAGGCCGGAGACGACTTTTTTATTTCTGACCCATAACGGACATGTCAAGCGGTGTCGGTGCTCTGTGACGGTCATGTCTAACGGTTACCGTACTTTGTCGCAGCACCTGAATGACCTGAAGAAGGAGAACTTCAGCCTCAAGCTCCGCATCTACTTCCTGGAGGAGAGGATACAGCAGAAGTACGAGGAGAGCAGCGAAGATGTCTACCGCACGGTGAGTACAGTGTGAGGAAACCTGATTGGCTGGTGATCAATGGGACTCTGTGTGTGTGAGCAAGGGTTGTTCACTGATAACAAAATGATCAAACATCATCGATGTTGCTTTGTTGAGGAATTTGTCCCTGATTAGGTAATCAAGAGGCCGTTTGTGGCTTTATCAATAATAATAGGTGATTGTTAGATGCTCCCACTGTCTGTTGACCCAGCTGGTCTGGTTGAGGTGATGTGACCTGTGTTTGTTTTACCGAGTGCCTGTTCTTAGATATGCAGGACTACACATTAACCTGCTCTTTCCTCAGGAAGGTTAATGCAATCCAGGTTGTGTCTGTTTTGTTGAGCATCGTTGTCTTATTCTGGGTTACTTAAATATGATTTTGACAGTTCTTAAAAATTGATGTATGTGAATATTACTGTTATAAAGTTAAATGTAACTTCAGCCTTACTTGTAAATGTGTTGTTGGGGGAAAAAAAACTGTAGGCTGTTCATCACACTTTGCCAGAATGGATGTGAAATATGTGAAATACTAAATTGCATTCATAAAAATCTTAAGTTTAACTTGCTGAGCCCTGCAGAAACACTGGTGTTCATTTAATGTTACCCCACAGCCCAGAGACACTACACTAGATTAAACTACAACTATGGATACCTATAGAGACCTAATGAAACACACCTGTGGACTCATAATTGAATGCATGGCTGGAACTAAACATCCTGAAAAAAATGTTTATCAGAATTTCCCAAAGTGGCATCTTCATATTACTTATTTTGTCCAACCAATAGTCCAAAACCCAAAGACTCCTCATTTACTGTCATAAAAGGCAAAGAAACACAGCATTTATGAAACTGAAAGCGGCAAATGTTTGACTGTTTTGCATGGAAAATGGTTGAAATGATGACTATCAAAAAAGCTTGTGTGTGTGTGTGTGTGTGTGTGTGTGTGTGTGTGTGTGTGTGTGTGTGTGTGTGTGTGTGTGTGTGTGTGTGTGAGAGAGAGACAGAGAGAGAGAGAGAGAGACCTCATTACTTTTTTGGTACTGGTAGCAAAAAGTTTTGGTTTTTTTTAGTCAAAAAAGTTGACATACACTCTGTGGTCAGTTTGATATTCTTGTTTCTTTGTTTGTCTTTTATCTGCAGATGTGTCACTGTCAATACTGACCTTACTAAATAGATTCGGTGACTCACAAAACTGCCTTTTTGCTTGAGGTACATTCATTAAGTCATGTTGGGTCACAGACTCAGTCTTTAGTGTCACAGCAGTCTTAGGCTCTTATCTTATTTGAAAAATATATTGTAGTTGCAACAAACTTATCAGATCACTGGCAAAATACCCGGAGTTGAGGAAGTGTGAGAGAAAAAGTTGGATTGGTGCCTCCCTGCTTTTATCAGATAGTTCCAGATTTACATTGTAAAAAAGCAGGTAAAGTTCGTTTATGGCTCTGTGTGTTTAGACGTTTAACACTTTAGGTGGGGCTGGGTAAAATGGACAAAATCAAATACTACAATATTTGGGAGCAAATCCCTCAGCACTGATAATGCAGCAATAACAGATTTTTGATAAATAATCATCAGTAATGTGTCTGACTCAGTGGGTCAGGTTAGAAAAAAAATCACTGTAATGCATCCTTTAAAGCCAGTAATAATATATATCACTATTTCTTAAAGTATATGTCGCTATTTTTAATCTAATTGTCACAGTATAAACAATACACCACCATATGCATAAAATCTGAGTTAAAAAGTTTACTTTTTTATGCAATAAGAGCAGTGAAGATAGATAACAACACTGTTGAGGGTTTAACTGCCAGAGGCACAAACAAAAAACAAAATCAGAAAACATAATATCAAGATATTCATGTGTATCAGTATTTTCTTGCACCCCCAGTGACCACAGCGCTCTTCAGTTCAGTCGCTCTTTGTTCCCTGTGCAAACCTTTGTGGAAAAATCGAAACCTTATTCTTTACCTGTTTTAAGCAGCAGCAGGTTGCCGCTCCGCCACAGGAAGCATTTTATTGCCTGAAACAGTGAAATGTTTGCCTCGGGTGAAACCAAAGTTTAAACCCACAGACTTTGACCCGTCGCTCATCATCTACGCAGCACTGACAGACCAAGACAACAGCTGATGCACTTTGAGGAGATGTTGGATTTAACCACGAAGACCACGAAGTACCTTTGAAGATACAACTCATATATTACTATATAACAGGTACATAGGGACAATGATATGCAGTTGAATCAGGATCAGGATTATTGTTACTGGAACAGAAACTCAAATATATATGTTGTTGCTGCTTACTGTGGCTTAAAATGTGCTTAAATAATTGATTTATTAAATTATTGACAGAAAAGTGTCAACAATTGTTGACAAAAAAAAGTCTTTTACCAGTCAAAATTGCCAACTTTATCTTGTTCCATCATCTTAGATATGAAGTTTGTTGCTTCTGTCTGTTTTTTATCTTCATAAACAACTTTGGTGTCTGGACATTTCAAGCAAAAAATAAATACATAAATAAGATGACAATATTTTTGGCCTTGATAACTTGTTTCAGGCATTTTCCACAGTTTTCCACAGTTGACTGATTAATTGAAGATTCATTAAAAAATGGATAATGGAAATAATCGTTCTATAAGCAGGGCTCAATGAACAGGATTCTCCACTTGCCGTGTTGGGTCAGTAAATCTCGGCACTTAACTTACCTGACCAGGCAAGTGGTAAAAAAGAATTTAACTATTAAACTATTTTGATAATTGATGTATTGTTAAATTAATTTTTCATGCAAAATGGCAGAAAATGTTTCTTTCAGCCTTTCAAATATGGAGATTTTTTTAATTTCTGACATTTTATGGACACTGCATCCCTAGATTAAATATGACAATTAACTTTAATTGTTGTTATTTGATTACTACTAATAAATAAAACCATTTGCACAGGGGCAAGTGAAAATTCACTTTGGGCAAGTAGATTTCTGACCCGCTTGTCCCTCTGTGTGACTCATTTCTATGCACATGTTTATATCTGAAGGCGTTTGCATTCTGTTCGTCTCTTAAGTGCGCGTGTGTCCATTTATGTCCCCCTGTATGTGTCCACCTACAATAAGGTGACCCAGTTCAGCTGTTGTTTGTCCACACGACCCAGGTGGCATTTAAAACTCGCCTCTTTCTTTCTGCTTCATTCCAAAATCCCCTCGTCTCTTTCACACGAGAAAAACCGAGCGGCCGTTTGATCCAGCCGAACGAGACCTGAGCGTCCTGACTCTTATCCTCCACAATCACTGCATACCAGCACTGATTGAGTAAACTGATCCCACGTCACACACACATCCAACTGGAGTTTAATCCTGGCGCCTCGCAATCTCTCACTGTGAGTGGCTAAAAAGTTAATCATGTAATCACTTTTTTATTGGAGACTAAATCTTTGTTTGGTGGTTGTTATCTGACCTGAGCTGCTCGTTGCTCTGCTGGCTGACAGAGCGGCAGCGTCCCCGTCCTCAGTGTAATACAGTACAGACGAGGTGCGTCGGTCCTGAGCACATACTGATCTCTCTCTGAGCTCCAGAGACTCTATTTATAGATCAGGCTTGAATGCGATGATTTATTAATCACATGTATTCATTCAAGGGTCCCTTTGACTTCACTCATATTTAATAACACGTGTTCGTAGGTTTCTCTTCACCAAACTGTACAGTTTATTACAGTAAAACATTTAATCCCAGTCATGTCAGTTCATGTACACTGTAAAATATAGAGATTTATTTGGTATGAATTAAATACAGAGCTGAAACAACAGCAACTGTTTTGATAATTGATTAACCATTAATCTTTATCATTGACCATCCAGAATGTCTCCTCTGTGGGATCAATAAACTATTATCTTAAATTTCCAAACAAAAATGCCAAACATTCTTCAGTTAAAGTGTCTCTTGTCTTCTTGAAATACTGAGTGATTTCAGGATTTTCTAATATTTTATAGACAAAAAAATCAGTTAGTTAAGAAAATTGTCTGCAGATTACTAAAACAAAGCATCTTGCCCTGAAATTGGCACATTTCACTGATTTTATTCATGTAAATAAAGTGATAAAATGTAAATTGGTAATGGAAAAATGAGCAGTGCCATTAATAGATGAATTAGAGGATTTTTTTTATAGCTGTGTGTAGAGCTACAATGATTAGTTGATTAATTAGTTAGTCAATTGAAAGAAATGTAATTGACAACTATTTGATTAATTGTTTCAGTCAAATTTCAAGCAAAAAAGCCAACTTAAATGTGAGGTTTTGCTGTTTTGTTTTGTTTTTTGTCATTTGTGACAGTAAATGAAGACTCTTTGGGTTTTGGACAGTTGGTTGGACAAAATAAACAATCTGAAGATGTCAGTTTGTGCTCTGAGAAATTGTAATTAAAACTTTTCATAATTTTTGACATTTCATAGGATAAGGGATTCATCAATGATTCATGAAAATAATCCTCAGATGAATCGATAATGAAAATAGTCTTGAGTTGCAGCCACAGTCCTCTTAGGCTTTAAGGACTTCTGTTTCATAACATTTTATTGGCAGAACAAGAAAAATTATATATTTAGCATCCTGCACTGTCATGGTTTGTTTTTTCTTAGTTACTTCCTGTTTTATTTTGGTATGTTTTCATACCATGTATTTACTTCCTGTCTTTGTCTGTTTTCCCGCTCTTTTGATCATTGATTATTGTCACCTGTTCTTGCCCTCACCTTTGTCTTGTTATCCTCCCCTCCCTAGTGTATTTAAACCTCTGTCTTTACCTCCTAAGTGGATTTTTTGCTTTGTGTCGTTCCTGTGTACCTTTGAATTGAACTTTGTTGGTTGCCTTCGTTAGCCCTTTTGATAGCACCATAAGTTTTTTTTCACTAAACTTTTGCAGCCGTCCACTCCTGTTGAAGTCCTTTTCTGTAATGGCATGTAAATGGTGTAATATGGGATATTACAAAGAGAGCAGCGTCATGAATAGATGAGTTTGTAGTAAATGATAATACCTGTCAGTATCAGTCGCGATGTCACAGGTGTGTTTGTTGTATGAGTGACACTCCTGTCAGTGTTTTTAGGCGCCGCCGTCGGTCTCCCTCCTCTTCCTCAGCCTGGTTATTAGGGGACGTGTTGCTGAGGGCCGACGGTCCAGCAGGGTTCAGAATAGCAGGTGCGCAGTGATGGGTGTCTATATATAGAGCTGTTTTCAAGATGGGAAGTGTCTCTCTTACTGTAAGCCAAGTTGTTGACGCACCAGCAGGAGAACATGTTCCTCTTACTGGTCTCTTACATTATTTATGATAAGAGCACTGAGGCAAACCATTTACCCCCATTAGATATGCAGAGCACGTGTCCGCTTGTATGTTACATAAGTTCTAGTTCCTGCTGCTTCTACTTATCACTGTACAGTTCAGCTCTTAAGAGATGAATTGATCTGAATGGAATTAATTAGCAAAATGAGGTTTGTTTGTTTTTCTTTTAAAAGCTTCAAAAATTCTGGAAAAAAAAATTAACATCGAATCCAAGTGTTATTTTTAATTATGTAAAATTAATTTCTTTTTACTTCTTCGATTAATACAGAAACAGGTTAATAATAAAATATGCATCTGTTTTGCTTTATCAAACACAACATGTCCCTTAAAATAAATTTTTGCCTTCCTCTTTTCTTTCTACACATTTATATTTACAGTTAATTTATACTAAAATAACTGTTAGTTGCAGTTAGTTGTGTTTTTTCCTGGATATTTATCAGTGTCTGGTGGGACGTGACCAGTATAATGTGTAATAGTACTGTGTGTTTTGGTCACATGTGCAGAATGAATGTTTGCGTGTGATGAGCCCTCATGCTGCCTGTCAGGAATATGTTTATGGGTAGATTTCAGGCTGCAGGTGTTGGTGCACGTGCAGCCTGCTGGCTCTTTGTGAGTGTTAGAAACATAAAGCTCTCTGGCAGGGGACGGGGGAAGGTCAGCGGACCGGGACCTGCACGAAGAAGAGGCAGGAGAGGCGAGGCAGAAAGAGATAAAACCAGTGAGAGCATCATCTGACTTGAGTCCAGCAGACAGACAGACAGACAGACAGATAAACTGTCCTGTCTCATCTCTAAGGTCAGAATGGAAAGAATGAGCCCCTCTGTTCCCGCTGTTGAAATCCTCTGTCCCCCCCACAGCCCGATGTAAGAGCCCGTGATCGGCCCTAAAACGTCAGCAGGTAAACAAACTGTGGAGTTCAGTCTTTGGCCCCGGGGGCGAGTATCTGAGCTGCCCTGAATTCTCCAGCTCTAAATATACCCGCCATGACAGCACGGTCAGATGTCCTGCACTGATGACACACAACACCCAGCGGCCCTGATTCACACGACACAGACACAGAGATCAGAGTGATGAGGGGATGTGAGGGCTGAGGAAACGACACTGAAAGGTGCCCAAGGCGTGACGGAGAGAAGGATACCACCTGTGAACATTTCAGCAGTGACAAACCTCACAATCTGTCAACTTTTTTATATAGAACCGCTAACCTCAGAGATACAGAACAGACATACAGACTCCATCAAAAGATGTTCTTATTACCTGATTTATGTTCATGATCCTAATGTAGATTCAGCCATCGTTTGTCTCTGCAGCAGATGTCAAGCTTTGGTATTAAAGTCCAGATGAAACAGCATTTTAAGAGTATTGTGATGCCAGTTAAAAATGTTCTAACCAATAATGTATGTTGTAGGTACTGTGTGTCTGGAGCTTGCAGGCTTTTTCCTAAAGTGCCTTGAAATGGCAGAAATTATGTCCCATTTTGCATCATTTTGTTTGGACAGATGGACAAGAGCAGCTGTTTGAGCGAGAGGTTTATTGTTTTATTATTCTGTTCTTTTAAATTGTTCAGGCCTCATAAATTAATGTTTCACATAACTAATATGCTGCTAGAATCATTAAAATAAAACTTAAAATGAGCCTGGGACAGGCAGGCGGGACATAATGTGCATTTTTCTTAACCAGTAGTTGAAAATAATCAATAACTGATTAATCACTAATACTTAATAGGATACAAGACAGGTCTTTTTTTCATTTTAAGTTTTATTCAAATGATTCTAGCAGCATTAGTTTTGTGAAAAATCAATTTATGAATCACAAACAATTTAAACAAAATAAAAATAACATAAAAACAATAAGGCTCTGATGTACCATGCTGTTGTTAGCTTACTAATTTATTTTAGCTCTGTGTCACTAAAAGTTGAATTAATTGATGGATGGATGTCATTATATTATTGGTTGATATTAATGGTTGGTTCGTATTATATTTTGCTTTACAAAATAATTGGATAATTATAATTGATTTTTTGGCATATGTTAAAAAGGTGAAAAATAATTTAAGGCATTTTTAGTATTTTTGGTGCAAGTATGGCAAATCTTTTTATTTTGTATGAATTTGCAGAATTTAAAGATATAAATTACGTCTCAATATGTTATATAATATTGTAATATTTGACAGGGTTACTCGATCATATTAACAGGCACATTATAGTAACTGGTCACCATCCACTATCACTGATACTGCAGTATCATTACAAAAGGTCATTTATCTGTTGCGAGACGGTGCAGAGGACGATGTGTGATGATGATTGACCTTCTTGCTTTCCTCTGTTGCAGAACATCGAGCTGAAGGTGGAAGTAGAGAGCTTGAAGCAGGAGCTCCAAGAGAAACAGCAGCTTCTGGATAAAGCCCTGTAAGTCCACAAATATTAAATCATTATTATTTATTAATGTGCAGTTACTCTCTGCTCAAAGGCTTCTCAGTCTGAGGGCGTGAACATTGGTGTCAAAACAATCTCTTATTACGTACGTGCATTTTGATTAACTGAAAATCAATTACTATTTTAAATTCTGTAAACACTGTAAAAAGATCCTCTCTTTAACTAACGAGCAGCAGACAAGAAAAGCAGATACTGACTGTGTCGTCTTTGGTGGTTTTGATTAATACAGCACACAGTGTGTACTGGCGGACAGATGCACGTCCATCTATGGGTGTTGGCTGGCTGCGTGCTCCTGTCTTAACTGTGGTAACACCTCATATCTCTAACAGCTCATATATCATGCAGCAGCTGAAAGTGATAACACACACACACACACACACACACACACACATATAACGGACACACTCACTCAGATAGATGGGCGAGTGCAACCCACAACTTAAACCCCTGACATGTTACGAAACTCTTGTGTAGGATTATTGTGGACAGGCTGCAAAAGTGCTGGTGTTGTAAATGTGACACGGTGATGAGGGGGACTGTCCTATAACCAGGGGATTCAGCTCGAGGCAGCTATGATATTAAATGTCCACCCTGCTGAAGTGCTCCTTGGTAAATTACAAAAAAAAAGCATGAAGCTACACATTTCACAAAGAGTCAAAATCTTGCAGACTTTACCACGCATTTTGGTAGTTATGTGAGAGAAACCCAGTCCCTTTTGTGTCTTAGATTTCTGCTAAAAAAAAAAAGAAAAATGTGTTAGAAGAGTTGTCTCAGGTGATTTGATAGAGATTATGCAAAGTTTAAAACAAGGAAAATGTTTGATACCGTTGATTCAGATGTCGTCCTCTACCTGCAGGGCTTCTCCTGGAGCTTGAAACTGAGTTTAGTAGATCACTCTGGCGAAAATGGAGCTCTTACTGGGTTGCATGGAGATGTTTGGCTTACACCTCACAACAGTTGGCCCTGCGTTACTGCTGAAATGGACAGATGATGATGCTGCTTAAAGGTCAGGGTTGTTGACCTTTATAGTTCATCACTGGCCAGCTGTTGGCGCTCTTGGAAAGGATGAATTGGCTCTTATTACTGGTCTCTATTTTTGTGGCTGGACCGTGTCAGCAGAGATGATCCTGACTGTAAAGTGGTTATTGTTGCACGGCTTTGAGTTCTGCTTTCCGCCTGGAACAGCGGTCAGGCCGGTTTTGTATTTTTTTAAGTACATACTCAGTCTTTTTTCTTATGTCTGACTTGAACTAATAATTTTCTGTCTGTGCTGGTTTAAATTATTAACACTTGTAAAGGGTTGTTTTAAATTCATAGAATTTGAATTTGTGACCTGAAGATGCAAGGAGTGATTCTGGAGAAAGATGATCATTGAGTCTCATTTCCTGGTCCTCAAATTCCACATTTTGGATTCATCCAAAACGTATTTGACGACCTGGGAGTTTGAGACTATCTTACCGACCTGTGATTGGCCAAAGTGTCACGTTAGGGTTGGGATGATGGATGATATGACATCATGACATCATGATTTAAAATCCTAAGAGAGTCAGGAGGGAAAGGGTCCAAAATTAAAACCTGGCAAAAGGCAAATCTCGGTACATTTTCCATTTGCAAAGTAAAATCTTGTCACTTAAAATGCAATAAAAGATTTACAAGTAAAAAAAAACCAACAAGCCAATAGAAGTAAATTATCAAAAAAATTGCACCTTAAACTAACTAATGAATAAAGGATGTCAGCCAGTGAGTGCAGAAATGCTACAGGCTAGGTTATAGCTCCTTACACCTGCTTTATTAAGGGAAAAATTTTATATAATCACACTATTTACTGCCCAGTGAAATCACGTCTAAATTTAAGTGCAAAAATAAAAATTATTTTAAACTCTACTGTATTTTTTCTGCTTTATTGTTGAAGCATGCAACAGAGATATACCTATAATCGTCCATCACAATATTCCAATGTGGACATCACCATTTCCCAACCTTACCTACCGTCATGGGCTAGATTTTCTAAACCCTGAACCTTACCTTGCGAGCCAGTCAGCATCTTTGGAGGGACTTCTGGCAGCTGTGGGCGTGGTTTCAGGTGCGCCAACAGCACAAAGCATCCACGGAAACGACTCATGTCAAACAAACAATGGCAGCTCCTGAAGAGGTTTGTGTAGATATGACAATCGCATCAGTTAAATCACAACTAGAGTGTATTTCTTCATTGAAAGAAGAACAAAGAACAGCACTGAAGGCTTTCATCGCTGGAAAAGATGTTTTTGCTCTTCTTCTTCGGCTTCAGTTTGGTGAGCTGATCTGATTGGTTGAAGTTAGCCCGTGTTAGACGTGACCATTGACTCATCCAATCACCTGTCAAGTGTTTTTTTTCCAAACAGTTTCTATGGACGATTCCCCAGCAAGAGGAGAAGAAGAAGATCAAATATACTAAATCAAAAACCAAATTGAGTCATGACCTTGAAATCGAAAATCAATCAAATTGTGGATTTGGGGAATCATGACACCTCATTATGTTGAAAGGTCATTATGGGATTTTTGCCTGATGACACCAAAATTAAACATCCGACTCCAGCTTTAATTAAGTGGGAAGAAATACATAATCAGTCTTACAGTTGTCACCACAGATTTACGAACAGCAACAGTCCTCTGCTGGGAAAAGTGACCACTGCTGCTTGTTTCCTTGCTTGTTATACTTGCTGCATATTCTGTGGTTTGGACGTCGACCAACTTCTGTCTTTGCCAAGATGAAGAACAGCTCAGTCACAGTAGCCGTTGGCAAACAGACAACACATAAAAATCTTTGTGACAAGATAATTGTTAAATAGTAGAACTCCAAACCTTTTCTGGCAGTGTCTTAAATCTCAACCTCCTGAAGGTGCAGCCTCACAGAATTACTCAGTAGTTTAAAGTGTTTGTGTTGTCGACACACTGAGATGACTGCATCATCTCTCTCCTGACTTCTTGCTGGCGGTTAGGGGGTGAAGGTCTTGTCCACTACACATAAAGACCATTTGTCTATGAGACAGACATTTGCATTGCTCAGTCTGGTTCAAAATATCCCAGTTATTTGAGCTGTTGCATGTGGTGGACAGAGTTAAAAACGTATGTCGAGAGGGTCCAGAAGAGGACTCATGGCGACAGAGTGGCGTGCGCCATTCTGGGAGCAGAAATTCTGGGGTGGCGTTGTTGACTGACTAAGTGATAAAGACAGATGCTCGCACAGTTGGAGTCTGAAGGAGTGAAGGGGAATGTTTACGTCATGAATGTGGTCGTTTCGCAGAGAAACAGGACGTGTGTGAGGAAACTCAGATTAAAGTTTAAAATGTTTCATGCATATTCAGCTTTCACAGTGTGTATGATTTGAGTGTGACACCACGAACACACCAGTAATTACATCCACTGCTGTGTCTACGTCAAGCCTTTCACCGCGTTCACACCGTGCGAACATCCCTTCTGTGAGAATATATGTTGGCATTAACCATGACAGTAAAAGCCTACACCGTGGGCGAGGCAGCTTACTTAATCTCTGCTATAAGTGGCGGGTGTTGGATATCCCATGAGCACCGTAGCAGCCAGGAAAGTGATGACATCATATTGTCTCTTGGCTCTCGCTAATGTCTCCCTCATGTTCTAAAGCTGACCACTCTGACTACGTTTGTGTCTTCGAATCCACAATCCAATTTCACTTTTGCTTTTTAAAATTTAAGCTAACTCTTGAATAATTAGTTAAAAGTCTTGCTTGAGTTTTGTGAAACCAGTTAAGGTGAATTAAGTTAACTGAACTTGAGAAAACATGTTCAACAATCTTAAGACTCAGTTCTTCTTTGCACATAAATAATTTAAAGCTGCAGCTGCTCCTGCTGGAGCTACTTTGTTCCACAACTGACACAGTATTTATATTTGATATTACTGCCAGTATATCTATTAAATTTTAAGTTTGAGGTGGTAGAGACTGAATTTAAGTTTTTAAGTTGAGTTTTTATTACTGTGAAAACAGGCAACCGTAACTTATCTCAACATGTAGTAGAGACACACAGGAAATTTTTGTTTTCTTCAAACTATAAAAAGTAGGTTCTAGTTTTTTTGTGTTAACGTAAATGATTCTTTTTATTGAACAATAAGTTGACTGTCTAACATTTTTTAGCCCATTCAACTATCAAAACATATGCTGTGACAATGTATGTGCTGTTAATTGGCCCTGAACTAAAAAGTGAACTCAAAAATCAAAACTTTTTGACTTAACATAAAAAAAAATGTTCATCTCACAAGGGATGAGTGTTTGTATCAAGTAAACTCAAACTTTTCTTGTTATTTTGACAGTCCTGAACATTTTGTTCGGACCCTTCATTAAAATTTTGTGTCAAACTTTGTGACTGTTGCTGACTAACTCTTACTCACCTTTTCCCGTGTTGAACAGCACAACAGCGGAGAGCTTAACCAATCACAATGAGGCAGAGCTGCAGAGACGGTGTCAGGAGAGACAGCAGGAAATCGACCACATGCAGCAAGTGCTTGAGACCAAGATTCAGCTCCTGCAGGAGGTTCGTCCTGCTCAAACCTTCAGTGTGGTTAAAACTGACTCACCAGTGTCTCAGATTTATTAAACATAACTGTGTGTGTTTGTTCCCAGGAGGCCCAGTTAGCACGCAGCGAGGCCGAGCGGATGGCCTCGCTGGCTGGATCACACTCCAACGCCTCCCTCCTCTCCCTGGACACCCCCATGGAGGACATCCCAGAGGACGAGAGGCCTCCGAGCATCCTGTCCCCTTCCAACACCACCAAAGACAGGTGAAAAACACGAAGGAATCTGCTCAACCACCACCGATTTCAAACAAATCCAGTCCACATCTCTGTCTCACTGACTGACTGCGTGTGTGTTCAGGTTAATAGAGGAGCTGACAAAAGAGCTTCGCTCCAAGGAGGCCCTCATCACAGAGCTGAACGGAGAGAAGAAGACTCTCACACTGAGGGTGGGAGAGCTGGAGGGACAGGTGGAGGAGCTGTCTTCATCTCTGCTGCAGAAGGACAAGGATGTGGAGGTACAGACACTCTTTAATGAAGTTTTAAAGTTACATATTTATGTGTACTGTATCATAAAATGACCATGATATGTCAGCAGGGATTAAGGAAATGTGCAAAATTGAAATAGCGGCTTCTCCAACAGCAGTCACTGAACTCCAACTCCAGGGTGTGTATTTTCAGAGCAGTGGGCTTTTGTTTTCGGGATGACAGGCTTAGCTTTATATTTATGCCGCTTGTCAGTGTCCCTGCAGCCTGTGGGCAAAATGCCTGAGCTTTGAGTCTGGGAAGGAGGGGGAGATGGAGGGAAACAACTCACTTCAACCACAGATTATATATTAAATAGAGATTCAACCTATTTAACACTGCTGTACTCATTTCTGAACACCAGGGTCTTATATTTTGGCTTTAAATCACACCTAAAATCAAAATATCCTTTAAGGTGGCATCTCTACAGCTAAGTCCTAGCAAATTCATACAGAAATTTGCCATATTCTTTCTCTAATCCTTCAATATCATCTGAAAGTTGTTTGCATCAGCTAGTTATCCCTTAAATATGTATGTAGGGTGCACCAGTCCAGCCTTGCACAATTTATACGAGCCGTCTAATATTATCACATTCCTCTGGACCACCATGTCTCCTCTGGTCAGACTTCTATTCCAGAAAGAGGCTCCCGAGGCTGCGTGTGTGACATTCCTAAACCTCATTTTAACAGCTATTTATGTAGGTCACAAGCTATTTGCATACACAAACTAAACAAACACACACACACACATATACACACACTGCAGGTGTGTGTAAGTACTGATACACTTGTAGAGCCCCATGAAACATGATACCATTTAATATTTCTTTGAAGATTTCATTTGTTTGCATCCCTTTTTTTGTACATGTTTCTGATCACACTTTAAATTAAGGTACACATATTCACTATTTACTAGCTGTTGATTAGCCTGTAAGTAATGGTGAATAGTTGTACTAGAACCCGACTGATATATATGGGTGCTTATCGTGATTTAGCAGAATGGGGAACATTTATGAGGTTTGGAGGAGCTCCCTGGCAGGTCTAAATGCTGAGAAGCCAAGCTTCTTGTTTTACAATCTGCCGTAATTGACTGACAATATTAAATTATTCAGCAATTAACTCATACTGGTGTTTATTGAGCTATTTATTTTATTTTTATTATTCCTTTTTCAGTGTACCCTTCTACAGTTGTCTGACACGTGTATAAACATGTTATAATAAAGTTATTTGTTTAAGAAAACATCTTTCTGAGTCGTATTGGTACACAATCCACCAAGAAAAGGTCTATTTTTCTGCCGCCATTCTGGTAATTGGTGAATTTTTTCCCCTCTAAAATCATTATTGGTCTCAGAAAATCCCATTTCATAAAATGTTACCTGTTTCTTTAATCCTAACACTGTATGTAATATTTATGTTTTAAATTCTTAGATTAGTACATACAGCAGGTTTATGTTCTGTCTCCTCTGTTACAGTTTTATCAGGAGGAACTCGGTCAAGAGAGGCTGCGCATCGAACAGGAGATGCAGGTACGTGGAGCTACGTGTTTTTATATAACTTGAACATGAACTTTGGTTCATCGGCCTCCATGTGTTATTATAAAGTTCTCCACTAAGTGTCAGAACAGCTTCACTGTTCTCATTGTTTCATGTCAGACAGACTCTGCCTCCCCATGGAGAGTTAACACATAACAACAACTGGAAACTGTAGATAAAACATGACACATACTTGGATTATTTGTAGATCACAACTTGTTTTTTAGAAATTACAGTTAGTATTTAAGATATATACGGAATTTTGCAATATAACCAGCATGTTTATATTCAGATTTAAGGGGATGTGGTGCAGAATCAAGTTTGATCAAAATCTTTCAAAATATTTCCAAAATACAGCCTGTTTCTGCAGAAATCAACAAGGTAAAATCAATGCAACTATTCTTTGTAGTGCAAAAAACAGAAGCATCATTATAGCACTGCTGAAAGAAGTGACTGTTAAAATATCAGGCAGTGAACATCCTGTGAAACATCCTGTGGTGAGCTGAAACTTTGTGCAATCTGACCCTGAAAGTTTCACAACTCATCGAGGGTGGCTTCTGCCAGTCTGATTAACAAACGATACAGATAAAAAAATGTGCTGATGAACTCTCCTCTAAAGCAAACAAACATGATGCAAAAAAGACGACTGTAATTCCGCGGTGGATGGAGGATCGTGTGAAAGTGCGGTTCATCTTACGGAGGGTTTATCTCATCACACAAAGTGCCAGGGACTCATTACATTTACAGGATTCAGCTGCAGTGACATCCCCAAGGACACATTTCACTCTGAGTATATAATGAAGCTACAAATGGAGGGGGACCATTACCTTGATGTCGGCTCCATCTACCCACAGACAATCTGCACCATTCGTGGTTCAATTTGCAGATAGATTTGTTATTCATCTTGTTGGTGCTGTGCGGTGCTGCTTCATGTTGTTTGGCTCGGCCCTATAGCCTGAATGTGACACACAGTATTTGTTTGCAAGCATGTTTGTTGTTGGGTGGTGCCTGTGCGGGGCGTTTTAACTTGTAAATCAGTTGTGGATGAGGGATGCAAATGTGCTAGTCAGGCAGGCCCTCTGCTCAGATTTCACACAGGAGCTGAGTAGTATGTTCAGTGATGGACAACTACACTGTATGTGCAAAATATTTAATCACTACGGGAACTGTGGGCTGGTATCTCAGAGTGTGACACGTATGATTTACATACGCTACAACATTTTGTGTCTGAGTGTTCATGTAGATAAGAAAAGGCATAACCACACAGTAAAATAAGTGCATGTTGAAATACGGGTTCTTGGGTCAGTGCAGAGGACATTTGAGTTTGCAAAATAAGAGGAAAGTGACAGTTGCTTGTTGGTGGTGCTCACATGTGCAAAAGAATGTATGTAAGGCAGCGTGAATATGACCATGACACTGCATTTTGAGTATTCATGTAAACAAATTATGGTTAAAGCAAAAATGGTTTGCCATATTTTGTAACTTTAAATGACACTTGTGTCTTTAATAGTTCGGATTATTTGAAGTGGGGTTGTATGAGGTACTTCCTGTATTACCCACAAAGTATATTTTAGCCACTTAAAAAAGGTCCACTGGAAGAAAATCAACATAAGTTTATGTGTATGCCATATTTAGAATAGCTCCAGTGCCCTACTTTGTCAGACAGCCTTTTCAGAAATTAAACCATCATTATATAAGGCAAATATCGCTCTCTCCAGCCCAACCAGACTTCATTGGCAAAAATGAATAAATATACCTCAAAGAACACGGAAGTTGTTGGCTGAGTGCTGCCTCGACTGGTTAGTTTGTTTGTGTTATTATGCAGCTTCTGTGTTTTAAAAGGTTAGTTTGGAGTCACTGAAGTCTCACAATAACACAAACAAACTAACTGACTGAGGCAGTGAGAGATGAACAACTCCTGTGTTCTGTGAGATAAAATTCCTGATTTCGCCAGTGGAGTCTGGTTGAGCGAGAGAAAGCAATACAACTTACATAACAGCAATTTCTTATTGGAAAAGGTTGTCTGATGGCAAGGTAAAGCAGTGAAAATACTTAAATATAGTGTACACATAACTAATATTGATTATTTTTAGGTGAACCTCTTTTTAAGTGGCCCTTTAATTTATTCTAAATGTGGGCTTCGGTTGTTCTTTTTCATTAATTTCAGTTCTGCAGCCGTGACAGAAACTGTTCAGCTGTACAGCTTCATTTGTATGTAAGAGCAAAAGAGATCATGTGAAGATCAGTGTAGCTGGGGTCTTCTGCGTGTGTGCGTGTGTGTGCGTGTGTGTGTGTGTGTGTGTGCAAATTCCCTTGAGGTGCCTTCTTTCACATGTGCGTGCTCTCATGCAGGCATGTCGTTGGTTAGCAGTTTAGCGGGTCTGGTTTCAGCCGGGTTGTCGATAGGTCAGGTCGACCTCTGAGGGCTCAGCGACCCCAACACTGATATCAAGTTGTGTTGTTTCAGACAGACAACTGCCATAAGAGCTCTTAATTAGTTCCCCAGACACCACAGCCCTTTAGATCAAATCTATGTCTGGAGAGAGCTGAGGAGGAGGAAGCAGGAAAGACATATCATCTGAAACCTCTTAACACAATGGTTTCCAGGGTTTCATCTGCAAAAGTAATTTGTAGTAATTGGCACACTGTAAACAACTATTTTTATACCCTTTGACATGTTTGTATTTATAAACACCATTCAGATTCACAAAGCATCTGTTAAAAAGAAGAAATATCATATATCTACACTTATTATTCAGCTGCATCAGCATCTGATTTTGAGAAAATGACTCAGGCCCACTATAATTATCCTTTGCATAACCAGCAATCAAGGATCTTGAAGGAGACACAAAGTTTTAAAACTCTGTCCCATACATTAATGAGGAAATACAGGACCTGCGCTCTGAATTGTTTTGAGGATGAAAGTATATCTGCAGTCGACAGGATTCTGCGTACACCGTGTCTGCTCAGAAGTCACAGCGTGACAGCATGACCATCTGTTTGTGCCTTCAGGGAAAACAAAATTGTGGTCACTGCAGAGATGAAGTTGCACAGTCAAATGCATGATAAAGGCCTGCTTGTTTGAGCATCACAGTCAAATCATTGTTGAAATATCTGCACCACGGCAACAGCAAATACAAACAATACTAATCTTAGCAGGTTTCGACACACTAGTCTGATGAGGGCGCTATTAAAAGAACAAAACCACCACAACCGATTGATTTATTCTACTATTTCGTCAGTATTTAACAAGTTTACTGACATGCTAGTACGTTAGCAACTTGGGCTGCTTTAGTAATCACGTAACAATCTGTTTTTTTTTATTTATATAATCACAAATGCCCAAGAAAGTGATGAATTAAAAAAGTTTAATTAAACTTATGATGGTGCACCCACAACTGCTTATTGATTATCAAATGATAATCTGTCAAATACTGACTCTGTTATGCTGCCAGTATGATGATGACCTCAAAATACGTCCTCATATGTAACATCAGGCCATCTTTACTTCACCACTCTGCAGCCTTCTTTAACTGCTGTAACCTACATATGTGTCGTCTTGGCAACCGATTTTATTGCTCACTGATCCTTAAACATCCTTTTATCTTTAGTCTGCAGAGCCTCTTGTCTGATGACCCTGGATTCATGAATAGAAATAGAATAAAATGTAAAAAGAAATATTAATTTTATTGGCCTGTTCTGGAGTTTAGAAGTGTATGTAGTATATATATTTTTTATTTCATGCACAGTTTAAAGTAAAAAAATTGGTTCTAGTCAAGTTTTGTACAGTGAAATAGTTTAGTAATGTGTAAACTCAGAATCAGAATCAGGTTTATAGCCAAGTTGGTTTACACATTCGAGGAATTTTCCTTAGTGATTTTGTGCATAACAATGAATACACATAGTAAGTACAGATTACAAAAAAGGGCAAATACTGCAAGTTAGTAAGCATAAATAGGAAATAGAAGATTGACAATAAAATATAGAAAAATATTTACAATATGCTGTGTATTATCTTTTAATGGATGTTTTTTGTACCTGTGTAAAGTATCTTTGAGCATCCTGAAGAGTACTCTATAAATAAAATGTATTATTATTTTTATTATCATTATTGTTATTATTATTATTATTATTAGCAGCAGCAGCAGCAGCAGTAGTAGTAGTAGTAGTGGTGTGATATATAATATTCTATCATAAGCATTATTATATATTGACTAACATTGTGAAACTTGTAGAACATGCTGTGGCAATAATATACTGTACATATCAATGGTGGCAATATTGTATGGTCTAATAGAATAGAATAAGATACAATATTATGTCAGTTTATCACATAAAGTAGTTTTGTATAGTGCAGATAGTGTAGTAATATGTATACATTAAACAGAGTGATTATACTGTAATATAAATTATCTTATCATAAGAATTATTATACATTGACTTGGATTTTAAACCTTGAACATGGTCAAGTAGAACACAATAGAGTGTCGCTTTCAGTTTTATTTAATTATACAGAGCGTCACTAATGTTACCATGTTACTGAGCATTTCACCTGTTCAGTCAGGCGAACTGAGCTTAGAAAACCGGCCAGAAGGAAGTAACAGACTCCCGGGGGGCTTCGCTCTGTCTCTTTACTAATAAACCAACACATAAAGCTGATATTTGCTGGCTCTGCGTTTAATTATGCGTTTTAAAATTGAACCCGGCCGTTTTAAATCGGAACCATCGTGGGTATTAAACCATGAGCAGCTCTGTATGACTGCACCGGATTCTCCGCCCCCCTCCCTTCTCACAATGGTACGGTCCCCCGCTGCAGGTCTGGTCGAAGCAGCCACATCGTTATCTATCCAGAGGATCTTCGACCCGACGGCACGAAGCACGGAGCCCCGGTGAGGACGTGTCTGCCTCTGTAGCTGTCGGTAACGGCTGTGAAATGACTGAAGAGTCCTTCCTGTGGACAGACACACCGGGGAGACACTCAGAGGACTGTCCCAGGACGCGTGTTACCGCTCCGTGTCAGTGTAAAGGGAAGCCGGATTATAACCTATCATCGCCGGTCATGATGAACCTGACGGCGTGCGGTGCGGCTCGTGTGTGCGTGACAGCCGAGTGATGGTGCAGAGGTGCATGCGGTGCTGCTGGGAAATGCGGTTCGGAGACACGGCGAGCGGACAATATACAGCTAAATACCGCATCTGATAGACGAGACATTACCATGACTTGGTCTGTGGGGGTGTGCGCCATATTCCTGATGCACCTGCTGCACCTCCAGCACATGAATGGAGAACCAGAGCTGATGGATATCTGTCTATTTAATGATTACCACCTTATCTATTGATCTATTTTTACCTCATGGATTTCAGTCCTGCCAAAAAAACAAAAAAATCACATGTGCAACTATTCTCTACAGTGAGCTTCTTCTTGTCTACCTCATCTCTTTTATTTCTAAGCCATTGAATTTAATGCCATTGTAAGGACTGATGATAAAGACTTTTATTGTGCTTTAAAAGCATCCCAGAGAGCATCAAACCAGATTTCATCGTTGAGAACAGGCTTATATGCAGTCTGAACGTCTAAGACCTCTTTTCGGCCTCTTTTTAACCAGCTAAAATATGGTTACGACATCATTGTCTTACAAAACACAAATTTGTTTAATCAGTTTGATAATTTGTTAAGTCGTAGGTTGAAAGGGTGAAATCTGCTCTATACGAAGATTTAATTTCAAAGAATATATTGTTTCATATAAAATGTCATAAGTACAAACTATATATGCTGTGTGCTACTGGATCTGTAGAATAAAGAAACCGCATCTCTTGCTGTAGCCTAATGCACATACATAAGTACTTATTACCATATTAGGTACAGCTTTGACTATTCCAAAAGTATATGCACTGGGACGAGGTATAAGATGTTGACGCGGTTGCGAGGATAATGTGGCTGGATTAAACACAGGAGTTTCTTTTAGGCAACTTGGGTTTGAGACCTACATGTGGCAAATTTGTTTTTCTGGCCTTCAAAGTGGCGATAGACTATTATTTGCACATTGTAACGGATAAAAAATGCCACTATTGCAAATCTAACTATTGCAAATATAATTCAATCAATTAGACGTTGAAAAAACGTTCACTTTTGAGCAATTTTTTCACCCAGTGACTGTAGTCATTTTTTAAATGTCTTTTCACTGGAAAAAGCTCACTGGGATGTGTTTACTCTGATGCAGCTTGAACATTACACTCTATTGTGTTTTACACGGGATCAAATTCAATATAAGGATTCCTTAAGTTAGAGTAAACTCATCTATAGTTATCCTAAGTCTGTGGAATGCTTGATCTCAAGATGAAGGAGACGTGTCGCATCTGTGGACGGGAGCTCTGCGGTAACCAGCGGCGATGGATCTTCCACCCCACCGCCAAGCTCAACCTGCAGGTGCTCCTGTCTCATGCCCTCGGGCAGGAGCTGACTCGGGACGGCCGAGGGGAGTTCGCCTGCTCCAAGTGCACCTTCATGCTGGACCGCATGTACCGCTTCGACACGGTGATCGCCCGCGTGGAGGCCCTGTCCATCGAGAGGCTGCAGCGGCTCCTGCAGGAGAAACACCGGCTGAGGCAGTGCATCGGAGGGCTCTACCGGAAAACAAACGCAGAAGAGGCGACGTTAACTGGAGGGGATGAAGGACCGGGAGATGGGATGGTGGACATTTCAGGGCTTACTCATGCAAAATACTGCGCCCTGCTCCAGGATGACCTGGTCTACTCTTTGTACGAGTCCTGGGCCGACGACAGCTTGGACTGCCACCACCACCACCCTCAGTGTCCTGCCGCTTCAGGGTCAGAGGTCGCAGGCTCACAACGATGTCCTCCCAGCACTCCGCGGAGGTGTCGAGGGTGTTCCTACCTGCGCGTGGCGGACTCTGACTATGAAGCTGTTTGTAAGGTGCCCAGGAAGCTGGCACGCAGTATCTCCTGCGGGCCGTCAACCAGATATTCAGCCAGCGTTATTGGTGGGAGTATGACTGGAGGTGGTGCAGGAGAAAGACAGAATGATTCAGAGGAAGCCCCCTCCTCTGTAACTCTGGTCCCTGGTTCTCAGGACCCCTCGAAGACATCCGACAGCGATCGCACCCTGGCTGGGCGCGCCAGCTCCAGCCCCTCGATAGCATCCTTAGAGACAACCGAGGAATTCATTCACCCTGGGCCGCTGAACTCCCCCAGGGAACCAATAGACGACCGGATATCCGACTCTCTCTCTGAGGAGCACATGGGTGCCCCGCATGGCCAGACCGAGCCTGGACCGAGCCTCTCTTTGGCACTCTGTCTGCTGCAGAGCTACGCCGCCCACCGGCCAGTCCGGAGCTCCAAGGGGAGCAAACTGCCAGTGCTTCTCCGACGGAGCGCCAGCAACGGAGGCACGAGGCTGGGCTTCCCTGATCCTGTTCTGGGAATGTCTTACGGAACACCAGAAGGAGAAAGAGAGAACCACCTGCCAACACCTGAGCTGGAGGCGCCTCTGATCAGGCTGCATGTCGGGCTTGATCAAGATCTGAACTTTGCTGACATGGAAGAGTTACTGGAAGATGTATACAAAGAGTATCCTCGTCCTCCTCCTCACCAGGTATAAAACCTTGACGAGGATGGTGACGGTGCTGTAATACAAGGATTTTACTGCCCAAAGTAGAGAATTTTGCCTACTATGCACTGAAAGTTTGCAGTATCTGCAGCAGTAGGAGTGAACCGACCTAACAGGCTCTTTGATGTTTGACAGACAAACAGCGCAGCCTGCCCACAAAACGATTATTCTCACCACTTTCTAACTTAATTAGCCTCGTAATCCAACTGTCAGTCACTTAAATCCTGCCTACAGCTTCTCCAACAAGCTTTCACCCATGAGGATGTGAGCTGCAGTGTGTGTTTGTGCGTGTGTGCTTACTTAGTTGTCTATGCGTGGGAATATATTACATGGGCAGTCAGGTGTGGGTAAGCTGTGGCCTAATTATCTAATGTATGTGTGAGTGTGTGCACGCACAGAGGTCATTAGTCATGTCAATAAAATAGAGAACATAATGTGAAAGCAAGCACAGGCATTTTGACAGTTTAATACATGTAAATATTTAAAAAAAACTGAAATGTAATTGCTTATATAACTAAGTGGTTTTAGGTTTTAAGGCTAAGCTGAGGATCTACAGAGACTTCCAACACAGCCTGCAGACAGACTAGAGGCTCCCAGCTTTTACACTTAGGAAACAGTTTGCTGTAGCACAGGATTTTCTGCTTAGGTATGCAAGAACTAGTGTGTATATGTATTTGTGTGTTTACAGTGTTAAAAATCTGCCTTCTTCGAGGATAGCGGTTTTTGGAGGGTGTGTATTTGTCTCTGAATGACAGGATCTTTTTTGAAGGGATAGTTTGGAGTATCTGAAGTGGGGTTTGTATGAGGTACTTATCAATAGTGAGTGACAGTGTGTTTACTTACAGTAGATGGTTATTGACTCGCCAGTTTAGAGAAGCAGAGCGGCGTACCAGCACAGAAGCGTGCATAACGTGCATATTCTAGCCACCCAGAACAATCAATCTGTTGCATCTCTTTCAGTGCATGCAATATTTGCAATACTTTAATTGCTTTACCTAGCCAGCAGACGGCCTTTTTTGATGAGAAACTGCTGTTATAGAGGCCAAATATCGTTCTCTCCAAAAGCAACCAAACTCCATTGGCAAAAACAGGAATTTTACCTTGCAGAATGCAGGGGTTTCTTGTCTAGAGCTGCCTCGAACTTTGTTTTTGATCTTTGTTTGTTCATGTTATTGTGTGACTTTGGTTAGGCAGCAGTAACACAGCAACTCCTGTGTTCTGTGTGGTAAAATTACAGTTTTGTCTTAACAACTCTGGTTGATTGGAGAGAGTGATATTTGGCGTATATAACAGTGGTTTCCTGTTGGAGTAGGCTGTCTCTACAGCAGAGTAAAGCAGAGAAAATACTTTTACTGCTACTAATATAGTGTAAATTGAAACTGATCTCTCTTCAAAAAAATCTGAACGATCTCTATGATAAAAGTGTGTGATCTTCGAGCCCAGGCTGCTGCTGACTGAAGTAGGTTAGATGTGGGGAGACATTAAGACAGAGTCACTCCACTAGTGGCCTATTTTCACTCAGAGAACCCTTGAGGCACCGTGATCCACGCAATGTCAGCCCACCCTGTCATCTCAACACTGGTTGGCCAGTGCAATAACACTGAATTAACGTAATAATTTCTATTACAGAATACATCTAAATTAAATTTATATGTATTTAATTTAATTTCAGCTGCATTAAACCACAATTTGATCTCAATGAATAAATGTATAAGTCGGTGCATTTTAATGACCTTATGCCTCTAGTCAGTGAAAGTTGGAAGCATTTATACTCTGGTTATGTAAAGATAATAGTGGCTCAGAGCACTTTGAGCACACTCGCTCGTGCTAACTCATGCATGCAGACACTCTGTCTCACACCACTTCAGAGGCTCTCTCCCCGTTGTAGCTTTTTACAGAGTGCACACATGAATGAGCAGAGTCTCTAAAATGTTGTACACATATTACACAACCCACTGTGAAAGTTATACAATCTGCAGCCTCTGTATTTTTTATGAATTTGAAACAAACAAATTCCTCGCAAATAATTCAGCAGTTGGTCAGACTACTAACATACTAATGTTTGTGAGTTGTTTTTATAACGTATAACTCTTGGTTTCTCCCCCCCAGAGCCTCGTTGAGGAGCAGCAGAGTCAACTGAACCAGTATGAGTGTGCGGCTGGTCAGTGTGTCAGCGAGCTGCAGAAGGCCCAGCTCCAGGTACAATCCCTGCAGGCCAAGATCCACGAGAGCGAGGCCAACAACATGGTATGGCACATAAAAACGCCTCATCACAGCTGTATATTTCTGATAAATCCACATCCGATGGCGGCCTAACGGCGACATCCTGTCTTGGTTTGTAGAAGCTGCAGGAGAAGCTGAACGAGATGGAGTGTGAGCTGCGTTCAATCCGTCAGGCTGCTCATAGTCAGGAGAGAACCATCCAGAATCTCACAGAGTCCAACAACACCAAAGACAGTGAGGTGAGTGTCTGTTTCGTACATTAAAGGGATAGTTAACCCCAAAATCAAAAATATATACAATACAATAATATATATGTATTTACTCAGAGTGTGGCTATTTTTTCTCAAGTGATGTTTGGTTTTATTGCCAAGGTGGCCTTAAATTTCAGTGGCATTAAAAGGTCTTGCATATAAGTTGCTAATACATGTAGACACCTTATTATCTTCAGTAATCACGTCATGATTTCAATTGTTCAAACAGACAATGTCTCCAAAACTCACATCATAAGTATCTAGATGGATAAGTAGCACCACAGGCCACAAGAAAAACATGCATTTTTGATTTTGCGGTGAACTGTCCCTTTAAGTAGTAGATAAGCAACCAGTTTGAGATAATATCAGTATTTGAAAAAAGTGCTCAAACCTGTGATTTACTGTGTTTAAAGGCCCAGGAGTTGTACCAGCTGATTGAAGGGCAGAACACCACTTTGTGTAAGCTGAGAGAAATGGCTCATCGCAACCAGCTGGCTCAATGCAAGGTGAGACGTTGTGCACGAATAGTGGTGCAAACCAGCATTCAAGTCGGCATGGTGAGAAGTCTTGTCTTCGGGCTGATGATGTGCTGATTGGTCTGTGGTGATCCCTTCTCCAGACTCCAGAGGGGGTCAGCGAGTCCGTGACGCTCGCTCAGCTGCAGGCCGAGCTGGTGGGGGTGCAGAGCTCCCTGTTCTCTCTCGGCCTGGAGCTGGAGGCCAGCCAGAGGAGTCTTAGGCAGAGCCAGAGGCAAGGAGACGACCTGATGAGGTTCAAGGACAGACTCAACACTGATCTGCAGGAGGCACTGCAGCACAGGGAGGTCACTGAAAAACACAACCAGGTCGGTGCATTACGTGAAACATTTTAAAGAAGTCTTGAAGTATGAATGAAGCATGTGTAACCTCTCATCTCTGTGCTGCAGGACCTTCGCTGCGCCCTTCAGAAAACTCGCTCTGAGCTGCAGGCGAAAGACGCAGCTCTGAAGGAGAGCGAGGCAGAGAGACATGCTGTGGTGCAGGAGAAAGACAGGAGCGTCACACAGCTCAAACACTCTCTGCAGGACAAAGAGCAACAGCTACAGGTAACACACACACTTTCATACACTTTCAATGCATACAGGGCATAGTACCCTGTCTAAATATTTTTGTATCTGTAGGAGTACTCAGAGATGTTGGAGTCAACAGGAGGCTCCAAACCAAGAGATGCTCTGCTGGAGAAACTGAGAGAGCGGATCAAAGACAGAGACAGAGCTCTGGAGGTAAAACACAAGTACCAGATAAAGAGACAGAGATTAATGTCTGCGTGGTAGAAATAGTGAGTGCACTCCAAAATGTCCTTGATACTGAAGACTATTGTTCTCTGTGGATTGCTGAACCATATACTGTGTGATTCATGCGACAGTCTTTCCCGTACATTCAGTGCAGGGAAAACGAAGAGGTTTTTCACCATAAAAAGAGCTTAGAATGCATCTTGCAGCAGTCAAAAGAGCCAGTGGTAGACATTAATACAACCTCCTGCTAAACCAGTAGGTCAGCATAAAGGACAAAACACTAAATTTTTTGCACCTGTCCTGAAAAAAGACAAAATTCTCACTAAGCTGTTTACATGGCTAATTAGAGTGAATATTCCACAAAGTATCTGTTTCTGACAATTTGCTTTTTTTTTTTTGCATTAAATGAGAATTTTTAAAAAGTTGTCTACTGGTGGTGGACGTCTTCAACTGTGCAAACACAGCCTCCCACTTTCATTCGCTCAGCCAGCATTTTGAAAAGGTTGATGCTGTGATATTTGCGCATATTCAAAAACCTGTTGATATCCAAGTCTTTCGTAACGCTTAAGAGTCGTTGCGTTTCTCCTTCTGACTAGAAATGAGTGCTTTTCTTTTGTGCATGTATCTCTATCCCAGCCTTTCAAACTGTTGGCTAGTTGGTTTGTTTACAATGCACAGATCTGAAAGTAAGCAGCAAAAGACATTGCAGTAAAAATCCCAATTAAAATGCAGAATGCACTCTGCACATGTACAAAGAATACTAATTTTGCCTAAGTCATAATATCCAGATATGCTGTTTATTACATGGCCTGTATCAAATTTAGAATATTATCATATTATTAATAACAGTAAAAAATATGTGCATGTAAAATGTTTATTAATCTGTGAGGATCAGGAGCTGAATTCTGCACATCTGCTCATTTTTTGCTGTTAGCTGTAAACCCTGCACACTATATAGAACATGATGGATCAGGGTGAGGATGAATATCACAGTCGAGGGTGCCCAGAATAGAAGCAGTGTGTGATTTTTTTTTTCTTCTCCCACCTCTGCTGTCTGCAGCGCTCCATCGATGACAAGTTCCGCTGTGTGGAGGAGCGCGAGGGCCAGGTGAGGAGGCTGCAGCTGGCCCTCAGGGAGAAGGAGCGAGACCTGGAGAGACTCCGCTGCATCCTGTCTGGCAACGAGGAGACCATCACGGTGCGATCATTACACATAAGTAGTGCAAACTTATCAGGCCGGTTAGCTTGTAGGAAAAGTTTTTCTGAGATGAAAAGGCCAAAATCTGGTCAGAGATTCATCAGTAGAAAAAGAAATGTACATGAAGGTAAAAAGGTCAGTTAAAGACTATCCTTTAGAGAGTTTTTGACTTTAATCAAAACCTCCATTTATTTTCTTAAGTTCAAATTTGTCTTAAAAGTATCATGTGCATTCAAATGAAATGCATGTACTCTGGCTGTCTCAACCCTTTATAAATAAATAGTACTTAAAATAGTAAATAAATAACAAAACCCATAAATAAAAGATCAGAATTTCCATAAAATAATTAAGTTAGAAAATGACAGGTTGACATGCTAATTTTCCCTTTTCCAGCGGAGGCAATGAAGGCTTGTCACCTGTCTTAGAAAAACTTGTTGTCTAAAAGCTTTTATCGTGAAGCAGCAAAATAAGGAAATTTTAGGTTTTCATCAGCAGTAACTTAACGCCACTTTTATAGATAATGAAACGGTAAAATAAGGCAGACACCTGAAAGCACAAACGGCGATGCAGGAGAGAAACTAAACTTCAAACCACAGGGATTCATTCAGAAGCTACAAAAGTACTGAGAGCTTATTTTAGCGGGATTAGTTGCATTTAAAAAACTGTATATACACATGGTAATTTTGGTGTAAACAGTATTTGTGTGGTTACACCTGTGATTGTGACCATCAGAGTCTGGACGCGCTGGTGCGTGGTAAAGAGCTGGAGCTGGAGCAGGCGGCGGAGGCCTACAGGAACCTGCAGTGGCTGAAGCAGCAGAGCGAGGAGAAGGAGAGAAACACCCTGAGAGAGAAAGACGCCATCGTGAGCCAGCTGCAGGCAGCTCTGCAGACACGCAGCCAGGAGACACAGGTGACACACGCACACACACAAACACACACGATTTATGCTTTTGTTATCATGGCGTCTAGTTGTTTGCTGTGTGATTTTCAAAGCTTTATAAAAACCAGTCCACACAGACAAACCTGTGCTGCTTGTTTTCAAGACAGCAGGTGTGCTGACACAGCTTTCTCTGGCGGTATTTTGTTTTGCGTGCACGTAGGATCTGACGGCCGCCCTCGTTGCCAGAGTTCAGGCCGGTCCCACCGAGGTCGTAGAGGAGCTGAAGGCTCGGCTGGCGCTGAAGGAGAAACTTTTCCAGGAGCTGCTGTCAGACCGCAGCCGCCAGTCTAATGAACATCAAGCACAGATCCAGGACATGCTCAACACCCTCAGCTCCAAAGACCAGTACCTGCAGGTACACTATGATGCTGGTTAAATAACAACAATAATACCTTTATTTGTACAGTGCTTTTCAAAATAAGTCAATTAAGACTCTTTGCACCAGCAAATAGCTTAGTCAGCTGTTAGGGGGTCAGCCCTAGTCTTGATTATGGAAATGCAAGTGAGATTGTAAATAAAAAAACATCTTGAATCTCTTCATTCTTCCTCTCTCAGGATTACTCCTACAGGCTCTCCCTTGTGATCAGCGAGCAGACCGGCCAGCTGCAGGAGCTCCGCAGACAGATGACGTTAAGAGACCAGGAGCTGTCTGAGCTGAAGCGGGACAAGGAGAGGGAGATGGGAGGAGAGACCGAGCATCTGCGGAGCCTTCTCAAAGAGAAAGAAGCCTTCATCAAGGTGCCTGTTCGTGTGTTATCTTTTTTATGTCTCACACAATCCTGTTCTCCTCGTCTTCACAGTGTGCTTTATCCATCAGGAGCTGGTGCAGGGCCAGGAGGAGGCGATGCAGCCGTCCTCTAAAGAGAGCGAGGCAGAGATGAAGGCTGTCCACGAGGAACTGCAGCTGGTACTGAAGAAGGAGAGGGAGGCTCAGGTATCTGTGTGGACCCTGTCATGATGCATAAAAACAGTCCTTCTGTGTTTTTTTTAAAATCTCACAAATTACATCTTTGTGTCCTGCAGAACGAGCTCTCTGCTCTGCGTTTGTCTTTGGCTCACCAGCAGGCACCACAAATGGACGCTAAGGACGACTCTGATCATCAAGTAGGATTTTGCTTCATCCTCAGCCAATTGAACCTCCCGCTCCTTTTTTGCTCTGTGCTCCAATAACAGTTGCGCAAGCTTGGTGCCCGGCTCAACTTTCTCCTTTCCTGTTTCCAGCAAATTAGATATGCTTCATGCTACCATATTTTGAAGAGGGTTAAAAGACGTTAGTCATACACAGTCTCCTCTTAGGTTAGCTTATGTTAGCAAAATGCTAGCTAAATAGCTCGCCAATGATTGATGGAGATTAGCTTGTTAGTTAGCTGGTGTTTTGTTAACATTAGCTATAAACTGTAACTAGCTAGAAAATCTCTGTTTGCTACAGAGCAAAACACAGGCTGCTAGTTAGATAACAATTGATGTTCATTGTCTCACTTGTTAGCTAGTGTCTTACCAACATTAGTAAACTTAAAATTTGACTATTTGTTGCTTTTGCAGGTCCCAGAGCAACATCTTTTACCCATCTTCAAAATTTGGGTTGCTTTATAGACCAGCCCAGCACATAGCGTGTAAGTACAGGAAACAGGAAAGGACAAAAATTTGTCTGAGATTCTGCTGGGTGCCGAGTTTGCTCAACTGTTACTGGTGCACAGAGCAAAAGGGGGCAGGACTTACAAAGGGTCTGTTAGGCAGCATTTGGCTGTTTGTACTGTTTAAGAATTGTGTGTACTTACAATATCTGTCCTTCCTCTTTGGCCCCGCCTGCTGCTTTGATCCAGTATGTGCTGGAGCAGCTTGTGTCGGAGTACAACAAGCTGAACGATGCCCTGAGGGCCGAGAAGAGATTATACCAAAATCTGGTGCACATTCACAACAAGAGTGACAGGTAGGGAAGCTGCACCCAGGTCTTGTGACAGGCCAAGTTTCCTGCGAGTTTGCTTTAACTCTAAAAACACTTTTCCTGTCCCTCAGCTCAGAGAAGATCCAGGCCCTCCACACTGAGCTGGACTCGGTCCAGGCGCTCCGCAGGCAGCTGGAGGAGGTCCTGGCCAGGACCCGTAACATGGCCCTGGTGCTGGACAGGGCGGCTAAAAGGCAGCCTGACTTTGGAGGTGGGGATGAGCAGGGTCCAGCCTGCAGGGCTGCGGGGGGCACTGTCACTAACGCTCCGTGATGTTCTGTCTGACCACAGCACTGTTGAGTGACACTTAATGTGAGATGGAGCTGTCTGCAGCCACAGATGGTTGGTTTAATGGAAAAATGTGGTCCTAAAGAAAATCTTTTGCTTAGTAGTGAATAAAAATCAAAATCTGACTGTCAGTCTGCAGGCAGCTTCACCCAGATAGCACAAGCACTACTCACAGTAGCAGAAGCCTGTTCAGATTAACCTCCATGGTATGAAGTGGCAACGTGCAACCCAGAGTCTTATTTATTAATATATTTTGTGAGCGTGGTGTGAATATGTTTTTTATATTGTGTTTGAAATATTGCCTGCGTATTGCTTTGCAGTGCGATTGTTCTGTATTGCCATTTCTGTGTACTGTCTCTCACCGGTGTCACTCTTCCAGCCTTACTGTCACAGTGAAGTTGCGTCTTGTGGAGAAACTCGAGCTCATGCCTTACAGTGAAACGTCTCACCATCCATCATTTGTTTTATATCATCTGTTTGTGAACAAGATGTGCACACTTATCAAGGCCCAAGATACAAAATTACAAAAAAAAAAAAGATGGCCAAGTAGTTTCCTTCACTTCAGCTTCACCTTGGATTGCTCTCCTACAGTTTTATAACATAAAGCTGCTCTGCACTAGTAGCATTTTAGTCTGACAGATGTGCATGAAACATAAGGTCAGCCTCTTTAGATATAAGGTGGTAGATATGCGCTGATTACTTTAAAATAACATGGTAATTTAATATGATATGCATTGTTTATAGTTTATCTGCTTGTTGTTTTTAAAGGGACAGTTTGGATTATTTGAAGCGAGGTTGTATGAGGCACTTATCAGATGTGGACCGGGTCAACAGCAAAATGTATTTCAGCCACTTTAAAAAAAGGTGCACTTAAAAAACTTAATAACAATTTAAGTTTACACTGTATTTAGAATACTTTCCCTGTTTACCTTGTCATCCGAGAGCAAAATCAGTAATTTTACACTGCAGAACGCAGGAGTTGCTGGTCTACCGCTGCCTCGAGCAGTTAGTTCGTTTGAGTTAATGTGTGACTTCAGTGAATTTGAACTAACTCTAAAAGTCACACGTACAAACTAAATGATCGAGGCAGTGGTAGATTAACAACTCCCGTGTTCTGCGTCGGAAAATTACTGATATCGTCATTGGAGGGTTGGAGTCTGGTGGCTCCCTGTCGGAAAATGTTGTCTGACGGCAAAGTATGAATGTAGCATAAACTTAAACTGATACTGATACTGATTACTGATACTTTTTAGTTCGCTAAAATGCATTTTGCTGCTGACCCTGTCCATATCAGTTCAGTTCTTAGATTCCTACAACGGTACGACTGCTTCTCCAAACTGGGGGCGTGCTGACCTCCATCTACTGTAGCTTAATACACCGACTATGAATAAGTACCTCGTTCAACCCCACTTCAAATAATCTGAACTATCCCTTTAAGTTCAGCCTTGTACTAGGAAAGCAGCAGAATATAATACCGAGTAATTTTACTGTCTGCACTGTGCTCTCTATAAATCACATGAGATGTGAATGCCAGAAATAAGACTTGCCCATTAAGTATTTATATTGGTAGGTAGAGAACATTTTATTATCTGAATCTGTGCCCTGATCTCTCATCTAGCCTCAGAGATGGACTCCTTGTCAACACTTTTTTTTTTTTTTGTATTTTAAATGCAACAGAAATAAAAATGTGGTTCGCTTTTTGTCAAAAGCACTTCTGTTTGTTGTGTATAATTGGGAATTTTGTCTTAAGAATATCCCAAACCTGAACCTGAAGTCCCTCACTTGGTCCTTGATATACCTTCCCCTCTGTTGTTTTATCAGTCTGAATCCACATACTCATGTTTGCCCCCTAGTTTGTCCTGGTATATAATTTTACATGTTATGAATGTGTCACAAACTAAAAAAAAAATCTAAATTTCCAACAGGTTCCTATATAAACATCCATACGAAGCTGCAATGTGTACTCCCTGACATTTCCAGTCCAAATGAGTGTTTTCCCTTCGTGTCCCTGCTCCCTCATGCATGAGATTGTGGCATGATTTTCATGTTTGCATGGCTGTTCTGCTGTAAACCCCAGTTAGATATTCACTATACTAAAATTCACCAAATAAGGGGAGCTCATGCGAGCCCTTTTTCTTAACATCCCTCATATACAAAAAACAAACACGTGGACTCCACATTAGTTTAAATGACAACCAACAACATACACAGTCTCTATGTTCCCAGTATGAGAGCGGTGACAGTATGTCGTGTCACAGTGTGTAAACAGGGCCCCACATTCACTCGGTTCAGCTTACAGAGCACATTGTTCCATCAATAATAACACAGCAGTTCCATGAAGTTCCTGCCCCGTCACGCGCAGCACAAAGATATTTAACATATTAAACTTTAATACTTGCTTTAGGGTGGAGATCTTTGCAGGAATTTAACTGCCTTTGAACTTTCCCTGATCATGAAAAAAAAAAAAAATCCCATAATAAGTCCCAACAATACAGTGAGAAACTGTAGATACACACCCATGCACCTATGATTCACATCTAGGACTACACACTGTGTAATGCGAAGTATGGTGTGTGTGTGTGTGTGTGTGTGTGTGTGTGTGTGTGTGTGTGTACCATTAGGGCGTATTATGTAAAACAATTTTACTGCCAGTCACTTTCCACCAAGCCTCTGCTTCCTGGCAGCAAAACATTATGTGTGTGCCTGTGTTTTACTATATTTGTGGGGTCCAAAAACAGGGACCCCACTCAACTTTTCTTTCTGAACTCCACAAGTTTAAACAGCTGCCTGAGGGTTAAGACTTGGTTTTAGGGTTAGTGCAAGATTAGGGTGAGGGTCAGTGGGTAGGGAACGCACGTCCCCATGAATATAGTAGAATAAGTCTGTGTGTATGTACGTGTTTTACTGTATTTGTGGGGACCAAAATTCAGAACTCTATGAGTTTAAAGGAATTTTTAAAGGTTTACTGGTTTAGGGTTAAACAACTAGTTGCGGTTGGTTGTGTTACTGTAAGGGGCTAGAGAATGTAATAATCCAGTAAAACAAGTCTTTTTTGTGGGCTTGTTCTCCTATATTTGGAGGGTCCAGAAACCAGGATCCCACTCTCTCTGTAGGGACCAACAGCTTTATAGGGACCAGTGGCTGGTCTCAACAAGTTTAAAGGGCTGTTTGGGGAGTTAAAGAGTGCTAGAATTAGGTTTAGTTTAGGGTTAGGCCAAAAATATACCTGCTTTTAACTACGTCCTCACACACGCACCCCTATACATCCCCACACACCATGGCTGCCTCACATATCCTGCATCCATTTGGAGGGACGGTTGTGCACAACCTCAGAAATTAACGCTATGTGAATGCAGACGTGGTTAAATAGAAAATATGACAGGTCCCCACAAATGTAGTGAAACAAGTGTGTGTGTGTCTAAAATACAAAAATAATAACACAGAACGAAAATCATGTCGCATATATTTTAAGTTTTTGCACACAATCACCACCCTCCTTTTATGTGAGTGAATATAAATGAGCCAAAATCCATCACATTTGTCTCAGTTGAAAGTGTTTAAAGTTTTTGATCATGAACACACACATACACGCACACACACACACACACGCACACACACACACACACACACACACTCACTCACATACACTCTTGTACTGGGTTGCACTGCCTTGAGTGTGTTCCTGACTGGCTGCTGCTGCTGCTGCAATGTGTGACATAACATTTCCCCTTTAGTCCCATGACTTCCAAAGTGGTGATTCAGTGTCCAGGCGGAGTTCTGGAAAGAACGGGATACAGAGTGAACGCTAGAGAGGGAGAGACCTGAAAATTAAAGGATAAGAAGAATAACAGAGGATTAGATTATAAACAAACAGGACAAAGAAGCAAGTGGATATTGACCTTATATGGTTTTTGTATTTCCAGAGCTCAGCACAGAGGAGGACGAGGAGGAGGAGGAGGAGGGAGACGATGAAGACGGCAGCAGTGACGAGTTCACGGACAGCATAGAGGAGGATGATGATAAAGTGACAGCCAGACGTTTGGCCTCCATTCAGGTAAAAAATATTCTGTTTACATTTAACTGTTAAAGTCGGGTGGTTTGTAACCACAGATTTATGTTTCTCTGTCAGATTTAAAGGGGCTGTTCACCCCAAAATCAAAAATACACATATTTCCTCTTACTTGTAGTGATGTTTATTCATCTAGATTGTTTTGATTTTGGCAGTAGAGATGTCTGCCTTCTCTTGAATATAAGGGGACTAGATGGCACTCGGCTTGTGGTTCTCTGAAAATAGTCAGAATAATAACAAACAATCTTTTTTTCCTGACTTTTGTGTAGGCTCGTGGAACTGAGGGTGTGACTGGAGGGCCACTGAGGGGCGTAGTGTCCCAAAGAGCTGATGTAAACGAGCTTGAAGAAGCTAAAAAGACACTCGAAGGCCGGCTTGAAGAGATAAGGTTACAACTGGAGAGGGATGGATACACGTCCGTGGCTCAGATGAGGTGTGTATTTCAGATCCTCAGGAAACTGCATGTTTTGGCGCTTGTGTCTTCTGAGCTGCTTGAGAGGTGTTTAAACTGACAGCTTCATTGTGTATACGTCCAATTTGTCTTCCTTCCTCCGTTTCCTGGCAGGAGCGCACTGCAGAGGCTGCAGCAGGAGAATCAGGCCCTGAAAGAAAGCCAAGGACGAGCTGGAGTTGCGAACACAGCGAAGAATCACAGGAGTCTGATCCAGGAAGAAGAAGAGGAGGACGAGGAGGAGGAAGAAGAAGAAGAAGAAGAGGAGGAGGAGTATATTGAGGAAGAAGATGAAGAGGAGGAAACATCTCCACAGCATGTGCCCGTGGGGAAGCGAGGTCCTCCTTGTGTTAGTCTGAGTGATGAGCGTGGGAAGAGACAGTGCACGAGACCTCTGACGTCCCATCATCACACACACCAGCCTGAGACGGTAACAACCTTTACATTTAAATAACAACTGATCATGTTGAACTTTAAGTGACTGAGTTTCTAACAACTGCATATTTGTTGTAAACTTATCATACAGTGTTTTCACATAAAGGTGCAGTGGGTGGAGAACATTAAATATGATTCAATATAACAGCACCACACCCAGCGTCTTAAAAAAATTGCATGAACACCCCTCTGTTACAGTCTGCAGAAAATAAGTCATTATAATAAACCTTAAACTGGTTTAAGGCATGTAATTGATGTCATTTCCACTCCTTCTACAGTATGATTTAGGGCTGGGTCATAAGGCTTAGAAATAATAGTTTTACGTTCCACAATACACAATAAATATTTCAATATACACATTTTCTTCATACATGTTATAAAATAAATACGGATAAAAATATAACAATATCAGCATTTGTGCAAACTTACATTTAGTGAGGTAATATACGTTGGTTATTTGTAATAGAGCTCTGCAGATGGCATCGATCATGCACCGTGTTTTTAAGCTCATTGTATATTTTGCACGTAAAACTATATTTTGGAAAAGAGCTGTAGCTAGCAGATAAATGTACACATTCTTTGTTAAAATCCACTAAAACAAAGTCTTTGTTGGTTGCAAAGCAGATTTCTGGAACATCTTTGCCTCCAGGCCTTGCCCTCTTTTTCTCCCTCACTTCTCACAGCTCAGGCCTCCGGTTACAGTCTGTGTGTACGGGTGTTTTGTTCTTTTTCAGTCCTGTGGTTGTTTGTATGAGTAATGGAGTCTCACTTTGCTGTCGCAGGAGGCGGAGCCTGCTGGCGGCGGCAGCGACGTGGGAGAGCTCTGGCAGGATATCGAGGAGGGTCTCCGTGAGCAGGCGGCCCGTCTGAGCTCCGACCTGGCTCTGAGCCACCAGGAGAACAGAGAGCTGCAGGAGAGGCTGATGGTGTCTGAGGCCACGGTCCACGCTCAGGCCGAACAGCTGAAGGACTACAGGGACCTGCTCAGTGAGTCGCTCTCAGGAACATGTAGGAACAGAGACAAGGTATTAGACACTAGACAAAAACCTTATCAGCATACAAGATTCAAGTGTTGTCCCTCTTATGTCTCTGCAGCGGAGACGTCAGTCCAGCAGGCCAGTAAGCAGGTGCAGGTGGATCTCCAGGATCTGGGTTATGAGACTTGTGGTCGCAGTGAGAACGAAGCTGAGAGAGAAGACGCCAGCAGCCCAGGTGATAACACGCCAAACCTCTCTCAATCTATTACAGCCCACATTTTTCTCATTTGTCACACTTTGTTTGAAGGAGTGTGTATAAGACTGCCATTACCATGTTATTACCATGTCATGACACCTGTCACACACATGAAGGAGTAAATGTTATTCAACAACTTGACATTAACTAAGACAACCTGTTAATGTCTTTCTCAACTTTGAAAACTTGACATTATCAAACTGAGAGAAACCATTTAACTGTATGGTTACAAAAAACATTATAACAAAGACATTTTTGGCTTGGACATTTAATGACAACAGTAACACTCATTAATCTTGCATCGATGTGTCTCTTTCCTCTGTCCACCCTGTAGAGTTTGACGACCTGGAGATGTGCACGTCCCTGTCCCATCAGCAGGACTATGAGGGTGTGGGTGGCAGCTGGTACTCCGGTAACTGCAGCAGCAACAGAGGTGCTTATGAAATGGCCGATGAGTCAGCCTCTCTGCAGCATCTGGTCCAGGATCTCCGCTCACAGCTGACCCGCTGCCACAAGGTGATCCGTGGGCTGCAGCTGCGTGTCCGCTCCCTGTCCACCACCAGCGACTACGCGTCCAGCCTGGAGCGAACCCCACGCAAGGTGCTCTAACGTTAACCAGCTGCTCTGCATCACTGACTGGTCTTTCTGGTCCATTGTAGTAACATAATATGTCTTTTGGTCACCTTCTAGGTAAACTGGGCCTTTGAGACGTCACCGGCCCCCAGCGGTGTGGACGAGGATGAAGGCTGGATGTCTGATACTCAAGGGGTTCGCCCGGGGTCCAAGCCCAGCAGGGAGCTGCAAGAACTGATGGAAAGAGTTGCATCGCTGGAGGCTCAACTGAAGAACTCCAAGCTGGAGGGCAAGGGACAAGGAGAGGAGGCGAAGTGTGCCACCTGGCCCGGGTGAGTGGACAGAGACAAAGAGACAGTGGTGGAACAACATGAGAATATTAAACATTGCCTCGGTGTTGACATTATTTTTATCCTCGTTGTTTATTTTATTTAATTCTATTGACTTATTTGTTGTTTTTGTCTGTGTTTGAGTTGTTAAATGACTTGTAGCATATAAGTGTATGTAGCATCTCCATTAATACTGTGCTATTCCTCTCTTTCCAGGAAGTACAACTCTCTGATCCAGACACAAGCTCGTGAGCTGTCCCACCTGAGGCAGAGGATGAGAGAGGGCCAAGGAATCTGCCATATCCTCACCCAGCACCTGGGTGACACCACCAAGGTACTGCAAACCTTTCTGCACTAATTAAATTATTAGCTAAACCATGTTTTATGCATCTTCAGCATATGATATGAACCAGTGGACTGTTTTTAGTCAGTATTCTTGCACGTCTTGCAGGCCTTTGAGGAGCTGCTGCGTGCCAATGATATCGATTACTACATGGGTCAGAGCTTCAGAGAGCAGCTGGCACAGAACACTGCCCTGGCACAAAGAGTGATCACCAAGATCAGTGGACGTAAGAACATCCACTTACTTATACATTCACACTCTTGTGGTCCTTTCATTCCCAAATAATCATTTTAAACAATGTTTTATTCCGACAGGCGACCGTGCAGAGAGCCACGATGACAAGACAGGCCACGAGCTGCTCGCCCTACGGTGAGTCAGACTGATCATATCTAAATGTGCATATGTGTGAAACATTTTTACCAACTTAACTTGCTTAGAGAGATTAAGTTGACATAGACCTGCATACATGCATTTTAATCACCTTTAATCTTTTAAAAGATTAGATGTGCATTTGTGGGCAGCTTGGCAACAGGGTTCAGGTTATGGAGCCACATCTGAATGATAATCTACCTCAAGATTAAAGCACAAAGCATTAAATTCCACTTTATGTTTCTGTGTTTGCAAACGGGGTGCTTTTTAGCCTCTGGGATAGTTTGATAAACTCATAAAAAAAAACATGATCAAAACTGCCAAAACTATAAAATATAATATCACCTGCAGCCCTGAGATCTGTGGACCTCCCATGAAGTTATTAGCTCACTCTGCAGAGCTCTTACTCTGTCCTGGTAATTAGTTTACTGTGTCATGTGACACGCTGCGGCACGCGACGAGCCGTCCACATGGCTCCTTATTGGAGAGGAGACAGAAGGTGGCTGTTAATCCACACACAGGCCACAGCATGGAGTCTTTACTCTTAAGTTGCTTTAGTTGAACAGACGTACAGGTGTCCCACCAGCTGGGTTTAAGAGGCTCGGTGTGACTGTGTGACAGCCCTCTACTGTTTCTGGATGTACAAAGACATCTATAACTACTGCGGTTTTCACTTTCTGAATGCTAATATTATTTATTGTAGTCGAAGAAACCTTGGAAACTAGAATCAGAAGAGACCAAAGAGTCTTGTCAGTATTTTTTTTTTTGCTGGATCCTCTCAGCTCGGGCTGCAGAGCATCAAGGACTTTGTCTTTGTTTCTCTGGACTGGACTGATGTTGTAATGGCTCCTCTGTGGAAATCTATGATTTCTAAGAACGGCTCCATATACAGGGAGTCTCTGTGGTCTTTTTCTGTGAGTCGAGGACAAGCAAGAGAGGCTGCTTTTTTAAGGATGCTGCTGGAGAGAGAAAGGGAGCTCATGCTTCGACAGCTGAAACAGTAAGGAGAACGTGCAAGTAGTTATTTCACATAGACATAGTTATTTTAAGAAAAGTAGTGGTTACTTGTAAATGGTTGCAGACTGGTCCACCTGCAGCAGATGACTGGCTTGAAATCAACACAAAAAAATTCAGATTATTACATTTATACTATACTTAATGATGTATACATTGCAACATGTATGAAGTGGATAATATATTAATTTGAATAACAAATATTGGAGCTGGTTTTCCACTCCCACTTTCTATAAACAGCATAAAGCAGCATAAGACAACATATTAGAGTAAGCCAGTGAAGAACAATTGACAAAGCCAGCATAAGAAAACAAATCTTATTTATTCTTATAGACAAATCTTGTTTTGCTAATTATAGATTATCATATGCAGATTATGTAGAGCTACATAATTTTGTCCATGAGTTTGTGATACAGAAGTAGGTGACCTGAAGCTCTGTTGTGGCTACCATAGTTTCTCTTGTATGTTTGGAAGGGGAGGGTGAAACAAGTGGTATTCAGTTGATTGCAGTCGATTGCAAGCTCACCAGTAGATGTCACTAAATCCTACAAACTGGTCCTTTAATAGTGATTACTTCAAAATATAATAGTTCTCTCTCTTGTGTGCACATGTAGGCTGAGTAAGGAGCTTCAGCAGAAAGATAAAATCATCGAGTCGCTCCACACAAAGCTGCAGCAGCGTCCAGAGACCCCGTCCAGCTGCCACGCCCTCTCTGAGACCACCGACCAATCAGACAGAACCTCCCTGGTGTCCGACGAGTACAGAACCAATGACGATTTGGAGCTGTGCTCCGATTTAGACGCCAGAGAGTATCAGGAGGAGCACCGGCTGCGGCAGCCCGGACACGGATCAGAACAAGACGGTACTGTTAATGTTTATTTATGTATGTTCACCTCTCCTGTCTGTGAAATTCTTCTTCTATCCTTTCACTTTCCATTCCCCTCCTTTAGTCCGTACGTCTGTCCTTCCTCCTCCTCCTCATGGCTTCCTCAAGTCCTCCAGCAGCTGTCCCAACATGCTTTGCTCAGCCCCTGTGGGTTTGACCAATCAGTCCAGAGGTATGGGACTCACAGCTGGATTTGACTTGTAAAGTACCCACATTTTCTGTTCCTCCTCCTCCTTCATGTTCCTGTCATTCTCCTCCAGCCCTCCTCAAGGAGCCCGTCTCCTTCTCCCTCTCTGTCCCCTCTGGCCCTGACGTCAGGGGTGTGGAAGTCACTTCTGACCCCCGGCCCAGGGCCCTGTCTGTGATCGCTGTTCGCCCAGAGCTGGACACGCTCTACAAACAGATGAATGAGCAGAACAGGGGTGAGGGGCCTGGGGTGTGTGTGTTTAATGCGTGAAATTGATTTATAAAGATTAAATTTAAAAAAACAAGCTGATTAAATTTCCCAGTTGTCCTGTGTGAGTCATGTTCCACACACTCCTTCACTCTTTTCTGTGTGTGTATGTGTGTGTGTGATCACAGGTTTTGCAGTCCCCCATGACAAGGCTCTGTTCCCTCTCTCACCTGGTGCCCACAACCAGCGCGACCTCTCTAGCTACAGCCAGCTATCCCATCATGCCTTTCAACAGTATCAGCTGGGTGGCATTCCTGAAGGCCACTCACTGAAGTCTGACTCAGGTCTAGTGACAGGAGGGACTCTGTGGGACATGGACAGCATGGTTCAGCCGGTGGGAAGCTACTCTGGATCACCGGGACACCAGCAAGGAAGCAGCCATGCAGGTGTGACTCTATAGTAATAAAAAAAAAGCTTCACAATAAGCTCAGAAGGCTGCTCCTCTACCTGCATTCACACCTCAGTGTTGGCAGTTGATCCTTTCTAAGTCCCGCCCCCTTTTTAGTCTGTGCTTCAATAACTCTTCTTACACAGGCTATATATTAGGCTTGTCTATGTTGAAAAGAAAACCAAATTTTGAAGATGGTTAAACGATGTTGCTGTGCGTTAAAGCAACTTATATGTGTTCACATTTTAAGTTAGCTAATGTTTGCAAAACACTAGCTAACTAGCCAGTTAACATACATTAATTGTTAGCTAGCTAAATGCATCTGATAGCTAATATTAGCAAAACAGTAGCTAACTAGCTAGTACCTAATATGCATCAGTGGCTCTCAAATAGGGTCCAAGGACCCCCAGGAGTCTGTGGCACTCTGCCAGGGATTTATTAATTATTATGTTGTGTTTTTTTTTTGTTTTTTTTTTTGCAAAAGGCTTCACAATATATTATAATAATATTTGAATTTTTCATTTTAAAATAGCTCATAGATTACGTCGCAATCTAATGATCTATAACTAACAATAAATATATAAGTCTTTGTGCCAGTCAAGCTCTAAACCACTTTCACAGGTTCCCCAGTAACGTTCTTTTAACCATCTTCAGAATTTGTTTTTCCTTTCAACATTGGTGAGCCCAGCACATAGCATAGTTGTGTCCAGGAGTTAATCTATGAAATTAGTGCAAGATTTGTAAGCATTTTTTCTTCATAAATATTGTGCAAACTGTTCAAATTAATTATGTTTTATAATGTGACAAAGCTGTGGTTGAGATCTGGGTAGGTGTAAGGTGAGGGAAAGATAATGGTTTGGGTTAAAATGATCTTTCGCAGGTTTAGGGTTCCTTCTCAACAAGACCACACAATATATCTAAGTACAGGAAACAGGAAAGGAGAAAGTTGACCGAGGTTCTACTGGGTACCAAGCTTGCTCAACTGTTAATAGAAAACAGAGCGAAAAGGGATGGGACTTAACTCAATTGACATACACTTGAGCACTTATATTTTTACAATATGATTATATTGTTTGTCTTCAGGAGTAAATTTGATAGAGGAGCACCTGCGGGAGGTGAGGTGTCTCCGTCAGCATCTGGAGGAGTCCATTAGGACCAATGAGAGGCTCCGACAGCAGCTGGAAGAGAGACTGGCCACCAATGGACGTGACAGAGGTACCGTAGACTTCACACACTTTAGCAACACCAACACCGCAACCACTATCACTTCTTTCTGTCTAAGAAATGACATAAAATTACTGTTTTTTTGTCCAGGGGCCCCAACAAACATCTACATTCAGGGACTGGACACAGTCACTCAACTGTCCAATGAGATCAGAGTCCTGAAGGAGGAGAACTTGGCTCTACAGTCACGCCTGCAGGCCAGCACAGGTGCTTCATGTAGAAGACAGCTAAAGTTTTAATGGTTTTGACTCCTCTGAAACATGTATGTTAACGCATCTGTTCCCTCCTCGTCCATCAGACACATGTGAGGAGGTGGTGCAGTTGCGGGAGGCGGTGTTTACGGCACGAGCCCGCCTGAAACAAGCAGAGCTGGAGGCAGAGCAGTGGAAGGAGGAGCTGAGACGACTGCAGGCTCACAGTCAGGAGCAGGGACAGCAGATACACATACTGAGGCAGGAACGGCAGAACAGCCAGGAGAAAACAAACAGGTGGGTGTGTTTGCTTGATGCGTGTGTGTACAGATTGATCAAACAGTGACTGATGCTTGGATAGAAATCGTGCGTGTCTGTGTGTTGTCTGAGTGTACTGAACTGTGTCTGCGTGTCCTCAGGCTCCAGCATGAGGTGTCTCTGCTGCAGCAGCAGCTTTGTGAGAGCAGAGAGCTCATCCACTCCCTGCAGAGTGAACTACAGGTGTACGATCGGGTGTGTTCCAGCACAAAGGCCAACAAAGGTCAGTCTATTCATTGTGCACTGGCTCTGTTTAATATACTCCCCTTTTAAATTACAATAACCTTAAAGCTGAGATGAAATGGAAGCGCAGCCATCTTACCTTTTTGTCCACATCTTTAAAAATGTGTGCCAAAAAATGTTTAAAAGTCCATTTCTTCCTCTTCTATATATCCACCCATCACTCAATCTGCAACCTTTAGCAGCTTATAGCTAAGATTAAAGACATGCCTGCTTTTCAAAATTCATATCAAATTCCTTCCAGCATTTTGTCCTGCCTGTCTGTCCTGTTTCACTCTGAAATACATCATGATAAGGAAACCTGAGTGTTTCATTTGGACTCAAAACCGCTGCCTATGGCATTTCTCATGGAATTCCTTTGGCGCCATCTGTTGACAACTTACAAGAACTGCATTGTGTTAGACCTGGGGACACTGAGATGAGAAAACTAAAAGCAAACACAGGCTGCTCAGATTTTTTGTGATTGTTTCATTTTTCTTCAAACAAAATTTTTTAAGCAATTTTTTATTTAAGAAGATGCAGAAGCACTTTAAGTTTAAAAGAAAAAATAGTTTTATATGAATAAAAATGTGCTGTAGATATTAGATTCATTATTTAATAAAGGACATTGTCATTTTTTGTTTTTTAAAATTGTAATAAATATAATATCATGGATTTTTTTTTTTTAATCATGGTTTTATCGTACCTTTAGTTTTTGGTTTCGTTACATCTCTAGTATTTTATCTTCAGGCTACCTGTGTGAGCTCCCAGTTCTACCAGTGGAGCTTGGCGAGCTGCTCGGGGAGGTGAGGAGTCTGCGAGCCCAGCTGCAAAACAGCGTCCAGGAGAACAGCGCCCTCAAACAGCTGGAGCTCCACAAACAGCTGGAGCAGAAGCTGGGTGTCGGCTCTCCTCGGACCCCCTCCCTCTCTGCCCTCACTGCCAGCCCTCAGAGAGAAAACTTCTACAGACGTCAGCTGCTGCACGGTGAGACCGACGCGTTTATGTCGCTGACAAAATACTAAAAAGGAGGCTCAGTTTGCTGTGGTGTGGTTTGCTGTGTGTCCAAGCCTGGTTTGTGTGTCTGTGTGCTCCACAGACCCAGCTCCGTCTCCACCTGTCAGGGACATTGGTCTGTTTAACTGTGGATCTCCTGGTCCTCCCTACTCAGATCTGGACGACAGCCATAGCACTGCCAATGGTGTGACTCTAACTGCACTGCATGTCTTTTTGTGGACTGGTTGTAAAGAGATTGTTATTGTTTTAATCACAAAATTCTTTCTTGCAATATAAATAATACAATACTGTCGCTCTGAGTCCTTCCAAAATACATTCTAGTTTTTTTTTTCTCCTGCAGACCCTCTCGACCCTCACTCTGAGCTGGAGGGGGACGCCCCTGACGGATCGTTTGCGAACCGCAACGGCCGCCACGCCATCGGTCACGTGGATGACTTCAGCGCCCTTCAGCAGCAGGTCCTCGAGGGTCGGAGCCTCGTCCAGCGCATGGAGACGACCCTGCAGGCCTGCCTCAGCCCTCCGCTGCTGGAGGGCGGTCAGAAACAGAGCAGTGAGCTGGTGAGACCCAGAAGGCCAAATAAATATAAAGACAGCGACAACAAATCCTTATCTAACTGAGCTCTGTACGCAGGCCCTGGACTACGGATGTGTGAAGAGTCTGATGTCCAACACCAAGACTCTGAGGCAGATCCTGGAGGAGGCGACGTCTCTGCTGAAGATGTTCTGGAGAGCTGCTCTGCCCAGCACTGATCCCTCCATCCACAACCTCAAGAAGGTTTGAGACACGTTATGATATTTAACAACTGGTCTGATCTTTTGAAGTTTAAAGCTGATGATACACTGTATGCATTATTGTCAGACTTATCGAGGTCAGACGTATCCTTCCTGTTTGATAAGAAAGTAGAAGCTTACATTACAGATGTCCCTTTGCATGTGTGTAGGAGCAGTGCATGCAGGAGGAGATCTTGTCCCTGAAGCTGCGTATATCAGAGCAGGAGGAGGTCCTAAAGGGGACGATTCAAAGACTGAGGAGCACCAGCCGCACCAAGGAGAACATGGAGCACTTCATAGTCAACCAGTGTGAGTGTTTCTGTGAAGTTGAAAGAGACACACACATACACATACAATGTGGCAGCCTACTTCACCACAGTGATAAAAATTGAGGAGCGGAGGTGTTGAATGAACAAGACCTGGCAGTGGAGGAGGGCCGACGCAGGCTGTCCTGGCTGTCCAGAGAGGAGAGGTTGTGCCCAGAGAACAATTGAGATGGAGCTGCACTTCCTAACTCGGTGTAAACAATATAAAAGCATTAGAGACCAATACTTTACAAAAATAATTAGAATATTCCCAGACTTCCTCTTACTGCGAGAGAGCTAGCACTGCTGTAGCCATGAGCTCTACAACTCTTTATCTCTTATATTACTCTTACCTACCTTCCATAGACCTGCTTGTTCAGAGATCATGAGAGAGAGGGGCTCTATTTTCATTGTGCAAAAACAACAACAGACGAAACTCATCTGCACCTGGTTCTTTTATTTGCAGCAGCGCACGGTGCAAAAAGGATGAGTGAAGGTGAAAATAGATGGGAGGGTGTGGTGATTAATGAATTGTGCTCACCCACTCATCGGTCTCATCACTCTGGAACATCACAATCTGAACTATCACAGCGAGGTATGACGACAGTGGTTTCAGCAAATGAAAGAGAGTGAAGAATCGTCCTTCCAGGGAATCATATTGTTGTCTGTTTAATGCAGAGCAGCATGATGTGAACGCACAGCACCACAAATCTGCAGCGAGAGGAAGATGGTCTTTTTTTTTTTTCCACAGTTAATTAAATCATTCTGTTCCAGAGTGTGAGAGAAAGAAATGTGGCCGAGTGTTAAACAAAAGACCTAATAAGGTGTGAGTGGAGGAAGTGAGAAAGAGAGATTCTCTGCAGACAGCATTGCTTCTCCCTTCATGGAAGTGCAGAGTAATTCCAGGTCGGGGCTTAGACAGAATCAATAAACCAGGTGATTTATCAGCCTCTGCAGATTTCTCATAAAAACACAGGATTTCTTCTCTCATCCCAGGCCTAAATGCAAAAAGACTGAATGGAAATTGGTTATTTTAAGAGCTTGTTATTGTCTGTACCACCTTAAGTGTTGATATATTACCTGTGTGCTCTTGTAGCTTTGTAATAACAATAGAAATTTGTTTTTATCTTGTTTTTTGCAGTGTCAAGGACTCGTGATGTGCTGAAGAAGGCGAGGACAAATTTGGAGGTGAGCAAAAATCCCTCCTTCACAAGGAGCCTCGTTTATTCAGGGTATCATACATAATGTAGGTTATCTGTGTGCATACTCCACAGATACGCAGTATTTTGTGTATCGGTACTGTATGTTGTTATGTCCCTGGTGTCCTTATCTGAGTCTGTGGTATTAAAGATGTCAATTCATCACTTTAGGCTTTTCTGTCTCACTTGTTCCTTCGTCCTGCATTTCTCTCTCCCCTCCTTTAGAAGAATGAGCTGAGACTGTCCTCTCTAAGCTCCTCCTCTTCCTCTCCTTATGCTGGTAATCGTCTGACATCTTGTGATCTTGCTAACTGGTAGATGTTGCCCCAGACCCTAAAATTTACTAACATCACTTAGTGGTATATTGCAGGGTGTACGCAGGTATATGGAGTATACAATCTTATTTTTCAGCTGACTGCCCGTTTCTAAATGAGCATCATTTCAGTGTGTGCTGCAAGACAATTTTTTTTTCTAGGATGGGGAAAAATAGATAAACTATCTCTGTTTGCTTCATCTTGAATATATCTAATATTGCTGCATTAGGTCTTTGTACAACCAGTAATATTTGCAAATGAACAAATAATGTTAATTTTATAATGGTGGCACACTGGCATACACTAACTATGCAAATCAGCTGTTCCAAGAAACTACTGGCCTGTAGACTGTTTTTTTTTTCATGCGGCTGGACAAAGGAATAAGAAATGCTTGAAAAAAAACAAAATCTACACGTCTTTTGTGGTCAGTGTTAATTTCATAATGATCTTTTCCTCCCTGACTTCAAGCAGCAGAAGTTAAGTGAAACTGTAAATACGACTGGACCATTTTTGGTTAACTACTGTAAATTTGGAAATGTAGTCTTAAATGTCACTGTTTATAACACTTTGCTGGACAGACTGCTTGTGTAGCATACATTAAGAGTATATACTCCTCTATAGACACAAGTAAACCAGTGACTGTACTGTATTCCTACTGGTTAAATTGTAAGTATAAAAGTAAATGTGATAGTGACTCTGGTCTGGGGCAGCTTTTACCTCCGTGTGGATTTGCTTTTTCTAACCATGCCGACTTCACTGCTCTACCATCCTGTTTGACACCAAACTCCATCCTGATTTAACTAACTTTTATTTTTTTTTAGCATTTTATGACCTGTGTGCTTTATTAGAGTTTTTACTAGAGAGAAAACATTGGAGATAATTGAGGTAATGCCGTGCCAAAAACATTATTCTGAATAGAAAAAAGGCTGAACACACACACAACTCCATGAATGACTTTATTAACCAACTCTTGAGTTTTCTCAGTGTCGATGAAGGAACCGTGTGTGTGGTCATCTTGTTTTCTACACAGGACACTGCCAAATACGCACATATGTATTTGGTGTGTGATCTTATAATCCCACTACATACTCAGCTGTTCTTAATAACTGTATTTTTAAGGATGACTATGGATGTTGAAAAGCCCTGAGTTGTTCCTGAACCCACAACACTGACACCAAATTGCAGACACACCCATCTACTAAGCTGCCACAACACCAAAGTGTTGTTTACTTCTCCATGTCCCCGGTATTAATGTTGAGTCTATTTATATCTCTGGACCCCAGAGTTAGCGCTAAAATAACGGCACTGCATAGTTTCCATCCTGTGTGAATGCTGTCGCAGTGTCGCTGAAAAGATGTGCACAAAAACAGCTTCAAGAAGTTTTTCTGCTGCCCTTTAATCTCTCAGTGTGATGTTGTTAACAGTTAGATCCAGTCACACCATCAGACACACAGCACACAGGCAAAACACAGTGTGTGTGTGTGTGTGTGTGAGGAACAGAGGATTTGAGCAACACCATCGCTTATTCTCTAGTCACTCGCTTTTCAGCTTCACCTTTCATCTGCAAGCAGCTGTATTTTGGGAGTTTTATTACGACTAACACAGAAAACTTTTTGCTGAGGTGTTTATAAAGGAGTAGTTTGACATTTTGGGAAATACACTTATTTTCTTTGTTGTAGAAAATTACATCAACAGATTGATACCACTCTCACATCTGTAGGCTGAATGTGAAGCCAATTAGGCTGAATATGAAGTTAGACAGTTAGCCTAGCTTAGCATAAAGACTAGAACCAAGGGGAAACAGCTAGCCTGGCTCTGTGTGAAGGTAACAAAATCTATCAGTACCTCAAAGGGTACATTCAGATAGAATCAGGCGTTGTGGCGAAAATGCCATTCATTTTGAATTGGACTTGTGATTTCAGGCTCCAGTACTGGGGGTCACAGGGGATGTCGAAAAACATTCAGCAGCCTGTGGCACTCAGATTGCTCTACAGTCAGTCTGAAATATCTTTGGAACTAAGTTCTGTCCAGGCGGAGTTTATGAGTGATACCAGTTTATTTTGTGTCCATTCGTTAAAGAGAGAGCGAGAGAGTGAGCAGCTATAGTTGTGCAAGATAGAGACTGAATGAGGTGAGGGAGCGCTGGTAGCTAGAAAGGCCTTGAATCTGAGAAATGAAACGTTTCATAGCGGTTATGTTTTAGTCACGAGTAAACACCCACCACAACTCCACAGCTAATCACAGTGGCAATTGATTCGGTCTGAAAAGAGCAAAAGGCTCACTAATTAGTATCGTGACCGCATCACTCCCCCTGACTTTGATGTGCTGGATTATGGGATGATTATGGTGTACGCCACAGCTTGTAGTTTTTCCTCTTCAGTTTTTGTACAGATCAAACAGAGATTTAATGTGTTTATTAATGAGCTTTAGAGGTGCTGGTTGTTGGATTTGTTTTTAACCTTTAAATAGGTTCAGGATGTTGCTCCCTGTTTCCAGTCTTTATGCTAAAATAAGCTAATCTTCTCCGACCTCTAGCATCATATTTACAATACAGACATGAAAGTGATGATGATCTTCTCATTTAACTCTCGGCAAGAAGGCCAAAATATTAAACTGCTCCTTTAAAATTTCACCTCACCACCAGTTTGACATCTTTTTCATCCTGTTTAAAGGGAGAATTCTCCACTTTTTATTTGAATGTCCAGTCATTGTTGATAGTAAACATAGTAAAGTAAGCAATAATGTCCTCATTGTGCGCATCACTGACAGAGAAAGCTGAGTTCTCCTGCTGCAAAAGCTGCTGTTCTTCCTGCATGCAGTGATGTAGTTTTGGTGTGAAGGAAGAACTACAGGTCATTTCAGCTCGGATTGCTAGTCTCTGCCTCTGGGTAGCCAGGGAACATGCTAGATCAGTACTTTTGTCACCTAACGCTATGTTTTAGCAAACAAAATAATAGCTATAGGATAGGGTGGTGATACACAGCAACATGCAGGTTGACATCAAAAGCTTGCAAGCAATGCATCTTGGTATATGTAGGTACTGCATGCTGCAGCGTGGCTCTGCGAGCAGGAGAACTCAGCTTTCTCAGTCAGTATAGCACCCACTGAGAAATTTATCAATTCAGTTGATGGCATTTACCATCAACACTGACTGGACAATCTGCATAAGAAGTGGTGAATTTTCCCTTCAGTTTGTTGAATAATAACTTACATTTTATCCTTTTGTCCCCGAACGCAGCTGAGGACCCAGGAGGTGCTGCCAGAGAGCAGCCTGCTGATAACAGTGTCCTGAAGACCAGCGGTGTTTCACAAGCTGCAGCCAATCAGCGTCCAGCAGCGAGGAAGCGCAGCAGCCAATGCCTAGACTTTTAAAGAACCAGCCTCAACGCCACCACCTCTGACCTCTATATGCTGAAACAGCCAAGACCCCATCAACCTCCCCACCCTCCTCCCTTCCAGCCCTCCACACCAGCCTCGCCTGTCCCACCCACACCTCCGCCTCTTACCTCCGTCCAGCCTCGAGAGTGCTTCCGTCCTCCCCTTCCCCCGGGCAGTTTGTGCACAGTATAATCTGCACCTTGAGTCTTATCAAACTCCCTTCACTCCCATCGCCACTCTCACCCCCCCCCCCCCCACCACCACCACATGTACTATTGTCTTTGAGTGATACAGTCAGCAGTTTGCCTTGTCGTGTGTGTGACAGAAGAAGGGCTTTGAAATGTGCCTCATTGGTGGATTTAGTGATGTGCGTCCTACTGATGGAGCTGGTTGAAGATGCTCCTAGACACGGATTTTGGTTTCATGGCTTGTTATTCAGAAACTTTCAGGATAATTGTACCAAATTAAGAAGCTTGCATTGGAGAATTTTAAAAAAAATTAAACATACTCTTGCAAGTTAAAATAGAAAGTTTTGGATCCGTCTCTACGAGCATCTTCTCCTGAGAGCCTGTGGACGGAAAAGATGTTCCTGCATGTTTAACTGTGGCTTGTGAGAGGAATTCTGCACACACGTACACGCATATGCACGCATATGTGTGGTCGAAAAACGGCTCACTCAAAGACAAAACACCCTCAACTTTGACTGCCACAGAAATGCAAAGTTTACTTCTCGTGGCACTTTTATGAACGAGGAGATTTTTTTGCAAATGCAATGCAAAAAACAGTGACACCCACTATGTATCACTACACACAGTGGAGGAATGTAGAGGAGGCAGGTGATCACTGCGGAGTAGCCGTGTACTAGCTAGTATATCTGTATTTGTGGAGGAAGCTCATGAATGGTCAGCCATCAGCCAAGGGTTATGAATGGCCAAACAAAAGCCAGAGAAAGGTTCCATTTTAGACACCAACCTCCTCTTTTAAGTCCTAACGGTGCCTTTTTGGCATCTATCTACCGAATCTGAAGTACCAAATAATAGGGATGCACGATGTTTGATTTTTGCCGATATTTCATTGTCTTCACTATCAAATCTCTTCTGGACAAAATATTTTACTCTGCCTACTCTTATCGCGATGGCCCACTGGCAGATGCAGACATAAAAATACACTGCTTTTCAAAATAAAATACAATGCTTTTCCAAGTAAAATACAGTGCTTTTCAAAGTATAATACAGTGCTTTAAAAATGAAATGCAGTGCTTTTCAAAATAAAATACAATGCCTATTAAAGTAAAATACAGTGTTTTTCAAAATAAAATACAAAGCTTTTCAAAATGTACACATCCACTGGGGAAAATAAGAAAACTACTGTTGACAAGTTTTTTTTTTCTCTTTGCTCAATGCTAATTCGTCATAATGATTAGGATGACGGCTGTTCAGATGGTAAATAAAAATTGTACTGTTGAAGGAATGTGATTTGGCTCCTCCTCACATGACCGACCATACTCGCAACGAAAGCGTCATCTTATCGGCAGAGATATCGGCCTTTATCTGATGATAACGCACCGATAATATCGTGCATCCCTACTGAATAAGTCAAACATGTGGGACTGGGGTCAATTAAATACTCAAGGCTTTAATCTGGTTGTGATTTCTAAGCAGGATGTACACAAGAATATGTACAAAAAAAAAAGAGGTCAAAGTGCTCAAATGGAACCAGGCTAAACACGCGTATTCAAGCTCCTCTGTAGGAGTTCTCATACGAGCATGTGCAATAATGATGTTGTTTCTTGAATGATCATGCTGCACCGGGTTATTATTATTATTATTATTTCTTTGCTTGACACTGGATTATTATTAGTCACACTCATGATAAAGTTAGGACACAATCAGTGTTACGATTGTATGTTTTTACTGGAGTGTCGATGCATGACAGAGATTGTAAAACGGTAAAAAATGTAAGCTATGGAACGGGATTAATGCCAATACTTGCCAAAGTTTGAACTTTTAACTCTTTACTGTCACTTTGACTTGCCTTATCCATGCGAATGACAAACCCGGGTCTGTCTGATCAGACCGTAGGGATACCAAGGTGTCTTTTTTTTTTTTTTTCATTTTCTTCAGAGGGCCTCCAGAACCACAGAGATGGTAACCGTTAGACAGCTGGTTTATTTCGAATGAGCTCCTTTCTTTGGACCAAAACTCAACAGAGTGGATTTTTTCCCCGACAAGACCATATGCTATTGTCTTTATGTTATTTCTCTTGGTTCAGGCCGTCTTAGCATTCCCATGGCAATGGCAATATAGGTTATCAAGTTCTTGGAGATGATGCAAACTTTGGCAGGTTACTGGTGGGATCATTGTTCTTTAATTCACTCACTTTTAACTGTTTAACTTCACGTTTAGTTTGTTGTGTTTTCTTGCTGTACATTTGCCATTTTATGCTGTAAATAACCTGCTTTTTCCGTATGAACTTTTGTGTGAGTGTGTGTGTGCTTGTGTGTGAGTGTGAGTGAAAAAACATCCAACATTTGCTTTTTTGCAAAGTTGATTTTATGGGTAGCTGTGCAATAGCTTTCTATCTTTTATTTTGATGTTAAACATCATTTTTTTTGTTTGCTACATTCACTTCCTGCAATGTATGATTTATATGCAGTGTATGTTAGAGGATTGTGTCACTTTGAATCAATTAGTCACTTACTAGGCTGTGTCTGTTAAGAAGAAATCACAAACTATGCCTTCATGATATCTAAAGTCACTGATCACAGTATCGTTCACCTATAACAAAGCTCTGATTAATGTTGCTTCGCTTGCCTTTAAATTTAGCTCGGGAGCGTCTTCAATCTGCTCTCGGTGGTAGAAATGGCCTTGAACTAGCGCTTGTCTACCTGAGATCTGCCAAATTAGGTTTTGTTTGCGCTCGAGTCTTCAGAGGAAGACAAAAGTTGCCAAGTATTTCAATAGAGGCGAAATGTTTGATATTACTTTTTGAAATTCGTTTAAGGGAAAAGTTTTGAAGATTTGTCTACTGTAAAAAAATAAAAAATAAAGCCAATGCCTGGAAAGATTGTGAAACGTTGGATCCACAAAGCACCTTGTTAGAGCGTAAACAAAGCCTTTTTGCTATTGTTATTAAGAAGGGAATCAAACAGCAGTTTGAAACGATGTATTGTTGGTTCTGAGTTGCGTGTGTATATAGCGCTATCTGATTGGTGCAGCTTTTAATGTGATTGGAAAGCAGCTTTTTTTCTGAATTTGTGCATAATGAAACTAGAAAGCCGATGCAGGACTCATATGGATCCTGTCTCTGATGACAGTTAACAGTGTGCTGTGTTGGCAGAAGTATTATCAGTGAAAGATTTTGGGAAAGAATGAATAAAACACTTCAAAAGCTTGTGTGGATTACTTTTCTTGAATTCTCTGTTTTGGTTCTAGTTTATTGTCTGTTTTATATTTAGATCACCGTTAGCTTCTGCCTCTGCTGTTGCTAACAGGCAAAATTAATTACACAGTAATTTAAAGGTGCAGTAAGTAGTTCTGGAGAAAGCTAATTGACCGATCATCATTCCCAGCTCAAAAAACACTTAAGTTTTGTGAAAGAGACCCAACAATCAGCTATCTTACCAGCCTGTAACTGGCCAAAGCTCCCATCACAGGATAGATTTTCTAAAGCCTGAAATCAGAGCAAAGAGGAGGAGCAGGTGGAGAACTCTAGTTTTCACTGTTACATCTCTGGCCTGGAGTGCACACTACGTCACTGCAGCAAGGTTGAATTGATCTTTGAAAAAAAATAACAATATATTTGTTATTAATTTGAGGGGTAAAAGAGTAACTGACAGACAAAAGAAATGATGCACAGGGACCTGAGTGTGGCAATATAGGTTATCAAGTCCAGAGAATATTAGATGCTCATACAAGAAAATTTCAAGTATTTAATTTTTCCTTCCAGCTACTGAAAAAAGTTGAAATGAGACAGTCTGTCAGGTATCAGGGTACAAACACTGAACAAAAATGAATGCATGTTATTCTTAAAATAAAGGGGTCAGTCGCATTGCTATCTTGAGAAAGCAGAAAGCGGCACTGACCTACAAAAACCTGGACAATGGTGCAGTAAACACACACCCTGCTCATGTGGTGGGTCATTTAAGCTCCGCTTCTCCAGCTCTCTGAATCTGCCATCTAAATAGCAATGAGCTACTGCATGCACTGGGCTTTTAAAGGGAATGGGAGAGCACACTCTGATTGGCTTAAAAAATGCTGTGACCAAATCACACCTATGATCATTAATGTGCCTCGTACTTTGCGCCCAGATTATGCACCGTTAAACTAGCAAGAGTGAAGTGGGACACACCCTAAATGCACCTGCATCATTCACTTAAGACCACATGTTATTAATTGAACTGAAATAAGGCTTATAATATCTAAATATTTGGGTTGTGTCTGGCTTCTTACAGCAGAAAAACAGAAAAAGACAGGAGTTAGGAACAGCGTGTCCTCTCTTTATTTGCAAACAAGTAAAACCTTGTACAGTGAATCATCACACTGGTTCTGCAAAGCATTTTTTTTAAACATTCATGAAACGGTTGTAAAATTCAAGTTTTGGTTTAAGCCTTAAACACCATGTGGCGTCCACGGCGCTTGTCCATACTCCCTTATCATATCTGTAAGTTTTAAAAACTCTTTGGACAAAACTTCATGGCGAGGCTCGACATTCACAAAATACTTTCAGAGCGTCTAGTTGAACACCAACAGGATTTATGAAAGGCTGTAGAGTCTGTAGAGCGGGGCTGAACAACTGATCAAAATATTATCTGTTATTTTTAGATTAAAATGTGTCACCGCATACACTGTAGACACAAAAAAGTTGAAGAAACTTTCAAAAGAAAAATTTCAAGGCAATTTACTTTGACAGATTTTTTTTTACAGTGTATGTTTATAACTGAAGCTTTGTGGTGCAACAAAATACAATGCAAAAATTATGATTCCTACTAAAATTGTGACTTATTTCACAATGAAAATATCTGTCAAAATAATCACAATATGACTTTTATTTGCATATTGTTCAGCCCTACTGTAGCGTGTATCAACCGTGGGTATGTGGTATACTGTACTGTAAATGCTGACATTTAAACAACACAACTTATAAAATACTTCCAAAGCCACCATAGCTGAAAATACAGATTATCTCAAATGGTTATACTGTCAAGAACACGCACGTGAACAAACTCTGTACAACTCTTAAATTCATGGCAACTATCTCTTCTCATAGCCCTATAAATTCATCTGAAATGTGCCTCTAGATGTTGAGGTGTGCGCGGCCGATCTGCTTCTGCATGTGCACGACACTCAGTGAATGTGTTGTATCCTCACAGATTGCAGACATTCAATACATGCAAAGCAGCAAGTTGAAACGCCTCTGTGTTATGACTATACACGTAACAGATAAATACAGTACATTCCTATTGGATAAATAGAACTCAATATAGATGCACACATATATAAAGCACTGCAAATTCATCAAAACTAAAAAAAAAAGCACAAATTGGGTTCTATAGTCCAGAGAAGCTACAGTACAAGAGTTGTCTGCTGCATAGTTAAAAGCTTATATCAACATTCCTGCTGACAGGATGCTAAAGTGCTCACAAAATTGCGTCAAGATAAAAAGATAAAGGCAACAGCAGAACTAAACATTGACCTCTGACAACCATCCCCCATCTGGAAAGTGGGATTTTCCTGTTGAAACATACAGGCACTCCATCTATAGTGACCAGTGCATGGACAAAACTGTAATTTTGCACTTGTTAGTGGTTTAGTTCGTTTTATAGATTCCACTTAATGATGGCTGAACTGCGAGAAATTCAACATAATATGTACAACACAGGTGCCAAAACAGTCGGGACACTGTTAAAAGTAAACAGAAACAGAATGCAATGATTTGCAAATCTTTTTAGCCCTATTTTAAATTGAATACAGTAGTAAGACAAGATAGTTAATGTTCAAACTGATAAACTTTATTGTTTTTTGTAAATATACACGTATCCTGAATGTTGGAACTGAGGAAGGTAGGAGCTGAGGACACTAATAGTTGAAGTTTTGAAAGTAAAATTCTTTCCCACTCCAGAGTCCAGAGTCTCTGCTGTCAAATTTTGCACCTCATAACGACAGGTCTGGATCGCAGGCAGGCTGGGCAGTCCAGTATTTGCACTCTTTTAGTACGAAGCCAAACTGTTGTAACGTGCAGAATGTGTCTCAGTGTTGTCTTGTTAAAGAAAGAAAGAAGAAGGGACGTCTCTGAAAATGACATCATCTGGCAGCTGCTGTTGCTCCATAACTTACATGTACTTTTCAGCAACAATGGTGCCTTCACAGACCTGACAGTTACCGCAAAGTGATGAACCACACACCATGCATGTGTGTAAGCGACTGAGCCTTTCGACGATACTGCTTTCACACCTAATCATGACAGTATCTGCTCTTTGTACGGTATTAAATTTAATACAGGTTGAAAAGGGTTTGCAAATCATTGCATTCTGTTTTTATTTAAGTTTTACACAGCATCCCAACTGCTCTGGAATCAGGGTTGCACTTTCTGACAAAACAAGATGTTATTTACTGCTGCTTCATGTTTGTGAGTTCAGATTCAGTCGTCTTTTACAGCAGGTTATTGCACTTCATGTTCAAACAATGCCAAGTCTGCTGCTCTCTTCAGCACCTTAGACCCTCGGTCTGAGCCGAGTTAAATCACTGTTATCCTGCGTGCACTTGCCATAAATCCTTTCAGTCATTTCAAAACTTAATTCAAACAGTTCGAGGAGGACATGAGGACACTTTAAACACTTTAAAATCAAACTGTTGATCCACATCAACAACACTTCAAAGGCCCTCACTTTAAGAGAACGTCCTTTAAAAGAAAACACACGGACATGCATATATTCACGAGGTGCAGCAAACACTCGAATACACACAGTGAGTTATTCAGTCTCATATCTGGCTGTAGATGTCGTGGGTAAAAGCCACAGTATGGTTCTCATCTCCCTCTGACATCCTTCACACACACATACACACACTTCGCTACTGTTGTTCAGAGCCCTATGTAGACAGAAGTGCAACCTTTTTTAAAAAAACCAAGCCACAGTCACAGCCGCCGGCCTTTAGCTCGCCTGTAAACTTGTTTCAGTGCAAGATTTGGCTAAAACGTGATGATACAAAATAAACCCAGCAGGATACAAACATGCTGCTCTCTAAATGCACTGTGGAGCACCCGAGTGTGAGGTTTAGATCGGCTTGTAAAGCAGAGAGGTGACGTATTTCTTCTTGTATCGATGAGTCGCACTCAGCACCATCACTCCATCCTACACAGAAAGAAAACACACAGATGAACTGTTAAGTGTCTTTGCCTCTAAATGTGTCACACTGCATTATTAGCAGTTCCGTGGTTAAAAAAAACATCTTCCTATTTTGGTGGCTGATGAACTGATAGCACGTTTGCTACCAAAATGTGGTCTGGCAGGAGGCACACCTAAACTCATGACGAAATGAGAAATGCCTACATTACAAAATTATTTAATACCCACTGTCGTACGAGTTGCTCATATGTGCGGACCTCTACGGTCTGCTGATATGTACTCAAGATCAACACCAACACAAAGAGTATCTGATGAGCTGAGACAGATTCAAACCTCCTAAACCAACTTGGGTTGCTCAAGAATTAAACTTTAATATCCTCTGTGAGTATATTTCACATAGTGCCAGTAACATCTGAAAAAGCATTTTGGGATTTCAGCTGTTTCCAGTGAATCCTACCTTTATCGAGAGAGCGTAGAGGTGGTTTAACATGACGTGGTTGGGTTCAGGCAGCAGCGCAGGGTCACACTGCAGAGAGAGAGGAAGAGGGAAACTTAAAAATGGTGAACAGCAAAAACAAACATGAGCAAATCAAATAAAGGTGTGAGGATGTGTAGATAAGGAGATGTGGCAGCAGGTCACATGGAGCAGACACTGACAGATATATTGGTGTCCTTGTTGAGAATGACTTGAAGGAGGTGAGGAGGGAGTATAGGCGGGGCTTTGAAATGCTCCTCTGGTCTGAAGATGTACTGCTCCTGTCCGTATGGACCTGGAGGGGAGCTGGACAGATCTGCAAACAGAAAACAGTCACGATTCCACTTTGGACAGGTTTCAAGGTGAGATAAAATGCAAGCTCATTGCTCAACAGCCATTAAATCCAACAGCACTGGTCCTTTAACTTATTATTTGGTCGACTTAAAAATAAAAATAAAAAACAGTATGAACAGTGCAATAAGATTGTGGACGTGATCTGACCTGATGTGTCAGAGCACTCTAGAGAGTCGACCTGCAGCGCGTCAAACACCTCAAAGTCTGACTTCTTCACCTGGATCAGGTTGTTGATGGTGCCAAGCTGGCTGGTTACAATTGGCTGCAAAAGAAAAAGGTACAAAGCCGTAATGATGAAATGTTTTTAGAATTATACAGACACATTTTCCTGCATTTGAGGAAAGGACTTGATGACAGCGCTATGGGTGTGGTTGCATTTACACAATTACTTTCAACAGCATACAGCAACACTTGTATGGTTCCTCTGTGGTTTTGCTGACTAAACTCCATGACAATAGTAACATCAGTGTCTTAATTTCCTTAAATGTTCCCATCCTTTTGTGTTTATAGCATCAAAGATCTTTGCCTAAATCAACTGAGATGAAAGAAAAACTGTTTTAAAAATGTGTAAAAGAACATAAAGAACTTTGTCTACATTTCATTTCATCAAAAATGTAACTATCAGATATATTTGAAAGATGGAAATGACAATAAAAAAGGCTGACACTCGTGTACCTCTGAGGCATCGTGGACCCACTGTCCATCTACAAAAAACTTGTACTGGTGCTCCCCCTCTGGCAGGTCCAGGATCGCTACAAAGTCATTATGGCTTTGGAGAAAGAAAAACAAGACAGAACATAAGTGCAATACTGGTACTCCACTCTCAGTTAAAACTCTTCAAGTCTCACTGTTGGAGCTAATATGTATAAATGAGATCATTTGCAAGGTAATGTATGTGTATAGCATGCTGTATACAAAACAAGAGAACCTGTTTACCTCTTATTTAGTGGTATCTTTGTGCTCCAGTTATTAAAGGAACCAGCTATGTAGACCTCCTTTCCCCCTCCGGCCCAGCGGATGACCGTGGGTCGAGCCTGAGGACCAGTTTTCACTAGATCATCCAGATCTGGAGTGAATTCTTTTTCACCCAATGCCTAAAAGAGATAAATTGATAAATCCAATATAAGCTGTTCCTATGAAAAATCCTATTTAACAGGTATTCCTGCAGAACAATAGTCTGTATTTCTGTTTCTGTATTTGGAGCCGCACCTTGGACTCTGGCCCATGAGTGTTGAAGATGTTGGGGTCATCTGTGCTGTCCACCATCTTGTTGCTGGGTTCGTGGTCTTTGTGACTGCCACCGCTGTCTGAGCGGTGAGCTTTGGCTCCATGGCGATCTCCAGCGACTCTGTCACTTGTGTTCCCCATAATGCCTCACTATTAATGGTGCTACTGGAAAGAAAAGACACGGTCTTATTGAGGCTGGGCAATAAATTGATAACATATTGACATCATGTTAGACATTACACATTATTACATTTTGATATAGTTTAAGTGTTGTCTTTTCCTGGTTTTAAAGACTGCATTACACTGAAGTGATTCAACTGTTTGAACTTACCAGACTGTTCTAGCTGTTCTATTATTTGCCTTTACCCACTTGGTCATTATACCCACATTACTGATGATTATTTATCAAAAAATCTCATTGTGCTAACATTTTATAAAAAGCACCATTATTCATCCCTACAACATTGTTCCAGTATTGACAAATATTGTGAGGTTAAAAATATCTTGATATTTGAATTTGTCTGTATTGCCCTACTCTACTTCTTGTGGGTACAAAACAAGTAAGTACCTTTAATTTTATTGTACAGCTGTGACGATTGGTTGATAAATCAATTAAGTGGCATGTATGGCATGATCCTTTTGTGTCACTTTTTAAGGGAAAAAAAATGCCCACTCACTGATTTCAGGTTCACAGATGTTAATATCTTCTGCTGTCTTTTGTCATCTATGATGGCAAACTGATTATATTTAGGTGTGGACAACACAAGGCATTTTTCACAATTTTCTGATATTCTGTCAATTAAAAAAAGTCTAGAAAATAACTTACAAATTTATAGATAATTCATTCTGAAACTAGAAACAAAAATGCAACAGACTGTGAGTCAGAATCAGTGCTCAACAGCATGTTGAATAGGTCTGCAACTAATCATTATTTTCATCATTGATTAATCTGTTGGTTATTTTCTCAATTAATCAATTAGTTGTTTGGTCTATAAAATGTCAGAAAATGGTGAAAAATGGGACCAGTGTGTCCCAAAGCCCAAAGTTTCCCATCATATAATGTCTAGTTTTGTCCACCACTCAAAGAAATTTAACAGAAGTATCAAAACCAGAAATTATTCATATTTAAGAAGGTGAAATCAGGGAATTTTGTCATAACGACAAAAGGTGATAAGATCATTGATTAACATTAATAAGACGCTGGTCTGAAAAGGCCCAAAATGTTTTGTTGTGCAGGTTCTTGCTCTGTGAATAAATACAAAACCTTTTAAAAGTACTGACGAAAGATTACACATAAAATATCAGTCTGAAAGATATGGATTATGTATAAAAGCCATTGCAAAGCCCCTGTTTGTGCCTCCTGAGTGTTGTTATGAAAGTGAAATGATAACGTACTGCAGTGATGTAGGACACAATATCGGGGTCGACAACAGGAAATGCATAAGCGATAACGGTAACGATAAGGTTGACATGTGGCCAATTGAAAATAGCAAACACCACCTTAACACTTGCAAATGGCACCATTTTACAGATACATTAAATGCAACCATGATGAGCCGCAGACTGCTTCTCCTGCAGAGCTTAGCTAACAGCTTTCACAGAAATGCTAAAAGGCTTATCGGCAGACTAGACGGCCTCAGGTACCAGCAGGTGACTGAGACAATACTGTCTCCTGTTTTTTAGCTGTGAACTTGCTGCAAGAGATCAGACAACAGCCGCTTACCGTTAAGACAATCATCCTGTCAGACATAACACAGAGCTAACGTTAACGCCCACCGGCTACTGAACGAGCAACAAGTCCAACTTCAAACTAGCAAAAATATGCAATTTATCAAAAGCAGTCAGTACATGTAACTTCACAGCTGTAACCTACAAATTGTCCTAGCTGTTTGTGAGCTGTGTCCACCTCAGAGCTCCTCTACAGGGGAATATTTTTAGCTGCTGCTTCAGTTAGCTAGCTAGCTGCTAGCTGACACTTTCAAGCTAACAACTAGAGAGCTGTTCGTCTTATTTACGACGCCGTTGTCGATTAATTAACACGACGAAAACCTCCACGTGTGCAAACGACAGAAAAAACACCGATACCAGCTATTGTTATTGTGTAGTTTGTTTTTTTATCGGAGCTCTTACCTTTTTACAACAACTGCAGCCCGAGGGTGCCCCAACTACGGCGCGCGGCAAGGACAAAATTAATGACAACCGCACAAGCGCTTAACGTCTGACAGTCAAGACTACAGGGCGACTGAGCTGCGAGCGGCTCTGTGTCAACGATAAATGTGCAAGCAGACAGGAATTCAACCGTGGTTTCTGTCGAGAGATGCGGTGACTTAAACCAACGGTGAGAAAGAAAAAAGTACGAATAATTCATGAAATTACTTAATTTTATTTTTATTTATTCGGTATAAACACACACAGACTTAAGCTAAAAGATCAACAAGCATAGACAAGCTTTGGTAAACTTTATACTTTTATCAGTTGCGTTTGTTGTGAAGCCATGGTTTATGTGTGTCAGTGTAGTTAACCTAAATTAAAATTGCGTTAAATTTACGCCTCCATTGAACGTCTAACCCCACCCACATCATAGCCCCGCCCATCCTGCGCGCCTCAGCGAGGGGCTGTTTGTCGTGTCTAAAACGGAACCCCAGACCCGCGAAAGATCTCGCGACAATGATTACTTTAACCAAAATCATGACCTCACGACTTTTCCTTTAATCGAATATTTATTCTCCCTAAACTAAACCAAAGCCGTCTTACATTATTAGTTTGGACAACATGCACAATAAAGAATTAACACCTACAAATCTCGCGAGAGTTTCGAAAATGTAGGGTTGTCTGTTAGAAACGACAGCGCTGGATCTCCTGAGAAGAAACGCAGCCAACTTGGCAAACATGTGTGTCACAAGAAATTATGAACACATGCATACACATGTATACATAAAGTGACATTATAGTATTTACTTTACCCAGTTGAAACCGGATAGTTATTATTTAGATTGCATTCAAGCAGCAGAACACGTGGTGCACAGTGTTGAGTGAAATGTTGATTGTCTCTTGGTCTGTTTAAACTTTTTAATACACTATTACTGTTCATATTAATATGGATGTGCTAATCTTTGCAGGTAATGTTTGACAGTTCACCCCAATATCAAAAATACATATTGTCCTCTTATCTGTGATGCAGTTAATCCATCTAGACTGTTTTAGTGTGAGCTGCAGGGTTTTGGAGATATTGGCTGTTGAGATGTCTGCCTTCTCTTGAACATAATGGAACTAGATGACACTTAGCTTCTGGTGCTCAAAGCACCAAAAATACATTTGAGAAAAATCACCAACAATGTTCCTTCTCAGAATTCATGAGCCAGCAGACCTTGTCCATGTAAGAACTATTTTCTTTTTACCAAAGTACACCTGCCCACCGTATCACTGTGTGGAAGTGTGCATCTACTCATGCAGCAGTAAATACAGGTGTTACCAATGATACTAATTAAGGTTCCATTCCATTTAGTGTAGAAGATCCCTTTCAGTGAGCCAATAGCACAACAGCAGCACCCTGACCTTCTCTGACCTGAATGGAATGGAACTTAATTATCATCATTTGTAACATCTGTGTTTACCCAACCACTTTCATGTCAACCCAACCAAATCACATATTCATGATGGAATAATCTACTTGGTCTTTGAGTCTGTATTTTGTCTGGTTTGTCACAGTATCTCTGTCATCGCTTGCTGCCCATTTTAATTTTTATTGGGCCAGCTAAGGTCAATTTCATGGAGCTAGACTGTACAAATAAATAAATAAGTTTAATACCCCTATACTGATATGATTATGGAAAAAACTTAGTATGAATACTATTATACTACTGACACACACAAAAACATCAGTTTTGCATGGAAACATGTCCATGTATTTTGCCTTTATTAACCACTAGGTGGCGCTGTTGACACATTTCAGTGATCTTCACACCAGTGACCCCCCACTTAAAACTTGACACCGCTGAGCCATTGTTCTCGAGGAAGCCTTCCAGGAAAGACCGTTTTAAACTGCTATATAAAGTTTCCGCATGTTCAGATTAGCGACCATTAAATCACGGGCAGTTTGATTTTCTTAAAGTCCACATTAATGTAACTTATAATAAAGACAAAATTGCAGATTGTCATCTTACATGGAAGATAAAGATTTCCCATCACTGGGGTATGTGGAAGAACAAGAGACAAAATGTTCAATGTAACAGTGTCCTGTTGTGTGTGTGTGTGTGTGTGTGTGTGTGTGTGTGTGTGTGTGTGTGTGTGTGCACGCGTGTGGGGTGTAGGTCTGTGTTGAAATGAAGTGACACAAAATGAAAAACACACCATTTGTAACAATATTTCAGTTCAATGACTAGTTATCACTGTTTTCTTAAAAGGGTTACCATGTAGTAACCATTGTCAAAACCCATAAATAACCAGAAATTAAAACATATATACAGTACATAAATACAGTATATATAGTAAAAAACATATGGAGTGGCTGTAAGGCACATGTAAATGATTATCAAATACCATACAGAATGTGGAGTAAGTGATTTTCACATTGCACAAGGTGCGTGTGTCTTCATGCACACAGTTTTCCAGTGTTAACAACTTATTGATTTTCTCAGGGCCAGTTATTTTTAGTCGACAGCTGCTGACTGGAGCTGATGTCAATCTCGGGCAGGTGTTTACAACTTAGAAAAGTGTTAAATAACCCGTAAAGGGTGTGGACTTAAATGTTTAAACTGACACAGCATCATTTTTCCTCAAAATCCAGGAGGTTGTACTTGATATAAAGTGATGCACAAAATCATGGGATAAACTGTTAATGCTCTATGGCTGGGTGGCACCAATAAAGATAAACCTGATTAAATTATGGCTTAACTTTCAATTATGTTGCACCTTTTTTAAATTATCTTAAAATTTAGGAAGATTTAATTTAAACTGCTGTTTAAACCTTAGTTTTAATTCTAAACCTAGATTAAATTTATGTGTTGCACCAAAACTTTAAACTCCAATTCAAACTGTGATGCAGTATTAACTTTAAACTTACACTTATGAAGGTTTAACTTTTAAAACAGCTGCCTTTTTTAAAATGGATTGAGCAAAATGTTCAGAGACTAACTCAACCCAACTGAGCTTTATGATGTGTCTCTTTTTTCTTTCACTCCAGTTGATAATTCAGCCAACAAATTTTTTTCAAAGGAGGAGAAATAAGTGTATCTGCCAAGCCTTCATTCAAGGGTCGACTAACTTTTTAGCTAGCTAGCAAACAGTACAATGTGATGTTAAGTCCTTAGCTAGCTTAGCATGTTAAGGAAGACGTTTACGGTTTTCCTCTTTATACTTACTAGGTCCTGACAGCGCTCTAATTTATACTGATATATTTTCATTTTGGTAAGCAGGCATCTCCACACTGATTCAACACTATTTAAATACAATTTACATCACTAAGCCTAGATTTACTAAACTAAGATTAGTTTGTGGTTGTGCAACAGAGCTCTACTTGATTTTAAACCTGGATTTACTCATTTTAAACTTTGTTTTACTAAACTGTGATTAGAACTAATCTTAGATTTAATTCATCTTTGTTGGTGTAACCCAGTGTAAGTATACATATAGTGTTATCTCACTTGGTTGTTTCCCCAATGTTTTCTACGTCACTTTATACTGAGCAAGACTTCCTGGATGTTTCACCTGCTGCACCAAAGATCACCCGTCGGATCAACCATCAGAGCCATGCAGCGCTTCCATCTTATAATGCAAACTCCTGAAATAAGACCATCAACTCTTAACTATAAGCTTCACTTTTCTCTGAAGAAAATATTTCTTTTGCTACCAAAAACACAACAGCGAGCCACCCTTTTTGGCTTGATCACAGTTTGAAGAGAATAATGGCAGGATGTTTTTAACAACCCTAACCCTTTAAGTTTCTATTTTTTATGTATGTATTCAGGTACAGTGCTATCTTTGAGTCAAATGTTGTTTGGACGGTGTGAAAATTAAGAATAAAGGTAGAGAGGATAAGCCTTAAAGCATGCACACCACAACTGATAAATGCTACTGACAGACAGCCGTCAGTGGGATACATACAGTTTTCCATCCACTGAACTCCTGTGTCAGCTGGCAGAAGTCATGCTCTGCATGTCTGACGTCTGTCTGATGTCTTCTGAGTTATTTCAGCCACTTTTCAAGTCAGAAAAAGTTCTTTTTTTTCTTTGTTTGAAGCATCATTTGGAGATTCCTAAGCCAGTCTTCATGTACTCGTAAACCACGTAGCTGATGCTGACGGCAGGAATGACTTTCATGAAGTTTGGCAGGATGCCCCGGTAGAGTCCGAAAAAGCCATCTTTGGCTACAATCTTCTTCATCAGCCCACTCATGGAGGACTGGTCTGACGCATCCAGAGACGCTGCAGAGGAAAAGCAGGTTGGGAGGCCAGTGTTTATTCTTGTGCTGGATGTTAAAGGCAGCTATACTGGGCAGCAGTCACAGCTCCAATTATACAGAGTAAGAGGTAAGTACTGCAAATAGAGCGTCATATACAGTACAGTATTGTAAACCAAAATTTCATGTTAGGGTGGGAATTAATAAAGACAGAGATGCCCTTCTCCATTACAGCCCACTTACTTTATGAGGGCTTTAGCTCAAGTGTTTACTATGGCTGCACAAGTGTACTTTTTCATTAGAGTACTCAGATTACTTTTTTTATTGTAAAGTGTTACAGCCCCAGGGCCTCTGACAGGGTTTCTTGTTATTGTTGTGTTGTTGCTGTGGTGTGTGTCTGTCTGTCTTTCAGTGTGCTGGCTCCTAGTTGAGGTCACCAAGGAATTGGAGGCAGTTGGCCCCATATAACCCCCCCCACACACACACATCCTGCAGTCTGTGTGCTCCCTCTCCTCCTGGCACCGCCTCATGTTACTTTAGGGTTGCCTTATTTCTTGTACTTTAGTTTATTTAGCATTTGTCAAGTTCATTTGGTCTCATTTTTAATCTGGCAGTATGTTTTCGTGTCGGATTCTTTTGTTAGATTCAACATTTCTGTTAAATTAATTTAATCTTTATTAAATAAAATCCCTTTGCTCCTTTTGCTATGACCTCAGAGTCGGGCCTTAACAACTTGGGTTCTCACACCCAAAGCTAGAATCATACTGCATAGAGGAAAGTAACACATTAGTTTTGCAATTCAAGTACTCAGCTGTTTAGTTATATTTACAAATGAGCAGTCTGTTAGAATTTTACCACATTTCATCCACTGTGAGAACTACGGCTGCCTGTGCCTGTTACCAGAGGAGACTCTGAGGGTGACAACACTGGGCTGTAATATACAGTGAGAGGCTGCAGGTCTTGGTTCACATCAATGACATTTGAAATTTAAATCAACATTCAAATTCTTTTTTTTTTTTTTTGCAGGTCTATTCATTCTGTTCAAGCCTGTTTCTGCACCGTTGCAGATGAAGATTTGGCTGCAGTATTAAACTATTTGTAGAATTATATTCCAGTGGTGGCTGAGGAGGACTGTTTCAGGTTTCCAGTAACTCCAGAGGATTGCAAATGAAATTTTAGACAAAAACAAAATCTAAAATGAGATATTTTTGCTACAACCCATTTTTTTTTGCAATTGATCTTTCAAACAGCTTTTTCACTGCGGTCAGTGCTGTTTGATGTGATAAAATATGATGACAGACATTCGAAGCTTTATTCAAAAACCTCAACAGAAGCTCTAAACGACCTTCAGCCCAGGCCCAACGTTTACCTTTGCAGAACTTTGTCATCTCATAAAAGTCTTGTCTTTCATGACGGATATTATTTGTTGTGTAATTATGTGCCGTGTAAGTTTTGTCATCACTGTTATCAAGTGTCAGACTGAGTTTACCTTGTGCTTGCATCCGTGTGCGCACAAGTGCGAGTGGGTAGCTTGCCAGCTGGCCGCAGGTACTCGAGATGGTCCCGCAGCCCACCAACACGAATACGCCGGGGTTAGCTGAGTCTTTGGGGTGGTACGACAACCAGGCATTCTTTAGACTCTGAGACACAGCAGAAAAAGACGACAGGGGACTGAGAAAAAAATGACCAAGTGCACATTAGCAAAGCATAAAAATTAATTTATCAGATTAAATTAAATGCAGCTCTGCAATCCAAGATAAAGTGCTTTATTGTGCATATAAATGAGTTAATTTAACAAAGTGCACTAAGTTGTGAAATATCACCACAGGAGCAGCATGCATCACATAGCAGCCTGCATACCTCATAGACAGCGAGGTCTATCCCAGCGTAGGGAATGATGCCCACTAAGTTTGGAATGTAGCCCTTGTAGAACGCTTTCACTCCCTCTTTCCTCAGGATCTTTTTGGCACAATCAAACATCCCTGAATACTGGCCAGTCTTCCTCAGAGTCAGTCGAGTTTTCAATACCTCAAGGAGAGAAAGTACAAAAGAGGAAAAATGGACAAAATAATGACTTTGTATCTCAAAACTCTACTAAGGTATTATTTTGAGATAAGTAATTCATATTCTATCTCTCATTATAATGATTAAGGGGATCTTTTTTCATAACATTGGCAGAAACAGACCTCTATATGAAGAGATTCCTTTGATTTGTGTGGTATTTTGATGAAAAAAGAGACTTCCTTTCATTTTAATTTGTTGCCATGCATTAGACAGTATGATGAAACAGTGATGCAACAGTTGTCTTACCTCCATTGGGTAGATGGCTGTCTGTGCTGTGGCTCCAGCCAGAGAGCCAGCCAGAAACCTCTTGTGTGTCTCAATCTTCTGGCCGTCTGATGTTAACAACTTCTTATACTACAGAAAACATGCAGATGGGAAGAAAATAAACATGTGCACCAAATATTTGCAAGGTTATAAAACTGTGTTGAATACTGTGAAGAGCTTTCAGTCCCTTACTTGTTCGTATGACATGAATTTGATCGCCGTCTCGGGTGCAATCTTTAAAACATTGATCCCGTTCCCCCTCCACAGTGAAGTCACACCTCCCTCTATGAGCATCTGCTTGAAGCCTCCTACCAGGCTTATCTTGTTTGACTTAGAAGAATGAACCTGCAGTACAAATATATATATATATATAAGGCTTGCAGGACAATTTCAGACACATCTGTTTTTTACCCGATCTCTCAGGGGAAAGAAGACATTCTGTCCATTTTCTTTTATGTATTTCACCTGCATGAAGACTTTCATTCTGTCCAGAGGGGCGGTGCCGGTGCGAGAGACGGCTCCCGCCACTGCACCTGCAACAAGCTGCTTCCACCAGCCGCCTGAGCTCTTCTCCTCCTCTGTGAACTCATCTGGGATTGCAAGACTGTCACCTATGTCCAGCACCTAGAGATAACATAAGCAAATTTACTCAAATCGCTTTTATCATCTTTTATCACGACATTTATGGGCACTGGTCAAATTGCGGAGATGTCTGTCAGCATTATTGCTCTAACCAGACGTATCTTAACTATCTAAGCATCTAAACTCAGAGGTGTGTCAGTTTATGGCCATAATAAATACCGTTAGATGTTTTATATCAGGATTGCAGACGTTTGTCTTTGAGAGTGTATCTCTCTGAGGAACGTAAATGTCAAAAGCACTTCTCCTTTTGGGGTCTGATTTCACAGTGATGCAGCAACGCTTTTTTTTCCTCACCAACAAGCTGTACGCTAGAGAGAGGACAATATTTACCAAACCTTGAAAGACAGGTTTCAAGGAAGACTAAACATTAGAAGAAAAACATGTTCCAATAGTTAACATTTGTTGAAAATGTAAAAATTTACTTAATGTTTTTACCAAACAAAATATTCTGCTTCAGTTCGTATTTGCTGGCTTTCAGCCTTTAAAAAGCAACATTTTCACTACAATCAAACATTTGCTCTCACACTTAATGCACAAAAAGGGAGACACACACTTGTATGAAAAAGGGAGTCTAGCAGCACCATAAATGACACTTATCTTAATGATAGATCACACTACATTCATTAAAGAAAGTTGATTTAATTAAAAACTAACTTCATCTCATTAATCCATTTAATAAAGTTGAGGATTTCATTAAAGAATTTGGTGCAGCCCTCGACTGTTGCAAAGAAAAGGCTAAACCCTGCAGGAGTTGTTTGTTACTAACAAACAAACAATAACCTGAGCTCCTTGTCCTTTATCTGGAGGTGCTTGTGAAATCATAATCACTGAGCCGACTGAACACTACAGCTTGCAGGTCTTGCACGCTACAGCTGTTTCAGATAAACATGTCCAATGTTTTCCCAAAAGCAGGAAGGTGTCTGGTGCCGATTTAACGCAACTGTGCAGGGAAACACAAAGGCTTATGCAGTTAGTTGTGTGTTACTGTGACACATTTATGGCAGGAGAGTGCAGCTCAGTCTGGGTTTGTAATCTACGAAAACATAAATGTGCAAGGCAAAGAAGATTCCGAAGCATTTAGATTCAGAGGAGACGCTCTGTTTTGCTTGCGAAGGAGCAAATGTCTCGTCAATGACATCTTTATTTGCACTAAGAAGGGGAAGAGGTGGAGGAGCAAGCTGAGCGAAACAGCTGAGTGTGGTGCCGTGACCTAATTATGTTGGACAGCCTAGTCTTTGCTAGCTGCTGCCAAAATATGGACTGCAGAGAAAATCCATAATATCCGACACAGGAGGACTAGACGCCACACGTGATTTACCCCACTGCAGTTGCTTCTGTATTTGTCTACAGCAGCTGCTCCAAATATTTCTTCCTTACGGTGCATTTTTTTCTTTAAACTAACAATCCCTGACTAAGCGACATTTTATAGATTTTTCATTTTATTCAATGCATAACAATAACAATACAGATCAACTGATGATCTGTACAGTTAACCCAAATAGTGAACACAATTACAGCTTGTATAAAACAAGCAATTTGGATGAATGAAATGAACTGGGAGGTAAAATTACTGATTTATCCTATAGAATTTGGTTTTGGTTTGGATATGGTGATATCTGGCTTATATTTAAGTGGTTTCCCATCAGAACAGGCTGTCAGATGGCAAAGTAAAGCAGTGAAAATATTCTAAATACAGTGTACACTTAAACTTTTTTTTTTTAGGTTGACCTTTTTAAGTGGCTAACATACATTTTGCTGCTAACCCTGTTCACAGCAGTTCACTGCTTAGCTTCTGTGCCGGTGCTCCTCTCTGCCTCTACAAACTGGGCGCGTGCCAACCGCCACCTCCTGTAGCTAAGACACTGACTATCAACAAGGCCTGCATCAAATAATCTGAACAATCGCAGGCCGTTTCTATGACTAATGTCCCATTGCTATAGAAGCAGGTCTGGTCATAGAATCTGGAGGAGCAATAAAACCATTTTTAACCCATTATTTTGTGCAAATTAAAGTTTTTTTTAAGTAAGTGGGATACTGTACAGTGAGCGGATCATCATTACCCCGTCAGGGTGATATCAAAGACCTGCACCACCCTGTCGGTGCTTATTTCACAATAATGATCCACTCATTCTACATTATCTCTTACTTGTCTGTGTGCAGTCGTCCCTTACCGAGGAGTGTTTCCAGTAGCGTATGATCTCTTCCAGGTTCTGGGCTGGGTGCAACAGAAAGTGCTCTCTCCACTCGTTCCAGTCCACCACCATTGTCCCATCAATGTCCATACTGAGGAAACACACACAGGAACGTCTTCAGCTGTGGACCTAATATGCTGCATTATTCTGTATAATTTTGACCCAGATAATGGCAGGTATGAACATGTCCTGTAAACACTGCAGTCTTAGGAACATGTAACAGTGGATATGTGTGTACGTCCAACCTCTGTAATATTTTCTGTGCATTCTCTCTGCTGATGTCCATACCCAGCTCTGCAAGGGACTGCTGGATCTCAGAGGCATCAATTCGTCCTGACACAACATTAAAAAAAAAACACATGCTGCAGTATAAACAGCGGACTGGTGGTTTTGTAAACATTCATTAGTGTGTGTCATCATGTGTGCCAAGTATTTTTTTTTTTTTTTCATCTCCTTACCATCGTTGTTTCTGTCCAGACTCTTGAACGTCAGCCACAGCTTCTTCTCGTGCCCCTTCAGATATTTGGAGAACTCGTTGAAGTCGAGACTTCCATCTTTGTTTTGGTCACCAGAGGACACAATTTTCTGCAGAGAGGAGATAAAAAAAAATGTGGGTCGTGTTGCCTGCTCCTGTAGCATGACTCAAACGCAAATATACAACCAGCCACACAGTCAGACTACTCAGGAATTTCATGCAAACCGAGCAGGCCCTGCCCTGAAACTCCTGTCTGTACAGGACCCCTGGCTGTGGCCCCTGGGGTTGTACCTGTGCGGCTCCCTGGCGGAATATGCCCATCGCCTTGAGGCCGGCGCGCAACTCAGCGACATCCACCTTGCCATCTTTGTTGGTGTCCAGCCTCTCGAACAGGTCCTGGTATGACCTCTCACTGTCGGCATCCCAGCACCGTGCATTAGGTAGTAATAACGTCCGTAACGTCTGATACATTGCAGCGCCTAAGTGAAAGCAGCGTCCAGACGAGCCGTGGTGCAGATTATTAATCCATACTGAAGGTGATATTAAACCCTGCTAAAAATCCAGATGTGAGCTCGGCTTTCGCGATGAAAAACAGGGTTTCCAGTGACTTTACGTTGCAGTCTGCTCCATGCAAAGGTGTATTCCGTAGCGTTTCAAAGGGAACTGCAGCAGTTGAGGGCGGAGCCACGAGGGCGACGTCGCTACTCGCTGTTTTCTACGGAAAAGCAGGAAAGATGGTAAAATAGAAAAGTGGTGAGATAAATAATCCCCGGATTTACCATATGCATAATCCGGTTTATGCCTCTGATAGTGAACTTTCTCATCTGTTTTTTTTTCAGGCTTGTTCCCTGTGATGCGTGCTGCTGTATTATAGAGGGAATTTAATCTCTTTATCTAACAGGACGTGTCAGTAGAAACACACAGCGTTGTGTTTCCTACAGCGCAGCGCCGCCGCGCGCCACTAGAGGGCGCTGTTTCCTCATACATGAAGTTCTGCACGCTGAGACTCACAGCAAAAACAGAAACTGATCAATTTTAGTCAGGGTTTCTAAAACTCCTCCGGTGACAAATTCCAGTATCTTTCGAGGATTTTAGTTGCGTTTTCAAGCCTTTCCAGAACTTTACAGCTGTGGAAACTTACATGTGTCTATGCAAATTATTATTTCACACCTTCATCACATTAAATCAGACGTTATTGAATTTCACCTGTCTGTAAGTGGAGTTGATTAATCAGTTAGTTTTCAATCAGTTCTCTCTTCTTCCACTCCTTCAGGGGTGTCAGACCTGCAGATAATGTTTTATTTATAAAACAGTTGTAACAATAACAGCAGAGCAGTTTGATTTTGGGGGTGTCGTGGTGCCCTGAGTGATGTGGTGATGCTCTTAATACATTATAATATGAACATGGATGATCTTAGTGTCTGTAATTTAAAAAACAAATCTTCTTGGCAAATTATTAGTCTTTGCAGATCATTCATTTTGGGACCTGTGTAAAAGGACAGTTCACCCCAAATTCCTCTTACCTGCAGTGTTATTTGTCCATCACAGCAGTGTCAAACAGGTCCAATCTGGCCTTCTGGATGTCTTTTTCCAGTGTAAAAAATACAGAGCAGTCATTCATACCAGACCAGAACACAGTTCTCTGAAAAAAAAAAAAAAAAAAGTGCAAAATATTGTCAATCAGCAGTTTCAGTGCAAAATCATCTGTATCAGATGTTTGTCATAACATTTTGGTGGAATCCTGTTGCAGAGACACTGCCAAAAAATTAAAAATTTTTATAGTTTGTAAGGCCGTTTTATAGTTTTTTCCTCATTTGTTCGACTTAAAGTGGTATTGTGTGTGTATACGGTTGTTTGAATCATAAATGAGTAAAATACTAAACTGTTGTTTACCTCTAAAATACATAAATGTTCTGTTTATATGTAGATCTGTATATTGTAATGCACATATAATGAGACTGACTGAATATGGTAAAACTGAGACATTGCTGGAATTGCACTTATTTTTCTAAAGATGAAGGTTAAGACCAACTTTATTGTGATCATACAATCAGAGAGTACAATTATAGAGTCAAATTCAGAAGGCATCACAGGATGCCCATAATCTTTTTTTGTGAATGGATGGTTCATGAATTATAAAAGGTTTCAGAATGAAGGTGTATTTCTTTACACTAAAAAAAGAGAAAGGGATGACTAAAATGAGTCTGACATCCCTATTTTAGACAGAAATGTATGGGCATTTTGTTTGATACACAATATTATAATGCACGTACATGTTAATACATCAGTAATAATGATTCAGTGACATAATCTATGCATGACACCATGGAAGTGACCATTCTGTTGGTATTTTAGGGACATTTTACTGACAATACTCCCATATGTCTTAAATAAACAACTGAGACCAAAACTTCCACCTGTAGTAGTGTAATTCCCAAAGTGTGGTGCTAGTTTCACTGAGTTATTCTTCCACATAAATAAAATATTCAGCAAAATAAACTGTATACCAAATTCTGATTGTGGCTTGAAAAGGCACCATAATCATCTTTCAACTTTAAAATCTTTTCAGCAATGGTTAGAAGAAAGGCTATTCTTTATGAGTGGGTTTTCAAACTGGGGTCCTGGGACCAACGGGGCTCTTTGAGTGGGTTTTAGGGGTCCCCGGCAAAAGGAAGAACAGAGAATTTTAACTTTTACCATGTATTCTGGAGGTTGGAGCTACAAGAAAATAAACGCGGTTGGCTGTTTGTGATCGGCTGTAATTTATAGGGATCCAAGTTTGATCATTTACTGACTTTGAAGACTTTTTCATCTTCAAACCTAAAAATAAAAAAAATGGGTTTTGTGGTCTAATGTGCAGTCTGACATTCTAATAATCAGAGGTGTAACCAGGGTTGTATTGTGGGTAAACTTAGTTTATCCACCCCTAAAAGTACCACCTCTTGGTAAAATGACTGAACAGACTTTTTTCCTTGTTGATATATGCTTATTTTGCAGTTCCTGTTTTTGTCATGTGTCAGCTGAATGATAGAGATCCTGTATTCTTCCCACTTCTTCTTTACAGTGTCACTTCAGTGCATTAGGACAACTCACTGTAACTTGTGCTGGTGACTCATAAAATATAGTATTTCACCTCACAGCGGGAGGTTTGAATGAGTTTCAGCCAAAACTGAAGTGGACAACCAGTACAATCGTGACCACCACTGTATTTCTCTGGGTTTTTTTTTTTTTTCTTGCAGCTCCAGTGTCCAATCAAACGATGGAATTTCCCTCACGTCATGAATTATATTTTTCAGTGGGAGGGAAGGAGGAGATTTGAACTTTGAATCGTGTCTGCGGACACACAGAGAAACAAGCAGCAGTAACAGCTGAGCGAGCAGGAGTGAGAGCTGAGGGCAGGGAAAGTGTCTTCAGCTGTCTTCAGTCAGGACACAGTCGGTCTCAGTCTCTCGCGTCCAGGAGCCAACATGTCCTTCATTCTCACGAAGAAGAAGAGATTTAAGTTTAAAGTAGACTTCAACCTGGAGGAGCTGTCATCGGTTCCCTTCGTAAACGGAGTTTTATTCTGTAAAGTCAGACTGCTAGATGGAGGCTTTGCCGAAGAGTCGTCACGGTAAGTAGTTTTTCTATTTATAGCGACGGTCCACTGGTTTGTTCCAACAAGCTAAAATTAAATTTAGGAGAAACTTGTCGAAATCGGACACCTGTTAAAGCGTTTGTTGTCTCGGCTGTAACTACTCCTTTATCTGCAACGGAATTCCATATAATGAGTATTTAATGAGTTAACGGTAGTTAACGTTCAGCTGCACCACAGTAGCCAACTGTCAGCACGTTAACGTCAACTAACGTTTAAGTTACTGGCGTCTAGCTGACGTTAAAGTCAGGACACTGTACTTAACTAGAGAACAGATGAAGACTTAAAACAGCAACGTTTCAACCCAGGACACTGTGATTTAACGTGATTATTATTATTATTATTATTATTATTATTATTATTATTATTATTATTATATTTTTTCATTAACCTCTGTTTGTACCGTTAGATTAAGATAGCTTAGATTTCTGCTTAACTACTTCAGTTCATAGTTTTGTGTGAATAATAATGATATAAAATGAGATTTAACAGTTATATTAAAAGTGGTGGAAAGTAACTAAGTACATTTACTCATGTACTGTACGTTTGATACCGAATATATCGGTATTATATTAATATCGTGATATTAAACTAGATAATGGTAGATATCGATTTTGAATATTGTGATATGTTGTGTTTTCCTGGTTTTAAAGGCTACTTTACAGTAAAGTGAGGTCATTTTCTGGACTTACCGTGTTGCTGATGATTTTTTCTCAAAAAAATACTCATTGTGTTAATATTTTGTGAAAGCACCAATGGTTATCCTTACATTATTATCTCAATATCTATATCAAAGTATTCGATCATAATATTGTGATATTTGTTTTTGTCCATACATATTATTTTATATATTATCCAGCCCTATCTGTTGGGTGGTTTAACTGACAGCATTGTATCGTATTCTATAAGATCATCATATGTTTGCACTGTTAGAGAAGTTGTGCTATGTTATTTTAGAGAAAATGTGTATATCAGGATAAATACCGGATATAGTGAAATACCCCAAAGATATCGAGATATTATTTATGAGTCATAGTGCACAGCTCTATGTGAGTATTTCCATTTTAAAGTATTTTATGACTTTTCCATTAAATTTCACATGACCTATCGTTCTGCTTACTCCACAACGTTCATCTAACTTTCAGATTAAAATGAACACAAAGTAATGTTTGTATGTATGGTAGTTAAATTCACTCTACCTCCATCACTTACAACATTAATAGTATTAGTAATTAGATAAAATAGTAGACGACATGATATAGTAAAATCATAATTAAATTGACACGGGCCATTCTGCCTCATAAACAAAATGTTTGATACTTTTGATACTTGAAATACTTTTTGTTGCAAATACTTTTAGACTTAATTTAAAAAAGTTACCTGTAACTAAATATTTTCACTAGTTTCCCTAAAGGGAAACATCTAAATATTTATTCCATCACTTTTCTAGTAATTATTATTATTTGGAGATTGTTAATAGCGCAGATAATTCTTAAGATGGTGCATTCGTCTGAGGCAAATTTTCCCTCTGTTGCATTGTACATTCATGATATATTTTCATTGTTTCTATCTGTGACAATGCACAAAAAACTGCATCCTCTTCCATTGCAAAGGAGTATGCAAGCTCAATCCTATGGGACCTGTGATTAAAACTGCTTGTAGCATTTAAATGAGTCACTCTGGAAAAACAGGCACAGCGTGGCAGCACATGTGAACCGCTAAACCGTCATTACTTTGCCATGGCAACTGTCTGTTCCTAAAAAAATACCGTGTAAACACTGACTATATTCTTATATCCTGCTCCCACCACAACCTTTGTCTCCTTTCCAGAATACAACAATATTGTGACAGTGTTGTGTTATGATACATGTGGTGTATGGTCATTCTTATTTCTATTTTATTTCTATTTATACTACCATTGATTTTGTTTTGTTTTTTTGAGGACGAGTGAATACATCATCTAATAGCAGACATTTACTTAAGTAGAAGTACAGATGTGCAACAAAAAAGATTCTGGTAAAAGTTGAAGTACTGATTCAACTTCTTTACTCAAGTAAAAGTGAAAAGGTACAGGCTCTGAAATGTACTAGAAGTATTAAAGCAAAAAGTAGCCCTTTGAAGGACATTTCTGTCGGCTGTTTCTCCGCAAAGCTGACTGAACCTCACCTTTTCTCTGCAGTCAAGTTTTCTTTTCTTGTCATGTTACTTTTTTTTTCCATTGATTTTTGTGTTATATCTGTCGTGTAGGACATTCACTGATGGATACACAGAGAAATTGTATTTTCTATGTGTTATTTCCCAATCCATTTATGTTGAAATTGGCCTCAATGTTGAGAAGGCGGTGTGCAGTGATGCAAAATAAAAGTAATCAGTGATTCCCTTCAATTTCTGCCTCTGTGTAATGGAGGTAAAAGGTGGCTCAAAGCCTACAGGAAGATCATCAGCTCATTTCACAGACACACTTCATTCCTTTGCATATTCAGATTAAAATTAGAAAAAGGCACAACTCCATCTTTCATCATTCTTGATGGTCTGGGTGGGACTTGCTCTGTGGCTTATCCATGCACAGATCTGGCAGATTTGTGATTGACATCTGCTCTTTCCATATTCAGTATGACTGTGTGTTTTTGTTGTGTAAGGAGTAGTGTTTCTAAATGTGCTGCTTCTCTCACAGGGAGTCAGTCCAGGCCAACTGTGTGCACTGGAAGAAGAGATTCTCTTTCATGTGTAAGATGAGTGCCAATGCTGGGACAGGTGTACTAGACCCCTGTGTGTGCCGGGTGTCTGTGCGCAAGGTACAGGACTTTTTTTTTACTGCCATCAACCTCTGTTTTGTTGACACAACAAAATTCATAGCAACAGTTTACCATCGCAAGAGTCAGAGACAGTTAACTGAGACTTGAATGTGCTAAGAAAATATTTATGTGCACTGTTAATTTGTAACCACAAGTACTTTGTGCAGGAAATGGTCATACTGCAAGGAGTGGCAAATATTTTAATGAAAATAATTTGTGCGATCGTCATGAAGCAGACAAATGTAACCTCACTCATTTCTGTGTTTTTGTCATTTTAGGAACTGAAAGGTGGAAAAAGCTTTGCAAAGGTAATACTCATGTTCTGAAGTGTGTAGACAGGCATTTGTTGTAAACATAGCAGCTTAAATACCAGAGATCCATTAGCACGGTCTTATCATGGAAAACATTAGATAACAGTCGGCCTCCAAGTACCCTTCAAGGACTTTTTGGTTGAGTCAGAGTCTTTGTCTTACTAGTTTCCGGCATTGGTTACTGATTGAAAAATCTGTAAATCAAAACCTATGTTTTGTTAACCAATAACTTAAATGGTGAGTTAAAGAATTAGGTTATGTGATTTCTCAAGAATTGAGTGTTCCATCTCTGTTTCCAAAAATCCTGAACTGGGCCGGATTTCTTCAAGGTGCAGATTAGTTTGTGTTTTATAGCACCACTTTGTCACATGATGATACTTTTGCTGGCACTTTTTTTTTTACACAGTTTTATTATGTAAAATCATCTATTTAATAATTTAAACTGGTTGTCAGATGGTTCAAACAACTTGATCTCTTCTATCCCTGTGCAGCTGGGCTTTGCTGACTTGAATCTGTCTGAGTTTGCTGGATCAGGCAGCACAACGCGACGGTGTCTCCTAGAGGGATACGACACTAAGAACACCAGACAGGACAACTCAATTCTGAAGGTGTGGCAGTGCTTTTCTGCAATCCTCCTTTAAACACTGTCTGAAATATCCTCTATCACACAACCCATTCATTTAATCTTACATGTCTGTTCAAATACAATGCATTTTAGCAAAGCATAGACGAGCCTACAACCTATTCTTGTTATTCTAAAGCAACTAACTAGAGTTTATCAGCAGAAGTAGACACTCTTCTATTTGAAAAAGTTTAATTTATGACATGGATGGAAAAGTTGAGTTCCCTGACAGTTAATGCAGCACATGTCTGAGCCTGTCATCTATTAACTTCCTGAATTTGAAATATGCTGCTTCTTCCTGGGGCACAGATCTATAGTGGGCTTGTATGTCACAAAGTGTTACTCTAAACCTTAGATAAGAGCAACCCTACAAAACTGCTACAAACCAGCTTCCACATATGTACACTTGCTTGTCAATCTAAAACTGCTAAAACTGACATTTCTGTTCTGATCTTTCCTGTTACAGGTTGTCATCACCACACAGCTGATGTCTGGAGACCCCTGTTTTAAAACGTAAGAGCTCATATTGACCTTATTCATCTGCTCCTTTGTTATTATGCGTCCTTAAAAACTGAATATCTATTCAATCTGAAACTTGTAACTAAGGAAATGACTGTAGCTGTTTTCAACTGCGCATTAGAGCTGTGGTTGCAAAGAAAGTCTGTACCTCGCGTTGAAAAGTCTGCCTCTAACCACAGAGGAAAGGGTTTCACATCACATCCTGTCTCTCACCTGTCTGGAAAAGCTCTTTGGTCTGATATTATAGACACTGACAGGCTTTAAAGTTATGAAGTATAATTTTGAAGCTGCTGAGATGTTATCACAGTCTTATGAGAGAGCTAATAAACCTCACCCAGATATTAATCAGCCCAACCTCAGCAGTCAGCAGCAGCTGATGTGTGATCAACTCTGCACAGAGGTTGTATTCTCTCTTTTGTTTAGAGCTGTATGTAGAGCAGTTTGTCACGCAGGCTGTGATGTAACATCACACTCCTGGCAAAGCCTCTACCATGTGCAAACAGTCAGTTTTCTTCAACCAACACCAAGTCTTCCCCTGTATTCTTTCATGTCCCTACGCCCCGTTGGTGTAATAATACACCCACTGCTGCCTAGGAGATGTCTAAAGTGTAAACTGAAGGATGGTCGGCCTAGTCATTCATCCCACGCAGTGTTACTCATTGCATGTGGAGGATTTACAACAGAGCAACAAGAAGGATGACGCTCAGGTTTTTTTTTTTTGCGTCTGACACTCTTTGTCTGCCTCTCCACCCCCATTCCTGTGTTTAACATAGCATCTTTCTCAGCAGCAGAGACGTGGGGTTTCCTGTGTTGACGTCTGCTCGGCCGAAAATTGACAAAAAATAATTCAGTTTTAACAGACTCATTACTTATCCACTTGTATTTAATGTGTAATTAGATCAAAGCGACTGTTGGCTTTTATCTTTTTGTGCTTCCCAGTAAAACTATTTAACAAACTGTTCAATTTGCATAAATTCATTTAATTAGTGACTGTGAAGGAGCAGAGGTAAGAATCAGTTTGAGCTTAAAAGTGCAGTATGTAAGAACTGGCCACTTGTTGAATTGATTCTCCAGTGTTAGTGTTTACACCACTAGCACAGGAGCTTTGGACTGTTAGGAGAAGGACCTTTTTAGGCCTGGTGGGGGGACACAACAGGGAATACTGATGGGGAGACGCACCGGAGGCATACAGAACCAGAGCTATACTATCAGGCTGAGGTACCAAGTGGTATTAGAAGCAGAATTTCCCCCAGGAAAAATGTTTTGCATGGTTCAATGACAGACTGCTGGCAGCATTTTGGTGGAGCCCTAAAAGCTGACTGCTAAATATATCCATAATGCTTTCCAACCATTATATCTATGTTTCCAACTGAGATGTCTCACTGTAACTGTTGTTTAAAAAACATCTTAATATACCCAGATGCTTAGGCCCAGTGGGGTGTTGCTGTGGGCCACCAGACTTGCAATACACTTGGGGTGAGCCTGACAAGAGAGGATGGGCCACACCTAGCTTGTTAGCATGCTAATTTCACTAGATATCTCTGCAACACTATACATAGATGTCTTTGACATAACATCAAAACTTCACATTCTGTTCATATTTATTTTTTACACACTGGCTTGTTGATAAAGCAGTTGAAGGAACTCTTCTCCTCAAAAACCTCAGACACCACCCTGCTGCTCAGTAACATCACTCTGTCTTGTGTTTTCTTCAGGCCCCCATCTACAGCCATGACTCTGGGAATCCCACAGACTGAAGCAGAGTGTCTCCTTGAGGACAGAAAGGGAGGGGACATACATGTATCCCATTCACTTACTGGTATGTACATACAGACTCAAAGAAAGAAAGTGTTCGCTGATCCTTGCAATAACAACATTTTAATTTCACGGTTCTTGAAAGAGAACAATCTAAACACTTCTGTCCATACTTACTAAATGTTTTCCTTCTACTTATGTGTGTGTTTTGTTTTCATTCAGAGACTCCAGGAAAGTCAGTGTCAGTCCCAGAGGAGCTGGTAGCGTTTGGTCACTCTAGAACATCCAGCTACACAAGTCACCACTCAAAAATCTCAGGTACCAAACACAGAGACTCATATTCACCAACATTATCACCACATCAGTTACACAAATCAGATGCATAACGTTTGTGTCTGTTTTTGTCTCCTGTCATGTAGGTTACAGCTCAAATCACTCCAGTTTAACAGACCTCAGCCATCGCCGGAGCGCGTCAGGAGGTTCTGCCTCCACAGGCATCGGCAGCATCCTGGAACCCATTGATCAGCAGGGGGAGAGCAGGACTACTCCCCCTGTCTCTGAACACCCCTCTACCCCCGCTAAAATTCCAAGGTAATACACAGAATTACCCTGAAACTGTCTGAAATTGACACGCACACATAATTGCAACCATGTCTATAATATTAAATAATTCCACTTTGCGTGTGTTATTGTTTGTTTATTGGCTGGCTGTTATCTGCGCTACTTTATAATGACCAGAAATTAAAACATTGCTATCAAGATATATCAAAATATATCTCTTGTTTTTTATTTTCTCAGCTGTCCTTTTGACATATTTTCTATGGTGGTTCTGACCTTTGTGTACAATGACCTTGTTATGAACACACCGAGGGACCAGACTCTAATCTTTCCCTCGTCCACTAAATATATTGACTTATGCCTTTTGTTTGTACGTGTTTTACTATCAAGCGCGTTTGTGTAACTCTTCATGTTGTTTCTGTCTCTTCATTAGACATCCAATAAAGCAGAACTCAGTCGAGAATCAGCTGAAGAGAGTTGATGCCACCAGGGTGGATGCAGATGACATAATAGAGAAAATCCTGCAGAGCCAGGATTTCAGCAATGGCTTCTTGGACTCCAGTGCAGAGGGTGTGTACAGCTAATCTGTAACTTTGCAGACTTACAAAGGCTGTCTTGGAAAATTGCCTGCCTTCCTGCTAAAGGGAACAAATTACTCGGAGGTGTTGCAACATAACGTTTTTAAGTACTTCCTTAAAATGTTGATTGATGATTAGACATTTCTGACGTCAAATCATCGATTTGATGTCAACTTTGACATATGCCAGCCTAAATATTAAGGTTTATTTGATTAAAGGGATAGTCAGGATTAGTGTAAGTGGGGTTGTATGACGTACTTATCTATAGTCAGAAACAAATAGTATTTTAGCCACTTAAAAATCGGCCCATGTAAAAAAAAAAATGGATCTGTTTAAGTGAACGTTATTTTTAAAATATGTTCCCTTGCCATCAGACACTTTTCCTTCACAAAACCATTTTTATATAAACCAAATATCACGCTGTCCAAACCAGCCAGACTCAATTGACAAAATCAGTCATTTTACCTTGCAGTCAGTTAGTTTGTCTTATTACATGACTTTGGTGAATCTCTCAATTTTAAAACACAGAAGTCACCCAATAACACAAACAAACTGACTCGAGGCCACCAGACCATATTCTGACTATGGTACAACACACAACCCTACTTCAAATAATCCTAAGTATCCTTTTAAGGATTACAAAGTTTAGCTTGTATATCATTTCTATGAATATCACAAGGGCAGTTTAACCTTACTGATAGCTGAGCACACATTGTGGCGACCATGTTACAAACCCCCGTCCTTAACCAAACACCAACTGTAATGTTATTGTGTTAAAGAAACAGTGACTCTGCCTGTTTATTTGCGACTGAAGTTTGAGCAGTTTTAGTGTGGAAGTGCATCTTTCGATAGTTCCTCAACGAACAACTACCTCCCTGGATGCTCCCCTCTCGGCTGCCTCACCAGCTTCCCTTCAACGTCCCCCTATCGATTGTCATTTATTTTTAGATTAGCTAGAAACTAAGTGTGACCCACTTTCAAACCTTGGCTGTGCACGGAGTGGCAGTATCCTTCTTTCTAATGTGTGTGTGTGTATTTTTTGCTGCAGAGGAGGGGCTCAGCTTGTTTGTCGGTCCTGGCGGGAGCACAGCTTTGGGAAGCCATCACACAAGGTGGGTGTGATTATGTAACTGTGGATTGCGGGTGCCACGCACCAGCTATTTACTACAAACATGAACTCATTTTAATACTATAAATGGGGATTTTTCTCACGTAGTCTTCATAGCAACGACATGACTGGTCATCACTTTTGTCTGTTTCTAACGCATAAGATACTTTAAGTTTCACATCATAGTGTTAATGAATGCACCACAGTCTGATCTGATAACTACCCCCATTTCCTGTCATGTAACAGATTGTGGCGTTCTGTTTCAGGGTCGCAGCTGGAGCCTTTGAGCAGGTGGTGATCAACCGCTAGGCTTTGGGGAGCATGTGCCTGTCATAAAGGGTGCCGTATTACACTGATGTGGGGGACACAACACTGAATAGTGGAGGTGCCATTAGAACCTGCTCCCGCCTCCCTCCAGGAGATTTAATTTCTCTTATACAATCCCTGTGGAGCTGACCTTCAGAGTCTGTTGTCCAGGAGAGCCCCCTGGTGTTCAAGAAGTGGAGGTGAAGGCAACATTTTGGTGACTGAGATAACTGCTGTACTGACATTTCTGTTGCTCTTCTTGAAAACTGTAAGACGAGGGGTTACTGCTGTAATTCTACACTTATTGTTCAGCCATCTTGATGACATCTGAGCTACTGAGGGGTATCCATGTATGTCAAAGTATCCAACATGTTTTTACTTTTGTATGGCTGATTTTGTTTCACCGTTTTACTTGTTCCGTATGTGGCTGTGGGGGGATCTGTGTCCGTTCCTTGAAGTTTCATATATTTAAACAAATAGAAAACTGACATTGTGGCATTTACAGTGGTTACAGCACCACTGAGTGTCAGATAAACACCTTTGTTCACCTGGTTGTGAAGGAGGATGACTGCATTTAAAATACCATGAAGTTTTTATATTGGGTGCATTAGGTACTGTGTGTGTGTGTGTGTGTGTGTGTGTGTGTGTGTGTGTGTGTGTGTGTGTGTATGATTGCTATCTGTCAAAAGTAATGACTTTATTTTTACCACCTATTTTGTAAATGTGCCAATGTTACGTAGTAAAATGTATATTTGCTGCAGAAGTCATGTAAACTATGTATGTACTGAACTGACAGTCACTTGTTTAAGCTCATGATGTTTTTAAGATGGCATATTATGATGATATTGTTATATTATAATATGATATATTATTATATTATGATGATTATATTTAAGGCCAAATAAAAAAGTGAAATTTTAAAAATGTAGTCTGGATAACCCTGATCACCTTTTGTATGACATTTCAAATGTCTTTTTTGCAAATAAACATTTAGTAAAAAAGATATTTACCCAGAAAGCATAAATGATGGGACAAAAATTGGTGCCAGGCCATTGAGTAGATGTGGAGATATTTCACTGCTGCATAATTCAATGAAAAATGAGAAATAAAAAAACGGAAAACATCAGAGAATGGAGAACTTGACCTGGTCCAGATCTGGACGTCATGTAGTCGGCTGAGCACCAGGTACTTGAAGTTGAGTTCAAAATGGAGAAAAAGAAGCGAGGAGTTCTCTCTCAAAACATCACAGAGCTCAACCTCCAGCTCCAGATAGCGAGGGACCTGAGGGCCAAGGCCAGAGCTGGTGAGGCTGTTGACTTCACAGATAAACTGGTGCTGAAACTGTAGGAGATGCTCATTAACAGCTCATTATGTTTTCTATTATGGGTCAAAAAGAATTGAATTCAAGATGTCTTTGGATTTAGTGATAGAGTCCTCATGTTATTTCAGGAACTGACAAGAAAGTACAATGTTTCAAAAAAGCACTTTAAAAAAAATACTTGCAGATCAGAAGTTTCATTTTAGCTGATCAGAACAATTAGTAATGTCACCCCTTTCTCTCTCTCTCTCTCTCTCTCTCTCTCTCTCTCTCTCTCTCTCTCTGTATGTGTCTGTGTGTATATACATAAAATAAAACAAATTTTAAAAAGGGAAGTAAATATATAGAAAATTACATTGATTAAAAACACCATTTCAAATTAAACGTCTATTGGTACATTTATATGAAAAGCATAAATTTAGTGTTTAAGACTTTTTTCAGATTTAAGTATACTATGGTACAGGTGTATAACAATTGCATATGATCTGCTCAGAAGCCTAGGATATGTTTGTTTGTACAGTCATCAAATTAAATTTATAGAATTTGGTGTGTGTGTGACTAAATGCTTTTATTCTGAAAAGCAGACATCCACCATGTTGACGTATGTACGTACAGCAGCAGTTCACACTGCACCACTAACGTTACAGTTCCGGTTCCACCTCGCAACGGCACTTTAGCTACAACGACGGCGGGAAGTTGTTATCATCAATTTAAACACACATCAGCAACGACTAAACGGACTAAATTGTTAACGACAGACATTTGACAATCGAATATTGATGGATTTGTAATCGGAAATACGCTAATTGTAAACGAAGCTTGGCGGCGTGGGATTCAGCTAACATGGCTAACGTCGGGAACCAGCTAGCATCACAGGCCGTTAGCAAGCCTGCCCCAGGAAAACATGGAAATGTATTGCCCCTGTGGGGCAACGAAAAGACTATGAACCTTAACCCAATGATCCTCACAAATGTGCTGTCTTCGCCGTATTTCAAAGTCCAGCTTTATGAACTAAAGACCTACCATGAAGTTGTGGACGAAATCTACTTCAAGGTAACATTAGCAAATGCTAAGCCGCATGCTAGTTAGGTAACCAGTGTCCAGTCGAGCTAGCGCTGCTGTGGTGGGAATGTACTGCAGTCGTCAGATAACAAGAAATCAGACGGCGCTGCTTTGAACTCCTTTATCTTATCTTATCTTTATCTTTAAGACTCAAAACGATGTTCGTTTAGTTCGTGTTATTAAATGTGTAAAACCCCGGTCTTATTGCAGGGGGTAACTTGTAGTTTAGCTGCCGTCCAAGCGACAAAGCTTTATCAATGAATGTAGCGATAGTTGGCTGCCGTTATAATGTTCAGCACAGGATGTTTCACCGACTGTTACGCATGGTTAACGCACATTTTGTTAGTTTGAGTGTCATTATTTTGGTAGATTAGGTTAAACGGGAAACATTTGGTCAGAATTTGGACAATTCCGAATTGTTACGGCTAGTTGAGCAAGTGAAGTTATTACATGTATTGAAAATATCCACAATAGTTTCACTGTTTGACTACAGATCTTTAAAATATTAAAATGTCTGAAACTCACGTTTACAATTGATGATATATGCACTTGCCTCTGTTTTCACGTTTGATGATAAGTTTCATTAAGTATGCTAAGTTTCATTATGAAATTGGCTTTAAATTTAATGAAACCGTGGCTTTAAAGGGACTTGCCTGTTACTTGCTCATGTAAACATTTGGCCTCAACATTTCTTATGAAGCCTCTAATGTAAGTCATAAGGGAGGTGGAGAGAACAGGTGTGCATGCAAACAAACTTAATATTGCTCTCTTTGTGGCCACAGGTGACTCATGTTGAGCCTTGGGAAAAGGGAAGCAGAAAGACTGCAGGCCAGACTGGAATGTGCGGAGGGGTAAGTGAGAAGTACGTGCTTTTTATATTCCCCATCTATCCCACCCTTTATATTTCCCATTCTGTTGATAGTAATTAATATGATTAACATGTACAACACATTTGCGAAAGTCATTAGTATTTGAATTAATGTACTTCCTGAATGGAGCATTGCTGTCTAAGGGTTAGTTGTTGTTACTGGGTTAGCTGTGAATAATGTGCAGTGATGTGGTTTACAAAATATCTAAATCCTTTTTAGGTGCGTGGAGTTGGGACTGGTGGTATCGTGTCCACTGCTTTCTGTCTTCTATACAAACTGTTTACTCTCAAGCTGACACGCAAACAGCTGATGGGTCTGATCACTCACACAGACTCTCCATACATCAGAGCACTCGGCTTCATGTACATAAGGTATGGTCTTGTTTGCACTGCATGGTACGGCTTGGCTCAACTTGACTCTGTGCACTTTTGGTGCCGGGTACTTTTCTTGATTTTGTGTTCCACTGTAACTGACGCCCTGTGTGTGTAATCCAGATTCCTTAGCTGATAGTCATAGGGATGACAGGAGAAAATTTCCTCACATCATCTTCAATGTAATACAAACACATAGAAGAATTTAAGGATATCCTATCATTTAGAAATCCTTACACTGGCAACCAAACAGAAGAATATCTGCACTTTGTCAGTTTATAATGTCAAGTTTTTATGGGCTGCTTTTTTCTCCACTGTTAAGTATCTCCTCTACTCGGTTTGAAACTCACCTGAGGTAATAATGCCAAAAAAACGTACCACGTTCCAGGTACTCTCGACAACGTTTTACAATGGAAAACCAAAAGAAGAGTGAGTAGAGTTGAGCCCAGCCCAAGATTTTTAGACTTGCAAAGATTGTGTATTACTAGATATTTTGCATATTTTGTTTAAGATATCAGTTACCATTTTCAGGGAGAAGATATTTCATTCTTATCTTTGTACATTAAAACTTAGCAAATATTCTACTGAAATGTTTCTAATATGTATAAGGAAAATCTAGTTGTAATGTTTTGGATGTATCTCTGATGCTGCTCTCAGATCATGAAAAGTTTTACTTAAACCTTTTCCCATTATTATCCTCACTCATGTAGAAAATCACTGTATGAATTATCACTGGACCAGATCTATAAAAACATTGTGCTCTCTGTTTTGCTCTCCCTCAGATACACTCAGCCCCCAGCAGATTTGATAGACTGGTACGATGGCTTCCTGGATGATGAGGAGGTATGTCACCTCGGGTAATAATTTGATGTTTCTTTCTCTCCATTAATTACACAGTGGCACAACACATGTTAAAAGATTTCCGTTCCCTCCCTTGTGATGCTCATAGCTGATTTTTCACCTTTGCCTTCATTTGGCTTAATTGTCCCCGGTTTTGTCCTCTAAACCTGATTAGCTAGGTTACTTGATCACTGCTTGGCTGCTGATTTTTTTGTTATCAGGGTAAGTACTACATATGATGCTGAGTAAATCTTTCAGTCAATGTAATATTACGGCATGCCCTTTGTTTTTGACAAGCTTTTATCAGGACTTGTTGCACAAACTAAATCTGGGATAAATAGCCATTTGAACATTCATGGAGATTCACACTCAAACAGAAAAACAGAAATAATATAACACATGTAAACTGATGCATAAATCTATTGTGTTTCTCCATATTTAATTAAAATATAATTTGATCCCAGACTGTGCAACCAGGCCTCCTTTGATGTTCTGTTGCATTATATTTGAACTGATCATATGAAATCCTACCCAACTGGTTAATTCCCCTGTTTTTTTCTTTAGATGCCCATTGTGCAGCAGGTGAATTGGATATTGTATCTCAGCACTGTTGGTTTGCGTGTGTGAGTGCAAAGCAGCTGTTCTCTACCATATAAAGTTAACTCTTCAACTGGTGTGCTCTTAACTACCTGCTCCAGTCTGTGCTTACACTGTGGGCAATTTTTATGCTCCTATGATTCCATTGTGCTTTTGGGACACTTAAGAAAGAAGCCAAGGCTTCTCCCTCTTTGTCCCTTTGGCTCACATGTGTCTCTGTTTTCAGATACTGCTCTCCCTTCCCTTCATTTCTGCCCTGTCAACATGAGATGTAACCATTTTTGGAAGATGATGTTGTAAAGAGACAATGTGAAGGAATGGAGGGTGGACTTTACGAATATTAGATTTGCTTGATTATTAAAGCTCACATTGTAAACACAGACTCCAGGAACTGCCAGACAGCTTAGTTGAGGCAAACGTTCTGTTATATTTTAAGTTTTGTTTCCTCTATTTGTAACATTCAAAGTAAAGCCAGACACATTTGTTTGAGAGATTAAGCTAGATGAACAGAGGTGAAGGTTCAGTACTTGGTCATCACAAATTGCTTTTTGATTTGAGGCAAGATTGAAAAAAAAAGCAATCAGATTTATCTTTGTCCTGTCCATGTGTGCTAATTGAGTTTTTATATGGCCCTTTTCCACCATTTGCTTTTAGGAGCTCGATGTGAAGGCAGGAGGCGGCTGTGTGATGACCATTGGAGAAATGCTGCGCTCCTTCCTGACCAAACTGGAGTGGTTCTCCACTCTGTTCCCCCGTATCCCAGTGCCTGTGCAGAAGAACATTGACCAGCAGATGAAGGCTAGGCCTCGGAAGGTCGCTCAGAAGGAGGCGCAGGAGGAGGAAGCAGCAGGAGCAGAGGCAGGGAGGCAAGGGGAACGACGCCGCTCCAGGTAACACAAACTTTTCAAACTATTTGGTGCAGACTTTTTTTTTTTTTAATTTGTTTGGTTTTGTTTTAGCTGTTCCACTCAAACAACTGACCCTGAGTAAATTAGGCAACAGTTATTGATAAATTCTACAAATTCCACCAAACCCAACCCCCAAAAAGTTTGGGTGCTCTGTTAAACGTAAATAAAAACAGATTGCAATGATTTGCTTAATGATTTGATTAAACTTTTGTAAATATACAACATGTTTGAAAAAAGTACAATGATGTGTTAACATCACCTTTTCTTTTAACAACACTCAGTAAGTGTTTGGTAACTGAGGACACTAATCGCTGAGGTTGCTGTAACATGCAGAATATGTCTTGGTCTTGTCTTGTCTTGTCTTGTCTTGCTGAAATAAGCAAGGGGGGCTCTGAAAAAGATGTCATTTGGATGGAAGCATATGTTGCTCCAAAACCTTTATGTACCTTTCAGCATCAATGGTACCTTCATAGACGTGACAGTTAAGCATGCCAAGGGTACTACATACCCCCATACCATCATAAATGCTGGCTTTTGAACTTTGCACTGGTAACAGTCTGGATGGTCTTTCTCATATTCAGCCCAGACGACACAGCATCCATGAAACATGGACTCAACAGTCCACAGCACACTTTTACACTTTACATCACTCCATCCCAGATAAACTCAGGCTCAGAGAAGTCTCCAGTGTTTGTGGATGTTGATGATGTATTGCTTTCACTTTGCGTGGCAGAGTCTTAACTTGTATTGCAGACACAGTAACAAACTGTGTTTACTCAGTTTCCCCAAGACTTCCAGAACTCCTGCAATATCCTTTACATAATCATGTCGGTTTTTAATGCTGTGCCGCTTGAGGGGTCAAAGGTCATGGCAGACCAATGTTGGTCAGTGAATGCAAATCATTGCATTCTGTTTTTATTTACGTTTTATAGTGTCCCAACTTCTTTGAAATCAGGGTTGTAATTCTGAATGTATTAAATCAGAGAGTTGAATCACTTGAAGCTAAAGGTGCCTTTCTGTTCAGGACACCCAGACGGACACCAAGCCCCCGGAGGTCACCCAAACGATCAAGGAGCAGGAGCCACCACCGCGACAGAGACCGCCACGGCCCCAGCTTTGACCGGGAGCTGGAGAGGGAGCGCGACCGCCAGAGGAAGGAGAGGGAGGGCAGGGACCGGGATAGGGACAGAGGGGATCGGGGGGACAGAGGGGACAGGGAGAGGCGGCGTTCCCGCAGCGCAGACAGGAACCAAGACAGACGAGAACGTAGAAGAAGTCGCAGCGGCAGCCGAGACAGAAAGAGCGAACGTAGAGACAAAGAAAGAGACGGCGGGGACGACAGGAGCAGGAGGAAGGACAGGGAGCACCACAAAGATAGAGGCACTGAGAGGGACAGGTCCAGGGATAAAAAGAGCAGGGGGGAACCTGACGACAGGAGGCATAAAGACGACAGGGACAGGCACAGAGACGAGAGAAAGGCCAAGAGGTCGAGCCGGAGCCGAAGCAGGGAGAGGAGGCACAAGAGCGGGGCAGAGGAGAAGAGCAGGAAAAGAGATCGCAGCCACAGCAGAGATAGAGAGCGGGAGAGAGACGGAGAGCAGCGTTCTCACAGACGTAGTCGCAGCAGAGACAGGAGCCATCATCAGCGAGAGTCCAGCAATGACCATAGTAAACATAGTGAACGCAGAAGGAGTCAGAGCACTGAGTAAATGTCGCCTCCAGCAATATTACTTCTCCTCCTGTGTTTTTTCTTCCTTTTTTCTACCAGTTGTCAGCTCTGTCCCTCATGCTAAAGAGAAGGAATGTCAGCACATGAACAGGACATCTGGAGGTGTTGTCTTTGGCCAATGTAATGTTGCTTTATGTTTTATGTTTTTCTGCCTTTTTTTTTTTCACTCCCCGTTAGACCGTTGTTAGTGTTCACTTGAAATTTAAAAAGCGAAAATGGCATTTTAATTTTCTATGATTCATTCATTTGCCCCAGGTGTGGGTTTGTACATAATGTTTCGGAGGCTGTCTACACACGACAAGTGGTCTGAGTTGTAAAGGTTGCTCAGCTCAACACTATCTTCACGTAATTTATGTAATGTATAAAGAATAACTGTTGTTTTCAGGCTGTACAAAGGCCCAAACACTTATTTTTTAAATTTAACTAATATTACAACGTGTATGTTGGGGATTTCTTCATATTTAATCTCTGTCAGTTGTATTCTGATTAAACATACTTTGAAGGGTCACACGAGGACGGTTGAAGTTCAGATTTCTGTGTTGCGGCGATGTGTATCAACAATTCTCTCTGTGGTCGTGTGTAGACAGCCTGAGAATGTTTTAAACCTTGAAAGGACAGTCTGCAAAGGGTAATTTTTATCACACACACTGAGCCCTGCTTGTGCTGTGTTTGGATTACTGCTCTGTTGCATTTTGTTTTCTAATAAAACACTTTTACAGACAACACATGTTGTTCTTGTCTTGAAAAAAGTACAGATCTTTGTAGAAATTGAAGGATATTACAGTAATTGAAACAGGCTGAATGCAGACTATTTTTGATAGTTTTATTAGAATAGTCTGAAAATAATTTCCATATTAAATATACATTCAGAAATGGCAAAGTAAAATACTCTGAACATGTGAAACACTTCCTGATATATTACCTTTAATGATGGCTAAAATATAATTTACAAAAGTGAATAAAATATAAAAAGCAGAAGGAACAAAGTCCAAGAAATAAAATATATAACCACAACCAACAGCAGATAAAAGACGAACCTCACTGAAGAACAGAATAGAGGAATGTAAACATCCTTGGGCGAAGACTCATTTGGAAGACGTCTTGTGTAAACCAGTTGTGTAACTCATGCTAAGTGAGCTGAAGTGTAAATGTCAGAACAACCCACACTAATCCCATGTTCTTCCAGATCTAAAGTTATTGTTGTGTCTTACAAGTAACTGGAAAAGTGTCTTAAATGTCAAAAGTGCTGCCACTCTGACAGTAAGACCATCACATTTGAATCGGGAGATGTGCACGCACCCCGAGCTTTGTTTTTCTACTGTCCTGTCTGCACACAGACGGGCTCAGACTCTGGTCCACTCGTGGTCGAGTCCCTGGCCTCCACGGTGAAACAGTAGGTCGAGTCCGGGCTCAGATCGGTGATAATGGTGCTCTCTCCGTACACCGTCAGCTCCTCGCGTTCACCGGAGCTGCCCTGCTTGCTCTTGACCAGGTTGTAATGGGACGCGGCATCTACTTGAGACCACTCAAGGAAAATCACTGTTGATATCGGTTGTGAGACGTTCAACACGGGAGCTGAGAGACCTCCTGTTTGGGAAAAGAACAGTTTTGTATTAGATCATGGCATTCCTTTTTTTGTGGAGGGAAGCAGAGCGATGCTAACTTCTAGGTCAGCCTACAAAAATACATCATCCCTGCAGCACTAATTACATAAATGTCTTTGAGATCATATCAAAACTTTTATTTAATTTCAGTGAATGTTGCTAATTAAATTTCTTACATATTGCATCTTTAAGACCAATAGGCTAAACGAGGAATGAATGAGATTGCATGAAAGCTAATATATTTAAGTAATTTAGCTTTAAAATATTAGCAAATGAAAAACATCATTAAAGACCTGGATTATAAAATGTCCCTGACAAAAGTCCTTTCACCCTTTAAAAAACAGATTTCATTATATAAACGTCCTTAAAAATTAGTTACATGTGGTTAAAATAACAAATAATGAAAATTAAGAATTGTTTAATATTATGCTACCATCATTTTTGTAACATCTGTTCTAACAAATACAAACTCACCATTCTCTTGCTTTTGTTCACTGACATCTCTTCTCCTGCGTCCTTGCGTCACTAAAGAGAAAAAGCTCAGATCAATGAATTTGTTTAAAAAAAAAAAAAAAAAAAAAAAGTAAAATGTGTCAGGTTTCTTTCTACATGCACATCAGTTCCTACCATGCATGACGTTTGCGGTTTCACTCTCTCCGTACGCGTTGCTGGCTGTGATCACCAGGTTAGAGGAAGCAATGCTGGACAGAGAGCAGGACAGCCCTGCAGTGCTGCATAGCTGAGATCTTGGTGTAACGCTGTTATCGTACACCGTGTACGTGGTGGCGAACACAGACGCGTTCCACGAAACTGTGGCAAAGGAGCTGTTACCACTGTACACCACCCCTGATGGTGGACAAGGAGCTGTGGAGAGGAGAAGGTGGAGTTGGTTAAAACATCTGAAAACTTTGTTTCAATTGTCCTGATTTTCCATGTGAATACCAAAAATAGCCAAAAACAGTGTTTGAAAAGTGGCTAAAATGTTGAGGGCCGTCTACCTGTCTTTCCACTGAGAGGGGCAGACGGGTCGCTGGTACCAGCAGCGTTCCTGCTCTTCATTGTAGCAGTGTATTCTGAACTGCAGGGGAGAGGAATCTCAAAGTACGTTATGCTTGTCCAATAGGAGGAGAGCTGGAACTGTGCCTGGCTGTCTCCCAGCAGACTTCCTGTTAACTGCAGCAGGTACTCTGTGCTGTTACAGGTGATCTCTGTCCAATTAAAGCGCAACACCTGGATCGCCATCTGCATCGGCATCAGCTGCACGTCAATACCGTCTGGAGGACAGGGAGCTTATGGAGACAGAGGAGGATTTAATGTGTTATTCAGTTTCATTGCAAACATTACAAAGCTATTGAGAAGTAACATGCAGCTCCTGTACCTGCTCCGCTCTGCAGGGGGTCACTGAAGGAGCTGTTGCATGTCCCGTCTGAAGCCTGGACAGAGAAATTGTAAGAAGTTCCACAGTCAAGACCCTGGATATTGCAGGTGGGACTTGTGCTGCGGCAGTACAGCATGTCTCCATTTGCAGCCTGAGCACAGCCGTAGTAGTCCACAGCGTTGTCTCTGGGCATCCATGACAGCAGCGCAGACTGATTGTTGCAGTGGTATGTAACTGACAGACCATCAGGCTTGCAGGGACCTGAGCAGAAAGACAATGATCAAACTGCTGAAACTAACATTATTTGATGTTGGGTCAACGTATGTGCACGCACTGATATCCTCCATCTTTTTTGTATTAAAGGACACATACCTGTGTTGACCGTGACATTGTGACTGGCTTTGCTGGAGCAGTTCTCGTGGCTGGCCGTCACAAAGACTGTGTACTGCTGGTCACAGTGGAGCTCCGGTACGCTGCAGTTACTAGAGGTGGTGTTGCAAGTGTGCACGTGTCCGTCTGCACCCAGAGCGACAACGTGGTAGGTTTCAGCAACAGGAGAGGGTCTCCAGGACACCAGGGCACTCTGGTGCTCACAGGAGGTGTTGACCATCACGTTTGTGGGTGGACACGGCTCTGTGAAGAGAGGAGGACAGTCAGGGGAAATCAACAGCAGTTCACTTGGATTGGAATCGGAACCCCTCATACAAAAAGATTTTACATGCATGACAGAAAACAATCAGAAATCTGTGTACCCATGCTAATTCTGTACGGTGGACTCCTCATGCTGCTGCACTGGTCTGATGAAGCAGAAACGATGATGGTGTAATGGAGGTCACACCGGGCTCCATGGAGGTAGCAGCTAGTGCCGGTGTCGTTGCAGGATAGGAGGGTGTGGTCGCTGGCTTCTGCTGTGGCCGTGTACACAGTGTTTCCCTCGCCGCCCTCCATCAGCTCCCACATGACGAGGATGGAGGAATTGTGGCACTGAGGCACCGCTGTGATACCAGCGAGGGAGCAGGGGGCTGGGGGGAAGAGACAGATCTCATCAGCTGACACTGCAGCGGGTGTGAATTTTTGTTTCACTCAGGGTCGGACATAAAACAAAGTATTATCAGCATTTTGCTTTAAGTCAGAACTCTGTTACCTGTCTGCAAGGCGATGGTGGCACTAGGCTCACTCTCACACTTGCTGTTTTTAGCAGTAACGCTGAAATTGTACAGGACGCCGCATGCGAGGTCTTCCACCTCACAGGTGGTGTTGGAGGAAGTGGTGCAGTTGGCTGTGTGGTCCTCTCCACCTACAGCTGACACAAAATAGCTGTCTGCCCCTGGAGTGGCGTTCCACGATATCCAGGCAGAATTGGTCACGCAGTCGAGGCTGCCTCTGATTCCCTGTGGCTGGCATGGAGCTAGAAAGTAAACATCAAAGTTAAACTGGTGACCGGATGGACGAATTTATCCAAAGACGGACGGTTTTTAAAGTTTCCATACCTGACTGGACGGTGTGGGTCTGACTGGGGCGGCTGCGGCAGGAGCCTCTGACTGAGGTGACTTGAACACTGAACGTGTTTCCACAGGTCACGTTGCTGATGGCGCATGCAGTGTTTGTGGTGTTGCATGATTCGATGGTGCCTCCGTTGTTTGTGATTACTGAAACCAAGAAGTGGTCAGCTTCTCTGATGGCCTCCCAGGAAACTGTCAAGTCATTTGACGAACAGCTGACCTCACCGCTCACGTTCTGAGGCGGGCACGGGGCTGTGAATACAGAGACAGTTTTATCAGCTTCAAGTTCTAAATATATTATAAACATTTTCTATAATATAAAATAAGAATATATTATTTTATTATTGCTCAACTTGAATATATATTATTTGAATTTTTTGCATATTTTATTTTTTCTTTATAATTTTGATTCAGAATTTGTGAACACTGAAAAACAAAACTGAAAATGAGCATGAATTGAATTTAAAGGCCAAAAAATTCAGATATATAATTCAAATGCAAGAAAAAATATGAGTGCAAGAAATTGAGTTGCGTTTAAATTTTAAAATCTGGTGAAACAGATTTGCTTCCATATTCGCTCTCTCACCTGAGTTGAATGTTAGCGCCTGGCTTGGGACACTAGAGCAGTTATCATCCGTGGCCACCACCTGAACTGTGTAGCGGCTACCACACAGGAGGTTGTCGAGGCGACAGCTGAGGTCAGAGGCCTGGCAGCTGACGTTGCCGTGGCTATTGTGGGCTGTCACTGAGTACTGTACGGCACCCCGACTGGCAGACCAGGACACGAGGGCAGTGTTGTTGGCACAGTCCATCGCCACGGAGACATCAGTGGGAACACATGGCACTGCAGGGAGGGGGCAGATGGTAAGAGGGGTCAGTCACAATTTAGGAAGAGCATGATGGGTAAAAAACTTAACCATGATGAAGAATGCAAGCACAGCAATAGTTAATGTGACAATACTGAATTTAACATGTTTCACATTGAACAATCATCTGTTATGAGGAAGATGTCAGCATGTTTAATCCCATATGGTCAGATTTCATGTTCGTGTGTGGACCTCACCTGACTGCAGACTGGCGGTGTGGGTGGAGGTGACGTTACACTGCTGGTTGGAGGCGGTGACTGACACGGAGAAGTTGTGCCCACAGGTCAGGCCGGGGACGCTGCATTCATTACTGTCGGACATGCACATGCTTGAGATGCCGGTGTCCGTCTGCATGGTGGCTGTGTAGTAGTCTGACCCATTACTGGCCTGCCAGGTTACCATGACGATGCCAGAGAGACAGTCCTGCATGGTGGAGACTCCCGTGGGTGGACACGGCCCTGAGAGACAATGAGTTAATTTTTCTATCTATTATATTCTAGTAATTAATTTATATGTACGTCTTTGTTAAACTTAAACTATCATTATTTGAATACCTGTCATAAGTGTTTTATAACCTACATGTCTCTATGGATGCTGGTGCACTGGAGGTGCCAGGACAGTGCTGGTGGTTTGGCGTCACTGTGAGGCTGTAGTTTTGTCCGCAGGTGAACTCGGAGAAGTGAGCTGTGGTGACATTAGTGCTGAGCTCAGTTGTTTTGTTTCCTGCCTCGGCTGACACGGTGTACGACTTCGCCCCGTTACTGGCGTCCCAGCTCAGAGAAACGACCTTCATATCGCAGTTCACAGAGGCAGACAAATTCTGGGGCACACAGGGATCTGGAAGGAAACATAATGTTAGAAAGTGAATTTAGTTCGTATAACTATAAGTGAGTCAGAAAGCCGCTTCTGACGGCTCACCCATTTGCAAATAGAGTTATTTATGAATTTATGAATGATTTAATCACGTATGTGTAGCCAACGCCTTGGCCAGTCTTGGCCAGAAATGTTTATAATGTTTTTTTTTTGTTTAAACAATATCTCGGCACCTCTGATAATAATTTTTGACAGTTTATTTAAACAAAAAATAGATAATGACATTCTTACTGCTCACGGATTATTGATGCTGAGTTTGTGTTGAATATAAACATAAGTCACATTCTGAAATCAATGGCTTTTTAGATGAAATATATGAAAATGTCAAGGCACTAACTCAAAAGACCAATAATTTATTTCCCTTGTGAATGATACAAAATTACATATTTTTGTAGGAAACTTCATAGAAATGACTCAGAGATTACAGACCAGTAAAATAAAGGGTTACTGTCTTAACAAACTGTGTGTAACGTACTCATATAGATGACAGAGCTGTTGCTGGGCGGACTGGTGCAGTTGCCATCCTTTGCTTTCACTACAACAGTGTACTCCTCTCCACAGTGCAGGTCGCTCCAGGTGCAGGTTGTGCTGTTGGTCAGACACTGGTGGGTGTGGCCATCAAGCCCAGTTGCTACGGCAACATATGTTTCAGCGCCGTCGCTGGGCCCCCAGCTGACTGAGCCCATGTCAGACTGACACTGTACGTAGGTCGTGACGTGGCGAGGGACGCAGGGAGCTGAGGGGAGAGGACGGAGGTAAAACTACAGTCAAATATACACACAGAAATGTGTGTTATGTGGTGTGAGATGTGAGATCATACCGGTTTTGAAGAAGGCGGGGCTGCTGGGGATGCTGTCACACTTGCTGCCTCGTCCTCGTACAGTGACGTTGTAGTCCTGTCCACACGGTAAAGCAGCCAACAGGAGGGTCTGGGTCGTGTTGTGGCTCTCCACGTATCCGAGGCTTCCTGCGGCTGTTACCAAGTAATTCACAACACCGCCGGCTTGATGCCAGGAGATCTGGACCTCTGCACTGTTACAGGGCGCCTGAGCAGACACAATCACAGGCTGGCAGGGCTCTGAGAGGAGCAAAAAAAAAAAAGTAGAAAAACAATTAAGATGATTAATACTTGAATGGAGCAAGTAGTTGCACAAGTACTCACTTCCTTTATTTAAGTACAAGTAGAAATACTACAAGAGCTGAGACAAATAGTTGAATAATTGATTAATAAATGGACACAAAATTCATCTGCAACTATTTTATAAGGCAGATGCTATTAGTTGCCAGCAGTCAGTAGCAAGCAATGCTATTTGCACCCGAGGTGGTTAAAGGGACAGTTCATCTCTACGCCTGATAGAGGAGGAACTAAATTTAACTACTTTGTTTACTGTTGAGTAATTTAATTTATAACACTGAATCATATTTTATAGAATAATCAGATTGTTCATGTGTGAAATTGTAAATCTGTTAAGTAACTTTAGCTGTCAATGTAAAATAAATGGAGTAAAAAGTACCATATTTTTCTGTGAAATGGAGGATAAAGTCATTAAATGAAAATACCTAAGTTTAATTTTAATAAGCCTGTTTATCCTCTGCAGTACCTGTTTGGATGAACACAGTGCTGCTGGCTTGGCTCGAGCAGCCCTGACTGTGTGCCGTTACAGTAAAGTTGTACATCTCTCCACAGTCCAGACCAGGAAACTGACAGGTGGAGCCTGTAGAGTTACACTCATGCTCCGCCCCTCCTGATGCCTTGATGGCACTCGCTCTGTACAGTTCAACATCGGACCTCTCCTCCCAGGACAGGACTGCGGTGCGGGAGCCACACTGCAGGTCGACAGCCACACGCCGAGGAGGACAAGGACCTGAGAAGAAGAAGAAGGGTTAAATCTTGATTAAACAAAAGCCACGCCAGCTAACAGGTGCCACTTGTGAGGATTTACTGTTAAACAGTCAACTCACGTGTGGTGAGGTTAGCGTGTATCGGCGCTGTGAGGCTGCACTGCTGGTTGCTGGCGGTGAGGCTGAGGTTGTAGGTTTCCCCGCAGCTCAGACCTGTCACATTACAGCTGTTCTGCTGTGTTTCACACAGAGTCTGAAGAGACCCACTGACGATGGCTGTCAGGGAGAAGTTAGCTGTGCCATAAGTGGAATTCCAGGACACGACGGCAGCACCGTCAGAGGTACAGTCAACCTCCACCTCAAGTTCTCTGGGCAGACAAGGAGCTGGGGACGGAACATGAGATGAATGAGAATGGGATGAAACTCAGTGTTTTGGGTTTTGGTTGTATGCTTACTTATTGGTGCTGGCTATTGTTCACTCTTTGCAAATAAAAAGATGTTGAAATCAAAGTAAAACCAAATAAAAAAAAACTGACATTTTTACTCGGTATGTGTTTACCTGATGTGAGGGAGACCACTGTGCTGGCAGAGCTATTGTACTGCTGTCCCAAGGCCTTGACCCAGACGCTGTACACTGTGCCACACATCAGTCCGGGGACGACACAGAAGGTGTCTGCGTCTGTGCCGACACAAGAAGCACGGTGGCCATTCTGGCTGTTGAAGTAGGCGACGTAACCCACAGCGAGGTCGCTCTGCTGCCAGGAAACTGTTGAAGTAAGCTGTTCACACACCATACTGGCTTGAACGTTGGTGGGTGGGCAGGGTACTGTATGAAAGGAAAACACACACACATTTAAGCATCGGGGAAGAACAATGCTGCACACACAGTCAGACCTCTGTGTAGTGAAATAGTGATGCATTTCTCCCCGATCAGGTGACAAACCTGTCATGAGGCGGTAGGGGTCAGAATTCACAGTGTTGTTGCAGGCCTGGTTGTGTGCCATCACTGTGACGTTGTAGATCTGACTGCACTGCAGGCCGTTCAGGAAGCAGTTGGGGTTGGTGCTGTTGGTGGCGTTACAGATGACCGTCAGGCCCTGGTCAGTCACAGCCTGGACAGAGTAAGACATGGCACCTCTTGCTGCTCCCCACGTCACCTGAGCAGTGCTCACATTGTAGTCGACGGCGAGACTTGTGGGGACACACGGCTCTGGAGGGACAAAGCAGTTATGATAAAGTTGAGATGAAATGAAAAATGTCTTTTTAAGCCATTTAGATCACATCACCTTTTATACTGTGGACTTACCTAACAATACTTTTTTGTGGTCTGAAATCAAAATCCAATCATGTTTTCTTCAGGTAAAACCTAAACCTATCCTGTGTAATCCATCACAATACTGAAGCTAGGTGCTCTTGAAATTTCATCTGGACTTGGCTCTACTCCTCGCTGTCTACAGGCTGTAAAATGGTTGGTCGAAGGCTGACAAGCTACAAAAACACACACAGGTGAACATACTGTACCTGTCATGAGGTATTCTGCCAGTTCAGCAGTGTTGTTGCAAGTATCTCCCAGAGCTGTCACGGCGACTTTGTATGCCTCTCCGCACTGCAGGGGGCTCAGCTCACAGTTGGTGTGGCTGGTGTTGCACCTGGTCATGTGGCCTGACGAGGCTCTGAGCTCAGCAACATAGGACACGGCTCCAACGCTGGGCTGCCAGGATACGGTAGCGGAGTCGGCCTCGCAGTCCATCATGGCTTCGATGCTGCTCGCCGGGCAAGGACCTGTGGGGGTTAAGAAGAATATGACTCATTCAGACCTACAAACTTCAAAAGTCCCCCAAAAGTTGCTCATATTTCCCTCACAATAAACTTTGTTGATGTATGTGACACGTATTAAGCGCTGTTTGTCTTTACCTGATGTAATAGAGACCACTGCGCTGTCGGAGCTGTTGTACTGCTGCCCCAGTGCCTTCACCCAGACGTTGTACGCCGTGCCACATGTCAGTCCTGAGACAACACACTGGGTATCTGTGTCTGCGCCAACACAGGAAGTGCTGTGTCCATTCTGGTTGTCAAAGTAGGCGACATAACCCACGGCGAGGGCGCTCTGCTGCCAGGAGACTGTCGCTTTAAGGTCTTCACACACCACACTGGCTTGAACGTTGGTAGGTGGGCAGGGTACTGAATAAAAAGAAAAAACACACATTTAAAAACTGAAAAAACCAATACGTACTATTTTCAGGCACCTTTTTCTCCCGATCAATCACTAACCTGTCATGAGGCGATAGATCTCAGAGGTCTCACTGTCACAGGCCTGGTTGCGTGCCGTCACGGTGATGTTGTAGATCTGACTACACTGCAGGCCGTCCAGGTAGCAGCTGGTGTCGTTGGTGTTGCAGGTGATCGGCGAGCCCTGGTCAGTCACAGCTTGGACAGAGTAAAATCTGGCACCTCTTGCTGCCTCCCACATCACCTGGGTAACGCTCACGTTGTAGTGGACCGAGAGATTCATGGGGGTGCAGGGCTCTGCAAACCAAAATGCCACGATGAGACTATGGCTAAGATCTGGGGCATAATTTTGTTATGGTGTTAGGTTTCAGTTCAGTTATTTCCTGTTCTATTTTGTAAGAGACTCTCCTCATTTATCTTTGCTTACTTCAATTCCTGTCTTTGTCCTTTTTCCAGCTTGCTGTCAGTCATCTGCGTTTCATTTGATAACTAGCCTGTGTATTTAGTGTTTTTGTTTCCCTCATGTCTTTGCCAGTTTGTCTTCGTCTCTGCGTCAAGCTTCATGACCTCGTCCCAGTGTTTTGGAGAGATTGGGACTTTTAGTTTGGGATTTCCTGCCTGGTCCTCTGGATTTTGTTTGCCTTTGGACTCTTTCGATCTGCAACCCTGCTTGACCTTTTCACCTTTTCTTTCCCGCCTGTTTTCTGTGTCACCTGTGTTTCATCAGTTAATTAGCCTCTTTGTGTATTTAGTCTGTTTTTCCCTCTTTCCTTTGTCAGCTCATCTTGGTGTCTGTCTCATATGTCCTGGCCTCAGTATTTTCCAAGTGTTTTGCACTTTTGTTTCATTAATAGACTAATATATTAGATTTTCTGCCAGTAATAGGGATGATTACCGTCACTCTGTGTTGACCAGGTTAATATGACTGATTTGATGCTGTGTTAAAAAGAATCAATACCACGAGATCTGAGGTATAGTCATACCTGTAATGAACGTAACAGGAGCACTTGCAGGACCAGGACAGCCAGTATGCATCGCCTCCACAACAACAGAGTATTCCTGTCCACAGAGCAGGTTGTTGAGGTTACAGGACGTGCCCATGTCACTGCAGGAGGAGTTGTGTCCGTTTGTGGAGGTTGCCAGGACGCTGTAGCCTGTGGCAGCAGCTGCGCTACTCCAGCTGACCAGAGCATTACGCGCAGTGCAGTTCACTTTAGCTGAGACGTTGGTGGGAGGACATGGGGCTGGAAAAGGAGAGAGGTGCAGATGAGAAGAGGAGATCAGTGAAAATGGGAAATAGTTTAGAGTTAAAGGGATAGTTAAACTTTTTGGGAAATGCACTTATTTGCTTTCTTTGAGAGTTAGATGAAACAACTGATACCACTCTCGTTTAGAATATGAAGCTACAGTCTATATGAGGTTAGCTCAGCTTAGCACAAAGACTGGAGACGGGGGAAACAGCTAGCCTTGTTCCTCTAATGCTCACAAATTAACTTGTTATATATTGTTTGTTTAATTGATAAAAATTAAGTGTGAAAATGATATGACTTGGCTGTATGCAGTAACCTCTAACATCTCTGCTGGTTGCAATTACTCCCCCTGTTTCCAGTCATTACTCTCAAAGAAAGCAAATAGAGAGTTCGATAAGAGAGGATTGATGCCATTTTCACTTACTATGAAGCTACAGCCAAGATATGTTTAGCTTAGCTTAAAACAAAGATGGGAAAATTACTATCTTGTTTACAGATTTCACAAATTCAACTATCTTGTTTAGTTAATCCATACAAAAACTGAACTATTAAACTTCTATGAATTGGCTGGGTGCAGTAACTTCCTAACATTTCTGCTGGTTGCTAGTTTTCATGCTAAGCTAAGCTAGCGGTAGCTTCATATTTAAGGCACAGACATATGAAAGTGGTATCAATCCTGTCAGCTAACACCTGCCAAGAATTTCCAAAAATGTTGAACTTTTCCTTTGCCAAAGTAAAAAGTTATTCAGTGTACCGGTGAGCTTCTCTATAGGGGTGCTCATCTCACTCCTGCACACATTCGTGTGTCCCGTCACAGTGAAAGTGTAGAGTTGACCACAGCTCAGGTCCAGGAAGGAGCAGCTGCTCTCAGTGGAGTCGCAGGTGGAGTTAACACCTGAAGCAGACAGGGCTTTGACGGTGTAGTTCTGTGTTGTGCTGCTCTGGCTCCACTTCACTGTCATGACGTTGCTGCTACAGTTCTGCTCGACGGAGGTGTTCTCAGGTTTACAGGGAGCTAGAGGAGGGTGAAAGAGGAGCGAACTTTCAATTACAATCAAATAATGTACCCTTCAGCAGACATAATTTTTCGTTTCAGTGATTTTATGTTTATGTTTATGTTTTGCACACAAAAGAGCTGCACTGACCAGACTGAACCTTGTAGTCAGAGCCAGCTATGATTGTGCAGTGAACAGAGGAGGAGGTGACGGCCACCTCGTAGACCTTTCCACACAGCAGATCATGAATGTAGCAGGAGCTGGACGTTGAGTTGCAGGAGGCTCTGTGTCCGTCAGTGCTGATGGCCCAGGCGGTGTAGCTGTCTGAGCCGGGGGTCTGTGTCCAGTTTACATTCATCACATTGGTGTTGCACTGGAGCTCGGCTACGACATCTTCTGGGAGACAGGGAGCTGCGGGACGGAGTTTGATCACAGGTTACAGATGGAATTATATTTTTGCAACGTGCTCTCCATGGACTGAGATCCCTCAAAAGACTCAACAGTCAAGTGGTATAAGGTACGATACGATACGATACGATAAGATACGATACGATACGATACGATACTACAATACAATACAATACGAGTGTCTGGTGATCAATGTGTTCATCATGAGTCCTATTTTATTTTTCCTCATTTTTACTTTAGTTACATGTGTATTTCATTATTATCATTATCATTAGCAATGTTTCACTCTTATACAACATAAAAAACATTTTTACCGTAACTGCATTTGTCGTACATCAAGACACCAATTTTTAAAAAATCTAACTTAGAGGTCCACATGGAATTCATTGAATCTGACACATAAATTGTGATCCTACTTGCAAGCTTTTACAGTTAAAGAAATTCCTCATTTCACCTTGAGCCTTAAGGTAAGACACCTCTGTTGGTTGCACACATCTGTTTATTCTGGGTTTGTTTTATTGTTTTCTTTCTTTTCTTTTGTTCACGTGTCTTGAGTTCACAGGAAGTTTGTGTTAATTGTTCTTTATTATTTGTTTGTTATTTGCTTTGTTGTGTTCATTTTACTGAGCAATGTTATTTTTATAGGGGCTGGATAAGAATAATCCTTTAAGGCTTCTTTCCTCTCCTGTACTGCAGCTACTGCCCTTTTTTATTGGTTGTATATTTTATATCTTTATTGTGCATCTAAACTAAACTTAATTAAAGTAATTATTTTTATATGCATGGGATCTTGTTTGTTTAATATAATGTGGTTATCTACTTTGGGTTTGGAAGCAATAAAAATATATATAAGTAAAAGAAGGTTGTCTGTGATGATTGTTGTGTAGCTGTATGTTCAGCCTGTCTTTAAATCTTACCAGAGTCAAAATGAATGTCGGCATGTTTGCTGCTGTTGCAGCTTTCAGTGGAAGCCACCAGCGAAGCAGAGTATGACCGGCCGCAGTGTAGTTTTACAGCGCAGGAGGTGTCATTGGAGGAGCAGGACGCTACGTGGCCGTGCTCTCCTGTCACCTCGACGGTGTAGAAAGCTGCTCCACCCGCCTCGGCCCAGGAGAAATTCCCTCTGTTCGTCCCACAGTCCACACGGGCGGTGAGGTTTGTTGGTTGACAAGGGGCTGAAGGAAGAGGAGGAAAACTGATTTTAGATTATGATTTTTTTTTCTACTGCAGCAGGTAAAACTGTTAACCTGTTGCCATGGAAACACAACCTGTGCTTATTTCTATGGCCGGGCTGTAGCTGCTGCGGCAGTGTCCATCCTGCGCTGCGATGCGGAAAGCATATCTCTGTCCACACAGCAGGTTGGTCAGCGTGTGTGAGGTGTTAGAGGTGGTGAGCACCGAAGGAGGCAGTGAGCCGCCCATCATCTCAGTTTGTAAAGTGTAGGTGGCCCCGGACACCGGACTCTGGTCCCACGTTAGGGTCAGTGTGTTGGTACCACAGCTGACTTGGCCCGTCAAGTTAGTAGCCGGACACAAAGCTAGAGAAATGGAAAAGAAAAGTGACTCTCTGTATAAATTTTGCATCTATGTTTCAATATTTTTGACTTTCTTTTGATTAAATCCCATTAGACTGGATTGCACCAACAAAGATTCATTTAACCTGAGATTAGTTCTGATCAGAGTTTAGAGTTTAGACAGCTCTGTTGCACAATTCAAAATGAATCTAGAGTAAATACAAGTTTAGTGATGAAAACTGAAATTTATCAATATGGAGACACTTGCCTTCCCATTACAATTAAAAAACTGCCGTTGGGAGTTTGTAAGTATCCAAAAAATTTTTATATTCCTTAACAAAAGGTTTGGATTTGCTGGCTGATGGCAAGTGTAAGGTTAAACTTAATACTGGATCACAGTTTAAAATTTTGGTGCAACAGAATTAAATTTAATCTGATGCTTGCAATATACATAAAAATAATCCTTGTTAATGCAACTCAGTCTTAAAGACTGAAAATCTCCTCATTTCAGTTTCCTCTCACCTGTCCTCAGCTGCACGGCGGAGCTCGGCTCGCTCCTGCAGCCCCTGTCCACCGTCACAACAGTAACAGCATACGTTTCCCCGCAGTGGAGGTCAGTGAAATTGCATGAGTTCGAATAATTTGAGCTGCAAGTGTGAGTGTGGCCATCAGCTGCAGTTGCTGTTGCTATGAACATCTCAGCCCCTGTTACATTAGACCAGGAGACAATGCTGTCCTCACATGCTGGAGACACTGTGACATTTGTAGGAGCACAAGGACCTGAAAATAAGAGGAGAAATGGTTTGAATGATTTTTTCTGTGCCCAGAAATGTAATAACATTTGTCCAGCTTCAAGTCTTTCTGCACCTGCTCTAAAGTTGTAAACTGCACTCTGGTGTCCTGGACATGTCTCAGAGTACGGTGTGACCGTGATGCTGTAGGTTTCACCGCAGTGGATGTCAGATAGCTGACAGCTGGTAGTGTTGGTTTGGCAGTGGTGCGTGTGTCCGTCCAGGCCCGCGGCTGTCACATTGTACCCTGTAGCACTGGGGCTTCCCACCCATGAGACCAGGGCTGAGTGATTGAGACAGACCAGAGCGGCGCTAACATTCTGCGGGGCACACGGGACTGCAGAGCAGAAAGAAGCAAAAAAAAAGACAGGGTCATGAATAAGTTATTAACATACAGCATCAATGGACATTTAGTGAGCTTCAACATTTAAAGTCCCCCTCGCTTCAAAAATGTTTTTCCTCTCGCTCTGAAAGTTGAATGTTTGAGCTTCACTGTGCAGAAGAGTTTGACGCTTGAAGGCTGTTTCACATTCATCTCCTGAAAGTCTGGTTTCTCTGTGCTCACTGAAAATCTGACTTTAATATGAGCATGATTTGACAGCTCTGACACAGAGAACTGACTGTATAGTGAAGGAGGCGACTTCTTGTGTCCAGCAAGAAAACTTTAGACACAAACAAAACTTGCATGTTCATAGATTTTGACATTTTTTCATGAGGTAGTGGGAGTAGTTTCATTTCTAAGGATTTTAATGTGGAAATTATACTGTTTTTGCATTGCATTTGCATTTTAAGAAACACAGTAATTTGCTTTCTTGCCAGAGTTAGATGACATTGATTGATATGATTCTCGTGTCAGTACACTAAATATGAAGTTGGAAAAGAGCTGCTGGTTAAGCTTAGCACAAAGACTGGAGGCAGTGGAGAACAACTAACCTGGCTCTGTACAAAGATAACAAAACCACCAAGCTCACTAATTAAAACATTATATGTTGGTTGTTTGTACATACAAAAACCAAAGATGAAATTTGTGGTTTTATGAGGTGGTTTATGCTGGACGACATAACTAGCGCTAATGCTAATCGGTGAGTTTTGGGGTGCTGGTAGGTGGATTTTGTCACCTTTGGACAGAGGCCAACTGTTTTCTCCCCATTTCCAGTTTTTATGCAAAGCTAAGCTAACTGGGTAATATATATATATATATATATATATATATATATTTTTTTTTAAATATGGCATGAATCAATTCAAAATGTGCAGACAGAGACAGAACATCCTCCAAATTTGGACATTTGAAGTTGCACAAAGAACAGTAAATCAAGGCTAATATTAAAACCATCTTTTTCCAGTATCTCTGTAACAATCTGTTGGATCATTTGGTCTTTTTTGGGGCATTTTTATGGACAGTACATTGCAGAAAGGATTACCTGTTTCAAGAGATTCACTGACACTTGGGAGGCTGTTGCACTGCGCCCCTTCAGCCACGACTGTTACATTTAAATCCAAGCCACAAGGAAGACTTTGGAACGGACAGCTGGTATTTACAGTCTGGCACTTAACCAGGTAGCCTTCTCCTGCCACCTGAGCCGTGAACCCGAGGCGTCCCGCAGGGTCCGTCCAACTGAACACTGCTGTGTTGGTGCCACATGTAAATTGCTTAGATGTGATAGTTGGAGAACACGGGGCTGAAAGAGAACACAGAAGTAGCAGAACATAGACATAGGTTTATCACATGGAACCAAGAAAAAATTCTTTTTATGGCTCTCATATCACACATGCTTACATGCCGACACTCACCTGTGGTAATGTTGGTTCTGGAGCTCGGTGCACTGTCACACTGGTTCCCCCGTGCAGTGACGGTGGCCGTGTAGGTTTCACTACACATGAGGTCTGTCAGGGTGCACGTGGCAGCGGCTGAGCTGCAGGAAACCGTGTGCCCGTTTGTAGTTGTTGCATTAACTACGTAACCTGTGGCGTCGGCCATCGGCGTCCACGACAGAGACGAAGAATTGGTGCCACAGATCAGGGTGCTGTTCTGAATTGAGGGAGAGCAAGGAGCTGAGAGGGAGAAATGACAGGGAGAAGGGTCAGAGGTGTTACAGGTAAATGTGTTTTTAAAGACATGAAAATCTATTTTCTCTTTGCACTTTTAAGTTAAAGGGGTAGTTTGAAGTTTTTGAAGTGGGGTTGTATAGATCAGTGCACACTGTCTTTAGAATTTCTTTCGATGCTTTACCTTGCCATCAGACAGCCTTTTCTGATGGAAAACTGCTGTTATCGAAGCCAAATATTGCTCTCTCTCCCCCAACCGGTAAAATCAGTTATTTTACCTCAGAGAACATGGGAGTTGTTGGACTACCACTGCCTCCATTAGTAAACTTGTTCATGTTAATGTGGGACTTTGGTGAATCCGAACTAGCCCTTTAAAACACTGAATGTAGAACAGCAACTTCTGTGTTCTGCACAGCAAAATTACTGTTTTTTGTAATGGAGTCTGGTGGATTTGGAGAGAAGGACAGCCAATTAATTCACTGACTCTGGATAAAAGCCTCATACAGCCCCACTTCAAATAATCCAAACCATCCCTTTAAGCTTAAGTCTGTCCGGTTTCCCTCTCTCCTACCTGTCATCAGGGTTGTGCTGATGTTTCCAGTGCTGTTGCAGGTGGCGTCCTCAGCCGTCACGGTCAGGTTGTAAACTTTTCCACACTGCAGCTGGTTCAGCTGACAGGACGTTGTAGTGCTCCTACAGGACGTATGATGCTGAGAGTTTTCCTCTTTGGCGAGCACGGTGTAGGCCACGGCCCCGGCAGCAGCCTGCCAGGACACCGTGGCTCTATCTGAACCACACTGGAGGACGCTGGTCACGTTGACAGGGTCACATGGTCCTGGTGGAAGAGGTAGAGAGAAGATGTGTCTCATGATGTGTTCAAAAAAATAAAATGCTTTTGATTTACATAAAATGTACACTACCTGTGGTCTTAACAGTTCGACTGGGTGAGCTGGTGCAGCGGCCATCCTCTGACGTCACTGTGACGGTGTACTGACTGGCACACTGCAGGCCGGAGACAGAGCATGTGAGGCCCGGTGAGGAGCAGGTTTCAGAGAAGCCGTTGGGGCCCGTCACCGTCGCCGTGTAGGAGGTAGCACCAGGAGCGGCGTTCCAGGAGGCCTGGAGAGAGTCTGACCTGCAGTCTGTGACTGCTGTTAGACTCTGAGGGGAGCAGGGCGCTGCAAGAAGACAACACAGTGCATGAGATAAATCTGAGTAACAAAATATAGCTCATGGAAAGGTTTCACTTTATTTTTCAGTGCACTAAGAAATTGGTTCTTTATTTGACAGTATTAGACCCTCTATGACACCCTTATTACAGTTTCTTAGAGGTAATTAAGGACATATTACTACTGAAATGTACTGCAAACTAAAATCATCATCAACATCTTTATTACCCGTCTGAACAGTCTGTGGGTGGCTGTATGGTCCACTGCAGCTGCCAGAGGAAGCTTTGACAGAGACATTATACGTCTGTCCACACTGGAGACCACTCAGGGTGCAGTTGGCATGGCGAGTGTCGCAGGTGACTGAACTAATGTTTGCAGCCAGCGGCGCGGCGGTGACGCTGTAGTCGAGAGGCACAGCAGAGGGGATCCAGCTGACCGTCAAGTCGTTGGTGCCACATAACAGGCTGGTGGTGACGTTCACTGGAGCGCACGGTACTAATAGAGAAAGAGCATTATGGGAGACAGTCAAGAAGGTATTTCTCTGTCATGGTATTTATTACAGTAATAGCTTGATATCTGGGTGATATGCACTGGGGCACAGGGGGTGACTTCCTGGAGTCAAATGGGATATAGCTTGTTTTTACTTTTGTTCTTTTTCTTTATTCCTGTTGATACGCAGCTGTGCAAAACACTGTTTTGAAAATCAGTTTGCAGCTTTTTAAGTATTTATTTGAACCAGCTTGAATTAAAATATCAATCTGCTTCTCATTAGAGTGATTGTCAGTCGCAGAAGATGTCCGACCTCTCTCTCAGTACCTTCGTCTTGTCTGTAGGGGGCGCTGTGGTTGCTGATACAGGTGCCATCACTGGCAGACACCAGGATGTCGTACGCCTGGCCGCAGACCAGGTCAGTCAGCGTGCAGGTGGTGTTGCTGCTGGTGCAGGTGGTGGTCTGGTTCAGGCTGGTGGCTGTCATAGTATAGCTGACTGCGTTCATGCTGGGCGCCCAGGACACGTGAGCAGAGCCAGCGCTACACATCAGCTGACTGGACACATTAGCGGGGGGACATGGTGCTGGAGAGGGAGACAAGTTAAACATCAACCACTGTTAATGAAGTCTCTATGAATGATTGTTAAATAAGAGTTAAAACACTTAAATTTAAATGGATTGTTAGGATTTTGAGATTGTATAAGGTACTTTTCCATAGTCAGTGTATTACCTGCTACAGGTGCAAAAAGACGTCTTTTTTGTATCTGTATCTGCTTAACTTTACATAGCCTTTTCTGACAAGAAACTAGCATTATATAAGCCAAATATTGTTCTCTCCAGAGGCACCAGCTTCAGTGTTTTGAAGGGTTAGTTCAGTTTCACCAAAGTCACACAATATAACACAAAAAAGCTAACAGATTGAGGCAGTGGTAGACCAGCAACTTCCATGTTCAGTGAGGTAAAATTACAGATTTTTCCCATGGAGTTTGGTAAGTTTGGACAGAGTGATATTTGGCTTATATAACAGCTGTTTCCTGTTGGAAAAGGATGAATGATGGCAAAGGAAAGTGGTGAAAATATTCTAAATATAGTGCACAATTAAGCTGATGTTGTTTTTTTTCTAGGTTGGCCTTTTTAAGGTGTTGACCCTGTCCATAGTAGTAAATTACTTATCTTCCTGCAGTAGATGCCAATCGCCATCTATTGCAGGTAATACACTGACCATCAAACCCTGCTTTAAAAAAATCCAAACTATCCCTTTAAGTATTTTTTATGAAAAATCTCCCAACTAAGCTCCATGTTATTGTGTTGTGTTACCTGTGTTCAAAGAGACAGTGTCACTCAGTTGACCTGTACAGTTGTCATCAGCTCCTGAAACACCGATGGTGTAAACCTCCCCACACCGGAGTCCAGGGAGGCTGCAGGACGTTGCATTGGTCATGCACTCTGACCTGTGACCTCTGCCGCTCACGGCCACAGCAGTGTAGTATTTGGCGCTGTCACTAGCAACCCATGACACAGGAACGGGAGCCGGAGGACATGTGCGTGCAGCTGTGACGTTTGTGGGAGGACATGGTACTAAAGGGAGATAAAAATTAGGAAGTTTGAGACTGCGTTCGAGGAAGTCCCAGTGCTGTGGCTGCATCCTTAATTCAACAAATTCACACAGCAGCCATTTTCCTCTGACGTCACTCTCTGTGTGACAATGGGAACATGGTGAATGATAATCAGCCTGCGTTTCTTACATGTTTGCACTGTGACCTCTGAGCTCGGCAGACTGAAGCACGTCCCAGTGACGGAGAAGACGACCACCACGTAGGAGTTTCCACACAGCAAGCCCCCCGTGGTGCACTGTGTCTCTGTGGAGTTACAGTGCAGAGGCTGACCCATTCCTCTGGAGATGATGGTGGTGTAGTTCTCTGCAGGAACCGAGATGTTCCAGCTCACCGTCAGCTCACCGGTGGCACACGCCACACTGGCTGACACATTTTCAGGACCGCACGGCACTATAACAGGAGGCATCATGAGTCATTTGTAATATTGAGGATTTTTCCAATGACAAACTGTTCTGCATTTTTCTTTCACTACCTGAGTCCATGCTGGCAGGTGCTGAGGTGGACGCACAGTTTCCATCGTTGTAGCTGACAGTGACGTTGTATCTCCTGCCACAGGGCAGAGAGGTGATTTTACAGTTATTTAAGGTGTTGCTGGTGCAGGTGAGCTGAGCCCCGGTCTGATCCTTTATGGTTGCTGTGTAGAGGCCTGTGGGCTGATGGTTCTGCCAGACTATCAGAGCGTGGTTGGCGTCACAGTCTCTGTAGGCCTCAATGTTGGTTGGAGGACAAGGAGCTGATGGAGAGATGGAGGATTCGGTTGATTAGATGTGCAGTGGATCTGACATTTTTAAAGGAGGTGCAGTAGATTAATAGCCAGAATTTAAAGTTCGCGCAAATCATTTTTATCATTTTTTTCCTGCCGGTGCCTGCAGCTGATAAGATAACTGATAATTTCATATTTTTGTATTTAAAAAAAAGAAGTTCATATACCCTGTAATTTATGGACACCTGAGGATAAGAAAGGTTAAGATATAGTGAGCAAAGATAGATGATTTAAACTCTGCCACTAGGGGTCTCTATCGCATTCAGACAATAACAAAAGCTGTAGTTTGATGAAATTGCTAGGGATTATGGGAGCTGATCTTCACTTTTACACACATCGGACATGACATGACGAGCTAATTTTAAAGTTTTATTCACGCTACATTTAGTCACATTTGCAGACTTCCTTTTTGACTTTTCTAACGTATCCAGGGTGTCTCGTGTTTTCCCAGAAGTTATAGCAACTAGCTAGCAACTGCTGGCAGGAAACATAATATTACCTCAATTAAATTACTTATTTCTTTGCATTTGAAGATTGTTGGAAACGTTTGGGATAATGTAAGAACACAACTCAACAAAATACATAAGATGTCTAGCGTTTTTGGACATTTAAATGCAGAAATGTTATGTATAATAGATTCTATATTCCACAGCTTTAACCTAAACAACAACAAAAAAAAGAACAGCTCTGACTCTTCAAATGGCTGTATATTTTTTCTAGTAAAGTACATAAAAAAGCTTTGCAAATATACTTTGGTGCTTATAGAGCATTTTGCCTAAGAATTCAAATCAAATGCTTTGACATGATCTGTCAAATCGGATATTATTACAGCTGATATTTCTATTATTATTGGTCAATTACAGCAGCGGTGAGTTTGCAGACTGCAAGTGTGAGATGCGCAAAAACCATGAAAGGTCCAATCTAGAGCCAGTTTGTCTGTTTCTTTACTACTTTAGAAACATGGCGGCGGACTCTGTGGAAGAGGACTTATGATTCTTATCTCCAGGTGATTTTACACTAATTAAAATATATTCTGCCAGAAGAAAATCTTTGTTGTAATCCAACCCTCTGGCCTACCCGTCCTGAAGGAGACCTCATGGCTGTTGCTGCTGTTGCATTTCAGATTGCTGCCAATAACGCTGGCAGTGTAATTCTGTCCACATCTCAGGCCTTCAAGCAGGCAGTTGGTGCCCATTGAATTGCAGCTGTGTGTGTTTCCATTTGTGTCCTGTGCAATGGCAATGTAGAATATGGCACCGATGCTCGATGTCCAGTTTACTCTCGCAGAATCCTGGCTGCAGTCGACTGATGCCGAGACATTGGTGGGGGTGCAGGGAACTGGAGGGAGGGAGGGATGGAAAGTTTACAATTAAGATCAATTAATATTAAAGAGTCAGAATAACAGAGCATCACTGGTATCATATCTTTCATCATGTGTCCTCCAGAGATCCCAGTACTTACCAGTTTGAGCAGCTTCTCCCAGCACCTTGTTAGTGCTGCAGTTGTCATTGGAGGCGACGATCCACACGCTGAGGTGCTCGCCACAGGGGACCCCTGTCACCGCACAGCTGTTGGAGGAGGAGGTGCAGTTGTAGGTTTCTCCGGTGTTCCCCTGTGCTTCCACAGTGTAGGAGAGAGCTCCAGCAGCGGAGTCCCAGGTGGTGATCAACATGTCAGAGTGACACTGAGCTGCTGTCTTCACATTTGTAGGTAGACAAGGAGCTGGAGGACGCAAAAGAAAATAGAACTTTTTCTCTCGTCTTTCATCTTTTCCTCAAGTAGATACTGGAAATACGCCACATCAATTCCATGTAGACATTAAAAACTAAAACTTATTTTCTTACTTCAAGTCCATAATTATACCAAACAGGTGTTATGTCATAACAAGAACAGTATGTCGGTAATGTATTAAGTCTAATACTTAATAATACGTATTAATAATAAGTAATAATAGTATTATATACTAATACTTACCACGTTATCATGATTAGTTATATTTAATATATCACAGTGATAATGCACATCAGGTTTTATCATTTTATGGCTGTCATCAGTTATTAAATCAAGTCAGTCAGTCAGAGATAAAACGTTTTGTGCATCGCACTACTACTAATGGAAGCACATTTCTGCCAAGATTAGTAAAAAGATTCTTTAAGCCATCATAATGAAAAAGGTTCTCAAAATTAAGTGAACCTTTCTAATAATAAGTCATTATTTTGATATACTAAGCTATTATTTTGAGATACTGTCATTATTTTGAGAAATATTCTCATTATTTTGAAATTGTAAGTCATTATATTGAGAAAGTTTCATAGTTTTCTCTTTCTGTGACGGTGTGGATCATTATTGAATTTTTAATGGAATTACTTATTATATTTGGTAGGAGGATCAGTTCATTGTTGGTTTTGAAAATTGTAGAATATCACCCAAAAAAATCAAATCCTACTCACAAGTCCGGACAAACTCAGATCGGCTGACTTCACTGTTACATCCAGAGCTGACGGCGTACACATTGTACGTGTAGAACTGCCCGCAGCCCGTGTTGGTGAAGTAACACGTGTTGTCTGGCGTCCTGCACTCAGTCTTTTTGCCGGTGTTGTCCACAGCCGTTGCCACATAGTAGAAGGTGTTGTTGGTGGGCTCCCAGCTGAAGACGATCACATTGCTGGAGCACTGGTGGAGGGTTTGAGGATTAGCTGGAGCACAGGGGACTGTGGGAATGAGGCAGAGGATTAGACATTAAAGCACAGATAATGGTGAGGGAATGAAAGCAAAGGATGGCAAGGAATACGTCCCCAGTCTGACTCAATGTGGAGAAAAGAAGCTGAGACTCATGTCATGATGCAGAGCAGCGAGAAAGAAGTTTTGTTTAGCTCTCAGTACTTTTGTAGCTTCTAACTGAATCTCTGTGGTTCAAAGTTTAGTTTCAGCTGGGTAAGAGTTATGTTACTGCTGATGGAAACCCAACATTTCCTGATTTTGCTGTTTCATAATAAATGCTTTTAGATAACAAAACAACAGGGGACTTTTACTGTGAAGAATAAGGGAAATAGCATTTTACCCACCATTTTACAGCTGCTAGACCAAAGATGAGCACCGAGTCAAAAAAAGCAAAAGAAACAGCAGCAGTTACTAACAGAGGTGCCATTGCCAAAAACAACTCACGTCTCTACGTCTCTATCGGAGCTGAAAGATACCCGTGACTACTGCAGAGTCATGTGACCTGGGAGTGAGTGCTGAATGTACCCTTTCCCAAAACAAATGCCCCTTTTACACTGCATATTCTTATAATAGGTGTAAGAATATTTCATTTCTTTCTGTGCCCCAGTGAGTTTATTTAGGTTTATTATGAGTGTCATGAGACAGGACATGTCGGTTAGCATGCTAACTTCAGTGGATATCACAATATGCAGATAGCACAATATGTAGACATCTGTGACAAAACAAGCTGTTACTTCTTCATATGCTGTTGATAATGTTCGTTCATTCTTTTGAACATTTTAATTGTAAATTCTTTCTGCATTTTACACCATCTCTCTTTTAAAAGTATTTGCAGAAAATTCTCGGGCTAGAAATTCACCCTCTATTGTTTGAAAGTTCACAAATATCATCTAAGGAACCTGAGATTTGACTCCTTTTGTAATTTAACTCTTTGTTGCATTCACAACTTCTTTGGAGTAAACAGGTGTGTGTGCTAGACATTAGATTATTTCCCTGGGCGGGTTGCATTTGTGTGTGTGTGTGTGTGTGTCTCCTTTTCACTTTCCAGACTGATACCATAGCTGACCTTTGAGATAACTCCCTGACTTCAATAGACTGTAAAGAGCTTTAGATTGACTGGTGTTGGATGGCAGGTCTCGGTGGCTAATGAGAGGGTGTGTTGCGCCACTCGGCATGAGAAAAGTGTATAGGACACCATGGGAGGAACCTCATCAGCGTCCCACAGGACAGACTTATGGGGACAGTTTGAGATAAAGAGCTCAGGGAACGTATAGTAGTAAAATGAGAAGGTGTGTGCACACATGTGGGAAACATGTCCAGACCAGGTGATGAGACACAGGGGAAGATGGAGACGATACAAGAATTAAAAAAAGTAATAGCAGACAAACACAGGCCACGTTTCCACAGGTGCAGGTGCTGCACTCACCTGTCTCGAACAAGGTGGAGGCGTTGGAGGTGCTCTCACAGTCGTCAGAGATGGCTGTGACGTGAACCAGGTACTTCTCGCCACATTTGAGCATGGTGATCTGGCAGCTGGTGGAAGCTGATGTGCAGTTACGGGACTCGCCGGTACCATCGACTGCCGTGGCCCTGTACATGTTGGCGCCGAAAACCAAATCCCAAGTTACTGTCACCATGCTGCTGGAGCAGCTGTAGTCCACGGAGATGGTCGTCACAGGGTTTATAGCTGAGGGAAAAGGGTTACAAAATAAATATCACTGGAAACATAACTAAGAAATTTCAATAATATTGCTAATAAGTAATGAAAGCACTTGCACTGATTATAGAAACTAAAACCTGCTCCTTGGGGTCTCTGACATTAAAAAAATAACAAAAGTAGAATATATTCAAGTTTTATTCACATTATTCTTAGTCACATGTGCTGACTTCCCTCTTCACAAGTTGTTACAAGTAGCTAGCAACAGCTAGCAAAAAATCCAACATTACTTTGCATAAATTACAGATTTCTCTGCGATTGAACTGGAAATATTAGGATAATGTAAGTAGACAACTCAGCATTTTTAGACATTTTAAAGCAGAAATGTTACATATTATAGCTATTAGTTTCAAAAGTTTGCTTCACAATGGTTTGATGCGGGAAATTGACAGTCAGCTTGGTGGCTGACCTCCAGTAAGTAGTTCAAACAAAGGATATGTTGGACATTTCTTTACTTCTACCATTCAATAGCTGTAATAAAACACTTTTATAATCATAACCAGTCTTTTCGTTTGTTAGCGGTTAGCTGACCTTTGCTAGCTAGCCACAGTAACATCAACCCACATACCTAATCTCACTAAGATTACATACTGTACATTTCTTTGTCTATAGACGACTTTTAAACAAATGGAACAGCTTTATATGTGTTCATACACAGCCCACATGACATAAAACACTCATTGTCACATTTGATAACGTTCATAATTCTCAGATTGTGACAAAGAGGACAAATTACCAGAATCAACAGGAAGGCACCCCAAAAAATAAGCAGGATAAATTTCCAAAGGCCTCCCGAAGAATTTAAAATGATTTAGCCTGGATTATCTTCCAGTTTATCCTGCCAGGCATCTCTCTTTTTTGAGAACAACTACCAACTTTAACATTTTTCTACATATTCGTTAGCATGGCATCATGGGAGTTAAACAACCACCATTGCTGATTAAATCTGATGTGACTCAATCAGGACAAAGTAATGGATAAGGCAATGCATACTCACTGGATGTGGTGTGTGAGACATTAGACGCCTCCCCAGGAACCAAGAAGACGTTGACTGATGATACTCCGACTATGTAGGTGGAGCAGGGCTCCAGATTACTGATATCCATGGATGTGGATGAAGTGTTTCTGATGACCGGAGGATTGCTGGTGTCGTTGTCCCACACAGCCACTTGATAAAGCAGGACTTTATTCACAGAGTTCCACGTCACGCGGGCTGTGCTCTTTCCCGTCTTTACGAGCGCCACGCCGGTTGGTGGCTGCACCACTTCCAAGAGAAAATACAGGTGTTAATCTAATGCATTCATTTCATTTATCCTGCATTACAGAAATGACACCCTCTGAATTAAAAAAAAAACAACTAAATCAGCATCTTATGTGCACTTACATGTCATGATTGTCTTTGTACTACTTTTGGTGCCTCTTCCTGCACTGTTGGAGGAGTAAACAAAGCAGTTGTAGGTTGTGGCGGGAGTCAGGCCGTCCACTTGTCCACTCAGGGTTGTGAAGGTCTGGTTGTATCTTTCGGCGGGAGAACCAAACAGCTTCTCCACAAACAAGATGTAGCTGTCCGCCCCTATCACGCTGGACCACTCAAACCTTATCGATGTACTCGATATAGCTTTGGAAAAGGTGATCTGAGATGTGGCAGGCACTGTGGGGATGCAAGATAAAGCATTCAGCATTCAGAGATTCTCCTGATTTATTTAACCGGTTACTTTTATCAGTAGTGTCTTTACCTGTCATCGCTATTTCAACATCTGTGCACAAGACATTGAAGAAGTGAAAGACTTTCAGTGTGACTTGATAGACGTGTCCAGGTCTTAAGCCCTGAATCAGCCTCTGTGTGCTGGGCGCTGACTGCATCACCACCACAGGGGCGATACTGGTCGAGTTCACAACCCTCAAGTCCAGTAAATAAGCTGAAGCTCCACTGTGGCTGCTCCAGACCACTTTCAGTGTTGATGCTGTAGGAGACGTCACTGACACAATATTACATCCTGCAAAGAGACAAAACAAGGCATTTGGGTTTTTGTACACACTAAAGACAAGAGAAACTGGTATTTACAACACAGCTGTGTGGAATATTAAAAATAATCCAAGTTTTAAAGCAAAAGAACTGTATAAAATTCTCTCAGATCATGAAAGTAAGACCACAGAAGATTAAAAATAATGCAGAAGTGCCAGGCAGTATCATAACTTCAGTATAAGCTTACAAATTAATGCCACTGAAAAGCAACAAGATCCATTCAGGATTATTATTTTCGTACTTTTTGAGCTTTATAAGGTTAAATAAGGTTAAAGCAAATTTTTAAGTGGTTAAGAAACAGTCGGAAACAGTCGGAAACAGTTAGACTCTCTTTGAAATCAGATGAAACAAGCTTATGTTTACATTTTCAGGCAAGGTTTATTTTATTATTTTTATTTTATTTTATAAAAGAACTGCTACTGACTTCTGCTTTGTTTTTGTTTTGTAATTGTACGAACATAATTCAAACAGTCAATGCCAAAAAGTCACGGCCATAATTTTATCTCATTAAAGAAGAAAAGCAGAAGCAAAACAATTTTTCAAAAAGTGCTGATATATTATTTACTAAAGGACATGATTTGAACCCATCATTTGTCTTTCGTTTTTGTAATATTGTGATAAATATTGAATCATGTACTTTTCATTAAAATTCATTAAAATGCCAGGATAAAATTATTAGCACACCATTTAACATTTTGAGTTAAATTCTGATTTATAACACAAACATGATTATATTTGAAAATTGTTGTTCTTTGTTTTGTTTGGAAAAGATCTTTTCCTGTGCTCAAAATGTCCCATTGCCCACAAACATAACTCCAAAGACTAACTTCAGTAACATTGAGAATTGTGTGTTGTTATGTTTAAGAAAGAAAGAAAGAAAGAAAGAAAGAAAGAAAGGAAGAAAGAAAGAAAGAAAGAAAGGAAGAAAGAAAGAAAGAAAGAAAGAAAGAAAGAAACTGCAGTGACTGATGAAGGATGTCTTTTATTCGTGAGGCGGTGGCCCTCTGGTGGTTGAGACCTCCTCAGCAGCTATTATCATTTTCAATTAATCTAATCAGTCAATCTATAATAGATAGACAGATAGTTGATTGATGATCACAGTCAGGTTATCAAATACAGACTCTCTGGGTAAGTAGCTCGAACCAAACTACTCAACAAAACCATGAGACTCAGCAATCAACTATGTTATCCAGAACCATTTACTTCACTTTTAATTGGAAGTCATTAATTGCCAAAACAATTAACTACAAGTGGCTAATTTTGATTGTCTTTATTTGCTTTTTTTTTTTTTAAACTTAACTTGTCAGTTTGGTTCGTAGCTGCAGTTTTATGTCCACAGTTAAGCAATAAAATGTTAAAGTGCCAGTATTTGGCTGAAAAACATAACAGTCTAATATATCTTACCACATCTGTGATGGACAAAAAAGAAAAAAAAGTCACATTTAAGCATCTAGAAGTTGCTAAAAAATGTTTTCTGTCACATGAAGAACACAGACACTCACCTGTTGCCAAAACATGCTGTATCTAAAAAAAAAAAAAAAAAAGACAAAATAACTTAATTAATTAGAAACTTTTAGAACAGAATTACATTATGAAATTAAAGAAAAAAGAAACTAAATTTAAAAAAAAGCATAATTACCTGTATGACAGACAACATTATGACTGATAAATAAAGAGTCCTCGTCTGATCCATAGTTAAGAGCAGAGTTTCAGTAAGTTACATCCATACGAGGGTCTGAACTCATCTGAAATCTTCACGGGCTGAGCGCTGTAGATCAACTCTCTGGGAGCCAATCAGGACGTCTTAAAAAAATGAGGACAGGTGGATGCCTGTGGGCTCCCTGTCATCATGAGAAGGAAGTATGTGGCTTGTTAGGTGGAGATGGGGGGGTGCATTCAATCCCCCCCCCACACCCTGCTACGGTCAAGCTGCTCTTCCTCCATGTTCCCAGAATACCTCAGTCCTCCTGAGACTCTGGAGACTCTGGCGTTTGTTATACTGGACTAACTTAGAGCTTTGATGGGAAACAAATAAGTTGCAACACTGATTTTTCCCTAAATGTCAGTAATTTCTTTGATAACGTCGGCCTCCTTGTAAAGAAACAGGATTGTCCCGCTGCACGGTAACACGATCTCCTTTGTATGACACACTGAGCGCCGCGAAAACTGACGTCTCCAGTCTTATCCTTCCTGGATTGATGTAATTGTCTGGGAAATCATCTGTCATTATGTATTATTGTATCATGATTGTGCTCATAAATATTTCCTGCAGTCATTATGATGTTGTGATTGTCAATATTTTGTTTTTGTATCAATTTGCACATCTTTCTTTACATTAATTAAACTGTTTATAAACAGGTTTGCCTCTGTGAGATTAATCTTTTGCAGTAACAGGACAAAATTCATATAAAATGATCAGTAAAATCTCAGGTAAAATAAGAATCATATAAAAGAAAGACATCAATACATTCAAATTAATAATAAGCAAGCAAGTAAACTTGATTATTTCTTAAGCACTTTTAAAACAAAAGTTACAAACTAATTTATAGAATTAAGAAAAGGGAATGATAAAAATAAAGTAGACAGAGGAGATTTTCATACTTTTGCATTGATGCAACTGTATCCACCTAAATAAGGTGTTTGAAAACCAAAAATGACTTCAAAATAAGAGCATGTCAGTCTGTGGAAGATGACACACCAACACAGTCTCACAGACATTTGTTAAATTATCACTGAAATATAACAAATTAGGACTTTCAGCGTGACGACTTCCTTAAAGGCATAATGTGCAACATTTTCCTCAAAAAAACAATGTTTACCCTCGTTCCACTTTAATATCACTCTCACTTTCACATTATTTTGTAGTTCTTGGAACACCTCACCAGTCCAGAACATCTGTATTTGACATCCTGGAAATGAGACTCAACAATGATCTGTCTTTCTGGTGCGTTCATGAAGCTTGGACAAAACTATTGATTGACTGTTTGTCTCACACGGAAACCAAACCACAGTCTTCTCTGTTAAAGTCCTGTATTTGAACCACCCATGTTCATCCTTATTACTTTGAAAGTAATTTCAGAAACTAAAAAAACGACAATTTCTCATTCATGTACACAAATCTATATATGACATTTTTTCACGCTTTTATGAACTGCTGTGAGACAGCAACTATTCAATTATTTCATCTCAATTTCAACTATTTCAGATCAGCTTTAACTCAATTTTGCAGTGAAAAGTTAACAGAGACGTAGATAAAAGTATCATCAGCATATAATGTTTTAACACTAGATGCAGACTAATAAAAGCCCTGTGATCGATTCCTGAGGAACACCACATGCTGTGATGAAGGTGGAAGTGATATCATCAACTTGTCCACTCTGTGCCGTTCTTGATAATCCTCAAACACGTCTCATATCACGTCAAAAGCTTTGGGCAGGTCAACAAAAGAAGCTACAGTTTCACCCATTATCTGTGGAAATTCCTGTGACAGCCTCACTTCACTTCCTCAACTTGCTCCACTACAAAACTTCAAAACTATTATAAAGAGAACGTCTCACTTCCAGAAGAAGAGGACATTGACCGTTATATAGTTCATTATCCGTGTGTAAAAACATAGTTTATGCACATTATTGGTCAGTAAAGCTGATCCTGATCAGGATCTGGTACAGCCAGTGTTAAATGACAGTAAGGAAGCATATTTAGTGTCTGATACTTTTGCTTTTTCCAACTATCCTGTTATTATATAATAGGATTAAGGACCGATTGTCCTCAATGCTTCAAGTATTCACACTCTTATAATAATAAAAAGTTCTGGGAAGCAGTGAGAGAGTGTACACAGGAAATATTTACATCCAATAAAAAATCCTTTAATCATAACATTATAAGGAAAAACGTTTTTTATTATTATTATTGTTATTTAGAAATAAGTTTATCGGCCAAAAGAATTATTTCCCTTTCACAGGAAAATGTCAGTAGGCTGAGAATAAGTAAATGGATTTCCAAATTGTCTACAACAAGAGGGTTTCTTTTTTATTTAAAGATCTTTTTCATCATCTGAGCATAAATATAAGAGATATTTAAACTTAAATGTATTACCCTGATATACTCCTCAACCAATTCATTTCTTTTCTTTCAAATTTTATTCAATAATTTATGTTTTTATTTGTTTGTTTGTTGTTTTTCATTAATCTCTGGAGTCCTGGAGATTTTATTCAGGTGTCTGAATTAGTATTAATATACACATACTGGTATATGAATATTAATGTATGTGTTGTGTTAAAATCTATAAAGTATTCACTGAAAAAACAGACAAAAATGTTTACTGTTCAGCTTTATTTGGTGTTTAATTTCCTGTTCCTATCTAAATCTCTCTTTAAGATGTGTTCGCTGACTCTCTCATGATGATGCATTTGATGCATTTGATGTATTTGATGTATGCGATATCTGAAATAAACACTTTAAAAGCTGGTGATGAAGTGTGTTTTATTATGTAATAAATGGAGTTTGATTACATTAAATGAGGAATATGTCAAAGATACTTTACAAAGATCATTTCTGTCAGCCAGGATATTGAAACTACAAATCATAAAGGACTTTTATTAAAAGCCAAACTGTATGGCTACAGGGAATTCCTGCTCATAATGTACAGTATCCCAATTCTCAGCTTGGTGTATTCTGCTGAGGGTGTTACGTAAATGAATATGATAGCTCGTTGCGTGTTGCAGTGTGTGCGTGACAAAGGGCGCTGTTGACAAAAGGTCCACACCTGTATCTTTTCTCTGTCCTCTTCCCGGCTGCTCGCGTTTGTCTTCAGCACTGTGCGTCCCATTGTGAGCGTGCAGATCATCACCGTGAAAACGTGTTGGCCCGAGCGTCCAGCAGCTTGTGTCTGCCGCGTGTGTGAACGAAATGTTCTCGAATGCACACACGATTTTGTGAATTCAGCCCAGCAATTGTTTCTGAAAGTCCCCCTCTGAGAGTTTGGGTGACCATGCTTGTTTGGACTGGAAATACACTGCCTGGCCAAAAACAAGTCACACACTAATATTTCTTTTTTTTTTTTAAGCTTTGATTATGGCACACATTCACCATGGCATCTTTTCAATAAGCTTATACAACATTTCAACATTTATTTCTATCCAGAATTGCATTAATTTTTCCCCAAGATCTTGTATTGATGATGGGAGAGTTGGACCGCGGCGTAAAGTCTTCTCCAGCACATCCAAAAGATTCTCAATGGGGTTCAGGTCTGGACTCTGGTGGACAATCCATGAGTGAAAATTATGTCTCATGCTCCCTGAACCACTCTTTCACACCTGGAGCCTGATGAATCCTGGCATTGTCATCTTGGAATATGCCCGTACCATCAGGTAATAAAAAATAAGTGATTTATATTCCTGTATTTATGTTATATGTTTTATGTCTTTTTTTATGTGAAGCACTTGGTGCATGTAATGTCTTTGTTGTAAAGCACTTTGGGCTGCATTTCTTGAATAAAAAGTGCTACACAAATAAAGTTTCTTCTTCTTCTTCTTCTTCTTCTTCTTCTTTGTCTTCTTCTTGTTATTATTACTACTTAAGTTTGTGCCATTTTCCAAATAGTCATATCATGTTCTGTCAGTACTGTATCTGAATATGGTCATGCCCATGGTCATATGGTGAACATACTGTAACTTTACTTCAGTCTAAATTAACAAATGTTCGAGGTACGAGTCAGAGGCTGCTGCAGTGTCATGAGGTTCTGCCCTGATAAACAAGCTTTTCTACTCAAATACAAAGAGAATAATACAGCTTTACTGTGCCGTGTTCCTCTGAGAGTAAACCTCACATGAAAGCACATCTGATGACGAAAACAGATAAATATCAAGTCCCTTTCTATGTGCATGTATTATAGTGTGAAACTGCACTTCTAAACCTGAGATTATGAATGAATGTTTGATTCAGAGTGGTCGTCAATAGGCAATCAGTTAAACAAACCATCTAGATAGGGCCCCATTTCTCAGAGCCTCCTTAGCGCTATGTCCATCGTAAGCTGTACCTTAATGTCTCCCTTAAGCTTACTGGCTGTTGCCCAGAGTTTCCTTAGCTCAGGTAAACCTTCTGAAGGGTTTACCTTTAGAGGGGCGGTCTGAACCACTCATAAACTGTCCCTTAGTGATGCGCTCAGTTCATCCTGTCACAGTTTTAGCTTTATTTGGCAAAAATTATGCTTTTCAAAAGGACGTTTGCAGTACATTCACTCCTTAAGCTTTACCGTTTCTCTGAGCCTTTAAAGAAATCTCGGCCTGTGTCTTATATGTTCAGATTCATCCTCTGTTTTATATTTTGTCTGGCTATAGGCTACAAATTTATTGGAACTATCACAAACTTTTGTCTGGACTCTTTAATAGATTAGCAGGTGATCTTTAGCAGGCACAGCTTCTTTTGTTGTAGTATTAGATTGAGGTAAAATGATTATGGCAACACTTGTTATGTTAAAACGCAACTTATGAGCCTTTATAAGTGATCTTTTTTTTTTTATGCGCTGCGGCAAAAACAGCTTACAGCTTATGATATACCTTAGCAACTCTTCCTTAAGGGCACCTGCTGAGGGATAATCTGAGAAACACTTGCAGGAAAAGAAGTTCCTTAGCTAAAGTATACCTTAGAAGCCTTCGTAGAACGCTAAGCTTCATCGAAACTGGTAAACCACCTGTGAAAAGTGTAATACAGTGTAATGCAGACAGCAGTTATACAACTCTTAAGGTCAGCGAAAGTCAGCCCATTACATATTTGATAACAGACCTACATTAGTGAGTTTCTCCAATGGATTTGTTTCTGGATTTTTGGAGGACCGAATATCTCATGTATCCAACACCTCACACCTGAACAAAACCTCTCAACCACCTCATAAAGGAAACCCACGCAGGATGATTGACAGCACACGGTATCGTAATGCGTAAACGATGTGCTTTATTGTTGTTGTCTGTCAGCAGAGAGAAAACAAAATCCAATGACAGCAGAGGTAGCACTGAATCTATTTCCAGCAATCTGATCAGACGTATCATCCACAGGACTCGCCATGCATGACTCCAGGCTAACGCGATGGATACCTGCTGCCCCACTTTTCAATATAACCCTTTTCTGGGTCACCAGAAACCTGCTTTACGACCCGGAGACACGACATACAGCTGCCATATGGAGGTCGTATACTTGGGGAGGTCCTAAGAACATGTTTTAAATTTATTTTGTCGCCATGGTACATTTATACGGGAGCTTCACTGTAACATTTCTGCTTCTTTTTCATCTTTACTAGATTTAATTACATGTTGAGGTTACATCAAATCTCATTATGAAATAGCAGCTGTGTATGGCAAGCCCTTTTAACATTTAACCTTCAGCATTTGTAAATGTCGACAACTGCTTTTTAAAATCCAAGACAACATTTTTATAATGTATTTTGACCAGAAGCTTAAGATTTCTACAGTTAATTTCTCACTAGTCAGAATGTTAATTAATAGATATCTGTTACTTAATTACAGCTGGTTAACTTTTTCTATAACTGAATTCAATTAAAACTCAATTTCAGATATCTATAACTCAGTTTTGACAGTTGACATATCCATAATGTAGTCTGACTAGAAGCAATTCAAATTTAAGATACCTGCAATCCATTTCTCACTGGTCAAAATTTTAATTATTGAAATAAACAATTCAGTTCTTCATCAGAATTAAAGTATTGATATGTCTGCTTGGATCTGTAACTGAACATCTGAAGTGCAACTGTAATTAGTTAATTAGTTGTGTACTATAACAATTATATTTTATGTATCCACAATTCCTCTTATAGTTACATAGTCAGTACCAGAATTTTAGATACTAAAAATTTATTTCCGCTCGGCAAAACGTCATTGAAGATATCCTAAATGAATGTGCTAATTGACCGTTCCTAAGCCCCACCCCATTTCACTATGACCTCCAATGACAGTTGAGCAAACTTGGTACCTCAGTCAAGTTAGCTAATGTTAGCAAAATGCTAGCTAACTAGCTTGCTAATGATTGATGTAGATTAGCTAGCGAGTTAGCTTGTGTTTCGCTAACATTAACTAATTAAAGATGAGAATATATGGCTTTTTCAAGTCTCCTGGCAACGTCTTCTTACCATCTTAAAATTAGTCTCTTTTCAACATAGACAAGCTTAGCGCATTAGCATATCTGTGTGCAAAAAAACAGAAAAGGAGAAAGCTGACCGAGGAAGGCCTTCCAAGTTTGTACAAAAGTCATTAGAGCACAGAACAGTCAGGCTTTCCAAATGTTTCACTGATATGTCAGACATATTTGAAATGCAGTTGTTAATGAACTGAAAATAACACTTTGACCTGTTGAAATGTGAAATTTCCAATAGTGAAAAATAAATTACGACTAGTCAGCCCAACTGATTAAATGTCACAAGGGCTCGTCATAACCTGGATTGATTAAAGAGCAGAAAGTAAAATAACATGCAGTCAACTATAAAAAGTAATATTTTATAGAGAATACAAGACTATTTTCCAAGTACATTGGATAAATATCCACAGTTATTTATTTAAAAGCTGTATTTTATATATTTCAATTTAGTTTTTTAGCTTTTGTTTTCCACCGAATCGGTGCCACTTGCATGTTGTGACTTTTTTTTTCAAAATTAAACTTTATTCTTTATCTTTTTTCAGAACAATTAACGATTAGCAAATACATGAAATGTAGTCGGTATCAATACCAACAGCATGAGAACACTTTCAAGTGGTTTACTAAAACCATCTTAACACTTACAATATGATCAAAAATGTAGATGGAGAATTTCCTTTTGGTTTCCCTGTGACCTTCAGGAGACTCAAATGGTGCTGTTTCTTGTGAAACCTAACATATTAGGAATTTCTGATGAGAAAATGTATTTAAATGTCTAAATTGGAAATAGAGTCACACAACAATACAAAAAAAATATTTCTGAAGGATCCCAATTATTATATTTCATGGTAAAGTGTGCTGTTAAAGAGTGGGAATGGGCTAAAATCCAATTTTTTCAGTGTTCTGGGTAAGTTTTATTAAAGTTTTAAATGTTGTATCTTCAAATTACACTTTGGACAAAGCGCAGGACACTTTGCTTGATATATTATGTGAATACTTTTCATGCGTATTGGATGGAAGTGAGCACAGATTCGGTGGAGACAGTTTGTCATCTTTTAGTGCAGACAGCACTAACAACAAAACAGCGATATTCTTAAACAAGAGTGATATTTCATCTGGGTATATTGGATCTTCACAGTTGTTGTTGGTGTAAACACAGTCTTCTGTCCATGTTGGGCGGTTGGGGGCGATGGGGGGAATTTACTGTAGGGCAAGAAACACGAGAAAGAGAGAAATCATTAACCTGGACGTGGTGGAAAAACTGGTTACATCTCATCATAGCTTCAGCAATCATTCATCAAACTCAATAAGTGGTCATTTAGTGCAAAAAACCCTCATTCTTTGTGAAACTTTATATGCAAAAAGCAAAATACAGCTTTGTCATACTGAGTCAGAGGATATTAAGTATCTATCGTCTCACAGACACGCTAACAGGTTTGTGTCACGTTTCTGCAGCAGCTCTCCGTCTTCATTTACCTGAGTCACGTTCCCCTCATTCCTCTGTCCATGTTTTATAGACAGACATGAGAAGTCCCAGAGGTAAAGACAGATAGAGATCTATATTCTCCCTCTCATTCTGCTCAGATGTTCTCATCTATTGTTGCACTACAGCCAGAGACAATTTATGCACGCTCGTGATGCTGTCACAAGATACCCTTCAAGCTGTGAAAGCAGTTTTGTCAGTTCACAATCCCAAAACACCGCACAGTGAAGGAGAGCACGTTGTTTTGTCTCAGCCTGTTACATAACTCAGTTTCTGTGTGGTCTGAAGACAGCGTGGTCTCATGGAGGAGGGAGATGAATAACAATAAACTTACCGCAGCTAACGCACGCTTCGTCTTCCACGAGAGATCACTGAGAGGAGGAGAGAGATGAGATTTCAGTTTGCAGTTTTCAAACAGCTTAACAGCTTAATTAGATTTTGAAGGAATTGTTTGACATTAGGTTGTTCTGATATGAATAACTGTATCAGGAAAATGCCTCAGATACATCCTAAAATGCTGGACTGGGAATCAGTGAGTACATGAGTCTATGCATGATCCAGTACAATGTAATTTATTAGCCCTGACGCAGGACGATGCAACCTCTCCAAACTGTTTTCATCCCAACAGAACACAACGTTTTGTCATCGCCCCTTGGTGACTCATACAAATACACATGGTACCTGTAAGCAGCTTAAAGAGGCGCAACAGGCTTTCAAGTGACTTCAGTGTGAATCCATTCACGTCTGTATGAGACACACTGGGCTTTAGATGAAGTATAAAGAGGGAGGAAGTCCATGCACGGAGGAGGTGGGGTAGGTGGATGAATGGCTCAGACAAACAGAGTTTCTGGGGGTGACAACCAAAACTTTATATAAAGTTGTACGGTACATAACTTTACGAGTATCATGTGACTTTCATGGTGTGAGTCACTTCAGTGATGTCACGTAACATATCATACTTAGAATTATTATTTTAAACCTACCCAAGTAGTTTTGTTGCCTACATCTGTTTCACAACATTAACCACATGTTAAAAAAAAAGTTTTCCTTGCAGCACAGAAGGGTGCCTTCATGAGATGCAGAGGGGTTGTGGCAAAATGTTGGCATCTGTAGTTAGGATGAGAATGGGATGACTTCTCCTATATGCCTTTTTTTGGCGTTTTTTGACAGTTGACGTGAGGACAGGACGTAGGGGAATGACATGCAGCAAAGGGCCACAGGCGGGAGTCGAACTCTGAGCTGCTAACCCTAACCCTTCAATTAAAAATGTCAAACAATTCCTTTAACTACTGCAAAACAAAATGTAAAGTTTACAGTTTAGAGGATACTTACCCATACCACCATGACTTCCAGGGCAGAGAACTGAGAAGACGACAAAAATGAACACATTAATACAGCGAAACACACATACAAATTACGAGAACAATTTAAAACTTTTTGACTCACCCGAGTACGTCCTGGTCTGACAGAAGCTGACTTTGATCCCGTCCTGTCCCACTGGTGCTGCCACTACTTTGTAGACGTCCCCGCACATCTCCTCGTGGATATCACAGTATCTGCTGCCAGCGGCTGCAGTACAGGTGTAGTTGGCTCCTGTCCCGTACAGCTCTACTATGTGGGTGTGGATCTGAGGGCCCATAGAGCGCCAGTGCACCCTGAGGGAGTTGTTGGCCCTGCGGTAGACCTTCAGGCTTGTTGGACAACAGGCACCTGCAAGAAAGAGTTTTTGAGAAGCAACACTAAGTTGTAACAGTTGGAAAGGGAATCATCTATTAATTACGGCGTTCCCCAGGGGCCTGTTTTTGGCCCTTCACTATTCTCTGTCTATATTTGACATTTTTGCTGACAGAAAGAATACAGTGATTGTTAGCATTCTTGCAAATAGTTTTTCTGTCAAACAACCATGATTATTTGAAAACTTGATTCAGCTCTACATTCTCTGGACAATGTATAACAGTAAAATATATGTGATTTGGAGTCATGGGCTCAAATATTCAACACTAACAGTATGATTCTTCAAGGTTACAGAAATGTTTTTTCTCCTCAATTGTCCGGCCTTATTTTTCATGGGTCACTTCACTCTGTAAATATATTTGTGTGTGTGTGTCTCCTCACTGGACGAGAATCCTCGATATTCGCACTCCGACTTGTGTCCCGTGCTGCTGATGGCCTCCAGGGTGACGCTGTAGTTGGTGCCACAGGTGATGCATCCCATCAGGCAGTGGGTGTCCAGGGTGTGGCACTTCGCATGCCCGCGCGAGGACGTCAGGGTGGTGATGTAGGAGCGAGCGCTGCTGCCAGGTGACCAGGTCACGTTGGTCATAGCCTGCGTGACCTGGGTCACGTTCACAGACATGGGGCAGCACGGACCTCGAGGAGTGAAACACAGAACAAAGATCAGCACTGGAGTGTGTTAATGTTCATATAATGAGAATATTTTGATGGACGCTGCTTTCTCATCCATTCATTTTAGGCACAAGTGATAAAACTTTTTAAAATAACATATTGAAGCTCAGATTCTTATTGCAAGAAGCCCTTACTTTTACATTGACGTGACATGAAAAGGGAAAAGTGGTAAAACATTATTATAAACAGCTGTCATAAACAGAGTATTATATTTTATTTGTAGAATAACTAAAATGGACAGAAAATGTGTTAAATGGTTGATTCATGACAGCTGAGGTAGGAAAAAAGATAAAAACACATTCACATGCCAAGTTGAATCCAATATGACTTTAGCACAGACTAATTTTTTCTTTTGGGATATAAATAAATACAATATGACTTCTCATTCAGTTCAGTCAAACCTGTTTCCAAAGTTTGGCTGAATCCGGGTAGACTTCTTCCCACGGTCGTGGTGGCCACTGCCGTGACCTCGTATGTTGAACCGCAGGGCAGCTGTGTGAGCTCACACGAGGAGTCATTTCTTGTCTGGCAGGTGTGTGTGTTGTAGCGCCCGATGGCAGTGATGGTGTAATTTGTGTTGGGGCTGTTGGGGGTACTGAAGAGGACTCTGTATGTGGAGTTGTTGATCTGCGTCATTTTCTGGATCTCTGGAGCACACGGAGCTGCGGCAGGACAGACAGGAAGTGCGGTTTTCACACCAAAAACACACATCTTGGGAAATATGATGATTCACTTTCACAAGATTGAAACCGGCCTCATGTCTTTATGGTAAATATGAAGCTAAAGCCTGCAGCTAGTTAGCCTAAAGTTATGCACTTCCTCCCACTGAAAAAATGGGAGGGAGAGGAGAACAAAAATGAATACAAAATATTGCATTCAAGTGCAGCCATCTTGCTGGTGATGTCATTTGGAGGTAGAGTCTGCGCCTCAGTGATCAGGGTTGGAATTTTGCTTTCAAGTTCCTGTCCATAGACCAATTGTGAGCTGGGGCCAGCTGTCAATCATGAGGTGAAACTTTCTTTTTCATCTAAATATGAACAAGAATGTAAAATAATGAATTTCCAAAATGTCAAACTAGCAGTACAGTGTTGCACCTTATCTGTTTGATATTTTAGGTTCAGTAGCCTTTATCAAAGAATTCCCTGCCTTCTCTTTCTGTGTGTACTGTATGTGATTCATGTGTATTTGTAATGTGAGATGTTGCTCTTCATCAAACCTCATGTGTTTTAAAACAGTCCCATCGGTACCTGTCTCGTGTGTGTGTGGTGTGCAGGTGCGGTTGCATCCCCGTAAGTCGCTGCAAGGTGTGACGGTCACAGAGTAAGCTGTGTTGCACTGCAAATCTGACAGCGCACACACCGGCGCTGTGTCGTTACAGTGGATGACATCATTAGTCTGCACTGCTGTCGTCTCGTACAGCTCGGCCCCTTTGACCGGCGACCACATCATCTCCAGGGTCTCTGTAGATACCAGGTTTATGGTAACATCCTCTGGGCAACAAGGAACTGGGGGAGGGGAGGAGAAATGGAAAAAGGTGAGAACAATAATAATAATGAAATGACCATGGTTTTACATGTATGTTTCAGTTGTGTACAGCTGTGAGCAGCTTCTCCTTTTTACAGAAAACAGTCTGACTTGTCATCTCAGAAAAGTAAGAGTATGATGCTACACTTGGGGGAATAAAGAGGAGTGGAAGATAAATTTAAATCATGCATTACGAAGGTCAAACTGGAGTTAAATGTCGAGAATCATTAGAAATATTGAGAATAAAGTCAAATTTTCATAAAATGTTTCAAAACATTTTTTAAAGTTTTATCACATTTTGAAAATAAAGTCAAAAAGTTGACAATAAACTTGACGTGTCAAGAATGAAGTTGATATACTTTGTTGAAAATTAAGTCAAAATGGTATTTTAACTTTATTCTATTTAATATGCACAATGGAAAAAATCTCTAATTTATTCTTCCTTATGCCTGGCACTAACATCGAAAGTTTGATTTAATTTTTAAAAATGCAAAATCCCCCCCAAAAAAACCTTCTTCCTCCCTTACGCCTGGCCCTAGTACTCTTTTGCAGAAAAGGCTCTGGTGTAATTAACAACATTTTCTCCGTTCCATGTTTCCTGAAAGCCGTGCCAGTGTGGTTATAACACCAGGCAAGTGCTATTATGAGAGGAGTGGCACAAATAAATGGAATACAGGTATGGCATGTCAAAACAGCCGCTATGGAAAAGGCACAACAACAATGAGACACCATTGTCTGACATCTTATAGTCAGCTGCCAAAAGCCTTGCAGTCAGAAGATCTCATCCAAAAGACAAACCAAATCAAGCAAGTTATTTTAAGGGTTATTTTGGGTGTTTCTTACATCAAAAGGGTGCTGTTGAGCAGCCACAAGTGAAAGTTTCCTTGAATGCATCAATAGGGAGGAAGTGTAAAAACAGTTTCTGTCTGCACAACAATAAAATATCTTTGTCAAATCGATAAGTCAGACTGAAAGGGAAAATTCATCGTTTTTCATGTGGATGTCCAGGCCGTGTTTATGATACAGTGAAGCAATAATTTCCTCAGTGTGTGCTATATTCACTAAGAAAGCTGAGTTCTTGTGTTCACAGATCTGTGCCAGCAGTGCCTACATGTACCAGGATGCAGGATGTGAGTTTCTGATGCCCACACCCATGTTGCCCTGTATTATCTATGCCGCCCTAGCTTACAGCTATTTCTTTGTTGGCAAAAACATAGCATTAGGTGACAAAAATACTCATCTAGCATGTACCCTGGCTACCCAGAGGAGGAGACCTGAAAGCCAAGCTGACACAACTTGTTGTATCCTTATAACCTTAAGACAACAGGATTTGCAGCAGAAGAACTACTGCTTCAATTACACATTTGACTCTGACTGGACATCCACATAAAAAGTTGTGAATTTTCCCTTTAATGTTCATTGTGATGAATCATGACCATATCTTAAGCTTGAGTTTCATGTCTGCAACTTATAAAGACATGTATTGGTGATGGGACTGCATGTGGGTGCTTCTGGCCCTACTGGTGGTGTAGTTGCGGACGTGGGCCTGAGGGCTGGAGCCGGCCTGGTTGTAGGGGAAGACGGTGGTGAGGTAGGTGTAGCCGCACATGCAGAAAAATGGACATGTGGTTTCAGTGGTGTTACAGGAGCTCTCCGTCCCGTCGTCCCTCTTGATGAAAGCCATGTAGTACTCCACCAGCGGCACCTCGTCCCACACCACCGAGCAGTTGCCTGCTTTGGGCTCCTCCACCCAGATGTTCTCTGGGGGACACGGATCTGTCGGAGAAAGACCGGTTTAAACACATTTGATTGAAACCAAAAGTCAACACTGACCCATGAACCCAAACAACAATCTTTTCCTGAATCTAACCAAGTAGTTTTGTTGCGTTTATTTTGAAAGTCTACCTGGACATTGCATGTTTATTATTGCATGACCACAAAGCCCTACATGTGCAAAACTGATGCTAGAAGGATACCCACAGCGTCACAGTTTGAAGCTGACCTAGCTGCCAATTCTAAGCATGAAAGCAAATAAAATGTCAAAATATTATTTAAAACATGTAGGATTTGTGTGTGATATACCCACATGTAATATAGTCCTCTGGTTGCGAGGGGGTGCTGGGACCAGCTCTGTTGTAGGCTGTGACAGACACGGAGTGGTTCTGGCCGCACTCCACAGGTCTGATAAAGCAGTACGTAGGCCCTATTGAAGAACAGTTTTGGCCGTTGCTGGTCCGGGCCATGTAGCCATCAGCTCCCTGCACTGCTCCCCAGTACACAATGATCTCAAGAGACCGACCCTGAGACATCAGGACGTTGGTCACATCTGGACTTGGAGGACCTGAAAATGAAACCAGAAAAGATCAGCTTCATGTTACCACCAACTTACCTACTGGATCAGCGCATTATCGGTTGTAATTGATCTTTCTAAGTCCCGCCCACTTTTGCTCTGAGCTCCAATAACAGTTGAGCAAGCTCAGTGCCGGGTAGAACTTCTGTGAACTTTTTTCTTTCCTCTTTTTCTCAAATTAGCTAATGGCTGTGTCTATAATCACTCTCTATGCAGTGGACCCACCATGCATCATACAACTGATGGTCACTAACCAAGCCCTAAATACCATCATGCATTGCACTGAAATAAAAACAACAGCAATGATGTAATTAATAACAGAGAAAAGTGTAGAAAATAAACTCTGTGGTAAACAAAAGCTGATCATACTTAAACATTTTGATCAGCAAGATAATCTTGACAAATGAACACCACTTCTATGATGTCCGAAGCAATTGCTAGAAGCAAAAAGCTAATGTTAGGCTACAAATAAACTATACCATGGTTGTTTGAGTCAGTTAGTGTTCAGCCTGAAGATGTTTAATTTCCCCAACAACCTCTGTAGTCTCATTTAGCCACTTGTTAGGAATCGCCTTTTTAAAAATGTAAAAGCGTCAAAATTCACGGGTCATATGATGTAGAAAAAACGATTTCCTGACAAGTAAACATAAAGTGCTGAGATGCTCATTTTTGAGCCTTATGACTCATTCCTGCAGCAGTCTACTAGCTATCTAATTAGCTAAAGTTTTGCTAACATTAGCTATTAGGTATAACCAGCAATTGATGTAAATTAGCTAGCTTTTTGCCAACATCAGCTGACTTAAGATGTGAGTATATGTACTGTATATGTGGCTTTGACAGGTCAACATCTCCAAAATGTGAGTTTTCTTTTAAACATAGTCAAGCCTAGGATTTAGCATATCTAAGTACAGGAAACAGGAAAGGAGAAAGTTGACTGTCGGATGTCTAGCTTGCTCAACTGTCATTGGAGCACAGAATGAAAAGATGTGGGACTTAGGAAGTGTCAGTTGCAGGTTTTCTTTCACATCATTCTTACGTGTTATCTGGCAGATTGTGAGGTCATCTCCAGGTCGACCCTCAGAGTCCCACGCCGTGCCCTTGATACAGTAGGTTGTCCCTGCTTCGAGGTCATCAAAGGTCACCATGGTATCAGTGGTGTTCAGTTTGTGGCGGGTGCTGGAGCCCTCCCGGATGATGCAGAGCGTGTAGAGGGCGGCGTGCTCCACCGGCATCCAAGTCACGAGGATGGTGGAGTTGTCAGGGGAGCTTGTGTTCAACTTGGGCGCCATCACCACTACAGACAGGTGCAGACAGACAGCAATAATGAGAAAATATTTAAAATGGACAGACACACGGATTCCTAACTTCTACTTTCTCCTTGCCAATTTCTTTTGTGAAAGGTGTGAAACAATTTCCATGTGATTATGTTACATTCGGTTTTCCTTCGGGAAGAGAGACAACCCAGTTCTCATGGTTTAGCTTTTCATATTATGACAGTGATATAGTGAAGAGGCATGGATACAGTTTCCACCCTCCTGCGTCAACTGCAAAGAGTACAGAATCTGTGACAATGGGCGGTGAAATGACACGCTGCTATGGCCGGCGGAGTGAGATAACAAGCTATTGTCCTACAGGGACAACAGCAGGGCTGCCTTTCTCTCTTCATACACTGGTTACCATCTTGAATAAACTGCTTCTAATGTCTGGACAAGTGAAAGTGGGTAGACAGTGTCATTGTTCTTCCATTTTATTGCTTATTAGTGATAATATTATCAGTCTTCATGTTGAAAATCATCTTAAACGAGTCTGTTATCAGTACTGAAACGATGAAGCCAGGGTTGAATGTTTTTAGGACTCTGGGAGGAGACTTTTTGTCCATACCTGTCCTGGCCTGAATGGGGTACGAGGGCTGGCTCCTCCCTCCAGAGTTGACGGACATGACGCTCAGCCTGTAGTCTTTGTAGGGCTGCAGCTGCACCACGGTGCCTGGCGAGCCACTCACCACGCTCTCAGAGAAAAAATCAAAGTTCTCTGACTCTGCCCTCAGGATGTAGCTGGTTGCCCCGGAAACCTCTGTGAACTCCACAGTGATGCTGTCGCTGTTTTTGGAGTAGGCCTTATCAATGCTGGGGACCTCAGGAGCTGGAGAAGTGAAATGACACAAGTCAATTTAAGACCACAAAAATTTAATAACTGTTTGTCTCATAAATGCAGCACATATACTACTACTGAACTTTTTTATACAATTTAGAAGATTTTATACTTTTCTTAAGTAGTTTCTTTCCATGAGACATATGCTTCTCCTCGACTACATTTAATAAAAAATATTTTCACATGGCTACATTTATTTTAAAGCTATAGCAAGTAGTCTTTTCACAGATTCAAATTTTATATGAAAAATATGATGTAACTACCATTTTTTCCCTTGTCAATCAATTGTTTGGGCTGTAAAACTTCTAAGAAAAATCAAAAATGTCCTTAGAGCCAGAGGTGTGGACTCAAGTCACAGGACTTGGACTTTTGTCAAACTCGGGTCACAAATTTAATGATTTTAGACTTGACTTGACAAAATCAAGAAAGACTTGCAACTCAACTTGGACTATTACACCAGTGACTTGTGACTTGAAAGTTAAAAGTTATTATAAAAAGTTTATAAAAAAGTTTTAAAGTCCTACTGTAGTGTCACGTACTTTTACTTAAGTAAATATCTGAATCATAATCACCACCAGGAGTCAATTCCTCCTCGCTGTTGTGATTTACCTGTTGTCTCCTCTGTCTCTGCACTGCTGAGGACATTGAAAGCATTGTCCATGGCTTCTAGCTGCATGGTGTACACCGTGTTTGGTGACAGGGAGTTGACTGAGCCCATCTTGGTGTTGCCACCGAACTGAGCGAAGACGGATCGTTCCGGAGAGTTCTTGGGTATTGCTGTGATCTTGTAGGAGCTGGCACCAGTGTGGCCGCTCCACTGCACCGTCATACTCTTGGACGTGACCGTAAACACTGACAGAGTGATGTCTGGAGGAGATAAAGAAAAAAGGGATACATTACATACTTCCTGTTGTCTGATGCACAATAAAAATGCACATCAGTGTTGTTTCAGAGCAACAGTTTAACTTAATTTATTGAATATGTATCGTTTGGGGGACTTTTTAAGGTAATTTGAATTTAAATTTAATGGTACTGTGCATTTTTTGAGTTTGGGATCATCATAAAGTATCTTAAAGCAAATGTAGAAGAAGATCATTTACCATTTTGTGCAGCACAAATCTGAAAAAGACAAAATAATGACAGTGTTAATGAATGAAACAAAGAAATAACTCGATGCAGTATTTTCCAGACAAGGGCATCATTCCAGGAGAAGCAAGCCGGTGGTATTTCACATTATATCCTGAGGCAAATTACGCCCTGTATCATATTCTCGGAGCATGAGAGGCAGCAGGCTGCACATTACCTTCACTCAACACAGATTTCAGGAGTGGTCAGTGCAGGTATTTCTTTCAGGTCGGAATGAATTTGTCTATTGAGCTAAGGTTGGGCATGCCACACGCACTTGTTGAAAGCAGTGACACTCAAAAGAGCCTGTGTTCGTGTATTTCAAAAGTCCTCCTTCTATGCACTGCTATAATTTATCTGAATATATAAGATATGCATTATATCAAAGACAGGGAAACATGCCAGCTATTGTAAGCAGAAGCTCTTTGTTGTGTATTTTTGTGGAAATGTTTAAAAGAAAATCAGTGTATGATGATAAAATGCTTATCTTACCTCTGTGAAGGCCACTAAAAGCAAAAGTTTCAGCATCTTTAACTGTGTTTTTCTTCCCATGCCCTCAGCGTTTTTCTGCTGCCTGGAGGCGAGATGTGTGATGCTGTTTCTCAAAAAATGACTTCAGGGAAGCAGCTCGGGCTTAAATTTGACTTTTTTTTTTCCCCTCTCTCTTTCTCTCCCTCCCTCCCAGATGAAACGACAGGTGCTGTATTGTTTCAGCAAATACCAAAGGGCCCACGGGCTGTGACTCCTCCCCTCGGGGGTGTTTGGGTGGCCTATCACAGCGAGAGGAGGCAGCTCACCTTTGCTAGATGAGGATGCAGATAAAAGCAATTGTGTTGCAAACTTTTGTATTTTTTTGTTTTTCATGTCTTTAAAATACACTAATTGTTTCCTGTCTCCTTGGAGTGAGAAAGATTTTTTTTCCCTCCAGAGAAACAACGGTAACATCCCAGTTGAGAAATACTTTTCTTCACACCTTATATAAAAAGATATCTTGACACAACTGATGACCCACTTCTGTCACGTTGTGTCTGGAAGGACATTTTATGGCCTGGTTAATAATATTTGATTTCTCCTGGTTTCCATGTCTGTGATATCTCATGAAAGCTGACACCTCTTTTGTTAAGCATTTAGTCATTCTGTCCTCAATTTGTTAAAGCCTGGAGAAACAAATGACTAATCCATCAATGACACCTGCACCAACAAAGATGTTTTAATCTAAAATTAGTTCTAATCAGAGAGCAAAACTAGATTTAGCAGACCAGAGTTCAGTACATCCGAGTGATGTAAACTGAAATATTTTTTTTAAATAATGAGATGCTTGCTAATTCCAATTAAAATTAATAAAATCTAAACAAAATGCTGTTTACTAGCTAGCTAATAATTTAACAAAACAGTTCGCTAGTTATCAAAAAAGTTATTAAAAAGAACATGACATTGTTTGCTAGCTGAAATAAAAGTTGACAAAATGTTGCGTTGTTTGTTAGCTAGCTAGAATACACCAGTGATTCCCAAAGTCTGGGGTGCGGCCCACTGGTGGGCCATGAAGGCTCTGCAGCTGGGCCTTCAGAAGTCATAAAAAGTTTAAAAAAAAACAAAAAAAAAAACATTTTCATAAGTTTGAAATTACCATAAAAGGTTATTTTTTAACAAGACAATCAGAATTAATAAAACAAACAACAAAGTGTCATTCTTAATTTATCTGAACTAGCTAAACAGGTGCTAAACCGTTTTTTGGTGACCTGTCACAATGAAACGTATCTTATTTATCATCACTTTAAAGAGTGTTGGTTGGGTGTCTATAAAGTATAGCATTTGCAAGAAAGCTGCTTAGGTTGCTTTGCTGGGATGTTTACAGTATTTCCTCTGATATACAGTACATATATATACAGTATACAGTATGATATATCTTCTGCTTCAGACTCAACTGAGCTCAGTTTTCACTTTAACCACAACGCTGAGAAACAAACAGCAGAAACATGCTGGCTTATGTAACCACGTACAACACACAGTTGAATGACTGTAATGTCATACATTGTGTTGTACTACAGGGAACACTGCTGTATGTACAGTACTGCATTTGCAAATGGTTCCAGTTAACGTGACAAAGGAGAGGTAATGGTATAATGATAGCGTTTCTTTTCCCCGGTGGCCGAGGATCTGCGTCAGGTGTGTATTGTAATAGGTGGGCTGGAAGGATCCCAGAGGACCGGCGATGAACAAGCTGTTTTCAACTTCACACACGAGATAATCACCGCTTTCAAAATGTTTAGAGAACAAAGAAGAGTCAGATTTCCCAAAGCACCAGTCTGATTGTTTCGTATAATGCTCCAGCTCACTTCAATAGGCTTCTGTTGTAAGAGATACACGTAACTGTTTCAAGAATGATATTTAACTCCAATGTGAAAGGCTGTGTGTGGAGCCAGTGTTAGATTTGTCCATTCTGGGCTACTGTAGAAACATGGCAGTGCAGCAAGGCAAATTTGCTTTTACCCTATATCATAGTGCTGTGGCAAGTTTCATTTCAAGTTTACTTAAAGCCTGTAATAAGTTGATACCAGCAAACATGTCGATCCTGCACTGGATTTCAGTTTGATTGTCTGCAACGTGTTTCTTATCCTCAAAAGATCTTAAAAAGGCAGCAGTCCCAAGGGCTGCTATGAATAAAATGGTGATGTCCCCCTAAAGCGTTCAAGGAAAAAGCTCCTTTCAAAAGAGAAACTGAAGAAACCTTGGGAGGGACAACAACAATGTGCCAATGACAAGCTCCTTATTCATTTTTTCTCCATGTAAAGGACTTTGTAATCAAGTGAAGTCCTTAGCCCTACAGCCATGATTATCAAAAGAAATCTCTAAAAGAAAAAAAAAAGTTTGACATCTAATTATCACAAAGAGGTGAAATAGCAAAAGTTTTCTGTGTATCTTGCTTTGTGCACCTGTTATATACTGAATTAATTTGCACCTCCTCTGACCACAGTGTCGTCTCATACAGGCTGAAACCACAGACCAGAAGTTCCTCCACTTCCCTCAGTGTTGTACTGAATGTGCACCTCTGAGGAGTCGTCAAGGCTTCTGTTTCACACCTGTCTACTGACAAGTCATGGCTTCTGTTTTTCCGGCTATGATCCACTTGCACAGTCATTCACAAACTGATATGGGGAGCACAGTACGGTTAAGAAAGACTTAAAAAAATATTTTCAGTGTGAGGTTGGGATGAATCTGCAGGTTGTGATGTAGTTTTTCTTAAGGTTTTTTTTCTGTTTTTGTCTGACTTAAATGACTGCAACTAATGATTATATTTCTTACTGAATAATCTGCAAATTATTTTCATGATTGATCAATCAATCAGTTTGTGAAAAGTCCTGATCACAATCAAAATTTTCCCACACTTTATTTATTATCATAAATGACCAAAAAAAGCAGTAACCCCTCATATTTAAGAAGCTGACCAACACATGTTTGCTCAAAAAACAACTAAACAGATTGATTGAGGTGATAAAAATGGTTAGGAGTTAATTGTCTAAGCAATTAAATTGCTCTGGTTCATTTGGGTTGGGTTGGGGTGGACCGGAAGGAGCAAAACAAGAAATGGGGGGGCAAAGGAACTGTTGTGTTGTGTGTGTGTTAAAGGAGAACGTGGATGTTATTGTGTATTTGTTATTAAACGTGGTTGATGTCATGTTTGTAACCCGTCTGTCCTGCTGATGGCCTGCAGGCGAGCGAACACCGAGAACACATCTGTTCTTTGAACAATCGGAGGAGACAGTACAGGAATGTTGTTTGAACACATCGCCTTTCCTGATACTCACCGCAGTGAAAGTCGATAACCCACAACAAAAAGTGAACACGGCCCGGCACCAGCAGGCTCTGACGGCGACAAAGCCGTGCAACAGAAACTCGGTAAGAAGACACTGTGTCACCATCAGCCACAGGCAGGCAGGACGGGCATTAGAGGCGTCAAATGAGCTTATTGGCTAAAAGCACCACAGTTGATACTCATTCAAACTAAAGGTGGAGAGGGATTTTCCTGAAATGCAATATTCCCAATCTGACCTAGATTTAATTTGATTTAACTTTATCTCCTCACCCTGTGGCTCTCTCTCTCTCTCTCTCTCTCTGTGTGTGTGTGTGTGTGTGTGTGTGTATTGGGTAGCTGATGGTTGGGAGGCAGATAAAGTAAAAAAAGGAAACAAAAGGATTAAGTGACACAAGTGTACTGACATGGATCACTGTGAAAAGATAAAGTTTATATTTATTGATTTATTGCTGAGTGACACTGTACTGTGTGAATGATGATGCCCTCTAACTAAAGGTCACAGCTGGATCATATTGTACCTCCATGCACACGTGTTGCATCCATAACAGATAAAATACATGCATAAATATAATATTTGCCTTATATCAAAAATATTATGTCAGAAAGTCATTTTGCCTGATATAAAGTATGAAGAATCAAGCTGAGATGCTGAGTGATTTTTTTTAAAGTATGAAGTGGCCTAAATACATAAAATTACATTATTGAGACACTCAAAATGAGTGAAATCCGTCCGTTAATAAAAATTTTAAATCTGCTTAAAAAAATTCCCAAACCTTACAATATATAGGTAAGGTTATAATATCCAAAATGTTATTTTTATAGTTTGATTTAAGGCTTTTCTATGCATTATAAATATACAACCATGTACAAAAGCAATAACTTAACACAAACAGGTCCTAAATAACATACTGTACAAAGGCGTCAGGTATCACCAGACAGGCTGATTGATGAGTTCAGAGGAAACTGATCTGTGTTTATTGCTTGTTATAAGGCGTGGTGTTTCCTGCCCCCTGGTGGCTGAACGCCGTGCAGTTTCCTGTAGAGTTGAGCCGTGGCCAGGTCAGCTGACAGTCTCTTGGCCATCCGGTCTGTGGTCCTCTTCATGCTGCGGGCCACTTCGATGGCCTGGTCCAGAGTCCTGTTCATCTCCTCCTCCTAGAAAACAGATGCAAAAAATAACAAAGGGCTGTTTTCCTAATGATACTAATTAAGGTTCCATTTAGATCAAACACAGTGAGGCACTGCTTTGTGCATGCTGCTACACTAAATGGAATGGGTCATAATTACTGTCACTGGTAACACCTATGTTTACCTTGCTGTTTCATATCAATATGGCTGCTGTGAAAAAGGTCTACCATTCGCTCTTTTTTTTTTTTTTTAGATAAACAGCAGATGTTCTTGTCAGCAGACACAGATGTGGACAGATGAGACATTTCACCTTGCTCCCTCTGCGCCTGCCTGTCCTGCCGCCAGTCTTCGAGGGCACTGATACTGGGGACAGCGTCCGCTGGAAGTACACATTGCTGGGCAGGAGCGCAGAGTCTGACTGGGTGGAGCGTTTTCTGTGATGGGACGTGGACTGCAGTTGCGGCTCCCTCACTTTATAACTGGATTTGTGGACAGACAGCAAGAAAGATGAAGACTGATTGCAGTTTAAAAAACCTGCATATGTTAAAATCTTTATTTGGAATAATGCTGATAAATACCCTCCTGCTTTCAGTGAGTGATGTGTTTGTGTGTGTGTTTACCTTGCAGGCAGGCTGCTGGAGGAGGTGTAGCTGACCTGAAGCAGGGGCTTCTGAAGAGATGGAGAGGAGAAAAGAGACCATCTCTCCTTCGAGTATAAACTCTTCATGATGGCTGCAGAGCACAGAAACACGAGAAGCATGACAGTATGTACAATAATAAAAGACAACACTGCACATATTTACCACCTTAGAGTCCTTAATCTACAACTAAGCACTTTTTGATGACTGGCTGCCTGCTGTTTGTCTTGAGGCTCTCGTGTGCTTTTCTAGATTTTGGTCTGAAACCAATTGATGTTTTTCACAGCAGCCATTTTGACATGAAATAGTGACATAAACACAGGAGTTACCAGTGATACTAATTAATGTTTTGTTACATTCAGCTCAAACAGAGTCAGGGTGTGACTCCTGTGCACGTTGGCTCACTGAAGAGGCTCTGCTACACTGAATGGAATGAGACCTGAATTACTATCAAATTCATATCAATATTGCTGCTGTGAAAAAGGTATATTGTCTATTGAGGCAAATAAATTTGACATCTGCCATGTGTAAACTTCACAACAGACATTGTGTCATCACTCACAAAAATCCCAAAATGTTGATATTCTAAGCATTTGATGAGTTAATCACTTACTTTGTGGTCTCTGCTTGGTCTCCTCTGTCCCTCCTTTTAAAATGGAGCTGGTCAGACCAGAGGTTTTCACTGAGACGTTCCCCTCTGACCCTGATGGACAACAGACACACATGTTGTCCCATTTTGTATACGATATCCACGTGTAAATGATATACATAAAAATAAATCCAGGAACAATTAGTGTGTGTGGCTCTAACCTCTGTTGGACTGCAGTGCCCCATTAAGTTTATACTTAAACTCAGGTGTTCTCCTGCTCCCTACAGGTGAATCATGGGAAAGCAACATGATCTCAGAGCCGGCTGTGTCACCGCTGTCTGTACCTGAGGAGCAAATGATCAAAACCGTAGTGGATGATGAAGGAAATACATACAAACACATACAGACACAGATGTCGAGACACACTTTCAGAAATCAGTCTGATTTTGCTGCATTTTTCTTTATATTAGTGTGTTATTGTGGTGATGGTGGCGTTGAAGTACCTTTGCTCTTGCTGGGGTCCATGTCTGAGGAGATCCAGTCTTCTATCTTCACCTGACTGGAGCTGAGATTGCTCACATTCTGTCTGCCACTTAATGACCTAATGTGAAATGAATAAATGTTAAAAACATGACAGGACTTTTAGATGAAAGTATCTGTATTTCTAATCCAGGCTTTGCATCTAGAAATTTAAGATATTATATTTAGGTAAAAAGGTAAATATTAACTGAATGTCACATCAGTAAACCCCAACATTGTCCATTATCCTTCTATTCTCCCACTAATAGCAGCCTCGCAGGATCAGCTCCTCACCTGTTGCATGCTGACCTGTGGTGGCCCCGGGGTCTGGTTTTCGACCTGCGCTCCTGACGATCCTGTCTGTATTTGGAGGTGAGATAGTCCATCTTCTGTGCAAGGTGAGGCAGCTGGACCAAACCCTCTTCCAGGTCCTTCTTGAGCCTGGACACCTCTGACTGCAAGGCCAGGATAGCCTCACTGAACACACACAGAAGGTGATTAAATCTTAATCTTCACTGATGAAACAGTTGTTCAAAGTGCTAGTTTTCAGCAGCGGAGCAGACCTATTACAAGAGCAGGAGTACAGCGGGCTGCCTCTCTCTTCTGCCTCCATGCTTGTGCTGAGTATGGGTTCAGATACGTGGTGATGGAGCCGGGCGGGTGGGGTGCGTTCAGATCGTGTTCGGTCTGTGGTGGAGAAGTGTTCATCATTTCCGTGTTGACCAGATAAAATGAAACGAAAAGACAACTTCTTTATGAAGAGGGATTTGCTCACTTTGCAGCCTGACTGAAGGCCCCTTCGTGGTGCTCTCCACCCACCGCTCTACTGCTGCTGTTACACAACTGGGCTGTGTTTGGACAGATGGGTGGGGACTGGCCCACCGCTGGCTGCTGAGGCTGGCTGAATGGATGGCTGTCTGCAGGTTGGAGCAGGATCCTTCGCTGTCTGAGCTACTTAAAGCATCATTCTGGGACTGCACGCTGTAGACAGGAGGATTAGGACCTTTAATCAGTCCCTGTCTACTGAAAGTATTTTATTGTTGCTGTTTATGTAGATGTATACCTCTCTGTGAGCAGATGTGGTTGAAATGATCCAGAAGCTGACTGATTCAAGTAAGAGCTCCCAAATCCACTGTCTGTTTCTGGGCTCACAATCCTCTGAACCCCAGAAAAAAAACACACACATCAGTTCAAATAAAGAAGCCCGATTTATCACACACACGACTGCAGCAAACAAAGCAGCTATTATCTGTGACTGACCTGTGATACAGACGAGGTGTTGAGGGGAGGCTCTGAGAGGCTGTGGGTGTCTGAGTGTCTGGGTGCATCAGAGGAAGAGGAGACCTCCACAGCCAGACTCACGCAATCACCCAGATCACATTCACCCACAGGGTTCAGGACACCATCCGGAGAGCTACAACTGCAGCAACAACAGTGATAGATATTTAGAATATCTGCAGAGTCATTACAGTTTAGTATTTTTTTTTTTTTTCCAAGAGATTAGCTTGCTGACAAGTTTGTAGGCTTATGTCTGATGGAGATAATAAACATATGGACCAGTGCCTCCTCATGCTTGTTATGTTGACAAATTTGCCAAAACGAACAAAGACAAAAAATTAAGATATTTCCTGCACATGTTCATTTTATTTCCACATTTTTTGAGCATGCAATATTGGATCAGTTAGTTTGTTCCCCAAAGTTTAGTTTCTATTTTTATTTTTGTTAACTAAAATGCTTTTTTCACACCTAGTTTTAGTTAACCTTGAGTCTGTGGAGTGCAGCTGAGAGGGGTTAAAAGCATCGCATGATAAAGCTAACTGCTTTTGGTACAATAGATACTTCTGACAACTGTATTTCTGTATTGACAACACATGCACTCTGCAAAAGTAGCTCACTTACACTGTGGCAGGATTACAAGACAGATTACTGGTATGAGCCATGCATTATTTAAGAACAAACCAGTACAGAGAAACCACAACATGGAGTCGGTCGACTAACAGTTAGCTTTAATATCACAACACTGACCTGTCGGGTGTGCGCTGCCTCTGTCTTGAGGATGTCCTTGTTTCACCCAAGTATGCCAAGATGTTACTGTGATCCAACACCTCTGACAGGACGGAGCTCCTCTCCTCTTCAGCCTCAGCTGTCTGGACGTCCAGTCCCTCCACAGAATCCCATGAGCTCCTGAAACAGGACATAGAAGAAAACCTGCACACACGCTGGAACCCAACACCAACACTGCACCTGAAACACTATCTGTTCCATGGGAAGGTTCAGAACGTGCCTATTGTTTGAGCACAAACAACACACACAAACACCACTCAAAATATCAATAGATGGACACAACAGGGACAATCAAATATGCACAGAAGTGGTGTATTATACTCATTTGTCCTAGCCAAAATAACTTTCATTTTCTTGCATAGAATTAACACACGTACCTGTTTGGCTACATTATTCTTAATAGAATAAAAAGAGAAATATTAATGGAGCTTTTAAAATATTTTAACAAGTACCTTGAATGTTGTAATCCATCAACTCCACTGATGGCACTGGCCTCCTCCACTTCCTCCTCTTTTTCTTCCTCTTTTCGTGTCTCAATCTTATGACCCACGTTGGAAAAACCTGCACTTGGTCCCTGAAACATGAGACCCAGTCAGATAATTTCCAGTTAGTATAATCTTACACACACACACACACACACACACACACACACACACACACACACACACAGCATTTCTAGGCTGCATCAACGGCTGGAGTATATAAAATGAACAAAAGAAATATTGTATCCAGACATTTTCTCAGTGGTGTAGCAGGTATAATGTTTGCCATGTCCCTGCTCTTAGTTCAGCACGCTGACATACTAACATTTGTTCACTAAACAATGTACAGCTGAAGCTAAGGGTAATGTCATGAATTTGACAGGCATTTGATCTTAAACCAAAATGAAAAACGCTAGAAAAGCTCTAAACCAAGTCTTCAGGATTCATGGAGCGAAAAGCTTGAATGTCCAGTCCATGAGGTAGATGTGGAGATATTTAACTGGATTACTAGAAATTTTAACTTGTTGGTGGCGCTATAGAACAAGTCAAAGCATCATCAGCTTCAATCTAACTTCTGGGAATTATATGTGTTTGTAAAGGGTGGCATAAAATACCTAATAGACTAAAATTAAGTTAATCTACCAGAAAAGTATAAACCATGAAAAACTGCGTAAACTATGGAAAGAAAAACTGAAATGAAGTAAAGTATAAAGTATGTAATTGAACACGATAAACCAGAGGTTCCCAAACTTTTTCAGCTCGAAACCCAAAAAACTCTTTCCTACATGCCTTATCTAGAGCCGATGTTTGGTTTGTCCGTTCTGGGCTACTGTAGAAACATGGTGGTGAAACATCGCAGCCTCCATAGAAGCAGACCTGCCCCCTCTATAGATAGAAAGGGCTCATTCAGAGGTAACAAAAACACAATGATTCTTATTCTCAGGTGATGATATAATAATAAAAACACAACTCTGAATCTGTTCTGAATAGAAGGTTTCTGTTGGTTGCATAATTGTCTTTTTTTTTTGCTGGTTTATAGTTTTAATCATTAGTGAGGTGGCTGTTTCATTTCTTGACCTCAACTGTTTTTTTGTTTTTTTTTTACCGATGATGCTTTTGTTTTGTCCCCTGTATTAAATGTATACATATTATTCTGCCAATTTGCAGCCAATAAAAACTAGTTTGCAACCCATTTTGTGTCCTGTCCCTAAGTTTTAATTTATCACTTCAGATACTAATTCATAAATGCTTTGTTGGAGCGACTCAACAGCAATATTTTTCTTAACTGATATCAGTGTCGTATTATAAGGGTGTGTCAGTGAGTTAATTACCTCATGCAGGGATGGTGGAGGTGATGGTGTGAGCATGCAGAGAGGACTGGGCTTCACATGCAGCACCTCGTTCACGGTTGTGGGAGTGGAGGACGAGTGCGGTGGAGAAATCTGCTCACACACGTTTTTGTCTATCATCTCCTTTATGTCCTCAAGGTGCATCCCTATCCTGAATATGTCTCCCTCCACCAGCCTGCACACGTTTTAACACACACACACATACACACACACACATATATATACACACATGCATGATGGGATGCATTGATGTGATACTGACACATTCACACAGGTGCAAAAGCATGGGCTCTTTAACCTGTTTGGGTCAAAGGTGCCAGTGTTCCTGGACAGGCCCATGTAGTTCTGCATCTCCAGAGCTCTGTGCTCTTCCTTCTTACTGATGTATTTTCTCTCCAGCTGGTCCTGAGCCTCCATCATGCTCCTCAGCATCTGACAAAATTTTACATTTATGTGCATGCAGAATAAAAAAGACTGACATCTCAGAGACACACAGTCAAGATGTTCTTAATTCCCAAATTCTGTGTGTTAAATAAAGAGCTACATACAGGAGGTAAACAATACTTACCATTTGCTGTTCTGATGTGTTCACTGACATGCTCCTTACACTCAATTTGAATTCTACCACCTGAATAGAAGAAGGGTCATAAATGGTTTTAGATGTCTGACTGTTTCCTGGTAACTTAGTAATGTTCTCGCACATCTTTAAACTCACCTTCTGCATGAACTGGCTGATGATGTCCCTCAGCTCAGCCGTCATTCTTTCTCCGTCACTGGGAGCGTCTTCAGTCTGCATGGAGGAAGCTGTGCTCACCTCTTTAATGTTGCTCTTGGGTGTTACATCCTTTTGTGCACCAAGGTTGTCTGAAAAATACAGACTTACTCCTGAAAAAGACTGAACAGACGCCAGCAACATGTTCTTGATACAGAGTCTTCTAAACTTCCACATCTGCACCAACATTTTCTTGCCTGTCTTTACTTCATCAGTGCACTTCATGAAGAAAGTACATTATAATTTGTACTTTCAGTGTTAACAGAACATTTTTATACAGAACACATCCATACATCCCTACACTTAGCACTGGCCACTTTGTGTTATAGGCACTTACCACGTGACTCTATATATACTGCACATATGGCAGAATTGACAATAAAGTTGACTTTGACTACATGCAAAGAATTTGTTCATTTGTGACTAATAAAAATTTTAAAGTCTCTGATGATCTTATGATTGAAAAATATGATATAGAAATTAAAAGTGAACAATTTTCATGTGGTAAGGTTCTCCAGTTCACAGCCATTGTTTCCCATTTAATTAAAGTGCTCCAAAAGCAAAGAAAAGATGTTTGTGTAGCTGCTGTAGAACAGTGTCATCTGACCCTGCTTGTCTCTATGGAAACCAGTTGCACTTCACTGCGTAATTTGCAGGTAGCGAAGCACAGCGCTGACCTGTCATAATATCAGATGTCAGATGTACCTGGTGGGGGAATTTGAAGAGCCAAGGATCCAAGATGGCTTCCCTCTGCTGCAGGTAAGTTTCCCTGATGATCATCATCACCCTCTAAATAAAGCATCAGTTCTGAGGAGGGCGGAGCCTGTGAAAAGAGATCCACAACACTAGCTCGCATTGAAAATACGATTCTAAAATTATAATTGATTGAAGCAACAACTTTTCACTTACGTTGGTTCCGAGTCTCATTTGATCTATAAGGTTCTCAGCCTCAGCATATTTGGTTAATAATTTATCATATTCAGCCTAAAGAAATATGGAATGAGACAAACATTAGTCCCATGTCCTTTGAATGCATTCATATTTGTTACTGTTTGAAGAAATACAAATTAAAGAAACCAAAATATGTAGGTACAGGTGCACTGTGAAGAGTAAACTCTGGGAGCGCAACAATATCTCAAATATTGGAATATCATGAATCAGTGTCTCATTAAAAGAAAGTTTCAATGCCGAACCAGACTATGACAATATCTACCATGATACATCATTAATTATTTCATTATTTTTATTCTATTTTTTCAGAGGGCTGCTACTGACTGCTGCATTGTTTTTGTTTTGCAATTGTACAAACTAATTCAAACATTCATTACCAAAGACAGTTCATTCCAATTTTGTGCCCATGTTTAGGTCATAGCTGGCTACTTTTATTTGCAAAATGCTGCACACATCAGATTTATCATTTAACGAAGGACTGTTTTTCAAGTTGTCATTTTTTAAAATACTTTTTATCGTGTTATTATTGTACTTTGAATTTTTGGTATTGTTATATTCGTAGTAAATTTTGAATGTTTTCTACCTGCAGGTGATGCACCAGTGCTGGAGGAGTCTTGTCCTCATCTTTGAAGACGTAGGGCTTCTCTGGTGGCTGGACTGAATCCTCCAGGACTCTGCTGATCACCTCTAACATCCCGGGAGAGGACTGGGCTCTGTGCATGGTGCTGGGGCTCTGGGGAGCAGGTCTGGCTGGTCCGCTTGGAGCTTTGGGGATTTTTACTTTGGGGGCAACCTTGGAGAAATCAGGGAGCGGGTAATGGACTTGGCCTTGGCCATACTTCATCTCGTTGAAGGACCTGGTGCGCACAAGTGGGACTCTCTGAACCTGATCATCCTCTCTGGCTTTTTCCTGCTTCGCTACACTTGCATCTCCACAGTCTTCTTCTGATTCTGCACTGGCAGAGCTGGATGTAATGCTGTCAGTAGCAATTTTCCTTTCTGCTTCTTCCTCTAAACTTAAATTTTTTGATGCAGTATTACTCTTTCCATCACTCTGATTAATCTCAGAATTACACACAGGGCTCTCTGAGTGGTTAATTTTTGTGCTGTTGTGTGTTGGAGCCCAGCTGTAAATGGTGTCGTCCACGCTCTCCAGCAGAGACACCTCCGGCAGGGTCTCTGCCTCAATCAGCCTACCTGACTGCAGCAACTCCTCCTGGGAGAAGTGTCGAAGCAACAGCTGGTTAATGTCTGCAGGACAGAAGCATGATGGGGCATTTGGCTCGGAAGTATGAATGAAGTTGTTTTGCTTTGTGTCGGCATTCTCACGCGACAAAGTTGCTGATTTCTCAGCATTATGCTCAGAAACCAAGTGTTCTTTTGTAATACATTCAAGAAAATCAGGAACGTCGGGACTTGCATGAACAGTTTCTCTTCCATCAGAGCTCACATTGCCCTCGGAGTTAACTGTCTGGTTGAAGTAGGGGCTTCCGAGGTCACCGTCATAAGGGAGGTCGTCCTGATCCTCATCACTGGTGTTCTGCCCTGAATCCTCATACCGCTGGTTTACGGGCGGCTCATCAGGCATGGTGTTTGGTCTTTGTGCAGACACATGCAATATGCTGCTTTTGCTTTTAACCACCCTCTCACTCTGACTGCTGACACTACCAGACTCGGAGGAGGTGACATCCAACCCTGACAGCTCTGCGCTCCCTGCTGATTACACAACAACATAAATACCAAATTAGAGGGTTTCACAGATTTAAGCCTCAGGCTTTGCATTCACTTTTTTTTAAGACTGCCCTCCATGAATAATGACAGTTACAACTTACTCTGTGACACTGCCAGCATATGTCATTACATGTATCACTGTTTACTATTTTTTGTTTGTATGAAAATGCAAGTGAAAAGGTATGAAAAGGTGGAAAAATGGGAAAGAGATGAAGGATGCAAAATATACTTTGAGGTAAACTGCATCGCTGGCTTCAATTTGTATGAAGAAGAATGTTGAAGAAGTATGAATATTTGGGAATGTAGTACACGGTCGCCTTAATATGAACAGTATTGGCTCATAAAGCTCATTCTGATTCTGATATGTGTTATGACACAACATATAATTCAGACATCGTGTTGAATGGATCAGGGCAGATGCAACAAGCCAATTTAACACACGGCAAAAACTCAATTAGCAAAAATAAACGACAGTGACTCTAGGACTTACCGCTGAGATGGATGCTGGCCTCAGAGGCAGCAGACTCTGCCTGAGACAGATGTAAGGCTAAAGAACTCTCCAAATCACTCAGGTGGATACTTTCATCCTCACTCAGGTCAACAATGAAGCTCTGCTGAATGTGCTTCTCCCAGAGTACAGTGGGCCCGTCCTCTCTCCGAAAATCCTCATCTGATTCGTCTGATTCTCCCTCCATGGACACTTTGTCTGTGACAGGAAATGTCAACCACTCTTTACCTGTGTTAAGACAAGGGGGTAAGAAAGGAGGATGCAGCACCTGTTCGTCACTTAGCAACACAACTCGTGAGCTGACAACATTGGATCAAAATGTGTTAAGCTGTCAATTATTTAACAATCAGTGCATTGTGTGGGCAGAGGTTTGCGTGACAAAAGTGGTGTTTGTGCAAAGGATGATTACAAGAAAAGTCCTGCATTTGAAATCTTAGCGCAGTAAAAAGTGTTTGTTAGTAAGTTTATCAAACGTGTGAGTACTCATTCTGCACCACAATGTCTATCTGTCAGTATTATATTATTATAAACATTATATAATTGGAGCTAAGGCTGCATGATTAATCAAAATACTTTGTTGGGTTTTGCATGTAAAATGACAATGTGGGCATAGTTGAGCCAGACAGATATATCAGTTGGCTGCTGATATTGGGCAGGCACATAGTGAGCTGTATCGATATCAGTGTGTATGTCTGATATTTTTAACAGAACAGTAGAACCCAACTGATGCTAACTAATTTTAAAAAAATTATCTGCATTATGATCTGTAAACAAAAATGAGACAACATATACACCGATAGTGACACAGACCAATATAGCTGTGCTGGGCCAATATCGGGCCAATAATATTGGCTAATGCTGGTTGTTTTTATTTATTCATATATTTTTTGTTTTACAGGCAGCATTTTATGTATATTTGATCCTTTGATCCTGGTGTAATTTTTGCATTTTTCATATATCAATGAACAATATCGGCTGATAAGTCAATATCTTTTTTACTCACTAATATCAGTATTGCCATTCGCCCAAAAATCTAGTATCAGCTGGGCTGTGTCTGTGAAGTGCTGTAGTATCAGTCATCTGTAAGTAACTATATCCGTCAAAAAATAAATGTAATGATGTAAAATGTACAGCATTTGCTTTTGATTTATAGCGGGGTATAAATATAAATTGGCAGAAAATTAAAATAAGTGAAAACTGAAGTAGAAGTATCTCAAAATTACACGTGAGTAAAGTAAATGTACTTGGTAAGCTATTTTCTACTGGTAAGTGTATTGTAAAAGCTCTGTGGCATTACAAGGAAGCAACCTGGCTACTACAGAGCAGTCAGACTGTCAAAAAAGCATTTTAACATTTATAGCTAGTGTCTGTTTTGTTGGTTACTCACTCAGGTTATGAACCGGTCCTTCAGCAGGGGTGCGACATTAGTTTTAAGTCGATCCAATCCACAGCCATGCTCTTGCTTCTGACATCATATTGAAACAAACTACAGTATTTCTGTCTCTTTCTTTCTTGACATATGGTTTCTCGGACAGGTTTAGTTTCGGTGGCATCATCAATAATGTAGCCCACCACACGGCAGAGCTGGACGTCTGGAGCCGGACTGGCAGCTGTACAAGCGGAGTCTGGTTGCTAGGTAACGGCGGTGAAACCTCCACTTGAAGACCCCTGAAGAAGTTAGCGTGAACGTTGGCAAGTAAAGACCATTTTGGACAACATTAGCACGTAAAGGGCTTAGAGTAAAATAGTTTAAGTCATTGTTATATTTTAAGACGGTTGAGTATATGGTACACAGCGGCCAGATGTTTTTTTGTGCTTACTTTGCAAGCACAAGGGTGTCCAAATTTTAGATACAGTCTGACAGCTTCTGATTCCCAAAGTCTGTCGTGTCTAGAAGGGCACTCCAGACAAGCGAAAGTTCTCGCGATAGTCGAACACTTTAACCCAAATCATGATATTTTGCTAATCCCAACCAAGTATTTTCTGTCCTTAAACAAAACCAGGATTTTAACCACAGCGTTGTCACATTGTACGGCTCAATTATTTTGTTCAATGTGTACAATGAAGAAACAACCTGTACAAATCTCGCGAGATTTTCACAAATCAAAAGTTCCCGTTTAGACACGACCACTAAACGATGACAATACGTCATCTCTCTTCTATTCAAATCCATTGGTCCAATGACTGTTATTATGGGCGTGGCTATCTTTGAATGTCGTCCTCTGATTGGCTACTTGGCAAAAACACATAGGCTAGTGTACAGACTCAAGGTTTTTCCTCTTTGTACTCCAAGTTAAATCCAAGTTTTCTGAAAGTTAAATTATAATGTAGTGTTAGGCTGGATATACTACAGTTATCCCTACTTTAAAAACGTCCGTTTTATGTCTTTGAAAACGGACCTATGTTTTTATTCTTGTGACAAAGTTAAAAGAAAGAAGAGGACAAGTCATCATTGTTCGAACTGGATCGTCTAACGTAAGTTTAGAAGCTAACATGCTAACTCGCTAATCTGTAACTGGATGTGATACAGTACTGTGTAACCAGAGAGGGGTGAATTCACTGCCCGAGGTTGTAACTTCGAGCTGGTGTAAAACTTCTGACAGTAACATTAGGACCCATGATGAAAATATGGTGTGTACAATCCTCTCTTTAAACTTTCAGGTTTTCTCTTGGAAGAGTAACGCTAAAACCTTTCTGAATGGAGCTCATGCTGATAGCGATGTGTCCAGTATTAATTAATGTGACTGATCAGTCGTAATACCAATTAATCAATAGTGTTACTGCTTGTTTACGTCCATATGAAATCTCGTAAGAGTTACAAACACATGTTATAGCATGTTATTGTATTATAAAGCTTATTAAATGAATACAGTTGAAGTATTAAACATTAAAGAAGAAGAATAATTGTTGAACTGTATTTGTTTTACGAGATTATGGCCACATCATATATATTTAATATACCTGCATTAACATTAGATAATATACTGTACACGCCTGTTTAGTATAGAGCTGCAACGATTAATCAGTTAGCTAGTTGTCAACTGTTAAAGTAATCCCCATCTATTTTGTTAATCCATTAATCACTTTAAATATCTTTTGGGGGAATAAGTCAAAATTCTTTCGTTTCAGCTGCTTAAATGTGAATATTTTCTGGTGTCTTTACTCCTCTACGACAGTAAGCTGAATATCTTTGTTTGGTGGACAAAACAAGGCTATATACAGTATACATTAGGGATGGGGGGAAAAACTGATTCACTTTAGTATCATTAGTCTGTTTTCAAAATAAATGTAAGTAGATTTTTTTTTTAAATTCATGAATCTTTTTTTTTTTTGGTCTCAAAAAAGTCAAGAAGTATTTTATTTACCACTTTTATATGCAGTGTTGCAACAAAGACTGACTGACATGTGATGTGCATTATTTTAGGAAGCATGACTCATGGTACACAGACTCTAGAAGTGTATGATTCAACTTTTCTCTATGGTCAAGTGTTGAAAAAGCAAATAGAAATTGCAATAAACTATAATATTGAATTACAGTGCTTGTAGAATCGCAATACATGTTGAATTGACATCCAAATGTTGTCGTGATAATATTGAATCGGGAGATAAGCATATTATCCCAGCCCTAGTAAACACTGCCAGTTTATAAGCTAGAGTTCGCTAAAACTACTGCAACACCCTGTGAGAAATACTAAAATATTTAGTATTTGTTAAAACCATTGCAGATAATGTGTCAATTTAAATTTATGGTCATTTTTGAGGCTGTAGTTTGAGGTGCTGTTGACATGTATTGCACTATACTGGGAAGTATTTGTAATATTTAATAATATTTCTTCCCTCATTGTTATTAAGTGTATTTGGTCCATTATGTACAAGTAGTTTTAGGTTGGTGTACCCAATAAACTGACAACAGAGTGTGTATGTCAAATGTAGAGCTGTAGCGAATAGTCAGTCGACAACAAATAATCGCCGACCATTTATAATTGATTAATTGTTAAAGTAATTTTCATGCAACAATGTCAGAAAAAGCTGTTTTTAGTCTCTCAAATATTGAGATATCCTGCTTTTCTTTGTTTTATATCATATTAATTTCAATATCTTTTGTTTTTGGACTAACAAAACAAGACAATCAAAAGCATCATCTTGCACTTGGAGAAACTGGGGCAGACATTTTTCACTATTTTCTGAGATTTTAGAGACAAAAGAAGTGAGATGATCCAGAAAATAATTGTCAGATTAAGCTGTAATGAAATTAATTGTCAGCTGCAGCCCTAATCAAATGGAGTATTAAATCACCAATGTCTGAATTATAGTGTCCATAGTCATGCTGGCAAAATACACTAATGTTCGTAAACAAACTTTAATAACCAAGTACTGCAACACCAGATTTTTGGGATGTCAAGTTATTCATGGTCACATCACTTTTCCTTGCAGGCTTTCCAGATATCCTGTCCCTGTGAGGAAGAATTACCGGTCAGTATCCCAGTGCTTATGCAGTTGTTTCCTTCTTTCTTTTGTTTTGGTGCAGGTTTTTGCTGGCTCATGGTGTAATGATGAGCGCTGTTTCCATATTTAGATTTAGCCCTCAGTGGCAGTAGTCATTTTAGTGCATCAATGGGCTGTAAGCACAAAGAAAATAGATCACCTGTCCTGTGTGTTTAGGATGAAATCATGTCCTGTTTGTGACCCAAAACAGTCAGTGATTGCCTGCCGTGAAGCTGTTATTAAAAAACAACCTCTTGTTTCCTTTGAAGTGCCTTTAGTCATGGATCACTTCTTCCTCTTACACACTTGTTCTTGCTCACTGTAGCTTTGTGAGCAAAGAACGTCTCTCTCAAACACACCCAGTTGGCATACAATGGTGGAAAAGGCTGCATGAATGTTGGCACACATCAGTCAGTGATTATAATTATGTGCAGGAACATGTACTGCACAGACTTCCAAAGCCCTGGGCTTTAGTTTGTATTACAACTGCTGACAGAAGTGGGAAGAACAGGCCGAACAAAGATGATTTCATTCTCGTAACATTTTTATTCTTTTCAAACACACAAGTGCTCAACATATATGGACTATAAATTGTCAGAAGCTGTTTTTGTTTAGTTGCATGAGTTATGGTAAGATACATGCCTCGTGTTTAGAAATTTGCCACATCAGCAACAAAGTTATGCTTATATTCACAAGCCCCTGTATGTTTTTATCAGGCCTTAAACTACTGTATGAAACACCTCCTCCATTCTAAGTTAAGTGTTCTTAAGTCTTTTCATTAAGAGAACTTTACAAACCTTAGTCTTAGTTAAACAGAAGATTCTGACATCAACAAGGCACGACTGAGCTGTTGCCATGTTAGTTGTCATCTGTTTTTAAGATTTGTGCTCTCCTTGCAGTATGAGCTCAGTGCTGATCTAATACTTCTCAAAAATAAAAAAGGAGCTGCTCAGCAAGCTGGTTGTAGATCAAAGGTCCTAATCCAAGGTTTTTAATGGTCTCTGCCCTCCTTTTTATGTATGTGCAGTATGTAGAAGTGGGCCTGGATTAATGAATGCAGTACATATCTGACAATATTTTGTCTTTTAAGAATTATTCGAGTAAATAAAATTGCATAATTGTGGAGGTTGACAGTCACAAACGCAACTTCAACATCTATAGTGTGTCTTACACTTTCACATTTAGACATAATTAATAATAGGAATGTGTTAGACAAAAGAAGAAGGCAATTTCGCTTAGCCAGATATTCCATTTAGGTGACCTCCTGTGGCCGCCAAGTCTTATCCCCATACTGCAGGCCTTCGCCAACGCAGCATTACAGTTCCACAAACATGCTGATTATTTCACGCCTCTTAGTTCAAACATTGTACGACGAATCTGTGGTGAACAGTACTCATTACGGACTATTTACTGATATGTCAGAGCTACTGAAGTCTGGGTTTAATATGGAATAATCAAACTGCAAACATGATTTTACAGAAGAACCAGAAAGAAAAGGCGTACTAAGAAAAAAGAGGAAGGGGAAAAGTGGACGACACATGTGTCACATTTAAGAAAGGTTGTGTTAGGTTGTGTCCAAGTGCCTCTTCTGTGTCGTTCTTACATATGTTGACATTTGAGCCACCAAAGATGCACTGTGGGGGCCAGTGCTTAAAAATATTGGCGTCTGTCCCTGCATCCGGGTGCCTGTATGAAAAGTACAGCTGGACATGTTTAGATAGAAAAAGAACACAGCAACAGTCATTTACAATGTCCAATCTATAAAATACAATACAATGTATGTGCCAGTGCCATGTGTTTCAACTGATTTTTTTTCCAAATACAAACACTGTTTGTTTGCCATGTCTTTGTTGTCTTTTAGCTGTTATTCAGCATGAAGAATTAATCCAGTTTGAAAATAACTGGTCTGCTCCATTTCCCATTGTGTGTGTGTGTGTGTGTGTGTGGGGGGGGGGGGGGGGAGGGGCTGATGGGTTAAACTTGGGGGACAAATGGGTGTGACTAGTATGACCTCATGGAGAAATGAAGTAATGGTCGGATCTGGTCTTCTGTACTCGGTGCAGTCTATCTTATCCATGTAGCCTGCTTATCACACTGTCCTTTCCTTTGGTGGAAGTTGCACACGGAACAGAGCGGGTTCACCTGTTTTTCTGTTTTCCCAAAGCTTTGGTTTTAATTTAGAGACCTTTTTTCAAATCATGCAACAGGTTGCTGGTTGCTCTTTCTCTTCAGTGACTTCCTCTGATTTGCATTCTGGAGATGATATTTTTTTCCTGCCATCTCTGCTTGCATAGGTCACAGTCTGTGGCGTTCATTGCTTGCTCACCTTGTAGCAACTTTAGAGCTCACACACGCGCACGTCTTCGAGCCTGGATGAACTGAGTCACCGTCTTACAGTAGATTGACAGCTTGCCTGTGTTGACCCCATCCATTCACATTCCCACTCTGCTCTCTCCCTTCCTGCCTGCCCCACTTGTGCACGCTGCTGCTGTTTGGTTGGTGTTGCCATGGCACCGTGTGGCCAGAATGAGGCTTCACATACAGCATCTTGTGTTCTCTTCACAGAGGGCAGCTGACGAGATTGAGGTGCGGTGACGCAAAACACACAATATACGAAAGCAGCAGCCGTGTGGACTGACACTCAGGACTCTGCAGCTCTGTCTGACACTCATGGGGGTTACCTTGTCCCGTCAACATTCAGCAGAGGGACAGTCGCAGACTTGACCGCATCGTTGGCTGACTTTTTGCTTGGTTTTACCTCCTCACGCCCCAGCTCCCTTTAAGATTTTTGTTTTTCTTCCTTGTTGGCTCTTGTATTTAAACGCAACCATTTTTTCGGGAACGAGACTGGGATTTTCCCTCATATTATGCACATCAATGGATGCCACTGGCTCAGTGGTTAGCACGCGAGCTGAGGAGCAGTCCTTTCATGTTCGCTACAGGTAGGCATCTCTCCTCTCTCAGTGTTTGTAGAGTAGATGTCCCGACTCTTTTCAACATTTTACTTTCCCTCGTCAGTTTTAGAGGGGGCTGTAAATGAACTTACTGGCTATTGTTTGAGAGAAGAAATATCTTGTTCTGTTTGTAATTATTTTAATGCTTGTGACATAAGATGTGTCAGCATCAGGTAACAGATAAGTAATTATTTACCTTGTTGAGGAAGTGATAAGGGGCCAGCTGACACTGGATTTCTGGGGCCGATACCGATTTTAGGCAGGAAAAAAAATTCTGATATCGATCTATTAGCCGCTATTCTTTATACACAATATCATGTACAGAATATAAAATATAGGGCTGTAACTAAAGATTATGATTATTGATGAATAATCTGTTGATTATCTTCTCAATTGCTCAATCAGTTGTTTGGTTTCTAAAATGTAAGAAAGTTATGAAAAATTGTCATAAACAATCAAGAAACAAGAAAATATTCACATTAAGAGGCTGGAATCAGATTTTTTTCCTTAAAAAACACTCAACTCAGTTAATCAATTAATAAAATAGTTAGCAATAAAAGTAGTTATCAAACACTTGTGACAAAGATTTGTAAAGTAGGCAGGATATTTTTAACAATAAATGTTACTGTCCAAAATTATATCAGGTCACTGAAACAGAAAACTTTCACCAGTATTTTTTTTTATAATTAGAAATAAAAATGTAGCAAAACATGAGTATAAATGAAACCTTAATTAAATAGAAGGTGCAGATATACACAGAATGCTGCCTATAACACTAACCAATAAAAATATTCTCCATTATGTTCTGTTTAAAAAAAACTTTTATATAGATGCATATTGAACAGCATATATGCTGATAACAATATAGACCAATAAAGCTGTGCTAGGCCAATGACCGTATATCAGTTGGGCTCTAGAAGTGATGTATTTTGTGTAAAATAGCAGTGAAAATTGAGGCCAAAGTTAAATAATCGAGCGAGGGGTCCTTTTGACAGTGCTCTCTATGAGTTTGTTGACTAAAGGCAGGTGAGCTTCCCAAAAAGGCATCAGCCAGCTGTCTCTACATTCGCAGGTAAAGAGCACTGACAGCAGGTGTGACTTGCAAAGCACACACAGACCTGCTCCAGTTAGCTTCAATATTTAACAAGCCCTGAAAAATTCATCACTGCTCGCTTTTTTTTCCACCACATGTGTGTCCAACTTATTTGAAAAGAGCAGACGTCTGCTTTAGGATGTCTGTTTTTCCAACAAATGCCGCAGACTGGATGTTTATCCTCAATGAGTTGATTCCATTAGACTACACTGCAGAGGTCCGCTTGTGTCTGACACGTCTAATAAAGCTCCTTAGCGCTCAGCAGTGCTGTTATCTGTAATCTGTTGGGTGCACACACTCCACAGGCGTAATCTCAGGTGACCAGGTCAGGAGAGAGAGCTTGAAAGAAAGAAAAGCAGATTATCTCAGAAAATGCTGAATGAGCAGTTTCCTTGCTGCCATGCATTGGAAGTTAATGCTGTGACAACATCACACGCGTCTCCTTCAAAGTTTTCCAATACGTCGTGGTGCTGAAATATCTCTGTGACGTCAGATCGCCAGTGGTTCTGATATCACAGGAAAGGAATGCTGCTATTTTTTAACTTTTTTTTTTTAGACTGTCGATCACTTTTTTTTTTTTTAGTTTAAACTACTAAGCTGGGTTGAGTTGCTCTCTCCATGCTTCAGACAAAGAGAAGGAGCTGCAGCCTGGAAGTTTTTCTAGTGGAAACCTCAGTAGATGCCTCTCAGATGCTCCATGTGCTGCTGTTGTTGTTGTAAGACACATAAAGCGAGCAGGTAGGCTGGTGTGTGCCACAGCTACCGTGTTAGAAAAGTGTGTTGTTGACTTGGTAGTAAACAGAATGTCGGCTTTTCTAATTTAAGGCCCAAGACTGCTGATTACAAGAACTTTATCGACCATTCAGGACACCATGTTTGCTATTGTTCACAAATTATAGCCTGGGTGGATGATGAAATAAGCTACTTTGGTTGGTGTTTTTGTGTCCTTTTAATAGCACACCACAGACTGTGTAAGCTATTACCTCACATGAACGATCCATCATACTCGACTGTGACTTTCTGGGTCATGTTTTAGAGCTTTCATACAAAACCTCGGTTGGGTGGGTACAAGAGGAAAGTTTAAGATAAACACACTTCGTGTGGTGCTCATATCTTCCCAACAATACAGTTTCCTGAAAAACAAAACTTGGCAGGATAACAATTTTAGCTTTGCGCAAATGTGCTCCTTAATCTAAAGATAATCCGTGTGTGGATAAACCTCCAGCCATTGTCTTACACTCCTTTCATCTGCCCTGGAAACGCCTGAGCCAAAACTCATTTATCATTTGGTTATTCAGATGTTTTAGAGGACTCACTTAATTGCCTGTTAAAAATTACTTTATATTCGACATTTTTATGTTGATTTCCTACACTACAAGAAACTGCTGCATCCTTTGATTTTAGTTTGGTATGAAAAGTTACCATCACTCTGAACTAAACTTGTCAGAAGTACCAATACTTCAACGCTTTTTCACACATTTAAAACAATATACCGGTAATACTAACATTCAATAGTGTTGAAACTACCAAAGCTATAAAAAAGAACGTTCTAATTCAAGACTTCAATTCAGTTTAGTCTTTATTTTCCTGCTTGAAATTTGTCTTGCAGCATAGCAACATCAGGCAGTGTTCAGTGATTCACTCTGTACCAACACTGTGAGCAGATTAACTAAAAAAGGAAAAAAACATATCCTATTTTGTGTGTCCAGAACTTTTCTTTTCAGTGTAGGTATGGAAATTGTAGGGGTTTTTTTTATATTATAGTAGTGTTATATCAAAATTTAAACTTCTGTTATTGTGACAGTCCTATCTGATCAGTCATTTAATTATTGAATTCACAAGCTATGTTGTTAGAAATTCAGAATTCAAAATAGTTTCTTTTGCTAAAAGGGTAGATTTTTAAGCATCAACTCAAAAATGTGTATTGCTGGAGAATCTGTGAACACATCGACAAAGTGAAGTGTTTTCAAATCTGTCCCTGCTGCAAGTGTTACTGACAAAAACTAACATTTCATGCCACTGGGTGATCCAGTGTAAATCAATCCCTGCATTAAAGAAAAGAATCTAAAATCTTTGGTGTGATTCAGTAATACCCTGTAAAGCAGGCCTATTCAGCTGGCAGCCTGTGGGCTGAATCTGGCCCTTTAATGACCTTTATTTGGCCCTTTGATCATTTATAAGTATGAAAAAAGTCTAAATAAATAATTCATTTAAATGAACAAGAGGCTAATTAGCCAGTTTATTGGATATGTAGGTTATTAAGCAAAGAGATTTTAATTTCATTAAAAAGTTTTAATTGAGGTTGTTTAAGGAGAGTCAGACTGAATGAAACAAGATATTAAATACAACATTGTGTTTATTAAAACAACAGACTACTTCTTATCTAGGACTACAACAGTGCATTTCACCTTCTGTACTTTTATATATAATTTTTCTTTTCCACTTGTTAAAACAAATTATGTGGAGAAAAAAACAAAAAGTGCATTGTTTTACACATATAAATTCCCAACTTTACAGACAGTAAATGTAGTGTCCGGCCCCTTAGCATTTTACCTTTTTTAAATCTGGCCCTTGTAAAAAAAAAAAAAAAAAGTAATTTATAGGTCTGCTGTAAAGAATATACAGCTTGTAGTCAATGGATTAAAACATACAGAACACCTGTAGATCTTTTAAGGCACAACATACAATATTTCTATTTCTAATTCTAAAGCAAATCTAATAAACAGGGGAATGAAGAGAATTGGTAAACTTTAACATTTCTACCAGCCCTTTGCTTCATTTGACTATAAAAGGAACCCACTAAACTGTCTGTGGCATGTCTGAAGGATGTGAGATCGAGCATAACAAACAAACCCCAGTTTGAGCCATTGTTCTCTGTGGGTGGAAGGAAGCAGCTAAACAACATTCCCTGCTGAAAGCCTTTCCTTAGAAAGAGATTTTGTTCACTGGTTGTGAGTGCAGTCCCGTCAGTTGGCTGTAGATTTCAGCCAGAGAAGATCTGTTTTTCCACAACTTCTTCATTATTGGTCTTGATTTCTGTCTTTGAATTTTAGTTTGGTGCTGCAGTGAGATCCTTGTTAGACCCCTGACTGACTGACTCTCCTTCTGTCTGCTGCAGGATGGAGGTGTCCTGCCTGGAGCTGGCGTTGGAGGGCGAGCGGCTCTGTAAGGTAGGCGACTACAGAGCGGGCGTCTCCTTCTTTGAAGCTGCCATCCAGGTGGGCACAGAGGACCTGCAGGTGCTCAGCGCCATCTACAGCCAGCTGGGCAATGCCTACTTCCACCTGCATGACTACGCCAAGGCCCTGGAGTTCCACCGGCATGACCTCACCCTGACCAGGTTGAACCCGCTCAAGCGCCCCATGATGCTGCTGTCAGATCATTACTGTATTTTACTGTTACTAACTTACTGTGTATTGTGTAGGACGATCGGCGACCTGCTTGGAGAAGCCAAAGCCAGTGGAAACCTTGGCAACACATTAAAGGTGCTGGGGCGGTTTGACGAGGCTGTGGTTTGCTGTCAGAGGCACTTGGATATTGCGAGAGACATCTGTGACAAGGTGAGGTAGCAGGTTATTCAAGCGCTATAGTGAAATATTCTGTAGTGTACGTGTGGATTCAGAAGACTTCAGCACTGACATGTTTCTCCTGGATGTGTTTCAGGTGGGTCAGGCGCGGGCTCTGTATAACTTTGGGAACGTGTACCATGCCAAAGGCAAAAGTATCTGCTGGAGTGGAGCTGAGCCTGGAGATTTCCCAGAGGAGGTCATGATGGCACTGAGGAAGGCAGCTGAGTACTACGAGTGAGTGACTGTCCAGTATTGTAGTGGCATTCCCTCTGAATGGCAAAATATGGTTCTCGTTAGCTGCAAGCGTGGTAAATTCAGCCTGACATGAATGGCAGGAGATGTAATTCAGTTTAAAAACCTTAGCTGAAAATAAGTTTGAATTATATTGTTTCACATGGTAGAAAATCTGTTTTCTTCCATGCCTGATAGAGCTCTCTGCTTCACTCTACTGCACATGATGTCAACTAAAGGGAGCGTTGATAATCAACATTCAATAAATGCATTCATTTTTTGTTATACATCACCTGTGTCTAAACCAGGCTGTGACAGGATTTCACCACAGTCAACACACCGTGCTTTCAGCTCAGCGTTGCTGCCTGCCTTTATGAATCTTTATGTATTCAGGTTCATATTTCCTCACCAGACGGTTTGGAGCCATTTTGAGTCGCTGCATCTGAGCGAACGTTAGCCGGCTAACAGTGGCAAAAACATGTTTGTCTCTATCTGATGATGTGTTGTGATCGGCAAGGTCATATTCAAACATAACTGGTTCCTAAAATTCTGCATTTAAATTTTATGTTTTTTTTATTTATGAGCACATTTAGATATAAAAATAACGCGCTTTGTAATTAAACTGGTTTAGAGTGGCTGTCTTATACAGTCACTAGTAATTATGAACTTTGCATTATATTTAAGTTCACTTATATTCTCTCACATTGTGACTCTTACAAGTGTGGTGCTGGTGAATACGTGTGGGTGACATTTTAAGAATACAGTGCCTTTCTGCTATTAATTATCCAATCATGTTTTAATTAACTGCATATGTATTTTCAGGGCAAACTTGGCGATAGTGAAGGAGCTCGGGGATCGTGCTGCTCAGGGTCGAACGTACGGCAACCTCGGCAACACACACTACTTGTTGGGAAACTTTCGCAAAGCTGTAGCATCTCACGAGCAGGTCTGGTGTGACACCAAAATCCTTTTAGTAAATGTGACTTATGTGGTTCTGTAACTACAGCTATTCTAACAGAAATCATAAAAATTTGTTTCTGTGCTTCTTTTCTTTGTGCAGCGCCTGCTCATAGCTAAGGAATTTGGCGACCGCTCTGCAGAGAGACGAGCTTACTGCAACCTGGGGAACGCCTACATCTTTTTGGGGGACTTTGAAGTGGCAGCTGAGCACTACAAGTAAGCCACAGTCGACACATAAGACTCATTTAATCATTTGCTGTGTACAAAAGGGTGACAGTGCATGCATTGTATTGCAGCCACTATCAAAGATCTGTCACAGTATACTGGATAGTAAAGTACATTTTTCCTTAAACAATGATAGCAGATTAAGTTAAAACTTGTTTGTCACTTGTTTGATCAATCCAAACAGATATATAGTTGCACAATTTAGTTTAGAATGTATCTCATTCTTGATTTAAAACAAAACAGTTGTGCAAAAAACAGATGGTTAGAGGGGGTTAACTGAGCAAACGCTTCGTCAGTTCCCTCTCTTTCTGCACACTGCCTGCAAGATGTAAATGTTGGGTGGGATGTGTAATGTCATCTCTTTCGAAAGACTACCTTCGTGGGTGTTACACCACCAGCATAAGTTAAGCTTTACTTCTTCTTTCTTCCATGAGCCTCTTAAAAATGGCTGTTGATGACTGTTAAAATAATCTCAGTATCTAAAAAAAAAAAAAAAAAAAAAGGAACCTTCCCTTGTAACGTTGTCCAAAATATCGATATGGAATATTTGAAATGCTTTCAACACTTGTTTTTTTCACAGTATCAATACGGTCTCTAATCTCTCCGACAGCAAGTTGACACACACACACTACTGCAGTGCTCACACAGTGCTGTCTTCTTTACTATATTCATTGTCATGTTATAGCCTTGTTATATTCTTTTCCCTTTGCCCTGGTATTGCAAATGGTAATGAATATTATTATTTTTCAAGGTATTTTCTCAAAATGAAAAAAATATTTCCTTGGGTATCCTTATATATGTTGCTCTCACACTGTGCTCCTTCTGAGACAGTAAAGCCTGTGTCATGTAGGAAGCCAGAGGCAAATATAATGAAGCCTGTCTGCAGTGTTTTGAAGCAGCATGTGTGTGTGTGTGTTTGCCAGGAGGACGCTGCAGCTGGCAAGGCAGCTGAAGGATCGAGCCGTGGAGGCGCAGGCCTGCTACAGTCTGGGCAACACGTACACACTCCTCCAGGATTACGAGAGAGCCATAGACTACCACCTCAAACACCTCATCATAGCCCAGGATCTCAATGACAGGTACACACATTCACAACGGAGAGGAGAATTCATGCTGCCGTTTCATATATTTTAACTCTGCCCCTGTATCGTGTGTTGAAATGTGTTTTTTGATGCAGGATTGGGGAGGGCCGTGCGTGCTGGAGTCTCGGAAATGCCCACACTGCACTGGGGAACCATGACCAAGCCATGCACTTTGCTGAGAAACACCTGGAGATCTGCAAAGAGGTAAATCAAAGGGGTGTAAATTTATCTTTGCCACATTCTTCTGTCCTTGCCTTCTCTTTTACAGTAAAGCAAACAATATTCTCAGCAGTTTTACTTTGAAAACCTTTCGGGTAAAGAAATCCTAAAGTAGTAAAATTAATCTTCCTTCCTTGTGTGTGTGTGTTTTGTTTTGTAGACTGGAGACAGGAGTGGGGAGCTAACGGCTCGTATGAATGTGTCTGACCTCCAGACGGTTCTGGGTTTGAGTTACAGCACAAATACCTCCACTCTATCAGAGAACAAGGACATTGACTACAACGTGCACGGTATATTTGTCAAATTTCAAGTGGTATGTCTCGTTTTAACAGTGTAGTTAGTATGGCCTTTTGTTTACGTTGTTTATGTGTTTTTAGGAGCGAGGCCGAGGATGAGCAGAAGACACAGCATGGAGAACCTGGAGCTGGTGAAACTGACTCCAGACAAGATAAATGTAAGTCACACTTTGCAGCCAAAACCAGATCTTTTTTGAGTTTGGATCACAGAAGTGGAAGGTTCTTATCATCATGTCATTCATTCCTGTGTTGAAGGGTCAGAAGTGGAACAGTGACATCCTGACCAAACAGTCCAAACCGTCTCTGGCTAAGACCTCTTCCAAGCTGTTCTTTGTCAGCCGCCTGCGTGGGAAGAAGTACAAGACTGGTGGCTCCAGTAAGGTCCTCCAGGACACCAGTAACACCCTGGATACCAGCCAGACGCCCACTCAGGGACCACAGAAGGTACACAGTACAGTGCAATGTACGGTCAGCTGATAACCACACACATGCCCGGACCTGCTGTTTCCTTCATGTTCCTGTTTTTTGTACTTTATTAGCGACTCAGTCCAGACATGCTTGGTGACGAGGGCTTCTTCGACCTGCTGAGCCGTTTCCAGAGCAACCGTATGGATGACCAGCGCTGTTCGATACAGGATAAAGGCAGCAGGTTATCATTAAACAGCCGTCCAGAGTCGCCTCCCAGAGCCATCAGGAAATGTGAGCCTGTGCATTCGCAAAAAAAAATCCAACAATTCCCATAATATAGCTTCCTTTTCACACTGAAATACAACTTCTCTGCGATCATGATGGTGATTCAGGCACTTCATCGATTCTCATTCTCTCTGCAGCTGTGTCAGAGTCTGCCAATGTCTCGGGCGCCCAGGGCCGCCGGTTAGAGGAGTCCTCAGCAGCAGGGGGGAGTCTGCCCGGCCTCAGGCTCAATCAGAACAGCAACCAGGCCGTGCTCAGCCACCTGATGGCCAACGCTGACAACGCTGAGCCCGACGACGACTTCTTTGATATGCTTGTCAAGTGCCAGGTACCTGAAATGAACATAGCGCTTAAAGAAAAAAGGCTACCTGAGCCTTCTGTTTCCTATACAGTGACAAACATACAGTACATTTAATAAACAAAGTTATAATCTCATTTCAGAAATATTTCCTAACTGTTTATTTTAACCTGAGCTTCAAATATAGGACAAGTCCTTTCTTTGTATTACAGAAGTGACTCCTAAACTCATGGCTGTGTCCTATCTCACCTCAGACCTCATATCTTATCTTAAGAAGTCCTAACAAGAACTGTTAACTCAATTCTTCACTCGGCACTTGTCTTGTCAGATCTGTGTCTGTGTTTATAATATACACCAGAATGCCTGTGTCCTAGATAACAGCTGTCTCGCCTGTCAGTGGCTCACTAGCTTGCAATAGACAGGTCTGGACTGCAGGCAGGTCAGTCTAGTATCAGTACTCTTTTACTATGAAGCCTCACTGTTGTTAGACACACAGAATATGTCTCAGCATTGTTTTACTGAAATAAGCAGGGATGTTTCTGAAAAAGATGCTCCAAAACCTGTATGTACCTTTCAGCATTAATGGGGCCGTCACAGATGTGACAGTTACCCATGATGCCATGGGCACTGATACACCCCCATACCATCGCAGATGCTGGCTTTGCACTGCTGATAGTCTGGATGGTCCTTTTCCTCTTCAAGGAAAGGATCTGCACATCATTGTATTATGTTTTTTTTATTGTTTTACACAGCGTTCCCACTTTTTGGAACTGGGGTTTGTAATATTTTGGTGTTATCACACTGACCTAACAACAGTGATGTTGCCATTCTTTCAGTTATTTTGAATTTATGTCAGGGTCTGTGCCAGCCTAACTGTTTTTCTAATAACAGGAAAATCTTAAGTTGGGACAGTTCTGTAGAATCTAAATTCCTCTCCTAAGATAAGATAGGATTTATTCCTGAGTGCTGTTAGGGAACAAGTCTCTGTAATACCAAAAAACAATTTCAGACTTAAAAAGTTTCTGTAACGAAGCTCCTGATGTCAAACTGACGCTCTCCTCCGTCCTTTTAACTCTACCAGGGGTCCCGTTTGGATGACCAGCGCTGTGCCCCTCCCCCTCCTCCGGTCCGCGGGCCCACTGTACCAGACGAGGACTTCTTCAGCCTCATCATGCGCTCTCAGGCCAAACGAATGGACGAGCAACGCGTCACCCTGCCCTCTGCAGCGAACGCTACGGCCAGGCCCGGCTCCAACTGAACTAAGCACTAAAGGGACAGTCGGGTTTCTGTTTGTGTTGTTCTTTTTTTAATCTCATGAAGGTGTGGCTGACCAGCGGGGTGGTCAGTCAGATGAAAGCCTTGTGTCTCTTTATATGTGTCCTTTTGGACAAAACAAAGCACTGTCAGCAGTATATGTAGTATACAGTATGGACAAAATCTCAAATTAACAAGGACTTGTTTCGCACAACTTGCACCAACAAACTCTCAGTAGTATCAGGGACAAAAGTATTTTTTATAATCGTCGTTTGTCATGATTCTGTATCTCTACTCCTTCAAATTTCATTTCACCTTGTGTGTATTTGTCAATACACCACTGCAGTTGTTTGTATTTATTTTGTTCTTTTTATGATTGTTAACTGCCGTCCCACCACTATGAAGTGACGTGTTTATACTCACAGTGGTGTCTGAGTCAGTGTGGGGTTTAACCCCGGGAATCCTGTTTCTTAATACTCCTCCGAAACATTTCCTATTTCCTTGGAAATACGCTATCAGGGAAAATGTTTAAAAAAAAGCATTAAGAACATATGGGAGTATATTTAGAAAATATGTAGGCCTACTTTATTTTCTTAAAACGTGTGCAACTGTGTGCATTAATGCATTTAACTCGTAGTTAGGCAGCACAACGTCTGTCCCCAGCTCTGCGTGAAAATATTTCAAAAGATTTAACAGCGAAGATGCAAAGTGTGTGCTGAGGCCAACATATTTTCTAAATACATTCCCATATGTGGAAATCAAAAAATGTCGGAGTTCTTTGTACAGGGACACGTACACAAAAACTCACAAAAAAAAACCTCCAAAGCTGTCTCTTTTTAAAATAATTAAAATCCCTTTACTGGCAGGAGTCGACTCCCTGATGAATAAATGTTTTAAGGTCCAACATGACCGTGACAATAAAGGAGTTAGAGAACTTTGGAGTTTTTTTATTTTTACATTCCCATGTTTTAATGCTTTTCCCCATTATTATATTTCCCAGGACATGGTTTGGGTGGGTATTTCCTGGGATTAAACCCTACTGTGGACACAGAGGTACAACACTCTTTCTATGTATTTTGTTTATATGTGAGGGTCTTTTTTTTTGTTTTTGGTTTTAGAGTTACCAGCGTCAGGAAACGGAAATGGTATTTTAAGCAAACTGATAAAAGAATGAATTTAACCCTGTGTACAGCCCAATGTACTCTTTTGTACTAAATGTTTCAGTGACGTCAGAGGAATAAAGCCTCATTCATGTAGCCATGTTGTCTTAACTTTTTAAACTGGTCATTTCAACAAAGCACACATGATGGCATCTTGTGTAAAAGACACTTTATTGAACGTACCAGCAGTCAGACTTGAGTTAGCTTGAATTAATTTAAGTCACTTTTAAAAACAAGAATTAGAAAGGCTTACATACGAGAGCCACTAGCATTTCAAAAACATACCAATAACTGTACACACAACTGAAATAAATACATCTACATATGTACGTATTAGTTTGGCCTTATTTGTTAAAACAATATATACTATAATACATTAACATAAAAACTTAAATATGCATCTTTGTAAGTAAAGACAATGTTAAAAGACAAAGTGCGAATGTAAAATACAAGAAAAGAATACAATGCATATGCCCAAAATACTGGTTCTAAATAAATATCAAAACACCCGTCCGTCCATCCAGATTTCATTGTGCATATGGTTAGACCCTTGTTACGGGCAGAGACTGCCACCTACTGTTGTTATAGTGTTACAGCAGTAGACAAACCAAAGCTTTTGAACACTGAAAAATCTTTAACGGATGCTAAAACGCCACAAATTACACTCGGTATTTCCCTTTGATGCCGACATAATGAACAGTCTTCCATTTGCAAGCAAGCCATCGCAAGACACTGGAACAGCTTCAGCGCGAGAACACTGATTTTTCAAATTTTAAAACAAACGCACAAGCTAATTTACACATTTTTGAGTTGTAATGCGGTGGATACAGGAACATCACACATCAGTACAGCTGACTGATCAACAGATACGATGATGTCTTCCACAGATTCAGCCTCCTGATGGGGAAAAGCTCACTACTGACACACTGAATAAAAATTTACATTTTACACCGTAAAGTCTTGTTTTCCCAAACAATAGCAGCATAACACCAGCTGTAAGAAAATGATATGCAAAAGAAGGAATGTAGGGTTTCTTAGAATGACTTAACAAAATCTGATCCTGAAAAATGACCATATTATCATTTTTTTTTTTTTTTAACATTTTCGTTATGGAAACTCAAGGAAGGCACCATCATGAACGAAGCACTCTGTCTAACAACTCCCCAGTGAAAAGGACATGCAGCAACTGACTGGTGTGTGTGAGTGTGTGTGTAAGGAGTGAATGATGTAGGATGGGACCACGTGAAGGAGTGAAGTGAAGGTGAGAGGAATGAATGATCCTTGGTGTGACGAATGCAGCGTGAGAGATGAAAAGAAAAAGGAGAACATGCAACATGTGTGCTTTTGATGCGTCACAGGTTCGTATCAATTTGGTTTCCTACAGACAGGAGTGAAAGGTTCATTCACCTGTTTGTGTGTGTGTGTGTGTGTGTGTGTGTGTGTGTGTGTGTGTGTGTGTGTGTGCATGTGTGTGTTTTCAGGCTATAACTATTTCGAAAGGGTGTGACAGTGTTGGGAGTGCAGGAGGAGCAGTGTTGTTTTAGGGGACTGTGTGTCTTTTAGTTGTCTGAGTGTGCGTGTGTGTGTGTGTGTGCGTGCGTGTGTGTTATGGGTTGTGTGTCCAGAGTGTGACGGTACGATCAGCAGAGGATGAGAGGAAGGACAGGTCCTGTGTGTGCCATCGACACTGGATCACCTTGTCGCCGTGCTCTCCCACCACAGTCAAAGGCAACTGCTTGGTCAGGTCACCTACAAACACACACAGGAAACAGCTCAGACAGGCGGGTTTTTCCAGGATCAATCCTGAACCTACATGAAGACAACTGCAACACACTGCGAGTCAAAACTTAGAAGACACGATGGAACCATGGGGACCTCTACACATTTTATCTATAAATGTGTGTTCTGACTTTGTCACACTGCAGATACATTGGTGATTGAATGCATAGTGGATGGAGTGACAGCTTGTAATCCAGTGTAGCTGCCTGCTTATTCAGGGAATATTTTAACTTTTTGGGATATAGACTTATTTGTACTCTTGCAGACAATTAGATGAAGACTGATAATCTTGTGTTTATACGGTAAACATGAAGCTTCTGTTGGCAGCTCAGGCTACAGCCAAATCAGATTTGTTTCTCAAATCAGATCTCTTAACACAGACTGCATCCTGTTATTTGCAAGTGATGAGATCGGATTTTTGGTTGCCATGGTAATGATTTGTGCATCAGTACCTACACACGCTGGTGACGTGGCTTTGCAGTGCAGGAGAATGAGAAATGGAGATCCATCATCTCGCTTTTCAAACAATTGCGCTGTCGAGTTGTGATGCAAAATCATCCATCGCACCAGACAAACTCAGTGACAAGAGCAGACTGGTATACACTGGTATGCTCAGTCCCTCTAATGCACATTGCAAGTGATGCAAAAGACACTTTCAAATGTGATTTAAGCATCCAGACTGAGATGCATCAGTAGAGATCTGAATCACACTTCAAACCACTAAATGCGGCTTGGATCAAATTTGCAAAAATCACATTTCATGTTAGTGTTTATCTGTCCAAAACTTCTTAATGCAACCTGATTACTATTTAGATATACCAAAAAAAAAAACAGATTTGGGCTGCAGTCTGAACAAAACCTTAGCTTAGCATTAACACTGGAAACAAGGAAACAGCTGGCTCTGTTCTCCTACCAGCACTTATAAAGCTCACCAATTAACACACTATACTTTGATTGTTTAATCCATCCAGGAAGTGTTCCCCATCGTAGTTTTATGGGGGGTTTATGTGGCTATTTCTATGCTGGGAGCAGCGACTTCCTGGAGGTTTGTCGTCACATTGAGGCTGCCAGGCAACCAGCAGACTCCAGGACGTCGCTGCTGCCAGCCAAGAAATATTTTGGCACATAAACACCCCCCTCAACACCCCAACATGTTGTTTTCTACTTACTGTCTAAAGAAACACCAAAATACTTTCTCTGACTGTTTCCCAGAGCTCAAGTTAACATCATCAAATGTCTTGTTTTGTCCAAACAACAGTCCAAATCCCAAGGATATTGAGTTTACGATACAAAACAGATTCAAACTCCTTAGTGTTATAAAGAGAGCATGGCTGCAAACATTCATGCATGAAACATTTAGTTTTCTATTTCTCTCACCAGTAAAATGGGAGAGCCCACATGAAGAACGTAATGGTGGGTAAAATCAACTATGTAAATTTCCTCTTGTAAGACATCTCCACTGCTGCCAGCCTAAAGGTATCTCTTATTCTGTGTCCAGAAATTAAAACCTGTATACTTCCAGTTTGCTGTACCATGAATCTGTCAGCAGATGAGATGAGGTGTAACTGTACCTTGGAGGTTGGTGACCATGACCTTCGTGTCGTAGGAGCCAGTGAGCAGGTAGTGTGCCCCGGGGGAGAACCTGACGGATCGCACATCACTGCTGTGCGGCTTGTACACCTGGACGATTCGTCCTCCTCTGATGTCATACAGCATGCATGCACTGTCTTCTTGTCCTGTTGCTAAGAGACGGCCACTAGGATCGACTGCGACTGAGGCAACAGGACTGCCTGTGGAGTAAATAAAAAAAGGGTGTAAAAACCAGTGTACAATTACCAGTAAAATCACTATTCTGTCAAAAATTTTTTAGTTATTTGATCAACGGATGGTGGTGAAACTTAGGACACACAGGACATGAGCCATACCTGAGCCATGGAAAGCAGTTCCCACCACTCGGACACAGCTGGGCACCCTGAGGTCCCAAAATCGCACCGTCTTGTCTTGAGAGCCAGAGGCGATCATCCAGCCTCCCCACGTGTACAGAGACAGAATGTGACCTGGACAGAGACAAAAAACAAGGACACTCACTCACTACTCACTGTCCACTTCACGTTTTGAGTTCAGAAGGAGAGGTGGATGGATGAAACAGTCAGTGTACCCGTGTGTCCACTGAGCGCGTGCAGACCCTGTCCTCTCTGGCAGTCGGTGGTGTAGATGTTACAGTCTCCAGCTCCGGCGCTGATCAAGATGGCTCCTCCGCTCTCTGGACCCTCCATGAAGGCCAGGTCTCTGATGGTGCCGTCATGCATGCTGAACTCCAGGTCTGGACCTGAGGCACAAAAACACGCAAAAAGAAGAATAAATCAGAATTCTTTTGAGATGCTAATACTATGCCCAAATCACAGAAGTATCCCGGCGTCTATACTTAAATGTGTTGACACCAACAAACAAAACTGTCACCTGTGGCGTTGCACGTCTCTGCACTGAACGGCAGGACTTTGACATATTTGTCGTTGGAGCCCGTGGCCAGCAGCTGCCCACAGTGGCTCCAGGCCACACAGTAGATGGAGCCTTTGTGGTGTTTGTTTCTCTTGAAGCGGACGACCGGCTGCTTGACTGGACTTGAACCACTGAGAAGTGAAAAAGCAGAAAAGAGACAAAAAGAAAGGAGAGGGAAGACAAACGATAAGAGAGAAGATGAGTAAACTGGTAGACAATCAAACAACTTAGTCCACTTCATACTAATGAAAAACATTTTCTGAAATAAGATAACCATAAATTGTTTACTTTTTTTTCCCTAAAAGTTATTAATTCGCCCTACCCAGTTTGGAGAAGCACCGTGGAATACCAGCATGGATGCCAAGCAATGAACTGCTGTGGACAGGTTCAGCATCGCAACAGATTTTAACCACTTAAAAAAAGGTCTATCATCGGTGGGAAATGACTGTTATGTATGTCAAATATTACTCTCTCTCTCAACCAGACTCCATTGGTAAAATCATTTATTTTACCTCACAGAAACAGGAGTTGCTGGTCTCCTGCTACCTCGCTCTGTTAGTTAGAACCAAAACTAATCTTTTGAAAGACTGAAGTCCCAAAATAACACAAACAAACTAATTTAATCAAGGAAGCGGTAGACTAGAAACTCTTATTTTCTGCAAGGTAAAATTACTGAATGAGACAGAGAAAGAGATATTAGGCTTATATAATGGTGGTTTCCCTCTAGAGAGGGCTGTCTGATGGCGAGGTGAAGTGGCAAAAATTTTCTAAATATGGCGTACACTTAAACTGACATTGATTTTTTTTTTGTAGATGGGCCATTTATTGGCTTAGCTTCCATGCTAGTACCCCTTTTTGCTTCTCCAAACAGGGGGCGAGTCGACCACCGTCTACTGTAGGTAATGTACTGACTGTGGGTAAGTATCTTATACAACTCCACTTCAAAAAAATCCAAACCACCCTTTTAAGTCTCATCTTTTATACCCACGTGGATGAAAAGCCATATGAACTTCTTATAAGGTAAAAAAGTGAGCTTCCTTCTCATAAGTTCCAGTTAGTGTTTCTTATCCGGTGACCATTAAAAACTCCACCAATTCAAAGGTTAGAGAAGTCTTTCTATGTATTTCAATGTTAAATAATCCTCTGAAAGTAGGGTGCCCTGGATCACAAAATTAGGTCAGGCCACTGTGGTTGGCACCCTACATGAATGGTATGCATCACACCACCAATCATGAGAGGAATTCTGTAATAAATGGGGCTGCTCTTGATAAGAAGAAAAATGGCTGGACGTCTTTTTTCTCGAGGTGAATGTCCATGATGTTACCTTGGATCTAATGTTTCTGGATAAGCACAGACTCGTAGAGTTTTGGAGTTGGACCCAACGGCGTAGAGCGCTCCAGACGGGTGAAAGGCAACGGCTCGAACAGCCTGAGTATCCTCCAGCGTGTGCACGGGCACAAACAGGCTTTTATTTTTATCAGCCTAAAAAAAAACAGGAAGAAAGAAAAAAATTGCACATTAAACCACATGAACACACAGATTACGTGTCATTAGCCGTCTAATCTTCTTTGATCTTCTCTAGCCTATGACATCCATACTGTCATGATGCCAGCGTGACATCAACACTGTTAAAAACTGTTATAATCTGCTTAGTCAAATTAGCATTACACTGTAACACCTCATGCTATGACGAAAACAGGAGGTCAGGTCAGATAAGTTCAGAGAGTGCAAGAGAACCATTGTTCCTGCAGAACATCAGAACTAAATTGTGACAGAAATAACAGCTAATGTGAAGAATGAGTCATTTCAGGTTCATTATTCAGTAGTCAGATAATTACATGTTTGTTAAGGTATAGGATAAGATCATATTTAAAGCAGTAATTAGCTTCATGTCTGTGGTCAACCCTACCTCTTTATTTCGGGATAAGGAGCCTGGAGAGTCCTCTTGTTCACCACCTTTGTTTTTCTTCCCACTGCCACAAAACACACAACACAGTAATCATTAAATTTAACCGTGTGACTAACAGACAAAGAATCCTTTCCGTATAAATACTACAGCTGGGGTGATACACTTACCTCCTGATCCAATATCATGATAATTGGGTGCCGATTCAATATGTATCATCATTCTACACGTATTGCAATTTGATATTATTATTTACCACAATTCTTTTGCCTTTTTAACACTAGACCATGAAAACAAGTTGAATCATACTTTATATAAAAGTAGTAAATAAAATTCTATTTGAAGTAAACTTTAGCTCAAGCTGGTGCTGTAAGAAAATAAATAAAATAAGATATAAGGGCAAAATTAATAAAGCCCCTGAAAACTGCACACAAGAAAAGAAAGTCTACGCATGAATCTGACTTTACTGTAGCTGGTCAGTGTGTGTGGAGTGTTGGAGCCAGATTGAGTTAGCGAAGTGAAGTCAGCAGCTATTAGGAAATATATGCCTGAAAGTATGAGCACACCTGTCCTTATATATTGAGCATGTGAAGTTAAAGAATCCCTCGATATTTGCAAGAAGTGCCATGAGGAAAAAAGTACATTAATTCATTGTTTATGGGAGTGTACAAAGCCACATCCATTGAATGTACAGGCCCCATAATTGGAAAGGAAATTCCTTTACGACCCACTCTGTGCACTGGGAATATACCCTGAAGACTGTGCTGTAACTCTGCAGCAGTCACTGCTCACTGACTTTGGACTTTTACCAGGCAGAAGGATAATTGCACCATTATGGAAGAACATGGAAACACCTTCTATTGGAATGTGGCTAAAGGAACTGGCAGCCTGTCGAGCTCTGGAGAGACTAACTTATGTTTATGTTCAATGTGTTATATTCAATAAATGCGAAAAAACTCCGGAATAAAAACTGAAGAAATCATTCAGTACCTCTGGGTGACGACAGGGGACTCATCTAGAGGCGGGACTGCGCGGCCCCCGACGGTGCATTGCGGGGTGCTGCTGAGCACCCCTCCCCCTCGGGTCCGGGTCCGCTCTGGAGTCTCGGATGGAGGGTTGTTATTGTCCTCGGAGGCGGGCGGGTTTCCGTTTCCGTTGCACTGCTGGGTCAGAGACTTCACCTCCTCACCTATATTCTCCATCCCGACGTTGAGCTCCTCCAGCTTCTGGATGGACCTGAGGACACATCAACACATTTATGAACTGTCTACACAACAGGATTAATCCTGTCGACTAATTATCTTCATCATATATTCATCTATATTTCTATCATGAAATCTATTGACGACTTTGAACAAGAAAAAACAGAAAATGTTAGAAAGGGATGAGTTGGATCTCTTTGTGTGTTGAGAAGGTTTGATGCACAACATTGGACAGTACTGAAAAAAAAGGATATTATTGATCTAACCAGGATGTGAACTAGCATGGACTTGCTGCTTGTCTCATTAACTGCAGAGAAATGTCAAGATTTGAGACAAAGACAAGAACACATATTGATAAATTCCACATTTGAGGTCAAGAAAAACAACCCTTTGTGAAACCACATGAAGCAACAATCAATGGTCAAATTTACTAACGTAAATAAGAGGCTAATAGATGTTTAGAAATTCTAGAGAAACATTTAAATAATGTATTTACCTCAATCTGTTTTAAGAAATTTAGTAAACTAAAACTAAAACAATTCAGATGACTAAAACTAAATTATATTTTAGTCATAAAATGATGACTACAACTAAATTAAAATTTCCTATTAAAATCAACATTGCTCCACTATGTGTTTTGTTTCATGTCTTCTTCTCTCTTTTCAAAGTGGTTTTCTTGAACCCAATTTGGAAAAAGAGAAAGGTACCTCTCGTTTTACTTTTGCCTACAGGCTATCAGTACGCCGACTGAGTACGGCGGGCTAGTTAAATCTAGTTAAAACTACGAAGGGCAGAGGACAAAAGAAAACTGATGTAATGATGTCATTATGCACAGCTCCCCTTGTGAATAATGCAGAGGATACAGAGACAGGGAGAGGCAGGGGGAAAAGGAGGCTTGGAGGAGAAACTCTCCGGGGACAAATCAAAGCGCCTTTGTCCCGCTGACAGAGCAAAACAAAACCAAAAAAATAACTAATTTCATGTTTGTCATGGATTCAAACCAAAACACACTGTTGTGGTGGTTTGAGAGCATGCTAAAGTCGATTCACTGCATGTTTAAGATGGGTGCTATTTAGGTGTTTAATATTGTGTGTAACTAACACACAATGGTCCCATGTGATGAGATGTGGCTGATCACCACAGATGGTGCAGTGTGGGCTGGAGGCGGGTTTTGGGGGAGGTGTGTGTCATGCTAGGAGAAGCCACCTGGGACTCATAATTATCAGGGGACTTAACATGTCTCCTGCTCCCTGTCCGACAGCTGCTCCTCTATTGTATGAAGATATTAAAAGCCGTACAGTAATCAGCCAGTTTAATTCAGGCGAACCGCTGCAGCCCGCTGACACAGCAGACTGGCTTTATGAAGTCTGCCATGTGACAGTGACAGGTGTTTATATATGCTACCTGATAATTTATTTTTTTGTATCTCTTGCCGTGTGTGTACCTGTTGAGGAACTTCTCCGTGAGGCTGTGCTGCATGTCGTTGGGTGGAGGCTCCTGCTGGACCCCGCCCTCCAGCAACATCTGCTGGTACATCTGCCTCTGCTGCTGCTTCTGCTCCAGGTGCTGCTGCACGCGAAGACGCTGCCGGTAGTACTCTTCATACTTCTCTGTGGAGTCACGGAGCTGAGGGGTGAACATGACGCCATCAATAAAAAAAAACACATGAAACATCTTATATCCTAGAAAACTTCCCTTTACATGACTTCATTCTTTGTATTATTCAGTAAGTCCTATTGGCTGTTTCTCTCCTTTTATGAAATTGAATCTATTATTGGGCAATTCATTCTAGAAAGCAGAATAAATCACTTTGGATGAGAAAACATGCAGCTAAATTGCTTAAAAGGAAAACATAAACTCAGGTATTTGCAAATGAAGTCCGCCTGTAACTAATGTTTATCTTTATCATTGATTAATCTGCCAATCACTCTCACAACGTATGAACTGTTTTGTCTATAAAATGTCAAAAAATTGTGAAAAAATAATCATCACAATTTTCCAGAGCCCAAAGTAACATCTTCAAATTGCTTCTTTTGTCCAACCGACGGTCAAAAGAATCCAATAAATCCTCATTTATTGTCAGAAATGACAAAGAACAGCAGCAATTCCTCATATTTATGAAACTGCAAACCAGCAAATGTTTGATATTTTTGCTTGATTATCAAAATAGTTTGTAGTCTAAAAAATGTAACTTTGACTAATCATTGCAACTCTAAAATGAACCTTAGCATGCAAACAGACGTTTAACAGGCGTGTTGTTCAGCTGCAACACAGACCTGTGATACGACAATGAAAACAATGTTGAGTGAGAAAAAGAGTGCAAACAGTGAGAAAGTTGTTAATAAAAAGGTGTGGCAGTTTCTTGTCTGTGTGCTTTGATAAATACAGTGGTTAAATTCAAAATTGTCCCCTGGCTTTTATTAAAAATAATCCATATTTATCAAAAACGACTATAATGATTTTTTTCCAGCTATATCACTCAGCCCTAATTAATAAGAGCGTACAAAGCAGAATACACAGTGAAGCACGTTCTGTCATCTGAAGAAGGGATCTGCCAGCTCCTATTAACACTAATCAAAGGCAGCATTGTGATCAGATGAACCTGCTCCACCCTGCTCCTCTGTCAGTGCAGGTATGAGAGGAGGAAGGAGGGTGAGACCGAGAGCTGTGGACAGGTCACTTCCCCTCTCTGTCCTCTGCTTCCTGTCCCGACAATCTGATGGGAACAGATCTGCTGTGTGTTTTACAGGAGGGGAGGTGGGGAGCGACTCTGGCCAGCTGCCAGCTCTGGAGAAGGGATGGTGGGCAGAGAGGAAAACAAGAAAGAGACGGTAGGAGGGTGACAGCGAGATCACAGAGGCCCCAAAGTCTGCTTCTGTTTCGGGCCTCTTTATGTGTCTCCAGGGTGACGGGGACGGCAGAGCAAAGCACTAACTTGAGCGCCGAGCCGCACAAGGGGCCCAGAATAGAAAGCATGAGACAGACGGAGACGGACAGCGTGTTAACACTATGTTTACAGGCAACACGAGGGCAGTAATGACTCATTTTTGTGGTTAAGCTCCTAAGTTCTTGTGACACATGTCCCCACTGATTAAGGACCAAATCCACCTGGGCTTCTTTTCCCATTTCTGCCCTGCACAGTCCCCTCTGTTACAGGATGGATGCTCAAAAACAACTAGAGCTGCATTTTGTCTCATTATATTCACAGTGAAATGTAACAAGAACAAAAACAAAGTCGCCTTAAATCATTGTGGATCAGAAGAAACAGCTTTTCATTATTAATATAGGAATTTCTGCAGCAATTTGCTCTCGGCTCTACTTAGACAAAGTACTGCAGGGGTTTTAAAGTCTGACACAGAAGGCCTCCCCAGACAAAACTGCATCCCAGAAAACATCCTCATCATCTCGTCCATGTTGCTACAGACTGACTTACGCTGCAGGCTACGACTCAAGCCCATGTTTTATCAGATCCTACATTCAGCTTTTTTACGATGACTGGAATCTGCGTTTTTTTTAAATGCGATTACCGATATGATCAATTCATTTTAAAACGTCCTACTTTGGGCTGATCCAGCTGCCTCTGCCTGTGTCGTCACTATTCTCTCATCTCGCTCAATGTCCCGCCCACACCACTATCTGATTGGCTGACTGCTGAAAAGTTATGTGTCAGATTTTATGTTATTCTAAATTTTGACACCAAGATTTTCATTTTTACAGTGGTTCCAAAATAACTGTTACTGGTTTCCTTGATGGCTAATAATCAGTATCAGCCCTGAATGAAACAATAACGGTCAAACTCTAATATTCATTTACATTTTGGCAAATTATCACCATTAAAAGTATGTCAAATGAGCTACTAGCTGCTCCTCCTTGTACCATACTTGTGGATGTACAGACAACTATGACTGGATCACTTTGATAATCAAGGATACTTAATAAATAATAATAACGAGCTTCTTGTTTCTATGATTCTAAGCATATTTATGGTTCTGTGACAGTTCTCAGCAGAGATAATGATATCCTCAGGAGGAGTAAGTCACTCCGAATCTAAAAATATGTGCATCGTGTCGAGTGTTCAGCTTTGGCTGATTTATGACTCATAGGAGTAAAAACACGGCAAACTACAATTATGTGTAGGAATGAACTGATGTTTAAAATAATGATTTGGCTGATAGCTGATGCAGATTTTTTGTGGTTGTTAATTTTGTTTTTGTTGTTATTTATTCCCCTCTTTTGTTCCATGGAAACAATGAATTCATTATAAAAAACATGGCATTGTTACCCTCTTATGCCATATCCAACCAGCGGCTTCTTCTCTGAAACAGCGGCTCCGACCACAAATAACCAACACAACAGATAAACATCTGCCACTGCCATCTTAATTCCAGATGTGCCCATTTCAGTCAACATGGTAAGTAATGTTACCAAAGCAAAGAGCGGTGCTGAAGACGTCCCTTGATGGAAAAGATGTTTTCACTCTTCTCCTGACCAGCTTCTGCAAGAGTTTGAATCTGATTGGCTGAAGTTAGCCCGTGTCAGACATGATAGACAGATGGATCATCCAATCATCTGCCAAGTGTGTCTGACCCTTTTCCAAACAGTTTGTAAGGACAACTTCCCAGGTGGTTCTTTGTCACAAGCCATCTGGTGTGTCAGGTTATGAATATCGGCTCATGCTGTGCATGAAGTTAACTGTGGCGTTTCTACTGTCGATTTCTCCTAAATTAATGTATTAAAAACAATGTGTCTCTGTACACATGGTGCAGATGAAAACACACTACCGCTTCACTATAAACAAACAAAACAAGGCCAACTTCCTTTCTAAAAAATAATATTTCATCTAGGCAGAGGACATCAGAGCTTGAGTGGATTCAGCCAGCCAATACATCACTATAAGCAGCAGCCATGTTGGCCTTGACAGCAACAGCGAATGTATTTCACACTTGCAGGAGGAGGATGACTCAGACACTGAGAAAACGATTAATGAGAACTGTTCTATATATAGATCTTCACTGCAGGCAACACCCATGAAGGAAGGAAAACAATCCACGGACATAAAAAGTAATATACTTCCTCAGTAATGCGTGACACACTACAGGTCTGACAAGTTAAATGAAAGCAAGAGGTGAAATATGTTTACCTCGTTCCTGTCAGCGGAGCCAGCTGATGGTGCGTCCTCGCCCGGAGCTGAGGCAGGACGCAGGCTCTGAGCTCCACCTGAACTCATCATCTTATCCACGGGTGTGTCTGTCCTCGACCTTCACAGAGAAAACAGATCATCTAAGACATCAGAAAAACAACAACTTGGCTCACTCCAAAACTAAACTCTTACGTTTCAGGGGATTCCTCAAAGATGCTGTGGCAGTCGGAGCTCTCCATCATGAGACTCCTGCTCAGGCTCTGCCCTCCTGCTCCGGGGTAGTGGAAGTTGGCGAACGAGTGGGACATGGGAGACACCCCTTTACCCGGTGCCACCTCCCCGCCACTCGCTCTCTTGTCCTGGCCAGACAGCCCGTAAGACAGCCCGTCTAACGCCGGGTTCAACGAGCGTGACATGTAGGTGTCAGCGGACTGGGGCCGGCGCAGTGGTGAGGAGGGGTATGGAGACAGTTTGCTGATGAGCGGGGTGAGGAGGTCAGCGTAGCCTGTCTTTGCGGGCTTGACCAAGCGGTCAACGTGGATGTTGAGCTGCTTCTGTTCGAAGGCGCAGGAGAAGACGCTGTGGGACAGGTTCTGCATCCAGGACAGCAGCGACAGGTCCAGGTCGTCGCAGCCGTTACCGCACAACAGGTCAACGCCCAGGAGGACCTCGCTCTCTGTGATCTCCTCACCTGTCGCCTTGCTCTGTACGCAAACAAACACAACACACTTAAGTTGAATCGTCTGCAAATCATTACATGTGTAAAGAAGCTTAGCTCAAACTAATTTAGACCGCAGTATCTATATTTGGTTTTAGTGTTTCAGACCTGGCAGAACTCCACGCAGCACTCATAGAGAACTCCCTTGAGGAGCAGCTGAAAAAGTCGATCCCTGCTGGCCTTGAATCCAGCCTCACTCAGCTTCCTGTCTGCGGGGATGAACTCCGCCACCATGGTACAGGCCTCCTCAAAACACTGAACCCTGGCCGTGCTCGGGTTCCAGTCCTGAGAGACACCAGCAGGGAAATAAGAACTCCACATGCATGCCAAACACAGGGAAAGAAAAATACATCAAAACACACTGTTGTTAAAAATTAATATTCTACTCCTTTAGAAAAATGAGAATGTGCCTTCCTTTAAGACCTGGCTGGCAAAAGTCACCAGCTTGTTAGAGTCTGACACAATGCTTCTCTCAACTATGCAACCTTTGAGAAAATGTGGAAACCATTTCTGCCTAACAAATCAAGAATCGCCCAAGGCGTTTGCATATATTTATACATGTTTGTGGATATAGGTGTGTATATGTATATGCATATTTTATTCAGTGGCTGGTGCTGATTGTTTTACTAATTGTACTGCTTTGTATCCTATAAGACTAGTTTTTTTCTGTTTATCTCGGCGGATATGGGTCAGCTGATTTGTTTGTAGTTGTGTTGTTTACAAAACTGAAAAATTATAAATAAAATATAAAAAACAGAAGTGCATAACCAAATAAAAAGATGCTTCCAGTCTCAGAAAATTGCAAAAAAAATCGTTTTTTATAGTGTATATATAAGTGTATATTCTGTACTATTGGAATATTTCTGTTTCAGTCCATTTTCAGACTTCTTGCCTTGAACTCTGCATGGTTTGTGAGGCGAGGCAGCGTGAGGAGCAGACACAGTTTGCTGTAGTCGTCTTTAGAGGGGCAGAACTCCTCCAGGGCGTGGAGACACTTCACTGCTTCCTGCATGGTGAACTCCAACTGAAAAACATGAAATATATTTTAGATTGTCACAGATGACTGAGTGGAAGTTTCTCTCCGAACAGCAGAGCAGAGACAGAAAAACGTGGTGCTTTTTTGAGAGAGTTTTATCTCCAGCAGCACACTGGAGGCACAGATGTTTTTAAATGTCAGTGGGACTAAAAAAAACAAAAACACAAGACCTGCTTCAAGGCGAACATACACAAGACATCAGACACCTCTTTGTTCTTATTCTTGAAACACTGTCCTCCTGCACCATCCTGAAAAGTGGCTGCAAACACACCTCAAGGCCATATCACAACAACCAATACACACCACTCGGCACGCTATTGCCAGTGAGTATGCAGGCCAATAGACCATGTCCACAGATGTCCAGAGAAGGCTGACCTAATCCAGTTAATAGGACACGGTATCTCTGGCACAGTGTCGCAAGCTGCATCACAGCTCTGTCATGTGACAGTTGGCCCACAGATAATCTAAATTAAGAGCATGGATACAGAGGAAATAATGAGACCTGATAAGTGTCTCTGCATGTGATTTGCTCATTTATTAGCAATTACGATTTACTTGATTTGAATTTGATTTGATTGAGGGTTGTTTATGACAAGCTGGCCACCAGCATGTCAATATTTCATTGTGCACTTGTTTAGTGACATTTCTGCAGCTCATGAAGAAATTCAACATAAGAGAAAGATTTTATCATGTTTTGGTGAAGCTGTTTGCAACTCTTCAGGTGTTTCATTCTGCAATTACTGTTTTAACCACCTGATACCACATCATGTGTTATTCACAAGATTTTGGTTTGACACTGGTCATAATTGAGCTACAATGCAAACAAATTGAATTTGTTTGTTCACTACAAAGATTTGAATATTTGTTTCTTTTTTTTTCAGCTCAGTGCCAGACTAAACTCCTGTATCAGCCTACGTGAGCCTTTTGTTTTAGCCTGCCTACGTGTCTAATGCCTTTCTTCATCATCTGTGATGTGAAAACATCAGATTTCCAAGTCCAGGAAGTGCACCCTGCTTATAGTACACTGCCCTCCATTTCTATCACCTTTCTCTGCTTCCATCACAGTTAATGTTGTGGCTTTTGTGGTCATTTTGAGACTTGGTTTGTAGTTTACAGCCTGCCATGCTGTTGCTCCCACACTGCTCTGTGTACAATGACAGCTAAAAACACAAAAGTGCAGAGATTCGACGAATCAAAAATGCAAGTCATCTCTGTGTCTTCCTGACTTGAATCAATGATTTTTTGTTTTTTTGGGAGGGGGGGGCAGTCCTATACTCTGATTATGAGATAAGATGCAGTTTGCTTATTTTGATTATTAAACTGATCACTCTGGCATCTTTCTTTTGGATTTAGCTTAAGATCATTTTGGATTACTGTGCAGATTCGCCTTGTAATACAAGTATATTTTGATGTGGATTAATAGGGCTCCACAATATTATTAAAAAAAAAAGACTCCTTTTCACTAAAAAAATAAAAAACTATTCGTCATGACGATGTGACATTTCTTGGTGCTGTTTTGTCACACATTCTAACGTTGCAGCTACTGTGATTTGGATATTGGCACTTATTGCACCATGATGCAGTGTCAATAAGATTTTGGTTAATTATACAGCCATATAGTAAAAGGATATTACAATCCATTGCTTACTATTGCTGCTGCTATTGCAGTGTCCTTGCTTTCCTCTCTGTTGAATGAAATCTACAGCTCAGACAAAAAGGAAGGGGGCAGCAGATGGTCAACTTTTTTTTTTTTTTTTTTGGCAAGTTCATCCCTGGGTGGGACATCACAGGTGAACAGATAAATTCTGTAAAATGGCTTATACTCAGGGTAGCAAATCTCGTACCAGAGGCGAACATAAACAGCTTAATCCGGATATATCCTGGGCCGCAGTGTAGCCAATAGTCACACCACTCCTTGCATGCAAATGTAGCCACCGTTGAGCACATTCATACACACGCAACCTGCCTTATCCTCTCATTGTAAACAGAACGATTGAGAGGATTGTTTATTTAACTTGCAGAGTTGCAGTTGCAGACTGATTAAAAAACACCATTTGCCTCTCTTCTTGTCTTTGAGATTCAGCCTTATTGTTTACTGCCATGACAACCAGTGACAGTCGGCGGGAAGACAAAGCAGCACTGTTACGAAGTCTATTCATTTAGGATAAGAATCCAAGGCTGTGTAACTTAGCAGGCTTAGGAAACATTAAAAAAAATACATATTATTAGTAAGGAATCCTGATAATCAGTTAACTTAATAAAGTGACTTACATGCTGTGGCTCATCCTCTGCAGACATGGCGTTATTCACACACAGAGCCTCCAGAAACTTCTGCTTGAGGATGATGTAACGAAACCTGAGGACATGAAAGCTGACATTAGAAATCCTGACACCAAAAGAAGTGATATAAGTGCTGCTGATGCCGGTGGTGCCTCACACAGTGACTCACACCGTAAACTCACCTTTTCCTGTCAAACTTATCCATGCACTCCAAAGGCTGAATGAACTGCAAGACCTCGTCCCACTGGCCGTCCAGCACCAATTGCCTGAAACAAAAACAGTTCATTTTTAACTGTTGAGTTGAAATACTAACTGATCCGACGACAAAACTACAGTCGCTGTGTCCTCCTTTTAATATTTTTATTCCAGACCGTAACTTGTGTTATTGTTTGCCTGTTTCACATTAATTAAGAGTTCAAATTAAAGCTGAATGTTCACCAAATGAGTAAGTTTCTGTTTAAAAGTCGTAAAAAAACATTTTAGTTATTTGTTAATGGAGTCTGGCAGGCAGTGACTGAACTCAAACTCCAGGGTGCTTATTTTTGGAGCAGTGGGCCTTTACTGTCAGGATAATGGGCTTAGCTTTACATTAACTGACAACTGATGGTTATAAACAGCTGATCAACTTACAGTGTCAGACTCACTGTCACTTGTTCTTGTCAAATTACAGTGTTATGCTTGTCTTGCCATCCTGCAGTTTTCCTGCACCCTGCCTGAGTTTCCTTGAGTCTGGGGAGAAGCGGGCGGGGAGGTAAACTTGCCTCTATCAGATCATGAGATCATATCAAATAGGATTTCAGCCTATTTAATCTCCAGTCTATGGCACCAACTTGCTATTTGGTCTGCCGTACTCATTTTAGCTGCACAACTGTTACATACTGCTCCTTTAAATGTGGCCATATAGCAGAAGACCAAAGACTTTTCTTGATAAAAGCACAACAAGATGGACACTTCACACTAGAAAGTGAAATACCAGAATGTATTTAATGCTCAGGCTGAGCAGAATTACAGACAACACACACTGCTGGCTGACTTTCAAGGGAGCACTCACACCTACAGCAGTGGTGCAGTGTTACACTATCTCCAGTGTAGAGGATGCGATCAGAATCAGAAACACTAAACTTAAGACCGGAACAGTTGTCTGTTGTTTCTGCCTCATAGTACGCAGCTTTTTGGAGTTGCAACCAGAAACGACTGTATCTAGACTGTGCGGTGTGTTTGTTGCCGCTGGTACAGAGTTCATTTACCTGAGGAACAACATGTCGTCTGAGTAGAGGCCGTTGATGACGCCGCTCTCCTTCTCCAGCGCCAGCATGCTGATGTGCAGCTTCCTGGTGTTGAGGAAGTCCAGGATCGCCTTGATGATCTCCACCTCCTTCACATTTATGGTTTCTTCCGCTGTCATGGTGACGACGGGCTGCCGGTGACAAGGGCAATATTACTACACAAAAACACACAGGAAACCCAGAACAGAGAGTTTCTATGTTGTTTGATGCTACAGGCATGACTGCACCCTAAGGTAGCTGAAACAGGCTTGTGACCAGAGTGAGAAAATGTGGGTAGCAAGTAGAACAGAACAATAATTCAATATTATCATTTATCAGTGATCAGCAGAGCCATCAGCTTCTTAAATGTAAGCAATCTGCTGCTTTTCTTAATTATTTATGAATTTTATAGAGGTGTTTTGGCATTTTATAGACTGACTTCATGAACTGCCCTCTGAGACTCTGCACACATTTTCTGTATCTGGAAAATATCAAGAACACACAACATGACAATTCAGCCTCACTGGAAAGCATCTCTTGAAGAAAACAACTAAAATACAGGCAAAAATGATTAGTGCCTCATTTAGCTGCTTATGAACTGAATTATACAGATTTTCATCTTTGTATGCAATCAAATTTCATCTAACATGCGGAAACTCATGCCAACTTTTACTACATATAATGACTGTGCACACAATGAATCTCACATTACTTCTTCTACTCTGCAAAGTTTAACTTTTGAAGTCTGTTGTGATCTGCAACAAACTCTTGTTTGCATGTCCAGTTCATCTTAAGGCTATAAGTATTCAAGTAAAATGTTGTTATCCAGATGGAATGAGACTCTGCTCAGAAGATATTTTAATGCTCTTGAGCATTTGATTTAACCACAAGCCAACATCATCATACAACTGATTGTTTTATTATACTGGGAGTACAGCAGATGACCAGGGCACAATGAGGGCAGTGTCTGCAGCATGTTAGTCCCTCATCACAAACAGAGGCAACAGTGCAGTGGTGGAAGTATTGAGATTCCTTTAAGTAAAATTATCAATACCACTCTATGAAAATACTCCACAACAAGTAAAAGTCTGCATTCCAAACCTACATAAGTAAAAGTGTCTAACTATAATCAGCAAAATGTACTTGAAGTATGAAAATTACAAGTGCTCATTGTGCAGTAAAATGGTCCCTGGCACTAATTATAATATCTGATGTTTAAGATGTTTAAGGCTGGGCTCAGTCTAACTAACTTTATATACAGTTGGGTAGTTTAATCACCAGAAATGCATCATATGCTATAAGATCCTTGTATCTTTGAAGCTTTGCTGTCCTGTGAGAACCACAAGCCAACATTTCATAAGAAAAACATCACAGTTTTCAGCTGTGTGACTATGCAATTTATAGCTAATCCAAGAGGGTGTTACATATATTTTTAGCTTAAAGAATAGTTCAGACAAATTGAAGTGGGACTGTATGAGGTACTTACAGATAGTCAATGTATTATATACAGTAGATGGCCTTAGGCACGCCCCCAGTTTGGAGAAGCAGAGAGGAGCACCAGCACAGAAGCTAACCAATGCACTGCTGTCAGCAACAAAACATATCTTAGCCATTTAACCCTAACTTGGGTAAACTGATATTGATTTTTATAAGTGGCTTAAACACATTTTGCTGCTGACCCTGTCCACAGCAGTGCATTGCTTAGCCTCTACAAGATACTCTTGCTGCTTCTCCAAACTGGGGGCGTGCCGACCATCATCTACTGTAGGTAATACTGACTATGAATAAATACCTCATACAACCCCACTATTAACTATCCCTTTATGAAGCAGGAGAATTTTCTCGACCCCTAAAGTAACGCTGTTCTAAATAACCAAATTTGGAGATACATGTTTTTCACTAGACAGAAAGGGTGACAGAAAGGATGAAAATCTGTAATCTGAAAAGTAATTAGTAATCCAAGCTGACACACAAATGTTGTGTATTAAAAAGTGCAATACTTGCCTTTTAGATGTTGTGGAATAGAAGTATAAAGTTGTATATAATGGAAAAACTCAACCAAAGTACATGTACCTTAAATTTGTACTTAAGTACAGTACTACAGTAAATGTATTTAGTTACATTCCTGTACTCCAACAGAGGATGTTGAATCAAGACAGTACCAGCTCACCCCTCCACATGTTGTGTTTACAGAGGAGAGAATCATCTCAAATATCACTGTCATGACAGTCAGTAGCCTCTAATACAGTTATTGTTTTCTATCTGGGTCTGTGGGCTTCGACTATTACACATCAGCGGCTAAAAGACTAGCAAAAGGGCATTTTTGCCAATAAAGAGAAGCACTGCAGCAGTCCAGCTAAGCTAGCATGAGAGATGTTAGCTAATAACACTGGCACTGATCCACAAGTCAAACACTGTAAGAAGCTTAGGCTACTTGTTAGCTTTACATGGCTACTGAATTTAGCGGATTACAGCAAAACCAGCAAATAGCTAGTTACCGTTAGAGCTCACACAAAGCGGACTAATTTAACCGGGGAGGGGGAGACTGACTAGCTATAGCAGGGCCGAGGGGGAGAGAGAGAGAGGAGGCATCATCCGCTAGTTAGCAGCGGCAGCAGGGCGGGCGGGGTGCGCTCTGACAGCTCCCCCCCAAGACAACAACACAAATCTGCCGGTTTAACGCTCACCTGTGTCTAAAAATACATGAAAACGCAGCTCCTCTCGGTGTTTCCGCGCCGTTGACACACGCTGTCACGACGGTATTGTGAGCAGGGATGTGTGTGTCTTGCCTTGTTTCTGTCCCTCCTCCTTGTCTGTGTCCCCTCCTTGCTGGATCTTTCTGCGTCGCTCCGCTCCGCTTCGCTCCCTCCGCTGCGGTCTGCTGCTGCCGCCCAGCCCTGCCTGCCGCCTGCCGCCTGCCGCCTGCTGCTGCCTGCAGGAGCACCGCCTACATCCATCCTCCAGACACTGTAAACTCCACACCGTGATCGCAATACACACAATATCATATATAAGAAATAAAATAAATAAATAACCTGAAGGGAGATCGGAATTGAAACATGTTTATGCTATTAAAACGTTACATAAACTGTGCCAATAAACAGGGGCGTGCACAGGGATTGAGTGGGGCCCCTTTCACTTTATATGTATATTCAGTTTTTATTTTAAAATATTTTTTGCCCTTAACATATTAAGCTTGGTTGCTATGAATATAGTGAAAGATTTTTCCTTGTTAATCTTATTTTGCTGCTTGCCAAATTCCACATTTATAAATGTAAGACAACGCCCCGAATTTTTTTTTTGTTTTGATGGAAAAATCCTAACAAAACAAAACAAAAAAAACGATTTTAAAACAATTCATGTATGTCTTTCTTGAAATATGACTTTATATCTGAAAATACTGGATTATTATCTCAGAATAACGTGTTCATATTTTAAAATAATGAATTAGTATCTGAAAGTAATTATGAACTCCATTATTTTGAAATGTTAACTCATTATGTTATTTTGAGAATTTGTTATTTTTATGTTAATGCTTTTGTTTTTACATTAATGACTTACAGGACTTTTTTCCCCCCATCACACTCGCTGAAATGGGCTTCCATATGGAAATGATGCACATTTGGCCAAACAGATGTGACAAAAGCTCTACAACCCCTTATTATTAACTAACATGTCACTTTTTAACCCCTGCAGTTATTGGTGTTTGTGGACAATTCACAATGAAATGCATTATTTCCACAGTCCTAAATATTATATCCATGGAATATTTATCTCTCTTATCTATCTATAAATACTATATGAAAATTTAAAGTGATATTTCTAAAATGATCTTACAGTAACAGTAACAAGCAGCTTTCATTTGTGTTAATTATAAGATACTTTATAAAAATAGCAGGCAGCAGAACAGTAAGAGGCTAAATGATGCTAAATTCTGATGCAGATGATAATATATCAGCTGATATCTGATTTCCATATTCAATATAAGCAAACATTTTTAGAATGATCCCTTAAATCTACTTATGTGGAAATTATCACCAAGATATGCAAAATCTTTCAGCTGAAAAATGACCACAACATAGGAAATCAGAGAGTTCCTTCATTTTGAACGACGCTAGAAACTTTTCTAATTCTAAATTACCACAAACATATCTTTGGCATCAATTATTAATTATCAGCTGGCACACTGTAGATACCCGAACTAATATATCATCAATAATCTGTTATTGGCTGATGGGCCCAGATGACTTATCCATCTAGTTTTATGTGGCGGCGGAGGGGACTCCATGTTTTATTTAAGAGCCTGAAGCCAGTGTCTGCCACAGTAAAGCCTCATTAGTCTGGACAAAAATACACAGCTACACTACAGAGGACGATGACTGTGACAATAATAATGAAGACAAAAGAAGTTCTGGTGTTACAGAGCAGTTTTTGTCTTCTGATGGTCTGTTTTTACGTCCCACACAACAAAGTAATGATGACAAGTGTTGCACAGGTTTATGATACTTACCTGTTCTTCACTCAGCTCTTTGCAAAGATACGAACAAGTGGTAGAGCGATATCATGTCAGACAGCATGTCGAACAGCGTTAATCTCAGTTTAAATGAGGTTATTATCATCATTACGCTTGAATGAATCTGGATGTGAAATGAGACAACATGAATACTGTTGATAGCTGGCATTTTAATAAAGCTCAAAGGAATAGAAAAACAACAAAAATCCATGAACAGTTGAGCATATTTAGTAAATCGAAAAGAAAATGAATTCAGAGTTGGAAAAAAAAAATACTATGATTTTTCTCAGTATACTTAATGGGTTTCATACAATACCACGACAAAGCCTCATTATAAGACTTTACGTCACTTCGCTCTCAACACTCACTGTACTGCTTCATTAGTACACACCTCCGACAGGTAAATGTCATTACAAAAAATACTTCTATATGCCAAAATATATCTGTACAGTGTCAACACATACTGAAGGAACACATGATAAAAAAAAAAAAAAAAAAGTCAAAGTAAAGTAACGAGCATGACGGTCAGCGACAGTGGACAGGGTCTTGAAGTGCTATCATAGGTGAATTCATTTATTTACAATTGTGGACTATTTTAAGGGCATTTAAGATCTAATATTAAGACAATATCCACATTAAAGTGGCTTTTTGAGTATCTGTTAGTTCTGACTGCAACATGATCGATGGTGATTACTTAAATGACTCGTAAATTGCACAGACTGATGACATAGAGTGGGATTTCCATCTATTCTACTACTGGTGATAGTCTTATCAGTGATACTGGTGAGTGATCACACTTTTTGCATTTGTAGCACAATAAAAGGCCCCAAAACGACAACATACTGATACACATAAATTATAAAAGCTACTCAAAAGCTACTACAAGCGGACTTGTTCATTTTGAATGGATCTGCCATCATATACAAATTAATTTAACTTATATACGCATAGTATATTATGTTTCTCTGGATAAAATCTAAGACGCCTTTTTAAAATATCTTCAAAGCATTTATCAAAACGAAATAAATTAAGAGTCTATTGCAGGTGCTTTCCAGAATTGTTCGATGGTTTTCCGTCTGTACGCTCAATAATCTCATCATTCCACACTTTTGGAAAGTAATTGCAATCACCAACTGAGGTATTTTCCTCACTCTTCTTGGCACTTCACTATACACACACATACACAAATTGTTGAACTGTTTATAAGTGTTTCAGTCACATGTAAAAAAAAAAAAAAAAAAGAAAGAAAAACAAAAACACATGCCTGTGTAGCAGCAAAACTCTCATCAAAAATGCTGCCTCTTCCTGATCACAGATCAGACAGGCCACCCTTTTAAAGGGATAATTCAGATTATTTGAAGTGGGGTTGTATGAGGTGGTGATCAGTAGTCGGTGTATTAGCTACAGTAGATGGTAATCAGCATGCTTTCAGTTTGGAGAAAGCGGAGAGGAGCACCAGTATGGAAGTTAAGCAAAGTACGGCTGTTGACAGGGTCAGCAATAACATGCCAATGAAAAAAGGTCCACCTAAGAAAAAAAATCAATATTAGTTCACTCTATATTTAGAATACTTTCACGACTTTATCTTGCTGTCAGACAGCCTTTTCTGATGGGAAACTGCCGTTGTATAACCCAAATATTGCTCTCTTCAAACCAACCAAACTCCATAGGAGAAATCAGTGATTTTATCTTGCAGACCACTGGAGGTGCTGGTCAACCACTGCTTCAATCTGTTAGTTTGTTTGTGTTATTGTGTGACTTCAGTGTTTCAAAAGGATAGTTTTGATTCACAGAGATCACACAATAACACTAACTAACTAACAGATCAAAGCAGCAGTAGACACACAGCGCCTGGGTTCTGTGAGGTAAAATTGCTGATTTCACCAATGGAGTTTGGTACGTTTGGAAAGAGTGATGTTTGACCTATATAACGGCAGTTTCCAATCTGAAAAGGCTGTCTGATGGCACAGTACAGCAGTGAAAACATTTTTTAAATATACCGTTAACTTAAAGTGACATTATTTTAGGTGGACCTTTAAGTGGCTAAAGTACCTTTTTCCTGGCTACAGCAGTTCATTGCTTAGCTTCTGAGCTGTTACTCCTCTGTGCTTTTTCAAACTGGCGGCGTGTCGACCATCATCTACTGTAGGCAACACGCTGACTTTTGAGTCACCTCACACAACCCTACATCAAATAACCCAAACTATCCCTTTAACAACCTGGTGTAATCTGATCCCAGCCTTGCGAGTACACACAAACTCCTCTGTATCACAACAGGTGTTTTCAACAGGCGCTGACAAAATGACACCAACACTCACAGCGCATCCATATGACACAAAACAAGCATAAGGCCACACATGATCAACTTATAGAAACCAAACGGCCTCTCTCAGAGGCGTGACATTCACTGCTTCAGTGGTTCAACTAGGTAAGGCATGGGTCCGCCTCTTCTCTTTTTTGGCACACGAGAACATTGATACACATGCTGACAAGTACACACTTGTGCCCCATTGAAGTTGTCCAGAGTGCAAAAGTCAACTCTGTAACGTCTGTGAGGCCCGTTTGTGTTCTACATTCCAGTTGTGATGTCTTACAGTGGGACAGTGTGTCCTTTAATGATACAGTAAAATCCACAAAGCGTGTCCAAATCTCGCCCGGCCGTCCAGCTACTACTTCGGGTGCAGTTTTTTGGGTGTCCCCTGCTTCTTGGTTTGCCACAGATGACTGGCGATGGTGATGGCGTCCACGCTGGCGGACATGGTTTTGGCTGGGATCTGGCTGAACTGCTTCCTGTCCGAGTTGTACTTGTACAGGCCCTCGATCATCTTAGTGGTGATGCTCCTCGGCCCGATGCCGGCCAGTTTGGTGATCTCCTCCGTCTCGGGGCAGTAGGTGTACACGGACCTGAACTGGCATCCGGCGTCACGGAACAACACCAGGAAGTTATTGGCTTCGGATTTCTCCATTTCCTGCAGAAAATCACAGAGAAAAGACCTTATTTGTTTTTTTATTGATTGGTCATTTTAATGGTTGATGCACGTGTACAATTAAAAGAGCATCAAGGATAATTCAAGCAAGTCATAGCTCTTATTTCCACTGTGGTGCTTGTTGTTGCTAGTTGTCATAGAGGACCGTGAACCCCGGTACCTCGCTTGGTAGTGTGTGCCACGTATACTAAGTCCTTATCACAGCGACCAGAATTCAATTCAAGCATGTGGCCATTTGGTGTATGTTGCCCCCCCTGACCAGACCTGTTTCACTCTGGACTCCACAGGGAGACGGTTGAACTTCATGAACAGGTTCCTCCCTATGCGCTCTTGGACCGAGAGCAAAAACCACTCTGATCACTTTATTTTGGGAGACCTTTAGTTTTATTTTTAGCTATTACAGTTGACTGAGGACTTGGCTGAAAGACGTATTCGGTAGAAATAATGTAGTTTTTCCGAGTTTGAAGTATCATCAAAGTTAAAAAGTTTCAATATCTGCACTTGTGGTGAAAGAAAATCCTCACTGGGTAATGAATACTCCATGTACTGTCTTCATTGATTCACTGAAGAATAGTTCTTTAACAAAAACATTGATCTAAAGCTCAATATGAAAAAAAAAGACTTGTTTGATTGTTTTACAGCTTCTGATCAACACATAAATGTCAGTCTTTAATTAAGAACTTCTGGTTACCACTTCTGGTTTAATCCTTGCCAGTTCTGAGTACGGACAGGGATACGGATAATTCAGTTGGAAAGACTGTAGCATCAGGTTGCGTTAGCTGATCGAAGTGGCATTGAATTACGCTGGATGCCATGAGTTTCTGACTTTTGCTGTCCAAGAACAGGCAAGAATAAAGCTCTGGCCTTCACTTTTCGTACCACTTTTAGGGCCACACCCGCACCCCCTGCTTCTCCATCAAGTGTACAGCCCAAATAGTTGACAGGTGTTTTAACAGCAATGTCTTTCCTATTTCAAAATCAGTGTTTAGTCTGGGTTTAGAGCCAAATGTTGTTGCAGAAGGTTATTTAATCTGCAAAGACACATAAAGGGACATAATTGCAAAACATACATCAAGTATCTTGTTTTTCTGTCCTTCGTTGACTTTGCCAGCCAGGCAGCAGTGAGCCAGGGCGTTCTGGATGATGTGCTTGTTGGACTTGGCACTCGGCTCCTTGTATAGTTTGGGTCCTGCGGGACAGAACAGCCATGAGATCACAAAAGTGAAACGTCACGTCATGTACAGTAGCTGTAAATGAACTGTGTCAACACAACAGGTATGTCTTATACCTGTGTACTCAGCGTTGGAGGGAGTGGATGAGGTGGTGGAATCATTCTCCCAGTCCTTCTCTCCGTTTCGACTCCCAGTCGAAGGACAAGACGAAAAACCTTCTGCAGAGTCCGGCCTGGAGACGATCACACACAGACCGACAAATGACACACAGACACAACAAAAAATCCACAACAAACACATAAAGGTTGACACACGTAAGCGTGTAGGAGATACGAGAGCATACATGGACAGATTGCAGGGACAGACATGCACACACACACGCACAGATAGAGATGTGGTAAAACAAGGTCAGACACTGTGACACAATTCTCCAAACCCTGCCTGTTGTCTCGCATTACATCATACTGTACATACTCAGACCAAGCTGTGCAGCGAGGGACAAGAAAGGCATGTTCAGCCAAGCAAAGCAAAGTCTCAGCGCTGTCTTTATGGCTACTGTGAGAGATGAGCTCGAGTACTCAAACACAGCGGTGAAGCGCAGGGCAGCCAGCATAGAGAGGAGAGCAAACAACAGCCTGAGAACAATACTGCAAGAGACAGAGAAGAGGTGGAGAGCAGGAGAGCTGAGGCGGAAACATCTCAGCCACACAGGTCCTACAGCATGTACCTTAATGCAGAAGCAAAAACTGCAGTAATGGAGCGTGTTCATGTACTTCACTGTTGACACATCTGTCTACTGTCATGTGAGTCTACATCGAAAGAACATCTAATGAAATGCAGACTAGTTACATGGAGCTGTTTCTACATGGAGCCACATCTGCTGAAGCACCACTTTCCAGAGTGTTACTAACCTTCCCTTTCTTTCTTTGGGGGAGCTTAGATAGAACGGGATATGAGCAGAAGCTACTTTATTGCCTCTGAGGTGATGCAGGCAAAATAGAGAGAAAGGAGAGAAAAATGACCTCGTCATCAGGAACTGTAAGTCACAGCAGAGTATGTGATGTCTGGATGTGACAGAAATGAAATGTTTAAATGTGGGAGTGCATGGCACAATGGTAGTAATGAATAGGTATTTGAAAAATAACGATGAAATAGAAGAATCTGCACAGGAGGGAGACGTTCTGGAGACCTTTGCGTAACGTTCCCTAAAAGTTCTCAAAAGGTGACAGATGTCCTGAACCTTCGCAGAACATTGGAGATGTTCCTTAAATGTGCCCTTTTGGTTATAAAAGCTGCTGTAGTTCAAAGTTCCCTGTAGGACTTTAGGAAACATAACGTTCCCATATTTGTTTATATGAGAACGTTTTGTTGAGGGCTTAAATAGAACGTTTGGATATGTAAAGGTTCTGAAAACATTCTGGGAATTTGATGGAAGAATATAAACACGACGAACATTATTTGGTTCCTGTAATGCCACTGAAGATTCTGCAAACATTATGAGAACGTAATGTAGAGACCTAGAGATCAGCCATATAAAAATGATCCCCTAAATGTTCCCAGAACGTCCTAAACGTTCCATCAAACTCCACAAAATGACACCCCCCCATTAAAAAAAAACAACCTCAACATCATGACTGTCCAGGAACCTAAAAATGTTACGAGGCAAACATTTCTATCTGACTTTCTAGATTTATACCAGAGAACAATATAAGTCTGCAAGAAGCTTGAAGAAAAGGTGCATGAAAATGAGTTGCATGTAAACAGAGGGAGAGGTCAGCTCAACTTTAAAACATTGACAGTAACTTTGACTTAGGATGAGAATGGAGTGGTGGTAAGAAGGCAGAGGATGACAGAACTGAGGTGAAATGATTAAATATGACCCACCAACCACAAGAGTTCAGGTTTGCACAGCAGTACACAGTGTGAAGTATTCAAGGATGCAAAATACAAACTTTCATCAATTTTAAATTTGCTGTAAATTGGTCAACATGTTGTGCTTCTTACATTTGTGATCTGTAAATCAACGACAAGGTAAGAGAGTCTAAAACTCAGTGATCTTACCTGTTGTTCTTCTTGTTATTTGGCTGGTCTCTGTCGTTGTCGGCCAGATTCAGAGACGCCAAAGAAACACTTGAGACCGAGAAGCCTCGAGGACGCACGCCTGCAATGCAACAACAAGGACGGGTCAGGACAGGTGGAGCACGGATCAGTAGTCGTCATACGGTGATGTCGCGTGTTGTATGTCGCTCACCTGTTGCTTTCACAGGCGGAGTGGACGACTCCATGACGTCCCTGTGGATGGACTTGGGCCGCGGCTTCTTCTTGAGACTTCCGGATCGAGGCTTGATGACCTCGTCCATGTCCACCATCAGCTTGAGCTGCTTCTTCCTCAGATATTCGTTCCTGATGTATTCCCTCCTCGCCTTCTCATCATCCTTCTTCTGCTGCTCCTCCTCAGCTTTCAACCTGGAGGAGGAGGAGACCAACATAAACATTTATTGTATGATTGCACACTCAAGTTCTAAAGACATAATGTATGTATTGTTGCTATAAACCTGCGGACAGTCACTACGTTTACATGCACAAAATATTTTGGTTTTTGCAATTATTCTGAAAAAGACAACAGAACTTAACATTTCTATTCTTATCTTAACTTTCTTTTACTTTTTTTTCCATATGAAAGGCTTGTGGAAAAGTGGAAGTGTGGAAAAAACGTGTACATGTAAAGAAGTGTAACTCATTAAGTCAAAATGTCTAAAACCCCAACTGAGACGCACTCTAAATGTGTCTGAAGAAAGCCCCTAAAACGGAATAATACCAGCATATACCACATATTCAGAATAATAGAGGAAAGTCAGTGTACATGTAAACCAGTTGAGAGTAAGAACTGGCAAATTGACAGGAAGTAAGCGGGTCAGACAGACCGTGCAGCCTCCCTCTTCTGCTCCTGGTCCAGCTCCTGCTGCTGCTTCCTCTCCTGAGCCTCCTTCTCCCTCCTCAGCCTCTTCTCCAGCAGAGCTGCCTTCTTTGCTGCCATGTCCTGTTCCCCCTTCACATCATCCTGGTGACAAAACACATAAGTCATCAGTCAGCTGATGAGTTACTACTTTGTTTATTAGGTTATTATGGAAAAAATGTCCTGGTGTGTAATTGTTTTGTCAATGTCGTCCCTCAAAAATTCAATTTATTGTGGGAAATTAATTCTTATTAGGAATAAGCCCTTGAGATGTACCATCTTGTTTTCAAAGGGGTTCCTCAAGGACAATAACACAATATAAACATAATCAGACAAAAACATTCAACAAAAATGGGAGGAAAGTATGAGAGGGAACACACTGATTTGTAATAATTAGGGTAGTATTTTAGCCTGGGAACCAGACAAATCTGTCAAGCTCATGTTTTCATTTGCTCTGGCAGATACAATAATTCACATTTGTGAATTAGTCTGGCTGCCAGGCTAGTGGTATTTGGTATTTAATGTGGCATTAGTGTAATTGCCTTCTGTCCACAGAGCCTGACATTGCTCTATAATTAAAGCTCTAATGGCGTACCATGCGTCTGTGTTCTGGCTGTTCTGTTTTTGGCCTAGTTTCATTCATGCATTGTTTTTGATCAGCTCATGGCTCAACAGGCACAACGCTGCACATGTTGTTCCAGCTCACACAGTGGGAGACGCTTCCTGTCGCTGCTACCTGCATACAGCACCATCAGGCTGTATAGACTCTATTATTAATGAGACGCTAATTAACTCTGTATATCATGTGTTTTACTGCAGTGGCTCTAAAACTAAAAAAGGTGGAGTTTAGTGCTTTTTCACGGCTGACATTTACAGCTGGTACACACAGGTGCAACTAATAACATGATTAACTGCTGCACTGCACTGCAGTAATTGTAGGTATGAAACCAACATTAATGCTATTAGCACCACCTGTTAGTTTTTATTATGACAAATCAAAACATCTGCTGCAAATAAGTTGAATTCACTTGGAAACAATATAAAAGGTGACTGGCTACTGATCAAATACTGATCAAATACTGATCAAATACTGACGTCACTCAAATCCAAAATATTATGAGACGAGAATTATTTTTCAAAACCTTTGACTGAGATGAGATTTATTTCTGTTAAGTTTTATTTTGTAGATCACTTTATTTTTGATTTGTTTGCTGTCAGTGTTAAGTTGTCCTAAAACTGGACCGAGTTAAAGTGATTAATGTGTCCCTGTGCTCTTGCTTTACCCACAGTCCAAAAGCAGTTTTAGTACAGTGACACTCAAGTTTCTAATTAACCCTGAGAGTAACTTTAGATCCTCTGATGCTGGTTTTTAACTGCTCCTACAGAAGCCCACACAAACCACTACGCTCCAAGACCATGAAAGGCCGTGCCCAGTTACTTTAGACATGCAAACTCTGTTAATATTTTTAAAAATCAACCGAAGACCTAGTTATAGAGGCAGGCATTTAGTTAATGTAGTACTTTTTTAAAAACTCTTTCTGTGGTCATTTTTACTACTTTCATTTCTCTGCTTTGACTCAGATCTTTACTCTTATTCTTTTTCATGAATTTATGTTTTGTATTTATTTTTCTATTTTTTAATGCCATACTGCTGCTTTTAATTTTTTGTTCTGTTTTTATTAATTTGTTCATGTTTTGTTTATGTTATTTTATTGTTATGAAGTTATTTAGTGTGTGTATTTCTTTTTGTGTGTTGTTTTTAATGCCACACAGTAAAAGAGTTGCATGTATGAAAGCTGCAATATAAATAAAAGTTATTATCATTAAAGTGAATCAATATGAAGAAGCTTAAAAAAAAGTAAGTACAAGCAGGTCATTAAAAAATGGCAACAGAGAGCAAACCAAATACATGTTAGTTTAGTTTATGGCTGAAGTTTATGGCTAAACCTGTTTCTAATGTTGTTTTATTCAGTCAAACATGGCAGGAAACCTGGTATTGCCATGCTTTTTTTTTTTTCCATATAAACAACCATACTGTAGAAACATCAGAAAATACATATTTACTTAGTACATAACTTAAATGACAACTTGTTTCTCTCAAGGTGTTTTGTCCATCAGTTCTGTGAGCCACAGTCTCAAAGTTGGAACTTTGCTCTTTTTCCAAAATGATAGGATGAGCTGTTTTTTTTTTTTTTTTGCAGTGACAAGGCTATAAAACATTTTATGGTCCTATTCAGACCCTGTTTACATTTGTGTTATAAAAGAGAAACTATTACATGGATTATGATTAAACATAAATTGATGTATATAACTGTGTAGGTCCAGCTCACCTTGAAGAAGAACCCACAGCACATCTTTTGGTCGTCTCCATAAGCGTCTCCTCCTGACTCTCCCTCTCCCGTCACTTCCTGACCGCCAGGTGCTCCTCCTGGAGGTTTGAGCCCAGAAAGAGGCACCTCCACCAGGTCTCTCCTGTCCTGGGGGTCTTCTTTGACCCGGCTGCCTGTGGGCCCCTGGTTCTCCGACACCGGCTGACACAACACCTCTGACGACTTCGTCTGTTTGACGTCACCCTTCGACTGAGCCTGCTCCGCCTGCTTTCTGTCCTCCTCTCCCTCGTCCTCCTTCTCTTTGGCCGCGTCTTTAGCAGAAGGCTGAGGAGTGCCAGCACTCTTCTTTGCCACTGTCTCTTCTCTGTCCTTCGTGTTTTCTTTGTCCTCCTCCTTCTTGCTTCCCCCCGGCCCCTCGTCGTGACCCAGGTAGGCAAACGAGCTGAGCTGGGTTTGACTCGGGGTGAACCGCCTCAGTCTGGGCAGGCTGTCCACTGAGGTGGGGGTGTTGAGCATCCGACTGAAGGGTGTGACCTTCAGATCGTTCGGTCGCGGAGTCCGAGGTGTCCTGGCATGGAAGGAGGCTGGTCGCCGCTTGATGCCAGCAGGGGAACGATTGGGAGCGTGAGGAGAACCGGAGGAAGAGAGGATGGGGGACAAAGACCCGACGGAGCCTCGGCCTGATCCCCGGCCTGTTACACTGCTGCTACGCAACTCACGCAGCTGCCTGCGGCCAAAAAAACAACAAGGTCCTGTAAGTGTTCACAGTATATTATACTTCCAGTAAAGGTATTTACGTCCATCATGAAGTTGTACCTGTGTGGAGACGGAGCAGGAGGAGGGATGACCCAGGCTTGTTGCTGCTGCTCTCTCATGGCCATGATCTTCTCCTGCTGCTGGGCCAAACGCTGCATCTCCGTCTGCAGGAAGCCCAGCGATGTGTTCAGCCTCTCGATGGAGCGAGTGTAATCTGCAAGGTCGATTTCTCCTGGAGTCACACCTGTGTCACCACATTTAACACACAGGACAGTTAACAACTGATGCAATTTTTGTCCAAATCATCACAACTTTTTCACAAGTTTGACCAATCATCATAGCTTCCTGCAGTTAAACCAATCATTATTTTTATTTTTTAGTTTTTTGTATTTTTTACAAGGTTTTTCATTGTCATTGCCATTCAACAATTTTCTGTACACTTCTTTTTTTTTTGGAATTTTTACGTGATCCCGCAACTTCTTTGCAAGAAAACATTGCAATGTGCTTCACAAATTTTTAGAAAAGCTGCAACAATCCTCCAAAAAGCAAGATCCTGGAGGGACAGATACTTGTTTAAAAAAAGATTCTGATAAAAGTAAAAGCACAGATTGAACTTCTTTTCTCAAGTAAAAATGAAAAAGTAAAATATAAAACTCTCCCTCTCTCTGTGTTTCATGTTCATGTGATGTTGAGAAGGTGGTGTGCAATGATGTAAAATAAAAATAGTCAGTAATTCACCTGAAATCTATTAAAACTAAAGTAACAAGGGGCTGAGTCGGCGCTTCCATATTTAATGATTTAATCACAAGCTCTTTGTGACACCAGAGAACCTAAACATACAAATGAAATGCAGCACAACCTGCTGTCAGTCACCAGAATTAGTTTTTTCCTTGTGGGTCCACGCAGAGCTGATGAAACAGGGTGACATCATCAAAACTGTCTAATCATTGAGCTTCCATATAACTTCTTTCTCACTATTGTTTGTTTGTAAAAAGCCGGTGTGAGTACAAACCATGCATCTGTTTTTCCTCTTGGCCTGGACCAACTGAACCGAACAACGGGTGTGAAAGGGAACTGAAGTTGCGTTCATGCTGTGTTTACTCACCTCCACCATCCTCACAGGGGGATTTAGGAGCTGCTCCGTCTGGCTTGCACCTCTCCGCCCGCTCCATGCCGCCCTGGCCGCTTTCCTTTGATGATTTGAGCGGCTCAGGAGAAGGAGTTTCTCCACCTGAGCTGGGGCTGAGAGGGGCAGTGACTCCTTTTCTCCTCACTACGTTCAGAAAGGCCGTTCTGCCCATCTTCTGACGATGGCGAGTGAAAGCTGCTTCCACCTGTGGAAAAACGTGAAGAGAGCAACATGAAGTGAACATTTATATTTAAAAGCTATACGGGGTGGGTATGTTTCTTTGTCTGTATGTTTACCTTCTTCTTCTGGGCTTCGATGGCTCTCCGTTTCTCCTCCAGCTTCATCCTCAGCTGAATCATCTCTGAGGCGATCAGGTGGGAGGGGTCTCTGGGGGAAGGCGTCACTGGAGACGGAGATGTGATTGGCAGAGGGGGTGTAGAGATCTAGAAAAGAAGTGCAAAGATCATTCACATTAATATCATACAATCCACATCACTGCAAATTGTATTTTTCACTCTACAACAAAAGTGTAATTTAAAGGGACAGTTTGCATTATTTGAAGTGGATGGCTGGATAGATGGCTCTCAACACGCCTGCAGATTGGACAAGCAGAGAGGATGCTAAGCAATGTATACTCTAAAAATAGAGTTGAGAAAACTCGTAATATCAAGGCAATCACCTTCACTAAATATTTTAGTTTTGAATCGAAGTCAAACCCTTAAGTTTTGAAATGATTTTAAAAAAGTTTTGCTGGCCTTATAATCCTTTCTTCAGATACTTAACGTTTTCTCATAGGGCCCACCTAAAAAATCGATATCAGTCTATGTGTATTCTAGATTTATTTATTAACAGAAACTGTCGTTATATAAACCAAATATCACTCAACCACCAGGTCTCTCCTGTCTTGATGGTCCCCTTTCACTCAACCAGACTCCACAGACGAGATATGTAGTTTTACTTTACTTTCAGGACACAGGAGTTGCAATAACGATCTGTCATTTACAGAAATATCTATTAATGTGTGGTGTCCCTGTAACTTTAAACTGTATAAATATATAAATCTAAAGTAGCCTTTTTAAAATACAGAAGTCGCACAATAACACAAACAAATGAAGTGATCCAGGCAGCGGTAGAACAGCAGCTCCCTTGTTCTGCAAGGTAAAATTACTGATTTTGCCAATGGACTCAGTTTCCTGTCAGAAAAGGCTGTCTGACGGCAAGATAAAGCAGTGAAAGCATACTAAATATATCGTATACTTAAACTGATTTGGATTTTTTTGGATGGGCCTTTTTTAAAGTGGTTAAAAAATGTTTTGCTGCTGACCCTCCAAAGCAGTACATCGCTAAGTTTCTGTTCTCCTGCTGCTTCTCTCAACTTGAGGTGTGGCTACTGTAGCCAATACACTGATCTAACTAATCAGAACTATCCCTTTAAACAAAATTGAGGAGCGGGTGACACATCAGGACACAAACCTGAGAGGACATATTTTTTGTGGGTTGTGTATACGGCACGTTGAGATCCGAGCTCTCTGGTGTGGTTCCTCCGCTGCTCCGTCCCTCCAGCTTCCTGAACTTCTGCTCTGCGAAGCTCGTCATCCGGACCATGGCGCCTCCAGAGCCTCCAGAGGACGAGGCGGGGCTGGCGGTGTGGGATCTGGGGAGCGTGGGCGCTGAACTGGGGCAGGGGCTGCTCCCTTCACCTCCGTCTCCCCTCTCACCGTCGGGATTGCCGTCGCCGACACATTTCCGTCCTCCTTCTCTGCTCCTCTCCCGCTCCGGCCGGTCAGACAGAGGACACGACCGGGTCATGGCCTCGCAGTCTGGGTCCATGTCCGAATAGTCTCTCAGAGAAGAAGAGTCCTCATCCAAGCTCTGGATGTCCTCTGTCCTCACATGGATGCCCGTGTCCACTTCATCAGTGGACACAGAGTTGGGGTCGTGGTCGTTCAGCCGAGCCTTAGCTGAGGCCGCGTCGTCTCCTGGACCTTGGGCCCCAGGAGGGTCTGAAGCTTCCCCACTGTGGAGGAAGAAGCCGTTGTCTCCTTCCCCGACGCCCAGGCTGGCGTGGGGCCTCTCAGTGTCGTGGATGATCTTCAGGGCCTCCTCAATGCTCGGAGGGGTTGATGGGCTGATGTGGCCGCTGTGGTTGCCGTGGTGATTGTTAGGGCTGTGGTTGCTGTCTGGGAGGACGCCATTGGAGTACCTGGGGACAGGTTTGAGCAAATTAACTGATGGTTATTTCAAGTAACAGTCAGCTTTGGGATATTTTTACTATTTTTACCCAGAGTCAGATAAACTACTGGATACCCTTCTTACATTAAAGTCTCTTCATGTAGTTTGGACATAATTTTACATTAGCTTTGCCTTGCTTGAGCCATTAAATAGCAGATAAATTCAGCTCAGAAAAGTTAAGATCACCACTGTGAAAATTTAAGGTCTAAGACAGGTTTAACCCCAAAATTAAAAATAGATTGATTTGGTGCAAGTTTTGAAGATATCGGCTGAAGAGATGTCTGCCTTTTCAAGATAATCCACAGACCTTGTTGTAAGCAGTTACGTTTAGTTTCATGTTCTTTTTACCGAACTATACCCGCAAACTGTATCACCACACAGAAGGACGTGCGTATTTACTAAGTGGTGAGAGGTTCATGCTCGTGACAACTGTACCCTCTCATCCACGAGTAGATGCACGCTTCGTTCTGCGCAGTGATGCAGTTGGCAGGCGTGGATCAGTAGGAAGAAAGTGGTTCCTCCATGAAAATACTCACAACAAAGGCTGTGCATTATCTTGAGTATCCAGGTCAGGATTTCCAGAAACAGACATTGCAGACATTGAGGTTTTTTTTTTTAATGTATTTTTGGCGTTTTGAGCACAACAAGCCGAGTGCCATCTGGTTCCCTTATATTGGAGAGAGGGCACACATCTCATTTTACATTAGCATTTCGCCCTATTTATTTCCACAAACTTTCTTTTTACATTTCTTATTGCCTTTCTGTCTTTCTTAATGCAAATGAGAGGCTGTCATTCGAAGTTTGTCATTTAAAATCATAATGTGACACATCTCTCTGCAGTACCTGCTTTGGTTCTTGAGTGAGAACGTGTTGTTCCTCCCCAGCGGCCTGCGGGAGGTGAAGTCCTCGTCCTCCTCCTCTGGGATGTGTCTGCTCTGTCCGTTTACATTGACGGGCATGAGGGAGAGGTGGCGCTTCATTCCCCCTCGATTTGCAAAGTGAACTTTGAACCCGAGTCCGTCGCTGCTGGCAGAGCGGGTCATGCCGCGCAGGGACGGAGCTTCACAGGACGGCAGTGTCGGGTCTCCGTCCAGAGGAATTTCAAAGGAGATTCCCCGTGAGGAGGAGCTGAGGGAGGATGCAAATATATTGTTATTTTAACAGGGAAAGAACAGACAACTTCCCATGTGCAGGTGAATAAATATCACTTAGTTTAGCGGTGCAACTGTGGAGTTTTTAGGCACTGACCGCTTTTCTTTGGGCCATGTCCCGACACAGCCGTCCACGTAGGACATGGAGGTAGATCTCCTCATTATGCCTGTTAGAGACAGAAACATTTGTTTGAGTTTCTTACTGGATTTTTACCAATTAACAACAAAACAAATGAGACTAATGACAAAATGAAAACATGTTCAACATTAAATAAGTTTAAACAAATGTTTAAAAATAACATACTGAATGGATATGGGATAGATGATCAGAGACAGCAGCTAGCATTATAAGACAGGATGTGTAGGTTTGTTTTACTCTGATTATTTTCTCTCACTGACTTCATAAGGATTTTTCCGACTCCTTTTTTGACATAAATGAATGATAATTATTATATTTTAATGTTTTACATGTTTGAAACTTCCAGTGAGAGAGCCAGGCCCTGGTTTTCCACGCTAGTCTGGAGATCTGAACTGTCTCCTCCACACCTTTTCTTCTGGGTACTTAATTCACATAAGATTTTTCCTAAATAAATGATACTTCACTAAATACTATATAATAGCTATATTTTCAATTAGGGCTCAAAAGTAACAGCATTGGAGCTACTGCACATCTGTAAATCAGCCACTAGAGGGCCTCTGGTTTCAGAACAAAACACATCCACACTTCCTTCCACTGCTCTGTGTTCATGCCCCTCGGCAACAGCTAATAGCAGTGATTATATATTTTTTGTATTAAAGCACCACAAACATATGCACAGTGTGGGTTAATTCAAGAAAATAAAGGACAAACTTGTTCCGTGGAATCTGTGTTAAACAGAGTAGTGATACCAAAACTGTTCTATTCACAAGAGGAACCAATCAAACTTGCATTGTGACATCTCTGCCCACATGATCACTAAAGACAGGAACCCAGTTTGTGATCAGTGTGGTTTTAATCTGTACCATACTTTTCTAACTTTATTCTCTCTTCTGCCCCTGCTTGTGTTTGTTTGTTGTGCTGTTTTTGACTTGTTGGTCTGTGATTTGCTTTGCTTTCTTGCCGCCCATGTCTGTGTTCTGCTTTGACTGAACAGTAATTAAAATTCTGTTACATCATGATTATTGTTATAAATCTGTTTCTTAAAGGCCTGGTCTGCAACATTTTCCTAAAAAAAACTATGTATAGACTCCATCCCTCTAAATCATCATTTATGACCAACTCAGGGTGTGTGACGGTGTCTGTATCTGCAGAGATCCTGCCCTCTGCCTGTATTTTCTTATTTTCTCATGTTTTGCTGTGCTCGGGACATTTCTGTGCTTCAGGCTGTTTGGCAGTGGTGTGTAGCCCCCAGCCAATACAGCATGCAGGCTTTCAGGTCAGAAACAGCAACCAACAGTTAAATCACATTGTCTGTCTTTCCTTTGCTCTCTGTCTGCGAGAGCTACAGAGAGAGTTTTACACACCGACAGCGCAGCCTGAGGACTGCGGCAACTTTGAATGGTGCATTTACCAACAATGTTGCACAGTCTAACTTTAATTGTAAAGTGATTTTAGGTCGCCAGCCTTACATCTGAACAGGGAGTATGAATGAAAAGCAATAAGTGTGTGAAATTGTGGCTAACAGCAATGTTCATTAATATGCACTGTCTTTGAGAGATAAATAAAATAAAATAAAAGAGAAGCAGTGGCATTGACAGGCAGTAGGAGAGATGGGGGATTTTTGCAGTTTAAATAGACTGCCAAATTGTGAAGGTATGTTTTGTATGTTATATGGAGAATGTAGCATGTGTGTGTGTAAAGCAGTGCAGCTCAAGTTGACTGTCTGAACTGGCTTGCAGGCATTGCAACATTTATTTGGAAAACCACTCAATAATCAGCCATTAGAGAACAGATGTGTGCACATCCCAGATTGATAACAGATATTTTACCTTCTGCAGGGATGCTCTCTGGGCTGTCGGGCCTGTCTGCATAGCTCTGTTTGACTGGACTGGACACAGGAGCCATTTTTCTACAGGACGACACAGGCTCGCAGGCTGCTAAAGGAGACATACGACAAACACTCAACATTCAACTGCAGCCTCGAGGTAATTATTGGAGTTAAAAATTAGCATGCAATACATGGCAAAATTGTCACAACAGCATGCTGATATTATTGTGAGGTTGCACTGTACCGTTTGGGTTGAAGACTCTGGGCTGTACAAATGAAGGTTTAACCACTTCAAACCACCAGAAAAGCTCAGCCATAAACACCAGGTAGTTACTCTGCAAGATCACACACACACACACACACACACACACACACACAGACACACACATAGACACATACACCTTCATGGTTAATGTTGCAGTCACATATGTAGTAATTTATTAATGTCATTAGCACAACATTTGTCTCTTTGCAGTCACGGCTCCTTCTTCGTGTGTCTCTGTAAAGATGTTAGAGGAATATTATAAAACATTTAGACAGATCAGTGAGGTCACAGCCTGACAACTGTTGCTAGGTAACAGGCTCAGGTGTGTGTGTGTGTGTGTGTGTGTGTAGTTGAATATCAGTGCATGTTTCATTGTCTAAGTGGTTTAATGTCATAGCCATACGCCGCATGAGAACTGTCCAAAACACCATCTGGAGTTTAGTTTAAATATGTCACATATATACACACATGGGTGCACAGAGCAGCGTGTGAGTAACCCACATCAATGATAATGCATTCATGTTATAAACAGAAAGCCTCTGGAGGCTTTTAAAGAGGATTTCATCTGTAGGAAAGCTTTTGGTCAACACACACACACACACACATACACAGGCCAGCATAATTATTTTCCAGCAGGGATAGAAAGACAAAAACAAAGAATACGGGATTTCTATTTCTTTATTTTAGATACAGTAGAGTGAACCACTTAGCATATAAACAACAGTCCTTTTTGTGTAATATAATAAAGGGACAGTTCAGATTATTTGAAGTAGGGTTGCATCTTCCCAGTTGGGAGAAGCAGTAGGAGTACCAGCAAGGAAGCTAAGTAAAAAACTCCTGTGGACAGGTTTAACAACAAAAGCCGCTATTTTAGACACTTAAACTGGCATTTTTTCTTTTAGGTGGACATGTTATAAGTGTACACTATATTTAGAATATTTTCACTGCTTTACTTTGGCGTCAGACAGTTTTTTCTGATGGGAACCCACTGTTACACAAGACAAATATCGCTCCATCCAAACCAACCAAACTCCATAGGTAAAAATAGTCATTTTACTTCACAGACTATGGGAGGTGCTGGTCTACCACTGCCTCAATTTGTTAGTTTGTTTGTGTTATTGTGTGACTTTGGTGTTTTAAAACAATAGTTTGGATTCAACAATGTCACACGGTAACACAAACAAACTAACAGATCAAGGCAGTGGTAGACTAGCAACTCCCGTACTCTTCAAGGCAAAAATACTGATTTCCCCTATGGAGTTTGGTTGGTTCGGAGAGAGTGATATTTGGCTTATATAATGACAGTTTCCTATCAGAAAAGGCTGTCTGACAACAAAGTAAAGCCATAAAAATGTTCTAAATATAGCGTACACTTAAAGTGATATTAATTATATCAGGTGGACCTTTTCTGAGTGGCTAAAATACGTTTTATTGCTGACTCTGTCCACAGCAGTCCTTACTTAGCTTTCGTGCTGGTACTCCCCTCTGCTTCTCCAAACTGGGGGCGTGTCGACCGCCATCTATGGTAGGTAATACACTGACTATCAACCCCACTTCAGATAAACCAAACTACCCCTTTCAGTGCTCATGTACACATACACTCACACACACTAGTTAGGATTCAGTGGGCAGTGAGTCTGAGGTGAATGGGCAGCGTGCCAGTCTCTTTAACTTCTCCTCATGACCATTTTTCTTCATCTCCTCCCCTCCTCTCCTTTGTCAAAATGTACAACTGTAGCACAGCCAATATACCACTCACTGTAAACAGTGTCGTGACTGAGTAAGGAAGAGAGAAATACAGAGCAAAGAGTGCGCAAGTGTGAAACCCGTCTGCTGTGCTGTTTTGAAGAATGGAAAGTCCCGGTCACCTCGGACCGTGACTTGAATCCGAATGTTCCTGCCCACGCTCTCCGCATACTATTTACCCACACACACACACACACACACACGGGCTCTTCTAATGTCTGGATGGCACAGAGATGCTCTTAAAGCTGTACAGTAAAGGTTTTTTTTTTTTTTTTTTTTCATTATCAGATACAAATGTGTGTGAAACAGGGAGATCTAACGCCTGAGGACAGAGTGAATCAGCAGTTGTGTTTTCACAGATGATTTTGTTGTTTGATGAAAACAAGAGGGGTGAGAACAAGAGAGGCAGGCAGAGACGGGTCAGGATTGTGAATCTCCTCGGAGGAGAATCTGTCCTCTGTCTTAGGGAGAAGGGGGGGTGGGGGGGGGGTGGTATTTGGCCTGCAGCGTCTGTACTAGAAAAGCACCAACACACACACATATTATATTCTTTAAAGTGATAGTTCAGATTATTTGAAGTGGGGTTGTATGAGTTTCTCATCCATAATCAGAGTATTAGACCTAGAACAGATGGCAGCCGGCAAGTTTGGAGAAGCAGAGAGGAGTACCAGCATGGAAGCTAAGTAATGTAATGCTGTGGACGGAGGTAGCAACAAAATATATTTTAGCCAGGTCTATTTTTAAAAAAAATCAATGTAAGCCTAAGTGTACGCTATATTTACAATATTTTCAACTTTACTCTGCTGTCAGACAGCCCTACCAGCATTTTCTTGAAAGATGATGAATTGTGCAGAAAAGCCTATAATCAGAAATTTAAAACCCATTTCTCGACATTATGATCACATGTAACAATTCTGTAATACAGGCAGTACGTTCCTAAAGACAGGTTTAGGGTGTAGGGAGCAGTTCCTCACAGGTGAACCAACTGGATGGTGAAACTAGTCCACTTCTTGAGTTTTGGTAAAGATTGCTGAGCGTGACAAAGTGCAGATGGACACCATCCGACCAGCATCCCCATTGCTTAATCGCTTCGTAGCCCTCTTAATTGGAATCGAATCAAATTATGGGGCTCCAAGTAGAGATTCCCACCCCTATCTAAAACCAACCAAACCAATCAGTCATTTTATTTTACCTCGCAAAACACTGGAGTTGCTGGTTTTCCACTGACTTGATCTTCTAGTTTGTTTGCGTTACTGTGTGACTTTGGTGTTTTAAAAGCTCGGATTCACTTAAGTTTTCAGTGACACAAACAAACTAACAGATTGAGGCAGAGGTAGAAGAGAAACTCCTGTGATCTGCGAGGTAAAAGTTCATATTTCACCAATGGATTTTGGTTGCAGAGAGCAATGTTCGGCTTATATAACGGTGGTTTCCCATCAGAAAAGGCTGTCTGACGGTCAAGTGTTAAAAATATTCTAAATATAGCAATACTGATATATTTGTATATCAATTTAAGTGTCTGAAATAGCTTTCTTTGCTGACCCTGTCCACAGCTGTACATTGCTTAGTTTCCGTGCTGGTACTCCTCTCTGCTTTTCCAAAGTGGGGGGTGTGTCGACCCACATCTACTGTAGCTACTACACTGACTGTTGATAAGTACCTCATACAACCCCACTTAAAATAATCCAAAGTATCCCTTTAAATCTTACAGCAAAGTAGTCCTCAATGTAGCAAAATGATCTTTATGTCCCTGTTAATAACTCCTCACACACACACAATACCAACCCCTGTGAGAGCAAACCCTGCTCACACACATTCATTATTAAACTTTTCCTTGCATGACTCATTTTTGCCTATTTGTAATTTCCAGCCCTGACTCTCCTCACTCCCCAAACACTTACTCTTTTTCTTTTACCCAGTCCATATTATAAATATAGCACTTTCCACATCCCACACATTTATTTTCTGATGTATTCAAGTGTTTGAATGCCTCCCTACCTTTATGGATGCATGTGCGTAGAGCATGTCCTCCAGGGTGAAGTGGCAGCAGTGGTTGAGGTTGTTCCTGCAGAACTCCTGTACCAGCTGGAGGTTGTACAGACTGTCCGCCAAAGACATGGTCTCCTTGAGGCAGATATCTGCTCAGCCAGGGGAGGGGTCAGACACACACAAACACAAACACACACACAGAGGGAGAGAAGGGGGTGGTGGTGACAAAGGCCATGCAGGAAGGCGAGGAAAAGATAAGGCATAGTTTATGTTCAAAAAAAGAACAGATGGGAGGAAAATTACCCCAGTTTTCCCGCTAGTATTTGTGCCATGCGGTAGCAGTAGCTGATTTTAATCAATCTAAATCCTTGAAACAATTCATTGCGCAAGTTTTCAAACCCTCCTCAACTCCTTCTGGGTGAATCATCAGGATTTTTATCCCCTGACGTTACTGTAACGACAGCCCATATATGTTACAACGTCTGAAACCAAACATGACGTCATTCTGTACTCTACTGTACTTCATTACTTTCAGAGTGAATAAAGCTGCCAGCAGGCAGACCTAAACGAAGTTTAACTTGCGTCCACATCTGGTCCACATGTGTATGAGCTCCCTGTGAACTACATTCAATCCCAAGAGGCTCGGAGCAACAAAACGAGAGTTGTTTATCTTTGAAATAGCAGCCAGCTACTCCTCTAACGGTTCTCCATCACACAGCCCTCGTGACCAATCACAACCCAACCCGGGGCAGCATTTTTAGAAATGAGGGCGCAGGCGAGCTGAGAGGAAGCGAGTCTTTGTTTCTCTTTGTTTCGCACTCGTTCTCCATGAATCCTCTCTGCCTCTCAGGGTCTTTCGTGGGTCAGTATCCTGAACAATATCCTGCTTTTATATCATTAAAAGAAACAACATAAAGTCAAAGCAGGGGCATTAAAAGAGCAATATGTAAGAAATGCCTGTCTAAAAACAAGTACTGCAGCCCAAATAGCGAGTTGAAGCATAAACAGTATAGTAAATAGGTTGAAATCCTATTTTATATAGAGTCTATGGTTGATGTGAGTTGTTTTCTCCTGATTCTCTCCTCTCTATTATTAACTCTATTATTTTAAACGCTGTGGCGTCGACATCAGAGAAGCTGGTATTTCAATTTAGCATGTTTCTTTAATCTCTGATGACAAATTTTAGATTTCTCCTTTAACTTTATGTTGCTCTAGTACTAGTACTTGACAAATAACTTTAGTTTCAATATCTCCTTTGAATTTCTATTTTTTATTTTCAAGCCAACACCAACTAGGGCTGGGTATCTCGTTCAGAAATTTTCAATACCAGTATTTGTACAGAAACCTTGGCTTGGATTCAGATCCCTACACGATATGTTCTTTTGGTACCAATTTTCTAAATCATCAAGTTATTCAAGTCATTTTACACAACCTGGATAACTGGACTAAAAGGAAGAAACTGATGGAATATCTTTGACTATATAAAAATATAATGCTGTCATGTGTTGGCCTCCATTCATAGTTCTATTAGAGGACACACGTCAATAAAGACTGAAGACACGCGCAGAGAGACAAACGAAGCTTGAGCAAAGCGAGACAAAGACAAAAGCAATTAACCTCTCCGACTTATTTTATTTCTTCATCTAAAATGCAAACTATTTACTCAGGTGATGATTTACTCTGAAAGTAATGCAATTTTAATTTCAAGCCGTTTCAAGCATTTATATAAAATCAAAGCACTTTTCAAATGTTGACAAAACTACATCAAAATTCAAGGGTTTTCAGGATTTCCGGCACCCTGAAGAACCCTGTGGGGTCTTGGAGAGTTTGAGCCACCGCAAAAGGCTGATACACTAGCAGTACTTATTATTATTGAATTGATTTACTTTTTTACATATCTTCACAAGACAAAAAGCCCTCAGAAAATAAGAGTAACTTGATGATAAATATGCTCTTTGTTTAAAGTCTCCTACTCAGATGTATGATTGTAGTGAGAGCAGGAAAGAGAATCCTTTGTGCTCTGCAGTCATGACTGGAAATCATTGTGGTTAGCTCATTGTATATCATTTCTTCCCTATTTCTAATAGCTGAACTGACTTAAGTCTTGTCTGTTTACTTTTTGTAATAATTACAGTAAAAGAGGGCGTGGCTAGTGATGTCAGGTGGGTGTGGTTACAGATCGAGCAGCCGGTCCCACCTTCCAGCCTGACGGTTTGTGAGCAGTAGAAGTGCAGCAGGGTGGTGAGGGCACAGCCGTCTGTGTTGTCCTTCAGCAGGTTCTCCACCAGGGGGAGCGATGGGGCGCTCCTCTGCTGGGCATGCTCCTTCCTGTAACGAGCCTGCAACCATGGCAACGGCACAAAGACATCACCTATATGTGTCATCGGGGTGGATACAGTTGGCTCTCTGATTGTTGCTGCACCCACGCACACAAACACACACCTCAGTCACACACAGTCACACAAACAGGTGTTAATTTGAGGAATTTCAGGCAGAGGGTGGGCTTCAGGCTCAACTTAAATAATGCAGATTAAACTGATCATGCACATAATCACGAAACAGACAGTATTGCATAGTCATCTTAGATTTAAATGGATAAAAAAAGATGCAATCATAACACTTCAGCACTATTTTTGCTTTCTTTGATTGCTTGTGAGGATGTTAGTTTTCTAAAGAAGGAGGGGAACAAAATGCATGTAGCAAATGCATTGTTATCAGTGTTATACATCTGTGTGGGGGTGGGATGCTGCAGCAGACAATGCATGTGATTTAAAGTTTATTAAAAATCTACATTAACACGTTCTTCCTGTTCATCTCCCTGCGCCCGTAAACCCACAGGGACCATACGGCTGCATATGTCTTCAGGGCATCACTGCTCCCAGTTTGCCCATAAACACTCGCAAGAGTGGTGTCACGTCTGCATTTTACAAGCAATAAGACGGAGGCTTTAATCAGAGCGGCTCTGACTGTCTGACAGCCTCTCAGTCTGTGCATCGAGCTCTGAGGAACAAAATGTTGTCCTTCGTTCCTTTTGGTTTTGTATAAACATAATACACTCTGACAGTTTTATTTTTCACAGCAGCCAATTTAAACCCATAGAAAAGAAGAAAAAATAAACTTGTTTTATTTGCACAACACAAACAACTATGGAAGACCATTTCTACCAGTGTGATCCAGTATGACTTAGTATCTCAAAATGATGAGAAACATTCACAAAACAATGACTTACAAGTTAAGTAGATTCTCATTTATTATTTTTAAGCTCTGTCTCATTATTTTGAGATATTAAGTCATTATTTCGACAAAGTTTCTCATTATTTTGAGAAAGTTGCTCATTATAACAGCTTACGGGACTTTTCTTAAACTATGTTGGCAGAAATGGGTTTCCACAGACAACAGAAACTCCAGACAAAACAAAATAGCTAGCTAACAATATTGGGGCGGTGGCACTACTTTCCGATATGATTTAAATGGAAAGTCTTACAAATGATAAATTGGCCAATTCGGGGTGAGGCCTGCAGGACTGTACTCGCTCTTCTAGGTAGAGTTTCCGTTACTCTGAGAGTGATTCAAGTTTAAAACGTTTCTATATCAGTCAGTCACATTCCTGGGGATGTGGAGACGAGGCCTGTGGGGGTGGGACGGGGTGGGAGGCGTCTGACTGATGCATGATGGGGCTCAGGGCCACATGCAATGACAAGAGACACTGAGGGGAGAACATGAATGGGTGTTTCCTTGCAGGTTTGGGAGGAGATGGAGAGGAGGTAGATGATGCTGGTTGTGGTTGGTGAAGAGGAGTTCTTCAGAATGGATGGACTTACAGGTACTAATCTCCAGTACCATTTGCTAGGAGACTTGATGGTGGATGATGACAACAACAGGAGAGAGTGGGAGAGGCGTTAGGCCGACAACAGGGAAAAAAGTTTTTCTACTATTAAGCTAAAACCTGGAGACAAACCCTTTCTTAACATTAGAAAGAACTCCAAGAGTAGAGGTTATGCAAAAGCTGTACAATCCTCTAAATATTATACTTTTTAACAATTATGATGTGCATGTGGATCTGTATCAAAATACACAGAGATAATGTAGATAATCATGAGACACATCTCCTGGAGTAGCAGATATTTAGTTGTGTCATGCACCTACATGTGACCAGCCCACATACATCTGAAAATAACTTCTTACATATAACATTACTTTGCAAGCAAATAACTTTGTCTCCCCTCCCAGGCTCAACAAAGAAAGTCTGCTACAAAAAGGTGCTTTCCTAAAATACAGCTCTAGCCTTTTATAATCATCCAACCAGAAAAATTCTATAGAGATGAATGACATTTTATGAAAAAGCATTGATCTTAAAGGGACAATTCGCCCCTGGATTAAAAATACATATTTTCCCCCTGGCCTGTAGTGCTGTTTATCTGTCTAGACTTGTTTGGTGTGAGATGCAGAGTTTTAGAGATATCAGCTGTAGAGATTTCTGCATCCTGTCAAATATACAAGGGACTAAATGTCAGTAGTTCTGTTAGAATCTACTGCAGAAAGAAAGTAGTTCCTGCATGAAACGGCTCACAGCAGGGTTTGTCGATTATTTTGAACAACCGGGTCATGATTTCTGGAAGGAGACATAGCTGTTGAGGAAAAACAGGAAAAATATGTATTTTCATCTCTTCGGGGACTCCATTAACCTGCCTACTTGTATAACTAATGACAGGTTACCTGTGCACACAGAGGTCTTTGACTTTTGGTTAAGCTCTTCTTCTGATAAAGCTCAATACTACAGTTATTTTAATGAGACAGAAACCAAGAGAACATATTTAATTATACAAAGGAACAATGCAATTTGCCCTGAATAAATATAAACAACACTAAGAGACCATGCTAGCATCTCTGTGAGGCTGTATTTTGGATGCTTTGAGCTAAAACATGTTTATCATGTTCACCACCTTAGTTTAGCTTGTTAACATGCTAACTAATCAGCAAACAGAAAAGTACAGCTCAGTCTGGTGGGACTTTCGCAGGTATTTGCTCACAAACCAAAGTATTTGACAAAGCAAATAAATCTGCTGGTGGCGCTAGAGAAAAAGTCACCAAAGTCTGTAGTCTTCATCTACTGGGGAAAATGAGAGTCTGTGCAGAGTTTCACAGCAGTCCATCCAATAGTTGTTGATGTACTGCAGCCAGGACCAAAGTAGTGGACTGTACAAACCAACCAACCGTACAAAATACAGACTTCACATCTCCACTTCAGGCACATCCATGCAAAACTTTCCAATCAAAACTAAAATTTTCTAGTGAGTCACTGCTCAGACATGTTCAGAAGTCGGTTTTATAACCAGATTTTTTAAAAAAAAATCTATCTATTGTGTGCAGTAAAATGGTAACAAAAGTTAGAACTTACAGTCCTTTCTCTCTTCTTTTTTATCTTTTCTTGTATGATTATACATGTAGGTGCTCTAGAGTATAATTACTGTACTGTACATGGAAAAATGTATGGGTATCAGTAACATTTATACTGGTATATACTGTACTTTTTTGTTAATGTATGCAGTGTCTTCTGTTTGGGTGGGGGACCACAAAAAGTAAAAACATTAGAAACTGTTTCAAAGTGCTTAAATAGCAGGTAATGCATTAAATATATGTACCGACACAATAAAGTACAAAAAAATTCTATCTTGTTAGCAAACCCTTTAAAAATGTGGCTCTGCCCCAAAAGGTAATCACTCATGTCTTGACCTCTGTCCAAACATTCCACTGACTTTTATTAAAATCTGTTGAAATGTTTTCGAGATGTGTTGCAAACAGATTTATATGACTGCAGAACCTCCACATTGACTTACAGCGATCCAACATCAGTCTCGGTCTTCTGTGTAAGCACCTATGTCGAGCACAAACACAGAATCCACACACAGAAATGCTGAGCACTTGGTCATAAGACAGCAGTTAAAGATTTTTCACACCGTCCCAGAATAGACGAGACTCACTGAGATGTGTCTTGTGCTCATCCATTAGTGTGTGTGTGTGTGTGTGTTCGCACAGGCTTGTGTGTGTGAAATTATCTCCTCTGAGTATGTCCTCGTCAGTGAATAGACTTCTGTTGGAGCTGATAATGCAGAGAGGGAGCAGTGTGATGGAGCATGGAGTAGGAAAGCAGCTGACTGATACTGAGTGTACAGAGTTTTCCTCACACTCTTTAAAAGACTCTCTTCTTCTTCTTCTTCTTCCCTCATTGTAACTTGTTGCCTTTGACAAAGCCTGAGTGTGTCTAATGGGTCTCATATCCCGTGTGTATTATCGGCTTACGGAGCGATCGCAGTAAGGCACTGATGACTCTCACTGTATCCAAACAAAAACAGACAATGAGTGCGAGAAAATTTGCCAAGAAACTCCCACAGCAGATAAAAGCTCCCTCCAAAGTGATTCAGCCACTCAAGGCATCGTGCAGCTCTTTGAAGACAAACATATCTTAGTTTGCTCCATATACATTTTGTTACCTGTTGGATCTAAACTGTATAATTTATGATAATGTGTGTTTTCAGCCATGTTTGTGGCTTTACTGGTTCACAATTCTGGTCCAGATTGAAATATCTCATCAACTATCAGATTGATTGCTGTTTAATTTAGTAGAGACGTTCATGATGAATCTTGTGTACTTCGCTGATCCCCTCGCTTTTCCCACAGCAGCACCATTAGAGTTGACATTTGTGGTTTTGAGTGAAATGTCTCCACAACCATTAGACGGATTGCCAAGAACTTTGGTGCATACTAGCCCTGCACAATTAATCACATTATCGAAACTGCAATATGGCCAAGTGCAATGTTCAAGTTGCAGAACCAGAACCAAACAGTAATTTTCTGAAAATGAAAAATGGGTGGGAAAACAGCTCTATAATGAAGTATTGTAGTTCTGCACAGACTTTAATGGACTTTTTAATAGTTTTATTCAAATATTTTTTTCCAGCAAAAATGAAAATTATGATGCAGTTTTGCAATTTCAGTAAAAAATAATCGCAAAATGTTTTTTTTTTCACCATATCATGCAGCCCAAGTACATGCAGTACATTCATGTCACCCTCATTTTCAAACCCCCAAACCAAGACCTTTACATGTACCAATTATCCATGCATGTGCACATGTATGCACTTGTGCACACTCCATAGGCATTTTAATCAGGATGGGGGACAATTACTTGGGCTCTTAGCGGACCTAGAGAGTGCAACTTTTTAATACCATGGATACCATAAATGCTGCATTTTCATGCACTGCAGCATTTAAAATAGACTCACAGATATGACAATTATTAGCTTATAAACAGGCTCAGCCTGAAAAAGGCACAAATGACTCATGGACTAGCAACAGCCTTGACAATAACACATTGATTGATTAACAGACAAATCAGTGTTGGATTCAGACACGTGGTACACTGTTTATGTTTTTATAGCGGGTGAGTTTATAATGAGTGGGACAGAACATAATAAACGTCTACATAAGCACTAAAAACAAGGATAAAATTATGATTTTATTTGTGGTGAAAACTGGGCCAAGTTAGTGTTCTGCACATATCTGTCAGGACTCACGACACAAAGGCTGAAACTGGGACAACACCAGACAAACTGGGATGTCTGGTCAATGTATTTTTCCACTGACTTTTCATCCAGTGCCACCACCAGGAAAAAAAACAGTTTGGTTTATGAACAAATACCTGCAAAACTAAAGACATTCCCTAATTTCTTCAGCTGTACTCAGAAAATGTTAGCATGCTAACATGCTAAACTAAGATGCTGAACCTGGAAAATATTATTGAGTAAACATCACAATGTAAGTACTGTCACTGTGAGCATGTCGCCATGCTAGCATTAGCATTTAGCTCAAAGCACCAAAATCTGGCATTGTGGCAATTAGCGTAGAGTCGTGCAGCAGCGTGCAGGATTGTGGGTGTGTTTATTAGGGGCTTTAGAACAGAACTGCTGTGAAACAATCAGCAATCGGCCTCCCTGCTCCCTCTCTTCATTCAGTCTCTAGCTTGTTCAACCACCGCTTTGCTCACTCCCTCACAAACAAACGGACACAACTGGGAGAGTATCATCGCACGGTTTCCGTGATATTTCAGGCTGACTGTGGAACAGTTTCACCAGTCTGGTTGCCAGCTTGAGTAAATGTCCGCTGCAGCGTGACATCGGGTTGCGTTTCTCTAAAGGCTGATGCTGTTTCAACTTTTTACCGCAGGACCGCTGCATGTTTTCTCCCCGCGGTCCCCACCACCACGGCATAAACACACAACACATATTCAAATGAATGGCAGGACTGACAAGTGCAAGCTCACAGAGCAGCTAGCATGGCTGACTCTTAATCTTGTTGACTAAGGACAAAGGTTAGCACACCAGTTACCACACAGGTTTTCTCCATGGCAGTACTGACTATCTGCACATTCAGAGTTTCAATCGGTGTTTATATCTTTGAGTTTGTTTTGCATTGCGGGAAGTTTATGCACTGATTCACATTGTCACAGTTGAATTGATAAGACAATATTTATTTTTCCATTTTCTAACCGTCACCCTCTTGTCACTGTCACCATCACAGAGCACAGACCTGAGGCGAAGGTCGTGGCCTGATGAGGCACTCACTGTGCTGGAGCTTCATGGTTTAGTGAGTCAAAGAGGACGGACGGTAGCTGAGTGCTGTGTGTTTGTCCCAGTGGATTGACTCGTTGTGTCACACAGACCTTACATAACAACCGGGCCCGCTGCAGGATGACAACACTGTCTCTGTCCGTCCCTGCTACAGCTGAGTGTCTCTCTCCATGTCCTCCACCCTGGTCTCATTTCTCCGTCTCTCTGATTGTCCCTCCTCGCTTTCCTTCCCTCTCTCTCTGTCTATCACCCTTTCTCCTCTTTTCCTCCGCCCGCGCATGTCTTTGTCTCCTCTCTAACAGCGGTGTCGTGACTCTTGCCAACATTTCTCTGCAGCTGGTCAGAGACTGAGCTCATCTGTTCCTCTGATTTACAGAGCTCAGTGTACTGTGCTGTGTATGCATGTGTGTGTACATCATGTGGGTCTGCATGTGCTTTGTGTGGCCGCAGACATGTGAGTAGGAAACACTTCAAATCTAATATTCACAGACAGACAACAAAACAAAAGGATCAGAAGCAGAAAATAAAACTCAAAACAAAAGCAAATTAGATTAAAACATTAAAAAGTCATGTGTCACTTCTGTTTTCCTTGCTATTCTTAAAGGAACATTTCAACATTTTAGGAAATATTCTTTACTTTCTTGCCAAGAGTTAGATGAGAGCACTGATACTCTAGTGATACAGAGCTGGAGTCACCAGACTGTCTTATTTTACCACAAAGACTGGAAACAAGGGGAACACCAACGCCTCAAAAGCTCACTAATTAACTGTCGACTGCTGTATTTCTCTTTAGTTAATTTGCACACAAGCAGAAATGTAAAAACAACTGTTTGAGGTTTTAGGGGGAGTCACTAACAAACAACAGTTTATCCATCTGCCCAGTGCTTCTTATAGTGTCTCTGCTGGTTGCCTGGCAACGTCCCGTGATGACAAGACTCAGATGCTGTGTCAAAGATTGAATACTATGCACTGCATACTCAACATGTGCACTATTGTTAAAAATACATTTGAGTAAATAAACGGCAGTATGTATCTTTTCAGAGTCACAGCTCAGCGCGTATTATATCACTTCCTGAGAGCCTCCTTGCTGGTGGGAGACGTGTAACCATGGTAACCCCTGCCAACAATTAATTTAATTAAAAATATATGTCATGCTTTGCAAAGTGAAACCTTACAAACACTAAAATTGAAGTATTATAGACGTTATGCCAGAGCTGCCTTGGTTGCTGTCAGCCACTGATTTGTTTTGTTGTTGTTGTCACCACTGCATTGCATTGTGGGATATTTGTGCAGGCATAGTGTCCAATGCTTGCATGCAGTAATATTTCCCCAGAAACAGTACAGTATATATGTATTAGTATATAATATATATGTATTGTCTAAAGCTTGTGTACTATTGGTTTTTATATTCGGACATAATAAAAAATCTCACATACTATTTTAGCATACTAAATAGCATGTTAATATGGAATTTTAGATGCTGCCAGGGAAATCAGTGTTGTTCATCATGAAATGTCACTTCCTGTGTAACTCCCTCTTTAACATTATTCCAGTACAGATTATAAGAGATTCGACCTGTTATGTGGTGAACTTCAGAGATGCTGGTAGGTGCATTTTAAAACTTTCCCCTGTCTCCCAGTCTTTATGCTAAGCTAAGCTGATTTCAGTTGGTGTGTGGATCAAATAAAAAAAGATATTAAGTGTTTTGAAGGTGCTGGTAGGACAGAACCAGGCTAGCTGTTTACTCTTGTTTACATTCTCTATGCTAAGTTAGATAAACTCCGTACTTGAGGACAAAATGTTGAAATGTTCCTTTAAACACCCTGTTATTTGCATACCTGATAAATTAGAGCTTGAGCTAGTGTGTGTGTGTGTGTGTGTGTGTGTGTGTGTTCTTACCTTTTGATTTGTTGCATTTGAGTCCTGGAAGGAAGCCTCTCTCAGCTTTTGCTCTTCAACAAGAATGTCCCTCAGGTGTTCATTCACCTGATGTGTGAGACAGAGAGAGAGAGACAGACAGACAGACAGACAGACAGACAGAGGTGAGGGTCAAATTTCAGACAGGCATGCTGTGCACATTCAGAGACTGAATGGTGAGTCTGTGTTGGAGAGAGGAGAAACTTGAACACAAGAACAAGAGGCTCCACACATCAAAGACAAACTTTTCATCACCACCTCTGTCCATTAGCCACTGATGCTAAATATAAATGTAACCTGATATACAGCACTCGGCTGACTTCCGACTCAGACACAATGTAGACAGAACTTCAAAGATTACTATAATGGTAGTAATTTTCCTTAAAAAAAAGACCCCCCCCCTCTTTTTTTTTTTTTTTACAGTTACTGCTTCTGTTTACTAAGGCTCTGTATAAACAGTGGTGCAACATTTTGGCCTCAGGATGCACAAGGTCGCGTCAGCCCATCCCAGCCATGGCGTGCTGTGTCTCAGAGCTACACAGAGAGACGTGTTGTTTTTTATGTGTGTGTCTGTAAATGAATCCTACATGTGTATCTTGTTGCCTTTGGGCTGGAAAAGGGAGCAGCAAGCACATGAGCGTCTTCAGAAAGGAATGTCAATGATCACTGTATGTTTAATTTATTAATTCATGCCACACTGGGGCTTGTTTCATTATTTTAAACAGTAAAATTAGGTCAACATCATACAATCCCAATTCTAATTCCGTTGTGTAAAATATGAATAAAAACAGAATGCAATGATTTGCAAATATTTTTAGACTTGTATTCAGTTGAATACAGTACAAAGACGACACATTTAACGTTCAACCTGATAAACTTCATTGTTTTTTGTAAATATATTCTCATTCTTTATTTGATGCCAACAACACATTTGAAAAACGTTGGGGCAGGGGCAACAAAAGACTGCAGCATTTTGTGGAAAGAGGTGTGGGAAAATAGTCGAACAGTTTAAGAACAAAGTTCCTCAACACAAAACTTCAAAGAATTTATGGATTTCAACAGCTACAATCCCTAATGTCATTAAAAGATTCAGAGAATTTAGAGAAATCTCTGCGCGTAGAAGCAAAGCCGAAAACCAGCACTGCATTAAAAACCCACATAACTGTATAAAGGATACTACATGGGCTTGGGAGAACTTTGTCAACGGTTGTCAGCCAACACATTTTGTTGCTGCATCTACAAATGCAAGTTAAGACTCTGCAACCGCTGACGTCTCTGGACCTGAGCTCATCTGAGATGGACTGACAAAGTGGAAAAGTGCGCTGTGGCCTGATGAGTCCACATTTCAAATAGGTTTTTTGGAAATCATGGATATCGTGTCCTCCGGGCTAAAAAGGACCATCCAGATTGTTATCGGTGCTGACTTCAAAAGCCAGCATGTGTAATGATGTGGGGGTGTATTTGTGCCCATGGCATCATGGGTAACTGTCACATCTGTGAAGGCTCCACCACTGTTGAGCACTTGAGGTTGTATGCCAAGCAAAAAACTGAAAAAATTCATTTTAACTTCAACAATTAGTGTCCTCAGTTCCCAAACTCTTACTGGGTGTTGTTAAAAGAAAAGGTATCACAGTGGTAAACATGTCCCTGTCCAAACTTTGAATTAATATTTACAAAAAACAATAAGGTTCATCAGTTTGAACATTAACTATCTTGACTTTGTACTTTATTCAATTGCATATAGGTTGAAAAGTTTTTCCAGTTCATTGCATTCTGCTTCTATTTATGCTTTACCCCTGTCCCAGCTATTTTGGAATCAAGGTTGTGTCTACCTTGTATTTAGAGATAAAATTCCCATAACATCTCCAGCTAGGACAGTGAAAGTAACCTCAAGTGTCTAAATAATCTGTAAAATGATGAAATAAACTAAAGATCCAGTCACAGAGACTTAACTACCGCCCTCTTAAAGCTTACAGCGCACTCGAGGTCTAGCTTTACCCTTCCAATCCTGCTTTATGAGACCACAGGAGTTAGGTTTGAGTCTGCTCTCTCTTGATAATCTCTCTGACATGATTACACAGGGTTGGTGCCAGTTCTCTTCATCTTTCTTGCAGATTTATTATATTTAAAACCAGCAGTGGAGAATTGAGCACTGACACATTTTGCCAGCGTCTCTCGTGTCTTCTATATCCGCAGTCAAACAAAGAACTGTGTGTCCTCTATTGTAAAAGGCTCAAGGATGTGTACAGCGGTTATCCTCTGAGATGAGACAGCACATGTCCTTGTGGTTTTTTGAGTCCACACGAATGTGCTCCTGTGTGTACCTTGTTGATCCAGGTTGTAATTGCGTCCTCGGTGTCATAAGGCAGCTCCTGGATGTGGCCGTCACTGTGTGACGGTTCAGCGGTGGAGTACCTGTTGATGCAGGACATCACCCGCTCCACGCTCACCATCTCCACCGTATACGCCATCATCAGGGTATCGATCAGCGCCAGATGGGAGCTCTGCAGAGAAACACAGCAGCGTTGTTACTCTCCCACTTCTTTCAAAAGGCATCAAACTGACAGTTAAAGGTCTAACTTTATATTTTCATGTTAGTGTTTCTCTGTGCTGCTTCTGCACATCACATCGACTGTGGGTCAATACTTTCTGGGTAATTTTTGAAGTGCAAACTTGCCAAACAAGATAGAAAGAAACAAGTGTTTTCATTCAATAAAACCACTGAAATGATCTGACTTTTTTGTTCTCTTGAAAGAGAAAATACCTGCAAATTTTAACCCATTGGATACAGCTCCAAAAGGCATCTGAAACAGCATCTGCAAGGCAGCAATTATGGTGTACGACCACAATAATTTAATAAATGTCACATCTACTCTTTCTAAAATGATTTTCAACAAAATACATGTTTCACTCACTGCATCAAACCTGACAAATTTCTTGAAATTGTGCAAGAACCCCATCATTAAGGCAAAGGAGGTAAGTTGTTTCCCTCGTGCATGTAAAAAAAATGGCAAAAACTGTTTTTCAAATGCATCAACTCAATGCTGCAACCTACATTTCAAGTAGGGGTTATTAAAGAAAATACTCAGTACAGTAACTCATAATAAGGTAATCATTTCTTGTGAAGACAAATTTGTGGTGCACTGGTGGAAAAAGGTGAGAATTTGGTGTGAGGATGTGACAGAACTGCCCACAGCATCTTGAGATAGACAATGTGTGATGGGGTCATAACAAAATATTCATTCATTTTAAGGGTCACACAGTAAAAATGTTGGAAACGACTGTCTTAAACCAGTTAGGACAGCTATTCCTTTAATATCTGTTGGTGGATGAGACCATTGTGGGTAATGTTACATATCTTAACAGGATGTTTTTTCAGCGTTAAACTGGTCATGTTATCCAGTTACAAATTCTCCAAAAAAAATCCTTGATATTGTAATGTAAGATTACATGTGTTGCAGTGCAGGATTTCATCCATATCACCCTCCACTATAAAAAAAAATACACAACCTCCAATCTGAAAAGCAACTGGACAAAAAAACATATGTTGTTTGCACACCGTCACACCACACACACCCGGTTCAGACAGTGTGCGTGTGCACATGAACATGGCTCCAGCCTCAGGACCTACAGTGAAGATTCAGGCTTAAAAAACGCCATAAATAACCTTTTTTTTAGTCAACTTGGCATGTTGGGTCTTGAGGAGACTTGGATTACACCAGGCAAGTAGTTTTTTTTCATATTTGACAACTGTTCACCATTCACTTACATTGTTTGGGAGATTCTGCAACACTGGTTTTCTGTGAAATTCCAGCAGTGTTTTGTGGACTGAAAAACTAAACTTGACCTTCAGTCGGAATGAGGGTGAGTAGGTAATTTCATTTTTGGGTGAACTATCCCTTTAACTTTGTTGCTCTGTGTGGATTTGTGTTTGTCAGAGCTCCATAAAGAAACTGAGCGTTGCGTGTGGCAGGTTACCGTACCCACAGTAACTCCATCAGGCTTCAAACCTGCTCCTGTGGTCTTGTGATGGCAACTGAGGAAGTTTGTGAAGACCTGGATGTTGCTAAGAATTAAAAGTTTCTGATCGCCACCTGTCTAATCCCTCTTGCCTCATGACATCTGAAACCACTTTACACACTTTTACAGTTTCATAGTACACACATGAGCTAATTTTGAGTTTTCACTTTGGTGGTTTTACAGCCATCAACACCTACACAAAGCTTGACATTCTCCTGGCCTTTATAATCCCATTCCAGGCCGGTCAGACCTCCCCTTCCCTTTCCTGTCACACCACAGGTCCACTTAAAAACATCACGCTCTGTCTGTGTGTGTGTGTGCTTACCTAAGCATCTGTGAGCAAGTCCAACCTAACTGAACAAACACCTAAAGTCAGGTGCTCCATGATGCAGGAGACACAAACAAGCAGCGAGACCTCGTCCCACCGGAGCCTGTACCGTGAAGCACAGTCGTCTATTCATAACCACAGAGCCTCGTGTAACAGCCAGTGTGACCAAGTGTTTCCCCAAGAAACCAACTGATCCAGAGCCGCGACTCTGGGCTGCGACTGCTGCTCAGCGTCAGCGCCACATGTTGTTCTGCCAGTCCAAACAGACAGCATGTACAGGAGAAATACGGCTGTTAGAAACAAACTCCTCATGGAAATAAGTGCGGAGATACTTAAATAAACTGGACTCAAGCGTCACCTGATGTCAGAATATGTAATCATCATTCAATCTGATTAGATTCAATTAAAAAGAAATGGAAAAACACATCAAACGACCATTTTTGCAGGAATGTAACATTTTTGCACATATCAGACCAAATGCTCATCTTTCTGCTCTGGGTTATGATTATTACCTCCGCCAAAGAGGTTATGTATTCGGTTTGTTTGACTGGCCGCCAGCAGGATTATGGGAAAAATTACCGGCCCAATTTTCATTAAATTTAGAGGGAAAGTGCAGCATGGGTCAAGGCAGAGCCCATTAAATTTGGAAGCAGATCTGAATCACAGAGCGGATACACAAATGATTTTTTTACCTTTGTTATGTTTGTCTACGGCATCATTGATTAGTCTTTTTTATTTTTCCAAATAACGATTTAATGGTTTATAAAATATCAAAGAAAAGTAAAATTGACCCCCTCCGTGTCTCAGAGACCAGGGTAATATCCTCAAATTGCCAGTTTTGTCCACTAAAAACAGTCAGAAAGCAACTTATGGTGACATAAAAGAGAAATTCTCACATTTGAGAAGATGAAACCAGAGAATAATTGGTATTTTAACTTGATAAATGGCAAAATTATTAATCAGTTATTGAAACTGTTGTAATAAAGACTGATGCATGGTTGACCTGTACGTACGCTGGTGAACATACAGTACAGTATGTTATGCTGAATGTTACAGTTGTAGTGCATTACACGGATAAACAGGATTGTTTGTACTGGCGCTCGAACACAACACTACATGAGCCTGATATTGAACTGTATATGAAACAGACACTGTTTTGAATTCCTGCATCTTCAGGATATTGCCGAATGTTTGACATTGCATGCATTCTCCTCCAGAGGTTCAGTAAGCAGTCTGCCTGACAGCTGGACTGACTGACTGACTGACTGACAGAGAGACAGACAGAGGGACAGACAGAGAGACAGACAGAGAGAGAGAGAGACAGGCAAAGCAGCTTAGACTGGAGCTGGAGATCCAGAAAACATGATCTTCATGAAAAGCCACTGAGCTTTTTCTGTGATTGAAGCTTTTCTGAACTCATTTACATAAACTCCCCTAAATCTTTAATGTCGTTAAGAGGCTTGTGGAGGTGTGTGCACATGCATCTGTGTGTGTGTGTGTGTGTGTGTGTGTGTGTGTGTGTGTTCAGAGTGTTGGGCGGAGAAGCCACGTGAATTAAAACAATGATGACAAATCACTTGTGTTAATTTATGTTTCATTAGGACTTCAGAAATCTGCAGAAACACAGATCAGTTTTGTTTGCCTGCACTGCAGAATGTAAATATTCAACCATCACATGACAAAACTGCATGTTTTCTACATTTTCTAAGGGACTGTATGAAAATTATGAGTGGGGGGGGGCAGGGTAGTCTGCATTTCTGAGAGCGCGAGGAGGGGTCTTATAGTGAAGTAGTATAACAGTAGCATTGTACAGTACAGGCTTTCCCAAATTTAGGGTCATAACCAGAAATGGGTCACAGACTCATTTTTATTAGGTTGCCAAGTGGAAAGAAAATGCATCACAATGATATATGTAAATTTCTTTTCCTAATTACAGTAGGAGGAGGGAGGGCTGGGAGCGTGCGCCCCATGTACTGAGGCTGTTGGTCCTCTGCAGCGGCTGCTGGTTTGACTCCCACCTGCGACCCATTTACTGCCCCTATCAAATAAAGGCAAAAATGCCCAACATATTAAGGAGGGAGGGCTGCATGTACTCATAGAAGCTGAGTTATATCCAGTGATGACTGTTTCTTTTTTGCTACACGGGTCTGTTTAACTGAATGAATGAATGAATGAATGAATGAATGAATGAAGTTTGCTGAGTTAAGCTAGCTCTGTGATTATAACACAGACAATACTGACATTAATTAAAGCTGAAACAATTAATTGTCGTTAGTTTGAAACTATTAAATTAACTGTCAACTATTTTAATAATAGATTAATTGGGTTGAGTAACTTTCTAGGTAAAAAAGTCAAAATTATCTTATTCCAGCATCATAAATATGAATATGTTCTGGCTTCTTTACTCCTCTGTAACATTTACATACATTGTTTATTGTTAATTACAATATATGGCTATTATTATTATTTAAATTCCTTGACAAAGTTTAGAGGGCTGAGACTTTGATGCTGGAGCTACATGTGTTTTTTTTTTTTTTTTACCAGGTTAGACCTTCTGTTTATCACTGTTGGTTTGCCTTTGTTCCTCTTTTCTCACTGCACTGTTTCTAGTAGGACACTGCATTCAGCTCTAACAAGCGCACGTGTATGTATGTGGATGTAAATACTGTTTGTGCATACTGTACTGTATGTGTGTGCGCACAAAGACAGAGAAGACGACAGACAGCACAGTTCATGGAGCCACTGCTTACATATCTACAGACTGTTCTCGTATCCACTACTGTTGACACTACAGCATGGATTTAAAAACCATGTGCTCTCTATTATCCCTTCACAAAGACCTGGGTGTGTGTGTGTGGATGTGTGTGTGTGTGCGCGCACAGACGAGTCTAAAGCACTGATGGTGACAGACACGCCTTATAAGGCTGTGGAAATGGCGCACACACCGGTCATAAAGAGCTGCAGTGCACTCATGCACACTATCTAACAGGAGCATCAGTATTCAGCCTCACTACTGTTGTAGTGTGTGGCTGCAAGAGTGAGTGTGTGTGTTTGTGGGTGTGTGTGTGTGTGCCCTTGATCAAAGGCATCTATAGGAAAGCACAATCCAGCTGAGCAAACAGATAATCAAAGTAACCTCTCTCTGCACAAACATCACAAGTGTCCCTTCAACACAGGCAGGTACACACTCATGAATGACCTACATCCGAGTGTTTTTATTGTACAACTTTACACCTACATGTCTGGTCCCATTGATCATGTTCGTTATGGTGCAATTGTCCCAGCAGCCAGTAAAAATAAACGACCACTCACTCACGCTATCTCTCACACACACGCATCCAAAAAACCGTGCAACTCTTTCAGCAGTATCTGGCAGAGGGCTTTTACACGAAGGTACACGCCCCTCTCGCTGCAGGAAAATTCAATTGCCGCTACGCCTTTCTCCCTCTCGTCCGTCACTTTCTCGTCTCAGCGTTTTAACAGTCAGAGGTGAGCTCGTCAGAGAGAAGCAGGAAAGCAAGAAAAGGACAGGCGGGTCTGGCTTGCGCACACTGCTGGAGGTCTGACGGCTCTTTGGAGGCGTGTGTTCATGTGTGTGTGTTTTTGAAGATGGGGGGGTAATGGGAGGAAGAGGAGGAGGAGGAGGAGGAGGAGGAGGAGTGGAGGGGGGGGCTATCATTTGTGCACCAGACGCGCTTTGACTCACTGCGAGACCCCACCCTCCACAGTGCTGCAGTAGTGCACATCACGTCTTCCTCTTTCCTCCTCTCCCCAACCCTCCCTGCTCCCTTCTCCTCCCCTGTCATCTCCCTCCCCCCCTCCTCCCCCCTCATGTTTCCAGATGGCCATATTAACACTGGGCCTTTTCCACTCTCCGTTCTCTGGCACACACATGTCGTCCCGCCCGCCAAAAAGGCAATACCTCCTCTCTCTTTCCCTTCCCGCCTCTCCATTCGTCCTCTCAGACTTCCACTCTCACCCTTTCCTCCTTCTTCTCCTGCTCTACTTTCCTGCTTCCTCCTGAATCGCAGCCAAATGGCAGCTCCCCTATAAACTCCATCTTTCCCCCTGTCTTCATCTCTTGCTCTACACTCTGAGAAATAAGGGGTCCAAATGGGTTCTTCCTGAGGGACTGGGGTTATATCCAGAACCATGTGCTAGTGAAGAACCCTTTGTCAAGGGGTCTTTGTAACACTAAAGGTTCCAATGAGAAACGTTTTCATCCAAAAGAACCCTTTTTAGCAGAAAGAGTTCTTCAAGGATTGCTGAACTCCTTGAAGAACCGTTCCATCAAAGGTTCATCGAGGGTTTTTTTGTACTATAATATAAAAGGTTCTCTATAGAACTCCTTTGGTGGCTTCTAGATAAAACCTGGGAATGTGAAAAGGTTCTTGCTACCTGAGTGTGTTCTAGATAAAGTTGCTGGAATATAAAAAGTTCCTTGGTAGAACCCCCAGAGTTTGTTCTAGATAAAACCCTTGGAATTTTAAAAAAAGGTTCTTGGTAGAACCACTTAGGTGGTTCTCCATAGACCCCCCCCTCCCAATTGTTCTAGATAAAACTCATATACAAAGGTTCTTGGTTGAACCCCCTGAGCGTGTTCTAGATAAAACCCTTGGAATATAAGAAGGTTCTCTAAAGAATCCCCTGAGTGTGTTCTAGTTAAAACATTTGGAATATAAAAGGGTTCTTGACAGAATCCCCTGGGTGTGTTCTGGACAGCCCTTGGAATATAGAAACGATCTCAGTAGAACCTCCTGAGTGTGTTCTAGATTAAAACCCTTGGAATATAAAATGGCTCTTGATAGAACCTCCTGAGTGTGTTCTAGTGAAAACCCTTGGAATATAAAAAGGGTTCTCGATAGGACCTCCAGGGAGAGTTCCGGGTGGGTTCTCAGTAGATCCTCCCATAAAGGGTTCTGGGTGGAGCCTTTCACTACATATAACTCTTCATGTTATGTTCTTGGCAGAACTCTCTGAAAGAGTCACAAGTGGAACCTTAACAAAAGGTTCTAATAGGGACTACAAAGGGTTCTCCTATGGGGTCAAGCAGAAAAAATCCTTTATGGTTCTATTTAGCACCTTCATTTGTGAGAGTGTACATCCCTTCGCCCTGTGACAGACTGCCACGCTCCTCCTCCTTCATCTCCTCCTCCTTCATCTCCTCCTCCTTCATCTCCTCCTCCTCCTCCTCCTCCTCCTCCCTGACATGAGTTATTCCTCTGTTGCACTCTATTTGGAAAACCATGAGGTCATCATTTTCTCTGCAGATATACCATAACCCAAAATGAAAAGCCTTCACTTTGAGCGTGACTGAAATTATCCCGCTGAGTCCACAAATGCACACAGACAGACGGACAGACAGTTCCTCTACTTCGCAGAACCAATCTAATAAATTCAGACGGGCCAGAGAGCAACAATACGGACGGACAGATTAACAAATTGCCTGGCTGTGTGTTACACAAATGAAGGTCAATGGTCACAGGGAGTTGCGGGGTTATAGGCTCCATTTGTCTACTTTACACTGCCACTAAATCACCTGCCGCACTGAGACACAGAGAAAGGCTGCACATTTACTCTTATAGGTGTGAAAGGACATGAGATCATTAAGCGTTGCACCTAATCACCGCCTGTCACTCCCTGAATCGATGACTTTTGCGAGCACAATCAACCGTAAACATAAAAATGTCCTTCAGTGGTGACTTTGAGTTCTCTAGGGCTGTAAAAAAAAAAAAGGAGAGCACAAGGAGAGGGCAAATAAAATACAACCTGAGAGAGAGTGAAATAGAAAGATGTGTGGGCACTTGATGAAATATGTTTAAGCTTCAATTAAATATTCGTGAGATAACAACGTCCCGGTCTCATTTAATCCATGGCGATAAGAGTTTTGGATGAGACAGAGGCGGGTTAGCGGGGGCTAAAATAGAGACCGTGACAGAAAGAAGGAGATGGAGAGAGAAGGAGGAAGGTGGCAAACAGGAGAGGAAGAGAGACAAGAGAGTTGAGGAAAGAAAACAGTGAGACAGACAGAGAGACGGAGTGAGAGCAGGGAGGGACGGAGGGAGGGAGGGAGGGAGGGAGCGTGCACTGCAATGCAGACACCTTTTGGCGTCAGCAGAAGTGCCCGCCGGTCTCCAGCCATGCGTGTGCTTGCAGTGTGTCTGCTGCCACAGACTCACCCTCCTTTCATAACTAAAACAGCATAACTGAACACATTTTGTGCTCTATTCCAGAGCAGAAACAATGATCTAATTAATTGATTAGTGTCAATCAACAGGAAATTATCAATAGTTGGAAACTGTTAAGTAATTTCTAAAAAAAGAATTCCTCTGTGAGCTTTATTCAGCTTTCAATATTGAAATTGAACACTAATTTTGACCTATTTTCATTTTAGAATTAAAATTGTGACACCACTAATATTTAATCTCCTCTCAAGAATAAATCAACAGTGTGGAAATATTTGCAAACAACGATACAAAATAAAACATTCATGAAACACGATGAACCTGGCTGAGTACACAGTCTGCTAACTTGTTCTCGCTTCTCTTGCTACAGTGATATTGGCTCCTCTTCTTCATCAATGTTAAGTGGGAAAAAACGTGTATGCAGGCTGAAATACAACTGTGGTTTTCTGTCAGGAGATGCAGCGACTTAAACCAGCGGTGAGTGGGACAAAGTTTAAATGATACAAGTAATTTGTTAAGCAACGAGATGAGGAAAAGCCTGCGGGCCACTAGGCTAATGTATGAAATGTAAAATCCCCAAGGCTTAACGGCATAATATGCAATATTTTCCTAAAAAAAAAAAAAAAAAAAGCAATGTATAGACTCAACATGTGGAGGTATCTGCATCTGCAGAGACCCTGCCCTCTGCAAGTATTTCTCATTATTTTGCTGAGTTCAGGATTCTTAACCAACCAAAAACGTCTGTATTGAATGAGAATGAGACTCAATAAACTGTTGTGCTTAAGCCAAATTTAATTTATTTATTCATACTAGGGCTGCACAATATGGTAAAAGTACTGAATACATAATAACTGTATTTGATTGAAGTTGTACTTGCAGTAGCGATATGCTATTTACAGATACTATTATAATCGTGATGATGTGACATTTGTTTGGGGTCTGTAGAAAACAAACATGTTTTCTTTCACCTGAAGAAGAAGATTTGAAGGCCAGGGCATCTCAGCATCACTACAGTACTTTATTATAATGCTGTTTTCTCACACATTTTTCCTTTTTCAAAGAATTGCATTTTGGTTCAGCGATTTGGATACTGCACCTGACCATACTGGAGTTTCAATAATATCTAATATTTTGATAATAATTGTGCAGCCTTAGTTCAAATTCATGAAATGTTCTTGTTTTTAAGCCATGTTTTATGTGAGTTAGTGGAATCAGTTTAAAGGAAAATTTACTGCACTTATTCTGTTACAAACATTCACAGTTATCTATGTGTTGTTTTTTTCTTTGATGGCCAAAAGCAGAAAAGAAACGGGTGGTAGCTTCTTATCGACTGCAGGCCTCCGGATTGAATCGAATCAAAATTGTATCATGGCAGACTTTGTCATATCAGCAAATATTATATTGCTGTCCAAAGAACAGATATAATATAATATTGAATCGTGGTGAACTTTTGACCTCCAGCCTCTCAGAAATGGGGATTTTCTAATTAATATCATTGCAAACTCAATAATGAAACTGACTGTATGTTGCAGCCTTACTATGTTCTTCCATCCAGTGCTGCACACATTACTGAAAACATACTACTAGAATACCTCTTGGCGCTGTGAGCTATGGCATGTTTGCCCAGTGCTGTCTAATGACACGGAGCGCGAACAGTGAGTAATGGGTTGCTATAGGAAACCCGTCATTAGCGGTTGTTTTTCTCTCAACAGGACAGATCTTGGTGGACGGCAGGACTCACGGAGGGCTACACACAAACACACTATCATATAACTCGCTTTTTCCCACACAGACACAAAGCACACAGTAACATCCACTGTGATCACAGTCCTGAAACAATTAGCAGATTAAGAATATAATTTCATTTATCTACAAAGCTTTTGCTGGTTCAAGCTTCTCATATTGAAGATTTGCTGCTTTTCTTGTTTTATATTATTGTAATTTTGTGTGTTTTTGTTTTGGACTGTTAATTAGTTGAATCAAGTAATATGAAGACGTAATCTCGAGCTCTGGGACATTGTGATAGACACTTTTTGCAAATTTGTGATATTTAATAGACAATTATGAGGGTTAATTCTTAGTTTTAGCCTTGGTTTATATGCTTATCTACTTGTGTGAGGATACAGTATGTTTAGATTTGCAAATGAATGGACTGAGCTGCTTTAAATCAAGCGATCCCATTTCACACATCGTATCTTCACAGTCATTAACATATATGCATTTTAAAGTGAGAGTAAATGCTCAGTGCAAAAAAATGTCTACAGAAAAAAACAAATCAGACTGAACTGTCGGAGAAAAATCCCAGTCACATTCTCCATCAGGTCCACGTCTACTCACCATGTGTATAGGCGTGCTGGTCAGATCCCTCTCAGTGACCAGTCGGTCCTGGTCGGTGACGTACAGGCCTTTCTGGGCAAGAGCCTGGATGACGGCGTTGTGTCCCAGCAAAGGTTTGACGGCATCGCTGCGGAGGATCAGGCTCCCCGCCCGGCAGTAGAGCTCTGCAGACTGGAGCAGACAGGCCACCGGAGGCTTCAGGTGCTCCTGGTTGTACTGGTCCCTGTATAACGGCTCAACCAGCTCCTCTGGTACTGCGTCTGAGGGGAGAGAAAGACACGGAACAGGAAAAAGGATACAGGGTTAGAGGTGGTTTATGCTACCATTTTTTTTCCATCACGATACTGATTCTAATACCTGAACTCTGCACATCAACGGATGCCGAGTGACTATCTGATACCAGTGCATGCAAAATCAATTTTTTTTATTTATTTTTTAACAGCTGTATACTACTATCCCTGCATGGATGTATTATAATTGCTATAATTGTTGTATGGTCTTGCTTAGGTTAAAAAAATTAGGCTGAAGTAGCAGGGCTTTATTTTGGAGCTAATAAATCACGTGATATGGGACTGTTGCATAGATTTGCGTACTTGCTGGTATACCAACATTTTTGCTGATATCAGCGGCGTTTCCTGTACTGCAGCGTGTCTTAATCTGCCTGAATCATGTCAGATAGATTGTCATCAGCTGTTCCTTGTTTAACAATGAAGATAACAACTCCACTAATCCTAAACCACTTCATGGTGTCATCCAACTACGTCTTTTGTTATTGTTTTAACAGAGACCCCTAGCAGCAGAATTTTCACAGTGTGTGTTTAAAAAAATCACAATACATTGCAATATACTGAATCGTAACTCCTGTACTGTGATGCCTATCGCATCATTAAACTAGGCTAGATAATAAGAAAAATATGCACGCTTAAAATCTGCAATAACTGATAATTTTGCTCTTTGGGAAACAAGCTGTAATCACAACACTGAAATATTGCTATCATATAGCAACAATAGCTTTTCTTTTTGGTCTCCACCAACTCCCGAGGAACATATCTGGCTTTTTGGCTGCTAAATCGGCTCACCATGAACTGTGTCTGTCTGCTGTTTGGTGCTGAGCAGGTAGGACACTGTTGGTTCTTGACAGCTGCCTGCTGCGGCTAAAAATAATTACGAGAACAGCGAGAGCGAACCAAAACAGTAAAGTTGCAGTAAAACCAAAACAATGAGCTGAAAGAGGCTAAAACACAGAGGGGAACTGCAGAGTGTGGTTATAATTCTCTGTGTGTGGACTATTTGTATACAAATCAGGCATACTGATCGATACTGCAACAGCTAGTCTGGATCACCTCCTGTCCTCCAACTCCACCATCAACAGACAAGCAAACAGTGAATGCATGCACTATTCTTTCTATATTTTACTGCCTTTGTTCTTGTTGCTACGGCTTCACTACAGCACACTGTAGCTCAGAGCCTCGCCTTCGTGGCCACAAGCTCAAAGCTTGTTGCACACACCCAGAAAATATGGCATACGCCACAAAACCTCCGAAACACCATCAATGAAAATCCATGAGGTCAGTTAGCAGTGAAAGTTTCAGTTTTCAGACAGCGAGACACAGTTTTCAGCATCACAATAACAAGCACACACATATGTCATGTGTATGTTTGTTGGTGCTTATCTGACTGAACATCCAGACAGGGCATCTTGTGATCACAAATCCACAGTGTGTATGTGTGTGTGTGTGTGTGTGTGTGAGTAGTAAACTGTAGCTTGTATGTGTGTAGGTAGGAGTGTATGTTAGAAAGCATGGAGTACCTTCTAATCATGTTACCCCATCCAGTAAATCTGATTTGAAGAAAATAGCTGGACACACACACACACACACACACACACACACACACACACACACACACACACACACACACACACAGAGCTACACTTCTGGGACTCATTCACTCTTCTTCTCTCTCTCTTATGTTGTTGTTAACCACACGCTCTGAGTCAAAGTTAAACTACACTCGTCATCAGTCCGTCATTCTTTTAATGCACCTCTATCCTATGTGTGTCACTTCAGTCAGACAGGAGCCTTGTATAGGAATGTGTGTGAGTGTGTGTGTGTGTGTTTTACAGCACTGCATGCTCCAGTATGAGTGTGTATTCCTGGTGTGTGGGGTCATTTCCTCTCTGCCTGCGTCTGAATCACACTGACGGAAACAAAGGACACTACAGGAATCTTTCTTAAAGGTACAGCTTTACGTTCCAAACAACAACGCTGCACAAGCAGAAGCCGTAAAGCTCCACAAAACAACATCATAAAATTAAATATTTAAAGCTCAGTCCAGACAAAAATCCATTGAGCGTGTGATCAAACCTCTGCAGTTTTCCAGTGGCTGTGGTTAGTGCAGCCCCCCCCTGCGCCGAGTGATGAAAAAGAGATATTTAAAGCAACAGGCAGATGTTAAACCACATCTACTTCATAACAAGCCCTCCAGCGTCGAGTCACATCTATTAAATCGACCCAACTTTTGTCCGAACATCTATAAAGCTGATTAATGAAGCTGTGCTCGAAGGATTCAGCCTCTCAGAAGACAAATTTGCCGACTAGAGCCACATCTCGGCAAAGTAATTATGGTGCTTTAGTCAGAAATGGTTAGTTACAGTAGAAACTGTTCACTAAGATTTGGACTTTCTTTTCAGACAATGGCGGTTCGCATTCACACATCAAAGTTTTTTTTTTAATCTGATTTAAGCGTTAAGGTTAATAAAATCATTTTAAAAAAGATCAGCAAGCTACAACAGCAGAGAGAGCGAGTTTTTCTAGAGTTCATGAAAATCTGCCTCGTCAAGTAAAAGCCCCTCTCCTTTGTGTTGGCCATCAAAGAGGAAACAGACAGGAAGTGGCTGCCACAGGAAGTCCAGGCACGGAGAAGACTGCTCCCCTGGAGACCCCTGGGATCACAGCTCAGCATACACAACGCCACGGTCAGCACAGTTTATCTCTGCTGCCTAACTGCCCTTTGTTAAAACAAACTGATTCAGTTAGTAATCTGGACTGACTACCGGTCGGCCCTAATGGTTTGTAAATATATACAGAGATTAGATTATTAGCTCATTAGCTTTGACTTCTTAGTATTTGGTGTTGGCTCTCTCACTCTTCATTTGAAATAGTGCTGATCTCCCACTTCAGACAGATTATCGTCATCATTATGTGCAGGGGCGTACCGGGGGAAAAAACCCAAGTAAACTCAGTTCATCCACTTCTTTGAGATGAGGCAGAAAGTTCTCTGATTTATTTTTAGATCAACTTTATCAATTAATAAGGGAAACAAGGTGACTAAACTACAGCAGCCTCACTTAACCCACCTCATTATTTACCACTACACTCCTGACAATGTGATAGAGAAGATAATAAAAAGAAACTTTAAACCTGCAATGACTAAACTAAACAAAATTATCATTGATTTGTAGGATTGTGCCAATTTATTAGCCGAACGTCGGTATCAGCCGATCTTTGCCTCGCTGACCGCAATCAGCCAATGGCAGTGGCCTGTTGTGTCACATCACTTTTGCACTCATTAAATGCTGGTTGGTTATGTTTTTTATCTGCATTTCCTTTATTTGGAGTCATATTTCTGGCCAATGTATGTCTGACATTAACTTTTATATCATGGTCTGGGTGAATACTCAGTTTTTAATTGGGTGCAGGCTGTCTATTAATTCCTGGTAACGGACACCTCCTAGGTAGTCAAAGTAAAACTGTATGTTCACCATTTTAAATTAACCTGCTGGAACGAGTAACCATAGCAACAGGGACACAGTCAAAGCCTCTGTTAAAAACCCCTTCATTGAGTCCTTAATCAGAAATTAATGGCCTCCACATCATCCATTAACTACTGTGAATACTCCTTACTTCTTTTTGCTCTGTTTTTGGTCTCCACCAACTCCAGAGGGAAATATTTGGCTTTTTAGCTCCCTTATATTCACCAGCTAGTCTCTGACTGTGTTTGTCTGCTGTTTGATGTTGGGCAGGTAGAGTCTATTGTTGTTTTTTGCTGAAAAAAAAGCTGCTGCAGATCAAAAATGTCTCTATGAGAGCGATGAGAGTGAATCAAAACAGTAAAGTGTTGAGCTGAAAGAAGCTAAAATGCTGGAGGGAACTGCAGAGTCTGGTAATAATTCTCTGTGTGTGGACTATTTGCACATGAGAGGTTTCATACAAGCAATATTTACTACATATATGTAGTCATGTTGAGTATATCTGCTTCAACATTACTGTACACTAATTTGGGATATGCCTTCGTCCAAACGACTTGCACGTTTTTCCCACGTACACATATTAGGATTAATTTTAGGTTTCAGAGTCTTCCTCAATGACACATACGCCCGGGGATCAAACCACAACCCTGCAATTAACAGCCAGCCCTCTCTACCATCTGAGCTACAGGATCTTAGCACTTTGCTACATGTGCTGGATATCCAATAATTATTTATTTTCTATTATTTTTACTTCATGCTCAGTATGTTAGCAGACAGCATGAGCTAGCTTCTCATGTCAAAGCACCATAACATGCAAAACACAGAGCACAAAGCCCTGAAAATCACTGCACAGACAAAGACTTCAGGGAAGAAGTATACATGTTTTCATTCAGGTCGATCACTGACATCATCCGATTTCACTGATCAGTTCCCTCGTAGCTGTAGGAGCACAGCGGCATTCATTCCTCCGTGGCTGGAGAGGTAATCTCTCTGCTCTCCATGCTCATCTTTGCTTTAAGTGATACTGATGGAGCTGGAGCATTTCCATTCATCTGAGGGAATCTTCTGAATGAGCTGAATTAAATCATTGTGGTGTCTGTGCTGCAGTGGATAATGTGATAAAAACCCTCCAGCGTAGACTCCTCATCAAATGACGAAGTTCATATGACAAAAAATATGACCTACACGTTTAAATTTAAACTGACCCACTTGCAATGTGTTAAAGATCATTTTAAAGTTTTAGATTTGATTTAATATTCATTTTAACAACTTGCAGTGCGGTTACAGTGAACTGACACTGAGGTAAACCACTACCAGTCAGTGACCAATAACCACCAGCTACATTAACCCCAAGAGAACAGAAATCAATGCTGTACATGTACTGATTATTAAAGCCCTCCTCCACTCAAATCTTCACTATGCAGAATGACGCACATGCAGAGTTGTGCAGTTTTTCTCACATTCAGCTGTTAAAAGGGGAAAGTTTCTCCGTGCTCATCTTAAATCTTTTACCACATGGAAGCCAATCACAGTTTAATATGCAACATGAAACCTCTATCTCACACACACACACACACACACACACACACACACACACACACACACACACACACACACACACACACAGGATGGATTTTTCATTGAAGTAGGAGCCATCTCATGTCCAGCAATTAAACTTTTGAACTGAACAGTATTTACATATTCTTATTACACGCCTTTGTTAAGGTCAAATTAATTGACATTAATATTTCTGGGTATCAGACTGTTGCTATGGTCACTGGTCAGGTTATAGACTCTGGAGGAGCAATACAATCATTTTAATGCCATAAAATCATTATTATTTTGTGTTAAATTATTGATTTTTTAAAACTAAGGGGCTGTGTATTAAGCAGGATAATGTACAGTGAGCAGGTCTTTATTGCAAAGACCTGTCCGCTTCATGTCCTGCATCACTCTGTCAGGGTTTATTTTGCAATAACATCCCGCTCACTGTACATTATCCCTCATGCGCCCCATATACTGAAGCTTTGAGTCCTCTGCAGTGGCCGTGGGTTTGATTCCCGCCTGCAGCCCTTTGTTAAGTTCCCCAATTCTTTCTCCTCCTTTCCTGTCATATCTCCAGCTATCCTATAGCCTATAGAGCATAAAAGCACCCCCCCCCCTAAAAAAAACTAGTTAATTGAACTTTTTGTGGTAAAACCAGATCCGACAAACTTAATTACACAAAGCAGAGCGGTGTTGTGTATCTTACAGGATGTCTGGTGGGGCTTTTTAACAATACACGAATGAATTAGGCTAGCTTTTAAAATCTGAGGAGGTGACCTCTGTTTGGTCCTTCATGCAACGCCCTCCTGGTCCATATGATGCAAACATGGAGAGACATCAGGACAAAAACAACCAACCAAGGCCACACAAATGGACAGTTAAAGGGTAAAACCGTTCACACACTCACCTCACTTCTTTGTTCAGTACACAGGTTAATTTAATTTGCAGCCAACCACACCCCAAACAATTCAGGTCCACCCTACAGTTTATTTGACTTATAATTTCTTTATTTCCCTCTAGATTTACACTGTTTAAATGGAGTGCACACATTTTCACACTGTAAGGTTAAATTTCGTAATTTTCTGCTGTATTAATTATTTTTCTTTGTCTTCTTTTGAGTTAGCATGCTGGTAGGGTGGTATTATCCTGGACAGGCAAAAGGTGTGGCCAAGAGGTGGAACCTGCTAAATCCTGTGGCCAGCTCATCAGGCCGTACCATCTCCAGCCATGTCAGAGGGGGATTTAGGTTTAGTTAGGTTTTCCTTTGTATTAGTTTTAGTAGATATCCATTTTGTTTCCCCCTTTTGTGTTAGTTGGTTTGGCCAAGCCAGTATATATGTTCCCTCATGTTTCATTTTGTTACATCAGTTTGTTCAGTTAACACCCTGTTTTGTTGCTGAGTATAGTTACATTTTGTTGATCTCTTGTATAGGCCTTGGTTTGTATTTTACTTTTTTTGGGTAAATAAAATCCTCTTTTTCAACAACTACTTGACAACCTGCGAATGAGATTCAGCAATCAACTATCTTTGTCCAGGTTTGCTTACTGTGATTGGCCAAAGTCTTCTGTCACTGGCTACCCTTTCTGAAGCCTTCTAAAGCTTCAGAAAGCCAACAAGAGCTGCAGGAGTCTCGCAAACCACTTGAATTACAATATGCTATAAGGTTATGATGGAATTTTTGCCCAATGATGCCAAAAATAAGCTTTAATTCTGCTTCTTTTTATGAATAAATCACTTTGTAATGTCTGTGTTGAAGTGTTATATGAATATTTTTTACTTCTATGCTTGCTACTGAGTTTTATGTGTATGTATATCTATGTTTTGTGCTTATGCAAATGTGTCTCTCTGAAGTTTTGGCGCAAACTTTCAATTGATGAGAAAGTTCTAATATCTGAGCAGCATCACCAGATTCAAACCATCGCTCATCCGTCCAAACTAGGCCACACGGGGCTCTGAGGACCGGTTATGAATTGGGCCACAGTTCTCGGCGGCGCTGGGAGCTGAAACTGTGTCACTGGAGGGACGGGAAAAAACACGGCGGCTGCAGTGTGCTAACAGCCGCAGGTCTTGTTGAACATAAGTGTGGCTTTCCAGCATGTTACTGTCCTCTAGCACCATGTGCTGTATGTCTCTGCACCATTTCATTTCCTCTGAGAGTAAAGAAATAAAAGGAGTCGTGTGCAGCCTTATTTGGCGCTCACTGTTGGATCAATGGGTGTGATTCAGAGGTCTGTCTTTTGATCTGTCTCTTTCCAGGTTTGTCTGTCTGTGTGGCGGAGACTCCGAGTGCTGTACATGGAGGAGCAGCCGTTAAAAGCATTCATTAGGAGCTGGGGTAAACCTCCGAGCTGAAAGCAGGCTGGAATTACTCTTTATGGGGGCAGACCGCCAGAGCCTGAGCTTCCAGACCACACTGAGGACAGGAGACAGGCCACAGCTCGCATACATGGAGTCACATGTAAAGAATAATTACTGACACACATATCCATATGGAAACATCAGCAGTGTTACTGTCAGGAAAAGCAAAACACAGCAGGCGACTGCCTGTCAGCTTTTATACTGTATGAAGCTGTTACAGTGTGCTAACAAGGGAGAAACTTTAGTAGAGCTGAAATAATTAGTCAATTAATCAATTAGCTGATCATCTTACTGGCAACTGAAATAATTTTCCAAGCAAAAATACAGAAAATTCCTTAGCTCTAGCTTCTCAATTGTGAATTCTATTTTTTTACAGTAAACTGAGTATCTTTTAAGACTTTTAATCAGACAAAATAAGACATTTTAGGTTTGTGTTTAAGCAAAGTGTGATGGGCATTATTTACTATATTCTGACATTTCATAGAGCAAAAGATAAACCATTTAAGTAATTATAAAACAAATATTCCGAACATTCCCTGTTTCCAGCATCTAAATCATGAAGATTTGCTTTTATTCTTCATCTAATATGATAGGAAACTAACTACTTTGTGGTTTTGGACTGTTTGTCGAACAAAACAGGCAATTTTAAGACACAATTCTTGGTGTTTGAAACGTGTGATGACTGTTCAAGATCAATTTTTTAGAACATTTAGATTCCTGCAAGTAAAACAAGTAGAAAGGAGTCATTATAGTTATGAGCAGCCGCAGCACAAAAGATGGTCAGTTTACTGAGTGCATCAAACAACAAATACATTTGTTGACATGACGCGACTTTGTGGTCAGCTACAGATTTCAACTCTCTCCTTACATTATTATATTTTGCATTATAGATTATTTTATCTATTATTATGTACGTGTGAATTAATGTTTGTATGTTTTGTGTTTGCAAACGTGCCTCAAAGTGCACTGAATGGTCTAACCTTGTAAATGATCATTGAATTAATTGAGAATTAGCCACAATATTAGCAGCTGCAGCCCTGAACTTCAAGCAGAAGTGCTGTTGTTGCATCTGTAGATCAGCCATCCAACAGTAAAGGCTGGCAGTACAGATCTGCAGTCAGAGTGTTACATAATAGGTTTGGCCTGACATCTGCAGAGCAGAGGGGAATAATTAGCATGTGGCGTGCAACAGGTTAAATCAATGACACTGTGTGCAGTGATGTAGAGGATCTGACCTGTGAACTCCACATAGACACTGTCAGAAATTTTCATTAAAAAAAAATGATTCTGAGGTATGAAAATTATTTTTTTGGATGTTCTACTTTCGAAAGTTTAGATGACTGTGAATTTACAATTACATCCATTTTATTTATAAGTTATTGGTTAAAAATTAACGTGAACAAATTATGCTAATACAGGCTTTGCTAGCTAGACCCTAGTGTTCAAAAAAGAGTAACCAACCATTTTCTAACTGTCAATTGTCTGTCGATTTAAATCTAAGCCTGTTATGCTGAAAACAAAACCCCATTTCTCTGAAAATACACACTTTAGAGTTGGAGTCCAGTGACTACCTGCCTTACTGCCTGCCAGACTCCATTAAGATACTGGTTAATTTAACCATTTTCTACTCGCTAACTAAATTTAGTAAAACTTCATTATTAATTTGAACTCTAATAAATATAAAACAGCCAAACAGAAACGTTTCGCACCGGAAAGGAAATTAAAAAGGAGAACATGCTGACAGTAGCGTTGTTGTCGGAGGAGTGAGTAATTCAACTTAGCATGTTTCTTTAATCTCTAATGAAATATCATGGTCATTTTATGATTTTATATTTCACTTTTAACTCAATTTCTAGTTAGCTAGTGGTGCAATTGCCCCCTTGGTGACTCCTTGCATTAAATTTAATATTACAGTCTTGTCCTTATCAATAAAAACATATCAGCTGTATTGTTAATTAGTGCAAATAGTTCTGTTTCTTATGTCGAACAGTATTTCAAGTAGCCTGATGGAAAATGTACAAAATGTTTCAATTGCTCCTGGTCTCCCCTATTTTTTTTTTTTTTTTTACTGTTTTTCTGATAAAACTTAAGTTCTTCTACAAAGGAAACACTGTGGATTCAGGACTTGAAACAGAGTATTTTTAGACTGTGGAATTTCTACTTTTACTTGAGTGAAAGATGTGACTCCTTCTTCCACCACTGAAGTAAGAGAGTAGTTTAACTGGGTTTGTCTGTGACACTGAGAGTCTGATTACAGGCTGCTGTTTACAAAATAGTCCCACTTGTAAACCGCCCAGGATCAGTCCACATTATTACACACGTTAGATGGTCATCTTAACAATGTTTTCCATTAATCTAATCCAGAGATGAGCACGATTAGGAGGCGCCACCTACCCGAGCCGAAAGCCTTGGCCACCAGCCACGTCAGGCTGCATGATATCTTGGCCCTGGTGAAGTCGTAGTGGTCGAAGCTCTTGATGGCAGGAACGATGAAGGTCCGTCTCATCCCTCTGTCATCTGACGCATGATCTCCCATCTTTCTGTGTCTCTGCCGCGGGGCCGTTCACACTGACTGCAGCTGGAGGATCAGTCAGCCTGAGGAATTCCTCCTCACTGCGGATGACATCCCGTCCAGAGGAATTCAATGCAGCAAAATTTCCCCTTCTCCAGAAAAAAAAAAATAAAAAAAACTTTGAGCCTGGCCTTGATTGTTGGAGAGACGGCACGACGAGTTGGGACTCGAATAAAGACCTCTCCTCCTCTCTTAAATGAGCACCATCCTCCAGTTTTAGTAAATATCCTTAAATGCTGACAGCAGAGCGCAGTTTAGGAGAAGGATTTCTGAAGATTTCCTCCCTCATTCCCTGACAGTATTCTCCTCCTCAGGTTGTCCGACATAACGGAGCAGCTGTGCGGCAGAGGAGGAGGAGGAGGAGGAGGAGGACAGCCTGAGTCCAACACCAGAGGACAGTCTCACAGATCAGCTGAAGACGCTGGTTGTGTCCATGTTGTCTCTTTTCTAACTGTTTTCCCCCTCTCTCTCTGCCTCTCTCTGTCTCTCCGCCGCGTCTTCTCTGCGCCTTTCCTGCCGCACTGATCGGAGGAGAGAGCGCAGCAGTGCGCATGCGCGGTCCACCCACCCACCCAGTCTATTCAGTCCTGACAGGAGTCACCACAGTGTAATACAAACCAAGGTGGAGTTTCTGACTAACTCACAGATGTTGTTTCCATGGAGAACTCGAGAGAGAAATATACCTTTTATTTTATTTTATTTTATTTTTAGAAAACAATATTTAATTATTTATACTCTTGTGTACATAATATCATCTATCTATCAATCTAGAATGACTGGCACTGAAATTTGAAAAGATTTACAAGAATATTTAGTTGGGGTGTTATTGTTGTTAACTCTGAGTGTGACCCTCCCACAGACGTGACTGATTTGATAATAGGCTATTATTTAAAAAAAAAAATACACCCAAAAAAAAATCAGAATTTTCAATATCTTGCCCAAGTTTCAGATTATTTTTGCTTCGAATCACTGTATTATGAGGATTTCTTGACATCAGTAACCAACAAAAACAAAGTCAGAAGTGTAAAATTTCCAAAAGCACCATATTACTGTATTTTATTGCTGTGTTTTATGTTTAAAGCACTTTATAATAGTTTGATTAATGCTAAACTGATGCACGTGATAAGTAAGCGTCTGTCCAGGGTGGTCACCTGGCTGATACAGAAGCAAGTCTGAACGAACAGGATGCCCCTATGCTGGAAGAAAATCTCCTTGTTTTAGTGACAGTCAGAGATAACTTAAGCAAATGAAAAAAGTGAAGTTTACTCTTGAAGCAGAAAAAAATGTGCTTCAGTATTTATCACCTGGCATTTCATTTCTGTCCTCTGTGGGGGAGACATGACACTCAGGCCTTTATTTCAAACACCATGCATGTAGTTTATTTGAGTCAATGTCCTCTAAAAAGCACACCCTTAGCTATGAAGTGATGTAACACACATGTGGGTGTGGCCAACAGACAACTTCTGTCATTTTAAAATGGAAGGAATTTCAGCAGACATTTTTTGGAAGTAAGGGAGTAAAATGATCAAATCTCTAAAAATATATTGTTCTTGTCATTCATAGGGATGTTGTTATTTATTTATGTGAGTCTTAACTATGTTATATTAAGATGTTTTAAGTTTATGTCAGTGTTAAGCCTTCGAAAAACAAAGCACTCAGTGAGGCAGAACAGATTTTGATCTGCGTGACCACATTATCAGCTGATAACTAAGGTCAGCATGCACAAAGAAATGGACTTTCAGCACCATCCTGCATTTCTTTAATCTGGCTACCATAAACAGCAGGATCCAGTACAGGTCAGACCCACCAGGCCTCTGGGAGACCTGCAAACAAGAGGTCACAGTCTGTGCTTTACTCAAAAACAGTGTGTGTTGCATGCAGCATTTACCACTAAGCAGAGTTTTAATAAAGTAAAGTACAATTTTCTGGTGAAAACTATAATGACACATGATCATTTGTTTTAAATTTATTTCCAGTATTCATGAAATGTGACAGAATGAAATAGAAATGCAGAGAAAATGAACATTCATTATGACCAAACTGATGCCTTGTAATGTGTTTTTTTGTGGAAAACATTGACCAGATGTCCACTACAAGGGACATAACATTTAAGAAAAAAATATTTGTCATATGTTTCTTAAATCCCAATTTCTTAAATTATGTTAAAACATCTAAATATTAACAGGTCTCAGGAGTGTGTGTCACACCAGAATGACACTCTGGCAGCTCAAGAAGATGTGAGATTACACAGACATAAGCCATATCATGCATAATCTTCGACATAAGATCCTCACCTGTGACAATTTAATGCATTTCTTGAGTTTTTTGCAGGATGTGTTACTAATATCTGTATTTTCCATTTGATATTGCTACATCCACTCAATGCGAATACTTCCTCCACCACTGATTAAAAGCAAAATAAGCAGTCAAAGATCAGTAGAAAACAAATATACATGTATGGGTTACACAGGAACACCCATGAAGAGATTTAAGGTGTCATTTATAGTGTCATGAGATGAGACAGATAGGACCTAGAATAAAAATTTATTCAAGAAGCAACCTCACAAACAAGGTTACAAAGTGCATCAGCAAACTGATAGAAAACTACCCCAAAAATCTATAAAAAATGAACAGATAGTAAAGAGGAGATACAAAAAGAAAAGTATAAAAAAAATATCATAAAAAATGAAAATAAATTTGAGTGTTTTTACCTGATCCTGATCCTCAGGTAATTTGCATCACTGCTTGTTCTCATTTTCAGTCTGAATTATTCAAAGCAACCAGCCTGCAGTTTGGCTCATAGACAAAATGTCAGAAACAGAGGTCCTAATTAAGTGTGAACCTGAGTTGATCCAATAAATCTTAAAATTAATTTTATAATTTACTGACAACCCGTGATGTTCATGTTTCTGACATCGTGTTAACAGCCTGCTGCTGTTTGACTACAGACACGAGAGAGAGTTGTCACAGAAAATAAAAGTCAAGCTCAGACACGGATGCTAGAAACTTGATCTGGTCACCAAAACTGAAGGTCACTGTCACACCAAACTGTAAACCCTCACACAACCACAGGAACCTGTGATGCCTCAATGCGAACACTTGGAACAACACAGAAAATACAAGGGGCTGAAGAAACAAACAACTACTCACGCTACTGTAATTAAATTATTTTGGGTGGGGTATTTGTTTAAGTCTGTAATTTTACTTGAACTTACAGTAAGCATGCATTAGGGGAGACTGGGGAGTGTTGTGACATCGGCTCAGTTGTAAAACTGTCAGTTTGACCAATCAGAAAAGTGCTTCATGTCATCAATATGGTGCACTCCTATTTCCTGTCTGGGCTCCCAGGAGAAGATACAGGTCCCTGCGAGCAACATCGTGGATTTTGTTTTATTTTTCAGATACATTGGTTTGAATCACATACTGTAACATGACTGTAACACACTGTAGCCGTTTCTCCAGTTTAATTTAAAGTTTTGCATTCGTGCCACAAACAGGTAGCTGTGTAATGGCTGCCTGGGATGGGGACAGTTGTAGCAGTTCTGCATTGTGTGAAACACTTAGTAAACTCAAGACAAAAAGAAGTGTGGGTCAAGTGTGTATGCTGTGAGTTTTGGGCCCACAAAGCCTGCGGCAATCTACATTTGCTGCAACTGTGGCACATGCACATTCAGGAATACAGTCTGGAGAAACTCATAAAGTGTTTTCTGTCACTTTAAATTGTTCACCTCATTTGCAACAGTTAATTCTTTAGTCATTAATAAAGTTCTGTCATAAAGCGGATAGTGTAGGCCTTAATTCAGCAAACTGCTACATCTATTCCCAGCTAGTGTTACAACTCACCCCTGTAGTCGGGTAGGCTGTAACAACAGTGACACTGACATTAACTCACATAACCTGTGAGTTTGTAGACACCAAAGTGAGTTTTATTTCAAGTAGACGAATATGATTAACTTGTATAAAAGTTTGCGAGATCAAGCACACACAACAGCTGAGTTCCTGATGTCCAGACAGAAAGTGTTACCACCATCCCCGGTCTCCCCTTCACCATGTAATCTACTTAATTACTTTTAAAGTCGTATCTCACCAGAGTAGACATACGGTTTGAACGGATACACAACAAGTATATTTTGTAGCCAACAATCTGCAGACAGATCAATGAAAACCATGACAAACAGATGAAAAAAACTCTGGTTAAAATTAAAACTAATACTCTGAGTAATTTTGAGAAGAAAACTTTGTACCTTTACTCAAAGTATATGTAACACCAGTAGTTGAGTAATGTTCTGGTGATTTAACAATAGTCCTACCTGAGTACAGATTTATAATACTTTTTCTGCACCGCTGGAAAATACTAGAATTAAATCTCTTTTATGTTACAGACACCAGAGCAGCAGTGCCTCTGAGGCCAATGAGGAGTGATGAGGAGCGATGAGGAGCGATGAGGAGCGTGTAACAGCGTTGCTCTCTAGTGCCTAAAGTGTGTTCATACAGCTCATGAGATCAGGAGATTTGTTCCACACGTCGGTCAATAGATGGCAGTCTGCTGCTAAATATTAATCTGAGCCTCCCCTCGACTGCTCGGCCTCTCGGATCATCATGATGGTGCTTAATTGCTCTTGAAACAGTTTTCACGAGTTTCTTCCTCCAACAGGTTTAAATAACAGTGAAAAATAAGCAGTGATGAAACCCCACAGAGTCTGTTACAGCGCAAACATTTTAGTGTTAAGAAAACAGAATTATTTCTCCCAGTTTCTACATATGAATCTCACCCTGTTATCAAATATTATCATATTTTTATCTTCAGTACTCCTCTTTGTCAATTGAATCCTCCTCGTCTGCACCTCCACCCAAAATCATCTGGGAGTTATTACCAATCACAATGTACTGTGCATTTTGAATATGAATGTTTCGTTGTGGTTCTGGTGGCATGTTGGGGTTGAGAACAAGTTTTTGCTCCATCAAAAGCCTAAATTCCTCTTTTTTCAACAGGTCTACTTTCTGACTCTCTCTGATCATCTGTTTTAGGTGCTGGTTTGATTGCTTTAGTCTCTCCTGTTTCTGCTTCTGCATCTTCACTTTCTGCTCGTTAATCCAGATCTTCCTCAGTTTGTTAATCCTCACTGGAGTCATGGACCTCTGTATTTTCTTCTCAAAGTTCTTGTTCTCGTCCAGTGGAACCATTGTCTGCAGAGGTATTGGGATGTCCCCCCTGGGCATGCGGTTCTCCCGGGGCAGCAGAGGGATGACCGTGTTGTACTTGTGCTTATTGTTGATGGAGCTGATCAGAGCAGAGTTCGTCTCCAGCTCCTGCATGCGCGACGTGAAGTTGCGTGTGAGTAGCAGAAGCGTGAAGGCTGTGTTGTCGATGGCGTCCTCCAAACACCTCAGGGTGCTCCTTCCCGGGGTGGCAAAGTCCTCGGAGAAAGTCGCGCCCTCACTGCTGATGACCTCTTCCACCTTTTCCTTTATGCTCTCGGCCATAGCTGCATCTTCTGGTGCGTGAAAGATAACAAATGCATAAAATATTGCCTCCTCCTCGTCCTCCTCATCCTCCTCCTCCTCCTCCTCATCTGTATCGTTGCTTTCCAGCATTTCATTTGCATCAGGCACTGAGGGTGGAAAACAGGTTGTTGCAGCAGGTAGTGCAAATTGTGGTGCAGTGGTTGGGTTGGTCATTTGAGTTGAAGGGATAAGACTGTCCAACTTACTGCTCCCTGTGGCGAGTGTTTGATCCATGCTAGAGTCTTTCTTTGCCCCAAACATACATGTGGGAGGTTGACTGGATGTCTGAGATCGTCCAGATGCATTTTCTGCTTCAAGTTCACTAACAAGGACTAAGGGCGCGTCGTGTTTGGATTTATCTGATGTTTCTGGAGTTCTTTTGTCATCTCGAAATGAAGCTGTTGGAGGTATACTTATCTCTAGATGAGTAGGGTATGAGGGCATGGAGGAGCTCGCCTGCAGTGGGCTCGGCATACTGTGAGCTCTCTTTGACTGATCGTGGGACAAAGTAACTTTTAAAGTCGTGTTTCCCTCCAGGCTGCTTTCAACATCTCTGTAAGACTTGAGGTGTGTGGGGGAGCACATCCACTCTGCAAGCGAAGGCCCACAGACATCTTTAGCCTCTTCTCTGAGCTGATCATACTCCAGAGCCTCGCTTGTTTTTTGGTCGCCAGTGGAAAGAGCTCTCTTATAAGCCAGATTTCTTAGAACTTCATCACACAGCCTCTGCTCTGATAAAACTTTGAAAACACGAGCCAGCGCTGCCAAAGTTTCTCCCGTGAACTCTTGGAACTGACCGCAATGCACGGCGAAATCTTCTAATTTACCTCCACTCATCTGCCACTTTTCAGCCAGATGTTTGGCGAGGTGGTTGTCCTTCAGCGTCTGGAGTTTGTTCAGCGCCTGCGCCTCCTTCTGGAGGACGATCAGACACAAGGCGTGGATGATATTATCTTCAGGAGACTCGCCCAGCTGGAATGTCAGGCTGAGCAGCCGCTCTGAAGGAGCTTTAACGAGTATGTCAAAGACATCTCTCAGTCCCGTCCCCTGAGTTTCTTGTCCTCTGTGACTCATTTTCACTTTTACTTGCTACTCAACCTCCAGACAGGAGCTGACAGGATCACATGTGGCTTTCCGACATTTTCTTCTTCATTCCTTCAAAAACTTGTTGAAGAAAGATGCGTACAATTTCTTGTTTCTGTAAAGAGATCAAATCAACACACATCAGAAGTTATGTAACATGTAATATCACAACAGTTATTAAAGGGATAGTTCTGACTATTTGATATAGGGTCGTATAAGTTACAACACAGTGTATTATCTACTGTAAATGGAGGTTGGCTCACATCCAGTTTGGAGAAGCAGAAATGGACACAAACATGGAAGCTAAGCAATATTCTGCTGTGGACATGATCAGCAACAAAAGGTATTTTAGCCACTTAAAAAATGTCCCACCTAAAAAAAAACCAGTAATGATATATTAAGTATATTTTCACTGCTTCACGCTGCTGTCATTTTTCTGACAGGAAACTGCTGTTATATAAGCCAGATATCCCTGTTGAAACAAACCAAACTCCATAAGCAAAATCACTTGATCTGTTAGCTTGTTTGCGTTATTGTGTGTCTGAATCCAAACCGTCTGTTTAAAACCACAAAGTCACACAATAACAGAAACAAACTAACAGATCGAGGCAGTGGTAGACCAGCGACTCCTGTGTTCTGTGAGGTAAAATTTCCCCTGTAGAGTTTGGTTGGTTTGGAGCGAGCGATATATCAGCAGTAAATATATTTAAAGTATCGCGTAACTGATTTTGATTAACCTTTTTTTAAGGGGCTAAAACACCTTTTGTCGCAGACCCTGTCTGCAGCTGTACATTGTTTAGCTTCCGTACTGGTACTTCTCCAAACTGAGGCTGTACCTGATTCAACCACACTTCAAATAATCCAAGCTATCCCTTCAACATGCATGAACCTTACTTATCAACAAAATCCACTTAAATGATCAACAGTAAAAGTAGTCATAGTGCAGTGAAATGGTCCCTGTCAGTTTTTTCTTGTTATATGTGATGTTTTTGAATTAATATTGCTGCTGCATTAATGTGTATATTGCATTTTACTGCTGTAGATATTTAGATTGAGCCCATTTTAACCACTTTATATACTGTTATACTGTTAGCTGGTTTAATCTACAGAAATGCATCATATTCTATAAGGTCAACATATGTTTGGAGTATCGCTGCCCTGTGAGAACCGCTGTGACAATGCATTTTCCAGCTAACCCAATTGTACACAGTGTTCCTTGCTTACTTTATGCTCTTTTTTCAATCTCCTCTTATATCTTTTTATTTGTGTAGTTTTTACATTTGTAATTTTATGTTTTTATATTTTTTTTGTATGTGTGTTTCATTGTTTAATAGCGTTCAGAATGGAAGGCAAAGGAAGACTCTCATTGTACAGGAAAACTTGTTTTAACTGTGTAGAATATGACAATGAATTTGACTTTGACTCTAAAGAGTTTATGTAACTGAAGAGCAGAGTTTTCTCAGCCCATGAACACTTAATTCATTCAAAATCAGAATGGTATGAAAAATTATAATCTGAAAAGTAACTATAGCTGTCAGACAAATATAATGGAGTAAAAAGCACAATATTTAGCTCTGAGATGTACTGGTGTGGGCATATAAAGTTACATACAATGGAAATACTCAAGTGAAGTATAGAAGTAGCCCATATTTGTGCTTTGGTACAGTGCTTGAGTAAATGTACTTGGCTACATTCCACCACTGTGCTCCAGCAAGGTCTAACCGACCTTTAACCTGATTTTCTGACAATAAAAGAATCAAAAACTTGATGAGAGTTACTCACCGGCATGGAGTTCTAGGCGCCATAACATTAAAATGAGTGTGTGTGTGCTTCCAGCTCAAACAAGGAAGTCACTCAGAGTCTCTTTTTCTCTTCAGGACAAACAGCAGAAAACTCTTTTTCTCTTAACATCACGTTCTTTTGGCACATACTCGAGAACGACCACAACTCAGTGCGGTGGGTCTGCTCAAACATCTGGTACGAAGTTCATCAGCAGTCGTACCTATGTCAGCTGTAGGCCTCTGCCTGCATGAAACACACAGCATGCTGATGACGTCACAGGTTGTGATGTAAGGGAGCCCATGAGGGACAAAAGGAAAGAATTCAGAACTACTTAAAAACATGCACAGTTCTCCACATGAGCAAATAAGTCAACTGCTGCTATATTTAATGCAATGATTTGCCAGAACTGCTCCTCACCTCTTTAACATGTACTTTGTGGCATTTTGTCAACTTTTATACACTTATATGAAATTATCACAACATCACACAATAAAACTTGGGATGAGTGTGGGAGTCTTGAGCTCCTCGTGCACAATAGGCGCAGCAAGGAGAAGAATTCTGGCTTTTTCCCTCTCCGCTGAGCGGCAAGTGTATTTTTATCCACGGAGGAAACCTCCAACCCTGTATTTACCAGGGGTGGGGTCACAGCAGGCAGAGTGCACGCCAACATCAAATCCCTCAATACAGTGCAGACAGAGAGCCTCTCTGTTCTTAGTGCACGGTGATATGTTTACTGTATGACCACTTCTGAGGGATTACTGTAACTCTATATGTAGGAAGAGTGGTTTCTATGTCTGTTGTAGCATTGGTATGTATATGTGCCTTTACAGAATAAAGTTGGGCCATAAAGCACATGCCGCAAGACCACAGCTCTGTTGCTTTAAGCGTAACCCCGTCTAGAGCCAACTAAGGGACTGTATGAAAATTATTCTAGTAAAGGAAGAGGGCATTAAGAGTTTTCTTTTGGACAAAAGCGCAGCAGTCTTACGGAAAGCAGGGGCTGGAATTTTTTCTCCCCAAGATTTTTATTTTATTTTAGCCTTCCCTTTATATAGTTAAAGGCACTGTCCTAAATTTTTCCTAAAAAAAATACTGTGTATTAGTCACACAAATGTAGGGAGGCGACGTCCCTCCCCTTCAGGTGCACCTTACTTAGATAAAAATTTGAATGGCTGTCAACGGCGAGAGAAATTATTTACGGATCCCATTTGAAATGTGTCGCGAATTACACATGATGTTTTTAAAATATAACTTTACGAGATGAGAATGTCACAGTTTGTGGTGGATTTGTCATTGTTTACTTAAGCTTTGTGCGAAACCGCTCAACAAACAACATCTCCCGTCTCGCACAACATACATCATCAACACCAACACTGCCCCTTGTAACGTTATCTTACCTGAAGTGTGTTTTTTCATTAGTGTCTCCTGGTCCTTTTTAAGAGAAATAACGAGCAAGACCCGTTACTCACACGACTTACATCCCAGTGCGAAACCCACAGGCATTGTAGTTTCAGTGGCTAACGTTAGCTTTTAGAGGGAGATGATCATGATGTCACTTGTGTGAACTCTGGGTGTGTAGTCTTTCTATTTATGCGTCCCCACAGTCCGACACTACAGCAGTTTTACAACAAACAAAACAGCGGCGCTCTTATTTTGTAAAATTATCTTTTAAATTGTCAGACAACACATGTGTGACTTGTGGCACAATCAAACGGGATGATAATTATTTGTTTGTCACCATTGACTACTGTTCATGTTTTTTCCATGGTGGTCCTTCAGAAGGGGAGGCACATTGACCCTGCTCTCTGCTTGTGTTTTGGTATTATTTTCTATGTTAGGGTCATTTCTGGGTGCCTCTGGACAGTGGTGTGTAGCCTCCAGCCACTAACAGCGTGCAGGTTGTGCGGTCGGGACTCAATAAAATTGTAGTCTCTGACTCAGTCTCCCTCTTTTGCTCTCTATCTGCAGGTCTGTTTATCTGTTTTTTCCAAGGACTGAGATGCAAACACTAACCAATGTAAAATATCAATCAATCAAGCTTTATTTATATAGCACTTCGCATAAAAAGAGAATGCAACACAAAGTGCCTCACAGAATTAAAACACACACACACAGACACACACAATTACAAAGCAAACTCTTTGTAATAGTAAAGACTAAAATAAGAACAGCAAACATAAAAAACAGGAACTGAGGAAACGCTGTCATAAGTGGGGAAACACCAGTGGCAGGATAAAAACTCAAAATAGAAAACAATTTTAAAGAAGAGAAGAATAGAATATGCCAGCTAGAGAAACAGATTAATAAGAATAAATAAATAGATAAATACACAATGATAATAAATACAAAATAAAGTTGAATTAAAAGCCAGGCTAAAAAGGTAGGTCTTGAGTTTGCTTTTAAAAACATCGACACTCTCTGCGGCCCTCAGGTCCTCAGGCGGGCTGCTCCACAGACGTGGACCACAGCTACAAAATTTGGGGATGATTAAAAGGCCGCTACCCGAAGACCCGAGGGTTCTAGAGGGTTCATACGATAAAAGCAAATCTGATAAATAGGTAAGACCATTAAGAGCTTTATAAACCAGTAAAAGGATCTTAAAATCAATTCTGATGCACACAGGAAGCCAATGCAGAGACTCTCTGTCTCATCCTCATCAGCAGCTGAGTTTTGTAATAACTGTAACTGAGCAACGTTTTTCTTAGGAAGACCAGGAAGTAGATCATTGCAGTAAAAAATTCTGCAGGTAATAAATAATGCTTTGTTTCTTGGATTCACTTCTTTGTTCTTTGTTAATGCGGCTTCCTCTCTTCATTTACTCTCCAGCTCAGTGTCTACAAGCAGCAACTGACAAATCCTGCATAGTACACCTTTAATATGTACACGACTGTATCAAGGGGTATGGTTGGGAATTGGGGGCTCAGACATTGCTTTTAGTTATAGTTTACTGAACCTGAATCCTTTTTAATCCCTTATCGAATCTCTTTAGACATCTTTTAGTGAAAAGAAAATGTTTTTATCTCCCTGAGTATCATACCTAAACCACGGAGATTCTCCTGTGCTGAAAGGGTGCTGGGCTCTCACTACATATTTTGTCACTGCTCTGTGACATTCAGTAACCCTGTTCTGACTCATCTCTCCTTTTGCTGTGAGGAAAAACAGCGTCTGCTCCTTGTTGGGGGGCTGCGCTACAGCTGCAGAAACCACAGAAGGAAAAAGTTAAAACAAGACACTGGAAATATTAATTCTGCTTTGACGTTCATTAAATAAAAACATACAGATCGCTGATTTTTCTGCACTTGACATTACCATGCTTGTTGCTGTGCTAAATGTTACAGAATCTGACAGGTCACTGAGCTGGGTGAGGACTCGTCATTCTCAAAATATCAAAAATGCTTGAAAAGTTTTTACCTTAATGGAAGAACAGTACGTAAATATTTTAGCAAGCGGACTTGTCGTTCCCCCCGTTTGTTCAGAGTTCCCTCCAAACATTGCTTTTGCAGCTCACCACGAAGCCTGATGCCATTCAAGGTTCCCGTCTTTTTCAAGGAAGTTTTCCCACGCCACTGTCGCCTCAGTGCTTGTAAATAATAATAAGAGTACGATAAATAAATACAGTTGTAAATAAATTTATAAATAAACAATAAATCCCAGTAGATGTTACACACTGCTCTGGTTCACCATGTTCTGTCAGTCTAACTGTTTAGTTCGCATTGTGTGCCTGTTGTGTCAGAGAGAGAGAAAAAAAGACCATTTAACAGAGACTGTGAAGGAAAAATACGATAAATGATTTGTTGGCCACAGAGCTTTGTAAAACTGGGTTTTGTCCACCTGGAACAAAAAAAAAAAAAGAAAAAGAAGGAAGCAGCTCTTGGAACCATTCACAATCCCTACATGTTCTGCACAACCAGATATACAACTAACCTTACACATAAGTTATGATATTATCTTCATTCTTTGAAATCATGTGAAATCATCCCAGCTAACACATGATGTTCCCATAACATTCCTGGAGGAGAATGGACAGGTTTCTATTTGATAACCCTCCCACGACTTACACATTAACTTACAAAACACGACACCAACTCACTAAATGTTTTACCTTTTCAGACCGAGGACGATCACAGTATCAAAGCGACCCGGAGCTGACGTTAGCTGCCAGCCTGACAAACAGTGTGGCTAACGTTAGCAGTGCTAGCAGCAGCAGCTGCTCTGCTTGCAGGTTAATGTCGGTGTCTGTGCTTAATGTGATCGAGTGATTATATACCAGCATTCGGCGAGGAGGGCCACTGTCCCCGACTAGTGGCGGCCAGCTGCATAACACCTTAGAGGCAACAGTTAACTGACATTGTGCATGAATAAATATTGAAAACTAGTTTAACCGACTAGCTTTTTACAGTGGCGACTAACGAGGGTGGCAATGTTTAATTGTATAGTTGACTATTTGCGCACATCCCTACTTACAACACTCTAAGAATGTTGCACAAGTGTTTCTTTTCACCGTAACGTTCCCAAATGTTCTAATTTCCACAGGAAGTAACATTCTTTGGGGGTAATTTTATAATGTTCCCTGTTGGCAGCCTTTTGGGTAACCCTCCCACAGCATTTTAAGAATGTCTGAGGACTGCAACCTTTACATTAGCTGGACAGAAGAAAGATTTGCGGCTGTAACGTTTAAGGAACACTAACATTCAACAAACCTTCTGGGAACATAAACACAACATTGCTTTTATGTTGCAAAAACTCTCCTTTTAACATCCAGGAAACACTAAAGGGGAACGCTCAAGTAACATTTCCTGAACATTCAGCTAACCTTCCACAAATGCTCCAGTAATGTAACACTAAAATGGGTTTTACATCAGACATTAACATTTATGGAACGTTCAAAGGACGCATTCAATTAATCTTCCTGGAACATTCAACCAACCCTTTTAAAACAGTTTGAAAATATATCACTAACATTTTCATGTAGGAAAAACCTTTGAACATCTAGGGAACGCTACAGGGAATCATTCAAATAACCTGCCTGAAACATTAAACTAACCTTTCCAGAATTTCCTGAAAACATAACGTTGGTTTTACATCAGAAAAACTCACCGAACATAAAACAGAGCAGAACTAGAATGTTTTGAAAAGCAAATCATGCTTGCTATAGACAGTGGATATATTAGTGCTCCATAAAGATAAAAGTTTTAATGTGAGTTAACAGTTAAACAAGTTGTACCAGTTTAATTTCTGGTCACTATTATTTTTTGGATATTAAGGAATATGGTGTTGTGGTTCTTTAAGACAAGGAAAGGGTGCAAAGAAACTGGAGAGGACCTTTCATTTTCAGAAAAGATTGAGACCCCTCCCCACACCAGTAATTTTCATACGGTCCCTAACTAGTCATGATATGCACATGATGAATTTTCTTATGAACACTCTCACACCATACATTCCCTCATATACCTCCCTAACACACACACACACACACACGTTCAGATGCACACATGAAAGCACTGGCACAAAAAAAAAAAAACAACACACACATGCACACAGCCTCGGGATCATCCTCAGTCAGTTACATAACGGACTGCCAAACGTCCATCTTTATTGAGGTCAGCTCTTTTAACGAGAGACACGCTCTCCCAGCAGCTGTGTTAGTCAGCCTGGCGGTAAATTTGCCTTCACCTTCAGGCAAAACATATAGTAAGAAGCTCTGTCAGTTCGTGGCTCCTCTTTAATGCTGTGTGGAGCAAATGCATTCTGACCTCTGCTTGTTTTTTGTTTTTTTCCTTTTGGTTGAAATATTACGTTGTTTCAACACAAACATGTGCAATTCACTCTTTACACAGTTTATTACCACAAACTAAAACGCACAGATGTGTGTGTCAGTGTGTTTGTGAGTTTCTGGCCGTGGGAGAGAGCCCCGAGGGAGAGACAGAGGGGTCACATATAAGAGGCTTTAGGGCAGACAAGTGAAAAGGAGGCCCTTTCTTGGACAGAGACTACGGATTAGGATGAAAGACGTACGAGTGGGGGATGCTCTCTCTCTCTCTTTTTTTTTATCTGTCTCACACGCTCGCCGCATCTCTCTCCCACATTCTGTATCATGTCTATTCAAAATGAGCGAGGAGATACAAAGACGGACGCAGCGGAGAGATGCAGAGATGGAGATAGCGAGATAGGCGCAGGGCAAAATACGAATTGAGACCTTGACAGATCGATAGCCTCTTTAGAATTCACTTTGTGAGAGGCCGAGAGAGGCCACGCAACGCCGCTGCTCTTTTCCCAGCCACTTGATTCGTCACACATGCTAAGAGAATTTAACACACTCGCTTCTGGCCAGGCAAATATATGCTCCACACACATGTACATGTGAAGACATACACAGATACAAGGCCATGCACTCATTCAATCCAGCCTCCACGCCCACGCTTTGGCCTCTTTTGAAACTCTGAATGAAACACCTGCACTGCTGCGGCCACGACCGAGCTCCGCAGAAAAGTTTTTGCATTTTCCTGCACAGTCCTACTGAGAAAATTCAAAGCAGCAAAAAACTTTAATATGTTACGCAACAGTGCAATTGTGTTAAGGTAAGATCGTGGTTAGATATGGATGGAAGAGACATTATTATCTGTATCTCTGTCTGTATCTGTTCACCCAACAAAATGATCTGTCTTTGTATCTGTATCTGTTTCTGTTGAACCAACGCAGTTTTTTGTCTCTGCATCTGTGTTCAGATAGGACTCTGTAAAAACTTGGTAATTAACTCTTACGTCCTGTTTCACACAGAGTGTTGTGTGCCTGATGTGCGTTCTTGCTGGCTTGGATTGCGTGGCCTCATCACTCTTTGGATAAGGTAGCAACACCACAACCTAAAAAGCTGTTAATTAAATAGTTTTTAAAACTTTTTTGTGACTATCACTTGTCACAGAGCTTGCTGAAGCGTGCACTGCTGTGCGTTGCAAAACCACACCCATTCTGGTTTTTGGGGAGTCCTGTATTCGTACAAAAGGCCGGAAGTGGGTGTGTTTTATATGGGAAGTCACGTTAAATTGAGTAAATGTAATTTTCTTACCTAGTAATGCAGTGGCTCAAGTTGATTTATTATTGCCATATAATTCATTCTGAAAAATATTTCCTTACCATCATACTGTGCTTTCCTCTTCTCTCTTGTTTTTGATTTTTAACTAAACTAAGTTTTATACTGTAGCCTCACCACCCCACTACTCAGGAATATTAAGCAATAAGCAAAAAGAAGAAAGTGGTGTATAAATCGAAAGATTTATGCAAAACAACAGGAAATATTTACAGCAGGAGTCTCAAACTGGTGGCTGTTTCTGGCCCCCTTTTGCCCTCCCTCCAGCTCGTGACATGATGTCAAAAATATAATATAATCTGCCCCTAAAAGTATTGTGTTAAATTATTTGTTTTTATTCTATCCTTTTTTTTTTAAAGTACTGTATCTATATATTTCTAGAGGACTGTATTTTTGCTTATATACTATATCCAGAAAAGACCAGCTTGTTCAACAATATTTCTCTGCAAACACAGAGCGGATTATCAAGTTAACAAGTGACATTTATGATCAGTTACACGACAAAACTGACAACGCTCAGCTGTTTTCATCAGGGGTATAATGACCAGTTTGAAGTAACAGAAGAGGTGCCAAGTTTGTGTCCAATTTGGGTCTAACTAATGCGTTAGATTGTAATCATTTTTTGTTAAATATGAAATAAGTTTGTAATGCCTCTCAGTACTTGAATGTTGAAGTGGACTCCTGTGAATTGCCAATAACATCAGGACAATTTAAGTTTGAGACCCCTGTTTCACAGTAAAGCTATGAAAATTATCCTCTAGTTGAAAGGAATAATCTTTAATTGTAATAATGCTGCATTCATTTTTCTTTAATCTTACTGTAGTTTACAGCGCTAGAATATTATAAATATATATTGTATATGTATTATAATCTGTGTATATTCTAATAATAATGTAATATTAAATGTCAGTACTTGTGTAAAAAAGATAAAAGAAAAAACAGTACTCTTAACATTACTGCATCTTATTTTATAAATTATTTTTCACAAATAGTTATGAGCAACTTTGGATAGAGGAAATATCTATTTCTACTGCATTATTTGTGCTTTCCTGAATAACGTATTTGGATTCGGGTGCATTCCATATAATGGATGGTTGCAGCTTTATAGCCTACATACATTGAGTCCAGCTCAGTTCATGCATGCTGTGTATCAAAGCAAAAATAACCCTGGCTATCACATACTGAGGCTAGTTTATGTTGTTGACAAAGCGGGCCAACAGATCTGAGTTAATGTGACAGTTAACTAGCATTAATTCAGGAGCAAAGGTAAATGAAGCGGGCCTGCGGACACGACAGGGGAGTGCAGTGTGGATGGGAAGACGTGTGTACTGTACCACACTGAACCATGCTTGGATGAGCATGTAGGCCATGCCAACAACAATGCATAATACAGCCTCTGGTGATGGGGGATGCATATGCACAAACCCCCACCTCACCTCACACACACACACACACAGACATACACTCGCACAAACACACACACACGCAGACTCACACGCATGCACAGACATTGACGGTGATGGGGCATGGAGCAGTTTATGCTCATATCAAGAGAAAGTCTTTGATCAGTGTGACAGCAAGGGCACTCGCCCCAAAGGAATTAGCTAACTCTTGCCTCGCAAAAGCACATCCACAATAAATCGGGCATGTTTGCATTTGCAACAGAGGGGGAGAGAATGTCTGATATTTAACGTCATTAATATGCTAAATTTATGAATATGATTTGTTCCAGTTCAACGTCCAGAGTACCATGTCCGAGAGTGGCATGATAACCATAAAGAGAAGAATGTGCACAAATTCAGGTTGCATGTATAATCCGCTCAGTTTAATAGGTTGTTAAGCTGCACAAGTAATTTACATATATGGTTTTTAAATTAGCACAAGCAGCAGCTTTATTTCTTCCGTATATAGAAATTTACAGAGTGTTCCTGACATGTTGAGGACTGTATAATGAATGTAAGATTTTGTTTATTTCTGCTTTTGGAGTCTGAAGTTACAGCACTTAATCACTGATACGATTAACACTCTTAAAGGTTTTGCATTTAATATTTACTTAACCCTTTAAGTAGTTCACCCAAAAATTAAAAATACATATTTGTTCCCCCTGGCCCGTAGTGCTATTTACCCTTCTAGATTTTTTTTTTTTTGGTGTGAGTTTTGGAGATGTCTGTCTTCTCTCCAATATAATGTGACCAAATGTTGCTCAGCTTGTGGTGCTCAAAGCAAAAATAGAATAAAATATATTTGAAAAATTCAAAAGCAGTGTCTGATTCCACAAATCATGACCCAGTGACTCAACATAATCTACAAATCTATGGAGTTGTGAGCAGTTTTGTGCAGGAACTATTTGCTTTGTGATAGAAAAGAAAGTAGTTCCAGTATATTCTAAACTAGTTCCTAGATTCTACCGCAGAGAGAAAGTAGTTCCTACATGAAATTGCTCACAACAAGGTCTTTGACTTTTTCAAATGTATTTTTCTGATGCTTTAATCACCACGAGCTGAGTGTCACTTATTCTGAATATATTTGAGAGAAAACAAATATCTTTACGACCGATATCTCCAAAACTTTGCAACTCACACCAAAATTATCTGGATGGATAAGTTGCTCTACAGGCCAGAGGAAAAATGTGTATTATTGATTTCGGAGTGAACTGTCCCTTAATATTTTACTATATTATTATTTACAGTTGTATTCCTTTGGGAAATATATTTATTTTCTTTCTTGCTGAGAGTTAAATGAGAAGACCGATAAAACCAGTACAATACAACCTCTGTGCAATAATTGCAACCTTTCATTGATTTGTATATTTATTTGCTATTTGAATGTATTAATACTCAAAATTTAATTTTAGTATTGTATATTTTATTTTATAAATGGACATTTTATTCTATTACTGTATACTTTTATCCTTTTATCCTTTATCCTTTTTACTTACTTCCTGTTATTATTTTTTTCAATGGACCATCCCAGTCAAAGATTGTACTCGAATGACCAACGTGCCAATAAACATCTTGGATCTTGAATCTTAAACTTAAGGCTAGCGTAGTGAAAACAGCCATGCTGGCTCTGGTGTTTGAGCCATATCCTCCAAACAAACCCTTTGTAATTTTCACACTTCAGTTTTTTAAACAAACAAGATAAAACATGTTTATTAGTGAACTTGCTGCCAGATTTTGTTACCTTTGAACGGAGCCCGTCTGTGTTGATTCTCAGCTGGCAAGAAACTGAATAACCGTATCTCCTAACTATTTGACGTCCTGGTATCTTTGTGAATTTCAGAACCGCTCAGACAAATCTTATTGATTCTACCTTCACCTGATACAGATCAATTGTGACATCGGTGTCTGTGGCAAAATGACCTGAATTTCTCACACATGCACAGACACATCCTAAATGGTGAATGGATGGTGTGTGGTATTTTCTTCTTTGTGAACATACAGTTTTTCATAACAGCTGTTTTTGATAACAAGCTGCCACGTTCATGGTGCTATTTCAATCTAAACATCTGATATTTGTCCATATGTTCTCTGGTTTCACAAGTACAGAAATGCACAGCTGAGAATGTGATGCTAAAGCTAGGAACCTGTTTTGTTTTGTTGTCTGTTCACATCTACTATTATTACCATAATTTATTTTTATATTAGTTATTGTTTATCAGAACTGTATAAAGTATTATGTATGTTAAAATTAAAAGCTGGGTCTCTGGTGCTCAGGTGCCCTTCTAGTTGTTATTGTGTCTGTACAAATTATAATTGTACTGCTGCTTCTTCTCCCTACTTTATTCTTATACTGATTCTACATCTACTGAAGTGCATGTCTGTCTGTATTCCTGAGTTTTGGCTCTTTTTTTCCCCTGTAAACCTTTTTTGTTTGGTTGGTTTTGTTTTGAGGGCATTTTAATCAATGGTTTGAATTGTCCAAATTGTAAAGCCCTTTAAAACAAATCTGCAATTCTGCACTGCATAGAAAAAAACTGACTTAATCTGACTTGATAAGTGTACAGTTTGGCCAGAGAGAAAGGTTGCTAAAGGTTTTTAAAGTCGTCCACCCATTTGTACATTTGTAAAGAAGAGGAGAAAAGAAAAACAGAACAAGAGCAGAGAGCAGAAGAGGAGAGGAGAGGAATTAAAACCAGCATTGTGTCAAAAATGAACAGAACTAAAAGAATAAATGGACCCAATCTGGCTGCACTTGGTGTTAGAATAGCTGCCCGTCCAAAAGCCCATGCCCAATCCCCCATGTCACTTTTGTCCGTCTCCAAACCCTGCGGATGCTCCGCTTGTATAGCAGATGCACATAACCAAAGGATGTGAGGCATGAAAGCAATGGGAAATTCATTACATATTCCTACCCCCCTCCGTTCACCATAATCACCACAATTAGCAGACATCTGCAGTGACTCCAAAGCTGCGAGTGTATTCAGGCAATCAGAGCAGCTTCACCGGCAGCACTGACTGCAGCCCCCTCTGTGATGGGCCTCATCCTGAAGGGAAGCATTCCATTAGAAACTCAGTGATTAATTGAGATGGAGAATTTGCTCCTGGCATCGAGCGAGAATGAAGCCCGACAGGAGGCCATCCATGATGGCAGAGCTGTGCGCGGGGTTGGTGGAGGTGGTCTGGTGTTTGCCGGGGACTGTGCCGTACTGTTGACGGTGTGAGATAAGGCGCTCACACTGTGGTTGGCAATTAGCTGTATGAGAACAGTTACCAGACGACAGCTATATGAAGATTTTCTGACCCATCAAGTAAACAAAACCTGTGTGTGTCTAATGACAATACAGAGTTTATAGCTACCTACGTTTAGAGGCAAAAAAAAAAAAAAGAAGAAGAAGCAATTGGTGGTGATTGCAATTGGTAAAATCCCCTGTTCGGTTTTGGAAGCACTTGATATCTGGATCCCCAAATTACTCAAACCACTGCAGCCGTGTATGCTGGGAAAGTCTGCATTACTTTAGCTTGTAGATGAATGTGTCTCACATTTAAGATTAAATGCTGAAACTTTAAAGGACTAGCTCAACATTTTGGAAAATGTGTTTATTAACTTTCTCGCTGACAGAAGATTGATACCAATCTCATGTCTGAGATTTCAGATTTTAAATGTGAAAAAACAGAGAGCCAGCAGTTTTTTTGGGAAAAGGACATTAATTATACGAGTTTGTATGATATGATTAATCACTTTCAAATCATGAATAAGGTTTTGTTGTGGGTTTGTTGAAATGTCAAAATTATCATACGTTCATCCATTTTTTAAATTATTGATTGCATGTTGTACAGTAGTTCTAATTACAGTACAAATACAATGATCATCATACATTTGGCAACACTGCTGTAAAGCCACCAGCAAAAAAATCTTTTATATCTTCTTGCAGGTGTGTCAAAGTCCCATAAAACAGGGTTAACCCTTACCTTTTTACTTTTCCTTTAAGATCTCTCCAAAGTACAAAGTACTGCAGCTGCAAAACATAGCTTTAGCTTTGGTCTCTTTGGCCCTCATTTTACACTGCAACATTGAAACAAAGGCATGCAAAGTCAGTTGGCACGCGTTTAGCCATTAGAGCAATAGGTGCACTTCAAAATGGGCAAGTAAGACGCGTCAGTGTGTTTGCGCCTTCAAGGGTGGAAAGAAGGAAACCGCCAGGTTTGTTCAAATGCAGCAAAATCCACCCACGAGCACATCTAAAGCTTCTTATAACACTTTATCTTATTTGTTAAATGTGTAATGTACAAAAACTGAGCTTTAAAAACTGCATGCTGTGGATATAAAGTGTGTTATGCACCTGATTATTTCTACTATATATTGTCTTTACACTTTTGTTCTTGTATGGATTAACCAAACAAGTCAGTTTTGCACCCTTTAGACAGGTTTGCTGTTTCCCCGTGTTTCCAGTCTTTGTGCTAAGCTAAGCTTAACCAGCCTCTGGTTGTAGCTCCAGATTTACTGTACAGACATCAGAGCTGTCTAACTCTCAACAAGAAAGTGAACATCCTAAAATGTCAACGTAATCCTTCAAAACGTTTCTGACTGGATGATTCTGAAAAGTGTTGAGTGGCCTACTGTATGTCGTCCATCTGCAGAGGCTGACAGCATGTTAGACAGCTCATTACTGAAGCAGTTGGAGATGTCACTCTTACTAGGCACAGTATGGCACAGCCATGGTTTTAAGCCTCAGCTTAATACGTTGTCATGGAAATCGACAGTAGCACATCGGACAGTTTCCATTTGAGTTGAGTCCAGGGCTGGCTTGAGTCTGGATCACATACACACACTCACACACACACGGACAGAAGAGTAAATACGCACATCAGTCTAGTTTACACAGGCACGGCCTCACCTTAAGCAAAAAATTGGAACTTTTTATGAACTCCGCACACAGAAAAGCTTTCGGATTGATGAACCGATTAATTTTTGACAAGATTTCATTTACTAAAGCAGTCAAAAATTTTTGGTTTCACTTTCTAATAAGGTTACATTTTTCTGCAAAGTATTTGATTGTAACTTTGAGGTAGTTGTACTTTATTCTTTGCATGCTCATTTATTACTTCTACTTCACTACAATTCAGAGAGAAATTTTGTACTTTTTACTTCACTACATTTACTTGACAGCTTTAGTTACTAGTTACTTAACAAATTATGATTTTTGCACACAAAGCCTATGAACATGTACAACTCCAGCTGAAATAATTGGACAGAAAAATTACTTTTTTGAAATTGTTCAAGGAATTTTTTATGCAAGAACATTTCAATGTTCCAGCTTCTCAAATGTGATTATTATTTAAATCATTAGAGCCCAAGCAGCGATGGTGTGAGGACGTATTTGTTCTTCTTTGGCTGCCTAATGAATTGTATTTTTGAGGGTCTAAAGATGCTTGAAACTTCAACAAACTTGCCTCATGCTTCAGTCATGGCGAAAATGTAAGTCTGATATGGGTTTACTACTAAATACCTACATGTGCAAAAATTGGTAGGTATGTGTATTATGTACATGCAAAAAAGCCTCTGGAGCCATAGCCTAAATCCATCAGAACATCACCCGTTTTGATCTACTTTAAAATGTTTGTGTGTGATCTACACCACTTTATGAAGATTCAGATTCAGGAAGTCAGACTGATACTGAGGCTACCTAAAATGTGACAATATCAGCGTGTATAGAATATAATTACTTTTATTTTAATTACATACATTTCCCATGCCAGTAGTTTGTTGCGTTCTATTTAAATACATTTAATGAGAAAGTATTTGTAATTTGTTTTTTTGCTTTTATGCCTTTAATTGGTAGGACAGCTGAAATGAGGACAGGAGAGGGGGACATGCTGGAATCAAACCCACAGCTGCTGCTGAGGACCGACAGCCTCAGCACATGGGGCACACGCTCTACCAACTGAGCCATCAGGGCACCCCAACCACGTACTTTTTGATGTATTTGTGGCCATCTGACTCTGTGTGGAAAAACAACTGAAACCTGGCCAGAGATCTCTAATTAACAGTGTGAGGAAGGTGATTTACTCTGTGGGGGAAAACACTAAACTGAACACAACTGCAAGTTTGTAGGAAATCATCTCTGCCTGGAGTAAGTGGTCGCTCGACACATGCTGATCCGAAATACTACTTAACTGATCAGCTTGATATTTGTGAACATTCATGACCGTATGCTGAAGGACCTCTGTGATCCAGAGTTCTTGTAAAAAAAAACAACAACAACATTTTTTTTCAGCCAACGACAGCCGTGACCACAAGCATTATGTTTTCAGGTCACCCTGTTCCTTTGAACACAATATCTCAAGAACACGTTGAAGGAGTTTCCTCAAACTTGGCACAAACATCCACTTGGACACAAGGATGAAGTGATTAGGTTTTGGTGGATAAAGGTCAAAGGTCACTGTGGCTATGACTCAAGTATTAAAAGGATACTAGAAGTGCTGGAGAGTACCTTCTCGCGTATGTAATTAAATTACAAAATAAATGTATTTGGAATCCTTTACAGTTACTAATCAAAATGTTGGTGATTATAAGGGGGTTAAATCAAAATATTATTTTGGGGTTGTCTGGCAGAGATCTGCACTTTACTGAGTGACATTCTCTGTTTGATTTTTATTGGTAAAGATGGGTTACTCTGGACTAAGGGTGTGATAAGATTCACTTCACCCCAGCATCAAAAGTAAGTATTTTTCCTCTTACCTGTAGAACTATTCATCCATCTAGTTTTGGTGTGAGTTGCTGAGTTTGAGATGGCAGCCACAGAGACGCCTGTCTTCTCTCAAATATAATGGGACTACCTTGTTACTCCAGATATTACACAGACCTTGTTGTGAGCAGTTTCATGTAGGAACTACTTTCTTTCTAGTAGTACTTCTGGTAGATTCTGCAGTAGAGAGAAAATACTTCCTACATGAAACTGCTCACAACGAGGTCTGTGGATTATCTTGAGTGAACAGGTCATGATTTTTAGAGAGAGACGCTGGTGTGGAACTTTAAAAATGTATTTTTGGCATTTTGAGCACCACGAGCTGAGTGCCATTTAGTTCCATTATATTCAAGAGAAGTCCAACACTTTCAAAACCCTGCGACTCACACGAAAAACTATCTAGATGGATAAAAAGCACTACGGGTCAGAGGAAAAACATGCATTTTGGATCTGAGGATGAACGTCCCTTTGAATTTTTTTTGTTTGCTACTCTGTGTAGCTGTCTTTAAAAAAAACAGTGCTGAATGTTGTGATGACCGCAGCCTCGCAGGGTAACAGCCACTCACACTCGCATTACTTTGTCAACTACACAGGTTCATTTAATTTGCAGTCAACCACAACCAAACAGTTCACATTACACTGTTTGTTTCACCAGACCTGTTTGACTAATCTTGTTGATTTGCCTTTATCCTCACACCGTTTCAATACAGTGCACACATTTTCATTTGTATGATTTATTTATTTCTTTATTTGGTGTGGTTTATTTGTCTCTGAGTTACCGTAGTTTTTGGGGGAATCCCTCTCTGGAGGAGCTAAAGGTGTGTCTGGGGGCTGAGGACTCTTAAATTGTGGAGCCCGCCCTTCAGACTGAACCATGTGCTGCCAAGTCATAGGGGGGATTAGGCTTTACTTAGTTTCTGCCTAGGATTAATTGTAGTTAGTGGCTCCGTAACAGTTCAGATTCCTTGGCCTCAGAGAAAACTGCTTCATGAATGAGATTTTATATGAAATTACAAGATAAGTTCAAGCACTGATTAATTGTCTTAAGTATTTTTTAGTGTTAAGGTCCTGTCTTACACTGGCGCAGCTGTGATTTTTGCCACGTCCACAAGACAACTTAAAAATCTTTTCTCTTTGTTTCCTCCTGGTAAATCCGCCAAGCTGCCAATGCTTGCATCCTGGCACACATGCTTCTTAAAAGTGATGAGAGCTCACTTTCTGTTTGGTTTATTTTATTGCATGTTTGGCCAAAACTCAGCCATGGATTATGCAAGGCACGTGTGCACAGCTGATAGGTGTATCCTGCTATGCGCTGCTGGCGCAAGGGGCGCCACAGAGAAGGATACCCCTCTGCGCCTTCACGCAAAACAGCAGTCAAATCCTTATCCTTATTTCTCATGTTTTTCACTAGTCACCTTTTGATTATACAAGACACACAAGTCGCACAATTTGTATATCTTAAGATGAGGCACCCTAAAAATCCTGTTTTCCTCATTCTGTCACAGCTCTGTCCCTGTGTTCTTAACCACAAAGGAATCTGTACCATGAAAGGCGTATCTCATGGACTTGCAGGTAGGTCCAAACATTAACTGTGTAAGATTCAGAAGATATTTCATATATTTTATTACATCACACTACCTAAGCCCTTCTAGCTTCTGATTGGTTTGTTCAGTCACATGTGAGTCATAACAAGGAACTGTAAACAGGAAGTGTTGTTCTTGGGAGGGGGACAGTAAATAAAAGTTTTCTGTCTTCACCCTGCTGTTTCTTCCAACCACCAGACATCAAACCCTCACGATACGACTATATGAAACATTTTTGAGTGTTAACTTCCCAAACGTTACCGGGTCTCTGGACTGACACGGCCGTGACGGGGGGCCCCTCCAAGCTCACAGTGAGTTTGACCTTTGACCTTTAACCACAAAAATTTTACAGCAACGGCTTTGCTGAGGGATGCCACCACAGCCATTTTTCTACAGCGGCCCAGAACAGAAAAACCAAACAAAGGCTCAAGATGCATGTATTTTGCAAAGTTCACAGCCACCGGAGGTTCGTCTACATGCTTGGTAAGAAAGAGTGATGTGATGTGTTGCCACTCAATCATACACACTGGTCCTTTAAAGGTTAGTAAGTAAAGGGTCATGACTTTGTCCACTTTGTCATATAGCTTTAGTCATACATGTTAATGGATTCTCTGAAGTATTAAGAGGTATAAGTAGCTTATTGATGCCGAAACACCAGTCATATGGCTTTTTCACAACCAACCAAAAAATAGTTAATAACTAAAAAGCGTTAATGAATAATTTTTTTAACCATAAAAAGTTACAGCTTACAGATCCATTATAAAGGCTGCCTTATCTGAAAGCTGTGCCAAAATCTTTAAACCAATGAGAATCAAATGACCCTTCAATTAAAATTTAAGCACCAAATATGGAATTATAAGGTTTTCACATGATCGCAGTCACACACATAAACTCCCACACGGTTAGATTTGTGAAAGAGCTGTGATTGAAGCTGCAGCTAAATTAAGAGGAAAGAGAGATTAGAAGCTTAAAGGAAATCAAGCCAAGGCTGTTGCTCTCATTTGGCTGTTTGAAATTAGACTGAATACTGACTAACTCTAGGTGCTACATACTTCTGAGAGCATCATTCCCACCAGTTATGCAAATGAGCCTTCAAATCCACACAATAATCAGATGATGTGCCGCTTTGTTGAGATTTGAGCGTGCTATTTTATCGGTTTAACGGAGACAAGAGCAGAGCCGGCTTCCAAGAAAGAGCTAATTTGTGGCCGACGGCCTCTTGACTGTCGTAAAATTGTAGAGTCACAATGAAATGGGTGTGATCCTCCACTTTGGTGCTTCCTTCCTTCCAGTCCAAGGGTCTGGGCCTAATAAAGGCCTGTGTGGTGCAGCACAGACAGACCGCCTCTCTGCTGTGTGGAGAAATGTGTTCAATCACCATGGCTACCGGTCAGAGAAGAGCCCCCGCTGTGGTTATTAGGATTTCTCTGTCTGCTCGCACACCGGCTCAGTATGCAGGTTAACAACAGTGTGTATTATGGATGTGAATCTTTGTGTGTTCATGGGGCCTGCAGGTCAAGGGTGATTTAGTATTGTAATTTTCCCCGCTTGCAGAAGCAGCGGTGGAGTCTTTAATTCAAAGCATCATCTCTGGAAAACGCCTCAAAACGGACCGGACTGCCCCGGACTCCGCCGCGGCCTCCCCACAGTAGCACTGACGTGAGAAGGGGAACATGAGAAAGCTCTGAGCAGTATTGATTCAGCCGAGTACTCTCCGAGCGAGTACCAGAGGATCTGAAGAGAGAATTATCCATGCACCATTTCCTCCCCTACTCCTGTGTGGAAAATTCTGCAGTTCCAGCTTTCTCGTAGCCTACATACAGCAGAAACACACACACACACACACAGGAGCCAATACACAGTCTTGCACAGGGACACACACACACATGCACGGACAGACACACACATAAAGAAAGTCACATGCACACACACAGACTTTCTTGAGGTTTGATGCTGCAAAATAATGGCTGTTTGATTTATTTATAGTTGTTCCCTTCCATCTGGTTAGTCCAGCATATTTTTATTTTTTTATTTTAATCTTAAAATAGGACAAACTAGGTCTGGGCGGTGTATTGATATTATATTGAAATGAGACTAGATTTTAGTTATTGGTTATCGTGATATTGTTAAGTGTTGTTTTTAAGAGCTGTATTACAGTAAAGTGATGTATTTTTCTAAACTCACCAGACTGTTCTATCTCTTATATTATTTGCCTTTACTAGTTATCCATTATATCCACATTACTCATGATTATTTACAAAAAAATATCATTGTGTTCATATTTTGTGAGAGCACGTGTCCATTTCACCCAGCCCTAACTACTATCCATACTGCTGGATAGTTTAAAGCTATAAAATGCCTAAAAATGCTAGATATATGTATTATATTTTGTTCAGTTGTGTACTTGCATTATCCCAATTATTCAAGAAATCGTGCATTTACTAGCTAGCCATTTCTAACTAGTTGCGATAGTGCTGCCTTGAAATGGGGTCGTGTTTACCGTGTTCATGAGAAGAGTCCATATAAACATCCACCTCTTGTGGTATTCACAGCCTCCAAAGCTGAACTTTTCTCAAAGCTCAGAGTTCACAAGCTGTGATGTGTTTGCTGACATTTTCAGAAATGGTACAGGTCATGGAAGTTAATGTTTCTGTGGATGGTGAGTTAATATATTGTAATTTTACTCATATAGAGGTTTTTAATGATAATTCTCTAATATCTCTGAGGGAAAATGTTGAAACTCACAGAGGCCTCATCTTTTCATTATGATTTTGGACTTGCTGCATTACGTTAGCTGCCTGCTAGCTTGCTTAACTGTTAACCTTGGTGGCTTCTGGACGCCAGCAGTTTTGGTGTCCATGTTGTTGTTGCCTAGCAGCAGTGGTCTCACGACTTGCATATACACACTACTTCCCAGGCAGCCTAATTTCAAAACACGGGATACGTCAGAACTTAAGGAAGGAAGTTGGGGAATGTGACAAACGTGTAACATGAATAAAATTTCAATATTACCTCGAATGTGAACATGATTTCTGCCTGAGTCATGTCGGCTGTGGTGCTGGTTTAAAGTGAATAAAAAACTCCCATGGTCATCAAACTGTCTTTTGTAATAGAGTGCTTCCAAGATGACGTATTTTTGTAGGCCAGTCCTGAAGTTAGCATCGCTCTGGTTTCCTCCACAAGCAAATGGGATCTTTTACATTGGATTTAGGATTATTGCAGATAATAAGGTCTGTGGCGAATGTAAACTTATATGTTTTGTTTAGCAAGATAATCTTTACAAATGAACACCAGCTTTATAATCTTTGAAGCGTCGCCAAAAGTAAAAATCTAATGTGAGGCTATAAATGAACCAGGTCACGTGATTCAACATGTCCACCGAGTGACTATTGTTTGGTATGATGACATTAAATGTCTGCGACAACCACTGCAGTGTCATTTAGCCATGTCAAGAATCATCTTATTTAATACACGGAAAAGCTTCAAAATTCATGCATTTTATGTTGTAGAACAAAACATGAAAAGACCTTATTTCAGGGAAATAATGAAAGAGTGCTAATATGCTAAATCATGTTGAAGTTGCAGGACTCATTCCTGCAGCATCCTATATTTAAGTTTTATTCACATAACATTTAGTAAACTTCCTTTTAACTTTCAGCGTATCCCGTGTTTTTCCAGAAGTTATAGCAACCAGCGGTTAGCTAGCAACAGCTAGGACAATCACCACTAACCTGGGAAAAGGAAAGGACCATTAACCTGAATAAATTATGGATTTCTCTGTGTTTGAACGTTGCTGGAAACATTTGGATTAATGTAAGTACACAACCCAAGAAAATATATAACATACGTCTAGCATTTCCTTCACTCTCTGAATCCTGTATTTTCCCAAAGTAATACAAATGTTAAATATTATAGTTTACACCTCACACATGAGGCATATTACCATGAATAAATTATGGATCTCTGTGCGTTTGAACATTTGGGGTAATTTCAGTAAACAACTCAACAAAATATATACCACATGTCCATTTTATTTTTAACGCGTAAGCATTACATATTATAGCTTGCAGGGTTTTCTCAATGTCACATCATATTTTCCTATGGGAAACTGCCGTTATGGTGGTTATTACAGTAATCCTAGAGCCTATATTAAGCCCTCTGAGGTCATTATAAACACTAATAGCTACCACAGACACTCATGGGTTAACATAAGTGCTCCAATTTGACTGTTAGTGCACATGAAGAGATTATTGGAAGCCATAAACTGTGGTGTATAAGCCCACCAATGAAATCTGAATTTCTGAGACACAGGGCATTGTCTGCATATGCCGCTTTGCCCCGAGTATCCTCCTCCTCCCGCACCACTCCCCACCCGGTTCTCCTGAATAATACACGACAGCACCGCCCCTCCCTCGCCCTGCCGTCCAATGGCGGAGCCGCATTTTATCAAGCTATCTCTTGTGAGCCAATCCCGGTGCTCCCGGTGCTCCCTGTAAACCGGATGCCCTCCCTCCTGCCTCTCAAACAGACGTAATGTGTGGATCGGAGAGGCAGAGAGGCGCTCGGTCAGGCGGTGGAGAGTTGGCGTCGGACGGGAAGTGATGAGAGTGAAATAGCCGAAGAAAACACGCCAGTCCACCGCGACAGGACGGTCAAACCCGCTTTAGATGAAGGGAAAATTTTGTAAGTATGCCATCATGTAAAATGCGTAATATATAACCTCAAAATAGAGAGGCGGTGTTTGGTTAAATATGTGCAAACTGATGCCTTAGTTAGAAGAGATGATGCTTCTTTAATGTGAAGAAAGTGTGTATGTTCTGCTGGATCTGCACATGAATGAATGTGAAACTCTGACATGATGTGATGGCTCTTGGTTGGCGCTCAGCAGCGCTAATAAGGCGGCTTCGCGTCTCTAAATCCAGCGCATGTTGAGAAACATACCAGCAGAGAGAGAGAGGAAAAAAAAGCGTCTTTCAGCGGTCATTTCATGAGGGCATGTCGGGGGAAAAACGTGATTTCCGATTCCGTGCGACCTTTTTACGCACACCTCAACTTTTGCGCTGCTTTGTAGGGCGCATCGCTGGTAGTACACAGTGTACAGACTAAATGCTGCTGGAAAGTTTGAACGATAGGTTTAAACAGCCGGTGCAGCCCAGAGGAATCCTGGTGGGAGCCTCCCAAACAATATAACTTTGATTCATTTCACTCAGCGCACAGTCTCCTGTTTCTATCGGGCCCGAAACACTGATAAATGGTGGCTATTATTTTTCAGCTGAACAATGCGCACCGGCTTTGTGCGGACCATCTGTCATTGTATCGACATTACGGCAGCTCCTCCTGCCCCAAAGAATCCGACTGAGACACCTGAGGAGCAGAAAACAGACAGACAGCGATCATTCAGAGCCGCCACCCGTCTCTCGCCAAGCCGTGACTCATGATGTGATCAGTCTGTGTGTGCGTGTGGATGGGTGCGTAACGTAGCCAGAGAATAAACAGGCACTGGAGCAAACCGGGTGCAATTAAAATATTTTATGTTTCGTGCACAGCGCAACATAACGCATGCACGGATGTTTTGTTGTTGTTCCCATGCAGACAGGAATAATTGGAATAGTGCAAGTAGACTATACATGCGTGGCTTTACGCATCCTGAATTCTCGGAAACAGTCTTTGCGCATCTGACTTCCTCCCGGAATTTGGGCCTCCAGCACATGGCAAACACAGCCAGACAGACAGACTGCCATTTTCAGGGTGGGCACTCTGAGAGGATGCACACTGACCAAATAAACACACTTTCAGAGCTGTAATGACAAGTCGACTGACTGATTAGCTGATCAAAAGAAAATTAGATGCCAACCATTTTAATAACTGATTGCTATGTTAATGATGAATCATTAATTGGCTAAATTCAGTTAAAAATTTAACTGCTTAAAAATGTGTTTGGTGACTAAAAATGCCCAATTTGACATTTTTTTTTGTCTGGTGGAGTGCTTTGTTGAATAAGGAAACTTTAACTTAAAGGAACTTTGATATTGTGTCGATTTTGGAGCCCCCTGTGGACAAAAGCAGTAGTGTTTCCGCCGTAATAATCACAAAATAAAATGTTAAAAATAAAATTATCCAAAGAAAAAAACTCCTGCTTCCTGCGAACTGTAACTTTGCTGGGTAAAATGTAAACACTGTCTTATTTTATCTGATTTCATGGCAGACATTAAGAATAGCATCTAATCTTGTCACTGAGGGTCTTGTTTGCTTATGTAGGTCATACAGAGACATCAATTATTAAATTGGGACTGTTTCATAACCAGTTAAAAACTCCCTGTAGTAGCTTTAAACTTTAAAATGAGAAAAATACAAGGAAAAAAATGAGAACAACAACAACAAAAATTGTTTTGTATCGTGCTAGTTGTCAGTGATTAATGGTTTTAACGGTTTTCAACTTTTTTTTGCTATATTTGAAGCAAAACATTTGCTGGTGCAGCTTCTTAAATGCACACATTTGCTGCTTTTGTTTGTCATTTAAATGTAAATTAGGAGTCTTTGGGTTTTGGACTCTTGGTTGTTCACAAGAAGCAGTTTGAAGACGTCACTTTCACTCTGGGAAACCGATTAATCGATTAATCATGAAGATAATCGAGAGATGGCTCGATCATGAAAATAATCGCACAGCCCTACGCACTTGGCCGTTACCAGTGTTTCATGCTCAGCTCTGGGGCACGATGTGGCCTTTAACGTGCCACTCAGTGGTTTGACCCTCCAGGTGGTTTAATGCAGCTGAGACAGGCTTTCTTTAAGGAGAAGCTGCCGTGCTCAGTCTGCCAAGCACTAATATGCCTTAAGGTTAATGAGGCTGTCTCCATAAATTCTCCTGCCATTTGGATAAAGTCGGTCTAGACGCTTAGTGCAGCACTGCGTTTTACTGGCTATGGATTGTGTAGCTACACAGCATGCTTTAATAAAAACAAAATGTCTGTTTTTTTATTGAAAAGCAAACATTTACCTAACGCTGACAGACATTTAACTGCTTGTGCTTACATTTCTTTTACATAATCCTGTTTGAGCTGTGACGATCAGTCTCGATTAGTTGAGTTGCCAACTATTTTGACAATGAATTAATAATTTCAGTCATTTTTCAAGTAAAAACAAAATATTTGCTGGTCCCAGCTTTTTAAATTTGCTGCTTTTCTTCATAATTTATGAAAGTAAATGAAGAGTCTTTGTGTTTTGGACTGTTGGTTGGACAAAAGAAGCAATTTGAAGATGTCACTTTGGGCTCTGGGAAACTGTGATGAGCACTTTTCTCTATTTTTCTGACATTTTATGGACTAAATAATTAATCCAAGCAATTACACCCACTGCCAGCTGAACAACATATGTGATTTTAAATATATTTACATGAAATGCATCTAAATTTTGTTTTTACTCAATACTTAAAAGCTACATTTTACTTCTAATATTAGGCTAATTTGCTTTTTCTTAAGATTTTTAATGTTGAAATTGTAGTGTTGCCACTAGAGCTGCAACGATTGGTCTCGATTAGTCAAATTGCCGTCCATTTTGATAATCAGTTAATTATTTTGTGTCATTTTCCAAGCAAAAATATGCTGGCTCCTTCTTCTAAAATGTGAGAATCGCTGCTTTTCTTTGCCATTTATTGCAGTAAATTAAGAGCCTTTGGTTTTTGGACTGTTGGTTGGACTAAAGAAGAAAATTTAAGACGTCTCTTTAGGCTCTAGGAAACTGTGATGAGCATTTTTCACATTTTTTTTTGGACATTTTATAGATGACTAATGTAAAATATAAAATATTCGTTAGTTGCAGGGAAAAAAGATCAGTGTCAGGAGTTGTTAATAGAGAGATGCAGAGTGAATGATTGGTGCTGATGTGCTGTGATAGCCTCACTTCCGTCCCTCTCAGGGCTGAGTTACATATAATTCACTTTGTCTCTCATGAAGAGAAACAGCAGCAAAGAGCAGCGAGTGTCCGAGTGCAGTAATTCAGTTTGGAGCTGCTCTCAGAGGGTTATCAGGCTGAAGTGAACGCAGTCTTCCTGCTCTACTCTTCTGTGGGCAGCAGGGCGGTTGGGTAGTTGGATGTTGGCTTATCTTATCTCCTGCTGGAACTATGATCATCATTCCTGTATGGCTCATTATCACACGTGACGGGTTTCATCAGCTGCACCCGGCAATTATGTCGAGGAGCAACCTGCCATCACAGCAGAAGAGGCTCTCGACCACAGATCACTGAAGTTATTCCGTCGTCGCACATCGTCTCGTATGCATACAACAATTTAAGTAAAAAAAAAACAAAAAAAAACCTTCCTATAGTTTAGTCAGGCAGTTAAAATGCAATGTGGTTAGCATCAGGGAGTCCCATCTCACTTCTCCCACCATCACATGACTCCCAGCAGATATACAGCTCCCTCCCTGCTGCCATCACACATTCAGCACACAAATAAGAACAAAGAAAACTGCCTCGTTCTTTTCAGTCATTAAAATACAATACGCAAACTTTTCAATGCATTACTTCATCATCTGGAAGACATACATAGAGTCCCACTGGATAATTAAATAAGTAAACTCAGGCTCAGTCTTTATTGTGCATCTGTGGATTCAGAGCAGCAAAATTATGATTATTTTTTATAATCGATTAGTCTGTCGACCATTTTCTGAATTAATTACTTCGTTTTTTGGTCTATAAAATGCCAGAACATGGTGAAAAATGTTGACTGCTGTTTCCCATAGCCACGGTGACACAGTCAAATGTCTTGTTTTGTCCACAGCTCAAAGATATTCAGTACTTTCAGTGCTTAATTCTCTTATTTCAGCTCCTCAGATGTTAATATTATCTGGATTCTCTGGTCCTCTGTGACTCAAAAAGATAAAATCATTATTAAAATAAGATCAGCTGTCCACTATGGACTTAATTACCAACTATTCTGATAGCTGATAACTTTATAAGAAAAAATGCCCACATTCTCTTGATTTCAGCTTCTCAGTTGTGAATATTTTCTTGTTTCTTTACTCCTCTTTAACAGTAAACTGATTATCTTTGGGTTGCGGACAGAACAAGACATTTGAGGACGACACCTTGGGGTTTGGGAAACAGTGATAAACTTTTTTCACCATTTTATGAACCAAAAAATTATGAAAATGAAAATAATTGTATTTTGCAGCTGTATAATCTGTTTTTTTTTATGTATAACTTTACCTGAAGCTACAGCTGCAACAATTAAGTGATTACTTTTTTGACTACTTATTAAATCACCAAGACACCAACTAGGGCTGCACATTATTTTTGTTATCGATTAACCAGTTGGTCATTTTCCCAATTAATCGATTAGTGTTTTAGTCCGTAAAATGTCAGAAATTTGTGAAAGAAATGTCTTGTTTTGTCCACAATCCAAAGATCTTCAGTTTACTGTCATAGAGGAGCAAAGAAGCCAGAAAATATTCATGTTTAAGAAACTGAAATTAGGGAATTTAAATATGTCTTCTTTTTTTTTTAAAGGTCACTCAAAACAATTCATTATCAAAATAGTTGGCAACTAATCAATCAATCCATCTTTGCTGCTCTAAACAGTTTTGATAAATGATAAATCGTTTTGAGTCATAAGAAAAATGTCTGATTTCAGCTTCTCAGATGCAAATATGTTCTAGTTTCTTTCATCCTCTCTGACCTATTATTAAATCTCAGAAGGAAGGAGGAGAACTCTGAACACCTGGTACCAAACTCCACTTAAAGAACATGTTAGACTCTTTGACACTGAAGAAAAAAATGTTCTATATGATTTAAGAGACTTAAATCATGAACACGTGTTTTTACTTTTCCTCCGGTTTTCACTCTGTGCTCCTCTTTCTTCCTTATATGTGTGCAATTAAGAGCTCTGAGGTTAATGAAGGCAGCTTTTTTTTTTTCTTCTCTTTACCCTCCGTCCAATTCTGCACTTTCATGCCAGCTCAGCAGAACGGAGGCAGTTCCTGTATACGAGGTACTGTATAGGGGTGAAGTGAGTTTAAGTCCTCCCCAAACCCTGACCGCAGCCGACTGAATGTAAAGCTTTACGTTCCTGCCTGCCTCTGCAACCAGACCTCACTGTCACACCTCATAAAGCAGAGCCGGAGCAGCGGGGTTGTGTTTAAAAAAGCCAGGGGGAAAGATAAGGCAAAATAAGGACAAATACAGAGCAAAATAAGAATGCACCCATTCAGGAAAGTGTAGAGAAAAGAGTGAAAAGCCCCTAGACAAAAGCTCTTTAGCTGAAACTCTGATGGCACGTCTCCAGCACGCTGAATAAGAAAATATACTTTCGGGGACAAATTGCAGCAAGGAAAACGTAAGAAAGTGAAAATGCCATTGAGGGATTGTTAAGACCATAATCCTCTCCTCTTCTTATTTCTAGTTTTTTGCTTAGCTGTCGAGAGGGAAGCGAGAACCCACAAGTTTATTTTCAAATAGTCCACAAAGAATGCCTGTCATTTCCTGGCGTTCCCCACTTCCATATGAAAGCCCCCTTTTCCTTTAGGAACAATGGGAAAGATTCCAAAATTTCCATGGGGAGTTTCTTGCACGGCGATACAATAGAGAGCATGTTGTGACAGAATTGAGACGGGCTGTTTCTCCTCAGCTGTGACACGATCGGGACTAATGCAGCGTTTTTGTCTTAACAGCTACCATTACTTCATGATTAAAGCGGCCACACAACAGCTGTAACGTCTCATGAACGAGCTCAGAGTGAAGGCTGAATCCGTCTGTGACAACTCGCTGGAATATCTGCTATTTCTCATACTGAGGAGGATGCAGAAATCTTAAGTGTGAAGCCTCTGAAGGATCAAACTGTTTGGACAAGTGTCTGATTTTATTAAGCCTCAATCAGGGCTGAAATCTTATTATTTCCCAGAGCAGATGTCCTGAGTTTACTCCATTTTCTAACCTAGAACTTTACCTGGAACTAGAGATATGATGACTAGTCTATGAGTTGTCAGCTGTTAAATTAATTGCAAGCTATTTTAGGGTTGCAGCTAATGATTACTTTAATCGTTGGTTAATTTGTTCATCATTTTCTGAAGAAATCGATTCATTTTTTTCATTCTGAAACTGAATAAACCACAAAATATTCCAATTTTAAACACTGATATGACAGAATTTGACAGAAAAACGGAGTGGTAGGGCTGCAACTAACAGTTATTTCCATTATTGATTCATCTGTCAATCATTTTTTTCAATTAATTCATAATTTGTTTGGTCCAGAAAATGGTGAGAAATGTTGATCAGTGTTTCCTGTAGCCCAAAATGTCTTGTTTTCTCCACAACCCAAAGACATTCTGTTTACTGTCACAGAAGAGTGAAGATTTTCATTTCAGAAGCTGATATCTGTGATTTGGACATTTTTTTCATATACAGTTACTTAAAATGACTGATCGATTATCAAAATAGTTGGCAGTAAATTTAATTGTTGACAGCTATTCGACTAATCGTTGCAGCTCTTCTATTATTCTGATAACAGATTATTTGTTTTGAGTCATTCTTTAAGGAGTAAAATGACACAGTCTCTGATTTCGGCTCTTAAAATATGGATATTTTCTGTTTTCTTTTCTCTTCTATGACAGTAAACTGAATATTTTTGGGTTGTGGATAAAACCAGACATTTGAGGACTTCATCTTGGACTTAGAAGAGAAACAGAGACTGACGTTTTTAGCCATTTCTGCATAGGTGTAGATTTCAGCAAGGAAGAAGAAGACATTATTAAGAACATGTGCATTTTTCCACCCCCAGTAAAAACATTTAAAGAAGTGGAGGACCTTTATTTTGAAAATCCACATGCCTGATAGCCTTGCTGCACAATATTGCATTAGTTTGGAAACTGAAATTGCAGGAAATGAAGTGTCTGATTCTCAAAATGTCCCAGAGGAAGACCCCCACTTAATGTGTTCCTCCTGATGAAATGAAAACTACACCCTTAATGTTCTGACATTTTACGGTGCAAACAACTAATCAATAAATTGAGGCAAGTATAGGCAGATAAATCAATAAATGCACACACATAAGTATCCACTCACAGTCACATACACACACACACGCTCTAAGAGTTTCTTAATTAGGTAAAAAGAACTGGTTTGGTGCTGAAGCGGAGAGGGTTCAAGTGTCATGTGCTCCTGAGCGGGGACCAACAGGCTCTTGAAAGCCACCTGGCTTGACCCGAGCAGACCTGAGGCCTGTGGCTAGACAGGAGGTCGGAGGTCATCCGCTCATCTAGATAGGCAGTATGTCGCTGCGCCTGAGGCGGAGTGCACCACCTAACCTTTCCATTTACCCATAAAGAGGAGCACAAACACACATATGAACACAGGTTCCTGTTTCTGCTGTGAACTCACTCAACCCTCAACGTCATGAAGGCTATGTGGTGAACAGCTGCTGTAACACAGAGCTGCACCGATTAGTTAATTATTCAATTAGGTTTTAATTATTAAATTAACTGCCAACTATTATAATAATCGTTTAATCATTCTGAGTCAAAGGAAAGGAGGAAATGTTCATATCTTAGAAGCTGAAATCCGTGACTTTGGATGTTTTTTCTTAGAAAATGAAAGCAAACTTTGGGTTGTGGACTTGTGGAAACAGTTTTGATGCATCAGAACCTCCTTTTATCCACAAGTTCACACTTCAGATTTTGCAGCATCCTCGTTATGAGAAATAACAGATGTTCCAGTATCCAAGTGTACACCGTAAAAAACAAACAAAAAAAAAAGTTGAGAAAACTCAAAACTTCAAGGCAGCTTTATTTCAGTTCAGTTTCGAGTTCTGAGCCCAACCCAAACTCTCAAGTTTTCAAAAACTTTAATAATGTTTTGTTGAGATTATTTACTTTTCTTCTTTAGATAAACTTGAATCTTTGAGTTTGAGAACCCCAAAACAATTTGTACTTCAAGTAAACTCACACCGTCAATGCAAACATTGTCATTACTTGAATTAAATAGTTCCTTTAACTTAATTTATGCTAGTCTTTTAATTTCACTCGCTTATACTGAGTTACTTTTTGCCCCCATTCTCAGGTGGCAGGAATGCACAGCTAGACACAGTTAAGTTCTTTTACTCACTTTTCCAAAAGTAATTGGTTTCCTGTTTCTTTTTTTTAAGTAAGTGCATCTAAGTGAGTAATGGTATTAAGTAATAATTTTCAATTTCAACCATTTATTTGTCAAGATGTTCACAAATCAGGTTCACAGCTCACTCTGAACTATTTTTTAAACACTTATTGGTTTGCTATCTAAAGAAGAAAAGTAAATTATCTCAACAAAACATTATATGTTGGCAAAACTTTTAGTTTATTTCAAAACTCAAGAGTTTGATTCAAAGCTCAAAAATCTAGGAAAGTCAAGTCTTTTCACCTTTTTACAGTGTAGCACGTTTTTCAAGTGTAGTTTGGTTCCAGGTGTTCATAGTCCCCCTCCTTCCTTCTGAGATTTAATAGCCGGTTTTATTTAACAGGTTCTTCTGTTTTAGCCGGTCAGTCTCGACGTACCTCAGATTAACACTCACACCTTATCCGCCCCTCCTCCTCTTCCTCCTCCTCCTCCTCCTCTTGTTGTTTTTCCCACCAGGCCAGTGGTGGTTCCCAGGTATTTGACCAGTGTAGCGTAGCCGGGAGGCTGGCTCTTCTGTCCTCTGTGAGACAAAGGCAGCGTGCCTCAAGGAGAGGGATGAAAGGAAACGGGGCTGTGCAGCCACTCCTTTTTACAATGGGAAACCTCCTCAGTTAGGTTGTAGAGCAAATAACCATCCTCTCCTCTTCCTTTTTTTAACAAGCGCTCAGACTGTGAGAGTGTGTCTCTATCTTTGCATGGTGGGAAGAGAGAGCAGTGCTGTGTGTGTGTGTTTATACATATAGATGGGAGTTTGTGTGTACATGCAAACAGGAATGGGTATCCTTTATGTCCTCGTCTTCCTTACACCTGCTTAGTTTGAGCTGGCAGATGGTGTTTCCCTTGTTAAAGATGCTTCCTGTATAAAATTTCTTTTGTGTGTGTGTGTGTGTGTGTGTGTGTGTGTGTGTGTGTGTGTGTGTGTGTGTGTGTGTGTGTGTGTGTGTGTGTGTGTGTGTGTGGTTTAAACTGTACAGAGAGTTTTAGAAACTGAGTGAGAGACGCATAGAGAAAGCTTTTGATGATGGAAATTTTTCTGGAGGGGTTGAGCTTCATCAACCAGGCCGGTGTAGGAGATAAAATTATTGGTTATAATAGTATTTATTTCTTTTCATTACCAATTAATCTGCTGTTTATTTTCCCGATTAATTGATTTATCGACTAATTGAATACTGTAAACAGCTGGGGACTTCTAAACCAGTTACTCTACTCTGAAATCCATTTATAAACAGTACTGTTATATTTAACTCGCCGTAAGTCTTAATTTATTGTATTTTACCTTTTTAACCAATATTTAGACTGATGGGAAAAAAAGTCCTGGGACCATTAAGTGGTCTTTAAGGTCTAGATTAGATTAGTTGTTTTTTTTTATGTTTGTTGTTTAGAGACTTCGATCAGTCCTAGGTGTATTTAGATGTTGTGTTAGTGAATATATATATATATTTAAATATTATTTGCAGAGTGTCTGGGCCTCTGTTTTTCAAGCTCCAGATGGCTTATCAGGGTGTCCCCTTACACATGTTTCCAATATGTCTTATATGGTTGTGCTTTAATTTTAAATTGTTGTGTGTATAAGGCGAAATGAAACTAATCATTTAGTCTGTAAAATGTCAAAAAAAAGGTGAAAAACACTCTAATTACTTAAAACACACATATGCAACAAATTTTATGAGCTTAATATGTGTTTTGCATGTAATATTTTAAAATGCATCTTAAAAAAAATCTGAAATAGCCAAATGTTTTCTGCTGAAATGTTGTTGAGAACAAGATGAAAAGTTCTGCTACCTCAAAAATCTTTTCATGCATTACTAGAGCAACCTAAATTCTTAAAATATGTTTTAAAAATCTTAAAAAGCCAAATATTTTCCCCAGAAAGGACAAGATGGAACTCTTAAATTAAAGCTCTAGCACCTCAAAGATGCACTCAAAAGTGTTTTGGTTTCCTCAAGGATTTTTCACTCACTTGGTTTTTATTCAATGACACATTATTCCATGTTTATAGATGAGCTGAATCACACACACGCGCTTGTATCCGTCTCTGTCTGCTTTGAGCCACCGGCGCTCAGTCTAGCAGTGTTATCATCTCGGGTGGTAGTCAGGGGGAGGGAGCGGAAGCCGCAGGAGTCTTTTATGGCTGCAGTTCCAGAGACAACCTGTTCTCAGGCACTTCTCTTCTGGCACTTTTTTATGACATCATAAATTCCTCCATTTCCTCTGACCAGCCCTAGGTGGGTATAAAGGACATACCTGGCCAGTAATTGTCTGTCTGGCCCTCTCATCTGTCAGTCTCCTTCGACTGCTGGTGACTTCCTCTAGAGCCAGACTCTCAGACTGCCTGAAGATACTCGCGTCTCTCAGATCTGGACGGCGCACCAATAAAAAGAGTGTTTTATTTGATGAGTGATAGGCCAAAGAAGGTTTTCCTTGAGCGTGGTTTTTCTTAGACACCCTTTTACTGCGTCTTTGCCGGTCATTTAGGTCGGCGAGGAGAGTCAGCCTGGCACCCCTCGTTAGTGGCCTTCCCGCGTGCGTGTGCACTTAAGAGCAACGACGACGGCGCGCTGCGCTCTCAGACCTGTTGATACCTTTTGTTTGTCGAAGTCTGAGGATGAAGAGCAGAAAAGGAGGAGGATTAGGGGAAGAAAGACGAGGTTTTTTTGTGGGGTGGGGGGGAGAGAAGGAGAAGCCCTCAGGAACATTCAGCGTTCACATTCATCTGATGCTCGGCTGGGGCTCCTCGGGGAGGCTGGAACAATACACGCACCAGCACGACAACATTCCTCGGGGTTAAAAAGGTCAAGGGTCGCCCAACGACCCCACCCTGCCAATCAGTCCCAAGGCACCAACTCTGTGCCCTTTGTTTTTGGTGTATGTCTGCGCACTTGTTGAACAGACTCTGCACCTTGTGTTACAACGTGCCCTTTGCTCTTTAATAGACTAGACTGGCACTGAGCACTTTAACTGTTTTATAATGTTCTTCTTGGCTCAGGTATCGAGTGTAGAAATGTAAAATTTAAGGGTTGTGAGGAAGGAGGCTACATTTTTTTCTTATGTTATATCATTTTAGGAGAAACACTGTAAAGATCATACAGGAATTTAATAAATAAAATATACAAGTTTTATGTGAAGTCAGTTAAACTTCAGATTTATTTTCAGAACACGTCAGAACTTCTAACCGACTGTGTCTGAAATTCCATACTAACATGCTAAAACATGCTAAAGTATGCTCAAACACTATGTGAAATTTTTTATGTCTGAAATCTTAGTATGAAATCAGTAGTACGGAAGGTAAAGCAAGGCAAGCACCGGACTCTACGCTGGCATAAACATCCCACAATGCAATGCAGCAGTGACGACAACAACAACAACATAACAGACAAAGGCAGACAGCGATCAAAGCAGCTCTGTCTGCTTCAATTTAAATGTAAGGAAGATTTCACTTTGCTAGGTGAACTATATTTTTTAAATTAGTTTACTGTTGGCATGATTACACGTCTCCAACCGGTGAGGAGGCTCTCAGGAAGTGACATGTTCTGCACTGAGCAGTGGGCCCAAAAGAATCATTTTACTGTTTATTTACACAAATGTATGTTGAAGAATAGTACACACTGTGGATATGTAGTGTGTGATTTTGGATGCAACAGTGATTAGCATATTAAAACTAAAACAGTTTGAAGCGAACCTATATGATGCCTGTGGTGTGTAATTTACTTAGGGTACGTTTTGCTCGCTTGTTTCTAATTCCGTCACTGCCTCTTTTTGAATAATTCCAAAATTACCTCAACTTTTCATTTCTGATTTAGTCAACTTAAAATTTTAAGAAAGCCCAGACACTAACTTTTTTTTTATAAGTGAAAAATAAAAAGTTTATTTTTACAGTGACGTGGCTACATGTTAAAAGAACATACATTTTCTAGAAGCTGCAGAGACAGACGGATTAAGTTAGATTCTTTGGCCAGGTTTGCCTGACAATACACTTTTTAAAAATATCTCTGCAGCATATGTCGCATATAATATCCCAGCCAGATGTTTGGCAGGCCCACATCTATACATGCTATACAAAGAACCACCACAAAGCAGCCAAGCTGTAATTACCCATATTTTGATTTAAATGGCCACTTTTATATAAATCAACCCACAAGGGTCAAATATTACTCTGAGGGCACTTCAGGTCCTCAAAGTCATATTTCTCCTCCCGTATGAAAAACGTGAGCAGTTTTTTTTTTTTGCACACTTCAAATGAAGTCTGAAGGCTGCCAATAAAGTGTGTAGGCACGGAGTGGCGTGTGAGGCCCCTGCAGGCAGACACTGCAGGTCTGTTAGTCATTAGTACAATGTACAGTATACACTGCGGAGTGGACATGCAGCTACATTAAAGCCTCGCCCACGGCCACATCAGACCACCCCAGAGACACACCACTGGCACTTCCTCCACCCGCCTCCGCCGCTCAGCCTCGGGGGGGTGGGGGTCGGGGGGGAGCACGTTTTGGGATTTCCGCAGGATGCACCGGACGTTAATCATCCGTTGATTAGGAAACTTTATAGTGAAAATCGGATTAATTGTAAATGTTTAATGGATGATTCCCAGAAACGTGGTGGTTTTGAACATTTCTTTGCCTCTAACTGTTTTGTGTTTATATCTGCTTTTGTCTTCCATCTTTAGGTTGTTGCTCCTGCTGACCTGTGAGGCTCCATGAAGATCATTTCCATCAGGTATACCACTCTACGGCTGCAACTAATGATTATTTTTTATTATCATTTAATCTGTCAGTCATTTTTGATTAATTGATTAGTTGTTTGGTCCATAAAATGTCCAAAAAAAATGTTAGAAAATGATGAAATTCAATCAGTGTTTCCCAAAGCCCAAGATGACGTCCTCACATGTCTTGCTTTGTCCCCAACCAAACATATTCAGTTTACTGTCATAGAGGAGTAAAGAAACCAGAACATATTCACATTTGAGGTGTTGAGATCAGATAATTTTGACATTATTTTCTTAAATGGATAGAAGCGAGGTTGTATGAAGCCTGTATCAATAGTTAGTGTATTAGCTAAAGTTGATGCCGGTCGGCATGCTCCCAGTTTGGAGAAGCTAAGCAGTTAACTGCAACAAAGGGTATTTTTGCCACTTAAACTGATGCAATTTGAACTTTTGTAAGTGTATGGTATATTTAGAATATTTTCAGCGCTTTACTTTTGCTGTCAAACAGCCTTTTCAGACAGGAAACCGCCGTTATATGAGCCAACTACTGCTCTCTCCAAACCAACCAAATTCCAGAGGTGAAATCAGTCATTTTACCTCACATAATACTGGAGTCACAGGTCTGCTGCTGCCTCGACCTGTTAGTTTCTCTGTGTGAGGGTTAGGACTTTGGTGATTTAAGAGGATAGTTTGGATTTACCATATTCACACAATAACACAAACAATCTAACAGATCGAGGCAGCGGTAGACCAGCAGCTCCTGCATACTGCAAGGTAAAATGACTGATTTCGCCTATGGAGTTTGGTTGGTTTATACAACGGCGGGTTCTTGTCACTGAAGGGCTGTCTGATGGCAAAATAAAGTTGATAATATTCTAAATATAGCATATGCTTAAACTGATGTTTCTCTTTTTTTAATTGGCTAAAATACCTTTTGTTCCTGACCCTGTCCACAGCAGTACATTGCTTAACCTCCATGCTGCTGCTCCTACTACCTCTAACTGGAAGCATGCGTCTGGCATCTACTGTAGTTAGACTGACTATCATTATCAAATACCTCATACAGCCCCACTTCAAATGATCCAAATAGTTGACAACTATTAATCGATGAATCATTGCAGCTCTATACTGCACCATCATCATTAAAACATCTGCACAAAATCCTTCAGTTACTGAATATTCTCCATGTGTCACATTCTTTTGTCCTCTTCCTCGGTGGAGCGGCATCCCAGCGAGATGACTATAAACCTCCTGAATTTGATCCTGCGCGCACTAAATCGGCTTACAGTAGGGGGAAGGAGACGTTGCTCTCTATTAGTTCGCCGCAGTCAGGAAACGAAAGCCTATCTGGCTGCAGCTGTGGAGGAGCTTCCAAAGATGGGGACGTTTATTGTCGGGAACAAATAGAGGCCTTTTAATTTTTGTCTAGCAGCTGACGCCTCTCCCCACCCACTCCTCAAAAAAAACAAAAAAAAAACAGGCTTTTGTCAGTAATGTAGAAGCAAGAGCCACACGAGCAACCATGAGAGTTTCATAGCAGGAGGAAAAAAAATAAAGTGTTGCTGATAGGCTCGGGGAGGAGAGGAGAGGCCCGGCTGCTTGCCATATGATGTAATTATCCGCTATTTCAAAAGATTATCTCCCTCCATCGATATAGCGTTTAAATGTGTATGTATATGTGTGTGTGTGTCTGTGTCTGCGAGTGATTTGATCTCTGGTGTGGACCCCCACTCGGTGTAATGTTGAGACTCTGTGGCCTGCAGCTTGGCCCCCCATTTAAGCTGGGTTAGCTATGATCTACCCCCCTCTAACCCCAATCCCCCCTTTCCCCTCTGTGATCCCTCCCTCTCACATGCACACACACTCACACGCACGCACACACACACAGACATATACACACACAAAAGAAATATTCAGCTGTAGAGAGGGGGTCCCTCAGAGGGCGCGACATTGAACTGGGGGGGATTAAGAAGAAATGGCTGGCTGACACAGGGGTTGCCATGGCAAAGCCCCCTTTTCTCCTCTCCCTCGACCCCTCCGCCTATTTTTCATTTTAGGTCTCATTGTGGGGTGAGGTGTAAGTGTGTGTATGTGTGTGTGTGAGAGAGAGATTGTGATGGAGTTGGGAAGATGTAATATGGCTTATGAATTTAGTCTCTTATCTGAGCTAGTCGGCTTCACCCTGAGAGAAAAGAGACTTCTGGTTCACATGCTGCAGACGCAAGAAAAAAGCAGGCAGAAAAGACTCTAAAACCTCCTTCTTTACTATGTACTTTAAGTCATAATCTTTTGACTAAAATGAAATTCAGTTTTAGTCATATTTTAGTCGTCTGAATTGTTTTAGTTTTAGTTGACTGAATATAAGATTGTAGCGAAATGTACAGTAGATTTAGTCAACTAAAACTGGGTTTTGTTAAAGTGTAATGCATCATCATATGTACATATGTTTACAAAGTGCTTTGACAGACAAAGCAAAACTAGGATACCCAGGAAGCAATATAACAGAAAGCCAAACAGATGCAAGACAAAGTTATGTTAAAACTGAGGTAAAATTAAACACAAAGCAAAATACACAACAACACAGGCTAATAGAAAAAGACAGGACGACGATGGAGATAAAAACAACAACAAAAAAAGAAAATATGTGTCAATATAAATAAGTAGACATAGAAAGAGTGAAAAATAAGAAATCATGTAATGCTGTCTTGACAATATAAATAACCAGAAGTAAAAAGATGACATCACATGAAAGCAAGCCTATAAAAATTGTTTTTTAGAAGTGATTTAAAAGATGTCACTGCTTCTGTGAGCCTTATCTCCTCGGGCAGGTCGTTCCAAAGTCGAGGAGCCCCGATGGCAAAAGCACAGCCACCTCTTGATTTAAGCCTCAAACGGCCAGGGGGGCCTCGCCCGAGTATCTATGGATACATCAAGTCAAGAACTAATGCTCATTTTCATCACTGATTAATTTGATTAATCAATAAGTTGTTTGGTCCATAAAATGTAAGAAAATTATGTGTTTTGCAAAGCCCAAGATGACGTCCTCAAATGTCTTGTTTTGTCCTCAATCCAAATATATTCAGTTTACTGTCATAGTGGAGAAAAGAAACCTGAAAATATTCACATTTAAGAAACATAAATCAGAGAAATTTGACTTGAAATGACCAATTGATTGTCAGAATAGTTGGTGATTAATAGACAAGAGATTCATAGTCTGTTAATCGCGGCAGCTCTACTTCTTTTGTTGCATATTTCTGACAATTTGAGGACAGTGTAACTTTACACTTATCATTCTTTAAATGGATAAATTACTACCGTCGAATCATGTGCATCTAAATTCATTACCACACAAAGATTAGTTCTGTCTGAATCTCTTTCCAACTCGTCCCTCCCTTACATTTTTTGTCTTGTTTTTATTTGTTGACAAAGGTTTCATTAGATTTAGTCAGTGTTTGTCATCATAAATTTGTTTTTATTCAGTCATAGTCTCGCATTGGTAACATTGGCTCTTGTGATTTTAATAAAGCAAGCATATAAGGCTGTAAAAACTCTTTTTTTTTTACTGTGCAGGCTCTTTTATGTAATTTATAAAATGGTTGTAAATATTATACTACATTATTTGACTGCCTACTGGCTAATCTACAAATTAATGTGTACATTTTTGCATATTCATAAAGGGAAGCACGTTGTGAAAGAATGCAGAGGCAATAACTCAAATACCCAGCATACTCACGAGACAAAAACCAAATTGTCTCTTTTATGACCTCCTGAATTATAGCTGCAATAACGTGATGCATTACTCATCCATTGTGGCCAGTGTGTTATTATCATGCTAGCCTGACGTCGGCCTCCCACAGCAGAGTAATGGATGCAGGTCTGGCCCGCTCAATGACATCAGCAGCCTAAGCCGATGAAACGGGGCCGATGAATGACCATAGATCAGCGTTTACCATCCTGACGTCAGCCCAGCGCGGTGACACTGCCGGCAGTTGTTCCCCAGCCCTGGCCTGCTCCTGACAATGGGAGCTCTCAGCCTGTGGCCGACCGATGGCTGGGGAATCAAAAGCTTGGCTGCACAGCAGGACATCGCGGCATTGTTCTCTCTGGACTACATGTCCATAAGAACCGTGGCAGGCTTGGAGATGGCTCTCTGATATTGTTCGGAACAGCATTTATTTAATTCATTCGTTCAGCCTTTATTTACTTCTCGGGAATGCATTTTCGATGACGCAGAGATTACATTAAGCAGAAACGGTATACAAACAAAAAGCAGGACAATATTAAACAAAATAGAACAGGCAATAAGAGCTGAAGTAACAGCATTGCATAAGAATTCATCGTTCTTTCTGAGTCTGGAATCGACCCAAGGAAGAAGTATAATCCAGTCCTGAATGCGGGTTTGATAAGCTCCTGTCCTGAGGTCTAACCGTGCAGTAATATATTGTTGGTAATTTGTTAGGAGTGCTTTTTAGTGTTCACTGACTTTATATCTTTAACTCTGTTCAGGCTGAGCTGAGTGTCTTATTTTTATGCTATTATTGTATCAAAGTTGAAAATTTTGGCTCATATTTTGATTTAGTTTTTTTCATAGTCCTTTGACTAAAATCCCATTCGGTTTTAGTCATATTTTTATGTGTAGTTATATTTAGTCATCTGAGTTATTTTAGTTTTCATCTACTTTTAGCTGACTAAATCTACAGAAGATTTATTGGACCATAATCTTAACAGGTTTAGTCAAAGTGTAATCCATACATCATATGTCTAACTTTAGGAATTCTACTTTTCTCTTAAATGTGCTTTCTTCTTTTTCTACACTTTTCTTTCTTTCCTGGGTAGATTAGCACTGTCCAGTTGTGTAATCTAACTTCCTCACTACAAAAAGGGATTAGTTCTGATTGGATCTCTTACCAACTCGTCCTTTTTTAGTTTATTGTCTCGTTCTCATCAGTGAAAAAGATGTTTGTGCTGAAATTAACGTCGGTTTGTGTAATTTTAGCTGAAGTGACCCTTTAAAGACAAAAATACTGTGCAATGTCGCTGCTAACAACTTCCTCTTCATCTGCGTTTCAGATGCTGTTACGGCCAATTTTGAGCGGAAGATGAAAGACTTGGAGTCGCTCTGATTAATGAGGTGGTGGTAATGAGATAAAGCAGATACTCCCACTTTATGTTCCAGAACTTAAACGCACCACATGACCATGTGTAACATAACCATCTCTGCCCTGTGGACAGTGGACTCATTCTGACACTGTCCTGTGTCATTATGTCTCTGTGGTTTGAGCGACGTCCTCGGCTCTGTCCCCTGTCCCCCCCCCCGCTTGTCTGACTGCCCCCCTCCCCTCCCCCTCCTGCCCTGTCTGTCAGTTCGGCTCACGCTCACAGCCGCTGTCCTGCCTGCCTCGGTGAACATTCAACGCTGTCGGTGAGTTTGGTATGGATCACGTAAAAACCATCGACCGTTGACTGTGCCCCGCGGCTCGCTCCGACCACGACGTCAGGGAACGAGCAAAAAAAAATGAACAAAAGGGCGAGTGGGCGCATGCAAATCTCAAAGACGAACACACACACACATGCAGAAAAGTGACACTGTGTTTCCACTGTACCCAAAAGAGCAAAGGTCACAATCAACATTCATTGCTGTCGCTGGGTTGGACTGTGTAGAAAAGCTCACTGAACAATGAGTGCAACTGTGGCCCAGATCTGCCTGACTCGTGTCTCAGCCAATCAGCCGACCGGATGTGAAACACTCTGATTTCTTTATTTATATACTTCTTGTTTTTCACTTCTATTTTCTCCTCTCTTCCTCCCCTCCCTGGCGCTGGGAGTCTTCAGGGGGAAGAGAAAGAGAGAAAGAGACACAAATAGACTTCTGGCTGCTTGCTTGTCCTCATCCTCCTCTTTTCTCCTCTAATTGGTGGTTATGTGTGCAGCAAGGGGGAAGGAAGCGGAGTGAATGTGTAATCATTTGGAGTCTCTTCTCCTTTAGATGTTTCATCCCTCTCTTTTTTGTTTGTCTAATTATACACTGAGCCCAGTTAACTCTGTGTTAACTGCGCTGGCGAGAATGAACGAGGGACAAAAAGAGGGGGGACAAGGGGAAGAAAAGGTGGAAAGATTACAGCACCGGCTAAATTATTATCTAGTTTTTAGTATATTTTGATATTCTTCCTGGTAGGTGCTGCAAATGTGCCAGGATATGAGCAATTTTCAAACGCAGAAAGAAGATTGTTTTCACCTTTCTGACTGAGCTTGTCTCATTATCTGTGTTTGAGTTTCATGAGAGACTGTCTGGTTTCCTGCCTGCCTCTGCGTGTGTGTGTGTGTCTGTGTGTGTGTGTGTGTGCGTGTGTGTGTGAGAGCACGTATGCCATGACAGAGGACCTGTCTGCTGATCTCAGAGTGCAATATGTTATTTTCTTTCTGTACTAAAGCAGCCCGGTGCCTCATGGGAAAACACAGTCTATAACCTTGTCTTCCTGCAGACAGTCTGGGACCGGCCACGCTGCCGCTGCTGCCATTTCTCATTGCGCCCGTCTGTAACAACGCTCTGACACTGTGTCTGTCCTGTGTCTGTGATTCATGTAATCACACAGCTCACACTGCTGATATATATGTACACTGAGGAGAAAAAAAGGGTTCCAAAGGGGTTCTTCCTTAAGGGCTGAGGTTCTTCAAGGATTGTTCTTTGAAGAGCTTCTTCGACAAGGGTTTTTTTTGTAACATAGTATGTAAGGGTTCTTGAAAGAACCATCTGAGTGGGTTCAAAATAAATCTCTTTGAACTTAAAAGGGTTCTCAGTGTAACCCCCCCCCCCCCCCTTGTTGGGTTCTAACTGAAACCCTCATAATATAAAAAGGTTTCTCAGTAGAACCCCTGGGTGGGTTTTTGTTAGCACCCTTAGGGGGTGGAATGGTTCTGTATAAAACATCCAGACAGGGTTCTGGGTGGAACCATTACACCATAGAGGGGTTCTCTATAGAACCTCTCAGATAGGCCTTCTCCACCAACATGGAACTGGCCCTGCTCTGGTGTTCAAGAACCTTATTTTGAACCATTTGGAGCGTTTCCACCAAAAGTAAATTGGTTCAGAAGCGTAAAAGTCGGTTCCCAAACAGAACCAAAATATAGCAGGCTGTCCTTGAGAACTAAACTGGGTGTGTCACATTCTGTAGGTTCTCGTGCAGTGTGCAACGCCCTCTGTTGTTGATGATGATGATGATCCTTGAATACAGTGGTTCCGCTCAAAACTGGTGGGAACACAGGCTGGTTCACTAGATAGCACCAAGGTTCCAAATCTTGAACGGGAACCGGTTTAAGAACCAGAGCTTATTTGGTGTAAAAAGGGTCTGTTAGGGGGTTTTGGGTGTAATCTTCCACAGATGGTTCCAGGTATAACCCTTTATGTTAGGTTCAAGGTAGAGGTCTCTGAAAGAGAACCACAAAGGGTTCTCCTACGGGGACAAGTTGAAGAACCCTTTATAGTTTTAGTGAGAACCCTTATCTGTAAGAGTGCAGGAATGTGTTTTATGTTCTCGTAAAGTGCTGACGTGTTTAATTAATTCAATAAAGTTCAATCAGAATCCATGCATTAGTGTCTGACGTGATTATTTACTGCCTGTCTTTTATTCCTGAATGTCCATCTGTCCACGGTCTCTGTCTCTCTGATCTAACAGTATGTCCTCTCGCTGTCATTTAGTAACCCAGCCTCATGTCCGTGTCCCTCTCTGCCCGGTCTCTCTGTATTATTCATAGAAAAGCACTCTGTACAGTGGTGCAGAACAGTGGAGGTGATGTAACAGTGGCTGCGAGCGTGGCTCCAGACTGTCATTTGGGATGGATTCATGCGGCAGGAGAAAACACTAATTTGTTCGTTTGTTCAGCTTTGTTGGTTGTTGCCAACAGCCACAGCTGATGGCGAGGGATTGTACACAAAGCACAGCCATGATGAAAGTAAAATTTTTTTAGCAGTTTAAATTCCAAAAAGTATATTTCAGAGTCCACCCGTGTTGAATAAGGAGGAAGTAAAGTGGTGATGCAGCTAAATGTCAACATTCTTGTGTGATCTGAGCATTATCATGCGGTGTGGTGACACATTTTCGCTTACAAATGGCTCTGAAACGGCAAAACTGATGAAAGTGCTGCTCAGACATGATTTCGCAGCCCTTCTTTTGAGGTGATACTACCGCCATCTAGTGTTCAAAGAGTTTTCACACGGCTTCGTGGGCAAGAGTCTTGGTCAGTCTGTGGTTGTGGTGTGGATGGCATCGAGAAACCCACAGAGAGCAAATCGCAGTCACCAGATCATTTTTTCACTGTATTATATATTTTCTTTTCTTCTTTTGTGCTTCTCTTTAAATGAAAAATGTATTTATGCTTTCTAATAACTTCTTTTGTAACAGTGAAACACTTTGTTATCCTGGCTTTGTCTTTTTTTTAAAGTGCTATATAGATTAGATTTTACAGTAAGAATTTTTGAAGATTTTATAGCAAGAATTTATTGTTATTTCCTCCATTTTTTTGAGTAATCAAAGATTCCAGCAAGGTTACAAAGGATCACTTTTATCACAAGTTTTATAATTTCCCAATTCACATTTAACAGCTGACCTTTTATTAACAAACTGCATAACTTTTCAACATAAACACTTAACCTATAATCAAAAGCACTATGATGGACAGTTTCCTTTCAGGAGAACTAATGGGACTATTGACTACATTTTCGTGTCGGTAAATGTGACTGTTTCCTGTCTCATCTGAAAGTAGACAGCTGACATTTCGTGCAGTCTCAGGCTGCACTGCTCTTCTCTAACGCTGCACAGACGAGAAGCTGCTCAGCTTCTAAATCTTTATAATTAAAATTTATAGCCTATGTTTAAAAGACCTGCTCTCTTTAAAGACAGTTTAACTTTTTAAGGTAGAAATAACATACACTTTACAAAAGAAAAGTTGACTTCATAAGCACTAAATAAATTCATAAATAATTAAATTAATAAATACACTGTTGCTCAATGTAATTTACTCAAATGTTTTAATGTTACAGCCTTATTAGATCTGCCCTGATATTTTATCATTTAGACCAGTTTCTCATGTTTTTTCTCAGCCAAGGACTCCTTACAGGTTAGAAAATATGTATGTCCCCTGGAATTATTTTATCATATCTAAATTTTTTTAAGATTTTAGACGTATAAAAATATTTGCACCAGCTTAGTTCAATGTGTCTGAAAGTTTTTACACCAAGTTTTTTCCTCAATGTACCACTAGGGAGAGCTTGAGCACCACTAGGGTTTAGTTTATCAAATTTATTTTGCATGATTGCACTTGATTCAAAGGTCTGCACCCAGACAAAAATGTATTTATAATAAAATACATTAGTCTGAAGAAGAGAAAAAATATTCTTTGTAGCAGACTTTGCTTACTAGCTATTTTCCTGGGGCAGATGAAGGGGAACAATAAAACTGAGATCTACTTTTGCTACTTGAAAATTAAGTCAATCTCTATTCACTCTCATGCCGATTAAAGGTCGGGTTTAGTTTTTTAGTCCACAAAACACTGCTATAGTTTCACAGGAAAACGGCATTGCAGAATCTCCCAAACAGTGTAAGTGAATGGTGATGGTTTCAAATGTAAAAAAACAACAGAATAAAAACATGAAATGCCTCCATACTGCTTAAATTCTTAACAAATGTTGGAATATAGGAAAGTGTGTTTTGAATAATGCAAAAAAATTACTATTTGATGTAATGGTGCAACCAAAAAGATATATCACTGTGAGTATCATATATATTTAAATGATACATATTTTGAAATAATTGCTTAGTTAAAGGACACATTCTTAGGTTTACAACAGTAGAAGTCCCTGTAAGAGGTCATTGCATCACGACATTACACTTCATTGTAGCTGAGGTCAGCTGTGTGTCAACATGGAAATACCTGTTCAGCTACTCGCTTTAAATAAACAACTCTCCCATGACTTCCTCCTGCTGATGTAATGTCACCTTCGCCGCTTGATGTTTAACTATTTGATCACGTGACACGAAACTTCTAGAGCTGGAATTTTTACTGTGAGAGCGTAAACAAGGAAGTTATTAGGATAAAATAAAAGTGGCTTGTTGTTGGCGAAGTTTACACATATAGTAATTACTGCTCTGATGCAACATGGTACACACAGAAAAGTGTTGTCATTAAAAAATCTGTCACCAACTCATATTATAATTCCCTTTCACTGTGAGGCAATAAATTCACTGGACAGTTGATTTTTTTTTTTAAACAAAAATTTAATCCTTCTATTAACAGCATGTACAAATATAACAGCATATATATGCAAAGAATATAAAGATAATATGTTACAATGCACACTGAAACATTGGTTACTAGATAACAGGCAAAACTAAGGTAGAAAAAAAGTTTGTTTGCTGCGGCTGAGCTCCGTCGTCTCTCTTCAGAAAGCAGAATAACTTCATATCTGAGCGTTTCTGTGAACTGTTTGTGCCTTTGCCCTGCAATGAGAATTGATCAGGTTATTTTTTTAGTGCTATTCATTTATAATACATTTCACAGCTTGCAGAATCATACTGTTTGTTGTCAAGTTGTGCAATTTCTTACCCTAAACGGCTGACGTAGGCCATGACCCAGTTCAGTGCGGGATTGGTGCAGCATGCTTTGCCCTTCTTTGTGTGGAAACTATAAATTAAAAGGAAATAGACATACACATTAGCCATTTTTTAGGACATTATTTAGACATATAAGACATTAATATAATTTTTTTTTATACTCACATGATGGCAGGGATACGACAGTGTTCTATGTCAGTCTGGACTGAGTACCCCGTGATTGCATTATATGGTATTTTGAATCTTACGTAACTTTCACAACATCCATGGCTTGCTGTGAAACAAAAGAAAAGATGATCTGATCAGTAAAGAAAAAGAAAAGTTCTATCATAGCCAGATTTGTGTTATTATATTATATATAATATTATTATATTATATTATATTATATTACCAATTAAAATAAAAACAATAAAAAGTGTACTCAGCGTACATACCTGCAGATGTTTTTGTGGCCAGCAGACAGACGGTGAGGAGCGTGATCACCATCACCGCAGCTTTGATTGACACCATGTCTGTGTGTGTGTATGAGTAGCAGCACCGACTCTGAGCTGAGCTGTTGTCTCGCCTGTCCTCAGGTGGAGTTAGAGAGGCTGTGGTGACAAGCTGTCGAGCACAGGTGCCTTTTATATTCACAGGCAGAAAGGAACTTCCACTCTGAAAAACAGACAGAAGTATTACACCAACTCAGAAATTCCCCCCCTTAATTTTTTCCCTTGTGAAAAGAGAAGGGGACGGTGAGGGGAATATATATAACATAGACAAGCACAAGAAATTTTGTCATTGACCCGTGAAGAAGATGAAGTGCAGATTATTTGCACGTGTGTATGTGTGTATTATTAAACAGATCATATCAGTGTGAAAAATTCCAGAGTGTGTATAAAAGTGGCCATTCATTGTTGTCATTCAGTGGAAATAACTGTAAAGATAAATAAGATTATATGACTGAAGTATGTTTGGATATAAATAGAACAAAATAGAATTGGACAGACAGTCTTAAGTTCAGATAGGACTAGTCTTGACTAACTTGAGGAGTCCAGTCTTATCTTACTTCCTCCTATCTTCTCTCAAGTCAGGAATAACTAAATATTAAACGTTGCTTATAAACTTTTATACTGGTTACCAGCAAATGACCCTATTTCTACTTCTCACCTGACTGAACTAAACAGCTTTATAACTTTTAATCATTGAAACATAATGAAACATGCATAAAAAAAATACATAAACTTCAGGACAGATGAGTTGGAGGGTTTGGTAACATCTGTACAGAAATCCAGGTATGTTCATTTTTTGGGGGTGAGATTAACAACGATGCTAATTCAGAAGATGAAAGAAAGAGAGTGGGCTACGATAGCAGATACAGTCTGCGTCATATCCAGGATGTTGGATCTTGGGATTGTGAAAAAGCAACGAAAGAGCAGCTGTAAAGATTAGACAATACTAAGCGAATGACACTGTTCGCCAGCACAGTTACTATTAACTAGTATGTAAGTTAGCTACTATTAAGGGTGGAATGTGAAAATTAGGACAGCTTAATGGTTATCCTAAGGTTAGGAGAGTTTGTTTAAGATTTGGGGATGTAAAGATGCTTGTATAACACACATTTACTATCTTAAGTATCTTAAAATTACACCGCTGTTAAGTTACGCTACCATTAGCTATTTTGTAAGTCAACCGCTATAACAGGTGGACAATTAAAATTAGGACTGTGTAATGGTTGTCCTCAAGTGTTTATTGTGTAAAACACATTTCCTATCTTAAGTTAAGTGTCTTAAGTTAGCAAACATTATAGTTAGCTACCGTTAGCTAACTCTACCATTAGCTACTCTTAGCCAACACAATTATTAGCTGCCATCAGCTATAGTTAGTACTACTGCAGGTTGAAATGTCAAAGTTTGGACAGCCGAACAGCTGTCCCAAAGTTAGGGAGTTTATTTTAAGATGCTTGTGTTACACAGATTTCCTATCTTAAGTTAGCCGAAACTATGGTTAAGTACAGTTAGCCAACATAACTGTTGGCTCCTGTAAGCTGTTAGTTAGTTTAACTACTACTAACTAGGTGGAAAAATAAAACAAATAGGTTATCTTAAGTCCAAAGAGTTTATTTAAGATTTTGCTTCTGTGTAATACACATTTCTATTTGTAAGTTGTGATAGGAACATTGACTTAGGAACTTTTCATCTGTAAGACTTTTTTCCCCTTAAATCAGGTCCTAATGTTAATTATACATACAAAGATTTTCGTCTGCAAGTTAGGAGGTTTCTGTATTATGGCTCAAGGGACTCACTGTTGGCTGTTGACCAAATTTAAAGATAGGAAATATAAATAAAGGGTAATTACAAACTAGTTCGACAGACAAATACAATATTAAGTATGTTGCATCACAGACGTTAAATCTCAGTATCACCACACCTTGATACAACAAGGAGTCCTGTAAAGCCTGTGCAACATAGAAAGTTACAAAGGTGTGGCTAATGACTCTCATCATACACTTAATACCGTTAACGGCAGAATATTTGATTAAAACAAAAGCGTTTAGGGAGGATGAAGTTTGACTGAAGACCTCAGTGTGTACCGACTTTCTGTGGGCTGAAACAAGTAGGTTGCTCTGAGGTTGTACAAAGGTTGTTTTCTAGGTCAGAGGAACACTTAGTATATACTCAAGACTCATGCTCACAGGAAAATCGTACATGGGGAGGGCTGAAATAGGTCATGCTACATTTAATGTCTGTCATATTGTGCATCACGAACTTTCCAACAAAACCACACCATGTCTGAGGCTCTTCATTATTTCCTGTAACAAGAATTTTTCACATGAAGTCTTAACTTAAAACTCAATTGAAGTATCGTTACCGTTATTAGACTGCTGTTCCTAAACGGCAATACAAATCTTAAAACAACACGCGCGATAATAGAATTATTGGTCGCTGTTATCGTCCCACCTGTTCAGATTATAATGATGGAGGACGAAATCCATTTTACTCATTTAGTTCAATATGAGGCCTCAGCGGTCTGAATTACTCAAAGTTAGCAGGTATCTTTCAAAGTTACAATCTTTTTTAATGTGCACATGGACATGGGAGTATTGGGTCAGTACAGACAAAACGTGAACCTACTCACTCACAGAAAGACGAAGGCGGTTTAGAAGATATTTCAATAGATGTTTTTCACATCCTACTCTCAACCAGTGGGAAGAGCGGAGAGAAATACTCAAGTTTGTCATGCAAAATAACCACAATGGTTTAATATGTGATAAAAAAAAATGAAATAAAATAAAATAAAACTGCTGAAAATTCAGAAAGTTCTTTGAGGGCCCCTTTGCTTATAGTGAGGAGTTGGTTGAAGAAATACATTTTCAAGGGGTTTTAAGGTTTGGCTTCTGTATGTGATATTATAAGAGTCAGAGCTGTAACCTGTTTTTTCACAGCAGACCTTATGACCTGTCGTAGTGGGAAAAGCACAAGTGTTACTAATCACATTTATAATAGTTCTGTTCAAGTACCCAGTAATCAGCCAATGAAAATCACATTTTTTCTGTTTTGTTTATTTCACACAAACAATTTACTGAACTGAACTGAACTGCTGAATTTAATTGAACTGACCTGATGAATTTAATTGACTTGATTTGTTGAACTGAATTCAACTGATTTGTTGAATTGAATTAAACCTAATAGCTGAATTTAATTTAATTTACCACAGTACCACAGTACTGGATTGATTTGATTATTTTTCACCTTTCTATTGTGACATTTTTTAAATGTCAGACACAATGACTTTTTCTGTGTCTCAGAGTTTGTGTAAAATGATGTCCTGGATTTAAAAAAAATAATAAATTTTCAATGAGAAATGTTTTTATGAAAAAGTAGGCTTGGATGTTTTGTAATACAAAATGGGCTTGAACTGACTTGCGTGCACACTAGATGAATTTCACTGTAATAAATATAATTCTTTACATAAAATGGTGATGTGTAATGTTAACCAGGGGGCAATTGACTATTTATTTCAACCTGATAATTGGATGTGACAACAATAAATAAAATGAAAGTGTTGTGCGGTCATATTTACAGAAAAAAATGGCTTTCCTGTTGCCTCATGATGTGGTCTGTATGCAGCAACGAGGTCAGCAGGATGTTATGTTGTGGTTTAGGGTTAATGTCAAACCGTTACATAGCACATATTTCTTGCGAAATAGAAAACAATCTTAAAGAGACTTTATTAACAGTACAGTAATAATTATTAAGATTAGGATGGTCACAACATCAAACCATCACTAGACAATTATGGCAACCAAAAGAATTCATGATAACAATATTATCATGACTGTCTATAGAAGATTTGATTGTGGAGAAAAAAAAATCATCTTTAACTTTCTTAATTTTGTATTTTGTCTCTTTCTTGGCAAATTAATTCAACTCAAAGTACAAGTGTATCAAGGTAGAAAGGAGCTATAACTGATTTAAGAGCATACTGTGTGTTAAAGAGGTGCCGGATTATTTACAAGATATCATCATGCATCTATTATTAATATGATAATTTTCTGAATATTACACTTATCATTAACACCTGAACATGGTGACACCACAATTCAGATCAGCATAACAAAGTTAAATAGTCAAATCATTATGCTTCATAACTGCTCATGTCACTGTATCATTGTGTTGTATTATTATTAGTGATGTATTAATGTGAAATCAGTGATCAGAAATCAGTGTTAGTTGGTGGGATGTAGCAAATTTAACCACATTATACACACTCAGATTGTTTAACGTCATATTTTACAAACTGATCACATGTTTTGTGTGTGAAATTACAATCTGCAGAGTAACTACAGCTCTCAAATAAATGTAGTGAAGTACAACAAAACAATATTTACCTCTGAAATGTAGTGGGGCAGTAGCATAAAATTACTTATATTACCTTAAATGTGTATGGTGCTTAAGTTATCGCACTTACATTCCACCACAAGATATTTATCGTGTGTATTGGTGCTTGTGTTCAAGGAAAAAACAACTGCTGTTTCGTAATATTCATCGTCAGCATAATCTCATGCCAGGCTCTTTTTTTTAGAAATAAGTAGTACACGTGTGTGACTTGATTCCTGTGTACAAACCCACAGCAGAGGGGGTTTTATAGTAGTATATCAAACTTCCCGCTTGCCCCAAATACAATGTGGCTTGGCTAGTTCCTTACCTGAGGTGGGACATTCCACTTCACAGGGTATTTAAACTTCACTGCCAGAGGCAAACTTTACCAGTTCATCCAGATCTGAAAACTATTTCTTCACTGAAGAGAAGCTGTGTGAGGATGGCAAAGCTTGCTGTGTGCGTCTCCATCATACTGGTGCTGCTGGTGGCACTGGGTGAAAGCAGTAAGTATGACTTCAGCTATTATTTACTGTACAGTATTATGTATGTCACTGATGTTGTTCATTTAGGAGAACACGAGTCGTTGGTTTTATTTTTCTAGATTCTGTTCTGGTTTTTGTTGACGTGTTTGTGATGTTTCTCCTTTAAAGGTCCCATGGTGGGATGCTGCACACAATACCATGACAGTCCAATCCCAGTGAAAGCACTGAAATCTTACATAATCCAGCGGGACGATTACTGCAACATCAAGGCAGTGATGTGAGAAAATAAAATCAATGCATTTGAAAAAACAAAACAAAAACTAAACTATCATAAAAAACAGAAATGTCTTCTATTGTAATAATGTCATAACTTCTTCCCTTGTCTTAATACAGTTTCAAGACAGTGAAAAAGAGATTTATCTGTGCCGATCCTGACAGCGAATGGGTGATAAGAGCCATGGAGTTTGTGCCACAGTAAGTTTTTGTTTCTTTATTCAGCCAGTCTCTGATGATGCAGAAGTCTTGTGTGAATTCATTTAACGTTTTATTTTTTTGTCTTTCTAAACAGAAAACACTGAGCAACATGGAGATCACCTGAGGAAACCAATTTAACAACACAAAGACACAAAATGAATTGAATGTATTATTTTAAAGTCAACAAATGAAATATTTTTGTATTACTTTACATATATTTTTTAAAAAATGTATTACTTTATGGACAATAAATTGAATATTTTTTGAGTAATCTTCTGTTTCTCTGTTTTAAGTACCCGGATCTGATGTTTTATATAAACATGCTTCAACATTTTGCTGAAGTAAATAAGATTCAAGGTGTTTATTATCACACTGGTTATACAAGCACAATTGTGCAAAATACTTTGGCTGTGATACTCCATCACAAAACAATAGTCAATTGGGTAATACTTTAATGAAATAAAATGTAGTATAAGAACACAAAGATTAGCAGTAAAGTGTACTCAAGGATCCAAAGTAAACATGTTCTGCCTTGTCTCCTATTTGGGAATTTTCATACTTTTCAATCTGCTGAAAAGAGAAATGAAAGAAAGGAGAAGGAAAGAGAGGAAGGAATAAGACATGACTAACAGATAAAAGAAAAACATAAAGTAGGAAGACAGACAAGAAATTTAATTAAAAGAGGGGGAAATGGTAAACAGGGGTACATTTAGCTTTACACTGTGTAATTCACGGCAAAGCATTAGGTGGAAGCAGTGTGCACAGGAACTACACACGAAGGATCATGTCAAGATGGGAACCCCAAATCCGCGAACGATCTCGCGAGACTGAACACTTAAACCCAAACCATGACCTTTAACTAACTTTAATCAAGTGTTTAACGCCCATAAACCTATCCAGAAATGAACAGAGTTACCACAAAAAATTTCGTTGCACAGTCCGCCTTGAAGAAGTAATGCTTGCAAATCTCGCGAGAGTTTCACAAATACAGGATTCCCAGCACGACCCACAGGAAGGATTCACTTATGAATGAGCTGCTGGATGTCCAAGCGGAAGAGACTTCATGTGTTTTCATTATAGTCAGCAGAATAATGATATGTCTGTGTTATATATAACTGTAAGTCATAACGAAATTTTTGGTGCTTTTAGATACAAACTCGCTGTGTTGTGGTCGCGGTCCTGAAACTATGATAAGATGAAGCGATACGGAGATGCTACATCTGTGCGGTACAAGCTAGCTGAAGCTAACGGTTAGCTGCTGTTATTATGAAGAATGACATGATACGAGAGGAGAGATGCTTCAGAGAGGAAAAAGGTAAGATGTAGAAACATAGAAGAGAGCCACATAACTGTCTGCTGTGTGTGCAACCTTGCATTTTAGTTTGGACACATATCTATACAGCTTTTCTATACATTTCTATGTTATTACGACTGTGTTAACTGCTAATCCTGTAGGTGGGTAACTACCGTTAAAATATGAATTTGTGTTTATCAAGTGTGTTTCCACCCCGACACCAAAAACACCATTGTTTATGTACTTGCATTGGTGTGACAATATGTGTAACGTTACATATATACACTCATGCATTATAATGTTAACATATATTCAATCAATAGTTGCAGACATATGAGGGAAGGTTAATTTATATTGTTTGATTCGATTCTGTCATAAATAACATTCACTAAACACACAACTATATAGTGTGGCTGAACAACAAAATTAACTATATAGTCAAGTGCAATATCCACATCACATCAGCTGCAATTTCTTTGATAAATGTAAATTATGACACAACGTACCAAAAAAAGAAACTTTGTGGTGTTACAGAGGCATACATATCATATTCTTGGAGCATGCATGGAAAAATCACATTGTAGCTCATATCACAATTGCAATATCTTGCAATATGATCATTTTGCATATCGGTCAGCTGCTTTCTGTTGGTGTCTATTGGAGTTGGGCACTACATTAATAGTACTAATGCACTGATATTTCCTCTTCTTAGATTCTGGTAGGGCTGAACAATATGATAAAAGATCATATTGTGATCATTTTGAAAGATATTGCGATCGCGATATGATTCACGATTAGTGGGAATGATCATTTTTGCATCACAATTTCCATTTTCACTGAAAACAAGTGTACCAAACAAACCTCTGAAGAACAAGAACTGTAGTCCAGGGCATCTCTGCTGCACTGCAGTATTCCATTATAATGTTTTTGGTCTTGCATTTTGCCTTTATCAAAGAAACTGCAGCCTCTGCGACTCAGATATTGCACTAGGCCATATAGAAGTTTCAATAATATTTTGATTAAAAAGCCCTAGATATTGGCTATTGTTCTATTGCGATGTGGCATTGTCTTTTTCTGGCTTTTCTTGTAGAAGTTATAAGAACTGAAACATTGTAGAATCTTTAATAAAGTTATTTGCAAGTAAAGGACAGTGTGCGGGAATTCTGATACCTGTGAATTTTCCTCCTACGCACCTGTGCACAGTCTGTACGGTGGACATGAGCCTTTAATTCTGTTTATGGTTGTAAAGGCTGCATTACATTAAAGTAATTTTCCGAACTTACCAGATGGTTGTAGCTGTTCTATTATTTACCATTACCCACTTAGTCATCATATCTACATGACTGATGAAAGCACCAGTAGTCATCCCTACAATATTGTTGCAATAGCTATAAATATTGATATCAATGTATGTGGTCAAAAATATTGTGGCATTTGAGTTTGTCCATACTGCCCTGTCCTAGTCTTTATGATCTTTGCACAAAACCACAAACATACCATCACCATTTCTTTTCTTTGTAGGTGTAGTAAAAATGTAAAAGGTACATGGGAGCACAGCTGGCTGAGGTAGACTCACTGCTGACCCAGCAGGTACGATCCAGCTTGAAAAGAAGAAGCAGGAGCCATGAAAGAAGAGGGCAGAGCAGAGTGCGGAGGTGGCGAGGCTCTGTTTGAGGACCCGGACTTCCCCTCTGAGGATACGTCCCTGTTCTGCGACAGCTCCACGCCCATCGCCCAACTGCAGGGAGACGTCACCTGGCGACGCCCACAGGTTAGTTCCAGTATGGAGAGGGGAAATGCCGCTGTTATTTCCTTTTGTGTTTGTTTTGTCATCATCGGTTAATGGTTTATATGCTGCTTTTAAGGTCATGTGAATTTTTGGCTTGCAACCAGTGTACTTGCATCACCTGAGAAAGAGGGATATTCCCTCGTCAGGTGGTTGATTTGATTATGAAAGAGTGCCCACAGGTCCAAAGTTATTCCTCAGTATTTCACAAAACACCATTATATGTAATTAAAGACTAAATATATCATATTTTACTATGTTTTCCGTTGCTATGTCTATTGTAAGATCATCAGATACCTCACAAAATAAAAATGCTGTGAGAGACACTGACCTACATATTAACGACTTCTGGTTAAAGCTGTTTATTGAGATCAACATTCCTTAACCACTTTCAGTTTAACTATTTAGAGTGAAACATTTCTGTGGCTCATTTCTTTCACTAGATAAGATTATTTGATGTAAAGTACTTATCAATTGTCAATGTATTAAGCTACAGTAGATGGCAGTCAGTTTGCCCCCAGTTAGGAGAAGCAGAGAGGGACACCAGCAGGGAAACTAAGCAATGAACTGCTGTGGACAAGGTCAGCATCAAAAGGTATTTTAGCCACTTAAAAAAGGTCCACCTAAAAAAAGTTCAGTTTATGAGCATGCTATATTTAAAATATTTTCCTTGCTTTACTTTGCCATTAGACAGTCTTTTCTGACAGGAAGTAACCGTTATATAAGCCAAATATTGCTCTCTCCAAAGGCAACTCCATAGGCAAAATCAGTAATTTTACCTTACAGAACATGGGAGCTCGCCTCAGTCATTTAGTTTGTTTGTATTAATGTGTGAATCCAAACTAGTTTTAAGACACAGAAGTCACACATTAACAGATTGAGGCAGTGGTAGACCAGCAGCTTCTGCATCCTTTGAGGTAAAATGACTGATTTTGCCTGTGGAGCGAGAGAGAGCAATATTTGGCTTATATAATGCCAGTTTCCCTTCAGAAAAGGCTGTCTGACAGCAAAGTAAAGCAGTGCACTTAAACCAAAACTGATTATTTTAGGTGGACCTTTTTTACGTGGCTAAAATACCTTTTGTTGCTAACCCTCTTCCCAACAGTACATTGCTTAGTTTCAGTGATGGTGCTGCTTCTCCAAACTGGGGATGTGCCAGCTGGCATCTACTGAAGCTAATACACTGACTATCATTAAGTACCTCATACAACCCCACTTAAAATAGTCCAAATAATCCCTTTAAGTCAGTGTGTGTGTGTCAGTCCCCCTTGATGTCTATTTCACACTTTCAGGAGATCTGCCAGTCACCAGCGCTCTTCCCTGACAACATCAACCTGGGTCATGCAAAACAAGGATTATTAGGAGACTGCTGGTTTCTCTGTGCCTGCACCTTCTTGCTCAAGAACAAACATCTACTGGACAAGGTAGAGTAACAAGTTTAACAAGTTACCATGAATACACATAAGTGTGTTGTAGATATGTGTATCTACTCCACACTGCTGTGCTGACTCAGTCGGTCTCTTTAGGTGTTTCCTCCAGACCAGCCTCAGTGTGGTGACAGCAGGTACAGGGGCTCCTTCCAGTTTCGTTTTTGGCAGCAGGGACACTGGACAGATGTGGTCATCGATGACCGCCTGCCCTGTATCAATTCCACTCTCTGCTTCTCGCGCTGCCACTCCCCCAGTGCCTTCTGGGTAGCCCTGTTGGAGAAGGCATATGCCAAGTAAGTAACCTGTGGACTTTCCCCTTCTTTTCTCTCAGTTTGACCTGCTGTGAACTTTGATTTTGGAGATTTGTTTACTTCTGGAAAGTTTTAGCTTCCTTGTGTTGCATTCCTGACATATTTACCGAAGTTTGGAAATCACATTTCCTGTTGCTTCCATCCTCTTCAGGCTTCATGGTTCATATGAGCGCCTGTGGGCAGGTCAGGTGTCTGAGGCCCTGGTGGATTTGACCGGGGGCCTGGCGGAGCGGTGGAACTTGGGAGACTTTGGGTCAGAGGACGAGCAGAGACCAGAACAGGACAGCGACGAGGTCAGGAGGAGAAGGCTGGACCTGAACCTTCTGCACCGAGTCAAAGACCAGTGTGCGATCAGCTGTTCCACTCACAGCAGCCCTGGAGGTCAGAAAAATGAAAGCTTTCACGCAGATACAAGTAGTTTTGATCCTGTATCACATCACCTGATAACCTGTGTGACTGTTCTAGGTGCCAGTGAGCTGGGTCAGTACCATGCGCTGACGGTCATGGAGTGGCTGGATGTGAAAACGGTGTCAGGGAGTGAAGTGCGGCTGCTCAGGATCAGAAACCCCTGGGGAAGATGCTGCTGGGGCGGGGCCTGGATAGAGAGGTAGGCATGTTTTTCCTTATGTGTGTCATGATTAAGATTTGTCCATTATAGATGTCTCATGATGATAAGATAATTCTGAAATAAATATCCCAGACCATGTCTGCAGTGTGCACCCAGGCTGGGTTCTCTGTAAGTCTGTAGAAAGTCCAGAGCAGGTGTCCAAAGCACCTTGTAGATTTGCTTTAGTGTGGACAGTCTTTTTCACATGTAGCCATAAAGTCCATAAGTCTGCAAATCGAAACAGTTGAATTTCTAGCCGTCACTCACTCAGTCTACCTCTTTCCCTACAGCGGTGCCGGTTGGAGTTCTATCGACCCGGTTTCTGCGATGGACCTACAATCCAGAGTGGCCGAGGGCGAGTTCTGGTTGGATGAAAAAGAGTTCCTGTCCCAGTTTGATGATGTCACCGTAGGCTACCCCATCAGTGATGATGGGCACCTAAAGAATATCTATACTGGTAATTCCCTTACTGGTTCTGAACTTACAGTCACTGACTGTGACCTCCTTTGTGCCGATTCAGATTCAGATCAAATTTTTTTATCCCACACGGGAAAATAAATTTGGTCCAGTGCTCCAGGACACCACAAAATCCAGACAGGCACCATGGAATAAACAATAAAAAATATACACAATAAGGCCACAACATAATCATGATAAAACACCTTGGATTACACTGAGACAGAATGGAGTTAGATAAAAACAGTAAATCCAAAGCACTAAAGTCAAACTTGATATAAAAGTGCTCAGAGACCTGCATGCTGTACAGGCTGATGGCTTGAGAAATAAAAGAGATCTTATATCTACTTGTTATTTTCTGTAGAAGTCTCTTTCCCCAGGTCAGGCTGTTGCTCCAACTTAGTTTGGGGTGAAGTGGATGAGTTTGGTGTACAGGCTGGTGGCCATTTCTTTTTTTTAACCCTGACAACTGTCCTCTCTGACAGGAAATCTGCTGACTCACAACCATCAGCTGGCTGGTCGGTGGATTAAAGGGCACTCCGCAGGTGGCAGCCGTAACAGCAGCAGCTACAGCAGCAACCCGAAGTTTTGGCTCAAAGTGTGCGAGAGAGGAGAGGTGCTAGTATCTCTGCTACAGCATAGAAAATGGAGAAACACAGAGAAATATGCACAAACACCACTGGAGGATAGCAAGAACACAAAGCACCAGCACTACCAGGCTATCGCACTACATGTGTGGAAGGTTTGTGCCATCACTTACTGGAAAAAAAACATGTTTTTGTTTTTTGTCTTTGCATCTTGTTACACTTATTTTTCTGTCTAGGTGGAGAAGAAGCGTTTTAATTTAAGCCGGATGTTGAACAAACCTCCTTGTGCTTCTACTCACTGCCACGCCTACGAGAGAGAGGTGGTCCTTCATGAACAGCTGGAGCCTGGATACTATCTGCTGATCCCCAGCACCTACCAGCCAGGAGCTGAGACCCGCTTTCTCATCCGGGTCTTTTCTTCCTCTTCCATATCCCTTAGGTAAGAACCTCTAAACCGGAAGAGAAACTGAACAAGCTCATCTTATCTGTGCAGAAATACTGCTGAAAACATGTAGCACATCCAGGCTATGTTTGTTTTCTTACAATTAAATTTGAACTTAGAGGTCTAAGTTTTTGTTCCATCATGAGAAAGTTCTGATACTGTAAGATTTGTGTGGGTATTATTTTTGTGTGGAAGAAAAAAATGTGCACAAATTGATAAATTCATAATTACATGGATGAGAGCAGCTATACATCACACCCTGTCTTGAGAACGACCCTTTTGGGTGAACAAGTGCTGTAAAAGCTGACAGTCAGTATGAGTGCCCGTGGCAAACACTTCATCACAGGTTAGTTAATGAAGTTACTGATTAAATGACATGTGTGCTGATTGTGTCTATAGATCAAAGTGAATGAGAAAAGAATCTGAGTCATGGTGGAAATGAAGTTTTTACTGTGGAAAAATATGTTGCTACCATAAAAGTCCTGCTTTAAGAGAGGAGTCTGGATCAACATTGGGCAAAAACAGCAAAATGAAGTGTCTTAAGGATATAAAAAGTGACAGATGTCTGAAGAAATTGCCTGGAGATTCAGTAAGGTAGTTTTATGTCAGGTTCATCCACTTTTATGGAGGCAGATTAAAAAGACCCCTTTATCTTTAATTTTTTTCTATGTAACAACACCAATCTTTGATCAGCAAAGACTTGGCATAATTGTCCATGTGACAGGCCATAGGATTTGGTCTCCTAATACCTAAAAAGTGATATGGTTTTCTTATTTTATGTGTTTAAACTGGCAAAGACCGCAGATTCTGTATTTATTGTCAGTCAAATTACAGTGGTTGCTTTCATCCAAAAAGGGGCGGGTGCATGACGCAGAAGAAGTACCTGGATGGGCTGCTGTCATCTGTGATAGATGATTAATTCAATCAAAAAAAAAAAAATCAAATGCACAAATTAATTGAAAATATTCTTATCTAACACATTTAAGGTGATGTTAAAATATGTCTCCTTTCATAATAAAGCAAAGCTGCTTAATTATTTTATTTTACTTTTTTTTCTTTTACACTAACTGGCAACTTCTAGGACTTTTGATAGCTGGTGATGCAGAGATCATTACATCTTTGTACTATTACCTCTCAAGCCTTATTAGAAGCAGGAACCAAAAGTCACACATAGACCTATCATCTTTTTTGATTATTAATTCACAATTCTAATATATAATATTTTTTTAGGAAAAGTGATACTTCTGTTCCTTTATAAAAGCTCTGTGTTCTATAAATTGCATTGCACATAACATATTAGGAATTTGTGCCCACAATCTCTCTTAGCTCTGTGATTTCCCATAAAAATGAACAAGAAAAAAATAGTGACATCTGCTGGTCAATTTTAAAAAAAACCCTTTAAAAGAATCAACTAATGAACTTTTTATTTATTCACACTGCAGTCAGTACATTTCCAGCTGTTAGCTCACACTTTGTTTACAAAAGATGGATTTTCCTACTTCCATGTTTCACCATGTAAAGAGGGGTGATCTTTTTTTTTCTGATTGAATCATTCATGATGTAACAATGCTGGTTTCCTCTTCAGTGCCCTGAAAACCCCAGCGCCTTCACTGCCATTAACAACAGATGGAGAGTGGGAGACCAGTCACTTCCGGGGCTCATGGGTGGAGGGAAGGACGGCCGGAGGAAGCAGGAACTACCTGTCTCACCGTCAGAATCCATGCTTCCCTTTTACAGTGTGTGATGAGTCAGCAGTGACATCAGGAGTTAATGTCAGGATTACCCTGCACCAGAGCCGACCTGACACAGATCTGCTCCCTATTGGCTTCCACATTTATAAGGTCAGTCAAACATGAAGGGAGAACACCGGTGTCATTCAGAGTTATGAGCCACTCTGTGTACATTCCCCACAGTCATGCGCAGTGTAATCAATACAGTGTGCAATTAGATCTTTGAAATATTTACTCTTCTTGTCAGTTTTAACACTCTAACTTTAAGTGTTTGAGCTAGCTTTAATCTTTTTCTGTCTGCGAAGATGTTGTACAGCAACAAATACCCTCCTCTTGGGGAAAAAAAACAAGTGCTCATATATTTGTCTGATTTGTTTGATTTGTGCACTTAAATCAACGTGAATATTTTTAAAAAGAATCAATATCAATGTACTGGGGTTAGCCCAACAACTGATTTGCACTTTTTGTCCTAACAAAATGAAAAAATAGATTTATAAGAAAACATGTAACATACAAGGAAGTAACAATAAAAGTAAAAAAAATATTATTTTATGAATGTTTCTCATAATGAACTTGATTATAATAAAATAAAATATGATAAGCAATATATAATGAATCTCGAAACCTGCCAGTTCATACAGTACAGAGATAGAACAGTCTCTTTCATATACTATATATTATGATAAATTAGCAAATGAACAAATGAATGAGTGAGTGAATGAATTCTACAGAATCTGAGCATTTGATCTTCACTGTGTGTCCAGTATACAGAGGGAGAATCTGAGCAGATGTTACCCAGCGACGAGGATCCTGTGGCCAGTTGTGTCCCTCACTGCTACACCCAGGATGTCAGTCTGTCCTGTTGTCTTCCTCCCGGGGCTTACACCATCGTGCCGTCCACTTATCAGCCCAACTGCTCTGCGAACTTCACCCTCAGCCTGGCTCGCAGAATACACAGGTTGGCTCTGTTCCTTCATCTTGTGATCGGGACGTGATTACTCGGCTGATCTGCAGAAGCTTCGGGTGTCGTTATTGTGTCATTGTTAGAAATAGTAATGGATGTGTGTCTCTTTCAGGAAAGTGGTGAAAAGCCAAGAGAGTCTGGGAAGAGCCATTCAGGAGGTCAGTTCATTTGAGAACTCACTACTAGCTGACAACTATTTATTTCACCAGTAGCACAGGGCTCCCATCATGGTGATTTACAAAAAGTGGAAAAACAGAACCTGTATTCTCCAAAATGAGGCAGAATCTTTATGAGTTATCCTATTTGAACTGAACACAGAGGATGATGTAACACAGAAATTTTCAAAACAAACACACAACCCAATGAAACAGAGTCCAAAATACCATCATTAAAATAAGGATATAATTTAAAATCTGGGTAAACAAAACTACAAAACTTTTATTAGATAAGTGTAAAAACATAATATCTCACCAACGAAAAAACATTATATAGTGCTGAGATGATAAGTCATTCAAATGAGTTGTTGATTCACAGAAAATTAATTTCCAATAATTTGAATAATCAGTTAACTCCTTTGGCAAATGTTTCTGACCATTTCTGGGTTTTGGCTTCTCAAATTTGAGTATTTTATTCTTTTGCCCGTTTTATATCAAAATGAGTTAAATATGTTTGGATTTTGTACTATTGATCAGATCAGATACAATAAAGATGGTACTTTGGACTCTGGGAACTAATTTTCTGATATTTTATAGCCCAAAATTGTAGCCATAAACATCATCTACAGTGGAAATAATTATTTTGTGTTATTGTGGTCAAGAAATGTTCTTTTCATACAATTGTTAAGAAACAGAAATACAACAAAAGACACTGGAATAAACACCTAGCGATGGAAATACATGTCACTTCATACAGTAGCAGATCAGTGATCATCTTTTGAGGTCATAAACACTATCCATTTTGCAATATTGCAAGAATTTATCAACCTGTAAATTTTGTGGGGAAAAAAATTAATATGTTGAACTACAGTCACAATATCTATGTAACCATTTTTGTGTTACAGCTTCTTTGCTGTCTTCCAACAATGCATGAGCCACAATATTGTCCAAATAGAGTGTAAATTACTCCAAAAATGTCCTGTATTGCTCTGTCCACGTTTTAATTTTAACTGATTGAAGTAGACTGTACAGAGCAGATATTCAACCATTCTTCCTCCATAAGTAAGAAGCTTCTTTGACAGCACCTTCTCTCACACAGTTTCTCCTCCAGCAAAGCTCAAGAAATCAAATGGTGATGGCAGGATTAGGCCGACAGGGCAGACAGAAGATACTGCCTCGAGGGCAGTTTAGAGAAACCTTAAACCCATGTGATGGTGGTCAGAAGATGGCAGCACTGAATAATCACTGTATCTTGCTTTGTGTCTTTGTGGGCGGCAGGTCTCTCACATCTCTGTGATGCAAAGCTAGCTCTCTGGGACTGTTGCTGCTCCACTGACGTCGCCTCACCTCCCTGTGCCTCTTGGCCCATGATGAAAGGACCGGTTCTCCCATCCACCCTCGCCGTGGAGGCTGTATGTGTGTGCATGTATGTGTATGTATGTGTACCAGCAGCGGCTGAGAAGGCAGGCGGGCAGATTGAGTGGGAATGTGTGTGTCGGGAATCCTAGAAACCCCTTTATCCTGAACCGCTGAGGCTCAGGGCTGATGGGCAGCCACACACTCATCGGCGATTAGGACATCAGAGGTTGTCGGTGGGCTGGGCTGCTAATGAAGTATGACGGGACTGGCTGGTGTAAACAAACAGCCGCCATTGAAGAGGGCCGCCGCTGCTCTTGCTCATTCACTCACTGGTGCGCCTGCCGGCCCAGAACAAAGGCCCCTCTCATGAAGGTCCTCACTGAGGCACAGGGGGCAAGGGGCGAGGGGATGGTCTCCGACAGCAGAGCCAACCAAACCACACCACACCATACCGTGCCATACCATGCCAGAGCTGTCCTCCCATCCCTCACCCCCAGACACTCTGCTCCTTACCTAGCTAGCGTTGTTCCTCTCTAGACACAGACGCAGGGTTTTCTCAGCCTCTCATCCCCAAATCCTGACTAACGCTAAAGTCAGGCTGGACCTATAGAAGTCCACGCCTTCCTCACCGCCCCCGAGCTCCCTTTCTGTCCCCCCCAGACTCGGTCCACAGCTCTGCTTGGACCTGAACAGAGCCACGGTTTGAAGTTGCCGCGAGAACAGATGACAAGCGGGCGGGCGGCAGGGATGAAACGAGGGAGGCGGCACATCAGAGGAGGCCCGCTCATATGAAGAAGCTGCCAATACTTTTTTTTGTGTTGAGGCTGCGTACTGTATGTGTGGTGGTGTGTGTCTGCCGGCTCGCACCCATGTCTGTGTGTGGAAGTCACAGGGTTTCTGATTAATCATTGGAGCCAGTGTTCACAGAGACTTATTTACAAAGCTATAATTAACAGATTAAGGTGGTACGGTTCTGTGTATTTATTATGTTTGGGGGTCAGCTGTATGAGATGTGATCAATAAAATGTTTAAAACATATTTTGTTGCTGATGTTTCCCATATTTTGCTTGTCTTATTATGCCTCTGCACCGGCGACAGACGACATTATGTTCTCAGGTTATCTGTCTGTCCCATTCTCAGGCAATATCTCAAGAAAGCTTTGTTGAATTTCTTCAAACTTGCTGCTAATCTCCACTTGGACTCAAGGATGAACTGATTACATAATTTGGTTTTCAGAGATTAAAGTTCAAAGTTAATGTGACCACAAAGTCACAAAGTCTGTTCCACTCTCATGAACACAATTTCTCAAGAGCGCCAGGCAGCAGTTTCTTTAAATTTGGTTTAAATATCACTTGGACTCAAGGATGAACTGCTAGGATTTTGGTGGTTGAAGGTCAAACTTCAAGGTCACATTCGCCCCTTTTTTGTGAACTTGATATCTCAGGAATGCCTGGAGGGAATTTTATTACATCTGGCACAAACGTTCACATGGACTGAAGGACGAACTGTATAGATTTTGGTGGTCAACCGTTATGGTCACCGTGACCTCACAAAATACACTTTTTGGCCATAGCTCTAATAAAGACAAAATTACACACAAATGTCTAATAGGATAAAATGGTTAGGTGACATTTTATATCCAAAAGGTCACTGTGACATCATAATGTTCATCTCCCTACCAGTCCTCTGTACTCCTCTGAAGACAGCATTTAAATTATTCACTGAAATCACGCATGAATATAGTAACAGCTTCCATTTACCCAAAAAATACTCTTATTACCTTTTATTAAATTCCTTAAAAGTCTTGCCTGCATACATTAAAAGAGTCTGGACAGACATGGATGTTAACAGTAACTTGACTGGTTGGCTGAGGCATACAACCATGAGATAGTAATTCTAGTTCTTTATGCCTCTGCGTTGACGACAGCTGTGTTTTGAAGACTTGTTTTTGGGGTGTCTTACCGTCAGATGTCCACTTGGACTCAAGGATGAACTGATTAGATTATAGCAGCCAAAGTTCAAGGTCACTGTGATTTCATGTCTGTCTCATTTGTGTGAACTTTATATCTCAAGAACACCTGGAGGGAATTTTATTACAACTGGCACAAACTCCCACTTGGGGTCACAGATCAGCTGATTTTATTCGGCAGGTCAAAGGTCACCGTGACCTCACAAAACACGTTTTTAGCCATAACTCAAGAATTCATAAACTTTCTAAAGATGATTTTATATCCAAAAGACGGCTGACATAATAATGTTCAGCTCTCTATCAGTCCTCTGTACTCCTGTGTAACATAGTCTGTAAGTGAAGACAGGAAATTATTCACTGAAATTATGTCAATATGGTGATAAGATCCATTTTGCAAAAAAAAACTTTATTCCTTTTATTAAATTGTGTCTGGACAGACACGGGTGTGAACTGGAACTTGCTGTATATGTGTATATTATGCATGTTACCAGTGTAAATGAATAAATGTTGTGAAACTGCTGTGTGTCACCCCTCAGCTCCGCACGCTCATCACCACGACAGACACACGGCGTGCGCGTACACGTGCTGTACTGCGCGCCACCGTTCCTGCGGAATTCAGGAGGCTGTGGTTGGACTCCGAGAGGCTCCCACCTAGAAAATAATGAACAACAAATTTGACGCGTGAGTAATCCAAAGTTTCTGTGTTATATCTGCCGGACAGCCGGCTCCCTGCCGTGGCTGCAAATTTATGAGGGAGCGTTAAGGTTAATGAAAGCTGTTGCGTGTAAAAAGAGAGGTGTGTCAGCTTTATTGCATGGTCCTGCATGCTCTGTGTGCGCTTATAAACGCACACGAGACCGAGGCTCACACGCACAGGTGCACACACAACGAACTGTAGTAACCACAGAGATTAAGTAGTGTTTTGTAAGGGAGAATGTGCTATGTTGCTAGCTGTAGCTTAGCATGGCGGAAGGCGGACAGGCCTCGAAGCCTCGGCGTAGTGGTTGTTGAGAGGCGGGGGACGGTGCGCGCTGTCTCGGCTCACTCTGGACTCCCATGGCCTCTCTAACGTACGGGCACATAGCCAGTAGTTAACAACACAGCTAACAGTGTGCTGTATTCTAGTCACGGTCAGAGTAGTTTAGTTTGATGTATGTATGTGTGCATCAATAAAGTCTGTGTTTTTGCAGTTAAAAGGGGAAAAACGCACACAGTTGACAGGTTATTAGCTGCACCAGGCTAAAACTAATGCAGTGAAATGCAGCAGCTGTGCAGTAAATCCTAGCTTCATGAAGGTTACAGTGTTCAGGTTTTGTGTCTCTGCTATTTTATTAAAGCCATTTATATCAATGACTACACACTAAATATTAGAAATACACATTAATATGATGCAATTCAACAGCACCACAAACAAACGCTGCAGCCTCAAAAATGACCATAAAGTTGACCCAACACCTTAGTTTTAGGCAAGTGTATCCTACCTAATCTAGGTGGCACATTGGAGAAGTTAGTTACAAGTGTCAAGGGGCTGGGTGTTTACATTTCCTGTATCTAGCTTGTAAAGTTAAGAAATGTATTCAAAAATGCAACTTTAAAAAATTATTTCTGTACTTTATTAGTTTTCACAATTGGAAAAGTAACATTATGTACAAAATTACAGCTTCTTGTTTATGTTGCCACCATTTTTGACATTTTATAGGCAAACAACTATTAATCGATTAATTGAGAAAATAATTAGCAGATTAATCAACTATGAAGATAAATGCTAGTGATAGTTGCAGTCCTATGCATAAGCTTAGCAGCTTTTTAAGATGAAACCACAATGATATACTTTTCTTTGGTATTTATAAGTGAGCAAATTATGGGCAGCCAATTAAATAGGCCTGTGTTAGGAAGTCAGGTGTAGAGCTGCAGCAATTAGTCGATTAATTGATTAGTTGATTGCAAAAAAATTCATTGCTAACTATTTTGATAATTGATTAATCGTGTCAGTAATTTTTCCAAGGAAATATGTCAAACATTTGCCTTCTCCTGCTTATTAAATGTCATGTTATGTTCTTTGTCATTTGTGACATTCATTTGTTTAAAAGTAAAAGAGTCTTTGGTTTTGGGGCAGTTGGTTGGAGAAAACTAATCTGAGGATATTTTTTGTAGCTGTGCAAAAAGTGACTGCCAGAATTGTAAGTACCATTTAACTGAAATGCACTTGATGCATGACACAAATACCTTTGTTTTGCTGCTGGTGTTTCCATCAAATCTAGTCTGAAAGATGATGACAGTGGAGATCACGACCAGGACCAAGGCTCACCGAAAGACAGTGAGAAGGAGAAAACTGAAGAAGAGGAAAAAGAACAGAACACCACCAAGAAAAAGGTGAGCCTACTAAGAAGTGACTTATGTGTGTTTCCTGCAGCTTTGAAGTTAATCGTAGGCCTGAGTCACTGTCTTGTTTTCTGCAGATGGTGGTGCCAGGGGCAGGAGAGCACCCTCTTCAATACAACTACACCTTCTGGTACTCCAGACGGACCCCAGGGAGACCAGCCAGTACGCAGAGCTACGAACAGAACATTAAGCAGATTGGAAGCTTTGCTTCGGTATGTTGATCTTCGAGGGCATATATTAGATATGACTGTAGCCAGACGCAGCCCAAAACTATGAGTACTAACTCATGCTGACTCATTCTCCCTCAGTTGTTGATTGAAACATTTCTCGTCTTTCCCAAGGTGGAGCAGTTCTGGCGTTTCTATAGTCACATGATTCGGCCTGGTGACCTGACAGGCCATAGTGACTTTCACCTCTTCAAGGAGGGTATTAAACCTATGTGGGAGGTGGGTACTCATTTTATTGCACTGTTAATCTATTTGTTTTTGTTAAAGTATAGCTTGGATTATTTGAAGTGAGATTTTATGAGGTACTTATCGATAGTAGATGTTTGGAGAAGTAGAGAGGAGCTCCACTGTAGGAAGTAAATATATTTTAGCCAATTAAAATAGGCCCATCTGAAAAAATCAATATTAGTTCAAGTGTACACTATTCAGATTTTTTTTTCATCACTTATCTTTCTGTTAGACAGCCTTTTCTGATGGGAAACACTGTTATGTAAGCCAAATATTGTTCTCTCCAAACTAGCCAAACTTCATAGGTGAAATCATTAATTTTACCTCACAGAACATGGGAGTTGCTTGTCTTCCACTGCCTTGACCCTTTAGTTTGTTTGTGTTATTGTGTTAACTCGGTGAATCCAAACTAACAGTTTAAAACACAGAAAACACAAACAAACTAACCAATCGGTTCCACTGTTCTGCCAGATAATTTCGTCTGCCGGAGTTCGGTTAGTTTGGAGAGAACAATATTTGGCTTGTATAACAGCAGTTTTCCATCAGAAAGGCTATCTTATGGCAAATTAAAGTGGTGAAAACATTCTAAAAATTGTGTATTTTTGTAGGTGGACCCTTTAATAAGTGGCTAAAATATGTTTTGTTGCTGTCCACAGGAGGTTTTTACTTAGCTTCCATGTTGGTCCTCATCTCTGCTTCTCCAGACTGGGGTTGTAATGACCAGCATGTACTGCAACTAATTCACTGACTATCAATTATTGATAACCTCATACAACCCCACGTCAAATAACCCGAACTGTCCCCTTAAGTATAAAGCCTATTCTGAAACCCTGCATGTGTTGTGTTCAGGATGATGCCAATAAGATGGGTGGAAAGTGGATCATCCGTCTGAGGAAAGGCCTGGCATCCCGGTGCTGGGAGAACCTGATCCTGGCCATGCTCGGGGAGCAGTTCATGGTCGGAGAGGAGATCTGTGGGGCTGTGGTCTCTGTACGCTTTCAGGTAAAAAACCCACAAACCACAGACACCCCTGTTTTCCCAACTCACACACTGCCTTCTTTATTATACCAAACTTTCCTCCTCTGCTTTTCGTCTCCAGGAGGACATCATCTCCATCTGGAACAAAACCGCTAGTGACCAGGCAACCACTGCCCGCATCAGAGACACCCTGCGCAGAGTCCTCAACCTGCCCCCTAACACCATCATGGAGTACAAGACTCACACAGACAGCATTAAGTATGTATGTCTCCTTGTTTTATTATTTTCCCTTTAAACTCTTACCCTCACACACACACACACACACACATATAAATATATGCATGCTCACAAACTTTTCTCACGAAAGGAGGCAATGTGGAATTATACATAATGCATGAGTATTTCTTCACAAGACCGGATTTATAAAAAGGCACTAAGATTTCTCCTGACTTAATCTGATTGGATAATTTTTTTATCAAGAAAAAATTCCAAACTTTTGCTTGTTGCAGCCTCTCAGATGTGAATTTTTACAGCTTATCACTGTTTTATGTTAATGCTAAATTGAATATCTTTAAGATTTGGACTGTTGGTTGGAAATTACATTTTATAGAAGAAACATAAATGTTAAAAATGATCGACATTATGATCGATAATGAAAATAATTGTTAGTTGCAGCTTTGGAGTATTACACTTTTTTGTTAATTTGAAAAATATCAGTCATGCATAATTCCTAAAATATACATAATATAATAAGTTAAATAAAAAAAATGCAAACACAAGTTTGCTTAAACCACATTTTATATTCAATATGATTATTTTCAGTATGATGCCAAAAACTGTCAACTGTTGTAAAACCTCACAGAAGAAGAAAGCAACAAACACAGTCAGGTTCACTGAGTGGGAAATGTAGTTTCAGTATAGAGTGACGGATGATAATCAAGAAAATTGATTGATAGATGAAACATAGCAACAATTCAGCTGAAAACACAGAGAAAGCAGGATAAATGAAAGGAGGAAAAAGAGCCCACAAAATGTCGTCGGTATCAGGAAGAATATTATTGGATTTAGACTGATGGCGTTGTGCTGTACTGTACCTCTTTATATAAGCATTTTTTCTGACAAATGTTTGCAAGGAGGTACTTGGCTGAAAATATACAAAATACTAAAACTTTTCTATTTCTTAATTATTTGCTGGTGTATATATATGACAAAAGAACAATTGCACCCATTATGCTGCTCCATCAGTGAAATGATGCATTTGATATCCTCTCATTGAAAATCCCATAAACATCCAAACAGCTTGTTTATTTTACTGTGAATGGTGAAGTGCTGCATCCTCCTTTTGTTTGCAGAGCCTGGGAAGACTTCCATGGTCTGGTGAATGCTAGCGGCGGACGTTAGCCCCTCACATGGAGAACCTCTGCGAGAGTAAGAACTGTTTCTACAATAAGCTGGCCATACATTGTGATTTTTAGAAATGATGTTTCATTCCAGCTCCTTCTGTTACAAGTAAATCTTCTGCGATGTAAAGCCAAAGCTCACCATTTATATGCTCACACTGTACAGTGTGATCATCAAGCTAAGTGCTCACATTGTGCATGTAAAATGGAAAATAAAATGTCCCATCAGCCCCTGCTGGGCATTCTGGCTATTAACAGTTGTCAAGATTTGTTTGAAAGAAGTTTGTTTGCTAGCAGTAATGCTAACAAGGCAGAAATGTGCCGCTTTGATCATCTGTGCCATCCTGGGGGTCAGAACTTATTTTAAAAAAGGCACCAGTGTATATGGACTGGCTGGAGGTTAGGAAGACGTTGACAGTATGCCTTGTCCATTTTCTAGAGTTTTATGTAAGCCTGCTGTGACATGATGCATTGTGTTACCATGGTGATTTTAGATGTTCTGTCTTCCACTTCACAAAGGTGCAGTGAGAAAAAAGGCATTGACTGTAGGCAGCCAACTCTGCTTCAGCTATGCGAGAGCCTGACAACCACCGACCAAATTTTCTGACATGTCAGATATTTTTCCGACAGCTTTTTAGCAGCAGTTGATCATTCCTTGCATGACAAATGATGCAGACAAAGCTGAATTTGCAGAAACTGACTTGTGCAGCTCAAAAATCGGGTCAGAATTGGGTTGAAATCATACAGCGTATGCCCAGCTTTAGTTAGGAGTAAGAGAAAAAGTTCATAGCTGATGTACTTGGTCTCATGCTAACGTTGTTTGTCTCTGTTTGTGGTGCGCAGGTGTGTGTGTATGTGATGTGTTGGCGGATGACTAGTCCAGGAAAGGATACCTCTGCGTGGATTGGCACTGTGTAATATGACGACAGGAACAGAGGCAAGAAGACCATTCCTTCTTTGTGTCAAATTGGAAATGAACCTGTCAACAGAACGCTGAACCAAGCCGAAGAGAGAAATATGCGTTATTTTTAATCAACCAGAGAAGAACGAAGCCTCCAGTTTGTTTGTTTTTTATTTTTTTATACATATATATATATACTGCAAGTTGTAACATCTGTTATCTTGCCACCAGAGGGAGGCCATGTGACTTTGCTGATCTGGTCATTAGCTGTTAACAAAGTGTACTTGACAAAAACACAACAAAACCAATCTGTTAGAAGACTTAGTTTTCATTTACTTGCTTAACATAACATCACACTTCCTGCTGTTGAGATGAGTTTGTGTTGATCTGTTTTACTGGGACTCAAACAGGGTTGCAGGTAGATGTTATTTTATTACAGTGCTGTATTTTATCTACAATTCCTCCAGTCATTTCGAACTCTTACTATTATTGCGTACGATATATTTGTAAATACAGTCCACTTCAAAGATCACGTAACTGAATCAGCGATGATTCTCCATCTTTGACCTGGAAGATGAATCCCAAAGGATGAGGACCATCCTGCGCTGGGCAGAAGGTTGTATAACCGGCATCTTAATAATGGACTGCCAAGCTGCCTGAATCACTGTGCCTGGCCTCGAGCCCGACCCGAACCAGTTCTCCCTTCTGTCTCTTTTGTCTTTACCCCGCCTTTAAAGAATCCAAGGGATGGGCTTTGCTTTAATGTCCTCGACAAAGGTGTATAGGAGTCCTGAAACACTGACCTTCACTCCTTTTCCATTTTGTAGTAAAAGAAACGACACCGGGCCCAGGGTCCGGGTCTGTTACAGTTTTTATCAAGTTTCGGGAGCATTTCTTTTTTGGAACCATGTCAAGAAAGCACCTATAGTTTGTTGAAAAACTGTAATGCTGCCCGTGTTTGGTGATGTGATGATGGGTGCAGGTGTGTGTCAAAAGTGAAGAAACACTGTTGGATGTACACCTGATGGATTATAGCAATAAATGTCAAATATGCATCTGCTGCTAAAGCTGGTTCGGTGTCGTCTTATTTACATTTTTCAGAACTGAATTGTTTTAAAGCCACACCACCCTTAACGTTGAATTTACAAATGATTCAGTGTTGATGCTGATTCAATGATTGATGTCTCCCATTAGTTTTAGACCACTTTCGATTGATGATTCATCATTTTCATCAATCAGCTCATCTCAAAGAACATGTGATTCTGCAGAGAAAACAATGAAATCAGGTGAGTTGATTATTGAAGGGGTTTAGTTGGCCTTTGTTGACAGCATGCATTTGTCATAGGAAAAGTACAACTTAAACAATATGTCCTATTAAACTATCCCATAAAGCCTTGGCACAATATCTCACACCCGAAATATTTGAGCATCACTTCATTTCCTCCACCTTGGTGATTTTACACTGAGGAGGACCTGTCCTCTTCATCCTCTCTGAAAGCTAAACCTATACATACTACAAAGTTTCTAATAGAATTTGATATGCTTACCAACAAGAATGTGGCTGCCAGCAGCAGCAGTTTAGTGTGTGACTCCATATTCAGCAGCACTGGAAGAGTGACAAAGATTCAGAAATTGCACAATTACTCGTTTGAAATGGGGATGGTGTATAATAAAGTGCATATATGACAACAGTGGTTCAGGGCACACATGAGTCTAAAAGTAAACTAGTTGAACTTTTTTTGTTTTTTAAAGCAAAATTTTGACTTGTTAAAATGGGTGTAACTAATTTATTCATTGCTGTATGCTCTTGCCTTCATTGCTGCAATGAAGGTGTTGTTATTGTCATTAATAACACCAGTGATATTCCCACTACGACCAATCAAAATGTCTGCTGTGGAAAAGGCTTATAAATCTGATTTATTTGGGTGGATAACAAGGCCATCAAGATTCTGTTAAATTTGCATTTTTTTTCATGCAAAAAAAACAAATGAGAAATACTTGTATGAAGTATCATACAACCAATGTTCTTTATGTTATTTCAGTCAAATTCAATTTAGCTTTGTTTTGGCTTCCAAAGGAGGTCAGATGTTTGGGAACCACTTCATGGGAAGGTGATAATCACATTTTCTTAAGTGCAACTCAAAAAAAGGAAACAGTCTGGACACGATGTAATGCTCCCATGGACTTGAATGTATATACCATGATGTGACGTTTTGGGCGCAAGCCCTTCAGACATGAAAATAATTCAGAGAGACACCTAATAAGTACCTGTCCAAGAGGTCACCTGATGGGTCATGCAGTTAGAAAGTGGTAAACCAAACATGATAAAAAAAAAGCATAAAATAGTGAACACAGTAAACACAGTAAATAATGAATCATACTAACAGGTTCCACTATGTGGACATTATTCTACTTGCAGTGTTTTTGTATGCATTGTAACTATTTTATGCATTTCTTCTTTGGTTTACTGTTTTGTGATCACATGACCTGTCAGGTGACCCCTTGGACAGGTGCTTGTATGGTGTGAATTTGTCTCTGAAGAAGAGTTTGAGCCAGATGGTATATCGATAAATATTCTGGAGAGCATTATTTACAGTACAGACATGTATTTCTGTCTAGCACCTAGTATTTATCACTTTTACATGTGTATACCTTTGAACCTTTCGTACTTGTGTACAACTCGTACAACTCACCCTCCAACCCAAAATATTCATGATCCATGTTATGTTCGTCATTGAAGCCAGGCCATTTCTTCCATATCGTGCCCATTTTCTCACCGATCTTGGAGACAATCTGGAATTAACAGCCAAAAATAATGGATTAAATCCACCTGTAGAAATACTTTTTTGATTTTGGTTTGTTTAAATATTACACAACCTGGAACTGCTGGTTGGAGAAGCAGCGGCACGGACAGCAGGAGCCCTGGATCCTGACTGTAGATGCTCCTTCTGCATCACACACCTCCAGGAGAGGGGTGAACATGCTCCACCTGCACACACAGTCAGCCAACACACAACAGCTTCGCATATTGCCTTACATAATCATGCAATAAGCAACCCGGAAGATGCACTGGCCAGTACTTCACACGCTGGCGCAGCCTAGCCTTGATGCTTGGTTGATCACATTTTCAGCTGTCATGATTCTGCAGCACCAAAACCATTGTTTGCTTGGTGTCGGAAGAGTTCAAACTGGGGCATGCTTTATTCGAGCACAACTGAGAGAATATTTATACCAAGTAGATCTCTGGCCACAGAAACCTCTGCCAGGTCAGTCTTAATTGGACACAACATTGCTTCTGGAGAGCTCTAAATTCGACACACAAAGGCACTCCGGCTCACCCTGGAGTCAGATTTAGGCCAGATGAAGAAGGAAGTATTTCAGGAGACATGGCTGCTGCTCTTCCTCCATTAGCCAACATTCCCATTAGGAAGGATGCCGCATTCCTTCCCTCCCAGCCCAGGGCAGCTCTGTCGTTGTGTCTCCGTGCAGACAGCTGTTTTGTGTATTAACTCTCCCAGGTTTAGACTTAACGCTGGCCGGGTGGAACAAATAAAGGCTCTCGCTGCTATTTACAGACAGGCCCGGGCATCTACAGTGGCACAGGGAGGCCAGAGGCTGGGAGTGACATGGAAAAAAGGCTCACATGGTAAGTTGTTCAGTCTGAGAATGTAAAGTACAACGACGGGCGGTGCAGGTATTCTGATAGTACGGGTCAAAGGGTTAAAAGGTTCATTCACAAACATGAAAAAATATTTTAAAAATTTTCACAGTAACACCTGTCTTCATAAAATCTGTCCAACTGCTAAGGTTAACCCACAGGAGATGCTGTCAACAGTTTTTACATGGGTTATTTTTTCAACAGAAAGTAGTTTGAATTAAACTTTTTCACAGCAAAGATAATACTTGTCCATAAATAAGTGAGTTTCTTTTTGTAACTTGAATGAACTGATCCTTTTATTAAGGGTGTTTGATCCTCAGTTGTGTATTTAATTGAAAATAATGATAGGTATAGATGCAGTAGTGTTACAGTTCATCCAAATCTAAGTAACTTATATCCTTTAATTAAGTAAAAGTATTAAAATTAAGATTCAACTTAAATAGAATGAAAAGTACTTGAAGTATCAAACGTAAAAGTACTTGTTATATAGGATAGCCCCTTCCAGAGTCTAAATGAAGATTTATTTTCAGAAACATTTTTTTTTTATTATTTAATTTTTCTAAATCATGTTTTTATTGTGCACTCAAGGGAATTTCAGTCAGACTGGTGTTGGTTTATGCGTTTGGTTTAACTTTATTTGGGCATTTGTTTTGCAGGAGGGGATCTCTGGAATTAAATTGACTACATCACTACAAAAGAACAAGTAACAGTTGCTAGCTTGTTTACATTCATACTATTAGCACAGGCGTTAATTTGCCAGGTTGTTCTTGTTTACAGGGAACAATGCAGATAGCGGATGCTGCGATGCCACTTGAAAGAAGAGACCAATGGCAGACTTGTACCTGCTGTTTGCATCCAGTGAGTCAGACTAAGTGTGGCATGAATGTTTTACTTCACCTCAGTTGCAGTGATACATTTTGACTTTTCATGATGATGTCAAGTTTTATTACACGGTTAACTGTTTTTGTAACAGTGTCATGAATAATTCCCTTGATCTCAACTAAAATGGTACATCTTAGACTTGTCATAAAGATGTCATTAAATGTTATTAGACCAGTTTGACCACAGAGTACAGTACCAAGGTGATTTACAGTACAGATCAACATATATATGTAAATACCTAGTAGCAAGATGGAATAAAAATTCAAGAATAATACTGTAATTATTTTTAAACTGCAGGTACCTATTCTGTTATTGTGGGGTAAGTAGATTATGGGCTGTAATGTAAAGCATTAGATTACAATTATTATTATTATTACTTGTTGCTTAAGTTCTAATTTAAACCACTTTGCTGGATAGTTTAACATATAACTGATCACATGAATAACGTGTAAAATCATGAGCTGCATAGTAATAAGTAAATATAGACTTTGAATAAATATTGTGCAGTTAAAAGTACAATATTTGTCTCTGAAATGTACAAGTACCTCTAAATTGTAGTATAGTACTTGAGTAAAGGTACTTTTTCCACTGTTCTAGTCAGATGAGGCCAACAGAAACAGATTCATCCTGTCGTACCTCTGGTGTACGGTGCCAATGAGATGTTTTTGAGGTGTGTAAACCCTCATCTCCATCAGGCAGCAGCCAAGGCAGCAGGCATCCACCCTGAGGGGCCTTTCAAAATAAAAGACCTGACGGCCCTGACAGTCGAAGCCCTGCAGGGAACAGGCCCGAGCCGGACCACAGCACTGGAGGCACACACAGGAACTCTCTGACGAGAGGGAGAGACGGAGGTAAAAACACAATCATACACTCTGTGTTTCTACGAGAAAGAGACGGGATGAATGTTGTCAGTTAAACAGCGATCAGCACCTTCCACTGCCACAAACAGCTGTGAGCTGCTGCCTCCTGTGGTGATGCTGTAGATCCTCCTGGGAACACACTGTGGACCTACAATGACACAGCTTTATTCTTTTACACATGTCCCTCATAGAAACACACAAATACACAAAATCAGTCCCTCCTGCTCACCCTGCAGCTCTGGTCTGGCAGTGATCTGTATTTTACTGACTGTTTCCAGTGCAGACATAAAGTGTGCCCCTGCAGCACCTCCAGCCCACTGCTCCTCCACCCCTGGCCTCTTCACTCTGTCCGTCTTCCTCCCCGGAGCCTGAGCTGACAGCTGCTCGTCAGAGTCCCAGTCTGGAGGTGTTTGGTGGGGCTTGAGTGCAGGTGAGAGAGTGTGACACTGACATGACGGCCCACAGTGGTTGTTCTGGAAAGCTCTGAAGATCATCTGGATGTGTTTCTCCCGTTCCAGACGATCAAAGGGAAGAGGCTGGTTGGTCACTGCTGACATGGTGGAAAACTGAAAATATATTTGGAGCTCAGTCAGATGAATGACCATACATCCTACTGTACTCACTAGAAAAAAAGTAATGGTGATTTGACAGCATTAAAATTGCTAAAGAAGAAAATTCTGTCTGAGGAAAATTTCATACAAAATGGAACAAACCAGGAACAGCAGATAAATCAGAAGTGAGTGAAAAAGGAGAATATTACAATATTTCCTCATCATTCATGACAGCATCATTCAGGATGATTGCCACAGGCTCAAAGTAATGTAAATCAAAATAGCTGTAAGCTGTACCAGATGGAGCTGGATACATGTTTGTTATAAATTAATTTCAGACAGAAAAAAAAGCCTGAGGAAGTGTTTTTAGGAGCTCCTGGATCAACTTTTTTGTGTCTAACATTCAATACAAAATGATGTGTACTTCTGACCCCCTGTCACAGATGCAAGCAGTGAATAATTTAATAATTTTTAGGTGCCTGAACACATAAACTGCAGCATTTATGAGCTAGAAGATTCAGTATCGATCTTGAAATAGTAGTTTTGGCACCAAGGTCCACTTCAAGTGGAAACTCTTTGTCCTACTGTCAAAGATAACACCTGTGTGCAACACCAACTTGCTTTCTGTTTCTTCAGAGCCCTGGCTGTGTGGAGAAGTGAGAAGAAGTTCATTGAAGAGTTAAACTGAAATCTATTGTGATGTGCACGTAGAGTAACATAAGGTCAGGACATTGCTTTGCACAAACAAGCAAACAAAGCAGGGGTTGGCATCAGATTGGAAGAGGGAGTAGCATTTAAAGAAAACAAAAAAGGAGAAAAGGGCAAATTTGGTCTATAATAGAAACATAATTTTCCTGAGAAAATTATGCCAGGTAGTAGACAGATTTTTCATAGTGAAAGCAAGGCTTACAAAGGCAGAGTCTAAACCGTCCAATCAATATTTACTTCAAAATAATAATTTAAAGCAAAAACTTTAAATAAAGGACATAAGCAAAGATTTAAGAAAAGTCTGAAAAATAACTAGAATTTTATGTTGAAGATGGAAACCTGGAAACCTTCTCTTGACCTCTTGACCCCTTGTGGAGGTCCAGTTCCCTGCATGTTGGGAACCACAGATGGCTTTAAAAAATAACTCAAGATACTCTTTTTGAGTTTTAAACAGAAAAAAGCTGCCCTTGTTGTTGTTGTTTTTTAAATCTATGAACTGAAGATTTATGATTTTTTTTAAAAAGAATTTTAGTTAACTCTTGAAATTAAAGGGCAAAGTTCAAGAAAAACAACTTTTCCCCTCAGCAGATTCAGGCAGTTCTCTGAAACCAGCATAAACATTCTCCACTTAAAACAAAGTGAACCAGCCTCAGCCTCCTTTTTATTCACATCACACACACTCTGCTTGCACAACTTGGTCCAACTCTGCAGCTGCATACAACAGTGTACACTCCTCCACAACACAGACGATCACACTACCATAATGAAGCCCTACCACGACTCTATATCCTGCATATAGACAGAGATAGTTAAACAGGTGCCTGAATGGTTAACATCTTTAGCGTTTTACTCTTATTATATTAAAAAACAGAGTGTAAAGACAGATAATAGCACAATAGAGCATTAAAAGTCTCTTTCTTACCATCTGCAGTCAACTTCCAGGTACCTTCAGACTCTGATAACCTGTCTGTAAGAAAGAAGAGACCAGGAAATCATAGTGAGTTGTCATGATCAGGAGGGCTGAAGCACAACCCTCCTTACCCCCTCTGTGTGTTTGTGCGAATATTCACATAGTAATGTTTGGCTTTGTGAGTGTATGTGTGTGTCTGGAAAGCTCACTCCCACTCTGTCTCACCCCCTGACTCTGTTTCCATCCCAACCAGCCGGATCTGCCTTTTGTTGGGTTAGAAAGGCACCACTCAGCCATGTAATTGAAATCCTGCTTCCAGAGGTGGGGGGCTGTGCAGCGAGTCCGCGTTTCAGGGGGTGTCAGTGCTCTCTACGCGCCCCGAAAAAGGTGTCAAACACAGGAGGATTAAGAGATTACAGTTGTACTTGATTACTTGATACTTTGATTAAAGCATTCATTTTCGCATGTTTAGCTGTTGCTCACAGATGTCTCATATGATTTATAATGATGACTTTGATTTTTTTTTTTTATCAAAGTTACAGCAAATGAAAAAGTTGGAGAAAACACTGAGCTTATGACAGGAACAGCTGAGGAAATTGACCATTCCTTTGTCCCGCCTCTTTTCGCTCAATGCTCCAAAAACAGTCGAGCAAACTTGGTACCTTCTCATTTACTGTTTCATGTAGTTAGCAGGTCATTATTGAGAAATAAACCCCTGACAAGGTGATGCAGGACCCCAACGCGAATTGAAAGGGTCTTGAATCACCCTCAGTAATGACCTACTCCCTGTACATTATCCTTCACATAACAGACCTTAGAATGTCATAATAAACCAATAGAATTTAGGTATTTAACCCTCTATGGTACCATGTTGCCCTCAGGCAACAAACCCATTTTTGCCCTGTCACATCTCCACAATGCATCCCTTTAAATGATGCGATACTTTAAAAAAGAGGTAAAACCATAGGGAACCATTAACAATGCTTTAAGTTGTCACATGACCTCCAGGAAGCGATTTTGAAACCGTTCTTGGCGGGCTTTTTCTAAGGAGACAGCTCTGCTATCTTGCTGCAAAAAAAACACTCTCAAAAAGTTGTTTTTTGTCCCTTTTCCACCTGGAAAAAAATGTCTTCACACTAATAGGTGAGTAAACTTTAAGTTTTGATAGTTTCATGCAACTTATTTACTAATTTAATAGTGGATACTTGTTAAAATGCAGCTGTTGCCCTGAGGCAACAACGTGCCATCATGGAAAGTTGCAATGTTGCCTGCAACAGTGAACCATTATGGAATCACTATAGCAAACACAACGCTGACCACTGGCCTATTTGGGTGCAGAAAAAGGGCAGATGCAGATACCCTGGATGTAAGGGTATAGTGAAATCACAGTGCACAAAATGTGTCACCTGCCTGTGCTTCACTCCTGAAAAAAACTGCTTCATGGAGTTCCATAAGCACTGAGCAGCAACACCACAAGTGATGGCAACACATGTCAGGAAAGACACAGGGGACTGACACAAAACATGCACTGAAATGAGGCAGTGATGATCAAACACTGGAATTTGTTATTTTTGTTTTTCAAATGGTTATGGTAATGGTTTAAAGTTTTATACTTTACACATTTATTTCAATGGGTTGTTCCTAAATGGTACAATGTTGCCTACAGGCAACATTTAGCCAAGAAACTTTTTAAATTCTTTTTAAAATTCTTTTTAATTTAAAATTTAAAATGAATTGTGACTTCTTGATGTTATTGAATATTTTTGCATATGTTTATGAAATAAACAATGTTCAAATTGGAAAAGGAACGTTCTTTTTTACTTATGCACCATTATGGTACAATGTTGCCTACAGGCAACGAACCCCAAAAACTTCCAAAAATAAAAATAAAAATAAAATTTCTTCAGATTATGTTAATTTAGTCTATTTTGAGACATAAAAACACATTTCCCTCACTGGCATCATAATGTGTACCATGAGGGATATGACCATACATACATACATACATACATACATACATACATACATACATATGACCGTACATACATACATACACATACATACATACATACATATGCGCATATATACATACATACATATGACCATACATGCATACATACATACATACATATGAGCATACATACATACATACATATGAGCATACATACATATGAGCATAAATACATACATACATACATATGAGCATACATACATATGAGCATACATACATACATACGTGCATACATATGAGCATACATACATATGAGCATACATTCATACATATGGCAAAACATATGGCCATGCATACAAACATACATATGACCATACATACATACATACATACATACATACATACATACTTATGACCATACATGCATACATATGACCATACATACATACATATATACATACATATGACCATACATACATATGACCATACATACATATGACCATGCATACATACATACATATGACCATACATACATACATACATACATACATACATATGAGAATACATACATACATATGACCATGCATACATACATATGAGCATACATACATACATATGACCATACATACATACATACATATGACCATACATACATACATACATACATACATACATATATATGACCATACATATATATATATATATATATATAAATTCTTTTTATAATTCTTTTAAATTTAAAATTTAAAATGAATTGTGACTTCTTGATGTTATTGAATATTTTTGCATATGTTTATGAAATAAACAATGTTCACATTGGAAAAGGAACGTTCTTTTTCACTTATGCACCATTATGGTACAATGTTGCCTACAGGCAACGAACCCCAAAAACTTCCAAAAATAAAAAATAAAAATAAAATTTCTTCAGATTATGTTTATTTACTCTATTTTGAGACATAAAAACACATTTCCCTCACTGGCATCATAATATGTACCATAGAGGGATATGACCATACATACATACATACATACATACATACATATGAGCATACATACATACATACATATAACCATGCATACATACATACATGTGACCATACATACATACATATGAGCATACATACATATTAGCATATATACATACATACATATGACCATACATACATACATACATACATACATACATACATACATACATACATATGAGAATACATACATACATATGACCATGCATACATACACATGACCATACATACATACATATGACCATGCATACATACATATGAGCATACATACATACATATGACCATACATACATACATACATATGACCATACATACATACATACATTTATATGACCATACATACATACATACATATGTACATACATATATATAAATTCTTTTTATAATTCTTTTAAATTTAAAATTTAAAATGAATTGTGACTTCTTGATGTTATTGAATATTTTTGCATATGTTTATGAAATAAACAATGTTCAAATTGGAAAAGGAACGTTCTTTTTCACTTATGCACCATTATGGTACAATGTTGCCTACAGGCAACGAACCCCAAAAACTTCCAAAAAAAAAAAAAAAAAAAAAATTTCTTCAGATTATGTTTATTTACTCTATTTTGAGACATAAAAACACATTTCCCTCACTGGCATCATAATGTGTACCATAGAGGGATATGACCATACATACATACATACATACATACATATGACCGTACATACATACATACATACACATACATACATATGAGCATACATACATACATACATATGACCATACATGCATACATACATACATACATACATACATACATACATACATATGAGCATACATACATACATACATACATATGAGCATACATACATATGAGCATACATACATACATACATACATACATATGAGCATACATACATATGAGCATACATACATATGAGCATACATACATATGAGCATACATACATACATACGTACATACATATGAGCATACATACATATGAGCATACGTTCATACATATGGCCAAATATATGACCATGCATACAAACATACATACATATGACCATATATACATATGACCATGCATACATAGATACATATGACCATACATACATACATACATACATACATACATACATACATACTTATGATCATACATGCATACATATGGCCATACATACATATGACCATGCATACATTCATATGACCATACATACATATACACATACATACATACATATGGTCATACATATGACTATGCATACATACATACATACATACATATAAGCATACATACATACATACATACATACATACATACATACATACATATGACCATGCATACATAAATACGTGACCACACATACATACATACATATGAGCATACATACATATGAGCATATATACATACATATATATGACCATACATACATACATACATGCATACATACATACATACATACATACATATGAGAATACATACATACATATGACTATGCATACATACATATGAGCATACATACATACATACATACATACATACATACATACATACATACATGTATACATATGGCCATACATACATATGACCATGCATACATACATATGACCATGCATACATTCATATGACCATACATACATACATACACACATACATACATACATATGGTCATACATATGACCATGCATACATACATACATACATATGGTCATACATATGACCATGCATACATACATACATACATACATACATACATACATACATACATATAACCATGCATACATACATACATGTGACCATACATACATACATATGAGCATACATACATATGAGCATATATACATACATACATATGAGCATACATACATACATACATACATACATATGAGAATACATACATACATATGACCATGCATACATACATATGACCATACATACATACATATGACCATACATACATACATACATATGACCATACATACATACATACATACATACATACATATATATGACCATACATACATACATACATACATACATACATACATACATACATATATATATATAAATTCTTTTTATAATTCTTTTAAATTTAAAATTTAAAATGAATTGTGACTTCTTGATGTTATTGAATATTTTTGCATATGTTTATGAAATAAACAATGTTCACATTGGAAAAGGAATGTTCTTTTTCACTTATGCACCATTATGGTACAATGTTGCCTACAGGCAACGAACCCCAAAAACTTCCAAAAATAAAAAATAAAAATAAAATTTCTTCAGATTATGTTTATTTAGTCTATTTTGAGACATAAAAACACATTTCCCTCACTGGCATCATAATGTGTACCATAGAGGGATGTGACCATACATACATACATACATACTTACATACATACATATGACCATACATGCATACATACATACATACATGTGACCATGCATACATACATACATATGAGCATACATACATACATACATACATATGACCATGCATACATTCATATGACCATACATACATACACACATACATACATACATATGGTCATACATATGACCATGCATACATACATACATACATACATACATACATACATATGAGCATACATACATACATACATATAACCATGCATACATACATACATGTGACCATACATACATACATATGAGCATATATACATACATACATATGACCATACATACATACATACATACATATGAGAATACATACATACATATGACCATGCATACATACACATGACCATACATACATACATATGACCATGCATACATACATATGAGCATACATACATACATATGAGCATACATACATACATACATATGACCATACATACATACATACATACATACATACATACATTTATATGACCATACATACATACATACATACATATATATAAATTCTTTTTATAATTCTTTTAAATTTAAAATTTAAAATGAATTGTGACTTCTTGATGTTATTGAATATTTTTGCATATGTTTATGAAATAAACAATGTTCAAATTGGAAAAGGAACGTTCTTTTTCACTTATGCACCATTATGGTACAATGTTGCCTACAGGCAACGAACCCCAAAAACTTCCAAAAATAAAAAAAAATAAAATTTCTTCAGATTATGTTTATTTACTCTATTTTGAGACATAAAAACACATTTCCCTCACTGGCATCATAATGTGTACCATAGAGGGATATGACCATAAATACATACATACATACATACATACATACATATGACCATACATACATACATACACATACATACATACATACATACATATGAGCATACATACATACATACATATGACCATACATGCATACATACATACATACATACATACATATGAGCATACATACATATGAGCAGACATACATATGAGCATACATACATACATACATACATACATATGAGCATACATACATACATACATATGAGCATACATACATATGAGCATACATACATACATACGTACATACATATGAGCATACATACATATGAGCATACATTCATACATATGGCCAAATATATGACCATGCATACAAACATACATACATACATACATACATACATACATACATACATATGACCATATATACATATGACCATGCATACATAGATACATATGACCATACATACATACATACATACATACATAATTATGATCATACATGCATACATATGACCATACATACATATGACCATGCATACATTCATATGACCATACATACATATACACATACATACATACATATGGTCATACATATGACCATGCATACATACATACATACATACATATAAGCATACATGCATACATACATACATACATACATATATACATACATATGACCATGCATACATACATACATGTGACCATACATACATACATACATACATATGAGCATATATACATACATATATATGACCATACATACATACATACATACATACATACATACATATGAGAATACATACATACATATGAACATGCATACATACATATGAGCATACATACATACATACATACATACATACATACATACATACATGTATACATATGACCATACATACATATGACCATGCATACATACATATGAGCATACATACATACATATGACCAAACATACATACATACATACATACATACATACATACATACATACATGTATACATATGACCATACATACATATGAACATGCATACATTCATATGACCATACATACAAACACACATACATACATACTTATGATCATACATGCATACATATGACCATACATACATATGACCATGCATACATTCATATGACCATACATACATACATATGGTCATACATATGACCATGCATACATACATACATACATACATACATACATATGAGCATACATGCATACATACATACATACATATGACCATGCATACATACATACATGTGACCATTGAAAAGGTTGTTTTTCAGCAACTTAATGCCTTCTTGGTGCAAAACAATTTCTTTAATGTCTATCAGTCTGGATTTCGAGCACATCACAGCACTGAGACTGCACTTGTAAAAGTTCTGAATGACATTCATCTGAGCAGTGATGCATCAAAGATTTCAGTTCTGGTATTACTGGATCTCAGTGCTGCATTCGACACAGTCGACCATAAGACTCTGCTCGACAGACTTGAAAAGTGGGTGGGACTTTCTGGTACTGTGCTAAATTGGTTTAAATCTTATTTACAAGACAGGGATTTCTTTGTGTCACTTTGCAATTATGAATCTGTGCGAACAAAAATGACATGTGGAGTTCCTCAAGGGTCCATTCTTGGGCCTCTTCTCTTCAACATTTATATGCTCCCTCTTGCTCAGATTATGGAATATCACAACATCTCCTACCATACTTATGCAGATGACACACAACTCTATATTACAGTGTCACCAGATGACTACAGTCCCCTACATCTGTTAAATAAGTGCATTGATGAAATCAATACATGGATGTGCCAGAATTTCCTACAACTAAACACAGACAAAACTGAGATAGTTGTTTTTGGCCCTAAAGAACAAAGATCAAAAGTCAGTGCTCACCTTGAATCCATGATGCTAAAACCTAAAAATCAAGCCAGAAATCTTGGTGTCATTCTGGACTCAGACCTAAATTTCACCAGTCACATAAAGACAATTACTAAATCAGCCTACTACCACCTTAAAAACATAGCGAGAATTAAAGGATTTCTGTCTAGGGAAGATACAGAAAAACTTGTTCATGCTTTCATTTTCAGCAGGCTGGACTATTGTAACGGTGTCTTCACAGGTCTGAATAAAAAATCAATCAGACAACTGCAGCTCGTCCAGAACGCTGCTGCCAGAATCCTCACCAACACCAAGAGAGTGGAGCACATTACACCAGTGCTTAAATCATTGCACTGGCTTCCCGTGTGTCAAAGGATAGACTTTAAAATCTTGTTACTAGTTTACAAAGCACTAAATGGTCTCGGGCCTAAATATATCTCTGATTTGCTTATACGTTATGAAGCACCAAGACCCCTCAGATCATCTGGAACAGGTTTACTCAGTGTTCCCAGGATCAGAACCAAACAAGGTGAAGCAGCCTTTAGTTTCTGTGCTCCCCACCTGTGGAACAAACTTCCAGAACACCTGAGGTCAGCTGAAACTGTCGGTTTATTTAAATCAGGTCTTAAAACATTACTGTTTACTGCAGCCTACCAGTGAAGTGGATACGTTACATATTTTTAGGATAATCTGTAGCTATTGTTTTTATATTTGTCTACTGCCACTCTTGTTTTATGTTTGCTTCTCTCTTTATATGCATTTCTGTAATGTTTTAAACTATTTATTGTCCTGCTTTTAGCTTTTGTTTTTAATTATCTCAAATGCAATTTTAATGCTCTTTTATTGTTTCTAATTTAATGCATTTTCAAGTTCTGTAAAGCACCTTGAATTGCCTTGTGTATGAATGGTGCTATATAAATAAAATTGCCTTGCCTTGCCTTGCCATACATACATACATACATATGAGCATATATACATACATACATGTGAGCATACATACATACATACATACATACATACATACATACATATGAGAATACATACATACATATGACCATGCATACATACATATGAGCATACATACATACATATGACTATGCATACAAACATATGAGCATAGATACATACATATGACCATACATACATACATACATATATACATATATATGACCATACATACATACATACATACAAATATATATAAATTCTTTTTATAATTCTTTTTAATTTAAAATTTAAAATGAATTGTGACTTCTTGATGTTATTGAATATTTTTGCATATGTTTATGAAATAAACAATGTTCAAATTGGAAAAGGAATGTTCTTTTTCACTTACGCACCATTATGGTACAATGTCGCCTACAGGCAACGAACCCCAAAAACTTCCAAAAATAAAAATAAAGATAAAATTTCTTCAGATTATGTTTATTTAGTCTATTTTGAGACATAAAAACACATTTCCCTCACTGGCATCATAATGTGTACCATAGAGGGATATGACCATACATACCTACATACATACATACATACATATGACCGTACATATATACATACACATACATACATACATATGAGCATACATACATACATATGACCATACATGCATACATACATACATACATACATACATACATACATACATACATACGTACATACATACATATGAGCATACATACATACATACATATGAGCATAAATACATACATACATACATATGAGCATACATACATACATACATATGAGCATACATACACACATACATACGTACATACACATGAGCATACATACATATCAGCATACATTCATACATATGGCCAAACATATGACCATGCATACAAACATACATACATATGACCATACATACATACATACATACATACATACATACATATGAGCATACATACATACATACATATAAGCATACATACGTACATACATATGAGCATACATTCATACATATGGCCAAACATATGACCATGCATACATACATACATATATACATATGACCATACATACATACATACATACATATGACCATGCATACATACATACATATGACCATACATACATACATACATACATACATACATACATACATACATACTTATGACCATACATGCATATGACCATGCATACATACATATGACCATACATACATACATATGACCATACATGCATACATACATACATACATACATACATACATACATACATACGTACATACATACATATGAGCATACATACATACATACATATGAGCATAAATACATACATACATACATATGAGCATACATACATACATACATATGAGCATACATACACACATACATACGTACATACACATGAGCATACATACATATCAGCATACATTCATACATATGGCCAAACATATGACCATGCATACAAACATACATACATATGACCATACATACATACATACATACATACATACATATGAGCATACATACATACATACATACATATAAGCATACATACGTACATACATATGAGCATACATTCATACATATGGCCAAACATATGACCATGCATACATACATACATATATACATATGACCATACATACATACATACATACATATGACCATGCATACATACATACATATGACCATACATACATACATACATACATACATACATACTTATGACCATACATGCATATGACCATGCATACATACATATGACCATACATACATACATATGACCATACATACATACATACATACATATGACCATACATACATACACACATACATACATACATATGGTCATACATATGACCATGCATACATACATACACATGAGCATACATGCATAAATACATACATACATATGACCATGCATACATACATACATACATGTGACCATACATACATACATACATACATATGAGCATACATACATATGAGCATATATACATACATACATATGACCATACATACATACATACATACATATGAGAATACATACATACATATGACCATGCATACATACATATGAGCATACATACATACATATGACCATGCATACATACATATGACCATACATACATACATACATATATATGACCATACATACATACATACATACATATATATATAAATTCTTTTTATAATTATTTTCAATTTGAAATTTAATATGAATTGTGACTTCTTGATGTTATTGAATATTTTTGCATATGTTTATGAAATAAACAATGTTCAAATTGGAAAAGGAACGTTCTTTTTCACTTATGCACCATTATGGTACAATGTTGCCTACAGGCAACGAACCCCAAAAACTTCAAAAACAACAATAAAAATAAAAATAAAATTTCTTCAGATTATGTTTATTTAGTCTATTTTGAGACATAAAAACACATTTCCCTCACTGGCATCATAATGTGTACCATAGAGGGATATGACCATACATACATACGTACATACATACATACATACATACATATGACCATTCATGCATACACACATACATACATGTGACCATGCATACATACATACATATGAGCATACATACATACATACTTACATATGAGCATACATACATACATATATACATACATACATACATACATACATACATACATACATACATATAAGCATACATACATATGACCATGCATACATTCATATGACCATACATACATAAACACATACATACATATATACATACATACATATGGCCATGCATACATGCATACATACATACATATGAGCATACATACATACATATGACCATACATGCATACATACATACATACATACATGTGACCATGCATACATACATACATATGAGCATACATACATACATACATACCTATGAGCATACATACATACATATATACATACATACATACATATGTACATACATACATACATACATACATATGAGCATACATACATATGACCATGCATACATTCATATGACCATACATACATACACACATACATACATACATATATACATACATACATATGCCCATGCATACATACATACATACATACATACATACATACATACATACATACATATGACCATGCATACATACATGCATACATACATGTGACCATACATACATACATACATACATACATACATATGACCGTACATACATACATACACATACATACATATGAGCATACATACATATATACATACATATGACCATACATGCATACATACATACATACATATGAGCATAAATACATACATACATACATATGAGCATACATACATATGAGCATACATACATACATACGTACATACATATGAGCATACATACATATGACCATACATTCATACATATGGCAAAACATATGACCATGCATACAAACATACATACATATGACCATACATACATATGACCATGCATACATACATACATACATACATACATACATATGACCATGTATACATACATACATACATATGAGAATACATACATACATAAATATGGCCATACATATGACCATGCATACATACATACATATGAGCATACATACATACATACGACCATGCATACATACATATGACCATACATACATACATACATACATACATACATACATACATATGACCATTCATGCATACATACATACATACATACATATGAGCATACATACATACATATATATGAGCATACATACATATGAGGATACATACATACATACATATGACCATGCAACCATACATACATACATAAATACATAAATACATACATATGGCCATACATGTGACCATGCATACATACATATGAACATACATACATTCATACATACTTATGACCATACATACATACATACATACATACATACATACATACATGACCATACATACATATGACCATACATACATACATACACACATACATATATATGACCATGCATACATACATACATACATATGAGTATAAATACATACATATATACTTATGACCATATATACATACATATGACCATACATATATACATACATATGACCATACATACATATGGCCATGCATACATACATACATATGAACATGCATACATACATACATACATACATACATATGACTGTACATACATACATACACATACAAACATACATACATATGAGCATACATACATATAAACATACATACATATGAGCATATACATGCATATATACATACATACATACATACATACATACATATGACCATACATACATACATACATACATACATACATATGACCATTCATGCATACATACATACATACATACATATGACCATACATACATACACACATACATATATACATACATAGATATGGTCATACATATGACCATGCATACATACATACATACATACATATGAGCATACATGCATACATACATACATACATACATATGACCATGCATACATAGATACATGTGACCATACATACATACATACATACATACATACATACATACATACATATGACCATGCATACATAGATACATGTGACCATACATACATACATACATACATACATACATATGAGCATACATACATACATATATACATATGAGCATACATACATACATACATACATACATATGGGCATATATTCATACATATGGCCAAACATATGACCATGCATACAAACATACATACATATGACCATACATACATACATACATACATACATATGACCATATATACATATGACCATGCATACATACATACATACATACATACATACATACATACATATGACCATACATACATACATACATACATACATACATACATACATACATACATACATACATACTTATGACCATACATGCATACATATGACCATACATACATACATACATACATATGACCATACATACATATGACCATGCATACATTCATATGACCATACATACATACACACACACATACATACATACATATGGTCATACATATGACCATGCATACATACATACATATGAGCATACATGCATAAATACACACATACATATGACCATGCATACATACATACATGTGACCATACATACATACATACATATGACCATACATACATACATACATACATTTGAGAATACATACATACATATGACCATGCATACATACATATGAGCATACATACATATATATGACCATACATACATACATACATACATATGAGAATACATACATACATATGACCATGCATACATACATATGAGCATACATACATACATATAACCATGCATACATACATATGACCATACATACATACATACATACATACATATGACCATACATAAATACATACATACATACATACATACATATATATGACCATACATACAAACATACATACATACATATATATATAAATTTTTTTATAATTATTTTTAATTTGAAATTTAAAATGAATTGTGACTTCTTGATGTTATTGAATATTTTTGCATATGTTTATGAAATAAAAGGAACGTTCTTTTTTACTTATGCACCATTATGGTACAATGTTGCCTACAGGCAACGAACCCCAAAAACTTCCAAAAATAAAAATAAAAATAAAAATAAAATTTCTTCAGATTATGTTTATTTAGTCTATTTTGAGACATAAAAACACATTTCCCTCACTGGCATCATAATGTGTACCATAGAGGGATATGACCATACATACATACATACATACATACATACATACATACATATGACCATTCATGCATACATACATACATACATGTGACCATGCATACATACATACATATGAGCATACATACATACATACTTACATATGAGCATACATACATACATATATACATACATACATACATACATACATACATACATACATATAAGCATACATACATATGACCATGCATACATTCATATGACCATACATACATAAACACATACATACATATATACATACATACATATGGCCATGCATACATGCATACATGCATACATACATACATATGAGCATACATACATACATATGACCATGCACACATACATACATACATATGACCATGCATACATACATACATACATACATACATACATATGAGCATACATACATACATATGGCCATGTATACATACATACATGCATATGAGAATACATACATACATACAAACATATGGCCATACATATGACCATGCATACATACATACATATGAGCATACATACATACATACGACCATGCATACATACATATGACAATACATACATACATACATACATATGACCATACATACATACATACATACATACATACATACATACATACATACATATGAGCATACATACATACATACATATGACCATGCAAGCATACATACATTCATACATACATACATACATACATACATACATACATACATATGGCCATACATATGACCATGCATACATACATATGAACATACATACATACATATGACCATTCATGCATACATACATACATACATGTGACCATGCATACATACATACATATGAGCATACATACATACATACTTACATATGAGCATACATACATACATATATACATACATACATACATATGAGCATACATACATATGACCATGCATACATTCATATGACCATACATACATACACACATACATACATATATACATACATACATATGGCCATGCATACATGCATACATACATACATATGAGCATACATACATACATAAGACCATGCACACTTACATACATACATGTGACCATACATACATACATACATATGACCATGCATACATACATACATACATACATACATACGTATGAGCATACATACATACATATGGCCATGTATACATACATACATACATATGAGAATACATACATACATACAAACATATGACCATACATATGACCATGCATACATACGTACATATGAGCATACATACATACATACGACCATGCATACATACATATGACAATACATACATACATACATACATATGACCATACATACATACATACATACATACATATGAGCATACATACATACATACATACATATGACCATGCAACCATACATACATTCATACATACATATATACATACATACATACATACATACATTAACCATACATATGACCATGCATACATACATATGAACATACATACATACATACATACATGACCATACATACATACATGACCATATATACATACATACATATGACCATGCATACATACATACATATGAGTATAAATACATACATATATACTTATGACCATATATACATACATATGACCATACATACATACATACATATGAACATGCATACATACATACTTATGACCATACATACATACATACATACATATGACCATACATACATATGAGTATACATACATACATATGGCCATACATATGACCATGCATACATACATACATATGAGTATACATACATAGATATGGCCATACATATGACCATACATACATATATACATATGAGCATAGATACATATGAGCATACATTCATACATATGGCCAAACATATGACCATGCATACAAACATACATACATATGACCATACATACATACATACATACATACATACATACATACATACATATGACCATACATACATATGACCATGCATACATACATACATATCAACATACATATATACATACATACATACATACATACATACATACATACATACATATATACATACATATGACCATACATACATATGTCCATGCATACATTCATATAACCATACATACATACACACATACATACATACATATGGTCATACATATGACCATGCATACATACATACATACATACATACATACATATGAGCATACATGCATACATACATACATGCATATGACCATGCATACATACATACATACATGTGACCATACATACATACATATGAGCATACATACATATGAGCATATATACATACATACATACGACCATACATACATACATACATACATACATACATACATATGAGAATACATACATACATATGACCATGCATACATACATATGAGCATACATACATACATATGACCATGCATACATACATATGACCATACATACATACATATGACCATACATACATACATACATACATACATACATACATACATACATACATATGACCATACATACATACATACATACATACATACATACATATATATGACCATACATACATACATACATATATATTTAAATTCTTTTCATGATTCTTTTTAATTTAAAATTTAAAATGAATTGTGACTTCTTGATGTTATTGAATATTTTTGCATATGTTTATGAAACAAACAATGTTCAAATTGGAAAAGGAACGTTCTTTTTCACTTATGCACCATTATGGTACAATGTTGCCTACAGGCAACGAACCCCAAAAACTTCCAAAAATAAAAATAAAAATAAAATTTCTTCAGATTATGTTTATTTAGTCTATTTTGAGACAAAAAACACTCCAGACATTTTTTCCCTCACTGGCATCATAATGTGTACCATAGAGGGTTAATCAACTATTTTTAATAAAGACCAGGACACAAAAGGTTGAAATTAACCCCTTTATTTATCATGGCACACAGGCAATAGACTTAAAAAAAGAAAACAAAAAGCTGCCATAATGCTGAGCTGTACTGTCGGCTTTTTATTAACAATTTTCTCATTCATTTTCTCACTCAGCTGTTTCTGTTGTGTCACATGTCAGTAGTGCAACTGAACAACATACCTGTTAAATGATTGGCTATTTATAAGCCAGCACATATTTTTTTTAAACAGCTTTCGTGCTACTGATGAAGTGTCTGTTGCAGATACATGTCGCTATTGTTTTATTTTCCAGCCCCAGCTGACAACTGTCATCGTGGGTCAAGCGCGGCCTCCACACATCTGTGCAGTGGATCCTTCATCACCATGAACAAGCATTTTTGACTTTGTGATCATCCGCAGACCAACATTACCAAGCGAAAATACACACAGCTGTATCTTCTCCATCCTCTCTGTGTCCCAGTCGTTGGTGAAACACCAGTGATCAACACCGTCAGATTTCCACTGTGGGAGAAAATGTGATAAAATCTGGAGATTTTTTTCTTCCTTGTTCACCCCAGGAAGCCTGTCTGAGTCAGATCAGTGAGATTGTTTACTGGAGGGAGATACTTCTTGGGATCTCCATGGAAAGGTGAGGAGGGAGGCTGGTTGAAATGGCCCATCAGGAAGATCCCAATCGTTCCGATAAAAAACACCAACACCATGACGATAAAGCAAACCCTGTCGATCACCCGGCCAACGAGGAACCACTCTTCATTCTCCTGGGGTTAAGAAAAAATAGAGATTATCACTGACATTGATTTAAAGCTGAAAGGAAGACCAAATGTAAAGATGTGGAGCTTACATTCTGGAAGTTGTTCTGTTGCCGTGCCGTCTCAGCGATGTGTTTGCATGAGGCCACACACTTCCTCAGCTCAGGAGAGGCCTTAGCAAGACTGACACTGAGCTCCTCAGCTGAGCCCCCCTCCAGACCATCATCTGGTTACGAAAACAGACCAGATATTCATGCAGTTACAAGAGGAAACACTTGCATGTGCACTTGACTTTTTCACCCTAGACCCAAATTTCCTGATGTCCAGTGATGTCCAGTAATGAGCGCGATCTGCTGCCACTGTCAGCCGTGAAACAGGCTGCAATGTAACCCTTAACTGTTTAAGTACATCCACTAAAAACACTTGTTTAGCCACCAATAGGCTCTGATTGTTGTTGTTGTTTCAAAATCTCAACAGGTGTCTAACTCAATTTTTGCAGAGTATTTTCACATCTATCACAGTGAACTAAAGGTTTGTTTTGACCAAACCAGAGCTGGTGGAAGTGACTTTTATTTTGTTTCTCTTGAGTGATTTCCGATGTTAAAATGTTTCTGTAAAGGGATGCTGGTGGATTTGGCAAGAGCGATAAATTGGCCATTTCTGGTTAAACAAAAAGGACACAAAAACATGGGGAAATAGGGTCCAGGTACTCAAGTTATCCTTCAATATATGCGAACACTTACGTAGCTTGTCTAATACTGTTTTCATCAATCCGTTTCTTTCCTTGAGCTTGACAAACATGAGTTCGGACCGAGCCGTTTTGCACACATACTCCTCTGCCTTTCTGATGAGGGTCATGGAGCTGCGGCGTCGGCAGGGGACAAAGAAGACCTCGTTTCCATGCGGAGTTTCGCCATTTGCCATCTCTGAGGTGTTGTCGTTGTTTGGTGTCCAGGGTTGCATCTGCATCCTCAGCAGCCGAGGCAGGATATTGAGGAGGATCTGAGGAGGACACAGGGTCAGAGGTTAATCCAGTGGCAAATAGACCCATGGTGACATCACACTTCTTTAATGGAAGTTTGAAGAAAAGGGTTTGTTCTGGCCACAGTCTCACCTTTCGGACTTGGTCTGTCATTTTGTGAGTGCTCGGGGTTCTCAGGGAGATGTTGAGGACAATCACACAGTTCATCACCACCATCGTGGTCACTGACATCACAAACATCAGATATCTGCAGACAAAGATTCATAAATCACATATTTTCCAGCTCTGTTTCAGATCAGTGGTAGGTGGACTGAAATCTCAGAGTGATCACTTGAACTTACTTTCCAATAAGAGGCACAGCCTTCGACGTCTCTGGAACCTTCTTAGCAATAAGGAAGAGGAACACAGTCTGGCCCAGAAGAGTGGCGATAGACATGGTGCACTTCTGACCACCCGCTGTAAAACCCGAACCAATAATCAGTCAGAAAAGTGAGGTTTGGTGCCAATGAAAACAGATACTAATGACTTAAAGGGATAGTTCAGGCTTTTTGAAATGAACTTGTATGAGATACTTATCCATAGTCAGTGTATTACCTACAGTAGATGGTGGTCGACACGCCCACACTTCGGAGAAGCAGAGAGGAGTAAGCAATATACTGCTGTGGACAGGGTCAGCAGCAAAACATACTTTAGTTCAGTATAAGCTTTATTAAGAATATTTTCACTGCCTTACTTTGCTGTCAGACACCTTTTCTAACAGAAAACAGCTGCTACATAAGCCAAATATCGCCCTCTCTCACTCAACCAACCTCCATTTGAAAAAACAGTAATTTTATCTCGCAGAGCATGGGAGTTGCTTGTCGTCTGCTGCTGCAATCAGCTAGCTTGTTTGTGTTTTTGTGTGATTTTGGTGGAACTAAACTAACCATTTGAAACACAATAACAGAAACAATCTAACAAAATGAGGCAGCAGTAGACCACTAATGCCTGTATTCTGCAAGGTAACATGACTGATTTCGCCAATGGAGTTTGGTTCGTTTGGAGAGAGCAATATTTGGGTTATGTAATGAAGAGTGACTGTTGTAAAAGACTGTCTGAAGGCAGGGAAATGTACTAAAGATATTCTAAATATAGTGTACACTTAAACCAATATTGATTTTCTTAGATAAACTAAAATATCTAAAATATCTGTTTACAGCAGTACAATGCTGAGCTTCCTACATCTGTACTTCTGCTGCTTCTCCAAACTGTTGGTGTACCAATTGCTGTGTACTGCAATCAATACAGTGACTATAGATATGTAACTAATACAACTACACTTCAAATAATCCAGACCATCCCTTCAATGCAATCCTAATGGAGCCAGGCCTCTGTCCTGTCAACCACACGAATGTCTGTGGAAAGCTTGGAAATCTTGAGGCAGCAGTTGGATTGGCCATGAATTTGAAAACACTCATTAACACGACAGACATCTGACTACCTGAGATTATACTTTTAGATACACAACATGAGGAAAAAGACCTTTGGCAGGTAAGTAGTAGACAAGAAGGCAGAGGGAGGAGAAGAGCACACAGGGAGCGATGATGTTGATGATGTAGAAGAGGGGTTTCCTCTGGATGATGAGGTAGAAGACCAACTCCTGGTACCCCAGCTCATCCTTAGAGTACTCAGGGTTGATCACCTTCTTAGCCGGCCTGTGTTTGATCACCCACTCTCCATTTTCTAACAGCAACAAAATCGGATGCTTTCATTACATTTTAAACGCGAGAAGCACATGTGTTTTACGATGAACAGTTATTCAAAATCCATAACTCGAATGCTGTTATACCGGTAAAAGCCTCTGGGTCAATATCCACCCACTCCAGCGTGTGGTTGTCCTCCTCTTTGAGAACCAGTTCGATCTCATTGGCGCTGTAAGTCTGGGAGCTAAACACGGGGAGAGGATATATGTTCTGTCACCACACACAAACACAACCATAATTTCACTTTTACAAGACGATATGGTGAAAAGAGACCATGAACGAAGGAGGGTTTGTTCAAGGTTTTGATTCTTTGTTCAAACACAAAGAAACCTGACATGTGAACTGAGGGTTGAGAGTCCAAATTTCTCCATTCGAAATTGGACTACCACCAACATTTTTTGATTTCTCTGATTTTATTTCCCCTTATTTTATTCATTAATTTAATTTAATGTTTTGCTCGAACCATTGAATCAGCTTCTAAACTCCTCCTCAGGTTGGTAAAGTCCCCAAATTTCCAGAAACATGAATGATAAATGGTGAATAAATGGTGAATCTGAGGTGCTATATGAGTTACAGTTTCTAGTGTTTTATATGAAGTGGAACTTTTGAGTGTACTGTTCATTGACCGATCATCAGGTCCTAACACATGTCGTCTCTGCTCACCGGAAGATCATGGTGCAGTTCTGCCAGTCAAAGGGGAAGTAGTTGACGGTGATGGCACAGGCACTGCGGTAGATGGCAGGAGGCAGCCAGTACACACAGCCGTTAGGAGACACCAGTGCGTTGCAGTAATACGCTACCTCGAACTGTCCGTCCACACTGCGCAGAGAAAAAAGGGAAACTGACATTTAATGGTGTGTGCAAACTAACAGACAGGCACACCTACACTTACTATATGTATACAATGAATCTATATCAGCATTAAAGCTGCACACGGGGGACAAGTATTTGGTAAAAATGCATCAATCTTGCCTAAATCCAAATGCTACGAAACAGAGAGATGCACTTCAGATATCTGAGGTCCTACAGAGTTTATTTACTTTTGTCAGCATGAATGTCTCGTGCAGTATAAACATTTCTCTGCCCTGTGACAAATCAAAAATAATAATATAATAATATATTATTATTATATATAATAATAACATATTATATATGACTGGACTATAATAACTGATGCATTCATGTGTACTTTATCATTTTGAAGTTACAACAGGTGAAGGTTGAGCTACTTCTGCTAATTTATATACTGCTATGTAGAAATAATAATATATCTTAATGTATTAGTTGATTTATGTCTTGTTTTAATAATCTGAATCTGCAAAGTAACTACTAACTGATGCTGTCTGATTAATGCTGGGGACTGAAAACTATAATACTGGCTTTTTATATGATGGAAATACTCAAGTAAAGTACAATACCTTAAAATTGTACTTAGGTACAGTAGGCTACTTGAGTAAATGTACTTAGTTACATTCCACCACTGGTTATTGACAGCTTGTCTAATAGACCTTTTTAAGGAGGCCATATTGACATGAAATAGTAGGTAAACACAGGTGTTACTGATTATACTAATTAAGGTCCTGTTCCATTCAGGTCAAACAGAGTCAGGGTGCTGCTATTGTGCATGCTACTCATTGAAAAGGCTCTGCTTCACTAAATGGAACGGGTCCTTAATTAGTGTCTTTGATAACATGTGTTTCAAGTCAAAATGGCTGCTGTGAAAAAGGTCTGTTATTCCTCTGAGCTGAAGTTAAAGTTTCTCAGCCATTTCCTGCTTGTTGCCATGCAGGGATTCCAGTGTGTGAAGTTTCTCACTGAAGGCGCGAGTGTCTCGCTGGCTGAGAACAAATAGGTTGTTCCACTCACTTGTTCTCCAGGATGACGTCTGGCAGCCAGATGCTCTTGGAGGGAACCCTCAGCTCCGAGGTGATGTTCCCATACAGAGCTGACCTCGGCGGCTGGTCCCATCTGAGCCTGTAGTCGCACCACTTCTACACACAGAAATACTGTGGGTTTGACCAGAGGCGGCAAAAGTACACACATTCTGCTTTCAGGTACAAGTACAGATACTTGTGTTAAAAGAAAAAGACTCGGGTAAAAGTTCAAACTCAACTTTTTTACTCAAGTAAGAGGGGAAAAGTACAGGCTCTGAAATGTACTCAAAGTATAACAGTAAAAAGTAGTACTCTGAGGGTCATTTCTATCAGCTGTTTCTGTGCAAATAAACAGAATTTCACCTTTTCTCCATGGTAGAGTCTCCCTCTCTGTCTGTGTTGTCTTGTTATGTCTTTTGCGATGTTCTTGACTTGTTGTGCTACTTTTTGTCTTGTTCTGTCCTGTTGTGTCTTTTGTCCTTTTTTGTCGTATTTTTTGTCTTGTTTTATGTTGTTTTCGTCTTGTTGGGTCTTTATTTCTTCTGTATCATTTTTGTCTTGTTACATCTTTTACATCATTTTTGTGTTGTGTGTTTGCCTTGTTTTATCTTTTTCCATCTTTTTCATCGGGTTACATTTTCCTCTTGTTACATTGTTGCCATCTTGTTACATCTTGTTATGTCATTTTAAAATTTATACATCTTTTACGTCTTTTTTCTCAGCAGGTATTATTACATTGTTTTCATCTTGTCTTTAACATAATTTTCACCTTTTTTATGCACTGTGACAATTTGAATTATTTTTATCTTGTTACATCTTTTATGTAATTTTCATCTTGTTACGTTGTATCGTAACTTATGACACCTTTTACATCTTTTTGTCATTTTCATCTAATGTTATTTTCATCATGTTCTGTCTTTACGCCCTTTTGTCTTCTTATGTCGTGTTACATCACATAGGAGGTAAAAGTAGAAAGTTGTCAGAAAAAGAAATGCTCAAGTACAGGTGCCTGAAAATTCTCCTTAAACACAGCAACAAATCAGCAGATGAGGTAAATGTGTGTGAAGTTACCATTTCAATCCAGACGCTGGTTGTCAGGGCCTCCTCCTTTTCATTCTGAGGAGAGACACATAGTTTAATAAACAGTGTTAACTCTCAGTGTTAACTCATCAAAAACACCGGACACCGAGCGTGACTCACCAGAGAGATGAGGTTGGTGAGAGTCATCTTGATGTAGACCTGAGTGATGTCACCACTGTTCTCCATGGGTCGAACGTTCTTGTTGTAGCCCTTCATCAAGTCCCTGAAAAGTTCCCCCTCAAGGTTGACCGCTGATGCTGCAGACACACACACACACACACACGCACACACACACACACGCACACGCACACGCACACACACACACACACACACACGCACACACGCACACACATGCACACACGTCATGGCAAGAAAATATGAAATGACTAAAACAAGTGACAGCAAAAGGACTCATTTAAAGGAGCAATTCATCAATTTTACATATTAAGCCAGTGGAAACAGTTGTATAATGTCTCCTGAGGCTCTGGAGAAAGCTTTCCAAAGTTTACAAAAATAACTCTGATGATGTCATAATGATGTCAGCAGTGCTATCTTGGCTTGGGCTCAAGACATGGGAAGACTGCAAACAAAAACAACTACATTAAAAACTGGAAGTGTGAGGTTTGAAAGAGATTTACATTTTGGAGGTGGGAGGTGTCTGATTAAAGATGCTTTTGAGTTGCACTATGGGAAATGTAGGCTTCATGGTTTTTGGAGCTTGAGCCAAAGATGTTTCAGCCTCTGCTACTATATGTAAGTGCATAACAAAATTTCTGGAGTACACTTTTAAACAACCAGTGGGTGGGATTTAACTTGCAAATTGCAAACACCGCACCTCATTCTTCCGCTCCAAGAGTGTAGGAGAACCTACAGCGGCCGCAAAACTTGCACAAAATGCGAAAGGCCATTTCTAAACCCAACAATTCTTATTTTCAGGTGACTATACACTATATTATATAAGTATTATATTCCATTTCTGACATATTATTCCAATAGATCCCTGCAAATCATACACACTGGACCTTTAAGATGAATTTTCTATCGTGGTCATGAGTTGATGACCTTTCCAGTAGAGACATAGTTGTTATACATCAGAACAGAAATGAAAAAAAGATTAATTATTTCTAGGTACTCAATTGAGTAAATTAACAATAAAACAAGAGTCTGAGACAAATCTGTCCCAAAGAGAGCAAAGTAAAACAGGCTGAGCATCTGTGTAAGTGGCTTTTACGTGCCAACCACAAGCATGTTGCTATGTTTGGTTTGTGAGTGTGTCTAGTATTACAGTGAAGTCAACACATTTTTATTGGATATCACAGCAAACCCCTGACGGTCCTTCAAGGAAAATTAAACTGGGATCAACATTAAATCTACTCTGCAATTTTTTGTCTGATTTACCAGAATAACAATAGACTGTGCGTGACAACACACACAGCATGTTCCAGCACCGTTACAGATTTTCTTATCACTAATGAGCAAAAGCAGTACTCAAATAGTTTAAAATATGATTAAATTAATGAGGTTATTAGTTGAATGAGCAGAAATTATGTGTAAAATGGGTGACCTCTTGAAGAAAACCTTTGTCTAAGTAATTTCTCCACTTGGTGCAATAAAAATCTGGCTTCACAAGTTCACACCACACCATGCAAATACCTTAACGAACAACAAAATACTGCACATTGTCTCCTAAATGTGGCAGTGTGTTGATTAGCCGGTGTTCCTACCTGTGGCAGAAATCATCAACACCCTGACGAAGAGTGACAGAGAGACCGGAGCTCCAGAATCCATCAGTGTCTGTGTTCGTGCTCCGAGACAAAGCTGTGATCACTAATCTGATACACATGGACACTGCTTGATGGTGCTGCTGGCACTCGGCCTGTTTGTGTGTGTGTGTGTGTTTATGAATGTGTGTGTTTCCCAGCACAACTCATGGCTGATGGGAGGGTTGAGGTTTAGAGGAATGGTTGGGGGCTGTTGGGGGATCTGATGATTGTTGGGGTTAAATCCAAGAGTGTATTTCCAGTGTGGCATGGCCAGCTGTCACAACACACACACTGGGAACACAACATGCACATAGTTTAGGCATTGTACTCAGCACATGGCTGCCCCCCAGTGTTACGGTGCACCATTAAACACACACTGTACTGTAAGTGTGTTCAGTGCACCTGGCTGTTGTCATTCACATGAACAAAGTAATACAAATTTAGCACAGCAGGGACCTATAATAAGCAAGTTAACATCTCTTTTCCATGGTCAAATCTGTGTCGTCTACAAAAGAAAAAGGCTTACAGACAGACAGATTAGATGATAAAGAGAAGCAGACAGCAGCAACACTGTGTGTGTGTGTGTGTGTGTGTGTGTGTGTGTGTGTGTGTGTGTGTGTGTGTGTGTGTGTGTGTGTGTGTGTGTGTGTGAGCCAGAGAGTTAAAAGTGCGGTGGAGCAGAGAACAGGTGATAAGTCTATCCATTTACAGCACAGCCTCTGTGATGACGGACCAGGCGGGCACATTTGTGGCATGTCATTACTGTGTGTGTGTGTGTGTGTGTGTGTGTGTGTGTGTGTGTGTGTGTATCACAAAAATACTTCCCGCCATGATGTGGCACACGTCCCCCACACACACATAAAAATATGAGCCTGCAAGTAGGAGTTGATGTGTTGCAACAGACGTTTGTGAGTATGTGTTTTTTCAGCTGTTACACTCATATCCCTGTTAATCCTTTCTTTTTATCACTTGGATTTACAGTCAAGGCATTTTACCTTAAAGTGTGGGTCAGCCTCATGTGAATTACAGCATAAACAAACTCAAAAAATGTTGTGTCCTTAATATGTTCTGAGAGAAAAAAAAGTCTTCAGGAATCATAAGAAGGGAAAGTTTTGAAAATCTCCTCAATATGATCCTAACATATTGCTTTTTTGTGTGAAAAAAGGGGTGATCCTCTCACAAATTACAAAAGAAAACCTGATATTATTCATAAATACTCCTCTATAACCAAGTGCTCATTCAAAGGTGCTGTTTAACCATATGCTGGTGCCACTTTTTGCTTCCTAAAATAATAATTTAAAACACTATATTAGTATACTCGTACAAGGCAACATAAATTTGCAATAGCCCATAAACAATTGATTAGCTTAAATTAAGTTATCTAAATATCACTTAAAACAGCACTTTTATTTTTTAGACCTCCAAACTTGCACTAATCAAGTGTTGGTATTATACCTTTAAACATGTTAGTTTATAGGTAAAACTTGTTTTCATCACAAAGATATTGTAAGTCACAGAAGGGTTAAGAGTTTCCTCTTGTATATTCACGGTTCTGCATCCGGCTGCATGTTTCATATAAAACAGTTTCTGGTTCATTGTGGACAGATCTGAACCCTCATGAACACAGTAGGAAACTGTGGCATCATCATTTCAGTATTTTTACATACCCACTGGGATTTCTTAAGACTTTTCATATTATAAATATGTTGTAAGCCACATATTTATGAGGCTAGAACAGCTGAAAGAGTTTCTTAACTTTGGTTTATTTGGCTGACAACTGGCAACCACAGCAAGGTGCTGGGTAAAAGTCAACACTTGTTGCATCACTTCCTCAAGCGACAGTTCTCGTTTGCTCTGACTCATGATGGTCGTTAAAGAGAATGTAAAAGGTCAGCCCAATTCTGTGTCCAGTTACAGTTCCCCATCCTGGAAATGAGGAGTGAACAGCGAGGAGGAGGTGGGAGGTCCAGCATCGGTCACCACGGCATAGCAGCTGCTGCGCTGACAGGAACGCGCCCCCTTTAAGGGTCAGAGGACTGAGGTCAGTCCGGGGTCTCAAGAGGAACCAATCAGCACTGAGATCTGTCTTGAGAGAGTGTGTTTGGGTCATCAGCAGCAAAATACTGCAGGATTAGCAGCTGTCAGCTAATTTAAATATCTCACAAGTTACATAACTACAAATTAATATTCAACACAGCATGCCATAACATTAATAAGAATTTTATTTATATATAGATTTATTTATTTCTTTTTTTTACAAAAATACAAATGCTTTGCTCTATACAAATAAATATGATAAGAATAAGGTAAGAACATGAATAATATATACAGTCTGTGTGCTTCACAAGAGGCTCAACCTTTGCAAAAGACATTATGAATAACTTATCATTTTGTACAGATTCATAAGTTAGACAAGGCTGCGTCTCCAACCACATACAAAAAAAAAAAAAAAAAATCCTGTGGCATGATGGGTCGTCGATAGTTGGATTGATACATTCATGGTTGTGTTTTCATTTAGAGCCAAAGTCAGGCTCTCTGGCGGGGAAAAACAAAACAATGCTTTTCGGTTTGTGTGAGTGTGCGTTTTATGTGCGTTTCTGGTGCTTTTCGAGAGTCTTTCTTCTGAGTCTTTCTTTTATTTTTCTCACTCACTGTTTTAGGATAAAGTTAAGTCTTGAGTGCCTCCAGTGCCAAAGCGATGATCCTCGGCACGCTGCGGTAGAATGACTCATTCTCCAGGCCCACGAGACTGTAGAAGGTCAAAGGTCGTCCTCCCACTACAGCTCTAACCCGGGCTTGGTAAAGTCCTCGATCGTTCTTGGAGCTCAGATCAACTAAAACCTGAACAAAAGCGGGGCAAGGTAGGAGAGAGACAGAGAAATGATTAATACATGTGTTTAAAATGTTTCTTTTACCAGTGTACATTTACGTAAAGGACCAGTGTGTAGGATTTAGTCCCATCTAGCGGTCACCTCACCATCGAAAAAACTTGCAAAATTGCAAAAGGCTGCATCTAGAGCCAGAATTCAGTTTGTCTGTTCTGGGCTACTGTACAAACATGGTGGTGGCCTCCATGGAAGAGCAGCTGCGCCCTCTGTAGATATAAATGGTTCAATCTAACGAAATGTGATTAAACACTAATGAAAACATACTTATGAATATTATATACATTTTTTTTCCATATTCTGCCAATAAATCATTCTAAATCGTACACACTGGACTTTTAAAGGAGCAATGTGTAATAACTGCAGATGCAAAAATGAGCACAGCAGTCCAAACAGCCAGTTGAAGCCACAAACAGTACAATGAATAATAGTAAGACGCATGCGACATTGTAAATTGACAACAACAAACGCCAATTTTTATGTTGTAATGTATGTATTATCTGCATGTATTGTATAATTTTCTGCATGTTCGGACCCCAGGAAGAATAGTGGCAGCATTTGTACAGCTAATGGGGATCCTAATAAACTAAACTTAACGAGTCCTACACTGTTTCAGTTCAGTGACTGCCTACCAGACTCCACTGGCATTGTTCAGTTTAACCATTACAAACATCTGCTCCTTCTAAGGGATTATTTGTGATCAAATCAATGTGAAACAGGCAAACAAAATCATTTATTCTGGCCTGACCGTGGCTGTAGCACCGGTGTCAGAGAAAAATACTTCAACTTAACATGTTTCCTCAATCTTTGATGGCATACCACGGTCATTTTATGATCTATTACAGTAAATATATCACAGATTTCTGCTTTAATTTTTCTTAAATGGTAATTTACCTCTTGGAAGTTCATACGTAGGTTCTTGTTTGGGATGTTTAAGACCCATTTGTAGGAGTCTCTGACTTGGCTGACCTGCTGTGAAGACTCTCTCACTTCAGGACAAACTACAAAAACAAACAAACAAAAATGCTTCATTTGAGAAAGAGTACTTACATGTGAACAAATATTTGATGGATTATTTTGTAAAGGTACTGAATGAGAGTTTTGTCAGAACCGGGTGTGGCACATACTTTTTCCATTGGCCCCAGGTATCTGTCTCTTGCGGAGAAGACTCCTGTACTTCCTGTGGAGACTTAAAGTCTTTGCAGCGGTTTGTCTGGGGTCAGCGGTCGTCTCTGTGTGAGCACCCTCAGTGACCGGCTGAACGACAGTTGTAAACTGTGATGGAAGGGGAAACGCTGAAGATTTTAATTCTGTTCTGTCTCCAGTCCCGACAAAAGTAAAATCCTCTGAGGTGGCGCTCCAGTCAATGTCAGGAGAAGCGTCTCTATTGGAGGAGGTTTCACTTTGTGACACGTCGTCTGTCACAGTTTCATCCTGTGTCCTTATTTTCTGAATTTCGCTCATCAGGGCTGATAGAAGTGACCAAGGCTGCTGGGATTCCTGTGAGGAGGAGGAGGAAGAGGGGCTGGAGTGGACTGGTGCTCCGGTGGAAGAAGTAGGAGAAGGGGGACTTTTGGGAGACTCCTCCTGGACTCTGTCCAAGTGCAGGATTGGGGGAGCAGCTCTGGAGTCCAATTTGGAACGCAGAGCTGAGATAACAGATCGAAATTCTCCCTCCAGCTGATGCACTGAGGAGTCTTGTGTCTGGAGATAGCACATAAAAATAGAGTTGGATATTAAGTTAAGCTTCAATAAATCCAGATCAGAACCTGATACTTAATTGCTGTGTCTGCATCTGCTTCAGTTGCTTGTATTCCAGATTGTTTAATATTAAAACTGATTCACTAAACCTCACTTTTAAACAATTACTGATTTAAATAGTTGTCTGCTTTTTAAATGATATTTGAACAGTCAAACATCAGACTTTGTTGGAGTTTAGAGAATACCAGGATCTACCTGTAAGAAAAGCTTGTCTTCCAGTCTTGTTGGTGTGGAGGAGGATTCGGTGGATGTGCCGCTGTGTTTGTCCAGGTCTTCGGCCACATTTCTCAGGTATTTCTCCCAGTCATCCACCGAGGGTCCCACCTCTCTGAATAAGGCTGGAGGAGCTGGAGAAGGACCCTGCTCTGTTGGCACCACAGCTCCACCTAGCTGTTCTGCAAGTAATAAAACACCTGTTACAACAGCGAACAATTACACAATTTCTTAATGCGCAAATGCACACTTTGTTCTGCAAACACTGCAGGAATAAAATGAATGTTTGCATGGTTATCTTTACATTTCAAGCTGGAACAGAAGGAAGGACATCATCTGTCAATCATGTACCTTTAATCTGTGTGAGACCATGGCTCAGGCCCAGGTCCCTCCTCTCTCTGGTATGGGCGAAAGCTGTGCTGTAGATGTGCTCCACCAGCTGAGGCAAAGTCTGTGTGAAGAAGGTCAAGTCGACTTTGTCCCTGATGTAGTCCTCGGCCCTCTGGAGCAAGTCCAGCAGGGTCTGCAGGAACGAACGCAGCTCTAGGTGGCAGAGAACGAACAACAGATCAGAAACCTCTCCAGCAACATAAAGAGTGGTTCCACATTCATCAAGGTTTTGAATAAGAGTACTCACGACATTTCTTGAAGCGGGTGAGGCACTTGTCCTCAGCCATTCTGCTGCAGGCGCTAGCAGGCTGACCAGGGGGGCAGGTCAGGGTGTAGAAGCGACAGAGCGAGCTGAACTCTGACCTCTGTTCCTCCTCTGTCATTTCTGTTGTCTTCAGAAGCTCCGGACATGTTGGCTCCCTGCTTCCAAACGACTCTATAAAGATGCACACAGAATATAGTATTGATAGCATGTTAAAGCTTAACTTTTGCCACAAACATTTCAGTGTCTGTGCTGTTTTATTGCTGCTTGAAACTCACTTTGTATCTCGGCCTGAATCCAGTCTGAGAAAGCAGACACTCTTGTGTAAACTCCTGGCTTTCCCTTCTCTCCACAGCCGTCTCCCCATGAGGTGATGCCATAGAGTTGAAAGCGACCAGAAATTCTGTCCTGGTAGATCAGGGGGCCTCCAGAATCTCCCTACAGGTGATAGAAAATCCCGCAAAGTTTAAAAAACTGATAATCTGGTGCTAAAATGATCAGAAACAAAAGTGGATTAAAGGCAAGACAGTTCTCACCTGACAGGAGTCAATGCCACCGGAGAGATATCCTGCACACAGCATAGTATTGGTGACCAGTTCTTTGCCAAGAGCACTCTTACAAGTGCTCTGAGGCAACAGAGGGACTTTGGCCTCCATCACCACATCAGCAGATGGACCATCTGTAAGGAAGAATACACAGAAATGAATCATGTTATATGAGCAGACAGATTTCCAAACTAAGCGTCTCTCAAAAAGGAAACAAAAAGCAGTTAAGCTTGTGTGCAGAAAACTATGCTATAAATACCTCTAAAGTGAAAATCCATGTCAATTATCTCCCACTCACCCTCATAGAGGGAGCCCCAGCCTGCCACCAGACACGGACTGCCAGTAGGGGGCTCCATGCCAGAGGGGAGACACACCGGAGTGACACGGTTGGACAGGACCACTGGGGACGTCAGCTCCACCAGAGCGATATCGTTGTTAAACGTCTTTGGGTTGAACTGTGGCAGGGGAAGAAAGTTTGATGGATTAAAGTGACTGAAAAACAGGTTGATTTGTTGGACATGGAGATGTGAAGGGAGGGATAACACTGTATTCTCTGACATTTTTTAGACCAAACAAGTAATGGATTAATTGAGAAAATAATCAACAGATTAATCGATAATGAAAATAATGGTTAGTTGCATGCCTAACTGTCTCTGTCCCACTATATATTGAAAATAATATTGGATTGTTACCTTAGGATGAGGGATGATGCGGTTGACTTTGAGAACCTGCTCATCAGGGTCAGTCTTGGTGATGTCAAACTCCCCCACCACGGCGGTCCAGTAGCTCTCACTGCGGCTGCTGCAGAGGGCAAAGCAAGACAAACTGTTACTGAGGGGAGAGAAAATCATCTCACATGCTGCAGACAAATCAAAGCTGTTATTATAGTTGCAGAAAACAGTGATGCAAACTCACCCGGCAAAACAGTGAGCAGCAGTGACCACCCAGGAGCTGTCCACCAGAACCCCTCCACACATCAGGCCACCATCTAGCTGGAGATTGACCAGCCAGGGCCAGCTGCCTGGAGGAGCCGGAGAGCCGCCCACAATCCGGGAGCGAGGCTGTGTGATGTTTTGCACCGTGGACGACCTCTGACCACAGACTGCTGCTGGGACAGAGAGACACTAACGGTCAGAAGATGCAGGAAAATCATCTTTTTTTAGACACTGACTGTTGGAGGTGTGCAAATGAGCCTCTCACTGACAGATAATCTGTACTGAATACTTCTTTAGGTCCCCTCACCCTGTGCATGCGTCTGTGTAGCAGGTTCCAGGTTCTGCATTGTGTTAAGCAGGCTGCACTGAAGGACACGGGCGCTGCAGCTCTCACCCATGATCCTGATGCAGGTCTCCTTGTCCACTTCACCAGGTGGACAGCGATGCTGATAGTATGCACAGGCCTGGCTCAGGGCCCAACTCCGCTCAGCTTCATTCTGAAGCTTCTGGGCCTTCATGATCACATCACAGCTGGGCTCTGATAAGGCACTGGCAGGCGAGGCTGTAAGGTGAGAGGTGGTCATATGATAGTTATGGACGTGCCAGGAAAGCAGTCACTGGTGATACAGAACGGGGATGTTCAAAAAGGGCAAGAGGAGTCATATTTTACTTACAGCAGGAGCCAGTCAGCTGTCCACAGTCCTGAAACAAACAGGGCACACAGCCCCGACAGCCTGCCTCAGCCCGACTCCTCTCAGAGGACGCACGCTCGAGAGCAGACAGGGCGCTAGTCATGGCGGCCTCTAGAACCACAGTGCCACGATCAGACAGAGCTGCAGGAGAGGACAGCAAGAAAGAAAATTAAAGAAGTCAAAATGCATTAAGTTGTGAGACAAGCTAGGGATGAAGAAGAGGATAAACTGAGCCAGACCAATATATTGGACAGTCTGATATGTAGATATATTGTAAGAGTTCAGTTTGTGGTAATGTCTCCATTACAGCTGTCCTGGTCAGTACATATCTTGGTTACAGCTACTAAAAAGGACAGTTTATACCAAAATTAAAAATACATATTCATCCTCTTACATGTCATGCTGTTTTTTCATCTAGATTGTTCTGGTGTGATCTGCAGAGTTTTTGAGGTATCCGCCATAGAGATGTCTGCCTTCATTCAAACATAAAGGGATTCAATGGTGCTCGGCTTGTGCTGCTGAAAACACCAAAAACAAAGAAATATTTGAAAACAGCAACGTCTCTTTCCAGAAATCATGACCCACTTACTCAAGATAATCCAACCTTGTTGCAAGCAGTTTGATGCTTCTTCTTGCAGAAAGAAAATAGTTCCTACATGAAACTGCTCGCAACAAGGTCTGTGGATTATTTTGAATAACCAGGCGTGATTTCTGGAGAGAGACATTGCTGTTAAATTTTTCAAAGGTATTAACGATGCTTATGCACCACAAGCTGAGTGTCATCTAGTTCTAATATACTGAAGAGATGGCAGACATCTGCATGACAGATATCTCCAAAATTCTGCAATGTGTACCAAAAACAAAAACTTTGACGTTAATGGTGGTCTCAAAAGAACAGTGTTGGTAAACTGGACTGGTAGCACGTCTCAGATTTTTGATGAATACATGTATATTTATTGAATTCTGACAAAATTACCAGACTTTTGCAGGGAAAAATGTGGTAACAGGCTAACAGAGGGACGCCCAGGTTGTTACATGTCATTTTCTGTGGGAACATGATGTGTGTATGTGAGCGTTCGATTGAACTGGTGCAGTTTTCTGGTATGTGTGTGAGTAGCCCCCTTTTTCTCATGCTGCTCTTTGAGCTCATTGGCAGCGTGTTAGGGAAGCTAGCTCACGCTCAGCGCGCTGGTGAGGCTTCTGCAGACACACATCAATCGGGCCGCCGACCCGGCAGCCCCCCTCTGTGCCGCACCACATCACAGGATAGGCCACTAACAACAACAATGCTGATTGAAGACTTAATTAGAAGGCCAGGGCCGAGCTGGCAGAGGCTGGCGGGCAGGGACAGGCCGTAGGGGCACGGGCTAGCAGCCCCGGGGCGGCTGGGACCCCGAGTCCCTTGTTCTAAACACTCCAAACACACACTGCCATCACCAGCCGTTTGTATGGAGGCTCTGCTATACTCAGCACTTCAACTAGAGAGGGCCAGAGGTCCCTCAGCACTGTGAGGATTGAACAAGTTTCTCTGCAGGAGCCAGGGATTAAAGCAAGAGAAATGTGTGAGCCTGACAAGTTGTCCAGGAGGAAATGTACTGAATAAAGTATTATAGGTATTTAAAACTGCTCTATGCCTGAAAACCTTTAAGAGAAACTCTGTGATGAGCCTGCCCAAGAAATGAAGGCTAAAGAAGACAAACACATGCAAGTGATGATATTCCTATTTTTTACTTCTCTGAAGAAATGCACAGTGTGATAAAATGTGTTGTATTACATATTTTAAGGTTTGCCGCTTGCTGCTCATCAGCAAAACACTAAAGTGCACTGTGTACTGGATGTATCTGAGCATATCAGCAATCATACAACTTAAATAACCTAACAGACCTATAAAAAGTAGAATTTGTATATGTGTCGGCTGTGTCAGTGACACTTTCAAATTTGAGCTTATAGCACTGAGCTATTTCACTGGGATCACCAGATGTTGTCTGCTTAAGTCTTAGAGAGACATTAACACTTTTGAAGCATCACCAGTGTTGGTTTGCAGGGATTTCTCTATGATGCATTAAATGAAAAGCATGAAGATTTGTCAAGTCTATCGTCTACTGTATATTTCCCCAAGCAATTTTTAATTAGTTAGTTACAGTTCTGAGGAACGTCATGCACTGACAGATACTGCTGTCACTACTCTTAACTGTGGCTGCAAGATATGGTGAATTATTTCAACAGATATTGTGCAGTAGGATTAACAATTGGTGTGAATTTTCATCATTTTTATTTTCACTGAAAAAAAAACACACCAACATGATTTGGCATTTGTTGGTGTCTGTACCAAACAGACATGTTTTCTTACATCCGGAGAACAAAACATTTTAGGCCAGGCCATCTCTGCAGCACTACAGTACTTCGTTATCATGTTATTTTGTCACACATTTTTACCTTTATCAATAAATTGCAGCTTCTGTGATTTGGACATTGCACTCTTTGCAGTTTCGATAATATTTAAATTGATTGTGCAGGAGATTGTCAAGTACTGATTATTTCCCTGAGTAGTTTTAAATTAGTTAGCTCTGAGGAACTCTCATGCAGTAATCAGTCTTCTATAGTCACTGACAGCTACTGTTGTTGGCACTACTCTTAACATATATTACCATAATTTAGAAACAATAAAAATCTAGTTACCTATCTCATCTATACCCTTACTCTTACTTTTACCATTGTCATTTCATGTGTGTTTTTATGTTGTACTTGTACTGCAAAACAATTGCCCTTAAGGGACAAATAAAGTTGAACACGAAGTAGTGTAACTTTTAGAAAAATTACCTTTAAGCGCACTCTGGGGCATCCTGTAGACCTCTCGTCCTGTCGGGGCTCCCAGCAAGCAGTCGAGTCCCACGAGCAACAGTGATATGAGCAGCAGCATGTTGTCAGAACATCAGACCTCCACTCCACAGTGACAACAAGCAGACGGGCAGGATGAGGATGCAGAGGTGCTGGAGATGAGGAGGCTAGCCTGCAGTGTTTCCAGGTCCTTGTTGTCTGGTTGCTCTCTGCTAACTGTCTCCCTCCTCCTGACTCTCTGGGCTCTCTCCCACACTGTGCTGCAGGGCATCTGTCTGTAAGTTTACTTAGAGGAACAATAGGTGCCTGGAGTGGTCCCTGGTATATATAGAGTCCCCAGGGGAACACCAGTAAGAGAGGAGAGGGGGGAGGAGAGGAAAGAGAGAGGGAGGGAGGAGGGAGAAATGCTCCCATGGCCAATACACAAACAGATGAATTCATTAAGACTGTGACAGCAAATCGGGCGCAACTTGCCAAGGCTGGACATCACAAAGAGGTTTGGTTCTATGAAAGGAGACAGAGGGAGGGAGAGAGAGATACAGATAGGGAGGGGGGGAGGAACGGGAAGGCGGAGTGATTGGCTGGGCGGCAGGGAAGGGGGTGTTGTTTGAATTAATTAATGTGAGAGGAAGAGGGAGAAAGTTATGCAGATAAGGATATGGGCTGATGTGACACTGGAGTAGAGGAATGTAGAGCGCCAGAGAGGGACGTCGACGAGCGTCTGAACCACAGAACCACAGCGCTGAGCGCGGCGAGCAGGAGATGGAGGGGAGGTTGAGTGTGAGAGAGTGACAGAGAGGGAAGTGTCTGCCATTCTGCATGCCCCTCAAAGAGGGCATTGTCCCCGGCATCCCTCTGAGGATGCCCACATCAAAGCCGTCCCCCGGGCATCACTTGGCCGCCGCCTCCATTGATCACTTACAGTCTTTTATCCCCCCCATTAAAATATTGTCAGTTCACATCACTTTTGTCTTTCTCTGCTGAACTCTGCTTTTGTTACATAAAGATACAGTAAAAAAGTGCTCATGGACACGGTGTATTTTTAACGTAGAAGAATTCATTCTTTGAGCAAATCAAAACATTTGTTTTGTTTAAGCATCTTGCATTTCTTGTCAACTTTTTGGATGTGTCTTGTCACCGCACCTGCTGAAACAAAATTAAAACTGACATACTGACTTTCAGACAAAATGTGAGTCTGTATTATTATAGAGATAATGTATATCTAACTGATTAAACTAAAACACATTTGTATTGCTTTTACAAAAAAAATGAAAATTTCACAGATCACATGAGCTGATATGTGTCTAAATCTGAATCATCTGGTTATCAAAGCTTGTCACCTTTAAGATTTATAACTAAAATAGTAACATTATGTGGGATGCAACTTTTTAAGCATGAGCCCCACAGGCCACCAGGCCCTGAAATTTGGTGTCCAAAGTATATTGATGGTGACCCAAATGTAAACTTAATATAAAAACAATACAGAAAAGGCAACTTAACACAGCCTCATGTTTTCCCATTTCGAATTCTTTGCTAATTAAGGAAACTGGCGGCACACTGCAGTACATTACATCCTTAGATGTTTCAGTTTCTGGCCACTTAAACTCTGCTTCCATTCACTCCCAAATTTTTGTTGCTGTTTCTTTTTTTCATAGTCCACATTTTGTGTTTCTGTTTCTTTTATAAGGATTGAATTAGCAGTGTGAGTAGGCTTTGTAAATCCATACTTCAGAAGCTCTGACATATCAGTAGCTAATCAGGCCAAGTACCATTTGTTTTTGTACAAAGGTGAATGAACTGGCAGGAATGAATCAGGATGTTTGGGGACTGTCGCATCTGGCTAACGAAGGCTTGCAGTACACGGACAAAATTTAGTAGCCACAGGGTAAGTTTTTGTGTCCATGGACCATTGAGCAATGGTTAATGTTGAACCCTGTGCCCCTGTAAAAAAAATATTGCAATGAATGTGTAAAGAATTATGACCACCCCCTTTTTAATAGAGCTGGCTGTAACTAAAAGCTAAGATCTCATCCAGTTTGTTAGATTTTATGTATGAAGACAAATGCTGATTTAGGAGAGACACAGTAAAACTTAACTTTTTAAAACTTTCTGCAAACTGAGGCATGAATGTGCAGTTCACTTGGCTTTCTGCAGCAAAGAGAGATTGTTTTTTATGCTTTGTACAATCACTGCATTGAAACAAAACAGTTGCTTCTGTGTGTGCCAGACAATAAAGGTCATCTGCTTATGTACCCTGATTTTAAAGAAGGAAAAGTACTTTAAGCATACTAACAAAACAGACATATATCACAAGCATGCAAGAGCTGGTGATATGTCATGTGTCATAAAGATATTTAAGAGCATTTTTTACTTTTCCACAACACAAAATCTAGTTGTGATTCTTATTATTTTTATAAAAATTCTGATGTGTGTACTGCTGTTATAGGACCGGAGAGTAAAACTGTCAGCAGGGAGTGATCCAAGTATAAAACCGATCTAAACAAAATGTTCTGTACATTCACAGGCAACAGACAGGGACACGGTCTCAGTCTACGTGGGCACAGAAAGACGTCTGTGCCGAGGACCAGTAACCCAAACGAGGAGCACAAATTGGAGTCAACTTTGAGCCAACTAACTGGCCGAACGATAAAAAGAGTGGCGGCCGAATCGAGCAGGGCATTATCAAAGAGCGCCGACCACTGCTGCCACAAGCCAGCACCGACAGCAGAGTTCACACTGACAACAACATACAGTACGTGTTAGAGAGTGTGTGTGACTGTGTGTTTATGTCTCAAAGTTTGTGCAGCCAATTCAAATGTTTTGACGGTGAAAAAGCTGCAAGAAAGCGCACATATGCAAGGATGAGGAGGGTATAAAGAGGATGAAAAGTCAGAATTAGGCATGATAGAAAAGTATTCCTTTTCAAGTCTTGCTTTCAGACATTTGTTAGTGTGTGTATGTGTGTGTGTGTATGTTTTGTTGTGTGCATTGTGCCCCAGCCCCCTCCATGCACCCGTGCGGCACAATGGTCCTGAGATCTGAGAGCAAGCTCAGGCGGAGCGGAGCGGGAATGGCATGGGACAAACGGGCGGCACTCTTTCATTCCTTCCCTCCCTCAATTCATTTGCCTTTGATGTCCTTTGATTAATTTGCCTTCTGCTCACTCTTCCTTCATCTCTCCACCGAGCGTGGAGCACTCTGCCTCTCTTTCATCCTCCGCCTGCCTGTTTCTAGCTCTAAAAACGCTGATGTTCCACTTTATCAACTGACTAACTTCTCCAGCAGTTGCTATATTTAATCATTAATGCTGTTGGTCCAATGATTGAACACACATTATATTTTACATTTTTGGCTACATCTTAGGCAGCTGTAAATCTTTTGTATATAATCTAAACTTGTGCATGCATTAGTGCAGTGGTGTAAAAACTTCAGTAAAAGCAAACTATGTATTAGCAGCTAGATGTAGTTAAAATATCAGAATAAAACTATTTACTCTGCAGTAAAATGGTCCCTGTCAGTTTTTTACTATGAAATATGATGTTTTTGCACTTTTATATTATTGCTGTATTAATGTCTATGTTGTGTTTTACTGCTGTAGATTTTTAACTTGCCTGTTTAAGATCATTTAAATAACTTTATATTCTGTTATGTTAATCTACAGTAATGTTATTTTCTATAAGATCATATGTCTGTAGCATCACTGTCCTGTAGGGCTGCTTCACCATATGACCATGCACAATATCCAAATTGCAGAATCAGAGCCAAATTGCAATCTTTTGAAAAAGAAAAAAGGAAAAACAGTGATATAATGAGGTACTGTAGTGCTGCAGAGATGCCCTGACTTCAAAATCTCGTTCTCCAGATTAAAGAAAACATGTTTGTTTGGTTGAGACCCCAATAAAATTTCATGTTATAATGATTTACTTTTTTCCAGTAAATATGAAAATTGTTATGCAAAAATGATAATTCCCATTAATCGTATCAGTCAAAAAAAATCACAATGACTTTTTTTTCTTTTTACCATATTGTGTAACCCTGCTGTCCTGTGAGAACCACGTATCTCTAAAAAGGCAGTTTTTCATAAAAATAAAACAAAACAACAGCCCTGTTTGCAGCTTTGTGACATTGCATTGTTTTAAACAGCTTCTTTAGCTTCACTTAATCACTTGATCAAACACTTAACCCTTCAGTTTATCACAAATATATTCACACTTATAATCACCAAATCTGGAGATACATGGTTTTCACAAGGGTATGAACCCAAAACATTAACATTGATCCCTGCTAATGCCTTATGTAAATAAAAGAAAGTAGTCAGTAACCTGATCCAAGTATCTCAATATTAAAGTAGTGTAACTTTTGTTACTTGTCTGTTACTTTTGGTTTACCTCAACACCAAATGGTGAAATTGTTTAGCTTAATATAATGCTTTATGATTGTTCTTAGATGTATTAATTGCTTATCCAGCTGCATATTTAGATTAATAGTGGTAATTATGAGCATTTAAATACACTTTGTTAAGTATGCTATACATACAAGTAAAATAACACAAACTTATTCTGGTTTGAAGCTTCTGTTTTCATCCTCACACCATCCTGGTCACCAGCGTCACCACCTACAGTCCCTGAATATTTTTCAGTAGCTGAAGTATTGACAGTATTGACAGATTAGCTAGATAAGTGAATGTCTGTGTAGCTCATGTCAGCACTTGGTCTTACCTGTAAATGTGTATTTTAATTAGCTGAGTTCTCAGATGATAACAGCATTTACACAGCTGAAGGCAGGACTTCACTGTGCTGTGATGTTGCTGATTTAAAGACAAAATAACGACAAAATTTATATCCAGTGAAGCATTTTTTCACCAGAGGCTATGATTTGACTTTAACATTACCTATGATTTCACTGAGCCCAGTGTGATGTCATGAGTGAGTTTTGCTAAATGAAACTAATCAGTTTTTTTTTTTTCTGCAACTGTAATGCAATTCCTTATTTTGTATACTGATTACGACGTCCCGTTACATGTAATCCATTACTCCCCACGCCTGTGCAGTTGTATCTTGATCTGTCACCATGGCAACCACTCAGTTTTGCACCAATAGTATGTTCAGTAACCTGGATAAGGTGTTTACACGACACAGTATCGTGGTTATTACTCCAGTAGCACATCCAGACAGCAGTAATGACAGCTGCTCTCAATTTTTAGTCAGCCACTATCTGTCGCTCAAGTTAAAACAATTAAATATGTTTTAGGCAAATTAAATTTTATGCGGTAAAGATTGTTAAAACCAAAGGGAGAAGTGTGCGTGTGTTTGAGACAGCAGTGATAGACTATCTGGGCTGCAGAAACTCGTGTGAATGCACAATGATCTGTTGAAGCGTCTAGAAGAGATTTATTGTGGGGTGCACAGGCTCACAGTCACCGGCTGGCTGCTCGAGCAGGTTACATAAAGAAAACACACAATGCTCAGCACAAAATCACACCACAATGAGAACCTTAACAACAATCGTGTTGAATAACACCCAGGTATTGTGTTCAGTTATGAAACCATTTCTCCCATTGTCTCAGGCAGAAAACAATTGAAATCTAGGTCAGTGGGGTACGCAAGAGAGAGAAGAGGTTCCCAACATTTCAGCACAGACAGACACTTGAACCCCCTGACAATAGTCAAGCAGAAGCAGCTCGTCTGCACAGGCCTGTATTGGGTCATTGTTAGACATGTTGTTAATTAGATCTATTATGACCTCAACAATCACATTAACTGCCATTAAATGCACATTAACCACCAACTGTTCAATAATGAAACATCCACTTTACCTAAATGGAGTGATAATGGTGATGTGGGTGATTAAGTTTATAATAATTAAAATAATGATAATAAATCATCTACACAGGCCCTTTGTCTTGTTGTATTTTGATTGAATAGAAGCGCTTCAAATCACAAGTTGCATGAATAAATTAAAGCTGTTTTATATTAAATTAAACCTAAATTTGCAAGAGAGTTTGTGAGGTAATGTTAATTTTTGTTCATGAACAAAAAGAAGGGTTGTCTGTGTCCTCAGCCCAGCCACAACATGGGGTGAGCCCTCTACCCAGAATGAATTGTTTGATGGTTAGTCCTACTGGGAGACTGAATCTTTGACCTTTAAAGTTGGAGGGGTGAAAACCTGCAAATTATCTCCTGATTGGCCACATCCTCCTCTGTCCTTTTGCTCTTTCAGACTTTGTTTGGTAGATGTATTGGAACGACTCTACATCTGCAGGTGGATGCACCTCACCTGCAGGGACGGAGGTCGGCCTCTCGGTGTGCTGCAGCATGTTAAGGATGGCCTTCTTGAACAACCTCTACCTGCTGGTGGAGAAACAGCCTCACACTCTTTGCACCTCCAGCCATAATAAACCACCTGCGGTCCAGACCTTTGAATCTGCTCACTCCACTGAGTTGACTGTTTCTCTGAATATGAAGTGCAGCAAGTTGACAGTTCAGTTTGATATCAGACTAACAAAGAACAGAAACAGAATGAGCCAACTACATGCTTGTTATATATAAATATACTTTATAGCAGGACTGCAGAGGGCACAATTATATATGTAGAATCATATTTAATATTGCAACAGATTGACTGCAGAACATGGGTGCATTGCCACCCAAAATTATCTACAGTTAAAAACAAGTCAACAAGATGCTACAAGTACAGGGGAAAAAGTGTTGCATAAATAGGAAGTGCAAATAATTGAGATAAAGTAAGAAAAGGTGCTCACCATGTTTCCTTTTCACTTTTGCTTCCGTGCATATCGCACACACCAACCCACTCAAAAACTCCCTCAGCATCCAAACATCAACCAGCTCCATGTCAAACATTAGTTGTACTGAGAATGGGACAATCTGAGGATGGAGAATTTGTGTTAAAAGTGGGAAGAATTTTGTGTGTGTGACAATGGTGAACTAAATTTAGGGACTGAAAATATTATTTACATGTTAATTAGGTGGTACTGAAAAATACATACATGATGTATTGTTAGGTGTAGTTCTTTACACAGAGTGTAAAATTCAAGCACTTACTTAGCAAATTACTCTGTTGTTACTGGTGTGAATCAAAAATAGTTAAATTTTGCCCCATTTGTACCACCAGACAGCTGAAAAAGCAGAAAAAGAAGAAACGATACTAAGTGATTCATTCCAGTCCAACACTGACAGGCTACAGCTGACTTGAAAAGGCTGACATCTAGTGTCACAATACTGAAGCTTCCTTTCACAGAACTGCAGTCTGGTAGAGTCGTCCTCCTCTGCTGGAGCTACAGTGTTCTGCAGGATGTGAACTCACATTCCTCAGTGCATGGATGGTAAACAGAGTAAAAACTGTGAAGGGGCTTTTGATAGACTGCAGTTCCTTTGGAAATCAACATGATATGCTCAAGTTATTGACATGGCTGCTTTGCCTCTGCTGGATCACTTCATTAGCTCTTTTTATTGCATACAGTCAGCTGAATAACATTACACTGTATTTAACTGTAACTGAAACTTGTTTACAGTACAGAACATTTTAGCCAACTTCATAAATGAGACATAATAAATAGATTTGGGTGGAATTAACAGGCTTTTGCTTTTTCCTCTTATCAGTAAAACAATATAGACATTTTAGGTGCTTTATAAACGCTGCACTGCAGATATAAATATTAAACTCCATACAACTTATTTATGTGGTGGCTCTAATAAAATCTCCTGTCATGACCCAGTCTCTGAATGACTGCACCAGAGCATATCTGTGAAATGTATCATTTCATCACAGATGTGATTTAAAATGGTGAAATGTGTTTGACCATTATTTAATGTGAAACTATTAAAACTGATGAAAATGTAAATCCTGTACCATTTGTTTACAGCCAATAAAGATCATACAATTTCCCCTGACATAAATAGTGAATGAAAGAGGCCACATGGAGGCAGTATGGGACACAGAGTGGAAATACTGATTGGCTGCTACCTTCTCTTTCTCTCTCTCTCACACACACTCCTCCCAAAAATGTGAGGATTTAATATACTCAGAGTTATTGTACCCAAATACTCAGAATATGGTAATTTGATGTGTTTCCTGAGGATGGCCCGTGCCACTTACTTAATAAATTCAAAGTGCACTAAATATATTAGATGTTGAGAGGAGAAGGTCCAGAGGAGGAGGAGCTGTCTGATGAGGAGCAGGTCTGGAGGAGGAGCCTGGCTTGATAACAGCTGATGTATGACTGAGTACAGGTGTGAGTCCTTGGCACCTGCAGCAGAAACCTGGGCTGTCCACTGGCAGCAGTTGTTTGTTGTTTGTGACTGAAAATGTGAGTTCCTTTGTTCCTAGTACATTTATGTATATAACATCTTCAGGTCTGGCTGTGATGTGCAGTGAGTTATTGCTTGTCAGTTAACAGGTAACCAGATATTTGCTGTATATGTGTAAAGTTTGTTGTATGGGGATAATTTATGCTAGAGATAATACATGGTACATGTTTGGTATATGCAGTCCTTACTAGCAAATATTTCACATTTGAACTGTCATTTTATCAAGTATGTGGTTTAATGATACAACACCAAAACATCAAAATGCTTGTTAGCTGAAATATCAAAAGAGGCTATTCCACTTTTGTGACTTTTGCTGCCCCTTCCTCTCTTCCTCTTTGATACACACATGAAAGCACTCTGTGAAATTTCAATAAAACAATCCTGCGCCCTCAGTTCATATTGGCCCTTTTTATGTGTTACATTAGCAACAATATGTCGAGCAGGCGGGGGACACTTTGACTTGGCCATTTTTTTTTTTTTTTTTTATGTTTCTCCTTATATTATCTGTTGCACCAGTTAAAAATGATCTGTTACCTTCTTGTCTGTGTTAAAACATGAAAGCCATGTAGCACCAATGCTACCTTAATCCTGTGGTGCACTGAAATCAAAGAAATTGGCACCAGTGTCATTCATTTAGAAGAAAACCAGAACACAAAGAAGGAAACTAATTTCTGCTCTCGGTAATCACTGTCACCAGCAATAAAACTGGCAGGTGGTTTTAGTTATGGTCAGTGGAGAAACATAATCCAGATAACTGTTCACTTATGTAATCTTTTTAAAGGCTGCAACTAAAGATTACAGATGACATTATCAATTAATCTGCTGATTATTTTCACTATAAATTAAGTCTTGAGTCAGCAAAATGGTGAAACATGCTCACACAATTTCCCAGAACCCAAAGTGATGTCTTCGAATTGCATATTTTGTCCAACCAGCAGTCCAAAACCCAAAGACTCTTCATTTACTGTCATACATGACAAAGAAAAGCAGCAAATCCTTATATTTAAGAAGCTGGGACCAGTAAATGTTTGACATTTTTGCTAGAAAAATGACATGAAACAATTAGACTAATCAATTAACAAAACACTTGGCAACTTATTATCTTTCTATTTTTTTATTCTGTCATATTCCAAGCATTGGTCTATAAGAAAGACTATAGATTAAAAGAAGTTAAGTAAAAATATGAGATGTCAACATTAACATATGAAAAGTAATTTCCGCTTTGCATTTTTAACACATGAACTAGATAAAATCAACACAACAACAGAGAAAAGAAGCTGTTGCAGAGTCTTTTTAAAGGAATTGAAAGCATCTGTGTTACTTGGAAAATTAAAAAATTAAAAAAGTAATTAGCATTTTTAAAACATGAAGAAGTAAATAAAATCAAGACACAGCAAAACAGTTAGTAGTGGTGATAATGTTTCTAGGTCAGCATTAGCATTATTAACTGCTTGGCGGTCCATATGTCTCATTATTTTCTTTTTTAAAATGTCTCTACTGTTTTTTTTCTTCCAACTTTATAGTATTGTACCCATTAAATCTGGGAGAGCAGAAGACAAAAAGCTGCTGCTTCTTTGGTCTCACCTACCCACGCCTGCTGCTGCTGCTGCTGCTGTCTGACTGACCTGAGCACATCACCCTCCCCTCCTCTCTCTCTCTCTCTCTCTCTCTCTCTCTCTGGCCAAGCCATTAGCCATGAATTATGGTGCTGCTACCATCACAGCCAATTGTCTGGATGAAAAGCAGGCTCTGCCTCGCTCACCGTTGCGCGCTAGCTTGTGCCTGAACAGCAGGTTCAGGATCATAGTTTGTGATCAGCTCTGTGGTGGTTCAGGTCAGAGCAGGTAAGCAGATGACATTTCACTTAACAGGAACTGTGGGTTAGTGCAGAGCTGCAGGTTGGTGATTGATCACAGCAGTGGCATTTCCAGGACTTCTGAAAGGGATGTTTTAATCCACATATACCTGTTACCCAATTATGAAAATAAATTTTACTTGCATGTGGTTTCTCAAGATTTTGGCCTCAATAGTAAACTGTATAAGCAATAATCTGTTAAAATATACAGATAATATTGATCAGTGTTTTGAACTATATTTGTAATATCATGATTCCACTCTGTGAATGATTTTTCTCCTTGCAGGGCAACTGGTGAATTTGTGGGGAGAGAGAGAGAGACAGACAGACAGGGAGAGAGAGAGAGGAAGAGGAGAGAGCGGTATCTGTTACCAGGAAAACTCCTGCCGTTGTGTCACTGGGAAACCTGCGAGCAGATGTGATGGTGGAGTGATGCAGAGACTGGACACAGAGGCAAATTATCAGACACTGCACTGAACAGTACAGTACAGTAAGTGTTCCTGGATGATTATTTTTGCTTGTTATCTGCAGCCTGTAACTGACATTAAGGGGACTGCAGTGTTGCCCAGAGCTAACTCTTTGCCAGCTTTTCTACTGCAAACACCCCAGACAGCATAATTAAACCTCACAGAGGAAATGCAGCATTTTTCCTCCATACAATTTATTTTTAAAGGTTTACTTTTTAGACAGCAGCTGCTATAGCAAGTTATGCAAAATGTGTTAGTGTATGTTGTGTTATTCATTTTGTGAATATCTGCATTCAGTTTCAGACAGAACTTTACAAGGTTAGTATGTGTGTGTGTACTTTTTACATCATTCATACTGTACCACATGTTGATACACTATAACACTAGAAATAATGTTCTTTATTGGACAGAATTAGACTTCATTAGAGGGTTATTAGAGGATACAACAGAACTGTACAGTGTATTGTTTCCCCGCTGTTAGATGAAAACAAGAGCACAAAGGAGGAAATTAATTTCTGCTTTCAGTAACCAGCAATAAAACTGGCAGATAGTTTTAATTATGGCCGAGAAACGTAATGCAGATACCTGCTCACTTAAAAAAAAAAATGTTTAAAAAATTGTGAAACATGTTAACACAATTTGCCAGAGCCCAAAGTGACGTCTTCAGATTGCTTCTTTGGTCCAACCACACCATCATCGTTCCCTCAGCTGATCTGACTAGTTTCTGTTGCCTAAACCTAAGCAAGTAGTTTTGGCGCAAGTAGTTTCTGGTGCAAAATATATCCTCAAGTTGTTTATTTTGTCCAATTAACAGTCCATAACCCAAAGACTCTTCATTTTTTGGCATAAATGACAAAGAAAAGCAGCAAATCTTTATATTTAAGAAGCTGGAGCATGTTTGACATTTTTGCTAATTAGACTGATCCATTGATAAAACAGTTGGGAACTAATTATCTTTCGATCAATCTTTAGACCTGTGTCAGACTTTCCTAGATGGGTATTAGGGACACATTACAATAGAACTGTACTGCAAACAAAGTAGTGTATTGTTTGTCTGTAAAGTGAAATATGACCCTTATTACTCTCTAATAAAGTCTAATAAGGGTTTTATAAAGGATCTAACAGTGTCTAAAGAACATTGTTTCTAGTTTTTATCTAATTTGATACAAAGTACAGCTTGTTATGTCCTATTAGTGTACTGTAAAATAAAAATATACACACACGACACATAATATGTAAAGAAGTTATTTTCATTTTTTCTCACTGATAAAGCTGAACAGTCTGTCAGGATTATTTATCAGCTTTACCAAAGTTGTGAGTCTCAGTGGTTTACACAGAGGGGTGCGATGTTGTATTTTTCCTTTTGTTTGTATCTTGACAGCATCACTTTACCCCACTTTAACAAACCAGGCATTTATTTGCCTGTTATGAGCTCAGAGCACGGTAGCCAGATGGAGGCTGTTGATCTTGTTAGAAAGGTAGATGTGAAAAGACCATTACCTGGATCACAGCAAACACACACAAACACACGCACACACACGCAAGTGCCCTGCATGTGTGCATGCACAAACACACATGCACACACACACACACACAGTTTTGTGCAGTCAACCAATCACTAAGCTGTGATCTGCACACTGGTCTGTGTACCTGCTGCACTTAAAGTTATTAAGAAGTCAGTCATGAAGAATTATTGCGTACAGCTTGAGTTACATAAATGGAAACGCGGAAGGAAATTTGGATTAATATGTTTGTTACAAAGTTTCTGTTTTTGTGCAAAACATGAGCATATAGTCCACAATGTCTTACCATTCAGCTGCTTGCAGTCAGCTAAGTGAGAGTAAGATAGTAGCCGTGAGTCCAGATGGATTTGCATACAGGTTGGCCACTGATTGCATATGTTAAGTATAGTGCATTGTGTAGTAAGTGCTGACCTGCAATGTTAATGATTGACCAAGCCTCTTACACTCAGACTATCACAGTTGTGGTTGCTAAGAGCCTGAGGAAAGAGATAGCTTGGTTACATGTCCAAGAGCTGATATGTATAAATAGACACCTGGCAGGCATACACTCAACAAAAACATAAACGCAACACTTTTGTTTTTGCTCCCATTTCCCATAAGTTAAAGTAAAAGACTTCTTCTGTGCACACAAAAGGTTTACTTCCCTCAAATTTTGTTGACAAATGTGTTAAACCTCATGTTGGTGAGCTCTTCTCTTTTGCCAAGATAATCCATCTACCTGACAGGTGTGGCATATACAGATGCTGACTGGATGGATTATCTTGCTCACTAAGAAGGATTTTAACAAATTTGTCAACAAAATCTGAGATAAACAACCCATTTGTGAGCACTAAAGAAGTCCTTTTTTAACATCAGCTCTAAAACAAAACTGTTGTGTTCATGTTTTTGTTGAAAGTACATTAAAGTGTGGAAACAATTGCCATTTTAGATGCTTTTAATCAATGCAGGAACAATGAGGCCTGATTTACAAAGATTGCTGTGATTGTTCCCTGAATGGAAAATGAGAGCATTTAAATGCACACTCACATATTCCTCTTTCCTGTCTGTACCTGTGTTCTCATGCAACCAGCGGAGCTGAGGCGTGTCGCTGCCCTGGAAAGATGGTGGGACTGAGAAACTGCTCGACATGGGAACCATTGCTACTCAAGGCCTCCTGCATCAAGTCCTGCGCCAACGGCTGCTCCCTGGGCATCACTGCACACCTGACTTATGCTAATGCTGACATAGAGTCTGTAGAAGGTGAGTAGTGGGACAATACAACTGTATTTTGACGCCATATGTCATGAGATTGTTTTAAGTTGGGAGAAAAATAACATTATATGATATGCGGTCACATTTGTGTGCAAAGGGTTGTGAAATTTTTGTTGAAAACAAATTATACTTTCTGTAAAATGTTTTGTAATGTCTTGATTTAATGTAAGACATGGATTTGGAGTGGGTTAAATATTAGTGACTTATTTGGGACATCATGTACAAATGAGGTGAGGCTGTATTAAGAATAAAACGATGTGGAAGTAAATGGTGTAAACTGAAAACAGTAGAGGGAGAAGGACAGAGTGAGTAAGTATCAGTCCAACCACAGGGAAAACTTTTGACTAAGTCATAAATCTGGAAATTAGCAAAGCTTGCAGGCTCTCACAAGATATCTATTGTACTGTGAAATATGCTATATGTTGTGTAGTTTGATTGATTTCTACGTGAACTGAAGCAAGAGTCTGAAATCATCGTACTGTTTGTCGTCCAGGTGTGTTTGTGTACCCTCTCGGGGAAAAGGAGGTCGTGGTGGGCTTTGAGGCTGTGATTGCAGGCCGGTTGGTGGGCGTCCAGATCCAGAGCCGAGGGAAACTGAAGGACTGCTGTTTGGATTGCTGCCCTGCATCCGGTCTTGAAGGCCACTGTGGGAACGGCCGGGAGTGGGGCTGCTGCGGGAGCTCCAGCCTCGACATGCAATGCACCAACGGTGAGGAGGGTGGAGGGAGCAGGGAGGGATGCTGCGAAGGAAAGAGATCATATGTTGTGGTGCCTATGGAATAATCAGATATGATTTTATGAGCCTCAGCAAGTGATAAATTAGATATGCATTCATGAGCATTCACATTACACTTTTGCTTTTGTGTCTGCCCATTTCCCTAACAGTTATTGAGCAGAAATCAAACTAATTCCTTTATGGATACCACTAATGATACCACATTAATCATTGGTTCTCTGCTCTGCAGACACTGTAGCTTTAAAAACCCAGACCTGATGAAGAATACCTGAATAAGACTGAATGTACGACACCCTCTATGCCCATGAAAAGCCCATGCTTATTTGAAATGCTCACATAAAGGATACACTCATCTTTCAGCTCAATTAAAACTGGTGAGACTTGCTATGTTTTTTCTTGCAGATAAAGAATGTCACTTATATTATAATGTAATAGACCTGCAAATTATTTCAAGCCCTGTTTGAGCTGTTGCAGACTGTTGTCTGCTGCTGTAATGATCTGGTCTCTGCATGAATACAAATATAACGAGAGTAAGTCCCTGCTATGTCCTGCTTTAGCCTCACTGAGGATAGAAAGGACAGACAAGGGAGGCAAATAGATTTGGCTGCCTGCCTAATGGTGAAACGGCATTCACTTAGTGCAAACATATATCAACTTGAAGTGAGTAGTATTTTATTGGAAGTGGTGGTCGGCTATCATGTACGTGGAGTATTTTCTCTAATACAGGCAACACCACACAGACTTAAGGAACACTAATGGAGCTTTAGGTTACTTTGATTTCAAGGTGTGAATGATTTTATATTTGTGACAGTACAAAAAAAAATAGGGGTTAGAAAATAATCCTCTGATCCTCCATCCTCTGATTTATTGTTTCTCCAGTACTTGTCATTGGAGGGTCGTCTTTTAACTTTAAAAACTTAGAACTTTCATCCTTCATGTGATTAATTTAAAAAAGATCAAGCACTGGACTTTATTTTGCATGTAACTAACAATTATGTGTTTTTAGAAATTTAACAGTGTGCCCTTTGAAAGAGCTTTCTCAGGTGAATGTCCCCAACACTTTGTTGCACTTTAACATGCGGCTCAGCATCATGTGCTGGTTTGATTATGACGGACATTCAGGCATCAGATCTCTAACATATCAGGCTGTAGCATCATCTGATCTAATTCACATTTAATTTTCATCTATCTTCATCTAGAGTCAGGTGGTTTTGCAGGCACAAAGCCGCTGCCTCAACCCAATTCACTTTTTCACAGGCTCTAATAACCATTTATTCAGCACAAAAGTAGAGAGCAGCCATTTCATCATTTGGATTTATTTGCCATGAATATATTATTTGGAGAGGGCATTGCAGGAAGGGATCCAAAAACTATTGATAGCACTCGGGAGGGCCTTGCTTTTTAGACTTATTGCATGTATTATGTTATATGCAGAGTAAATCTGCCCAGGTAACTGCACAACAGCCAGCTAGGTAAGTAGCTGTGCAACTTAGCAATTTCAAGTGGTTTGCCATGTTAGTTGTTGTTGAATAAGCAAATTTTTGCAAAATGCTTACCATACTTTAGACTTCTTAGATATTCTAGTTACCCAAACCTAGTTTACCAACCACTCCATGTTAGGTTTCAGCTTTTGTCACCACCTCACGTAGATTTTTTTAGCAAGTATACCAGCTTAAATAAAAATATATCTATGATTCCCCCTCTTCTTAATTATTCCTGTGCATTTCTGAATTTTGTAAGCTTTTATCTGTTTCATCCTGCTTTTTTAATGCTCACTGACTGACAAAAAAACAACTATCTGACTTTAGGAATCTCAGTTGACCGAGGGATCTCCCAACTGATATTTCAACTCATCAGCTTTCAGGGGGGCAGCACTACTTTTTTTTTTTTATGAAATCAAAGCTGAGACTCTGCTCCCCTCCACGCCCCAGTCATTTTCATACAGTCCCTTATTTCTGTTTAAACTGACTGATGATGTGAGTAACTGCTGTATTTCTGCTTTAGGGCATCTCATTTTGGATGAAGACCTTGAAAGAACCACCTTCATCGTGGGCACAGGTGTCATCGGTCCCATGGATATAGTGTCTGTTGTCATAAGCACCACGCTAGAACTCCCCACGTTAGAAAATGGAGCAATCCGCATCGTCTACCCCACGTTGCTCACCCCTATCGTCACTGGCCAGCTGCCTTCAAGCAAGAGTGAAAATGGAGGGAAATCAGAAGAAAATGGGTATTTATGTCTCAACTAACTGTGAACATTACTTTAAGTTAACACTAACGAGGCTGACTGCTGTATGTTGTTCTTCTCCTCAGACCAACCAGCTGTTTCGGCGCCACCTCAGGAAAACAAGACCGGGCCCTCGACTCTGAGCAGCAGTGTGCCCACGCCATCTTCACCAGTCCAGCTGCCAACCTGGCACCGTATGAACTCAACTTCCAGCTGCTGGTCAGAGGAGCCTGCCTACTGGCCGGTACTGCCTTCCCTCCTCCAATATCATTGATTCAGTAGATCTGGACTCAGCCATTGTAAAATATTGGAATAGCAGGCAATCTCATTACAACATCAAATGAACGGGTTTACAGAGAGGGCCTGAATCCAAAGGAGACAGGAGGCCTTAATCTACTTCACTGGTGTGTGCTGCAGAAATGGAAAAAGCACAATCAAATTACTGTGTAATATGCATGACTGGTGTTTATGCATCTTAAAGGGATAGTTTGAATTTATTTAAGCGGGGCTGAATGAGGTACTTATCAACAGTCAGTGCATTAGCTAACAAAGTGCTGCTGTTGACAGGATCAAACAAAACCTATTTTAGCCACCTGAAAAAATCTCACGGTTCTGTTGTGTGCTGTATTTAGAATATTTTTACCACTTATAGAGGCCAAATATTGTTATCTCTCTCTTAACAAGACTCCTAAGGCAAAAATAGTAATGTTATCTCACGGGAAATGACCCATCAGTTAGTTTATTTGTGTTATTGTGTGGATCGGTGAATCAAAACTAATCATTTGAAACACTGAAATCACACATTATGCATAAAATTTAGCAGGTTGAAGCAGTAGTAGACAAACAACTCCTGTGTTATGCAGGGTAAAATTACTGTTTTTGCCAAAGGAGTCTGGTGAAAGCGATATTGGACTTATACAATCATAGTTTCCCATCAGAAAAAGGATGTCTGACAGCAAGGTAAAGCGGTGAAACTTTTCTAAATATAGCAAACACTTAAACTGATGCTGCTGCTGATGATGATCCTGTCCACAGCAGTGGACTGCTGAACTTATTACACCAGTACTGCTGCTGCTTCTCCAAACTGGAGGTGTGCTGACCACCATCTATTGTAGGTAATACACTGACTACGGATAAAAACCTCATACAACCCCACTTCCATAAATCCAATTTTACAAGACATCAGTACTTCTCAAAAACTTTTATTTGCCTCATTTTATTACTTCCTGAACTGATTTGTAGGCCTGGAGAGCCCCACTCACGCTCTGAGGGCAGACGCAGATCCCAGTGCCCAAAGTGCCTCTGCTACTTACATCACCTTGGCACAGGAGCATCCATATGACAGACACATAGAGATCATTCTGCACCTCAGTGGTGAGCAACTGAAAACTCCTTCCTTGTTGTGTTTTTTCCCTTTTCTGTCTGATATTTAAATGTGACTTAAATTAACGAACCTCTTCCACAGAACCTCACAGCCCTTTGGTGATATTAGAGAGAGGCAGGCTCTCATTCAGCCAGTATGAACAGCAGATCTGTTCCCGCAGGGATTTCATTCGCTGCACTCGCAAAGATTCAGAGCCTGAGAGGAAGGTTGGTAGTCAGTTATACTTACTTTATTATCTCTTTTTATCCAGGGTGGCTACAAAATTCAGATTTGCTGATTAAAAGGGCCTTAAAAAGTATTAAATAGTCTTAAATTCTGCTTGGGAAGGTCATTTAATGAACAATGAACATCAACAGAAGAAACAATATTAGCTAAATAACGTGCATGAAACATTGCTGGGTAAGTAGTTTTCCACCACCATAATAATATAGGGGTCTAAATGACTTTCACCATAAAAACCGGAAATTCTACCTCCATGCAGCCTCATCTCAGACTCTTATAGCTGTACTTGGACAAATGTTCTACATCACATGTATTTACTCAGAAGAGTGTGCTGAAAATGTGCATTAATAATTGCATTAAAAAGTCTTACATTTACCATGTGGATACATGTAGAGACCTTGTCATGTACCTTTGATGTCTCACACGTGCTGATGTTCCACCTGGACTCCCACAGGTGGAGTTTGTGAGGAAGAGATACCACAAGGACATCCTGAACAGCCCCGTCTTGATGCTCAACTTCTGTCCCGACCTGCTGTGTGAGCCTCTGGAGCTGCACAAAGCCACCAGAGAGCTGCTGTTCCTCGTGGATCGCAGCGGCAGCATGAGTGGCACCAACATCCAACGTGTGAAAGTGAGCTGCAGGCAGAATAAAAACATACACATGAACCAGAGTTTTTAGAGACACGTACATCGATCCCATATGTTCCTTTGTTTTTTTTCCACAGGAGGCCATGGTGGTGGCTCTGAAGAGTCTCCCCTCTGGCACCATGCTCAACATCGTGGGCTTCGGCACCACCATCAAGCCTTTGTTCACCTCCAGCAAGCTCTGTACTGATGTAAGCTTCACACAATGACTTTGCTTTAAACAGATAATTACTAAATCAGCCTTGTTTACAGGATGTTACTGTCAAACCATATGTTATTCTTGATCATCTCCACCAGGTGTAAGTGTGTGTGTGAGTGCCTGTCTTTCACAGATTGTGGCAGGCTCCATTTTAAAGCTAAAGTAAAGCTACTGGTATCATATGAAACTGCATGAGCTAGGTATACCAGCTTGTTGGGAAGGGGGCTAAATAACACTCTGAGGTTAGGCTAAATTTTGGTGAGGGAAAAACTGGCATGGCCATTTTATAAGGGGTCCCTTGATGTCTGTTTCACCTGTATGAAAATGGCTTCTATGGGTATCCAAGGATCTCTCCTTTACAGACATGCCCACTTTATGCTAATACCATGCAGCTTTTTGCATGCATGTTATTTGAATTTCTAAAAATGTCGTAATAGTACTGCATACTGGGGTCCCTAAACAGTATTGGAATTGCATAAATTGGGAATGACTGGAAAGAGAACAATCCAACGCTTGGTGAATTCTGCTTCACAATGATAGGAAGAGCTGACATCGAAGAATCAGAAGTTGAGACTCTTGTGGATCCAGTGAGCCCGATTGTATTCATGTGCAATGATGAGACCATTTTTGTAACTTCACTATGATTACTTTTAAATTCAGTTATTGCAGAGAACTAATCAACTCTATGCAAAAACATTAACCCTCTGAATAACCACAGCTTTCACTGGGACAGATCTATGACTAATAATAAAAAAAACAATTATTCAAAACTTTGCAAATCTCTGCAGGTTGCATCTGGAAGTTGCGTTGGCGCTGGAGTATGTGCTTCATCATCCATTGCATGGAGGAGATTTGAACTCTACTGAGTGACCTCTTGCAATTACATATGAATTCTTCTCAGTGAAAGACAACACATGGAGTGTTTGGATCATGTTTCCTGAACACAGATGTTTTTCAGCCACGTAGGACTATCTGTTCTGTTTCATCTCCTCTCTAATCAGGCAATAGGTCAGTTACTTGGGTTGCCTTAGTAGCAGAGGATCAGGTTTTATCCAGACCAGGGGCTGCAAGGACAAACAGTCTTTGCACATACTCACGACCATATGGTGACCTTTCATGCATTTTCACTAAGGCAGGAGATGTCCCTCCATCTCCTCTGCTGTCAGGCATGTTTGTCCATGGTGTGATTTAAGGTGGTTTTAAAGCAGGTGCTAATGTGTGTGTGTTTGCTCTCTCTTTATTAGAGACGTACTGATTCAATTCTCTGCCTCCCTCACAGGGTAATTGGGGCATCTGATATCAAACAGTGAATTTATCTTGACAACATAGGTGTATGTTTGCACAGGCGACGTCATGCAGATGGACAGGTGTTGTTGTTTGATGCTGTTACCTTGACTGTAAATCATCTGATCGCATCTCTCCTGTTTTGTTTCTCTGCACACGCTCACAGGTCACACTGATGCAGGCCAATGAGTACGTCCAGAGGATGAGAGCCGACATGCGAGGCACCAACCTGCTGGGGGCGTTGTCCTGGGTGTACCAACAGCCCATGCAGCGCTCGTATCCTCGCCAGGTCTTCATCATCACGGATGGATCCATCAGTAATGTTGCTAAAGTGCTGGAACTGGTTCGCAGAAACACATGTGCTGGCAGGTACGGAGATAGATTTCAAGGACATTAGGAAGGGTAGTATTTTCCAAAAGTACAGGAACTTGCAGGGCTTGCAGCACTGAAAATTTCTTAATTTTATTTTGAGTACTATTTTTAAACATTTGCACCTGCAAACTGAGCCCCTGTGAAGAGTGCTGGACCTTGAAGCCAATTTGACATAGCAGCCAAACAGTGTAATAACAACACATGATGCACAAAAACCCAAAAAGACTTTTTTTTGTGACAGAAGCCCCTATAAAAAGGGTGAATACATTTTTTTGGTCTGATAACATTTACCAAATCAAGAAGAGCCACGTGATTATTAATTCAATACTAATAATACTATAATTAATTTACATCTGTAGTTCCAGGGCAGGTAACAAAATCAGACAAATACAAATGACAATGAAGAAATACAAATATACACAGGTAACAAAAAGACATAATACACTGTGCAACATGTCAGTGGAAAGACGATGAAGTCCAGGCCTTTTTGTTGTATGGTCACACACAAAAATGACATGTAAAAACACCTTTTCTGCTTTTTCAGTGGACTAATTTGCCTAATCTTCACGGGTCATTGACCACAGTGAAACACAGACAACAATGGGCTGAAGGAACCTTTCAGTTCTTTCAGAAGTAGCTCCTGGGTCTAAAGGTTGTGTGTTTAAGTGCAGCTTTAGATATTTAAAGCTATAATATGTAACATTTCAGGATTTAAGAGTCTAAAAATGCTAGACATATGTTATATATTTTGTTAAGTTGTGTGTTTACATCATCACAAATTTTCCAACAATGTTTGAAACCAGAGAAATGTATAATTTATTCAAGCTAATAGTTTGTTTCCTACTGACAATTATTTGCTATAACCTCTAAGAAAACACAGGTAAAGTGAAGAAAAAATTGGTGAACATGACTTAACATAACATAAAGAAAACTTTATTACATTACCTCATCCATGAACACGAGTTTTGCCTGACTCAGATATATTTTAATCATTGTGGTTGGTTTAATTATGAGGAAAACAACTGCCATGACCCCGCACTACTTCACAACATCATCAAACTGCATCTAATTTTATTGTAGCAACAGGATTTACACGCTGTGTTTAAACCATTGAAATCATGGTGAAGAATAGTACAGGTGGATCTCTAATATGAGACAAAAACAGGAAAAATGGACATTAATTCAAACAGCAAGTTAACAAAGATTTATTCTATGGCTGTCAGGTGATAGGACATTAAATCACTGTGTGTGACCAGGAAGCAAAGAGAAATGGAGTGCAGTGAGAGCAGGCAGGATGGGGTGATAAATATGACAGAGGCACCATGTGGGGGAGGAAGGGAGACAGAAAGAGAGGAGACACAAGATGTCGAAGAAGCGAGACCAAAGCACTGTGACAGAAAGACAGAAGAGAAAGGGCTGAGGTATTTCTTCAGCCCCGCCCAGTAATCCCGTTAAGTGCTCTCCTCTGCAGTAAGAGTCACGCCCCTCTGCTTCCCCACAGGCCCTTCAGCAACGCACAATAACTCCATTTATCTCTCATTAGTATTCCCGTGCTGGAGTGACTTTCTCCACTGTATTTTGGCCGTCCCTCCGCACACCGTGTGCATGTTCGCTTATTTCGGTAGTGCCAACAGTATCTGTCCCCCTTTCCCCCCCCTTGCTGTTTTTAGAGACAGCACTCAGGATCTGAGCTGTTTCAATTATTCTGTCCTCTGCTCTTTTCAAACTCTCAATTAGCCAAATGGTGTGTGATCCCTCTGAGTACCCAAATAACAGTTCTGTCTGTTTGATGACTCTGTATTTTCTCTTTCCAGAGACACAGGAAGCCTCTGTGTGCCATTATGGTTTCACAAATAGATATGTACGGAAGTTCAGTTGTTGCAGGAGGCTGGCACTTGATTTGTTTAGACAGTGAAACACATGTATATATAATGCAGGCAGTGCACTTAATAATTGTGGTATCACACTTTAATTTTGGGATGTGATAAAAATGTCATGTGTGCATTCTGCATCACCTCTGCAGATGCTTTGGCCTGGGCCTTGGTCCTCGAGCCTGCAGGAGACTCCTGCAGGGCGTTGCCAAACTGACAGGAGGGACCACAGAGTACTTGGATGATGAGGAGAGACTCCAACCCAAGGTCAGCAACGGTGCAGCACTGCCACCTACTGGAGAAAATATGAACTGTAGAAGTTTACGCATGAAACTGTTGAGGGATGAATACATACTGTACAGTTTCACTACTTAACATTTCATAAGCCATTAGCAGTGGTGAAAGTGATATATTTCATTAAGTGGTCTGTTGAAATAAAATTTTAATGTACTCATACTTTGCCACTAGATTTCAGGTGGAAGTCAAAGGGGCCATTTCCCTGCAGTACTTTAATACATTTTGCTGATAATGCTTAAGTACTTTTACTTCAGTGAGATTTTGATTGCATGACTTTTACTTTAATGGAGTATTTCTACATTAATTTATTAGTAATTTTACTTAAACATCTCCTCCAGACATACTTTGAACAATTATTTGTGTCTGATTTGTTCTTTTCCCAAAAAAGAATTATTTTTTTCAGTTATCCTGTGAAAATCTATGAAATGACGTCTTCTCCTTCATTAAAATACAGAATATATACATTTTCAACCAACGTCACACTTTTGCCAGTTGAATATTGGAGCAGGATTGACTTCCAAACTATTTGTGATGTCACAAATCATGAGCACATAGAAACTTTGCACTTTCAGCAGTTCTACTGTCAAACTGCATGGACATCATTTGGTAGAGCGCCGCTCAAATAGCCAAATGCAGAAACAGATTTTTGAGTTGAGGGGACTTTCTGAAAAGAGTCTGAATACTTCTTTCACCACTAGTGGGAACTAGTGAGCCGAATTAAATGGTAAAGTCTTAATTTATAAATATTGTGATCAACCCTTCTCCCCAGTTAATCAAGTCTCTGAAGAAGGCCTTTGAACCTGTGCTGACTGATGTTCGGATTGACTGGTACCTGCCAGAAAACATGGAGGCTTTTCTTTCACCCAATGAAATCCCTCCACTCTACCCTGGGAATCGTCTAATTGGATATTGCACCCTGTACGATACGACAAATTTCAAAACAAAGAAGACAGAGGTATACATCACTGCATTCTTTAAAAGTACACTGGTGTGTGTCTGCTTTTGAAAACTACGGAAGAGTATTAGGGCCAGACGTCAGGTAAAAAGGGAAGAGGATGTTTTTTTTTTTTTTATTATTTGCATTTGGAGAATAAAGCCAAAATGTTGAGATTAGTCAAACTAAATCAGGAGAGGAGATCTTTCATTTTCAGGATAAAGTTGAAATGTTGAGAATCACATTTTTTTTCTTATCTGGCCCTAATACTCTTAAGTAGAAAACAAATCTAATCATACTGTTTTATTTCATAGTCTCAAGGACGGGGCTATAAAGGTTTACACCGAGGCTCCACAGGTTCGGTTTTTGGCCAGTCAAATGACGAACTTTCCCCTCCTCCTGCCTCTGAGTTGATGCCTGTGGTGACCTGTGCAGATGGTACCGACTTGGAGGAGGCACTGAGGGAGATTTCCAGAGAAATCTCCTCTGAGTTCTCCTGTGCCAGAGACACGGACCCTGGCACCAGCCCAGGTCTGTCGCTCATCAGTGAATCTTGTTGTGAAAATGAAAGACTGGACGCCTCACGCGACAGTGGCTAACTTTTGGCTGTTATCTGCTCTAGGTGTGGAGCTCGACTGGTCCAGCGATGTGAGGAGGAGGATCCAGGAGAGCTCTTATATCCAGGAGCAGTATGTCCTCACTCGCTGCTCCCTCAGCAGTGAGCGGAGTCTACAAACGCACTCCCACTCACACATACACGCCTCGTCCAACTCCGACTCTGCAGGCGGGGTCTTTCTGCCCGACCCCCACTCCTCTGGCTCGGTGCTGGATACGGGGTCTCTACCCCAAGGCCTTGAAAAGATGCCCCCTCCGGAGCAGAGATCATCCCTGTCTCGCTGGGCGGACTCTGCATGGCAACAAAACCTCTCGGCGGAAATCCCTGACAACGGGGCAGAAAAGGTGAGATTTATTGTAAGAGAATCACCCTAAAGCAGTTTCCTGGCAAAACTTAGATGCAACATGACGTGAAAAAATACCTCCACCATCGCTACAAGATAGTTTGACAGCAGAAAATGTTTTCATCTATCAGTCCTGTGAATAAATGAGCATTTTTTTCCTTTCTCTACCCACTACTTTGTGACAAATTGTAACAATAATAGTGGGAGAACTCTATTGTAGCTTTTGAAAGATACCAATTTATCCACCAACACAGTAAATCAGAGCACAATAAAAGCCACAAGACATGCTGTGTTCTGAGAGAGGGTACAACCTCTATCTTTGTTGCTCTTAGTTGACAGTCATTATTGAGGGTTGCTGAAAAGGCTTCCGGAAAAGACTGTACATCTCCAAAGGATGTCGTACTTGAGTCAGGTTGAGGCAAAGTACCAGGAGTAGGGGAGAGCGGGAACGAAAGTAACACTTTACAGATTAATGGCATTTTAAAAGATCTGCATACAGACAAATCACTGCATTGCAGGAGTCATTTACCCTGCTCCATTAGATTACCCTAACATCTTTTAATTTAAGATGTGGTGATGCAGAGAAAAATATCAGTCTTACCAAGTTTTTGAACCCATTTGATTTCCTCTGTTTTGCAACCAGACTGGGCGTCTGGATGGAGGTGAGGAGTGTCGCAGGAGACATAAAGCACTGGCCCGTTCAACCATGGCAGCCCGGAGTTTCTCGTCCCCCCAGGGTGAGCTGGAGATGCATCGCCTGAGGAGAGCTTTGGAGAGGGTCTCCTTCGACCAAACGCTGGGAGGGAGGCTGGATGAAAGCGACGGGGAGACGAAGCCCCCATCAAGAGGGACGCTGTCCCGCAGGAGCCTCACCGACTCCAGTGAGCTACAGTTCATTACAGATAATCCTTCCTGATTTGCCTCCAGCGAATATGTATCTCTGCTTCTCATTCTGACCCTCAGATGGACTCCTGTTCCCCGCCTCTCCTCTGGACTGGGACAGCTTCACAGACCCAGAGTACCTCTTCACCGCTGCTCCACCTGAGGATCCCCCGCCGGGTCAGTGCCGTTCGCTCATTCATGGCCTGCTGAGCGGCAGACCTGTGTCCTGGGAGGTCACCGTGGACCTAGGGCACCTCTGGACCCCTGACGGCCAGGAGACACCAGGAGCTGAGGGGGGTGGAGAAGGAGGAGGAGGAGGAGAGGGGGAGGATGGAAGAGGAGGGGAACCATGGGAGGAGATCATTCACCAGCTAACTGCTCGCTCAGTTATACGGGACTTTGAGAAAATGGCAGAGAAGGAGAGCGACGTTGGACATGGTGAGACTTAACCATTTCAAGTATCTGTCTGATCGTTATTCTAATACTATCTAACCCTTTCTGTTTCCTAGGTTCAGCCAAACGATACCGTATGAAGGCTATCCAGACCAGTAAGCACTGTAACATCATCTGCATGTACACCGCCTTCACCACCACTGATAACAACCCCAACAAAGGCTTGCCAGACAGCATGGACGTCCCAAACACAGGTATGGCTTCCTACCAACTCGCACATGAAGTTTACTTTACACGTGATGAGTACTATCCAGCCAGAGAAAATAAATATGTCTGACAGTCATGTGATCCAACTTGAACTCTCGTAACTCGTATGAAAATACCATGGACCTTATAGGATTGGCAGGCTCTGTTGTTGAACTGGCATTCCATTTGGTGAAGAGCGCATTATGACTTATTTAGGACTCGAAACTCAAAAGTTTGGGAGTTGCAACTTGACTCGGGACTTGAGACTTGTAAAAAAAATGGGCCTCATGCAAGAACAGTTGACCTCTGGTCTTGGGCTTGAGAACTTGGGATGTGGGTTTAGAGTTGTTACCTTCCAGTGAGCAGGGAGGATGTGTTGAAAGATGCCACTGAGTTACATTTTGGGAATTTTAATAAGTGTTTTCAGTATTTGACCCACAGTTTGGATTAAAAGTCAGGTTATCTCAGCTGCTTCTTAAGTCTTCACCTTTTTATCTGGTTCTCGTTGGTCCACCAGCTTAATGAAAGTAGGGGGCTAAATCAACGAAGTGCACCTTTAGTGCACATATCATGTATAATAGCATTCACAGATTAAACTAGTTTGCAAAGCCTTCTTGCAGAAATTATAAGGTTAAATGCACATAAAAGGCATGTGTTAAATTATGTGGAACAGGTTACTGTTTGAGAACTACATTTTAGTTGTTCTTGTGCTGTGTGTGTTTGTAGGGATGCCTTTGGGGAACAGACGAAGTTCTCAGTCAGGAAGTCGCAGACAGAGGACCTATTCTGTCGGCTTGGGCAGACGGCGCACCAGTAGAGACAGCGAGGACATCGAGGACACCTGGAACTCCACAGGTAGACAGACTGAATGATACCAACGCCCAGTTCAGTTGTCAAGACTTTAGGTCATCAACAATCTTTGTATCTCTCAGACAGAGATGACACTCCTGCCTCACCCTGTAGCCTTACATCCTGGGACTCTAGTAAGTACTGCTGTCGTCTCGATCAGTGAAAACATTGTAGAGTCAGTGTAGTCTCAAGCTTAGAGGCGTCTGACCAGGAAGCCAGTTCAAAACTCGAGGTGAGTCTGTATGGAATGAGAACAATCAGAGGCGCTCTCCCCCTGGCTTGATTATTCACATCTGCAACCCCTGAGGTAGTTTTTAAAGGGTCAATTCACCCAAATTACAAAAAATTTCAACTACTTACCCAGGTTTTGACATGTCTCTTAAGATGTCTGCTTTCACCCCATTACAACTGAAGTGTTTGCATCTTTCTGGTGTGGACAGCATTGAAAAAACTTCGATTTTAAAAGGCTTCTTCCTTTAAAGTACTTCTACTTAAAACTGTTTACAGCGAGACAAAATGTTCAGGTTTTGGTCTGGGTCATGTAAAAGGTGAATTGAACCTTTAAACACCAGGGAATATCACTTTACCACTGTGTTTATGAAACACAAGAATTTAATGTTTTGTTCCACACCGCTGTCTCAGGTATAGCGGGCAGTGCTACAGCCCCAGCAATAACAGGCGCCCCATGCACACGTTCACAGCGATCTATCGAGAGCAAGTCCATGGAGAGCTTCTTTGGCAACAGGTAAGACTTTTACATTAAATTATAATTCCTGTGAATCTGGCATTATTTTGTAAAAGGGGATCACTGACAATTAGCAGAATTTGTGATGCAGATGTTGGCATACTGTTTACATTTTTAAGACTGACCCCCTTGATTTATTATTTATTTTATCCGTTTTTTGAGTGATGCACCTGAAATTTGTGCAGATATATTTTGGTCTTTTTGAATGACTTTTTCAAGATGCTTTAAAGCACATCATTGTGCCACACCTTTTTCCCTCTTCTTTTTTTGAGGGGTGCATATTATGTCTATATCTAAATGTATTTGTGTGGGAGCGAGTATTGCTACGGATGGACCTAGATTTTCAAAATAAAAGACCAAGAAAGTAACTACCTTAACAAGGAATTCAGGAGGAGGCTAATTTTTTCAAAATAAGGGCCCACTAGAGTAACTGTACCTTAACAGGAAGTTAAGGATGAGGCTTGTTTTTCAAAATAAAAGCCGCAACGGTCATTGTTTGTCAAGAAATAAGGGATGGACCTAGTTTTCCAAATTAAAAGTCAAGTAAGTATAAAGACTAGTAAGTATAAAGACTAGTAACTATATCTTAACAGGAAAACACAGGATGAGGTGGTTGTTTAAAAATCAAATCCCTAAGTAATATGGAGCTAGACAAAATGTTTAACTCTTTAACAGTTTCAAGCTCTCTTCAGAAAATGAAAACATGTCTTCTCGTTTTGGATATTGCAGATTTCCACTGGGCAGACTCAGGTCCTCTATTTCATCAGGAAAGCAGGTTCCTCTTAAGTCCCACTGTCTGTCTGCAGAGACCGAGAAACAACCTGAAACTGAAGCTCTAGACTACCTGCCCCTGGTGAGCTGTGAAACACTTACAACTTATTTACTTAACTACACACAAGCGTGCAAACACGTATTAATTTGTGTCTATATCTTGTCTAATCAGGTCCGTCTGCAGCTGGCATCAGGAGCTTTTCTTCTGACGGAGATCTACTCTGACTGTGTCCAGATCCCCCTGGACCGCCTGAAGAGGGCTTCACCCTACAGCCTCCACCGCCGCAGCCTCAGTCCACCCTTCCGCTGCACATCTCCCAGTGCTCCATCTTTGTCAACTGCTACCAAGACTCCCGGTGCTCCCACAAGTCACCACGTTACCTTTTCTCCTTCTGCCTGCTCCCTCGCCAAGCCAACCTCACCTCCTTTCCACCACACTCCAGACGACACTCCCCTGATGCTGGAGGCGAGGCTTCGCCGAAGACACCTGTCTGACCGAGACCCTGTCACCTCACCTCCCGACCTCCCCAGCTCCGAGGAGGGCTCCCTGGAGCTATCCGTCGGCCCCTCTCCGAGCCAGAGCCACGGCCAGGCAGACAGTGGTCGCGGATCAGAGACGGATGTCTGTGAAGGCTCTCTGGGAGAGCCAGCCGACCTCCAGGGGAGCAGCCAGTTGGCTCAAGAGGACCTGGAGGGCTCGAGCTGGGCCACAGCTGTGGCTCTTGCCTGGCTCGAGCACCGCTGTGCCGGCTACTTCATGGAATGGGAGCTGGTGGCAGCAAAAGCGGACTTCTGGCTGCGCTGTCAGGAGCTGCCTGAGGGAGTGGACCTGGCAGGGCTGAAGGGAGCTGCCAGACAGCTGTTCCTGCTGCTGCGCCACTGGGACGAGAACATCAAGCTAAACATGCTGTGTTATAACCCCAACAATATGTGAGAGGAAACTGAGCCAGAGCTACTGATTAGCATACTCACTTGGTAACAATAATAGAGACTCCTAAGAAGCTACGCCTTTACATGGAAAAGTAAATCCTGTATTTTATCTGCAGGATCAACTAATACCATAACCCTGTGCCAAGTTCATTCCAATATTAAGTTGCACATGAAATATTTTACTGATGTAAGACTTTATATTTATGTAACAAGACTTCCCTTTACATGACATAGACCAAGTGGCCTTTTATTATAAATATGCTTTATGCAATCACAAGAATGCCTTGACCATCTAAATGGGCTTTTTGTAGTCTATATGTAGTTAGTACAGTGAATTACTTTACCAAATGTATAATCACAGTCAGTCAGTGTTGAATGATGATCACGATGATTATTTGATAAACTAATGAGATCTTACTTTAAATAATGAAACCAATGTTGGGAAAATAAAAATTAGTAGAATTTAGTAATTTGTTGTAATGTGTAACAAAGACACATGCAAGATGAAGAAAAAACAAAGGTTTAGTGGCATCTGTTTAATATAAAATGTCACACTTTTGCTGCCTCAGTCTACTGCAAACTTTTCACATTAAATCTACTCGTGTGGTGAACCACTCATAAGAGGATCAGCGAATTACATAACAAATTAGACCTGATTGTCTACAGCTTAGTTTTACACCTTTCTGTAAAAATATTCAACTACTGACAAAGATTTTGGCCTTGTACTGGAGAATACTTCATTACTGTAACATTAATCAATTTAAAGCTTTGGGTAACTGTATCACATTCATGATATTTTTCAATATACTGCCTTCTTAATACAATGTACATGATAATGTGCGCACCATTTAATATCTGTTTTTGATAATCTCAGACTATTAACGGGATATTTACACTTATTTAATATAGGGCTGTATGAGGTATTGATCGTCACGGAAGCTAAGTAACGAACTAGTGTCGACAGGCTCAGCAAGAAAGGGCAATACTTCAGTTTGAGTGTACGCTATACTTAGATTATTTTCACCACTTTGCTGTTAGACAGCCTTTTTTGACGGGAAACTGTTTTTACATAGGCTAAATATCACTTCTCCAAACCAAACAAACTCCATGGGCAAAATCATTGATTTTACCTTGCAGAACACAGGACTTGCTTATCTACCGCTGCATCAATCCGTTTGTTTTCCGTGACTTGAGTGTTTCAAAGGGTTAGTTCGGATTCACCGAAGTCACATAATAACACAAACAAACAAACAGATTGAGGCGGCGGGTAACCAGCAGCTCCTGTGTTCTGCAAGGTAAAATCGCTGATTTTACCAATGGAGATTGGTTGGCTTGGAGAGAGTGATATTTGGTTTATATAATGATGGTTTCCTGTCAGAAAAGGCTCAAATACCTTTTGTTGCTGGCACTTTCCACAGCAGTGCATTGCTTAGCTTCTGTGCTGGTGCCCCGTCCTGCTTTTCCAAACTGAGGGTGTGCCGACCTCCATCTCCTGTAGGTAATACTCATTATTGATAAGTACCTCATACAGCTTTACATTAAATAATACAAATTATCCATTTAAACAAGGAAAAATTAGTGAAATTTGGGCAGAGTGCAGTTATAATATAATATGTATAAATATAGCCTATGTAACAAATTCTTTCACAACAGCATAACATTCAAAATCTCCTCCTAGTACTGTACTCCACCTTTCCTTTTATGTATCTGAAAATGAAACCTGAGAATCTGCATTTCCTTTCTCTTTTCATCTCCTCAACTGCAGCCATGTCATCATGTAGGTACCTGTATGCAGACTGCACCCACACGTTAGCTTCCTTCACTTTTAGCAGTGAGCCGAGATGAGAAGCATCAAATGGCTCCTTGTGTTCACTTATGAAACAGTCTACCTCGGTGACCTCCCTCTGCACCGGGTGTCGCGAGGATCAAAGAGAGGAGGATGATGGAGGCTGTTCGGCAGCTGATTAGACTAAAGACGACGTCAGGTCCGATCAGGCTGGGGCTCACTGGCGTTTCTCCTTCGCGGACGCGTCTTCTTGCGTTTCCGCCGGGGCTGAAGGCAGGGGCGGAGCCAGCCACAGACAGAGGAGGATGATGAGGTGACAGACATGGAGGGCGGCCGAGCTGCTGTTGGTCGAGGGGTAGGTGTTCCAAGACAGCTCGATCAGACCCAGGATCAGGACCCTGAACGCAAGGAGAAAACAGCATTAACCGAAATCATTGAGCGACGCGAATGGAAGTTTCAGTTTAGTATTTAGACTCCTCCTTACCTGAGCAGGTGGGCCAGCTTTTTGACTCCTCCGCTCCAGAGCAGGTAAGGCAGCGTGTGGAAGTACCAGACGTAGAACTGGTAGTGCAACGAACGACTGAAGCACATGCCAATAAAGTTAGACGTGAACAGAATCAGCACAACCTGTGAGTTTCTGTTAAGGTTTCACACAAAGGACATCATTCATTTACTTTCACCAAAATCATGCAAATGTATATTCCATACGCAGCAGTAAATGTAACAGTGTTGCTGAGAGTCATAATTTGTTCTTAAAAGGTCCAGTGTTTAAGATTTCATGGGATTTACTGGCAGAACATAACCGGAACTGAATGTATGTTTTCATTCATGAAAAATCACCTGAAAATTAAAATTGTTTTTACCTAAGCAGGAGTCATTTACATCTACAGAGAGAGCAGCCCTCTTCTGTGGAGGTCACCATGTTTCTACAGTTGGCCCAGAGCAGACAAACCAACCACTGACGCTAGATAAATCCTTTTGTGTTTTGTGGGAGTTTCACACTTGGAAATGGAGAGTGAGATTAGTTATTCACATCTGCAAGTTCACTGTCACTGTATCCTACACACTGGCCTTGTAATGAACAATATTATACAGTTAAGAAGAGATTAAAAGGATATGATCTGCGGTATTTTTCTGAGCAGGGATTTTCCTCTTGCTGGGCTCCTTGAGGAGTTCAAAGATGTTTTCTCCTGGCCTGGTGAGAGAGCAAATAGTTACTTTTCATGAAGAAGGTTTGTAATTCTAAAAATGTGCCCTAAAAAAACCCCAAGAAGTTATAAATTTGGTATTAATGCTGTGAAACCAGTAACTAAATTTGACCCCAAGACAAAGTGGACAATGCACTGAAAGTCCTAATGTTTATATTATTTTTCTATGAGGGGTTTCAGCAGAACACAGACACGCTGTTGATACATTAAATGTTAAAATAACAGGCTACTCTAAAATTAAACCTTGTATTGTACTGAGTGAAATTTGTTTAGGAACTGATAAGCAGAACAGGAATTCAAATTTCTTAAAGAATCCTTTGGAATCCTAATTTTTAGAACCAGTTCTCAACCTTAACAAGATCCTCTGCGCTGCTGAGATCTCTGCATTTCTTCATGACAGTTACTTGTATTGTCTGTGGTCATAATGACAAAATCCCATACCAACATACATTAAAACAGCATGTCAGATTTTCTTTTAGTATGTCTGAAACCTTAGCACGAGGTGGATACTATTTCCAGAGAAAGTGGGCACACTGGCACATCATGCCGGCAAAAATATCCCACAATGCAATTAAGTAGGGACAACAACAATTTAACAAAGGCAGACAGCAACTAAGGCAGTTCTCACTTAAAGTCAATAATGCTTCAATTATAAATGTTAATAAGGTAACACTTCGCTGGGTGTGATATCATTTTTAAATTACTTCATTGCTGGCAAAGGTTACCATGGTTACGCACTCCAATGGGTAAGGAAGCTCTCAGGAAGTGACATGACGCACTGAGCAGTTCCTCCCAAAAGATACACACTGCTTTTTATTTACAAAAACTGTGCTGAATGGTGGTGCATAGTATGTGATTTTAAATGCAGTCAGACTGTTTTTAGGTCAATGTGGTGGCATACACTGTTGTCGCTGCATCTCTCACAGGCAGCTCTGACTTCTGAATCCACCAATCATACAATCCTCCTGCTTCATCCAAATATGTGGAAACCCTGCCTCACGGTCAATGAGATCAGCTGCTGACAGAGCCAAAGCCTGCGGTGTTGTGGAACAAAACCTGGCGTGATTTTAACCCCCTTGATTTATTCCAGCTCATCTCCAACTATGAAGCCAACAGTAACCTTGGCAAAGCCAAAGTCAGTCTCACCTCTTCCAACGGCGGAGAGCAAAGAGCAGCAGGGCGAGCAGGTGGACAGCCAGCAGGAGCAAGTGGAAGTACCGATTCAAAAAGAGCCATTCTGGCAGAAAGCGCCAGTTGACCGTCCACTTGAACATAAACTGACGGCCAAGATCAAACGCCCGGCTCACATAACCGACGGGATTCTCCAGGAGGAAAGGCAGACCCAGCAAAAGCTGCAACATCAGGAAGGATTAATTTAGAGAGTGAAAGTGACATTAAAATATATTTTAGTGTGCCTGGTTTTATGTTATAGGGAGTATTTTACCTGTATGACTGCACAGAGGGAAAGTTTCGGGATTGTCCTGATGAGACCAAACTCTGACAGGAGGAGGAAGAGTAGCCCGGGAGCAAAGAGCAGCACATTCATTTTCACAGACACTGCTAAACTGTCAGAAAGAGAGGAAGATTGAGTTGTAATTTCATCATTTCACAAATGACAAAAAATATCTGATACATATTCGTGTTGATCATCACAGAAAGCCATTATCTGAATAGCTGCATTTTGCTATTAAAGGAATAGTTTGGATTTTTGTTTTTTGAGTTTGGAGAAGCAGCTGGTGTTGTGGAATTGGAACTTGAGCGATGAACTGCTGTAGACAGGGTCAGCAACAAAACGGATCTTAGCCTCCTGAAAAATAACCGTCTCAGTGTAAGCTATATTTAGAGTATTTTCATTGCTTTACCCTGCTGTCAAACAGACTTTTCCAGCTAGAAACCACTGTTACATCAGCCAAATATCACTCTCTCCACACCAACCAAACTCCACTGGCAAAATCAGTAATTTTACCTTGCAGAACACAGGAGTTGCTGGTCTACCACTGCCTTGATCTTTTAGTTTGTTTGTGTTACTGTGTGATATCGGCACTTTAAAAGTTTAGTTTGGATTCATTTTTGCCACACAATAACACAAACAAACAAACAGACTGAGGCAGTGGTAGACCAGCAGCTCTTGTATTCTGTGAGGTAAAATTACTGATTTTGCCAAAGGAGTCTGGTTGAGCAAGGCAAGCAATATTTGCCTTGTATAATGGCAGATTCCCATCAGTAAACGCTGTCTGACGGTAAAGTAAAATGGTGATAATGTTCTAAATATTATGTACACTTAAACTGACCATGTTTTGCTGCTGACCCTGTCCACAGCAGTACTTCACTTGGCTTCTGTGCTGGTACTCTTCTCTGCCTCTCCACACTGGGGGTGTGTCGACCTCCATCTACTGTTGGTAACAGACTATTTCTACGTACCTCATACAACCCCACTTCAAACAATCTGAACTAATCCTCTAAGGAGTTCACACTTGCCTGTAAATGCCGCAGCCCAGAGTCCAGTATCCATCCATGAATAGGTTAACAGCTGCAAACAGCAGCATCATGGCCACTGGATCATTAAAGAGACGCAGCACAAAGATGGAGTGGATCCGATATGAAGCACAGCACACAAAGAAGAAGACATAGGGAGGAACCTGGAAAAAAAACAAAAGATATAAACAAATATAATTCATTCATTATCCATAACTGCTTATCCTTGAAGGGTCACAGATGGTTGGAGCCTGTCCTAGCTGATATTGGGGGCTGATACAGAAAGACAAACAACCACTTACACCTACGGGCAATTTAGAGTCACCAATTCAACTATTAACTTGCATGTCTTTGGACTGTGGGAGGAAGCTGGAGTTCCTGGGGAGAACCCACGCAGACATGGAGAGAGACTCAGCCACAGGCTTTCCAGCCCCCCGACTGGCTGGGGGATTGAGGGATTCAAACTCAGAACCTTCTTGCTGTGAGGTAACAGTGCTAACCATGCATACGTAACAGACATGTAAAGTACATTTAAGTTTAAATGTGTCCCAAACAGTGCAGAGAAATAGAATCAAAGGCTTTATGTGCATCAGAAACACAACACTGTTGTTTATTGTGCTTTTATAATGCCACATGGGGACTCAGGCCTTTCTCACGCGGACCGACCTTCTTTGTGCGGTGGTATATCCTGAAGACAAGCAGCAGTGTGATGAGGTAGAAAACAGCAAAAAGGTACTGGCCCAGGCGGATGTTCACCCCATGGCTGGTGATGTAGTAGAGAGCTGTGAAGATGTAGACAAAGCCAGCCGGGTACCTGCAACGACAAGGTGCTGGGTTCATCCTCCTGCACTGAAAACTACATCTCACTACAGCATGGAGAGACCCACATCACTAAGAGGCCTTTGAAACTCACACCAAGGGGCCGGTGTCTCCTTTAAGCTGGGTGTAGTCGTAGGTACCATTGATGACTCCCTCTACTTCATCCATGTAGGCTTTCCAGTCTATCTCAGTGTCTGCAGAAAAGAACATCAATGATTTTATTGAAAGTTTTTGCTTATACATATCTCATCACAAGGATACAGTCCAAAGTTCTTCATGATTAATTATTTGACAACCAAAAATCTAAAGTCTTCCACTTTGGTATGAAACCAATAGAGACAGACTCTTTGCATTAGTGAAGCTGTAATGTAAAAAACTATTTTGACAATCAATCAATCGGTTTGAGTAATTTTTAAAGGAAAAAAGTGCCAGAATTCTCTGATTCTAGCTTCTTAAATGTAAATAATTCCTAGTTTCTTTTCTCCTCGGAAAAAATAAGACATTTGAGGACGTCATCTTGAGTTTAAGTGGTCTGACATTTTTCACCATTTTCTGACATTTCATATAACAATTAATTGATTAATCAAGGAAATAATCAACACAAAATTGACAACGGAAATAATCATCAGATGCTGCCCCAGTAACCTGCAAATTCTTCTTACATAATTGATTAAAATGATTCATAAACTATTGCTATTTACTTTTGTTTGGCCTGACTGGCCAGAATTAAAATTTGAATAAGCTCCTGGACCAGTGATATTGCTATCAGTATTTATGTAATGTTACATAAAAAGATGAAATTGATTAAAAGTGTGAGCTCAAAGAAAGGAAGTCTTCGTCACATTCCATTGTTGTGTTGGTGCCTGTGAAATTGCTTCCAATAAAGAAAGTTAATAAAATAGAAAAGCGTGAGCTCAGCTTAATAAAATGAGTGGAAATCCAGCTAAATGCAATAACTCAAGAAACAATTTAACTTGTAACTTTTACAAAAAAAAGAAACTCATGTCATGTCTTTATTTTTTGCACCAAGTTATTAGTATCAATCAGAATTGTATCGATTATCAGTATCAGTATTGATTCTCGTCTCAATTAAATCCAAATGACACACATTCCTATTTTTCACCAGTCCATTTGACAGAATAAACAATTAGCTGTTTAATCAAGAAACTACTAGAAATATTCACTAATGCAAGCTGCAGCTGTACATAAGATAAAGAGGCAGACTTGTCAAAATATCTGATGGCATAAGTGACACACTAATCCTTGAAATACAGTATATTCCGTTATCACTCAGCCTCTCAGCCCCTCTGGAAGTTTACAGTATTGTCAATATGTCTTGAATTTAGCTAGCTACATTAGCTTTAAAGCTAGCAGTCGCTGTATTGATGAACGTCATTTAACACTAACACAGAGCAGACAATTGTATGTGGTCATGCAAGGGCAGTAAATTCCCTTTGACAGGTGGCAGTGGAAGTTAGTAGGTTTGCTAATGCTAGCTGCTTAGCATTCAGATTCGTTCAAACAAATCACAAAACACGACAGCATGCTAACTAGCCGCGCAGGTACTTACACGCTACTTTTTGTATGACCCACACATTGATCCCGATCTCCAGGAACCACAAAACTGAAACGACCAGTAACGTGTACTCCGTTTTGAACAGGACCAAGTGTTTGTCCTGCCAAAGTGTGTGCAGTTTCCCCCACAGAGGGGACGGGGAACCGGGAGACTTTCTCCGCACACCTCCTGCCATGTCGGAGGAACAGCAGCGACGTGGAGAAAGAACGGAACAGACATGCGTGGACTTCTTCACGTAAAGCAGTACTTTCAACGGTCGTGTCTAGAAGGGAACTCCAGACCTGCGAAAGATCTCGCGAGACTGGCCCTTTAAACCCAAACATACATTTCTCTTACCCAAACCAACTGTTTTCTGTCCACAAACACACCAACATTTTAACCATAGCATTCCCTCGCTGTAAATGACAAGTAGTTCGTGTAAATTAATAAACAACGCGTAAAATCTCGCGAGAGTTTCGCAAATCAAAGATTCCCTTCTAGATACAACCTGTTTATCACCTACGTCACGTGACATGGACAACGCTCTCGTTGTTGGAGACAGGTTCATAAGGGCTTTATTTAGATGAAACCGATTTCATGTCCAGAGGATACAACTTCTTTATTAAATCAAAATGCAACAGGCAAAGTAATGTGTAGGCAAAACGTTGGTTTATAGTCCGGAAAACCAAAGAAGAAGGCATCACTTCAGCCTAACCCAGAGAAGAAGATCTCAACTTGAGATTTCTTTTTCTGACAGGTAAAATATCTGATTTATTATCAATCGTGGTTGACAGTAAGCAGTTAAGACATACATTAAGTTACTCTTGTACATTAATTATTGTTGCACATATGGTTAGCTAATGTTTAGCTGATAAATAAAAAAAAAAAACGTTTAGAGGTCACTCTTGGTTCCCCAGCTGTCCTAGCAATGGTAGCTAACCTAGCTGTGTCAAGCTGCTAACTTTAGCTAGCCTAAATAACACCACTGAAATAGGTTATATGTAACAAGTGGCACGCTCACTGCGTAGAAAATAGACTTTAAGCATATTGTTACCAATTTTATTACAAAGACGGATTTACCGATTTTAAGCTAACTGTTGCTTTGCTAGGAATTCAGATGCTAAGTTATAACTAGTTAAAGTTTGAGTTATAGCTAATGTTATATCAATATTGTTGGCTGTCACAGAGCTTAAGAGCAGCCAACGAGTCTCTCGTCTGTATGTCTCATTTTCACCCTCTGATTTCGTGCTTGTTTTTGCAGCTTTATCAGTATGCAAGTGTATTAACCCTCAGCGTCTACATAGCAAAGTCCTAGCCGTTGTTTACATTCAAGTCGCAGAGTTAAGCATCAAACAACCTGTGCTGATGGTATTTCCAGAATCCTCAAAGACTCTAATCAACCGAATTTGTTAATATTTATGGCAGTCCTTGTCAGATCACAGTCATATTTTGAATGTATTTATTTATATATTATATATATTTGAATGTCGGCACCACAAAGTTACACGTCAACTGCAGACATTTCATAAATGTAAGGCTGCAGCAATCAAATAGTGGATTGATTATTTGTCAGCTATTAGTTAATCACCAACTATTTTCATGATGGATTAATTGGCTTGAGTATGTTTTTAAGGAAAAAAATCAAAAATCTTCCAAGGATACAAAAACATTCATCATTATCAAGTAAGGTTGTATAGTGTGATTTTGTTGTTGTTCCGTGTTTGTTTGCTGATGCCTGTGCCTCTTCCTCTTCACATGATAAGCTCACGTGTTATTTTGCTGACATAAATTTGGGTTAATGACCAACTGAAAGCATTATGAAGGGCTGTTAGTTTAGCAGAATTATACACCACTGAAATGAGACCGTTGCATTGAGGCATTGCCTTTATTAAAGGCACAGCAACCTGCATTGTAAATATAAAAGAAGGATACATCTATTCATGACAGGAAATAAGTATATTGCAGGGTGCTCTATCACAATATGTTACCGTGTTATTTTATTGGCTTTATAGTGAAACAACACCGTTTGGTCTATTGACCTTTGTACATATATGTTTGTGCAGGTCTGCCTGTGGAGCAGTGACAGGAGATCCAGAAGGAATGGATGGATTTCCTGTGTCAGCTACAGAGGTGGTGTGCCTCGGGGCCAGCCTTGCTCTCTCAGGCATCTGCTACTACTTCTACAAGAAGAACCGGGCGACGCTGGATAAACTTGATGTTAGTTGTGAATCTTAGTGAGCATGATTTAACATTTGTATTGTCAGATTTCTCTTGTTTTATTTTCTGTTTTGATGCTCTCTAAGCTATAGAAAGGAATGGAATTGTGTGAAAAGATGTAAAGACAAATCTGCAGCTTTCACATACTACTTCAAATCCTCTTTATGTAGATCAGCACTCTACTGATGTTCTAGGGCAGTTGTTTCCAACAGATTAGACTTGTGCCTGGAGCAGTGTCTACTTGCGACCTCTCCTCATAAATTGCACATCTTATTTTAGTTGACTGAAGTTGAATTTTAGAATGCATAACTTCTTTTTCATATTTTTGTTTCATCTTGTAAAGCCTTTGGAGGTCTAAACGTTTGGAACCTGTTCAACATGTGACCGTTTTGCTGTGCACTGTGCAATTTTTGTTTTCTACTACAGTGTGTATACCGCATATACAAAGAGTTTGTTTCTTGTGTTGTCAGGATGCTCCACACTTCAACATAGATGACAAACTCACAGACATTTTGAAAGTTACTCCGGGAGCATGTCTACAGTATGCTGTCATCGAAGGTAATCAGTCTTTCACTGTTTCTGATGCAGACAAGAGCTGATAAGATATTTTTTCCACCAAAAAAAATCATATGCCATCCTTACCACTTGGTCTTGATAATGTGTATGTTTGTGTCTGCGTCCACACACTGTAGGTGCTGTGAAACCAGTGGGTGAGCCTCTGACGAGTCACTTCCAAAAAGAAATGATCGGGGTGTTGCAGAAATTCACATTGAGAGAACACAGACTGGTGTGGAACAGCCTTTCACGCACCTGGTAAGAACTCTATCAAAGAAAAATACATTACAGTATTTTGATGCTGTATGTGATAATTAGTTAACACTGGCCTCAATGAGTTGAAATGTCTTATGGGCCACCAAAGTTTTTTCCCAGCTGAAAACACCAGGCGCTCGTCTAAAAACATATCTGCAACCAGGAAAAAATGCAGAATGTGCTGCACTCAGCACTGAAAAGATGCTCAGTACCTCATCACGCTGTAGCAGAGTGTAAATACGTGGCACTCCATTACAAACAACAAAAAATATGCTGGCCTAAGGAAAAAACAATTAAAGTGTCATGTTACCAGACTGCTGCACACGGTGTAGGAAAAGCATGCCAGATATTTAGACAGGCTGAAGTTAGTCTTTAGCCATTTGGCTATCATGACGCCCCTCTAATATCAGGTGCACATGATCATTAAGGGCATCCTGTGCATTTGTGTTTTTACTCAACTCTGCAGTTTGGCTTTATTTCTTGTTCTGACCCTTTCACATCTGTAGGACACTGGTTACAAAATGTAAACATCATGTCTACTGTATGTACTGTGCATGTAACGGCATGGAAAACATTTCCCATTTCATATGAGCCATATTTGTTTGCATGAAATAATGAGGCAACCCTGAAGTTCCAGGGTGTGTGATGTGATGATGATAGTGTCTTTATGCCTCTACCTGTTGCAGGACGGACAGTGAACGAGTCTTGCACGAAAGAATGAGTGCAGTGCCCTTTGTGTTAGTGGGATCAAATGAGACCACAGTCAACGTCATGTGCCCGCTGCAGGCCTCTGGAATGCACATGGAGGTCACCCACGAGAAGTTCCACCAGGTCAATTATGGCCTGGGTGACATCGTGGGACAATACCTCAGTGGCGAGAAGCTTAAAGGGCAACTGGAGATCGAGGAAATGCTCAAAGTCAGTTGTTTGATTGGATTCTGGCATTGTTAACATCTATAAGTCAATATTTCATTTTCATTTGATAAAGCATAGATAATTTTTTTTTGCAAAAACTACAGATGCATGACACTATTGGCATGTCATCATTATCAGCAGGTAAAGGCTGTACAATTAAATATTTGTATCGCCTTAAGTGCTAATATTTCTGCAGATATGAAGTAAAAGTTAAAGTTGAAGATTTGTTTTTTATGTCTGCATCTGCCAGTAGGCACAATAGTAGTAGGCCGAAAAATATTTTAATTCCACAACAAGAGAAATTTGATGTAAAAAAAAACAAAAAACAACAAAAAACGTACATATATTGTTGTCAGCCAAATGAGTTTGAAAATAGCAGATATCTGCAAAAATCAGATGACACATTTCACAAATATTTCCCTCTTTCTCCAGGTGGGCACAGCTCTTACAGGCATTGGTGAGATTATACTCGACACAGACGGCACCTTGAATATTCGACCACCTTCTAATGGCTCAGAGTACTTTCTGAGCATTGCGGACTTTGGCACCCTGCGAGCGGAGCAAGAGAGCGTAGCCTACTGGTTGAAGATACTGACAATTATCACTGCTTTGGCGGGGGCAGGGGTCCTCCTGTGGGTCGGTCGGCACTTATACCACCGCCTAAAAGTTCGCTGGGAGCGGGAGCAGGAGAGGAGGGAATTTGAGAGACTGCAGGCTGAAGGGCCGAGAGCACGCACTCCAGCGATGGAGCACGGCTGGGCGGAGGAAGCCAGTGAGAATACCTGTGTAATTTGCCTTTATCAGCCACGTAACTGTATTCTGTTGAACTGTGGACATGTGTGCTGCTGCTATACCTGCTACGAAGCTCTTCCACAACGCCGATGCCCCATCTGTAGACAGGACATCATCAGAGTGGTGCCTCTCTACCATGTCTGAGGCACCTGTCTAACCATATGACTTTAGCCACACAAACTGTACCACCTCAAAGGTGTTAACTGCTGTACTTACACCTAAAAAACAGCAACGGTAAAGATGTCGTGCAATAAAATGTGAATTCTAAGGATATTGTGCACATGCTTTGTTCACTACAGACCTTCAGTGAGGTACTTTTATCTGTAATTGTACATTGGAAATAGTAATAGAAATAGTAGAATAATGAAATAATTGGAAAAAATGTGTAGATTTATGCAATGGAGATGTTTATTTTCCTACATGTTTGTTCCGTGCCTTACTCTGGGAATTTATATGGCTGCTGCTAAGAGTGATTCTACTATATCTAAATAACTTAAGTCTGATCAGAAGGAGGTTAACCTTTGATTCAAACACTTTCATGTACATGTGAGCCACTGGATGTTACTCAAAGACATTTAGTGCCAAGACAAAACTTTAGTGATGTAATTAGTGCACCAGAGACTGATAAAAGTGTGTTAAATGTTGCTTTGTTGAAGGACATTCAATAAATTCATCACTCCTTGAACCATTAGTGTAGTGCATTTCACTCACTGTTAATGTCACGATGCAGAGATGGTGCTAAATCGCTCAGCCACTTACCAAATTTGTTTAAGAGATGGAGCGGTTAGGACAGTCCACCCTTTTCCCCCTTGAGCCTGTAGTGCTGTTTACCCACCAATATAGTTTTGGTGTGAGTTGCAGAGTTTTGGAGATAACGACCGTAAAGATGTCTCTATTCTCTCTCCAAAAAAATGGGACTGAATGGGACAAGCCTGATCCTGAGCGTTCATATCTTAATGAATTAAGGTTAATCAGTCCACCATCATGCTCCTTCATTCTTCCTCCTTCCAAGTGAATCAGTGAACCAGCGCAGCGGCCAGACACGGCTAATATTGAATTACCAGGTATTCTTAGACTTAATGTCGTCTGTTAATAACAAAGCCTGTCAATAGACAACTGATGATCACGGCTAGGCTGAGATTTAGTCAGAGATCACAGTCTGACTATGCTGTGCTGTAATGTTATGACAGAATTGGATCCTTTCTCCTCCAGGAAGGATGGGGAACTAGGGATTGTGATGGATTTGTATGTTTATGTGTTTTACAGACCCCTACGCAGGAAATTTTCATCATTTTCCTATTTCTCCCATGATATGAAACCGTGAATTTTCTCCCAAAAGCGGGTGTGGCCCTGCTGACTTTGGCTGGATGACATATTGCCAGTCTGATGTATTAGAAAAAAAAGTAGTTCCTGCATGAAACTGCTCACAACAAGGTCTGTGGATTATTTTGAGTAACCGGCTTTGAGCACCACAGGACAATTTGGTTCCATTATATTAGGGAGAAGTCAGAAATGTCTACACGCCAATATCTCCAAAACTCTACAATTCACACCAAAACAGTACTGATGGATAAACAGCAGTATGGGCCAGAGGACAAATATGTATTTCAGATTTGGGGGTGAACTATTCATTTAAGGCTGGGTTGCACCATCAAGGATTTTTTAATCACAGTTAAATCGTGGTTTAATTGAAGTTTATGTTGCACCAAACTTTTTAACTAACTTAAAACTAAGGAAGTTTAAATGTAAACCTCTGCTTCAACTTCAGTTTAATTATCAGTCTAAACTTTAATTAAATTTAATTTAATGAAAGTTTTTAACTTTTTTGCAATTTCAGTTGCAATCCAGTATTAACTTTAAACTTACACTTGAGGATGTTTAACTTTGAAGATGGTGGTCTTTTTGAGATGGATTGAGAAACATAATGCTCTACTCAGCTATCATGAGTAGGCCAACAAGGCTAACCTCTTTAGCTGGCTAATGTGTCAACTTTTTAGCTAACAAAATAACATTTACTTCTTATATTTTGCTGGCTAGCAAACAATATAACTTTAAAAAAAAAAGTTTTAGCTAGCTCACTAGCTAACAATCCCAACTCTTTAAAAAAAAACAAAAAAACAAAAAAACTCTTGAACTAGCTAGCAAACCGTAGTGTTTTTTTTAACTTCTTTTGCTTGCAAGGAAACAATGCAATGTTTTGTCAAGGACTATAGAGCAAGGGAAAGTTAACACTCCAGCCTGGTTAAACTATTTAATTTAAGATTGCATCACTTGGATTTACTAAACAGAGGTTTGCTTTGAATGTTGCAGCAGAGCTCTGTTTAATTTTAAATCTTGATTTACTCATTTTGAACCTAGTTTTGCTTAGGTCTGATTAGAATTAATCCTAAATTAAATGAATCTTTGTTAGTGCCACCCAGTCTCAGCCTCACACAGATCTGTATACTAATGTAATGCCTCATATGCTATATGCTCATTATGTGTTTGTGTATAGATCTTAAATGATTCAAGAGTTGGTGTTCTGCCTGCCTGCGTCCGTCAAGGATCCACAGACGTCTGAACAACAGCTGTTACATCAAATGGCTGCTGCTCTTAAACATTAGGAAAGCAGCTCATGTCTGAATAGATACACGTGTTTCACAGGACTCTCAAGATGATATCAATTCATGATGGGTTTTTTTTTTTATTTTTCCACAGGCACAAATGCTTGTTGACAGCACCTGGAGTCTGAAAAGACTTGGGTGTAGTGAGTCATCAAGCTCACTATTTCTGTCATCTTTAACAAGCAGCGAGAAGACGTGGAGATGAAAAGCCACCTTTGGATTTTTCAGTAGAACAGAAAGGGAACAACTAATAGGCGTGTGTGTGGAGGTGCGAGGGTGAAGGTGAAGAGAGGGGCACTGGGCCTGAGTCGGGGGTGAAAAAAGGAGCAGGTGGGTGACATAACATCCCATAAATCTTCCTCAGCGGTCAGAAGAGTTCACTTTGACAAATTCTTCGTGAGCTCTCTCAGCAGAACAGCAGCTGTGGCTGTCGGGGAACAGACTATTACTGTAACACTCACAGACCTCTGAGGGCACTGGAAAAAAACAGAGGCTTTTGATTTGTTCGTTTAGGGTTTCTGCAGGTCCTTATAAAGTCTACAATCCAATAATCTGAACTTAAAATGTCTGCCTTAAATACAGTTTGACATCTTATGTTTATTACCAGAAAGTTTCATTAACTTCAGTTTTTCTTTTAAATGTTTTTTGGGGAAAATTTACTATTTACCATTAATTTATTTGATGCTGTATAACTACAAAACATTATAAATGTGAACCAATAAGAACTAATGCAAACAGTGCCTTTTTAAAATTCCATATCAACAAATTAAACCAAGACTTATGTTCTGACAAAAGGTTGTTGCTCAGATATGAGATATTTTGGTTCACTTTTGTGCTCGTGAAACAGGTTTTAAATTGCATTCATAATGGTCTTAAAAGGCTCTTAAAAAGTCTAAACTTGTTAAAACCTGAGGGATTGTGAATGACTGAGACAATAAAGTGAAAGAGTGAGAAATAATCTCACAGGCCTTTGGAGAGAGTGAATGCTATGAAAAAAAACTGTAAATGTACATTTTCTGTGATGCACAGTTCATATGGAGATTTGCCCTCATTGTCTTTGTTAATTGTCACAACTCATTGAGGCTCAGTTTAGTCCCATTTCAGTGTATCTGAATTATGGTAAGAGATTTTACCACTAGGTGTCCATCTTTCTTCACTCGAGGTAGTGAACTGTACTGGCTGACAGTGAGGGAGGACACTGATTCCAGGGGATGGTTTCCAAGTCACATGCAATTAATGTACACTGTGATATCCTGTTTAATCCCTTCTGATAGCTGACAAACAATTTAGATGATATGATTATTCTCTAATTGGCCGTGCTTCATGGTTGTAGACCTTGATTTGTGATGATGAGGGTGCAGACAGTGGTAAAACCTTATTTATTAGGAATGCCGGTTTGAAATACAAGGATTTAATAGGCTAATAATTATTAGGACTTTTAATATTGTCAAATTAACCTTACACCAGACTGAAATGTCTCAGCCATCTGATTGAATACCATGAAATGGGTTACAGACATTTATGACCCCAGAAGGTGAATCTTACTGACTTGGTGATGTGGTGATAACCTGATTTTTTGTTTTTAGTGACTCCAAAACTATTAGATTGATTACCCTGAAACATGGTTTTCAGACAATGAAGTGAGAGTTGATCACCTGACTTTCCTTTAGTGGCATTATGAGGCTCATATTTGTGGTTTTGAGAGAAATATCTCCACAGTTTGGTACACATTCATGCCCTCCTCATAATTTCTTTGTTTATCCCTGACTTTCTGACATTAGCAAAACGACATTTACATTAGTAAATGTTAGCATGCTAAAACGCTAAACAAAGATGGTGCATTTAGCTCAAACACTAATACCTGAAGACAGTTCACCACTTTACTAACTTTATACTGTTAATGTTAATGTTGTTTTCCACTGTCTATTAGTGAAGAAATTAGTGCTGTGTTTGTGTATATTTCTTTAGCACTAATTAGCAAATGTTAGCATCCTAACAATGAAACTAAGATGTCATACTACCTGCCAAAGCAGGTTAGCATACTAATGTTAGCATTTAACTCAAAGTGCTGCAGTGCCAAGTCTTGAGAATGGTGTTTACCACCTCAGTTACGCCATTTAAATCTGAACCACTAAAAGCTTTCAACACTGTCTGCTTATTGCACTTTACCATTTTACCATTTCAATCTGCCTGAACTGCTAAAAGCTTTTAATACTCTATTAATCAATATATTAACTGCACTTCAGTACATAGAGCATAGAAACCTTATTCATAATGTCATAATTTAGCTGTTTTCCACTATCAGTGAGATGGCTGTTAGCGAGGAAATAAGTGCTGTGTTTAGTATGTCTGTTTAGTACTGAATAGCAAATGTTAGCATGCTAACACTGCACTAAAATGTGATAGTTGCTAAACATTGGCATGTTTGTTTTTAGCTCAGCCTGAAGTTTACCACCTCAGTTACCATTTCAATCTGCCAAAACTGCAGAAAGTTTTCAACATTGTATTAATCAATATATTAATTGCACTTATATGCTACATAGAGCATAGAAATTTTAATTATACTATTAGTGTTGTTTTACGCTGCCAGTAAGAAGGGTATTAGTGAGGAAATGAGTGTTTTTAGTGTTGTATTACATCCAAATATTGCCATAGTCCAGCCAAACTACAGCAGATGGAGCCAAATGCTGTATTTAACAACAGAGTGTAAAATGAAAATGGCATCGCTCCAGATCTGCAGTAAAAGTTTGGATGAAGCTTTGAAATCCTGGCACACCGTGACCTTATGTGCTTGTGTTCCTGACAGGGAGCTGTGGGGTGGAGGGGTCTTTTTTAACTTTGGCATTAGCAGACACTCAACCGACAGCAGGAGGAAAGGTAGAGATGCGGTATCTCAGGAGAGAGAGCCATCACAGCGTGCTACAATCCCTGATGCCAATTACCGCTGTCACCCATCTGCTTTGGGCATGCAGTGAAACGTGGGATAAGTGACCTACTTTCTAACAGTAGTGTGACTGCAGTGCTTTTCCCCTCATCAACAAACCAAACACTCTCTCCCTGAGGAGGGAGGGAGGCAGGGATGGGATCATAGGGAAATACACACTGGTCAGATATAGATTTTTCTGTTTGGCCTTTCAGTTTGAGGAATGTTTTACAGAACTCATTCCCCCTGCCCAGGACTCTGAATGCAAAAATACTGTAAATCCAACAGAAGTAGGGAAACTCAAAGCAAAATACAAACAGATTAAAAAAAAAACATATTTCCTCACTTACCTCTAGTCGTATCTAGCCATGCGGGTAGTTTTGGTTTTATCTGCTCAGGTTTTAAGATATCTGGAGGCTGGAAACACAACAATAAAATATTACCACCTTATTCAGTTGCTTGGGGAATCTGTTAGCAAACAGTTGTCAATTTACACATCCAACAGACACAGAGGGCCATTAGCATTTATTTGGTGTTGTGTTTCTGGCCACCTGACAAGTTGGAGTCCAATAATCACTGTTTTTCTTTGAAATCCTGAGAAAAATCTCTGGCTCATTAGCTGCTGAATGCTCCAGATGCTCCACCAGCTAGTCGCTAAGTTTGTCAGTCTGCTGTTTGCTGATGGGAAAGTAGCAGACAGTGGATTTATCAGAACTTGTCCACTCGAAACAGCTGCATGCTGCTGCTGCAAACAATTCTGGTGAGAGTAAACCGAAACAGTTAGGCTGTGGGCCGTAAACCAAACCAGTGAGCTGAAAGAGGCTGAAACGCTCAATGGAGATGAGGAGTACTGTGTTGTCGGGTTATAATTCTCTGTGGGTTTGTCAGTACTACCAACACCTTTCACACCGGACAAAGTCATTTAATTCATTGTTAAAACAAAAATATTGATTACTGGACCATTAAAGGACCATTGTGTGGGATTTAGTAGCATGTAGCGATGAGGTTTAAGATTGCAAACACAACAAATGAAAGCCCATTTCCCATTGCCCCCATTGCCAGCTCTGACTGGGGGATCCCGAGGTGAATTAATACCTCCACCTAGTCCTCAGTCTGCCCCGTGGCCTCCTCCTAGCTGGACATGCCTGGAACAACTCCCTGTGGAGGTGACCAGGTGGCATCCTTACGAGATGCCCGAACCACCTCAACTGGCTCCTTTCTACACAAAGGAGCAGTGGTTCTACTCCGAGTCCCTCAAAAGACTTCACAAAAAAATGAGGAAGGAGTGCGGTGACCCTGCCCGGAGGAAGCCCGGGGCCCCCGTTTGGAGCCAAGCCTGGAAGGGGGGGCCCATCAGCGAGCAGCTGGTGGCTGAGCTCGCCATGGAGCACAGCCAAAAAAAGTGACGTGCCAAATAGTCCTCATCCCGTGGACCCGCCATCTGCGGGAGGAACTGCTGGGGTCAGGTGGGCTGCCTAATAGGTGGCAGTGAAGGTAGAGGGTCCCGATGGACCGGACCCAGGTGGCAGAGGCTGACTCTGGGGACATTGAACAAATTAAACCATTCAACTAAAACACTTCAGAAATATGTAAGTTCTGCAATGAAAGTCCCCGGAGTGGACAGAGACCAAAGGAGCCCTCAGTACTGACAAAAAGCTGTTGCTCAGATATGAGATATTTTGGTTCAGTGCTGTGTTTTTAGCTAAATCACATCACTGTTTCTGTTCTTGTTGTATTAGCCTAATGATCTAAGATCATTTTAATTCAGCAGAAAAAAGCAACACGTCAAATCTGCAGCTTAAAAAGACTGACCTTTGAAAAATGGAATGGAAATTTCAATCAGATTTCATTATTAGCTTTACTAGCTGCTAGCATTAATGTTAGTTCAGACATCAGGTTAACTCTTACTTGTTTTAGGAGAATTTTATTTATATAATTTTATTTTTGTTGTTATATTTTTTACAGTAGAAATACTACTGCGTTCTTCCACAGAGGCCTCCAAAATCAACAAAATGAAAGCTTCTTGTGGTAGCTTTAAAGTATTGAAAGGTTACCGTTATGAAAAATGGACCGTGAACAATATGTACAATGTTTCCCTGTAGTGGAGTAGAGGTATACAGTAGCATAAAATGTAAAGTCTAACTACTTCAACACTGAGTAAAAGCTGCCCTTTACTACTCCTCATTTTTTTTTCCAAATATAACAAATAAAGAAATGTAGAAACTGAACAGAACTTGTTGACAAGTTATGTTAAATCACCCACAGATTTCACCAACATGATACTAAACAACATGAAACATTCACCTTTGATCACAGCTTCAGCCTCCCCTGTGAACGAGGTGCTGGAGGCGGAGCGTACAGCTGCCTCGATGAAGCTGCGGCGTGCTGCAGACTACAGCTGTTTGCTCACTGATCCAAGGGCAGGAGATCTGCCAACGTTCCCACAATCTATTGGAGGATGTTTATGCAGGAAGACAAACAGCATTAATCTTCATGATGAGGAGAGGAGATGCACATGGTACTTTTATTTGGCCCATGACTGCAGATGTGTGTGCGTCTCTCTCCTCTTTGTCCTTTCACTTACATTTTTAGTTTTCCTGAAATACATAGGCCTACCTGCACCAGGCTTTGGAGGGTTACTTTACAAGTAATGTAACTTAATGTACTTTTTGTTTTGGATTTCCTCAATACCAAATATGGTCAAACTGTTTAGCCTTTTGTAGTTTAGTTTAGCCTTTTAATTGTGTGTCCAGCTAATCCTTCCTTTCTTATGTGTTAATATTTAGATTAAAAGCACAAAATATGCATATTGAAATGTATTTTGTTGTACTTCACCAGCAGCTCCACCTAACGTCCCAGAATATTTTTCAGGAGTAACAGTAGTAGTAGTAGTTGAAGTATTGACAGGTTAGCTAACTGTATTTCTGTGCAGCTAACATTAGCAGTTGGTCTGTGTTGTTAACGTCAATGATTGTTGTGTGCAGGTAACATCAGCAGTTGTTGTTTGTAGCCAGCGTTAGCAGTTGGTCTGCATAGCTATCGTTAACGGCTGTTGTGTGTAGCTGACATTAACTGTTGTTGTGTGCAGCTAACGTTAGCCGTTGGTCTCTGTAGTTAATGTTAGGAGGTTGCTGTGTTCGGCTAACGTTAGGTGTCGGTCTGTGTAGTAGTAGTAGTTGGTCTTATCTAATAAAATCTATAACTGTAATGGAATACAGTTACCTTTCTCGTCCTAAAAATGAAATCATGTTACATGCAATCCATTACTCCTCAAGCCTGACCTGTGTACACACACTCACTCACAAACACCGACAAATCCTAAAAGCTGGTACTCAACTCTTAGTACTAGGCTTGTTTTGGAGAGAACATAGTGAGTATATACTATGTGTGTGTGTTTTTGTGTGTAAGTTCAGCAGAGCTTGGTCTGCTCGAGGGGAGAGATGGGGAGGGGGTGAGTGACTCAGCAAGGTGATTCATTTGTAATTGGAGGCACTGCTTTGAGAGCACACACACACACACACACACACACACACACACACAGAGACATACACACATGCACCCACACATACATACACAAATTTCTTAAGGGTGGGTGCCCTTGTCAGAGATGAATGACTGATTGAGTGAGCCTGATCATTAAGAACTGCTGCCTACTAAAGAGGCTGAGATGGAGGAAGAGACACAAGGGCACAGAGGAGGAGAAATCACAGCATGCGTGGACTGAGAGAGATCAATCGAACTAAACAGAGGCACAGACCAAATGAGGAGTCACTGCACTTAACCATGCTGGGTTCAACATCATGTACGAGGCGCTGGTGTATTATTAGGGTTAGAGATAAGAGAGAGAAGCATCCAGTGGATATAAAGCATGTATGTTTCTTGTTTCACCTGTCACCATGTAGGGCAGCAGGTCAGATTTTTCCCCATGGCCTCCAACTGTGTCGCTGACTGATGACATCATGCGAAACCCCTTTGTAAATCAACTGCTCCGCTTGTTGACAGCTGGAGGCTCTGCAGGAGGAGCTCTGTGAGTCATCCCTGGGGAATTACACTCAGATAAAGTGGCAGACTTATGATGTCTGATGCATTACAGACCTATACATTGAGTGAGGATTAAAAAATATATAATAGATATACATATATAATAAAGAAAAATTCTTACTTCACCCTGTCTTATTTCATATTAGGAAATCCTAATGCTTATCAACTTTTATTTGTCAGCTAACAATCTATACTAACCTTATAATCTCGCTGAGCTAAATAATTTTATAACCTTTTTTTTTTTTTAAACAAACACACAATGAAACCTATAAAAAAAATGCAGCAAACAAAAACAGTGATGGGCACTTACCTTCAGACAGATGAATTAGAGGCTTTGGTAATACCTGTAGAAAAGTCCAAAAATGTTCTTTTGGGGAAGTTAACAACACAGACACATAACAGACACAGTCTCTGCTGTACTGGTAGCCATTGTGCAAAAGCAGTAAAGAAGCAGCTGTACAGATGAAACTACCATTAGCTGCTGTTAGCTAAAACTACTATTAGCTACTGTTAGCTCATACTACAATTAGTTGCTGCAAGCAAGCAAGCAAACATTACCATTACCTGCTGTTAGCAAACAGTGCTGTTAGTTATTCTCTGCCGACACTACCATTAGCTACTGCTCGTAAACATTACTGTTAGCTAACATTACTGTTAGCTACTGTTGCTGAACACTACCATTAGCTACTATTAGCAAACACTACCATTAGCTATTAGTGGTAAGCTATTAGTTAGTAAATACTACTATTAGCTAATTAGTAAGCTACTACTATGGGTGGAAAAATTAAAATTAGGTCACTTTAATGGCATTGAGTTTTTTTTTTTCTTTTCATAAATTACCATAGTTACCAAACAGTTAAAATAGGATCTGTGAGTTAGGAAGTTTCAGGTGTTTAAGCAGGGTTGGGTAGTAGCCTAACAGATTACATGTAACCAGGATTATGTAATGAGATTACAAGAATTCAAAATGACAAAAAACTATAATCAGGAGTAGACCAGATTACATAAAAAATGTGTAATTAGATTATAGTTACATCATCAAGGATTACTTGAGACAAAAGAAGATTTTTATAACACACACACACAAAAAAAAAATTGTGGCTACAGCCTTTTTTAGGATGAAGTGTTTCAGTATTTGATTTTGAAGCAATTCAAAAATAAAGCATTTAGATCAGATAACATTTTTTTCATAATGCAATATATTAAGTTACTGATTACAAAAATTGCCATATAATTTGTATGAAGTAACTGACTACATCTCAGAGTAATCTGACCCAACCCTGTGGTAAACAGAAATGTCCTCGGGACTCAGTAATGTGTTTTGCAGGGGGTGTTATATGGGCCATATTCCTGTGGGAAGCCAGCCAGCGGGCAGGAGCTCTGCAGCCGCCCTGCGTCTTATCCCCGCAGGAAACTCAAGAGCCTTTCCAACAGCACTGATCTCAAGACTGTCAGCTGGTCACTGTCACCGGTCAGCTATGCAGGCTGGTTGCACAAACAGACGGACGCTGCTTCAGTGGAAAGGTTATTACATGTTAATAGAGGGGGTCAGCTGGCTGGAGTTGTTAGAACAGGTTTGGTCCATTAATAGGCTTTCTGTCAGTTCATTATTTTAGCGTTTTAAGAGGCACCATATGCTGCGAGGACAGGACGATGTAACACAGGCTGCAGAGAGAAGGCAGGGAAGAATGACGTTATCTTCAACTACAGCCAATGTATAAAATCATACTGACTCTGTCCATGGTGCTGAAATGAGACATTTCCTGCTGACACACAAAATGGATCATATGGTATGTTTCTGTTTGGTAGTTTATTTCTCTACTGTGTTTATTTGTTGTAGAAACTATTTAAGGAATATACTGCCATCATTAAAAATGTATGTTTACTGTTCTTGCGTCTTATTGTATACAGCAGATGCTCATTATGCAAACAGATACTGTATTTTAGAATTTCCATCTTTAGTGTCTTACCGCGCTTAGTCCTACAATTATGCATCTGATTTGTATTATCTTTGGCTGTTGTGTTATCTTAATGTGGATTCCAGTGATTTAATATTGCACCTTTATAAAGTTGGGGGACTGACAATGGTCAAAAAATAAAAACAGATACAGAAATATCCCAGGTTTTTTCTATTTGGGCCAAGCTCCAAAAATCCTGATTCCTACTTTATCAAATGCAGCCAACTGCATCTTTTGTTAGACTCTCTCTGTCTGGTAAACACATACATCTTTTGAGCTCCATGCCCCAGTTTGTAGTGTCAGAAAAATAACCCCAATGACATCATCAGGGTCATTCCTCTAGAGCCACAGAAGAAATAACACCGGACAGGATGAGATTACTCAACACAAGTATTAAACTGACCTCTACTGAACAGTATGTGCATAATCAGCAGGGTAGAGAGCCCTGATAATTAAGTGTAGTAAGTGTTATTACATCTTATCTGCATACATTTTACCTCATCTTGTTCAATATTTTGCTACCTTATCTTAACTGCTTTTTCCCAGACATTCTGTCATGACCTGCACATGCAAGCAGACAGTCAACGGTACTCACTTCCCTTTCATAAGTAAGAGAAACACCACAATATAAAAACACTATGTTATAAGTTAGAAGTCCCACATTCATTTTTTTTTACTTTAAAGCTACTATTTAACTAAATTTAACCCTGATGCATCTATATGACCTATATAAGCGACCAAGACCATCCATGAGAAGATTGTTATTCTCAGTGGCTGCCACCGGGTCTGATTCTCTGTGAAATCAGATGAAACAAGCCTGTGTTTACATTTGCAGTATGTGGGCCAGTTAAAAAGAAGCAGGAGGACATTTTTATGTTGTGGTCATTGCAGAGGAAACGCTACTGCTTTTGCCCCGTAAGGGCCTCTAAAATTAACAAAATATTAAAGTTTCTTATAGTAGTCTTATAGTGTTAAATTCTTGTATACATTATATCATTAGATTATTAAAACAAGCGCAACAACATGTAAGAAAACAGGCAGTTTTAACAGCTTTATATGCTGTTGCACAGTTTAATCTACAACAATAGATAATATTTTATAAACTGATCATGTTTTTTTTATGTAAAATGCTAGTCTGTAAAGTCATGAGAAATTTCAGCTGTCAGATAGATCAGGTATAGCGGGGCAAAAAAGTAGACCACTGACTTCTATGCAAAGAAATACAGGAGAGTCTATCTTATCCTATTGTATATTATGGAAGGAAATTATATCCTGTAAGCAGTAGTTAATTTTTAACAATGGGGGGGGCGGCCAGGTGGGAGCACCACAGTGATGAGAAGACCATTTCTTTTAAGTACCTCGCTCTGTAAGCTAGATAGTTTTGAGCAGGGGCGGGCAATTATTTTTCACAGGGGGCCACGTGAGAAATTGATCAGGCTGCCGTGGGCCAGAACAAATGTGATATAAGGTCCTAATAATGACTGAAAGTCTGATAATGGAACAGAACATGGAAACTTTATACGGCACACCAGCACATTCTGCTGTTGTTCACCTCTCCTCAATCACCATGTGATGGACTGTGGGCTAATTATTTTTGATGACAGCGTCTAAAACTTGAAGTTTTATGGTATGCCAGTCATGCTGGATACAGGTTGCAATGAGAGTAGCAGCAACAGTAGAAGAAGAACAATGTAAACAACATGAATGAATAAAATTAATATAAAAGATACAGTTCATTATCGTTACTTATGAAGACATTCCTTTCAGAATAAAGGCCTGGTAGTGGTTTAATGATAAGTAAAATGATACTAACAGTCTTTGTTAGATTTTCAAGTGCTCATGATAACATGAAGTATGTCATGTGCTACAGTATAAAGTATAATGCTAAGGTAGGGTAGACTGGATGCGGTTGCAACAAGTCCTATTTCTTCAGAGATCAAATAACATCTGTAACATCTGTACAGTGACTCGATGCATGCCTATTATTAATGCATAAACAAACAAAACTCAATAATTTACTAAAAGAACAAAACCCAGACGCTGCAGCAGGCACAGGTTTGAAGAGGTGACTGTGACCACTGAGCAGAACAGAGCAGGAGTTGGCCTGCTATTGATAATGCATTATCAATAGGCATGTGGTGATGGAGATGTGCTTGTTCTACTTGAGAGGCCACTATGTTTGAACACTTGTTATTTCATTGTGTATTTTGCTGTATTTGTTTCATTTGAATATGTTCTGATTGGTTGCTAAAATAAGAATAAAATAGATAAGAATAAGCAATAATAAGAAAAAGAATAAAAAACAGTACTTTTACTTGCAATTGAGTAATGTAACGGTTGTTGTAGTTGAGTACAGATTTTCAGTAAAGGTTTCAACCGTCCCCAGTCTCCGCTATCCATTCATTTTTCCCAGACAAACAATAGGTTTTTATACAGCCTAATAGTGCGTTGTCCTCCTTCCATCCTGAAGAAAAGCTTTCCTCTCCAAGCCTTTAACTCTTCCAGTGTGGCTCCTTCACTTGTGCAGTTCCACCTCTCGCCTGTCGGTGTCACTCTTGCTCCTCTAGCACTCGGAGTCCCCTAATACAAACACTTACACACGAACACATGCACACACACACTGCGTGCGCGCTTCAAACCCGGATGGATGACTTCACCGTTCTGCCTGGGTTTCCTTTATGATCCCGGGATCTCCCACTTCCCTCACCAGACATCAGCCAGCAACACAGGCGAACACAGCTCTCTCTCTCTCTCCCTCTCTCTCTCTCTCTGCCTCACACACACATACACACACACACACATACACACATAGAAGGAACTGTCTCTGCCTGCAGCTGCAACACATCCAGAGACCACAGAGAGACCACAACAACAGCCGGACCTCAGACTGCTGCTGGCCCCTGGATCCACACCGAGTCTCACTCACAGAGGATCCCGAAGCAGGAGAGACACAACACCGCTGCAGCTTTGCATTAAAAGCACGGATCTACGGCTGCTGCGTTGAGCACAAATCCCACTGAGGATCCACTTTTGTCTACTTTTTGGTGATCCTACTCCGTCGTGCCACAATGTCCGAGGTGCTGCCATACAACGAGGGCAAAATGAGCGGCTACGGGGCGGACAGCGAGGTCAGTCAGATGTCCTTTAGCTGCGGACTGCAGGACACAAGCGCCTTTTTCGCCGCGTCGCAGGCGAAAAGACCCCCAAAGCTTGGACAGATCGGCAGAGCCAAGCGAGGTAAATGATGGTTAAAGAAAGGACATGCTGTCATTATGACTGATACATGCTCATGATTATTTATTAGATGAAAATGAGGGGAAAAAAAATATGAATGCAATGCATTATAGTTACTTTTTTTGTATCAGGACTGCACAGTTAATCGAAATATTAACACAACTGAAATATCCAAGTTTTAGAAGCTGCAAATTTTGAATTAAAAGGGAAAATGTGTGACAAAACAGCATTTTAATGAAGCACTGTAGTGCTGCAGAGATGCCCTGGCCTTTAAATCTTGTTCTCCAGATGTAAGAAAACATGTTTGTTTGGCACAGACTCCAACAAATCTCACACCATCATGATTTTAATAGTTTTCGTCAGTAAATATGAAAATTGTGATGCAAAAATAATCGTGAACCATACTGCAACGGCAATGTCTGTCAAAATAATCACAATGTTTTAAAAAATAATATTGTGCAGCCCTAATTGTAATTAAAAGTATCTTTTAAAGACCTTTAAAGTCCCATTGAGTTTTTTAATTTTTATTTCTAAATAAAAATGCACCACAGGATGAGCACTTTTTTTTTTTACTGCATGCTTTGGAGACGACATTCAAACTGTTAATGCACCAGAAATGATCTTTATGCGAGGACACACCCCAAACAATAGGACTTAACTGTAAATAGAAAAGCTTGGCTCGTCGCCATTACCGGGAATGAGTTGTTTTCACCAAGTGCGCGTACTCGAGGTCGCGGATTTTCCATTTTATTTATTTATTTATTCACCTGCAAACGCACCACACTCGCATTTGCGCTCTCTTGCTTTAAATGCGCCATATTTCCCCTCCACTACAGGCCATAAATAAGACTCCGTTATGGAGAGAAATCGTGACCTAGAATAAAAACACAATGACCTCACTGTTTTATGCACCTCTCAACCTTTTTCCTCCTCTCTTCTCTGTCCACAGTGGTGATCGAGGACGACCGAATAGACGAGGTCCTGAAGGGGATGACAGACAAGTCTTCACCTGGCGTTTAAGACACGTTGAACGATGCCTTGCAGACTCTTTTAATTTTGATCACCGATTTGAAGCACTTGTCGGCTGTGCATGTTCGAGGATTGCAGGAGAAAAACGACGGCACGAAGAGAGGATGGGATGACGAAAAGGAAAAAAAGGTCAAAGGATGGAGAAAATGGGAGAAGGCTGAAAGGAAGAGAGAAATGAGATGAAGGAAGAAAGGAAGAGAGAAAGAGACTCTGGAAAAGACCAAGATTTATCATGGGATTTGCTGGCAATTCTCCAAAACGAATCCCGATTTTAAACTACTGCTGCGCAGCAAGATGTTGAGATGGCGGACACATGCTCTGTATCTCAACCTCTGCTGACTTTAAATGATGGATGAACTTGTCATTACTTCACGACCATCTCCTTTTTTCCTTTCCAAAAGCGCTGTAAGCAACAAAATACTGCAACTGGAGGCTGAAGCTAAATCCCAGCCCTATTTCAATAAGTTGTACAGTAGGTAGGCTAAGCTCTCAGACACCCCTACCCCTCCTCCTCTTCCTCCCCCCTCCTCCTCCTCCTCCTCCTTTAGGCTTTGCTTTGTTGATTCAGTCAGCGACGGTGCATTCAAGGGAGCTGTCCTTTTCAGCACTGGTCCAATGCATTCCTGTTGCTGCTATTAACGCTTTTTAAAAACAGACCAACCAAACTCTCGAGTCTGCTAACTAGAGGAGACCCATTGTATGTAAAAACATATATCCGAGGACGGTGCAATGTTAATATTTTCTGTAGTAGAACCCCATTTTGTTTTTTGGCCCTTAAAGAGCATTAGGCCACAGTTTAAAACTGAACCACAGGCTACATTCTTCTTCTTCTTGCATCACCCATCAGTGGTAAACGGTGCAGGTTGGCACCTTCATGTAGCTGATTTTACACCGGCACATATCTTTATTTTTCCTCTTTTTGTCTTTTTTTTTTTTGCATTTACAAATGCTCAGATATCTACAGAGGCCAGCAGAGATGTGGACATTATAGTAAATGTTTGAAATAACAGTCATGAAATTGATGGGAAAAAAATAATTTGGTTATTTTAATTAATTTAGCAATTATTCGTGTTATTTCGTCTTCTATAAATTAAGTTTTTTCTCCATCTATTTGCATGAACTTTCACTCCGGTGCCAACACAGGTGCCACTACTCTTACCCTGGCACGCTTCTTTTTAACAAAAGTCATATTTGTATTTTTATATCTAAATATTTGTTATTTAAATGATATGCTAGTCTATCGTCTTACAATTCATCAACAAAAATATTTCTACTTCAGAGAGGATATACAGAATGAGACTAGGCTTCATACAGAAGAGGCGAATCTAAGATTTTAGGTGGACTGGTCTCGTTCTATATCAGAGGTTGGACGTTTTTTAAAGACTAACTGAATGTGTCTGGGGTTTTTGCACACATCAATGTTAAACTATTATTAAGAAATCGTATACTGTGACTTGAGCTTCGTTGATGAATTTGTTAGAAAATGGCAGTTTTAGAGTATATTGCACTGTTTACGAGTATCCTCAAATAACACGTTGTTATTTGACCGATTTTGGACATTACAGTTTTTGTTTTTTAATTTTGTTTATTTTGTACCATTATTTTAAAGAAACTGGATATGGTTTGTTGTGCATGAAACCTTAATATTTTCAATAATGAAACATCGTTTTATGAAGCAAAAAAGCAACAAAAATGTCATGACATTCTAAGAATGAGTCATTGTATATTATGATGCCATTTTCACTGTATTTGGTGAATTAATAAATGGTGAAAGAAAATGTTAATGTGATTCTCTGGGTTGACTTTTGTCCCAAGACATTTTTACTAACAATTCAATGGAAAATGACAAACACCAGCGTCACCTTCAGACATCACGTCAGCACAGTGACAATTAAAAGAATAAATCTGAGATCATTTTAAGATTCAGAACATACTCGCAGCTGCAGCACTAGAAAGCAAAAGTCTTCTCATTTCTTTGTTGGAGTCAGTAGCCATTACCTCAGTGACAGTAAATACTGATCCTTAATTAAAGAGCAGGGAAGGAACAGTGATCCATCTGTTAAGCTGTTAAACAGCTCTGTGCTGGCCTACACTAGTGAATCCATTAAACCACAGGCCCCCGGGGGAGCCGCAACAGGCCACATGATCATCTATCAAAGTCTACATGTACAGTGTCCTCATACAGTAGCTCTCACAAAGAAGCTACAGCAGGCCTGTAAACACTCGCTTTGGCTGGAGGAAAACCTGCATTGTAAAAATAATCATTTGTTTTAACTCAAAATTTTAAGTTGACAGAATTTTAAAAAATTCCAATGATTCAACACAAACTTCTCTCATTAAATTAAGTTGATCTTAATTCAGTTGTATTTGGGAAATGAAGTTCAATAAGCTCAAGTTTTAACTCTCAGGCCATTGATGCTGGGAAGTCTTCATTTAGTTGCGTTGATTGAACTCAGGACGGTACAGGATGTCTATTCAACTCATAATTTTGAGTCAAAAGACTTGAAGTTGGAAGAACTCATGTTTATAAGTAAAATAAATACTTTTAGCACCTTGAACATATATCTTGAATATCTACATTAAGTTCATCATTCGATTCCACTAAATTACTGTATAATTTTTTTAGGGTGTATGTCAAAGACAAGACGCTGTTGCCATCTTTTTGTCCAACTTACCCACACAGCCCTACACTGTTAATCATTTTAACTCCCCTGCTGCTTGAAAAAGTGAGGTAATTGAACTTAGGTTGAGTAATTGATCAAACTTGTCTTAGGAGTTTAGAAAGTGTAAAAACAACTGAGTTAAATTTACTGAACTTGAGAAAACAAGTTCAACAAACTTAAGATATCAAGTTGAGTCAACACAGACCTATGCTGTAAATCATTTTAAGCTGGTTGAACTTAGTTCCCCTGCTGCCTTTAAAACGTGAGCTACATGAACTGACAACTAACAACTGTTCAGTCAGACTTATAAATCAAATAGATTTGTTCTCCATTTTGAAAAGTCAGTTCTACATTAGACATGAAGAATTGAAGCTGTGTTTATTTCTACTGTTGTGGCTATCATGTTGTACCAGAGTTGGTTTTTTGCCAACATGCCAGGCTGCTACCAGTGACCTGTTTGATTAACAGTGTACCAGGTCAAGGACTGAATGCCATACTAACCTTCAGTGTGGTTCACATTGTTTTTATCATCATAAAAAGAAACGATGACTTATCTTAACATGTACGTAAACCTATAATATGTAAAATCTCTGCATTAAAATGTCTTAAAACACTCGACCTACTCTACATATTTTGTTGAGCTGTGTACTTACATCATCACAAATGATTCCTACAATGTTCAAACGCAGAGGCATCTGTAATTTATTCAAGGCATTGGTGCATTTCCTGCTAGCTAGCTGTTAATTGCTATACCTTCTGGGAAAACACAGGATATGTCAGATATGTTAGAGAGTGAAGAAGGAAGTCACATGAATGTAACTTGGTCATTACCTCGTCCATGAACAACACTTAATGACATCACCGAACTATGTATTTCCTTTGTTATTGTTTTAACGTGAGAGGAACCCCTAATTAACATATTACGCGATGAAGACACACCTAAAGTTTCCTTCATGCTTTGAAAACAAAAAACAAGAAATTTTAAGTTGAAGTAACTTGAAACTCAGAAAACATATTTACATTAAGTTAATGAGAAAAGCTTATTTGGTTCTACTAAATTGCTGTATGTTGTTTTACAGTGTCAGATGGGTTGAAATACCCCTTTAGTAAAACTTTCTTTGGTCATAGAATTGTTCAACATCAAGGGCATCCATTAATACCAACTGTGTTATGCTAGCTTGTTGAGAAGGAGGCTAAATAACGATCCAAACTCAGACTAAAATTTGGGGAAGGACAAACTGGTATGACCATTTTCAAAGGGGTCCCTCAGGGTATCTGAAGGAAAACTGGCTCTCTTACTACATAAGATGGATTGATACCTTTAAATCAAAAATCGAATCATGATCTTAAAATTGAAAAGTCACACTGAACTGTGGATTTGGAGAATTGTAACAACCCTAATAAATATACTAAAGATCAGCATGACAGCCATTTGTAAACCAATTTTTCTCCTAAACACAATTATCTGGATACATTCCTTAAAATCAGTTCATTTGTTTTTGCCGCTCTGAGATGCAAGCACCCTGTTTGTGAACATTACATCAACAGACCTGTGAAATGAGGTAAAACTGTCAGGTGAGGAAGAAAATGTGAAAAATACTGTACTACAGTGTTTGCCAAAAGTGTCAGTCAGGAAATTGTGTCAGTTGATATCACCCTTTTCCTCTACTCAAGGTACACAAACCTGCACAGCATTGATAACAATTCAATAAAAATTAATTTCCTTGTAATCACTCGATAGAATTTTCCTGGAAACCACGCCGCAGTTATGACAGACTTTCAGTGTCATTTGTTTATCTTTTGGAAGAACATCCAGGAGACGTCTATAAAAAGCTGCATGTCAACATCACATGAACACTGATCCTTATATTACTGTGAATTGCACTTCAGTCTAATAACAGAACATCAACAAAGCGTCACGAGTGTAGCCGACCACATTCCCATCAGAGAGATTATTGACTCTCCTGATAACATCAGCACTGCACTGAATGAACACATAGTGCTATCGATCATGTTGTTGTTGTGGACGTTGTGTGTGTGTGTGTCTGTCTGAAGCCACAGACAATTACACTTTTCACAGTAATGTGCAGCCCTGGAAGGCCGGAACCGGACGGACGTATTTGGGCAAATATTGAATTGTGTCAGCTGAGCTCCACGCCTCTCTGCCTATCATGTTTGTCACTGTAGACACGTGATTTCAATTAAGTTCAACCAATAATGCTGCAGGTTGCAGCTTTCCTTTCAGTGCTTTAACATTTCTGAGCTAATTTGGCATTTCTGCAGGCTCAAAAAACGGTCTTAAGGAAAATAATGGTGTTACTTTATCTTTCAGTTATTATCAAGAATTTCCCTAAACAGATAAAAACCAGCAATGAATTTATTCTACAAACAAGTTTTGTCTAAGTAGCCAAAGTGCCTCTGTGTCATTAAACATCATTATTACCTACAAACTATGAAAAAACACAAAATATATTGTGTTGGGTGGCATATCGTTTCATTACAATGTTTTAAAGTGCACAAAAATACTCTGCTATGATTAATATTTTGTTTAACATGATTTACCCACGTAAAAAGTACAAAAAAAAAGAAGAAATTCTAGATCTGGCCTTGCGTCCCGCCGACCACCACTGCTTGCACTAGCTTGACGAGTGAAAGAGAAGTGTGGATCACAATGGCTAGCATTAGCATCGGTAGAAACATCAGAAAGATTCAGCCCTCCATGTTTGAACCTCAGACCCATTTTCAGATGAGGACTATTTGTTTATGTTGTTTGTTAGCTGGTAAGCTGCAGTGACTGACACAGCTGACACTAACTCTCTCTTTTTGTACAGACAGGTCCATTCTGTGCTGAAGGTTTCAGGTTTCTTTCCCTGAAACTGGCTTTTAAATTTGTTAGATACCAAATCTAGCTAGCCTTCATCTGAATCTCAGATTTTAAAGATTATTTTTTGGGCTTTGACCCTTCATTTGACAGGACTGCCTTCAGATGGACAGGAAGTAGGAGACAGAGAAGGAGAACAGCATGTAGCAAAGGGCTGCAGGGTGGAACCGAACCCACGGCCACTCTTCAGCCTCTGTTCACAGACTGCACGCTCTACCAACCCTAAAATCTCAGATAATGCACAGATGTCTTTCCCTTCAGGAGAGACGGGTGAAAACGCGTCTCTAGTGACAAACTTTGTACAGATAACAGTCAGTATAATCAAGGTCAGACATTTTAGGGGACATAAATATGAAAAACATGTTTTTGAGAGGAGCAGAGCAGCAAACCCAAACCCAAAATATAAAAATAAAGAGGTTGTGGTTTTTAAAGGGGTTTTTGTCTTTTTACACTTATAATACAAACCAGCCTTTCAACAGAGCCAAGTTAGCTGTTTCCACCAATTTACAGACGGCACTTTAGATTGGTCTTTCAATGAAAACTAAATTAACACCAGATTTTTACTTTATGTTTTAGGATGCCTGGAACATCTCAGACAACAACTAATGAGCTGCTGTCCTCTGACAGGACAAAATTTCAGTCATTTTGCAGCTCTCAGGATCAGAGGTCAGCTGACTGTTAGTTGAAACTGTAGATGTAACCCCGGGGTCTTTGTGGCTCCTGTGTCATGACCTGGCAGATGGGCCCGGGAGTGCAGGTCACCCTGGGGTCAGCACAGACATGCCGTAGATGTCTCGCTAATGGACAGTCGCTGTGGAAAGATGGGGTGGACGAACATGCATGACAAAACAAACAAAATGCTAAAGCAGCAGCACCGACAGAACACTGTTAATGTTAAGTGCCATTGTACTGTTTCCTTTGCTGTTATCTCTTATACACACGAACACACACACAGCTGAGAGCAACTCTCAGTTCTAGGTTCAAACCGAGCGTGTGCAGCGAGGACAGAGAGCTTTGATCTGATTCCACTTTCGCCCCATCCTGAGTGGACGTCCATTAATATTCCTCCTCCAGTTACATAAGCCTGCCATACAGTATATTATGCCATTATGCTGCCCCAAGGGAGATGGGCAGATATACAGCGCTGCTGAAAGCAGCAGCAGTGCTTTCTCTTCGTCCTCACTACATCTAATGCAGAATGGTTTCCACCAACAAGAACAACTGGTGATTTCCTCCATCCCTTCCTCACTGGTCTACAACATTCACCTACAGGGTGTGCAGGTTAAAGGAAATTCTAGTGCATCACAGCCTGGGCCTTATTTTCATAGTTTTACTCAAAATGACTGAGGACACGACAACACTGCTATGTCAAAATCTGATGAAGCAAGACACAAGTTACAACACAAGTTATTTTCCATTTGAACATTTAAAAAGTTTTTGGAAGCCTATTTTTTCCCTTTTAAAGTTTTTTTTTTCTTTTTTTTGGGAGGAGTTTGTCCATCCTCTTACAAGGGTCAAAAGGACAAGGGGTGTTACACACTGTATAAATTTGTAAAGCCCCCTCAGGCTAATTGTAAGTTGTGATACTGACTTTAAGTTTTGACCCTTTGAGGTTTCTGTAGCTGGTCTGTTTTGAGGTTGAAGCCAAAGTAATAGTTAGCAATGTAAAATCAGCAGATACTAGGTTCTTTCAAAATATCAAAGGAAATTCATGAATTAAAGAAATGAAGATATGTTGTTTGATGTTAAGCATGTGAAGTAAAATTCAAACTCATTTGCAAAGATACTATTACTGTGATCTTGATGCTAATTTCTGTTCCTATTATATGTTAGTATCAATATGTAAGGATCACAGATCCAGACCAGATCTGGCCAAGAACCTACATGTATCCATTCATGAAGGCTCATCTGGCTATTCAAAATGGCTCATGAGGCCAAAACTAGCTACAGAAATATCTCAAATCTATGTTACCAATATCCAAAGTGATCTATAAAAGCTTGTATACTTCTTACATAGCGTATTGATGAGGCCTGCTCAGTCAACCACATGACCTTCACCTTGCAAGTTATAGTTTAAAACCTGTACAGTCATCTACTGCTTGTGTTTCTTGCCCACTGCTGCATTCCCAGATTTCAGAAATTAAATTTGTTAGTGCAATGTTTTTATTACTGACTGAACAAAACTACAAAAATAGGACCTTGGTTGTAAACTAGATTTTCCTTTTAAAAACCACTGACAAAGCTTTGAGTGCAGCTGCACTAAGTAGGCAGTTCAATGGGGTACAAACAGACAGTTGTGCTGTGTCGTGATTCAGTATGAACACAAACAACACATACAATGTGGCAGATAAAACCCAGAGATGTTTGGTTAAAGCATGCAGTCGACCTTTTGACTCGCATGAGCCCTCACGTAACACCCACACACCAAAGCACTCAGGGCCAATCGATGCAGACAGAGAGGTCAGGGTGGTGGTGGTGAGAAGAGTGACTGAGAGAGTAAAAGAGAGACAGAAACACCGAGACAAAGAGAGCGAGAGAAAGGCATTGAGCATGCAGTAGATTAGTGTTGTTGCTGCCCTTGGGCAACAGAGCATGGAGGACAATTAGCAGCAGGAGAGAAAATTCTGGTTCTGCTATCTCTCTCTCTCTCTCTCTCTCTCACACACACACACACACACCACACATAAATACACACAGCACTCTATATTAAATCATGGCCTCAGCAGACACCTGGATGACTCAGGTAATCAGCTGAAGAAACAAAAAACTGCACATAAGACGAAAAGGTCTGAGAGAAAATGATGACTAAAGCTCTCCTGCATGAGGCCTGTGCCCTGCTCTGTGGTTACATAACTTAAGTCCAGTCAAGTTAAATCTCACTGTCGGGGTCTCTGCCATTGCACATCAGTCAGTGCGACTAAGGGAGCAGAAAACCAAACATAAGGACTGCTGAATTTCAATATATTCATATATTGACAGAGCAGAAATGGAAGCAAGACAAAGACTGGGTTGCACCAAACATTAATTTAATCTAAGATTAGTTCTAATCAGAGTTTAGCAAAACTATTCTTTTAAAACGGATGAACTACCTGCAAGCTGAAATTAGTTTACTCAGTATGAAGATGGTTGCTTATCCAGATTAACATTAATAAATAAATAGAAAATAAATTAGTGTTGGGACCTAGCTAGTAAGTTATTTAAAACTTCCTTAACAAAATGGTGCATTGTTTGTTTGCTAGCTTGCAAAAAAGTTTTTACAAAATGCTACATTGTACGCTAGCAACCTAAAAAGTTGAAACATTGCATTGGTTGCTTGGTGGCTAAAAAGTTGTTGTTGTTTTTTTTTTAAGCTTATACTGTTTGCTAGCTAGCTAAACTAAAGATGTGTTGTTTACTAGCTAGCTTGTTTTTTTTTTAAACTGTTTTCTGGATAGGTAAAAAGTTAAAGATACCTAGCTAAAAAGTAAATATCAACAAAAATGTTACACTGTTTTCCAGCTAGCTAAAAAAAATTGGTTAGCCTTAGCTCACTCATGACAGCTCAGCAGAGAATTATTTTGCTCAATCCATCTAAAAAAATGTTGTCATCTTAAAACACAGGTAAAATTGGGGTTTAAAGTTTTGGTGCGACAGTTGCATAGTAAAAACTAAACTGAGGTTTAAAGAGTGGATTAAATTGAATGTTTTAAACTAGTTTAAAAGTTTGGTGTGACATAATGTAAAGAGAAACTTTGCTTTAATAAGGTTTGTTGGTGCAATCCTGCCTGAGTCCAATTTAGGACAAAGAGGGGAAAATGGCTTCATGCTCTGGGAAGAAAATAAGGCAGAAAAGCAGAAAAAATTACTCTCCATGAACAGGGACACACTAAGCCCCCATCCATCCCCACTGAGTGTTGAATCCATCAACTGTTTTTACGTCCCAGGGCTGCAGTGCGGCCTGGTCTGCACCCTGAATCCTCTATTGTCAATATCAAACCCACTGCCACTTATATAAGAACCCTCCTGTCCTTCACCCTGCACGGCCAAATAGGTGCCAGGGTGTTTGTTTAAGCCTCCTGTTAAGGTAGCCAGGGCACTGCGCCCAATCATCACCATGGAAACCAGATAATAGCCAATGGGGTTTACCAGGGGACAATGCAAACGGTCTAGTGGGGAGATACAGAATGAGTGACCACTGTCTGATAGTGAGACATTTCAATGTGTGCAACACTGTGTGTGTGTGCAGTGTGTGTTTATGAGTGTATGTGAAGCATATACAATAGAATAGAATACTGCAACAATCAAATACATTAAACAATCAATCGATTTCCATTGAACTGTCAAGCGAATTTGAAGAGATCTTTTGAAATGTTGCAAAAAAGAAAAAAGACAAGGAAAATGTGAACTGTTTGGAGCAAACAAACTACGCTATGCAACGCTAGTTTTGTCAGAAGCTGGCGGTATAGGGTCCGTCACGCATGACTGTAATAAACTGGAAGAAGTAGAATTTTTAGTGCATTAACTTATGCGATACTTCAAAATGTGCTTAAGAACATGTTGATGGCATCACAGCTAGTTAACAGTCAAAGGAAAAGAGTGTGGAAATTTCAAACCGTTTTTAGTCAAATGGAAATCTAAAATCCTTTTCAGTATAAAAGACAAACAAAAATTAAAATTGGATAATTTTATTTCTTCTGAGTACAACAGATTGGAAACAGAACTCGATGAAACATTGTCACCACAAGGTCCAATGAGCTTTCAATCACGAGTTATCATCCAGAACAGCTGGATCTTGTGGTGAGATTGTTTTGTAAACTGCTGTTTTCAGGATCAAGAATAACATTTTATCTCAACTTTAAGCAAACAATTCTAAGGTCTTTCTCCAAATGTAGGCACAGTAGGCCTGTCAGGCTTTGTATTTCTCCACATGTTGAAATGGTTTGCATGGGGCTGTAGTAAGAACAATGATGATGGGGTCTTTTCTTCCAGACTTTCCAACAAAGGGATGTATTAAACAGCTATGTGTTTATCTGCTCTAACATAAGCTGCACTTGTAAGCATGTCAGTAGTAACAGAGCTTTAAAACCAAAGACCATATCGTTACCATATTTATAATACTAGGACTAACTAGCTACAGAATAACAATGCCACTTCTTTCTTGTCATGTCTTCTACATGGATCAGCAGCTGGTGAGGATGACGACTTTACTCTTGGACAAACAGGTTTAGCGTCAGTCTTTTAGCATGATAACATGAAGGTTGCCATCAAGTGCATGACTAAGGCTTCTTTCACAAAATTCTTCTTTCACATGTGTCGGCTTGACACATTAAAAAAGTCAGCTAGAGACAGCTTTTTTTAATCAACTCATGGAGTGAATTAATTCACTAGCTAACTACTAAAGCTGACAAAAACTGCCCATGACTATTATTACATCAGCTGGCAAAATGGTTTGATCAATGGAAAATTTGTGGAGTTTTTGTCCTCAATTATTATTGTAGTTTTACACACCAACATCAGATGTCGTTCACCAGGAGATTAGCATCATCATGGTAAAACTAGTCAGGTGACTTAGGAAAAGATTTTAGAAAGTAAGGTTTAGGAAAAGATCATGGTTTAGGTTAGTTAAGTCAGTTAAGTTAGATGTAAGTTTGGAGCAATGGGCTTTCAGAGCAACAGGTGCGTTTTTGAGATAACAGATTAATGGGCTTTTGGACATTTTTCAGGCTATTGGGGTTGCAGCATAATGGACCGTTGGAACAATGGCATGGCAACATTTTGGAGACCATTTTGTCAGCATCAAACTTTAAGTTAAACAATCTACTGTGTTACACCAGCAGAAAATCATGGAACTAAATCATGGAACTAAAGAGGAGTCATCTGAAAAATCACACACCTTTTTTTTTTCAAGCCTTAAAAATAGGCAGTAATTAGATCTCAGTGGAGAATTAAAAATAAATGATTTCTACTTTATCAATGTGGTCCCCCCTCCAGTCACCAGTCTTCCTGCCTGTCTGCACGCCTGGCTCTCTCTCCCTTTCTGGTCTATATTTAAGCAGCAGAGAGCACAGGACCGGAGACTCGTCTCAAGTTTCCTCAACAAATAACACGCAGGGTGAGCAGTTACTTGTATGTACATGTGTATGTGCCCAAACGCGGCACCAGTGTGACAGGTGTGTCAAACACAGCGTAGCTCCATTAGCAGCCTTTGTCTGGAATCTAAAGCAGACATGGGACAGACGCACCCAGCCCCAACAGAAGGGGAGACTCTGACTGACATATTAATCGACTTGAACACTGACTTTACATGCAGGCCGGTGCCGCCGTTATGTACCGTGTCTAGACATGCCAGTTTGTCTTGCAAATTGTGCAACAGTGGCACGCTTGCACTGCACTGCTGTTGAATCTCTCTGATATACAGGCAGACAGAACAGTTAAGGACACTGGGATGTGAAATTGCTTTATAAAAGATAAAAGTTTCCATTATGAACTGCACTAGAACAGAAGCTGATAATAGCTGCCTCAGAAAATTATGACACAGACAGAAGAAGAACCGTGATGAGTCATAGCTAACGTTACTACGAATCACTCCGGCAATCACAATTAAAATGACTGTATAAACAATGCAATCGTATAAAAACATATAAAAACACTGTTCATGGTACAATTAAGCAAAACGAAGATTCATTAAGAGGTAAAGATTTTACTGAGGCACCATTTCTCTCAGTATCTTTGGTTACATGAGGCCATTACAGGCAATGCTGCTGTAAGTGCCAGTCAGAGGCACTGTTTTTGTGAGGTTGTGTGCCATTGCTGGATTAATTTGCACCTGGAAGCTCCAGTCTGAACACTTGATTTGCCATTTTGATTCTGAGAAACTCAATCACCACCAGGGACCAAGGTTATAATAGTTTTTACTTTATTTTAGTTTTTACTTTTGATTTTATTTTAGTTCAGCTTTAGTTAATTTTCAGAGTGTGTTTGCTAGTTTCAGATTAGTTTTACCTTTTCTTTAAGAGTATCGTTTTAAAGAGTTCTAAAAAGTTTTTTTCATTTTAATTTATGATACTCACCTCTCCAGGGACACCCTATAAATAAGGAGACTTGCTGACATCATACCAGTGTTGTTATACCGGTGGTGCTCTGTATTTTACTATTTTCTGAATTTGTTGTAACATTGAGAGAAAAGTCATGGGAAAAGGGCCAAGGTATGTTGGAGTAGTCCATATATTTTCATACACATAGGCTTTTTGTTAAAAACACCACTAATGCAGGTAATTTTTAAAAGTTTTAAATTAGTTACATATTTTGCTTGGGTTTTGGGTCGTGTTATTTAGTGTACAGTTAGTTTTATTAATTGCTTGTATTTGGGAGAGCCACTTCCCTAAAACCACGTCTCTGAGCTTGCTGATCTGTAGCTGGATATTTGACTTCCTGACGGGCAGGCCACAGGTGGTGAGGAAGGACAGCTACACCTCCTCTTCGCTTAATCCTCAAAATCGGCACGCCACAGGGCTGTGTGCTCAGACCCCTCCTGTACTCCCTGTTAACCTACGACTGTACCGCCAAGCACTGATCCAACATCATCATTAAATCTGCCAAATCCCCTACAATGGGCATTCACATCAAATTTAGCCCAATATGAACTTTTATTGTGACAGAAAATTACATATAAGATAAATTTATTTTTATCAAGTGTCCCTGGTGGTGCAGAATCTTAATCTGGTACAAAACAAATACACTGTAATCATTCCTCATAGATTCAACATCTATACCAAGACCACAATTAAAAATGCATCATAGCTAATTCTTAAAAAAAAAATATCACATGATAAAAGTAAGGTAAAGTTTGGGGTAACACAGGTCTCTATTGTATTTAAGCGTGAAAAAGTTTGTACTGTGATAACGACCTCAGAAACACAGAGGTAACTTATAAATGTAAGGGATAATATATTCCTAAGATTCCTTTAGATAACCCACTTATCTCATAGGTCGATATTAGACAGGAACTCTTCCTCGGCCTCACTGCATGTTGTGGCAACTCTGATAGGTGGAGATTTTGTCTCCTCTAGTAGCTTTTTCTCCAGAGCTGCATCCTCTGGGCTGAGCTCCTCTCCTTTGGTCATTACATACACAAAATACTCAAAGCCTTCTCCATAACTGTACTTCTTAATCGACCAGTTGTACTCGGTGCGGGCGTAGAGGCGTTTCCTGAAGAAAGGGTTGGCGAAGGTGATGGAGACAAATTGTCCTCCGGGCTTCAAGCAGCGACTAATCTGGGAGAAGAAAGAGGAAAGGAAGAGCATTAAAAGACAAGACCACCAAGACACACAGCATTATAATTCCAAACATCAATACCAGCAACCTCTACTGCTACAAAAACAGCCAGAGTTGTTCAGTCATATGAGACTGTTGCCATAATAATGTTCTCTAACTTCACCAAGATCTCTTACATGTTTGAAGTGAGTGAATATAAAAAGCTGACAAATTTAGGTATTAAATAACTCACAACAGCAACATGCATAACTTACAAAAATTTATCAATTACATTTAGCAATTTTTAATGATGATATCAATAAACCATTTCAAATTGCAGTTTTCTGCAAAAGAAATCTTCTAAATGAAATCAAAATCTATGTCTCTGAGACTACTATGTGTCTATTAAATTAAAGAAAAAACAAAATAAATGAGTGGAGAAATGCAACTTATTCAGGGAAAGAGGATCACTGAAAGGTTTTATATGGCTGAAAATGGTGTGAATCGTATCGTATGGCCTACACATTTGTCAAATCTCATCTCAACTGAACATCTATGGGAGATTTTGACTGACCACCACCATAATCAACTCACCAAATGAGTGTATATCTTTTGTAAAGCTCAGCCTACCAAGCATTAAGCTGTTTTGGCTCAACACCTCGCTATTTATGTAGTTTTTTTCCCCTTAATTTGTCACAGTTCTTCTGCACATCTATTGAATACAAAGTTCCCTAAAATTGGCATCTCTACAGTCAGGCACATGAGATGCATCTACATAAGCCAGAGCAAACACTATGTACTGAGCTTTTCAGTCCACAGTGCTGCTCAGCCATGCAGTCTGATAACACAGTGTGACAGCACGAAAACTGCGAGGGTCCCGAATAATTGTTGTTCTGGGTCCATCGACACTCGAGTGTGTTGATCCTTCGTGTGAGATACACGTGTGCATCACAACACAGTAAGCTTTAGAGAGCTGCAGAGCATACGAGAGTACACACACACTCACACACACACACACACACACACACTCACACACACTTAGAGAATATGAAAACTGACACAAACAGAAGCATGCAGAGACACATTCACGCAGACTCAGGCAGGGAGTTTCTCAAGAGACATAAGTGTGCGTGGGAGTGAAGGGACAGAATCTGCAGAACACTGAACAGTGAGCAACTAACTTTTTGTATTTCATACAAAAAAAAATATATAAACCAAGTCAACATGTTGTCCGCTGAGAGAATTATTACAGGCATACAACAGATTTAACTGCAACAACTTTGCATAAATTTGTTAAAAAGTAACAACTAATTCAAGAGTGAGTTGTGAGTTTGAGGTGCATGACTTGAACTTGACTGACTCGAGTCCAAGTCATGAATTAGACAACTGATGGCCGGTACTGGATGAATTTGACTTTGACACCGATGAGTGACTTCACTTAACCTTTGAATGACTTTATATCCTCCCAAAGCCCAAAGATTAAAAATTCTGTTATAAAAGTGACCTATAAAAGTGAGGATTTACTTTGAATCAGTCTGTCTGCAGGCAGCGCTTGGCAGTGCCCATCAGCAGACAAAAGGTGACACCTCAGATTATCACAGTCGAATAAAATGACTATGCTGTGGTAAAAAAAAAAAAAAATGTATGGCAACATACAAAATAAGCAGCACAAAAACCACAGATGGAGAGGCAATTACTTTCAACATCAAAAGGCTCATTTATGCATCCATTAAATACAAAAATAGATAGGCGCTGCTTAGAGTCAAAAGTTACCTCAAAGAAGAGTCAAAAGTTTCTGACAACAATAAATAAGACAATGCTGGAGGAGGTTGTAATAACGTAATTCTTAAAGAAAGAGGAAAAAGTGGAGGCAGCATTGAAGACAATGGTTGTTTGTGTGCTCATTATATCATTGTGACTGCGACATGTGAACTCCGTCATGTCCTGCGGTTATGTGTCGCTTGAACTACTGGCTAAACTGCTACACTGCCCCCCACGACTACTGGTGGTACTGCTTCCTTTTTGTCTGTATCCATGAACTTTCAGAAAGCGTGCAGAAATATGGACAAAATGAATGCAGAGTACGGACTGCAGGCTTCACTTGTGTCCGGATGTGTATCTAACATTAAGCACAAATGATCCATAAAGCTTCACAAGGAATAGTTGGCTGAGGCTAACAGTGCTCTCTGAGCAGCTGAGCAGCTAACATTGCACCTATGGTTTGGTAGTCTGAATGTTGTCTTTTAAAATCAGCTGTTTGTAACGTAAGCTGTCTGTCGTGCCAGATGGTTACAGAACCATGTGAGAAGTTGAACTTTGAAACTGTTTGGAAAAGGGCGAAAAACTTGGCAAGTGATTGGATGAAGCATCTGTTTATCACAGGCTAACTTCAACTAATCAGATCAATGAACCATAGGACATAAATCAAACATTTGCCGAAGCCAAACAGGAGAAGAACAAAAACATCTTTATAGTTTTATTCACATTATATTTTGTCACATTCGACCTCCATCCTCACTCTCTGACGTATCTGACACAACTCATGTTTTCCCAGAAGTTATAGCAACTAGCCACTAGTTAGCAACGGCTAGCAGAAATAGCAGTTACCTTGTCTAGTATTTTTAGACATTTTAATGCAGAAATGTTATGTTAGCTTTATAACAATTTAAAATTTTAAATGTGAAACTTTTAAGTTACAAAAAATATGATAGCTGGGTAAACTACATCAACTGACAAAGATCTGTGAGATACAGTTGAAACCTCCTGAAGCTTGAGTTAGATTTTTTTTTTTCTGTTTAATTTGAAATGTTACATGAGCACCACATGGACATCTACTGTCCAAAGGGATTAGTTAACTAAATATAAACATGTAAAAACTGCTCTAGAGACATAATTTATTTTATTTATTCATGATTCAGGCCACACATTGTAGTATATGGATGTGACAAGCTACTGCATGGTTTCTGAGAGTGGCTTCATGCCTGGGCTTTGAAGGCAGAGCTCACGTGTTCCTGTCATGAAAGCTGGGGAGGTAATGTCATGCAGCCAGGACAGAATAGTAGTAGCAGTCTGTACAATAAGCTGTGGAGGAGCACAGTGGCTCCCCCCTACGCTGTCCTGGGGTCCTTGGGGAGAAGAGTCGTTCTGAGATGAGCACGTGTATCCTGCTCTTCTCACATGATTCATCTCCACCAGCAAGCAGCCCGAGCATGAATTATTCACTCTCCACTGTGACACGGAGGAAAAGCGAGAGGAAGGGTGGAGGGGGTCGATGGATATGGGAGAAAATGGGTAATATAATGCACAGAAATGGGAGAGAAAAGGCTCGGGTGATCTAGATTAGGGAGTACCTGACAAAAATATGGCAGGGAGGCGAAAGAATTTAGAGTGGAAGCCATGACTGTCATAGAAAATGGAGTGGATAACATATTTTCAAAACCTTACTTTTACTTTTGAAGGTGGTCCAGACATCTTAACTGCTCCTCAACCAAAAAATGTATAGAGTATGTACAGAATCAACAAACTGATTCCTAAATCTACTTCTCTGGCCTTAGATGTTGGATATTAATCCACATATAGTGGGAGAAATGTGGCAAACTACTCTCCTCTTCAGGGCAAAATGCTGCTTAAGCATTCTTTCGTGATGAGCATAGAATTAAGGCTTGAATTAAGGTGTGTCCTTTTAAAATGATATAACTGTCCACATACAACACTTCCTCCTTTACGCTGTCATGGATGTTAAGCAATACATCCACTAGAGAGAACTGCTCAGGGTCAAAAGTCTCCCCATAGAAAAAGAAGAATCAAAAGTCTGTGACAACAACAAACATGGCAACACTGGAGAAGGTTGTAATAATGTACCACTTGAGAAAAAGGCAAAAGCGGAAGCAGCGTTGCAGACGCCGGTGATCCGTGCAGCCATTAAATAGACTGTGACATGTGAACTTCTTCCTCTTCCCTATGGTCGTTTCTCTGCCCCTCCAATGACTCCTCCCGTTTCAGAAAAGGTAGGAAAGTATGGACAGAATGATTGCAGAGTACGGACAGACGGCTCCATCCACAAAGCTGCAGTTTTAAAGGAAAACTCCTCATTTAAGATTGCAAACTTCCCAAAATGTTGAAGAGTTTGTGTCCACTACAATGGTAGGTCCAGGTAAGGTAGCAAATAAACATCATAATCTTTCTAAAAATACTAACTATCCTTTAAAGCTACAATAATCAAATTTTGGCGCCTGCCATTCTGCAGCAGCGGCAGCCTGTGCAAACTTCCCTGGATGTTGCAGCTGTAGTCCAAAGTGAGCCTGTGCCACAACTTATCCAACCACTTCATATAACACCGTAAACTGCAGTATGATGATTGCATAAAGGCCAAGAAGAATAAGGTCGCTAATGCTACCACACTGAATACCCGTCCTTGTCCAGCATCAACTCAGACATCCATAACAGCAACGCAGTACAGCCTGTGATTGTATGAATGTAGCAAATCGTGAAGGTGAAAGCTGCTTCTCGGAGATGCACTGTGAATAATAACCAGTCTTATTTAGAGGCACAGATTGTACATTAGCAGGAATTTAGCGCAACATGGAAATAAAAGCTGTCCTCTTTTTATTTAAACCTGAAAGTGAAATGAAAGTATTTTGTCCTTAATACAATGATAATAAAATATAGTAAAAGATAAGATAATGAGATAGATAACAAATAAGATACTAAAATAATGGTGATAGATTATAGTGATCTCACTGTTGATCAAAATAACTGTGATTATCATTTTGGCCATAATCACCAGGCAAGCAGCTGATAACAAGCCAACACATTCACAGCCACATCAGTGGCTTAGGCTGATCTACTCTGTTTTTGGTTTAGCCTGAACCAAACAGGGGGGTCTTTAGATGCTGGATATTTGTCTACTTTCACCAACTAAATCACTAACTTTGTCTTCCTGCCATTTGACACTGTGCAGGTAGAGTGCAATGTGCTCATTAGAGCTTTTTGGCTGAAAACAGCTGGGGTTAATAAGACTGAACTATACAGCAAATATGCAGGCTATAAAAACAAAATATTGAAGCTAAAAGGCTCAGGAGAACTGCAGAGGTGGGTGTTAATTCTTTGTAATTCTGGTGGTATGAGCAACAATCTCACATTACAAAGTGTTTTTTTTAATTCCATGTGTCAAAATATATCAAGTTTAAAACTAACAATGATAAATAGCGTTCTCTTTTCCCTTAAAAACATATTAAAGGACGGTCACTCCAGAAGGCCAGGTAAAGTCCAGCACAGGTTGAGCCCTCCAGAGGATTTGGTGAGTGCATAAACTGGAGAGGGAGTGAAACAAAGTACATCATCCTGACTTCACCCCTTCAGTCATTATTCATGGCACTGAGATGTATGGGTGCACCCTCTGTACCTGTGCGGTGTAACTCCAGAGCCTTATGTCACTGCTGACTGGGGGACTGACGTCATTGCAACCCAAGACGACACTGAACTATAGCAAACAGCTCAGCTATAACCATGACTGCTTGGCAGCGAGGACGGCGGTTGGAGGACGGCTTCAACAGTCAGTCCTGTTATGTTTTAGACCATTTCAAACCAGACAAACAAGAGTGACACATCACACTTAACCATACCACTGCATGTGTATGCAGTAGGGTTCTGCAATAAGTTGATTTCTATTGTGAGATGACAGAAAAATATCTGTTGTTCAAGATTATGCTCTGTTGTTTATTTTGTTGTGTTGCAAATCACAATCTTAGCCGCAATTTCGTTTTACATTTTGACAACGCTTTGCATTCTTGCATGGCTCATGCAGGCAGGAAATTTGCATGAAGGCAACAAAAACAAACATGGTGGAGAGTGAATGTACCACAGGACCAAGAGAGGGACTCTGACCAGTTAAGCTAAAACGAGTAGCTCATACCTAAAAGAGGAGCTACTTCTGTTGCATGAATGTGGTTTGCAAGCTATGCTGTAGTCCACAGGGGGCAACTGTAACATGCTCAGGTCCACCAATCAGAAACAAGACAGACTGATGACTTTAACTTTGCACATATTCAGTCGGTTTTTGCCTGTGGCACAGGAACAGGACCATTTCACCTCAGCAGAAGTTTAAACAAAAAGATTCTGAAGTACAAACTATGATGATGAACAAACAATGCTAGTATAAGTGCTGCCTATTCTACTGGGGGACCTTGTAACACTGAGTTACAACGGCCCCCAAGGTACATGGACTAATGTAAGCACCGTGTTTGTCTGTGTTGACACACTTTTCTGTTAGAAAATGAACATACTTCACAAAATTAAAATGTAAAATTACTAATAACTTACTAACTAAATGACTAAAATGTAGAAAAATTGCCCAGTCTTCTGCAAAATTAGAAATTAGACTTGTGCCTTACAGCAGCAATGTGATTACTTTGAGGTGTTCTTTCATTTGAGATGCAGCGGGTTAATGTGCCTGACTTTAACAATTGCCCCGAGCCACTGTTACAAATGGCCCCACCAAGGGGGTAACTATAACACTATGACGTCTTGTATTAAATTGAATATTACAGCCTTGTTCTAATTAGTGAAAACATATCAATTGTATTATTAATTGGTGCACGTATATATGCTCCTTACATCAGTTTACTAGTGAATTTCAGATAGTCTGTGAGTTATGAAGGAATATGTAAAAAATGTCACAATTGCTCTCCTACCTCTATTTGTCAAGTACATAATTCAGTAGGCCTTTCCATGTGGTCATTTTACATAAACTCTTTACTAACTGAATGTACAGAAAACGTGCTATATCGTGACATATTGTTATCTAGATATGAAATAACCTACATTGGGATATGAGATTTTGGTCATATCATGCAGCCCTGGTCTGCAGGATACATGACTGACCGAGATTCTCACGCTCAGCATGGACATGCATGTTTGCATTCACAGGAAATCCTTATGATGAGGAGGATGGATGCATGGAGTGTGGTGAGTCATATTTATACACATTCTGTATGTATATCAGCACGCGCAGTACGACAGTGGCTCTGGCACTATGTAAATCATCCACCCACACATCAGAGCGGTGGTATTATTATGATATGAAGGATCAACACTGGCAGGTCTGTTTGGATGTGATGATCATCTGCTCTGAAAGTGACAGATAAACAAGTGTGTCACTTACAGAAGAGATAAGAGGTCATTTTTCAGGACATGCAGATAAGCTGTAACGTATCTAATGGGGTCCAATGTGGAGTCTCTCATCCGAATCAACAGGTGGAAGAGGCCTCGCTGGCTGTTACACCCAAACACTGGAGTAAGGAAACAACATCCCCAAAACACTGAGTCAGTTTCCCCCCCGTCCACTCTCAGTCAGACATCTGTAAGCTGATCCTAAGTGGGCCACAGGGCTTCTCCAAGAGGACAGAGGAAACCACTCTGTTAGCGCCCATCTTCACACACTCACACTCTGCTGATTCAATTCCTCAACATCCCCACTCCAACATGGACACACACACACACACACACACAGCATCATGGCCTCTCCTGAATTATTAAGCATGCTGGCGGAAGCTTGTGTCTAAGTGACCTGACCTGTCTTGAGTGTACTGCAACAAAGAGGTAAAATGAGATCAGGAGTTAAAGTCCCCATGAGGAATTCCACTCAAGCTCACCCCCATTTTAAGACACTTTACACACACATTTGTAAACATTAATCATTCCTTTGTATATCTGTTGGAATGCTACTATTGATCCAACAATTAAAAAATATATATATTTTACGAATTTCTCTCCAGGAAAAACACAGCTCACTGCAAGCATGGTTGTAGTCTCTTAGTCTTAATGACAAACCAAACTGATAATACAACATTATAAAAAGCTGCAGCTGCATGTTTTGAGTTTAAATTCAACTTTTTAGTGTACATTATCATAACTGTCTCTGCATTGTTGTGATCACCCTGTTAGGAAGTAATTTGGCCATGATTCAAACAGTCTTTGTATTGGGGGAAATAAATATTGAAATAAATTTGAAATATTAACGTTTTATATGTCAGTCCAAGTCAGTGCCTGACCTTTCTGCAGTAGTCAGAGAGAAGATAAGCTGTCGATCCAAGGAGAATGACATTTCATCTACTCTGTAGGCTCTCTTTCTCCAGGTGTGTGTCCTCAGTTTCTCCTATTCACTGCTTTGTCTTCCTGTCCTCATTGGACTGCAATAATACTCATCCCCTGTTATCTCCACCCATTCTCTCCTCTCTGGGCTCCGGTTTGCCCTAAGATACTGTACATGAGATAACTGATTGTGTCCGGTGGTTAGATGAGGACAGGGTGGCGGGTGGTCACATCTTACTCTGTGGTTTCACTCTGCAGGACCTTCAGGTTACATAATCTGGGTTCATCTGAGATTGAAAAGGTGTGTTAGTGGCTCCTGAGGCAGGAAGAGGACACGTTGACTTCCTTTTCAATTTTCTCGCATCAGCACTGATCTGTAGATGATCTGCGATATTTCACTTCAGGGTTGAAATGTTTGAAAGATAAAAACAAAAACTATATATGAGAAAAAAAATCTAAGTAAGAAGAAGAAAACTGCAAACAAATGAACTGAAAATGAATGAATGCCATGAAAGAAATTTTCCTGGTTTATTGGAAATTTTTACCATTCATTGATCATTATGTGGTGGCCAAAAATACTCTGTACTTTGACATGAATTTAACCGTTTTCATATAACAAGGTTAGCATTAATCATGACATGCCAAATATAAAAACATGCATTTATAATGGTACCAAAGGTTGAGGGAGAAAAACATGAATAAAGAGTTGAAACTGCAACTCAACATCCACTTAAGAGACTCTCAAGACCATGAGATGAAGTTAAAAGCTACATAACAGCTAGAAGGTGGACCCTTACTATTTTTTTCTGGACAAATTAAAGAAAGTTTTAAGAAAGTTCACCTGAAGATCTAGTATGCCCGTATGAACTGACTGTGGACAATCAAACACATGAAGTGGCCTACAGGAATGTCAAAACAGTGTCAAAATCTGATAGAGGAAGTAGCTGAACCATAGTATTAACTATGGGACAAGATAAGCATGTTAAGCCAAGTGGGGAAAATGAGCGAAAATATTATGTTCATATGGTCATTCATTTATTTTGCTTTTCAGATTCCATAATTATTCTTTTGCTCAGAATCAGCAAAACCAAAGAACTGATTGCTGATTTTTGGAAAAGGGAGGCAAAGACACACATCTCTGTCTACATCAGTGGAGCTGAAGTGGGGCAGGTGAGCAGTTTTAGGTTCCTGGTAAACAACATCACAGAGAACCTGTCATGGACATCACACATCTCTACCCTGGTAAAGAAGGCTCAGAAATGGCTTTGATTCTTAAGGGAACTTAAGAAGGCAAAAATTCCTGTAACACGTTCTTGTTGACTTCTACAGACAAGCAAATGACAGCATTCTGACCAAACACATCATGAAATGTCGTGGGATGCGCATGACCCAGGACTCTACAGTGGGTGATTAAAAGTGCCTAGAACATCACTGGAGGAGGTGAAGTGTCTGCGGAGAACCAGACAACACCCACTCCAGCTACAGTCTGTTCACCCTGGTGCCATCTGGCAAGAGATACAGAAGTATCTGCTGCTGTAAAATCACACTAAAGAGCATGTTCTTGCCTCAGGCTGTGAGACTCCTCAACTCATCCTCTGCTCTCGACCATGCAAAAAATCCACTGTTAATCCATTGCTTATTTAACCTTCAACTACACAAGCCAGAAAAGCTGTTGCAGATTCATACTGTACTAAGTATAAACTTCTACAACAATTGTCTGTGACACTGCTCCATAGGAAGATGTATGTGTGTTGAGAAAGTCATACATGCACAACTGTAAACATGGCAAAGTGAAAGAAGAATGATGGTATTGGTGTCATCAAGTGGGAGAGTGAAGTCTTTTTCACCTCCTTCCTCATCGCTGATGTACATTATACAAGTCACGAAGGACGGCAAGCTATGACCGGTCAAGGTCCAATCTGTAGTCTGCTATCTCAGTTATTGTTTACTCTGAACTGATGATGGAGGCTTTAGTATGTGGGATGATTAGTGAGAGCAGAGGTGCAGCTGATGCTCCATGAACATTTGTAGGTGTGTGTTTGTTTGTGTACCCACTTTACTGTGGGTGAGGCAGCGCTGATCAGTGGGCAGAGACAACAACAGAGTGCTATCGCTGGTCAGCAGACTTGTACGGACCACAGCCTACCGTCTCCTTTAGAGATACTGTACACACACAGGACAAAACACACACACATGCACACACGCACACACACACACACACACACACACACAAAATGTGCATGAACAAAGACATACTTGAAGTGGAGCAGGGAGCAAAGCAGAGAGGAGGTGAGCTTTTTATTTAGGTCATATTTTAGATCATATTTTATGAATTCTCTCCCATCTTCTCAGTGGTTGTTTACTGGTTTCATATAGCTCTGCAGACCCCCTCCCTGCAGCCATCCCCCCCCTCCCCTCCCTGAAGGAATGTGCATTTGAAATCAACCGCCTCTCTTCCTTTCCATTTCACCTCACCCGTAGCCTGCAGCCAGGCATGTGGATGGCAAAAACGTGTAAACGTCTTAAGGAAAAAAAAAAAAAAAGAAAAGAAACGGAATTGGAGTGGGTGAGACGAACACAGAGAAAAGGAGGGGTGGTGAGAGCGTAAAGATGGGAGGGAGGGGTGAGAGAATGAGGTCTCAATGCCGGTCTCCTAACAAAGCAGATCTGCTCTTCCCTCCAGGGGTGCAACAGCCTGCTTCCTTCATCCCTCCATCCCCTTTTTTTTTTTACCCTCCCTTTCTCCTCTTCTTCTTTCTCTGAGCTCCTGCCTTCAAGAGCCAAATGTGTGAATGCTATAAGGCACCATCTGCCTGGAGAAGCTTGAGTCTGAGCAAGTATAAATTTGCCTGTGCGAGTGGGCTGTTGCTGCCCAAGCAAAGACATGGCTTCCTCTGCAACATGTTTTAATTTGAAATTGACACCTTCCAAAATGCTTTACATAAAGATCATATTTTTTCTAAGATAACAGTTTGGGTTGCTCCATATGCTCAAGAGCAAAACAACATAATTAACATGCATAATTCTAATAAGACAATTTATACAGACTTATGTTCCCGCTCGAAGATTTGTAAGAAAGCTGAGACTCATGCATGTGTGTGCAGGACAGCGGAGAGAAAGATGTTTTTAAACATGAGCTCTCAGTACGTGTGTAGCTTTTAACTGAATCTCTGTGGTTTAGTTTCTGTCCTGCATTGCTGTTTCTACTTTCAGGTGTCTATTTTACTGGTTTGTGTTAGCTGTCAGCTGATAGAAGTTGTGTTAAGTTACTGCTGATGAAAAACCCACGTTTCCCCAGTTTTGCTGCTTCGTTATAAAAGCTTTTAGATATAGTAAGTAAAATGTTTAGTCACCATGCAGCCACTTGAGTAAAGATGAGTGCACAACTGTTAATACACACCTTCAGGCTGGTGCACTGTGCTGGGCATATGCACCAAGCTAAACAATGTATGTATCAAAAAGGGAAAAAAAGAGTGTCACAAGTTACTGATGGAGGTGACAAGCCTCTCCCGAAAAGGGGTGAAAATAGCATGTCCACCAGGGTATTATGTTTGCTCATGACAGAATCATCTGAACTGGGAGTGAATGCCCATTGCACTCTTTCTCACTGAAGACAGAAGCCAGATGTTAGTGTTATTTTTGTCCAGTGTAAAAGGGGTTTTACAGTAGTTGGCACAGTGATGGATAGCAGGGAAAACTTGAGTGTTGGATCCCCTCGTCACTGACTTCTCCTTTCTGCCCACCCACCTTTCCTCTCCTGAATTTCCTCTACCCTCTTGTCCTCCCCTCTCCTCCGCTCTCCTCTCCTCTCCTCACCCAGCTAACTCACACCCCATGTCCTCCACCCACCCACTGCACAGATAAATTATACATCAGAGACCCTCTCTCCCCGTCTCTTCTCTCCCTCAGCATCCATCCACCCTTGCCTTACCAGGACAAAAATGGCTTGCTTGTGCTCGAGTGAAAAAGCTGACACTGATTCAAAATGGAAATGTTTTAAGCTCAATACCTGTTCTGATATAAATCTGAGTGCAGGTTGTTGTGTGGGCTTGTGGAGGCACGGGCTGCCGTAGGAAGACAACAAACATCCTGCCTTTCAAGTAGGCGCATCCCTCCCTCACACCTCGCGTTGTCATGGAGACTAAAGTTTAGCAGCGCTGGTCAGGGTAACTTATGTAGGTCAGAGTGGGACACCTCTCAAAACAAAAACACCAGGCAGCAGAACAGTGGAACTGGCGCCTTCGTTAGGGTGAGGAGACCGCCAGAAAGTTCGGATAACGAGCAACACTGATATGAGAAAACAGCTCCAACAACACAAAACTACACTGAGTGTTTACAGTGGAAATAAACATCAACATTTCACTGGGATTTGAGCCTTTTTCAGTCAGAGAAAAGTCTTTCTCAGCAGCCTAATTAGTGGGTTGACTTCAGGGGAATGCAGGAATAATAAAGACAAGGAATTACTATTTTTTGACATTAAATGTAGCTCTGAACTGGGTCACTGCTCATGTGTTTACAAAGTGCTTCTTCAGCATGAAGAATGCTTCGCCTTGGTCATTTCCCTTAAAATGAGGGAAACTCTTGTCTTCAGGGAAGATTTCATGCTGCGAGATGTAATGTCAGCATTAGTGTGTGTGTTGCGTGTCCGTGCGAGTGCGTCGGACCCCTGTCTAAACAATCAGCATCTCCGCATTCAGCTGCCACAGTCTCCCCTCGTGGCAATCGGGCACGCCGAGCTAAAATTATATCCTCCCTTTCTTCCCTTTTCATCAAAAATAACCGTCTCTGGCTTTTATCTCTCCTTTCTTCTTTATCTCTCCCACTCCCTCTCGCTGCCTCCTCACCCTTTCTGCCTTCCCTCTTCCACTGGGGACCAGAGAGAGGTTTGCTTTAATTACTGAACTACTTTTCACACCGGCAGAGAAAGACAGAGACACACTTCAGACACCCACACACCCGCCCACTGTCATGCTCCCAGCATCCTTGCACTTGCCTTTCATGCCTATATACTCCCTTTTGCTTGTGTTTAATTTGTAAAAACTTGCCTCATCCCTGTTCACTACTTTACAGCTGTCACAGATACAAAGCAGCGTTTCACTGCGGTCAAATATGCTGAATTAATCAAGCAATGTTTGCTATTCTTGGCGCAGAATGATGAAAAAATGATGCAGACTTTGTGAAAAACTTTGTACTGGATGGGAAGGCACAGAGTCAGCGAATGTGTAATTAATAAACTCATCTGCCTTTCAGAACAGTTCAAAAAATAGTAAAACTCAAAGGAATATGAGCTGCGGAGAAACTGGAGCAAAACGTGAGCGGCTGGTACAGTGACACGTTTGGCTTAGAAGCAGGAAGAGTGAAAGGAGGAGGGAGTGCGGGTGTTCCCCTTCGCTTTGGCTTGCTCCCTTTGCACCGCTGTTTCAGTCTCTAAATCTGATGCTACCGTTTAAAGCCCAGGACACTTATTACACTTATCAAGCCCTCGCTTGCACTTATATGTAATTATCCATTAAGGTCTTGTGGGTAGACTTGCGTCAGCAGTGGCCGGGTAATTAGTTTATTGTTGCCATTCTCTTTTTAGCAACACTTACAACTTGCACAACAGCTGATGCTTTACTATTTTCTAGATTAGCTTTAACCATAAACAGCCACTGCATATGGAACAGCTGGGTTGAAATGAAGAAGTCAATTATGAGAGACAGAAATTGTGGATAGATCAAGAGCCAAAACAGAAACTTCAATAAAGTCTTCTCATTCAAGGTGTCTTGCTCTCCTTTTTAATGGCGAGCCAGAGATAAAGAGTTTGGCAGCAGCTGGAGACACAGCGAGAGGCGGAGGAGGAGGGAGGCAGAACGAGAAGTAAAATGGGCCAGTGTGTCTGGCTGCTGAAGGGGTCTCCCACGGGACGGGTAAGGGGGACAGGATAGCCCGGTGGAGGTTCCAGCAGCACACTAACACAGTCCAGTCCTTCACTAGGCTAGTGGCACAGGGAAACCACTAAAACTAGCACTGGCACCCGAATCAGCTCAGTGCTTCCAAGGCAGCTCTGAGGAACTTCTCCATCTGTCTTTACACGACTTGTCAATAAACATTACAAAAATATCTGACTCTTATCATAGTACTGATCACACTGGCACACAGTGTCTCCTGTCACTTTTTATTCAAAAATTCAAACTACCAACTGAATGCAGAAAGAACGAAATATTTGATGTGTAATCTGAATTCATGCTGCCTACAAATACAACTTGTTAATCCATAATTACGACATGGAGGACAGCATCAGAGTTCGTTGGTGTATTAGCCCAGCAGGTTGAGACTTGCACTCCAGTAGTGGGGCATTTTAAATACGCTGTCGATCTATTTGCTGGCTTTGTAAAATACTCCTACCTGGAATTGTTAGCTCGAACAGAACATGATCAGACTGGATTTTCACTGGCGAAGGTTACTGCTGTGGTGAGGCAAAAAGCAGCAATGACTGGAAAATAGTGTTGCCAGGATTGTACACATAAAAAGTGGAAGCTAGCATGGACAACGAGCCAGCAAAAGTGTTTGACATGTTGAGAACTGTTTTACCTATTGGGGCAGGGCTGTACTCTCCTGTACTCGCCACCTCTGCAGTGGCAGCATAGACAAGTCTGTGCAGTCACAAGAAAGTGGCATGCATGGATGTCCAGACAGCCAAACCATGTCCCTCTGCTCCAATGCTTGTATTATTTCATCATGCACTTATTTAAAGAAGAATACAATATTTATTTCCTGAATGAAAGGTGAACTCCAACCACTCTCTCAAGCTGGCTAGACAGCGACAATCAAAGTTTAGTCTCAGTCCTCAAGAATAAACTGGGAACAAAAGTCAGAGTGAATTCAGACCCCACATATTTTAGAATTGGCTATGCGTGCTGCTTGGTCAAGGGCTCTAACATGTTATTGGTGGTGGGGGAAACCAGATCACCTGGAGGAAATCCACATGAGCACCCAGTGCTGACCACTGAACCACCATGCTGTCATTATGACTAAGAATCCTTGAGGGTTCCATTAAGATAATGAGCTCCAGTTTTCCATCTCTACTGACCACTTAATAAGTTACTTTGTGAGGGGAAAAAATATGTATCAGCCATCGTTCCTGGCCGAGCACTCAGGCCCAGAGGCCCAGGAAGACTCTTCCCCCACAGGTCTCAACCCACCGGAGACCTCGCAGTGACTCATCCCACAACAAAGCAGAAGTGGGTGTCCTTTGCTTTCCCTCGCTGGCTTGGCTAATCAAAAGAAAATGTAGTATCCTGTCATTATGGAGAGGCACATTTACTCATGAGTGCAGCAAGTAAATTGTTTTTACCTTTCTCGGTTTCCCTCAGAGGAGGGCTCACTCTGAGGGAAACCAATTCATTTAAGATGGTGCATGTCAGAGAAATAACAGTAAAAGGGTCAATCTGTCATGTCTGGCTAAGTGACACTGGCACATGCACTCCATCACTGATTCACATAAAGTAAGTTTTTTTAAGCTGACATGAAAAGCATGAACAGGAATATCAATGTCCATTTCTTTACTGTATGCAAGTTGTGCTGAATAACAGTAACGTTAATTTACTGAGTGACTGTAGAGAGAATTAGAGGTAGAAACACTTCTGTACAGCACAGGACTGCTGCAGACGTGGGCAGGCCAGTTTCCATAACAACCTGGAAAAAAATATATAAAAAAAACCCCAAACAACTTCAGCTAATTTATTCCTGAAGTTTGGGTGCAAGAAAGCAAGTCTGTTCATCTATTTGTGCTACTGATATACATAATAGCATATACTGTAACTGCAGCCTACACTATTGATTCCTAAACAAAAGTTGGTGCTAATTCTTGTAGCTCGGTGCTCCTAAAGATTACTGTACTTGAATTTGTTGCTCCAACAACAGACAAGCTGTCGATTATACTACATTATTTGAGACAATAACACATAAATCCCCAATACAGATCAAAGCTATTCATACTGCAGGACCAAGGAGATTTCTTGGTGCTCAAGGAAAGCCCCAAACATTAATAACAGTATTTGTTGAAGCCAGTAGCTGTGTATGTTGGCGTAACAAGACAGAAAGAGCAATTAGTGTCAAAAGCTGAAGACTGAAAGCTTTTCCTGGAGTCCCTTCTGAACTTGGTGTACAGCAGTGCTTGATGACATACTGTGTAACTTAAACCACATGACAGGTGTCAGTCACTCCTGCCAGGACTACTTGCTAGCTATTTTTCACAGGTTTACAGATGTTAACGAGAACCAAGTTGATAGAAATTAAAAAAAATCTAATGGGTGCAGTGGTCACATCAAAGTAAGTAAAGTCCGTCTCTAAAGACTTCGCTCAATCGAGGCCGAGGACAATCTCCCAGCTTTCGTTCTTAAGACTGTGTGGAAATAATTAGAGTTAAAAAAGAAGAACTCCATTGCCGAACCAATCCAAAGCCTTTAGGGTGGCCCCCTTTTTTTTTTTACCAATAGTCGGTGCGATCCCCATATCAGCAGGATAAATGTGGATGAACTGAGGCGCTCTCAAGCACCTGATTATGGATGTAGTGGGTAGTCAAAAAACATGATTTTTAAACTTCAGCACAATACTAGTATAAAAAAACTATAGTCAATACCTCCTTCGATACCATGGCAAGAAGAAAAAAAAAGGCCATAACTACCTGCACACAGTGCTGGTGCAGAAAAAGTCACTGAATACCATCTGGTTTAGCGTCTGAAAGCCAAATTTCAAGCAGGACAATAAAGACTGAACTGAACTGAGGTCTTGAATGAGCACTTAGATCATTTCAGCTTCAGTGCTCTCGATGTTATAATAAAGGTTATTGTATCATTTTAAACGTGGTATTGAAAAAGTAAGTTTTGACAACCTTAGTGAGTAGCTTAGACAGCAGCAATGGATAAAACAGTAAGTTTGTCATTCTCGTTGAGTGGTAACTTGTCAGTACGCTCTGATTTTAAAGGTTTCTGCAGAGTTAACTCAAAACAAAAATGTCACTTTGTCAAAAATAACATGACATTCACTGTGATGGATTTCACAACTAAAGCTTTTAAGTTTCAAGAGTGTGATTTTAATGGTGCATGTAAATGAGTGGAAGCAATGACTGCCTGAAACGGGCTTAACACACTCAAAAGAAAAATGTGCATTCAATTGTTGAACTTCAGAAACACAAGAGAGTAAGTCCCTGACCTCCTGGCCTGTAGAAGAGTCTAGGATAAGGTGCGTTCAAATTTCAGAATTGCCCCCTCTCTGGGCAAACTGCATTTATCTCTCAACTAAATAAGACAGCACTCTTCCTCTTTCCATTTACACTGCCAACATTGTAATTCAGCTCTTGCTCTTCACACAAAACCAGGCCGAGACTCATTAAATACTAGATCATAAAACTGTTCTTTAACTGTGCTTCTACTGTCTCATTATACGGTGAGAACACCAGGCAAGTGTTAGAGCCTTCACAGTCAGGCAGTCAGAGCTGCACACTCAGGGGAACAAGTGATGGGTTCGAGCCCAGTGTAGTGTGACTGTACTATATGTGAGGGAGGGAGAGAAGGACCTGGATCCAAATTAAAGCAGAGAGGCAGAAAATGGTGGTTAGATGTGCGGACTCTGAAGGTAAAGAAGAAGAAGAGGAGAGGTTTTACAGAGCAGGCGGAGAAGTACCTCTGGCTTTCCACACAGTCTGACATGAAATTGTCTATGTTGACGTTTCTGTGTTTTAATGTATTTTCAGATGGGCAAAAAGAAAGGTAGACGATGGAGTTGCTGTTTGTTTACTTTCAGTGTTTCTAAGCTACATATGCATTTTATCTTTAAAATAGTTTAAAGGAATACTTTTGGGAAAATGGGCTTAACTGTTTTAAAGGTTCATGCAATTAAAGGTGCAATGTGTAAGCACCTGTCAAAGGACACTCCAAACAAACAGGAAGTAGCATATTATCAGAGCAGGTGCTAGCTTCGGCTCTTTGCTGTTGTAGCTACCAGGTGCTGTCAGATAGCCAGCTAATTGAGCCGTGCAGCTAGTGGCCCTGTTACTGACTCGGGTCTGCTTGCACTGGGAGCTTGGAGCACTGGATGGACGAGGACGCAGCAACCAGCATTAGGAGAGACGTGAAGCAGGAAGAGGAGCAAGAGGAATGTCAGGCATCGGCAGTGTGTAGCGCCAGAAAATTTTCACATCTAATTTGGTTAATTAATAGTTTATTTCGACCATTAACAGAGTTGGGGATTGTGGAGAGTTACCAAGCTTGTCTTAATTCTGTAACTTGAATTTAGAAGATGTGCAAGTGTATTTTTCTGTTTAATAAAAAAATAGGTGTGAGAAAACTAAATTTCTTGAAATTTTGACAGTTTATTTTGATTATTAATTACACTAATGCTAAGAGAGCTTGTGCAATGTAGCAAATTCACCCCTTTACCAGCTGAAACTATGGGCGAGAAAGGCCTGAGCTACGCTATCCACTAATTGCCTCTTGAAGTACAAAATGGTATTATGAGACAGAAAAAGCCAGGGCTAACTGATTAGCATGCTAACTTCAGTAGGTATCACTCGCAACACAATACACAGACTCTTTTGACATAACGTCAGAACATTCTATTGATAATGTTGGTTAATTTTTTAAATGTTTTACACTATAATTCAAGCTAAATCGTAGACAAGATTGATATCACACTCATATATCTGGAAAAATATGTAGCTGAAGCTACATTGTCCACAACCATGTTAGGTAGCTTGTGACTTCTGCACTACCTTTATTTGTTGGAACACTGGTACATTTCTGATGGTCTTGCTAACTTGCTAACTGTCCATCAATGGAACAACATCAATCTACCACCAGGAATATGTGTCATGTTTGTGTGTATCCTTGTAATACAAACAAAATGGCAGTTGTCGAAACATTGCCCTACAGTTGCCCTCAAATGTTGAGTTGAAGATTTAGGTCCCCTACGCAGTGCACTCACACAAGTGTTTTCACATGTTTGCTAATTAGACCTCTGCTCAGGACTGTGTGGGCATGTACATATTAGGTTTGATTGACATCTCCCTCACTCTCTCCTGTTCTGTTGCACCTATTAGCGCAGGATATTATCCCATTATCATTTTCATTGTGTACATAGGGTTGTGTGTCGTCCCCTATTTTCAGCAGAGACCTGTGTGGGTGTGCAGGGGGCCCTTAACATGGCATTTACTTTCCTCACAGCAATTATTTACTTGTCCAACTGATCTTTTGAGCTGTTTCCAGTGATATATGTGATTATCTGCCCCATTTCAGGCCAAAACCCTGACTCACAGCACCCCTATAGCACAAACTCAATTGATTTCACACTGACTTACAAGCCATAGAAAGTAGCAGCGAAAGGGCACTTGCAAAGCCAAGACAACCATATAATAAATAAAACAATTAAAATGTACTCTCTGTCAACAAAGCTGTTGTAGTGAGATGTAGTGTACATGGCATGTGGCCAGTGAGGAAGTCTGTGAACAGAGTCTGCCCTGAGGCAAACAGCATTTACTGGAGGGCGTGAGGCTCCAAAAGAGAGTTGGCTCCATTCTGACACCTCGTACTAATGGCTCTTCTGGCAATGCCAAACCAACAGTACAGGATTCTGGACAGCCGCTGTTCAACCACACCTTGTTGTTGTCATTAAAGATGTCTGTCATTGTTATTCATACCATGCCAGGAGGAGTAGATGGATGCTGGAGGCTGGTGAGGCACTGAGCAGAGAGGGGTGGGATGTCTACACTGATTGATTGACTGGCTGGCTGGCTGCTGTAGCTCCAAGGTGTTTTCCCTGCTTCCACCTGGTTGTACTGGACTCCCACAGTGAGTAGAGTAGCAGTCACTGTAGGAGTTGATGTTGAAGTGACTGGAGTGGGACTGAGTCACCGGCGATGAGGCTTTAATCCAAATTTAACAACCAGAGGAATTCCCTGGCTGTTGTACTGCAGCATCAGGTCTGACAGTGCATAATGAAAAAGAACAAGAGACTAAAATTAGAAGTTCATTTAAGTTTTAGATTTGAGTTAAGGAATTGTATCCAGATTTGTTAGCATACTGTAGTGATGGGAAATGTATCCTTGCATCTCCCCACATGCTAGGTCACACAGGTGTGTGCAGGTAAATATGCAGCCACAACTGTAGTGTTGTTAGCCTGTAAGTTCTCCCAATTGTAGATCTCTAGCTACAATAGCTGATCCATTCGGCTAATTCCTGTTTAATTTGGTAAGGGCTCAGAGACAAGCATTTGAGTATATTTACATGAAATTTAGAAAGGTTAACGGCTGATTTAAAGTTGTACATAGCCTAGCATAGCTTGATTGATACATAGCTTGATTTACATTTTAGATTCGAGTTAAGGAATTGCATCCTGATATTGTTCTGATAGGAAATGTACCCTTGCATCCCCATATGCTGGGTCATACAGGTGTGTGCAGATAAAGACAGCCACAAGTATAGCACAGTTAGCCTGCAAGTTCCTCTGGTAGTAGATTTCTAGCTAAAACAGCTGATCCATTGGGCTAATTCCTGTTTAATTTGGTAAGGGCTTAGAGACAAGAATTTTTTTTCCATGAAATTTAAATTAAGTTGCGTTGTGTTAAGGCTGAGCTGTGGCCATCAGAGGTGATGGCAGCTATTCTACACACTGATTGTGATTCCACCAGAGGAGCTGCAGCACGCCACAGAAGCATCTCTTTGCTCTGCTTCATCGAGAACATGCCAGTCTATTTTTCACGGAAGCTGCTTCAATGTGCTCAGGGCAGATCAAGCGGGCAGGAAGTCAGACACACAAATAGCATAAAGAATCTGGTTGGTTGTTAAAATAAAATACCATGTGCAGACATGCAAGTATACAAACAGAGAAAAGAAGAAACAATCAATTGTATCTAGGCCTACTAACCCAAGGCAGAAGCACAAAACTCAAGTGAAAATGACCAAATCAACAAAATCTGAGCAAGTCAATATAATTAGGTGAGCAAATTGTTCTGCTTCTGAAATGCTTCTGGTGAGGCATGAGGCCACACAGAGAAAGAATCAAATCTGCATCATGTTGGAATTGGAGCTAATAAATACTTAACAACAGTTACTGTTACTGGCAGTATTTGTAATGTTGTGGAGACTCATACAAATGTACATATTTGCAGACTTCATTTCAATATTTGTTCAACATACAAAGGAGCAGCCAGAAATGCATGGGAAGAAATGTTGCAGCTACCAAGTGGACCAATAACAGATGTTGCAGTCTGCGTCGCTGAGACGTGTAGTTAGATTTCTGGGGAGTTGCACATCTGCTTTCCAAAATGTATATTGTTTAGCTAAGGTGTTTCTTGAATTTCTCCAACAAGGGTGGCAAATGCAAAGTAAGCACAACCCAGGTTGAAATATAAAGAAATTTCCCTTCAAGGACAACACACAGGGTATGCATGAATGTGTGTATGATGTGTCACAAAGTCAAATCAATCATGAAAAACTACATCAAAAGCAAAAACCTGGGGCAATCATTATCATCTATTCATACAACACAATTGCACATAACTTGTACCTTTCAATGTGTATTGTTTGAGGGGGGAAAAAAATAAAGAAAACTGCTGAGATGTGACCTAAATTTATTTCGAGCTTTCATTGCCACAGCTACTTTTAGATTTTATCACTAAAAAGGTGCTGCTGACTGCCTATTATCACCAGTGTTCACTGCAGTTATTTTTGGCTTTCAGTAAAGATCAAACAGTACAGAGTCACAGGTTCTGACTTGGGTTCATTTTGGGATACAACAGTGTTGTGGGGAAACCCTGAACTCCCCATGAGGTTTTGCTTGAGAGGCACTTGACACTGAAGATGCATCTGAGGCCCAAATGCAGATGTTGGGCTTTTACGGCAAAATACACACGGCAAGGACTCAACTCTGTATCACAGTCACTTGTTTACTGTTGGATTTTCAGGAAATAAATCATTTATTTTCTGGCTTTCTTTTTTTTTTTTTCAAAGTTTTAGAGAAAACAAAAAAGACCATCGTCACTGCTGGCTGCTTGTCATGTTACTGTAAATGCTTTCTCTTCACAGCTGTGCTATTGTAACAGACAGATCTGTATTCCTGCTACAATCTGATAACTTATGCAACTTTGCAAACTCTCAGTCATCTTTTGAACAAACTGTGATGGGCCTTTCGCAACTGGAGACTTTTCCCTCAGCCAGTTCACTTTCTTTTGAGCAGCATCAATCAGTTGACATCAGTATGTGGTATAATGCTAAATTTAAGACAATACTATGCTGCTTTATGTGATGTACTTTGCAGACTAAATGTTAACTGTGATGTATTGTATATCTCCAGCATGTTTCAGGTAAGAAACCATTAGTTGCTTGCAAGGTAGAAAAAACTACATATCAGTCATGAATCATTTTAGGTAGTAAATGTATAAATAAAATTAATGGTAAATCACTAATCGATTGAAATGAGCTTTCTATTTCAATAATCAAGATCAAAAACAGGATCTCAAAGTATTTTAGTTTTTAGTTAAAAGTTAAAAGATGACAGCGTGGCTTACATAGCTGACGTGGCTTACATAGCTGACGTTTTTCACTGACAGAGTTTGAGATTTATCCAGTTCTTTGATCGTCCCTTGAGGCCACCTTCACTATGGTTATCTAGCGGCTGGCTCAGTGTTCAACTGGTAACATCAGTGCTAAATAATGTTTCACACAACTCTGCTGTGAAGAATGCAGGAGGACGTTGTGGTAATTGCATTAACAGGGACTTTTTATTTCTGTTCTGTGACAGCAAACACAATACTCGGCCTTTCAGTAGCTATTATTCTTCTCTAGCCACAATGCGGCCGACTTAAGTAACTTAACTACCCCTTATAGCCCGAGGCATTTTTCTGTGACTGCGGCAACTTGCTGGCACCAGGAATTTGAAAGAAGAATTTTAAAATGTAAATGACAGCTGTCAGGTCATAAAACCAATGATCTGTTTACAAATCAAAGCTTGATTGTCTGATAATGGCACCGCTGTCAATGGTGAAAAAATGTTTAAATCTAAAGTCAACTCAATGACTTTAAAATTGAAAGTCAAATCAAATTGTGGATTTGGAGATTTATGACAGCCCTAGCAGTGAAGTAAAGTTAAGTATAAATTAAGTATAGTTTATATGCTAAAACATGCAAAAACAACAGTCATTTTCTTTAGGAAAATGTCAAATTTAATTTAAAATCAGCTGGGTGTACGTAGCATGTTGTCAAATATGCCTTCAGTATAGTTGACTACATATTTTCACAGCTACATGTTAGCCTGATTTCTATGGACAGTAATGACAAACAACATCAAGAGTGCTTTTCCCAGAGCTAATCCCAAAGGGGACTGAACAAATCCCTTTGCATCTTGCCACCGGCATCAAAGCTGGAGAGTAACACTGCACATCAAAGCCTGAAACGTCTCTAATTTATTTTTCTTAATCATCAACAGCCGACAAGCTGAGTGCCTAAAAATGCCTCGAAAAATAAAATCCACCTAATTCCCTTTTTTAACATCTCTGGCCAAGTCAGTGAATACCCACAAGAAACAATCAAATGCTCACTTGCTGTGAGCTGCTTTGTCCAACCTTAAACTGTCACATCCAGTTCAGCAGACACTCAATAGTGTCCTGACTCGTGGTAAGTACTGGTGAACTGTTGCTATTATTTGGAAGTTATTTTTGTGGCAGTAGTCGATCCTGTGGGCAGAATATGCAGCATGTAGACTGATACAGCAGCAGCTAATCGCATGCTCCAAACCAGGTCGACTGGAGCGCTGGAGAGTGGGCTGAAGCTCGCCCACTTAGGTCCCCTCAGATCCTCCATCCTCTAATATAAATTGCTGCTCTAACTGGGAAATGGAAGAGGAAACTTTTCATGCCATATAAGCTTTGCTGCTATGCAGTGCTTAAGTTTCAAACTTAAAGGAACAATTCGTGCCAAAGTCAAAAATACATATTTTTCCTCTGGCTTGTTAATACATGAAAATTGCTCACAATGATATTTAACTGGTTCATGATTTGCTGTTGAGTTTTTCAAATGCATTTTCTGGGTGATTCAAGCACCACAGGACTAGTGCCATTTATGCCTTAAAATTTTCAAAGGAAAATTGTCAGTAAGAACCTTCTAAAGAATACTTAAGTATCATAAGGCAAACACTTAGAGATTAAGGGTTTTCTCATACAATGCTTGGGTCAAACTCAAGGCCCAGGGGCTGAATCTGGCCCACCACCTCATTTTATATGGGTTGGTGTTAGGCCCAATCCAATTCTCTGCTGCTTTACAGAAGTACGGTACCCATAAACTACATGTCCCAGAATGCATCCTGATTTTTGTTGTCCTTGCACTGAAAGCATCTAACCACTATATGTCAATTATGCTTGATAGTGTCTCAATATTATAAAGCTGTTTCCAGCAGTGGCACTCCTGCCAACTCTAGTGGAATATCCAAGACGAGAAATAATGACGCAGAGGGAGCCAGAGGCAGTGCCAAAGGAGTACAATTTACAGCCTCACTTTGACACCAAACACAGAGCCAAGTATGCTAATGTTTGCCACAAAGGAAAGCAGCAAAAAGTCCAAGAATTGATTGTCAACAGAATGCCATTATTTTAATAATCGATGGCAAATATGTAATATGATTACAAATAGTGTTATGGCTCCAGAGCCTCTGCCAGGGCTTTGCTCGTCATTGTCTTGTTTCTGTGTGGTGTGTTTTGTCTTTCAGCCTGCTGGCTCCTGGTTGATTGGCTGAGGCCATCAAGGATATTGGAGGCAGCTGGCCACTGCTCCCAGGCTCCATTAAACCTACCCCATCCTGCAGTCTGGGGCTCCCTCTTCCCCCGGTACCACCATCACGTTAAGTTAGACTTGTCTGATTTTTCTGTAAAGTTTCTTTAACTTTTATTTAGTTAGTCTTGTAAAATCTTCAGTTAATCTGGCAGTATGTTTTCTTGTCAGCTGTTCATTACATTTATTAATTTATAAATTTCTTAATCCCTCACATGTGCTTCCTTCATTTGTCATAGTTTACCATGACAGTAAATATATTTATACAGTTTTAAATTTATAACTGGCCCTTTGAGGGCAACCACGATGCTGATTTGTCCAGGAGTGAAACTGAGTTTGACACTCTTGCCTTACAACATCTTAAGAAAATCCTTATGGTGATTTCACACAACTCACACACCTTGATGTATTTAATTTTGTATGATTGTACATTTAAATACCATAACAAAAAAATGTAGTAGCAGGATGATCGTGCTGCAGTTGCAGGTGTAACACGGTTGCTCCATCACTGTCGCACCTTGTGTTTGTTTGTGCTCTGCTTATCTGTTACTCGTTTTTTCTGTCCCACTGTCTGTCTCGATCTGATCGAGGACTGGATGAGCACTTGGATTCAAAAAGCTGTGATTGTTTTGTGAAAATTCAGCGTGCCTCCAGGCTGTTGTTTTTCATAATTAAGTACTGGAGCAACAATCTGGCTACAAACAAAGACAAAGACACACATACTGCCATACTGTCCCAAAATAGTCTTCAGTTTCATATCCATACTGTACAGGTCAGAACAAACTGACCACATACAGTAGTCCGGAATGGTCTTTAGCAAGTGGAGGCACTACAGAGCATCGTAACTGCTTTGAACATGTAACACAGCAAAACAAACCCCCCCAACCACCCCCCACCCTCACTCCCTTTACACGTGAGTAGCTTTGTCTTCTCAACGCTCTGCTGTTATCTCTTTCTTCTCGTCTAGTTCTAAATTTGAAGCGACATAAAAGCCGAGTCCATTTTTTTTCGCCGTTTCTGTATAATTGCATCATTTGGCAAGTGGTACAGTTATTTCAAGCCCTTGGATATCTCTGTGTACACAATGCAGAGGCTCAGGGGGACATAAAATTGAAGATTTCACAGGATAGGAGAAAGGGGGGGGGGGGGGAGGAAAATATCACAGCTTATAAATGGACACTTATTTTGCAAGTGGGTCAGCAGCATATAAATTCATCTAATGTTTTTAGATAAAGGTCAGGTGAACGGAACAGACATGGACTTTCATCCTTTTATAACATGAGATTTAGGAATCTGGCGATAAGTTCAACAGTCTAAATAGAGGCTTAAACCTCAACATGTTAACATTATTCATCCAAACCCTGTAAAATATGGAGGCTGATAAGAGTTGGCCATTTAAAATACTGACTGTTTACACTGCACGTATGTGATATCTACATTTTACTTAGACTTTAATTTGCAGCTATGAATCTGAATCATTATGTGTGACATAAATGTATTTTCAAAGGTTTCAGTTTCATCTTGATTTCGGTAAACAGGAGACGGACAAAAACAAACTTTCCCTTCCCGTACACCTCTCGCCTGCATGGTGATAGCAGGATGGGATGCACTGCACTGTCACCTAGTTTCCATGGTAACCTGTTGCTATGGAAACAGGCCCTGGAACAGACTCGGGAGTCGGGCGGTGGAGATTTTGTTGCCGGGAGAGGCAGAGGGAGGTGAGGGTAGGAAGGGAGAGAGACACACACACACACATACACACACACACACACACACACACACACACACACACAGACACACAAAAAAAAACACAGGAGGAAAGAGAAAACATGAAGAAGAGGATAGAAAGTAAAGCGGAGGGGCTCGAGTACCATTCAAGCATTAACACAACTCGTTTGTCACCACAACTTCAGTGCACAATTCACTCTAAAAAAAAAAAAACTACGGCTGGCTGGTTTACTGCTGCATTAAGTGTTGGATTTTTAGGCGGGATTCAAATGTTTGTTAATGAATATGATACCACAAAAGGAGGAAAAGGAAGGAGCTGCCTCATTGACATTCATCTCATGCGTCTGTTGGCCATGTACAGCAAACATTACATAACCACAGTAATGGCTGATGCCTGGCATTACAGCCAAACATGGAGTTACACTCTTTTCTGCGTATTCTACTCTTTTGATCTTTGTGAGAACCAGGTTCAGCAGACATTCAGAAGGAGGAACATTTTGACCTCTCCTCAATTGTATAGGAAGACAAACGAGCGTTGACGGTGTTGTTGAGACTTTAAATTAGGTGAGCGGTCCTGTTATGCTACTAGTACTATAGCACAGATGTTTTGTTGCATGATTCAAGTGTCAGTTCACTGCAGGAGGTTACATAAATCACCTTTCAAGATAACAGCCAATGGTCAGTTAACAAACACACACACACACACACACACATACACCCACACAAAATCACAAATAACATGAGTTAGAGAGGAAAGTGGCAAACAGCTTAATTTGTTTGTTACTGAGAAAATAACAAGGAGGCAGCACTGGCTGCCGGCAGGTAAATCCAAGCCTAACACACTCATTTGCAGATGTCCGCATAAATGGCTTGGTTTCCCAGAAATTACAAGACTGTCGAGCAGCCTTTGGACAACATTTGATTTCCCGTAACATCTTCCTGCGCACACACACACACACACACACACACACACACATACATACCACCCCCCTCCTGCTCATCTCCATCTAGCTCTCTAATCTTTCCCTGGCTGAAGTTGGACTGCAGCCTGCTGGGTTAGTCTATTCAACTGCTGTCACATAGAGAGCCTTGGAGCATGTTGTGTACTACAGTCAGTGACAGACAATATGGGCAGCAACTGGCAGGGAGCACCATGGCACAGATGGATGCATGCACACACACACAGAGTCAGATGCACACTTATTCATGCAGTCTGAGGCTTATTCACTCAATCGCCCTGACAAACTGCACCAGAGAGTTCAGTCGGACTTTCCACAGTATGGCTGTTAGACAAACACAAGTGTGTGGAGTATAAACAAAGCTGATAGCAAAGATGTGCAAACAGGAAGGAAGTTGTTAACTTTATACACAAAGAAAAAGCACACAACACCCTCCAAAAATGTAATTTTTGTTGCCTGTTTCTTCGGGACATTGCTACTATTTAATGGACTTGTAATACATTTACATTTAGAGCAACACAAAACATATTTAAAGGTAAACAGTGATGGGAGGACCTGTGAGCATAGATCCACATGCATGGTTTTGGCAAATCTGAATCCAGTATTAAATCCTTTTTGTTTTTAGGTTTAGTCAGAGGTGTGGATGAGTCACATGACTTAGACTTGAGTCAGACTTGAGTCAGAAGTTTGATGACATAACTTGACAAAAATCAAAAAAGGACTTCAAACTCGACTTGGACTTTAACACCAGTGCTGCGTGGCTCACACCATCAAGGTGCAATGAAATTTGCATTCGCATACAGGAACTATATGGTGGTCAACAAAAAACAAAACAAATTGCAGTATGTAAAAAGTGCAGGTCGAAAATTACAGATGGAGATGCAACAACTTTCAGCTCTTTGAGATTTGAAGTTGCACAACGAGCACAAAGTCAAGGCTCTGCTGTTAAAATGTCATTACATTTGGTAAAGAGTGCATTATAACTTGCTTAGGTATTGAAACTAAAAGACAGAATTTGACTCAGGACTTGAGTGAAAAGACTTGAGACTTACTTGTGACATGCAAAATAATAACCTGGTCCCACCTCTGGTTTTAGTGTTTGTGTTAGTAAGTAAGTAGTAAGTTAGTTCAGTGTTTGTAAGTAAATTTCTAAAATTTAATCCAGATCTGTTTCCACCTTTTGCTCATTAAGATAACAGACACACTACTTCCTGGAGTCTTCTCTGGTTGCCAGGCAACAGGTCAGACACATAACCCCCATAAGACTTCTTCACTTTTTGTGCAGATCAAACAAACGAGGTAAAACAGGCTCAAGATTGAGCTTTACAGGTTGTGGTAGGTGGATTATTACCTGTGGACAGAACCAGGCCAACTGTTAACCCCCTGTTCCTAGTCTTTGTGCCAAACCAAGTTCACCTGCTGCAGACCCTAGCCTCATAATCACTGTACAGACACAAGTGTAGCACTGACCTTCTTAACTTTCTGCAATGAAGCAAGTAAGTGCATTTCCCCAAATGGTGAATCTTTCTGATAATATAACTCATGTAGCTTTTTAAACTTTGCAAACCTTATTTGTCTCAAATTACTTGGTCCAAATACTGGAGGTCTTGATTTAGAAGTACTAAGCTTAAAATATTGATATAACATGCTTAAAAGTTTAAATGTGAGATACTCCTGAGGTTGATGTGATGCAATCGACACTCGGTTGGTCAATAATATTTGACTCTGGTAGAGATCAAATAAAGCAGACAAGAACTACTTTAACTTCTCTTTATTTAGCAACAGGGATATGATATGTCGCTGCAGGTGATGTTTGTCATTTCAACTGGCAAAGACAAGTTTCAGCATCAGCTAAATATACAAATCCTGCTGTCCTGAATATTTTCTATGTTGCTTATTGCTAATAAAAAAAAAAAAGGTTCAATGAGGTATTTCTCAGCATCACAACTTCGCAAATGATCAACTATGGAAACGCAACCCTCTTAAAATGTCCAACAGACGAACCTTCATGCACTGTCACTATCAATATACGTCCTGCACACAAGCTGTATATAGACATGTATACATGCATATACTTTGCATAATAATCTACTCCATGAACGGTATATCAATTCAATATCTATTCTATTTGCACTATTTCCAATGTTTACGACTTAAAGAACACATGACTTGTACTTTTATTTATGTTGTTGGTCATTTGTGTTTTTTACATTTATAAATAGGCACACAACCTTTTATTCATTCTTGTGTACGTAACAGTCCTGTCTACTCTCAACCTTTATTTGTTAAGCTTTGTTAAATAAAATAAATTGTGATTTGATTGTGATTTTGTGTTTTGATTAAGTTCTGTTCTTATATTTTACAATGGCATATGTCAGTTTGATCGTAAGATGCACCTTTCACCAGACTGGAAATGTTTGATATCACAACACCGCATGATGAGTACGGACAGAAGGAAAGGAACAGATTTTAAGCAGGTAGCAAAAAAGACAAATGACATGAATGTGGAGAACGTCTGATGGACGGACCAAGACAGGGGGAGAAATGAGACAAACTGTGCTCTATGAACTGTCACAGCTGCCTCAGGCATTACTGTTTTATGTGGAAGACTGGATAAAAGGTTTGCAATGACTTCAGCTTGACGATACTGAAGGAGGCGATTTAATTAACTGATTGAAGTAGAGCATTACACAACTCCACTTCTGTCCAATGAACAACCCACAACTACCCCCTGAAACAGCGAACAAAAGACTGAGTAATACTGAACATCTCTGTGATCTGTTTGCAGCAAACTGCATCCAAACTCCATCCATCCACAACAGCCACAAATTAAATCCATTCGTGCCGCCAAAACAACTGACCCGTCATGACATGGACTCCACGAGACCTCTGCATGTGTCCTCTGCCGCCAAGACCTTAGCAGCAGATCCTTTTGGTCCTGTAAGTTGTGAGGTGAGGCCTCCATGGGTCAGACTTGTTCCTGCACATCCCATAGATTGATCGGTTTGAGAGCTGGGAAATTTGCTCGATGGTCCAGTTTTGATGCTTATGTTTACGTGCTTTCTGTGAAGGACAGTGGTCATCATGGGCACAATATGTTCTGACAACTTACTGTAATGTCTTTCTATCATAGCCAGCATTAACTTTATCAGCAATTTGAGCAACAGTAGCTCTTCTGTGGGACTTCTATGTCACCTTTAAGAACCGACTGTTCACTTGTTGCCCAATATATCCCACCTCTTGACAGACACCACCTGTCAGTGATTTTAATGTTGTGGCTGATCAGTGTATATTTGTGCTGTGACGGTCTGATTTTACATTTTTAAATGTACATCTACAGTCCATGGTGGCAAACTACTTTGAAGAAAAAGGTTCTTGTCATAAACTTGCGATAAAGCTCTCAAATGTGATGTAATTTTATGTCTGCCATCTGTAAGAGGACAGAACATGAAGGAAGTTTTAGAGTTAATGAGGCCGTGAAATACATTAAAGTCATTTAAAACAAGCAATTTAATGCTTAATACGCAGGTACATTTAATGGGAAACAGTTACATCACATTTTATTTGCTAAGATTTGTTCAAATGAAGGCTATTTTGAGTAATGGAAGACATTAGGACATTTCATGAAACTGATTTACATATTTCTTCATTGCTTCACTGTGTTTGCACACAGCAACAAAAATTAAATTTTTTTTCAGATATACAATATTGTGCATTTGTGTGAAGTGCAGCGTCTGCCAAAAGCCTGCTGACAGCCGCTGGCAGCTACTGTGTTGTGGATGCATAAGTCACTGTCACAGCGTCACGCTTCTTCCAGCATGGGAGGTGTCGGTTAAATAAATGTATAATTATCTGGAGGTTGTCAAGAAGCAGTTTAGTGCGACGCCGCGCTGCCTGACTCAAAGAGAATGGAAAGACGAGCTCCCAAGATCTCCAACTTCTTTTCAGTGCAAAAGAAATGTGAGGACATACAGCAAAGAGCTCTGTCAACACATCTGGAGCTGTGATACTGGAGGGCACATGTGTTGTGTGTGCTGAAACACGTTGATTTATGTCTGTGTGTGTCATTGGGGTTGTTGATTTTATATGCGTCCATGCCAGTATGTGTCTGTGTGTGTGTGCGTGTGTTTAGTGGCATCCAGCTGTTCAGCAGTGGGATCCCTGCACATCTGTCAGCCTGCTTTGGCCTGGAGTTTAGAGGGTTATCTAGCATGGTGAGGGGGATGGGAGACAGAGAAGAAAGAGGAGGAGATAAGATTAAAGACAAAGGGGAGGTGGCAGGAGGCTTGAGAAGATGAAAAGATGATGGATTTACTTTTATAAAATGAGATGAAAATAAGCAGATATTCAATGAGACACCTGGGAACGAGCTGTGTTTGAAAGAGATGAGGGAAGACGTTAAATACACTTATTCTCCTTTAGTTCCTGTAATCTTTTAACTTTCCTTCTATTCCAACAAAAAGAAACAAACTTGAAAATACAGTCATTAAGGATGTGGTGACATGATCACAAGCTCTTAACACCATTCAGAGGGGCAGGGTAAAGGTCAAATTATTGGGGACAGAGTGTCAAAAATCACACTCTCTGCATGAGTTCTGTCCAAACATGACAAAAAAATATGACAACAGCATCATGTCTGGCCTAGATACAGCAAAAGTGAAAAAAACATGATCATGTGTGACATTTGGGCATGTCTTTCCATTACCACTTCTGTTACATTTGTTTGAGCATGTGGGGGAAAAGCAGCCTGATGCTATCTCTTGTGTTCCCTGTGGTTTGGAGCAGACTGTATGATCTCTGATTGTACGTATATTGAGAGTAAATCTGCTAAGCTATAGATTCATTAGTTGAAAGTATACTGTAGGTCATAATTCATGATCCTATGAGCTTAGGCCTCAGACATGTAGTCCATCCAACCAGATTAATAGAACAAAAATAGAATAAAGCAGAATAAAAACAAATTACAGAATAAATAACACTTAAACCTGCAATAATTGATTTTTTGGGGGGGGAAGGCAGAAAGAAGATGTGAACGCAACACTGACATATTTACACATTTTAAGTTGATATAATTAACTTGTATGCAAACATTTGCTTATTTTCATATCCAGCAGTTAAAAGAGCAACATTATCAGTCATTTGGAGTCATTTTTGTGGCCACTTTCTGAATCTAAGTCCAACATTCACTCTCTTTTAGCTCTGTTTTTGGTCTTTACCAACTACTAAAGGAAATATACAAAATAATATAGAACACAGACTGTCATGTGGTGCTGAGCAAGTACTGTACAGTGGGTTTTTCATTGAGAATAGCTCCCTGCTGCTGCCAAAAATGCTGCTATGAGTGGTAAGAATGAACGAAAACAGAGAAACAATGACAGACAGCTAAACAATGAGGTGAAACTCACTATAAAGATCCATAAAGCTGAGTGGAGCTGGAGATTCGGGTGATAAATGTCACTAGATGCAGGAAAAAACTAAAGGCTATTTCAGACTGGATTTCTAGTCTCCATTTTTAGGTAGCCAGGGGATGTGCTGGCTGGATATTTTTGCCAACTAATGCTATGTTTTGGCCATTAAAGTATTAGTTGTAGGCTGAAGTGGTAATGACATGTCAACATGGACGTAGCAGTCACAAGCTTGCTGGTAATGCATCCTGGTACATGTGGCCACTGCTGAATGGCTCCGGGCGCAGGCAAAAATGGTTTTCTTAGTCAATATAGCACACACTGAGGAATTTATGGCTTCAGTTGACATTTATCATCAACACTAAAATGCACATCCTCATGAAAAGTGCTGAATTTTCCCCTTAAAAGACGTCTCAAGGGAACCCCTTGTGGTTCTGGAGGATGTGTAGTCTTGGACTTAGAAAGATTTAGCACTTTAACATGCAGAAAGGTGTAAAATGCCATTGAGTAGCACTGTGGAAAGTGTGGGCTTCAGCTGTTTTGGATCTTGACCTACATTAGGATTAAAAGTCTATTAGTATGTACCTGTTTCCCGTTTTCTCTTTCAATTCATGTACATGCTGTGCTAGACCCAAAAAACAAAAACCTTCTGAAACACCTTGTGAAAGTATCCTGAAAACCTTGAGCAAAAAAACCTTGACTCCACCCGCACAACCACACAAAAACCTACAGGAGTTGTTATTTAACGTATAAGTTGAGGAAAAACAACAAACTTATATAACTGACAGAAACTTCAGGAGCTTTCTTTAAGGTCTCTATTCGACTTCAGCAACAGCAGAGTCAAAAGGACTCCACAGCTGGCAATTGATGAGTTACATGATCTGTTTGTACCTGCAGAAAACAGGTCTATTTCTGGCGAGAGGGTCAAGCCTCAAGAGTCCAAATCAGTGCCCTCTCCCCGCTTCAACCACTCCTTTAAAGCAGCAAATAGCTGTTACCTTAGCTATCTGCTCTGGTCCATTAGCTCAAAAGAGAGGAGGTCATTTTGGTCACTTGAGATGGAACCAGCATTATGTTGCATGGACCTCTGCCAGCAGAGAAATTTCTGTTTCTTGTGAGTCTTCTATGTGTCCGCTGTGGGACTGGAGTGCGGGAAAATAGAGGATCACAAGGCTCCGTGATCGACCTGGGCCAGCTTTCGGTGGACGGTGAAAGGTTTGGACAGAGGAGAGGGAAGAAAATAGAGTGCAGCAGAGGAGAGAAAGTGACCCAACTGCAGGCTTGATTGATTTGCTGTGTGGAAGAAGGCTGTTTTCACAGTTGGCTGAGTCCTATCTAACCAGAAACACCTCTCTCTCTCTCTCTCTCTCTCTCTCTCTCACACACACACACACACACACACACACACACACAAACACACTTAAATGATCACTCCTGCAAACACATGCATGAACACATGCCAGTGCACAAACACACAAACAAACAGATTATTCTCCTACATGCACAATGCGTATCGGATTCCCCAGATATTCGAACACATATGTACTGCACAGAAAAAAAGGTCTGTGGGTCGATCCTGTTATGTCAGAGACCAAAGTGGCTCACATGAACATAAGCCTGCAGGTTTGCTTGAGTTCTTGATCTTTTAATGTGCATTGCATGACAGAATACATTCTCCATGAAGTGTAATTGGAGACAACATGATGATGATGATGAGGGGTGTCGACTGGAAGGAATGCAAGCCTGTCTTCCTAAACCCTCTTCAACTAAAATGATAACTTTCAACAGGAGAATGAAACAGTAACAGATAATCACTAAGCTTTTTCTCCTTTTCTTTTCCCCACCCCCCCCTCCTCTCTGACTTTGAAAGGCCTTAATGAGAGAAAAGTGTGTGTATCGATTCTCCTGCATTCTAACACTCTGTGATCAAAGAACAAAAGAGAGGAAAGATAGGGATGAAGGCAGAAAGGGAGAGGGAGAGTGCATCCTATCGAAGAATCTTCCAGACACTGCAGCCAACAGAGGAACAGTGCAGCCTTCATGAATAATACAAAATAACACATTTAAAGGTTTACAGTGTGGGCAGTTTTTGTTTAAGTGCGTGGATGTAAATTAGAAAAACAAATGTAAATAGAAATGCGTACAGCTTTCTGTGATTGCATAGACAATAATTTGTGCATGTTACAGTATGTGTGCCACAGTTGTGTAATACTTCTTAAACTCAGGAATAATGATGAAGGAACACTGCAGAGGGGCCAAACAAGCAACAGAGAAGAAGCTCGTTATAACAATCTTATCTCCATTACTTATTTGTCCTATTTCCTTCCATTTCTGCAGAATATGAAACTAAAGGCAACAGCAACTATGGCTGGGGGTGAAAGTAGCCATACAATAATATGCACCTTTGGAAAGCATTAAATGCTTTTGGTAAATTTTGGTAAAGCAAGGGTTTTTATTTTGGGAAATATGCATTGATTTTTTTCTTGAGAGTTAGATGATAAGATCGATACCACACTCATGTCTGTCCATGAATAATAAGGCTACAGCTGGCAGAAGGTGAGCCTATGCTGAGTTCATACAACAGGACTGTAGCTCTCATTTTCCACCTGCGGACAGTTTTTAGAGATTGGTGACAAAAGCCCCCTGTTGCTATGGCATCGGCTGCACATGTGCAGCTACTTCTCTCCTTTTTATTGCTAAAATGCATCACCTATGACAGAAATACACTCGTAGGCCTTAGAAAATGAAGACGTAGGGTTTGGATTAAAGAGCAGCAGACCCTGAGATCACCTGGTCCCAGTGTGAGGCACTTGTTGCCCAGCTGCTGCTGAGTTACACTGTCACTATGATCTCCACAGAGGGTTTATCATCTTCCTCTGATTATCTGGTTGTTGTTGGTTTATGATGTTGGGCTGATCAGATCCAGGCTCTTTAACTCTGAGCTTCTCTTGTAATGTTCTTTTCTCAAAAGACGTTATTTATAGTGACTTCACTTAATTTTATGTCTCCATTCTAGCTGCTGACGTACTAAACTCCCCCAACTATCAACACATCTCACTCTGACGCATTAATTGGCAGATGTGGATTGAGCCGCTTGCACTCTGCTGCCACCGAGAGGTTGAAATCAGTAGCATTCAGATGAATGCTGAGGCGCAGGTAATGTGTGCCCCACCAATCTCCTATATCTTGACCCCCTGTCAGCCAACGCCTTTGAGATTCCCAATTACAAGACAGAAAGTTGTGTAGTGTGAGCAGTACCGACTTTTAAACTCAACCAGTGTGGCCAAGCATTAGCTTAGCACAAAGACTGGAAACAGGGGAAAGCAGCTCGTGTGGCCTTGCTGTCCAAATGAAACAAAATCTGAGCACAAGCACCTCTAAATCTCACTAATTAACATGTTGTCGAAGTGTACAAAAGGACAGGTTGCCAGGCAACCAATGGAAACTCCAGGAAGTTACTAGGCACTGCCATGTTTTTTCAGCATTTTGAGTAAGATATCTAATGGATAAATAGCTGAAACATCTAAGTAGTGTAGTAAGAATGCAAACTCGACTGGAACTACTGAACAAAAAAAAACAAAAACAAGACTAAGCCTTAACATCAACAATTCCAGGGTGATGATGTCTTGTATGAAAATGGTCTACTTTTATATAATCAACAGTGTCAAGTAAGATCTGATTTAAAATTTGTTTATATGAACACATTTAGAACATGATGTTAAGTGTTAATGAAGGGGTACTTGAACTTGTGACGGGCTGAGGAGCTATGTCAGACTAAAAAGTTTGGGAACTGATCGGTGAGAAGGTGTGACGTGCTCAAGAATATAAAAACTTCCTCACACACAATCACACATACACTCCTGGGAGATTTGTGTAGTCTACTAACCTTTTTCAAAAGGTGTACTCTACTCCACTTCACAATGGCCTACATTGATTTTCCACACACTTTCCCACTCTAAATATGGATTTCCCCACTGTTTCACTACCTACCAAGTTGTGTTTCTCTCATGTCACCTGGATAAACAAACAGAAAAACTGAACGGAAAACTTGACAGTAAAAACACTTTTCGTAATCATTTATTTCCAAGTTTTTTTCTTCAGGTTTTCTGACCACACCTCTACCGAGCTACACTTGCTCTCTCCCTCATTATCCTCCTCCTGTCCCTTGTCTCTAGTCTTCCTCATCCCTCTCTCCTATATTCTCTTATTCCAATTAATGATCTTCCTCCTTTAGGCATCCGTTGTTTCCATAGGAACAGTGCTCTGTAGTCGATACCAGTCGCCTAGGCAACGCCGAGCTGGGCAGGACGTGTGTGTGTGCGTGTGTGTGTGTGTGAATGCGTGTGCACATGTCGCATGTTTACTTGATTTGGGCTTGCCCCTCCCTGCAGTGGCACAGGTATGTTTTTAAGTGTTTTTATGACTTTTTTCTGACAGAATCAAAGTTTTCTTTACTTCATGTGTGTGTTAAAAATGTATTTCATTTCAAATTGTGGGTAAATAGCAATTTAGTTTTAATTTAAAAGATATCTGACCAGGCTGCACAGCCATTCTCCTCATTTTCCTCTTCAGGTCTGTTACAGTGTGTATTGTGTTGCTGGTTTCTAATTCTCCTCCCTCGCTCTTCTTTTTAAACTTTAGCCCTCAGTATCATGCACATATGTAAAACCATATTCTAAATCTCCCTCTCTCTCTAATACGCACACCACTAAAGGCTTGTCTGTGTAAATTATAATCTCTGACCTGTGCTCAGAATTTGCACGTATTACGAAAAGAGGGAAAAAATCTGGCCACACAATTTCTCCCACAATAACACTGCAATCAGTGCACAGATGACATGACAAAGAGCTACAGGATTGACACAATCACCATTGTGTGTGCGTGCAAAAAGTGTGTGTGAATGCATCATGTGTGCATTAAAGCATGTAGTCACATTTATGAGATTTAGCAATGACTCATGTTTAACTTGCATCTGCCAACCCATGTCAGCACATTCCAGGACACGATACATCCATGTGGACAGTCTTGTAAACGTGAAACGGTCTTTGTGCGCGTGTGTATTTGAGAGTTGGAGGGAGTGATGGGGAGAGAGGGAGAGTATGTGTGTAAAAGGGAACAGAGGGATTGTGTCTGGCTCCAGGGGCTTCCCTATTCACAGCTGGGACAAACCTTAACGCTGGATTAACTAAAGTATCCACAGATAGAATGAGCGAGCACGAGGTGAACAGTGCAGAGAGGACTTAGGCTGAAAGTGGGACAGAAGACAAGAGCGACTATGTAGAAAATGTGCACAAATGGAAGGAAGTAAATGAGAAAACCGTTTTATTGACTGTGATCACTTGCAACAAATATATCTAATGATCCTAAGACCACAAGTGCATGTGTTTGTCTCTTTAATCCATTTTTTTCCTCACTAAATTCTTCATTAAAGAAGATTTTTTTTTTTTGAAAATGCATTTTTAAAAGAAATCTATAATATATAAATATAGAATAAATTGTAAAATTACCATGATGTCATCAGAAATTAAGGAAACATGGTTAATTGAAATACTGGCTGCTCTGAGAACAACACCATAGTTGCGGTATTTTCAGAGCAGTGGGCTTTTGTTTTCAGGATAACAGGCTTAGCTTTACATTGACAGACAACTGACATTTAAAAACAGCTGATCAACTTACAGTGTAGGTCACACTGTCACTTGTCATTGTCAATGCAACGTTCCTGCCAGGTCTCAAGCGAGGTGGGGTGAAAACAACTTGCCTCAACCATACATCCTATATTACATAGTATTTCAACCTATATGCATTTATAATATACAGCCTATGCCTCCAAATTTGGACAGCAGCCCTCATTTTTGAACACACAATTGTTACATATTGCTCTTTTAAATCATTACACACAAGCCAAACAAAAAAGAAGCAGCCTGGCTGAAGCTAACAATGACCACTGGTAGAACACAAACATACTCTGATATTAAATGTCTATATACGCTGAATGAGGCATGCAATAAATGTATTATACAATGGACGTATGTGCTGTTTTGGTGGTGCGTGTTTGGAGCATGCCATCTGCCAGTGTGTGTGGTGAGAGTATGTATGACTGAGCACGTGCAGAGAATCATGCCTGACCAGTGTGAAAATCTCTGGAGAGCCGGGAGGCCTCGGCTCAGCGGTCCATCCCTGACACACACATACACACACAAACCACACACACACATACAATATAGAAAGAAGTAAGAGCTCATGTAGATGTGTGAATATACAAATGCTTTGTACGCCCACACAGAAGCGCGTGGATAGACAAGAGAAAAAAAATAAATAAATAAAAAGAATTTCTGCAAGGGTACACAAATGCACTCGCACACTCCGTCTTTGATCCCCTCCTCACATCTCTACACATGCGCAACCAGAATTGCAATCACCCACGCTCCCCTTCCCTCACGTGTGCTCCACTGCTCTACTTTCCCTCTGCTGGAGCCGGAGAGGAGAGGGTTCATCGGGCCAGCCCCCTCTCTCTCTCTCACACACTCACACACACACACCCTAACCAAAGAGGTATGCACGTAGGAATGCAGAAATATACAAAAAAAAACATGCACGGCAATAAACACATATACACACATACACATGCAAAGGAGCCTGCAGGCACGCAAACTCAAGCATACGAACACAAAAACATGCAGGAAACACATGTACAGATCTGCAGTTTGGGATGTGCACACACAAAAACAAGAGCATGTATATGTGTAAAAAAGACGTGGGAGGAAAGGGCTCACAAGTCTTGTACATAAACACAAACACACAAGCAGTGATGTAAAAAAAAATATGTTTCAGCTGCCATCAGCATTAATCATGTTTTTAAAGTTTACTGACTCACTGACTCCATCACTTTGGCTGCTGAGACTAACAGCTTCCTTCCTTCCTAAACTTTTATAGACCTACAGGGACCAACTTAATTTTGCTCCACTTAGACAGGAGTTTTTAAACTGAGAGGTGTGGGTGACACAGAGGGAGAGATGTCACGAGAGGTAAAGATGTCCCACCAGGCAATGATACTGCATGAGGCCCAATTAAGGTCCTTAAAAACCCTCAGCACCCAATTTCCACATTTTCCGTCAAAATTCACACTCCTTCTTGGAGTCACAACTCAGTCAAATCCAAACACACAGACGTGATACACATATTTTGAAAGTAGTGTGACTGAGGCCCTATTGAGACAAACTATAACGTGTGGTCTAAAATGCATGGTGCACATGCATTAAGTGTCCAACTCCACTTTGCTATTTAAACAGCACTTAATCTTGGCACTAAGTAAGATGCAAGGTACAAATGGGTTGTATTTAGTCTCTTAAGTAATCAAAGGTGTGTTTCGGGTGTAACATGAATTAAACCAGAGTGTTGTCTCCCATTCACTTTAAGAGCCAGGTGCACCTGCCTGTGGCAGTATTGTTCCTGTAGCTGCCGGCTGGTCCATAAAAGTTAACATTGTGATTAACAGCGGATAGGCTGCAGGTTGGTGAAATAGGATGGAGTTTCTCCCTGTGCATTGTAAACAAGCCTATGTAGGTGCATCTTAATATCAAAATAAAGTGTCCTTTAAATTGCACTGCAGACTTTCCACCAAGTTTTTGTAGGTCAATAGCACGATAGCTTTCTGCTGTCTCAAGATATTGATGCCCTTACACTGAGCCTGACCACACCTCCTGACCAATGGGCACACTTACAATTGCTACCTACACAATACGGGCCCTGGACAGGAAAATGACAACAACAGTTTTGTGCCAGGTGGAAGTTAGAGCCCTTAGACTCTCCAAGGGTATAATTATCTCTAGCTCCTTATATCTGCAGAGCTTGCCTGGGAATTTTTCTTCAGTATCAAAGTAATCCACTGACAGCTGTCTGTACATTAGTGATTCATGGATGGGCTCTGACTTCATCATCTGAGTCTGCATGTCTGTATCATCCACCCACCATTCACCCGAATGTATTACTTTCTACAAGTTAAAGACCCGCACCCACACCTCTACCTGTCTCTGTGGGATATATTACCTTTTAAACTCTGTCAAGCAGCACAAGCTGAACAACCATCTATAAACTTGAAAAATAATTAAATAATCAAAGAAGTTATGCTGCTGTCTTGTGTGTAAATGTCCACACAGCCCCCCTCTCTCTGGAGAGACACACTCTTTCCCACCTGCGACACACTGACTATTAATCAGAATGTTAATTTTTATGACCCGGTCGGGGGAATAACTGCAGCATCCCCGGTTGTAACTGCAGTACACACATCACTACCTTACATTTACGGGCGACTGCAAACAGGAACTGCTTAAAGTCCAGCATACTATTAATGGTGCCAATGTCCCAAAATGTAAAGAAATACAGCATAAAGGTTGTACTTAAGAGCAAACTAACTGACTGCATGGCAACACTTACCTTCCTTTTCAAGTGAAATAGGAACCATGGTTCCAAACTGACATAAGACAATGAATATTAATAGAAGAGATAAAATCCGTTAATTTAAACTTTTTTTTTTTGAGTAGTACCAGGAGGTGGTGTCAGACCTCGAAATCCCCTGCACGAAGATTACAAAGATTGTAACTACAACCTGACTAACAAGGGTGTTATTTTTGGGTCTATTTTACGTCATCACAAAGATATTGGTATGATCGAAAGTGTTGGCTGATAAGCAACAACAAAGAATAAGACAAAAATGTCTCACATAATTATAGAGACTGTTGCCATTATTTAACTGTTAAAGTTTATTTTTAATTGATATAAGTCTAACCAAATCCTCAAAAATATGTGCATGTCAGGTGATATATTGTTTTCTGACTTGACATTCTATTCAATTTGTTGCCACTTGTACCTATTTGCTTACAGTATTTTGCAGGTCAAACGGTACTTTCCTCAGTACGATGATGACTGAGGTGGTACACATTGTAATGTGTTAAAACAGATTCAACTTGGGTATTAAACTAGCTCATTTTGGCTCTGTGCCCGTGCCGTTGGCCTGTTGACGTTCAAAGCTGAAAACAAAGTCAGTCACATCCACCTATACCACAAGCCTGCATTTATGTGGCCACGTGTTAAAAAAAAAAAAGAGCCCACAGCTTTTTAAATTTCTGTTGGTGCAATTCAAAGCTGTTGCAAATTTATGTTACTGCAAACAATTTCAGTGACAATGCTTATACTGCAAAACCTTTTAAAATTTTACAAAAATTATGTCAGTGTTGCTAAGAAACTTTAGAATTTTATGGAGCAAAATACAGACAAGCATTAAAATCCTATATGGATAGGGCAAACAACAAAAACTCCAAGTGTAAGTCCATGTTAAAAATGTTCCAAATTAAGTGAAAGCCTACAAATTGCACTTGATTTCTGGTCTTTTTTAGGCTTCAGCTTTTACAAGAACATGGAACGAGGTGAGATAGAAAAGGGAGAGTGTGAAAAGCAAGAGAAGGACAGAGACAATAAAGTGGATTGGTGTAATCCACTTTATCTGGTACAAAAGGTTCAAACAGCAATGAAAACATGCCGACATCAAGACACAGACAGACACACACATGCAAACACACTGAATGTTCAGTATTATTTGAGCTCTAAAGAATATATTTCACCAAGTCTTAGAAATAAGACTAAAGCTTATGTGTGTGTGCACATAACTGCTATGCCATTTATGTGTGTGTGTCCTAAGATGAATGTTCCCCTGGGGCCTTCTTCCCGGCAGGCGTCCAAGCTTCCCGGTAATGGAGCAGGGGAGAACTCTCCACAGCAGGAGCCAGGGACAACCAATCAATGTCAATGAATGTCTCTGGATGATGTCATGACACGAGCCTCTCCACCATGATGGGTGGGTGGGTACGCAGTTTTATCTTTTTCAATGTATTTGTCCAGCGGAGGTGGGAATTCCATCTCCAACTCCTCGCACGCTTAAATTATGCTCAGTCTCAGTGAAAGTCTCTGTTTGGTTAAAATGTGCCGGAAACCAAGCACACAAATCTTATGAATGATCAGAACTGAGTCATGTACAAAACAAAACACAGAAGGGAAGGTACACCTTTTCTATGACATTATGTAAAAATGCTAGACTTTGCCGTTATCTCTATGTATGGTATATGATGGTGATTGTGTACAAAAAAAAGAAGTAAAGGCTGAGCTGCTGGTGAAAGAAGCCATTGTTCCATGTATGACATTGTCTGGCATACAATGCTGTGTGTCTAATATGCAATTAGCCTACTTAGATAAGTCTAGCTGGGTTTAAATACTTAGGGCCAATAGAATAATGAATACATAGGAAATAATTGCCATAGATTCTTGCTGTAGGACCCAATGACACTTGTTACTGCAGCGAATACCCACACATCAGTGGGCCGAATGGAGATGATGTGCAGGTGGTGGCGGCAGACTGGTAGTTGAAAGAAATCATGTGGATATTAAACCCAAAATACACCCATACTGGGGCAGAGGCATGTTTCTCTTTTACTAGTCCTGTAACATTAAGCTCACTAGTCACAGTAAAATACAGCATCTCTGTAAATCATCTTCATACCAGTTTATTTTTGATGGTGCTGAAAATCATACCTTTGGGATTTCTAAATACTCTGGTATACCATAATATCTTATACTGCTCAAGCCAAAGTGATGCTTTACTTGAACCTCTTCAAATAAATTAGATGTGCCTATAAACTGTGTGGTACATATGTATCTATCTATCTATATATATATATATATATATATATATATATATATATATATATATATATATATATATATATATATATACATATATATATATATACATATATATATATATGTATATATATATATATATATATATATATATATATATATATATATATATATATATATATATATATATACATATACATAAATACATGTATAAAATAGCAGCTTCTGTAATTTGGATATTGAACTTCACCATATTGCAGTTTGATAATATTTTGTTTAACTGTGGAGCCCTAGATCAAACTACATGATTCAATGTCTGACTAATCCTGAATTGTTCATGACACATGATGTTCATGGCAGGCTTGAAATGTCTTGTCATTAAAGTGACACTTTACAAACACTTTGCAAATCTTTTAACAACCCCTTGGGCTTCTGAAAGCCTTTAAACTTCCACTTATAGACCACAAACAAAAAGAGCTGTTCTTAGTTTCAGAAAAGTTTACATTTTGCGCCTCAAGTGGTTTGCAGAATATGCTGACAACTCTCATGTAAAGTTTTACATTTTCAGCTTTAATGTTTTCATCTCTTGCACACAGCAATGACTTGGCTTTAATTCAGATTCTCTCACTAATATCTTACTGACAGTGCGCAGAATTACCAAACTTGTAGACTTGGCTAAAATTCTCAACCTTGCATTATTAACAAGTCCACTTCAGTGGCCTTGACACTCCAGAGACACTGTCCTTCAGCTGACTCTGCACTTTGACTGCCCAGTGAAGGACGAAAAAGAAAAAAACCTCCACATATATAAATACAGTTTCACATTAAACCACAGACTGATATTTACTTTCTTAAACTGAAAAACAAGATGACTTCAAAACGGCCTCTTACCTCTTTGAACAATCCCAAGGACTAGTCTTTACCTCTTTAAACAGGACTAAAGGTTAGCAATTAAAAGTGTTAGTCTGAGATGATATCCAACGAAAGAGTCTCCATAGCAACAGTAAGAGTGATTCACAGAGCATGTCAGGCTGTGAAATAAATTTCACACCTCAGTGCACCAAGGCCTCTACTGTGAGATTTAGTTTGTGTGTGTGTGTGTGTGTGTGTGTGTGTGTGTGTGTGTGTGTGTGTGTGTGTGTGTGTGTGTGTGTGTGTGTGTGTGTGTGCAAAAATAAAGCTGTATTTGTTGGTACACCTATCGTGCCATGATACAGTGTGATAGAGACCAGCGATGACTGTGTGAGGATGTTTTTGCAGCTCTGATTTCTGGTGCATCTGTTTATTCTGTGCAGGCTTTTGCCTTTGTGTCTCATTATCTCAACATACTGAAACATGTATTTGCATGCTTTGTTATCATGGCATGGATTATTGATTACAAAAGCAAACATGTCAAGGTAAGAAAAAAAAAGAAATATGCTGGTGACAAAGAAACACTCAAAGCAGAATTTAGATTAAAAGAGAAATCTGTAATATATTTACTGTAATAAATCAAGACAGACCATAATATATCATCAGAGATTAAGGAAACATGCTGTGTTGAAATACTAACTTCCCTGGCAACAACACTACAGCCGCTGTGTCCTCCTTTTTATAGTTTAAAAAAAGGTTATTTTGACGCATTATTTGTGTTATTGCTTATCTGTTTCATGTTTCATTCATGCAGACTGTTTGCAGAATGAGTAAGTGTCTGTTTATGAGTTAATAGAATTTATTAGTAATAATAAGACAGGAAATCACTGAACTCCAACTCCAGTGTGTTGTTTTAGATTTATGGATAATGTTGTGGACTTGTCGTTGTTTGTTATTACAATGTTGCATGCATCCTGCACTCCTGCAGTATTCCTGCAGGATGCCTGAGCTTCCTTGAGTCTGCGGAGGAGGGAGCAGACAACTGGCTTCAACCATAGACAGAAGATTAAACAGGATTTCAACCCATTTAATATACAGTCTGTGGAACCAACTTGCTATTTGGACTGCAGTACCCATTTTTGGATGCTGCAATTACCACATATTGTTCCTTTAAAGTGCACTCCACTCTTTTCCTTCCCCTCCCTCTTTCTCTTTCTCCCACTCCTTTGCTACCTTCTTCCCATCGGTCTCACACTGGCACACTGCTCATTAGCTTTCTGTCAGTCTCAGTTTCTGTCTCCCGCTCCTTCTCCTTCTCTCTTTCTTGTGTGCTGTCATCCCCTTTCCCCACTCTCCTCTTTCTCCTTTTCCCTTCTGTCCCTCCTTTAATTGTGTGTGAATTCAGCAAAAGATTCTTCAGGGATCTCTTCCCATTTTCGCCACCATTTTCCTGCTTCTTCAGAGCCGTTTCTTTCCTTCCTTCTCGCCTTTCTCATCTCTCTCCGTCTGTCTGTCCCTGTTTGGTGAGAATGTTTTTTGTAAGAAATTAAACTAGGCTATGAACCCACCTCCCACGTTCCTGCAAAACACACACATACATACACGCGCATAAGCTAGAATCGTGACTGCTGTACCCATACAAGTCACAGCGAGAGAGCAAAAATACACCAGCGCAGAGGACTATTGACTTCTCTGTGATTACAAACGCACATACACCAGTATTTGCACACACAAGGATGCGCAGGGTGCAGCAGAAAGACAACATGAACACAATCACACATTCTCATCTCCGCACAGCCCCGAGCACAGAGCAGGTGAGAGAAACAAATGTGGAAATGAGGGGAAAAACGGAGTGAGAGGCTGAAGTGAGAAGAAAAGATGGTGTGAGGGGAAGCAGGTGACGACGAGTGTGAGAAGATCGCGGCTCTCTTACAGTAATGGCTCTCACACAGGGCCGCTTCATGAGTTCAGCTTCACTTCTTTTGAAGGGAAGTCAAATCCTCCCATCTGTCCCCCAAACACACTCACTGATCCTCCTTTAATGCTTCCTCCTGCTGGAGGAAAACACCCAGGACACTGTCTATTTCTTCGATGCATGAGTGTGTGTGTCTGTGTGTGTTACTATTGTCAGACGCTGTCCTTAAAAACTTGGCCCACATACAGCAAAGTATATGCCTTTGTTTACTTCTTGAGTCAAGCTTGTCCCTGGTTAAGCTTGCAGCATTAAAACTTGAGTTGATTTGAGGTGATCAAAAGATCCTTTAAATACTTAAGTCTGGTACCATTTTTCAGGCATTGTCTTCTCTCAGGGATGACCGTTTGTTGAACCAAATGTTGAATGAACCAAACAAGAAATGCATCATGCAAGTACCAGGAGGTGATGACAAACCATAGACTTTTTAAAACACGGCTGTATTTTCCCATCACCCATAGGTTTCCAAAGAGCCTTAGACACACTCGGGATAAGTTGACCATCTTGGCAGCACCTGACTCGGCTAACAATCTGTGAAAGCAACCACCTGTCACTCAAAGCCAGCATACTTGACTTATTAAAAAAAAAAAAAATCCCTCCATGTACAGTTGTCATGACTCTGGGGAATAAGCCATTAAGACCTTTTTTTTAACCAATCTGTAAACATGTTTATTTCTGCTGTAAATGTGTTTTTTTAAATAATGGCAGTATATGAGGATTAATTCGCTTTTGAAGCCAGACTCAAGTGGTTATTCGAGTCTAGCACTCGAAGTCTAGCACTTAGCATATTTTGAAGTCAAGTAAATAAGAAGTTGAGTTTGTCAAATGACATTAGAGCACATCTCAAAAAGGGTTGGAACTCAGGAAGGTTTAACTGACATCTGATTCAGTAAATACTAATAGTTTACTAACTAATAGTTTATAACTTTTAGTATAGTGCTGACAGTTTGTATTACTGTATGACGAAACAATACAAATAGCGAAGAATGAAGGAAATAGTTTAGCTGCACTGAGTGTAACCATGTAATGGAATGGAATGACAATACAGCTAGCAAAATAAACTCCAATCCTATGCTAGCTCCTGCCATGTATTCAAACAACCCTGCCAGCACTTTTTTTCTGTCCTGTCTACTTTTTGTTCCAGCACAAAAAGCAAATTTTACTGGATCAAATCCAGTCTAACAGTTTTTAATGTTCATTTGTGGTGCTTCTGCCGCCTCACTTGAATGACAAGCAGGTAGTTGTATTTTACAAGGACTTTGTTTGCACATTACTATGATTCTTTCCATGTTACCACCAAAAATTGTTGATCAGAGTGAAACCAGCAGCAGGATGTGAATTGGGCTGCTTTCATGCTTGAGCACCTGCACGTATTTGTCAAACTGTAATAATTTTCTGTCAATTCTCTCATAAATTTACTGGCAATTTCTTTCAGCACTAATTCACTACATTACTTAATGCCAAATCAAAATCACCAGCACAAACACCGTGGAGGTAACTGACTGACTGCAACATTTTCGTGGAATATTCTCAACTGAAAAGCACCCTGATATTTTCATTCATGTATAATTTTTTAAATTTGCATCAACATTAGTTGCACTTAGTCCTATCTATCTGCTTCCATTAAAATGATTCACACAATCTGACCTTTCCCACTATTGCATTTAGTCTAATTATATATTCAGTTGGTGTATTGAGCCTAAACTATACCTGTAATTACAAACTAAAGTTTGAATTATAACTTGATAAGCTGTGCTCCAAACACTGCAGTCATGAGTAATTCTTCTCCATTCACAGCTCGGCAGATTCACCTACTTCAGCTGATAGCAGTGTTCTCTTGTCTTAGTGTGTCAAGGTCAAGCATGGCTAATGGCCAAAACATTGTCATTGTCACATTGACACAGTGGTGGTTAGTGCTGCCGCCAGCAGCTGAAGGGCACTCGACGTAACGAAAGTCAACTGATGGGCTGTGGGGATGGAGTGGAAATGTAAAGTGCCACTATTACCGATTTCCACTGTCACAGAGAAGTCACTTACAGATAAACTCTTATTGTGGCAGAACAAATCAAATCATCATACAGTAGGCGTGTAAAGACTCTTGTGGCTTGTTCAATACTGTCAGGTAGAGGCTTTGTGTTTGTCTATGACTACCATGTCAAAAAATTGTCTCCCAAGGTGAAACATCTTCCAACTGCTGCAGTACAGAGGTGAATCAGGCTATGGAAGTTTCTGAATCCTATGTGTTAGCAGCCAAACTTTTTGCTTGTAACCAGAGTACTATGCAGAAGAACTGCACTTGTGCTGGCTTGGCTTGACCTGATTTGACTCGGCATGTCAGCCAACAGGGATTTGCATCTCCACTACAACAGGACTACCCGCTTGGAGGTCTGTCTTTTAACTCAAGGCAAGCTTTGCTCTGGTTGAGCTGTGGTAAAATGGTGATTAAACACTAGAAATAATGTTTTTTCATCAGCAGTAACTTAACACAACACCTATGCAGCTGAAAGCGGACATGAAACAGTAAAATAAATCATGTGCCTGAGGTACAAACAACAATGCAGGAGAGAAACTAAACTTTAAAATGAAGAGATTTAGTTAGAAGCTACAAAAAGCACAGAGAGAACACACAGAGACTCTCTCCGCTGTCCTACAAAGTCGTGAGTTGAGGTTCACACTTGTTTTAGGAGGAGAAGGTCATCTGCACAACTCAGCCCAGCTTAGTGCATTATAAGAGGATATGAAACTACAAATCAGCAAGACTTGGTTTGACTCGGTGTGGCCAAAAGTGTCAATTAGAGGCAGTGCTCTAGCAAACAAAATCTGTTAACCACTTTCACTACACCATAGCTGTTGGACCCTGAACAAAATTGGGTGGAATTAACTGCAGGTTCTCGGGTCTTGCTTGTTCAGAGTCCGGACTGGGTCAGACCCATAAGTCTAAACCAAATCGCAGCCCTGAATCTGAAGAGAGCTAATGGGTTTGTTTAGATATTCACAGGCCCTTTTCAGGTCAGTTGCACTTACAGTTTTGAGATAAATGAAGGCCTACAGCAGGGTTTAGCATTAACAGACAACAGGCCATTTTTTTCTGCAAACTACAGTAAATGTTTGATATGTTTTGTTTGTTTAATTCTTTGAATTCTTTTAACAATAGGATAAATTTATAAAATGTAATTTTTCCCATTAGTAAATAAGTAACATTATAATTCCATTCACAATTCTTCTAAAGGTAAACTGTGTGGTGGAAAAACATAATGCCAATCATGCTGCTTACCTGAGACCTGCAGTGCGTACATTGGCAGTCGCATGAGGTCATTTCAGAGTGTTGTTTTGGTGGTTTGAAGCTCTACATCGTTGCTCTTGGATGCTTAACTTGTTTAACTACGTTAGAAATTGATAGCTTTCTTATGCACGTCTGAATGCTGCTCTGTACTCTATTATTTGTGCTCTGCAGCTGAAAAGTTGAAGTCTTACATAACCCTAATTTGAAGGTTGGACTTAAGTGTTTAGCTTTGACAGCTGAGGTTTGGCATCTTTTATTTTTTTTAAGGTTACTATTGGGCATTTATGTCTGTGTTCTATAGTGATAGTGGAGAGGGACAGGCAATATGGGGAAAGAGAGTAGGGTAATGACATGCAGCAACGGTTCAGCCAGCCAGGTATTGAACTGTGGACTTGCTACTCAGGGCATTTGCACCCATGTGGTTTGCATCCTAACCACTTGGCTATCAGGTTCGGCAGTGTGCAAACACAAAGACACAGGAACAGAACAGAGACACTGAGGCTGTACCAAATGAGAAAAAGCTTAATTCATTGCTATGGTATTCAAACTGTAAAATGACTACTTGACCTTTCATATAAGAAATTAAAAAAAAACAAAAACAAATCCATCCTAATGTGGAACAATACCTCAGTGAGTGTCTTGTGAATGAAACAGGCAGTCTGAGGGGACACTTCCCAGGGCGTCTTCTCTTCGACCATGATGGCATCCAGTGTGGCCTTCTCTAGAACAACATCAAAGGATGCATCGGGGAAGGAGAGCTGGCGAACGTCCATCTCAAGCCAGGTCATACCAGGGCAGTTGCTGTGTCTGGCACTCATTGTACTGATACACACTGAGGAGTAGTCTATGTTGGTGATGGAGTGGTAGCCCGCGTTGTACATGTCGCCACTCATACTGCTGTTTCCACACCCTAAAGAAAAAGGAAGGTGAGAGACGCATACCTGAGACATGTTGGGAGAGGAAAGAAAGTGTTTTTAGCACAACATGTGATTAAAGGAAGAGTTTCTGTCATGACAACAAAGGCTGCTATGGCTGGGACTCATGATGGAGCAGGGATGGGGAGAAAACCTCAGACTGCACAAAACAACAAGGTTTCAACTTGTAGCCCGTCACAGAGGACAAAAGAAAAGTTGAGATAGCTCTCACGTGGCAAGACAAGATGAAAATAATCTACTGAACGCAGCATCTCACCTTTCGGATCAGATGACTCATAGATCGTGTAGATGGAGGAGGAGGAGGAGTGGGTGGAGAAGGAAGGCAAAAGAAAAAATGGTAAAGAAACAGTAGGAGGAGGACACGGGGGAGTCATATAATCCACCTTGATGCACATATTCTGTTTCAGTAAAAAGTTAAGTTAATGTGTTTTAGCTTTGGAAATGGTTATATTGTACTGATTAAACATGTGTGCGTGCACATCTGTATTTAAGGGTATCCGCCTGGGAAGAGGGGTAGAACGTGTGATCGTTGGGGCTGTGACTTCCGGCAGCACGGTGGCATTGACACCTCCGTTGCAAACGTGTGGCTGGCGCTTGTTATCACCTTACCGCTTCGACTAATTACCAGCCTCCAAAAGCTCCATGTGTGTATGAGTGTGTGTGTGCGCAAGCGTGTAAGACTGATTCAGTTAGCAGCCTCACACGCCAAACAACACATTTATAACCTATTTAGGTGTGTGTGTGTGTGCAGTACATGTAGAAACCATATGTTCTACAGTCGTAGTAGACATTCATTCACACGTATAGACACACATGAACAACTGAGAGGCAGCAGATGTTAGTTTGCAACTATAAAAACAGAATTAATATAACAAAGAGAAAAGCAACACCAGCCACGGATATATTAAGACTGGGTGCACAAACGAAGAATTCATTTAATTGAGGATCAATTCTAATGAGAGTTTAGCAAAACTAGGGTTAAAATGAGTAAATCCAGATTTTGCACAAGTCAAAACTATTATCTGCTTAATAAGTCCAGGTCTACTGATGTAAACCAAATTTTAACAATTAAATTGATATGTAAATATTGATATTTATATTTGTTTACCCAAATTAAAATGAATAAATAAAAAATGAATTTGCATTCTGTTGTGATCTATTAAGTATAAGACATGCAGCTAAAATGTTAACAAAATGTCTGAACGTTAAGAAAATGTTGCATTGTTTGCTAGCTAGCTAAAATCAAAAACATATGTTTGCTAGTTAGCTAAAAAGTTAATAAAACAGTATATTGTTTGCTGACTGGGGAAGTTACTTAGCAAAGTTAAACCTCCTAAAGTCTAAGTTTAAAATTAATATCGGATCACATTTTAAAATTGGAGGTTAAAGTTTAGGTGTAACAGAATTAAACTTAATCTCGGTTTAGAGTAAAAATTGAGGCTTAAAGAGACATTTGCATGTAATGTTTGTTAAAGTTGAGCTAGTTTTAAAGTTTGGTGCAACATAATTTAAAATTAAGGCATGATTTAATCAGACAGCCAAAGACACTATATAGCATGAGACTGATGTGTCAAATAAACTCTAGCAGTGATAGTGCGTGTTAGTTGCTTATGCACACAAATATTGTGTGTGTGTGCGTGTGTGTGAGTGTGTGTGTGTGTGTGCATGCTGCAGACATCAGAGGACTGGAGCCATGCCGTCCCCTGATGGCTCTCCCCGTGACGTTGGCTTCAAAACAAGGGAGGAAATATGTCAGCACTGCTTGTCACACTCACATAGTTGAACACTTTCTTTATGGATGGCTGGAATATGAGAGAATATGTCGAGGTTGAATTACACAGGCTCAACAGGTTATTTTAGATAACTTTAATCTTTCTTCACGCGTGCCAAAAGCAAGCAACAGCTTTGGAAAATACTTTTTGCAAGGAGGAGGAGGCAGCCTGACAAACAAGATATGACTTATGGGAAGCTAAAAAGAGGTCAGAAACATCATAAATAATGGCGGCATCATCCTTTACGAAAACAAGGACAATTGCTTCACATTCATTACTCAGTTTAAGATGAAAAACAAGGTTCTGTGGCCTTGTTTCATGCCCAGATTTGGTGCTGTCTATAGTGGGTTAAGTCACTCCAGAACTCTCCTCTCAAATCCACCAGCATGCCAGACATTGTTTCCAAAGGGTTCCCCCCGCTGACACAGCTATGTGTGTGTGTGCGCGCGTGTGTTTTCTTTTTCCATGTACTCGGCCTCGATGAAGGGGTGTCACATGACAGCTCATTCCTAGGGGTTGTCACGACAATTATAGTTGCCAGGCTGTCACCAAGGACACTACTCTCAATTTGGGTCTGTGACATCAGCTGGTGCCCCCCACAACCTCTGACCTTTATACACACACACACACACACACACACACACACACACACACACACACACACACACACACACAGACACACAAGCAAGGTGTACTATATTTATGTCAATCTGTGTGTATGTGTGGTGAGATCCTGGAGCATGTGTATCACGTGTGTTTATGGGACAAAGGTTTATTCAGGATACCAGTCCAGGCCGGGCCAGTCTGGAGCCTGGATTTTGTTTTTCCTCCAGCTGGAAGTAAGGAAGCTAAAAACCTCCTGATAGCAAGAGAGCACATCCTAACTGGATTATCCAGAGCGGCAGAGAGGGAGACTAAAGTTAGAGGTGTCATATCACCTCGTTCTGCTGGCTGAGTGAGTGTGCATGTGTGTGTGTGTGTGTGTGTGTGTGTGTGTGTGTGTGTGTGTGTGTGTGTGTGTGTGTGTGTGTGTGTGTGTGTGTGTGTGTGATGGAAAATTTGAGTCCTGGTCTTAAAAAGCATCATACCACACATAACAAATCAGCAAAAACAAACTGTGGCGAACATCCGTCATCCGCCTGTGACACGTGTAAACTGTTTGTTAGTTGAAGCGTTCTGATAGTCATGTTTGCCTCTCTGTGTCAATTTATACAGGAAATTCTGCACAAACAAGGCTTTTTTAAAATAGGAGAAGTAAACCAGCTGCTGGCGCAGAGAGGACTGTTGGCCAAACATGGAGGTGTTTCCTTCCTGCAGACTCAGAGATGCTCGGCTCAACAATGATCTCCGGTTGCATGACTGACCTGATAAACCCTTTGATATTTAAGAAAAAGCTTGACATATGATCTTACAGCAGCGGAGATACACCACAGGAAAGGAAACCTCTGAGATAAGCCACTGGAATAACAATGCATTCCTCTGATGCTCGCACACGGTCAGCTCACCAAGAAAAAAGGGCCACACAACCGGATAAGGTTTTATCTTAAATGACACTGTTAAAATACAACTTCTTCACAAAATGAAGGGTCAACTAGTTCATCATTCAACCCATTAAGTCCATATCATAAAAATATGTAAAGGTAACACTGTATTTGAAGGGATGTGCATCAGTCTCTCATTACATGTCATAACCATGTCATGACACCTGTGACAAACACGGAGGAGTCTTTATGAATGTTTATGACCATTGTCATCAGTGTTATTGATTATTATTGATTAAGACTATTTTAAAACATACTATATCCAGAAGATGTTACTTGGTTGGTTTTAAAAAGTTGGTTTTAAAAAGTCTTCATCAATAACTTTCTGAATTAAACACATCATCTTTTTTCTGGAGCTGGTGGAAGTAACTAAGTACTCTGTCATCAAATTCGCCATTTAATGACATCTTTATAACAAGTCCAAATCGTAACACTTAACTTGAAGTCCAGGAAAAGATTCATGACACTGTTACAAAAGAATCTGACAGAGTAATAAAAGTTGATGACATCTATATGACAAGTCCAAAACGTTCCACTTTACTTGAGGTCAAGGAAAATATTCATGACACACTTGTAATGGTCTCATGACAACCAGTGTCATAACCAACAGCATATGACAGTATAACATAATGTTAAAACATACAGAGATGGTTAAAACATAAACGGTTTCTTTAAGTCTGATAATGCCAAACTGTCACGACAAAAACATCCACAGGTTAGGCTGTCTTTGTTAAAGTAAAGTTGGCACAACACAGACATCTCAAGCAATGTCAACTTTGCATCAAAAATTACATAACTGACTATATGACACTTATTGACAACAGTCAAAGACTTTCAGAAGGACTTCATGTTCATGACAGGTGTCATGACATAGTTATGAGAGTGTAACTGAGGGGAGTCCTGCACACAGTATGTACCTTGATTTTAAGGTCACCGTTTGGTTTGTTTTAAGAAAGCAAAAAAATGTAGAAAATAACATTTGTGTCATTTATTCTGAAACATTCAGCAGTGACTCATTGTCCATAATGCTTGCTGTAACAGATGAGGCACTTAAATACTGAAATACTGTCAACAAAAATAAAAAACAAATGTCAGTAATATTGCATCATTATGACTCTGACCTGTTGATGATTCCACAAACTGTTCTTTTTAATACAGAGCAGCACAACAGACTAACATGCACATGTTCAGGGACATTATAGCAGAGCTTAAGCACTTTGAACAGATGCATAAATCCTGTATTTTTAGACTGAGTGCAGTCATACATCCACAAATATAAACACTCCTATAACATTAGTTATTGCTTATGTCTGAAGTTGCAGTGAGAGGCTGCCTGAACGCTGTGAGGAGGAGGACTCATCTTCCAAGCTGTTTTTGTTGCGTTACGCAAATCAACACAATCCATGTGATGCTGTCGTAAACAACATGTTTCCAGTGCAGTGTTTCCACAGTCAAAAACAACTTGACTTGAACAATGTTGGCACGCAGTTAGATATTAATCCATGACCATTTTCTCTTTAACTACCTGGGAGCAACAACACAACATGAGCTTGACTAACTGGCCTAAGCCAACTAGCATGCTACAGCTGATACCCAACAACTGGTGCGCTGTCAAAACGTTTTGGGTGAAACTCCTCGAGAATTTCTGTTCCATGTGTGAGTAGAATATGCAAACAGTCGATTTTGACAGTTTGGATCACGAGATAAGCTGTACCAAGGAAGCTCCATACCAATCCGAACATCTTGTACTGAACGGTTTAGGACAAATACATGTACTGTTCCACTCCTTGTAATTGACACCCGCTGATATCTCTGTGATGTTCCATAAGGAATATCCCCATTCAACACTTTGCTACAGTAAATCATCAAGCTGGCTGTCTACAGGGGTGCTCCCTCATTTATAGCACAAGCGTAAAGGATAGTGTTACAGCAGAGAGTGCAGTGGTCAGTGTAAACTCAGAACTGCACTTTCATGATTACATAAAATTATTGCAGAAGTTGGTTTTCCTATCTAGAAGTGCTGTTCCTTCAAAATAGCTGAATTTAAATTAATGCTTTGTTCAAACATGTGTCCAAAATTGCACAACTGACTCTTCCTAATTCCTGCCCCTTTTTGTTCTGTGCTCCTATAGCCATTAATAAGCTTGGTACCTTGATCATCTTTCTCAGTTTTTCTAGTATTAGCTAACTTAGTAAGACTAAAGTTGCTTTAGATACAAGTTTGGAGGGGGTCATTGCACCAAAAAGATTTTAACAACCAGTGCGTAGGATTTAGTGGCATCTAATGGTAAGCTTGCAGATTGCATACTTCTCTCATAACCCTCCCCTTCCAAAGGTGTAGGAGAAACTACAGAGGCTGTGAAACTTGCAAAAAACGGGAAAGGCTGCATCTAGAACCAGTGTTTGGTCTGTCCATTCTGGACAACTGTAGTAACATGATAAAACATGTTGGTCTCTGTGAAAGACGACCCCTGCCCTCTGTAGACACAAAGGATTCATTCTAAGGTAATGAAAACATAATTATTTGTATTTACAGGTGATTGTGCACTAATGAAAACATACTTATGAATATTATTTTCCATCTCTGCCATATTATATTCCAATATTATATTCCATTTCTGCCATGTTCTGCCAATAAATCCCCACAGATCCTACACAGAGGACGTGCGTTCATTAGTTTACAATGAAGCTCCATGACTCTTATTCAACATGAACTGTTGCAGATTTGACCTTTGGGCTATCAGATGACCTCCCTCCACATAAACCATCCATCTATGGTCAGGAGGGGTGGTGGGTGGGGAACCCCTGTGAGTGAGCCAGCGGTGTGAAATATCAAAGCTGCTATCTCTGCGGTGAGAGGAGCGCAGCAGTGGAAACTCCATGATGTCAGAGGCATGCACGGTATTTACTGACATCCCAGATTGGTTTAGACACATTAAGGATGGGAGACCGTGGCCGGTGCTGATGAAAGGTGATGTTCACATGTGCTCTAGCAACAACACGAGCACCCACTGCCCCCGCACACCCCGCAGGCTCTGGGCTAGCCCCTGGGTAAACTGATGCCATGGTGACACCTCACAAAGTTCAGATGCAACTACTGTAAATGTCAACATATGAAAAGTGCCCGAATGTTGGTTATTTTTGTGTGTAATTGTGTGTGTGTGCGCACAATAATCACGTGTAAGTGTATGTTCAGTGCCTGGGCTTGTATTAGTGACCATGTGGATGTGGGTGTTACCTGACAAAAAGAAAATCAGACACCTAAGATTACTTATATTAAACTGATTTCAATAAAAATGGAAAAGGAGAGGAATTTTCCATTATGCACACAGATGTGAAGCGACTGGTGGTGCAGTTTTGTGCACAATGTGTGAACAAGTTTGACTGCAACTGGTCTCGTCAGGTCATAAAAAGCCTGCACGTGTCTACATTTGTGTGTGGGCACCATGACATTGATGATAGTAGACAGTGTCACACTGAGTCCTGCTTTAACCAATTATCTCTTGTTATCTCCGCTCTAAGTTAGAGTCAGCTGTTATCTGATTAAGTATTGCCATTTATATGACAAGCATTTGTTTACATTTACATGCAATCACAGACACACACAACTTTGGTTGATGCTGGACAGTTTTTACTGAGAGTTTTTCCTTATGAACGACTCTTTTTCCAAGCCAAAACTGACACAAGGGTGGGACTCTGAGAAAAAGTCACAATTACAAATCTGTATGCTACTTCAGCACCATGGGAAGTACCATGGATTTAGCAAGACATAGCACCATTAGGCTGCTGATATTTCAGACCTATGGCCAGGGCCATAAATTCAAACCTACACCTCAGTCAGATAAAGGATCAATGAGTCGGCTAGACTAGACTGACAACTACATAACCCTTCTGTCCCAAGGTTATCAAAATTTTTCTGGCATGTCCCACTTCAGAACCGGAAAAAGTTCAAACTCAACACCCCACAATTTTTTTAATAAATCTTTAACAATGATGGGGATGCAACTACTAAAAAAGGATCCAAGCTGAATTTTAGTGAAATAAAGGTTTGCATGATTGAATCAGCAAACTCTTGTTTGTTTGTTATTTTAGTTTCATGCCATATTTTGATTCATGCCCCACCTACAATGGCTCTATGCTCCACCTGCAATGGCTGTATGCCCCACCAGTGGGGCACACCCACCAGTTTGAGAACCACTGCATTAGGGGAACAGGAGGGGGGTTGCAGGTTAACAAGGTGGATGCATTTTAGTCATTTGGCTATGTGGTACCCCCCCTCATATCACCTAGTGCTTGCAACAAAATAACATTGCATCCAACCACCAGGCAAAAGTATACAAATATATAAAGAAAGCTATGGAAATAACTTTATAACAATCTCACCTTGAAGGTAGTCATGATGCTGCAGTCCTTTGTATACACAAACAGTGACAGAAAAATGAAAAAAGAGCTTGAGAAGTAGGCGTGCTTGTTTGTTTGGAGTGTACTGACCCCTTTATTAATCTGTCTTAAAAAATTCAGCTGAGCTTCTGATTAAAAATGCACAATTTTCACAAGTTGTGCTGACTGAAACTGAAAGCCTCGCAGCTTGTTCGGGCCTCACACTGAGACAGAGGAGTGAGAGAGGAGAAGATTCGGGAAGAAAGGAGGGAGGTAAGAGGTGGAAAGAATGTGAGGAAGATAAGACACCAGAGGAGAAAGGGCACACAAGGAGTAATAAAAATTAAGGAACAGTAGGGATGAAAGAGGAGTCGTGAAAGGGTAGCGGGAAAGCAAAAGAGGTCAATGACAGACCTTTTTCGTCACTAAAAAAGTGCAACACAAAAAAGAATGAGAGGCTGACAAACAGCTAAAGCAACACAACAGGAAGAAAAGGGTGGAGAGGATGAGTGAAGGTGAGGAGGGAAAAGACGTGACTACCTAGCTTCGTTTACATGGAACTGAGAATATCTCAATCAATATACACCGAATCCTCTCTCTTCAACCCAGTGTTCAAACAGCATATTCTCACTCCCAGCACATCAAATACAGCACCTTGGTCAGTACCCCTATGCTTCAAACTCTGATGCTGGAAGTACCCCGCTGGTATCATTTCTGGAGGTGATGTTCTAGTGTTATGATTTAATGGGCAGCTGAAGTCGTAGTGATGTCGTAGAAACAGCACAGAGACCCCGTAGGGAGGAGGTAGGGTGGATGATGGCTCAAACAAACACAAGGACTTTCACCCATGAGACTGGGGTTTGTGTTCCGCATGAAACCAATAGTCAACATTGATTTCTTTTTAAGATGTTACATAGGTGGCATAACTTATGTATGTAAGTGACACAAGGCTAAAGGTTGATTAATGCTCCCCTTACATATGAAAACAGATACATCTGTTTAAAATGACATAACCATCATTGCCCATGTACTTCCATGCTTTCTGTACATCGGCGTGGATGCTGGATGCTGCTCAGAGTCGAAAGATACCCCAGAGAAGAAGAAGAAGAAGAAGAAGAAGAAGAGTGAAAAGTTTCTGTCAACAACAAACATGTGAAGAAGTGAAGATGAACATAATTTATTGTACTATGTAATGCATGATCAATGGTTGAAGTGAGTTGTCTCCCCCTGCCCCTTCCTCCCCACACTCTGGCAGGCTGCAGGAATACAAGACGAGTGCAACATTGTAAACTGACAATAACAAGCGAGGACGACTCCAACACCGTAAGCTGATCAGCTGTTAATAACTGTCACTTGTCTGTCACTATAAAGTTAAGCCTGTTATCTTGAAAACCAAAGTCCACTGCTCTAAAAATACACAGTGGAGTTGGAGTTCAGCGACTGCCTGTCTCACTGCCAGACTCCATTAACAAATTGCTCAATTTAGCCTTCTTCTTATGAATGACTTCTTATGACTCATGAACATGAACTCATTCTGTGAACATTTGGGATTAATTTGAAGCGGGCACACAAAAACAGTTACTCCAGCTGGAAAAGAGAAATTTCAAAGGAGGACACTGTGATTGTAGTGTTGTCAGAGAAGCAAGTCTTTCAACTTAACATGTTTTCTTGATCTTTGATGACATATCATGGTCATTTTCTGATTTATTACAGTAAATATAATACGGATTTCTCCTTTAAGCACTGACCATAGTCTCCCATCCTTGATGATCTATAAGTAGTTATGTTGGCTAAACCCTCCCAAGTAGTTTTTTAGCCTATAAAGTCTACCCAGATGTTGCATACTGATGCTAAAGGGGTACCTACAGCATCATGCTTTGAAGCATAGGGCCACTGATCAAGCTGCCATGTTTGATGCATTGAGGTGGGAATGTGTTGTTTTAAATCACATACATCAGCAGCTAGTATCCACTTATGGTGCCAAAGGGATATTTAAATAAAAACTGTCCGTGTGCTTCAGTGTACGTGTGTCTTGGCATGCACAAGCTGATTTGAACACAGCCTCATCTTAGCATCTCCACCAGATATAGATATTTCTTTATTTCCATGTTTTTCAAGCAGTTTCAGATGCTCTGGAGAAGTTGCATCAGCAGCGAGGCCAGATGAAATTTCTCTCAAAAGCTCGGATCTTCCGGCAAGTTACTCCTCACAAGTCTCTTTTCCCCCCACTCACAAAAGCAACCTCAGTTACGTAACCGGGTATACGGGATAATTAGTGACTGAATAATTAAGCGTGTGCCTGTGACAGTGTGACTGTTTGATGGAGTGTGAGTCTGTGTGTGTGTGTTTCTATGAGTGATGGAGGACTTTTGGAAGGACTCCATTGTATGAATCTGCCTCTCTGCTGTGGCATGGAGCCTAAAGCTTCTCTCAGATCCAAAACACCAACAGGCACCAGGAATGGAGGCTTAGTAAATGGCATCGAGAGGAGAGAGCCATCTTTTCTCTCTTTTTAGCCAGAACTAACAGTTATTGAAAGCCGCCCACATCCCTCTTTATATGACTATTTATGCCTTGTTACCTTCGCTGCCAGAATTCATACAATACCACGAGTCAAGCACTTGCTGCACATAAAATTTAGTGAAAACTGGAAGCCTGAGTGCTTTTACACTTCGCCCTTTGCTCAAAGAAAAACACTCGACTGTGGATGCTGCAGCACTACTGCATTTCAAGCCCTCTCTGTCCTGAGCGGGGTCAAACAACAGTCAAAAAAACGCGGTGCTGTGGTGAACGTCTGGAGATCAAGAACGGTGCACAGAGAACCAACATGAAGGGTGGGCAGCTGTCAGACACTGTGGGCGAGATGAGAGCAACAGGGGTGACTAAGAGTGGGAGTCAGAGAGAAGATACAGGCAGCCGGACAGACGGAGAGGGTGTGTGGTAGAGAGCCCAAATGATGCAATTTGATCTGCCCCTGCTGTGTAACTGAAGAGCTAGCGGGGGTACACACACACACACACACACACAGCATGAGTCAGGTGTGCAGGTTCATGTAAAGCATGCTGTTGTGGCCTGTATACTTCCAGAAACAACAACAAAAAATAATCCTCCCTTAAAATGATAAATAATGGTGCAATGAAGCCAGTATTATAACAATTAGCTATCTATGCAGCATGTCTAGTAGCTATTGTATCCATCTCTTTCTCCCTCCCAGTCTGCATCCCACTGAAACGGCTACACAAAACTCTCATTAGATCCATTAACACCCCACGCAAGTACAATCATCATCACATCATGACATCCTTTGTCACAAATGCAGATGGTTGACAAATTAAATATCTGGATCTCTACAAGATCTGGGTTTCAGTACTCAGGATACAAGGGATACAAGGGTTGGGCGAGGTCTACCAAATTGGCATATGACGATGTCCAGAGTCAAACGCCACCACAGTAGTCACCGCCACTTCTTACTGTTGCTCTAACCATAGCCTCCAGCTGTCTCACTTAGCTGAGAAAACTCACCAGTGAAGGAACGCTCCCATTCCTGCCAGGTGAGCATCCAAAATACATCCCCATACCAGGTTTAAAAGGGCTTTCATGTCCACACCACATGTCCGTAACTTAGTGGTAGTAGTGTTAAGCTTGAGACAAGGTTAGCCAACCAGTTACACTGAGGAAAACAATAACAATGAGGCACTGTGTCATGTATGGAAGGCTGTGTATTAAATATTCCTCTCCATTAATTTATTTCTTTTCTTTTCTTTTCTTTTCTTTTCTTTTGCCGGTATGCCTTAGTTGCAGCTATCAAACCTCCAACACTTTGCCAAGGTAAGTGACACCTTTCACTGTGCCACACCTGTCATATTGACAATCACATCACAGGCTCTGGTCACAGTTGCTCACAACAGGCTTCAGCACAAGTTTCCCAACTGTATAACAAATTTAGAACACGAAGGGTTCACATTGTCAAAATAATGCGGTATTTCACTCCAATATCAGCTCTCAGTTTAAATAACCAGTGTGCGCCATCTTATCCTTGCAGTGGAAATATCTATATAATCACGGCCTTTGTCAGGTCATACTACCTACATAAATTACAATGAACTGGAGAAGCTCATCCATGGCTGTTTGTTTGCACAGTTGTGTTAACAGCTGTGTCTGTCAACAGCTTTCCCCTCTCACTCCCCTTGATATTCATTATAGCCATGCTGAGTCAGATGCAGCGGCACCAATATTTATTTTTCCATCAGGCTATTCTAGCAAGAAAGTATGTGCGTCTATGTGTGTGTAACCACAACCTGTACTGTTTGTTCTCTTTGACTGGCAGTGTTTTAATCTGTCAGTCAGTCAGTTGTGCGGCAGCAAAGAGGAAGGTCACGATTCAGCATGAAACTGCAAATGGGTAAATGTGTGAGGAATCAGAGAAAGACTCACAAACTGCTTGTGGGTAAAGTTCTGCTCCCCTAACATATTGTATGAATCCATACAATGTAAGACATACAGAGACATCAATGTCACTGTCAGTAACCGCATTCAATGAGGATTCAGTGCTGACTGCCTCAGCAGGAAAACAGCACAGTACAACAGTGCAGATTAGCCAAAGTCAGGGAGATAAAGCCTGTGAAATAAGATTCAGAAGGTACAGAGACAAGCTGACAAAGATTCTTCAGAGATTTTCTGACAGTTAACACAAGATAGATGTTAAAATGATGTTTTACTGCAGGAAAAACTTTATGTTTCAGCTTTTTCGTCTAAATTTGTCTTAAGTAAGATTCAAATGAGGCCAAAAACTTTTAAAAATCTCAATGTCCCTGTGAGTGTAATGTTGGTGGATAGTCTGGCACATGCTGTGAACAAGAACACAAGTACACAAATAAATACACACACACACACACACATGCATTGTTGTGTAGAGGGTGGGGGGGGGAGTAACAGCAGTATGGGCATTTTCAATTAGCCACCTGCCAAGACCACGTCTGTGACAAAATGAAATGGCCGAAACAGCACAGGTATTCTTAAGTTTTAAAACACACACACAAATCACTTGAGACACACATGCACACTGAGGCTCAAACTTGACTGGTTAATTTTCTGCCTGGTTGGCATGCGGGTTTGTCAGTTCAAGGTGCCTGGCTGCGTCTATATGTAAATGGCTCTACTGCCTGACCTTGGTGTGATTATGCAGTATGGATCAGGTTTTACAGATGAGAGCCGGCCCACTGTGGGAGCTTTATGGCTGACCAAGCATATTGATCACTGCAGAAGGAAATAGCATGTCCCTCTGAAGTGTCATTGTGTCACAGCCTAATCTGAATCAGAGGTGTGAATCAGGCACTCTGAAAGAAATTTGGGGCATCATGACAACAGCTCACTCGGGGCCCTGCACCGCATTGCAGAATGCATGATGTGCATTATCATTACATGGCTTTGCTAGCTGAAAAAGTGTGTCTATCTACTTTGTTGACTGTATATAAAGTTGTAAGACATGACAATGCCCCAAAAGGAAGTCAAGACATCTTGATTGCCCTCTGGTGGCTGGGTAGGTCAGAAATCCCACCCCCTGTCATTCTAGTGCCAGAGCTGGTCTCCCGATGTTCCACCAAAACAAGTTCCCCCTTGACACCATTTTGCAGCAGCACCACCACAGCATCCTGGGCTTAGCACCACCCAAAGACATTTATAATTGGTTTAAAGAAATGCAAACAAGGCAGGGTGTTCTTTTCCTTATAGCAGAATGTGTATGTGTGGAGCTATAATTTTCTCCAGCGCTGAGCGCAAAGAGAAGTGACCCATATGTAAACTTGTTAAAACAATATAGAAAAGGCAATTTTTAACACAACTTAAACTGTGTGTCTTCTCCACTTTTCTCATTAATTGCGATGTGGTGTTCTGAAGGGACTGTTTCCCTTGAAAAATGAGCTACATCTCTCAGCTAGCTGAGGAAACTGGCTGCACACATTGCAGTACATTACGTTCTTAGACGTGTCATACTCTTTTCTCTTAAAATGCTGCTTCCATTCACGCCTAGATTTTCGTTGCCATTTTGTTCTTTCATAGTCAGCCCTTTGTGTTTCTGGTTCAACAGCCCTGACATATTAGTGACTAGCCAATGATGAGGAATCAAGATGTTTGTGGTACTGTATTGGCTGACAAAATATGAAAATTATACACATAATAGTGTTTCTTTCTTAACCATCTTTGGTCTGGTGTAAAGACTACAGACACCAGAATGCAGAAAGCAAGAGTTTGATTTTGTGGTTTGGCCAGACATACAAGTTATTTGAAGCAACCACAGCTGAAAAAAATTACCAGGTGACGGCTGTCTTCAAAGCAGCCAAAACTGATGGTCGTCCCCCTGTAAAGTTGGTATTTTGTTGCTCAAATTTGTGTCAAAAAGAGCCATTAACACAATTCTAGACTTCAAAATGTCCTTTCAGATATGGTCACTTGTGTTATATACCAAATATTGATCTTTGATAGGGTGGCCAGACAGTTTCCTTCATAAGCAGTTAACATCTAGCTGTGGAAAACATTTTATGTTAAAATTTCAACTGCCAGCGCCATTAAGCGTCACCTTTCTAGTTTATATAGTGTGGCAGTGCATAAACTAAGTTGTTAAATGACCTTTTATTGATAGACTATTAACATCTGCTCCAGCGGGCTTAATGGTTTAAACCTGCTGTCTGCCTCTGTATTAAAATGAAGCAGGTGTTGACAATTTATGATACAACATAAAAACATTTTATCATGATGATTGTCTGTATACACCAGGTGGAACTAACACTTCAGAATATAATGGTAGCTGTGTGCAGATTCCAAACTGGCCTACATTTTGTCTAAAAAAAGATGCTAAGTTGCATCAGTCCTTTTAGAATAGCAGAATGTCTGGTAGTGTTTCCAACAGGTGCTCCAAAATAGTTACTGTGGTTTGTACTGACACGATAGTGTGGTTTTCAGTCTGCTTTCTGGCCACCAGTGAGCAGCTGACAGGAGTGAAGTTGCTAATGAAGAGTGAGTCAGCCTCTGAGACAGGCTGGTGGATGAAGATGGTGATTAATGCTGCATGCTTCATCCTTTCCTCTGGTCTGCTGCTACATGCAATATGCTGATGCCTCACCGCTACTCTCCATCGCTCTCTGACAGACACACACATTTAAATCATCCAGTTTTCCAGCTGCTTGTCAGCTGCTTCGGTTCTGTCTTCATGTTTTTCAGTCGCCTGCAGAAACCAACTCACTTTGACTGTGGCCACTTTTGCAAAGTGACAAGAGAAAACATTTAAAGGCCCATAACTCATCTGGCTTTAAAATTATTTAATTTCAAATTAACTCACTTATTAAAGGTAGAATATGCAATATTGTTTGCAACTGCACAATTCAAACACCAGATTTATGTGAATACAGCAATCCTCGGTCTGCTTAGTGTATGTGTGCAAAATCATGATACTCAATGCCATGAATCATCCCAAACTAGAGGATGGATAAAGAAGGTTGTCCTGCAAGCATCTGCTCCCCTGGTAACTGAGAACTGGACCTGCCTGGACTGTACAACATGAGATACACACACCGAAACATGCATAGTCTGTTCTCACTGAATCATGACCACTTCCTATTTGGCAGGAACAGGGTGTCCTTCATCCATGAGAAAAGCAAGAAACAAGAAGAGGAGGAGGTGAGAAGGAGGACATGAGGAGAAGTCAGACTGTGTGTTATGTTGCTGGTATCTTCCAACAAACTCCCTTTGAACACCATCCAATCTCCACCTTTTGAAAAAAACACGACCTTTCATCACTGGTGCTTCCTGCAACGGCTCAAGTCCGACCAACACTGTGATGTCACTCACTCAGCCAAGAGGAAGCACTTATATGGTCATTGGAGCAGGAACCCACGAGAGCAGCTGTGAATGTCACAGTGGTAATATCTGGGTTGCTGTGAGGCTACCTGCAGTGTGAGGAGGTGCTGCTGAAACTCTCAACAGCTCTTCTCTCCAGGCTGCAGGGGATCGAGAGGGAGGTATGAATGACATTCAATTTGGTAGAAACGGCAGAGCGAGAGGGATGTGAATGGCTGGGGCTGTGAATGGGGATAGGAGAGGAGGAATTTAGTGGGTGGGGTAGAGACTGAAAGGGAAGAGATGCGGAAGAAGAGCAGGCTGAGATGGATGAGTGTGAAAAGGAGTAATTGGCAAGTGTGACGATAAAGAGGGGAGAAGTGGAAGCTGGAAGTGAGCGGGTGGTATGACGTATTCAGAGTCTTTCTCTAACTCTCTCTCTTTCTCTCCTGCTTTCTCTGTTAGGCATCTCTGCTGCAGCGTCGACTCCAACTGCATACTTGATGAGAGAGCCAGCACAGGTCCCAAGTCTCAACACACACTCACACACTCTGTTTGATAAGGCTGTGCCAGGCTAAGCGCTGAGTCTGGCACCAATCTTGAACCCACTGCTACCACTGCCTGACTCACTCTCTCACACACTGTCTCTCTCTCTCTCACACACACACACACAAAGACACACACACAGATCAGAAACAGCAGGTTACAAGAGGGGTTCCTCTGTTTTCAGCACCGTTTTCTGGCTATGATATATTTGTTTATTGAAGAGTGAGGAAAAGAGACACACCATACCCACAACAACAAACAAACAAAAACAGACTTCTGTATCCCACATGTATGAGCACAAACAGCTAGCTTAACAGAAATGATGCAGTGACATATAAACAAACATAACACATATACAGTATATAGTATGTAGCTGGCTGGATGCCATTTATCATTTGTTCAAGTTGTAATTTGATAGACATATGGTAAGAATATGATTGCTGTAGATAAAACTGCCCAATAGTATATAAAATGGCTGAAATGAGCTCAACCTTAAACATCTACAGCAGTAAAACACAATATACACATTAATGCAGCAATAGTGTTAATCCAGAAACATCATATATAACACTAAAACACGGACAGGGACCATTTTACTGCACATTGACTGATGCTATTTTTACTTTTGATAATAACAGTAATTTTTTTTCTATAATACTTACATACTTTTATTTTACTGAAGTTTAGTATACAGAACTTTTACTTGTAGTGGTGTATTTTCATAGTGGGGTATTAGTACTTTCGCTTGGACTTGAATAATGGACTTGAATTATACACCCACTGCACCTAAGTCACTGGCCAAGCCTTTGCCTTTCAGATACGTGGGCTTTTGGATAACCTGTGTGATGGAGGTCTCGATGGATTTTGTTGAGAAAGTGAGCTAGCTCCTTAGCCTAAAACCTCCCAAATACATTTCAGAGCTGAAAGAAAATGGGTGACAAACTTGTTATCTCATGATTTTTTTTTCTGCCACAAATAACAATTACTCGTAGCTTAAAACGCTGTAGTTAAGTTAGGTAAACAAGAACTTTCTGTTTCTCAACTCTGCTGTTATCTACGTATTATCCAGACAAGCTGTCTGTCGTGCTGTCTGGCCCAAAGTCTGGGACAGCCATGAGAGCGAGCGAATAGGTATGTTGATGATGTTGCAGTGTGAAGCTTCTTCATACAGTTTTCTGCTTGCCTGTTAATCACTTTCCACTCTGTCATTGATCATTTCGCTGTCAATTACAGCCAGCATGACTCTCATTCTCTCTCCTCATGTTTTAATGCTTTTCTTTATCATCTGTGATAGAAAAATATTTGATTTCCACACAGTCAGAGAAGGTTAAAGCGTGCGTCCTGCTGATAGTTAAGTTAGAAAATCCAAGTGTACCATGACATATCTCTACTGCTGTGTAGGCAGACTGTAGTCATGCTGCCCTCCATGTCGATCACCCTTCCATCACAATTAATTCTGAGAGTCAGTTTGTATTGATATCAACATAAAAAGAGTCATCACTACAGATGAGTCCTCTTCCTCCTCCTGCACACATTGCAGGCTCCATCCCTTGCCTAAACTATACAGAGTATTTCCAGCATGTGAGAGCAAGCCTGATGCAGATAGTCTTCTGTTGTGTGTTACGTGTGTGAAAGGGCAAACTCGGACATTGTCCTGACCTGTATGTTAGGATATTGTTTGGAGTTCATTTGTGTAAACGGCTTATGGTAGGAGCTGGCCAGCTACCCAAATGATAATGCTTCATTTTGTTAAAGCATTACACAACGTTGCCTTGCAAACATAAACTAGGTGGATGAACAAATGTGCACACTTGATGTTAACTCACTGACCCCCACCACACCAAAAAAAAAAAACGAAAAACAGTTCTGGGCACTAGCTGACAGTTGTGCTTGATCTTTCATGGAAGTGCTGTCTAGACATGCAGCTGTTCTTAAATCTTAAATTGCCAGTGTACAGTTGTTCACAGCTCTGTGAGGTTGCATTTAAGGAACAGTGGTGTTTTAAGCTCATGCAAACATGCAGAGAGGAGACTGAGTCTGTAGATTAAACAGCCTTACTTTATAATAAAAAGTCTTCTTCAAAACAGAGCATAGCAGCAACCTCTCCTGCCCTCAACAAAACATAATATAAACTTTAAACACACACACACACACACACACACACCATATGCTTGGACAAATATACACACACAAAAAACAACACTGGGTGCAGATTAAAATCACTGTTAATGGATGAACGGCTGAACAGCCTCGACATAAAAATTTTCTCTCTGCAGCCACAGTCATTCACGAGTATTTGTGCAAAGACTATGAGCTGCCAAGGCCAAGGGGTGTCTAGCAGTCAATGACAATCAGATTCAAAGCTAAATAGTAAACTGAGCCAGCATCTGTGATCAGACAATGATGTCATGCAGCTGTGTCCCTGTGAAGAGGTTAAACCCACTGAGAGTCCTCTAATGACATGGGACCTCATTTCATGGCCAAGGCTGATCTATGACAAAGCTCACACCTGCCCTGACTGTCTCAAGTTAAGGTTTAGACTCCTGGAGGGGGTTGAATTACAACGACAACAGGGAGTTTGTGCTCAAAGGGATGATGGCTTCTTTCATGTGAAGTAAAAGTTGGAAATCATAAACTCAGTGGAATATATAGCATATATTTTTTATCCGATGCAGAAGTTTAACATTCGTGTGAGAGCAAGCAGTTAACTTTTCCAGAGTACATCTTGTACACCTTTGTTCCCTCTTGGGCTAAACAGTGTCACTGTCAAGTATTCATAACACTTTGTACATCATGTATAATTCATGCTTCATTAAGGGGTGACATTGGAGACCAGATCTTAAGGTTAGCGGCAAAATACAACTCTGATTTCATTTGTGATATGCCACTTCTTCTTCAGTGAGAGATTATACTCATATTATGTCTCCGATGTTACTTAATTTTTATCTGCACTGTCTTTCAATAATAATGTGGACTCAACTTGCAATTACCTCTTTTGTGATTCTGTAAGTAAAGTAAAATTGAACATCCATGTAGGGCTGGATGATGTTTTCAACCCAATACACAAAAATGATAGACAATGTAATATTTGGCGGATGACTGCTGGTGCTTCAGAGGATTTTTAAACAGTAATTAATAGTGTAAGTACTGTAAAATGACAAAAATACAGATATTCAGCTAGAACAGTCAAACAAGTTTAAACAATATATAATTTTCACAGCAGATATTTTGACACACTGCTCACTCACTGACATGGCTTACTGGGGCATTTAATGGAATGGAGCCATTATCACCATTGTTATATACACCTGTGCTTTTTCCTGTTTTGACAAGTCAAAGTCTACTGCGAAAAGCATCTGTTGTATCTGGGGCCGCACAATTATTTGAAATATCATCAATATCACAATATGGCCAAGTGCAATATGTAAATTGCAGAGATTGTTTGATGAAGGTAAAATGTGTGACAAACAGCATGATAAGTACAGTATTGCTGCAGAGATGCCCTGGCCTATAAAACCTGTTCTCCACATGTAAGAAAAGATTTTTGTTTGGTACAAACCCCAACAGTTTCAGTGTAAATGAAAAAATGTGATACAAAAATGATCATTCCCACTAACTGAATCATATTGCAATATATGTGATTTTTTTTTTACCGTATCATGACCCATAAATGTATCACTTTATTGTCAGGCAACTGACAAAAAACAATTTAAGGTACAGTATAGCACAATATTATCACAACCAAAATCTCAGAAGAATATTGACCCTACTTTCACAAAAAAAAAATCTTATCATATGGATACATCTCCTAGCTTTGGAGACATCTCGTATGCATTAGAAATAATATTTTTAGCAATTATACACTACATATCCTGTGACAAGAATGTAGTTGGGAATCTGAATGCATATTAATTTTTCAAGTAGGGTGATTATCTTCCGCTAAACCCAATAGTGCCTATGAGGACTAAGTAACAGAAAAATGTGGCCAGGAGAGGGGGACAACATGACAGGCCATCGAAACACTAGTATTGAAGTTTACTTACATGTTATCAATGATAGCAGTCTGATATTTTTCCTGTTTGCTGTCTGCAGTCAATGGCAAGTGATCTACAGTATCTGTCCTGCCAATTTCCAGTCATAACAGAAGCCGCGGTTGCCAGGATCATAGAATTCTGCCAACATAAGGGCTTTTATTTCTGTAAGTCAACTTACAACTTACATCTCATCTACGCTTGTTGCCATTTTTCAGTGCTATTTTCATTTCAGGCATAATGTATAATGTTTTCCTACAACAAAAGTATAGACTCTCTCTCTCTCTCTCTCTCTCTATATATATATATATATATATACATATATATGTTTATATATATATACACACATACATATATATACATACATACATACATACATACATACCCTGGACTGCAATCACACATGTATAGTGAAAACTTCCATTTTACCAGAAAAATAAACTTCATACCTTGTATTAAATTCCTTTGAGGTTACAGGTCAGTATAGTGCTAAATTCCATATTAAATTCCTTCAAAGTCCTCACTATATACACTGAATGAGTCTGGACAGACATGGATATGTAAACTTCAGTGATTGGTGGAGACATACAACGGCGAGGCAGTAATCTTATTACATTGACAGCTGACTACTCACTCTTGTGGGCTCATGACTCTGTGGGGTCATGTTAATGTTGGTAGGACTCTACAAATCTTTACTGGTTGTGCCTGTCACTTGTAGAAGGATTGCAGTAGGTGCTTCACCATCTGTTGTCTGTTGGGAATCTCTACTGACTGCACTTTTCTACTTTTCTCATTAATTTTCTGTGTTCTGGACACTTTACCAACCCAGAGAAGCTACGTAGAGTAGACATCGCCATTCTTAATCACACTGAGCTCTGATTGGTCAGCTGTCTCTCTAACTGAGAAAAAATTGTGGTGATAACATAAGACCTCTTTGAAATGCTGAGCGAATTTGAGATGTGGGCTGCAACGTGGGCGAGGACCATATAGCAAGCAAACTCAAATTGCTCCTAACTATCACTTAGAAGATGATGGCTGGAGAAAAGACATTGTTTGACGCCCAAAGAGGTCGATGCTGGAGGCTGTTGAGTGCCATTAGCCATCATCCTTTTCACTCATTACTTAACAAGAGCAACATCCACGTCCGACAGAGCATCTCCCCTCTCTTTTTTAAGTCCTTATAGTCATACAACTGGAGCACCAAATCATCTGGGAACATTCCCAAAACTCTCTCTCCCAATCAATCTCATTCACCCCACCCCTCGCCCCCACTGAGCTATTGCTGAAAAATGCATTAGGAAAAGATTAGGACCTTAAAAAAAAAAAAAGGTCCGAATGGGAAGAGTAGTGGTAGGCAGAGACCCAGAGGGGGCAGTTCTCAGAAAGAAGGGAGAATATAATGCTTGGCGAGGGTAAAGTCTGCTGCCAAAAAGTAGTTACATCATCGCAGGTCAGCGAGGCAAAGTGTAATCATGATAGAGATGAGATGATGAGGGGATGAGAGAGGGAGGAGGAAAAAAGAGGGAGGAGAGGACAGGCAGACCAGATGTCAGCTCCTGAAGATGAAAATGAACTAGACGGGCAGCAAAAAATACATGCTTACAAAAACATGCCTTATGAGGTAGCAAAGAGAAGAATTTGCACACCAGACTAAGAAAAAGACACAAAAGTCAGTAAACACAGCGCACATACCCACAAAACCTGCACTTATACACAAAAAATAGATCAGCTGAGCCTAAAAAAAAAGACCCAGACTGTTGTGTCAAGCATCAATTGCTCAGACAAATGAGAACATCACGCTTCTCAGCAGAGCAGCAGGGCATCTTCTTCCCCTCCTCCATCCCCTGTTCCTTCACTTCCACCATTCCTCCCTACACCTCTCTCTCTAATGTATATTATGTAACCTGAGCTAGACTCCAGAGGAGAGGGAGGTTGCCAGGGTTGAAAAGCAAAAAGACTGTGTGCAAAAAGTAGCGGCAGAAAGACAGATACATGTAGACAGGCATAGAAACAGACCAAAACATGGAGCATGCACAGGTGGAAGAGAGACGTGAGGCATGAGAGCAGTTGCTATGAGTCGTGAGGAGCCTCTTAAATGGAAAAAAGGAGGCAGCAGCAGAGAATGTGAAGTAGAAAGAGACGAAGGAGAGAGTCAAAAAACAGTTTTAGGAACAGAACAGGGAATAAGCAGGAAAGCAAAACAATACAGAGAAGTAGACTGGCTAAAAGAAATGAGAGCAGGGCAAGCAAAAAAATAAGTAAAACATTTTAAGGAAGAGATGACGTGCAGGATGTGTCAATGTTTTATAAAGTGGTTGTACAGTATAAAAACCCCAGAGACTCTCAGATTCTCTCGTCATCAAACAGTCATGGACTGAGCACTCATCAGCTTTCATGCAGCTTCATGAGCAGCGTACTGTGACAGGAGCCGCGTTTATCATCCAAGCATAATGCACAGCACAGCGGGCAAATGGGACTTGGGCTCTTTAAACTAAGAGCTATGTCTTGTTACAGAGACTGTGAGAAACTTCATCGGCCAGGACACAAGTATGGACACAGCCAACCGAAAGAGAGCCTGACGGCATGCGTCTTAACTCACAGCATCCTCTGGGTTTATGTGTGATGGGTGACATAGTTTAAATATGTGTATTCTCTCGCTTTCTCTCTCTGCCTCTGTGTGTGTGTGTGTGTGTGTGTGTGTGTGTGTGTGTGTGTGTGTGTGTGTGTGTGTGTGTGTGTGTGTGTGTGTTGGATTTAATCTGCATGGGAACACGAGGTCTGGAAAGACTCCCAACAGTGGGATTTGTGAAAATCTGCAGCTCAACTCTCTCTTTTCTCCTAATCTTTTTTCCTTCCTGTCTTTCTTTTTACTCTTTTTCATGAACCCACTAACAGGTACACTGACTGTCCATGAAACCCCTCCTTCAAACCTCTGATTGTCCAATCATAGCCTAGCAAATGTAAGTAGACACGGAAGGCCTGTCAAGCTTTGGATTTCCCCACACTTTGAAGCAGTGTGATGGAACTATGAGGGCAATACCATGTATCGTGTCTGGAGGGTGAGGACCTATTTTGTACATCCAAAAAGAAAAACATGAGAGTTTAGGAGTATATTAAACAGTGTACAAGCAAGTACAGCTCTAACGTAGACTAACATTACCTGTGACACAGCTACAAAATGGCCTAATGTGGCCGGATACTCAACTTACTGTTTTATTACTTACTGTATTTGTAGTTGTAGTTTTAATCCTGCTCTTTTCTGGAGGCTTAGGGGAGTTTAACACTGGGGTAGGAAGTGTCAAACACAACAGTAAGTCCTCATATTAAAAGCCTTGTCTAATGTAACATTAGTAGTAGTAAAACATATTGCTTGAAAATATTAATAAGTCTATAAGGTATGCTAATTGGATTGCTGTATGTTAGAATACCCAGCTCCAGATTGCAATACAAGATTAAGGTTGTTTCATTATTTAGCACTATGGCTTCTTCTAAGGATCAACAGGTGGGAAAGCAGACTTTTATCCCGGAACATGTTAGTTTTATCCTCAGTCTTTTAGCATGAAAAGACGCATGCAGTCAGTTAGCAAGATAACATGTATGCAACCGTTGACAAGACCCCTTCTATAATATTCTTGCTTTAAAATGAGTCAGCTGGAAACATTTAAAATGCCACATGGAGACAGCATTTTCAGCCAACTCAAAATAAATATTATGTTTGTTTAGCAAACTATAGAGGATAAAATCTGCCACTGTCAATTTTGCTGGCTGAAATGACAACAGTCACTGGCAGATTTTATCTGCTGTAGCTAGCAAATTATGAAAGCATTAGCGAACACGTTTTTTAATTAAATTAAGTACTAAGCAATTAAAATTGTTGTTCCAACAACTAGGGCTGGCCCATATGCAAAATTTTGGGTGTCCAAGCTTCAGCTGTGATCAACAGTGAATATTTTAGGCTTAATTTTAACAGTGCAAAAGTGTGTAAAAAGTGTTAATCTTTATCCCAGGATTAAATTTGGAGTGGTAAATCTGCCACACGTGATTATAGATTCCACTGTTTTCCTTGGAAAGACCCATCCTACTCCGCCTTTTGTTGGTTGGATTGGTTAAGTTTAAGCATAAAGAGAGGCAGATCAGAAATCAGCAATCAGAAGCAGAGTAGGTCAGGTCGTACCAAGAAAAGCTGTGGGATCCATAATTAATAATCTGCCACCATTATCTCTGTAAACTGCGTATGTGCAATGCCAAAAGAGAAAGCTTTACAGTCACAGCAACAGTAACTAAGGTGCTAAACTAAGGCTTAGCGAATGGTCAATTGAATGCCAAAGCTTTATAAATTCCTTCATCTCCCAGCGGTATCAATACAATTCACTGACAGCGTACAGCATATGACATGGCTGCGGTCCACAGTGGCTCTCCCACTCATTAAGCTCACACACACAGAAACAAGAACACCACCTTCTCATTACAGCCCAACAGTAAAATTAATGCATAACAATGTGTTTTTAAATAAATATTGTCTTAGGGAGGAGGTAGCCATGGCAACAGGCGGAGGAACTGACTCTGCCATGGCGGTTTGGATCTGTGTCTTGGTACTCTCACAGACTCCAACATGATTTAATACTGCGGGGATGGGAAAGATTGTCTTGATTAAGTGTGTTGCATTAAACAGAAGACTCAAACCTCGTGGGTTTGTTGCTCTCCGTCTCAGTCGACTAACCACAACTGTCTAACCCTCTTATTTCTTTAAGTTGTGTGTGTGTATGTGTTAAAGGGATGGCAGGGGGTATTGCAAGGCCCTCGTTCTCAGGTTAAGTGAATAGAGCATAGCAGACCATCTGCTCTCTGATTCCCTGTGCAGGCTAATATAGGCCATGCATACACACAGTTGTTTGTTATGCTCTAATGGCGCTAGTTAATCCTAGCACCACTGGACAACATAATCCTCCATCCAAACGTGAGACTCCTCCTCAAAATACCTTTTCACTCATCACTGCATCACTATCCTGCTCAAACTCAGCCATAGTACATCATGTAACTTTAACAGAGGTGCTGACATTCTTCTTCCATCCATTTCTACACAGTCCTATGAGACAGCTGAAATGCCGTAGGAACACACAATAAATGACACATAAAAGAGAAAGTTCAATGCAATCTGATCATGACAAGCAGCGAAGCCAGTGGACACCATTCCCTGACCCCTTTGATTATTATGTTCCACTCTAACAGAGAAACGTCAATATTTCTAGCTCCAGTTAACTTTTGTTTATGTGTTGTCTGTCTCTCTCTGGCATCTAATTATAGAGGTGAGCCACAAAACCCCTTCTGTATGTAATTTACATTAAAGAGAAGAGCAACTATTGATCATCCTCACCCTCAATTAATTGGACAGTCATGATTTCGCAAAGCCTAAGCTTACATATTTAAACAGCTTGTTTTGTCCGACCAACAGTCTTAAACCCAAATGTATTCAGTGTATGATCACAGAAAACTGTGAGAAAAATCACTTAAAACATTCATGGACAGCTGCTGTCAGACTCTCCATGTCCACAAACACTGGAAAAGTGCTGGAGCATTAACAGTCACAGTCGAGCCCTTTTGGAGCCCTTTTTGAAATCTGCATCGTATCTCTGATGAAGCTAGCCAAGCTAATGTTAGCAGCTGAGAGGCTGTGAGGCTCTCCAGTATGTGCATGTCTGCTGGCGATTGTCAGTACACAGCTGTAGTCCTGCTGTTTATCACGGGGCCACCATGAAGAGAAAGACTGCAGTCTGGTGGTGCTTCTACAGCCATAAAAAGCACCAAAAGTTAAAAATACTAAGTAGAGGGTTAACAAATATAAATCTCATGACACAGAATAGTCTCAAATGGTCAACTCTTTGTCAACATTGTCCTTACAAGTTTCAGGATGATTTAAAACAGGCAGTGTTTTGAGCCACTTACAAACCATAAAAAGCTGATTTTTATAAATTCATCAAGAAATGTCGACCTTAACATCATCATTGACGAGTTTCATCACAGTACAGTACTATAATTTAGTTTGCAGCTCAAAAGCATGCTTAAGTGTGCAGTGCTCCTTTAAAAACTAATGGTATGGTAATGGCACACTGCAAGCCCAGCAGCACAGAGAGCAGAGGAGGTCCAGGCCAGTCGAAGGCAGTGATGTGCAGTGATGGAACTGAGGGGACAGGTGGCTTTCAGTGAGCTACAGTCCGCTCTGAGTGGTTTCCACCATTAATCAATTCAATCTCTCTCTCACACACACACCTCATTTTGCCCTCCCTGTACTCTTTCACTTGTCTGACTGAACGCCCTCATTTGCTTTCTGGTCAGTTCATCCAAGCACCCACAGTAATATATACAGACAATGCAGAGGAGAGGCACTGAGACCAAGTGTCCTCGGGAGAAAAGTATAAGAGGGATCTATATTAGTTTGATTAGACTTGTTCATGAATTCTTATGCGGCGTGGCATGGGTCACAGGTCAATGCATAGCTGCATTTACATGGAGACTTTTATTCTGCTAATTATAAGAGCTCAATCAGTACATAATGACCGCTGTAAAATTATTATCTGGCTCCTTCTGAGGGAAATTAAGTCATCTAGACCAAGTAAGAAAAAAACTAGTCATTTACCCTAAATGCTACTTCCTATTACCTCCTAATTTTTTCATATTTAACAGACACTTTGCTTATGTAATCAAAACCGGGTCTGGTCTATGATGTCTGACCTTTGTCATGTCTGACAAGAATTCACGCTGAAATTGAATATATTCATTAGATCATGTCGACTTATTAGACTCAACCAGGCACGCATCAGCATTGACGTAATACCTAATTAAGCTTTTGCAGACTCACACTTTCGCACACAACAATTTTACTCTTTTTACTAATTTTCTTTTTGTTAAAATGGATTTGATATTTTAAAAACTATTGGAATTGAAGCCAAGGCACCTGTAACAATGCTGGTATCAAATTTTTTTCAAATTTCTGATATTTCCAAAAATTATGGACATATCAGTCATTCTTTCTACGTTTCATTTCAACAGCATCATTTCTATACTGCAAGTAATAAAAAAAAGTACTTTTTAAGTTAAGCGCTGCATTTAACTGTACCTCAGTGTTCAGTGGTGAATTCAGAGTAACAGACTGAGTAAGCAAAGTCAGCAGAGGAAATATATGCCTTAAAGTCTGAGTACGTGCTGTTTTATGTTGAGCACATGAAGTAAAAATGGATCTGTTCGAATCACAATACTTTAGAGATTTTTTTTCTCCCATCCCAAGCTAATACTGTGTTACACTAAGTAATGGACTGTGAACAGGAGGAAGTAGCAGAGATGAAAACAAATCTAACATGTTAGAATGAAACCAAACAACAAAACACACAAAAAAAGCCACAGAGGAACAACAAAGTCTGGAACAAAACAAGTCTCAATCAAGAGAACCCTGCTATTGATGGTGAGAAATTACTGCAACACTGCGGAGCAACCACCTGAAGAGTCACCACAAAACACAAAATAAGAGCTGTGAAGGCCAGAAAAAATTAAGGCTCCTATTTCACTGCTGTCGCGTCACACAAACATCAGAGAAACAGGAGCCTTAAACACTTACAACACCTGACAAGCTCTTCTAGACACACAGAGATCACAAAGGCAGTAACCTTATTATCAGCTGGTTTCCAATGGTGTGCAAGGAAAGTGTCATTTTAATTCTGAGTGGACAAAACTGCAATTCTCTTTTTTTCCCCCACCAGAACCGGACATCTCTTGTATAAGAGTGTACATCTTTCAGACAACAGAGAGTGCACAGGAAAACGGAGAGTTACATAAGAATATCACGACCAAGCCGAACTTACTCTGTTATGCATGTCTTATCAGAAGTGAGAGATCGAGAGATGAGATGTACAGACAACCAGAAAATAAAGCAAAGATTGAAGACGGGCACTGAGTTGTGCCCACAAGCTGAGTAAAGAGACAGAAAGAGAATTAGCGACATACAAACAGAGACTCAGGGAGTAAATCTGTCAGTTAAGAAGGCAGAAGAGAGACAGAATAAAAAAAATATTAGTACTTAGTGTACTTTGATGAATATTTAAGCACATAAATAGGAGGTAAGTGATGAAAAGACAGACAGATCCACAGACAGCCTGAGACAGACAGAAATGAAGATGCAGAGGTGGAGGTGCAGGTCTGTTAGTCTGTGCCCGCAGCATTACAAGCAGTATTATGTAAGAGTGCTGGGGACCGCCTCGCACAAAGCCATCGTTCTCTTAAAAATCCTATTGGACACACACACACACACACACACACACACACACACACACACACACACACACACACAAAAAAAGAGTATTTAACGACTTAGCTGCAGTAATGGTCTTACAGGAGAGGATGACGAGAGGATTTGGAGACATATGTGGAAGATACGGCAATGCAAGGTTGTGGTGAAAGATAACAGGCTGACGAGGTAGAAGGAAGCAGACGGAGGCCAAGGCGGTGTCGTCATATTGCTACAAGACTTGTAATCTATGTCTCATACTACACACAGTGCTAATTCTGAGGGGGCTTGACTATGCAGGTGGCTTCACACTGGGAAAACAACAAAAATTGGTGTATGCATAAAGGCCAGTACGTATATTAATGCTGCAATCCATTGCAAGTCAGAAGACGATAGTTCTGAGTCGGTATTCCAAACTGCCAATCTATGTGCATCTGCTCGGGAAAACATGGCTGCCCACAGCAAACTGATGTTTGCATGGCAGGTCTCTGAACTTCACAAGCATCTATTGCAGCTGATTTAACAGATTAGCACACTTCAAAAGAGATGGGAGGAGTAGGCTAAGCGCCGCATGCTGGCAGAGGCTTGAAGTGAAAATCAGCTAAATGGAAATGGAAGCTACAAAGTTGTTACCACACACGTTTCACAACACAAACCTTACTTATGGAGATTATTATAGAGTTTCCGACTTCAATGACTGTTCCTTTGCAGTTGTTATAGGTTGTTTTTCTTACTGTTTTAATTCACTTTAGTGCCGCTTGTTAACCTGCCATCATGCCTCTCCATCCCCTGGGGGCAGAAAGTGCTAGTGACTAGTCTGCCTGACTTACTGATTCTCTATCTGACTGATGTTTGTATGTTTGTGTTAGAATCCATGGCCCCAACCATGGCTCTGAAGTATGAGTAGCCTAACGGTGCCGTCCATGGTGATGAAAAAGCAGATGGATTTGGAGGAGTACTAAAAAATACATAGTCCTCTGCAGTGACCATGTGTTCAACTCCCACCTGTGACCATTTGCTATGTTTCATTCCTCCAGTCTCTTCTCCCCTGTCCTCTCTTCAGCTCTCCTATCAAAACATGCATTGAGTAATTATTTTGGCTACTTGGGAACAGCAGAAACAAGTTGTAAACACAACACTAACATATCTATTTTTAAGTTGATATGCAAACAGTTGCTAGCAAACACCAGCTTATTTACACATCCTGCAGATACAGAGCAACAGGTCCAATATTCTCTCACTCTTCCTTTAGCTCAGTTTTTGGTCTCCACCAATTTGGCTTTTGAGCTGCTAACACCACCAGCAAGTCAGTAACAGTGTCTGTCATTTGGTGATGTGTAAGTGGCATATATTGGATTTTAAGAGCTTTTTTCTCTGAAAACAGCTGCCTGCTATGGCAGACGAGAGCAGGAAGAGTGAATTCAAAAGTGACGCTGCAGACCATTAAACCAAAACACTGGGGTGAAAGATGAGCTGAGAAGAACTGCAGAGTTGGGTGATACTAATTCCCTGTGGGTTTTTCACTACAAGTAACACCTTTAACACAGACAGAATTATGTGATTCATTTGTAATATAAACTTAGCAATTATAGCAGCTTTAAGTATTTGTAAAAAGTATTTTCTCTCTCTCTTTGTGGTGTGATTGATGGCACCTTTGATGCACACTGTGTCATTTCCTGGCAGTAAATGAGAAAGTAACCAAAAGTATTATTTTGTACCAACTGCAAAAACATATTAGATTGTAGTGCACACTGTAGAAAGTATGTATGTGGAATGGAATGAGGACAAATTTGTAGTGCTATTGTTCACTACATCAATCAAACAGGGCTGTAGAGTACATTAAACTATATATTAGTCATCATGTGTCTCATTTTCTGAAAGCATTGGTCCCTACAGTACACTCTACAGTATACTTTTAACATCTCAGAGAGCTGTCTATTAATTCAGAGACACAAGCAAAACTGAGCCTGCTGCTTTAGATTGTCACTTTATCGAGGATTCACTCAGAGACCCCAAAATATACACAGCACCCAACCTTTTCATAGGTGTTTGGAGGGTTTTTTCCTCTATATTATCAAAGCGGACATGCAGCAACAGTGCGTCACTGCAGAGAGCAAAATGTATTGGGACATCAATGACGCACACACAGTGCCATTACCTAGTTGACAGGGCTTTCCCTGCTCAGAGCTATGTGATGATAGCTTAATGACGCCATCGAAACTCAGAGCACATTGCCTGCGTAGCTCTCTCTCTCTCTCTCTCTCTCTCTCTCTCTCTCTCTCTCACAAGCAACTCTAAAACGCTCCGAAATCCTTTTTCTTTCACGAACCTCGAGATGATGGTATTATATCTGTACAGTTTTACACCCTTCTAGCAAACAGTATAATTAAGTGCATGTGTGTGAGCATATTTGGTCATTTGTGTCCGGCTTTCACACGGTCTGTCTGACTGCAGCATATTAAGTGATGCTGACACTGCAGTGGCTGTTTGGTACCTCGCCTGGAGTACACACTCCAAAACCTTATCTGGGTTGTTTGACACAGGATACTCAGCTGTGACTGAGAGTTCTGGGTAACACTTCATAATAACCATCATTAGAAATGGTAAATTAATAATAAACTTTAGTTAATAGTTATTTCCCTGTTAACAAACAATAGAAATATGATGTTTGCTAATTATTAATAATGCTATAACTGACATTGTTTGAGATGTTTTTGTTGTGTGCAACAACAGAATAGTTTACTCATGTAATCAGAATGTAACTCATTGTTTCAAGCCTAAAAATATAGGTATTATTCATTAGCCATATCGCTTAGCCTTAATGATGATACAAAACATACTTTTCAGATTAAACAAACTACTGATAAAATAACATAAATACAGACAAAGCGTAATTAAGCTCAGTTAAGTTCTATTGCATGAGTTTGCCTTTTGTTACTTTACGTTTGCTAGCAAACTTCAGAAGAGAAAAATACCTTGAAGCTGCTGGGTGGGGGGATGCATTACCAACAGGACAAAGAACACAGAACTAAATTTTTACAAGACGCCAAACTGAAAAATTGAGCTTTTATGACAACAAAAGTAGATACAGACATGAGGCATCAGTAGGAAGAAGGGAAAACTGGGATTCTGTGCGCCTATGCTTTAGTTAAAATTGCTTATTTGACCAGACAAAATGTAGAAGCTGAAGCCAGATAAGCTACGGAAAGCCTGGTTTTGACCTTTGTTAGGATAAATGATGGTCTTACTTGGTGATTTGATCAAATAGTTAATATCAAAATATTTATAAGTAACTTATACAGGAAATATCGAGTTCATCAATATAACTAACCTGGTGTTATATTGGTTTTACCCACAAAATATAACGTCAAAAATAAAATTATCTAAATAAAATGCAACATGATCTCCTCTTGGTTCTTTGTGAACTGGCTATCATGCTACTCACTTCGGCTGGGAAAATCTAAACACAGGCTCGTTTCAACTGATTTCAAGGAGAATCCAACCTGGCAGGTATTAAGAATTAACTATAGAAATAACCAATGTTCCTGCAGAAGGTCTTGTTTGCTTGTTAAAAACTCCTTGAAGTGGCTTTAATAGCAACTATTGTGAAGTGTTACCCAACAATTATATGACATAAGTATTCAATGCTACGTCATGCTTAGCTTAATAGCAGGACTGTATGTGCTCTAATGTCCCTGCGTCATGCACATCTGTATAGTTCATTTCGTCATTTGTTAAGCCCTTTATGAGCACACTGAAATCGGCTAATTCTCTCAAAGCTTCATCTGCCCAAGCCGTCATTTTAAGGTCTTACATGTTGATTTTTCAGGACAGAGCCTGTCGCAGGAATCACAGATTTATGTGCACAAGGTCACAGAGAAGTGACTTTTTGTGCTGCGACATAGAGCGACTGTCACAGCGAGGGGAGCCTGTCTCTTGGTATTCATGACAAAAGAGCAGTGTGACTCTGAATACACTCAGATGACCCCCCTTTGAGGTCGACATAATGTCTTTGTGAGAAATGCACAGCGAGCTCCAGGATGACACTTCAGCTCTTGAGAGGCGACTTTGGCTGCAGATGCACCTCTCAGCAGCTACTCTTCCTTCCTACTCCTCCTCCTCTGTGCCGGGGAGGGGAGGGAGAGAAAAGAGGGGACGGGGAGGAGTGAAGAGTAGAGGAGAGAGAGAGGGAAGGGAGGGTAATGTGATGCAGAAGTGTGCAGTGCAGACAGAGGAGGCTGTGCGAGTGCCAATCATCAATATATTCCCTAGTCTCAACAGACATACAGACGTTTTGTTTGAACACTGTGCTTGTAACATAAAACCAATGAATTTCTAAAAGACCATTTCCTTACAATTTCATTGCATTAACATAATTCATTCACAAATACTGTGCAGATGCAGTTTAATGTGATTTAATGTGTGTGTGTTACTGACATGAGAAGGTGGACACACACGGAGACACACACACACACACACACACACACACACACACACACACACACACACACACACACACACACACACACAGACAACAAACACATCTGCAGACACTTGAACTGGGCTGCAATTGAAATGCAACGGTTGTATGTGGACTCTGGTCAGGCAGAAAGGATGTTGTGCACTGTACCGTGTACTGGGGCCTTAAAATAGTCAAATTGACACCACATAAATGGTTCAGTTCACCCAAATTACAAAAAAATAAACCTTCCCAGTTACCACTATTGGTAGATTTCCACAATGACCCTAATACAGTGGAAGTAATGGGAGGATGGCATTTTAAACACTCAACAGTATACTATCTCGCCATTATCAGAATCTCTGTTTCTCTGGATAATCCTTGTGGTGAACAGTTTTCACTGGATTTACTTTCTAGCAACTAAATAGTCCCTAAAACTCCTGACAGTGTGTTTGGAGGATTATACAGCTTATTGGGGACATTGTTTCCGGACACAGACGTTGCTGCTGAAATTTGAACTGTAACACTTAGTGCTGCATGGTCCAGGAATGAAGTTCCACTAACCCCCACTGTATTAAGGTTGAAGCAGATATCCCACAGATACCTCAATACCCCAAAATATCAATATATCAGTATAATGTGTGTTTTCTTTGTAATTTGGGAAACCTGGCCCTTTAATAAAGTGCAGCAGGAATAGGTTCTCAAACCGGAAAGTTTTGGTTCAATGACTGTGGTTAACACAAGCTTAAGAGATTTTCATGTTTTCTTCTACAAAATGAAAATCATCAGTAAATACCTCACTTGGGAATGCTGAGAATTTTACATCCCTTAAAAAAGGAGGTTCCTATCAAGTGCCTAAATGTAACTACAGTGATTGTCAGAGACGTCATCATGCTTAATACTGCTCATTTAGTGGTGGTGAAGTTGGATTCATGTGACCAGTGTGTAGTACATTTATAGCCTAATGATAGCTTTTTCCTTCAGACTGCATTCAGAAATCATAAAAGCATCATTCATTTGTTAAGATTATCTTGCTGAAGAAAATGTGTAATAGGGATGCACCGACTGCACTTTTTTCAGAGTATGAGTACTTACATTTGGGTACTTGCCAAGTTCTTACTGTGACTTTAAAAATAAGTTTTATTTTCGTCAGATGTTCCTCACTTTCTACATGTAATTAGTATTATTTGTGTTAACTTACTACCTTAATTTTGTGTTCCTTATTAAGGTGTGCCGTTTATTGTTAACATTATATTGTATATTTCCGTAGGAGTAATTCCACAATATTATTATGGACTTGGACAAATACGTTTAATGTTACATATGATGTTACATATATTATTTCATTATCATTTGAAGCACTTTAACTATCATTTTATTAAAGGAAACAACTTAAACACTTCTCATGGAAATGTATACTTTTACATGTGTAGTACTTAGGTTGCTTCTTCGTGTGTGTCTTCCTTGCCTGAGAGCTAATCAGTTCCTACCTGCCATTGTTTAGGAAGGACAGGTATGAGCATAACAGTAGAGTATTTAATCTGCTGTCAATCTGAGAGAGTGAAGTTGGGTGTCCTGTACTTTCATGCCATTTTGGTCAAGATGAATAGGAGAGTAAAGTATACAAAAGGAGTATACAAAAAGAAGTTGCAGCCCACTTCTTACCCACAGCCAGCAGGACTAGAAAATGCCAACAACCAACAAAAGAAGGTTACAGACTTGTGGCAGCAGTGGTTTTTTTTTTCTTTGTCTTCAGCTTAATTAGCCAAGGCATTCAGCTCACACCTGGCAGGACTTAATGGACAGTAGCTGCAATCTACAGGTTCATTTTGTGAGTTTGTTTCAGTTTTACATGTACTGTTTAACAATCTTATGGATAGTTGACAAAGCGAGACACAGGCTGACCTTTTCTTCCCAGCAGTTTAAGTTGGATAGTACTGACTAATGTTGTGGATGAGTCTCTCACTGATTATGACGGCGCAAACAAGAAAACAGGTCACCTATTAGAAAAATCCTTCAACTGTGCACTGTGTTGGTTCTTTAAATGTGTCATCAAAGTGCTTATGTTGAAGTTGCTACTATCGGGCGTGGTGGCATGGGAGTAGTTCTATGAGTGCATGAGCATAATACTCTATCGATCCTGGTAAGGCTGCATCCCTATTGTGTAATTATCATAAACTTCTGTTTGCCACAGAACTTATTTTCTACACTAATCCAAAATCCATTGGAAAAAATCTCATTGGCTTTTTATGGAGGGAACCAGAGTGAAGCTAACTTCTGGGATGGCCTACATAAATAAGTCATCCCTGTAGCACTCTATATAGGCCAAATTACTCATCACACATTGTGCTTCCTTTAATTACTATACTAAATACAGACTTTCTGAACCTGTTATGATTTAATTAAATTGTCAGTGTTATGCATGTCTGAGTAAGTGTCTTCTTTTTCACCATTATCTCCTGTGTGACGACAAAGCTATATAGACAAGTCTCAGTTTCTCTGTTTGTTATGTCACCTGCTCACTCTAGCACTTTCACTATCCTCACATCTTTCACATCTTCATTCTCCATCCTCACCCAATCCATTTTGTTTTCCAACATGCAAGCTTACCCTCATAACAACAGCAGCACTTGAATGCAGCACACATTTAATCAAATCAAGTAGCCAGTCAAACTCTTTGCCTGCCTGTATAATTTGCACTCTGTGAAGAGGTGAGAAACAGTCACGCAGCCTTTCTCCTTCCAATGGCTATATTATTACCATAAGTGAGTGAGTCAGGAGAGTATGTGTGGTGTGTGTGCGTGGTCACCCCCACAATCCGCCTGCACAAGCCCTCTTACCAAGGGCGTTCAGTGTCATTGAGAACAGAGTCATTCATTAAAAAAAAAAAGAGAAGAGAAAAAAAACTCTGCATCCACACAAACAGTGCAAGCACACATGCATCCCGTGGGTGCAGGCTATGTACCCACACACACACACACACACACACACACACACATATATATATATATATATAAAATCACAGGTCAGAAGAGATTTGATAATAAGATATCTTGTAATTGTCCCAGAACAAAGAAACTCCCACTGCGACATCAGAAACCCTGTGACACACAGGCACACACACACACACACACACACACAGACACACTCCCTCTGTGCTCTGTTTATCAGGGCCAGGCCCATCGATCATCCTAGCTTGGTTGCCCGGGTAACCCCGTTATTATTCAAAGCACGGAGCACCAGCTTGCAGAGAAAACTGTGTATATGTGTGTATGCATGTGTGTGTGTATTAGTTAGGTAGTGGAGATTCCCATTGGCTCATAGGCAAAGCAGCCACCGTTCCAGGCATCCTCCTTCCCAGCATCCTCCCTGATCTGCATACCTATGAGGGTGGACATTACCATATACACACACACACACACACACACACACACACACACACGATGATAGCTCTAAAGGGACACACAGCAATTGGAGCACAGCTATCTCTCCAACAAAATTTTAAATTCTATCCTCATTTCTATTGCCCACCACCACAACCACACCTCCTCCACTCCCGTCCTCCTCCACTCCATCCCACCCGTTGTGATTTTCATTCAGCATCCTTCCTCCATTTTTCTTCCTTGCTTTGCTGCATTTCATTCAGCCTGCACCCCCTTATCTGCTCGTTCCCTCTCTTATTTTTCATTCACATTCTGCGGCTCTCGGGCTCATTCATAAACAGCACCACTCCTTACAGCGGCAAAAAGTAAGGAGGAGGGGAGGGGGGAGTGAAGGAGAGGGTGGGGTGGAGGGATGGAGGGAGGGTTGCCCCTACTGACTTACTGACTGCAGCATGGTGAGGGCTCCCTGAAAACTGAAAGCAGCCAATCGGGATGCTGGGTAGAGGGGGAGGGTAAGGAGGAGAGGGAGAGAGCAACACAGAAAGAAGATGGGGGGGTATGAAGAATCCAATCCGCCTCAAACTACACTCTTTTCCACCTCCCCTGTTCCTCCTCTATGTCTTGCATTCATTCATTCATCTCTCCAGCCATTCATTCATTCAACCCACCCTCCATTCACAGCTCAACTGCTGCAGTTTTGTATCTGCTGCAAATGTTTCAGCACATTGAGGCAAAGACAGACAATGCAGTGTACAGTATTTTGTTTACATGGACAAAAAATATACACTCATAAATACAGTGATTTTTTTTTTGCTCACATATTGACAGAAATTATCTAACACTATTTTTGTGTACACAAAAGGTTTATTCCTCTCAAGTTTTGTTCACAAATTTGTTAAAATCTTTGTTAGTGAACACTTGTCCTTAAAAGCAATCCATCCACCTTATAGGTGTGGCACATAGAGATGCTGATTTAACAGCATAATTATTGCACAGCTGTGACTGGTCACAATAAAAAGTCACTCTAAAACATGCAGTTTTATCCTGAACAAACACACTTATTAAACACTAAACTATGGGTATTTGACACAGGACTACAGATAGCAATTCTTCCCCAGGCTAGGTTTGGACTATGGATGATCCTAGTGTTAAGTTTCTCTGTTGATTAAATGTGAATTTTAATATCTAGTTGACTAGTCTAGCAGTAAGTAAACGCATAACAGTTCAAATTGAGCAAAATGTGTTAATCAATATTGTTAAACATTGTCTGAAAAAAATATTCCACGTATTAAAAGCCATTTGAAGCCGTTAATTACATTCTTCAATTATTAAATTGTATGTTTAATACTGCTGAAATGACATATTTCACTGTGCATTATGAACACTGAAAATTATCCAACAAAACATGGCAACAACTCAATAACATTAGCAGTGCTAGCAACAGCAGCCTGCTCTCCTTGCAGATTAGCATCCACATGCCAGTGCTGAATATGGTGGCACATTGCTCTGGCTGAGTGGTTATATGCACAGCCTACATACAACATGATTTTCATTTATTTTGCCAAACAGCACTGTTTACGTGCTGTCATCTGGGCCACACAAGCATTGGCATGGGGAGAGGAGGCTTCCATGGCTGCAGCTCCAGCTAGAGGTGGGTGGCTGCATAACATTTCAGAGGCAACAGTTAACCAGCGTTCTACATTAATAAAATATTAATAAATAGTTCTACTAGTATATTTATATATAGCTATTGATTCATATATCTGGTGCCAAGCAGGGAGGGTGCTGACATTTAACTGATTAGAAGACATCCCTAGTTTAGGCATGAGGAGTGATTGGTTAGGGTTAAAGTAAGAATATCAGAATGAACCAATCAGATGTAGTGTAGGGTGGGTCCTGACTCCTGGGGAAAAATGTGGTATCTGTGCTTAATAATTCTTTTCAAGATAAAACTACACATTTTAGAATGTCCTTCTATTAAGGCCAGTCTGAGGCACATCTGTACAATAATCGGGCCGATTAATCAGCATGTCCATATGCCACACCTGTCAGGTGGATGGATTATCTCGGCAAAGGAGAAGTGCTCACTAAAAGAGATTTAGTCTTAGATTTTTACTTCAAAGCATGAAAATGGGAGCACAAGCAAAGGCGTTTTATTTATATTTTTGTTGAGTGTATAATATATGTGCATGTGTGTGTGTGTGTGTGTGTGTGTTTACTTCTGGTTGAGGCCAGAGGACACTGCAGACTAAACAACCTCTACTGCCTTTGTTTGCTGAGCAGCTCCATTTATCACTGCATTACTTCATTCCAGACAAACTGTTTAATCCAAAAACAATACATTACAATATCACTACCTCATTGCTGCTCATTATTACAAAACAAGACATTCAAATCCTTCTGTGCCATCAATGCAAGCACATGACATCAGTCTGATTAACATATAAACTTATCAGAGACAGTCAGAGCCTCTGAGAGCACGCAATCACTTCAGAATTAGGCCACTGTTAAACACATAAAGCCAATATATTCCTTGAAGGTGAATAAGCTGGATGGAGAACTGCCAGCACAAAGTAGGGCAGCGACAGGGGGAGGACAGGGCTGATACAAGCCTATCTGATCAGACGTGCTCCGCCTCCAACCACCACAGGAAGGAAGGGCTGCAATCAATAAAAGGAAGGGCAAGTGTGAAATGGCCGAGGCCTGTCTCTTGGTTCTATTATTCCTCTGAAAGCTGCCTGTTCCTCACCTCCTCACTGCTGTTGTTATTCCAACTGTGGGGAGGAGGTGTGTGCATGCATGTGCTTGTCTGTGCAGACAGTGAGAGACATGAGGGAAGGAAGAGATGGGACGAGAAAATAGAGGGAGGATAAGTGAGAAAAATGAAATGGATGGAGGAGTATGTGCGGGAGGAGAGGGGTGAAGGAAAGAGAAAAAAGTTCCAATAAGGGAAAAAGAACAGAAGGAGGAACATAATAAGGGGGACATAAAAATATAGAAATTATACAAATGAAGGCTGAACTTCCCTTGAGCAGGGTTGGGAATTGATTTTATTGATACCATGCCATCATGGATTCTGCTTATCGGTTCGATTCTTCATCCGTTCACTTACTTACCCCCAGTGTTGATGGTAACACATCAGAGTAATGGGTCAGGGTACTTAAATTGCAAAATTAACCCATTAGGTTGCTTGTTACGACAAAAAAAGTAATCCAAGTAGAGTAATCAGTTGCTTATTCGTGTATTGTTCTGTTTAAAGATGCAGTGCACCACTGAGTGGCATGTTTTCCCTGCTGGGAAGGAACTGCAACATGTTGCGCTTGTGTCTGTCACCAGAGACTCTGAGGGTGACTTTTTTTTGCATTTGATACAGAGACAACCCATAAGGTCTCAGAGTCTGATGTCTGATGTTGAGGTGGGTGTATTGCACAAATTCCACATGATAGTTCCTCTTGATCAAAAAAAACAAAACAAAAAAAAACACTATTTGTTCAGCTGTGGAGAGGCTTTTTAGCCTTAACTTTACTTCCAGAGGAACCGACTATCTGACACATTTAAAAAAACTTTCCCTGCATTATAATCGCTACTTTGACATGAAAGAGTAAATTGAGAGAGAACACTGGCTGGGTGAGTTTATGTCATTTGAACAACTATACACTTTTATAGTTTGCATGTCACACTAAGCATGGACCTAGTAAACTGGTTTATTATACTTGCATGTTGAAATATTATGTACTGTAGGCTGTATAAGGCCATGTTTTATTGTTTTCTTAGCAGCAGCAGTAACATTAATACTGTATGCCTCTGCCCAGTTCGCTGCCAGATTGTTAGCAGCTAAAAGGCAGCACAGGTACACTCATCATTTCAAGCTGTATGAACTGGTTAAAGGCTATATTAGCCTATGCATTCCCGGGTCTCTTAGTTTAATGATTACTAGGTCATGTAATGGAACAGTAGAGCCAATATATTTAAAGGTAGATGTCAGGACAATATAACCAAGGAATAGCAAGGAATCACAAAGGGGTTTTCATTTTTGGTAATGTAAAGGTACTCTAACAAATTACTTTTTTCAGAAGGTAACACTGTAGCATAACAAGTTATTTCTTAATGGCAGTCATCTTGTAATGTAACAAGGTATAATCTTAAAAGTACCATTCCTCAACACTGTTGATTTCTCATCAATTTTATGTGTGGAAAAAAAGTAGGCTTCAACATCAACACACCGGTTTTAGTATCTCTGACCCTGAACACAGTGTAGGAACAGAGTAGACCCTCTGCAGATATGGCTGTAGCAACAGTCTGTCATCATCTAAAATGGATGAAATGAGAGAATATTTTTACAGCATCCATGCTCATTTCTTAGTCAAAGAAAAAATCAGCTAAGCTTGCCTGTGCAGTGCTAATGTTTTTTTAACAGGATATTTACCCTCAGTGGACGTGCTGCTTGGTTGGGAAGCAGTAGCACTTGTGTAGACTTCAAATACAAGGCATTCCTGGAATTTAAACTCATGTTGTATAGAAAGATGTTTCAGCATGTTGTTGGTGTTTCCACCCTTACTTGAAATGATGATTTTACAGGCAACTTCATTAGACAACCACATAACAACTAGCAGTTAGCAAGGAAGCCACAGTTTGTTGTCATCGGTATACAATGCACAACTGTTAGAAAACATGCTGACATTGATAAAAGGAACTGCGAAGCTTGGAGGCAACCAATTTCAATAGCACAGATAATTTGGAACCGGTTCTCAACTGGAACCGGTTCTCGATTGCCATCTTTACCCATGAGCAAAAGCATATCTTATATCAGCTGGATCTTCTGACAGCTGCTAAGACATAACTCCTGACTTCAAATCTCTCTCACTCCCCATGCACACATACACTCGCTGTGTTGCCAGTGACTTTCCATCCCATCAGCATTTTGTGTCAGTGAGTGCGTGTGTGCCTTTCTAACACTGCGGAAAAAGGGATGTGAGAGGACTGTCACCTAAGATCTCCCTGTTAACATTGAAATGAAATCCTCCTGCTTGGCCTATATGTTCCTCCACTTTGACAAGTTCCTCATGCAGGTTTGCAAACAAACAGTAAACTCTTACATGCATGGGATGTACAGGATGTACAAGCACAGAAACATAAAACTGTATTTCTGACCTGCAGAATCTTCCAGCATCAAAGGATAAATTTAGTATTTTTCAACCTGGTTTGTTTGACACCCTTTATTCACCATGTTAGATGTGAAAATATCGGGAGAGGAGCAAGAGGAGGACAGATGTCAGAGAAGCAATGAGAAGAAACTGTTTGTTCAGCCACAAAAGGGTTTATTTTGACCAAACGACCAGAGTTGGTGATTGTCAGAACAGTGGAAAGACAAGCAAATGTGTTTTTTGTGAGTTTTATTTATCTGTTGACATTGAAATAAGATGATGATATTAAAATTTCTGTTTATGCAAAGGGAGTCTGGTTAGTTTGGTGGGAGCAATAAAACAGCCGTTGCTGGTAAAACAAAATATCTTACTTTTTAGTAAGAGGGTTTTGGCTCAGCAGCACAGTTAAATCTACAGTAACAATTCAGTGTATTACAAATTAAACACATTTAATATTGAATAAAATACTACAGAATATAACAAAGATCAGACAGCAGCACTGACTGATAGCTACCATAGAAATGTGGGATGCCAATTTCTGAATGAGTCGTGGCTCAACATAATAGCCCACCAACAGTTAGTAGGACTCTGCTGTGAAAAGTGCAGCTCCCACAGCTCTCCACACTGTTGTAAACACCTCTGCTCCAGTTATATATAGGCTGACTGGCACCGGGCACACAGGTGGATGTCTTTGATATCAAATGCTGTACTGACAAAAAGGCAAAGGGGAGGGTCAGGAGAGGTATGAGTGAGGCAATGGTCGACATGGAACGGGAGAGGTGAGACAGCGAGGAGGAAATGGAGGAAATGAGGGAGCGTCAGGAGGTGACAGAAGGAGGTGATGGAGGGGGAAAGAAGGCGATGGGCGTGAGGAATGAATGAGCAAAATGGGGCATGCAGAAGGCAGTGAGGGTTACAGAGGGATGACTTTACAGTGTTGCTAGCATGTAGTAATGTTCTTTATAAAAGTTATAATGTCATTGTAGTCAAGGCACAGGCCTATACATAGTTACACAACAGCTGAGTGAACAGTCTCTTACAGTCTTTCACTATTCCTTTGCCAATAAACACGGCTTACATCAGCCTGAGGAGCTGCAGGAACCCGGAAAGTGACAGGACAATGACGTCAGTAGGTGAGCTAAAAAGAGGGAGCAATGCAGGAAATTTAGGGAGGGTTAGACATACCCTATAAGTATATCACATGCACAAACATAGTCCACTTACTAACTTTATTAAGAGCAATCAACCACATCTCACAGTCTTCATCAGCAGATAATTTGCTCATATGTCATCTACTGAAGAAGACCTAACAGCTCTGGAAAAAGCTAGTAAATGAACTAATATTTTCAAGAATTAAACTTTCACACTCAAAGATATAGGGCCCCCCCCATTGTGAAGAACAAGAAAAAGTAGCATCTTCCCATTTGAGAGGATGCCAACAGTAAATGTTCTGTATTTTTACTTGAAAAATGACGTAAAAAGGGCAGCAAGCTATTCTGAATACAGAGTTGATTGGTGAGTCTCAATCCCAGGTTGTGAAAAACCTGAAAACAGAGCCAAGAGGAGGAGCAGAAGCCTACTGAATTACATTATGCTTAAAGATCATTATGGAACTTTTGCCCAATGACACCAAAAACTGTCGACCCCAGCTTTGAATGATTAAGTATCAAACTTGTTGCAGTACAACTCTAATTTGCTAACTGATTAATCAACCAAATGTTTCAGCTCTGATGTGCACCATAAACTATAAAAGTGTACATGCACACACACATAAAAGGATTAATAAAGCCACAAAACAGAACCAGCAGCCACCATTTAAACAGTTATGCAGGCTATGCGAGTACATCTAGAATAGGGCTTTTCATTATTCACACCAACAATTTCTTCAGCAATTGCCTTCCTTAGTTTATCACAGTTTAAAATGATTCTTAAATGTTCCTATTGTAACAAAGTGCAGCCTATAGATGGAATTAAAAAAAAGCACCTCATCAACTAAAATGTGCTTCATAGCCTACGACTATGGCTTGGCGTCTCTTCCTCTAAATTTTGCTGGTGGCACTTCTTGAGTCTCCCTTGGCTAGCTATGGATGCCAAATCCAAAAAAAGAAAAGTCTGTCAGTTGTTCAGTCATACAAATCTTAAAATAAACAGACTGTACAGAGAATTTAGCCTCTGTGAGTCTGTATGTGTCTTCAGTAATTCTAAGTATACCTCTAAATAACCTACTATATGTTACCATGCACTCCAGGTATAAAATATTCTAATGCTGAAATGCCAGTTGATGCTAAAACATGTCTACATAAATGTTTTAGTATCCCTGTGGTCCATGACAGGTACGTGTTCTTGGTCTGACAGCGGAGATTTTGCGTCATGGCCTCTATACTAGGAACACTGATATGAGCATGTAAAGAACATGGAAGGCAGAAAGATCATATTCCCAGGATACAATCTCTCATACATCTCAAGGCCTACTCACTGCTGGAGAACAGAGCCATTACATCATCACCCCTCGCCTTAGGGGAACAAGGCATGAGCGCTTGCTGACCACTGGGAGACGTGGGGTCACTACATCGCTGGCAGAAGCCCGGAGCAAGCCATAAAAGAAGGAGCCGAGACTGTGTGGCAGGCGGGAACTGGACCGTGTGCGAGCTGATCATTGCTAATGCTCGGTAATGTTGCTAACACACATACAGGTCAGGTGGAGGGTCAGGGACTGCTTGACGCAATGCAGTGACATGCACCTCCCCGGGCTTTCAGCTTATCATCCAGCCAGTAATGAGCAGAGTTATGTCACATTATGAGGCCACATGAGACACACACATTGCATTAAAAACAATCTTCCATTATTACCAAGGCTAAAGTTTACATTTCATTTAAAAGATGGTATGTGCCAGTGGTATCATAACTGTTGGCATATTCATAAGCTATTGCACTTTGAGATTTATGTTCACTTCCAATACAAGTGCCTTTTTACATGTGGTTCTCCATGTCATTATTTCAAGAAATGTTACTGTACTCTAAATGAGCAACTTTCTGCATCATATTAAAGCAGAAACAACAGTAACCTATTGTCTTTGTGGTTGAAGTGGGTGGCCGTGTGGGCAGTGCAGCTTCTAAACTAGGATATGCTATTATGAATGATTTTCCCACCTCGAGAAGAGGATCAATACTGTATCTACTTTCAAATATCCACCCAGGAAGAACTGTGTTTTGTCCGGTGTTCATGAGGTTGGCGGTGCAATTCCCGGTTCCTCCTATCTACATGTCCTTTGTCCATCAAGGTAGAACAGTGCTCTATAAAGTCCATTCCATTCATGGTGCATCTATTTCTATCCACATTCGCCACTTAAAGAAAAAAAATCATAAAATATCCTGTTTATGTTTTCAAGAACACTTTTTAATGCTGGGGAGCAAATACTTTATGATGAAAAAGAACAGCGCTTTTGCTATTTGGAATTGCAACATGTTACAAACATGAGTACAGTGTAAAACATGCAAAACAGTTGTGGCACCTTCCGGACCAAACAAGCCAAAATCCATGCTTAAATATTTGTTTATTTGTCTTAAGTCATAATGTCATGGAAATATGGAACACTGCTACATTGCATATTTTCCTAACATCATGCAGGCCTATTCCACCCTGTATGTGGTTATCAGCCCCAAGCCACTGGTTCCCTACTGAAGACGTAAAACTTTAAAAACAGGTCACAAATATACTTTCATTTTTATCTTCAATGGGAAAAAAAGAAAAAAAGGCAAAATAGGCTCAGTGGGGCACTGTTTTTAGCAAACGTAATACAAACGGCAGTAAATAATTTATCTATTGGGAACTATTTTCTGCCCCGGCTTTGATGCACTGGTGAGTATTTACAGCAGCAGTATGGTGTTAGTGGGATTGGTTCAAAATAAACTACAATGCCCAAGTTTATCATAATGAAGAAATGCATTATCATGTACAACTGTGTGCTCAGTTATGTGTTTTTAGACAACTATGGAGGTCTGTGGCCAAAGGGGACAATGTATATTTGGATATACAAACAATCCTCGTTAGTAGGTTAGTCCAGTCTTTTCATTGCATTCAGAAAAATATAGAATATCACAAAGAAGATGGGCAAGGTTAATTATCAGTTATTATATGTTACATGCATCCCTAAAGTTTATAAGTGAAAAAAGTAACTGTCTGTTGTAAGAACTGTTTAAGTATAAGACTGTGCACGTACCCACACACCCAACAATGCCTGTGTATTCTCGTATGGGTGTGTAGTCACACAAGCAATGGGTAGTACTCATGGTTTCTATTCCTGGATGATAAAAGGACCTGGAGTCACTGGATAAAACAAATCAGGTAAGATAATGTTACAAGGGACAGCGATGACGTTGATTATGTGTACTTAATGCCTAAAACAAACCCACCACAAACCACAACATTCTTGATTCTTAAAATTATGTCTTAAATTGGCAGACATCAAATGCGTAATTTGTGGCACACTTCAAACAGAACCAAAACATAATTTGTGTGGGGCACACCAGACAGAGAGGGACATTGCCTCTCTATCTATGATCCTACTGCCACTATGAAGTTGGTAAAAAAAAATCAAGAAGAATTCATCACCAGTCAATACTGATCAAAATCCTAAAACAGAGGAGATCACACTAATGTTTGATTAAACACACTCACATGATCTATTTCCATTTCAGATTATCAAAAATCTGTTGACATACAGAAACAAGATTGTATGTGGTTACAGTCTAAACATGAGGACTGATACTGCTGAGTAACAGCTCATGACAGACAAAGAAAAATAAAGGAAGGCAGAAGTGGGTTACTGAGAAGGTGGGGAGCAAAAAAGGTGTGTGATGGGGGATCCAGTCTCTCCAGATATTAGAAGAAGAGGCGTAAAGAAATGGGGAGGGGAGAGAGTCTGACTGTCAGCAAAATGTAACTGTACAGATAAACAGACGACAGAAACAGCACATGAACAAAATGACAAACGAGAAAGACATTAAAACTGTCATCAGCATGCGGCAAAGCCATCTCGATCTCCTCATCTGTGCATCCCTCCCTCCTTTGTATCTTATCTTAATGGAAATGACCTCCATCTGAGACAGTTGAGTGGCCCAAACCTGATTAGTTATTTACCTCCTCTCCATCTCTCTTCCCTTTATCCACCCATCACATCACGCACACAGCACCGTGGCGCCTCAAGTCTTTCTTTGACGTCTTCCCTCCTCTCCCTTCTCTCTGCCAAGTTATGCCCTGGCCCCCCTGTAGTGACGGTAATTTATTGTGTCATTTTATACGAGCCAATGGTCTCTCTGGTTTTACAGACTTGACAAGTGAGGGTAGCCGCGAGATGCGTACAACCGTGGCAGGCGTTTGTCCAAGCATGGTGATATTTAAGCGCCTTTAAGAGCCCTTCATGTCTATACAACACGTGAGGGTTCACATCTTTACAGTAGGCTTCTCTATATAGCTCCTTATCTGTGCATGTGTTGTGGAAGAAGACATCAACACGTGCTGGTGACAGAAACGTGCAAATCCACGACCTAGAGAGAGGTAGAGAGGGAGAGATGCCCTCCAAGATGAGAGCTCTCAAGCGATATAATGGTTCTCCTTTGGGTTTAAATCAGCGTGCAAAAAGTGGTCTGCCCTGGTGTTGCCTGCTGCAGTGCAACGCAGGAGAGAGGCAAGAGAAGATATTTTATATATCAAGACTCCAGAGCCCACTCACGCCTCTGCTGTAGGTGTGCCTATGACGCACACTGAAAAAGTGAGGCTGCACACTATCTGTGTCTGTCTGTCTGTCTACTTGTCAATGTTCTTACTCAGAAATGTTTTTCAAAATGCAATTTTTTTAACCAGCAGGGAACCCAATCATTGTCACCCAAATTAAAAACGAAGATCTCCAGGTATAATAAAGTTGTCTGTATTATTGAAAGAATTAGACAGTGGCAAAACACAGAGGGGTTTTTTCGAGCAAAGAACACCCAACTTCTGACAACCTCATCAGTCCCCCTCCCCTCTACCCACACACACACAGCAGAAGCCCCCGTCACTCCCTGACACAAATTTAACAAACCCCCTGACACACACAAACACCACTGAGCATGCATAAACAAGTCTCGCATCAGAAATATACAGACCACCATAGCCCTCTATGCTTCTGTGGAGGTATAACAGTCTAACAACAAAAGCAGGCTTTTCAACATAATGGCATAGGTCCATAACTAATCCTAATAATAATAATTATGAGAGAATGACTTAAAGCAACTTCTTTTCAACCTTTTCATTGTCCAAAATCAGTTTTTGTCAGTGATGCTACTTATTGCATCCAATGAAAAGTGGCTACATCAAAAAGTGTTGTTTTGATTTCCATTAAATAGACAAAATAACAAAATTAAGAACAGCACAGGTCCATAGCTGTGAACTCTCTTTCAACATTACCAGGGAAATAACAATTTAATAAACAAACTATGAATGGATAAAAGTCTGCTCTGGTTTAAAATACATTGCAAACCAAGAGGGAACCACTTTAAGAATGTGTACTAATAGTGACAATGCCTCCACCAGGTATTGGCTCTCAAGCCGACACATTTATATTTTGTGCAGCTCCAATTCACATACAAGCCTTTTCTCTATTCAGCAGCCAAAACACAGTGTTCATGCCTCAAATGCTTTAGTAACAGGTTTAACAGAGTCGCAGAGCCATTTAAATACAGGTCCTGCAGGTAGTGCGCTGTGCAAGAGAACTGGCTATATATTTAATGCAACAGTGACATCATGTGGACCATAGCGGAAATCTCACTCTGAAGCCAAGTTTTTCAACTTTCTGGAGTAATGAAATGTTGCATCCATTGAAAATTATGTCAAGCTCGTCAGTGTCCTTCACAGAGAGAATACAGAATGTTTTGTTTGACATATTCAACACAAAGCCAACAGGATTTTTCTTCAAGGCATCTTGTACCTCAGTAAATTGACCAGAATCCAGTCTAAAATGTATCAAAACTAAAGAGTAGTGCAAACCAGGAGAGTTCTACACTACTGATTCCATATCTTTGTAATTTTTTCAGTAAGTCATCAACAGTGTTGAAAGCTACAGTATTATACTGGCAACAGTATGATCATTTTCAGACAAGACACAGCTCTATTTCAAAATCGATTTATCCTGACAATATCGGTACATCCAGGTGTCAAATTTATCAATACTTTTTAAATATGTACAGTATGAAAATGACGTCAGCCACTTCTACCACACTAACTACGAGGACACTTCAATATAAATGGCTGCCTAGGAGGATTTAACAGGAGTATAAGTGATGCTGCTGACAGCATTGACAACCATGATGATGGTGTCTGACACTCATAATGACAAATGGTGACAGGCATTTTCCCCTTTGAGACCAGAAGGTTGAGAGATGACAGGAAGGAAGAGGACAGGGAGCGGGGCTGACTTTCAGAGTCCCTAGCTGGACTGAAGAAAAGAGGCTTCTAACCAAAATTCAGAATAATAACAATAATAATAATAATAACATAATATTACTAACCAAGTATCAGAATACTGTCTTCTTTTTTGACATGTTTTTCCAGGAGGTGCTGGAATTTGGAGAAGTCGCCCAACCAGTCATAACACTGCTCTGTCTTGTATCTTTCATCCCAGTAGTCAACATCTTTGTACCTGGAGTTGTCATCTGGCAGGTACTCCATATTTTCTGTGACATGTAAATATGACAAAAAAGAAATCAGTTTCACAATAAAACACCTTTAAATGCTTTCTCTTTTCCTGTAATTATACTAGACCTGATCCAGGAACCATACGTCATACAACTTACTATGTATTCATATTATCATCAAAACCAATGCATTTCATACATTCAGAGTTCATTAAGTTCAGTAACAGAAAAATTATCATATACAAACTCATCAAAGGGAAGTAATGTTCTAGTGACCTACCAAGAGTAAAAAAGACACAAACATCAAGTGAAATAACTTTTGCTGGCATGATTGTGCATAGATACATATTCAGTAACACTGAATAGCGAGTTATATGATTATTGGACAGAGAAAATAAGTCACATAATGATGCCACCTTTGGCTCCAGGAAATTGCGATGGTCCTTCTTCACCATGTTATAGACTAAGGTACTAACTGACAAAATGATTTGCAAATTAATCAGTAATTTAAAAAAAATAACTGTTGCAACTCTGAGGTTACAGCTGTCACTTAATATTCATTGTTTCATTTTAGCTTACGCAGCAGATTTAACATTTGTTTTACATATTTTTACTGCAGTTTTTCTGTATTGTATTATGTTTTATGTAGCTTATGCTTGCAAAACATTTTTTATTCTTTGAATTGGTCCACAAGGACACCAAATTTGGCTATGTCTTTATGGCGTAAAAAGTTGTTTAGGACTTTGCTTTAAATTCTTTCCAAGCAAATTCAAATCTTTCTATTGAAATTATTTTAATTCCTATATTCAAACTCTTAAATTTGTGATATATATTTTTTATTATTTAAAAACATCATTACTGAAACAGTTATACAACAAATTCACAACAACTTGTGTTTATCACCTGAGTTTACAATCACAAACAGGCCCACAGGAAACAAAGTTTGTTCTAAGAAAGATTTTTAAAAAGAAATAAAGAAAGATCTAAATAATAGATTGTAAAGCTAAATAAAGGTTTGTTTGTTTTTTTTGTATATTCGTATATAGGAAAAAATGTATTGTATAATATGGGCAGTCAGCTCTGAAAAATTTGGCTCTTTGCTCACGGATTCGGATTTGCCATCCATCAGTCTATTATTTAAGGAGCTAGTCTACCTGAATGGGGTGAGACGTGGAAGTCGCCATTACTTTAGCTTACTTTTGGTATTATTTTCCTTACTATTTGTCGTGCATAAAGGGACCATCAATAAATATTTGATCACAAAGAAACAAATTAGATTTGTGAATATTCAAACTTTGTAAAAATGAAAAGCAAATTAAACAAATAAAAGTCATCTGTCATATTCAGAGATGTCAAACTATACATTTTCCCAAAATAATACCAACTTAAAGCAGATATGGTCAGCAATAAATCTCTTTTCTCCACAAAAGCTAGCTAGCTACAACTTCACATCAATGGCTTCCTTGAGTTTCAGCAAATAACGGTTAGTTGGATAAAAACATCTTGTTGAGTTTGTTAGTCACTTAACTAATATTTGTAATATTTCTCTGGCTTGTCCTCGTCGCTCACTGCGTTCATTGCTGCCACTGATGGTCGGAAGCTGCACTGCTAGCTTACTACAACTGTAGCTATGTTAACTAACCGACAGCTCTTGCTCAACTGAAGAGGCATTAAATCATAATTTAATTTACTTACAACTTCCTGACATCGTCTTTTTCACTAGGAACTTAACGTTACCACCAACGTTTTCGTATCGTTATATATTCTACCGTTAACGAACTCGTTAATACACTAACTGGTTAGCCGCTAATGTAACGTTAGCTAAATGAAAAGTGGGTCTTGAAGCCGTGTTGCTATGGTAACGTGAGTGTAGTGGTAGTGGAAGTTGGCACAAGCGTTAGCCGTTTAAAGTTAGCCATTCAAACACCCCTGTTGTGAACTCAACACAGACTAAACACACAAAAAACTAAATATTTAGTGTTGTGTGGTGCTCTTGAACGTCCCTCGCCGTACATAGCGCATGCGGGGATGAGTGGAGCCAAACACTGCCCAGCTGTTGCAGCCACATGAATTTCAGTTAGCGTGACACACTCGATTTCACACCATACACAGAAGACACTATGCGTGACATAACATATATTTTTCTACTCACGGATTCCTCGTTAACGCCGGTGTCTTCGTTGTGAGTTAAAACGGTGGTTCGTAACTGTGAATAAATCCACGTGTTGTAGTTTTACAGCATTAAGGCAACAGTGCCCCGCGCAGCACTGGAGCGCTAAGGTACTGCAGACGCATATACAGCAGAAGAAACGTACTTAAAAACAAACCTGATCTGATCTAAAAGCTCAGAGTCCTTTAAGGGATTATTATTTTGAAGAGGCTCATATTTTCTTAATGTTGTGTCTGTTTCATAGTAGATGTTCATGAGAGGGCGGAGCAGTGTACTGTAACACTTTCGTGCCCACGCATTCATGCTGTATGATACAAATGCAAAATGACTTTATCACTGTATTCATTTTACTTTTTAAACTTTGTTTTTACCTGGCTTAATATTTTACTTAAAAAACCTATCAATGTCAAGGAATAAGGGGACAATACTGAATGTTAGCTAACAATGTGTACTTCAGTTATCAACTTATAACTTCCGGAAATGTGAAGTTAATTCTGATGCAGTATTCTTTCTCAGAAAACTAAATGTTTTTTATATAGACAGGAAAATGATGTCATGTATTGAATCGGTTCTCACCTCTCTGATTGCCTGGTACGGTAACCTGAGCATCAGGGATGAAAAATCACCTGAGCCATATTGCTAAAAGGATAGTTCACCCAAAAAATTTAAATTTAGTCATTATCAACTCGGCCTTATGCAGATTGAAAGTCAGGTTTAGTTTTTCAGTTCAAGAAACACAGCTTGAGTTTCACAGAAAAACAGTTTTGCAGAATCCCCCAAACAGTGGAAGTGAATGGAGACCAGTTTTCAAATGTTACTAAAATAACAAGAAAAAAAACATAAAATGCCTCCATACTGCTCATCTGGTTTAATCCAAGTCTTCTTTTTTCAGCCTGAATCTTCACTGTAGATCCTTCAGTTTGGAGACACGTTCATGCACACATGCACACTGTCTGACCTGGGTGTGTGTGGTGTGACGGTGTGCAAACTGTATGTCGGGACTTTAGGAGACTTGGATTACACCAGACAAGCATTATGGAGGCATGTAATGTTTTTTTAGGGTGGCTGACAGGGTGATTGGTGTCCCACAGACCTCTTTGGTGGATGTTTTTGACCAGCAGGAGTCCAGATCCATATCAGACTACAAAACCCACCCTCTCCATGATGAGTTTGTGACCCTTCTCTCAGACTATAGATTTACTTTCCCTTGGTTCAGGTGCAATCAGACTAAAAACTCCTCTGTCCCTTGTGCAATAAACCTGCTAAATTTACACATAATTTGACATTCTACTGAGTGTTGTGTGTTTTATTGTATTCTATATATAACATGTACAGAAAGGAGTCATGTCTCTTTTTCTTGTCTGTCTGGACTTTGGTTGTTGGTATGTGTTTTTATTCCTGTTGGATTTTTTTCTGGTAATTTTTGCTCAGAAAAAATGATCATCTTACAGTCAGAATCAGCTTTATTTTCAAGTATGTGTACTCATACAAGGAATTACAAAATCTGACACTGATTTGTTCTCTGTACTACACAGAACTCTACACACACACACACACACACACACACATATAAAAATATATATTTTTTATTTAAACATAATAGATTCATTCAGATACATTTTTTGTGGCTATACAGTATAATTTAATTTCTCCAAAGAGGGATTAATAAAGTATGATTTTTTTTATGCCTATATACAGGGTGCAGGATTTATATTGACAGATATATTAATATATGAGTGTATTTATGATTGTTTCTGTATGTGTGATCATCAGTGATGGCTTGTAGGAAGAAACTTTTGTGTTTAAGTTATAAGAAACGTGTTAGTAGGGCTGACAACATAAAAGCTAACACAAATATTCTGACAAAAACAATCAAACATATAGATATATAGACAGCCATTCACACAACACAGCTGAAGCATCATTCTTGTGATAATGATGAATTGTTATCATACGAGGCCATTCTCTGCAGCGCTGTGTGGGTCTTCATCCTCCTCTGTTGTTCTGGTTGGCAGGTTTTCCATCTTTTCCAGCTTTGTCCCTCTTTGTTGTCTCCTCTTACAAACTGCTGTGAGAACATGGGAACCAGTTTGTGACGCCACACTGACACAACTTAGGAAACTTTGTGTAAACTGCTAAGAATGTAGGTAGAATAACCTGGTAATGTAATATCACTGATATAATCACAGTAACATTAATATTGTCTGATATCAATAAGCTGCACAGTTTTGTGCAGGAACAGATCTACTCTATATGTTAAATATTTCTCAGATTTTTATTGACTTTACTCTTTATCTTTTTTCACCATGTGTTTTCTTCTCTCCTTTAATGTCAAAACCTACTTGGCAATGCAGCTAATTCTGATTATTCACCAATTTGTGGACAATTTCTGGAAATTAATTACACGAACACTGAAGTGTTACATATTGCTCCTTTAAGTATGATGCTGAATAAAATTCTGTAGAGAAATTTGTGACTTACGGATCTTTCCAACTTTCACCAGGATCAAAATAACACCAACAACAACAGTAAGAATGGCACCAACAGCTCCACCAACAACTCTGGGACTGACAGCCTCCATCTCTGCAGCATCTGAAGAAATATCAGACAGAGTCGAGTTGAGAAAAAGGACGATGTGCTCATTTTTTTTTTTTTTTTACAACATGAGGTTATTCATTCTCAGGTTTTAGAGAAAAAAAACATTTTCACACAACTCCACAGTCAGATTATCTTTTACAAAGAGAGAATGTACAAACTTTAGAAAACAGAGTCTCAAAATCACCACAAAACTAACTGTGATGGAGGCAGAAAATAGTTGCAGGAAAGACTGTTGTTTTCTGTCCTGTTATCACGCCATATTCAGCACTGAGTTTTTTGGTTCCAGTGCACTTTAAGATAGTTTGTGATGTTATAATGGGTCAAACCATCAGTTAGTTGATGCTTAATTAACGTTAATATAAATATTATCTGGTTTCTTGTTAGTAACAACATCATACCTCTGAGTGATTTCGTTTTCTAATCCACATGAGACAAGATCATTTTCCTAGTTGTGGTTCAGAACATGTGGACATTTTCTTTGCTAATTTAACCTACTTACCTTGTCTTTTTATATTCTGAGGCTAATAGTTTTAATACCTTTATGAGTGTTTTTGTTTAAGTGGCGATTATTTAATATTTATGTGCATAAATACATGTTTCTTTTACAATTGCGACCAACACCATGTGGCTGTATTCAACACTGCAGTTGCGCTGTTTTACCACAAGATGGATCTGTTGACCACAGAACTGTTCATTCTGCACAGTAACTGAGATGGAGTGTATTTCTCAGATAAGTAACACACATACCTGTCAGGTATAAAACAGATTGCTTAAGTGTAATTCAGCCGGTCTATTTAATTATTCCAGAAAAATATCAATATACTTTTACTATGTTGAAAATGCACATATGAAACTATGTTATTGAAGACTAATACTGTGATTTTATTTTTTCCTGTCTTCTTAACACACACACACACACACACACACACACACACACACACACACACACACACACACCTAAATATGCTCATCCCTGACCTGTAACTGTCCAACCAATGGTCATCAAGTTTATTAGGATTGAACCTGCTCCTGCTCTCTGATCAGAGTCCCTGTCTTTAAAGGAGCCATCAAGCAGCATCCCAGAGTCACTGACTCCATCACAACCGTGATATAAACAGGGGGAAGGTGATGAGCTGCAGCACACAAAGTGGCTGTGCGTGTCTTAATGAAGGGTAACAATGACACTTTTACAGAGGAATATTCAAAAACATTTACTTCGATCATCGGGGCGAGTCACTGGTTTCACTGGAGGTCCAGATGTGCTGAAATCTCCTCTCTTTGTTCTGTTCTGTTGGTCTTTCCTCACTGTTTCAAATGAGAAACAAAACCGCTGAGATCAGTTTTAAAATGATAAGATACAAACAAAAAGATCAATTCATTATCTGCAGTTTCACCATAAACATTCTGAATTTTTAAAAAATCCATAATTGATATATACAGTATTAAAGTGAACATGCTCACCGACATGAACTTCAACTGTGCAATCGGCCTTCAGTTTTGGGACGTAACATCTGTATGGTCCGCTGTCAGACAGCTGTGCTGAAGAGATCTGCAGGGTCACGACTCCGTAGTTCAGGTCTTCATGGTTGAGAGTCGTCCTGCCTCTGTACCGAAGCGCCTGTGCAGCAGGGAGGTCCTGTTCATGTCGATAGGCATGGACGACCTCAGTGAATCTCTTCCAATCAACTGTTCGAGTTGATAAGTTGACCAGGGGATTCACGTGACATTGTAGACGGATGACATCACCTTCCACTGCCTCGATTGTCGGCTTGGGGCAGACGCCATTATACTGTCCTGAGGAAACACAGAACAAACCTCTGAAGGAGTTGATGTTCTTAAATTCAGTGGTGCTTCCACCTCTGACCTTCCCTCCCAATAAATAATAAAACTGATCAGCTGGTGAAGTCTGATACACGTAACATCAGTGATCACATTATAACCTGTGTTATAAAGCTGGATGACAGCTGTGTGGGTTTTCCAATCCAACAAGCATCATTATCATCATGACCAGGGACTCAATACGATATGGTGATACACAAGAAAAGTTTGACAATACAGTCACAAAAACAAATTATATTTTGTGATATAAAACTATTTACAGCACAACCACCCAACTTGAATCTACAAACTCTGAATGATATTCAAATATGAGAAGAAAATCAAATATGACAGATTAATGTGAGAATCATCACTTATGTCTTTTTAAATACATTTGACACCTTCAACACACACTGTAGTTGAGTCAGATTGAATTTCTGGAATCATATTAACACAACGATGTCACCTTCCATGCCACTTTTGGGTTTTTAAAAACTGCCGGCTGGGCTGCACCTTGCGCGTTGTTCATCTGTTCTGGCCTGCAACGGCATCCTGCTTGTGTACTGACACACTCAGAAAACACTGTGGGCCAAAAGTAATATCGCGGTCATCGGCCATTAACTGTATAAAAATATCTTGGCCCAGTAATACCTATACTAGAAGATTATTAGCAGGAGGCATCCACATCTGGACCGAGTCTGGCGCATACACAGATAACGGTGGCAGAAGCCCAGAACTGATTGTTGTCTGGGAGTAGTATGAAAGTATGAAAGTATGAAAACAAGTATGAAAACACATTTAGTTTTAAAGTTAAAAACAACTGAATTAAATTAAGTTTATCAATTTGATCAGAGCTGAAACTTACCTGCAGCAGACGATAAAACAGACAGTAAAACGAACAGTGACATGATTCATAAATTCTGCTAGTATCCCTTTCCCCACCACTGTACTCTGTGCACAGGGTTGACAGTACAATGGTGTTAATCTCGCCCAGATTGAAAGAAACACGCTCTGAAAGTAGTGACTCATTGGTTGACATAACCACGACTTCCCTCCTGCATGCAGATTCCCAGAAAGGCGGGGGATTGAACTCAGGGTTTTCTGGCTATGGGGCGGCAGGGCTAACCACTGAACCACCGTGCCGCACATCATAGATAAAATGGTTAAATAATGTTCTTGTTAAAAGTAATGCCGCTAAATGGGAACACAGTGCCATCTGCTGTTTTTCATCCGTACCTGCAGTTAATAATAGTAGCAAAAGATTATGGGTAATCCTCAAAGTAACGGATGATTTGCACTGAGGTAACGATGATAAAACTTGTAAAAGCACTTCAAACTTAAAGCTGACTGTGTTTCGTTTAATATTAAATGTTTAATGTTAATTTTGCTAATCTTTTGTTGAGTCAGACGTGTTTTTATGTGTTTTATTGCGAGTAAAAATATCTTGAATACCTTGAGCATCGCTAGCTTAAAGTAACGTATGCCGTCTTTCCAGAGAGAGAGTGCGCCGTTGTCCACAAGCAATGATGATTATGCTCTATCATCCTTTGTCTTAACTGCAGGTACGTGTGTCCCAAGTTGTTTTGTATTGTTATTATATATTTCAGGAATTGTAGTAACATTTTTCAAGAAAATGTGGAATTTATTTTGTGCTTAAAAGAAAAGAAAGTAACAGTCCAGTAATGAGATCTATTGTAAATTGCATGTATATTTTTATACACATGAAAAATTTCTAAATGTAAATAAGCAGTAATCCTGAAAGTAACGGATGATTTGCACTGAGAGAGAGAGAGCATGCGCCGTTGTCCACAAGCAATGATGATTATGCTCTATCATCCTGTCTTAACTGCAGATACATGGAATAAATCTGTTACTAACCCAAAGAAACAGCTCCAAGAGAGAAGACATCACACACAGAGGTCACACCAACACAAAAGCAAATAAAGGTACTTTTACCTGACTCTGGAAATCCTGAAGAGAGCCCACATATCTTCACTCACTGTGCTGATACTCTTCCTTTACTCAAGTCACGACATATTCATATTGATAGAGTTTTTTAATAAGACGGTGATGATGACTGAAATAATTAAGGTTAACTATGATATAAATCTAAGCACGCTGTTTCTATAGTAAACATATTAACCACTGTACCGTACTGTACTGTATGGTAACCATCTGTAATTTGATTCTAATTGTTCTAATTTTGATTGTATGTACTGGTATGTGTCTGTAGTTCTGGCTGTGCGGCTGTTACACCCCAGTTTCACCTGAGGGATTAACAAAGGTAGTGTGTAAATGTATAAGTGTTTATATAATGGCATAATGTAACATTTTCTTTGCATTTTTTCGGCACAAAAATTCCTCCACACCACATACAGCATTAAACAAGAAGTAGAAATGTGCATTAGACATAATTTTTTTAGTGCTGATGCAACGAGTTAAAAAATGACATTGACAGTAATTATTGTCTTTAACTTTTGACAATAATTGATTAAGCATTTAAGTCTTATATCTAACAATAATGTGAGGATTTGTTGCTTTTCTCTGCTTTTTATATACATCTTTTGGTTTTCCACCTGGATGAATCAGTTTAAAGACCCTACACTGAGCACTTTCACATTTTTTTGTTTGACGTTTTACAGTGCAAGTAATCAAAAATGATACCTAAATAGTCAATTTTATCACATATACTTATATATTTAAATATCAGCCAAAACGTCACAGATTTTCACATTTAAGGAGACTTTTTAAAGAAAATATAACCATAAGAAAAAATGAAAACAGCAACACACAAAATTATGAATTGTTGTACAGTTGTATTTTCAGCAACTTCTACAAGCAGGTCTACAGTAAGAAATGCTTATTTTATTTAAGTTCAAGTTATAGGCTTGCAATTTATGGGAATTCAACAGACAGAGTGTAGGGTATATTAATTGGACAACATATGAACAAATATTGTAAGTAATACGTCAATACGCTTTTTTGTTTTCACACACATCAAACTCAAACTACATGACAATCTACAGGCGGACCTGCATAATGAGATGTCGAGTTTTATAGCAGAGGGAAAGAAATAACATATTACTTTGTGGAATCTGAAAAAAAAGACAATCATTGTCAACCTACTACTTTGTCAACTGTGTCACAAAATGATGCAGCACTTTAAGCACCCTCACAGTTGTGGGTCAGCCAGCAGTCAGCATAGCATCTGTCATTTGAGCAGTTTGAGAAGCATTTTACTGGTGAATATCCCGGCTGCGAGGATGAGCACCATGAACAGCACAGTCAGGCCCCGACGCACCACCAGCTGTCTGACCGTCAGAGGCTGAGGCGCTGCGGCTTCAACCGTCTCATCACAGGCCGGACCGAGCACCTGCAGGTCCGAGTCCCTCTCGTAGATTAGGACGTTAGATGAAATGATGTTGACCTGGGACTCACGCCAAGCTGTGAGGGCGTGTTCTAATCAGAGAGGGAGAGGGGTCAGTGTTACTCGACTGTGCACAGGTGTGCACCTGGAGGACATGCAGTGAAACCAGAAAGTGAAGTGAGTGTTTTACCCTTCCTTTCCATTGCCATCTCTTCTTTCTTTTCTGTGACCTGGACTCCTGCTCTCACCATCGCCTGCTCATACACAGTTTTGACAGAATATGAATCAAACACATACTGTCCATCTACAGTCACACACATACACATACTGAACATACTGAAATTAGTGCAGTCTTCTTTTTGTGTAGCAATTACGAGATCATGTGATTTATTTTTAGGGGCAAATTCACCTCTTTTCATGTGTATGTCAATCAATGTTGATGGTAAATGTAGTTGGGCCCAACTGAGACTGGATTTTGGGGCCAATACAGATATAAGGAAGTTTAAAAAAAATCTGCTATTGATATAACAGCTGATATTCTTTATCTATATATAAAAAAAATCCAAAATGACATCAGGGCACTGAAACATTAAACTTTACTGGTCTTTTTTAAAATAATTATAAATAACTATGAATAAAAAAAAATGAAAATACAACAAATTGAATTAAGAAAAGGTGTAAAAAAAAAAAAAAAAAAAGAAAAATTCTGTCTATAAAAGTTGAAACAAAAACAAAAAACATAATGTTCTAAAATATAGTGAAGTGAAGTAACAAATTCCTCGGTGACAGCAGTGATACTGACCAAGAAAGCTTAGTTCTCCTTCTTGTATAGCTGTGCCAGCAGCGTCTACATGTACCAGGATGCATTGCATTGCATAGACATCCATGTGAAAAGTGGTGAATTTTCCCTTTAGTGTCATTCAGTGTAATTTCTTACTTGTGACTGTAGAGGGCAGAAAATACCAGGGAGTGTGTGCAAAAGGTTACTGACACTGGTGTGTCACTCTGTAGATTTTAGCCTCATTACTACAAATTATTCTTGCTGCACATAACTGACTGCAAACTACCATCAAAGCAAAACTCAGCCAACTGCTTGCATTTTTTTTAAAATATTTTTTTTAGTAAATATTTTTCAATCTCCACACCTTCATTTTGTAGAGCAGGTTCTGTATTAAATATGTCACCAAACCCAAGCTGAGGTAATCACAAATGTTATTTTCTCAGACTTTAAAGGAATTTTTCTGCAGAGCCTCGGGAGAAATTAATTTTCACAGGGCGAAAAATCAAGAATACATATATTTCCTCTGCTATTTATCAATCTAGGTCGTTTTGGTGTGAGTTGCCAAATTTGGGAGATATCAGCTGTAGAGATGTCTGCCTAATATAATGTGACTAAATGGCACTCGGCTTGTGGTGCTTAAAGCACCAAAAAAGTAACATTTGAAAGCATTCAAAAGCAGTGTCTCTTTCCAGAAATTTCATGAAAGCACTACTCTTGCTATCGTAGAAAGAAAGTAGTTCCTCATCAAACCGCTCACAACAGTGACTGTGGATTATCTTAAATAAGTAGGTCATGATTTCTGGAGAAAGATTTTGTTCTTGAGATGTTCAAATGTATTTTTTTTTTTTGTCTCTTTGAGCATTGTGAGCCTAATGCCATTTAGTTTTATTATACTGGAGAGAAGGCAGATATATCTAAGGCTGATACGATCAAAACTTGCCAACTCATACCAACAAAGATGGATAAGTAGCACTACAAGCCAGAGTAAAAATATGTATTTTTGATTTTGGGGTGTTCCACTTTGATAAATTTGGTTTAGTGTGACTTAAAACTTTGTTGGTTTATTAAATTTTAGTCTGAGATAAAGAAAAGCAAAATATTACTTTTTTTTTTCAAATTTCTACCAATCCTGCTTCAAATTTTTCTGTATGTTGCACGTTAAAACACTTATATTACTTCTCACTCACCTCATCAGCTACCTTTCTCCAATTTAGTTTCCACAAGACAATGATAAAGAATGTGCCCTGTAGAGTGATGCAAACAACAATCCCCAACCACAGTCCTGCAACAGAGAAGACAAATCAATCAAACTCACTTCAAACAAGAATCCACAGTTACACGGCGGCGTCGATAGCTCTGCTGGCCTCACCTACGATGCCCATTTTGGCAACAAACATCAGGGCCAGTCCAACGGGAATGCCGATGCAGTAATATCCCACCAAGTTACAGACGGCTCCGATTCTCTGCTTCCCTATTCCTCGTAAAATGCCCCCCGTCACACCCTGCACACATCAAACACAGTCATCAGGTTCTGTGCTTAGCTTTGATATGATAATAATTTCTCCAAACCACTCACTTACCGCTACGGTATCTGCAGGATGGAAGAACGCATATATGATTATAGTATCAGCAACCCGCCAAACAATTTCTCTAAAAGATGGAAACAAAGATTAACATTCAGAACAGACATCCATAATTTGCACTGTGAGATTTAGTGGTAGTTCCATTTTTGCTACTCACAAAAAACTGTGTTAGAGACTTGGAAAATAATTTTATGAATAGTTGACAAGAATGCACTCAGTAGTCCATACTCACTTCTCTGTTGTAAAGATGTAACCAATCACATCCTTGGATGATCCATAAATAATTCCAACAATGCAGGAGACTGCAACTGGGTTGAACACATGAAGAACACAGATACAGCTGTAAACAAATCTGGGCAATTTATTTATTAAAAAATTATTTGCATTTAAATGTATATAAGTGAAGTAAATTTTGAAAGGGAAGAAAGAGTTCTTTGTGCATACGTATATGTTTAATATTTAAAGGGACACTCCAGAAATTTAGTATTTACATTTAGTATTTACATATTTACAAAGTTATGGTATTCACACGAGACAGAATGTCAAAAGGATCAGAGGCTGAAATATCCACACATTGACTCTGGATCCTACACTTCCCATTACGCAACTCCTTCAACCATCTTTTTCAGACTCTCTACAAAGCCACAGACGACGTGATACAATTATTTTCATAGCTCAAGAGTACTTGTCATGAGAAGTAAACTGACCTTTGTGTCCCTTTAATACAAATACATATAATATTTGTTTTATAGCTCAGCTCAGAGACTAACTAACTAACTAACTATTGCATGATAAACTGATAAATATCACCTCCAAATTTTCAGTTTTTTTTTTTTAAGTGTAAAGAGGTATTTCAAGTGCAAGCAATTGAGACAAAGTCTTAGAGTTTCCAGGTTCAGTTAGTTCCACTGCCATTACATTATACATTACATTATACATTACATTATACAGATCACAGTGGATCTTCAAAGGCACAACATGTTTAGTCTCATGTATTTGGGAACAAGAAGTAGAGTATTTTACTTTTTTATGATTCAAATGCGACACATCAGGATAAGCGGTTACAGACAATGGATGGATGATTCAAACAGCTTTTCACCAGATGCAGATTCTTTAGTGCTGAAGCTGCTGGTTAACAATATTTTGCACATTGTTCAATATCTTTGAAGACTGTAGTCTGGTCTGGGTGGGAAAGCCTCCTGAAACGTCGTAGCCTTCATCTGTCATCATCAATAACCCAAAATCAATAATAGCTGTGCATTTTATTGAAAAATTGTAATTAACAACTTCTCTGCAATTTTAACAATTTGCAAAGCCATCCAGTGGGCCGGACTGGTTCTGGCCCACGGGCCGTAAGTTTGACACATCTGTGTTAGGGTTTAGAATTTGCCTCTGTGTTGGGAAATGAGTGTTTATACCAGTAAGTACCCATTAAGTACCAATAAATATAAATAAGTAGAAAATATATAAAAATATAAAGAAGAAGAAGAAGTTGCCTGCATGGACGTATTTGTTCTTACATGCAGAGATGACGGAGACCTTGCCAGATGCCGTGGCCTGTTCAACATTCCCAGCGCCAAGAGCATTCCCAACCCGCACACTGGCAGCTACCCCAAAGGCCATGGGGAACTGTGGGATGAAGACAGGGATGCAGAATATTTAAAAGGAACCATTTCAAACTGTAATTACAGTAATACTTGGATCAGATGCTTCCTACATACATCTGGATCATCTGCAAAAGTTGTGACAGTAAATTGTCTTAAAAAGTTTATGAAGGGATGGGAAAACTCAAACTTTTACAGTATATACAACTGAGGTATTGTCAAATGATCCAATTGTCAGAGCAATTTTTAGCATTACCAGTTACAGCTGCCCTTTCTGCCGGCAGAAGTATATTACATTTGTGCAGCATCTTCGAACAAGGTTTAGAAATTAAAGGGAAAAAAGGATTGGAGGAATAAACACACACCAGTGGTACAAAAACAATCTGCAGTCTGAGTTACATCAGTTGAATTACCATGTATGCAATAGTGACCATTTGATGAACAATTGACTGAGCTCCCAGCTCCACTTCACTGATCATACCAGCAAACACTCCTCCGATTTCAAAAGTCCACCACTCCAGACAGAGCATAAACATGCTGGGAATGGCCACCTGAGTGAACTGGCCCCATTCATGCAGACAGTCCAGTGACCAGCCTGTAGGGGGCAGAGTTTCACAAGTTAAGAATATGTAGATCCACATTTTGTATCGGAACAAATTCTTAACTTTATAGTCAGGAGCTCCTATTTTCCAAAGATCGTATCCTGCATTTTTTTTTAAATCATCCTAACAGTGGTCATAATCTTTACTCACCAGACCATGTTTCCTTGTGTAACCCCTTCCAAAGAATGAAAAGGTACAAGATGAGAGCCAAAGATGCCTGTGAGATGGCATTTGCTGCTGCAGATCCACTGTAATTCAGAAGAGTTAAAAAGAACAGGCCATCATAAATCCTAATATGTGAAACTTGACTGTGAATGAAAGGCTGAGATACACGTAAAAGAAAATGTTTGCGGTCTGCTGCACAGTAACTCGTTACAAAGTACAAGCAGTATAAAAAACACTATCAGTGCTTAAGTATACACACAATGATAATGACTACCTCTATTTCTGATATATAGTTTATTTTGGCGGTGGGCACACTTACACTACACCCAGATCCAGCGCGTAGAGGAAGAGGCAGTTGATAAGCGCATTAATAACATTCCCAATGACTCCAGTTATCACCTGAGGCCAGATTATACCCTGCCAATTCAAGCACAACTTGGATTCAGTGTTGACCTTAATAGCAGTTCTTCAGCTCTCATTGTGTTACTGCTGATGTGGACTGTACCTGGTTCTGCAGATATCTCCCCTGCAGCTGGTACATGAAAGCAGCCTGCAGACAGGATGATGAATTGGCGTAAATCAAGCTTAAAAATACGAAGAAATGGGGAAAGGACGGTAATATTGTGTCTTAGTGTAGACTGAACTCACTGGCAGAGCGGGCATGAAGATGTTCACGTACAGCTGGGAGAGTCTGTGTGCAGCAAACGAACAGAAGTATTAAATGTGAAACTAAAATCATGATTCTGAAAATATGCACATGCAAATGTTCACTCGTAAAAAGGCTTCTTGGAAAGTCCTAAGCAATTAAACACCTTTTCGTGTACAGATTAAAATCTAATATTAAAAGGACAGTTCAAATTATTTGAAAAGGGGGGGTTGTACACAGGATATATTGTTAGTGTATCACCCACAGTGGGTGCCTGTCGACACACCTCCTGTTTGGAGAAGTAGAGAGGGGCACCAGCATGGAAGCAAAGGAATAACACACAGTCAGCAACAAAACTTATTTTAGCCACTTAAAGTAGGCCCACTTAAAAAAATAAATATCGATTTTAGTGTTTGCTATATTTTGAATAGGTTCACTGCCTTACTTTTCTGTCACTCCACCTTATCTGATGAGAAACCGTTTTTAAATAAACCAAATATCAATTTCTCAAACGCAACCAGACTCCATGGATGAAATCAGCAATTTTACCTTGTAGAACACAGGAGTTGCTGGTCTACCATTGCCTCAACCTGTTAGTTCGTTTGTGTTTATTTTTTAGTTTGGTGCTTTAAAAGCATAGTTTGCACAGGGCGTGTGTAACATCAGAAATTGATAATAAAAAGCGATTATGAGTCCTTGACTATAAGTTGATCAGCTGTTAATAACTTTCATTTGTCTGTCAGTATAAAGTTAAGCCCGTTATCCTGAAAACTAAATCCCACTGCTCTAAAAATACACACTCACACTGGAGTTGGAGTTCAGTGGCTGCCTGTCTCACTCCCTACCAGACTCCATTAACATATTGCTTAATTTAACCATTATGAACATCTACTCCTTCTACAAGATTATTGATGATTTCTTACCACTAAGAAACAGACTCTTTACTCATTTGACAAACATTCGGAATTAATTTTAAGTTTAATAATGTGAAACAGGGAAACAAAAACTTATTCTGGCTCACGTGGACACGTGGCTGGAGCGTTGTTATCATGTTTCCTTAATCTTTGATGACATATCATGATCATTTTCTGATTTATTACAGTACAGATGTCTCCTTTAAGTGGCTAAATATATTTTTCTGCTGACTGCATCCACAGCAGTACATTGCTTAGCTTCATAAAGTTATATAGTACCACTTCAAATAATCTTCACTATCACTTTAAGGCCTTTACTTTTTCTATTTGTATTGTGCTTGTACATATTCCTAAGTAATATTTTGTGCTGGTAATTACTTGCTAATACAGCTTACACAAACAGTGGTAGGAATGTGGGCATTATACATCTTATTTTTACACCTGAGCTCCCTAGGAGGTTAATCTGGCCCTGTCACCTCATTACACACCGTTGTTGGACAGGCAGTGAATGTGTATTTTAATGGTAAACGGACACTGACCGTGCAACCTCTGGGTTTTGTTTGACAGCCAGCAGGATGGGCTCTGTGTTAATGAGGATAGCCCAGCAGGGGAAGCAGGCCAGGAGCAGAATCAAAACGCCTCTTTGGAGAATGACTCCCACACGCTTTAGGTTTCCACCCCCATAAGTCTACACAAAACAGAAGACAAATTGGACATGTGCGCATGAATACTGTAAGAAAGGAGCTACCAAACTGGAACACGATCCCTCAAGAAGACACAGTAATGGGCTGGGCTTTGAATGGAAAAATGAACACTGACCAAAAAGTTGTACCTGGGATATAAGTGTGTCACAGGCCGATGCCAACCCAGTGCCAACTGCAAAACCAGTCACATTAATAACCTGCATCCAAAACACACACAAAGACACAGACAAACTTCACCATTAATCTCATTCATGTTGTAATGGCAGTGGTGGAAAGTAACTAAGTACATTTACTCAAGTACTGTACTTACTACAATACGTCATACTGTTATTCCATTATATTTCAAAGGGAGTAACAGCACTTTTAACTCTTCTCTATGCGGAGAAATACTAGTAGGGGTTTTTGACGTCAGAGGGCCTGTGATCATGATTATGTTATTTGATGCCAGTTATCAGACTTATTCAATTGGAGGCCCATAGGTAAAAATCAGCCCTTTAACAACTTCAGTGTTGCCAGTTGATCATTTATAAATGTGAAAAAAAAAATCTATTAATTTCTTCAAATGACAGAGAGGATAATTAGCCCAAATTAGGAGTCAAAATTAATAAAAAAAATCTGTTATATGCAACTATTTTGTTTATTTAAAACAAGTCCCTTATAATCTAGGAGCACAGAGGTAATTTTTCCTGTATATTTGTACATAATTTTTTTTTTCCAATTGTGAAGACTAATGAAATGGAGAAAAACGCGTTTAAATGTGTAACATCAGACACAGAAAATGTAAATGTCTTCCCCTTAGGCAACCATGAAAATACCTACAACCCTACAACAGTATAAAAAAGTGTAAATTGTAAAAATTAGATTTATTGCAACCAGCTACAATCATGAAACACAGCTTACATGTTAGTGCATCAGTAATAATTATAATAGTCTAACAATGACAGACCACATTTAACTGAACAAGTAAGTATGTTTTAATGTACTTAGTTACATTTTTGAATGAAAAAAGTAAAGGTTTTGAGTGATACTTCTTCTAGGGTATTTTTAAATTGTGGTCTTCTTTTACATAAGGAAGTTCGTAGTTTTCAAGTGGAACACAAACAGATACTGTAGGAGAATGAGTTCTGTGTTTAAACAAAGAGCAACTTAAAAAAGGTAACAGTAAGCTGCCGCTGCAAACAGCTGTAAATTTGTGTTTTCTCACCGCTGTTGCCAATGAGACACTTGCGAGCTCAGTTTCCCCCAGGTGACCACAGAAGACTGTGCTGATGAAATTGATGAGAAAGATCATCAATTGTGAAATGAACTGAAATACAAGAAAGATAAAAAACTTTCAGTCACAAGTACAGAAGCTATTTGCTTAATTGAGAATAAACCACCACAGCATGATTGTTGATGCAACCTCTGTCTTATTTTACTTTACTTTCTAAGCACCACAGGATGAGCCTGTTGATCAAATGTTAGACAAAAACAAAAATATTTCTTTCACTCTGACAATTTAAACTTGTACACCCATTTTGGGAAAAAGTACAACAACATATGGAGAACTTATTGGGTCCGATGGCACCTCCATTCAGATCAAGGACAAAGAGTTTGTCTCAGTTTTGTTGACATATAATATAGTGTGAGGAAATGTGGAATTAAATGTTCAACAAATATTTTGCCAGTGTGGAAGTTAAACTAAACAAACACAAAAAGTAGGGAAAAAAAACTAAATTTCTACTTTATTTTAGAGGACTGGGATCACAACTCTTGGACAAAACACAAGAAATAAAGCATACGTTTTTGTAACGAGGTGTCTGAAAACCCACACTTACCACAGGCCCTGCTAGTTTAAGAAGTTGGATTGTCTCATTTTTGTAGTCCAGTGGGAGCCAGTTCTTGGTGCATTTCAGACACTTTGTACAGTAAGTACATAACGTAACTCTGTGAATAGCTGTAGGAACATGGTCGTCCTCACACCGACTGATCATTCCACGTCCGTTGACAAATTTTAGTCCTAAATCTTCCATATCTAGATTGAACACTGGGCAGACGAAATCTCTTTTGCCACTCGGCTCTGCTTTAACATCTCCCTCAGCTGAGTCTTCTGGTGATCTCGAGAGCTGAACTGACCTCTCAGGTGAAATGGGCGGCAACGCTCTCCTCCCACTTCTCCAGCAAGAGGAATTCAGATGATTCAGTCCCCTAGGTCTAATTTCATTCTTGATGTTCTATTTATGCTCTCACTATTGAGTTCTAAGGTTACTGATTTCGATTTGATAACATTTAGGGCCTGTAAGAAAATTAATGGGGTTATGTAATCTTTTTCCATTGGACAACCCTTCCCAGCATTATCTGTTTTTATTTAATATTTAATATTTGGACCCTTCCCTTGAAAAACCCCCACAATTTTTCATTTTAAAAATACAGTATCAGGTTGGTACAAATCATTTAAATTATTAATGACCAAAAAAGGCAAAGAAGAGAGATTTTAAGATGGTCTAATCTAATTTAAACCTTAATATATTTACGGAACAATAATTTTCACAATATCCTCCAATGTGAAGATTCAAAGTGAAATTAGCTATTTCCAAATTTTAGCAAATACAACAAAAGACTGAACTGATGTAGGTCAACTTTATATAACACATTTAACTTTGTTAAGCTGCAGAGGATAGTGAAGGAGAACATGCAGAGATAACGTTTAGTGTAATAGGGAAAATAAATCCCTGAAACAGTGACAGGATTGTTGCTTTCTGCTAATGGCTGCTAATGGCATCATGTGTGACTATCTGATTTCCTTTTTAAAATTAATCCTGCAATGGACTACTGAGATTACATATAGATTTGGCTTGCTGAAGAATAAAAATCAACCTTCTGCACTCAACAGAAACAAAGATACATATACTCACTGACTGAAACCGATTCCAGACGTCTCTCGATACATTTTCAACAATACAGTATAAATTTTTAAATAGCCAATGATTCGGTTCGATGCAATTCAGCTCTGACACGATACGATATGATGCAATATAAGACGATGCAATGTGGGAATCTTTACATTTTGATCCTGATAGTTTTACTAAATATAGTAACAGGAGAGACAGAAAGAAGGAGACATTACAGTGATGTTAACATCTTATTATGAGTCTCATGTGTAAATGAGATACTGTAGCTTTAATGAGAATCTGTGAACAAACTTTAAAACTGTTTAAAGTATTAGTATATTTGCAGTAAGATGATCTGCTGCTCTGTTTCATATGAAGAGTGCTGTGGTTTTGATTAGTGTGGAGGAAAAGTGATGCTCCGTGTGACCTGCTCTCACAGTGACATGACGTCTCTGTGGCTCAGACTCGTGGCTCTGTTCTCTGCTGTCAGACACATTTTGCTTAAATGATTTGCAGCAGCGTTTCTCATCATTCTTATAAAACCCAAAACCTATTCTACACTTGCGTGTTATTAAAGTTTGGTGGTGCGACGCGGTGCAATGTCACTTCTGTTTTCAGAGCAGTCTGTTTTGATGTACTGAAGAGGAGACACAGGAGAGGGAGGAGGGAGCGCTTGTTCTGTGTGAGCGCAGCTGCAGGCGTCCAGCGAGAGCAGTGCAGACAGAGGCAAGAGGAGAGAGAAAACGGAGGAAATTTACACATCTTTAGGCTAAATTAGTGACCAATAAAAACTTTTTATACAACAAACTTTAAATATGAATGGTTCTGAATCAGTCTAGTCAACGTTCAACAGGTCAAATAGGTTACGGTCACACACACAACAGTTTACCTCACAGTGCAAAGCACTTTGGGGAAACCAAAGCAATCAGTCTTTGTAATGTATATGTGTAGAAACCATCTCCATGAGGTGGAGGAGGGGTGCAGATGTTAATCTGATGGCAGCTCCGGTGAATATTTCACTTTCACACTGATGACTAAATCACGGCACAAGAAGTTAGGATAGAGATCTGTCTGTCCATGACAGAGGAAACTGAAATTAGGATTATGAAGTTATGCGACACCCATAATGTCAGTTTAGTCTTTTATGGAGTCTGGAAGTCCATGAGTGTGTGTCTTTTAAGTATTCATCTGTAACTTTATTAAAATATACAGCAGGGCTACTAAGACTTGTCCAGCTTGAAAGGCAAATTTTGTGTGATTTTGTGTGCACATTTCTACACCCATTCTGTAGCAGGTGAACTTGTAATATTGACTGCAGTGTAACTTCCATTGATGTGGTGTCCAAAATAACACAACTGTTGGCTAATGGGAAGCGACCATGTCTCTGAAATGGCATAAATCTAACTGTGTTGTGTATTGATAAATCCAAATACTTTTCATTTATTCTTAGGCCTTGTTTTTAGTTTAATTTGATTATTTGAAATGTTTTTTTCATATTAGTTTTAGTTAACTAGGCCTATAACAGACACTTTGTAATGCAGTGGAGTATTTTTAATGTTTTATCGGTACTTGTCCCTCAGCAAAATATCTCAATAGTTCTTCAGTTTTTGGCTGGTTGGACGTAATGCAGAAAAACAGAAATGCAAAGCTCACTGTGCAGGTGAGTAATGTCATATTCCCTCCTGCAGATGGTAGCATCACACCGCCATTTTCGACAGATTTTAATGTTCATTAATGTCAGAACGTAATCAGAAATTCACTGATCATATAACAGTAGTCATCCTCTTTCATTATCTGTTATTGAAAAGTCATTTACAGCAAATGTTTCTCTCTTACGTTGGAATTACACTAACTTGTGCCATCTATCTCTGAGGGTACAGTGGTGTGAACAAGAGTTGAGAGATCCTGACCTGGAAAAGTTAAACCAAGATGATTTATGTGGTGCAAGCGGCCGTTCATCTTCATGGACAAGAGTTGCTTTTTCTGTCAAACCCACCTTATAGGTGTTGTGCTGTCTGCCTGTGAGAGGCTATTCTTGCCTCCTTCTCTGCAAACAGCTCACAGAGGGAAGTTCTTATGCCTTCGCTGCATCAAGTGCCCTTCTGTCAACTTAATGCATATCCCTCCATTTCACACTTGCTGAACTGTAATCAAATGTAACTCTCTACATAAACTTAGCCAGTCAGAGCCTTTTCTCGTCTGCAGGCTTCTCTATTTTATTGCCAATCCACCATTATGGATAAATAATCGGTTATCTCATAGGAACCAGAGGGCACTTCAGAGCCTCTTCATCCATTTTTAACAACACTTGAAAGGCAAGACTACACTTGTTTGTAAAAGATAGACATAATGCTGATTTGGTCAGTGAGGGACGATAAGATGTGCTCAGTGTCCACTATTCTTTTTTTTTTTTTTTTTACTTCTTTGTCTGGTTGATGCAGATAAATCCTGGAGCTGGCACACAGCGTATCCAGAAGGAGTAATTGGGGTAAGCCCAAGTATGTGCGAGAGAACAGAAAATTTACTTGGAGCCCTAAGGGAAAAATATGAAGTCCTCATACCTAAACGGTTTAAAAACAGTCCATGATGTGAGTGACTATGACCTGACAACTCCCTGGTCCCAGAGTCATTTCTTGTGTGAGAGGAAAGTTATGCTACCTCCTGCTTCAACACTTAAAGTAAACATGGTTTCAGTCTGTTTCAACAAAGAACAAATTGAGCCTTTTTTATTGAGAGGACAGAAAGAAACTAACTTTGTTCTGGTCTATTAGATAGAAACTGAAAATCCCTGAAAATAAAAAAAGGCATGGGGACCGAAAAGGTAAAAATGCTCCAAACCTCACGTGAGCTAATTTGCAATGAGGCAAGGGGGTAAAATCATGATGCAGCAACCCCACACAGGGCCAACGTGGCATTAACATGAGCTTGTCACAGTCAACAACAGGCGTTACCAGTATGTGAAGTGTTAATTTTTAACAGGGAGGTCACCTTATGGGAGAGTTATGGTTAGGGTTCACTTCCATGAGTCTGAGGTTGGATTTTATCAGAATTTTTAGGCGAGTCTCTATGATCCACTTATTGCTAATTGTCCCTATTGATCATGAACGCGAGTATATAATAAAGTACGAAACGTGGGTATTTTTGACATCCAGGGATGTTCTGGTACGTTTACAAATGGCTCGGTCCCTGTGTGTTTTTACCACAGTGGTGTAATAGTTGTTGTACTTTATGTCACAAGGTTTGTTACTGTTTCACCAGACTTTCGGCACCGTGGCGTCCCATCGTATACAGCTGGTGCCCCTTTTATTTTCTTCGCCCCTGCCCCTCAGTCTGCCTGAGTCCACCACTGGCAATGAATGTTTGAATTATGTACAGCTGCAAAACAAAAACAAAGCAGCAGTCAGTTCTTTTATAACATAAAATAAAAATAATTAAATGAAATAAACATGTAATAGCAGATATCGTCACTGTCCAGTACGGTATCAAGCCATTTTTATTGCGATATTCAATAAAGGGTTGCATCCCTAATTCAAAGTATAAAAATCTGATGAATGTGATCTTAAAGCATGCTTAAGAATCCAGATTTTCTCTGATTTTCGAAGCAGGTTGATGCAACACATGGCAAAGAGAAACCCGAGAAATGTTTGAAAAATATCCTCCACACATTCTCCAGCACCAGTGTGTTTAAGTTGAACCTCTCTGCCCACCTCTACTGTACACTGTATACGCTGCATCATAATTATGTAACCCTCAGCATACTGGCAACAGTTAGAAACAACAACACCAGTGAAGTGGAGAGAAGCCATAAAACCTCTGCGGCTGGAGCTTTTAGTTGCACATGTGGCTGGATGTAGAGGAGATAAATAACAGCGTTTCTTTGATATCTGAATCCGATGAGATCGATGCAGACACCCGGGATGCGGAGAATAATTTGCCACAGATTCCTCTGCATAGTGGAGGCACTATCACAGACCACGTGAGAGGAATATTCAATGACGGTCCCCGACAGACCGGCTCATCTCTGCTGGCACTCCTCCGCGGCTGACATGGACTCTTGTTGGACACTGGATCTGGACGCGGAGGGATGGCGAGACTCTGTCTGAATGTAACCTTTTGATCTTTTTCTCTTCTTTTTTCTGTTGTTTTTTTTTTTCTTTCGTTTTTCTTTTCTTCTCCACAAGTCCAACAGTTTCAGGGAGGGGGGAATGGCTTGGCCGTGCATCAGCAGAGTGTGCTGCCTGGCTCGCTTCTGGAACCAGTTCGACAAATCGGACCTGTCCGTCCCGCTCACCATCCAGAACTACTCGGACATCTCCGAGCAGGAGGTGCGGTCCGTCACCAAACAGGTCTCCACAGCCGGGAATCACTACTCCACCCCGGAGCTGCGTGCCCACGGCTCCCCTCATGCGCCCGCGGATGGCCCGGGGACCCGAGGATCCTTCAGGGCGCGCAAAGAGCCCAGTTACAAGCCCCGGGAGGACTACCACCCGCCCGGAGTGCCTTTCCCCAGCGTCACGCAGTACAAGCAGGATTTCAAACCCTGGCCCATTCCCAGGAAAGAAAATTTCCCGTGGATTAGTAACGGCGGCACCGGCGTGTCGGACAGCCCGGTGAACAGTTTCCACCACGGCCAGGCACAGACCGCGGAGGAGCGGGGCAGGGGGCAGAGGTTTGGGGAACAGCAGCAGCAGCAGCAGGGGACGGAGGAGAGGAAAACCAGCTCCTACAGGTAGGACATGTCCTCCTGCTTGACTTGTTTCAGCACCTGTCGCTGTCCACCGGAGCAGCCAGGAGAACCGGAGACTGAATCCTGAATCCTGCTTTAGTAAGAGTTCACTGACCCAGAAAGCCTGCATGAAGATTTAACCTAGGTCATCAATAATTCTCTCACACATTTCATATTCATATACGGGGGAGATCAAGTATGAATATTTGATTTTCATTTATGCATTTTATTTTAGGTATGTGGGATGTGGCTGTCAATCTTTCTTTTTTTTTTTTTTTTTTGCTTGTGAGCCTTAAAAGAGAAGAAATGTTGACTTACATTCGCCTGTCAAACAGAATATACTCATATACATTAGTACAGTACGTTCCAGTGAATTACAAGCAGTGCAACCAAAGAGTCTCAGATTTTAGAGCCCTGTAGAGCATTTCACAACAGTCAGAGAAAAAATAACTTAATAAAAATTAATTTGTGCATCAGAAAGATTTAGTTTGAGCCTCTGGGTGGTCCTGGTCCAGATTTCCATGTGGAGTTATTATCATTATCTAAAAGTAATTAAAGAGGTAGTGTAGTGTAGATGTGCAGATATCCAGCTGCTCATGTTTTACTTTACTTTTTACTCTTATTACTACTATTATTCTTATTATCTTAGTTTTGGTCTGTACTTTCCATGATTTCATTCCTTTTTGCTTTTTGGTGTTTAGTGTTGGGGTTGTGAAAAACAGCAAAAAAAAAAAAAAAAAGTCAATACTAATGCAGAACAGGCTGAGATATCTGGATTTGTAGTCACAAGTTTCAAATAATGCAACTCAGAAACATCTTGTATTTAAAACTCTGTACATCTTCAGATTGTAGGTCTCAAGCCCAATCCAAGGACTTTAAACCTCCTAAGAAGTCAAAATCATTGTTTAGGTGTTTTTGCATACATGTATAGTGTTATACATCACATTTGTCCCAACAATGACAAAAATTCATTTCGCAGATACCCCTGGGTATTTTAATGGAGTTTCAGAATTAGTCTTTTCCGGGATGATGATTAAAATGTTGATAACTCATCCTACAATCAGGGACAGTAATTTTACATCCAGTGAAATGCTTTCCCGCTTATGATGCTGCTGGAGCATGAAGGAGAATGCATTGGAACACATCCAGACTGGAGCGTTTCTGGGAAACAGGCCTCACTGCAGAAAAGTACAATTTTTTTTTAAAACTTAATTTATTAATTTGGGTGAAATTGGATTATATTTTATGGAGAAAATATTTTCTGATTTCCCCTCTGACATCCTACGGCTGCTCGGCTTCAACTCTCAGTGATTTAATTAGACTTTCCTCGTGGATTTATAGCTTTAGCAGCTTATTTGTTGCTAAAATGGCTAATTGCAACTGTTAGCTGCCATTAGTGGGCAACAGAACCAAGCTCAGCAGCCTCTCAGTGAACACAAGCGGTCACCGGCTGACCTTCCCAGACCAACAGTACTGAGACTGTTTACAGAGTTTCCTGGTGGAAAGATAGCTTTACTTGTTGCTAAAGTAAGATAGCTAATCTCTAACTGTTGTCATCTTAGCAAGTTGTGACTCAGGCCTCAGGGTGGTGGAAGCCAAACCCAGCAAGAAAACCATGTTGGTACTTTAGACTATTCCATGTTGTCAATCTCTGTTGATCTCTGAGGCTGTTTTGGTTCCAGTCCAGCTGTGTTCACTGAGAGCTCTCAATCCAGGAAGAGTCTAATAAGACTGCTCTCCTACATCCATGGAGCACTATAGCTGCATGACAGGTGGGCATAACGCACATTCAGCGCTATTGCCTAATGTAGATGCCAATCAATGTCTGCAACAAGTCCCTCCCTGGCTGCTTGTTTGTACAGGAAACGTACACAATAAAGACTCAACTATCTGTTTCATGGGAACCACAATAAACTGTCTCTACAGAAGACATTTTCACTGAGTGAACGCCCATTTAACACCATTATTATAACCATATTAATAAGCACTAGGTCACCATCCGCACTGTGCCCAAAGCATCAAGTCAAGTCAGTTTTATTTATATACTGCCAAACAGAATGTCTCTTAGGGTACTTTTCATATAGACCAGGTCTAGACCGGTCTCTTACAGAGGCCCAAGAATTCCCACCATGAGGAAGCACTCGGTGACCGTGGCAAGGAAAACCTCCATCACTTTAAAAACAGGCCTCATAGAAACCTTTAGCCTGTACTGAATGTCCACAAAGCGTCTGCCAGCTCACTGATGCATGTCTTCCTCCAGGCAAGAGTACAGGCCGTGGACGGGGGTGAGACCGGCCAAAAGTGCGAGGAGAAACCCCCCAGCTCAGTACTCCAGTCCAGGGACCGAGGCCACTCGCGTCCCACGTGAGACCAGCTACCAGGCTGCCTACAGCGGAGAGGCCCAAAGGTCCACAGGGCTGCATCAGGGGGAGCTCGTCATCCCATCTGCCAGCACCAACGTCCAGCCTGCCGCCGTCCCCCATCCCCAGCCCATCCCCACTGCCCTGCAGGCCGGCAGCTCACCGAGCGCGCCCGGCCTCCAGCAGAGCGTCCCGCCAGAGAAGGCAGAGGTAAGCGGGTTGTCCACCAGCGTCAAGCATTCAGTCCCCTGAAGCAGCTGCAGGTTCAGAGAGTTCAGTGGAGGAGCTACAGGTTTAAACTGCAGCACGCTCCTCCTGAAAGTCATCTTCACTCATCTCCCTGGTGGCCTGTTGCTGTTGGGGCGTCTCAGAAAAGTGATACAGCATTCTGTCCCTAAGCAGCTCAAAGTGACCCAGCTGTTTAAAACAGGCCATGTGTTAGGTAACACTCTGCTGGTGCTACACTCATTACTTTGACCTGAATAGAGCTGGTTTGATGAGAACAAAAAAGTAAAAAAAAGAAAACAACAACAGGTAATTCTTCCACCTGTGCTACATTTGGAGCAGAAAATAACACAAACCTGTAGACAAATACATTCACGTCTCTCTAAAAATAATTTCTGAGCATGGCTGTAGTTAAGGACCTACAGTGAAGATTCAGGCTCAAAACATAAATAACATTAAACAACAGTTTTTTAGTCAGCTTGGCATATTGGGGCTTTAGGAGACTTGGATTACACCAGACAAGTAGTATGGAGGCATTTTTATATTTTTATATAAGGTAATTGATCTTAATGTCAGTTAAGGAGATATAATTCTTTTTACATCTAAAGAGACTAGAGCTGCAATCATTAGTCGATTAATCAATCAATCAATCAAAAAGCTGTTAACTATTAAATGAATCGCCAACTATTTTGATAATTGATTGATAGAAGGAAAAATCTCTCTCTCTGATTTTAGCCTCTTAAATCTGACATTTTATGGTTCAAACAATTAATTGAGTAAGCAAAAAAAAAAGATAGAGAGATTAATCAATAATGAAAAAAATCATTAGCTGCAGAAATATTCAGTGTTTGGAAATTACACTTGATGAAATTGTGACTCTGAAATTTTATCTTTGTGTTTGTTCCCACATTCAAACTGAATCATGTATTTAGTTTTCTGCTCTACTGTCACATGACAATCTCAATAGACAAAAAGATTACAAACACTCAAGAACTTTATGAAATTACATTTTTAAAGGACAAACCTGCAAAAAAAACCAACAAAAAAATAAAACACAAAACAAAAAAAAAAACAACAACAAAAAAAAACCAAGATATACTTCAAATAAATATTAATATTTCATTGAATGTAATCTTGATTAATAATATGCATATGGAGTCTAAATTATGAAGGGTCATTTTTCTGGCTTTACAGAAAAAGTACATATTTTTCCTCCTACCTGTAGTGATATTTATCCATCTAGACTGTTTTGTTGTGAGTTGAGATATTGGTCTGCCTTCTCTTGAATATTACGGCCTCTCGTCTGTGAGTGGATGCACACTTCCAGTTCCTTCATGAAACTGCTCAACAACAAGATCTGTGGATTATCTTGAGTAAGCGGGTCAAATTCCTGGAAAGACATTGCTGTTTCAATTTTCATCTACTTCCATTATATTCAAGAGAAGGCAGGCATATCTACGGCTCCAAAACCTCAGCAGCTCACACCATGGGCCAGAGGGAAAATATGTATTTTTAATTTTGGGGTGAACTGTCTGACTGAGCTATTAATGTAATTCTAAGAGAACAGTGTGGCCAACAACAACAACAAAAAAAGACAAAAACGGTTGAGGAACCAGCCAAATATTCAAAGTACTGTACATTTTGTCCCAGATTCCTGCTGCTCTCAGACATAATGAGACACAAAGAAGCAGATTTACAGTCCGATTGAAGCAGAACTCACTGCAACAAGGCGAGGGGATTTGCTCAGGAAGCTGCGGACACGTTGGTTCAGTCAGGTTGTTCCAGATTATCATAGGATAAACTGGGTGAGGGGACATATCCCTCCCTTTGCCCCTCCCCGGGCGCCGCCGCTCAGGTCAGCTGTTGCGTGACAGTCAGTGAGACAGTTTTTGGGAATCTCCAGAGGTTTAGTGCCATCCCTCTTCCCCGCCCACACCAGTCGGGGCCATCTGCCAGTGGAGAGCCGGGGCTGGTCTGCGCTGGGCTGGTTTGTCTGTTTGAAACTGCTGCCCCAATAAATCTCACACTGAAAGGTGTCTGAAGGTTAGAAAATATGTTTTTGTTTGAAAAGCTGCATTTGCAGGGTTGTGGACACAGAGGTCTTCAGTATTTGGGGGTTTTAGGAACCTGGGGGACATTTACATTCTGCTTTAATGGATATTTCATACAGAAATTTCAGCATTTTATATAATATAATAATATATTCCAATTTAACTACTTTTAAGATAATAAATAAATAAAAGATTCATTATTTTGTTTTACCAGAATATTAAATCAATGGTGTTCCTCTATGGGTTGTGCAAATTCTCCCACTTCATAGGCTGAATAAACATATTAAAAACTTCATTGTATGATCTAAAAATGCATTGTGTCAAAGTTTAAAAGTCCATTATGTAAGATTTACAGGAATCTATTTACAAAATATGGCAGAATGGAATATTAATAACTAGAACTGGGTACAATGATTTTCTGAATTGATTTGATTCCTATTAAGGTTCCAATTCAATTAGATTTCCGATTCAATTTAATATGGATTCAGTTATGGATGACAGAGATTCCTCTAAACTGGTGCATTACCAAAAATATTAATGTTGACATTAAGATGACCAACACAGATTGCAGGTTGTGTATTTTTGTGATATTTTGTTTAATGAGAGATTTCTGGTATTTCAACAACAGGAAAGACATATATTAAAAGATCAACCTTTGGATCTGTCAATCAATAATCACCTGAAAATACAAAGGTTTACTTTATCTTAGAATAATCTGTTTATGTCTACAGAGGGTGTGGGTCCTCTCCAATGGAATCCACTATGTTACATTGTCGTGTTTCTACAGTAGCTCAGAATGGACAAACTAAAAGCTAGCTCTAGACAGGACACATGACCACCGAGTTTCTCCTACATGGTTGGAAAGGGAGGGTGACAAAGCTGGTCACGATCTGCAATCTCACCGCTCCATGCCACTAAATTCTGCACACTAGTCCTGGTGTGAGCACATCCACGATTTCATTCTGAAAAATGTTAAAATGTGGGCAAGGGGCTGAGTAGGGGGACGAGGTGCACAGAACAACCGCTGTGGGGGGTGTGGTTAACCCCAGTCAGTGGAGGAGTAGCACCTCAGAGCTAACCAGTCAGAGCTAACCAGCCATGGGAAGCTGCTGTCAGGCTCTCTGTGTGTCTGTATCAATAAGGGTTTTGTGGTTTACTTGTGTGGTTAGTGTAGTTTGCCGAGCTAATGCTAGCGGCTCAGAGAGGCTCTGGTGTGTGTGTCTGCATGGGACGTTCCTGTAGCTCTGCTGTTTATCATCTTCAAAGGAAAGAATCCAGGCTGGTGGTCCTTCTGCAAGCATCAAAAGTGCCAAAAATACTAAAAAAAAATAGGATAAACTCCTGTGAATGATAAGTCTTGATCAGCAGATATATGAAAATGAATGCTGTGAAGAGCAGGGACTGGGGGAGGCGGGCCAACCCACATAAACATATAAATTTCATGACATAGAGCAGCTGCCTCTATGTCATCACTGGCCTTGCAAGTTTCAGACTGATTTAAAACAGAAGGTGGTGTTTTGATGTTCAACCCAAATTTTTTATAAATTTAATAAGACACGTCAGTGTTAACACCAGCTTTGATGTATTTCATCACAGTACAATGTGAATAATATTATAGAATTGAGTTTAAAGCTCAAAAAGTGCAGTAACTTTTTAAAAAGAAGTTGTCATCTTTGACATGCATGGTTTTCATGGGACGTTAGTCATTCATGTTGGGAGATACAAGTATAACTGCAATTAACTGAAATTAATAGAATAATAATAATTAAACTAATTTTTAAAAATGGCACCTACAATGTGGTGTTGTGTCAAATATTCAAGAGGAGGGGAGACTTGGACATATGATCTCAGTCCTGCAACTTCAGAGGTTTAGCAGAAAGTGATTAATGCATGAGGTAAAACATAGCCTTCTGGTTATTTGCATAATTTTCTGACTAATGGCTGCTCTATTAAGCCGTTGTGTCCCTCAGTGTCCTGCGTGACGGTGATGGAGGTCGAAGCGAGAGATGTCAATGGCAGGACGCGGACTCTATTAATAACGCTGGCCCAGTTGGAGCGAGAGTTCACGGCACATTAAGGAGGGATGTGCTGCTGGCAGTGTGTTCGGCTGCGGGGCAGAACTCTGCAGTCCATGCTAGACGAACATATATGAGTTTTTCAGCCATACCACAATCTGCCAGCGCGACACAAACCAGCCTGGCAGCAAATCAAGTTGATCTTAGATAATCCACCCCGGTCACCGCCGGCCCACTCACTGCCAACTCATTATTGACTCACCAGCCCCCTGCAGAGGTGTCTGACCAAGCATTACACATCCCACTCCAGTATGCATTACACTGGGTCAGGGCTCTCTGCTGGTATTTCTCTTTGAGGGCATTCTCGGTTTGCGAAGCCGCTCTGTAAAATACACCAAAATGTGTTATCGGCAGCAGACGAAGCATCCGACCGACTGTATCTATTCATTAAAAGATTTAATGGTTAAGACCCAAATAAGCTGCTGAAATCAAAATCAATCTGCTGCTGATGATAAAGGAATTGGGCAGCCATGAAATTCTCATTATTGCTCAAATCAATCTGTCAAATTGTGCGCCCCCCACCCCCACCTACAACACATCAAATCCATCTCAACAGATAAAAGGCGTCTCAAATTGCGCGGCAGACAATTGACCGATTAGAAGAGCTGATGCTTTTTGTGATGAGAGAGACGTGTTTTCTCAAACTCACCGAACTCGCAAACCTAATTTAAAACATCCCAGTGAGAGGCTGTTGAGAGCTGTCGGATGAGAGAGTGAACCTCTGTTAAACCTGAAACCCGGCTCGTCCCGCCTGTCCGGCTTAAACGAGTGAACTCTCTGTGCAGAGTGTGTATGTGTGTGTGTTTTAGGAATCAGGCCTGGAAACTGCAACACAAGGCGAACAGATTTGCGAGGATGGGGCTGTATAATCCGGAGTGTGTGTCGGGGATGAGCGAGACAAAACCGCTGAACGAGGAGCACATTTAGCATGCAGAGTGGAAACCTCAGCAGGAAACTCTTGTTATTACAAATTCCCGGTTTGTTTTATAGTCAGCTTAGAAGTGTCAGCAGCCCCCCCCCCCCACCCTCCCCAGAGATTTGGGATTGTGCTCTTGGAGCTTACGGGCAACCCTGCTTAACTTCTGAACACAATGTAAAACAGTGATGTTTTTAGGTACGGCAGTGACATAGATGCACGGTAGAGGGATGAAAACACCACTGACAATGGCTTTAAACTGCATGAAGAGGATAGAAGGTCTGCAGGGACAATGTAAACTAAAATTCACTGTCCTGTTACCCTCTTTGTCTCTCTTGTCTCTCTCCATTTACCCAGTGGCGAGGCCAGAGGGTGTCTTAGTGCTTTACCAGAGTTAGAAGGTGACAGATAGGTAGCTTGCCAGAATCCCTGTTTCCCACAGGGAAAAATCATCTTGGATTGCTGCATCAAAACCCAACATCACAACAGAAATACATTAAAGCAACAGTACACAATGATTTTACTTTAAAGAGGACCTATTCTGCCTTTCCTCACTTTCTGATGTAGATAACATAAAAATAATGGTCAACTTTTCGTGATTTATAAAGTTTCTGGTCGACAGTTAACGTGTTGCCATTGTTGCTAACCGCTACCTCTAGTTAGCTGTGCACCCTGGTGGTGTTTTGAGCTCCCAGCCTGCATGGAGCTAACTAGCAGTCAGCAGCTAAAGTAGCTAACCACTGACAAAAAGTAAAGTCCCTAAATCACTGACAGTTGAGACAGACAAGCTGGAAGAAAACCAGAAAATATTCTCTCCATAAAATATGATCCAGTTTCACCAAAATTATTGAATAGAGTTTTTCTGGGTTTTTTTTTAACCCAATCTTTTTCTCATTTAGTGTGATAAAAATTAAATTAATAACATTCAGTGTCTCGTGTCACTATTTTCCATGCTTAGATGGCGTTTGGAAGCACTCAGGGTGCTGTGGTCGTGCAGAGTCAGACATCATGGCACCGACAGGCCATCAAAGAAGAGTCCATGTCAGACTGGCTTTCAGTCGCTGGTTAAAGCTTTGTGAAATAAAAGGTTGCAAGACCGAAGCTGAACTGCTCTTCCTACTGTTGGATTAATAGCAAATAGAGGTGTAAGGAAATGTCAATACTCTAGAGTATCACAATGTTTTGTGATACCGTATCAACTTTCAAAAACACCGTATTGTGATATAATAACACCTGCTAAGATTTGTGGCAGTGGTTGTTCCTTTTAATACAAACACACATTCTAATATCAACCTGATCTAAAATAAACAAGCAAATTAGTCACAAAATCATTCACTCTCAAAAATTATAAACGCAAACACAACGAAGAGAGACAAAACACCTACAAAGAGATGCAAAACAACCACAAGAGATGCAAATCAACTATAAAGCGACACATACAAAACAAACATAAGACACACAAAGCAACCACAGGGATGTAAAAAGACCTTAAAGAGGCCACAAAACGACCACAAAGAGATGTAAAATGACCACAAAGAGATGTAAAATAACTATAGTGAGACACTAAGCGACCACAAAGAGAAGTAAAATTACCACAAAGAGATACAAAGTGACCAGAATGAGACATAAAACGACCACAGACAGGAAAAATGACCTCGGGGAGACGTATAGAGACGACGGTTCATAAACTGTTCATAGCTGTGGACTGCCTGGAGTTACAAATAGAAGCTATTTATTTGTAATATTTCAAATGAGAATATTTAAAGTTCTTTATTTGACATTCATGTATTTCACTGACAAAACTTACAGAACTTTTAACAACGTCTTAACACATTTTACTCACTTTACAATTGTGCCCCTTTCTTTAAATCTGCCTCTCAAAAAACCCAAAAGTTTCTGCACCCTCCTCTTCAATTATTCCCCTCATTCTTTCATCTATACTTTTCTCTCTCTACCCCTCTGTCTTTCCTTTTTTCTACATCCCCCAAGCCGAGCTGTTCCTCTCTCCCCCTTTTTTTTTCACTTGGACCTCTTCCCTTTTCCCACGCTGCCCGGGACTACAGAGGGAGAGCACTGTGCCAAGCTGGCAAGACCCCGGCAGGCAGGAGAGGATTGCATTAAGAGCAGTAGAAAGGCAAAGGAAGGTTGGGGAGAAAAGGGGCAAAGATGGGGAAAAAAGACAAGGAGAGAGAGGAATGTGATGCAACGCGTGATGGAGAACGAGAGAGGGGGAGCGGGAGGAGGGGGGGTTAGTGAGCACCATTTGATGGATTATCTGTTAAAGTGCGATGTTGCACCGGGTTGCAGTCTTCTTTGGCACCAATCTAATTTAGGAGAGAGGCAGACCTGGCTGCTGCACAGAGCACAAAAGCCGGAGTGAGTGTGTGTGTGTGTGGGAGGGGGAGGGAGGGGGTGAACACACTCACTCACCGATCTGACTTGCTGAACAACATGTACTGCCTTCCCCGCCACCCACAGCGCCACACAGCCACATTCAAAGTGCCTCTGGGACAGCAGGCCGTCAATCTCTCCGCAGATTTGGCTATCTGATAAAAGCTGCCCATTTTCATTGACAGATCCAATAATTGCTCGACAGAATAGAATATGGGCAACTTTTATTTATTCGCCACAGCCCGGATAGATTCTGGTCAGACTTTGAGAACAGATGCCATCAGCAGAACTGCACTTCATTTTACAGTACACTAATAATCCGTACTTTTCATTTGACGAAAACTAGAAATATGTTCTTTATTAGTCAGTATTATAGGCTTCATTAGGCCCATAAATGGCTTTGCACCTCTTGCAATTCGAAAACTGCAGAAGGCAACACTGCGATTTTGATCAGATTTCGATTAACTGTGCAACCCTACTATGGGAAAACTGCCTGCAAACTTTTTGTGATACTGTAGGCAGATAATGTGATCTGATGCAAGAAATAATCATTAGTCTTGGCTACTCTGCGAATTGTATGGATCCAGCCAAAGACGGTGTGTTTCATGTAGCAGATATGTAAGTTCACTAGAGTTTACAGTTAAGTTCTATTGTAATGTGTCCTTAATTATGCCTAATAAAGCCAAATAAAGGGTCTAACACTGTCTAATAAATAACATTTTCTCATTTATGTCTAATTTGAAACAAAGTCTGGCTTGTTATGTCTTATTAGTGTACTGTAAAATAAAGTGCGACCGACTTAACAAGCTAATAAAAGCTGCAACACTTGGGGCCCATTTTCATTGACGGATCCAATAATTATTTATTGGTCACAGCCTGGATAGATTCTGGTCAGGTTTTGGGAACAGCTGCCATCATCAGAACTGAGCAGCGCTAAGCAGGACATGGCCGTCCAGTCCAGGCTGCGAGCGCTCTGACAGCAGACCTGATGCTTCTCGACGGCACAGCCCGACCAGTCTCCTCTCATTTCATGGGTCCGGCGTGAGCGCCACAGCTGCTGCCCTCTCTGGTTTCATCTGTGCGATCACCTTAAGAGCTGCCGTTATACCCGTCTCCCTCTTCTCTCTCTGTCTCCGTCTCTTGCCTCAGGAACATCTGGTGAGGACCAAGCTCCCCCCGAACCCTTCTGCTGTCTTTCAGAGCGGATCCAGGGTCTTCAACATCTGACAGCTGCTCCAATTTTTCCAACCATTCCACTTTGATCGGTTTCAGTTTTAAGGAATCAACAGGGGGATGATTTCAGTCCATTCCACAACACAAGAATCTATGCAAGGGAATGTATTGTTGTGAAGCCTGTGGAGCTGCAGCGTCAGTATCCCGAGAGGAGACGGATAGATGGACGGACGCCCACCCGCCCCGACCCTTTTACACTCCTTCCTGCCCCTGTTGCTATGGAAATGAATATGCATGTAACAAAATAGTTTTAAAACAAGCTCTTTTTCGTTTCTGCAGTTATAGATGCACAAGAAACTGGCTGCTCTGTGTGTTTGTACGTGTGAGTGCCGGTTTGTCCTTTTATTGTACATAACGTTGAGTCCGCTCCAGTAATGAATGACATGGTTGGTCATTAAGTGAGTACTACGTTTGCCCCTTTGGTGTTGCTAGAAATCTGCTTGAAAAACACGTTATTTATTTCCCAAGTATTCATTAGTTTGCTATTTTGAGAAAGTATTGATTGTTCAGTCTATTATTTTGTAAATCTATTGGTAAAGAAAAAGAGCAAATATATATATAATGTAAGTGAAATTACAATAAAAGAAAACTAGGTTCTTAGCACTTTCTATCAGATGTCACATGGCTCTTTTTCTCTTTGTCTGTATCACACAGTTCTGGTTATTAGTCACTGAGAGGATTGTACTGTATGAACAGGACACTAATTAAAACTGCTATTACACCAAAGGTCAGGTAATGTGAAAGTCGGGAAAAGCAAGTGTAATTGGGTTAATAACAGAATACTGGTGTTCTCTTTATATTCGGTGCTCATGGGTCATATTTCAGATTTTATTTGAGATTTATGATTCTAATGAAGGCACTGAAAACAACTGAGGTGAATGTTGATTAGTGAGCTTTAAAGGTGTTGGTAGGTATCTGTTTGAACTGAGATTGTCAAAAATCTAGATACTTGTTTGACACTTTTTGGATACCATGTTTAAAACTATACAATATCTGTTAATTACACATTTGATAGTAACAAAAGCACCAAAGCAAGAAGAAAAGGATCTAAGTGCTCATTCAACACCTCAGTTGAGTTCAGTCTTTACTGCCTGAAATCTGTCTTTCACCAAAACCAGACACCGTTAAGTGATTTTTTTTTCTGTGGCAGCACTTTCTGCAGGTTGATAATTTTAAAAAAGAAAGAAAAAGGAATCCTAAGACTTTTTTCCCTTCCATTTTGCTGCTGTACAGAGCCACGTTAGTAAATTCCCCCTGATCCACTGCTTCTTTACATGAGTTGCCTATAAGCTTCAGCTCACTATTTAACACATTTGACATAAGTGGTATCGATCTTTTCATCTAACTCTCCACAACAAAGCAAATAAGCACATTTCCCAAAATGTCAACCTATATTCCTTCTGAACTGTAGAATTTAACAAAACTCAGTCAGCAATTTTCATAGGGATCATTTCTTTTGTACAAAGTAAGTGAAGTCTGAGGATAAATCAGACTGACAACAATATCATCTATGGAAAGACACCAACACCTCTGTTGTATTGGGGTGATGGCAGAAATCTCAGACAAACATTTTGAAACCTTGCCAAACAATGCTGCAGTCACATGATCTTCAAATGATCTCATCTCCTAAGCTGGGAAGTTGTTCTTCTGACTTTGGTCTTCATGGGCTTTTAAGTTGTAATGTGGAAAAAAGATGGACGCTGCATCAGTATGTTCACTGAAACACTGCTTTACCTGACTTGTTATCGGGGTTAATGCTAATAAATAACTTTAACTGATCTCGGTCACTGCACATGCAACTTACACTTACAACCGCATAAGATGTTAGAAATTACATCTGAGCAAACAATTGATATGCAGTGTGTTAATATAAACTAAACATTTACATGAGACATGAGAAACGGTGGCAAGAATGAATTCAAACAGAGAGTTTTTCTTTGTTTATTACAAGAATATTGATTATATTTTTTGGTTTGCACTGAAACATGAAAATACAACGTTTGGGTGTCTTCTAAACTAATTTGGTTGAACAGGCATCACAAACACTCAGGCCAAACACTTCCACTCTTCCATTTGTCCGCACATTAACATAATGCAAAGCTCCACATGAAGTATAATCACCAACACTACACCGGCCGACGAAACACACACGAGCGCTAACGTCCCATCAAATTCATTAACTTTTTCTGGTGACTACACCCACTACTCACACATACTCATATACACGCACGCACTACTGTTAGGGCGTTACTGTTCGCAGTGATTGTTATTAGATAAAAAAATAAAACAGGATTTGAAAACACCATCTATTTCATATTGGTCATATACATTGTGTACATTACATGATTTATACATTACAGTTGTTAAAGGGATAGTTCGGATTATGTGAAGTGGGGCTGGTCGGCACACCCCCATTTTGGAGAAACAGAGAGGTGTACCGCCACTGAAGCTAAGCAAGGAACTGCTGTGGACAGGGTCAGCAACATAAATGTGTTTTAGCCACTTCAAAACATTTAATCACTTTAAGAATACGCGATATTTAGAACATGTTCACCGCTTTTCCTTGCCACCAGACAGCCTTTCCTGAGAGAAAATCCCTGTTAAAAAGCCAAATATCGCTCTCCAACCTAAACCAACCAAACTCCACTGGCAAAGTCTGTCAATTTTCCTTGCAGAACACAGGAGCTGCTGGCCCACCGCTGCCTTGATCTGTTAGTTTGTTTGAGCAACTGTGTGACTTGTATTTTTAAAAGATAGATGGATTCACCGAGGCCACACAATAACATAAACAAACAACCCGATTGAGACAGCGGTAGATCAGCAGCTCCTTGTTTTCTTCTAGGTAAAACTGATTTCTCCTATGGTTGGTTTGAAGATACCAATATCTGACTTATAATATAGTGGTTTCCTGTCAGAAAAGGCCGTCTGACAGCAAAGTAAAGCAGTAAAACATTCTAAACAAAGCCTACACTTAAATTGATACTGACTTTATTTAGGTGGATCTTTTTTAAGTGGCTGAAATACATTTTGCTGCCGCCCCTGTCCTGCTTCTATGCCGGTGCTCAACTCTGTTTTTCCAAACCGGGGGCAAGTCGTACGCCATTCAAACTAGGTAATACGCCGACTAGTGATAAGTACTTCGTCCACCCCACATCAAATAACCCGAACTCTCCTTTTAAACAGAACATTTAAAAGCACTTTCAGCTGGCTATCAAACCTGTTTTGTGACGAAGAGCAGATAAATATTGAAAGGGCTGTTCCTGAAATCATGATGAGGGTAACCGATTTGATGAAGAGCTCAACTTAAAAATAAACATGAATCAGTTACGTTTTCTGAAGAGCCTCAGGAAACAGCCGTATCGCAAGAGCCACAATTACCTCTGCCAGGTAACACCGAAATACATCAAAGGATGTTCATAATGATGGATCACTGGTTGCCATGGCAATGACACTTTTGGAAGAATCTCTGTTTGCTTTGCCCGAAGTCCCCATCAGACATTACAAACAACGTGACGGACAGAGAATTTTAATTCTCAGATGTTCATTAGTGTTTCCAACTTGCTGTAAACGTGTGATTAACCTCTGCTGGTAAACTCTTGTTTCCAGTTCAGGGGACGTGACAGCAGGGTGAAGGATGAAGGAGGGGACAGCTGTCTGATGGCATTATTTAGCCCTGTAAGTCACACAGGCTTCATTTCCCTGGTGACTAGCTGGCCGCCTGGCAGGAAACACTTCATCATTAAAATAATCTTTTTATGAGGTAAGCGAGAGCGCGACAGCCTCTCAAAATCAAATAACACGAGTCCCACGAAGCCGCTGCTCACGATACATTAGGACTAAAATGTTACAATATACCCAGAGTATTAGAAACATTAGTTATTCCATTGCTGTGCGGCTGCCGCGAGAAGGCAAGCTGAGCCCTTCTAAGATGGAGTTAATGAATACAGTACATTAGTTATTACTGCACGACCTGAGGCAACATCCAGGTGTGAATCTTCACACAGTAGGGCTGTCAGTTCACAGAACAGAGTCTCTCCGTCATAACCGGCAGTTCACACTGTCCTCACATCTCTGTTTGTGTCAGTTACCAGTCAGTGTCAGTCTTCTTACGCCTCAGTTGTCCTTAGACAGGTAACCCATGTGTGTGTTGGTGAGGAAGTCACAGGTGGGGATGCTACTGACCGCCTGGTGGATGTTCATGGCTGTGATCTCTCTCGGAGCCCTGCAAACCCCCAGTGTCACAGAGTTAAAGTTCAGCCTGGCCTCTGAATATTTAGGGCTGTTAGTCATTAACGGCTTTATTGAATATTCAGCTCTGAATCAATGCATTCTGAGCCCTGTTATATCATTTCAGTGCTCCACTGTCTTACATCATGCAAATGGCGCAAAACACATGAAAAAGTTAAAAAAATAAATAAAACAAACATGCAACTCTATGGTTTCTGCATGTCAAGTAAGCTGGTCCCAAAGGAGAACTATGTTACCAATATTTGTTTTAGATTCATCACAGAGCACAACAAACACTCTGCTATGTTTGGAAACTCTGTGCAAATTAATCTTTAAAACTTTGAGTAGCCATTTATTAGGGATAAAATAATTACTGGTTTCAAGACAAAGTCCCTACAGATAGTATTATCATTGTCATTAAAACCATGTTTGATTACCATCAATCACAGCAGCAGTCTCCCAGATGAAGACACAAAAGCAACGGGTTTTTTTTCTTTTGCATCATTGAAAACATCGACATCGCAGATGACATGATGACGTTTCAAAATGTTGAGATGTTTTTCAATATAAAACTTGGTGAAATGATTTGAATGTGTATCAGTAGTTTTTAAACATGTTCAGCACATTTTAACATTTACCACATTAACACTGATAATCGTGTTTATTTTGGTCACTAAATTTTCATACAGTTTCATCTCTATCTTTTAGTTACCACTGCCGATAACAGAAATCACAACTGAATTGATAAAGTAATCATAATTACTTTTATTTTAGATTGTACTTGATTTTGTTGGGGTAAACAGCCACTGAATCTGTTTACATTAACGTCTACAATTTTTTTAAAAAGGAAGGCTGGCATTATTCTATTTTTCTAATGTCAACATATCCTATGGAAAAAGCAAAACCAACGATGAGTCTTACTAAAGACTCCGACACTTCCCTACCCTGTTCTATGTCATCCCAAACCCCATTTGTTATACTTAAAAAAATCTAGCTCAAAAATATATTGTTTCATTTGAAAAAAAAAAGGTTATAGCACCTACATTTAACAAACTCTACTACCTTGTGGAATGACAGGAAGACGCCACGTGAAAGAGGCGGTCAATGGTAGCCTTATACCCACAGTGTACATCCAGTGAGTCAGACTGGCAGCAGATAAATACACATTCGGCTCTCTGGCCGTGTGTATGTGCTGTATATTCCATCCGTCAATAATTCTGATGGAATATTTATATGGAAACTGGTATTTTGGATGAGACCCAGATATACTGAATGAAGAGACAAATGGAGCACCAAGCAGGTCGCATGTTAGAGAGGAGGAAAAAAAAAAACAGAGGCTGACCTGTTCTGAGGGGATTTGGCATAGGCCCCAGCCAGAGCTTCTCTCAGGATGTCACTGGCAAACTGTTCAGTAGCCTGCAGTGTACACACACACACACACACACACACACACACACACACACACACACACACACACACACACACACACAAATACACCATTAGTCACAAAGAAGCCCACTCTCTTGTACAGTACAAGGTGAAACATGCAATACTCTGCAGGTGTACATTTTCTACATACTGTATATTCATCATTCTAGTCAAGGGTATGTTGAGGTAACGATGAGCTACTGTAAAAGGCCAGCTTTTTTTTTTTTTTTTTCCAGTTCTGGCCTGTGTAGTGACCGACCTTCAGAATCATGGCTTCCACTACTGGAGCAAACACATTCTTCTCCACCTCGACTGGCTGGAAGGTTACCCCGATCTGAGAGAGACACGCAGGAGTTATCATGTGAAAAAGAAGAAACCGGTGCAGCTTTTTCTAGTTAATAATTAAGTCGCTCAAAGCAGTAAAATAAGATGTTGTTCATGAACTCTGCCTGCATTTTCACTCCCAAAACCCCACTGACCTGCTGAGCTGTCTCACTGACAAACTGGGCTGACGTGCAGGGGCCCAGGAAGAACTTTGGCTCCACGTCAGCCTCCTGCTCTTCCTCTTTGACCTTTAGTTTCTGGCAGGGAGGGGTGACGGTGACGATGTCGACTATCTCGTCGTCTGCCTCCTCCGGTTCAGTCTTCAGCAGAGCTTGCATCTGCTCCAGCCGCTGCACTAGCTCCTCACAGCTACTCAGGGTGTTCGGGCACTCTGCGGACACATTCACATATACATCTGACACATAATTTCACAAGCAGCGGCATCCTAGCGGAGCAGAAACAGCAGTATTACACTCAGCGGCTTGATGTGTGGCCGCTTGCTTAAAAAGGAAGGAGGAGAAAATGTCAGATTTGCTTTTGTAAATTATTGTCTCATTTTACCGTTTCAACAATGTGACGATTATAAATCAAGATATCTGTGCTGGAAGGAGCAATGAGGAGAACACAAACACAGACTATCATATTGTCTGTCTCAGGCGAGTATGTGACTCACTGAGTTAAGCAGCCTCGTCTCTCACCCTTTAGAGACAAAAGGCAGAATTAATGAGAATTCACAGTGAATAAAACAAAACGGCTGGAAAATAAGCCCCTAAAAAACACTGAAGCTGCACAGTGACCGCCTTCACACACACACTACTGGACTGCAAACATTACTGGACCAACTGGTGAGTGCAGGAGAAACACCTACACATGCAACACTAAAGGGAAAATATTGATCGACTTTGGGCTGCTGAAAACAGAAAGGAGTCGACTGTGAAATCACAAAAAACAACCCGAGTAAAACAGCTTTGCACCAAAAACATACAAACAAACTCACCAGGCTCATTGTCGATCTGCGTGAGGATGTCCTCGATGGACTCGTCGTCATTCTTGCGCTGGGGCTCAAGGTCAGGTGGTGTGTAGCCCCTCTGCCGGCACCACTGCACCACCTCTCTGGTCTTTGGGGGAGTGAGGGCCTGCAGGCGGGGCGAGCGGTCCAACACATCCTGGACGACACGCTTTACTGCCACCGCTCGCTGAAGCTACAGACACACACCAAAATATATCATGAAAAACTGAACATCAGGCATCATATTGTGACTGTGCACAATTCTGTGGACCTACAATCTCTCCAGTCCTCTACAACCTACCTTTCAGCCTACCTTTCCCTGTCCTCGCACAGTTGAATGATGTGCCTTGAGTCTCCTGTCCCCTAAGTAAATTAGTGACCTGTAGATATAAATATCCATGTCTGGGCTCCTCTGAGAGCCTTTTATAGTGGTAGAGAAAGAGAACAGACAGCAAAGACATGGGCCGGTCTGTATGAGCTATTGATGAACCCATTATAAGGAGATGAGAGGAGACAACCAGGCTGAGATACACATCTGACCAGATAGATAGGGAGATGTGAGGCAAGCAGAAAGCTTGCTGAGTCAGGGGTCCAGCACTGAGCACCAAGACAGATTACACAGACAGCGAAAAGTGCAAACAATGCAAATTATCACTGACATTACAGACGCCCTCAGCCTGGATCCTGGAGAGTAACTCCTAGTAAGTGGGTGCTGTCACTGTGAGATAATAATGAGGTTAAATTAAACCCTTATTGAAGGAAATTGTTCTGCATGCACAGTACTGAAATGTGTTCAACATAACACTTAATTCTGGGAAAACAAGCGACCCTGCTTTCTCTTTTTGAAGCACAGTAAAAACACAGCCAATGATGTTTACCAGAGGTGGCAAGCACATTAAAATAACTGCATAATGGCTGCAACTAACAATTATTATATTAATCAATAGATGAAACTACTGAACATTTCCTCCATTAGTTGGTTAATCAGGGTTCCTACACATTTTCCATTTCAAAATTCCAAACTTTTCCCAACTCTACTTCCCGGTAGATTTTTCAGAGCGTATTTGACATCTGAGCACAAATAACTTCAACTAAATTCAACTGTTAACATGTATGTTACATTCTGACTGTGTGTGTCCTTATGTTGCAAACTAATGATGATTTCCATTTGCATTAAGTCTGTCCAGCCTTATTTATTCACTGTCTCCATGGAAAGATGATGAATGCAGACATAAAGGCATGTTTTTCTTACACAGATAAGACAGTCCATTTACTTTTCTCATAAGTAAATGACTGCATGACAGCAGAATGCTGTGGCAGACTGATCTGCGGTCAGGTCTATCAGACTGTCAGCTAGGACATTTTATATCAGATGGCAACCCGCCCTCTTATACTTTCATAAAATATCTACAGTCCCTGTTTAGAAATGCACTTAATTCTCATTATACTGCATCCAACGGTATTTCTGCAGTGGTATCCTGTACTTAAACAAATATAGAACTGGACTGTTTGTACTTTCAGATGCTGTGTGATAATATGATGATAAGCGATGACGTCCCAATAAAATAAATAAATTATATTGTTTAATATTGTTTGTTTTTGCCAACAAAATGATCTCTTCTGTCCCATGAGCAGTTTGATATCACCAAGGCTTTACAATCACTCAAAAGCAGAGATCACATCCAACGCTCATTGTCACGCACACACTCACACAAATAAGGCAACCAAAAAAGAAATCACCTCAGATGCTCTGCGCTTGCCTATAGTCCAGGAATAATACTGTTCCGTTGAAGAGGCACAGAATGGATGGGAGTCTTCAGCTAAACAAACAATAGACAAAAACAAACAAACAGTGTATTAGCATTCAGTCTAATATACACAGCTCTTTTTTTAAGTATGCCACACAGAAAGCACAGAAAGAGTCACTCACTCTTTTCTGGAACAATCAGGGGGAACTTCTTCACCACAGCTGTCAGCAGCTGCATCATGGTCTCAATGTGCTCCGTGCTGACAAGGGAATCACAACTGTCAGGTGCACTACCAGAAAATATTGACTAAAATGGCTGCTGGGAAGAGACAATGATCTTCAATCACTACATTAATATGCTGGTAGCTGTGCGATAGTTGAAATGAGTAAAGCTTCCCTGAGTTCAGCAAGTTCTAAATGGAGGTATTAACACTTAAATGGTAAAATAAAAATACATAAAACAGTGTTGCACTGATGAGTCACAGTCAGCTTCTGAAATAAATCTGTTTCTGCATTTGCACCTTTCCTCTTAACAGACAATAAATTCTCTAATCCCTCTGAGAATCAGTTCATGTGCTGAATGTTAAAGCAGTATCGTGACTTGTTCTTACTTGATGAGGTCGTGTGCTGCGTTATCCGCCCCTTGCTCCTGCTTGACTGTGGTGGCTGCAGAGGCGACGTGGACAGAAGTGGGGACGGGAGCGGTCACCGGGGGTGATGGACCAGCTGTGACAGCTGTGCCAGCACCAGGTTCTGTCTTCACTGTGGCAGCAGAAAAGCAAACGTGAGAGAAAGATTTACCTCAATAAATCCACACTATTGTTTGATGCACTGATGCATTTTAGTAGAGTCACATATTTTGCTCAAGTTAAAGTAAAGCTGTTTTGTAGAAAATGTTTTTCTGCAAAACAAGGCAAGAAAAACATTTCTTTTTGGTATCAGAACCAAAACTCAGTTTTGTATTGCCACAACTATCACAAGATTATGACAGAATGGAAGAAAATGGAGGTTGGGAATAAAAGAGGAAAAGAATTAGGGATCAGCCGAGGAGTTCTTTTTTTGTCAGGGCTGATACCAATTATGAGTAGTCAAGGAGACCAATAAACAATATTAGGAACTGATACACATTTGCAATAAAAATGAAAATCTTCATGTCAAAAATTAGAATATCACTTCCGCTACTTCATACTTTCACTCCACCACAATTTAGACATAAATATTGTACTTTTTACTCTGTTAGGCTACCTTAATTTGTTTACTTTAGTTACTTTGCAGACTCATAATATTAATACAAAATATACACTGCCTGGCCAAAAAAAAGTCACCACCTGGATTTAACCAAACAAATAGGTAAGAACCTTCCATTGGATAATTACTGCAGTGATTAATATGTTTCAGCTGGTAACAAGTTATTTAACCCTGACTGATGCAGTGAGGAGCTTCTCATTTCTTAAACAAACATGTCTGAAGACATATCCTGTGGTCGTGGAAAAGATATTGCTCTGTTTATGAAGCATCGAGCAAAGAAAACAACTAAGGAGATTGATGAAACTACTGAAATGGGGTTAAGAACTGACCATCACATTATTAAAACCTGGAAGGACAGTGGTGATCCATCCCCAAGAAAGAGATGTGGTTGGAAAAAAATTCTTGAATGATTGTGATCAGGGATCACTTAAACGTTTGGTGAAATCCAATCGTAAAAAATCAACAGTAGAACTCACAGCTATGTTTAATAGTGAAAGTAAGAGCACAATGGGGAGAGAACTCAAGGAACTGGGACTAAACAGCTGTGTAGCCTTAAGAAAACCACTTATCAGTGAAGCTAAAAAAAAGGCCTCAATTTGCTGGGGAGCATAAAGGTTGGACTCTGGAGCAATGGAAAAAGGTCATGTGGTCTGATGAGTCCAGATTTAACCTGTTCCAGAGTGATGGGAGCATCAGGGTAAGAAGAGAGGCAGATGAAGTGATGCTCCCATCATGCCTCATGCCTACTGTACAAGCTTGTGGGGGCAGTGTTATGATGTGTGGTTGTTTCAGTTGGTCAGGTTGAGGTTCAGCAACATTATGAGCAAAAAAAGTGAGTTCAGCTCACTACCTGAATATAGTGAATGAGCAGGTTTTTCTATCAATGTATTTTTTCTTCCCTGATGGCACAGGCATATTCCAAGAAGACATCGGGCTCAAATAGTGAAAGAATGGTTCAGGGAGCATGAGACATAATTTTCATACATGGATTGGCCACCACAGAGTCCAGACCTTAACCCCGGTGAGAATCTTTGGGATGTGCTGGAGAAGACTTAACGCAGCGGCCCAACTCTCCCATCATCAATACAAGAGCCAGGCGAAAAAATTAATGCAACTCTGGACAGAAATAAATGTTGTGACACTGCATAAGCTTACTGAAACTATGCCAAGGCGAATGTGTGCCGTAATCAAAACTTAAGGCGGTCTGCCAAAATATTAGAGTGTGAGGGGTTTTTTTTGCCAGGAAGTGTAAATCTATTATGAACAATTGTGATGTATTATAGATTAAGCAACCCAGCAGTATATTAAGTAGCCTAATTTACAGTCAGATAGAGCTGTGGATGCGACTACAGACAGAGATAGGGAGCTGCATCAGAACCAAAGTAGCTAATTTTTAAATTAATATATTTTATCAGCAATCAGATAAAAAAATAGCAATTCTGATAATTGTTAAAAATGCTGAATATCAGAGCTGATAATCTGACAGGCTGATAATCCGTCGACCCTTAGAAAGACTGGGAGAGAACAGGAGGTGGAGTGGGTATGGACCCCTCTCACCTTGTGCCAGAGGCAGGGCAAGGGAGGGGGACGCCTGGCTGGCGGGGCTTGGGGAGGCTCCAGCTCCAGCCGCTCCAGGGGTGGTGGAGGAGGAGGAAGAGGAAGGAGTACTGGAGACTGGGCCTTTAGACACTACTATACACAGAAGAAAACACACACAGGATGAATCAATGGCCCATTAGGTAAATAGGCTTAACAGTAAGATGAAAAATGAGAGGGGAGGAAGATGGTCTACTAAAGAGAGGAGAACCTACAGCATGTTCGAGAGTCTGTCTTAAATAAATCACAATTTGTTGTCATATGTATCAGCTATATAAACTCAGTTTAGAAAGACAGTGAAATCTGCTGCTAAATAAATCATTTGAGGGAACAATATGCTTTATTTAAACATTTGTTCTTCAGAATTTTCTTGCAGAAGATGTGGCACACCAACAAAGCAATCACAGTCAATACTGCTTCATGTTTTATTCAAATGCCTTTGCTACTGCCTTTTATCTACGTTAAGAAGTTGTTCAGATTTTTGAGGCTGAGTACGCCTTATTCGACAGTTGGTTATAAAAGACTCCTCATATGGACTGGTGATGAGGTCGATTGTGCTGCCTAAAGACATGCGTTAATGTGCTGTCTCAGGCATAATTACCTTTTCCGACAGGCATGAGTATGGTCTGCAGCCCTCCAGACCCAGTGCCAACCCCCAGCTGCTTGAGCTGGTTGGCAGGGATGGTTAAGACCGTCTGCTGAGAGCTGGAACTTCCAGAGTGGATCTTCAGCATACCTGGAGACAAAACATGTTGCAAATGAAGAGCAAATTGTGCCCCGACGTCTACTTGATGTGTACACACTCTAAAAAAGGTGCTAAACGCTAGAAGTGGAAGGATTAGTTGATTAATGGATCAGAATAAATTTGGTTGCCACCTAGTTCACTGATTTTTCAAGCAACAATGTCAAACATTTGCTCATTCCAGCTTTTTAAATGTGAGGATTTGCTGCTTTTCTTTGTCATCTGTAATAGTAAATGCAGATTTTGAGGGTGTTCGACTGTTGAAAGAAGCAATTTGAAGAAGTAATTTTAGGCTCTAAAAATTTTTTGAACATATTCCACAGACTAAACAATAAATTTAATTAAACTTAAAAAATAATCAGCAGATTACTTGACAATTAAAATAAGTGTTAGGTGTAGCCCTAATAAACACAGTGTGATCTTTCTTTCTGCATACCTGACAGAGTAGCACCCGTCTTCCCTCCTCCTGCCGCCACTCCGCTGACTAATGAAGCTGCTGTGACCAATGACGTGCCGCTGCTTTTGGGCACACCCACCACTGTCCCTACCCCTGCACCCTTGGACATGCTGATGACGGGCATGTTGGCGATGCTTTTGGCGACTGTAACTACGGCTCCGGTTGAACTTGCAGCGCTCTTTGTCATTGTGGCAGAGCTGCCAGCACCCTTAACCAAGGTGGCCACAGCCGCCTTTGACAGGCTGCCTCCAGCTGCAGCGCTGGCGCTCTTAGCGGCACTGATTACTGCTGCTTGGTTGGCTGCCACCAGGAGCGAGTGGTGCTGCGAGGCAGACTTCCCAGCATCGCCAGCCTGCGGGGAGTGCACAGAAACACAGCTGTCAATCAGAAACACTGTCATTCTGCTCTCTTTCAATATGAACGTCAGTCAACTAAAACAAATTGCAGCAAAGAAATGGAGTCTTAGCAGAGTTCTTATTGATACTGTTCTGATGACGAACTGTGCTACTACAGTGTGTACTACAAAAACACAGTCAAATCACAATGACCCATTTTATGAATTCATTTGAAAGTTTATTTGGCTGATAACTTTCATTTAAAATACTCATCTAAATCACTTTGTAAGTCGACACATCATAACTCCCCTGCAGTTATATTACAATTATTTATGTCACACATTCACAAATTAATTTAAAAATATACACTGGTGTTTAGAAAGAAGAGAGGAAGTGTTGGGAAAATAAATTTACTATAGTACAAGAGTAAACCCAGGGCTTCAAGGTAAATTTGAGTTTTAAGACGTTTTGAAAACCATTGAGAATGAATGAAAATACAAAAATATTCAACGAACGCGGTTTGAAACAGCTCACCTATGTCTTCATTGCATAGGAGCTGCAGGAGTTAACATAAGTGTAGAGTACATTTTTTCAAAAACAGATTTTAAAATGAGAGTGCCGGACATTTTAAGGTCTAAAATTCTGATTATTGGACTTTAGACCTTCAAAGATTTTTAAAGGACCCACAGAAACCCTGTAACCCTCGTGTCTTTGCTCTGGTCATGTTTTGTTTTCCAGTGCCGTGCAACTCCCAGAGTGAGACGTGCCGATCAGGTCATCGGTTTTATGGAATTCTCAAAGACAAAAGAGTCAATTTCTCTCACGGAGAGTCCTCATAGTTCAATTAACAGTCCTGAAAGGGCTGTTTTTCCAAAACCAGAAAAGCAGTGACGTGTTTCTCTTTTGTGTTTGCGTCAACATCTCCTGGGCAGTGAGCGTTTTCCTCTGTTACATTTTGTATACATATTTGTTTTTGTGTGTTGGAGCCTCTAGGAAGTCTTTTTGTGTTTCCATTTCTCAAGTTAATGAGGCCTGGCCACTGACTCTGAAGCTGTAATCACCCAAACCCAGACCACTGCAGCTGATGAACTGCTTAGGGCTCTTCACACACCATCTAAGCTCTCTCTGACAACTACAACTCTGACCTTGCTACTGCACCCATGCTGTTTTCCATGAATTCATACTGCAGTGGCAAATCACTACAACATTTATCCAATTAGCATGAAAAAATGTCGAAACAATGAAAAATCATCAACTGGGATTATTCCTTAAGCAAAAGCATCCAACTTCACAATGAACATAGTCCTTAAATCACAAAAAAACATTCCAACCAATTATTTTTATTCGGGGAAATATGAAATTATATGTTTTATATAAGTTAGTTAGGTAAGCTGAGGTACTTGAAAACCAAATAACCTGCTTGCAAGCATAACAAAATTTATTTTTAATGTTTGTTCCTTTCTATGTTGTTCATTTCATACCAGCTGTCAGGTAGAATAAAACAGAGAAATATGAGGACTGTGAAACTAGCCTGTTGTTGGCCGGCTGCTGCAGCGCTGACAGAGCTGGGGGTGGAGCTAGCGGCAGTGATGACTCCGCCTGTCATCCTCAATGTGGTTGTCCCCGGCTTGGACAAGTGGCCTGCTGCTGCCGCTGTTACCGTCTTAACGGAGCCGTCAGAAAGCTTCACCTGTGCACCCTGGGAGCCGCCCACCACCTGTCAGACAGAGAAATCACAAAGCTGAAGTCAGGATTTGACACTAAGAGCAACCATTCACTTACAGTCCACAACGGTCTATTTGAACCAGCCCGGAATCAAGTCTGCAAATTAATTAGCACACAAAATCAATAAAAAAATCAAAGCTGAATTTTCATTCCAGACTTTGATAAACCCACACAAGTCAATCCTTTTCCTACAGCAAACACTCCAAGAATGTGAGTGATACTTGTAATAACCATTCGGTAACCACTGTATATTTTCAGGAGTGCACAGTGGTCACGTTGTTGTGTTAAGTCAAAGAGGTCAAACAGAAAGACTAGTGGCACATTAGGGTGGTAGGTTTACACTAGCTGATGCCTGGACGAGTCCCTAACAGTAACAATCAGTCACTCACTAACATACATTTCAAAAAACATACAATAATGATAACATCTTGAATGTGACTGAAGTCATTATGCTGTTTTTCTCTACAATGAAAGCTGGGATCAGAGAGCTCATCGAGTTAACTGATGGAAAGAATTAAGAACAGCATTTTAGGAATGAGGTGAATTAGCCATAATTATTGACTCTGTTCTCTGCCAAAAGTATAAACACAAGTTCTAATCAGACTATCAGGGAGCACTCACAGATCCCAGTGCTGTGCAAGTTCCCACTTAGAAATAGCTAGCTCAAAGTTGATTTCACACAGATTAAAATTAACTAGTTCACATTCATAGTTCACAATTTTTATCTCAAAGTTAAGTTCACAGTTCCAAAAACAACTAGTTCACGTTAATTTCTTTTGGGTTTTTTTTTTATCTAATGTTAAATAGAACCTCCTCCTACCAGGAACGTTGGAGTCTTTATAATGATGTCATACTAAGTTATGCTCATTAATTTGAAGTTCCAGGATTACTCGTATCTTTAGTTATGAACGATTCACAACAATATGACAACATTTTACACTACAGCAGACACTTCAACATACTGGGAACCCGCAATTCAGACTTTCCAGTGCAAATTGAACACCCCATAATTCATGTATGAATTGCAGGGAGATGAAGACGGCAACGAGCCAGAGGAGAAGAGCGTCTTCAGTGCAGTTCGTACATTTCCTGCTGCATGATCAGTCAAAGTATTTATACCACATTGACATTTCTGTCCATATTCGTTCACTCTGTCTCTCTGCTGCAATCACACTTTTTTAAAAAATTATTTTAATAATAATTTTTAATTATCATTCTCGAGAGTGAATGTAGCTCACATTCATGTCCATTAATTGCAAGCTGATGCATTCAGTTCACAGTTCACAATTTGTTCTTGCAATGAAAGGTCCCCTAAAAATATAAAAATAAAGATTCACACACTGCATCATGACAGGGTCCTTAGCTATTTAAAATTTTTGAAGATACATCAAATCATTGAAAATGTATTGAAATGCGTATCAAATCACCTCAGTCAGTGAGATACACACCCCTAGTATGAAATATTCTTATCAAGAAAATACCATCTAACAGGGCTCCCCATGACGACTTCCGGGCAACATTCGAGTGATAAACTTTGAAAATAAATTGCCAATGTCTGCCAAAGGAAGCATTTAATAGGTAAACCTTTCCGCCATTAGTTTAAATCGGATTGTGGTGTCAAATTGGAGACATATTGAGGTCATATTCTGTCAAAGTTAAGAGGGCAGCAAACAGTTTATACTAGAAGTGGTGTCAAGCAGGGAGAAAGAATGAGGTTCAAGAAAAAAGAAAAATCAATATTTCAGTGAGAAGAGTAACCAGGACAGCCTGAGATGTTGAGCACGAACCAAAGTCTTCAAGTGTGTTTCAAAACTGTACAGTGAGATATTCAGTAATTTATACCCCAAAGACAAGTCAGTTAATATCAGACAGTGCCTGTAGCTCTTAACGTTATCAAAACTGGGCTGTTAGCACCCGTGAAACAGTAAAGGAACACAAACATAACAGTAGTAACTCCAGCAGTTTAGTATCACCCACTGTAGAGGATACAGTAAAGACCTGCCCTCAGTCTTGTTACCCATACTGACCTGAGCCAGGATGGCCGCCTTCTGTCCAGCTGTCACCCGAATGGCCTGCTGGGTAACAGTTGCTGGAGATGATGCGGCGTGACCTGTCGAACTGGAACCTCCCTGCTTCCCCGATCCCTGTGCTGGCTGGCCGACCAGAAACGTGCCCTGGGTGAAAAGGATAAGCAGGGTTAGGGAAAGGGTAGTACAGTATTATGTTGAATTTACATCATGACAATCCCATTGACTTTAAATTTAATCAGCTAAGTAGCCCACACAAAATTAATAAACAGGGAAAAAAAGGGAGCAGTTCCCTTTTAAACCAATCTTACAGCTGAGATCACCATGTAACCCACATTATGCTGTACAGAAAATTCAATTAGCCTTCTCTGAAATCAATTCATCATCTTTTTAGCTCTTAGTGTGACTTTGTGTGTGTCCTAGTTCTTTCGCTGTTTAAAGAGATGTGCACACTATATTTAAATACTTTTGTAAAAATTAAACTTAGAAAACCTAACTTAACCTTGAAGATTGATCATTATTAGGAAACACAGCCCGAATCCTTACTTTAAATGTAGGTGGAAACCTCTGCAGACAGCTTCATTATATGCTGTTGGCTAAATGCACAGACAGCACTGTTCTAAAGCTGACTGCAGGATCAATGCTGCTATAACGAATGTGTCTAATTAAGGACACACCAGGCTCAACCTCTCTACGAGGACAAAATCTGAGATTCACCAAGGAAAAGGAACCCCATTTGCAGGCTGTGCATGCAAGTTGTGTCAAGCTGTGTGGGAATAAAATCTAAAATCAGTTCTTTTGTAACCGTGGTGATGGGTATTAAGTGGATAATGTGAAAGCACCTTCAGTTTCCTACAGATTTCTTCAAACGCTGCTCAGAATATGCCAGTAAATAAATACTAATGCATAAATGAGAATCCACAACAACACAAAAGACATCAAAGAGATTTTTTTTTATACTAGGAGTATGAATGTCTCTAAGGTTTGTATTATAGTGTAAATGCGTTTCTACCCACCTGTGGGGTCTGTTTAAGGATATAGGACGTGTAGGAGAGGTTGGAAGGCAGACTGCTGGAAGAGGAAGAGGAGGAGGAGGAGGTCTGAGAGCCCCCAGCGCCTGCCGACGAGCTGCTCTGGGACTGCTGACCTAAATTACAGACAGCCACATACACATCAGTCCCAGATCTGATAAACAGTCCTGTTACTCTTCATCTCAAATTACAGCTTGTCTTTTATTCATTATGTTTAGTCATTCTGAAAAAGCATATTTTACTTTGCTTACAAATGATTCTGATGCAGAGCTATGCAGAGTGATAATGGTTAACTGCTGTAAAATGTGTATTTTAGATCAAATACGGGATGCAGCTAAATCTCTTAGCTCTTTTTATTTGACAGGAAGTGTACTGTGTGAGTGATTCTAGCTCGCAGTGCACATTAAATAAATGACAGAGAGAAATAGATGACAGGGACTGACTCACTGTCCAGAAGGTACAGTAGTGTAGCAGCCACAATCTTTAAGTCACTCTAGAAGTGGGTTTCTTACTTCTCCCCAAACTTTATGATGAGCCGAGAGCACCAACATTTCTAATACAGCTGTCTGCGGCTTGAGGCATGGAGGAATATGTCAGGGTGAAAGTTATTTTGCTGGGACACTAACCCTAGATACTGAGTCACCTACACACTCGTGCATTAGTTTCAGTTAGTCCCGACTCCCAAGCCATTCCCAAGGCTACCGATTTCAACTGTCCATGTAAGAGATATACAAGGAAAACAAAACTACCACTCATAAAACGTTGCATGTTTTTACATATCTGCTGAGAAATAATGTACTTGAACATTCAATTATTACATAGGTTCAATCTACATATTTTTAGGAGTGTCAGTCAGGGGATGCAAAAATGAAAGATGTGTTTATTTTTATTATTATATTTGGTCCCTGCACCTGATTTACTAAAGCAAAAGCATTTCATCACACTCTGTACTGCACAGTGGAAGCTCATTTTAATTTAGGTGCAAACATAATAATTGTTTTTGAATATACCTGGTTTGCACCTGCCTTAGTAAATGAGAGCCTTATTAGTTACTTACGTTCTCTCCCAGAGATGCAAATTTCAGAAAGGTAGAAGTTCTATACTACACCTACCAAACATGAAGTTGAGTGCTACACCTGTCTTCTCTTAAAAAAATAATAAAATACAATTTAAAAAATTAGATTTTTATTAACCTGTTTTTTCACCATCTTTAACTGCTCAACTTAACCCCAGGGAGTTATCTGCTGGCTCATGTTATGTTTTTTGCTGCCATAAAATTACTGCCAACAGCCAAAGAAACGCCAAGAGCTTGACAGGAGTGTGTTGAGTGTGTGACTGCTACTCAGCATGACTATTAACCGACGCTGAATTCTTTTGAGTGCATTTTTAAAAAATGAATATAGGAAGTAGCATGTCTCACTTGCACTGGAGGCTCTGAGGATCGCTCCCTGTGGGATGAGAAGCAACTTGCCCTTTCCAGATGGGTTCTTACTGTTGGTGGTCAGGTAGAGTTTGGTGCCTGGAGGTAAATTGGCCAGATTTGCCAGATTGTTGGCTGGCAGCTGAAGAGTAGCCATCACTGAGGACAAGCACAGAAAGGAAAAATAATTTTTCACTCATTTGAAAGAAGAAACTGATTTTTTTAAACAATATCAATACACGTTCCATAGCTAAACCTGAATGAGAACACTTCAGTCCAAGTACAAGCCTAATTTGAAGACAGACTCTGTGTCAGGAAACTATTTTTCATAATAATCAGGAACAAAATAGTGACTAAATAAATATGCATACCACATCTAATATGTTGTGGAATTCAAATCCGTGTGCACTTGTGTATGTGTGTGAACTCTGACCTCCACTCTTGCCACTTGAGCCACCAGCCGCCTTTGCAGCACCAGGCTGACCAGAGATGCCACCGGCTCCACTGACAATGGCTTTAGCAACTCCCTGAGCCAAAACCTGCTTCCCACCCATCACCTTGGAGACAGAAGGGTTGCCTTTGGCAACCAGAATCTGTCCACTGCTGATAGCCACCTGTTTGACTGCAGACTGAAGCGTTGAGCTGACAGGAATGCCTAACATCTAGAAATGAGAAAAGTTCCAAATGTAGTTTTGATTGAGTGTAACATTAAACGACCCATATGCACATCACTGTTAACATGTAAACGACTGATGTGCTTCTGTGTAAGGGTGTGTGGGTATATACAAGACAGACTGACCTTGCCAGTTGTGGCCCCTGTGGCCCCTCCTGCCTGTTTCTGGGCCGACATGGAGATCATGTGACCTCCCTTCACTGCGACAAACTGGTGTGCTGCTGTAGCGGCAGGTTGCTGCTGGCTGGTTACTGTGGAAACCATCTGCTGCTGCTGTGTTGAAACTTCCCCTGGCTCCTGCTTGATAATAACCTGCACAAGACGTGAGAGCACATGGAGAGAAGGATTATAACAGGCCACGCTGCCTTGAAACAGGTTGTAATACCGCAGCTGCTATAATTAGTGTGAATTACACTCTCTAATTAAAAAAAAACACAATTTCATGATTAATGATATATTTTGACTGTGAAATTAAGCTCACCTCACTTTTTTAATGGAGTACAGACAGCAGAGCAGTGAAAAGAGATTTGTTGCTTAAAACAGATTTTTGAAAATCAGCATCATCATTTATTCATCAAGGAGATGTTTTTATATTCCCCATCTGTCCCCATCTGCCCTGGCCTTTAGTACTACAGCAGATGCCAGCAGCCTACAACAGAGTAGAATCTGAGCCAATCAGAGTAGCACTGTGATAAAACAGAATATTTTAGAAAATTCACATCTCATTCTTTGTGGATAACGATGGGATGATGAGCATGTGGGAGTGGGAGGATTTTGCAGCGGGGTATTGACAGTGAGTGAAACAGAAACCATGCAATTCTCTCTGCAATGCTCCCCGTACCCCCCTCCTATCCTATCTTCAGAGTGATGTCCCATTTAAATAGCTTGCCAAGGCACTCACATCTGCTGAAGATAGCACCCTGGCCTACTATTAATACCACGCTGCTTTGTTAAAGATACAGATACTAGAGGGACAGACTATCTTCACATTGGTGGGAATAGATCAGTAGAAAGAGATGCTTCAGCTCACAAGTATTCATGTAAAAGAGTGACACCATTAAGGCTGTACGATTTCAGCCTGTTTCTGACCTGATTTTTGAGCCAGGCGATCCTAAAATTGGACTGAATTTTAGCCTCATCAGGCATCGTTTGCCATGCAGTGCACGAGGGGTGAGAAGACCAATCAACTGCTCCCGTTTGGATGGATTTCTGACATGTCAGAAATTCTGGTTGCCTGTTGTCAGGCTCTCACACAGTTGAAGCAGAACCATGAGTTAATTTCCTGAGGTCAGTGCCTTTCTTTCTAACTGCACATGTGTGAATGAATGGCTGGAGTCTGAAAGTGCTATGGCGACATGATGAGTCATGTGGACAGAAAATATCGACAGCTAGCGAGCTAGTTTAACTCCATTTCTCTACTCTCCACGTCTACCTAGACACCTGCGAGTCCTTATACACTGGTGCCGCACAGGATGGCACAGATGATCAAGGCAGCACCTTTCTACCTTGTTAGCAAACAAACGTCTACCTGTCACTGAGCTTCAAACAAGCCTTTTACTGGCAATTCTCAACAGCCATAATGGTCCACAGGGTCCAACAGGCCATTTCATTTTCTATTTTATACATCCAGTGTGAGCACTCAGGTGGTGGCTTGACAATTAGACTGTACAGTGTGAGCACAAAATAGTGAGCTTTGGCTTTAAGTCGCAGATTATTTACTCATACAGTTGGAGTTAATTGTGAAAGAAAAACCTGATTATCTTAAGTATAGTGATTTTTTTCTGAATTGACTTTTTGGATAGCTGAATAAATCTTTTGTATAAATATAATTAACCTCTGCTGACTAGTCGGTTAGCTTGATGCTAACATATAATTGACATTCCCATTGTAGTGCTAACAGAATTTAGCAATGGTATAATATTATTTTAAACAGATCCACTCACTTCACATGCTTTACATAAGACAACATATGAGCTCAGACATTCAGACATATATTCCCTAAGCTCTGTGGAAATTACAACTAATAGCTGCTGACTTCACATTGTTAACTCAACATATATTACTCTGGCTTCAACACAACCTTAAAAGGGTCTGAACTCAAAACTCTATCTATTTTAGTTTGACATCTTATTTTCTTTATTATTTTCTTATGGTACTAGCTTGATGGGCAGGTACTGTTAAAAGTAGCACTTCAAAAAGTATTTTATTGACTACCTCTATACGCACTATAGCAATGATGGTGTATTGTTTTTGGAAATAGCCATGATATATAGACTCAAGAAGTGTATCATTCAACTTTTGTACATTGTCTGCAGTTAAAAAAAAAAAGCAATAAATCTGAACATTGAATTGTCTCCAATTGTGATAGTATCAAATCGGGAGAATAGTGTGTTGTCCCAGCCTTAGTAGAAGTTGGAATTAAACAACAACATTTCTAAACTCATAAAGCGTATGTGCAGCTTTAGACTCTACAGACTCACCTTCACCCCTGAGGAGAGGAAGGTGCCAGTGTGAACTTTGGGAGCTGGAGAGCGGGTGCCTTGAGCAGCAGTCTGTTTGGCTGAGGGGCTTCCTGTGGAGTGATTTGCACAGAAAAACACAAACAATAAGTCACGGAGGAGATGACTGTACTGGTGACGGCTCACTGCAGCTCCTGTCATCCCTGCCACAGACATCAAAGGCCATTGTGGTGCGAGGTGACAGCTTCATGTCAGGGTTGCTCAGCGTGGGTGCTGAAGCCGAGCTTTGGCTGCTGCATTTACTCGCAGAGCCTAAAGTTTTGTTTCTTAACTACTGCATGAAAATTTGTTTTATCCCAGGACTGGTGAATCAGCCACGACACCCACATCAACCTCATCCAGCTTGATAAAACATCACTTAATAGCACTCCAGCCCTGCTGCCAGGATCTGGCTGAGCAGCGCATTGTGGAGAAAGTGTGGGAGTGGCTGAGTGGCTGAGACAGAGTGAGCAATCTAGAGGAAAGAGCTCCTAAGTGGAATATGAACTGACGCTGCTGATGTGAGGAAGTGAATACAACAGCCTTGATGATGTCAGATGACTCTGCTCCATGATGGAGTGACGCACACATGAAGTGCATACTTCCTTCAATCGACAGTGAGTTATCATCTTTCCAGGTAATTGCACACCTTGTTTAGGGGGACTACGCACACACAAACACACACAAAACTTGATGTGAGCATGGGGTCTCATCCTCCTAATCTGGCAATGAAACACAGCAGCTCAGTCACCATAGCAACCTCTCATCCAGCAACGATCCTGCTGGCTCACCACACGTCATACTTTGAGTGCAAATCAGGGACAAAAGACAGAAAAAAACACAGGGGAAGGAGTACAAAGCTAGATAAGAAAGAACAAGGGGGTAAAGGAGGACGAGCAAGAAAAGAATACCTGAACAGAGCAGGAAAAAGAGTGCACAGAGTATTGTTCATCATCTGTTTTGCTATAGAGTACATTCCTCACGGCCATTTTTATATTTTATGTGGGCGGCTCAGACACTGCTTCTCGATTTTGTTGCAGGTCCACTTCCGATTTCAAGAGACACTTTGACACTGAGTAGGAGACGTGGGTGTACCTGTGGAGGCGGCCGATGAGGAAGCCATGCCGATCACCTGGCCTGGCTTGTCAACAATGATATAAGGGTTGTTGAGCACTGATGAAGAGCTCTGCTTGCTGTGGACTGGGGTGGAGGTGGTGGGCGTGCGAGGCAGCGGGGAGTGGCTCGGGGTGGAGATGGGTGAGCCTGTGGGCGAGAAAGTGCACAAGCTATTTGATAAATAATTCTCTTTAAGGATGGTTATATCAAATTAACATTAAAAATGGTGTTTATAGTGACTTAATCCATGGCACATTATTATGGTTAGCTGAATATTATTTGAACTCTATGGAACGCCATGGTAAATCAGATTTTTGATCAAACCAGGTAAGTCAATGAATGAGTGAAACAATGTATAAAACCACATCAAATCACAGACAGTTTTCAGAAGCCTTAGTGATTAATCTGCCAGTTATTTTCATGATTGATCAATTAATTATTTAGTCTATAAAATGTGAAAAATTCTCATCACAGTTTCCCAGAGCCCAAGAAGACATCTTCAAACCACTTCTTTTCTCCAGCCAACAACCCAAAACCCAAATTTTGCCATCATTGAAATGAAGATGAAAGGCAGCAGATTGTTACATTTAAGAAGCAGGAACTGTCAGATGTTTGACGTTTTGGCTTGAAAAATTACTGAAACAATAATTTATTATCAAATATTTGACAAATTTATTTTTGATCCACTAATTGATAAATTGACTGTTGTAGCCATACTGGCAAAAGTGTGAGGGTTATAATAAAAAAATCAGTATGAATTTTAAGCCCTAAAAAATAATTAGTTACCAAGTACTTGAATTTACATTAATATCCTAATACTCACATTCATACTGCCTGGAATAGGTTTAACCTATGTGTACTTTGGATTCTACTGCAACTTAAAACAGCACATGTCCATTTTGAGGTGATGAGCTAATGTTAGCTTGCAAGATGCAAGCGTGAAGCAATATACTGACATGAACAGTACCTGTATAGTCATAGCATCCAAGTCACAACAAAACAAACAAACAAAACATTTTATACATTTGAAAGTTATTCATGATGTTTAGGTATTTATGTAATCCTGAGAAAAAAAACAAGAAAAAAATGTTAGACCTTTGTAAATATGATTATATACTTCACTGCTTGACAAGTAGACACTAACTGAATTTGAAGGCATGTGGCCAAAAGTAAACTATCCAGGATGGATATTTAGAGAAGTCAGATGTGGCAACTTAAAAATTTCTGCAAAAAAAAAAAAAAAAAAAAAAAACTACAATTCATGCATAGAACAGCAAATGTGTGCCTGAAGGAACTCATGAGAACTCTTGCTCCCTCCTGAGCAGTACAGCATATTCCTAACAATGACTGCATTTTAAATAATTACGCCAAGTGAGGAATGAGTGCAGTGCCAGGGAACAAAGTGTGCAAAATGGATGAGACAGAACAATAGTGTGAGTATTAGATCTCAGATAAAGATTAATATCCAGACCGTTCGGTGTAGAGCGTCAGCATTTCTTAGCAGTGGTAGTACTTTGCCTACATAAAGAGTTTTTAATTTTTAAGTAGGCTGTAAATTCTGACATTTGACTGACAAAATCCAATTTCACACAGTAATTATTTATGAAGAATTTGTTTATGAATTATTATTTATGAAGAAGGCTGCATTCAAAGCCATAAAAATGATTTAGGAACACTGTGAAATGGCCACTAGGTGGAGACATTTACCTGAAACTATTTTACAGCTCATGGTGATTGGTTGGAACGATTTTCCGGGAGACTCGGCGGGGCTTGGTGGCTGACCTGGTGGAACAATCTTACAGCTAGCTGTGATGGGCTGGAAGGCCGAGTTGCCATGGGAACCCAGAGTGATCCTGTCACCGACTTTGGGCCGGGTTGGGGTGCGTTCACCAGCGGTGAGCCCAGAGCTATGGCCACCTGCAGACCTCCCCATCTCTGCTTTGATGAAACCTAGAAGGAATTGAGGAGAGCACATTTAAGTTGAGAGGTAGAAATTGTAAATACACTAAAATGTAAATGCAGTCTTTTGATGAGCATGTTTAAAACTATAAATGATTGTGTGTATATACCTTTATCTACACTGGCATCATGTGAGATGGGAGAACTGGAGCGTCCATAACTTTGGGCCAACATGGGGCTGGCTGCTCTGTGAGTCACCTTGGAGGAAGAGGGTTGAGGGATGTAGTCCTCCCCAAGAGAGTTCCTATGGAGCTCCACATCAACCACCTGGAACAAATATAGCTCATCGTCAGAGCAAAGATCTGAGAAACAAAGTCACTGCAGGAAGCAGAGTGAACATTTATAACTTACAGTTTCTGCCCCGAGTGTCTGCAGCCCAGTATATGTTCTGTCCAACTGCAGGATAAGAAAAGAGAGGTCACAATAAAGTTGATATAGAGTTTAGATTATAAAATTGAGGTAGTGAACTGAATAACTGAGTTATAATCTCTATTTATAGCTGTAAAGAAAATGATTGTTCATAATAATGACTAAATCAAATTACTTTAAATTCTCATGAGGTTTTATGATCTGGTTGTTAGACACAACATCCCTATAGCAATGTAGCTCCTCTCTATGCCAAAGTCCCTACACTGGATATTTTCATTCAGCAGTCAGCATGGCCCAGTTTGGAGAAGCAGCAGGAGTCCCATTGAGGGAAGCTAAACAATGCACTGCTGTGGACAGGGTCAATAGCAAAATGTATAGCCACCTAAAAGAACCAATATCAATTTCAAATCAAAGTGTAAGCTCTATTTAGAATATTTTCAGTGCTTTACCTTTCCATCATACAGTCATACAGAAACCACAATTAAATAAGCCAAAAAAACATGGGAGTGGCTGATTTCCAGCTTCCTACACCAGGATTCCTGCTGCTTCTTGAAACTGGCGGTGTGCTGACCGCCATCACCTGGAGGTAATACACTGACTATACATAAGTACCTCATACAACCCACTAAAATTATTCTGAATTATTATTCTGAATTATCCCTTTAATGTTACAATATTATTTTCGTCACTTACGTTTAGACTTTTATCTTTTTCTGAGTCCTATATTGTTTAAATTTAAGGTAATGTGTCCACACAACCAGACCAAAGCAGGCAACTTTAAGGGACAATAAATGATTATTAGTATCTGATTTGCAATTTACCAGTAGAAGCATAAAGGAATTTCACTAAAAATTAATACAGAACTAAAATTGTCTAAATATTGTGTCTGAGTTTGATGAGGAAAACAAGCCAGTTCATGATGTGTTCTATGATCCGGTCTGACCTTTAGTTGGTGGATGATGTCGATACGTTTGTTGCGAGGGTCTTTGAAGTGGATCTGGATCCTCACAGGAAACTCACCCCAACCACGACGTGTTAAATGAAAGGGAGGCTCACTGAGAACAGACACATTCAGAAAGCTCTCTGTAATGTCATAAAATTAGAAATCTGGAGGGGAAAAAAGAATCTATAGAGGATAGATCACAATGACTTTGTAAAAAAACAAAAAAAAAGAACTAAGCTCCCACCTTGGTTTCTGACTCAGATGGAGTTAATAATCTCTTAAAATCAATGACTTGACGGCCTCTCTTCTTCTTCCCCTTTGAAGCTTGAGGTTTTAATCCCCACATAACAGGAAGTGATCTGACTGCCTGCACTGACATAAGCATGTGTATGTGCATGTAGATTATGTGCTTATTCAAGTATACCCTATGAGTGACACATTTTTGTTTTTCTTACTTTCATTTACGCCCTCATCTACATTCAGGCTGTGTCGAGAGTCAGCAGAGAGCATTAGGCCTGTGTGGGGTTCACAGGGAATGAAGACTTGAGTCAGTCAGAGGGAGCTTATGAGCAGCTGCTACGGCAACGTGAGCGCCTTGTCAGCTGAAACAGCCTGGAGGCTACAGCTCAGGATAAGAATTGCTGACTGATCAAAGAGATCATTTATTCAGAAGCCATGGGCAAACTGAAATCCTGTGCCACTTTTAGAGGATAAAATCTAAAATGAGCCATCTTACCCACAAAACTCAGGGGCAAAAGTCTTTCTAAGTGTTTTCTAAATGAAGTGTGCGACACCAATATGCACACCTCAGTGCTACGGGCAAAGGCAAATACTCAAACTCGTTTTTCATGAGTGAGTACGCCGTGCAAGGCTCCAGACTGCAACCAAGATGGTTACATATGTTACTACCTCAAATACAGAGGGCTTTTAAATCTCGATATCACCATGGTAGAGGGCTGACTGGTTGATGACTGCTGGGCTGATGGACAATGAGTTGGGGTAGCTGGCTGGCTTGGCTGTGGCCTACATTTTGTCAATTAAATGCCATTTAACAAAGAAGTAAGTTCATGTAAGGTTCATGCTCAGCGAACACCTTTTGGGAAAAGGGTGGTGTGTTGTACTACTAATGTGCTGTTAATAAAGTTTAAAATTGGGGCATCTAAAGACAAGGTCATTGCTTAATACCATGCTCTACCAAGCACTCAAAGCACGTGCTCAATCATGCACAACCAAGTGATAAAGGTGGCAGCACAGGCTATCAGTGGAAAAGTTATTGTGGAGCCCTGCCGTGTGTATGATTTAGGAGTGCCCATGATAAGTCATGTTGATGTTGATTTCTAGTCTGACTCATCTGTGCTAAATGACATCACAGACTCCACCTAATGATGTGTGTGTACAATCTGGATGATTGTCTTCAGTTTTCATAAACACCATCCAACGGCAGGATTTAGCTGGAGTAAGTATCACTCAGAAAGACAAATATTGTTTTTTTTTTTTTTACTTTCAGCTGGAATATGACTGATTGTGACAAGGCTGGATGATCTGCAGCATGAAATATCCACAAGGGGGCGCTGTTTATTAAAGGAATTTCTTCTGTTTACTGCCGAGTCTGGGACTGTTTTTGCTGATCTCAAGGAAAGTTGTCCTGAATTAAACATCAGCTGATGAAGACGACAGTCTCTTACGTATCAAGGTGCTATTATCCAAAATTGCTTCCTAACTTCCTTCAGTTTGGCAAGTGGTGTGTGGAAAAAGGTGGGGCCAATTACTGACCTACAGAATAATAACATAAGGTTATAAGTAAACATTGTGTCTATGGGCAACCAAACACCACAAGGGAAAATTTTATTCAAACAAGTTTGTCCCCATCTCTCTGACTTCTATTAATGTCTGAGGTAACCACATAAAACAGCACCCAAGTGTCAATAAGGAAGAGCCCTGCCTTTTTCAGAAACTGTGAGCATGACTAAAGAGTGTTTACTTATAGTACAATCTATCTGTCTGACACATCTAGAAGAAACATGTTGGCACAGACCTCACTTCCACTAGGTCATTGGGTTTGTAGCTGGGATGCAAGAAGAACCAGACTTTTTTTACAAAGTGGTCGATGCTGGGTTCCCTCCTGGAGCCCCTCACGTACACCATCCACTTGTGGGTTGACTGGTCATTTTCTTCCCGCTTATCTGGAGGAATGTACCTGTGGGAGAGAAACAAAGAGGAAAAAACAAGAGGGAAAAAAAGCACCAGTGAACTCAAGGGATAATGTATAGTGATGAGGTGGTTTAAAACAGCTAAATGTTCAATTTAAAAAAGATGACTATTCTAAGTAAACTATGCATGAACGATTACCGCCAACACTTCAACACAAGTCAGAGAATGAAGTACATTAGTTGACAATCTAGGTCAACTTAAATTCTTTTAATCCAATTCATACTCATCTTTTATTAACTTTAAATGACTGCTGTGTCAGGTTTAAGATTTATTATGCACAACTACGCACTGTATCACATGAGAAATGACTATCACATTTAACCCTCCGAGACATTTAGTCTCACATGATACATGGGCTTTGTCAGTCAAGCTTCCTAGAATTAATGTGTGCTTCATATTACACTGAACCAAGCTGTCTCTGGGAGCTGTCAGTTATCTGGATTCACAGACCCAGGGGAAGATAAATGAAATAAAAACACATTTTCACACTGCATCAAGACTGGGCTTGTAGCAAAACCAAACTGTGGCTCAGCTCCTTAGTGCACAGTCATGCAATAACAAGGCAAATTCAACTAAGAGGCTGGGCTTTAAAAACACTCAAGTGCAAAACCGTCGAAGGAGAGACACACCTGTTTTACAGGGGTAGTATCTCATAAAAACAGCATACCCTCTAGTGCTCAGTTCATCTCATGTTTTGCATCAAACCTTTCATGTACCAATAAACACATTTATCTGAGGGTCAAAAATGAATTTATTTTATATGTCAATATGTATTTAAAATGGCCACTGCGTAGCAATCAGCATATGTCTTCATCTGGGTAACACTGGCCACAATACATTGGCCATTTTAAATATATATAGCAATGTAAAATAAGGGCATTTTAATTTTGTACACAGCCTACAGTGTCCTGTGGTCAACTTTTTGAGAGACTAATTTAATTAGCCCTTCACAAGATAATGAAACGTTGGTATTATAATAGCATGGTATGGCTCTCAAACATTCTGATATGTGAACAGTTAAATAAAGGAACATCTATTTGTGATCCGAAGCCTATTCGACATTTCATTTTTTAAACAGTAATAATTGAAAGAGATAAATGAGATATTCTATAATAAATCAGTGTCAGGCTCTTTACCTCTCAATTGGAAAGACCTGCTGTACAACATACAAGGTTGTAAATACGCCTGAGTGAGTCAAACATTTGCTTAGTTTGGTTACATACTTGGACACATTCCCCACTACGATTGTCTTCTTTGCATAGAGTCTAGACGCCTCGTTTCCGGTGGTGTGGTATGTCACCCTCTGCTCTGCTCCAATGACTGGAACACCAAATGTATCCTGTGACAAATAATGGAGATCAAAACACGCTTGTTGAAAGAGTAAAAAGATGCAACATTGACACTGATACCTGCTTTGCATTCATCAAATAACTTATAACCCTGTCATCCTTGTCAGCTGAACTCACTTTGCCTGTATTGCGTCCAGGTCTGCGCTCCTGCCTGCTGCCGTCCTCTCTCCATGATCCCTCTCCATCCCTGTCAGTTCCCTCTCCTTGCTGTGAGAGGGACTCGGACTCTGAGTGGGCTAGAGAAGGAGTCTCAGAGCCCTGGTTGAGAGGGGAAGATGAACGGGATGGGGACTCCAGGAACCGGCGGATGGCGGGATGGTTCAATACAGCAGGGTCACTCTTGGAAGCATGCTAGGAGACAGAGAACATGGTGGGTGATGCAACTGTACTGTACCATTGTCTTATGCTGTGTCCTCAGAGATCAAAAATGTTTCTCCAAGAAAAAGTACAATGGAACAACACTCACAGTTAGAGTTCCAGTTTGTGCACTCAGGTGATATCTGTCTACCCTGACTATCATGCTATCATCCAGTAAAACCTGTTCTGCATAGAAACTGATCTCAAAATTTATTGCCAGTGGATTTACATGCAGTAACATAAAATGTATAACAATTTTGACACCAAAGGTTCAGCTGCAGGTTCAACTTAGGTCTATTCAGGGGAACAGAGACAAAGGTATTCTGTGTATATAAATGATTCAGCTCACAGTATTTTTGCAGCTTCTAACTGAATTGCTATGGCTTGAAGTTAAGTTTCTCTCCTGCTTAGTTAGTTATTTTTTCTCCTGTACTTTCAGATATTTGCTTTATTTTACTGTTTCTTGTCGTTTTCAGGTTATAGGAGTCATGTTAAGTTATTGCTGATGAAAACCCCACATTTCCTCATTTTGAGGCTTCAGAATAAAAGCTTTTAAGATGTTTTTCTATTCCATTCACTTGACTAAATACAAGCTTCCTTTAGTTACAACAAACACACTCAGATGGGTGCAAACTCTGCAGGGCTGACACACTGGGTCAAACCCAGTCAAGCCAAAAAGCATGTATATGAAAAAGGAGCAAAAGAATCACAGAAGTTACCAGCTGAGGCAACAAGCCTTCACTGCTTCCCTGAAAAGGGGTGAAAATTACTGGTCCACCCAGATGTCATGTACAACAGCATCATCTGACCAAGGCCCAGGAGTGAATGCCGATTGTAGCTTTTCCCATTGTAGAGAAGAGCCAGATGATAGTGACTGTTAGTGTTTTTTGTTTTTTTTTATGGTATAAAAGGGGCTTACAATGGTGTCTGCTACCTCATCTGCTGCATTCCTTCCTTTGTGGTATTTCTGCAAGGGGGACACTTGCTAAAGAAATGTATCAATTTGTCAGGGTCAGCAATGTTTTTTTTTAGTTTTGGTGTTGTGTATTTGGAGTGCTTTGTAGTCAGAAATCGAATAGGAAATTCAGACTTTGCCTTGAACGAGAGCCACTGAAGCTGTTTAGAGCATGAGTTTATGTGAAATTTACCTCTGAGTGTCTTGTCATTCCAGCATTGGCATAGTAATTGGCCACTATGCATGCCCTTAGCTTGTCCATCATCCTCCTGGCTTCATTGAGTCGCTGAGAAATAATGGAAAAATAATGAATGGAATTTCTCTACTATGTCACTGGAAACATACAACAAAATTCTGTTAGTAAGTTACTTTCCGTGTCAATGCATTTTTTTCTCCATTACAAAACAATAAAATATAGCACATTGAAAATAAGAAAAACAGTGTTGCCAGATTGGGTGGTTTTCCTTGGGCTGCATTGTGCAAGTTAAAATGGGCCTGGGGTGGGTAGACAGGATTTGAGTAGTTTATCATGAGTTGGGCTGGTTTTGAAATACTTTATACATGACAGTACATGAAAAATATATCCATGCATTGCATTCCTCTTGTTATGTGAATATATCCAATCACTCTTTGACATTAGTTTTACTCATTCGCTCAGAAAAAATGTAAGTTACCATCTTTACCACCCACCCTCAGCTTACCTTAAAAACACTGTAGTGTTTTTGTAAATCTGTATTTTCATTGTACTATAAACCTCTATGCTTGCAGCATTACAATGCCATTATTTATTTGGTTTATTGATAGCATGGCATTGTGTCAACTTCTCTATTTCTATTTCTCTCTCCCTCTTGGTGTGTGTGTGTAGCACACCTTAAGTTGGCATACTACCAAGGCTTGCTACAGTTTACCAAGTTAGATAAAACATATTATTTTTGTTATTTAAGCTGCCCCTTTACTATTAAGGCAGAGGGCAGACATGGAAAACAGTTATGTAGCCTCCTACCTGTATTCTGCACACCTGTGAACACTTGAATTGTCATTTATTACTATGTTATACTAAAAGACTGTGCTCAACCACAATGTTGTTGCTATTGTTGATTAATTTATTAATATTGTTTATTCCAGATACTATTTGGTTTTCTTTAAATCAATTTAGGATTTTGAACTGTTGGGCTGGAAAACGTCAAACCAAACTGACAACACTGAAGAAAAGACACTTTTCTAGTATCATCCAGTTACCTGACTTATCACATCTATCTCATGCTCTTTGTTCTTCATCTCCAAAGCAAACTGCTCTCTTATGATGGTTTCAATCTTCTGCACTGCTGCTTCTCGGGCTGGAAAAGCAGGAGGGACATACAGTATATCAAACACCAGTGATCACCTACTTACAGTTACTTGTAAGCTGTCACAATATGTAAAGCAGGTGTACTGTCTCTCAGGGTGCAGAGCATGAACTTACCATTATGTTCAGCTGCTTTGTTTCTCTTACTGTTTTGGACCAGAGAAATGTCCTCATAGTCGGGATCATTGCCCTCTATTTTCCTTTTGATTCCTGACATGGCTGCCTGTAAAGAAGCATATAGTAGGAAAAAATATATATCAAAACAGGTAACATTAGCTAGTCACATCCATGCTGCTATTGCCGGTTGTGATGGTACTTAGCATCAAATTAGCTAGTCGGCTAGCAGGGAAACCGCTAATGCCTATAGCTAACACTGACTAGCTAGCTAGTTATGCTAATGTCGGTTAGCGGACCACTATCTAGGGCTGAAGGCTCATTATTTAGGGAGCCGTCAAATAAACTATTCATACAAAATATTAAGCATTACCCCACCGGGTCGTGCCTCACGACCTCCGTGTTAGAGGAATCCGTACCTGTCGCTCGTGCAGCCGGTAGCACTGTAACGTTAGCAACCGCTACGCCTGTTTGCTAATGTGGCTAACTTTAGCACACATTTGTAGGAACCGATTCAGTCTGTTAGAAATGAAAACTTACTGGTGTGGCTCTGTGCTGCGGAGCAACGTTTCTTTGTGAGGCGTGTGTTTTAATTCAGTGTGAGTGTATCCTTTGCGTAATGCTATATTCTTCTCATCCACTTGTGTTTAGTAAATTGCTAAATCTCGAGGTGGACAAGTAAGCTAAACAGTGGAGAGTTAGCCGTGCACTTCGGTAAAACAGCCACCAGGGGCCACTATTCAGCAGCACCCGGGTGAATACTAGGCATTGTCATCTTTCTGTAGTTTACTTCACTGGAAAAGTCATAAAATGTCACACAAGCTCTTAGCTCAAACTCTTCAGACAGGTCATTCATTTTTTTAAAAAAACAACAGTTTATTAGTGGAAATGTATAATATAGTATATACATTTAAAGGTCCAGTATTTTCATTTTCATATTTGACAAAAAATAAATGTAAAAAAACAGCCAGACAAAAAAAAGGCTTAAGAAAAACATTACATCCTTCAGCCAGACAGACTGAGTGAAGTAGGAGATTTCCATCCAAGAGGTATTCAATGACGTGCCAAATTCGTTCATGCAATATGAGATGGTTTTCATCGATAAACAAGAATGCCACCATGTCAGTCTAACCCCCATTAGACCTACATACTTAATACAACATCACCCTATTCAACCTGCATGGTTTGACCACATAACAACACACAAGAACTTGTCAGGTATTTTCTTCCTTCTTCCTCCTTGTCGTTTCAAGAGACGTTTGTTTTCGTGACTGATTCAATGGAAGCCCTCAGAGCCATCACATTAGTATGGCAGAACTGTGACTACAAACAGAGATTTCTTTAAGGATTTCTTTAAGGCCTGCATCAGGCCTATTCAGTTTCTTTTTTAGAAGGGCCTCATTTGAAAAAGGTGAAGTAAGGGACCAGAGGTTTACACTTGCTATGTCAAACCTGTAGAATTAGCAATTTTAATTTGTAAAACAATGCTCCTTTTCATTTTTTTTCTCCACTTTATTAGTATTCACAAATGGAAGGTAAACATTACAAAAGTATGGAAAAAACAAAGCACCTTTGTGATCCTGGAAGTGGCTTGTTGTTTTGGTAAGCACAATGTTGCATTTAACATCTTTTTGCATTTATTTTGACACTCCTTTCTTCTTCTTTAACACCCCGTTACATATTCTAATAAATAATGTAACACCCACAAACTTACATATCACATATTTATAAATAATCAAAAGGCTTTTCAATTAAATAGACGTGTCCTAATGAATCCCTTCTTAGTAATTTTTCTATTTTTATTTTAAAGATAAAGTATTCGTCAATCAATGTAAAAGGAAACTCCACCTCTTTAAAATGAGGCTGAGAGTTTACTCATCTACATTTAGATCAACTGTAATCAGTGAGGGGGAAACAAGTTGGGCAAACAGTTAGTTCACTGGAAAAGGGATGTGCGATGAGATTACCAAAAATATAAAATATCTTGGAAGCATTTAGCATAAACTGCCCACACAGGTCATCTGTATGAACAAGAACAGAGACCAGGGATCAACAGGGGTCCTTCAGAGGGTTGTACGATGTCTCGGGCGAAAGGGGGAAAGAATATTTTAACTTTTGTCATATTTTTTGGATAGTGGAAAAAGAAATTGGGCTGGCCCCTTTATTTGATCATCTATAGTGATCATACTCTGATCATTGATCAACTATGAAGTCTTATTTTCAAACCTAGAAAAAAAAGAATTATCAGAGGAGATTCCTTAAGATAAAATCCTAAGTCTAGGGTGTGTTGAATGCAGAGACTGAATCTCATTGTGCATTGTACTCTGAATAATTGTAAGTGACAATATAGTCGACTTTACCTTACCTTACCTTACCTTACACGTTTAAGCTTGACTGTAAGGCAGTGTGACATGAACGAGAAAGTCAACATGTGACGAGAAAACAAAGAATCTTTCTGATGTTATCATGTCTTTCTCCCCCTCTGGCTGTTTGTCTGTCTGTCTTTCTTGTCAGTGTGAATATGTGTTTGTGTGGCCTGTTCATGATCTCAGTCCTTCCAGATCTCCGTGGTTGACTCCTCCATACTCTTCAATCATGTTTTGACAATCTACATATATCTGTATTTGTGTCCTCAAAATTTATAAATATTTTATTATCTCTGCTTGGAGCCACGTTCACATGCTTGTGCACGACAGTTGAAGTGTGTATGTGTGGTGTAAAGGTGTGCACGCACGAGTGAACGGCATGTCAGGGCTTTAGGAAACTTGCATTACACCAGATGAGCAGCATGGACGCATTTTATTTATTTATTTGTTTATTTTTTTCGGTTTCAAAACCCGTAATCATTCACTTACATTGTTTGGGAGATTCTGTGACACTGTTTTCCTGTGAAACTCCAGCAGTGTTTTATGGTCTAAAAAACTAAACCTGGCCTTCAGTCAGCACGAGGGTGAGTAGATAATGACTGAATTTTCATTTTTGGGTGAACTATCCCTTTAAAAGTTTTATTTGAGCCACACAAAACATCAACATTCTAGTAACTTTTATATGTAGCACCTTTAAAACATGGTTTACAAAGTGCTTTGACAGACAAAGCAAGAGCAAAGTACCCATGAGGCAATATAACAACAGAAAGCCAAAACAGCAAAGCAACGTGAGAGATAAAATCAAAACACAAAGCAAAAGACGCAAAAACATAGTAGAGATAAGACAGAACAATGAAAGAGATAAGAAACAATAAAAACAAGGAAAAAAAAAGGAGAAAAGGACAACATCACATAAAAGCGAGTCTTTAAAAATGGGTTTCAAGAAGCGATTTAAAAGATGTCACTGATTCTGCAAGCCTTGCCTCCTTAGGCACGTTGTCCCAAAGCCGAGGGCGACCTGATGACTCAGTCGCCTTCAGATTTACACCTTGGCTTTGGAACAGACAGGAGGGCCCTGCCTCAGGATCTAAGGCTATGAACTAGCTCATGTGAGGTCAACAACAACATTAGCTGCTAAAAAAGTATTATGTAGTCCTTCATAATTCTGATACATTTGCAAAAAATCCTTTTGAGTAGTAAAGAAGCTCATTTACCTTAACGTTTGGTTCTTGGCTCTTTTTTTTTTTTACCTCTTGCAGTAAAAATGCCTCTCTTGCAGCAGTGTGGAGTTTGGCCACATTTATAAAACGGGCTCATTTGCCAAGAGATTCTTGTGACAGACACCGCATAGTTTCCTTGTCTGGTGTGTATCACTACATAAGGCAATAAGAGGAAGTTCTATACTTTATAAAAGTGGGTCAGTTTGACATGTTGAGTTAAATCCATCCTTTTTATTCAGGCCGGGACAATTACTCCAACCGCAGCACCACAGTGGGTCACTAATTTATGTCTGCTTGTGGTCTTCATCACCAGGACGGGTGTGGGTGTGAGGAGGTGACGGTATGCTGCCAGTGACGAATGTCTTATAAGCAAGATTAATATATGCACAAACATGAACTTTGATATACATTGTTTTCCTGTATACGTAAATAGTGTGAACGTGATGGACTCCAAATTCCTTCTTCATTGTTTGGTGTGAATGTAGAGGCATTGTGCCCATAAGAATGTGTGAGAGGAATGTTTGTGGTTTTGACGAAACCGAACCATAAAATGAAGTATATAAATCACAACACAAGGCACAAGAAAAAGGAGGGCCTTATGAATGTTTATTGCAGCACAAGTTGCTCAATCCCGTCTTGAAATAGTGTGGCTGGTTTTATATATTGTTGTCTCTTGTTCAACACAATGGTTGATTAAAACATCAGCGACGTGATTGACTCATCCCCTGATGGTATAAAAGAACCATCCATCCATGGAGCGGATTGCGTAAAGTTTAATGAGACCTCATATTGTATTACTTGTTGTTAAATAAAAATTTGTGAGGCGTGGTCATTAAAATTTGTGGCGTCTTCATTAAAATCTGTGGTGTCGTTGTTGGTGACAGCAGCTGTAGCTTCAATGATTTTTATAATAAATATAATATCCTCCTCAGCTCACTCATTCACATTTATTATGTGAAGACCAACCGATCAAATCAAACTAAAATGCAAATGTCTAGCTTCGTCTTTCATATCCAGTATAACAGCTGCTGTTCATCTCAATCTCCTGATTTCTGTCATATTGAGTCAAAAGTCAAAGCTTGGTTGGATGTCTCTCTTGGGGGAGTTTAATATCAAAAGCTGGCATGAAGATAATCCATTCCACCATTTCATCATAATCTTATCATGCAGTGGAATATAAGTAATTTAAAGAAATTCAATATTGTACAAAGAGGATGTGTTTGTGTTATATTCTGATTTGACGAGGAGATACAGTCATGTAGGAAAAGATCATTGTTGGAAATATCTCCAAATTAGGAACTGTATTACCTCAAGGACTCAGTGTGTGGATGGAAAACAGCAGCAGCAGCACCTCTGTGTCTCTGTCTTTTACAGACTGACAAACGGACGACTCAGTAAAAGTCATAACGGCTTGTACAATGTACAATAGGAGAAGAGGAATGGTTGAAAATTTTGTCCAACTGAAGAAAATATGTCAGGAATCCAAAGTAAATTAACATATTCCAAAATAATACACAGGTACTATTGGACAGAAACCCATTCATTACCTTGCGATTGCTTGTGTGTGTGAATGATCAGCAGACCTGCAGCTTGTCCGCAGCTAATCTCGCACACTGCTGGACCCATCAGGCTCATAGTTTTTGTGCACATTCATGACTGTATGCTGAAGGACCTCTGTGATTCACATGATGCATGATGTTCTCAGGTCATTCGCTTCTTCATGCGATATCTCAAGAGCACTTTGAGAGAATTTCTTCAAACTGGCCACAAATGACCACTTGGACACAATGATGAATGGATAGGATTTTGGTGGCGAAAGCACACTGTGACCTCACGTCCATCCCACTCTTGTGAACGTGACATCTCAGGAACTCTTGGGAAGGAAATTTGGCTACTTACCCAGAACTAGTTACATGTGATTAAATTACAAAAAATTAATTGTCTGCCTGGCAGAGATTTGTACTCTACTTTGTGAACTCTTCTAGGTAACTAGTAATCCATGAAATAGACACATTCTTACAGTGTATTTGAGACTGTCTGATTATTCAGCCCTTTTGGAGTGAAAGTTTGAGACTCACGATTAGGTGGTTGCATGGGTATGATGTTTTGAGTATATCCAAGAGTGTGTTTATTTGAAAACAGATCACAAGTACGTAACATGTCAAGAGAATAATTTTCGGTTGTTATGGCTGGTGTCGTTATGTCTAGAACAGTACTCGGGTATTGTATTCAGGTACTGGAAATCACCTAAACCCCCAGAATAGAAAGAATTTGTCAATGATACATGACAAAAAGCAACTCATACAACTCCATGTTGATCAGGATGACTGATAGAAAGCATATTAAATGACCAGTCTGGCATCATTTTTGTAATATAGCATAGTGAAATATGATCGCTGTTTTTGTTTTGCCTTAGTGGCTTCCTTTTCTCTGGATTATGACTACTTCCGTATCCTCTACTTTGTATGAATCTCTCGTTTATTCTATAGCCATTTTATTATACATTTTTCTAGTGGTGTCATCGATGGAATCTGTACCAACTACATGATAATGTAGACTTTGTATGTGTGTGAGTGTAAAATTTTAAACACGTTCTTGCCTCTAAACTCTTTTAACCTAATACCCAAATAATCAGTAATATGTTTTACTAATATTATTTGATTCTTAAATCATTTTTACAGATGAGACAGGATGTGAAGAAAGTATAAGGAAAGAAAAACTTTATTGATGTTTCTCTTACACAATTCAACCATTACATTTCAACATACTGCAGTTTACAAAAATCCAAAGCTTTCTCGCAGTTAGACAAAAAGCCTCTGAGGAGAAAGTGGTGTTAAAATATCACATCATACACACAATAATGAAACTTGATATCAAAATGATGCGATTTAATTCCCCCACTCATTTTTCTTTTATTAAGGCACATAGGGCAGCATTCTGCATCAGGTTAAAGCCCCCGTCTTGCATGCAAGCGCAATTTACCCATTGAAAGTTTTCAGTAAAATCACCTTTGGGACTGAATCAAACCCACTTTGGCTTACATCTGCAATCATATCAAACTCGATCGATCAACTTTTAACTTTCATTTCCTTGAAGTTTAATTTGAGGCATGTGTTTGGGAGTCAAAATATCTCAGCAACAAACAATCCCACAGCTCACCACAATGAGGGAAAAAATAAACAAACAAAAACAATCTTATCAAAGTAAACAATGTATGAAAGCCTCTATGTAGCTAATAATGAAAATCAATAAATCAGCATAACAGGAGTAAACACTCAGTGAAATCACAGACGCACACACACTCAATTTCTCTCTCTCTCTCTCTCTCTCTCAATATTTATCTAACTCCTACTCTTTTTGCTTTACCTCTTTCTTGCCCCTCAGCCTCCTCTCGCTGGCCTCCTGAGTTACCCTAAAGTATGTCGCTCTGCAGTGCAGTGTGGGGGTTGGCCTGAGGATGTTTTTCCTTCAGTCTGTAGTACTACTACTGTTGAAGACCTGACACTGAACTTAATTTTCCAAGAAAATGCCTGGAGGATGGTTTAAAATACCCAGAAAAAAACCCCACCTGTTAATGTCATTGTGACTGACAGACGGAAGCTCAATCTATACTGTCAACTTGTCAAGCTGTGTTCAACTCACTGAACTTGAAGCTTTTCATCCTAAAATAAAAAGTCAAAACTCTCTGCCTTATAGAAGATATCTGCTGTATTTTGAGATACCAAATAATAATTTTGAGAAAGTTTCTCATTATGTTGAGAGATTATGCCATTATTCTGATACAAAGTCATTATTTGTTTTTTTTTCATTATTCTGAGATAGCAAGTCATTATGTTGAGTATTTTACTTAGTATTGCAAATAATTAGAAAGTTTTTCAAAACACTTACTTAGTTCAAAATAATCTCTAAGTCCTTATGTTGAGATATCTAGACATTATTTGAAGAAATTTTGAGATGTCTTTATTTTAAAATAGTACCTCATTATTTTGATGAACAAAGTCATTACCTAGAGAAACTTTCTCATTATGACTTCCAGGATCTCCCTTTTTTCCCCTCACACTAGCAGAAATGATCTTCCATACTTCTTACTCACCCTTGACTGTTGTCAGTTTTTGTTGTTTTTGTTAAAATATCAGAGCCATAGCAGGTAGCGGCCAACAGGAGGAGCTGACAGGCCCTTTTTTTTTACAGCTTCTTCCATACGTCACATGAAAGCAAAGAACATTTACTGATACAGTAAAAAAAAAAAAGGAAATCATTGTCATATAATTCTACATTTAACAGGATTCTGTCAAAGTGCACAATTGGGGCTCTCAGTTACAGAAAAAACACATTATGCAACCAAGAAAGAGATACATTTAAATACAAGTTAAAGAAAACATATTAAAGTTATATTCACAGCAATGTCTCTAGTCTATAAACACCTATTGTAGTAAAAGGTGACTTTTACTGACCGTGAGCCACATCATCTAAAATCCATGTCATTCAGAACTCTTAACCCCCACCTATGTGAGGTGTAGCACTGCTACACCTACCTACACCACACATACACACATTCACACCTGGAGGTATCTACGGTTACCCCGAGTTACATCTCTACATGTAAGTGCACAGGTGAGAGGTGCCACCGTCAAAGTGAAAAGTTCTGTTGACAGAAGTTAGCAGTAGTGCAAAGCTTACACTAGTACTGTTTGATAAACCTCCTTGGCTCTGACACGTAGACCAGACCGAGTCGTAAAAGTCACACACATACATACAAACATACCAAACATGCACACCACTTATTCAGAGCAGTCTTTGAGTTTGATCTACAAAGGCTTCTCACATCTACAAAACCACCCACGAGCCCAGTACACCATTGAATGAACTAACAGAGATATGAAACAGACACACTAAAGCTATGTATAATACAATAAACATTCAATTATATAAAAAAATACAAACAAGTATAACTTAAAAAAATAAAAAATAAAATGTCAGTAATGAGTGTAATAATAACAATTATTATAAGGAAGCAAAAATAAAGCTTAAAGGGAGATATCAAAGTAGATCAGAACGTGTCAGGTGATGACAGCTGGAGCAAGGACAAAGGGAAACGGACACAGGAAGTGGAACTAGGTGATAACATGGAGGGATGTTAGGAAAAAGCAAACGAGAAGGTAGCAGAGCTAACATTGGCTGTGTTCCAATGTTTTGGTACAGCCTCCTCTCTTTATCTCTTCCCTTAACCCTGATGTGAGTCAACAGGGCGCGAACAACACGTATTTATGACTACTGATAGTGTGGTAGAACAGCTGACTGACTGTTTACCACAGTTTTAATCAGGTCTTTTTTTGTTGTATCAAGGAAGAATTTAAAGAATGGAGGACATTACTTTCTTATGCTCCCTGCCAGTATTGTACTGTATGAACACGTCTGCATGCAGTGCAGTGGGTAAAAGGTTAGAAAGCTAATCTGGCTGCTTGTCTGTCACTCAAAAATAAATTTCTTCAGCTGGCAGATTATTCCTGGCTCATTCTTGTGTGGGTGTTTTTCAATTTTTGTCTTGAGGCACAGTTTTTGTTCATCAGCGCTGTTGGTGATCATTTCAGCTCATCAGCAATCTATATCTCAGGGTGGGGTTACTTTGCATAGTAATAAAAGCACAGTGTTGGGAGGTTCACTGTAAAACTGATTACCTGCAAGTCAGTATCATTATGAGATCAATTATGAAAACGCAATAATATTATTAGCTTTAGCTTTTTTTATATTAAAGGTACAATATGCAGCACTGTTTGCAAATGCACCATTAGACGTTGGCTCCTACTCCCTGGCTCAAACAATGAGCGATGCTAAGCCAGCTCTGCCCGTGTGTGTGTGTGAAACTCTTCCTGCAGCTCTCACAGACAGAGTGCTGCAGAAAGAGTTGCTGGTAATGGCAACTGTAGGTCACTAAGCGTGAGAAAGTCTCTCACTGAGTCAAAACTCGCCTGCTGTCATTGGCAGCGAGCTACACACCACTGGCAAACAGGCTGAAACCCAGAGATGTTCCAAGCACAATAAAATATGAGAAAATAAGAAAATACATGCAGAGAGCAGGCTTTCTGCAGATTTCTAGTGGGTCATAAGTGATGATTGAGAGAAATTCTGGTTATATGAGTCTATACATGTTTTTAGGAAAATGCTATATAGTAGGTCTTTAAATTATAATGAAACTGTTTGTATTAAATCCATAAAATATGCAGTTAGGTGAGCAAAACATTTACTCTGTAAAAGTGGTAAAATATTCTGAAGTCACATTTTCTTACTTAGCTTTTCATTTGGTTTTTAATCATACACCATGGCCTTCTTCAGCAGATGGAACTTCTTCAGGTGTCATCACAAGACACAAATACTGTGCCTAAGTCACCAGTTTGAATATGTTTGCAAACCCTCCTCCTATCCCACCTGGGACTAAACCCTCCTCTCCACTGCACTTTAACGCTCTTAAATTCTTTATCATTACTGCTGTACATTGGCCCTTTGACTCTACCTCTTTGCTACATGGTCACTGTTGTTTATCACGTATTATACTGCTTTATGTCTGCCACGTGGTCAGTGTTCATCTGTCATGCTTTGTCTTTATTTAACTTGGAAAGACTGCTTTTAATTTCAGTGCACTGGACTCCTGGAACAAAATACAGCACCTCCATAAAATCAATGCAGCTATACTTCATACTTTATTGAACATTTTAGTTTATCTACAACTTTATCTTAAGGTCTAGAAACTTTTTCGAATTGAAACAAATCTCTGTGAAAAGCTCAGTAAGTGAACCTTGAGTTCAGAATATGTTACCGCAGATACAAGATCTTAAGGTTAAAAGTTCATCTCCAGGCTCCAATTACAATCAGGTAATGATTACGATTTATTTTAAGTAATTCAACAAGTTATCATGCATGATTTACTACTAAACTATCCGATTAATAACCATTGCTATCATCAGCTGTCTTTAATTCTGTCATATATGATCTGTTACCTCCCAACCTTGTGCAGTTACTGCTTATGCAAAGCACATCTGCCATGTTGATCTGACTCAACTTCAGCTCAGGTTACAGACAAGTCGTCAGCGTTATAAACCACTGAGCATTTGCACAGCAGGGTTATAACTATGGTGCAGGACAGCATAAGATTCAGAGCGCCACATTGAGTATTGCTACATGATGCTGTGTGAAAATAAATTAGCTCAAAAGGTACTGTGAACTAATAAATGTGCCCGTTCTAAAGAAGTGTGTGATTGTGTTTGTGCATGGGGTGAACTTGAAGAGCTCAAGTTCTTTAGTTCTCCCGTGAGAGAGAGAGAGCGTGTGTGTGCGTTGTGTGTGTTTGTTTAAGGTCAGGGCCTGTGGTACTTGTCATTGTAGCGGTGGATGGTTACGCAGCCGTGGTAGGAGATTGGCCGTGGCATGGCAGCCACCCCTGTGATGATGCCTGTTGCCGGGTCGTAACACAGGATGGTGTCTGTCGCTTCGCCGTTTTCTCCTCTGCCGCCGAGGATGAAGATCTTACCGTTGCACACTGACATGCCGCAGCTCTCCTGCGGGGAGGGAGACAGAGACAGAAATTAACTTCTGAGGATACAGACCCAGGATGCAGCTGAAGTCCAAAAGCGCTTGAGTGCTCTGGATCTGTGGTTCATGCATTATTAAAGGGAGATGGAGTTTTTGAAAATATCTGTTTTTAAAACTAAATATTGGTGATGATCAATAAAGCCAAATACTGAGGTGGGGGTGCAACTGGATTAAGATGACAAAGTATAGTAGCCCATGTGATCTTTTTATACATTGTAATTACCATGACATCTGTATTTTAACTTTTCCTTTAATTACCATGTTTTTATTTACTTGCATGTTTGTTTGATAGTTTACTGTATTTGCTGTCAAGTCTGACCATTTTATTAATATGTAATATTTGTTATGTAGATGCAATTAAACTACTACTATGTCTACTACTATGATTACCTGTTTGTTGAAGGTGTGAACCACATGTATCCAGTAGTCCTCTGCAGGGTCGTAGCAGAATATGGACTTGGTGAGACCGCCGCACACATAGATCAGGTTGTTGAGGGACACTGCTGTGATACAGCGCTTGGCGATGGGGATGTTGGCCCTCAATAACCAAGTGTTTGTCTCCGGATCATAGCACTGAACCTGTGACACACAGTTAAATGTAGTTAGTTGTGATTTTTACTGTAGTAAAAGAAAGAAGGGGGAAGACATATTTTGTATATTTCTCTAATGTGTACCATGTGGTGGGAAAACAGCTATTCAAAAGAAAAAAAAAAAAAAAAGCTGAAATATATGAAGCCCATTCTGTGGTTTTCTCGACTTTCTGTGGGCCGCTTTAAGCCTGACTTTATGTGGGTTTCGGGTACAATCCAAGCATTCTCTCACCCACTTCTCTTTAAAATAGCCTCATTCCAAACAGTGTTGTCTGTTTGTGCCTACAGCTAACGTGAGAAACACAAAATCTCACTTCAACAAACAAGGATCAACGTAAACGACCCTGTTAGGAGACTCCAGAGATAAGAAGTTCACAGGAACTGGAGCCAGCGTGGATTCTTGTCCCTTTAGGCCACATAGAGGTAGGAGCAAATTGACAGCCATGCAGTTAGAGACACGCAGATTGTTGTGTTAACCTCTGTTTGTTTTCTACCCTGCAAAGAACTAAACAAACATACCAGAGGATGAAAAATGATTCTACTGAAGTTTGGGTTCCTGCTAATTCCACCATCTTCCTGTTTGCTATCAACATCCAGGCTGTTTGTCAAAACACAATGAAACTATTCCAAGGTAGCCTGTCAAGTTCTGATCTCTGTGATTATTAAACAGTATTATACAATGACAGAGCGTGTTTGATCTGTCTTTACTTGCTATCCTTTGTTTCTTCCTGAACCATTCCCTTTAGTCATCAATGTGTCACAGCACATCACTCTCATCACATTAACTAAATGCGTTTCAATCAGTGATTAACTGATGTGAAGTTAAACCCGAAATTCTGCGCAACTCAAAAATTGGCATAGAGAGCATGTTCAGGATACAATCAATGCAGTAGAACTAGCTTAATCAGGATCAACCAGATGGAAAAAGACGCAGCTTCAGTTTTTTCTACTGCGACTCATATCTCGTCAGCGTCTTTCAGAGGCTAAACATGTTCAGCAATCAGTTCTTGGTGACTCAGGAAGCTTTATTTTATTAAGAACATTAATGGGATATGCCTAGCTTCCAGTGGAAAGGTGCGTAAGCATGCCATATTAGGGGTCAGGATCAAGATCAAGGCTGCACATACTGTATGTGTTAGATATTTCTTTTCCAGGGAAGAAAAGGCATATTTTTAATTTTACATTGAACTTTTTATTTTTATGATGAAACCGTTTTGCTTTGATAAAGATATTAATAAAGAGTTAATGCTTTTTTTTTTAAACCCAAACATAATACTTTAGCTCGTCATTCAAAAGCCTATCTATAGCACTGCCTCATTTAGAGGGTTTCTGCAGGTTTCAGCAAGTTAAGACCATTATGAACGCAATTTAAGACCCATTTCACATCCACACTGGCAAAAAAGTAAGAGTGCAGTTTACATTAGTAGTTATTGAGTCGATGTTGGTATGTTTTTTAGTTGTTCCAGTGTGATCAAGACAATTTTTCCCCAAAACAGACTTTAAAAAAGTAATGTTAATATCATAATTCAATCAGATCGTAAATACCAAAATAGTATTTAGGACATTTCAAGGCCCATCATTCAGATGACTGGATTTTAGACTTTTAAAGAATTTTTAAGGACTTGCAGAAACAAACACATACCACCATAGATAAAGGACACTAGATCTGACATTACGTCATTACTTATGGGATAACCAAGATAACCATCTTACCAGGGATGCAAAGATAATTCTATGTTTTATGTCTACACATATCACTCTTGTAAGTCATAGCACAAGTTGAGATATTGTTGACAACCCACTGAGAAGTCTAAGTGCATTTGCACATTCCTTGTATCTTTAAGGTATAATTACTGAAAACAGGTCATCTGAGACAAAAAGCACCTCAGCTGTCATCACTCTGTGCTTAAGTGTGTGGTTGTGGAGGACCACACATCTGTTTCCCACCTTGTCTGAACAGGTGTCATCGTCAGGCCCTCCTCCTATGACAAAGAGCTTCCCAGCACAGCTGGCAACGGCCGGAGAGCTGACAGCCTCCTTCATGGGAGCCACCTCTGTCCAGCGGTTGGAGAAGGAGTCGTAACACTCAACACTGCTCAGGCGGCTCTGCCCGTCGTAGCCACCTACAGCGTAGACCTGAGGGCAAACAGATCATGAAACTGAGAGTTGGGGAATTATAAGTAGTGTTAATGTGCGACATTTACGTGCCTACATACACTTGGTATTCTTGAGTATGAACAATAGTTTCTACGTCAGCACTTAGAGAACCAGTCTATCAGGTACAGAGAAAGATTACGTACTGCTTCTGAATAAGCGCCACTATTTCCATCCTCGTTGCTCTTTTATCTGTAAACACAACCTTTCATCCCTGCAGGCTTCAGTGCATTTGCTAACCTTGAACTCCAACATTACTTCCACCTCTGCTCAACTGTCAGTAACAACAGAACAATAACTCGAGCTACAAGAGCAGTTTGTGAAACGATGTTGTCAGGTTAATTCCCACTATAATTAATATTCAAAATAATACTATCAGGCAGCAACCACATTTTGTTTTTTTAGTTTGTAACAGGATAATGGTTGATTAAATCTGGACTACTAACAATAAACAAACATAAACCTTACTGGAAGCCAAAGTGTTACAAGATTGAGAATTGTGTTGACATAAGATAAGAAACCTGAACATGTGCCTTGTGGTTCCACATACTGCCCTCCTGGACCGTAGAGAAAAATAAAATGAGAAAAAAATCAGGAACGTGAGTTATGAGGAATGAAAGACAAGAAGTTATAAAGAAAAAAGAATTAAAAAAAAAGAGCAGGCACAGATTTACTGGTATGGTAAATTTCTATTTCCTCAATAACATTTTCTGGAAGAGCACATGTCAATAATACACACTGAGTGGCGTTACTGGTTTATGAGCTTAACACTGCTAATCAACAGGTTGATCTTATGCAACAGAAAACCTTCAGGCTGTTCCTGTCTGTCCACAGAATCTGAGGCATAAACAAGCACTGAGGGCAGGGAGAGAGAAACAAAGAGACAAAGAAGGATGGAGGGAAAAGGGGGAAGAAAAAGACAGAAGTGGATGGGGCACATGCATATTTGCATTTGACACCTGCGCTGCTTGATAACACTGCCGCCTTTTTTAACTGAAAAGTTGATACAGAGAAAATCAAAACCTTTACAACCTTACGCTCTAACATTTCAGGTGCTGGTTCCAAAGAACTCCTGTCTCGGTGTTTTCAGTGGCAACAAATGCCAATCTAGCCCAATTTTGAAAGGACAGCTGCCACATTGTAATTCCCTTACACACTAGGGGCAAGCAGACCAACCGAAATTTGTTTATTTTCATACTATGTTGATTCGGCTGATAACAAGCATTCTGGTTATTTGCAGCCGCAGATGAAAGAGATACCAGAGAAACAAGATAAGAGGAGTGCGTGGAACAGAGAGATAAAGTTAATCAAGTATAAAGTGAACATGTTTAGAGTCATTTTCAAAGGATACCTTTTCCACCGAACTGGAGAGACTGGTTTGAAGGGATAGTTCAGTTCTTATTGTCTGAATTGGGGTTGTATGAGGTACTTGTTACCTATAGTAGATGACTGATGACAGAAGTAGACAGGTGTACCAGCTCAGAAGCTCAGCAATGCACTATTGTGGCCAGGGTCAGCACTGTTTTTAGACACTTAAAAAAATATATAATCAATATCAGTTTAACGCTATATTTAGAATTTTTTAATAGTTTACTTTTGCATTATACAAGTCATTATATGAACATCACAAGAACCAAATATCGCTCTCCCTAAACTACCCAGGCTCCATTGGCAAAATCAGTAATTTTACCTCACAGAATCAAAGGAATTGCAGGTCTACCACTGAATCCATCAGTTAGTTTGTTGTGCTACTGTGTGACTTCAGTGCTTTACAAGGTTTGGATTCACCAAAGTCACCACAAAAACACAAACAAACTAACAGATCGATGCGGCGGGAGACCAGCGACTCCTACATTCTGTGAGATAAAATGACTGATTTCACCAATGGAGCCTGTCCCAAACCTTGCTGTGAACCCTTCATTTGAAAAACTGTTGAGTGTGAAGACTGTGGATTAGCAACAGGGACACTGAAGCTAAATGAGAGAATATGTTTTTCAGAATTTGGGTGAACTGACCCTTTAATGCTCCATTGAGGATATCCAGACACTAGCTTGTTTAAAGGCGGGAGTGGTAAGGAGTGGGGGATGGGGGGGAAACAGGATCGCTCTTTTCTTTTCGCCCTCAACACTCTGCACTCGCTCGATAAAAGACTCCATATGGTTTTGATACACCGTGAAAGCACAAGTGTATCAGTGTGGACACATTTCACATTAACTCGATGATGGTGTAGCACACACTCTATACTGACCTGAGGTATGTCACTATCACATAAACACTAAGCCAGACGTGATTCATGACTCTCTGTGGACACGCTTACCAACCACAGAACGAATAGATTCATGGCTTATTTTATCACCGTGTTCAAACACTTAACAACGGCTGAATGATTAACTGCTACCTCAGCACGCGGAGCGGCGAGAAGAAGTGACCCAGAGAGGAACACAGAGACTGACAGGCTTCAGGGGTGAAACGACACGGGAGAACAGAGAGAAAGAGAGAGTGAGACAGGCTGACTGATAGAGACACAAAGAGAGAAAGAGCGAGAGACAGGGAAAGAGTGAGGCATTATGATAGATGAGAACAGCCGTCACCAAGTGCAGCCATAACAGAGAGAGGAAAACAACTGGTGACCTATTTTTGCTTTACTCTATGACAACAAGTGGACAGTGTGATGTGTGTGTGTGTGTGTGTGTGTGTTCTTTTACTTATATCCCTGCAAGAAGTTTCAGGTTGTGGAAAGTAGTGAGTGAATGGACGTAGTAAATGGAAGGTCTGCGCAGGTGTAGGCGTTCTTGAGGAGACATTTGATTTGTCAACTGAATATGCAAATTGTTTGAATAATGAGGAGGGAGTCAGCATGAACAAGATTCATGCTCACTTTACAGGCTTGTTTACAACACTCGGCTGCGTTCTTCCATACTTGCATCTGGAGCATCAGTGCTGCACATGAAAAAGGGGAAATTACAGACTTAAAGAGGAAATGACTGGGTAGAAAACTCAGGAGGAGGGGGAACTGAATTCTGAGGAAAACAACGATAACACAGATGGCACCCTAAAGAGATAGATACTGATATGTTTCTGAGATAAAAAGGACAAAAGTAATCTAGAATGGAAACATTAAAAAAACATTTGTTGGGAAGGTCCTTCCTGACCTTCATGACTGTTCAGAGGAAAAATTATAAAACAAGTGAGGATAAGAAAAGATAAAAAGATAACCCATAATGTGTCTTTTATCTTTAATTGATATAATAGGTAAAAACTGACTAAAGGTATTAAAAAGCATAGAGCTATTCGACTCTTAGTTCTCAAGAAAAAAATGAGAAGGGGAGGACAATAAAGACGACAAAACCACATGTGTGTGACAGATACAGGAAGTGGCACGAGACAAGAGCCTCTCCAGGGGTTTCACATTTCCAAGGAATGTGTTTTTCAAGAAAGGGGAAAATGTATGTGTTTATGCTTCTATACTCTCGAAGACTATATATGTTTCACTGCCTCCTACATGTTGTGTTTGATGCCTTGCCAGTTTAATTCTTAGGATGTAGGCCTCAGACTTAAATACAGCACATGTGAAAACTTTTACCATGTCGTCTTATTTTAGCATCAAATAATCTTATCATGAGAGTCATCCTACACATCAGTTTAAATGTGGTTTCCTTTTATGTCCTATAACTGTGTATTAGAGTCAGGTTAAGTGGCAGCCATGTCAGTCTATCTTGTTTTCACCATACCTTGATACCGTGACTCACTTTGCAGTTAATTACTGACTTTTATAGCCACAGTGTGACCGTCCAGCTGATTACCTCACTGCTGTGGGAGACCAGTGTGTAGTTTGGATGCACGCACGCGTGTTTGTTTGTTTTTGTGGCAAGGCAACTAAGTTTTTTGGGGTGTTGTTTGAAAGTCTTAGAAAAATCAAATCAGTTTTGGCCTAAAGCAGACCTCCAAAAAAAAAAATTGAAAAAAGTTTTTAAAATTCTTACAGATGTGAAGGACCCCTCCTGAGTCCTGCCCCTCTCTGACAAAGTAAACAAAGCTCTGTTTTAGCCCAAAGCTTTCTAAGCATACTTGTCGTTATGTTCAGGTCAGTGTTCTTTGTGTGTGTGTACAAGTGTGTGTGTGTGCATATGATGGCTAAAGCACACATATGACTGTGAGTGACGCTGTTGACCTGAGTCATCTCTGTTTGTTCTCCCTGCTTCAAACAAGCCAATCAATGGCTGTTCTTCTTTACTCAACACTAATAACAGATAATTAGAGTTCAGCAGCTTTTCAAGAGGTACACATGTCTTACAAGTGGTCAACATCTGTTTTGCATTAAGTCTTTACAACCACAACAGCTACTTATGTAAATACTACACAATGAAAACTATCTGGTTTGACAACATTTTAAGACACAACATGCGATTACAAACATTTTACAGGTTAGGATTATGGTTATTTAAGATTATGATAAGTTTCCTTTCTTGTAAGCAGAATGCATCAGGCCACATGAAGACAAACAGCTGTGTACTGTATATATTTACAGAGTTAGTGGGCTAAATTATGCCTATGTATGCAAACCCGGTGTGTGTTTACAGGCTTATCAGGACTTCTCGCAGCCATGTATGGCCTCCCCTGGCTTATGTGATTGAGCAGAGACACATGGAACACGATACGGGCAAGTGGATTTAATCTGGTCCTTAACTTGGAAGTGTGGGGTGCTGGCACATGTCCTTTAAACTCCCACTGCCCCCACTACACTACAGTCTGGAAATAGTAACAGCTCCAGAGTAGAAGCCAGTGATGGAGGATTAATGATCAGCTCACGTGCTGACATTGAATCTACTCAAATTTTACAACCAAACTGACGGTTTTATCTGACATATAGTTTATATAGGAAGCTGAGCTCATGTGCAAATGATAGAAAAGAATATGAAAATGTTTAAAATTTGTAGGAATAACTAAAAGTGACGGTTGAACTCTTTTCCATGTGTAGGGTGCTTAAAGGATGAATCAGCTGCACTGTTCCAGTAGCTGAGGGACTTGTTTATATTCCGGTTTTAAATAAAGACAAACTTCTCTCTCTCTGTTGAAACTTCTCCTGTGTATCCAGGATCTCCGACATGAGCTGGCACCTGTCGTTTACAAACCCCGGGGCAACTAACGGATGCGTCACACACTAAAATAATATGATTCTCCTTCTTCCTTCAAGACGCCCTCATAGAGCAACATGGAAGATCGCTGACAGGCAGTAAGCAGGCTGAAGTCAAACGCGACTGAAATTTACTTAGTGTGGTCTCTTTTCTGCCACTGATGAGTGACTCAGGTCTAAGACTACATACTTAATGTCAATCATCGCTACAGTAAGTATGCATTGTTCCACTATAATTGCACAGTGGCACTGCCACCAGGCCATTTTTTAAAAGTCAAAAATAAGGTCAAATATCCATTCACTCAGAAATCAATGCAGTGCAGCTACATGGAACAATGAATTACCTTTACAGCAGGTGATTCCACAGAATTTCCTCATTGTCCTCCTTACAATTCATGTTATCTAAATTAACACACTGCATTCTCCTATCCTATTCCTCTGAAGTACCTGACTCAAATTTCTGTGCTCACACATCGCATTGTCACGAGAAACCAAACCTGCTACTTTATTGAAAGTGTACATGCTGTATTTGATTGTGTGCTAGATTGTGTCGCTGTAATGTCAGTAAAGACTCGTTTGAGTTATTAGCCTGGTTGAAAACAAGCCTGTACTAGATAGATCTTCATCTAAATTGGGGGTGTAAGAAAATATTGAAAACATCGACTACTGGGATATTATATTTTGTGATACTGTATTGATTCTCAAAACACTGTACTGTGATATTTTGACACATGCAAAGACCTGTGACAGTGGTTCATTTTGTTTTATTTGAACCCCTGACTGCTAGATAGCAGTGTTGTTATCTATCTTCTGTGTCCTGATTGCAAAAAAGGTCAAACTTTTTAAAAAACTTTTATGAGAATGGTAGTGTTCTTTACACTATGACAGTTTTACTAAAATTAGATGTACAGTATAACAATTAATCACAGAATCACAATATATCAGAATATATTGGATAGTTACTCCTGTATTGTGTGTTGACAAACCTCATACACACAGAGGTGATACATATCATACACAGCCCTGATCTACAGCGAACGGCTGGTTGTTTGCCCTGAATCACCGTGAAGACACAGTCAACATAGTTCAGTGTGTCATCATGACAGTACTGCTTACTACAACAGTTGATGTTTAGTAACACCCCCCACCAACACCACCTGCCCAAGGCAGTCAACCGAGAGGAAGCACTGGAATGCAAAGTGTGTGTTAAAATTCCTTCATGCCTGTGGGTAAGATGTGTGTAACAGTGGAATGAGACATATGATTGCGAAAGATGTGAATCAAAAGCAATCAAAAAGTTTCAATTACCTTTTCAGCAGGTGATTCCACAGAGCTTCCTCATTTTATAAATGTCCATCCCTTGCACTTTGGCTCAGGTAAGTTAACACACTGCATTGCCTTCCTGTTCCTGTGAAGCACCCCTCACTAGAATTTCTTTCCTCACACATAAAATTTTCCTGAGAAATCAATTTAGTGCTTTATTGGAGGTGTACGTGCTGGATTTGTCCATGTGTGCAAGGAGCCTGTGGAAGAGCAACAGATCCACACATGTGGCCTTGGTAGCTAACATACTGACCTCATCAGTTGAGATGAATTAATTAAAAATTTTAACCTTATTACTCTGATACAAGAGATGATGTATGGCACAGCTATCTAGAGTCGTGACTGTTCTATCATGGAATGAAATCTGACATTGAATTATAAATCAGATCCGACATCAGAGGCATCCACGGTGGGATTGCTGTGCACCCTGATACAGATGCATGGATTTACACATTTTTCAAGGTTCCCTCCTTACCTTGCCCAGTAGGACGCCCATCTTGTGTCTCCAGCGGCCTTTGTTAAGAGAAGCCACTCTGATCCACAGGTTGAGCTGGGAGTTGTACATCCACACATCCCTGCTGTTGATACGACCACCTTAAAACAACAAGGGACAAATGTGCCAGGCAATAGTTAAGAGAATGGTTAAGACAATTTTGGGTTCAATTTGAGTAGCAGAGGCAAAAAGTAAATTTAGCACTGGACAAGTCAGACTGTTATCATTTTGAATACAATTGATCTGACGTAACTGAGTATTCTAAAAAATAAACCCAAGCTGTTCTTGGTGAACAGCCAGCTTTAGACAGTATATTTATGTCAAACTATTTTCAGATATTCTGGTTATTTATTATTGTTTTATCTTCTAACTGGGGCAGAGTTGTACGTATCTTATCTGACTTTGAACTGAGCTTCAAGAGATCACATGGCAAACAAAAGGTTTCCTCACACACACACATACACAAAGTCAAACATACGGCAAGGTGGGTATTTAAAGATACACACATACACATCTTATCATGTTTATATATGAATGGGTGTTAAATAACCATAAGCTTTGAAATCATCTTTAAAACAAACAAATCGTAATAGGGATCTTTTGCAGCTAACAGAGCTACTGCAGTCTCACTGAGTGTCTCGTCTGTTGTCTCTTGGCAAACATGCACTGTAAGAAGCTGTATGACAACAATCACCCGACTAGGCTACGCAGACGCATTTTTAACAAGCCCTGACACGTGCCCTCGTTCTCTCGACAACCCCACCACCACCAAACACACACACCTGTCTGTTGATTCTCCAAAGACAGAGGGAAGTTGATCTTTTAAATACACAATGGATAGCACAAGCAATCTTTTTTTTTATCATGGATGATAGACAAAGGCATGATGAAATGCCAGAAATCACCAACTGGCTTTTATCCAGCAACTTAAATTGATCACATGGTGGTGATATCAGTTAATAAAATATAGATTATTAAAATTAAATGGAACACGATCACCCTTTAAATGCAGTGTCCTACTCAGGGATGAATAAATAATAATCTCCCGAAACTAAAAACAATCTGTCTGCAATTTTGCTTCTGGGTGTTTTCTTTGTCTGGAACACATGTGGGTGGTTATATGGGGCAATGATAAAGGTAAAAAGAAAACCTGCCAGTGTAAACAAAGGTGTCTCGACCTCTTATGTATTCACATGCAAACAAAGAGGAAGGTTTTTGCGTATTGTTAACTTGCAGACAGACAGACTAGACAGGTTGATATACATATTAGGCCTGTGTTCCCTCCTAACAATAAAAAAAACACCTCCTTGAAAGGTCATATAATTAAATAAATCAGTGGTAATACATGTCAACCTCTTGTTTGCGGGTAATTAATGTTCAGCCATTTTAAATTATACCGCAGTACACAGACGATCAGAGACAAGGGAAGGAAGTCAGCTGCAGCATGTGCCTGCTTGATTATCTGCTGGATAGAGGAAGAGCCAGACAGTCTACTGCCCTTGAGGCTTCTGTTTTTTAAGATCTGCATGAAAGCGACACGGTGACGAGGCGACACCACTTCAACTAAAGCCTTGTAAACATAGGAAGCTAGTTAAAAGAACTACGACCTTCAAAAAGAAGTCTTTTCTCGCTACAGCCTCCAGTTGGTCGAGTCCCACCTGCTCAGACGAGGATGACCACTGCGGTTAATCACTGTTGTTGAGCAACAAGAGGCAGCGACTTTGGGAGGTCCCAGTGTGATTTGTGTGACAGCTTTGTGACAGGTACACATTGCTTCCACTTACATGCAGTTTTATTGCTAATGCTAATGTGACTATGACATGCAACCATCTGTATCGTGTGATGCAAGCACAGCTAATAAGACATTATTAAGATCCTATCATGTTCATAAGAAACATTTGCATCTATAGTCTCATATTCACAGCTAACACATATCAATGATAGACATTACTGTGACACCAGCCACGCCTTCTTGAAACACTCTACATTACCTTTACAGAACAGAAATATCTTAAAGACAACTGTAATGTATAGGGCAATGTCAAACCAGAATAAACTGCCACTACATTTAACATGTATTACCTGTAAGATCAGTTTTAACAGTAAAATTAGGAAGAGCAGCTATTCAGAAAGAATTCAGTTTAGTTTACATAGGAGATTTTGTATGCAAAGGTTGATTACACCTCTGTGCTAACACAGACAAGTAGTATTATGCAGGTATTTATACTATATTTGACTTTCTTACTATCATTACTATTTGCCTTAACCATTTACTGTTAAAGTGACACTATATATGTGAGAGAAATATTTTCTCTTGCCTTATTTCATTTTATTTCATTGATAATTGTGCACTGGCTATAATATGACATTTGAATATCTTGTCTTCTGTGTGGACCCCAGGAAGAATAGTTGTTACTGGAGGAAAAACTTATGGGGATCCTAAATTAAATAATAATATTGATATCCAAATTATTTGAATTTTCTACAGTGGAGTCAGACAGCAAAGTGGCATTTATTACATGTTGCCACATTCCACCAAACATAACTTATCTTATGAGATTAGATCATTACTGAGATCATACTGACTGTAACGTTAATACCTCCCACACTCAATGCATTCTGGTCTTAATCCAGCATGTACAATCCAAGTTTGACAATGACTCTGTTATATATAATGTTATGGATGTGAGAACATCAGCGATGGCCAGAATCCATGTACAAAGCCTACTAGTAAACACAAATGAGCCACGTCCTATTTAAGACCACGGCTAATTGCAGCTGTGCTCGAGACTGGAGGCCCTCCAAGGTATTTGCACCAGTTTCCAGTGTGAAGACACGGGCAGACAGACAGACATAATGGAGGTATGTGTGGGAATGTAATTGAGAGAGCGCAAGATAAAAGTAAAGTTGAGAAAAGGGGATTAATTGTGACAAGACAGATGGAGGGAGCATGAAAGAAAGAAAGTGGGGCAACTAAGATCATAATATGCTATAAAGTAGGTTTGTAGCCTGCATATATGTGTGAGACAGAAAGACGAAGGGGGAGGACGGGTTATGTTGACTTTTCCAGGCAGCGCTCGAGGGTAAATTGATAGCGAACACGTGAGCACTTGGCAGAGTGAGAGTATAAAAAAGCATAAACAAAGCACACACTTTGCTGAAGGGGAGAACTTTTTTCTCTGTATCTTCTGCATTTTTTTTTCTCTGCATCTGCTACATCTTTCAACAGCTGCCTGTTTTTGTCCAGTGGTGTTTTGCAGCTTGTGTGAAGCATGTTGGAGCATGAGCAGTCCTAGCAGGCACATTCGAACTTCTATCAGTGCACATTCTTGGAAACAACGTGACTGAAAAAGTAAGAAAAACAGAAAAACTCTCTATCTGGATGCCCTCAATCCAACACAGCTGCATCTTGTCCATGGTACGTTCATGTCAGTGTTCGATTTTAGAAACTACCTTCATCCTGACCTCACCAGTTGAGATGAATGATGTAATACTCATGTCTTGATTCATCTAGATCTTGGCCTACACTTGGCTCATACTAAGCTCAAAAAATGCAGCAGCTTTGCCAGGAGGCAGTGAGAGCTATAATATCACAGATTTCAGTGTATTTCAAGCTCATCACATCACGACCTTTTGGCGTAGTCCAAAATCAAAGAGGGATGTTAGATCGTTGCGTACAGGAGATCCTAGAAAGCTGCTGAACCGATGTAAAAAGGTGATGACCCTGATGATTGGCTGACAGGAAGCGAGAAGGATTGGGCTGGCCAACGGAGGCCTCGCTCAGCACTGAGCCTGGAGTGTGTGTCCAGATGTTGCTCTCATATTTTCCTTCAACTCAAGCAGGCTGTGGCTGTAAAAATAACACAGGGCAAACAGCCACCATGGCCTTTCCTGCCACTACAGTGGGGAATTAAATGGCAAGAGAAGCACAGTCACACACTGACCATGTCGTTTAAGTGTGTACTAGTGAATTTTTCTTTATGGGTATGACGCAATCTTACAAGTTTTGAAATAAACTGGACTTTGTAACGACCAAGATCTTACTGAGTCTAATAGATTTGAATAGATTTTAAGTTACTAAAAGAAAGAGAAAAACCTATAACTTGTTGATGAATTTCTAAATAGATCAAGTAAAGGACAATCTGCTGGCAAGTCATAGCATAAGCAGATTTTGGAAAGATGTGCCAATATGTAGAATTTAATTCAACATCTGCCAAGTGATTGGTAACTTGACAACGTTATCTGCCACAGTTACTCTATAGCTGTATACTGCACATTGGCTGAAGTTAATTTCATGCCTTGAAAGTCCCGCCCCTTTTTGTTCTATACTTCAGCAAGCTTGGTAGTACCTTGACCAAGCACTTTGATATGTTATGTGATTGGCTCATCTATGTTGAAAGTAAGGGTGATGCAATATACCGTCATTGCAAATAATCATAAAATCTATAAAGTGAAATACTGATGCCACATTTTCTTCTTTCCATTATGGCTTCAGTTGTTTGTGTCAAATGTAGTGTGGTCTTACCTGACACCAGGATGTCATTGCGGAGGGCGCAGACAGCGTACTCTGACTTGGTGAACTCAGGTAATTTGGCCAGTGATCTCCACTCTCCTGTGACTGGATCATAGCATTCGGTGTAGGGCAGGTTGAAGCCCCCCACTCTCTCACAACCACCAACCACCACAATCACCTCAGAGAACCCAGTCGACCTACACAGATGGAAGCAGGCGGGCAAGGTGAGGGAGAAGGAAAAACATGGCAAATTTAAAGATGGAGGGGGGATAATTACACATTTGTAAAAACACAAACACGTGAAATATGTCTTTAAATTACAGACATGATGTATAATTAAAATACTATATATCTGTAGTCCTACATAAAGGGCATGTAGACATGTAAACAGACACATTTCAACACTTGGAGGGATTTATAATCACAGAGGGCAGACATTTGTGCCAGGGGAGAAACAGAGTGGTGGTTTCCACAGGAATATGTTCACTTATCTTTAAGGCAGTTCAAGTGCAGCTTACAATGAAGGTATCAATCTACGGTACAACAAAAATACACTTGAGGCTAGACTTAAGCTAAAATTTCCATAATCACAAAGCTTTCCTATTGTTGGCAGTTGAACACATGCCGTGGATATGACCGCATTTCCTACGGGGGAACTGATTAACAACAGCTTCTTTTCTTATTGTATCATTTCAAAAATACTGATGCTGGGTACTACTAGTTGTTTATTTGTACAAAAAAACAAGTACATCCTGGATACTACTATGTTTGCACTTCCACCTACATTTCTCTGTCTTTACGTTGTACGAAAGGGTGTGTGTCAGATGCAGGTATGAAATTAGGGCAGTTACACAGGCAATACATCTAAGAGGCAGTCTAGCCAAGAGCGGTTTAGGTTTCTGTGTATTTGCATGTGATTAATTAGATTCTAAAGGCTTCAAAAGAGGAAAAAAAGCCCTGTCATAGACACAGAGAAGGGGAGAACCAGGCATCTGTTCTGAGCAGAAGTGGCTGTGGCCCTCAGGGTAAACGAAGCAGACAAAGCAGGGACTAACCGCCTGATTGGCTCGCTGATCTGAGCAGATCTGCCTGGATACTGACACATTACACCTGAAAAACATATCACACAGCTTTAAACTCTGACAACTGTTAAGCAGTGCTTCAACTCTCACAGCTAATACACAGAGGCAGCTGCACTGTTGTTTGTCGTGCAGCAGGCCGCCATATGGTCTGTTTTGAATCTCATTCATGAGATTTCAGTCAGCGGCAACCTTTGTCTTTTATCAAACACTACATCCAACTGGACATTCCTCAAACAAAAAAACCCACTGGAAATAAGACACCATTTGGTAACTAGGTATAAAGGAACCAGGTGGGGACTATCAAAACCAGAGCACATCAGCAAGTTGAGTTACACCGCTGCTACGATAACAACCGGAAATAAGACACCATTTGGTTGGTAAACGGGTAATAAGTGAACAAACAGGTAGGGACTACCAGAACCAAAACACATCAGCAAGGTGAGTTAAACCACTGGTATGATAACAAGACTCAACATTTCATAATTGCAGATTCTTGCATCACATCACATCTTTTTTTTTTTTTCCAACCAACCAGTCTGTGTAGGGACATGCCCTCCCTGCCTTCGTCATTATCATTTACATTTCAAAATAGGCTTACAAAACACAGCTCAGTCAATGACACACTTGTCTGTTCAGCACAATAACACTCCCTGTCTTTCTCTCTCACACACACACACGCACACGCGCAGAGGCAACAACAACAACAATGCCAGGAGCATCAAGTTCATGCGCAGGTTGTAACCTTTGGCTATACAATGTGGGATAGAAGATCGACTAACTGAGGACACGTTTTCTTATCTCTGACTTCTGTTATCACAGTGGGTGTTTTTGAACACAACAATACAAAAAGGCTGTCAGAATCATCAAACAAAATCAATATTCCTTTACAACAGCAAAGAGCTAGAGCACAACAAAGCAGGGACAACAGTTAGACCAATGAGTCATACGACTTCCACAAGCCAAAATGCTGTGACAGGACAAAGTGATTGATGAACTGTCTGCTTCCTTGTGCAGATAACATCTAAGTTAGATTTTCTGTCTTTGTCTCCTTCCTCATAACTAGTAAATCAACATTTTAGTTACCTGCGTGGACGAGTTCTGGGTGACATCATTTCGTTCCCGAGCACGTGGTAGCGTCTGGCCTCATGGAGGAGCTGGTAGCACTCCGGAGCATTCTGAATGAGCTGGTCTCCTTCCACTGTCTGGACAAAGTAGTTGGGGTGCAGAAGCGGAAGACGCACATGGTGCAGCAGGGCCTTCAGCAAGGGCTTCCTGTGCTCCACATTGCTGTACACCCATCGCATCACCGCCTCAAACACCACCTCCTCCTTACCAATAGACAACTCATCACTGCCTATGTACTCTTCCAGCTCTTCCCTACGCAGGTCAAGGAACTCTTCATGCTGAGCCACCTCAGAGAAGTTGGCCAGGGCGTAGCTGCGGCAGCGGCTGGCCAGCTGCTTCAGGGAGTGGGCATCTGCGAAGCGCTGGATGCCCAGGCAGTTGCACGGGTCCAGCTGGTCCTCCAGAAACTTTGCACAGGCGTCACGCAGTGTAGTGATCTGGAAGAGGCTGGAGGTCTCAAAGAGAAACTGCACGTTCTCTGTGGTGATCTTGGCGCGGCCAGTGTAAACGTAGGTGAGGAAGGAGTCCATCGCCTCAGCCAGAATGCCGTTTATCTCAACCAGCATCTCGCGGCTCTCTCTGTGATCATTGCAGAACATGGCTCTGAAGTAGGAAGAGCAGGCAGAGAGCACGGCGCGATGGCAGGGGAACTCACGTCCCTGCACGCTGATGACCACATCAGTGAACAGGCGGCAGTCGCGAAACTCATTGAAGACCTGCAGGATGCCCTCTGAGTGGGATGCGCCAGAACAGAAGTCCAAGACATCTTGGCTGGCTAAAGTTTTGGAGTCAACCTCAAACACCTTGGGGGACAACAACATGTATAAAGATTTGTAAAAACTGTGACTTTAATCAGTTGAGACAAAGGCTGCAGGATAGAAAGTGTTATAATAGAAAATGCGTCTGTTTTACAGCACCTTGCGTTTGACAGCTGGTGAATCTCTGATCCCAGAGTCCTCTCTGTTCATTCTTCTGCCCAAAATTAACACCATGGCTGCCACCTTCAATGTAGACCTTCTCTAAACTTTAAGATGACCTGAGGATGGAGAGCAGGCAGTGTGGTTCTTTCAAAAATATTTTATTTTACTATATATTAGGATCAAGATTAGATTGATATCGTCTTTGATTACTGAATATTGTTTTATTGTGATGTGACATAAGTAGAGCTGCAACTACTGATTATTGTTATTCAATTTATCTGTTGATTATTATTTTCTCAATTAATTGTTTTGGCTATAAAATATCAGAAAATGGTAAATGTCAATCAGTGTTGTCCAAACCCCAAGATGATGTCTTCAAATGTCTTCTGTCATTCACAATCCAGAAAAGAGAAGAAACCAGAAAATATTTACGTCTAAGTAGCTGGAATAAGAGAATTTGGGCCTTTTAAAAACTCAATAAATCAATTCTCAAAAGAGTTGGTGATTCATTTAATACTTATATTGTTGGTGGTGTTTTTTCCTTAAAAAAATGATGCAAAACTATTATCAAAATATTTGGTGATTAATTCAATAGTTGGCAATTAAAGGATTATTTAAATAATTGTTGCAGCTTTTGCCACAGTACTGATGATTATTTATCAAACAGCTCAGTGTGTTTATATTTTGTGAAAGACCAATGGTAATTGCTACAATATTGATAAATATTCATATCAAGGTATCTGGTCACAGATACCGTGATATTTGATTTTGCTCATATACCCCAGCCCTACTATTTTACACTATTATCATGCATCCTATCAGATGTGGTAGGGTTGGATAACCAGAAAACGGTCATAAATAACAACTTAACTGGATCACTGTGGTGCAAATTGAAGACATTCACCACAGTCAAACAAAACACTCACTGAACAAAGCCACAAAGCATGTGTTGAGAGAAAGCATGTGACTCCCGCAAACAATTTCCTCAAGCCTGTAAAGCAGTGCTGAGATGTCTTACATCACGGTGAAAGAGGAGCAGTTTCAAGGAATGAAATCTGAGCTGCACACAAATCTGCACGCGACAGTTCCTCTTGCTCATCACTGCTAAACAGTTGTGCCCTGCAGCACAATGAACTGCGTGCGACGGAAGATGACAAAGAGACACACGGGCGGGAGAGGAGGTTGAGCAACGGCTGGTTGGTAGGCCGACCTACATGCCAGTCAGGTTTGTTTTGAAAGAGGAGAGCGGGGGGGCAGGGATGCTATCAGACATATTCAATGTTTGATCTACAAGAACAAAGTCAGTCTATTGATAAGACTTTTCTGTAAAGTCAAACCTGCAGTCATAAGACTTTTGTCTGTATGTATTCATAAATTTATGTATACAGTCTTTTTGGACCCTTCTCAAGGCAGCCATATTGATATGAAATAGCAGGGTAAACCAGGTGTTACCAATGGTACAAATTACGGTTATTTATTTAGTGTAGCAGAGCCTTTTCAGTGAGCCAGTGGCACAACAGCAGCACCCTGACTCTGTTTGACCTGGACCTTAATCAGTATCATTGGTAACACCTGTGTTTACCCCACTGTTTCATGTCAAAAATGGCTGCTGTGAAAAAAGGTGAAGATATTTGATCATGACATTAACACTCCATTATGTATGGCCATACTGCATGTGTTAAAGTTGGCAGCAGTTCTAGCTTTTGCTCCTGTGAGGTCATTTATCTCAGGTTATTTTTAAACGTTGGCTCAGCCTCGACAGACTCATTCTATTCACGTGCGTTATTTGCAGGCAGCAGCACCTCCTTTAAGTCATGTATACTAGAAGACAGGTTTGTCCAGAGGTGTCTCTGACGCATTAAATATTGACTTAGTGAGTAATGTCCCTTTAGGAGGAATAAATAAGGATAGCGTGAAATGCATCCAACAACATAAAATGAAATAACACAGATTTTAATGTGTTTTGTTTTAATTTATTAGTTCTAGTTCTGACTTTTATTTCCCATCATGCTGGACTGAGTAGTTTGTTATTTGTTTGGTATTTTATGTTACAAAGTGGAAATAGTTTTAGTTCATTTTAGTGTTTTTAGTCTCAGTGTTTATATATAATATAACTATTAGTGAGATAGCTGTTACAGCTGTATTTTGCATATTATTAAGAGTTTATGTTTTTTTATGTTGAATGTCTTTAAGTGGCTGATGTAACTGAGTGCTGCTTGCCACAGTCATCCTGCCACCCCCAGAAATGCCCCCCTGGAGGGTCCTGACTCCCAGGGTTGAAAACCACTGTTTTCATTAACTTATTATTAATAATATTTTTATGCATCTATTTATTTATTTATTTAGCTGTTATCCAAGTGAAATAAAAAAAAGATGAAATTGACAGAGGATCGTGACAAAAAAATACACTTTTTTTTAAAATTTTACTATTTTTAACTATTTAAATATTTTTCTTAACCTCATTATTTAAGTATTAATTACAGCCAATGAAGTTAAATCAATGTATATATGCCTATATAGCCAAGTAGCTACCGTTAAACAGGCAGAAAAAGCGATATTTGCTCCGGATGGGACAAAGAAGACTTGCCTCATGCCGACCGTTAGTCCTTGACAACATACTTGACCACCGAGCCGTTGGTTTAGTCAAATTCCAACAGAAAGCAAGAAATAACTCCAAATTCAGACCTTATGAACGTTAATAACATCCTTTGTCATTGCTGGATAAACGTCGTTACCTTATAGAGAGGTTTCCAAATGAAGCTTCCTCCTCAGTTAAAAGTGATGGAAAAACAAAACAACACAAAAAAAAGTATGGAGGAAAAAATAATCTGTGTCCCGAAAAAGTTTATCTGTATCTTTTGCAATCTCTGCTCTCGAATACTTATGGCAAACAATGTAGACGGTTACTTCGCCGGGACATTTTGATTTTCATGGGATGACAAAAACAAAGAGCTCTAACTAGCTAACAGTAAACACAGAACCCATATATACTTGTCAAGCAAAAAAAAAAAAAGGAAAAAAAAATCCAGCCCACTGCGCCCACTCAGCTGGTCCTCCGGTGCATTATGGGTAATTGAGTTCAGATAAACGTATCATTGCTTACGTTCTGCGTGATGACAAACGACACTTCCCAGGCGCCGTTGGTTCTCCACGTGGCTATCCCTTTGTTTGCAAACAAACCAAACTTTTAGTGGGTCGTGTCTAGAAAGGAACCTTTGATATGCGGAACTCTCGCGAAAACGGACACGTTGTTTCCTAATTGCGCACCTTGTACACACTAATTAAGTTTTACAGCGCGACAACATTTTGGTTGAAATCTTAGTAGGTTTAGGGACAGAAAACACCTGTCTAGAGTTCGAGAAAGATCATGGTTTCATCTAAAATAATCACTATCGCGAGATCTTTCGCGGGTCTGGGCTTCCCTTCTAAACACGAGTCTTTTAGTGGCGAAAGTTGGAGAAAAAGAGCGGTTGAGCAATACTATATACGCAAACAACACCAATTTTATGGCGTTACATGTATGAACATGCTGGGGACAGTAGAGACCGTCAATGAACGTTATTAAATACATTTTACGATATGCAGAAAATATCAGCCTTACTATAGTTTATATAGTTGATATACAGACATACAATGGGAAACAAATAACTACGAGACATCTGTGTCTAATAAAAAACTACAGATGAAAATAAAACAATATAGCTGTAAAGTTATCCTATGGGCACGCGAAGACAGGATGAAACGCAGCATGCTATGATTTTTTTCAGGTGAGGAGGAAGGAGGAGCTTAGTGAGAACAAAGGATGTCACAACTTCCTTGCTCTGTTGCAAAATATTTCTGAGAGAGAACTCCCAACTGAGTTCCCTGAAAGGGTCCACAGTGTTGTTAATGACCCAGATTACACTGTTTTGAACAATGTGCATAGTACAGAGAAGTGTACCCTTTACACATCATACTTCTGTCAGCACAAGTTACAGCCTGTGAATACACATCCATCAAAATTCATGACCAATAAGAGGAAAGGTACTCATCAGAGACACACACAGTACTGTCTTTGTCTATGATAGATACACCAATCTGTCTACCCTTGAAGACACATGGGTACAGTGAGACGGTTTTGTTACCATCTGTAATACACACTAACTTTTTCAGGTTTTCAGAGTGGGAGGGTGGCCTTGCCAGGTAGACTCCAGACAGTTTTAGGAGAGGCTCAGTGAAAAAAATATTACCTAGCAATTCAAAAACCCAATTTAAGAAAAGTTAAGAGAGTAAAATGTAAATAAAAACAGATGGCAATGATTTGCAAATCCTTTTAGGCATTTATTCAGTTGAATAAAGTACAAAGACAAGATATTTAATGTGATACATCACCTTTTTTTAACAAGACTTAGCAAGCTTTTGGGAACTGATGACACTAATTGCTGTTAATTGTTCTGAAAGTTCTTCTATCCATTCTTTCTCATTTGTGCTTGATATATGACTTCAGTGGCTCAACAGTTGAGGTCTCTGTTGTCGTATTTTGCACTTCATGGGAAGCAAGTCTGGACTGCAGGCAGGTGAGTCTAGTGCCCAGACTCTTACTACAAAACCATGCTGTTGTAACACGTGCAGAATATGTCTCGGTGTTGTCTTGCTGAAATAAGCAGGGACATCTCCGAAAAAGAAGCTGTCTGCATGGCAGCCTATGTTACTCCAAAACCTGTATGTGCCTTCCAGCATCAATGGGGCCTTTACAGATGTGCAAGTTACCCATGATGCTATGGGCATTAATATACCCAATGACATCAAAGATGCTGGCTTTTCAACTGTGCACTGGCGACTCGTCAGGTCTCAGCACGCTTATCCACTCTCAGTCAGTCCATCTCAGATGAGCTCAAGCCCAGAAAAGTGTGCAGCGTTTTCAGATTGTGTCGATATGTGGCTTTTTACTTTGTATAGTAGAGTCTTAACATACATTTGTAGATGTAGCGACAAACTGTGTTTACTGACAACAGTTTTCCAAAGTGTTCCCAAGCACATGCAGTACTATCCTTTATACGGTCATGTTAGTTTTTATTGCAGTACCAACCTAAGGGGTCAAAGGTCACAGGCATTCAGTGTTGGTTTTCAACTTTGCTCCTTATGTACACAGACTTCTCTGGATTTTCTGAATCTTTTAAAAATATTATGGACTATAGATGGTGAAATCCTGAATTTGCTCATGCAGTTTTTCACAAAATAGTGACCTTCATCCCATCCTTGCCTTTCCAGGATGTCCCTTCACACTCAATCATGATATTGTCACCTGTTATCAATTCATCTGTTTACCTGTGGAATGATCCAAACAGGTGTTTTCTGAGCATTCCACGACTCTCTCAGTCTCCTGTTGTTGCAGGTATCTAATTGAGAATGACTGTGTATTTCCAAAAACAATAAAGTTTATCAGTTTGAACATATTTTGTCTATGCGCTGTTTTCAAATGAATAGAGGTCTAAAAGGATTTGCAAATCATTACATGCCATTTTTAATCATGTTTCACACAGCATATTTTTTGTAATCTCAGTTGTAGTTATTACATTAGCTATCAAAAGGAGATCACATAATGCCCTAAATGCATAATCTGGTTAAAGACAGATACAAAACCACAGCTTTTCCCTCTTTCCCTGGGTTAGAAACCAATAAATGTCTTTTGATAGACCTGTTTTGTGTATTTGCTGCAGACTGCAGTTATGTAATCCCATTGACATACCCTAGACAAGTAAACTAAGACCCACAGTCTCAGACTTTGAAAATGGCTACACTAACTGAAACATTCACAAGTTAAGACACTTGAAAACACATCAGCAACCCAATGAACAACTTGAGGAAACTCACAAAATGTGCCTGAGGTCAGCAACAGGTCAGAATGCAGAACAATAGAAGCTGATGTGACTTCTAGGCACCTGATGTACAAGTTCACCAAAACAAAAGCATGTAATCAGAGAAGACATCATCAGAAAGATTAGCAGGATAAGAATTACTGCCAAGAGCAAACATGTCCACAGAAAACAGGTCAATCAGTCCGTGCAGGAATGAATCAGACACAATTAAAGCTGTGTAATTACAGTGACATGGAAATCGATCCAAAGTGGCAAACAATATCAAATGTGATTTTTGTGCAGATGCCGAGAGGTTGTCAGTGAACACCACGAGCAGACGTTTGGAGCATTAGAGAAGTGATCAAGATAACACCAGTTTTATGGCTTACTGATACCAGGCAAACACACCTACATTTGCTGCAGGGGAGAGCGGTGAGGCAGCCCAGCAGACAGGCAAATGTGTCCCTCTGCTGTTGAGTTGTTGTACCAGTTACAGATGACAGAGACGCAAAGTCCCTGCAGCCAGGATGTCTGACTCATCATGATCCACCACACCTTCCTAAATATATGAGGGAAGGTGCTTTGTGCTCTCATTCAGTGCCATAAATTGCCAAGTCAGTTACTTAATGATCCTCTGGGACATCCAGTTTTAGACAAACACATCTTTGAGGGAAAATGTGCAGTTAAGTGCAGTCATAAAAGATGAGTGTCAGGTTATAACATGGCTTTTACATTATATAATGATGATGATAAATACACATCTCTGTTCTACAGTTTATTTTAAAAATATGGCATTAAATATGCCTCAGCATGGAGACATAAACTTGAAAAGCATGGGAGTTCAGCATATTCTCATTTGGATTAACACAGCAGTAAAAAAAAAAGTTCTTATGACTTAGAAAAACATCAGATTTTAAAGAAAACATGCTTAGCATCATTTAAGACAGTTAAGTGCTTTAAACACACACAAGAGCGAAGACTGTAGCCATGATACATGTCATTTAAAACAAGAATGACAAAGAAGGCGTGACTGAGGTGAAACAAACAACCACATGAAGTAAAACAAGGACATGCATGAGGACACAGAGGACAGTGTTTTCTGATTGTTTTGTTTTTGAGAATTGGGGGGTTTTAACGAACTGAAGAGGAGTGTATGTTCTATACTTACACACAAATTACACGTGGTGTTTTACAATCACTATTCCTCTGTCTGCTGTGGACCAAAATGGGACAGAATAAAGGGATTTTAGTGCTTCTCTGCCAAAAATACATTCTTGGTGCTGTGGGGAGTGTTTTAAAACAGCATTTAGAAAATATACATAAACAATATATTTTAAATTAACATAGAAAATGTGAAAAAATAGACTCTTTTTGGTGGACAGTGACTTTAAGGTAGCACTTTCAATGACAGCCTTGTATCCTGCATTATAATGCAATATAGACCTACTTAGAATGTGTTATATTGAGATTATAGCAATGTATAATTACAGTTATAAGCACTCATTAATATTCATAAAGCTTTCTAACAATATCACAAACCATTATTAAGCATAAGTCAGTATGACCTACGTGGTCAAATATCATAATACTTCATAATTACAGGTCACTTACTTGCTTTATGTCGGCAAGGATCATAGTGTATTATAATTCTTATAGCTGTAATACATTATAACTATTTTATAATGCATTATAATCACTATTATAATGTGTATAATGATTTTATTGTATTACAACTATGTTTTGTGGGGGAAACACTACATGATGCAAATTTCCATGATTCAGTTCTTCATCATTAAATAACTGTGTCAGACTGGAGTATTTAATTATTAGAGTTGTTATTAATAGCACATTAATTATGTAATGTTCTGTGGTTGCTCTTGCATAGATTTAATGTTATAACCAACTTGTACCTTAAGAATTTCATACTCCAGTCACCCAGTAGCCAATGCATTATAATCACTGTTATAAAGAATTAGAAAATGGTTATAATGCATTACAACTATGAGAATTATAATATACTTTCATAGCACGGTGAGGTGGCTTTCAGTTTGCCTGCTTATCTTAGACTTGCTTTAACACTGTGCTCTTTCATAACCAAACTAAAGACTTTACCTTTCACAAGAGCATTTTCTTAAGTAAACACTCTGCATAATACAGTTTGTGTGTGTGTGTGTGTGTGTGTGTGTGTGTGTGTGTATTTTTAGATGTCTGTATGCATGGATGTCCTTGTTTATTTGCACATTTTGCTGTTTTACGTTGTTTCATGTAAAGTGACTGAACTACTTTTGCCTGATCTGGTGCTTTACAAATACATTTTGAATAGAACTGAATTATGTATTGCTATAAGCACAGTTTAAGTATGTTCATAATGCATTATAGGCATGAGTGTCACAGAAAGTGTTGCCAGAATAAACAATTTGAAGGCAATGGGGGATTTTGGACTCATGACTTCAGTATTTTTTTGTTGGAGGACAAATAAACAACATGTCAAAGTAAATCCATTGGAGAAGTTTCATAGGTAATATAACTGACAGTTTGTAAGTGTCTCTATGAAACTGTGGTCTGGCTGAGTCTCCTGTGCTTCTTTAGCAGCTGCATTAGAGTATCAAAGAGCTCTCTGTATCTCAGCCCATACAGGTACGGAGCAAACGCCCTGGGCAGCAACATGAAAACACACATATTGACTGTGCTGACCCACACACGAACATCTTGGCTTATGTCTGTCCTCTGGAAAAGGTAGAGCTCCATGGTGAAGACAAACCCGGGGGCAAAGTAGAGCAAGAGCAGGGCCCCGTGAGCCAGCAGCGTGACCCGGGCCCTGGAGAAGCGCCTCTGCCAGATGCCCTGGGTCCTCGTCACCATGTAGAGCCGGATGTAGCAGTAGAAAATGAGCACAGTACAGATCAGTGCAGCAACAAAGAAGTAGATGTGGATCCCCACCATGTCCACCTGAAAGAAGCCGAGGGATATGATGACCAGGCACACAGCCACCCTCTCATAGGAAGTATCCCTCTTCACCTCCATTGTGATAACCAGGGCAAAAGGGTACACAGCTGCCAGCAACCACACCCCGACTAGTATGCGGTGCGTGCGGGCAGGTGGCAGAAGGTCATGGTAACGGAGAGGCCAGCGGACAGCGGCATAGGTGTCCACCACCATGAGGGTGACGGTGAGGATGGCGCAGCAGTAGGCGGTGACAGTGACAGCTGTGATCAGCTCACAAACCAGCCAGGGGATTTGAGCCTCTACGGTGTTGCAGATCACCGTGGCCAGGTTGAGGAGGAGGAAGAGGATGTCTGCTGTCAGGGTGTTGGCCACCAGGAGGTAACGGGTCTCCTGACGCAGGGCACGAGACACAAAAATGCATGTCAGGAGGACAGGGTTGGCCAGCAGGGTGGCCAGGGTGATGACGGTGGTAGGAATGAAAAAAAATTGTAGATGCCACTTCCGCAGGCTGTCCTCCCAGTCCTGTGTGAGGTTTGCAATGAGCATTGATGACAACATTTGATGGTTTGTGGTGAGTAGTGATGATGTCATTTTGTCTTTGGATTAAAGGAAACACAGATGCTCTGACTTGGGTGTGTTTTATGAGGTACTGACTACTTCCTCCTGCAGCTTCCTGTGAATGACCAAAACAAAAAATAATATCAAGAACTGGAGTGGACCACTTTCAAAATGCAAGCATATACATCAGTGCTGTAACAACATAACAAATATCACACTATTGCACAAGTATTTAATTTTATTTTTTGGCAAATGTTTTAAACTATATGAACATTTGAAGAGTCAGAACTGTTCTTTGTTTTGTTGTAATGGTGATTGATTGATTTGGTCAGAGACGTGGGATATTAAATCGTCTTTGCTCACTATATCATTGCCTTTCTCATACTGAGGTGTGCATAAACTACAGGTTAACTTTAACTTCTTTTTAAAATATGAAAGTGTGAAATTATTGGTTATCTTTTCAGTATTGGCAGTGAGAAGCAGGTAATTGTTGGTTATAGTATCAGCTGAAAAAATCCATACTGTGTGTCCTTATTTTATTTAATTAAAATAGTAAAGCAGAAGCACTTCAAAAGGAAACACCATATTTATATGCACAGTTTTTAATATTGTGAAAAATATCTTATTGTAGATTTTAAATGTGGTATTTTTGCACCTTGATTTTTTTTTTTTTTGCGCCATTACATTCCTGATGTACATGCATACAAATTTCAGATATAAAGCATTTTATGTAAATGCTAAAACTCACTGCAGTATAGTTAACAGCTGTAAGCAAACATGACCTCCACATGAAGGAGTGTAAAAAAAAAAAAACCAGTAACTGTAAATTATGCACTTTGTTGTGAGACAGTATCTCTCTAGGTGTTCATATATCCATCATCTTGATGCATTGCAGGCTGGGAAAAACCCTAATATAGGATTTTTTTCATGCACTGCTTTGGCCAACTTGGTTTTGATTAAAATGCCATAACCTTTGTAATACACCACATTTAAATAGCTCATGCAGCGGTGGCCAGAATTCAAATGAGAACACCATATATTTGTGGACTTTGCCCCTGGAGTGTTTTGTTGCAAATGAAAACAAATGCAAATCAATAAGGTAGGACTGTAAATAATTAACCAAATGGAAGAAACATCAGTAAATATATAATTAACATTAAACTAAAAAATGTTACAAATGACTTCAGTTGCAGATTGAATTAATCTTTTTATGAATTTGAATATACAAAAATTCGCCTACGCTTTTGGATGTGATAAAATGAAGTTTTTAGGAAAAGAAGACAAACATAGTTATGCCAGCACTGCCCTGAATGCTTGAGACAAAAATAGAAAATTGCTTGCTTCAGTTCAAACTTCATGCTGACACACCTATTTAAAAATTATTGATTGACCAAAGGTAAGTTTTCTTACCTGATGTCCAGAACACAAAGACCTGTCTGTGTTGCACATCCATTAGGCTTAATGCTTCGATAAATCAATGGGTGTTTTGTGCGACCTGTCTCACCCGCCGGCCTTATCTAATGTACTCTTTGTTGACTCACACAGATAATATAGGGATGGAGAAGCTACAGCCACTTGGCCATTACATGGTAACAGGGTGGAGCGTTCATCCTCTCTGCTGCTCCTCCTGTTGTTGCTTTTACAATATTTTCTACCCAAGACATTTTTTATCTTATTCACTTATGAGATCTCATTTGAAAACAGTCTAGATTTAATTTAATTGATTAGATTCACATTTCCTCATCAATTTCACTGCCCCAAGCATCACAGCAGTCATGCCTCTCAAATTGTTTTCAAAAAGAAGCTAAAAAAACCCCAAAACTGTTTGACACGGGAGAGAATATATGTGAGAACATTTTCAGTGTATAAGAGACCAAATTTTTCAGCCTAACCTCACACTAACGTCATCACATTACATCCTGATGCAGCCACTTAGATAAACACAGAAATTGACTTCCAACCAGAGGGTTTACTCAGTCCGATCTGCCACCGTCATGGGTTATTCAAACGGGAACAAGCGACGTAAAAATAACTACAACATCATGTTTTAATGTTTGTTTTAGATAAGAATTTTCTGTCGCTCTAAATGACGAACCTGAGTGCAACAAATAGTTGAATGGAAGCATTTTATTGGTCACCATCAGATGTCATTTTCTCCAGTAGTTTAACAACCTCTTTAAATTATTTCTCTCAGTTCATCTGACACTGTCATTTCTTTCTCCTCTTCCTGTATCCACTTTTTCCTCCAGTCTCCTCATCTTCTTCATCGTCCTCCTCTTCCCCCTCCTCATCATCACCATCAGCTTCAACATTGCCCTCCCACCGCTCCTCTTCCTGCCATTCTCTTGCCATCAGTCTCATAAATACATCGTACTCCTCTGCTGACGCCATGGCAACATGCGAGAGGAAGGTATCCTGGTCGACGTTTAGGATGCTGTCCAGTTTGGGGTTGATGATGAGCGTCTGTCCTTTCTTGTCCGGGGTTTGGTACAGGCCCCTGCGCTCCAGAAAACAGTGCCGATGGCGCACCTCGTCCAGAGTGAAACGGAACAACCTGGACTTTATCATCTCCGCCTGTTTGATACCCATTCGGAAGTAAACGTACTGTGGAGAGATGGGTTAATACAAGCTGTTACAAAACATCATCAGATCAGCATGACAGAAGACTGAAAAATAACCTCAAATAATGACTTATAATACTAGCTGTTATTTTAATAACAATAAACTTAGAGCAAAAGTTAAATTTAAGATTACTTAAACCTTATGACTTACACTGTCATCCATAGTGACAACAATGTGTGTTAATTAATCTCTTATAAATGAATGCTAATCAAAAAATTTGCCACCCTTTTAAAGATGTCTTGTCCTTTCCACACATAAAGGTTGAACAAGAAGTTAGTTGGGTGCGCTCTGATAAATTCTGACCAGTTTAAATTTGTGGTTATTGGCTCCATGTTGATTTTGCTTCAGTGTGATCAACACAATATTTTTGCCGAAACACATTTAAAAGAAAGACTGAAGTTAAAGCAATTTTCTAAAAATGTCAGCTTCAAAATAATCTATTTTAAAGTCCTGTCAAAGTCTTTTTAAGACCTAATATTCAGATTATTGGATTTTAGATTTTTTAAGGAGCCCTGGAAACCCTGTATATATCATAGATGGCATATATCAGATTGTTTGTTGCTAAATGATCAGTTTCCTGGTTAAAAGTAGCACAAAACCTGAAATGATAAATTCTGCAGAGCCACGTCATACACCTCTTATTAACAACTTTGTGATCAAAAGACGTAGAGTTCAATTACGGCCACCAGAGGGAGCACTGCAACAGCGTCCCAGTTCTATACTGCCAAGCAGGTTCAGAATAAGTAATGTGTGAACACTAGAAAAAAATCACTATAAATACTTCATTTTGAGTGTGATTTGGATGGAGCATGAGCTGCTCACAGCTGGTATAAATAAATCATATTGTGAACGGTGGTGGAACAGCTACACTGCGGAAAAACTATTGAAAAAAACAAAATCTTTGGAAAAAAGTTAAGTCCTGTATCATTTCCTTTTAATGTAAACCAATAAGGCACAAGTTTTTCTTCGTTTTTTTTTCAAAAATTAAAATATGTCTGAAAGTATATATTGACATATCATTAGCAAAGATAAATCAGCCTATTTCAAAAAGAAACAAACAAAAAACAAAAACACATTCATGTGAGACTGAAAACATTTAAAGCAGTCTGTGTAGCAGGGGGTCCCTGAGGCATCTCTCTATTAGCTGAGGGGCCCCTGGTCTGAAAAATGTTTTAATAAGGTATACTGAGTTTTTGTATACCAAGTGGGAAAAAAAACTGTACACTATGTAAATCAGTAAATAGTACATACAGTCTGTAATCAGTGTCTCATTTGAACTGTGATGTGAACAGCTGCAAGGGTGTCTTTTACAACTACAGTGGCCTTTAATATGATGTTTGATCAAGTTTTGAGGAAGTCAATAAATCTGTCGTCCACCATGGGAACAGTTGCACCTGTCTCACATACGGCAAATTTAATAGACCTTTCCACAGCATCCATTTTGATATGAAATGGTAGAGTAAACACTGATGTTACCAGTGATACTAATTAAGGTCCTGTTAGATGAAGTGTAGCAGAGCCTTTCCACAACAGCATGACGGACTCTGTTTAACCCAAATGAATGGAACCTTAATTTGAATCACTGGTAAAAACTGGTTTTACTATTTCATATCTAAATGGCTGTTGTAATAAAGGTCTTTTCAATTTTATATTGCATGCATTTCATGTATGTCTTTCAATAATGCCTGCAAATCAATGAATTGCCTAATTCAAATTTTCTTTATGTCTCATTAGTAACTCTTCAGTGTCTCATTCTTGTGCTGTTTCCATCCTGACCTGAAACTTGTACTCCAGCTGACCCATGTTTTCCACTACGACAGCCGGACTGTCTCTGAGGATGTCTGTGACCTGCTGGACGGTAAAGAGGCACTTCTCCCTGAGGAACAGTACCACATTTTTTACTGTCTTCACAGGCACAGTCAGGATCTGTGGGTAATAAGCCACCACTCTTTGGAGACTGCCTAAAGGGGGGATATAACGAAAAACACTGGATTGATGATCATACAGAGCATGAAGTACATCAGCCTAAAGCAACGCTTCCAACAGTGTTATATCAAATATCTTGGACATTTTATTACAGACTCAATGACAGATGATATTTATGGGCAACACTGCAAGATGTGTAAAAGTAAACATTCTCTCACACAGGTTTAGTATGTGCACAGATGTTGTGAAGATGACTCTGTTCAGAGCATATCATACCCTATTTTCTACTGCACACTTGTGCTGGATCACAAAAAAGCGATTTTACAGAGACTTCAAGTAAGAGTATAATGATGGAATGACAATATTACTCAAGAGACTGAGGTGGTGCTGTGCAAGTGAAATGTCTGCAGATGTCAATACTTTCCGAAATGTTCTAAGAAATCTCATTTACGCATTTATATGCTGCTTAATGACTCTGAGAATGAAATAATCTTGCTTTTTTCTAACATAAGGTTTATCATGACACAGCATCAATTCCAGCTCTTGAAACACTGGTGGAGTTACTTGTATGGGCAACCTGACTCACAGACACAACAATGCGTCCTGTAAAGTAGATGGTGGCTGTACGCAACCTCAAAAGCAAAGGTTGCAATTTGACATAAAATGTGAAGAAGCAGCTCTGCAAAGCTGATAACCCTGAAAGAGTCAGAAGGGAAACTGAGGTCAATCTATCCATCAATTGCAAACATTACAACAAACATCTGCAAGGCACTTGTGATAGTGCTGGTAGCAGATTTATAAAGATGGAAAACCCTCCTCTTATCATTCCATTCACGTATCTCCATTATTAACATTAATGCCCTCCCAAAATGCAACTTTCTCAGCTAAATGGTACCTTTTTGTTGTTGTTGTCGTCTTTCTTTCTTCTTTTCTTTCTTACAGTTGCTTGGCAGTTTAGGACTGATCAATACATTGACATTTTTAATTAGCTATATGCATTCACTTTATTGGTGATCTATCAACTTGTAACCCCACCCTATGTAATTATGTTTAAATACCAACACAAATTGATCATAAAAGAAAGAAGGGAAAGGAGGATTTATATAGGGCATTTTTTCTCAAAAAAGTTTACTTTTAGACGTGTTGTTTCTTAACTAATCTTAAAGTCATGTTGCCTGACGATTATCAAAGCTTGCTGGCTCACAAAGGTAGCAACAGACAAGATCACCTGAATTCACATTTACACCATAAATTCAGGCAGAAAAATCACAAATTTGGTGCAGGAAATGAAATGTTTGGCACTCAATTTTTCCTGAATGTAAACACATCTCTTTTAAAATCATGACCTTTTATTGTGACTATTGTATGTAATGTATTATAAGTAATGTCTGGACATTGAGTCTGTAATAAAGCTTGAACAGATGAATAAAACTATGCTGCAGCAAGACCATATTCTTACCTTCAACTAAACCCAGTTTCCGCAGGTTGCCTATACGCTGCTGAAGCTGTGACTCCTTGATGGTGTAAAGTTCAGGACATTTCTCCAGCAGTTTCAACACACTGGAGGGATTGAGGCCCAAGACGAACAGAGCTGTGAGAGTGGTCAGAGCATGTTTAGCAGCACTTCCTCCTCTGAGTTTGGACACGGCATCATAGATCTGCTCCGCCTGGGTGTCTGTGAATCCCATATCAGCCAAAGAGCGCAGGGACAGCTCTGTGACCGGCCCTCTGGACACAGGGCTGAGTTCAGGGTTGTGCTGCGTTGACTGCGGAGTAATCTGGGTGCAGAACAATCTGCACCTGGTGCATAGAGGCTGGAGGTGACATCCTCCTCTGAACTGAGGTGGACAGAGAACAGAGGAAGAGGCATTTCTCACAGTCCACTGAAGAACCTGAGGAACAGAAATCACGAACATCAGTGTTTCTGGTTTATTAGATGTTGAACTATGTTGAAAAGGAATAAATATCAGTGTTACTGTTTTTTTTTATTAACAGCGTGCTAACAAACAACGAGAAACAGGACATGTACATCAAATTTAAATATCAAATATATGTGAAAAACCTATGATAGACTTTAGCAGAAGTTAACAGAAGATATAACACACAAGCTTGGACATCATTAGCCTCAGTTAGCAAACATGAAGGTTACAGCGAAAGTTTGTGAGCCGTTTGGCTGTCGGTCGTTTCTACAACATGTTTGAAATGTGTCTCATTAAATGTAACGATTTAAAAGACATTAACTTTGTGTTACGTTACAAAAATGTAAACATTGTCAAATCTGCAGCATTCTAACTCACCCGACTCGCCGCAACTCGGGTACCCATGCTTGTCCGTCGTTCAAATACTTCCGTGTTGCAGCTTAGACAGAGGCAATGAGAACAAAGGTTCCGCTATGTTCCGCTACTTGACGAAAAGTGCACACTCAGCAAAAACAGCAATACATTTCATGCGTTTTCTCCAATTTTTAAGAGTTTAAGTAAAATATCTAAGACAACACAAAAAATATTTTTATCTTTTCTTTTCAATTTGGCTAAAAGTTTGTTAACAAGTTTGTTAAAAATCCATGTTAGTGAGCACTTCTCCATTACCAAAGTAATCTATTCACCACCTGACAGGTGTGGCAGATGCTGATGCTGATTAAACAGTAGAATTATTATTTTTTTACCCTAAACAATCACTTCTTATGTCTAAGCCTAATCAAACCAACCAACAAAGGTAATGAGTACTAGCCAATCAGAGATGGGTTTGGCTTTGCCCTCCTGGGAAAAAAAACTGTATTATTAGCCCTATGTGAAATAAACATAGTTCAGTGCCTAATAAATGTACGTTTTTCAAGATCAGACTGTGCATTTAAAGGGATAGTTCACCTAAAAATGAAAGTTCTGTCATTATCTGCTCATCCTAAAGGGTTTCACAGGAAAACAGAAGATTGCAGAATCTCCAAAACAATGTAAGTGAATAGTGGCCAGTTTTCAAATGTAAAAAAACACCTAGAAAAACAAAACAAACCAACAACCCAAAGCACGCCTGTGCAATAATCATGCTCTTTAATCAGCATCTCTCTCTCTCTCAAGGAAAGGTGTAACATAGATCCTCGCAAATTTGTGAACAATTTTGCGAGAAATAAACCTGTTGTGTGCATGGAAGTCTGAGAACCTCTCCTTCAACTTGTGAAAATGGGAGCAAAAACAAGTTGCATTTATATTTTTGTTGAGTGTGCCAAGAAAGTGCAGAAGACGAGTGAAAATCAGACATTTAAATGACTTCTCCTTAAATAGATACTGACCATTACTGATGGTTTTATCAGAGGGCGTGAGATGTTTTATTGTTTAATATCAATGTTGTAAAACACCAAAGAATTGAATAAAATGCTATATGCTCCAAAAGGTAGTCCAGTGTATACCTAACAGCTGTGTTGCTCCAGTTATGTAATTTGTGAGCAAACTGACAAGAATGAACAGACTTGAACAAACTTCTTTTAAGCCTAACCCTACAACTCTGAGCTGAGAAATGCATAAAAATTAATCTCCTTATTTTTTATATCACTATACCTGCAATTTATGTGGTAGAATATTACTGACTGCCAAGTAATTTGACTAAAGTTTACATACAGAGTTTGCAATACTGTATTAAATCTTCGTCAGATTTCTGACAAAGGAAACCGACCTTGCAGCTGTTTTAGAAATCTGCAGTTCGAATCAGCCAGTCAGGCAAAGCAGCTGGTTCTATCTGGTGTGTCAACATCTTAAAAACTGCAATACGGAAAAGGATTTATTGCACTGCCATTTAATGATTTTCTGTCTTTACTGGCTGCATTACAAATACAAACTTCAAACAAATTTACAGTGTGCGCATGACAAAAAACATCCTACAGTTCAGATTACCAGCAATTACTCAATCGTATGAAAAAAGAAATGTTTGAGGTAAAATATTTATTCGTGTATAAAAATAAATAGATAAAATATTGTAAATATACTTATGTTTTTAATTAAAACATTCAAGATTAAAAGCATGAACATAAAAAGACTGAGCCGGATTAATAAACTGATTCCCTTCAACTTCAATCAAGCCGAGTTCTCTGTGTGGTTTCTCTGAGGTAAACAACTCCACTTGTGGTCATGTGTGGGTTTTGGTGACAAAGCTGTGAAATGTTACTATGATTACAATAGTTTAACTTTTCCCTAAATCCAACGAATAAATAAAACAGATTAAATAAAAGGAGAATAAATGTCAACAAGCACATTTTGACCAACATCAGCTTGACTGTATATACTTCATAAAGGCAAAGGTCCATTTGTCTCTAACAGACAGATTAGACACAGTGTTTGATTATGACCTTCTACTGAGACAAGTCTCCCTTTTCGTTTTTTGCACTTCATGTCCTTTTGTCCACTGCTGCAGACTAAATGTTGGACAGATGTTTGGGCTCCACTCCCTTTAACTTCAGTCTTTAATCCTCATGGAGGTATTTCTGAAGCTCCGTCTCCAAGGCCACCATTGACAACCTGTCTTCCTCGTCTTCCTCCTCCTCCTCATCATCAGGAAGAGTCTCATCACACTGATCCGGGAACAAGCCTGGCCTGACGTACAGCTTAGGACTGGATTCTTGGTACTGCGGTGAGCCTGTTAACAGAAGAGATGGTCCTGAGCTCGTGACTATCTTTAATTTGCACAGCTGAGACTACAGATTCTCTACAGAAATGTCTGTACAAAGGAAAGGGTAGTATCACAAAAAATACACTAATGAGTTTTGTGTATTCTATGCTGTGTTCCAGACAACTCAAGACACTGAACATTTCAAACCTATCAGAAAAAGTATAATGCAACACCACTCAAAGTTGGAGTTCCCACTTGTGAACTTGGAGCGAATCCATCTACCCTGACTTAATGAAGAAGCAGTTGTCTGATGTCTCACACAACATGGCAGCAGCCACAAGCCTAAAATAATACACAATATCATAAAGTGAGACCTGTTCTGCATATAAATTGAGGACAAAATATGTATTCTATGTTATTAAGTACCGTAAAATAAAATGTGTAGTGGCCTATCGTGATTTTTTTTTTTTTTTACCTTCCCCTTGGCCTTGATGTATTTAAGCAGGCTGCACTGCTGAGCGTTCAATTGTGTGCAACTTGCCGAAGAAAACCATCAATTTGACACGGTCTGCCATGTTTTCCGTTTACTTTTGGCTCTGTGCACCTGGCATGCTTTGAAGCCTGAAATTGGAAATTTCAACTGGGAAATTCCAACCACTGACTTTGACTGGAACGCAGCACCAATACCTCTTCAATTAAGTGGAACTAAACGAGCCTGGCCAGGTGCCAGTTCTTACTACTTTAAAGTTTGACTGTGTGGGGTGTTCAAAACATGGACTGAGGCCATCACTGTTTGTCAAAATGAAGCTACTCTTAGCATTTTAATTTGGATGCAAATCAATATTGCAAAATAAAGAAAATTATATAGAGAGAGTTCTCACAGTAGTTCTGAGTTGCAGGGACCACCTCTGTCCAGCTGTACTCAGCCAGAGAAATGGGCTGGCTGATCCAGGACTGCAGCAGCAGCTGGTCCAGAGTCATTCTCTGAACAGGATTTGGGTGAAGAAGTCCACATAACACACCATGCAGTTCTGAGAGTATACAGAGAAAAAGTTTCAGAACAAAGTTATAATTATGTTTTTTTTGTGGAAACTGAAAGGGTCATTTGTCAATTACAACTGTTTGCAGCCAGCAGCACAGAACAGCACAATACCCGGAGAGAGGGGGAATGGGGGCTTTAGTTTGGCATCCAGGATCTCCTCCACACCGCAGAATGGGTTCTCACTGAACAGCAGGGTGTAGAGCAACACACCCAGAGACCACATCTCCAGCTCAGGACCCTCGTACCTACAGCACAACCCCAACAGGAGACAAATGATGAAAATAAGCTTGATCCTGGCAATCAGGGAAACATAGCATAGCATTTTATTCATCAATTAATTATGGTTTTTCTAACTTTATGACCAGTGTATCTTTGAAGCTACATATAGTTTAACTGCACATCATAAAGTTTAATGGGTCATAAAACTACTACTACTACTGACCTAGATGCAGGTGTCAGGTTTAACGCTTTGAGTGAGCTTTCTAAATATAAGGGTGGTTGTTCCCCCTTTTCCCATAAAAGGACACCGATATAAAAATGTTCTATTTGTTCTTAAATTAAAAGGAACAAATAACACATGCCATTCTCACGTGTCATGTACGTACGGATTTCCCTGCAGCACCTCCGGGGAGCAATACTCCAGTGTGCCACAGAAATTGTAAAAGAGCTTCTTGGGAGCCATCATGGCAGCAGAGCCAAAGTCGATCAGTCGAATGTGGAAACATTTGTCGATGATGATGTTCTCATCTTTTATGTCCCTGTGTAGGATGTTCTTAGTCCTCAGATAGAAGACGGCAGCCACCAGCTGGGAAGATACAGGACCTTCAGTTTAACAAAACAATACACTTCAGAACCATTCAGCCTGACATATGTGTTTACCTGGCTATGTACATACTTGTCTAAATATGTAACTGGCCAGTGGCTCATCCAGCCTCGGCTGCATGTCTATGAATTCAAAAAGGTCCAAGCCATCTCCATGTTTCTCCATCACCATCTGGAAGTAACTTCCATTCTCAAACACCTCCAGCACCTAGCAGCAAACACACATATTTAGTAGGAGCAAAATTATCTAGCATAATAAATGAAAAGCTTTTTTTTAACAACAACCCAGTTACCTTGACTATGTTGTGATGCTGTACTCGTGTCAGTATGGCGATCTCCTGGCTGACTCGTCCCAACATGGGGTCATCTACCCAGCAGTCATTCACTATCCTGGCCTTGCTAATGAACTTCACCACTACCTGCAAATTTCAAACATACATTAAAGGGACAGTAAATAAAAAAAAAAAAATCTTATTTAGATTGTTTTGGAGAAGGTAGACATCTCTGAGGGCGACAACAGCACTACAACTAAGAGGAAAAATATGTATTCTTAATTTGGGAGCAAACTGTCTCTTTAAAAGAAGCCATGTCATCAAGACTTTGTTTTAATATAACAACTGATGTCAAATGATTCTACATAAAAAAAAAATGCTGCATATTGTATATACATGACTGGAATGTGTTTTTGCATTGATGAAAATGTTTTCTTACTTCTTGTCCATCACAGCGCCTTACTGCCTTCCAGACGAAGCCAAAGGCTCCTTTACCCACAGCTTTCAGAGGCTGGTACTCTTCTTCAAATTGCCCGTCACAGGCTCGAGACTGCTCCAGGTCCATGGTGGAGCGGAGAGCCTCCCCATGACTGGCCTCACCAATCCTCTAAAAAGAGAAGAGGATGATGAGTTGAACAGCAGAACAACAAAGAAATATGTGCCATACCATCATATTACTAAAAACTGTGACTGCCACTGACCTCTCCTAGGCTGGCTCCTGATTGGTTGTGCAGTGATTGATCTGCTTGCAGCAGTGACCCCTGCTGTCCAGCCCTACTTATCCACACGCAGAACATGGAGCTTCCATCACAGAGGTTAGTTTTGCGTACATCACACTGCACATCTGGAGAGAAAATTAGGTACTGATTAAGGTCTTTTTACTTTATGTAACAAAGTTACATAGATTTTAGTTGATTTTCTTTATGGGAATCAGATGAGGTAGTACCAACCTACTCTCGTGCCATCTCTGTGGTATGCACTTCCTTCGTATCGCCCCTCCAGTATCTCTGTACTGTCTGAGGACAGTTTGGGTCCATTTGCTTTCTGTTTCTTAGGTGTAGATGTAGCAGGAATGTCTGCCATCGACTGCACCCCACCATTCAGTGGCGTGCAGAACCCTTGGTTCTTGTCTTTATGAATTGAAGACAGAGCTTCCCACTGATCCTGCTCGCCCTGCTCTTTTTCTTCACTCAAGCCGTCTCTGGCCTCTGCACCAGCGTTCCCAGTCTCAGCAGGCTCCACTTCCTGGTCAGACTCGACCACGCATGGCGAGGGTGTACGCAGGAGCTCAGCTGTATCGCAGGATGTCATGGAGTGTTGGTCATCGCTGTTGTAGCCTCCGCCGCTGAGAAGCTCTATACTACTGCTCAGATTGAGGTCAGCCAGGACCCGGGTCACCAGGTCACCGTCACTGTTAAGGTCCAGGAAACAGCTGGCTGAGTCCACGATGTTTGCTGAGCGAGAGTCCTCTATCTGGCCTGGATCAGACGCACCATGGCCGGCAAACTTCTCACAGAAGCCAGAGGAAGACCTGGGAAATTGAGTTTTAATGAAATAACTGATGGCACTAGATTGGCAGGTCTGAAAGAATAAACACATCCAGACTGTATTATTTCATCAAAAGGAGGAAGGGAAATATTAAGATTTCTGACGAATGCAGTTTTTTGAAGAATCTTAACCTAGCATGCCATTAACAATTAGGGCTGTATCACATTCATATTACTGAAAATTTAGCCCATTCCAGTGGCTATTTGCCTGTAAAGTGGAAATTTATTCAGTCCAAATGGATGTTATGGAGTTAATTTAGATTCATAAGCCAACCTAAACAACTGAAGGAACTCAGGGAATAAAATAAATGGTGGAAAATTTTAATTTCTTAAATAACGAACTTGACCCTCACCTGCTCTCCAGTGAGATGACCTCATAGCTGGAGTCTTGGTGGACAGAGGCACATGAGCGTTGGTCTTTGCCTACATCAGGAGAGGTGCAACCCACGCTGCCAACAGCACATCCATTCTGAAAAGGAGTGTCTAAAGAGGGGAAGACAAAACAAAACAAAACAACACTGAAAAATGCTTGATACAGTTCCTTAAAGACTGCTCTTTTAATGTTATTGCTCACTGTAAGTGTAAAATCCAACACATTATGAAGTACTTGCACATGATATGTTTTGAAGAATGTTTTAATTTATGAGAGTTTCTGTACATTCCAATATGTACTGAAGTTCGGCAGTCTAGTTTCAGGGTTGCAACAAAGAACTACAAATTAATTACTATAAACAACAACTACAAGAGTGTAGCCACATCATACCTGGAACAGCTTTAATGGCAGGTTGATTATTTTCATGAGCCTGACTGTGACGCTGCTGTTCTCGGTTATGGTGTGGTGGTTTGGTGGAAATCAGGCAGGAGGTATCTTCTTCTGGAGGTTCCACCCAAGCAAATGTCTTGAGGAGAGCCTGAGTGGTATCTCCAATGTCCGGTGGGTTACTGCAGAGAGCGACCTGGGCTGCCTCCTCCATCAGCTCTGTAGTGTCATCAGCTCTGAGGAAAGAGTGGCTGGATTTTAATGGGATGATGATGTAAATGAAAAATAATGTTTCATTAGCAGGATGGGTTAGAGGTATCACTTTTCTTAAATCTCTACTTGTTAGGTGTCTTTAATGACCTGTATAAATCAATGAATGACAAACAAATGCACAATTTTTACTTTACTTTACTTTTAAAATTGTAGAATGAATGGACAAGGATGCAAGTCTGTAACAAAAGATTCATTGGTAGCAGCATTATAGAAACTACACTGATTTTTTATTCTCACAAAAGACATCCTTGTTTTCTGTTTTAAGCTAGAGCATTGGCAATTTAAGAGTAAACCCCACACAATTTCTTTGAGTGAGGATACATGCAAGGGCCAATAATTACGTATTTCAGATGTCACATTTAATGATAGTTTCTTATGCACAAGGTGTTAACAATCACTGAATATAGTACTTAGGCCAGCAAACCTGTAAACAAGCCAATTTGAAATTGCAGGAGTATATTTTTAAAGCTGACAGTGTTTGCCCAAGGCTCACATTGATGAGTGTTCTTGTCTGGAGGCTGTAGATCTTACATGTTCAGCTTTACTAAAAGCCTATTAAAACCTTATAGTGTAGTCAATCTTAGGATAAAGAAAAGCTTATTAACCAATTTCAGTTACACTAGACAGTATTATAGGAATATTATTTTCTCTCATTAGTGTACCAAATGAGGGGGCAGCTGTGGCTCAGGACGAGAGCGGGTTGTGTACTGAATCACAGCCCACCTCCTCCTGTCCACATGTCAAAGTGTCTTTGGTCCCGGTCCAAAGCCTGGATAACTGGAGCTGCGTCAGGAAGGGCATTCAGTCTAATAGCCCTTCTAAAAACAAATATGTGGATGATAAAAATCACATTCCCATGACAGGCTGTGTGGGGTCCGGTTTACAAACAAGATACAAAAGATCCGCTATGATGACCTCTAATGATACGCAGCTGAAATAAAACTAAGTGTACTAAATCACGGATATTAAAACATACATAGCTCTATATAAATAACATATAAATGTGGAAACAGTCCTGGACAGACCTGTATATACAAAGTATTTTCAGGAACACAAACTTTTTGAGGCCTTTGTGTCTCTCACTCATCTCCTTCAAAGCTGAAGGCTGGATAAATCAGTAAAACTGTAAATCAATATATCCTTTATGACCAAACATGCTGTGACATTATTTGTCCAACAGGTGGCACAAGAGTGGGTCATTAATATAATGTAAATCCAAATCTTCATCTTCATCTTCCAGTATCACAGTCAGGATCATTTGATCTGCTTATGTTATGAAAGACTGAACTAAAATCAATGAAACCATTAAGATTCCAGGCTTGTAAAATTTGAACAGTTCTGATCCAGATTAAAAGTTTAGAAAAACTTGGTGAAAGAAAAAAGAAAAAGAACGACGGCTGTAATAGCGGTAAGATGTTATAGTGTTTTGGTGTCTCTCCTAGCTGGTTAGAAACACAGAGGTTATATCAGGTTTGACCACTGAGTTGTTGTGTTTTTAGATTTACTGCCGGACACATTAAATATAGATGCAGCCTACTGCTTTTAGGTCCCTGGATGTTGCTACAGCAGCCTTTATCTGCCCATTATTTGTGAAAATATAAAAGCACAGATTTGTTACACGGTGTAGGTCTGCTGGGATATCTTTTTCTGTGCAGATGTAACAAGATCAAGTTGAAGAAGTTTATTATCCTTTGGTAATATGAAGGTAATATGAAATCACTGATTAGGTTGTGACTTACATAACCACTCGTGTGGAGGTGACAGGAGGAGGAGAAAGGGTGGAGAAGGAACTGCCCTGTTTCTCAAGGTGTGTGCTTAATCCAGTGAAGATCCGGCCTCTCCCGGTGGAGGTTCTTCCCTGGACGGTGTGATGCATCATGACCATGTTACCAGCCACCAGTGAGGAAGGGTCTGGGATTGAGAGAAAGAAAGAAAAAGATTAAATCACAAACAGTATAAATAAATTGTGCTGACTGACAAGAATACCTAGAATACACAACAATTAATTTTAAGTCACTGCATTTTTGTAGAAAATGCAAAATTTATGCAAAAGTCATATGAACATATAATTTAATTTTCAAATAAAGAAAGGTTAAAAAAGCTTATCAGACTTAAACTTTCAGAATTGGCAAAGAAAATTACAGTTGGTGTATCTCTGAATTTTGTGTTATTCTTTGTCTTGTTTATTTGGATGATTGTGCGCTAATTTTAAGAGCTAAAGTTCCCATAATTTGGGGGCTGTAAACAGACAGTATAATGTTGCCAGGGAGTTACCGTTGAGGCTATATTTGTTTATTTTGACAAACTCGCACTATTAATAGCATGCCAGATAAAATATTAGCAGTTCCTGTTTGCAATCAACCACCACTGGATGAAGAAAGCTTAAAACGTAATTCCCAGTCATGTTCTGGAGTTACAAGGAGTGTCCTTTTTCTGCAATCTCCAAGCAGATTTATTGAATGTCTAAGTCACACTGAAGCTAAAAATATGTGGATGAGACTCTGAGACTTTAAGTTGTTTTTAGAACAGCGGTATGCACCTGTCTCCTTCACCTCTCTGCCTCTCCCTCTGCACCTCCCCTTCAACTCTTTCACCTCACAGTTTGAAAACAGCTGGTTTAGACTAATCACAGCTAGTGGGTTGCAACAAATCTGCCATCTTGCACTCATCACTAATGTACAGTATACAAATGCTCACCAGATTTCCTTAATATTTTAGATGAGGCTGTACTTCTATTTGCCTCTGCCTGAGAATCCGAGAGGAAGCCAGGCTTTCTGTCCGAGTCAGACATCCATACGTAGAAACCGGGCATCAGAAAAGTGACACTCTGTTGAAGACAAAGCAGGAGTGACAGAAGTGAGAGTTGGCATGTTTGTCAATCCTTAGAGCCTTGTTCAGCTGGTAATGTTGGCTAACCTTTCTCAGCAGCTCGTCCTTGCTGTAGCCAAACAGACTGAGAGCCAGGTGGTTGTGGATGCTGTTGATTGAGCCATCAGGGTGTAGCAGGAGGAGGCCGCTCAGAGGAGCAAACACCCAAACTGTTCCAGAGTACTCCAGTACTGCAGCACTGGGAGAGAGGACGATGCTGTCCACTTTGGCTTCTGAAATATTTGAGACACATGTTGAAGATACACAATTAGTTACAGCAAGTTTACAGCAATTACATTATACAGGGTACATACAGTGTATAGTTTTACCCTTTTGTTATCATTTTAATGTTTTGAACGGGTTAAACAAGCAAATATCAAATTGTTTTGAGCATTCTCTTCAAATAATATTTAGATTATCTATATTGCATGGACTAAAGTGCACTGTGAGAGTGCATTTATGGTGTGTCCAACTCCATTTCTGCTAGTTAAACAGTGCTTAATCTGAGTGCAAAGTAGAGAAAAGGCACAAAGGGGTTGTATTTAGTCTCTTGATTCATCATAAGTGTTTTGGTCATAACATGAATTAAACCAATCATTCTCTTTAAGACCCAGATGTGCCTATGTGCTATTTAAATGGCAGATAAGTTGGTGCTCACTACAGATAATCCACGAGTTGGGCCAGCTGGGTCATAAAAATTAACATGCTCATTTATAGTAGATTTGTTTTGAGTGGGTGAAATAGGCTTAAGCATTTCCCTCTCACGAAAGATGCTGTGTGCATTTATTTTTTTAGGGCACGGAAGCATAACTTGGTTCTGCACACATGGAAATGTTTAGAATGACTGAAAATAGCCTCTCTATAACAATTCAAGTAAACTGTTAAAAAAAAAACACACACACTCATACATCAATACACACACACAGCTTGCACTGCTTGACATCATTTAAGAGATGACTTAATAATTAAAGAAGCTGTTTTCAGTCATTTAAAAACTTTTCCATGTACAGTCATGTCAGTGCAGCAAATATTGTCAATGTATAAGCAGCAAAACTAAAAGCTGTAGTTATAAACTTGACAGGAAAGATGAAACTTTCCAGAGGAAATGTTTTTTAGACAGATCTGATGGAAGTCAGGATTGATCAGAACTATAACTGCTTTACTCCAAACAATTTCACTCCATGAATTGTGTGCGTGTGACATTGGATGTGCACAAGAACACGGAACATTAATTAATAGAAGATCCTGACTGATCCTGTCCAGAGACTTGGACAGTCAATGGCATTATGGTGCTGTGCCTCACGCATTCACACAGCATCTCTTAATCAGGAGATACTTCACCCTATTTCATGCACCTGCAACCCATCTGCTATTAATCAGAATATTAATTTTTATGATCCATGGATTACCTGCAGTGCCCTAGAAGTAGAGTGTATGTGCGTTGTGTACCTGCCTCATGCTCATGCTGTCCTTTAAATAGCAGGAAAATTCTGTGCATTGACTTTAGACCAGTTTTTTTGTTGATCAATAAACAGTGCAGCTACTTTCTGCTTCTTCCAAACAGAAATTCACCAACAACGAGCCTGACTACACTTCATTTTAAAACACGTTCATGGGTGCACAGATGGGCACACACAATGTGGGAGCTGGGTATAAAAATGAGAACTGCCTCAATAACAGCTGCGCTGCATTGTGGGCTACTTTGCGCTGGGGGTAATACAGGACCCTAAATGTTGCTAAATTATATTGCAAGTACAATATATGATCAGTATGGGTCATAATAGGCTGAAACATGTAACTCAAAACTGTCAATGTTTCCCGAGTTAAGAAAAACAGTCCCAATATTTTGTTTGTGACAGTGCAGTTTGTAGATCCAATGTGTTTTTAAATGGTCTATCTGGCTTAAGACTTTTCTCAACCCATTCAGGAACATACTTCTTAAATTTATATACATTCTGATACATGGGTTTCATTGGACAGTGACAAATCATTATCTGTCTTTTATATTCCTGTTGATTGGTTCCATTTTGACTCCTACTCCTTTTTATCAGTGCTTGCCAGTTTCTTCAAATATTCACATTTACATTATCTTGTCTGGCTTCTGTAATTTTTTTCTTATTCTAAAAAGCTGAGGACTATATACTGAAAGATGTTTAAAGTGCTTGGGAAGCATAGCATAGACAATGAATTAAAAACCAGTTTCTCCAGAATAATATTGGGTGTTTTTAATCCCTCTCACCGAGCATTATGTCCCAGTCTTGTCTTTAAAAAACACTAAACACCTTACCAGAGGAGGGCTCTTTTTCATGAGGCTCCTCACAGAGTTCAGGGTTTGAGCCTGCTGACTTGCACGCAGGGGAGGTGAGAGGAGAGCATGGCTGCTTGTCCTGTGCATCTGATCTTTCAAGGCTCTCTGTTGGCAAGGTGCAACCAGTCCTGTTGTTTTGGTGTTGGGGCCTCCCACATACCACTGCCCCCTGCAGTTTGATACAAAGGGGGACTAATGCACCACTTCTGCCTTTACCACAGACTCTCTGAACCCTCAGCATCTAAAAGAAAGAAGGAAAAGCAAAGTCAAAGATGACAGACTTACAAAAATACCTGAGCTTAGAAGATTGTGGGATATAATTTGTTTTCTGTCTGAGAAGCACATTTGTAAAAAGAAACTTGAAAGCAAAGCTTAAGAGAGGGATTCTTTCCTTAGCTGAGCGGGACAGTTTGTAAACTGTGCTTACTTTGGGCAATGCATTACTGTGGAGGGGGATTTGTAAAGAAGGGATAAGCTCTTTAACAGACACTCCTTTTAAATCGTCGGGATGGTAGTATCCATGGAGTTGAGCAAATGCCAAGTCACAGGTGAGGATGCTGCCCTAGAAATTGACATCAAAGGTATAACAAAGAATTGTTTTAATGAGTTAGAAATGCTAACATGTAACAGAAGCACTATATAGAATATGATAAAAAAATTAAGTAATGAAAACATTTTTTTTAAAATTACCATTTAATAAAAATTCCAATAAAAATACTGCTTAATAATGATGGACTTACATCTTGTGAAAATGACAGAAAGGCAGACACCCTTTCCACATTTTCCATCATGACAAACCAGTGCTCTTCATTTTGTGGATGTCTGTGTGTACACACTGACACTGGCACCTCTCCAGACAATGTCACAACATCCACCTACAGAAAAAGCAACATGTTAAACACTCTAAAACAGACATAATCTTGCAATTGAAATTGAAGACATTTGACTGAACAGTAGTGCAATTTGAGCACATTTTGAAGAAGATTCAAGAATTCACTACATAGTTATTTTCAGCTTCATTTTTTTTAGTCAACATATTTCATACCACTTTTCCAGACACAGCCGCAACAGTTCCATCCACTAGCGGAAAATCTTCTTCCAATGCTTCTTCAAGGACCTGACTTGTTTTCTTTAAGATACTGGACAGCTTTTTTCCAATAAGCTCACTGGTGGCACTCTCAAACAGTTTGCAGGCCTGTTCATTTGCTGACAAAATCTGAAAAATTAGGATGAAACAGATTTTCAGGGTCTGCTTTGGTACTGCATGATCAATTCTGCTCAGCTCCCAAAGCTCACATTAAGTGTACACTCATTACCTCTCTGGTTTTGTGGTCGATGGTAAGAATGGCTTTGTTTGGGTTGATGGCAGACGGAGATCCCGACAGACCAAAATCTCCAGAGATGAGTTGACTGAACAAGCTTTCCTCTGTCTCTGACACAGTAGACAGGTGGGGCAGGGAGGCAGCGGAAACCTGGGTGCCGGGGTGTAAGCTTGATATTTGGCAGTTTCTTGTTGCGACAGAACTGTAACAATCCAGATGCTCACCTGAAAGACAGTTATTTTTAAAGGACTATTTTCTCCCCTCCTCATCTTCCCAATTATTTGCCAACTGATATTCCCGTTCTTGACTGCAAACAGCCTTTTGGCAAATAAGTTGGAATTCTGCGATGGTAGTGGCCATTATTCATCTGTTATGTTGCATCAATCATGCACTCTCTAAATGCTGTGATGGCTATTTGCATCCCTAGCTGCAACTAACAGTTATTTTTGTATTAGCCAAAGATGATGATGTTGATTTTTTTTTTTGTTGGAAAATAGCCCCAAAAGTATGAACAACAAATCTACATTTTGGTAATTTTTGTTTTGTACATTGTTTAAAGGATAATCAACTGGGATGTAATAATATATCATATACAGCAGTAAAGAAATATCTCAATACCATACTGAACTGTGAAAATACCTACCGTGATATTACCTGGTTAATTGTTTTATTTTATTATTTTCGTTTCACAAAAGGGCTGCTCCTGACTGTTGTACTGTTTTTGTTTTGCAATTGCACATACATAATTCAAGCATTCATTGCCAAACCTAATTTAATTAAAATTTTCACACATGCTTAGGTCGTTTATTTTATTAAAGAACAGCAGTGGCACTTCAAGTCAACAGGAAAAAATGTGTTTTATGAACAAAGATTTATTAGAGATTTATTACTTAGTAAAGAACATTTGTTCATTTTTGTTAGATTGTGATGAATAATGTATTGTGGATTTTTTTTGGTCATACCTTTTGTTTTTGGTGTAGTCATATCCCTCAATAGTTAATTATCAAAATTGTTTAGGATTAATTGGTATGATTAATAATTTGTCATAATTACAGCCAAATCAGTTACACTCACCTGTCAAAGAACCAGGATAATATCGACGTTGCAGTGCAAGACGGTTCTTCTTGTACAGTGGTCTCCGAGTACATGGGTAGGATTTATTAAGGTCGAAGTCATCTTCCAGGAGATCAGAGGAGAGGTCGGGCACCACACAGATAGTGTCTCCTTTACCTCTGCAGCTTTGGCTCACCCAAAAATGAGCCTCAGTTGACAGCGACATTACTGTTCGTTATCCAGCTGGGATTGACAAAGATTGACCCATACAGAGACAATGAATGGATTGCAGCATTGTAACAACAGTGTACGCTGACAGGTTAAGCTAAGTTAGCTGACTGCAGCAGTTTCAGCTAACAGAGGAAATGTTTTGGTAAAATTTAGTTAGAGTAACTCAGGTACGAGTGTCAAATTTGAAGATTGAATCCGACACAATACTTACCTCAAGCCGTAGACAGAAACTGCGCGGCTAGTGTTTCCTTGCTGCTAATGAGCACAGCAGTTTCGGTTGACGCTAGTTGACAAGGTAACGTTACCTCCCCTGCGCTTATCTGGCTAACTGTTAGCCATCTGCTAACTACAAACAAAACACTGCTGTGCTCTGTTTGGCACTGAAATAGCAGGGCTGCCGCGGCTGTCTTGAACGCCTTTATTCCGAGTTGATGTTACCGTAGCGTTAGTACAACGCTAACACGCTTTGAGCAGGTTAGTTGAGGAAAAAAACGAGATTTTAATGCTATTATTCCACTTTATCCAGCAACAGTTTTTGTAAACCGCGGGCTTCGAGCGCCAGCCGAGCTGAGTACATCCAAGCTTCGAGGAAGTCCGCTTGAACCAATCAAATATCACGCTTCTAGACAAGAACAGTTCATTGGATAATTCACCGGAAATGCCCGCCTTTGTTTCCATGGGAACCATGCGACAAAAGCAACCAAGTAAAACAAATTTTTTAAGAGTTTCTTATGAAGCGTATATACTTTTCACAAGTCAACTAATTCATACCACGGTTTTTGTAGTAATACTAAAACTAAATCGAAAACTGAAAATAGGTGTGAAAAAAGTTTTAGAAACGAACGTTTAGAAACGAAAAAAAGAAAGAAAAAACCTAACTGAAACAAAATGGTGTACCCCAAAACATAACCTAAATGAAATGTAAATATACAGGAAACGTTTTTAGGTTTAATCTTTGTACATCTGGTCTAATTTCTCAACACAACAAGCATGAGGAGGCATTAGTGCTTGTTTATTGAGACTGGGACGTTTCTGAACTTCTTAAATCTGGCCCCTGACAAGAGACAACAACATTGTAATAATAAATAAATAAATAAAACTAATACCGAAACCTACGAAAAAAAAAACAAACTAAAAAACAAACTGAAACAAGCAAACCAACAATAGGAACTAACTGAAGCTAAACCTAGTAGGTTAAAAAACAAAATTAAAACTAATGAACCACACAAAACTATAATAACTCTTATTCACACATAATTTTATTATAAAACAGGAAGACACAGACAAACCCCAACAGCAAACAGCAGTAACTACGTCAGAGTGTTTCAAGTCACAGTTTTTTTTTCTTACTGCGGTTTTACAATGTAACTCAGCAAATAATAATAAGTCTACTCTGGCTCTGTTATTTCAAATCGTAAGGGACAAAAAATTAGAAGGCATCCATAATATTAATAGAAAATTACTATAGATCTTTAAAACATATCACATGAGAATTATAAGCTCTTTATTTGTATGTACAAATCCGATGAACAACACCAAAATACATGGTTGGAACAGACAAAACATAACAAAAATCATCCCATTATGTAAAACTGGCATCTGGGAGAAGTTGGGTAAGAATTCAATGTGTTCCAGTTGACTTCAGGGATCCATATGGTTTTATTTTTTTTAATGAGTCTCTTCATTAGCTACATGGCTTTGTTTTTAAACCCACAAGCTCCCCTTTAGGAGGATCATCTCCCCAACTTCGACTAGACGAATGTTTTAGCCACAACACAGATGGAAATTAAATGAATTAGACATTATCATTACTGACAGAAAGTCTGGCATAGTCCAAATGAAAGGGGGAAGGAAGGGGCACAATAGGAAAGTACACTATGCTGTACTTTTGCATAAGTGAAAAAGAAATAAAATACAACACGAGGAGATGAAAAGCTCATCCTGTCATATAGCTGCTTAATAAGGAAAATATGTAACAGTCAGTACAGATGTTATATTTTAGTTTAACTTAGCTCTCTTGGTATTAGCAACAACATTGTGAGCAGAATTTCAGTTCATCCAGTACTGAAACAATTCATCACGTTGACAGGTCAGCTCCAGCTGCAATGGTTGTGTTAGCGTATCATCCAGTCTGCTGATTCCAGGCCCAATTACACACGTCATTTTCACATCACAAACATCTAGTAATAAGGTAGAGTTCTGGAACATTGGGTACATTTTTATACACCACAACTTTTTTCATCTTTTTTTTTTCCAGGACAATAAGTGCCTCTCAAGATTTCTTTTCTGGATATAATGACCCTCTCAGGTAACACTTTACGTTTACAGGTAATAAGGCCCTTATAGATGCTTATTAACATTAAGATGTGTTCAAAAGACTATATATGTGTTCAGAATTAACAATAGAATAAATTTGTACGATGTAAAGCATGTAAGAAACTTGTTAACAGTTTATATACGGCTTAAGAATGTTAATAAAAGCCTTATGAGTTTGTGATAAGTGTCTACAATAACATTTCAAATACATTAAATGAGTTCAACTAAAGAGGGACATAATAGGTAAGTTATGTCACTTGTGTAAACAATGCTTTTTAGGGTTAATAAATCCTGTATTATGCACTTTTTAACACTTACCTGCATTTTAAGGTTAACAAATCCTTTAGCATGCACTTATTAACAGTTAACCATTTCTTTTACTATTATTATTTTCATAGTATTTTTTATTAGATAGTGACAGCTGAGGAGAGACAGGAGAAGGGAGACAGCAAGAACTGCTAATACTAATAAATGCATGATAAGTATTTAGAAATCATATAAATATAAATAAAGCAACTATTACAAGTGTATTAAATTTGTAATGCTAAAGAAATTATAAGAAATGCTTTTATTAACATTCTTAGGCAGTCTATAAACTGTTAAGTTTCTTAAAAACGTTTATAAATGTCTTATGATCTAACAATAAACATTATAATGCTATTATTAATACTAATATAATCTTATTAACATATATTAATATTAATAAGCATGTTATAAGTGCTTGATTACCATTAAGTAATGATTATTAATATGAAACATTATTCACTCTTATTCAGATAATTAGATGTATGATAGTTAATAACTGGCCATGCTAGTGTCAGTCAACTTCAGTTTGATCTATTTCTCCATGATCTAATATTTTGCTTCTTTAAGTTTGTGGTTCAGCAGTGTTTGCGACTGAAATCATCTCGCTGGATCTTCTAACTGTTATTCTGTCGGGTGGCCGGCCGCTTTAGCTGTAGCATGCATGTTTTGTCAAGTAGCTCACCTTACAATAATGAGAACTGGTTGATCTTCAAACAGACAAGGAGCCAAGCAGAGCACTTTGACACAGTCACACATACAGTCATACGCGCACACAAGCAGAGTTGGGCACGCACTTATGGTGCCATGGCTGTGAGGAGTGAGCTTTGACAAGCTTTTCGAGCATAGTTCACTAAAACAGGGTCCATCCTAATGGTGGTAGTCCTTTTTACTGTGAGGACGATTTCCCAGTATATGATCCACTTCTGAGGCGATTCCCGCTGTCATCTTTGGAATTACCTGTGGTGCCGACAAGAGAAAGAGAGAGAGCACATGATCAATGCTGTTTGACTCCTGATTACTACTACTAATACTGAAAGAATTATTCAGTCAGGCTGAGGAAATGTGTGTTATACCTGAATGGCTCCCAGGTTCTCTGTTAGCTGGCTTGGATTGGAGGATCCCAGCAGCACTGAGCTCACTCCCTCGTTCCTCAGGCACCAGGCTACAGAATGGTGGACAGGAAGAGTTTTTACAGTTGTGATTGTGATTGTGAAATCTGTATAATGCTCTTTAAACAAACAGTTCATTAGACTGGCAACATTTTCAACGCTTTTGCACCAAGTGCACCTCTCTTCTTTTACATTGCAGTTGTTGACTGTGTATTTCTCTTAAAAGTGAGAAACGCATGAGTGAAGTAAACCATACTGAATGGCTAGTTGCCTTTGTTGGCTGGATTGGTTAGGTTTAGGCATAGTTCAGTGCCTAATGTCTTTTTTTCAAAATAAAACTGCACATTTTAGAGCGATCTTTTATTGTGACCAGTCCAAGGCACACCTGTGCAATAATCATGCTGTTGTTGTATGGAGAAGCGCTCACTAACACAGATTTTAAGAAATTTGTGAACAAAATTTAATGTCTGATTATGGAGGCGGCAGTAGCTCGGTCTGTAAAGGGATGGCTTTGCCCGCTCAAGGTAGCTGGAGAGGTTTTAGTCCACCGACATGCCCTTGAGCAAAGCACTGAACCCCTAACAGCTCCTTCATTCTGATGCATGTCTATAGGTCTTATTTGTGCATGTGTGTATTTTGGGCCTATATTACAACATTGAGAAAAAAATTAATTCACATTTAATGGATTCCTCAGCCTCATTGTCTACGTACAAAAAGAGCATAATAATAAAAACGCAACAATCAATGTGATAATTACCATATTTACTGTATGAACAGCATTTTCAAAGAGCGTTATCAGCATATAATGCAGATTGTTTTTATTTTTTTATATTTTAGTTTCATAGGTAGCACGTTATGTATGATATATTTGAGTGTGTTTTTTTATAATTTTATAAATGTGCAATTTTGATTGCTAAAATTTAAAATATATTGGTGATTTGATATGTCTATATTTTACGTTTTTATGTATTCTTTCTTGCACAGCGTCATATGTATTTTTATATTTCCCTCATGTATTTTGTATTTTGTGTGTTTTATGTGTGTTGTACCTATGGCTAACTGTGGCAAAGTACATCCGAGCTTCTCCGCGATGTGAGCCAGTTCTTTTAGCTTCGCTTGTTGTTTCCTCCCATCTTCACTCATTATTTTCTCCCTCAACCACTGATATGGCTGAAGCAGCAGAAAAAAAAACCAAAAACAAATATTAGAATAAATTCTCAGAATCAGGCAGAAATGAGCAATTGGTCAAAATAAATGTTCTCTGTACCTTCATTGAGGCCCTGGAGGATTCTGGGACGCCGTTCTCGTACTTCCCCGTGATGATTCCACAGGCAAGTGGGGACCAAGAGACGACACCGACACCTGAGAGAGAACAATGACCACTGAGCGACTGGATACAAAATCTATCACAGACCTAAATCCATAAAAAAAAAAAAAAAAGTTCGACTTCAGGAGAAACTCACTGTAGACTCACCTATCTTATGGTAGAGCTCTGGCAGCTGAGTTTCCACTTTGTCCCTCTGGAAGAAGTGATACTCTGCCTGCTCACACACTGGTGGAATCAGATTGAACTGCCTGGCCACAGAATACGCTTCCTGTTTGTATGTGAAGAGAGAATATAAATAAAGAGGATACATTTTCTTGTCCCATTGCTGTATATCGCTTATAATGTTTCAATAGTATAGTGTTTCTACATACTGTCTGACCTTAACATCACATGTTTCAACATTATTCAGAATCCACCTTCTCCACAAACAAAACTAATTTTTCTATCCGTCCCATCATCCTCCATCTTTCCTATCTTTCATAGAGAGTCTCCTGAGTTGTTCCTTTATCTGCTGGTTTCACTGCCTCAGTAAAAGACAGAAACAGCCTGGACAGTATTGTTAAAATCTGTTCTGAGATCACTGCACTGAAACAAAGAGATCTGAGTTCTTTCCGCAACCAAAGTATTCTCCAGAAAGCAGCAAGTATTTTGGCTTCTTATGCACATGTTCTTGCAAGTGAGTTTTATGTTTCCGTCAGGGCACTGTTGTGCTTTACCTGCTTATAAATTGAACTGTTTCAAATTATTCATTCCCTCTGCAGTGCAACAACTAAATACCCTGCAGGGTTTTAACCATTGTAACTGTTGCTGTAAGCTTTAGCTGTACTTTGCTATTGTGCTTCACAAGTTTATGCATCAGTATTATTTACAGATTGTATTTCACATTTAACTCCCTTCTGTCATGATTTGCATGTTTGTATGATACTAAAACAATTAAGTATTTTGTGATTTGAAAATACAAAAACACAATCTATACATTAAAAAACTAACATTATCATGTCAGGCGTTCTCAATGTGCGTCTGACTGTAACTTTCCTACATTGAAAAGATGGGATATTTTCTCACATTAAAAACAGCCAGTCAGGATTTCTTAGAGCTGGGAGGTTGCAAATTCAGGGGTGCATGCTGGGTGATTTATAGCTAATACAGTGAATATATTTGCCAGTTGTAGAGCACATATGTTTACTAATTACTGTTTTCTTCTGTTGTTTTTTGTGTCGTTCAGTAAGCTTGCCTTAGCATGAAATATCTGATCATATTTTATTTACGTAATTATTCCTATCTTAGAGGAAATTTGCACCAAAAGCATCATCTTCTTTCCTCAAACTAAAGGTCACGAGGAACACAAACGAAATATGGTGGTTGACAATTAGTATGTAGCTGGATCCAACAGGACACATGATTCACCTTTAGATGGGCACCGCAGCCTGTGATTTTCTAAAAAAAAATTCTACAGTTTGAATTTGGGGATAAATGGTGTATTAGCTAATTTAATTACAAATAACAAAATATACTGGTATTTTACACATTTAACTGAAAGTACTGTCCATGAATATACTGTATTGTATAACATCCAGTAGCAGATTTCATTCTCCCCTTCTGCAGCACAAAGAAGACTAGACGTCATTTTACTTGCTGATAGCCTCGGAAGCGAGGCAAAAATGTCTAGGTAAATATCTCCCACTGTAAATCTATATTATTATACATGTATATGTCAACTAAACAGGAACCAGTCATCTTTATTTGCATTTTCCTATTTCCTGAAATCATTCATTCTGCCTGCCTTTGTAAATACTTTGCAGTGGGAAAGTAGTCTGCAAAGTTGTTTTTAAATGTGCTTCATGGAATTAAAAGTTGTTTCCACAATATGATTACAGGAATATGCAAAAGCTAATTAATCTCAATATATTGCCCAGCCCTTAATAGGGGCCGTTTTAGAACTATTTGTCATATGAAGCTTTTATTTCTTAGCAAAGTTCATCTTTATCACATGTTTCTTGTTATGATTTGCATAAAAACATTTTCTATCACTCACCATGATTTCCATGGCGGACCACCGGGACGTACCCCAGTACATGGACATGCCCTGGTTGATCACATGTGTCATTGCTCTCACTATCTCTGTAAAAACAAAACATTAAAGAGCAGATATGTACATTGTCAATAATCAAACAGTGGATGGCGCCACAATTGCAACTTTTGTAACCTGCACGGAGACTACACCTTATCTTACATTAATTTCATATTAGAAACACAAAAGAAAATCAGACTCAGGTGGTATTTTTCATCAGATGCATAAAAAAAAAAAAAAAAAAAACTTGAGCAAAGTTTAAAGAAGTCTAGAAGACATTACAAAAGCCTTTAGTAAAACTGACACCTTCAGGACAGTAAAAACAAAGATGATGCTTGAAATGTATTCAGCCTCTTTGTGAGAATGGCTCATTCCTTTTTGAACTAGTGTGTAAGCAGATATTCTTTGCTGCGGTCATACGACTTAATGTGACTAAACGCTGCAGGGGTTGAATAAAAAGACTCAGCCAACCTTGGCAAAATGTTGCTTGTGCTGCTGAACAAATCATAGCAAGTTACAGCCGCGGGGCTTGAGGTCAGCTTCAGTGGCCTTCAGTGGTTTGTGTGTTTTTGCCTGAGGATGCAGCAAGGAAGTAATGGTGGGTGGACTAGTGGACTAATGAAAATTTAATTTATTTTATTTATATTATCTAATAAAAAACTGCTGTGAAGCTCCTTTCTCAGAGGAGTTTTTAAACCAAGGACATGTCCAATAGGAGGATGAAGCTATTATTTTGAATGTGTATCTGTTGTATTCTGCCCACAAACACTCTAATTACTGTGGAAAACAACAGCAAGGTGATAAAGTAATTGATGTGATTTTTTTTAAGTCTGTAATTGCTCACTTTAGTCTGTAATTGCACTTAAAATGCATTAATGAAACATCCGCTACATTAGCCGAATGCAAATTGTGGAGACAAAATACGAGCAAGGAGACAGAGAATGAGGGTGAAAGAGACCACAGCGGAGTGTGATTAAAAAAGAGCGATTCCTTTTCATCAGTAGTTCTCTCTCTGGACCAAAATGTAGCTCAGCGAGAGACAGAGAGCAAGTGTGCGTGTGGGTGAAGCAGGTGCGAGGGTATGGAGGAATAACAGTGCATCTGCTCCGAATGGCAGGGAGTGAGGGATTTGGAGGGATGTGAGGACAGAAGGAAATATTGTGAACCAACCTCGGAGCAACACACGATTCACAGGAGTTTGTGAATATATGAATAATCCACCTTAGTGCCAGGAGGGGAGGATGACAACTTGATTCACAGCTATATCCGTACTTATACTGGCTAGTCTTTACATAAAGTTTCTCTGCGCAAGGCTGCAGTGAGTCATCAAATCCAACCACAGATGCCGCACGGAGCGTAGTGCTCAGGTGAGATATCCAGCATGCACCATCAGCACCCCACTCACATCAAGCCCACTTCAGGATTTTGAGGAGGATGATGTGGGTGAAGTTGTGGGCAAATGTGCATGGTGATGTGCATGCATGTAAGAACCACATTTACTGTATTATGCCCTTGAAGGTATGAAATTGGTGCACAATTTAGATGAGAGGCTCGCTACCACTCTCATGTCTGTACAGAAAACATGTCAGCCAGTTAGATTAGCTTAGCACAAAGGCTGTGCACAGGGACAACCAGATACCCTGGTTCTGTCTAAAGGCAACAAATCTAGCACCTGTAAAGCTCACTAATTACAGGGAAAACTGGGCACTTTTCATGTTGAAGTCCAGTCAGTGTGGATGGTAAATGTAGTCAGCAGAAGTCTGTGTTATATTTACTGAAAGAACTGAAGAGTTCTAATGCTGCAAAATCTGTTGTTCCTCTTGCATCCAGTAATGTCAAAGTGATGTAGGTAGTCGTCACCTCTGGGTAGCCACGGTGCGTGCTAGATGAGTATTTTTGTCACCTAATGCTATGTTCTAGCCAACAAAATAATAGCTATAGGCTATAGTGGTGATATGCTTAAACACAGGAGTGGGCGTCAGAAGCTTGTGCACAATGCATCTTGGTACATGTAGGCACCGCCGGCACGGCTCCACGAGCAGGAGAACTCAGTTTTCTTGGTCAACATAGCACACACTGAGGAATCGACCACATTTACCATCAACACTGGTTAGACATCCACATGAAGAGTGCCAGAATTTTACCTTTACTATGCTGAAAGTCTGGCACATAACCCCCAGCTGCAATGTGTCAAATTAAACAAACAAGATATGGTGGTAGATATGGTAGATTTCTTTACATTTAGAAAGAGGCTGACCAGCCTTTTCCCCTGCTTCCAGTCTTTATGCTAAGCTAAGTTAACCACAGTTTCATATTTACTGATGGACATCTGATTCTAAGGGATGTTATCGGCATGTGCAGACTAAAATGCACAGTCACACGAATATGCAAATTTGTGTCTTTGCTCCACTTTTAAATCTGGAACACGCTTCTCTATAACTCATTGTATCACACTCGATCCATATTAAAGTGATCGGCCCGAAGAAATCCAAGAGGGGTAGAAACTTGTCTAAACGGGAGGGTGGCCAGACATGTCTGCCAGAGCAAATGTAAAAAGAGCTGGCAGATTGGTCTGGTTCTCAGGCTACAATTTATTGGCACAAACATGAAAATCTTAGATATGCCGCAAGCTTGCCTGAAAATGTTGAGGCATGGTATTTAGCCATTTAAGTTGTGACTTAATGTCCATGTAGAATATTGTTTGGGACTTATCACTTAATGTTTCATATTGTTATAGTTAAACAGGCATGAAATGCTGTTAAAATCCTGTTTGTGTGTTAAATGCATAAGCTCACTAACTGCCTGGCTGCTAGCCAATATCAGCCTGTCCTTGAGACAGCAGCAACACGCCACTGAGTCAGGAACATTTGGTCAAGTTCAGCCAGCAGGTATGACAGCGGCCTTCTGCAGAGCGCAGTCAGGATTGTGGAAGAAAGCATACATAACACAGTGATATATCCACATTTGTCTGGGCAGGTGTCAATGTGGATGTTTAGGTGTCTTTGTGAGAGCGGTTTTACAGGGAGGCGTTTATCCTCCTCATGCATACACTCAGGGCGGTGATCAATATGTCACACCATGGGAGATTTCCAATGGCGGATGAAGTCCTTTCTTAGCTCTACGGTCGTGGGAAAGAAGGTTGTGAATGTGCAGCCAAGAGGAAGATAAGTACCAAGGTACTGAGTGGGTGTGATCACCCTGCATGCTGCTCTTTATTGCTGAACATTTGAGGAGAGAGGTGACATCCTGGCACTTGAAGGAATGTCCTTTGGGTTTGTGTTCGGTACGCTGTGGCAGTACCATTTAATTTTCTCTCCAGTGAAAACGTCTTGGCTGGAGGGATTGTTATGAAGTCTATTTACTGAAGCCATGTCTGCTCTTTTTCCTCGGCCTGTGGATCCTATTCTTTACCCAGTCTGTCCGGGGGATTTTCATATTCACTTGATTGAATGGATTCAATTTGCTGCATATTGCTCTGTCAAATAAAAAATGATGCTGACTGACTGGATCGCAACATTGTGCTGAGACAGTTTACTCTGCAGGCTATAGTGGGCCTATTAAAAAATGAGTTCACAATGGCACAGATGCTACACCTTGAGGCACCCTCTCATCATATTTGCCATAACGTGAGTACACTATTTGGCAACCTGTGAGATGAAATTCCGGATAGACCTTTAACCCCTTGGAAGAAGTCACTATATAGTGACAGCTGCAACGGTAAAGAGCAGCAGGGCAGAATGAAAGGCAAGACAGAGCCAGGCAAGGAAGGAGGAAGTTACATTTTTGTGATACAAGTTGTGCCCGACCATCCTGTTAGACTGGATATAAGCCAAAACACGAAGCAAGAACAAGTATGGGGAGAGAAAAAGGGAAACACAAGGATAAGGATGAGTGGATGAGAGAAAGAAAGCAGTGACAGTAACAAAGGGAGACTCTGCAGCCATGACATCACTTTTTTTTGTCCCCAAGGGGACACGTGTTGTCTCACACAAAGTCGGAAGCAGTTAAAGTCACTAGAACAAAACACAAACACAAATTCCACACAAACGTGCACACACACTTGTTAGTTAACATTATTGGTAGCATTCTATTTGATGGAGTGTGCATAAGACATGACTTTGTTATAACCATGAAATGACACCTGTCATGAACATAATAAAGTCTTTATGAATTGAGGTTGAGGTGATTTACCTTATTGACCAGTAGCTAATTTACAACTCTGTAAATGACCTCAGTACTGTACTCTGTTGTCAAAGTGACCTTATAACATTTACAACATCTTTATGACAAGTCCAAATGGTACCGTTGTTGTCGAGGTCAAAGGAATTATTCATGACACTGTTATAAAAGCATTTGACAGTGTAATAACATTTGAGGACATCGTTATGATAAGTCCAAAATGTAGAACTATGGTTGAGCTCAAGGTAAATATGCGTGACACAGTTATAATAGTCTCATGACAGCCAATGTTACAACCAACCACATATGACAGTATAATGTAATGTTGAATCATAAAGCAAACTAAACAGTTACCTTAAGTTTGATAACGTCACGTTGTCATGAACATGAACAACACAGGTTATGGTGTCTTGGTGAATGTCACATTGTCATAACAAAGACACTGTTGACTTGATTAATGTCAAGTTGTCATAACAAAGACACTGACAGGTTGTTTTGTCTTGGTTAAAGCCAACATGTCATAACAAAGCCAAAAACCAAGACATCATAGCCTGCCAATGATTACGATGTCTTTGGTAATGCCAAGTTGTCACAACAAGGACATTGTTGGCTTGATTGATGTCAGGGTATCATATCAAAGACGTTGTTGGCTCAATTAATGTCAAGTGGTCATAACAAAGACAACGACAGGTCATGATGTCTTAATTAATGTCAATTTGTCATAAAAAAGACATTAACAAAGACATCATAATCTGCCAATGGTTATGATGACTTTGTTATCATAAAGTTGTCCTAACAAAGACATTCTTGGTGTTATTAACGTAAAGTTGTCATAACAAAGAAATTGTTGGCTTGATTAATGTCATATTGTCATAACAAAGACATCTCAAACAATTTCAACAGTAAAACTGACATAATTTTCAATTATGTCGTAACATTCATAAAGACTCCTTTATGTTCATGACGGGTGTCATGACATGGTTATGACATTGTAATGACAGTCGTATGTACATCCTTTCAAATGAAGTGTTACCACATTCTTGTCTTAATAAGAGATTTGGAGCTCAAGCTGGTCTTCTGTGCTCTACATTGATGCTGTTAATCCTGTTTTAAGGAACATGTGGGTGTGTAAATCAATATCTTCATCTTGACATGTAAACTGAACTGCTGATGCCCACAGAGATGTAGAAGTCTGACTCTTAACATGTTCACACTGCTACTTCATCCCCAAGCGAAGCTGTTTAAAAAATCTTTGTGCTAATGCACGAGGATACACAGTTTTGTGTGTACATGCAGCCCCACACTCTCCCAACTTGTTAAAAATGACTGACCCTCTCCACGGTGATTTATGGCAATGGCCTTGCTCCACTGTAATGAAGGATGAAGAAAATGTGAACAGTGTTTTACACTGATTAATGGGTGTGACTGGGTTGCAGAGCTGCTGAAAGCAAAACACACTGAGCCTATCTATCTTTACATTTGTAAGCGTTTGTTTTTTTTTTATCTGACATCTCTCTCTGTTCAGTTTTTATCATCCTGTCACCCTCTCGATCAATCATTCTATCAATCAGATTAGACTTAGATGTCAATACTGGAATGACTTTATGTGCAGAGACAGGTTACTAGAAAGTTTGACTGAGCACCCCGCAGGGCCCGTCTGCCAGTCACCAGTACTACCAGTGACAGCAACGCCCCAGGAACGATAAGCATGACAGATTGGCCTCCCACAGTTTGCTGGCTCGCAGGGGAGGAAGCATGGGGGGCAAAGGGGAAAGACTGGAAAATATTTTACTCAGCCCAGTGAGAGTCCATCCACTCAGCCAAATACTACCTGTGGATGTGGGCTGATAAGATAGAAGAGTGGCCCAAGTATCTGTGATGGCCACTTCATAAAAAGGAAGTAATTTAGGAGGAAACTGGAAGTATGTAAAAGAAATAAATGGTGGCATAAGGTAGATGTGTAGGAAAGACAGCACTGGAGTGTTGAAGGAATAGAGCGCGCAGCTTGTATCTAGTGAGACCAGCCCAAAAATACACCAGTTTCCCCCAGGGGGGCCAGATAATCCTGCTTCAGAAGAACAGGGAGGGCTGGGAGCGGGTGCAGCCCAGAGACCCTGTGAAAACCGGCGATCCCACAGCGACAGAAACAGAGAGAGACCGAGAGTGGTAAACTAAAAAAAGAGGACGAGCGATGAGGCAAGATTGTCAGATTACGTGAAATGTGTGTGTTTGTCGGAGGGAGACACAAACACGCTCGACCACAAAGACAAACCCCTTCGGTCAAAGGCAAAGGTCGCCGGTCCAGTGAGGGCAGCGGTCTTGTCAGTATTTCTCACCTTCTCGTGTTTCAGAACAACATGCATTGTCCCTGCCCTAGGCCTCCACCAGCGGTCACTCACCCTCCATGGGAGTGTTGCTGTCTGGCCGGTTGGCGAAAACCACATCCACATACTCAAGCTGCATCCTCTGGAGGGAGCCCTTTAAACCTGAAGTGAGAGGAAAGAAGAAGGTAAGAAATTAGATTAAGTAAGTCAACAGAAATCACTAGCAGTGTGCATCTGTTGTTGTCCTGGAGTGGATGTACATCAGTTACCAAACATACATCAATAAATATTTCTAATTTGGCATAAGCCCTCATAAGCCCTGGGTACCATCCATCTACTCATAAATACTTCAACTAATACCAGTGGACCAAGGAGACTTATTACAGTATCATTCAGACATGCAAGCCAGTAGAAAACCTTGTCCCTTGACACCTTTGGACATGTGCATGCTGGCCTGGATCTGCAGAGAAAGAGTGATAATAACCTTGTGCATGTGACTCCCTCCAGTTCTCCTTGCTATTCATTTAACACTGTCATGTCGGTAAGTTATAGAAATGACTTCACAATAAAATCACTAAAATCAGCTTAAGCCCGATAAAAAACAGCACAACATATGGTGAATTTCTTTGCTCTTTCCTATTCACACATCCAGGAGATACAGATCTGCATTACTATTCCCTTGGAGTTGTGTTTCTCTTCACCCAGTGAAGTCCAATATTCACTTTCCTTTTAGCTCTACTTTGGTCTCTACTAACTCCTGAAAAAAATGTCTGGCTCTGTAGCCGGACATTTTTTCCACTGTGTTCACCAGCTAGCCACTAACCATGTCTGTTTGCTGTTTGGTGAAGTCATGACCCGCTATACTAAGACTCATTTGGCTTGTACTTGTTGCCTTCTTTGGTTTGGGTTTGTTAGGTTATGTGTAGGTTTAGGTATGAGGAGTGTGATTGGGTAGGGCTAGGGTAAGAATAATAGGACATGCCTTTGCCATTCTGGGAAAAGAAAAATTTAGAGACATTTCACTGAAAACTGCTGCCTTTGGGTGTCCTAAGTGCACCACAGTCCCACAGTTCACTCTTGGGTACCCATAAAACCCATTTCCATCCAGATATACTGAGGTGGGAGGCCCCTTTGAAAATGGCCATGCCAGTTTTTGGAGCGTTATTTATCACCCATCCTGACCAACATGACAGTGTTGGTACCAATGGACTCATTAGATCTCTTAGTTTCATAGGACACTGATATCTCCACTCCAGCTTTTAAACTTATCCAGCCACAGCCTCTGAAATACAGTCATGCTGGCCGAGGACGGGGGTGTCCCCGCAGGCTTTATTAACGCAGTAGGTAGAGCTGTGAGAGGCTGTATTGGTGCCCCCTCTAGCACTTGGTGCCCTATGCACAGTGCGTGATGCCCCTGTATATAGCGGCAAGACAAAGAGGTGAGAGTGAATCATACACTTAAGTTGCAAGAAAAACAGAACAGTGAGCTGGAAGATGCTATAAAGCTTCATAGAGTTGAGAGGAACTGCAGAGTGAAGTGAGAATCCTTTGGCGGTTTATCTACATACATGTAGTCATGTGATCTATTATTAATCTTAAAATATTGATTATAGCTGTTTTACCTGAAAAAAGATTTGTGATGGTGCCTACTTCAGTTTTCTTTTTTTCTCTTAAATGTGGAATATGCAGGATTTCTCTCATCATTCGCTGTTTATAAACACATCAGGAAAGTAGTTGATTGTTGAGTTTCATTCCCAGGAAATCAAATACCAACATTTTGGTTTGATAAAGTGTCTCAAACACAGCAAAATACTGAGAAAATAAGTAAATACAGACAGATGCAGATGCAGACACAGTCACACATTTGTAGTGGGTCATAAATGATAACGGAGGGGGGGGGGGACCTGCATAATATGCCTTTAAAACATATGAATAAGGTAAAAGGTAAAAATAAAAAATGGGATGAACTGGATCCAAGGGGGAATTAAATTCAACATTTTCATAAATATGGCAAAGTGACAGTTGACCACATGTGACTGAAGGCCTGCCAGCTTGATCTGGCCCGCCACATCATTTATTCCAGCTTGCATCTGGGTTGTCATATTCAGCCTGGTTTACCTAGTAGGGGTCATGATTATGGAACTACAAGTCCCATTCACCAAACAACAAAATGCTACTTTGGTTTTAAAGGAAATGCAGTATTTGTCCCCTCAAATACTAACTTAACGCCCCTTATTCAACAAAGTAATGTGCTTTTCCTGACAATTTAACTTGATAAGTGATGATTGAGTGAGAGCTCGTTTATGAGGAAGAAAAAAATAATTTTTGAATTCTTAATGGATTTATGGTGAGCAAAGGGAAAGCAGTTACTAAAGTGGAAGACACGATTCAATAAGATGAAGCACCTTTTGTTAATAAACCTCTTTCATAGCAGACATTTTGACTTTTTGTAGCAGGAAAAGCACAGGTGTAAGTAATGACATTAATTAAGGCTGCACTTCATTGAAATGTCCCCGTAAGTCATGACAGACTGTGAGCATGCATAATAGCAAGAACTGAACACCAGATTGGAATTCAGCCATTGTGTGTTTCCTGATATAAGAAATGTATTTTATGCTTGACGCAACAAGACTTTGCAGTACCATGAAATATAAACTGCTGAGATTCAGACAGCTAAACTTTTGGACACATCTTTACAGTTTTCTCTCTTCCTGTTCCTGTTAATTAAAGCAATACTAGCTAAAATTTGAGCGAATATATAACACATTCTTCTTTTTACAAATGAAAATTTGAATTTAAGCCAGCACTTTTACACTATACTGCCACGGGGTCTGGTGTGAGTGTATTGAATCAGTGTGCTGACTTTATACTGCTACTATAATTGTGTAGTTGTAGAATAGCATGGCGAGATGCTAGACAGTGGAAGTTTAGCATTTAGCACTATCCCATAACTGTCACTTAATGCCACTGTTCGGCATAAATTACATAATCTCTCTTAGAAACAACTGGACTCTTTTGTGACACAGTAAATGTGGCGGAGTCCGCCACGATGCACCGCCATGTTTTTACAGAGTACTGGCTCCCGGATATAGCCTTTGACATTTTCTGCAGCCATCGTAGGTTCTCCTACGCTTGGAAGAGAAGGTGAGACAACTCCGCTGCTCTGCTCTACTCAGCTGGTTGCAATCTGCAACATCATCGCCAGATTCCACTAATTCCTACACACTGGTCCTTTAAATACAAGAACCAATATATGAAATGCAACCATGGCTTTTTTGTTGTTCAAATATTAAGTTTAATATGAACTGTGTCAAAAATGAAGGACCCCCACACATTACTAATTAATTAAATTAATTAATTAATTAAATAAATAAATAATAGAAATATTTAATTTTATTTTTAAATTTCAGGCTATGGTCAAAAGTACTTTGTTGTCCCTTTAACACTTTTAAATATAAGTGAATGTCCATTACATTAAAGCCCGTGCTAAACACGTTCATTCAAGTGCTGATTAAGTCTATCACCACCAGGTGTCTGTATTTCGCAGTGTAGACAACAACAGTCACCTCTGGGTAAACAATTCACAGCTGATTTTAATTGTCGATATGTGAAATTGCCAAACTTGTTCATTTCACTTGTCAATTTCATCCAAAACTGTCACGTGTTAACACAGTGGTCTAACATATCTGATGTTCCTGCTTTGTTTGTTTTATATACAGCGATGCTTTGATTAAACAAGGGAGGAGACAAAAGTTCCGCACTGCAGGCATAAAAAGTCAAACAGAGAATTTAAGACCAATTTCAGGATTAATCTGTGTCAAGCTGAGTTCACACCGCCACAGCCTAATACGAAGATCTGTGTGGTAAAAGCTCTGTACCTGTGTAATCTTTTATCCTTGTTACATAAATGAATGAACTTTTGACAGGTGGTGGAGGAACCAAAAAACTCAAAGCTGAGAGAATGATAAGAAAGACGAGGGATCGGGGAAAAGGTTGCACTCATTTCTCTAACTCTCACTGTTAGTGTTTGTTGGAAGTGAAAAACACTGCATATCGAGGAGAGGATAAGAGATGGAAACAAAGTACACATCAGTCCCCGTTCAACACGCAGAGAAGACCAGATGAAAGATGAAGAGCGAACAGAGGAGACTGTCACAAAGGAGGACAGCAGAGTAATAAAGAGACAAGGCAAAAGACAGTCTCGCGCTCTTGAGTGTGTGTAAGTGTGCATGGCAGATTAGTGCCAGAGGCTTCATCACCGCCCGCTAATCCCAGTTGAGAGTTATGCTCTCCCCACCACCGTTCCAACCACTTATTCCTCCCTCTGTCATCTGCGCTCCCACAATCCCAGAAACACCCATTACATGTATCCTAATCGGAGGCTGCACCGTCATCACGAACGGTTTGCGCTGTCTCGTGGATTAGCTGGAGTTTACTGGCTGCAAGGGGGAGTCTATTTTTGGAACTGAGAAAAGATGTTGAGCAACAAAGCTATTCTAATGGCATCTGCTGTGAATAATGCATTTAATTATGCGTTCAACAAAAGTCTTGTTGAAATGATGAAATTGTGAAGGAATTCCTTTGTCCTGGAAGGAAAATGGTAAACACGCCTGCTGGTTGCTGGAGAGACTTCGATATTTTCTTGCACTGTCACACCAGAGTTCAGCTCAGTTCATCAGCTCCGCAATTGATCATTAAGTTTTGGTGTACCATCATACCCAGGAAATGTCAGATAACCAATTACCCGACTGGGCTGTACACTTTTAGAAATAAGGGGTCCAAAAAGAGTTCTTCCTGAAGGGCTGAGGTTCTGTCCAGAACCCTTTGCTTCTGAAGAACTCTTTTTTGAAAAAGGGTGTCATGGGTTCTTTGTAATACTAAGGGTTCCACTTAGAGCCCTTTTAATCCAAAGAAGCCCTTTTGGAAGAAAGAGTTCTTTGTAGAACACTCTAAAGACAAGAGGGTGAAATATATTTTTAGATCTTCCGGCGTGGGTTCTACATAAAACCGGTAAAATATAAAAGTGTTCTTGTGTAGAAACCCTTGGAATATAAACGTGTTCTTGGTAGAACACTCATAGGTTGTAGGTTAAACCCTTGGAATATGAAAGCGTTCTCAGTAGAACCATGTCGGTAGGTTACAGATGAAACCCTTGGAATATATAGGGATTCTCAGTCATACACACTGGGTGAATTCTAGATTAAACTCTTGGAGTATAAAAATGTTCTTGTTAGGACACCCTGTGCAGGTTCTTGTTAGTGCATTTAAAATGAGGAAATGTTCTGGAAAGAGCCCTCAGAGAGGGTTCTGTGTAGAACCATTACACTATAGGAGGGTTCTCTGTAGAACCTCTCACAGGGGATTCTGGGTGCAACTTTTCACACATGTTCTAAGTCGTTATGCTGGGTTTGGATAAAAACCTCTGAAAAGATTACAAGTAGAAGGTTTATGACAGGACGTACCAGGAACCAAAAAGGTTCTCCTATATGGACAAGCCAAAGAACCGTAGATGATTCTAGTTAACATTTTATTTCTAAGAGTGTAGAACCAGCAGTAAGTACGATGGTGTCAGCAGATGTTTGACTCAGCCAGGTCATTAGCCTGTGGTGACATGTGCCACACCAGCAGAGACAGGGACACTACACCTTTCTGTCACGAATGGCGCCTATCATCTGGGCGGAAAAACTGGCTTTAACTAATTGACAGCGCCGCCTCTCCTTCTGCTGTCTCTTATTTCCTCAGTCTGCCCTTTTCCTCCAGCCCTTTCTGAGCGTATTCCCTTTCTCTTGTTTGGGGGGGGGGGGGGGGGAGTTGCAGAGACTGCAGTGAATGTTAATAGTGTGGGAGAGAGAGCTGAGTCACTGCAGGAGGTGCATTGCGCTGTGGACCGGACTGCGAGTTGTTTGGGAACAGGGATGGATTGGGCCAGTGGTATGAGAGCGGTACGTCATAATAAGATTAAAGGAATAGCTCAAATTATTTTAAGTGGGGGTTGTATGAGGTAATTATCCATAGTCAGCATATTACCTACAGTAGTGCCAGTCATCTCCCCCTCACTTTGGAGAAACAGAAAGGCGGTACCTGCACAGGAGCTAAGCAATATACTGGTGTGGCCAGGGTCACCAGTAAAAAAATATTTTAATCTCTTAGTGAAATGTCCACCTATAAAGATCAAGTGTACACAATTTTTAGAATATTTTCACCACTTTACTTTGTCGTCAGACAACCTCTAACAGCCTTTCCCAACAGGAAACCACTGCTGTGTAGTTTATTTGTGTTACTGTGTTCATTTTTTACCCCTTTCCTTTAGTGGTAGGAACATGACTTCTGCACGTCAATGCTACAATATGAAGGGCGGTCCTAAAGATTTTGAATTGGTTCTGCACTGCAGGTTTTTTTTTTTTTTTTTTTTTAACTCTAATTGTTTCCACACAGTTTTAGCAACAGCAGCTGGGAAATTGCCTCAGTCTCTTCTAGTTGAAGAATTTCTACTATCGATAAGTACCTCGCACAACCCCACTTCACATAATCCAAAATAGCCCTTTAAGCAAGGTCATAACTCTTCTAAATGAGGAGAGGAGAGGAGAGGAGAGGAGAGGAGAGGAGAGGAGAGGAGAGGAGAGGAGAGGAGTGTTTGAGGATACCTGAAATTTTTGTAGTACACTACAATGTTTCTCAAAAAGACACCTGTAAAGGTTTTACAACTGAAAAGACAAAATACCTGTCAAGATTTGATGTACCATTGACTAATACAACTTTCAAATTCAGCTGGGTGCGCAGAAAAATCAAAGAGCGGAGAGAAGACAGACACAGACAAGGGAGGAAAGAAGGGGGAGGAAAAGAGATAAAAGAGGGAGATTACAGGAGTGCAGCGGGGCTCCAAGTGATGGGGTGACTTGAAGGACAAAGCAGAGGGGAGGAAATCGCCTTGTTACCTTCAATGATGTGTTTTCTGTTGAGGCCTCTCTCCGTCTCCGCTCTGCAACAGGAGGGAGAGAAGTGCATGTCAGGGGTGTTAACGCACATGCAAACACGCACGTTCCCGCACAAAGACACAACTCTCATGACTTGAAGCAGATCATTAAACATGCCAAACGAGAGCCTACAAATCAGTGAAGAGAAATACACCCACTTGACGCTCTGCAGTGTGCCTGCAGCTATAGAACAAACTGTACAGTCTGTCTGTGCAGTGAACAGACAAGGCTTGTTGTCACTGTCTGTCCTGTTCGTCTGTATTTTGCCAATGATCATTTAGCACGACTTGTGGGAATTTACAGGTGAAAACTGGAAGATCACTTAGTGGTAGTGATGGGGGGTTCAATTCTTTTTATTGACTTAAGTTTGTATGAGTTGCTCATGAAACAGGCGGGTTGCAAGTCACTCGAGTCAACAGGTCAGTCAGCCAGAGCTGGGTGAATCCCCAACTGGCCCCAGCGCCTAGAGAGCATTTGCACCAGAGACTTCTGTCAGCTGAGCCAGCCAACTTCTGACTTATTCCTCCATTAACTTGAAAGGGAAAAAAAAAAAACTTAAGCATTCAACTCTTCTACACTTTCTAAATGTTACTGGACAGAATGAATGAAATTCTGACAGTGAAACGAATCATTTTGTGGGGAGGTTGAGACGCTAAAAAAAACAAAAAAAACAATGCACCATTTTTACAGCTGCTCCTTTTCACCTTTTCCCTTCAGCTCAGGACAGAGGGTGGGCTCTGGGCAGGGAGAGCAAATACTGAGTTGAAACAAGTCAATATAAGAGTTGCACAATAGTGTGAGTGACATGTGGTATCACCGAGTCTTCGCATAAGTTGCAGTTAAGGCAAGGCAAGGCAGGTTTATTTTTAGAAGCACCATTCAGACACAAGGTGCTTTACAAGAGCATAGAAATGCATTAAAATAAAATGCTTAAAGAACATTAAAATTGCAGTAGCAGGTAGGAGGTTAATGAGTCAGCGAACGAGTTAGACCTAAGATGCATGTGTGACATTAATTAATGAGGATGTACACAACCATCGCTCCAAACAGGCGCAGGATACACGAGGCAGCTGTAATGACTATGCAAACATGTAGTTAAAAGCAAGTATCTCCGGCCTTAGTGGAAAATTGTGACTCCTGAGTCAGAAAACAGAGTTGTTTGTTTAGGGCAATTCACTCATGACTTTAACACCATTACTTGGTTGAGTATTTATAATTTAAATCAAAGGTTTTCAAAGTGGGAGGCAAGCCTCCTCAGTGGGGCTCCAAACAGTTCTGGGGAGGCTCAGCCAATGGAAGTGGACAAATATTACTTTAGTTATCAAGAAGATGATCACATAGAATACCCTGTGTGATTTGGTTAAAGAGATAGTTCAGAGATGCAGTAGTTTTTGGTAATCTTTTACTGTTTTTCCCAGCTTCTCAGAATCAGAAACTAATAAATGCATTTCTTATGTACTTCATGTAGTCTGAAGTTACGTAAAATTGCAATATTAGGCTGTTTAACTAAAATGTTGAGTGTCTATGAGATCAAATATCATAATCATGATCTCATAGACATCCAGGAGTAAAACTATGTAAGTAAACTAAGAGTACAATATTAGAGAGATATCATACGTGTAGGCTTTCCCTTCAAATTTCACTACATCTATCAATATTAATTGCTAAACATTTCACAACCTGAAATAGACAATATTTCTTGTACAGTAGGTCTTCATTGTACAACAGTTTGATGTAGCGCCACCTAGACCATCAGACCTCTTTCAGGTGTATGTATCAGTAAATTACAGCACTCTGTAAGGAGCCGTTCAGTTCTTTTGATGCATATGGACATTGTGTTGCTAAGCACATTAGCAAACAATTGCTATCCAGTCAATATGGAGCCACATTAGCGTTCATCTGAAGTTATGTTAAAGGCTGCCTGACAAATGTAATTCACTCTCATTTTAAATCTGTTTTAATCTCCACCAACTCCTGAGAGAAATATATGGCTCAGTACAAAATGCTTCACTATGTTCATTCGCTAATCATTAACTTTGTCTGAAATGTAGAGCTGAGTATGTAGGTAGTGAGTTTCTGAGAGCTGCCGATTCATCTGTGAAAGATGTTGATAAGAGCGGCAAGAGTCCAAAAAACACGAAAAAATGACAAAAACAGTAAAGTTGTGGGGCGTAAAAACAAAAGACCTGCAAATCTGCAACATCATGCTTCTTGTGCTTCAGCAGTTCGTCACCTGTGTTTACACAGTCACTTTCAGATTTTCCCCATGTCTGCTTTTTTCTTTTTCACGTTATTCCTTCCTTGTCTTCTGCTCCAGTGTTTCCGTGTTTGCTCAGCTGCCTGCTATTTGTCTTGACTTTGCTTCATTTCACACTTTCACCTTGTGTTTTCCTTCCTGAGGTGTTCCAGCCTGCTTTAATCATGTATTGCAAACACAGAAACATGCTGTCATTCTTCAGTATTATCATATCTTCTTACCTTTTGTTTAGAGAGTATAAGGAAGTGCAGTGAGAGTAAAGTGTGCAAATATCTAGTGTATGTTGGAATGATGAGATGCTTGACAGGCGCCTCAGGCACTCTTGCAGCTTGCTCGGCAGGGGGTTAAGTAGTTGTTCTCTAAATCCATCCGCTGTGGCGTGGAGACTGATTTGGTACCTTGACGATAGTCTGAGAGGATGAGCTTAAATTAAATTTACACAATCGCACTTGGGCCCTACTCCACTGATCTACATCTATACTTAAAATGGGAACCAGAAGAAGACGGTAGATGTATACTTGGGGAGCTTCTGCTCCCCTCGGCACGAGCCTGAAGACTTTTAGGAACAGAAGTAATGTGACTAATGCAGATTGAGAGCAGAATACTTCAGCATGACAGGAGAAGCAGATATAACTCTTGGCAGTTTAGCAAGAAGGCTGAGGAAGGGTATGAAAGGAAGCGAGAGGGGGTGAGAACATGGCCATGTTGTCATTTTAAAATTTTTTTTTTTTTTTGAGTGTGTCCTTCATGTCTGAGCGCCTGTAGGTTTTCCAAAATGCTTGATCCCATGTCACGCTCTGTAGCTGGAGGCGAATGTTTTAATGTGTAGCCTGTTGTTGGTGAGATAGCCTGAACATCTGAGGAGGAAAAACGCACATGCTGGACACACACAGACACACACACATATGCAGACACGCATACTTACTTTCCACCCCAGTAGAGCTTTGTGGTGATCACCAGGCTGGATCTCCTGAGGGATGACAGACAGACACATCAAAAGGCCATAAAAAAGCCTTTAAAGTTGTTTCTAAAAAAGATCTGTGTGTGTGTGTGTGCGCGTGTGTGTCCATGTCTGAATGTGTGCATGAGTGCATGACTGTGCTTGTGTGCAGATGCAAGAGTATCTATCATACTTTTGTTTATAATAATAAGTGTCCTCGAGTGACCTGCAGTCTGCAGTGGCAGATGGGCTGCGCTGCTTTTTCAAACATGTAACTTATCTAGTATGAATGATAACAGAGAACTCTTAATAAGATAGCTCCCTCACTATAAAATCCCCCATGCTTGAATGATCAATAATTTAAATGGATCCAGAGTTGAGGTAAAGGCAGACTGGGAGCTGGCATGAGCTGTTGAGAAGGGCTAAACACACAGCTGAGTCTATCACTGCAGTGTGGCAGGGCATGCAGCAAAGATGTATGAAACTGACATTTTCTGCAGTGCAGATAATATCACTTTTACCGGCACTTGCTTGCGACTGTGAACCTTAGGCATGAGAAAGTTTAGTTTTTTTATTTCTAGAATTAATTGTTTTCATGGCCAGATTGGAATATTTCAGTGAATATGCACTATTAAAAAACTTCCAGCTAGGAATGATGAGATTTAGACACACTTTCTGCACCACTCACCATCTCAAGTCACCATTAAAAATGAAAAGGCACATACATCAAAAGGCCAAAATTGTTGGGCTGGTTTTAATGGTTTGGGCTGTTCATACATCCATGGTTCCTAATGGATGAAATTTCTTTTTTAGTGCCACCAACAGGCTGACATTTTCAGTTTTTACTGAAAAGTTTTGACAAATATTGGATGGATTGCCATGACATTTGGTGCAGACATCCATGGCTACTAGAAGATGAACTGTAACAACTTTGATCCCTTGACCTTCATTCTTGGAACATTACACTTTATCACTATGGTCTAAACTAGTAAAATTCCCATCAGCCTCAGCTGTACTTTGTTTTTAGTGGTAACTGGCTTATCTCAGCATGCTGATGTGCCAAACTAAGACAGTGAAGATGATAAACGTTGTACCTCGTAAAACATTAGCGTATCTTTGGAGCATGTTGACATGCTGACATTAGCATTTAGCACAAGCACCACTGTGCTTAAGTACAGCTTCACAAAGACACTAGCATGGCAGCTGTCTCCTGAAATACTGGGTATATTTACCTCTGCAAGCTGTAATTCTCCAAATTAATCAAAACTTAGGAACCAGACTAAGGCCATAGCCTGTGATGTGTTTTCATTTTACAATCTGTGGTGCCTACATGCACAAAGAAGTGAGGTCCATAAAGAAGTGGTTAATCTACAGGAACCAGACAGAGAGCCCTGACCTCAGCCCCATGCAACACCTTCTGGATGAGGTGGAAAACCAGCTGGGAGCCGGAGTTTATCAGTGCCTGACCTCAGTAATGCTCTTGTAGCTGGATAGAAGTAAAATCTCTGCAGCCTTCCCAGGAGAGTGGAGGCATCTTTGGAATAAAATTGTAACATATGGGGACATATTTTGTTTGCCCGCACACATATGGCCATGTTGTGTATGTGCACATACATGATCTAAAACATATTCATGGGATACATTTAGACTCTTGACACTGGGATTTTACCTCCAGCACTTTTTCTTGATGATGTTTCCCAGGATTATCTCTGCTCTGTAGAGAAAAAAAAAAATACACAAGGAGATGATGAGATTATATCTCATGCCACCGTTTCTCAAAGAGCATGTAAGCGTGACTGTTATCTGCCACACATCTACAGCATGAATACCTGATTAAAAACCAGGAGGGGTACATGATACAGGATAAATGCCTCTTTTATTGTATGGTTGAATTTCACCTGCAACCTTGAAATTAATATTCATCGCATACAGCTGCAGCGTGTCCCGCATTATTCACTGAGACAATGTCCTGGCCTATAAAGTTGGATTGAGCTGTTGAACATTATGAGGAGCCTCCAGTGATGAATTAGATTATGTAAATCACTTTAGAGTCACGGCCATCTTTCATTTTTGGCTTCCTCAGGTGAATAACTCCTGTTCTGGGGCTAAACCTAGTTAACATCTCATGCCCTATGGGTAAAAAAAAAGCTGCCAAGGGCAGAAAAGAGCTCTGTGGATGTGTGATAGATAACAAATCGGAGGCATCACTCACTTCCCCCCGGAGTAGACTTCAGCCGTGTCGAACAGGTTGACCCCGCTCTCATAGGCGATAGTCATCAGCTGCTCTGCCACCTGACACAGACAAGAAAGGAAGAAAGAAGTTTCCCCACATCGACTTCAGAGCTGTATAATACACGACTATAAATATTATTTTCCCCAAATTACACTTCAAAAAGAACAAGCTGGGAAATTCCCTGAAGAAGCTCAAGGAGAGTAAATTTGTTTGCTGCTGAGAAATACATCACCAGGAAAACTGTACAGGCTGCTTGTTGACTAAGGTTGTTTACTGCTCAATATATTTCCCAGACTATTTTGACCTAGTTCCCGTGCCTGCAGTTTATTCAGTTGTAAATGGGGATGCCAATGTTGTCATGATGACTTTTCTCTCTTTATATTTGGCTCCTTGTTTTGTTCTGGTGAGTCTGTTTGTGTCTCTGTGTCCCAGCGGTCATCAGACGGTGATGAGATGTCCCCAGTTTGGTGTTTTCCCCGCTTCAAGGCCGGATCAAGGCACTGGAAGTGGTCCTCCACTTAATAACTTGTGACAGGGAGGAATAAGACCTGACCACTTGGCCTTGGTGGAGCCATCAGGGACTTTCAGCCTGTTGTGATATTGGGAAACTGATACTGGACTCATTACTGTGGTCCACTCACACTCACACAATTATACATCCAGTTACACTAAATTGCTCCCATAGGGGCTTCGAATTGGACATTGTAAACTGTCACAACCGCTAACTAGCTGCATTTGCGGTGGCCTAAAATAACAAAAGCCAACATCTACCCATGAGCTGCGATGGCTGCATGACAAATTTGACATAATGTCTTACCTCATCAGAGATCTGACCTCCAAATGTTACCCATGTGCCTGTTGAAGGAAACATCAAAGTCAAAGTTTTGCTCTAAACAACAGACCAACAACAAGAGATTTTGCACGTAAAACCACACTCACAAGTCATTTTAATCAGGCAAGAATTATTAATTTGACATTTTGGCATGTGGACATGACAGACGCCTTTGTCCTAAAGCCATCACAGCCAAATGTCAAGCTTGAGTGTTGATAGGTTGAAAGAGTAAAGGTTCTCTGCAGTAAGTTTCATGCATGTTTAAACCTTCTATGTGTAGAATTTTTATGTGATTACAGACAGATTTTGTTCATAGAAACGCCTGACAAAAAAAAGAGAGAATTGATTTGGTATTGACGAGCACTGCTCTCTGCCACACTGTCTTTTCAGGTATTGTCACTGGTGGGTGTCAGTGTTGTAAATTCTGAAATTCTACTCAGGTTTAGGTGTTTTGTGTTTGTTCATGTGAAACATTTCTTGTATGTGTAAACATTGTCTTTGTGCTTGTGTGAGTAAGTCTGAGTTAGCAGAGACATCTTTCTGCCCAGTTTCCCATCACAGTCATTTGTCATGCACTCTCATCTGTCAATGGTGCTAAAAGAAATTGCCGAGCTCGTGTTATGATACATGCACACACACTTATAGGATTACATGTACTGGATACGCCACAGGATAATTAGTTAAAAAACTGCTTCCTTTATTTTTTCCCAGATTCTCTCAAATGTAGTGACTCACATTTAAATGTCAGAACATAAGATGTGAAGATTCATTAATGTTTAATTAACGTCTCACCAGCGTGCCACAGGGATCTGTACTAGAAACACTTTTATTTAGTCTACCCCAATGTGAAGATTCAGATTCAGTAATCTATGCAAATGGTTGCAAAAAACAGCAAGCTACTTCTAAATTTAACAGTTCAATGGGACATATTAAAGTTTGGCTAAACCAAACTATCTTCTCAAAAGTATCACTACTGAGCCAATTATAATGATAGCAGAGCCAAAATTACAAGTTGTGACTGACATCACATATCTGCCTGTTTCAATTGACAGTTATGTCTCTGGATATTTTATAAAAAATAAAGAAAATAGTTAGGTTGAAGTTATACCTAACTTTACATTTTTGAGAAACTCAGTGATGAATGCTATAATCAGTAATCCAAACTTTATATAAACATGCCAGTAAAGTTTTGGACCAAAAACAGATTTAAGAGCTGTAAAACTGTTTTTTTTAAATCACGTTTCTTTGAGGAAACATTTGGAGTTTTTGTTGATAATTGTCATGTTTTCAAATTGTTGGCAACTTTTTCTGACAGCTGTTAAAACAGATCATAAGTTGCTTTTTATGCAAACTCTGGCTCCTTTCAGATACAGTAATACACTAAAATAAATTATGATGCACAGACCTAACTGATGTACAATATTCTTGAATATACATATACTGTAGCTAGAAGTGTGGGTTGTTCCTTTAGTTTTTGTTAAAATCTTTATATTCTCCTCCAAATGTTCTGTTGCCTGATCCTGCCACACGCTGCCTTGTTGTCCTCTCCCACTAATAAGAAATAATGCAGAAGCTGGTGTTCAGTCTGTAGCCAACTGCACCAGAAGTGTTGCAGCAGATTGGTGTAGGCACAACCTGAAGCTGGCAGTGGTCAAGGAAAAAAAAAATCAAATTATTATCTATTGCCCAAATTTGAAGATACAGTGGAGGAAGTGAAATAAAAAACCCACATAAAAACAAATGTTAATGAGATCGTGTCTCTTCTCCAGCTCTCTGATAACAGACACTTAGGATAGGTTCACGTTTTATTCTTTACTTCTTCACTCTCTTATCATTTTAAAACCTTAATTTTATATGTACCCCTCAGGGAAACATGTTGTATCCTGATTAACCTTTCTTTTCCTCATTGCAGTGTCAAACAGGTCCATCAGACAGTCAGACTGCACCTGCCATCTGTCAGAAGCTAAAACAGGCTTGATAAGTAATAGCTGCATTGAAGCTATCAATAAACATTCCTGTATCTGGCGTCAGATTTAGTCTCGGGTCATGTGAGGTCCGGCTGCCGCACACAAGTGAACACATGACTGTCCGTACACGCACATGCACAGACTGAAACGATGTACTAAATTATTAGACTTTAAATAGACAGAAGCAGTTGCAGCCTGAGTTCCTCTTCCAAACAGCCCCAGCTGAACACAGTTTTTGTCAGAACTTTCGTATTTTCTTGCCAGTCCTCTGTTGCCCGATTCTGTCACATGCTGCTTTTTGTCATCTCCCACTAATAAGAAATAATGCTGACGCTGGTGTAGCCAAGCGCACCAGAAATGGGAGCAGATTGGTGTTCTGATGCATTTTCTAAGATGGGAATGATCAATTAAAATACATTTTCATTAAATTATCCGCATTAGTATCCGCTGCGCGCTTTTAAAGGAATAGTTTGACATATTGGGAGATATATTCATTCATTTTCTTGCCAACAGATAAGAAGACTGATGCCACTGTGGTGAAAATATGCACTGTCACTGTGTTTGTTGTAGCTACAACCTGCAGTGGGTTAAGCTCAGCAGAAAAGCCTGGAAACAGGGGAAAAACAGATTCACCTAACAGTACCTTTGAAGCTCACCAATAAACACTCTATGCTGCGTTTGTTTAATCTGTTGCAGAGGTGTAAAAATTTGCCTGCAGTTAGCTTCCAGGAAGTAACTGCGCCCAGCCAACAAATAACACATCAGGCCCCTGTAAAAACCACAGCTTGTCATTTTTACACTTTGTTTTTTTTTTTTAAAACAAATGAAATTAGATTTTCTGTAGTGAGTTTTAAAAGTGCTTGCAGGTGGGTTTTGTTAACAGTCTTTGTGCTAAGCTAAACGAACTGACTGATACAGCGTGGTTACAGGTCCTTAAAAAGTCTCAAATTGTCTTAAATTCACATTCACTAATGACGTTCTGTTAAAATCTTAGATAGTTACCTTTTGAAAGCTGTAAGCATTCAAATGCGTCTTTAATGCTGTTACAGTTTTTGCTATTCGTGCTTGTAAACTTCTGTTTGGATGACATGGAGGAGCTAGCTAGTTAGCTAACCTGCAAACACTCCAGTTTCTGTGGGGTTACTGTCCTCATACTTTTAACCCTTTTTCTTGTCTCATTCAGAGCACTTCACCCATCAGCTTGAACTGGTGATTGAAATAAAACTAACCCTCACACGTTTCCCATTCAGAATATAAATATAAAGGACATTTTTTGGGCTTGATAATGTGTTGGAAACATTGCAGGAGTATTACTGTCCAATGTTTGGGCAAACGACAAGCTGTAAAAAGTGGAGCAATAATTAGTCCAATCCACACGAGGAAGTTGAATAGATTCATTATGAAAACAGACTCTTCAAACTAGAGAACAGACAATCACAATAAGCCTCATTTCAGACTCTGGCTTGCAGGAAAATTGTAGATTGTTGGTTTTTTCATTTTATTTCAAAATTAGCCTTCAATTTAATTAAATAGTGGCATTAGAAAGTCTTTTCAAAAATCTTACATTTAACTTACTGATACATCCAGCGATAGAAGTAGCTCCTTACTTAGCACACAGATGCAAGAGCATTATTAATCTTCTCATGCAAGTTTCAAGAAAGCAATATTCCACAAAGTGTTGAGTTATTCCAGTAAAACTTGATTATGCCGAGACAATAACACACAGAAACCCACATACATTGAAATGCTAAAGCGGCCTGTTTTGATCCCCGCAATAACACTCTCTTTTTCTTTTCTCTCCTCCCCCGAAAAAACACGCAGTACAAAGAGGAATCGATGTTTTGCTCAAGGGCACAACCACACGGCTGAGGGCTGCCAATACCCAGGCTTGAAACTAATTCCTTTAAGTTGAAGAATGGATCCCTCCTCACTCTTCCTCCCTGCTGCTGAATGTGCTGCGGCTGAATCTTTAACAAAAAAATCACTACCCAGATGATTAACTAACCCATTCATAGATTTTCCATCATTAGATGTGCTTCAGTATCCGCTGGGCAGCACTGCATCATTTTCTTCGCTTTGTCAAGTTATTTTGTCTTCAGAGACACACCCCCTTCAAGTGACTTGGCACACACACACATGCACATACAAAGACATGGCCAGCACACATACACACACAGGAGAATTACTAACTGAATCAGCCCCATCAAGATGAATGAGCGTGTTTATGCTCTGGTGTGCATTGGATATGTGCGATAATTGAGCAACTTGTTCACTGAAACCAGTGCTATTGATTAAATATTAACAGGGAAAATATTAACACTCTGCAAGCAGCTTTGTGTTGTCTCTCATGACTCTCCACACGTATGAATGATGCATGAGGTTTAGAAAGGGGTGAAACGATATAATGAAATTGCTCTCCCCGTCTGCGTGGCTCTACATACACACACAGATGAGTTGAGTTTGCACATGAATGCTTATGAAGTCATTAGACATTTGCCTCTGATGCTAATTAAATGTAGTCTACTCACCAAGCCCCAGACAGGAGACACGCAACCCAGATTTCCCCAGGTTCCTATGAAGAAAAACAGACTATGATTAACAAAAAACTTGTCTTGTTTAGGCTCAAGATGTCATCAGTCAAATGTGATGTGCAATTACTACGCTCCCGCTCAAGGCGCACTAAGATTTTCAGCCTAAACAAAGATGAAATCGATGCTGTTTTGTGCATCATAACTCGCAGAGACTCAAAGGGAATAACGTGCAGCAATTTTGTTATTGTGGTGCTTACAATATAGGCACAAAAAATCAATTGTAATTGCAGTATGCAGGGTTTAACAACAACAGCAGTGGCTGGCAGCTTGTCATGTTTGCTCTAGAGGAGAATTACTGAACGTGAGGGTCACCTTTATCACACCTGCGATCATGAATCAGAATTGAGAGATTACGGTGGGACGGGCGGTTGATTTATTCCACCAGTATGGATCCCACCTTCTCTGGGAGTCTCTCCTCACCCAGACCCCTGAAAAATACTCCACTCATAAGTGAAAAAATCCAATTACGTGTTTGTACTGCAGCAGAAGTTTTGGTGCACTGCTTTTTGACGAGTGTTGCCCTTCATCCCCCATCATTCCTCACTCAATTACCTTTTCCTATACAACACAGGGCCTTCAACATCCTCATACAGCAGGGAGCACTCCAGTCCTCGGGCTTTTTACTGTTATTGTCTTCCCCCCCAAGATGCAGACAACCATGCTAGTTCTCGAGCACAGAGGTTGTATTATATCAACATTTCTCAAGATAGCTCCTCGCACATACACCCTTATTCCTTCTCTGCTTCTTTAATGCACCCCTCTACCTATTAACCGCAGTGCACCCCCTGATATATGTCTCCTCGATAACAGTTAATTTACATCCAGCTGATCTGCAGCAGTGTAATACAGCACTTTCAACCCTCATTAACACCACGGAAGATAAACTAAGACATCAGAGTTCTTGCCACCCTCGACTCAGAACCCCAGCCCTTCAACTCACAGCTCGTTTTCCAATCTGTGCCACATCGAGTCCAACTGAGACGGGAACTCAGTGAGCAGATTGTTCCCCCTGCAGCCGCCACAGGTGTCTTCCCGCAGAGTGATCCAGTACTTCGTTACTCAGGCAGAATATTCAGGTATCTGTACTGTATTTTTCTAACCATTTTTTACTTTTACTCTCTACATTTTAACACAAATATCTGTACTTTCTACTCCTCACATTTTCAAATTATTTACTTACTTTAGTTTTAATGCATTTGAGGGGAATTATCTGTTATTCTTATTATTTTTATGCCTTTTATGCCTTTATTTTAGGCCACTGAATTATCATTTATTTTTATCTTCCAAACATCAAGACTGAGTTCAACTTAAATTTTTTTGATTTTTTTTAGACCCAAATTCAAAGAACTTTGCAAACCAGCTTTTTAGTAGACCTGTAGAGATGAGGGAATTTCTAACAAAAGAAAAAAGACTTTGTTAGATTTAAATATTAAGACTTAATTAGATTTTGGACTTAATTAGACTTGTGTTGATCACATTGTTTCAGTTCTGTTGCTGACATTGAAAACTGATTGAGTAACTCAGTGAGCACCAACTGGGATTCAACACTGATTTTTTTGGAAACCTGGTCTGAACATCTAAGACCTCTTTTCGCCCTCTTTTCAACAGACTAAAATGATGTCACAACATTAACGTGTCACAAAACACAAATTTGTTTTTTCATTTTGATAATTTGTTCAGTTGTAGGTTTGAAAGAGAGATGGGATTGATTAAACAAACTATATATTGTAGGTTGTAGCCTAATGAACATGTGAAAATATGGCAATCAAAGTTTGAGACCCGTTTGTGGTAAATATTTATTTCTGACTTTCAACTGACAAATTTCAATGTAGTTTCTTAGTGAGCGTCCAAAGCGACGATAGACTTTTATTTAGTCGACGTTAGTCGGCGAAAAAACTTTTGAACCGATCCTGAATGTCATTTCACTGGTGAACTTTAAACATCTTTTCAGTGGAAAAACGCTCACTGAGAAGTTTATGTTCATTATGTTCAGAATATAGTTTCTTATTTTTTTTATTTCAACTTTGAACGAGTTAAGTTAGTAAATAGTCTTCAAATTATATTAATGTGATGTGAGCTTCGATCAGCTTTGCACTGAAACAATTAGTAGAAATGTCCCTCAGAGGGTTACTTTTTACTTTTTCACTTTGAGTACATTTCAGAGTCATTTTTCACTTTTACTTGGCAAAGAAATTACTCTGCTTTTACCAGAGTGTTATTTTTTATAGAAGAATCTGCACTTCTACTTGAGTAAAGAATGTGTGTGCTTATGCTACCTCTGGTGTGATGTATGTGGACTGTAGGTGAAAGAAAACTGTGACGAGGGGATCGACAGCCCCTGCAGAGGCATCCACGGCCTTCTGATATAGGAAATGATTCAGAGCAAACACTGTGAAATTGAAACATATTCGTTTGACAGAACCGTCAAGGCCACATTCACGCACGGAGCCACTATCACAAGCAACACGCTTAATCTTAGGAGGAGAATATGTCCAAATACGTTATTCTCGACACTAAAACAACCTCAAATTATGGTCCGGGGGATTGGGCCTTCTGCTCGGTTTTTGCAGGCGTTTATTCATTACAACAAATGAGGTTGTAAAAAATGCCAGCAGTCGTTCTCTCGTGTCTGACAACTAATGGCCTGTGCCCCGTCAAGACGAAGGCGGGCTAATCCGAGCCCGTGCTATCTAACTGTGCCCTCAGCCAATTCAATTAGGTGTTCAGCATGGGGAAGCATCAGTCATCCAGTCAGTAGTTCAGCCGAGCCGCCGTGATAAAGGAGGAAAACATAGATGAAAGTGTTTACAAACACTTTGAGCGATTTGATAAATTTATGGATTCTGTGATGTGTTTTGTAATTAAGGCACCGATAATGACGTGACAGGAGAAAACTAGGAGACAAATCTCTCCGCAGTCACAAATCGTGGGATGCGAACTTGTCTCTGATATGGTGGAGGAGTTTGGATATTGTATCCTCCGTCTCTCTGATGTATTATAGAGTGGGAGCTCTGATCCATGAAAGTGTGGGGGAGGGGGCTGCACTGTAGGTTAGAAGTGCGATACTGACTGAATCTGTGTGTGTGTTCAGTCGGGGGTTATTGAGGACAGCCCAGACTGCGTTGATGATGAGGAATGCTTGCTGCTGCATTTATTGCAAGTTACTCCTGGTAAAGCATTGGCTTAAAGGCATAGTTTGGATTATTTTAAGTGGGGTTGTATGAGATATTTATCTATAGTTTGTATTATCTAATGTAGATAGCAGCCAGCATGCTCACAGCATCCTTTGGAGAAGCAGACAGGAGTACCAACACGTAAGCAAAGCAATGAAATGCTGCGGACAGGATCAGCAATAAAGTATTTTAGCCACTTAAAAAAGGCACACCTAAAAAAAAAACAATATCAGTTTAAGTGTATCTATATATCACCACTTTAATTTGCTGACAGAAAACCTTTTTTGACAGGAAACCACCATTATATAAACGAAATATCGCTCTCTCCAAACCGAACAAACTCCATTAGCGAAATTGGTAAACGTACCTTGCAGAACACCAGCGACTCGGTAAAAAAGCAACTCCATGTTCTGTGAGGTAAAATGACTATTTTTGCCAAAGTAGTTTGGTTGGTTTTGAGAGAGTGATATTTAGCTGGAGGTTTCCTGTCATTAAAGGCTGTCTGGATGCAAACTAAACTGGTTAAATAACTCCAGATATTTTAGATAGACTTTTTTTAAGTGGCTAAAATACCTTTTGTTGCTGACACTGTTCACAGCAGTTCACTACTTAGCTTCCCCACTGGTACTCTCTACTACTTGAGTACCGATAAGTACCTCATACAATCCCACTTCAAATAATTCAACATGCCCCTTTATTATCTGGAATTCTTATAAATTGCACATACATTTGGCTTGGGTCTTCATTGATACTGTTCTGAAATTTACAGTTCCTCATTCATGCACATATTTCCACAACAAACAAGCTTGCAGGGACGTTCCGTTTCCAAAAAAAGCTGTCTGTCCCTGGAAAACTGCTAACTTTCTTTTTGGAGATCCTCCATAAGCTAAATTTGCACTGTTTGTGCTTTAAATTCATGCAGTCTGTCTTAATGATGGGAGAGAAACAAAGCTGATGCTCAGCAGGCGGAGAAGAGCCGCCTCGCTGCTGTATTCTCGTCCCCTCAGTGTTTTCCGGGGATTCAAGAAACAGCACAATCGGCCATACCTGATTATTAACCACACAGCCTGCTACAGTGCGCTAATAGATCTGTCCAGGTCTCGGAAGTGGGTGCCAGTGGAGGCACATTGCAAAAGCAGCTAATGATTTGGGGGATTACAGCATGTCATTTGCAACAAAGGAAAGAAGATGAATAACTTTATATTTAAGAGGAAATTGGTGCTTCTTGTGTGTAGACAAATAAGGCTGCTTGGATGCAGAGGCACAAGTTCTTTATGTACTAAACAAAACTATAAACAAGACACTTGTGTTTTTTGTCCCATTGTTCGTGAGTTGAAGTAAAGAGTCTAAGACTTCCTCTGTGCACACAAAAGGTTTTTTGTTCACAAATATCCATGTTAGTGAGAAATTCTCCTTTGCCAAGATAATCCATCCACCTGACAGGTGTGGCATATAAAGATGCTGATTAAACTGCAGGATTATTGCACAGGTGTGCCTTGCATGAATGCATCATCATAGTTAAAAGTGGGAATGCGAGATTTGTGTGTCAGAAAAATTTTCATTAGCACCTGGTAATGCCATTATTTGCAGTACAGAGCTTTCCATCATGACCAGCAACACTGCTCTTTCACTGTAAAGCTCAGCTTACATGATACTTTTCTATATAGAAATATCAGTTTTTCATTGTGTTCTGTGCCTTCAGCAGTGAGTTGCAGACACAACCATTTACTGCATACTGCTGCTACAAACTGAGTACAGTTAGCTTATAATTAGCCTGATCAGCCACCATCAGTAATAACACATTATTAAAACATAATAAATCCAATAACTAACAGCAGTCATCCTCAGACAACCTTATCATCATTTAGCAGTTACCTGGTGTTTCTGTAGACGTGACAAAATGTAAAAAAAAAAACAAGTTTTTTATATGATGGCAAAAAAATTGCCTTGGCGAAGCTCAAATCTTCAAAAACAGCAAAGTTGTATGATCGAAAAGTTTGGATGGAAATCAGACACAGATTTGAACAAATTTTAACCTTTTGTGTGCATAGAAGAAGTCATGAAAAGCAAAAACAAAAGTGCTGGGTTTATATTTTTGTTGAGTATACATTATATTGTAAATGGTAAAATGAACACATAGAGGAAAGGACAACTTGTCTATATAAACTTGCACATAAACAACTTTGCAAGCCAGTGAGTGTGGCTCGGTCCCTCATGCTTGGATGGTGCCCAAAAGAAGCCTTGAAGTAAAATGACAAATGAGTCATTTGAAGACGCCCCCTCACAGAAACCTGTCACCACTTATGAACATCCTGCGAGCTGCTATGGCTTGTATACCGTTCTATTCTTAGTGGATCCCCAGTTGAAATAAAAATACCAAAATGAACATCTGGGTGATTTATTGTGCTTGAAATATTCAGAGGAATGTCCCCTTGTTGTGGCAGGATGTTTGGTTTTTTTTTTGTTTTTTTCCTGGAAAGCACTTCTCAAGTCACACTGTGGCATTTCTTATGATTTATTTCCTCATACTGGATTGTTCAAATCAATATTTGTCAGCTAAGACGTTTGTCAAGGTTGCGAGTAAACAGATAACACTCCTCACTCACTGGGGATTAATGTAGACTAAGCAAACCCACACAAGCCAACCATCATGGGCGGAGGGATTAGACAACACCCACCTCCTTGGTTCCCACCGCTCGTCTGATGTCAACCATAATGTTGTTATCGAAATAATTCAGCGCAGGGGAGAAAGGCAGGTCATATTCTAAATATATCAAAGCCAGGGCCTGCTGTGGGTGGGAAGATAGTAGGGAAGTAAAATCAAGCACTTTGAGGGGGGGAAAGTGAATAGATTAAGAGTGAAAGACAGGCTACAGCAGAGTTGCTGGGAAAAAAAAAAACAGTGATGAACAGGCGCTGTGGTTGCATCTTGGTTGCACTTCACTTTATAGTACATTAACAAGATGTAACAAGTTGTACTTTGTATTAAATTAGACAAAAACTAGAAATGATATGTTCTTTATTAGACAGTATTAGACCATAATAATAATAATTTTGGCCTTTACTTGGTAGATTTGGTTCTTATATTGTTTTTAAATGGAGGAGCAGAAGATTTCACTTTAGTTTACGGCACAGTTCTGTTGTAATGTGTTCTTAATTACCGTTAGTCAAGTCTAACAAGGGTCTAACAGTGGGAAACAATACAGTTTAGTTTACAGTACAGTTCTGTTTTAATGTGTTGTTAATTATCCTCTAATAAAGTCTAATAAAGGTCTAACGGTGGGATACATTACACTTTAGTTTACAATACAGTTGTGATATAATGTGTCCTGAATTACCCGGCAATCAAGTCTTATAAGGGTCTATTACAGCCTAATAAAGAACATATTATTTCTAGTTTTCCTCTGATTTGATACGAAGTGCAGCTTGATACATCTTACAAGTGTTTGGTGAGGTGTATGGTATCTAATAATGGTATAACTACTGTTTAATAAGAATATATAAATTTTTATCTAATTTGATACAAAGTACATTTTGTATTGGTGTGTTGTAAACACGACCTACATATTTACCAATGACAAAAGAATGGAAAAGGACAAACAAGAGAAGGAGAAAGAGCGCTATAAAGCGAGGGCGAGAGACAGAAACCAAAAGACGCTGGCAACAGACCGAGGCTCGGAGAGTTGCAAGTCCATGCCTGAAGTCTAAGCAGATCAAACGCCCTCTACAGATAAAGCATTCTATATGACACAGAATGGGAAATAGGAAATGACAGCCAGCTCCCTACAGGGCACTGCACAATGTGCATGCTTGCATGGTGTGTGTGATTGTGTGTGCAATAAAGAGCCAGAGTCTGGGCATGACTTTGTGCGTTGTTTTTGCAGAGGGCTTAAGTCCACATTGTTTTGCCTTTTTTCCCCCCCAGTTTTATGCAGTATACACAGACCCCCATAAGCACTCTTTTGCATGTACACACTGTTATTTTCACTGTGTGGTTCATGGCTTTGGCATTTCTTTTTCCAAACTGTAATTTAAACATCATATGAGAACACCCGAGTGACTGATGGGCAGAGAATCTCATGCAGAATAACTGTATTTTAGGCAGGGACACATGATTGAAGCTAGTGGCCTGTGGGTTGATCCTGTATTGAAAAACATGTGGGCAGATCTGAAGTGGTTGATTCAGAATGATTCTAGAGAGGGCTTAGCAAGGTGGGAAAAAAAAAAATCCAGTTATCATATCATGATACTGTAACTGGAAAACCTTCATACAGTACTGATAGAAAGTGTTTCAGCTTTTTCATCTTTTTAGGTGTTCTTTCTGCTCACTGGTACGCATCAAAGTGAAAAAGAAAATTTCCTCTGCCTTGTTAATGATTTTAGAGAAATTAAATGAAATTGATGCGGTGTAATGTTAATATAATACTATATAGCAACTATGACGCTATGGTTTGATAAAAAAAAAATGTGCATGTAAATGCAACAGCTGTAGGTCTTTCAAACTTTTTTTTATTTTTCTCTTTTAAACTGTCCTTTTTTTGGCTTTATTGCTGAAACACCCTTAACCTATGAAAGGAAAGCAGTCATGGGCATTGGAATATGATGCCTGGGGTTCAGATTAAACAGAAACAGACCCTGAGACATTCAGCAAACACAGTTGGCATCTTTCGAACACGCAGCTAGATCAGATCAGATCAGTTCACTGCCGAAAAATAAGGAGAGGACGTGAGCGGGTAAGAGTGATGCTACAGCTGGGACTTAAAACAGCTCCTGGAAAACATTCATTCGGGAAAACGAAACAGATGAAATGGGACTCAGTAGTCTCTGGTTTCCCGTTGTTTGGCCAGCCTGTGACCACACGGAGAGAGCTGCTCCACAACATCTTTGTGTTGTTTTATTTTGTGTGCATTATGAAGGAACTACACTTCTTTAGTTGTACAACCCTGTATTGTATGATGACACTAAATGACCCTGAATCCTTCTTAAACAGGGTGGACTCACCATTAGGCAATGGTCAAAGATTGCTTCAGGCCATAAGTCACTAATGGCCTCATAAAAAACTTCATAAACGTATGGTTATGAAAGCTTTTTGTTATTTTTTTTTACTTTTTGCTGATGTGGACTACTCCGTGATCTTAATGTGCATCTGTGTAAATGATTCAGGAGGAAACTGGCCAACTCATGAAAACAAGCGGCTCAGCGTGGTGTACAGACTGTGGGAAAATGAAGCAACCCCAGCGGTGCTGAAAAACAGAGGAAGGTGGAGGATATAAAGAGATAATACCCACCCCACCCACTGCCTGTTCACTCTCCTGCCATTTGGAAAGAAAAGAGATACAGAAGTATCTGTGCCAGACCTAAGTACAGCTTCTGAGGCTGCACAACTCCTAAATTCATCCTCCGCACTCCACCATGAATCAAAGTTTATTTTAATAAATTATTGTTTATTCAGGAGTTGAAAAAGGGGGAAAACAAGAGATGTGGAGATGCCTGTGTTTAGATTAGAGCCCAAAATGATTAAATCCACCCCTGTTCTTAATTGTAGTAATTGTAATAATTGCTGCTTTTCTTTGTTATTTATGACAGTAAATGAAGAGTCTCTGGGTTTTGGACTGTTGGTTGGACAAAAGCAGCAATTTGAAGATGTCGCTTTGGGCGAATTTGAGAAATTGTGATGAGAAAATAATCAGCAGATTAATCGATAATGAAACTAATTGTTAGTTGGAGCCTTAAAGGCAAAGGTTCTATCTCATTATTTGATGTTCTGCCTTCTTCAGCCCAGTCAACAAGTATATTTTTGCAATTTACAGTCATTGTTTTCTATTCGTATTGGTATTGTGCACATGCAGTGGTGTTTTCTTTCAATTTTATCGCTTCCAATTATCTTAGTTATTACAGTCTGTTTAAAGACTCCACTTACAAAAAAAAAGAGGCAAAATTGCCTTTGCAAGGCAACACTATTATAAACCCATTATGCTTACAGAAAACCATTTAAGTTGTGACCTTTAATTAAAATGCAAAACTCCATGCAAACATCCTTGCTATTTAACCCAGAGATTGGACAGTTCTTATCCTTGGGGGCTTGTTTGGTCTTTAGGCAGAGTGGAGCTCCACGCTACAGGGCTCCTGTTGTGCAACACCCTGGCTCATATTATTAGAATCACACATCACAGCAGAACGGCCGAGACAAGAACAGCAGTAAACGAAGCTGGAGCATAAAATACATTTATCTTATTGACGGGTGATGGAGACTTTTGATGCAAGAAAAAAGAACATCAACAAAAAGCTAAACAGCAACTCCGGAGCGCTGGATACGCACTGCTAAACATTGCGTCTCTGAGCGAGAGCAGCTGATGGGCTCAAGTCATGCAAGCACACATGCATGTATGCACACACAGGCACCTGCACACACACATAAGTTCAACACACAGAAACACAAACACACACACACACACAGACAAAGCAGCAAAGCAAAGTATGATTTATGGTGGATCCTGACAAGATAGTGCCACAGCAGCAGAATGCCTGTTATCTTATTGTCAGTCGCCAAAACTGCAGAATTCTGGGTAACCTTCATCCACACAAGCTTCCAAACGCCTCGTCCCGACCCACAGATTTGAAGTACATAAAAATGCAGATTTCTTGCTGACTTCATGCTGAATCTGTAGTGTACTTCCCATGAAACTATTGTAATTAAAGTGTCCTTGACTGAGCGCAAAATGTAAATTCTGTCACTAGGGATCTCTCTCACATTAAAACAATAACAAAAGATGTAGTTTGATGACATATGAAGAAGTATGGGATCATGGGAGATGGTATCTTCACTTTTAAATTACTAGGAACTGATAAAAATCTATCAGACGCGACTCCGAACGTGAAGTCATATTCATGGACAAGGTAATATTAACATAATGATTAATATTCATGTTACGTTGGCCACATTTGCTGACTTCCTTCTTCACTCTGATGTATCTGACGTGTCCTGAGTTTTTACATAAGTTACAGCAACTAGCAACTAGCAGGCAGGCCTCAACAATAAGTCCTCGTCTTCCTCTATCAGTCATTTAGATGAATCAGGAGAAATGAGTGTTTACCAAAACCCACTTCCACCAGTATTTTTTGCTGTAAGGCCTGATAGCCCATTGGATTATTAATTTGGGGGACTAAAAAGAAGAGAAGATTTTTAATTAAAAGGATCACGCTAGAGGCTCAGCGGAGTCATCCATGAATGCAAGAATGACATCCGCTCTGGGGCTGCTTCACACAAACAAATGGGACGGAAACAGTTTCCTCTGAAACTTTCATTCAACTCAACTGTGTGTAAGCGTGGACTACCTTGACAAGAACTACATTTTCTGGTTATTCCAAGAGCACAGAAAAACACTCAATATGGCTGCATTATACATTCCTCACACTATTGACACACAGATGTATACACAGCAGAGTGCCTCTCTCTCTGCTGGCCACTGATAAGGCAGCATCCCAAGGAACCAACAGACGGGAGTCTTTGCACGCCCATCTGCAGCGCAGCTCTGAACCAACCAAGCGCAACCTTCCCTGCACCTCCTGGACTGTCAAAAGGCCTTCTGCTGCTTAATGACCGTTATGAACTCCAATCCTGGCGACCAGGGGCTCCCTACCAGGAACCAGAAATAATCTGCACAATTTTTAGAGCCAACAACAACGGCATATTTTGTTACATCACATATTTTTGGCCTGCGTGTGTGTGCTGTTTGTGGGTTTGTGTATTATTTTAAGGTCAAACAGCCTTGCAAGGTTGCAACTAGGGGACACCACAAGTAGAACTATTCTATATTTGGATCGCCATGACAACCAAAATGCTGCGGATGGTGATATTATTAGTTTATGCTTGCTTGCTCACTCTGCTTCAACTTGCTACGCCTTCAGATGTTCCCAGTGTGAAGCCTCGACGCCACACACATCTAATGCACATACATGCACTCATGTATGTAATGCAATGTGCCAATGTGAACGCCCACAAACACGAACACACACACACACACACACACACACACACACACACACACACACACACTCTTCTTTGTGGAAACAAAGCTTTCATTTGTTATCGCACAGAGAAAACTTCAAAGAGTTCTATGCAGATTTAGTTGCAGACTTTTCTTCACATCAAGAGGAAGAGATTTCCTGTCAGATGGTTTCCCAAAAAAAAAAAAAAACGAGTATCTTCTTTAAAGGGGAAGTTCACCAACAAAAATCAAAAATATGTTTAATTTTTTTTTCCAACATACAAATAAAGTACTTCATACATGAAACTGCTGAAAACAATGTTTGCGATTTTAGCACCATTAGCTGAGTGCCAAATACAGTGGAGATCATATCCATCCAGTAAAGTACAAAAAAAAAGAACAATGTATCGACATTGACAGTTTAATTTATTCATTATTTGCAGAAAAACCTCATCTGAAACACCACTGACGAACTGTGCCTCGCCATTACGTTCAGAGGATTGTTGCAACATGGAGCTTTTCTCTTATGACAGTGAAGTCACCGCTGCTAACTGTGCTTACAGCTGCCATTAGCCAGTTAGTCACACTGTCACACTTTTCACTACGTAGTGTGTGTTCGGTGACAGTGATTGAGAACTGTTTGCTGCCAGATGCTGGTAGTATTGAACAAACTCATGAGATCAGCTTTGATACAGTGAGGTGTTGTGAGCTGTAGATGCACAGAATGCACTGGGTGAGTTATTTAGCTGTGTGGAGTGTACGTTAGCTGTTGTATTAGACTGGGACGCAGCCTCTGAGACCAGCGGAGGCTGGTTTGATGACTACTTACAGCACCGGAGGTGATTTAACATTACAGTGGGTCTGACAGAACTGTGACTGCGGGGATGATAATGAATGTGGCAGGTACACAGCGGGGACAGGAGACACAGAGCGGTTGAGGAACAAATTTGTAAATTAGCAAATTAATTTGTAAGTATACATCATCCATCATGCTGGTAAGTCTGTGAGTTTTGAAAAACATGGTTTTAATGTGTTGAAATAAATTAAGAGTATGTTCAGACTCCTTGCTGGTTGTTCCAACACATTCAGAGTCATTACTCTTTTTGCTGGTAGCATTCAACACTTGGCTTGCTTTGTGCCTTAAAATGATATATTTAAAAAGTTAAATTAATATCATGAACGTGCAATGACTAGTTGACTACTGGCTTGAACTGACAACTACTGGGCAACTAAGAAAATCTAGTCATAAGCAGAGAAGGCAGACATCTCTATGGCTGATATACCAAAACTAGGTATCTCACACCAAAACAATCTAGATGTATAAATCACACTACAGGCCAGAGGCAAAATATGTATTTTTGATTTTGGGGTGAATTGTCCCTTTAAAACGGCAGAGAGATAGATGCAGTACTGGAAGAGAGAGGAGCAGGAAGCCTCAGACAAACAGGGAGCTGAGAGCGGATGTGACAGATGAGATTTTTCATCCAATATTTGCCCCTCTGTGGTGAAAAAAAAGGGGATTTGCTGACGGCTCGGATGAAGCTTTACAGCTAATATCCTCCACCTGTTTTTACAGGGAGCTACAAGGACGAGCAAATCCTCGTGTTGCAAACCAAAATAAACAACAGACTCATTTAGGAAGCCCTGTACTGTGCTTTGCTCCTGAACATTTATGTATTTACTGCTCACAAAGGAAAGCAGACGCAACAGCGAAACAAGCAGCGGTTGAATGTTTAACTTTAAAAACATGAAAATAATGACAATCATAATAAAATTATTATCTTCACCGTTAATGAAAAAAAAAACCTTTTGTTGCACAATGGAGTCACCAGGCTTGTTTGGTGATAGGAACAGATTGAAGTTGGCCATTTCAATGTTGTTATGGAAACGAGATGAGATTGTGTGACAAGCAGACACTTATCACATTTAGCTGCTCCGCATTCAATCTGCAGAGATTCTGCTAATTGCCTCTTTTCTGTGAACTGACCCGTGTGCCCCGATTTTCTCATTCACTCCATCTCCAATTCTTTTTCTTGTTCCCTCTTTCATTTCTTTGCTCCGACTCCATCCGCTTCCCACCGTCCCCTCTGTCTCTCTGTGTCTCCCTCCCCATGTCTCTCTTGATCCTGACACTGTAAGCGATGATGTCACCCTCTCCGGCAAGTTAACAGTGTGAGGTGAAAGCTACTATTTTGCTCCTGCGGTCTGGGTTAAGAACCCACTCACTGAGATAAGAGAGCATTGTTTACTTGGCCCGGCCTTGTTACAACTCCCACACAGACACACATGGAGAGCTCTGCTGCACGGCTCTGCTCGGCTTCACTGTCACACTTTTCACTACGTAGTGTGTGTTCGGGGACAGTGATTGAGAACTGTTGGCTGCCAGATGCTGGTGGCATTGAACAAACTCATGAGAGACCTTAAAGATCAGCTTTGATACAGTGAGGTGTAGTGAGCTGTAGCTGCACAGAATGCACTGGGTGATATATTTAGCTGTGTGGAGTGTACTTCACCGTAATGACTGGGGATGAAGCAATATATCGAATATCAAAATATTGTGATTAAAAAAATGCCTATACCAGATTGGCATGGTATCAAGACATTGGTTTGGTTTTGCCACTGTAGATATAATGCAAACATTCATTACCAAAGACACTTTATTCCAATTTTTTGCACATATTTAGGTCAGGGCTGCCCACTCTTATCTTATTACATGGTTTTATTAAATATTTGAAAAAACAATGTTTTGTGTCAAATTCTTGAGTTTTCTTTAGTAACTAGTATATTTAAAGGTACTACAAACAGTTTGTAACTGGTTATGAAACTCACTTTAATACTGATGCCTCTATCTGAGCTACAAAACCATCTGTGAGAAGACTGGCTGTTTCTATACAGTTAGTCTTCATGTCTGCCACTGTGTTGGATTTTCTGTGAAATCACATGAAATGATCATGAGTTTATATTTTTCCAGGTAAAGTTACAGTGAGTAGTGTGTTACCTAGTTAAAATGAAGCAGCAGAAGATTTGTATTTATTTTATTTCATTTTTGATGTTATATTTTGTGGTTATTACAGTGGAAACACCACTGAAAATCAACACAAAATGAAAGTTCCTTGTAGCTTTAATAAAGCTAGTAATTTGTTTGAGTCATCATTATTGTCGGGTTTTTTTTAATATTGTGATAGCATGAGCTTTTTATCATGGCATTATCATAATTGAAGTTTGCTACATCCCTAATAACAACAGTTTATCCTTCACTGGTTTTTGTCTATTTTATTGTTATTATTTTTATTTCTTATTCAAATTATTTACATTTTTCCTATTATATTAGACCTGTTTCTTTTCCAGGTCATCCTGACTGATCTTAGCCTGATTTTCACAGTACAAACAGCTGGCACAGATGTTCAGCAGCACTTGTTAGGTCAGCTCAGTTGTCAAAAATATGTATTTTTATCTTATTTATGACAAATATTTAACATAACATGGTTAATAAATAGTAAACCATGTTGGGTACGGTATTTGATATATTGTTAAATCCCTTATGGTTAATTTTATTATCTTATTTTCATATAGGTCTGGGGAGATTCCATTTTCATGAGAGCAATATCTGGAATTAAATTACAGTTACTAATCAAAATGTTGGTGATTACAAAGGGGTTGCATCCAAGTCTTATCTACAGTGAGTATCAGGTGTAATCAAACTGTTTTCATCATTTCAGCTTTGAAGAAGATGCTGTGAGGTTGAAACTGGTCTTTGCTTTTAACCAATATGACTTCAAATAAAAGAAATGCTTTTAATATCATTCTGTGTGCCTGAAGCACATTATCTTTTCTGTATTTTCATCTGTCAGTGCCACATCAAATTATCTTGTCTCCCTCTTCAAATGGCACTTGCAAGCGATTAAATTCAGATTTTCCAAACAACCTAAACTACACACACACACACACACACACACACACACACTATTAATTGTGGAAACATTGTATAGAGTTGCCAATAAATCTGTGTCTTGGAAAAATGTCTGCATTGTATCTTGACACAAACACACAGAGACACACACCATCCCACTCATCACCTGTCACCGCTCATGTATCTTCATTGTCTCCATCAGCGCTCTTTTACTTTATGTTCTCTCCTTTCTCTCTGCTTCCCTCTCTTACATTGTGTTCATTCATATTCATTTATTCATTTTCTTTCTCTCACATTCAGACTTGTGGCAGGTTTTCACACCATATGAGAGAAAACTCATCTAACTAAACTAAACACACCTCCTCCTCCTCTCCTCTTTCTTCTTCCTCAGTCTACTTTCTCACACAGTCTCCACCATCAGTCGTCTACGTACCGGTACTTCATGCCGGTGAGCTTGGCGGTGGACTCCTTGAGGTTGTGGTGGTAGCGGTGGGTGAAGGAGCCCAGGCTGCGAGCTATCAGGGCCACGGTGCGGAATCGGGCGCGGGCCTGGCTGGCTGTGTTGGGGCTGGTGGCGTTCTGCTTGCTGTGCTCACCGTTACGCGGGGCCTTAAGCCCATGGTCCGTACATGCAAAGGACACCTGCATGGCTGTTGGCAAAGGCCACTAAAGCTGCTCCAAGACAAACAAGGCTTTGTTTGTGTCCTCAAAGGTACTTAACAGTCTTTTTTTCTGTGAGTGGAGCTTAGATTTTGTCCTTGTTGTTCTTACGTGAAGTTGAAAGTCAGTAGTCCAGGCCAGTTCTGCCTGGTACTCATATGGAAATCACAGACAGGAATGATGGGAGCATGAGATTGCTCAGTTTTTTTTTCCCTCAAGCTGATGTTATGTCGAGATCTGACATAGCAGCGGTGCAGTCCCGGTCAGTGTGTGAGGAGCTGAGACGGGGATCCTGTGCCGGTCTGACTCCACCTGAAAATATGAGAGAGGAGGATGGAGATGGAGGGAGAAGGATGAAGGAGAAGAGGCACTGAATGAGTCGCTGCTGAGACAGTCGCCCAACTGAGAAGAGCACTTAAGAGCGTGTGTTGTTGCGGGGAGGTTAGAGGAGTGAGAGTTTAAGGTGTGTGAGGAGGAGACGAGGAAAATGTCCAGCTTAAACAGACATAATCTGTGAAACCTCTTTGTATTCTCTTTTTCCGTGCTGTTTTCATCCAGTTTAACGTCTTCTGCGCTCATCTCTAAGCTGCTTCAACATGGCAATATCCAAGAGCAATCCTGCCCTAGTTTTTCTTGTCTTTCTCATTTTTCTCTTTCTGTGTCTGTCCTCCTCAACACTCTTAGAAATAAAAGTGCTAACTAGAACCATGTGGGGTTCTTTTGCTTGTCTTTATACAAGAACCCTTTTTGATTCCTGTAAAAGCTTAAAGAGGTTCCACTTAGAAATTTTTCAGGAGATTCTACCTAGAACCCAACATAGAGGGTAATACCTAGAACCATCTGTGAAAAGTTTCCTACGGAAGGTTCCACAAAGAACCCTATTAAGGGGCGTAACAGTGTAAGAAAATATTGGTACACTTGAGTATCATGATATTATGTTTTATGATACTGTATCGAGTTTCAGAAACGATGTATTGTGGTATTGTGATACAGCCAAAGATTCATGGCAATGGTTCATTTTGTGGTGTGTTTAAACCACCAACCACTATAGAGCGCAGTGTCATCTGTCTTCACTGTTCTGACTGGATAAAAAGTAAACTTTTTAAGCTTTATGCATAAGCTTGTGTGGTCTTATTATGTACTACGACTGTTTTAAAAAGTAGCAGTGTATCACCTTGCTAACAAAATAGCAATATATTGAATTGCAACCCCTGTATTGTGACACACATTGTATTGTCAAATTCTTGCCAGTGCACAGCCATTCCTCTAATGCAGGAAGTATACTTGCTTTTAATTACGCCTTTGCATACACACCCTTACGCATCCCGACGCTTTCATGGCTGCCTCGCGTATCCTACGTCCATTTGGAGTGATGCTTGTACACATCCTCAGAAATTAACGCTACGCATACGCGAACGCAAACACATGGTTAAACAGCAAGTCTATCTCCGGCCCAAGAGTGTTAACAGACACCTTCACGATTGGGTCTACCAGTATCCTTTTATATTCCAATGGTTTCAACTAGAACACACCAAGCTTATCTGAAAACATACTTTACAGGGGTTTCACCTAAACCCTCTAGTCTTGAGAGGGTTCTGCGAAGAACCACATTGAACTGTATTCTACAAATGAATCCCATATCTCTGTTGTCATTTTGTTTGCATTGAGAAAACATGTTCAAACAGTCGTGTTCAGCAAACGTTGAAGACCTCTTTCTTCTAAAAAAGGAAATGAAAAGTGTTCTGGAATGTTAATTACATGCACAACCATCGCTCCAAATGGACGCAAGATACGTGAGGCAGCCACGATGCATAGAGGACGTGTAATTAAAAGCAAGTATATCTTCAGCCTTACAAAGAATCCTCGAGGAAGAAATTGGTTCTGGGTAGACCCTTCAGAAACAACCCCTTTTGGAACCCTTCACTTCTGAGAGTGCACTTCCTCAACTCATACTATATAAAGGCTCGTGCACTTTTCTCATTTCTAACTCATGTTTGATCTCTTGCTCATTTCTGATTGGTCCGTTTCTGTTTACAAAGTCTACCTCTAATGCCTCTTTTTAATGCGTTTCTCTTTAGGGTGTCTGGGAGGTTTTTGTCAGGCAGCCAGTTAGTTGTGGGTGTCTTGGGAGTCTTTCTCGCCCTCCAACCGCAGCTAAGCCTTTTAGTCAAACACCTGGAGTGAGGAGAGTAACACTGCACCACCACCACATAGTGCTTTCAACACAGTACACACATAATTGCATACACCCTCTCAATCTCATCACACATCTTAAAAATAAGGTCATGCTTTCACAGAAAAGCAAATACTGTACACTCATAAATCTTCTCCAGCTGAACCGCAGCATTTGCTTCCACTTGCAACACACACAACCAAATCTTTACTGATACAAGTGTTCTTACACACTGTGAGAGACAAGGATGAAGCACGGTGAGAGTCTTGATTGATGTGTGTCCTCCTGCAACTTTGAGAAGAATCAAGCATCGGCAGGCAGAGGTCCCGCAAAGATCTGCATCCCAAAAGAAGAAGAAACAGCAGCAGCTGTCCTCGGACCCGGCAAAGAGCTCTGTCCCGTCTCCAAAGTCCAAAGCTTTTATGGTCCCCGGCTTTGCAGCAAGAGCGCTCTGTTTGATAAAGAGACCCTGGAACGGTAACGGACAAGCTGAGAAGAAGAGGAGGAGGAGGAGGAGGAGGAGGAGAAAGGAGGATGCATGGTACCTCACTTCAGGGAGAAGAGCACAGATGCAGTGAGGAGGCGAAGAGCAGCGCGTGTTGAGCGTAGAGGGAGCGAGCCAGGCGCTGAATGAGGGAGAGAGACAGTGTGCACAGGCTACTGGCTCTGACTGACTGGCTGAAAGAACTGCAGTGTTTTTCACTATGGCGCCACACACTCAGAGAGAGACAGAGAGGGAGAGAGATAGATCCTGAATGGAAGTCAAGGGAGCTAAGTTGATGTGTGTGTGTGTGTGTGTGTGCGTGGTCATGTACTTAAAGAAACCCACCTCAGGCAGGGTGCTAAAGTAGCATATGGTTGACAACAGTAACCTACATGTGCACGTCACAGGCACGCTTCACTTATGAGGCATTTTATTTGCTAACCCGTCTTTTTGTTGTCTGCCATTACCGTGCGTGCCCTCTTTAGACTGCAGTAACCTTTACCAACATGTAATAAGTGGAGGACAGCAGCAATGAAACTATATTTTTTTCTATTTGATGCATTTATTCAGAGTAACCAGATTTTATTGTGAACAATACATCCTCTTTCAATAAATTTTTTTTTGAAATTTGTGTGGAAATTGCACATCTTCATGCAGTGGCAGACTCACCGGACCTCAACTGTGTTACATGTGTCACGTGACATAACTCACCTGCATTGTGAAAAGCTTGCAGCTCGGTTAGGTGTGAGCACAAACCTACTTATTTGTATTATATTAATTTATGTTATTCATGTTGTCGCATTTACTGGCTTGTTGGCTTGTCATCTTATCCTGTTAAATCGGAAAGATCCTAACCCCCCTCCTCTCATGCCAGGTGGCTGAAGGATGTCATGTTTCATCTAAAACTAGAAAAGGTTAAATTTACCCTACGGGGTAAGAAGGCTTAATTTAGTAAAACGTGGGCCAATTAATATCTTACTTCAGTGCTGTTACTGGGATAACAAATTGGAATGACTTGTAGCGCTCTCACTCTGGGGGAATGAGAGAATGTATGGATCAATATGTACAGCTGTACGTACAGAATAATTCAGTGCTCTCTCTCTCCTTTCACAGTTTCGTTTTGTTTTGCTTTTTCCTTCTTTGGCTAGTTGCAGCCTGCTGGATTGGGAAGGAGGTAATGAATGGGAGATGAGAAAGGGGAAGGCAGTTTTATATTTTGAATATTATATGATGTACCTGAATTGGATAGGGATATAGGAATATTTTGAAAAGTAAATAAAGAGATATTTTAAAAAATACTTAGTCAAGTTTAGGAAATAAAACTACTTAAATATTGTGGTCAGGACGGACATGACGTCTGATGTCACTCTGATGGCACAAAAACTACTTGGTTAGTTTTAACCAATAAAACTACTTGGTTAGGTTTAAGAAAATATCAAGTTTTTGGTTAAAATAACTTTGTTATGTCTGTCATGTGATATCACTCATTTCCTGCAAACATAATGAGCAAAGAAATATATCTTTAATAATAGGCGGAAGCAATACCATGTTACTTTTGTCCCTCCTCTGTTTCCGTAAACTTTACCCTGGTTACCACCAAAGATAGGCTGGCGTGTTAAATTAAACCTTTACTGATATTTAGCCCACAGATCTAACAGATGACACACATTTACAGTGTTCAACACGTCAACATTACCTTAAAAACATAAAATGTTTCATTTTGTATTTTTTTGTATAATAAATTGTATTCATTCTATAATATAATTATGGAAAAACCGATCAAATCAGGCTGATTTTGTCTGAGGACTCATTTAGGGAGTGTGCTTCAAATGGCCTTTAAGACGTGTCAATGACTTCCGCGTTATAAGGCCCGTGTGTTGCAACTGTCCCGGTGCATTCTTGCCCCTGCTCTCCCCTAGTAACTTCAAAACCATGCCCTCTGTGCAAATAGAATAACAGCAATTCATGTTTTGCACTGCGAGAAATGACATGCTACAGTTAATTACAGTCTCAAAGAAGAACCATGGGAGCCCCGCACTGATGCTGACATCTCTGAGCAGATGTTACTGTAAGTGGCACAGTGGAATAAAGCATAAACCAGCATTCAGGCAGTGCAGCGTCTTATCTTTCCTCCCCCACTGAGCAGTAATGTGACAATGGAGGATTTCACGGTTCATTGAACATCCACGAACCTCGAGGCCAACGCAGTTTTATTTATATCCTTGTGATTGCATTTGATAACAGCAGACACTTGTAAAGATCGGTTCAGCAGGGCCTCGACATTTTTCGATGCCGACGTTGGCTTCTGGGTCAGTAGGAGCAGTTGGGGGTTGAGGCTGCTCAGGACAAGCAGTCAGATTTTATATATGTTGGAGGAAACTATATGTAGCATCGTGAAATGTAATGAATCTGAGTTGAGGTTAGTCCCTCCGGAGAGAATTGAACCGTTTTTGCAGCGCTGGTTTTTGGTGACCTATATTTCATTTTGCTGTTTCCTTTATTGTTTTATATGGTTTGACGGAGCTCTTTTCCTTCTAGTTTATAATTATTACTTGTTAGATCTAAGTCTGACTGGCACCCTCCTTCATTTTAAAGTGTCAGTTCTGCTACAATCTTTCTACTGTACTGTCTTTTCTAGTGCTTGTTATGCATAGGAACCCTATAGGTGTCACTACAGTGTAATGCTCGTAAAACTTTTGACACATAAGCTTCAGAGATGAAACAACCTTTCTACATTCTACCTTTTGACTGAGGCATTGATGCAAACATTTGTGGAATTTGTCACTATATCGACACTTGTATTCTGTCCTCTCAAGCTGAAATAATTATTAGAAGACAAATACTCCTTTAAGGTGTAGTGATGTAAAGGCTAAATCTCACTGTATAATTGTATGTGTGACAATAAAGTTGACCTTTTCCTTTATGTTTACTGTGGTGACACACAGTGGCTTTCTGGCAGATAGCCCTGAAGGCAAACTTCCTCCATGTGTGAGCCGCTTCAAAATATGACAAAACAACACACACAAATCTCACAAGAGTTTTGCAAATCTAGGGCTAACATTTAGACACAACCCCAAGAAAGCTGGATCCTACATGTCTAATAATGTAACGATCATTTATTAGACCCTTGTTCTCCATATCTTTTAAAGTCTTTTCCTGGGTTACACAGGGTTTCTGTGTAGTATTTGAGGTGCCAAACCCTAAACTGAAATAACCCTGATTACATCACCAGGATTATATTTGCAGACTTCGGAAATCTGCCTCTAGAACCGCAGAGGAAGTCATGTAACTACACAACTGTTCACAGGCCCGGAGGCACGGTCTAAAATCAGTAGAGTGCACCTTTAAAACACTCAACCTTTCAGAAAAAGAAAAAAAAGCTCTGCTGTGCTGCCACTTCTACATCATCTGCAGCTCGTTTGCCTGCCAGCAAACCCAGTTTTGGCTTGATCATGTTGTTCTGCGGTGCTCTGGAGAGGTATCTGCTCTGTTGGACAAAGTTGCAAACATTCCTCTATAATGTCACCAGCACCTCCAAGGCTACAACTTCCTCCCTGTCGATCCCATTTAAAAGTGTGTCAGTCAAAAGCGTCAACTAGATCGTACATTTCCCGGCTGGAATCCCCAACGGGCGATGAAGCTGTTACCTTGAGGCAAACCGCTCTGCTTTAATTGCTCCAGTAAGAACCTTTAATAGAGTTCTGAAACTTTGTTACAAAGGCACAAACCTCCATACAGTGACTACGCACATCTTGAAATGTATGAGCGACTATGACGCAGCACTCAGGAGACTAATAAACATCTCTAACCTAACCCTGGATTTCCCACAGTGTGGAACATCTGTCAGCATAGCTTGAGAGCGCTGGCTGTGTTCCTCCAAAATTCTGTATCTATTAATACAGAGAACATAATTCTTTACCATAATAGCCTCTGCTCTCTAAATAAAGCTCTCAGCTACATGAGATTCCATGTCACATAATTACAGCCCTGTAAACAGTCTGCTGCTTTTAGGCTGCACATTTTACCCTCATGTTCAAAAGGCTATTCAGTGTCTAATAGATAGTTTTCCTTATCAGGCCTAACCTCCTGTTGAGAAAATGAGAGATAATAACGGGGAAAACCTTTCCAAGCTGTCTGTGACGTCACTGCTGCAGCAGTCCCACTCTCTCACTTCTTTCTCCATGTATTTCCACTGCGTCCCCCTTTTTGCTCACGTTTTCTGTCCGCCTGTTATCTCCTTTCTCACACACACACACCCTCTCCCATCTCTCCTCCCCAAATCACCGTTTAACACGGCGCTCTCGCTCACTTCGAGTCCTACAGTCTTTCCCCTGCGCCGCAGATTAGAGCCGGGAGCGCAAGTCATTGTGATGCACTGCGCGTAGAACACCACAGAGGAAGAATTGGTTGTTTAATCTGCCTTAATAGGGTGGCACTGGCTCTGTGTAGACATAATGGCCACAGTTATCAAGCGCTACAAATTTCACTCCGGGCCCAGTGAGCATGCATGAAATACTGATGAAGAAGCCTGACATGGGGAGACAGTACGAGGACTTGAAAATGTAAAACCATCATCATCATCACCAAAAGTGTCCTACATCAACAGCACAAAAAAACAACAATTTTGTCACCTACTTATATTATCACCTCATATTATTCCCATTATCATTATCATTCCCACCACTAACATTATGGCATTTTCCCATTATCACCATTAGCATCATTATCAGGCCAGCGTCTGTCCGAGCTCTTCACATTTCAAAACCACAAAAATATGGTGACACTGATGTATGCAGACATCTTTATTGTGACAACCCCTTAAGATGACGAGTGACCTTATGTATGTGCCCAGCAGGCATATGGCCTCACACTGGGAATATTGAATGACAGAAGGAGGTGAATGCAGAGCTTTTTTTTTTCCCCCTAATGGTAAAGCCCTCAGTGGTTCATAGATTCAGTATTGATGAAATGTTTATGTCTGCAGACTTTCAACCTTAGGATAAATGGCTTACAAACTCACTTTGGAGTCATAGCCTTTATGTGTTTACTGGAAAAAAAATGCCTAGGGTAATAGCTCATCCTAAATGCACCGGGGAAAAGATTCAGTTCATAGCATTTTAATAAAACACATCTTGGGCATCACAGTTTGGCAACGTGCCGTGCAGATGCAAAACTGTGAATTAGGTTCATTAATGAGGTTATTAATATAGTGTGCTTAAATGAGGTAACCATTAAATAAATTGTTCAACATATTGGGAAATATGCTTACTCACTTTCCCGCCTAGAGTTTGAGAAGACTGATATTGATCCTATGAAATGTGCTCATCGCTTAGGTGTTTCCTGTAAGGGAGCAGTGTTGGGCAAGTCACTGAAATTCTAACGCTGTCTATCATTGTACTCATTACAATTTTGCTCATGGTTTAGACCAGTCATTCCCAAACACTGGGTCGGGACCCACAGGTGGGTCACAGGAGATTTTATTTGGGTCGTCAAATAAATAAAAAGACTATGGAAGAAATTTAGTGGTATCTTAATTTTATTCGTATAATTCAGTAGTCTAAAATGTTCTATATTGTTTTACTGAGGAGAAGAAATAAAAACAACGAGATGTCCTGTTAACTTCAGCCCGAATGCAGTTATTTCTCATTTATAAAGTGTTTAACATATGCATATGTTTGCAATAACATGCATCTAGATTAGGACTGCAAATAATTTATTGCAAATGGAAGTAGTAAAAGTGTGGAACATTAATTTATGCATAATAAAGCCTTACCAAGATGAATTAATAAGGTCTGTTGTGAATTGGGTCATGATGGTTTGTCATTCTTTGAAAGTGGGTCCCCAGGAAAAAAGTTAAATGCCGGTTTAGACAGTTTGATTCAGTAGAAGAAAATCCACAGGATGCTGGATATGTTAGCCAAGTGTTAATTAAAAATTATGTGGTGAGCAGTTTTTATTATAACGAAAAGCAAGGTCACATGGCCTGAAGTGTCTTGTGCCACCATTAAGGTCGGGTGTTGTTAGATCAGAGATCGGGATCAGCGTTTGTCTGCCTTGTCTTTCTGTCCTCTGCAGCTGTACAGTGTTTTCAGGTAAGTTTCATTACGTTGTATTGCGTCACTGTCAACACTGTAAGGGACGGACTTGTTGCAGACACTGATTGTTGTTGTTTACAGTGGCCATAACGCGGTGTGTTACTCCCCCCTGCCATGATGCAGGAGGCCTCAACAGACCAACAGAGGCCAGCTGGATGACAGGAAACAGGTTACAGTACCGAGGTGGTTTTCTTGCTGGGTTTGGCTCCTGGCACCCCGGGCCTGAGTCACAGTTAGCTAACTTACTTTAGAGGCAAGTAAAGCTATCTTTCCATCAGGAAAGGTATTTTTGGATTAGCTGTGAATTAGCTGAGTTGAACACTGCCAGAGCCTCCACACTGTGAGCTACAATAGCTTCTCTATGTGTGACATCACAAAGACTCTGAACACTATTTATTATAAAGTCTATGCCTCCTCCCCCTGCTTCTAGCCTCGCTCTCAAGCTCATCTTAAATGTCAGTATATTCTTCAAAGAAGTGATCATTATCAGATATCATTGTTTAAATCCATGCTCTTGATGAACACTCTTATTTTTCAGTTATTATTCTTCATGTGCACACAATAACATCTATTATGATGTTGAATGAGGGTTTGGTATCATGTAATATATTAATTATCCCAGTAAAAGAAATAAAAATATAATTGGACTTCCCTCCCCTCCCTGTTCTTCACTGAAAGACAAAAAACTCCAGAAATACGTAGCAATTTCTGGAAAATTTCACTCATGATTCATGTGATCATTTCTCCTGACTGCCTGATTTCTGTCTGCTTCGCTATGACAATCAAACATGAGCCCTACACTTCATTACTCATTCAAATCCTCTGTCTTTCCACAGAACTGAAACCTGCCGAAGCCACTGAAGACGTAGCCTTGTGTCTGATGACGGCCTCGTGTGCCTTAAACGTCAAGTCTAATTGCGGAGGGGAATTAGTGCCGGGTCTCACTGTGCTAAGAAGGACTCTTCCTTATCAGGAGATGATGAAAGCATTAGGTATTTAACAGGACAGGGACCCTGCTGAGCAGAGTTAAACTTTAATCCTTACTTCCAGTGGTTTATAAATTATACAAAACAGAGGGAATTGACAAACAGGCTTCTGTTTACCCCGATTGGGCACATTTATCCCTGAGGAAAACAAAAAAATATTGCAGTGCATTCAGCAGAATCACTATGATAAACCTGAATGATGCAAATGTAGAAAATCTATTTGAATTTTCAAGTGCATGCATCCTTTTTAAGAATATAATATCCTACCTGTAGACCATGCTGACACTGGGCTGGATGGACGCTTGAAACAACTGGCTGTGTATGTGAAGAAGCTCCTCCAAACTCTGCTGTTCTCGAGGTCTGCTGGCTTCAAAGCTTCCTGGCAGGCAGCCGGTGGGGCTTGGGGGGTACAACCTGGTTCCTGCCCCCTGCCTCTGCTGGGTGGAACTGGGACAGCGATCCAGCCTCGGCCCCCCTCTCTGCCTGGGCACGGGGATATCACTGCAGGCTGCCTTGAGATACATGTGTGGATCGACCTCGTCTCCCACAGGCTGATGGGACACTTTCCTTTGTTGGCAAACCCTTTTCAATATATTTAGTCATCCTGTGGAGGGAATCTGTGCCTAAAAACATCTCCATGTAAGTACAATGCAATGCTGGTCATGCGAGACCACAGAGGATATCCGTATTAGTTTGCTGAAGAGTTCTTTTCATGCCTGGGGCCAACAGAGTGATTTGGAGTAATACCCTGACACAATTTCCATAGATATATCAAACAAAGTTCACATGTGCACAGACAGAGCCAAGGCGGCCGAACAAATGGACACAGAGGCACACAAAGGCAATCCATACACTAGCAGTATCAAAGGGGGTAACAGAGAGCAGGGGGCAGAAACATCTCTGTGGGCCATACCTGTGATGTCAACTTTATTCTTAGATGATTGACAAATTAAAAGACAAAGGCAGCTTTTGTTTGAGCTCCTGGTGGCTCCAGCGAGAGAAGCCTGCTTGTCTGTGAGGCAAGCCAAACAAAGCCAGAGAGATATTTATGTCTACTCGTCAGAAATAACTTCTGGTTACATCTGCAGCTGAGAACAAAATGTCATCCAACCAGTCTGCTGTGGTAACATTTCCTTAAAGAAAACAAACTATTATAGAAATGCAGCTAGGTGTGTGAACATTCAATACTGATACCAGGAACTTTTTTGTCACGGACAAGAGAATCTAAAACCTACCACAAGGGTTTTTTAGCTGGTTGCAAAACTATGTGACCTATATAAGCAAACAAGACCAACCATTTCCTTATAGTTATTCTCAAAGCCTGCCACCAGGTCGAAATCTCCTTGAAATCAGATGAAACAAGCCTGTGTTTACATTTTCTGAGGCAAAGTTACAGTGAGTTGTAGCTTAACCAGTTAAAAAAAGAAGCTGGAGGAGACTTTTAGTTAGATAATTTTACTTTTGACATTATATTTTGTGTTACAGAAGTGGAAACAACTGCTTTTGTTCACAGGGGCGTCTAAAATCAATACAGTATGAAAGATACACTAAGTGGATGAAGTTTGACTGGCCATAAGTATAGCTATCTTATTTTAAGTTGTAAATATCCCTCATATTAGATGCCTTTTGTTGCATATTTTACATATTAAATTGAGATGACAAATTAAAATGAAAAGTTACTTTCAAAAGCAATAAAAGGCATCCTTACTCAGTTTAATACACTTAAAGGTTTTTCTGCTACATCACGACTTGGTCTTACTCTTGAAAAGTCGCTTCAAATAAATATTGCTGTGTAACTGACAATATTTAATCAGTTAACTTTATTTATGCTACTGTTATGTTATGTTTTGGTATGATGAAGCAATTAGGATACAAAGAAGGGTAACTATATTCCATTACAGTTATAGGAGAAAAATCTGATTACAGATAATTTTGTTTGTAAAAATTGGCATTATTATACACACAAGTCTTTTTAATTTGATGCCAACAAATGGCACCAGATTATAGGTTATAACTGAAGTTTTAATATTTTACAGGCCTCTGAGATCTGCAGGTTTAGGTAGGGTGACCAGATGTCACTGTTTTCAGAGGACAGCCCCTGTTTTTGGTGACTGTCCCTATCATGTGTTTTGTTATTGAAATGCATTTGCTGTCCTCTGAGGCCTTTGTGCTCCTTGCTTAAGGTGTATGTTCATGATCAGTAGCATATTTTAAATAACTTTGCGAGCTTCCTAAGAACTACAGCTGCAAAAAAATATATAGAAATTATATTCACTCCACATTACTTATTGTTTGCTTGTCTGCGTGATTTGAGGGAGAGGCAGTGGAAGAAGTCATTTATATTGGTAAAAAAATCCATTGATCTCATGCATTTTACAAATACACCTAGTATTTGTAAAAATGCATTGAGTATATGTTACATATGGGTGCCCTCTTCTCTCTTGGTCAGCTGTACCTGCCTGCCCTCTTGTGAGCAGAGAGGATACAGCAGCCAGACTGAAGGGAAAAAAAATCAGTTCTTCTTTCTCATACAGTTTAAAGCCTGAGTGTCTTTGTACATTTTGTGCTTTGCTCATCTAGAAAAGGAACACACATCCTGGCAGAAAAAATAATAACTAGGAACCACTGGAAGTGGATGCATGTACACACACACACACACACACACACACACACACACACATACACACACACACACACACACACACACACACACACCAACCAACAAGAACACACCTCACTCATTCACAGGCCTAAGTGTATGAGTATATGGGCTGAAAACGGAGATAAGATGTTGGATGAATGTGGGGGAGCTGAGAGCACCTCTGTGTTTCTACTGTGTCCTCCCACTCAGTGTGCAATGTGAGAGGCAGACGCAGAGCATTTAGTCTATTTCAGTCCCTGGATATGTAAGGCCTTTTCTTCACTGTTCCCTCCAAGACCAGAGTGACTCATCCACACTTGTGCACAATCTTACTCCTGCAGGCAGTGAGGCAACGCGACTAGAGAAAGCAGACCCTCAAAGTGGAAGCCACTGCGGTCAATCGCATGCAAATACTTTGACTTAGTCTCAAAGATTGGCATTATTATTGTTTAGCACCCGGTGCATATAGCTTTCTAGTTATTAAATGTCTGAAAGGTGTTGTAGCCTAGTACTATGGCTGGGGCCTGGGATCTTTGACCGGTGGCTGACCGTGCTAACGCTCCCTGAGATATCATCTGAAAGGCTGATCTGAAAGACTGACAAATAATGAGGAATCCCATTGCATGACAAGAGGAATGATAGAGAATTACAGGCAGACATACAAGTGTTTCCTGGTCCTCTCTGCCTTCTTCTGGTTGCAATATATCCACCAGCCGCTGGTTTTCAAAGTAGCTTTGCCAACACCGGTAACAAATATAATTTCTCTCTGGCAGCTTTTACAACTTTCACATTGCTTGTCTTTTTCATTTACCTAATAAATGTCATGACAGACAACCTTATGCCGTTTGGGATTAGGCTGTCAGCTAACCATGCTACTCCTATGTGTACATGTGTACATTTGAATTCCAATAAATGTATTAACACAATGACAAAGATTTGTTTATCCGCACATAGCATTTTTGAAAATTCATTATGAACAGTATTAAACACTACAATGAGTTGAGTTTAATGTAATAGTTTATTTGTTTAAATTTTTTTTTTTTTGGTCACATGTGCCTTGAAGTTTTCATAACATTTTTAATTAAATTCATAGATTATAAAGGCTTAGTAGATGTCAAGTTAAAGGAAAATTCTTCAAACAATAACCTCCTTATGTTGTTTTTCTAAGGAATGATGACGGAACTAAAAAAAATCAAGGTCAAGTTGACAGTCATTCAAACAAAATCGTAAGTGGTGGAAAAACAGGTTTGCATCTGGAAAAATATTTCCTTGTTCGTATGGTATATATATCGTCTAGATAGGGAGAGCTGAGCAAGATAACCACAAGCAGCTGAAAGATGAAGACCTTCGTTGTTGTGCTGACTTTTTCCCTCTTCTGCCTTAGTGTGACTGAGGACCAGCAGGTGGATCACCAAGCGGGACTGAGCAAGAGGGCAATCAAGCCACCTTATGCCAGTTGTGACCACTACCAGCTTACCGTCTTAAGAGAACTGGAGGCCAAGCTGAAAAACACTGAGAAACAACTGGAGGATCTGAGAAAAGAAGTCCAATGTAAGCACATATTGTAAATAAGTTATAGGCTTTGAGTCTGTCTTTGTGCATGCATTTTATTAATTGTTTCAGGTTTGACATTTAACATGTTTCAGGTTGCTAAACATTATAATAACCTCCTGAATTCATGCAACCTCTCAAGGTAACCGTGTGGCATTTGGAGCAGTAATCGGCAATGTTGGACATACTGGAGTATTTAACGCAGAGATCACACTGACCTACAAGAATGTCTACTCAAACACAGGCTCATACAACCCTGGAACAGGTAAACTTATCATATCGATGTGCATTAATAGATATATGGGTTCATGTGGATAAAACTAAAAGCACCCAGTGTCCATTGTACTGTAACTAAGTACATTTACTGGCATACTGTACTGTACAGACTACAGGGAGTTTAAATGGATATGAAACAATCTCACTTAAATTTTTTTGACAACATATTTTGTCCACAAAGGCCTCCAAAATCAGTCAGCACAATATGAAAGTTCCTTGTAGTAGCAGCTTTGAGTGTAGTTTTAATGAATTCCATATTATTTATAGAATATTTCCATTTTCTGCTACTTTACACTTTTTTTTACACTACTTTTCAGAGGGAAATATTGCAGTATTTACTCCACTACATTTCTCTGACAGCTTTAATTACCACTTACTTTTCAGTAGGGGTGTTGCATTATAGCAGTATTGACGATAACTGTGATGTTTAAGAAATGAAATGCTGATATCATGTTAGTAACAATAATAATAATAATAATAATAATAATAATAATAATAATAATAATAATAATAATAATAATAATAATAAGTGCCTCTTAAATAATTCTAATCTACAGGCATTTTCACTGCTCCAGTCAATGGATTCTACTACTTCAGCTTCTCTGGCCATAATCATTCAAGTAAACCAATGGGGCTGCGGCTTATGAAGAACGGAGTGCAGATGGTTACTGTGTATAACCATCCAGCTGGAAACCGCTACGAGACAGCAACCAATGGCATGACTCTACAGCTCAAAAAGGGAGACCAGGTGTACATGAGACTCCGAGCACACACCTGGATTTTTGATAATATCAATAGCCACAGCAGCTTCACTGGCTATTTGTTATTTTGTCAGTGAGTGAAATAAAATTCAAGTAAGCATGAACAAGAAGGCTTTGAAAAAGGGTAACAGGTAACGGGTGGCGGTGGTGATGTTGCAGATGATCAATACGATAGAATATACAAATATCAAGGGTGTAATAATGCAAAATGTCTTTTGTGTAATGTTTCTGTTAGCTGTTTGGTGCTGGGCAGATAGTGTACAGTGGGTCTACTAGAGCTTTTATTGTTGGAAAACAGTTGGATGTATGTGCTGATGATAGCAGCTCAGGAAATGTGATTCAATATAAATCAATGTCATATGATTAAAAATAATGCAGATAAAGAAGAATCTCTATCATGATTGTAAAAATTGAAAAACATGTATTCGTTCATATGTGTGCCTTTATAAAGTGCTTAATTTTAATAAATGACAATGACTCCAGCAAAACTGATGTCATCATTTGAAAAAATGTTGCCATTACACCTCAGAAAACATGAAAATGCTTAACTTCTTGGAAGAAGAAACGCAGCCTGGTGTAAAAAAATGGCTTTGGTCTTTATTGCCAATTTCCCTGTTCATTACAACTATACAGAGGTCATTTTTATATAACTCACCTACTTTAATTATATCAAGACTTGAAATTATGCATAATTAGGAGTGTGCCTACTTTGAATGACAGGTAGCTACCTTCACATGGCTCGCTGCCAGGTAGCCGTTTCACTCAGCCGCCTCAGCTCCACCCAGGCTCCGCCTCTTTGCCGATTTCTCGATTAGCCGGTTAGTCGAGCCAGAGCAACCAACCTGTGAGGCGTCTGTGAGGACAACCGACGGCAAGGAGTACACTGAAAATTATTTGTTGATGGAATTTTAATTAAACTTTCCCTGTTGCTGTGCATTTCTGAGCACAAAAAAAAAGGATTACTTTCAACATTATGAAATTATTTAATTCTAATTCTGGAAATTCTGCTCAAATAAATTACTTATTTCAATGAAACATGGAAATGTTTCCACTCTCTTTTGTCCCTGTCTATTGACATTTTGGCCTATCCCATCAAACACCGTCACCTACTCTTACAGACTGTCAGCTGTAACTTTGAACTGTTTGTAACAAATATGTTCTCATGTACTGTCTTATATTTTTGTATCATTACATATAGTTTTTGTTTTACAACTTGTTTTTCTGTTCTACCTTATCTTAGGATTACCATAAAGCACCACAATTAAAGTTATAAAAGAATAAATTCTTAGGTTCAGAGAACAATAAACAGAGAACATACTGTTAATGTTGTTGTAAAGTGATTATAAAGATAAGGCGGGCACGTTTATGCATATCTTTTGTCATCAACAAATCCCAGGCAAAGTCCAAGCCAACATTGTATTCGTCCCCAATGAAAATTTACATTTTTAAAATTGGGTGGTGAATATATAGATTCTTTTCCTAGGAAAAAAAGGCAAATAATTTCCTGAAACAGCTGGCCGCTGTGGCTTTTGGCACACTAGTGGTGTGACTCGCAGTGCTGATCTGCCTTGATCCTTTTTACTTTTCCTCAAGCATCAATCAGAAATGGATTACCATTAAAATTTTACACACACATTCAAGGTAGCCAGGGAGTTACTGAGACTATGACTACAGGACTTTGGGGATCTCCTGACTTTTCATTACGCTGGTATTTTCATTTTGAGCATATTAGCATACTGATCGTCACAAAGCAGTGATTCAGCTATTTACACCCCGACCCATAGTTAAACTATGAGGAGCGACAAAGTGTCTATAAAGAGGAGGCTGCGGTGGATGATTTGGTTAAACACAGGGCTTCCTGGTCTGGGAGACTGAAGTTTGAGTCGTGTGAAACTAGAAGTCTTTTTCAGCCTAATCTGACTTACTAATTAATTTTTTAAAATATTATTTTCAGCTTTTAATCTTTAATAGTTTGCTCACGTTTAGGCCAAAAAAAGAAAAAAGTTTAGAAAAAGATCATTGTTTGCCATGCAGGTGTAATGTGGCTATCAAATAGCATTGTTGGCTACTTCCACCTGGGTGCTAGTAGCATTTTCTTGGCACTGACTGCAAAGACCATACTTGTCAGTAGGATAAATTCATTGTAATATAAGTCTTCTCATACAGTACAGTCAACTTTATCTTTTAAGTGAAGGAAAAATATGTTTGTAAATAATTATCTGTGGTTATATTGACCAACTGTAATAAATCAGTAACCAAAGACACCTTATCATTATCCCTGATAAGAATTATTTATTTTCTGGTGAATTTAAAGGTATTTCCTCCTTCATGTAGTATATAAAGCAGAGTGAAGAGAGCTGATCAGGACAAACAGAAGTAATTGAAAGATGAAGACCTCAGTGGTTGTGTTGACTTTATGTCTCTTCTACCTCAGTGCAGCTGAGGACCTGCAGCTGGAACAAAAAGCAGGAGAGGACAACAGCACCAAGATTCCCAACACCGAGCCAGCTTCTGGTGACACAACAGGGACCCAGAAAAACTCTTGTCAATTTCTTGTCATCTTAAGAGAACTGGAGGCCAAACTGAGAAACACTGAGAAACAACTGGAAGATCTGAAACAAAAGGTCCAAGGTAAGAACATATTTTAACTAAGCGGTAGGTTTAAATTCTTTGTGTGTGTATTGTTTTCATTGTTTTCAGGTTGCTTCTGGTTTAGTTAAACATAACAAGCATTATAATAACCTCCTGTTTTCATTTAACCTCTCAAGGTAACCGTGTGGCATTTGGAGCATCTATTGGCCCAGGTGGAAATATTGGACCTTTTAATGCTGAGATCACACTGATATACAGGAATGTCTACTCAAACACAGGCTCATACAATCCTGCAACAGGTAAACTTACCATAATTATGTGTATTTATAAATATGTCTTCATATGGATAAAATGTAAGGAATAAGTGGAATATGATGTAATTCTGTCTGTTGATCATCCACAGGTATTTTCACTGCTCCAGTCAGAGGAGTCTACTACTTCAGCTTCTCTGGTCATAACATATCATCTAAACCTATGGGGCTGCGACTGATGAAGAACGGAGCGCAGATGGTAACTGTGTTCAACCATGTAGCCGGAAACCGCCACGAGACAGCAACCAATGGCATGACCCTACAGCTTGAAGTGGGAGACCAGGTGTACATGAGACTCCGAGCAAACACCTGGATTTATGATAATAGCAATAACCACAGCACCTTCATCGGCCATTTATTATTCCGTCTATAAATGAAATACATCTTCAAGCACTAAAATATTTATTTATCAAATTTTGTCAGACATCACTTGCACACAGATGATTGGTTATTTTCAACTCAATTTTGGGGAACAATGTTTAAAAAATATCCTGTTTATATTATTATTCTGAGTGATATTAAAGGATAAGTCTGGTACTTTACAGTTGCACTTTCTACCAGGCCTCCCCTGTTCTTTCAGTCTGCGGTCATTTAATAAAAATCCTCTGTTTAACTGCAGTGGTAATTCTTCTGTGCTGTGTTGATGCTGTCTCTTCTCAATTAACATTTTACAACGAGCAAAACAACACCTGTCTAAGTGTTATATGGTGAATGATTGGTGAAACACGATATTGCACTTTGTCTGCAAGGAGGCAAAGTCGAGTTGGCATCCTTCAGTGAAAAGAAAATGAATTATTAACCAGTCAGGTGAGGTCACCATCATGGCAGTGCCCAATTGTGATTGGTCAGGACTATTCTACAAGAAGGCCTCCCTTTGGTTTTCGAATCATAGCATCAGCATCATTAAAATGAATAATGGGAGAGCTATACACTGAACAAAACTGAAGCTAAAAACATCCTGGATTTGACCACTGCCATCTTTGGATGTTTCTTGGGATCTTTAGGTGAAATTATTTAATGGATTGCCAAGAAATTAGGTACGAATAATCATGCTTCTCTTAGAATTAATTGTAATGACACTTAATGGTTATGGTACACACAGTGGTGGACAGTAGTGAAGTACATTTACTTGAGTATCTGTACTTTACTTGAGTATTTGTTTTTTTTGGAAACTTATTACTTTCACTCCACTACATTTCTAGGAAGGTTATTGTTACTTTTCGACTGAGCTTTGAAGTCAACTGTTGGTGTTTTTCTTTTCTAAAATGCAGTTGGTCACATGCTGTGTTCCTCACAAAAGAAAACCAATCACAGTAGCTCCTCTGGATTGATGTAAAAGTGAAAATACATCATCCAGGCGCTCTGTAACAAGAACAAGCAAGTTCTCCCTCTGTCATTCAAACAAAAAGCAGTAATGGTGACAGCAGGAGAAAGACAAAATGAAATGTCAAGATGTTATTATAATTATTAATTGTTCCAGGTAGCTTTTAAAGTTGGATTGTTTTTATCGGGGTGAAAAATACCACATAATTCACGTATATATACTGCCTCTGAAGACAGAAAGAAATCTCAGTTATTTAACAGGCTTGGAGAACTCCTTACAGTCGGCTTCAATCTAATTTTCATGATGTGATTTTAATACAGTTACATCAGAAATTGACAATAACTGTCCTTTTTGATTTTGATTGTATTTCTATGCTGAAGTTTTTATAGGTGTTTCTATAGGTTTTGTGTAGCAGAGTGGTTCTACAAGCATCAGTGCATCATTTGATGATTTCAAAGAGTTACAAGCTTCTGTAAATGCATCATGAAAACAATACAGCATGTATTGATATTAGAAAATGTACTTTGTAATTTGTACTTTTGAATACGTAAGTAGTTTTAAAAGCAAGAACTCTAATACTTTAACTTGAGTAAAATTTTGACTGAGCAACTTTCACTTGTAGTTGAGTAATCTTTGACCAGGAGTATCTATACTTTGACTCAAGTACTGGGGTTGACTACTTTGTCCACCACTGGGTACACATGATAAACACTATCCCTGCTAAACACCATTATTTACGTACCTACAGCCTGGCAGACTCTCAGTGTTGTTACCAAACAGAGGATGTTTGGTGGTGATTATTAATATGTAATTGTGGATGAATGCTCATGTGTTACTCTAGTGAATGTTTCCTGCAGCAGGATAGTGTATGTGGACTGACTCAAAAACAGTTTTACTGAAGTCATCCAGAGCAACAATGATGTGTCTTGAACAGTCTTTGGATTATGATGGAGGTCTACTGTAAAGAGAAAATAACTTTAATTGAGTGCCTATTTGCACCCGCTGATAATAGTCACATTACACCCTGCCCCATCATTTAGCTATAAAGAGTGTCTGTGAAGAGGATCACAGTGTAGACTTTTCATTTCCAGCTGATTTATTATTACTTTCAGTTTTCAGTCTTAATTTGGTCAGATTTAGGTTAAAAAATAAAAACTTTGTCAGGTTTAGGACAAGATCATGGTTTGTCTCTGCCATGCAGGTGTAAACAGCAAATGTGGCTATCCCACCTGCAAATAGCGTTGTTGGCTACTGATACCAGGAAGCTAATAGTGTCTGCCTGGCATTGGCAGAAAATATTTCTTATCAGTAGGACTGTTTATTGTAATTCATAGGTCTTCTCATGGAAATTGCTGACAATTAGAAAAATATAGCCAGCTTTATATTTCAAGTGAAGAAAAAAGAAGTTTATGACTACAAATCTGTGGTTATGTTGATAAATGTGTTTTAAAAAAAGAGGTTTGTAAATAATTATCTGTGGGTTTGTTTGCCTATGGTGATAAAAAAAAAAAAGTAACCAAATAAACCTTTGGTCAGGTAATGGGTATTTCCGAAAAGAAGAAACAAGACTTTGATTTTCTGGTAAATTACACGATGTCTTTGTGTGGTATATAAAGCGGTGTGGGGAGAGCTGATCAAGACAAGCAGAGGTGTGTGAAAGATGAAGACCTCAGTAGTTGCGTTGACTTTATGTCTCTTCTACCTCAGTGCAGCTGAGGACCTGCAGCTGGAACAACAAGCAGGAGACGACAACAGCATAAAGATTCCCAACTCTAAGAAAACTTATGCCTGCACTGATGACACAACAGGGAGCCAACTGGGAAACTCTTTCCAAGTTTTTGTCATTTTAAGAGAACTGGAGGCCAAACTGAGAAACACTGAGAAACAACTGGAGGATCTGAAACAAAAAGTCGAAAGTAAGAACATACTATAACTAAGCTGTAGGTTTTTACTCTCTCTTTGTGTATGTATTGTTTTCAGGTTGCTTCTGGTTTAGTTAAATATAATAAACATTATAATAACCTCCTGTTTTCATTTATCCTCTCAAGGTAACCATGTGGCATTTGGAGCATCTATTGGCCCACGTGGTGATATTGGACCTTTTAACGTGGACACGACACTGATCTACAAGAACGTCTTCTTTAACACAGACTCATACAATCCTGCAACAGGTAAACTTACCATAATGGAGTATATTAATCAATATATGTGTTCATATAAGTGGAATATGATGTAATTCTGTCTGTTGATCATCCGCAGGTATTTTCACTGCTCCAGTCAAAGGAGTCTACTACTTCAGCTTCTCTGGTCATAGTATGTCATCTAGAAAAATGGGGCTGCAGCTGATAAAAAATGGAGCGGTGATTGCTCAAGTGTACAACCATGTACACGGAACTGTAAGTCGCTACGAGACCGCAACCAATGGCATGATTCTACAGCTTGAAGTGGGAGACCAGCTGTTCATGAGACTCCGGGAGGACTGCTGGATTTTTGATAATGCTGGTAGCCACAGCACCTTCATTGGCCATTTGTTATTCCGTTTGTAAGTGAAATAAAGGAAAAGTAAGCAAAAAATGCCAGGTGGTGATAATGTTAAGACAAAAAAATTGGAGACTCAAATCAGATAATTAATAAGATTTTACCATTTTACAATATTCAATGGGACAAAAATGAACCAAACAAAAACCAAGCTTACAGATATTTTGCTGTCTGGTGTTTTCACCAGTAATTTAGTCCAACGTTTTTTACTGTGTCCAACAGCCACTCTGTATTTTTTGCTGAACAGTTGCATGTTGATGATAATAACTGAGGAATCTCTCATTATTGTGTAAAATGAAACATGTATGTTTATTGATACCATGTTTGCCTTTATAAAGTGTTCATTAATAAAGCTTCAATGAGTCCAACCTGGAAAATGTTGCCTGCATTTAAAGGACCAGTGTGTAATAATTACAGGAATTTATGTACATAAATGAGATATATTATATATAAGTATGTTATTTATTATTATCAATCAACGTAAACTCATAATCTATATGTTCCCGTTACTTTAGAAATAGCCATTTATAGTTACATACAGTCGGGTTGCCTTATAGAGATCATCATCCTGCGCCGGCTACGGCAGCGCAGAGCGGACAAACTGCACTAACAGTGAGTCTTGGGAAGCCCATGGCGACCTTATGTAGACACCGCAGCGTAAACACGGAAGTAGACGGGGAGGATAGATAGGTGATTGCTGGCAGATCATTTAGCGTTGTGAACCTTGACTGACACAGTTTTGACAAATGGAGGATCATACATACACTGTACCAGAACAAAAAGCAGCGGACAGTGAATCTCCGTCATCCAAGAAGCGGAGACGCGAAGAAAGTAAACGCAAGCATGACAGGAAACGGCAAAAACACGAATCAACATCGGCATAGCGTTTACACGATGGAAATCGCTGATGGAGGAGAAACGTTTTCACAGTGACGCCGAGGTTGCCTGTTTTCTGCTGGACAGGTAATTCATCCTACACACATAATTGTAGTTTGTTGTGAGATAGCTTTCACTCGCCATTTTGTCCACTGACGGCCACCGTACTCTTGGTGAGAGAGAGGCGGTGTCGGGGTAAATCCTCTTAGTTGCAATCTAAGGTTTGAATGTTAGATGTCACTGGAACTCACACACTTCTCCTTTAAAAAAAAACAAAAAAACCTTGAAATTTCCTTTAAATTTTCATTTTATACATACTAAAATCATGGCATAATTATAATTCAAATGCAAACCCAGTTTGCATTTTCACTATCAAATTCATATAACATATTATCTACTGATTTAAAAATTAAAAATGCTGATCCACAATCATTGTTATTGTAGACATACTTGGTTGTACATTGGAGTATACTGAAAATTATCTGTTGGAATAACATTGGAAATACGTTGTTGGAAATACATTCACATTTTCAAGTGCAAAATTTGCAATATATAAAAGTCTACGACTACGAATAATCATGCTTCTCTTCGAATTAATTGTAATGACACTTAATGGTTATGGTACACATGATAAACACTATTCCTGCTAAACATCATTATTTACGTACGTACAGCCTGGCAGACTCTCAGTGTTGTTACCAAACAGAGGATGTTTGGTGGTGATTATTGATATGTAATTGTGGATGAATGCTCATGTGTTACTCTAGTGAATGTTTCCTGCAGCAGGATAGTGTATGTGGACTGACTCAAAAACAGTTTTAATGAAGTCATCCAGGGCAACAATGATGTGTCTTGAACAGTTTTTGGATTATGATGGAGGTCTACGGCAAAGAGAGAATAACTGAGTATCTATTTGCATCCGCTGATAATAGTCACATGGCAGCTATTTACACCCTGCCCCATCATTTAGCTATAAAGAGCGTCTGTGAAGAGGAGGTTGTGGTGGATCACAGTTTTGACTTTTCATTTTCAGACTTAGCTGATTTATTGTTTTTATTTTTTTTAAATATACAGTATATTATTTTCAGTTTGGTCAGATTTAGGCTAAAATAACTACTTTGCCAGGTTTAGGAAAAGATCATGGTTTGTCTCTGCCATGCAGGTGTAAACAGCAAATGTGGCTATCCCACCTGCAAACAGCGTCGTTGGCTACCGACACCAGGAAGCTAATAGTGTCTGCCTGGCATTGGCAGAAAAGACAATACTTGTCAGTAGGACTGTTTATTGTAATTCATAGGTCTTCTGACAATTAGAAAAATATAGCCAGCTTTATATTTCAAGTGAAGAAAAAAGAAGTTTATGACTAAAAATCTGTGGTTATGTTGATAAATGTGATTAAAAAAAGAGGTTTGTAAATAATTATCTGTGGTTTTGTTTGCCTATGGTGATAAAAAAAAACAAAAAACAAATAAACCTTTGGTCAGGTGCTCAGTATTCCCGAAAAGAAGAAACAGACTTTGATTTTCTGGTAAATTACACAATGTCTTTGTGTGGTATATAAAGCAGTGTGGGGAGAGCTGATCAAGACAAGCAGAGGTGTGTGAAAGATGAAGACCTCAGTAGTTGTGTTGACTTTATGTCTCTTCTACCTCAGTGCGGCTGAGGACCTGCAGCTGGAACAACGAGCAGGAGACAACAACAGCACCAAGATTCCCAACACTGAGCCAACTTGTGTCTGCACTGATGACACAACAGGGAGCCAAATGGGAAACTCTTTCCAAGTTTTTGTCTTTTTTAGAGAACTGGAGGCCAAACTGAGAAACACTGAGAAACAACTGGAGGATCTGAAACAAAAAGTCGAAAGTAAGAACATACTATAACTAAGCTGTAGGTTTTTACTCTCTCTTTGTGTATGTATTGTTTTCAGGTTGCTTCTGGTTTAGTTAAATATAATAAACATTATAATAACCTCCTGTTTTCATTTAACCTCTCAAGGTAACCATGTGGCATTTGGAGCATCTATTGGCCCAGGTGGAAATGTTGGACCTTTTAACGTGGACACAACACTGATCTACAAGAATGTCTTCTTTAACACAGGCTCATACAATCCTGCAACAGGTAAACTTACCATAATGGAGTATATTAATCAATATATGTGTTCATATAAGTGGAATATGATGTAATTCTGTCTGTTGATCATCCACAGGTATTTTCACTGCTCCAGTCAAAGGAGTCTACTACTTCAGCTTCTCTGGTCATAGTATGTCATCTCGAAAAATGGGGCTGCAGCTGATAAAAAATGAAGCGGTGATTGCTCAAGTGTACAACCATGTACACGAATCTGTAAGTCGCTACGAGACCGCAACCAATGGCATGATTCTACAGCTTGAAGTGGGAGACCAGCTGTTCATGAGACTCCGGGAGGACTGCTGGATTTTTGATAATGTTGGTAGCCACAGCACCTTCATTGGCCATTTGTTATTCCGTTTGTAAGTGAAATAAAGGAAAAGTAAGCAAAAAATGCCAGGTGGTGATAATGTTATGAGACTCAAATCAGATAATTAATAAGATTTTACCATTTTACAATATTCAATGGGACAAAAATGAACCAAAAAAAACCAAGCTTACAGATATATTGCTGTCTGGTGTTTTCATCAGTAATTTAGTCCAACGTTTTTTACTGTGTCCAACAGCCACTCTGTATTTTTTGCTGAACAGTTGCATGTTGATGATAATAACTGAGGAATCTCTCATTATTGTGTAAAATGAAACATGTATGTTTATTGATACCATGTTTGCCTTTATAAAGTGTTCATTAATAAAGCTTCAATGAGTCCAACCTGGAAAATGTTGCCTGCATTTAAAAAAACAAAAAAAACTTGACATTTCCTTTAAATGTTCATTTTAAACATACTAAAATCATGGCATAATTATAATTCAGATGCAAACCCAGTTTGCATTTTTGCATTTTCACTATCAAATTCATATAACATATTATCTACTGATTTAAAAACTAAAAATGCTATCTGTTGGAATAATAATTAAACTTTTCAAGTACGTTCACATTTTCAAGTGCAAAAATAGCAATATATAAGTGCAACTGACTTTTATTCTTTTTAAAATCTTTTCACCATTGTACGTTATTTTTTTGTTAGTTAGTTAGTATTGCCTTTAAAGTTATAAAAGAATAAATGTTGAAGTTGAGAGAACCTTTAAAAAAATTCTCAGGTAATGAATGGATTGCCACAAAATTAAGTGCAAATATTCATGCTCCTTTCAGGATGAATTGTAATGGAAACTAAAAGTTATGGTAAACATGGTACAAAGCCAAGTCCTCATGGACTGAGCTACTGCTGGCCCTCATATCATGATGCCACATCAGTATATTGCCCAGCTCTACATTTAAGTTGTAAATTATTATTCTTAGAGATAGCAAAGGATAAACCGGGCACTTTATAAATCTTGTTACGTAGATGTAGATTTTTAAAAATGGGCTACAAATATGGCAACCTAAGCCAAGTTTTCACTTAAACATTGAATTATTTCAGTACATGATGGTACTGTATGTTATTTTTTTTGTAGTTAGTTAGTATTGTCATTAAAGTTATATAAGAATAAAAGCCAAATTCTCATGGACTGCGCTACTGCTGACCCTCATATCATCATTTAACATTGATATATTTCCCAACTCTGCATTAAAGTTATAAAAAAAAATAATTGTCTAAGATCAGAGAACAATATTCAAAAACATCCTTTTTAAATTATTATTCTAAGAGATGTTAAAGGATAAACTGGGCACTTTATAGATCTTGTTATCAGCAATTCCCAGGCAAAGTCCAAGCAAACATGGCATTAGTCCATACTGACCTAGATTTCTAAAAATGGGTTACAAATATAGCAACCTAAGCCAAGTTTTCACTTAGACAGCACTTAACATAGATTCTGACTTCATGAGAACTTTAAAAACACAAATGTCAACCTCGTGTTGCAGGGACAATCATAAGATCACCACAATCAGTATGATATAACTTCTGTGAACCATGAATGTGCAGTCCATCACAGGAAACGGGTTTCCAATTAGCACCCTGCTAACTGTTTCATGGGATCTTTATGTGAAATTTTTGAGTGGATTGCCATGAAATTAGATGCAAATATTCATGTGCTTCTCAGAATAAATTGTAATGACACTAAATGGCCATGGTACACATGGTAAACATTATTTCTGAATTTCCATTTTGCACATAGTTGCGTGCTGATGCTAACATTTAGCTCAAATTGCTGCTGTGCATTCGTATAGCATGGCAGACTCTCAGTGTTGACATTTGGTGGTGATTATTAATATATAATTGTGGATGATTACACGCGTTACTCACAACTGAATGTTTACTGCAGCAGGATAGTGTATGTGGACTGACTCAAAAAAAACAGTTTTAATGAAGTCATCCAGGGCAACAGTGATATGTCTTGAACAGTTTTTGGATTATGATGGAGGTCTACGGCAAGAAAATTGACTTTGTCAGTAGGATCAATTAATTGTTATCAAGTCTTCAAACAGAAAAACAAAAGAAGAAAAGACAATAAGAAAAATATAGAAATCTCCACTCCACTTTGATGTATCAAGTAAAGAGAAATGAGGTTTTGGTGAGCAAGGATGATAAAACAATAACCAAAGAAACCTTTGATCAGTTATCTATTAATCAATATCCCTGATAAGAAGGAACAGACTTTACTTTTCTGATAAATTTTACGATATCTCCCTCTTTGTGTGGTATATAAAGCAGTGTGGAGAGAGCTGGTCAAGACAAGCAATTGAAATTGAAATTGAAAAATGAAGATTTCAGTGGTTGTGTTGACTTTATGTCTTTTCTACCTCAGTGCAGCTGAGGACCTGCAGCTGGATCAACGAGCAGGAGAGGACAACGGCACAAAGGTTCCCAACTCTAAGCCAACTTGTGCCTGCACTGATGACACAACAGGAAGCCAGAAAACCAATTTCCAACTTGTTGTCATCCTAAGAGAACTGGAGGCCAAACTGAGAAACACTGAGAAACAACTGGAGGATTTGAAACAAGAGGTCCGAGGTAAGAACAAACTGGTTTTGTTTCTGTCTTTGTGTGTGTATTTTGTTTCCACTGTTTTAAGGTTGCTTTAGATTTAGTTAAACATAGTGAACATTATAATCACCTAAATTTCATGTACTTCTCAAGGTAACCGTGTGACATTTGGAGCATCAATTGGTAATGTTGGAAATATTGGACCTTTTAACACTGAGATCACACTGACCTACAAGAATGTCTACTCAAACACAGGCTCATATAATCCTGCAACAGGTAAACTTACCATAATGTGAATTCATAGATATATGAGTTCAACTGAATAAAACGAAAGCTGTAGTGGAATATCATGCAATTCTGTTTGTTGATCATCCGCAGGTATTTTCACTGCTCCAGTCAGAGGAGTCTACTACTTCAGCTTTTCTGGTCATAACGTATCATCTAAACCTATGGGGCTGCAACTGATGAAGAATGGAGTGGCAATGAATATGGTGTACAACCATCCAGCTGGAAACCGCTACGAGACAGCAACCAATGGCATGACCCTACAGCTTGAAGTGGGAGACCAGGTGTACATGAGACTCTGGGCACAGACCTGGATTTTCGATAACAGTAATAACCACAGCACCTTTGTTGGCTTTTTGTTATACCATCTCTAAGAGAAATAAAGTCCAAGTAAGGAAAAAAAGAGAAGACTTGGAGATACACAGTTTTCACTTCACTGGCTTATACATTTGCCATCTACTCAATAAAAGTCCTTTCATTTTCAGTTTATGATGATATAAATAATAACATTTTGATCCAACACATCCAAATGCCTTACTCTCAAAGTTCAGCAAATGTCACTTTTTACTGTTTCTATCAAATGTTCCCAAACTGTCTTCCATTTTTTTTGTTTCCTCATATATTATTTTCATTTTAACCTTTGTTTGTTCTGTGGCCTATCATAAAGCACCACCATTTAAATTAGAATAAATGTTTAATTTTAGCGAACAATGTTTAAAAATGTCCTCTTTTTATTCTGAGTGATGTAGGACAAAGGGAAGCCAGGCCTCCCCTGTTTTTTCAGACTGCAGCTGTCATTTAATAAAAAACAAATTTGTTTAACAGCCATGATAATTCTCCTGTGCTGTGTTGATGTTATTTCTATCCTCTCACTGAACATCTTACAATGAGCAAAACAACGCCTCTCTAATTGTTATATGGTGAATTAATAGTGAAACACGATATTGTTGAGGTAGGTGAGGTTACTGTCGTGGCGCTGCTCAACTGTGATTAGTCAGGACTATGCCGAAGGAAGCCACCTGCCCTTTGGCCTTAAACCAGTAAATTCATAACATCAGCATCATTAAAATGAAACAACAGGAGGTTTGTACAGTGTATAAAACTGAAGCCAAAATATCCTGGATATGAGCGCTCAAATAACAAAATAAAACCAAACTAATCAGGAAAATGATCATTGAATAAATATCAGCATGATAAGAACAACCTAAAATGACAGAAACCATCTTTGGGAATAATTTATGTAATGTGTAATTTGACGTTTTAGTTTGTCCTACCTATTAAAACTGTGGAGGCAAGATTTATGACCTGTACTGCTGCCCACCACCAGGGGGAGGTTGTGATGCTTTGGCCTCACTTTTGAGGAACTCTCATGTTGTCCGTTTCTTTATGTTTCAGTGTTTCCGATATTTGTGCTGCTAAGACAACTGGCTGGTGACTACAGCCTTAAGTCAAACAGATCAGATTATGGTGTCATTGTAAGCCAAACATTTTATTTCAGTGGAGAAGGAAGCTTTTCGTCCCTCTATGTCTTCCTCCTCTCTCCTCTGCAGTCACAGACTAAAAATGCTCGTCAAGCTTTACATTCAGGACATAAGATGAAAGGAGTCATTCTTACTTCCACATTTTCTCACATGGTAAACCCGTTCTTGCAGCTGGGGTCAGACTGAGTGTGTGTGTGTGTGTGTGTGTGTGTGTGTGTGTGTGTGTGTGTGTGTGTGTGTGTGTGTGTGTGTGTGTGCTGATATGGTTCAGTGGTTTAACAATAATCAAGGCATGAATTCCCGTCAGCAGTGAGCAGAGGTGTCTGCAGCGGTTGGAGGGTGGCAGCACTTTGAGGAAAGTTACACGATCTCTTCGAAAGCAACCATTTTCTCCTCAGCCTGTCAGATAACCAGCCGTGTCAACTACTGTAAATTAGTGTCATATGACCTGCTGCCTCTTTTTGCTCAAATCAGATCACATGGAGCCATTACATGCACAAGCGAAGTGAAATCTGTTCATCTTTTTCCCTTGCTGTCCCTCTCCTTCATCTTCTATCAAACGCTTCATTCTTTTTTCCAACATGTTCGCGTGTGAGGTTTGACTCAGGTTTAAAGGACTAAAGGACGCACTTCTCGTTGCGTTGCACAACCGGGGTCGTGTCCTGTGTCATCTGCAACCAAGGGAGCACAAGCTGTGACAATGCAAACCATTTGGTCCTAAATGGTTAAGAGGAACTTGGTATCTGTTTCAACATTTCATAGATCTGAGGTGAGGTTACCGCAACACAGGAAGTGCTCTATCATCCACCCTTCCTTTCCTCCAAACACCATAACACCCATCAGTAAGCTCCGATCATAGATTTGCATTCAGTGAAATGTCAGTGTAGCACAGGTTACAGGCTTCAGACTTAACAGGTTAAATGTTGCAGAAATAAGCTGAACTGAAAACTGCTTTTAGCTTATATATGTGACACACTGTGCCATGCAGCTTGCGACATTCATGATGAACACTAGGGTTTGTGCAATAATGCAGTAGGCAGAGGATGGTGTCATGTTTTAGGCAAACCTCCAGCTCCAAAAGATGTAGTGGCAGTTGGAACATCATATTACGTAAGGAAAGTAGCACTTTACTGTCACAAAATATCGCTTAGATTTAGAAAACTTTTCAAAAGTTTGAATCACCTGCCACAAAAACTTGATTCAGGACAGTCAGATGGCAGAGAGACCTACTCTGTATTTCTGTATAATCCTTCATGAATTTGGGTTAAAGAAAGTCCTCTTTTAGTTTGTATGAAAAAAAAAAATCAACATTTTGCACAGTAAACAGCCGATACTGGATTTTGGTGGCCGATGATACTGATACTGAGGAGTAAAAAGAATTCCAGTATTGATATATATCAGCCGATATTCTTTATATAATATACAGAATATAGAATATATACATAAACACAGTTTTTGTAATGATCCTTCCAAACTGGTTAACACTTGTGGCTCCCCAGGAGAGGGACGTGTTCTACTTCAAAACATCAGCACTCTCCTTATGTTGTTTCTCCAGCAGTATTTTGTTTTCTAGGTCTGAAACCTGAAAGTGGTGATCTGAAAACTGGTGTGCGGATGTTGGGGTGGGGGTGGGGGTGGGGGGGGTGGGGGGTTGGAACTTGAGTTTCGAAGAGGCAAATCTTTATTTTGAAACTTTTTCAGATGTATATTTGCAGCTGTATTTCTGACTCTACTTTCGAAGCTGAGTTTACAACACCCAGCTTTCAGAGGTCTGCAGACAAATTTACAAGATTGTGAATGACACGATCTGCTCCAGCCTCGGTGCATGGGACACAATATCTACCAACTGAGCTAAAGGGGCACCCCCCCACTCCACGTTTCTGACCTGGAAGAAAGTTTTTCCCCCGCCGCAGTCACACGAGCTGAGTTTTATATTGAAGTAGTAACAGGAAAAGTGCAGATTTTGTCAGTACCACTATCATTTAAAGGCGCATCTACAAAATGAGACAATGGTTTGACATGTCCTGAAAGTTTGAAAACAGCTGTGTCTCCAGAAAACATGACCTGGCCATAGACCATGACCACAGACCCAGGTGTGAGTGGTTTCATGTAGGAACTATTTTGTTTCTGCAGTAGAATCTATCAGAACTACTTTCTATCTACTAGAAAGAAAGTAGGTCCTTCATGAAACTGCTCACAACGAAGTCTGTGGACTATCTTGAGTAAAGAAGTAAACATTTAGTCCCATTATTTTGTAGAGAAGGCTGACATCTCTATAACATAAACTCCAATCTAGCAATTATATTCAAACCAAACAATAATCCACTCCAGTAGGGTCAAACACAAAAAAATCCCAATAACAGAAAATTAACAGAATCCAAACTCAAATTCCGAGTCCCAATAAATAAATGAAGCGTCCGTTAATTAAAAGAAATGAATGAGGAGGAGGAGGAGGATAAGTTCAGATTAGAGGGGATGGATGAGTGTGTGTGTGTGTGTGTGTTTGTTTGAAGGGTGTTTTAAAATCCAGGGAGGGTAGAATGAGGCGTGGTTAAAGACAGGAGAAAAGAGGAAGCCCGGAGAGTAGAGGACAGGAGACTTGAGACTTAGCTTTCGAGGACTCCGTCTCAACAGACCAGGAACACAGCCGCTGCTACAAGCAGGTCCAACAAGAGTAGAGGATGAATCCAGCCCAGTTTAGGGATCAGCACATCCCAGTGCAGCCATAGTCAGTTGTCTCAAAAAGTTCATCCAGCTGATTTGTAGAACTCTAAACTCAGTATACTTTCATGTAATTTTATTTTTCCTTTTGTTTATGTTTAACACATTTGTCCAGAAACTGGATATATATCCTCTCATTATCTCCTCCTTTCTTCCACTCTCACTCCTCACTCTGCCTGTCCTCCATATTGCCTTTGTTAAGTTCTCCCTTCCCTCCAGCTCACAGGTGTGCCCTGATTTATCTCCTCCCATCCCCCTACCTCTCCTGTTCAGGTGGAAAGGGTTATTTCATACATTTTCCTTTCAATACCCTTCAGTTTTTCAACTGCTCTGTTTTATACGACCAATGACAGCTGACTTCTAACTCTTATTAACCAGCTGCTAGGGAAAAATTACCCAGGGCCCTATAAAACACTTCATAAACTTGTGGTTTAGAACTTCTTTTTTTTTTTTTTTTACTTTTAACCAATGTCTTTCTAAAAATTTATACACCAAAATGGTAATCAGAATGCATAATTCATGAGTGTCTCAGGGCCTCCCCATTAACATGGACTGCTCCATAATCCTAATATGCATCTGTAGAAATGATTTAGTAAAATGATCAGTATCAAATCAGTGAAAACAAATGGCTTGGCATAGTGTAAGCGGAGTTACCTGAGCCAATAGAGGAGATTGGGGGATATTAACAGATAATACCCACCCTAGCCACAGCCCATTCTGGAAAGAGATAAAGAAGTATCTGTGCCAGACTAAAGAATTTGAGGCTATGCAAGTCATTCTCAAAACTCCACCATACATAAAACTTTATTTCTTATGAATTATTATTTATTCAAGGATTAAGAAAGAGAGAGAACAAGGGATGTAAAGGGTCCCATGCCTGTGTTTGCTTAAGGACCCAAAAGGGCTAAATCCACCCCTGGCTGCATCTGACAGTAGCGGTGATATTGCAGTAGGCACTTCACCACCTGTTGCCTGGCAGGTATCTGTCACATACTGAGCACACTCGTCTAGTTATTCTTATCTTGAGGCCAAAACTTTGAAATGTAAATAATACATTTGGTGTCTGAATCATACTGTTTTTATTTCTAAAATATATTATTCTACTGCAAGATCTTAGTGCTACAAAGTGTTTGTACTGTTTCCAGTTTGGTTGAGTGTCTGTTACAGCATCCAGTGTTCTGTGTAGGTCTATGTAGAGAAATAGAGGCATTTTAGACAGCACTTGTGTACGTACTGTATATGACTAAATGTGAGGTTTACTTGGAAAACTTCACCATGGTGATGCACCTGACAGGTCATATGACTGAAGCCCTGCAGGCATGGGGCCAATGTGAGTAAAAAAAATGCCAGTAGATTATGTAACATCACCACAAAGATGTATTTTTTTTCAGTCCTGCAACAGTACGTCACCAAGACCCTCTTTGGTATCGATGTGTAACACTCTTGTTAAACAGTTAACAGTAGATGGTCAGCATGATGCCCTCAGTTTAGAGAAGCACAGTGGAGCACCAAGACAAAACCTGGACAGGGTCAGCAGCAAAACCTATTTTAGCCACCTAAAAAATCTTCTGTAACTGCTTATTCCCGAAGGGTCACAGGGGGGCTGGAGCCTATCCCAGCTGACATTGGGCGAGAGGCGGGGTTCACCCTGGACAAGTCGCCAGTTCATCACAGGGATTTTACAGTCATCAATTAACTTTGCATGCATGTCTTTGGACTGTGAGAGGAAGCCAGAGAACCTGGAGAGAACCCACGAGGAGGAGGACACGAGGAGAACATGCAGAAAGGCCCTGCCGCAGCCAGCTGGGGGATTCGAACTCTGCTGTGAGGCAGCAGTGCTAACCACTGCACCACCGTGCCGCCCAGAAAATTTCCACCAATTTACCTTTCTGTCAGAAAGCCTCCTGCAATGGAGAAACCTCAGTTTTATAAGCCAAATATCGCCCCCTCTCAGGAGTCATTTTAACTCGCAGAGCACAGGAGCTGCTGGGCTGCCGCTGCCTCGATCTGTTACTTCATTTGTGTTATTGTATGACCTTTTTAAATCTGACCTAACCTTTTAAAACACAGAAGTTACACAACAGCACAAATAAATTAACCAGTTGAGGCAACGATAGACCATGAAAACATTACGAGTTATGAATTACTGCAAAGTGCTTTATAACTGTAGCTTATATTACTAAACACTGACAGTTGCAGCTACTGCAGATAGTCATTACGAAAACAGAGTGAGCATTGCTAGGCTCATTGAAGCCACCTTTTCTTTACATAGGGCCTGAATAGTGCGAGAATGTTGTTAGATTGAATTTGGTAATCTGACCTTGAATCTCTGTGGTTAGAGAGGGACACTTGAGGCAGCAGCTGATTGGCCGGTCTGAGGAGTGGCCTACCAAATACCAGTCTACAGTATGTATGGCTGATTGAACTTGGCTGCAGACACAAAAAGCCCTCTCTGTCCTCCACTCGGCAGCCTAGAAAACATGCGGCGGGAAGAGGGGAAGCAGCTCTCTCCAGCTAAACACACTTACTGGAAACCCTACCCACTACCCAAACAACTGGACTGAGATGTTTTTTTATTCACGTGGGGCACGATGGCAGTGATCACTTACTTAATTATACACACGGGGTGTTAAAGGCTATTTATCTTCATATGAACAGTAAACATTTAAAATCTGCAAACAAGTGCATCTATTCCCACATGATACCTAAATACCAAGATGAGCCACAGCTTCTCTGAAACAGCTGCAACTAATTATTTTCATTGTTGATTAACTGATTCTTTGGATTAATTGATTAACAGGGGTGGAAATAATGACTTATAACTACTCACATTACTTAAATGAATAAATAATTATTTCACTGTTAACAATGAAATGATAATAAAATATGTTTACTAATTATTAGTAAAACTATTAATGTTATTTTATCATTGGTTTGCGTAATGTAAAATAATTGTTTAAATTATATATTGTATCATAACTGATAAGAGAAAATCACAATTAGATTGTGATTGCACAGTTACACACATTATAATATTTTAAATACTATATCAAGTATTTGTTATTGATTATCAAATGATTTGTAAACCTTTAAGAAATCATGACATAACAGAGATTGACCAGGTATTTGTAACATTCCATTAATGATTGATAATTAATAATTAATTATAATAATTACTTTGCATACCATCTATAAACATTATTTGGCTGGCTATTACAAAGCAGCTGATGATTATAATACTTTATGTACTCACATACATAACTTATATAAGTTTTGTACATAAACTTACATATGTACTTAAAGCTGATCTTTTCCTAAACCTAGCCAAGTAGTTTTTGTGCCTTTATTTTGAAAGTTTAGCCAAATACTTGATTAATAAATACTGTTAAGTGCATGTATGTACATTATGTGGATTGATTTTCATAACTTTACTATTGCTTGACTAATGGTTTCTAAAGTATATATAAACATTATTTGAATATTTAATAGTAAATTAACTATTAACTATTTGGTTATTATATTATTTTTAAAATCATGATTTAGTACTGAGTAGGCTTACCATTAGAATTAATATCCAAACCTTTCATTTGCATTTTTGTAGCCAATAATAAAGCTTTCCGATTGCAAGTGGGCCAATGAAAACCAGGACATATGGATGGGGGAAAAAAAAAAAGGCCCATGACCGTGACCACTGAGCAGAACATCACACAGGAACCCATTTCAACTGATGATGCATTAAATATCAAAGTTAAACAGTAAATTAAGTAAAAGTGGTCTTTGAGAAGAACACGTTATAATTTCTAAGGTGACTTCTTTAAGTGACTTGTGTTGTGTGACCACCTGTCTAGTTCCAGCTTTACTGATGCAAGGATTTGAATATTTTGGGGGTTTTGGACAGTTGGTCGCACAAGAGATGTGACCTCTGGGCTCTTTAATTTTACTTGAATATATTTTAAAACCAGTATTTTTATTTATAGTTGAATAATCTAACAGTATTTCTGCTTAATTTTTACTACTCTTTCCACCACTGCTGATTAGTGTATAAGCTGTCCAAAAGGACTGAAAAACATGCATCAGTGCCTTTTAAATTACTTGTTTTGTGCGACCAACTGTCCAAACTCCAAAGATATTCTTGATATTGGTGATGATATAAAACAGAGGGGAAAAAAAGCAATTCTCACATCAGTGAAGCTGTGACTACAAGTTTTTCCTTCATATATTATTTCTATTTATATTACATGACTTTGTCAAATGCTCCACTCTGATTGGTCAATTACAACATTGTAAGATCCATTGTTTCTGAATGACTGTTGCTATGACTACCAGGCCCTTCATCATAGATCATAGACTCTGGAAGAGCAATAGCATCATTTGCAAATCAATAAAAATCATTTTACATCAATATTTGGGAGACAAATCATATATTAATATATAGAATAATGTATTGTATTGGGAAATACAGCCGTTCAGGGTGATTCAAGACCCAACCGCTTTACGTCAGGGTCCTGCACCACCCTGTCAGGGTTTATTTTGGAATAACGACTGCACATTATCCTCTACATATATATTAGTATTATCAATATCAAAAAATCAGTTGACTAATCGATTTATTGACTCCTTTTTTCTGTGCTAAAACGATCAAGTAGTCTTAAATCAAAACTTAGACACTTTATGTTATCAGCAGATTCAAGCACAGCACACAGCGTTACGTAAAATGTGTTTTGTATTACAAGTCTTTTAAACTGACAGGTGGATGGCAGAAGATTTGTCCAAAGGGAGAATTACAATTATGGTAAGTCAAAAAATGTCACATTTTTAGAAAAGAAAAAAAAAATCTAGATAATACAGACATGGCTTGCCATTCAGTGAACCAAAAACCTAGAAGTTTAAAGTTACTCTGTTGTTCTTGTCGGGACTAGTACCTCGAGAAACGGCCTGAATTTGACCCTGAAACAGCAGGTCTGTTACAAGCTTAGCTTCCTGACAGTAAAATAGGAAGAGGCTCCTCACACTTTGACACCAAATGAAACTACAGAATGTATACTGAAAACTGCTAAAAAGTTCTGATTGCCATCAAAACGCACTGCAGAGGAAGTAGGGCTCATCAGTTGGCACAGTCACAGGAGTTTTTCTTAGGAAGGCACTTGACATGGGGTCGTGGCGTTCCCCATGCAGCGACAGCAATGCACTAAGGTCCTTGTTTGTGCACACTGAGGAGGGACACCGTCGGCTAAGTGCAAGTTCCATGATAAATCCACTTTCACCAGACTGGAGAGGAGGAAAAGAAACAAAAATATGTAGGCGTAACACAACTCCACCACAGTCCACAGCTTCAAATACAGTATCATAGTGGGTGGGTCTTTGCCTCTTGGATCGCACTTGACCTTTAGGGGACATCAATTGTGGATTTGAGTTACCTGTGCAAGGCTTGAGTGGTGATTGATACGTTTAAGAGCGATTTTAAGCACTTTCAGGTCTCCTAAAAGTCACCAACTCCAGCTCTGCCTGGGATTTGGCATAATTACTCACACCCCTCGAACCACCAACATATACATGTAGACGCTGCATTGGCTATTGATTTGTGTGTCAATGTCGCCGCCATATTGGACTGGGCAAGACTGGCCTGTGAACAAACGCAAGAACATGGGGGGAGCAGCATTTTTTCTGGATAAAAAGCAGTAAAACTTTTACATGTCTCAACTAATTTTACGTTGTTTTTTATATTCAAGGGTTCATGATCTTTGAGGAGTACTTTGGAAAAGATAAACTTTTTGACTTTTTGTGGGGGCACTAGTAACCGTAGGGATACTTTGGAGGCGTATGTTAAAAAAAGCATTTATGCATAATTCCTAAAATAGTTATACTATAAAGTTCAACAAAAAATGTAAATGTAAGTTTGATTAAACCACATTTTACATCCCTGTTTTCATTAAATCTTGTAACAGCCACAAACTGTGAGCTGCTGTGAAACCTCAAAGAAGAAGAAGGAAAGTTCACTACAGTGAAAGTCAAGAAAAAGCATTTGTGGTTAAATGTACCAGCAATGCAGTGAAAACACGGCGAAAGAAGTGAAAAAGAAAGCGAAAATAGAGCCAACAAAATACCATCAGAAGGACGAATACATTTTAATTGGATTGACCTCAGTGAGCTGACACTGATGGCACTACGCTTTTTTTTTTTCTACAGAAAATGTTTTGTGCTTGGTTGAAGAGATTTGAAAATCATTGAAAAAAAGTTCCATGTAGATCAGAAACCCTTGAATATAACATAAAAAACAGCAGCTCCCCTGTCTGCATGTAGTTTTTCACAGTCCAGTCTTGCCCTGTCCACTATGGCGGCAACGTTGATGTACCGCAGCAAGGCTGCAATTAACCATTACTTTCATTATCGATTAATCTGTCAGTTATTTTCTCAATTAATTGATTTGTTGTTTAGTGCCAGGAAAGGGTGAAAAATCAGTGTTTCTCAAAGCCCAAGATGACATCCACAAATGTCCTGTTTTGTCCATAACCCAATGATATTCAATTTACAGACATATTTTTCTATCAAAATAGTTGCCGATTAATTTAACACTTGACAACCAATCAACTAACTTTTGCAGCTTTAGGCCTAATTTAGGCCTAACCTCAGTGTTTAATGCAGCGTCTACACATATAAATATGTCTATGTATACATATCTATGACCAACACTGCTGTCCAAGACAGATGGACCCAGCCCAGAAGATGCAACGGTACAACTCAACAAATAAAACCACGTAAAAAAAAACAAAAAACTGAAATAACCAGAAAACAGGTGTCTCTTAGGTTTCACAATAAGACATTCCCATTGAGGCACATTTCCAGAGAAGTGTCATATACAAAGCTATAAAAAAATCCCAAAACATTCAAGTACTTTGTCATGTAAACACTTTTCCAGACTATAATACATAATCGATTGTTGTCGTCGTCGATTTTTGTTTGTGTGCAACAATAAGACAACAGTGTGAGCAGAGAGAATAGTCGCAAAAAAAGCCTGCAGGACAAGTTAGAAGCTCAAATTCAGCCCAGATGGACTCTTTTCTCTGCGTTTTTTTTTTTTTTTTTTTTTTTTTTAGAGCAGGACACATGAACAACACTGGTCTCCACCACTGGGAACAGTTGAATAGTTCATCTGTCTGACTATCTCTGCAAACAGTTCGTCGACTGATCCTTTATTTTTGGCTGAAGTTTCCATAAACGGGCAGTTCCAGTCCTGGGCCAGCGCCTTGCCTTCCCCAGAGGACACCTCTCTCTCGCCCTCCAGGTCCACCTTGTTTCCCACCAGGATCATGGGCACCCTCTCGTACCTCTTCACCCGGATGATCTGGTCTCTCATGGGCTTGATGTCCTGGAAGCTCTGTTGGTTCACCAGGCTGTAGACCAAGATAAATCCCTGGCCGTTCTTGATGTAGAGATCTCGCATGGAGGCGAACTGCTCGGTGCCCGCCGTGTCCAGGATCTCCAAGACCGACGGAGAGGAGTCCACCTCGATCTCCTTCCGGTAGAAATCCTCTATCGTGGGGTCGTACTTCTCGATGAAGGAACCCGTCACGAACTGGACCGTCAGGGCGGATTTGCCGACTCCGCCCGACCCCAAAACAACCACTTTGTACTCCCTCATGGTTCGGGGAGGAGGGGGGCGCAAAAAAAAAAGGCAGACACCTCCTTTTTTTCCGCGACGAAGCCTTCTGTCTCTCCCACCCGCTGACCAGCCCCGATGTTTTCAACCCCGAGCAGGCTGGGAAGGCTGTCCTCTCGCTCGGATCGGACTCAAATCCCTCCTCGCCTGCAGTGCGACGGCCGCCGGGCACAGATCCGAGGAGAATGACCGCTCCTGGACATCAGCGCGCTGGATTAAAGCGCATTTTTTTAATCGCGCTGTATTGTGCAACAACGGTGCTGGGAAGCGTGATCGTGTCTGTGCTGCTCTTGCATGGCGTTTCCTGCCCACATCCTCAGCGCGTCAACAGCAGCCGAGGAGGCTCAGTTCCGTTTTCTTAAAGGAGCCGCAGTCTCGCACACACACATACACACACATGCACAGCAGTCAGATGACCAGACACACATACTCACTCACACACACACACACACACACACACACACAGACTGCAGCCGTATGCATGTCTGACTGACTGACCTCTGCCCTCATCACGGTCACTGCCCTGAAACAACAGGCTCCACTGTCCCTGTAATTATGATTACACATGCGCATGTATGTTAATGAGGTCATTCATTAACTCATTATTCAATTTGCATACTTCCCTTCACGGTCCAGTGGTGCAGGAGGAAGTCACATTCTGTACCTGTTAGTATAAGTTTTGTACTTTTCATACATTTTTATTTCCCACATTTCGCTTTTTCAGTTTTCATTGTTGCAGTAGGGGAGACTGGGCATGGTTTCAACACTTCACTCAGTTGCTCCGAGACAACTTGGAGCACACCAGCCAGGTCTTTATGTGTTAAACGTAACTTACATTTGACCATTTAAAGCTGATTACACGTCATATCGATCACAATATTTATTTGAAAGGAAGAAATCAGATTTTACACCGGACCTCAACCCTGGGGATGCAACATAATCGGGATGGTTGCAACACATGAAAAAATCATTAAATCTCACTGATTAACTTTTGCTTTTTGTCTTAAAAAGCATAGTAATCTGAAACTTGTGCAGTTTCATTAAATTCCTGGACTTGGGTGGGATTGATTATATTATTTGATCCCATAGACACTCAACAATGGAGCCTAGATAGTCTAATGTTGCTGTTTGACATAATTTCAGACTTCACCAAATACATAAAAAGCATATGTTCAAATTCATCTATTAGTTTCTGACTCTGAGAAAGTGAGAAAAAACTGTAAAATTACCCAGTACTTCATGTTTTAACTATAATCTGTAAAATATTTAAAAAATATTTTGAATTTTTTTTAAACTTGCATTTACTGAGACTCCCCTGAAAGTGTTTGGGGTTGTTTATACCTTAGAACATTGGTTTCCAACCTGGGGTCCAGGCCGCCTTTAGGGGGTGCTAGAAATCACAGGGGGTCCCCAAGACTTTTTCTGCTCTGAGGTTCTCAAAATCAGATTTGCACATGTCAACTAAAATAAATATTCAAGGGTTCGTACACCTTTAAAAAAAAAACAAATTCAAGCACTTTTCAAGGATCTTCAAGGTGCAAGCTTGAAAGCTTTTCCAGCACCTTAAAGTTGTGGTATGTGACATATTTATACACAAAGGAAAATAGGTTGGGAACCACTGCCTTAGAACACAGGCCTGCCTTGAGCCAATGTGCAGATTTCACAGATGCTGTTCAGTCTCTCTGTGTTTCAGTGTGAAACAGGAAGAATGCAACAGTTTGCAAAGCAACAAACTTTTATTAAACATACATTTACTCTGCAAGATTGCATCTGTTGTGAAAACTGATTTTTTGTCACACCCCAGTGTGTGAGCTATTTTTATACAACTCTTTTTACCTCACACTGAGTGTTGTATTTGAAAATACTGTTGTGTGGTCTGTTTTGATATGGGAATGGTTGCAGCATGTTGCAATGGGCCATCCTGCAAAAGTAATTTTTGAGTACTTTTACTTTTGTTTAAAGTACATTTTGCTGCTAATACTTCTGTGCTTTTGTTACTTTTAAAACATTTGTAATGCATGACTTTTTTCATTGCATGAGTATTTTCTGTGGTATTGCTACTTTAACTTACTTCTTCCACCACTGTCCATTAAAAGTCTAGGTCCTCATATACAGTACAGTCTACAGTTCTGAGTTCATATGAGCTTCATCTAACTTTTCTTTTTTTTTAATCATCCATTCTGACCCAGACGAAAATTGCCCCGATGAGCACAATCAATTCAACCCTGCACATCTGTCACACATCAGTCTCTGTGGAGCTGCTCCAGTCTTGCTGACACCGTAACCCTCAAGGTGACAATAACTGTTCATGAGGTTGAAGTTCGGAAACAATATTGAATACACTGTAAAAAATATACAGGAGTTTTGAAGAGTCAACCAATATTTTTTCATGAACTCAATGCAAATATCCAAGTTTTATATATTCAGATTTTGAGAACACTTAAGGACTTATGAACATGAATTCTTCTAACTTGAAGTCTTTTGACTTGAAATGATGAGTTGAATTAACTTGACCAAGTTTTTAAAGAAACATGAACAGCATAATGAACATATTTTCTCAACTACAACTAAATCAAAGCTAAAACGAGTTTTTAACTCTTTATGAAACAGTTTCAATTAAATTCTGAAGCCTCTACCCGACCTATATAAGCAAATGAGACCTTCCATGAGAAGATTGTCTGTTTCCATGTAGTTTTTCTTAATGTCTGCCACTGCCGTGTCGGATTCTCTTTGAAATCAGATGAAACAAATTACACCATGTAGACCCACATAACCTATGTTTACATTTTTCCTGGCAAATTACATTCGCCACTTCAAAAGAAAGCAGGAAGAGATTTTTATTTTGCTAATTTTATTTTATATTTTGTGTTTAACGACAATAGAAACATTTCCATTTTTGCCCACGGGGGTTTCAAACATCAAAACAATATGAAAGTCCCTTGTAGTAACTTTAAGATTAAGTTTATTGCAAAATTACCTCAACTTGTCATTTGTAAATTCAGTCAACTTAAATTTTTAAGGCAGCTTGGACACTAACTTAAAAAAAAAAAAAAGAAAATTGGGTCAAAACATAATACATGCTTGCATGTTGACCTGCAACATGTAACAGAGCAGGCAACAGGGCATCAGTGTGAATATAAATTTAATTCCTGTGAACATCTTAACTTTAAAACACTCACTGGAACGTCCTAACTCGACACACACACACACACATCCAGCACACACGAGGCAGTGACCACAGAAGTGTTGCATGAGCAAATCAAATATTGTTTTATTCAGATTTTTTTCATCCATACAGCAAGAGTCAATTATGGCAACAATAAAATGTGCATAAACAAATCTGAAGACAGAATAGTACATTATTGTGTGGCAACTGTTAGCAAATACGTAATCGGTGGTTGCACTTACAAGTAAAAAGCAGTCAAAGCGTACATGTGCCCTCAGCAGGGAAGAGAAACCTTGGTTGCAGCCCGGAGACTGAACATGTGGTTTGGAGAAAAATGGTGCTTTGGTTCTGTAGCGACTATACAGCAGCCTCGAGTCACAAACAAGTTGACCGGCGACTGTTACATTCATTTCAAAGACTATAATTTGCCAAATACGCATTTGGTGTGGTGAGCCTTCGCCTGCTGAGTGCACAGCTATGATAGCAGGAACAACTTCCCGTGAGTCAGTGTCGACTGTCGTTATATGGCTATGAGAAAGTATCTGGGGTGGATGAGTGCTAATATTTTATCATTCTTTTAAATAACATGTTTGCTCGGAAAATATTTTATCACACAAGAGTAAGATGACTTGTTTCTGAAGTATTATTTCTCCCCACTGTGGATGTTATCTACTGTATGTATAATTTGAAACAAACAAACATATTATTGTGTATTCTGTAATCTGAATGTGTTATCTTTCTTTACATAAACTACGCAGTTTCTTTTGTTTACATGTTTGTACTTTTACATGCAGTCAAATCAAACTATAATAGAATACAAATTTTGATAGGTTTATGTGTCAACTGTACCATGGGAGCAGCAATACTGCATGACCGAGTCCAACAAATGATACATGGACATTATTGGATGTGTCATCCTACAGGAGGGGTGGAGTTAGCATGACATGGGGATATTTCGTCCCCTACAACATTCCCTGGCAATACTAGCCACTGATAAAATAAGACAAAAAGCGCATAGCTTTCTCTGAATGCATTGGCCAAGAAACTAGTGCCCTTCTTTGCAAGCAATTTTTTTTAGCTGGTCTTCTAATTTAAGAATTTAAATTAATCTAGCAAAATTCCTTATAATTATAGATCTTTTTTTATTCAAAATAATATCTCAATATGATACACATTTTTTCTCTGTTCATTTGACTATATACAGAAGTGCAAAAAGTCAACCTTCGTCCCTTAGGTTAGAACTCATCATCTGCAGCATTTACGACTTCACCGGAGCGGAGAAGTCTTTGCTTTCTCCTAATCTCACTATCCTCCAAAACATCCAAACACCCGTCAATCTCACTGCTCGTTTTGGCCTGACATTCAGGGCAAACTTAAGAAATATTCAAACAAAAGTACATATCTTTTTGAAATGGATACAGTAGAAAATAATTTTTACTCTAAAACATGGATCTATATTTCAATACAATATATTTTCAACATGATCTTGACATGTTATACAAGGAAAATTTAAAGTTGGTTAAAACATTAGTTCTTTTTTGTCTACTCAGAGATGCTGCAGTGGCAGCGAATTAATTGATCTCATTCCTTGTATCAAAAAAGTCTTTCATCAACAAAATTAACTGATAATGTAACATCAACTGAAAAAAAAAAGACATCCAGCTATATGAATGAAGTGAATATTTAAAACTGACTCAACACATTATCATTTATATGGTTTGAAAAAGTTATGAATGTCATACTACCTCAAAATCTACAACGGCTATATTCAATGTTGTCAAGTAATATATAGTAAGGCAAAAAAAGAAAAATCTACAACTACATACCTCAAATAGATTCAAATCCTTAAGTAGTACATAACACATAAGTTCAATGAAATTTAAGAGAGTAATTGTTACTTTTACATAGAGAGAAAGAACAAAAACAAAAGATCATAAGCGGCATGTGAGAGAACTATAAAACATCATTGGTGTTCTTTACCTGCATGGTGATTGAAAGTACATTTGATTGGGCTGAGACCCATTAATTGTAATCTAAGGCTTTGTTAGGTACATTACAATCGGTAAAGACACACTACACACGTCTGTGAAAACAGAAAAGGGAAGTGACTGACGAATGAAAGATGATAAACATGTTTCCTTAATTGTTTAAGCCTCTGGAGAGATGCTTCTGTAACCCTTTGTGGATGTGATTGAGAGAAAAAACTGTGCTTTGGTTTCTGTAGTCTGATCTACACGTGAGTGAAAACCTTCATGTTTTGCTTGGAAATACAAACGTGTGTTGTATTTCCTCAAAAGTGAAAGTTCACTTGAAGATGAGTTGTGAAATTAAAACAAGGGTGACCAGACAAACAATCATTCAAGTGCACATGTGGTTTTAAATGACCTAATAGACCTTCGGGGTCTGTTGTTTCTTTAAAATTCCCATCAACACATGGCTCAACAGTGCTTCTTGGAGACACAGTTTTAGAGTCGCTCCTCTTTAAAAGAGGGGGAACAAGGTAACACAATGTCGATTGAAGCTACACCCTCTACTTCACCAGGCTTTAGAGTCAAGGGACTTGAGCAACAACGTAATCCCAACAAACAAAAACACAACGCTAGTCTATGAAAAGAGGTATGACAAACTTTAGAAAAACCCTCCATTTTTGATTTTAGAAGAACAAAAACATCAAAATTAACAAAAAAAAAATTGGCGAGAATCCCACTTCTAAAACTGATTAATTAGACAAATGAAAAAAAAAAGTTAAAAAAAAAACCCACTCACAATGGAGATTCTGAAAACAAAACAATACAAAAAAAGAGCCATACAAAACTTTCACCTTCGGTAAACAAATAACACTGCTGAGATAACACTCTGGTTTTAGCTGTATGGCCTTGATGGCACATGACAAGGTGAGAAAAAGCTAGCCTGGCTGTGCTTTCAAGGTACACAGGTATGTTGGTTTACCCAGAACATTCATATGTCCAAGACCCTCATTTCAACATCTAGTTTCACTAGTAGCCGTAAAAACACAATACTGTACATGCCTAATTCTTTTGGCGAATAAAATTCCTGTTAAAATCATTGTGCCTTTCAGATTTCAATTCAAATTCAAGGTGCATGTTTGCATTTCACTTGTAAACTATGAAATATGGCTATCAATTAAAAATAAAAAATAATAAAGCAGAACAAATAAAAAAGGAAAGAAAGATCTTGGTCTACTAACGTACCAGCACTGGATGTTGCTCGTTGATGCAACCACGCTCTTGACCTTCTGTGCGTGCAGTAATGATAATAATTAGAATAAATTGAGTGCTATGATTTAGTCAGACACAGAGGTGTAATGTGAACGTTCCCCCGCAGAGGGGAGACACACACTGACCCCGGCACCAAGATATCCCTCTTCTCTCGGCTGGACGTTGAACTTGACGACAAATTCTTCTTGACGTTGATATGTGGGAAGATGGCACAGATCATGTGTTGCACCCTTGATGTTTAGTCGTGTGATGAGACCATCGTCGTGGACCGGCTGAGAGATGGCAGACCCTCCTCGTCCCATTGCTTGACATTCTGAAGGTTATGTACATAAAGGCTGAACTCTTTTGGCTTGGACGGTGCCAGCACACATTCATTTGATCTGTAAGACACGACAGATTTCAGTTGAAAAAGGCTGCCTTAAGAGTCTTTAAAGGGATACTTTGGATCTTTTGAAGTGGGGCTGCATAAGGTACTTTTTCATCATCAGTGTATTACCTGCAGTAGATGGCGGTCAGTACGTATCAATTTAATTCAGTATATTTTCACCCCTTTACCTTGGTGTTAAACAACCTTTTCTGATGGGAAAAGTATATTCTACAAGCCAAATATCATTCTCACTAAAGCCACCAGACTCCTTTGTCAAAAACTTTAATTTTAACTTGCAGATCACAGGAGTTGCTGGTCTCCTGCTGCCTTGATCAGTTTGTTTGTTTTGTTGTGTGACTTCTATGTTTTGAAGGGCTATTTCAAATTTATCAAAGTCACACAAACAATCTAACCAATCAATACGGCGGTAGACCAGAAACTCCAGAGTCCTGCGAGGTAAAATTAAGTGATATTTGGTGTACATGTGGGTGGTTTCACAGAAAAAGCTAAGTCTGTCTGACAGGAAGTTAAAATGGTGGAAAATATTCTAAATATAGCACTGTAAAAAAAATGTTGAGAAAACATGGTTTCAAGGCAACTGCCTTCTCTAGACTTTTGAGTTTTGAATCAAACTCGAAACTCTCAAGTTTTGAAATAAACCAAAATTTTTACCAACCTATAGTGTTCTTCTTCTTCTTTTTTTTAAAGATAATTTCCTTTTTCTTTCTTAAATAAACTTGAATCTTTGTGTTTTAGTAACCCCCCCCCAAAAAAAAAATGTATTTATTTGTTTATTTGTGTGCTTGAAAATTAAATGGGTGCAACTGAAAATAATAAATTACCAACTATTATTCCCTTTCACTTCAGTGAGTATACCCAACAATTTTTGAAATACTTCTTGGGGGTTTCTAAAACTTAAAGATTAAAGTTTATCTAAAGAAGAACAGTAAGTTGGTAAACTTTTTCAAAGAGTTTGAATTTTCTGCGATTTGAACTCAAAAATCTATTGAAATAAGTTGCCTTGAAATTTTGAGTTTTCACAACTTTTTAGTTTTTACACTGATGTTGTTTTTTTTTTGCTGACCTTTTTTTAAGTGGCTAAAATACCTTCTGCTGCTGACTCTGTCTACACCAGTGTATCGCTTAGCTTCCTAAAATAGTACTCCTGCTGCTTCTCCGAACTGGGGGCGTACCTCATACAACTCCACTTAGAAAAATTCAAACTATCCCTTTAAGTTTTGCTACTGAAAGAGGTAGAAAGTAAATTTACAAGTTGTTCTCTATGTGCACACAAAACCAAGTAAACCAGAGCTAAAATGCTACAACACAAAGTAAACAAACTGTTATGAATAGAGCGAATGTGAGGAGTTAAATAGGAACTCACTGTTCTTGAGAGGAACTACATTTGAGTCAAGTACTTGTGACTACTCAGATGATCTGCAGATATTATTGGAATCTGGGGGGTAGAAAACAGACAGAGATCAAATGAAGCATCCCAAACCAAAAACACTCAAAGCGGACGCTGGACTCAGATCAACACATTTTTAACCACATCCTCTCACATTAAGATGAGTTCTTTACTGGAAAAAGGACGAAGATGACAATGATGATAGATAAAAGCAATTTGTCTAGTGTCAGGAATTCATTCAGACGTGATGTGTCAATAACAATGAACAGACACTTCTGGAAAGCAGCAGGGAGGGGGAGAGGAGGATTGAAGGGAAGGAGGAGATGAGGGGGCAAAGGGAAACTGTCAGTGAGGTGGCTCCCCCATGCAAATCTAAGTCCTCCATGTTGTTGACCTGCACACATTGATAAAATGCAGAAAACTGGTCCTGAATTAAGACTAGTAACATGATGAGTCATCCTAAGTCTTTTCACTGGTGTCATGAGATTGTGCAATGTAGCTAACTGCTTACAAAATGCCGTCAACAGAACTGAAATCAAAACGTTGCAAGTTTTCTTACACACTGGTTTTAGAACGTTTCTGACATTAATAATGAGTATGTCTTTTAAACAAGAGGAACATGGTAAAGCTTTGCTTTATGTGCTTGAAGCAGCAGCAAAAATAAAAAAAAAGAAAAAAGAAAAAAAGCAAAGCACCAAAGGGCACAGATAGCGACTGTTGCACAAGCTTGTGCGAATTGCTCTAAAAACTGTGGAAAAAAACTACCTCATACATACCAATTGCATGTATTCGTTGGTAGTCAACTTTGATAAGGAAGAGTCCTCAAAATGGGAAAGGACAAAAATCGAGGTTACAAACATTATATGCAGTACAGTATGTTTATTTTCAGAAAGACAGATAGATAATCTAAGATATATATATGCGTATTGTGGTTAAAGTTTTAAATAAATGGAAGTAAATGTGTTAAAACTTGTTACAGTATGATATATGTACACATGTTGGACTCTAGTGTAGGCCAACAAGAGGGAGTACCGCCTGTTACCCAACCCACCCCTCGCTGTAAGACACAAGCATCCCCAGATCGTCCAGGTGCAGATAGATAGATAGATAGATAGAGAGAGAGATAGAGAGAGAGATAGAGAGATAGAGATAGATAGATAGATAGATAGATAGATAGATAGATAGATAGATAGATAGATAGATAGATAGATAGATAGACTGAGGCGGTGGAGGTGCAAACCTGATTGGTGGAGGCAGTTGCGAAGGGAACGCTTGTGGCAGATGTGGTGGCTGCAGACACAGTGGCTGGAGTACCACCGTGCATCATGGGAACTTTTTTGGAGGGAAAATCATGTAAGCAAAAATACTCAGAGGAGCAGTGTAGCCACATACACACCAGGCAAACGAGGGGAGGAGAAGGAGAGAGAGGGAGTCAGAGAGGGATTCGATTTAACTGGTTCCCTTTCTTCCCTCTGCACACACTGATAACAGGTCTCATGATACGAGAACTGGATGTGACACAAACTGCACTAACTTTACCAGCAGCAGCAGAGACTTACTTCCACATTTCTGTGTATTATTAGTAATAAAATGATCAACATTGTACTTTGCTGGTAAACACCATATGAGAGCTAACTTTAAAAAAGCTCTACAAAAAATAACATAAATAAAAATGCCGTCACATGAGTTTTAAGAACAAGAGCTATTAAAGGGACCATTCAATCGAAAATCAAAAATACATATTTTTCCTCTGGCATCTAGTGCTACTTATCGGTCCAATATGTTGTGGTGTGATTGGCCAAGTTTTGGAGATATGTAAGCCTTCTCTCAAATATAACAGAACTAAATGGCACTTGACTAGTTCTTTTGAACACCCACCAACTGCCTCTACTCATGGATGAGAGGTTACATGAGCCTCTCATACATGAGTAGACGCATGCTTCTTTCTCTGCAAGGTCTCATAGTGAAGTAAAGCTAAAATAAAAACTCAAACTAGGTGTGAAAAAATGTTTTAGTCACTTGAAAAAAACTGAAATGATACTGTGATACTACTTACAAAACTAACTAAAATATAATAAAGGTACACAGGAAAAGTTTTTAGTTTTAGTCTTTGTCAGTTTCTGGAAATATAAATTGCTGTTGAGTCCTTTCAATGCATTTTTTAGGCTCTTTGAGCACCACAGGCCGAGCGCCATATAGTTCTATTATATTGGAGAGAAGGCAAACATCTCTACAGCTAATATCTCAAAAACTCTGCAATTCACACCAAAACAGTGTTGATGGTTAAACAGCGCCACATGTTGGAAAAAAAAAAAAAAATTTGGTTTTGGGGTGAACTGTCCCTTTAAGGCAGAGGAGATAAGGGGGAAGGTTATAATTGAACTCCCTCAGTTTTTAATGTTTTTAAAAGGGTTTTAAACAGGTGTCAGGTTAGACCAGCCAAAAGCCAAGTTTAGAACAAGCAATGAGAATGAGAGCAGTCAGGCAATATACAGTAGATGTACACAGAGAAATTAACAAAATTAAGGTCAGTTGAATTGATATTATTAACAATAACAGCTGTCATACAGGTAATAAACAACATTTAAATATCACAATATGTTTTTCCTTATGTGGACTCTTGCTTATATGCTTCAAATCACAAAATGTATCTTCACGCAACCAAAACAGTGACTCTCAGGTCACCAAAATCTCTTAAAGAATCAGTCACAATAAATGCAACGCAGTAAAATTTTTCACCGCATGGTTGGATTTTGGTGACGTGCGAGTCACAGACATGAGGTTACAGATAACTGGAGAAGGAAAGCTGGAACCTACCAACGCTGGCTGCAGGTGTCATGCACAATATTGAGCCTGCCCATCATGCAGTGCAACAGGAAGTGGATTGGATAGGGAAGAGAAATCAAAACAGCCCATCACAAGGTTCGTTAGAGTGAGGGGAGAGATAAGGTAGGAAAAAAAGGTTAATATCTCTTGGACACAGTCATCAGTGATTGGAATAGGCGAAGTGGTGAACTCATCATTATGAGGAAAAATCTGTTAATCAAATGCGAGTGTGAATCTAAACTTTTGTCTGAAGTGCAATGCATATGAATGTGTAATACAACAAGAGCGATAGTGCGGTTATGATTGTAATTATCAAGTATTAAACATTATATACACACTCTAGACAGAAGTGAGGAGAACAGCTGATAGTGAACAGAAGCCAGACTCTGCAGCCTGCTGTTTGCTGCCAAACTGAGGCGTAAGACACCATTAACCAACCCATCCAGCCCCGTCCATCCCAGCCCGAGCCAAAGCCCCAGCAATGGTATGTCATCAAAATATGATCGATCACACCATGGACACTTTGATCTAACAAACTAGTAAACAAGTTCTGTCTCTTACAAACATCCATGCTGGTAGCTACGTGGAGTTATTATTAAGGCAATTAGTAGGCAGGAAGATATTCTAAATCATCCTTAAAGAGATAGTTTAGATGTTTGAAATGGGGTTGGGTGAGGTACTTGAACGTAGTCAGTGTATTATCTACAGTAGATGGCGGTCAGCGTGCCGCCAACTTGGAGAAGCAGAGAGCTGTATCAGCATCAGCAACAAAACGTGTTTTAGCCACAAAAAAAAGCCAATCCCAAAAAATATATATATCATTTTAAGTTTATGCTATATTTGGAAAATTTGAAAAATCACTTTACCTTGCTGGTAGACAGTCTTTCCAAACAGGAAACTGCCATTATATAAACCAAATATTGGTGTCTCCAAAGTTTTCTCCTTTGGCAAAAACACTAATAGATTGCGGGCACTGCTCACCTACCGCCGCCTCGATCCATTAGTTTGCTTGTGTTATTATGTGACTTGGATGTTTTTAAGGGTTACCTTGGATTTTCCAGAGTGACACTATAACACAAACTAACTAACAGGCAGCGGTCGACGAGCTTTGATTGTTTTCAGTTTGGGAAATTTCAGGTTAAATTGCTATTGTTGCCAAAGGAATCTGGTGGCTTTGGAAAGAGATATGTTTGGCTTAATATAACAGCAGTTTTCCCTTGGAAGAAGGTGTCTGACAGCATGGCAAAGCTGTGTAAAAATTCGCAATCTAGCATACAATTAAACTGATATTGATTCTTTTTAGGTGGGCCTTGTTTAGATGGCTAAAATACAGTACGTCTTGCTCCAGATCCTGTCTGCAGCAGTTCAGTGCCTAGCGTCCTCCACCGTCTTTATCTACTGTAGGTAAAACACTGACTCTAGCAGCTCTTACAACCCCAGCTGAAAAACCAAACTATCTCTTTAACACCTAGTGGCCATGCAGTGCCATACAAAGCATAATGCACAAATTTGTTGAAGCATTCTTAGCTTTTTTTTCACCTTGAGATACAAATGTTTGACCCTCACTGGACTAAAATTAATCAATAAGAGCTTTAGAGTTCAAACATCTTTCTATGTTTCCTATAACTGACAAAAGTTGAATAATTAGTCCACAACCAAACTGCTCTGTATTGCAATCTACCACTTTGCCCAACCCCAGCCAAGCAGGAGCCAGGTTAGACTGATCCAGGCCTCCTCTGGGTGGTCAGAGCAGTAGTGGTGGTTGCTTTGGGAGCCATACCTGATGGGAGGAAAGCAGCCTGCTGCTGAAACTGCATGCTGGCCAGGGCCTGTTGGTACTGGAGCATGCCGGTGTTAAACATGGCAGAGGCCCCGTTGGCCTTCTCCAGGGCTGCCCGCTTGGGCAGGGGAGCCATGACACTAGGGGCGATGCCCTGCCCAGCCAGACGGAGGGAGATCAGTGAGGAAGAAAATAAAAAAAGATAGAAAGAGAGAAAGAGGTGCGTGGAAAAGAGAAAGAGAGGGTGTGTTGGAAAGAGGCAAAAAACGGGAAAGAAAACAAAACAGGTACATACGTTAGAGGACATCGTATAAACGGCATCACAACATCCTTGTGTGTACAACAACAATATCATCATATCATCAGTAGCAAGCAAGCAGCAGTCTGACACAATTACTACACAAGCAGGAGCATGGTGCCTACTGGAGCTACTGGCTAACAAGCATTCAAATATATTCATTGTTTTATCAGGAAGCTTACTTGGATCATTAACTTTGTAGTCCTAGGGCTGACTAAATGCAACATAAGCAAGCATTAACTATTAAAACAATAAGGCTGCTAACAAGGTGGAACAGGTAGGAAGCACAGAGAAAGGGAGGCTGCACTGCTAGCTCCATGATAAACTGTGTAAAAGCCATGTTTAAGTGATGGTTCACTCTCAGACAAATGTCAAAAATGGTCTCAGGCCAAGGAATATGAGTCAGATAAGAAGTATTTTTCAGGTGTCAATATTTACACCATAAAACGCTCTGTGTACGCGGTTTTGTCTTGGCATGAACCCACCCTTGAGGTCTGAATATCTGTGGCAAGATCTGATGATGGAGTGAACTATCATTTGAACTGTAATCATCTGTTATGGTGGGATCATCACTCCTGTATGGTCTTAAAGACTGTTCCTCTTAGCCCCACCCTTATCCATCTGACATGCACTAGTAACACAGACATGCACACATTTGATTTGACAACACTGACCACTGACTTGGACGTAAGACTGAAGCCATGCCACCATTATAGAAGCTCTACTTCCCTAGCCCTCACTGACTTTTGTTAAATAGGCTACAGGCGATAAATTGATTGTGGCTCCTTATCACAAATTCCACATTAGAATTCGTGCATCAGGTGATTTCTACATGATGGGAGGTGTTTTGGTGTTGGATGCAACCTAAACTCAGAAAGCCACAATCATTTTATCACAGGCAATAATGACAGATCAACAGGAGGAAAAGACAGACATTGCACTGAGACAAAGACAACAAAAATAGCTAGGTATCTTTGGTTAAAACACTGCTCTACAACAAAGCCACATGCCAAGCTAAAAGGTGAAAGGTCATAGTACCAGGTCAAAGGTTGCGTCGAGGGGTCGCTTCAGTGATTTGACAGCCGACTGAGTCTTAATTAGCAGGCAGCGAGCACATGATGGCAATGGGCCAATGGGGTTCAAGCGCATTAACATAAACCAGCAAGCAGAGGTGCATCATGGGGGCAGCAGTGCAGTTTGGGTATAGGTGAGAAAAAACAAAAACAAATAAAAAAACAAATCATTGGAATGCAATATACAAGGGGATAACAGGACTAAGGCATGCACAGTGTGGACACTAGCTCTACTGCTCAACAGTTAAAATGATCATCAATAATCAATGATAACTACCAATCTACATTAGTTATTGTCACACAAAGATGGATGAATACAGCGATGAGAATATTATTCAGTCATTTCTTTTCAAGTGGGTCTCAGCAATAATTATACTGGACAGAAAATTATATGGAAGCAGAATTCACAGGTTTCTGTTTCACTGTGCACATCATAGTCAGTGACTATGTTTACATGCACAAAATATTGAGTTTCTTCACTTCATTCCGAAAAAGCCAATTTTCCTATTAGGCTGATCATGGAGCTGATACTCTGATTATGGAAAAGTGGAGCGGCTGGAGCTGCGTGAGCCATTTTGCTTCTTTTCATTTGTTCAGTCATCTTCTTGAAAAGGTCGATGTTGCGATATTTGTGATTATCGCAGGCCCAGCTTAAGAACAAAATGACACGAGGTGCATTTGAAATTGGTGGTGGCGCACGTGTATTTATACAGTGCGGGCCAGCAACACCGATGAAAAATAGTAAGTCTTACAGGTCTGAGTGTGGTGGACGGAACATACAGGAACACAGCTGATGTGGAAACTGTACTGAATACAGTGTGTCATTCCTTTTCAGCAGCAGTTTGCTTTAGGAGTCAGAGGGGCACCAGTGATATGTTGCTAAATCCGCAGCCTCTGAGAAGTGCCACGCCGCGCCGCGCCACTCACTGTATTTACTGTTCATCTTTAATAAATCCCCTGAAAACAACACCAGGCAGCTGCAGTATAACCATAAAGACCCATTCACAAATCAGACCGGTTGGTTGTAACTCCATATTCAGAAGAAGAAGAAGGAGGAGACGTCTGATTACCAGGGCTCATCATAACCGCTTTTCAAACTTTCTTTTTGGCAAAAGTAGCTCATATTTTATCCTTGAAACACAATGCAGAGCGAACGCTGTTGTGTAACGTTAATTCTTAAACTACGTGACCATGTATGCGCTGAAATACATATGAATTATTGCGTCAGTCCAATTAAATCATCACCAAAGAAGTTTCTTTATTTTTTATTTCTATGGTTATTATAACTACTTGATAGAAAAACATAATCCATCTGCTTTTGGGTGCACATTTATTGTGATGTGTCTTCATGTCGTGATGCTCTGAATCATCAGACATTTCCTGATGTAATTCTTTCTGTCTTCTCGCCTCGTTATCACATTTAACTGTTTTGGAGCTATGAGACCAGTGATGTGACTGGCTGAGAGACTATTTAGTAGTCACACCACCCGCTGATCTCTCTTCACCTTCACGTTGTGCTGCTGCACATGCATAAAGCAAAATAAAAGGAGCGCATGGAGAGGCCCGGTCTGTGCACTCTGAACATGCCCAAAATAGACATGTACACAGACAGTTGTGGACAACACGGATGCGTGACTATCGCCTTGACAATTATTATTCAAATTTCAACAGGGGGTGCAAAATATTAAACTGAGGATGCAATGCACGCCTGGCCTATCCAAAAAAAATTGTGATGTGTTTCTCTTTCTGACCAAAAATTGGGCTTTTTCTTTTGTGGCTGCAGTTGTTTTGTTTACAACGCACAGAGCTGTCTGTAAACAGGCAAAAGACTGTGTGTTGCAAACTGCAGTAAAAACCCCAACTAAAATTCGTATTTCTAATGTGCTGTTTACATGTACAAGGAACACTCCTCCAACCCAAGTAACATCAGCATATCCCACGTCTTAATCGGAAAATGCTACATTTGGAAAAAGGCATAATCAGGAGTATCCTTTATCCAAATATGCTCCTTACATGGCCCGTATCAATGGAATATTGTGAGATTCAGAATAATAGTGGAAAATTAGTGTGCATGTAAACAAAGTCACTGTCACATTGCAATGATTCACCCCACAGCCCTCGCTACAGTGTGTCAATAAGAGCATGTAGAAAAACACTGATCAACAGACAAGTGTGGTTGTACTATTATTCCCAGGTTGCTTCTACTGTGACACGGGACTGAAAGCACAATGAATCCTGTTTTTAATAATGTCAAGAGGAAGAGAAGTAATAGATAGGAAGCACAGAAACAATGGTGTCACAAAAAAGACCAGAGAGACAGAGAGAGAGAAAGAGAGGAACTGACTCTCTGCTCGTGATCTGGGATGAGATGAACAAGGAACAAGGCAATCTATTTTTTTCAGATTAGGAAGAAAACAAGCTAAATGCACAGAGTAATGTACCATTGTCTGATCCTTCTTCATGTCATCCTGCTCTGAGCAGATTTTACCCAAACCAACTTGCAGACCTTTAAAATTTGACCTGGCAAAAGCAGAACTGAAAAAGGCTACATAATACCAACCAGGAAGGTGAGACACTTTCAAACATGATCCACAGAACATACTGTATTTCCTACTCTGTGATTTATAGTAGACTGCTCCTTAGCCTGTTGTGTAGGTGTGAATGAGTGTGACCACGCTTGTACAGACTGCTCACCATGGCCGCGGCGGCTGTGGCCTGGTTCACCTGGTGCTGGGCAGCCTTAATTTTGGCCTGCAGATGGGCCGGCGGGTGGAAGTACTTGCACTTTTCCCGGGAGCACCGGCCCTTGATGTAGTCCATGCACACGGTGACGGTGTTGTCGTTGGTGTCGATCATGGTGCTGTCTGCGGGGTGGGCAAAGCGGCAGTCGTTCTCTCCCCGAGAGCAGTTGCCCCTCTGATATTCCCGACACACCTGGGAAAAAGATTCATTCATTCAAACCTTTGTTTAAGGCAACAAAACGGGCTATCGTCCAGCACAGACAATATTTGGGTGATGAATAAGGGATTTATGGAGGAAAAGATACAAGCATTTGCACCAAAGAGGACCAACTAACTCTGTTATACAGAATGCAGTGGTGAATATCTCAAATTAATCTGAAGGTAGACTGATAAGTGAGTCTCAGGGTTTGAGAGTTCAAGCAGCAGTATGTCTGTAGATTATGGATCATAATATATTATAACTATACTCTTCCTAGGATTCAAAGGGAAGCTGGACCTGTTTTTGTACAAAAATCTGTGTTTTTGCTGCACTCCGGTGATGAGATTTTCAATATGAATACCACAGAAAATTACTTGTATGTGAAAAATTACTTGCTAATAAAAACAACTGTGATTTGGATTCTGTGACCCTCTTAATATTGCAACGACCCAGTTTTGTTTCATTCAAGGTAAAAATCAGTAGGATTTTAAAGGACATCAAATACTGAGTGTCCCAGGTAATGTAAAATAATCTGAAAAATAAGGAAATACATGCAGAGGCAGCGTCTCTGCAGATACAGCCACCACCACACACTTCTAGTGAGTCATACGTGATGATTGAAAGGAATAATGCTTTTATTAGTCTATATATTTTATCTTATAAAAATGTTGCATATTAAGCGTTTAAGATGAGAGGAGGAGAAACAATGAAAATACAAATTCAGTAGTGCATGTGGACACAGCAAGAATAGTTCCATGCTGAACATATCCTGCTTTGTGTCTTTATGAAGAATATATGAAGATGACTCATCAAGCCTTTACTGTGTCATTATAGTAGGTGTATAGTTACAAAAATCCATTAAATTTAAAAATGCATGAGACATGCAGTCCAATAAATAGATTAAAATGCTTTAAAAGCTCATATTCCTCTTGCGGTGTAAAACACTTTCTGAGCCTTCCTTCTTACGCGTGTACTTCCTGTTTAACTAGAACTGGAGTTCCTGAATAAATATTACACAGAGGAAGGTACAGGTTACGCTGATGCTTTTACAGTTTAACAGAATAAACCGTTAATCTCATGATTAAGTTTTTTTTATGAAGAACTGTAATGTGTTTGTTGGCGTCGCAGACATTTTTAAAAGTCTATATGTGAGACACCAGAGGGCAGCACCTTCTTTTACATTAGAGGTATCATGAACACATGGGTGCTGCTTATCTGCTATCTACTCTGCTCTTCTGCTCTGAGTGTTTGAACTTCAGCATGTGCCACACAACGACAATAAAGGTATCAGCTGCGTTTGTACTTCACTTCTTGATTTTCCTGGTGTCATTTAAAAGAGGAAACATTCTATAAAAAGAGCACTCTACTAGGGCCTTTTGAGGATTTACCTTGCATCGATGGGTCTCTTGTGTGGTTTTGTGATTCTTTGTTTTGTAGAAAAACGTTTAAAGACGCTATGAGGAAATCTGATAATGAGATATTTCAGATATTTGCAATGCAGCAACAACAGAGTCAGAATCAGAGAGTGAAGGCTTCTTTCTTCTTTATACCAGCAGCCATGATAGAAAGAAGGAAGTTCTCTACTGACAGTAGCCTCGATAGACCAGATTACAACACTGCCACAAAAAATTGTTTTTCTTGACTAGAAAGAACGTGTTCCTTCGCTGTTGCAATATAATCACCTGTACTATTGCAATCACCACTGTTCTTTACACGCAAATAAATATTCAACAAGTTCAGGCTCATCAGGAAACAGTTTTGTGCAGTGTACTGTATGAAAGCACAAAGTGTGCTGGATCAGATGAGGCAGATTAAGTCAGAGCAGGTTCATGAAAAAAATAATCAACTCTTAATTACAAAGGAAGCCACTCGACATCATAAGCTGATGAAATATAACAGTTTATGAACCTCTGGTGGTTTTATTTGTATTTTCATTTAATTACCCTCTACTTTGCATAATGGTACCTGCTATTAATAATGAAATTCAGTTTCAGAAACAGTTTATGCAGGTCCAATAAAGGCTGCAGTTATTCGTATGCTTGTTAAACCACTTGTTAACAACACTTGTCTCATTTGCAGCCGCATTATGATCCTGTGCAGTTCAACTCGCTCTAAAAAAAGAGACACATCGTGAAGTAGAGTTTATTAGAGTTTCCCTGGAACTCTTTGGGAAGAGTGCGTTGATTCTATGTTACATAACACGTCATTGAAAACCAGGTTGTTTTCATGAGTGTGTGTGTTACCTCGAGTCTGTCTGTTCTCAGCAGTTTCTGGGCCGCAGCAGCAGCAGCGTTGGGGACTTGGCTGACGGTGGGACTGGACGCCATGAGAACAGGGGTGCTGGGCAGGATCTCTGGGGGCATCAGGCCTGGTGACACAGGGCTCAGGTAGGGATTAAAGGCTGCAGCTGCAGCTGCTGCTGCGCTGGCGTTGGTGGCCAGGCCTGGCGTCACCGAGAACATGGGCTGGATGAGAACAAAGTAAAAGCAGAGGAGTGAAATGAGTGTGGATAAAATGCATACATCACAGTCTGGCTCGTCCTATGGGAGAGCCCTTTTTGGTTCCCATTAGAACCTTTTTGTAAAAGTTTGGAACCTCCCAACACAGTGTTTCACCAAGAACCAACTGTGAAAGGTTTGCTACAAAACCCTCTGTGAGATATTCTACGGAGAACCTTTCTATAGTGTACTGGTTTTATCCAGAACCCTGTCTGGGGCTTTTATCAAGGACCTCTCCACCTGCTGGGTGCTAACAAGAAACTACCCAGTGGGTTCTACCAGGAGCTTTCTCATATTCCAAGGGTTTTATCAAGAACACACCAAAGGTCCTATTGACAAACCTTTTATATTCCAAAGGTTTCTATTTATAACTCACTCAGGGTGTTCCCCCAGCAACCCTTTTATATTATGGTTCAAAGAACCCTTAACAATCCTTGAAGAATTCTTTCTTCCCTCTTCATCTTTTGTGGATGAAAAGGGTTGTCTATAGGGACGTTGACTATATGCTTCAACGTCGCCATTAGTCAGGGCTGCAGCCGCTCTCGCCCAGCACGTATGTTTTTATCAGTTAAGTCGGACAGATGACAGCTTGTAAAACCAGTGTGGTTTGGCAGTGTTTTGACATAGAAAATGAAAATTCTATTGAATGTAGGCTGTGACAGAATAAACTGGTATATAACCACTCGACTGGGGAAATGTGTTACCACATTCAGCACAGACATGGACATTAACCTGAAAGCAGAGCAGCTGCTGCTGCTCGAGCGGTTAATGTTAGCCACAATGTGTCAGGCTGTCATCTGTGGGTAAACTATGTTGTTTACCTCCAAGACACTGTGATCTTTTTTGGTTTGAAAAGGTGAAGCATTTACTGAGTTGTCATGTTTTGTAGGTTAATGTGCAATGTTTGTATTGCACAGCGCAAAGTGAAATGGTCCCAGGGATTGTAGACTGTAATTAACTGTGTTTTCTTACTGTTAGACTAGTTGACTAGGCTAAATTAAAATTTGTGTTTAATCGACGAGGAGATTAGTCGCCAGGAACGTCCATAGTTCTTAATGGAACCTTCAGTCTTACAAAGAACCCATGACGAATCCTTTCTTCAACAAAGGGTTTTTCAGAAGCTAATGGTTCTGGGTAGAACCTCAGTTCTTCAGGAAGAACCTTTTTGGAACCCGCATGTCTAAGACTGTCGAAAAAGAGGGACTGACAAAAAGATGACAGACGTAAAGAGCCACGCAGACAGTGAGGGAGCTGTATATGTGTGAGCTTTTATGTGTATGTGGTCTCACCGTGGGCAGTAGCTGTGGTGTGTTCATACGTGTGTGGCCTCTCACCATAGGTGGTAGCTGGGTGCCAGGCATCATGGCGTTGGCGAGCTGCATCTGCTGGGCCAGCATGGCCATGTTCTTCTGCTGGATCAGGTTGTTCCTGCCATTGATCTCAAGCTGGGTCTTTAGGTGGGGAGGAGGGTGCAGGTACTTGCAGTTCTCCCTGGAACAACGGCCCTGAGGAGACAAAATGGAACAACAGTTGGATTTCTTTACTCTGTGTGCCTCAAGTTCTTGGTTATACATTTGGATTGTTGTTCATATTTTTGTGTTTGGACTCCCTCTGTTAGATGACGGTGGTGAGCCAGCTAGCTTAGCCTGCTTTGTCTAGTCTAGCCTAGCTCACACAGTTAGCCTGAGTAGCACAGTGTCTCCGAAAGCTAGAAGTGGGGATCAATACATCTCTGCATGCCAAGTACATAAACTTCTGGAGTAACAGAAAGACATTTACAATGAAATGCCACTCTACAAAGACATCATGAAGCTTATCATGGAGTCTATGAATGCACGGTTGGACAGCGTTGCCAAAGACGTGCAAGAACTAAAAGCAAGACTTCAATCCACTCAGAAGGATGTGGATACTCATGAAATTTTTCCATGGATTGACACAAAATTTTGTACAGACATTTGTGATTCTCATATGCTGAATTCCAGCGACTTTGGTAATATGCTGACTTTTCCTCCTGCACCACTATGGGGTTGATATTTGTGGTTTGAGTGAAATATCTCAACAACTATTGCAAAGATTGCTTTATGGTACATACATTCCCTCTGCAGGAATTGTAATATCCTAATGACATTCCCATCAATCTCTGCTGTACTCTCTGTTTAGTGCTAACTGTCAAATGCTGGTATGCAAACATGGTAAACTAAGAAGTTAAACGTACCCTAATATTACCATTGTCATTGTGAGCATGTTAGCATGCTGATGTTAGCATTTAGCTCAAAGCACTTGGTGCCAGCACACATGCTGTACCGCCTCATGCAGCTGCCAGCATAGCATATTTTTTATATGTGATCGTATCTTATTTCATCAGTCTGTGTCATGATCAAGTCAAGTCAAGTCAATTTTATTTATATAGCAGCCAATCATAACAGAAGTCATCTCAGGACAGTTTTCATATAGAACATATAGAGCATGTCTAGACCTGCTATCTTTCCCACTGACTCTAGAACAGAAGAGAGAATACAGATTAAATGATAATAATATATAGAGCAATAAAAAATCAAGGGGCCTCATGTAAAAATATTTTTTTTGTTTTGTGCAGCATTATAAAATCATAAATGGTGTAAATGCTCGAATGGATGGGTGTGTGCTCTGGAAGAAAGTGATTATGTGCCCAGTGAAAGCATGCTGCCTCATTTATAGCTATCTCAATGTCACTGACACTCAAATTCACTTTAGGTCTATCACTAATTGTTAACAACTTGCTATTTCTGTCAGTCCCAGCAGGGACATGTCTGTGTGTGTCAGCGTGTGTGCGTGCGTGTGTGTGTGTGTGTGTGTTTGTGTGTGTGTTAGCCCCCAGAGTTCACAAGATCCAGCTTAGCTACATGTCCAGCTAACTCTATAAATACTGTCCACTCATATGATCTGTATATATTGTATCAGCAGTCATCCGGAGGTCATACTTCAAAGTCTTTGACTCATTATCTAAGACAGGGATCCCCGTTTGCTGCCAAGTATACATTCAGTCTGGAGAAGAGAAGTCTGGGAAGCAGCCCGAGACACACACATGCATATTCTTATGCAAGCAAGATTGCATACACATTAATGCGCGCTCGTCGGGGTCATGATCGGATAACAGGTGGCAGACACACGTCACACTGACACGTCCGCAGTTCAGGAAAGACGTGTATTTACTTTCAGCCCTGTGGCACAGCTGAGCTGACTGCGGCAGCTTGCGCTTTCCCTCACTGACAGAGCTGTCCCCGCTGGGATTCATCTCTATACCCCGACATGACTTCATTCCCATTTCCCATCTCCTTAACTTTCACCGACACTGGAGCAGCAGACAGGTGCGAGGGAAGGGGGGAGGGGGGGTGGGGACACTTAAATGGCAGGGGGAGGCCTCTTTAAGATATTTTGTTTTGTCCACTTGTATGAAGTTGCTAGCTCAAGTTCTCATTGGACTTGCTTTTAAAATTTTTTTCAGATCCAGCCTAGCAGCGGGATTACAGCCATGCCTCCTCCTATTCTGTGCCCCTGTTATCTTTCCTACTGCCTCAGTAACAGACGGGAGCATGTGGATGAGGAGCTGGTCAGTGGTCTGTGCTTTGGGCAAAGAGTGAATTGATATGAGATATTACAGGATATATTTATGTACTTTTAAAGGTTGGATGCATAATATTTTGGGGGATCTATTGGCAGAATATGGCATAAATAGAATCTTATATTCCTGCATATGTTTTCATTAGTGTATAGGCCGCCATGTTATATAGTAGTCTAGTAGAAGGCCTTTCACATTTTTAGCAAGTCTTGCAGCCACTGTAGTTTCTCCTACATGCTTAGAAGGGGAAAGTGAAGCGAAGGGTATTTAAGTTGGTTGCAATCTGCAACTTTACTACTAGATTCCACTAAATTCTACACGCTGGAAGTTTAAATCTATACTCAAGTCGTAACTTCTAAGCTATCAAAGATATCTGGCTGAAATACTGTGGATCGTGGATCTTCAACAGAGTCTGTGATCCCTTAGGGATCCTCTTTAGTTAACTTGTTTTGGTTTAAAAAAAATAATACACATTAATATGAATCCAAGATATTACTAGCAAAGATAAATCAGCCTATTTGTAAATTAAAATCCCAAACCTATCCATAAAGGCAGACTACTTAGCTATGTATTTTTGAAACATATTGGCAAAACTGTCTGTATTATTCCAAGTGTACAGACACTCTTGTCAGTCAGAGTGAATAGTTTTCTAACTATATAATCATAATAATAATAATGATTGGGCTAATAAGTACACTGACACATTAAAATCTAATGAACAAAGTACACACTCATAAACTTAGAACATTAGCAGATTATTTAAATAAAATCACAATGACATACTTCTTTTTCATATTTATAAATGATAATTGAGGTTGTTAAAGGGCCTGATTCAGCCCAAGAGCTGCCAGCTGAATAGGCCTGATCCATGGTATGGAATAAAATAAGTGTTTAAATAACTTTGAATCCATTTAAAGGGTATATTTCAAGGCCAATGTTAATTGATTCAACAGAAGCATAACTTTCCATGCCGAAGCGAAGTGTGTACATAAGCTGAGCTGGCATTCAGGAGAATTCTGACACTGACAACACTGAGAGGTGTGTGTGGGGAAAGCGCACGAGTGTGTGTGTGAGACGAGAGGAGTTGAAAGCAGGTTCTAATAGCACTCATCCAGAGAGTGACAATGGTATGCAGCAAGGGCAGGGTGAGAGTGTGTGGAGAGATAGTGTGTGTGTGTGTGTGTGCCTGTGTTATGCAGAGGGGGCAAAGGCGTGAAGGATCATGTTGCGTTCACCCCGTATGACCCCGTCTGTCGACCCTTCGATTCACAACTGCAGCAGTGCGCACGTAGGTCGTAGATGAGTGTTAAAAGTAGGAGGGTAATGTTTAAGGATGTGGCTTTGACTTTAACAAACTACATTTTCAATTCTGCCGAATCATGCAACGAAAAAAAAAAAAAGCCATCAACCAACAGCAGCAGCCATTTTGAATAAAAGATCAGGTCCCGGGAGAGGAAACGTCAGGCTGCACAGGAGAGTCATAGTGGCTGAATGGCGAGAGCCGGGCTGCGTCAGGGAAATTTTAGAACTCGCAGAAGAAGTGATTAGTGTGGGTCATCACATGCAGAGAGAAATGGAGATGCAGACAGAGAGGAGGAGGAGGAGGAGGAGGAGGAGGAGGAGGAGGGAGACTTCATCCCTCTCACATCATGTTTATGGCTGTTACTGTGACATCAGCGGCCTTGAGGAGCAGCTAGAGACGGTGTCCACGGCAACAGAGCAGCCAGACACCCCTGCTCTAACAACACAGTGATTCCTGGAATCTTCCCCCTCGCTGGCAGATACAGGAACTCAGCGAAGGAAATACTACAGATACAACCAACCCTGAAGCCACAACTATTCCCAGAGTAGAGGGCATCCAATCACCACCGCTCTCTGTCCTGTGTCCTGGCCTTTTTTTGTGCGGGTCTGCGCCGCTACAGTAAAGCAACCATCAGGAAAAAGCTGATTCTCACTGCAGATGAATCAGACAGATATCATCTTTAACATGTCTTATCGCTGACCGGCACTTTTGTCTCCACTGAGGGATTCAAAACCAGAGCAGAGAAATCACATTATCTCATTATACCGACGCAATTCAAAGGTAATTATGCAAATAAAAAAAAATTGGATGTGCTATGGAGACCCATAGAAGGCATCAAATCACATTTTTCATGGCGCAGAGAGAAAATACCTGATGAGAATGTGATTAGTGAATAAACTGATGTGTCATTGCTCTGTGCTCATGGCAGAAATTAGGAGAACAATGAAGCAAGTGGCTTCAGAATGACTCATCCATGTCATTCATTTCTGGAATGTTTTTTCCACGTCACACGATCATGTTTTTGTGTATTTCATAACTGTAGCCTTAAAGCTGGGGCAAAAGTTCAAATTCAAGGGGTCTGAAAGAAAACTAGACTCCTTCTCTTGGCTATGTTTTCAGGCTTTAGAAAATCTAGCCCATGACTCATGACCAGTCACAGGTTGGTAAGATAGCTACTGAGAGCTGTTTCATTCTGGGAATGAGACTCATCAATAAAATATCTTTCAAGTTTTCAAGCAAAAATGTAAGTCATTGGGTCCAGTAAGAATTTGCTGGGTTTTTTTTTTGGACTATTGGTTGGATCAAAGAAGCAATGTGAATATGTTACTTTTTGGCTCTGGGAAATTGTGATGAGCATTATTGTGGAAATAATCAGCAGATTAATTGCTAATGAAAATAACTGTTGCAGCCCAAGAAGCAAGCATATTATGTAAATGCATTCTGACTATATTGTTTTATCAAAATGACAAATTTTAAAGATATTATATTACATTGCAAGTAGAATATTTCTAAGACATTGTTTGTTGATTTATAAAAGAAAGACTACGAGTATGCAGAAATTGAAAAATGACTTAAGAAATAAATAATAACTAAACTACAGTACAATAGAGAATACTGAATAAATAAGTAAATATACATTTGCTTTAGATGTCATTTTATAAAATATTTTATTCAGTATTTACTTTTGTCATCATTGCTTGAGAAAAAACACGCCCAAACATAAAAGACAGAGAAGAACAAAATAAAACAGACTGCCAGCCCACAGAAAAGGTGCACACATGCATGTCAGTCCTTTCGATGACTGAAATGTCATACCACCACGACCGAGCGAGGTTGAGGAAGGTCAAGACAAAGGCCAGACAAAACGAAAAACTGGTGCATCAAAGCACAATATAATACAGAACAGCACAGCAATGATACAATACAAAAAGTAGTTCCCTGTCTGACACTTCTTCCTCCTGATATGACCAATAAAGCCCCACATCTTAACAAACTCAGGGTGGGCACTGGACAGAGTATACTGAATTTCTTTAAAATATAGAGAATAAATATATATATATAATATATATATAACCTCATTAATTGTGAAGCTAAATTATTACCAACTCAAGTTTCTTTTAAAATACAGAAGGATATTATGTTGTTAAAGTGCCGAATCTCCAGCAAAGCGAGCCTTGTTTTTCTCAGCATGCTCCTGCAGCACAACATGAACTTGTCCCTGCCTTCTTGTAAGTTCAGGCCGTGCTGTATTTTGTATTAATAGTGTGACTCTGTGTTTCTCCTGGTGAGATCAGTCTTGCCACACTCCCTGCCAAACAGGGAACAATAATCCCAGTGGCTACCGTGCAGTCTGATTGATGATAAGTTGCAATAACACGTCCCACCCTGATCGCTTTCTCCTCTGACTCTCCGTCTCTCGCCCGTACACACACACACACACACACACACACACACACACACACACACACACACCCTGCTTTTGTGACTGTGTGGGATTTAAACAAACAGTGAACCAATGTATAAAGAATGCTGGGTGGGGCTGCATCCCATCCTTTTCAGGAGAAGAGATGAAGCATGCAGCAAGATGTGTTAATGCGCATGTGTATGCGAGAAAGGGACAGTGAAAAAGTGGAAAGGTGAAGAAAACTTAAGCTTAAGGATTAGAGTAGAATATATCCAATAAAGCAATAGTTCACAAACTTTTTTGACTTTGCAACATCTCAAAACCGTTGGTTTATTAAGTACTGAATGGTTCAGGCCAAAATACATCTGTGATCTGCTGTTATGAACCGTCCAGACAGCTCAGGTCATCTATGGTGGGTCTGTTTACAGTCCACAGGGTCAGCTTTAATGCAACTAAATCTGTGACTAATATTCTATTTTATTTTATTTATTTTAAGTCATATTTAAATGTTTCTTTTTGGGAGAAAATGTGGACCACAAACTGACCACGCTCGTATTTTTTGGTCTTGTCTGAAAGCTGAGCCACTTCTGGAAGGGTTTTGCGCAGGCGAAGGGCCAAAATCTATTTTACAAATAGTCTTGGGGGCTGTGATTAAATGTATCACTATTGTGATGTTTAAAACCTGAAAACCTCCAACAGACAACATCTGGATTAAAAAAAATACGGGAACTGTATCAGATGGAAGACATGGGATAAGGTTGCAAAGACTAAAATTTAAAAAGAGGTGGAGTGTAATGTAAATCTTAACTAAATCTGGACAGATGAAAATTTTGTACAGAGAATGATGTAAAGTGAAATGGCAAAACTCCACTGTCTGTATGAAAGGCTAGTTATTACCTTTTGTTTCTTTTTTTGCACTTATAACTGTGCTGTTGTTGAGAGAGTTGAGGACTACACAGATAAAACTGCCTTGCCTATGCGTCAATAAGTTGTGACCACTTCAACCAAAGACTGATCTCATCTCAGTTTGTTTTATTTTAATAGTTTACAGAAGCCTGGAGAGGTAAAACTGTCAAGTAAATAAAGTGAAAAAAAAAAAAAAATCAAACAGGAAATAAAAAGTAAAAGTTTGTATGGCAGAAATATTTTATTTTGCTTCCTTGTTTCTCTTTTGGAAATCACCGCAACAAACCAGCAGTGTCAGTTTCCTGTTGGCTGCAAACTGTAGCAAACACCCTTTTCTGAAATTCAAGTTCATTTTTGTTACACCAATGAAAAGCTATAATATTTAATTTATCTTCTAATAAGTGTGCATTTAACTTATTATAACGTCTGTTTTCCTTTATTATGATTATGTTTATCATTATCTTAATGAATTTAAATTACTTTGTCTTATTATAATTAGAATTTTTATTATTATAAGTTTTCTCTCTATCACTTAAAAATATTGATATCGGATCTATACGTGAAGCTTACATCATGATATGTTCTTTTTGTAGTTATATTTATATTGCACAATGATATGAGTTTGTAGCATGAAGAACAAAGAACATGCATGGATGGAAGAAGTCAACAAATAAAAAGTGTTTTAAAAAGCTACTGTATGTACATCACCTATGACTATATAAAGCATGTATCCTGCGTGTCATAATGATAATCTCTTTAAAAATGCAATAAAATCTACTTTCCTTCCTGTCTTTGATGCTCTCGTGTTGTGGTGTGATGTTGTGATGTAAGACTCAGTTGTGTTGGGTTCCGCTGTGACGCTACCCTGTTCTCTGCCCTGCGTTCCAGTGACTTCTGTCTAAACATACGCAGAGATGAAAGGCCTTTCTCCTCACACACACTGTGAATGAAGCTTTGTTTTGCCGGAGAGCAGCGGAGACTCAAAGGGCCGAGCCCGGTGGTTGGTCTCTTTGTCTACTGTGCGCACTCAAATATGGCACCAAATATAAAACATATCAACTCGGTCAATATGCTGACTCTGTGCGGATCGTCTTACATGGTGTGCGAACTGGAATTTCCTGACCGTCAGTGAAGCAGCATGCAAATTACTGGCAAAGTAGCAGAACAAAAACAGAGATCTTGCTACCAAAAAGGCACTCAAAAATTCACAATCAATAGTACCCTTTTAAAGTAAAGTACAATTGATTTTCTTTTTGTTTTTAGCCACTTAATTCAGCATTAAATTAGCAGTAAAGTTTTTGAAGCGAGTGAAGAAGGCATTAGAGATCTATGCTGTGGTTTGCATTTCTATATCAGACCATGAACGCACACTTGCACCCTTGTGATTGTGTGCGTATCTCCCCGCTGGGACTCGATGTACACAGCGATCCATGCTGCACAGCTTAGCGGTCAGGGAGCTGATGTGACCACTGGAGCTTATGGAGATATGAAGGAGGCAGGGAGTGTTAATCTATGATAATAGTTACAATATGCCCCCGGTGACGCATTACCACCCTCACCAAACAACGACTGGCGAGAAAGGGATTATAGGATGGAGCAGAGCTACAACACAGACCACACAGAGAGTGATAGGGTTAGTCAGATACATACTGTTTATGTGGATGGAAAATTTTAGTTTTGGGATGTAATTTATACAACAAGCAGTTCCAAAAAAAGGAACCTGATTGGTCAACTAGACTTTCAGAAAGTGATCAAATCAGCACTAAAGCACACCGAGGGATATTTCTCTTTTTATTCATGAAAATAAATGACAAACCACAGAGGGCCTTTATAGACTATGACCTGCTGTTAGGCTATTTCCTGCAACTGTAAAAGTAACAGTTTAGGATAATTTAATCAACTTTCTTTAATGAATAAAATTTATGGCACTGTTAGATTGCCACAGAACCCCTCAGTGAGTAAACGATTTTGCAACCGCAGGGAAAGAGTTGCTTTTGAAAGACTAAATGCCAACAAATATTGATTGGAGCTGAATATTTCATTAAATAAACATATTGTGAAATTTGGAAATGATTATATCTATGTTTTTTCAATACATTTCAACTGTTCCTACACTTCAACAGTCAACTTCAAGCACTTTTAAAGCTTTTCCAGCAACTTACAGCTGTGCCAAACAACATATTTATACATATATATACTCACAATGATTATCACATTAAATCAAGTGTTATAGGTTTCATGATAGTTTCTACAGAAGAGTGACAGATTAAAGGAAAGAGTTTCATGTTTCAAAATGTGTCACCAGCTGCACATAGACGTGGCATCCTTTATAGCCTGACTGAGCCAATGTGCATTTTTTAAATTTCTTTATCTTCAGAAGCAAACTCAATCAGTAAGCAATTTGTTACGAAAGCAATGCAGTCAGAGTTTCAAGCGGTTTCACACTCTTATTCCATCTGTGTGTCGTGTCTGTGAGTCGGAAACACGGTGCTGCTAGCTTAAAAATACCTGTGAAGCTCACAGATGTAGCGGCTAAATGTGAAAAAATGTTTTCAGCAGATCTCTTAGTTACAAGACTGAGCTAAAAAAGCAGTTTTGTGTTTATATGTGTGGTATTTATATTCTAAATATTATATTAATAGTTCAAGTTGGCTGGTTGACCAGAAATCATCTCTGTTACTGGGTCACTATTAACAGGTTGACCTTTTTAAACTGGTTCCATTACATAGGAGTCTACTGATGTGACTATTTTTTTTCCAGTTATTAGTTGGACCTCATGTGTTTCCAGGGAAATTGAGATATCTATAGCAATTTTTTTTTTTTTGAATTTCCCCACAATCTGAATACATCTTGATTTTATCTTTTTTCTTTTTGGTAACCATTGTATAATTGCAATATTACACTTGAGGGTGAGCTTCATTAACACTCCAGTGATGCTTATGGACTACAACACTGTCGTGCTAATCATGCTGGAAAAGCACACCCTCAAATGTAAAACTGATTAAAGCTACTACAGGGAACTGTCAGATTTAGTTGATTTGACAAAAGGAGTAGTGTTTCTACTGCGACAGCCACAAAACATAATGTCAAAAATAAAAACAAAATCTCCTCCTGCTTCTTTTTAAATTGGCGATCATGCCTCTCATTCTAACTTTGGCTGGGAAAATGTAAACAGGCTCGTTTCATCTAATATCAAGGAAAATCCGACTGAGCGGCATACAGACAACTAAACAGAAACGGCCGACCTTCTCGGGGATGGTCTCGTTAACTAGGTCATATAAAGGCATGAGTAATAAACTTCATAACCAGTTATGAACTCCTTGAAGTAGTTTTTAACTTATGATTAAAGAAATGATGTGCAAACTGGAGACGACAGTACTCTCAGGTGATGCTCAGACATAAACACACATATGCATCAGACATAGTGGGAGCCACACAAACCTGACTATTTATATAGACACAAACAGACACACACACACGCAGCAATGAGTTATTCACACTTGAGAGGGTGTTGGTTCTCAGAAATGCCTCAGGTCAGATGTCACGTACACAGGAGCCCTGCATCCAAACTTAGACCTCTCTGTTTTTTTTCCCTGACGTGCTCCCCCTCCTCTCCCTCGCTATCTCATTCTATCTTTTTTCACACAAACAAACTTTCATGTGACTTTATTTACACCAGCTTTCCTCTACAGTCTCTATTCGCAGTAGCACAGCTTCTTCTTCTCCTGTAAGGGCTAACAAGGTTAGATCCGTACTTTTCATTATCAGTAATAACAGAGCAATCACGCAGGTATCGATTTGAGCAGCAGCACTTTATGAAAGCCATCCAGCACTGGTAGTGTGAGTGTGTGAGGCGGCCCGGGAACGCTCATTTAATCATCTCCGAGCTACGCATCCAAGTGGGAGAGTGAGAGAGGAGTCATTGCAACAGAAATCACAAGGTCCAGGCGGCAGCGAGGCGTCAATAATGACGCTGTTGTTTCTGAAATGACTGAGGTGTGCTCTTTTCTCAGTGTCTGTTGGCCTCACAGGGGGAGGATCGACGCCTGCTGCTTATCTTAATGAGCCAGATCAAAACTTGAAAGATGAGTAATCTAGTGACATGTAATACTAGTGGTTAAACTTCCAGTGCTCTGTTAGCTCTTTCTAGAAGAGACATTTCTCACTAAAGAGCATCTACATCTGTAACTGAAGTGCTTTTAGGTTTCCCCACTATATAGGTGGACATACATTAACACTGTACACTCTTAGAAATAAAAGAACTAATTAAAACCACGCAGAACCACTTTTAGGCCCTTTCCCACGTTCAAGATCCCTGGAGCCTTGGTCCTATCTGGGGAACCAGCCTGCATTTCCACCAATTTCCAGCAGAACCAATGTAATCAAGGATGTCATCAACAGGTGATACTGCACGGATGAACAACGACCTGCAGAATATGACACGTCCACATTGGTTTCCAAGAAAAACATGCTATTTTTTGTTTCCAGCAGAGAACCATCTCACTGGAGTCCAAAGAAATTCATTTTTGGTAACAACACTTCAAATGGTTCAAAATCAGCTGCCTACATGAGTGGGTCTACAGAGATGGTTCCACCCAGAACCCTCTCTAGGAGTTCTATCCAGAGTCTGAGTGCACAAACAAGAACCCACCCAGGGAGTTCTATCGAGAACTTTTTTATACTAAGAACATATTTTGTCAGGGATTCACCTGTAGCCTCTTGTCTAACAAGAGTTCTACAGAGAACAGATGGATGATAACGGCTCCTGATAGAACCCCTTCACTGTGCCCAAAATCACGAATGTGCAGTGCAAATTATTATACCCTATATAGTGGACTCAAAGTAACCCACAACGCATTTTAAAAAGCACTATACAACCAATGGTCACTAACTAGACAACATCCCAAAATGCACTGTGCTAAAAGAAAAACAATGATGTTATAAGAATAGTGTCCCATAGTGTTTCTTCCTCACTATGTAGTTCTCCACATGGAAACAGACACAACCCTACTCCCTTGACCAACCCTTCCTTTCAAAATAGGTTCTTTGGATGAAAAGTGCTCTTGATGGAACCCCATGTCTTACAAAGAAAAAAGAGTTCTTCAGAAGCAAACGGTTTGGTAGAACCTCAGCTTTTCAGGAAGGATCCTTTTTGGGAACCTTTAATTGTGTGTATTTATTAAAATGATTACAGATGCATGCTTTTAGTCAAAGATTAGACCATGACAGGCCTGAATAGCAGTAAATATCCCAGACAAATAAGAAAAGTCTACTGCATGCCTTCCCCTTCTTTCTGTCGTTCCATCTCTTTTATGCAGACTACTTCTTTGTCTCCATCTCTTCAGAGTGGCAGCTTTGTGATGCTTCAAAAGGTGGGGGGAAAAAAAAGTTTAGAGGTATGTGTCTACTCCTTTTCTCTTTCATATACCGGTCTTTGATCCTGACTGTCTGTTCTCCCTTTCTCACCCTCACCACTACCACCATTATCTGCACATGGGTTCCCCTTCCTCTTCAGCGCTGTGACACCTGGATTGTAGACACAAGCTGAAAAAGCCTCTTCCACCATTTGCCAAGTAATAACCACCAGTGCAGATGATTAATTTAGTTTGCACTTACAGATTTAATCTGGCATGTATTATGCTAATCTGATCTCACAGACTGTAATCCTATCCACAGCTCTAATCCCACTGTCAACTGGCCTAATCCTGTTTCTGCGTGCGATTATCTCCTTCGGACTTGGCACTAGCACAAGCAGGATGCTTTGACTCTCTGTCTCTCTCTCGCTTAATGCAGTATAAGATGTGTGTTTGCCTCACATTAATTCTTCAAGTGATTTCTCTCTTGAAAAGTAAGAGATAAACTGACAGTGGAGAGAGATTATTTAATTTGTTTCATAAATTTTCTACGGGTGTTGATGTTGATAATAACGCAGGAAGAGACCAACGATTCTATCCTATTCAGACTCAAGACAGTCTTTATGTGCTATTTCGCCTATATACAGCCAGTACACAGTGAAACTCATCAATGTTCATCTAGGATCACAGTGCTGGAACTATAAAAGAGGCTACACAGAACCAACTAGGATAACATTAATCTACAAGATTACATAAACATACATAAACCACACAGGACTACATAAAGCGCATGAGTCCAACCATTTAAGATGTTTGTTCCCAGACAGCGCAAGATCCCAAACTACTGGGATAGGGCAAAATACTGCAATATAAGTTTAAAGGCTGTAAGTGTGAACATTCACTTATGGACAGAAGTTTTGCCATTTGCAAGAAATTGTAAATGGAAAAACAATACAAGTTATAAACTGCTTATTCTTTTCTATTCTACTGAGGGCTACTGAAAGTTTCTTTACCGCATATTTTTTTTCTCTCTTTGTTGTTGTTAAATAAAAAAATAGTCTGAATCCCGTATCACTGAACTGTGAGCTCTGGTAATGGTGCAAATAATCCAGAAATATTTAAAGTACAGCAAGCCAGAGTGACAAAGAAAATACCATGTGCAAATGTAAAAATACATCTTACATTTATCTTCATTTAGATAAATTATAATTATTATTATTGAGGAAGGCAGTGCAAGAAATGCAAATGCACATGCCACTAGTCTTAGTGATTTCTAAAGCAAAATATGATGTACCTACTGACAGTAGTAGACAATGCAGAGTGTGCAGTGCAGTATGAGGCAGTGTAAACAGAGAGTCCAGCAGTCTGTGCGTGTCACACAAAACTAATCAGGGATAACACTAATTGGACCTCAGGTGGTGCTGCTGTTTCAGGTCAAAAAACAAGGACACATGATGGATCCTAACGAGCCAAAATGGAGACATCATTTGTGAGGATGTTGGTGATGTGTTCACTGCTGATCCCTTTCCCTTTCTCAGAGTTTTAGCTCAGCATCACGTCACAGAACTTTATAAAATATTCAATTTTAAGATTAGGGTTCAAGGAGTTTTGTGATGTAGTTTTTCACTGTCCTGCAAAGACCTATGAGGGGAATCAGGGGCAGTGAATAAGAGGAAAGGAGAAAGTAATTAAGACCAATGCCACGGGTCTGACAGGCCCAGACACTGAGAAGGAATGCACTTAAAAAAAAATAGACACAAAGAAAGCAACTGAGTGAGAGGAAAAACAGATGGACAGCATGTTTTTCCGTGTTGCCTCACATTCTCGTGCCTTTCGCAACCGCCACGAGCAGGCATCTCACTGCAGAGCCTCTCATTCATGTTTGGCTTCAACACAGAGATAAGTGGCAGGGTGAATTTGACTGACGGACCAGACAACTGGCGAGAGGGAGGGGCAGAGTAAAAAGGTGTTGAGAGAGCCGAGTCTAAGTGAGTAGCTGTGCCCTTAAGCACCTCGCTCACCTGCCTAATGGGAAGATAATGGCAGAGCGGGATATGTGACTGTTTGCAAGCAAGAAGTGTGAAAAAGCTGTAAAGGAAGAGAAGGAAACATAAAGCTGGAGACAGAGATGGACAGAGGGGAAAGAATCAGGAAAAGCCAGATCACCTCTAAACTGAGGGTTCACTGAGATTAAAACTATTCACCTCATATCCTCTTTTCCTCTTTTTCCCTAGCATTAAAATCATAATAGTAATCCCCTAGTTTGACATGAAATTGAACTTCTGCAACAGCAATGAAATATTTTTACCCTCAGTAATTATCTCTTTTTATAGTAGTTTGTATTTGGGTTGTAGCAGGGTCTGTCATTCTTGTGCTGGACTGAAATTGCCTACCTAAGCATTAAGGATTCACAGGAAAATTGTGCATGCATATAATTCAAGAAATTCTAAATGTGATTCACCTTCACTGGTGGAATAAAGGGAGTCGCACACTCCGGAGATAGTAAAGCCCCCTGAGGCAAATTGTGATTTATGATATTGGGTTGGATACATAAATTTGTCTTGAGTTGTCACATTATCTGACATTATATGCAAGACAGATTTATCTATCATTATACAACACAGGGTAGTATAACGAGATTAAGATGTAGTTCCCTTTTTGACACCCAGAAAACGTAATATTAAAATTACATACAGTATGTACTGTCTGTAAATACATGACTCCTGGATCAAATAGTTGATCGTACTCCAAGCTGACAGGATGCAACACACAAGACTCCGGCAGGATGACAATAGGAAGTTTTTGTTTTTACATCGATGATGCTTCATGCACAAACAGTCTAAGTCGATGGACAATGTTGCCCAGAAGTCGGCTTTTAATGTGAAGATGTCGTTCATATTATCACCACCGTGTTGTTGCTGCTGACAAAAATTCAAAAAATGCACTACAGAGAGACTTCCTGGCTTCACCCATGCATATGTATATAGCCTATGTAACTAACTGTACAAATTGTGTTCCTTTATTTTGTTTTATATTTCATCCAATTCCATTCTGAATTTAATTGTCAGTATATATGTTGTGGTTTGTGTGTAGCATGAAGGAGCTACAACTGTCATTACATTTTACAAATCTGTGTTGTCTAAATAGTAATAAATAACCTTGATTCCTTGTTCTTTTTATGGCAGCTATATTTTACCCTATGGAAAAACATGTAGGTCTAGATTCTTGATGTAAATGTCTGGTGGGTTACTTCATTACCATATTATTAGATGGCATGAATTGCAGTGACACATTTTTACTGATTCAGCCTAATGTATTTGGTATAACTGAAAATTTTCAGATCTCCATCAATTTAAAATAAAGGATGTAGTTGTGCAACCATAACTTTGATTCTTTTTAATGGCTTTACCTTTGTAGTGTCAAAGGTTGAATAATTGAGCAAATGTTTTCCCTGCTGTATTTTCCTGTCTTTATAGCAAAAAGGTTGACATTTTAACCTATAAACACCTGTATCTAATGAACTAGACATAAATCCACTGATTCAAACCAAGTGACATCAACAGTACCTGTAAGAAAAACACGCGGTTTTATGAGTTTCATATTGTGTAACACTGCAATCTTGGCTTTAATCTGTCAATATTTGTTAAGTGGTGAAGCAAACAAACCCTCAGGCTATGTGGAATTTTATGGTATGTCTGTATGTTAGAGCGAGACGCAGACAGAGACAGGGAGAGGCGAGAGAAGTAATCATTGTATCAGTGGTGTTATAAAGGGCCCCACTGTGATGGAGGGACAGGGACGGCTGACACTGAGAAGAAAAGACAGGCTGTTGTCGCTGATCTTCCGTCACATAAGCTCACAGAGAAGACGCACAGCCGCACTGATCTGACAAGGATGCACACACCATGGAGTGAGCAGACCGAAGAATGTCTCTGTGTATGTGTCTGTAAGTGTGTGTTTGTGTGTGTGTAGGCCTGGATTAGACTGGTCCAACCACAAATCTCACTAGCATGAAAGTGAGAAAGCCACCATCAACACCAGGGGACAGAGACGGAAAAGATCCCACTTACTAAAATAAAAGCCCCAGTGATGTGACTCAGCTCTTATCTAGTGAAACCTGCTCGTTTTTAATCAGCCACAGACAAGACTGAGCCCAGCCAAGTGGATGGCGCTGTGATATTAACGGCTCTCCTCTAGTAAAAGCCGAATCCTATGGGTGACTGAATTCTTGCCTAGTTAATTTAAAGGAGGGGAATTTTCATTGTGGATGCACCCACAGATATCCCATTAAAAATCCAATTAGGATGGAGATACCACGCGTCGACTGCAGACGAGAGAAACCCATATGGATCCAGGAAACAGTCTCTGTCTGAATTATGGCATCACTGCAGTACACTGACTAGAAGCAAACCTTTCTGATCTCAAGTATGATGAAACGTTCATCCTGAAAACACATTCATCTTGGTCAGATTCTGACATTATAACACTCTGCACAGGTGTCTCATTTCCTTTTTTTTTCGCAGTGTTTTCTTTGGACTTGTACGTTTTGGCGAGAAGCCAGTGAGGAAATGTGAGGATCACACACCCATCTGCGGCTGTTGGGCAGATAAACAGTGTGTTTGAACAGTGTCTGAATGTGACACAGATCTATTTCAACAGCATCCAAGGAGGAAGTTGGATCTGTTTATGTTAAATATTACAATTTAACAAGTCACATCATTCCCTCTCATGTTTATTTGCACTCATGTTTAATGTGTGTTACAGCATCCAGGGAAAAACATATTAAAGGAATTGTTCGGATGATTTAAAGCATGGTTGTATGAGGTAAACTGATATTAATTTTTTTTAGGTGGACTTTTTTTAAGTGTCTAAAATACCTTTTGTTGCTAACCCTGTCCACAGCAGTACATAGCTTAGTTTCTGTGCTGGTACTCCTCATACAACCCCTTAAATAATCTGAACTATCCCTTTAAAGACTGTGCAACCAGAAGACATACTGTAACAGCATTGGAATTTTAAAACAAGCTTTGATGATTAAAATAAAACTATGCTAAGCTAAATTAAACACGTAAACTTGATTTGTGCCGGTTTTGCTCTGGCCTTTATTAGTTCATCACTGGCCACAGAAATGGCAACTGTTGCCTGCACGTGGCCATGTGCAGTGTGTCTTTTAAAAAGCTGTGCGGTGTGTGACAGCAGTGTCAAATACACATTAGCCTTCTGAACTCATAACCATCTGTCTACACACACACACACACACCCTCACACACACACGTACAGAGCATGACGTGTTGATTTTACTGCCGAGGGATTGGCTGGATAATTTGTTTGAAATCATAAAAAAACACTGTCGACTAGCAACGCAGCTAATATTTACCCCACATGTCTGTCTGGCCAGCCACCTCTCAGTATGTATGTGTGTGTGTGTGTGTTTAACCTAACTGTTCCATCTAACCACAGAATATAAACATGCTGTCAAAATATGGTCAGCAAAATTAGAGGAAAGACAGATAGAGACACAGACAGTGAGTTAGAGCGATAGAGACAGAGAGAGATAAATAAGAGGTATTTACCCGCCCTCTGCTCTGCAGGAATGTAATCTTGGCTCAGAACAGCGTGGTAACACAAAGAAACCCGCTGCAACAGCACTACTAATACAGATACAACACATACACACACACAGACGTGTGCACGCGCACACACTTGGTCTCTTTTTCTCAGAACTCAGACATGATGACAGTGGGTGTGTCAGGCTGGCAGGTAGACAAAGTACAAGGTCTATGCTCTGTGTGTGTGTGTGTGTGTGTGTGTGTGTGTTCAAACTGTTCTCCATGGTAGACGGTTACCACTCCTTTTTTATGACAGCATGGACAGAAGTGTTGGGGGGTAAACAAGGACCTGCGGCTGCTCTTGGGTTCACGTAAGGTCATGGCTGATGTTGCCCTAACCCCTGAACCCACCCTAGGTTTATATGTGTGTGAGTGTGAGTGTGTTGGGGGGTTCAGCCATGGTGTAATGCGAACCGTCCTGCCTGGGGGTGGGCGTGGCCTTAAGTAAATGAGGCAAAAAACCAGACTGAGCGGGAAATCAAGTAGGAGCTACCAAGATGGGAGGAGAATGAAAACAATCATAGGAGGAGAGGAAAACGAGTGAAAGAGACTAGAACAGGCTTGCATCAAGAGAAAGTAGGATGGTGCAGGACTTGAAATAAGCAGGAAGTTTACCCCCACGTGGGTGCGGTGGAGATGCGGTGTTACAATACATTTACGGCAGAGAGTAACCCATATTATTCCAGACTCATTCTAGTATCAGCTATTTAGGCAGGCATTAGCTGCCTTGCTTCTGGAACCTGAGCTGACTATTATATGGCAATCTGATTAGGAATGCTTTAGTGAAGCATTAACCACTGAAGGTTAAAAGTAGGTTACTTCCTCGGCATCTCGCGTCCATTTCAAACTCTCTGGTTCGTATTTTTTGTCAGATGCAGTGCAGCTCAAAGGAACACATTCTGCATCACACTTTTCCCCTTCTCTCATGAAGTAATAGGGCAGATTTTAATATTTAGCCGTGAATGAATAATTCGTTTATACACTGTAAAAAACAAAACAAAAACAAAACTAAAACCTTTTGTTTTATATTTAAAAAGTTAGTCTGTGCTACCTTGAAATTTTTAGTTGAATGAAAAAGAGTTGAGGTACTTTTGTACACTGTAAAAATAAAAGTTGAGAAAACTGAGTGCTGAATCCAACTCAGACTTTGAAATAAACTAAAAAAAAGATTCCAAACTATATCTCTGTTGAGATTATTTAACTTTTAAAACTTTAAAAAAAATCTTTGAGTTTTATAAACCAAATAAAGTCTTTCAGGAATTGTTGAGTGAATACAACAAAGTAAAAGTGAAGAATGGTTAATAATGACAAATCATGTTCACAGCTCTCTGTGAACAGTTTTTGAAATAGTGTTTTTTTTTTGGTTACTTAAACCCAAAGATTCAAGTTTATCTAAAGAAGAAAAGTAAACTATGTCAACTAAAGATTATAGGTTGACACTTGTTTTAGTTTATTTCAGAGTTGAGTATTATAAACGCACAGCTTTCATCTATAGTTTTCATCATATATATTTTCTTCAAACTATAAAAAGAAGGGCCTCAGGAGAGTTTTAACTCTCACAACATGTATGCTGGAAAGGCTGCTAATATTCTGATCATGTTACCTTACAAACTTAATTAATGAGTTGATTGAATTCTGTACAGTACATTCAATCATCTTGTCATTTCATGTCACAAGACTTCCAAGTTAGAACAGCTCATATTTATGAGTTCTGAGGTGCTCTGAAACACTAGAAATTTTCAGTTTGATTAACTTGAATAAATAAAAGATTAGTTGATGCCACTAAAATTCCTAATTTTTTACTGTGTACAGATTTAGAATCAGCATATCTTTCCTAACCTGTCTGCTCAGTAGTTAATCATTAATACACAAAGTTACAAAGCTGACTTTAAATCAGGGAGTTCTGGCAGCCATTATCCTTCTCCAAATATTTACCCCGCTTCGACATAGCTGAGCTGTCTTTGTTGCACCAAGCAGATACACAGGCCACAGAAAGGGCTGTGCGCTGAGGTTAAGGCCAAGTCTAAGACCAGTGAACACCCACGCATGGATGTATATTATAAGTGTGCAGACACATGCACAAACACACATGCACCACAACTTAGAGGGGTAGATGAGAGATGTGCTCTCTGACGTTAGTTTGCATTATTATGACTTTGGCGAATCAGAACTATCCTTTTAAAACACCAAAGTCACACAATAACTACCAGATCGATGCAGTGGCAGATAAGCAGGTCCTGTGTTCTGCAAGGTAAATTTATTTTGCCTATTGAGTTTGGTTGGTTTGGAGAGAGCAATATTTGGCTTATATAACAGTGGTTTCCCGTCAGAAGAGGCTGTCTGGCGGCAAAGTAAAGCAGTGAAAATGTTCTAAATATAGCGTACACTTAAACTGATATTTTTTCTCAGCTGGATCATTTCTAACTGGCTAAAATACCTTTTGTTGCTGACCCTGTCCACAGCAGTTCAACCACCGTCTACTGTAGATAATACACTCGATAAGTACCTCGTACAGCCCCACTTCAAATGATCCGACCTATCCCTTTCAGTTTGAATTCTGTGGCCTAGATGAAAACTTAGATCTGATTGATTATCTTGCTTCAGGGTATATCATCCACATCTGATTACTGCCATGAACATCCTCCCATGAAAAATTGCAATTTAACCCTTTTTGCTATTTCTGGTACAAATACATTCCCTGCTCTAATTCCCTCAGCATGGTCTCTACAAGCATGGTTTAGTGCAGGACACATGTGTTTTTGTGTCTGTATGTGCATGTGCGTGTGTTTCTATGTGTGTGTGTACCATGTAAAAAGGAGGCCAGAGAGAGAGAGACAGGGAGAGAGTGGCTGTTGGGGGAAATGACTGGGTTTGGGTGTGACCTGCTCAGCTATGCACTGGTGATCATGTGAGACCTGTTCTAATTATACACCTCTCAAGAAGAAGGCCGATCCTCTCTCATGGGCAGAAAAGTGTGTGTACATGTGTCCAAGAGGGTGCCGTGTGAGCGTCTGCACTCTTAAAAATAGGGGTTTCAAAATGGTTCTACCCACAACCATTTGCTTCTGAAGACCCCTTTTTTTTTTTAAAGAAAGTGTTCTTTGTAAGATTAAAGGTCCTATTATGAACCCCTTTCATGCAAAGAACCCTTTAAAGAAGAAAGAGTGCTTAGAGGATTGTTGACAGCATGCATGTTAAAAGATCCATTTTTGATGATTTTGATTCCATCATGCCTAAATATTCAAACGTGTAATTCATTTTTACAGGTGTTCTGCTATAGTTTTTTTTTTTTTTTTACCTCGTCTGGAGCATATTTTATGCCTCATTTGTTGAATACAATGTGGTTCTTCATAGAACCCTCAGAAGAGAGTTACAGGTGAAACCCTTAATTAAAAAGCTAATTTTAAATCACCAGGGTGGGTTCTAAATAAAACCTTTGGAATATAAAAGGGTTCTCAGTAGAAACCCCGGGTGGGCTCTAGATGAACCCACTGGACTATAAAAGGGTTCTGGGTAGAATCCCCTGGGTATGTTCTCGGTAACACCATTGAAATGTAAAAGGGTTCCTGGTAGAATCCTCTGGGTGGGTTCTTGTTAGCACCCTTAGAAGGTGGAAAGGTTCTGGATAGGACCCCCAAGATTGTTTTGGGTGGAACCATTACACCATAGAAGGGCTCTCTGTAGAATCCCTCATACGGGGTCTTCAGTGGAACCTTTCACAGATGGTTTTTGTTGGGTTCAAGGTAGAAACCGCTGAAAGGGTTCAAGGTGGGAACCTTCATAAAGGTTTTACCGGGAAGCAAAAGAAGTTCTCCTATGGGGACAAGCCACAGAACCTTTTATGGTTCTAGTTAGCACCTCTATTTCTATGTGTGTGTGTGTGTGAGAGGGTGCAGGGGGAGCAGCACTAGTACTGGGGAGCGATGTGGCTTCATGTTAACACAACTAAATTGAGAATTTGTCCTATTTCAACCCTTCAACCTGTGTGAAAGGGAAGTAGGACGTGTGATTTTTCAGCATGTGGGTTTGTAGCTCTGTGTAAGAGGAAACCTTTGACAGCACGGTGAACGTGTCTGTGCCTATATGTGTATTTCTGGTCATATATGCTGGCGAATACATGCAGCTAACGAATCAGCGGCCTTCGCTTCTGATTTCCTCCATCCTCTTCTGCTCTCTCTCTCTCTCGCTCTCTTGCTTTCTCCTGCTGTTTCCACTGTGGGTTTTTAGAGACCTGCTCTGTTTTTCATTACCAGTGGAAAAAATGGGGCGAAGAGTTAAAAAAAGTATCACCCATCTCCATTAATACACGAGTCCTAGTGGAAAACGAGTCCAAACTACTAAAATAGGCCCCTTGGTTCCTTCAAAAAGCCTCCATGTATCTGCCAGCTACTCCTTTCCAAGCAGCTGACATTTACTTAGCGTGAATGACAATTTAAACACATGTTCACGTATCGAGACCCCTCCGCCTGTAGATAAAAGCTCCACTGTGTTGTCAGACTGTTGTCAGCAGTGATGGAATCTAACAAAGTATATTTACTCAAGTATTGTGCTCAAGGTACTTGTACTTTACTTGAGTATTTAATGCAACTTTATACTTCTGCTCCACTACACTTCACTTCAATTACATTTGCTTGACAGCTTTAGTTACTTGTTACTTTTCAGTTTTTTTAAATACCCTTCCTGTCCAATGAAAATCACTTATGTTTTATTTTATATGGGTCTTAAACTAAATAACATATTTTTTAAAAACTGGGATCTGAAAATGCGTTGTCACAAAACTGAACACAGATCTGTTTTTCTGACCACATGAAAAGTTGACTTTTTAGAGATGCATGACTCTCACAGGACAACGCTATAAAGATATGATGATCTTATAGAATATGATGCATTTCTTATTATTATCATTAAAACTACAGTATATAAAGTAATTGAAAGTAACTCAGCCTTAATTATCTAGAGCTTTGTGATGCAAAATGCACATTAATGCAACAGTAATATTAATCTAAAAACATCATATCTAATAGGAAAACACTGACAGGACAATTTTATGCAGAATGAGTATTTGTACTTTTTATTTTTTAAGTTGAATTTTATAATACTTCCATACTTTCACTTAAGTAAGGTTCTGAATGCAGTACTTTTACTTTTAAGTAAAGTATCTGAATACTACTACTGCTTGTCAGTCAGTGTCTACATGTGGCCACTACTGAATTTATGATCCATCACATCCTGATATTCAGGAGATCATTGTAAACTTTTACTCACCTAATCAATTTCTGAACATGGTAACATCACTTTAATTAACTTCAACAGGGGAACAAATTCAGATAAAACCACAAATGAGCACATTAGACATGTTGCCAATTATTAAGAGAGATGATACCATTCAGCTGCCCGAACTTTGCGTATTGGCCAATACCAAGTACCGACCATGAACATGAACAAATACATTTGAATGAATGCCATAGAACATGACTTCGCCATCCTGAGAAAAAAAGATATGGTACACAGGATGCTTCAGGGTTTTGTTTTCTCTTCTCAAGAAGAATGGCTACCCCGGGGGTTTGTTTAAAGCCTGCATGATCGTGCAACTACTTGTGTTTCTTGTCCGGTCTGGCTTTTTTTTTTTTTTTAAGCAAAGTTGCCATGTTGCCAGATCCTTCAATTAAACTAGAAGATCTCAGGAGGTTACGAAAAATGTTGGTGCCAATCTGGACTGCTGGCAGCAATGGACAAAACTATGAAAATAGAGCTCAAACAAGAGTGATTTAATTTAGCTTGTAGTTTTGACAATCGCACACACATGCACAGGCATTAGTGCATTGTGAGGAAACTTGGGAAGAGTTCAGCTTGGGCTTGACAATGTTCCTCTGTCCACATCTGGCTATAAACACTGTTCTATGAGCCGACTCACACACGCTGTCCTCATCCTAACCCTGCCCTGCTTGCACATTGCCAATGACCACGAGTCACCAATGTCTGCAGGGGCAGAACACAAACAGAAGTAAAAAAAACACACACAGCCAAACGTGTACCGGGTGTGTGTCAATGCTGGAAACTTTGGGTTGAGGTCCGCCCATCTCTGGAGATTTTGTGCTCCGATAAAAAGACAGATTGTGAAAGAGAGGGGGAGAGAAAGAAAAGGAGGTGTTTGCTTTTCTGCTTTCCTGCTGCTGCCTAAAAATGGAAAATTACTGCATACGGTGCCCCAAATCTGCCCCCAACTTCGCTCTAAAACACACACACACGCACACAAACCCCCTCTAACTGCCCCTAGGCCTCTGCACAGGAAGTGGTTTGACTGAGTGAGATCTACATGATGACGCTATCGCCTCGTTCCTCTTTAGCTGTTGAAACGTGTTGTGCTCAGGGCATCCATATGAGTCTGTACATGTGACAGACTATTCAACTGTGTTCTCCCATTCAAAAGCTGGCACACAGCGGTGTTTATCACCTCCACAGGGACTTGTGCTGACATAGTAAATTCATGCAACAATGTTTATGTCCATGCGACTGACTCCTAAATGACTCTGTTGGAAATAAGGGCAGTAAACACCAGCCAAAACTCCGTCTGTCCTAGAAAATTCCACAGTGCAGTGTTACAAACGCCTGACTTCTGCTTCCTGAATCTAAAAAGCTGCAACTCCCCCCTCCTCCCTTTCTCTGTGCCCTTGATCACATGCTGTGGTCACCTGACCAGAAATAGGTGGAACCGAGGAGACAGCACATGTTATGGCCAGATGGTGAGCTCTAGCATGATGTAGGCTGGACACAAAAGCTATTTCCAGTTTGTAACTCCATATATTTCCTTAAACTGGTTGTCAGACTGAAGCTGCTCAGTCTTTTTTTTTCTACAGATGTGCCCAATCCAGAACTTTTAATGTCAGATTTGGTTGTTCAATATGAAAATCAGTTTATTTTTAGGTCAGACCTATATGAGCCTACATGACTATGTTTTACCAGTAAGACTCCTCTTTTAATTTCTTTGTCATCTGTGATGTGAAAACATTTGTTTTCATACAGTCAGAGAAAGTAAAAGTGTCCATCCTCCTATAGTTCAGTTATCAACCCAGATCACCACAGAGCATTTCTCCCCAAGTTACAGCCGCTTTCTGGTGTCACCTGCCCTGCATACGCCGCGCTCTTTCACGCAGTCAAAGATATATCTTGACCAAACCAGGGTTGGTGATTGTTGAAACAGCGGAAAGACGAATCAAGATGTTTTTAGTGAGTTTTATGTTGCTTCTGTCAAGACCTGAATGAAGCTGACAATGATGTTTAAATTACAGTTTTGCAAAGGGAGTTTGGCGAGAGAAATAAAACAGTAGTTGTCCTTTCCATAAGGTTGCCAGGATAATAAACTGAGCCTGTTAGTGGCAAAAACACGCATAAGCAAACGTCACCTGCCCCACACGCTCAGCAGTACACAGGGGTGAAATGGCGGACAAGTGTGTCACCTGCACTCCATTTCTACTACCCTTCTCTGCTTCCATCACAGTTACTTTTGTTGTTTGTGGTGATTTTGACACTTTTGTAAAATTAATAGCATGACATGCTGTTGCATTGCCCTATATGCCCTAAAAAAGAACTTGCCAGCTATAATAAAGATATATTTATGATTCCTCCTGTTATTTCTCACTGAAATGTTCTCCCTGTGCATTTTTGTAAACTTCTATCTGTTTTGTCCTGTTATTTTAAGGCAGACTGACAGACAAAGGAAAAAAAGAACAACGACTACTCGACTGGGAGAAACGTCTCTAACTGATGATTCAGGGTCAGCCCTACTTTTATCTGTGGGATGTCTGAGATCTGACCTCCGGACTTCCCATTCACTGCCTCTCCTTTCTTACCTTGAGTGAGTCAAAGCAAGCGATGACCCGTCCGTTGTCCACCTGACAGCTCTTGGCTGGATGAGCAAACTTGCACTCCTGGTCAGAGCGTGAGCAGGTGCCCCTCTGGAACTCCCGACATACCTCGAGTGTCAGCCACTTTGTGTCGCGGATGTGTGCCATGTTCACCGCCATGGCAACACGCTGGAAAAAGGTATTCCGAGTTGAAATCTGTTCAAGTGTGAGTAAAGTACCTCTAGTGTTTTAATCCACAACTTTAAGGTCTTTTTTGTTGTTGTCTACTTGTTGTTAAAGTCTGCGATACGTGTGTTGAAATGAAACATTCAAAATAAAGTATTGATTGAGAGGGCTCCTTTTTCCAAAGTGAAATGTTGCAGGACGATGTTTCGCTGTGAATTATCCTGATCGATCACCCACAGAGTTCATATCCAGGAGACGGTTTAGCCTTACAATTAAGTTGCCATCTACAACATTTAGAAGCCAAGGAGGCAAACAGGCCAAACTGAGAGCCCTCTGATTAGGTGCTGTGAAGCAGGCAACAAAGGTGATAGTCTGGGTGTAGCCTGCTACAGGAAGGTTAAGGACACTGAGGACCGAGTGGAGGCTTAGAGGGTCGAAGGCGAAGGTTAAAGGCAAGGTGGGTGAGATGCTGCGTGGGCCTGGTGGTGTGTTGGGCTGCTGTGGTAAGGCTGGTCAGCTGCAGCAAAGGGGGGGGGCCGTCTGGTGAGGAGAGTTGAGGCTGGAGCCCGGCTGCGAGGAGTGGTTGGTGGTGGTGATGGTGGTGGTTGATGGACGAGCAGGTCAGAGCGTGGGCTGCGAGGAGGGAGTGGTCGCTGTCCTTGTACTCGTGTTACTGTGGCAGCAAGCGAGCGAGGCGGGGGGGGAGGGAGGGTGGAGCTTCAGCTGTAAAAGCAGGTCAAAGCTGCAGCAGACATCAGGGAAGGCACTTCCTCTGGGGAGAGACAGAAAGAAAGGAGGGAGAGACAGAAGGAGAGATTAGTGATGATACACATCCAAAGAAAACTTTTATTTTCTCTTTCATTTATCTTTCACAGGAGACTCTGACCTGCAGTATTCTGCTAAGCTATGCAGCTGTGGGAATAAAGAATATGTAAAAATGTCAGAAATGCAGGGGTGTCAGCTAAAACAAATAAAACTTTCACCCGCCCTGCGCTCTAAACACACATGGTGCACACACACGCTCATCACGCCACACAAACACAAATGCACAAAGCAGCCATTCACAACTTTCCACCTCTTCTGGTGGACGCAGGAAAATCTGATCAAATCCTGTATCACTTACAGTCAAGAGCAGTAAAGGAGCCGGCCACTGCAAATGAGTTTAGAGGTGAAAGAGAGGAAGAGAGTGAAAGCGGAGGGGAAGTCGAGGCAGGGCATGAGGGAGAAGAGGTTAGTCATTTCCCTTCTTGCGAAGCGGTGTGAGAGCAGGGACCAATGAGAGCCAGCAGAGTTGCAGCAACATTCTGGGCTGAGCGCCAGGTGAGAGCAGGGGGAGGAGCAATGAGAAGGCTGACCTGCCTGCTGCTAGAGGGGCAGAGACAGAGGGAGACAGGCTGAACTGATCACTCTGCTCACTATTTCTACCTGATTTCTCGCAAACAGATGACACATAAAACACATGACAACGTAAAAGCTCCGACAATATTCTCCATATTGTTTCTAAACCTTTTCTAAAGCATGTTTCAAGCATTTAAAGATGCATTTTAAGGCACCTAACAGCTTTGGCAAATTATATTTATACATGCTTTACATATATGATAAAAAATATTTGCCCTAAGTCTACAGGATGGTAACAAATTAAAGGAAAACACAACAAAGTTTGATGTTTCAAAATGTGTCACCCGTGTGTGAGCAGACTTGACCTCCTATATAAATTTAACCTGGCTGAGCCAATATAAAATAAGCATTCAAACAATTAATGACTAATAACTTAAATTTCAACAAAAGCTGACAGATCACAGACCACAGCACAGAGTCTTCATTTTGTGAGAAAGGCAAAAGCACCTGGGCTCTCTGACTTATTTTATTTCTTCATCTAAAAAGCAAATTATTCAGTCAGATAAAGATTTACCACGACAGTAATGCAATTACAATTACAAGCAGTCTCAAGCACTTTATCCAAAATCGAAGCACTTGAAAACATTCCATTAAAATTCACGTGTTTCCAAGGATTGGAACACTGAGAGCCCTGTCTCCATGAGCTCAAGCATTTCTAAATAAAAAGTATCATCATCATCTCACACAGACGCAAACTTGCGATAACGTCTTGTTTATTATTTCACTCATAAATCAAATTCCCCATGCAGGGGAGATCATGGGTTGCACAGTGCTTTTCTAATGAGAATTTTGTGATGTTGCCAGTGGTTTCTATTTTAGGTGAATCCATTGTACGGGGGTTTGCTCAGGGAATTTGAATGACTGGACTCCCATGGGCCCGTTCAGCTCTTATCGCACAGGCAGGGCAACTCACCACACCCTGTGTAGAGAAATTTCCCAGAACAGCATGTGCACCTTCAGCAATGCTACGAACCGCTGCTAACTTTACGGCACTGCAACACCGCAACGCGCTATATCAGATCCCTGCAGCAGCAGTGCAGCGCAGGTCATGATGACCCAGCAACATGGATATATGTTACAGAGAGAAAGAGAGAGTGAAGGAGAGAGTAAAGCTCAGTTTCACCTTGGATGACCCCTACGATAGCAAAAGTAGCATTACTGCTGCAAATGACCTTTGGAGCGCAAGCATAATCATAACACAACAGCCCTACCCCACTCGCAGACACACGCAAACACATACACAGGAACACAGCAGATTATCTCCCATATCGTGCACTTTAGAGGGGAGACTAAAATAAATGAATTTTCCAATAGAATACAAACAGAGAAGATATATTACCCCACTGCTCTGTATTTTTAAATGACAGATAATAGCTTTTTATTAAATGCTGGTATTTCTTAATGAGAAGCAGTAATGCCTTTTTGTCAGTTTTATGGTATTTTCATGCCAAAAAGCATTTTGTTTAAGAGCAGCTGGATTGAATGATTTGGAATGAAACCAGTCCAACATATGCCGTGCTGTTTTTTTTTTTTTTTTTTGTTTATATTACTAAGGGCATGTTTCTATTCCCAAGCACTTGAAAATGTCAAGTCAGCCAAGTCTAATCTTTCAGTGTAACCCTGTATGCCCTACGACCTGTGTTTTTAATATCATATAATGTTGATGTTGCATGTATTTATTGCCACAGCTCAGTTGGATAGGGACACTTCCACTACCCAAATATACTCTGTAATAAGTTGAGTTCAAGTGAGCAAGGATCATCACACTGAACTCAAGCTGGACATGAAGTAATTTGGTGGAACAGAGGCACCTATTATATATATTTTTTTTTAATTTGAAGGTGCCAGGGGCCGTCCTCAGTCAAATGAGAGAATGTGATGACTTGATGCATGAAAAGATGACGCCCCCTGCATTCTGTCTGGCTGCCTAATCTGTTTCTATGGTTTCTATTAGAGTCAGACGAGCACATATCTGCAAGGGGGGGGGGGGCATGTAGTATGGTGTAAGACAGTGCCAGAGTGATAATGAGGGCTCATTATGATCCATCATGTCTGGACATGGCCGTCCTTCCCCTATTGATTTCTTCATGTCTATGGTCTTTCTTGTCAGTACGCCACTCCCTCTATCTAATTCCACTTTAACTGTCGGTGCTCTTTCTAGCCAAGGCACCCACTGCATGACTGTTTAATATGATCTACTTCTGCTGCTCTCACCACAGTTTTAACCAGCGCTGCACTCATTAGCTGATTAAGTGATTATTGTTATTATCATTATCTAATCGCTTATGACTATGACTGTAGTATTATTGCTTTATTAATTCTTTCAACATGATGTGCAATATTACGTTTCACTATCAGGAATAATATTACACTCATTATCATGTGTAATATTATTTTTTACTATTATTATCATGTACAATGTAATGTTTAATATAGTGCAATATCACATTCACTGTCATGTGCAATATTAGTTTTTATTTTTTCATTAATTTTATCATGTATTATATTAGGTTTGATACAATGTGCAAAATTACTTTTTATTACTTTTCAATATTAGCTTACTTAAAAAAAAGACTTAATGTTATTCTACTAGGAAGCTCCTTTTACACGTTACGTTTTATTTCACTTCGTTTCAAATAATTTTTTATTCTATATTATTGTAATTCTGGCAAGACTACAAAATTAAAATGAAGAAAATGCAAATAAAATGTAGTTCTTAATGTAATTCTTAATGCAATTAATTAAGTTCTATCTTATCTTATCTTAATCAACTGAAGGAAAATTACTTGGTGCTTTATTTTGATAATCAATTAATAGTTTCAATGTCAAACATTTGCTCATTCCAGCTCGCTAAAAGTAAGAATTTGCTGCTTTTCTTTGGCATTCATGATAGTAAATGAAGAGCCCTCAGTGGACTATTCATTAGATAAAAGAAGCAATCTGAAGATGTCACTCTGGGAAAGCAGTTTTCACAATTTATTGACATTTTATAAATGATTGATCCACTTTTTTCTAAAGTTTGTGCAGGGTTATTATATTTATGCTGGATGGCTTTTTGTGCAAATATTTTTTGACAAAAAGTTATTTTGCAGCAGCTAATGTAAGCTGAAATTAAGGACCCCTTTTCTGGCTCAGTGTGTTGCAAAAGATGTGAAAAAAAAATAACCAAGTGAAAATGACCTTGAGAGTCCTTAGTGCAGCAGCTCTTCTTTTTAGGTAACCACAGAAATATGCAACAAAAGACGCATTAATGGTTTAACAGTAGTGGGGAAGGCAACTGATAAAAAAGGATTCCAGTTAAATTTTACTGAAATAAAGGTTAGCATGATAGCATCAGCAAACTCTTGTTTGTTTTATTTCCCCTACATAAATCATATTCATTCAGTTTTGTTGCAGCGGCTCTGACAATAACTGGCAGATAAATAAATAATGAAAATAATTGTTAGTTGCAGCCCAAGATCCTACTCTACTTTGGCCCTCTACTGTTCGTTTCACCCCCTCCTCCCACATCCATCCATGCCTCTGCCTTTGTGCCCTCAATGTGACTGTCTGGCCTGCGTTCTCTCCCAGCATCCTCAGCAGCACTCCCTCCTCAGACTCCAAGGTCTTGCGAGCTGGTGCAAGGTCAATAATGCTGGGGGAAGAGAAGACGGCGAGAGCGAAAGAAAGGCTGCGCGCTTCCTATCACCCTTTCGGACACGTGGTAGAAACAGTAACATGGCTGCGAAAAGAGGAAGTGTGTCTTCATTATCAGGACATCGCCATCAGCTCATGGTCATGTGACACAGACAGCATATGCCTCAACAGCACAAACGGTTTCTGACATGAAAAGCAAACCTGCCCGTCTTTAACTTTCTCTTGGTTATGAGTCACAAAACAAATCTGTTCTCAACGAGCAGAGGACGCTGTCGAAACCACTCACCACCTCTGCTGGAAGCGCAAACTATGCATGAAACTTGCCAACGGAGGACTGTGATGGATGGACATGTCATGAGGGTTTCTTGAACATAGAGGTGTTTTGTTATAAAGGCATGTCTTAACTGACTAAAAAGTTAGAGCAATCAAAGCAACACGATTGTTGCTAACCAAGGCTGGTCTGGAAGTTGTCACTGTGACTAACTGCTAGAGACAACAAGCAAGAGGGAGTGGTTCACAGTTATGATAAGGCTTCCTGAAAAACGACCTACTTGCGCATTTTTAATATAGTCTAGCATTGCTTAAATGGGTATTTTGGACTATTTAAGGTGTCTACCTACTTACAGGAGATGCTGGCCTGCACATCCCATGTTTGGAGAAACAGAGAGGAGAACCAGTAACAGTACATGTACTGCTGTGGACAATGTCAACAGCAAAAAAAAGTCTACTTAAAAAGAATCTGTATCACTTTAAGTTTGCCACTTTACCTTGCTGTCCGACAGCTTTTTCTGATGGAAAACGAACAGTTTGTTTGTGTTATCATGTGACCGCTGTGTTTTAAAAGGACGGTTCGGATTCACTGAAGTCACACAATAACAACAACAACAAATCGACAACTCCTGTATTCTGCGAGGTAAAATGACTGATTTCATAACTTTCATATAACTCCTGGAGTTTGGTTGGAATGGAGAGACAATTTCCCATCAGAAAATGCTGCCTGATGGCAAAGTAAAAAAAACATTCTAAATATATATATATGTATATATTGTAGGTGGCTGAAATACCTTTGGTTGCTGACCCTTTCCAATACAATACATAGCTTAGCTTGTGCATAATATGGAATTGGCTGGTGCAATATGAGTAGAGACGAATCTGAAGCAACTGCTACTTGATATACCGCAACATCTGCCCTGGAAACCCAACTTAAGAAACGGTAGCGTTTAGCCTGAGCTCTTATTTCCAGAGAAAGAGGCGTTCATCTCTTTAGGTTTGCCGCTGCTCAGTAAAAGGAGTTGTTTCAGCATATTGACAGAGGTGGACTCAGGGTGACAGCGTGCTGAAACAGGTCATCAGAGTGGAGGACGCTGGAGGAAATGCAACACCCCCGGCGTCACTGCTGCTGCTGCTGCTGCTGCTCCATGTGCTCAGAATATAGCATGTCAATATTGCCCTGAGTGACCTTTTATGTACACACATACACACTAGTGCATATATGGACACGTGACCGTGTTCTCTTCGCTGTCTCCTGATGCGTTTCGTGCTGACACACACGACTGCTGCTCACCATATCACGTACATCACTGAGTAAACTGTATTTCTTTTGATGATGGGATCTTTCACGTCGGTTGTGAGTTTGTACATGAAAAGTTTTCATAAAATGAGTTGAAGGGCAACAGCACATTGCATTAAAAGTAATTTATTTATAGTTTATGTTTAAATGTGGTTTGTTATGAGTAGAAGTTATAGATAAAGAGATCATTCATGCTCAACAGGATGCAGCAAAAATAAAGTCAATTCTTTCTAATTTGAGCATCACCATAGCTGCTATTGTCAGCCTCCTTATCGTCATCAGCATGAAGTCATCATCTCCTCTCAGCTATTTAGTTTAACTGCCTTATTTGTCATCAGCTTGAATAACATGGTTCTGAAAGTGAGTCTTAGGCTCAGAACGCATCGCAAACAATGCCTATTGATTCCAAACCCCTGAAGACAATTAGATCTCTTGTTTAGCATATATGGACAGAGCTATGCACACACACACACGCACACAAACACACAAACTGACAAGACACACAAATGCAAACCTATACAAACACACAAACCACTGTGTGCCCTGCTGGCACAGACTATTCTTAAGCTGTGGTGAATATCTGACTGTGTGCAACACTGCATCTTTGTGTGTCTGTGTGTGTGTAAGGATGTGGTGAAGTCAACGGACAGTGAGGATAATGGCTGGCCTTATGGTTTAATGAGTGGCTCATTGGCTCACATTTATGTTGTCCATGTGCTGAGACATAGTCAGGCTGATTTCCACATATACATGGACATGTGACAAAATGAAGAAAAACCTGAGTAAATACCAATTGAACGTCGGTGGGAGATTCTGGATAGGCATATTAGATGAGTGGATATCTTTAGGAGGAATGCTGCTCCCCTCAGTAGAGTTTAGAGATGTATAAAATCTATGACATGTTGTATTGAAGCTGTTCTGGCAGATAATGGTGGACCAACACCTTATTGAGAAATTGTTTATGTTGTTTTCCCCCCTTTATTTGCACACATTTGTATATACACAGGAACTGTCAGTTGTTATCCCTTGGGAAAAAAGAAGATATATACACAGTAGTCCAAATAAAAATTGATTATTTTAACATAATTTTAACACATAATTGCAGTGACTTTCTTCAGTGTTTCCCAAACTCATCATGATAGCTTTATGTAATTAAAATTAACTGTCAAATCCCAACAACTGATGTTAAAACGTTTCTCTTCTTTAATCAGAGTTGTGAAGTAACAAAGAATGAATACTTTGTTACCATACTCAAGTAGAGTTTTCAGGCATCCGCACTTAATCGAGTATTTATTTTTCTGAACTCATTTCAGGCTCATTACTTTCGTTTTATTGCATTTGAGTGGTCTTATTGATTAATTTTTAATTCGCATCACTGTGAGCCTGCTTCCCTACATCGAGATCGATTTGGATGGGACAATAACGCACAGAAAAGACGATGCCTTGGTGTATCCATCAGTGCATGCCACTGACGACAGATGTAGAAGACGAAAACTGATGTAACGAGAGAAAACAGACAGGAGAAAACGTGAGGTTCAGTTAGCCTTGCACAGAAACAGTCAGTAGATATGTCCTTTGGAGGGCTACTTTTTACTTTTATACTTTAAGTAAATTTCAGAGCTTGTACCTTTTCACTTTTATTCGAGAAAAGTTGAATTAGTTGAATAAGTACTTCTACTTTTACAAGTCTTTTTTTACACATGTATCTGTACTTCCACTTTAACAAAGAATGTATTCACTTTTGCCATCTCTGTTTTTGAAACATTTACATACAGCACAGAATATTTTTCATTCCTGAGCATACACCAGTGTCTAATCATGTATGCCAATACCATGAGGTGCACACATTACACATTTAGCGTCTTTATCAGTATATTACATGCAAACATACTTTGCCAGTGACCAATTTTATCTTCTGCACTACTTATCTGAGTAATTTTCATTTAGTCAATCATTTTCACAGCAGACAGGCCATGCTATGCTAATACACCCACATCCACCGGCTTGTGTCGAGGCCTGCTGCTTCTAATATACCAAGGCAAACAGAGCCAGCACATGCAGTCACAGTGATAGAAACAAAGGTCAGGTAGTGAGGTAGCTAGAAGGAGACTGTGAGCGAGAGAGCGAGACTACTGGGGCAGGAGTATGTTATTAAATGTTATGGCCGTCTGCCTCTGCTCCAGAGATCGGGAGGTTTAAGATGTCAAGACTGTAAGCAGGAGCCGATGCAACTGGGGTGAAGAAAAACAAGGACAGGCTGGTGTTGACGCGTGTACCACTGGACAGAACAATAAAGAAATAATCAGACACTTATTACTGGCTCCAGGAACAGCAGTTTTGACATGCTGCTCGCACTGCTTATTAAAATTGTTGTGAGTTCAGATACAGGTTGACGCGGCTTTGTTGCCTCTACACTGAAATATCTGGTAAACAATTATTACTGGCTACCTGAAAAGAAGAGAAATAGGTAAATGTTGGGGCAGGTTAAAGGAGCAATATGTAACAATTGCACATCCAAAAATGAGTCCAAATAGCGAGTTGGAGTCATAGACAGTATTTTAAATAGGTTGAAATCCTATTTAATGTACAGTCAATGGTTGGAGTTGTTTTCCCCGGCCCCGTCCTCCCCAGACTCGAGGAAGCTCAGGCAGGCTGCAGGACTGCAACATTATAATTTAACAATAACGAGTGATGCGTCCTACACTGTAAGTTGATCAGCTGTTTATAACATTAAAATAGCATTGTTGTCGGAGTAGCAAACAGACAGATTATGTATATTTTATATATATTATAATACATATATCACAGATTTCTCTTTTAAAGACTCAATGGTGTCTCTGACAGTGGTTGAAGTCCATTTTAGCTTAACTTTGAATAACATTAAGTGGAAGGGGTCTCACCCAGCCAAAGCTGTGTCAAACTGTTCCTCAGAGGGGTTGAAATGTGGTCACAACACAGTAGGAACATACAGAGAAGCCCTCGTGTAATAAAGGCTTAACCTGTCAGCGCAGATTCAGCCATGCATATAATCCTGTCTGTAGGGCAGATCCAAGATCATAGGGAACTCACGTAAATGTAGAGCAATTTGCACCTGAGTTCTCACACACTGACAACAATACGGAGAAAGAGCAATATTATCTTTGACACTGTTAGGCACAGTATTCACATTGAGGACAACAGCAGGCTCCTCAGACATCTGCAAGGCAGAAATTGACAGTCTACCTGCAGCAGAGCCACCGTGGGGGATTTGACAAAGTCTCAACAATGCAATCTGCCACACATCTGGCTACGTTGCTCATGCTTGCATGTGTGTACATACTTGTGTGTGTGCTACTGTCTGAGCCACCATGAATCCCTCTAAGTCACAACAACAACATTCCTCATCATCGCCCCAACCACGAACGCACCACCAAGAGGAAACCCAGACAGGCAAGGAGGGTGGGGGGCAGAGGTGGTGAGGAGAGGGACAAAGAAGGGAGAGGAGTTTAAAGCTCTGAAGATCCACTGGCTTTCATACACCTCACGTATTTTACCAGAATCATCCCCTGCTGTTATTCAAACAATTTTCAGACGAATACAAAATTACCGTATTTGAACTGGACAAATAGCAGGATATTATCGCATGTACTTTAAGATAACACTTTCAGTCCGTTTACCTTAGCATGATCCTCACAGACAAACTTAAACTCCTGAAAGAAAGCAAAACAATACAGGGAAATTTCACATTATCTCCCCAAAGCCTTAATAAAGTGAGAAACTACTTACTTTCACTCCAGTTTAAACATCGACAAGTTAAATCCCTCCATTTACTGGCTCTCCTTCTCCCTTCTTGCCCCTCTTTCCTTCTCTCTTCAACTTTCTTCCTCTCTCAGTTACTCCCCCTCTGTCAGACGCATGAAAACACTCACTTAGTCACACACACACACACACACACACACACTCCCACAGACAGAGTCACCCTCTCACACACTCTTCTCCTCCCGCGACCCGGAATGCTTGGCAAGATCCAACTGTACTGAAATACTGTGCTCGCCATATAAGGTAGCAGCGGCTTCACATGTCACACATAATTTACATGCAGCGGGGCGGGAGTTTGCCTTACACAGCTCACACACGCGTAGAAACACACATACATACACACATGCAAAGCCATGCTTCCCCCTTTAGGCTGACGCAGCAAGGGAGAGAATCAGATTTTACCCTTCTCCTTGTTAACCAAGCCCTGCAGGATAACTCCCAACATGTCCAACGTTGAGTCAGACAGAGGGAATGAAAGCTGAGTGGGCGATCTATTGATCCTCTCCACTGCTTCCTGGAACAACCACGGCCCTCCAAACACACACACACACACACACACACACACACACACACACCAGCAAATTTTCTTGCTAACTAGCGCTACCCTCAGGAAGTAGCTATTGTGTGACTGTCTGCTTTGAGCCAAGAATGTGTCTTACTGTGTGTGTGGACGTGCCTATATCTATAAAACAAGCTGTAACAAATAAATGTTAACCCTGTGGCCCACATACAGAACACATACAAACACACACACTCAGGCAAACAATCCCCATATCTCTACCTGTGCTCCACTGCACAGGCGCTCACTTTGGAAAGTAAAGACTGCAGCACACACAGGAGGAAAGATCTAGATAAACCAATGAGACAAGAAGGAGGAGGAGGGCTATGAACCAAGCTCTTACCTCTCACATTGCTCTCCAGTTTTGAGTGTGTGTGTGCAGCTTCCGCCTGTCGATTGACTCTGTGTTTATGCGTGTGTTCAGACAGGCCGCGACAGCAGACCCCCAGGCACCGGCTGGACCATTCTCAGGCAGGCAGGCAGAGCGCAGCAAGGCAGAGCGACTGGCAGAAGAGGAGGCAAGCGAGTGAGCGAGTGAATCAGCAGCGAATGAGTGGAGGAGCTGAGCGGAGCCGAGCACCAGAGTGAGAGAGAGAGGAGGAGGAGTGTTTGTCTGTGTGATCGTGTGTGTCTGTGTGTGTGCGCGTTGCAGCGTTGTGCGCTAGTGTCTCCCCTCCCCTGCCTCTTGAAGTGGCTGAGCCGGGCTGTGCTGCTGCTGAGCTGTGCTGCTGCTGAGACGGGCTGGGCTGTGTCTCTACTGACTACCCCAGCCTCTGGATCGTCTGTCTGCTGCCCAAGGAAAAGTGGTGCTCGCTGGGTGGCAGTAGCAACAGCTGTGGAGGAGGAGGAGGAGGAGGAAGAAGAAGAGGAGGAGGAGGGAGCCCTAACTGCACTGGGCATACAGATCCTGCAGTCCCCTCTCCCTCCCCTCTCTTCCTCACTGAAGGGTGGCCACGCCCCCCCTCCCCTAAAACAACACCAGGAAGTGCTGGTTCAGTTACAGCAGCACTGCCCTTGCCTGTCCAGTGAAGCTGAGGAAAGGAAGGAGAGAGGGAAGAGGAAGGGAAGAAGGAAACATTGAGAAAACACAGCATGAAGATAAAGAAGGAGAAAAGAAGGGAAATTAGTAACAGGAAGAAGTTAGAAACAAGGAAAGGTCATGCAGAGTGACAAAGGGTATCAGAAGTAAAAGCTGGGATAGTCATATTAAAGGGGTAGTTCAGGTTGTTGGATGTGGGGCTGTAAGAGGCACTTGTCAATAGTCAGTGTATTACCTACAGTAGATGGTGGAGAAGCAGAGAGGGACACCAGCATGGAAGCTAAGCAATGAACTGCCATTTACAGGGTCAGGAGCGAAATGTATTTTAGCCACTTAAAAAAGATCCACCTAAAAAAATCATTAAGGGACTTAATGAGGTAAGGATGAATAAGGAGAAAACCAGCAGTTGGAAAGAATGACTAGATGAAGGGATGTGGAAGGAAGAGTTACGCGGAAAAAAAGGGATTTTGCGACAGATCAGGTCTGGCTTCTGTCTGGATCTCTTTCTCTTTCTTTCATATTGCCTCTCTGCTGTGGCATGCAACCCCCCCCCCCCCCCCCCCCCCAACTCAGCTCAGCCTCACCCTCACAGCTCTTGCCCACACTATAAAAGCAGGGCATACTGAAGTGCACTAAATCAAACTGGACTACCCTAGTAAGTGGTTATACATTCAGAGTAACATAAGAGCGTGTTAATACACTGGCAACGCTTGCTAAAAAAGAGCCACAGCAGTTTGGTTGCAGGTCAGCAACACATAATAAAAACGGCTAACTGAGACAACACTGAGGCAACTGCTGCTGCCAACTCCCCTGTATTGTTGTTGACTCAAGGCTTCTGCCACCACAACCCCTCGCATCCAGAGGAAAGTCGGAGAGGCGAAAGGAGGCTCCAAGAATTTGATTTGGACCTGATGCTGCAATATCCGGTAGCCATGGAGATAGTGGCCTTGGCATCTGCAGGAATCTTTACAGATTTTGAGGCATGCGCTGACGCCAAGTTTTCTGACTGATCCCGCATATTGTCTGTGACTCATTTGATTGTGCTCACGGAGAAAATACATTCATAATGCTGCCTGTTTGGAATATTGAAAATAGCTTTGGAATGTAAAGCAGCTTCTACACACTGCAGCTGGATGTGGTTTGACTGCACACCTGCACCAATATTCATAGGGAGAAGTGAGAACCCTTTCGTTTTTTGTTCTATTTGCATATACATGTATAATACTGTCCCGCTGGTTCTCCTATGTAAAGTTGCACGCTGTCTTTCTGCTCCACCCCCTCTTCTGCTCCCTGGACCAGTTTCTACTGCTGCACAGCTCTGTTTGATACAAAGCTGGTGATAAGTCATCTCTAATTTACACAGCAGGCCCTTAAACCCCGGGTGACAATCTGTGGTAGAGCCCTAGCTGCAGTGCTAACCCTTTACCTAGCCAATATTCTGGTGCAATGTGCCAATGTGGTCGGAGAGAACAAAACACATGTATGCTGCAGATGTAGCAGTACTTTTCTGAGATGATTGTGTTTTGATAGACAGTGCCATTATTAGCTACAACAGCAAAGTGCATGCCTTGATCTATTTCCAACCATCATTCATTAGGGATGGAAGAAGATCTATTTCCAACCATGGAAACAGCCCTGCTGGAACACATACAGTATGTCTTTCAGATTAGCCGAGCAATCTGTTTGACTGCTGATCAATGGAAGCAGCAGGTCACTCTACCCTCCAAACAGAGTTTTTCTTGACCCATAATGAAGAAACATGGTGATTGATGTTGCTCTGGCTCAATAGAGACACATTAGCAACGTCTCCAAAGATCTGGTCTCACTGCGAAACTCAGACACTGACGTGGAATTTCCCCTCTTCTGCTGCAGCTGAGTGCATGCCAGTGCTTCTGCTCCTTTCTGTCTCTGCTGCGTCTTTCTTTAACTCCTCTGCCATGCTGGTCCCTATTTCCTTCTCATTATCATTCTTCATATATGGATCTGTCTTTTCATCACTTTCTCTCACTTGTATGATTACATCTTAATTCCCCTAAATTTGCCCCCAAAACAACCACAACCACTTGTCTATTTGTCACAGCCCGCAGATGTATATTCCCTTAGACCAATTAGAGGCTGAGCCAAGTTTTGCAGTCACCAGATGGTTTGCTCATTCACTTCTACAACTCAAGTTTTATTCTGCATATAATCTGATCAAATGTCCAACAGGGACTGTATTACAGAAAGTTCCTGTCTTAAGTTAAGATAGGATTTTCCTCAGTTCAGTGTTACAGAAGTAAATCCTAACCAACTTTAGGAATCCTATATTATATTACTTCATCCTGCCTTATCTCAGGTTAGGAAATTGTAAATACTAAATCCAATACCGTTGATCAATTTTTATGTCTGTTACCTGGGAACCAACACTACTACGCTCATCTCACAAACCAAAACAACTTTGTAACTGTTGGTTTTTATCACTGAAACATAATGAAACATTAAAAAATAGAGCAAAGACAATAATGGGCACTTCAAGAAAGATTAGTTACAGGTACTGCACAGATATTGTTTTGAGGAAATTTACAACAAAGCTAATTTGGGAGATAAAGGAAAGAGAAGGGCCAAAGATAGCAGGAACAGTCTCCATTGTGTAAAACCAATAAGAAGCAGTCATGTGGATTGAACAAGTTAGCTAACATACTATTGCTAGCCACTGCTAGCTATGACTGTCATTAGTTAGTGTTAGCTAACACTATCTTTAGCTACTGTTGTTGAGCACTATTGTTAGGTACTGTTAGCTAGTTAGTAAGTTAGCTACTACTACAGGTGGAAAAGTGAGAGTTAGGACAGTTGCACATTTTCTATCTATCTTTTTGGACGCACTGTTCAGTGCATATCATGTCTCTTCAAAATGTATATATAAAGTGAAACCTAACTTACATTTAAATTGAAGCAGTATTGAAGTTACATAGAGTTGCCTTGGTGACTGCCCGTATTTGTCTGTTCTGGCGCTGCTGTTTCATGTTTTTATTTTTATTTATGCTGATATAGTGTCTGGTGCTTGCACCTATTCAACCAATTGCTTTTATATGGTGTAAAGTTTCAGACATACTAAAATATCCTACACACACTGTTTTAGTGTACATAACAGCATGTTACTATGGAAATTCAAAACTTCTAGGAACTGTTGATCTGTGATAGCTATTTGTTCTGGTCTTAACCTTTATTACTACAGTTACCAAACAGTTAAGATCTCTCTGCAAGTTAGGAAGTGTCTGTAATACAGCTCCAGTACCCTATTTCTCCTCTCTAACTTGTATTTCTTTAAGTGAAGTGAAATCTGACATACATTTTAACTTCCTGTTCCACATGCTTCACAGATAAGAGGACGGTGTGACCGATGTTCTCTCTAGGAGATCAATGAGGCTGTGGCGCTGTTTAAGTACGAGCAAAGAGCAACAGGAATCAACATACTCGGGGTGAGCAAACTGTTCACACACGTACTAATGTTAACCAACCGAAAACAGGAAGAGGTGTGTGACCGCGGTGCACTTAAAGGGGAATACCACCGATTTTACACATCAAGATTAGTCAACCAGTCATGCTACACAGCCCGTGAAAACAGCTGCATAATGTCACCTGTGGCTCTGGAGAGAGCTTTGTCAAGACTGAAAAAGTAATCCTAATAATGTCATCATCATTTTGCATCATGGGAATTGTAGGATTCTCTGATGTATTTTTTAAAATCTGTCTTCTGCAAGCCCTACAAATGTACAAAAATGAAATACTAAACTGCTAAAGAGCAGAGTAAAAAGTAGCTTTACAAAGAAAGAGAACATTCTACAAACTCTCTCACGCTCTGATCTTCACTTCAACCCTACACCAACACAGTCTGGCATGGGCGACCCCTGTGCCTGTGTCATACCATCAAATCCTAACCCTTCACCTCAGTCCACCCTTTTCCCTCCCTCCTCCCCGATGAACGAAACTTTCCGCCTTACGCTTCCCTATCATCTCAGCACTCTGCTATTTCCCAGCCCTCTGTAAATGACACTGGCTGGCTGATGTGAACTCTCACTCCACTGAGGAAATGTCCCAGAGCTTTTGTGTGCCAAAATCTGACGGCTCATCTATCACTAAGGCCGCAAATACACATTACACTCCCATTACAGACCATCACAGCAACAACTGCAACAGTACACAGTCTTGCAGAAAGGCCCACAGCAGGGAGCTGCGTTCAGTGTTTCACTACAGCTTATTTTAGAGGCTGCAAAATGAGAAACAAAATATTGCTTTGAGGTCATTTCTACACTTAAAACAACTTCTGCGTCATGATTTACTTTAGAATATTTGGGGTACTCCAAACAAAGATGTTATAAATATGCTAAGCATTGCTAAAAATGTGCATGAAAGTGGGACAAGTTGTAAATGTGTGTATGCTGACAAATATTCCTCCTCTAGTGTGAATCTGCACTCACGTTTCCCTGCTGCATATTTTGTGGTTTTTCTCTTAACTTCTTTCCACTTTGACGCAGTGAGGGGAAGCAGGTGCAATTCAAGCTGTCAGGTTTGAAATATAGAGAGAGGAAATAGCACACTGTCTTGTCCCCGTCTGACACCGATGTGTGTGTGCGTGTGTCTGTGTATATGCACCATTCAGGCCTGAAGCTTATCTTTGAGATAAAATGAAAACGAATGGAAACACCCTTTGCAAAGGGGGCTTCCACTCGAACTTTGAGTTATTTTTTTTTGTCTAAACGTAGCTAGCAGATACACTGCTGCAAATATTAAATCAACTCTAGCTACATCTCGAACTTTTTATAAATACTTCACAAAGAAACAATAGATAAAGTTGTACAAAGACAGAATTACTGCAAATGCTGGCAACTTTCTGCCTGTGCAAAGTATCAGAGAAACATTTGCTTGTTTAAAAGAGGGAATCATCACCAGTTAAACAATTATTTAAAATCTTATGAAACAAATTAATAGGAAATACGGTATGATACAAAAAGTCATATAAAGTTATCAACAGATATTAATCCTACCGATAGTGATTTCATAGCCAGTGAGCTTACCTGCGTGTCCGTCTATCGCTGACGTGCCACTGGGACCGACAAAGTCACTTCAACACAGGTCACGCTGACGCAGTGCATTGTGGGACAAACTAACATCTTCTTGTCTCTCTTCCTCTTCTTTTCTCACTCTCATCTCTCTCACTCTCATAATAGCACCTTCTGCTTGGCAACGGCCATACCACAAATGTGGTCAGGTTTACAGCGAACCATCACTGCGCAACATCAAGTCTCCATGACAACCACTCCTTATCTAATTTGCATCTTCTGCTTGCATTATCTACCAATGCCAAATATGGTTGCCTTGTCATTTTCCCCGCCTCTCTCTGCAACCCCTTTTCATAACTTCCTCTTTCCCTCCATTTTCACAACGGTGTGTGTGCTCTTTGTGTCTGATGTATATGCGCACACAGCCTGCCTGCAGCCTGCAAGTGTGTGAAAAGAGGAAGTGCCTGTGACATTAGAGCAGTTTGCAGCCTGAGAGATAAACAGTGAAACTGCTTTTTAAATCAGGAAGTGGGGTGTTGTAAAGGCTGCTGTTGGAGGACTTAAAAAAAGAAGGGCCAGTTGCAGTATGTTATCACAATCCTCCCATGGCAGGTACATCACAGTCACAGGATTTCACTTACCCCCTCAGTTCTTCCTCTGTGAGGTTGGTGCGGGCATTCGGCCTCCTCCTCCTCTTCCTCCCCCAAGGATTGTGTCTATCAAACTATCGCTGGAATGTTGAACCAGGCCCCAGGAGCCCACACACACAGCAACACTCAGCAGCACTCAGCACCTGTCTCCGACTGCCAGCGCAGAGAAAGAGACACGGTCAATCACACTGGACAGCACAGCAAAGGGGAAACTGTGGAGGAGAGTGGGAGGCAGACAAGCATTTTATCAGCAGAAAAAAAACATACTGAGCAGGTTGCATGTTGTGTACAACACAGTGCAAAAAAAAATTTGTATGGTTTTGATTGTTATTCAGTTTATTGCACGATGCGATTGGCTCACTGCCACAGCAGCTACAACCCATGCAGTCTGTGGTTTGGTGAGGTTGAGCATGGTGAATTTGACAGAGTTGGTAGTTCAGCGTGCCAAGATGCCACCAAAATGCTGAAATTCTGTCTAGACTTCACGCCAGTGGTGTCAAAAACAAATGCATAAAATGCGGAAGGAGCGGGGATGCTTCCATTCGCGTAATTTTTATCAATTTAATTAGGAAAAAAAGTATCAAATGTACTCTACTGGTATCATCTTTTTCAAATATGAGGCCACATATTTCACAAATTTTGCATGTTGCTTCAAACATGTTATTATCACACTGAGTATTTGAAGCTACTAACACTAATACACTGGACATAAAAAGGTCTTCAGAGCAAACTAAGATGAAATGATCGTACAAGTTAAAATTTCAGAGTGCTTATTCCTGCCATTTTGGTGACTTTTTAAGCACAAATAATAATGTAGTTAAAATGCTCTTCACCATTTAGCACCATTTCACAACTGAACTTTAAGTTGGCAGACCTCTTCCTGTCCTCTACCAGAAAGCGATTTCGTATGCAACCTAGGGGTGCAACCTAACATGAATCAGACGGGTTACAAGATGATTAAAAAGATCTAAATGTCTTTTTGTTCAGAAATACTGGATATTTATACCCCTTCAGATCTCCCAATATCCCTAAGAGGAAACAATCTGAGAAGGAAGCTATTTATATTTAGTTGATCCGCTAATTACTTATGTCCACACTAAGGCCAAAGCCTGTAATGTGAGGTCACAAGTAGACGCTTGCAGCATGAACTGCTTTGAACAGGGTAAGCAGTAAAATGTATTTTAGCCCTGTAAAAAAAAGCCCACCTGAAAAAAAATCAACATTAGTTTAGGTGTATGCTATATTAAGAATATTTTCACTGTTTTACCTTGCTGTCAGACAGCGTCTTCCAACAGGAAACTGTTGTTTTAAAAGCCAAATATCAGTATCTCCAAAGCCACCAGACTCCTTTGGCAAAAACCGCTGACTGCCATCTACTGTAGTTAATAGACTGAATATACCTGAATGTACCTCATGAAACCCCACTTCAAAAAATACAAACTATCTCTTTAAGAGATCATAAGACCCCCTGCCACATAAAAATATAGCTGCAGAGCATATTATGTTGTTTACTTATAGTAATAATCCTATCACAAAAGTTAATCTGGTAACAATTTATTGATGTTAAAATGTTAATCACAGAACCTTTAATATTATTCATGCTTCTTTTCCACTTATTCATAATATTATCAAGAGATGCAACCTCTCATCTCGAGCCTTCTAGACATATCATCTCTCCATCTGACACTTTAACTTACCCAGGCAGCGTCTGGAGAAGCTCTGAGGAAGCATCAGAGGCCCTGAGCACCAGACGGCCTCCTCTCCTCTGGGCTGCAGGGCTGCTGGGACTCGGGGGATTGGAAGTCAATGAAACCAGGCCTAATTTAGCCTCTGCCGCTCCACGAGCTGCCAGGAATCAGAGTGAGACTCCTTCCCTTTTTAGGGCTCTGTGGACACTGCAGTCTCCAAGTGGCACTACTGCATTCCTCTCTACACTAAGGAGCTGGAGACAGTGAGAGAGAAAGAGAGGTGACAGTCAAAATCTGTTATAATAATTACTATCTAGGTCTAAATGTCATAACCATGCACAGTGGGAACTATGAGAATATTTTAACAATGCTCTTACTTATTGAAATTACTCCAAGCCTGAGCTTATTAAACTGCCAGCTTGGACACTTTTACAATCATCTTATCTTCCCACCGTTTTCAGTAGATACATGGACAGCTTGGTCCTGTAAATGACTGAGACACATTGCCCGCTGTCACAACAGCTTGCCATAAAGTCACACCAGTAATTAGGTGTGAAAAGAGGACTAATAAGAGAGTCTATACTTACACTATCCACTGTGCCAGGCCCTGACACTATGTCACGTAATCTTTAATAACCCCGGACTGCAATGAAACTAGACGCTGTCGGCCGGCATAGAAGTGCATTTTCTCTCCATCGTGATCAGGTTGATTTTCATGTAACAGAGAGACAGAGTAGGCACTCAACTTCCACTAGTACAAGATATATTGTGTTCTGTGGCAGACTCAGGCTGCCAGACGGGCAGGGGCGAAAAAAATAAAAAGGGTACCAGCTGTATGCAGTAGAGTCATCAGCACGGTGAAAGTTGTGATGAACTTCATCATGTTTATCCACTAGAAGGGCACCCTAGAGGGCACTTTATCATGTTTGTCCAGTGGTAGGGCCCTCAAGAGAGCACCATACCACATTTTCTTCATCCAAAGGTCACCCTAAAGGGCACTTGATCATTTTTACTCCACAGAAAAGGCACCCTTGATGACACTTTTATATGTTTTATCCACTGGAGGGGCAATCTGGAGGACACTTTATCATGTTTTGTCGACTGGAAGGGCACTTTAGATGGTCCTTATCACGTCGTCTTGGACACTGGGGCACTTTAGAGGGCATTTATTTATGTTTTAACTATAAAACCAATCTGTAACTACAAAATACGATTTATCATGAAAAGTGATTAAAAGCACCGTGACATGCAGTCATTTGGTAAAAAAACAAAGATTAAAACAGCAAAATAAAATTCAACATGTTGCTGTGTTTTCTTTAAAAGTAGAGAGAAACAGGCCAAGGCGGCTGTGCTCATGAAAATGATAGACACGTCACTATTTATTAACCGTGGCAGCTCATGTATTCAAAATAAATGGATTAGATGAGGATTACTCATTGAGCCTCTCCTCCCGCCCCATCCTTGTGTTTTCTGCTTGTGATATGACTACACATGTATTATTGAAGACAGTGATCACATAAGCCATGGTATGGAACACACAATAGGATTATCTTTGGTGGCGAGATGAAGTCTCATCTTCACCTCCCACCTCCTATGGGGAGCACACAAATGCATGGCTGGCGTTTTACTGCAAGTGTGTGGAATAACGATTCAAACTGACATAATCCCATTAGTCTATTCAAGGTCCCTGTCTGACCACCATGCATAATGAGGAGATAAAGGCTACTAGGGCAATATCCATTAGTAACTATTTTTATAAAGAGAATTATTCATGCCTCTTGTGTCAGGGACAACTATTAATTCAATTAATCTCTCGTCACAGTTTTTAAAGAAACTTTAGTAAGTCTTTGGCTGTGTGTCAACCCCTCCACCAGCTATTAAAATGGTTGTTGAGAGCTGTTTATCCTCCATCATTTGACTCCAACCTTCTCAGCTCCATATATAGTGCAGTTCTCTGGAAATCTTCACAGCTCCTTGGAAAATCCTTCTACCGTCTAATATCGTTTAAATGTGAATGATGAGCTCAGCGACTGTCATCACCGCAGCATGCAATTAGATAAGGAACTTCACAACAAGAGGCTATTAAGCGACAAGTGGCATCAATAAAACATTAAATTACAGTCTTCTGATGTCATTTAAGTTGAACCTGTCTTGCCAGGACATTCAGCAACAGCTAGTCATCGAGTGTTCAAGAAGTGAATTTATAATAAACAAAAATTGGGAACCCTAGTAAGTTATCCAACTTCTCTGCTCAAATAAAAGCCTTAGTTCCATGTTTGGTCTTATGCTGCTTCATTTGTTTGTTTTTATACATGAAAAGGGACTATCATGGAGTCAAATATCAAATGCATGCCTTCCTCTGCTATGGTTTAAGTGTACCTAAGTGGGGAATTCACAACACCAACTATTTTTCTCAAAGCGTTTAAAGGTAGAAACGGTAGAATTTGTCTGAGCTGTTCGTAAACCCACCAGAAAGATAGCTGATTGTTGAGTCTCAAGCATATCGAATTTTGACGTTCTGGTTTCTTCAGATGTACCAAACATAACAACAAAATAAGAAAATAAGGAAGCAGGCAGTGTTTCTGCAGATACAGTGGCCACTGCACACTTTTGGAGAGTCATAAGTTCATAAGTTTCTGTTTTAGGAAAATTATTCTATATTATGCCTTTGATTTCAAATATTTGCATATATCTGTCATTTTCAGGAATTTCATTGTAGATTTCAGTAACAGGCTTTGTTTCATTGGTCTCAGGCAGAAAATTTGTATCGCCATACTTATATCTATACTTTTTATTTTCATTTTTTCATGTACAAAGCTATTGGTCATCCTTTACATCTGTCCTTACAAATTTTTAGCCAATTATTGATCTTAAAAAAAGCTACAGACTTTCACATGCGGTGTTCAATTATTTTAAAAACACAGGATGTTTTTTAATTCCTGAAAGGTAACTGCTTTGGACATAAAAAGGTTTCTCCCCAACTTTTATGATATTTTAGTTATTATTTATGGAATATCTCCCCTGTGCAATTTTTGTTTACAGAACGTAAAATGTAAACAGAAGCGTATTTAGGTCATGGTACAGTTCAATAGTAGCATAAAATGAACATAAAAAGACAATTACATTGCTCATCACAATTATTCGTGTGAAAATTACATGACATCTAAAATTCTGACAGCCCTGTTTATGCGGTAATGAAGATTAAAGGATAGGTTCACACTTTTTCAAGTCTGCCTTTTAAAAAATTGTCAGGTGCTCAAATGAAGATTGAAACTTTTTTTGCAAGCTGTAATCATTCATCCTGCTCCTACTTTCTTCTTCATTCTGTGTAAAACTGTGAACCTATCCTTGATCACAAACAAAATCCCAGACAGTGTCTAGTCTAATAACAATGATATCAGTAGTGCATTTTTACATTTCCTGAATTGTTTAGTAACTATGTTTCACTGGGCTGAATGTAAGTGCAGAAAAAGGGTTCAACTGCCTGATGGAGGTCTATATCAAATACATTTTCTATACAGTACAAGACCCTCCACTTGGTAACATAGCAACCAGTGAACTCAACATGGCACCTATTGTAATTCTAAAACTAGCTAAGCTGAGTGCCAGACATAATTATATCTCTCCTCAGCCAATCACATAAGCCTGAGCCATAAATAACAGACTGCTCCCCTACAGAGCACCAGTCTGTGCCGAAAAGTCAACAAACACTTTCTCCAGTAGCGGCTCTTGCTCACTACTGGATTCGTCTTGCTCAGAGGAGGACAAACAGGGGGGGGAGGCGGAGGCCTATAGGTTTACAAAAAGACAGAGCGAGAGAGATAGAGAGGAGAGAGGAAAAGAAAAACAAATGTAGCCTATGATTACTGAGTCATAATGAAGGCTGTTGGATGGGACTGTGGCTATGAGCTATGTCATTAAAGACGGTGCCGAGCGGCTGGAAAACCTACAGGTCTCTATGAAACAAGACGACACATAGCTCAGGACTCAAAAAAATCCTTTCAAACAGCTTCTTCAAAGTTATTACAACATTTCACAAATATTAATCTCACTAGCAGACGCTCTCTTGTAAGCGGCAGTGGCTCCTCTTTCAAGCCTTATTACCCCGTGTGTGTTTTTGCCAGACAGCTACCGCAGCGCTCTGCGAAACAGCTTAGTCTCCGGGGCCTTATATTTAGATTTTACGACCAATATTGAATTCTGACCCAAGATATTTTCACCGGGGTGATTTAAGGTGTCACCTCGATGGGGCAACAAGTTATGGCTGCAATTACAACTGTACGATCAGATCACATCACATGACATGGCTGAGGGGGGACTGTGGTGCGTTTGTTCCTTCTGGGCGATGAGAGACGAGATTGGGAATGTGTCATAAAGTAACAGAGCACATGTTTTACTTAAGGGATTTGACAATTTATCTAACTTCTCAGTGCAATATCATCATTGTCATTGTGGTGTCAAGTCACAATGACAAAGTGGACACAAAATGACCAATTCTTTTTGAAAGCGGAAGAGTTTTTAAGGTATGTGATCTTATCAACAGAGAGGCCAATTCATCACAAAAATGTAAACATGACTGACAGAAGTACATCCTTGGTATGTATCACATAATAAAAGCAGATGTGTCCTAACATCTCCCGCGCTCCTATGCTATTTGTTTTATTTAGCGCCTCTCATATGGGGAGGTGACACTTTCTAGACATCAGTGTGACATATTCAGTGACTCATAATCTTATCTCTGTCTGTGACATATCAAGCTTACAAAAGTGCACATCTTGACTGCGACTGCGTTAATATTGGCCTTTCACTGAGTGTTTCTAGCCCATTATATCATGTGTTTGCATGATGGACCTAAAGGGATAGTTTGGATTTTTCTGAAGTGGGGTTGTATGAGGTCAAGCACACCTCAGTCTGAAGAAGCAGTGAAAGGAAAATGTACTAAGCAATGTAATTATGCTACTTTAAAAAAAGGCCCACTTGTAATAATTTATTTAGAATATTTTTACCACTTCATCTTGCTATCAGACAGCCTTTTCCAATGGAGAATCGCCACCACACCTTTGACACCTTTGGCAAAAACAGCAATTTTACCTCGCAGAACCCAGGAGCTGCATGTCAAATGCCAAACTTGTGGTGTACTAACCGTAATCTACTGTGGGTAATACAGTGACTATGGATATGCACATCATTCGCCCCCAATTCAAATAATCTGAACTATCCCTTTAAGTCCCAGACAACAACTGCAGTCTTTTTCACACTGACGAGGGCAACAGTTTTGGAGAAGCAAAAGCACTGCATACTTGTCATTTTCCAGATTTTACGCCACAAAATGGAACAGATTTAGAGCACAGTACTGACCTTTAAATCCTTTGCCTCAACTGTGACTTGTAATTGCATCATTAGGACGTTATTATCATATGATTATGATGTTATTCACCAGAACTCCTGACTATAATTAGCTGGTCAAATTAAAGTATGCTTTCTTTTATGCTTTTTGTTATATGGTTGTGTCATTCTTTTACTATTTATTCTATTTTACTAGTTATCCTTTAATGTTTTTATATGCCATCAACCTGCCAGGGACTGCAGGTAAAAATCAGTCTGTTTGACTGAATCTAGCACGTTTACATGATGGACATGAGCTGTCATGTTAATTAATATGCACTGTCCTTTCTTAAATAAAGTAAACATAAACATAAATGATGACTAAGACATTATCACATTATTTGTCTATGTAGTGCCATAAAATCTTAAGAGTAAGAATAGACAAATGTGTTCAATCTCTTTATGCAAACCTGAAGGACAAGAGTATTCCTGCAGAGGTAAGGAGACTGCGTGTGATGCTACAGGCACAACAGCGTGACCCCTCTCTCAGCTCCCAGGACGTTTTCTTCAAGCCTCCCTATTGGGATTCTGGTAGCCTACATTCCCTGCTTCAAGGTCGACAGCAGTGGCAAATTAAATTACTTGTCCTGTTTTGTGGTGTTGGCGCTGGGTCAACAGCAACTTGGCTAAAATGATGAGTGCGGGATTCTGAAGGGAGCCGCATTTGTCCTGAGCCTCTGGTGTCATGTTTGCAAAGCAAGTAGCAGCGATGAAAAGAGCTGAAATCAAAAGCAGTGTATTAAATTCTGCCTCTGTAATCACTTGCAAAAAAAAAATCAATTACCTCTGCTTTCAAATGCACCACTTTATACTGTTGTCCTTTGGGTCTACCCTGCTGCTGGAGGATGTCATGTGCTTGCACATGGAGTGGAGCTCTACTACATTAGGCCTAATTTTGTTAAACTCAGACCACAGCACACGCCACCTGCTGGGGGTCTTTGGTATGATAATATGTGGCAACCAAAAGTAAACGTTAAATGTATTTTTTATTAATGCTGTTCTTACTGTCGTTGAAGGGGACAGCTGTGCATGTCAGTCGTTTAATTTAACACCACTTTACACAGACATCCTTCACTCAGTGGACTCTTCATTTTCACAGTCACAAGACATTTCTGTCACGTAGGCTGTCAGCATCTCGTGTTAGCTGTCTGTACAGCAGCATGTGGAGTTTATCTCTCTGTTGCTGAGGGGGTTGTTATCAGCAGACAAACAGCTCAGATACCACAGTGTGGAATGGGTGGAACTTAGAGTATGTAATTTTGTGTCAAAACACTGCAAGCAAACAGGCAACTTGATACTGTGCTACAATCGCCTGCTCAACTATGTGTCATGGGAGTCTGTTTGCAATGTCACTATTCAAAACTATAAGTCAAAATTTGTTCAATTAGATGAACTACAACTCGACAGTTACATTTACAAAGTGATAGGTCAACACATAGCTCACCCTCCACAACAACACTAACATGACTTCAGAACACACACAGAGGTTAACTGATGACAAATACTTCATTACTGTACTTATATAGAGTTGATTTCAACCTCAATGATTGGGACAATAACACACAGAAAAGACAATTCCTTGATGTATGCAACAGTGAACATCATGCACGACAGATATAACCAGACAAAACAGACAGATATGGAGACTTGACCATGAGAAAAGGTGAGGTTCAGTTAGCTTTGCACAGATACAGCCAGTAGAAATGTCCTTTCAGTACATTCAGAGTCCGTACTTCCTGACTTTTACTTGAATAAAGAAGTTTGTTCAGTACTTCCACTTTTACCAAAGTCTGTTTTAAACAAATATCTTCTACTTGAGTACAGAATGTGTGTAGTTTTATCAGCTCTGCTAAGATTGTAGATGTAGCACAGAAAACCACAGTTCACATGACGCCACCCTTTCTGACAATATCAGAGAGGATGTTATCTGAAAAAAAAGACAACACACAGCATTTTCTAATCTAACATGTACGCAATTCTGTAAGTCACTTCTGTAATTTATTATTGTTACATCATGATGGGTAGTCAAGCTTCACCTTTTAAGTTTTCCCAAGAAGTATCCAGTGGACAGGGCTTTCAAGAGGAAGACAGACAAATACGAAGAGCGAGAGGACAAGTAATGCAGACATGGGTATCATGCATAATGTGGGGAAATTAAAGTATTACAGTAGATGCAGCACAGGGCTGCAACTAACAATTATTGTCTTTGTTGATTAATTTGTGGGTTATTTTCTCGAAGAGTTTGATCTATAAAATGTTGAAAAATGTTTATTTTTGTTTCCCAAAGGTCAAGATGACATCCTCAAATGTTTTGTTTTGTCTACGATGCAAAGATATTCAGTTGTCCATCATAGAAGAGTAAAGAAACCAAAAAAAATCAGATTTAAGATGCTGAAATCTGAGAATTCTTACTTTTTTCCCGTTAGAAACAGACTCAAGATTACTCAGGTGAATTGATTATCTAAATAGTTGATGATTAATTTAATAGTTGCATTTCTAGAGGGATTATGGGCATATCTAACAGAAATACAGTCCCATGGTCATCTCAAACATCCACAACCCCACAGTAGCTGTAGCTTTGGTCCTAAGACTCAAATCCACTGCAGCAAAGTTGAAAACTTACACTAATAATCAGAAACATCAACTGATAATATGTTTAACTGCATCAGAAGGTGCAGTAAAAAATATACAAAACTGCAAAGCCTACTCGTTGAATGAAGACGGTGACAAAAAATTATCCGTAAAGATGTAAATGTCCTTAAAAGTGATCTATTTCTAAATAACATCAGCTCTGTGCCTCCCCCAATCATGTTTCACAATCTGAAAGACAGACAAGTTCATTCTGACGCTAGAAAACCACCAACACTGTTTTTTTCCCGCTGTGGCCGCTGTACACAATGTTCTCACTCTTCAGACACCAAGTACTGGTAAATAAATAAATATACCATAAAATAAAAATGAATATACCATAAAATACATCATTAACTGCAGCAGCACAGGTTGTCTGCATGCTGAAATGTCTAAAATAAGTTTACAGATCTCCTATCTGAACACAAAACTGCAATATGCACACAAAACATGGTTTATGCTATTGCTCAGCATTATGCAGAGGCTAGCTGGGACTCTGCAGCATCATTAAAGTTCTTGGGAATAGATAGAAATTCACCTTCTCTTAGAGGTGGAGACATTATCAACTCACTGCTCTGCAGAGAGGCATATTTGATTCACAGTCTTACCACAATGCAGCCCTTTGGCCTGAATAAAGCAATGAATTTTTCATGTTTCCTATAATTTATTACATTTGATGGACACAGTGCTTGTCCTCTCTGTACTTCTATTTTTGTATATCTGTGTTCTTTTGTGTCTGATGTGATGTCAATACATTGGGTGTGGCACTAGCACATTGACTATGGCACCTACCACTGTATCCACTATCCAGTACACCTGAAATCCTGTTCAACTGATTATTAAATGAGAATTATACACCTGTTTCAGTGTATATGCCTCTGTCCGTATGAAACATTTACAATTAAAATTAAAGGCTGCAAATCAATCAGTGTGCTCCAGTCCCTTTTTTCCCTTGGACGTTTGCTCTCCTCAAACTGAGAAGCAGCTGATTCAGCTGCACACTGGTGCAAGACACACAATGAACCCTATTTCAACAAGCATCCTGGCTGAATTCAGACAGATGAATCTACAAATAGCGCATGATAATATCCATCTGCCCAGGAGATCTGGCAAGAAACTTTGACATCTTTACAATACTGAGATCTTACAAATTAGTCTGTAAAGATGACATTTTACCTCCACACAAACAGCAGCTTTATCTGCATGCCCCCTCAGTGACTCAACTATTCCTGTTCTTACAGAATTTATATCTCTGATGTCTGCTGGTTTCTGCTCAGTTCCATTACACACATTTATCAGGTCATTGAGTCAAGAGTTGATTAACATCACCATTAGATGTTGTCAGAGGTCCTACAGACATGACCATTTCAACCAGAAGAGGTCAGTCAAATAATGTGTTTATGCCTGTAGTTAGGTTACTATTTAAGCATGATGCTGAGACACTAGAGAGCAGCAGAGAAGCACCAAACAGGCACCCTCTGACTCATATTATCTCCTCTAAATACTGCACATGTCATGTATAGGTGTCCTTACTGCAAAGCCTCATGCACTAAATATTTATTTATTCAGTAAATGAGTGCATAACATAAAAGACAGTAGTTATTTGTAATTTTGTAGGCATTCATTACACTAATTTCCACTGTTTTAAGTTGTAACAGTATGTGTGCAGTTTTTAGATTCAGTAATGATGAATAATAATGACAATAACAGTGTGAAAATTGAGAGATTTTTACCTCACATATGGACCACATGGGGCAAAAAAGAAGAAACTGAAGGAGATACAAAACAAAAATATGCTTGACAAATGTAAAACACTTATGAGTCCATCTCTTATACTTTTTAGACACCATGAGAAGTAGTTCAAAGGAGAGGCAGTTCATCCAACCACCACACAGACACAGACTGTTAGACTGAGGGCTACGCCTCTCCCAAGTACCTATTGTTGCTTTACGTTGACAGAGTGGATGAATATTTAACAGGAGGAGGGAAAGTGGTAGGCATCAGATCACTAAGAAGAAAATAACACTCTCCCCATCCTGTGACCAGCCTATCAATGGTCTGATGACAGACTAAATTGCTCCTGTTGATCAACTTTGAATGAAAAAGGGGGACATACCTGTAGACTGCGCACCGTGTGTTTACAGGTCAGATGGGGTCGTGTGGTGGGCTGCATGGCGTTCAGAGAGATGCGGGCAGGGTGGGAACGTGTGTGGTCAGCACCATGGACAGCGAAGAAAGGATTATTGAGTTGATCGGCGCCATGCGGTCGGAAATCAGGAAGCTGGAGCTGGAGAACATGAGCCTGAGGAGGAGAGCAGCTGGAGCTCATCTCAGAAAGAATACGACAGTTCCCATCATGACACCTGCATGCAGAGGTAGACTTACTGTTAGCAACATGTAGCCTATTGATGAAAAAGCCAGCTAAGCAGAAGAAAATGGTTTAATTAGTCCAGAAATACATTTTTTACGCTGTAAAATGTATACCTGATAATTAGTTTTGAGTTTTTTGGCGGTACTGTAGGTGTTTCCTTTTCAATTAATATGCTTAAATGCTAGAGTATTTTTTCACAGTAGTTCCTTGGGCTCACCTATTTGTTATATTTTCTTCTTTCTCTCATTCAGAGAGTGTTGTCATGACAGTGAGAAGATACGCGATCTTTCAGCTGCTGGTCAATCACCGGAATTTCCAGTTTGACGATGCTAAAAGTGAGCGGCGGACTGGAAAACAGCAAAAATGAAGATTAGCATGTAGCATTAGCTGGCACTGACAACAGAGTGGTCGTACCGAGCCTGACCTACAGGCAACGAAGGCCTAGCGTTATCTGGAGCGAAATCGTGTATCGCTTCTACCAAATAAAGTATTTTTTCTGCTCTGGGTGTCTTCTTGTCAGTTCTTTTTTAGTTAAAACAACTGTTTTGTCGCTAAAAGCTTATACTTACAACTTTTCGTCGAAAAAAAAACTCGAAATAGAATGCTAACATTATATAGAAGCCCATTTCCGCCAGTAAAAGGGAAAAAATGCTAATAATTGACCCTTCCTAAGTCCCGCCCCTTTTATCTCTGTGCTCCAATAGAAGTTGAGCAAGTTGGGTACCTAGGTCAACTTTCTTCTTACCTGTTTCTCAGGGTTGCCACATTTTTGGGGGGAATGGGGCTAATTAGTATTAGTATTAGAAGTACTAGATAGATTAGATTTTGATATTTAAAAGTCTAAATTATGAGATAAAAAGTCTCATAATTTTTACTTTTTATCTCATAATCATATTTTTTTGCATCTTATAATTTCAACTTTTTATCTCATCATTAAGACTTTTTATCTGATAATCCCAACCTTTTACCTCATAATTCTGACTTTTCAGGTCATCATTTTGACCTTTTATCTCACAATTATGATCGTGATAAGTTTGATTTTGATGTCATAATTATATTTTATTATCTCATAATTTTATTTTATCTCATAATTAGGACTTTTAACCCATAATTTTAAATTTTATTGTAGAATTTTGACATTGTATGTCATAATTATGTCTTTTTATTTTATACATAACTCAGGATTTATCATGGGGATATTTACCTTTTTTTTACTGGCGGAAAAGGGCCTCCATATCAACCTGTGGAATGCACCTGTCAGTGGAGTGACTTTACTCTCGCGAGATTTCGGCGTTGCGCAGTGGAGTACAAGCTAGCATTAGCCAAAAACCACTGAGAGGAGAGCGAGTGACAACAACATAACAGACACACACAGACCGACCTAATTTCCAAAGGGGAGGTCACTGAGTTTCCCTGCCGCTTTCCTGGCGTAGAAAGCAAACTAGCAGCTGCCTTTCATGTAGTCTTTAAGTCAACTTAGAAACGAAAGTCGTTCTAACTAATCATGTCCAACCTCAAAGGCGGCACCAAGAAGGACACCAAGATGAGGATACGAGCCTTTCCTGTAAGTCTTTACCGGCTCGGTAAGCGCTGAGACGCTAAATATGAGACTCGAGTACCGGGGATGACAGACCTTTATGCTAGCAACTGCCTGCTAGCTAGCTGATCAAACGAGAAAAACATGTCACTGTCATGTCAAAACTGCTATTAGCTGGACAAATTACCCGAAGCACATTAGCTATGTTAACAGCTCAGTTTATTTAACGGTAGCTACCTTCTTGGTTTGAATATGCTATCGTCGTTTGACATGAGCTAATGTTAGCATATGTCAGGAAACTTCCATAGTAACATATTAGCAAATAGCAGCTAGCTTAGTAGCAGGCCTGATAATGTTAGCTAACTTAAGTTGCAGTCAGTCAGCAAGTATCGTTACGCTATAGTAACGGCAATCCGTTTTGACTGTTGGCGTTTTATTGTCCCATGTATTTAGCGCAGGCTTCTATAAATGGCAATTAGCGTTAACGCGTTATCATGTAGTGTTAGCTCGAAAGCTAACGCAACTTCATCCTAACATGAGACTACCGTAAACATGCCCAAGGTAACTTGAGCGACGTTAGTTAATGTTGTTGACTTCCTAGCTACCTGCTTGTTATTACTACTATTGTCACTCGGTGATTTCTGCATCATCCAGTGATCGCTGGGCTGTATTCAACTACATAGTCACCCACTCAAATAATCTTCATTGTAAGCACAGTTGTCATTTTATGGGATATGCAGATTTGTTTTAGTTAACTAGCCTTTCGAAAGCCTTCCATTTCTTGTTGAGATTGTCAGTGTGAAACACAGACAAATGTATTTTCTACTGTTGGATATCCAGGTTTATGAGTGGGTGTCTGGCAGAATGAGTCAGTGAGCAGATGAGTGAGTGAACACAGCTAATTCTTGCTCAAATATTCATCTCACACGCAAGTGCAAGACCAGACCATTAGTCAACTGTGTAGCCACTACCAGGTGGTCTTAGACAATATATTAAGTAACTTGAAATAAGAGATTAGTATTAATTCATCCTATTACAGCCCTGGTATTCTTAAAAAAGTACATGTGACAAAACAAATGGAAGTTACAGCTGAAACTTTTTTGACAGCTGATCTGCTCAATAAAGTCAGTATTGTCACAGATACATGCTTCCCTTCTTTCCATTACATATCTATACTTGGCAGATAATATAGATGTCACCACTTCAGATCAGAGGACAAAGGACATTTGTGATTTTGGCCTATATATTTCATGCTTACCATTTGCCCTCAAGGAAAAACTGAATATACTAAAAGGTTAACTGTTATATTTTCAGTTAGAAAGTCAGTCAGGGGTGATGGAGAGAGTTCTCTCCATTCTGTGCAGTTTCTTGAGGTAGAGTTTGGGAGAAATGTTAACAGCCAAGGATTTAATGTCTTGGTTTGCTGACTTTAATTACATTTTTAATGCCTCATTATGGACCCTCAGGAAAACATAGTCATTTGTAGCGGGGTGTTGAGTTACTTGTTTGCTGGAGTCAAGCAACACTTTAGGATTGTAAAGCTTTTCATACAGTTTGTTCAAAATGATAGCACAGTCTTCAGCACTATTTTTTAATGTGCTTTGTTTTGTTTTCTGTTGAATATCGATTGCCAAAATATCACCACACTGCCAGAATTACTGTGATGTCTGTTTCTTGGCTGGTGCTTGATGCTGAGAGTCCACTCGTTTTTTTCCCTTACTTTTCCTCCATTTTCATTTGCAGCAACCAACCCTAAAGCATGTTGTGTTGCATTTGTATCATAACCTGAACCATACCATGTGTGGATGTATGTAAAAACAGTGGTAATCTCTTGTAGCAATCACATCTGTCTGGGTTTATTTGTCTTATTGACATTTGTATATTTATCACATGACTATTAAGCTTCACAATTTACTAGATTTTATTGATTGTTTCGAAATACAGTACAACTGTCTCAAACGCTTTTGAAATGCTGTACTATGTATAATTCATTAATTCAGGTTAATTGCAATAACATTACTTTCTTTTTCCTGTGATAATTTCAGTGTGCACACAGCACCAGCCTCAGATTGGCTAACCAGCCAGAAGCAGACATCTTACAGAGAGGCAAAGAATCATGGGAGCAAAAAAAAAAAAAAAAAATAGAATCACCGTAGTTTAAAAATTTTTGCCACCTTCCATCACAATTGCTGACGGTCATCGACCATGGTGCCCTCATAACATTGTGATTCAAAATCCCTCTGTATTTGAAGTAGTGTTTGCCAATTGCCAATTTGGTGGACATTGTAAGCAGATTACTTGATAACTATAATTTGTATAGAAATGATTCTTTCCTAAACTTTTTCACCCATATAAGCAATTGATCACTGAAACTGTGATCACTATAACATGATTCCACTGTAATAGAAATGTGGCTTTTTTACATTGCTGCTACACTTTAGTACACAAGTTTAACTGTGAAAGTCATTGATCAAACATTTGTTCTTTGAAAAAGCTCTTCCCTGTCCTTGCTCAGTATGGAAGTGAGTGTTTTTCAATTTCAGTTTGTTTTGAAAGATATACAAAAAACTTTTTTGGAAATATGTTTTAGAAAGTTGCAATACTATTATTTCTTTATCAAGGTAGAGCATACTGTATATTTGACCTGCATTATTCTTATGAATCTTTGTTTTGTTTTGCAAGTATTGCTGGTCTACTAGATTCTATTGCAAAGAATAATCCTTGACATTACTGTTGTAGTAGGTTGTGGGAGAAAATGGGTGCACAGTTGAAGACACGATGCAAAAACAATATTGGTTATTTTACTAACATTTCAACATATCAACCTTCTTCAGGGTATCGTGTCATACTTTGACATCTTTCTGTCCCTCCTAGATGACAATGGATGAGAAGTATGTCAACAACATCTGGGACCTTCTAAAGAATGCCATTCAGGAGATCCAGAGAAAGAACAACAGCGGGTTGAGCTTTGAGGAGCTGTACAGGAATGCCTACACCATGGTGCTCCATAAGCATGGGGAGAAGCTCTACACAGGCCTGAGGGAGGTTGTCACCGAGCATCTCATCAACAAAGTAAAGAAACATTTTCCTCTGTAATGCAGATCTTAATCATTAACAGAACACTGTGTTTGTAGTCTTGTCACTGCTGAAGAAAGAAATAAGAATTTTAAATAAAAAATTGGCCTAATCAGTGATAGTTCATTACCATTGTGTCACTTTGTTTGGCTACAGTCACTCATAGATTAAAATAAAAAAAAATGTCTCTCAAGGAGATGTATAACCTTTAACAGCAAAGTACATGTTTGATGGATGGTAATAAAATGAACAAGCTTATATATTCCTCTTTTACCGTAAGTAATACACAAGCATAATATGGACTGTGAATCAATCAGTTATGAGAAACATTGCTATCCTCATTACCACCAGAAATACTAGTTTTTTTAGTTTATTATTGTGTACTATAGTATTGTGTAACACTGGTCAACTGTTGCATCTGAGATGTTATGAAGCCACCCACAACTAGTTGGGGCTGTAGCTCTGACAGGTAAGCGCTAATGCCCAAATGTACAACATAGAGGTTGAAAGTGGGACAAAGAAGATGACTTCATAAAACCAATGTGGTTTATCAGTATTTTGATCTAGAACATGAAAATAAGGTTGTATGTACTCTGTGTCAAAATAAACTGGCATGTAACTACTCAGTTGTAGCAGTGCATAACTATACACAGCCATGTGGACGTTAACCTGGCTGCTGGCCAGGTTAAAGGTTGCTGGTCCTAGCACTGCCAACATTAGTCACACTTGGCAAACAAACATGATATTGTTTACCTCCCTTGAGAGTTGTACTTTTAGACTAGTCGACTAATTTAAACTTTTGAAGTTCCATTTAATCAACAGGGAAATTTGTCTTGACAAATGTAACTACCTATGAGGTTCAAAGCTCTTGCAAACTTCTCTCTCCTCTTCAAATCCTGTTATATTTGTCCTTATATGACCTGATATTTATCCGTTACACCAGAGATAACTTGATGTGACCTCTGTTTTGTCAATCTGTTTGTGTTTTCAGGTACGGGAAGATGTCCTAAACTCTCTAAATAATAACTTTCTGCAAACGCTGAATCAGGCCTGGAATGACCATCAAACTGCCATGGTTATGATCAGAGACATCCTCATGTACATGGTAAGAGGGCTGCTTTTCTCTCATCATACTAATTTTTTATATAATTAAATCATATTGGAGTTGTAGATGAATTACAGCACAAAGATAATTTTACAACACATTAGTGGCAGATGTTCTGTGTGTCTCATGGGCTCTGTTGCTTCTACAAGTGGATCATGGTGTTTGTTCCCTGTCATGAATAATTTTGTGCTTTTGAAGAAATGGCCTTTTGTTTCCAACCCTGGCCAACCTTCACCTACATCCTATTCTGGACTTTGATTGTAAGGTGCTGTTTTATTTGTGGGCCTAACAATAAGCCTCTGTTGTTGTGTTTATTTCCTCTGTTGGAAAACTGGCAGGACTAGTTGATTTACTTTAGCCAGCAGCAAGTCCAAAGTGTTTGTGTGGTTGTGTGTGAGTGAGTGAGGCCCTGGCATGAGATAGGCACAAGTGTAGGCTTAAACAATGGCACAGTCAGTACAGAGACTACACAGCTCTCCTGGGGTTCGTTTGTTCTACACTCTCCGTTTTCCTGTCCTGGCCTTACCCCGGATAGCTGGTTTTCAGTTCTCTAACTATGGGGCACTCACCATGTCTGTGCAATGAGAGCAGCCTGCTGTGGATGGTACCTGCCTGCTGACCTCTAGAGGAGAGCTAGGCTTTGCTTTTCTCACCAGGTGTATTTACTTTGTTGGAAGCCATTATTTATTTGTCTAGGAGAGGTAGAGTGATTTTCATGTACTAGTCATTCATTTTAATGTTGTTTAGAGGATGCATGTAATTTTGTTACATTTTAGCCCTTGTTACCTGCTATGTCTGTTTTTTTTTGTTTTTTTTTAAATTTTATTTTATATTGTTATCCAATGTAATAAATGCAAATGTTTTTAGTCTAGTTTAGAAAAAAGGAGAGGCATCAGAAAGCCAAACCTCATAAGCTCATAAAACATACTGATATTGGGCCAAAAGGAAGCGCTTTTGTACACAAATGTAAAAAAAACAATACAAGTCACATTTTGATCCCATGTAATATCCTGGAAGTTTGTTGTCTAATGGGGCTCATCTCCTGTAGTTTGGCACTGACTAATATTTGTCAATCTGGACTTATTATGGATGGTTGTAAAAGTCTTGCTACAGAGTGGTATATAAATATTTTATCATCCACATCCCCAATGAATATTTATGCTTTCTGGAAGGGGCTTATGTCTGGGAATGTTTCAGACACCCACCAGTCATTTATTTAATGACCCTATAAAAACTTTGCAACCTGTCATTGTATAGTGTGTGATGACAGGTTTGCTGGCTCATCCAGAACCCATGAAAAGTACTTTGTACCGCCTTGTATAATTGTGGATGTAGTCCTAGTTTGTCAGCACACGCATTAATTGATACTTTCTGAGGGAAGTGGAATGAGCAACTTTCAAACAACCTGTATACAATAGTTTTTTCCTGCAATTTTTAAGTTTGTTGAATTTTGCTCTTACTTGTCCTCCGGCTCAGTGGGTGTGTACTGTGCAGCTGAATAACAGTGTCCCGCAGATCAATGGCTCTCACTCTGCAGACCATTGAATTTAGACAAAAAGGCATACATTTATATCAACTGCGTCAATTAATTGCATCAGTTCGGGCCGTAGTACTTCTTTGCATATGTACAATATCTGATGTCTTCTTCACTCCATTCTGTCTGTTCTCGCAGGACCGGGTTTACGTTCAACAAAACAACGTGGAGAATGTGTACAACCTCGGCCTCATCATATTCAGAGACCAGGTGGTGCGTTATGGCTGCATTCGAGACCACCTACGACAGACGTTACTGGACATGATTGCTCGTGAGAGGAGGGGAGAGGTCGTAGACAGGTATGCAGGAGTACTACTTCACTGTTTGACCTAAAGGATTACTGTAACTGAGGGCCTGGATGCCCCATATTTTTATTGAATTGGGTGATATGTAGCAATTTTTATAGGTATCTGTCTTGATCTTGCATCATGTGTTTGCACTTTATCCACAAGCATGTTTTTACTTTTTTTGCTTATTTTTGGTAGAGCTTGTTATTTCAATATATTATTTTCTGAAAATGAAAACGTGGGCAAATATGGAAGCCTTACAGTACATTTTTTATCATTCGTTGCAGAGGCGCAATCAGAAACGCCTGCCAGATGCTGATGATTCTTGGTCTGGATGGCAGGTCTGTATATGAGGAGGACTTTGAGGGCCCATTCTTAGATATGTCAGCAGAATTCTTCCAGGTAAGTCTGCAGTAGGTTCTTGGTGTCTCTGTATTTCTGAAACCACTGTCAGTCCTTTTTAATAAAACAGAACACAATATCTGCTCTTTCAGATGGAGAGCCAAAAGTTCCTAGCAGAAAACAGTGCCAGTGTCTACATTAAGAAGGTAGAGGCCAGAATTAATGAGGAGATCGAGCGAGTTATGCACTGCCTAGACAAGTCTACGGAGGAGCCTATTGTCAAGGTGGTGGAGAGGGAGCTAATTTCTAAACACATGAAGACCATCGTGGAGATGGAGAACTCGGGCCTCGTCCATATGCTCAAGAATGGCAAGACAGAAGGTAAACACTATGCCTAATTTGTGTTTCCTCTTTCAATTAGTTCTAATTATGATATAAAACAAAAGAATCACAAGGAATGGACTAATTATATTTTTGCAGCCTTTCCTCAACAGTTTCTCATTATATTTCCCACCATGTCTCCCTCTCAGACCTGGCATGCATGTATAAGCTGTTCAGTCGTGTGCCAAATGGCCTGAAAACGATGTGCGAGTGCATGAGCTCTTACTTGAGGGAGCAAGGCAAAGCTTTGGTATCAGAAGAGGGAGAGGGCAAGAACCCTGTCGACTATATCCAGGTATGCTGGTTGAACACAAAAAGTCGAGTCCAAAAATACAACTTTGTGACACAAGGCTTTGTTCAGACTACTAGCCCCAAACCATTTTTTTTACATATCCAGATTGATTTTAGAATGTCTGGTCAGCAATAATCCAAATTGATTTTTGCAAATCGCATTCAGGCAACATTTGGAGATAGTCTGAAATGCAATTCCAGTCAGATTTCTACAAATGCACCTTAGTCTGGACACACTAGCTGCTCAAATCAGATTTCAAAAAGTCTTTTGTGTAACTCGTGAGGTAACACACAACATCAACATCAAATCCAGAGTGACAGTTGTGCATCAGAGCATCTGAGGATTACAATGACAGCCTTCTCTGTTGCTGAGTTTGTCTGGTGCAATGACCTACACATGATTGTTTGGTGGATGTGATGATGGATCTCCATTTTTCAAGCTTCCATGTTGGAAAGCCATGTTGACCACGTATATAGTTATTTACACCAACGTTATTACCACAACAACCCATGCAGATAGGTTGGTGATGTCTGGACACAGAAATCCATTTTGATCACTTGCAAATAACAGTGTGGACAGTCTGTCTTGAAAATCTGATTTTAGAAACAAGCCTTACTTTCCTGCAGTCTGAACAAAGGCTTAGACTCTTGGGAAGTCCTGCTTTAATTGCAAATGAGAGATAAATGTGTCGATATAGATTGTATCACCTATTTGTAATTTCCTCCTCAACAGGGCCTGCTAGACCTTAAGACACGATTTGATCGTTTCCTCCTCGAGTCCTTCAACAATGATAGACTCTTCAAACAAACCATAGCAGGAGACTTTGAGTATTTCCTCAACCTTAACTCCCGCTCACCAGAGTACCTGTCACTCTTTATTGATGACAAGCTCAAGAAGGGTGTTAAAGGGGTAAGTAGCTTCTTAGCATTAAATCCAAATGCATAGCAGAACATTTTTATGCTCTGCAAGAAATGTAGATTTTTTTGCCTGTACTTATTATTTTTCTCTCTCTTTCTTGCTTGACCAGTTGACAGAACAAGAAGTGGAGTCGATCCTTGACAAGGCCATGGTGTTGTTCAGGTTTATGCAGGAGAAGGATGTGTTTGAAAGGTACTACAAGCAGCATCTGGGCCGCAGGCTGCTCAGCAACAAGAGCGTCTCAGACGACTCGGAGAAGAACATGATCTCTAAGCTCAAGGTAAAAGAGTGAGAAAGTTTTGAATACAGATTTATATGCATATCCCTTGTAACTGCTCCTCATGATTTCTTCTTCTCTGCTCACATTACCCGGCTTTCACGCTGTCTGAATCTCTGTCAGCAGTTTCAACTCGCTGTTCTCTGTCTTTCTCCCCCGCAGACAGAATGTGGCTGTCAATTTACCTCGAAACTGGAAGGGATGTTCAGAGACATGAGCATCTCCAACACTACAATGGATGAGTTCAGGCAACACATCCAAACCACATCAGTACGGCAGACAGACGTCCTTTTAGAAACACAAAACACTCATTATTCTAAACAAGGCAATTTTTTGAAGTACAACTGCATTGGAAGCGAGTCTGTCAAAACGTAATTTTCTGCCATGTATCTCTTTAGGCATCTCTAAGTGGTGTGGACCTCACAGTAAGAGTCCTCACGACTGGCTACTGGCCTACACAGTCGGCAACACCTAAATGCACCATCCCCCCTGCTCCCAGACACGCCTTTGAAGTCTTTAGAAGGTAATGCTCTTAAATTCACTCAAATGTTTCACTCCACATGGAGAGGCTCAGTGTCGTTCTGTGTGGTATTTGAAGAACTTTGCTTTCATTTGACAGATTTTACCTTGCTAAGCACAGTGGTAGACAGCTCACGCTGCAACACCACATGGGCGGGGCAGACCTAAATGCAACCTTCTATGGAGCTATTAAAAAGGTAGACGCAAAATGCCATTTAATCATGCAGGTTCCCTTGCTTTGTTGCTATAAGCCACATAATTCAAGATGCAGTGGCACTCCTTAGGATTTGAATCAGAGCAGCTTGTTTTCTTCAAGGCAGTATCATTATTTATAAATTCACCTTCATCTGCAGGAGGATGGTTCAGAAGTGGGTGTGGGAGGTGCTCAGGTGACCGGCTCTAACACCCGCAAGCACATACTGCAGGTCTCCACCTTCCAGATGACCATCCTCATGCTCTTCAATAACAGAGAAAAGTGCACTTTTGAGGTGGGTACAGGGTGAATGTCCTTTATCTGGATATCTTCATCTCACTATCCTGTCTTTGCAGAGGTTATTTTTACTTACTTTATTACTTGCATTCATTCTGTATGCGTTCCCTGTTTTACAACCTTATCGCCCCTTTTGTCCTCATCTGTAGGAGATTCAGCAGGAGACAGATATTCCTGAGAGGGAGCTGGTGCGAGCGTTGCAGTCTTTGGCCTGTGGGAAGCCGACACAGAGAGTTCTCACCAAGGAGCCGAAGTCCAAGGAGATCGAGAGCGGCCACGTGTTTACAGTCAATGATCAGTTTACTTCCAAACTGCACAGAGTCAAAATACAGACAGGTGGGCAAAGTTTGTGTTCATCACAAATCATCACTACACTAAACCTAACCTGTTTGGTTCCACTAAGAAGAATTCAGGCCTGTTTGCCCGGTTAGCACAGTTCATTTTGAACCCCGGTGCGGATCAAAAAACTGAACCAAGGCTGCTTGAAAAGGTGGTCTCATCTCCTACTCTGTTGTGGTTCATTTGTGGTGTGAAACAAATCACAGGATTTAATGATTGCAGATGTGTGATTTTAGGATTTTGAAAGTTCACCAGCTAATAAATCCATTTGCTGAAATAGAAATCTCTTTGGGAAGCCATTGTTTAATTGATCTGTATAATCTTTTTATATATTTATGGAAATCATTTAGTAATCATGGTTAAACACACATGCACATCATTGCAGGTATTTTCCCTGATTAATAGGACAAAATCCATGAAAACTGCAGCGCTTTAATCCTTCCCCATGTGCTTTGTCAGTTCATTAAGTCTATTAAAAAGTGTGACAGGAATCCCACAGTAATAAGACCCAAAGAATTACTGTGCAAAATGACTCCTCTTCGTCCTGTTGCTCGTTGTTTATAATTATTCATAACATGCTCAATTTGCAGTCTTTGTGAGCTATTTTTGACACTGAAGAAGACAAATATATACACGTCAGAAACATCAGAGTGCTACATAAACGTCTGTCAGTCACCAGATTTTGATTTTCCCACACGGGTCCTGATGATGCACAAAGCTGTCCAACCAAAGTTACTGTTCAGTTTGTATAACTTTATGTGTATTCCTTTTGGTTTGTTTGTAAAAAAGTCAATGTGAGCAAGAGGTGGACCACTATTGAAATGCAACAATGTGTAAGTTTTTACTCTTGTTCGAGACAAAATGAATCAAACTGCTTGTGAAAAAGCACCTTAAGTCGCACCTCACTTCTGAGCCAACTTCTGCCCACCGTCTGTTACACAATGTATTATATTTTGGGTTAGGTGGTTTCATTTCATGGTACTCTTCCTTTCTGCTAATATAAAACACTGCCTTGAGAGATTTTCTACATTTTCTCCTCAAACCTCATCTTATTCCTGTGTCCTACTTTCCCAGTTGCTGCTAAACAAGGAGAGTCAGATCCGGAAAGAAAAGAGACGCGGCAGAAAGTGGATGATGACCGGAAGCATGAGATTGAGGCAGCCATTGTCCGAATCATGAAGTCGAGGAAGAAGATGCAGCACAACGTCCTGGTGGCAGAGGTAAGGAATCCCCATCAGATTTGCTTAACAGCAATGTTAATCCAGTAATTTTCCACCCTTATCCCAAATATATTTTGACTCCATGTTCTGTAGAGAAATATCATTTAAAAGGTTCAGCCTTTAATGATGAAATTAATTTTCTTACATTTTGTGACTTTGTGTCCTCAGGTGACCCAGCAGCTCCGGGCACGTTTTCTTCCCAGCCCTGTGGTAATCAAAAAGCGTATAGAAGGACTAATAGAAAGAGAATACTTGGCTAGAACGCCAGAAGATCGTAAAGTGTACACCTACGTTGCGTAGAAGATGAACTGTGGATGAGGAGGAAGAGACTGGACGGGGAGGATTTGTTTGTTTTCTTTGGACTGTTGTTACGCATGGACTGGAAGTTTCTTTTAAAGACAAATGCTGGGAACCTGATTCATCGTCCCTTACAAAAACACAGTAAACACACGTTAATGGGGAATAAAATGTTGGCGCAGAAAAAAAAAAATCCATCAAAAACTTGTAGATGATTTTTAAATCAGGCCCAGTCTTCCTATTCCCTGTGAGTTTTAACATGGATGGATCCAGCTTCAAGCTTTTCACTGTTTTACCCTTGTAGAGATCCAACTTGCAAAGAATCCCTTGGGAAAAATGTGAATGCACCACATTATTTTTTGTTTCAATACTGTATAAAAATAATAAAAAATATTAAAAACAGCAAATGTGGATTGTTACAAAACAAAAATTAAAATATTGAGTATTGATGCTCCGCAGTTTTGCACAGAAATGCTTTGCTCATCTTCCACATTTGAGTCTTGCAGCCTAACTGTCATTGTGATTTTCACATTCCAGTCAGGATGAAAACATCTGTCCTGTGAATGTCGTCTCCCAAAGGACCAGAAGTACAGTATTTTGAGGACTGAGCACAGTGAGTTCTCACATCCATTAGCTTGGTTATTTGTACCATTATGATAACCACTTCATGCAAATGTTGAGCTCCTACTTCACATCTAAGATGTAAGCGCCACAGACCACTGATCAAACACTGATGCACTTCTACATGTTTGGGCTGTAAGTTAAAAATCAAAATTACACATCCAGCAGATAAACCAATAAACCCCCTACTTTTATCATCAAAAGCACAGGTTCTCGATTTTTCTCAGCCAAGGACCTGTTACAAAACATTAGCTATACCAGGGAGCCCTTCATGTATGTGTCCTGGAATAATTTGATATTTCCTTATGTGAAAGAACAACACAAGAGAAATGTTTTAGAAAGATATTAGACATGTTTTTAAAATACCATGTCAACCCAAAATACCCACAACATACATACACACGCATCACACATAAAATAAAATGCTGATTGTGGTTATTAAAAAAAAAAGGGGGGGGAAATAGTTCATGTAAAAAAGTAATGATTGCTATAAGTCAAATCACAAAATAAACAGGTAATGTAGCCTTTTGTAAAAACAAAAAAAAAAAGTTTTTATATATCATGATAATTTAAATTACAGATTCATGGACCCTCTGGCAGGGTGCCACAGTCTCTTATTTGAGAAACACTGATCTCAATAACAGAGGAATCACTTTAACATGCTTTCAGTAACTGCTGTTAATGACCTTTTCAATCCAAATCAATTACTTTTGTCTTTAAATCAACAGTTCATGACAGTCCAGCTAACACGTTGACATCACAGATAAATCAGGTGACACAGAGCTACGCACTGTCCTGAAAATATGTCACATTAATGGAGAGAATTAGGAGATACATTAGACAAACATGATTAAACACGACAAGTATGCCAACTGTTTCAGAAACTGATCTTGTTATAACTAATGCTTTAATGGGTCAGTGACATACAGTGTAACATTTATGTCACAGTTCAGACAAATTGAGGCCTGGACGGGTCCATGGTTCCGTTAATTTCTGCGTCAGCTTGTGTCTGAACGATTCTGGTCAGAGTCTCCAGCTGAGTCATGAATCTCTGGATTTCTTCTGCAGAGCTGTGAGTCCAGGCCAGAGGCAGGTGAGCAGGAACAGGCCTACGATCTGCAACACAAACAGTCTGTCAGAGCTGAATTCACCTAAGAGGATGGGGGGAGAAAAAAATGAAAGGAACATCTCTGTAAATGTGCAGTGGAGGAACCTGTCAGACTTCATGCTGCTCACCTTGAAAGAACTGCCCGCTGCGTGTTCTGGCAGCAACTCGAGACAAGGCCAACCACGCAACGGTGTCGGCTCCCTGTTCCACACTGCGCAGCCTCTCCCCCATCATGTGGTGGAACTGAGGCATTGATGTAGAAACAGCTGGAAAAAAAACAGTAACAGTGTGTATGTTTCAGGTTACTATCAAAGAGGGACATACTGTTATTTAGTCATACTCTAGCAAATTAAACAGACAGAGGTTTCTACTACAGACAGATAAAGAACGATCTGCAGAAAAAATGCATTTTCAAACTTGGACAAATTAATAATTTGTAAATACCTTATCTGCCTTTTAAAAAGCACACTTACAGTATTAAAGAAAATTCTAAAGAATGGAGTCAACATTTATAGTGTAAATAAAACAAACAAAATAAAATAGCTAATGAGATATATCATTCAAATAAAAAGTACCTGGTGTATCTACCCAGCCTGGATGCATCACAGAGAAGTGAATAATTGGATTGGCTTTGGCCCACTGTTGTGTCAGCACCACCTGCTGTCTCTGAGCAGAAACAACACATTGTTACCTCTGCTGTATTCACTACCACTGCAAACTCCTGCATAGTTTGCCCTTAAGAAGTATCCAGATGTTTTAAAGTAGTGATACTAGTGTTGAAATACTTGGTTACAAGTTTTGTTTTAGTTTTGTTTTGTTTTTTGTTGTTGTTGTTTTTACTTTTTATCTGTAGCTAGAAGTTTTACTTCATTATATATCACAACAACAAAATAAGTTGCCTAAGGGAAGGTATCACACAGACAGGCAAGAGAACAAGAAAATAAACATTAACAAAAATAGATGGCAGCCAGGTTTAAATAAATATATATTAGATTCATCATCAACGTAGCCATCTCCATTATCAAGAGGTGTCTTTTACTTTGCTTGTCCCTTACAGCCTCAGAGTCTCTTTGACTGCATGAATTGCAAATTAAATAAATATGAGGAAATAAAAACAATGGATGCATACAAATGTACCCTACTATGAGTTAGGACAAACCAAACATGAGAAAATATAATAAAATTTCCTTGTTGTCAGTATCCTTCCCTGTCATATTTTGTAGGCCTTGACTTCTGGTACCAGACATAACTGTGTACAATATAAAAGAAAAAAAATTAGGGGAATGGTAGTATTCAACTTATGCACATATGTCTCATGTAAAGTTTTGTCTTAGAGGCCGGCTAAAGTCAATGCTGGTAAATTTATCTTGGTGTATTGTCTGTCAGTTTCTCCATTATATTAATTATAATTATTATAATTTTAATTATTTTATACATATTTATTACTTGAGTTATATTTTGTATTAATAATATAAAGCTATCAAATAAATCTAGTGGAGTAAAAGTACAGTATTTGCCTTCAAGGTGTAGTAGAGTGGAAGTATAAAATAGCATAAAATGTAAATATTCAAGTACATTCAAAGTGTGCTTAGATACGTATTTGACAAAATGTACTTAGTTACATTCCCTCACTGTTGATTTATAGCCTGGATTACTACCTTGTTCTGGGCGTAGACCATGACACCATCGAAGAAGCCTTTTTCTGACTGCAAGTCATCCACTTTGAGTTTCTGGACCAGCATGCCTCCTGAGGACACAGTGATCTAACAGTCAGGGAGAAAAGAGGCACAGTGTGCTCAGACAACAGCCACTACAGCGTGGACAGAGGTGGCTTTATGTCGTCTACATGATGCAGATGAGGACTGCGTTCGTGTGTGTTTGTGCGAGCGTGTGTGTGTGTGTGTGTCCATACCACCCTGGGATCCCGGCTCTTCTGTAGGAGCGGTATGAGAGTCTGGGTGAGGATGTAGACCCCTAAAGAGATGGAGAAAACTCATGAATTTTAATGTGCTTCTGTGCGGCAGCAGCGTGGTTCTGTTTGACCATCAGAATGAGGTCTCACCCATCGTGTTGGTGGCAAAGTTCTTCTCCAGTCCCTCAGCATTCAGCTCTCTCTTGTGCACCATACAGCCTGCATTGTTTATCTGTCACAAGAAAATAAGAAAGAAGTCAGATCAAATATCTGAGATGTGATGAAGGGTAAAAGAAAGTGCTGATACCTACCAACACATTCAAGGATGGATACTGCTTCTTGAAGGCCTCTGCAAACTCCCAGACTTTGTGTGTCTCTGACATGTCCACGATATGGATATACACCTCCTAGAAACACCAGACGACTGTCAGTCACTCTCTCTTAGAAATCATGGGACCTCTTCCATGTTGAAGTAAGTAAACTTTATTAATAAAGCACCTTTAGAAACCAGCCAACCAGCTGATGTATGTTGGGTTGCACTGGTGTGATATGTGACTCAAGTTGTGCATTAGTTAAGTCTTGCAGCTGCATTTTGGACCAACTGAAGCCGAGACAGAACCAAGACAGGATGGAACAAAGACATTCGACATTTATTCCAGGTCTTGAAAGGATAATGCAGGTTTGAAATTGGAAGAAACATGATAGGACTGCTTTCTTCATGTGACACTAAACGTTCATGTGTTGGTCAAAGAAAACATCATAGTTTTAGTTTTGTGACTTACTTAATATTTGCTGTAAGCAGACCTCTGCACTGCTTTTCTCAGAAAGCAGTCTGGCAGCTACTTTGCAAGGAAGGGGCCCTGAGATGTAACGTTTCTCTGATGTTTTGCCGGGGTTAAATCTCACAAAATTGTCTGACATCCTGTCCTTGATAGCTATTAGGTAATCATGCAAAGTGGAGAGTTTACTGAGGTTGGTTCGTTTTGAAAGAAACTTAAAGGGAGAGCATGTACAAGTGGAAAAGACTAGGACCAAGGATCGAACCCTGGGGCGCGCCACACATCAGTCGAGCAGATGAGGAGACAACACTCACCGTATTCCCAGACTCATTGACAATATCTGCCCTGGCCTCTTCTGCCTTATCTTTGTTCCTACACACCATGTGAACTGTCCCACCTGGAAACAAAAACATGAGATTTTTTTTATCATCTATATAACATGCACAACATTGAACACACCTCTCTGGTATTTACCTTTCTTGGCTACAGCCATGGCTGTCGCTCTGCCAATTCCACTGTTGGCTCCGGTGATCATGAAAGATCTTCCCACAACAGACACGTTCAGGTCCTGGGGGTCAAAGTCTTTGGATGCCACCTCATATCCCTTCCTGAGGGCACAAAGAAAACCCAAGAATCAGTGTGGGCCCTTAAGTTAAAAGGACCGTCCCACCCAAGATCAAAAATACACATTCCTCTTCTTACCTGTAGTGCTATTAATCCATCTAGATTGTTTTGGTGTGAGTTGTTGAGTTTTGCAGTTGTAGAGATGTCTGCCTTTTCTGGTCTGAATAACTCGCTGAGTTTGTTACCAGTCACTTTATTGATATATTAATGGCACTGGAAGTAAAATAAAGACCCATGGTTATGGGCAGGTAGTAGACGCAATCTTGCAAAACTTAAAAACGCATTGTTTTGCATCTATAATCAGGACAGGTGCTTTGTCACAATACTGAATCTCCCTAACTAAGCATCCCTACCCAATTATACGCCCTTGTAGAATGAAACTACACAGCGCTCGTGGTGCTCAAGGCACCAAGACGTACCAAGACATGCAACTCCAACACAATGTCTCTTTACAGAAACATTCTTTAGAAAGAAAAGCGTTCCTACAAGGCACTGCTCACATCAAGGTGTGTGGAGTATCTTCAGTAATCAGGTCATGATTTCTGGACAGAGAAGATTGCTGTTGAGTACCATTTACCATTACATTTCAAAGAAGGCAGACAACAAACTTGACCACTCACACCAAAACAAACTAGATGGACACGTAGCACCACAGACCAGAGGAAAAACAAGTATTTTTGATTTTGGGGGTAGGGGGGGGGTGAACTGCCTCCTTCAGCGATGTTCAGATTGACTATCTGCAATATTTTCCACATATCAGCTTCAGTAGTCAAGTGATGCTGGATGTCATCCTCAAGACACATCAGCTGTCAATGGAACTATTGTAACTGCACATAAAGGCCAGTTTGTGTGGTGATGTGTGCCATACAGTGATCTGACCTTTGATGCCCCTCTGTTTATCAGTCTTACAGCTAAAATAAATGACATTAAATACATTTTGCAGTCAATAAAACCTATATTTAGACAAATAGATCAAGTTAGACTATATATGCACAAATGAAACTAACAAATCATCCCCTGAGAGCAGTTTCTTTAGATCTCTAGATAGGCTCCAAAGTCAATAGCGTTGACTGACCTGGTATATTGGTGGATTCCATTCAAAAACCAGACAGCATTTCTGTACAGAGACATGTCATCAAGTGGAAAACAATCCCAAACTCAGCGCACCAGCTTCCCCTGTCCCCGTCAACCACTGTGACGGACCAGTATCACATGAAGCTGCAGGGAGCGCTTGCTGCTCTCTGCCGACGCTGCAGAGGAACAGCACTTTAACACCGACCCTGACCGACAGTCCAGTGATGTTAAACTTTTATCCGCTCATTCATTAAAACGCTTCCCGCAGATCACGTGGCCGCGCTGTGGAGGCCGTGATGGGCTGCTGGCCGCGTGCACCCCTGTAACACAAACATACAATAACCAATCCAGATGGTTGCGAGGTGTGGTGACGCGTCCGGCAGGCACCGCTCCTCCGGCGGCCAGGAGGGCGGAGTTAACCAAGTTTCGCACTGACTGCAGGGGGAGAACGACGGACAGATATGCGTTCAGCCGGACCATTTGACCCACTGTGAGGGTTAAACTTCTTCTTTTTAATCTTTTGATGCGTTTACGGCTCCTGGCGCAGGCTCAAAATGGTGAGTGTTTGTTTTCTACGCATGAGTGTGAGATAAAGTCAGTCTGAGTGTTCACCTGTCGCACCTGTTGTCGCTGACAGGTAGCTAAAGCTAAGAGACTACACCTCTACTCCACTTCCTTTTACGCTGAGGCCTGTTTGCTCTTCTCGGGCCGCACAAAGAGCAGCTGTATCTGGTTTCCATTGTGACTTTTCATCGCGTTTCGGTGTTTTTAAGCGACAGCCGGGAAGTCAGATGTGTTTTTCCTGAAGCCGTCCCCCTCAGCAGAACAGGTTCTGTCACTTTGTCCTGCCCTGCTTTCCATAATGATTTGCCTATGGGATGACACACGGGATACACATCAAGAAATACCAGTATTCGGACTGTCTGAAAGCCTGCTGTTGTTTTAGTGTAATATTGTTTTACAATCCTGTTAACATTTCCCTGGCTGTTCTTTAACAGGTATGTCCTCATTTTGTTGAAGCCCATTGAACTCCTTGAACGGGTACAAAGTTTGAGGGAAAAAAGCAACAATTATAATGATATTTTAATTGGGCTGTCCTGGTTTTCTCAACAATTCACTGGATTTCTAGTTTCTCTTGGGTCAGTGGTGAACTCAGGCTCTCTGAGGGTCAGGGGCCAAAAAAGTAAAAAAGGGGCACCAGCGCCCAGAAAGTCATGATGCAATTCTAGGGAAACAGTTCCAATCTCTGGTTCATTTTGGAATTTTTTATTATGAGAAAGGAGAAATCTGTAATATATTTACTGTAACAAATCATAAAATTACATAAAGGATATGTGTTAAGTTGAAATACTGGCTGTTCTGACAATAGTGCGAAAGTCGGCATGTTCGCCTTTGAAATTTCCATTCTGGTCCAGAACAATCTGTTCTTGTTTGTCCATTTCACGTTCGTTAGACTTAAAATTAATGCAGATTTTTCACTGAATGAGTTGGTGTCTGTTTATGAGTTGTAAGGAATCATTAATAACCTTTTCGAAAAAGTAGATGTTTATGATGGTAAAATTGAGCAATTTGTCAGTGGAGTCTAGAGGCAGAAGGCAGGCAGTCACTGAGCGCCGACTCTTCAGTGTGTATTTTCTGAGCAGTTGACTTTTGTTTTCAGGATAACGGCCTTGTCTTTAAACTGATAGAGTTATAAACAGCTGATCAACTTACAGTGTAGAGCTTGTGTTCACTTGTCATCGTTAAAGTGTAATGTTGCACTCGTCTTGTGCTCGTGTCGGTTCAGTTGTCCGTGCAGCCTGCAGGCAGCCTGCCTGAGTTTCCTCATGTCTGGGGAGGACGGGGTGGGGGCAAACAGCTCGGTTCAACGATAAACCATAAAATTTGATATTCTGTCTGTGCCTTGAACTCACTATTTGGACTTATGTACTAATTTTTAAAAACTAGGGTCTTACATGTTACTCCTTTAAAGTAAAGTAATAAAAACACACTGGGAATTATTAACTACCATTTAGAGGAACTTTTTATTCTTGATTTTCTAGCATTTAGGGCAGCCCATATGGCACTGCATTGTACTTTCTCCACTGGAATGGCAGCCTAGAGAGAACTTTATCGTGTTTTATCTACCATAGGGGCAACCAAGAGAGCACTTTTGCAGTGCTTTTTTTTTTTAACACGGTGAGTGAGTCCACCAGTGTGGTGGGGGAAATCCCAAGAAGCCATTTACCATGGCTGCAGTAAAACAACAGATTAGAAATGTCTTGTGCATGATGGCATTCACGCCTTTTTATAATTAACTAATTTTTAGCAGGTTTGAACAGGGTTTTGGAATGAAATGATCTCTGCACTGGCATGTCACATGACGTGGACTAGAGCGAGTCCCCCAGTCAACAAATTTGAGTGTGCCATGAATTAATTCATTTTCTTAATTGACTAACGTTCAGGATATTCATTCTCATCAAGTGGATGCTTAATTCTCTAGATCCATTTTGTTTTAACCAATCCAACAGCATCCAGTCAAGTTGCAGGAGAGAACCATGAAGAACTAATGCTACATTACTGAGCTGCAGTTTGAACGAACGGTAACAAAGATAATTTCATTTGCATACAAGAGCTATGCGGTGGGTAACATAAAAAAGAAACAAATTTCAGTATGCAAAACATGCTGAGTGCATTCTGACTTATTTCAGACACCAAAACTCAAAGTTGATGACAATGACTTGGTCCCTCTTCTGCTTGAAATTAGCCACATGAATTTAGAACTAATCTTTTCACTGGTGGGTCTGTGAGAAAATATTTTCCATTTTGCATTGTGTATTTAAGTCACATCAGTTTAAAGGAAATCGTGTGTCAGTGTGGTTTCAGTGGAGGTGGGGGGAAATTAATTTCCATTTTTATTTGCAGCCAAATCTATTTTCAATGCCCGGAAACATCAGAAACCCAACTCCTTAGCTCTCTTGAAGATTGGAAAAGAAACTTTAAACTGTCTCTTCCTCCGTCTTGTGTTGACCTTCATATTTCTGTCCCTCAGTCCTGGAGTTACTCTTTAATGAGCCTGAGACAACAATACACCACTGGTGTGACTCATGATTTGTCTTCGAGGGTAGTTAATAATGTCCTCCGTAATGACTTTGTGTGAACGTGTGTGCGTTTGTTTATACATGTAGTTCTGTCATGCATCATGGTTCCCATCCTGACCCTGCGGTGTGTCTGTGTGTTGTTAGATGCGCTTCCTGCTGCTCTTCAGTCGCCAGGGGAAGCTGCGTCTGCAGAAGTGGTTCACACCCATGTCAGAACGAGAGAAGAAAAAGATCATCAGGGACATGACCTCCATGGTGTTGGCACGGCAACCACGCTCCTGTAACTTCCTGCACTGGAAAGACCTGAAGATCATTTACAAGAGGTGGGCACTGCAGCTGCCCCCGCATGTTTGCTTAACCAGTCTGAATTACTTCAGCTGTTTCTTAAGCAGCAGGACCCTCAGCTTCTTTGCTACTCATAGATACACCTGCTGCATTTATAAACTATGACTCCTGTATGTGTTTATATCAGCTGAAAATCTTCACTGTGTCACCTTCTCAGGTATGCAAGCTTGTATTTCTGCTTGGCCATAGAGAACCAGGAGAATGAGCTGTTAGCCCTGGAGGTTATTCATCGCTACGTGGAGCTGCTGGACAAATACTTTGGCAATGTATTTCATTGTGTTTCACTTCTTTTGGTCAATGTGTAACTGTTGAAATGTGATGGTAGCTTAAATGAAGAATAGGGATGCACGATATTGGATTTTTCCTGATATCAGATGAAGGAAATTAGCCAATATTTATTCTCCATCAATGTGTAAGGAAATATTGACATAAGTAAACATTAATCTCCACCAGAAACATCAAGGCAATTTAGCTGTTTGGGGAATAGTTACTGAACCACTTCTAATCACTCATCCAGCGAGGTAATCCAAGGTTCAACAGTAATAAGACTGTTAAACTCTTGGTAATCAGCCAAAACTCTGTAGCACATCAAGTAACTTTGTGGATTGATTAGATATAAAATCTCTGAATCTGAATAAATGATAGGGTGAACACATGACTGGATATGAGTAACTGTGATGAAGATGACATTCAACAAATGAATAAATATATAAATAAATGCGGACCACTGTGAACCAGATACAACAGTGTGAACAAGCGCACATCAGAGTAAACTTTAACATTCATTAAATCATCTTTTGACACCCTTCAGCCACTGAGAGGTACCTAGGAAGTATGGGTGAAATGCTTTATATTTATGTATTCTTACTTACTGATTTGAACTCTCACTTATTACTGAATGTTTCTAAATTAAGCTAACGATAATTTGAGCATCAGCCCCAGTAACACAGGAATAGGCATTGTTTCCCATGATATGCCAGTATTTTCCAACTCTTTTTGGCTCACGTTAGCAATTTATGGACATATTTTTCCATCTAATTGCAGAGAACATCATGTGTCTCCTGTAATAGAATTAGCATATTATTAAGCCTACTTTTATCATGACGACCTACTGGCAGGTGCAGACAAAAACTACAGTGTTCTTCAAAACGCACACATTCACTGCCTCACTATGTTTTTTTTTTTTTTGCTGGTGCCTGTTGTTCACACATTTGTCTTAATGATCGGGATGACTGCTCTGAAGATGGGAAATAAAAATTAATTCATTTTAAAGACCTTATCGGCCTTTACAGATGACATGCCAACATTATTGTGCATCCCTAATCAAGAGTATATTAACTGAACTCGGCTCTTAAGACCCTATCAAACATCCTGTCATAGCGTTTTCTTGCACTAATTTCTGCTGTAAAAGTGATCATAACTGCCATCATACCTCCTCTCAGGTGTGTGAGCTGGACATAATCTTTAACTTTGAGAAGGCCTATTTTATCCTGGATGAGTTTCTAATGGGAGGCGAAATACAAGAAACCTCCAAACAGACGGTGAATCGCTCCATTGAAGCCTCAGACATGTTACAGGAGGTAAGACACGCTGCCACACACACTCTCTCTCTCTCTCTCTCTCTCTCTCTCTCACTCACACACACACACACACACACACACAACACAATGCAACACATGGTGTGGCTTGCATCCGCTGTGTGAGCAGGCAACGTGTTGCATGGCTCAACTTAATTAAAGTAAAATCAAATGGTGACCTTGTTTTGAATGTAGTTTAGAGATGATCATGTCTTTTTTAACAATCTCGGCTGTGGGGTACTTAGACATGGAGTCATAGGAGTGACGTAAAAAATAATAAATCTGTAAAATAATAAGAAATAATGTGGAAATTTAAAGAGGAATAAATGAAATACTATATAAATGTGGATATATTAAGTATATTAAGACAATTAATAAAATATTAAAAAATCATAAGAATGTTCATTTATTTTCACATGTATTTGTTAATTTATTTCTGTATATATTTATTTATGTTTTCAAAAATATACCTATTTACTTTTTGCATATAAACTGCTCCATTTTTCTGTATATTTCTATTTTTTTATGTCATTTATTTATTTTTATCCCTTTATTTTTCTTTATTCTTTTCCCTGTTGCTTTTGCTAATTTGTCAAGGGCCAAGCTGTCAGTCACCTGGATATGGGTGGGCCTTCCTGCTCAGGCTGAGTAGTCAAATCCTGCACACATGAATCCTGCGGATGCAAAAGCAACGTGGAAAAGAATAAAGAAAAATTTTTAAAAAATAATTTTTAAAAGAATAATAATAGCAAATGAATTTTAAAAAATATATAGAATAAAATACAACAAATAAATGACTTTTTAAAAATATATAAATAAATATATATACTGGGTTTTCAAATTTTGCACTTTTTCCTTAACCAATAGTTGAAACCACTAACAATCAATTAATCAGTGAATGATTTATAAGATTAAAAAAAACCTTTTTCCTCATTTTGAGCACAAGTTTTCTTAATCAGCAGATTCCTCTGCCAGACAAACCGAAGTCAAATGAGGCACAATTACTGTCATTTCCTGACTATCAGTTAGTCATTTCCACATTTATTTATTTTTGTTTTTGTTAATATTTCCACATTTTTTTATTTCCCCGTCTATTCTTTTATTGATAGTTTTTTTTATGTTTCCACTTTCATTTTCTTAAGCTTGTACAGATTTGTTCTTTTTTATGGTACTCCTCTGCCTCCATACTTAGATAAGTCCTGAAATTGGTTCTTTTTGCTAAACAACAACACTTATCATGAGCGCTGTATGAAGCTCCAGTGTGGGAACTTGTTTAACCGTTTATTAGTGTGAAGTAGTCGTCATAATGAGTTCATTAACAGTGGTGCTGCTGAGTCCCTGGTGTTCCTTTGTCTGTCCTGTAGCTGATAGACTTGTGGATCTTAGCTGTTGCTCCCCCCCTTTTTTTGTACTGATTTGTGTACTGTTTGTGTGAGTCCCCCCGCCTCGTCTGTGTGTTTGTCTGTCTGTGTGTGTATCTGTCTCTCTCTCCGCCAGTGTTACTGCGGGTGAGAGACAGATTTCCCTGGACCGTGGCGTAGGTTTAGTGTTTGGCTGACGCTTCCCGCTCGCTCTGCCTGTACTGTAGGCTCATGGCTCTGTGTGGTACAGTAGTTAACTGGGTGTGTTGTTCTGTGCTTGTGAGTAAGGGCTGACTAACATTTTTAATCTAGAGTTGGACTGTGTGCAGTGTAGCCTCCCATTCATTTTGACCATTATCGCTTCAGGATGACAACAGTGATTGGTATGAGGTGGAGCTGTTTGGATGACCTTGAATATGGACAGAAAGGTTAGATGTTCTGCTTGTGTTAGTTACCTACTGTACCTTCTGTTGGTGTGCTCAGCATTCAATAGCAGGTGGTGTGTAGATGTGTGCTTGTGAATATTATCATGCATTTCAACAAGGCTTGCAACCTGATTTATGCTCTTTTCTTGCCTTTTTCCAGACCATGGAGGAGTATATGAGCAAACCTGCGTTTTAACCCGTGGTGGGGAAAAGGACTTAAAGTAACAGCGGGGAGGAATACAGGAACCAAATGTACTGTACGAGTCAAAGTTTCTGGATTTACTTTGATACTGTCGAACATTTTCAAGAGAAGATATGGGCATGTTGAAAGTCTGCTCGCCTTCTGCCTGAAGCGTTGCTGCAGTGTAACTTCAGCCGAGAGTAAGTGTGATATTCGTTCATAGTCGTGGGTTCAGCTGAAGGACGACGAGGGGAGGGTTGTTTTTACATGGTTTGGTGTTCAAATGAAGTAGCAATCGAGGATCGGGGTAATGAAATCATAACCATGAAGTGATTTTAAGTTTATAAATTTGTTGCATTTATATTTAAATCATGTGTGAATGGTTTCCTCCTGAAACACCAAAAGTTTGATTTTGGGGCGAAAACTGTGCTTCTGTAGTCAATATTCCAAAAAAACTCTCAATCCAGTCTCAAAAACATATTTATAATTGATGGTCTTGAGATGCTTTGTAATCCCAGTATGAACAAAATAATTTTGAATTAGACTCTTCATGAAAAATTGCTTATTGTTTTGAATCTGTATGACCTGTTGCACGTGTGTGGGACCATTACTGTTGAAAAGGAGCTGTCTGTAGTGTGGGTGTGACTTTAAGTGCTTTTTATAATGTGTGATTTGTGATGTTTGAGCTTTTGATTAAAATATGTATTTTGATAAGCAGCTCCCTATGAGTCATCATTCTTACAAGAACTGTGTACTTGATAGGAGAAAAATAAATTATCAGTTAAAGGGAATTTAGGAGTCACTTTACAGTAAGAATACCTTTATAAATGGTTTATAATGAGGTTGTAAACACTTTTCACACTTAATTATCATTAATAAGCTGTTGCAACATAGTAGGTGATGTGTTGCTTGGCAAATAGTGATCCCACATGTATCGGTGCTAATTTATATCTCATTGGTTACTTTGTCTGCTCCATCAGAAGTATCTTCATAGTCAAAAAGTTTCATTTGGCAAATTTAACAAACTACCAGATTTATACTCAAAGGCTAAATTCACACTGCAGGAAAAAAAGTGGCCCGGTTCTGATCCGATTTTCTTTTTCTTTTTATACTCACATGTGAATCAGATGTGTTTTCTTCATGACTGTGTGAGCAGCACAAATCGCATGGATGCTTTTCAGTTCTTTTCATGTGGGCCACTTTCATACGTGGCCTTAAATCAGACACAGATCTAATTTTTTTTTTTTTTTTTTGCAATGGGAACTCAGTGTGAACAGTCGTCATGCAGCTTCTGCTTCACTCACTCACCCCCTCAGACAACAGCCCCCTCGCTCTGACACCTCTCCGCTGATGCATGTATATACGTCCTTCATGTGCGTGTATTTCAGGTCTGTGTGATAAATAAAGTACACTCTGTTCTTCTTTTTTTTTCTTCTTCCTTCCTACTTGTCTGCTGCTGCTGTTTTACACTTTACAGTAAGGCTCTTTTGCCAGTTATAAAAGCTTCTAAGTCATTAGTAGTAAGCTGTAACTGGATCTTGCCATATAGTAAGCCCACATTAATGTATGAACACTGTGTTGCAATTTGTTTATAATTGTTTATTAATGATTTATAAAGTGTGTACAACTACTTACTAACTGAAATAATTTATTGTAGGGTAGTACCAAAGCATTTAATTTGAATATTCTGCAAAATCCTCTCTAAAAGGCAAAATATGATTCTGATTTTCCTGTTCTTTATTAGAAAAACTAAATGAACAGTTGAAGAGTAAGAACTGTTCTTTGTTAGATTTGGTTTGGTCAGAGCTATATGGAATATTAAATCTTCCATCTGAGCCTTTCTTACCCTCAGGTAGCCTATAGGAGCTAATTTTTTTATGTACAAAAATGTGAAATTATTGGTATCAGCAATGAGAAGCAGGTAATTATGGGGTATTGTATTGGCTAAAAAAAGATCCATGTTATTCATCCCTAATATTTGATGATTAACTTAATATCAAATAAATCCCCCAAACCTTATTGAAGCTGTGTTCACTTGGATCAACATGATGAATAAGATTAATTGTAAACCCTGGCTGGCTACAGTGTATGTATGGTGTGATTTTGTTTGTAATAAGGCAACACAACTCAGCAAGAAGAAAAATAATACAGCTGATGCTTTATTCATCTGTGATTCATCACACATTATTGAACATGTACAAAATGGTTTAAAAATGAGCATACATAGCACAACCACTGGTAGGCCAACGATACAGAGCTTCGCAGTATGAAAGGGTTGGAAGGCAGGCGACGGTCTGATATTTAGACTTGGAAATAAGAATCCATAATAAATAACATTAAATCCACTTAAACCCTGAATATATCAAGAGTCACGACAACACTCGTTCTCGGCCCGGCACGCTGCCCTAACGAAAACTCCCCATAATATTTCTGTCATTACACTGTATGCTTGTGTTTTAAAGGCCCAGTCAGCATTGTTATACTTTATAATTTACAGATATATTCACATGTGTAATTGAATAGTCTGACATAGATGAAAAATAAGTGTTTTTTACCATTACTCGGGTGGTTATAATTGAAAATATAGGCCAGTTTTCTGCTGTTTACAAACACCATAAATGTAAACAAACTTTTAACAACATCACAAAACTTCAATAACTTGGGTTTCATTGTGATTTTTGATATTTGTCAGTGTATTTATTGTAAATTTGAGTGTCGAAAGGTGTTTTGAGAATGCCTTTATTTCATTTGTTGCTTACACTTAAATTATGTCTATAATATAATATTCCTATAAACTTTAATAACTTGGATTTCATTGTGTTTAGTCAATGCATTTACTGGCAATTTGAGTGACAAAAGAGTTTTGAGGATGCCTTTTTTTTCTCATATGTGCACCTTTAATCTCTCATGATAACACTATAATATTTCTATAATGTTCTTGCAGCAAGTAGGGACTATTTCTTTTAAAAATAACCTGTAAGACCTCTATAGTTCATTTTCGTTAGGGTGATATTATAATACCAGCTATAATATAAATCTGTAAACTAGATCACGTCCACCAAACTTTATTTTTGAGACAGTATAAATACTATATTCATAATTTCGTGCGTCTTGCAGGCTACATCCCAGCCACAGCTGTTTTTTCCAGGTGCTGCTCCTTCTCCTCCTCATTTACGGTCTGTGGAGCCGAGGTCTTGGCCGTGATCTCTTCTTTCATCTCTGTGGGGTTAACTTTCTCCTCTGTGGCCACCTCGGTCTCCCTCTTGGCCACTGGCCTCTTTTCAGTGTCCGCCTGCCCCAAGTAGTCCTTCAGGGCGCGCTCGTACAGCTCGTAGGGGAACTGGCCCTTCAGCTGCGCCTGGGTGTCCCGCTTGGCGATGGTGTTGGGGTACTCTGTGAGGATTTTAGCCGCCAGGTAGGTGGTCACCTCGTCTTCCACGTCGCCATCATCATCGTCATCATCAGCTGCGCCGTCGGCCTGACGCTTCAGGGGCATCTTGTTGAGCTCGGATAAGAAGAGGTTCTCCCTGCGCCCGGAGGGAGGAGGGATCTTAACTGGACCTGAATTTACAGCGGCTACTGAGGAAGAGGAGGAGGAGGAGGAGGTCTTCAGGGGTCTCTGCACCACAGGATACTCGTTACTGATCGTCTCCACGCCGATGATGTCCAAAAAGTCCTCTCTGTCCATGTCCTCAGGGGCGCCCTGGTGAAAAATAAATATCGCATATTTAGCATACTTGAATGGACACGAGTAAACTTCTGTGTGATAAGTTTTAACACTTTCAGGTACACTTGGCACAAATAAGGTATAAAAATTAACATGAAAAGTATATGAAATTTTAGCATACTTGAATGTACATGCACTCAGACTAATCATTAGTTTACTCATACTTATTTACCATATTTTTAGTTGTCATTTAATTGTAGATAAGCACAATTTTAAGTGTATTTCGTATACTTTTATGTGGTAAAATGGAACACTTAAACTGTATCAGGCATAAATGTATGCTAAGTCAAGTAGATTAGATTTCAGCATGTACTTACAGTCAGTAATCATCTTTATATTTCAAGTGTGTCAGTGATTAGTTACAACAACTATTTTTTGCACTAAATCTATTTTAATTGCAGTTGTAGAAAAGCACAATTTTAAGTGTATTTAGTGCACTTTTACGTGCCAAAGTGAAACAACTTCAAGTATACTTAAAGTACATGTCTGTGAATGTACTGACTTTATTAATGATATTACAAAACTACAAATTAATCCAAATACGATTAAATACAGCTAAGCAGCTTTAAGCATACTTAAATACACTTTTAATGAAGTGATATTAAAGTAAACTTTGATAAGGCATACTAATAGTTCATTATAAAGGACTTGAATATAATTATCCTTTGCAAACGTACACTTACCACTCTAAGTGTTTTCAATTTAGTATACTTTTAAAAGTACACAAATGTACAATTTAAAGTACACTTACTATGAAGTACACTTCTTCTAAGTACACTGAAATACGACTTTAATAGCTTTAAAGCTTGTCGTCTACAAGGAAAGTTCATGTTTTGTTGACTGAAAACGGCAGTGTTTTTATCACTGTAATCACAAAATTTAACATCAAAATAATAATTTAAAAAATCTCTTCCTGCTTCTTTTTCACTGGTTAACGTAACATTTCCTGGTAAAATGTAAACACAAGCTCTTCCGGTCTGCAAGCTGTTGCCTAATTTGTTTCTTCTGATGTCCTGGAGGATCCGACCCGGTAGCAGACATTAAGAATTATAATGAATTATTAGAACTGTGTGGAAACAGCCACTCTTCTCATTGATGGTCTTTGTGCTTTGTAGGTCATAAAGAGGCATCAAAAATAAACTGAGACTGGTTCATAACCATTTAAAACTCCTTGTAGTTGCTTTAAGTATTACAGAATTAGTATATTTATTGTTAGTACACTGAAAATGAATTTAATGACATCTATTTTTGAAGTAAACGACACTTTATAAAAGTACACTATACGGTCACTTATAATTAAGCATAAAAACATATACAGAGAGTATAACCTACGATGTAATTCTAATGCACTGAAGTATACAGTGTTTTTACCTGGGCTTGCTTGCTCTTCAGCGGCAGTCTGCGGCTGAAGTACCTGATCTTGGGGGTCTGGCCGGTGGTGTAGCGGGCAGAGGCGTGGGGGTCGCGGTGGAGCTTCCTGAGCTCCTCCGTGAGCAGCATATCGATGAGGTCCTGTGGGGGGACGTGGAGCTTCAGGGAGAGCTCCAGCAGCTCCTTCACAGTGCGGGGATCCACGATGGAGGGGCGGATCAGTCTCTTTCTCTGCTCCCCGGTCTTGTCTCTCTTCTGGGTCTGGTCGCTCATCTCCAGCACCTTCAACAGGTAGTAGTCGACCAGCTTGGTGTCATCATCAGCATCCTCTTGGGTCTGGCTCGCCCTGCGCTGCATCTCCTCCCTCTCTGCCTCCTCCTGCTCACCCAGCGCCCTGTCCATCTCTTCGTGACTGCCGTTCACCATCTCCTCGGTCTCCTCTCTCTCCTCCACGGGGACCCACTCCTCTCCTCCGGCCACATCCTCGTAGGCCTGGTTCCTCAGGCTGAAACCGCCGTCCTCCTCATCATCATCGTCCCCGAACACGTCTCTCTTCTGGCCGCCGACTGTGGGCATCCTCCCCAGCTCGTCGAAGATGGAGCGTAAATTGGCGAGGCTCTGGGGGGTGTACTGCTCGTCCAGGTCCTCTGTGGCCCTCTTGGAAGCGTCTGTGTTCTCCTCATCCTCAAACATCAGCGGGTATTTCTTGTGGGGTCTGGGGAAGTTACCGTAGTCTGCAGGCGCGCTCTCGGGGGCTTCAGTCTCTTTGGTGCGGTGTCTGTGCGTGCGGCGGTCGTTCCTGGGCTTTGCGTCTTTCCCGGCCTGGTCCTGGAGAGACTTGAGCAGGGCTTTCATCAGCTGTTCAGCGGTAATGTCCTGCCTCTGCATGCCGGGGGCGGGCTGACGGTCCCCGGGACCCTCGTCCTGCTGCGAGGCGAGCTGAAGCAGCACCCTGAACTTGTCCACCTCGTCGTAATCCACGGGTTCGGGTCGGCCCCCGTTCCGCTGCTTCAGGTTCTCGATGTACTCCAGGGCTTTCATCATGTCGGAGCTGGGTGGGTAGGCAGCCGGCTGCCCCTCACTCTCCCCGCCTCGGAGCCGGTAGTGGCGGGGGAGAGACGCAGCCTGCACGGCGCATCCATGGAGGAGGAAGGCGAGCAGGACCACGGCTCCCCCCGCGGGCAACTTGTGGTGGAAATGCAGCATTATAGGCTTTTTATTACCTGCAAATGATCAAAGAAAATGTCAGTGAAGCGATTTAAAAAATAAAATTACTCAAATTGAGTATCCTTATGTTTATTTTGGACACTGGAAAGCAACGAGCTAAAGCGTGAGCGAGTGTGTTTTGATCTGGGATTTGTATGCCTATCAGGGAGTTACGCTCCGCAAATTGAATGATGCGATGCTGTGCGTGAGGGGATACATTCACATCACTGGATGAGTCACTCCCCGCGTTGTTATGGGCAACCTCAACATCCCATTTCCTCTGAACAACATAAACCTTCATTAAAAAGCCTTTCATTCTTCATTATTTCTCTATAGCAACGACTCATTGTGTAATGACCGGCTGTTCAGGATGCGTTTCATCACATTGTGATCCACCATCCTGACATAAATCTGCAGAAAACGCGCGCAAAAAAATACCTATCCTCCAATCTAATACATTTTAACATAATTTTGAACTACACATAATTAAAGAATCTACGTGTCTTACCTTTGGCAATAGAGCTCAGACAGCAGTGAAGGTGTATGGCATCTCCTCCGGAACGGTGCTGTTCTCGTCTGTTTTCAGCACTTGGACAGCTCCCGTCTCGTTATATGAGGCAACACCTGACCACCGCGTCATCACACAACACACGCAAGAGCCGCTCCTAAAAAATCCATATAAATGATTCAGGTTTATCATATGGCATACTAAAAAACCTCACCGTGTTTAAAAATAGTCCTCCGTGCAGTCTGTTGCACAGCACTGGTACAAAAGCGTCTGACTTGCAAAGATCTTTAAAAGTCTGCAAGGGGATGTATTGATCTTGGAATATTTATACATTTAAACTGGTCTCACTGCATGAATATATTTAATTAAAATGAGATTTTAATCCAGAGCAGCAGTATCCAAAACGTTCCTTTCCAGTTTGTGTAAACATCAACATTAAGGCACCAATTTTATGAGACTAAAACAGATTAAAACAGATTTCTTTCACACTGACGTCTCACAAAAAGCATTTTTGGTCATCTTTTATCTATCGTATATGCAGTTTTACCACCGCTGCTTTGGCGCATGAAGAGTTAAACCCTCTAGCGATGACTCACAGGCTAAAACCACCGCGGAGTTGCTGTCGCAGTTCAGCAGCAGCTCTCTCTCTCTCTCTCTCTCTCTCTCTCTCTCTCTCTCTCTCTCTCTCTCTCTCTCTCTCTGACAGAGACGGTGATAAACACCCTCCTGTCTTGTCGGCTGGGGGCCAAAGCTCCGGCATTCCGCAGGTCGACAAGATAAAGGGGCCTCAGCGGGGCACCTGACGATAAAAGGTCAGGGATGGAAGGTGACAGAGTTTGTGGTGAGATCAAACGCCTTACAGAACACTTGAAGTGCTTCCTTTATCATCCAGTGAACGTATCATCAAAACATGACATCCTCATCATCGTCATCATATATTTACTTTTTACACTTGATGTAAATAAAGAACAGAATGCAAAGGCGCTGACTTAGTCACGTTTACATCACATTTATTCCCTTTCTAGATGTAGCTTCTCTGTGGGAAGGCAAAACTTGAAAATCACATTTTGACATTTGACTCATTTTGTCTCAGAAAAAAAATGAAAACAGCGTGTTTTTTTAGATTTAGAATGATGCTGCAGTAGGTAGATCCACATGCTTAGCAGGAGCCAAGTCAATTCATGTTTTAAAAGTGATAAATATATAAAAAAAATACTTCAATAATTATATTTTGGTACTCTTGTTTCATGCTTTAAACGCACAGTATATAAGTTCTGCCACTAGGGGTCTCTTCCACATTAAAACAATAACAAAAGTCATAGTTTGGTGATGTCACGAAGTAGCATGGGATCATGGGAGCTGTTTTCTTCACTGGTAAACAACCACCACAGCTGATGAAAATCTGTCTCATATGACTCAGGCAGAAATATTGTTTCTACGAATGAGGTAATGTATTCAGTGACCAGTTCACTGACTTCCCTCCTCACTCTCTGACGTATCAGACACATCCCATGTTTCCTTTGAGTTATAGCAACTAGCTAGTAACAGCTGGTAGGAACTGCCAGTTCATCTGTTTCTCTTTGAGCATCGTTGGAAACATATGAGATAATTTAAGCACAAAACTCAACAAAATATGTAACATATGTTTGATGTTTTTAGGCATTTTAGTGTGGAAATGTTTCATATTATAGCCTTAATTCCCCTTCTAGGTGTAATTTCTTTGTAGGAAGGCAAAACAGGTGAAAATGCTCAGTCACTTTATGGTACTGGACTTATTTCTATTGAAAAAAAAGTGAAAACAGTTTTTTTTTTACAGACAGAAGATAATGCTTCAATACATAGATCCATATGCTTAGCTGGAGCCATTAATGTTTCATAAGTAATAAATGCTGGGGCATAAATATAGGCAGTACAGGCAGTGCACTTGCACTGGGCTGGGGGCCCTTGCAAATGATTCAGATTTCTACCCTGGGGTACATAGACCTGTGTTCAATTTTCTTTTTCTTTATTTATTTTTTTGTTCTTTTAGTAAAATAGTAGAAATGTATAACAAACTTATACATTTATTCTACATAAACTATACAAACTATAAGAAATACCATTAAAAAATAAATGAAATGGACAATTTCTTATTTCTTTGGTAAATAAAATGCTGGGTAATATGTTGATGTTGTCCATTGTCAAGCACAAGGGCCTGTAATAATGCTAGAAAAATATCATAACCACTTTACGCCACTAAATAAATATATGTAGATATAATTTAATCGTCACATTCCAGCACTGTTGTTTTTTGCTGTTAATGCTGAAGTCTTTGTTAGCTCCCTGCAAGCCAACTACAGCATAAGTGCTCTTCCATTCCAGCCCTGCTCTGAGCCCCCCACCCTTTTTTCGTTACACATCTAATTACATTCGATGTGCTCTTGATTTATTCCATCTTTCACGCCAATTAAAACTAGTAAAAAAAAAACCCACTTAATTTTTTCTCTTCACCCTCAGTGTCATCAGATATTGACGACAAACAACGTTGGAGGTGTTTTTTTACTTGAATGTGTCGTCAGCTGCCTTCTCTCCAGAGCTGAAGAGCTGCAGAGAGCCTCCTGACGTTTAAAAGACACATTCATCTGCCTGCCTGTCTGCCTTCCTGCCTGCTGCTGTGTGTGTGTGTGTGTGTGTGTGTGTGTGTGTGTGTGTGTGTGTGTGTGTGTGTGTGTGTGTGTGTGTGTGTGTGTGTGCATGCATCTGTGTGTGCTGGCTTGTTTAAGTTCCTCTTTCTGTGTGTGTTTGTGTACAAAAAAGAGGGAGGGAAGGGGAAAAAAGTGAATCACAGATCAAGAGACAGACAGAGCCAGAGATAGAGAGACGGAGAGTGGTGGTGTTTTTCATAAACTGTGTTGTATAATCCCACAGCATCATCGCTCCTCTGACATCACATCTCTCCATTCAGAAACAGCCTCCACCCTGAGGTGGAGGTCACGGCAGCCAGCTCACTGTGGTATCAATCATTTAAAGGTTACATTCTCTCGCCCGTGAAGAGATGGATAATAGAATATGTCTTTTGTCTGCTATCAGTTTGATGGAGAATGAGCACACATGGGGTATTTGGAGTTGTTGTACAGGTCATATGACCAGACCACTGACAGATAGAAATGTTACACTTCTCTGGACATAAGAGTTAAAGGTATAGATGTTTTTTTTACAGAAGATGGGAGCTGAGATCAATTTAAATATTTTTCCAGTTTAGGAGCCCTTTAATCTTTGGGCTGTGTCCATTTTCAGCCAGGAGCACACAGAAGTGTTAAACACATGTACTCACTGTAGGTTTTTTTTTTTTTTTTTGCGTCTGAGTCAGAAATGTTGTGCTCTTTTCACCGCTAAAAATAACTTGTCAAGTGGTTGCTGTGATGTATGTGAGTAAGTGATTATGCAGCACTACAAACAAACAGAAATGCATTTTAGTGGGATATGTTATTCCTTCAATCTTACCTCCTGCGAAGGAATTTTCCTCCTTTAGGCTAAAGGTCATGTGTCCCGGTCAGTCAACGCTGGCTCTGCCTCCCAGAGAGAATAAGACCACAGGAAGATATCCCAGTGAGCAAAATCTGGTTCTAGGGATGTTCTGGGAATGTTTCTTGCATTGCATTCCCTAGATGTTCAAACGGCAAGTTTTTCTGACATAAAACTGTTTGTTGTTTGGCTCCCAGAACATTCTGGAAAGGTTAGTTGAATCTTACAGGAAAGTTTTTTGAACCCTTTCCCTTGACGTTCCATATAGTGAAATTTTCCTTCAAATTTTCCGATGTAAAATGAACATTATGGTTACATTCAAGGAATGTTAGTTGAATGTCCAGGAAGATTACTTGAATGTTTATTTAAGCAAAAACATTAGTGCAACATTCTGAACATTGTGGGAAGGTTTAACAAGAGGCAACCAACAGGGATCATTACAAAAATTACCCTCCAAAAATGCTACTGTACTTCATGTGGTTATTAGAACATTTTGGGAATGTTTCTATAACACATGCACATGTGACTTAGGTTAACTCAGGAAAAGCATTGTTTCAATACAGAGATTAAATCCTCCTTGACCTGACGACCTCTAAACATTCGTGAAGCAGTTACACACTGATTCACTTTGTGTTGCTGATCTGTTCTTTTCGATCAAACTTCCGTAAATGTTTCTGCATAATACATCAAGGTCTCCTCAAATTTCTTCAGTCATCAATTAACAAAGTCTCAAAATTTCCTTCACACGTCCGCCAGTGCCTAAGATATGGATCAGTCAGGAAAACAGTCTTGGTAGTTGGAAAGTCCAGAGGTATATGGAAGAAGTATTCAGAGCCTTTATTTACAGTGCCTGAAGCATTTAACCAGTTACTTCCCATCACTCTATACATTCAGCCATTTGGCAGCATTAGACTGATCAAAAGGCATTTCATGTATCACGTATCTTTGTGTGCAATCTGAGCTCATATAAATTTCTGTTTGTGTTTGTGTTTTTACGTCTTGTTTTGTAAGTTTTATGAGCCCCCCGGGCGCTGTGAGGATTCTGAGTGATGGATCAGAGGTTTTTAAACTCAAATCCCAGCAGGTTACTGTGGTGGAAGATGCACTGTCTGAATCTGAGATATTCCTCTCCGGGCCTTGTGATGTGCTGTCTGTGTGCATCCTTCCATACAGACCGACCCACACGGTTACTTCAGACAATGAAAACAACTGAAACATTTCAAGTGATTGCAGCTGCTACGTCCCTGTTCTCTCTCACGCTTTGTCTCTGTCTGTTGATGGGAATTACTGCAGGGAAGAGAGGAAATCACAGTAATTAGATGAAGAGTCCTCTCTTGTTGATGTCCTGATTTACTCTATCTATCTATCTATCTATCTATCTATCTATCTATCTATCTATCTATCTATCTATCTATCTATCTATCTATCTATCTATCTATCTATCTATCTATCTATCTATCTATCTATCTATCTATCTATCTATCTATCTATCCATCTATCCATCTAAGCTGTATTTCTTTATTGTTTGCATAGTACCAATGACATGGATTAAAGTTGCATGTTAGGGCAAAGGTTTTTATTTATGAAATGCAAATTGCTTTAATCATGGAATCATGCCAGTGTTTATAATATTTTGTAATGTGTGCAGTGAGGAGGAAAGAAGCTGTGTCTCCTGTTTGTTTACCGCTGACAAGCTGTCATATTGAGGTTGGTCACAATGGTCTCGGGTCCACTGCTGTGTACTCTCTGATTACCAAATGGATCTCTACTTTATCCATGCTCACATCTGCAGAAGCTGTGCTCTATTGCTCAAAATGTCTTTCTAAACCTCAGGTAGAAAACAAGTACATCTAGCTTTGCAGGAATCACTGAATAATTTTCATAAAGATTGCCTGCTTGGACTGGATGTCCTGTAGTTTCCACTGCCAAAATCTCAATCTAGACTAGAAGGGCTATGGAGTACAAGTGTGTGCTGAAACGAATCTCAGCTAGAGGTGTGCACTCAGTAGAGTGCAGATTCCCACCGGGCAACAGATGGTGAAACACCTCCTGCAATGCCACCACAACTGCCAGATGCAACAACATCAGTATGACCCCCACATACGTTGTCCCAAGCAGTTGTTGATCACTTGTGGCCCCTTGTGGCAGATAAGAAGAGTGAGAAGTCAGCTGTCAGTGGTCGTATAAAACAGAGCAGTCAAAAAATAGAATCACTGCCTCACAGCTGTATGACTCAACCATGACTCATATAAGATATGTAATGAAGACTTTGAAGGATTTAATATGGAACTTACCACTATATTTACCTGTAGCTTTGAAGGAATTTCATTAAAGGTATTAAGTGTATTTTTTGGTCAAATGGAAGTTATCACTATTCCAGTAAATCATTTCCAGCGAGATACATGATGTATTCACTTGAACATTATGATGTCACAGTGAAGTTGACCTTTGACCTTTTGGATATGACATGTCATCACTTCATTATTTTATCCTATTAGAGATTTGTGTGTAATTTTGTCATAATTAGCGTTTTTGAACTCTTGAGTTATGGCCAAAAATGTGATTAGAGAGGTCACCGAGACCTTTGACCACTAAAATTTAATCAATTCAACTTTGAGTCCAAATGAAAATTTTGCTACAAACAAGCTGTAGGTCCAGTGATCGATAACTCACTCACTCACTCACTCACTTACTCACTCACTCACTCACTCACTCACTCACTCACTCACTCACTCACTCACAGATGTCATTGCATGATCCCCGCCAGACATAATAAATGAATTTGCACCTTATTTACACGCGTTGGCATGTGTCCTAGTTTAGGTACTTTTCTCAGCAATAGATTTAAACCCTAAAAGACAAAAATAAAATTGTAAATGTTCTTCTCTCCATTCACTGGCTTGTTATTGGCCGTAAAGACAAGACTGGAATACATTCAATGAAAAAAAAAAAATCAACTGATACTGATGGAAATAGATACAAATTTCTGAATGAAGCAGCGGCGTAGTGACCAAGGCTGATGATTCTTTTATTATAATCAATGTATCACATAATAATTGATCAGAAAAAGTATGGAAGACAATAACCTACACTCACCTAACAAGAAAAAATTGTGTGCTAAAAAACAACACCAGCTCAAATGGTTTTGAAGAAAAACACAGCTATGATTGCTGCTTGCTTTTCTTCTGTTGAGTGTTTGCGTTTCATTCTTGCTCAGGTGGAGAAAATCAATACTTTCATGACGTTACTTGTTGTCACTCGAGTTGCATTACTTTTCTAGCGAACAAAGCAGGGGCAAACGTGAATGATGGGCATGCAGTGGAGACTTACATGAAATGCATGGACTCATCCGTATGAGGTAGATAATCCACTGAACGAAAGCAACCCACGCAAAATATCAAGCAAACCATCAATTATCATAATAAATCAGCTCACTCTACAACAGTGGATATGCAAAAAAAAGTTAAACTTCCCTCATTATTAAATGTTGGAGGTGCAGAAGAGGCCACATAATCCACAACAGCCCTCCCACCGGCTCCTCTCTTGCCCTCTGCTTCTTAAACTAACAAACCCAACAACAATTACCTCATTAAGCCAGTTAGCACCTGTTAGATGGAGCAACAATGATGTTAAAGTAATTCTGATTTAATTATCTGGCTGCTGCTGTAAATGAACACAGCAGACAAACAGAGATAGTAAACCTCACTCTTTATTTAGATTAACAAGGCTGCAAGTGCTGCTACCTGGCAGGGCTTTCACACTACTGTCACGAAATGTGACATTATTGAATTAAAGTTTTGTTGGGGGAAAAAACTATTCTGAAATAAAAACATGCGTTTGAAAAGGGGCATGTTGGAATAAAAAAAATGTATTATGAAATAAAAACTTCACACAATTTATATACTCATTTTTGTGTATTTGTTTGTAGCTCAGAATGTTATAAAGAGTGTTTATACAATGATTTCTCAAGTTTGTATTAACAAAAATTCAGAAATAAACTTTGTTTAAAAATAAACACAAGGAAATAACGTTTTATGACTCTATATGTTATAATTATGTTTAATTTATTGAATATTGAACACTTTGGGGCTCCGTTATTTCTGATTTAATTTAAATATTATATGATATATTCTTTATGGTTGATAAATATGTGGCCAAATGAACTACGAGCTTTTCAGTGAACCTCAAGATGAGCTTGCAGAGGGGAGGGGACCCTGATAGCTGTTCCTGTCTTTGCAATTTAAGACTTTTTAATAATTAGAGTTGAGTTAATGTTTTCATGTCTTTGTAAAATGTAATTTTTCTGTCTTGACCACTGAAAATCAGCATGTATTGGCCTAATTCTCCCTGCATGCATTGTTCTCTTTTTCTTGCAGAAATTGACTTGTAGAACTCTAGCTGCATATCAACATAATTTAGTTTCATATTCACTCCCCAGAACTCACTCCCACAGAGTGCAATTGTTTCGGTGAGGGATTTGAAATTTTTAAGCCAGATCCAAATTTGCCTGTCAGATTTAATTTCGCTCTCTGTCTCCCTCTCCCCAAAACAATTTGTTTAATTTCATCTCCTTGATCATCGTTGTATAATATCTGCCACCATCTACAGTCTCTGCCTCCCCCTCCTCCTTCAGTCTGTAAACCCACGGCAGTCAGTTGGGACACTGCTGCTGTTTATCCACATGTCAATCAAAGCTGCGGGGAGAGAATGATATCAGCTTAACAAAGCCTTGTGTGCGTCACAATGGCACAAAGGCACACGCCCATATGTTCGTATGCATTCAGACAGAGATACAAACACACACACAGAGACCCACAAAGCTGCATCTTGAGGTATTTTGATCATCTGTGCGTGTTCAGATTCTTGCTTTTATGCTTTCTCAGCTCAAGGACCCATGACTCAACCAGGAGCCAAGGTTAGAGAGCTGCGAACACTTGATTTCTTCTTGAATGGCATAACATTCAAATAGCCTATGATGTTGTCATACTGACTCGTATAGAAAAAAAATAAAATAAAATATAAGATGATGACTATGTAAGAGAGGAAAGACGACAGGGCCACATGTGGTCCATCTTCCCCCGCTCCTTTGTTTGTTTTCATCCTCCTCCTCACCTCTTCAACCCCCCCAACCACCCCCAACCCATCATGAGGCGGGGGGAGAGAATGGCACGCCTGTTGTCATGGCTCGCCTTCTTTTCAACCAATGTCTCCATGGTGACGCTGCCTCACAGCCTTTCATCTGCTCCCACCTTCATCTCTTCCCACAGGTTGGTTGGTTGGTATCCTCCTCTCCTCCATTAGTGGCTTTGTTTCTTCAGATTCGGCCGTCGTTTTCTTGCAGCGGCTTGCATTCATTACTCTCCTCTGTTGTGTCCATCCAGCTCATCTCTCCCCCTTGTGCCAATTACTGCGGTTAAAGCATGGTCCTTGTCTTCAGGAGGCAGGGGCTTTCAGCCCTGAGCAGAGATAGGGGTGATTAGACCTGCAATATGTTGTCTGAGTCATTAGGACAGAGGAAGAGAGATGAAGTACGCTGTCTGGAGCAGAGGAGAGTGGAAAACTGAAGGAGAGTATGAAAGGAATGAAGGTGGAGACTCTATACAAGCGTAGCCCTTTTGAAAAGGGCACATGTCCATGTAATGCCACAGGAATGCAGCAGAAGACCTGTAGGAGTGAGATAAATATGTCTGTATTAATGAGAGTTCACCAGTGGAGCCTCCATCTTCTACTAATGGTCATCTTCCGATTTCTTCTCAAGTTCAACCCATATGCACATGTGCATTCACTTTCTTGCTGAGAGTTAGATGAGAGGATTGATACCACTCGTATTTCTGCATGGCAAATCTGTAGCCTAACTAGAAGCAGCGGCCAGTTAGCTTAGCTTAGCATAAAGGCTGGGAACAGGGGGAGAACAGTTTGCCTGGCTCTCTCAAAAATCCACCCACTGTAGCAGCACCAATTAACACGTAATATTTTGCTTGTTTAGATACAAGAGTGGTATGATTTAACTGAGAGAGTAAATTGTCAGAAGAATCAGGAAGAGAAAGAGAGAGTTGTGAATGAATGAGGCTTTCCTGATTGAACTTAGTTTAATTTGCCACAATGTTAACCTACTCTGCTATATGATTTAATACTTACATACTTGGGATGCACCCAAATATATTATTTGGAAAAGCACAAATGCAATGGAAATGTAAATTTCTGCTTTTTAAAGTTGCTAATTGCTATTTGTTATTACTCAGCATAGTTAAAAAAAGGTTGTATCTACCTTAATCAATCACTTATTTAATGCACCAAGATTATTCCCTTACATGTACTTGTATATCTTTACTATAGATTTTCTATGTTCAGCGCAAAACAGACCTTGTTGATTTATAAACCTTTTTTTTTTCAGTTTCTGATTTTTTCAATATCCCCAAGTTAAAAAATGGATGTGGGCTTCAGGTAGTTTATAAAACTTACTTAAGCTAGAATTAGAAAGGGAGCGATGACAAATACAGTATGAGGATGTAGAAATATATTTCCTATTTAATTATGTATAGATATTACATCATTCTGTTGCTTTGTAAGCACAATAATTGCATTCCCAGTGAATATTAGGTTAGAATATAAAACATTTGCCTGATATAAAGTGACTTCTGGTATAAACCACTCTGACTTCTGGTCTTGTAGACAGTGGAGATTTGACCGCAAATGAAGGGAGAAATCGACTGGAAATTACATGCCACAAAATACCCACCCAAAGGTGAAGCGGGGACGTAACAATTTGTGGTTGGACCTGAAGCCCAAGGGCACCAGAAGCTCTCTGTGCTTTCCAATCTGTCTTAAAGTTCCACTCCTGGGCTCATTTTTACATCCTAACTCACGTTTCCACATTAAAGTCACTAGTTTCAGTCCCAGCTCGCCTTCACTGTCACAAACCGGATCCTCTCTCATCATATTGAACCATTCCCCAGTTTGTAGCACTGCTCTCTCTCTTTCTCAAACTTAAGTTCAGTCTCAGCTCCTTTCCGTCTCTGCCTCCCACTAACCTGTCAACCTCCATTTTGCTCTTTTCGCTCATTATTATTACTGTCCTCCCTCCTACTTTTTTTTTTTTTTTACCCTGCACATATTAACGGCTTCAAGTGTTCACCTTGGTGTTCTGACTCATCCCTTTTTAACGAGCCGACAGTGTGGTTGTGTGTGTGCCTCCCCCAGTGTGCATGTGTATATGAGCACACGTGCACACCGATTATGCTGGTGTGTGTCAGTGGTAAGAGATGCAGCATGACGCACCGGCTGACGTCATCAGAGGCAGAGGCAGGATGTGTTTTCTGATGAAGAAATCCTGTCAATGAAGAGAGTGGAATGAGGAACAGAAAGCCATTTACATTTTGTCCAAACTGAGGGATGCAACACATTCAGTTCATCTGCTGTATAAACCAGTAATAAAGCACAAAATTTGCAGCACAAATGGTCTGTCAAACTCCAAATGGTCTTTCTTGCCTCTAATTGGAGTTTTGGTATTTTTGTCTCCCTAATTGGTTGTGCATGTAACAGCCTTATGTGTCTCCATCGCTTGAGATGTACAGTGTCTAGGCAACTGTGGTGATTTTTATGGTCATTAAAGTCTGCCACCTTTCCCCGTCCTCCTCTGCATGACTCCATCTGGCCAGTGTCTGAATCAGAGGCTGCAGGGAGGTGAGCAAAAAGTGTTTGTTTTTGCAAATATAAGTCAGTAAATGTTTAAGTATGTTGGTCACATAGCTCAAACACAGATTGAGATACTGTATATTTTTATCCAAAACCCCATATGTCCTTTTTTTTATGTGTTAACAAGCAGTTGTCTCTGCAGCATGGCACGCCCTGCAAGATTGTTTTGTGTATGTGAGATTTTAAAATATGCTTTTTCTCATGCGAATGCTGTTCTATTTTTGTCTCCCCTCCTCTTCTTCACAGTTCATCCTCTCATCTTTCCATTATGTTCATTCTCATTCATCCACCCCTCCCTCCTCTCCTCCACTTTTCCTGTTTTCCAACCTCCTTCTCTGCTTTGTCCCTCCCACCATCCCTCTTTCTCCCCCCCCCCCTTCCCTCTCCACTTCTTTCCTGGTGCTTTATCTCTGCGGTCTCTGTCTCTCCCTCCACCACTCCCTGTCGGCGGTGCGATGATGCTGTCCTGGCCGCCTCCCAAACCGTTTGCCCCCTCCGCTCCTCCACCCCCATACCTCCCCTCCCTCCCTGCCTGATGCTATAAATACCCAGCATCGGTGAGTCATCGCCGAGACGTATCGGTTGCCTCTCCCTCTCTGACTCTCCATCCTCACACCCCTCCTCCCCTCTCTCCTCCTCTCGAGCTCATTGCCAGACCTCACACGTTTTCCCACCTCCACCTTGGCCCTGGCATCATGAGGACCCAGCTGAGCTAAGCCGGGGCCCGTGCCTGGCATGGTGCAGCCTGTGTTACCATGCAGAGCCAAAGGTCAGCTTGATACCTCATGACCAAAAACAAAATCAGCAGGAGTGCCCACAATATAAGAAACACAGTCAACCATATCACATTCACTAACTTTCCAATTAGATAATGAGGAAATGTGGCCTTAGATGCCCCCAAAAGTTGCTTCAAAGTCAGATGATTTTTCCTCTTTAATGACGTCACATAAAAGGAAATACATTCTGTATCTGCGTGTCTGCACTTAATTGCTGCTATATATCACATTAAAATAGAGTGAAATACTGAAATCCAAAATTGCGTGAATACATCAAAGAAGAAAGTTTAATGTTTGAAAAAAGGTCCCTTGTGGTAGATAAAACATGATCATTCATTCTAGAATGGTCCAATGTTTAAGACAACTTGATAAATTTCCCCCTACGATGCCTTTCGGTCGACAAAATGTGATAAAATGCACTCCAGGGTGCCCTTCCTGTTGAGAAAACATGATCAAGCGCCCTCAAGGGTGGCTCATGTCCAAGACGACAAGCTAAAATGCCCTCGAGGGAACCTTCGGGTTGACAAAATGTGATAAAATGCCCCCTGTCGGATGCCTCCTGGTGGACAAAACTTGTTAAAATGCCCTTTAGGGCACCCCTTCCAGCAGAGAAAATATTATAAAGTGCTCTCTATAGTGGTGCATTGTCCAAGAAAACATGATACAATGCCCTTGATGGTGCCTTCAAATGGCCATTAGAGTGCCCTTCCAGTGAGGACAACATGATGAGGAGCCATCTAGACTGGCCCAATCTCAAATACAACATGATAAAGTAGGCTTTAGGGTGCCTTGAAGTGGACAAAACATGATATAATGCCCTCTGGGATGTCCTCCCAATGGACAAAACATGATAAAGTGCTCTCTAAGGTCCCCCTCCAGAGGAAAAAACATGATGAAGTGTCCTCTAGAGTGGTGCACTGTCTAACAAATCAGAATAATAATAATAAAATGCCCTCTAGGGTGCATTCAAATTGCCAAAACATGATAAAACGCCCTTCCAGTGGAGAAAACATGATAAAACGTGAAAGTGCATCACAACTTTCAAGATCTATGACCCCCCCCAGACAGCCTGAGTCTGCCACTGCCTTTGACATTTCAATTTAAACAGAGGTTCTGTGTGTTTGAACAGAGCTTCATACAGTCTTTGTTAGGATGGATTTCTCCAGCAGCCATATTGATATGAGTCAACAGGTAAACAGGTTTTGTTTCATGTTAAAATGGCTGCTGTAAAAACAGCTTAATGCAACAAATACATACTAAAGACATTTTAAGGAGCCACTTAAGACACAAATTAATTCTTTTAAAGAAAGAGAAAGGATCTCTAATCCAGCACATCCCTGTTGCACCTCAGTGTGTCTTACATATCATTTCAACACTCCAGTGTCGTATCTGAGTCCCAGTCCTCACTGTACCACCATCTTTCAGCATCAGATGTAATTATTCTCAGTTTTCTCCAGCCTCCACCCACCTCTCCAGAGTTATGAGGCAGCTCCGGTTCAGCTCTGCTCATCCTTGGGTAAACTCCAATATGGCTTATTGGCTCACACTGGAGTGTGCGCATGAGGCACAGATAACACAGATAAAAGTTTTTGCGCACTTCTGAGTCATAAGTAGACAGGAAGACGGAGCAGGCAAGAGAGGCAGTGAGAGAGAGAGAGAGAAAGAGAGAGAAAGAGAGAGAGGAGGAGAATGAAAAAAAAGTTGGAATAAAGTGTCAGAGAGCACAGAGAAGACAAGCGAAGACACACACACACACACACACACCACATACAACAGAGAAGATGTCCTTCACAGTTTCCTGCTGCTTGGTGCTGTTGTTGTTATTGTCTTGGTGGTAGAGACACTCTGTGTGTGTGTGTGTGTGTGTGTGTGTGTGTGTGTGTGTGTGTGTATGTCTGCGTCAGAATCAGTGGGCTAATGAAGGCAGCATTATGCCTCTGACGCACTCTCCAGTCCCATAGGGTTGGATGGAGGGAATAGAGAGGAGAGGAGGGGTTAGAAGAACCACTCATCTCTCTGTGGTCTTGTATAGCTACTGTTTTATTTGAAATGAAATGCAAAAGAAGTGCAGATGGAGCCGGCATGCAGGATTTAAACCACCCACGTTGCTTCATATTCACGTGCAAGGTTTGTTAAAGGTTCAGTACGATAGTATTATACCTTCATATACATTGTAATTTGTATTGCAGGATTAATTGGGCATTGCAAAATCTGTGTACACAAAATTCACTATATACAACTTAGATATATTATACAACAAATCAAATTAATCAAAATGGAGAAAAATCAGTCCATTATTTTAATAGTCCACTGACATAAAATTAAAAGTCTGATGTGTAAGATTTATGGGGATCTGTTGGCAGAATATGGTAGGAAAAGAATATAATATTCATGAGTATATTTTCATTAATCACCAGAAAATAATAACTGTCATGTTATTGTGACCTTAGAATGAACCATTTATATCTTCTTCCACAGAGGCTGCTTTGCATCCTGTATTTTTACAGATAAGCAAAACACTGGCTCTTGATACGGCCATTTGCATTTTGCAGGCACCGTAGGCCCTACTACACGCTCGGAAGGAGCTGTGTTTTATTTTAAAGAAAGAAAAAACCCCACAGAGAATAATCTCATTCAAGCTTTTGAATTGTGGATATCTGCTGGTTTTCTTAGTTTTGCATGACCGTAAACTGATTCTTTTCAGGTGTTTGGGGGTGTTTTGGACCTTGGTCAAACAAAACAGACAGAGCAAACAATTAATCAATTAATCGAAAAAATAATTGGAAGATGGATCAGTAAAGCAAATAATGATCACTATTGCCAATACTAAACACGAGTGTAAGATATCGGGCTGGTTTCACAAAGATATTTTAGACTAGTCTGTCGTGTCACACCAGTCTTAATTTTGCTCAACCGTTTCACAGAAATAAAGACTGACTAACTGTGAAATTAGTATCAGTGATTCTAATTAAACTTCCATCCCAGTCAGGTCAAACAGAGTCACGGAGCTGCCATTGTGCATATTGACTCACAGGGAAAGGCTCTGCTACACTAAATGGATCAGAACCATAATTAGTATCATTGGTAACACTTGTGTTGTTACACCTTACCCTCAGGCTGACTCAGGCTCAAGACCCTTGTTACCATGGTGACAATTGGTGTGACAACTGATCTGTAGCACCCAGCAACAAAAAAAGAGAGGACGTCATGGCTCATAATGTGTAGTTTGCTAACATTGTGAAAGAGAGGGCAATGAATTATTTGTGTCTTGTACCATATTTTTTTTTATATCTTGTTAGAACTTCTGATGCTCTGATTTTTTTCTTTTTTGAATTGTTACACTCTTTGCTAAACTTTCCAAGTAAAATGTCCTTGTAACTCCTGAATTCCTCCAAAAGACACATATTTTCCGGTGGGGTAAACAGAGCTGAGCAGGTGAATGCTGTCACTTGGTCCGCCATTTTTTTTTTATTTTGAAAAGGGTTAATTTACCCAGAATTCATTGTGCCATAGCCCTACTTGAGATAGTCAAGAATTAAACTGCTTTGTGAAACGAATGATTTTAGATGTATATTTGAAGTCTAATTATCTCTTATATTTAAGAAAAAATCAAAGTCTATCTTTGTGAAACCCACTTCTCACAGCAGCCATGTTGGCATGAAATAATGGTGTAAACACAGGTGATACTGGACTTACTAATTATGGTTCCATTCCATTCAGGTCAAACACAAGTCATGGTGCTGCATGTTGGCTCACTGAAAAGGCTCTGCTCCACTAAATGGAACAGAACCTTCATTAGTATCATTGGTAACACTTAATGTTTATCTGACTATTTCATATCAGTATGAAAAAGGTCTGTTCTCTCATTCAACACAAAACAATACTATATAATGTATGATAATAACTTTAAAAAGTCTGTGTCCAAGTTGCCTTAAAACTTTAAGTTGACTGAATTTGAAAAGACAAGTTCAGATGATGTGTTGTGTAATGATGAAAACAAATAAAATTTGGTGAAATGAACTTGATATTAATTCAGTTGTACTTGATAAAACGTGTTCAACAAGCTTAAAGACAAACATTACAAACTTGATTTCCCGTCAAACTCACAACTCAACTCGTCAAATACACTGCATGATGGGAAGTCTGCTAATATGCTGATCATGTTTCTCTACTTAATTTACTAAGTGGACTAAACTCTGTACTAAAGTGCTTGGAAAATAAATGCTAGAAAATCCATTTTTATTAACTTATCCTGTATATTTGCATTAAGTTGATGAGGAAAAGATTAGTAGTTCTACTAAATGTCTTTTTTTACAGTGAAGCTTTTTAAATGTGAATATTTTCTGGTTTTCTCAGTCTTCTATGATAATAAAATGAATCTCTTTGGGGGGTCTTAGATCTTGGTCAGACAAAACAAACACAACTGCCAGCTCTGGGAGACTGTAATGGGCACTTTTCACTATTTTCTGACACTTTAGAGAGCAGTGTGAGGGAGCTAGAAAGCATCCGCCTCATTAAGGTGAAAAAGGAACACACATGCGCACATTGACAGTAAAGTCTGACAACACAGACTAATACAGGAAGTTTAGTTTTGTTATGTGGTGCGTTTTATCTTGAAAACCTCTACCAGCTATTCTCTTTGAGGTCTACTTCTGGTGGTGTATTTTCATGGACTGCACACAAAAAAATGCAGCAACAGGACTCCAGCAGCTGTCACTTACCTTGTTAGGCTGAGTTGAGGGATCCATTTCTTCAGTTCATTATGTATTTTATTCAATCTGTATTAGTCCATAGTCATTTGCATTGTCTAAAGTGTGAGAAATGCTAAATATATAATTCATGCTAGTGTGAAAGGGTCTTAATGGTTTCACTGGTGTGGGGAGGAGACTGTGGGTCGAACGGCAAGGTGAGAAATCAGTGTACTGTGTGAGACAGAGGAGGGCAGGTTGAGTGTCTCTGCTGCAATCTGCTGCACCTGTGTGGCTCCTTTGTTATCCAGCAGGCTGCTGCATGTCTGGTGAGAGATGTGGAACTTCTTGTCCTCTGTCTACTGACACTAGTATAATACAGAGCTCAGGAACCAAAGTCATGATTTACACCTCCATGCCGCTTGGTTCAGTCTGTATGTAGAGGCCCATGACCATCAAAACCCTAAAAGCAGACAATTAATCGACTGAACGAAAAATTGGCAGACGAACTGCTGATGCTAAAAACGTCAAGGCCTAACATAAGGGTTAATTAATCATCTTTATGCTATGGAATGCAGACCACGCGCCAAAATGCTGGACTCAGGGTTTTTTTTTTTCAGATGCATATGGCAGCAGGTTAGCAGGCGTACATGGAAGGAGCAGCTGTGAGCCTCTTCCTGTAATAATCCAAATGATTACACAGGTCTTTTAAAGAAAAATACTTGAAAAAAAAAAAAAAAACATCCTCTGTTTACTAGCTCTGATTGAAGGTTGACTCCCAGAACTGCATGTTCCATTTGTGTCCCCGCGCCACACAGTCTGCCTCAAACCACACTCGCTCAAACACACTCGCAGACACAGTGGCCTTCGTTGCCATAGAAACTCTGGCTTCAGGATGATTCTAATCAACGCGCTGATCGTATCAGTCACACGTTGTGCCTCACGGATCGCGTTCAGGTGTTCGACACACACCGACACGCCTCTGAAAGACACAAAGCAGCCGTAACAGTAATTACAACACAAACCTTTTTATTTCATTACATAGTTTTCAAGGCCAAATCACAAATAAATAAGGAAGGAGACACTTGCAACAGCCCGGCTCGCAGGGCCACTTAACCACACAAAACAAGGAGGAGACCCCAAAAACTGGTCAGTAACAAAGATTATTATTAAATATGTTAACAGGATACTTTACACTTGTACAATTATTGGTAGTTTGAATGAGCTTTGATCATTGATCCCCTCCCCTCTAAATTTATTTACAATGCAAGTGAAAACAACAGGAGTGGTGAAATTCATCTACACACCACCCGCTTGTCTTTGCCTTGCCATGGGATGTACAAATGGATGTAGCAGGACACGGCATGTGTGCTATCAACAGAACGCGGGGAGTGCTTCACATTCTTAAGACCCCTGAAGACAGCTCATGTGTGTCAGAAGGCAACTAGCCACCTCTAGCCAGGCAGAGGAAAAGCAGCAAACAGCACAGTAAGCTACTGACTTTCCACTGAAATGTCAGGAGAGAGACACATTATTAAAAAAAGAGGAGGAATGGTAGTATTGTTAAATTTTTACATGCTAAAACAACCCTCCTACGCTGAGCTAGTAGACATATGATAAGAGTTAAGAGTACCTGCCTGTACAGTTTATTAATGCTAAATGTCCTCAGTGAAAGCAAAGGGACAGGCGTCGTCCTTACGAAGGACCATGGATCCAACACTGTTTAATCTTCTGCCCATGAAGACAAGAAAGAAAGACTGAAGTAAGAGCGTCCCTCGTACTGATGCCACTCAGAGGATATCACCGATCTGAAAACCTACAGTAACTGGCCCATCTGAAGTCTCACCCGTTTTCCCTCTGTGCTCCAGTAACAATTCTGCTGTTAGCGAAACACTAGCTAACCAGCTAGTTCATCTGCATTCCCCCACAACACTGCTTCCCACAACTGCTGCCCTACTGTGTTTTGATTGGATAGTTCTTGTTGTCTCAACGATGCGCCCTTGCCAGAAAGCTTAGCCATAAACCATGATCTTTTCCTAAAGCCACCCAAGTGGTTTCTGTGCCTAAACCTAACCAAACTGTGACTGAAAACTAATTTTTTTAAACTGAAAAAAGTCAACTAAGTTTTTAAAAAGTTAACAGTGAAAAAAAAAATGCAAAGGCTCCACGGTGAGAGTCCTGTGTTTGACTCATTTATCCACCACAACCATCTTGCTAAATTTCTCCCAACTGCCAGTATCTACACTCACAGCCAATCACAGCACAGTAGGGCAAAAAAAATAAGGGGGGGGGGGGGGGAATAAGGCAGCTAATCTATATGAATCACTGGCTAGCAAGTTACATCTGATAGCTAATATTAGCAAAATGTTAGTGAACTAGTTAGCTAATCTACCTCAAAACTTAGTTACATCATATAGCTAATGTTAGCAAAACACAAGCTAACTAGTTGGCTAATCTACATCAATTGTTAGCAAGTCAGTTAGCTAGCATTTTGCTTAAATGAGCTAACTTAGGATGTGACTTTATACAGCTCTGGAAAAACTTAAGACTTTACTATTTATAGGTATGTCTTTGATTAAATAAACATTTTTGTTTCAGTTATTCTACAAACTAATGACATTTCTCCAAGACACACAACAGTCAGTGAAATGAAATGGCTGCCGTATATGTAGAGCTGAATGTTTGAGCAAATTTTGGAATGGTCAATGTTTTCTAGAGCTGTATGGTATGTGTCGCGTTGACAGCTCCCCCAGCCCAGCAGCATCTTTTAATCATCTTCAAAATATGGTTTTCTGGAAGAGCACTGAAGAACCCCCAGGAAACAGGAAGGGAGAAATCTGGCCAGGGTTCCCATGGTTACCAAGATTGCTCCACCGTTATTGGAGCACAAAGCAAAACGGGGCGGGACACAGAAAGGGTGAATTAATGTATATGCTATACACGACTTTAAATAAATGGCAGTTGACAGAATCTGAAGCACTGTGGACTTTTTTTTATATACATTGCACATACAGTATCATACACATAAACCAATTTGAAGGTACAAAAATGTTACTTGCACTCTATGAGGTCATGTGAGCTTTTGCTATATGCTCACGATTAAATAAGGAGTGTATTCATGAGGAGTCCCTTCAGTTGTTCAACTGGAGCGCGTTTCTCCTATTTCTTTCTCAAATATATATTCAAGTGCTTTGGTACAGTCGCACGCTTTTCATGCACATTTCTACAATGCCAAATATTATGATTTTTACGTTACAGTCTTATTAAAGAACTTTACATTGTTTAGCACAGCTCGTTCAAATGGGCTACATCTAGTCTTCCCTATCAGTGTCGCTCTACCATCCTCTTCATTATTCCTACGCTTATGTTCCTACTGGTCTTCCAGTTTGTACCGAAGTGGACAGTAACAGGCTTAAACATTCATACACTATGGAGGGGCTGCTGTATGTGCGTTTTTTCCTTCCTACATACTTTAGTTTAGAATTTGTGTATAAATATTGCACATTCATTTTGTTTTTCGTATTCATAAGTAAAAAAAAGAAGATAAATGTAACTAGACCTAAAGCAAAAAAAGTTTAACATGTACAGTAAATTGGGAGAGCAACCAATGAAGGGCTAACTATTCCTCTACGGTAGGCTAAGTTCCCTTGGAGACATCCATACGGTGCATCGGTCATGACTGGAGGAGTACGTGGCAGATGTGGCAGGGCTACAGTATGCAATGAACCAACCAAATAACCAATAAGACACAGGTTGGGAGGCATCCGGGGGCTGCTAAGATATGGGGAAAAAAAATGGTTTTGAAAGAGCAGGGATAGAAAAACTCCCGATGGATGCCTTTTACAATTGATGTTTGACCCTGCTGCAAAGGCCGAGAGGAGAAGGGACTGAAGACTGGATCGCTTCTACAAGTCAAGTCGGTAAACACACACTCAAAAAGGTACAAACTTTGGGACACAGGCAAATAATGGGAGAATAAAAAGACAAAAAAAAAAAAAAAGCTTGTAAACAAAGCTCATTAAAGTACAATTAGCGTAAACAAATTGGCAATAGAAAAACAGGAGGATAAAGAACCTCAAAAAAAATAAACCCTCAGAATAATGCACCCATAAAGTAACAGTATGAAAAGGTATTTTAACAATGCTCAATCTCTCATGGCTTTCCCCAGACACACACACAAAAAAATCAAAGCTAACAAACCAAACATGAAGGAAACATAGCGACACAGATAAAAAAAAAAAATGAAAAGAGAAAATTGAGATCCCTGCATAGATTCCAACCTGAATGTTACTTAAAGCCCAGGAGGGATCCCTCTATCAGGCTCATGCTGCCCCCACGTCCCTGCCAGGTATCTGCGCTGCCAGTCCACGACCATGCTGAACTGGTGGAGGGCTCCAGAGGGCAGGAGGGGGGGTGGGGGGAGGAAGAGAAGCAACAGAGAGGGCGCGCTGACATTGATCCACATACATTTAGCCTGACGTTGGTCCAACTTCATGTGCCGCCTCGGTTGTCATAGCAACCCAAAGGGCTAGATCCATTAAAAGAGGAGCGGTGAGTACACCGTCTTGCCTGGTTCAGTCGTCTGTGAGGGGACCTTCTGCCTATTTGGTCTTGACAGAGAGCGTTAAGCTGGATTCAAGAGTGTTTTTTCCCCCCCTCCTTTGATCGAAGCTGGTCGCAGGGAAGCCGAGGAGGTGCATGAGACGCATTATGTGTCTGTATTAATGTGTGTGTGTGTGTGTGTGTCTAAAGTATAACTCCTCTCCAAGTACTCCTGGTAGTGGCTTCTGAGCTCCTTGTCTATATGTGTGCAAGTATACAGTATATGTGTATGTGTTTGTGTCGTCTGGAGTGTGTCTGTGTGTTATTTTCCACCGTACATCCTCTCAATGTCTTCCTGGTAGTGCGTTTTGAGCTCCTTGCGTTTCAGTTTGAAGGCGTCAGTGACCAAGCCAGTCTCTGGTGTCCACGGCTCGGCGCTGAGACGGATCTTCTTGGGGATCTCAAATCGCTCCAGTTTTGCTGGTTTTGGGGAGAAACAGAATCGCAAGTCAGAGTGACAGATACAGTGTGACACGAGTGCAGGTCTGGCACGAGGCGGACACTATTGCACCAAATCTGAGCTGATAACTTGCCACTTTCATCACTTTGCATCACTTTAATCAGACATTTTCTGCATACGCAAGATGACTATACACTGAACAAAAATATCAACACAACATGCTTGTTTTTGCTCCCATTATTCATGAGCTGAAGTTAAACATCTAAGACTTCTTCAGTGCACACAAAAGCTTTATTACTTTCAAGTTTTGTTCACAAATACGTTAAAATCCGTGTTTGTAAGCACTTCTCCTTTACCAAGATAATCCATCCACCTGGCAGGTGTGACATATACAGATGTTGAAACAGCAGGATATTGCACAGGTGTGTCTTTGACCGATCACAGCACACACTTTTAAAATGTGCAGTTTGATCTTGAAACTGGAATTACCGCCTTGTGGTTGTATGCCTCTGTCAACCAGTCAAGTTCCAGTTTACATCCATGTCTGTATAATGTATCACTTCATCATTTTACCCTGTTAGAAATTTGTGTGAAATTTTGTCATAATTAGCTCGGGAATTCTTGAGGTATGGGCAATAACATGTTTTGTGAGCTTGACCTTTAACTCCTAAAATATAATCAGTTCATGCTTGAGTCCAAATGAAAGGAAAGTTTGTGCCAAGTCTCAAGAAACTCTGTCAAAACATTCTTGAGATATTTGACAGATGGACAGGACCACCTGAAAACATAATGCCTCTGGCCAAAGCTGTCACTGGTGCAGAGGCATAAACAGATTTATTAAAAAAATATTCACCGAGGGCTACAGGTCCCTAATTGTTTCCCTGGAGGGCAAAGTCATGACCCTCCCAACTCTGCATCTGATATTCTCACTCTAACCACTAAATCCATCCTGGGAAAAAAAAATTGGCATCCTTAGTCTTATGTCAAATAGCCATAAGGCGGATGGATTATCTTGGCAAAAGAGAAGTGCTCACAAACACAGATGTTTAAATAAATCTGTGAACAAAATTTGAGAGAAATAAACCTCTTATGTGCACAGAACTTCAACTTGTGAAAAATGGGACTTTTTTTTTTCCCCTACCTGAGATCGCAGCCTCAGTAATGATGCGGAGGACCTCTTTCTCCATCTGGGGGTTGTTGCAGAGCTCCTCCCATGTGCCCCTCACCTCCATCTGCTCCGCCAGTGCCATCAGCTGCTTGTGGTTGGGCACCACAAAGCTGATCACATATGACTGGTCACTGAAAAATGAGAACATTGAGTCCACACATTTAGTTTGTTCACCATTCACGAGAGAGAAATCAAGCTCTAGCTACAGAAAATCCTTGAGCATAATAATAATGATAATAATCTTAATTTACATAGCACCTTTCAGAACATATAATGCAGCTCAAAGTCCTTCACAAAAGAAACAAATCAATAACATAGGTAGTAAGAGCAGGAGAAAAGGAAGTGAAAATACATTATAAAGTTCTAAAGAGATTAAAATTAATATATTAGTAATAAAAACAAGTTAATAATTGTAAAAACTATTTTAAGATGTAAAAAAACTAAAAAAAATGCTATTTAAAAAGGAAGGAATTAAAAGCAAAATCATAAAAATAAGTTTTGAGCTGTTTGCTGGTCTTATTTGTAATGGTTCAAACATACTCAGCTAAGCAATCGGAGTGATATAAAGATGCTAAACCATTTAGTTCCTCAAAAAAAGAAAAAGAAAATTGAATTTTAAAATCAATCCTTAGCATCGCAGGTAGCCAGTGTAATGATACTAGTACTGGTGTAATATGTTCTCTTTTCTTGTTTTTTTTTTTTCCCCTGGCGGCAGATCGATAGTTTGCTTAGATAATCCAGTCTAGACTGCATTACAGGTTGGTGTGCCTGCATTTAAAAAAGTCATCTGGCTTAAAGTCAAAAGTCTGGAGGAGACGGAGACGGGTTCAGATGGAGTGTGTGCAGGAGTTTACCTGTTGGCATAGGCACAGATGTTGTCTATGAGCGAGCAGTTCTTCAGAACAGCCTCCACTTTTCCTAGAGAGACGTACTCTCCTGCCTGCAGTTTCACCAAGTCCTTCTTGCGGTCTGTTGAAAGAGAATATGCGTCACACTCCCAGTAAATGCAAGGCTTAAACCAAACACACACACAAGTTTGTGGATCCCTTACCGATGATCTTGAGGCATCCGTCAGGGTGGAACTCCCCGATGTCTCCAGTACAGAACCATCGCTGTCCGTTCCCATCCACAAAAAAGTCATCACGGTTCCTGGTTTCGTTTTTGTAGTAGCCCATTGTTACGTTGGGACCGCCAATCAGGATTTCTCCCCGTGGGTTGGGCTTGTCAGTGCTGTAGTAACCACCTAGAGGAGCACAAACCTGATTAAACAGAAGACATCAATGCATTTGTTTGCCGTCTCTAAAGTTTCGCTGCTGCCGTTTAACTCACCCTCCTCCCAGTCCTTCAGTGTGATCTCAGAACAAACCAGTGGAGCACCAACGCGTCCTGTGCTGTAGTCCGACACTAAAATAAACACCATTAAAAAAATCCTGCATGAGCTGGGTAAACAACCACAAATCACGTCTTTATACTTTTATTTGCTCCTCTCTTAATTTCCCAACAGGCGGCAAAAACTACCGCTTTATCTCATTCCCCGTCTTCCCCTAAAGAAATCCTTTCTCTTACTCTCACTGATGGTGCCGGCTCCACAGGTCTCCGTCAGGCCGTAGCCCTGCCCCACGGGGCAGCACAGGCAGATGTTCATGAAGCGCTGTGTGGCGGCTGAGAGTGGAGCTCCGCCAGAAAGCAGCACCCGCGTGTTTCCTCCCAAGAGCGCACGCACCCGTTTGAACACCAGACTGAGGGGGTGGAGGCAGACGAAAATGAGAGAAATAGACAGCATGGAGATGATGAGAGAGGGGTGGAAGACACTCCAACAAAGACTGAGAAAGACCTTGAGACAATAAGAAAGTTAGAAATAAATCTACATAGCATCCAGATATTGACTTTGCTGAGGAATACATTGCGCTAACAGAGTCACAATCAATGCTGTTCAGTGACTCACATCCTAGAGAAGAAATCCCCATACCTTTTGTACAGACTGTGTGTTAACATGAATTTGCACTAGAGTATGATTAGCCACGTAGTAACAGAGGTTAATGTTTGCTCAAGTGTCACAGGGGAAGCAAATGTCAACTGAAAGGGCTTTGCTCAGGACTCAGCTCATGTATATGGAAATGTGTGCATTACCTGTCACAGAGAGGTGTGCTGTAGCCCCTGGTGATCTGCTCCATCTTGTAGTTGTAAGCCAGCACAAAGAGTGTCTTCTGGAATTTGCTCATCTCCTCCACTTTGGTCATCACATTCTTATAGATTCGATCCATGATCTCCTGCACACATCAGGCGCGAAAACTCTTGTGTTCAAATTTGAAGTCTAAACTCTGAGGCTGTTGGTTGTTATTCATTGACTTTATTTGAGAGTCTGACTGTATAACAGTGTTAGTTTGAGGCCATATTACTGATGAAGTTGGAATGATGGGTTTGTGCAGAGATAAAAAAAAAAAAGACTTACTGGTACAGCAGCCATGAGAGTAGGTTTCAGCACACTGGTGTCCCCTTTACTGCCCTTCTTTATCTTGGTGGACTGTGAAAATGAAACAAAAACAAATGGTCAGCTCTCAGAAACCAACTATCCTAGGACAGCAGTCATTGATACAGGTAGGTAGCATCTTGAACAGATTAAAGTGAGACCTTTAAAGAACATTTAAAATGCCCAGCAAATTCAACTTTTGAAAAAAGTGCCAAGGGGCAGGACATTTACATTTCTTATGTCTGACTTGTAAAGTCAGTAATTCAATGCACATTTTTATGTTTTTTCACAAGAAACATTATGTACAAAAGTATGGGGAAAAGAACAATGCAATATAGTAGTAGCTTGTTGTTTTAATAAACACAATATTGCATTTAACGCCCAATTCAGTATGACTCTCCCTAATTTTCTCTGAAAATGAATTTAGCCTACTAATAAAATGATAATATTCTAATAAACAATCTAATTACCCATTAACTTAAAATGTCAGCAAGTTATTCAAATCCAGATGATATTCTTTTTTCATGATCGAAAGGCCAGACTGAGGTCTTTTTAGGTCCAGATTCAGCCAACCAGTTTGAACAGGCCTTTCATCTGATGTCACTTTCAGTGTAGTGGAAGCTTCAGTGGATGTTTAAGTCACATGTTTCGCTTTATTTCCACTGCATGATAAAGGTGAGCAGTGAAGTCGTCAATCTGACAGTAAATGTACAGTGTAGCTCGCAGATAGTCAGTGAATAAAAGTTGCAGCGTCTTAAGACCAAAGCACCGTGTGTTGTTTCCTAACTGCTGGAACAGAGTTGCTGTGATGATCAGCTCTGCCTACTTTGAGAGACTACTATCTGCAGTGGAAAAATGAAGCAGAAATACCAAAAGCCAGTAGAGTTGTAGAGCCATACCATTGTGCTTGCTTGCTTTACTTTTTCAAAACTATTTTTTTAATTTCCCACTTAGTCTTGCATCGACAGACTAATTCACAAATGTGAATCTGTCAAAATATGTGTCTGCGAGAGCAAATGAAACTATGAGCTTTGTGGGATTGTCTGGTTCACAGGCTATTTTATAACCTCAGCCAAGCACAAAAACCTTTTTATGACATCTTGATATATATATTTTTTAATTTTCTACATCTCCCCTCAGGCACAAATTGAAACACGCATTGAAAATCCACATGAAAACAGGTGGAAGAAAAGCCACCTACAGACTGCAACAAAATTCACCGACCACAAGGCGTGTGTGTGCTTTCATACACTGACCTGGTCAGCTAGAGTTTGAGGTGAGGAGTAGCCAATGCGACAACCGTGGGAGATGCACACCAGTTCAGCGCTGAGCTCTAAAACGTGGGCCAACGGCAGGTAGCCTATGTAGGTGTCTGTTTCACTGCCAGCACAGAAAGAACAGCAGGTTAACTTCCATAATATACACAGTAAAAGAACACAGTGAGCTGTGACAGAGGGCGAGAGTGCAAATGGCAACAGAGTGTGCGAGGAAAGATGTGATGGCGTTTCAGAAGCAGTACAGAAGGTGATATTTTGTGGACTCAGAAAGTTGCAGAACACAAGACAGAGCGCAGGAAGCGTCAGAGAAATAGCAGTCAATCTGACATTATTGGCATACTTGAGGTTAGGAATCCGCTCAGCCATGCCAGTGATTCCAGCAATGATGTTGCCATGGGAGATCATGACACCCTTGGGGATGCCTGTGGAGCCGCTGGTGTACATGATGACGGCGATGTCCGTGGGCTCTGGCTGTCTGCGGTCTACTGCGACTGCAGAGACAGAGGAGCAGAACGGTGATTGATGGTAAGACAGGAAATGGATCTCACACCAATATAGACATCTATGTCAGCTGTAATAAAAAGTTAATACGAAGAAATGTCTGCTCACTATAACACAGAAAAATACAGTAAAAATAAGTGAGTGTAAGAACTGTATGGTATGAGAGGGTCTGAATATTTCTATGTAGGACTGCAACTTACAACTGATTTCATTATCAATTATAGCCAGACTGTAAGTCAATGGCCTCATTTATGCATTCACCGGTTTTTCTGCTACACATCTTGTTTTTGCTATCTGTGTTCATGTACCTGTTGTTATTGTCATTAATGTATCTGCTATGACGAATCAGTCAGACTGTGTCATTTACAAAAAAACTGTCGACCAAGATGCTTGTTTTGCGAACAACCATTCAAAAGGCAAAGAGATTTAATTTCCAATAATCTAAAACAGATAGGCCTTGTAGCAAATCTAATTATTACCTGATAAGAGACTTGAACAATTGATCAGTATCAAAATTGTTGGCGGTTAATTTTCTGCTGATCATGTTATCGATTATCACTTGGGCTGTTGTATTTATGCCAATAGCGGGGCTCATTACAATTGCTATCACTGTCTTCTTAAGATTTACTTTTGCATATGAGGTCATTGCATATACTCAAATGCAACACACAAGATGGTGTGTAGCACATTTTAACCGCAATAATACTGATAATCTTGGTTTTAGTCACAATAATTGCATCATGACATTTGCATGCATGATTCAGATTACTGCAGTCTTCTTTATGTAATTTTTGTTTTCTGTGTTTGTGATGGAAATTTAGCAACAGTTATTTTAGAAATGGATTACTGTAAGTGAATGGTAAAAATAGAATGCATTTTAATACAGTGCTTTTCTAGTCTATCAACCACTTAAAACACTTCACAGCTACATGTCACATTCACCCATTTGCACACATAATCACTCAGACATTGATCGGGGCAATTTGGGGTTCATTATCTTGCCTCAAACACTTCAACATGTGGACTAGAGAAGCCGGGGATTGAAGACAAACCTTCCTATTTGTGGATGCCCCATTCTACCTACTTAATCGCCCCGAATATAAACATTGTTTAAGTGTTAGCTGTAGAGCAAATATAATTTGTTTCCTTTCATTTCCATGAAAAGTTGACCACCGTCATTGTGACACTGGGTGTTTGGAGAGTCAATTTGACCTCTTCGACTCTGTCATGCATGGCACATCGCTCCAATTAAACATCAGGGTGTCGGCTTTGTATTAAGCCTCCATCAGTGCACTTCCATTTTCCCGACAAAATTAGAAACCTTTTTAATCATGTTGCACAAACACTCACTGTTGTCAGGCTTTGATCCCATCTCCTTCACAGCATCCATGTTGTAGATCATGATGCCTCTGGGGATGTCAGGCCAGCTTGTGGGCTTACTGTCCACTACGATGATATACTGCAGCCTCGGCACGTCGCACAGTATGGCCTGGGACGTGGATGTAGAAGGGAGAGAGAGGGGCACGTGAGAGGAGAAAGTAATTATGAAAATAGAACCGAGCTTCTTATCGAGTCCTGATGTTCCACACAATAAACAACCTGTAATTCAGTGACTCAACAGTGAAATTAAAGTGCAGAGCCTTGTTTAATACAGCTGACAGATGGCGACAGCAGAATGGGTACCTTGAGACGACTCTGCAGCAGGTCTTTGCTCGTGATGATGTGCGTGACCTCAGTCTCGTTCAGCCCGTGAGCGATGGCTGTGGGTCCGAGAGTGGCGTACAGCGTCACAACTGTCAAATTCAAGTTATCCCGGTTATGTCGGTCAGTCACGCCTTACTTTAAGTCCGAGATTTTCTGTATAGATATATTTGTGTGGCTGTCACTCACGTGGAAAGTTATACATGAAGCAGGCCTGTGCTGCCACAATCCACTCGGCTCTGGTCTCACAGAAGATGGCGATGTTACACTGAGGCTTCTGGCCAAGAGCTGCCAGGCCACTGCCAAAACACTTGGCTGCATGGTAGGCTTGCTCGTACGTCAGCCAGTTATAGTTCCCTAGAATTACCTACACACAACATGCAGACACATATGCAATATTGAGGATTATTACCACAGATTACTCCAAACAACATTAAAAGTGACATATGTGTATAAACTGTACAGAGTTCTGCACCAATGAGTCCTAAAACACAGAAATGAGTTAGCATTTTAGCACTTCTGGTTTTCTCATTTCAAAGTCAATGTTTTTTTCTGAATGGAGTTTTTGTTATTTGCCAGAAATAAGGTCTGTAGTTACCACAAGCCTAAGAGATTTTCATGTTTGGTTCTACGACATAAATATGTTAGTAATTACTCCACTTTTTGAAGATTTCAGATGTCCTAAAAAAGGCAGTCGTGAACAAGTTTCAACATGAGACTACAGAGGTTGTCATGGACATTAAACATCATCATGCAACTGTGGTGTAGCTCATTTATAGCCAATGATAGCTTTTTCTTTCAGGCAATTATATTGATGCTTCAGAAATCATTGCAAAGTTTATTTTGCTGAACAAAAATGTTTGAAGTATCACTATAAACTTTTGTTCGCCAAAGGTTTTATTGTCTGCAGTGATCCAAAATCCAATTGAAAAATCCTATTGGCTTTTTGTAGAGGGAACCAGAGCAATGCTAACGTCTGGGTTGGCCAGCATTCTTGCAGCTTTCTATTGTCTGTGTAGCTTCAGAGCATCTTCTCGGGGGAACTTTTAGTCAATAATAAATATGAGCAGAATGCTTAAATGAATTTTGGAACCTTTCATCCACAGTAGGGCTGCAACAAATGGTTATTTTCATTCTTGATTATTTTCACGATTGATCAATTAATCATTTAGTCTATAAATATCAGAAAAACTGAAAAATGCTCACTGCAATTCCCTAGATCCCAAATTACTGTCATCAAATTGTTTTTGTCCATCCAACAGTCCAAAACCCGAAGACAATTTACTCTTATAAATGACAAAGAAAGGCAGCAAATCCTTACATTTAAAAAGCGAGAATCAGGAAGTGTTTAAGATTTTTGCTTTAAAAGTACTGAAACAATTAATCAGCTACCAAAATACCTTGTAATTGATTTTCTTTTTGATCTCTTACCCACAGCTTCCACAAGGATAGAACTTATATTAGCAAAGTTCTGTATTAGTATATATAAAGCCGGCAATACTGACACTGCTGAATCTGACAGAGGTCTGATTTAGTCATGCCCCATCATCATTCATACGCAGTCAATCAGCACCATCTACAGGGCTTCTGCAGCTATGCAGCAGTTAATGAGGAAGCTTTCAGCTGCGATACGAAGAGCCAGTAACACTGCTGCTCTTCCACCCACATTCCTCACACTGTGCACAGTGGCAGCCTGCGCCGCCAGCCTCACAATCACACAGGCGAACTTCCTACAATCCCACAGATTCACCTCAAACTTGTACAGTTCTAAACCTGAATGATGAGCAGTACCACCCACTGAATATATCCTGGCTCCTGACAACAGACCAAACATTTGAATCAATATCGAAAACTGTGTGTGCGACACTACCAGCTCAATATTCCTCACCTTCTTGAAGACCTTGCCATTTGGCTGGAGTTCATCCTCCTCACTGAGCACCTCCCTGGTGCCCAGACAGTCTCTCTGTGGGAACTTCTGAGCAGCATATTCAAACATTTTGTCTAAGGTGTCCACCCCAGGGTGCAGCCATGCCACCAGCTTATCTTGGTTGTTGATAGCCCTGTAAGGCCCTGCTGGGTGTCCACTAATTGAGCGGGCCTTGATCCGGCGAGCCCGTTCCAAGTTGCTGCCGGCACCGGACAAGAAGTACCAGGGTATGAAGGTGATGACGGAGTAGACCCAGACCACAGAGCGGAAGACCTGCAGCAGCAGGGGGTTCATATCCTCCTTCAACTTCATCTTGGAGGATGAAGTCAGTGCGGGAGATAAATCAAACCAGAAGCGCAATGATACACTGCACTCAGTACTTTGACTTTCTGCTGTGGATGAAGGTTGCAGGTTCCTTTATGCAGCAAGTCAACTGGACCTGCAAGACAGAGATACAAACATGAAATTTTAGAGGTACAGTCCGGAGGAAAGACAAATCAGCACACCTTGAATTATCAAGCAGCAGCAAACATGAGCTACCACCTCCTGGTAAACGAACCCTCCCCTCTCTGAAGACCATCTCTGCTTATTCTTAGGCTGGTACTCAGTCAGCACTATTTATTTCACCAGGTACACGAGCCCTACTGCACAGATTCCAATCTTACAGAGACAGCACACCTTTGTAATGTCTCTTACATTTCTCCTTTGTTTTCTCTTTTTGTTTTAAATATGTATTTCTCCTCTGATTTTCAGCATAAAGATTCTATACTATATTGTGTGTGCATTCACCTGTGCTGCAGCATCATTTCCACTGATTGAACTGCTAATTGAATTCTGTCCTTCATTTTATGTCTCTTAGTTCCTGAGGCCGCACAATTAATAGAAGTATTATCAAAATTGCAATATGAGCTGGACGTTCCTTATGGCTGAATCAACTGGATGGTGAAAAGTAATGGATGTAAACATGTGAGTTGTGTTTACTTTCTAAACTAGGCTTCTTTTTGAGTTTTGTGAGTCTCTGCAGGATACACAGCTCTACATATGGCTGAATCAAGCAGTGGTTGCATTTTAGCCAAGAAAAAATTATCTCATGTTGTACAATTATTTGCCTTCACTATGCCTCACTATCAATATCAAACTTCTACCTCACGGTATAGTGTTTGCTAATTGTATTGTACCATGTGCCATACTTGTTACAGCTCTGACTTGTTTGGCTGTGCTACAAAAACCTTTGGATCGACTCTGACAGTCTCTTGGAGAGCTCAGCTATTTCTAGTGTATCCTTAGGGCCAGAGTGTAATTTGCAGTGTAGCCCTGTAGCCACTGAGCCTGAGCATGCTAGAACTGGCGTCAGTAGTGACTCATTCTGCAGCTTAGAAGGAGAAGTCCAGAGGCCACGTGGGAGGTTGGGATAACCTGGGCCGACTAATGTAACAGCACTAAGAAGAATCTAACACTAACCTGTGAGGTGGGCTGCTCCTAAACTTATGCAAACACAATGTGGGTGTGGGTCCTTGCTTCCACCTCAGTGAGCATAAGGGCCAACTAGAATACCCAAAACTGGCAACCAGCAATTAGGGTGGTATGAAAATTTATGGTTGACTTAGTGCTATTTAAGAAGATACAGGACATAATATTTTGTGAAATTATAAAGTGTTCAACCCTGCTTCCTTTTTCATTCATTTAAGGGTCATTGTGACTGATAACAACAATTGTGTAATACTATCCTGTGAAGCCATGATATTTTCTGAGACGGTGAGTGTACTGTGAAAATCTCACCCCGCTGCAACCCTACCTGCACTGCACCACAGTCTTGTGCACCAGTACGGACTGTGAAACAACAGCCACTACAATATTACACTGCAAGTGTAGTATTGATCATAAATTCAAAACAGCATGTGCGAGGGGTGAATGTTTTTGAAAAAAATGTCTAATTGCGATTAATGTGACTGACATTACAATTGAAATATGATTTGCAATAACAGAGGGAAAGAAAAAAATAAACCATTAATTACATAATGATTTCAATAAAATTTTGATTAATTCTTCAGCCCTAACATGTGTATGTGTTAGTGTGTGCATGTGGATGTTTATGCAAGTGCTCCAAACGTTCTCATCTGGATACTTGAATGAGCACCACACGACTTCCACCTCACAGCTGAAGAAACAATCATTTGAAAGCAGAGACACTGGGATGTCAGCCCATATATGTTATCAAACTGTATATTTATACTGTGCTGCAGGGTAAAAGGTCTACTTTGATTTTTCTCTGCAAATTTAGTTAAGAACTTTATGAGAATGAAAAGTGTCAGCTCAGCTCCACTCTTTCCCTTCATGTTTTTACAGGGGTGCAAAGTTAACTTTTTTTTTTTGTCTAAAAATGTCTAGTGAATGTTCAAATCTTACCAGCCACTAAATGCATTAACATGTCTTTTTGACTGGTGAGTGAAAAAAAGCCACTTGCATATTTTACCAGCATTTGGTTGGTGCTAATTTTGTACCCTGAAAGTAAGGCTGTACATTTAAAATTGCAATATGTCCAAGTGCAATATCCATGCTACAGAAGCTGCACTTTTTTGATAAAGGAAAAATATATGACAAAACAGTGTTATAATGAAGTACTGTAGTACTGCAGAGACGCCTTGTCCTATAAATTTTGTTCTCCAGTTGTAAGAAAACATGTTTGTTTGATACAGACTCCAGCAAACCACCATGGATTTAAGAGTTTTTGTGAGTGAAAATGAAAAACTGTCATGCAAAAAATTGTTATTCTCATTCATCATGGATCATATCACAAAATAACTACAATATGATTTTTTTTAACATGTCATACAGCCGTACCTGACAGACACGTTGCACAAACCAAATCAACCTTGCAGGTGAACGCTGAACATGTCTCACCTGTTTTGCACCAACTCACATACCACAACCAACTGACACAAGTCTACTGTGGGCTGAGCAACTGCACAGGCGTCACAAGAGACAAAGAAGCTGGAGGTTGAAAACTCGCTCCGTTTCAGTTTAACACTTGAAATACAGGTAAAGTCATTGTGTACTTTACCCAGAATAAAATAAGCACACCCGCCCATGGTTACAATCTCAACAACAATGTGACACACCCTATCAAAATGAAAAAAAAAAAAAGCTCATTTGGAAAGAAACCTATCACACACAAACAAATGCATTTAGTTTTGGCATGCAAAGAACATTGTGTTCAACAACAGAAACAAATTTGATTTCTACAACCAGTTGAACCATACCTACAAGAAAATTTTACTCAGTTATCTGAATAACTTAAGGGCAGGAATTTGAGCAAACATACTTGACAGGAAAGATAAACAGCTCTTATTAAGACAGTATTTCAGCTTTCAGCCTACTTACAGATAATGGATGTGTCTGGCTATAATTTGATACTAAACATTTATTCACAGTGCCAGTACCTCGGTGTGCATTAGGACAGTAGGATGATGCTAGATTACAGCCTTTCTCTCTCATTATCTTGTCATTCACACTGTTGAATCAGATAATGCGTCACATTTTAATTCACCTTAGGCTGTATAATCTGCTTTGACTCATTTATTGGACTGTTATTAACGTTTCTCACATTTGGTGTGTGTTGTTTTTATTATGAGAAGCTCTAGATACCTACCGATACTGTTTGAATTTGTGTCTTCTTATTTGAGATAATCTCTACCAACGTTAGATAAGATCATAACACGTTGTTATGATATCATTCACTGAATTTTAGATGTCATGTGTGATGCCAGAAACGTAAACAGATCGTTTTCATCCTAACCATCTAATATCAGGACATTTTTCTCTCCACAATCTCAAGCTATAAAAGGCTAACGAAGCAGCATCAAGATTAGCAGCTAGCGGACAGCTCTGAGACGCGCTAGCAGCTAGCAAAGCTAGCAGTAAGGATTTGATGCTAGCGCGTCGGCTAGCCAATGCAGCTGCTGTTGGCCCACTGCTGAGGTGGTGAAATCGGTTTACACATCAAACTCATTTAAGAATTCATAGAGGACACACGCCTCGAATTGTACGCAAATGCAGGGCATGTGCCGCGCGGTTGAGCAGACCGGTTGGCTAACAATCAGTCCCTTTCACCAGCGTCTACAAACCGTTCACACAGCAATACATTCTCACCTCTTTCAGCCGCTACGCTGAGCCGCTGCGGGACTGGATCGACTCTATTTATCCTTGTGACCAAAGATCTGACATTATATTAATAATATCTATTAAAACTGTGTGTTTGGTTATAAATCACAACTGTTAGACTGTTACAAAACGTATATAAAATTCAGTATAATTGTAAATCTGAGCATTTGCCGGGACAGCGACACCAGCCCGGAAGCTACTGACTGACGTCAGGACATTTCTCAGGCAGCGATTGGAGCGCTGGAGGTGGCGCGTGCTTGGGGCAGCGGGGACGTCAGTGAGGTTACTAGCGGTCATAACCACCAGAGCAGCCAGTCAGTTCGACATCAAAACGAGGCGAGGCGGGATAAACCCGGATGGCTTGTTAGTTTGAATGGGATATTCGACCTGCCATAGTGTCCAGGTGGTTCCAGGTGTGAACCACGACCCGGTTTTGTTTTTTTTTTTTAATTCAGCGCTAATGAGTATTAACCACACTTTACCAAGGAGGCGCGTGACAAAAATGCTTAAAAGTGTGTGAGAGAGCTAAAACTGACACCTCATTGTATAATACTAGCTAGTATGTAACAGTGATGTGTAATTCATGTGTCTGTGTGGGCCTGTAGACTCAGGTCTCTGTGAACAGGCACCAGCGGGTCCTCCTACGTGCGTCTCCTGGATGAAACATGGTAGGAAAGTGTTATTAGAGAACTACAAAAACCACCGAAACTCTTGACTTTCCTCTATTTGAGGGCTAGTGACTAACTCCTAAAGTCCCGAAGTAGCCTACTAGTAAGGGGCCTACATGCCATTCAGAGATATAAGACATGAACCTGAAGAAAGAGGGGAGCAGTAGGCTCGTTGGCTTCCTTTCTAAAATAAAAACCAAATGACACAAATGTTGTTTACCCTTTATGAATAGGGATGTAAAATATTGATACACTTTATTATCGTGATATCATGTTTTCTGGTACTATATCTATTCTCTAAAATACAATATTGTAATATTGTGATACATAAAGTTTAGTGGCAGGCTGTGTTGTGTTTAAACCACCAACTATCAGACAACAGTGTCTTCCATCTTCTCTGTTTTGACTGCATAAAAGGTAGTTTTTTAACTCAGATTTTATATGATAGTTTGTTCTTTATATTATGACAGTTTTCCTAAAATAATACTTAAAAATAGCAATATATCACATAGATGCTTAAAGTTTCACAATATATCACAATGTTGTATTGCGTATGTGATGCATACATACTGTATATTATTGCCAATACACAGCCCAGTTATGAATATTACCCTGTTGCATTTTATATTTATCAATGTAGTCCTTTTTTTTAAATATAACAATTGTTACAAAGCACTTTATGAAAAGAGAAAAGACATCAAATGATGTAACACTCATCAAATATACAAATGCAACACTGATTTTTGCTCCCATTTTTCATAAGTTGAAGTAAAAGATCTTATTTCTCTCAAATTTTGTTCACAAATTTATTAATCATTCACATTAGTGAGCACTTCTCCTTTGCCCAGATAATTAATCCACCTGACTGGTTGAGGCATATAGAGATGTTGATTAAACAGTGGATTTATTGCACACACAATAAAAGGTCATTCTAAAATGTGCCATTTTATTTTGGAAAAAAAAAACAAGTATGGAAAAAAGATATAAAAATCCCAGTGCAACTAACTACGGAAAATATTTTTAAAAATCTGATAATTTGCTAGCTCCAGTTATATTTTCTAATACAGCCACTTGATGATATTTTCTCACCATCTGATATAATAGGTCACCCAGAATCCATTATCCAAGTTTCTCCCATGACATTCAGGCAGAGAGTTTATTATTCCCTAAAAGGGACACCATCTCTAAGACAGCATTTCTTCTCTGTGTTGTCATGGCGTTCAATTTCTCTCTGAGGCTCAAAACCACAGTAATGGTAGGTTTATGTATGACTTAGGACCTTAATATATGTAAGTGCAGAGAATTCAGTTGTCACTTAACATTGCAAAATGAACTTTCAGCAGCTGGTAGTGGTAATTTACATCACACCGTATAGATTTAAGTATTTGCAACAGTTTTTGCACACCAGCAACAATGGTATTGAAAAGTATAGACATAAATATGCTTCATCCTACTTAACCATGATTAAATATCACTAAAAACACTGTTGTTAATGGTGTCACTCATCTTTAGCCAGAGTAACTGATTTTGGGGGTGTAAGATGTGTCTGCACTGCTGTCAGTTATTTGTGGATAGTTTTTTGGTGAAGTTTGGAGTTAGAGTGCTGTGAAAGTTTCCCTTCCTTCCAAATGTCTGTCTCACCACTATTTTTGGCCTTAGCTCTTTGTACTTCTGCCTCAGCATGTCCCTTCTGGCCTTGTTTCTTTTCCAGTCGAGCTCTGTCCTCTTATTTGTACGTGTCAGTATAGGATGATGAGGGAGAAGAGGGCGTTATAGAGGAGAAAAATGTGTTGAATAGACAGATGGAGGAGGAGTAGCTGCAGCCAGTGAGGAAGCTGGAGGAGGACAATCCTCAATCCTCCTCAACCATTACCCATCAAGCTGTAAAGATTCAGTTTGATCTTACTAAACAAACAAAAATCACATACATAGATTGATTGATGTCCCTATACTGCAGTCATCTGACAGGCACTATCCCTAATAGAGCTGTCTGCTACAATATGTTGGTTTGTCATACTGCTACTGTTGAAAATCAATATAGTCAGGTCCCATGACTGCAGCTAGTGGTCATTTGAAAAAATACATGTTGTGGGCCAGAAAGCACCAATGACTGGCAGTTTGTTTGTCCACTTACCAACACAAACAATGACATACAGTTATGAAATATTATAATATTTGACCGCATAAATCAATATAAAATGTTTTCTAGTGTGCTAGTTAGTGTGTTATTTCTATAAAGCATCATGAATAGTCATGACAACTTATAAATATAATTAGACAGTGCTATATACAGATCAGGGTTAGGTTTCTTTCATCACTTCACTTAAAGCACCCAAAGACCACTTATAGTCTCTTATAATCACATTATAATGCATTTTTACCAGTGATTATTATGTATTAGAAAATTATGTATTGATAATACATTACAACTATGAAAAATAATAATAAATTAACATTCTATGGTCCCTGCAAAAAATTATGTGAGTAATTATACCATACCATATTATTATACTTTAATCTATAAGTCATTATAAAATGCTTTATAATGTGTCATGATTGAAAAGCATAAAAAAAAAAGCATGGTGAATATTTATCAGTGCTTATAACCATAATTAAACAGTGGTATAAGTAGTTTATAGCATTATAAGAATGTATATAGTGCATTATAGACACAGACATACCTTTATTCCTTTTTTTGTGTGCCCATAACTCTAGTTTTTAACTGAAGTAGTTTATTTTACTGGATAGATTGACAACTAGAGGTAACAACCAGACAAAATCATTTTTATGTATAATATATCTATATCTATCTATCTCTATATATAAATGTATATATTTAATAATTTTGTCATTTAAACAGTTGGCATGTTTCATCTTTTCATTTGCTGAATTCTCACTTTTATACACCAGAGGGAGTTGGTGAGCATTTCTTCTTCAATCACAGTTTTGCACTGCACTCTTTCATAATGCTCTTTGTTTCAACTTGACAGAGAGAAGATATGTGACTGTTCAGGACAGAGGAAAGACTGTGACATCTGAAGAGGGACACGATGAAAGTGAAATGGCTCGGTAAGCCGTGTTTGACACTTTGACCCCGGACACTGATCCTGTCCCGCTGGCCTTTGGGAGTGTTTGCATGCTTGTTAGGCCATATGTCCATACAGACATATTCTGGACACACTTGCATTCAAAAACACAAATTCCTGCCTTTCCCTTCTCATAAACACATGCTAGGGTACAAACATCCAAACAAGCATGCGGTCACATGACGAGCCAGACTGTGTACAGAGTGGTGATAATCGCTCTCCTCAGGCTGTGTCATTGAGGTCATCTTGATGGGACACAAACCATCAGAAGGCAGCTGTTACGAGCAATAAGAAACACTTTCATCTCATCTGTGAAATGCGTGTGTCCAATCTGATAATGACACAGGGACACACTTTGCACACACTTAAAGGCAAGACACAGGAAGAAAGGAAATGTATCCTAGTATTGTCTGTTTGTGGTTGACCCCGTCTCTCCTGACAGCATGCACAGTGGCTAATGGCTGTTCCCTTGAGACCCACCTATGCCAACCACCGACTGGTGTCGTGTGACTTGTTAGCATATTTGCTTAATTATATGCTTCCTTTAAGCTCTTTTTGCTCTAAAAGTACCTTCCTCTCGCTGAAAAGACCAAAATTACAAAACTTTGGTGAAATAAGCTGCTTTTGCAAGACATTACTGACATTACCCAGTTCCAACACTGTAAAAAAAATAAACTTAAAAAAGTGAGTGTCTGAGCTGCCTTAAAATTTTAAGTTGTCTGAATTTGAAAAGACTACATGAGATCATTTTGTAATGATTCAAAACAAATAAACATTTCTAGTCAAATAAACTTGTTATTAATTTTGTTGTACATGAGAAAACATGTTCAGTAAGCTTAAGATACTAAGTTGAACTCACAGCTCATCACTCACACTGACGAACATTTATAACATTTGATATTTATCATAATTTATTAACTTTTACTTAAATAATTAAATTCCAACCTTCATCATGGTTTGCAGTGTTTATTGTGGAAACAAGGGACCATGTCTTATCTTAAAGGATGTTATTTGACAGTTTTCACCATATATGTTTTCTTCAAACAACAAAAAAGACGAGTCTCAGGTGACATTTAACTTCAAACCATGCATGCTGTAAAGTCAGCTAACATTCTCTTATTTCTTTAGAAACTTAATTCATTGAGTTGATTGAACTTTGTACAGTACACTCATTCAACTCATCATTTCAAGTCAAAAGACATCAAGTTAGAAGAAAAATAGAAATAGAAATTTAATTAACGTGAATAAATGAAACTTGTATATCATGTTTTCCACAATGAACCTTTTAAAGTAAAACAAATAAACTAATAACTTATGAGGCCCTGCCTGATTATGAAGCTCCTTGATGTCCAGTTGGACTTATAGGGAGGAGGAGGAGGGGAAGGGGTTATGTGAGGATTAGGGAACAAAAGGATCCTTTTCTGTCATCAAAGAGGATCTGCTCCCAACTCATCCCCTGCTCTCTGGCGACAGCTTTTTATTTTTCAGGAGGGAGTGACGGCTGCAGGGAGGAGGGAGGAGGGAGGACTATAGCGGGAGAGTTTGATGGTAGGGGATGCAGATTTCAAAGTAATCTTTAACTTTAAGCCCTGCGGTCCCTGTGAAATGAAGCTCTCTGCCCCAGACACAGTGTTGCCTATGGCTCCTGGTGGAAGCCTAACACCCCTCCTTTTTTCCTCGAGCATTTGTCACGGTGGCATTTAAGTGGCATTACTCACTGACTGGATGACCAAAATGAAGGAGTCCCTTTGAGAGACCTGAAAGGGATGGATTTTTAACTCCTGAGACCAGTGTCGCCTCTTAAAACAACACTAAGTGCAGATAAATACCCACTGTGTTACTGGAATTCAGCAAATAAATGAAGACATCTTCTTGAATCATAACTGACCTACCAGCTGTAGCCAGCGTTTTAGATCTGCTGAGGTCAGGAGCCCAGATTCCCTAAATTCACCTTATTTGACCAAAATACTACCTGGCTATCAGAAATTCTTTCATATGAACTAATTCAAAGAACCAGTGTGAAGGATTTACACACTGACTACAAACAAGTTGTCTTACCTTCCCGTTCCAGGTGTGTAGGAGAGACTGTGTGGCCGAGAAACCCGCAAAAAAACATGAAAGGCCCTCTCTATTGTCAGTGTTTCTAAGATTCATCTTTATCTAGAGAAGAAAAGCACATTTCCAACAAAAGAGGGGTTGTCAAAACTTTGTTTAGCGCGTTTCAAAATATAAGAGTTTAACTTTGATTCAAAACTCAAAAACAAGTACAGCATGTATATATGTACATATATATATATATATATATTGAAGCCTACATAATGGTCTAAACGCTGTGTCAAAACCCTTAAATCATTTTTCCATATTTAATTATATTTTGTTAATTTATTTATTATCTCAACTGCAAAACATCTCAATGTTATTATGTAATTTTTTTCTAAATTAAACTGTAAAACAAAAAAAAATTATTCTACCTATGCACGAATAACATAATAACCAAAACAAAATTTGTTTCTGTAAATAAAAGAATGGATAATGCACATTGGTGTGCTAGAGTCCACAAAAAATTAATGTGATTTTAGAAGATACTAGTAGTTTTTACACATTTTAAGAATACAGGATGCAAATGATTCAATAAAAATATTTTTTGCAGGGTAAGAATGTCACTGTAAGATACTCAGTATAAAGTAAACACCGGAATCAGCCTTACAAAGACACCATATATAGTTTGTGTGTAACTGTACAATATAAATAACTATTTATGTCATTAAAATTCCCCAAACTCCAGGAAACAACACTGAGGACATGACTGGAGTCCTTACTAGTGGCTACTACCTACCAATTAAGCATTTTTTTTAATTGCACACTCCCTGTAACCAGACCTTGGTGGGAACGGTTCATGGAGTTTGCATCCTTTTGCAGTTTATGGAACTTTGCAAAGTTAAGCCCATCAAGATGATTTAAGACCCCTAAGAAGTCATCTGCACTTCCATTGTCTCACTACTTTACAACACTACCCCAAAGTTATTTCTCTCATCTCGTGAAGGCTCCTGTCCCCTCGGGGTCATTGGCTTGGGACCCCCTGCTGACCTGGTCCACCGCGGGGAGTCAGTGTAATCACACAGAGGTGGATATTGGGTAAAAACAGGTTCTATCATTGGCACAATAGGTCGTGTTGTTAATAATGATAGTGATGGAACAGGAATATCATAATAAATAAGTCACATAACAACAGCTCCACACATACCACACCTGCTGCACAGTAGCTGCCAAACGCCTAATGAAATCTGTCTTAATAAATAATATCAGTGCAGAAAACAAATGTAAGAGGAGAGTGGGGGAGGAAACTGCTGTAATGAGCAGTCTTGCCATTATTCAAGTCATTGTGCACGAATGTTTCCATTAGCAAGACCAGTTAAAGTGCTTTCTTCATGATTTTTTTCACATTATCACGGTCAAACAAGCAAGAACTTGAAGCTGAAGTGCATTTAAAAACTAAAGAACATAGAATTACATACAAAAGGTTCATTCTGTAAGTCTTTAGTCTGTATCTAGTTTTATCGTATATGAGGTTACTTTTGCTAGTATTCGCAAGTATTGCAGTATTCATGTGATAAGTGGGATAATGTGCAGTGAGTGGGTTATTATTTGAAGTAAACCCTAACAGGGTGACGTAAGACTCAGATGCAAAGTGGAGGGTCTTGAATCACCCACTGTACATTTCCCCTTACTTACATGGCTTTGTTAAATCCTTGATTCTGATTGGATCATTATTCAAAAATAAACACCACCAGGGTGATGGAGGCAGAGGGGTCTTGATCATCATGACCTGCTGACCCAGTGTAATGACCTGTTCACTGTTCATTATGGCTAACATGAACTACATGTAGTAGACAGTATGCAGGTTTTGCTTGAGCCATAGTGCTTCTACGACCATCCAGTCCTTTTTAAACAGCAGACATTTGGCTGTTGTCAAAAGGTTGTGTCTAGATGTGAACCCAAGATATTAAATGCTCTTGTATGTATTTATATGTTATTTCCTCATCATGCACTTTGTACAAACTAACTGTTTTGCAGTGTGACAACACTGGTTAAGATCTGCTTATGTTTAGGGACAGAAATCACTGACCATTTAAGTTAAGGTTAAAATACTGCAAGATCTTTTGCTGATCTGGAGTCCCCAGCTAGACACAACCATGTTACTACCCAGCAAACGTGAGACATCTGCCAGATCATGACTACATTGTTTTGGTTGGTCCAGGACCTCATATGTCTGCACAAAAAAAATCAGAAATCAGGTTGGCTATCTGGATGTCTGACTACAACCCTTCTTGGACATTGACATGCAGTTCAGTATTTGAACATCTGGTCGGCGGCATTTCCAGAATTTTTTGACTGGGGTGGCCTTAATGGGGGACTGACTTATGCAGGGGTTGCATGGGGTATATGCAGGGACACGCACCTGCATGTGAGCAGGTGTGCATGAACATGCTCATATTAATGTACCATTTCTTATATCAACTTTAGTTATTTAACTAAACTTAGGGTTTATTTAAAAAGTTTTATAGTCCTTCTTGTCACAGCATAAGAGAGTGAAATACAAAGCCCTCACCTCCATTGTACCTCTTCCCTCAGGCTGTGAGACTCCCTAATACTCCATCACTCCAAAATACTTTTATTTTTACGATTTATAATTCAAGTAAATTAACCTTGTAAAAAAGTTTTGTCCCTAAACCTATCCATATCTTAACCACTGCGTTGTTACATTATAAACCAAAGCACATTTAAAAACACTCATCGAACAGTTGGTTCAAACAAAAGTTCCTCCTCTAACTGGACAGATAACCAATCGATCTTGAAGATAATGGGGTGGACCCCCATCCTTCCCTGCCACAAATAATATGTATAAATTTTTAATAATATATTTGTTGCTTTTATTTGATAGAGAGGGAGAATGCAAGAGGGCTAACACTCCTCTGGACATCAACACTAGATGTCATCAAAAAGGCGCCTTAAAAACTTTAATTCCAGCTCCTCAGGATGCTTTTTCAGTGTACGAGACATCTTTTAGACATGTTCTATCCAAGTGTTCCAGTAAGTCATGACAGTGAGCCAGCAATGCCAGGACCCTTAAAACTGAAGCAGCTAAATGGAATTCAGCCGCCACTGATTGTATTGTTTACATCATCCTAATATGAGATAAACTCCACTTTATTGTTGATGAAACCTGTCCATCATGTAAATTGCCATAGTAGCTACAGTCATTCATCCATGTCCACAGGCATCTTTAACAGTGTCTCAGCATATTGACATATTGACAGGCTTCCCTTTAATCATAGTGACCAGGCTGAGTGTGTCCCCAGCTCTGCAGCCAGAGTCATATTACATAAGTGAGGGAACTGAAGCTGCTTGTTTCAGTTTCAGGTCGGTACTTTAACATACATATTAACCAGGTGAGAATGAGCGAGAACAGGGCGAGAACACTGGCGACAAACAGGCAGACAGGACCGACGGGCGGTGTAATCTTGTTGAAGTTGTGGACAAAGATGAGGCCCAGAAACAAAAGCACCACCATGGACAGGAAGGAGAAGATGGCGCACACACAGCCGGTCACAAACGCGACTTGTTTACAAGTCTGACAGCTGTCCTCGCCTGAAGAAGACTGGGCGGGACCTGTCTGGACATCCGTGTTTGACTGCTCCTCGGGCCGGTGCGTTTTAAGCGGCAGGGCTTCAGTCAGTGCGGTGTTGTCTGGGAGGTTTTGAACCCGATATTCCGGCACCGGGGTGCGGTGTCGACACACGGGGCAGCCGATCCTCCATCCCCGTCCCTCCCGGCTCTGCAGAGCGTCCAAACACTCCTGACAGAAGGTGTGGGAGCAGCTCAGGAGTTTGGGAGTGTGGCGGTCCAGGTCGAAGTAGTTGTAGCAGATTTTACACTCATATTCCTCGCTGGGAATCGAGTCGGCGGCGTCAGGCGGAGCGTCGTTTCCTGCGTCCACCGCCTCCGCCATGTTCAGTCTATATTAGGCTGCAGAAACGGCGTTATTGTACATTCATAATCCAACTACCCAGAGCACACCGAGGAGAAAATGCAATAAAACGTCAAGTGAGAAAAATGCCCTCTGTGCATTTCCCGGTGTGAGTCAGTCCCGTAAGCTGCCGTGACTCCATCCGGTTGCACGATCGCACACTTGTTGTGTAACCGGCCTGGGGCTCAACCCGCGGCCAGGGACAAGCTGACCATTAGGCTTCATCACGATCATATTACCAGAACTAAACCTGCAAAAAATCCAGTCGATAGACTAGTTGAAATTGATTTTCCAACTTGGTGTGCGCCACCTGGCTGATCTGACACAAGTGTAAGTGTGGTTCACGTGTATAAGGTAGATTTAATAGGCCTATGTAACCGTATAATTAGAATTTAGCGCCTGCAGGGACAGTGAAGCGCACCGTGTTGTTGTGTCCCTCTGCTGTTCAGCACCACAGGCAGTGGACAGCTCCGAGCAGAGCGGTCAGCTGTGACACCTTCACATCAGCACCGCCGCTGCTGCTGCTGCTGCTGCTGCGGTGTATTTACCTACTGAAAATACCAATAACCACTGTGCATATCAGTCTGATCTGCTTTCCTTCTGTGTGGAAGCCCATTTCCGCCAATGTGATGGGAAAAAAAGTTCATGTAAGTCATTCTAATGAGAAACTTTCTCAAAATAATGACTTAGTATCTCACTTTCTCAAAAATTATGGCAGAGATAACCAGTCAGATACCAACTTGCAGTAAGAGTACCCTTATAAATGGTTTATAATTTATGTGTAGTGTTTAGCCTCAGATCTTGTTGCTTACTTCGCTTATTGTCTTCCCCATCAGCAGCATTTATACCTGTCAGCTTCATTACATATTTGTTAATAATAACTGTGATTGTCTGGATCCAGATCTGGGTCCACCGAGTCGACTGATTCTCTGAAAATGGATGTGTAACAAGTTGACAATTCAGTCAAGCATCGAGATACTAAGTCATTGTTTTCAGAAAGTTACTCATTATTTTAGATACTAAGTCACTATTGTGAAAAGGTTTCACATAATTATAAGATAGTATCTAAATATTTTGAAATACTAACTCAATATTTTGATATACAAAGTCATTATGTGGGGAAGGTTTCTTGTAATGTCTTATAATTTTGAGATACTAACACAATATTTTTAGATACTAGGTCATTATTTTCTTTCATCACTTGGTGATGAAATATACTGGTACTGACAATAACTGTGATATAATAATGAGACCTACTTCCACACTTATGTAATTCATGCTCTGCTGTAAAAGGCGGACTGTTTGTTGCAGAACAGGCATTTGCAAATGCTGTTTTCCTTTCCATACAGACACTATGAGGCCTTCCTATACCTCTGCACATGACCATATCTTAGTCAAAACATGATCCTACGTCTACAAAGACTCTCTGCCACACGCAGAGTCTTGTCTTGACTGATTTTTTTAAGATTTGGGCAGCTCTATAGACAGTGTTTGCCGCTGTTACCAAACAAAGCCATGGCTCCGATGCACCTCTATGACACTGCAGGACACAGTTTAATGATTGTAGTTCAGAAAAGTTTTGACCACATCTGCAGCATCCATACTATAAATAAACCACATTTCATATGGCTTTGTGGGCTTCAAAATATAGTTTGAAATGTTCTTGTGAAAGCAGAAATAATCCAAAAATTGATTCCCCTGCTGGAAAATCAATCCAGTGGGTTCCACGGTGCCAAAGCATTATGTAATGGCATATTTTCTTCACAGCATAAAGAGAGATCGTTATGAAGTAATCTGTCTTTATATAACTATGAAACCCAGATTAGATAAATATCCCTGTAAAAAGAGGTTTGTGGGTTTCATGCTATCAGACAGACAACATACAGTGTCAGCTGTAGGATGTGTCCCCTGTAAATCGAGCTGACATGCGCCCTCTTGTGGCTGAATATATGCTTGCAAGGTTTGGGAGTAGTATGTGGTGTTGAATTGAATATCAGTTACATACAATTATATGCAATGTATTACATTTTAACAGTGTGTTAAGTGTCATGTTTTATTAACAAAAACAGAGTCATCAGAATAATTTTTGAGGGTAGGTGTGAGACCTCTTTTTAAAAACATATTGAGACGGAGAGACAGTTAATTAATCAAAATGTTCGTTAAATCACAATATGGTCAAGTGCAGTATCCAAATTGTAGAAGCTACAATATTTGATAAAGGAAAAATGTGTGACAAAACAGCATTATAATGAAATACTGTAGTGCTGCAGAGGTGACAAGGCCGACAAATCTTGTTCTCCAGATGTAAGGAAACATATTTGTTTGTTACAAACCCCACCAAATTCCACATCGTCATGATTTTAATAGATGTTTTCAGTGACAATGTAAATTGTGATACATTTCCACAAATAGCGAATCATATTGCAATCGTAGTATCTCTCAAAATAATAGAATATAATTTTTACATTTTTTTCTTTTACAATGCTGTGCATCCCTATTTTATATGTTTTTATGCTTTGTTTTGTTGCCATAAAATGCATGATTCTTGAAAATATGTACTTGATAAGAACAAGAGTGTGTCATACACATTTTGTGATTTCAGAGCAAAAACATTTTGCAGAATACACTGTTGATTTTTTCTGCAGACATTTTCGCATCACTTATCATACAAGATTCATCTTTGCAAACTCACTCATCATTAAACAATGTTTATTTCTTACTGTAATATTGTTCTGGTTATATCTGAAACATCTAAAACAGAGGTTTTCAAAGTTGGCAGTGCCAGTGGGCCTCCTCAAGGTGGGTCCAAACAGTTTTAGGGGAGGCACGGTGAATGAAAAAAAAAAAGGGTTATTAAAAGGAGATCACATAGAATAGCCTAACTGTGTAATTTAGTTAAGGAAATACATTCATAGGTACAACATTTGGGAGTTTTTCCCACTTCCCAGAGTCAGAAAATAATAAATGCCTTAGGACTGATCTTTTTTATATGTTTGGTGTAGTCTGGAGTTATTTAAAACAGTAATATTAAGCTACCTTGGCTCAGTCGCAGAATTTGAAAACCCCTGATATAAAATATAATACTGTTTTGTTTTGTTTTTTTTACCAAAATGCACCCAGTTTCTTTGGAGGAAGCAGAAAATCCACCTCTAGATGTTGTCACAACACCAGATAACATGCCGTTCTCCCCTTACACACACAAACACAAACAGAAGTAAAGGGGTTGTGTAGGACAGATAAGAATCTTACTGGAGGTAACACTGCACGTTCATCATGGAGCCATAAACTATTAGCTCCCTGTTTTCAATCCTCATTTACTGAAGTATTAAGGAGGCAACCCTGCATGCCCCGAGGCTGTATGGTTAACAAATGCTCTGCTCCTCTTTTTCTTTTCTCCCGCTCACCTGGGTTCACCTCCTGGGCCTTTGTCATGATAACTGCACACAGTTTGAGTTCCCACTGAAGTGTTGTGTGGGTCACATGTATTTGATAAGATCAAACACAGCAGAAAAACAGTGCCTCCTTTGGGAAGTACCTTGTAACAGTAACATCCCAAGGCTACTAATCACAGAGTGGATTTCCTTCTGCTGAAGATGCAACGTTTCTGAGATGCTTATCTAAATGTTGGCCTGGCCATTCTTCTAATCGGTTTCTTCTATTTCACTACTATAGTCATTGTCATGCAAAGCTCTTTTGAATCAGTCAACTGCTGCAGGTTAAAACATCAAACACATAACTGATTATATATCCCAAACAAAAATAAAACCAGAGGCAGTCAAATTGTATTATGAAGAGCATTATAACCACACTTGCGTTTTGGTTTAAGACCTGAAGAATCCGATTTTATCAGAATTAGAATCAGCCAAGTAGGTTCACTTTGGTATATCGGTGTATAACCATTAACATAGTATGAGAAAAATATAAAGCATGGCACTTTATGCTAACGCTACATTAATAATCATGAATTCATACATGACTTCATGCATGAAAAAGCATGAATTCATTCATGTAGTATGTTAAGAACTGAGGTATTTCAGTCATCATGATTACTGACTTTTGGGCTGCAACTAACATTATTTTCATTATCAATTACTCTGTTGATCATTTCCTCAATTAATTAGTTGTTATTGTTATTAGTTGTTTGATCCATAAATGGTAAAAAAAAAAAAAAAATATTAGCCTTTCCCAAAGCCTATGATGATGTCCTCAAATGTCTTGTTTTGCCAACAACCCAAAGATATTAAAGAAATTAGAAAATAGAGGCTGAAATCAGAGAATTTGGACATTTCTTCTTGGAAAAAAAAATCCCAAGCAATTATCAAAATAGTAGGTGGTTAATTTCCAATTAATAATTGGTTAATAATCAATGAACTGTGGCAGCTCTAGTTGTAATTAATTAAGCATTTGGAAAAATAAAAAATGCACAGTAGATCATAATGTTGGACTGCATTTTGATTTTCAATCACTTTGTTAAGAAAAGAAAATTTCTATCATGTTCTATCATGTTTGCAGAAGCAACAAATGGTTAATACATGTCATTTCACAACTACAACTACAACTACTACTTATCATATGTTATTCATTAGCGTTAAAGACGGACAGGTCACCACTTTATTTGAGGAGCCACAAACATGATGAAGTCATGAAGAAGTAATGCAACACTAATGCATGAGAACTGCTGTGACCCACTTTTTTTTTGGCCTGCCCCGTTAACTGCAGACTTACCTGTCAAGAAGACATGGACATTATTAATAACTCAGAAATTAATGATGATTTAAATAACTTGGGTGTTGCATTAATTAGCATGTTGTTCTTGCTTTAAGTTATGCATGAAATACTGTAATTCTGGTACATTCCTTATAGTTCATGACATGAATGAATTCCTGCTTTTTCATGCATGAGGTCAAGTATGAATTCATTATAATTCGTGTATCCTTACCATAAAGATGAAACCAAGTACTGCAAGTCAAGAAGCATAAATAGAAAAGAGAAAGTTGACAACAACATGAAACAACATCGTAAAAAAATAAAAGACAATATGTCCATTATTTAAATAAGAGAGTTACAGTTTGCAGCTGTACAATATGGCACAACACAAGAATGTTTTTGATTAATGAAAGCCTCCTTTCAATGGATCACTCAGAATACAATCTGCATATTGACCTCAGCTCTATTTAGGAACTGTGTCTGCATAACATGTGGCTCAGAAATAGTATACAGTAGTGCACTTTTTCCAAATATGTGTTTAGAGTATTACAAAGAATTGGCAGCAGTAATCGTGCTCTCTGTCAAAGCCTCGACTATAATTAGACCTCAGTGTAGAAACTGATATTATGGCATGTTATTCAAAATTCCCTCACAGCAGTGGCATGATTCTCTGAGGACTAATAAAGGTTAAGCACATGCTGTGTTTACAGCTGCCTGTTATTTTAACATGCTAAAACCACAATATAAACCCAATGAATAATGCAAGTGAGGGTCATCAACTTAAAGGTATCCATCATTCCTGTCAGTAAGAAGCTAGAGCTCTGTTTCTTCTCCTGCAGTTACAGTTTTACAGTGAGGAATGCATGACTGACTATTTTAATTCTGAGAACGAGTTGAAGGTTGTTAGCTTATGCTCGGATAATCACTGTGATGATTCGATTGCCTACACGTCTATCTATGTATTTGATCTGATGGTGCAGAGTTAATCATGAATGCAGCAGTATTCGAAGTCTCTCTGGAGAGAATGGAGATTTTTCCAGTGGTCTAAGGAGGCCTTAGTCTGACACAGTCTGGGACCTTATCTCTATAGGGCCACAGGCAAGATCAAAACTGCTCAAAATTTGCTATTAGGCTATAACTTTATCTTTAGCGGACGCAGAGCAAATTACTCTGTTTTTTTTAATGTGTACGGTTTCAGGAATACAGCCCTGAAAGCCCCTGGCTTATTTTGTGCGCATGCCAAGTAAATGCAACACACTATTTCTTTTTAGGGGCCATTTTGTTCTTTATTTTTGATGCATTTCGTCCACCACCATGCACAGCACATTTCTGACTCAGCTTACCCCGCTAATTGATTTGACATGGTAGATCCAATATCCTTTTCATGATAGTCAAACTTTAGTATGATAACTTTCTTTCCCCCTCCCCGTTCCTTCTTTTATGGACGTATAAGATTTCCACATGTTCTGCGCCCACTTTTTCCCCCTACATATTACATATATCACACATAGACTTACTTATAAAAGGAATTAAACTATACTGCACCACATAATGCGGGATACTTCAATGAAAGGGAGAGGAAAATCAGACTTTCCTGCTCTAAAGCTGGAGTGAATTATAGTAAAACTTGGATAAAATAAAAAGTTGTCTTGCAGCTCTTGTGCATCAAAATTTTGTGTTTTTCCACTTTCTAGTGAACTGTCACAACAGTAGCAACACCAAAACAGCTGGCTTTGCTTATTCATATTTTCACATATGGAAAATTTCTTTCATATCCACATGAGTTTGTGGCAGTAATCTTTTCTTTATCTATAAGGCAGCAAGTTGACAAATCAATTGATTATCAGCCAGAATATCAACTCTGGTGCTGCATCAGTTTGTCTTATGAGGTCATGACCAATCAGTGATTCATAGAGGAGGCCTCTGAACACAATCAGCCTCTATATGCTCTTATTCCTGAGGGGGGGTGGAGAGGGTAGGAAAAATGTATCGGTCTATTAAACACGCCCAATTATCATAATTATCACAACTCTACAAGCTTCAGAAAAAAGTCAAATGATCCCTCGTGGTTGTATGTGTCTATAATCGACCATTTACACGGATGTGTTACACTGCCGTGTGGCTCCACCGCGGGTCTGCGCAGCACCTATTGTTCAGTCCCTGCAACAACTAGTAGATGACGGTGCAGCACAGCTTTTTTTGCGTGGTGTGTGTGTGTGTGTGTGTGTGTGTGTGTGTGATGGAACTCGCGGAAAAAAAAAAAAAAATAGATCCTCCTCTCCACGCTGAATCATCCACGCCATATTTGTCTCCTGACCTCTATTGTGTGTGCTGTCTGGTGGAGCGAAAACCTTCCTAAAAATTCCATCTGTGCTTTGAGTGATTACAGAAAAATTAGCAGTTGGCTCTTTGCAACTTTTACTTTGCAGTATAAGGAAACTCCTTCGTGGATTTACAAAGTGACACACTACTAAACTTTTTACAGTGTTTTATGTACTCACATTCACAGCAAGGGAGACTCTATAAGGAGCGGAACCCCGCAGTGCTTTACTTTTACTTCTATAAATATTACAACTGTTGCCACAACAACAAATGAAGTAGTTGGTTATAGGCTTCTATGCATGATCCTGATGATTAATAGCTGTAATAATAATAATAATAATAATAATGATGATGATAATAATATGGAACATCACGCTGTCATACTATCTTTTAAGACTCTACTTACTGCTATCTTTGTGATATCTCACCTGTTGCAATCTACTGTCAGTCCCATTTCATCATAATTCTAACTTTATTATTATTATTATTATCATAATTTTAAGTAAAAATCTATATAAAACTTAAATAGATGTTGAACATTTTCCCCAGCGTTGGTCTCCCACGTGCTGCTGCTTTTAAGCTCAAAAATGAGTGCGCATAAGCGACCAGTTGGGATGCATCATGCCATAATAAGTGCTCAGTAGGTGTTTGACGTGTACATGACTTCTCTCTGCTCTACACTGGAAACACGTATAAAATCCGGATAGTTGATCATTTGGTTTAGTCTGAGTCGATGCAAAAAACAAACAAACAAAACAAAACAAAACATCAAGCCAAAAAACAAACAAACAGATTTTCCAATGTTTTTTTTAATTTAATAATAATGATAATAATAATAATAATAATAAATAAAAATGAACTTTAATATAAACTTGTCAAACAAAGTTAAGTTATTTGCCATTAAGTAGCCCACATATTTATTATATTAAAAACTGAGAAAGCTAAACTAAACTAAGCTGAACTAAGAAAACATGTAGGCTAATAAGAAACTACTTTAACAATAACTACTATTTTTATTATTATTATTCTTAATGATAATAATAATACTAATAATAATTAAATAATAATAATACTAATAATGATAAAGCCAACAAACTCTTATAATTCGTAACAATTCTAATTCCAATTCTTTCACTAATAAGAATTCATGATAAATAGTGTTTATTAATAGTTTAGGTAAGAGAAAGATTAATATGCATATAACATATCTTAGATTGTGTGTGTGTGTCTGTGTGTGTACAGTGTGTGTGTGTGTGTGTGTGTGTACCTGGAAGGTCTCAGCATTATAATGTATAATTGCTGTATAGTAACTTTTGTCTTTCAGAAAGCTTATTTATTCACTAATATATGCTTTCAATGAAATTGTCCATGTTTAAATACTTTCTAATACAGAGTATAGTTATCTGTACTCTTTTTTGTTTGTTTTTTTTTATTACCTGACAGGATGGCTGGTGAATCATGCATTATAAATGAGTGTATTCTGACCCAACATGTTGCAGATGCACAGTGTATGAACTCTTGGGAGCATGTAAAGAATATGTTCTTGTATTTGTTAAGTGTTGTATTATGAACACATTAGCTGTCAGTGTATTTTTGGGGAAGGTGAATAATGGTAACTTGTTTTTTTTTTTGTTTTTTTTTAAAAAAGGAAAGTAATGCATCTTGTTACCTGTACTCTACATTTTCTCCAATTAAAAATCAAACTAAAAAAATGTAGTTTTTTGTAATGAACCTGCAGTTTTACTGAATTAGATTATTAAACTTTATATGAGCCTCAGTATCTATAATGGGAAGAAGAATACATAATTCGTATTTCAGCAGAGGCAGTATCAGATATTTTTAATTTAACTGGTGTTATTAAAAGTTGTGCACTTGGTGAAAAAGTTTCCTGCGCAGTAGCAGAAGCTTGTGACCTCATGAGGTCAATCCAGATAGACGGGAGCTCCTGCTGTCCAATCACAAAGCTCCCCCAGCCCCTGAACGTCCGGGTCTTTGACCAATCAGGAGGCGCAGCGCGGAGTCAGAGGGGACAGCGAGCACAGATAAAATGTTTGACTTGCATCCATCGTCTCAAACCATCCTCTCAATCCCCGCAGGACTGTTAGCGACCTGCACTTTGGTTTAAACTCTCACTGGATACCAACAAGTCAACAAAACTGAAGGATTCAGTTTTCAACCTGTTACACAAGGAACTGCAGCGCGTCTGTAGAGAATTATTACAACTTTAAAAAAGTGTATTTTGTGGGATTTAAAGCGACAAAAAGAAAAAAGGCAGCTTCGTTCAAAGTGTTGCCTGACAGAAAGTCAGGATCATGACAGCGCTGGCTGGAGGTTTACCGAGAATGATGAGACCAACTCCTCACCAGAACTACCCGCGGGGAGGATACTCTCTGGAAGGTAAGAGACTCACTCTGACTGCCACCAGTTGCTGCTCACAAATTCAACTTCCAGAAAACTTCAGCAAAGTTGACAAGCTCGAGCTCTGAAAAGTTCCAAACCTGCAAAAATGTTATTATTAACGACTCATTTCATCTTGTATTTTTCTGAAGTTTTTAATGTCTTTTTTTAAAAATAAGAAGAAAACCATTCCCAGGTTAAGTCTACATTTTAAGCGGCAACATGAGGCGCTGTTTCAGTTTTATTTATTTAGTCTATGATAATAATTATTTTGTTAGTTATTTCTCACCCTGTCACATTGATTGGGTAAGACATGCTTGACAATTTTCGTAAAGAAAAATATTTCTTTCTCATGCTACTAGCAGAAATCTTTTGCGAAAATTAAATCATTTTATACTGAATAATCTCTAAGACTAAGGATGTTTATTAACACAACTCTGCAGCGCAGTGAAGTCTTTGATTTTCCATATTTGATTGCACTGTAGTGTAACTTCTCGTATATGATTTCCAGCAAAGGTTTTCCTGACAGTTTGTAAGTTCTTTCTCATCACTATATTCTTGTTTTTGGTTTTTAATCTTTGGGTTTTGGAGGTGTTTTCTTTTTAAGGTTTTTAGTTTTTGCCTTTTTTTTTTTTTTAATATAGAACCCCAGTTCCCAAAAAAGTTATTGCACTGCGTAAAACTTAAATGAAAACAGAACGAAATCCTATTCGGAATGATTAAAAAAAAACATTAAAGTTTGTCATTTTGAACATAAAATATCATGTCTTTGTTCTGTATTTGCAGACCATTGCATTCTGTTTTTTTATTTACTTTGTACACAGCGTCACAGCATTTTTTTTCTGGAATTGGGGTTGTACAAAAGAAAAATAAGACATTGTTTAGTTCTTCAATTTTTTGAGTATTCAGTAACTGAATCTCCTGCGCTGCTGTCCATGCAGTGTCCACCCCGTTAGGACAGGGCCGGGTCAACCAGCTCGGTGGTGTCTTCATAAACGGCAGACCTCTACCGAACCACATCCGCCACAAAATCGTGGAGATGGCCCATCACGGCGTCCGGCCGTGCGTCATCTCCCGTCAGCTGCGAGTGTCCCACGGCTGCGTCTCCAAAATCCTTTGCCGGTACCAGGAGACAGGCTCCATCAGGCCGGGGGCCATCGGAGGCAGCAAGCCAAAGGTGAGAGATCAAGTCAAGATAAATTAATGTTAAATATAAAAATAAAGATAAAGAAAGTGACAAGAAAATTTATGTGAAATTCAGCAGAGAAGTTTAGAATAAAGTAAGTTTGATATAAGATTTAAATTCCATAAAGAGGAGTTGTCTTATGGATAATCAAATTTCAGAAGAGTCCAGTCATTGTTCTGGATAAATATGAGTTTGTGATCTTTAATAAACACAAGACAAAGCAGATTCAAAGTCACGATGTTCAATGACACTTGTGAAAAAGTCTCTTGGAGAATTATTAGGTCTACAACTCTAAAGTCTGAGCTAAATAATCTGTTGGATTTCTGTGTCGACTTTTTAAATTATAGCAAATAATTCAACTTTTCTGTCTCTCCTGTTGTAGGCCTCGAATCTAACGAACGACCTGACAAACTCTTCTTCTCTCCTTCCTCCCATCACAGCAAACCGCTTCTCCAGAGGTGGACAAGAAAATCGAAGAGTACAAGAGAGAAAACCCGGGCATGTTCAGCTGGGAAATCAGGGACAAATTACTGAAAGATGGCATCTGCGACAGGAACAACGTCCCCTCAGGTAGGGGACCAGTACCAAGGAAACTAAATTTTCATTGAAAAATACCAGAAAGGTCGTGAAAATAATTAGTTTATATTTAATAAAAATAAAGTTTAGTACCATAATAATGAGAAGAAATGTTTTTTTTTTCTTTTTAGCTATTTGTGACATCAATTGTGTGTAGGCGTAACTATATTTCTGTATACACTTAACTCTTGTTTTTTGCATAACTTCTTTTGGTCCTGATATATTTAATATGTATTTCTATCTTTTCTTTCCTAAGTGAGCGCAATCAGTCGCATCATGCGGTCTAAATTCGGCGGAGTTGGAGACGACGAAGAGGATGATGATGAAGTGGTGAAGAGAGAGATGGAGGAAAACGAACCGCGGACAAAACACAGCATCGATGGCATCCTGGGAGACAGATGTAAGTGCAGATTTATGGTTTAATATCTTGGCTGTGTGTTTTAGAAATGAACGAAAATTTTGTGATCTCTAAGGAATCGTTGTTTTTTGATCGCATCGACTTAAACTGAAAACTTTTAATACTACCACTACTAACAGTATTAATAATAATGTTAATAATAATAATAATAATAATACTTGTGGCATCGCACCGCATTAAATACTGCGATTATTACTTTTATTCATGCCAACTGTTTTATTACCCTGCACAGGAAAGTTAAATACATTAAAGTTTCAGGCGTTTATGCTTCTGAGATTTAACAAAATGTGCAAAGATTTTTTTTTAAGTGGATAATCAAACATTTGTCTAACTTCCAAGCCTGAGAATATTTTTTACACACAATCGGACACTTGAGGATGAACTTCATGAGGGGACAAAGCGGGGAGAGTCCATTGAGACTCACACCTCAGTTTGACGAGCACAAAAGCCAAACTGCAGTGAGCGGCTCAGTGGTGTACAAAAAGACGCCAGGGCCTTTCAAAATGGGCAAAGAAAGGGAGAATAAACTGCGCTGACAAAAGGCCCGGAGAAGACATTATGAACCCGCAATGAGCGATGAATTATTCAGGGACACCAATAGGCCCAGAGCGACCTGGTTTATAGACTGCTCAAAAAAAAAAACCTGCCAATTTGAGAGCTTTTCCTTCTGTTTACAGTTTGTCACTCAGAAAGAAAAAAAACATACGGGAAAAGAAGAGCAGACTTTGCGCAAACACCTGTTGATTTACGACCTGTTGGGGTCTGGGGAGTGTTGCCGCAAAAGGAAAGGTTGCTGTTGGAGACATAATGGCGTCTAGAGTTAATTATTGATGAGTAGACTTGTAGAAACCTCTATTGTTTTTGGAGATATTCAGTCATGACGCGCGGATATTATTCATTTTAATCATTGTTGTGGGTTTCAGATTTGGTTTCATTGTTCCATTTTAGGAGACGAAAACACAAGGCCTACAAAAAGATAAAATAAATATTAAGTTAATGTGTTTTTTCCTTGACCCTAGTCCAAAATGTGTTAGATTCACGTTATCGAATTGAACGGTGTCGTTACTTTTACGCACGGAGCTTTTGTCACAGTCTTTTGCGCACTGAGCGTGACGCCTTCAGCCAGTGAGCGCAGGGAAACCCTCTTCTTCTCTTCTCTCCACTAGATTAAATCCAAACCTTTTATTTCTCTCCACTTTCATCTCAGACAAAGTCCGCCCCTTTCCTTTCCGCCTAGGGCGCACACATTCATGCAATATCTGTGGGCACTTCCCTCTCCCTCTTCTTCCAGACGAGGCACATCCCTAAAACTCACTTCTGTAAACAAATAAAATAAAATATGACAACTTTCGCACAAAGAAGACGATTTAAATGGAAATAATCAGATGAATTAATAGATAGCGTCTTAAATTAATCTGATTTTTGTTTAATAAGTTAATCTGTCAGGCGGTGTTTGATACAAAATTCTCAGAAAACTTGTGAAAAGTGTAATTTTTGATGTATCTATAACAATGGTATGAATTTCTTGAAAGAAAACAAATAACATTAGCTTTTTTTCACATCAAATAGGTGACATCCTACATGCAAACAGCTCTGAGGCTCTTTCCCCCTCCATTGATATACAGAACAGCCACTATTTCATTCTTGTGTCTCTTTGTGGAAGTAGTTGTTGTTTTTCTCTTTTATAGCTTCTTCATTAGAATGTGAAAAGGGTTGGTTTGGGGACTGAGAGAGTGTCTTCTGGCCAAATATTGATTAAGTAGGTGTTTGCAGAGGCTATTGTTGTGGCGGAGAGAGGCCTGTTGCTCTCTGCCCCTTTCTCCTCTACCACTATTGTTGGCTTTCCTTAAGTGCTAAGATCAAAGCTGACTCATTTAGATTTATTTGTCTGGGAAAAGAACTGCTAAGGTTTGTGGGATAAAGTATACCAGGCAGCAGCAGCCCCGGGTCTGCATGGCATTATCAAGTGGCTGGACCATTGTGGGAAAGGGATGTTTGTTGGAATGAAGTTGTTTATATCTCCTTTAACTGCACTCAACTCCACTGAGTCGAGTGCAGTGTGCAGAATTTAAACAACATGTATGCTTGAGCTGCAGCTTGGATTATTTTTTAGTGCCATTTATCACATTTGCCCATAAAGCAGGAGTAAATCAAACTTTGTGTATCTCTGGAAATTAATTTTAACTGGAAGATTGAATAATGCAGACGTGCCAAGAATTTCTTTTTGGTGCAGAATTAATTGATAGCATCCTTCCCTCTATTTATTACTGTTAGCACTTTAGCCTCATTTAACTAATTAAAGTAACCAAAGTCATGAAAGAGGAGTAGCCACTCTTGCGGGATCCATTTATGGCAGTGGGGGTGAAGAAGAAGAAAAAGAAAGCTCAGAAATACAAACAGTCAAAGGGATAACTTTTCTTTAAAGGGAGTCCTGCGGTGCCAAATTGAATGAGGCCAGTTCTTTCAAATCTGCCATGGTGAACGCAGTCAACATGTAATAATTGGTTTCATTGAGGTGCATTCCAACAATCTGCTGCCATTCTCCTGCCTCCATTGTCCGCAGGCAGGCAAATAGCCAGAGGGACAGGAGGAATCAAGTGCTGACAAAACATGAAAGATTTAGCTGCTTTTGTCAAAGGAGCTGAGTAGGACTTTGTTTGTGTAAATAAACTGGGTTACTGGCTCCCCGTGACTTTGGCATGGATTTGGAGCGAGGGGAAATTTGGAGAGTAAGGAGAGCAGAAAGATCATATTTATGTTTGAGAGTTTACCTTATTTTAAAGCTACTGCAAGGAACTTTCATATTTTGTCAGTTTTGGAGATCCCTGTGGACAAAAATGATTATTTCTACCATCATAACTGCAAACATATAACATCAAAAACTAAACTTATCTGAATAAGATATCTTGTCCTGCTTCTTTTGAACTGGCTAATGTACTGGTCACTGTAACTTTGCCTGGGAAAATGTAAACACAAGCTCATGTCATCTGATTTAAAGCTACTAACTAGTTGTGGTTTTTCTTAATGACTGTCACCAGGTTGGAGTCTCCATGAAATCAGATGAAAAAAACTTAGCCTAATTTTATATTTTCCAAAGGCAGAGTTAGAAAGTAGCAGGACAGGACAGGTTTTTATTTAGATAATTTTTCTGTTATATTTTTCGGTTACACTTCCACTTTTGTCCACAGGGGCCTCCAAAATCAACACAATAAGAAAGTTTCTTGCAGTAGCTTTAAGGAGACTTCGACCCGGTGGCATTTAGGTCATATAGAGGCATCAGTATTATATTATTATTATGATACTGTTTCATAACCAGTTAAAAATTCCTTGTAGTAGCTTTAAATGAGTTTTTAAAAAAATGCAATACAAATTCAGCTCAAAAGCCAGTGAAGGAGGAAACGATGACGGTAGCAGCTGCCACATCCGAGTCATCTAATCCAATTTCCAAAGTTCAAAACTTTTACTCTCGTGAGACGTCTAAGAATACAAACAGATACATTTCTCTCACACACAGGGAGCAAAAGAAACCGAGCGGCATGGTAGTAACCCACAACTTTACTGTAAACAGAGAGATAGATGTTTGAATTTCTAGAACTCGTGTCTTTGTTAGGGGTCCCTGCATTTCCACGGTGAATGAGTTTCGAGATTGGAGGTTTAGAGGAGACCGTCCGTCTCTGCTAGTCACAGGAGACAGAAGGCCTCAATGCAACCAGAGGAATGTCTGCTAGAGCCACATTTCCATTTTCCTCTCAGGGCTGGATAATGGAGAAATTTATATGTGGGCCTCACTCCATGTTTTTCTGTGCTAATAATGCTTATAATGCTGGTTTAGCTCAGTGGACTGCTGGGAGAAAAGAAAAAAAAGTCAAACTATATTTATAGATAGATAGATTTATCTATAGAAGAAAAGTAAACTATCTCAACAAAAGATAAGAAGTTGGTAAAACTTTTTCAAAACTTATAAGTTTTAGTTGGATTCAAACATCAAAAATCTACTCTAGTAAGTTGGCGTGAACTTTTAAGTTTTCTAAACTGTTTATATATAGATAGATAGATAGATAGATAGATAGATAGATAGATAGATAGATAGATTACAGCCCTACGTCCTGCGTTGGCATGATTCTCCAGTCTCCCTCTTTCGGAAAAAAAAGAAAGGAAAAAATCCACACTGGCTGATCTGCAACTGAATGCCGACTCTATGCTTCATTAAAGCCTCTTTCTCTGTTGGCATCCACATTGTGATCCTCCAATATTAATTCAAAGGACAATTAATGAATGCAGGCCAACTTTGAAGTAATGGGCCGGGGTCCTGCCCCGAGCCGGCCCCTCGGCGCTGATGTACTCTCCACATTCTCCCCACTAACCCCAGAGACACTGTGAAGTGAGTGAAAGAGAAGCAATGAGCAATGGAAGGTCAAGGAGAGGAGCCCCAGCAGAAAAAGAACTCTCTATTTCCTTGGAAGTATTAGCCAAGCAAAACTCTGTGATGGGGAGGATAAAGGAGTGTGAAGAGAAAAGGGTCGGGGGCGAGGGGACTCTGCAAAGAGGAGCACAAAGGGATAGTTAATTGAGTAAAGCCAGACAGCGTTGTCAATCACTTAACTTTGTTTAGCCTCAGTTTTTGTGGAGCTGTTTCGTCCAGCACATTGCACATTATGGACACGCCAGCACAACTCTGTTGCTGTTTTGATTAATGTCTTTTTTTCCTTCTCTGAACAAAGAATCCAATAAAAAGAGAACAGAAATTTAAGATTTAAAAAATATGTTCCAAGTCACAGCATTCATTTCCTACATTTGTCTAAATTTGTCAAAATCACCAATACTTATGTACTTTTTTATGAATTGATTATTAAATTAAATGCCAACTATTTTGATGATTGATTAATTTGTTTGAGGATTTTTTTTAAGAAAAAAGAAACCAAAATCCTCTGATTTCAGCTTCTTAAATGTGAATATTTTCTGGTTACTTTACTATATTACAGTAAACTAAATATCTTTGGGACATTTGAGGCTATCGTCATCATTTGAGGACTCTTTGGAAAACATTTCACCCATTTTCTGATACTTAATAGACCAACCAACTAATCAGTTACTGACAGAATAATCGACAATGAAAATAATTGTAGTTTCAGTCCTAAAATGCTCATTTACAACCTCAGTTCAGTTCAGCCTGCATCGTCCTGCCTGAAATTCGGCTTGCAGCAAAACCAGACAGTGTTTAGCAGTGTTTAACTATTTTGACTGTTCAGGACATTTTTTTTTCTTTGCTGATTTATCAAAAGCAGTATCTTTTTTTTTTTTTAAACCAGTACTGTATTGAAGTATAAAATTCAAGTATCATGGCAACTCATGTCCAAACACAGGCGGTAAAAAAACGAGAGAAAAAGTGTGGAATGTGATGATGGCTTCTCTCTCTGTTGAGTGAAGTTTTGTTGCAGGGTCAGTGGTGAGGCAGTGCTCTGCAGTAGCTGTGAAAAGGTCAGGGGCTAACCTAGGGTCACTTGACTGTTAAAACTATCAGGCCCCAGGAGAAGGAGGTTACGATAATGTTTGGGAGAAGATGACAACTGACTGACTCCCAAATATCACATCAGTGAATCAGTGTTGAGCTGTTATTTAAAGTTACTGGCTGTAGGGGGGTAAGAAAATATAGATTATGTTTTGTGCCTTAATAATTCTCAAAAACGCTGTATTGTGAGTTTTCATGTATGGTTCACATTCATGGCAGTGTTGTATTGTTCGTGTTGGCAGTTTGGTTGTCTATCTTCAAGCATGTGACTCTTCCAGAGGTGATAAAACTGCAGGCATTCTTTACTCAAGTAGACATACAGGTACTAAAAAAAGACTGGTAAAAGTAGAAGCAGAAGATTCAACTTTTTTACTTAAGTAAAAGTCATTGCTATATTGTTTTTTTTCTTGTTATGTTGCTTTGATCTTGTTAAGTCTTTTACATCATTTTGTTATGTTGTTTTCATTTTGTTACATCATTTTTTTAATCTTGTTATGTCTTTCCTGTCATTTATGTCATTGTGTTTGTTGTTGTTGTTGCTGTTTTTGTCCCGCTACATCTTTTACAAAAAATTTTCTTGTTACATCGTGCATGATATGCGCTGATTAATACACCAAGGAATTGCCTTTTTTACGTGTTATTGTCTCATCCATTTAGGTTGTAATCAGTCTTGGTTTTGGGAAGGTGGTGCACAATGACGCAAAGTAAAAATAATCAAATATTCCTCTCAAATGCACCAAAACTAAACTAATGACCCTGATTTGAAAATGCAAGAAGTAGAAAGTACAGATATCTGTGTTAAAATATAAGGAGTAAAAAGTGGTCAGGGAAAAAAGTACAGATATCTGAAAAAGTATTTGTACTCAGTTACTTTCCACTTCTGAACTCTGAACTGCAGCCACTGTAACATAACTACATTAACTGAAACAGAAAGAACATAGCTTTGCTCATACTGCACAAAAAGTAGTGCTTTAATGTTGGATGTCACACAGACTGTGAAAATGCAGATCCGACTGCTGATTGCATATAAAACATTTACAATGTTGTGGTCTTCATACTATGACAGTTTTCCTAAAATTAGATTTAAAACACCCAGAATACATTACCTAGCCTACACTATCACAATATATCGCAACATGTTGAATTGTAGGCCCTGTGTCATGATACGTATCGTATCGCCAGGTTCTTGCCAGTGAACAACCCCAGTATGCTGGTTTTTCTGAACGATGTGATTGGTTTGGCTGTCTGGGCTGAGGTGGATCTCTGCTGGTTAGTCTCCGTTTGACTGGAACGTGCGGCAGACTGGCCTGTTGCTTTGTCCCTGCGTGGGTTCTGTGCCGTTGCTTTGTCCCTGCCCCGAGGGTGGAAATGCCACCGTGAAACTGTCACCTAACTGCACCACGGTGGAACTAAATAATAACCGCCGCACACTGGGCACACATAATAGCCATGAAGGGCCATTTGTGGCTTTTTGTCACTTCACCAATATTAGACAGAGATACATCTTTCAAAGTCATATCGCCAGCTACTTCTTTGTCCGTTAAGTGCCAACCTCCTGCGCTTATTCACTCCATTTTTTCTCCGTCCATCACATCATCATCTCCTGCTCTCTTTCTCTCCACTGGCCCCCCTCTTTTCCCAGGCAGCTGCGGGTTCCTGGGGGCTCTTTAGCAAGTCAAGTGAGCAGCAGCCCACTCACTCCCCATTTTTTCCCTTAACTGTTAACCCCAGCTGAGCCCATAAGCTGTCAGTTAACTATTCTTTCCCTCCAGTGCATCTGCTCGCTCTGGCTCTATGTGGCGTGCCACTATTTTATTCAGTGGCTCCCTCGCACTGTGCTCCGCGGCCTGAAAGGGCCAGATCTACTTCCCTGGGCAAATAACTAGTTCATTTGTCTCTTCTGCCCTTTGTTTTGTGTTGCGAACACATGTCACCAGCTCAATTACCTTCTCTATTAACAGCCCCTGGAGGAAGGGCTAGCCAGCCCCTACCAAGGAAAGACTATAAACTGCCCCATATGCTCCGCTTCTCTTTTTCTTTCCCTCTGAGGCTCTTCATCCTTTTTCCTTCTGTTCGATCTTTATTTCTTCAGTTTTCTTGCTTCTTTTCCTTCCGTACTTTAATATCTCTTCTGATTATCTCCAGCTCTGTGTCACTGTTTTCATTTTTTTGCCATTTCGAGCTACATGTGTGAATACGTGTGTGCCTGTGCGTGTCTCTTCATATTAACATCTCTTGAACGGATGGGAGGGGGATGAATGCTTGGCAAGGCGAGTCCTGGCCGATGTAGACTATGCGGTAAACAAGAGCAGTCTTTATTCCCACAGTCTTAGGTCTTTTTTTTTTGGCCTGTTCGAGGCACTTCTGCCGTAGGTGAAGCTAATGGAACTGGACGTTCCCCAAGTTCACATCTGTGACCCTTTGGAGTTTATCTTCCCTGCCTGTCAGTCTCGTCTCTTGATCGATAAATGGTTCTGTTTACTCTGAGTGGACGGTCTGCAGCACTGTCCTCTTCCTGCTAATGTTTGAGTGTGTACAAACACACCTGTAGATGCATGTGTTTAATTTTATTTAAAGCTATAATTTGTCACATTTTGGCATGAAAATGTCTAAAAATGCTGGATGTTTGTTATATATTTTGTTGAGCTGTGTGTTTACATTATTCCACACCTTTCAAACCCAGAGAAACTAGTTATTTATTAAAGGTGATGGAGTGTTTCCGACTAGCCACTAGTTGCTATAACTTTCAGGAAAACATGGAATATGTGGGATATGTCAGAGATTGAGGAAGGAAGTCTTGACCGTCCGTGAACATGATTTCTGCCTGATTCATGTCAGATGGATTTTCATCTGCAGTGGTGGTTGTTTAAAAGTGAAGAAGAAAACTCCCATGATTCCACTCTCCTTCATGATGTCAACAGTCGACATCTTTTGTTATTGTTTTAATTTGAGAAAGAACCCCAGCAGCAGAACTTGCATATTGTGCCTTTAAGAGTGTCTGATCAGGGGAAGAAACCTGTTGAATTCACTTGTTGAATACGCTTAACTGTGCTAAATACTCCCCTCCTAACTTTTGTCAAATAAATGATCCACTCTACTATCTAAACTAGATTATTTTTAGTTTATTAACCTTCATACTACTTTGTTTTGAAAGGTCTGTTTTATGGATGATCCTGCAGCAGCCCCAATTTCCGCTTGAGGGATAATAATCTATCTTTCTATTAAGACTCTTGTCGGAGCCACAACCAAACTGTGAGCAGCTATGGAGTATTTTCAGCTCCCTGGTGCTTTAGCTGCAGCGTAAAATTTGATTTGGGTGTTTAAGTGAGGAGGTCGAGGCCTCCCTTTGTGTGTTTAGTATCCTCTTCTGCCGTTTGTTGCAGGGAATGTGTGGGAACAGCCCTCTTTGAGTAATGCTTCTGCATCAGCGTGCCTTAAAAATCGATCCACAGCGGCATAAGATGTGGATGCAGCGTCAGCTGAGCGCAGAGAAAAGAGAAAAGCGAAGTGAATGGATGAGATGGAAGGGACAGCTCCACTTTTAAGAATGACCAGCACCCCCAGCATCTTCTTCAGGTGCCTTCAGCCTCCCATCTCCTCTCCATGTCAACCCCCATCCCCCCAGCTCTGTGCCCCTCAGGCCGTGCAGGGAGGGAGGGGATGAAGGGGTGCTCCCCTGCTGTGCCCCTCCGCAGCCCCCAGTGGCCCTTCTCTGGACCCCTTTGTGCCCTCCCTCCTCTTCTCCCTCCCACCCCTTCATTCCCCCACTCAAGCCCCTGGCCCTACAGCCCCCATCTCACCCTACAGCCCCCCCCGACTCCCCTGCTGGGCAGGTGACAGGCCCCTGAATGCGGGCCCGGGCGTCCCTGATGGCTCCTACAGATGGAGCGTGGTAATCGGCCCAATAGAGCCCTGCCACAGGCTTTTCCCTGCTAAGATACAAAGGCTCGGCCACATCACTTCCAAAAAAAAAGGAGAGAGAAAGAAAGACAGCGAGTGCAGAGAGAAGGAAGAGAGCAAAAGAGAAAGTACGAGCCAGAGGATGACAAAAGCAACACTGTCATTTGCCATTAAGGGAGCGTCTGTGACGGAGTGTTTTCTCTGGAGTTACTAATAATAAAAACAGGGAGGGGAAAATAAAAGAGAGGGAAAGACAGAAATAAAAGGGGGCATAGGAGAAGAGATCCACCCCCACCCTACGCTGCAGTTAACATGAGTTACAGTGCCAATGGGGAGCTTTCTCCTCATAGGAGTTTTATGAGCTCCCCTTCCCTCCCTCAGGAATCTTTTCGTTTCTGCGCTGTCATTGGTTCTCCATCGTTTTCTTTCTTTCTCTGCTCCTCCGTCATTAAAAAGGTAAACTGGAGGCCGGAGATGGTAGAAACACTTTCACAATACTGAATCTCACACTAACATGTCACCTAGCAATTATTCAAGATTTGTTAAATGTTTGTGTACCTAATTCATTGATGAGACACTGATGCACAATGGTGATTATATTTTACTTTTTTAATCAAAGTAATTGATAGGAACAATCCAGTAGTTCCTTGATACTGGTAGTGACATGTCCCTACTGTTCCTGTTGAATTCTGCACCCTTGTTATCCACTATAAATAAAACTAAATCATACGTCTACTGCAATCACAGATTATGTGAGTTAATGTTAAATACAAACAGTTCCCTTGTTACCATCTACCTCACTACTTGGGTGAGTGTAACATTAGCTGGAGATAACAAACAAAAACGAACAAAACTTTAATCTTTTGTTGACATAATTTACTTTTCTTCTTTAGATCAGTTGAAAGTTGGTGCAATGGTTGAAACAGAAAATATTAAATTATTAACCATAAATCACTTTCACTGCCATGAGTTTGCTCAACATTTTTAATATATCTTTTTTGAATTTTTAAAACTTGAAGATTCAAGAGGAAAAGTAAATTATTAGTTGGAAATACATTTTCAAAACTTAGGAATTTGAGTTGGGCTCAAAACTAAAAAAATGATTAAGTTGCCTTGAAGTTGAGTTTTCTCAACTTTTTCATTTTTTTTTACAGTGAATGTACACACGCTTTATAAGGGTTCAACGTCTGTCATAATTGTGGTAAATGTAGATGTTTGCCCCTGGGGTGCAGCCTTTGTGGGCCCAGAATTGACAATGTACATACTTGCCCCACACTTGTTTTTGCCTCAAGTTTGCAAATTATTCTGTGGCCACAGTGTAAACCATTTTAATGAACTGTTCCCAGCTCAAGCAGCCATTCAGTGTGTGCCAATTCCCTTGTGAGGTCAAAAACAAAATAAGAGTTTACAATATTGATGATATCACCACAGCATTTTTGTAACTTTCAAAACTGACAAGTGTTACAACTAACCTTATGTTACAACACTCCCTAGTCTCCCCTAATGACACTGACTATTTAATAGCTTGCTTTTTCTTCTAGTCTTCTGCTTCAGTGTTGCTTATGTGCTGATTAATGGAAGTTACACTTACTAATCCCAACAATATTGACGTGTTTATAGGAAAAGTATTAAGTTTTATTTTCACGCTGTGTGGCCCTCTCCTTATGCCTGTTGTATTATAAAAATTTACTCCAACTGGTCTCCGGCCACATCCTAACCAAAACAAACCGCATCCAAAACTCATAGTGCACGTTCCAGGAGTGTTTAAGCATCCAGCCAATCCTCTATGCCAGCGTGGCGCCCTTGGTCAAATGTAATAAAGAGCTCTACTCAGCATCAGAATCTTGTGTGCCGGCGGTCTGGAGCGCAGCAGCATTCCCAGGGAGCAAATCCGTGTGTAATGCCTGGTCAGACACACACTGGCAACCGGCACAAACATTTCCTGCTTTGGCTCCAGAGGCTCCAGAGGCAAGGGGAGATCCCTGCTACCCCCTTCCATGTCTGACTTGGCACTTTTTAATTAAAGCTTTAAATCTGGAGGGCAGTCTGGGGAAACAGACGAGCCTCAGTCTTCTTTCGCTTACACCTGTCTCTCTGCTTTTGCCTGTCTTATTTCTTCTTTAGGTGTCTGCTGCATAGTCTAAGAGTGTCGAAAAGGTGCAGTGAACCTTCCTCATGAGGTTTAAGAGGTCCCTCTGGGGTGGATTTGGGAGTGGATTCCAAGTCTTTCTGCCTTGTGTCCATCTGTGTTTGACACATTGTCATGGACTCTATGTTTCATTGAGTGAAAGCCCATAGCCGCAGACGCAGCAGATGCATGTTTGTGAGTGTGCGTATGACTGAAGAGATGGGGGATTGCAGACATGAAATGACGGACAAAGGCAGGCTGTCACGCTAGTTTGTGGAGCCTAATCATTATTTAATAGATGGGTAACCTCCCCCCCGAAATGCAGCAATGGTCCTCTGTCTCTAGTCTCTAGCCTTCTTCTGCTGAATTAGATCCCAATAGCTGTCTCCCAGTTAGCCCAGTCGGTCTCTCCTGCCCTCAACTGAACAAACAGATTAAGAAGCACCTGCAAAAGGCCGCCTACTTTCCACTCCGGGACCCTATCGGCACAGCGCACAGCATGGCTAAGACTGGGAGAGACACAGTGTCCCAGGGAATAGATGCCCCGGAGGGATCTAGTCCTCTTTAATCCGTGTTCAAGCAGCTTCTGGCTTTTTGATCTCTTCAGGAACCACTGAGGAGTTTAAGGGAGCAGGAGGACACAATCTGAAGTTGTTCTGTACCATGTATTGTGCTCAGCACAATCTATTTTCTCAGGTCTGTCGATTGTACACTCTTAGACATAAAGGTGCTGATTAGAACCATAAAGGGTTCTTCAGCTTGGCCTCATAGGAGAACCCTTTTAGTTGCTGTCCAGTTGGAACTGTTTCAGAGAGTTCTACCTAAAACTCAATAAAAATCTAGTACCTAGAACTATAAGAAGGTGTACAGAGAACCCTTCTATGGTATAATGGTTCCACCCAGAACCCTCCTTGGGGGCTCTGTCTGGAGCTTTTCCACCTTGTGAGGGTGCCAACTAGAACCCACCCATGGGGTTCTACAAAGAGCCTTTTTATATTCAAAGGGTTTTATCTGGAACACATTTGTAGGTTCTACCAAGACTTTTTTTTTAATATTTGAAGGGTTTTATCCAGAACCTGCCCAGGGGGCTCTGTGGAGAACCTTTTTATATTATGGTACAAAGAACTCTTGACGAAAGGATTTCCACAATCCTTTAAGAACTCTTTCTTCTAAAAATGGTTGTTTGTATCACAGCTTAGCATTTACCCCAATCACTCTGTATCAGTCTTAAGTAACGGCCTGTTTGTTTTTGTGATTGCAGCCAGTCATTCGGACGAGGGCTCCGATGTGGACTCGGAGCCGGGCCTGCCTCTGAAGAGGAAACAGCGTCGCAGTCGCACCACCTTCACAGCGGAGCAGCTGGAGGAGCTGGAGAGGGCCTTCGAACGCACGCACTACCCCGACATCTACACGCGGGAGGAGCTGGCTCAGCGGGCCAAACTGACGGAGGCTCGAGTTCAGGTTAGATGCACGCAGGAACACGCTCTGCAACCTCAGAGTCCCCGAGACTCAATCATGACAGCAGAGCAATGTGTCGGTCTGTCATGGATATGTGTCATGTGGGCATTAAATTGCCTTGGGATGTTGCCACACATTCCTTACAGCCATTAGACACGTGCCCCCATGTCTGACGCCCCCCCCCTTCACTTATACAGACACAACAGATACACTGCACCCACTGTGTATGAAGACAGATTCCCATTTTTGTCAGACTCTTTACAAAAACAGGGCTAAGAAAAGATCCCAAAATAAATGTCTGATTTAGATAGTGTGCTAATATAGGCTTTAACAGCTGTAACGGCCTCTGGCATTTGCCCCTGAACTCAATGACTTGCAGTAGCACACAAAGATGTAATGTCTGTGGTTTCACTGCATGCTCCAGATGTTAAGATCTCTATCAGTTCAGCTCCCTGTAATGGGTCAGCCAGGCCTTGCAGACACACACACACACACATCTACAAGAACCAAGTGCTCTCACAAATACAGATTACCATGTACGCACTGTACATTTAACTGTTTTTTTTTTTTTGTTTTGTTTTGTTTTCATGTCATGCCCAACCATCATGGTTTTACAAGACACCAATAAAAGAAAGAAAAAAAAGAATTTGCTGCAGGAGATATTTAAAGTATTTGACACAGATATCAGTATATCCAAGTAAATAATAACAGATCAGAATTGTTGAGGGTCACGTGTGGCATCCCACAAGGATCAGTGTTGGGGCCACAGTTGTTTTTATTGTACATTTATGATATTTGCAGCGTATAAAAGTTGCTAAAGTCTGTGTTGTTTGCAGATGATACAAAATAGACCAAAATAGGTCTAATAAAGTCTTCTGGATACAGTGGAAGCCGAATTAAAAACTTTAAAACAATAGGTTGATATTAATAAGTTGTCATTAAATCTAAATAAAACAAAATTTATGATAGTTGGATATCAAAAAAATAGAGTGGAGTGACATTAAACCTGCTGATGTTAATGTTAATGTTCCTGAACATAACTGTGCACAAAGGAATACCATATATAAACAAAGCATTTTCTTTATATATGAGAAAAATTTTGCTCCTAGTCTCCTGAAGTAACCTGTTCTGGAAAATGAATGCCTAATTGTTCAAATAAAATAAGGCTTTCATTATCCCAGGGATGACCATGCTTTAGTCAGTCTCTGATCAAACAGCTTCACAAGTTCCAAAGACCAGACATTTCACGTTTATGTCTGATGTTTGGTGTACAAGCGAAACTTAACACTCTTGTCTCTGTTCGTCTCTCAGGTGTGGTTCAGCAACAGAAGAGCCCGGTGGAGGAAGCAAGCAGGAGCCAGTCAACTGATGGCGTTTAACCACCTCATCCCTGGCGGTTTCCCTCCATCAGCCATGTCAGGCCTGCAGCCTTATCAGCTGTCTGACAGCCCCTACACTCCTACTTCTATAGCCCAAGGTGGGTGGAGCTGAACACACCCAAGCATACATTAAACTTACACTTTAAAGGTCCAGTAAGTAAGGTTTTCCTTGAGATTTGCGGCCACCATAGGTCCTCCTGCAAACTTGGAAGGGGAGGATGAGATGAGGTGTTTGCAATCTGCAATCTCTCCAGTAGATGCCACTAAAATAAACACATTGGTTCTTTAAAATTACAGAACTGAATAAAGCTATTGCAGATTTGATGGCACTGAATCAGGAATTGACTATAACAACAATAAAATGATTCTTGATTAAAGCAAAGTGGGACTTCAAGCAGCGTGTTTTTTGTTCTCAGCAGGATCCGAGCAGCCCAGTACAGTCCACCGGCCACAGCCGCTGCCCCCCACCTCCGTGCACCAGAGTGGGCTCAGCTCGTCAGCAGGCTCCCAGGACGGAGGCTCGGCGTACTGCCTGTCTTCTGGACGTCACAGCTTCTCAGGATACTCGGACAGCTTTGTGGCCCCGACAGGACACACAAACACCGTCAACCCCACCATCAGCAACAGCCTCTCACCGCAGGTACTTCTTTACATCCATTCTTACAATACTACATAGAAACACACAAAATTTATGAATATCTGTTGTGCATATACACCCATAAATTCTGTCTCAAACAAACACACACACACCTATTCACACACATATGTTATCATACCAGGAAACAGGACACCATGGCATTCATGAAACGCACCATATGGAAGGATAATGATACACACAAACACACACTCGACCTCGGTGGTGTCATTGCAGTGACATTGATGAAAACCTTGTTAGGCTAAGAAACACGGTAGCTTTTCATTTTTGTTTATTCTGACGGGTTGTTTGATGAATTTAAAATGTGGCAAACGTCAGTCTTTGGGGAGGGGAGAAGGGACCAGAGACGAGGAAGGATGTATGGATGTCAGATGATGACACAAATCAAAACTGAAAAGACAATTATGGTCGATTACACAGTCATCAGTGTCCATCAGTGGCTCCCTACCAGCCCAGAAGATGGACTAACAGGCGGAAAACGAGCTTTTAACCGCCACAAAGGGTGGCCGGCCCACATGCAATGCATGCTGGGTACTAATTCCCATGAGAGAGAATCTCAGACTCCTGTCAGGCACTGATAAAAAACTGCCTCAGGCAGGTTTGTTACTTTGTGAATGCCCGAGGATGTATATATATTGGAAAAAAGGAGATCTTTGTTGTGGCTGCCAGGGTGCACGGTCAGAGAGTGGTAGGTGGCACCATTGTGGCTGAAGGTATAATTGACTGCTTTGATATATGAGCTCTAGTTATGGAGTAGAATTTGTTGTTTCCTCCTCAAGAACCAGCCACATTTTCTTTTAAAATGTTATTCTTTGGGGGGTTTTGTAGTCATTGGACAGATAAAAGTAAAGAGAGACACACTAGAGTGAAGATGTCAAATGTGCAACAGTGAGCGATGGTTTTAAATTTAGCCGACGTGGCTAACTCGCAGGGCTGGGTATTGAACTTTGAAACTTTTTTGGCACAGACGAATTGCTTCAATTCTGTCATGTATTGAAAAATATCTTGTTATTTCAATACCTCAGGAGTAAATCTCCACATAGTCATTTATTTTTTTATGTTGTAAAACTGCTTTGGCTGGAAAATGCCAGTTGAAGGATGAAACAGACAACCTAAGTTTAACCACACTGGTAAATAGGTATTTATTTTGTTACGAAACTGCTTTGGGCGTGTAAAAAGGAACTGAAAAATAATGCTAAAGATTTGTCCTATAATCTGTCTAATTTTTATTTTGTTAAAATGGATTTTTTAAAATTTGGTATGGAAGTCAAGGTGTTTCCACCCGTACCTACTAACTTATAATTTGTACTATATTTAAAGGAATACTCATATTTTACACATGTTGACTGGCCCATCAGTGGCAACATCTTGATATTTTACAAAAAACAATGTATAGACTCACATTATTCTTCTAAACTCACTGAAAATGTGTGATGGTGTCTGTATCTGCAGAGACCCTCCTTTCTGCCTGTATTTTCTTATTTTCTCATCATATTAAATGTTCTGGTTGCTTTACCATTGTAAATGCAAACATTGCCCTTACTTAATTTCAATAGTGCCTTTAACTTAATTTATATTAGTCTTTTAATTTTACTTGCTATACTGATTTTTCAGTACTTTTTGCCCTCATGCTTGTTTCATTCTATAATATTTACCTGTTTTTTCTTAAAAAGTTGGTGGCAGTAATGGACAACTTAAAGCAGTTAAGTTCTTTACTTACTTTTCCTAAGGTCATTAGTATCCATATTTTTTTTAAAGTAAACTTAACTTGTTAGAATTTACTGTGAACCCAAAGTGTCTGTATTTCACAACCTGGGAATGAGACTAAACAATCAACTTTCTGGTGGTGTTTACAAACAGCAACTGACAAATCCTGCATATTGCACCTTTAAAGACTTTGTCAAAGCATGACTGGCACGCAAACCTGCCCTCCTGTAACTGAGCACACGTCTGTGGCGCGAGTTCACACACCCACAGGGTCACCGAGTGACTTTACCTCCAATAAAGGGGCCAAAGGTGCCGCGGCCTTGTGGATGGTTTCAGCATTAACCTTAGCGGGCAGCTCCGTACAGCGTGGACATCTCATCTCGTGCCTGGAATGTTTTCTCCGTCTGGAATTGCAATCACAGAATGTTCCAGTGTCTTAATTGATTGGAATGAAGTAATCTATCCCCTTGTAACAAAGTGTGTAATTTATGCAAATGACTCACTTTGTTGGCTAATTTGTTTTAATTCATGTATTCATTGCAGCTGTTTGAATGTATATTGCAATACAGTTTCCTCCATTTCGGACGAGGATAGAATTAATTCCCTGATTTTCACTTAATAAGAGGGAGGAAATGAGAATTGATTAAATTCTATGACATTGGTAGTTAATAGAAGAAGACCTCTCTACACTTAGGAAACTTTACGGCTTCAATTTTTCTCGGATAGCTACGCAGCTTGGTCCGTTTTTGTGTTAAATCCTCCCTGGAATTATCTGGTTATCTGAACTCTGAATCTGTCTATAAAAGCTCCTCTACTCTATCTGCTATTCTGTATCCATCAGGAGATTCAGAGGTTCACTTAGCTCCAGATATGGTCACATTAGTGCGCCGCAGAGTTTTGATATGGATAAGGTTTACTTTAGATAGGTGATATTCTTGTCTGGGCAGTTAACTCTGTGTTCGAAGCTTCAGTCGGGCCGGTGGTTTCCCCGTGGTGCGGGATCTCTGGCGTCTCACTGCTGATCTGGTGCATACCAGAGGAACCCTTTCTCACCAAGGAAGCGAGCGGCCGGGATTTGCACCCCCCTGAGACCTAATCCCCGGAACAACCTCAAAACAGACACCATCAGGAACTGCTGCCGTTTCAGTTGCAGACAGAGAGTGCATGAACGCAGGAGTATGCATACATACCACACCAACAACTGTTAAGGCTAAACTGTTTTGGAGATAGCACCACTGGATAAGCAGGAAAAAAAATCTTCACATGCAGCCACCAGAAAACTTAATATTTAAGTTTTTATATCTGCTATAATTTAATTAATTAAGCATTTTAATAAACAGTACAAATCCTGATGCTTTAAGGAAAGGACTTGTGGTGGAAAAAATCTGTACTCAAGTAGAAGTTTAAGTTACAGTTAAACTCCTGGTTCTGTTTCTCTTATTCCCAATTCGAATTAGCAAATTATGATTTTGAAAGTAGTGAGGTAGATTACACAGTGTAATGCATACTTGGTTAAGAGTAAAAACAGAGACTTGCATAAAAACTCATAAAAGTACCCAAGAATTACATAATTACAGTAATGTGTGTAGTTGTAATTTGTTGCTACTACACTAACTACTGTTATGTGGCTAAATTATTATGGACACCAGTAGAAAACCAGGCAAAAAATCTTTTCATGAAGCCACCAGAAAATTTCATTTGTAAGTTTTTATTTATATTGACAATAATTTAATTAAATAAATATTCAAATAAACAATACAAATGTATCTGGTGCTTTAAGGAAGGAGGCATTTAATTGTGTTAAAGCATACATACAAAGCGTACATTTAACACATATATTTGAAATATATATATGTTAGAACTTACAGTCCAAACAAACAAATTTAAAGTGGACATATTATGCTAATTTTTAAGCTTAGATGGCTGGATTACAAACAAGGCATTTCAGGCAGTTCAGCAGGAGTGTTTTCTATAATTCCCTTTTGTGTGGACTTTGGTCTTTGTGACTTTGCAGAACTTTGTTTTATGAACAAAGAGCTAAAATGGCAGATGGCAAACATAAGACACATGTTAAATAATAATATTAATATGTGTGAGTAAAAGCTTACACTGATGACTCGCAACAGAGTTCACAGCAAATACCACAAATTCTCATATGCATAGCACCGCACCAGTATGAAGTTTCAAGGTGTTTAGTTTTTGCTTTTTTTAATTAAATTTTTCTTTCTGTGTTAACTTATGCTCTATATTCTACTGTGCATTTTAGGAATTTGTGTTTTCTTGTGACAACCGGCCATCTGTTGGGTGAGATGAACTGAACTAGTATCTTCTGGGACCTTAAATATATAAATACTGTAATTTTTATGGACTTTATGTGCAACAGACGTTTGCATTTTACAGTATATCACACATTGTCAGCAGTAAGAGAAATAATGGTTTGGTGGTAGACCACAGTGATGTGTTGGTCAGATGTGTGAGGTCAGACCACTCGGACGGACAAAACTGTAAATTACCCACATTAAAGACACCTGAGGTTCTCTCATTGTGTGTACCTGTACATGTGTGTGTGTGTGTGCCAGCTGGCTGTCAGTTAGGTCCTTCCAGGTTTTCAATGTGTTTGATTCAATGTGTTGGTCTCCTACATGGACTGTAACTCTTGTTCTCTCTTTAACTTCATTTTTTAGACATTTTCACGACTTGGCTTCTCACGCAAACCTGTGTGCAGCTGTTCACGATGTATCACTGATACCCCTGCAGCCCTGACATCAGAGCAAAAAATGCTTATATTACACATGGCCGTGCACGCACAGACACACACCTACTGTTAAATACACACACAGGAGAGGTAGCTCTCACACGCATACACAAACACACCCAACTCCTCGTTCCCACGTACCCTTTGGCCTCTTCACCCCGGCCTCACAAGGACACGGTGATTTTAGGGCATCAACAGAAAGCGAGAGGAAAAGAGACAATAAGAGAAAGCGCTTTACTCTAAAGAGGCCCGGTACATCAATGGACACATAGAAATCTGACTGAATTCTACTTAAAACACGTCACATTCCTAAAATTTTACCGCTTAAATATGTTCCTTATATAATGCTTAGCCAATGTTAGACTTTTACACTCTTTAAATCTATTCTATTTATTTAATTAGTGACAGATATGGCTAGAAGCCCACAGGTGTCACGATGAGGGAAAATAAAAATAAAAAATACAGACTTTTGACAGGATAACTCTAACAGAAAACACTGGTTGGCTAAAAGGTTGAACTCTTTCGCCACCGTCCTGTTCCTCAATCAGTCAAGCGGAGTAAAAGGAAACCACATGTGTGAAGGAAGCCAGTAATAATGTTTTTCTGACGATGAACAAGGAGAGAGGCCGACACTTCAGTCAACCTGAGCAGAGTGGAAAAGTTGATTGAATGGTGTCACGTCAAATTTTGCTTTGTATTTTTAAATTTTACACTTTATTATTAAAAAAGAAAAAGAATCATAAAGGTAAAGTCTTGATTATTGGTTGCTGTGCATGTGCAGCAAATAAAAGAAAATAAATAGAAAGTATAGAAAAATCTGAGGCTTGATGTAGATCAGCAGCGCAAATACAAACTGTCATGCCAGAAGCCAACTCTTTTTCATTTGCACCAATAAATGAAATACATATAAAATCTCATAAATGCTAAATAGGCGGGACTTAAAGTCAAGTGTCAGTAGTCTATTTTGTGATATATTTTATTCTGATTGTCATGGAGTGACTTCCGTCTTTTCTATTTAATTCTGCTCTTTTCTAATCACCCGTTTTTCTCCCATGTCCCCCTTCAGGTAATGGGCCTACTGAACCCAGGTGGAGTGCCACATCAGTCCCAGAGTGACTTTGCCCTCTCCCCTCTGACCGGAGGCCTGGAGCCTAACGGCGGCATGGCCGCCAGCTGTCATGGTTCCCAGCGCCTGGAGGCTCTCCCGGGCCTGACCAGTATGCCCACTCTGCCTAGCACCCAGTCTTACTGCCCACCTTCCTACACCTCCCCAGCCTACGCTATGGACCACCATCCATCCTACCAGTATGGACAGTACAGTCAGAGCAAGGTATGCTTGAAATGCACTAAGTGTTCAGTTAAAGGAGAAATATGTAACTCCCCAGCATCCCTCGGCTGTTTATAACTGTCAGTTGCCTGTCAATGTAAAGCTATGCACATACCTGCCCCGCTGCCCCCCAGACTCCATTAACACATTGCTCAGTTTAACAGTTATAAGCATCTACTTCTTCCAAAAAAAATATTGTTTATTTCTTAGGACTAATAAACAGACACTGACTCATTTGGTGAACATTTGACATTCATTTTAACTCTAATTAACATGAAATGAGCAAACAATAACAGTTATGAAATTTTAAAGAAGAACATGCTGGCTGTAGTGTTGTCAGGGAAATTCCTTAATCTCTTATGACACATCATGGTCAGTAAATATATTACATATTTCTCCTTTAACGGGTGTTTTCATACTGATTTAGGGGTGTTTAGAGACAAAACTGATTAGAGGTTGTGTCCTCCTGTAACCTCTGATTTCTTTTTTTGTTTTTGACATTTTCAAACCGCTGTTAATTGCGCATACCCCTCTGATGAGCGAGCATCTCAAATCACCCTGCGCTGTGCTGGAATTACATGTATGTTAGAGTACGCCAGTGGCCAGGTTACCTCAGTTTACATTACCATCATCGGGCTGTCCACGTGGCCCGATGCAACACACGCGTTCTTCGCTCACTGTCCTTTCATGACCCCGTATGATGAGCTTGCCCATCAAACCCTCAGTGTGGCTCACCTAGCCATGTAATGACCCCTGTGTAACAAAGATAGCCGGCCAAATGAAAGGAGCCACTTCCCCAAAGCGTGTTTGACAGGAGGTACGGCTGCGGCGGTGTGTTGCTGGGACTGATCTGAGGTACACTACCACATGTTGACTGGCCCATCAGTGGCAACATCTTGATGTCATTAATTTAGCCAGTCCTGGGAGAGACCCACATGTTGCTTTTGGGGGTTTGGTGAAATGTGTGTGTGTGAGTGTGTGTGTGTGTGTGTGTGTGTGTGTGTGTGTGTGTGTGTGTGTGTGTGTGTGTGTGTGTGTGTGTGTGTGTGGGTGCAGGCATGTATGTGTGTGTATAAAAGGAGGGTAAGGGGCTCTTTAACAGGGGGCGATTATGGCCCTTGGCAGGCCAGGATTAGAACCATGTGTCCCACTGGAGGTCAGATTTAGCGTTGTTATTGATCAGTGGAGCAGAGCCAGAGTTCCAGGCTAAGGCTCAGTCTCGGGCTAGTTTTACCGACCACATTCGCTTCGAAGAATGTCTGAGGAGATTCCCAGTGCTCTTCACCTGTTTTTTGAGTTTTATTATTTAACCTAGGACCCCAGTTTCCACTCTCACCTGCTCTCACGTGCTCTTAAACGCCGCTCCCTCCATTTCACCTCTTATTTAACTTCCCATTCCACAGATTTTGCTATGCTGATCATCAATGGGATTTAAAGGGATAGTTTATATTATTTGAAATGGAGTTATATGAGGTACTTATCAAGAGTCAGTATGTTACCTACAGTAGATGCTGTTTGACATGCCCCCGCAGCAGAGAGCCACCAGCACGGAAGCTAAGCAATGAACTGCTGTGGACAGAGTCAGCGACAAAAGGTATTTTAGCTCTTTAAAAAGGTCCACAGCTGTATTTAGAATTTAGAATTTTGGTCTGCTGTTAGGCAGCCTTTTCTGACGGGAAACTGCTGTTATGCAAGACAGAAATGGCCCTCTCCAAACCAACCAAATTCCACAGGCAAAATCAGTAATTTTATGGCAATTGCTAGTCTACCACTGCCTCCATCTGTTAGCTTGTTTGTGTTATTATGTGACTTTGATGAATCCAAACCATACTTTTAAAATACCGAAGTCACACAATAACACAAACAAACTAAAAGACAGAGGCAGTGGTAAACCAGCAACTCCTGTGTTCTGCGAGATTAAATTGCAGATTTTGCCTATGGAGTTTGGTTGGCAGCAATTTCCCATCAGAAAAGGCTGTCTGTTGGAAAAGTAAAGCAGTGGAAATATTTTAAATATAGTGTACACTTAAACTGATAGGGATTTTTTCAGGTGGACCTTTTTTAAGTGGCTAAAATGCCTTTTGTTGCTGCTGACCCTGTTTACAGCATTTCATCACTTAGCTTTCATGCTGGTCACCATCTCTGCTTCTCTTAGCTGAGGGCATGCCACCTGCCATCTAATGTAGGTGATACACTGACAATAAATCAATAAATACCTCATACAACCCAGCATCAAATAATCTGAACTATCCCTTTAAGAGGTTCAATAAAATAAAATGCAAAGAATCTGTTTAACCCTCCTCCTGTCTTCCCCCTTTCTCCTCAGGTGCCTTTCATTATATGAAGCCCCCAACATGGCCTGAACAGGAGGCGTCCCGGCCAGTCTGACATTCATCGCCAGAGAACAACCCCAGCCCCGAGGACAGTGAAAGAAAGAGAGAGAAGTTGCGTGGGTGAAGGGGTTGGGGTTTTTCTCCTTCAGCAAGGGGAACCAGTTGAGATGGAGGTGTAGTGATGGCGATGGAGGGGGTTGACCGGAATAATTAGGACCAAAGGCGCAGCCTCTCCTGTTACCTGGCAATCGCTTTCGCCTGTACGTCACGTCATGCTCCGGGGACCAAGCACGGTTCATTGTCCATGCTAAAAGAAGAGAAGAGGAGGGCAGAGTAAATACATTCAAGATTGTGTGTTTGATTTTTGTAATAAGTGGCAGAGATGCAAGTTGAGGTGGACTTTGGTAAGCCCCCCCTGTGCTTCTCTTCATCACAATGTCTTAGGAAAATGATACTTACTGTACATTAATGTGATTCCTGTGTAAGACATTGGACATGAAAATGTGACTACACCGGGAGAACCAGCAGAAAGGCGGAGTGGAGTCATAGTGAAACCACTGCAACCCAAAGAAAGTGCAATACATTCATACCTCATGTGATGTAAATGAACACAGATCAAATGCCCCCGATTATACCCTCGAAAATATGCTCTCTCTTTCTAATGTAGATAATTTTGGGTTGTGTGCATTGATCAATCAGGGGAAATCATCAAGCGATGAAAAATAGCAAGCGTAGTTGTGACGTCACGAAGCCAAAAAATTCTCTGCCAGTGAATACATTATTCAGTTTGACAGTTAATTTTGATTTGTTTTGCATGTGTTAAATTAGTTTTCACCAGGAACTTGCAAACATTACTTCCATTTCTTATTTATTTAGTGTTGCTCAAGTGTTATGTCTCTTCTGTGCGTCTTGTATGAAGCGCTCACTAAGTGCTTAAATAAGTCTTACATAATGTTCATCATACATGTTTTTCTCTTTTGTATAATTTTCATTTACATTGACGTAAAATGATTTTGTTGTAAGAACTTTTGTGTACAATACAGCACTATTTACTATTTATAATAAAGTGTATAAAAATGTTGAACATTGTGGCTTTGAGTGGGAGTCATTTATGGGATACCTGAGCCGTAGGTACTATTAAGAAGACCCAGGTCATGTCCTCATTTTTTTTTTTCGTGTTCTGTTTTTATGTTTTAGCAAACTACATGGAGTTTATGTTCCATAACGAAAAACTTACACACGGCAGGTTAGGCCCAACAGCCCAACATGGTTTTTTGCCCTTGGGACATCACTACTTTATCCTTTCATGTTGGACTGAGGACAGACTGGACACTACAGTTACTAACGCCTCATGAAGTACGAAGTGGTATTACAAGAAAGGCTCAGCTATAAGCCACCATTATAAAAGAGACATCTCTAAAACCGTTGACAGGAAACCTTGAACTGCAAACAAGATCAATTATGACCCTATCCATTAAAAATGTTTGATCCACAGAGTTTTTATATTTGCAAAATGTTCCCTGAGCCAAGAAAAGCAATTTAAAAATCAGTGGGAAACACTATTGCACATAGATACACAGATACCTCTGCAACACGGTACATCTTTGACATAAGGTCAAAAATGTTGTGTCTTCAAGTTCTGTTGATAATTTTTTTGTTAATTTCTGAATGTTTTTTATAGCTCTTTTGAAGGCTTCAGCATTTATTCTCCCATTTATCTTAGCAGTGCAGAAAAGACTTTTAAACACCATTCAGAAATTTTAGGCCGTCAAACTTTGATGAGAAATTAATCAGGAGGCCTAAAAATAAGAGTCTGACAGTAGTGAGGGGTGCCTTGGTGGACCTTAGTGGTGCCTTGGTGGCCTTAGTATTTCTAAAGTCCTGTCTACGGCCCTGTTACTCAATTGGTCAGTTAAACAAGAGAATTCTTTCTTTCTTCCTTGCCTTCTCTCTTTGAGCTGCATCTCTCATGCACACTCCTGGACCACTAAATCATAAATATATCCTCTTTCATAAACACTCCTTTTGGACAAATTCCTGCTCCCTGGGGGCTCCTTCACACCCCTTAATGACTAAAGCAGAGCCGCTATAAATTATCGTAGCCCTGCGGCCCACAGTCACACCAGGACATCACTCACTGACATGGCTGCACAGGGTTCAGAGGGGTTTTGGCTCTCGCTGCCAAACAGAAAGGAAAACAGTGTTCACCCAGTTGGCAGACTCCTCAAAAGGTTACAGATACCACGGCGCATTTTTATCACTCCTCGTCTTTTTTTTTCTTTTCTTCTGGAGGTTCAGGGATCAGGTATGCAGCTGCTCGTGTCATTCATGGTATGTGTGTGGAGAGAACATGCATGCAAATATACTGTATGTTTGTTTTTGTGTTATAAGATGGTTTAAATGTTTTTCTGCACAAGTATTTGCGTATCAGCATGTTTGTTTGTGTGTTTATGCTCAGTGTCACAGAGCCAATAGATGAGATCAAGGCAAGATCGCATTTCACTATTTTCTTTACTCCCTAAACTTTTTTTTTTTTTACAAGTTCTCAACTTGTAAGACACAATGAGTGAAAAAGCCAAAGGGCTTGCTTTGGAGTGGAGTGTCAGTCAAGCAGCAACACACTGGAGACAACTTAACCTCTGACCCCAACACTCTTTGAAATGAGTAGACTACTTGACCGGAGCTGACAACAATCCAAGCGTCTCTGCAGCTTCTAGGACCCCAAATTGAAAGTGAAGGAAGGAACACAAAGAGAGGACGGGCTGAAGAAAAAAAAGAAGTTTCAGAAAGAAAAGAAAAAGAGTTAAAAGGGAGGTTTAGACAATATATTTAGCCAGAATGTGTTTGAATGATTGTAATCTTAGAGTGTATGACTGATTCATTTCTGATGAAAAGGAAAAACTATTCAGCACAAATCACTCTGAGGTCATAGTTGTGCTTTTGGGACATTTTGGCCGCATCCCAACACTCTTAGAAATAATGGTTCCTGAAAGATTCTTCCCAGAGGCTGAACCATTTACTTAGTCTCCTAAAGAATGAATCTTCACTGTAGATCATGTAGGTACGTAGTTCACATGCACATGCACACTGCCTGAACTGTGTGTGTGTGGTGTGACGGTGTGCAAACGGCATTTTGGGACTTTAGACAACTTGGATTACACTGGATGAGCAGTATGGAGGTGTTTTATGTTTTTTTACATTTGAAAACTGGTCATCATTCACTTCCATCGTTTGGGAGATTCTTCTGCTTTCCTGTGAAACTCCAGCGGTGTTTTGCAAACTAACAAAATAAACCTGACCCTCAATCAGCAGGAAGGTGAGTAGATTGTGACTGAATTTTCATTTTTAGGCGAACTATTCCTTTAAGAACACTTTTCATCCAAAGAACCCTCTTTGGAAGGAGTTCTTCAACTGCTGTTGAAAGTGTGAAACCATCATTTCCCAAGATTTTAAAATACATTTTTTACTTACTTTTAAAACTTGTTTGAATGTTTCCTCAATTTAAAGACTGGTACTTGTAACACAGATTGTTAAAATGATCGATGACAACAATACATGTGATTCAGTGAATCTGTGTCTTATCTGGAGAATATAGAGCACAGGTTCTTTATAGAACCATCAGAAGACAAAAGAGTTGTAAGAGAAACCCTTGGAATATAAAGAGGTCCTTGGTACAAAGAATATAAAAGGGTTCTTGGTATAAACCCCAAGGTGGGTTCTAGACGAAACCCTTGGAATGTGGAACTCTTGTTCTCTTTAGCACATTTCTGGAAGGTGGAAAAGTTCTGGTGGAATCTTTTACACATGGTCATAGGTATAACCCTTTCTGTTGGGAAGTAAAAGGGTTCTCTTCTGGGGACAATAAAAAAAAAACCCTATATAGTTCTAGTTGGCACCTTTATTTCTTAGAGTGAATATGGCAGAATGGGGAGGCTTTATCACTGTAATTCCACCTTATCAAGTCTCTTGTGGAGAGGGTGGATGACTCACAGCGTGCCTTTCCTAAAGTGGTGAGTGACTGTCCCTCACACTTTCCATCTGTGGTCCTCTCTGAGTCGTCCCGGTCCCTTTTCTGTCTCATGTTTTTAGTTAATTTCTCGGTTCTCTGTCTGTCTTCCACCTTTAATTCTGGCATGAAAGGCGTGAACCAGACCCTCCTAGTTCCTCTTCTCTCCAGATGCCAGCAGATTCTGGAGGACACTGGTGTGGACATCAATGGACAGCAAATCAACGCGACTGTCTCCAGCAGCACAGCGAGCCCTCTGTCCGGCACCAGTCCGGCGTCCCGCATCTCCAGTTCGAGGGAGACATACGACAATGCTTACTTTTACATCCTGTTTGTCATGTTCTTCTACTCCTTCCTTGCCATGACACTTTTCAAGTGCCTAGGCAGCAACGAGGACAAAAAGGACCCCTACGAGGAGTTCATGAGCACCGGGCAGACGTCAAGAGAAAAATTCAACCCAGGCCACATGGAGGAGAAGTTTTACTTTGAAGAGGAGAGCAGCCTGTGAGCCACAGGCTTTCTCAGGAGAAGGAGGGAGGGTAGGAACGCATGGGGGGGATGTTTTGACAGTCACCAAGCCAGAAAAACGTCAGTGCGGAGTAGCCTGCACAGGCAAAGACCTGCTAGTGATTTTGCAAAACCTGTAGTAAGTTCATTTTTCCCCTGCTCCCCCTTCCATCTGACAATCAGAAATCTCACGCAAGCAGGCAGGCAGGCCGGCCGGCGGGAGGAGACGGCTGCCTCTGATGATCTGAGAGAGGGGTGGAAACATGGAGAAGTGTGGGTCAATGGCAGGCCGGAATCTCCTCCTGTGAGGCCCAATCAGGATCAATAACACCGGGGCCTTCGACATGCACACACCGCAGGGAACCAGGGATACCTCGACAAACTGACGGTGTGGACAACATGGACACTGTGTGTGTGTGTGTGTGAGGGAGGTGTGTGAGTGTGTGTGAGAGAGACTATTGACCTGCCATTGGATTTTCCATTCTAAGAATTCAGTTTAATTTAACTGAACATACTGAACAAATTAGATGAGGTTCATTATTTGACTACATATAAGATAAAAAAAAACATTTATATACGTTTATATTAGACTTTGATTCCTTTAAAGGATACATTTATAATCTATGGAAGCCCATTTGTGCCAATTTAACAGGAGAAAGTCATTTTAATGAAAAACTTTCTCAAAGTAATGAGTCTGAGAATCTAAGTCATTATTTTGACATGCTATCTCCTTGTTTTGAGAAACTAGTTCACTATTTTGAGATGCAAACTCGTTATTTTGACAGTTTCTCATTGTTTTCAGATACTATTATTTTGAGATGCTAAGGCAATATTTTTAGATACTAACTTATTATTTTGTGCATTACTTTGAGATATAAACTCATTAATTGGCAAACGTTTTTCAATATTTTGAGATACTAACTCGTTATTTTGACAAAGTTTCTCATTATTTTGAGATTCTATGTCATTATAATGAGATACTAATTCATTATTTTGAGATAGTAACTCATTATTGTTAGATACCAAGTCGTTTCTCATCGTGTTTAGGTCATTATAGACACTAACTCATTATTTTATGTAAGTTTTGCATTACTTTGAGATATCAAATTAATTCTCTGAAATACTGAGTCATAATTTTGAGAACGTTTCTAATTATCATGCATTACAGGATCTTTTTTCAGTCACATAATAAATTGTTGATTTAATTAAGTGAGTTTCAGTTGTATGGTTTCACTCTAAATGTACATTTCCATCCTACATTGCAGTATCGAATATTTAAATCGTACCCAAAACACGAATGCAACATACAAAATGTAAATACACGCAAATAATGTTTCTGAACGAAACAAAATGAGATCCCACTACTCTCAAATTGGTTCTAATTAGGGCCCAGAGCTCCATGCAATAGGCAGGAGTGAGCGACATTCCTTTGCCATTACATTGTAACTGATCTTTGGAGACTGGACGCGCAGCTACAGGCCGCTTCAACCTCCCCGTGACCCCATATGATCTAAGTTTACAAAGCTGTGGAGAAACGTGAACCCGAGACTCACTCTGCAGAATTAACTTCAATTGTGGGATCGCAGAGAGGAGCTTTAAGAGAACACACGCTTCTGATTTGCACCACACGTCGCCAGCGTTTACCTTTGCGCGCAGGAGGAGGACGCTTCAGATTAGCAGACTGGCAGCTGGACAAGTACAGTATGATCACGCAGATACACGCGGGAGGAGACGCACCGAAGACTGACAGAATCTCATTTACTGTTTTTTTTTTTTTTTTTTCTGTTGCATGAAGGACTTCTCTGCAGTGAAATGTCCGGGGTCAGAGGTGGGTCTGGACTGACAATGCTGCTCTAATTTGAACTATCCGCTCCTAGAGGTTGTGCCGGTCCCCGAGGCCATGTGGACCCGTTTCCTCTTCTCCCCTCGTAATTAAATTTGTGTCTCGTCCTCCTCGCTTGAAGTGCTGCTGGGGTCACCACTCTTGGGTCCTACCTGCATGGCCAAACAACACTGCCTTCATGTGTCGCACAAGCCTGCCCAAATACTTCACTCTATAATGCTGACTGACTAAATATGTGCGTCTAAGTTATTTTCTCATACGGTTTTAATTGAAACACTGTTCATTAACACTTTTTTCTTCCTTCCTTGTTTTTGTGCTTTCATTAATCATCAAAATGACGATGGGAATTAATGCAAATATCAATATCCAGTGCTTATTAAATTGATTTAGTTTGTGAAAGGCTATTTCATCACATCTTAATGCAAGATTCACCACATATTTCCATGCAAATGCAACGCGGTTATTATGCATTATTATTATAGGGCCCTGCCATCTGACATTTGATCCCTTTAACAGTTCAACAATAAACTTTATTGTTCAAAATGACAACAGATCAATTACACAATAAACTTTCACTGATATATTTAATAATTGTAATAAATAAATTATTATTAATAATAAAAATAAATAAATAAAAATAACATTTGTTCATAATAATAGTAACAAATAACTTTCAATAAAAATATATATGAATTAAACATAAATAAAATGATCAAATATACATAAAATGCTGCCCAATAAATAAAAAATAAATAAATAAATAAAAACAATCTGCATTATGTTCTGTCCAAAAAAAGTTTTCATATCAGCACATATTGAACAATATCTACACTGATGCTGATGTATAAATGGACTTAGCTGTGGGAGGACCGATATATCTGTCTGGTTCTATTATATATGGAATGCATTTGTAATTTTGCCAATAAAAGCACAGCATTAGACTCAAGGCAGGGTGTCAGTGCCCAATACATTTAAGGCATCAGTTGAAATAACTCAGTACCACGCAGTATCAAAACTTCTCTAGTCAGTCCTTGTGGTACCCAGATCTAAAAAAAAAAATATTTATATGGTTTTGCTTGCAGCCAATCACTGAAAGCGCTCTTCATAAAAAAGAACCTTCAAAAAAAAGTATCGAATGAAATACTTCATATCGGTGTCATACCAGGCGCTGGTATTGATACTGTTATCATAATTTTTAAAATGATAACCAGTCCTGGTTATGCTACAGCTAGACTTAATTGCACTTTCACAGTGCCGTTGCAACATTGGAAATCACTTTTTGACAGAACCACATGTTCTGTCAGTGAAACGTGACAGTACGAAAACAGCACAGTCCATTCAGAAATGTATTAGTCATCAGTATAACTAAGCTGCACTGATTTGTTCATTCTAGAGAGGCTGGCTTTCTGAATTTGGTCCAAACTTTGCTGCTGCAACAGATCAACAGGCCTACACACAAATGACTACAGGACACAATACTGCAAAATATTATAGGAAACCATCTGGGAAGCTCATACTGGTCACAATTATTGAGGCCAAGATATCATGACAGAAAAGCAAAACAAACAAAAAAAAGAAAGAAACGGCTTCACATAATAAACCTCACCCATTTAAGAGTGGAGCTTGCTGCAGCACCCGCAGCATCTCTCCCAGTGGTGTGTGACTTGTGTGTGTGGGATCTCCTGAGGACCAGCTGTGCCTTCTGTGCACAATGGCACATCAAAAGTGGTCGGTGGAAACTTTCCTCACTACTCACAATGAATTTTCAAATGGTGCTCCGTGGACAGGACCACAGACGATCCATATCTCAGGTGAGTTTCATCTCCAGGGTGCAGCCTTCACAGTTCACTTGGAGACAAACTAATAGAGCACAGAGAAACCACACACACTGGACACTCAAGGATTTTTTCTTCATATGGGTTAAAATAGAGACGTGCAGCCAGGTGAAGAATTAAGACGTGCTGAAGAAAATATACGTTTGCTTTATTAGACAAATATCTGTTTGATTGTACCTTCATCTCAGCTGATGCTGGTTCTGGAGTCTGGCCCGTGATCAGAATCTGTGGATATGCCACCATCTGCTGGTGAAGATGTGATATCACGAATATCCAAAGTTGTACTGCTTTCTGTCAGGGTCGCCCTTCCTTTTATGAGTACAGGGAACTGTTAAAAGCCTGAGGTGTTGTTGAGCATGCAGAGGTGTGATGACAACATATACATATATATACTGGGACATCATATATGTTAGTAGGAGAATAATACATTTGATGGCAATGCTTGAAACAAATATTCAGGAGTAAGAATAGATAATTATTAGATATTAGCTTAAGCACAGAAAATCTTAGTTACTTATTAGTGGAGAGTGTGAGCTGAGGTGCCAACATGTCATTGTATATCTTCTGTGCTTGGTCTGTAGTCGCACAGACAGGTGATGCTGTGGTTTTGCTGCCATCTACTGGTACAGATGTGGTACTGCTTTTTTTTTTATTGTACTGGATCTATTTGGCAGTGCAGTCGTGAAAACTGTGACTGTAGTTAAGAAGAAAGGTTTTTACTACATAGATATTTCTTTAAACTGTCTCACACCAGATGCTTAAAGCTGTACACTTTTGATTTTAGTCTATATAAATAAGATAAGATAAGATGAGATAAGATAGATAGATGATAAATAGAAGAATATGATGATAGATAGAATCCTTAATAGTCCCACAACAGGGAAATTTTCAGTGTTACAGCAGCAGAGTGGATAGCAAAAATAAAAAGAAGTATCAATTAAAAAAAATAAACAAACAATATAAACTAGAGGAAATACAGAAATATGAACAGTTAAACACAGTGAGATATAAAAAATAAGAACAATAAGATATGATTAAATAAACTTTATTGATCACACACCAATGAAATTAGCATGTTACAGCAGCTCAGATAGTACAGATAGAAAAGAGAGAGTGACAATATGATACTCATAATATAAAAATACAATAGAAAAAATATATATCAAAGAATTTAAAAATATAAAATACAAAGTACTTAATTTGATGAAACTATACACTATATACACTTTTCGCATAAATATATGGAAATGTTTGTATGTATGGACTATATACACATATACACACACACATATGTATATATGCATAGATATAAATACATAAAGAACCTGTACAACCTGTACCTGTTGTTCATTTCGACCAGAACAACACAACACTGGAAGTGCACAGGTGTGCGGCTGTCCAATAAGTCTCCGTGGGTTTAACCATCTCATTTGAGAGCAGAGACTGAAATGTACAACAGTAAGTGCCAATTATCCCCATAAATATGAGTATTTACAAACCACCTCATCTATCGAAGTTAAACATCTAGTGGAGCAGCAGAGTAACAAAAGAGGTGTGAACTCCCTGATTCTGACTACTGTACTCACTTGAGACAATAACTGAAGTCATACAGCATCAGATTTGGTTGACTTGGAGGAGAATAAAATGATCCTCGTGAAAAAAGTGACCTTAGATGGGTAAATAAACAATGCTGTTATCAGAGTTTTTGATTTCTTTTTTCTTTCCGTGGTGAGTTTTTTCCTGTTTAACATGCTATACACAAATACAGGATGGTGTTGTACCTACACTTGAGAATCCGAGGACTAATAGAGGATTAATGTTGCCACAAATGTAACCACACTGCAGTTTATCAGTATTCAAAGTGGAAGATCTCTAATGTACAAGCACTGAAACACACATTTTGTCTAAGCACCAGCAACATTTAAAAAATGTTTATTGCACATTACATTACCAAAATAGTCAGGCTGATTGGACATAAAATACACAATTCATGCTTACATTCCCAACACATATACTTAGAATCTAGATTTGTACATCAGAGGCTATTAGTGGAAAAAAAAAGTAGTAAAATCTCATTTGAAATTCCTACCACAGGTGTTGAGTGATGCATTGCATTTGATTGGTCATTGCAGGTTTTCAAAGGCTTATGATAATGTGAATGGACAAACAGGCTTGGATAACAGGTAAATCTCACTGCTTTAACACTTTGTCTGGTTTTCTTCTTACCTTTATGGTCACAGTCCAATTAAAGCTAAATTATCTACATGCACTGGAAGGCAAGCCAGGACATTTTAATAAAGGAATTTAATAATTCGGGTCACATTACATTTTGTGTGTGTGTGTGTGTGTGTGTGTGTGTGTGTGTGTGTGTGTGTTATTTTGTCCCGCCCCCCCCCCCAGTTTTCATTGAGCCTCCTCAAATCAGCGCCCCCTACTGGTTGTAGCGGTAAATGTCACTTAATTTGTTTGGTTAAAAATGATGACGCACCTTTACTCGACAAGTCTACCTGAGAACTTAGGAGAGAAAGATGGAAGTTAATTTTGAAAAATGTAAATTAACGCTACTAGCAACTACTGTGAAACAACGGCCAGGTTTCTGAGGGAAAAAATAATTGCTTGATTGATTTCAGGTGTTGCTAATGTAACATTAATCACAATTAACGCTAACCAACGGTCGCAGTGATGGAGGGAGAGAGGAAGTGGGAACTTTAGTCAACTAGTTATCAAACAAAATGACCACATCAACAACAAGCGCGGTGGGACATTTCTGAACACAACATGGATTTTAACCACTTCACGTCCACGAAAGGGAGGAGAATGAACTTTTGGCGTCAAATAAGGTGAGTCAAATACATCCTCTGAGTGTTTGTGTCTCCCGCTGCTGGTTAAATGTTCCTCTGCGGCTTTCTGTCTGCATGTAAGCTAGCGTTAGCTGTGTGTGCGGTTGTTTATGTTATTGAATTTAAGTTATATTGACATTGTTTGGACTGAAGCTGAAGTTGTGTTGTTGTTGTTGTTTGGTGATGTTGTTCCTGCCTGCGTGGGAAGCTGCTGTGTTATTGTTGCTCTCCAGAGCGTTTAATAATTTGGATTTTCACCAATTTTGCATTTTTTGTTGTTCACTCACTCATGTATTGTGAAGCAGCCTGTGCACAAGATCTGCAGTAGTTGCTTTTGCGAATTTATTCATCCTTTTTTTTAAAAGATATTTTGAAAAATGAGTAAAACTTTAGGCTGTTTTGCAGCTTTTTAGACTGTTTTAATCATTTATTTAATGCATGCATTGAATCTTTTCAATGTGAATATAAAGTTTTGAGTCTGCCAATGTATTTTGTGTGCAGTTATTACTTTTTTTTAGTGTTCAGTTGTGATTTGTACATCTACATAATATTTATGCTGGATATATTTTGTATGCTAAAAAGGTTCATAAGAAACATGTTAATCACATATATCTGCTATATGCATTATTTTTGATGAGCATGAAACCTGTTTTCTAAATATCACCCTAAAGTTTTATTTTGTAGTTTTTTGTAGAGCTCCAGCAATTAGTGGAGGGAAAGAAAACAGAAAAACAGTTTCAAGTCAGTTAAAAAACTGATCCTTAGATAAATCCACAATGAAAATAAATGCTAGTAGCAGCCTTATTTTCTTAACAGTACTACAAATCTGAATTTGTTTTAGGTTTTTTTAAAAATTTTTGTTCGCTGCAAAAATTGGCATTTGGTTTCAGAATTAATTTAACTGACCTCTGTGGTTTAAATGAGCTGGAACCATCACTGCCTGCATAATTACCTTTTAAGTGTGGGAACAGGCTACCACTTAGCCCTCTAGTCAAACAGCCTTGATCTGTTTTTGGTTGCGCAGCCAACTCTAATAAATTTTACCTGTCGTCAGCTGCTTAATAAATGTCATTTTATTACCTAAGGCTGTAAATAAACACTGATCTTTAATAATTTACTCAGTTTCAACAGATTATTCTGTTGTTTCGCAGAGCTGTGCAGTCTGTTGTCACAGTTTAGCTGTAGTCACACTGATGCCTCCATTGGCTGAGCCATCGGCCTTTTCTCAGGTGGGTTTGATGTGTCTGATGGTTGACGTGCAGTCCTCACAGTTCTGCTGGAGAAGGGTCTGGGTTACAAACTTTAAAGAGAGAAGAGAAACGTGTGTATAATACTGTACTTGTACTTGATGATATTTGAAGGTTGTTTGTACTTACATTAGATACAGCCTCTAAAATCGCATTCTTATTTTCCTCATTATTGGATAAAACTGAAACTTTTAGATGAACAGTCACTGTTTGGGGATCTGAAAGAAAGAAATATTTATTTTACCATTGAAACTGTTTAACACATAACTGAAGTACATGTGACAGTGTAACTGTACCATTATCTGAGCTGGTGCCGGTCCTGGAATCTGTGTGTTTGTTGGGAAACCCAGATTTGCTCCCATCTGCTGGTGAAGATGTGACACTGCTAGTGTCCAGAGTTGTACTAGTTTCTGTCAGTGTTGTCTCTGCAATGAGGAAAAGGAAACCGTCAAAAGACTGAGGCGCTGAGTGAGCGTGCTGAAGGAGCTGAGTCACTAACTGGGGGTTAATGTTGGCTCAGACCCGGATGCATACAATAAAAACCAAAATACGAATTTAAAGATCTGACAAAAGACTGCCAATGCATTTTCAGCAGTGACATGAAGAATGAATGTATTTCTTATTATTTTTCAAAAGTGATTTTCTTTTTAATCACAGTGACCAACCTGGAGCTGTTGATGCTGAAGTTATGAGGCCATCTAATGGTGTAGATGTACTACTGCTACTTTTCTGGCTGGACATTGAGGTTGTGCTGACATCTGTTAGTGCAGCAGTACTGCTTGTAGTGCTGGGTGCTGTTGATGAAGAAACTGTAGATGATGGAGGTGGGCTGGTGTATGCCGTTGTTGATGCACTGCTGCTTTTTGTCCAGGTTGCTGTACGAAGAGAGACTGGGGATGCTGAAGTTGTGCTGGTACCTGCTCTTGCAGTTGATGATGTGCTGACATCTGCTGGTGTAGATTTAGTGCCTCTTTTCGTTATGCTGGCTGCTGTAGTAGCAGAGACTATGGATGCTGAGGGGCTTGTTTGGCTGGTTGTTGCAGTGGTAGATGCTGTAGTTGTACTCACTTCCACCAGTGTAGACGCCGCAGTGCTGCCTGTCGTGCTGGGTGTTGTAGAATCAGAGACCAGAGTTGTTTTGATATCCATTATTGTTGAGGTAATATTGTTGCCTGTTGTGCTGGGTGCTGTCATTACTGAGACTGATGAAGCCGCGTTGTTATCTGCAGGTGTTGATGTACTGCTGCTTGTTTGGCTGGTTGCCATATTACTAGAGACTGCAGATGCTAAAGTTGCTCTGATATCTGCTAGTGTAGTATTGCTGTTTAGTGTGTTAGGTGCAGCTGTTTCAGAGACTGATAAAGTTGTGCTGGTATCTGCTGGTGTACTGCTGCTTGTTTCTCTGGTTGCTGTAGTAACAGACGCTAAGTTCGTGCTCACATTCAATACTGCAGATGTTGCCCTAGGTGCTGTTGCTGATGATACTGAGGATGATGAGTTTTTGCCATTTTTTACAGCTGTAGATATATTACTGCTGCCTGTTGTATTGGGTGTTGAAGTATCAGAGACCGTTGATGCTAAAGTTGTTCTGTTAATTGTGGTGGATTCTATTGTTACAGAAACTGATGAAGTTATACTTTCATCTGCTGTTGTACTGGTGCTTGCTTGGCTTGTTGCTCCAGTGGCAGAGACTATGGGGTCTGAGGTCATTTTCATCAGTGTGGATGGGGCAGCACTGCCTGTTGTGCTGGGTGTTGTAGTATCAGAGACTATGGATGATGATACTGTGCTTGAATCTGTTGGTGCTGTTGTGCTGCTGCTTGTTTGGCTGGTTGCTGGAGTAGCTAAGGAGGCTGAGGTTGTGTTCACATTCAGCACTGCAGATGTTGTGTTAGGTGCTATTGCTGACAAGACTGTGGGTGATGAAGTTGTGACAGTATTTTGTAGTGTAGATTTAGATTTGCTGCCTGTTGTGGTAGATGCCGTTGTTACTGAGACTGATGATGATGTGCTGTTTTCTGCTGGTGTAGATGTACTGCTGCTTTTGTGGCTGGTTGCTGTAGGGACTATAGAGGCTGAGGACTCTTCCATCACTGTAGATGTCCCAGTGCTGCCTGTTCTTCTGGGTGTTGTGTTATCAGAGACGGTGGATGATGTCATTGAGCTCATATCTCCTGGTATAGATGTGCTGCTGCTTTTCACTCTGATTGCTGCAGTTGCAGACACTACGGAGGCTGAGGTTGAGCTCACATTCAATACTGCATATGTTGCCCGACGTGCTGTTGCTAATGAGACTGAGGATGATGAGTTTTTGCCATTTTTTACAGCTGTAGATATATTACTGCTGCTTGCTGTATTGGGTGTTGAAGTATCAGAGACCATCGATGGTAAAGTTGTGCTATTAATTGTGGTGGATTCTGTTGTTACAGAAACTAATGAAGTTATACTTTCATCTGCTGTTGTACTGGTGCTTGCTCGGCTTGTTGCTCCAGTAGCAAAGACTATGGGGGCTGAGGTCACTTTCACCAGTGTGGATGGGACAGCACTGCCTGTTGTAGTATCAGAGACTATGGATGATGATACTGTGCTTGAATCTGTTGGTGTTGATGCACTGCTGCTTGTTTGACTGGTTGCTGGAGTAGCTAAGGAGGCTGAGGTTGTGTTCACATTCAGTACTGCAGATGTTGTGCTAGGTGCTATTGCTGACAAGACTGTGGATGAAGAAGCTGTGACAGTATTTTCTAGTGTAGATTTAGATTTGCTGCCTGTTGTGGTAGATGCCGTTGTTACTGAGACTGATGATGATGTGCTGTTTTCTGCTGGTGTAGATGTACTGCTGCTTTTGTGGCTGGTTGCTGTAGGGACTATAGAGGCTGAGGTTTCTTTCACCACTGTAGATGTCCCAGTGCTGCCTGTTGTTGTGGGTGTTGTGTTATCAGAGACAGTGGATGATGTAATTGAGCTCATATCTGCTGGTATAGATGTGTTGCTGCTTTTTGCTCTGGTTGCTGCAGTAGCAGACACTATGAGGGCTGAGGTTGGGCTCACATTAAATACTGCAGATGTTGCCCTAGGTGCTGTTGCTAATGAGACTGAGGATGATGAGTTTTTGCCATTTTTTACAGCTGTAGATATATTACTGCTGCTTGTTGTATTGGGTGTTGAAGTATCAGAGACCGTTGATGCCAAAGTTGTTCCGTTAATTGTGGTGGATTCTGTTGTTACAGAAACTGGTGAAGTTATACTTTCCGTTGTTGTACTGGTGCTTGCTCGGCTTGTTGCTCCAGTAGCGAAGACTATGGGGGCTGAAGTCACTTTCATCAGTGTGGATGGGGCAGCACTGCCTGTTGTGCTGGGTGTTGTAGTATCAGAGACTATGGATGATGATACTGTGCTTGAATCTGTTGGTGCTGTTGTGCTGCTGCTTGTTTGACTGGTTGTTGGAGTGGCTAAGGAGGCTGAGGTTGTGTTCACATTCAGCACCGCAGATGCGTTGGGTGCTGTTACTGACAAGACTGTGGGTGATGAAGTTGTGACAGTATTTTCTAGTGTAGATTTAGATTTGCTGCCTGTTGTGGTAGATGCTGTTGTTACTGAGACTGATGATGATGTGCTGTTATCTGCTGGTGTAGATGTACTGCTGCTTTTGTGATTGGTTGCTGCAGAAGCAGACACTATGGGGGCTGAGGTTGGGCTCACATTCAATACTGCAGATGTTGCCCGACGTGCTGTTGCTAATGAGACTGAGGATGATGAGGTTTTGCCATTTTTTAAAGCTGTAGATATATTACTGCTGCTTGTTGTATTGGGTGTCGAAGTATCAGAGACCATTGATGGTAAATTTGTGCTGTTAATTGTGGTGGATTCTGTTGTTACAGAAACTGATGAAGCTGTACTTTTATCTGCTGTTGTACTGGTGCTTGCTCTGCTTGTTGCTCCAGTGGCAGAGACTATGGGGTCTGAGATCACTTTCACCAGTGTGGATGGGGCAGCACTGCCTGTTGTGCTGGGTATTGTAGTATCAGAGACTATGGATGATGATACTGTGCTTGAATCTGTTGGTGCAGTTGTGCTGCTGCTTTTGTGGCTGGATGCTGTAGTAGCAGGGATTATAGAGGCTGAGGTCTTTTCCACCAGAGTTGATGTCCCAGTGCTGCCTGTTGTTCTGGGTGTTGTAGTATCAGAGACAGTGGATGATGTCATTGAGCTCATATCTCCTGGTATAGATGTGCTGCTGCTTTTTGCTCTGGTTGCTGCAGTAGCAGACACTGTGGGGGCTGAGGTTGGGCTCACATTCAATACTGCATATGTTGCCCGACGTGCTGCTGCTGATGAGACTGAGGATGAAGTTGTGACTGTATTTGCGGTTGTTATGTTGGGTCTTAGTGGTGGTGCTATGGTGAAAGCTGTAGATGAGAAAGAAAGATTTGTACAATTAATCTTTAAAGGGATCGTTGAGATTATTTTAAGTGGGGTTATATGAGGTGCTGATCGATAGTAGATGCCGGTCGGCCCTCACTTAATGACGAGTCCTGGTGTAGGACGCTAAGCAATGAAGTGCTGTGGTATGTGTATGTATGTATTTATTGCTTCACCTTGCCACCAGGCAGCGTTTTCTGACGGGAAACAGCCGTTATAGGCCTGTAAGCCAAATATCACTTTCTCCAAACCAACCAAAACTGGTGACATCAGTAATTTACCTCGCAGAATATAGGAGTTGCATGTCTACCACTGTCTCGATCTGTTAGTTTGTTTGTGTTATTGGGTGAGTTTTAGTTAATTTGAACCAAGTTTTTAAAACATTGATTATTGATAAATACCTCACACAACCCCACTTCAAATAATGAGAGTCCCCTTAAACCTGTCTCGATGTTAAATCCTAATCTGACCCAACTGTGTACCTTTCTGAATTTTTAGTTCACCCTCACTTACATTGTGTGCAGGTCGACCTGTAGTCAGGACAGCAGTCGTTGAATACGTTGCAGAACTCGTCACAGTAACACCCCCTGAAACAGCTGGAAGTTTGACCAGAGCAACACAGCACAGGCGGACCTGCACAGCCTGCAGCACACACAGCACAACAGATCAACACTGCACTGATTTATAGCTGTAACTCAAGTGCATTTTTTCAAAATCACTCTGGTGACTCACAGAATCATGATTAACACAATCAAGCAGATGAGTGTTAGCACAGCTTGTGCTATCAGGTAGCACTGATAGCAGTGGTTGTAGATAAGAGTCTCAGAATGGTGGAGGTCTGTGAGATATTTTGTGGCAGCCTGGCAGAGATGTTACTTTCCAGTGACAGGCTGGCAAAGATCACTCCAAGTTGGCATGAGGGTATAGTGAAAATGTTGGATGCATCTTGGCTGGATGCAGCTTAGAGACATGAAGCTGAAAATGCTGGTCATTGTGGGGTTGAGGTGGAGGCAGAATGTATTGCATTTGAGGAATGAGAGCACAGCGTATGAAGTGGTGTGGTGGATATTACCTGTCGGCGTGCTATTGGGAGCTGCTGTTTGAGCTAGGAAGTGGAAAGGGACAATGACATGTCATTTCATTGAAAAAAAAAAACATTTAACTTGAGCCTTTCCTTGAAATTAAAGAGAAGAAGACTGGCATCAATGTCAGTGAAGTGTTTGGTACAACAAAAGTAGATATTGTTCAGTCTTTCCTCCTGTGACACTGCTGGTTTTCAGACAACCAGATTTACTCAGTTACCTTGCAATCACAGGCACCTGATCAATGGAGCAAGTGGAGAAGTTCTGATTTTTTTTTTTACCTCACTTTTTGTCTTTCTAAGAATAAATTTCATCATAATAGTTCAAGTCCCCACAATCACATGATTACATTTAAACAGTGATCATTTTAATATTTTCTGCAGCTGACAAAAACAAGTACAAAATAACACATTTCTGAAACACTTAAGTTGTTAATCACAGTATCTTCATCAATCTACCCTCTCTCTCTCTCTCTCTCTCTCTCTCTCTCTCTCTCTCTCTCTCTCTCTCTCTCTCTCTCTCTCTCTCTCTCTCTCTCTCTGTCAAACACACTCACACACACACTGACATACACAGACACACGCTTGTTAAATCTGCAGCTTCTGAGAAGTATCATGCCAAGGTTACGCAAAGCCGTTTTGTTCACCTTCATTTAATCATCTGAAAATGACACCGGGCTGATACATTAGAATGATTGATATAATAGCGTCAGTCTGATGTAATCATCACCAAATCAGTTTCTTTAGTTTATATTTATGTCATAGTAACCACCTCATGGAAAATCATACTCCATCTGTCTTTGGGTGCAGATTTTTGTGACTGGCTGAGAGAGTATTTATTATTCACAAAATACTGGCTGATCTATATTCACCTTCATGCAGCCCTTTTGCATGGTGCACAGCTGCACATACCTGAACTGATATACGGTGTGCATGGTGCGTGCGCCAAGACGTACCACCTTGCACTTGGCATTTATGATTCAAATTTCAACTGATGGTGCAAAATATTAAACTGAGTAGTGGAGAGGAGGCTTTTAGATGCTCACAGGACCAGGTTTGGTCTCTTTTACCATGCTTGTGAGTGTCACTTTTTTGCTGTGTTATCACCACACCATTCTATAGTGTGCTTGTGATGAAATTGTTTACAGTTTTTAATTGATCTTGACTCTTAATTTTGCTGTCAAAGTGCCCCATTGATGATTGATGCAGTTTACTTTTAAAATAATTTTGTTTTATTTTTTGGTCAAATTTTCCAAGTTTATTCAGGCTTTTCCTTTTTGTCTCCATTTGTCACCTGTGTCTGTAGAAATAGAAACGTCCTCAATAATGGCATCAGTTACCATCATTAAGATGTTACTGAACGTTATATAAAACTTTTACATAATAGAGACTCTTTTCTTAATTTAGATTAGAGGTGAATTGTTAATGTTATTCTTTGTGCCTATTTATGAAGTTAATTGTCTGGGGTCAGGACGATTAACACTGATAAATGGGATCTCACCGACATATGTGATAACAGGCACTAGATGCTGTTTAGTTAGTACTTTAATTGCTTATGACCCTTAAATTGCTTATGACCTATAAACCAAGTCAGTGATTTAGCTTATAATAAAACTAAGCACCTGAGGACTATAACCTAGATCAGCAGGAGCTTAATGTTTAGTTTAGTGGAACGGCACTTGTGTGCATTTAATTACATACCATAATGTTTTGTAATTATCCAATCAGTTGAGTCATATAGTATTTAAACTACTGAATCATCTCACAATCAATTAGCTTTTCAAAATTAAGTCAAAGAACAATAAAATCAAGCTCATTAGTTAAATAAGTGACTTTGTATGCTAAATTCTTTATCAATAATATTAAATGTGATAATGTTTCACTCACCATCATAGAGAGGTAGCATCAGAAAAAAGAAGCACAGTACAAACTCCATGACTGTGTGGATGCTGAGTGTAACCAAGGTCTATTCATACACACATATGGGCATCAGACATTTACAAACGCACTCCCCCAGGTACACTCCTGACAGGAATAATCCTGTTGTCTGCCAGGAAAAAAAAAACAAAACTAACCTAGTGTTCACAGAGTAATATCGTGTTACAGATGTTAGGTCTTTCTTTTTGTAATGATTATGCTTTCTCCAGTTCTACCGGTTTATAGTGGGTCTCACATTCAGACTGGAGATATTTCAAGAATGTTGTAGCTGCACTTGATGCTGAAATGACGAGACTAATGGCAACACAAATTCAACAACAGTGCATATTTATTTGAACAGAGCAACAAGTGGCAGAAATCATTTATTGCACATTAAATTTCTTTCTAACGGTGTCAGGTAGTGATAAATAATACCTTTTTAGTCATTATTTAAACACAGTGTGTCATATCTTTTGTTTCATGGTGGCTGTTACTGAGTAAGATAGGCATACAGCTGAAAGAACGTCACTTCTGAATAAATAGTATGCATAACACAAACAGTAAAGTCTGATATATTATCACAGCGTACAAAAATTTCTTAGAAAAAGTGAGGATGCCAGATTTCAGAGGGACGAGTAACTTAAAAAAAAATAGACTTGAAAGCTTGGCATCTGATTCTTGAAACAGTGCAAATTCTCAGAATAATGTAGGTGCAGTTGTAGGCATCAGTCTTTTTACTGTGGTGTACAGCAGGAAGAAGTTGTCATCCTCTATCTGTGATTCTGAAAAGCTGCAGGTAAAGAAAACTGAACATCATTGCCACAGGTCATGTTTATGTAAAACCGTGTTTTGCATTTGGTTTGGGAGAGCATGTGTGTTGTCTGAAAAAGAAACAAAATCTGCATGAATTCTGTCTTTTTATTTTATAAGGTGACAGATATGATCCGTGAGGAGTCTTCTTGTAAACTGCCACAGTATTGTTTCTACTAGTGGTTGAAACCCCTACAGGGTGTTTTTAAATGTCTCATCCTTATATCCGTGTAATATTCACACTCTCCAGCTCTCTCCAAACTCTTGCGCACTCCTGGCCCTGGTACCATCTGGCTTCATCCAGTCATTCTGCTTTTGACCATCAAAGTTCCCACACAGACCCTCCACCTTCCGTTTATATATGCGTGGTAGAATGATCTCTGTAGGAACAAAATCAACCATACAATGTCATTTAATTCATTGTATAACACTCTCCCAAAGATTTGTGATTTTAAGGTTTTGTTATGAACTGCTAATTCTATTATACTAGTTTAATTAGTTGAAGATCACTTACCTGTTGTGTGGTGTCCATCAAACTCTACTGACAGGCCAAAGTCGGTCTTCAGGTAGATGCGTGAGTAGCGCTCATAGATGTTTAGACCAGCAGTCGGTGAGACGGGGGTATTAGTTCTCCTTCCATCCACCTGGAGGGAGACAGAGAAGAAGTGTGTGACCTTGTATTCACTCTTGTACTGCATGATTATGTATATTGTGTGCGGGGATTCAGACAGATTTTTTTTGTCATGTTACCAGCACGCCTCTAGAGATAACCTTATCAGTCTATAGATGAGGTCAACTCTGTTGAGACTGAAGTATCCCAGCAGTAATCAGATGGATTGGCATGAAATTTTGGACAGACATTCATGTTCTCCACAGGATGGATCCTGCTGACTCTGGCAATCTCTGATAATCATTTTTTAACTAGCCCCTTTCATCAGGTCAAAATTTTAGTTTGTCGTTTATGACCAAATGTGTGCAAAACTAATGACATTCCCATCAGCCTGAGCTGAGCTTTGTGTTTAGTACAAGTTAAAGGGCTGTACCTGGCACAATTTCTTTTTCAGTTGAGTCAGATTTGGTTGTTAAATACAAACATTTGACAATTCGTTCATGTTTTTTTTCTTCACTTTAGTGCCACACTAGATAGCCTGTTCCAGCCTTGATGAGTATGTTTTTCCAGTCATCATCTGTGATGTGAGAACATCAGACTCCCACACAGTCAGAGAAAACAAAAGTGTGTGTCTTGTGCGTAGTTCAGGTATAAAATGCGAGTACACTGTGGAGCTTCTCTGCTGGGCTACTTATACCACTGCCAGCCACTGCAACGCATCACCTGCTCTCCATTTCTATCAGCATTCCTGCTTCCATCACAATTAACTTTGTGGTTTGTGGTGGTTTTGTAAAGTTTACAACCTGATATGCTGTTGTGTTGCTCACCTTACCAACCACTTGCTTCACCTTCTCTCATTACTTAACTACAAGCGCATGCTGTCACATAATTTTTTTTAGCTCATCAGTTGGCCTAATTTAAAAAAACATATATTTAAGATTATCCATATGTAAGATTCCTTATTAAAATATTATCCCTTGGCATTTTTTGTAATCTTCTAAATCTTCAACTTGAGGAATCTCAGTTGAGTACCAGTGTACAATCGTGTGCAATATACTGTGTGGATGTCTTAGAATTAGCTCAGACTGCTTTTTAGGATAATAAGGTCTGAGTCCTGAATAGCAGCTTTTTTACAGGCTCTCTCACTCCTTTTCTCCTTCTCTCTGTGTCTCATAGACACACAAACGTGTGCCATGAGGGAAGTAACATATGACAGAGCATAATTTAGCTTACAGCACATAACACATCATCTGCCTCACTGCTGTCGTAACACCTCACAAAGAAAATGTGAAGGCACGCTGGTTATTTCCCTCAGTGCTTTCACAAATGTTTGTGGGCGGGCAGAAATATGATGATATTATCCCATGAACAAAATATTGTGTCTGCTGAAAAGGCGCCACAGGAAAATGAGGTGGCGGCAGTATGTTGTTAAAAATGCCCTTGATACTTACGACCAGCCTCCGTTTCTTCTTGAACTCCACAATGTGATTGTACACTCTGATCTTAAGCCCTTGTAGTCTGTTATCCTCATGCTCTTCACTGTCATCATCGTCGTCATCATCTTCGTCATCTTCATCTTCATCCCTGACTCTGCGACTGTGGTCTTCTTCACTGCTACTATCATCATGATGCTTACTATCATCATCATCATCATCATGTCCACTGCTTGTATTGATGCCCTCGATGTAGATGTCTGGATGGTTATTTGGCAAGTTCTTGGTCTGGACCAGCACATACGAGTGCTGGCCTTCAAAGTCATACTTCATTTTATCAAAGGTTCTGTACTTGGAGTCTCTCTCGATTTTACACTCATTGAACCCTGTGGAGCAACAAGCGAAGAACAATTCATAAACAAGTGAATAAGATGTATGGTTTCGATGCATCACTGTGAGATTTTGGCCTTTACAGCACCTGTAGACTGGCAGTAATAATGGCCCTCCTCATTTTGAAGGCAGACAGCGTCTCCATCGCACTCATCTTTGTCATCGCAGTCAATCTCCCCCACACCATGGTCTTTCTCACATTCACATTTCTGACTGCAGTGATTGGTGTACCACACATCATTGAACTGACAAGAAAGAGAGTCATCACAGCGCTTGGACATCAATGTCCACATGCACCATTTTTGGCAATAATACTCAGGCTTTCAGAAAGTAGCACTATGTATTTGAAAATCAACACCATATATGACTTGTGCCATTGATGAAGAGTCATTCTGAACTGTCACTCACCTGATGTAAGGTGCCATTCCTGTCCACACATCCACACTGCTGGATAGGCACACAAACCCTCCCTTTCTGCACAAAACCTTCATCGCACACACATCCCTGTACACAGTTGTTATTGTCACTGCAGTGCGGTGGGCCATTCAGGTGTGTGCAGGTAGGACTGCAGGCAGGGATACAAGTGGTGTAATGACTGTTCTGTGGGCAAGAGGATGCTAGAGAGACATAAAGGTAGAGTCAGAGCAGTCAAACTTAAAATCACAAGAACAATACAATCAATAATGTACTGTAAATTAATCTTAGCTTACAGGTGAGTTTTGCTGAAAGTTTTGATGCTGTGATGTAATGATAAACAGTTCAGGTTTGCATAGGGCAGTGGTTCCTAAACTTTTTCTGGCATGCCTCCCTTCAGAAGCCGAAAAAGGCCCCTCAATCCCACAATTATTGATTCAATTATTATCAATTAACAATAATATAGGAAGCAACTGATAACAAGGATTCAAGTTAATCTTTAGTGAAATATAGGTTAGGATGTCATTCAGCTTTATTTCAGTCTGTAGTTCTCCACTGGTCACTCCCCCCCCACTACTCCCTGCAGTTGAAAAACCACTGACACAGGCAAATGCAAACTTACTTGGTACAGGTGTTGGTTGTGGTCTAGCTGTGGTTGGTGGTTGTGGTCTAACTGTTGTTGGTGGTTGTGGTCTAGCTGTGGTTGGTGGTTGTGGTCTAGCTGTTGTCGGTGGTTGTGGTCTAGCTGTCGTTGGTGGTTGTGGTCTAGCTGTTGTTGGTGGTTGTGGTCTAGCTGTTGTTGGTGGATTTGGAGCAGCTGTTGTTGGCCGTGGTTTAGCTGTTGTAGGTTGTGGTCTAGCTGTCGTCGGTGGTTGTGGTCTAGCTGTTGTTGGTGGATTTGGAGCAGCTGTTGTTGTGGGTTGTGGTCTAGCTGTCGTCGGTGGTTGTGGTCTAGCTGTTGTTGGTGGATTTGGAGCAGCTGTCGTTGGCCACGGTTTAGCTGTTGTAGGTTGTGGTCTAGCTGTTGTTGGTGGTTGTGGTCTAGCTGTTGTTGGTGGATTTGGAGCAGCTGTTGTTGTTGGCTGTGGTTTAGCTGTTGTAGGTTGTGGTCTAGCTGTCGTCGGTGGTTGTGGTCTAGCTGTTGTTGGTGGATTTGGAGCAGCTGTTGTTGTTGGTTGTGGTCTAGCTGTCGTTGGTGGTTGTGGTCTAGCTGTTGTCGGTGGTTGTGGTCTAGCTGTCGTCGGTGGTTGTGGTCTAGCTGTCGTCGGTGGTTGTGGTCCAGCTGTTGTTGTGGGTTGTGGTCTAGCTGTCGTCGGTGGTTGTGGTCTAGCTGTTGTTGGTGGTTGTGGTCTAGCTGTTGTTGGTGGATTTGGAGCAGCTGTTGTTGTTGGCCGTGGTTTAGCTGTTGTAGGTTGTGGTCTAGCTGTCGTCGGTTGTGGTCTAGCTGTCGTCGGTGGTTGTGGTCTAGCTGTTGTTGATGGATTTGGAGCAGCTGTTGTTGTTGGCCGTGGTTTAGCTGTTGTAGGTTGTGGTCTAGCTGTCGTCGGTGGTTGTGGTCTAGCTGTTGTCGGTGGTTGTGGTCTAGCTGTTGTTGGTGGATTTGGAGCGGCTGTTGTTGTTGGTTGTGGTCTAGCTGTCGTCGGTGGTTGTGGTCTAGCTGTTGTCGGGGGTTGTGGTCTAGCTGTTGTCGGGGGTTGTGGTCTAGCTGTTGTCGGTGGATTTGGAGCAGCTGTTGTTGTTGGTTGTGGTCTAACTGATGTTGGTGGTTGTGGTCTAGCTGTTGTTGGTGGATTTGGAGCAGCTGTCGTTGGCCATGGTTTAGCTGTTGTTGGTTGTGGTCTAGCTGTTGTCGGTGGTTGTGGTCTAGCTGTTGTCGGTGGATTTGGAGCAGCTGTTGTTGTTGGCTGTGGTTTAGCTGTTGTAGGTTGTGGTCTAGCTGTCGTCGGTGGTTGTGGTCTAGCTGTTGTTGGTGGATTTGGAGCAGCTGTTGTTGTTGGTTGTGGTCTAGCTGTCGTCGGTGGTTGTGGTCTAGCAGTTGTCGGTGGTTGTGGTCTAGCTGTTGTCGGTGGTTGTGGTCTAGCTGTTGTTGGTGGATTTGGAGCAGCTGTTGTTGTTGGTTGTGGTCTAACTGATGTTGGTGGTTGTGGTCTAGCTGTTGTTGGTGGATTTGGAGCAGCTGTTGTTGTTGGCCGTGGTTTAGCTGTTGTAGGTTGTGGTCGAGTTGTAGTTGATAGTTGTGGCCCAACTGTTGTTAGTGGATGAGGTCTAGATGTTGACTGTGGTTTTAAAGTTGTGGGAGCAGGGGTTGTTGGTGTAGCCAGATCTGAAACAACATTTCACAATAAAGTAAACAACATCAATTTTCAGTCAAAAACTGAAAAAAAAAGTTCATAAAAATGTTTATGAACTAACTTGAATAGGAGGACAGAATTACCTGCACAGTGCCCACGATGAAGCAAAACATCATCTATGGCCACATCAGACTGATCGTTGGAACCTCTTCGCCCCTCAAAAATGATCTAAAATCAGGAGCACAAGTTAATACTAAAGAAACGTATATCTGTTAGATCATACAGATTCATAAGATTCAATTGGAAATCATTTATTGTGGAAGCTATTACACCATTAGTGTTTTTCTCTACAAATTTCTGGCACTAGACAGGGTCGAAGAAGAAACCTGTTGAAAGTTGATAGCTCACCTGGAAAGGTCCAGTTGCTGCCAAGTCCACCTGAGCCAGGTGCCACATATTTCCTTGATCATTCCTCGTCCACCAAACAGCTTCAGCCCTTCGGTTCTGGAGCAAGTAGACGTGGAGGCCCATTGTATTGGCTGAACCGTACATGTGGTACCAGAACTGCAGACACTGAGGACCAGACTCTGAACACTCTGAACTGATGAGGCGAGCTGTATCTCCATATGATGCACTGTTGGCTTCGATGTAAAGATAGTGGCCATCTGGTCAAGGATATAAGGACACAAAAGTTGATTAGATAATGTCATGATCACTCATTTACTTTTTGTATTCAAGGCATGTCCATGCCGCTGCTGAAATTGTTTGCAAAATGTTCACAAAGCAAATATCAGCAGCTTTACTGGCACATTGTTGGGAGGCTAAAGGAAAAAAAAAATTTTTTTTTAAGTTATGTTTTGGGCTTTTTGCCTTTATTGCACAGGACAGCTGAAGAGCAGACAGGAAAGGGGGTAGAGAGAGGAGACAACACGCAGTAAAGAGCTGCAGGTGGGAGTCAAACCAGCGGCTGCTACAGAGGACCAACAGCCTCCATACAGACATTCTACCAACAGAGCTACAGAGGAAGGAAAGGAAAAATATCTTGATGAAATATAATACATGAGGAACTCTTGGCCAAACAGCGTCTATTAGTCTAGCATTGTGGTTTGGCAAGAAAGAACAATAGAACAATAGGTTTTTCCTGGTTGTAAGTCTGTGTCCTGTGTCACACTGGCATAGAGTGTGCTGTATATTTTTTTCTGAACATTTCTACACTAGCTTTGCTTGGCTTGTGTCAGAAAGGTTATTACCTCCCAAGGTGTGATCTGAAGAAGGACCGGTCATCATAGTAGGAGTCGAACCACTATGTCTTGTCCAATCAAAAACATCAGTCAGAAGTTGACTCCATTGACATAGATCTTGTTCAAAATTACAGTGGAGTTGGCATACTGGAAACAAAAATCAGACACATTCAGATTACAATTTAGATTACTGATGCTGAAATTCAGGAAATCGCAAAAACACGATGTGTGAAGAATAATTTATGGAAGTCTCAAAACTGGAAGTGTAAAAGTGCTGATGTGGAGTTAGCACTGTACCTGGATGAGATGGAGCTTCGCTAACATTGTCGTTATTAATCAAGTCGGTTGTTGCTTCCATTACAGGAGGTATGGAGACATTTGCTAGAGGTGGCTGAGGTGTGGCAGGGAGCTGAACAGTAACATTGACCAGAGGAGGCTCTGGAGCTGCAGTAGTTGGCTCAGGGACACTTGGAGGAGCTGTGGTGTTTCCATCAGGTTTAGGAGGACTTGTCACAGCACCACCGATTTCTACAAAAGTAAAAGGAAGTTAACAATATGCCGGTGTCTTATTTTCGTTGCTTTATATGAAAGTTTATTCTGCAAGATGAGCTGTGTTTGTTGTTATACAGAAACTGACCGGCTTTGCATTGTGATGCTCAGTGCTGGTGTGTGTGTGTGTGTGTGTGTGTGTGTGTGTGTGTGTGTGTGTGTGTGTGTGTGTTTGTGTGTATGTTTGTGATGCTACTATATGTAAATTTATTTGATAGGCCTACCCTGAAGGTAACAAGAAATGGTCAAACTGCAGAAATTAATTTTCAACTATGACTATGTAACTATGACTAGCACCTAGCAACTAGCTTGCTCAGATCATGAAGATGCCTGCTGGGCCGTGAGGCGAGTGCCACAGATAATTTTAGATTTAGTGTTACTGCTACTGAAATTCCATCACCGCGACAGCCCTAGCTGCAAAGCCTTAAAATAAGCAACACTTGTAAAGATTTTGTGGTAACATATTTAGTATGTTTCTTACCAGAGCATCGACCTCGATAAAGCTTTACATCATCGATGGCTACATCAGACTCTTCATTGGAGCCTCTACGCCCCTCAAAGATGATCTGAGTGAGGAATGATATTTTGTTATTAGTGGTAAAGGGTCTCTCATTATTAACATTTTAGTATTACAACATCACTGGTTGTCTGGTGGAAGTTATCAAACCTTGAAAGCTTCAGTTGTTGTGAAGTCGACCTGAGCCAGTTGCCATATATTTCCTTGGTCATTTCTCTTCCGCCAAATAGGTTTGGCAAATGTGTTTTGGAGCAAGTAGACATGGAGGCCCATTGTATCGGCTGAACCATACATATGATACCAGAACTGCAGACACTGAGGACCAGAGTCCGAACACCCAGAGCTTATGAGACGAGATGTGTCTCCATATGTCACACTGCTGGCCTCGATGTAAAGATAGTGACCATCTAGAAAAGAAGAATGAAACAATCAGAACTGGCAGATAGGCTTTCCATGATGATGTAAGTTTTATCTTTACCTCTGTGTATTATTTGTCACCATTTAAAATGTTATATATAGAGGGAGTGTATTACCACCAGTGTGGTCAGCAGAGGGTCCAGTCATCGGGGTAGGGGTGGAACCACTTTGCCATGTCCAGTCAAAAGCATCTGTCATCATCTGATTCCAGCTACAAAGGTTGCTGTCAAAGCTACAGTCCATATTGCAGACTACAAGGGGAAACAAAAAAATAATAACATGAGACACAATGTGTGAAGAATAAATTGTGGAAGTCCCAAAACCAGAAGTGTAGAAGTGCTCCTGTGGAGTTGGCACTGTACCTGGATGAGATGGAGCTTTGTCAACATTGCGTCTATTAATCAAGTCGGTTGTTGCTTCCATTACAGGAGGTATGGAGACATTTGCTAGAGGTGGCTGAGGTGTGGCAGGGAGCTGAACAGTAACATTGACCAGAGGAGGCTCTGGAGCTGCAGTAGTTGGCTCAGGGACACTTGGAGGAGCTGTGGTGTTTCCATCAGGTTTAGGAGGACTTGTCACAGCACCACCGAGATCTGCAAGAGTGAATGGAAGTTAACAAATGTAAATATTTGCAGGCTACACACATGAATGCTCCAATAACCGCAATTTTGAAATACCATGCTACTGAGAAGCCAACCACAGGGGAAGGCAAGCAACCACAACAATTGATATGTTCACTTTTTTCATGAGGCTAGGCCCTTTTGTTTTACACTTCAGTGCATGTTAAATGAATGAATCAGTGCTTTCAAAAATGTTGACAAGCCATATGTAGGACAATAACTGTTCAGTTTCTTTATGTGAAAGATTATACTTAAACATGAGCTGTGTTAGCTTTGTTGTTATACAGAAGCTGACCGGTTTTGCATTGTGATGCTCAGTGCTGGGGTGTGTGTCCGTGTGTATATATGTGTGTTTGTAATGCTGCTGTATGTACATTTATTTGATAGACATACCCACTGGGTAACAACAAGAAATGGTGAAACTGCAGAAATTCATTTTCAACTATGGTTATGTAACTATGACTAGTACCTAGAAACTCCCATGAAAATGCCCGCTGGGCCGCGAGGTGAGTGCCATAGATAATGTTAGATTTAGTGTTACTGCACCAAATGACTACAGTTATTATGAATAAAGTCATTGGCAAACACAAACAAAAGAATGGCACTAAAACTGCACACCATGCTGCAGGTGAAATTCCATTAGCGCGACAACCCTAGCTGCAAAGCCTTAAAATAAGCAACATGTTTATAAGATTTTGTGTTACATATTCAGCGCATGTTTCTTACCAGAGCATCGACCACGATAAAGCTTTACATCATCTATGGCTACATCAGACTCTTCATTGGAGCCTCTACGCCCCTCAAAGATGATCTGAGTGAGGAATAATATTTTGTTATTAGTGGTAAAGGGTCTCTCATTATTAACATTTTAGTATTACAACTTCGCTGGTTGTCTGGTGGAAGTTATCAAACCTTGAAAGCTCCAGTTGTTGTGAAGTCGACCTGAGCCAGTTGCCATATATTTCCTTGGTCATTTCTCTTCCACCAAATAGCATTGGCAAATGTGTTTTGGAGCAAGTAGACATGGAGGCCCATTGTATCAGCTGAACCGTACATGTGATACCAGAACTGCAGACACTGAGGACCAGAGTCGGAACACGCAGAGCTGATGAGACGAGATGTGTCTCCATATGTCACATTACTGGCCTCGATATAAAGATAGTGACCATCTAGAAAAGAAGAATGAAACAATCAAAACTGCCAGATACATTTTCCATCGTGGTGTAATTTTCATCTTTACCTCTGTGTATTATTTGTCACCATTTAAAATATTATATATAGAGGGAGTGTATTACCACCAGTGTGGTCAGCAGAGGGCCCAGTCATTGCGGTCGGGGTGGAACCACTTTGCCATGTCCAGTCAAAAGCATCTGTTATCATCTGATTCCAGCTACAAAGGTTGCTGTCAAAGCTACAGTCCATATTGCAGACTACAAGGGGAAACAAAAACAAAACATGAGCCAAGTGGTGAGGCCCTTATGTAATTTCCTGAAAATTTAGACAATCTTTAACTTCAGGTACCATTATAAAAATGCCCGTTCAGTATTTACTGGACTAAGCACAAATGTTAATTTATAACCACACTTCAGCTTTCTGATGCAGAAACAAGTGGTTCATAAAATGTAGCTTCATGTGTACCAACCTGGGTGTGAGGGGAGGATTTCTGCAGGAGGCTCAGTTCCACCGACCAGGCCAGGTAAAACACCTAAAGGAAGTGAAATTTACTTACTTTAAACCCTGAGATATTTGGTATAATCATAATTTGAGATCTTAGTGTATTTGTGATAGTAAAAATGTGTCCAAGTTATGATACAGTGTGTCTTTAATTGTATGTATAATGTTTTGTTCCCATTTTTGTTCGATGTGAATGTCACCTGAGCATGAGCCAAAATGGATGGAAATGTCATCTATGGCCACATCTGACTGAGCGTTAGAGCCCCGAATTGCCTCCACTATAATCTGAAAGAGGTGGTAGGAAAATATGTTTCACTGTATAAAAAATATCATTAATTTTTACAAGACAATTAACATTCAACCTGCATCTTTTAGGCCCATACAGTATATTGTCTATATTGTCAGACTCACTTGGAATGGACCAGACACTCTGATGTCAACGTTAGCCATATGCCATTCTGGCCCCTGGTTGTTACTCATAGACCAGAGCTTAGTAGCTCTATTGCCTTTGAGCAGGTAGATATTGAGGGCTGTGGCTGTAGCTGAGCCATACATATGGTACCAGAAGTTCAGGCAGAGTGGGCCATTGTCATGGCACATTGAGCTCAACAGACGGGCTGAATCTCCATGGGTTACACTGTCTCCCTCAATATACATGTAGAAACCAGCTAGAGAAACAATGAAGATAACACAATAAACATGAATAATGAGTCACACAATACAATGCAGTAACACAATAAATGTCATGTCATGACCTGATATTGAGTTTACCTCCAGTGGTGTGATCTTGGTTTGGACCAGTTTGGTCCGATGGGGTGGGTCCTGAAATTCTTGTCCAATCAAAACTGTCCTGTATGAGCTGTTCCCAACCACACAGGTTTTTTTCAAAGTTGCAATTCATGGGACATGCTATGAAAAAGCATATAAACACAATGGAAATGTTGAAGTCATGATATGAAAAATAAACTTAAAAAAAAAAAATATATATATACATATATATCCACAAAAAAAATAGTATTTCATGCAATCTGTAAGTAATTACATCAAGGTTATTCAAATTTATTCAGATGCATTTATGTAATAAATGCCTGTAAATTTATAAGTTTTGGAGGCAAGCATAGTCAAATGTAATATTTGGTTTTGAAATAATCATAAATTGGATTATGCCACTGATTATCCAGACCAGTAACAAATAAACCTTCAGAACCCTGAGTGCTCTTACAATTCTGATCTGGTGTTGGAGAGGGAGTTGTAGTTGTTGCAGTGGTTGGGGGCTCAGCTGAAATGGGGAGAAACAAACAAAAAACAAAACAAAAAGCCAAACAAAGAAACAAAGAAACAAAAAAGAAATGAGTTCATCTCTAACTTTGAGTGTCAGTGATAAAACAAACCAAAGTTTGCCTCATGCGATGGGCCGATCTTGTGTCATAATCAAAAGAATAAAAAGCAGGAGCAGAGAGTTTTGAAGATAAAGGTAAAGAGTCAATAAATATTAAATCAGGACATGTAACTGAATTACTTCATACAATGTTCAGAGTAAATAAATCACCAAAGTTTATTATGTTAAAAAAAAAATTCACCAGCAATATCATTACACATCCTCAACAGTCTCAACAGACTCGACTCAGACACTCACCACAGGCCGTGCCCGTCTGCCAGTCGGAAAGCTCCACTCCTGCAACCTGGCATGCTGCTGCGTAGGACTTCAGGGATTCACAAAGGGTGTTTTGGTCACCGCTAGTGTCACAGTAGTCATACACACAACTATTAATGTATATAGTTGGGTGAATGAATTCATGGCAGGGCTTGAAGGCGTCCCCGAGCAGTGCGTAACACTCATTGTAGGCATCATTCTCTTCATCATAATCACATTGCCTGGGATCATTTGGATGGGAAACACACCTGGAGGAGAAAGTTTAGATAATCGCATAAAGATCTAGGCATATGCATTTATTATGCCACTTGACAATAAAACAAAAGAAGGCTTATTAAAGGACCAATATGTAGGATTTAGTGGCATCAAGGGGTGAGCTTGCAGTCTGCAAACAACTCACTTCTACAACGTGAAACATACAAAACGCAAAATGCCATGCCTTTAATGGTTGATAATTCATTACTAATGCTTAATAATTCTTTGAAGTGATATATTTAAGGTAATAAATTATGGCATGTCATTAGAGATTAAGGAAACATGCTTCATTTACGCTAAAATGTGTGCAGATACTGTGTATAGTAGAAAAACATACTCATTATTGCCCGGCACCTTCCAGCTGTCACCAAACTCAAATGGCCCGGTAGCATTTTGGCCTCCATTTGGTATGAGGTCATCGTCTTGTTGATCAGAGTAGGTGCCACACAGTCCACACAGTGCATACTTGTAGCGCTCATCCACTTGCAGGAAGAATCTGTTCTGCCCGTCTATAATCATTCTGAGGCCAAAGGTCGTCTCCGAGAAAATATAATTATTGTGCATGTTCACCCATACTGAGCCATATGTACCATTGGTGAAATAGGGAAGTTGGACACGAACATTATTCACCTAAAGAGAGGAGAAGAGTTTTTAAATATCTTGCATTAAAAAACACAAATGTTTTTCTACTAGGATAGTTAGTGCACCTAGTTAGCTGCCAGCTAGCTGTGCAGAGCAAAGTCAAATGTGTCAGCTATTTGTTTGTGCGTTCTTTTAAGTCCCAGATGAGGAACAAGTGACTTCCGCTATAATGACCTGACATCCAGTAATAATTGGTCCCATAAACTTGGGTGTGCTGGTACTAAAGTCACTGGTCACTGCCATTAATAAATTACAACTGATATTACAGAACTATGACTCTCTTAATCCAGTAAACAGGCCGTTCGCAGGTCACGAGTAAGAATTGCATGGACTGGAAGCTGTCTGGCATTGTACACATTTTTACTGCAACCTTAAGCCCTGTTCACGTGGAACTGGTATTAGCTGGGGAGTAATTTGTAATAAGTCATCTGTGATCTTAATCCCATGGGAATCTGTCACGTAATTTTTAAAGTAAAATTCCATGGCAAATTTACAACTGGGGCTGGTTTGTATGGCCTAAAATTTATGTCACGGTATAATTTGGATCATGACAGTAACAGTGTATATCAAGGTATATTAATTTTTATTAAAATTACAATATAAATGCTTCTGAAGGGGTAAAGCACTGATATAGTAACTACATGGTACTTTTATTGTACTACATATTTCACATAGTATAGCGGTATTTTGCACACACGGAGCAAAGTCAGAGAGACTGTGGTGCAGACAGTGAACCAACTTGAAATAGAAAGCCAATGAAATATTTTAATCTGCTCAAACAGGATGGGCTCTCATGTTTTTCTGACGATTAGCTGCTGCAGGCTGATGATGACAAACTTTTTGGTCAAGCAAAGGGAGGACTGTACTGGACAGCATAGTCAAAATTCACACCATAGGACAAATTTATTTTGTTCTGCTTTCTTCTGTTTATACTGTCCACCACCATTAAATACTTCTGTCACTACTACCTACCACTATTACCTATTTTAGCAAACACAGAGGTCCGGACATCTGAATTTGATTGCTGCTCATAATATAGTGAACAGCAGACAACAGCTGTGCTGTGACGTCGACTATACTATCATTTAAAATAATTGATGATGACAGAAAAGGTTAGCTGGGATTATGTGTTTATGCTTGTAAGTGGACAAAACAACTCTAAACTGAGGCTGAACGACTTTGAAAAAATGTGTAATTTTGATAATTTTGATTGATACTGCAATATTTTTTATATCATTATTATCATTTTCATTAAAATGGCTACGTGTGTGAGTTTCTTGTGAGGTTCTGTGCCAAACAAAAATGTTTTCTGAAGTCTGTACAACACAATCTGTGGCATGACAATATATAATTTAAAATATTGCGCCTCCTGCGATTAGAAAAATTGTGGTATATTGTATATTGCGATTTCAGTAAAATTTCAATGAATTGTTCAGTCTTACTCCGAACTGTATTATTAGTGAAGAAACTGCTGCGAAAGAAACACTGATGTTACACAGAGGCTTAATGCTCAGTGTCAGTAAATTTTAGTAAAGACGCATCCCATGTGAATGTAAACAGATGTGTAGGGGTAATTTCTAAATCGCATGAGGTCCCCTGATAGTACTAGTCCTGTGGGAATAGGGCTAGTCTTACATTCAACTGCTATGAAAGAGTTGCATTTGGGATTATTTGACATGTAGAGAATTACAAGGAGTTTTCATGCTTACATAGACCTCTCCACTCTGATTCAGGGTGAGGTTTACATCCTCAAACTGAAGAGACACGGCTTCCAGCTTGGATCTGGTGAAGTTCTGATGGGGAGGATGCATGTTGTGCCCGATCACAGTGAACTGGACTGGGTTTTCTCCTGCGCATGTGGTAGTCAGCGTGTAACTGCACCCCCCTTGAAAGTCGTAAGCCTTGCCGTCAAAGGTGATGTAGTGTGGATCACCATACACACTGCAGGTGGCGGGATTGAAAGCGAAGCAGCCTTTGACGCCATCCTTGACCTTACAAACCTCATGGTCTGCACATTGCGTCGCAGTGCACTGCATGTCATTATTACCCATGCACTGGCACTGCTGCACACACTCTCCTTCCAGCAGTGTTTCTCCTCTCTGTAAGCAAAAGGGAGTTATGTGAATAAATTATGGATGTGAATAGGTGAATATGAAATTGTTTCCTGTTCATCTACCCCACTTACCTCATAATGTTTTCCATTATACCAGCACCCACAATCCTCTGCTGGGACACACTTTCCCCCACTGAGTTTGAAGCCGGAGTCACACTCGCATCTCTCCTCACAGCTTCTGCAGGAGCCAGTTATATCCAGGCTGGAGCACACTTCAGGACAGCCATCAGCACATGAGTTATAGTGGCTGTTCTCACCACACTGAAGGGCTGAGAGGGGAGGAAAGGGGGAAGAGCATGACCTTAACTGTCATTGTATTGTTATAGTCATTATTACCACTATTTTCCTTATTTTAATAAGATGATGTAGAGAAATTAATGGGGGAAGTAATTAAGTAACATACGACAGAAAGTAGAGTTCCTCCATATTGGTACAGCAACTCCAGCCTCCTGGCAGATATCAGTGTAGGCCTGTAATGTCTCACATAGCGTAGCTGGGTCACCATGAGTAGAGCACATGCCGACCACGCAGCTCCTGAAGTAGCTCTCCGACCCCAGAACTGACAGGCAGTCAGCGAAGGGCCCAGTGCTGGACAGGAGGCCTCCACAGTACAGCTCACCGCTATACTCCGCTTCCTCCACTGGGTCACACTGGTGAGGAACTAGAATGGTTTCACAGGAGGGGCTGGTTTGCCCAGTCTGCCAGCTCTCAGCCAAATCTGTAGCATCTTGGGCAGTTGTACCATCAGGCTTTTTGAAGTCATCTTGTCTGAGGTGGTTGAAGTTCCCACACAAACCACAGACGTGATCAGAGTATGTGGGGGGCAGGTTGACATGGACTGCACCAGCACTATCAAATGAGACAGAAAGACCAAAGCTGGTCCCCATTATGACAGCAGCTGGGTTGCCCTTGATGTTGACAGTGCCATTGCGGAGCTTCAGTGGAAGCTTCCTCCAGACCCCATTAACCTGAAGAACAGAATTAATTTTAGACTTAAGCTGTCATCAGCACTGTAACCGACAGTTTGCATAAACAACAGCTTTCTGGAGGAAGATAGCCTGTATCTTTGAGAATTGATAAGGTTGATAGTACCTTTATGAATTCTAGGACATCATGCCACTAACCTCTGCACTGAACGATAAACTCAGTTTATCAGTAGAATGATCTGCAGATATGGGAACTGCTTGATCCAGTGCGTTACACAGCTCGACAGTCATTACCACATGACGGCAAGGTGCCACAAGACTGAAGTTGTGCAGACGGTATGTAAATTGTTTTGAAATTTAGAGAGCAATGTGAAATAGGGAATATTGTATTGTTTAATGAAAAAACAAACAAACAAAACTTGCTTCCAGCTAAGGTTTGTTAAAAGTAGGGCACCCTTGTAAAGCATGTGTCCCATGTGCTAAGGCTGTCAGTCCTCTGCTTTGACTCCTGCCTGTGGCCCTTTGCTGCATGTCACCCCATCTCTCTCTATCCCCTTCAAAAGTATTAACACTTCAATACTTTTTCAATACCACACGATTGAAAACCATACAGTACTAATATTTGATGATGAAAGTACCAAAGCTATAAAAAAGAAAAGATCGAAGTGCCACAGACATACATCTCACACACTTTATCATTCATCCTCTGTACAGGTATTGTACCACTAGTTTTTCAGTTTGTTGCTAGCACTTTTACAGTACTCGTTTTCACTCAAAGTGAGGTGTGGTAAAGACAGGGATGTGACGTATGCCGACTCTCATGTATACATACCACAGACAGTTTGTTCTGCAACTTATTGTCTCCTTCAACTATGATACATATTACCATATCATATTATATAACACATCCATATTGTGTGATGTCACAATAAACAACTACGCTGAAAATAAACTATAAAAGTGCCAGAAATTAGTTTATGGCTGTTTATGTTGTGACAAAAAATGTTGAATTATAACATTAATATAACCTTTATATCATTGATGGTTCCCCTTTATAAATGTGTGGTATGACAGCGGCATTCTCCCAGACACAGGCACAGCATACAGGTTTGTGTAGCGTCAGTGACAACATTGACATTGCCAAGGGCATGATGCCATTTCAAATCATTGAGAGGTTTTCAGTATAAAACTTTGTGCAATTATTCCAGCGAGTGTATCAGTACTTTTTGAACATTTTCAGCACATTTTATCAATACCACGATGATGATAACGTTTTAATTTTTGTCAGTGTAATTGTGATATGAAATGTTAATTTTATCTCTACTGCAGATATTAGCAATGGACTGCAGTGTGTGTATGTGTGTGTCTCACTTCAAGGTAACTCACCACAACCCGGTGTGTCTGCCTTTTCAGCAGCGACACTCTGAGGTTCTCTATCTCCACAATGACCCGTTGAACAGTTGGCAGAGACGAGTTTCCGTTCTGCTCGTTGACCACTTCCACTCTGAACACGGGCAGGGCCTCTGTGGGTGAGCAGGTCTTAGCCAGTGTGTAGGTGCAGGGGGCCACGAAGCGGAACAGCACTCCATCAAAAGTGCTGCAGTCTGTGTTGCTGTGTATAGAGCACGTCCCGATGGCGGAAATCCCACTCGAGCCTCCTCTTTGACGGCCACAGATTTGGCCCTCAGGGCACGGAGAGGCAGAGCAGGAGAGCTGGCCAGCAGAACAGAGGCAGCGGGTGGACTCGGCTGTCCAGAACTCTGTGTCAGATTCACACTGGTGTCCTGTTGAGGATGTGACCGAGTAAACAATCGCTTTAAACACCATCTGGCTCAGAATAAGTAACAATAAATAACAGTAATGAATGTGTATGTTCAGTGTTGTGTAGACTATTCTGTTATCTGTTATTTTAGTTGTTCAAGATCAAAAGACCTTACTATGTAGAATTGAAAATTTATGAAAAATTATAAATTAACAAATCATTTACATCGTTAGAGGTTTTGTGATAAGACATTTTTGCAGTTTTGTGTAATTAAAGTAATGGTTTATGTATTGCATAAACATTGCCATCATCACGTTAATACAGTATGACTTTTCAGTTTTTATTTTTCAGTGGGGACTAATGTTGGCTGTTCTTAATGTAGTAAAATAATATTTACCACATGAGCCTCTCCTTACACCGATCCGTTTAAATGTGACTTGTCCCTCCGTGGACACGACATGATCTGCCTCCAGTATAACCTGATATAAAAGCAGATTTATCAATTTAAATACTATATTTTAATTTGTCACAATTACAGTTCCATCACAAATGTTTGGTTATATGCCATTTTACCTGAGTTCCTGGTTCAATGACATTCAAAGGGACAAACACTTGTCTCCAGGAATCCCTAGGGACGGCAGGTGAGGTCCAGATTTCCGTCTGGCCGACACTGCTTTTCAGCAGAACACGGACTTCTGACCCTTTAGCTTCATGTGGGGCCAGGTACCAAAACTCCAGACAGGCCTCGCCCTGCAGCCCCAGTGGACCACTTTCTAAAATACTCACTACAACGTCCTCTGGAGGTGAAAATAAGACAGTTTAGTACACTAGGTGCTTAATAGCCCCAGTGCAACAGAGTACAAATTCAATGACCTTGTTACTCCATTCTTTTTAAATCACACAATATGAATGGTGAAATGTATTTTTAACCATGCAGGCTAGGAATGAGCTTCAATGTTGCACCATAATTTTAATCACATTAGAACTGTTCCCTCCTCTTTGTTATTGTAATAAAACGAGATACATCTGTTGCGGCACAGTTGTCGTTAAATGCAAAATAGCTGTTTAGAGTGTTTTGTGCTAAATTTGAACCTGAAGTGCAGACCCTCTACTTTCATTGCCCCTGGGAGAACTCCAGGCTATAAAAGATTATTAGCCTTCTTCAGATCAATTAGTGATATGCAGTGAGGCACGGACACGGTCACAGCCTGCCAGCAGATTAAAACAGAACTGTGGAACGATGTTCCAAATCCCTCGCATAAGGAGGGGACACAATTAAAGTTACCTCAGTCAAATTATCTCTCAATGCCAAACTGACCTCAGCTGTAACCTGGTTTGATAACTGATAACTAAAATGTGGCTTCCAGTTTCTTTACATTTAATTAATTGAATCCATTGATGTACTGCAGTAAATGTTCTTTTCTGTACCTGTTGCAGAAGATGTTCGTATGTTATTTGTCCAGTCACAAATCAGATTGTTGTGTCTGTCGTAGAAACACTTTGTAACATATTCTATGAAAGAAAAGAAAGGGGTCAGGTATAGTAATATGTATGGTGTGTATATCCCTCTGTCATATATGTCTGTTTATTTAAAGCTACTACAAGAACTTTCAGATCTTGTTGATTTTGGAGGCCCCTGTGAACAAAAGTGGTAGTATTTCTACCACAAAATATAACACTTATCTAAATAAAAATCTCCTGCTTCATTTTAACTGGTTAACATACTACTCACTGTAACTTTGCCTGGGAACATGTAAACACAGGCTTGTTTAATCTGATTTACGAAGACTCCGACCAGGGTGCAGGCATTAAAAATATAAAAATAGTCAGTTTTCTTGGGGATGTTTTTTTATGTAGGTCATATAGAGACATGAGTATTAAATTGAGGCTGTTTCACAATCAGTTAAAAACTGCTTGTAGTAGCTTTAAATCCTTGTGAGAAATTTGTATTCAAGCAATTCTTGCCATAATCTAGAGGTTTTAGTAATTTGTAAAACTCGATACCTGAATTTGTCCTCCAGTCTGGTAAAGTAACTAATGAAAAGTCATTTTCAGCCCTGAAACAGAAAAAAACAATTGGAGCAGATTCCTTAAAAAAATGCAATTAATTAATAAGATCTGATTTAACAACAAAACTTTAAACAGAGATCAGAATCCCATTCTCTGCAAAATTAGTATGACAAGTAGGCCTATAGTCATCAGTTGAAAGTTATCTTGAGACTCACCTGCACTGAGTCCCTGTCTGAGTTAGAAAGAGTAGAGTCACTGTGACCAACAAATCTGTGTGGATGCCTCCAAGCATGGCTGATCCTTTAACGGCAGCCTCTCAGCAGCTCTCCTGTTGCTAATACTCTCCCCTTGATGAGTTGAAGAATGAATAATGAGCAGTAACTGTTGTGGAGCTTCACTGTAGAAATGCAGCTTTTATGCAGCCCTGTGACTGCCAGCACAGAGACGTGGACCCTCTTGTGTCATTCTAGCGGCGGGGTCGAGGCTTATATAGCCCGACTGTATAACCAGGTAAGCGGTGGGTGGAGAAAGAATACTAGAGGACAGCAAGACATAAAAGGGTTGGACTGGGTCTGTGTTGTAAAAATGCTGTCATAGTGACGACAGCAGCTAACACGGTTACAGTAAGACTGATGGGTGAGGGATTTGTGTTGCTAGGTCATAAACAATACTGACACTCAAGGTTAATGAACTCACAAATGCTTGAAAAAAAATAAACTTACTAAAGTGATTTTTTTAAAAAAAAAAACAGTTGCATGACTCCTATTGACTTCTCATTATGGGGTCACAGTTGTACTTAGCAAGTGTCTAAAATGACCTACGAGAGATTTTGAGGGGTTGTGGGTGTAGTGAGCATTGCTGCCCTGTAAGAGTCGAGGATTTGAATCATCAGTTGCAGACCCCTCAGTCGACTGAGATTTTTTCAGTCAAACAGACAGTTGTTTGTCAGTGAATGTGCATTACAGTATCAGGATGAAACGGGTAGAGGCTTACAAAAATGCTCAGTGATAACACTTACACACAGAATTATTAATAAGGGGAATCATAAGTTCATTTTTTTTATTAACTGACGCTCTTAAAAAAAATCCATCTGACAGCGTGCTGGTGATTAATGGATGAGAGAGGGTGAAACGAGTGGTTGGTAAGCAGGTTCCAGCTCTTGTGTTTTAGTTTCATCTCTGTACACAGAGCAATGCAACAGCATGGCAGGCTTTATACTTTACAAACCAAGTCTCAAAATTACTGCAAACCACAAAACTAACTGTGCAGGAAGCGGAGAGGAGTGATCGAAACGGAGCGTAGGTGAGGCGCTCTCAGCCACTTCACCACTGTGCACTGTGGAGTGTGCAGGGCAGGTGACGCTTGCTTGTTTTGCCACTGACCGACTCAGATTGTTATTATATGTGTATTACAACATTGTGGAAAGGATCCCTAACATTTTATTTAATCAAAAACAGCTGTTTTGTGGCTCTCGCCAACTTAACCAGACTCCCCTATGGTAAGGCATTAAAATGGAAGTCTTTTGATGGTTTTAAAGCACTTGACATGAGTTCTTCACTTAAACCTGCTGAAAAGTCAAACACACAGACTGGAGAGAAATTCCTCCCCGCAGGTCATCACTCAAGGTGATCCTTTTAATTAATTGTTGCAGAAGAAGAGACACCCTGTTTACCCAGGAACACATAAAAAGCTTTACGTTAAAAAGTCATGAGGTTATCAGCTCTACATGTGATTAGAAAAGGGCAGAAGAGCAGAATTACTGTTGCTGTTGTGTTACGTCACGACTTGTTACCACAACACTAGCATGCTATCTAAAATAACATACTGGACTGGCTTTATAGTGGCATTGTTTGGTTCAATGTAAAAAAAATAGGTGGCATAGTGATGTACCTTCATTGCAGCGGCATTGGGTGGTCTCTGTGTATAAAGGGCTAATGTGTTCTTATAGACTAATGCGTTGTTGACTATTGTACACAGTTAGGCTCCTGACTTTTTAGTGATCTTTCTCTAAACATAATCTGATGATCATGCTAATTTCTACATGCACTAAAAGTGCAACATCATAATTTTCTTTACAAGACAGAGCTAATCCACCAGCTCTGTGACACTTAGCAAAGATAAGACAAACAGATGAGCCAAGAGTGTCACCTTATGCAATCCATACAGTGAGGCATCTGTACACTGTGACCTGATAATGCTGTAGAAACAAGCTTCAAGAAAGGTTTGCTAGAGGATATTTAGTGTATGTCAGCTAGATAGCAGCGAACATGGTAAGAGCAGGTGGAAAAAGAGTGATAAGAAAGAGACTCTGTCTGATCCACCTATTGTGACATTCCTGCAGCCCCGTTGGTATGTGTCAATAGAGAGGCTGGCCCAAAACAAATATTAGAGCTCTTTAAACCTGTCCAGTGAAGGTCTTTGTTAGAGAACAGTTACAAAATACTATTGTACATCCAGAGAATAAGGGCTCTTCACATGGTTTTGTGCTTGGCAAAAAGAATGCCATGCAATATCTGTCTTAACTACAGAGATAATCTACAGTTATCTGCAGAGATGCTGGCCTGATTTCTAAACAGATAATCAAGGTTTCATCTCAGTGAGGCTCAGGTGTCTAAGGCGTGTGATGAATGCCACAGGAAGCAAGTTACTTATAAACTGACCCACACAGGTCTGTACACAGGCGTGGCTGATATTTTGAGAGGCTTTAACATTAAATAAAAGAGATGAATGGCTTTGCAACGTCTCTTCAAAAATCTGTATTCAGACTCCGAGGTGGTAACACACACCAGATGCAAAAAAATATGTTTGACTAAATTCAGTCAATGTTTTGTCAAGCTCAGTTACGTATTTCTTTTTGCTATGCACATACGTGGTGCTCCCACCCTAGTCAAATGCACAACCACTCACAAAGGCAAACGAGCTATAATGAATATCAAAGCCTTCTATTTTTAGCTTTAACATCCATGATGATTACTGGAAGGGAGTTGACTGTCTGTTGATAAGGCCTCTTAAGTAACTTTAGATATATAAAAGAATAAAGATATACAAATACCCAGCTTTGACTCAACAATCATGTATCTTATTGGTAACCAAGACAGTTGTTAGTGTAGCGACCTTTCTGCCCAACCCAGATGGTGAAAATATGATAATATATTACATGGTAACTTATCGATATAGACTTATTATGTTAAAAATTGCATTATGAAATAATCAGACAGTGCTGCTCAATTACATACCTATAAATTCATAAACCTCTACTTGACCTTATGTCTTCAGCCAACAAATGAAAGAACCATTAATAATCAACTTTGTTCACAGGAAGTATGAGAAAGAGCAACAACGGGCCCCGACAAAGCAATATACTCTGGGCTTGTCAAAGGATTGTCGTGGGCTACAGATGCTCTGATCCATGACTAACAGTTAATAAGCCTATGTTTGCTCTTTGAGTCTCCCCTGTGTGAGTTCCACTGTGTCACTGGCAAAAATAGAACACCTTAGTAAGCAAAGGAATGTTATTTTGGAAAAATGACAGGTTGTACTTTCTACAGATCTCATGGAGAGAGCGTGACCTCCCCCGCGACACAATGTCCTGTTTAGGAGAGCAAGTTTCCCATTAAAGACTGCCTACAACAAAAATTGATTAGGAAAGTCTAAAGTTACTGATTTTGATGAGTGGGTAAACATGCATGAACACTTTTTTCCATGGTTGCATTTTTGAGATCATCTTAGACAATTTTTTGGTTTTGAAACAAGTACATAGAGAAAGTGTATTTGGGTGGGAGTTAAGGCGCTAGTATGCTTCAACTGAAGTGGATGGCAAAACAGTTTTGGAAACCCTTGCTGTACTGGGCCAGCATTCTTTCATTTGTTTTTCATTCTTAACAGAACTCTCTCTGTCACTTTTAATATGTTTAATTCTGAAAACTTGATATATCCCAGAGGAGCAATTTCTGAGGCAGGCATAGTAAACAAGAAAGTACAGGACATACAGTACACAACAATATAGAGAAACACTGACCCCATGGTAGAGAAACAGTGACAATACACAACAGATAGCTGGGACCTGGTGGAGGTCAATCCCAGGCAGAGTAGGAGGAAAGAGCCGGGACCAAGCTTCAAATAGGCGAACAGCCTCGTGTATGAATTTTTCCTTTCTCTGGTTAGTCCTAGCTGCAGGGCAGCGTCAATGCTTGCCAGAGGGCAGCCATTCAGAGCATGGATGGGGTCTTGTAGGACAGAATGGGCTTTCTGAAGCGTTTGCTGTGAGGTCAGAGACCAGAGGGGGTGGCCTCTGATTTTGGAGCAGGTGTTCACTGTACTCTAGAGTCTGTACTCCATCGTGATGGACAGTGGCAGCATACTTTAGCCCAACTCTAAAGATCATCTGCCCAGGTGTCCAGGTATTTGCATAGGTGTACAGTTTCCACTGGTTCCCTGTTAAAGCTGCAGTCATCCCTCTTCAATGTTTGGTTAAGTCTTGGTCACATTGAGCTCCAGACAGGAGCTGTCACACCATTTGCACACAGCCCTGGGGGAGAGACACAGCGGGTCCATACTGGCCAATATGCAGAGCTCAGGACTCAGAATTGGTACTGGGAAGGAAAAAAACTTGTATTGGAACATCTTTGTTTTTTAGCCTGTATGTGGGATTGTAGGGTGTTGAAGGAATACACAGCGCAAAGGTGGCAAGAAGCATAAAAAGTGAATAAAAAGATGATAAAATGAGAAGAAGTAATAAAAGCACTTGAAATCCACAACAGCAACAGTGTTCTGTCACAGAAAACAAAAAACAGGGATAACAGAGCATGCAGAGTCAACACTGACTTGAAAAACAATAAAATACCATAAAAACACATAAAAACAACAACAGAAAGCAGCCGGTCACCATGTGGCTGTTTAGCATAGTGAATGCAACACTATGTATGTCTTCCAGGAGAGACTGTCTGAAAATGTGTGCCATTATTCCCATATTTAAAGCGATTCCATCTCATCCCTCTGTACAATAGACAGATTTTAACCGTTCCATCGTTTGTGGCCATTTGGAACAAATATAAACACTTCTGTCCTCTGCAGTGGTTCGATCACATGTTCATGAGATGTAACCCTTACCCTCAGGAAAAAGAAGCTATGTCCAGTTGTCCTTGGCAAAACTTTTGTCCCTTAATCTTGGAAGAATGTCCTCCACCTCCTCATCCTAGTTCAAACACCTTTTTGTCAGAGTTCAGTTTATACCAGGCTTGCACTCAAAGGTCACTCTCGCTGAAAAAAAGAAAATCAATCCACAATGCAGCCTTTCATCTATGAATAGGTCAGTCAATGGCGTATGAAAATCTTCTCTGCCTTCCTTCCAGTTTGCTTGTGTCTTTGCAGCGTGCAGTCCCCGGAGACGTCCTCAGCTGTAGCAGCAGGTCAAGGTCACGGTTGATAGATAACACTGGTCAAGACCGGGCACACGCTGAGCCTCTCCCTCATGTCAGAGCTTTAGCACTTACATTTTTATTGAGCTCTCATTCATATACTCGCACCCTTCCCCTTAGATGTGGGAATTAAATGAGGACAACTGGGATCATGCTGCTTCTTCATTTTGCTGTCTGAGGCGGTGTCCAGAGATTCAGTTGCAGGGTGAAGGTCATCAGAGACGGAGACCAGTGGGAAAGCAGGTCAGACCTTGGTCTCACTCTCTCATTCATGTCTCAGGTTTTAATCGAAGTCTTTGAGCTTTTCTATTGATGGCCTATTTCTGCAGCCTGAGCGATATTTAGCACTTTTTGGAGCTTTGAAGTGTGTGTGGAATTTTGGCATTTCTCTGCATGTGGTTTCTTTTCTACTCTTTGAAAGTTTATGGAACATAATGTATGGACTTTAAAATACTGCAGAGGATTGAATGCCTGTGATCTTCGTTGATAATTTTAGCAGTAAATTACAACGGTACGTGAATGTTGAGGACATACGTAACTGCTTAAGTGGGTCTATAACATTGCATTTTAAATCCCCTGACTATTTATGGCCACATTTTTACAGGAGCTGCCATTTATAGTCTGTCTGCTGGAAAATGACCTATTTTCAATGAGGTTTTTAGAATGAAGAGTTACCACTGAAGGGTGAAAGCTAGCAGCTGAAGGCCGTTGTGTAGAATGTAAAGTAGGTAAGGTATAGGTTAAAGCAATCCCCTTTATTCTTTTAAAATAACACAAGACTATCAAAACAAATTAGGCCTTGATGTGCGCAGTCTGTTTAATATTCATTGAATCATCAGACTCGCCAAAGCATTTCTTAATTTCACAGGGACAAGTCAAACTTGTTAACATTTCACCCTCAAACCTCAAAAGTGAACAAGTGTTTATAAAGCAATAAAGCGATAAATAACCTCTGTCGCATTCCAATTATTTTCAATAAACACACCCAATTTAATATTTGTTTGTTTTGTTTATGTTCTTGGCTTGTTTTTTTCCTTCTTTTCCTCCTCCTCTTCCTGTTTCTTGAGACAAGGTCACGAGCTGTCCTCCCCTTCCTCTCTCCGTCACGCTCCATTGAAAAGTTTCCATGCGATCTTGCAGGTGTTTCTTGGCCTGTGGCGCTTCGTTTCACAAACAGAGCCTGACTTCTCCTTCCGCCGCATGGTTGCTAAACAGGTTGTTTAATGAATACAGGTGCTGCTGTTCTGCTCTGCCTATCAGGGAGACATGATCAATACTGTAGGCAAGCTGCGTTTAATTGTCTTTTGTCAACACATTCCCCACCCCCCAAATCCGCCCAAACCACAGTGTTTATTCTATTCTTGATCTTTCACTGGGCTTTTTGAGACGTGCAGCTTGTTTCAACACCCGACTCTGTTAGGCATGAAAAAATTCTGACTCAAATCTAAGATTACTGAAGTTTAGTCACAATAAGAAACAGAACAGGATCCAATCCATTATTGCCAGTTTGAGTAAAGGCTGTGAGAGAAATAAGAAATACAAGACTAACAACATAAATTATCATATAGGACTGCACATAAGAAAAGCCTGCTTTAAATAATGTGAAACCAGGTGGTTGTCATTTTTATGCACCAAGGCTGTTGTTTTGTTGTTGCCAGTTCAACCACATTTGCGTTTTTCTGAGCTACTGTTTTTTAATTGCTATGCTTATTCTCTACAAGCCATATTCATGAGGACTCTTGGTACGAGCTAGTGGAGCAACACATCTCTCTAATTCAATCAGTCCACCAGAAGGTGGCACTCTGCCTCCTTCTGAAAACTGCCTGAATGTCAGAGCCATGATTGCAAAGTGTCTGAAGGTTTACCAGCCCCACCACATTGTAAAAACTACATCTATGATTTTCGATCACTGATGGAAATGTATAATGTTAAACTGGGTTGAATAATCGTCTTACATTTAAGGAAAAGTGCTGAAATACAAATTAAGAAATAATAAAATGGTCATGTCACCACATTTGGACATGGCTTTGTTGAAACATTTAATCTGAATGGAGTGTTCACGCCCGTGAACCTGACCCAGAAACTGATGAAAAGAATATGAATTTAATTACAGTAACAATTGATCTCGCTATCTAGTCTGTTAAAGCAAGATAATTCCCATTTGTGAGGTCTGATAAGGAATTGTTTTTTTTCTGGGTTCAGTGATTCTCTCACTGATAAACCCTGCGCCCGACTACAATACTCTGGCAGACAGTGGCCCAGTGTCCTATCTCCCCTCAATTAACTTCAAACTGCTCTCCATTACACGCTACAATGAGACACGCAATTTCATTACCTCACACAGGCCCATCAGCGCTACTAATTGTTTTTCTTTTCATTTTCAGCATCCCTCCATCTCCCAGGGAGTGGGTGTGAAGATACCCCATGTTCACAAAGATAGAAGGATACAGGAGGTCATGGGAGTGGGGAGAAAGGGAACGAGCATGAGACATAAAGATTCTAGTTGCCCTGTGTGCTTGCTGTTTATCGGTCCAGTAGTGAGCAGAACTGGGGAGTTAGTCCTTATAACCTTCAAAGGCAAGGAACTTGAAGCACTCACGGCACTTAATTCACAATCAGCAAAAGGTCGACACAGACACAGACACATATACAGAGAGTAGCTGTAGTTTACTGAGCTAACTGGCCAATGTCAATGTGGCGCCACTTTCTGTCCTCCAAACACAACAAATTGTCCGCGCTCTGCTAGAATTCAGAAGTACTTCTATTGCACTCCAAACAATGTTAGGTATACTTGTGTGAGAAAACAACAGATTCCCTGTGATATACAGTACCCCAATGGACTCTTCAGACACATAAACACAGGAATTATCAGTCTCAACAGTATGTGCAAATGTGAACAAGTTTAGTCACTTTACAGGCAGCAGATTTCTGATTCATTTTACCATGATCAAAATAGAGCATATTTACCCACCACCCTCTGAGCTTAGAAAAACCTCCAAGAGCAATCTTCTAAAGGCGAGTTAACACCAACCTTGTTTAGTCCAGCTTCATTTCAGTTGTCAACATCATTCACAGAAGCGTACCATTGTATGTGACATTTTATTGGATTAAATAAAACGTTTTCTGGCCCTGTTTTGATGGCTGGTGAACTAGCTGGGCGGAACTAGTGTCAGGCGATATGTTAAAATTTTCCAACCGGCCGAGCTTAATTGGCTTGTTAACTCCTCGTAAAACACTTCACTTAAACAAAACTGTTTGTCCACTCTTAAAACAATCATCGTCTCTGGTTTGATCCTTAATTCACTGTGAAAGAGTGCAAAGAGTGTTCCTCTGCAGGCTGTTTACCTCTCACTCCTCACTCAGATCAGCACGCTCACGGTCCGGCTGGATGGGTGTGTACTGTGCCACTGGATGAGAGCGTGTTGTAGAGCAGGCGGCTGTTGGAAAATTGGAATGTATCATCTTAGCATCAATTTGATTCAGTAACCAGACCTTTATGTGTGAACCTAAACAAAAAAAGTGCTTGCAGTTGCAGCTGCATGATGGGTTAAATCCATGTCCACTTTTAGTGATGTTTTGCACTCCAACTCCTGAGGAAAACATCTGACTCTTTAGCTGCTAACTACTCCACCATGTTCTCTAGCTGGTTGCATACTTTGTCTGTGTGTTACTTGGTGTTGAGTAGGTGGCATGGTAAAGCCAATTTTGTTTTTGTTTTTAAGAAAACAATGCCACCTACAGGTGAAAGAATTGCAAAAGGAATATATAAGGAGTCTGTTGTGCCACCCCAGCCAATTAATAGAATCAGGTGCAGGCAGCACTTGGAAGACACAGTTGAGTAACAGTTTTCAACCACAACAAAGAAAGCAGTGGAATAAATAGAAGAAACAAATGTAAACCAAGAACTGTCTGTAGAATTTTCTCCTTGCTGTTGCAAAGGCCTGTTTTATTTTGTACTCGAGTTTTTTTCTGTTACATGAAACAAGCCACTACAAACAAACAACAAACTCCCCGCACTGACACGGACCCAAAAGAACATCAGGATCAACAAATGTGAGTACCTGTGTACTGTTGGAACTTTTAAAGAGCTTTTTCACTGAAAAGCAGCTCTTTGCTGCAGCTGGAAATGATGCAATGAGAGCAGTGAGACTGACCCAAAACAGTAAACTGGAGGGCTGGAGAGGCAAAACCACGAGTTAAAAGATGCTGAAATGCTCTGTGGAGCTTTTCTCTGGGTTTGACATTACCGGCAACCCCATTCACACATACATAGCCGTTTGATCCATTGTTAATATGAAAATATGGATTATAGCAGCTTGAAATACCATTTTAATGATTGGTGTAAAGTAATTTGGATATTTTTTCCACACCAGTCTTCTCTGAAGACCTTTAAAGTGGCGGAGTGCTGGTGATGTAAGTATGACTCCAGCAGATCTGAGTCGAGGGAGAAAACACAGAGAGGCAAAGGAGCTGGGAGGGCTTAACTGCCACTTAACCACTCAGAGGGAAGAAGTCTTCTAATTAATAATGCACAAAGTAGTGCATATGAGTAGCATGTGGTGATGTCATACACAGCGGGCATCCTGCATTGGTAAGACCCGCAGAATGACTCATTCTGCCTTAAATAACCGCAAATCACAGATTTCTATAAAAAAAAAAGTTTAGGTTTAGAGGCTGTTTAAGTTTTGAGTACATGATCTTGAGTCACTGTGCTGCAAATATAGAATGTGTTGCATGTTTTATTCAGTGTCTTGCTAAGTTTGAATGCGTGATCCTGTGTTGTTTGTTAGTTGCATATAAAGAAGAGGATGTGTGGGAGAGACCAGAGACGTTTAACAAAGAGGTATACATAGGTTAAATTTTATACTTGAAACCAGTTTTTGCTTCATAACCTCAGTCAGCTTTCAACGCTGCTCTCCCCGTTTCTTCCCACATACATATGAGCTGAATTGAATCGAATACATCCAATTGAACGTGCCCCAATGACTGAGATGTGAGGCAGGGTCTCTGGTCTCAAACTGAAATCGTTTCGGTCGTGCTATCCAGGATTTGATTCGCTCACCCAACCAGCCGAGACCAGTTTGTGATGAGATGCTGGTCTCCAACAGAGCTATAGAAATCACATCCACGCTGTTTCACCTTAGCTGAGGCACACAGCTTCTACACTGAGCGAAAGAGGAATAAAAAAGAAAAAAGAAAAAAGAGTGACAAACAGGCAGGAGAGGCAGAGGGGAGGGAGAGAGATAAGGGGAGAGAAGTCTTGGAGCTTCAAGCAAAAAGGTTGCCTGCCCAAAATCCTGTGCAGTCGAGCATATAAGAACAATCAAAGCTTTCAAACCCACACACACACACACACACACACACACACACACACACACACACACACTCACACTCACACACACCTTCTTTGTACAGCTTCTTAGTTGTGTCTTAGTTCCTTCCTGTCTCTTTCCCTTTTTTTTCACAACTTAAAACATGCAGCTGTGGTCTGTATTGGTCTGCCAATAGGACTTAGAGGAACAGCACCTTTTCATTTAATTTAACAAGAGGTGAAAGAAAAAAAGCGGAAACCTTTGGTATTCTAATTACTGAGTGATCTGCATATATTCAAACAACAGCATATTAGCCCAAGGTAGGGCCTCCATGCCTTGACAGGAAGAATAAAAGTATTTCTTCTCCTTTTCTGTAAAGGGACCAGGCAGTGAGGCGCCCCAGCAAACCCTCATTATGTTTTGAAGCTCCGTCTTTGCCTGCAGCACCCAACCTATGCACCTTTTTGCTCAACCTAGCTGAAACAGATAACAGCGAGCAGCTGCATCCAGGTAGAAAGGACCGCATTTGAATGTCAACTGTCAAATATCAAAGGAGAAGCTACAAATGGCACAGCAACTTTGTCAGAGTCGTAAAGACACACATTATCTCAACATGGAGCTGCTCTGATAAGGCGAATAAAAGCCATGGGAATTTTAATCATGATATTGGGGATTAGACTTGGGAACTGAATGGCATTAATTTGAAGTTGCCTAATGCAGCGCTGAATGCAAAATGAAAGCAATTCATAAGAGATGCATAAAGAATAGGCATGGTAGGAGGTATGTTTTAATAATCGATGCACTGCTTTATTTATGCAAATACTAGCTAATTTGTAATTATCTGAGTGGGTGCATGTTTGGAATCGTTTTTAATCATCCCTTCAGCGTATAACTAACAGCGTATAACTCATCTATATCTGCTGATGGTAATGAGGTAACTAGAGAGTACAGTACCTCAGTGAGGAGTTCGGCGCTGCAACTATATTAATCTTGCATGATGATGTACAGCATTTAAGACAGTTCAGTTGTCCTACACTCAATCATTATCAGGCCTGATTTAAATAAAGACCTGCCATCAAAAAACAGAATGAGCAATGTGGATGAGTACTCAATCTGAATGGAGCAATTCTTATCTTTTGGTCAACTGTCATAGAAATATCATTCAGAGTTGTTACAATGGTTTGCTCTATGCTTGCATCACATTCACTACATGGGCTGAGAAAGATTGTTCCTTCCTTGGAGGTCCGATTGCCTTTTTTTGAGGTATAGCAGTGTGTGTGTGTGAGAGAGAGAAATAGAGTTGTGTTTGTGTTTATTCTCTTGGCCTGGCATGCACCATATGTGTGTTTGCATTGCTGGTAAAAGTTGTCTGACCCTCACTTTTCTGATGCAACTCGTGTATTGATGCACAGATGAACAGGAGTTTGCAGTTGTCTCCGGAGGACTCGAACACTGACAGCGGGCTACGGGTGCACGCTCACCTAGTCGATAAACAATCTGAGCACCACAAAGGAACAATAGCCACCATTCTATTGCCCACCCAGCAAACACGTCCTTTTAAAATGTCAAATGAAAAAGCTGTTGCAAGGGTGCAGTGTTCTATTGATTCAAAATGGGCTCATCATTTGACCACTATGCCCAATTTATGGACTCCCTCCATCTTGGATACAAAGTGGTGGAATAAGAAATTGCAGAAAAAAGACATGAAATCTTTAAAGTCATCCTTAAAGCGTATGAAAGGCAGTAAAGGAAACTAAAATAACAACACTTTAAAATGTTCAGTTTGTGAAATACTGTGGAAAGAGCCACTAGAGGCTGAGAAAGATGTAGACAAAACACGCCATCCCAGTAATAATCTCCATCAACAACCAACACAAAAATAGCAATGTAAATAAATGACACTAACAGGATTTATTAAACAGAAGAGAAATGAAAACCCAGACGCATGGTTATATTTAGAGCTAGACATGAATAAAAAAAAGGACCACAGTGTTGTTTCATGTGTACAGTACCAACCTCCTTTGAAGCCTTGTATGAGTGCGGATTCAATCGGCTTTAATACGTCTACCTTTGTGGAGCTTTTACTGGGTGAAACCTCCCTGTTAGGGCTGGGCGATATGAACAGTATCAAGTATTATGATATTTTTAGTTTTGACAAACAGGTCTATTGGTTGGGGAGTCCACAAAAATTCTCCGGCCTTTGGCGGACACAGTTTTTGCCCTGAAGTTGGTCCCACTCCTTATACTTAAGTGACAGGGTTATATGTGTGTGTGTGTAAATGAATACACATGTGGATGCATGTGCGTATATACGTTGCACAATAATGAAGGGATGACTATTGGTGCTTTCGCAAAACATTTACACAATTTAGATTTTTGATAAATAATCATGATATCGTTTTACTGTAATGCAGCCTTTAAGACCAGTAAAAGACAACACTTACACAACATATCATGATAAAACAGTATCCAAAATATAAGACTTTAGTCTCTTATCACAATATTGATATGATATTGAGATATTCCCTTGCTCTAATCCCTGTCTGATCAAGCTGGGCTCTTTTATCCCTTTGGTAGCCTTCTGTAACCAGTCCAACCGCCATTCTTCTCATCTCTCACCCTCTTCATCTACTCCCCCACCCCCATTCTCAGTCCCGTTTCTTCCATCTTTTTGCCTCCACGTCCTACCAGCGATCTTCTCTCTCCCCTGAGATAAGCAGATCTTTGTTTCTAAGGCCTTATGTTCTCTAACATTTTTAACCTTATATTCCTATGTTCCACCACTTAATAAGAAAACTGTTTAATACATCTCACATATTAACAAGAAAACATTACCTTATAGTACTAAACAGAACAAATTTGTTGTCTTGTACATTTCAGTGCAGTAGCATCAGATTACTGGCATGTTAAATTACTTTTTTTTTTTAAAATTAACTTAAGAAAATTTAGTTGAATATTACAGTGCCATATGATGCCATGAAGTGTTTTACTGTGGCTGTTGTAACATGCAGGTTAGATGGCTTTAAACATATTTTCAGAACTCGAGTTACATCCAGTAACTGCTGTTTGTTTTCCCTTTTAATTTCACCTGCGGTACACAGTGCAGGCCGTGTAACATGAAGTTGTGGAAGAGCTGCAAGAGGCAACACAAAAATCTATCTAATGTTAGTTCATCTAATGTTACTCCCACCATCCAAGAAAGTGAAGACCCAGTGGATTACCTTGTTTTTGAAGAAAATGTCCCCACACAACAACTGGAAAACTCATATATTACTCCTTTTTGACTGAGGCTGTTCCAGGGCTGGTTTGGAGCCAGAGCCTAATTTTGAACAAGTTCTTTGCATTTTTACAGCCAACAAACAGGCTCCCAGCCCTGAAAACCTGTTTCAGTGGAGTGGAACCAACTCTTTGCTGGGCCAAAGTGGTAAGACCCACTATGTTGGGGGCTAGGGGTGGGATTATCATGACCAACCAAAAGAAAATTTCCACCATGGTGGTGGAGATTTTGAGTCAGGCTAAAAGCTATTTATACTTCATGTCATTAAGTTGTTATTTTTTTTTTCGTGCAGTCAGTTTATTCAAATAATGTCTGTTTTGAAAGACTGCTACGATATGTCTTGGAGATGCAAGGGGCTGCAGGCCTTTGTTACATTGTATTTGGTTAGTATGTGGCATTTTACATACATCAGAGTAATACTGATGAGTTAATGCAAAAATAGCATTTAAAAATATCAGTCAGTCGTTGCCCCACCTGAGTACATCTGAGTACACTGCAGGTTACATAATATAATGCTGATTTTTTTTCTCACTCCTTTTCATTCCCTATGGGACTTGAGGCCCCTGCACTGTGACCTTGTTGCACTCGACCCTGAGAGCTGTGCCTTTTGGAAATTTGGAAGCTGTAAGCTTTGGTGTATGTATGATGATTTACTGTTTATTTTACAGGTTGGCTTGTTGTATTTGGTGTTGGCATCTTGTGGTTCTATGGCTAGCGTCCATTGTGCTGTGTTGTTCCACAGGCTGGGACAATGCTGGACTAATGCTGTGACGTTGAGGGACAGTTAAGATAAACCCAGTGAACACTGAGCCTCATTTGAAGCCAGTAAATAATCAGAGTACTTGGGTGTGTACATCATATTGCTTTTGTGGAACTGCAGTGCAAGCTCAGCTGGTTTTGTTGTTACACTAAAACCCCCTCTGTTGTGCAAACTGCGCCAGTGTGTGTGTGTGTGTCTGTTGCTGCCATATGTAAATGTACTTGATAGACATGCCCCATGGTACACTGACTATTGTAATTATGTTTATATACTTTGGGTTTTCTGCCAAATATATGCTGTTGAGATACCTAATTCTAGCCCTTGTGTAACTCTGAGAATGAATCACATTATGGTTCCTAATTAACCTACATTATGGGACAGGCTACTTCTCCCAAAACACATGGAGGCCTATACCTCATTTTCATTCCTATTTGGAGCCAATAAACACATCTCTTTTTTTAAAATATTTTTTTTATTCATAAGACATGCTTCCTTACATTGCCAGTAGAGTGAACTGATGTAGAATCATGTTTTGAGTGAAGTATCCTTTAATATTTTTGCCATACCTGGATATAGTATGTCAAAAACAAAAACAACAACAATAAAATTTTGTAACATTGACTAGTAGCAGGCCTATAAGATGGACATGGACCTCAGAATATGAACCCTAAATGCTGACGATCCCAAAATGTAAGTTTTCATCGCACTGTAACTTTTCTTCACTATTCATTGTCTCTGAACTTGGCCACTGTATAAAAACATTAATGAAGATGAAAGTAATTTGCAGAATAGTGGGCTATATTTAGGCTATATATAGGAGTAGTTATTTTGTTATATCTAGTTACTCATTAATCATAAGAACTGCCCGTTCTCCAGGCTGGTTAGAAAAAAAGCTGGTCCTTCTCTCCCTTCCAGCCTATTCAAGGAGAGAGCGAGCGGGGAGGGATACTTGTCACAACTTTAACAGCAGTGCCATCTAGATCAATGTTAAAATGATTTCTAATGGCAAATACTTTGTATTGCAGACGTATTATAAAATGTGGCAGGAATGATATAACCTCTCAGTAATTTATTAGAGTAGTAAAGCACTACATAGTGCATATGCTGTCCAGATCATTCAATAAAATCACTGACGTGCAAATGTACTGAATTACATTACCACCATTGTCCTGCAATACTAATCCCATTTGGAGAGGCTATTGTTGGAGGATGGAAGGAACATTCTGAGCAGCTTTTAACCCCAACTGACACGCTTTCGGATAAGGGGACGGTGATGGAATATTCTAGTAGTGGGTCCATTTTCCTGGCACACTTACAGAAATATTTAAGGCATGGGATATTTTCGTGAGTCATCCTTACATTACCTAGTCTGTAAGAACAAGGAATGGAGGATGTAAGTACCATGATGCTCAGAACGCCGGGGGGAACCCAAGATGTGGGACAGCATGCTCAAACACAAGAACCTATACGTTGTGCACACTGTTAATTCAGTCTGCATGTGTTACGTTGATTAAGGCAAAGTTTTTCTGTTTCAGGTATTATTTCTGCCACTGCAACAAACCATTTGAGCTCTATAGATATAAAAGTAATAGATAATTTCATGCTAGTATTACAGTATATCAATTTTTTAATTCTTCCAAATAGTGAATAAAATTGCAATGACAACCTAGGAAGGCACTCAGAGAGCAAAGAACTCTGCCAAGTTCCAGTCCAGTCTTGCATGATATGCAAACCTGTAAGTACAAACTTCATGATCAGTATCATTGAGTATCAGAGGATTATTTGCTCCTGCGAACGTGGATTATGGAGTCATCATGTTGCAACCACTGATTGTGTTACGCCAGAACTGAACTTTACTACCATCCACTGGAGGTTAAGATGTTTGGCATTTATTCTGCCAAGAGTAAATGACTGTTAACAAAAGTGAGAATATATTTGGAAATATGCCAAGTGACATCTGATCTGTTACAAAATTTTATGGGTTCTTATTTGGCCTGTGCGACACCCTGCCACCAAGTTTCATGAAAACTGGGCCACTACTTTTTCTGTAATACTGCTGACAAGCAGACAAACAAACCAAAGACTGAAAACATAACCACTTTAGCAGAGGTAAGTATTTAGTTAGTATTTGTTTTAATTGGAAACAAAATATCCAAATAAAATCTGACATTTATCTGAAAAAAATCTTTAAATGCGCCATGTGGGATTATCGAGAACCCATAGATATAAACAAAAGCAAACAAATACAAATTTGCGGTACCTGCTACCAGCTGTTGTGAAGTACGTAAGTGTATGCATCTCTGGTCAATATATTAGCAGTGCACCGATTAGAAAAAGGAACTCTGCAAAGTATAATGACGCCTGCCACAAGGCCCCATCAACAAACCGGTCATGAGTTAGGAAAGTGTGGGGGCGAGGCATACCGACACCAATGACAAATGAATTGTGCTTAGTTTAATAATGACTCCTACAAGTGCATAAAAGAAAAAAGATAAGGAATTACGAAAGAGGACGTGGCTAAAATATAGTGGGTGGGAATAACTTGCACTGTCAGAATAGGAACTCTGTTGAGACCAATGATGCCTTCCACAAAATTCTACAAGAAATGGTTCCTGAGTTATGAAAGGGAGTGTGGGCGTACATCACTAATGATAAAGGAACTCTTCTGAGAGCAATGATGCCTTCCACAAGAATCTACGACAAATTATTCACGACTTTGGCCATTTGACGGTAATCCATTTAAAAGTTATGTGCCTTTTGTTATAGACCCCTCCCACTGCCATGCCCCTTTTTTTTTGGCAATGTCATGAGAAGTTTGAGAGCTGTCCAAATCTTGTGCATGTCTGTGAATCCATTCCCATTACTGCGATCCCTTTTAGACAATTTACCTGAATACAAACACACACCTTCAAACGCACGCTTGACCACCATTTTTTTTTTTTAAAAAGACAATCAGGGACCTCATATAGTCCAACTATGTCGCTAACAGCTATGGTGGCAACCTGTAAGTACAGAGGAACTGCAAGTGCTAACCAAAACATCTTGAGTCATGGATGTAATTTTGCCTTTATCTGTCCACCATTATTTCTAGTATAATTGTCTCTCACTGCTGCCAAAATCTGGGGAAAAGCCTCAGTCTTCCTGTGTTTGTCTGTCTGTGTATATGTGTCATTCTGTCCTACATGGTGTGTTCTTCAGGCCTCAATGGCTCTGTGATGAATCCTTATGGCCTAGCAGGCATCTGCCTGTATTACAGCTGGGCCAGACTAATGAACTGGACCCAGACACAGTCATAATCAGATTAATGACTGTGTTCAGGTATAAAATGACCAAAATCAATGGGGAGAAAGCGAGATAGAAGGAGAGTGGAGCCAATCCATGGCTAAAGGATGATTAGACACTGTGGACAGGCACGGAGCCAAGGTCAGAGACCAACCAGCCGATTCTAGGTCAGGAGAAGGTACTACGCCAGGGAGCAAAAATAAATATAAAAGGTGACCAGGTAGTCGGAGGCCTGCAACATTCTGTCGGCCTGCTGTTGCTGCCATATGGAAAGTTACACTGAATGAATGCAGATCACTAATATTTTTGAGAGGCATATGGTGACAAAGGTCAGGGCCATTCTTGTCTGCCCCGGTCACATCCCCAAGGGCAGTTTGACTCAATGCATGGACTATAAAAAAGGATAGGGATCACATTGTGACTGACTAAAATTAAAGCCACTGAGCAGTATTCTGAGCACTAACGTTCTAAACAATATGTCACGCTAAAGCAAAGACTGCATAGTAGAGCAAATGTCAGAAAAAGGTAAAGCCTGTGATAATAGGAAGGGATTACTTGCATACTAACTAGATCAAGACACCCAGGCTTCTTCATATCAAAAGTATCAGTGGGATTTGATAAAGTGCAAAGAATGGAGAGAAGAATCAGATCCTTGATTTGTAAAAACAGGGTACCGATCATTGTGTCGTTTAGGGTAGGTTCATTTTAGGGCTGGGAAATATATTGATAAATCAATATTATAACTAGATATTGTCTTAGATTTTCTGTATCATTATGAATCCAATGAGTGGAGATGTCACTTAAAGGCTTAAAGGGTCTCTCGGTGACATGTTTCTTTTGCTTAAAAGAGGAGTTTTTAACTGGTTATGAAACTGTCTCAATTCATTACTGATGCCACTATAGAACCTATGTACTGTCTGTATAGTTTTCTTAATGCCTGCCACAAGGTTGGATTTCCTTTGAAATCAGATGAAAGGAGCCTGTTTGCATTTTCCCAAGCAGATTTACAGTGAGTCTTGCACTAGTTTGTTAAAAAGAAGGAGCAGGAGATTTTTATTTAGACAATTTTATTTTTGACCTTATATTCTGTGGTTGTTATCGTGGAAACTCTATTGTTTTAGATTACAAAGGCCTCCAAAATCAACAAAATATTCCCTGTAGTAGCTTTAAATGACTGCACTACCATGGCTAACTGTCCAAACTGGGTCATATTCCACACAGCCCAGTTGACACTGCATCTTGGCACCAGGCTGTAGGTCATTATGAGCATACAGCTACTCACTAGCCAGCAGACAATGCACTGTACCTGGGACTGGAGCTTAACTGTGCCAGTCTTTGTGCTCGGCTGTCAGAGCCCAGACACATGATGATAATCCATCTTGTTCAGGCATATCAATCAGCTGAAAGTCAAGTCAGTCTTTATCTTTATTTGTCCCTTGAAGGGAAATGTTAGGCGCAGCCTTTCAACCAGGCAAAATCAGCAGAAATACACAAATAAACAGGTGAGTCCTTAATCTTTCTTGCAGCTGTGATCAAGCTTTTCTTTCATGCCCACAAGTAAATCCTTTTCCTTTTAAATCTTTTCTCAGAATTGTCTGAAATATAGCGACTGTGTTGTAGATATGGGCAGCAATTTTCTGTAGCGTGATTTAATTTTTTTTTTCCTGTGTTAGCTGTTGAGCATAAATACAGGTAGACATAAGATTCTACTCTATACAAATGTATCATAAACATCTTGGATGGAAACATGGAAATTGTCATAGTACACCATATATACAGCAGGAGCCAAATGGGAAGGTGTGCTGTTATCAGTGTTGGAAGTATAATTCCACTACTTTGGATGGTAACTAACTAACTTTTTAATGCATTTATTAGATTTTCATATTAATAACACAATTACAATTACTGAAATTTTAATGTGCTGGTTTCGTTTGTTTTATCTGAAAATAACAGTTTGAATCCTACTGTTTAAAGCAGGGGCAATAAAAGTGTAGCTTACACATAGGAACCCTAATCATTGCTGCCCTCTGGTGGTGGGGAATATTATTAACTCCTATCAGTGATAATGGGTACAATGGTAAATACAAATTTGGCAGTTGTCAATAAAATAATATAGCAACACTTTGAATTATTACAGATGCAAATGAAGATAGTCAATTAATAGCTTCAACAGCAGCAAATGAAAGAACAGCTTAATTCCTATTCAGAGGTGAATGCTTGTTGTCCCAGAGATCCAGTGTTGCAGAGAGCTAAATGGCCTTCTTATGTTCAGCGTTGCAGATGTAATTAATGGATGCTAAACATGATCTGTAATGGGCAATGCTTGGAATATGATCCATGAAGGTCTGGCATCCATATCCTGTGGTGGAGCACTTTGCAGACTTAATGAATCTGGATGGGGATGCATTTTTACAAAAATCTATTTTAATATTTGACATTCAGTAAAATACCTTGAAATTGGTTATGTTGTAGTGATCTGTTGGATTTCTCATTTTGTTTTTTTAACAAGTCATTGATTTGGATGTTCTCTCCTTTTCACTTTTCACCCTTTACTAGTCACATGCACTTTGTACGCAAACACACACACACACAAACACACATGCACAATAATCAGACGATTCCCCTCATCCAACAGCATTCAGGCTTCCAAGCAGCGAGCCAGGCAAGAGGGCACATGGGAGTTTCTTCACAGTCGGCACAAAACACTGCTCGGGAAAGTGCTTCTTATTCTAGTGTATCAGTCCGAGACAGATGCCACCACAGAAAAGGGAAAAATGAGAAATTTTGAAACGGTAAATAACTTTGTTTATTCACAAAATTGATAGAATCATTTGTATCAGCTTTTTCATCACCATAATGAGTTAGTATGTTACTGAAATAATTATAGATTTTTTTTTTTAAATGAGCTGGGTGTGCTCATTTTAGGGCAACATAAGTTAAAAAGTCTGAAATATAAATTTTAGACCTTATTTTGATACAGCCAAATAAATCTTGCATAAAACAATGTCATTGTTTTATGAGATGCTGGAGAGACGGTCACGCTGAGCTGGACTGCAGCCTGCTGCGTAACACTTGAGCCACAGACTCTGAACAACAACCCGCATTAGCTTCCCCTAAATTCTCCTCCTTATCTAGCTTACAGATGTCTTGTCCTGCACCCTTGCTGGTTCAGTGAGTGACCAAACATTCATTCACCAGAGAGAAAAAAAACTATGTACTGAAGTGTTTATTTTAGGCCTTGATTTGAAAGAAAAAGCACCTGTGTTGCCACCGTCTCCCTCAGCTTTGTGAAAGATAATACATGCTGGACAAGATGCAGCAGAGGGTGTTTTCTATCTGTCAGATCAAAGAGCTACACATTACTGCAAAAAGTAAACACCTTTAAATGTCAACTTTTTAAATCATGGTGTGAGTATGAATAATTAGTCCGTTGTGTGAATCTGACTTTAAATGCATGAAAATCGGCAGGTCTATATTGTCTTTTCTTTAACAGTAAGCTGACAGATAATTGCAGTTCTAAGTGTATATCAGGAAGACTTTTGCTTTGATCACAATAATTTAAAAGTATTTTCCAAATGACTGAAAATGTTTTATATATCTTCTGTGATCAAAGTTTAAATTAATGTTCTTTTTTGGGGGGAATTTCTTCAAACTCTGTATGTTAATCAACTTCTTTTTTGGAAATACAACAAACCCTTGGCCATCTCCTTGAAACCGTGCAGCAGGACCGAAGGTGCAATACATTGAATAAGATGTCTTTATATTAGGATGATGTACTCTTGTATATTGCAGACCCTCTAAAATAAGTAATCAACCAGAAAGTGTATAAATAAATAGACAATAAACTAATGAGTACAGTAAATTTGAACTTTTACTTACTTTTAACTGCTAAACCCTAATGCTGATGGGGCATGTGACAGCTCTGATCTCAAATGCATTGCACCATAGAATAATATGAGACTGATCCTACAAAAAAATTCTGGTAATGAACAACACATGACCGTGGAAGCTCAGACCCCTACTGACACAGATCCATCACAGCGTTACTAACCCTAAAAAGTAAACCCACTTCTGTCTGACTACTCTGTTAGTACAACACATGTAATGTTTTGCAGTTTCTGTCCATGTAAGGAAAAAGGAACACATGATACATGTTAGAACATAGTTGCTGAAAACAAGTTAGACCAGTAGACTGACACGATTTCTGTGTTCAGGATTTTTTCAGCAGACCTAAAATATGACTCTGTGACGTGCCGGAGCCATGGTCCCCCAACGCTACATAGCGTAAGTGCCACCAAACAGCACATGAATGACCCTCCCACCAGCAGTCAGTTAGGAACACACCTTCAGCGACTCTCAGTCCAAATCGGCCCTGTAGTTCCCGTCAGCACTCATCTCAGGCTCTGGTAGCTCAAACGTGCTTGGACAGGTCCAATTAAGTTGCTAGAAGGAACGACCGTGTTTCAGGTCATTTTCAGGTCGTAGTGGTGTTTGACACTGAGACAGCGGAGTGGACATATCCCTGGTGTTTTACAGCAGAGAAAACTGCTGATTCTTTCATGATTTTGAGACCTAATTTTATATACTTAGCCATTTTTTTAATCATTCATTGGCTGCATGGTTAATAACACAGGTTTCTGTGGTGTGTCAAAGTCAGAATACTCTGTCCTATGTCTCTAAAACTGTTATTTTGCCTACTTTCAAGTCACAAATGACCCACTAGTGGTCCACTATTCATGTTCTTGTTAGAATATACTGTGTGTCTTTGGCAGGAGTTTCCACATGAACTGTCTGCCTTCTCCTCAGAAGATAACCTAAAAACATGAAGTGAGATTTATTGTTTCACTGTTGTAGAGTGGATTAGCCTGTAACTCTGTTTGAACTCACAGCTTCTTACAGGCCATCAGTGTAGAAATGGATAGCTTAACTACAACAGGCTGCTGCTCTCATCACATATTCAGAAGGAATCATTTGCCTCCATTGAGTGGTAGTCAAAGCTTGCAAAAAGTCTCTTTAATGATCCCCTCCACACTGTAAGACTTATGAATAAAACACACCGAGATCAATGAATTATTGACTATGTGTCATCAAGTAAGGAAACCCCTAATGAAAAAGTGATATCAATCCAGGCTGTAATGCAATGTATGCAAACAAAATCCATTAACTTTATATGGTCGCTAATCAAAAGAATTATTACCCTGACAAAATATAAATGTAACTTGTGCACAATAAAAGTGAAAACAAAGAAATCATCTTTACAGTGCACTAATTCTTCAACACATTTCACAGCAGCCTTTAGATTCTGAAAGACTGGGAAATGTAGACATTCTCCAGTCCCTCAGAATCCAGACGTGGCGCTTTAAAGCGTCTGGATGTAAAAAGAATCAATACTTAATCACAGGGGTGATAATAATGCCATTAAAATACCAAAAAAGAAAAAAAAACATAAGATTTTCCATTGCATATGTCTAACCAAGTGTCATGCAAATTTCAGCATAAATACTGCCAGTGAGTCAGTAATTGTCTGTGCCCTTTAATAACAGCCGTGGGTTTTTTTTTCCACACCTCAAATGTATAACACCCAAGTGCACATTTCCATGCAAATAGACTAGAAATGCATCACAAAATATTTAAAATACTCACATCATCACTCTCTGCCTGTGTCTGCTGTCTAAAGCTAAATAGTGAAGTGGTTCTGGCTGTCTATTTCTGAAGAGCGGTGAAGCATGCGCCCATTTTCTGTCTTTCCCTGACAGCCCTGTGATGTGTACAAAGCCCCCATTCCTCAGCTGGGAAATCAGCCTTACTACAGCCCCGTCACAAACAATCAGCACTCATTACCCACTACACAGCTCTACATTCTACCCCATTTACCTGCGATATCTAGGGGGGTGCTCGCGCGTCAATGTGTGTGTGTGTCAGAGCGCGCAGCTTATGATGATTTTGTTTGTGCACAATGAATTGTGAGCGCTCTTAGGTGAATTGCTGTTAGCTGCGTAGCTTTCAGTCTCTAACTTGGTGAATGAGCTCTATGGTCGGACGGTGTGTTGATGTTACCTCGGCCCTCTAACCTTGCATTGAGTAGACCAGCTGTCAAATTCAGAGAGGTGCTTTTATCCGCCTGGTGCGGCACCCCAACGTTGAGCACTCAACCAATTACCTCCCCGTCAGACATAAACATGTACGCCGTGTTGCTATTCTCTCTGTCTATGCCTCTTTGAAGGACATGATGATCACAACCAACCTCGTGTCAGGGAGAGGGCCATTCCAGGAATTGAGTGTAATTGGTGACGAGAGCTGTGAGCTGGTTGCTCTGTGTGTAAGCAGATTACAGGCTGGCTTGGTTGAGACCCCCTCAGGGCGGCACAACATGGCTGTTGGTACGTGGTGTGTAAAACAAGCGTGTCACTCATGAATTATACATGGGAGAATGCCCAGCAATGAAATTGGGGAGCGTGGGGGGAAAACAAGGGAATAAGAGGAGGTAAAAATAGAAGAAAGACTGAAAGAGAGAGGAGGAGAGACCTCGCTCTGTAACAATTAAACGGAGAACAGGTGTAGCCAGCCACCAGGAAGCCAGCTGAAAGCAGGGAGCTTCGCCGCTTCTGCCATTTTGCATTGTTCGCAACGCATTGTTGCTGTTTTGTATACTTACCCTCCTGCTAACAATGGGCTTGTTTTGCATAGAGTCCAAACCATTGCTTATCATTTTTGCCAAAGAAAGGCTTCTTCATGCACAAGCTTTTGTTCTCTCTTGGAAGTGTGTCGTCTTCAGGATTAGTCTCTTTCATCATTCTAAATAGGTCCCTTTTGCACTATTAAGCTCTCCTCAGCACACTATGCTTCACTGCTCATTAAAAGAATAACATACTCATATGTATGTAAACCAAAATGCTATTTGGCAAACAAGACTGGATGTTCACTTTTTCAGAACTTATCCAGAATAGTTTTGTACAAATGTGTTGCCCATTACACCTCTGCAACCCCTGGCAGGTAAACCCACAACGCTACTGTATGTCAGGGTTTTAATCCACCTGGTAATATTTTGTTTATTAACGGTTATCAAATAACCACCGTGCTATTGGTATTACTGTTTCAAATTGAAATTATTGTAATGACCATGATTAATTACCACAGTTAAAAAAAATACTCCCAGTAAATCCCGTCCAGCTTCAGCTAAAGTTAGCAAATAACTCCCAGACATCATGCCATTTCATTGTATGTACCCATAATTTTTAACAATCTTACTAAACTGTGGTAACACTGCTATAATTTTGGTCACTATCATCAATCATGATATGAAATTTTCATACCTCATACCAATTGTCCATCCCAGTTTTGCAAAAAAAAAAAGTTTTTTTCAGTCTAAAATGCAAAAATATTTAATTAAATATGATAATAAACACAGTAAAGTGGGAAATCTCCATTTTTGATAGAGTGAAAACATTTTCTGCCATTTTTGTGTGAAAAAGTACTTCCACTATCCAAATAGTTAAATAGCTTAATTCTTTTAGTAGTTAATCGTTTACTCTCCCTGTATTAAACTATTTTGATTATCCATAATCATTTAAATAAATTCTCATGCAAAAGTGGTAGAAGTAGATTTTTCAGCCTCTTAAATGTTTCTCTGTCTATTATCATATTAACTGAATATGTTTGGGTTTGGGGCTGACAAAACAAGACATTTAAAAACATCACCTTGGATTTTGAAGAACCAGAATGGCCATTTTCACTATTTTCTGACATGTTATAGACATTGCAACTCTAGATTAAACATGACAATTAACTTTAGTGTTTGCGGTTGTTTGATAATTGTGAATAAATAAGCCAATTTGTAGGAGACAAGTAAAATTTGACTTTGGACAGATATATTTCTGATCCACTTGACCAACCAAGTTCTTACCTGTATTCTGTGTCTTTGTAAAATGAAGGCTAATGGTTTTTGTATATTTTTTATAATTTGTAAAGGCTTTTAGAAATAAACTATTGAACCCTGGGAGCAAAGCCTCTTCATGTAATCTCTTTTGAAAGTTTTCTGCCACAGTGAGAGCGGGAACTACATTTATTCCACCTTGGCTCTTCATCTCCAAATTTGCACCCCGTAGATTTATTCACGATGTGCCCTCTGGATTGTTTCACTTGAGTACACTGGCACAGGCGAGCACACGTCATGTCTTCACATTGATTGTGTTCAGTCAAATATTCATTTTCTTTTTTTTTTGCTTTTGTTAATTTGTTTTTGTTGGCAGTGCTCTTTGTTGTGTGTGCTGTATTCCTGCAGGTTCCAAGCTTGTTAAGAACCAAAGATAGTTACTAACTCAAACCAGTCAAACACGCCAATTCGCTTTGAATTGACATATTTGCAAGACTACAATTGTAATTGAGCCTGGTATATTAAGGAAGGAGAATACATTTTCAAACATGGGGCTCATTATAAGTTGGGAGATGCTTTTAGAAAAGAAAATATGCAGCTGAAGTTCGATCTTTGTCTTTGTTTCAGAGATAACTTGCAGTATAGTACAATCAGTCTGTGGGCAGTACAGTATTAACAATCTGTGCCTTAGATAGTCGATCATTAAATATGTATGGACATTAGTCCCTGAACAAGGTGCTTCAGAATCTTTAAAATCTGAAGAAATGCAGCCACAGCATAATCTTGGCATTTTAAGGTTTTTCAACTGGTAATGTGGCAGACATGTTCATTTTTTCACTTCATTTACTTCTCAGTCGTCGCTGAAAAAGAACGAAATTGTTTATCTCTGCCACATTTTTTACCAAAATTACAAGGCCGCTGCACAGCAGGACCCGACCAGTAGAGCATCGGCCCACTGAGAGTGTCGCAGTTGATAATGATGCTCATTTCATGACACATGACAAAACAAAACAAAGTCAGCACGTCCAAAGGCAGCCTCCGATCGAGATTGTCCAGCGCCAAATGAGCATCGCCAGTGCAGCTTTAGCAATTCAAATCACCTCTCTCCTGTGCTTTGCATTAGGATGCGGCAGAGAGAAAAACCTTGATAATGGTTTTCATTTACCCCCCAGCCAGACTAATCACACCAGCATTGGTTCCACTCACTGCTCTGGCTGATGCATTGGAAATACTGCAGCCCAGCACTGTAGGTGGCAATGGAGCACATCGATGCCCCCGCATCACCCTGTGTCCCGGTGCCAGTTTTCACCACACCACCTCGGGGCAGGGGCGCCGAGCATCTTGGCAGATTTGTCACAGCACATAGAAAACGCTCACACATACAGTCAACACGCAATGAGTGTGGGTTTGGAAATGCTTTTGCATGCAAACCTGTGAAAGCTCATCTCCAGGGGCCAGATGCATAAACATCGCACACACACACAAAACCCATGCATACGCCGTTTTTGTGATATTGTGCAGCAAGACTGTGCATACCAGACGTGCACTGAAGACCATGCATAAACACGGTTTTCTAGAACAAGCAGTGTGATATGGTGAAGGGGAAATGGGAAAATAATGTGAGAAACTGAATCTAATATGGAACGTTATTCTCTCAGGCTGTTAGTATCAGCGAGAGATATTTTGTCTACACAGATGATTTATATTGTGTGCACTATATACTTCATTTTTAGGGCAATTGTGTACTAATTTCTATTATTATTTTTAATTATTCTGCTCTGGTGCTTTTCTTTGTGTTATTGTGAAGCATTTTGCAAACTCTCAACATGATTGCTATGTTTTAATAATTATGTATTACCTTCCCTCCTTTTGATGACCATGATTGAGATACAGTATGCTAATGAGGGTGTAAAGGTGCATCTAGGATAAATTAACTAATTAATGAAATTATTGGTGCTATAAATAGCTAATGGCTGTGTGTAAGGATTGCTGCCTCGCCAATTGTAATTGGTGGAATTGTGCACTTGTTTTCATTGACTGAGCTACTTATATGCAAATAGCAGTTTAAAGGCATTTCTATGTGCATTTATGACTAACTGTGGAACAGGGATAGGGATTGATTGGATTTTTTATTGATACCAGTGTGATTATCAATACTGCTTATCCGTCAGATTCTTTATTGATTTCTGATCTTTTTTTTGTGTGGGGGAAAAAAGTAGGCCTACACAGGTCACCAGCGTTAACACAGCTGTTTTACTATCTGACTCTGAACACGGTGTAGAAAAAAGGGCACATACGTGACCCCAGAGTGTCAAAGCTGTTTTGTTTAACCATTTAATTTGGAGACGGTTCTCAAAAGTCTGCTCAGCCTGCCTGTGTGGCCTTTATGTTCATATGGCAAAAGGTATTTATACTCGATAACGGGCGTGCGGCTCAGTTGAGAAGCTGTGGCAACTATTTGTGTGTCAAATAAATGGCATTCCTGTTTATACCGCAACTTCAGATTATAATTTTTCAGACATTACAGCTAGCACTGTTGTTGTCTTTCTTTGTGAAATGAAGCAGCGTTTTGGACTGTTTCTTTCAGGGCTGGAAATGATCTTTTTCCCTCCATGTCCCACAACTGTCCCACATTCTTTCAGCTGTCCCAGACTTTACATCCATTGTCTTATATCGAAGTTTGTTTTTTTCCACTCCAAACTTACTGTTCATTAAACTTTTCCTTAAGGCAAATACATTAGGTTGTACACAATTACATACATTTAATATGTTATTATTAATTAGACACTTTAATACACCACACATTAGATGACATGTAAGAGAATCTGTAGGCATGTGGGAATACATATAAATAAGATCATCATCAGATCATAGCCGATGGTTACAACTTTTTTGAGCTAAAAGGAGCACAAAGATGCAACAAAATTAAACAGCATATTATCCAAAAATGTTACTAAAAACATGAACATATACACCATACAACCATACATGCAACATTAATGAGTAACTAACATTAGGCTACATTTCTACTTATATGTTACACAGACATTTTGTGAGCTGGGTGAAAATTCAGAGTTGAGTCATATGTGAGCTGACAATACATCCGTGTCAGTGACTGACCACGAATACTTGTATTTACATTTGTTGTAGGACTATTAATATGCCAAGTAGGTTTTTTTTTTTTTTTCAGGTTAGAGAGTAAGCATTTACATCCCCAATATGTGGTCAGTTTTCCAAAAAGATCTTATTGGGATAAACTGGTCACATATTTTGAAAATGCTCCAACATGTTTTTGTAATGATTGAGTTTGAAGAATTCTCAGACACTGTATCTTTGTGTCCCAGGTGCTACTGTTATTGTCCCTGGGATGGGACACTTCCAAGTTTCCAGCTGTGCAGACACAAGGTTGACATCATTCTTTTGCAATGTGCAACTGCCAGAAAAAAACATGCTGGCATTGATGAAAGGAATTGATAAGCTTGGACTCATGTGATTCTTATAGATTGGACAATTTGGAACCGGTTCTGAATTCCCATCCCTACTGTGGGAGTGGAAATCTGGTTTCTGCAATAGAGTTTATGTATATATCTACCTTTGTATGTACACACAGTTTAGCCTTCACGGACAGTTTAACGCCTCTGGCTCAAGTGTGGTGGTTGTGTACAGGTTGTATACATTTATACCTACGTTGATGTGTGCATCATTACTGTCAGTATTCTCCACAGTATGTGTGGTGCAGTGCTGTTGATGACATAGTAGTCCTGGAGCTGCAGTGAAACACAGCTAACATAATCTTATTAACTCAGGCATTTAAAATACACTGAATTATTAAAGATACATTTGACAGTATCCACAGTACGTGAGAGGAAGGCGGTATGGATTATTCATCCTTATTTTTATTCCTCCATAAATATCCCGGGCAGTCAACATTCACTCAGAAAATTAGATAACTGGCTTATAATGTGAGTCAATTCTTTTTTGCAATCAGGCCCAATTCCATCCTGCACTAAGTCACAGTTTGTTCTAGCAGGTTGGGGTTTATTTTCAGTAAATTTCCTGCTGTTTAAATATACTTTATAGAAATTATATTCGGTCAAAGCAGTATCTTTTTGAGTCTCTTGCAGATTTATCTCTGCAGTGGCCATACGGTTCTGTGGGTGACACGGAAACAGCCAAGAAGCCTTGCAGCCAGAAATCTCCACCAGGCTTTTGACAATTAATCATTCAAAGCTGAAGGTTCCATTTGTGGAGATCTTGTCCATTTACCACATGGTCGAATAACTGAATAAGTCAACAGCAACAATGAGAGAGAATTTGTTCTTGGCTTAGCCATTTCTCAAAATAACTCTCCTGAGGCTGAAATTGAGACGATGAGAAAAGGGAGAGAAAATGGGAAAACCAAATGCATGCTGACACTGTGCGCCACCATACATGCTGGGCTGTCTATGAAATAATAAAGATGGAACGCTGAGGTCATACTTTATTCAGAGTAAAAAGCCTCTTGTGTTTTTGTTGCGTTAAAAGACTAATAATAAACCCTGTCAATGTCTCTTTCTGATTCTGTCTCCTCACAATATCTCCATAATAATGTCAAGTCAGGTCCTCGGCTATGCTCCAACACTAAATTAAAACAAAAGAAAGTAAGTGAATTACAAGAACCAGGTTATGCAGCTTCACTTGTGCACTAGGAACAACACAGGCCGTCTTTATCAAAGACGTATCAAAGCGTTTCAGAGGTGAATAATCTACCAGGAAATGAGGAGGAAGTGTAAGACAAAATGCTTAAATTACCACTGCGTGTTGATTCCCCACGCAGATCTGGAAGTTTTCTTTTTTTCTGCAATGACTCAATTATCTGTGATTTTAGGCTTATGAATGTATTGCTCAGGATTTACTAACAGGAAATTCTAATTACAACAGTGGTGCAAGGACAGATTTTCTTATTGTTTGCTCAGATGGTTGATTAGGTGGATGAACTCATTAGACAACATTTTTCTGCATAATTAACAAGATGCTGACAATCCAGTTTAACAAGGGATTATTATGAATTAACACTTAAAGTTCCAGCCAGACTCAACTGTCAGAGAGTTTAAACTTTAGAACTGAAATAGCTGCACTTAACGGACTTTTTCTGCTGTATAAGCAGTTTGTGAATTAAATACGGAAACAATAGTCATAATACTACTTACTCATTAAAAAACTTGCTTTTCGTTCACAGTATGTGACAGCACATTATGTTAAAGGTCCAGTGTGTAAGATTTATGGGGATTGATTGGAAGAATATGGCAGAAATGGAATATACCATCCATAAGTATGATTCAGTTGTGTTTTCGCTATCCTGGCATGAGTCCTACACAGAGGACACAGGTCTTTTCCATGCAGGCCTCTAAGAAGTGTGCCGGGCCTTGAATTTACTGCTGCCCAAAAAGACTGTTTTCCCAAAAGGTTATATTTTGAAAGAAGGCGCTGAAAGATCCATTCAGTCCCACAACATTTGAAGTGTAGAACAGCCATACAATTCAAGAGGGCCAAAGGAAGTCCCGAGCTCTTGCTATATAGGTTGCAGTTGGATTCATGCACCGCTGAGCAGCTTTTACAGGAGTGATGGGGTTAGGGTTGCCCCCAACTAAACATTTTTCTAGTCAACCAGTAGTCATCAGTTTGACCCAATAGTTGTGGCATGTTAATGACATAAATGTAATCATTTGAATATATATTTTTATGGGGCACAATGTGAGCTGCTTGTTAAATACTAATGGCAAAATGGGCAATGACTCTGAATGTGAAACCAGCAGGAGACCAAACATTTAGATAATTCATTTCAGCTGTATAACCTCACACAACTCTCGCTGTTTAAAACAGGGGAATACATGAGTTCCAACTTCTCAAAAACAAACACTCACAGCCTTATCAATACAATGGACGATATGTACTTACAAATTAAGACGCCAAGTTAAAAATTCGCTCTTCAACGGCTTCACTCCTCCTGAATCTGCCGTGTCTTCTTCATCCCCGGAGTCAGAGTTGGGCCTGTAACGTTACATCCCCTCAGGTGTATTCCCTGTCAGCTTGTCTCCATTGATCTTACAGGCTGTATCCCAGAGGACTGCAAAGTGATCTAACTCTCTAATCACAACTACAGCACAGTTAGCAGTGGTGTGCCGGAAAAAAAAGGTCCATGTTGCGACAATCCCCTGGGCTTAATGGTGATGTGCAGCTTGGAATGGAATTTTTTTTTCTCTCTTTTTTTTATGTACTCATGGCACCGCCTCCAGCACTGTATCCAGTTCTCCTTTATACATTCATGCTTCCATAGAGTCCACCATGTTGAACTGCCATGTTTCTACAGTAGCCCAGAATGGACATATACTACTCACTCTTTTGTGCGAGTTTCCCCACCTCTGTGGGTTCTCTTATCTGCTGGGAAGGGGAGGGTGAAGCGACATTTTTGCAAGCTCACCGCCAGATGCCACTAAGTCCTACACACCGATCCTTTAATTGCAGTAAAGTGGAATTGAATTATAGTTTATTGTTTTTTCTTAGACTTGTGACACCCATTGCCCTGGCCAGTGGGAACGAGATGTGGAATGAAACAATTTCAGTGGCAACTTTTTGGGGACAATATAATACAAAGATGAAAAGGTAAAGGAAGTTTGAGCTAAACTGCAATGTTTTGCCAGAACTCTGTTGTATATTAGTGCCACTATAAGGCAAAAAAGCACTGTGACCCTCAAAGACGCTTGTGCCTAAAACCCTTAAGAAATAATTTGGCAAGAGAGTGCTGTCTAAGATAATGATGATAAAATAATGGAAGGTTATTTGTCCATCACAAATGACAGAATAATTCCACTTATTTAGCCCTCCCCACCACCAAGCTCCACAAAATGAAACGCTTCAGACTGATAAAGCTAAAGCTTAATGTTGTTGTTGGTATCTCACACATTGATTCAGTGGGTAAAGCACAGTCTGGTTTTCTAAGATAGCTCTAAAAAAAGAAACTCTATTTTAACTCTTACAATCACTACAGATACTTCATGCTCACATTCTGTGTGCATACAGCATGTGTGTGTGTGTGTGTTGCCCTGTGTGTGTATGACGTCATGCTCCATCTGCTTGAACGCTACTTCACTCCGCTGCCACTGATTTACCCTGTCAGGGAGCAGCAACATGGGTCTCTGACCTGTCACATTGTGGCTTAGCATTGTTTGATGATAAGAGAGTGTAGAAGACACTCAGCAGCGTCTGGGGTGATCAGCTGCTGTGGAGGTGCAGCAATACTGCCTCAAATTTGTCTCGGTCTGTGGCCGAGGCTGTCACAGCCCCGGCTGATGTTTTTTTTCTAACTCTCATTCTATCTTCCTTTCTGCTTTCGCTCATTTTTTTTTTCTCCACCCTTTTTTCCATTTGAATGGTCAGACCCTTTGTCCTCTCTTAAGTTCCACTAAATGGATTCATGCCTTCATCCATTGTATTCAAAGTCAGAGAAGACTGAGGCATAAACTTGTGCGTGCTTGTTTTTCTTGAGGCTCTCAGACCCAACTGTGTCAATTGTCTGCTTTTTTATCTTCCTCCGTTATTTATTTAAAAGCTTTGAGATCACTTTAAACTTAACTTTCAGTTCATCTTTATAAACTTCAGGCTTGATTTTCGCTGCAACAAACATTTCCACTGGAACAAAGTTGTTTTGATTTTAACAATCCTCCCTTGCATCTTTAAGACATCACATTGTGAGCCTAGAGCCACAGGTGTGAGACACTGAAATGAATCAACGCAAACACACAACAAGCTGTGATTGTTGCAGCATGGCCTTCGTAGTTTTTGTATCATACACTGTAGCCTTTGGGCTGACAGACTTCAAAACATTTTGGCTAAACAGCAGAACTGCATGATGGGGCAGAATATGGTACAGGAATAAAAGACTTCAAGAACTTAAGGCTGAAAAACAGAAAGACAGGTCAGTGTTTGTAGATGTTAGCACTAGCCTTGAGCTAAGCCCAATGTCTTTCTTGCTATAGTGTCAGATGTGCTGGCTGCTTGATTTTACCATTCCGGTATGGCAACACAAAGTTTTTCCAAACTAGAAAAGTTGTAGTAAAAGAAAAGTTGTGAGACAGAGACACATGTTAGCTTGCATGTTAGTCAAAGTATGTTGTTTTGCTGTCCCCACATTACAAATAATATCTGAATGCAGCTTTAAATTAAGAATTTTTTTTTTTTAAATCTTTGCCAGTTGAAAGTATCTGCATCTCAATGGCATTTGAATTACACGGCTATAGAATTAGAACCGTGTTCACTTTACAAAGTGATTTTGCTTTCACCATTTTTTTTTTTTTGGTTTATTTAAGTGTGGTTCCTACTCCCCTGTTAATTGCTCAGTATGACTTAATTGTTGTTGCGAGTAGGGCTGAATGATTTTGAACAAACTGCAATAATTATCTATAATAACATATCATTTAATTGAAATTATTTTGACTGATATTAGAATTGTGACATGATTTGCGGTATCAGAGGGAATGATTATTTTGTTTATTTATTTATTTTGATGTTTATTCTTATTTGCATTGCTTCATGGTTTAATTTCTGCAGGGATTTGTACCAAACAAAGATGTTTTCTTGAGTCTGTGGAGTATGACGTGTGGGCCAGGACATCTGTGAAGCACGACAATATTTAAGTTAAAATGGTTTTTTGACACACATTCGGCCTTTAACAAATAAAGCACCTCTTGCGAGTTGAAATTTGTAGTGAGCCATATTGCGTTTTCGATAAAGAATTCAAGAATTGTTCATCCCTAGTTGCCGGTGACATCACTGGAAATACCCATGCTGATGTATGGTCTAATAATTATTCATCATGAAACAAGCCATCCACTTGTTTTGGTTTTGCTTTGCAAGAATGTTAGTTGGCATTGAATTTTCTCCTTATATGTGAAGATCAGTTGCACAGTTGATCATTTTAATTACAACAGAGAGCAGGGGAAAAAAAAAACCTCTAACAAAGTATTAATTAGATTTTTTACAGTTTTCCAGTGAAGCTGGAATAGACAAATATTTTCAAAAAATTGACATGTAGTCTCCATTATGACAGTCCGAGCATTTCTGTTTTTTAATTGCTGTTATTATTCTCACAACTATTTTATCTGGAGTCAGAATGAGGCGTACGGGCAGGGCCTTGTGTCAACAGTACACATGGATGATCTTTAAAAAGTGTCTTTGCCGCTGTCCGCATCCCCCTTTGCTTCCTCACTACTCTGAATAGCGCATTATGTTCCCTCCCTGCATGTCCTTTTCTATCTTTCCTCCTCTCTCTCCTGCTGGTATGCTGTGTGACAGCTAAACACTGTTGCCTGCACCCCACTGATTTTCATCAAAATTGCATGCATCACCCAATCTCTCTTCTGCTTTATATCCACCTGTAAGGTAATGTGTGCTTAGAAACGAGGGAGGGGATGATGTGGCGGGTGAATATGACGATAATGTGTCTGCTTTGTCATGTCAGAAATATCCTCTGGCCCAGAGGCAATGTAGCAAAATAATATGAGTTAAATACACAGTAAAGGAAATGAATTAAATATATTAATTAGCACTTGAATTAATGTTTCTCGAATAAAAATCTTAACGAAATTAATGAATAGATTATGTGGTATTAAATAATATATAAAGAAATTATGAGACATATATTCAAAGAGAAAACTCAACAACCAATGAAATAAACCAATATCTATTTAATCTTTAAAACTCACACAGTCGTTTCTACCTTTTTTTTAAGTTTTGATCATTTCCAAGCTGCAATTTTTTCCCCTTAAATGGCTTCCTTTGATTGGTGCTCTAGCCAAGATGTTTTATCCTTCTCACTTGTATTTATTAAGGTATTTCACATAGTCAGTTTGGGAGTAGGTCACCATTTTTGCAAATCAAAATGAAGCAATGCCATTTAATTTTGCTCGGATATGAGCCAGAATCAGCGGATAATTCAAAAGCCCAGTTTGTATTTTCACGTTAATTAGTCATGGTCACATAAGCTGCCTATTCATTTTTATTGGTCAAAGAAGCTGGAGTTAAAACACATGGAAATTACTTTGTGGTGTCTGTGTGGTTGTTCATTTACCAGAATTTGCCCTGACTTTCTCCTCCCATAACTAAAACGTGATGTTCTTGCTGTCTTTATCTTTCCGACAGTCCTGAAAGGGATGGGTATCTTCAGTGTTTATCTCTAATAATCTTGCTTGCGAAGCATGATACACAGTAGCTTATTTAGACGTGACTATTGCTGCAGTGTTTTTCTCAATTACCTCAGCATATAGAATACTGCTGACTCAGCAACGCTCATATACTCTTGAGCCACAGAAGTGGGGAAGTTACTTCACAGAGGTTAACAGTTAGGCTACAGACTACTGTATTTACCTGCTTAAAAGTGTGGAGTAGTTTGATATTAACTTTAGATAAATATGCAGAAAGAAACAAATGAGAGGTTTACTTTTTATAAAGGTATAAAAGCTGACTATTTTATTACACAAGATCTAATTCAGAAGCCATTTCCCTCCTCATATTTTATTATCACTCAAAGTCAGATAGATTATGAGAGAATAAATAAATATATTCTTGAGAGAAAATAGATGAAGAAAGACATAAACAGGAAGAGAGGGGACACAGAAACAGGTTAGTGTCTAGAGACAGCTCTTGAGCGTGTGTGTGTCTGTGTGTGTCTCCATATTTAGAAGTGTCTCCAAGCATCCCTGATTGAATCAGCATGATATCAGATTTGGTGAAAACATGTGGTGTGCTGTCATCCAACATTGAGCTGTCAGTATGCACCAAGACACGCAGAGTGTGAATTGTGAAGGCGGCCTCATCTAGCGGATGCCCTCCTGTCTCTGTGGACTGCCACTGGCTCTGTTTGGCTTTTTTACTAATAACAGTTGTTTTTTGTTTGTTTTTTTACACTGAGTTATGGATCTCCAAGGACAAGAACAACACAATGAGTAAATGTGTGGCCCCATCCCCAGTCAATGTCATACTGCTGTATATTCAGTCATGTTGATTTTGAACCTCGGTTGTCATTTGATCATCTCAGGAAAAAAAAACAACAGCTAGAATATGATGTTTGGTAACACTTTATTTTAAAGGTTGTGCATAAGATTGCCATTACATTGCCATAGCCATGTTGTGACACCTGTCATGAACAGGAATGTTTATGAATGTTTTTGACTTTTATTAATTGTCATTCTGTCAATTAACATTTTTAATGCAAAGTTGACATTGTCTCTATGGCCGACGGTGGCCAGTTGGACAGGGAATACAGTACCTTGTTGGTTTTCTTGCCGGGTTTGGCTCCTGGTATCTTGGAGTCGAGTCAGCCAATCAGGCAGCTACCCCCACAGCCAAATGAGCTAACTAGCTAATGCCAGCTTTATAAAACAGCAGACAGCTGTAAGTAAACAAGTAAACTAGCTAACTGTTGTCTGTCTGTTGGGTGACTCTGCAGGCAAAATCACCTTGGTACTGTACTATAAACAAATAAGCCTTCTAACATTTAGTGATCATTATGACAAGTCCAAATGGTACCACTTTAGTTGAAGTCCAGGAAATTATTTGTGACACTGTTAGAAAAGCATTACACAGTGTGATAAAACTTAACGACATCTCATGACAAGTCCAAAATGTACTTGCAGTTAAGGCAAATATTTATGACACACTTATAATAGTCTAATGATGGCCAATGTCAAAACCAATCACATATGATAGTATAATAATGGTTTACTTTATTTTGAGATGCTATGTGGTCTTGGTTAATGTCAAGCTGTCATAAGACATTATTATCATAAAAAAGACATCTCAAGCAGTGTCATCTTTGCATTAAAAATGACATAATTGAGTGAATGACATGTGCCATGACATAGTTATGACAGTGTAATGACAGTCTTATGCACACCCCTTCAAATAAAGTGTTACCCAGTGTAACAAAGTCTGCTGCTTTTAAAGGCAAGTAGAATAGATAATCTGATCAGTACTGATTGTTGCCTATTCCTACCACACATAATGATAATGTATTGTACCTAATCCCACCTCATTTGTGATTGTGCGACAAATACACAACATGCCTCTGGCAACAAGATTAACCGATTCAGTTGACATACCCTGTGTGCCTGTGCCCCGCAGTACTGACTGGGATTTGCTCTGTATGCAATTAATTCATGAAAACGGAGCCCCATAAGTAACCGTAGGTCTCCCGTGCACTTTGACCGTCAGAATACATACTGTACATGGAACAAGAGTACTGTGTCAGCTGCAGGAAGCACTGACCCTGTGGCAGCTTCTCAGCTCACACTTTCCATTCTTGCCAAGTAGCTCTGCACCTGCTGGGTTCCCATCCTGTGTCTGGATCGACGGTCTAATTTCCATGTCCTGAGATCTAGACTGCAGAAAAGGGTGACTTTAAAATACAGTGACTGTCCCCTGTCTTTGAATCAGGCTGTGGACAGCCTGAGCTCATCCCAAGAAAAAAAATAAATAAATAAAAAAAACTTTGTGAAGGATATGGTCACAAATGACCACCTGAGCAGCTTTTCTGTGCCCAGCTGTCCCTTCGTGTTAAAGCAGTGTTCACAGGATGAGACGGGGAAGAAATTTCCACTGACGGAAGCAAAGGATGGAGAGCATTGGCTCGTTTTTGCTCCGTGAAGATTTCTGGTTCTGACAGAAGGCTCCTTAACAAGTGCTCTGCCCCCACTGAACCGTGTGACCTGTGATGACTCGTAGCGGTCCAGCAGAAGGACAGGTGGCCTGTTGGTGTGACCTCGGCCTGAGGCCAGACACCTGGGCAGGAGGAGGCCGAGGAACCCACTGGGACCAGCTGCTGCTGGCGATGCTGCTGTGGGATAAATGCCGGAAATTAAATAATAAAAAGCCAGGTTATTGATGATTTCTGTCATAATGGAGCCTACATGTCAATTTTTTTAAAATATTTGTCTATTCCAGCTTCACTGGAAAACTGTAAAAAATCTAATTAATAATGTGGCACACTTTAGTACTACAGATGCACTGATTGATCAGCCAGTGACCGGAATCTCAGTGTTTTCAGCTTGATTGACCATGACCAGTGACCGGCTGGTCAGTGTAAGATAAATAAGATTCTGTGCCGGTTAGATACAAATAAGGCACATGATGGTTAATGTCATGCGCTACAGACAGTGACTGTCTGTGTCAGCTTTAACTAAGCCCACACGGTTAGACTGACTTTATGAGTAGTTTCATCTTGTTGAGAATATTTTCAGTTCACAAGAGTTTTCTTGAGAGGAGGGATAGACTTCAGGTAAAAGATAAAGAGAAGAGTTAGGGAAAGAGGATAAGGAGAAAAGGAGGAGAGGAAGGAAGAAGAAAGGTTGTAAAAAGGAATAGGTAGAGCACTTGGCAGAAAAGGGGACAAGGCCTGACAGTAACCTGGAGCACATTTGGGAAAAGGAAAAAAAATGTAATGGTGATAGTATTTTATTTTGAACATCCGTTTTAATTTTCCATCAAAGAGAAATTACAAAAATGTTTGTGCATGTTGTCAATTATACTTCTTAGAACCAAAGAAAATAGGAATCGGCAGGTCAGACTTTTAATAAATCAGAATCAGCCAAGAAAATTGCGATAGGTGCATCTGCATTAAATAGTACAGGCTAGTAATCTCCATTTAATTAGGTGAAATAGTGATCTCATTTTGCAGCTAGTATAGTGCAAAAAGAATATTTGTTATGTAATCTCATTGTAATGACTAATTTTGAATAGTAACTGTAATTTTGTTACATATTTTTCTCCAACATTGCTAGTATCCTATTAGAAATTTGTGTGAAATTTTGTCGTAATTAGTGATATAATGAATTCTAGAGTTGGGGCCAAAAACATGTGTTGTGAGGTCACAGTGGCCACTGAAATCTCCACTTGGAGGCATAAAAAAAAGGGTTTTTTGAAAATTGTGAATCACAGAGGTCCTTCAGTATACGGTCATGAATGTGCACAAAAAAATAGACTGATTGGTCCTGTAGTATGTGAGATTAGCTGTGGACAAGATCCAAGTCCATTGGACATGTACACAGCAATCACACACGCAGTCACATGATGTCGTCCAATAAAGCTGAAAATCATTCTCAGGTAATTACAGTTGATGGAGTGGAAATGTCACTGAGGGCCATGTGATGATTAAGTGATTTAAAAACAGCAGATTGTCTTAAGGCAACTTTTAGACGTCAATAAGACAACCCACCAATCAGCAGCTTTTTCATCCACCCCATACCCCGTCATGTGCTCAGGGATATTGGAGAGGAATAGTACAGTGCTTCATGGAGTGATGCACGGGTGATTAGTAGCAAAAGAGTAGGATGTCTTGGCAAAGCCCCACTAAATGGACTGTACCAGTCTTCTGAACCAAGCCAGGAGGTTCTGGATCCCACCATCAGTCAGGCTTTCTCCTTTCCAAGCTGGAGTTAGTGAAGGGAAGTGGGCTGGCAGTAAGTGGGCATCTGCATAACTGGTGGAGGATCACCCTGGACATGCTGAGCTTTATTTTGGCCAGTATTTCGGCACTTTTGGTAGCCTGAGCGGAAGACTGCTCTATGATCAAATCTCTTTCTCCCTTCAAATGCTAACACTTGGTCATTGGCTGCTGCAGTGAAGGTTAAACCTTGCCTCGGTGTGCCAGTGGGATGTGGGGCCGAGACTGGACTCAGTCCTCCTCCTTATGTTAGAAAAGCCACGTGGCATCCTCGGCGCAGATCACACAGATGGTCGAAAACAGAGATGAGCCCTGAGAAAGAGGAGTTCATATCTTTCTTCTCCAGGGTGGTGATATTTAGCCAAACCTGTCTGTTGCTGATAGTGATCAAAGATAGGACATGGCCTGTGGCAGTCGTGATGCAGCAGGACAGGAAATGCAACTGACCACATATATGAGATTTTCTTCTGTGGGACCGAGTGATATCTTGCTGAAGACTTGTGGGCCAGTCTAAAGGGAACATTCTGCACTTTTCATGTGGATGTCCAGTCAGTGTTGATGGTAAATATTACCTCTACTACTACCTCTGCGTAGCAGGGGGCATGGTAGATGAATATTTATCTTATTATTTATATATTACATCACCTAATGCTATGTTTTGTCCAACAAAGTAATAGCTATACACTCTTTTTGGGCTGACGTTATGATTATGTCATGGTGTTAGTTGGAGGCAGAACAAAAGAAAAACTAGAGGCAAAAAGCAGTAGGTCACATAATTAAGCTAAAATGTCATCTTTCTGTGTTGTTCGGTGCCAGAATCAAAGTGGTATTGGCTCAAAATTGAAGTTTAATCACATGGAGCCATGACAAAATTACCAAAATGAATTCAAATTGCATTGCATTAAATTAGCAAAATGAAATGACAAAAAGTGCCCCCCAAAAATCCACCCTCAGTGGAATCAAACTGTTGTAGATATATTCGTTAAGCCGTCCAACCCTATGGACACTGGAAAGATGGTCCACCCATTTAGTGAGCATGTACAGGTTGGCCAGTCTGCTCCTGTTGGTTAATGTTAACTTTTTCAAGTAACAGTCAGGGGAATCTTTGGAGAGTGAGTGACAGTACATTTTCAGAAAAAGTTGTTTTTTCTTTAGCCATTGGCCATGGGCTTGGGAGTTGCAATCTCACACACAATGAATCCTGGTTCATGTAGACACTACTGCATTGCTCTGTAAGCAAGAAACTCAGCTTTCTTGGTCAGTACAGCACCCACTGAGGAATTTATTGCTTTAGTTGACTATATTCACCATCAGCACTAATTAGACATCCATGTGAAAATTGCAAAATTTTCCTTTAAATTGTCCAAACCAATAAATGTAATGTTTTCAGTGCTGTCGCCTGCAGGAATGAGTTGGCAAGTCTGTTGAGAGTGTTTGAGGTGAAAGCCTGGTATAATGCAACTTGTTTTTTAGTCCAGTACACGGGAACTATAATTTACAAGATAATCATTAATTATGAGTCCCAGAATACTAACACAGACAGTAAATAATTGTTATGAAATCCTCTCAGTAGCCTAAATATAAACGGCATAAAAAAGGACACACATTCCAGTGAAGATCAGGATGGTTAAATGTAGTGTATGCACCACAGATGTTTTTGTGCCCCTGTCCTTTATGTTAATGTGATGAAACTGTAATTATGTAAATTGTCTCCTTTGAATTGCATCTCTCAATCCTCTGGCTCCTATTTCATTTTAATTTAAAACAAGGGCACATAGTGCATTTTGGTATAGTGGACATGCCAGGTAGCACACATGCTGCTTAAATGTAATCTACAGGATTTGGTGTCTGGATTTAAGGCCCCGTGAAATAGCATTAAACACATGCAGATATGTGCCCAAAAGCACATAAAGCTTTGGTGTTGCTGAGCTCACATATATATGAATACAAAACAAGCTTGAGCAAAACAGTTTTATTGAAATGAATAAATGTTTTTGTGAAACTGTTCGGGGTAATGCGCTGTTAAGCACCTACACTCTTTGTAATAAAAGACACTGTAATGAAAAATGAAAATTCTGATGAGAAAGTCACTTCTATAAACCCAGTTAATCAATCACAGAGAGCCTACTGCATGCAGTTGGCTGAACCATTGCACAAAACGACTTGATTACAGTTGCTGTTGATTTAAAGAGGTGTGATGCCGAACTGACGTGAACTGCTTACAGATTTTGTGACCGACAGAGATCCAACTGTCATAACTGTAACGGGTTACGGGCTCACCTTGTATCTACATATGAAAACCACTGGGATCGATACGGAGGCACAGAGGGTTGTCAGAATGGAAAATCAATGGCCACAAACATTCATTATGGGAAAAACAGCACCAAGGGGTTGTGCTTTTACTGCCTAAAGGGTCACGTCGATGAGTTGCTGAGTCAAAAGAGTCCACCTCTGACGTACGAGAATGAGTTATTGGAGTGTCACCTTTATCTACTGCAATGAGCCTTTTATGTGGGCTGAAAGGATCGGCCAAGTCAAAGGCAGTGGGGGATGCAAACACTAGCTATCTTTTTTACTCCAAGGTATGAAATATTAAGTGGAGTTTTAACGATAGCTGTGTGCACCTCAGCAGGAATCTGACAGCTCTTAAAATACAGGGCAGAGGTTGGAACACAGACAAATGGAGGGCTGTGAGAATATAAAGAAGTTGTATTAAAGCTGAGGGTGTACACTTTCGCCTGGAGGAACTGAAGCCAGCTCCCCGCTGAAGATTTTAGATTAAAATTGTATAGAAATGCGGCACGATCATGTGTTTGATTATCTGTTAGAGGAGTGTGACTGACGCTTCCTCCGAAATCTGTTATTTTATTGCATGGTTTCTTTGTAATAGCAATTTTATTTCACCGCTAAGATATAATTGGTGAAAGACGGGGGGGAAAAAAAATAGATGTCTGATCTCCGTCCTCACTCTCCCTGTCTATCTTCCTTTGCTCTTTCTTCCACTTTGTCTTTTTTCTTGTCCCTGGATAGCAATCAATAGTTATTATCTGCTGAGTGTCGCGATAGACACTGCACAGAGCCCCCATTCTGAGTTGATGGTGCTTTTTCATTATAGCTGACACTAGTCTAAACAAAGCAGGCCTATTTCCCTGCCACCAGACAAACACAGTCTCCATAATGGCACCAGATAAAAGAGAAGCAGGAGGGAAAATTGAGTTTCACATAATGGGGAATCACTAACTCGGGACCACTTCTTTTCCCACTCCATTTTTCCCTCTTCCACCATCTTTCTGTGAAATATTTGGCAAATACAACAGACTGGATGTTAATTTCTTACCTCTTGCCATTGATCTTTCCATTCATTCGTCCCTATTATCCAGTCCAATAATGATTTTGCTCATTCATCAAACATCCATCCATCTGTGCATCTGTCTGTCTGTCTGTCTATCCATCCATCCAGCTGTCAGTCTGTAGGTGGGTACGGGGTGAGGTTGTTTTGTTTTGACGGGGTTGTTGTTTCATAAAATAAATAAATGATATCTGCGCAGCCGAGTGGAAAGCATAACGAATGGCAGTTGGAGAAAAGGCAATTTAGGGAGAAGTGCACTGGCTGGCGAAGGAACAGAATGGGTTTTTACTGTGAAGTATAACCAATGCATTACAAAACACATCAGAGGTTTATTGAAAAAGCCAAGTACCCCTCACTCCCCCCTATGAAAATGGCCAACATTATCATGGCCTACATGGTTAGGCACTGAAAGTCACTTTCAGAAAGTCAGGGGAGAGGTTTTTATTGCAGTGACACACAGAAATAGAAGAGCCCCAGGTGAATGACGGAGCAAGAGGTGGTCGTTTTTCAATTCACTTACATACACAGGTGCAGATAAGTTTCATGACACATGGCATGGGGTCACCGCGGAGTGATATGTTGTGATTTTTATTCACAGCACGTACAGCTTTGTTGTGTTTGTTGTCTCTTAATATCTGCACATGTAACACTACCTTAAGTGTGTGGGTGTCTAACCAGTTGAGTTGCATTATCATTAAAATGATTCTAAACCAAATCACCAATAAAAGCTTATTAATTTACAAGGCTGCACAGTTTATTGAAATATTAAAGAAACTGCAGTATGGCCAAGTGATATATCCAGATCGCAGAAGCTGAAAAACGGGTGTGCCCTTGTTTACAAATGTTGTTGGTACTCAGAGAAAACAGTGAATGGATTTATCACTAAACAGCACACTTAGGCTACTTTCAGAGCTGTTGACGGGGTCATAAATTCCAACCTTGGCAAGCCTTGGTCAGATAAAGGATCAGCTAGAGAGTAGAGTGCAGATCCTCGCCAGGCAACTGATGTAGAAGCACCTACTGCAATGCCACCACAACTGTCTGAAACAATCATCGGAGATTTGCAAATTTCCACTAGCATTAACATGATCCCCACACGCATTGTCCCAAGCTGGAACAAAACCTCAAACTGAAGCAGTCGTTGATCACTTGTGGCCCCTAGTGGTCAGTTAAGAAGAGTAAGAAGTCAGCTGTCAGTGGTTGTGTAAAACAGAGCAGACGAAAAATAGAATTACTGCTATGTAGTAGTATGCTTCCACATACTTTTGGATATAAAATGTCATCTCTTCATCATTTTATCCCATTAGACATTTGTGTGAAATTTGGCCATAATTCAAGAATACACACCCTATTTATGCCAAACATGTTTGGTGAGATAACCTTGACATGTGATCACCAAAATCAGTTTATCTTTGAGTCCAAATGTTCATTTTTGATGCATTTCTTTGAGAGAAATTCCCTCCAAGTGCACCTGAGACATTGCCTTCATGAGAATGGGACATATACGAGGTCACACTCACCTTGACCTTTTTATCACCAAAATTTAATAAAGTTATCCTTGAGTCCAAGGGGTTTTTTGTACCAAGTTTGAAGAAATTCCCTCAAGGCGTTCTTGGGATAACATATTCACAAAAATGGCATGGCCTGAAAACATAATTGCGTTTGGCCACAGCTGTCCCCATAATTGTGCCAAGAAAGAGTTTTCAAAACTTCTAATTCACAAAAGTCTTTCAGCATACAGTCATGGATGTGAACAAAAGAAATCAAGGTGATCAGTAGTATTTGAGATTAACTCCAGGACAAGATGAAGGCCCATTGATAGTGCACAAACACACACACACTAAAGCACACACGCTCACACAAAAGTGATCGCATGATCCCCTCCCAACTTTGGCAGGGATAATGCATCAGGCACACTAACATATTCAACTAAATAACCCCTCTGCCCCTGCAGTCTCTCTGCCACTGGGGAATTTGGAGCAGGTTACCAAGAAGATGCATTTTGGTCACATTACTAACAAGGCGAATTGCAGCCCCCGTCATCCTCCTTCAGATCGCCTGCTGTCTGTAAGGGATCAAACCAGCTTATAAAAATATCATTCCTTTCCTCAGTCCAAAAATATGTAAAAGTCATTTTCAAATTTATTGGTGATATTTTTCTAATTATGAAAAGAAAAGAAATACAGATATTTTGAAATGCTCTTTTTGCCTCCAAGCCTCTGAGTGGGCAGGCTGAGCCAGCAAACGTACTAATTGTAAGTGAACTGTAGCTTCGAAGCCAAGGGCAGGCCGTGTTTTATTAGCAGTGTCGATAAAAATAAGGACCACACCACTCGGCATCTAGACTTACTGATGTTCAGATTTGCAGTTCACTTTTTAAGCAGTTTAATATTCTACGGCTAAGTAGCTAATTAGCTATCTGCTGTAGCCTGCAAACTGACATTTGTGATACACTTTTCCCCGGGTGGATGTTTGTCTGGTTGCTCATTCAGCAATTCAAGGTGCAACATAAGACATATGTTCCTGTAGATAAGAGGAAAACATTAGCTAGGAAGCTAACGTGGGTTGCGCATCAAAGTCTTTGGCTCTTTTTGTGTCATGTCGTTGTCTGGCAGTTAGTCAGCATTACTGCCAGCCAATGATGGAACGGTGAAGGTTACGACTTTATGCTAATAGAGATTAAAGTGGTTTATTAATAGACAGGGAGCACGGTCATAAAATCAAAGAAGAAGGAAAAGAAAAACTTGCAATTTAATATCCTTTAGACTTCAAATATGCAATATGATTTAATACTGTAAAAGAAACAGCACAGCAATTTAAATAAATGTTATATGAGTTAGCAACATGCTTCTACAAGAAATGTGAAATGTAGAGAAATATGAGCTGAAAAAGCTCTTTTTCAAACCAATTACACAGACTAATAGTCACAGCATGAGCAATAACTTTCAGGCCATCAGGATGCCCGTGCAGTTTACTGCCATTGGCGTTTCAGACATGGATAATTCAAAGTACTAATGGAAATACCACTTACAAATATCAATATTCTGTGTATAGATATGTCCTTTGCCCTCGTTCCAATGCAAAAAGAAATGTTACAATTAGAGATAAATTAGATAGATTCAGCATAAGAATAATAAGAAAGGAGAAAACCAGCAGACATTATTCTCCTTAGTCTATCTAAGTTTATTCAGGTTGTCATATAGTTTTTTTTTTCTTTTCATGAGCAGCCATATTCACATTCTGAAAAGCACCTGAAGCATTTCATCATCTGCTGTCACATTATTATATCACATAATGACTTCACAGTTGCAGGCATACCTTCAAATCGTATCAGCTATTCTTAATATAAACTTTCCACGGTCATTTTATTGCATTTATCCAAATAGCACCAAAATATGCCGTACGTTGATATTCATGCTTATAATTAGTAGCAGGGTCGGGTAAACAACAAAATTGTGGAATTAGCATATTAGCTTTATGAATGCTTGCTGTCAGACACAAACTTCAACTCAAGCCATTATGTGCTTTACAAGCTGACTGTCAGCTGATAAATAAATAAATGTCAGTCATTTTGACATATTAAGCAAGCAGTTAACTTAAACTGTTCTTTACAGCTGTTCCTAACAGCCAAACAGTGCTGATCCCTGCATGTGTTAATTACTCTTACTGTACCTGCTACACACCATTCTTCACTGTGCTGTTACTGTGCTACTTTATCCTGCCCCCACCCCTGGCTCCTCCTGTCCACTTCATATTTTTCATATTCCCAGTGTGCTTCATGCTGCTTATGTTAATAATAAATGGTTTGCTCTCCCAGAAGCAATTGAACAAATGCCGTAACATATCTAAAACTGATTACCAGAGACTGTCTTGCCTGAAAGGAACGGCAGAAGCAGCTGTATCAGCCAGTGTCCCGAAACGATTTAACTTGTACTCAAGTAACAAAGTCCTCTAGTGGTTGTAGTGATTGTCACAGGAGCAAAAGAGCGAGTAAGGTGATGTCATAGAGCGACTAAGTCTGACTCGGGAGGTGGTTAGTGTGGGTGAGCAACAAAACATGACTATGATCAATCTTTAACCATGTATTTATTATTGTAACAAAGCTCCCCAATCTTAGCAAAGTATTCATTTTAACCCGGACCAGACTGTTTCCCCAATCCTAAAAAAGTAATTATTTTAACTCAAACGATCTTTTCATAAATCTAACCAAACCGCGTTTGTCCCCAGACCTCACCAAACCATGTTGTCACATCAAAAAAAATGTATCCATGTTACAGCTGTGATTTGTTATGGTTTTGAAAAGTACATAGAAACGATGTTACCCTGCTGAAGGGTGTGTCAGATCTGAAAATGCTTCTCTGTGTCATTCTAGAGAAAAAAATCAGAAATCTATAGGACTGCCTTATCAAGTCAATAATGTGAGGATATTCAAGATTATCACGATTTACAATTATCTTGACAATGGAAATTCACAAGGATAAAGTCGTTAGTGTTTTATATTGCGATCCAGGATAAAATTGTACATTGTCCCATCCTTAGCATGGACAAATTACTTATTTCATTGTTTAATTTGGAGGACATGATGACTTGATGGTTTGTTTGTGACCACTGTCAAGCTTTAAAACAACGTCCATCAACTCAGGATAAGCATAGATCCCAGTATGATTTTTAGTGAGTTTTGTTACATTGATGTGTTGAATTTTACTCGATATGTTAACCATATTTGATAGAGGTACATGAATGAAGATTCAAAAATCACCAGCCTGAAGGAGTTAGATGTACAACGTCATCATGTTGGTCGTGACTGCGCAGAAACTGGGGTATTAGGGCAACTGTTGGTGCCACCAGATAAATTAAGCAACCCCCCTCCAACCCCTCAACTCAGGAAGAAGCTCTATAGGGGCTTTATAGGCTCCAGGGCTAACTGGTAAGAGGATGACAGGAGGAGGACTTGGACAGAGATGAGAGTCCATCAACACTGCCGCAATCACCTGCTCTGCATATCTAACAGAGTGAACTCCAGGAGCTTAGTCATCTGCTGGAGCCACGTACTGTCTCTGTATGTGTATGAGACTAATTTTGTGGTCATAATAACTGCAGTGCTCCCTGCTTTGTGTCCCTAGGCCAATAATGATGTGGAGACAGGGCTCTGAATGCACTGTGAATTTTTTTTTTATCCAGAATGGCTTTGCTTGAAACCTTGACATCTTCAAACCAGCCATAATTTGTTTGAAAAACACAATGGGGCCTATAATTTACCATTTTATACTTTGATTTGTATACTCCAATCCACAGACACTGTAAATATGGTAAAAAAAAAAGAAAAAAGCTGAGTCATTGAAGTTACAAATTAAAAGGCTATCAAAGCCAATCATCAGCTTTTAGCAGTGACAGATTGAAAACCACCGTCTGTTGCCTTTTGTCTGTTGTTGATGTTTGAAGTTATTTTGAATCACATTTTTGAGGCTGTTGCAGGACTTTTTTTTTACGTTTATAAGTAGAACTTTTCAATTGATAGAAGTCGATGCTTGCTGGAGTAAGACCTCCTGAACTTTCATGGACATCTTAGTTGCCCTTTTCCGAAACCTCTGGTGCTGTCAGGCCTGTTTTCAGATTTACAATATGCTGACCTTCTAATTATTGCACTTTTTAAAGACATTCATTCACACAAACAGGGATAACGTTGCCAGAGAATTGTAACTTTTCTGCAGTTGGGGCCAATCCAATATCAGTATCAGGACCGCATACTGATGTAAGGCATTCATTGGGTATCACAATGTTCAAAACATATACATTGCAAGCACATGACAAACACATTACAAACGCTAACGAAAAGTATTTTGCATTTGCATTTTTTAACATAAAATAGCAAACTTAAACTTTTTTAGCAAAGCAGCATGGGAAACTGAGCAAATGAGGGTCATCTCTCAGCCCATCTGCAGCACATGCAAATGTCATAAGCCACAATTCTACAGTGCTACACAATGGTTGAAGATCACCATTACACAAGTTACATTACACAAACTAAACAAGCTTTCCAGATTAGGAAAACTGAATAGTGACTGGATGTGCATCAGCATCAACTGATACAAAACTTTGCACCACTGAAGTTCAGTTTCAGCCTCATGTTATTGCACTAATAATTCTAATAAAAATAATAATATAAAAAATAATCAAAAAAGAGTCCTGGTATTGGGATACTATTGGTATCAGCTGGTATGCAAATGAAGATACCGTATTTGGATTGGAACTTAAAAAAATATGGAATGGTGCTTCTCTAAAATTTTCTCATTATCCACTTGACCACTGGTGTACATTCACACTCTTAGTTTATAAGTGTGTATCATCATTGAATAAAAGCTGACATCAAACAAGCGCTATTGGTGCCACACATATTGTTCCTATCATACACGCACCACCCTTGGTGCAGTACATTGTGTCCTCCATGCTGTTCAATTGGCTCAATTGAATCCATCTGCTGTAACCATTGTTTGAAAACCAGGTAGGGGTTCTCCGTGGACAGCTGAATAAAGTTGTTACATAGGAGTGTAGTACAGCCTGCAATTTTCCCCCTACAATGCTATAGCATGGCGGTGTGAGTCCTTTGTGGGAAAGCATTATGGTGGAGATAATACAGCCTTGTAAAAAGAATGCCCCACAGTCCAAGGGGAATGACTGACAGACACTCAGGCATTATCACATTAACACCTGGAGCCAGAGAAAATCTGCCCTTCACCATAAAAAGTAGGTTACTGTGAGCCATGTTAGCAGATGCATTGTGGTGAGAGAACATTACAAAAACAATATGCGTTTCTTTTGGTTAAGGACACCTCAGTATTAGAATTGTTTTGTATAAAAGTGTAATGGGTCAGAGAAACCATGACCAGACACAATCCAACTAAACAGAACGTTGATATCGAATCTTACTAAACCCTGCAGGATTAAATTCAATAGTGGTGTTTTTTCTAAGTTCAGTTCCAATTTTTCTACAATATCCATTCATGCAAACTACATCTCCAGCATTGTGTAGCATAATTACTAGTCTCAGTGGGAGACTGTCACAAGAAAATAGCATTTATTGTTTGTTGAAATGCCTGATATGAAACATGTTTGTTTACCTGACCGAGAGCTATAGTGGCCATGTGAATCGTGACTGTTGTCTGTCAGAGTAGAAGGTGGAAGCGGCGTGATGTCGTTATAGAACTACCAAGGCCCATAGAGACAGGGCTGTGGTGGGCGGATGAATCAAAAAAGCGTGTGACATGATCAAAGGGTGTTACATTAATGCTGGGCCTCAGCTTGTACAGTTTAAGGTCATCATCGCATTAAATTTTCAAAGACCAAGCTTAATAGGATTTTCCCATCGGTTTTAGCTATTTGTGAAAAATGCAAATCGAGTGTGAGGTACCTGAAAATTTTTGCGAGGAAATATTTCTCTTACTTAGTATAATTAAAGCAAAATGACTCAGAGTGTGAACACGCTGTTTTGAGCCGTTCCAAATGCTCCCTGTAACTGCCATATCAGACGCAGCTTGATTTTTTTTTTAAATATTGTTATACTGTCGCTAAAAGGGTTATTTTAAGAAGCGGTTCAATGATATGGTTTCCTGCATTTATTTGGAAGAGATTCGGTACTGCAAATTCTGACTCATAATGTAAATTTGCTAAGATGCCATTAAAATTGGTAAATCAGAAGGTTACACTACTGTAACTAAGTAATGGTTGAAGTATTTGCAGCAAGTTATGACCGTTGATTATATGTGGCTTAATGTTTATTTGTATTGTTTACTTGAGCTACCTTTTTAAATCATATTCGCTGTGCATCTGCGGACTGTGACAATAAATGGACAAGTCCAGTCTGTGTGGACTTTGCAGTACATCATCATGGTGGATGTGAAGATATGACATGTCCAGGCGTATGTGGACAAGGAATGGCAAGTCTTTGTAGTAATTTTTGCGTTGGGGTTGGGGTCTGTGTCTCCCTTGCTTGTTTTTTTGTAAATAGGCTAATTGTTCTAAAAAATGTGTGACATGGACTTGTGAGACCGCTGTTTGTTACCAGTTTCCTACAAACAGTCAATGTTGCTTTAACCGTTACCATGATCTCTTCCATTAATCTCGACCGAATAATAGATGGAAGTGTCAGTCTGTTGCTATCTTGGTCTGTTGGTCAGTCTGCAACTTTTGTCCAGGCTGGAATATTTCATTAACTGTTGGTTGGATTTAAGGATGCTAACTTTGTTTTTTTTCAAATACACAAATATGGTTAGTTAATTAATTAAGGACAAAACAATCAATTCATGATGCGCAAACAATCTAAATGAGCAGAATAATAAAACAATAAGGCTCTCGTTCCAAATGGTTGCTCGTTTGCCCGTCCTTGTTCTTGTTTTTTCTTAAATGGCCTAAATCATTGTCAAATGTGGCACAATTACTGCCATTTCTAAATTAACAAGGCAGACTAAACCAAACCTCGAGAGAATCTGTGAGCTCTAGGGAAATGGTATACAAAACATACATTACTGCTTAATGAATTTTTAATCGTAATGACAATGAGTCAATTAATCATTAATAATTAACATCCCTAGATGGATTGTTATGAAATTTTGTATAGATATTCATGGTCCCCACAGGATGAACTCTGGTGAATCCCCTGTCTTATCTGCAGGTTCCACCAAAAGGTTAACACTGGACAAACCTCGGGGGATTATCATGAAACGTCCATATCCCTTTCAGGATGAATTGTAACACTACACTGATCCCCTGACTCGTCTACTGCCATTAAAAGGTCAATTAATTTGTCCATTACTTTGGTTTATGACCCAACACCTGCAAAACTAATGACATCTCCACCAGCTTAAGCTGCATTTTATGTTTAGTGCAAATTGACAAATGTTAGTATGCTAACACACTAAACTAAGACAGTGAACAAGGTAAACTTAATACTTGCCTCACAGAACCACTAGGAGAGGTGAGACAAATTCACTGTTTTGCATGTTACAAGTAAGTTTCAAGTCTTTGCTCTCACATTATAAGTCAATATAGTTTCCAGCCTCACTGACTTACAAACTTACTTAGCAGTTAAGCTAAGTAAGTTAATATTAGGCTCCACTTGCCGTTTTTTGAATGCAAACAAAATCTTTTTTTTTGTTTGTTTTTTCAAAGGGCACTCTGAAACATAGCATTAGTTCTTCATGGTTCTCTCCAGCAACTTGATTGGCTGCTGATCAAAACAAAGTGGATCTGGGGATGGTGGGGAATTAAGTGTCAACTTGCTTTGAGTCATGTTGCCATAGACCCTAAGTTTAAACCCATCCTCGACTTTTTGTAACCTGATCCAAGTAACCTAAACCAATTATCAGAAAACAGTTGTATGTAATATTTTTGGAAGGCACTGAAGATTGTGATCTGTGTCTTTTTGGAGGGCAACACGCTGTGTGTTTGGTTGTAATTTGGAGGAACTGAACAGACAGAAGTTACTGTTACACCAAAAATAAAATGTTAAAATGCAATGTTTAGCAATGAAAAGAGCATAAGCCAATTTTAAGGCCATATTTGAATACAATATGATTAAAGGCAGCGACTTGATTTGCTTTATTTTATCTGACTGTATTGGTTTATGTTGTTTTTGCACTGACTTGCTCGGGTAGCAGTAGTGTCATCCTTATCTCAGAGAAAAACTGTAGGTCTGTTCTGTGCGGTGTGTGAGTGTCATGAATTCACCGCGTTTGCCCCTGCATGCTGACAGCCTGAGTATTAGAGTCATATTAGAGTGTATCAACTGTCTGAACTCAACATTACCCAACACAATATCACAGTCCTTGCTGTGTAAATAGCTGCCTCATTTATATTGCATTAAATTGCTGCGGTTGACACTGTGTTTTGTGTGTCCGTGTGAGCGCACACACGCAAGAGCACAAATATCCTTGGGGCTATGTGCATGGGTGTCTTTTTGCTTCTCTGAAAACACGTGTTTATATGTCGGAGGAGTGTTTACTTCAGTCAGAGATATCCTCTAGAAGCTATAGGGGATGTGTTGGTAATCTCAGCAGCACAAATACATAATGTAATGATGATAAGATTAGCTTGTAGCCCTGTGTTTGCTGACTGGCTAAAGAGAAGGAAGGCAAGCATCTGTAAAGAGTAATGAAAGAGTCCCGCTATCTGCTGCTCCAGCACAGATAAATGTGCTGCGGGGGGCTTTGTATATATATTACAAATTAAACGGGAGACGACGTCAAAAGTCGACCTTCCAGTGGATTATGATCATTCTGTGACACTTGAACTAAACATCATTATTATGCCACCGGCGTCAAAGCTGTTATTGACAATGCATTCATGTTTATTTTGTGGAAAGACAGTGCAGTTGATAGCAGGGCTGGGATGATGCATTCATCTCCCGATACTCTTGGTTCGAGCCGATTCGATTTGTATTGTGGTTGTTAAGCATTGCGATTCTCCAAGTATTGGAATTCAATATTATGACATTTGCATTTTTTTTCTTTGTTAACACTGAACCATAGGAAAAAGTTCATACACTCAGTTCATACACGAATCATACACTCATATAAACTGTATGTGACAGATTTTTTTTTAAAAACACGTGTCAGGCTTTGAGTTTTAATAATTTTCATTTCCGTACTGCATTTAATGGAGAAATCTGTAATATGTTTAATGTAATGAATCATAAAATGACCATGATATGTCATCAGAGATCAAGAAAACAACTTTCCTCAACTACGGATCATATATTAAATGGAATTTCGACCTATTTAAAATACCATTTATGGCTTAAACTTGCTATTTGGAATGCTGTACTCATTTTTGCATGTGCAATTGCCACATATTGCTCCTTTAGATTAGCAGTAAAAAGACTTTCTGTCGTTTGCTGCTCAGCAAACTAGTGCTAAAGGAATAAGATGATGATCGATAAGATTTTATGTGAAAATTAATACATCTGAAAACTGCACACAATATCACAGTGCTAATTTCTTATTATTGATAGTAAGAATTCCCATCAGCTAATGGAATAAGTGCTAGATAATTGTATACGAAAAAGAAAAGATTCAGCAATCCAGAAATTGATCCCGGTACCGTTAAAAAAAGAATCAAGATACAAGAATCAGTTTTTTTTTCTGCCAAACCTAGTTGATACCAAACATACACGATAAAAGTGAAGAAGCAGAATACATAGTTTTTGAATATTATGCATGAGAGTGGTTGTTGTGGTAAGTCTGAGATCCATTTTGACATGCATATAAGCTCAAAGCACAAAATAAGTATGTGTGACAAGCTATTGACTTGAGGATTTGCATGTCCAAGTAGCGAAATGCATCATTACATGGTGGTGAGTTTTAATCTTATGAATTATAAAACAAAGTCACACTCACTTAGGGCCAATTGGTATTAAACTTTTTTTTTTTTAAATTCATTTTTCATTACCATTCTCCTTTTCCCCTCCTTGTTCTTGTCACAGTCCATCTTTTAAACTCAAAAGCCAGTGCTCGTAATACATGGTCCTTACCTGTTATTGATTATCCTTCAAGCAGGTTTGACATGGCCTCTTTGGAGGATTCTGCAATAGAATTAATAATGAGGAGGAAGAGGATCAGTGTTTTTACAATACGACTGAAGTCTGTCATAATGGCTCCCTCCCACTCAATGGTAAAATGGAGGTAAAGCCACTGTCTGCAGTCAGAACTGGAGTCCTTGGGCATACAAGTTACACAGTACGACACTATATCACATTTATGGATGCAGTCCCTCAAGACTTTTAACTGTTCAATGGGGATATTTCACATGAGAGTGAGGTGATGTCAGTTAAGTGGGACAGGACTGAAGATAACCTGTAAAATACTACTGCAAAGCACTGGTGTTTCAGTTTCAGTTAATCTACTCTAAAGCCTGCGTACAGCCGGTGCCATGCAGATTTGTTTTTTATCACCATTTGCAATCTCTGTGTCTCCAGTCATTTCACAAGCTGAAATACAGACAGCACAACACCGCAAACCACACAATCCTTCACACTTAACACTCGCACTGTCTCCGTTGCTCACACACACAGACACGCGCACAGAAACTTCAAAGACACAAGGGATGGTCACCTTCCCACTCAGTGGGATGCTTTCTGCACTAGAAAAACAATGCTGAAATATTGGCATTCAGAGAGCAGAGAGAAGCCAAAGGCCAGCGAGAGGACACACAGACCCAGCCGCAGAGACAGAAATGAAATGATTTCCCGGAGCGCAAACAGCACAAATAATAAATTGTATTTGTTAATAATTGATGACATGTTTTCAGTGAGCTTTCATACGGCTTTTTGAACATTAATTTAAACAGAAAAAACAATGTTGACAGATATTACATGAGAAAATACGATAATCACTAAGTAGAACATATGATTGATATATTATGGCTGGCAGTGTTGGCAGAGAGCAAACAGTGTGTATTATTAGGCTCCTTGGATTAGCATAATGTGGATGCAAAAATAGTTCAACTTCTGGAATAATGAAGTTAACTCAGAGGGGAAAGCTCAACAGCTTTGCTCATTTTTTGAGAATATTCTTCATTTTAACAACAAAATGTTCACATCAAATGTCCTAATAGGCTGTGCATTATCATCACATACTAGATAATGTGAGTATCAAAGCAACAATCAAACATGAACTATGCAGTGTGTAATTTAAATTATTTTTATTTATATAGCAGCTTCCATAACACCCAGAAATGCTTTACACAGCAAGCAAGTAAACAGAAATTTTCATCATTAGCCATATAAATAAATAAGGGTACAATGAATAATACATCAGTAAATACAATAAATATACATTGTTCCGACTGTCTTATTATCTCTCTGTTGAAGGACGCATATTACAGTGTTTTCACTCTTTCTGGTGTCAATTATTGTGCGTTCATTTGCACTACATTTACTTAGCTGGTGGTTTTATCTAAAGCAACTTACAAGCAACCAAAATTGCAAGGACCAAGGTGGACCAAGTTGCAGTCTTAACAGATGAGTTTTCAGTTTGCAACAGAAGGCGCGTAGAGTTTCTGTTGTCCAGTCGAATGGGAAGCTTATTCCACCATTGTGGACCACAGGACAGCAATCAGTCGTGATTTTGTTGAGTGGTTGTGGGGCTCCCGTCGTTGTGAGGGAGTAGCAAGCCGATTGGCAGCAGCAGACCGGCCTTTGGTGCTTGCAGGTTGATGACCAGCCAGGCTGCTGTGTTTGGGACGAGCTGCAGAGGTCGGACGGCACATGCAGGCACACCGGCCAGGAGCGATTTGCAGTAGGTGTTGTGGAGAGTGAATCTGCAGGAGCGGGTTGTCACAGTGATGCTGGCAGCAGAAGTGCTGGTCGTCCAGTGTCACACCCAGGTTCCTTTCAGTCAGAGCCAGGGACACCACAGAGAGAGTTCATTCTGGGGGCTCACATGAATAAATAATAAATCTGAAATTACATTACTTAAAAACTATTTTGCAAAATGCTTTTATTGCTTTTATGCCGTCCAGAAGTCTATTCCGGAGGAACAAAATAAATTTTAGGTTGTTTTTTCCTGAATTTCAGCCTTTGCTGATAGACCGGAGTCATGGGGAGGAGACTGAGCAGGATGACATGCAACGAAGTTCTCTGTCCCAGGGAGGTGAATCGTGAAGCTGCGACTGTGAGTATACATCTAAACCACCGGTCTACCAGGATACACCTAACCATCCCTCTTACAGTTTAATAATCTGTGTGAACAGATTATACTTGTAAACCCTGCATTTGGTGCAGTGTACACTGATTCCCACACAAATTCATAAATATACATTGTATATTTTTTACACATGGCCCATGAGGGCTCAGCAAAATGTTCTATTCATAGTTTGATTACCACTGAAACTATGTCAGTAAAATGCAATTGTAGTGACATGTTTACTAATGCCTGCTTAAAAGATTGTAAAAAGAGAAATATTTACCCAAAAGTACAGTAAAATGATCCCGTGCGCACACAATTTGTTTTGACTGTGAGACGCATGCTCACTTGTCCAGTTTATGACACTGTTTTGAAAGGACTCAGCCGATATTTCACAGCTGAATGGCATTATTTGCCACTATACCACGTTCACAAAAGTCTACTGCTCAGGTGTAAAACGTGTTCTCCACCACACTGACCTTGAAGTCTTTGAAAACACCATAACAGTAACAGGAAACACAAGCCAACAGACAAAAAGGACATTGGTTTTTAACACAGATTTACTAGATATATTAAAAAGCTTGGATTTGACAATAAATAATTAATAAATTAAACAAGCACACACAATTTACACTCCCCTGGCCTAGTTGTCTTATGAAGCACAGCAAACTCTACTGTAGCATAATAAAATCCTGCACTAATGAATATATAATCATTATTTTTCTGACTGTTACTAAAATTTGTTCACTGTGTCGATTGTTATGAGTTTGGTCTTGGTTTGGTACTGGTATTGTTTTCATGCTGCTGATGAAAGACAGAGAGACTGAGCAGCAAATGGATTTGAACTTAACATTCTAGCTGAGCATGAACCGACTGTATTAATTGATTGTTGGTGCTTGTTTATACCGTCAAGTATTCTGCCAGGTCATATTGTCTTTGTGTTGGTACTACAGCCCTGCCAGTGACAGCAATCGTTCTGTAAACTTAAAATCAGTTGACTTGTTTTTGCATGAGTGTCAAGTTTCCCAAACAGTGCAATGACATCAGCAGAATTGCTGAAGATGCACGCCAGTGTTTTCACTAGCTTTAATTATTCATTAAAAATGTGCTGTCTGTTTGTCCTGATAAGCCGCTGGCTCATTCAGTTCTGTGCAGCCGTGTGAGCATAGCTGATTTAGCTAGCTGTACTGTAGATGCTGCTGCTCTCAATGTTTCTGTCTGCCCAGAATCAATGTCCTCCTCCACCAAAACAACAATGACTTAAACTGAGCTGGACTTGGATTGCCTGTCTCTTGCAGCTATTCCATTAAAACATCTTTCATTTCAAATTTTAATGCGAGGAAAACATTGCCGTTCCTCTTTTTCCCAAGTTTCTTCCGTGATGCCTTTCTGCAGCGAATGCTTTATGTGGCTTTCACTTCCAGACAAAAAGGCAAAAGTTTCGAAATCCGGTGTTAAAGCTTTATACAACAATTGAGCTTGTTAGCAGCAGAGTGTGAGGTTTAAATTGGCACCTCAAAGGTGACAGGTGTGTGGTCCTGCATTGCCTGTATTTGTATTCATCTCACTTTATTTAAGAGGTGGTGTGTGGAGGAGGGGGTGAGCAGAGGGATAAAAAAAGACAGTCTAATCAATTAGGCTTTCAAGGGCTCTGCTCTGCTTTCACCCTCCTAATCAGATACAGCTCTAATTCTCCTCTGCCAAAAAAACACACAGGGAGGCCACCCTAATGAAGAGTGAGGTGCAGCCATGTCAGCCCACCGTAGAGCCAGCGGTGGCCGCTGCTTGCTATTTCCAACAACATTTCCAGCTCTCCAGGATCCTACAGAAAGATCCGATGTTGGAGATGCTCAAGTGCCACCTTCACATCTTCCCCGATGGAGATGAAGTGGTTGTTTTGGCAGTGATGTAAACCCGGGCCCAATCCTCTCATGTAATGATCCGACAGCTGTGACCTTCACGGGAACCCATCCCACGACCCTGCAGGTGGAAAGCTGCTGCCGCACCAGCATTAGCAGACAGACAGACACCTCTTCGGGGAATGGGGTAGAAATAAGAGGAAATGTTTGGCGCGGAGGAGAGAGCAGCTTGGAGACACAGTAATTTGTCTGGGTCTGAGCCTGCCGAGTGGAGTCTGGGTCGCGCGGGGGTAAGGGCAGAGTGTATACTAACAGCACATGATGAGCGTGTGCCGCTACTGGAGCGTGAAGTCACAGGGCATGGTGAAAATAACCCATGCTGAACTCCACTTTTGGCTCATTAAAAGGAAAGCAGAAACTCTCAACTTGCTTTTTTTGTTTCAGTCACACGTTGACGTTCACTTGAAGGAGCAACATGTAACACTTGTGCATCCAAAAATTAGTACTACAGTCATAGATGGTATATTAACCAGGTTGAAATCTAAATCTAAAATATGATCTGTGGTTGAACTTATTCCTACTTACTTAACTTACTAATTTGTGAGATGGGCAAACAGTAACACAGGTTATAGGCCAGAACAGAAATTTCCAGGGAGGATACCACAGCTGTAGTGTATCAGCAGTATCAGCCTGCATGAGTTTTGTTTTACCAGTAAGATGTTGCACGTTTTAATACTGTTTGTTGTCATCTGTGATGTGAAAGCATCAGATTTTCAGAGTGTAGTTCAGTTATAAAAATCAGCAGACCTGCTGAGCCTCTCAGCCTCTGTCCGTCATCACTTGCCCTGCACGCTGTGCGCTTCTTCATGGCGTCGCTTAAGAGATTATTTCGACCAAACCAGAGCACGCAGATTGCTGGAACAGAAGAAAGGCAAGTTTTATTTTGTTTCTGTCAAGTTTTAGTGAAGCTGACTATGGTGATGTTTTGCAAAAGGAGTCTGGTGAGTTTGGAGAGAGCAATGAAACTTTTCTCTGTTTCTTTTAACTATTTTTTTCTAGTTAAACAACATATTTTACTCTTTAAAAAGGTCTCTCACTGTCACAGTCCTTTCCATAATGTTGTTTGACATTAACAGTAGCAGTGTGAGCCTGGCAAAGGGAAAAACAAGCACAAGCAAACAAGCAAGCGTTACCTGCCCTGCGTGCTCAAGAGCTGAAACTTGTTTTGTTTCACCCCCCCTCATCAGTGAACCACCAGTTCATGTTGTCATGAGGATGTTTTTTAATAAGTGCGCCAGTTAATATAAAAATATGTTTGAGTCCCCTTAATTCCTCATTAAAATGTTATACCTTTGCACTTTTGTAAGCTTCTATCTGTTTTGTCCTCTACCTGAAATACACACTAACTGACAAAGGAAAAAAGCAGGACAGTCCTGATAAATGTATTTTAGATTTCTTCTTCAGTAGCAGATCAGGTGTCAGTCAAAGTGTGCACTTGACAGTTCTAACTGGATTGTTGAATTTTGAGCACACGTCCCAATCCCTGAAACTCACACAGACTTTTTTTTTTTAATCTATGCAGTGGGCAAGTAGCCTTGTTTTCCAGTCATGCATAACTCTTCATTAGTCTTCTCCACAGTACTCTGAAAGGAAGTCACTCGCGAGATGTCTTGGCTTTTGCCGTGCAGAGCAGAGCAGAGCAGAGGTGTATTCTGGGGCCTGTGGCACTACTCCGTTTACCATACTGTGAATATAATTAAATCCAAGAGCTGCCAGTATTTACTGGCAAGGGGGGGGGGGCTCTCTGCTCCTCAAACAGCCCTCCATCTGTCTGATTGGATTGTGGTCCCAGGCAGTACCAGACATGACATGGGCATTGGGGTAGGCAGCCCTGACTGAGGTCCCCCCCAACACAACCTCACACTGTTTTTAATACAATATGACCTAGCCATGGGGGATTCGGATGCAGGAGAAAAAAAAACAACAACAACATGTGTTTGTTTATGTATATAAACGTGATAAGAGCAGTGACAATCCCTCGAGGTTAGAACATACAATTAGTTTTTCGCTGTGATGTATTTTCTTGATAGAGGAGTGCAGCTTTGACAGATAGCAGGTTCAGTGTAGACTATAAAACGTTTAGTGTCAGCAGAGTATTGAAAGGGGCAAAGGGACACAGATTTACTGTCTAGTGGGTTTAATAACTTAATGGTGCAAAGATCCAATAGAAAAATTGCTGCATGAAACACAGATCTCATTTTAATTGATTCCCTTGACAATATAATACATACTGGAGCTTCATCCAGATGCGAGCAGGCCTGTGTAACATGGTCCTAACACGCACTGGAAGATATTTGCTTATTTACTAAATTACCATCAGGGACGCATAATTTTGCATCACCACAGTTTATTTTTTTTCTTTTTTAATTTTGTGTGGTTTTTACTAAGACTCAGGATGTAAATGAGCCCAGACACAGTTTATCTCATTTGCATGACTTGCCGCTTAAACAGATCTGATGCCGGGCTGTTTTGAAGCGTGATGCACAAAAGTGCAAAAGTGTTTGCCGCCGCTGAACCTATAATATTGGATTAAGAGAAAGCATTCTTGGAATTGCAAACGTGCCGTCATCTCGTTGTATGTGAAGAAATGTTAAGTAGCCCGATGTTGTCGGCTCAGTGACTGTCAGATCAGTGACTGAATGAGATGAAAAATCTATTATTTTTAGAAGAAAACACTCTTTTGACTAGATTATTTCTGTAAACAGATAAATATACTATGATGGCCTAATGATTATTGCTAGCTGCTTCAGTTCTTTTGCACTGAATTGATCCTTTAAAAGTCAGCAAAAATAAGCATGAGGCAATTGTAGTAAACAGAAAGTAAAAGAGTGGAAAAAAAATGCTTTTGTCTTGTGTTGTGGGACTCAGCTCTGACAAAGTAACTTTCTTCTCTCTCTCTAACTCACATTTAGCTTCTGTGTGTCTGATAAAAATGTAAAGTTTCAGACACAATTTCCTCTGCCACATGGGTCAGTCCGCTGTGATAAATCAAGCCTACCGGATATTTGTGTGACACTGGGTAACATGGTCCTAACACACACTGGGAGATATTTTCTTACTTACTAAATTACTGTCAGGGGTACATAATTTTGCATCACCACATTTTGTTTTTGTTTTTTTTGCGTGTGGTCTTTACTAGGCTCAAGATGAAAACTAGCCCCAACACAGTTTATCTGGTTTGAATGTCACAAAGCTTTAACAGATCTGATGCCGGAGTATTTCCCTAAACAGAAAAAGAAAATAATGCTAGAGTTGAGTGCAGGTCCCTGCCAGGCACCAGATGATGAAGCACCTACTGCACTGCCACCACAACTGCCAGATCCAACCAGCAGAGATTTGCAAAGTTCTGACATGACCCTTGAATATGTTGTCCAAGATTTCACACTGAAGCAGTTGCTGACCACTTGTAATGCCTGTCGGCTGGTTGAGAAGAGTGAGAAGTCAGCTGTCAGTAGTTGTATAAAACAGAGCAGACAAAAAATAGAATCTGCCAAGTAGTAGTATGCCTTCGCCAATCAGTCAAGTTACAGTTTAAGATGTCTTTCCAGACTCATATAATGTACATAGTAAAGACTTTGAAGGAATTTAATATGGAACTTACCACTATATTGGCAAATAAGTTTGAAGGAATTTAATAAAAGGCAGTAATGTGTATGATTCCAGCGAATAATTTCCAGCGAGAAACATGCTGTCTTCACTTGGAGAGCATTTTTTACAGAGGAGTACAGAGGACTGAGAGAGCTGAATATTTTGATGTCACAGTGAATTTGACCTTTGACCTTTTGGATTTAAAATGTCATCACTTCATTTTATCCTATGAGTGCCTAATATTTGTGTAAGATTTTGTCATAATTAGCATTTGAATTCTTGAGTTGTGGCCAAAAATGTGTTTCGTGAGGTCACTTTGATCTTGGCCTTTGACTTTGATGACCAAAATCTAATCAGCTCATGCTTGAGGTCAAGTGGGCTCTTTTATCGTGTTTAAAAAAATTACTTCCAAGTGTGTCTGAGATGTCATGTTCACAAGAATCAGATGGACATGAGGTCACAGCGACCTTGACCTTTGACCCCTGGCCACCAAAATCTAATCAGTTCATCTTTGAGTCCAAAGTTTGAAGAAATTGCCTCTAGGAGTTCTTGAGATATCATGTTGACAAGAATTTGATAACCTGAAAACATAAAGCCTGTGGCCAAGGCTGTCGTTGGTCTGGGGGCTTTTAAAAAAAAAGGGTTTTCAAAAATTAAATGCAGATGTCCTTCAGTGTACACTCATGAATATGCTAAAAAATTTGGCTGATCGGCCTAGTAGTGTTTGAGATTAGCTGCGGACAAGCTGCAGGTTGCTTGATTAATCTCACACACGTGCCCACACACACACACACACACACACACACACACACACACGTGTGCCTGGTGGGCATAATAATAATAATGGCGTACTTAATAATTATCACTAGCTGCTTCAAATATATTGCACTGGATTTGATCCCTTAAAAGTCAGCAAAATTAAGTAGGTGGCAATTTTAGAAAATAGACAGTAAAATCATCTGAAAAATTGCTTTTGTCTTGTGTTGTGACTGATTCTACAGCCCTGACAAAGTAACTTTCTTCTCACTTTTTTTTCCTCCCTCTAACTCACTCACCCTCTGCGTGTGTCCAATAAAAACATAAAATTTCAGACACAATTTTGTCCGCTGCATGGGTCAGTCTGCTGTGATAAATCAAAGGCAGCAGATACTTGTGTGAAACTGTGTAAACGTGGTCCTAACACACACTGAGTATTTGCTTATTTACTAAATTACCATCAGGGGCGCATAATTTTGCATCACCACAGTTTTAAGATGTAAATGAGCACAGATGCAGTTTATCTGATTTGCATGACATGCCACTTAAAAAGATCTGATGCCCAGCTGTTTTGACGTGCGTTTCACAAAAGTGCATAAGTGTAATGTTGGTTTAAGAGGAGAAATTCGTTGGAACTGCAAGTGTGCGTTCATCTTGTATGTGTGGAAATGTTAAATAGCGCAGTGGTGTCAGCTCAACAAAAAGATCACTGACTGAATGAGATGAAAAGTCAATTATTTTTGGAAGAAAACACTCTTTTGACTAGATTATTTCTGTAAACAGATAAAGGAAATAATACAGTGGCCTACTTAATGATTATTACTGGCTGCTTCATTCATATTGAAGCAGATTTGATCCCTTAAAAGGCAAAAATAAGCAGGAGGCAATTGCAGTAAACAGAGTCACAACACAAGTCAAAAGCAATTTTTCACACAATTTTACTTTGAGTCTACAGCTCTGACAAAGTAACTTTTTTCTCTCTCTCTAACTCACTCACCCTCTGTGTGTGTCCGATAAAAACGTAAAAATTCAGACACAATTTCGTCCGCTGCATTGGTCAGTCTGCTGTGATAAATCAAAGGCAGCAGATTTTTGTGTGCATTTTCATTCCCTTTCCCGTATTTTGCATCTCTGAACAGGAACGCCTTGAAATACATAATGCATGAGACCAAACACACAATTTTCAGTGGTGCCACTTTTCCTCCATTTTGCTGGCACACACACACACACACACACACACACACACACACACACACACACACACACACACACACACACACACACACACACACACACACACAAAAAAAAAAAAAACTCATTGCAGTTCTTTAGTAAACAAAGGCCAACACAATTTGACTGTGCATCGCAGTGAAAGGGGTCGCAAACCATATACATTTTCACCATTGTGTGTGCTTTTTAGCAAACACAGACATCAGTTAGCTGAGACAAAAGCCTGATATGTGATGTATGCCTTTGATGCAATCATGTGGGGACACTGGATTGAAACCTTTCCGATGGTGTGTTTCACTCAAAAGCATGAAATAGCACCACCATTGTTCCATTTTCTGCTGATAAGACCCCTGTTACCTCCCGCCTCTTGGACAGTTGTTCTTCAGCGAGTACAGAGGCTGTCAGGACGGCGTGTCCTTGTCATTAGCTCAGCGTGGAAGCACCAGTCTTACTTATTACTCTGCTGCTTTCCCTCACCAGGAACTGGGGCCGGACACGGGATTCTAAAGAATAAAAAAAATGAAAAACTGTGGCGAGCAAAAGGAGGAAGAGGCAGACGCAGATAGATACCCCCTGATTATGGCAGTTAGGGCTTATTGTGTGCGGGAAAAGGTAGTGATTGAGGTGGGGTCAAGTCCTTGGAAGTCGGAGCCAGAGTGACGGAGTGAAAACAATGACAGTTATGATGAGGTCTTCTTGATGTGGTGCTCTCTGCTGAGCCAGCGGGGCCGGATGGAGCTGTGGGAGAGGGCGAAAGAGCCTCCTGTGGAGACACTGATCAAATATGGTGTTCAGTATAGCGATGTGGCGCACAGAAGGGGCAGATAAAGACGTAGCCTTTGGTCTGAGTCACAGGGAGGAAGAAGGATTCCTGGGAAAAAATGAAAAAAAACAAAGGAAGAAAATGAAAGACATCTTAGAAGGATTGCGTGTGGCAATGTGCCTTTAAGACAGCAAAAGAAGCGAGATGCTTTTGAAATATTACCCTGCCGTTTTCTGAGTTTTTCCATTTCTTACCATCCTCCCCTGTGCTTCCCTCATATACACACTCACAATAATAAAACAGTATTTTCTTTCTCCTCCCAATCTCTCTGCAGAGTCAATCTTGGTGAAATCGTTTTTTCAGGCAATTCACCAAGGTTACACAGGAACAAACCTCAGAACATGGCCATCTAGCCGTTTACTCACCATTTCCTCAAACACGCATGAAGCGAGGCGGCTCAAAGCCCTCTTGCTTCGCGCACACGCCAACAAAAGTAATTTTAATCTGCTGTAGCCAACGCATATTGTTCTTGACGGTTGGTTTATCATAAGGTTTTATGCAATTATGGCATCCACAGCAGAGCACAAAACCTGCACCAAGCTCCTTCTCTCAGTTATTATTAATGACGTGTATTCTTCACCGTCTTCCTCTGATGGTAATTACATTGTAACTCAGTTTAATTCATTTTGGGTTATACGTCCCTCTCTGGTCGCCCTCAAATTTGTTTTTCCTTTCCTTCTGTTTTCCTCTTGTCATGCCTTCGTGCTGGCGGCAGCTGTGGCCAGAGGAATTATGTTCTCAGGTTGTCCATCTGTCTGTCCATCCCATTCTCGTAAACTCGATATCTCAGGAACGCCTGGAGGGAATTTCTGCAAATTTGGCACAAAAGTCACTGCGGCATCATAATGTTCAGCTCCTCTGTAAAAATAGTCTCTAAGTGAAATTCCTTCAAAGTCTTGACAACATACAGTATATTATACAAACATGGATGCAAACTGGAACTTGTCTGTTTGGTGGAGGCATACAACTGTGAGGCGGTAATTCTAGTTCTGTCTGGGGCTTTTCTCCCCCTCCACTCCCCTCATCTTTCTCCATCAGGCAATAAGAACTCTCTCCACCAGCTCCCTGTTCGGCTCAATGTCGGCATTCATCACATCATCCAGGAACAACTCAACAGTCCCACTAACATGCTGTATTAGAGTGCGAGATGGGATGTGAGATGCAGCCTCTATCTAATTTCCCACAGCTGTAAATTGAAAAAAAAAAAAAAGAAATCTATGAAATGGATGACAAACTCCGACAAAAGATATCAAATCAGCATTTTCTGGATACACTTCCAGGAGGTAATCACATACTCTTGAACTTTTCTTTGCAGCTGGAAAATCTGATATCAAACCTTCCCTGCATGACACAGTGAGTTTGAAATAAGCTACAGGGAGAACTAAAGGGAAATAATACATTAGAAAGCTAATAATACATTATTGCTTTGGATTAAATATGTATCTCCTTGATGTGATATCTCACTTTTATCTTTCTCTAGTGCTCGCTCACTTGCGCACCGCAACATCACGTACTGTATCTCATATGCACGACAGCCACATGTATAATCCACAGTGTGTGTGACACAGGGAGAAGGCTGGTGGCAGGGGTGGAAGGGAGGGAGCTCTTTATTCCAAGGAGCACTTTGTGCAGTCTGCGAGCAACTGGAAAAGGAACTGTGAAAATCCTGTTTCAGTCTTTTTCTTGTTGTAACTTAAGTTTACCTTCAACTCCAGTTTATTTAAAGTGCACCTCACCCGGGGAGAGTCTCTGTACACTCAAAAAGTCAGTAGAAAATAGCAACAAAAAAGAAATATTAACAATATTCCACACAAGAGCCTATTTACGCCTGGTATCAACATGCATCCTGGCTGATCCAGTCAAAAGACAATAGCTTTAAGTACAGGTTTGAATACATAGAGCAGGGAGGTGAAAAAGCTTCCTTTTTTAAAAAATAATTCTTGTAAATTGGCATTAAATGCAAAACATTAAGTTGTTTCCTTCCCTGTAAAAGACGTTCTGTTGTCAAGAGTAGACAGGAGAGACGCTCCTTTTGTTTATTTGCATATAGAGCAGGGATGCAATATTCGATCACAAGGGGGTCACTTGCGACACATCATATATTCTTAAAACATTACACTATTTCCATGGAATTAGCCTTGTCTCCATACTGCTTTTTGACAAGCTTTTGCAGAACATTTGTATAGCAATAATTAAACAACAAATACAAATAACATTTAACCAGTTGTTCCAGGAATGAAATGATTTGGATAATGATTAAATGTCAGCACAACAGGGACTGTTTTAGAGTCATTTAACTCTGTTCACGCTGTGTTTACTTGATCTTAATAAATTTGTGACTTGATTTAAAAAAAAAACAAAAAAAAAAAAACAACACTGCCAAATCCCCAATTCCCACAAACGGTTACACACATGCTGTGCTCCAGCCAGAGTTGGAGGTCAGAATTTCCCAGTTGAAATGTCCAGCTTCAGACCTTACAGCATTCCAGGTGCACAACACCAAATGTAACCAAAAAAACAACAACAAAAAAACAAACACGGCTGGCTGTGACAATTGAATTTCTTTGGCAAGGGTATACACAACTAAACTCAGCAGTACAGCCTGCATATATAAATGAAACGGTGAAGGAAAAACTATGCATTAAGTAACAGATGCCACGTACATTTTATTTAACAGAGCTTTCCTACTGTGCATTATCTTAATTAAATACAGACAAATATACTTCATGTAGTTTAGTTCATCATTTACAGTGTGCACTTCCATGGGCACAGCCATTGTTGGATGACATCAGTCCAGAAGTGGGACCAAGTCACTGTTTTGCAAGTCACAATTAAGTCTCAAGTCTTTGTACTCAAGTCTCAAGTCAAAATATGCAAGTTCCAAGTCAGGTCCCTTGTCAAGACCTAGAAAAGTCCTAAGTCCTAGAAACGCTAGAGTTTTGAGTCCTAAATGCATCATAATGTAAGAGCAAGTTTTCCTAATTGATTTACAAAGTTACTTAGCTGTTAAGATAACATTAGCTAACCATTAACTAACCAACTATGTCATTTTTTTCCAACTGGCACTAAATAATGTAGAGTTAGTTCATCATACTTCTCTCCTGCAACTGACTGAATCCAAGAACATTCAATTGCAATGAATTGATCCGTGGCACACGTTGTAAAATAACATACTTTTTGATCTTTGAGTTTGAGTGAAAGTATCGAGTAATTTCAGGTCAAAAGGCCCAAGTCCAAGCAAAGTCATGAATCATTGGTATAACGTCAATGTCAAGTTGCGAGTCAAATTTGTGACTTGAGCCTAACTCAAGTCCAAATCCACACCAATGTGTCAGAGTGGATATATGTGCCTTAACTTTATAAGTAGGGCACTGAGTGGCATCCCCCTCAACATACTTTTTCTTGTACTTTTTCTTTCTTTTTCTGGAACACAGCAAGACTCTGCTTATTATTATCCAAGTGAAGACTGGTGTTCGTGTTCTTTTAGTGATGGCTGAAACACTCGAGCACAGTGATGCTGAACTAATTCTTACTCTTGAGATAAAGTTTATCGTGCATGTAGCCCCCTGTCTTGTTCTTTTGATGGCATTTATTTCAGATGTAAGAATGCCAAATTTAGATATTTAAAGCAATAGTTCAACATAATGAGAAATCCCACTTATTTGCTTTATTACTAAAACTTAGATTAATTAGATGAAAAGATTGATACCACTCTAATGTCTGTGTAGCTCACAGCCAATTAGCTTAGCTTAACATAAAGACATAAAACAAGAGAACACAGCGGATCTGGTTCTGTAATTAAATCCTCCTACCAGCACCTCAAAATCTCACTAATTAACATTATATCTTCTTTGTATAGTAAGTACAAAACTAGAGTGTAAAAATTATAATTTGCTGTTTTATAGGGAGTTATGTGTGAGACAGTTTCTTGGCCAGGACAGATACCTTCCTGGAGTCACTGCTGGTAAATGGCTGCTGGCTTCAGCCAGACACTTATATTGGAAAATGAACTCATGCAAAAGAAAAATAGTAAACTGTCACAAGGTATAGTAAGTGTTTCTGGAGAAAGATATCTGAGTCTCGTTTCCAGGTTGTGAAATACAGATGCTTCGGGTTGATGGCTTAAAGATTGGCCTATTTGACAACCTGGGAATGAGACAGTTTTTCTCCAGGATCGCTGCACCTTTAATTAAAACCTATTAAGACTTATCTGTTAAACCAGGGGACCCCTTAGCTGATAGAGAAATGGAACAGGGACCCCCTGCTACATATATGGGTAAATTTAATTGTGTTAGCCTCATGCACTGCACTCTGGTTGTTTCTTCCTGGAGGCCTCTGTGTTGTGTTGTATAAATTTCTTTGGGCGTCTTGATAAATAGGCTGATTTATCTTTGCTGATAATATGTTGGATTTGTGTTAATATGTATTATGGTGTTGTATTGCATATTTTGATTTTAGGAAGAAAAGAACTTTCAAAAAATTACTAAAGAAGATGGTCTGGTAGCTCAGTTGGTAGAGCATTCGGCCCATCTACTGAGGCTACGACTCCTCTGCAGCGGCTGTGGGTTCGACTCCCGCCTACATCCTTCTGCTGCATGTCATTCCACCACATTCTCTCCCCTCCTTTCCTGTCATAGCTTCAACTGTCTTATACAATTAAAGGCATAAAAGAAAAGAAGAAAAAAATGATCAAACAATAACCGTATTACCTTTGTGGACCCCGTAGAAGTCATGGACCCCCTCGTGAAGACCCATGTGTTAAACTAACATGCACTCATTTGTAAGCAGGGAGTTTTCTGTGTTTAAGGTATATTTGAAACAACCAAAGTGATTAACTTATTGGTTTTTCTTTAAGTTTAGTTTTACTGATATGCAGCCTATACCAAACCACCATCAACAGAAGTAATATCAACCAAACTGTGGCCTCTTTGGGCTGTGGAACGAGAGGACAACTGTAATTTGAGAATTTTTAACACAATAGCGAAGAAGAATGAATTTCTGAGTGTCTAAAGACGAATGACAGTATTAAAGCCTGAGGCCTGCACAATGTGTGCGAGCTACGTGGCTTTCAAGTCCTCTTGCTCCGCTTTCTTTGAACAAAAAGGCGAAAAAAAAAGTTAAACATTACATATTGCATCAGCATGGTCAATTTTATTTTTCTTCTGTGGTATTCATCCAATTGTTGGGACTATTTTGTACTTCGCCTGCTGTGTGAGGGTTATAGAACAATAACATGTATCCACCCAGCGTTTCTTTGAATAGCCTGACATCAAAAAGCCACGGGCTGAAACAAACGAACACGAAACCCATGCCACAGGTTGCATCATCAAAGCTAGTTTGCATCGTGTGAGCAGTGATTTACCTCACTTTAACATGACCTCTCGCTTAATTACCATATAATCATCACTTAATATGATAATACGATTTCATACAGATACACAAAGAAGCTGTCCAGATACATATGTCTTCTAGCCGACACATGAATATACAGAAAAAGGTTACATCAACATCAGGCAATTTCTTTGATAAAGAAACAGGGGGGAAATGATTAAATAGAACCTGAACGCTCTCCCACATCCTGTCTGTTCTGTAAGATTACACTTCTTATAGATGACACATATTTATCATACCCACAGGGAGCCAGACTTACCAGCAGGTTTCTAAGGAAGACAGCTGGACTCCATTGTTGAGTAATGGACAGCGAGTACGACATGTAAAATGACTATATACCTATCAGACCTCATTAGGAAATCTGCTAACCTGGGTGTTTCTTGCCCTTATTAAACTTCTCTAATAAGCATGGATGAAGTGCCACTGGCACGTCCTCAGGCATTTCCTGGAGCAAATGCAAGCTCAGTAAGATCTATTTTGAAGCCACAAGTAGTTCTCTCTCGAATAAAGGTTGTCAAAACGGCTTCTGGTCTTAAACATTTTCAAGGATACTTAACTGTTTTTGTGTTAAAACAAAGGGGGCGTAGGTGGCTGTAGTGTGCTCTTCCAGGTGCGTCTAACTTTGTGGACCCTTGAGATGAGAAGGACTCAAATGCATTCTGAGGAGTTCCTTTATTCTTCCCGTAATGAGCCGATAGCCGGCGGGGTAGCTGTTGTCTCCTGCTGTGTCTTATTCTGTATTGATAGTTTCCCTTTCAAACACACCTCATCCACCCCCCGCGGCCGGCGGTGCCAGGTTCGCCTCTGTGCTGCGTAGTTCGCCCTGACACCGGCTCTAATCTTTAGACACAGCAAGCAAAGGCGCAGAGCTCCCCGTTCAAAAGCGAAAACAAGGGAAGGCTGTGTTCACAGAATATGACATATGTCTGAAAATGGGTTCCTGTTATGCTGATATGGCTCTTCCTGAGGCGTTCAATTGACAAGCCCGCAGCAGGTGACCACCGATTAATCTCTCCACCACACTGACATTCAACCAGCAGTGTGGCGGAGGGACCTCTCAGGTGGATATCGCAGGGCTGCGGTGAGAATCGGTGTGGAAAAAGGTGGCAGAGAACACTAATATTCCATCTGCCCAGGGTTCTTCAGCGCCGTGAGTGAAGTGCTACTGTACTATGTACATATAAAAAAATATTTTGCCCTGAGTGATATGCTGCATATGTTCATTGATGCTCAGTTGTATTCACAGCAGCAGGACCGTCAGTGTTCAGACAGAAACCTCTCTCATTATCATGGCCAGAAACAAACAGGAGGGATAAAAAAAAGCCTGTTTAACAGAAGCAAAGCTGATCTTCTAATTATCTCTTATCCACATTTTCTTTATCCAGCAAATTTTATCAGTTGTAGTTTAGACGCTAATTACAACTAATTAGTTCCCTCTCAATCCCAAAAGCTAAAAGAAGACTACATTTAACATAAAATAAGAATGAAATTGCAAATTAACTTTGCGAGTAAACCTGAGGCATGTATGTGGCTGTGTGGAGTCTATTTGATTTGTTATTCTGGTGATAGATCGGTTAACAAACCTGAGCTGATCTGGCCATTAGTAAAGAACACAACAACTTTTTTTTTTTATGTGGTGTTATATAGCGGTTGTGGTTGGAGAGTAATTAACAAAGGTGTATTAGTCTAATGAGCGCCCCCGCTGAACCTCATGAGAGAAATTAAGGCTGCAGGTTCTTCTCGGAGGTGGTGGGAAAGCTTATTGATTATCTCCCGCTGTTTCTGTCAAGCCTGAGAAAGCCCGGTCGAGGAAAGTATGCAGCTCCAGCCCTCCTTTACCGCAGGTTCAAAGAAACAGAAGGGTTTTGTTGCGCTTTGAAGGTGCCAAAATGGATAAATTCCAAGGGCATGGGTTAAGTTTTGTTTTAATTAACTTGAAATAACATACAGATTGTCACATAAGGCTCACATTATTTAATTTTTTTTAACTGACAATAACAAAATACTCTTAAATGAATGCCATGCCATAGTTCATATCACGATGATGATCAAAATTTATTAGTCAGCACTAAATCAAAGAGGAATCTACACTAGTAGAGTAATTATCAGCACTGTAGCTGTGCAACTAAAGCCAGAGAGGCAGATATATTACCATTAGTATAATTGCCTTGCTGTTTGGTCACTGATAGGATTATATGTATAGCTTCCCAGATCCCAGAGGATTTCAGTACATTACTGGACACAAGCATTACATAGAAGCAAAAATAAACAGTTTTAAATTAGTTGTTTATATTTAATAATATTTGACCCCTCTTAAGACAAAATATAAAATATTTCTTGTGAGATTTTCACTTGTTTATACTTTCTACATTTACAATTTGCATTTGCAGTGACTTTAGCGTCGATTCTGTGCATCTTGCCTGAAACCAGAGAGCATGTAGGAAGTGCAATCAGCAAGAAAAACTTTAACACAAATTTTGAGCAAAACAAAGAAGACCACCCTAATATGTCAGCTAATTGTTCAATAATTATATCATAAATCACTGTGACAATGACAGCTAGTCCCAATTACAAATGTCACGGTTGGCCTGGCCCTCTATCAAGCTTCATTGTCCCTGGAAACCATACTGTGTACAAATCACCTTGTTTACTTAATGCCAGAGGCATAAGTTGTGTAAGAATGTACAGTAGATCTCAACAAAAAGTAGACATTCTGTGTATATACATTTTAAATACATGTTACATTCAACAAAAGTAAATTAAGACATGAGAGTGAGGAAGCTGTTTTTAACCAACAGAAAGTGTGGGCCGTGCCCAATTAAACAGTATTAATGTTGCTGTGTGACCTATTTTTTTTCTATGAATAGAAGATAGACTTCAGAATATTTCTGGGCTCTTACAAAATAATACTGATTAATTATTCATCTTTACAGAAGTTTCTTGTGGCAAGTAAACACTTTACTTTTATTACTCCGATAGAAATACGAAAAAACTTAAATCCTCTTACTTAGTATTTGTGTATATAAATATGTAATAAATGGTTTATAACCTAGTATAATGTAGTTGTAAGCAGATACCAGTATTAAATGATGTTTGTGTCCTTAACTATAACTCTACCTGTAGAAGTGCAGGCTACTGTATAAACAGTTCCTGAGTGACAATATAATAAAGCACAGGTGTAATAATATAAATTATGTCTTCATAGGAGAAGTTCTACTATACTGCACATTAAAATAAACACTTAAACCAATAATATAACATTTCTGCATTCAAATCTTTTTTTTTATGCCTTTAAATGATAGGACAGTTGAAGATAGGACAGGAAAGGAGGAGAGAAAGTGGGTAAAATGAAATGCAGCATAGGGCCTTAGGCAGGAGTCGAGCCTACGGTCGCTGCAGAGGACTCGCAGCCTCCATACATAGGAGTATGGAGCAACCAACTGAGCTACCCAGACACCCCTGCATTGAAATTTCTAAATATGTTTTGTTGAGTTGTATACTTGCATCATCACAAATGTTCCCAACAATCTTTAAACCGGGAGAAACCAGCCACTAGTCGCTATAACTTTAAGTCGGCAAATGTGACTAAATATAAAATGAATCGATCTTAATACATGACCTTGTGAGCGAACATGATTTCTGCCTATGTCAGATAGACTTTTATCTGCATCAGTGGGTGTTTAACAATGAAGAAAACAACTCCCATGATCCCAGGCTACTTCAGATGTTGGCAAATTATGTATTTTGTTATTGTTTTAATGTGGTAGAGACCCCTAGTGGCAGAGCTTACATATTCTGCATTTAAAACGTCCTTCATGCTGCTTACATTATAGTGTGCTGTAAACCATATATTAAATGTTTTATGCTGCTCATAAATACTGAATAGGAAAATTGTAACAAAAAAATGACAGCAATGCAAAAATGAGGGTGAACGTAGAAAGACAGAAAATATCATTTGCAGCACAGATATTCTCTAGTTTCAGCCTTTCTTTCTTTGACGACCTGAATACAGTCAACACAGAACAACAGAATCAAGAGCTCTTTTGCATGCAGAACAGGCTACAGGCTTCTGATATTATCAATCTTTATTCAACAACGAACAACAAAACATGTCTCGGAATTCTTTTCAATCAACTTTAACATATTAATCAGAATATTGTTGTGATTATCTATTCTGTTGATTTAACCAGACACCGTACAGATCCATTGTGGATTCAAGCAGTTTTTTTTTTTTAACTTCTGTTGCTGTTTCATCATGCATGGGCTGTTTAAAAACAGTGTGGTTCAGGTGTTATGGAGCCACAGGTCAGCAGGGTGTCCTCGCAACCTGTTGGTCCCTGGGGATTCACCCAATAAGGACTTTGCCCTGCTGCAACTCTTTCTTTGTGATTTTTTTTTTTCCCCCTCCGCTGCTTACATTTGTATTCTGGTTGTGTTTGAATGCCAGCAGTGACAGCTATTTAGCATTATATTTGAATGCCTTTAAAAGGACCTCTTCAAAGGAGCACAGGCATGGTAACAGGGAATAGAACAAATAGCAGATGGTGTTGAAACTCTATGTTCACATCAGGGGGTGATGCAAATGTTCATCATTCATTAATGCCGAGGACAGTAATTTGATAATAACAAAACACACTCCACATACTCTCTCCGCCGCATGTTTTTCTGTGCGCCGCGGAAAATATGAGGGACGATTTATATGTATATAGCATGATCGAAAGAGGTCAGTCATTACGGATGCAGAGAGTGAAGACCTGCTAGCTAGAGAGGTCATTATCTGCTGTGGACTCTGAAGAGATGAAAGGATGGACTGCAAATAACTATCAAGACTGTAAACACATAAATCAATTTATCAGCCGGAGTAATTGATGGAGCTTCAGCACTTGACCAGTATCACATAGTGATTTTCAGTGCCACCGCTCAGCCTTACATAGTAAGTCATGCTGATATAATTTTAATACTCAGGTCGGTTGTTGAATATTTTACTGGTTGGACTTTGGTCACATGGTCACACTCAAAGCTTTCTGTGATGCTACATTAATGCAAGACAAGATGAAGCTTCTTAAAGAGTCTTAGAGAGATTATGTTTCTGAGCTGGGTATCAATTTTCTATACCAGAGCCGGAGCTGATACATTGACTTTGATATCTTCTGCATGATACTTAAAGGGACACTTTACACCTAAAATATGTGGCGGTGAATTATCACGTATTCCCAAGCGTTTCCGAGATATTGTGTTCACGAGAGTGAGATGGACGTGAGATTACGGTGAACTTTGACCACCAAAATCTAATCAGTGCGTCCTTGAGTCCAAGTGGTCACTTGTGCCAAGTTTGAAGAAATTACCTCCGAGTGTTCTTGAGCTATCATAGTTGCAAGAGTAGGAAGACCTAAAACCTTAATGCCTGTGGCCACGGCTCTAGCTGGTGTGGAGGCATAAAAAAAGGTTTTTCAAAAATTATGAATCACAGAAATTCTTCAGCAGGCTGTCATGAATATGCACAGAAAAATGTCTAATGGGCCTAGTAGTATTCAAGATTACCTACAGATGAGTATGTCTGCATGTATGTTCAAATTCCCCCCCCAAAATTCACCACCTTGTTTGAAGAATAGTGACACCCTTATTATCTGTGCAGGTAAACAGCAGATGGAATATTGTAGTATTTTTTTCTGCATGCCTTTATGATGTGTAATGACTTGAATGATTTAATAGTCTCTAATGACTGATAATAACTTCAGAAATTAGTAATGATGGAGCTCCATTGGTTATGAGATACATATGTGTGTTTTAGAAAAACAGTTTTCCTGTCTAGAGGAGAGCGAACTTGTGTCTGAGTGGCTGTGCGAGCAATTTATTCCATGTCCATATTGAGGTCAGTTTTAAGACACCTACTGCCTCACCCTGGGTCTCTGATATCTAATCAATAAATAATCTGCCACTGGATCTGCACTACCAATCCCCCATCCATCACTCACTGATCTCCCTTTGTATCATTCTGTGAATTTATAGGCCACTGCCTGCATGCTAAACCAGACAGACAGCAGTGGTGAAATTTCCCCTCAAATTCTCTTACTTGCCTTCTTGGATTCATTATGGTCTGTCTCTCTGTTACGCGTCAAATGCACACACGGTGAACTTTTTCTGATTGTCTTCTGTTTCAGAAAGTCTCGTTGTTCTGCATCATCCGCTTGTCTCTTGACCTTATCACTGTTCTTGCCAAATGGACAAAGCAACAGTACAGTCATGCATCCTGTCACCAAGTGCTGCACATAATTGGATTGTTAGACTCACCGCCTGAAATTGAGCACAGAGATCTTGTTTGGTTTTGCTGTGTGCTTCCTTTCTCTGTCTGTCTCACTTTGTTATCGCTTGTTCCTCCTCTTTTTAAACTAATCTACCCTGTCCTCTCTTATTGCCCTTGCCCCTCAGTCATATCCCTCCCTTTCTCTGCCTTACTCTGATCCGCTCTCTGTCTGTACCTCCCACTGCCTAGCGACACAGGTCTATATACAGAGGCAGCGTTCAGAGGTCATTTTACAAGTGTAGCTGCTAATTAACAGAAATTGAATGAATCATTTCAAAGGGAGATGGTGTGGACACACAATTCAGCCCTTCATCTCATCTTGTTTTTTTTTTTTTCCTCTTTCCCAGTGTTGCATCCCTTTCAAAAGTACTCCAAAAACACTTGATCGCCTCTATTTCCATGGACACAGACACTGCTCCAGCTTGGATTAGCACATTTCGAAGAGTGAACGCCACTTGGACAAATCCACCCAATTTTCTCATTCTGGAGATGACATTTAATTTCACATGTGCGGCTCATGCTCTATCAGTTTTCACCACTTATTAAACTTACTGACCTTATTGTGAGGCCCCTGAGAATCAATGGACATCCAACGTGTCAAGTAGCACTAAAAGCAAGTATGGATCTCAATGCAATCTCCTGTAAGGCACAAAATCAAAATCACCTGTGTTTTCTAACCATGTGGCTAAATATATTGTCTTAACAGTTACTTTTTCCCCCCAAGTGATGAATATTTCGTAACATATGTATGTGTAAAGAAAAGTACTAGAGTGAGAAAGGACCTTCATGCAAGAACTGTACTTTAACACTTAATATTTTATGAGTCTATAGTTTCACTCTTCTATATTTCAAAAGAAAATATTAAAGTTTTTACTGGACTGCTTTTATATGACGGCTGTAGTCGTGTGTATATGATGAGCTCTTAAAATTTCATATATTGTTAGGGTTTAAACCATCCGTGAGTCCATTCTCTGTACCCATTTATGCTGGTCAAGGTTTGATTACCAGCTAGAAAAAAAGAGCAATTGCCGTAGAGTCCAGGACCCGCAGAGGCCCCTGAGGGTCCAACATTCATTGTTTGTCAGTGGATTTGTGGTAATTTGATTCATTGCAGAGCCTTGAAGCAGATCCTGCATCATCACCTCTCTTGTTGACACGGTTTGCGCCAACATTTGCACAATGCGTACTCCAAAATAAAAGTATGTTGAAAGTTTTCAAATTAAAATTTTAATTGTATTCAATATTTTGCTACTTTTTTTAATTGTTATTTTATTACCTCTGTGAAGGAGGTTATGTTTTCAGTTCAGCTAGTTTGCTAGTTTTCAGCCAGTATAATGGAATTCATTCATTCAGTCATTTTCAGGGGGAAGGCCATTTTCACCACTGACAAATTCAAATTTACTGGGGCACCAAGGCCAAAACCCATGGTGCAATAACAGTAAGTGATAATTATTACTTGCATGGAGACAAAACAGTATTAGCACAATTAGCTGATAATTAGCCTGATTAGCCACTGACGGTAATCAACACAAACACACATTATTAGACTGTAAACCATTAATTAAAACAATAAATAACCACAGTCAATCTCAGACAACCTTCTCACACTTAAACACTTACCGGGTTTCTGTAGTAGTGACAAAACATTAAAAAAAAAAATATGCTTACACCACTCACAATTTGAATTAAACAGAAGCTCCCTGCGATTTCAAAGGAAAATGTTATGCCAAACTCCCTTTAAGAAAAATGACATCACCTCTAACATGACTGTAGAAAAAAAATGCAGCAGGTATGTAAGAAATAAGCAGCGTCTAAATCATCCTAACTGTTTTTCCAAGTCAATAGAACCAAAATAAGAAGATATTTGAATATATTCTGACTTAATGGTTGTGCTTACAGATTTGATTTCATTGAAGACTGGACTATTGGCTTTGGTGGAGCCCTGAGTGCCATTCTAGTATTGTATATTTAGTACTTTTATTTTTTATCTCTCTTGAGTGTGTTTTGTGACCTGGTTGGAGGTGCATTTTCATTTGCAGAGACAATGACAAACTCTCTTGAAGCTCTTCAATGACTCTGGCATGAACAGCTCTTTTTCCCAGTGTCAGGTGTTTATAGGTGTTCCAGATGGCCATGCTCAAAGGTGGAGGAGATATTGTTAGAATATTTGGATAAGGGCACACATTTTCATGAAGTCTGTCCTGGAAGATATTCATAGTTTTGCATGTGGTCGTTCACACAAAAACTCCCACAAATGGTTCAAAAGAAGAAAAAAAAAGAAAACAGAGCTAGAGGGAGTAGTTCAAAACCTGGCTTCTTTCTCACCTCTGCACAGTCAGCCAATCGCAGCATGATGTGAGCATGAATGTTAGACTGTTGGTTTCAGAAAGATAAAGAAATGTTGGATCATAGACTGTAAAATAAATAGTGGACTGAGCTTCCGGGTCTGAAAAGTGAAGACAATGTGGAAGTGCCTTAAACTTAAACTTAAAATTGTATGTGCTGTTCTGGGAAAATTACCCTACGTCTCATCATATTTATAACCTTAGTAACCTGTTTTCTATGGAGTTTGGGGTCTCAATCGCTAGCTTCAAGTTTTCTTCGATTCAGCATCATGTCCATTTTATAAATTACGGTGCCATTTAGAGTAAAATAGATGATAAAACAGGGGACTGTTTAGGGCGTGGCTACTTAGAGTAGAGCCGCTGCTCCATCACGTCGAAAGGAGCTAGCTGAGATGGAGGAGTTGGAAAGTGTTGTTGAAGAGTTGGACGTCGTGCTCGGTCTACTGCCACCAACCATGGTTGAATAAACTGTCACCATTGTGTGTAAATTGCAGGAAAAGCGTCCTGACCCAGAACAGTAATGCAACAAATTAATTTTAGCACCTTAGCCGCTTCCACGCTTTGTAGCGCACAACATGTCATCAGTCAAGAGTTACATGATTGATAATTATCCATATCCAATATGAAGCCTCATTACTGTGACAGACTACTGAAGTTATCTGACCATCCAACAAGTGGTTCTGATGAAGTACCGGCAGCTTCAGGGTCATGGGTTACTGGAATCCATCCCAGCATGCACTGGGTGTGGTGTAGGGACATGCTGAACAGGTGACCAGCAATACTAAGACACAGAGATATCCATTAGTGTCACCTAACCTCACTTGTCTTTGGACCGTGGGAGGAAATCAGAGCACCTGGATGAAGCAGACATGTGGGTATAGACTAGGCAAAGGTTAATGGTGTAATTAAATCCCCCACAACACTAGAGTGCCTCTTATAGGTCACAGACATGATCACATAGGATGCAATTTTCCATTGCTCAAGTGCATGATGCAGGTCTAAGAGTTAACACTGATTTCTCATGCACAATATAAAATTAGAGGAACACTGTGAGAGATCGGCAGGAAAAACCTTTCACCAGACATTTCTCCGAATAAGGAGGTGAAATATATTCATCCTATAGCTCCTACGCTATAAATTCACCCTCAGAACTTTGTGGCTCCTGTCATGGATAGGCTAAGACAACCTACAGCTAAAATGTTCAACTGAACTTCTAATCAATAATTCAAGCATGCATGAGCCTATGCTCATCACAAGCCTTTCTATTCAGACTTCTATGAATGACAGGCAAACTCAAGCGCGTGTGTGGCGGTGCATATGAAAACGCTAAAAAGCAGAGGTTCCTCGTTACAGGTGATGATATTGCAGCCCAGATTGATGCCATAGTTCTGCATCTGCCAAGGAATCAATGACATGGCTGCCGGTACGAATCAAGCTCACAGCTGCCAGGAAAGTGAAGTGCAGCTCGGCTTAGATTGGAGACGGGGGGGGGGGGCGGGATGGATAGTTTTAAACAAAATTAAACAACAATGGGGTGGTAGATATATTGGAAATGTTTATTTCTGTTCGTGTGTGAGGAAGAAAGTAGAGAAAAAAGAAAAAAGAGAAAGAGAGTTAAGCTTTTATGAGCTTCTAGAAGATGATAGAAAGGGATATATAAAGGGGAGTATTTTGGTGAGGAATGAGAAGGGTTTGCAACATAAAGAACACAAAAGACATTCAGTCCAACTGAAATTAAATTGCATTTCTTTTTTGTCTGCTATAGCATACATTTCTGCTCTGTAAATCACTTGTCCTGAGTTCTCCTTTGAAAAAAATCGAAAGGGAGAAATTTATATTTTTTTGCTTCACGACGGCACAGATTTGACTGAATAGAGTTTCAGTATTGGTCTACCTGAATACCTTATTTCACTACAGCCAATCAAATCTTGTACAAAACAATAATGTCAGTGTCTATCATTGACAGAGCAGACAGTCTCACTGAGCCAGACAGCAGCTTCAGAAGAGCCACAGACTCTGAGCAACAACACACATTAGATTCCCTGCTTCCTTCTTATTGAACTTACAAACACGAGCACACGTCTTGTCCTTCGCCTTAGCTCGCTGAGCGAGCAACCAAACAAACATTCACTGGGGAAAATTGCTGCTAATGTCAGTTTACAGGCTAGATAGCTAATTATCTTCTCAGTTGCGGCACATTTAACAGCATGAAAACATACCTGCACTCAGGTTAGATGGTGTTTAGACGCTGGTGTGGTCCTCACTCCTCAGTATTACTGACGACATGCTGTCTGCCCATGACTGTAGGCTGCAGCGCCAGTTAGTTAACTTTACCTTCCCTTCCCTACAGTGTAACACTGGCACTCTTGCAATCTGTCAGCTGCTGTCAATCAAACCCCTCCACCCAGCTGAGATGAAAAGGAGCAATTTGGATATGTCCCTAAAGACCTTTTTTCTTCGTTTTAATAATAAAGAGCTCTTAATACTTTTTTAAAAATTATGTCGACATTAGTTTTGACCAAGGGAAGGGATGAATAAGTGTTATTTCAGTGGGACTTTTCTAGTCATTAATTCAGTCCGATAGTTGGAGTATGTTGTCATTTTCTCTGAATTTTTTCATCACATGAAGTTCCTTCCCCGCATAGTTAATCTAATGTATTACCAGACTGGATTTTATCATCACCACATTGCACTTTCAGAAGATACTCACTATCAAGAAAAAGTATAGAATTTAAATGTGAGTAAACTTTACTTGTAAAGTTCCTATGAATCATCTAACAGAGTCCTTATTGCTTAGATGTTTCCTGTAAAACAGCCAACAAGGGAGGGACTTGTCACAGACATTGATTGATGTTTACAGTAACCAATAGCGCTGTACCTTAAACCCACCTGCCATACACCTGAAGCGATACATGTATGTAACACTAGGACAGAGAATGGTTCTATCACCTGACTCATCTCAGACTGAGAGCTCAAAGTGAACACAGATGGACCAGGTGCAAAACAGTCTCAGAGACCAACGGAGGCCAGTTTGACAATAGGGAATAGGCTACAAGTATCAAGGTGGTTAAGCGAGCTACGAGCAGTTAGTGAAGTTCCTTTAGCAATAACAAAAGTTATCTTTCCATCAGGAGACTCTGTAATTAAATAAACTAGAACTGACACTGAGCAGCCGGAGAACATCACAGGGGAAACCAGAAAATATTTTCTCCATAAAATATGATCCAGTTTCACTCAGATTTGAATTAAGTTTTAAAATTGTGCTTTTGTGCTCTGAGGCCTTTTCCACAGAAACACTCAGCTCTGGTGAATGGATGTATAGTGTAAAGTATAAAATAACATTTCACTGGACATTAATTTTGTGTACGCCCCAGAGTGCAGGATGAGTCATCAACCGTTTCAAATCGTTTAACTCTCATGTATAGGTAACATGTAGTGAAATTCATGTGATAAAATCATTTAAATATCGATTCTGACTTTTTGGGAACTTTAAGGTACAAACAGAAGGCAGGAGACTAAAGGAGACCTAAAGCAGTGTCTCACTGGTCACCTCAAAATGGCTGGAAGTCACTGTTAATGGTAATGAGAAATAAAAATGGTGTCTGTTGTTATTCCAAGGAATATTTCTCTCTTTGCGTCCATGACAGGACACATTTCATTAGTCCCATCAGCAAGGTAATTCAGAGTAAAAATATGAAGGATAAATTACAGTGTGTGGGAACCCTGGTATATAATCACAATGCTGACATATCTAGCCTTGCTTGAGGAGTGGTTAATGAAGAAAATGAGACACTGTCAAATTTCCAAAGTGTGAATTAATTTTTTTTTGCAGTGCACTCTGAAATACAGTAAAAATTTCAAAGTGATCTAGGCTAATATTAACACCAGAAAAGCTTTTACCTTAACATGTCAATCACATGCACCAACAATGCGGTTTGTCTGAGGTGCGAATGTTTATGGGCGCATGCCTTCCTGTGACTCTTAACAGTAGTTTCTCAGATCAGGAAGGGTATTAGTCATCTTTCAGTGACATCTAATACAGTAAACCTCCTCACATCTGAGATATTAGTGCGGGTTCAAAGAAACAAAGCCACCGTTATGTGTATCAAATAACCTCGCTCTTGGATTGAAATTGCCTCATTAGCGCTCGCACACAGCACACTCTTTAACTTCAGCTCATGCATTTGTCTGAGTGGGTGTGCAGTAAATGTCTGTAGTTGCAAAAGTATATATATGAAGTCAAACAGTATATGCTGCAGTTGGAACAACTGTTTTCAAATACATCACTGCTGAGGTTCCAGCTCGCATTTCACTCTGATTCGCTGCGATGATGGATAGCTACTACTTCTACTGTGTCTCCCAGGGTGAAGCAAATTGAATACACTCACTGGAATAAAACAGGGGGATTCACTGGTTTGTGACTGTCAAATAATGTGCCAAATGTCTCTGTGTACCTGTGTCACAGAGGAGGGGGCTCCACGAGGCACATGGCGAGGAAAAGCTGCAAAATCATCAGATATTACAAATGTAAATATAATGAGAAAACAATGGGGGACGAGATGGAAAGCAGGTGCAGCCAATTAGAGAAAATACAGCATTTTTTTTTTTAGTTTAATTAAAAGATAGATGAATAGAAATACTTACATGAAAAAACATGTCTGTAACTACTTACTTTCCCTCCTTTCACTCATGTATTATCCATAATGGTTGTACTGGATTATCTATTGTACTACCTTAGTTAAGAACACTTTGCTTGTTAAATGTTATTTAATCCAATTACAGAATTTTAGCCACAAGCCAAGTAGTGGTTAAAAAATGCAGCTTGCTGTGTATCTTATTTAGAGAAAAGGCTGCTGGGAGCCGCGGTGCAGGTCTGTGCCAGCAGAGTTTTAAGTTTAGAGTTCTGCAAACGGTTATCAGGTGAATAAGAGGGAAAGCCGCAGAGGGAAGGTAGTCATGGGAGCGACTTCTGCAAAAGTCATTTTGGCAGGTAGTGAACACTTTATGCTGAGTAAGGCCAAAAAGTTTTTGGATGAGGAAGAGACGAGCAGACATGCATCATAATGTTGTACAATTCTATGGGGAGGAAGACTAATAGTTCCTTCAAATTGTGGTCCAGCACCATCTGAGTTGTGCGGTGTATTATAATGAACGATACAAGCAGCGGGTTTGAATGAAGGATGCTCACTTTTTTAGAAGAACTGGCAACATTTCCTACTTCCTATGGTTGAATTGGTGTTATTTAGAAAAAAAAAATAATTTAGATTACATATCAAAAGACTGGGAGAAAACCTAAACATGCAATCCAAGTAACACAGAGATTATGGTAAAACTATAATATGTGACATTTCAGAATTAAAATGTCTTAAAACACTCATACTGTATATTTTGTTGCATTGTGTACTTGCATTATCCCAAATCCTTCCAACAAGAGTCAAACCAAGGCAAATCCATACTTTATTCAAGGTAACGGCCACAAGTTGTCATTACTTCAGGACAAAATGTAACATGAATAGAAGTTACATACAGTGCCTCATCCATGAACCTGGTTTATCCCTGCGTCATGTCAGAAAGATTTTAAAAAGCGGTTGTTTAACAGTGAAGACAATAACTCCCATAATCCCACACAAGGACACAAAACTATGTCTTTTGTTATTTTTATTTAATGTGAGAAAGACCCTCAGTGGTAGAATTTATATAGTGTGCGTTTGCAGGGCTATACCGTAGCTCCAGTGATTTAGTATTGCGTTTCAATAAAGCTTGAGGACTCACAAGATCCTGACCGTCTCTACTGTGGATCAAGCCTCTGAAAAACTGGATTCTACATTTCCCATGCTGCAACTTATTTCAAACCCTCCACCCCAGTTAATATTACAATATATATAAGTTTCCCTTTAGAGATTGTTACACTCTCTCCCAAGGCAATATCAGAATCCATTGGCAATCATATGATCATGATTTAGCTTATGGGGCCAACGGCCAATGTTTTGGGGCTTCTGGTATACCCAGCATTTGGGCCAAGACATCCTCCATGTGCCAGTCATTGTTTACAGCAACTTGAGATGCCCGAATGGAGTTGGAGGCTAATCTCTACAAACATATGCCTGCATTTACATGAAGAGAAATTTAAAAAAGCGTACCAAACCAAAGCCAAATGTGATAGACCAATGCCATTTGGAACACAAACTGACTAAAATCTTGTTTCTTGCCTACAGATTCTGCATTCATATGCAGATATCTGTTTAGAGATTATGCCCAACCTAACATAACCTTGACAACATTGGGTTTATTTTTCACCAGTACTTCTCATGATGAGTAAACTGAACTTAATGTATAAAATTGGAGGATTTAAAAATAAAAATACGATACAAATACAAATTTGTATCATGCACAGTACCCTACACGGTACAATATCCCTGTCAAATCAAGGTAAAATCTTGCAAACAGATACTGCACGTGAAATTCATGCAGATCACAGCATTATATTCACAAAACACACGGCACATTATCATAAAATTAAAAATTACAGCTGGAAATCTATAATGCAATTGGGTCCAATCCTCAAATGGTTGCACGGTTTCCATCGAGAGGGGACATTGACATCACACAGTGTACAAAAGAGCAGTAACTACATGATTATAACCTTTCCATTTAGACAGTATTTGTTATTGTTTTAGGTTCCCCGGTTGGAGCGAGTTGTGACAGAATGGTGTTTTCCTCAGTCAAACGCTGATCTTCAGCTCAGAGGGTAGGAATCACAGCACAGCTCCAACATGCAATCTGGTAATGGAAACTGAAGTCTTTGATATTGGTCCCCATGGGCAGCATCAGCTTGAATACTGCAATGGGGTTGTGTGAATCTTAACAGAAGGCTCCTACTGCAGGGTCAGAGCTACACTGGGAGACAACACGTGCTGAATACATTTGAAAAACACTATGCTTTGATATTCAGATTAGCCAGTTCTCTGTTGGGAAGAGCGTTAGTATTATCATCCAAGGGAGTACATCTATGAAAATGCATGTTGACTCTTTGCACTGACTAAAAGCATACAAGGATGTTGCATACCAACAGCTCCACTCTCACATAATGACTGTGTAGCTATATCTATCATTCCAATGAGACACATGTAGAAAATTGCATGAATAAAGAAATTAAGTTAGTAATACAGAAGCAAAGAGATGCACAATTTATTCCTGTCTTTAAAACAAATTAGTCAATTTGTTGTAATAACCAGTGCAGAAACCAGTCAACCGTTGTTAGTGCTGTATCTTTTTGGCATCATTTCCATGATTAAGGAAATAATGAGCTAGTGTCATGTCTGTGTTTCGCATCAATCAGGGCTCAGGCAGAAAGAAAACACGATGTCTTTTTGCTGCCCTGAAAAGGAACTTTACCTAGCAATCAATAGAATAAACTACATATAACATTCTGGACTCAACCTTTAATTATATTACTTATTATCCCATCTCCAGATTTAATCATTGCACAAATTAATTTTTCACTGAAGCAAAGATGCTATAACCCGAAGGTTATATGGGTTCTGTCCTGTTATCTAATCACCAGATAAAACACCAGTGGTTTTAATTATTGATAATTAACCTTATGAAATGGGATTCATGCACCTATCCTCTGTCTTTTCTCTCTGTCTCTCTCATTAACATATCTCTTTTTAAAATCTGTATTATGTAAGTAATCCTCATCTGCCCTATAGTTTAAAATACAGTTTCTAGGGTTAGGGTTTGTTGCGAGGCAAGTAGTAAAAGTGAATCCTTCTACTTCCCAACAGCATCCTGTATTCTAAATTCTGTTAACCTGAGGCCTTACACTGATTAGGGCCATACAATAACAATAGCAATCATATCAAATCCATACAACATATACACATGTATTTGTGCATGTTTTCTGAAAGTTTTACGGTTATGGACAAAATGGAACAGTGCTGGAAGCTGAGGAAGGCAGTGTAACACTGTAGCTAGTGATTCAAAGAAGAAATCACCACAGGAAACGACAAAGAAGTTTTAAAAATCCAGAAGTATTGGACATGACATTTGTTGTTTATTTGTGAAAAGAATTCTCTGTTATCTCTGCTTTTGCCTCTTTCTCAAGAGGTAAATTATTACAACTAGGGTTGCAAATTTCAAACGCTTTCCTTAATTTCCTTAATCATTATTTTAGATTTGAGTCAGTCACAGCTTTGAAATATTAAATCATCCATCTTTGCTTACTAGAGCCCACTTCGCCCTCATGTGTGCATTAACTAAGGGTTATGTGAAGATAAATTTGAAATGCAAAAATGTGAAATTATCGGTTATCTTACTGGTATTGGCTGTGAGAAGCAGGTAGTTATATCAGCTGAAAAAAATCCATATTATTATCAATATCCTTCGGGGTAACTTTTGACTCTGAGCAACGCCCTCTAGTGGATGTATTGCTTAACATAAGTACCAATGTAAAGGACACATGGAAGTATGTGGGCAGTGAAGGCTACATCGTTTGAAATAGATGTATTTTTGGTGCATAAAAGTCACTTAAATTAGTCTTTAGTTGTATATAGCTATTAAACTATGTATATATATTCAACACTGGTGTTGGATTGGTTCTTGGTATCGGGTACTCTGGGAAAATTGTATGTGAGCATCTCTAGTTATTACTCTTTTTTTTGCTTATAAAAGAGTAAACCAGCTGACCTCAGACCTTATCAAGAGTACTTAATCTAATCATCAGATACGTGCTCTGGACATGATCTCATGCCGTCCAACACAGCTGCATAATCTGATCCATGTTATATTGAGCTGAGAGGTATCCTCGCTTGGTGATGCCTCTGCCTCTCCATACAGTCCGGCAGTGTCAGCTCATATCAGTCATGTCATGCCCTACCTCTCATGTTCCCAGCCTAATTTCCATTGCCTGACCCAACCGCCCTCCACTTGAAAGGCTGATCATGGAGATGTTGCTCTCTTCTTCTTCCCGGGATCTCATTAGAATCCCCTTTTGCCACTTCATCACAACACCATCATCAGTGACATGTCTTCCACACGCCAGGAAAGACGAGGCTTTGACTGACAGCTCTTTTTATACACGTATCCGTATGGACACTCATGTATCACAGGGGTGCATGTGTGTATGTAGGCACACGGGCAGTACACACATATATAAAACAAACATTAGTGAAATCCATTGACTACATTCACATACTTTCCTTCACACATGTATATTCCTGCTCTCAGCATTGTCTCTCCCCACACGCGTCACATCATGCATGCCGAATTTATAAGCAAGTGATCAGGGCTCCAGGGCTCATCAGCTGGCTTAGTGCCTCTTCATACACCCTCAGCCGCTGTGGCCTGCAGAGGTCGGTGATTGGCTTGACAGCTCCATTAAAAAAGAGAAGGTGATTGCGTTCTGTTCCATTCCCGTAGCATGCATGACTAACCAGGCTCAGCAGTAAGTGGGAGGGCCCCACTTGAGCTCCGTTCCATTGGGTTTGTGTCAGTTTTAATACAAAGCATTCATGTAAGGATGGCTTTACCTTTCACCACTGTCCTGTGAGCTCAGGTTGTTAACAAAGGGAGTCACTGTGTTTACAAGCACAGAAAAGGACTGGGGTATAAAATGTTCTGTATTCAAATGCAGATGGTCAGTAATCAGAAATCATGATTTCTTTATATCCAAGGCGGCTGTATTTCAGTGATGATGATTTTTTTTCCTGCGACCACTTGGTATCCCCCCTCCGAATAGTGATTACCCAATCATAGCTCAGCAGCCATAATGACAGGCCTGTCAAGCACTTGATTTCTCCACATGTTGTAGCAGTGTCAATTAGGACACTTATTACATTGTAAACCCAAAAATACAACAACAGAAATGAATAGAATGGATTAAACAGTGTATTTATCTGCTAAATCTCCAAATGCATGCATGCATATCAGGCTAACTAGCTCATCACCAACAGTAGCAACACTATTATTTTCTAAGCCAAAGAGCACATCATCAACTAACGCTTCAATATTTTGTGGGGCTGCACGTTAATTTAGTTAAAGTTCCTTTCAGGACTGGAACTGCCATTGTGTGATCATGATGCAGGGTAACATTTTTAAGCACTAACCCTAAATTTGGTGGCCAAAATATAAACCTCTCTACACTGAAGCACATTATGTCCTTAAATGTGTCAAATTCTAGCCACTGAAACTCCTACTTCCATTCATTCTTAAATTTTAGGTGCTGTTTTGTTTTTTCATAGTCCACCTTTTGTGTTTCTGGCCCTCTCATACGGATCCTGTTAACAGTTTGAGTAGGCTTTACCTCAGTTAATACACCAACTGAGAGGCCAACCTGTGCAACATCTACTCAGCCTGCAGAATAATTTTACACGTGTATTCATTTGTATAATATATATCATCATCCCTTGCAACATTTTTCATTCCTTCAGGAAGCTTTTGAATAAGGATAATTTGTGTGTATGTGTGTGAATGAGCGAGAAAGAAAACAAAATGCACTCGCTGTGATAATATCAGGAGTAGTGGAAAAAGAGTTATTATGTAAACAGAAATATTTAACAAATACTTTCCTCTAATTACAGCTGCCAACAGAGCCAGCAACAACATCCAGTACAACACTGCACTTAGGAACACAAGAGCTTCTTGTTTGAACACGGATAACCTTTGTTACCTCATCTAGAGTTATTCAGGCTATTTTAACTGCCCCAATATTTCAACCACATCTACGCATGCGGTTGTAGAGGAGCAATGCCTCTACATAAAAGCTGTTCTTCTTGCAACTTGCAAATGATTTAAAATTGTACAAATGCCATACTTACTTACTTACTTACTTACTTTACCTGTGGAGAGAGATATATTTAGACTTATTTTGTTTCAGTTTTACTTTTAGTCTGGCTTTGAATGCAATTTAGTTACATGGACGCAACACTATAACAATGTTTCTTTTCATTTCACAACACTACAGTGAAAACTGCCTTGTTTGAAGTCTTTGTCATACCCACACACCCCTGTCTTATAAAGAAAAAAAGTCTTCAAAGCCTGGTTAAGCATATATACACGGCCAAGAAGTCTTTCTCCCATAAAAATGGAGCTTGTTAACTGGGCTTCAATCCCTTACCCTGATTAAGGAAACTAGGTTTCTCTTTTACATTTTTAAGAAATCAGGTTACTGCAGGAAGCTGAAAATGTCTCTCAAGAGTACCCATAGTTATTTTATGGAGCAGCCTCCTGTGTGGAAAATGTGAAAATACATAAAGTACGTCATTAGTGAATATGTGCAAATGTTTGCAGAATGTGAACATATGGGATGAAATGAATTCCAAATAAAACAAAAACTTTTATTTAACTGAGAGTCTACATGCGTCCATTGGCACACACTCTGAAGTAAGTGGTCCTCCTGAAGTGCTGAGGTTCCACCCAGAACCATTTGCTGCTGAAGAGCCCTTTTTTTGAAGAAAAGTTTCATCAAGGGTTCTTTGTATGAGTATTGGTTCCCTTTTCCAAGTAACCCTTTTTGGAAGAAAGGGATCTTTAAGGCTTGAGGTGTTAATAGATGTTCTCCATTTTGACAAAGGTAATTTATAACATAGATTGTTAAAATTAATGACAACCATCTATTGGATTCAATAGTGTTTTGCCTCAATTGTAGAATACAATATGGTTCTTCATAGATTCCTTGGAAGAAACGAGGGTTATTAGTGAAACTCGTATAAAAAACTTTTTTTTGAGATCTTGATGGATTCTACATGAAACCCTGGATCATAATAGGGTTGGAATATAAAAGAGTTCTTGGTAGACCCCTCTGAGTGGGTTCTTGCTGGTACTCTTAGAGGGTGGAAATGTTCCCTTCAGATTGGATTTTTTTATCAGTACACCATAGAGGGGTACTCTGTGAAATAGGTTTCTAATCTAGGTTTAACCCTTTCAGTTGAGTTCCAGACACTGTTCTGAGGGTCCTTTAAAGAAAACTTGTTTTTTTGGTTCCAGCTAGGAACCACCCTTTCAGGTTCTGAACCAAATAAGGTGCTTGAACCCTAACGGGGCCTGTTCCACGTTGGTTAGACAAGGCATGTGAAAGAGTCTGAAATGGAACCTTTGTAAAAGACTCGGGTTCTCCTGTGGGGACAAGCCGAAGAACCCTGTATAATTCTAGTTAGCACTTTTATTTCTAAGAGTGTAGTGTAGATGCAGAGAACACCGTACACATGGGGAATCATTAACATAACATTAAAATTGATCCAGCTGACCCAGTTCACTACTGCTATATTTGAAGCAAATTGGTTGGGAGGGCTATTTATTCTAATATGAACCCAAACGAGACAGATGGAAATCTCTTTAGCATCCCCGCAAAATGCAAAGGGCTCAGAGTTAGCACTGCCACTCTATGACATGTACATTTAAATACAGTGTCTTTGATCTAGCCTGTGCAACAGTGCTGCTAATTTCCCCTCTGCAAATGCTGTCAGAGCCTATCAGAGTGACAGTTTCCTTATAAAAATCAGTGTGAAAGATGCAACGTACTTTTCATCGATAAATTGTTATTACATGAATGAGAGGATTTGTCTGACTTCCGTGTGTTTTCAAAGATTTTCTAGCTTTTTGTACATGATGAATAACAGGTGTTTTTTTTCCTGGTGCTTGAATGATTTCTATTACACGATGCATTCCAAGTGGATAGATCTAGTGTCTTTGTACACAGTGGCAGAGTGGTGAACATAGTGAGAGGTATGCAGTCACTAACCATTATGCGGGACGTCAAAAACAGTTCAAAGCAGCTGAGAGGAGTTGTCTTTCCATCACCAAGGTCAGAAACACTTATTGTTCAGAGAGTACACAAGAACAAAGTGACTGCATGCTTATGTGTGTGGAGGAGAATATGAAGATACAGTACTTTGACAAAAGAAAACAGAAGAATGAACAGAACATGAAGAAAAACCTTCAACATTCTTTGCATGCTGTGATGCATCGTGTACACTATGTACGGAATTAATGCAGTTATAAGCCTTTGAAAATTGTCCACACAGTTCCATGTAAATTGGAGATCAATTAAAACTTTTCTCTCCGCTAATAACTCCCTCAGGACCATCTGTTCCCGCCAGTCCTCCCCCTGTGTCTCCATCCAAAACACTGGGTATTTGGGGCTACAGTTGCACGCGTCATCTCCTTTTTAACAAGTCTGGCTGAAGTATCGCCTGAAGCGCTGCATTTTTAATCACAATACAGGTAGATATGTGGCTGTGATGAGCAGCACAATATGACAGAGATTGTTTGGGGGTAAATTTTATAGTGGTGTTCCCAGGACCAAAATACTGTTATTTTTAAAATGCTAATTTATTTGTAGATCATTACCAGGATCATAATTATTCTGCAATATAAAGATTAAAGGGGCATTTATTTTATTCCCACATCTCAGCAATTATTTTTTGCATATAAAACAGTCAAATCTAACTGAATACAAACAAGATGAAAATTACAACATGCAAAAAACTACTACTGTATTATATATGTAACTGCAAATAATAATAATGCATTTATTTGTATAGCGCCTTAAAAGGTAGAAAGAGGAAAAGACAATAATTGAAGCGGTAAAAACAGTATTAATGTGGAAACAAAGACAACAATATAAGAGGAGAGGGACTGATGGATCACACACTAAAAGCAGATTTAAATTGGTTGGTTTTGAGTGCAGTTTTTATACACAGGAGTGAGGGAGGATGTCTGATGTGTTGTGGGGGGGTGGGGGGGATTCCAGAGGGGAGGGGGCAACAGTGGAGAAGGCTCTTTTCCCCCAGGTCTGGTGTTTGGGTCGGGTGAGAGGGGTGAGGAGGTTGGTGTCAGTAGATCTGATGTTACAGGCAGGAGTACATCGGTTCAGGAGGTCAGTGAAGTAGGAGGAGGCTTGGTTGTGGAGGGCTTTGTAGGTGAAAAGGAGAATTTTTGAACAGGATTCTTTGTTGTATGGAAACTGGTGAAGGTTTTGTAGCAGTCAGAGGGGGAGCTGAGTGTGGGATGTATTGAAGTTTGTTAAGGATCTGGTGGATATGCCATCAGAAAAAAGGTAACAAGAGACACGTACTCTTCTTGGCAGCATATTTGAGCATATTGCAATTGGCCAAGACTGGCACTCGGTACCTAACTCTATACAGACCAAACTACTATCACTTAAATTTATGTCAGTTGGTGCCCAAATTACGCTGATACTACTGAGTACTGCTTTACTTTAGCATAATCAGTGGCAGATTTTGGCATTTGAGACCACATCTGGGCGAGAAAGTGGCTGAGAATATATAGAAAGAACAACATCACTCCTGCAACTTGTTCAAGTCACAGTGAGTCAGGGCCGTGGAGAACTGAAAACTGTCACAAGTACAGTTAAACTTTTCAAAACTCGAAGCAGAAAAGCAAAACTGTCCTGAGCAGTACATCTCACCAAACAAAAAATACATCTAAAAGCTGAAGAGCTTATGATTGTAGACCTGCAGCCGGCATCTGATCAGTGTAACTTAACCCTCCACCGATAGCGAAACCTGACGTGAGGCATTGACATCTTCAGGTGATGAATTAGCTCTTTGGATAAGTTGTTGTTGGAGTTAACTGGGCTTTTTCACTGTCTTAGCTGACATTAGCTTAGCATTCTTTCTAGTTTTACCAAACACTCAGCCAGTGGCTGCATCTGAAATTCCTTATTAACATACTATTTAACACACTAAAACAGTATGTGAGATTTATTACTATGTCCAAAACGTCTGTATGAGACCAAAATTTGTGCATTGCATACTGTTAACGGGGAAATATTACAATATGCAAGCACAGTTTTGTGACGTCAGCAACAACATAACAGGAAAGATATCACTCGTGCTTCCTGTGAGACCCAAACAAGAGTGTTAAAAGCCCTGGGGATAAACTGACAGGCTGGAGGTTGTAGGGACTGGTTTAGGAGGGGAGCGTGAAGTAGGGAATAATTTATTTTGTGTGGTGTTTAAAATCCTCTGAATAAATAGCAGTGTTGAAATTTAGCAGTTTGGGCTATGTTTGTACAACTAAAATTACATATTTGTGAGTAAAATACCGTTACCAAGATCAGGTACCACTATCTGTACTGGTTCAAATGTGAGTGGTACCCAACCGAAGCCAAGATTGTCACATGCTTTAAAACATACAAAATGTATGATCATGCATTCTTTCTTGTCCCAACCTGTATCCTGTGCAGCACAGATGCACAAGGTGAGTCTGGCTCATGATGCCCACGACACACAGGGCAGAGCACACCTGACTGTGTTCTGCCCTGTGCAGCTGCTCGTGTAATTAGAGCCCTATCTAGGTCTCAGTACATTTGAGCTCATGTTTTTTGGATCAGTGTGGCACTGATGTAGTGAATGACTATGTGACATGCACTGCAGCTTTCAAACCAACAGATGGCAACAACAAGCTTATGTTATGAAAAAGCAAGTGACAAGTTTACAAGATTAAGTAGCCTACTGAATGTGGCTGCAGTTACTATTTTGATGATCAATTACTCTATCAAATATAATTTATTGAACAGGCAGAGTAAAATCTGTAAAGAAATCTAAACATGTGAAGTTACCATATCTCTAAGTTGGATCCTCACATTGCTTTAAGAGAACGAACAAATGAAACTGACGTAATTAAACAAATCTTTACCGAGATGCTGTAACATTTTTGGTATTTTTACTAAATAAATGTCATTTGCTGTCAGTCAACTAATTTAAATTCCTTCACCTTGAAATGTTTTTTGGGCACGCTTTATTTTATTCCATTATTTCTGATAATTAAATATAGAAATATCAGTTATTCAGGCGTTTTTGACTTGACCTTACATTGCACATAGAATAACGCCGTCTATAATTCCCACCTTTTGGAGGCAATTACACGGCTGTCCTAATCTCATCAGTCAGGGAGACAGTCAGAGAGACAGCTGTTGGAGTGTTTCATTCTTATCTCTTGTGCTCGCTCCCTTTTCCTCTCTGTCTTTCTCTCCTCCCCGCTCCTCCATCTTCCTCAGGCTGGGTGGCTGGCACGTCTCGTGACAGCAAGTCCTTGGCTCCATCTCACGCCGGCTCTCCCTTTCATAGCACAGAGTGCGTGCCGACAATTATCAGAGCTGTGTCTGCGCTGACTCCTTGTTTTGACATTATTTGTCCTTCCTTCTGTCCGTGCTCCTTTTCCTTCTTGCTTACACTTGGAGCAGGTGGTCAGTTTGAGTCATCAGCTCGGTGACCGCAGCAGGACGAGCAGCAAACAAGTGAGTTAGATGTAAATCCGCATCCCAAGTGGCCAGACCATTCAAATCAATACCAGCTCATCTCCATATCTAAAGCTGTGGCTGCTGTGGTGAAGCATTTGTCCACTCTTGATTCTCCAATGAAGTAAATTATCTTGTCCATCTTAACAGAGGAACTATAAACATAACAAAACTAGAGAGTGCACTCAGTAGAGTGCATATTCCCATCAGGCAGCAGATGGTGAAGCACCTACTGCAATGCCACCACAACTGCCAGATGCAGCCAACTGAAATTTGCAAAGTTCCACCAACATTAACATGTTCCCCACATACATTATCTCTGTCTTGTAGTATTCATTGCTGATAAGAGTTGGCGATTGTTGGACCAAGGGATGTGCCTGATTAGTCGACTATATTATTAAACATCGCCACCCAAACTAGACGGCACCAGAAATACAGGTCAGTTAAACTGTTTAGGCCAGTTAGCTGTTGCCTCTAAGCTGTGACACAGCCGCCCGTCTCTGGTCGGGGCTGCAGCTCAGGCAGACAGCAGCCCCTCTCGCCCAGCACAAATGCCCTGATGGCCTGGATGTCGTTATCAGCAAAGTGCGACAGAGCTGAACGTTATGATGTCACAGTGAAACTGACCTTTGACCTTTTGGATATAAAATGCCATCACCTCATCATTTTATCCTACTAGATATTTGTGCATAATTTTGTCATAATTAGCATATAAAATCAAATGTTCTGTGAGGTCACTATGACCTTGACCTTTGACTACCAAAATTCATCTTTGAGTTCATTTCTGTGTTCTTGAATATCACTTTCCCAGGAATGGGATGACCTGAAAACATAATGCCCATGGCCACAGCTGTTGCCGGCATGGAGCCATCACAGAGGTCCTTCAGCATACAGTCATGAATTTGAACCCAAAAAAAAAAAAGGCTTTTTGGTCCAGCAGTATTTTAGATTAGCTGTGGACAAGCTGCACCTCTGTTCATCATGCACACCCACACACAAGCACACAACACATGCAAGCGATCACATGTTTCCCTCCAACCTTATGCCTGGCGGGGATAAATCCATGTTGACCGAAATGCTCATGTGACACCTGCAAATTGCAAATGTTTCCCCAAAATCTCACTCTTCAAATACCAAAAAAAAAAATCATTCCAATAGAATCCACTTTGAGCATCACCTTTGTATACTGAGTAAAAATGTATTTCTGAGCCTGTTTTCTCTGTCCGAATGACAGTTCCTTGGCAGTGCACTGTCCAGCTTATGAGTGGTGTGTCATCCATGTTTATTTTGGATGACAGATGCAATCTGCCCCTGTATCAGCTGACGGTTCAATCTATATCTCATTACTCTTTCCAAACAATATCATCTTGGCTGAGATTCACAAGGCATCATAATACATTCTGTCCCAGTGATATCATGTAGGGCCACTTTGGTAAAGCACCCCTCGACTACAATGTAGCAGCAAATACAGTAAGACATTTTTTTTTCTGTCTAATGCAACAACTTGAAAAGACATTTAATTCTATTTTATACCCTTATATGTTTACTTTTCATTTTCATCTCATCCTCTACCCCCCAAATCTCTCTCCCCTTCTCTCTCTTTCTTTGCTATTATTCACTTTTTTCCCGGGCAGCGCTAAAGCAGGCTTTGCTCGTGTGATTTACTTTCTATTAGGGGATTAAAAATCAATTATGCAGGAAGCCATGCGTAGGCGTGATTATAGCTGCGCATGACGGCACCATTCATCACAGGACCACTCATCTCTACAGCCGTTAGTTACACAACACACACCAGGACAGCCATCTTTTACCATGAACTCTGCCCTCATCTTTTACACATTACAAATAGAGTAGCTCCTCTATATAGTATAAGATGAATGACTTAGCTACTTTTTAGAAAAAAACCTTTGTGCAGCACAGTGAAAGAGGTGGGGATATAAAATGTCCAAAACACTGCATGTAACAGCTACAGTACAAACAATAAAAAAAAGAATAATTTATGAAGGGAATTCATTAAAATCCTTCCCAGTTGAATGTAGCCAATTATAACAATTACAGACCCATTTACTGGGAATAGACTAACACAGTAACAAGCTTGACAAGGCACTGAAATAGCCTTGAAATTGCCTCAATAATGATCTTTCAAACAAGTAATATTGTCAGGTGTCACTTGAATTACATTCTTGTGAATAGTTACTTATCACTCTGTTGGCTGGGCAGTGACACTGAGTCGAGTTATCAATTTAACCTTTATTGATTCCTGTAGGGAAATTTGCTCTTTGATTTTAACCCATCCTAAGTGTTAGGAGCAGTGGGCAGCCACTGTGCAGCACCCAGGGACCAAGTCCTGTTCTGAGCCAGTGCCTTGGTCAAGAGCACTGACAGACGAATTAGCCTGACCGACACTGAAAAAAATAGCACTGTTGGACCAACTTAATGCTTGACTGCTTTCAAATCGACAGTTTGCATTAATGCAACTTAAATTCAAGCCAAGTCAATTTTCTAACTCAGTTATTTGCTTTAGCTAAAAGTAAATGTTGCTCATAATGGTGTGGTTTCAGGAAAAGTAGTGGATTTATAGTAACCTTAATGTGTTATTTTAGTTTGTTAAATATAGTTAATATAATTGCTAACGTTAGCCTGACTGAATGTTTGCCTCTCTTGGTTCAGTTAGTTAAAGAAAACTTAAGCAACACAACCTAACCAATTCAGGTGTATCAATTTTTCTATGACATAATACATTATTTGATCACAAAATACAATTTAACTGCAAGTTGAATTTAGATGGAAAATTTGAAAAAGTCGTCATGACGTCAGACACCTAACTGAGACACTTTTACTGAAATAAGGATAGCAGGTTTAGGGAATGGGGCATAATTTTAAGTTTTTATAATTCACAAAAGTAGACACTAAAGCAGGAAGCTGAATGAGACTCGTTTAAAACATTTCATTACTTCAGCTACTACTGACTGTTTTGGTGTTGGTGAAAACTGGAGCGCTTGCAGGAAACCCATGCAGACATGCCTACATCTCACTAAATAAATTATACGTTTGCCTCAAAAGGTCTGACCTACCAATATAGAACATAGTCATGGGTGTACTAACTGTACAATGATGAGAACAAAACGGCATTCAGCACTGTTAATTCAGGTCTGTCCTTCAGTTATCATGAAAATACAATAGAATACAAACTCATAAGATTAATGGACAATTCAGTAATTTTCAGGAATCTCGGGCACACAACTCTGGGAGCTATCACCCTATCAATAAAATGAAATCAATGAAATAAAACACCTGAGCATAGAGATTCATTCATGACCTTGTGAACTGTGATAAAATATGCTAAGCTTCTGAGCTTCACTCACTAAAATAAGTTCCACTTTCTCTAGATATTATGAAACATGTCAGATAGTCAGTATTCATCATGACATTGTACTGTAAAATTTGATGAGGTCAGGAAGTAGCATGGGATCATGGGAAGTGTTGTTGTCACTGTTAAACCACCATTGTTAATCAAAATCTGTCTTACATGTGTGCATTTACTAATTTATCAACCTGTAGTCAGAAAGTGTTGGCAGGACACATTAATGGTGAAATCGACTGGGGCAGTGAGGTCGGGGCATTAGGGCCTCCGTGGCCTCAGGGCATATCATTTTTTGAGGCACATATGGCCAGACTGAGGGGAGACGGCAGCCGTGGCCTTCATGGCCTCCATGAAATTCCTGCTGTGCTGACTTGACTTAGGTAGAAGTCATGTTCACAGATGAGGTAATATAGTTCTAGTTGAGTCATGTTTGACGACTTCCTTTGTCACTCTCTGATCTGTGGCTGATAGGAAACGCACTGTTACCTTGAATACATTAAAAATCTCCTTGGGTTTGAACATTGTTGGAAACATTTGGGATAATGTTAGTACATTTTTAGACATTTAATACAGGAATGTTACATATTATACATAAATCTAACAGATGAGTCAATAAGTCCCTGACAGGCATGCTAGTAGTCGTATTGTAATTTCATATGAATTAACACTGAGCAGTGATTATAATGTGTTTTAAAACATTATGCATTGCTTTATCTTGATAAGTGTTTCCTGTCCTTTTTGCTAATCACACTTGACCTTAGCAAATAATCCTTAAACCCAATGTTTCAGTTCAGTATTGGCCAGATAAGACTTAACTGTAACTCCTGTTAATTCCCAACGATCCATATTCTACACCAGCACAATACAGAGTGTTGGAGGTGTTGGAGCCTTTCTCCAGTTATTGCAGCACATTTCTGGACTGCACAGATAACATGGAGGCACTGTGAACTGTGCACACTGTGTGTCTTCTCGAAGAGGCTCAGGTTTTTCAGACTACTCATCTGTGTTGGCGAGCACACTGTGGTGTGCAATGGTGTGCCGGGGAGAGAACATCAATGCTGGGGATGCAGGCAGAGGCAGGACAAACAAGCTGGTGATAAAGGCTGTCTTTGTTGCAGGGCTGAGTCTGAACACCCTGGAGGCTGTAGCACAGGAGAGGAGGAGGAGGAGGACTAAAAACTGAACTCCATCTTAGACTACCCCCTTACGTCCTGCCCCTTCTATCATGCGCTGACACAGCTACAGAGCATCTTCTGCTTCGTTCCTCTAAGGTGCAACACAGGAACGCTGAATTTTTTTTTTTCTGTGCTAGCCAACATCTGACTTCTTCCTTCCTTCTTCTGTTCAAATGGATCTTACCTCAGCCACCTAAGAGAGAGCCAAAGTAAGAAGCAGGACTGCACTGTGCTGTGCTGTGCTGGCTTAATAAGCTACCATGTCCTGCTCCCTGCGCTCTCCGTGGTATTCTATAAATATGAAGCTATTTGCTTTACTGTTTTCTCTGGAAATATTTCAGCACATTCCATGTGAATATAATCTGGTGTTCGAAACTTTCCCACAAAGCAGTTTGGTACCTCCTTTATTTCTGGCTCACTCACTCTCTCTTTCTTTTCTTTATTATCGTTATTTTTTTCCCCCCAAATGCACGTCTAATGTATGTGCCATATAGGCTTGAAGTTACTTCAGTATGAACTTGCATAAGATGAACAATTCAGTTTGTGCTTATGGTTGTATAATAGTACTTCAACCGTTGTATATTCCTATTGCATAATTCTTTTATATATGTTCTAAATAATCAAAATTATGCATGATATATGACAAAATATATATAGAATGAATAAAAATAGAATAATACTCATATTTTATGTCTAAATACAAATAGAAACTAGATGTGGTCCCACAGTACAGTGTAGATCTCCACCAGGGAACCTCCAAAGAATATTTGGATGTAAACCCTTTGTAATAGCCAACATTTTTATTAGTTACTGTAATGTAAAAAAAAATTTCTCAGTAACTGCAACAGATTAAAATTACATTTATTTTGCAATTTAATTACATGTAACTATTTCAATGAAAGTAGTTACTCTCAGTACTGGTGGTGTCCTTTTAACATTTGTGTAAATTTTTGTAATAATAATAAACCTGTTTTGTGAGGTCACAGTGACCCTTGAAACTCCATCCAACCAGTCCGGATACATTGAGTGCATGTGAACGCGATGGACATGAGGTTACAGTGACCTTGAACTTTCACCTTTGACCTCCAAAATGTAATCAGTTCGTTCATGAGTCCAAGTGGTCATTTTTGCCAAGTTTGAAAAAATTCCCTCCAGGCATTCTTGAGATATTGCGTTCACCCAGGCTGTGGCTGTCGAATCGCAGAGGTCCTTCAGCATACAGTCATGAATCTACACAGAAAAAATTCGGGCATGCATGCAAGCAATTATCTCCAGTTATCGCATGAAAGCAATTGTTACATCTGGGGGAGAAGATTTAACTTCAGTCTGAGACACTTATGTCAACAAATGGATTTGGCAGAAAAGGCTTTGTCCTTTGAGGGACCTCTTTAAGAATACTTGTAATAAATGCATTAAAAAAACACCAGCAGTACCAAAAACATGGCACATATGAAGGAGGTCAGGTGAGATCAGGTGGGAACTCTGGCAGCAAACAACATCTGCATAAGAGTAGCATAGAGCTACAAGGTGTCAGGGTATAATCACTGTGCTGTAAGCCCACATTGATATGATTGGGTCACTGGTCATCTAGTAGCCAAACAGCTGATGAATGTGCCTGTTATTATGACACATGAATGAAGCAGAAGATGCTGGTCCGCTCATGTAGGTGACACAGATAACTTCATTTCACACCTCTACTAAAACCACAACAAGGACCTTTAAAATTTATTTTATTTTTTATTTGTGGTGCTGAATGTTTGCCAGCAGGAGGATGCTTTGACTTTTTCTCAGAATTACTGACCAACATTTTCACATCAGTAACTGGTAGATACACAGTTCTGTTCTGACAGAACCACGGTCAGTGTTTGTACCTCTACAGTTTCTTATGTGATGCACATGCACACTTTTGCAAGCACATACACAACGTGCATTCGCCACCCTTTTCATGCCGATAAGAGCCCAGACTTCAGGAGAATGGCACGTCTGTTTACTCTGAAAGGTTCAAAGATAATTTACCTGGATTAGAGGAGCCATCTGTGCCTGCCATCCCAGATTGCTTTGGAGGTGTCTCAATAAATACTGAGCAGGCTGCGTGGCAGGCAGCGCAATGGAAAGGCAGTAAGAGGTTTGCTCTGAAGCAGGGCTTAATGCCCCCTTTTACATCAATTACTACAGGGTGCACGCTTGTGACACCTCATGACCTCTGTTCATCACCGGTCTTTGGAAACTGTCTTTTTCTGGACTTACAGTGCACACCAAATAGTAGAGTAAATACTGTACGCTCGTAAACCTGCATCGTGTATGGAGAGATTTCTACTCTTCCCAACCAAACACACAGCGAAGTCAAAGCATTACAGCAGTGATTTGTTCTTCATTGTTGTGGTTTTTCTGCAGCACACAGAATATCAAATGGAACAGTTACTAGGAGTTTAAAGTGCTGACTTTTAGCTTTGACTGTGGTCGGGGGTGTAACATCCATATTAGGCGAACAGTGGGGAGGACTGTGTTAAAAAAGGGCAACAATCTCTACACAATTCATCAAATTTCAATGTAAAAACCCTCAAATTACTGCTAAAGGTCAGCACTTTAACATCAGAGTTTCAGTTTCATTTCCCTGCACACCCAACCCAGTGTGCTTGCATACAGAGCCAGAACAACAGAAAACGTCTCGCTGCCCTAATCCATTCTGACTGCACTGATGATGTGTTCATAGACATTCATCAAGTTTGTGACAAAATCTTTACCTTTCTGGACAGCTCTGTCATACAGACAGATGTAATGAGGCTGCCGTGCAGACAGGAGCCTGAAAAGCAAACTTAATTGGCCACATTGTGGCATCAAGGTTGCTCTGACCTGTTTGTTCAATTCAGAGCTCTTAGACACTATTGTGGAGTGTATAATTTTGCCACTTCATATTTTGTGTTCTTCTGCAGTGGTGTGAGTGTTAGCCGAAGTGTTTGTAGATGTTATAAACCTACATAACAACTCCCTAATGTAAAACTTTACTTTGTATGAGGGCTTATTTGAAGTAAACTTAGACAGTCTTAGACAGTAGTAGCCACTGGGAAAGTGGTAGCCTTGTGAAAAAGAAAAAAAGGCATAAAACCTGCCTAAGGTGAAGGTATTGATTTTTAAAAAGGCTGCATCTGGTGGTTTCTTGAAACATGCTGAGATGCAGAAACAACCCTCCTCATCTCTATCTCTCAAACTCAGAACCCCAAGCACATTTCCCTCTTGAAGCTGCCTTGCCATGCACACGTACATTTACTGGAGACCCCTAGTTAGTTAATAGTGCAGTCATTAGATTCTTTGCAGGAGTTGGAGGAAGTTACCACTAAGTGAAGTCAGGAGGCTGTACATGCCTGGGGACACACCTGCAGCTAAAGTGGATAGAGATTCTACCCAAACGTCAAGTTGTATCCAGGTGGTCAAACTGACTGCACTGCGTAGTTCAGATTTAGATACTCACACATATTGAGTTTTGTCTTATTCAATTGCCTTTTCCCCAGAGTGAAATTTCAGGAGAGGAGAGGTGGAAGCTGAGTCAAAAAAACTTACAATCCTCACTGCCATCCTGGACTGTGATTAGAGTGGGGAAGCTTGAACCTGAGCAGCCATGTCCGGATTATTTCCCGACTGCTGCAAACAAGGAAATGAAAGCTGCATTCATCTTGAGAGATGTGGAAATACTGCAGTCTTGTCTTGGGCTCAATGCTACAGTCAGTTGCTTCAGGAAAAAAAAAAACAAAAATACATCACAAAAACATGAGAAGCGAGACAGTTCTTTCACATCTTTAGGGCTGTAGTCAACCAAAGAGATTCTTGGAGTCGACTTCAGTGATAAGCCTGCTATTGTTAATGTTTCGGAGATGTTGTCAACGATGACCCTCTCTCCTGCCTTCCTGCATCTCCCTCAATGCCCTAACAGCTCAGAGGACTTTTTCAAACAGATTCAGGAATGGATCAGTGAACTGTGCCTCAGCATGGTGCACAGTGTTCACACTTATCCAACAAACTAGACTTTGAGGTCAAGTGCGCTCAGATCCATGCCGGGGTCCCTGGTGCAAAAGCCCCCTATATCTACTGAGGACACACATCCTCTTCCACAGAGATCGACATGTTGCACTGCCATGTTTCTAAAGTAGTCCAGAATGTTGCTCTAGGGAGGGCCTTTCACATTTTTTTCTCAGCCACCGCTGGTTCTCCCATTCACTTGGAAGGGGAGGGTGAGGCAAGCAGTATTTATTTGATTGCAGTCAACAACCTTACTGCTGGAGGGCATTAAATCCTACACACTGGTCCTTAAAAAATATTTATTATTTTAAGTGCTAAAGTGTGTGTATATTTATTGCACATTAGAGTCCGGTAGTTTGATGGAGGCTATAGCTTCAAGCATTTTGATTTGCACTGTGGCATACATAGTCTACGTCTTGATGTCTGAAAGTTTGTATTCACAGAACTTAAACACATTCACATGTTTCTCATGCTTGGACACACATGCCCACAAGCTCCCCTGCTTGCCTACAGAAGTTGCGGTGTCATGGAGTGTGTGTGGTGAGATTGTGAAGAGTGCAACTCATGCATCCGTGCCACTGATAAACCTGCCTTTATAGGGGAGCTAGGGGATCTATATTCTGCTGATGCTGCGTACAGCCAGGGATGCACAAATCTCTCTCATACACACACACACACACACACATATGGGCGCATGCATCTACACAGGCACACACCACCACATCACAGACACCAGCAAAAAAGCTGGGGATGCTCCTACTATCTGTGTAAAGGCTATTGCTCACACCAAGTGCAATCTGTATTGTTGAGAGGCTGAACACTAGAATAAATAGAAGAGGTAGACTTCCTCCCTGGTGCCATCAATAAGAGAAGAATGCAATGTTATTAGGCTGGGTGAGCACTTAACAGACTAATATGCTGTTGTGATATTACACTTTACCACTACAGGATATCATTTTCACTCAGCACTCCTTTGAAGGCAGCCATTATTCCATCTTGATGTTTTGCAAATTGTCGACTTTTGGTATGAAACCAAAAAAAGTTCGCCTTACCGCTCCTGCTTGAGTACGATGATGAAATACACTTTATTCTACATCAAAAGCATTGTACCCTTTTAACAGCAGAGTTGATCTTAAGGAAGGCCATTTTCAGACCTCGCTGTCAGGTAGAGGTGCTGAAAGATTTGAATGATTCATGAATCAATTTGCCGCGTGTGAATGTAGTGCTCGTAGGAATATGGAGCGTTTCACTCCTCGGCGATGCTAAGGCTACCGCTGCTGCTCCTGCCGCCGCTGCTTCTGTACAGGCTGTAGTTTTAACTCTCATGCCACACTGCTGCCATTACCTGAAAGCATTTAGAGAGGGGAGAATGAGGTCATATGCAACCTGGCTTCAGAGGGGTCACACAACCAGAGGCTCCTGCTCGCTTTGTCTTGCTCTCCCACACACATTTCACAGTGCCTTCGCCCAGGCTACACTGTAAAAAAAAAAAAAAAAAAAAAAAAAGCTGAGAAAACTGAGTCTCTTTAATACTGCAATTCATTTTTTTACGGTTTATAAATTGATTTTTATATATACGTACGTACATATATATAAGCACTTAGTCAGTTAGCTTGATTCTAACACGTAATGGGAAGCCCCATTAACGTGCTAACAGAAATTAGCATCACACTCACTGTAATATTATCTTGACAAATGGATCCATTTTATTTCACATAAACAACATGTGAGCTCAGAATTTTAGGCATGTACAGTATTTCTGACTGAACTAACAGCTGCTGACTTCACGTTGTCTATAACTCTGGTCTCGACATTACACACTGACCACCTACAGCAGCCTCAGAGGGTCAAAACTAAAACTCAAAATACCCACTGGGAAATACAGCTACCACTTGAAAGAGACATTTTCTATCTTATTTATTGTTCAATACTTAATGAGCAGGGACAGCTAAATGTAGCACTTCAAAAGTATATATATATTTATTCTTTTTATTGTATATTTCATTTGCCATTTTTCCAGGTCCAGGGTTTTGAACAGACTATTTTCAAGTTCAATTTCATAGTTCGGTTTTCAAATAACTACAGTACATAGAAATACCAGTCTTCTTGCTGATGGTCTTGTGGATTGTATTAAGGCATCTGTATTAAACTGAGACCATTTCATAACCAGGTAAAAACTCCTTGTAGTAGCTTTAAGAGTTTGAGTTGGGCTCAAAAACTAAAAATATCTACTGAAGAAAGTTTGAGTTTTTACAGTGTAAGGTTATGAATCAGTTGCAAAGTCCTCCGGCATATTTTGGTCATTACAGCACTCGTCCTATCTTACACTGAGAACCTCAGCACCCCGACCCCTTTTAGAGTCACATTACTGAACACACAAGCTGAAAACACTCATGCACCTACCCCCCCACCCCCCACCGCCCTCTGTGTCAAACACCTTTTCTCTGTTTTCTCGCACACACAAATCCTGACACAGGCGGACAGTGAGAGGGAAGAGGATAGATGACACATTTCCTGAGGAGAGGCAGCCAACGTTATTTGTTATAATTCAGCTCTAATTTCAATATTTTCAAACCTTCCCGGAGATTTATATGTGCTGCCTGAAAGAGCATCCATCTTGACCGAGCCCTGGCCGGCCTCAACTGTGCCGGTGTCACATGATCGATGTTTTCCCTGGCCTCCCGACATCTTCTCGTGGTCACATGGGCCTCTGTCAAGCTTGGTTAATTTTGCACTCTCAGCTCCTCAGCTATTACCATATGAATATCCTCATAGCCATACATATTCTGCAGCCATACATGGAGATTTCAAAAAGTGGCTCTTTTTAAGGGGAAATCTGAAAAGACCGGAGGGGACGAAGAGGAGGAAGGAGTGGATAGGGGCTTGGCAGGATGTTTTCACAGCTGTCATGGTGATGAATTAGGCTCTTATGATTAATCTGTATTTAAATGTAACATTACCATCTCCAGACAGTTAGGCCCAGCCCATTTTCAGTAGACCGTGGCCATCCAACAGCAAAACATGTTGATTATATTGAACACCACCGAAAGGAGCAAATCAAACACTGACTACGTTATTAGCCCTATTAGATGAAAGCCATTTTTTATGGGCAGATACACAGGCACTTTGGAAAGTTAGAAATTAGTAAAGCTATCAAGTTGTGCAACATCTACAGATAACAGTTAAGTCGGGTGAACTTCGGCGCCATAAACCCAGTGTTGTAGCGAAATGGAGAGACGCTGAATGGGCGGCTATAAAAGCTTCCTCATCCATTGACTCTGTGAGGGCAAACTCTCCTCCCATCCCCATTGTGTGTCTACATGCCAGCTTTTTAGAGCCAAGTTAGCGTTTAAGTGAGAGTTGGGCTCCCACCCCTGCCATTTAGTTCCCACACGACCTTGTGGAGACACAAAGAGCGGCCACGCCGAACAGCTGCCCACTGGGGCGACAGATTTATGTGGGCCAAATCAAACCTCTAAAACTCCAACAGCTGACCTGAGCGGCGAAGAGAAATAAAAATCACAATGTGCATATTATTACTCTTCCGAGGCTCTCGTCCTCTCCAGTTCAAGGCCTCAGCTGTCATTAGTGTTCATAATAAGAGCTTTCCCATATGCTTCTGTCCACAGATGTTATGATTGGGACATAACATGTTATGACTGCACATTCCCAAACAGTGTTACGGGTCAAGTGAGGGACAGACTTAGCAGGAGTGCTAAAGGGAACGAGTTGTGGTTACTGATGCTGACAGAAATCAAACATGATCTGATGTTAACTCTGCTTGGCAGGCTGAAGTGACAGAGTGTTCGCTGACTCTGCTATCCTAATTTCTAGCAGGTCAGTTGATTGCTGGGAGACAAAAACAAAGCTCTTTCATTGAGACGGGTCACAGTGGTGTATATCTTTGACATTTTGGGAATCTTGCTATTTCGCTTTCTTGCCGAGAGTTAGATGAGAAAGTCGATACCACTCTCAAGTCTGTGTGATAAAAATGAAGCTGCAGCCAGCGGCCGATTAGCTTAGTAAAAAGACTGTTCTGTCCAAACATAACAAAATAGACCGTGCAGTAGAGCTGTTGGAATAACTATCAATCAACTGATCATTTTGAAACTGACCCCAGGGGTTGGCATGATGAATTGATACCGATTATCTGTGACCCGCCTTCAAACTTAGAAGCTGCAAGCTGTGTCATGTCTTACATTGTTTTAGTGTTTATTTTGGAGGTTAGCAGGCTGGGGCAGTGTTGGACTAAAGTCGGAATATTTAGGGACAGACGAGAGAAAAGGTGTGAACGTTAAGCCTCATTAAAGTCACCTAAATAATGAGAGTAGTAGATTTGATGCAGGTAACTGTTTTTTCATGTTGCTTTTTTTAAAGTTGTAGTTGTAGTGTGTATTATGTTAGCTTTGTTGTTGTACAGAAGCTGATCGATAGCCGGTCATGCTATTGTTGTTGCTGTATGTAAATTTGCTTGATAGACATTCCCTGAAAGTAACAGTGTAACTATGTGAGTAAAATAATTCATTTGTAATGTAACTATGAGTATCAGCCTGCAGCTAGTTTGCTCAGATCACAAAGGTGTATTGCCTAGCTGAGCAGTGAAGTGAAATCCACAAATAACGTAACACTTTGCATTATTGCTCAAAATGACTTTGTTTGACTTCATTACTTGCTAATACCGCATACTACCCTGTTTAGCCAACCTGAATAACTACAGGGGAATTTCCGTCATCATGACGGCCCTACCAACCGGCACTTTTACAACAAATCAACATGTTTTACCTTGTTTGTGTATTTCATGCAAACTACAAAAGCAAATTAACAGACTATATTTTGGCCAGGTGCTGGCACTTCCTGGAGTCTTGTCATCACAGTGAGGTTACCACCTGGCCAAAAAATACAATAGCTGGGCACAAACATGTTAATTGGTGTTAATTAGTGAACTTAAGAGACAGAGCCAGGCTAGCTGGTTCCCCCTGTTTCTATCTTTTATTATATTACACACTGTAAGCGTATTTCCTAAAATGTGGAACTATTTCTTGAGACATATTAGACAGAGTTTTTAACTTACTACTTACTTTAACTTAAGTAGTCTAAAGCAGTCTGAACTATATAAGAAAACAAGACCATCAGTGAGAAGAATGGCTGTTTCTATAGCTAGACTTTTCTCCAAAAGGCGTCCGCCTGGCTCCACACATGATCATTCTTCCATAGGGGAAAAACACTCTGGGTTGTTTGTATTTCTCTGAACCAGTGACAATTGTTATGGGTGGTGCTTTGCCCAGAATGCAGAAATTGTGAGTGAAATAGTGTTGGGGAGGGACTTCTTTCTGTGGAACGTTTGCATAGGGAGGCGAACCCTGGCATTAAAATAGCTAAATTCCCTCCAAAGAAAAGGAGATTGTTGTTGTTTCTGGTAGAAATGGGGGGAAATGTAGGTAGCAGATGCCATTTGAAACAGGTGGCCCTTAAATCAGATGAAACAAGCCAATATTTACATTTTCCCATGCACCCAAAGTTATTGTTAGTAGTATCAGTTCTTTATTTATTTATTTATTTATTTATTTATTTATTTATTTATTTATTCAATGACATATTTGTGGTTATGGCAGTGGATACACTACCACTTGCATTGATAGAGGGCTCCAAAATCAACAAAATCTAAAAGTTGCTTGTAGCTACTTCAAGAAAACATTTTTTTGTCATTACAGGATATTGTACCAAATACAACAAAAGTCGTCCAATTCCCTCAAGGCAGTGTCCTGCTAATAACAGCAAGTGCCATAAACATGTCCTTTCAACACAGATGTATGTAGGCTTTAATCAGATGCCAGAATAATCCACAGGCCAATTTTATTGGCATTATTTATTTTTTGCTCTGCTGGATGCTCTTCTGACAATTCCTTATTGCCAAACACCATGAAAACCATCTGTTTTGAAGAGATCCAGAACCACTGTTGCATTGTTTATAGCCTCAGGGGCATTTTAATGTTGAAGAAGTCGCTGCTGCTCACTGTATCTGTGAAATGAGACGGTCAGACTCTGAATTTATGTCCGTGAATTTACTCTAAAGATTTAATTCAAAGAGCCATCTAAAGGTGGCTGATTGAAGGGTCCGTGGAGATGGTCTTAGTTCCTCTTGGCTGAGCTGATAGGAGAAGGGGAGATAAGAATGCCAGACCTGACTATGATTAATGGGTTGGTATTGCTCCCCGTCTCATGCAAACCAGCAGACACTGTGTAAATTATACCTAAAATACGTCTGAAACCACTTTGTGCATTTCCGTTTGAAGCCCCCGTGTTTTACTGCGTATTCATGACATCAGAACAGAGAGAGTAGAAATAATTTGACAAGTATTTGGCAGGTGGAGGGTTTTGAAAGGACAGGAGCGGGGAATAAGATGGGACACATTTTGATAGTGAAGCCACAGAGCCTGTATAATGTCTCTTAAAGAAGGAAAAAAAAAATCAGCATCTGATTTAAATTCTCATATACCACCACCATCTCTCCACCTTGAATTTCCATTCACCCAATGTGAATGCCAACATTTTTTGACCTTGCCTTTTATGCTGCATGCTAATTTATACAAATGTAAGCATTTCTTCCCCCCTTCATGCTCTATTGCTGGAGTTTGTTAGCTTTTTCTGGGTGGGCGAGGTCCTGCCTTGAAACACCCAAATCCCTTCCTCTCTCTGTCTCTCCTTTGGGAATAAAGAGTGTATGAGATAGGAGAGGGAGGGAGGGTGGGTCATGAGAAACTGAAATTAAAGCTTTGCAGCGGTTCACTGCCTCTTCACTTAAATTAAAGACATTCATGCATTTTGAAAAGGGAAAGAGCATTTTAATGAAAATGTATACAGTGTGGCAAATGTCTTTGTAATGCTCGAGTGATAAGGAATTGGAGATGGGCAGGGTAAAAAAAACAACATGGTAATGTATTTTGGAGGATAAACAGAAAGGGTAAACATTACAGAGGTAAATAGTTTGGATATGTGGCTCCCTCATCAAAGCTAATGCCCTGCTGTGTAAATTTGCCAAAGTCTTTGTGCGTAATTGATTCGCATAGAGGATGATAAGCTGTGTTTTGCGATAAGAGGATGGTTCGAGGACAATGTTGTTTGAGGAAAAATTGGAATTCCAATCCAAGTATTTCACGCAAAGGACAAAAGTAAATGAATTATCACAAAGAATGGGTTGAACATCAAAATAATCAGACTTCATTTTAGCCAGTAATACTGAATCCAATTATTCTATTCATTTTCCCTCCACACAGTAATAAAGTGCTTCTGAAATCCCTACAGAATATGAATTAGCTGTGTTTCTAACATCTAGAGGTTAATGATTTGAAGAGCTGCATGTGTACTGTATACTTGATGACTAAGTGCTCTTGCAATCAACCCCTGCAGGCATATGGTGCAATTCCTGGCTGGTCCAATGAGAAACTCCCTATATATAATAATGAACAGCCGCAGTCACAGTCGGTGACAGTCGTTTGAATTTTTCGGCAGCATCTTCTTATCTGAGGGGTAAATATGTTGAAAAGGAAATTTTCCTCACCACTCCTCTCGCCTCATTCCACCCTGCTGCTGGAGAAAATTCTTCTTGGCTCTGTTCTCTGATGGAAACTTTATTGAAGTACACAACAAAGAGACAGACAAAAACCTAACCAGGCAGTCGTTAAGGCGAATGAAAAACATCACAGGATCTCTGTTACTGAGGCTCCCGTGCTCACCCTAATATGCACCCTCATGTACACAAGCACATGCAGTACCTGTACAAACACAGCCATAAAATACCTGTTTAACACACCCGGCCGCCCTTCACTACATGATTTCTTTACTCCATCCATTTGTTTGTATTCTTGGTGTTTGAGTCTGTCCATTACTTACCTCAGTCTCCACATCCTATCTTTCTCTCTCCCCCTCTGTTTATGTCCTCCCTTTCTCCTCTCAGCGTGTGGTGTACTGAGGACGTGAAAGCTGAATCATCTTGCTGTGATGTTAAACAGGGGCATTCCCGAGAATAACTCAACAAAAGCAGGTAAGAGAGAGTTGAGGCACTGGCAAAAAATAATAATGCATAATATTATATTATTAAAACTGACAAAGCTGTCAATGCACAATAGAGCACATTTTACACTTTTACATTTATTTGGTTGACGTTTTTACCCAAAGCAACTTATCATGCAAGTACATAAACTTTGTCAAATATGCTGAGCTGCTTTAGGTGCTACATTTAGAAACAAGGGATTTTTTTTGTGGGCTAAGGTGCAGTCTGAACAGATATGTTTCAGTCCTGATGGAAGATGTGTTTCTGCTGTCTGGAGGTCAATGGGGAGCTTGTTCCAGGACAGCAAGCAGTCGTGACTTTGTTGAGCGGAAGCTGGGCCCCCCTCATAGCGAGAGGGTAGCAGGCCAATTGGCAGTAGCAGAGCGTGGTGGACGGGCTGGGGTGTTTGGTTTGTCCTGTCCTGGACAGAGGATGAGCCTGAGCTCTTCACGGCATGATAGGATAGTAGCAGTGTCTTGAAGCGAATTAGAGCGGTCACTGCTGAGCCACACGCTTGTCCACAGATGGGGCAAGAGAGCCCAGATGTTGGGCTAATGCTGGGTCCCCCCCTCCATACGTTTTTTCGGCTGCAGAGCACAGCGAGCACAGTCCTCACTCCCAACATCTTCACTCCGCCAGACATACCTACAGGGGTCCGGTTTGTAGGTTTTAGCTCAGGGTTTACCCCCCTAGCTAACGTATTTTGCAAGATTTACCCATGTGGCAGTGGGACAGACCACTCCAGCTCTGAGATCCACTACAGGTCAGCACGGGGTTGCAAAAGCTGCATCGTAGTACCCTGCTTGCAATGCAGTGAAACAGCCCGCAGTGGATCAATGGGACAGACAAACACAGGACTTACGCCTGGAGAAGGAGGAGGAGTGTGAGTCCTGTGTGAAACCAGTAGTCTTTTTATATATGTTACATACATTATTGAGTTACGTAACCCAGTCCACGATCTTTTCCTTAGAGTTAACCAAGTAGTTTTTTGCCTTTATTTTGAAAGTCTTTCGAGATGTGCAAAATTGATGCTAGATGAGTGCCTACAATTTTTTAATTTGATAGTTAGAGCCACTGACTGAACTCCCATTTCTGATGAGCTGGAAGTGAGAACGTTTCCTCCTGATGTTGAAGAATGATTATGTGGAAGCTTGTTGGTGCAACAATGTTGGCAGGTGGTCATCCAGTGTCACACCCAAGTCCAGTGTGAGCCGTGGAAACTCAGAATTCTCATCGGTAATGTGATTAAAACCAGTCAACATCCATGTGAAAGACTCTCCTCCCTTCCTCAGTATTCCTTCGTCTTTCCGTCATCTCTAACTAGGGGCAAAGGGCCGCTGATACAATTACAAAGACAAAGAAGCTCGTTGTGTGTGTTCCTCTTAAAATCAACCTCTGTGCCTCTCAAATTGCTAAATGATGAAGTAACTAACATAAATTATAGCCTTCATGCTTTTTGTCACCAAAGGAGCAACAAATTTGATTGCAGGGATACAACGCTTTGTCTGGTGCTGTGTATCAGTTCTTATAATAGCCTTTACTCACACAGCAGAGTTATTGTGCTACCTACAGATTGTGTGTGTGTGTGTGTGTGTGTGTGTGTGTGTGTGTGTGTGTGTGTGTGATCAAAATTCTCATGGGCACATGTACACACACACACAGACACCTGATAAGCCAAGAGAATATGGATAATTTCTATTTTCTCCAGTGTAGCAGAGGTTCCATAACAACCCTGTCAAATATGGAAAACATTTTCATCAGATGTGTTTATCTGACAGGTGCAGATGTACACACACCAGCACATGAATGCAGATGACATCAAATGCCACGCACAGGGCTTGGCTAGTAACAGAATATGTTTCTTGTGATAAATTGCATGCACAAAACTGATGTGAAGCATACAAAAAATATTAAAAATACATTTCAGTTTACCAGTATTGCAACTGTTTTGAAAAATGTCCGTATTACAGTACTTCTTGAAATACCTAAAATTTAAAAACATGAAATGCTGCTGGGCTATTTCAGTGTTAGACGTGTCAGGCTGTCTGAGGCTGGCTGACTGTGACACTTTGGACCAGGCAGCAGCAGATGGCAGTGACATGTCTGCATTGGTCTGAGGCCGCAGAGGAAAACCAAACACACGGCTGTTCAGTCAGAGGAGTCAGGAGAGACAGTGGGGACAGTTTCCTAATGACAGGCAGCTAATGGTACTCACCCAGGAGGAAGTCAGAATAAAGAAACAGGTACTGGTGGAAGCTTGACCCCCCCACCCCCGAAACATTAAGCATCGACATCTATAGACACATCGATCCATGGATGTTCCTAGTCCACACAGAGAAATGATTCATTCTTTTACTCAAATCTTCATTGCAGGTAAAAAAAAAAGTACAGTTTTATCTGAAAAGATGTGTGTTAGAAGTTGTTTACTGTGCGTACAAAGAAAAACTAAAGCCACCAAACATTACTGAGTGCCAGAAAAAACAAAACTGTCAAAGATTTCTTTTTGCATTAGCTTTTAAAGAGTGTCTGACAGAGCAAGACATATTATCTGTGCCACACAAAAATATTTTTATCCCATTTTCAAATATAAGCTCCTTATCAAAAGAATTCACCAGAAATTACTCTTTTCATTAGAAAATATACTTAAAGGCGAAATCTGTAATATATTTCTGTAATAAATAAGAATAAAAAAGAACCATGGTATGATTTTTGAACATGCAATTGTTACACATTGCTCTTTTAAATGTATTTGAACTGTTGCTCAAAGAATTATTCCAAGATATTAGCACCAAACATTTTTTTCATGCAGTGTTTTACATGGAAATGATCAGAAAGGTTCAGAAACACTTAACACATCCAAAGTAAATGACACCATTTAAAATGACATTGTTGCATGCATATCTTCAATTACTGAGCAAAACCTGCATTCAGAGGTGTAATCTCACATATAATTATAGGTAGGTGCTATACTGTTTAAACAACTTATGTCCTTAAAAGCGAATATATAAAAAGGCATAGACACATACAAAAATGATCCCTCTCAATTATCACCCACACCTGCCAGAAGTGTTGCAGCACTTGATTCTGCAGAGGCCTCGCCCTCCACCTCTACATTCTTATTTTCTCATTATTTTACTGTGCTCTGGATGCTTTACCAACCCAAAGTGTCTGCTGTCTTTGACATCCTGGGAAAGAGACTCAACAATCATCATTGCGGTGCATTTATAGACAGCAGCTGACAAATTCTTATTCTACCTAGCAGTAAAAAAAAAAAAAAAAAAAAGCACAACTTAGGCTTATTATTGGATAATTACGTATCAAAAAGTTTTGGTGAGTACATTTTTTTCTCTCTTCTCGCCTCCGTTTTGTTGCACTCTGTTCTGAAGTTGTTAGGTTGAGTGGGTGGCTGGAACTTTCTGTCATATTGCATAGCGGCTGTAACATTTTGTTTTGTGTGTAACTGTTTTTTCCTCACAGAATTTGTGCAGTCATAAATTTAAAAAAAAGTTGATGAATTTCTTGTTTACAAGTGTCCAAAAGAGTATTCAGTCACTAGTCTTTACTTGGGGCAAGTCACAGTATGCTTTTGTGGGTTTGTTCTGTTATTAGTATACTGCTTCTTGAGCAGGGCATTAGGGGGGTGTTAAAATGTCAAAATATGGGAACGTCATCTTCTCCTTGTAGCACCATTATCCTATTCTCTCATCTTTCATGTAGCCAAATTCAAAGGCTTCATGAACACGGATCATTTTACACAAGCATAAATAGAAGTAAGTAAGTAGAAGTAAACACAAGAAGTCTGTACATTCAAAGAACATTTTACCTTTTTTGTTCAGGTTATTATTCAAATTTGTTTCAGACTGTTTAATTTCAGTGAGTGCAGTCCACTGCCTCCAGGCACTGCTGCATGCTGAGTGCTTGATATAAGTTGGTAATGAGGCAGGGCTTTCCTTCCTTTCTAAACTGACTGCTGTTTTCATAAGTACTTTTTTCACCACATAAAAAGGCACAGAATCAAAAGGACTAAGCGTTGAAACTAGACTGTGATGCATATTGTAGGTTAAATTTTTAGTGAGGAAAGAATTTTGCCTGTTTCCACACTGATTGTATAAAACAACAGCAGCCAGTCAAAGCACAGACATTCAATAAACAGTCTTTTATTTATAGCTAATAATTTAATGTCAGAAAAGAATGAAAAACTGAAATTAGCCTACACAAATCACAGACTGTACAATGAATAGTGGGAGAGAGCCTCCCTGACTTCACCCATAGTTTTTGTGAAGCTCGCAGGCCCCTTTTTCCACCACATAAGCTCTGGTTCTTGAACTGGATCCATTCAAGATTCTTGGAACCTTGGTGCTATCTGATGAACCAGCCTGCATTTTTACTAGTTTTCAGTGGAACCATTATAACAAGGGGGTGTAGCACAATGCGCAAGAACTGGTAGAATATGACACGGCCACTTTGGTTCCCATGGAAAACCTGCTATCTTTTGGATCAGCCGGGAACCAACATTGTAATTTTTGGTGGAAAGTTTTTTATATGAGGCGACATGAGTAGACATGTTTATTCCTGTGGTAAAGTCAGGCATTTTAATATTAAAGTCTATGGGGAGTGACTCGCTCGTGGAGGCAGCCTCGGTGGCCATTTGAGGAACTGCAGCTTTTGGCACTTGCGCGTCGGCTTCATTTTTCAGCCGAGGAGATTGCCGCTTGGTGCAAACACGGTCCAACACTGCCCGCCACAAACACATATGTATTAATCTAGTTTTCTTCTTAGTTCCAGTGCTACTGTTTGGCAGTGAAGTGGTGAGGTGGGTGATTTAGTCTCACATATTACTGAAGTGACACTTTAAACGCTAACACAAGGCTGATCATTTACAGACATACTGCCAGCAGTGGTCACTTTCAGGTCTGTAGTGGTTTGGTCTTCATTAAGACCTCTTGAACACTGTTAACTTTTCATAGATTGGGCAGCTGGATTTAATGATAAAAATATTCATGAATTACTGCTAGAAAAATACTTATAAGTTATTTAGTTGAGTCTGTCACAGCAAGTATTTCTAAATTGGCCACTTAGGAGCTACTCTAAGCCTGCAATTATAATGTGACTATGGTAACAGGACTTTATTGTTCCTGACAGAATGTGTTTGTTATACAAATGTATTGGGTCAAAGAAACCAATTCAAACCAATATATTTCCATATACATGTCAACTGTACTGGGAGGGGTGGTGTTAATATTAAAACACTGTAACTATCTTGAAATCACACAGTGGAGAAAACGAGGGGGATGCAGCACTTATTATAGACTAAATGACTATGTTTACGGTCTGGTCAGACACTGCTGTGTAATTTCAATCAGCCAAACTTCCCCCACATACAAAGCGCAGCTCATTACCACTCACCTCTGTGGACACACTGTTTTGTTCCCTTGATTGGAGGGCCTCAGCTCCAATTAATATCTTAGAAGGCTGACATTTCAAACGAGGCTCCATCCTCTCCTGTTTGGAGCACTTCGCCTCCTTTAATGAAGGCGCACAAATAGGAATTTCTGGTGTAGGAGACAAGAGGTGTTTTCACTTTGATCTTTTTTTAATGTTGGCTTATTCTATGTATATCAGCAGGTGCACTGACTGTGTTCCTGTTCGAAAAATACCGTCACATGGTATTTTTCAAAATGTGATTTTTGCACAGTAGTCAGGTGGTTATTCATTAATGAGATTCATAGGACTGACTTAATGACAATGCATTTAGGGGAAATTGCATGCATGTGTGCACCAGAATCGGGCTCGGTGTCTGTAAGGGTTTGCTTGAAAATGGGACACATCGCAGCTCAGGCTCTATTACTTTCGCTCCTCAAGCCTCATCTTTTCCTTAAATGACACATTATTGATTGCAATATTCATTTTTTCCTGAGCCAGAAATTGCAGTCCAAAAAGAGCAGTGCTCATATTACACTTCATTTCTAATAAAATCAAATTCCGAACAGTTGACTCAGGATAATAGAAAACATGATAGTGTTTTTGAACTGAACTGAGATTCATTTTAAGAGTAACAAAACCCCCGAACACCTTTTTTTTTCAGCTAAAAGCCAATGTGTAGGCATTTAGTAGTGATGTTTATTGATTCATATCAAAATCTTGACATTTTAGTATTTGAATTCTACATTTTGTGTCATAAATATGCATAGTAACTCAGATATTGCAATTGAATTTTATAGATGGCTGATTTGGTGGCAGTTGGCGTATATGGTAGCAGGTTTTGTCACCGACCAACCAACTCCCTGCTCGCCCAATGGTTGGAAAACAAAAAAAAAACTAAAACAATGTTCTGGCTGCCATCTGTTGGGTGTCCCCCAGCCCCTGCTCCTGAGTAGTTTGAGTAGTGTGTGAATCTATGCTAATCGGTACTCATCATTCACAGGACTTTACACTGTTTTTTGGTAACCCTCTACTTAGTATTTTTTTTAATGTGGGCACTTTTGAAGCTCCTCCAGACTGCGTTCTTTCCTACGATTGACGATCCGATGATAAACAACAGGACTATGGGACGACGGTGAAGTTAGTTTTAAGTTTGGTAGTCAACAGATAAATCCAGCGGTGCCTTCTTGAATATCCAACTAAAGACTTACTTCACTGCAGTGGCTACAGCCTTGTATTGACACTCCCCCAACAGACATGCAGACACCAGAAAGCCTTGCTCTGAGCCTCTTAGAGCCGTTAACAGTTAGCTCAGCTACAACCGTAACCTACCACACAGAAACTTTTACAAAGGGACCTCAGTGTGCTTTACTGTGACTGTCAAAGCTTCAGTGGACACTGTGTTTCCAGCATGCACACCGAGATTCTGCAAGTCTGCTGGTAGTCAGAGCCCGTTAGCTCTAACTACTAGCTATCTCACCTCACATACTGTGTAGCCATGAGGCCATTCCCCCTTCATTGATTGTCATGTGCAGCCCTACCCCACCCCCCACCTCAGTCCCTCGCCACTTTTTAGCATTTTCCAAAATGATGTAGTGGGGGGAGACCTGGGGGTGAAGTTATACTTCAAATATTCTTCGGTTGAGGAAAAGAGAAAAAAAGTCAAACCCTGTTTCATATGCAGAGCTACATCCTCTAAGCCATCAGTCCACATAACCTTTCTCTTTTTTGAGGTGCGGTGGATTTCAAACCAGCCACTATCGCTTTCTCTCACTCCCACATAATGTAGCTCCAGCTGGCCACGCTGCTTCAGAGATGTCACGCCGGGTCACACGCGTGACGCTATTTCCCCACCCTCCCCCTCTCAGCAGGCCCTACAGGTTGTTTAGCATTTCAGACAGGCCTCTTGTGCTGCCTCGCAGCCAAGCACAAGGGCGCTTAGGGATGTCATCTCCTCAAAGCTAATTGCTGTGCCCTTCTCTTAACGAAACAAGCTCAGGAAATAAATAACTAATGTGCCCCTTGGTACGCTCATTAGCTTACTGCAAATTCGCCGCTCCACAACTTTTCTTGCTCTCACCATCTCACTCCATCTCACTTCATCTCACTCCACGTTCCCAACCCACCTACCCCACACACTCACACACACACACACACACACACACACACACACACACACACACACACACACACACACACACACACACACACACACACACACACTTCTGCTCCTCCTCATTCAGCTTTATTCTTCTCCACTTCTCCTCTATCACATTCTGCGTTTTCTTCGCCAGGAGAGATCAACCTAATGAGGATGTTAAAGAGTCTCTCTGCAATCCCTTTGAAGAATTCTGAACCGGTTAAAAACAAACAGCTCTATTCAGCAGGAAATAAGAGATCTTGTTATCATCCCTGACATAAAAGCCACTGAAGTCAGTGAAATTTGACACTTCGGTGTATGCGGTGGAGGTGTTGTGAATTGTTAAGACCAATCTTGCAATTAATGAAGCCGCTAACATTCACTGCAGTTGTATTGTCTACTACCACAACTAGCATGTGCAAAGCAGTGTTACGTTTTTTAAAATTAAGCCATTCTGCAAAAGTAAACTCAAGATAGTCTAATTTTACTTTATCAGGATCAGTCATTTAAATTGGAAATTTAACTTTGTGTAGTCAAACCTTTCAAAGAGTTTTATGAGCGACTGACAAAACGTACGATGTTAAAAATGGATTAAGAGAGTAATCAATCCCTCCAGCAGTTGTGATGTTGTGATCGCACCAATTAACACAAATTCAACAAATCTCTGTGAATTCTGCACAGCCCTGCAATTTTGTCCAATCAACACAACCTCTCCACAGATTTCACCAATCATCCTAGCTTCCAAATTTTTGCAATCCTGAGCCTTTTTGGTAAGTTTACTTAGAAAACCCTTGGAACAGAGTGTGGTTTTATTGTCCCTGGAGCAGGTTGCCTTAGTATTTTAATCAGTTTTGCAAAGAATACAAATTTAAAAAATGCAACTGCTTTTTTTAATCCCTGAAAAACATTGCAACATGCATCCCAAATTTTCAGAAAAGCTGCTGTGAAATCAGGCACTTAAGGCCACAACAATCCAAACAGAAACTCCTGTGAAATCCTGATGCGACTGACTAACACAAGCACTAAAATGTTGATAAAACAAAATAGAATCAAATCGTTAATAATTATGGTTATAAATAAAATCATGATAATTAATAAAACCATAATATTATAAAGTGCTGCATAAATGTCAGACTAAATAGATGGGCTTTTCATTTACGTTTAAATATGTCAATATTTTCCGCTCCTTTCAGATCCTCGGGAAGACTGTCTCGGTGTCTTTGGTGTAATGGCTGAAAGCAGCATCCCTCACCACATGTTTTTGTTCTCCTTTGTGAAACAGAAGCACTAGAGGATCTAAACAGTCTTCCTGGTTCATAAACCAAAAAGCAATGATGTCAGGTGAAGTCTTTATGCAATGTGGGGACATTCAGCTGCACATTTTCTTCCAGTTTCTTCATGTTAGCTTGACAAAAAAAATCACATTTCAAGTGCAATTCTTAACAGATAGATTTTTTTTCTGTTTTTGTCAAATAACCAAGAGGCACCAGTGGCAGAAAATGGACAAGAACCTTTCTTGACTTTCCCATCCAAAAAAAGGCCAATTGTGTTCACAGAAATACACAATCTCAAACTAACACTATGGGCAATCAAATCCAGTGATGTTGTGCTGTCCAGGTCTCCAGGAGAGTCCTGATTTGCTGTAGATTAAGAAAAACCCAGGGAGAAATTCGAAATTCTTCACAGACCACGGCTACATGTAGCTCCCCTTTCCCAGAACAAATTGAATCACATTGTTCTCCTTGCGTGTAAATGTAACAGGAACCAAAGAAAACTACTTTCATGTTTTTTGGCAGTGTAGACATGCGGTTTTGGTACTGAGGTCAGAAGTATTTTCTAATCAAGATTGAGAAAGGTCTCTGACTTTTTCTTGCTGACTTTATATTGTAAAGATGTGTCAGTTTCCTGTCTGAAATATTAATTGCTTGATAAATTATTGCTTCTGGCAGGGAAATGTATTCCACTAAAATGGATGTAGGTAACTCCTCTGCTACCCAGATTTTTAATACATTTCCATATGAAAGGATTAGCTCCGTACTTAATGGTAATGATCTGTCATTTCTGAACGTAAGGAGGCCACATCTGGACTATCTTCCAGCGGAGATTTATCACATATTGCTGAATGGACGTTACTCTGGAATGGAAACCTTCAGGGCATAACGCTGGCACTGATTCGAAACAAAGACTGTGATGATATGGCCTATGGGACATCATATTGTGAGCTGTCGTTGGGAGGTGGGTGTTTTGTTCATGTTTGTAAGAAAAATAAACTAAAAAAAAATAGAAAGGGAGTCTTGGGATTGGCCAGATATCCCCTTGAATCACATCCATGACTATCGCTCATCCATCCATAACTAGATTTTATACCCATGGGTGAAGTTGAACAGATTGATTTTGAAAATCATGAATCTTTGGAGTAAAGGCTGGCTTATTGAGCTTAATTTTAAGGCTAGGGATATATGGACACACAGCTGAAAACTAACGTGTGCCTAAGTCCACAAATAATCAAAGGATATATCATGAATAAACCGTGGTAGAAAGTGAGTTTCCAAGCATTTTTACAAAGAAAATATTTCTACTACAATATCAGCACACATATTTAAGACAGCCCACTCTAAAGGCAAACTGTCCTTGGCCTTAAGTCGTTGAGACATTAGATTTTAGTTCTCCATTAGTGAACTATGACAGAGGCGTATCTGTCATTAAATGGAGGTGCTCAGGAGTGTGACTTGATCAAATAAATAATGCAATGTCACCTTTTTCACAGTTATCTCTAACCCTTTTTATGACTCCGTCCTGTTGTAAAACACCTGAGCTGCATCCTTGTACTACTTGGGTAAGTTTAGCAAATGAAAATGTCACCCTGGCGTGCCATCACAAAGGGTAGCAGAAGATAAGAGAGAATTGCTAAAAGCACAAGTCCCATTGGAGCTTGTATTCAAGTACAAAAGAGCACGTCTCTCTCAAACCCAATTCCCACAGAGAGATGGGATAATGTAAATATGTCACTGCATGCCAAAGCACACCAGTATGTGAATGCATGCATGCATACGCACACACACACACACACACACACACACACACAGAGAGAGAGCTCTCAGATGGGTTTGGCTAATGAATCACTAGCAGAGACATGAATACCCATTAGTCCCTAATGACTAACTTTTTAAAACATATAACCTCAGACTACAATCGAGCAAATTATTGATTTCTTAAAAGAGAAAATGTCCATAGAATGAATTCTCTTGTCACTAAATCCAGAGTAATGTTCTATTTAGCTACAAGTGTGTAACCTGCATTCAGAGACCATGACGATGAGGAATGTTTCCCAGGATACAGCTACGGATGTTAATTGCTTCACATACCAGAACCTTACTTCTGTGGTGCACCAGCGACCAATAGAAAGCTCGTATCGGCTCGGTTTAGATTGACCGTGCTCGTGGTGGGGGCCGAGCAGCCATTTCTTAACTAAATGGCTCTGCCTCAGGTAATGGTAGGCAGCCGGAGCATCTCCCAAATTAATCGTGATTTCTGAGCTCAACTCAAACCTAATCAGGTTTCCCCAGAGTCCCATGCTTTGCTTTTATAGATTTCCCATAAATACACAGACACACACACAAGCTAGTATTACAATATTTGTGAGGGCCTGCAGTAAGTATACTTTTGCTTCCAAAATGTAATCCTAATCCTCTCTAGAGTATGCCTCAAATGAGCCCCAGGAACAGTGCTGAGCTGCAGTGGCCATATTTTAGGAACGAGCGATACCAAACCTTTTCATTCTGATATGATACAGATAGTTTTTGTTAAAATTTTACCCATACCAGCACCGATAATTTCTTTCTTGTATGTGATTTTTCAAATAATTTAATACTTTTAGAAGAAAAATCATATTGTATATACCATATACAATAAGAAATTAATTACGAAAGCAAATGTGAGTAAAAATAAATTAAAATATTTGTGCTAATAGATATTTTTTACAGAAATATTTTGACTAAATGGTAAAAAAAAAAAAAAAAAAAAAAAAAAAAAATCATCCTCTTGTTTTTGTTCCACTTACTTATAACCTTCAGGTTGTGTTGTGCACACCACACTGCGTTTCCTCTTTGCTACTGTTTTACAAGTACATGTGGTGTGACTCTCTGCATCTGTGCCTCAGTTTTTCATGTCTGATCAGCTTCCACATGTGACACGGGCCAGTTAATTATGTCAGGGCTGTTAGTTGGCAAAAACATTATACAGAAGTACTGAAATGTTGGGAATTGATGCAGCCACCCATGTTTTGTATTTATAGAACTTTAATATTGATATATTAGTTAAAGCTACTACAAAGAACTTTTTATTTTGTTGATTTTGGAGGCACCTGTGGACAAAACTGGTGGTGTTTCTACCACCAATATAGCATTAAAAAATATACTGGGGTGCCCATGTAGCACCTCAATAATTTGGTTCAACCCCATGTGTTGAAATGTGTTGAATCTATTAGTCCTCTGCAGTGGCTGCTGGTTTTAATCTAGCTTGTGGCGCTTTGCAGTGTGTCGACCGCTCGCTCTAGTCCCTCTCCCATCTTCTCTTCAGCTGTCCCTATCAAATAAATGCAAAATGTCCAAAAACATACTACTCAGTGTAACTTTGCCTGGGTATTGTAAACACAGGCTTGTTTAATCTGATTTGACAGAAAATCCAATCTGGTAGTTAAGTATAACTATATATAAATAGCCAATCTTCTCGCTGATCATCTCCTGAACTTATGTAGGTCATATAGAGTCATCAGTAATAATTTGAGAGTATTTCATAAGCTGTAGCTTTAAATAAATCTGTATCAAATCAGTAGCATGTGAGTATGGAAGTATCGACCCTGCAGAACTAATGCACCCGTCCCTATCACTTTTACTATTACAAAAGGAAAGGCTAAAAACATACGAGTAAGAGAACAAACACACCAAAATTACTCTTTGTAACAGTCAGAATTTGATGCCTTTGTTCCAGTGAAATTCTGTAGCCATATCAGTAATGTATTTCATGCATGAAGCTGGCAGGAAGTCACCGGCAGAGCCAGAGGAAGTCACCAACATGCGCGGCCTCGGCCCGTTTAGCTCGAGAAGGATTGTAGCGTGTATGCTGTGTGGGCCTGACAATGCAGGAATCCAGGAAGCCTGAAAACCTTTATGGCCTATATGCACCCAGTGAACTACTTTCGTAGGAAGGAAGAGGGGGACTGTCTTGTAAACCTCAGGGCCAAGTTACTGAGTAACGACAAAGGTTTCTAAGATATACTGTTGCGAAGGAACTTCCTTTCCTGCTTCCTTTTTTTTCCTTCTTTTTACATAATTAGTGGATTAGTATCATGGATCTGTCCTATATTTTATTAGGCTACCATCATGATTAGAATAAACAAGTGAAGCAACAACATTCTCATGACGTGTTATGCACAGAAATGTTGTCCTCATAATTAATTTTCATGAAGTTATTTTTAGACTAAGGCTAAATGTGCACTGTATATCAGCTGTCCATTTGAAAAGGATAATTCTGGCCTAATAAGTATGAGAAGAGCGCATTGCTGAGGTATAGTGTACGAGTGGTTTAGACCGCCCTTATATACCTTCGCTAAGTAGACTGAGAAACAGCCCACAAGCTAAAGGGAGACGTTAATGTACCACTTATGATGCACATAGTACTAAGGAGGCTCTGAGACAAGGGCTTCAGTTTTCTTCCTGCTTCCATGACCCAGACACACCAAGACACAGTCAGCCATTGGTGATATGTCTGTAGATTTTGCAGGGTGTCAAGAACTGTTCACAAGGCCTTTTTACAGCGATTCAGCATGTTGAATATTTCAGAGGCAGTTGGTGAGAAAGTGAGCTGTTCAATCTAGTGAGTCAGTCATTTCATTTAGTGCAGTTTCTTTTTATTTGTAGCCTCTGCCTTTTCTATGCTTCACCCAGAAGCATGGTGGGCTGACGGTGTCACTTTAAAGTAAATCAAGACAAAATTTTACATTTCATTTTTCTTGTTAAATTAGATTTGACATATTATGAACATGGCTGGCTGGTTTGTGCAAATACAAGCTCCTTTTTTTTGCCTCTTTAAAAAAACATCTTCATTATTTCCTCTCGCACTGGAACAGAATATGTGCATGTTGGCATGTCAGATAGCTGTGAACTGTGTTTGCAGTGTGTTTAAGTCAGCTTGATGTGTCATGTCATGTGTCATTTACACTGCAAGAGTGATGAATAAGAAAATTTGATTTGTGATGTGCAGTTTGGTGCCACACTGTATCAGTTTAAAATTCATGTGTTACCTACAGTAAATTGGCATTATTCTGATGGGAAGTGGCTCGAGCTGGCAAGAAGAAATGTGTATTTTAGGAGGCGTCGTGAAAATGTAAGGATGATGACAAGCATATTTTTTGAAGACAGGTGTTGAAACACCCCGGTTGAATAATTTACAGCTGGGTTGTAATCACATAAGGCAGCCATGCTTCAAACTGTGGAAAACGATCGGTTTGCTCAATACTGCAGATCAGCTGTAATCATGGACAACATGAAGAAAATCACTGCTTAATCACAGTTCCATGTGACTAACCAGCTTTAAGGCAGCTCTGTATTGTCAGCTGACGGACACTAACCTGCACTATGTTGATTACCTTTAGGCCATTCAGAGAACTCAACATTACCTCTCCCTATAGCAGTGCATAAATGATAAGAGGAGGGTGTAATGATGCTCCTTTATTTATCCATTTTACATCCTTCCATCCTTGCTAAGTGAAGATGGAAGCCTTGCAGAGCATTGACTGCTGTTGGATAATATATTGAAGTCTGGTTAAGGAGAGAAGAAGAGGAAAATAGAATTCCGGAAATGAAAAGGTCCTCTCATATTGTAAGAGCATATTTTGCGGCAGATAGACTGACTACTGGGTCAAATTCACTCGCAGATTATCTCTGTGATATTGGGACACTGGAGGAGCTTGTGTCTGTTCAAGAAAAGATTTATTCCCATTTTTTAAGTTCATTACACCGAGGCAAGCAAAGACGGTACAATGTTCAAAGTAGTGCACTTTCTCAGTGTAAGAAAATGGAACTTGACAATTTGACTTGAAACTTAAAAGGGATAGTTTGGATTATTTTAAGTGGGGTTGTTAAGAGGTACTTCTTGTTATTCAGTGTATTAACTACAGTAGATGTCGGTGGAGTACTAGCATGGAAGCTAATCAATGTACTTCTGTGGACACGGTCAGCAGCAAAACGCATTTTAGCCACCTTAAAAAAAAGTCCCACCTAAAAAAAGTACACAATATAAAGAATATTCTAACCACTTTACCTCGTCATCAGACAGCCTTTTCTTACAGAAAAACAACATTAAGTCAAATATTGCTCTCTCCAAACCAACCAAACTCACTAAGGAAAAACAGTCATTTTACCTTGAAGCACACAGGAGTTGCTGGTCTACCGCTTCCTCAATCTGTTTGTTGTGTTTTAATGTGACTTTGGTGACTGTAAACTAATCTGAAGCCACACAGCAATACAACCTAACAGATCAGGGCAGAGGTAGTCCAGCAACTCTGGTAAAATTACCGTTTTTACATGAAAGATGTGGCCAGAGGTATTATTTTTTTTCAGGTTGTCCTTCCATCCATCTCTACATAAACCATCCATCTGTATGTCTGTTCATCCCAATCTTCTGAACACAATAACTCCAGACTGTCTTCTCTTCTCAGGAACACCTGGAGGAAATTTTATTACATCTGAAACAAATGTCCACTTGGAGTCTAGGATGACCTGATTAGATTTTGGTGGCCAAAGGTCAATGTGACCTCACATAACATGTTTGTGAATTCATAAACTAATTATGACAAAATTTCACACACATATCTAATAGGATAAAATGATGAGGTGATGCTTTTTACATCCAGAAGGTCAAAGGTCAGTTTCACTGTGACATCATAATGTTTAGCTCCCTATCTGTCCTCTGTATTCCTCTGTTAAAATAGTCTCTAAGTGAAGACAGCATGTCTCTCACTGGAAATGATTCACTGGAATCATACTTGTATAGTAATAACTTTCATTTTGCCAAAAAATACACCTCATACCTTTTGTGAAATTCCTTCATAATCTTGACTGTACATATTATATGAGTCTGGACAGACATGGATGTAAACTGCAACCTGAGTGTTTGGCTGAGGCATATGACCGCAAGGCAGTAATTCTAGTTCCTTTAGAAGTCTGGTTTTGTTTGGAGAGAGTGATATTTGGCTCACATAATGGCGGTTTCTTGTCAGAAAAGGCCGTCTGATGGCAAGGTAAAGCAGTGAAAACATTCTAAATATAGCATGCACTTAAACTGATATTGATTTTTTTTAATATTTTTTAGGTGGCTAAGATATGTTTTGCCATCCACAACAGTTCCTTGCTTACTATCCCTTTAAAAGTGGTAAAGACACAATGCCTTTTTGACAAAATCTTGGCAAACCAAGCTCTCTTATAAGTGGATACACCCACATACAGAAAGTATGAGACCTCAGAAATTCCCCGTGCCTTTTAATAATTGAAAACTGTGAGTTTTCTCCCATTGGTCTTTATGTGATGTACAACAATGTCTGGGCCTCATTTACAGTCAGGGCTGCTGAGACCACTCCATGCATTCAAATGTGGTTTTGCTGCCAGGCTCAGTGCATGAAAACGAACAGTGGATTGAATTGTCAGGCTGGAGCCATACTACTGTAAGAGGAGCCACTCTGCAGTGAAAAACGGAGTTGCAGACTAATGTCTCCCCTTGGAATAGCTTCTCTGCCTCAGATGAGACAGCAACAGTCTGCATCTTGTATCTAAAGGCATCCATGACAACAACTCTACTCTGTCTGTGTCTGGGTTTGGGTGTTTGACACAAACCTCTGGAGAAATAGTCTGCAGAAATAGTCCCTCACCAATTTCTCTGCGAGACTAATCAAATCAATTCTCTGAAGAAAAATGATTAAATGCTTTTAGTTCAAATTCTTCTACTATTCCACTCTGGATATCTGGGAATTAGGAGTTATTGCTGGATGATTGGGCTGTAGCTGAAATAAAATTATTGTATTACTTCTCATACATAAAACACTAGATGTCTTTGTAAACCTCCTACAAAGAGATGGAGGTGGGTACAATTTTGCCTCTGGGAAAGAAAAGTTATTTCAAAACACTTCTCATGTTGTTTTTCCAAAACTTTAAACACATGTCCAGCAGGTAGAAAAAAATGAGGGTTAATGTCATGACCTTGCCTCCAAGTCTGTTTTTCCAGAACTAGCGAGGACAATGGCAACCTGTGCACACACTGATATTTATGCACATAATCATACACTCAAGCCACCAGAGCTACCTGTCAAAACCAGGAACCAATCTGCAAGAGTGATTAGTTATGCCTGACTGAGTTTGCTGAACACTCTCCATCTGCAAGCACTAGTAATGTATGGAATAAGCAGAGTTTGTAATAAGGCTGGAGACTGACAAGGTTAAGTTGATGCAGATGCAAGATAAACAGTTTGGCATGGACAGAGGTCACTAAGGTCTGACAGTTTGAAAGGTTCTTGAATATCTTTTCTCTTTTTTTCAGGAGGAAAACAACATGGGCAGAGGCAGAAAAATAAAGCCAAACATATACTGTACTGTCAGAACTGAGCTGAAACATATTCAGTAATTACACTGTGTAAGTACAGTGTTTAGAACAGTAGCAGCAGTGGACTGTAACGGCATGTGTAATTATGAGAACATAGAAGGTGAATTAGAAAAATTAGCAAGAACAGAACAGACAGGTGTCAGCGCAGCGCTGTGCAGTAGGGTTTGGCCGATGGGCGGTGCCATCGTCCATCGCCAGTGGCTGACAGTCATCAACCACTGAGCCCTCCGCCATCATAACATTTGGATTTAAGGGCCTTCTGTATTTGAGTTGTTGGCAAATTTCTGTTTTTGACAGAAAAGACAAAACAGAGCTGTTGCTGCTGGTCATTGCATAATGTCTCCATGTCATGTTTAGTATTATTTTTCCCTCTTAAATCTGAAGCCCTGATGTTTAGTTACATTGGTGGTGCTGTTTCTTAAATGTGGGCTGCTGTGAAGCCCTTTTTACACTGGGCAAAAAAACCCACTAACACCCGCTAACATCTGGCTTTTGTCTTCAGTGGGAAAGGGTGCAATCTGCATTCGCTCCTGTGCCAAATGTCTCCGCAGTGGTCACAGATATTTGTGGTGTGTGACTCTTTTGCTTCTTTTTTGTCTATACACATGTTGCTTGGCTTGACTCACAGCAGAGTTTGCACCTGCTTGAAGGACATTTGTCTTTAGTTGAGCGTCTGTAAAACAATGGATTGGAAAATTTTATTTCCAATAAATTCTTCACAATAAGAGCCCCCATTTATTTTGTTATTGAAAGGCTTTTATTGCAAAGCACATCAGCACATGCCGATTCAGAAGACATCACTTAACCCTATTATATAGTTTAAAAAAAATGTGTCGTTAAAAAAAAAGACTCTTTCACATTGTCTTCTGCACTTGCAAATTCCAAATTTTATTGACAGTGTTTCATTGCAATGACCTTCATCAGGTTAATTTTAAAAAACACAAGGAATTTAAATAGGTAAAGTAATCCACGTGGACCAATCAGGTCGCACTACAAACTGATATTCAATTCAGTGATGTCAGTGATGAAGCCTGATGAAGGACATTGCCCCAAAATGTTGTTAATAAAATCTTGACTTTGAAAGCGAGGTATTCTTTTTGCTTTTTATTGTCAACTCTTCTCATATGCACCTATCTACCTACAGTTATGAAAATGTTTTTCTCTTTTATAAAAAACATGTCAGCCAGCATCAAATGTTAACATGAGGGCAGTGACTCAAAGTTCCATTTACAATAAGCACTCTGTGGTTAGCACAGAGCAGTAAACCACAGTAAATCTCTTTATTACATATTGCAGCATAATGTTTGTTTTCCTGTGCTTGTGCTGTAAGACACTACTACTACTCATATAAGGAAGTGATACAAATAGAGTGGCACGGTAAGACGAAACAACATGAACTAAAGGTGAAGGTTTTTGCCTGTGAAAAGCTTCAGCTAGCTCTAGTTGTTAGTGAGGAAAATGAAGTCACAGAGGGAGAACCCAGAGCTTACCTTTTGTACTGTTTCTTTATTGATTTGACTCGTAGCAGAATGACACACAAACGCACTTTCAATATTATCTATGGACAATGGCAGACTTTTGTTAGTAACCTTGGCTAGAAAACGATAGACATTTAAATCTGCTGTCACCTATGTTGTATGATAAATAGTGGACAGGGCCTCTGTGAGATCACTCGTAGGTTTCTGAAGAGCCATTGTGAAGCTCACAGTGATGTGGCTCTGGCTGTTGCTGCCTGGCGGTGCCTGACTCAACTAACTCCGGGCTAATCTAAAAACGGGCAGAGAGTTGGAGTGTGAGCAGAGCCGAGGCAGCTGAATGAAGTGACCACCTAGCGGCTAGCCATATGTGATTGTACCAACCTGTCACTCAAAGTGGGCACAGCCTTAATTATGCAAACACTCACTCAGCTTTGGAAAATATTCAGTGAACGCCAGTCTAATCAAGCAAGCCGGCTAATGTTTGATAGCTGATCATACTGAGCCAAACGTGTTTGCTAATCATCCACACGCACCAATTAACTTGCATGTTCGGTGATCCACCATTCAGGTGTGTTTTCAGGTGCCTGATAAAGTTTGATGTGATTGATCCAGCATCCTTTATCCCCACATACGTTGCATTTGGCGACTCTTTTGTATGGCCTTATGTGAAGTTGTTATAGCCAAAGGTTCTGACAAATGACGCAGCAGCTGGAGTTGTGCTCCCTGCAGCAGTCATCAGTCATGGTTACGCATGATAATAAAGGAGGAGATGACATTCAGCTCAGCTTTTCATTGATGTTAAAGTGCCAAAAAATGAAAATTAAGAATGTTCACAAGCCCAAAAGTCACAAACTCGAGTCCGCATATCTGCAATTCGAGGAACGGCAGTTTTGGCACCTCCGATTTGCCGGTTGCTGCCTGCACGTGCCACGGCATTGTTTACCAGTTTGTGATAATATGACTTGTTTTGAATGACCTAGAATAACAAGTGTGCAAATCGTTCCCGCAACATCCTTGCGTGATATCATTCTCATGGAGAAGAAGGTCAGAATTCATTCAGAATGTCATCAACTAATTTGATTTATGAGACTAACAACAACAACACACATCAAAAAAATGCTGTGAGAAGTACTCTCAACAAAATCCAGCTTAGGCTAAGGCTATTTTTCAGCCTTTTCTGTTTTTACTGGGATGATATCACGATGTAGGAAATATCTGTTTCCATCAGTTGTTTCTGGCTCCTTTTCCCTTTTTATTTTCATCTTACCAAAGTTCATCACAGCTGCACAGGTCACGATAAGAGTCTTTGTACTTAAAGATATTGCATGTACATGTACAAAAACACTGCGCTATAGGAAAGAATACAACTTACAACTTATTCTGACTGGAAATTTGTGCTTAGTCTCATGTCAGAGACACCAAGGTTCATCACAGTATTGGCATGAAAACTGAGCTTAACACAATACAGTGACAGAAGACATCCGCCCACATTCGCACACTCCTAAACTCGTGCACACAAGATTAAGGTAACCTGCTTTTACTCAGATGATTGACTGCTGTAGGGATAAAGTATCTCTTACAGTGTGTCCTTATGGATAAAATGACAACTGTCACTCACTACCTGTGATAGAGGCCTCTTGTATATGGTTACATTGTGTGAGTCTGACAGCCGTCTTCTCTGTCTGTTTGATATTTTCCCAGCAGTTTTCTGGCTATGACTGGTTTTTGCAATTTGTGTGCTAAGGTTTCTAAAGCATGGACAAATATTGAATACCAATATTTGACTGCTGTCTGCCAGACTAACATAGACACTTTGTAGTACAGCCATACTGACACCAAACCAACTGAAATTTCTGAGTGAAATATTAATTGGTTTGCCTTTGTACAAATAAAATCTGTGTTAATTGAAAACCTTGACCTGTAGTGAATAGATGTGGACAAAACTAAGCAGGTTACTCTCAACAGATATACCGTCCTGATTGTTTGAATAACCTGACTGGTGTCTCCTTGTCTGAGAAACATTAAGGTTTTGCATTTTTAATTCTTTTGCGTAGACTGCACAAACCAGAGGTGATAAAGCATGATACAAATCAGTCCTGGGGGTAAAACCATCCAATCAGCAAAACTTTTTTTTTTTTTTTATGATGGATGTGGATGTTTGTTTAAGAGTGCTTTGATCATATGAATGAGGCTACCATTGAGGTTTATGAGTTTCTGGAGAAGGTGCAGCAAAATCAATAATTTAAAAGCTGTGCATAGGTTTTAGTTTGTTTATCCCTTTCAGCTGGTTAGCGCACGCTTAAGAAACCACACTGAAGAGTCATCGAGGCCAAGTGCCTTCCAGGGCTTAAAGACTAACTTATCTCTCTGGATAATATGGAGTAATAAAGACTTTAATATAAGTTTAATATAGGAGGAGGACAATGATCCTTCAGAGCTCCTCTGGGGTCTCATTTGGAGATTGAGCCACTTCCTCATACATCCTTTTTTTCAACCAGTGTTCAAGTTATAGCTGAAGTACCTGAAAGACATTTAAACTATCTCACCAACAGTAACAATTATCAGTGAAGTATCAGTGCCGTTCCAGTGTATGCGACTTTACTTTGGGCAATATGTTACACACCCAACTTGTTTGGGAGATGCATGCAAGCAGTTAGTTTTCCACCTTCCTCAAGCACTGATAGCTTTTTTAGCATATAAACCAAACAAATTTAAGAAATATTGTTATCCGTTTTCCGTATTAAACAGAAAAATATGACTGTACACCCTCTGAATTCAAGTTTCTCTTTTTTACTGAACTAAAACTAGCTTAATTGACCCTTCTTAGGTTCCACCTCTTCTCGCAATAAGTTTATTTTCTCCTTTCCTGTTTCCTGCACCTGTATGTGTCAGTGTTAAAAAACACAAAACACTAGCTAACTAGCTAAATAATCCCATAGGTATATTATAATGAACTAGATAGTAATGCAAAGATGGTCCCATTTAGTCCAATGAGAGTTGCTCACCTAGAGCATGAGTTTCCCCTCCAGTTGGGGAAACACGACATTGACGGTAATTTGTTGGATTTTACTATCTATACAATGGTTTCATTGCTTTTACTGGCTAATGACTGCGTCAGAAACAAGATTTGAATGTAAGATTAATAGCAAAAAAGGCTGTTGAACCTGAAACTCCACACTTTTCATTGCCGTATATTATATTTTCCTGCTGCTTGACCTTCTCTTTCCGTCCCCTATTAGCCGTGGTCTTTAAACATTTTTGAAGCGACACATTTCCCATCTCCTCCACTGATGTATTGCACCACAGCTCCGTTTCCCATTGCTCTCAGCTGGAAAAGCAGCAGTGTGAGGGGAACTACCATCTCCCTGGGTGTCAGTCAGATTACAGTCTATAGGAAATGACACATGAGCCGGCCACATACTGCGCCTGCTTCGTGGGATAAAGGCACATGTCTAAAACCCCTTGCACCTTAATGTGATTTGCTCTAGAGTGCAACAGGCTTTTACAGTGTACAGATAATTATATTAGGATTATGGTGCCGAGGGAGGTGGACTTCTTAAACCCTAGACTGCGAGGAAACCCTTGTCAGCTGTCAGTCATAAGAACTGAAGCAAAGACATTGTATCTGCAGTGTCCAAGGCTGCCGTTTCAATCATTCATAAGAGGGGATTCTTTCACAAAAGCTGCAGTGTGTTAAGCGCTCAGACTGACAGAATACAGCTTATAAAGAAGTAAAATGATTGCACACATTTGACAGCACATGTTAGGAGCTTGATATTTGTAAGCAGTCATATTTTCCTGAATAATACATTATAAGTATGCCCCCATAAATGTCAGCCTGTCCCTGACATAATGTACAAAAACATATGCATATATTCCTGTGATGAAACTTTGTTTTCCTCCATTTTGTTTATTCGTAGTTTCAAAGTATATGTAAATACAATGTTGGTATCTTTCATCTGGCAGCAGTGGAGTTGTAATTTATTTACAGCTAGCTCATCACACTGCAGTTCAGACAAGCCTCGGTCTGATTAAACTAATTGCGTTAAAGCAAAATGTAAGTGTATTTTCTCTTGCTGAGTTGACAGAACTGACTTGCGGCGTTGGAAATGTCAATAATTAAACACTGGCATGGCAAAACCTTCTTGGTTCACAGCTTGCATCTTTGCTCTATTTGATCTTCAAGGCTGGTGCGGTCTGGCATCTTCAGTCTTTAATGTGGGTTCAGGGTGGATTCCCAGGACTGAACCCCACACTCTAAAGTCTTTCCGTCTTCCCAGCTTACTGGAGTTGGGCCTGGCAGGAGGCTGAGATCTGCCTTTTGCGTCAACCCTCTGAAGGTGCCCCCGCACTGAACGTATTTCTCCTGCTGTGCTGAGACACCTTGGAGCTTTAGACACACACGCATAAACGCATCCATTGACTAAATGTCTGTTTGTTTTTGCTTGCGTGCGTGTGTCTGTATACACATATATATGCTTTCACACACGCTTTCACATGTGCTCATGCATTTCAAAGTAAAGTCAGTTTTATTTATATAATGCCAAACCATAATAGAAGTTATCTCAGGGCACTTTTCATTTAGAGTAGGTTTAGATATCAGTACTCCTCATAATAATGCTTCCGGACAGTTTTGGAAGACAAAGCTATTGCTAACACTGTTCATCTCTCATCAGAAATATAAATTCTGTTTCAAGGTCATCACCGGGGTACTTCTACAGATCCGCCCCATAACAATGACTCAGAGAAGAGAAACTGATAAATTTAGCCTTTTTAGCCACCCTAGCAGCATGGCTCCAAGGCAGAGGTCAACTCTGGAGTCGCATGCATCTCTTTTGCTCCTCTCTGCTGGCTCTGTGTGGGTTTGACAAAGAAATACAATCCCAATTCCAAAAAACGAAATGTTGTATAAAATGTAAATAAAAGCAGAATGTAACAATTTGCAAAAACTTTTCAGCCTTCATTCAGTTGAACACTGATGCCATGGGCACCAACACTCCCCCATACCATCACAGATGCTGGCTTTTGAAGTTAACGCTGGTAACAGTCTGGATAGTCCTTTTCCTTTTTCAGGTCATTATGCTAAAAAAAATAATAGAAAATAATTTAGTTAATTGTTAAGACAATGTGAGCCCATTGCTAGCGTTGATAATTTCTCATCTGATGCACAAATTCTGTTGTCACCATGGTACTTTTACAGATCTGCCTCCTCACAATAACTCAGAAAAGAGAAATTGACAAATTTAGCATTTTTAGCCACACTAGTGTCAGGGCTCTAAGGCAGGGGTCAACTACAGAACCAGATGTGTCTTTTTCCCCTCACCAGTGGCTCCTTGTGGCTTTGGCAGAAAAATATATTAAAATCTGATTATTTTTTTATTTTTTATTTTTTTTAAACTTGTTCTTCTGACTTTTCCACCTTGAAAGAGGTGAAGATATTCCTATTAGCCCTAACTGTACTTGTTCTGTTTTGCTTTAACAAGTAAATGTTAACATGCTTAAAACACTGAGCATTTTACTGAAAGCACAACTGGTGCAGTGTAGTACAGCCTCACAGAGATGCTAGCATGTCTACAGACTCAGAGAGTGCGTACCAATACCCATACTAGCATACCATTTAGTATGCCAGAAAAATATTTTAGGCTCATTCGAGATGAACTGCACCTGGCCAGGAAAGTAAAGGAGATCGGCCGGCTGCAGCAGGAGGCAGTGAGAAAAAGCTGCAGTCGAGTCAGACAGTTTCTAGGAGCCTTCACAGAATATACAGAAAGTGACAGAAATATTTACATCCTGTTAGATCCATTTGTAGGCAAGCTGTAGTTTCCAGACCATGTTTGGATAGTTATGGCTGCAGAAATAAAGAATAACACAGAAGAAATATGAAGCTAAAGCAGAAGAGATCCCCCCTATTGTTCCAGGATCCTCTGTTATTTTTAGGTCTGTCTTGTACAGTATTTTGTAACAGCTCATTCTGATGTGTGAAATAATAACAATAACTATTATTATTATTATTATTATTATTATTATTATTATTATTATCAACTACACAAGTTATGCTTGTTGACATATTAACATATTGCACAGCATAAGACTCCTAGCAGCAAGCAGTAAATGTTATAATTACACAGAAAATTTTGATTTTCTGCAAAACATAATGTTTTCCGTCAGTGCCCTGGGTCTTGCAGTCTGTGGAGAGAAAATTGTGGTGCCTGGCTCTAAAATTGCATCCGCCTTGAGCTTGTGAGGTTATTGTTGCCGATGTGTGCATGTCAAAGCAAGTCTGGATCAAGTTGGACACAAATCTAACCAGCATGCATTGTGCGGCAATTACCGGTGATCAATTCTGCACAGGTCTTGTTTTTTTTTTTCTTTGATTTTTTTTTGTATGTCCCATACATAGAATGTCAAATGTACTTTGCCAAAAAATGCGGATGTTCTCCTGCATCCATTCACAGCCACCAGCCAGATTGCTTTTCTGGCTATTCTGACCCACAATCCTCTGTGGTTTGATATTTCACATCTACTGAGCCTAGAGAGTACAGACAGATGAGTTGTTGATGCTGCACTGCAACGTGTATACTTTTTGTTTTATTCCAAATTATGTGCAATGGACTGTGACAGATATATGAGGGTCAAAGTTTAAGACACAAAGTATGTCAAAGTATTACGTCCCAGTTTTCTGCATACTGCATGCAAATGTATGTACAGTAGGAGATTTGAAATGCTGCTTTAGCCTTGTCGTAAATTGCAAAAGTTGTACTGTTTTGTGAACAAAGGGGATATTTTTTTTTTGTCATCAAGTTACAACAAATGAGTACAAAAAATCAAAACATATTGTAGCATGCATACATCAACTACTTTTATATTTTTTTGCAAAATAAAAATGCATGTACATTGAGAGGATGTGATGGAGACAAATGAGCAAAGTGGGGAAGAAAAAGGAGCGAGTGGAGCAGGTGGATGTATGAGTCTCTGAGGTGCTCTGTCTGGCCCTGATTGGTGAGTTAGAAAAGGAACGGTGCTCCTCCATCCATCCATTCACGGGTTGTGCTTCTCCCTGGCCTAATGAAACCATAATGGAAGATGACAGGAAGCAGGGTGGGAACGTGGCCTTCATTGATACACTGACTGGACCTGTACTGTAGATCACCACTTGTATGTGTGTGTGATGTTTGGGCAAGAGATTTAGTAAACAGGAAAGGCAGACACATAAACAGCTAGAAGACTGCACTATTCTGTTTGTATATATATGTCTGCCACAGAGTGCAGATTCCCACCAGGCAACAGAGGATGAAGCACCTACTGCAATGCCACAACAACTGCAAGATGCAGCCAGCAGGATTTGCAAAGTTCCACCCACATGAACGTGATTTTCATCACATTGTCCCGAGCTGAAACAAGATTTCAAACTGAAGCATTGTGAATCACTTGAGCCCCATAGAGCCAGTTGAGAAGAGTTCTGAAGTCAGCTGTCAATGGTTATTATGGATATTGTGTTTTTGCCGGCATCGAGTCATAATTATGAGTCACAGAGGTCCTTCAGCGCACAGCCATGAATGTGCACAAAAAATTTGGCTGATCGTTCATGCCCGTTGATCACACGTGCAAGCGATCGCATGATCCCCTCCAGGCTTACAGCTGGTAGCGATAACTATAACTGGTTAACCATCTCATAACTGTGCCAGCAGTGTAATCATGTGGAAAGTCATTATAGATGTGGCGTCATTTGAAAACTGCACCACAGTAGCAGGCTGTTAAATACAATCAAAACTAATCAATAACTCGACGGTGTCAGAGTCAGCCAGATGTCTCATATGAAGATAATGCGTTTTTCCTTTAAATGATGGCTCGTTTCTACGAGGGGGAGGAGGAGGAGGAGGACGGTGGGGTTCGGATGAGGGATATGCTCCGTGCCTTTTCTCTGTTTCCCTGGTTTGCTTTTTTGAGTCTGTTAATCCCCTGGCAAACTCTGATGAGACTGCAACTCCCTGGGAGTGCTAACAGCACATCAATAATACATCCAGTCCAGCTGCATCCACTAAACACTCCACACCCACACACACACACACATATCACATACACAAACATGCATGCTCTGTATCGCTCTCAAACACACATACATACACCCTTTCCATTCTCCCGTCAACCATGGCTTGACTCCTTGCTGTCACTGTCATAAAAGCCTTGCATTATTTATTCATGGCGGACCCAAAATATGAGCTAAAACCGTCCAGAAAAGAGGTGACACCTGAGGCGTTTTCTAAAGGCTGCTGTATCACTGAAGAACAGGCTGATTGCTTAGACTGAAAGGAAGGTGACAAGTGTTGTTTATGCTTCAGCGTTGGTACAAAGTGCCTCTGTGTTTACACATAGATTGCATATTCAAGGTGGTGGCTTTTTGAGTTGCCACTAAGTGCACATCAGGTAAAATTGTAACCAGAGCAAGAGTGTTATGCTGCAACACAATATCAATGATGTATTTCCTTCAATACAGATTTAATTGATGTAGTATAAACTAGTGATTCATTTAGGTGATGAGTCATGGGGTAGAGACGATGCTCGCCAAACATTTTATTGTATCAACAATTCTATGACACCTGATTTTATGAAATTGTCTCTGCGTAGGTGGTAAATTAAAAATACAGGCAAATTTGAAGATTTTTTGCTTTCCTGAGTTTTCACAGCTGACAAGCCAAAGCAGTGTCTGAACCAAGGTTTATATTTTTGCTAAACTGTATACATTTGATTTGGTTAGATGTTGATGATGATATACCCGACACACCTACATGTTTGTTTTATATTCTGTTTCTGTCTGGTGGATTTAAATGAAGTGTGTTTTCAGGGGAATTCAGAAGGTGATTGTTTGTATCTTTCTGTTTCATAAGGAAAATGTGAGAATATTTCCTTTCTTGACGATTTGTGAGTTTTTCATCTTACTGCATTTAAGTATAGATGTTGTATAGCTGTTATACAATGAAGCTTCATTTCTGAGCCATTACGTTCTCGATTCTGGTACCCAACAATACACAAGATGACGTTTTCGCTTAGTTTTGTGGTCTGCTACTCTGAGGTGATTCCTGTTGCCTTCGGTTTTTCTGTTGTTTTGCCTCCAAAACACTGTGATGTAACCCTGACATTGGCAGAAAAACTGCGTCTTCTACACGTGCAGTTGGGTGGTTTGTATGAGGGTGTGCAGCTGATGTTGGTGTCAGTTCAAAATAATTGAAAAGTGTCAGAATTTTCTTCCCACTGACTCACCTGGTCTCCAACCACAGCTCATGTTTTTTTTTTGCTCTGTTGTTTTTTTCTTTTTCCGGTTCTGGCGATTGGCTGCCAGAACTTCCTGTAATTGGTCCGAATTACAGGAAGGTCCATCCACAAAAATGTTCTCACACTAAAAATGAACCAAACCATGGTTCATTTGGATCCAGACCAAGACAGCATCTTTTGGTCAGATCAAGGTTCGGCTGTTTGGTCCAGTTCTGGGGGAGGATTCACACCTGTAATTTTGGTTTGGATCAAACTGGAAAGTCTGAAGATCTGAACCAAACGAGAAAGGGCCCTTGGAGACAGAGAGCTCCTTAACTAGGACTGTCGCTCTATGCATGCTGTATGTGGTTTTTGCATACAATGTTTTAACCTGTCCTTTGCCTTATTAAAATGTGCATTTGTGGCTGTTATATGACAGGGAGCAAAGCTGTGAATGCAAAATTGTCTGCTTGTTATTCCACTCTGCCAGGAGGTCAGATAAAATTAAAAACACACACACAGAAGTGTGGTGGCAACCATCCAGAATAACTATCTAATTAATTTCAGTGCATACAGTGAGTGCATCTTTTGTCTGTTTCTGAAGGTTTATAATCTTGGGAGACCTTAGTCAAGGCCAAAGTGGAAATGGCTCATTTTACTCACATACATAAATGAAACCTAATCCTGCCAGTCCCCATCTGGCCTGCGTCTGTGTTTGCAACTGAGACCAAGGTTGAAAAATAAAATACAAGGACATTACTTGAAAGATAGAAAAATATATACAGCCAAATGCAGTACATAAAGAAAAAGGAAGGGAACTATACACTTTTGCAGGCAATTTTCCAACCAGCCCAAAGCAACCATAACATTAAAATGACACAGTAAAAGTAAAGCACATGCCATTCCTTCTTAGCAAAGACTAATAGCGGATGAAAAGGATTACATTTATCATGATTATAAAGTATATCTTTAATGCCTTGTGATACTTTTCAAGGAGGGACTACTCACCTTCTGCCAGTTATCAAAGTTATTGTTTAAAAGAAAACAAAAACCTATTTTCTATAGAACCTATAGGCTGGTGGAAATAATGAAATAATGTGTTATGCTTCTGATTGATGAGTTCCATCAGATCAGCGAGATGATTGATGGAGCTGTTAAAGTTTTTGCACTTAATGGATCCCTTTAAGCCGCAGACAATCTCCTGGGTGATTTGAATAACAACCAAAACTGTAGAGGAATTTAAACTGAAGTATAACCACGTTAATCAATTGAAACTTCACTGCAGTTTTATTTCAAAAGACTTAACAAAGTAATTTTTGTCTAGTTCTTGAAGTGCGGTTTCATTATAAAGATGCATATTAATCCTGACTAATTCTTGATGCATTTTTTTAAACAACCCTGAAATAACTTTGATTTAACTTTAACTTGAAATATTCTGGTGATGTTTGTTAGGCAGGAACTGTGCAGCGGGTTATAACACACACTTCAATGAAAATTAATTTCATGTCTGCATAACACATTGTTATTTCATACTGCATTAAAGGAGAAATCTGTAATATATTTACTGTAACAAACCATAAAATCACCACAATCTGTCATCAAAGATTAAGGAGGCATTCTGGGAACTAAAACTCCAGCGTATGTATTTTTGGATCAGCGGGCCTTTGTCTGTTGTCTGTTGATGTAAAGCTCTCCAGAACACAGTTACAAACAGCAGATCAACTTACCATATGGGACATCAGTGTGCACTCATCTTGCACTCCTGCAGCGTTCTTGCCGTCTATGGCTCCAACTCACTATTTGGACTAAACTACTCATTTTTGGACATGCAGTTGCTACATACTGCTCCTTTAATTTTCAGTATAATCATGCACATTCCCAAAGATTCCACAGTACATTTTTTTTCAGCCAAAGGGACCAGTCACTCAGCTGATTACCCCTCTAAATGAGCAGAAATGTCAAAATACTAATACTTGACAACAAATTGTGCACAGGAAATAAACTCCCTTCTCCAGTCAGCATGATTACACTGTGTGGTAGCACATGTTGGGAGACTGCTTCTCCGTTCAGTACTCCACTGCTTATCAACACCTCCTTCTGGTTCACTCTGTCTTGCCTCTCCACCCTTATTTTCTTCAGATAACAATTGAAAACAGATTGCTTTTTGGTGCTGGCCTAATTGGGATGACATGGCTCATCAACACCTAGGCTGAACCAACCATGTCTCTCTGGTCCGAGTGGGAATACGTCTGAGAACAAACGAGAGAGAAAATCTTTACTAATTCTCTGGGCTTATTGCTTGTTAAGAGGGACAGCCAGGTTTTATTGGTCCTTCTATCTTTGATAGGTGGCTGCAGACACACACAGTCTCTTAATGCTGGATGTTTGAAAACACACAGATGTCTCACTAACACTTTGTGTGAGAAAGACCAAAAATATACTCATTTCTGATATACAATCATTTTGTGTTTTGGGGGTACAGCTGACTGTTTTTTCTGTTTCATCCAGCTGTACATTTTCTATGGCACTTATCCTGTCCGGGGTCACAGGGGGCTGGAGACTATCCCAGCATGTGTTGGTTGAAAGGCAGATGTAACCTGGCCTCCATCCTGGATGCCACTCTATCACAGAAATGACACATATAGACAGACAAACACATTCACAGCTATGGGTAATTTGGACTTTAAAATCCACCTGACCAGCCAGCCACGCTGAAAAGCTCCAGCTGGCTGTCAGCTTTAAATCAAAGACCTTCTTGCTGTGAGATGACTATGCTAAACAGTGAACCGCCATGACTCATTTCAGCTTCATCCAAACTTCTTGAAGCTATAATTTGTAGCATCCATGCATTAAAATGTCTAAAAATCCTATATTGATAATACATTTGGTAGAGCTGTCTACTTGCATCACTTACTTTACATTACTTACATTTTAACAAGATGCTAGTTGCTTCCAAGATGTGTTGGATGCGAGAGATTGAGGATCAGAGAGTAAGAAAAGAAGTCTGCAAGCATGACTAAATGTAATGTGAATCATACCGAATACTTTACCTCATCCATGAAAATGATTTCTGCCTGAGACATCACCATTTTTTGTAGTCTTTATTGCACTTTAAATTTTATTTACTGTGTCTGCTTGTGATTTGTAAGACTACAGATGAAAATTAGTATCAACCATGTTTTCACTTCTTGTAAATGATCAATGTCATTGCAGACTGTCCTTTTATAACTAAACTAAACTAAACTAAACTAAACTAAACTAAACTAAACTAACTAAACAGGGGGTGAAAGTCTGCCATGTTGCACCGCCAAGAACAATACAAACATTGGCACTTGGTATGGCTTTTCATATTTTGCATGTTTTTCAGGGCCACTTTACCTTCTTCTATATGCTTCAACAGGGAAATTGAGGTGAGGTGTTTGCAATCTGCAAGTCACCTTTAGATGCCACTAAATCCTACACACTGATCTTTTAAATTCCAAAAACAGCTTTGTTTTTTACTGGGATGTATAGTTAAATGTTGCACTAATGATAATTGGCTAAAGCACACATGTGCTTAGTAATTGATTTGGGCTAATTTTGTTAATGTGACTTTATATACATTGCATGTGTATTCAGTCTCATATTGATATTAGAAAGCACTGTACAGTAGCATCAGGTTATTGTATTACTTTTTTGTTTGGTTTGTAGTTGCAAGCCTATTGCATAGCTGCCTGAAGAAAAAGACACTTACTTCTCTGCGGATTCAGCCATCATTTCCCAAATAAATTTCCAAAACTTGAGGGTATAAAAAAATCATTGAGATTCATTTGATAGTGTTTTACTTAATATTAGGCTGGAAGTTATGTGTATTAGTAAAAGAATCCCACAAGAACTCCCTTTAAAGAAAACAACTCTGCATGAGATGTATTGCCTTGTGGGATACTGATGATAAAACAGGGATGTGTTGTAACTCGGAGAGAGGATGGTAAGATGCATATGACTCCCAGGTATAGTGCACAGTCAGTGGTAATCAATATCTGCCCTATTGCTTTGACAGAGATAGTAAGGAAGGTAGAGAGGAAGGAGGAGAAAGGTGGAGCTGGAACCAGAGCCAAAGTCAAAGAAAGAAGTCCTCTGGGGATTTGTTTATGGAGGCACCTCAGCTATTTTCCAAGCTTTACTTCAAACAGAACCCCTAAACACTCACTGCACTCACAGAGCAACAGCAAAGGTTATTCAAAACCCAGCGGTACCTGGGTGCTGGATCTGTTTTTAGTGTTTGGCCCAAAGGTTAGATTAGACAGATTTTTCTGTTTGGTGTCGGGAAAATAGAGGCACCACCAACACAATGCGTCTATAAAGCAAACTGACAAAAATCACACCATAAAACAGCAAGCAAAAACAATAATTGAAAGTGACGCCTCAGATATTATACCCCCAAATGAGAACAAGTAAAACTCATGAATATGTCATTAGAGAAAAATAGAAGAAACCTTAGGAGAAATAGTCAGGGTGCCCAGGTGAGTTATTCAGATCTAGCAGAGCATCAACAAGTGCTTTGTAGTAGTTACCATCATCACTATCTTCAGGATCATTATGAGAATTATACCTGGTGCCTGAAAAATAACATCAAACTGTGAAACTGCCATGTCTGAGTTAATGTTGGAATGGACACATTATCAACTTAAAAGGGAGACTGAATGTGTGTTATTTCTGCTTGTTTTACTTAGAGTAAATAAATGACTACAATAAGAGAGTTAGCAAATAAAGTTAAATCAGGAGAGACTAAGAGTAAAAGAAAATAGTTTGACACGTGCATGAGATATGAAACATGAAAAGTCTTTGTCGGTTAGACCCCATCATGGTGACAATATGCACATATATAAATGGGGGTGATGAAGCTGTAGCGAGGAGAAACCCCCCCCCGGGGTCTAGACACTGGAGGTGGTGATGAGGTGCAAAGCAGAGACTGGTGAGGTGAAGTGGCTCCGGACTCCTGCTGCCTGGACCTGAAGACTGGAGGAGAGAGGGGTGGAGGAGGGTCGTGCAACTGACTGAATGACAACTGATGGAGCAAAGACAGAGGCGAGAGCAAGAGCGCGACTGTGGCAAAATCTGATTGGATAGTAAAAGAGGAAGGTGAACACCCACAATCAGCTGATTAGAGGAAATAGGAGGAGTGAGACAGAGTAAAGGAAAGTTGTGAATGAAGGCAGCGTAAAGGAAAGTCTTCCTGATTGAACTTACGCTGGTAGAACATTTGCACATCGGCATGTGACCAGTGGCATAAAAATAGCTAAACCGTTGCAAAAGAAAAGGTCACAGCTTCTTGATTGTTTACGTTCACACTGTTAGCAGCCCAGGTGCTAATTTGCCATTTTCAGCGGGTAAGTTTCTACCTTGGAGATTGTTGTTTTTGTCCTGTAGGAACAAGGACCTAGAAAATGTAGATAGCGGATATGGCAGATGGTGACTGAAGCAGTCGCCCAATGACAGACTGATACCCACTTTCTACATCTGGTGAGACAGACTGTAATGTTGTTGAAATACTGCTTTTTAGTAGCTAGGTGTAATGATAACCATGTTTGCAATCTTAGCACATTTGACAACCTGATGATGGAAGGGGATCACCAAAGTTAAGAAAATTCATATCATAATTCAGCCCATATTTGTTGAGATGTTTCACTGAAAATCTTGAATGTGAACCTTACGGTGGCACTAGAGGAAGAGTTAAAGGAAGTCACTTGGATTTAACCTCTGGGGACCATGAATATCTGCACAAAATGTAATGGAAATCCACCAGTTGCTGAAAGGGCTGTGATGGTATGGATTTTTCCTGACTGTCTTAATAATATTGTATTAATAGATCCACACACTGATCTCAAACACATTGCACAAGAATAACATGATATATTCCCCTCAAAATAAAATTTGCAATGATGACAGTAAAGAGCTTGACCCTGTAGTAGGCATCACATTGCTGCAGTATTGTGGTCATCATCACAGCTGAAGTTGCTGAGAAACATAAGTCGTAGTGTAATTTTGATCTCAGATCCATCCGGCTCACATCCATTTTTGTTTTGCTATGTTTTGTTTTTTGGCAAAAAAAAGCAATGTAATAAATGTATTGCCTTTTCGTAGATAACAGAGAAATATTGTGCATGAGTATTCCTGATTAAAGCTCCTCTGAAAGTGCCATTATCACTTTTGTCACCGCTTTTCTTAATTTCCTTTTAAATGACAGTATGCTCCTTGACCTTGACATAGAGATTTGTGCTGACATTTAAAGACAACCATGCGTAGAAAAGGTGCTAGTAAAGAAATTATCATGTGCAGAAAACACTATAGAGGAGTCACACCTTGTTCAATAACTAAGTAGAGTGAATAGCTGTTGAGAGTTAATGACGCAGCATAGTAGGACAGTGGAGCGGCTCCTCTCTTCTGTGGATGCTGCTGTCTCCTGCCCAACTTCAAAGCTCGCTTTGAAGTCCCTAGGTGGAGATCTCGCCGTTCTCAGGGAGATATCTATCCTCTCTTCGCTCTCTTTTGTTAGCTAATGCACACCGATGAAAACGGGGTTGAGGCTGAGAGAATGCCAAGGGAAGATCAAAGCATGAGGGGCAGAGGAGCCATGCAGTTAACTGCTTTGCCAGTCTTTTACTGAATGGATAATAGGAGAGGTGCTCTCTCATTCTGTTGGCATCTAAGATAAGAATCAAAAACACCATGTGGAATTAAAGCCACGCTTAAACCTGCAATACAAAACATTGTATATCACAATAGAAGTACATAAATAGATGCTACATTCCCCATTGAGCCAGAAGTGAAAAGTAACTAAGCACAAATACTGTCTGTATTTTAACACAAATATCTGTACTTTCTGCTTCTCACATCGTCCAAAAGAGGCGTGTTACTTTAGTTTTAATGCATTTGAGGGGAACTGTTGATTATTTTAATATAGTGTGCCTTCCCATCATCAAAGCTGATTTCAGCCTAAATGAATAGAACAAACAATTCTTTGTTGTATCCATCAATGCGTGTCACACATGACAGATGTAACAGGACAAAAATGATGAAACTGGACAAAAACAATGTAACTAGCAAGAACAAGATGAAAACAACATAACAAGACGACAAGACTAAAATGACGTAAAAGACGTGACAAGAGGAAACAGACAGATAGTGAGACTCGAGCACGGACAAAAGGTGAGGTTCATTTAGCTTTGCACACTTTTACTCAAGTAAAGAAGTTGGATCACTATTTCTACTTTGACCCTCCACCTTTTTTAGTCTTTTTGTACACAAGTACCTCTACTACTATTAAGTAAAGAATGTGTGTACTTTTCCACCTCGTGTGCCCTGGATATTCAGCGATCTTGACAAAGTGGAAGATAGAAATTGCAGCTCACATGACACGCTGAGTTAAACAATTCAGAAATGTACCTAAAGGACCAGTGTGTAGGATTTCATGGCATCTGGCTGTTACCTTGCAGTGCAAACACCTCGCCTCACTACGGTGGCTCTGAAACTTCTGCAAAATGCAAAATGGTGACTGTGCTTGAATGGAAATATTAAATATGAATATTATATCCCATTTCTGCCACAGTCTGCAAACAAATTTCCATAAATCTTACACACTGGACCTTTAAGTATCACAAACACTCTGAAAAGATTTCTTGTATTATTAAAATGTGAGCCTTATCATTGGGTTATTTAGGGGTGTTTATTTTCAGTCCAGCCAGAGAGGGTTTCTAATGTGCAAAGGCCTACACTTTTTTTTTTTTTAGATTTGGCACCAGTTGAGCAACTTTCTTTGGAATGAACAGGTCACAGTATCCAGTTCCTCTACTGTAATACATCTATCTATCTATCATGCTGGTTCTATGATACTCTGGATGGTTTGGAACATGTTCGATGAACGTTACGATAATGATGCTTTTGGTACCATTAGCAGGTCAGATATTGCAATGTTTGATCTATGTTCTGTCTGGCTTTTTACTATTGAGTCTTATTAAATTGAGTCCTCCTAGGGATGAAACAATTCCAAAAACCCAAGGTACAATAATACCACAAAGATACTACTACAAAGATAATACTACAAAGGACTTTCATGTTTTTGTTGTTGATTTTACATGCCCCTCTAGACAAAAGCAGTAGTGTTTCCTTCACCATAACCACAAAGTTTAACTTAAAAATAAATAATCTCAATAACCCCCCCCCCCCTCCCTTTCATTTTTTCCACAGAGAATCAGACCTGGTGGCCATTAAGAACAACTATATAAAAATAGCCAATCCTCTTGCAGATGGCTTTGTTTGCTTATGTGAGTCATTTAGAGGCTTTATTAAATTTAGACGTTTTCAAACCAGTTAAAAACTCAATGCAGCACATTTATCCATGTAATATCACATCTCTACAGCGTCTATATTCATGACCTTTTAATGTTTCATCACTTGAGTATTTTTTCACGCTTAGTAAGTAAAATAATTCCTAAATATGGGTATACAAATGTAAAAAGTATATGTTTTCAAAGATAGTACATTCTGTATATCAACTTTGTGATGCTGAAAATCTCAGGATTGCACTCCAGCCAGACCCAACATTGTAATTCCAAGCTGTGTTAGAAAGCAATAAGAAAAAGGGGTTACAGCAGAATGTGCTGCAGACAATGCTTTTTCAGAAACGTTGGTGAGCACGGGTATTTCTTTTTATACTGCAATTGCTTGTACTGACTGTCTGCTTTGTCAGAGCCTGCGGTGGCTCTACATACACCAGTTACTTCAGCCTCGGGCTAGAGACTATTTCAAAGTAGACAGCACGATGATTGGCAAGTGTTGGAGGGTGAACCTGACCAACTGAGGAGGCGGAGGTGGAGGGCAGGTCTAATAATACACTTTGCAGCCTCATGTTGAATAGTTACATATTAGAGCTGTTTGAATATGGAAGATGCAGCTGTTTCCAAACAGCACCTTTATATGTCCCTGTATTAGTTAATATTAATGTGGCACCATGTTTTCAGATAAACAACACTTTTTTTTTACTCTTCAAACAGTCTTGATTTTCCTCCAATTCCACCCCTTGCTGGGTTGAATAATGCAGCTGCACCTTTGTTTAACCCTTTTAGATTAGAAAGTGCATTCAGCTAATAAACTTCATTATCAATGGGATGCTAATAAGTTAGCAATTTAGCACCATGCATCAGGTTTATTAAAGTGTCCCAGTGATGAACGCGCACATTCATATGGGTGAACCAAATAAAGTTGGGTTTATGCAACAAATAAACGAGTGGTGCCAAGCCAATATGAATCCACCCTACACGAGCTCCCGAAGCATCAAAAGAAAATATTGCTCAATTTAAATTTAATGACTGCTTCCGCTCAACCCGGCACAGGCAACTGGGCACGGCGCCCATGCTCTAATAACAATAATGCACTGCTTTATGAAACGCCCTTCACACAAAAGTGTATGTGTGCGTGTGTGTGTGACTAGCTGAGCACAGCACATTAATAACTTGGGCCTTAACTAAGAGGTTGAGTGCCTGTGAAATGTAGGAGCAAAGTGCAAAATTTAAGTATAAAGCACCATTTCAATCTTCTTTTGGAGTGTGATGGATACATGTGTGAAAAGGGGCATTGAGACTCACAGATGTGGGAAAATCCTGGATTTAGGCTATATGCTCTACAGAGGTACGTGTGATGACTACTGTGAAGGTAATTTTTAGTTTGTCATCACTATGCATTACACCCAGTAGACTATTCAATATATCAGGAATAAACAGTAAATGAGAAAACTACAGTGTATGATTTGTAAGATTTGAATCATCAGCGAGAGACGCCTCAGTCGACCAAGATTCCTCCACTCGTTTTCTATTTCCTTTGTCAGTCTGTGTGCATTACAATTACAAAAATACACAGGGATAATATTTCAATGATGACTTATAAATAAGTCTGTAAATCATCCCAAAGCACTAAGCTAACCAGGTGATGCTTTCGTGTTTGCTTGTGCTTGTTCTTGCCACTGACAGTCTCAGTTTAACATCATACACTTAGTATGACGTTATTGAAAGTAGCGTGACACTTTTTAAAAAGAGTAAGATATGTTTTTGTTAACCGGAGACAGACGTACTACCCAGACTCCTTTTGTAAAACTGGAATTTTAACATCGTCATTGTCAGCTTCATTTTAACTTGACAGAGACAAAATAAAACTTTTTGGTTCATCTTTCCACTGTTCCAGCGATCACTAACTGTGGAGCGCACAGACAGGCGATGTCGGACGCCGACTGCAGCACTGCTAAAAGACGCTCCACAGTGCGCTGGGATTTCATACCTGAACTACAGGAGGATGCACGCTTTTACTTTCGCAGACTGTGTGAAGATCTGTTGTTTTCACATTAGAGATGATTAAAAAAAAGGGATTTAAAAGTCCTACAGATAAAACACACTCATGTAGACTGAGAACAACTCATTGAGTATTTGCTTTGAACAGGTGATCTGATTTAACTGAAAGAAATTCTGAGCCAGGTGCAGCCCTAGCTATCGCCATGCATTACACAGAACAGAAAGTAACAGAAAAATATTAAATTAGAGAAATACAGTATATTGGAACATGCAGAAATGGCTCTGTGGACAACATAAAATAGCAAGACTTCAAACTGAAGCACTGATAAAGGCCTTTTCGGTCCATGCAAATTGCCGTTATCTACAAGTTAAGTGTCTCAGTGTCCCTGAACTGAATTTCAAGTGTGCCTGTTTTTGTGTGTTTGGGTCCATCTTGGTGGGGTCCTGCTTAATCAGCTCCGCACAGTGTGGGATAAGAGCGCAGACATGTATTTTAGAGGGTATAGCAGCAGCAGGAAGAAAAAAAAAAAACCAGCCGCTTGAATGACATATCAAAACACTCCAGAAGGATGATCTCACACAAGTAGCCTTTTAAAGGTAGAGGTCTCCTCCAGCATCAAATTATTCTCTTTTTCTCTCCATCCTTTATTCAGCCCTTAAGTGTATGATAATGAGTAGCAATCAAAGAGAGATACTTGTGTTTTGCTCAGAGAGGAGTTAGGGCAAGAAATGGGCACAATACACCTACATACTACAAAAAGATGTGGTAATTTAAGCCCTTTATAAGAAAACTAATAGTATATCAGCCGGATGCAGAGGAGATGTAAATTAAATTGTGCTGAGCAGCAGTTAACTGGCTGTGTAGCATTTTGAATGGCTTTGGTGCACTTCCACAGTAATCCAGCTGTATGAGCTACTATAACCACAGGGGGTGCTACTGTATAATTTAAGTGTATAGCCAGTGGAAAGTCATTCTACATTAAAAGCCCCTGGTCTCTGCAGCTATAATCCTTAAGTAGATATGTTTGTAAGATATTGTGTATGAAAATAATGATAAGTAAATCACCAAGGGAATATTTAAGAATGGAAGAGTAAATGCTGTTCCCTGGAGGCATGTTACATGCTTCATGGGAGGGAGTAGTTGGTGCTGTCAATAGTATTTCCCCTCCGCACACTCACAGTTATTCATGGGCCATTTGTCTCAGTTGTTGATTTCAAAAGTGAATTTAAGATTTGGAATTGGAGACCAGCCCCCCCGCCATCTTTGTCACAACAGCCTCTTCTGACGGCACAGAGAGGTAAATGGATTTGACCTGCTCACCATGGTTCTGTCCCACACACTCACCTCGTTCCCTGGCCTTTCAGAGACCCACCTCATCGTGAGCCCTCCGTCTGAATCGCTCTCCACCTCCTCTCTCTGATTTCTCGTCTTATTTTTTTTTATCACGCATCACCGTCCCCCACCCCACCCCACCCCCTCCACGCTTTTCACACACTCATGAATTTCTGCCTTGCTAAATCCCTCTCCGCCGCCGCACTGCTCTCGATTCTGTATCTGACGTCTCAGCCCGCATTCTCCGTTGGCTCCTCTCCTCATCTGAGCCGCACAATTCATTGTCCGCCTTTAAGAATGAATGCTGACAAAGAGGCAAATGTAGATGAGATGATGCTGAGGATGTGTTTTTGTATTGAAGGAAGGGTACGGGAGGTGGGCGGTGTGAACTGAGATCTAGAAGGCCAGCTGCCAACACATTAATCCCACTCTGTGCTTGAGCAATGGAGCGTTTGGCAAATCAGTGACCATACACGCAGCAGAGTGTATGTGTGCATGTACACTGTAAGAAGGCACAGTGCTGAGCCTACCTCAACACTGGGCTCTGCGTTTCTGTTGGTGGCTGGTGGCTTACCTCCTTTCAGATGGATAGAGGGAGCGCGGTGAAAGCAGAAAATTAATCCAGCATAGCAAAGCAGCAGAGGCACAGGAAACAAATTGTATTAGCTCAACGCCACAGCAGAGGCTCTCAACATCGTTTAACGCTCTGTGGAACATCCAGACCACAGCAGTCCCTGATCCTCAGCCAATTACTCAAATATTCTACAAGTGTAAATTAGGTCTTAAATTGTGCGACATCATGTGAATATATACAGTATATATGGGGTCTATGGGGTATATATTTGTGGTCAATGTGGCTATAAACGCACATCAGTCAAAACCATAAAGTGTAGTTTAAAGTGAAACATTAAAATACTGTAATTCACACTTGCTTTAAAGTGAGCTTGTTCTCTGTAAAAGGTGCTCTGCTGTTTGAGCCACAGGATCTTGTCTAAAGTCAAAATATTGTTTGCCACTCATTTCTCAGCAGTGGGGCATTCAAGTACATTTTTTCTGGCCTTGTATGCCTTTATTGGGATAGGACAGCTGTAGAGAAGATGGGGAAGGGGGGGATTGACAACCCCTGCACATGGGACCGACGCTCAACCAGGCAGAGCGTCCACCAGTCAAGGACCACATAGCTGTCCCTCAGCGAAGGCGAATGCCGCTGTAAACGGACACCTGTAATCTCCTGTCGGATGATCTGGGGACTAATGCCAGCTGTTGCACATCCCATTGCTATCACTGCTGCGCTGCATTCGTTTGCAAATCGGTCATTCCAGTTTCAAAGTTTGCACACAAACTGCTCCGTTTCCTGAACAAAAAAACGTTCACTTTTCCAGCTCGTTCAATCTGCCGCTACCTGGCTTTTAAAGGGAATGGGAGATGATACTCTGAATGGTTACCAAATGCAACTCCGATGCACCTTTTGAGCCCATATTATGGGGCGTTTAATTATCACAAGTGGAGCTGAACATATCTTCAATGCACTCTTGCCATAAGCTTTAGACCATGCGCTATAGATTCTTTAAAATAAGGCCCTTAGAATTCATTATATTTTCTCAGTTAATGTTGCAAATATAATGTCTTTTTGGACAGTCCCATTACAAGTCTTACGGTTTCCCATACAGGTGTTCAGAAAAAAAGGGTTAAGTAGCGCATTTGTTTAATATTATGGACATTTTTACAGGTGTTTTTACACTGACACCAGGATTGTGTGATCAAACAAAGAATTCTACATTAATTTGTGGTCATTAATCATTAAAAGCTAGCAAATGGCAATTAGTTAATGCTGATAAATGTTTAATGAATGTATCAATAAATGATCATTAGGGTAGAGTACTCCTTGGAGGAAAAAATAATGGAATTGCAGAATTGCCAATGCAGTGTGAATGCATTTGTGTGGATGTTTATCGGTGCAGAGACACATACTGTACTATACCTGCCTTAAGTGCAGTAGTTTTTGTGTCTTTTGTTTTCGCAAGTGTTGTGTGTTTCTCTAGTGTGTTGCTGTACTGTTCTTGTATTGAGAACTACACTATTTTTCTGAGAAATATATAGACAGGGCTGAGATCAACAGCACAGTGTTTAATCACTAGAGTGTTGAACAGAGAAATGGATACATAGAGTCAGGTCTAGTCTTGACATTGTGCAAGGTCTGGTTTTACTGTTTTAGTAAAGTTTGTACAGTGGAAGATGAAACATCATCTTTGACTGTTACAGCCACCTGATTTCCCCTGTACTGCCAAGTCAGTGAAAATTGCACTTGGTACATTGTGGAGGGGGGGAGGAGATGTGTACTGCAGCGCACACACACTTGATTAACAGAGAGGTTGTTCCTATTTCTTTTTTATTGCCGGCTTGGGTTGTTACAACATGTACAATATGATATTTTTAGTCACAAACAGTCAGAGATGGTATAAAATGTACACTTTCAGTTGCCATTAGGTGTTTTCATAAGGCCACAGTTAAAGTGCTAAATTGCAATGACTCACATGGCTGCTTTCCATGTGAGGGCTCAGGCCATTTATCGTAGGCTTTTGGGCCTCTGCCACTAAAGAATAGATGTGCATATTGCATTGTTTAAGGAATAGGGAATTTACATATAAATTGGGAAGTGGAGGAAAGTGAGAAGGGTAGAAATGTAGACAAGGAGGGAGGCACTGACAATACAAGGTTGTTGTGCTATGAGCGCGGCTGGCATTTGTGATCTCAACGCATGTTGCAGAAATGTTTTGGTGGCTCAAATCTCCATAATACAGCTGCTGGCCCTGCTGGATCCCCCTCACAGTCTCTTTGTGTTTCCCCAGGGACAGGAAGAGAATAAATCACATGTAGACAATAGCTAACAACTGGCCTGCCGATATATCTTCACCCCAAACCCTTGGAGACGAACCAGGATGTCTTGAAAACAAATCATTGGCCTATCTAACCGTCTCTGATGTATGCATGACCGGCAAATTGTGCATTATGGATCAGCTTGATTGTTTTGTCAGAGAAACTTAGTCTCAAACTGCCTTTTATCAGTCTCTTTATCGACCGAAACTGTTGATCACAGCATTGTCGTATCTACGCATATTCAACCGTCTCCTCCAGTATTCCCCAAGCCTTGTAGATTCCAATCAGCTTACCTGCACAGGTTTCCTTAGCAACAGCAGTCTGGGGGAAGTTTGACGAAATGTTAACTGTGATCTGATTTGCTATCTGATTGACTTTTTAATGCGACTTTCCCTCTGTCTACACAACTGGAGGTATGGAAATAGACTGAAATAAGGATAAATGCCATGTTGACAATGTAAATGAATTATTCTGTCACTGGGTTGCTTCTTTTTTATTACAGAGTTGACTCTACTTTCCGAGAGGTGTAACCAAATACAGCTTTCAGCTGGGGAATGAGACCATAAACAGAGGCAATTTTCAAATATGAACAGATAATGCACACTGAACAGATACGAAGGCCCTGAAAACCCTCTGGGTGCTGCTGTAACTGACTTGTTGTTCCTCTAGACACTGAACAGTGGCGGCAAACACTGAAGCAGTGCCACTACCTTTCCCTTTTTGACTAATCAGCAGTGTAGGGTTCAACGTTAATATTTTAATCTTTTTTTTCACTTGCTTGGTGGGTCAGAAATCTACTTGCCAAAAGTCAATTTTTACTTGCACCTGTACAAACTGTTTTATTTATCAGCAGTTATCAAGTAATGCTTTTGACAAGCCATATCAGTGTTGTGCTGTGACACGGACGTGTCCAGACTTTTTTGATAGTGGTGGCTTGGAGCTTACATATGCATTTGCACATGTTGGGTTTGCATTAATTTACCATTTCTCATATCTATTTTAATTACTAACCTTACAGTATTTTACATCTGTGTTTAAACGTTTTATTTACGCTAAAAAGAAAGAGTCCTACCAATTGCAACACAACAGAGTGGCACCACATAAATATAATATAAAATGTCTATACTTTATCCTTTAAATCCTCAGAAATAAATTGTGCCTCCAGTCTTCCTCTGTCCTCAGGCTCTGGGACTCCTTAATTCATCTGCAGCATTGTTCTTTTTTTGTGAGTAGTATAAAGAGAACTACAGCTAACATCTTATTATACAACCCTGTGTTGTAAAATGGTCCATAAAGAAAATTAACCCATATAGGCTACATTCAAAAGAAAGCCATGCACATTAAAAAATACTCATCAAACAATTGGTTCAAATTCAGGTCCCTCCTCTCAATGGACAGATAGACAATCATACTTGAGTTTAATGGGGTGGCACATGGGGTGGCCAAGTCCCCTCGATTCCACTCATTTGCCTGGCTTGCTTCAACGTATGTGCGTGTGCCACAATGACCCGGGAGGAATGGTCGTCTCAGCCGCATTAACTGCCGTGCAAGCAAGATGCTGTTGGCTTTTGTTTTGGGACTCCATCAACATTTCCAGAGACTTGATGTACCCTTGAAAAATAATCCTGTTTTACCTGCCTGGCTTCCAATCTTGCAGTAAACTCTGCAATACACAGTTGCAGCTTTCCCAACATCCTCTAACACCACACAACTAGACTCCTGTTTCCAGAATAATTGGAATGCTCGCTTGCACTTCAGCACATAGCCGAACTTTGTCTTTACCCATCATCATTTTGTCCCTAAGTCCCTAATCGGTACTATGTATCTCAACATAGATGAGAAGAAAGCAAGACTGCTCACTTCTTAGCTACTTCCATCATCAGCTCCAGAAAAAATTGTGTGTTTATTTTTTTTTTACCCAGTCAGGCAAGTGAGTTATGAGATTTAATAGCCCCGTGTCAGTGCTGGAGAAAAGTCTGGCTTCAAACATAATCATTCTCCTATAGGGGAAAAAAACGGCCTGCCTTGTTTGTATTTCTCTAACCCAATCACAATCGTACTGGGCACCGCTAAGCCCAGGATGCAGTGATGGTGCCGCTTCATTATAGTGTCACTGGAGAAATAGTTTTGGTGGAACATTTGCATGTAGGGAAGCAAGCCCTGGCAGTAAAATGACTACAACACTGCAAAAGAAAAAGTAACCTGTTAGCTTGTTTACATTCGTACCATTAGCATCTCAGGCGCTAATTTTCCATTTTCAGCGTGTATAGGTTGCTATCTCCGAGGTTGTTGTTTCCTGGGGAATTTGAAAACCCAAACAGGGGATGCTGTGATGCTGGTTGAAACACAAAGAAAGAAAACAGAAATAGAGTATAAATATATTCAACAGGTGTGCTAAATTTAGCTATTCAGTAGACATAATCTGCCAGCCTATTATGTGGCCCTGCAGCCTGATGCAATGCTGCTTTTGCTGAAAAAAAAAAACAAAACAAGATTGAGCCCTGCCGTCTGCTGTGAGTTTCTGTGCTCTTGTTTACTTGTGTTTGTACCCCTGTGCCGTACGCCAGTTTCATTGCGGCTGTCACATTAACATTCACCTTTACAGCTTTCAGTGAACCATTTCAAAGTGGCTGATTTCAGTCAACAAATCAAAATGCAATGGCAGGACGTCTGGCCACAACCCTGTTAAAAAGCATCAATGCAGTTTGAGAGCCAAACAAATAAAAGGTGTCTCCTTATTAGTGGCATATTAAAAGAAAATTGATTTTGCCTGAAATAAAAGGTCAGGATAAATGACTTGTGAGCCGCTAGCTCGGCTATTTATTAGCCCTCTATCTACAATCTAACAAATTACTGCTCCTGTGCTTCTCAGAGGGCAGAACAAATAGGAAAGCAGGGAAGCTACTTCTAAAATGTCATTCCATAATGTCAAACCATGGATTATATGTCAGAGTTTCAAAAATACCTTGTGTTCTTTGTATGACTTGGCTATTGTCTTATAAGTTGTTGTCTTTGGCTATCAAGATTTGACTGTTTTTGTTGCCTCCCACTCACAATCATCCTCTCCCAGTGGGAAGTTGGCGCTTACCCAGCAGGAGGTGTGAGAGTTGGCACACTTCTACTATCATCATTATCCCTGCTTTAGCTGTAGTTAATGATACAGTGTGGGGGTGATTAGAAAAGGCAAGGCTGTCTGCATAGGTCAGATGCCAACACTATCAAAAGAAAAAAATACTTCTGCTAGTTAGGGATAGGTATCATTACATTTTTCTTGATACCAGTGCTTATTGATACTCTTACTAATACTTATCATAATTTGATGCAACAAATAAAAACATGACCTGAAAAGATTCAACAGTCTTTTGACTGGGGTTATGGTCTGTGGTCGTCTCAGTACAGTTTAAAATATTGACAACCATAAGCAACACAAAATTCGTTACCTCAGGTTGTCAGGACAGCTCACACAGGCTACCTAGCAGTCAGAGGTTTATGCTATGCTAGCAATTGGCCACTGAGTATACCTAAACCAGCTGGACACTATTGTAGTGAAGCGCTGTAATTCCTTTAGAGTAATTGGGCGACAGTCCTGTGACACTTTGCTGTCATTTTGCCCCATCTAGTGGTGAAGAATATGTTGGACCTCAGTGTCTCACTTCTGCTGTCCACTGACAAAACTGTGACTGCTGCTTGACTGACATTGTCTATGGGAATATTTAGGAACATAAATGCTGCATAAGTGCTTAAAAAAATGCTAGCTGTGTCCTGACTTTATAACTACAGAATTATTTTTGTAATGATAACAAGTGTCACAGTGACTGGACAACAGTTTTTAGTTTGGGTGGTCCCATCAGCGTCAGAGACAGGAGGCTGCACTGACAATATAATGTTCCCGACAGCAGCCATTTAATTAAAGCAGTCAAACACTGAGTGCTGTGAGTGTTTCATGAGGTTGTTGTTGTTTCCCCCTTTACATGCAACCTTTACACAACAAACAATTGCCTGACGTCTTTGTACTAGTACCAATTTACAGTACCGGCAACAAGTAGGAGAGACTTAATTCTCAAGTATTATCACGTATTGTGATTCTTTTTAACAGTTCCTGAATCAATTTTTTTAATGGCTGAATAGATTTAATACAAATATAGATAACTAGTTCCTAGTATGTTAGCTCAATGCTAACACATAATGTGAATCACATTTATGTGCTCACTGAAATTACCTTTGTGATTGTTGTAGTGTAAATTTAACGTATTCTCATATTTTCAAGCGTATATTTCCTCTGATCTGTGGAAACAAACTAATAGCTGCTGACTTCATATTGCTAGTTCAGTCTGTTACTGTGGCTTCACGACCCACCACTGAAGATCAACAGCAACCTCAAAGGGATACAACTCTAAATCAAACTGCCCTATGGGTTTAAAAATCCACCCAGGGTTAGGGCTACTTTTATGCAGTATAACAATGATGCTGCTGAAATAAAACTAAAAAAGACTGACTGATATGCAATGTTCATTGTTTTTTCAAATATTAGCCATGGTATGCAGTTAAGTGTATGATTCAGCTTTTTTCCATGGTCTGGCAAACAAAAATTGGAATAAATTTTGATACTGAATTGCATATACTTGTTGGACTGCTAAACCACAATACTGGGACTCAAATATTTTAGTATCGAATCAGTTGATAAGTGTATCATTTCAGCCCTAGTACCTGCTCTTGGTACTAATTTTTACTGCTTGTTTCCTTGCCTTTACAGCTACTGGATGAATTTGATTGGCAAGGCCAAAGGTATTAAGACAATGTTTAAATTGCCCAGTGGTATTGAAATGAGAGGATATTGTTTAATTACTAAACTATCTTAAGCATGATTCAGAATGAAGGATGTGCATGAGTGTCAAGTCCCTTTAAGCCATGAAGGCAAAACTCCATCATTATGCTTATATTTCATGCTATGCACCCTGCCCCTGTCTCTCTTTGGTAAGCAACATAGTGATATGCAGTAATGAGTATAGCGGGGGGATGGAGGGAGGGAGAATGAAAGAGGGGGGGAAGAGGGAGAGAGTTGTGTATGGGAGTGTTTTGCATGCTTTCACCTTTGATTTACCTATAATTACCATTGGATTTACCTTCAATGACTCAGTCGCTAAGCCAATCTCTTAAATTGGATTTCTGCATAAAGTAGCTTTCCCTGCAGATTGGTGTCCCTCACAGCTGCCTCATTACAATTTTACCCCCCACCACCCCCCCTAACCCACCACTGCCATCAGAACGGTCATGAAGGGAAAAAGAAATACAATAAAAAAAACTCAAAGTTTTTGGCTTGACTGGTCTCCCTTTGACCAATTTGAGGTGGTCGTCATAGTAACACAGCCCCCCCCCCCCCTCCTCCTTCCAATTGTGGTGGGGCAGCAGCGATGGGACTTGGCTGATGATGACTCCATCTCTCATCCAAATGATGGTGATGAGACTGCTGCTCTCTGCCTCAGTACATAAACACAGGCTACAGGAAGGAAGACAGAGGATAGAGGAGCGAGGAAGGCTGGGAGACGAGGGGAGTATCACCCCGCCGGGACATGCTCTGAGATATTGTACCAAAGCCCGGCAACAGTTCTGCAGCAAACAAGCAATTAATAGGGCAATTATGCATCATGTACCGGAGCATTTACATTCGCATTTGCTCGCTTTATTATCTCTTACTGCTGTGGATGGAAATTGGATAATGCAGTTAGTCGGGATTGGGAATATATTTCATTCTGAGCAGTATGTTGTGGGCGAGGACTGGCCGTAAGCTTTGCTCCGCTCTCGCCCTGTGCCTGCCATGTTTCTGCAATCAGACACAAAACAGCTCAAATCATGATTTTTGGTCCTATTCTGCCTGGTGGTACTTATGTCAGCAATGCTACATCTCTCAGCCTGCACACACAAACCGTATGCATCAGTATTTGTTTGCATATATCCCAAAATGCTTTTTGTGCTGCTCAGGCTTTAAAGCAGGCAAACTCAGCATGCGTTTGCAGATACAGATGTCCTCCCTGTGTAATTGAAGATGATAAAGAGGCTGCCCATGTGAGGGGATATTGCTCATGGTCCACTTATAAATCAAAGAGACAGAGTTTAGTAATTGATGATGTGTTTTGTGGAATACAGCCATATTTAAACAGGGGTTTTTCCCATTTTATTTTACACGAAAACATATATTAACTGCAGCCAGACAGATATAGAATGGAACAGCCTTCGTGTCAGCTCTAAATCTTTTGACTGACAATAATAATAGCAGCCAAGGCAAATCCTTTGTCAGAAGCAATTGTTGAAATGGTGGTGTGTGAATGTAACATATACCCCACAAATAGCCGCAACACCACAAAATATTGGAGAAAAATACAGAATTCACGTACCCGTGAACAGATTGCTTAACCATTCTCGTTGGTCTCATGTGCAGCTGTCCACAGCCTGTTCTGCACGACTAGCAGGTATGATGGAAAACAGAGGAGATGTGAAGGAATGGAAAAGCCACATCTGGACATGTCCTTCCCAGGAGGATCCTTCTCTCCTCCAGCTCTGTAACCTTTGACCCTGGAAGTCTGATTAGCCAGCTCCCACACTTTTATGTAGAAAGGCAGGAGAAATGCAGAGCCACGAATATGCAGATAAGAAACGCACCCTGGGCAGCTTTAAGCACCCTGGAGTCCGAGTCAAGGTCTTCTGCACTGTCCCGCAGTAAAGCTCGTGTAGTCAGCAATGTCTCAGTGCATACAGTGTGTCTTGAATTTTCGCTTAAATTGCTGTAGGAGAAAGGTATTTAAATTTTTATCAGTTTGAGAAATATATATGTATTTTTGAAACCACTCCTGGGTGCTTTTTATTCAGTTTTGTGGACCAGAGGATGGTTAAACTTGCTAACTCTGTAAACATCTGACCTTAAAGGCCTGAAGACATATTTTCTCAATCAGCCCAGGGATAGATGCTAATATTCTTAAACACTGCCCCATAAGCCTCACCTTGCGAGGCAGCTGGAAACACGAATCCATCTTGCCTCAAGTTATCAGTTTGTGTCCACACCACAAGTGGTGCAGCCAATCAGGAGGGACATCTGGTAGCTATGGGCGTGGCTGTATGTGTGACGACAGCGAGAGGCGTCAATGGAAGCAACTCAGCTCTCAAACAAAGAAGGGTGGCTCTGAAGAGGTTAGCATAGACACTGTTACAACATCAGTTATATGAGAACTGGAGAGTTTTTCTTCCTTGAAAGAAGAACAAAAAACTGCACTGAAGGCTTTTCGCTTTTTTCCTAACTGGCTTCTGTAAGAGTTTGATGTGATTGGTTGAAGTTAGCCCGTGTTAGATGTGACACACTGGTGGTTCATCGCTTCACCTGCCGAGTGCTTTTTGAAAGCGTGAGCCCTTTTCCAAACTGTTTCTATGGACGACTTCCAAGATAGTTCTGTGTAAAAACCCGTCTGGTGTGTCAGGTTACCACAGGCCACTAAGTCCATAAATTGGACTAAGTCAGGCAAGTCACAAGTCAAGTCTACTAAATTCTGATGATCCCCCATGGTTTCCAGACAGTAGAGCTGCAACAATTAATCCATTATTAATTGATTATTAAATTAATCGCCAATGGTTAATTGATTTTAGTTATTTTTTAAAGGGAAAAAAAGTCAGAATGATCTGATTCCTGCTCGTTAAATGTCAGTCTTTTCAGGTTTCTTTACTCCTGTCTGACAATAAACCAAATATCTTTGGGTTGTGGACAAAACAAGACAGTGGTCCGAACATATTGGTATCCAGCCAGCGACAACAACTGTTTACTGCTTTTGCAGAATGTTGAACTAAAAGGTCTGAAGGGTTTGGGATGTTTGTGGAACTGTAACATTGTGTTGGTGACAGGTCGCAGTATGGGGATAAAACTCAGTGGCCACGAGAGGCCACCTATAATAATGTGGCCACGGGCCATGAGGCTGTGGTTAATGTTGAACTCTGCCTCTTTCTATGATCTGTGAGGTAATTTTTCTTCAGGTCTGACATAAAGAAAAGAAATCTGTAGAATTTAGAAGCACTTTTGGTAATTTTCCATGAGATATTTGTGTTTTCGTCTCATTGGTATGGACTGGGCATGGTTGTGTTTGAAAAGGTGATGTCACGTCTTCTCATGCACCAGTCATACTTTAGCAATACAATGCTACTGTCAATCAATCTAATCAAGCCACACCCACACAGTCTGATGAGGCCGATTTGTCTTGGACTTATAAACTCTTAATAATTTATATCTGGATTTTTTTTCTCCTGACTTTAGATTCAACTGTTTCTTATTTAGTTACTTAGACTCTTCACTTTAACCTCTAGAAGGGGAAAAATAAAAATATTCCCATGTAAATATAACAGTGTATGTCTACAATTTAAAAGACCAGTGTGTTGGATTTAGTGGTAGTCTGTACTGTAAATTGGTACTAGTGATGAGTTTGCAGATTGCAAGCACTTTGCCTCACTCTCCCCTTCAAGCATGTCGGAGAACCTATCTGTGAAAGGCCCTATCTAGAGCCTCTGTTTGGTTTGTGCGTACTGTGCTACTGTAGAAAGAGATTGGTGCAACATGGCAGCCTCCATGGAAGAGGACATGCACCCTCTGTAGATATAAATGGCTCATTCTAAGGTAAAGAAAACACAGTAATTGTTATGAGGTGATTATACACTAATGAAAACACCCTTATGAATATTAAATTGCATTCCTGCAATATTTTGCCAATAAATCCCTGTGAAAAGTTATATGCTGGACCTTTAATCTAATATTAGACTGGTCATGGTATTCTACTATATGAGGATGAATGTTGTGGACCCTTCTTATTGAATTTCCTTCTTGTGCCTTCACAAGCATCCTGCCTGTCTAGTATGGTTGATAAATGACTACTTCATTTCATACGTCATTCTCGTCTCCAGGAATAGTAGTATAAGTTTAAAAAAACAATTTGGCCAAGTTTTCAGCATTGCATGCAATAATGTGCCCCCCACTGTGACGGTAATAGGATCATAATAGAAAATGGACAGAAAGATGAAACCGGAGCATCTGGGTATCTCCAGAGACAGCATATGAGGCAATAATGGCACGACATTGATTGACATTTCAGTGTTGTTTTTAATCATAATAATATGCTTTCAAGTTAGGCATGGAAATGACTTCATGATCGTATAATGACAGCTCAATAGCTGTCAGGGTGCTGTGTAGAGGATAGCATCTTTATTGTTTTCCATCATCGTATGCTGACAAAGCCTTGACTTACAATGAAAAAAGTTTCTCCCTGGCTGTGTTTGATGTACGATTAATGGTCATGGTTATTCAAATTCGCGGCTGCCTTTTGTGTCACCCAGCACCTTAATGGTTTTTGATACCACACATATTTTAATGTGCTTTCTCTACAGCTTTAGTTTTCTCTTTTTTTGAGGCAATAAATTTCAGTTATGACTTTGGACAGAAAAGGCATTATGATGCAGACCACTGGTACAGGAAGAAAACTTTTGTTTTGGAGAAATAACAACAAAAAAAATGACAAACACATAGAAGGTATAAAACAGTTCTCTAGGTCTGCCAGTTTCATCCAAGTGACTGCTGTCTGATCAAGGCCTATTCACACATATCAAAAAGCAGCTCTCCATTCAATACAATACCATGAGTAGAAAGGCTGGAAATTTGCATATTACCTTTGCTGACAGCCAATTACAGAAAGACACTATTTGTTGTTCCTTTTCATTCTGTGGTCTAGTTTTTGAATCTATCAGCCAAGGTGAGGATGCATATTCATGACTGGGCTATGTGCAGCCCATTAGTGGTGTGTGTAGGTGGACTCAGGCTTATAAACAAGTGGTGCCATTAAAGAGCGTATGAATGCCCCTGACTCTGTTGCCAGTACCTGGACTCTCCTCAGTCGGTAATTACTAGGAGAGTTTTGATTAGAATGCTGCAGGGAAATGAAAGACTTCTTTTCTGTGTTCAGAGAACAGGCACCCATATGGACACTGACCAGATTCACATAAAAGTGAAGGGGAAATTAAGCCGCAGTCGTTTATTTTTTACAAAACTGCATGGGGCCACATCAGGGGAGGAAGTTTCTGCTGAATCTTCTCAGAAAAAATAAAAAGATAATGCATGCTGCAGCAAAGGTGAAATCAAAGTTTGAAAAGTGTTTCACAGTTTGAGTGACCCGATTACAAACTTCTATAGAAAATCATCTTTTAAACATTTAACTCAGTTATTCTTATGGCTGAAAAACTGTTCTCCATTACCTTCTTGACCCTCATGTTCCGGGTCATTAACCTTAACGCTTGAAGTCCCATCTCAATCGACAAGCGTACATAAGGATAAAATATTGACAATACTAAGGACTATTGGATCATTAAGGACCTAGCCTTGCTAATAAGCCTGAAAGAGTTCAATGCAATATTAATGGTATAGGATTTCTCACAGTCACCATTTCCAGAGACCATTCACTGAGGTCTCCTAATTATTGATGGGCCAAATTACAAGAAAGACTTCATTACATCTCCTAGTGAATGAAGAATTCATGAAAGCTTGCCGAGTGCACTGCATGCTAATGAAAATCTGTAATAAAGACTATTTAATATGTGTATCGTCTATTTGTGTGTCTTCTACTCCCACCACCAGCTAAAGTATTTAGTGTGACTGTTTAACACTCTGTTTGTTTCCCAGAGTGAAATGTTAAGACTCACAAGTTTCAATTAGTTTTGCATTTCTTAAAAAGTTAATTCAATTCAGTGGGTAGGGTTTTGTTTTATTAAAGCTGGTTTCTGTTGATGCAGGAAGCAGACCTGCAAATTTGAGAGAAGTGAAAAAGGCGGTGTGATACTAACTGACATCAGGTCTGGGGGTTAGGGTGGGAAAAGGACATTTCAGTTATTTTAAGACATAACTAAGGCATTTGGAGCATTCTGAGATTAGAATACAAGCAAAAACAAGGATGTTTTATTTATAAGTTTTATTGCATTTCAGTGGCATTTTTACTAGTTTTAATACCGCGGTGTCAAACACTGTTACAAGTAGAAGCCCTGCTTTGAACATGTTACTTAAAGGACCAGTGTGTAGGATTTAGTAGCACCCAGCAGTGAGTACAAATTACAAACACCGCATCTCACTCTCCCCTTCCAAGTGTCTGGGAGAAACTTGTTGGTCTGTCCATTCTGGGCTACTGTAGAAGCATGGCAATGCAACATGTCCGACGGCGTGGAAGAAGACCCGCATACTCTGTCAATATAAACAGCTCATTGTAACGTAGCAATTCTTATTTTCAGGTGATTATATGTGAATGAATACAATGTTGAATATTATATAAAATATTTGCTATATCCCTGTAAATTTTACACAAAAAAAGTTGGTTCATACTAAAGTCCTGCCTCTCACTGGACAGATAACCAGTCATACTCAAAGATAAGAGGGTGCCAATCAGATTTCAGGGGTGGCCAGTGCCAATCATGTCTATCTTTGCCTGTACTCTCTAATAAAAGCAACCCTCAATAACCATAACAAAATTTCTTCTGAAAAACACACCTGTATCAGTGACATGTCTTGTTTCACTGTACCTGCACTACATGTTTAAGATTGTACATTCACCCACATGTATTTAATGTGCAACACATCGCCTACAGGATTACTTCTATAATGCATCTTTGGCTTTAATGTATACCATTCATATTTGGGTTGTCCTGTGTGAAGTGCTGGTAGTACAGTGCAGCCATTATCAACAGTTCACAGTGAGACACTCTGAAAGAACCTGTATTGTTTTGTTCTGCATGGAAAACATGTTTGTTAAGCCACCTTAATTAAAAAGCCTGACAGTGCTGCGCAAACACTCTTAGAGCGCTCTCAATTTAAAACAAATTTCTCTCTGCACTTAATGACGACTTGTCAGAGAAATGTGGCAGGTGTTGACAGGACACTACTAATCATAGAAGAAAAGGAAATTCAAGAAATGAGGAGTTCAATGAAGAGGGAAATGAAGAGGGGAGGCGAGTGGTGATTAGAGTTCTCCTATGGATAGTTGCTTTTAACTTGTGTCTGTCTGCCCACACGCTCTCAAGGCAAGAAAGAAACAGAACTCCCCGTCTGCTGTTTTTTCTCTTTTTTTGTGTGTGATATCTAAGCAGTGATCTGTGATCACACTGGAGGCACTGTCTACAGTAGTGGCACACGCATCTGTCTCTCATTAAAATCTGGAGTGTGAGTGTGGATACACTGACCCTCACATGTGCGATTGTTTCACCATCTTTGTTAGAAGAACACCCTGTTATTTATCTACTCTTATGAACGTCCGTGCCTCCCTCACTCTTTTTTTTCTCCTTTCAGTTTCACCATACTTCAGCCTTTTGTGGTGGCTTTTGTTCTTGCTCACCGCTTCCACCTTGAATTCTGAATCTCTCGCACAGATATAATGCAGAATCAACAGTCCCTTCTTCTGGGCTCTATCTGCTCTCCCTTTTATCCAGGGCTGATGAATGGCAAGATAAAGACTGTGAAGACAATTAGACAAGGCCACACGATGCCGTAATGGCTGAGCCCACTCACCCCCACAGTGACACGGACATTGATGTTCCTTCCAGAGGATCAACGCAGGTAGAATTATAAAGAAGCAGATGCACTGCTGCGGCTGCAGCCACGTGCGTGCATTTGACGGACATGCCATTGCTTCTGACTGTTTGGATTTCAAAAAGGTATTATGCTGACTGAGTGATTCACATGGACAGCAAACTTCAGCTTCTAAAATCGCCACCAATACGAAGCTGTTACCTCACCAGGACGCCTCATTATAGCGGCCCTTACAAAAGCTGCTATTAGCCAAGTTGTCTATAGCAAAACTGGCTGTTCTGTCAGGGACTGGGGATTAGGGTGACCACACATGATGGGGCTGCATGTAGGGAGCCGCAGGTGTCACAATGTACACGTCTCAACTGGGTGGCTCCCCTGGAGAGAATGTGGCATCATGTTGGCTTGAAGCAATAATCCTTTTTTTAACAATTGAACATACTATTCCTTCTCTTTTGTCACTTTTCTCTTGTCAACCTTTGATGTCAGTCACTTCTTCTTCACTGTAGCCCATCATTTCTGTTTTTTTCCTGTCCTACACTTCTTCTGTTGAATGCCAAGATAAACCTAGAATAGCGCATACAGTAGCATGGCTGCAACTAATGATTATTTCCATTATCAATTAATCTGTTGATTATATTTTGATTAATCAAAAATCTGTTTGTTCCATAAAATGTCAGAAGAAAACAGAAAATATTAACATTTGAGAGGCTTAAATCAGAGAATTTGCACATTTTTTTTTCTTAAAAAATGACTCAAAATGATTAACCAATTATCAGAATAGTTGGCAATTAATTTAATACACGACAGAGTATTGGTTAATTGACTAAATATTACTCCTCTACAAGAGCATATCTTTGCCAGGGAAAACCCCAATGAATATTTGGATGTGACCCTTTCATAATCACCAACATTTTGGTTAGTAACTGAGGCTTTTGGAGGCTTCTGTGGGCAAAAATCCCCTCATAGATTTTAACTGCCTAATGTATTAGTCACTGTAACTTTGTATGGTCTTTTTTGCTTATGTAGGTCATGTAATAAATTGAGTCTGTTTCATAACCAGTTAGGAACTCCTTGTTGTAGCTTTAATTGCATATTTTTTTCAGTTACATTTACTAGTTACTAGTGGGAAAGCCTTGTTTTTAGCCTAGCAGTTGGTGATGATTTGTGGCCCTCACCAGCCAGTAAAGGATTGAGGAGTCAGCAGTTGCTATAGGTCATAGTTTTGTTTTGTTTTTTTTCTAAATTGTGAATTACTGCCATCAGGAAATGTCCATGAGCACATAGTCATAAATGTGTGCAAGTTGATGGGTCCAGTAGAATGAGAGATTAGCGGTGGACAAGAGCCAGCCCCACTGGTTACACACAAACATACGACCCATCACATAATCTACTCCAGTTTACACCTGGCGGCAATGAAAAGGAGTTTGCATTTTTTCAAATATGGAGAAGAATATCACTCTCTACCCTGTAGTAACAGAATTACAGGGCATTTTGCGAGTGGGCATTCAAGAATATACTTTCTCAGCCTGCAGTATCAAGCTATCCTCCTGTGATCTGTGTATTATTTGCTGGCCATGTCTAGTGAAACGTATTTGATCCATCAGCTGTTCTCCATCTCTGTCAAAGCAAATCCTGCAAGGTGTTTTGTACTGTATGATTTGGTCAGACATTTACATGGCTTTCTTTTAGGACATTTCCACTCAGCCTGTATTCCTATTTCAATGCTCTGGAGCTGTAGTCTGATTAATGGCTGACGCCCTTCCACACATATTGCATGTGTAAATATGTTCTGCCTCGTAGTACTCCTCTGTTGTCCAAGAGGGGACGGAGGGATGCCAGTTGCCTCTGGCTTATTGCACATGCATCGTGTAGATCAGCATGTTTTTCTGTCCTTACAGATGTTGATCCGCTGTACAGGAAGAGTGCTCAGTCCGGAAAAAGCACATTATCCATTTTGAGTGGTCTGCACAGTGTACAAACATTGCAGTAAAACTCAGGGCGCTCAGAACTGTTCTCTTTTGGTCGCTTTAACAATGTAGAACACTGACTGCTGCAATATGTTTTTCTCTGCGAGAGACACAAAGCACTTGATCAAATGGGCTATCGAAAGAAGCTTCAAGCACAGAAGGTTTATCTGTGGTCAAGAAAGTGTTTATCAGTGATGAAATAACAGGAATTACTGCCTCGTGGTTGTATGCCTCCGCCGACCAGTCAAGTTGATGTTTTGATCCATGTCACTGCACACATTTAATGTGTAGTGAAGACTCATTCTCATTCATCCTTGAGTCCAAGTGGACATTTTCATGGGATATTGTGTTCACAACAACAGGGGGTTGAGGTAACAGGGACTTTGAACTTTGACCCATGACTTCCAAAATCTAATGAGTTCATACTTGAGTCCAAATGGACATTTGCACCTAATTTCAAGAAATTCCCCCAAGTTTTTCTCAAGTATCACGTCAGTGAGGTCACAGTGACTTTGATCTTTGGTCACAAAATCTAATCAGTTCATTTTTGAGTGGACATTTTTGCACATAAACATAAGGAATTACACAAACCCTGAAAAACTTCATGCCTCCGGCTGTGGTTGCCGGCATGGAGGCGTAAAAAGAGCAACATGCGTGCAAGGATAGATACATATGTAAACATATGTTCACAAATCAACATGTGTGATGATATTATGATGCAACGGGTTTCTGTCTCAGATCACATGCTTTGAACATCTTAAGCACACATGCTTAAAAAGAGGAATATCACTGTTGTGTTGTGTATAAGCGTACACATTTACATAAGTGCTGCTGGCTGTGTTTCTCTTTCTGCTTCTCATTTAAAGAAGACAAAAAATATGATTACAACTGATCTATAACTGCAGCAACTAACACCAACACACAAAGCTACAACCTTAAGAAAATTGATGCCTCTTCTGCATCAGAAGGCACAATTACCAGACTTTGATAAATTCCTATTTGTTTGACTGCATCTGTTGGACACGCGTCTGTGGGAAGGAGAAAAAAAAAACTGACTGTAATCAAGTTGCTGCCTCGGAAAATGTCCCTCATTTGAAAATATCCTCAACAGTGACACCATTATCAGTTTGTCTCTCAACAGTACACGGAGGGTGTAGCAGGTGGTCAAGGCACAAGTGTGTATGTTAAGAGAACACTCTGAGCTGTCAAGACTTGCAATGCCAACCTCTCCTCTCTTTTCAGAGAGAATTACACCCAGTATGCAGCACTCAATGCTGGATCTCTGTGTCTTCTCTTGTAAGGCGAGATTTACATGACAGTAAGTGGGATTAAAATGCACAGAACTGTCATCAGGGGAGCCATTTATAGCTGTGGCTGCAGGCAGGGTATATATGAGTGGACAGAATTTCTGTAAAGTACCAGCATAGAATCGCAGAAACCATATCTTATTTTATGTTTTGTGCTTGTACAATAAGAGGTTCTCATAAAGAAAACCCAGTCAAAGCTCGGTTCCTGAGGCTTTTTCTTCATTTCCCTTATATGTAATGAGATTTTGTTGATGGGAATAGATGTGTTGCCCTACTTCCCTCTTGTGATGATTAGACTTGGGTTTATGGTGTAAATTTCTCATGAAAGTGTAGATGTTGTTTGTGCCTCTTAATGACACACAGTGGGTCAGATAACCAGGCATGGTTGATCATTGCACCACACTTTCTTTTCATCCTGGCAGTTGAAAAACAAATGGCATGTTTCATTTGTAGAAGAGGAGAGGAGGTATTAAAAATAGGTATTTGGTAGCTTGTCGGGATGACAGGCATTGAAGCCGGGACTTAACAACAGTGCCTGACAATGGAACCATTTCAGAGTTTTCAATTATACATTTTTAGGCTCTGTAGTGGAAGCAAGCCTCGCTTGAACGACATATTGAGAACTCCACCTGGCAGCAAAATGAGAAAGCCAGCGTGATTTGCATTCTGTGGCAGGGCTGTTAACTTGTCATCAGCGGCGCTTGACAATTGAATGAAAATAAACATCTACAACCTGCACTCAGTGGAGTTAAAATCCAATTTAAGTTAGGAGTCTGAAGAGGTTTTTGAAACATCCATTATTGCCTTGTTCTCTTGTTATTTTCTCTTTTCTTTTTCACATTCAGAGTATGATTCCCAGTTAATTTATTATTCACTTTCACCCTGCACTCTTGTTTACAAACACCAGCGAGAGATACTCCCGTCATGACAGTTACGTGTCGGACAATGTGATGAAGCTGAATTTAGCCGAGTCAGAACTGTGTAGCTGAAAAAACAAAAAAATAAAAAATCCCAGAGCCTGTTTGCCCCAAAAAAAATAAAAAATAAAAAACCCAAAAAACACTGTTACACCTAAAACTCTTCTGATATGTGCACATGTTGATATTCATAGCACAGCTGAGTGTTTTTTTGTGAATGTTGTGAGTGCTGTTTGGGGGAGGGAGAGTAGTTATTTAAAGTCAAACTGAAATTTAAATTCATTTTTGCTTGTGTTTACTAAAAAGAAGAAATTTAAGTTTTATTTGCTTTTTAATAGCTTCCCACATTAGTGTTCTCCAGAGGCATTCATTTTGTGTTCTAACTGACAGTGTTGGTAATATGACTGGTGCAATCCATGCATGGGAAGGCACTCAAATAGCTTGTAATATCACTTGGAAGTTAAGTGAAACTGAAAGCAGAGTGCTGTTTGCTTCTGCATATTTACACTTTTCCTGTAAAATCACATCTAGACATCTAGGGAGGGACTTGTTGGAGAAGTCGATCTGCCACGACTGGCATCAGACACTGAGTGGCTAACCAAGCTAACTAGCTAATGTCACTAAGGTAACGGTTAAGTGAACTACTTAAGGATCAAGTAAAGCCACCTTTCTATCTGGAAACTCTGTAAATCACCTCGGCACTGTATTCTCTGATGGTCTCATAGGCTGCATTCGGGGGTCAGTTGAACCTGGTTCCATTGCTCGCTAACCACAGCTAAGTTAGCAGGAACTTTGTAAATCATCCAAAGATGAAGCTGAGCAGCCAGAGGACATCAGAGGGAAAATCAGATTGCATTGTTCTCATTAAAACATGATCCAATTTCACCCAAATCAGTGAATGTTAAGTTAAATAAAATAATTGTCTCCACGCCAAAACGGTGACAGTTGAAACTGGAAAACAGTGATGCTGAAAAAAGCTGACAGCATAAAAAACAGAGGCAGATCATCAGAAGACACATCAGGATGCAGAAAAATATCAAAATCAAATGAAATCATTTTTAATGTCTGTGTATTTTTCAGTTTTTTTTTTTTTTTTTGTCGGTGCCAATACCACCTTTTTTTCTGTACAAGTTTTTCAATGCCAATTAGTGAGTTCATCAGATTCTGCATAAAAAATTCACCCACGCATCCATCACCCACCCGAATGTATTATTTTCTCAAATTTAGATACCCTCACCTGCACCCCTGCCTGTCTCTACCCACTTTCCAGGTGATGTCTTTATTGTGCGTAGTATTTAATGTACTGTATGAGTGTTTTCTTTAATGATTAGAAAGGCTACTTTCAAGTTTCTTTTCAATGTCTCTGCAGCAAATACAGCAAAAGCAGCAAAACTAAACTGTAGTTACAAACTTTGACAGGACAGAGGAAATTCTCTGAGGGAAATAGAATGAAATAATCAGTTCAGTTATGCTCCTGTGTGCGTATGCATACCCAGCGTCTTTCTCTCACACTCTCTTTCCCACCCGCAGCCCATCCAGTATTAATCAGGAAGTTAATTTTTATGACCTGCCCCACCTGTCATAAAAATTCTGTTCCGGTTTTGTTGTCAATGCCATTTTTTGTATGTCAAATTTATTCTAGCTCCATAGACACCAGCTCTCTTACTACATCCATGAAAGAAAGTTAGTAATGTTAACGAGCAAGGCTAATTAGCTTCTGCTCTCCGTGCAAAAGCTAGTTAGCATAGCATGCTAGTTTCCACTTTCCAAAAAGAGTACAAACTCAAAATCACAATGAGTTCTCCCAAATACTTACTGTTGTAAAATGGCAGATATTAAAACGGTATATAACTTGGACTGTGTGGGCTTGTTTACAAAGGGTTATAACATCTTGCATCTAGCGCACTACAGAACTTGACAGCATGTCTCCTAGATATGAAGCCTTTCAAATGACAGTCAACAGCTGCCATGGAAAATACCCACCCAGAGGCTTTTGATCTTAGATGGTGTTTCCACAAATATGTCCAACAACAATTTTATTGACAATTGGAAAAAAAAATGCATGTAGCAGCTCTAGTATCATCATAGTTTATATTTCTGTACACAGAATTCAGTTCTACATCCAAAGTTTTCAGGACAGACATCTGCAAACACAAAAGGAACAAAAGAACATCTGTTAGCTTCTTTTATCAAGACTTTTTGCATACTAAAGAGAACTCGAAGACAAATAAAGTGAGTGTGAACAGTTTAGGAGGGTTTTTTTTGTACCTTGTAGTCCAAACATCAAAAGGCTGGACGTGTGCAGATAGCAGAGGTGCGGGAGAGTGATTCAAGAAGACCGGCATCTGGCTGGTCAGCTCAGTGTTCCACACTCCGGGCTGACTCCTCCAGCTTTTGAAGTCAGTTTCTTTTATGTCACCTGGGGATACATTCTTAAAAGAGATAGAGCAGTCGATAAGCAGTTTTTTTTTTTTTTTACTCCACATCTACAGAGCTCCACAACACGCACTGGGATAAGAATGATAATAATCTCCTTGCTCCTGACCATTCAGACAGATAAATTGCACGGGAGGCTGGCTCATGTAATAGGCGCAGACTTTAACAGCGCTATTAGATTGTTGAATGGACTGACTGGAATACTCTGTTTTTGTGTAATGTGTACACTGATGTGTAATGTAACTTTTCAGAGCTCTTCAGGAAATCAGAATTTCGAACTCTTAAGCAAAGAAATGAACCTGTTTCCGTCAGAGTTTAGGTGTACAACTGATTTTACTCCAGGGTGCGACTGATATAGAAGCAAACAACACATTTTTATTCACAAACACACCTCTGTAGAGATGTGCAGACATGAGTCCCTGCCCCCCACTGTGTACCTGCGTAGCTCAGATGTAGGCTACAAACAGTCTCAGAAGCTGCCTGTGATCTATACATAGAAGAGAGGCAAACGGCAAAGGCTAACTTTGATGGAGCATTTTTATATTTATTTATTTATTTCTCTAGCACACACACACACACACACACACACACACACACACACACACACAAAATAAAAACAGCAACTTGTTGAAAAAGTAAAGTTAAATTGAAGATAAGTGTCACTCAGCCTGACAAAACAGCATTTACAGACCAGAGGGGGGGGGTTCTAGTTTTCCTCCATGTTTTATGTAAAGAAAATGATGTTTGAAGGTTGTGTATTAAAAAAATACACATCAGAGTTAAAAATAACGTTAGCTACATATTCAGATTCATGCACGAAGCATATACCAACAGTACATATGTGCGTGTTTCATTGCAGGAGGCTACATGTGTTGATATGAATGTCAAACAGTAAAGTTTTCGTGTGCCAGGTACTTGACCGTGGACTTACCTCTCAGTTTGAACTCTTGCTCTCCAGTAATCCAGTGAGGGCCGATGAAAACTCAGATGACCTCAAACTTGACCAGCCTCACTGCAGTTTATAGCTTAATAAGTTCACTCTTTAAAAGTTCATGTTTTATTGAAAAAGCGGACGTCAGCTGGTTTAATGATTTCCAGGCTGAACTGACCACATTCACATTAATTTATTTACATGTATGAATTCAAAATAAGCCTTTTTTGCTTGTTTTTCAATGTGGATCACATTAGATGGTGTCAGTAACGTATTTCAGTACCTTGGACTGCAAACATTTCCTCCTAACAGAAGTTCTGCAAAGCAACAGCAGCTGCATCCAATAGAATTCATTTTGAAAAACTTTGTGTACTTAATATTTCTGAGTTTTGACAGTGTGGGTATTTATACCAGCACACTACACAGTTAAATACATGAAAGATTTTGGGCTGTAGTCAACCAAAGTAAATCTTGGTCCAGTTAAATTCTGCCAACTCTTGATTTGCTGATGGGGGAAAAAACTGAATCAGCCACAGTGCAAATTGAAATTGTAAATTACAAATTGCTAATTGAAGTTGCACAATGTTGCCAAACAGTTTGACCGTTTCTTGTTCACACATAACTTTACCATTACCTTGAGGGCATGTCCATCAAGTACAACACAAACACACCGATGATGAGGGTCACAGAGCCTTCATATATACACAAAGCTCAGTGCTAACACAGCTAATGCTGCAATATAAACATTCACAAAAAGCAACATGAAAAAACAGTTACCATCATCCAACCTACTACGAGGCTTAACATTCACATAGCTTCTTTTAACTCTCCCTCAGTATTACAACATTAGTTCAACATTGCCTGAGCCTGTGGTAGTTGCCACATAAGCAACATTTTAATGCCAAATCCAGCAGCATAATACACAAAACAAACACTAAAACAGTATAATCATGGCAAAACTTACAGCTTTCAAGTTTGAAGTCAGGTCATAGTCACCATCAATATATAATCTATCAATATATTAGTTTGGAGCAAAGTAAAATTTCAATAAAAAGCCTGTCACTCAAAAAAAAACACATCAGGTCTGCATATGCCCCGCCCTCTAAGGGCAACAGTGGATTAAGAAGCGCTTTCCTCCATATTAAATTAAGTCAGTCTTTGGTTATATGATTCACACACACAAGTCATACGTAAGTCTCAAGTCAAGACAAGCAAGTCCCCAGTCAAGTCCCAAATATAAAACTTAGAGTTTGTTGTCATAAACAAGCCATAATTGAGCTCTTCACCAATGTAAATAACAACCAAGCCTCGACTTAGCGTCCTTTGTGCAACTTCAAATTTTGAATGAAGCTGGAAATCACTGTGTGTTGTGTTGCGTTGCATTATGTAATGTTAGTTGATTCAGGGAATTCAGGGAAGTTAGACATTTTTAAACAACTTACTTTATCATTTTTGGGCTGGAGAGTTGTGTTCAAGTAGAAAGGCTCAAGTCTAAGTGAAGTAACGGTGTCGACTCCAAGTCAAGTTGAATGTCCTTTTTGATTAAAAGAATCAAAATGAGAAGCAAATATTAGTTCACTGTGTTGAACAATATTATACACAAACTACACACACCTACAGCTTACATGCAGTGTTTCAACATTGGCAGACAGACACACGCATACACAGATAAAGAACACACACACACACACACACACACACACACACACACACACACACACACACACACACACACACACGCACAGATGATAACACGCCTGCTGTTATCAGAATGTCCACGATGGTTATAAGATGAGCACAAGCATATTTACCCATCTCATTCATCTTGTGCTGTCCTATCTATCTGGCAGGCCTGTGCAGACACATATATCTCCCTATCCAGGGTACAGATGCAAGAGATCTATTTAGCTTTGCTCTGCTATTATCTCTTGTTCCTTCCCTTCCCCGTGCATGCATCCTAGATTTATTTTCTTTTCCTATTCTGTTTGTTTTCTCCCTGTTTTGCCACTTTTCTCTTCCTTTTCTGTTTGGTCTTGGCCTGTTATATTTTCATCCTTACTCCATGTTTCTCTCCCAACATTTTAGACAGGTCGTTACATTAACTCTCCTCTCTTCACCTAAAAAAAAAAATCTTTGGACGCATGGATCTCATTCTTCTGTTCTGTTCTGCTTCCTTCCCCTATCCTGACATGTCATCTCCTTTCAGCCCTGCCCTTCCTCCTTGTCTTGACCCCTGTCATCTTTCTATTTGTCATATTTCCAGTGCTCGCTTTTTTTTTTGGTTCCCTTGTTTCTCGCCCTGTTTTCTCCTCCCGTCTCCTCCCTTTTCTCCTCTCCTTACCTCACCTCCTTGTCCTCCCCTCCTTCGAGGCTGTTAGAGTCTTATTTTGTTCTAGGAAATCCAGTCAGCCTGGCCCATCTGCATGATTATGCACAGCACCACTGATTGGTTCCAGGGAAATCATTCCAGTGGAACATGATGTCCTGGATTGAAATAGCCCACAGAGTAACAAAATAACTCACACTTCCTCTCCAATTTCAAAGTTGCAAACTTTATATCCACTAATTTCGAGTCTGATCAGACACCCAAGTCAGTCCTTAAGTGATTAGATTAATATTTTTCCCATATTATGGATTACAGTAATTGACAACTCTATCCTTTTATTTTAAGGCCCGGTGCTTCAGGGATCAGATTCTTCATTAAATCAGAGCAGATCTGACAAGGTAATTTGGTGCATCTGCTATTAGGTGACAGTTTCATTAACTAGATTCTTTTTCCCTGACATCTGGATTATCACAATCTATGGTCTGGCAGACTAACTGTTAACACCAATTCCTTTTTTATCCTATAAAACTGATTGAGATAGTATATAGTCATTCATATTAATTTCTTTCTTCATAAAAACGTTTTATGTCAGTGGAGGTGGTGGTTGACAAAAGGGTTTCTTAGTCAGAAATGTTTTTGAGGTTAAAGGGGAATCATATGAAGCCTTGAACCTCAGAGACATTTCTCCAGAGTGTGTCCAGCTGTGTGAAATCTGATGAATTGCCTCAAATGATGTCACTTGAGTTGGTGTCACGTGGGGCTCAAGACTTCACAAATGAACAAAACTGGCAGGTGTGGAGTTACAATGAAGTAAGGTTACCGGACCTGTAACATTCTCTCCAAACTGTAAATCGGTTGTGCTGCATAAAAAAAATCTGTTGCACTGACTGTTTTTTAATTTTTTAAAAGTGTCCATCAAGAGCCTGGCAGTGTTATAGGAGTGCAGTGCTACATCCGTGGAGTACTCTTGTGATATCTCACTTTCTGTTTGCTTGTTTTTTTTCTGGCATAGAGCAAAGGGTTCTGTAGAAATAAGAAGAAAGAGGCTACCTCACAGTGTGTGAGAGGGAAGTTTGAAAGTCATACATTTATGTTTGGCGAATGTTAGATCTTGGGAAAAAAAAATATCCTCTCTATTATAGATGCATGTCTAACGTATTTGGTGCAGTTTGCAAGGACATTTCATCGGTTCTCTTCCATTAAACATTTTCATAATTGAGGACTATCCTGACTCAGTTTTGCAGAGGAGAAGGTAGCTGCTTTGTAGGATGAAAGCTGCCAGAGAAAGAGTGGACGCTGCTATTCTGAGGTGTACTTTTAACTATAATCTATAGAGAAAGGACAGGACCATTTATTGGGGAGGGGGGTTGTAGCTTTTTATGTTCAAAATCATATTCCGGTAAAAGTTAGGGAGGATATTATGCATAAAGTAATTGAGGTATTATGGCCTGGAATTAACTTCCCTCACATTAAATCTGTTTTAGTGGGCTGCTGCTTTAGTCCACCAAGCTCAAACTGTAATTATTTAGAAGATATAGGTGAGATGTTGGACAAAGTATGTGAATTGAATATGGAAGTTTGCTTACAGGAGACTTAAACATCAGCTTTTTGTGGCAGCATTATTGACCGCAAGCTGTTATGAATTTAGATCATCTGCAGTTGCATGGATTGAAAGCTATCTGGTAAATAGATCACAGAAAGTTTTCTTTAATGGAACTTATTCAGATAGCATGTCTGTGGAATGTGGAGTTCCTCTGGGGAGCTGCGTAGGCCCCAAAATTTACTAACAATTCTAACTACTAACAAAGCTCGCTTTGACTGAATTGAGTTTTTGGCCCATTTTAAAGATGTGTGGATATAGATGTGAACTCCAAACCCCAACAGGGACTGTGCAAGAACCGTACCATCTCTGCATCTTACTTTTTCTGTTCTCTAAGCGCCATAAATATCAATTTGTTTGTTATTTTGTAGGGCAGGGGTTCATAGATGCTTGAATTGCAGGTGTGAGGTTATCTGTTTTCTTGTCAGTGTGTGGAAACACTTATGAGCCCACTGAAGATAAAAAACTGATAAGCAGAGATAAGTAGAGGCCATGTAGCAGAGAAAAGTGTTTAATAATAGATGTTCAAATTTGAACAAATATGCCTCAGTGCCTCTCCAGTAACACTTCTAGCTCAGAACTCAACTGCCAAAGTCAAGTATAAGAAAGACATGAACAAGGAGAGACATACTGGCTGAGGTGTTGCCCAGATTAGCAATGTCCATATCAAAGGTAAGCAGGATCAATTGGAATATTACAGAAAACCCAAGAAGGGCTGATATATGGAGTATATGAAATGCTCGACAGACTAGCACACTCACTGAGAAACATCCAGAGTGTAGCTACCCGATGGTAAACTAAGGTAAAGACGAGTCTGTTATCACAACTGGAGACTGATGAGGCACTAAGGTTCAATGCCACAGAGTGCAGCTTCAAGGCCCCACCGACTATAAGACAGAGCAGTCAAGACGAGACACACCAACCTGAGCACAGCAGGGACTGAATACAGAGAAATAGTTATTTTCTCGTGGAAGGCTGTAACAGCAAGTTTCTGAACATGCCTGGGGCAAAAACAGAATGTTCTGCTTACAAGCATACTGAAGAACCTCAGACAATCTCTCCTTGTGTCCAACTGTCAACTGCACACACGAGGTCACTGAAAGGTGGACGCACAGTTAGTCACACATACAACAGTCACACACATATACTACAAAAATAAAAATGCTAACTAGAACTATAAAGGCTTCTTTGTCTGTGAAAGAGTCCTCTATGAGAGGTTCTAAAGGAGAACCCTTCTATGGTGCCATGGTTCCACCCAGCACCCTCTCTGCAGGCTCTATACAGAATCTTTCTACCTTCTAAGGGTGCTAATAGGAACCCACCCAGGGGGTTCTAGTGAAAGCCTTTTTATATTCCAAGGGTTTCATCTAGAACCCACCCAGAAGGGTTTCACCTACAACTGTCTTGTCGTCTGAAGGTTCTACACAGACCTTTATTGTACTCCGTGGAACAGGCAAACAATGATCACCTCATTTTAGCCTAGAACCATCTGGGAAGGGTATAAGCCAGAACCCCCTGTAAAGGGTAGGGTTTGACTGAGAAAACAGGGTGTTCTACTGAGAACGCCTTTATATTCCAAGGGTCTTATCTAAAATCCACCCAGGGAGTTCTACAAAGAACCTTTTCATATTCCAAGGGTTTCATTTAGAACACAACCAGGCAGTTCTACTGAGAATCCTTCTATATCCCAAGGGTTTTTATCTAGAATCTATCCTGTGGATACTACTGAGAAACCTTTCATATTATGGTACAACCTTTGATAAAAGAGTTCTTCAAGCATTTTTCTTCCAAAAAGGGTTCATTGGATGAAAAAATGTTCTTACAAAGACCCTTTGATGAACCCTGTCTTCAGAAAAAGGCTTCTTCAGAAGCAAATGTTTTAGTGTGGAACATCAGCCCTTCAGGACAAGAAAAAAAAAAACTTTTGGAACCCTTATTTCTAACAGTATACACACAAACATTCCCCCAATCCAACCTCATGTCCACCACGTGTAGTAATTGGTCTGACTCAGAGGGAAATCTCCTATCTGAGCAGCAGTCCTGGGTTGCAGATTGCCATAGGTGGCTTTCTCAGAGGACCTGACCCAGCAAGGCTGCGGCTTATCTAATAACTGATAGAAGGTTCTGCAGCACACACACATAATTAGTAGTGGCTTCATACACACACGCGCACACACACAGAGAGGAATGTATATGCATGAATAAAATGTTCAGCCATGCACGTACATTTTGAAACATTTTCACGCTAGCACACATTCACATTTGTGTGTGCACACTGACATACAAGCACATACACTTATACACACACGTGCATGCACGAACACTGCCTTAAGAGTCTGTTGGTTCTCTTATCCTCCACATCACCCAGTCAGGGGTAGCCTTGGATAGTCCGTTTGATGTCCAACACTCGGCAAGATTAAAAACAATCAACAACAATAACAGCAGCAGCCACAACAACAGCTCCAGCATATGGCTATTAAATCTAAAAGGCGTTCATGCATCAAAAGGAAAACTAGATTTCTATCATTATTATCAACACTATGTGGCTGCTTCAGGGGCTCATTTGAGCAAATATCTTTTCCCATAGACAACAGATTGGGCCACGCGATGGGTTGAGAGTGGAATGAGCAAATATGCTAATGGGATGACAGAATGTAATGCATAGAGAATACATACAGTTCCATGCACAGATAAACAAACATAGCAAAAAGAAAATAAGTACTGCTAATGTTGTCCAATGTTGCAGAACAAAACAAAGATAAGGTTGAGCTCAAGCCTGAGAAGACTGTCAAGTTAGTCGACACCCACCGTGTCGTGTTCGGCAAATTATCCTGGTAATATAGAGCTCCACAAACGCATGAGATTAAAGCTTTCCCATTTTGACTGTATCTGAGGGACAAAGCAGCCTATCATAATTTATGAGGCAGAGACCAGGCTGCTTGCCTCTCAGTTCCTGGAATGTGGGCAAAATCTGGCCTGAACCTGGCTACCAGTTCTACGGGTCAAAGTGAGAAACACTACACTGCTCAATATGTAAAACAAGATAACCCCATTGAAAGAGTGAGCAAGAGTTCACTTTGAGAATGCATATGTTCTACAGTCTTAGGAAGTGCTAACTAGAACCAGAGAGGAGTCTTTGGCCTGTCCCTATATGAGAAATCTTTTTAGTTCCTGGTAGAACCTTGTACTTGGAGCCCTTTCAAATCCAACATAAAGGGTTATACCTAAAACCATTTGTGAAAGGTTCCACCCAGAGCCCTCTATGAGAGGTTCTGCAGAGAACCCTTCTATGGTGAATCATTCCACCTAGAATCCTCTCTTAGGCCTTTTCCACCAACATGGAACCCTATGAGAGGATCTACAGAGAACACTTCTGTGGTGAAATGGTTCTAACCAGAACATTTCCACCTTCTAAGGGTGCTAACCTGAAGTCTAATTAACTCAAGGGGTTCTACCAAGAACCCTTTATATTCCAAGAGTTTCATCTAGAATTCACCCAGAAAATGTATTTCATAAGAGCCTTACCTATAACCTTATTATCTTCTGAGAGCTTTATGGAGAACCATATTGTATTCTACCGATGAGACAAAGATTATTGAAACTCATGCATTGCATATTGTGGTCATCCATCATTTTAATAATTTATGATACAGTTACCATTGTTTAAATAGAGAAAACATCTCTTAACACCCATATTTTCAACAATCCTTGAAGAACTCTTTCTTCCAAAAAGGGTTCTCTGGATGCAAAGGGTTCTTACTGAAACCCCTGGTCTTATGAAGAAACCTCGCCAATCAAACAAAAGGGGATTCTTCAGAAGAATTCTTATTTGACAGACAACAACATCTATGGTCAGACCAGATAATATGTCAAGATGGCTGCTACCAACATGAAAACACCTCTGCAATGTTCTTGCTGGAGATTGTATACTACGTTGTACCCTGCCCTTTATATAGGCTCATATCTCCCCGGTGTAATAAGTTACGTGTCAGAGATCAGCCCTTGAGTTATGATTATTGCGACCACAGGGGAGTATGGGGTGTTGGATTTAGGGTGCAAGGCATGTCTCATTCACCCTTCAGCTGTCACAAATCCCCTCCGGACGCCAGGCCTCCGCTGACTGACAGGTGTAAGTAATGACTCGAGGTCAGAGGTCACAAGTCAACATAAGCACATAGGCCAAGCACAGCTGCATGCAGACCTGAGCTCCCTGAGGACTCCGTCACTTAGTGAGAGTTTCCATCTTTTAGTGAAAACTCTGCAGACGTAGTGCCTGTGAACAAAAGATATTAATTAATAATAACTGATTTTCACTCCTAAAAGCAATTAATATCTTTTATGCGATTTTGCTGCACTTTTACTCATTATAATTGGTTCATTTGAGAAGTGCAAAATTATTATAAAAAAAACTAATTAATTTATCAAATGGATTCACTTCCAAGCTGCATGTCATGAATTGAGAAAAATATTACTTTTCATTACCTTCTTTCTTTTGCCATTTTTCAGGTTGTGTTCACCTATGCTACAGGAAGAGAGTGGGGCTCGTGGAAACAAGATGGAGGAAGACCACGGTAGACGGAGGAGGGGGCAGCAGTGCTCATTATGGCGCAGCGGATTCCAGAAAGTGAGAGATCAGCCTGGAGCCCCTCGGCAGCTGACAGCAGCTGCATTTTCCAGCCTTGTGAGGATGGTGGTGTTGCTGGTGGAGACGGTAAGTGGAGAGGACAGTAAAAAGGAAGGCAGGGTTGGGAATGGGATGGAGATGTCCGGGGGGACTTAGTTATCATTTGGCATTCCTCTTCTGCTTTCATCACTTTGGATAATGCCTCACATGTGGGTGTAGGGGGAATAGGGAGGTATCATGGGGAAGGGGGAGAGGAGGGATCTTGTTCAAGGTAGACGCAATTTCTGAATTATATTGAAGTTTTGACGGCACCACCCCTCCTACCTCCTCCCTAGCGTTGTTCCTCCAGGCCTTTTGAGCTTTGACTTGTGACAAACACCCGTACCACAGGCATCTGATTTGAGGACAATTATAACTTTCACTCCGAGCTCCGGTGAAGGTTACACTGTCGGTAGGGTGCCGCACATGTGACAACCAGCGGGTGCAACTCTGTCTTTGTGTGCTCTAGATTCTCTCTTTTTTTATATAGCATTTTTTCAAAGTTTTTTAGTGATGACTGGACTTATGGTATTTGCACATATCCAAAAACCTGGTAACCACTCATAATATTTAAAAGTAGGTGTGTTTCTCCTTCCAACCAGAAATGTGGGCTGTGCTTTTGTGCATGCATTTCTGCCCCAGCCTTGCAAACTGTTGCATAGTTGACTTGTTTACAGGCAAAAGGCTGTGTGTCGCAAACCGTGGTGAGACACATACACTTACATACACTGTGTACATGTTCAAAGAATGCTCCTAAAACCAGAAGAATATCGGCATATCTCACAATTGTAAAAAAAAAAAATGCTGTTTCCATGACCTGCATCAAATTAAGAATGTTGTCAAACTTCTGAAAAATAGAGGAAAATTAGTGTGCATGTAAATGTTGCCAACCACAGAAGCACTGAAAACATGTCTGGATTGAGAAGAATAAACGCCTGTAGTCATGGACAAAGAGAGGGATGAATTCATTTGAAACAACATTAAATTTTCATACGCTGTCTGGTTAACTGTTATAGTACATCTGCCAGAGCGTCAAGCCATGAAGGCAGGAGCTCTGCCACGTGAAAACGTCCATTGTGAGAGTTGGTGGGTGAATTACTGACCAAGACGGGAGCACAGACACCGTCCCGATAGATTTTGCTCCCGAATTTCTACTTTTCTGTCACTGTAAACCATCCTGTTGCTTTGGCACAAGTGATGGGAGGAAGGTGAAAGGCCTCTGCGAGTATGTCAGAGGGAACTGGGAAGTATGGCTGCCTGTCTATAGCAATTACACTAACCAAGACTGTGTGTCTGTTTTGGCTGTTAGCGTGCGCTGAGGCTGTTGTGTCCCTCTCCACTGTCTTTAACAACCGATCGACTCTCCCCTGAGAGCCACTTAGTCTGTCCTCCATCCAGCCTCTTGAGTTACAGCTCACCAACACACATGTTCCTGTCAGTGGAGCCGCCATCTGGGCACACATACATACAATAACATGCACATGCATGAGCTCTAACACACACCTGCGCATGGAAACACTCAAAAGTGGACACACACGTGCATCCATGAGCTCCATGTTCTCTGTCGACCCTATGAGGTCAGCGACAGCTTCTCAGGGCCCTGAAGCCGTGACATATGAATAATTTTTTCATGCTTACTCTTCACAATAATCACAGCATTTGGCAGATTCTTGTGGCATCCGTATGAATGTGAAGTGGGTAAAATGGTAGGGATGTTTTCCAGCGTACACCTGTAGTCTCTTTGCTGTCAAAAGGCTTCCGGTGGACAAAATGGGAATGCAGAGTGAGACATCCGCCTGTCTGAGCCATTATCACACTGTCAGGGAATAATTTAAATTGTAAAAATTATTAATGCTGCCCATTTATCTGCTTTTGAGTGTTGTTATTTCTGTCATTTTCAATGCTTTGATCACCACAAAAGAAATTCCACTCACCTCCGTTATCTTTGTTCTGGCAGCAGCAGAAATCTCAGAGATGGATATCTGAAAGCCTGGAAAATAAAACCAGATCTCTCCGTGTGACTAGAAACCATAGAGGTAAGTGAGACTAATGTTTTTTTCTTTTATTGTTTTTCGTGATTTGTGTCAGCTGAGCATCTGAATCAAGCCTGTAATAGTAATTCCACTACAGTTCCTCTGAGCAAACAGTTCTGTAGTGTTGTGGAGAAGGCGTGCAGGAATGCCTTCCCAGCACGCTGTGGGGCAACAGACTCAAAGACATTAGTCTTATTGTATCTGTGTTCCTACGTTGCTACTGATGTTACTGTATTCATCTACATTTTTAGACTGTTCCCACATGAATTTGGGTTGACCTTGAGTTTTGTTGTGTGCACTGATGTCTCAGTGCAAAACATTGCACAAAGACATTCCCACTGTTTATGCTTATTTGTTTTTTTTGTATTATCTTCTGCATTTTAATGCCTTCATTTGATAGTTGAGAGTAGAAAGATGACATAAAATGAGGGAAAGATGAGCTCCGGAAGTCAGGCCTAAAATTCATTTAGACGGCAACGCCATTTTGGCCTCCGATAATTTCAAATTTATTGGGGCATTGTGGCCAAAGTGTGGGGCACCAAGGCCAAAACCAATGGTGCAAAAACATTTAGTTATAATTACATTGTATGAAGACAAAACAGTTTTACTACAGTCGGCTGATAGTTAGCCTGATCAACCACTGTCAGTAATTAACATATACACAGAGAGTTTAAGCTGTTTAAATTAAACTTTCCGGGGAAAATATTACAACAAACTCCCTTTGAGAAAAATAACATTAACCATTCCTTTAGTATTCACAAAACTCTAGAAACACAAGACAAAAGGCATCATATGTTGACAGTCTTCTTGTCAATTTGAGATCAATAAAATCCAGATAGAGAAAGCGCACTACAGTTCTGCCCGTCTGACATATTCTACAGATATACAGCAGATGTTGAAACTGTTGTGAAAGTTGTCATGTTGCTGTTATGATGTCGTTATGACAATCGGCAGATCATTTTCACTCTATTTTTGCTTAGAAGTGTGTGCATCGCACTGAAAAGATATTTTAGATGCCAGATCTCTAGATGAAGCGCCACTGCAGACATGTCTGAGACGTGTGAGCCATGCTGCTCACAGTGGCAGTGCGTCTGCTGTTAAATTAGAAGAAGAGCGAGAGGTGCTGTGACCCAAAGATCCCACAGTTTTAAATGAGGAACTAAGATTCTTTCTTTAAATGGCACAACAGCCAGTTCAAAACAGAGCATGCAACTGGCCAAGTGAGTAGAAAGGGTAATACAGTTACACAGCGGGTCATCCGTAACAAGATGCAGTGATCGTTTGGCAGAGGGATAATTCCTGCTCTGGGACGTACACTCGGACATTGCAATTTGCGGTCAGCACTTTAACCCCCGTAGGTCACCGGGGCGCCCCAGGTTTTTGTTGTGTTGATAGTAAGTCTGATGCTGCCAACAAAAATCACAGTTTTCTCTGACCTTCCTTCCTGAAAAACCCTAGCAAGCCGCAACATCTCTTGTACTCCTGTGAGGCGCTTTTGGTTTTGTGTTTAACTCACACAGGTCTGTTTTCAGAACTGGGACCTGGAAGTATACATTTTAGACATTGTTCAGTCAGCGTGCCCACACATCATGAATCATGAGGCTGAATGTGTTGTATATTCCCTATGGAGCTCTGCAACAGTTAACAGAGTCACATAAAGTATGACTGTGCAGTGTATCTCTCTTCACCAAGTATGAATACCATTACACCAGCTGAAGTGCATCTATGGAACGTAGCTCTTGATGCTATGAGCATCTGTTAAGATGGCAGGTGCTGGTTAAGAGCAGTAATGACTGCCATTAACCAATGTTTCACTGCTCCACATAATTCTGCTTCACATGCGTCACCACTGTGTAGTGCTCGGCCATAAGAACGTACTCTTAGAAGTCGCTGTAAGTGTGGAGTAAAAGGGATGCGCTGTATTTTCATGATGAACTGATTTGATGAATTATCTGCAGTCGTGATGATATAGGCATGTGCTATGTAGCAGAAGTAGAGCTAAAGTGTATCCTTGACACAAAACGCTGAAGGCAAACTTGGTGGGAAATTTACATATCTTTATCCCAACGCCCTCATTAGAGAGAGGTCAGCATTGTCTGTTATCATCCGCTCTCTTGCATCACCCTGTGAGGGCAGTCAAGTGAAGGACAGTGTCGAATTTCTACCCAAGAATGACACAGGTTTACCTCCTGCACTCACCCGAAGCAAAGACATCAGAGGGCCTTTCAATAATACAACAATGTGGCAAGGTTTCCACTTCCATTTTGAGGGTTAGATGTGATAAAACGCAGTGACATGTCTCTTTACACGTCAGGAAAGGAGACAAAGAGAGGAAAGGCTTGTAGCTTCTGGCATGGCATGCTGTGTGCACAGCTATGGCTAGGAACATGGAGAGATGTCAGCCGATCAAATGTGCTTTGGCAGCCAAGGTTATGAGTTATGAAGTTGATATTAGAGAGAAGGGAGCAACGAGTGGGAAGTGTATGACCTTCATCACTCACCATCCATTATTTCTACTTATTTCCACCCGCTCTCCCTCTGTTCCGCAAGCCATGAAGCAAAGGAGCCCTTTTGTGTGAACTCTCTAATTAGGAAGACCTTGACGTGCGGATCTCGTCCATTGTTCCTCTTCATTTTGGTGGGAAAATATTTCATTGATTTTTGCAGCAATCGAAGGCAGGCGGAGCTGAGAGGGGCTCTGTGTGGGATTAGACTCTGCGGGGGGTTTCTGAGATGGGTGGGGAGCGAGTGAGTCGTGTGTGCGCGTGGATCGAGGGGGGGGTAATGTCCCTCCGCATAACCCCTAGCCCTTCTCACCCTCTGAAAGAACCAATTACAGCTGTGATCCTCAAGCCATCATAACTCACCTTTTCCTGCAGCTCCCTATTGTTCCCTCCGTACCTGCTGTACAACTGCAGGCTGTCTTTCTTCACATAATCTTATGATAAATCCAGCTCATTTACAAACATCTGGATTTGGCAAGGCTTTTGTTTATGCTCTCCCTAGCGTTAGTATGATGAAAGATGACAATGTTTTCATAATCAACCAAAATCAGGTACTCGTCAAATGTCCTTTTGTTATCCTATTAGAGACTAAACCCTAGAAATGGTTAATAGATTTACATTTTTATGCCCCTGCTTTGGTGACAGCAGTGGCTGGGGGCATTATGTTTTTGTGCACATGTACCTTCATCCGTCCCATTGTTGTGAATGCAGACTCAAGGATGATGATGATCAAATTCAAACATCTTGGTTACTGTGACCTCAAGTCCGTCCCATTTCTCGTGAGTGTGACATCTCAGGAACACCTAGACGGAATTTCTTATTTAGTATAAACATCTGCTTGGACTCAAAGATAAACTGATTAGAAATTTGAGGTCAAACAGCAAGGTTACTCTGACCATGACCTGTGACATTTTATATCTAAAAGTTCAAAGGTCATCTTCCCTGTGACCTCATAGTGTTCAGCTCTTTATCAGTCCTCTGTACTGCTCTGTAAAAATAGTCTCATGGGGAAAGCACAGTGTTTCCTATATAGTGATAACTTCCATTTTGGCAAAAAATATGCTTTATACTTTTTATTAGCTTTCTTCAAAGTCATCACTACATATATTATGAGACAGATATGGATTTAAGCTGTAACTTGACTGGCTGTCAGAGGAATACAACCACGAGGCAGTAATTCTAGTTGGTCATTTTCTTGGCTCTTACAGTAAAAAAGAGGAGTGGCAGGCCGACTGTTGTCGTTTTCCCAGTGGAGTATACAGCAATCACCCGTTTCTGTCTCTTTCTCCCTCACTCTCTTCCTCCTGTCACTCCAGACTGTCTCTAAATTACGCCTTACCCCTGCAGGTGCTGACGTCTCTCTGAAATGATTATTCCTACCACACAGAAGATTGCTTTTGGTAATTATATGTATCATAATTAAATTTGATGAACTCCTCCGAGACATAAAATCTCATTTGACCCAGGTGCTGGATTCCTCCTCCTATACACAAAAGGAGAAATGTCCTCTACTATTAAGAGAGATACACTCTGAATTTCGAAACCGACATCTTGATTAAGCAAAGCAGTATTTCCACATTTACCGAACTCACTGAGGTCCATCAATAACTTAATTACGAAAACGAGTGAAATGCAAATTCCTCATCATTACGGTGGAATGGATTGAGCAGGATTAGCTATGTTGTTCCACAAAATTTGGCTTCTGAAGCAAGAAAAATAAGCTGAAGGTCAATACCTGTTCAGCCAGACCACACGTGGCTGCATGAGTCAGAGGGCTCCACATGTGCACTAACACTGTTTATAGCAGCAGACGCAGAGTACTCTTCCTCTTTTTTTTTTCCACCCCCATGCTTTCGTATTTATGAATCTGTCTCCCTTAAAAAGCGAGCCGTAGACAGATCGGCTATGAAATTCACATGACGAGGTAGTGCTGTTCACTACAAACGCTTCCAGATGTCTCCGATTCTCATCTTCGCCTTCCAGGGGACTCAGCTTCACCGCTTATCGCTTCTCCCTTTGTATGAATGGTACCCTTGAGTTCTGTCTCTTGTTTGTGCATGTAGTCTGTCATGAGGTCATGTGGCTCAGCTCCCACCACTTTTGGCAGCTCTAGTATTTGCTCCATATCTTTCCTGAGCCACATTATTCATACATGTCTGTAATGTATCTACCTAATATTGTCATTCTCCTCCTACACTGTGTAAATTTACTTCTTTGTACTGTGTGCATACAATATCTATCGCATGTCCATCCAGCCTGAAAGAGGGATCCCTTCTCTTTGCTCTTCCTGAGGTTTCTTCCTTTATTCCACGCATTAGAGATTATTTTTAAACAAAGTTCTAAGGATAGAAGGTTACATTTGCATATGTACAGATTTTAAAGGCCTTCGAAGCAAATTAGAAACATTGACTTGACTTACCCATAGATGCGTGACAAATTAAAGAAAAACCTTAAAGGAGCTATATGTAAGAATTGGCCAGCTGTTAGAGTCATACTCCAAACAAACTGGGGGCAGTACATCACCAGAAAGTATCGCAAAGAATTTTTTTTCAAAAACAGCTAACTTATTAACACTTTTAGTAACATTAGTAGCTAGTAGCATTAGCTACCTTTATAAGCTATTGCTAAATTAGCATTAATGGCTGTTAAACTCTAATTCAGAGAAAACGTTCCAAGTCCAGCATCAGACTTAATGGTTAGATGAGTATGAAAATGACCAGAGTCGCCAGATCTCAATCTGTTTGGACAACCTACGTGATATTTTGGGCCATAACGCCTGGTTCTGCTCACGGTCTTTGCCTGTTAAGAGAAAGTGTTTCCTCGCCACCGTTTCCTTAGTGCTCACTGTCTTTATATGAGAAGTTTTCTGAGATAATTTCTGTTATGATCAGTGTTACTACTACTGCTACTTTACAAAGTAACGAGAAGTGTAAGCAGTTAAAATTTCAAAAATAATAATTATATTAATTATTCTTCCAAGTAACTCTGATTCATTTAGTTACATTTTGACCTAGGTAGACTGTCTTACGACGTGCATGTGTGGCGAGTCAGGGCAGGTCGTGTCAGCTGCTAGCCAAAAAGATAAAATAAGTATTGTCATTACCGTGAGTTTGGCTCCTCGAGAGGGAATATGAGAAGCTGACTTTCTAGTGTAACAGTTCACTGGATCAGCAGTTTAACTTTAGAACGCAATATAGTAATATAACAAGTAACGTAACTAATGACTTTTGATACCAAGTCATAATTTACCTAATTTTACTTTATGAAGGACTAATAAGTAAAAACATATTATGCTTCCTGAGTAACTTACCTAACACTGGTTATGATTTGGCACTATATAAATAAAATTGGCTCTACTTGACAGCATTCTGCCACGATCAAAAACATCAAAATAATGGAATATGTTTTGAGAGAATAGTGTTTAATCCATCCAGTAAAGTTCAGGAGATGTTTAATAACTCAAAGTTGCACTGAAGCTGCTGTGGCTTCCTTTAATCTTTCTTCTATATTTTATTATTTGTAAAATTCTAAATAAAACAACAAAACCCTCCACAGAGCTTGTGAACCATATTCAGACTCAGGTCTCCTCGAGCAGTTTGTGCTGCAGGCTTTTCCTAGACCCCCAAGATCACTGTAAATATGCAGACAGCTTACTGAGGCCCTGCAGCCAGCAAGCGCCGAGATTAGATTTAGGCCTCGGACAATCTCACAAGACGAACAACCAGTCGCTGGGGATTGACACAACTGTAGTCATGCTATATTCTCTGTGTTTTAAAAATGCGCACACGAGGACAAGGATTTGAGAAGTGCCTACTTTCAGTTCTGTCGTCCTTCTCGCTCTGTGCCAGGACTCTGTCTCCATCTCTGTGCCATAATCTTTGTCCCATGGTTGTCAGTTCACTATGTTCCTCCACTGTCCTTCACTCAGTATTCACTCCAAGTTTTCTACTCCCACACTCTGATCTGCACCGCTGGATGGATTGCTTTTTCTCCAACTCTCTCCTTCTCTCTGCAGGAGTTCCCTGCTGTGCACCAATCCCTTTCTTGCAGGTGATTGCTCAGGGAATATTGATTAAGGCAAAGATTTGCTGCTGAGAAGTCACTTTTCAAACTTCCTGTGACTTTAATGTGAAATAAAGTGAGCTGACTCCCTCGTCAGTGATAAACACCCTGTTACGGATGAAGCATACTTTTAAGAGAACGCTCCCCGTACTCATCTCTGTCTTCATCTCTTTGGCTTTCTGTCAGCCTCAATCTGTCTGTCTCATCCTATTTCTCTCACAGTACACACATACACACGCACACACACACACACACGTCAGCTCTCACACCTAAGGTAATGTAGTACTCCTTGTCATGAGTGCACATATCTTCCCCTATCTCTCTAATTGCTCTGATTAAAGTGACAAACAGGTCCAATTAAGCTAAAGGCGTAGGGGAACGATGCCATAAAGAACGTCACCATTTCAATGGTCATTACATCTATTTAACTATTAGTGGAGCTCTACAAGTGCAGTTAAAGCAGCCACATGACCTTGAATTGTCTCCTAAGCAATTTGATGTCTCATGTGAAATGCGTGGTGGTATTTGAGGCGATTAGTTTGAAAGAATTTCCTTTCAAAGACCATATTCATCAAAGGGAAATTCCACTTTAACATATCTTGTATGTTTTGCTGCCATTTCAAATGGTCGTGACAATATTCTACTCAACAGAGTAATTAGAAGAAACAAGCATTCCCATAATTAGGTTTTAGATTTTTTGGTTAACCTGGGGCTTTGTTTAAAGCCTGTTAGATTGCTTGACTGCCTGTATTTCTTGCCAACTCTAGGACGAATTCACAGATGGACTGTGAGGCTTTTGCGGCCGTGAAAGCTGCACAAATAAGGCAAAAAGAAACCATATAATTCTCAAAGCACCCGTAAAAAGTGAAATGCGCCCCTAGTTTAGCTTCCAAGCAAAGAGCATTTTGGTGCTCTGGTGCTATTATATACATATTTGAGTTAGGTAATATGCATAGATTTAGTGCAAAATTGCAAATGAAAAACATCAAATTCTCAAATATCATCTCTAACAGCTAGAAGCCATTATTTGTTTCTTCAGAGAATTGGTGGTAACTGAGGTGCATTTATAAATGGTGTAATACCCAGACTTTCCAGTGATCATGGCAGAAATGATTCTAGCTGGATCAAGAAATCGCCCATCACGTTACATTATATATGCACAGATAGCATAATACACATAAATAGAGATATTCACCATGAGGGAATGAAACAGAAAAATAACATAATGACTGCTGTGGGAAACGGAAACGATCATAACGTTCCATCAGAGAGCAGAGTTGTCGAGGGCGCTTGAAAGCAGCACGGATGACAGTCAGACAAAAACACTCAATACAGAGAGATTCTTAAAAAAAATGAGAGAAAACCTGCAGACAAAAACAAAAGACAGAGCAGAGGGAGACCTGGCTAGAAATAATTCTCTTTCAGATAAAAGATTAAGATTCTGAAACAGTCTCAGCCTCTATGTGAGCTACCTAATCAAATGAGACCATTCGCAAAAAGACTGTCTGTTCCATATAGTTATCTTTAACACCTGCCACCAGGTCAGATTCTCCAAACAGGTGAAACAAAGTCATGCAGACCAGAAGAGCCCATGTATGTATTTTCCCAGGTAAAGATTCCCCATTGGAAGTTAGCCACTTACAAATAGTTAGCAGTTTTTTTATGTTATATTCGGTTGCTAAGACAACACTTGCGTCCAAAAGTTGCTTGAAGTAGCTTTAAATTGAAGAGTAACACCCTCTGAAAAATCTTGTTTTTGCTGACCTCCAGTGGTTTAACTTCTCAACTTGCTGTAGTGATGCACATGTGTCCTTCAGGGCCCTGTGATGTGACTGTTTGATATGGTTACAGGCACACCTTACCACAGAGGAGTTAAAGGCACAGTCAGTAGAGTCTGTCAGTCGGGGGGTTGTAAACACAACATTCAAAGCTGGCTCAATATCTCCTCTTGAATGCGTGCTTACGATCAGGCACTTGGTCACTGACCTCACACCCGTCACACTGTTATTGGCCGGGGTTACACATCCACTGCCTAAAGGCCAATGCCCATAAATGTCCCGAACACAGCAAAATAGGTAGAGCACAGGGTCTGTGCCGATACAAACACTGCTGCACACTTCTAGTAGGTCATTATTGGTGATTGAGAGTGATTGTTTTTTAGGAAAATCTGCCTTTAAAACAGACTTGAGAGAGAGAAATGAAATGCTCCTTTTCAGCCACGTGTTAGATTACTCTTTAATTCGAAGATCTCCACATTTTCATCAACATCATGTCAAAAGATTTATAGGAAAACGGCAACGACATTTTCACCACTTCTTTGCATACACCCAAATAAACGAACAATGTGATGAGTGAAGCACTATTTATTATCACAAACTTGAAAAGTCAGGAAATTAACTGTTTCATGAATCTTGTTGGCTTCCTCTGGGTTTGGCGCAGCTCCTGCACAGCAGTATCTCTGCTTATATGAAGCTGGATATTATCAATCAATTAGAGTCAATAGACGGTTATAGAGGAATGCTGAGACTTGGATACATCCCCATAATCTTTGGACTCACCTCATTAACCATATCATTACTGTGCAACACGCACTCCAGTGTGTGAAGTGCTCTGAAAGTCTCTGGCAACTGGAATTTACGAGACTACTGTGACTGCTTGTGTATTTGTACGTTTGTGTGTGCAAGTGTGTGTTTCAGACCCAGATAAGAGTCTAGATGGGAGGATAATTTCCACTAGTTTGTCAAAATATTGTCACATCTCTTGGAGAGCCATTTTTTGGAGGTTTGCGTGTAATCCGAGTGACGGCTCGTTTATTAGTGGCTGATGGCTTTTAACACGTGCTGCCAGCCAGACCGGCGGTGACAAAAAGCTGTTTATTTCCTTAGCCATTATGAAACCAAGCATTAGACGTCACACTCGCACACAGCGCTGACAGTAGTGTTACTGGATAATAACCCTTCCTCTCCACTTTCTTGACTCACCATTAATGAAAGCTGAATTATTGCCCATTGAGTCACAAACCGTAAAGTGATTGACTTGTTTTCCAAGGCGTTTATTGAGTGCATTTTAGTACAATAGTTCTCAGAAAGTTACAGCTTACAAACTCTTTGACACGTACTTGTCACAATTTACAAGTGGTAGCTATACAGAAACAAACAAACAAAAAAGGAAACTGTTCACGCTCTTAAACAACGTACCTGTGCACACATAAATGTCTGTACACATAAATGTGCCCGCTACACACACACACACACATTCACTCTCTCTCACACACAAATAAATGACATGTGCACACTCATATTCAGCTCCACCATCCATTGTGTACCATAGAGGGATGTTGTGAGTGGTATCCTGGAAAGGTCCCATTTCACCTGGTCTTCCTCCTCATTGGCTGCCCAGTGTTCATTGTGTGTGTGTGTATGTGAATGTGCTCTGTGTGGGCTGTTTTATATGTGTGTAAATCTTTGAGTCCACAGTCTGAAACAGAAGAAAGAAGAGAGAATGGAGTAGTTTAATAAGTTTAGTTTTGTAGGGTGTCGCGTCAGGTCATTCTCAGGTGCACTTGGCTTCCATTGTTCTAACCTATAAATGACAGGCATGAAATCAGCTACTAAAAGGATCGTTGGTCACTTCTCCGACAGTTACAGCACCATGAAACATTTAACAAGCTCTGTTCTTGTGTTTTGTATCAGTGTGTGATGAATGGCTTCCATATGAAGCGGCTTTCAGAGAAGGGATGGCGAACCGCCTCTCCATTCATCACGCTGGAGTGTCATTACAGTCAGATATTTAGAAAGACAAACAGAGCAAATGGAAGAAAAAAAAAAGAATTACGATGTCGAATAATGAATGCATTCTACCATCTCATTCACAGGCTCTTGGGTTCAAAAGCAAATACATGAGACTGAGCTGAATAGAGGACTAATGCATTCAAATTGAATCATTGGCTCCAGCGAACGGGGTTTATGCCAGTTTAAAGGAGCATGTGATTATATTTAGGAATACTTGTTAAATCAATGACTTGAAGAATTGAAAAGAAAAAGCAATCGATTTTGCCCATGATGCAAACCAGTTGTTTGATTACAATATTTTCCATTACCAAACTAAAACAAAGAAATTAACATTTAGGATACAGCAAACATGATGCCACAAAAATAGAGCTGCAACGATCAGTCGATTAATCCATTTGTTGTCGAGCATTAAATTAAGAGAGCGTCTGTTTGTACCTGAGTACGTATTGGCAGCAGCAATTCAGCTATTTACATGGATGAATCTGGGAGAACAGGGTTTGAGTTCTGCCCTGGATGACTACAATTTGACAATTATTGAAATTACACATCAGTGGTAACTGTTAGGTTTTTTTTCATTACAATTTTCAGTATTCAGTCACAGTGTTGTTAGGTTTAGGCAGCAAAATTTCTTGGTTATGTTTTGGCAAAAAAAGTAAGTGGGTAGGTTTAGGTAACAAAACTACTTGGTTAAGTTATGAAACAAAACTATTTGCTTATTGTTAGACAACAAAACTACTTAATTAGGTTATGAAACTAATTAATTCGGTTTAGGCAATAAAAGTACTTGATTATGTTTAGAGAAAGATCATGGTTTGTCTCTGCCACGAGGGTGTAAATAACCACATTGGCTCTTTACACCCTGGGTGCAAATAGCATTGTTGGCTACAGACTGTCTCTGCCATGCCAGGCTACATACACCAAGGTGTAAATAGCCACATTGGCTAATCCAACCCGGGTGCAAATAGCATATGCCTCAAATTAATCACCAAGTATTTTGACAATCGATCAATTGTTTTGAGTCAGGTTTTTAACAAAACAAGACATTTGAGGACGTCATATTTGGCTTTGGGAAACAGTGATCAACATTTCTTTTGTTATTTTGTGAGATTTTATGGACCAAAGAACTAATCTATTCATCGAGAAAGTGCTTGGCAGATTAATTGATAATGAACATAATCATTAGTTGCAGGCTTACACATAAACCACACTGCAAGTTGATCAGGGCTGATACATTTTAATGAACAAACTTTCTGACTTTCATCTAACCATCTTTTCTTTATGCCACTTCAGCCCAGCATCTCCATTCTGTTGTAAACTGACTCATCCCCTTCTTTCTATCACATATGCGCTCACTCTGTCTGGTTTCTGCCCAGTTTCTCTTCATTAAGCATCAGGCTGGAAACCAGACGCATGAATAACATAATTGAGGGTTCTTCAGCATGTGTGTATTTGTTTTTTGACGCTCCCATCAGTCTCTTTCCCCGTTACTGATCAGATGCCTTTCAGACAGGGGGTCCCAGCAGGTGTTTGCACCCCTGCCTGGGCCCACTGGAGCATGGAGCCAGTCATTTCTCTGGCTGGGCCTGGCCTAACCCGGCCCAGCCCAGGCTCGGGACAGCTTGGTTACACCCAGGATAAACGATCTGGAGGTGTGCCAGCCAGCGGGAGTAGCCAGGGAGAGAGGGCAGGACAGACAGAGGAGGAGGATGACTTGAGGGGGTTGAGTATACTTAATAATCTGCTAATGGGCCTGCCATCAATTTCTAATTTTGGATGCAAGGTGGTTAGAGCGGTCGTCATTCATGTCTTTTCAAACAGGGCCAAAAGGGATTTCAGCAGGGTCATAGCTACTGCTCAGAATTGATACTACAATAGCTCATGATAATTGTCTGTGAGCTAAGAGACTTCACTGCCATGGCTGTATGTCAAAGGAATATTGCCACAGGAACATTGAAGTCCATTTGCTCTCAGTTTTAAAGGCCAGTGTTGATAACATTATTTCATCAAAACTTGATTTATTAAATGTATCAACACTTATTCATAGACTGAGCCTGAAATAAGTGACCAGCGAGAAGGAAAACCAATAAGATGAACTGCCAAACCACCACTACCCATCTCCAAGCTGTCCTGAAGTTGTTGCCACCGTGACACCATTGAATTGCACCGACCAATCACGCTGCAATCATAAAGTATCGTCCCCAGACTTAAAAAAGAGAAATCAACCAGAACTACCCTTAAAATATATTTCCAAATACTGCTGTGTCATTCGTAGACAGTCATCCATGGAATTCCACGGAATTTATGTGCGTAAAACTGTCTGTGGCACGACAGCATTTGCACTTCACCTGCCTACTCATGTGGCAGCAGCAGCAAATAGTGAGAAGGCATAGATTTATCCAGCAGCTCAGCTACAGCAAGCTATAGAGGGCTGAGAGCAGTGTAACCATGTGGGCTGTTTGAGTTTGCGTGTTCATCTGGATGGCATCAGGCACCTGTTGGCAGACTTCAAGCCCAGATGTTCATTTTGACTCTGTAGAGAAATGATGCTGATTCTCTCCAATTTCCAGCACCTTGATTAGCTACTCTCCTATGCATTTCAAACTTGTGGCAAACTTTGCCTCACCAGAGATATTTGTGGCACCCTAAAGAATGACTGATTGGATTTTCCTGAAATAAAACCTACCAGATATAGAAGAATTAAAATTAAATAGTTCAAATTATTTGATGGGGGGTTGTGTGAGGTACTAAACATAGTCAGAGTGTTAGTTACAGGAGATGGCAGAAGCAGACAGGAGTGCCAACATGGAGGCTATACAGCTGTGGTATTTTAGCCCCTTAATAAAAGGTACAACTGAAAAAATAATGTCAGTTTTAGTTTAAGGAGTATTTTGAATATTTTCACGGCTTTACTTTACCATCAGACAATTTTTTCCAATAGGAAACTGCCATTATAAAAGCCAAATAACACCTGTAATTTTACCTTGTAGAAAACGTGAGCTGCTGTTCTATAGCTGCTTCGATCTCTTTGTTTGTTTGTGTTATTGTGTGGCCTCTGTGTTTTAAAAGGATAGTTCGGATTCACCTAAGTCACACAATAACACAAACTAGCAGATTGTGACAGTGATAGGCAGTAAGTCTCGTGTTCTGCAAAGTAAAAAGACTGATTTTGCCTGATTTTGAAGTTTGGTTGGTTTGGTAAGAGTAATATTTGGCTTATATAACAGTGGTTTTTATGTCTGTGTATGACAGCAAAGTAAAGTGCAGAAAATATTTTGAATACAGCTTACACATAAAATGATATTTTTATTTTTTAAGGTGGACCTTTTTTTAAGTGCTTAGCTTCCATGCTGATGCCTGACTCTGCTTCTCCTCACTGAGGGCGTGCTGACCAACATCTACTGTACTTAATTCACCGAATAATTAATAAGTGCTTCATACACCCCTGCATCAAATGGTCCAGACTATGCCTTTACATAGTGTCTTTCATGCGTGATTAGCAGGTACTTACCATGGATGTGGGCCAGCCAAGGCGTGGAGGTTCCTCCCCCCTCTGGATGGTGGTGAGGACTCCCAACACAAACAACAACAGAACAAAAAAGAACTAAAAACGTAAAACATATCTGTACAAGTAAGTGCTCACCAGCAAGAGACAGCATGTGTACACCCACATTAAACATGATCTCCAGTAAATGGATATTTTGTCAATTATTTTAACTCCTACAGCAATTTTCATATAGATCTACAATACCAATTCTTCGCCCACAGTTCCTTTAACGTTTTCCTCAGGTTTAGATTCAGTCAGGATTGTCCTTGTGCCCCTGGAGGAGGGTGACGTCTAACCCAGTGTCCATTGTTAAGTCGTCCGAGGGGGAACCAGGGCACCGTAGAAATCTACACATTGCATGTGTCTATCACAATCTAGTCAACAAACATGTCTTTGCCAAAAATGCAAGCAGAGAGTTCTGTACATACATAATCATACATTATCACCTTCAATATGAAGGTTTATTATGAAAGATATAATCATATTTAGCAAGAGATAAACATATTTATATTCTCTGAATCTGGGTGGGGCTGGTTAAGAAGTCCTTTGGCAAGGCCTTCCACCCAGGACTCCACAGGTAGTGTTAAAGTTAAAATACAAGTGGGCGGCATCTTGCTATAGTGATAAAACAAACAAACAAACAGATGGTAAAAAGACAAAAATATAACTAGCTCTGAAGTTTCACCAGTCCGTTTACGATACATTTTTCAAATTCTTCAAAACGAGCGAATGATGTGAAAAGTTGAAAATGGTGCTCCACTGTACATCCCTGTATGCTTCTCCCTCTAATTATTCCTACCGGTAATTGCTTTTTCTTCTGGGGACTTATTTCTGGCCAGGTCAAGGCATCTTCATTGCACACATTGACGACGGTAAAATCACAGGTCACACGTTGTTTCTAAATGTCTCACACTTCGGTTTACAACTTTAACATCTTCTAGTCCAGATAATATAGAAGTACAATATCACTCATTTGACCATACAGTCTGACGTTGTGAGAGGTTCCCTGTGTCGATGTCTGATTGTGGAGTTATTTTGGTTTACAGTGACATGAATGGCAGTCTATAACCACAGCAACCGATGTCTGTCTTCCTTTTTGTGGAGAAATGGAGAAACAGCATCAAGTCTGGACCCTGAACTCCTGTCGTGGATTGCATGAAGTGTGATAGCTAATAACCATATGGTAGTGTAGACCCTGGTCTCCTGTTGTCATGGTAGTGGATTAGATTAAGACAATAGTCTCGACCCTGGCGCGTTCCGACGGATCGGGGGTCATTCGTGGGCTCCCATTGTTGTTGGTCCTGCGAATGCTGCCCGTTCCATGGCACAGCGCCCCCTGTAGTCATGCCATAGTCGTGGGAGACTGGCTCATCTGCACCCTCATGGACTGGATATTACTGAGGATCTTCTTCTGGTGGCCTGCTAGGGTCACTCCTATTCTCAGCAAGTCCCTGGGGAGAAAGAGGCAGAGAGAAAGAAAATTGAAAAGCGAGAACATATTTTGAAGCAATAGATGAAAGGATTTCCATCATATTGAAGATGGAATGGATCATTTGAGTATTAGGCGATTATACCACTTGGAAAAAAAGCATCATTTCATCATCATATCATCATTTTCTGGCGCAGTTACAGTCCTAACATCACCATATATGAAAGCACAATTTCAGGATGGAAAGCTGGTGGCGATGAACACAAAACACAAATTTACAAAATTAATTCCATCACTTGAGAGAAGACTTAGTAATGCATGTTGCTTTGCATTGCAAAGAGACTGCATAAATGCCACCCAGCCCCAAGCATACATTTTTAATAAAAAATGTTAGAATGATTTTACATTTTCACATGAATTTGTAGACCAAGCAACATTGTTAATTAAAGTAAATGAAGTGCAATATTTGCGTCTGTTGCTACAAGAAATACCGTCACAACCCTTGCTTTGAAATATTCCACATAAACAAGCAGCGAATAAATATGCCTCTTAAAAATGTGTATTTAAAAGATTAAGATCATTACACATTTTGGAAAATTGTTCATAGAGAATTCTTAACTATTAAATAGTCATAATACTTGAAGAGCACAGATGGAAATATTCTTATCACGATGACTGTTATTTTCTGTAATAATGAGTTATATTTGATGCATTACCCACACAGGCTTTACTTTGATGCAGTCATTCAAAAACTTGAGTCACTGGGCGCATTCATGCTAAAAATACACACACTTGACGTCGAGTCATTTTTACACAAGTGTGCCCATCGAGTGCCATATGGGCTTGGAAGTCTTCATGTGCACACTAGCAGGTGAACTCACTCTGAGGTCATTTGAGCCACCAGCTGCAGGGAGGTAAAGCCTGAGTTGAGGAAGTTGTCTCTGTACTGGCTCATCTTGATGGCAGCGAGCCAGTCCTCCACTGAGCTGAAGGTGTTGAAGTCAGGTATGGATCTGTCCAACAGTGGCTGAGAAGGCCTGGAGGAGGGAGAACAGAGCGAAGGAGGGGGGTAAGAGGATGTATATAGCAAAACTTTGATGCAATATTAAGCAAGAAGGGTTTAAAGAGAAGGAGAGAAAGTGAGGTTATGGTGTTTGTGTGGGTGTGTGTCAGAGGATGCAAGATGGAGAAGGAGAAAATGTCTGTGTGTGTGCTGGGGGAATTTTGGCTTTGGAAAGTATTTTTTTTTGCCACATTTTAGTGTTTTACACTCTACCTACCCACCTACCTACCTACCTACTAGGGATATCAGTTTTGGTTAATTTTGCTTTTTATAGCTTGACACCCATTAGGCAGTAACTTTTTGAACGTTTCGTCTCCAGCACACACAGAGAGGCTTGTATGACTACGCATCTGTCTATGTTAGCTTCATTTAAGAGTATATTCAGGTCTTGATGGAGATAACGAAGCTCTGAGCGAGGGGCACCCTGGACTACATCTCCCAGCAAGCATTGCTGATGCTTTCATTTGTGAGAGTTACAGCCAGCTTGTCTGCCCTGGCTAGCTTGACTTCTAGCTCATCCTTCTTTTCCTCAAGGTATTTTTCAATGCTTTTAATCACAGTAGCTTTCAAGGGCATAACAAACTCTGGCTAACATTGGCTGTTTTAATCCCTCAACCTTTATAACACTGAGTGACAACAGAACGTTGGCCCACACCTTGATGTTTCGCCATGGCTAGCACAGATGTGATCTTGCAAGCCGTCCTCGGACATGTTAGCCGTGTGCTTGTCCTTAATATTATTCAGCATAGTGGTAGAACTACTACTAAACTGAAGAGTAGCATCTTACATTGGGCTTTGTCTTTTGCCTTTCTGGAAGAAATGTTGACACAAAAAGCTTAATTTTTTACCCCACAGTGTAGCTAGCAAAGTCGTTATTACATTACCGACATTATAGACCAGCATACATAACATAAATCAAATATATGTTCCCCAAAATATTCTCGATTACAGATTAAGAGTTAACTGTTGCCATCTCTATAACCTACCTAAAAACCCACCTGCTGATACACCTACCTGCCTATAAGACTGTTAAAAAAACAGCAAAACCCGTAAAACAATCTCTGGTGTCATTGGAGAAAACATTCAGTCCTTGGCCTGAATGCCAAGTGCTGCAGCTAGTAAAAACTAAGGTACCACTCATTAGCTGGTTGATACTATTGCTACAATGAAGCTTTAGTGATGCTTCCCATTGTCAGATACTAGGAAACTGGCCACATTTAAAGAAAGAATAAACTGAACCAAATACACAAGGGACCTTGAAGGAAAAACATGCTCCATTGCACAAAATCAAACTCACACACTGCCAAAAGTTCACCTTTCAACATGGCAGCAGCCCAGAGCACACAGCCAAAACAAGTGGCTTCAGGACAAGTCTCTGAATGACCCTCAGTGCCTCAGCCAAAGCCTGGAAATTGGAAAGAAAAATCTGTGGAGAAACCTGAAGCTCACAGTTCACAGACAGTCCACGTCCAATCTGGATGAGCTTGAGAGGATCTTCGAGGAAAGGTGGAAGAAATTGTCCAAAACAAGGTGTGCGGTACTGGCCAAATCGTACCCAGCAAGATTCAAAACAAATCAAGGCCACTGGTGCCTCTACAAAATAACGCATAAACATTCTGAATATGTATGGAAATTAGATGTTTCTGCAGGATTTCATCTTTCTAAAAGTGTGTTTTTTGCTCATCGTTGTGGGGTAAAAATAATTTATGCAATACCACAAAATGTGGAAAAAGTGAACCTTCTAAAGCCAATATGAGAGTCTAGATATGTGGGAGAATCATAAGCAGCAGGAAAAAAGATCCTTGAGAGGAAAAGTTCAAGTTTGATGCAATCAACAGTAATAAATGCATGTTTATTTTATGAGGGGATAATAAGTAAGCATGTCCATGCCGGGTTAGTTTGTGCAGACAGCCTGTGTAAATACTGTATATATAAACAGATGAAAAGCTGTTTGTGCGGAATTAATGTCCACTTCAGGGTGAATGTATGTGTCATGTGCTGCTGAGGAAGTCTTTTTACTCACACTGCAGGGATGTTGGCTACAGCTTTGAGGCTGGTGGGGTTACGGATCATCTTGTCCAGGGTGCTGACGATGTCGGTGAAGCGTGGTCGTACGTTACGGTCTTTCTGCCAGCAGTCCAGCATTAACTGGTGCAGGGCACTAGGGCAGTCCATAGGCGGCGGCAGACGGTAGTCCTGCTCAATGGCATTAATCACCTGGATGAGGGTGGAAAGGGGAAGCATGGGTTATCATCAAGTATACACCCAACGTGATTTGTTTCTGAACTATCAATCTGAAGCATTGAGTTTGGCATTATTGGGATCGCCATCTTGTTTTTTGGTTTTTTTGCAACAAGAATATGCTCAGTACCAGCGAGAGCTTGGAGCTGGTGGGTGATGTGCTGCAAGTTCCATGGCAGCCTGCCTGACCACAATCTTTCTAAACAGTGCACTAAAATACAGTCTGTATGTGTCTAAAAACAGTTTAGGAGAGAAATAGGCAGTAGAGTAACAGAATCTTGATCCATATTTTATCAGCATTGCCTAGTTTGACAGGTTGATCTGAGTTTCAGGAGGCTCCGTTTCTTAGCAGGGTACAAAAAGGCAACTGCCTGGCCACAACCTTTCTCATATTACAGCTAAACAGTACACTAAAATATGCTTCTGATAGACAATGTAGTAACATAATCCTGATTTTTATTTGATCAGCACTGCCTAGTTTGACCAGTTGATCTGGGTTTTGTAAGCCTGGTGTGTTGTGATGGACAGATAATGACTTGATGATCAATTACAAGGCAGCCCCGCCCCAAAACATAGCCTGCTTTATTATCTATTTTACTCTAAATAGGATGATGAGACTTGAAACTAGCAGCTGGTACCCTGAATTCAATACAAAACTGTTCGACGAGGGAATAAATCTAATGAGTAGTAGGGTTATTTTGTCACACACACAATCTTACTTTTTAAACTACTGGGATCGCCCCCTGCTGGCCATCAGAAACAATGCAGGTTTAAAGCACTTCCACATTGGCTTTACTTTTCAGACCTCGGAACTCCATCCATGATTTATTTTATACTCTATGGTTGTTCTTTATTCTGATTTATATGATACACTGTATTTTGCAGTGTTTTTCTGCAATCTGGCTGGTTGTCAATACACTCCATCAAAAACAAAATACTTACTCGACTGAGTTTTCAGTGACTGATGCCATTTAAAAACATCTACTCTGTAGTCCTGACACGCTCATCCCTGCCTCAACAACATCCCCCACCCCACACCGACACACTCCCTCTGGTCACTCAAGAGACAGTGAGCATTCAGGCTGATGTGCCCTTCCTCTCGATTTAGCCAATCACATGTCACTCCTGGAGGACAGAGCAAGGAAAGTGACGGAAAGGAGAGCAGAGAGCAGTGTTGCTATAGAAAGAAGTCGCTGGGGAATGAACAGATTGCATATAATTAACACAGTGAAGTACAGCCACTTGACACATGTCTCTTAAAGGCTGCACAGGCTATCCTGGCCTTGTTAGAGAGACTAAGTGTAAGAGTTTCTAAGAGTTTCAGTGTAGACAGAGTTAAAGTCAAGTGTTTTGTGAAGTTTGAGAAGAACTTGAGGAAGATTTAGAGACTTAAGCCAACAATGACCACCCCTCCCCTCCACTGGTTGTTAGCTGTAATGTATGAGGGTAATAAATATGCAAACAAAGAAGTCAAAATAAATATATAATATCAAAGTAAATCATGCTTAATCTGCAGCTATCTAGTCTTAGACAGTACAAAGATTACCCAGATTGCTGCACTGCTCATTGATGGACTCGCTCACCCATATCCATATATCCATACTGTCGGGAGATGTAATCTTATCTTAAAAATGCATAGTTGGGAGATAAGGGTCCGGTGTGAAATCAAGTGTAAAAGATTCTATCATTAAAAATTAGACGCTACTCTGTAGGTTGCCAACTCTACCCCGGAGTTGAGTGCAACTCAGCGAAATCCTGACAAATGGTGCATATGGAGAAGTGGTTGTGTATGTGTGTGTTTTTGACGTGTGCATGTGTGTGCGGACTGAGCAGCCGGACATGCTGAGCGGTGCCAGTCCTCTTCTCTGCATTAGTCCCACCAGGCAGTGTTTGCTGCTGGCCCACTGAGGCAACATCTGCTGGGTTGGACGGTCCTCATGGAGCGGGGTCCATAGAGGCCTGATGGTTGGCTAGTTGTCTCACTAAAGGAGCTTAGGGAGAGAGACCTCATAGCGTGGGACTATATCCAATGGTTGTGTGTGTTTGTGTTGGTGCCTATGTGTTTGTGTGTGAGTGGACCTTATCCAAACGGACATGGGGAACAAAGCAGAGCTCTCAGCAATCATTCATTGCTCTCAAAAGCCGGCCAGGAAGGAAAGGGGATAGTGTGAGACTGTTTCCATAATAAGTCTGCTTTCAAAGTCAGAGTCAAGGACATCTTCACTGATGATACTATGAGATGGGAACTGATAAAAAATGTGTGATTTATTGCCGCTTCCTCTCTTATGAGTTATCCTTGATTGTCTATCTATGGGGTGAAGTGACAGTATAAGCACATCTGTACGGAAACGGCCATTCCATTAATGAGGCAGTTTACTCAGATTCAAACTTGTTTTTTATTGCACGGAAGTTGAGAACAGTGTTAACACTCAACGTAAATGTTCCTTTTTACGATGCTTCTTAAAGATCCCATGAAATGGGCACTCAGACTTCCTAGAATACTTTTGCGTCTTCAGTGGCAAGGCCACGCTGCACTTGTGGGCACAGGGTCGTAGAGGAAAGAGAACTTAAAATCTGTACCAGAGTTATTACAGTTATATGTATTTTAGTTTATTTTTTATTTTAAAGTTTATTTTAGTAAGTACACAATATCGTTTCAGTTTTCTTAAGCCTACTTTTTATTTTTATTGCAGTTAAATAATTTTTTTTAACACCTTTAGTTTTGAGTTTAGTTTGAGTTAACTATAATAATGTTGATCTGTACTCAAGTAGAAGTACTGTTACATTGCTGAGGTATTACTCAACTACAAGTAAAACTACTGGTGTTAAAAATACTTACTCAGTTAAAAAAGTACTCAGAGTTGTAGTTACTTTTTAACTTTTGAACTTTTGAACTGTTGTTGACTTATATTTTCAATAGCTGGCATTCAGTCAGAAGGGGTTTCTCCAAATCTTCAATCTAAATTATTCCCAACTCCTGCTCACTGCTCACGTTCACCTCTCCAAACCTGTGCCTGCTGCAGCGTTTTGTTTTATTTTTTCATGCGGATGTCACGGTTTTCATTGGCCCGTTTGCAATCAGATAGCCTTATTGGCTACAAAAATGCAGATTTAAAGTATCGATATTGATGTCTGCTCGGTAGCGAAGTAATGAATATTTACTACTTGCTTTCATTTTATGTTAATTTTGGAGGCTCTGTGAGCAAAAGCAGTACTGTTTCCTCTGCAGTACCCAAATAATTTCCTTTTAATTGGCTAGTCACTGTAACTTTTCCCTGGAAAAATATAAATATAAGCTCATTTCATCAAGGATTTCAAGGAGAATCCTACCTAGTGATCAGTACTAAATTCAGACTGATTCAGAATCAGTTAGTTAGTAAATTAAAGATTTGAAAAAATACTCATAAAAGTACAAGTAAACAAAAAATTGCTTATGACAGTAATGTGAGTAGTTACTTGCATAATGAAAGTCATACTTTTATCCCTGCATGTGGGTGTAACTAAAAGAGCAATGCTAATTTCTGAAAGTTGCACTTTTCTGCCTGTGCTAGCATGTAAAACTCCTTTTTTTCTTCATCACTGCCTCAAAAGGAAATCACATTAAGAAAGTAATTATGTCATTTCATGGGTCTTTTGATCTTTACAAAGAAGCACTTACATCCTGGTTGGACATGTCCCAGTATGGCCTCTCTCCAAATGACATCACTTCCCACATGACGATGCCGTAGCTCCACACGTCACTGGCTGAGGTGAACTTTCTGTACGCGATGGCCTCTGGTGCTGTCCACCTCACTGGGATCTTCCCACCCTGAGGAGATGAAGCAACAGAAATGTCTGAGTTTCACAACATTTTTTTTTTCAGTGTTAACACATTAAATTCAACCATAATTCCTCAACACCGCTGCGCTTGCCTCGACTGCCCTGCTCCTCCATCCCTCTGACTCTTTATCCCCCCTCATCCACCCAGTGTATCAATCCTCCAGCAGCAAAAACATACACATGATTCTGCCTCTGTCTCAGCAGCGGCTCCCAACAGTGTTTGCCCTTCACACATCGACCAACATCACATTTAGCGTCTCCTCTCCCACAGCCCTGTTTGGATAAAGGAAGATAGGCCTGGGCTTCTGCTCGTACGTCGAGCGTGTCTGCCTGTAATTGGGCTACCTGGGCCTCAGGCATGCCACGCGCCCTGTTGACTGAAATTGACAGCTGCTTGTTTAAGATTCCACACACACCCTCACACACATATACAGACACAGCTGGGAACGTATGCACAGGCACAGACATAGATGATTGCGCACGCACACCCACGCACACAAACGGACAGACTCGCATAAATTCCCATTTGTGCCCCCCACCCTCCCACCAGAGCACCTCCCCTTATATCTGAGTTGAGCTCGCCACTGGTTTAATAATGCCAATTAGCTGAACCTGAGCATTTGCAGATAAGCCGCTGTTGGAAACAAACCCAAACCCAGAGAGCAACCTACACAGACCACCCTACTCCCTGCTCGCTTTCTAGGGAGAGAGAGTGAGCAGGGAGAGGAGAGGGGAGTCTGAGAAGAGGAAGAGGGGGAGGGAAGTAGAAAAAAAAATTTACACCAACATTTGTATGTGGATGCAGACATTTTCTACACGGCTAAACTTTTTTCACTGACAGTAGGCGAGTTTGCAATTCTGTTTTTTTTTTTTTCTGATGTGATCTGGAAAACTGAGAATCATCTTGTGTGTCCAGGAGAGCCGAAAGAAATATGTTTTTTAAAATCTACCTTTGTAACTTCTAACTGAATCTCTGTGGTTTCAAGCTTAGTTTCTCTTCTGTGTCGCTGTTTGTACTTTCAGGCCTTATTCTGCTGTTTCATGCTTGCTTTCAGCTGGAAATAGTGTTGAGTTACTGCAGATGAAAACCCAACATTTCCTGATTTTGCTGTTTCATAATAAAAGCTTTTGGATTACAAAAAAAACGGGGGGCTTTAAGAATTTATAGAAAACAAAATGTTGATCCACTGTTTAGACACTTGACTAAAGATGAGCAGTAATCAGTAAATACAGTAAATACACACCTTCAACAACACACTAAATCAGAAAGAATCAAGGCATGAAGCACATGAGTAAGAAAAAGTAGCAAAAGACTTGCAGAATACACAGACGGAGGCAACAACTCCTCTTTGCCTCCACCAAAAAGGGCAAAAATTAGTGTGTCCACCCAGATGTCATGCTTCCAGCACTGTTGTTGGAGCTTGAGATGATAAATACCTGTGACTACTGCAGAGCCATTTGACCTGGGAATGAATGCAGATTGTAACCTTTCCGTCTTAAGACAAAAGCCAAGATTATAGTGGATGTTAGTGTGTTTTTTTCTGTGTAAATGAGTTTGAAAGAAATGAGAGAGAGAAATGACTGATAAGTGAGGATACAGAAAATGGTTCTTCTGGTTGTGTTTTCGTACTGCAGGCGGATGCTTGAAGTATTGGAAGAATAATTGTAAACAGGTTGAGTTTTCCTGTATTTGTGCACTTATGTAAGTGTTACAGGTCAGTGCGGTGTGGCATTGCAGAGGTGGAGAGGCTGAGCTCATTAATGAGCACCTCTTTAGGGTTTGACCGTTAGTCGGCCGCTGACCCTGAAAAGAGATTTAACATCTGACCCTGAGTGGAGACCGCTGTTGGGACACACCGCGAGATGCAGAGACAAAACACTCAGATCTCACTGAGCTCACCAGCCAGCGGAGAAAAAGACATGAGGCATGGAAGGAATTAGGCAAGAGTGCAGTGTGTGGTAGTGCGAGTGTGTGACAGACAGGGAAAATGAGAGAGCAAGAAAGAAACACGGAGAGGAAGAGATCAATAGATGAATAAAGGCTATCTAAGCCCCAGCGACTTCAATGCCTCTCTCATATCTCAGACTAGTTCATATCTGAATCGTTTCATCTAAACCGAGACCCCAGGACACTTTTCTCTCGCCCTTTCCTTTGTCTGAGGGCAAATGCAGCTACGCAGATACAAGCCAAATATCTTCCCTACAAAAATACAAAAAGGCCAATCCCCTTCTTCTTCATCCGTCACTCTGTCAGGGGCCATGCTTCAAGTCAATTATTTTGTTTGGACGAACACACATAAGATGAAAAACGAAGAAATAAACGCAGAATAACATGAAAAAAATAGCTGCTCCGAGCCAAACGCTGTCTATTACAGCCTCTCTTTATCATTACTCGTTCCCCCTCCCTCCCTCGCTCTGTACATCTGGTCTCATGCCCCGGGACCCTGTTGGGATATGAGCTGAGTGTCGCTGGAATGGCCTGAGCAAAGACACACAGGCTTCACAAGAAGCTCCCTGCGCGCCTGCAATGAGACAGACTTTAGTAATAACATTTCCAAGGCGGGTGAGTCAGAGGCAGCTATGCAAACCCTTAGTAATTACTGCTGTGGGCCAGTGATAGCTCTGCCAAAATCCTGCTTTAATAACATGAAGTGCTGAACAGCTCATGCATACAGGGAAGAAGGCAAAAACATAATAAAAAGCATTGACTTTTTTTTCAGTAAAAAGAGTGCTAATACCACAGGGAATGAGTTGGGGGGTTAGAAGAAGTGATGATGGGAATTAAAACAGACCTAATGTCAACACAAAAGCATGAGTGCTTTGTGAGGCCTCGAAGCATGGCGAGAGCTCTTTGGATATGCTATATTGTGCTGGCTACTGAAAAAGGAACAAGCTGTTTTTCTGTTTGCCTTGAAGTGAAATATCGCCCCTAAATCGGGCTTCACACTCTGCTATTATCTCGGACAGTTAACTCAGAATTTGTGTACATGAGCCCGACTGTGGCACAGCCACTGCAGCCGCAGAACCTCGCGCCTTGAGAGGAGTAATCTGTAATGATATCAAGTGATACTTCGCAAAACTCCCTCGATAATAAATAAAGTGGGTGACATACAGTGCTTGATTTTCCAGAGATACCAGATGGGTCTATTTTCTGGTTGATAAATGTTGGCACTTGGAAGAAAAAGCGAGTGGGCACAAGGGCATGAAAACCTGAAATAAATACGCCACAGAAATACCTTACCTTATACTGTCAAAAAACTTTTAGTTGCGTTTAGCAATGTGGGATTTTTATGGCTCTGTGCCGACGACCGCAATGGATGAAGGGAATGTGGTTTTGGGTTGTCCATGCGTCCGTCAGTCAGTACTATTCTCATGAACACAATATCTCAGGAATACCTGGAAAGAATTTTCTTCAAATTTGGTACAAATGTCCACTTAGACTCAAGGATGAACTGATGACTATTTGCTTGTGACTCACACTCTCAAAACACATTTTTGGCCATAAGACAAGAATTCTTGTGCTAATTATGACAAACTTTCACAACAATAGACCCATAATGAAATGATGAAGTGACATTTTATATCCAAAAAGTCAACTGTCAGCTTCACTGTCATAATCATGATGCTCAGCTCTCTATAAAAATAGTCTGACTGAAAATGGCACATTTCTCACTGGAAATCATTCACTGGATGCATACATAACAATATAGTCATAAGAGTTAATACCTTTTATTAAATTCCTTCTTGCAGAATTTGCTACATATATGAGTCTGGATGGATATGCATGTAAACAGAAACTTGACTGGCGGACGCATACAACCATGGAGTGATAATTAGTCGTCTAAATTCTAACATCATGCACGTGGACGAGACATTCAGCAATGTTTGTGCACAGACTTCCCAGCCAGAAACACTGGGAGCTGATACAGGAGTGTGCTGGCACCACAATGAGATCGCAGTATGTGACTGGTTCCACCTGGCTGTGACCGCCTGTGGCGGGTTGTGACCAGTTGTGACAGTTAGTGATATGTCTGGAGTGTGATTGCAACAGAGATGTGCTGTCAGGTTAACAGGTATCAAGTTGACAGCCAGGTCTGAAAGATGAGGGATAAACATGTGGTGGCCATGTAATGTGTGTACTTACTGGTGTCTGTTATGGTCCCCTGGCCCAGTAATGTGTGTGTGTGGAGACAGTGATACCCATAGCAACGATATGAAACACCTGTCATGTCTTTGCAGCGGTATGAGCTATGCATCCACCAATGTGCCAGACAGCTTCATGTAGACTGTCAGTGACATGCTGCTGCAGAATGAAGTAATATCTGGAGCAAATATACCTGTCAGAGTGAAATAACCGTCATCACTAACATGCAGCAATGTCCCAGATAAACTAACTATAATTGAAAAAGAAGAGTCCAGTGTTTGGTCTTGTTTTTGCTCGGCCTTTTTCACTTCACAGAAGCTATTTAGAGATTCCAAATAAACTTTCTCCTTCATCTGGAAGACAAACATGTAGCTCTCCCTCTCCTTGTCTTTTTTTTTTCTCTCCCGCATTCCCTCCTTCTCCTTTCCTTTACTCCTCCAACTTCAGTAATCCATCTCCAAACAATGCACACTCAAATGGACTTGAGCACATTTACTTAGGCTGGGAAGAGTGCTCCATCAACATCCTTTTAATGAAATCTTGAGAGCAACGATCTGCCCTGGATGTGTGCCCGAATAGGATGAGAAAGAGAGTGAGAGAGATGGAGAGAGGAAGAGTGACATGGAGAGATGTGAAGAAAAATAGAATAGAATAGGGAGGGAGGGGCTGGTGACAGAGATGTTGGTTTCTCAGACACCCATGGGAATGTCTGGTGGGAAGAAAGACACTGGTCTCTCACCATATATACAACTGAGTCATGCAAAACTTGAGGGGAGCATTTGTCAAAGTTTTATTTTGTCTTCCAAAGATCCCAAACAGTCTCACAGCAGGCTGGGAACTATTTGTGAGGCTTTTTGTTTTTAGATTTAATTAACAAACGAATTCTAAAAATTGTTTCTATACCGCGTGGGAAGAGAATGGAAAAAAAAAAATACAGTACACCAAGAATACCCACCCATAATTGCTTTACTTCTGAAAAAAAAAATTATGATCAAGATCAAAATATCTATGATTTATATCGCTGAGAACCATTTGTAGTATTCTGATCCCATTTCAAAAATAATTGCTGTGCGGGACTGAAAAGCAGTCAGGTTACAGTACGAATTACAGCACAGTACATCAAAAAAGATACTGATATTGAACTATTTTAGTGAAATGTTTCATTTGATCCCTTATAGTTTAGAGACTGTGCTTGGAACTTATAAATAATATCATCTTAGAGCCACTGACTGTGCAAATCCAACTGCATCCCAATAATTTAGTGATTTATAAGGTAATAAAGCCAGAGGAGATGCAACAGTGAATTTTTAACTTAGAAAACCAGTCTGTAGGATTTAGTGGCATCTAGCTTGAGCTTGCTGAGATTAATAATACTTTATAATAACCATAATTAATAAATAGTAAACTGATAGCTAATTCAATTGTAGGTTATAGTTATTTCACTGTTAGCAATTAAATGATAATAATTCTAATTATTAGTAATGCTTTAATTGAGATGTTTTGTTATGTGTGCAACAGTAAAATAGTTCACTAATGTAACCAGAATGTCTTTTTTATTGTCTTCTATCAGCTGTGATCCAAAAGATAACTTTTATTCTATATGACACAAAGTCATGATAACAAATATAAATGATAGTATTGCTAATACATAGTAAACATTATTTATTATAATTTGATTGTTTGTTAACAGTAAAATAGCTTTTAAGTGATTTTAATTAACTATCAATTTATAATGTATTAATGATAGTTCTTATAAAGTGTTAAGTTTGTCCATTCTGGGCTACTGTAGAAACACAGCAGAGCATCATGGCAGCCTCCATTAGGACCCTTACACACCGGACCTTTAATAGATATTACATTTCTCCAAGTCTGAAACTGTTCAGGACTTCTTACTATTGCAATACTCTTTATTGTCAACTTTAATCCTTTGTTCATCTTTAATTCCTGGATTTCAGAGCGCGTGTTAGCTTAATTAGCCAGCTAGCTGCTGCTGATAAAAATCTGCTGGTGACAGTTGATATTTCAGCAAAATCAAGGGACTCCGCCTGGCCATGAGAAGTCTGGGTTTGTCTGTCTCTGCCTCAATTCAAGGAATGATTGTTTAAAAAAGATAACTAAGAATTCTGAGCAGTCAGTCTGCCACTGTTTCACTGCATAATATGTGCTCTGCAAGAACAGAAAGATTGACAGACAAAGCAACAGTAACTAAGGGAGTTGGGGCTTAGCGAATAAGCATTTGTTTGTCACAGATTGGTAATTTTTGCAAATATGGAATATTACTGCTGCTCCTGGGCATCATCTTTGACATATAAAGGTCAAATATGAGCTAATTTGACTTGAGAGAATAGCGACTTGCTGACCTGAATATTATGGTCCATTTACCAACATTTCACCATAAAAATAGAAAATATAATTTTTTGCGATTATGTAAACCATATTTGTATGCATCACACACTTCAGCCACAAATACAAAACCAATTTGTCTTGGTGAAGAGAGACACAACAGTTCCACTGTTGTCAGCAGTGGGTGAGAAATGTGAATTTGCAGACAGCATTTTGTTTCCACCAATCTAATTAGACAACTAGTACACCACACATATTTGACTGTTAGAGCTATAGCTTTGGGCAAACATCAACTTTTAACAGCTTGTTGGCATTGCTAACTGAGTTTATCTCCATCTTGATGCCTGAAATACAAACACGTATCAGAGAAAGCACACAGGCCTTGTTATGCCATTGATTGGCTTATTTTGAATAGATGTAGTGCAGCTCCTTCAGGCTGTTAAGGTTGTTAAAGGTTTTTTTCTAGCTTTAAGGCTGTGAGACCTTTCTTTGTGGCCTTCACGGCTCTACGCCTACAATGTAATACAGCAGTGATAGCGCCATAGCAACCTAACCACGTGGATTTGTTTGCATATGACATGCAACATTTTTGTGTCCTTCATTATTTAATGTGCATGCAATAGAAATGTCCGTATGAACCAACTAGGCCTCTTAGAAAAGTCAGATCCACCTATGGTGATTTTAATTTTTTTATTTTCCGTGTTTGCTCAGTACCGATTAGAGTATTAGAGAAATTCTTCACCATGTGTAAAACATTCCTTATGTCTTTTTATTATTTACTTGATTAATTACTCCACTTCCCCAGCATCATTAGCACCTAACTGTGTTTCGTTAAACAGAAATTTCAACCTCCCTCGGGGAAATGTCACCATTAGACCTCAGCTTCTCTGGCAACTGCAGATTGAACCTAGCAAGTATCCAATCTTTACTTGTGCTTCTCCATGTTAATATTAGACAGTGAGCCTGGCCCCATGATTCCTCCACAGGATGTGAAAAATAGGCAATTACATCTATAGACAGTCGTATCAAACCGGAGCACAACCTGATTTTCCCTTTAATGTTACTGTGATATTTCCCCTCGTGTTATTAAAGCTACTGGGATGGTAGTTATGAAGACCTCCTTAAAGAGAACAATGTGGAAAAAAAACAGTGGTCATGTCAGTGCTTTTATTTTGAAGATTTAAAAAAAGCAGAAGTTCATGCAGCCGCTGCTTTGGTTTACCAATGAAATAAATCCCCCCTTCTGTGACTCTACTGTCTGCAGTATAGTGTTTAATAGAGACATAGGCTCACAAACAGAGGAGGTATCTCTTTCACTGATTTAGCTGTACACAGACCACTTCATTGTGAATCCTGCTCAGATGCAAATGCAGTCCAACAGCCACAGATGGCGAATCAATGCCCACCTTATACTGACTCTGGCAAACATGACAGAAGGTATAAATCAAGGTGGAGTGCTTTGGATGGTTGCTCCCTCTTTGATGAAGCAACCAGGTATGGATCACTTTACTTCCTTTTTTGTTTTCAGCAGCCATACCTCCTCCATATTCATTTCCATTCCTGGATATTTTCTGCTGCTACACTTACCCCAAGACTGAGCAAATTAAACTCTGCGATCTGAATAAAATTAGCCTGAAAACATCTTAATTAGTTTCAAATACAAAACCAAGGGATAAAAAAAAAAAGATCTAGGGTAGGGTTGAATGTTTAGGATTTGCAATTATGAATGAGCGTGACTGAGGTTCAGTTCCCAGCAGCAGTGCCTCCAGCTTGGCTGAACAAGCCAGGTGGTGGGAAGCCAGTTGGGTATCAAGCTTGGTCACTGCAGTGGTGACTCATACTTGATTGGGGGGAGTGATGCTCTCCCAGTAAAACTGAAAAGTAAGTGCCTGTTTTTTGTATGTACCAGTCTATGCTCTCCGTAAGATAAAATGTTTTTTTTTGGGGGGGGGGCAATTTTTGTCCTTTTATTTTGCTAACTTAATAGTCAATGCATTCTCATTCAGGACACAGTGCACCCACTGAGAAGGAGGACAACTGAGAAGAAAACTGCTGAAAGCTGTGTGGGGGGCAATCGCCACTTGATGGACTGACAGTGGCAATTCAGAAAATTTTAAAATACTGTCCAGCCCTAGTGGAAAATGTCAACAATTACATTACAGAGAAAAGGGGAAGAAAGGTTCTAAGGTTCCTATGACACATCACATGTACATGATGTAATCCAGATCCAGTTGTCAACTAATACATTTGAAGATATCAGCTCTAGAGAGTTTTCCAGCATGACTAATGTGTTGATTCCACTGGGCATGGCTGTATTTCTTCCATCTGCAATGCGACCACAAGAGCTGGTTGCAGCCATTCTAGACAATACTTGTGATTACACCAAAAGCGCTGCAGAGCATCCAATAATCATCCCAGCTCCTCACTCTGCTCCGCTTATGTTCTGAGTCTATTTTTGACGAAAGCTGCATCAAGACAGGAACGACAGAGAGTCGGCAGTTTTCAAAATAAAACACCCTGTGCAGACTTCTGATCATAAAAAACATACATTAGCTATGAACTAACAGAAGACTAACTGTAGTTTTCGTTGTGATTCGGTCTGGTAGATACCAGTTGCATAGGTACCTTTGCCATTTTTAGGATTGGGTATAGAAACCCTGAGCTAATATGGCAAAGTTAACAAAATCTGGCGGGAAAAACGCTCCACTTCAGAAATGTTCCTGGTGGATGATGACGGAACACGTGAAGGACGGAACAAAACCGCATTGCAGACACAGCATCATAGAGCTGTGCTCAGTGGAATGAAGGCAAAAAAAGTTACAGCAAACTATAGCCAGCGAGAGTTGGAGAAAACATGAATCAGGTTTTGTGAAAACAATACAAAAGCAGACACTTGTTTTGGGTCTTCAACAATGCATGTGTAGACACAGGTTGTTTCTGAACATCAAAAACAGCCTGCAGTAAATCTGGGCTTGTGACTGACTGCTGTGCATCATCAAAGAGAATCAGTGGATCACGTCTTCCCTTTACATATACTCTAAAAAAAAAAAAAAGCTCTTGATCTTAAGATGTTTTAATATTACAAAGAGTGAAGCACATGTCTGTTATCAACAATACTGTAGTGTGAAATTGTCATGTGGTGTGGTGTGAACTAGACCGCAAATGTGAGATCTGTATTTACAGTTGGTCTTTTTAACATGCAAGCACTGTTAGCCAAAACAACTGTTGCCTTATTTAAATACTTTTTAACTTGCGTTTTGCAAAATGTATCTTTCTGATATGAAATAAATAAACAATGTTTGATACATTTTCAGCTTGTGCTGATCTGATCTTTGTGTAGATGAGCTTGCTGTGATAATTAGGAGATTTTGTGACATGTACTTTGTAGTGTGGTGCGGCTATCATGGTGATGCCACAGTGCCTGTCTAGGTAAATACTGTGGTAGGTGTTTTTTTTTGCATTCAAACATAACATGTCAGAGAAAAAGTCCCTTTGTCTGGTTTTGGCCTGGTCCATATGGACATGCTCCCATTTCACTTCTTGTTTACTCAGAGACTCTGTCCCTTTAACTTTATGCAGTGCATAAATATTTCACTACAAGTTGAATAGACAAGCCAAAAAAAGTGCATGGGCCTGAAGCCAGAGAGAGAGGGGGGGAGGATGCAAATAGAAAACAGACAAATGACAGAAACAGCAGCGCGGTCCACATAGTGTGAGCACTGGAGCGGAGCTGAGAGAATGTCACTCAGGTCACAGGGATTTGACGGATGAGCTTTGTTACTGGCTCTGTGTGACCTCGCCTTTCAACCCCTCTCAGCCTCAATGACACAAACAAACACACACACATAGACAAACATGCACACGAAGAAAGGCACCTAAGGGACATGTATGTGCATACCCAGCAACAAAGCACAAACGCACACTTGTAACCACATACAGTACTTGTCCACTCAGCTACCATATGAAATACACATCTCATGACATGCAAGGCAATGACAGCCTTTTCACATCATCAGATGAGCCACAGGCAAAAATTCCTGACCCATACCTGCCCTGCTCACCATGGCCCTGTGGGCATGAACTCTCGATAGAGAGGGTAACATCACTTGTCTAAGCTGTTATAGACTTGACATACTATACTCGCATGCCAGATTTTGGAAACATATCCACACACACACTCTCAGACTCCCTATTGGCCACTTGCTCTCTCATCCTAGCCAGAAAATGTGCATTAAACCCCAGTGACCGTGGCGAGATCTCTGACTTTCACTCACCCATGGACACAAAACACACAATAAAACATGTGACACATCGCTGCCGCAGTTTGACGCATCATTCCTCACCCCTACACTGAGTATGCCGTTCTGATGTTGCTCTGGGAAAAGCCTTGAAATGGAAAAGGCGTGGACAGCTGGAGAAAAAGGAAAGATAGATACTGCATGGATGGATGGCTCCTTAGACAGATGGATCGGTGAAAAAAAGAGAGTAATGCGAAAGTCTTCCGGGTTCCCTGAGTGTTCTAAAATCAATCTTCCTCTCTGTCAGGTAAGCAGGGACACTGACATCTCACCTGGACCTGTAATCATGTGCTTACTTACTTCTTAAAGGGATAGTTCAGATTATTTAATGTGGGTTAAATTAGGTATTTATTGATAGTCAGTTCATTACCCACAGTAGATGTTGGTCAGCACACCCACAGTTTGGAGAAGCAGAGAGGGCACAGGTTCAGCAACAAAATGTGTTTTAGCTACTTAGAAAAGGTCCACCTAAAGACAACAGTAGTAGTTTATGTGTACACTATATTTAGAATATTTTTTACAATTTTACCTTAATGTCAGATAGCCTTGTCCAAGGGGAAACCACCATTACATAATCCAAATATCACTCTCTCAAAATCAATCAGACCAAATGCAAAATTAGTCACTGTACCTGGCAGAACATGGGAGTTGTTGTTCTTTTGCTTTCTCAAGCTCTTAGTTTGTTTGTGTTATTATGTGACTTTGGTGAATCCAGACTATTCAATTAAAATGCCAAAGTCACAGAACAAACAAACAAACAAATCGAAGTAGCAGTAGACCAGCAATTCTTGTGTTCTGCAAGGTAAAATGACTGATTTTACTCATGGAGTTATAGTAAGAGAATAATATCCTCACTTTCTGTGGTGGCAGTCCTGTCTGCTGAAGTGGGTGCATGCTGACCAACATCTGCTGTAGGTAATACACTGACTACTGCCTGATACAACCCCACACTGAATAATCGGAACTATCTCTTTAAACCACACAACCATGTAAATCTAATCACACAAATCAATAGAAATACAAGAAAACTATGGTTGCGCTGAAACACACAGCCTTTAAAGTCTTTAAAATAATTAGTGCACATCACCTGAGCAAGACCAGTGCGGAGTCCAAGCATTGTCCTGTGAGCCTAATTAATCACGACTTTGGTGAGCAGCCAACAGAGAGGGAGGACAGCCCCCTTCTGTCTGAAACCTCCACAACATTGCTCCAGAGTGAACCCACATCCAGGGTTAACGCAATTACCAGCATGTCCTCCCAACCATACATCCAGCATCACACCACAGGCACTGTAATTGGTGTGCCTAGAATTGCAGGGAAAAATTAGAAAAGCAGTAGAGGGAAAGAGGTGATTAATTTGTTGGAGGAGGAGGTCGATGGCGATGTAAATCACTGCATGTCAGCGCTATTTAATTTCCCTGATTCCCTCGGCCTTGTCTGCCACACCAGCCTTGCTCGCTGATTGGGTAGCGTCAGGTCATAGCTGAAGAAGTCCTGGAGTGAAGGACGCCATGCATAGCTTAATTACACTATAGGACCCTGCGTGGGACCTGTGGACTCCCACGTCGCCCCCACGCTTGTTTGCATGTTCCCCTGAATACAGGGAATGAGGGATTATGTGATTATTTGAAGTGGGTATGAGGTACTTATCAATAGTCAGTGTATTAACTACAGTAGATGGAGGATGGCATAACCCAAGTTTGGAGAAGCAGAGAAGAATAACAACACAAAAGCTAAGCAATGTATTACAGCCACCTAGTCTGACTGACTGGATATAGACTGCGGGTATAAGTCTGCCATGTTGTTTGTTTCAGGCGTACGCCAGATCCTGTATCCGCTATTGGGAAATTAGCACCATGGTTGCTAATGGGGCAAATGTAAAAAATCAAGAGGCTGTTAGCTTTTCTTTTGCATTGATTTAGCCATTTTAAAGTCACGGCTCGCACCATTGCTGTATCCAGAGCGTTTTTTTCCCCTACAGCAGTGTTCACTATATTTAGAATATTTTCACTGGTTTGCCATGCCATCAGAAAGCCTTTTCTGACAGGAAACCACTGTTATGTAAGCCAAATATCGCTCTTTTCAAAGCGACCAGACTCCTTAAGGAAAAATTGTTATTTTGACTTGCAGAACACGGGAGCTGCTGGTCAACACCTGCCTTGATTGATTAGTTAGTTAGTTAGTCTTATTGAGAACTAACCTTTTAAAACACAACACACAGCAACAAGAATTAACTCACCGATAGTCCGGCAGCTCCCATGTTCTGTGAGGTAAAATTACCGATTTCACCTATGGAGTTTGGTTGGTTAAGCAGACAAAATATAGCATTCACTTAAATTGTTTTTCTTTAGTGGCTAAAATACCTTTTGTTGCTGATCCTGTCCAAAGCTGTAAATTGCTTACTTCCCATGCCAGAACCCCTCTCTGCTTCTCCAAACTGGGAGCCTACCAGCTGGCATCTACTGTAAGTAACACACTGACGATTGGTAAGTGCCTTATATAACCCCACTTCAAATAATTCAAACTATCCCTTTAGGTCGACTGTCCACATGTTTTAGCTGATCACATTTAGGACTATTTAAGAATTTAACAGGCATATTGATGGACTCGGCCTCTCAGTACATGTTGGAATATGAATAAAACTACTCTCTTGATTTGAAAGGAACAAAAATAGTTATGTAGCTCTAAAGATTTCATCTGGATGCTTATGATAATCAGGCAGCAGTCAGTATGAAAGTGAAGCGCAGCCAAAGCTTTGATGTGCTCGTTTTAAAATCTCTATCAGTAAGAAACACACCATCAAAAAACTTGAGTGTGTTACCATCAGAACAGCTCCCCAGGTTCAAACTTCAAACCTCACCTGCTCTATTGACTCTCCAGATAATGCCCTCAAGGAGACTTTGTTTGCATTAAACAACATCAAAATGCCGACCGCAATCTATAATCCATTCCCCACCCTTTACACCCTGTTTTATTAGCAAGCTCAGCGGTGCAGACAACAGAGGTGCTGCTCTTCTTTGTTGCTACATAAGATCCATTCAGCAAGGTTTAGCCACAGGGGTCAAGCATACAAAGCGAGCTATTCCTGGGGAGCAATTAGCTCTCAGCCACACCAATAAGAGGTCATAGCTCCTCTGGTCCAGATGACACTTTCTGTCCGCACCTGGGCTACCACGTCCGGCCAATTGGTAGCCTCCCCTGGGCTTACACTGCATCTTGTGCATGCGTGTTTTTGCATCCTATAACCTGAAGTAATAAATCTAACAGATTGCAGTCTCTACCTAAGCTCAGCTTCAAAGGTGGAAATAAAATAGAAACAAAGTACATTGTGTGTTTTGTATTATTGTTTTGTTTCGTCGCCTATATTTAGATGAAAACAAATTATTTTGAGAACTCTTGTTTCCTACCTGCATTGCACTGACTCACAGGCTTATTTGACTGCACGCTTTTGATCTCAAGTTTTGCATGTGTCGAAATACCTCTGAAACTAATCCTAAAATAGGTCCTTTTTATAGCATAATATATTCATATTTATTCATAATATATACAGTGCTAGCGCAATGCTGTACATTCATAGTGTATACAATGAATCATTTTCAGTAAGAGCCTCTGAGGTTTATGAAATGAGAAAATCTCTTCACCCAGGTAAGATTGGCAGGTTGGGTTGGGTCGGGTCACTGGAGGCTGGTGACCCAAAATAAGAGGAGGACAGGTGAAATACAGGACATGGCTCAGTGACTTGCAAAATAAAAGGGTATGGGAAAAAATGTGTGGCTATTGTGAGGATATTTACTTTGTATGTTTATTGAATGTAAGAATAAAAAAATCTACCTTTAGGTTAAATAATATAGGACCATGCTCTTTTTCAGGGATAATAATGATTAATCAATGATCAGTTAATTAGTTGTTAAGAATCTTAGCAATCATGTAAAATTATAAAGATCTAAAATATAGTGGAGGTTACTTTTATGACCATGCTCTGCATGTTGTCTGATATTCAATTATAAGTGTTTAATATGTAGGCCTCTTTGCCTTCATTTGTTTAATTTGTGTAAGCAGTGCTATCAGAGAATATGCAATATGTTGCCATGGAAATGAGGCTTTGATTTAGGAGAAAACTAGAATTACTGCCTCGTGGTTGCATGACTCTGTCAAGCAGTCAAGTTGCAGTTTACATCAAAGTCTGTCCAGACTCATATACGTTGTGAAGGAACTTACTGAAGGGTATTAAGTGTATTTTTTGGTAAAATGGAAGTTCAGTATATTGATATGTATGATATCAGTGAATATTTTCTAATAAGCAAACAAGCTGTCTTCACTTAGAGACTATTTTCCAGAGCAGTATGGAGGATGGAAAGCTTCAAGAGTTTTTACAGAGCATAATGATGTCACAGTGAGTTTGACCTTTGACCTTCTGGATATAAAATGTCATCACCTCATCTTTTTATCTTATTAGATATTTGTGTTAAATTTTGTCATAATTAGTGTAAGAATTCTTAAGTCAGACATGTTTTTGTGACATCAAAGTGATGTTTGACCACCAAAATCAAGTTCTGTTAATTCACCTTTGAGTCCAAGTGGACATTGGTGCCAAATTTGAAGAAAGTCCATCCAGATGTCCCTGAGATATTGCATTCATGAGGGTGGGACAGACGTGAGGTCACGGTGACCTTGATATTGAACCACCCAAAATCAAATCAGTTCATCTTTGAGAGTCAAAGTTGATGTTTGAACCAAATTTAAAGAAATTCCATCAAGGCGTTATTATTGTTTTCACAAGATCAGGATAGATGAAAGTATGGATGCACATACGTACAGAAACCTTGTAACATAATGCCTCCAGCTACGGCTATCACAGGCACTGAGGCGTGAAAAATGCATTTGATTTTGTTTGGTATAAGGGAGTGGTTATTTTTAAAAGTACAATTAATCAACTGGTTGATGGTTGATGCTACAAATGATTGATTAAAGAAAGTGCTTACAATTTGCAACCTTACTTTTTATCCTATATTGCCGCGTTTTGCTTGCAGAGGACCTTACCGTCTGCAAAATGCAGGCAGCAATACTCATGATACATTGGCAGTAAACAAGCTAATTTGCACCAGAGTCTCAAAGCAGAGTCAATGAGGTGATACTAGACACATGCACATGGTCCCGCACACACCCACCCACACAGACACACACACATACACATCATTGCTCATATGCTCTCTCTCTCACACACACACACACACACATACACAGACACTGAACTAAAAACACACTCACAAACTCAGGCATGCCGGGAGTCCTAATGACCTGCGCGTGTGTTTGCGAGGGTGTAAAGAGTGTGTTTTGAATTAGGAAGAGGAGAGGCAGAAGATGAACTAACGATGGCTGCTAATAATTACAGATCTGTAGTGTGGAGGAGTTAATGAGGAGCCAAAGCCTCCCATGATGCCCCAGTAATAATGAATGAGGAGTGAGAGAGAGGAGGGAGGGGGAGAGAGGGGGTGGGAGCTGTCAGTTTGAGAGGCCGCAATGCCCTTTGGTTTCTCTGCACTCTGGGTATGTCAACGAGAGAGGAGCCTTCCCAGAGGAGGCTTGTCTCCACACTAATGAAGATGTGACAGACCTCCGGGCCGTGACTTGCAGAGTGGAGGGGAGAGGAGGAAGGAGGATGAGGAAGACGAGAAAGGCAGCTCATATAAAATGAAAGGCACTGAAAAGGTGAAAGGTTTCTAAGACCTTCAAAAAGAATGAAAAAGTGTCAGAAGTAAAACTGATTAGACTGATGGGCTGTTAAGATGTTTGGATTGCTGTATATGGGAGTAAAAAGCGGACAGGACCTCTAAGAGATGCATTAAATGCAGATAAACTCTAGTTGAGTAAATATTTTAAGCAAGAAATAGGCAATGTAGTAACAGAATCTTGATCCATATTTGATCAGCACTGCCTAGTCTGGCAGGTTTATCAGAGTTTTGGGGGCCTCTGTTGGAAACTGGAAACACAATGGTGGCCGCCTGGTCACAATCTTTCTCATATTGCAGCTAAACAGTTCACCAAAACAAGTTTCTGAAAATATGTTAGGCGAGAAATAGGCAATGCAGTAACAAAATATTGATCAACGCCGTCTAGTTTGACAGTTTGAACTGAGTTTGGTGAGCCCTGTGTGTCACACTGGACCAACTCACTGACCTGTCAATCAATCTGTGGTCCCGCCCCAAAGCATATCCTGCTTTATCATCTATTTTACTCTCAGTAGGACCATAAATTGCTAATGCTGTATTGAAGAAGACTTTAAACTAGTGAGTGACACTATAAACCCATCAGGAAACTGTCGTAAAGGTCATAAATCAAGTGAGAAGTAAGGTCATTTTTTCCATAAGGGTACATACAATCAGACTTCTTTTCGCAACCAGTGCGCCTCTTGCTGGCTATTAGGAAGAATACAAGTTTAAGGCACTTCGCTTGGCTTCGATTTTCAGATCCAGAAGCTCAGTCCAGTATTTAATATGTAGCCTATGAATGCGCCTCATAGCACTCAAGCAAAATAGAAGATGGAACACTGCGAGTACTTACCAGAGAGCTGGTGTAGCTGGGATCAGAGGTGTCTTCCTGTAAGTAGCGTGACAAGCCAAAGTCAGACACTTTGCACACCAAGTTGCTGTTGACCAGAATGTTTCGTGCCGCCAGGTCCCGGTGGACGTAGTTCATTTCGGAGAGATATTTCATCCCAGCTGAGATCCCACGCATCATCCCCACCAGCTGGATCACTGTGAACTGACCATCATTTTGCTAGAGGACAGAGAGAAAAACAAATAAAAATGGTCATTTAGATATCATCGTTGCCGTGACGCAAATGAGAATAGCTGGAGGACAAAGATTTCAGCAAATGCTCAAAGATATTATGTTGACTAAATATTCCAGGCTTGAAAGTTATGTTAAATACCTACTGATTGAATCTTATTCTCTATCAGGAAATATCAGTGCAAAATAAATTACATGTTTGTCCTATTTTCTCATGTCTTATACACTCTTAGAAATATGGGTTCCTGAGTTGTTCCTGAAGGGGTGAGGTTCTACACAAACTCATTTGCTTCTGAAGAACCGTTCTTTGAAGGAAGGGTCAGGCAAGGGTTCTTTAGTGGGTTCTGGGTGAAACCTTTCACAGAACCATTTTTGGTGGGTTCTAGGTCAAACTATCTTAAAGGGTTCCAAGCAGAACAATTGTAAAAGGCACTAGCGCAAATCTAATAGGGTTATCCTATTGGGACAAGCCAAAAAACCCTTTATGGTTCTAGTTGGCACCTTTCTGTTTAAGAGTGTACAGAGAGCATGTAGCCTGGTAAGGAATGCCCAGACATGACTATTTCTAAAAAAAACTTCAGAGGGCAAAACGCAAAATTTTACAGAGGAGCAATAGAAAGCATCCTTACTGGAAAGAGTACAAATTGGCATGGGATGTGCACAGCCCAGGACAGGAGGGCTCTACAGCGGGTGATTAAAACCACACAGAACATCGTGGGCACTGATCTACCAAGCATCAGTGATATCAGGGAGGTGAGGCGTCTGCGCAGAGCCCAAAGGATACTAAAAGACAATACACACCCCAGCAAACAGCCTGTTCACCCTTCTGCTGTAGTAGCCGCTTCCGAACCACCAGACTACAGAGCAGCTTCTTTCCTCAGGCTGTGAGACTCCTCAATTCATCCTCCGCACTCCACCATGAAAAATACTTTTTTGTTTTGTGTGCAGCATAAAGGAGCTACAGCTTGCATTACGTCGTACAACCCCGTGTTGTAGAATGATAAATAAATGAACCTTGGATCTTAATGTCTTCAGAAATTCATTTAGCAGCAAGGTTGTCCTGTGGGACTCTCTTCCAGAATTAGAAAAGCCTTGCAGAAGATCAGAGGGTACAAGCATATACAGTGACAATGAGACAAGGAGTGTTGCAATACCCGACTGGTACATAAGAGACGACCAGTCTGCTGCTTTTCCCATCTATATGAGGTTTGAGCTACTCTTTTATCAAAGCAGGTAATTACTTTCTCTTCAGGTTAGACTTTTTTTCTTCCCTTTGTTTTAAATCATTTCTTGTTTACACTTTGCCATTACAAAATCAACATGCTGAGCTCTTTTCTTTCCTTTCAAATCCTGTCCAGAGGAAAGGTATACTTGTATTAGATAAGCAAAATGGATTCCTGAAGCCAATCTTGCCTATTGTAGGTGTTAGACCATTGTTGCATTCTGGCATGTGGGCATCCATCTCTTTAACATCCACACATGGCGCCCCTAACCCTGTGTGAATGCTCTGAAGAGCAAGCTTTGAACCCCCGAAACACAGTAACAAATAAGAGGGTAAGGGAGATCGATGGAAACACAAGTCGGATGTGGCGGTTAGCAAAGCCAACTTCAAAGAGCCCCTTTAAACCCACCCTAGATCAAAGTGGAATAGAACACCAATCCATGAGATTGAAGGAGGAAAAAAAGCGAGTTGAATATTGATTAAGCTGTATGTCCGCTCAATCCTGACTATAAAAGAAAGAGTGAAGAGTCCATTATTAGCTCCAGGCATTAGTAGAGAAATTAAAGGCTGATACGCCTAGCTAATGGAAATTTCCAAATTAAGAATGATTGGAATCATGTTCATTGTCATGAAACATATTCTCTGTTGGCACACGAAGGCTCATTTTAATTTGTATTAGGAGGGATTCTTAGCCTGAACTCCTTTTCTGGGATTGTTTAATGATTAATTTCCAATTAGCTTCTCAGTTCCATAATGCAGTGTTTCTATTCAATTCCTGAAAATGACTTCTGATCATCCTATATGGCTGTTTGCAACTTTGTACATTGAGTGCACTGGTTCCCAATCTGAGGGTGCCGATGCCCTCTCAGGGTCACCAAAGCTTCACAAGGGGTCGCGAGGCCTTCTTGTTTTTAAGGAGTGAAATATTTTCTTTTTTTAATATGGAGTGAGCCTATATCTCAGCATCTCATCCATTTCTATGAAGAAAACTAAATGAAAGTGTTATTTTAAAAGTTTGGATTATTATTTTAAGATAAAAATTTCTCACAGGATAAGTCTTGCATTAGAAAAGTAAGCAGCAACCGAAGATCTAATAGAAGAATTAAACTGAAGTTGTTTAAAAAAAAATAGCTTATCAAAGATGTACAATTTTTAAAATATTCACCCAAATCCCTTCTTTTACACAAACTTTCTGCAGTTTTTACTTAATTATACAGTTTTTCAGCACTGTAATTGTTATGCATTGGATTTAATATGAAATGCCTACAAAAATCAGGAGTCAGTCAGTCAGTTTACTCAGAAAATTGATTCCCTTACAGAAAATGGTTGGTAACCTCTGCCATATTGCATGTATGTGTTCATCAAAGTTACTCACCCTGAGGAATGAGTCAAGGGCTCCATTCTCCATGAACTCTGTAACGATCATGACTGGACGGCTCTTCGTGACTACACCCTCCAGACGGATGATGTTTGGGTGATCGAACTGGCCCATGATTGATGCCTCAGACAGGAAGTCCCGCCTCTGCTTCTCCACGTAGCCTGCCTTTAGGGTCTTGATGGCTACATAGATCTCCCTCTTACCAGGCAGCTTCAAACGGCCCTTGTACACCTCCCCAAATTCACCTACAGCAGAAACACAGAGGTGCTCTATCAAAAACAAGAACCAATCTACTTTTGCGTGATCAAACAGGGATCAGACAAAAGATTAGTAGAGTTGATGAGACCTAAATCTATTCTTTTATCAAGCTTATTGGCATCTCATGTCCCTAGGCAGAAATATTTCCCAAAGTGCTAATATAGATCTTGATTCAATCTATATCAAGCATGCTGAGTGTTGTCCAATACTCCTGTGGTGCTGCTCCTTCGTGATATTCTTAACAGTGTGGCTCCTCTGACTCACAGTAGTCGTCTCCACTAAAAGCCTGCCAAGTGTCTTCATATTCCCCAATCAAAGAATAACAGCCAAGCACTATCTGGTAAATATCTGGAACCTGTTTGATTAATTATCACCACCTTGGTGTCCTGCAGTGACACCACACAGTGAAATCAACAAAAACGGAAATCTTTAATTAGTTAGGGCCCTTGCATCCTTACCCCTATCCTATCTCTGTCACTTCCTCACACCTAGCTTGCTGAGTAGGCCAGTCCGCGGGAGCTATTCCAGGCCCAGTCTCATTACCAGGGGTATTTTAGCCTCTGTATGAACCAACACATATGCTCTCAGCATGCCCTCCCTGCTGCAACGCAAAGGTGTGTCTCGCCCCAAGGAAAAGACACGCGGACATGCTAAGCTGAAGCTATTTTTGTTTTCCAGTTGCTCAGAATTTACTTCAAAGCAATCAGCCCCTAATTACCTGTTCATCAGCTTTAACAATACATAAGAGATCATTCTGAAACAAGGACAGAAAACAAGATATCTCTACCTACTTTACATGTAAATGAAAAGGGATGATGCAAGGTAGAACATGCAAGAGAGCAACACTAATAGGATCCAAAAACAGAGAAGCACAGGGAATAGGCCGCGAGGCTCGAGTTATTTCTAATGCCATTAGGTCCCAGGGTAGCTGGCCTATATGCTGCTAGTGCACTTGACATGGGCCCTTGACATGTTCTCATCTGATGTGGCTGCCAAAAGGGCTGAGCTTTATGACCTTGAACAGATTCAGGCTAAACTTGTTTGCACACAAGCACACAGACATATAAATAGACATGTAACATAAAGAAATACAATATAGCGATCCGCACTCACCATTGCATCACAGATCGTATTCCCCTTACTCTGTAATTCTGGCCTTTACTTGGTAGATCAGGTTCATATATTGTTTTAAAATGGATAATAGCAGTTATGTGTGTTCACCTTAGTTTCAAGTGCAGTTCAGTTATAATGTGTCCCAAATTACCCTCTATTAAAGTCTAATAACACTAATAAAGGGTTGAATACTATGTAATAAAGAACACATCATTTCTAGTGTTTGTCTGATACACAGTATGGCTTGTCACATCTTATTAGTGTATTATTAGGTGCACAGTGTCTAATTAGGGTGATGCTGTGTTTAGTTACTGACTAATAAAGACTATATCACACCAGTAGGCCTAGTTTTTGTCTAATTTGTGCACCAGTGTGTGGCTTCTTACTTCTTCTTGGTGTACTGTACAATAAAGTGGGGCCCAGATTGTTCATTAGCACCCATTGTCCATACCTGCGCCAATGACCTCCTCGATCTTGACGGTAGAGACGTCGATCTCCTTGGCAAACTCCCGCACAGCCTCATTGGGGTCTTCGTAGGTGAAGGGATCTATGTAGATCTTCATCCCCGGGGAGCCTGAGAAGTGGGTCGGGCAGCCCAGTGGGGAGGGGCAGTTAGACATGTCGGCTCGCAAAGAGAGTTCTAGAACAACCAAAGTGCTAAATGAGCTTTCCAGAAGAAGAAACTGTCTTTGGCTAATGTCTTAGTGTTAACGATTGATGAATGCAATTGCCCTTCAAGTTGTGGCTTAAATCACAGTGTGACACAGCATTACTTACAATCACTGCAAGCTCTTAACAGTGGTAAATGATGAGAACTCCATTTACTCTACAGTCCTACTCAGAGATGAGCAAGAGCACTACAGTATGTAAATGAATATTAGCCCATATGGCGCACATTAAAAGGTATAGGTGGATGATTATAGGAAGAGCTTCAGTTACGAGTAGAGCAGACAACAAAATGGTGGTTTGATGATTCAGTGCTTGGAAGGCTGAAACAGACTATAAAAAAAACAGAGAGAGATGAAGGGATAGTAGAGGGAGGGGTGATGGTATATAGAAAGAGTAAATGTAGACAGATTTTTTTTTTTTTAGCCTTTTATCCCTTACCCTAGCAGTCTCCACTCTTTGATAGTGGTAGAACCAATTTCCCTGCAGCCTTTCCCTATAGGAGCTCATAAAGAGATAAAACCACTGCGCTATCAACTAGCTCTTTATGCTGTTCTGCAATAGGTGAGCTCAGTTCACAGGCTGCCGATGTCTGCGAACGGAGGACAGATTTTTCTGCGTCGACGGGCTGGGGTGGGGAGGAATGCCGAAAAACACTGGTAAACAAATTCAACACACGCCGCCAGAAGACGGACCCTACTGCGAGCGAGCGAGCAAGCAGCCGTCAAATCATCATCTCTACAGTGACACCCGAGGGCTGCCCTCTTCCTCAGAGCTGTTTAGTCAAAACCTTGGCAGCCATGATTGGAATAAACCCATCTCCATCAAGTCAATTTGTGTTTTCTCATCTGCATAATCCACATGGAGAGGGGGGAGGGGTCTCAAGAGATGGGAGCACGGATAAGGTCTGGTCTTGGAGGGATCAAGGTGCCTCACCTCGCTCTTGACTAGAAGCTGATTCTAGTTACTGCACTAATTGCCTTGAACCCTGCCTGTGTGAATGTAATTGCTCATTAGAGATTCCATACAGATTGTATTGAAGTTAATCCATCAGAGGGTTTACAGCTTTGCGTTCCATAAAGTCGTTCTGTTTACAAGTGTCGCCGAGCCGCTCACACGGCAGCACTGCTGGCGGAGGAGCAGCACATACTCTCAAAATCTAATGCACACATGCATGCGCGTCCACATACACATAAGTGCACCCATTAGTTTCTAATTCACAGTCCAGAGCCCACTTTCATATATAATTTAAACCGCAAACAGTTTATCTCTCTCTCCCTCTGGTATGGCCCTGGTTAACTGGACTCATCTTTTTATGGCCATCAGATAAAAAATAGATTCCTGCTTTAATATTTCATAGCTCCTTCAACTAAATGTATGAAGCAAATGTATCCAAACGTCAGATCTATTTTTACCCAACATATAAAACAACAAGCCTGTCTGGAGGGATTGCATGGCTCCTGCAATGACTCACAGTCATTTGACACGTACAGTCATTTCATACCTTTTCATTTGGATAGCCGCGTAATAAACATAAATGGGAAAAATTGACAAATTTATTAACTTGAATTATAAATCTAAAAAAAAGAATAATAATGGAAAAATGCAATTCAAGAAGTACACCTCAAGGAAGTAAGGAATGTGGAAGATTTGGAAAGGTGGATTTTAGATGATGGAAAATTATAACAAATTATCAAAATGACTCTAACTGACCACTCCCTGAAATTAACATTTATACACAGGCATGTATATATGTATATCTATGTATGAAAATGTATATGTATGCATAAATGTATAAATATATAAATATGAATGTGCATAATTATTAGAATATTTAATGTACGTGTGTGCAGTATCCAACCTGTTTGTCATGTCTACCCCCTTTATTTTTTTTCTTGCTGTCTTGCTGCTGTTGTTATTTGTGTTTGCTTGTTTAATTTATAGCCTTGATCAAAAGTTTTCATACTATGAATTGTAAATTTGCAAGCAGCTAAGCAGCATGTATGAAATTAGTCGGGGGGGATTAAGTATATGTAAGCGTATTTAGTCGGCTGGCATTATAAATGACAGTTTCCTGCACTGCACTTAACCATGTTATTTTCACCAATGTCCAGCATTTAGCCTGCTATTAGTCTGCCCTGCTTGTTTACTGAATGGCCCTAATGTATCCACAAATCAAGCGTAGGGCAGTAATGCTTACATCAATCTATTACTGGCTACGGGTGCAATCAAATTACTGCTCCTACTACAAAGAATTTACATATTGCCTAAAGACAAACAAGCAATGTCCGTAAGTGAAACTGTACATTCACAAACGCTCATCTTTTTCAGTTAAAGGGATTCTTTCATATGTTATTCCTTTACCACAGCAACATAATTTCTTCTAATTCCTTTTGCCTGACAATATTTGTAATTTAGCGATTACACTATATAGTAATTATATGTTTTATATGATTATCCACTTTGAGAAATTCGCCTCAGCAATTGCAGGATGCTGTATGCCTATGGCGAATACATTCCCATTTCATGTTGGTCTGAGATGCAAACTAATCTATTCAGTGGCTCTGTGAATGTAATGAGTCGAGTTTACTTCCTAAACACTGACTAATTACCCATCGTTTGATGTCTGAAAATCATTTGTCAGACGAACGCTGCAGCTTATTAGTATGGAAATCACAGAGGGGATCTAAAAACTGTTTGAGATTAACAATCACATTTGTATAGATGTTAGTTTGGGTTCGACAGGCATGTGACGCCTTTCGCAATCTACAAATGCTTACCAAATCACTGATTTCACATTAATCAGTAGGGCTGGGAAATATATCAATATTATATCTACACTGTGATATGAGATGAGATATTGTCTTGGATTTTGGATATTGTTATATTGTGATATGGCAGAAGTGTTCTAAAGGCTAGATCACAATAAAGTGATGTAATCTTCTGAACGTACTGGACTGTTCTAGCTCTTCTATTATTTGTCTTTACCCACTTTGACACAGAGCTCAACAGCGATCACCCACTTTCCAGAAGTGAATTTCCCATTCATTCATTCCACTGATGTTTCAATTTCAATTCTTATATAAAGACTTTCAAGTCTTGAACTAAGCCAGCCAAATACAAGGTAAATCCTGGCCATGAAACATTTGATCTGGAGCAAAAAAAGATTGGAAAGTGGTAACAAAGGCAAAGGCACAGGACTGTGTACATTATTATTTTAAGAGTGAAAGAACAACTCATCCTATAAAATATATATATATGTATATATATGTCATAGCTTGTGTAGTGCATGTAAATAAATTCTATTCACTGCAGCAAAACAATGTTATTAGGAAGATTCATGTTAGCTAAAGTTTGCTTCCTAGCTAGCCATCCTGCTGACAGAACTACCCATTCCAAGGTGTGGTAATGGTTGGGGTCTATTATATCCACATCACTGGTTGGTTATTTATCAAAGATTTCATTGTTTTGACATTTTGTGAAAGCACCAAAAGTCATCAATACAATATTGTCCAGCCCGACCGGAAAAACGTGCACGTTGGTCAAATGTGTCAGCAGCTTATTCTGACTGATACATCAGTTTATTGTTAGGCGGCACCCCCTAGTGGACGTAGTAAGTATGAAGTATAAGGAGTGAGACAGTCTGCATTTGGACTTGGATCCAGGAGACCAGGGTTTGAAACAAGTCTGTTGCATCATTTTAACCCAAACCATGATCTTTTCCTAAACTTAACCAGGTAGTTTTTGTGCCTAATCCTTACTAAACTGCGACCACTTTACATTGTAAACTATGTGTGTAATGTTTTATGAGTTACATCACATGACTTGGGTAACACACTAAAAGTATTGTTTTGGGAGTAATTATATTTATGGAGATTTCTGGTCAAAAATATTGTGACGTTTGTTTTTTTTTCATATTACCTAGCCCTAGAATGCAGCATGCAGAGACAAGAAACAAAAAGAATAAACATATTTGGCATCTATCAATAACTAGATCTGTAAAACTGCTTTTTGAATCCCATTCTTTTTCTCAGTGAGCACCAGATGCTGACACACAAACAACAGCTGAAGCTACAAAGAGGTTTTGAACATTAGCGATTTGAAGATGTGTTGGTAGTCGTACACAGAGAAGCATTAGGGCATAAAGTGAACATGCAGCGCTTAGAAAAGTCTGTCTGTTAATTAACTGTTGTTGACAGGTTGTTGATGTGTGGAAAAGAGTAAAAGGGAATAGATGCACTGGGAAAATTTGATAAATGCTCAGACGCAGAGCAGTGTGTGTAATATGCTGGGATGAACGCTGGTTATACTCACGATGCTCTGATGTGGGCAATTAAAACAAAAAACAAAAAAAAAAAATTTACACTCCAAGCCACACAAGCAACACTTGATTAAACCGTGTGTGTTCATGCGTGTGTTCCAATCTGCTTGTCATGACATCCCACCCAGCATTTGGTGTAATGTAAGGGGTCTGATTTTCGTAACCATGGCCACTCAGCTGCACCGTGCATTTACAGTATGAGCAGCATCTCTCTCCATGCCTGTCACATTAGGTGGGCTGGAAATGAGGAGACATCACCTGACGTGTGTGGCAACAGCTGGAACAGTAGGCAGCTGGGTGAATGCCGGCAACACATTTTTTGGAGATTCACCCAAAACAATTGGCTGACGGGCGCTATTTAATTGTTGCGTTGAATACTGTAATTACAAAACTGTCAGTCAAATCTTGAGAGAATAGACGAAAACAATGAATCGTGGGGTGGGGGATTACTTCATGAGTGTTGGCGGTTTGAAGGTTGAAGGAATAAACCTATGAATAGGATCCCTTATCAGCGTTTTATTTCCTCTCCACTTCAAATTGCTTATTTGATGATTAGTGCTGCGAGCGTCTCTGATCTTTTGTTTATTTTCAACACTTGTGTTAATTGCATTTGGTTTTCCCAAAGATAGCCGGTGACAAACCTGACTCCTCTGCCCACAGCGGTTTTAATGAGCCCCGGGCTGCCACCGCTGTGCCTGTGACACAAAGTAACCGTGTTGAAACGCTTTGCTGTGTCAGGCTCAACAAAACTCTATCCCCTCGAGTGAGCCCCTTTTCAGACTGCTAGGTCGGCAGTACATAGGGCTTTCATTTGAGGTACAAACCTCACACACATCCCTTTTGTGTGTATGTGTGTCTATAGGGCTATATGCGTGTCCCTCCAGGCTCCTTCCCCTCATCAGCTGGTGCCGAGGGGGTGCTCATAACATGACTCAATCAGGTATATCGTACAGCCCAGAGAAATGACTGTCAGTCAGTGTCATTGTGTAAGGAAAGAAAATGACATTTACATCCATGGACGCCTGCTACCTGAGGTTATTTCTCTTTTACCTTGCCTCCTTTACATTAATGCATTATATAAGAGTACATGCTTTATGCATATATGTCCTATATCATACATGATATGATGGAAGTGGGGGACTGGACAAGGAGGAGAAAATGGAGGTAAAGCAAATAATGGTAAGATATGTGAGAACAGCAGTACAGTCCTCCTTTCTTATCTTAACAATGGAACATATTTAGAAAGTTTTCAATGGTGTCTGCTTTTTTTTTTTGAGAAAAGGAATGTGAGGGATTTGTACAAGAATGAATGGCACTGAATTTCACAAGCTCTGACTTATGAGTACTAGATAATGGCCAGCTGTAGCTCTACAGTATTACATTAGTAATAGAGTACACAGAGCAGTGATACTGTCCATGATGGGGTGCTGGGTGACCCATCAGCCATTTTCTTATTCATAATGAAAACAGACTGATTTAACTTTTTTGCTTATACTAATCAGTAAATGTTCAATAACGTCCTTTGGCTGTTGCTTGAGAAGTTGCATATCAGCTTACACACACAAAGAGTTTCAATATGTTCATTCAGTCCCTGGTAGGAACAGTTTATGGTTGGTTTGTCCTTCTGGTTTATGTTTATGTTTATGTTTATATTAGACGTACATGCAGAGTTTCTGTCTGACCATGAACCCGCTGTAACTTGACATGAGACAGTCTGCAGCTGCGTGAGCTCGTTGAATAACGCAGCATGTCCTTAGTTTAGAGATATTTTAGTCTCGAAACACAGAAAAGCAATTGCATCCGCAGATATGAAAATTCATACACTGGAATCAGATCAGAATGGAGAAAAGGTGCATCTCTATGAAACAGTAGGATAAATACAGGTGTTACCAGTGATACTAATTAAGATTGCATTCAGTTCAGGTCAAACAGGTCAGGGTGCTGCTATTGTGCATGTTAGCTCACTGGAAAGACTGCTACACTAAATGGAACAGGGCCTTAATTAGCATTATTCCACTATTCAAGGTCTATCATTGATACTTTCTTTCAATTATTTTATGTACCTAATTGGATGGATTGGAAAAAAGATTTGATGATATTTGTAGTAGCAGTGGTTAAAAAAAACAGAACAACAACACCATTGTTGAGCTCAGGCAGAAATCTGCGTGGGCTCCAATGATACGTTCACTTTGAACCTTTAAAAGTGTCGCAGTTCAGGAGTTATGAGTCAAAAAATAAAGTGATTTATACACAGGCACATGGTTGTCAAAATCTGTTAAGTATTTTTTTTTTTTTTTTACATATCTAGCAAATTAACAGACAAACAAAATAAACTGTTGTCTTATAGGAGACGTAGGTATGAGAGTGGACTCACCTCTTCCTGTGCTGTAATGTTGCAACTTGTCACTGTACACCGCCTCCTTGGTGTATGCCCTTTTCCTGCGGGAGCAATGAATATTGAGGGAAGAGAGAAGAGAGAGATGACAGGATGAAAGGAAGTGTAAACGAGGCCTTATTACTGTTCATGTTTCTCTGTATGGCCTGAAAGTGACGTGGCTGAAATTGAATCAGTTGCGGAGGGTTAGCAGTGGCAAATGAAGTTTATGAAAATGAGCTGATTTTTAATTAGACCTTGATAGGATCTCTCTGCTTTTCATCTGTCTCCTCTGCCTCTGCATCAAAAGAGCCTGGCCCGTTTGATGAACACTTTACTTGCTCAAAGTTGCACACAGCACTGCAGAAAATTCGACTTTCATATATCTAACGCCGAGCAAGATAGGAATGTGACAATGTGACAAAGTGCTGCAAAATTAAATTGGCTTGACTTAAGTAAGTTAACAGGGCAAAGTAGGAGTTGTTAGGTTCTCTGTGGAATTGAATATTCCATTTCAAATATAGCAACTTAGCTCTCCTTTCCGTCAGACTGAATGCTATTACCAAATTCTCTATGACTATATATAAGGTGCTCACTACTGAATGTTCCAAATATAACCTGGGGACATGGTTACGTCTCAAAAACAGATGTAACAGATGACTTTCAGTGTCAAAAAGAATCCCAGTAATTTTGCTTACTTTGACATAATGTATTATATGCAAAGTAGTAATATCTGGTTCGATTCTGATTAAAAAAAAACTGTGCAGCCCATCACAGTGTGATGGAAATCCATCTTCATGCAGTGTTGCCATCTGTCTTTGAATAGTTATTATCAAATGGGGGAGCATGCTGGGCTATTGTATTAGATAGCATAGTGTTCATGTTATTATGTCCACCCCCCATATTTGCTACAGTTGCCTCAGAGGATATATGCTATAAATTTGCAAAAGTTGGCTAAATTTGTCACTGTTTTCTTCTTGAGGAGAAAAAGCGGGGAGCCTGAAAAGAGGCTAAATTTAAGGACCAGTTTGTAGGATTTAGTGACATCTAGTGGTGAGCTTGCAGATTGCAAGCAACTCCCTTCACTGTCCCCTTCCAGGCATGTATAGGAGAAGCTACGGTGGTAGTGAAACTTGAGAAATGTGAGATTAATTATAATTATTGTTAATATAGCATCAGTCTGATGTTATCATCACCAACTCAGTTTCTTTATTTAATTCTATCAGTATTGAAACTAGCTGATTGACTCCATCTGCATTTGGATGCAGATTTGTGGTAAGTCGTGTTCATGTTGGGATCACATTTAACTGTGATTGGCATATTTGTTTCAGACCTACGAGACCAGTGATCTGACCGGCTGATAAAGTATTTAATCATCACACCACCCATTGATCTATATTCACCTTCACCCAGCTCTTCTGCGTGTTGCACTGCTGCACGTACATGAACAAAACTAATGTAAAAGGTGTGCATGGAGATACACAGTTCGTGCGCCCTATGCAGGCTACTCTGAAATGGATACATACTGCACAGATGCATAACATAAAACCTTGTGCTTGTTATTCATTATTCAGATTTCAACAGTGGGTGCAAAAGTGAGCGTGCAATGCATGCTTTTGTAGAACTTATATTTATTTTGCCTAAACTCCCCTAAATCTTATATACTGGACCTTTGAGTTTGTCATGAAGAAATGTAGAAGAATAAAAGACAATGTGGGACATAAAAAGGAACATGTGGTTACCTGCTGCACACAATGGAAATAGCCACAAGGGAAACAATAAAGACCACTCCTGCAGCCGCTGACCCCGCAATCAGAGGAAGCTGTTCCCTCAGCTCAGACTTGAAGTCATCTGTGTTACACAAAGAGAAAGACAGACGGACAGATATTATGAATGGCTTAGGTGGAGCTTATAAAGAGCTGTGTTTATTCAGAGGTGTGCATGTGACTGCGTGTTCTGGGAGGTAAAAGGAGAGATGGGGAGGAGAGGAGGCAGAGCTTACTGGATTGATGGATAAAAAAAAACATATAGATCTCTCTCTCTCTGTTGAGCGGGTGCTGACTGAAATCCGGCGAGCTTTAGCAAGACTGACTGACAGGTTGGGTTTGATAAACCGGCAGAGAGACAGAGAGACAGAGAACCATAAAACTGATGGTGAGAGAGAGCGACGGGGGCCTCTCCGCCTTCTCTGTTGCACCTGTCAGGAGCGAGCGGACAAGAAAGTGCACCTTGGAATGTTGTTTCTCAGGTGTTGAAAAGGAGGCCATCTACTGCCAATCACACATACAGCCCAAACATGTTTTATGTACATACGCAGGGCAGGCTGGTGGTAGTTCAGAGGAAGGCTTAAATGCCTGCCTAAAAACGCTACACAGCAGAATCCTCAGTTATCTTTTTGTGTGCCTGTCTTCCCGCGACTTTGGCACCAGCAAACACTGTAGTTAAAGCAATGCACGATTTAGCATGCTGCAGGCAAATCAGCAGCTTCTAAATCCAATCCCCCGTGTAGAATGGGCCTATTGGATTAAAGTGATAAAGGGAGAACTAATGCATCTTCGGAGCAGTGCGAGAAGCTGGGATATATGAGGAAACTGAATGTGACAGGAATTGCTCACTCTTTTAACTTGCACATTTATCAAGTACGTTTCAAGCAAACAGTGTGAATGATGTTCCAGCTACTCAGGCTTCCAGGCAGTCTTCCTGTTCTCTTTTGATGCATATTAGGCGTGAGAGGTCCAGATAAATTTCCCCTTCACCCATATGAGAATGTGATTTTCCCTGACAGCTAGAAATCACACCGCTACCTGTTCCAGTGGTAAATAGGCTCCTATTACAATCAGTTAGTTCTCAGGGACCTCGGACGATTAGAGAACTGGAGGACTGTGACATCAGTTACCTTACTGATGGACCAATCACCTCTTTTTCATCACTGCCTGTGAGTATGTGTGTTTGTGTGTAGAGGTGGTGAAAGGACACCTTGTGGAGGTGCATGAAAATGTACTGACAGGAAGACAAAAGGGATTATATGTTTTTTTTTGTTTATTTTTTTTTTTTTAGAAAAGACATTTCTGCAGATTAAAGTTAAATTTAACACTATTTAAGAACCAACACAGCACAGAAACTGCCCTAATCAAAATCTCAAATGAGCTCCTCCTCATCTCTGATGCCAACTGTCTCAATATTCTCATCTTCCTCAACCTCAGTGCCGCTACTTGACGCTATCAATCACTCCATCCTCCTCTTTTGCCTTGACTCCTCCCTCTGTGTCACTGGCACTGCCCTCTCTTGGTTCAAGTCGTGCCTCTCCACCCGCCACCAGTTCAATGGTATCAATAAATCCTATTCGAATACAGCCCAAGTCTCTCAAGGTGTCCTCCAAGGTTCTATGTTCAGTCCCCTCCTTTTCATGCTTCCCCTTGATCAGATCATAGACTGCCATGGTTTCCATTGTTATGCTGACGACACCCAGCACTGCCAGTCACCCCGCCCTCATGACCTGCCTCTCTGGTATACCTTCTTCAAAATCCAAAAACTTTTTTTTAGATTGTTTTTATACTCATATCACTACCTACTGTTTTCTAGTTGTTGTTGCTTTTATGCTGATACTGCCTTTGTTTATTATTATTATTATTATTATTATTATTATTATTATTATTATTATTATTATTATTATTATTATTATTATTTCAGAGCTTTTCTATTTCCATTCTGGCAAAAACAGAAAAAATGAATAAGAGGGAAAATCAGAGCCCCAGAATTATGTGCAAAGAAAACAAACTGATTCACATTAACCGCAAGCATTCAAATGAATGGCATAGGGTTATTCTATTATAAGGCCATTACATACTGTAGGAATGTTGATGTTGATCCAAATGCTGTCTGGGGGTTGCTCACTGGAGGAATACAGAACAATACGGGGTGATGGCAGGCATTTGCTGGTGGCTTTTTACAGTGGCTTTTATGTTTTTTTGACTTCCCATGCGACTGCAGTGCTTTCAGTTCCCAATCTGAGTGTTTTCTTCCATGAGGTGCAGCGGGCTTCAAATTAATTATTTTCAGCAGGCTTCAACCAAACACAAAGTGTGGTGTTTTCAAGCTAGATCTTGCTGAACTTGCACTTACCCATATTAGATGAAACCAACATTAACAGAAACAATTTTAACTTATTACTTTTAGAAGTAGCTATAGGAAACGCCCACACACCATATCTCACATACCTCACAGTAGCAGGGTGAGCTGTGATAAATTCTGACTGTGCTGCACAGATTGCATTAGTGGTTATTGATATATTGCTTTCATTTAGTTGTTACTGCAGGATCAATACTTTTTTTTTTTTTTTTCCTAAAAACACATTTAAAAGCAAGACTGAAATTAATGCAACTTTATAAATGCAACATTAAAGGCATAATATGAAAATGCATAGACTCAAATAAACATAATCCCTTTCAGTTGTCACTTATGATCCATTATTGGTATGTGGTGGCAGAGGTCCTACCCTGTGTCTATATCTCCTTATTTTCTCATTATTTTGCTGTGCTCAAAGCATTTTACCCAAACCCCAAAAAATGTGGTATTTGACATTCTGGGAATGAGACTCAACAATCAACTATTTTTCTGGTGCGTTTAGGAACAGCTTGGACAAATCATTCTCGTTCTACCTTTAACTTCATCATCCAACCTGTCAAAATCATATCAAGACTTTTAAAGGGCTAACATTCAGATTATTTGATTTTAGACTTTAGAATACCTTTTAAGAACGCGAAGTAACTGTGAACAATGGTTGAATGTCGAGGCGGTGTCTTCACGAGACACTGGAGCAGCTTGACAGGGGAGAGGAGAGGAGGCCAGTAGAGGTGCAGGAGGTGGAGCCGTGGGTGTGATTGTCAGCAGTACTCTAGCGTCTGCTGCTAATTGCCTTGACGAATGTCGTGCTGTGGCAGAGAGCCAAAGGATGAAGTGAGCGTGAAGCGCGTGCGAGCGTGTGTGCGCGTTTGAGGGAAAGATCGTTTACAACCGTGAGGGAGAGCGAAGGGGGCCGTGACTGCGCCACTACATCTGCTCTGCACAGGTAAATAGCCACAATGATCACCTTCATCATCATTATTATCCTTCCCATCTTCCCCTCCCTCAAGATCATCACCGTCTCATTCATCGTTATCATCCTCATTAACACAATACAATGTGGAAATGTCACTCCTGTCTTTGATACATTATGAACTATGGACACACATGCACAATAGCCTAGGAGTCCAGCGAGGCACAATGAGGCAGCATTTTGGCAAATCTTGTGAATGTAACAGCACATATCCAGTCAAATGTTTAATCCATCCAGACTGAATCATGCTGCGTTAATTTTAGCACTGATTTCACTGCCTGCCAAGGCTATGAAAAGTACTACATGAGGAAGTGATGTGCAACGCCGCCGCCACCACCCCTGCACACACACCTCCTTGCACTTGCACTAATAAACATAGTTCCACAACCTTGCCAGAGGAGCAGGTGTTGCATCTCCTCTTCCGCCCCCTTCCCTCTCCAACAATCCAGCCCCCCCCATGGCAAAAAATTAATCTCATCAACTACTAATCACAGCTATGCATTCTGGGATGGCTCTCCAGCAACAGAAGGGCCGGGTGAAAAACCAATTAGCTAAGCATTTTGGATCAAGCACAGTTAGTTGCACAAACAAAAGACACTCAGCGTTCTACATATTCAAAGCACCCACACACACACACGCGCACACTTAAACCTGACCGTGAAGGAAATTAATTTAGCTGTAGAAATAGAAGTGCAATCAAACATTACAGTTCCCCTCTATCTCACCTGCTAATAATAATGCAACAACAAATACAAAGAGCAACAAGAGCGTTAGAAAGAGTTTAGGGTGTATGTGTGTGTGTGTGTGTGTCAGTGTGAGAGTGAGACAAGGCGAGACAGAGAAGGATAGAGAGAGACAGAGAGAGCTGTTTCTCCTGGCTCGGCGATCCTTACCATCTGTGAGGGTTTGGAAGCACATCTTGCTGCTGTATTTGCCAAAGCCAGCCACAGTCCGCGCCCGCACCTGTACCACGTAGACCGTACCCGGCCTCAGGCCCTCCACACGCGCGGTGTTAGTTTGGCTTCGCAGGATGGTGGAGTTAATCTCTGCATGGTCCTGAAAGGAGCAACACACACACAGGGAGCAGGTCAGAGATGACTTACAGAGAAGACATCAGCGGGAAAGTGTTAAACCACACAGTTAAAAAAAACTCTGGTAAAACAAGATCCAGTGGTAGTAGTTTGACAGTGAGACAAGAAACAGGCTTATCAAGGATTGTATGTTTTGGTAATACTACGAAGAAAGTGGACCAAATTTGGAGGAAATTAGTTTAGGCCGTGTTTGTTTGAAACCAGAGATACAGGAAATGTGGTGTACTTTTGATAAAAACATTGATAAAGGACAGACGAAAACAGGGGATGGTAGAGAAGAGTGGATAATCGTAAGAGACAGAACAGAACAGTTAAAGGGATAGTTTGGATGTTTTGAAGTGGGATTTTATGCGGTACTTATCCATAGTGAGTGTGTTACTGGCACACCTCCAGTTTTGAAAAGCAGCAAGAGTACCAGCACAGAAACTAAGCAATGAACTGCTGTGGTCAGAGTCAGCAGCAAAACGTATTTTAGCCACTTAAAAATTAGTTTGTTTAAGTGTATGATATATTTAGAGTGTTTTCACTGCTTTACCTTTTCATCAGGCCACCTTTTCCGATGGAAAACCACCGTTATATAATCCAAACATTGCTCTCAAAAACAGTAATTTTACACACAAGTTGCTGCTCTACCCCTGCCAGTTAGTTTGTTTGCGTTATTGTGTAACTTTGGTATTTTAGAGGGTTAGTCTGGACTCCCCAGAGTCACACAATAACACAAATAAGCTGACCAATGGTAACCAGCATCTCTTTGGCTCTCTGAGGTAAAAGAACCGATTTTCCCACTGGAGGTCTGGTTGGTTTACAGAAAGTGATATTTGCTTTCTTTAACAGTGGTTTCTCATCAGAAAAGGCTGCCTGATGACAAAGTAAAGAGTGAAAATATTCTAAATATAGCAACTTATATTGATTTCTTTTAGGTGAGTGGCTTATATACATTTTGCTGTGGTACACTGCTTAGCTTTGGTACTCCTGCTGCTTCTCCAGACTGGGTGTGTGCTGACTGGCATCTACTATAGTTAATACACTGACTATGGGTAAGCACCTCATTAAACCCCTTGAAATAATCCATACTATCCCTTTAAGGGTAGTGAAGGGGCCCTTAAGAACTCATAAAAATGAATGCTTAAGGGCCCCTGTAAAAGAAAAGAGGTAATATGTAATGGCTTCGGTCAGTTTGAACTTTAAATCACAACACCACACATTAAAATACACGCACAGAAACACCGCTCACACAAACACACAACGTTTCCCATTCATACAGCAACACACATACAGAATTGGTAATTAAAGGCAATCATTTCTCGCAAATTACAAAGAGCAATAGCTGCTTCTGAACAGTAATAGAATAGCATTGCATATTTGTCTCTTCAGATGTGCTTTATGAGGCAGTTTAATTACTGCAAGAAGTTCGAACATAACATCCTCTTGTTTTGTTGTCTGCAGTAGGTTGCTTTTTAAATATGACGGCGGGCCAGTTCCACCCACAGAAAGCATTTTATTTTTTCATTAAAGGGAAAGCTATGAAAATCCTTAGCGCAATCATTTGTTGTTGTAACGTTCTTTTTATTTGCCCGCTTTCTTGTGCTCCATTTTTAGATTTGAATACCTTTTTATACTCAAAAGTTTTGTTTTCACCCTCATGGACATACATTATGAATATATGCATGTGTTCATGCCCACATAAATATAGCCATCCATTATGCAAATGTGTGGTTGTGACCATGAGATCTGCCCTCCAGATCCTGTATCTCCGTCTTTCTCTCTCAAGGCTGGAGAGAGCCAGTCAGGCAGTGTGCTGCAGTGTAGTTTGGGGGCTTGCTGGAGGTATCTGCTATGGGGGATCAGTAATTACTTAGGCCTGTCACCTTCCCATAACCCAGAGTGAATATGACAGCCAGAAAATAAGACTGCACCTACACTACACCCACCCCGGCAGGCTGCTGATAGCTAGATGCAAACATACTGTAGAGAGGGAGGGGGCAGTTGAAAGTGAAGGGCCAAAATTCCCTATGTCAGTAAAACAGGGTAAATAGAGGCATTGGTAAACACACCATTGTTTAATGCTGGACTAAATCTTATAATACATGTATGACTGTTCTGAAAAACCATGAATACAAAATCTTGACAACAGTGTGGAGTGGAAAAAGTAGATAGGCAAGGAGGAAGCAAGGGAGGAGGGGGAGGAATACGATGGCAGGAAGCGATAAGAAACTCGAGGCAGAAGCAACCCACATCGAAATCATTATCCAATCTGATTGGTGTAATTGAATCATTCCGGTTGCTCCGTCATTGAGCAGACGAGGTAAACACAGCTATGAAATCTGCCCTCACCCACCGAACCCACCCCCCCCTCACATAATGATGTGTGCAATCACATTAGCTCTTATTGGACACTCTGGGCTTGATGAAGACAAATGTTTGGGCTTGGGATGGGAGAGCATTGCACCAACAGGCTTTCATGCTATCTCTGAGAGGAAAGAGATGTTTATAAATGGAACGCTGGATGTAACTGGTTTAGAGGGTTTAATCATTTCTTAGACCTTTTGTCCATTACATCACACAATCTGTCATCTCTCCAATGCGCTGCATACAAATTCTATAAAAATCTGAAACTTGACTCTAAAGGGATAGTTTGGATTGTTTAGTGCGGGGTTGTATGAGGTACTCATCGATTGTCAGTGTATTACCAACAGTAGTTGCCAGTTGGCATGCTCCCAGTTAAGAGAAGGAGAGACACAAAAAAAAATATCAGTGTACACTATATTCAGAATATTTTCAGGGCATTACTTAGCTGTCAGACAACCTTTCCTGTCAGGAAACTGATGTAATATTAGCCAAATAATAGTCTAAACCAAACCTCATGAGGGAAATCAATAATTTTACCTTGTAGAACATGGGAGTTACTGGTCTAACACGGCCTTGATCTGTTGGTTTGTTTGTATTACTGTGTGACTTTGGTGAATCTGAACTATTCTATTAAAATACCAAAGTCACAAAATAACACAAACACACTAACAGATCCAAGCAGCAGTATGCCTGCAACTTTAATGCTTTGCAAATTAAAATTACTGATTTCACCCATGGAGTTTGGCTGGTTTGTAGAGAGAGATATAATGGCAGTTTCCTGTCAGAAAATATTATAAATATAGCATAACTGACATACATTTTTTAGGTGGATCTTTTTTTTATGGTCATTGCCTAATTTCTGTATTGGTGCCCCTCTCAGCTTCTCTGAACTGGGGATGTGCCAACCTCCATCTAGTGTACGTAATACGCTCACACTGAGTACCTCATTTGACTTCCATTAAATAATCTGAACTATGCCTTTAAAGCAGCAGCTTGTGCATTTGAGAGTGCTGCAGAAGACATGAAGCCCTGTGAGAGAGTGGAACCATAGTCACCCATTCATCGGGTATAAGACACGGTCGGGTGCACACGGACTACTCGGGGTCAGGAATCGCCGACTCCTGCTTTGAGTCATCCTGCGTTTCTCAGGGCCACACCCCCATCTGTTGAGTTTGAATGGAGGACAGGTGAGCAGACAGATGGCAAACCGCCAAAGGGGGGAGCATCCCTTGAGGAAGCACCAGCTAGGAATGGCCCTTTCATGCTGCCAGTCAAATAGGGATTATGTGACACACACACACATGCACATATACATACACACCCACATCTGCCACTTAAAAATGAGCTGGCATTTGGCACTCCAGCGGGTTAGGGGATAGCCAATAAAAGGCCATGCCAGGAGGGACTTCCAGCCACGAGAGGTCCTCTCCTGCTGCCAGTCAAATGGGGATTAGGAGGACCACACCCTAACTTGCTAAATAAAGACAGAGATGCAGGTTGGAAGGCAGATGGCAGAGCAGCCAATCAAAAGCAATGCCAGGGGTAACAGACAGGAAGCGCTGCAGGGAGTTTGGTCTCTGCAGCATTCAGTAAAGTCACTAAAGCCCAGTTCAGACCAAAGATTCATGACAGGACGAGTTGAAACCTGCAACTACTTGCAATGTGTTAGTCTGCAATATTCTGAAAACCTGCCACTTTACACCAGTGCAACTAGACCAGATACTGTATCATTTACATCGCAACGACTCTCTGTGCTTCAGATCTAACTGCCTGCTGTTCAGGCTTTTTTTTGTAGCTGGATATAATTGGTAGCGTCTTAAAATATGAATGAGCACAATGACAGTGAGTTACGTGCTACAGTTGCATTTCTAGTATTGATTAAATGCCAAAAGAGAGTGACGGCGAGCAGAGCAGAAGAAAAAGTGAGCAGTAAAGTTGTCAGTTTAGCAGTAAAGCCTTGTGTCATACAGACACAGCTGAGGTGATCCTCTCTTTCCTCCATCCAAAACTCTGACCTGAGCTGACCTCACTAGTTGACTGATTGGCTGTTGAAACAGGTGACGTGCCTTATGTTCAAAACAGCCACTGGCGACTTGACAAGCTGAGTTGCAGGAGGTGCCATTAGCCAGCTTGAGTCAAGCTGAGATGGGCCACTTAACACCGCTGCAACTTTTCCCTGTGACGTTGTAAAGCTGTGTATACACTGTGTGGTGCTGGGCTGTCCCAGATGAAAGATGACCAACATGACACATGTGAGGGAGGTTCAGAGATGGCCATTCTCACGGTCTTCTCACCACAGATAGCAAGGCCCAGTTCCACCAAAATATGGTTCTCAAACCAATCCGTTCGAGATTCTGGGAACCTTGGTGCTGTCTAGTAAACCAGCCACCAATTTTGAGCAGAACCACTGAATAATAAGGATGTCATCAACAGAGGGCATTGCACAATTCACAACAACCTGTAGAATACGATACGTCCACTTTGGTTCCCAAGGAAAACCTGCTATTTTTTGGTTCCTGCTGGAAACTAAATGTTTGGTTTTCGAGCCATTCAAACTACCTACTGCTGGACTTGAGAACTAACACTGGACTTACCTAGACATATTTAATTCTAACTATTTTATAGGACTGCCAGCATCTACTAGATGTACTGTAATACATTTGGCCTGGATCTGTTATAATCATATTGCTGGATTGCTGAAAGTCCAATACTTGTGTGTTTTTTTTTTTCCCAACTTTCAATTCATTTTTTGTAATTGCCAATTTCCTACCAATTGCTATTGCTCTGCCAGCAGACTGCAATGGGAGATCTCTCTTTGAATTTCCTTTCTGACACTTTCTGCCATTCTCCTCTTATTTTCTAAGATTCTTTGGTTTAGAGGGGAGGTTCCAGTCAAAAGCCATTACAGCTGTGGGCCTGTAAAGGCCACGGAGATATTATATGTGATATTGGACTTTACAAATAAACCTGACTTGACTTGACGTGTGTGCGCCTGTGTATGTGTGCGTGTGAGTGGGTTGGTGTTTGTGTGCCTGTTTTTCAAAAAATGCCAGCCACCCAAAATGGACAGCATGGCCACCTGGCACAAAGACAGACATCGTGGATTACCATGTGTCCTCTTCACAGGCTCACACACACACACACACACACACACACAAAGGGAGAGATGGGGGACTTTATGAGGGAGAACAGTCTAATATTATGTTTGTTAAATGGAAATGAAAGAAAGAAATCTCTCCCATTAATGTAAAATTAAAATGTACTGCCTACGGTTAAAAAAATAAAAGAAAGAAAGAGGGGGGGTTGGATGTGGGCTAACAATTTAAATCTCAGAGTAGATGGGTTTTATTATCAATGCAAATAATTACCATTACCTCATGAATCCTAATCTAAAAAGAAAATGGTAATTATTTTGTACGGAAACACAATGGTGATAAAATCTGATATTAAAGACCATTAAAGTCTCATAATCGTTTTGGGAAATAAAGAAACTAAAATAATGTAAAAACAAATTATACACCATAAGGCAAAAAAAAAAAAAAGGATTTTCCTCGCATTCGAATTCTGGAAAGCCACCAGCTTAACACTTGCGAGCATGGAAAGAGAGAGGTGAGAAGAAGCATCTTATCTACTGTAACTTGGAGGGGAAATTTATTTGCTTCAGCGCTCTCAGTTTGTTTTTCTTGTTCTTTGCAGCCACCTCCTTTTGAGATGACTCTTTGTATGCATTCTGTTCACCTGGAGACTAACAAGGAGGCCTGAGTGCAAGCGGGTTGGGGGGACAAACAAAGAGGGAGAGAATAAGAAGAGAGTCTGAGGGAGGAAATGTGAATACCCTCGCTGGGGGACCGACAGAGTGCTGCACGAGTCCTGCTTTTCACAGGTTCCATTAAAAATCTAAACTTGTCTGTACAACATCTGCGTGTGTCTACAAACGCGCCATGGTCGACTCTGAAGGCTGGCAGGGAGAGAAGAAAAGAATAATAAATACTTTCTCCTGGCTTCTCTTCTGAGGAATTGCTAATTGTATGTAAAGTACAGGGGGGATTTCAGAGTGTCAAAATGCAGATGGTGCTATGGTCAGTGTGGCTGCAGGTGACTTGCTGCAAACTTATATTTCTATTAATTTCTCACATTGCAGGTAGGGATGGAAGCGGTCTGATCCAATATCAGAACCGGGGCACAATTTTGTTGTCAAGCGTTCAGCAGGTATTGGTCTCACACCACCGATCCATGTTTTCTATTTGTATATACTACACTAAGCAATGCCACTTGAGAGCTGGATAGTGCTTTCCATGTAGACTCTGCATTAACATGTCATTTGTGGGAAAACTGCAATGTTACTGAAGTGAAGACGTACTTATGTACGTACTCGTGATGTAACAATAAATCAAGGTTGTCAAAAGTATTGTTAACCTTTTCAGTAACATGTTTAAAATGATACAATACCCATTAATTATAATTATAGTATGGAAATTACCAAATGAATAAAATGCCATCTAATGTGCAATAAAGACCTAAGCACAGACTTTATTGTCCTGCTTGAAATTTAGCTTGCAGCAAGTAAGTAGTTTTTTTCTGAACCAGCACTGTGTGCTAGTAGTTAATTAAAAAAAAGAAACAAATGATCCGATTTTATTTATTTATCTCTGTTTTCCTTTTTGCTGTGGCATCAGAAGAGGTACCAAGAAGTGCTTTTTTTCATAGTAGTATTGTATTGAAGTTAGAAATTTTGGTATTGTAACAACTCTACAATAAACCAGCACAAAAATGACAATTACCATCATACTCCACTATAAACAAACACATTACTAACACATGACAAACACTAACAAAAAAGCAGCATTTGCAAACTTAAACTCTCAGCAATGCATCATGGGGAAATTAAGCAAATGAGGGTTGTCTCTCAACCTATCAGCTGCACATGTAAATGTCACATCCCACAGCGCCCCACAATTATTAAAGGAAGCTGTTACATAAGTTACATTACACAAACTACACAAGCTTTCCAGTCTGAGTTCAGTTTCAGCCTCATGTAGCCTTACTATTACTACTACTACTACTATTATGACATGGTAAATAATTATCATCATAATCATCTAGAAAAAAGAGCACTGGTGTTGGTAAGGTATCAGTATCATCAGAAATCCAAAATCAGATATCGGATTGGAACTGGAAAGAAGTGGACTGGTAGATCTCTTATTGCAGTGTGACATTACTGCTGTCATCCAGAATGGATACAACTGAACCACTGCTGACACACAAACACAGTCACAAGCTCACACACACACGCACACACCCTCTCCCTGACACCAACACACACTCAGCCATCAGTAACCAGAGCCAGTGGCTGCTCTGCTCCAGCCTTAATGGAAGGCCTGACCTCCGCTATGCTGAGTTATTTCCACCCTCCCCAAATTTTCAGGCATCCAGAGGAAAAAGGGGTAGGAGAAAAATGGAGAGACCGGGAGCATGAGATTCGACTTTTTCTCTGCAAACCTTTAATTCATTTCATCTCGCTTCCCAATTTACAGGGTCCCGGGACCACTTACTTTGTAATGAGAAGGTGGGTTGAGGCAGGGAGTGAAGCCTGTTGAGAGAACAGCCTTCAGCACTCACTGCAGCTTTCAGGTGAAACTGTCAAAATGCAGCCTTTTTCAGTCATTAGATCCCTTTCCTTCATGTGACTATAACCTAAACTGCCACTCAACTGCAGGTGGAAGACTGACTCTTATTTTTGTAGTCTGTGAAATGTTACTATTGGTAAAATTTTTACACACAAGCCTAATCACACATATTATGGACATCAATAAATCTTAAAAATAATGTCTATTAAAGGTAAAGTAAGCGATTCTGGAGAAAGATCGATGGTTGATTGTCGAGTCTTATTTAAAGGTGGTCAAATTACTGAGGATTTGGGTTCGTGGCTTGAAGATGGATGATTTTTGAGTCTCATTTCCAGGTTCTCAAACACTGATGTTTTGGGAACGAGACTCAAGAATCAAATATCTTTCCGACTTGTGATTGTCCAAAGTCTTCCATCAGGGGTTAGATTTTCTGAGGTCTGAAAGCAGAGCCAAAAGGAGAATTATTCTTAAAGATTATTATGGATCTTTTGCCCAGCAGCACCAAAAATATCCTGCCTATCCCTGCTTTTACACCACAGAACACAAGCCTCAGGCAGGTTTTAATATATTGCAATATTACCAATTTCTATTTACTTCAAAGTGAAAAAGTAATGTTATTCAGGCTGGGGAAGTATCTATTTCATACCTTCCTACCTATGACAGTATTTACGTAAAAGAACTAAACTCGACTCTGCTTGCGTTAGTAATGCTATTTCTTGCAGCTCTTAAACAAGACACACACAGGAGCTTTGCTTTGATTTTAAGAAGCTGCGGCTCTTATTCACTGACAAACTGAAACCTACACTGTATATTTGCTGCCAACTTAACTGCAAACTTTTTCTGCTGCTCAGCTTGCATTCACTGTCACTCCCTCTCAAGGATGCTTCCACATTGCAATGCCATGTTTCTACAGTAGCCCAGAACAGACAAACCAAACGCTGGCTCTAGATACGTCCTTTTGCATTTTGCACAAGTTTCATGGCCACTGTAAGTTCTCATACACACTTGGATGGGGCAGAGTGAAATGAGGCTGCAAGCTCACTCCTAGATGCCACTAAATCCCACATGCTGGTTCTTTAACACTGGACTGTTTTGGGTCCCAGTCCCTGCTAACAGACTGTGGAGCTGAGTCAAGAAACGACATGAGGCCATAAGGAAATGCTGGTGTCTAAAGTTGGAATTTCAGGTCATGTACTGCACTATGGTCAAAAGGACTTTTTTGACTGGTTTGGTTTTAACCAAAGCCAAAAACTGCAATCACATCACCGTGTTTTTATTACATAACATTTATAAAATTTTACTCAGACTTGCACCATCTTACCTAACAGCTCTAGTCACTCCTCATATACCTGTTAGGCCCTTGCAGTGTCAACATACCAGCCTCTTGACAATTCCAGAAATAAACAAAACACCAGCAGGAGGTAGAGCATCCTCTTACCAAACCCTTCTTCTTTGGAATTGTCTTTCTACTCAAATCAGGGAGGCTAACTCAGTCGACTCATTCAAAAGCAAACTCAAAACACATCTTTTCACAGTAGCTTTCAATCTATTCAATCTATTTAGTCTGTCCTAAACACTACACTATGGCAAGTCAACAAATAATATGACCATATGTGTACTGTAAGTTAGAATTCTTTAAAAAAATATCTATATACCTATGTGTGCATATATGTATACATATTGTATCCGTCAGATATTGCATAATTTGTCTTGTGCATTTTTTTGTATGTTTTGTGTGTTTATTGCAGTTTTAGTGAGATCTGTTCATGCAATTCATGTGTACGTCATGCACCCCGGATTCACTGGAATTAATAGGACACCATATTGGAGCATGGTATCCAGTTCTTCTTAATGCATCCATGCTTATGCCTCCAGGGCATTCTGGAGGCCAAACAGTCAAGGTCACACAGCCATGCGAGCACAACAACAGTTCAAAGCCATCTGGGGGACCTTTTGCCCCATGTCCCCATCCCCCACTCTCTCTCCACACTTTATTTGTCATTCTTTACTGTGAACTGTCAACTCAAGTCCAGTATGCCCAAAAAATAATTTTCAGAAATGTGTTCATGTGCCTGCAACAATTAAAGTTGCGAGAAATATGATATCAAGCTGCAAAACTGAGCAAAGGTTGAAAATTGGAATTTTCTTTTATGATTACCCAGAGATATTACTCAACACAGAGTGTGACAATGCTACGCTGCTGAAGAAGTCGCTATTGTTAATGGGTGTACGGGGCTTCCTGTGAGATGGAGTGTACAGAGAGACAGCTCTCTGCTGTGCTAAAGACTCGCTGACTGTGCCAGGCACGCTGAGACAATCAACTCCAGAACCATAACAGTGTGACTACTCTCAGATTAATGCAGGCATTGGTGAAATGCATAAAAAAAGAAGGTGAGAACACCAAGGCCACTTTTATATGAAAAAAAGCCCATTTTTTATGATTGCATTATCCACCCTACAGTATAAGTTACCCACGGCTCTGGGTGAAGCTGGGAGTGTGCAGGGGAGTGTGTGATAGACACGGCGCGAGACATCCTTCCATAATTGCCTGTTATGAATAAAAGGCCACATCATCACGTTATGACTGCTTGGAACTTCCAGATTTTCTGGACATCTCAAGCATGAATCAGTGGAGAGCTGGCAGAACTGACCTCGATGGAAGGCAATTTAATTCCCTGCTTCTCCACTGGCAATGAGAGCGCGCATGCAGGTAACCAATGCCAGCGTGTATGACAGTATTTATGCATGACTTTTCGACATGCATATAAAAAATTTGGTCACATTTTATTTTAAAGTACACTAAAACGATGCAACGAGCTGTATCGGATTAGATAAAAACACAAGATATTAGGTTCTTTATTAGATAACAGTTATACCCTACTCAGACACTATACAACTAACAGTAAACTAATAAGACGCAACAAGCCGTACTTAATAGCAAATTAGACAAAAACTGCAAATAATATGTTCTTTATTGGACAGTATTAGAAACTGATTAGATGCCATTAGAGTGAAATTAGAGACACAGCAACAGAACCGTGCTGTAAACTAAAGTGCATTGTTTCCCACTGTAAGATTCTTATTAGACTTAAGAATTTTGGGCACATTACAACAGAGCTGGACTGTGAACTTAAGTGAAATCACATATCTGCTACGTGAGAAATACCTTCTTTGATTGAACGAGCACAACTGGCAGTAGTTGTGCCAAGACCGATTCCTACTTTTTGATCATTATCTGCCTACAGTTTTACAACAAGTCTGTGCAGTCACCCACAGACAAAACATTTTTCTACCTTTGTAATTTTGCTCTCTACTTGGTAAATATAGATTACATATTATTTTTAAATGGGGAAGCTGCAGATATGTGATTTCACTTCAGTTTAGATTACAGTTTTATTGTACTGTGTGACTAATAACCCTCTAATAAAGTTTAATAAAGGTTAAACAGTGGGAAGTAATACACTTAAGTTTACATTACAGTTCTGTTGTAATATGTCTGTAATTACCCTCTAATGAAATATAATAATAGTCTAACAGTGGGAAATAATATACTTTATAGTACAGGGTATAGTTGTATTTATTTATTGTCTAATAAAGGACAAATATTTGTAGTTTTCATCCAATTTAATACAAAGTATGGCTTATTATGTCTTACTAGTGTACAGTAAAATAAAATGACACACATGAAGTATACTTGTGTTTGATTGTTTTGCCCAAATTTGCCACCACCTGCTTTTTTTCTTCGGTGGGTTGGTGCTTAATCAGGCACAAAAACACATCTCCAGTGACACTTTGGACAGCAGAGGCTGGTGGAAGAAAAGTCTGTTTAGAGCCTATAAAAAGCCTTGTCAGGTCCGAAGTACAGAGTGTCAAAGGAGGACCACCAGTGTGGAAATCTCATCTCCACAGCTCAGTGTGTCACAAAGCAATCACTCTGACTCACCTTCTGTATCTTGCTCACACTCGCACTGTGGTACATTTTCTGGATAGACACACATACAGTACGGGCGGATGCGAAGGCACATTAAAACAGAGGTAGACAGCAACCTCTCTGTCACCTGAATCATCCCAGTGCAATTAGCAATCTTGTCCTCCTTAATTCACTAATTTGTGATTACGCCGTGCTCATCTATTTGTGTGAGGACACGCTACATAAACATCAATAGGATTAGGTTTCATTGATATTCATGAGCTAATGGGAGGCTGTATAAGTGTTATTTACACAACACTAAGCTGTCTGGCAGATAAGGTTTCTCAGGGCCATGGCAATCGGATTCAATTTTATGACCTGTGCAATGCCACAGGGGAAACAGAAAGCAATGCAACTATTATTGGATAACTGAGTTTCCAACTGCAAACATCATTTAAAAACATGATTGTTGTTCTCCCTGATAGAAAATGTTAAATGTGACAAACACTGTTCGAAGGTGGAGTTGTGAATATTGATCCACGAACCTTAGCCAAAATGAGTTTGTGTGAAATAAATAACTCGACAGAGAAAGAAAAACATTTATAAAACTCTTATCGATTTTTTCTTTTATTTGAAAAGCAGAACATGGGTGAAGGTGCACCAAGTCTGGCAAAAGTCTTAGCTTAAGATAACAAAGACTGGGGAAAGAACATGCATGACCAAGCTTGCTGCACCTATCGATCAGCTTTAGGAGGACAAACAAGGGCCCCAACAAAAAAGCTAGAGTCTGCGATCTCTAGGTATCATTATGTCCCAGGCCTTGGGAAAAGCCTACAGGTCAATACTAGAGCAGCATAGGCGCTGTGGGGTAGGGCCGGCGACTTAATAAAGCAGACGTATTGTGTGTGAGCAGACGGGTCGATGTGACTCCCCCCCAGACGCAATGCATTTTCACAGCGGGACAGGTTGCTGCACTGTGCAGAGTGGGCCTGGAGCAGAGGTCAACCTATTCACTTCATCAGCAGCAGAAACCAAAGAACAGTGGGAGAGATGGAGTGAACACAGTGAAAGAACATATTATCAACCCAGGGGACTCTGCTCACAGATATCCGGGAGAGCTTAGATTTTGGGGGTGTGGGGTGGGGTTTTGCATGCAGTTTGTTCTGCATGTAGAGTAGCATCTCAAAGAGCCGGCTCTGTTGCAGACAGTCATGAGAATTCACACTTGTCCAGGTGATATGTTCACTAATCATAGAAGCATTGGTACACTTGTACAGCCATGTTGCAACAACAATCAGACAAACGTGCTCTGTAATACATTTTTTGAAACAAATCTTTGTTTAACACATTCTTTTTTAAGGTCATATTGAATGTTCTTATACTTTTGACAGTAACTGTACTGTCAGCATAAATGAACAAACTCAACATAGCATGACAAAGTCAAGCCTAAGTTCTCAAATACTGTGATTTCCCAAATTTCACCATTAACTATTCCCTTGAAACATTCATGATGTTGAACGTAGAGTTGAGTGATATGAGAGTATGTAGCGTGTGATGGTAGAAATGTGACCACCAGGAGAGATTTGACAATACCGTTTCCACTGTGGGAGCTATTCTTGCGTGATCTTGCATGATTATTCTTATGATTATTGCATGATCTTGTGAATCCAGCTGCCTTGGAAACTAACATTGAACATACAGTTACTTTGATTAAAAAAAAAAATGCATATAGAGTGATGGACGATTTTGGCCATTATCACCCACCCTTAGTTGTATATAGTATCACTGTATTATTTGACCATCAAAACATGGGAGTAGACATCACCTTTTCTGTATTATCATGTTTCATTCTGGAGATATGATGCAAAATACATATGGCAGATAGTAAAATGGCCACCGTGGTGCAATGATTCCATTCCTGAAAATGTTCTGGGCCTCAATCTTGTACCAAATTTCATGCTTTGATGATATAATGAACATCATTTTCATATATCACCTGGACCACACATATAAACGTACATAGAAATGTAAATTCATACATTTCCACACACGCAAAAGGTGCATCTTACCTTCTCATAGTAGCGCAGCTCATAGTCCAGGATGATGCCATTGGGCTGCTCAGGTTGCGGCCATGACAGTGTGAAGCTATTCATGGTGGAGCTGATCTGGTGCATTATGGGAACGATGGAAGGAGCTGTAGGTCAGAGAAAGAGTAATACAGATTTAGAACATTTGTAGAATAAAATTGATTATTACAAATACATCTCAACCACAACATTTTCAATGATATAAGAAGGTATTTAATGCCAGATAAATGTGTCTGCCTTGTACAGTGATGAAAACATTAGTCTGGCATATCCCCTTTGATTGTCTAGTATTCCCTCAGTCACTAGGCGAGGGTTTAGATTACGCCTGCCAAACATGAACATATGGAACTGTGGCCTTTTGTAGTCATATTGATTGTTTACTTTAAGTACATCAAGCCAGCCATGGGACAGCCACTTCATTATCTGCCAGCTAATAATTGTTGGTACATTATTCACAATAATAATTTCAGGAATGAAGGTGCACATTTTAAAAACGATCCAAAATTGCAATACATGTAAAAGTGGTCATCAGAGCAATCAGCACTCTGCACAGAATCCAAGTTTAAACAGTACAACTGCCTCTCTCATCATTCAGTAACCAGGTAGCCAGCTGAGCCGGGCCGATTAGAGCTGCACTCAGCCATATTCTGGCACCGCAGGACCAAACATGGCCGCTGATCTGGCAAAGGTTCGAGGGTGTGGACTTCGGCTGAGTGTCAGCTCCAGTTAGCGGGACTCAGGATACCTTTGTGCCAGAATTGTCAGTCTCCACGAGTCTGGCTTGAGTCCGGCAACCAATCGTGTTGGATTTAGTCCACTGTTGGACAGAGTCATTTTGGCTACTTGGGCAGAATATAGGAGCACTCAGTGTGGCATCCATGAGATGCAGTAATTAACACAGCTCCAGAGCCTTTTACATTGTCAAACATGGCAGTTTGTTCATATTTTAAATTTGCAGCAAAGGTCTACATATGGCTATGCTAAAAAACATGATATAATGTTTGTGACTAAATTTACAACATAATGCACTGTACAATAGACATGTTTTCTTCATCGTAGCACAGTAGTAGGTCATATTAAACTGCTCTCCTTCAGGAGCCAGTTAGCTATGGAATGCATGTTACAGTGAAAGGGGCAAACATAACATGAACAGAAGAAGATCAGGAAGAATCTCGATACAAAAATGACACAAAATTGATTGTGTTATAATATGAAGTCTTACAGTACGCAGCAGCACAGGCAAAATTTTATGAAAATTTGTGTTACACTCCACTGCTGATTTCAGTGCAAATGATGTCACAGTGAGCCATGAAATTGCTAAACAGTGCAGGCAGGAAAAATATATGCTTGCATCCAATAAAACTGCTACTCTGCAGGCAAGAGCAGGCTGCACTGGATCTTCAGCAGCATCTTACATCTCTATATAGAAACTAAATTCATAACATTCTCCTGCTAATATGCAACGTGTAAGACCTCATCTGCATGAACAACGCGTTAGTCATTAAATTAAACCCTTTGGTATTAAATTGGTCTCAGTATTGTGAGCGTTTTAGCCCAGCTGCACAGTCTATTCCATCATACAGCCCCAGTCCACATGAATGCACACACATGGGCTGTCAATTAACCCAGAATTAACCCTGTTCCTTGTCACTCTTCACATGCCACTCAGAGATTGTGTTATGGGGCAAAAGGAAGACATCATCCATAATAAAACTCTGTGCATGTGTGTGACTGTGTCTGTTTCTGTGTGTGCTTTCACATCTTTAAGTCGTAGTAGAGCTGCCTGTATTTGCTGTAGGCATCATAAGGCTGATGCTGTACAGTATCACATCCTGTGGAAACACTGGATGTGTCTTACTTGAGTTTAACAAGAGCTGTGTCTGAGCTAATGCAGGATCTGACCAGCTGAAAGAGTTTTTCTTATCCATTATCTATATGGACTACAGGTCTGAAATAAAATGAATCATTTTGAACTGAAATTGACCCTAATTTTTTACCACCAGAACAGGTGTCCTGTCTTTTCGCTATCATACCTTGGCAGCTTTCCTCACTGTTGACATTTAACAAATCTGTGGGTATCTTGTCACTGCCGACTGTGGCGTCAAGGGAGTTCAATACCCTGGACTGTCTCCGCTCTGAGGAAAAGGTACATTTTCCTGGTGCTGATATTCACTTTTTTCATCATCTATTTGTTGTGTTAATATGTGTAATCTAGGGCAAGCTGACAAGTTCCTAAATGTCACAGACAGCACTGGCTTGGCCAGCAGGTGTGTGGGTTTCTAAAATCTGCACAGTTCAAAACATTATACACTACCACGCTATCATTTGGTCCTGGAGGTGTTTTTGTCTTTTCCAGTTATGCTGCTATGTTTTACCCCCTGTGTTTATTCTAAACAAACCACTGGCATTGCAGGAGATTAAAAAAATAAAGTTTTTTTGCAGCAGAAGATATTTCAGGGAGAAGCCTGCTTGACAAAAGATTCTGAGCTGCTTCTCATGCTCTCATGGTACCAATAAGGTAACTGATGATTTCATAATTTTGTATGTTAACAAGACGTTCATGTTGTTCTTGTTGCTCAAACACACCTGAGTGTATAAAGGCTCAGATGTAATGAGCAAAGATGGATGACTTTCTAACTGACAACAACACTGTAAAAACAAAAGGTTGAGAAAAATCAAAATTTCAAGGCAACTTTCTGAGTTTTGAGCCCAGCTCGAACTCTTAAGTTTCAGAGTTTTCCCATGACAAATCAGGTTCACTACAATTCACTAACAATGTTTGCATTACAATTATAACTACAAATATTTTTAAACTCAAAGATTCAAGTTTATCTAAAGAAGAAAAGTAAATTATCCTGACAAAACATTTCAGCAAAACTTTTTTTGTAGTTTATTTTCAAAAACAGTTTGATTCAAACCTTTTTTTATACACTGAACAAAATCAAAGAACATTTCTAACTTTTCAAATGTTCATTTAGTTTCTCTAGTAACGTCCATCAAAAACTTCACAAAAATACTTTAATTTTTATAGAACATTTTCCCTAAGAATTCAAATTAAATGCTTTACATAATCTTTCAAATTAGATATTAGTATAGCTGTTGGTATAAACCAAAATAGATGATAGGCAAATATTGGCTGATAATTTATCTGCCCTGATAGTTTTAAAACCCTGAAAACATGTTTTCATCAGGTTCTTACTATAAAGAATGTGATCCTGAGTTACACTGTTATTTTCTCCCAACATCAAAACTGTTTTGCACTTCAGAGCTTTCTGTATTTGTGTTTTTCTCTGAGCTCTTCTTACCGGTTTGAAGTGGACGGGGCTCAGATGGAAAAATGTGATGTCTCATATACACCAATAAGGGCGAGGCAGCACTTGAATCAGAATTTGATGACAGTTGTAGGGTTGTTTGCTCATGTTGCCAGCACTGTCAATAAAATCTGATCAAACCGCACACACACACAGACAGCCCTGATGAAGCAGATTAGCTGAGTTTTTGAGTGTTAAGCTCTTAATAATTACTACCTAAGGATGTTTTTCCTAATTTAAGTTTGATTGTTGCTTATTTATTCATGGATTTTATTTTTTATCTTATGGAGGATTTGAAGCCAAGTTTTAAGTAGAATCCTTCATATAAATACACCAATCTATGACAGAGATATAAAACTGTCACAAAATATTAAATAAAGATACAAATTGCGTAGCTTTTATGTACAAATGAATCGCTTTAATGGCATGTGAATATGCTCCAGAATCTACTGCATGATCACAGACTCCTCCAAGGTGCTAAAATAAGCTCGAATATAAAGTTCAAAGCTGAATCCAACCAAACTTACTCATCAAACCAATTTGTGAACATACAAGTAAGTTTGATTAAATACCGATTCTGCGGCGGCTCATATTAAGTTCAAAGCCTCGGTGTTTGTATACAGTGCTGGAAAGGAATCTCCACCCCCATGTCTGCAGGCATAAATACAGCCCCACACAAGCCCATGCTCCACATTTTGTGCCTATCAGCCTCTTGGCTCTCCGCCTGCTCGCTGCTGAGGCCTAGTCATCGCTCCACCTGGTCTCCACTCACCATCTTTCTGAATAACTCCTCTATTCAAAAGGCAGCAAATGGCACCCTCTCTCAACTAAATGATCCCTTTTATCAGACTCCTTAATGGTTATTCTATTTCTTTTCCTTCGCTTTGTACCTCGCCCTTGCATAACCACTCAATGGTCACAGGAGTTCTGTAAGAAGAAAAGCCCCTGACCTTTTCACTCAGTGTGGTTGCTTATAAATCCCATTTTGTAGGAAAGGCGGCTCACGCTACAGTTTTTTGGGTTAAGTATTTCTTGATTTGATTGTAAGGTAATTGCCCTAAATGTAAATGTAAACAAATGAATGACTCTCTGTTTATCCTGTCAGCGTGAATGGATTCTGTTCCGTCTGCCTCCCTTGGCTCTCACCTCCCGCCCTCCCCCCCTCCATCCCTCCCTCTCATACCCTCGACAGAGAGTGTGAGAGCTAAGCTTCACCTCGGTGCACTTCAGCCTCTCTGCCTCTCAGGCTGGTTCACGCTCCACTGACCAGGGCTAGGGCTGCCTGGGCCGCATTATCAATTACCGGCCACAGGCACACACTGTTCCTGACAGACCCAGGGGAGGGGCACTCCACACAGAAATTCCTGCAGTGGAAAAAGGGGTTGAGGAGGAGAGGTATTTCCACAGCCCCAGCAGCCCAGATTCCTGGTCCAAACTCAATCCATGCATTCAGGCACCAAGACATAAGAACATCCATTTTTACCATGGAGAATTTTTAATCACGTTTCAAGTGTCGAATGTCTGAATGTCTGCAAGTGTGTATCCTGGGTTGAGATTTTTGTTGTGCTTTTGTATGGCAGTTTCTCCCCATCTGGAGGAACAAGAGAGCCAACCAGATTAAAGGGATAGTTTGGATGATTTGACGTGGCTGTGTGAGGCACTTATTGACACAGTACCAGTTGACATGACCCCAGTTCTGAGAAGCAGAAAGGAGTACCAGAACGGAAGCTAAGCAATGAACTGCCGTGAATGGGTTCTGTTACATAAGGTATCTTAGCCACTTAAAAAAAAGGTCCACCTGAAAAAATAATATAATTTCAAGTGGTCATTAAATTTAGAATATTTTCACAGCTTTACTTGGCCATCAGGCAGCCTTTCCCGAGGAGAAACCATCGTTATATAAGCCAGATATCCCTATATAAACCCACCAAACTCCATAGACAAAATTAGTCATTTTACCTTGCAGAGCGTGGGAGTTGCTGGTCTGCTGCTGCCTCAATCTGTTGGTGTGTTATTGTGTAACAGTGTTTTAAAAGGATAGTTCAGATTCACCGAGGTCACACAACAGCACAAACAAACTAACAGAGCGAGGCAGCAGTAGACCAGCAACTCCTGCGTTCTGTGAGGCAAAACTGTCGATTTCACCAATGGAGTTTGGTTAGTTTGGAGAGAGAGATATTTGGTTTATATAATAGTGATTTCTTGTCAGAAAAGGCTGTCTGACAGTTAGGTAAAATAGTGATTTTCGTATATGAACCTTTTTTAAGCGGCTAAAATACCTTTGGTTGCAGATCCTGTCCACAGCAGCTTGGCTTTCATGCTGTTATTACTCTCTTCTTCCCCAAACTAGGGGACAAGCTGACCAGCATCTACTGTAGGTAATACACTGATTATCAATAAATACCTCATACAAACCCAAATTAAATAATCTTAACTATCCCTTTAAAGACTGACCATCTCACTGTGCCAGTTTTATATTGGGCTGTTATTGTTAGATGAGCAAGTGTAAGTTCTGAATATTTGATCATAAACTTCTGTCTTTACACCACAAATTCTCGTTCCACCCCTCAAGAAAAAAAAAAAAAAACTTTTCTCACTGGCGTTTCCCACTGGACGGACAGTGACCGTGTTTTCCAGAGGAGAGATAAAGAGCGTGCGCACATGCATGTGTGTCTGTGTGTCCTAGTAGCCTATGTGTGAAGAGCCTGTCAGAGACAATGTGCTGTGCCTGTATGAGGGTGAGGTTCAGCCCAATGAAGCACCGCTGTCCCCTCCAACTGCGTCCCCCACTGTCACCCTGGGACGATGATGCTGACAGTGATTGGTGACTGTGTCCTGCACTCCTCTCTCCTCCCTCCATCCCTCCCATCCCTTGCTCCTGTGCTCCACTTTTATCTGGCCCCACTTGCTGCCCCTGGCTTTTAATGCAGAGCTTGGCTCACCATTAATCAAAGTCAAAGCCTCCCAGTGTCTGGCTGAGAAAGAGAGAAAGCAAGAGAAAGAGAGAAAGGGGAGACAGAGAGAGAAAAGGTGGGAGAGGGTTTTGAAAGAAACTGATGAAAGAATGAAAAGATGCTTTACCTTTGCACGATTAATCTCATGTGGAATACAGATGAGTCGGAGTATCATTTTACATGTCTGGCACAGACCTGAGCCTCTGTTTTCATTATTGCTCCTTCACTGTGTGGGCTCCATAATTCAAATGCTGTGGTGAGGGGTCAGCGCATCAGATGTTCTGTTCTACATCTTGAAAGCATAGTCCAGTGATTTAGAGTTGCACTTCCATAAATTTGGCAGACTCATAAAAGATAAATTTTCAAGAGTGGTCAAAACTGATGCAAAGATGTCACTACCTCCCTTGTATGGGTAAAGCTCCAAACACTCAGTGCCTGGTTGCATAAACCCCCTTAGGCTAAGGTTTCCCTTAAATTTTCATCTAAGGATGCTGAAGGATTTCTATAAATTGTTGTTAAAGAAAACCCTTTAATCCCTAAGTGTTTGTCCTTTGCTACTTAAGTATTCCCTTATGTGTTGCTAGAAGGAACGCAAATGCAATAATGCATAAATAACGCTTCATAATGCTGCCCCACGGTGTGATTTCAGATAGCATGCAGGTGGTCTGAAAGTGAAAGAGGTATTGTGTAACACAACATAGTTGGCATCCCTGCAGCAGAACAACAACGTCCTCCCATGTCATGCTACACAGAACGTTGTGGCCGTCTAACAGTGCAGCATTCACGCCTTGAACAGGCTGTATAAAAGGTAGGGGTGTCACAATTTAATCAAAATTAAATTTCAGTTTTAATAATCAAAATCAAAGGCAGAATTGGCAATCTCACTGTATTTTTTTTCCTCCACTCCACCTACTTGCAGCGTCCAGCATGTGTGTGAAGAAAAACACTTCCAAGACCAGACAGAAAAATGACAAATCACAAGACAAAACCAATGATCTGCTTATCTTTACAAATCAACACTCAATAGTCTAATAATGGCACAGCCGTCAGAAAAAAAAAAAAAATTGAGAATTGTGACACCCATAATAAAAGGGGTGTCAGACGTCAGACAACTACTTCCAGAGCCGCCGAAGATATTGTGCGACTGTTTTCACAGGCTGAGAAATATTCCCCATGACTAAAAAACTGAAATTGATGTGTAAAATTGTTCCCTTTAAAGTATAAGTAAAAGTTCTGTCTTCTGTGCCCTGTAAAAAGTAGCCAATATTAGTTTTATTAGTTCCACCCCTATGTCTGCAACTCTCTCCCTCTCCTTTCACAGTGTCCTCTGTCTCACTGTGAGATTCCTGGGATAGACTGAGCGCAGACGGCCGTCTCTGTTCCTCACGCCGCGCAGCTCACGCATCTGAATTCCCTGCTGCAAGTTCCTGCTCTGCCTCAGTTGCTCTGGGTGCAATGATTGGACAGAAAGTTACACTATAATTGGTCAGCTGATCTTGTAGCATTCGACTCTGCGTACAGACAAAAACACCAAAGTGCACGAATATGGCCCCATTCGCAGCCACGTATACAAGTCAAGTTGTTCTGTTCTCTGTAGTGCACTTGCGGTTTGTGCTTTAAGATGCTGGCACACCATTGAACCATGCAGCCTCCTAATAGGGGCTCAGTGTCTCAGATGAGGAGAGCAGCCTATAGTCATGTGCTGTGCCTCTGTCAAAGGCATAGGTTTAACTACCACCCTCCCTATTAGCAGGGGCTCAGAGGGCCAAGCCAGCCATGACTATATGGTAATGGGCCTCTCTCAAACATCATAAAGAGGGATCAGTTCAGCACCGTGGATTTCTGTCAAGGAACCACGGTTGGAATTATTTCCAAAATCACATTATACGTGGAGGATTCTGAACGTAGCTCTATGTGGGGGGAAAAAAAGGAACTTGTACCCTCAGATAGACACAAACACACACACAAGCTTCCCACCGTCACTTATGAAGACATCAGAATTGACGAGGGGACTCACTAGCATTCAAGCCCACACTTTTATTTTTGCCTGCAGCTAATACCTCACTTTCTGGGTGCAGGGACAGGATCCAACATTTATGAGAACAGGCATCAAATGAAATAAAAATGGCACCCGGAGAGAGCCCGAAGAACCGTCTAAGATGATGAAACTATTGGACACCCGAGCTCTGATACATAGAGGCACCGGCGAGAGGAAGGAAACAGAAAAAAGCAACCCCCCCACAAAAAAAATAAAAAAAACAAATGGACATGACTCTGCAGCCTGTAAACTGAACAGACATAATGAGTGGTGCCTTGAATACCCTCCACAGACATGTTTGCCTAACATCTCATCTGATTTTAGAACCCCACAGCGTGCAGATCTCTCTAATTCATCTGGTTGTTTGGATTTCAGTTGAGCACATTGCATCTCAGCATCTTGAATGCAACCCACCCTGTCGGACTTGCCCATAGAAGGCCGAGGATAGTGATGTTTGCATTTCTGTGGGAATAGCTCTCCAAACAGAGCAGCTAAGTGGAGGAGGATTGTTTGTAGATATACTTGGCATTCTGTGGTCTGAGGGATTGCTGGCACACAATCTAGGTCAAGAGGCTTGTGCCAGTAAGATCAGAGAACTGTTGAGCATCAGGCATTAGTTGAGAAAGATAGCACCAGTCACGAGATTTATGGACTTCTTTTTTTTCCTCATGCATTGTGCACCAAACCACCCCCACATATAACCGTTCAGAGTAGAAAGGAGTTGTAAAAAATGTGTAAAAGATGAAAAATACTCTCCTCATCTGAAGCAGTGGTGGATGTAGGTTAAGTGTCCAGGATGGATTACATAAGAAAACATGGCTGCCACGTCTGTGGTTCTTTTATTGCCCGCAGCATGATGACCGTATATATTTATCTTTGCGGTCATTCAGCAATTTAATAAATTCACTAGAAGCCAAGAGTGTCTCCTACTATTAAAATTAAACCGCACTATTTCACAAAGAGACATAAAATGGTCATTTTTCAACAGCTAACATAGATAAATATGACTAAATTCAGGCCAGGCGTGAATGATGGCCTAAGAGGGGGCAGTATATAACCTTTGTGCGCCTGTATCTGTATGTGTGTGTGCATGTATCTCCTGGAGAGCACAGGCCGTGAATGAACTCTTAAATCACACTATTGATCAGTCCTTCCTCCCAGACACACGCTGGGATCGAGGGCAGTTAAATGGCCTCTTCGGTGATTCACACTAAATCCCTCCAGCTCCCTCCTCGCCTCCATTATTCCCTCTTTTCCTCATCCTCGGCCACGCCATCCTCTCACCTTTGTCCTCTCATGGCCAATTTGCTCCGTAACCCTTCTAACTACTGCTGCCTCACTGTTTTATAGGTGGTCTCTTGGTTTTTCTTAATCTCACAAGAGTCGGCACTAAAGCCATGTCAAGTTGAAAAAGATTCCAGTGAGACAGGCACAAACTTTTTCTTTCCTGGGTAATCTGACTTAAAGGACCACTTCACCCATCTGTTCTCTCGCAGGTTGACATTCTTAGAGTACTAGAGGGGTAATAATATAGCATTACCCTTGTCAACAGTCTATATCTCATGGGAAGGCTCTATTTATCCCCTAAATCCCATAGCTGATGATGTTTTGAGACGAGTAAAAGCAAGAAAGATTTACTTTGGTATGAAGGCCTCTCGTCATTATTTTACCCAGACTGAACTGTGAGACTTCATAACTACAAAAAGTTAGACTTTGACACCAGAAGACTGCAGTTTGTCTTGGCCTGAAACAGCATCATCATCTGTAGGTATTGGGATGCTACTGACAAGTGTAATACTGTATATAAATCAATATATGTCAGTCAATATTAGGGCTGGGTAATATAACCATAAAATATTGATATGATGATATTGTGTAGGGCTGTATCTGAAAATTAATCTGTCGATTGTTGGTCTATAAAGTGTCAGAAATGTGGAAAAATGTCAAGCATAGTTACCCAAAGCTCAAGAGGACATTTGCAAATGTCTTGTTTTGTCATCAATCCAAAAATATTCGGTTTTCTGTCAAAAAAGAGCAAAGAAACCAGAAAATATTCACATTTAAGAAGCTGGAATCTGAGAATTTTGACTTTTTTTCCTTTAAAATTGATTTATCAATTAGAAAAAAATAGTTTTTAATTTAATTTAATAAATTATTTAATAACCTGTTATCATCTTATATACAGTATATTGTAACATAAGTTACTTACATGACATAAGTGTTGTCTTCTCTTGGTTTTAAAGTCTGCATGACAGTAAAGTCATGTTCGTTCAGGTGGTTCTACTATCTGCTTTTACACACTTATTCATTATCCATGTTACTGATGATTATTTACTGAAAATATCATTGTTGGTAATTCTACAGTATTGTTGCCATAACGATATATATTGTGATTAGGGATTAGATTTTCTCAACTGATTAGTAGTTGGTCTACAAAATGTCAGAAAGTGGTGAGAAAGCCAAAGATGACATCCTTAAATGTCTTAAAAACCATAATAGTAGAGAATTTTGTCCAAAAAATGTCTCAAACTGAAATGGATTATCAGACTAGTTGGTGAATACTTTACTTATTTTTTATACAATTAATTGTTGCAGCTCTTAGAGTGACTTTTTAATTTGCTGCTGAGTCACTTAATCAACAGCAAAGCATCTTATTTTTAAAGATCATATGTTTGTACTATTTGAGAATTTACAGTATGCTATCTTAGAGAGAATGTGTATATCTGGATATATATATGATCATATTGTAGCGTGGAATAGCATAAAAATATTGAGATATTATTTATATGGCATATCATCCAGCTATAGTCAATATAAGATAAGTCTGAAAACTGGTGAGGTGGTTCTTTAAGCAGAGATGTACTTGATGTGACTGACGTTACAGGCTCTTATTTTCATGTCACGGTCACAGTGACGTGTATAAAAGCATATGCACTTGCAATTTACTTTCCCATTAAGCAGAGGCACATCCATATATGTTATTTGCAGAAAGGCTGGGTGAAATGGAAAATAAATAAGAGGTTAAGTTGATTAATTATTACCTGCTGAGCAATCATCTTACCCATCTCCTCCATCATCCTTTTCAACAGCTGTGCTGAGTACAACAGCACATGACAAAAATGGCTCACCTTGAAAGGCAGAGCCGAGAGGGATTTGGAGGAGACTATGAGCTGTGCACCCTCTACCTTTAACTGTGCCACATTCAACTGGAGATAATGAACTCCACTTTTAAAACTAAGAAAACCCAAAATAAAAATGAGAAAATGACTTTTTGTGATAGAAAAAAAAATGTGTAAGCCTTTGTGCACACTTCTGCTGCACGCCTTCTTTAGTACAACACAGTCTGAATCAGTGGCTTTCCAGACTCACGTTAATTCTGATTTGAAACAGAATTTCAATGAAATTATTCAATGGACACATTTCAACGTTCATATCCTGGATATCTGTGCACCTGTGCATTCCCTGATGCGCATAAACAATGCCATGTCACGTAAACAAAGAAATCTGTCTACTCTACTGGCAGTCTTGGCTCTGGAATAGATAGGACATTATGTGAAATTAGGGTTGCGCATTGTTCGTCTGTTTAGTCCAAACAGAGCCATCCTTTGCTTTTGTCTCACAGTGCAAAAGATGTCATTGTGATGCAGAAGCAATCAAGTAGGTTTCAGCAGGGTTTAGATTATGCTGTTGTTTCACGGCTTCAATAGTGAGATGAAGGAAATGTTTGCTTTCGTATACTGCAGGGGAACCGACACGCTGAATACCAGCTAAATAGAAGAGTGCTTTAAAGGGATAGTTCACCCCAAAATCAAAAATACAAAGCACTAAAAACACATGAAAAATCCTTTCCAGAAATTATGACCCGGTTACCCAAGATAAGCCACAGACTTTGTTGTAAGCAACTATTATCTTTCTACTAAACTACCTCTGATAATCTTGTCACCATGCTAGCTAGCTCAATGGCGCTAATGTTACAGCTCAGCTGAGGGGAACACCATGAATGTTTACATCCTGCGCAGCCAAGAGTATGAGCCTCATGTCAATAAGTCGATGCACACTTCTCTCTACACTGCAATATGATTGGTAGGTGTAGTTTGGTGAAAAGAAAATAGTTCCTGCATGAAACTATGTCCTTGGATTAACTTGTGTAAGTTTTTCTAATGTATTATTTTGTTGCTTTGACCACCACAAGTGGCATCTGAGAAAAGTCTGATAACTCTATCGCTGATATCTCCAGAACTCTGCAACTCCAACAACACCAAAACAATCTAGACAGATTAACAGCACTACAGGTGAGAGGAAATATATCTATTTTTTATTTCCGGGGGAACTGTCCCTTGAATTTGGATTATAATTGTTTTGAGGGTTTTTTGTTTTCAAATTCACATTTATTTGCAACAGTTAGAATATACTCAGTATGACTGGCTTGATGACCCCATTGCATGTTTGATAAGTGCGATTGCGTTGAGAATTTATATGATCCTCCAGGCTCAGTTTTTACAATACAAACAACTCAGCTACTGCTACTCCATTTACATAGAATTTGCATTTTGTTGCGCCACCTCTCTCAACCTTGCATCAGGGCACAGTGCACAAAAACACCAACAACAAATGGACAAGAGGATCGAAAGGTTTCCGGAAATTGGAACATGTTGTAATTCTTAATGTGATAGTCTTTATGAATCCCAAATAAATAGAGTCCTACATTTTAAAAAGTGTCTCTGCTTTTAGTTTTTGAAGTACATTATCAACATTAATCCCTTCTGGATACGTCTGCTCCTTCAGTGGCCCGCCAATGAAACCCCCTGTCGAAACTAGGAACAGTGCAATTACCTGGCTACAAAGGGCCACACAGGGCTGGACACAGGCCTGGCAGATTACTGGCAGACACCTCATTACTGCAGCAGACTTCAACAATAGGCCTGGGCATTGCTTCTTCTACATCTATCTGTCAAGTGTGCTATTAGCCTGTCAAATGGGGACAGTCAGCACCATTAGGCCACCCTGATAATCAGACCTATTTACTCCCTCATTTTCCTCTCCTTCACTGTCACAGTCTCGCAGTCTGGTCAAAAAAAAAAAAAAAAAAGAAAACGGGGGGAAAGAAAAAAGCGCTCTCTTTCTTCATCCCGCCCTGTCTTCCCTCCCACTCCTCCCTGACTCATTCTCAGACAAAGACGAGTTCAGTTGGTCATTACATTCCTCTGAGAGTCGTCGTAATCAAATACCGTATGCCCTCCACCAAGTGGGCCAAATTTAATTTCAAAATGTAGTCCCATACAAAAGGAATCTGGACGAAGCACTTTCTATTTCACCGGTCTTTGAGATAAATCTGTAATAAGTTCATTCTACAATTAAAGTGAATCAGTACCGAATTCATTTGATATTAGATGTTTCATCATTGGATCAGACTGGGGCTCCGTGACGTGAGCCTCGCAGCTGTATGCCTCCGACAACCAGTTTACATCCATGTCTGTCCAGACTTACATAATGTATGTAGTGAAATGTATTTTTTGGCAAAGCTATCACCAAATTGATATGTATGACTCCAGTGAATATTTCCCAGTGAGAGACATGCTGTCTTTACTTGGAGTACGGACGACTGATAGAGAGCTTTAACTGTTTTTCTAGAACATTATGACATTACAGTGAAGTTGACCTCTGATCTTAAGGATATAAAATCACCACATTATCTTATCCTATTAGACAATTGTGTGGAATTTTCTCAGTACTTGAGGATGAGAGTGACCTTGACCTTTGACCCAATTCTAGTGTCCAAGTGGGACCAAATTTGAAGAAATTCCCTCCTAATATCACATTCACAAGAAGGTCAGTGACATATAGTCCACAAGGGATGCTCACAAGAATGTGATTATTTTGCCAGATACTGCAATCGCAGTAAAAATATGAATCACTTTTAGTGGGAATGATAATTTTTGCATCCAGATTTTCACTGAAGAAAATTATTCAAATCATGACGATGTTACAATTGTTGGGGTCTGTGCCAAAAAAAACATGTTTTCTTTCATGAAAAATTGATTTTGTAGGCCAGGGCAACTCTGCTGCACTGCTGTTTTGTTACAGACATTGCACTGTCCCATATTGTGGTCTCCATAATATTTTGATTCACTGTGTAGCCCTAGATTAGACAACATATTTGCCTACACAAGAGCTTGACTGTACTCAGCACAGAAAATCATAGTGTGTGACCAACAGGGACCCGAGCTGACAAACTTGCAACTCTTTGCCAGTATGAACTCAACAATCTCTTGTCTTTCACCACACTGTAACTCCACTTCATGTCTGTTATTAGGTCCCACAAGCTCTGGCTGTGATTTTCACGCTCCGCCTCATCCACAGAAACACAGAAAAATGAAGAGAGCCTCATTTAAATTTTTCACTTGGTCAATACTTGTCCCTTGATAGGAGTTTCTGTGTACAAGTCAAAGACCTACAAGAGCATGAAAAACGCTGTAGCAAAAAGGGACCGGCAAAGACAGTATCCTCAACCTGTCATTTCCATTGGCTGAGCTCAGGTCCCATCACAGGCGCGGTTATAGAGGATGAGCACACACGAGCATACAGAGAGACAGACGGGGAGAAAAAGAGAGAGAAAGATACAGGATGAAGGTCATTTTCATTGGCTGGACTCAGATCCATCACAGGCAAAGTCAGAGAAGGCACACACATGCACACAAACACAAACAGAGGGAGGATAGTGTGTGAGAGAGCACAGGAGTGAAGAATATTTAAGCGTGGCCTGGAAAAAAAACCCAGCAGCTGTCCATGTATCTATCTTGGGTCAGTCTCCTCCAGTCTGACATTAAAGTATTTAACTATAAACAAGAGTTGACCCTGGATAGCTGTTATATAACACTTAATGCTGGGTTGCAACAACAAGGATCCGATTTTAAAACGGATTATATCATGATTTAACTTTATGTTGCTTCAAATTAAAAAGCTTACATTTAAACCTCTTTTTAAACCTCAGTTTAGCTTTTACTCCAATTTAAAATGTGAACTTTAATCTTACACTTGAGGAGTTTCAACCTTTTAAAATGGCTGCCTTTTCAAGAGGGGTTGAGCTGCCAGGCAGTCTCTTTTTTCTTGCTGTGCTGTTGCTGTCTGCTTCTATTATTCGGCCATGTTGCTCTATTAATTCCACCAACAAGGGAAGAGAAATTAGAGCTTCTCTGTCGAGCCATCGTGAGGAAGCCAACAAGGCTAACTAACTCTTTCAGCTAACTAGCAAACAAAGCATTGATTTGTTCATTTTTAGCTATATAGGAAACAATGTAATGTTTTGTTAACTTTTTAGTTAACTAGCAAAAACTTAAGGTTTTGTTAACTTTTTAGTTGCTACCTACTAGGTCCTGGCAGCATCTCCATATCAATCAAGACATAATCAACTTCAGTTTACATCAATAAACTTGGATTTACTAAACTGAGATTAGCTTGTAATTATGCAGCCGAGCGCTGCTTAATTTTATACCTGGATTTACTCATTTTAAACCTAGTTTTGATAAACTCTGATTAGAGCTAATCTTAATTTAAATTAATCTTTGTCAGTGCAACCAGGTTGTAATTCAACATGTCTGTTGTCAACTAAGCTAGAATGGTACAATAGAGAAATGATGGCTTTGTAGCTTTGTGTGAAAGGGACAGTAAGATTAATTCTCTTGTTGTTTTTGTAAAGAGAGCAGGATAGTGTTACTGTACAAATCTGAAGATTTAGAAACATGTTTCAACTAGGGTTTAGCGTTCCGTGAAGAGAAGTACTGACTCGCTGTGCGGCATTGCTATCAAAACAAATTCTCATTAAACAAAGACCAAAGAAAAACAACAAAGAGATGTGTCAGTCTGTGAAGCAACCAGTCTTCAACATCCAGATGTGAACCTCAGAAAAGAGGTCTCATAAATGACTCATGTGTTGTTTTTGGAGGGATGATTACCTTTACCAGTGTTAAAAAGCAAGAATTCCTGGAATGCCCAGAGAGAAATGCGAAGGCCATTTCTTTCATCACATTTGATTTGTAAATAAAGTACAAAGGAAAGAGGGACGGTGCGGTGAATTGTGTTTGTCCTGCCACAAAATGAAACACGCCGTGTTTTGGGTCTCGGTTTTGAACTTCTCCATCGTGTTTTCAAAAGGAAGAGCTACTGTATCGCTGTGATTCAGGGAAGGAAGGCTTAGAAAGAGAGCATGTATGTATAACTTTCACTAAACCAGCCGGCCTCACGCTTCAAGCCTTAAAGTCATTATTCACGGTGGAGCGACGTGAAATCTTAGCAGCCCTGAAGTAAGATATGCCATGAAGTGAGACTCTGAAATGCACATTGTGCAAGATGAGGGTATTTTGAAGTGAAATGATTCACATTTATGCAATAATAGTAGAATTTGCCTTTCCACAAATGTTCATTGAAATAACTACTACTACTATGGTAACTTTATTTGAAGGATTGTACATAAGGCTGTCACTACAGTGTCATAACCATGTCATGACACCAATCACCTCACTGAATGTTAAGTGTCTTTTGGTCAATTATGCCTTTGTCTTTAATGCTAATTTGAAATTGTTTGTCTTTGTTATGACAACAAGACAACGTAACCCATCAATGTGTTTACCAGGACGACTTGACATGATCAGACTTAAAGAAATTGTTAAGTTTTATGTCGTCACATTACATTAAACTGTGATAAGTGGATGGTTTTGACTCTGGCTATTATGAGACCATCATAAATGTGTCATGAATATTTTCCAAGTAAAATGGTATCTTTGTAATTTGGACTTTTCATAAAGATGTCATTAAATTGTATTACACTGTCAAGTGCTTTATAACAGTGTCATGAATAATTTCTGGACTTCAAGTAAAGTGGTACCATTTGGGCATGTCATAAAGATGTTATAAGGCCAGTGTGACGACACACTACAGTACCAAGATGATTTAGCTTACAGAATTAGCTGATGACCAGACAGTGGTTAGCTTGTTCACTTGTTGCTAAAGTAGGCTAACCGCTGTTATCTGTAGCTGATGATAATTAGCTCAGTTAGCCATGGAGCTAACCACCTAATTACCATACTCAGCCCCAGGGTGCCAGGAGCCAAGCGCAGCAAGTAAACCACCTTGGTATCGTATTCCCTACTACTAATACTACTACTACTAAGAGAAGGATGAGCCCAGCTTGCTTATAAAGAGGATATATTTAAAAATAACATATGGAAGATTACATGATAATGATACTGCACATAGTCATCATTATTATCATCATGCCTTGTCATAGCAGCCACTTACCAGCCTGGTTGGTGGTGATGTCTATGGAGACATGCTGGGCAGGGTACGGGCTCTTATTGCTGACGCCGTTGACAGCCTGTATCTCAAAGCTGTAGAGGGTGTGAGCCCACAGGTTGCTGATGAACACCCTGGTCTCAGTCAGGCCCAGCTGTCGAGGGACGAAATCCACGTTATCGTCGCAGTGGGAGCAGGAGCGCCGGTCGGCTCGGCACTTCTTGCACACTATGTTGTAGACGACGTCATCGCGGCCGCCTGTCTCCCTGGGAGAATGCCACTCCAGGATCACAGAGGTCTCGTTCACAATGGAGATCACATTCCTCGGGCTGGATGGGACACCTGAAGCAAAAAAAGTTGTAAGCAAAATGCCGTTTACGTTTACAGCTAGAAGCATTTTATGTCAGGCAAGCTGTCACGATTCGTAAAGCAAAATAATGCATTGCTTGTCAAGAAAAAAATGGAAACTGTTTCATAAAACTGCCTGCTGTTAGGTCAATTTAGTCAATTTACAACCCTGTAATAAATATAAGTGTTGTTGTTCAAAAGCAACTTGTCTTTTTCTTCTTTTTCTCCATCTTCAGCACAATTGGAATGCTAATTTATTCTATTCACACCCAGAGATCATACAGCGAAACGTTTGTGTCTATCAAACATTGGTTATTTAGCAAAATGCAGTGTTGCATGGAGTATTCTTATCCAAGTGGCTCTGGAGATTCACGCTCCCATTCACTCCCTCATAGCCCGCAGCTGGAGCAGAACCTCAAAGACGATATTCAGAAAGAAATCAAGAAATAATAAAACTATTGTTTTGCTTGAGTGGTGGCTTAATATTAGGGTGCAGGAAAGTGGCTTGCTCTGCCTCCCGCAATTGGAGCACAATTCTTTAAGAGTTAAAATCTGTTCAAATGGCAGAGGAGATTTTTTTTTTTTTTTTTGCTTAGCTGAGACTCTGTGTCCCTCCAGCTGCTCAGAGGCGGCTCTTTCGTCTCAGATAGCAGGCAGACACTGCCGATAAAGCAGAAGCTTTCCAAAGCCCTTAGTCAGTGCTGCTTGGGTTAAGTGAGGCTGCCCTGCAGAGCTGATCTGGTACCAATTCATCCTCCATAAAGCCTGACCTTTATCATTAAAGAGAAGTTTAACTGACCCACTATTAGATCCATGACTACTGTGAAAGTAAAAATCTGCTCAATTCAAGGGACTCTTTGAGGAATTACTTTGCTCTCTAACACACCGTACTTCATATCCTCCTCCTCTTTCTTTTTACCCATGAGAAAACTATGACAACATGAAGAATACATATAGATTTTTTAAGTATATTATGATACAGCTTCCCATGTCTGCGGGCATAGGGCAGATAGTTACTTCAGTCAACACAGACACAATTAATCATTGTTGCCGCTAAGCCATGTGGGATAGCCCTGGGGAGCTGGGACAAAGCGGCAGAACACGCAAGGGTGAGAGAACGGCGCTGTTACTGCCGTGACCTCGGCTCCGCGCCTCAACAACAGAGAGGTCAGTGACAGGAAGGGTGTGACCTCCATAGTGTGATTATTCTGGTCTGGCTGAGAGGACAGCTAGTGCTCCAGATACGTGGTCAAACGGCACGTAAATTGGTTTTTGGATGCTGCCAGATGCATTGCATGTGGGAGGAAAATATGATGAAAGAGAGTGTAGGAGCACACTATCTAAAGGTCCTTTTTACACTGGACAAAAAAACCCCACGAACACCCACTAACATCTGGCTTTTTTCTTAAACGAGAGGGGTGCAATCACCAGTCACTCTTGGAAATTACTCTGCAGTAGTAACAAGCATTTATCAGCTCTGATCGGCAAGCTAATTTTGTCCCTTTTCAGTGGAGGCTTGTCGCTCGACTTGACATGGTTTGACTTGGTGCATCTGCACAGCACACTGGAGTTTGCACCCACTTGAAGGTGTGTATTGATGACCACTTGTCTTGACGCGAGGGTCTGAATGGTGGATAAACCTTTTATTTCATCTAAAAAAATGACACAATCAGAAAAAAAGACAGAAAGGCACACCTGTCTACCGGCAATAAGAAAAGGGTTAATCACCTTTTTTTTTTTTTTTTTACAAAAAAAAAAAATCAGGTTTATCCATGATTAAAAACATGCGTATACGCATTCATTCTAGTGTAAAAATGGTATGTGGGAGAATTGGCAGCACTTTAGGTGTTCCCCTAGGGGGAGTGCACAGTAGGCACTTCATATGTTCCTCACACCGCGTGTATCCTCTGAATCATCCATCACATACATTCACTTGCCCCCAAACTTGCATTGCTGAGAAAAGCAGTGCACATCTGCTCATGTGGAAAATGCATGTGACACAAACACACACGCTTGAACTATCTGTTTCTGTGTATTTATGCCTACGCTGCCTGTGTCAATGTATTCACGCATGCATGGTGGAAGAAATAAATATTTCCTGGTCGAGGTGTGAACGAGACCTCACACTCTTTTCGTCCCAATTACAACCAAGCTCAACATATGCGGGGATGGCACAAGAAATCAGATGTGACTGCCACTTAGCCAGTGATTTGCAGACTATTACTGCAGCCCGTGGCTGCTCTAATTTGCCATAGGATTTAATTTGTTGAGAACGTTACTTACAGGCTCTCAGCTGGCGTTCGTTTAGCTATGCCAGTCAGATTTAGTTGTGCTCACATACGTGTTGCTTGTGCTTAACTTATAAAGGCAAAACATCATCTCTAAGCAGCTCATGTGCTCTTTGTGACATGAACTGTATCACAGCACAGTATGGACTATTTTAATGGTGCAATTACAACAACCAGTGCAAAGTGGTAGGTCATTTGCACAAGGACAATGAGGACAAATCAATGCATGGGTTATTTCTGTTCAGTATGGGCAATTGCATTATGCACAAAAGGGTTTGGTGAACGGGACTGTAAATAGAACTCATGCCGTGATGAACCATATCTCCTCAGCCAGTCATATTATTCTTTTCATACCCTTTAAACAGCTGTGGCAATCAGAGGGGCGCATGACAATACTGGTGAGCCAAATCAATATGGTTGTCCTGAAAGCACAGAACAGTAAGGAACAAATACATAGCAAAGGAAAATTGGAGCCAGATGATGAGCCTTCTGAAGCTGAATTTATGGAGATAGTATAAGTCATAATGCACATGTAAGACAATAAACTGCATAATAACTAAACAATTTAGACTAAAAATAAAATGTTATATTGTTTTGCTGCATGCGTTCAGTTTGTTTTCCTTACGTGATTAATACGGTTGTACTCAATTAGATTTGTTTGTGTTTACATGCAACAACAATGCCACTGCTGCCAAAACTGTGAGTCAAGGATCCGTCTGTGTAAGCTGTTTACATGGTTACATAAACTGACAATACCCTCATAGTAATCCTGTTTACATGACTATCTGGAGCGAGTTTGGGATTTTCTTTTTTCTAAGAATTTAACATGTTTCTTAAGTCGCCCTCTTAAATTTAGCCCAGATAAAACTTCTGCTGTGTCTCATACTATTGTAATTAAAAAATTCTTAACCCGATCACTTGCCTTAAAGTACACTTTGTGTGTGTTTGCTTTATGAATAACGTAGACAAATTATGAATTGCCACTGACATGAAAACAAACGTCACTTGATGAAGTTGGGTCTGTTTTGAAACACATTTATTTTTTGAAAAACCAACATCAAGCCTTGTGCTTTTCAGATGCATTAACACCCATCTTGTTGCTCCACACCTCCTGCTTTTGCACCTTGCAAGCTGTGCAGGGCATGCCAACTACCAAGCGAACACACAAAGGTCAATTCAAGGTCAAGAAAGTACAAAGGAGAAAAGTCTTGTACAATGTTAGACTCCGAATAAATATTTTAATTTTCTTTTAGGGCATTGACTTGAGAGAGAATGTCCTAAAATAGGATTAAATATTTATTTGGAGCCAGTGTACAGATTTTTCTCCTTTGTGCCCTCTAGTGATATTTTTTTTGTCTTGCATCTGAGCATTTTTGTCTGGACATGGGCACACTTGGTCCCTCTTCTGTAGGTCAGAAAAATACCAAGATGTAGCAGCAGTGCTTGCACCAACATCGGTACCAGCTAAAAGTTGACACGAGCTAAAAGTGGCTTCAAGTTTGCGCATGTGCAAATGTGTCTTTGTGTGCCGATTGAGGTTGGGAAATAAAAGGAGAGAATTTCTAAATTAAAGCATATTGCAAAAGATTTTAAATAAGCATGCCTCCATGATCAACAACATGGTCTTTTATAATGTGATACCCTGTATCTTTACAGGAATTCTATGCAGCCTTTTCCTAAAAAATCCATCTAAATCACGACCCACGAGAAGTGTGTGGTGATGTTTGTATCTGCACAGACCCCACGCTTTGCCTATAGTTTCTTATTTTCTTGTATTTTGGTGTGGTATGTAGCTCCAAGAAGCCAATTCAGCTGCGTTCACACAAAATCCAGCAGACAAAATTTCTGTTTTAGAAAATTTGTTTTGTTTCTTTGATTAACTGCTTTGTTCTTGTTAATATTGCACTTTCTACCTTTAACTAATCTGGAGTCTAGAGTTATGATAAATCAAACTATCCAACTTCCGATGTCTTCCACATACACGTATATGAGATACTCAGAGGGACACTCTTGGCTATTTAAAGACTGACAGGTATGCATAGCTGCCCTGTTAGTGACTGGGCTTTACGGTGCCGCCTGGACTGTAAAAGACCAGTTTCCTCCCTCAGCTGCTAACATACAGAGTGTCCCAGTGCCCAAAATAAACACTTCTGCACATTGTTTACTCATCCCCACTTTGAATGGTCTGAGGCCGACGCTTCTCTTCTTTCAAACTGTTTGTTTTTATGATGTGAAACAGGCCTTGAGGGACCAACAGAAGGTCCCTGTGTGGAGATACTGATCACAGCCAGAGGAGCTGGGAGAAAGAAAGGAGGGCTGTGTGGGTTGGTGAGACATGAAATAAAACATGTTATAAGGACTAATACTGTCTGGCTGAGAGACTGAGAGAGTCGTAGATAGACTGTGTGTGTTAGTGTTTATGTGAGCATGGAGCGCAGCCTGGGAGATGTGGGTGCACCCACAGTGACTCGTCTGAGGAGACACAATATGAATAAACAGGCTTTTCTTTTAAAGGATAATCTACACTCCCACATTACTCTTTACTGTGATTCCAAATGTTGAATTACTGTACTTGGTTCCTCATAGATAAAGCTTTAGGTGTGACGTAGAGACTTGTGCATTTTCTTTAAGGTTATTGTTTGGGCATTTTTGCCTTTATTTGATAGGGATAGCTGAAGATATGACAGGAAAGAGAGTAGAGAGAGAAGGGATGACACGCAGCAAATGGGCCACAGATGGGAATCAAACCAGCAGCCGCTGCAGAGGACTGACAGTCTCAGTACATGAGGTGCATGTTCTACCAACTGAGCTACAGGGGCACCAAAGACTGGTGCAATTTTTGAAATGCACAGTAGTCTGGAGCATTATGATCTCATGGTCAGTGCAGGGATCAGAGTAGGTCAGACAATTACTTTGACTTGACTTCATCTGTGACATTATATTGATTTCGTCTGGCCGGGTCAAATATATCACTATAAGTGGATGATTGTTATAACATGCAAATTATCCTCAGCGATGTATATTTATTACATGAATATAAAGTAATGAAACTGACTGCTTCCATTGAATTGTAGTGACTGTTCGAAAATACAGAGGGTCAACCGCATTTTCAAATTCCTGTACAAATTAAATTACTGAACTGTGTGTAAATTAAATACGCTATAATATGGTACAGTACTGTAGTAGTTTGTCATAAGCTCTGAGGAGATTTTCATTGAGAGACAATTACCCTCTTTTTCCTCTTTTTTTGGTCATGATTTCAATGTGCACACACACCTGCCTCAGGTAGCAGCTGGAAGCAGATGTGTTGCTGCGAGGCAAAGTATCATGGGATTTAGGGTATTCATGATATCATTAATATATATCAGATATCATTCAGATTTTTTTTACCGCATATGCAACATTAGATGTATCTGGACACAGTATACTATATAACTATATGAGGTAAACTCTAGCTCAGTATTTGGTGTAAAGCATATCAAAAAATCTCCACATATGATCCAGTTTCTTGCAATGTGATATTTTTTAGATTTTTGATCCATAACTGATCGATCACTTTAACCCGGTCACCATAAGCAGTTTCCACTGTACTGCATTACTGAGAGAATAAAGTGGCCATCTGACTGCTGTGGGAAGCAACCTCAACTGCCTCCAGAATTGACAACAGAGTTGATGTGGAGGAGAAAAAAAAAAAAAAAACTTGGAGAAAAGAACAGAATATTTATGCACTTTGATGGTTCGTTCCTCTTTCTCTTTGAAAGAAGAACAAGGAGAGAGGAGAGTCGGTGAATAGGGGAGCAAAGAAGAAAAAAAAAATCTAAATGGGATGATGAGGAGAATGGAAAAGCAGATAAGCTCGCCCTTTCAGTCGGGAATTTCAGTGGGGTATGTTTGTGTTATGAGGCGTAGACAGTGTTTGACAGGGCTCAAGGAGATTTTCAGGGGACCAGGCCACAGATATGAGAATTGAGTGAGAGCCACAGGATTCAGGGCCAATGTGGTACAGATCAGGAATGTAGGAACCCATCAGAACCGTCTTATTTTCCTGCCCTTTCCCTATATTTATGTTCATTCGATTACATTCCAAAGATTTTCCCCATGAATTGGTTGGTGGCTGGCAGTGGTGGTTTCCAAGATGTAAACATGCACATACAGCATGTTTTCTACATAACATCGAAAAGCGTCTCAGTGGGACTCTCTCATATCCTGTGTTACTGTGGGCTATGTGCAAAACCTCCCCAGACAGCTCATTTAATTTACCATTTTTTTCTAAATTCAGACTAAACCTTCAAATGTACATATTCAAATCTTAGTTTGGTCACAACCCTCCTACTGTGTTAATGGATTTTTTCTATCTATCTTTGTCATTAGTCTTTACCTCCCATGATTCCCTTCACTTCTTTACTATTCCTCACACCGGGACGCTCCATCACTGCATCTTATCTCCCCTCCGGACCAATCAGCACTGGTTTCACCGTCTGACTCCCCTCAGTTACCACTCAGCTTGTCATTCTCCTCCTCTGACTCACACGTTGAGAGAAACCCACTGGCCCAGCATGCTGGAGCTGGCTGACCCCCCTCCCCGCCCACCACCACACCGTTCTCACATGTACGCATTAATTCTTTTTCACACATGCACCCCCGCCGGGAGGTAGAGTTACGTCAGACTGGGGCCTGGAGCCCGAAGAACGGACCAGGAGGGAATGCAGTGCAATGCAAGCTGCTGTCCCAAAGCGCCCAGCGCTGAGAGGAGTGGGCTTCACGCTGCGAGACAGAACACTTGGTGTTCCTCCCCTCAGGCGAGGTTGAAGTCAGCACAAGACAGAAGATTGGGATAAAGGAGGGGCAGGAGGTGGAGGGGTAGTTTGAAGTGCATCCCAGCCTTGGCATATCCCTGAGGGAAAAGAGGGGGGGTAGCGTGAAGCCCCCCTCCCCCTCTGACAAAGCCAGGCGCTGGACAATCCATCAGCAAGCTAATCAGACTGATCTGGAGCACACAGGGACCTGCGCCTCTGACGCTGAAGCTACAGCTTCTGCTGCTACAGATTGGCCTGATTTAAGCTACTCTAGTAGCGCTCTTATCAGGACCCGAAGTATTAAAGAGATTCTTACTGGGATGATCTCACTGGCCCCCCCTGCTGAGATCTATGGCGCCCTGAGCATAGAGCTAAGTTGCTACTGTATGGTTCAACCTTCAGAGAGGGCTTTGAATGCGCTGTTGCAAAAGAATTCTGTTAACACAAATTGAGGAGGAAGAGGAGTTGGTTTAAGATGTTAATGTTAAAAGGGGTGGCTGAAAACAAAATTCTCAGTAGTACATTTTAAATGCATGTTTGGGGAATAAAAGCATTTTTCAAAGAATTGAGAATTCTGATTGTAGTAGTGGGAATTTTTATTTATTTATTTTTTTTTTAAACTTATGAACAATTATATTTATATTATGAACAAAAATATTCTCACCTCATTGTTAAAAGGACAGTTCACCCCAAAAGCAAAACATATTTTTAACTGTAGTGCTACTGGTAATACTTTATTTAAATGAGTGTGTATAAGACTGTCATTGCATTGTCATAATCATGTTATAACCATGGAGTCTTTTTGAATGTTTATTACTATTGTCATTAAGTGTCATTCAGTCAAATTATGTTATTTTTAATGCAAAATCGACATTGTTTGAGATGTCTTTGTTATGACAATTTGACATTATCAGGCTTAAAAAAACTGTTTAGCTTCACATTTTAACATTTTAACACATTGTACTGTCCTATGAGGGCCTGTGATGGCCGTGATACATTTTGGACTGCTTTTGTAATGGTGTCATGAAAAACTTGTTAAGTGGTACCATATGGACTTGTAATACAGATGTCATTGAATGTTATATGGTTAGTTTGATGACAAAGTACAGTACCAATGTGATTTAGCTTACAGAGTTGGCTGACGGACAGATTGCTTTTAGCTTGTTTATTTGTTGCTAGAGTAGGTTAACCGCTGTCTGCTGTTATCTGTAAGCTAGTTAGCTCAGGTAGCCACAGAGTTAGCCATCACATTAGCTGACTGAGCCCTGGGAAGCCAAGAGCCAAACCCAGCAAAGAGCCCCCAAACACCTCAGTGTTTCATTTCCTGTAAAACTGGCCACCGTATGTCTCGGACGCTGTGTTGCAGAGTTTCAGAGATATCAGCCCTAGAGATATCTGCTTTATCTACAATATAATGGAACTAGATAGGGCTTGGCTTGTGTTGCCCAAAAAATACATTTTATAACAGCAATGACTCCATTACTCAAGATAATCCACAATCCTTGTTTTGAGCAGTCCCATCTAGGGACTATTTTTTCTCTACCAAACGTCAACCGCATCACCACATAGAAGCAAGCAAGCATGTACTCATGGGCAAGAGGCTTGGCTCGTGCTCGTGACAGTATGGGATGTAAATATTAATGGGGTCCTCCTCAGCTGAGCTTCACTCTCTTCACTCAGGATGAAACAATAACTGGTTCTTGGATGCACACTTTCTTCTGCATGGTGATCCGGTTGACGAGTGTAGTTCGTTAAAGAGAAAACAGTTGCTACATGAACCTGCTGACAACAAGGTCTGTGGATTATCTTGAATAACCAGGTCCTGATATCTGTAAATAGACATTACTGTCGAGTTTTTCAAATGCGCACCACAAGCCGATTTCCACCTGCTTCCATTATATTTGAGAGAAGGCAGACATCTCCACAAACGATATTTCCAACACTCGACAACTTTCAACAGAACAAACCAGATAGATAAATAGAGCCACAGGTAATAGGAAAAGCATGCAGTATAGATTTGGGGGTGAACTGTCCCTTTAAGATATTGAGAGGATTTAAGTTGTACTGAGCATAGAGCGTGAAGCAGAGGAGAAAAAAGAACAAAACTGACAGTGCAGATAAGACTTGAAAGGAAGTGGCTTGATTGAAAACAGAAAAAAAAAACACAAACGCAGGCTGCATTAGGAAACTGAGCACCGACCAGGGGGATCTGTTCAAGAGGCTCCATTGGGGAGCTGTTGTGGAGATTGCTTGGGGAAAATTCACGGCCTCAAGGTAGAGGCAGATGCTACACTTGATGGAGCGTTCACTAATTCACCAGAGAGTTGCGTGCTATACCACAGGAGGGCGGAGAAAACTCAAGGTGAAAGTGGGGTGTCATCCGCTGAGAACATCCGAAGCCTAAAGGTGTGGATGTCTACGCTTGGGAAGCGTTCAAACAGCAGACAGACAGCCGTGCTGCATTGGGGTGCCTCTGCAGCTTTAAGGCACTTTTTTTTTTTAGTTTTAAAGAGGAAACATCGCTGAAGAGGAACATTCAATACACGTTTTAGCTGTGAAGGCTACCCTATGCAGCTGCTAACTGATTAGGAAAGGAGTGTGGTCCTTCCTGAGCCCATTGCTGAGGCCAATTAGCCAGGTCTATGTGAATAAATCAGGACTAAATGAATACATAACCACAGCAATAATGCTTCAATGTTTGTTGTTGTGAGGAGAACAAACCATTAAGACCCTCCCCAGTGGCAGCGAAAGGGAGAGAGGTAAACAAACTTTTTGGGGTCTAACAGTTCCCTCCTTCTGCGTAACTGTGTGTCAGCAGGGACGGCAGGAAACCTTAGCATATTGCTTTTACATCATATTAAGATAACTTTGATGCTGTGAGAGGCCTTATTGGATCTCCAGCGGATAACGGCAGGGCAGTGTCGAAGCTTCGCAGCATCTGCCTGAGTAATTAGGACTTCGGGGGATGATAGCAGACAGAAAGAAAGAACAACAGCGAGAAAGGGAGACTGAGAGTGGGAGATAACCGAGGGGAAATGGGGAGGAAGCTCACTGGCACAATGATGGAGACGTCAATGATAGAAACCCTGCAATGTGATTATTATGACCAGACAGAGAAGACGACCAGGTCTCTAGTTACATGCTCATTTGAATGCTACTACATGTGCTGGCTCAGAAGGAGAAAGAGACGCAGTAGGGGCGAGATAAAAAAAATCAATCTTGACACTATCGCTGAAATAATGGCTTCTATGCATGTTCAATATTGATGTCAAATATACATTTACACTAAAATGGATAATGCATACATGGATATGCTTGTCCTACAAGGATGCAAGTGTGTGACAGTGTTATAGTGTGTATGTCATGTCATGTAAGATATACTCACTGGTGCACGGTTCATCTGGCTGATCGGCGTCGCCGCGGTAGTAGCCGTTGCGGCACACGCAGATGGTGGCGGCCTCAGCTGTGGAGCGGCTGTTGGGAGGGCACTGTAGACACAGACCTGGACCCTGGGTTGACTTGAAGGTACCCGGCGGGCATGCTGTGAGAGCAGAAAGACAATGTCAAATAATGACTGAATGAAAAAAAATAAAAATCTGAGTACCACGCACGAGCCAGGCATCTGGGTCTAATACATTTGTATGCTATCAGATAGAATGGTGGGCAGAGATGTAAACAGATGGAGTCAGAAAAGAGTCCAAGTTATGATATTAATAATTATTATAATTTTATTTATACAGCACACTTGACAGACAAAGCAAGAGCAGAGTACCCGGGAGGCAGTAACAAAAGAGAGCCAAAACACTAAAGCCAAACAAAAGCAAAGAAAAATTAAAGTAAAATTACAACCCAAAGCAAAAAAACAAGTAGAGAGAGGACAGAACGATAAAAAATATACAATAAAAAGAAGAAGGGAAAAACAAGAAAAAACATGTTGTATGTATAAATACATATAAATAAACAGCTGATTTCATGTGGGATGTGATTTCAGACTAAAACAACAGCAAAGTTCAAGGTTCAAAGTTGCTAAAATAACAGCGAATGTCCCTTCTGGCATGTACAATATGGTCTGGGGCAGTGATAAAGAAAAAGACTTTTCACACGTCTCCTGGGAGGCATCCATAAAGTGACAGGGACAAATGAGAGGGTGGTGATTGAGTCTACTACCTTGAAAATGATTCTGGGGTTAGATTGATTTGCTAAGATTAAACTTGAGGAAAAAAAAAGCTGCTCTTGTTTCTTTAACTGCTGTTCGATTATCTTTCATTGCATCTTCCCAATTTAATAAAATATAAGAAAACCTGTTTATTTTACTAGTGAAATGGACTGCATACATCCCCACACATAAACTCAGTAGTAGTATTAAATAAATGAGACAGAGATTTTGTTATCTTTGGAGAGAGCAAGGCTAGCTGTCTCCCCCTAGTGGCAGTCTTTATGCTAAGAAATATTTTCCAAACTGTCAAACTATTCCTTTAATACTGTCTCTACAATAATGATCTTTCCTACTGTGTTCTTAATGTGCAGTTGGCTCAGTCTGTTTTAGTGATCTTAGAATTTTGGTTGGTATATTTTGCATTATGGTGGTCAACATTGCAATTCGTTAGCAATTTGTCGCTGTCAGGCAGAAATCTTGCATGTCCAAATGGTGCTTTTCAGTGATTGCATATTTGTAAAACCCACAGACAGACATAAAGGCCGACCAGTAGCATTGATTTATGAAACAAAATAAAATTGTCAAAATATGGAGATGTGTTGTTTGTGCCAGGCAGCGATGATATTCTGCCTTTTCAGGAACAGCAGAGGAAGTTGGTGACAGAGAACTGCAGTGCTTTTCATCTGGTTTTTGTCTAATCTTTCCCACGAGCAAATGACCAGAACACGGGCTGACAGCACCGGTGTAAAGACATGAAAAACAAAAACTTTACAGTGCCACCTGCAAAATTTCATCAGACACATTTTCAATTTGTATTCTGATCATTTAACACAGCTTTTTAATCATTGATAGTGGCATGAAAATGGCTGGTTAGTTTGTTTTATTTTCTTTTCCATCGTGTTTTCCAGTCTAGGAATATAGCCTGCCAAATATTTTTCTTCTCCCACAGGCACGTAGCATACAGAGGCACAGCAGTTAGCTTGCAATCAACTGTAGCATTTGCAGTATGTTCCAAGTACAAATTTTAAACAGAAAACATGCGGCAATGTGAGGCAACGCCATCGGTGGTTTGTGGAGCTAGGCTTGATGTGTTTGATCCATAAATTCTAAAGGCCATGGTGGAGGACAAAGATTATTGTGGTTGATATCACTGCGCCTAAGTCCAGGCAATAACCTAATCCATTTACCTTCACATCCCAAAAGAATACAAAGCTGAGGAGTTTCTGCACTGTGTGGAAGGATTTACTGACTATAATAACCATGATAAATGTCTAATATTTTAGCAGGCTTGCTGATGGGGGAGGTAGCTGTGGTGCTGCTGCACTCCAGAGGGGGAGGGGTTATAAATTTAATGGGACAAGCATCTTACAGTTTTCTCCAGCTGCGTCTATTTGCCTGAGTAAAAGGTTGTAAAGGCTTGACTGTGGCTGAAAAATGTGATCTAGTTAGAAACTGCGGTAGCAGTATCTGGGCAGTATGTACATAAAAAGAGGAAAACAAAATATGTGCAGCCAAGATATAGATCAAGAACAAAAGGTTTCATACAAGGTCTGCGGACAATGACAGACTTTATCAGGTACACAAAATGATGAGCCATTGGTTAAAGCAACTACAAGGAACTTTCATACTGTGTTGATTTTGGAGGCCTCTGTGGACAAAAGCGGTAGTGTTTCCACCACCATAACCACAAAATATAACATCAAAAGTAAAGTTATCTAAAGAAAAATCTCCTCCTGCTAATGTTTAATGGTCTCACATGCTGATGTAGGTCATTAAGAGGCATCACGGCTGAATTGAGACTGTTTTATAACCAGTTAAAAACTCCTTGCAATAGGTTGAAGTCAGAAATGGCAAACATACAACCCACCGGCCAGAACCGGCCTGCCAAAGGGTCAGATCTGGCCCACCCAAGTGTCAGAACTGCAAAAGAACACATCATGAATTCCATTTTTTCAATAAATGCATTACTATTCGTGATTTGTCCACCAGGAGTCACGCTGATTTTAGTGAATCCTGTATGCTGGATAGGTTTTATAGATCCCATACAGCTGGGTACTGAACTTTGATACCTTTATGGTAGTGATGAAATTTCTTCAATGCTATTGATTATCAAAAAATGCCTTGTCATTCAATACCAAGTTTCCATATGTAAGGACTTTAAAATGATTTCTATCAGTTTGTTTATTGTAGTCCAGTTATCCAAGCTGAGTAAAGTGCTCAGAGTAAAAATGCAGTCGCTCCAGCTGCTCCTGAGTCTTCTGCCAACAACGTGAGTAATGGTACCATAATATGTAATGTAGTTCTCTCTTTGTTAAAATGGATTTTACAAAACGGGCATTGGAAAAAAATATGGTTCAAGAACTGGCTACGTGACACGTACTGTCAAAATAGGCTACTATTCATGAAGGAGCTGCTGGTGGAAAATGTCAAAAAGGAGAAAAGTGTACACCGTGTCTGGTTTTCCAAAAAAATGGATCAGTTCCTATTTCTCCTTGTATAATGGCAGTAGACTGACTGGATGTGGAAAAAGTGAGATATATATATAGTTGAAATTACCCTTATTTTTCTCAAGACATCTCAAACTGTTCATTTCATGTTTTGTAAAGTGATGTTTTTTTTTTTAAACTGTGAACATTTTCAGAACGTTCTTGTACTTCTTTACACCAAAAAAAAGGGAAGCATTTGGAGGTGTTGTTATTTCTAGGTTATTATGCAATGGTTTTACTGGTCCAGCCCACTCAAGATCAAATTGGGATCTATCTGGCCCATGAACTAAAATGTGTTTGACACTCCTGGGTCAAGTGCTTCAGATATTAAAAGCAAAAGAAAGCGGTCAAATCAGTATTGCTTACCACATAATGGTTCTATTGTATCTGACTAAGAGCCCTCTATTCCAATATTTATGAAGAGCTTGGTAAATGGAGAGTTATTTAAAGCATAATGACCAAGGAGTTGGTCCCATTCCCTCTCGCTGCAGGGTCAAACAGTGGAGAACAGTAGCACAGTAGCTATGTGAGAAAAACCTTTAGACCTTTGTGTCAACAGGCTTTTAAGATTTAATTAAAATTTTTTATGCTTCATTAAAAAATACACTGAGAGGCTTGGTTTGGAAGCCGGAGTCTACTTTATTCCGCTGTTAAAAAAAAAAGGGAGGGGGGCATGTTCCCGGCTTTACGACTCCTGCATTCATACCATTCAGAGGGCCCCTCTGATGGGCTGTTAATGAAGGATGGGGAGATAAAGAAAGAAAGCAGGTGAAGGAGAAAGAGGAGGCATCATGCACACAGAACTCAAGCTGCTGCCCCCAACAGAGGCTGCTCTACCACCTCCTTTGGCGGTGCTGACAACCACATCAGAGGGTAACTGACTGACCTCATGTCCAATCACACCACACTGTCCACACACAGCCAGAGCATCGCACAAACACACACACACACACACACACACGAGCAGACCACACCCTAGGAGCCGTGAGGCAGATCACAGCTGCAATGCCCAGTGAGGAAAACACATCGCTATGCTGTGGATGCTCCTGAAACTGAGGATGCATGTATGGAGGAATATAAAGAGTTTGTCAGGGTGTGTAAGAGAGCATTACAAAGGTGATGTTTCTATAGGGGAGTGTGGGCCTCGAGTTTAGAGTGTGGGAGTGGAAGTGTGCGCCCTCTCTTGACTTGTTATACACAGATTTCGTGTGTGAGAAGATCAACCCCCTTCGAGTACAAGAACACGGAGGCTCTTAAAAAACCCTCCCTGGCCATATGGGGAGGCACAAACCAGCTGCAGAGCCATTTTATAAAGCAATAACTTCCAAAGATATCAGAGATTACAAGACGATAAAACACGGATCAAAAATTCATTTTCAGCAGGAGAGGGGGAGAGAACTTATGTGTCATCATCTTTGCTGTATAAAATTCATACATCAGGGTGAGCGGCACAAGAACCCCTACTCATACACACACACACAGAAACACACATCTACTGCCCTGGCTCTTATGAAAAGGGATCACAATAAGCCATTCAGTGTATGTTTAATGGGGTGTGAGTAGAGTATGTGCATTGGGTCCTGCCCCCGGGTTGTGTGTTTACAGACAGACAGTAGCGAGCATGGACACTCATAAATGGGCAGAAAGTGAAGGGAAAAGCAAGGGAGGCTGTGCTGAATCAGCCATCTAAGATAGCAGTGCGAGCAAAAGTGCCTCGAGGCAAACTTGCGAAAAGCAGAAGAACGCATATACACACACTCTTATACTCACACTCAGTCGAATAAACACACAGCGTGAGGAATACTCCCATATTGACATCAATACAAAAAGCACTGAATAAGACATGCGCATCCTTAAGTCCGCTCTAATGGGTGATGAATCAAAAAACATATCAAGAGTTAAAACAAACTGATCCGCATACCAAGAGGCACCCGTTACAAGGATTTACTATGAAGGTAAGCGGTATTTCAGGCTCACAGATTCACCATCTTAAAGCTACTACAAGGAGTTTGGAACTAGTTATTCTTAATACTCACCACTGGGTTGGATTCGACAAATCACATGAAACAAATTATGGCATGCAGACTGCTAGAGCCTACAGTTAAATTGCCCCCGGCATAGTTCCGTTTGCCAGTTAAAAAGAAGCATAAGTAGATTTTTATTTAAACTTTTTAGTAGTTTTAAATAAAATGCCTCTCTTTTTGTTTATCCCTCAGTTGTCCCTCCCACATTTGCTTCGGTCTCAGAGCGAGGCCATATCAAATTGGGGGCTCGTCTGGGATTTGACCCAAGGGCCTCTCACAACCCCGGTAAGAATCATACCCCGAGACTACATTTTAGATAAACTCATGTGACAAACCCCATCTGTTGTAAGAGTTCATTATAAAATATTTGCATAAAAAGTTATAGTAGAAAGTGCTAAATATGAATAAGTTACTATGAAGTGTTTAACCTGATAGGTGTATTTTTCTACCATTATGATTATGGGTATTTAAGATGGCGAGTATCTGTATATTCCAGAAGAGCCTGTGTGCTGGAAACATCACTTACCTGCATTATAAGTTCCTGCCACGGGAGCGTCACTGTGTGCGGATCTGTTTGTTTCGACTTCATCAATGCTGTTCTCACGTCCATACATTTACTGAACTGATTTACACAGCGATACATCTAACCACCGCTGACCCCATTAACTGAAACGGCGCACCCACATTTTCCGCCACTTGAGTAGCGTATGTTCTACAGAACCTGAGATAATTTAATATCTCTCCTTGGACAAATGAAGATGCTGCGATCAGCAGTACAGGAGGGGAGATAAGTGACAGCCGGGCAAAAACAAACAGGCAGCGATACCCACACACACACACAGACGCAAACACTTCACACCCAGCACAGTACGTCTGTCCATCTAGATTATAACTCCTACCTCGGAGCTGAGGCTCTTTCTCTAATTGACACGTAATATGTGCGCGAATCCCAGCATTAAACTCATTAATTAGCTGCTCACTGATCTACCTCACAGAGCGAGAGGGAGGAAGAAACAGATATGGGCAAAGACAGAGAGGGAGAGAATGAGAAAGTGATGTGAACAATGTTAGCAAACCCTCAGAGGTGTCGTTGTAAGGGCGGGCAGCGGTGGGCTGCAAAGTGTTATGCTTCATGAATTTGGAACCGTGCCCAAAGTCTTTTCTCCTGATTTGTGAATATTTAGATTGGAGAAGGCCAGGAGTTCCTGTCCTGCACAAAAAAAGCACACAGACCCATCACTCATCGGATGTGTTGGTTTTCAGGGACAGGAGGGGATAGAACATTAGATCAACAAGCAATTAGTCTCCCCAGTGGGAGAATAACCCACAACTGAACTGACTGCATGCAAAAAAAAAATACATTCCTTCCTTTCAAGTGGTCTCTACAGGATTCTCTATGCATTGTTCTCTCCTGTTCTCCTTCTCACTTCTTCTCTGCCCTCACATCTTTTTTGTCTGTCCCACCGGTAATGAATTGCTCTGTCTCTTTTCCCACCTTTTTCTCCCCTTGTTGCTTACTCGCCTTGATTGACAGGGTTGGATCCTTGTTAAGGTTGGCTGTCTTTCTTTCTTTCTTTTCTTCTCTTTCCCTCCTTGTGTCTCTAACTCACTCTGCGTTGAGTTGACAGAGGCATGGCAGCTGTGGATCACTGCTCGCTACTCATCACAGTCTAACTGTGACGGCCTCGTGTCACAGCAAGCCTGACCGGGAGAGATGAGATGATGATCTCTTCACTGTCAGTCAGTCATGTTCCCAGCAGGTACTCCTCCTCTTTAGATTACTGATAATGACAACAACCTCAATGTCAATATAGCTCTTAAACAAGCATGTAGCCCAACTTTGTCTACGGCAAAAGTTAAAAGGGATATTGAAGCACTTGTGAATAGTCAGTGTATTAACTACAGTTTGGAGAAGCAGAGAGGGATACCAGCACCGAAACTAAGCAGAGGACTGCTGTGTGCAGGGTCAGCGACAAAAGGCATTTTAGCCACTTAAAGCAGTGACTGTCAACCTCGGGGTTGGGACCCCAAAAGAGGGCATGAGATAATTTCTGGAGGGTCACAATCACCCAGTTTTTCTGTTGGGGTCAACTCGAAAAGGTCGACAACTACTGACTGAAAAAAGGTCCACTTAAAAAAAATCAATGGCAGTTTAAGTGCACTCTGTATTTAGAGTATTACAGTATTTTTTGCCAATAGACGTAAGCCAAATATCAATATGTCCAAACAGACCACACCCCATGGGCGAAATCAATAATTCAACCTTGCAAAACACGGGAGTTGCTGGTCAATCGCTGTCTCAATCTGTTGGTCTGTTTGGGTTATTGTGGGTCTTTGGTGTTTTAAAAGGGTAGTTCAGATTTACTTAAGTAAAAACACAAACAAACAAACAGATTGTGGGAGCAGTAGACAGGAACTTTTTCTGCAAGATAAAGTTACTGATTTGTGGTGTGGAGAGAGTGATATTTGGCTTAAACAACCGTGGCTTCCCATCAGAAAAGGCTGTCTGATAGCAAAATAAATGAGTGAAAATATTCTAAATATATGACACACAGCTTTTTTAAGTGACTAAAATTCCTTTTGTAGCTGGCCCTGTCCACAGCAGTTCATTAGTTAGCTTCCATGCTGGTACTCTTTTTTGCTTCAGCATGCCTATCGGCATCAACTGTGGGTAATGTCCCTCATACAAGCCCACATCAAATCATCCAAACTATCCCTTTAATTTGGAGAAAACTTTGATCTTCCTGCTGAACAACAGTGATTCAGCCATGTGGATATTTGCTACATGAGAAGATTAGCAACATGAGCTGGTCTCTGTGAGCTGGCTTTAACAATGGCTGATGTGCAGAGCTGGGAGTTAGTGCTCAGGGGTCACTACGATTAAGCAATGTATTTGCAGAGTGTATAATACAGTGTACGCCACAGGCGATACATCATACATGGAAACACACTGGCGCTGTGTCACATAAGGTGCACGTGTTTAGGACATGCAGTTGCAGGATGTATATAGCCCATCAGAATCCAAGGTAATTGGAGACATGGGATTTATGGAGGCAATGGAATACGAATTACATTAGCTTGTCATGCAAGCATCACCAGGTGTGTGTGAGATAAAATGGTAATGTACTGTTAGGAGTTGAAGGAAGCCAATTGAAAGGATTATGACCAAGATGGCTTTTGGAAATGGCTTTCCCACTCAAACCAAATCAAAGTTACAGTACACTAAGTCCTCCCCTGGTATGTATGAGGTTTTAAACCACCAGAAATGTCTTGGCAGCAATTTGTGGGAAGTGCAGTCAAACGTATGCAGCTTTTGATGTGGAAAGGTGCTCAAACTTACGTGATAAATCTGAGATTTAAAGGAAAGAGTTTTATTCTGTAATATGAGATATTTATCACTTAAAAATTTCTCCAGCGCTCCAGTATTGACTTTTAGCACTAAACGTAGGCACACTAAAGTTATGACTCATGTAAAGACATTTTCTTTCTATAAAATAGCTATTTCCCTGATGAAAGCCACATATATTTTGGCAACACTTAATTTTATTGGTCCCCAATTCATGGTAAGTAGGTGTTAGCAAGAAACATGACTGAAATTTATTTCAAATTACACTGTAAAACATTATACGGGAATGTAGTGGAAGTCTTTTCATTAACTTAACAGAAGTATATAGGCTGTATTAATCTCAAATTAATTCAGCTTAAAATTTCTAGTTTTTCTTCTGAACTTATAAACATGAGTTGTTCCAACTTGCAGGCTTTTGTCTCGAAATTAAAAGAAACATGATTATTAAGTTCAGTCAACTCACAGTGGTAAGGCATTAGGGAAACTTGTTTTTATGTTGAACCTGCTTAACATCAGTGTCCCCAAAATGAACCCCAACAGACAATTTACTCCAATGTTTGTGGTAAGCAGATGGTAATTGGGAAGTAACATAAAAAGAAGTGCTACCTATTTTTTAACCCAAAAGGTACACAGAGTCTTTAGGAATCACAAACTTTTTTTTTTCTTTGCCAGTTTCAGCGTTGAAACACCAGCGCTGCATGTCTAAGGTTTAAAACACTGTGCAGAGAGGGTGCGTGACCCACAGAAGGGCACAAGTTGTGAGTTAGCTTCAGTGACCCTTAAGTACAACTCTTGCCCCCCCCCAATACACCCTTAACCCCAGTCCTCATCCATCACATGGGATGGATCACAGTCTTAACGGGCTTTAGAGTCATGCATACACCCCCCACCACTCACAAACACTCATACAGACAGACTTATGATCGGGTCAAGACCCCATTTGACCCCTATTTCACTATTTTGTTGAGCAGTCACTCACAAAGACAGCTCTCTCTCCACTCAAACCACAGGAGACTGCGCACATGTCAAGTGCGCGCCTGTATAGATTTGTGTATGTGATAAATCAGGGAATATGAATCGAGTGGTGAAACGAACATGTTTGTGTGATAGAGGGGACGCAAAACATGGCAGGACAGCCGACATCTTAAAACAAAAAGGCAATCAGTGCCGCAGCCTATTGGTATTCAGTCTCACTCTTCTGTCATTGTTCATTTTCCAGCCACAATCCACGTAATGAGCTGCTTTTCCAACCCAGGTGTTCCATTTCTCCACAAGGTCATTGAAAAACACAATACAATTATTTGAGACAGAGGCACGGCTCGAAACAAAGGCTTGTCAGAATCATCAGGAAATGCCCGCAGGATATTAAAAGTCGGGGTAAACTGCATTTTAGGGTTATGATTTATTCATTCATAGAAACTGATTCAAGAACAATTTTACATATTTCTCATAAACTGCCAACACATGTCAACAGGGAGGCATGAAACCCATTTCAGGCCAAGATCTGGGACAAAAATGTGTGGAACTTCTCACTAACTAGAACCATGTAGGGTTCTTTGCCTTGTCCCCACAGGAGAACCCTTTTTGGTTCCTCACTTGTTTCCTTAAGGTTCCATTAAAACATATATATTCTACAGAAAAACACAAGAAGACAAGTAAAATGTATTATTGGGATTCCAGAAAGATATACATAAAAAATACAGTTTGAAACATGGGTAAACATTTGAATATTTGCAGGTGAGAATCTTCTAAGACACACGCCTTCAACAATCATGGAAGAACTCTTTCTTCCAAATAGGGTTCTTTAAAAGGAAATGGTTCTGGGTAGAACCCCAGCCCTTCAGGAAGAACCTTTATTTCTAAGGGTGAACACTCCGGTCACTTCTTCCCTACTTGAAGGCATCCGCGGTTCACAGTGGTGACATCACTTGGCGAGTCTGGTCAGTGTAAGTCTCCACTACCCCCTGTCATCACCTTCTAATCTCACAGAAAGAAGGAGAATGTGAGGAGGAATAAAAGAGGGGCCAGAGAGGTTTTCTCAGGAATAAAGGGATGGTTGAAAGAGTGCAGCAGCTTGGAGCGTACCTCGTCTCTTTTTGTTAAGAGCTGCGGTGCTGAAGAGTTCCTCCCACAGAACACTCCCCCTGATCATTAATCATCTGTCCATTCTGGCCCTGTCAGAGCCTCTCTTCCGAGCTAAAACACGCACCTACACCCACAGCCGCCCACGTACACACAAAGTCAGCCCCGCGCGCACATAAATCCACACACATACAACTCTTCTAAACTTTCTGCTGCCTTAGTCTGGCTGCCTCTTACCAAACACCACTCATCTTGACATACCTGTCCTCTCAACTAGCTAATACAGCAATGTCTGACGCTGCAGAAACCCCAGTGAACAATACTTAAAGCCCCTCGAGAAAGCTCAGATATCCTCCAATTAGGCTACCTTTGAAACTCCACACAGGGCTGTATTGTTGGCTTGTATCAGAAAAGAGAGGGATTACAGAACACATAGGAAGGAGCAAAGGGAAAAGAAATGGAAAAATCTGCATGCAGAGTAGCAACGAAGTACAAATACTTACTTAGTTTCTTTACTTTACTTGATTATTTATTTTTCTGACAACTTTTTACTTTTACTTCCTATATTTTAACACAAACATCTGTACTTTCTCCTCCTTATATTATTTAGTTTTGATGCATTTGAAGGGAATTATTGATTATTTTTATTTTGCGTCATTGCACGCTGCCTTCCCATCATCAAGACCGACTACAGCTTAAATAGATGGGGCAATAACGTGATGATTCCTTGTTGTATCCATCAGCGCATGTATAACAGACGTAACAAGACTAAAACAACTTTAAAGATGCAACAAGATGAAAACAACCTTAAAGACGTAACAAGGCGAAACAGATAGAGAAAGAGACTCAACCATGGAGAAACGGCCTCTTGTGAATCCGTCAGCTGCCCGTGAGAGGCTTTTTAGCGATGCAGGACTGCAGTTTAATAGTCTTTGAATTGCGTTACGATGTGAGGATCAGTTAGCTTTGCATAGAAACAGCCGGTAGAAACAGTGGCGTTAGTCATGCTGTCTGAGAGGCAGGGGGAAACACAAAAAAAGGAGTGCACCAAAAATCGTGATGCACTTTTCTCCACTGGAAGCACACTCTAGCCAGCACTTTATCATGTTGTCTTGGACACTGGCCCTGCTAGAGGGCACTTTACCATGCTTTGTCTAATTGAAGGGCACTCTTGAGGCCACTTAACTACATTTTCTCCACTAGAAGGGCACTCAAGGTGGCTTTAATGATGTTGTGTCCACTGGAAGGGCACCCTAGAAGGCACTTAATCATGTTTTATCAACTGGAACGGCACCCTGTAGGCACTTTATCACATTGTCTTGGACACTGGGACACCCTGGAGTCCACCAGTGGGTACTTTTGCACTTTAAGTACATTTCAGAGCCTGGACTTTTTCACTTTTACTTGAGTAAAGAAGATGAATTCATACTTCTACTTTTACCAAAGTATTTTTTACACTATCTGCATTTCTACTTGAGAAACTCTGACTGCATGAGAGAGGAAAATCATATTCTCTGATCGATTTTATAAACCAGTTGTCCTAATGTTCAGTAGATAATAACACTTCAGCACCATTCTCCTCCATATGAGCATGTTTGTAGAATGAAAACCATGTCTGTCTGGCTTCAATAGAGGGCAGTGCAGCAGTGAAATAGCTAGAAGATGAGAGTGTGTCCAGCTAAAGAAAATAAATAGGCCTGTGTGTGATATCTCCAAAATAATCTGTTTGCTTCACAGAAGGATGTGAAAACCAACAGTCTGACTGCTAATGCTGCTGAACCGAGCAGGTGTCTGCCAGACAATGAATGTAGGAAGACACATTCTGTTAAAATTAAGGTGTGTGTGTGTGTGTGAGTGCTCGTGTGTGTGTGTGTGTGAGCCTTAACAAACCAGCGCACAATTTAGCAGACAGCCCACGCCCCTGGGCAGGCTGTTACCATGGTAACCTCACAGCCAGTATTTTTTTGGCCCACACTTTCCCTTTGAACAGCCGGCCAATGACAGACCAGCCGACTGGGAAATCTGGCTTACTGAAAGCGCATGCATGCGCATGTGTGTGCGTGTATTATATGAGCATGATACAGATCAAGTGAGCTATATAATCTCTTAGCTCCACACAGACTCGTCATAACCGAGTGTTGCGTTGGCAGCTTGCCGCTCTGTATCGCGCATGGCACATTGGCTCAGGTCAATTTTATTTCCAGGAAGACGCAGCTATGTGCCAAGGCACTGAGCGTATCTTTCAGATAGAGGAGTGGTCAGAGAGGAGCAGGGGAAAGAGATAGAGATGATGAGGAGCCATTGGTATTCCAGGAAACTCCACTGTGCCAATCCGTCCCTGGCTGGCAAGGTAGTAGAGAAAACCGCCCTCCGAAACATATCGCCGCTCAGCAGGCAGTAACATGTGCTTGCACTACAATCTACACTGTAATCAGAACCTAACAGGGGACTGACCAGGCTCATTGCCCGCTGCCAACTAACAGAGACAAAAAGGGGGAGAGGCAAGACAGACAGAGATGGAGAGTTACTCGATGAGGGGTGAAACCAGTCAAGGGAACTTCTGTGAGCAAGGAGCATTTCATTGTCAGTGTTTGATTGCAAAATGATGCAGTACTGATTTGATCAATCTAACTTCACCCAGATAACAAGCTCAAATCACAAAAGCCTCACACGTTACCAACTGACACATTCGTAGTTTGGATTACTTGGAGGGGTTGTATGAGGTACTTACAGTAGAGTATCAGCACAGAAGCTAAGCCATGAACTGCTGTGGACAGGGTCAGCGACAAAAGGTATCTTAGCCACTTAAAAAAGGTCCACCTAAGAAAGTCAACATTAGTTTAAGCATATGTTATATTTATAATATTTTCAATGCTTTATTTTGCCATCAAACAGCCTTTTCTGATCGGTAACCATTTCTCTTCAACTAACTGAACTCCATGGGCAAAATCAATCATTTTGCCTCACAGGACACAGGAGTTGCTCATCTCCCAATGCCTTGATCTGTTAGTTTGTCTGGGATATTGTGTAACTAACCAAAATCACACAATAACACAAGCAAACTAACAGATTGAGGCAACAGTAAAAGCAACTTGTGTGTTTTGCGAGGAGAAATTACTGCTTTCACTTATGGAATTTGGTTTGGAGATTTATTTAATGGTAGTTTCCTATCAGAAAAGGATGTCTGACAGCAAAGCATTTTGTTGCGGACCTTTTCCACAGCATTACATTCCTTATCTTCCATGCTGGTACTCCTCTTTGCTTCTCCAACCATCAACTGTAACTAATAAATTGACTATCATACAACCCCACAACCAATAATCTGAACTATCCCTTTAATGTGACGGAGCATAAATATTCACAAACTTTACTGCCAAATTAAATCCCATGTTGTCAACTTCTCTCAGAAAATGGCTCCTCAGCTATCTGGAGTTTACAAACCGGAATCAGCTGTCGTCTCCTGTGTTGACTTGTCCGTGGATCGTGACTCGCGAAGAAAGATGATGAGAATGAGGTAATAAAATCAGCAGTTACAGGCCCCGTCAATTACCTTGCGATTCTGTCGCACAGTGAATAAAGTATATGTTCCAAGATAAATAGCTTTCTCTTTCTTACCACTCCAAGTTGTGAGAGACCATTAGCTTCCTCTGTCTCAGCACTTGTCTCTTTTAAAAAGGATCTAGCTCATTAACTTCATGGCTAGATCAATTAATCTATAGCAGTTAGCCAAAGATGCCCACTCTTGCTCTTTTTGCTCCTTTGCTGTGGCTCTGCTCAACACTGTCTATTACATTTACGGCCGTCAAACCTTTTTTTCAGTGCTCATAGTCCTGTCACGACCAGAGCCTAACCTGATGAGAAGCTGTAGATTGTAAACGATAAATCATTATGCTGGGAACGAATTAGAGACAGAGAGAAAAAGCTTGCTCATCCGGAAATTTACCTTTGGCTTTTGCATAGAATTAAAGACTGGGGAAAAAAAATTGCAGAAAGACAAAGAAGTGATCTAATTGAGTTCAGCAACAGTTGGACTTTTATCAGCCAATCCAATCATTTGGCTGCACAGGGAACCTTTACCTGTGCAGCTTTACCTGATGCATAATGCAAATGCTCTGAGTGCCAAATTAGATTTGTTTTGTTTTTGTCATTTCTTCACACAGTATGTAATTGAAAAGTGGACATGAGCAAATGATTGAGGTGGCAGTTTCAGGGTATGGGTGTACCTTGTGGTGATGCAGTACTGCAAGACACACAGCACAAACAATTCAGAAGAGCCACAGTAATCTATGTCATTCATTACAGAAAACAGCAAAGGAAAAAGACAGACTGAATAGGTAAGTGTTGTGAAAAGAAATCTCTTCATGTTAATGAGAATTTTGTTTTGGTATTTATGATCAAAGAGAATTATCAGCTTCTTGATAGGCTTTGTTGTCGTTTCTATATAATTATTTTCCCGTATTATTTTATTTGATACAAAACAACTTGTTCCGCTAATAACGTAAACAAAGAGCTGATGAATATAATTAAGTAGCTACGAGTCCCAGCTAGCTACAAAACAAATGATGTATCTTGCTGTTAATAATTAAAAAGAAAATTGTCAGCGTCAGTTCATTCCCAGTTTAGATGCTTTTGCATTTGTATGTACAAAGAGCTAAAGAGCTCAGGCCTACAGCTAAGTTGCTTGGCATTAAACCAATGTGTAATATTGATTGAATATAAAATGCATGCCAGCTTTTCATGCAACAATGTAATAGGAGTCACTCGCAGGTGTAGTATTAGAGTAACAAGGATTTTGACAGATCCGCTCCCTGAGCCAACAAGATCTACCCCATGGATTGATTTTTTTAACTGGCTGCTTGTTTCACTCCTATAAACTGTAAATAATAGAGAAAAAAACATTTAATTTGTTCATCTTGTATGTAGGTATATATCTACAATATGTCTTTATAATGTTCAATCAACAAAATATTTGCAGCACTGTTTTTGCTTCCCTTTTTCATGAGTTGAACTAGATACCTTAAAATGTCTTCCATGCAAATAAATGGTTTGCCTCTCAAATTTTGCTCACAAATTTGTTAAAATTTGTCTTAGTGAGCGCTTCATCTTTGCCAAGATAATCCATCCACCTGACAGGTGTGGCATACGGAGATGCTGATTAAACAGCATGATTACTGCTCAAAACTCACCTGTTCAGAACTGCTCATAATGTCTGATTAATATTATCTTTTTCTATTTTTTGTGTGTGTTGCTTTATTGATCTGTTTAACCAATGTAAAAGTGTCTTAAATCAAATATGTTTTTTTTTATTATCTCTTTGGGCTGGTCAGAATAAAGAGCCACTCTTAAATGTGCTGTTTTATATTAAAAGAAGACATTTATCAGGCACTGGACTTTGGCTGTATCACATCGTACTTCCACTTCTGATTGGATAGTACTCATGGCCTTCATTGGTTGTGTTGTTAAGTTTAGCAGTAGGGCAGGTCATGATTTTGTGCTACACTGGAAAAAATGGTATCTTGTAGCCCTGTGTGAAATACCCACAGCTCAGCAACAAATGTGTGAACAAAACTTCAGAGAAATAAACCTTTTGTGTGCACAGAAGAGGTTTTAGATCTTTTACCTCAACATTGGTGCTTTTACAGTTGTATATTTGTCCTAGTCGTCTTATTTTGCATTCCAAACGCAGCGAACAGTGAAAAAGCCAGGTGATTGCTTCATAGTATCTGCTGGTACCTACAAATCTGTTGCCATAATATCACCCAAACAAACTCTTTAACAGAGAGTCAACAGAGTTGGTATGAAGTCTGAGTGCTTCATGCTGCAGCAGGACTGCAGTGAGACTGAAGCTGTGATTGAAGATAAGACTCTCAGGAGGCCCTAAAATCACTTTGACTATACTGTAAACAAAACACAAATGGCAAAATCTTTTTTTCATAAGAAAATATCACTAACTGTTATTGCAATTTGGTTTTTCAGAATTAGTACAATGATCTATTTATTCATGGAAACATAAGAAAGTGGGATGCCTCAAAACAGCTGTGAAATCTTAGAGAGGAGGTTTTATTATTCATTCCCCCGTCGTTTAATTCAATATCATTTATATCACTTGTTTAAAATTAAGTTGTAAACTGTTATATTCACATCTGCATCCGACTGCAATGATTTTAACTAGAAGAAATGATAATGACAAACCCAAAAGCACACATAAACTTAAAAACTAGAAGCAATGTAAGGAGAATTTGATTTTTTTGAATTTGAATGCACACTGTGTTAGTTCTGTTTTCCCAAAATTTTAGCAACTAGCAATAAATTATGGATTTCTCTGGCTTTGACCATTGTTGGAAAACTGAATGTGGAAGTGTGCAAATTTACACTTACACAAATAAGAGATGAAAAAAAATAAAATAAAATTTGAGTCTTTCACACTATTAACTACCCCCATATTTATCTAGTTGAAATTCCTTATCAGCCCATTTAATGTTAAAATGCTTGGAGAATTATTTTTAGCAAGGCTTAACAGTGGCTTCACATACCCATGTATCCTAAAATACCCAGCCCCTTGGCTCAGGGTTGAGGCCCTGCTAATGAGTGTAGAGGCCTGTGAAGGGGGATGAGTAATTATGCACATTTGAAGGTAGCAGAGGAGTAGAATGATAAAACAACTGAAAACGAAGGTCCCTTCACTGTTTACCATTCCCTAATTTGATTCCTAATTGAGCGTACATAACACAATGTTTACACCAAAATATTCTGGCAAAGACAAGCACCCATGGCACAATGAAACAGCTGAACACCGCCTGCTCTTCCCTCCCAACAATCTCAGAGAGTGTAATCACGGGAGGGAGGCCCCTCAATCCCCGACACCATCGCCACATACAAGTGCGGTGACATGTCTCCGACCTATAACCCACTACTAAGCATCCTCACCCTGTCATGCTGATGGTGACATTTTCACTCGTGGCAAAGAGGCTGTCAGACACAGTAGGAGGCCAGAGGTTAGCGGTAAAGTGGATTTGGAAGTGGATGACAAGAAAGGAAAGGGGCGGAAAAAACACGGGTCTGGCTTTTTGAAAATCCAATGGCGAGCTTAGAAGGGCTGTAGACTGCATCACTGATGACAGGACAAGGGGTGCAAAGGTGAGGCGGGAGAACAGATGAGGGGATGGTTGGCGTTAGCAACACAGTGATGGAGAGGTCATCACTGCACCCTGGGATGTTTGATGACATCACCTATCACAAAAAAAAGCTATATTAATCCAACTGCACATGGTAACGCTTTATTTGAAGGGGTATGCATGAGACTATCATTACATTGTTATAACCGTATCATGACACCTGTTATGAACATGAAAGAGTCTTTGCAAATGAGGTCAGTAAAAATATCCATGACACACTTATAATGGTCTTATGACAGTTAATGTTAGAACCAAGCAAATATGACAATATAATGTGATTTTAAAACATAAAGCTAAACAGTTTCTTCAAGTTTGATCATATCAAGTTGTCATAACAAAGACATCTCAAACAATTTCAACTGTGCATTAAAAATGATATAAATGACCAAATGGCACCTAATGGCAACAGCCATTAACATTCAGAAAGACTCTTTCATCTTCATGACAGGTGTTATGACATGGTAATGACAGTGTAATGACAGTCGTATGCACACCACTTCAAATACCTCATGGTAACTTATGCATGCACCAGCGAGATGTTCCTCCAGCTATACCAGCACATCCGCTGTTCATCGCCCCTGCTGCTATTATGCCTAATGGGAAATAATGATAAAATGCTCTGCATCAAAAGAGAAGACACAAATTATGTGTGAAGCGTGGGAGAGGAAAAGTGACCGGGATCAGGGAAATAGAGTGTGAGAAAGGGAGATGCGGAGAAGTGGGAAAGTGAGAGCAAAACAAAGTGAGAAAGCACTCAGGAGTGCATCTTGTCACTCAAATTGTTGGTGGCAGAGTCCCACAATATGTGTGTTGTGCAAAGCAGCCATTTCTCTTTGCATACTAAGTGACGGCCAAGCTATTATTTCTAAAGCTAACAATAGGCAACAGGGAATAAAAAGGCTGGATAGTAAATGCTGTTTAGAGGGAGTATGCATCCACCCTGCCCAACATAGACAACTCCATTCAGGGTTCAGGATGGGTGTGCTTTTATACATACAAAAACGGCGATTCTGTTGACATCAGGCCCAGGCACGACCTGAAAGCTCCATGGATGAATGGCGTGCATTGGAATATATTTTTGTTATACTGTACAAAGACAAACGGATGTGTTCATCAAACATTCTGTTGCATAGCGTGAATGAACAGAGGTTGAACTCATTCTGTGGCATGCAATGCACCTGCAGCCATGAAATCCTACAAAGGTAACCGGCAGGCCCACGGCACATCAATATTCATGTCATATTTACATCTGCATGACCTCTACACAACCTTATCAGAAAGCTGTATTCCCTTCCAGACAAACAGACACGCGCTATCACACAGAAACGGTGTGTGTGTGTGTGTGAGATGCAGCCCCCCGCCCCACCTGTCCAACTCTGGACAGCACTGACCTTTATCAGGCAGCCTTAGTCAATATGCCCTGAGGTATGAAACTGGCAAACATATGTGCCCATTGTGTGCGGGGTGCGGCCATGTGGGACGTCCTCACGCCGCACAGACATCTTCACGCATTGTCAGATTGACGGAGACCAGAAGTCATTGATTTGGATGAAGAGTGATGGACAGGCAGGTGTTGATGGATAATTAATATTTTGGAACGTCCAAAAATGGCACATCAGAACAACTGAAGGTGGGAAGTAGAGGGTGGAAGAAATAAAAGACTTGTGTGTAGATGAGCACAGCGACTCAAAGCATCACAGAAGTCTCACAGCGAAGGGTTTAGCATTGGTTTATACTGACAAACAAAAAAAAAGGAATAAAAACAACTCCTACTGACAGAACTGACAAAAGCGATATGATAAAACGGGAGGAAAGACGCTAATATATGGGTGTATGTGGGGCTTACTTGAAAGCAAACTTGGGACCCAGTTGTCTCAAAATTATTTAGCCTACGGCCAACATTCTGGGGCTCCCGATATAGCCTAATGAAAGTAAATATAAATATATATATATATATATATATATATATATATATATATATATATATATATATATATATATATACATGTATATCCAGATAACAGACTTTCCTGCACAGGTCATTGTTCACAGTCCAATTAACAACTTGAGATGCAAGAATGAAAGTGAAGGACAGAGTCAATGCTTACAAACACCATTATAAACAGATATCTATAATGTACGTGGAATATCAATTTTAAAAAGCTAAATTGTTGTTAAACGACAGCCAGTGGATTCTGAAACTGCACTTTGGTCAATCCGTTCTGCTTCAACTGCTCTCCACACGGACTGATTACCTGCACGCAACCAAAGCCTGCTCAAATGTGATTTGTCAATATTACTTAGGACTACAAAGGGAAACCAGTACAATTCTTATTGTGCATAAATGGGCTAAAGAGCATGTTAAATAGGCTCATGATTTTGGTGAATGGTGTACTGAATGTATCAGATTGCAACTAATTAAAGTGAACATAAGCGTTGTTAACTCCTGAGGGACTGAACAAGGCTCGTGTGGTCAACTGATCAAAAAGTGTGATACAGACTCGCAGCAGAGGAATAGAAAGTGTGTGTGTAAGAATATGGACAGAAGTGTCAACATGATATAAAGCCTTTCTTTGATCACTCTGCCTGAAGTGTGTGAACTACACTGCAGACTGGAGTCTCTGTGACAGTGCGAAACGGACTGATAGATCCACATTATATACAATCATCTCTATCTCGACTCCCTCTTCATCTCCTTTGCAGTTTTCATGCTTTTGTTCTATGTAGTTGCTGAGGCTGCTTTGATACACAGTTCAGTGTTTAAGCTTGCTGCCTGCTGTGGTGTAAAACGTTCTCAATTTGTTGCAAATTGTTGTTTATAACGATTAGATATAAGTTATCTTGGCCATTCAAATTAATACAAAAAAACAAATATTGTGCAACATCTAATATGATGTTATACAGAATATCCTTCTCTGAGCAACCCCAACTGTGACTGAACTTTACTTAAAAAAACAACAACAAACAAACAAAGCAGAAGAAATTAACGTGAACTAGTTCATTTTAATCTCTGTGAACTGAACTGTGAAATATCTCTTGTCAAGCGTGAACTTGCACAACACTGCTTATTAGGTCTTTGTGACATTGTGGACTTTGGGAAGACATCAACACCTTGTCCAGCAGAGAATTACAGGAAAAACACAACATGACCCACTGGGAAACTGGATTAGCTGTATAAATGGCAGAAAGCCATTAACACGAGGGTACAGTCTAACAAGTGTGTGTTTTGTGTAAAAGAAAGCGTGCATCGGTATATGTATGAGGGGAGAAACATGAAGGAGAATGGTTTTATTTCACATGTTCCTAATTAATCATTAAATGAACACCAGCAGCCCACACACATGCTGTAATCATCACTTTTAGGGAATAAAAAATGTACAGATGTGACAACACTTTTTCAAGTTCATAGTTTTACGGGCCACAGTTGCAGTATTGCCATACTGACGTTTATTAAAGCATACAAAACAGTCAGTGCTCTTTCAGCAACAAGCATAGCTACACATCATACACACACATGCTGGACAGTTGCTGTAAAGACAGCAGTGTCAAGACAAATGTTGAATGCATCATCTACTGATGCAGTGCTTATGTAGCTGATGACCCAGGAACATTAAGGTCTTGCTTGTTCACATTCTGCACGACTGGAGCCTACATCAAACACAAATGGCACAGTGACATACAGTACGCATCACAACCCTGTACATTCATAGTAACAAATTGCACAAATGAATACACTCGCAGATGTATACACATGGCAGTGCATAACTGCATAAACAGGGTCAAATAAATTTGATATGCAGTGACATCATATATGCATGAATACACACGTCCACGCAAAGCGCCGCCAAGAAAAGTCAAATACATCTCTGTAGATGTCATGCGTGTCCTTGCATGTCAGCCATCATGCACGCATTCTTGTTGTCACAATGTGTTCATACATTTTGCATGCAAATATTATGCAAGGGCTCTTCTAAACTCTAGATGAGCATCCAAAAATGCATCAACACAAAGCGTGTACACACTTGACATGAGGTAAATAGGAAACCCTTGGGCACACATACACAAATACACACACCTTTGAAAACACACCTTCCCTGGGCAGGACATATTGGATTAGGAGTGATTTTTTTTTTTTCTTGGCTGCGTCTCAGAGGTGCTAGATTAAATGCCATTCCCACTTTACTACAGATGGCTCGAAAATAAATCATACTATCCATATACACACCCATGAAGAAATTTACAAACACACACACACACACACACACATATATATACAGTACACACACACACAAACAAACACACATAAATAAAGAGAAACACTCACACAGGGAGATATATAACATGTTGGCACACCCAAACACTAAAGCACCTGTACGGTCCAGCGCGTCTGCTCTTTGTATTTCAATCACTGAATCAATGGTTCTAAATTGATTGTAGCTGAGCGGGGGCCAGAGATGTTCCCCCTGGCTCGCCGCCCTGGCCCTCTATTGATTAGATCTGAGAGAGCCAATTGCTTTCACACTGGATTAAGGTGTTCCGGAGCAGTGAGCAGGGAGAGAGAAACAGAAGACGAGAGAGAGAACAGGTTTGCAGCCTGAGAGACGCACCAACAAAACACTAAGATCAGGCCAACAACACTAATTAGTTAACAACCCCTTTCTATGAGGAGAAGAGCATGTAGGCACACTAACATATGAGTGTCTCATGCATACATACACACACATGCACACACACACACACAACGGGCCTGATGTAACAACATTCTCATGCATGTCTTTCACATTTTCCTCTTAATTTTCTGCTAGGAGAAAAAAAATAAAAGAAGTCAACTCCAGACACATCAAATATTCTTAGAGCTTAAAGGAAGTTTTATTCTTCTTTTTGCACTTCTATTTCAAACATTAAAGTCAGCGATTTTCAAAATGGGGGTCTTAACTGGGCTGGACTGTACCGCCACCTGCCGCTTAGCTGCCCTATTCTTGAAATTTAGAGCTAACTCACAAAAAAGGACACTTTTTGGGAAAGGAAAAGAGCCAAAGAGCAGATCAACAGCCAAGATGACAAGAGCTCAGCTGCAAAAACTGAAAAAGAAATCCTGGCCAAGTAAAACTCAGAAGTATGATGCAGCGTAGATCATGTATGGATTTACCACTGCATGTAAGAATGGCTGACTAGAGTTGCCTCAAATGTGTTCTTTGCCTAAGTCTCTCTCAAATGAGTCTTTAAAAATGTCTAAACTTCAGTGTCACTTGACACAAAAGCAGCTATAGAGGCCAAAAAGACTCTGGGTTTTGCAAAAGGGGGGCTCAGTCCATAAGCTAATGCTACTTGGAATGTCTTGACATGGAAAAAGTTTGGAAGCCCCTGATTAAAGTAACAGTACTATTAATTAATGCAGTGGTTCCTGAAACGGGGTGGAAAAATTCGTACTGTTTTACTAACAATCTAACCCCCTAAACTATTGAATGTAGGATTATATAAAATAAAAGCAGCAAATTTTTGAAGAATGAAATAGATGTTTAAAATATGACACCTATAACTGTTTGTTTGTTCAAGTCCAAATGTTTTGTTCTGCATATAACTACAGACATTTCGATAATAATAATAGACATTTATACATAAATGAAGATCATAATTATTATTACAAATAATAATTATAAGTGCTTGAATATTTTTGAACTTCAGTTTCCATAGTGGAGTGTGTTTTTTCTTATCTTGGCAGTGGTCTCAACTACCAATTTCTCCTACCAAAGGGGAAAAGCAAAAATAAGAAAACACTGTTGAATCCAAGAAATCAATGGGGACTAATGATAGGTACAAATAAATTGTTGATACAAACAAAAATAAAAGGAAATTTGTTTGTAAATGGCTTCCTGCATGAGGCCCAATGTGTAGAAACACATGTGAAGGGTGAACAGTGCTTTTTGAGCGACTCGTAAAGTCAGTTTACACACACGAACAATTTCTATAACAACGACATACAGACACACACACACATGCCAGCAAACACACACATACATGCACACACAGACAATTCTACGTGCCAATCCTTCAGATCAGAAGGCACTAACACAGATCAAGGGTATAATCTCATTTGACCCTGGAGCTAAGTAGCCCAGGGCAACAGCATTACACTTCAAAGCTTCACTCCGAGTTTGTTACACATTCCAGCTCCAAAGTCTTACACACTGCAACCTGGAGGAATCAAACCAAACTTTACTATCAGCTGGCATCACAGGATCCGTTCTGACCTGGATCAAATGATAAATAAACTGCAAGAGGTGGATAAATCTTCTTTTTTTCCACAGGGTTGCTCTTCTTCTCTTCACCTGCATCTGTCTCTCTAGTCTACATCCATCTTCCCTTTTCAGCACATTCATATTCCACTGGGGGCAGTGTTAAGCAGGACATCCACTCAACACCCCATCACTCTTCCTCTCCATACAACAATTAGCTGCTCCTACTAGGAGCCCTGTGTGGGAGAATGGGAAGGGAGGGACCGGACTGAGGAGGCCCCAGCTTCAGCCAAAGACGAGCCCTTTTGTCTGGCGCGAGGTCCCCCTCTCAAATCATTTCCACAATGGAGAGGCTTCCAATCCAGATTAAGCGCTTATGAAAATGAAGAACTGTGTGCTCAGAGATGGGGCCCGGCCGGCACAGGCGGCGTGGACCAGGGTCACGAGAGCCGGTAAAAGGGCCCCTCACTCCGAGGCGTTTCTCAGGGAGCAGCAGCCCTATTCACATGGCATTAGAGGTGTAAAAGCACCACATTGACTGCGCGAGTCAGGCAAGCTCAATATACATTTGGTTAATACCTCTATTGTGGCACTCCCTTTATGACTGCTCTCCTAGCAGAGCACAAGAGAAGGAGGACAGTGGTAGAGAGGGAATTAAAGAGGGAGAAAAGATGAGATAGAGAGGGGAAACAAGGGAGGGAGGGAACAGGATTTGCTGCTGGCCCATTCATGCCGTGATGAGTGTGAAGGCAGCACACACACACACGCCTGCACTCCTAGAAATAAGGAGTCCAAAATTGTTGCATTAGAACCATTCACTTCTGAAAAACCCTTTTTCAAGGAAAGGGTACGTCAAGGGTTCTGTGCCAGACTAGCTTTTCGATTAAGAACCCTTTTCATCCAAGGAACCCTTTTTGGAAGACAGAGTTCTTGAAGGATTGTTGAAAGCACAGGTGTTAAAAGATGTATTCTCGTTTTAAAAAAATGGCAAAATGATGGATGATAACAATATGCAAACACCCTGGTGGGTTCTTGTTAGCACCCTTAGAAAGTGGAAAGGTTCTGGATGGAATCCCCAGAAAGGGTTCTGGGTGAAATCATTAAATCACAGAATGGTTCCGCAAACCCAATTCCAAAAAAGTTGGGATGTTGTTTAAGACATAAATAAAAACAGAATGCAGTGATTTGTAAATCATATCTGACTTGTATTCAATTGAATACAGTTGAAAGACAAAATGTTTAATGTTCAAACTGATAAACTTAATTGTTTTTGTTAATATTTACTCATTCTGAAAACAGGTTTTGAAGCACATTGAAGACGTATTTTTCAGAGATGTCCCTGCTTATTTCAGCAAGACAATGGCAAGACATTCTGCACGTGTCACAACAGTGTGGTTTCGTAGTAAACGAGTGTGCATCAGAAAGCCTGCCTGCAGTCCAGACCTGTCTCTAATTGAAAATGTGTGATGTTATGAAACGCAAATTACAACCTTGCACTGTTGAGCATCTGAAGTCCTATATACAGCAAGAATGATAAAGAATTTCACTTTCAAAACTTCAACAATAACGTCCTCAGTTCCAAAACGCATAAAAGAAAATGTGATGAATCACACTCGAAACCTGTCCAAACTTTTTTTGGAACTAGTTGCGGGCATCAAATTCAGAATGAGTGTATATTTACAAAAATCCAATGAATTTTATCTGTTTAAACATTAAATATTTTGTCTTTGTACTTTATTCAATTGAACATAGATCAAAAAGTTTTTGCAAATTATTTTATTCACCCAGCATCCCAACTTTTTTGGAACTGAGGTTGGATTCAAAAAGAGTTCTCCTAGGGGGACAAGCCAAAGAACCCTATATGGTTCTAGTAAGCACTCATTTTTCTCAGAATGCATACACACATATGTATATGTGCTTGGACACATGAACAGACAATAATATAAAGGCTGCAGTGAGTCGTGTTTGTGGCAGCCTGACGTGACACTTGGCTGACACCATAAACCTGGCAAGAGTCAAAAAAAAAAAAAAGTCAACAGACCTGCGAAAGCCAAAACACATAATGATAGGCCGACCACGGTAGCCAGTAATATAAAGGTCAGTTTATAGGGGGGAAGGAAGAGAGAAAGAGAGGTGGGTTGAAAAAGAGCGGCAGAGATATTGTGAAATTGACTGAGTGTATGAGCATGTGTGCCTTTGTGTCCCTATCACTCTGTGTTTGGTTCATTCCCCAAAGGGTCTTATTATGCTTCGCGCTGGCTCCAACACAAAGGCAGCGTCTCTGTATCTCGGCCCATCCAGTTCCCCCAGAGAACATTCTAGACACAGCAAATCCATTTGTTTGTCAGCTTCTGCCTCTATTCGGACTTGGACTAATCAGATATCATTCTCTTTGAGAAGCATACCACTGTGCAGTCTGGCCTAGCACTACAGTAACACCTCGCAGCACTAAGATAAAATCTCTGCTCTTTCAGAGAGGACTTTTTGTATTTGCAAGCACTGTGCACAGACATCATAAAACAGTGTTCAAGGGTTGGTTAGAAAGGTATCTCAGTACATCAAATAATTATCTTTCAAATAATGAGGTTGTTACCTTTAAAAAATCTCTCTTTTTTATGTATTAGTCACCAATTATAACTGAGCTTTGTGGTGGGTGACTGCAGACTTCCTCTTGAAGGGTGTTGTCCTGGGTGTTGGCCGTTGAATTGGTTGAGGATTATTAGGATCTTATTGTTAACTGCAAAATGTGCCTTGGGGATAACTGTCCATTGACTATAGGAAACATAACATCCTGTTTTTAAAAGCGGCCATTTAATCCAAGCCTAACGGCACAACACAGGTGGAAACCAAGAGCAGATTGCATCTTGACTGTTCACAAAATCAATTGCTTTTAAAGGGGTACTCCACAGAGTTAGCACTGTGCTCCTTTAACACTGTTGGACTCTCACAATAGACATTTCTTTAAAAAAAAAAAAAAAAGATACAAATCAATACAACAGAACCAGAGATATTGTCTTTTTTTATTCAATACATTCCTTCCCTTTGTGAGAATCTGTTGCCTACAGATACAACTCGACTGCCAAGTCAAATCTCGGTTCTTTGTGGGCCTGCTATGCTAGTAGTGGCTAATGTTGACCTGCCACCCTGAAGCAGGAGTGAGAAGCAGGATATAGAAGAAAACGTATTGTCTTCAGTTCCCACCAATCACCAGTTTATCAGATTTTGGACAGCTCCATCTGGCACCACAAAAAGCTTTATTTTTTTCCACACATACGGAAACTAAAGTCAGTAAAACTTTTTATCACAGTGTGTGTGTGCATGACCAACAGGCCTGGAGCTTGTCCACAGTTAATCTCACATACTATTGGACCCACCAGCCTAATATTTTTAGTGCACATCTATGACTGTATGCTGCAGGACCTCTTGAATCTGAGATCCCTTTAAAGAATAATAGAGACATACTGAATGCAGAGGATACTGCACTGGTGACAGCATAACACTGCTTAGTGTGAGTCACTAAGTCGCCTAATTTCCATCGTCAGCATTGACTAGCTCGCCTCTGTGAAAAATGTTTCTGAAATTTTGAGTCTTCTTCGAAGCAGAGGGGAACAGAGAAGTGCATACAGTGTACCAAAGATAAGAGCTGTCAATTTAAATGTATACTATGCAGGATTTTCCTGAGACAACAATGTATAGACTCACAATCAATAATGCCTCTCACCTATGACCCACTAGAAGTGTGTGGTGGTGTCTGTATCTGCAGAGACCCTGCCATCTGTCTGTAATTTTTATTTTCTCATATTTTGCCGTGTTCAGGATGTTTCTGGCTCTCAGCAGTTCTGGAGAAACAGCTGATTGTTGAGTCTCATTCTAATGTTGTCAAATGTTGATGTGTTGGGTTGGCACGGCGTTGGTATTTGACGAACTGGGAATGAGACTCAACAATCAACCTTGACCCGATGCATTTGTATTTGATGACTTGGGAACTGAGGTTGTCAAAAGTATCTACTTTTTCAATATCACATATTTTAAAAGAATACAGTATAAACATCTGATAGCCATCAAAGTAGCTAGCCAACGCTATTAAAAAATGACGTAAGTGCTCATTGAAGACCTTTATTGTCTTGATTGTCCTGCCTGAAATTTGGCTTGTAGCAAAATCAGTGTTAAGTGACTTTTTTCAGTACCAGCACTATGTGCAGGTTGTTGATTGGAGGAAAAATAAATAAATAAATTGAAAAAATATATGCTATTTTGTGTACCTTTTTTTCTTTTTGCTGTGGCGTCAACAATGTATTGAACATCGCTTTTTTTCTCCTAGTATTGTATTGAAGTATAAAATTGTGACTCAACAATCAACTGGTGAATCTTTCTAGTGTGTTTACAAACATCAACTCGCAAATCCTGCACATTCTACCTTTAATACCCGTTTTGGTCAGTCACCAGATTTCATGCATTGTTTGAATTGGGTTTTGTGTCTTTCAGACTATCGCAGCAATGTGCATAAATTACCTCTGTGAGCAAAAAATATTAAGTGAACCAAGTCTGATTATTTGATTGGTGAGGACTTAAATGTCAGGATCATTCAAAATGCAGATAGAAACAGACACAGGTACATAATAACAGTAACCCTTCTTTGGTTTTACATTGTCATATCATGTCTTACTGAAGCTCTGTAAACTACGGTGCACAATAAATGTAATCAATCCAACCTCAGAACAAGACATCCCGTCCACTGAAACACGTAGGCAGTACACAACCTGTTGACACAGACTCTGTTCCCACTCATCACACAGTGAAAAAAAGGATGGGTGTGTGATGAGTTTTCATCACAAAATGCAGCCAAAAAAGACACAGAGAGGTTAGCAGGCTTGATTAGACTGTATAAAACCGCATGCACTTTGAAGATTTCATTAAAGTCAAGCTGCCCCAGCCAATGAGGATCCGCTAAGCTCTCACCTCATCTAAACTGCACGCGCGCACACACTCACACATATAAATAAACAGGGACAGACACATGCACATGCATAAGCGCCACACAGATCTGACTACAAGTCTGGCTATGCTAATTCCGGTCTGGGAGAAAAGCTGCAGCCCCCCAGCCAGTGTGGGAACTCAGTAAACAAATGGAGCACAAAGCACAAAGTGCTCAAAGAGAGGATTACCAAGTCGCTCTCTTTCTCTTTTTTCTCTTTCTCCTTTTTTCACATTGCCTTTTCACACACACACACACACACACACACACACACACACACACACACACACACACATATATATAGACAGACACACACTCCTCCTTTCCCCTATCTTGCTTTCAAGATTCAATATTCACACAATGTCTTCTCCAGTGGGCGTTTTCGGAAGACAGCCATAGCAGGGGGCCCTTGGCATGAGGAGTGACAACAAAGCCAAGATCAATAATTTGTCACAGAGATGTGTGTGCCAGATTGAGCTTCATAGGCTCTTCCTGTCTGTCACTCTGAAAAGAGACGTTTCCTCTGGTTTCTGCACAACCACATGCCCTGACCCCGAAAAGTACACGCTGTGTTTACTGTCAACGAAAACATGCAATTAAACCTGCACAATGACATAGCACGATGCGGATTAAGGGAGTTGTCTAATTGGTGGATAATTGCATATTGTGAAGGTTTTGAGGTTGTGTTTGATATGACCTGCCCAGTTACAGGGAGCTGAGTTGGTTTAGGATAATGCGTGGTGTCATAACATAGATTACACAGGCATAATTCTTCACGTATGTTTAATCAGGGACACTTAGGGAGCACTTAGAGTGGAACTGAAATGCTGTTTGCTTCAAGTGCGCGGGAATTATGGCAAACACGATTAGGTTACGAAATTGGACACGCAAAGTTCAGCTTGAGGTGATGGAAATTGTTTCTGTGAGTGTACTTGTGTTTGTGTGTCTGTGTGTGTATGTGTGTGTAGTTTGCTGCATTTGTGTGCCGGCCTCCCAAAGAGAGCAATCATCTTACAAGCTTTGACCCAAAGTACAGAGATTTTGAGCCTTGAATTGATTTCAAGCAGCCATGCGGATTGACAGAGTCAACACAAAGCATGGAAGAAAGTTTTGGGTTACAAGATTTGCTTATTGCAAAAAAAAAACAAAAAACAATCTCACCATGCTGACTGTATTCCAAACAGGTTCAATCGGTCCATCTACAGGAACTTTAATCTATGATCCTTCAACTATACCATTAAAGCACAGGCTTGTAACTTGAAAACTCCTGGAAACAGCCTATGAGACAACAAATTCCTTATCGATCAGTTGACTTTTGTGCTGCTACTCAAATTACAAACAACATAGTTTCTCTTCTTACTGCTAGACAGATAATTTTGGTTCCGTTTGCCCAGGATTTAGCTATAAGTCGGAAATTCTTGCCAGTACTAAGGAGGCAAATAATAAAAATGGCATTTTAGCAATCAACAGCAACATTTCTTTCCATTGCTGTTACCTTTGACTTTGCAATCAAAACTTGAATACAGTGATTGTGCATCTCTGTAGTTGACATTTTGTGGTTGTTTTGCATCTCTTCGTGGACATTTTGCATCTTCGTAGCTTTTTTTGTGATTGTTTTGCATCTTTCTGTGATTATATTGCCTGTCTTTGTAGTTATTTTGCATCTCTTTGTAGTCATGTCATGTTTCTTTGTAGTTATTTTGCATCTCTTTGTAGTCATGTCATGTTTCTTTGTAGTTATTTTGCATATTTTTCAGTGACACTCACACAGTGAAACCCAGGTGGCCCACTGATCCCCTGGCGCCCCGTAGGCCTGTTCAGTAATCCATCCATGATTTTAACTACTTTCTATGCAACTTACTGGAAGAAAAATTCAAAACACAGATATCTCAAAACTGTGACTAGAGGAAACTGATACCACTAGAAGTAATTGAGGATATGTGCTTTTTATAATTTGGGTCAACTGACCCCTTAATCCGCTCCTGTAATAGAAAATTTGAACCTCGTTCCAGCCTGTTACGCTGCCACATCCTTCTTGGTTGCTTTGTAGACTACTTCTCACTTCGTGTGGAATGAATAGAGGTATATTGGGCTTACTATAATTGCAATTCAATTCTAATTAGATCGTCAGTCTGCAAGTTCCACAACATAACCTTGACAAATCCACATCTATCATTCCGCTGGTGATAACCTCCAGGAAGGGATGAGACAATTTCCTGGAATTGAAATGTGTCCCTCCGCCGTCAAACCAAACAGGCTTGGCTGCGTTATTAGTGGAACAGTGAATATTGATGGACAGTGATGAGGGAGAGGGAGAATCAACAAATGAGGGGCAATGGAGAGGGGGGAGTGTTTGTACTTTGGGGCCGTCTGAGGAGAGGCTCACCACGTCTCCTCATTACTGCCTGCTGGAGCATACTCCAGAGGGGGAAGAGGGGAGGAAAAAAAAGAGAAAAGGGGTGAGTTGTGGGGGCAGAAAAGTACAAGGAGAGTGAGGACAGTTTTCTGCACTCTGTCTAAATTGACGTTTCTCTTGACATTTAACTTTTGGTCCCTTGTGATGACAACGCAGAGACAGAGAGAGAGGCAGAGACAGGCACTTTTTCACAGCATTATTGATGACGTCTTTGTTTTGCTCTGAACTGTGTGATCATAACTTAAAAGCATAAGGTGAGGGGTTTGATTGATGGGGGTCACAGTTGGGGTGTGGGGGTGAAGTGGAGGCCCTCGTTGCACTGGGCTTTTGTGTTTTGCCAGCGAGGCTAACATAGGAAAATTAAGTGGAGCCCCAGCCATCTGCTGAATGTTAGGGGGTCCTTTGTCTCCCCGTGTCCCTGCCTGGCCTCAACACCCAGTGTCCATCACTGACTGAGGAGGGGAGAGGACAGCAGAGGAGTAGACATACGGGGACTGAAAATATGGCTGAGACTGAAGGAGAGGAAGAGAACTTGGATTTGGAGATGTCAGGTCAAAGTGGAGCCTTCTTGAAAAAGTTCCTGTGCAGCAACCAAGGGAAGTGGGAGATGACAATGAAAGGCTCAGGGAAAAAGCCCAGTGGCCAAATACATGACCTGAAAAGGACTGAAGGTTGCAGAACCAGACAAAAAAAAAAAAAAAAAAAACAGCGACTGAAAGGAAAGATAGAGAGAGTGAAAAATAATAGGAGTAGGAGTATGTGTCCCTCCATGGGGGATAAGAAGAACTCTGTGTGTGGTGGGTATTTCCATTATGTGTGAACAGAATCTCTGAATTCCTCTCGCATTATTAGGGACTGACTCTCGTCATTGCAGTGAGAGCAGCGCATCTGTGTTTGGGGTCATTACAAACACTCTGTTTGGGCCTTAAATTCAAAGAGTCTTTGTTTGGGTCACACTCTTTCACCACTGCTCTCTGCCATCCCTCTATTCAGCCCATTGAGAGCCATGGAAACAAGAAGTCTTTCACTCTCTGCTCTTTCTTGCAGCTTTTCTCTGTCTTCTTCCTCCCACTACTCCATTTTTGTCTTCATCACCCTGGTCCTCACTGCCATAGGACTAATAGGACCGGGAAGAGTCAGACGCTTACTTAATTGGGCTTCAAGGTGACTTCATAGATCTTGGTGTGTTTGTGTGTGTGTGTGTGTGTGTGTGCTGGTGAGTGCACATGGATGCTTCTCTGCAAATGAAGTAAACTCTGTGGAACAGAAGTAGACAAGGCCAAATGGGCTGGAATTGGCTCTAATGGCTTACCGGGCTTTTTGGGTCCTGTCTGCCAGATCCTTTACACTCAGATGAGACATATAAAGAAGTAATCAAAGACTCAGTGAAGCAGAAAACTGTAAAACCAAAGGTTTACAGCAAATAGCCTCAAAAAACATGTCAATTTTAATGCTAAGGGTCTCTCACATGAAAACAATTGCAAATGACACGGTTTAATGATGTTGTGAAGTGGGGTGGGATCATGGGAGTTGCTGTCTTAATTTTTAACCACCCACCATTGCAGATGAAAATCTATCTGACATGACTCAGGCAGAAAACATGTTCATCGACAAGTTAATATTACATTTTTATTCCTGTTTTGACCTTTCTGATGTTGTGTTTCCAGGAATTTACAGCGACTAGCAAGCAGGAAACGCACCATTAGCTTGAATAAATAATGAATTTCTCTGCGTTTGATCATTGTTGGAAACAAAAATGTTTGGGTAGGTGCCATTCCTGGACTCACATTGAGTTTGTTTGAGGTGCTGTGTTTGAGGGATACATGTCTACCCAAAAACTACAAAAAACTTCAAGGCACTCTCTTTTAAAACAGTTAAAGTACCCTTATTGTGACCGCAAACAAATTCTAATACATTGCAGCATACTCAAATTGAATTCGTTTGAGGTGCTCTTTGGTTAGGGATACATGTCCACTCAAAAGTCACAAAACCCACTCTCTTTTAAAACAATTCATCCTTACCTGACAAGGGTTTGTATGCCAAAATGCATCAAAGTTTGTTTAAGGTCCAACACGAACACGATGTGACAATAAAGGTATCGTATCGTATCGTTTCCATTTTTGCCCAAGAATGTCGTTGAAGTTGGCTTTGAGTCCCTGTTCGGACATTGCCTTTCTGTGCGGAGTTTGCATGTTCTTCCTGTGCCTGTGTGGGTTTCCTCTGGGTGCTCTGACCATCAAAAACATGTATACTAGGTCATTCCTCCAGGAAGTAGATCTGACCAAGGTGCTGGCTTAGATCAATAGTTGGTCCCTGGGCGCTGCACAGCAGCCACCCACTGCTCTTAATACTAGGATGGGTTAAATGTCGAAACTGAATCTGTCCATAAAATTGTACTTTGTATGGCTTGCTTTGATTGTTGAGTGTTGTTGGAAACATTTGGGATAATGTAAGTAAACAGCTTAACAACACATATAGGGTATGTCTCACATTTTTGGACATCTTAGCAGAAATGTAGACATTTAAAGCTCTAAACAAATGAAAGTGTCTGGAGAGATTCAGAAGCTGTGTGTGTTTTGGGTATTGTTTGAAAGAATTATCTTATTTGATTAGATTCTTCTTTTCTCTGTAATATAGAGGAACAAGTCAGCTGGGTGGTGTCCATGACAATGAACTATATAGGGGCATATATTGTTTGAGGCTCAGTTATATGTGATAAATGTGACTTGAACACTATATTTTACATTTTAAAAATGCACACATGGAAGAACTAATACTTTTTCTGAGTGTATGCCCAAGATGTGTGTTTATGTGCGTGTCAGTGCACGTGTGTGTGTGTGTGTGCTCGTGCCCCATGATGGCAGCCATTAGACAGGAGTAAGGCAGCCATGATGAATCGGCACTTAGCCCAGGGAAGCGCACTTGCTCAATGGGCTGTGAATCTCCCGCTGCCACTGTCAGCCTGCAGAATGTTAAATAAAGTTATTTGAATATTTGTAATATTAATGTGCCAGCGTGTCAAAAGCCCGCTGGAGCCTAACGGTGAGAGAAAATATGAGAGGATTCATATTTCCGTGTAGGCCTATAGGACTGTTCTGCTGAGGAATATCTGTAAATACCCGACTAAATAAATACATAATCATGGTTAGTGCATTAGATTATATTAAGGACAGACGGATGGATGAGATAAAATGAGTTGAGTTCCATGAATAAATAACCAGAAAATATTATGGATAACAATGTAATTATGCTTCTTATCACCCTATTTCACCAGCATCCAATTCACATCTTTGCAAAAATCAATAGCTGAAACAATGCTCCCTCCATGCCAATGCTTTCACCATCCTCTGTCCTCAGCTCAGCCTCCAAGTCCACACGGGTGAGGAGACTCTGAGCAGCTATGTGCTTTGCATAGGAATGGCCCACTGAGGTTAAAAAAAAAAAAAGAGAGAGAAGCAATAAGCTTTGAGCATGGTTAACCAATTACAAAAGAAGACAAAATATTGTACAGGGCCTCATAAAGTAAGACTGCCAGCTTTATAGACTCCAGGCAGGCATTTATCAGCTCATAGAAAATTTTTGCTCCCCAAAGGAAGAAGTGTTAACAGCAAAATGAAGAACAAGCGGTGCAAAGTTTTGAATTGCTCTTCATAGTGTGTCATTTAGCCCTGTTTACTGCGAAGCTATTTCTGCCACGATTCACTTTTAAGAGATTAAAGGAGAAATCCGTAATATATTTACTGCAAGCAATCAGAAAATGACCAATGAAATGTCATCAGAAATTAAAGAAACATGCTAAGTTGAAATACAACAAGACTACAGCCGCAGTGTCCTCCTTTGGGAATTTCTATTCCAGTCCATAACTTGTGTAATTATTTGCCTGTTTCACATTAATTAGAGTTAAATTAATGCAGAAAGTTCACAGAATGAGTACGTCTTTTTCTATGACTTGTAAGAAATGATTAATAATCTTGCAGAAGGAGTAGATGTTTATAATGGTTAAATTGAGCGATATGTTAATGGAGTCTGGCAGGCAGTGGGACAGGCCGTCACTGAACTCTAACTCCAGAGTGTTTATTTTCAGAGCAACGGACTTAGTGTTACATCAACAGACAACTGACAGTTATAAACAGCTGATCTGCTTACAGTGTTGGACTCGTGGTCACTTGTTATTGTCAGTTAATAATGTTGTGCTCGTCTTGCGCTCCTGAAGTTTTCCTGCAGCCTGCCTGAGCTTCCTTGAGTCTGCTGAGGAGGGGCGGCAGAAAACAACTCACTTTAACCGTAGACTGCAATTATTTAATGTACAGTCTGTGGCTCTTACTTGCCGTTTGGAAAGCTGTACTCACTGCTGGATGTGAAATGGTTAGATATTGCTCCTTTAAACATCAGGATAATTAGCTTACCAGGGAGTTTTAATCACTTCATATATGAGAATACAAGGAACATTAAAATGATCAATGGTTATCAAATTATTTAAAAAAACCAGTAAGATGGATGTGAAGCAAACCTCATCAAGGTGATTCTATTAATCACTCAGCTGGAGACCACGACAACGGCCATGAGAGGGTCCAGTAAAACCAGCAAATCACTCTTTCTTAGACATTTGAGTCGAGCAGGACACACACACAAGACAAGCTTTACATTGGTGGAGGTAGTGGGGTGCTATTTGGAGTGTCTCCGCTCGATTTAACAGGGAGGTGATAAAATATTTAGCAGATTGCTTACATAGCCGAGGGGGAGAGAGAGAGAGGGAGAGACTAAGAGAAAGAGGGAGAGGAAGAGGAAGAGTGGGAGAGAGAGAGGGGGGATACCCAAATGGCTTGTGTGGGAGCTGGGGAGCTGGTAATGAGGATGGCATGCTGGCATCATCGTTACAGAGCACAACAACTCTACATGGTCTCTCTGCCCAGCTGACAGCAGGCCACACACACACACACACACACACACACACACACAGTCACACACACCACGCTACCTGTCACTAATTAAAACATATAGATTAGAGAAAGTGCAATCAGGTACAGGAGGCTCACATAAACACACACACCGACACAACACACAAACAAACATGAACACGAACTCACACACAGAGACAAGCACAACCAGAAGCAATTAGGGTTATTTTCTCTGTCATAACGAATGACTTCCATATTGAAACAAGCAAAAAAAAAATCATTAATTTGTCACTCAAAAACAACATTTGTAATCTTTCACAGCATTTGCCTTCCGCTATGCAGAAACTATTGGTTTGTGACTGACACAGCAACTGTATGTTTTGTTATACCATATCCCGCAGTGTATAGTTGACTTAATTTGTGTTTTGTTTTGTCATTTTATGTTAATGTACATTACAATTCTCTACTTGTACAATGTAGTGTGATGTGTACGCAAAAGCTGCACATTTGTTCACTTCCTGTCAATGCTACCATTACCTTTGCCTCCAAACTTAATGACTTTCCATCCGTAAGTTAGTAACCTAACTTATCACAGTTAGCTTGGTACATTTTGTTAACAGGACTTACCGTTGTGTAATTGTTTTGAGCATTTTGACAAATATTTCTGTGTCATATTCAATTAAACTTGGCAGAAACAAAACAAAACTCACCACAATCATCTTGGATTGTCTTACTGCTCCAACATTCACCAACTCTGGTTGTTTAGTTGAAATAAATCCTCAATTCACCACGTTAGAAAGTATTCTAACTCTACAGGCTGTTTCTCCCCACTGTTTCTCTGATGCCCGACCTCACTCTCACTCCTCCTCCAATATTTTCACAAAGCTCTGCTTTGGTTAATTAAGGGCTTGTTTCAACCAAACCAGAGTTGGTGATAGTTGGAAGAGTGGAAAGTTGAGCCAGAACATTTTTGGTGAGTTTTATTTTGTGTCACTGAAGTTTGAATGAAGACAGTGCTATCTAAGACAATGCAGTGATTATCAAAATGCTCAAAAACACCGTACAGATGTGTCTCAAGCTAACTGTGAAAAGTGAAGTGACTAACTTAAAGATGAAAAAAAAAAAAGTTTGGAGGTGAACATAACATCACTGTAACGCTGACAGGAAGAAAACAGACATGCAGCTCATAAAACGGATATGCACTATGATGTGCAAATAGAGAAAATATTGTCCTAAGCTAGTTAGATTAATTTTAATGCATAATGTTTATGACCCCAGACAAACTATTCACAAATATACTGAATGGACAATTTTCACATATTCGACAAAGCAGTTGTTGAGGAGGCGAACATCGGTGTATACACTTATTTTCCCCATAATAAGAGTCAGACAGTATCACAACATCAAACTGTTTAGCAGAGCTCAAAACAGAAGCAATTTATTTCCAGTTTTTGATTTTCCACTGAGCTTTGAAGCACCACAGTGACTTCCTTTTCCTATGTAATACCTTTGCTCCTCATGTTGTTCTCAATGAGGGGGCATTATTCAGCATGAAACTGCGTGCTCTCATATTCTTTTTGTTCCTGTTCCTGTTACTTCATCTCTAATGGGCAATTACTTCAGACCCAATGCTGAGGCCATGTTATTGCACCAACCCCCCAATTGATTGGCTGCCCATAGTACTCAGCTTCCACAAGCACTTTAAGGTTAGATTTCCTTGTTTAAATAATGGATTGCAATCCATGAAAAAGAAAGACCGTATGGAAAATAAAAGGTTGAGATTGCTCTTATTGGAGGAGCCTTTCTGTGAAGATGAGAGGGGAACAGATTCCATACTGGTCTCTGGAGAGTAAGCCAGGTATGAGAGGCACAGACAACACATATAGTTTCTCTTTTAAATCTGTTAATTCTTTTTCCTCTGTGCATGCATGCTCGTGTGCTAGTTTGTTTCTCTGTCCTGAGGCTTAAAGTCAACCTACACAACATTTTACAGGTTTATAATGCTTTCTACTGCTACACACTCACAACTCACAACATCTCCATCAGAGAGAGACATGTCAAACTTAACACAGCAGGAAGTCTACTTGCAGAGGGTACTTAGAGAAGGAAGTCAGGGGGATTGTGAGAATTAGTGGAAATATACGTCTCCTCCTCCGTTCAAAGAGGCTTTGTAGTGCAGTGCCTACCGGGGGACTGTGCATGTGTATGTGCACGTGCCTGTGTGTGTTTGTGCTGTTTACAGTGGTGCCAGTGCCCCCCACTAACACAAGCCACGACAAGCCTCCTACCAACACTCAGGGATACCTTAGGCTCCAATTATTGTGTTGTGAGTGTGTATAAGGCGGGGGTAAATAATGCAGGGAAAATGATATTCTGCGGAGAAAAGATGGACATAAAAAGGACGGATCGACATCAAATAAAATAAAAAATATTCATACATTAACGCCTCAAGGTTTGTTTGCATTAGAGGACAGGCAAGGTTACTTGGCTCCTTTGCCATAAAATTCCCAGACTGAACTTTGCCTTATATGTTTAACCTTCAAACAAAATATCTCACATACACTAATGACTGGCTCTGGTGAGCCACAAAGTAAAACTAGTCTAAAAGAAGCCATACACTGGGTATTCAATTCAAAAATGTTTGTTATTCTGCATCTTTAGTCACAAAGGATTGAGGGTGGTCTTCTCACATTAACTAAGGATAAAAATAGAAAATCATCCAAGTTCAAGTCATATTTTTAAGTCAAACATACTGCGCCTGACATAATATACTGGCAAAAGATATATCATTATTTACTGTAATGTATAAACAATAAGCAGGAACAAAAGCACAGACGTTTTTTAAAAAGTTGGTGAAAGAGGCTCGGATGAAGACCATGGGGGTCGTGGTGGGGTGAGCCCCCCCATTTTCTAAAAAACAAAACAAAACATACCCTAAATAAATTTTAATTTAAGCTAACTCCACTTAAATAGTTCACACATACATACAACACTTTTTGAAGGTTTTGTTTACGTCCCCCTCATCTATCCTGCCTAGAAGTCTGAACTGCATATGTCACTTTCCTGAGGTGAAAACGAGCACCGGGCCAGTCAATAGGTGAAGTATAGTTGTTGCTGAGTAAATGACGTGTGCTGGTTGAACATGTGGGTCGAAGTGGATGGTGAAGTCTCCATTGTGGAGAAAATATGGCCTGAAATACCTGTTTTTAGAATAGAATTATGTTTATCAGACTATGCGCTCAAAAGACCACCAGGACTATAAGTTATTTCAATGTGAATAATTCACATAAATTGAAGTGAATGACCTTCTAATTATGAACCTCACATACAGCATAAAGTAACATAGAAACTGAAGCTAAAACTGACTGGATTTCTACTTCTCTCTGCTCATAGTAATCACATAATAAGCCCAAACTGCAATCAAGGCAGGGGAAAATTGAATTAAATAAATCGAATAAACTGCAGTCACGCTGGTCAGACGGTCGCTTGAATTACATATTAAAAAACATAAGAGGCAACTGTTTTCAATTGTGTATCAAAAGCCCAAAAAGTATTATATTTGTCTTATTATATCTTCTATCTTGTTTAGATTGAAATGCTGTCAGATATTCAGCTAATTTTCTCATCAGTTGGAAACTTTCTATTAGATTCAATTAAACGATGAAACGAAGGTTGCTTAGAATATCACACTGCTCATGTTCCCCTGAAAAATGAGCTGAAGAAAAGGATTCACAGCAGGCAAAATGAAGCCTTTTATCTGTAAATTATTAGTTCGCACATAATGCAGTGAGACACTTTCTCGGTATATATGTGTTGGCTCTCCTTTTAAATCTAAATTAAATGTACTTTGCAATGAAACATAATATAACAGTCATAGAAACACAGTCATGCAAAATTTAATGATCTGTGAATAATGTAAAAACACAGTTGAGATGAAAAAAAAAATTGATGTGAAATGAAAACTTCCTGTAATGACGGACCCAACTTCTGCTTCGTCATTTTCATTTGAAAGTCATTCCACCTTAGCCAAGGACTGAGTGTGTGTGTGTGTGTTTTGGGTGTGTGTGTGTGTTTTGCGTAGGACATAAAGCAACGCGAGAAGGATACAGTAGACACAGCCACACACTGAGCTTTGTAGATATGTGGCACTCTCATATCTGTTTATTGATCAGAGCAGATGTGCGTCAATCAATCTTATCTGGGCTCCACACACTCTCCAGCTAACCTCCAGAGGCAGGCCAACCAATACCGCGCCACACTGAGAGCCCCAAGCCACTCATATTATCATCAGACACCTTGAGCAAATTTTCTCTTTGTATGTGTGTGTGAGAATAACAGGGTGCAGAGCGTAAAGGTGCATTAGAGGACAGACAGGGAAAGAGAGAGAGAGAGAGAGAGAGAGAGAGAGAGAGAGAGAGAGAGAGAGAAAGTGATAGCTTGAACTGAAAACCCAGATTAACCCCGTCTTTATGTTCCTGTTATTATCTATTCCTCAGAACTTAGTCTTCCGCACATCACACCGAGGCAGAATCAAACCTCTCGCCATCTGCAAAGTAGGCTGCACAGACGGCTGGCATTCGCTACAGATTAAGAATCAATGCTAATGTGCCTTTCTAGTACGCTGGAGGTGGATGTGATCAAGGAAGAAGTACGACACATCATGCTCAGCAAAACGCATGAAACACAATCAATTCAGCCGTTCCAATGGTGCGGAAAATCTGTGATCCAAGGTGCGCTGATGCCTTGTTATACGGAAGCCTAAAATAGAACAAATTCATGTCGCCTGTCTTCACTGAAGTGATTTGTTCTATTATGAGTAGTCCATCATTTTAAAAGCCAGTGAATGATAAAAAAAAAGAAAGAATTTGAAAGGAGGGTGATTGAAACTAGAAGAGATTGACGCTGCCAAACAGCACCCATAGGATGTTTATGATAAATGTGTCTATGCTAGAAACTGTCGCCACCCCACCATCATGTGGATCAGCTGAGTAAAGGTGTGAAAGGGTTTTGTGAAGGTCACTGCGAGTTGTTGACCCACCTTCCCATCAAATGGATCATTAGGGTCACCTGCATGAGGTAGGTGTCTATTTCTACTCATTACTTACCTCGACATACGTTGCCGTTGTCAGGTTCAAACCCAGCCTTGCATGTGCAGCTACCAATAGGAACCATCCACTCCCCGTCTCCGTTGCAGTAGAGCTTTATAGGGACATCTACTTCCTCTGAGTTGGGGATGCAGATTCCTCTGGCGATAACCAGGGAGGTGCTCTCGGCCCCCGTCATGGTCTCTGGAAAGATAGCAAAGTTCTGGACCACGCTTGGACACTTCTTATAAAAGACCCTGACTGACAGCAGAGACATGCAGGCGCCATAGTCCTGAAAGGCCAGGTAGAAGCCGTTCTTAGACAGCGGGCCGAAGCTCCGCACTTCTGTATTGACCTTCATCAGGCGCCCGCCAAAGTCCACCTGCGAGAAGCTTTCATCCGCGGCAATGGTGTCCACCTTGAGGTAAGGGGCCTCCATCCAGAAGGCAGTGCCTTTTGTGGCAATGACAGCATCAGTTTCATAGTAGTAGAGGTTAAACGTCTCCTTGCATGAGCCGGGGACGTTGGGGATGGAGCTGCAGTCGCGCACCGTGAATCGAATCTCCACGTAGATGCGCTGTGCTCCACGCCGATCAATGAAGGTGGTGAGGAGCCAGTTGTTTTGACTGGGCTCAAAAACGTTACACACCTGGTAGGTCCTGATAGTGTTGAGGTTTTCATCGTAGCCACTCACCTCCTCCCACTACGGAAAGAGAGAGACAGAGAAAGAAGAGAGGTTGATTAGTTAATCACTGATGATAAATCTTTGGTGCTTTGTCATTTTTGATGGAGAATGCTTGTATTGGCTGAGCAACAGAGAATTTGTACACATATCAGTAATCTCCCCAAGGCACTGAATTTGAGTCTACTTCCTGGATTAAGAGGGAATCAGCCTGTCGAGCTGTGGGGCTTATTTATCCATTGAGGATACACAAATGTCCTTCTTTTTCTGAATAATAAACAATTCCTTAAGTGCAGCAACAGCAGAAATACCACTTTGCCATCTTGTTCTCTAAATACACTCAACAGCTGTAGTATGTGTACTGCCACTGTATAAGCACAAACCCAGTAATTACTTTGGATGCGCTGTTATTTGCCATCTATGCCGAGCGTGGCTGGGCACTGAGTTGACGCATTATAAAATACGGTGTGTAACAAATTCAAGATTATGCACTATTGAATTACAATTAGCCAGACTACATGGCAGACAAGAACTGCCGGCCTGTGCACGGACTGAACTGAAACACACTGCAGACCATCTCTTGCAGGTGTGACCCAGAAAATATGTTGGATGAACATCAGAAGCCCTCTGGGGTTATTAATCCAGTGCACCGAATCATAATGAAAACGTGCCATTAACATTTTGCTGGAATCACTGGTAATCGGGAAGAGAAATCAGTTAAATTAATAGAAGCTTGCCTAGAAGCTTGCTTTCAGAATGAAATTGAAATGAAACTGTCCAGTTGAGCAAAAGCTGGTGAAGAAAGAGTCTAATATTCTAAATATGATATTTTAATTCTAAGTTATTTTCATAAGGTGTGTGTTATACTTTGGCAAACAGCAGCAGAGTAGACAGGAAAAAAAAAAAACATAAAGGCTGCATGCATTATGACAGTCACATGAAAGCCTCACTGACTTGAAATGAATATTTTGCAGAGTAGAGAGAGAGAGTAATTTGAAACAGTTTTGAAATTTTTCCTCTCAGATCACTTGCACTGTCTGTAATAATACCATTCTTTTTACTCCTATTTGAAGCAACAGCTTGGCTCGGAGATTTATTTCTCCAAATTCCCACCCCACCAATGATCCAAACAGCTGTAGGCGAGGAGGAGTTAATGAGGTCTATAGTGGAGTGAGTGGGCCTCCAGTCAGTTCATGTTTCTTGTGTGCATATATCTCCTGGTGCTTCCTCCTTCTTCTGACCTTTAAAGCCCCAGCTGCTCAATCAGGCCTAATGGAGAGGAGAAGACATCAACTCTCCAAACACAGCCCCAACACCGCTCCAATGATGGAAATGATACAGAAACCTGCTTATATTAGTCCAGAAAATGATAGGATACACTTTTAAAAAAGGGTTCCAAATGTTTGTTTTTTTTTCCTGAAGGGCTGCGGATTATGAAGAACCTTTCTTTGTAGAAAGGGTTTATCAAAGATTGTTTGTAAGATGAAGATAGTTTGTAAGAACCCTCTTGGGAAGAAAGAGATCTTTAAAGAGAATAAAATCTGTGAAAAAAAAAGTTTTTCATGTATGTTTAGGGTTCTTTATACCATAACAAGACCTCTGTCTTCTTGACAAACGTCTTGGAAAACTAAAAAAGGTTCTCAGTAGAACTCCTCTGGGTGGATTCTTGTTAGCACCCTTAAAAGGTGGAAGTGTTCTGGATACAACCCCCAGAGACATTTCGCCATATAGGGATCTGTGTGGAACTTCTCATACAGGGTTCTGGGTGAAACTTTTCCAGGTGTAACCCTTTATGTTGGGTGGACACTTAACAAAAGGTTCTAACATGAACCGACAGGGTTCTCCTATGGGGACAAGCCGAAGAACCCTTTATGGTTCCAGTTAGCGCCTTAAATTCTAAGAGTGTAGGATGCATGTCAACTGTCACAGTCAGGGTTTGAAAATAAACACAAAGAGTGTAGATTTTAAAACTATTTGGCCCCCAAGGAATCCACAGCCGTATCTGAGAAAAACAAGAAGTTTTGGGTCAGGTAGGGGCGAGGAGGGGGAGGGAAGAGAAGACACGTGGAGAACAGTGACACTGCTGACATGATAAACGAGTTTACAGAAATCCGAGGTGCAAATTAAACCCTTTTTTCACCGCTGCTCCCTCTGTGCCCACTTCGCTGTACTCTTCTCCCCCTCTCCTCTCGTCTCTGCTCTGTAATGACCATTCATCAGCATTACAGGAACCTGTCCCTTTCAGCACTGCCTGTTCATTAATACAGCCAGCCCTAGGCTACTCCGCGCCCGTCTGCTCCAGTCTAGGAGGGGGTCCTCGCTGCCCCTCGTCTAGCCAAATGACCACCATCTTTCACGCCAGAGAGAGGCCCGAGGCGTCTCCAATAATGCCCGTCTGAAATCTGTCCAGAAATTCATTGGCTCACATAATAATGAACTACAATTTTTCTTATTTCCTCCTCAGTAGATATTCGGTGTTGCTATTGTGTCACAGACAAACAAAACTATTACAGGTGCGTCAGTTACTTAGCAGAAATCAAACTTAGCAACACAATTTCCTCCTATCCTGTTAGTGCTTCGTATTCGTGTTCTATTCACGTCTGCATGCCTGTGTGTGTGTCTACGCACAGAGAACGTGCTGTTTATAATTTGATGGTTTACCGACCACATATTGATTTGCTGGCTGTTGTTTTGCAACTGAGGAGCTTGAGGCTACATGCCGCATTTCTTCATCTGTAGGTACAAAACATTTGACTACCTTGAATATTAACACTGTTATCAATTCTTTAGCAACTTTTATGGCCACACTTTCTTTTACAGTGCACTAATAAGACATAACAAACCATATTTTGTATGAAATTAGACAAAAATAAGAACTCACATGTTCTTTATTATACAGTATTGGACCCTTCATTAGGACCCTTATTAGTCTTTATTAAAGATAATTAAGGGTGCATTACAACAGAACTGTACTGTAAACTAAAGTGTATTGTTTCCCACTATTATTAGGGTAATTAATTAATTAGCAATTACATTTTGATAATCAATGAATAGTTTTGAGCCATATTTTGATTAAACATGTCAAACCTCTCTTAATCCTTAATCCTTAAACGGCTTCTCAAATGTGAATATTTTCTGTTTTCGTTACTCCTCTATGAGAGTAAACTTTAGGTTGTGGACAAAACAAAACATTTAAGAACATCATCTCAGGTTTTGGGAAACTCTGATCAATATTTTCTGACATTTTATGGACCAACCAACCAATCGATTAATTAAAAAAGATAATCAACAGGTCAATCTATTGTATCATTAGTTGCAGCCCTAATTACTGAACAGAACTGTAATGTAAACTAAAGTGGATTATTTTCACCTGTCAGACCCAGATTACTCATCATTAGAGGGTAATTATGGACACATTACAACAGAACTGTACTGTAAACTTCAGTGTATTGTTTCCCACTGTTTGACCGTCATTAGACTTTCTTAGAGGGTAATTTGGGACACATTACAGAACTGCATTGTAAACTCAAGTGAAATGTGTTCCTAATTACCCTCTAATAAAGTCTAAAAATGGTCCAGTAAGGGGTCTAATACAGCCTAATAACAGGTTTTTGTTTCATTTAATACAGTTTGCAGCTGCCTATTAGTGTACTGTACTGTGACACATGCATTCAAGAAGCAAGGACACGAACAGCACATGCCCTACAGTCACATCAGTACGCTGGCTACGTTTCCTATTTCTATTTCTTCAGTCTCCCGCAGACCTTTTACATCATTTAAATCAAATCTATCTCCTGCACTACTCTGTGACATCGCTCTGACCTTGCCAGAGAAGAGAGAAAAGAGGAGGCATCATCACTTGTCACCTTACTGATAATGGAATTCCCTGATCCTTCCATCCATTTCCTCTTCAAGGATTTGTGTATAAAATAACACTGTTGGTCTGGTGTTGTGTATATTTAGTCCATGCATTATGAAGCTAAGCGCAGATGTATGTCCATGGCATGTATCATTCATATCGAGGCTCAAGGTGAACAAGGTGGATACCGGGCTGTGATTATCTTTATGTTTTCAAGTGCATCCCCTCTTCTGTGCAACCCACGTCACACATTTTCTCTGCTGTATATCTCCCATAACTTTGGGTAATAAGACAAGATGCTTTCGTTGTTGGCAGGTAAGAAACCACAGAGCAGTGGATGATGTGGATGTGGAGAAAGCAGAATGAACACAGCAGGTATAGAAGCAACTATTTTATGTGTCTCTATAAAAGCAGCTCTCTCAGTTAGTTTTAATGTACACATTTCTGCATCACTCAGTCTATGGTTTATCATTACCAATCTCACTGAATACAAACTTTCTTGCTGATGAAACACCAGACAAATATTGAGAGCCTCTTTACACAACACTCATTTTTACGCCAACCAAATGTACCCATTGGCTCCACTCTAATAGCTTTGCTTTTGCCAGTAATATAGGAGACACTCTTCCCCTGCCCCTGATTGTCAAGTGTGCCCATTGTGTGTGTCATTATGGCTGCTCTGTTTTATGGGCAGTAGCGAGGAGATGGAGGAGCTATGGATTCACAAAGCGCTTAATGTTTGTGTTAATGACCAGTCACAGCTAGCTGAGCTGGAGAAGAGAGGGCGGAGGAAAGAAAAGAGACAGAGCGATGGATAAAAGAAAAATACAGGAGTGGAGAGGAATCAAGGAGAGGGGAGGGCGGTAATATATTCAGGCTGATGTTCTCCTTCCCACAGCCTCAGCTCGCTGCCATCAAGCCATCGATACTCTGCCCTCATAAAGGCCATTCATCACATTGATCTCCTGCCATTACCTTCAAAGGCTAAAATAACACAGAGCAGCTCAGATGGCCACAGTCTTGCTCTGGAGGACTGCAGCATCCAACAGCGAGCTAGGGACAAGCAGAGCCCCAATCACAGGGCTGAAAGAAACCTATCAGAGCACGGGTGTAACACCTGTGGACAATAATAGGAGAAATGGGCTGAACTAATGACTCATTTAGAGCGAGCATGGTGGGAACATGACAGGAGCCGCCGTACACATGCTGCAAAATTCCAGTCAAGCTGGATACTGAAATAACAAGAGCTACTGAGATGCTAACAATAGAACAAAAGGCCATATAGCCCCTTTCCACCACAGGAACTTTTAAGGAACTTGTGAACTTGACTTAATGTAGTCTAGAGGTATGATTATCGCTGGAGGTTCGAGAGGTACGGGGTTTAAATCCTGGACGAGCCCCCAATTTGCGACAACCTGACTTTGAGACCTTAACAAAATAGGAAAGCACACGCTGTTGAACTGAAGGAGCCTAGCTCTTAATGTAGTTTGGGGGTATGATTCTCACTGCTTTTTAACTTCAGCTGGCCCCACATTACAGGAGTTTTAAAAATGGAAAATGTTCGGGGAGACGCAGCCAACATGGCATGTCTATTCTTCAGTGACGAATGGAGGTGAGATTTTTATTGTCAGTTTTAGTCAACTGTATGCAAGCTAACTGTAGCCACAAGGACTAAAACATTTACTTTTCCTTGGCAACACCTCTCTTTCACTTCAGTGCTATCTGAAACCTCATGATTTTCAGTCATAAATCAAATAATTATCAATATGTATGATTCAAAAATCAGGGAGAATCAGTCGATAACATTAAGATTATGTTGGTAAAAGCATCACATAGCAGGATCATTCGGACAGATAATCTGGTGAAACCAACCTCGGATCAAGAACCCTCCTGCGACTGTCAGGAGGGGTGAATCAGACTCAAAATCTTCCCAGTTATCCTGCAGCGTGGAGCCAGCTTTAAGGAACTTAATTTTAATGTAATCTAGGGGTATGATTCTCACAGGGGTTTACAAAAGATCCTGGACTCAAATCCTGGAGGAGCCCCCAATCTGTTGTGGCCCAATCTCTGAGATCAGAGCAAATAAGGGAAGTACATGTGAGGGATAAACTAAAGGAGGGGAATTTTATTTAACAAATATTGATTTAGTTTAACAAATGAAACAAAATCTTAACAAAAGAAATTGGCAAGAAAAGCATGCTGCCAAGTCAACTAAAGTTAGGCCAAATAAAGTATCCGGATAATTCAAGAACTCCAAAGCAACATGATATGGTGCCAGGGAAGAAGTAGCCCACCAGACTGCTAAGATGGGGCGGGTTTTATGCAACCTGGAGACAGTGGCCAGCTGCCTCCAATTCCCTGGTGACCTCCAGCACCAATCAACTAGGAACCAGAAACACTTAGAGACAACACACACACACACACACAACACAGAAACAACATAACACAGCGAGCCCTGGCAGAGTCCCTGCAGCTGTCATACCTGTCCCCAAAAGCCCCTGCCCTGGGGGTTGTACGTACTAATGCCCAAGGACATACTGTATCTCTGCAAATTTTACAGAGCTGGTCATTGTCGATTTGTCAAACACAAGCTTGCTACAACATGTTTTACAGCAGTCATTCCATAGTCCTTAGCTGTGAATACTCAGTGGTATTTTCAAAGCTATTTAGACTTTTGAAAATTGCAGAAAAAAAGCCTAAAATAAAGAGAGAGTGGGTGAATGGTGGGTGAGCGAACCAGTGAAACAGAACAATTAGAAATCTATTTTCTAATCCTTTAAAAAACTGTGCAGGTCATCACCATTTTGAAGATTACTGTTTCGTGTATTTCATGCTATCAGTTACTTCAACATTTGCAGGTCTTCAGATTCTGTCTAGAGTTGAACAGCAGTAGATAACAAAGAACGACAGTGACTCTGTGTTGTTGTTTTGTCAAGTAAAAGAAAAGTGTCTCCAGAAAATCCTCTAATCTTCAGAGTTCTTCAGATGCTGTGGAAACGTAAACTAGAGTGTGCATAAATGACCTTTATTTCCTGATTTAGTTCCTGAGTTCAATTTTTCCGGGGACTATTTATTTGAAGGGCGCCAATGGTTGCCACAAAATGAAATTCAGGAATAAAATATAAGGACTTCTGTCCTGATGTACTGTAACTCTACCCTCAATCACACAAACCAGCCATAACACTTGGCAGCAATAGGTCTGGTTGCGGCTCGGGCATAACTGCACACACATTTAAGACGGGTCTTGACTATTTTTAGCTCATTATTCAACTTCAGTCAATTCACACGAGACAAGAGAAGCATCTATTGGGCTGATCTTTAACCTCCAGTCTGCCATCCGATTCTCAGCGGAGTCACACTCGCAAAATGCTTCTCAAATCCATCAGCACCGGTTAATACAGCTACATGCTCAGACGTACTGAACACAGATGGATGATGAGCAGCTCAGAGCATTTCCACATTTACAGCTCCTCAGCCTAGAAAGGTCTACAAAATGCCATCGCAAATAGGAGATGAACGTCTGGCAACTGTTTCTTGAACGGCTGTCAAAACTGCCATTATTCAGTCTGATGATGGGCTTTTACAGCAAGACCCAAGGCAAAAGATGTATTAAATAGTAGAGAGCAATGGCCAAATGGAACTGCTACAGCGTTCCCGTCGACTTTGTCCCTGACTGCGCTCTGCTGATGCAGTTTACAGCTGAATTTTTTTGCCCTTTTCAGTTAAAGCAAGTTTGAGCTTACCCTTCAAAAGGAACGCCATCAGTAGGAGAGGTTGCTTTGGGTTTTTTTTTTTTTACGTTCCCCAAAGGATTCCGGGACTAGATTGTGTTTATATAGTGTTTCCATCAACAGTACGGCCGGGGTGTTGTGTTTACATCTGTAACCCCAAGAGGAATGGCTGGCACATTTGTGAACACTTCCTACCAAAGAGTTGTCTGTTCATCTATCATTGCAGGGCTAAAATATGTGGGTGGAGGCAAGCAGGAGATTGGTTTTCATACGACAGGCTTAGGATGGACATTTCAATAATGAGCCTATTTGTTATTCATGACAACACAACATTGTACGGAGGCAGGCGAAGTGTACCATTTTTTTAATAATTAGGCCAGAATAAATCAGCATTTAAAGAGCTGGCTTTTGATAAAAGTAAGAAGAAAAGAAAAAGGAACGGCACACATGCAGGTGAAATTCACATTGACAGATTTGTAAAGGCCAAGGTCTCAGAAGGACAGTGGATTATAGGTGGACATGAAAAGCTGAGATAGGGATTGAACTCTTTATGCCCTTGCTGAAAGATGCTCTTCTCAGTTTGCAAAGCTCACCGCTGACGGTAATCACAAGCCAGATAGCTTTTTCTATCCAAAGGCTGTTTCAAATCCCTCTGACTTAATGAGGATATTTGCATTTCAACCTTTTGGGTCCGGTCCTTGAAGTCGATAGAATGGACATGTCATATAAAGCAACAGTTGGTTTTGCTTTTAACAAAAAAAAAATTGCAGCTACATTTACTCACATCCCCTCACAAGCTTTGAGACACATGCTCGTAGACTCTTGTAAATTCACATATTCTGAATGCTACGCCTCATCTCCCACCTCACACACACCCCATACACACACACACACACACACACACACACACACACACACACACACAACCAGACTGCAGCCTCTAAAATATGCAGTGGCATGATTGCTATTATCATTTCTGATCAGCTGTGTTATTGAATGAGGGCTGCTGTCAGGCCAGTTGCATGGGAATGATTATTTTGCGGGGCATCTGTGGCCTAGTTCCGCCTGGCTGAATGTGATGGATGGGGAGGAAATGGTGATGTCTGAAACACTCCCAAGTCCTGCCAGATCCCAGCCACTCTATAATTACAGTCACACAGTTTGACTGAGCCCAAACAGAACTCCGTCCGCATGAGACTCACCGAAGAGCTGCTCCCTGACCACACCCACACCCCCCGATCGATACGCTTATTGAACCGACGTGTGAAGCAAGTAAGTTCACACTGATGTTGCTGAGTATAAACAAAAACTGTCCTTTGTTGGTGCTGGTGAATTTTCAAAGTGTTCTTATCCCAGATCATCACATACCGAAGCTTTGTCGCTGCTCCTCAGCAGCACAAGTCGCCCTTTAGGGGCTTTGTCTGATGCGGCGGGAAAGCTTTTTTGATTAATGCTATGAAATGGTCTCAATTTGGTTAGGTTTAGGGCTTTGGCACAAAAAAACACTTTGTTAGGTTTGGGACAAGACCATGCTTGGGGGTTACCATGACTACGTAAGATTAGGTACATCATGTGGCAACAGAGAAGCGGCTCACGAAACAAAAGTCAGATGATGAAAGTAATGTAACCCTAACCCTAACCCATAATGTTATTTGTCTTCCAACTTTTACTGACGTTTTGGTTTCTCATGGGACACAAACCCTGGTCTCCTGGAGGAAAATCCTGGGTTTATTTGAGCCATCCATCCACCCCACCTCCCCAGCGTGCAGCTTTTCTCCGTCTTTACATTACGTCGACAGCCTGGGGTATCTTATAGTGCTGCAGATAGATTTACAAGAAGTACCTTGAAAACCCTGCATGTGGCTTCGTCTGTAAGAGTCAAGTTGGGAATGAGACCCGGCAGGGATTTCATCACAAACCTTATCTGAATGTGTGTTTATACCATGTGAGAAATATGCTGTATTGTTGACGCATTATTTGCAATTTGGTCTCATTACATGCTCCCAAATGTCTTTTATATGCCTTTTGTCTTAGATCCCCAAAGTGATTCTGATAATGTGGCTTCACGCTGCGCCATTCAAGTGAGCAATCCACCCAGGCGCCTCGCTCTCCAACTCCTCCATCCAACTTTTGTAATATCATTACTAACACTCGCATTTTCAATTACGTGCTGGTTGCTTTGAAGCAGCAGCCGATCTGCTGGCCTGAAGATGTTTTTAGATTGAGCTGCTAGTAAACACAAACCTCCTAGATATTGTAGGAGTTACTAAATGTAGCATCTACTGTTTACACTGCAGACAGCAGGCTGTTGTGTGTGGTTTTTTTTTCACCCAGGAAGAATGAAATTAAAATTTTAACTGCAGGCAATTTAGCCTCATCATTCCTACAGATGATTAATCTATTTATTAAGACATAATTCACAGAGATTGGTGGGTGGTGGAGCTTTCACAAGGTTTCTTCATGTTGTAGGTGGGAAAACAGAAACAAGTGAATTATACAGCAGCTGATGTTTAAAATAGAAAGAAATGAACTGGATAAGCTCTTCCCAGTACATTTGAATAATGTTTACCATTGAAACATGTGGCAATGAAAACAACTGCATGAATTACTACTGCAAATTTCACATCCTGTGGTATCAACGTGGGCATTCTCAACTATAGCGGCACAAATATAATCATAAATTCAAGCACTATCCAATTATTAATTTTGACAGCTGAAGAATGATAGTGGTAATTTGTGCAGGTCAGTGTGGAATGAGTATGAAAACAATTCATTCATTGATATCACCATATAAGGAATGAATGAGTAAACCTAAAAATAAAGGCAGATTCTATTTGCATCCAGGTGTCTGCAGCCTGCAATGCACCCAGGGCATAAATAGCCATTGTGGCTATTTCCACAAGGCATAATAGCCTAGAATAGCAGAGAAAAGCACCCAGGTGCCACAATGCTATTTGCACCCAGGTTGTAAGCAGCCAGCGTGGCTATTAACATCCAGGTGTATATAGCCTAGCATGACTCAGACAAGCATCCAGGTGTCTGCAGCCAGCAATGGAATTTGCACCTGGGGTGGACTGGCCAATGTGGCTATTTACACCTGAGTGTATATAGCAAAGTATGGCAGAGACAAGCACTCACGTGTCCGTAGCCAACAATGCTACTTGCCCCCCACATGGTGGAGACAAACTGTGATCTTTTCCTTAACCTAACAAAGTAGTTTCACTGCCTAGACCTAACCAAACTGCAACTGAAAAACTTAAATAATCAGTCAACCAAGTCTAATAATTGTCTAATAAAAAAAAAGTTAAACCAAACTTCTAATTTCACAGTTGACTGTGTCCTGTGTTTAAGAATTTGTCATGCTTTATAGCTAAAATGAGGGTGTCATATCATGTAAATAGCCAAATAGGTGCAATGTGTCTATTCTCACCCAGTTGCAAATAGAAAAAGGAAACAGTGAAAGGTTTTGTAAACTTTACAAAGTCAACAAGGTATTTAAAGGACCAAAAAAAGGTTAATATAACTGTGTTGAAACAGAAAACTGTTTCCTGAAGACTTTTATCTCCTGATACACCTGGTTAACACCCACTCAGGTGCCTGTAGAGAAACAAAGCAGCTGACATCGCCTCGGCAGCAGTTCAGTTACCAGTAGCAACACTACCCTGAATAACCCTGTGTAAAAGGCTCAAGCTGTGTGTTGTGATGAAATTCGACACACCCCGCAACCTTATGGATTCATCGTGGAGGACGATAAGGAAGAAGACTAAGTGATTCACCATCTGTGTGTGTATATATATTAAAATTGGAGCTGTGTCCTAGCTGACGCACCAGCAAGTACGTTAGGGGAAGAAAATGAGAATTCTAAAAGTGGAAGAAGAAGAGCAAGAGAGAGATGAGTCTACAGAAGAAGCAGGCAGAATGTAAAGAGTAAGAGCTTAAATAATTCAGAGTGGACGAGCAGTATAAAAATGATGAACAGAAATGGAACGTTATAACAAGGGATAAAGGCAGTGAAGGAGTGAAAGCTGTCACCCTGCAGGCTCTCTGGCCCCCTGTGGCTCAAGGCGAGGCCATTTAGGGACAAACCACAAAGAGCTTGTCAGCAGGGGACAGGAGAGTGGCAAGGTATCAAGGCTTTTGGGTGCAAAGGAGCCCCTGCCTGTCTACATGTATGTGTGTGTGTGTGTATGTGTATAAAAACCCTGCATAGCATGACACTTGACAGCCCTATCCTCCAGACATGAGGTGGGGAAGAAACGGGGGGGTGGGGGGGGGGGACTTAGGTGAAGATGGAGCAAAAAAGAGAGTGTGAGCTCTGAGACAGACAAGCTGGAGTAGAGAGGAGCAGAAAAAAAAGAGACACCAAAACAGTCACTGTGAGTAGAGAGAGATGTAGAAGAAGAATGGGAGGCTTTACAGCTATTTCTGCCGGCTCTGTAGGACTGCTGATATAGCAGGTACTGCAGGTACTGGGGTAGAGACACAATCACTCCCACACACAAAAGTTACACTCAGCCTCCAGTCACTCCCTCGCACCCCTCCAAATTCATACCAAATTAAGAATAGACTCATTTCTTCATTCGTTTTTTTTTTTTTTTTGCCCCAGTTCTATTACTTTGTTCTTTTATTTATTCTTTGACGAAAAAAAAATGTCCTTGGTTCGTAATACATCCAAGAGAATTCTTACATGTGAAATATGGAGGGGAAATCCACAGGAAATAAATCAATAATTGAGGTAGCTGCATGTTATTTCATTTCGAGGAGAAAAATAGAAAATGGAGAAAAGGTAAAAATGAAGAAATAGTCAAGAAAAGTGGCACAATTTCAAACCAGCCTGATTTAACTTTTAAGTGTATTCTTATTTGTGTTGCACTCATACTGTCATGTTCTGCTCTGCCTGCATCTACTTGCAGGGGCAGATCTGGAGGGGTGACACAGGGTGGCAGCTACCAAACCGAAAAGATGCTTTGTCACTCCAGCTTTGGACCCATCCAGTTCAAAATATATACACGAAAGGGTTGCTTGGCTGCTTGGAAATTTACAAGACTGAAACTCGCTCAGAGTGCAAGTGAATGCAGCATCTGTTCTGATCACATAGTAGGCATGTAAATGTCTTAAGATTTGAAAATAAAACAATTTGTTTCTTTTAATGCCACCTTTAGATATTTCTATTCAGTCTTTCACTCATTTTTGTTGTTTTGTTGTTTTCTGCCACCTATTTAAGTCTGCATAACACTGTCTTTCCATCTTTAGATTTGGAATGTAAAAATCTTACCTACAAAAAGACGAATGTTTAAACTAAATTATGTGCAATTGCCTGCGCAATTTAGTAAAAAATAGAAAAAAACTCTTCCTGATGATGCACAATTTGTCCAAACGGTCATTGTGCATCACAATTTTCATTTTCACTGGAAAAAAACACCATTAACATCATGAAAATGTGACATTTGATGGGGTCTGTACCAAACAAATGTTTTCTTACGTCTGGAGAACAAGATTTGTGGGCCAGGACATCTCTGCAGCACCACAGTACTTCATTATAATACTGTTTGTCACACATTTTCCTTTATCAAAAAAATTGCAGCTTCTACAATTTGGATATTACACTTGGCCATATTGGGATTCTGATAATATTTTGATTAATTGTTGAAGCCTGAACAGACACGCAAATGCCAAAAACACAGAGCCACACACGAACAAACAGGCAGAACGCTATGGATGCATTGTGATCTAAGTGATTCAGTGTCTTACTATTCTGGTCTTCATGCCGAGCAGAGATGTCTGTGTCTGAGCTCAGAGCAAATTCAGCTGTCTGGCTACACACCTAAATCACACTCAATAACCATGGAGGCAAAATGAAACAGGTCTCCCACTGGTGTGACAATATCAGCTGTGTATGTGTACGTACTCACACAAATTGTGCACATTCATTCAATTTCTTTTTAGCCCTAACTCATTCCTGAAGAGTTTGTAAGGAGTTACATATGTGTGAACGCGTGCGTGTGCTCATGTCTGGGTAAATTCTCATACATCTGTGCAGTGTCCATCTGTTTGTGTGTCTGCGCGTGTGCGCATGCATGCATGTAATGAAGGCGCTCTTCTCACCTGGCCGCTGAAGCGCAGCGAGCATGACTCACTGTCATTTTTCTCCTCTCATTCTATTTCAGCTTGGGCTCCGCAGGTTCAGAGTTCACCTGCATCCCTCCCTCTTTCTCACTCCTTCAAACTCATCCTGTCTTTTTTTTTCCTCTGCGACTCTTTTCATCTGCATTCAATCAGCCCCCTTCTCCTTCCTCTTTACCTTTCGCTCTTTTTCACTTTCATTTCACTTTACTTTTCACTCCTGTGTGCCCATCGAGCCACTGCCTGTCTATCTGTCAGGGCATGAATAATTGAGGTGTATTGAGTCTGGTCAGCAGATGGTGAAATGGCTGTTATGGATCTATCTGTGCTCTTTAGGAATCGCTGAGTGTATGCTGACACCTGTCCAGTTAAGGCCCACAGGAACCAGCGGGGGAGCTTGGCCAGGCCCGCCCCAAAGACGGCTCCAAACACGGCTCCTGTATTGGCACACGCTCACATACACTCTTAGTAATAATGGTGCTAACTAGAACCATAAAAGGTTCTTGTTTTGTCCCTATAGCAGAACCCTTTTTGATTCCAAACCAAAAAGGGTTCAACCTCAAACCCAATATAAAGGGTTAAACCTAAATCCATCCGCTAAAGGTTTCACCCCCTAAAAGAGGTTCTACACAAAACCCTTCCTTGCTGGTTACACCCAGAACCCACCCAGGTGGTTCTACTGAGCACCCTTCTATATTCCAAGGGTTTTATCCAGAACCCACCCAGGGAGTTTGGCCAAGAACCCTTTTATTTTCATAGGAATGTATCCAGAGGTGCTACTGAGAACCCTTTAAAATTATGGTACAAAAACCTCTTTCTCTTTCCTCCAAAAGGGTTATCTGGATAAAAAGAGTTCTTAATAGAACCATTAGTCTTATATGATGAACCATTTCTTCAAAAAAGGTTCTTTACAAGCAAATGGTTCTAAATAGAACCTCAGCACTTCAGGAAGAGCCCTTTTGGAACCCTTATTAACCCTTATTTATGTGAGTGTGTGCAGGTGCAGCACGCTCAGGCACTTGAAAATGTGCCTGAGCACACACAAGCCCACATGTGGAAATACAAGGGAGCGTCAATACAAACAAACATGTCAGGTTGAGATCCATCCCGTCTCCCTCCCTTCTTGCACCTGCTACATCCAAACAACAGAAGGATTTCTGCAAAATCTCCTCCTCATCTTGCTGCTTCCGTCGCCCTCCCCCTGCCTTTTCCTGTCTGCTGTGTCCCCCAGCATTTATCCTCCACGCCCCTCTCTGCTCACTTCTTGGCCCGCTCTTTATCCCTCTCCTCCCCGAGCCCCATGCAACCACACCAACCTGCCCTGTTTCGCCACGCTTGACAGCAACCACAGCCTCTGTCAGCGCAGCCGCCGCCACTCCCGCCCCGCTAACCCCATAACCCCCTCCCCCTCTAAGGCTATCACCTCAAAGCCTGGACTCTGTCTGTGACCTCCCGGTGTCACATGAGTTAAACCCAAGCTCTCCTCCACACGCACACCCACCCACAGCTGAATGCTGCACTTCTACATGGCTGCTTTTTTTTTTCTTTTTGCCCCATTCACACACAATTGATCTCTTACCCTCTATCACTCTGCTTTTTCCCTAATCCCTTCATTCCCACCCCCTTTTCTGACCCCACGACCCCTTTCAGCTCCTCCACCGTCACTACCACATTTCTCTTCCCAGCTCCTCTCTCCATAACTCCACATTCCCCTAATCCCAACCATCCCCTCCATATGAAAGCAATTTTTTCCCGGTTCCCCTTTTATCTAAATTATTCAACATCAATGCAGAAATGAATTAAGATAGAGAAACGCCGGTTTCTTTCGTCTTAAGGTTTAGAATTTCTTGATGTGTTTTAAGCGCCTTTCACAAGGGCTTAGGACACCATGATTGAAGTATATGATGGCCATTTCCATGCTCAGTTATGTCTGATGAGTTTGACACTCGAAAATTCATAAAAATGGTCAAACTCCATCCAAAATATAACATTAAGACACCATGACCTTGAGGTACACTCACACAAAATATCATGCTGTCATTTTGTATGAAACATGTTTTTTGGACATATTTCTGCAAGAATTTCATTTTTGGGAGTGGATGGCCAGCACTTCTGTTCTGGACCTTGCTCACAGACCCCTGCATTGTCAGTACACCAAAGAAAGCCATCCGTTCCGTGAACGCCTCGGGTCTGTAGTTTGTGGCTGCACAGTTTCACGAGGCTGTGATTATCCTCAAGGTCACTACAGCTCATTTAATACGGTGAGGTCAAGTTTCGAAAAATGGGTCTCACTACAATGACAAGACTTCTTGTACAAATTAATACAATTGGGTTCATTGAATCAAGGTGAGGCTCAGCTTTCCAGTCAGACCCAATTTATGCCACTACAATACTGTCTATAGACCCCATATGCAGAAATATTCAAATAGAATAGAGACTAATATAACACATTTATACTACATGTGAAAAACTGCATGGGGTTAGCATTAAGTGATGTCTGTAATGAGACACTCCTGGTTACTTCATATAGGAACCACTTTGATGTAAGACATAAATTGGCTCCATTAAAAATCTCCACGTCAGTTTTCACTTACCAAATTTTAGCCTAACTTTAGAGCATTATTTAGCCAACTTTCCAACATGATCAGTATCAATGGATTCCCTCAGTCTGATACCAGTATCTTTAGTAAAATTATGCCTGCTACAGCTGAGGACGGCTGAGGACGTGAACATCCCCACTGGGTTGAGGAGGTTAATGGCAAACATGGGAGAAAATCTTAAAGACATTTTGACAGAAGACAGAATAATATACAGGAGCATATGGGCCACACACTGACACTTCTTGATAAGACTGTGTGTTTATGGTTTTTATATTCATATATTTCCCCGAGGTAGCATAGTGCTACAGGCTAGTTAACATTATGAGCCTCATGGTATCTCTCTAAGCAATTCTTCTGGTGCTTGTTCCCAGCACCTCCTGTACCATCCTGCTTTTTAAAACACCTAGTGGACACACCAGCTTACACTTCTGCTGTTTATTTCTTCCATTTCAGCTCATAAATTCCTTAAATGTTTGTAATACAGGACCCAAACTTGTCACCTTCCTGGTCTCCTTCTCTGCACGGTGTGTCTCTGCATACATTATGTGCACAGAAAACCAGATTACTGTGAGAAATCAAGCAGGAAATCAGATAACACATTTATATACACAACAAAAGTGGGATAGCTCTAAAACCCCAGTTTACTTTGAGTTGGAGAGTAATCCAATTTCTGCCTGTCCCCTACTATGTTTTGACTCAGTGCTGGTAAATATTATTTAATAGAGCTTAAGGTGCTGTAAGCGATTCTGGAGAAGGTAGTCCAGGTCTATACCGACGTTTTCCGGATGGTGGCACAAACCCAAAGCCTCTTTATTCGACAACCTGCTGATGAGACTCAGCAATCAACTGTTTTTTTTTTCAGAATTGCTTACAGCACCTTTAAGTTAACATGCTGGGAATCGGCTTAACGGGCTGTTCACACAGTAAGTGGGAGAAGTCTTTTTTTTTTATTTTCTTATTGTGCACTTTTTTCGCCAGTCATGGAATTGTTGAACTTTTAGCTTCAAGTGCTGCTTTAAGAATTAAATCTGGCTCATACCACATTGGATTACAAGACACCGCACTATAATGTACCTCTGTATTCCTTCAAATAACATATTTGAAATGACACATTTCAAATCAACAACACACTGAAAATAACTTCTACATGACTACAGTTTACCTGGAGTGACGAGGAGCTTTTTTTTTTTATCCTCAAGGCTTCCTCATAGTAATAGCTCACAGAAATATTTCATATATGAACAGCAGCTCAAAGCACAGACAATTCCATAAATAAATAAGAGCCAGTTTGCAAAGCAGCATTACAAAGTAGTGACAGTCAATTTGGCCTTGTAGAAAATGGATGCTAAACAAACTGTTACACTGTTTCCAGTAAAACTGCAATAGAAAATGAAATGAAAAACATTTTCTATTGAACAAATCTGCTACTTCCAGACTGAGAATCCAGCTGGGATCTTTGCTTTTTAGATCAATTGCAACATAATTCTCCTTACCATATTTGATATTTATTGATATTTTATCACCTTATAATTTTATCATTCACCTCATTATAGGACTTTCCTTGTTTGGAGTCATTTCATGCACATGTTCACACATTAAAACCCTTTAGAAACACCATCAAATGTATAGACGGCCATGAAAATAATAGGCTGTGTTAACCAATTACCCTGATAAAGGAAAGTGGGTTTATCAATTAGAAACCAGGTTACTGCTGAAAGCTGAGAATAATCACATTAGTAATAAGCTCACGTAAGTGTATGCTAGTGTGGCCAGTGTGTGTGTCTGCATGTGCCTGTGTGTGTGTGTGTATCTTTCAAATCTGCTCTGTCACATCACCACATGGGAAGTTCAGGGGTCATTTGCCTTTTTCCGACTCCTTTTTGTTGTCATAGGGTAAGTGTGTGTATAAGAAGAAGACAATGCATAGCAAAAAGTAAACTATTTTATTATCGTTTCTGTTTTAACTTAAGAGAACTGTGCCTGGGCAGCCTTAAAAAATTCAGTTGAATGAACTGGAAAAGACCAGTTGAGGTGATTTTGTAACGTATTAAAACAAATAAGCTTTTCTACTTGAGAAAACATGTTTAATAAGCTTGAGATTTTAAGTTGAACCAACAGCTCTTCAGTCACACTGACAAACATTGAAAACAAATTTTATTTTATTTTACATTTTCTCAGTTTTTCATTATTTTGAAAATAAGCAACCATATCTCAAAGTGTATTAGAGACACACAGCAAGATTATATGTTTTCTTCAAAATATAAAAATGAGGGATCTCAGGAGAATTTTAACTTCTATACTGATCGTGTTTCTTTATAAACTTAATTCAACTCATCATTTCAAGTCAAAACACTTCAAGTTAGAAGAATTTGTTTAGAATTTTAAAGTTTAATTAACTTATATAAACAAATCATGATATATCTGTTAAATTAATTAGAAAATATTTCTGATTCCACTAAATTCCTGTATGATTTGATTTAGAGTGAAAAAATAAAAGAGAGAAACGACTGGCTCATTAAGATGGATGTGAGACAGAAGCAGAGAAAACAACATGGAAGGGGAAGGTCCACGGGGGGAGGGAAGAAGGAATACATCCAACTGAAATGAATCAATAGACAAAAAGCCGGAGCAAGAATGTACATTATGGAGGAATAATATAATATTGTTTGCTGTACACATCTGTTTTCCTTCAGAGCTCTCCATCTCTCTGGCAGATGCTAACATACGAGTGTGTGCTCGCATACCGCCTCTCCATTATACATTCACATGGCCAGCCCCGATATGTCCTCGTGTTTACACCACTGGAACTAATGACACCGCTTCTGCAATCCCTCAAAATTAACCCTTCAGGTCAGCCAAACACAAACACCCACCCAGACACACACATATACACTTCTCATGAACTCCTGAAGGAGAAGTCACTAAAGGAAATTAATGAGATGTATCGAATAGCACAGGGACAACGCTGGTGTGTGTGTGTCTTTTCTCTTGTTGTTGTCAGAGAGTGAGTATCGGGTTCACATATAGGAGAAAATTCACCACTTAGCCACTGGCTGTACACGCAAATATACATCATTAAAATCAGTGTGTCATGCATGTCAAAGTGCACTGCATCTTTACATTGACACCACTGTTCACACCCCCTGTAGGCTACAGTCACCTGATTATTCTAAGTTTAGCTTCAGATATATGTCCAATGCGTTTGTTATATAGGGTACACTGAATGAATCTGATTATTTACGAAATACTGGGCTTCCAAATCAAAGTATGCTACTTTACTATTAATAATAATTATCTGAAATTGACCAGGGTTGACCTTATTATATCTTTATCTCTCACATAACAGAACTCCACCAAAATCCTGCTGAGTTTAGTGCATGTGTGTTGGCGTGCATGTGTGAGAGCGGGCGTTTCTGCACAACCGCGCCGCAACTCCACCAGCGAGGTCAAGGCAGCCGCGTAGAGCATTGAGGGGTAAGTTCTGCCAGTGAGCGCTATGAGTGTATTCTCCCTACAGCAGGTCTCTCCCTGCCTGAACTTTTACACCAGCAGCAGCTTAAAAAACTATTCTCAACACAGACAAGAGGCTCTGTGTGCCTGGAGGCTTGCTGAACTGAACAAGCTTCGATGGAAATAGCACTGTAGATGTCTCTACTCAGTAGGTCTTGCTGGATGTTTCCTCTTCACAGAGAGAAATGAAGACATGACAATGCGAGGCTGGGCCGTGAAAAAAAAAAAGAAAAAAGATGTTCGTTCCATTTTTCCCTCGCATATTATGTAAGTGTGATGAAATGTTGCCATGTGCTGACCCAGCTAATCCTTTTAAAATGGAAAACAACAACAACATTGTTTGTATTTTACAGTATTCAGGGTGAACGGCGCCGAGCGGGAGATAAACATTTCTGCAGAGGATTTGCTGAAATTCTGAAAAGAAATTAAGCAGTTTATATAGATGGGCCTCTGAACAATTACTTAGCTATGATGAAACAAGTTATTCATCCTCACCAACACATGATAAAATGGTTTAAATCAAATTATACATATTTACAATGCAACATTTGCAACAGAAACCTTTTCTGTTGTTTCAATTATGTTGGCTGATCTACAGCATCATCAGCTGCTCATTTTAAAGCCTTGAAATCTGGCTTGAAATAATGAAACGGCATATACAATATCTAAAGTGAGTGTCTCATGAAGCTTCTACAAAACACTGAGTTAAAATAATTCATATTTTGAATGACATCTCCCTCAGGAGTACCACAAAAGCAAAGCAGTGTGGGCAACGGGGGACGGGCAAAATAAATTTTACCCACCTAAGAAAAAACTATGTTTAATTGTACACTATATATATTATATTTTCGTTGCTTTACTTAGCCTTCAGACAGACCTTTCTGACAGGGAATGGAAGCAAATGTCCATGCTCTTCTGAAAACCACAAGATCTCGGTGTGACTTTGGTGTTGTTAGTTTTTGCTTGCTGTGCATCAAGGCAGCAGCTGACCAGCAGTTCTTGTGTTCTACAGAGTAAAATGTTTTTGTCAAAGGAGTCAGGTGCAATATGGCAGCTTCAGCTCCCCGTTGTTAGGTTGGCTCAGACTCAGCGAGGCAGATTGAGCTGGAGCGGACAAGTTTTGTGGGACAGCTGACATGAATTTTTTTTTACGAGTGGTTCCCAGAATTAGTTGCGTAATTTTCATGAAGAAAATGTTGAAGCTTAACCGCACCCAGTTCAAACCCAAAATCAGTAAAGTGAAAAAGAAAGTGTTAGAAGGCTCTTGTGGATTCTGGCTTCCAGTAGCTTTAAGAAAATTATGCAGGAATGACCAATGTTTTTTCACGTCTCTCCTCATGAGCTTCTTATCTTACAATTTCAGTCATACCAGCATACACACCCACTGCATTACAAGATGTTCTTCACTGATGCTCGAAAATTATGTTTGGCATGGTAAAATAGTCTATTATTTTGCTGAGTGAAAATATCAGTATCACCTTTTAATAATTACTGTTATTCAGACGAGCAACACAAGCAGGCATAAGCAAGATCTCAGCCGTGAGATCCTGTTAAAATGGTTGTGCACACACACATGCACACACACACACACATATGGTAAACACATAAAAATGAACACACTGAATTATTCCAGGTTCCAGGTTGTTTTAGTTATTACTCCTTTGGGGAGACAAAAAAGTGGGCTGCCCTACTCTCCAATGTTTAACCAGAGCCAAAGCTCTGTTCAAGAGCAATAAAGGCTCCCTTTACACGTGTGTAAAATGCCTCATAAAGACCCAAAGACCCAGAAAATGCGGGAAACAGTCATTGTCAGTCCTGGATAGCTCCTGCAAGATTTCATGCTATCAGTGTTGGTCTATGAAGCTTTTCATTGAATTATTGAATTACAGCAGAGAGAACAAGGCCTAAAAATTCTCCTTTGGTCCATTAGAGTAATGGGGCAATCATACCTTTGATACTGTGATTCTTGAAAAAAAACATTTTTCCCTTTCTGATGACTTGGCACTTTCTTCCATTTCCAATCCTTTCATGTGCATGAAAACTACCTGAAAGTTGAAAATAGTTCCCCTAAAATCTGAAAAAGCCCTGAGCGTTTCCATCCTCTTAGCTCCTCCTCCCCCGTTTCATCCTAATACCTCCACTTCCCTGCATAAATGTATCATTACAGTATCATTATGTCTATGGTATCCTCCCAGCCTCCATTTACAGGGACTTAGGTACTGTGTTCTGTGGCTTACGTGGACCCATTATGTCATTAAGTCATTATGAGCTGGGACAGAGAGAAAATAATACCCATAATAGGAGCTACATTGGGCACTACTTAAGTCTATACTCCCCATCCTGCTGCCTTCCTGCCTATTTGTCTGTCTGGCTGATCTGTATGTGCCCTGTGTGTCATGTTACGCATCACCCTATAAAGTTATCTTTCTCCCAGCAGGCAGAGTTTGAACACAAAACTTTTACTCAGCATCCATTTGTGTGCTGCAATGAGCAACTCACCCCAGAATTAGGGTACGCTGTCCAGCCCAGTTCAGCTGTGGCCACCCGAGTGTCCATCACGGTCTCTGCAGCAAGGAAAGAAAAAAGGGGGGGGAGAAAAAGAGAATGGGAGACAGCGGTTAGCCTAAAAAAAGCTATTTTGAGTATCATTCCACAGAGTTGAACTGCATTCAAGCCCCAGTGATCACTTGACACTATCATCGATGAACAGAAAGGAGACGAATCCTTCACAGCGTTTCATCCATCTCTGCAAGACTTCTGTAAGACAAGAGACATGGAAACAAAGCCTTGGCACTTTGCTGGAAGGGATGTCTGAGAGCCTCTGTCATGCTGTTAAATGCTGAGCTTTGTATTGTGTTCTCTCTCTGTGTGAGCATGAAACTACAGTATGTGCATCCTGTCTTTGTTTATGTGTGTGCATGTGTTTGCAGGATATGCAGTCATTTGGGGGAAAATGAGTGAATATTTTTTTGCTCTTGTGTGTGTCTGTGTGCAGATGAGAGACACTGTAAGGGTTTGCATGTGATCGTGTGCGAGCGCTCAACTTTGTCACATTGTTTGCTCAAAGAAAGCGGCTTCACAACTGCTCTCCAAGGCGAGGCCATTGCAGTTTGTTTACTCCTAGTGGGGACGTACTTTGAAAACTACACTCTCAGAAATAAAGATTCCAAAAGGGTTTTTCCTGAAGGGATGAGGTTCTACCCAGAACCATTTGTTTCTGAAAAGAAAACCCTTTGCAGAAAGAGTGTTGAAATCCTTGAGGAACCCTTTGAACATGGGTTAGTCAAAGGTTCCCAGTAGAACCCCCTGAGTGTGTTCTAGATAAAAACCCTTGGAAAGTAAAATGGTTCTTGGTGGAACCCCCTGGATGGTTTCTTGTCTTAGAAGGTTTGTCAAGAGGGGTTCTCTTACGAGCACTTTTCATGCGAAGAACCCTGATTGGAAGACGGATTTCTTCAAGGATTGTAAGAACTTTCTGTCAAGGGCTCTTTGTACCATAGCATTAAAGGGTTCTCTGTTGAACCCCTGGGTGGGTTCTAGATAAAACCCTTGGAATAAAAAAAGGCTCCCACTTAACTACTTTACTTTCTTCTAGATAAAACTTGTGATGTGAAAAGATTCCTGGTGGAACCCCTTTGGGGTATAAAAGGGGTCGCAGTAGAACCCCAGAGAGGGTTCTAATGGGAACAATTAGACCACAGACAGGTTCTCTGTAGAATCTCGCATTGGGGTTCTCCTAAGGGGACAAGCTGAAGAACCCTTTATGGTTGTAGTTAGCATCATTATTTTAAGAGTGCTGAGGACATTAAAAAAAGATGCCTCGTGTTTCTCTGTGTTTTTTTTTTTAACATTTGAACACAATCTCAGGATGTAATTTAAATAACTATATGATACTCTGGTTGCACTCAAAATGAGACAATAAAAAGTTATAATCTCAGGAAGGAGAATCTGGCACAATGAAGAGCAGTTCTGAGCAGATTAGAATTTATCTATCTCTTTTTGGACTCGCATTACATCAAGTGTCATATCTTTGAAATATAAGAACACAAAGATTACCCAGTCCTGCCGCCCCCCCTCTTGCTAATCCTCAGTGACACACCATAGACAAATAAGTCTGGCAGCTCACCCAAGAAGTTTGTCAGCGCTGTTTTGATTAATATCTGCCTTGTTGGCGCAGTGGAATCTGGAAACCTCATATAGCTCCAGGAAAGAAGAGGCACAGGTCTCTCCTGCTTCTCCCTCACGCACGCACACACAGAGACACACTTACACGCACATAGATTTATAGAGTGATGGACTGTGTGACATGTTGGCCTTAGCAGTGTAATGATAGATTCATAATTTCCCCTGTAACAGACAGTTTATTCTTGGGCCTAAACCCTCCATCTTACTAAGAGTGAACCAGGGCATATTTCACGTTTTCTTGATGTCCCCTGCCACAACATGCCCTCAGTCGTGTTTGCTGTGGCCAAACCGATAAAAGCTGTGAGACAGAGGAGTGAACGGTATGTCTGAGTGATGATCTGTAATAGATAAGCAGTTCGTGCAGGAATTTTCAGAAGGACTGCGCTTTGCTGTGTCTTCGGGTTTGGACAACATCCACTATCACGGTACAACGGTTGGCTAGCAACTCCCACACGTGTTGTTGATAGGGGAGAAATCTCACTCAAATTCAACGCGGAGACATAACTGGCAGACACTGCCCTCGTTCCAATAAATTATTTGTATTGCCAAACAGGTTTCTAGGGACAGCAGAATAAGGTTTCACTCGGAGAAATGAAGGTTCTTCCTGAAGGGCTAAGGTTCTACCCAGAGACGGATTTGCTTCCAACAAACCCTTTTTTTGAAGAAAGGGTTTGTCCAGGGTTCTGTGTAAGACTAAGGGTTCCATTAAGAACCCTTTGTGAGGAAAAAAAACAGTTCTTCATGGATTGCGACTTTTGTCAAGGGTTCTTTTTTCCATAAAATATAAGGGTTCCTGGTAGGGTTCCTCTAGATAAATCCCTGGGGATATAAAAAGACCCTCAGTCGAATGAAAGAGACATTGGTTTTGAATTTTTCAAATTAATTTCTTTGGTGCTTTCAGCACCACAAAGCAGGTGTCATTTAGTCCCATTATACTGGAGAGAGGGCAGACATTTCTACGGCTGGTATCTCCAAAAGTCTGCAACTCAGTCCAAAAAAATCTAAATGAATAAATAGCACAACAGGCTAGGGAAAAAAAATGTAATTTTGATTTTAGGATGAACTGTCCTTTTAAGTCATAAAAAAGAAGAGGTTCCAGGCCTCTGCACCCTCCCCTTACCAGGAAGCACACACCCGCAGCTGCTGCTTATTTGAAATCTCACTGAACTTGCAGTGATTTAGAAATCATTCCAAATGATGGAGCACTCGAAGCCCGTCATCTGCGGTTCAAGTGGTCTTGGTAAAAAAAAAAAAAAACAAGTAGACTGAGGATGAGTGACAAGCCGCTGGTAGGAAGGAAAGAGGCCTTTCATTCTCAATCTCCACTTACTGGGAGAAACTGTCCTCAGACATGAAACCAATTAGCCAAGGTAATTCAGCCACACACACAAGCGCTTGCACACACACACACGTTAAGACACACACATGCTGCACACACATGCTACACATTCACCAGCCAACTCGGAGAGCAATTTTCTGTGTACACCTACAGTGACAGCCTTGTTCACACCCGGCTTCCATCAGAGTATTTCAATTTCCCTAAGATCAGCCTTGCCTTGTCTAGTTTCCACAGCCAGCCAGCCAGCTCCAGCCTGCCTGCCTGCCTGCCTGCCTGCCTGTACGACTTGCTGTCAGCTGGGGAGATAGGAGCATGAAACAGCCCTCAGCGCCAGCCAGCGTTGTGGGGACTGCCAACCCTTTCTCAGGGGAAATCACAGAAGCTTTAGTCAAATCACACAGGCACTTGGTAGGCCATTTTCCATTTCCTTTTAAAAGAAAAGGAGGGAGGGGGAGGAGGCGCGGGACGGTGACGACAAAAGGTCAAAGGCCCACGGGAGAGGTGGCTGAGCTGCACCACGTGGCCTAATGTCTTACCATTAGCTGAATATCAGAGTAGCAGATGAGTAAATGGAGGATGCTAAGTGGTTATTAGCAACGGGGCGGGGCCAGCACAGCCGTCATAGCCATGGCTCGCACACCTGTCCACTGGCACTGGGGATTTAAAATGTCCCATGTGTACGCATATGTGTGTGAGTTTTAAATGAGCTGTTATGTGGACCATTCATCCATTTAATCATAAGTGGATTTGAGGAGTTTCATTTCAAAATGAGCTACCCACATTAATTAGAAAAGCCAGCTCTTTCAAAATTACAAGAGCCACATTTTGGTTTATTGCTGAAATTATAAGCCATCCTGTGACCTAAGCTTACAAAACAATTAGGTTTCACTGGAACTAATCATCTATTTAAAAAAAAAAAAAAAAGGGAAAATGAACTAAATGGCCGCTGGTCCACACATCTTTTAGATAACGACATAAATTAATATGTACACATTTTGGGATCAAATAGCTCTCTGTTTAATGGATATTTCTACAGACCTTTGCACACAGTAATTTGCTTGAACAAAAAAAAATTATGCTTACTCTCTTAGAAATAAGAATCTGAAATGGTTCTTTCTAAAAGGATGGGGTTGTACCCAGAACCATTTTGCTTCTGAAGAAAAAAGGGTTTGTAAAGAGTTATTTGTAACTAAGGGTTCCAATAAGAACCCTTTTCATCATTTTTGTAGGAAAAATGTATGGGTGCTAAAAAATTCTCACCCTCAAATAATCACATGTTGGTCATGTTTCAAATGGCATTTTTAAATGTAGATGTATCTGGAATCTCCTTAATTCATTTTACTTGTGTTCTTGTGTTTTTGCTTCATCTGTAGAACACAGTATGGTTCTTTGCAAAACCCTGAGAGGACAGTAGAGGACAGAGGAGGATTAAGTGGCTGGGCACTCCCCCGCATTCAAATTTGTATAGTTAAAACCCTTATAATAAAGGCAATTTTTAGATCCCCTACATGGGATCTAGATGAAACTCTTGGAATATCAAAGGGTTTGTGGGAGAACTGCCTGGGTGGGATCTAGAAGAAGGTGGGCTCTGGGACAGTTCTCAGAGGAACCATTGAGAAACAGAAGGGTTCTCTGTAGAGCCTCTCATAGAGGGTTCATGCATGTTTCTAGGTATAACCCTTTTGACTGGGGGGGGGGGCAAAGAACCCTATATGGTTCTTTTTAGCACCTTTATTTGTAAGAGCGTAGAGCTGGGACACTGATTCACTGTCTGTGGGTTCCAGTAGTTTAATGCTGGGTTACTCCTCAGCTTAGACTATAAAACCCTCGTAGAAACAATTAGTCCTCCCTCTCCCCGGCTCCCTGTTTCTGATCGCACTTACATCTGACCACACATCCCATTATTTGCTTTCTCCTTCACTTGGAGGACAAGGAAAGACAACAGCTAGCTGTACTCCCTGATGTTTGGAGGGTAGCCCAGAGTGTTTTCTCCTGCATTCATATTCTGCTATGTCAGCTCCACCTGCAAGCTCCAATAAATTAAACACCGCCAGGTTCACTAGCAGTTCACTCTGTGGGAAAATTATTAACATAGAGAGCTTAATGTTGACTATGTCACCATGGCTCATAAATCCAGTGGAAAACAATAGCTTGTAGGTGTCAGGGTAGCTGGTCTTAAATGGATTCAAAGAGCCTCAAGGCCCGGGGGATGTATTGTGACTACATCGCAGAATATTAGCCACTCTGAAACATACAACGGATGTGGGTTGGCTCATTGTGTAAGGCTCACTCGAGCCGATGCAACCCAGAAGTCGCAAGGCGTGCCAAAACCAGGGCTCAACCGAGGGGCCTACAGCTTCCAATCCCAGAAAGCACAGCTCCTTCTCATTAGCAGCAAGTGGTAGATCAATACCAAATGGTAGGCTGTTTCCACAGATAGAAGGAGGGAGAAGAATGAAAGAGCGAGAGGGACTGCATTAAACATTGATGGGGCCTTGCGTTACGGATCGATAAGGCAGCCCTCTTCACACAATTACACGTCAGCAAGCAGTCGCATGATACATTGCATGGACATGCATGATTACATATTGTTTGCACTTGGGCAAACAGAACGACAGCTCAGAGAAGAAAGAACAGAGATGATGGGACGTCCAATTTCTCCACCCTCTTTGAGACTTTATGTATGACTTTAATTCTCCAGTTTGCAAGTCAGGATGGCAACATGTCTGCGTAATTCCCCCCTTTGTGGCCGCGTCTGTATGATTGCATAGCTGCTGGTCGATAGAACATGTGCTGAAGCACCTCTCTGAAGCTCCCCGGCTCCTTTAGTCAATATGGCAGACGATTCTCCTGTGGATTTCCCCTTCCATCCCATAACACATCTTTTCCATTCATCTATCCTCTATCCTTTAACCCCCCACCCCACACCACCCCACCCCCCCAACCCCTCCTTCCACTATGTCCTCCTGCTCAAGGATGCTGGTACACTTTGTAATTCAATGAGACAATCATGTCCAGATGCTGGGATGCTGGGCTGAGAGAGGGCCTTCTCTTTGTGATTGCAACAACAAACTGAAATAAGATCTGAGGGCCTTGAACGACATTATTTAAGAGGGTTTATCTTTTCTCAGAAACAGAATCAAGATGGGAGGACAAAGAGAAAGAGAGGGAGAGATCGAAGGGAGTAGACAGACAGAGGGAAAGCAGAGATGAAAAAGCGAGAGGAGAAATCAGCGGGATTGAAATGAGCACTTAACAATGATGAAGCCCCATGGTAGCCTGCTGAGCCTGGCATCTTAATACAGGGCTGAAAACAAAGTGACAAACAAACACGAGCGAAAGCTGCAGCGCCTCCCAAACTAATCAGCCGTCCACTCGGGGGATTTATGTATAAAAAAAAGGAACATTTTTGATGGAGTGAAGTATTTTCTGAACAAATCGCGTTGAAGTTTCCACTTGCTGCATCCTGGGAAATCACGCACACGCACACGACAGACTGTTTATTGGACCAGAAGGTAGGACCAGCTCAAGTCCACCATGGTTGAGAGCGTTGAGCTGATTTGAAAACTGTGACGGGTTTTACAGCGCAGCACCGCTTCAGGGTAAAAAGAATATGAAAGAGGTGATATCTTTGATTGAGTCACCATGTTCAACAGAGAAGACAATCCTTGCGAACACAGATGTGAGACTTTTCTAATCTGCGCCACACCAAAGCTGTGTCACTCATACTGAAGGGTTTTCGCTTTAAATAGAAGATACAGAACAGTCAACAGAAATACATCAAAAGAAATATGTTACTTCTATGTCTCCCTGAAGACAGAAATGACAATGTGGCTGATTTGAAAATTGAACAGAAAATAATCTGCCATCCTTCGAGACATTGGCGCCGAGTGATGGGACACACAAGTCCCTCATCGCTGAGCCAAAGACAGAATTAAATGAACAGGCACACACGCACACAAATGTATTAACAGTGTTCTGGGCTTGCAGTCACTCGTTTTGGCTGAGCGAAAATAAAATTTTCAGCATGAAAGAAGAGCAGGTCAGTATCAGAGACGAGAGGGAAAGCCAAGCGAGATGAGAGGAGATACAGAGGAGGGGAGGTACAGAAGCCAAAGCGAGATCAGCAGCAGATGTTAAGAAGAAGAAGAACGCCGTGCAAGATGGGAGAATTAATGTACGTGCAGTATCTGCAGATCCTGATGAAATTATCCCATCATCACAGCAAGGTGACATTCTCTTGGCCTTACACATCTGGGCTGCCACGTCGCATAAAACTTAAGATTCAACCTTGCGGCACTCGCTGAGCAGCTACACTCTCTTCCTCGACTATTACCGGTTTGTAATGGAGCTGCTGTGGAAGCGAAGCAGGAAAACACTACAGTCCCCCCTGAGGCGGGGTGTCAGCAAACACAGAAAGGTACACAGAGGTTGGCGACAACAGACTCACGCTTCTAATCATATCTTAGTGGTCAATCACTCATTAAGCTACAGGCCTGACACAGTGGAGCCTGACTGATACTGGCCAATATTATGAGGTAAAGAAATTAAGATGGATACAATATTCTTTATCTATTAGGGCTGCGTATTGACAAGTTATGATACTTGGTGATATCACAAAATCTGTCACTATGCAGTTTTGTTGGACGATGTCATATGTCCATTTTGGTAAAAAAGCAACTTATGATTCGGCAATTTTATTTCTGAACTCTTCAAGACACAGACATGCCATGGGAATTTCAAAATAAAGGCATATCTTAAATGTGACAATATAGATCGATATTTGCACTTTACATCGATCATATTGGATTGTCGAACACTGAATCAATGCATCAATCCACACCGATCACTGTATCATCACTACCCAGACCAATATAAGCTAATATAGCTGTGCTAGGCTAATATCAGGGGAATAATATCTGCTGACTGATATATCGATCTGGTTCTAATACATAAACCTCTGCTTCACACCTCCTCGTCTCTCCTTTTCCCTCCTTTCTTCTGCTCTCCCTCTCTCTCTCTCCTTCCCTCCCTTGGTCAGGGGAGAGAGGTTAGGCACATCATTTGCATTCATTAACATTACATTAGCAGACAGAGTGATCTTTAGAAACCAGGCTGCCGGAGAGTGTCATCTTTAATTCATCATAACCCCACCGACCACGCACCCACCCCTCTCGCTCTCTCTTTACCTCCACCTTATTCTCCTCCCTCTTTCCTCTCCCACTCATCCATCTCTCCTCTCCTCCTTCCTCTCTCCTCTCTTAATCCCAGCGCATCCTTTTTCCTCCTCCTCTCTGCACATTTCTTCACTCTCTATTTACCAGCGTCTTTCATCTTCTTCACGTTCCCCCTGTCTCACTTTTGCCTCCTCGCTTCCATTCCTTCCCCTTATCTTTCTTTCTCTTTGCCTCCTGTTAATGACAGGCTACAGGGGGAGTTGGATTTCTCTTCCTGCATGAGCTCTATGCAAGACAGGAAGGAGAAGGGTCACACCCAAAAAAAAAACCCTACACACACACACCACAGCCTTCTGGCTGCACCAAATACACCTCATCACCATCTGTCTGTGTGGAGAAGACTGAGCTGAGGATCTCCAGGTTTTATACAGGCAGGGCTGTCTGGTGTCACCCTCTGACCTGTGCTTACTTTGAGCTTCAAATAAAATGACTCTTCTGAAAACACATGCACACACAAAAAAAACTTGCAAGCCAAATCCAATCCATCACCTCATTTTACGTGACCATGAGAGCTGGTGATTAATACAATTCTATTCGGTGTTACAAAAGTAAAGTGTCCATAAATTGCATTCACCTAAAATGCACCCCATTTTTATTTTCCATACACTTAATGAATTTAACAGTTAGATATCAGTATATGCAACAATTAGACAGTGACTCAGTAACATGTAGTTGTCGCGAGTGGTTACAGTTAGTGAGGCACCAGCTTAGTAAAATAAAAGCTGATGCAGAGGGAGGACAATTTAATGAGAGGTGGTAATGCACATACATGTTTGGGGTTAATTATGTTGTCTTACGCTGCTTTGTATATTTCATTTTTTAAATTAATGCTATTAGTTTTAAACTGGAACTTTTGCTTGACGTTATTTTGCCCAGACTTCTGGTTTCAAAGCTATTTATTGATTTTTAAGTAATTTCCGACACCAAAAATAATTGAATGCAGAGGCAGTTATGTAATATGATGATGAGTAAATATATTTATATAGTCTTATAGTTGTAGATTTACAACCAGGGGCAACCTTGCAAATGGAAAGTACATTTCTAACTGTACTTATTTGTGTATGTGTATGCATGTATATGCAGTCATAGTGTGAGGGCATGTTTATGTAAATGCATGTGCAACTTTGTGAGTCTATGCTTTGATGTTTGTCTAAAGACAAAAAGTACTAGCAGCCATTGTGCTTATTATGCTGGTGCATTAAACAAGCACTGACTGCATGTAAAGGTGAGGAAGCCCACACTCTTCTTCCTCCTATTACCAGAGACAAGTAGGAGGAATCTATCCAAGAATTAGTCTCATCCTATGGGTCATTTAAAACAAACCACCTAATTACTTATGGCGTGAGTGCAAAAGACTTCCAAAAAAATCCTCCTCCTTTTCTGCACAACATAAGAAGAAAGCGAGGAGCAAACACGTGTACTAGCTGAACCACATAATGGAGGGGCTGGGTTTACGCTAAACACAGATCAATGTAAGCTGAGCAAATCGTGAAAATATTTCATAACATACGTATCACTTTCAGGCCAAACAGCAGAGATATTAACATTTCCACGAAAAGGTTAAATTATATCAACATAATCTGGTGAAACACAGTGTTCAGCATTCTGACAAAGGATATGCCATTTCAACGTCTCTTTTTCTCCCTGCTCCTGAAGCACACAGCAGAAATATGATCAGCCTTCATGTAGATTTTTGGAGTGAGTCTGGCAATGATGACACCGCTTAGGGAGTTCTGCTGTTACTTTAGTAGACCGTCATTTAATGGATTCTCACTGGGACCAATCAAAAACCAGCATCTCTGTTGTTGTCCCTTACTCCCATACGGTGAAGATGATGTTCCCTTGTAAGGAAAACACACAGCATGGCATGTGTACTTATACAGACTCAAGCAGATGAATTATTATACACACAATCACTGACATGCAGCTCCTGGAGAGATTTTTGCCAGCTGTTGGAGAACTTTCTTCTAATTAAGCTAATTTTAGAACATAATAACAAAATATCTTGTAGATCTGTTTTGGATATAGTTAAACATCTTCTTCACTGGAAAAACAGAAAATGTGCATTTCACCTGTATTAAACCCTTGTACACTGAAGAAAAAACCCACTAAAACTCACTAACATCTGTTTTTTGTCTTCAGTGAGAAAGGGTACAATCAGCATTCATTGTCAGGTCAAACGACTGTGTGGTAGTCATGGGTATTTATTGGCTCCAGCTCCAATCACTACAAAAAAAAATCATTTTTTTCTTAATCTAAAATCTTTTATTATGAAGCAGCAAAAGCTGGAAATGTTGTGTTTTTTATCAGCGGTAACTTAACATCACTCCTGTTAGCTGAAAGAAAACATGAGACACTATACTTCAAACCACCGATATTCAGTTAGAAGCTACAAAAGTACTGAGTTAAACACACAGACATTTTAAAACCTCTTTCTCTCTGCTTACCTGCACAGACATGAGGCTTTCCAGCACATGTGAAAAAAAAAAGAACAGAAAAGTAAACGCATCTATTGGAAATAGAGAAGGAGTCAGTCGCCTATTTTTAGCTAGTTTAGCCGTATTTGACATAACCTGCTTATACATGAAAATTTTGGTGTAAAGCAGTACTATACTACTATACAAGGTTAATATTTACATACATCCTCAACTGGCTGCTGAATGCATAGTGCAGAGAAAGTCAATATTAAACCATTTTATACCTCACCGTAATGAGCCCAGATCTGCTAAGGTTTGCTGTAACAGCAGACCAGCAGCAGTGACCAAGCAATAATCCAGATGGAAGCAGCACTAGCCTCCCACAACCATCACAATACTCATTACTGCTGATATTACCTCAGCCTGCCTGTCTGCTTTTAAGAAACCTGGCAATTTGCTGCAGTAAAATGAGGTAATTACAACTCTTATCAGGCTCCTCACCTCACAAAACAGCATTTAGAGAGAGGGAGACTACTCCCCAATGGTTCACTGGCTGTGGAACAAGGCTTTGGCTGGTTTCCCAATCATTCAGCCACGCCCACCCACTGTCATTTATTCTCCGTGCAGGTCCTGTTCCTCCCACTCTCCTTTCTTTCCAATAAAAACACAAAAAGCAGAAATTTGATCGCTTTAATGACACAGCTAAGAGAACTCTCCGATCAATGCCCCCAAATTAAAAGTGTGGAGTAGCTGACTTGAACCATGAGGGCCGGAGGAATATCACTTTACCGCACAACAACTGCAGCACCAAACTCTGTGTTTATGTTGGAGAGCCAGCATGGAGAAAACGGCAATGTAATTTAACCTTTTCCCATAAGGAGAATGGCTTTACAATGAAAGTCTATCCACTATAGCGCTGACATTTCTAAACTTCACATATGAAAGTTAGAGGTTGGCCCTGACTTGGCCCCAACATCTCTTCTAGTGGCTAGAGACACAAGTAGACTGACAGAGAAGAACCGTGTCCAGGTCACACTGGGACTGTATGAGGCTGACATTTAGCAGTATACACTGTAAAATATTACACGGGAATCTTTTCTAATTAACTCAATAAGTTTTATTAACCTTAGGTAAAATCAACTTAAAATGTTAGATTTTTTGAGAACATATAAACATGAGTTATTCTGACTTGAAAAATTAAAAGTCAAAAGAAACAGACAACTTTGAACTCACATTTTAAGCAACAGGGGAGCTTCTGTTATTAAGCTGAACATGCTTGAACACTGTAAAAAACCAAAATTAACTTAGTGAAATGGATTTTTGAGTTTTTAAAGTTTTGAGCCCAACTTAAACGCTAAGGTTTTTAAATTAACTAAGCAAAAACTTTTGCCAATCTATCTTAAGTTGAGACAATTTACTTTTCTTCTTTAGATAGACAAGAAAAATGAAAATGGAAATTGAATGATTTCACTCCTCCTCCCCCTTCAATAAGTTTACTCAATAATTTCCTTGGGTTTCTAAAGCTCAAAGATTCAGGTTACCTAAAGAAGAAGAAGAAGAAAAGTAAATTATCTTAACAAACGATTTGTAGGTAGTATTTTTTTTTTTCCAAAACATACTATTATTATATTTTTCATTTTTACAGTGGATTGATTTACAGTGAGAACATCTATCATCAGGTCAGGCTAATGTTAAGTCAAGCTAATGTTTAGTCATTCCAACAGTGGCAAGTATGTTCTTTATATTTAACAAATTTATACAACAAGCTAAGGTTACTATAAAATACATGTTTTTAGGTTGTCAAGAGGCAGTATTTTAATTATGGTTAAATCTGATTGAGTTGGAAAATAGGAAATTACATCTGACATTTACAATGATTGTGTTCATATAACTTATTAATTTGATCTGAGAAAACTTAATTCATTTGTGTTACCAATGGAAGTAAAGTTGGTCAAACGATTCTCTTTTTTTTTCAGTGTAGGCTGGTGTTAATGGGCTATCTGGGGCGAGTTAAAGCATCTTTGTTTATCAAGCAGACCAGGAAATACTGCTGAATGAACAAAATGATGTCACTCAATTAGCTCCCACTGCAGTCCTTCACTCTAATTAAGACAGCAAGGATTGTCATTAGCACAGTCCTGCCTGTGTGTGTGTGTGTGTGTGTGTGTGTGTGTGTGTGTGTGCTGCTGGGAATGTGAGGGGGAAAGAATCACCAAATTAAGTACAAAAATAGAGAGAAATAAAGAAATCAATAAAGTTAATGTCAAATATGTGCACAGTGTCTCTGATGGCATCTCAGTCTGACTCGCCTGGTTGCATTTTATAGCAGCTGGGGTTTAGGAGGGCAGAGAAATAGATAGAACTGGCTGTCCTTTTCTGTCACACACTTGAACTGAGATAACCATCCCATAATATGTGGGGCCAGTATGGAGGGTGGAGAGAAACTGAAAGAGATAGAAGAAGAGATAAAGAAAAAGAGTGAGTGCGGGAGAAAGACAGGACTGAGATAGAAGGAGAAGAAGAAGAAGAAGGATGGGTGCAGCTCATATGAAGAGAGATACTGAACAAGATATGGGAGGAGTAATCGGAGAGACACTGCGACGGAGAGGGCATCATGTGGCAGCGCCCGGTGTTATCTTATCCAGAAATGGATCTAACCTCAGCTGAACACCAGAGTCACATCATTTCTTAGAAACCACCTGACCCCATTTCTGTCCTGCTGCCTGGATATACAAAGGCATGCTCTGCTCTTGTGTGGCACTTGCAATATTTATGAACAGTAAAGCACAAGAACAAAACGGTCTCGCCTTAACACGGGCATGAACATCACGCTATACAGCAGACAAAGGAACTGCATAAAGGGACAAAAGAAAAGTCGCAAGTATGCATGCACAGTAAGACACGATACACTGTAAAAATGATACAGGAATTTAGTAGAATCAGCTAATCTCTCCTCATAAATATACAGATTTTATTTATTCAAATTAGTTCAACTTAAAATTTCTAGTATTTATTTTCAGAACACTTCAGAACAAACACTAGTTCTTCTAACTTTAAGTCTTTTAACTTGAAATGATGAGTTGTGCAGAGTTCAAACAACTCAATGTTTCTAAAAGATCAGTATATTAGCAGATTTCCCAGCATGCATCGTTGAGAGTTAAAACTCTTCTAAAAACCTTCATTTTTATAGTTTGAAGAAAACCGTATAATGAAAACTTGCTGTGTGTTTCTAATAAACCAAATGATCGTGACGTTGCACTGACAAAAACAGTCACCTCCATGTGGACAACTAGGAGTTGATTTGAACTGTAGAGACGTGTAAATTTGGAAAAGTTGTTTATTTCTGTTGTCATTTCAGCCAAAACTATGTCTAATGTCTAAAGAGATATGGTTACCACCCAATAGTGACATCTCACTGCCTTGCTGCTAATATCTTTGAGTTACTGAGCATTTTTTCACATTTTTTATAGTGTATATGCACACTTACAACAACCTTTAAACACTGCAGAGTCTAGCTGCTCTTCTTATCACCTCCACTCGTACACCCTCTGACTCAAAACTTCTGGTGGAATTCATCAGAGAAAAGTGACAAACTTGTTCTTAAAAAGAAAACACGAGTGAAGAAAATTAATACAGCCTGCCCTTTAATCCCCACAAGAATAACTTAATACTTCTTAACCTTTGTCAGTGCTAGTTTCTCCCCAAGAAGAAGGCAACGTACCACTGAAAAGTAATAAAGAAGACTGTGTTCAAGGGGCGAGAGGCAAACACCAGCTAGCTATATCCAATCTCATTAAACGCTGCTGTTAACCATGTTTGGATGCACCACAAAATTGACTCGCGCCTCCTGAAAAAATTCCCCAATTGGCGGAGAGGGAAGCAGACGAGAGCGAGTCAGAGAGAGATGGAGCCTTGAGGGTTTGACGCTGTGCTCTCCCTCCGTCTCATCTGTGGCTGTAAAAGAACGACCTTCAACCACCTTGAACCCACTGGAGCTGAATTTCAATAAAAGTCAAATTATCAGCCGCGCCCATGGGGCTTGGAAAAGGCACTAAGCCTGAATTGACTGTGCATATAAGACGATTTAACAGTCATATGGAGGTGTGAGTGAGTCAATCATATGACGCACTTGTATTTCTCACTGCGAGGGGAGTCTCGGCGGCGAGCGGTGGTTACTGTACCCTGTCGGGAGAGGGTGCCACTGGGATGGATCACTGATTGTTTTCCGCAAGTGTGAACGTGTGCGTGTTCGGAAGCACATTATGCCAACATACGATTGGGAAAGTGTTATTCAATTTAGCCGTGTTCTCCCTTGACCAATGTAGCGAGATCCAGGTAATTGATGCCTCAGTTTGGTATTCCCCCGCCGCGTGCTCTTCACCACGGGGACAGTGCTGGCTAAGCCAGTGTGAATGAGAGGAAACGCACAGTGTGATCTCACTCCCTTAACCATGAGTGAGGTGTTCTTTGGGGATCTCGTTAGTGCAGCTCCACCACACACATACACACACACACACACACACACACAGCTTCGCCGACAACACACTTACATAAGCAGAGAATACATCCCAAGAGTCGGGCCGAACTGCCGGCGACCGCAGACATCCTCAGGTTGAGATCACCTCTCATTCTCCCCTTCATTCCTCGCTATTTATCTCCATAAAAAACGCCGTTGGCCTCCTCCATTGCCTCCAAGCAAACACAATTCTTTCCATTAAAAGCAAACACTAAATCTACCTTCTCGCAGCATATGCTCACATGCCTGGGGATGTCTATATATTTTTGGAGATGGGCTTTGCTTGTCCTCCGGGGCTTCGCTAGGAGTCTGGTTTCGGCAATGGGGGAATAAAAGATAGAAATAGTCCTGAGGCTAAAAGAAAAACTTTCAGCAGAGGATCTTGACCTTATAGCATGAGGCTGACAGAGGCGAGTGAGATTCACCAATGAGAATCTATAATGGGAGAGGGGGAGTGGGTGGGTGGGAGAGATAATTTTTACCTCTGGGGAGTAAGAGTGAGACAGACCTTTTTGAGCACATTTGTCTGAAAGTCTCTCATTCTGCAGTGGAAAACGGTGCATGCCCTCTCTACGCTTTTCAGTACTTCTTTAAAGTTGGTGAATGGAGACCATAAAAAGAGGAAAAAGGCTGATTCTTTTAGTTTCCAGGAGGAATTTGTGTTTGATGTTCCTCCATTTGATGCTGATGTTTTTATATCCGCCATCAACCTGCCCACTCCTTTCCTTTGTTTCCTTTTTTTTTTTTTTTTTAATCAGTCGTTCGTTCTCTTTATCTCGCTCACACTCTCCTCGCTCTTCTGTCTCCGAGCCACTCTGAATGCTAAGCCACAGCTCAGTGAAACGCTGAACTCTTCTGGGAGAGCAAATGTCATTTCACACACATTACATCCAGTCTGTTTTGCCACAGGGACGGTGTGGGTAATTTTGATCTCGTGCCACCCACCCACACAAATACACACACAAATATACTCTGGGAAATAAGGGTTTCAAAAGGGGTCTTCCTGGAGAGCTGATGTTCTACGGAGAACCGTTTGCTCATGAAGAACCCCTTTTTGAGGAAAGGGTTCTTTGTAAGAACCATTACAAGCACTTGTTTCAAGGATTAATGACATCCTTGAAAGAACTCTCTTGTCAACAGTTTTTTGTACCACAATTTTAAAGCGCTCCTGGTAGAACCCCCTGGGTGAGTTCTGGATGAAACCCCTGGAATATTAAATTTTTTTTTTTTTTGGAGGAACCCCTGGGAGAGATTCTAGATAAATCCCTTAGGATATAAAAGGTTTCTAAGGAGAGCCCCCTGGGTGGACTCCAGGTGAGTTCTACACAAAACCCTTGACACATAAACTTGTACTGAAATCCACTGGCTCGGTTCTTGTCAATACAATTAGAAGATGGAACAACCCCCAGAGAAGGTTCTGGGTTGAACCACATTACTAGGAAGGGTTTTTTTGTAGAACTTCTCAGAGGGGGTTTTGGGCACAACCGTTCACAGATGGTTCTCGGTGTAGTACTTTGGATTTTAGGTAGCATTTTCTGAAAAGTTTCCTTTATCAAAGGTCCGAACAGGGGTTCTCTTATGGGGCCAAGCTACAGAATGTTTTATGGTTTCAATTAGCACCTTCATTTCTAAGAGTGCACACACACACACTCACTGTATCTGACCTCATCTGATTTGGCATCCAGAATGCTCGGGTGCTTAAGCTTTGGCCCAGAACGCAGCCACAAATGTCACAGCTATCCACTGACACCAGTGGGAAGCGCAAACATCAGCCACCCCTCTGGCCCTCTCTGCTCTCTCAACAGTAGCTCTGCCAGAACCAGCATCCACTAACACGGCTAACATTTTCCTTTTTTTTTTTCATCCTGCCATTTCGGATCTTCCGAGCCTTCTGTTGATTGCTAATGTAACGGAGACAACATGGGCGGATCAGAGGGCGAACTTCTGGATGCAGTAAGACAGCCTGTGGTTACCCTCTCAGTTAAAGATCTTCCTGCCAGAGGAAAGCGGAGAGCTTCCAGGCAGCGCTGTAGCTTGGCAGCCCCGCCAGATGAGGCTGTTCGCTGGTGTGATGTGAGGTGTGCTCCAGGAGTCAAAGTGCGACACTCCGCGCGCTTGCACTACAACGGTGCAGCTAAAGAGCCGAGACGCCTCGTTAAATATGTAGTGCCACCGACCCACTTCAAGCTGTTCCTTTACTTCACACATAAGAAGCGGTGGCAGCAAACACTCGCTCCCGGCTCTGCACACTCAGAAACACACACACATTCACGCATCCTCACATGTAAATACAGGGAACACAAGCGGCTTACACAGCTGTAAAAGCTGCTCCAAGCTGTTGAATTATTTCTCCAGTTGTATGTCACTGGGTTAGAATAGATGCAGGTGTCTGTCCAGTGTGGGTGTGAGAGTATCTGCTGGTGGTGCAAATAGCTCTGATGGGAGACACGAGTGGTTTGCAGGTGTTTGGAGAGAACAGCACCCCGGCAGGACCTACTGTATTTTAGATGAAATGGCACCAGTGTTTGTGTTGGAGGGAGTAAGTGGACCTTTGGGTATGTTGTGTGTGTGTATAGGAGAAAGTGTATATAATAACAAGTATTTGTTTAAAGCTGCTTGGAGGGCAAGGCTGGAATTTACTGTACATTTGTGCACCAAAAGCTTTAGCCTGTCATAGTTACTTAAAACAAAGGAAGTGTTGTCAAGCTGATGCAATTTTTTATCCCTACACCACTTTGAGTCCTCATGTAAACTCAACAAAAATATGAACACTTTTCATGAGTTGAGGTGAAAAATCTAAAACTTTTTCTGCGCACACAAAACATTTATTTCTCACAATTTTTTTTAACCCATCTACATGACAGGTGTGCCTTGGACTGGTCACAGTAAAAGGTTAGCCTAAAATATGGAGTTTTATCAAGAAAAAACACATTTATTGGGCATTGAACTATGGCGATTTCACATAGGCCTACAAATACCTTTTTTTTTTCCCAGGAGGGCAAAGTCATAACCCACCCTACTCTGCCTCGGATTGGTTTATGCTGACATTCTTACTCTAGCTCTAGCCAATCCTCTGTCCTGATTGGCTAGTACTATTAGTTGGGTCAGTGGCAGAATAGGGCGGGCCATGACTTTACCCTCCTGGGAAAACAACTGGTTACCCTGATATCCTTACCCTTACCCTAACTAATCACTCCTTATGCCTAAACCTGACCGACTCAACCAAGAAAGATATTGTGTACTAGCCAATCAGGGGCAGAGTAGGGCAGGTCATTAATTTGCCCTCCTGGTATCTGTAGCCCTACGTGAATTAGTTTGGTAGTTTGGTACCCAATAAATAATACAAAAACAATAAATAAATGTCTTTTGTCTTCAACATAAAACTGCACATTTTAGAGTGTCTTTTTATTGGGACCAGTCCAAGGCACACCTGAGTAATAATCACGCTGTAAATCAGCCTCTCTTCCCGAGGAGCTTTTCCTTATCCGTATTGAGTGTCTAAGCACATGCTGTACAGATTGTGAAACCTCTTGAGGCAAATTTGTTATTTTGATATCGGCCTATATAAATAAAATTGACTTGAAATGTGGAAAAAAAAAAAAAAGCTGGATACACAAGCCGTACATTGATCCTGAGGAGCCATGATGACTGCAGGTGTTCCAGTATTCTCTGCCATCGACCTGCATTGTGTTGGAAGAGGCAAGCCAGAGACAGACAGACAGAAAAAGAGCCTCGGGAGGTTTCATTACAAATGTTAAGTAGAGCAGAAAGGCTCTGTCTCATCCCCGAAAAAATTAACACTCAGCCCATGGGGTTCAACCAATTCTGTGGCACAAGATTTGCACAAAGCATACCACTTCAATCAAATACGAATACAAAGGAGGAGGCATTTCTTGATTTTCTTTGCAAATATTAATATTTTTGACCAGTCTTTTGTTCTCTTACACACACATTTTACATAAATTTGACCACTGTTATGCCAACAATGATTATGTTTCAGTTTTTCCCTATGCAGTTCTTAAATAGGTTGGAAAAGCCTCTGAAGTAGTTGACACTAAAACCTTCCATTGACATACAAATGAGTGGGCCTTAATTTCTTGCAGGCAAGCTGACTTAAGCTTCTTACTCAATAGCAAACATTACTACCCTACAAAGTTATTTTACTGCCAAATTAATAAATGATATGGCAGGGCTGTCACTCTCCCAAAAAATCAAGTGTGGAAGAATTAGAGCTAGCATGTAATATGTTTAAATTAATTCAAATGCAACACACACAAGCTAATCTGCTGCAGAATTAACATTGTTCCATTAGTGGTGCCCTACATGAGGCAGTAGCCTGGATGACTTTCCAAGATTTAGCCACATTTTTTACATCTATGGAGCTGGATCCTAAAGGCTTCCACTTCTCAGATGGCTTGGTGCCATAATTATTAATTAATTCAAGTAATAGTTTGTTAATTTGAAGTGAGATTGCATGAAGTGCTTGATAGTTAATGTATTAAAAACAGTAAATGCCAGTTGGCAGATTGCCAGATATTTTAACCGCTTAAACTTTTCTTAAAATATTCAATATATTTTCACCACTTTACTTTGCCATCAGACAGCCTTTTCTGGCAAGAAACCACTATTACATAATCCAAATATCACTCTCTCAAACCAACCAAACTCCATAGAAAAATACAGTAATTTTACCTTGCAGTACACAGAAGTTGCTGGTCTATGGTTACCTTTATGGGTTATTTTTTTTGTGTTATTGTGTGACTTTGGTGCACCTGAACTATGCTTGTAAAACACAGTTGTCACACAATAACACAAACAAACTGACGGACTGAAGCAGCGGTAAATTAGCAACTGCAAGGTAAAATTGTTGAGTTTGGTTGGTTTGAAGAGAGCAATATTTGGCTTTATATAACAGCAGTTTTCCACCCTGACAGCGAAGTAAAGCAGTGGAAATATTCTAAATGTAGCGTAAACTTCAACCATGCGTTTCCCACGGTAGCTCAAATCTCAAACAAAAAGTTGCAGCCCTAATGCGTCAACGTGATATCAGACTGTTTTTATAGATACGGTTGAGGAGGAAACTGGCCTGACATATCTACAGTAATTGTATGCCATAACACTCATGATACTCATGAGTGAAAAGCGAAACACTATGTACCTTTAGTCATAAGCTCAGTACAAACAGCAGGTGTTTAAATAAGATAAAGCACAAAACACTATGTGAGACGATGGCAAGAAGAAAGATTTCACCCACTCTTATAAAAAGGCAATTTTCCAAATGTTTGCCAGTATACACAGTACATTTCATAAAATGCTTTTGCTCAGGCTTAAGTGTATGCTGAGCAAATATGACTACCATTGCATGAAGTGTTTGTTATCTGCGGTTGTGCAGTTATTAATGTAGATGGGTGTTGGAATGACTCCCAGAGTTTTCACACACTACTACTCCTCTTTTCTCCTCCCCAGGGGTGTTGTTAGCCTGTGTGTCCCCTGACAGCTCGCTCCGCATAATGAGGCTGACAGACCAAAACAAACACAGGTACAGAACATAGGTAGATAAAAAAAATAAAAAATAAATAAATAAAAACCCAGCAAGTATGGAGCCAGAGCTCAGAGTTGAAGGATTGAGGCAGGCAACTCGCTATCTTTGGCAAGACCTATGGCTACTGCTGTGGTGGCTGTGGCTGGCTGGGGTAGAGGATGAGTCATACGCTGTCGCCACTCCCCCACCCCCCACCCCCCTCTGCCTTTTGCATCCCAATTCCTTTTTTTTTTAATCTGTTTTTTTCACTTTTCTCTGCTCTGCTGTACACAGATGCAGCTGGTCATGGCCTCTGTAAAGGCAGACACTCTTAGACATAAAGGTGCTATAGGGTTCTTTGGCTTGTCCCCATAGAACCCTGTTTAGTTCCTGGTTGAACCCATTATGAAGGTTCCATTTGGAGCCTATAAAATGAATCATCTTCTGTCAAGAATCATCTGTGCAATGTTCTACCCAGAACCCCCCTATGAGAGGTTCTAAAGGGAATCTTTCTATTGTGTAATGGTTCCACCCAGAATCCTCTCTGGCAGTTCCATTCTAAACCTTTCCAGTTCCTAAGGATGCTACCAAGAACCCTTTTATAATTCAAGGGTCTCATTTGGAGCCAGGGGGTTCTACTGACAACTTTTATATTCCAAGGGCTTCATCTAGAACCCACCCTTATGTTTCTACTGAGAACCCTTTTATATATTGTTGGGTTTATGATTCTATTGAGAACCCTTTTATCTAAAAATGTTTTCATAAGGGTTTTATAACTAAAGAAGCCAAGAGGTAAAAGCAACGTCTTTTCAGACCTGTGCTTTCAACAATCCTCAAAGAACTCTTTCTTTCAAAAAGGGTTCCTTGGATGAAAAGGGTTCTTAATGGAACCACTAGTCGTATAGAGAGAACCCTTTCTTCAGGAAAGGCTTCTTCAGAGGCAAATGGTTCTGAGTATAATCTCAGACCTTCAGGCAAAAACCTTTTGAAACCATTATTTCTAAGAGTGCAGAGGCGATAATTGATGGTGAGATAATGCACTGTGCTATCTCCTCTTCCTTTACTCCTCCTTTCCTTCTCTCGGTCTCTTGCCTCTGTCCCTATCTCTGTCTCTCCCCAGGTGTGCTGGTGGCTGGGGCTAAATGATGAACAGAGCCACAGTGTCTGCTGTCTCTAATGGGGACATTATGCAGGAGGATGGGAGAAGTGCTCACACCAGGCTCGTAAATCACACACTCCTGTAGAGAGACTCACTGCAAGGCCTCACTGCTCCACTAACCCTGCAATAGATACACACATTTAAGTGGGAAAAAAGCTACTCAGGCACGCGCACACACGTACACGTGCACATATGCAAACACATATCGCGTATTTGCATACGAAGACACATGAATGCAGATAAACACAATCACACAAATGCACATCTGCTCTTGTGCTGCGAGCTACTGCACAGTCCATTTACCTGACCTCCAGCGCGTAGTCACCATTGCCGTGTAACTACTGGGACACAATTCACTTACATCTGTCCAGTGACAGCACCTCTGCCAACAGGACAGTGTGCAACACCAGAGCTTGTGTCAATGTGATTGAAGTTTGACAGAGCAGTTAAAGCATTATTAGTGCTCTCTGTCACAGCCCAGCACACACAGAGGCCTGCCGGTGCCACAGGTGAGGTAAACACAGGCCCCATTTAGCATATTACCCATCAGTCAACACGACAGGCAAAGGAGATAAAGAAATGCACACCCACTGCGAGTGGGAAAACAAGCGCTCCAGTCTGCCCCGTCTCACAAGGAGGGCTATATGAAGGTATTTTGGCAGGTGTGTGCACAGGCAACCCACACACACAAACCCACAGACATTCATACCCGCACGCAACAGAATACCACGCAGAGACACGTGCTCCTCTGCGCACACACAGGCTGATGACAGAAGAGGCATTATCCGAAGTGAAATATCTCCAGGAGATGCCTCACATAGCTAATTGACTGTGATGAGCCAGCGCCAGCATGCCTTGATGCTTCCTTTTTTTTCTTTTATTTATCCCTCAATTTCCACTTTATCTGCACAAAGATAATCTGGAGAAATCCGCAAAATTGGGTATTTCTTCTATGTGATTTATAAGCCACAAATCCTTGAAAATATCCCCAACTGCTGATGCATAGCTTGTTGCCGCTACAAATATGCTAATCTCAAATATCCGAGGTGAGGAATTTGATTTATTATCTGCCTCAGTATAACTATCGCTTCACAACAACATACTCCGTTTGACACCTGCGATGATGGAAGTGAAATAAAATGTCAACTTCCACTTCCAAGACCATTTAGGGGAGAAAAAACCTGCCAGTTAAGGCTCGAGTAGCACTCATGGGAGTTAGCACACACTAACAATAGTAAGCTTTTAACAGTTAACGTGTTGCCAAAAGGCAGGGGGCCATGATGTGGCAACAGGGGCTTAGCCAACAGAGCTGTTTGGACTAGAAACAGACAGCTGGCACAGTGGTAGGGAGACCTCTTTAAATGCTCTCTCCTCAGGAGGCCCAGACCCAAGTTGACCTTTGCTGACTCAGTCAAATGTAGACATGAATAACTATAAACACATACACATAACGGTGGTACTCTTAAAGGGACAGTCTGGATTTTTTTTAAAGTGTATTACCTGCAGTAGATGCCAGTCAGCTTGGCCCAGTTTGAAAGAGTACCGGTATAGGAAGCTAAGCAATGGACTGCTGTGGGCGGGGTGAGCAACAACAGGTATTTTAGTCTCTTTAAAAAGATCCGCTTAAAAACATTCTGTATGAGTTTAAGTGTATGCTATATTTAGAATATTTTCCCCGCTTCACTTTGCCGACAGACAGCTTTTTTTGACAGGAAACCACTATTATATGAGGCAAATCAATCAGTAATTTTAGCTGGCACAACACAGGAGCTGCTGGTCTACTGCCGCCTTGATGTCTGTCACTGTGTTTGTGTTATTGTGTGACTTCAGTGAATCTGGGCTATCCTTTTAAAACACAAAGTCACACAGTAACACAAACAAACTAACAGATCAAGGCAGTGGTAGACCAACAACTCTGATGTTCTGCTTATATGATAGTTGTTTCCTGTTGAAAGATGCCGTCTGATGGCATAGGGTGGCCTTTAGGTGGCTGGATTCTTTTTTTTGCTGACATTGGCAACATAAGGAATTCAAACAATCCTACATCAAATAGTCCTAACTATCCCTTTAAGTAACTGTCAGGCTGCAGGTTGCAGCCTTTTATTGTGGCTGACAAGAAGGATGTAAAAAAAAAAAGTTAGAGGTAGGTTAAAAAAAACAATAGAGTGAGGCAGGCTGACGGAGCGATTGATACAGCGGACAACAGGGAGACAGCACGCACACTCTCACCGCAATGTTTACACGGTCTGCTGGTATTTGTCTTACATCTCTGAAATGGCATGAAGCAACCTTTATCCAACGTGATTCCTCCCTGAAGATAATGGATTGTGAACACAAAACCTCCTCCTCAAACCTCGTCATCTGCCCCTTCCTCACTTCCCATCGTCAACAGACACGTGCGCGCGCACACACAGAAGCGGAGACACAGACAGACACACACGCACACCTCTGTCAACACTCCATGAGGCAGTAGTGTTAATTCCTCCCAGCCTATTCTCAGTCACACATGGCTGTGGAGGCAGTCGCCAGTGGAGCCTCACTGCTAGATTAACCTTTGCTCTCACCACGGATCTGTTTTTCAGTGGGACCGGCAGTCGGACAGGGGCCATGGCTGGCGGATAGTAACTCATTGTCAGAACACTGTCAGCGCTCGGCCCTGCATTAGTGGCTTTTGAAGAGAGGGGACTGTTGACGTGGGCAGGGTGCCAGCCAAGAGGAAAAACAGGCCTACTGCCCCACGCAGCACTTAACCTGACCTCTCACCTCAGGATGTGGGGAAAGGGCGGAGTGTGTCACTGTGTGTGTGTGTGTGTGTGTGTGTGTGTGCACGTGCACGTGCACGTGTATATACATGCATGGTGGCAATGAAAGTTAAAGTGTTGTCTCTGTGTTTGAGCAAGTGCATATTTTGGCTGCTGATAAATCCCCAAAGCAAGAGAAAGAAAAACAACGCTGGCACTTTCTTCTCATTCCTCTCGGTTTCTCACTGGTGCACAATGTGCGATCCTGTTTTCCCTATTCCCCCCTGTGGTCTGCGTTACATTTACCAGAGGAAAAGGTCACATGTCATAGTAAATGTAATGAGCGTGCTCTGGAGAAATACAGCCACTGGCACTCACAGTTAAAACGGGAGCGAGTACTTCAAAATTGTGGAAAACCTCAAGTAAAAACACTGAACGTAGCTTTTTTTTTTTTTTTTTATTATTCTTGTGAAATGCTTGTGGGTATGTGCATGCACTTCAGCAGAATTACATGGCTTTCACACAAGCCTTAGTTAGGATCTGCGGTTCAACTGATGGATTGACCCACATGTGCGGCAGTATAACCACGCAGAGTAAAACCATAAAGAATCAATTGGCTGTGAAGTATTTGTCTTACTATAAAAATCAATACTAAATGCCTTTCACCAGTATCAATGGAATACTCTTACAACACTTACTGACTGGTCTACTTTCTCACTTACAACACTCACTTAAAAGAGCAATATGTAACAGCTGCGAGTCCAAATAGTGAGTAGCAACCACAGACTGTATATTAAATAGGTTGAAATCTTATTTAAAATACAGTCTATGTTTGAAGTGAGTTGTTTCTGGTGATTCCTCTTCCTTAGGCTCGAGGAAAGTCGGGCAGGCTGCAGGAACACTGCAGGAGCGCAAGACAAATGCAACATTATACATTGACAATAACAAGTTGATCAGCTGTTTATAACTGTCAATGTAAAGCTAAGTCTGTTTTTTTAAATTTCAAAGGAGGACACGGCAGCTGCAACATTGTTGTCAGAGAAGTGAAGAGTATTTCAATTTAGCATGTTTCCTTAATCTCTGATGACATATTGTGGTTACTCTATGATCTATTACATTAGATGTCTTGCAGATTTCCCCTTAACTGAGAAATAAATGGCTAAGTCTTTCATGTCTTTAAACTTCATAGAGAAGACCAGACCTAGAGAGAATGAGAGTGAAAATGTGCGATAAAGAGACAACATGACGGAGCTGCTGAACTGCTTTACTGCAATTTTGATAAGAAATTGGCCTTTACGTGGCACCGAGTTCAACCAAGCTGCCAGAGCAAAAGCACAATGGATAACTCATTTCCTGCAAGCAGTGAATGGTCAGGGCCCTGTGAACATTCCAGTTCCACCTGCCTCAGCTCCACTCTGCTAAAATCCACTTTAAATGACTTATAATATGGTCGAGGGAGGAAGGAGGAGGTGGAGGACGAAGGGGAGGAGGCGTGGAGCAGGAGCAGCCGCCGGCAGCTTTGTACCTCATTGTGTGGCTTGAATAACACGGAACGGCGAGATAGCGCCAAACAAAAGCGGAACAGGAAAAGGCCAATGGAGAGTTCCTTTCAACAGCCCCGTGTCTTTCTCGTTCTTCCCCCGCCCCTTCATCTCCTCTCCCACCCCCCGTGTCACCCAGGTGAGTCTTCCTCACTCTGCTGCTAACCAAATGAAAAGCCATTCCTGCCAACGAGGTTCCCAGGTGGGTAATGTCCTCTTCAGAACACCTTATTCTCAACTAAGAGAAGGCAGCTGCTGCAAAATCACAGAACTGAACTACCTCTTAAAGGAATAGCTTGGATTGTCTGAAGTGGGGTTGCATGAGGTAACTCATTTGTGTCTGTTACTGTGTGACTTTTGTGAATCTGAACCAGCCATCTAATATAGTGAAGTCACAGACAAACCAAGTGAGGCAGTGATCGACCCGCAACTCCAATGTTCTGCAAGGTAAAATTACAGATTTCATCACTGGAGTCTGGTTGAGCGAGTCTGACGAGTTTACGTGGTGAAAATATTCTAAATATAGCGTACATTTAAACTGATAGATTTTTTTACATGGGCCTTTTTAAGTGCTGACCTTGTCAACAGCAGTACACTGCTGAACTATCCCTTTAACATGAGGACCAGCCCAGAAATTGGGCAGGCAGGATTTGGGACTTGTCAGGCCGGGAGAGAGAAGGCTGTGAGTGAAAAAGCGATTTGGGTTTTAATGAAGCGCTGATGAATGGGTCTCAGACCCCAGCAGCAATAACTCAAAGCCCAGGCGGAGACACACGCCTGGCAGGGCTAAGAGCTGCACACTGCTGGTTCCCGGCAGGGCCACAGTACCCTCACACTTCTCACCCATGGACTAGATAGACATGGCGCATATTGTCTAAAGCATGGTTTGTATAGCAGCAAAAAGGGTTCAGTTTGGTTGTTCAGAATATATTTTTTGTTTTGCAGGACAGGCCACTGTGTGGGTCTGAACAGCAGATATGTGAGGGAGTATACTGTATGTGCGTGTAAAACCCAGTCATGCAGTCAAAAAGCACATTAAATGTTCAGATTGATATGTCAAACCCAGTGGACAGGATCATATAAAATCCTGGGCCAAGTCTAAGCAAGACCTCGGGCCTGTTCCACATTACAGAGAATATAGAAAAATCAAAGCACATTATGTTTATTATACTTCTTGAGTTACAGCATCTTTCATAGTCTTTCCAATAAAAACGTCACAATATTGCTCTTAGTCTTATACAGGAGTAGATGATGTATTTTCCATTTTCGCTATGAGCAGCTGTGTAGACTGTAAATATGTAACTGGAGAGGAAATGCTCTCGAGATTCTGACAACGAACAATTCTGCATCTTGTAACTGCACATCCAAAGTAAAGACGTGTGAAATTCTGGCAGATTTGAAAACCAAGATATAACAGGGTTAACTTCATCACTGGTCGGTGACATCATGTCATACCTGTCTACTCATCAGCTGAAGCTACTGTAATGAAGCACAACATAAAACAAAAACTTTCTGTCTGCTCTTATTTGCAATGAGTTTTGGAAGACTGGATGAATGGATGTCATTACAGTTTTTTATTGAAATGATTGTGCACCTAAATAAAATGTCACACTGAGGAACTTGATTGCTGCCCTGCTGCAACAAGCATTCTCTATTATGGCACAATGGTTTGATGAAACTACTTTACCAGTATTGCCACTTATAGGGCACAATTATGCTCATCTGCCTCACTGCCCCCTTGGTATCAACTTTGCTCCATGCAGATTAACCAGTCGCTGTCAGTGGCAGACTGTACACAATATAGGCAGCCAGGGAGCCCTCTAGACAGAAGTGGCATGAATTGATCTCAATGGCAATCGGCTCAAAAAGCTCACTGCAGCTCGCAAGGCTCAGAGATCTCACAGTATCAAGAGGAGGCCAAAGCTTTGCACGGTTTAGAGGAAAATGAGGAAGTAAACTGAAAGTCACGGAGCATGTTTTTATTCTGTTATGTAACATGTTTTACTTGTAAAATGAACAAGTGGGTAGCCACTAGAGACTGCAAGCAAGCAAACATGTTTGCCACTTGGCTGAATTACTTACAAGAAAAAGAAAAATATTGGCGAGCACACAAGACGATAGTTGAGGATATTTCATTAACTATGACGAAAATAGGTAGAGGAGTGATTGAAAACCTTTAGGGGATGGGGATACCACAATATTTGGTTTTGTTCCAGTACCAAGTACCAAGTACTACCAGTGCCAGGATCATCAATATCAATATTGTGTGCTGTTAAAAGCAGCTAATGTTGTATCATGTAAGGAAGAATAATGTGTCATAATTTACTACTGTTTTACTTCTGAATACATTACCACAAAATCATTTGCCAAACATGAGGCATTTCTTTGTACTAATCTATATTAATAACTTAATTATACGCATGTTTAAACACTTAATGGTAAATAAAGAAATGCTCATTTTGAATTATCGCTGCACGCATTCAGGAACAGAGATGCAAACATTGCAGCGCTACGAATAATCTTCATGTGCCCATGTGATGAAGCCATTTTTGGGATCGATTCTACACTCTTAGAAATAAATGTGCTAACAAGAACCCATAAACCTTGAACTATCTGTGAAAGGTCTCATCAAGAACCCCTATGAGAGGCTTTTCAAATAAGCCATCTATGGTTCCAGCCAGAACCCTCTCTGCGGGTTCTATCCAGATCCTTTCCACCTTCTAAGCCTGATAACCAGAACCCTCCTCAGGGGTTCTACCAAGAACCCTCTTATATTCCAAGAGTTTTCTGAGGTCTTCAAAGATTCTTCACGGACACTCCATCAAGAACTTTCTTTCCAAAAATTTCTTTGGATGAAAAAGGTTCTTACAGGAACCCCTTGTCTTACAAAGAACCCTTAACAAAACCTTGGTTCTTTAGAAGGAAATGGTTCCGAGTATGAACCCAGCCATTGAGGCTTCATATCGGTACTCTCAGTACTTTGGGGATCAATCCGCCCACCCCTAAAAATTTGAATAAACTGTAACCAATGACCTTCCATAGTTTTATATTTCATAAAGTCAAAATAATGCTTTTACTTTCATCTGAGACTTAAAGCAGCATGTTCTCTATAATTAATATAATATCCAATGACGCTTTGAGTCTCCCCCACAGCTGCAGGTAAATTAATTTACATTTATTTGTCAGTCAAGTTGACAGACAAGCACGTATTGCTGCAAAGGTTTAGGAGTTTTCATGGCTGGAAAAATTATGATATAACTAATACATGAATAACTGTAGTTGGTGCGAATGCATGAGTACACACACACATACACACGCGCACTATTACACACTCCTACACTCACTTGCGCAAAACTTTCCACTTTTAATCATAAGCTGCCATATGTCTCCTTTCTGTATATCCCCTGCGGCCTCACTCCCAGCCAGCTTTTAGGGAGTCCACCTGTGATGGTTCCAAACCCAGCAACGCAACTCGGTTGTTGAAAACCTCTCCACTTGGTTTCACAGTGGCCTAAAGCCAACGCTGAGAGTCATGCTCGGTTCAGAAAAAAAAATGCTGAGGACAGGCTCATGAATACTTATGCCATAGTAATTAAACTCTTTCTGCTGCTCTCTTTTCCCTTCCTACTGTTTCTCTTTTCTTTTTGCCCCTTGCAGCCTCATAGAAAGAAACACACTCCTTCCTCTGTCTAAAGGACAGAACAGACTGGCGAGCAGAGGGACAGTACATCTCACCGAGGCTATCAGGGATTCCAAGACAAACCTTGGACACCTTTACTGTGCAGCACCTGTGCCAGCAGCAATGCACATCTGCCTTGCATCTGCTCATTACAGGTGATTAGCGAGATGATATGGTGTATTCTCCACCGTCTAAATGTTACCCTGCAGTAAATGTACCCAGTGTCTCACGACATTATAAACTGCACTTACCTAAAACATACCATTTAGAAATAAGGAGAGTTTTAGTGCCAGGATACGTGTAAAAATCATGTTCCCCATCTGTCCTGTTAGGCTTTAGAACAATAAAAAGCAAACACATCTTCTTGCTGTTGCTTTTCTTTACGCCCGGCCTTGGTATCCAAACTCCTCCTGGGTGGGCTTAAAAATAACCTGTCAGACATTACACCTACATCACAGCGAAGATGACCCAACAGGCAAACAAATGCACGCAAGACTGACTCAATAATCAGCCCCCACATACCTACGGAAATGGCATACCAGAAAACAGCTCCTAGCTTCGGCAAGGAAAAGTCAAAATGTGATAAGCTCCAAAGTTTTTATCTTTTAAGGGGAGAATATATGTGGAATGATGTCCTGGGCAAGATAGTGACATTTCAAACCCACAAGTTTCTTTTTCGTTTCCATTTTTTCTCCCACGTTAGGGACGTCAGCACAGCCAGACGGGGAACTGCAACCACAAGTGTACTTTTTTTTTTTTCAAGTTATCTGTATGTATATACAGGACTATATATTACTAGCAAGATCACTATTCTTTTGTTTATGTAAATTTTGCGGGAACACTTTTGTAAGGGGTATGAATAGGACTCAATTTTTTTACCTGCTTTGGCAATGTAAACACCTGTCTCCCATGTCAATAAAGCCCCACTGAATATGAATTTGGTAACTGCAAAGCATCCATCTCTTGGACTGTTTGGTTAAGTAACAAAAGACAAAGACAAAGTGAGCAAATATCATTCAAATGTCAAATTAAGTCCAATTAAATACATTCCGGTACAAAGTGTGGAGTGAAGCAAACTCTATCAGTATTCCTATGGACGGTGAGAATAAACCCTATTAACATAACCACTTACAACAACAAAACAGAGCACAGAGTTTAGATATGAACTCATAGGACTCCAAATTGAGAGTCACAGACAACCAATGGCGGGTAATTTGCAAATAATATCAGTAATTGAAGCAATTAACTTTGTTTTGTTGTGGAAAGGAAACCATTTAGACACTCATGCGTGCAAGAACACTCACACACACACACACACACACACTTAAACACAAATACATGCACACAATCTATCTCTCTGCACACAAACATACCTTCACTAGGGTGCGGGATGATGAGGGTGCAGCCACAGCTCGCAGTACGTGTTTTATTTATACTGGCAGCACAGGTCTGAAATATAATGCTGGAATACTGCAACAAGCATCGTATATATAGCTACTGACAAGACATTTATTATTATGATTAATAATTAACAAACTGTGTTAAAAGGCATTCCCAAATCAGTGTTATCTCCCTTATTTGTGCACCAGATGGTGGTCCTCGCACTCCTTTGTTAACACATTTTTCTTTAGTGTTATTTTTGTGTCTGCTATACCTCAGTCTACCAGCAGACAGATGAGGCCTTGGACACAAAGCAGGCTAAAAAGCACCCGCCCCTCTATTTTCCACAATGGCTGCTCAGATAACTAGCTCGCAGTCTTTCATGCGGTGATGCAAATCTCCTGCCCAGTCTTCGGGGCGAATTTTTCAGCACACCTGCTGAGACGGGAAGGCCCTCTATCAAAACAATGCCACACCAGACAGTTTGAATGAATCCTGACGCGGCTGACTGAGAGAAGAAGAGTTCTTTAAACGCCTTAAGTTATGCATATATTTGTCATGGAGGAGTAGCTGGCTTTCCAAAAATAGCTGGCAGTGACAGCGGCCTTTTTATGCTGCTGTTTTCATGTTGTCGTTTCAAAAGTGAGGCACATAGAAAAGAGAAAAAAGTGTATAAAGTATACACATGTCATTTATATCTTTTGTATAGCAGGCTTTTATCCCTGGTTTTAGCCATCCATTATTTGCAGCCTGTCTAAACCTTTTTGGCCTATCACCCAGTTTTAGGTTGTCAAGTATGTAACACTTTTTAATAGAGCTCCAAAAAGACAACTAGACAGATAGACAGATAAACAGACAGATATATAGACAGATAGATATATAGTCAGCCAGATAGACAGATATACTCTGAGATATAAAGGTTCCAAAAGGGTTATTCCTGCACGGCTGAAGTTCTACTTGGAACCATTTGCTTCAAAAGGTCTTAGATTCCGTTAAGACTAAAATTAAGGGTTCCATTAAGATTGCTTTGCATCCAAAGAACCCTCTTCGGATGAGAGATCAAGCTCATCCCTAAATCAACAACCACTGATTGCTGAAAGCGTCGGGGTTAAAAGATGTTTTTGCGATTTAAACATCAGTAACTGTGACATAGATTGTTAGAATTGTGGAAGACCATCTGCTGAACAAACTATAGAATACTTTATGGTTCTCTGTAGAACCCTCTGAAGACAAGAGGGTGACAAGTGAGATCTGAATAAAATATATTTTTAGATCTCCTGGGTGGATTTTATGTGAAACCCCTTGGAATATAAAAGGATTTTCGGTTGATCTACGGGTAACAAGGTAGAAAGGTTCTGAATGGAACCTTTACACCTGCGAAGGGTTCTCTGTAGAACCTCACATATGGGGTTCTGCGTAGAATTTATAACTCCTTATGTTGGGTTGAAAGGGACGTTTATAAACAAAAAAGTTTTCTCTAATGGGGACAAGTTGAAGAATCCTTTATGGTTCTAGTTAGTGCTTTTATTTCTAAGAGTGTGGACAGACGGACAGACAGATGGGCAGACAGACAGACAGACAGACAGATAGATAAATAGATAGCATAGCAATCAACAGTAACTATAAGCTAACAAACAACACTGGCTGAGATTATAATTACCTTGATAGTATCATCCTCTAATGATGCAAAACCATGCTTTTATCTCGCAGTGAGGGAGATCCTCTCCCGTGGGCGTTGAGTAGAAATTCTCATTGCAGAATACATCCTTAGATGTGAGCAGCTTGTCTAGTGCTACATTACAGACAGGAGGGCAATTTTACTTATGAATCTCGTCGTGTTTGTTCAACGCTCAATGAAAGAAAGGCAGGAACAGGCAGCAATTGGAGGCTGTTTTTTCCTGCGAATAAAGATCCTGGACCTTAAATGAGGCTTTGAGGATATTACATTAGTTGTTAAATGGCGTGTTTGCATAGCACGTGTCTGCTCTTTGATGCTGAATATCTGAATGAGTGTCTTTAATTAAATGTTTTCTGACAGTATTTTGACCCTTTTTTCAGCTATCCAAATCCCGAAGAGAGATACTGTCTTTCCATAGTTTTGGAAGTTTAAGAAGCCAAGAGGACAGCACCTAATCTACTGATCAATAAGAGGATTTAACTTCATACAAAAGACTGCTCATCTGCATTCACCACAGCAGCCGCGGAAGAATCCTGCAGAGGTTCCCGGAATACTATCTCCCTTTCCCTGTGTTCTTTTCCGGCCCTGCCTTTTCTCCATGTTCACCTTTCGTCTGTTAATCCCTGTCTTTCATGCCAACAGGAATGGGCGGATTAGAGCCGGGAAAAGTATTCACACAGCACACGAACCCCTCGCACTCTGGCAATGTATCCCCTCTCCAACCTACACGCTCTTTTCCAATTGTCTGTGTGCATGTCCATGTGTGTTTATACGTGTGTAGCGTATGCTAACCACTATGGGACTTCCATGTAGGTGTGGGATGTGTGTGGGTGGTACAGTGCTTTACAACACAGTATAATTTACTGGGAACAGTCCATCACTACTTCCTCTAATCCTGTTTAAATTAGCCAGTCTTGTGGAGAGACACTCAATACACACACGCTCGCTCTCTCTCTCACACACACACACTGTACACACAGACACATCCTTTGTCTTCTTCTCCCTCCTTCTCACTTTTTTTTCCCTCTCACTCTCACACACATACACACTCCACTACAGCTGAGTCTTTTTTAGCAACTTTGGAGATAGGATAAACACACCTGTTTAGAGCAGACCTGTCTTAGGCACAGTCTAAATGGAGTTAGCTTTTAATCCTTTTCACTCTCCCCTGTCATTCTTGGGCTGCCTTCATCTGTGGGCACAGTTAAACCAGACCAGCCACAAACACACACACACACACGCTTGAATCCACAAGCTGCAGCCTCAGTCGAGCTGAGCCGTTGTGGGACTGAAACAGCAAAGCAAGCAGTCTTTCACAGATGATGGGCAAAGACTGGCAGCATCTAATAAAATGGTATTAGACAGTCCAATCTGTCCGATCCATTTAGGGCTGATGCCTCTGCATTCCTTCTCATTGCAGATGGTTTGAGATATGGATTCATTTTCAGACCTTTTGCAGAGGCAAGCACCGCACAAGAGGAGGCTGACCTGCTCTCTCAGGTCACTTTCACATGTTTGATCAACCACAGATGCGCACAAACACACATTTATTCAGGGGTCAGAGTGGGTGCTATTTCTACCAGCCATTAGCAGCTGTATTAACACTCAAAAATGGCCACCTAACATTTCGAGACCTCAGAGCTTTCAGTAGTCTAGTGAACGATGGGTGCTCTTTAAGGCACTTAAATCTGCAGACAGAGACCCTGACACAAACAAAGTGCACATGTCCATACACATGAAAGCCATTCAGTCTTCAGTGTGTCAGACAAACAGCAATAAAAATAGATAAACAAGGCTACAACGCTCTGAAAAACACCCAGAATATCTAATAAGAGCACAGGGTATCTAGGTATAAAGTGCAATGTGTTCGCCATCACAAAAACAGGACACAAAAGCACATTTGTGGAAAGAGCAACCACAGTAAGACTAGTTATTGCAATTTCTAATATTGCCAGTTCCTGCGGAAGTAAATCTCCCGGACAACATCAAAATATAGCCGGCCTTAAGAAAAGTAACGGCAACCTCGCTCATGGTGAAAACTCATCACGTATATCTTCACAGTCTGAACAGATAAATTACAAACACTAACAAAATGTAACATTTGGAACACAAAACAGCAAACTTACCAAACTGTTGAGTAGTTTGGTAATGTGAGCAGTTTCTGCGACGCATAGAACAGAGTACACATCACAGCTGAGCAGGCAGTGATGCGGAGCTAAGTTGCTAGCTAGCTTGATGACCCTATCATTTTCCTTATTCAATATAAGTAATATAACCCTGCCACCGACTGTTTGCTATGTTAGCAATGTAGCCAGCCAGCTATACTTTGTTTTTCACTTCCTGTATCCGTTATAAATTAAAAGGCATCTATCGTTTCAATGGACAGCACGCCTTCATTTCTTAGGAAGGCTTTTATTGTGAAATATTAGCAGGATGTTGTGGTAAACTTACTTGCGACTCTACTCTAATTCATGGGCTGTTACTATATTCCGCTCAGGAGCGACTGAGTCAAGTACAACACCAAGTGGTAAAGTTTGGTATTACTGATCCAATCAAGTATTTGGCTCAATATCAAACCAAATGTTTAAATTGGCCCTTACTAGAAAATCATGCCATGGAGAGCATGAGGGTATGCACATCGCCATTCCAACCACAAACACCACTTGGCTCTTTCAGCTAATTACGCAGCTCACTGAAATCATCTGGTGCGGTCTTAGCTGGTTGCCTATCCGTGATCTATAGTATGTGTGCTACAGATCCAAAATGAGTGAGTAGAGGGAGAGCTCACACTGCACAGCCCCAATTGATGGTTTTGCATTATGTGTCAAGCCAATGCAAGACGGCGCAACATTTAATTAACATTTCTAATTGTGCCTTGAAGGCTGCCTCGATTTAGTGGCGGCTTCATCCGCGGCTGATTATGTTGCAATGATGAGGTTAATGGTGCTGGATATTTGGCTGCTTGGCAAACAGTAAGCATGAGGATGCTGTAGGGTCTGTGTTGCCCCTAGCAACCCCATATTCAGACATGAATGAATAGTGGCTGAGTGTAAGTGTGTGTATATTCACATTACAACCTGTGTATGTGACCTCGATAAAGGCGTGTGCTTTATGTGGTGAATCCATGCTTGACTTAATCACTTTATTCAATGCAGGGTACTTATTTCTTTCTTCTCTGCTAAGACACTTCTACTTTTACAGTTGCGTCCACGACCTCGACGGCACTTCAGTTTCAGAGCACGGGTACATTCTGGAGTTGTGCTGCTTGTATTTAAAAACACCACTTCTGCCAGACTGCCATGGTAGAATGAGTCATATTTTAAGTCCCAGGCCATTAGTGGCTCCGTGTGTTAGTCTGGACTGTCTGTTAGATAAAAACTGACACAAAGTTGTTGAGCCACTCATTTGGAGCAAATTCAAGTAAAGCCTTCCGCATAGAGAATCATAGGTTGTGCACCAGTCAAAAGCAAACACGCACACTTGGAAAGGCACATTTCAGCCCACCACACTCAGGCTGTATTATTCTGCCTCACTGAGCTCACTTGACTCTCTGCCAGTATAACTGTAAAAGTCACCCTCCTACCTCCCCTACTTCTGTCTACACCGCTGTCCTGACTTCCCCTTTCTTGCTCCATCCTTCTCTCCTTCCCACTTCGATTCCAGCGCCTTCCTTTATTTCAAAATAAACACTATAATCCTGAGATGAACGAGGGACATAAACGGGCCCTTGGTTTATTGTTAACAAATAGTCTACAACATAGCAAAGCATTCATTAGGGCGCGGCGCCGAGCAGCCGTTCACAATGGCCATCCAGAGGAGAAGATGGAATTGGTAGAGCAAAGATAACAGCTGTAAGATAACAAAGACAAACCTGCTAACACAGAAAGAGTCAGAGAGGCACCCAGAGATCTGAAAGCCATTAACTCTGGTGCTGGCTAGGAGGAATGGGGTCTGTGATGGCCTATTTCTGTGGGCTCTATATCTCATCAGGGGCTCTCACCCCAGACTCCATGTTGCGTGATTTATTTGGCCTCAAAATCTTTTTTTTTTTTTTTAACCAGGAGTGTGCACGTGAGCCCAGTTGTGCAAACCTGCCCCATCTATGTGTTCCATCACCCAAAGGCCTGGAGCTCAGTTGTCATGGAGATGGGACACAGGTGCTCCAATGGCTCCCTAGACACTTGTGATGTCATCGAGGAACAGGAAGAGGAAATAGTCCTGTTCTAAATTCCCCTCGCATACAGAGGCACTTCATCTTGGCCACAACATCGTTATGACTCAAAACTTAACTTCAGCAAATTTCTGGGTCACCAATTCATGTCATCCTATTGAGTCGGTTTCAGAACAGTTCATTCACTGTGCACTGCAGGCCAGGTTGTAGTATATAGCATCAATACACAACACAATGTCTCTATAATGAGATTTATGGTAGTAATTCCTTTTTTTTTTCCTGGCAGGTAAATATAATGCTGACAGATGACTGCTGATGATGTTGCCCACTCATGGCCACAAAACGGGCACTCTGGATCATCCACATTTGTGCTAAATGTTGAGTCGAGCAGGAGAAAAGACCTTGAATCAGTGTCAAGTGAACTGTGCCCATTGGAACAGGCTGTTCAATAAAAAGTTCTGTAAAAAATCTTTGCCATGACATTGTGTATTTATTCGTACAATGTGAAAGAACATTGCAATTCAAAGATTTCTGTCAGTCATCCTCTTGAGATGACCTCTCTCTACACATGCACTAACACAATTAATATAGTGGTTCTCAAGCAGAGGTCCAGGGACCCCCAGTGGTCCGTGGCACTCTGCCAAAGGGTCCGTAAGAAATTTTCAGATTCGTTCATTTGAATTATCATATCATTTTTAAATTGATATATATCCAAAGTTTTCATAGTTAAACAAAAAATATTTTATTTTTTAAATCTAAAATAGTTCATAGATTACATTCTAAACAAACAATCTATAACTGTTAATAGAAACTCCAATTCCAAAAAGTTGTGACTCTGTGCAAAACCTGTGCAGTCCTATTCAACCTATCTTCAGTTGAAGACAGTGCAAACACAATATATTTAAGGTTCAAACTGATCAACCTTACTGTTTTGTACACATTTTCAATGGGAAACTAAAGGCAGGCTAGTCTACTAGCAAATTCTTGTACCACAAAGCCAAGATTGTGTCTTGGCTTTGTGTTGCTGAAATAAGCAGGGATGTCCCTGAAAAAGACATTGTCTGGATGAAAGCAAATCTTGCTCCAAAACCTGGGTGTACATTTTAGCAATCAATGCAAGTTACCCATGCCACAGTTAATTAGCTTTTACACAGTGCCCCGACTTGTTTGGAACTGGGATTTGTAAATGTTGTCAGTCCAGCACGCAACACCCACTAATAGTGAAAACCTCTCTACCTTTCTCCCTTATTCTTTCACATAACTAAGTAGAAGCATAAAAAACCAAAAACAAAGGCAACATCAGATTATTCCAAGGGACAGGCATGGAGGGGACCCCAGTATATTTTCTACCTTGTAAGGGGTCCTTGGCTGAGAATAAATTAAGAAACTTTGCACTAACACAACTGAAGAGTATGCACTTGGCAGAACAGGAAACAGGGGGTTAATGTCCGCCTGTCCTCAGGTCTCAACTCCGAGGCAGGAAATGAGCTGCTGTGTCCACCAATCACTTTAGATAATGGAGAGATTTATTAGAATGAGGCTGCTGCTGCTGCTGTGCCAACCCTAATTAATTTTCCTGTGCATGTGTGAGAGAGAGAGAGAGAGAGAGAGAGAGAAAGCGAGAGAAAAAGAGAGGGTATGAATGAATATTTCCATGTAGGTTTTTGGGGTAACATTAGTTTTGTTGAAAGCAGCAGGTTCCAGCCTGACTTGTATTCCCTTCGTTGTGAGACAATGTAAAACATGTGGGCTTGGCAAATTAGAGACCTATAGATCAGACAGCCAGGCCGGGCCAGATGGCCCTGGCCAAGCAGCCCTCCTCTCTGTCAACTTCATCACTAATTAGGATGTTTACATTGGGCTGCATGTGTCTGTGAATGAGTTTAAGTGCTTCCTCCGTGAGTAGAGAGATTAGTAAGGTGCTAGTTGAAACTGCAGTGCTGAACCCTCAGTGCACGTATTAAGTTGGACGTAGCTGGACAAACAAATGAAAGCATTTTGAATGTTTTAGGCAAATGAGAGCGTTGTTCTCTAAACCTGCAAGTCGACCTCCCCTTTGAAGCATGTAGGAGAACCTACAGTGGCCATGAAACTCGTACAAAATATGAAATATCTACAGCCAATGTTTGGTTTGTCTGTTTTGGGTTACTGTAGAAACATGGCATTGCAACATGGCAGCCTCCATGGAAGAGGACCTGCACCAACTGTAGATATAAAGGGCCGCCTCCAGGAGTGTCTGAATACCCAGAGCTGTAGAACACAGTGCTAACCATGTATGGACAACCAGAAGAAAAACTGGGCCCGAGATAATATTACCACCAAATTAGCACATGTATTGGGTACTTTTGGGTTGTACAAATGCTATGATGATCAGAGAAACATCCGCCTATCATCGCAGCCATGAACGGAAGCAGAAGCAGCCACTTTTAAAAACGTTTTTTCAGGCAGGTAGTTGTCACAGCGGTTACCACACAGTGATTTGAAAGGACCTTAAGGTAAAGAAAATGCAACAATTCCTATTGTGAGCCGATTGTACAGTAGGGGGTGGGGGAAATATTCGATGCAGACGTGGAAAATTCGGAATCAATTCACAGAAGTCAAAAACAGATTTTCTAAATGTCAATTAAAATCATGTTGACGGAGCAAAAAAAGGCGGAACTCAGCTGCCAGGGCAGCGCAGCACTCGAAATGTCTACAGCATGCAAACACGAGACTTATGAGCAGTTAACGGTTAGTCATTCACGGAGCGGAGCAGCGATCAGCTGTAACAAATGAGAGCGGCTGGGCGACACGCTGCTGCATTAAACAACTTCAGCCAACTCTGTGGTGAAGAAAATAACTCTGCTCAGTCTGTTTCACCATAAAAACTCTGTACCAGCTCTGCACATTGGACACCGAGGTCCTTCCTTAGAGCTGCAGACAAGCTGCTCTCCACTGCTGGAGACATAAGGTGAATAACACCACACACAGCGAAACACTTCACCTCCCCCTCATTTTGTTATTATCATACAGACAGGGGACTGTAGCATTCTTTCAAATTGATTAATTCATTTCTTTATACAGATATCTTCTTTTAAAGATAAAAAAGGCTGCAGACTATTTAATTGCCAGGTAGGTTTCATGTTGTATTTCAGAGAAACTGGAGCAAGAGACTGAAAATTGTGTCCCCCTTTCTACTCAGTCAAAAATAGATTCTGAATCAAATCAGACAAAAAGATTCCCCCTCTAAATGTATCATATGTTTACTTCTAAACTAGGCTACGTTTTGAGTTTCAGTGTGGATGGCTGAATGTGAGACATTAGCAGATAAATAAATTTCAACAGTCAAGATGCATTCAGAATCATTTTATCATCAAATTGTTGCCCTCTAAAACATAATCGAATCAAATCATGAGGTATCCAGAGATTCCCACCCTTTTATACACTAATGAAAACATACTTATGAAGATTATATTCAATTTCCATCTCATTCTACCAATAAATCCCCCATAAATCGTTCACGCCGGACTTTTAAACAGTTACTTCTTGCTATGGCAACATAAAGTAAGTACTTTCAGAGTTGCATTCAAAGACTCTTCGGTCCACGTTTCCTCCTGAGCTGTGAGTCAATGCCACCTCTCTGCTTGAACGTAATGAACAGCTTTAGAAAATAACCAAACTGTGTATAGCTGAAGGAAATCCTGCATTTATTTATGCACCCAGACAGAGGAGGTTTATCAAGATGTGCTGAAGAACTCCCTCATGCACCATACCAGTCCCATATCTGCCTTGCTACCTTTATAATAGCTATTCAATGAGAATGACACTGCCTCATCTCCTCTCTGCTAAATCACTGCCCTCAATTTCACCATGGGTGACCAGCTCTTTTCTCCTATCAATCTTAACTTCCGCCACCACTTATTTCTTACCCCTCTATTTCATATCAAAATGTTCTAGATCTCTCTTGGTTTCTCTATTACCAACCCCCCCTTTTCTTTTTCAATCTCCTCCACGCTCTCCACTGTGTTGCTGTATGAGCCTGGAACCGCAGCAGTGTGATGGCGAACAGCAGGGGAACATGTTGAGGGCTCGCTAAATGTTTAACATGCAGTCAGAACCGGCCCAGACGGGCGTGCGGCCAACAAGCTTGTTTTATTTGCAATAATGGCTTCCTCTTAACAAAATATCTGTTGGCGGCAGGCAGTTGATGTCTGTGTCTGTGTGTGTGGGAAATTTATACATGTCAAACATGAGCGGCCATAACTTGTGACTAGAGGTACTTCCACCCGCTCATCATAGATCTTTTATTATGTGTTCATGTGTGTGTGTCTGCGTGAGTGATTGTTTTTTGATACTGTGCTACCCCTCACAACACATCTTCTGTAACGGCTGGGTGACTGGCCAGGCCCCTTTCTAGATGGCGGGGTGGTGTAAATCACAGTTGATTTGGCTCCCTGCCACAGATGTGTCAGCTCACCCTGTCCGATGAGGATCCAAAAAATAGCATTCCATGTCACTCACATCACACTCCATAGATCTTCCAGACGGCTACACTATCCCCCTTGCCTTTTTTTTTTTTGAAGACAGACTCCCCCAGACTTCTGGTGGTGCCCCCCACACGTCACTCCTATGGATTTGCTGCAATACAATGTCATCTCTCTTCCCTTGGCCCCTCAAATAGGCCTGTCAGAGTGTTTCCACCGGATCAAAAGCCCAGATGGCTACAGTCAGCGGGAGAGAGAGGGAAAGCCTCCAGAATAAAGACTGGAATGGAATCAGATGACATGGAATACACTGGGTTCAAAATCTCATTGTGCTGCAAGAACATAGGGATAGATCTGTCTTCATTCATGTGCAGCTCAAATAAATGTAGCAGGATATGTCGGGGAGAAACATGCTTTCAACACAGCAATGGTGAGACACTGGGAGAATCCCTTTTTTTCCCCAAGCCATACCTGCTGTTCTCGTGTCGCAGTTGTTTTTGAGAGGATGCGGAGCACTGGCCCCATTTCTGTCTGTGCATGTGTGCTCGCTGCCACGTCTGCTCGCTGTGTGTAATTTCTCCAGTGACCATGACAGAGGAGCAACTGTACAAAGTGTGCAATGACAAAGCGGCGTGTGTTCACGCTGCTGTTCTCTTCCTGCCTCTGCAGTAGGACAAGCAGACTGATGTTACAGCAGTGGAGCACCATTTCGCTAGCATGTCAGGTCACTAGCTGCACTCTGTGCCTCAGGAGAGAGCAAAACAAGAACATGGTTCCCTCTTTGTCGACGTCCTTTTCTCTGTTTCTGTTTTTCTGGCCACAGGCGTTTCTTCCTCCTCAAGTTAACAAGTTTTACAAAGTGCCACATGTCATCTTCAGCATTCTACTGCCTGCAGACACGCGAGTTTCTACCATCGTCTAACCTCTGAACAACACAGCACAGGTTGACTGAGTAGCTGAAGTCAACAGGATACAGTGAGGTGACCAAGGGTCACGGTTTTCCAGGGGCAGTCCCTGTTTCTGTCCCCGTTGACCGTGTGTTAAAAACAAAGTAAAATCATATTTTACGTGGCAAGAACAACCAAGAAGCGGAGGCTATTGGTTGACCTCTCAATTGTGTTGTTCAACAGAGGGGGCTGCACACTATAGCAGTTCATATCACTTTTCTTTTTTTGCTTCTTCTAACTTCTTTCTTGGCTAGTTTTTAGAGAAAACTGCTGTGTGAAAACACGGCCAGAAGCTAGCTTGTGTCAAGTGGATCCAAATCATCACCAAAAATGTCTTTTAAAGCCAGGAGGAGTGGATAGAGATAGAGGAGGGAAGGAAATGATATAACTACAGAGCCTTCCAATTTAGTATTTTTATTTTCCAACAGGATTTACAAAGTTACTTTAGTTTAGTTTAATTTATACCAAATTTATCAGTCGGCTTGCACAATAATCTATTACAGTGCAGCACTTACTGTGGTCAAAATGAAAGTGGAATTGTTCCTCCTTTTTTATTTCATATATAATAACACTGGATATTCTAATGGTATATTGACTGCTGAATTGGACATGTCCCTAGTTTTCATTTCAGAAATCTGGTTACCTCAGGATACAGTGCAGCTTGGTGAAACATGAGAGACTAGCGAGGGAGCTTTGCATCGAGCCTCAAGGTAAACACTGGAGACCAAGTCACACTGTATTACATTTTCAGCATCACTGATATCGCCACTGCAACAGTCATTTGATTTAGGGAGATCTCATTTTCAAAAGCAGGGAATCTGCGCTTTGTTGTCAGAGGATCTTTGAACATCAAAAGAATCAAATGCTGTGTGATATGAGAAACGCAAATGAACTAACATGCACACACACACGCCAGCACTGGGGACAGTGCAGAACATCTGTGATCAGCATTAGTCAGATGGATCTGCTTGAATTAGCATGAAAATCCAACTAGCAGACAGCGATAAAGGCGAGATTCTTCTGGCACATAGGGAAAGAGAAGACCGACAGACAGAGGAAGAGAGAGAAAAAGGGCAACAGATACTGGGACGTAACCAAATAGTTTGATATTTTCACTCCCAACGCTGCACTGGCTCATTTTTGTAATTTACTTACAAGGGCAAGGCAGCGCGCCTGAGAACATGAATATAGTTTGAGCAGCAGCCTGAGCGAAAGGGATATTAGAGAGATAGGAAGCAGAAGAGATGGAGTTGAGAATAAATGGGGAGGGGAGGAAAAATGGGAGAGGCAGACAGGGGAACTCATTAACTTCTCTTTAATAAAGCCCAAGTCACATGGGGACGCTTTCATTCCTTCATCTATTCAGTCCCTCATGCACACACGCACGCATGCACACACGCACACACACACACACACAATACACTCTAGTGCATCACTGATCACCTCCAGATTACCACACAGACAGTGATCATAACCACATCTCTAAAATCATTTGACTTACATTTAAATCACTAACCTGTGGAGCTTCATTAGCGGGATGTCCCTGATGAAAATCTGAGTGAATTTTTCTCTTTTAGCTAAAGGTAATATGACCAAGTCACATTTGGGGTAAGTTACATATCCACAAAAGCATAATATACATCAGGCACTTATTAAAGTGTAAGTTATTAAAAGTAAACTTTGTTGAGTTCATTGGGATTTCCCCAGGCAGGTTCAGATCCTGCTGACAACGCCAAATTGACGAAGAAAACTTTTGCTTCTGTTCAGTCTTCGTTTGGATGAACGTGAGAATAAAATGAAGGAGCCTCATTTGCTCCTATTTGAATGTATGAGTTTAAAACAACACATATCCGTGCACAGAAAAGATCCTGGCACAGGAGAGCACTACATAATATGAGCGACAATGTGTCTCTCTGATACTGGAGACTCTCTCTAATCTGTGTATTGGACAAGCAACACTCCTGAAGCATTCTATTCTGAAGGGCACGAAGGCCTCTCAGATCAACCACATAATATATCAGCCCTTATTAAAGTTGTTAAAGTGTCTTTACTCACTAACTACTTATAAATTCTCCAACACAGCCTTTGCAGCTGTGAATCCTTCAGTGCTGACAATAAACTCTCCACAACTTTATTCTGTGAATCAATTACCGGAGTTGCTGACAGTGAAGTGGCTCATTGTAAATATTTTCTAGACTCAACGCAACTCAATACGGTAAAGAAACTCAATATCTTAAAGCAACAGCACACATGCTTTGAGAAAATCTGCAAATATGAAGGAGAGGCAGAACATTTTATTATCCCTTTTCTACTCGCAAGCCATCTTCAAAGAGTAAAAAGGGGAAAGCATTTCCTTGATAAACATTGAAACTGGCGCTGGGCCCAATTCCAGATTCCCCTTTTGTCGTTATCGTCTGTGGGATAAGTTTGCTCTGACTGGGAGGCATCGGAGCGGGACTATGCTTAGATACTATAGGGATGGAAAGCAGGGATTGTAGCATTAAAGCTTCCTCTATATCTGAACATCCATGCCTTCCCCAGGGGCCAGACAGCAAGGCTAATTTAAGAAGCGTGGGCCCTGTCAGCTGTCATTAGCATGCGCGATCACAGACGCACACAAACACACAAGTGGGCACATTTATCCAAAAACACACACATGCACCCGCACACTCGCTGCACAAAGCTAATTCCAGAAATGTGGGCAACTGTCAGAAGTCATCATCCGAGAGTACAAAGCCAACCAACATGTTACACAACCTGGCGCTCTAATGGGTGGAGGAGGAGAGCTAGAAGGAGACAGACAGCAGAGAGAGTGGAAGAATTATTGATTATGGCTGAATAACAACACAACGGACCAAAACAGAAAATAAATTGCAAGTGCCTGCTTAAACATGGACCCCATCAGCCCAGCCAGTGTGTGAAGCAAATGACCCTTTTGCCATGTGAAGGTGTGTTCATCACACGAGTGAGTGTTCGGGTTGCCAGAGACTAAACAAAATAACAAAAAGATAAGAGAACTCTTCCACAACATGCGATAACAACAATTGTCTGGGTTCATTGCATGTCACACTGCAGGATGGGTCTAGATAAAATCTTGGACCACAATCTGTCTCAGACTGTATTTTGAATTTTTGTGCATGATATGCCTTTATTTTTGAGAGGCCAGAAAATATTTCACTGCTTTACGTTGCTTGCACACAGCTTTTTCTGACTGAAACTGCCATTATATAAGCCAAATATCATTCTCTACAAACTGGTCACACTCCATAGGCAGAATCAGTAATTTTACCTCACAGAAAACAGGAATTGCGGGTCTACTGCCGCCTTGATCAGTTACTTTATTTGTGTAACTGTGTGTAGACCAGCAACTCCTGTGATCTGCAAGGTAAAGTTGTGAAAATATTCTAAATAGAGGGTACACTTAAATTGATATTTATTTTTTCAGGAGGACCTTAAGTGGCTAAAATCTGTTTTGCTGTTGACTCCATCCACAGCAGTTCAAGTTCTGCGGTCTTATCTGCATCCCAAACCTGGGGTATATCAACTAGGGAATAATTTTGAAAAACAAGTCTGTAGAATATGATGAATTGCAAAATTTCTGCAGCAACAATATTTAATTTGAAATGGTATTCTGACACACATTTTGCCAATAACAACTATTGCACCTCTTGCTATTATAAAATTGCATAAGGCCATATTGTGATTTTGATTAAAAAAAATGTTTAGCCCTATAAAGTCACCCTGCATCTACTGTAGGTCGTATACTGACTGTCATCCCTCATACAACCCTGCATCATAAATCCAAACTGTCCCTTTAAGCCCCAAGGCCACCAGGTCATCTGACAGTATCACTTTTGACGAGTTTTGAGGCATGTCAGATTGAGTGATAGATGCTTTAATGAACTGAAGCGCTGCAATGTAAATAGAAAGAAATGTGTCACTTCATGTCAGTTTGCAGCAGCAGTCAGATTCTGAGAATTTGGTCCTTCATTTCTCAGGCTCTCTGAACTTTGGCCGCCTGTCACCAGTGCTCTAAATCAGACATCTGCAAATGAGTCTCGCCGAGCTATGACCGCTGTTTTTGATTGAAGACTGGAGATTTTACCACGTTTCTCTCATGATTATAAAATATTGTTTAGCTGTATGGGACAGCTCGAGATCACACAGTGGACAGAGTCATTACCGACGTTTGTCTGTGTGTGAGCAAGGTCAGTCAAAAGACCACACACACAACGGCTGTCACTCTCTATTACTCCGTCCTCCATAAAATCAAGCAAAATACACAAATACTCAGACATACAAATCCCAGTGAGAGACAGATGAGGGGTGTTTTACTTTACAGTTCTCGTTCTCAGTGATCACATCCAGGTGTTCTGTGATGAAGAGGGATTTCAAAGCAGGGACGTGCAATTGCCAGTCTCCAGGGGCGACTGCGGCCCGTCCTATCAGAGCCGTACGTTTCCCATCCGCCTCAATGGGCTGCCGACCATTTTGTGTCACATCAGTCCTTCGCTACAGACATCAAAGGGACTTTTAAACCGTGATCAAATAATTCCAACAAACATGATGCAACGACTGCCACCTAAGGAATCCATATGCCAGCAGTCGCGCAACACTGTCTCTCAGTTACGGCATGCAGGAACTAATTTTCCCATGACACCGTGTGACATTCCTCGAGCAGATTTCCATCTCATCGTCACAGTGTGCACGATCGCTCATTCACTCATATGATACAACTTAGGGGTTTGGCACTGAAATACATTAGCATTTTAGAATATATTAGCATACCCAAAGGGAACTGCGGTAACATTGATTACAAGTAACCGCATGCATTTAGATGCTGCTCTGCTTCTCATCACACACAATATGCCATCGCTACAGCCGTCCCTTCCCCCCTTTTCACACACACACACACACTCACACACCTTGTCTTGGTGAAGCAGTTCCAACCCCTGCTGCGAAGCAGGTGCCGTGATACGATTCTCCCTCCCTCCATGCATGCTGACACACATGCATGCACACAGACACACACACACACAAGTACATGCACACACGTACACATGCATGTCATCAAAGACAGAGCTGTGAAGCAGAGGTGACAGGTCTCTGGTTCCATGCCATCCTCAGCAAATGTAGCGCTAATTGCCATTCCCCCACTGTTAGGGAGCAGCGTGCCTCCAACATGGGGCCCATATGGACCCCAAGATGGAGTCATCTGCTGCCCACTAGAGGATCATGTGAAGAGAGAACGACTACGTGTTCACTGTGGTAAGACACCTGAGCAAAATTCACAAGGAAAAATATCTGAGTTGTCGATTCCTTTGTGTATTCAGCCCTCAGCTCATGAACTCGTGTTTGGCAGCTGGGCACAGGCACATGTAGAAGCTGGTGTTGTTAGTATGACAGCTGATTAGAGAGATGAGAGATTTGAGTGTGACACCTCTAATGATCTCTTCATCTGATTGACGGGCTAGGCAAGGCTCCAATTCACACATCTCGCACATCACAGAATTTGGTGCACATACAGCAAAGAGGGTCAGCATGTCAGACACACACACTCCACACAGACAGAGAAATATGCCACACACACGGCTCCACTGGATGTTAGAAAAAGACTATTTGCTTCCATAAATCCCTCCTGTGACTTCCAGAATATTCTGCTATTATGTTGGCCCTAGCAGGGCCATTTCCTCCCCCAGTTAGCCTGTCATCAGGGCATTGTACTGTATTGTCTGGGAGAGAGCCTAAATGGGGCCCTTTCAGGGGTATTTTCAGGTACTTTCATGGAAGAATGGAGAGGATATTCATATCACATTTCAGTTTTTCTATCGCTGAGCAAACACAGTTTTGGACAACACACAGACATGCCTGCATTGACACACACGAAAAACACACACCGGCACTTCCTTCGCTGACCCAAACGAGCGAGTCAAGTGCATTCCAGCTCCCAGCGATTTCCTCCATCTTCTCCCAACAGACAGGATCCCATTACAAGCGCCTGGCTGTTATCTCTCACAGAGGCAGCAGCAAACATTGTAATACATGTTGCAAAGGGAGCATCCTAAACATTTCTAGAAGACATCTGTAACGCTGGAACAAAAAAAAATATATGACTTCAAACTCTGGAATTGGCCGTCGCTTCCAAAATTGTTCTTCTAAAAACGTATTTGATTAACCTGCTCCGCTAAATGAGGGCAGACCGATCCGTCCAGATTTCTTAAAGGTGCTGGCATGCTGCGGCAGGCTCCTTTAATTGCACCCTCACTGATCCATCTCGTGATTATTGGCAATTATCTGTCAATTAGCAATGTGCTGATGTCACCACGATGTGAAAGGCATAGCAATCAGGAGCTGTTAGTGTAGAAATGGTCGTCCATACTAATGACCCAATCTACTGTCCAGCTTGCACAGAGGACCCTGTGTGTTGGTGTGTGTGTGTGTGTGTTTGGTTCAGTAACTAATCTCCAGTGTGACTGTAGCGATCACAGCGGAGCAGGCCTGTCAACACCGCTTCATGTCTACACTGCTCAGTACTTTCGGGGGCTCCTAAATGGGATTCATATGCCAGTCAAAACGACCTTGACTGAAACACACTTAACCCCTCCTTCAACAGCCCCCTTCCCACCCATCACCCCAGCGAGGTGCCCCATTTCTTTGAGTCAAATTAAATGTGTGAAGAATTTTCATGCAATATAACTGAATTTTGATAATTGCTCCATTAAAATGATCTGGGCTGAGGGAGGTGGTGGACGGAGATCCTGAAAGAAAATCAGACTAAGTGGCAGAAAAGTGGAGACCATATTTCAAAAACATCCTAAAAGCCATAGCAGCCATTATGACATGAAATAATAGGGTAAACACAGTTGTTACTGATGATGATGATTAGAGCCCTGCACTACAATAGTGCATATTGGTTCATTAGAAGGGTTCTGCTATACTAAATGGAATGGGACCTGAATTAATATCATTAATAACACCTTTGTTTACCCAACTATGTCATATCAATATGGCTGGTGAAAAAAAAGTCTTTCACAGACTTTAAGAGATAGTGCGGATTATTTAATGTGAGGTTGTAAGAGGCACTTATCACCAACATGGAAGCTAAGCAATAAACTGCTGTGGACGGGGTCAGCAGCAAAACCAATTTTAGCCACTTAAAAAAGGTCAGCCTAAAAAAAAAATCAATAGCAGTAAGTGAACGCTGTGTTTAGAGTATTTTCTCCGCTTAACTTTGCCGTCAGACAGCCTTTTCAGACGGCAAACTGCTGTTATATAAGCCAAATATCACTCTCTCAAAATCAACCAAACTCCATGGGTGAAATCAATCATTTTACAGAAGAGAACACAGGAGTTGCTGGTCTACAGTTGTGTCAAACTGTTGGTTTGTTTGTGTTATTGTACGGTATTAACATACTCAAGTTTGAATGAAGCACATGACTCAGCTGGCCCGATTCATGAGATTGATGAATTGGGCCAGCAACCCCTGCGTTCTCTGAGGTAAAATTACTAATTTCACCCATGGAGTTTGGTTGGTTTGGACAGAGAGCGATATTTGGTTCATCTAATGGTGGTTTCTTGTTTGAAAATGCTGTCTGGCAGCAAGGCAAAGCCGTGAAAAGATTCTAAATATAGCACACACTTAAACTGATTTAGATTGTTTTAGGTCTGCCTTTTTAAAGTGACTGAAATACCTTTTGTGAGCCTGGTGTTTCTCCAAGCTGGGGACGTGCCTACCGGTAACTACTGTGCGTAATAAACCGACTATCATTAAGTACCTCATATATCCCCACTTCAAATAAACCGAACTATCCCTTTAAACTATAAACGTCCTTGAATTGATGTACTTTGAGTTTGTTTTGTAGCTAACTTTGGGGCATTGTTTTACATGGGACAAACCCTTTGTTTGCCCTGTTAGATGTTTACAAAAGCACAAAGAGACATAAGAGATGACAAATCATCCTTGTATCCACCAAATGCAACCAATCCATCAGACACACACTCGCCTCCTCAAATAAACAGAGGACGCTTACGACATCTGTCATTCGCTTCCTATGCTGTGATCCATGATATGATCACAACGCTCATACGTCCTGGACGATTCACGATCAATCTTCAGAGCCGAGACAACAGACAGACAGAGAGTCAGACAGGAAGAGACAGAGAGAGTGGCTTCTTGTTTGCTTTTTTTGTCTTTTCCGCTTTTTCAGACGCACTACAACCATCCATCATGCTTTTTCCCTTAGAAGCAACCGAATGATGTTTATCAAAGGAAGTAGATTTTCAAGGCATTACCTGAGCCTCAAATTGATTGAGAACATGTGCGGAAATGCAAGTCACTCTGCACAGTTTCTCTATGTTTTCAGCTGTCAATAATAGCTGAAAGAAAGTGTCCTCTTTCAGCCAATCATTGCCAGGTGTCTGAAAGCCCTTTTAGAGCAAGCGATTGAGTGATTTTTTTTTTTTTTTATTCATGCTTGAATCTGCTCACACATACGCACACACAGATAGACACAGTCACGGACTCACACAGTGACCTTGTCAGGAGTCGTAACCATCACACGAAGTGAGCATTACACATATGTATCTGTCTGTTTCACCTTGGGTTAGATAAGTCCATGGATCAAGTATTCTTTATAGACGCGAAAACGGTTGGTGTTGTTGGATTGTTCAAGAAGTAAAGGCAAATTTTTGAACCTTGAAAATAGCATAAACTCAGCTGGCACCAGGTGGCCTGTTCAGATTTTAATAGAGCCCCTTTATTCACTCACAAAAAGGGGGAGTCATCAACACACGCTACCTCACACACACACACACACACACACACACACACACACACACACACACACACACACACTATGAAAGAAAGCTGACGGGATCAATACGTAGTCACACATATCTGTGATGCACAAACACACAAAGATACCAAGAAATTTCTCAGAATTTCATTAAATGATAAAGAGAAAAGACCTTAGAAAACTGCAAGCCTACAAATCACAGTCACACACGGCTTTGAAAAATATTCAAATACAGTGTTATTTCTCCTTCATCGCCCTAACCTGTTAAGTGCTGTGTAAAAAAACAAGAAAAAAGGGAAGACTAAAGCCTTGGCATGGAGAACAAAAAGTCTGGGAGACGGTCACACTACAACAAATCCCTGCATGACTCCACTTGGCCAGCTGCTTTTGTCAGGATAGCCATTTTGTGATCGTTATTACAACAGTCAGTATTAACATTAACGCAAGTTGGAACATGACATATCCATCTGAAATGACTGGGAGCAACTGAGTAATGTTCTTCATTCAAACTTGAGTATGTTAATACCGTAATGATGCCCTTTCATGAGGAAAGTGATTGAGATCAGCCGGGTTTAGCGTGAGGAAAAATACACAGGGTAAGGGAATTGAACTTCAAGTTATTTTCTAATAAATCCACACATTTAATTATGTGATTTATTGTGCAATTCTAAATATAACAGAATAACAGATTAGATTAAAGAGTCATACAATTTTGTGGAAATGCAAAGCAATGGAAAGCAGACCTACAGTCTCCCGACAGGGTATTGAAATTTACATACAAACTAGGCTTTAATATCAAATCCAGAGCTTTAAATCTTAATGTGTTCAAATTTAAGATAATCCGGCAGAAATAACAGATTTCTAGAGTCAACAAAAATGGCAGATTAAATGGTCATTAAATTACACACTTTCACCAAGCCTTATTAGGGCCCTGCAACGTTATGGTGAACTCACTAATCGACTCACTAATATTTAAAGGATGATGTTTGTGCTGGACATTATGATACAAGACAGTGTTGGTGTCATAGCAGCCAGTCAAACACTTTAAATAAAAGATTTTTATGTTTAATACAGAACCCAACCAACATATTAACTGACTGTTGTTTTGCTTGTTTTTATTTGTTAGCTTTTGGCAGATTTGATTTATATTTCATCCCCTTTCTTAAATCAGGCTCCAATAAATCACATATTTTTCTCTATTTGTTTTCTTTTTTTTAAATTAATAGTTATTTATAATCATTAAAAATACCGGCCCTGGCCCTGATGTCATTTTGAACAAACACACAATCGCATTGACTGTTAAACTGTAAAATATCCTGCCTCCATAACACGTTTGTCACAAGTGTTAACCACATTCAGGGAATCATTGCAAAAATGTGTTTCTATTTATTATATTCTGTATAAAGACTATCGGCTGATATATCAATATCAGAATCTTTTTTATTCCCTGATACTGGCATCAGTCCAAAAAGTCCAGTATCGGTCAGGCCCTAGTTTTATGTAACTGAGTAATTCTCAAACCTATAATATTTGTTTTGTGGATGTTGAAAGCATTGGCATGGCTCAGCTCTACCCTGAAATACTACAGTATGCAAATTGCCATCATAATGCTAATGGATATTACACTGCATATGGCATACTCACAGGAACAATTCTGGCTATGACAGTCTAAGGTAAGAGATTCTTAGAACACAATAGAACCAGACACACAATCTATGTGATAATTTGTAAGAACTGATTTAGAGTACAATATACACTCACATCCAGTCAAAATCATTTATCATTTACTGAGCTTGTAGGAGAGATTCAAGGCTGCGCTGGCGTGCATTTAGAAGAGAATTTATGATAAAAGAGGGCCGTGCTGGATATTGTACATTAATAATCTCGCATCACTTGTACGTCAAGGATGTATCTTTTGATATTGTTGAAATTTTGCCTAAAACTGATGCGACACAGGCAGGGAAACCGCTGTACAATTACGTTCAGCCCGGCTCAGCGGGAACGTTTGTCATCTTGACATATCATCAGCTGAGTGCGGCGCGGCCGCGGTTTGAAAACTTGTGCATCTGAACGAGCACATCTGTTCGTTCAAGTTCACGTTCCACTTTACTTTATTTAAAAGTACCTGACTGCATGCCATATGTGTGTACAGTACATTCAGGCAGTTCATTTCCCCCCAGCTCTCAGAAACGGGCTGACTCCGCCCAGACATCAGTGTCAATCTGATGAGTGGGTGTCTAACAGTGTGTGAAGCTCACATCAAAGGCACGCCGCTTTAAATGCCCAGCCTTGGGAGAAAGCAGGGAGGGGAAAAGACTTCATAGGAATAAGGGATGAGGAGGGAGGGAACAATTGGAGAGGGGCATGGATTTTTTACTGTTCAGTGAGCCCCATTACAGAACAGGTTTTGGGTTAGGAGGAGTGTTTGACTGAGACGGCTACGCTAACTAGTTGAAACAAGACTTCCTTCATAGATTTAGCAGCAACCTCGACAAACAAGCTTACACCAACAGCAAATACAGACACTTTCCTGACTCACTGCGCCAAACAATCTTCTCCACATTATTCATTACAGCTGAGATTTTTTATAAAACTGCAAATCGCACTCCCCACAGACATCCAAGGAGATGTACTCTCATAAAGATACACACACACACACTCCAAAGGGCTGCGTGCGCTTAGGGGTTAGCAGCCAGAACCACCAGCCTCCTCATTAGCACAAATAAGATCGTAGGCAGATACAGGCCTATCCCTCTCTCCCCCTCTGTCGCTTTGTCCCTCTTTGCCTCTGTTCTCTTGCACAAATGAGTCCTAATCCTTGTCCTCTAACTCGCCTCTAACTAAAAGGATAGCACGTACAGCTGCAGAAGGACGACACAAGAGGAATGCTACTCCACCCTCTCTGTGGGATGTTTCCTCTCGACTTATTTGTGCCTCTTCTACAGGTACACCTTTAATGAAATTGGACGAGATTTATGACCCGCAGGATGTTTGGTTGAGATGTGACCTCAGGTTGCATTACATTACAATGAGTCCCCTTGGCCTTTACTGTCATAACTATTCATGAAGGGGAGGGGAGGTCAACAGGCCAACATGAGCTGGAATCAGTTTGTCAAGTCGGTTATCAATAATAAATATGAGAAATATGCAAACTGGGAGAATATATTTGCTATTACTGAATATTATCATTCTCTCAAGCTTGAATTTCCAATGAACACTCTAGGATATAAGGGTTCCAAAAGGGTTGTTCTGGAGGCTTAATTCCATTAAGAACCTTCTGAATCCACAGAACCCTTTTTGGAAGATTGTCAAGAATTGTTTAAATCAATATACTAGCTGGGTGAATTCATGTTAGCATTCTTAGAATGTGGATACGTTCTGGATAGAACACCCACTGAGAGTTTTGCATGGAACAATTACACCATGCAAGGGTTCTCTGTATAACTTATCACACTGGGGTCTGTTGAAGCCTTTTACAGACGGTTCTAGTCATAAACTAGTCTAGTCTAGGCTGAACTCTGAAAGGGTTCCGAGTGGAACTTTTACAAAACAGCCTTTCACTGGGTCCCTTCCCAGCTAAAAAATTCTGGTTCTTGAATCGGTTCCATTCAAAATTCTTGGAAGCTTGGTGCTATATATTGAACCAGCCTGTGTTTCCACCAGTTTGGAACTTAACTGCAATCAAGGATGTCATCAACCGGGGATTCTAGCAGAATTCACAATGATCCACCTTCTTTGGTTCCCAAGGAAAACCTCCTCTTCTTTGGTCGCAGCTGAGAACAGAATTGTCAGGTTTGGAACCAATTTATTTCAGTCAAAAGCCTCAGACCTGTTCATAATTAGGTGCTTGAACCGAAACAGACCCAGTTCCATGTTCGTGGAAAAGGCTTCAGAGAGGGCTTGAAGTGGAATGTTTATAAAAGGTTCTATCAGGAACCAAAAATGGCTCTCTTATGCTTTTCCATGTTACACTGTCTTTGCCTTTATAACCTGAACAGAAATCGAAAGGCAAACAAACCACCTTTGACCTTATCTTTTTTAGGGAAATGCCTCTTTCACCCCGTCAGTCTCCTAGTTGCACTGCAGCCGGGCAGGCGACTGCTTGTAGATCCAGAAGCTGTCCACTCATTTCCCATTACCCTCTGTGCTTCAAATCAATAGTTAATTACCTCCAAAAAGCTCTCTTCTTATCCAGCTAGAGAAGTGGACAGCGCAGGGCAGGCAGAAATTTGCCTGGCAGAGGGCTTCTGTGTTATGCAGGGTGAAAACTGTCCTCCCACCACTGCTACTTATTGGCCCATCAGTGTCCCTCTCAGAAGCTGGCATTCCATTTTGAACTGCGCAGGCACTTCATTTCTCTCCACCACATGAGTTTCATTTCTCATGCTAACGCAGAGACACACAGTGAGACGCAAATATTCATGCACAATTTCTCTCTATCTGCCCCTATCTTGCCAAGAACCCAATGCTTAATAAGAGATTACATTTATGGTGAGGAGAAGGGCAGGCGAATGGTGAAATATGTCCACATGTCCTGAACCTGGGAGAGGCACTGCCTCTTACTCATTAATAATGGGACAGGCCCCAGGCCCGGGCCCTTAGCTCTCCGTCTCTACTCATTTCCTTTCCACACATCAAAGCTGTGTATGTGAGTGTGTTGGGACTCTTGCTCACTCACATCTGTGCATGTGTGTGTGTGCTTGTCAGTCCCTATGAGAAACAGCCTGTGGAGGAGCCGGCTTTTATTTAATCAGAAGTGGAGCAGCTTCCACCACCAACCGTAATTTCAGCCCTATTAACGTTCTGCCTTTAATTCCTTTGAGCGCTGGAGACGCAGCATCCTCTGGGCTGATGATTCACTTTAAATGCAAAAAGTACCACAAAGTTATTTTACTCGTATAGCAGCAAGTTAATATATTGTACATTAGACTTAAAAAGCAAGGGATCTGCTAAATAAACACAGTGTAACGGAGACAGTTTGTAATGGGTACACTCTTAGAAACAAAGGTGCTAACTAGAGCCATAGAAAGTTCTTGAGCTTGTCCCTGTTAAAGAACAATTTTTGGTACCTGGTAGAAAGCAGGATTATACCTAAAACCCATCTCTGAAAGGTTCCATCCTGAACCCCTTGTGAGGTGAACCCTTCTATGGTGTTCCACCCTGGGAGTTCTATCCAGAGCTTTTTATCCCTTCAAATGACGCAAACAAGAACCCACCCTCAGGGCGTTCTATCCAGAATCCTTTCACATCAAAGGTTTCATCTAGAATCTCCTAGAACCATTTTACATTCCAAAAGTTTAATCTAGCTAATCTAACCCGAGGGGTCAATTAAGGGGACTCCAGATATATCTACACTTAAAAATAACATCTGAAACATCAATAAACATTTGAATATTTGCATGAAAAGGGTTCTTAATGGAACTTACAAAGAGCACTTTCTACAAAAAAGAGCTCTTCAGGAGCAAATGGTTTTGGGTAGAACCTCAGCCCTTCAAGAAGAACCAATTTGAGACCCATAATTGGGAGTTACCAAGTGTGCACAGTGAGCTAAATAGATATTCTTATCAGTTTGATTGTGGACTTCTCACAAGTTTCCCACGCATTGAAAGTCACAGTCACAAAAAACTCTGCACTGTGCTACGCCTGCCTCCTCCTCCTCCCTCAGCCTTTGCCCCGCAGCCCTGCAGCTTGCAGCCCTTAAGCCTGAGCCTTAGGGCTTAAAAGTCAAATTAAATCATTCTGTGCCTGACTCCGAAACAGATCTCATTATAACAATCATAAATGAAGCTCTTTGTTCCTACGAGCCTACAACCCCAACAGTCTCTTTACCTTCTTCCTGTTCCTGCCAATGCTGCGTCTATTACATCTTCAGAAGGACAGGCTCATATTTCACTTTTTCTCCCTTGTAGTAAACCCTCTAATGTTTCATAAATGCATCTGTTTTTAACTAAAAACTGTGGGGGAAAGAGGCAGGTGAGGGGAGAAAGACCAGTAGAAACAACCAATTACTCCCAGGCAGGAAGGTTTGAGAGCGGAGGTAGGAAAGAAAGGGGTGTAGCTTGCAACTACTCTCAGGTTTAATTAAAATTTCTTGAAAAAAAAAGAACAACGGCCAGGAAGTCATTCAACAACAGGGCTTTGTGGATCTGGACCGGCCAGAGCTGATGCGGGGAGGGGCTGGGGTGGACAGGGGCTAAAGGGGCCACGAGGTGGAAGAGAAACGGTGGATATGGGGCTGTAAGCATAGAGGCCCCAGGAGCCATGCTGTGTGAACAGTGGGAAATAAGACTCGATAATCAATGCTTTCTCTTCTCGCCTCTGAACTCAACAAATATCGAAGAGGCTCCCCTTTCCTGCTGACTGAACAACTGTCACCCAATCTCTAGGACAGGTGATAATGGAGGGAGGAAAGAGCCTGAACGACAGAAAAATAATGAGAAAAGAACATTTTTCACATCACCATCCTTGAGTGGTGGGGAAGCTGGGTCACTGCGCCCAATCAATTACTAGCATTGCCATTTGCCACTACAGTCTTAGAAATAAGACGTCCAAAGGGTTCTTTATGAAGGGCTAAGGTTCTACCCAGAACCATTTGCTTCTGAAGAACCTTTTTTATAGAAAGGGTTTGTCAAGGTTTTCTTTGTAAGACTGAGTGTTCCATTAAGGACCCTTTTTGTCAAGGGTTCTGTGTACCATAATATAAAAGAACCCCCTATGTGGGCTATGGATGAAACCCTTGGAATATAAAAATATATTGGGTTACAGGTAGAACCCTAAGGGTTATACCACAACTCAAAAAGGGTTCTCCTATGGGAGCAACCTGAAAAAGCCTTTATGTTTCTAGTTAGCGCCTCTTTTTCTGAGAGTGTAGGTGTGTCTTGGAAAGTTATCTTTAAGTGTGTGCGCATCGAGCCTTGGTGAGTATACGTCTGTGGGAGTGTGCGTCTGTGTCCGTGTTGTGTGTCTGCCATTAGAGGGAACTGGCTTCACCAGGAAACAGATGACTCACACAGTTTGAGGTTGAACTGTGTCACGAGCGTCACCGCTTTCACTCCTGCGCTCTAATGTGTTTCGTATGTTGCTGATGCAGTGGGTCTGCTTATCCCTGAGATTGGACAGATAAGACGTTAGCCCTCGTCCCACAGTCAGCCACCTGCTCTGATAAGGGCCGAGCACGAAGCAAGACGGGCGGAACCTGACACTGCTGATTGCATCTCCGCCGCAAATCTGTGCACACGGGAATGCGTGGAAGACACTGGAGGGCGTCGTGGTAAAGAACATGAAATAACCGCAGGCCGAGAGAAAGAAAACAAGATCCCAAGTCTGGAATGGAACCAGCCAAATGCATACAAACATACATACAGTACAGTGTGTACTGCTCTCTCCAGTCTCCCTCGATGCCGTTCATTCTCACACTGAGACATACACAAAAATGCGCACATGCATACCAGCCCCCAACCTGCATCCACCATCTGGCCTTCCCAAGGCTCAGATGTCTCTGGGGTAAGGTGAGCTGTGAGGGGACTCTGTGTGCGTATGTGTGCAGGAGAGAGAAACAGAGCCAGTGATCATATTATCCAAGAGAAGATACGCTCTATACAGTACTGCAATATGTGAGAAACCATATTGTGAGGGGGGAAAAAACCCCGCACAGACCACAGATTCTCGCCACAGTGCCTGCATGCAAGCACAATACTTTGACAGAAAAGGCAGCACAACACATTTACAGCACTGCAGGTACATGAGCTGCAGGCAGCGGTTTGCACTGGGGGTCGTCATAGCTGACTAGGCTGCGTAAGCGCACCTTAACACCGAGTAGTCTTTTCACTGTGGGCAAAATAAAGCCTCCATTATGGGATGAGGCCATGTCTGCTGCCCCTGCCAGCCATAATGGCTTTAGCACTCTACTGACGACACAGGCACCCGGACGTACAATACACACAACGCCGTACAAAACGAGTGGAAAATTGAATTCTACTTCAGGTGGTCCCAGGTCAGCAGTAGTGCCCGTGGCCAAAATACACTTGTACACTCATGTGAGCACTCACACACACACTCACACACATAGTCCACCTCAGACCACGAGCTAATGTTCGGCTTATATTTTCATTCTTCTCTTTTCTAACCATTTGAAACGAGGGAGCAGCGGAAAGGAGCAATCTTGCATTCACATCCATTAGAGACTCCACAGGACTCTTTTCACAGGCTGTCTCCTCCGCACAGCTGGTGAGCTCACAGGCACGCACAACTTACATCATCGGGTAGTAGTAGAGTTCTTAACTCAATACTACATGACAAGCCTCGCAGAGCTGGTCTGTGTCACTACGAGCTCAGTTTTCACTATTAGATTTAAAGGGATAGTTCAGATTGTATCAGGCACTTAACTATAGCCATATATAATCATAACCATGACTCAACCATAGCACGTCCCCAGTTTATATAACAGCGATTTCCTCAGAAAAGGCCGTCTGATTGCAAAGCAATACAGTGAAAATATTCTAAATATAACATATACACTTTACAAGCTGATTGATTTTTTTAGGGTGACCTTTTTTAACTGCCTTAAATAACAGTCCACAGCAGTTCATTGCTTAGCTTCCATGCTGGTTCCCCTCTCGCTTTCTTCCTGAGTACCTCATACAACCTTACATGGAATTATCCGAAATATCCCTTTAAGTCTTTGAAACAAATGAAAATCGTTTGAGCCTGACCAGATGGACGGTGGGCCAACCTGAGATTGTGCAGTATGTTTAGATGATGATGTGGCTTTCCTTGATTAAATATGACATTTTCAAAACAGCCAGCATGCTTTTCTAGTTTAAAAATGCAAAGCAATGACCAGTAAGAGCCCGTAGAGTTGTCCATTTGTCCAGTCACATGCATGAAGGGTTCATGTTGACGTCTGAAGCAGAGAGCTGTCAATCATCTACTGTGCACCCTGCTTGCACTGACATCCATCTCATGCAAATGTCTCTTGAGCCTTGCCAAACCACAACACACTGCAGTGAGATGTTGGTCTGGCAAAGCTTGGCGTTACCCTTACAGGGCTACTACTATATCCAAAGTCAGTTTGAAAAAAAAAAAAAAAACACCAGTAGCCGCTTTAAATTAGAAAAGAACTCACCAAGAGAAGAGGGATACTGAAATGTGATACTTTGTGAATCCCGGGAGGCACGTTTGGACTTTTTCTCCATGGTGAGGTCAGAGCAGAGGGTCAGCTTGAGACAATGCCCCTGGAGCTGAGTCACTGTCTTGCTCAAGGACGCCTCAGCAGGGCTGGAGCCCTTTAACACTCTGTCCTCTAACCTTTCTGATCAATATGTCACTCTGATGCTCCAGATTAATTTATATCAACAGTGTGTGGGTCTGACTTCCATAACTGGTATCTGATGCTTAAGGGAGCAGTATATAGCAACTGCACAACCAAACATGAGTGCTGCAGTCCAACTTGGAAGATGGAGCCATAGACAGTATTATTATCATATTTTTCTATTATCTAAATAAGTTGAAATCCTATTGTTGTTTCCTCCAACCCTCTCCTCCCCAGATTCAAGGAAGCTCAGGCAGGCTGTAGGAACACTGCAGGAGTGCAAGATGAGCACAGCGTTGTAATTTGACAATAACAAGCGACAATGACGCATTATACATTTCTTCTTCACACTATCATTATTATTGTTTACTCAGGAAGCCACAATAATCTCCATTCCATCCACTTGGCTCCTGAGGATGAAGCATTACCATACCAGGTACTTAACACAGCATCCTTAGGGACTGGTTACAGCACATTACTAATGTTCTCTTATCATACTTATGCTGAATGCCGCCGCTGTTTTACCCCAGCGTAGCGTGGCACAGCCGTCAGATAACTGAGACAACCCAGTGTTCGTTTACTTCCACAGCCTTGTTCAAGCGCAGGCCACTCATTTGTAAAACACGCGTACTGTATCTTTTTCTCAAAGTCGCTGACCTCCCTCCTTCTGTCTCCCTCTCATCTTTTTTATCTCCCTCGGTCCCTGTCTATCTTTCAACCACTGTTTCACCCCCCCCCCCCCCCCCTTCCCTTCCCCTCCATTTCTCCTCTTCCCTCTGCCACCCAGTTCCAGGCCGTTAAATGAGCGGGCTTATCTAAGCCTAATTGGTTTAAGGGCAAACAGAAATAAGCAATGGCTCTGTAAGTAGGGGAGAATTACTGCTGCTGTTGGCAAGAACCATCCGCACACCACGGAGAGAAGCCGAGGAGGAGAGAGGGGAGACAAGAGAGGGGAATGGGGAGATTAGTGAAGAGAATTATGGAAGAGAGAGCGAGATAGAGAAATGAGCGAAGAAAGGGAGATGTGGAGGAAAGCAGAGGTGAAGATGCTGGGGAGAAATGGGAAGAGAAGACAAATGAGGGAGAAACAGAGCACTGCACATGCTTCTTTTTCTAATGGCATGCAAATCCCCGTCTCCACTCTCCTCTCTGTTAGCCCTTTGCTTTAGGTCTGACTGCCCCTTCCAGAACTTGTCGGCAAATGCATTTCTCTTTGCAGAAATCATGCGCATTTGTGTGTGTGTGCGCGCGTGCTGGGTAGCAGTGCCTAGAGTTTAAATCCAAAAACTCTAAAGTTTTAATGATGAGAGCAGGCATATACCACCTTATCTATAATTTTTACCTTTATTTAACCAGGCAAATTTTTAAGAACAAATTCTTATTTACAATGGCACATCCCTGTCTTGAGAACAACCACACCTCCTTTAGGTGAAAACAAGCACTGTAAAAGTGACAAGTCGGTATGTGTCTGTGTCAAACACTTCATCACAGTACTAGCAGACTCAGACAAAACATGATAAAGTTCCCTCTAGGGTGCCTTTCCAGTGGACAAAATATGAAAAGGTGCAGTCTAGGGTGCCTTCCAGTGGATAAAATATAATGCACTGCCAATAAAGGCTGCAAAATAGTTGTTTTACTAGTCTAAACCAAATATTGGAACTGTTTCACCATAACTGCATCAGACGCCAGTGCCCTTTTTATTTTTTTTTCCTCCCCTGCCCATCAGACAGCCACAGGTTAGTTAATGATGTTACTGAGTACATGATGTGTGTCGATTGTGCCTGCAGATCAAAGTGAATCAGAAAGGAGTCTGTGTGATGGTGTAACTAAAGTTTTTACTGTGAAAAAATATGAGCCCACCATAAAACACCTGCTTTTAGAATGGAGTTTGGTTCAACAGCACCAAAACAGCAAAAATAAAGTACCTCAACAATATAAAAAGTGACATACATCTGAAAAACATTATCTGAAGAGTGATTAAGATAGTTGAATAAGTCAGGTCCATCCAGCTTGATGGAGGCAGACTGAAAGGACCCGTTTTTCTTTAATTTTTTCTACGTAACGACGCTGATCTCCTAATAGCTAAACAGATATCATTTTCTTATTTTATGTGACTGAGATGGCACAGACCTCGGACTCAGAGTGGTTGTTTTCACCCATAAAGGGGCAGCGACATGACATGATTCATCCATAACCAACTTTACACTTTGATCCTCATTCAGACACACAATCGCATACTTTTATAATACACACACCACTGCATACTCAAGCTTCAGCTCATTTTTCTATAATGATTGGCTGTCTCATCCATCCATACTCCTCCTTATGGCTTTCTTCCCACAGTTCATCAATTCATCAATGCTGTGAGTGGTGTTTACTATGGGTGCATGCACAGAAGATCAAATAATTTGTTCAGGTCACCGCGAGTGTGTGCCCATATGGTCCTTACTCTAAAGTTACAAACACACACACAGATCTCTGAGTCTTTGTGATTAGCGGCTGACTTGGACTCGTAATAAGATTAAGAGCATCAGGAAAGGCAGGGATAATGTGGTCAATGGCTCCACACTCTCTTTCACACACACACACACACACACACACCCTAACACACAAAAATTGAAAGAGCAACAGATTGGAGTTCAGATCAGTGAAGATTTTAACCTGCCCATGGGACAACCTCCTTTCAATTAGCGACCCAAACAAGGAAATCACTTTCATCCTTGTTACCGAGGTAACTCAGGGGCCAGCTCCCTGCCCATCTGTTTCTTTCTCATCCCATCTTTTTCAGAGGAGAAATCCCACACCCCTTCTTTCCTCTCCTCCACTCATCTATCTGGATTGACATTTCTGCTGTCATTTCACACTGGGTAAACATTTGAACCTCAAAATATCCATCCACACAAGAGGTAGCAATTTGGGCCTGGGCTTGGTATCCTCATAGCTGTGTGGAAATCTGATGAGCACAAACAAGAAAGCCGCCGCCGAATTACAGAGCAGCACAGCCTGCCTGTGCTGGGAACAGTCCAGGAGCAGAGTTGTGTAAATGATTAAAGAGAAAAGCTGCATGTGAGAAAACTAATTTTATTTGTGCTTCTAATTTACTTATGAAGGCTTTTTGTGGAGTGGATACAGACATCCATGGGAATCTGGTGTGTTCCTGTTTATGTGTTTTATAGGAGAGGATGAGCTAATGGACACTAAAATGAGAGAAGACACTATATATCCAAGATGCTGCCGGCATATCCATCCAGAAGCCTTATGCGTCTGCTGAGGATACAGCACAGTAGTGTTCAGTCCCCAGGGTCCCACAGCGGAAATGAAAAACATGTTTAACTGAGGAGATATTAGCTACTAGTGACACTATTCTACTTGTCCACAAGAGAGAGTATGTGTGTGAGAAAGAAAAGAGGAAATAGGAGGAGAAGCAGAAAGACAAAGCCAGAGAGAAGGGAGATGGAGATGGATGAGGAGGAAAAATACAGAGACAGACTGAGAAAAGGGGAGAGGCTGTTTTAACAGAGTGGTTCCAAAACTGAATGAGAGAAATTTAGCCCACCATAAAATCCAGATTACAGGGAGAGTTTAAATCAGTGCAATCCACAATCTGGGAGAGTTTGCCTCAGCAATTCAAAATGCCACAGACTGATGCTCAGGGGCTTGTAGTAATAGTATTTTATATGTACCATTTAATGAAAAAACGTGACGGGACTCCTGCCGAGAAACTCATTTCTTAGGGGATAATGAGAATCTACAATAACACAATTTAGACAGCCCCGTGCTTCCCGAAAGAGGAAGACTAAAGAGTGAGAAAAACAGATTTGAGCTACTACTGAACCACCGTGCGCTGCTAAAACATTTAACCCAGACAGAGTATCATTCCTCTCATGGACACCAGTGACAAGCAGCGGAGCGGGAGCACCGCCGCTCCGAAATAAAGGGATAAACCACGGCAATCTGCTGCGATCCACGTGTATGACATCCCTGTATCCCTACATGCCGGAGGCGCAACGCTGCCCAACAGAAGAGCGTTGCGAGCATCCCCAGACACAGCGCGTCTTTGGAAAAGGAGCATTTAAGTATAATCCCAATCTCTTATTTACCTTCCATCGCAGAAGATGTGACGACCAGCACGCATAAAAGCGCAAACAAATCCACTGTCATGGCAGAAGGGTAGTCTCCACAGCCTGTCCCCAAATAACCAAAGACGCACGGCGCGCGTCAAAAGAATCCCTCCTCAGTTGTCAGCGCGGTACTCCAGCAGATAGCCCGTGTTGTGAGTCACATTTCAAGCCGTAGTAAACAATGTGTGACAATCAGCAGCACTAGGGGAAGGACGGAGTGTAAGGGGCTGAGGGGTGCGAGGAGGAGGAGGTGGTGGCGGCGGGGCAGGGTGGGGGGGTACCCGACATTGCCTGCTCACAGCCCCATTAGACCGCCGGGGCCAATAGCCGACCGGGAGCTGAAACTCACCAACCAATCAGCACACTGCCGCTCCGCCCACCTCGCATTGTCAAAACACAAAACTTTTCCTTGACCTATTTGAAGCGGCGTCCGCTGCACTGAAGGGAAATAGCGTCACCACTCGGGTGATTGCGGCTACTGCAGCCCAGAGCACACATCAAACCCGAGCCGGCTCCCATGGGAGACGATCTGAAGGGCTGCAGACCTGCTCAGTGCTCCGTCAGGCTGCAGTTCAAAGTGATGCTGCTGTTGAACAGTTTATTAAACTCTGTGATGTCCCATATGGCTTTCACACTTAGCTGAAAGTATGTAATACAGTGAGTATTATTAAAACTTAGTGGATTCAAATTTTAATTTAGAAAAACTACAAGGATGTCTCCCACAAAAAGACAACTGAGCGAGGCATTAGGGCTGCAGTCAGACTGTTTTCATTATCATTTATTCTGACAATCTCTGTCTTGATTAGTTGTTCCATGTAATGTCAGAACATGGTGAAGAATGTTCTCTCCCAAAACCCAATGTGACATCCACAATAGTCCTGTTTTTTCCACAACACAATGATATTCAGTTTGCTGTCATAAAAGGCTAAAGAAACCAGAAAATTTAGAGGCTGAAGTCAGAAAATTTGGAATATTTTTATTCCTTTAAAAATGACTTTAAAAATTATTAATCAATTATTAGGATAGTTGACAGTTAATCAATTAATTGACCAGTCATCACAGCTATACTGGGCATTTTTCTCTATTTTCATAACTAAACAACAGCCTGACTAAACTCCCCCAACCCAACTCTGCCATGGATCATCCACTGATAAACAAGATCTATTTTGATGCATTTTTATGCACTCTGGAACCTCATTTACGTTCAAACTACCTGTCTTAATCATTGAAAAAATTGTAATATAATGTGTGCCTGAAAAACTGTTGTTTCCTTTCCAAATTAGGGGGGACTGGGGGCAGTTGCAACACTTTTTGTATTTCTCGCCACTACTCAGAGATTATGTGGACTAGAGCAACCAAGTCTGTGTGTATTAAACTTACATCTGTCTGCTAATTACTCACACCATTAATATGACTACATATGACATATTGATCACAACAGTCATTTGAAAGGAGGAAGTCAGATGTTGCAAGTGACCCCACAATCGGGGGCAGTTGCAACTCATTAAAAATACACTAAATTTCATTAATTAACTTTTTCTTTTTGTCTCAATAGACATAGTATTCAAGAACACATTGCTGCAACTGTACCCACTCAATCAGCCATGACAGAACATCATTTGCTAGCTAGCATATTGACTTAGATGCATGCTAAACATGTCACATGTCAAGTAAGTTCTGATTAATTCATACAAAAGGTTAGATGTTAGTGCAGCTGCTTCAGACTCAACTATTTACCCAGAAGAAAATCTTCTCATTTCCATTTTTCCTTCACAGTGACTGTGTGAGCTAGCTAGTGTTTGGCATTGTAACCCCATCAATTAATAAAATCGACAGACCTGTTGGTCAATGAGTATTTCCACATACTGGCCTTGTCTAAGTTGTGTTCACTGAAGACACAAAATTACAACACCGCCATTATCTTTAGTGACAAACCGCTCAATTAGATGAGGGCTATTATAGAGGGAGAATTATTCCGGGTTAAATAAAACCTTCGGCCTTGGCCCATGTTGCTAACCATTCATTTTTCTAAACGTCTGAAGTCTGCTAATACATGGTCTGGCACCTTCACTCTCCCATTGTGGTCAGACAAGAGCAAACCCCATTTGCAATGAGAATGTTCTTTAATAGCTTCAGCAAATTCAACTGCACCTCCTAATGATATTAAACAGGCACCGCACATCAGCTCCCCCCTCTTGCCCTGTCACCCCTTTTGTGTGAGCGTGTGCTGCAACAGATGGTACACACAATGGGCTTTTCCCCGCAGGGACACGGAGGACCGGGGTCTGCCTCAATAGAGGAAGGGGGCAGTTGCCGCCCTACAGCCCAGAACCAACCACCTGTCTTGGGCTAGATATGTCCCCCTAAGTCCCTGGAGCTGAAGAATTGGGATGGAGCTGTTAATCTGGATCCTGAGTAGGCCTGGTTACACCCGGGGCCACTGTGTGGCCTAATACTGCAGTGCTGTCCCTTCACAGCACACTGGCCCAGATACTTTTTACCTGCTTTACTTTCATGGACTTAATGAATGGGTCGAAGAGCAGGGTTTTCAAAATATCATGTAGCTTACAACATGAACAGTTACATTTTATTGAACAGTTAGCATGTGTGGATCTTAAAGTCCCCTTTTTTTTTCTTGTTCCTACAGTTGGAGCTTCTCTGTACATAATGATGCATGTGCAGAGATTGACATTAGAAGTCTGTTTTCTTATGCATCTGCTGAAACTGGAAAGTTTCCCAGTGCTCATTGAAAATCTGATTTTAAGTGGCAGACCTACATTTTTGTCCCATGCAGTAATATATGTATGAAAAAAAGGAAAAAGGAGCAAAATGTATTTTAGCCATTTAAAAAAAGTCCACTTAAAAAAGAAAAAAAAAACTTTATCAGTGAACACTGTATTATTAATATTTTCACTGCTTTACCTTGCCATGAAACAGGTTTTTCTGATGGGAAACAGCTGTTACATAAACCAAATATCACTCTCTCCAACAAACCAAACTCCACTGGTGAAGTACATAATTTTGTGAGAGTTGTTGGTCAACCGCTGCCTTGATCTTAGTTTGTTTATGTTCATGTGTGACTTGTGAATCAGAACTAGCCTTCTTTTAACACACAATAACACAAACAAACTAAAAGATCGAAGCAACAGACCAGCACTGCAGGGAGTTTAATAGGTACAGAGAGAGTGATAGTTGGTTTAGATAACATAAAAGTCTGCCTGACACCAAGTTAAAGCAGCTAAAATATTATAAATATAGTACAGTAGTATAGCACACTCAAACTGATATTGATTTTATTTGGTGGGCCTTTTTTTAATGTGTTTTTTGTTCACCCCATCCATGGCAGTTCATTGCTGAGCTTCCATGCTGGTACTCCTCTCTGCTTCTCCAAACTGGGGGGCATGCCGACCACCATCCATTGTGGGTAATGGATTGACTATGGAAAAGTACCTCATACAACCCTACCCGTTAAATAATCCAAACTCTCCACACTTCACTCTTAAGTATGTGCAGCTTTTTGTCCAAACAAGCCTGAGCTGTTTTCACTGCATTTATCTTTTCTGGCCCTTTGCAATTCAACTCCTAACCTTTACAATGACAAAAATCAAACACATAGTAAATGAAAAGTGACTCACACTTAATAAATGGTTGTTCCAACTGTGGCAAAGGCCGGCAGATGAACTGGGGCAGACACAGTGCTCCAGGAGCATCAGGCAGCGGTTGCTAACTTGGGAAAGCAGTTGATGAGAGCATTTGTCATTTTTAATGGTGTGGCGAGGAGTGGCGCTATAGTGTGACATGGCACAGCACAGCATGGCCCCCGGTGCTGGCTGCTTATGTAGGCCTATGATAGCCACCTGGCCTTATTTTTCACCGGGCCAGTCATCATCACCTATGACTCCACAGGTCATCTCCGAATACAGGAGCAACACGGAGCAATCTGTCCCTGTTTGCTGTCCACACCCTGGGGGTGGGTGGAGGGGAGGCAGGGGAGGAAGGAAGGAAGAGTATGAGGGGAGGTAGGAACAATAGTGCTGCTGCTGTAGCACATCCTCCCTCACAATGCACACAGAGACAAATGCACGCATACGATAACACAAATGTGCGTGCAGTCGCTCACCCACACAGCACTCTGATAATGATCCACACAAAGCCACACAAGCACTTGCCTACTTCAGCTCAAGAGCCTCAGCCCAATACCAATACTGAGCCCAAACACATTGTAGAGAGCCTCTCATTCTCTCTGCAGCCTGTTTTATTTTTTTTTTCTGTGTGGTTAAGCCTGCGAGTGTAGCATCCCACCTCTATTTTGTTTTCTTCATCGCTCCACTCATCTATTTCTCCATTCAAGACCCGATTCAAGACAAAACAAAAAGGCAACCTCTCCAGGTGGGGTATTCTCCGACTTGTATTTAATTAAATGCTTTTTTTTTTTAATCCTCTGCGTTCTTTGAGTTGACCCCAAAGTTATTTCACTTTTGATCTGTAAACATCCAACCCGCTTCTGCCTCTCCATGACCAGTGTGCCATGACCTTTACATTTCTCCTCTGTCTCCTGTTTCCTGATTCCCGTTTGGCTTCTAGAAAAAAAAAAAAAAGAAAGAAAACATTTGCTCTGTTTTCAATGGAGACAGGCAGGAAATACAAAATGATGTGTGGCTTGTTCTGTGTGCTGCCAACAACACTGAGAATAGAGTATACACACGGAAGACCTTTCAGGATGAAAAGGCGAAGTGCATTTTATGGGGCGAGCAATATTTACTCAAACACACACTCATTATTCTGATATGTGATGCAGTGCGTAAGAAAGGTATAGTTTGTGATAGGAAGACATACACACCAAAGTAGATGGATGATTGTAATGGCACAGAATGAGAAGGACAGAAACAGAAAGAGATGTTTCCCAGAGACCGTGGAAGCTGGGAAGGTTTGTCTGGTGATGAATATGAATGCATGAAAATGAAATGCCTAAGTCAATATGGAGACAGTGCAGGGACCCAGGTGACAGAGGAGTGCAGTGCTACACCCACCCTGGGGGGATAGACTGGTTATTAGGCTGGGCTTTAGCTTCATCCATCTTCAGGAGTCTGGGCGCTGGCCATTGACAATATGAGTACAGAGCCAGGGCTGAATACAGATGTGCTGTGGACCAGTGTTCCCCAAATAGAGGGTCAGGACTCACAAGTGAGTCCCAGCCACGGTCGTACTTTCTGGGTCATGGCTCAAGAGAGGCGTCAGAAAATAGGTTCATTGTGGGGGATGCATGAGGTTGGTTAAGTTTGCCACAAAATGTATTTTTTACAGGGTGCACAGGCAAAGGCCAGAATAAAAGTTACACTGCAAAGTGAAACTCAAAAAAAAATTAGGGTTGGGTACCATTCATATTGGAACCAATATGGTACAGATACAGGAAATTCCTAGAATTTGGTAAGTACATTTTTTGGTGCTTAAGTCTCTTTATAATGAAAAAAATTTCATTTTTAATTGAAAAAAAAAATAGACTCAGACTGTAATATTTCCCAGTTAACAGTATACAATCAGCTAAGTCTTTGGCCATCATAATAAATCTCAAACACTGTTGTAGCATACTAAATATCATTGTTGGTCAGTAGCTCATTAGCTAATGCTAGTAAAAATGCTAAGTTAATGTAAACCAAGACGGTTAAAAAAAAGCCCAGTTATCACTAACAACAACTTATCCAATGAGCTAATTAATAACCTGAAGTTGTTGGTGCCTCACTTAATGTTGGTCATGGAGGGTTACAGTAAGTCACACTGTTTTAGACGTTAGTTGCAGGTGTGCTAACATTAGCTGCATCTGCTGCAGGGGACTTAGTGCAATCTTTAGTCTTAAGACATACTATTTACATGAATGTATCATTTATATATTATATTTAGTATTTTTGTATTTGGTTGGACATGTGCTCTGGTCAGCTTTCCGTTTCCTATGATAAATGCTGCAGCATGTGTGCATGTGTTAAACTTTTCAAAACACCTATGTCAAGTTTTGACAGGCTTATGATCACTTTCAGCTTGCTATTGCCCTGACTCACTGTGATTTGAATAAGCTGCAGGGGTTACGTCACACTTTTTCTCACAATTCTTCATGACTCTTTCACCCAGATGTGCTCCCAGGTTGCGAAATTTGGCACAGATTGATTTAGAGTTAATTGGGACTCCATATTATGTAATTTGGTTTTAACAGGTATGATTGCTTTGTACTGTGCCTGAGTACGATTGCTCCCTCTCTCCGCTCCCCAGCCGATCAGCTTTCACATTAGTAATGTTGTTCTGTACCTGAGTACACTTGCATCATCATCAACACAACTTTTGTTTATGCCGTTGCTATGGTGCCTGCCACTCACAAGATGCCAAAAGCAGTCCACTTCCTTGTTTGGTACGGTTAGCTTTCACACCTGACGTAAACCGTACTCAAGTACTCATGAACCGTATTCCAGACCACTGTTAAAATGGAGCCAAGCAGGGATCAACAAACTGTGCCTCAGTATGGTACACAGTGTTGACACTAATCAAATGAACTGGACTTTGGGGTCAAGTGTACTTGGATCTGGGCCCAGAGGCATCAAGTTCTGTACCCAACCGTGCTAAAAATGTAAAGCTGTGAAAAATTCTTGCTGCCTGCTAGCCAGTTGCATTCAACCACATGTCTATAAAAAATTTCAAGGTTAGAGTTATGCCTGTGGTAAAAACCCATATAAGAAATAAGATGTTTTTGTGAGTTTCAAGAGTGGAACGAGTCTCTGACAGTAGGTCAGGCAGGGAGACGGGGCAGGAGCTAAATACAGCACTCTCATTAATCTGCCAATGATGCCAAGAGTGATGGTACCTGTCCCCTGCTATCAGCACACAGACACTTCAGAGACATTCATTGCACTTCTCTGACACACGGAGAGCCACATCTGTACGAAAGCAGAAACAGGCGCACAAACAAAACAGACATGAAAATACCTGTGCACACACACGGAGAACATATTTAATAAATGTTTATGTTTTTGCACAGGAAAGGGAGAGAAGAAGGAGAAGAGGGATTACACTCCATTTCTCCTTGCTGAGATGCAGTGAAAGCATTATTTGTTTAAAGTATAGCAGTTTGATTAATAAGTCGTTAGCTCGCATTCATTCTATTCAAGATTCAAGCTCTTTAGTTACCATTAATCACAACAGCACAATGAGGAGATTCTGCTCAGCGTTGAATGAGTAAGAGCATCATTATAGCTTGCTCTTCGTCAAGTGTGTGTGTGCGTGTGTGTGAGACAGAGATTGACTGAGAGTTCATGTGCGAGAGGCTATGCTCCTACTTGTATTTACTCTTTTGCATGCATGCGTGTGTGTGTGTGTGTGCGTGTGCATGTACTCACACTCAAATGTGCATGAGTGGTGTGTCTGACTCGAACACAGAATGATGGATAATGGATCGGTGCATCCCCCTCCTCAGTCACTCCACGCTCTGTCAGCTGCCATAGGGTTTTCTGTTGCAGACAATGTTCTAGCAGCGAGCTCCCAATCCATCTCCTGAAAGGTGCCACCAGTCCAAAAAAACACACAAAATCACATAAAATCCAACGCATGAACCATAAAATCAGGCTTGGGGAATAATGAATGATAATGATATAATTAGGATACAAAAAAAGGTAACTTTAATCCATTAAAGTTACACATAAAAGTCACATTACAGATAGTAAAAATGGGTCTTTTAGCAGGATTACATTTTTAAAATACGTTACAATAATGATATACTATCATGCAAAGTGTGGACACATTACAACACTTCATGAGTCTCACAGCACCATTCTGCTCTGAATGAAACCAGCAAATCTTTCAGTCAGCTCATTATCATGGACTATATTGGAAAATATCCTTCACCAGGTGAAAATTTCAACATCAGTTTGTCTTTAAAGCAGAAAAGAGGGACAGCATCACAGGACACTGACAGCTCTGCCTTCAGCTGTGAAAACACTGACCTTGCGAGGCAGCTGGATTCAAGAATCTATCTTGCCGGGCTTCAACATCCTTTTGTGCCCTTTTGGTGACACAAGGCTTTGCTCAGTGGAGGAGATGTTTTTGCTCTTCTCCTGACCAGCTTTGGCAAGAGTTTGATCTGAATGGTTAAAGTTAGCTCCAGTTAGACTCATCCAATCACCTGCCAAGTGTTTTTTTTGTTTTTTTGTTTTTTTTGAAAGCGCTTGCCCTTTTCCAAAAAGTTTCTAAGGACAACTTCCCCGATGGTTCTTTGTAACAAACCATCTGGTGTGTCAGGTTGTGAAAATACTGTCATCACCCAAGGACTCAACAGCTAAATAAAAAAAAATTTACAGGTAAGATTAACCACTAATGCTAGCTTCTCAGACCAACTGCTAATGTTAGCCAGACAGACCAAACGCTAACATTACACACAATAATCTCTAATGTTAGCAACACAAACCAACTGCTAACATTAGCAACACAGAACAACTTCCACTATTAGTTACACAGGCCAAGTGCTAACATTACACAGAACAACCACTAACGTGAGTGACACAGACCAAATGCTAATGTTAGCAAAACAGAACAACCGCTAATGTTAGCTACATAGATATACTGCTAACGTTCTTTACTCAAACTGTTTCAACTCTGGGTTGAGCTAGCTTAGCAGAAGCCAATAACAGAACACTCACAACCACACTGGTACCAAGGTTTCCACAATGTTTGTCTTTTAATAAAATGAAATATACGTCAATCTTATCAAGCATGGTTGTGCAGCTACTACTTTATCATGCATGAACAGGCCACACATACCCTAAATGCCATGCATGTGTTGAGAGGCCAAAGTAGAAACATCTGTCTGTCCGTAGCATGAGTGCTAAACAACCTAACTCATGAAAACATGTATCTCATGAAAACTGTATCTTGGCAGTATAGTGTGTTTTAATGGAAGATTCTACTATTTCAACTGTTACAGTACACAGAACAACAGCTAATGTTAGCTACAAAGAAATACAGTTAGTTAGCTAACCTTTACTACCACCTCAACTACTACTACAACTAAGAAATATTTGGAAACTGCCTGTGGCGATGCTGGTGACCAAGATGGCGTGGGGGGAAAAAACAGAAGCCGCTGACCAGAATAATTCTCTGTCAGTTTAGCTGATCTTTGAGTGTTAAGTGTATGAAGAGCATATTTAACGTGCATTCACACACACCGAAGGAAGGAACAACATTATATTAGGCTGAACAGTTTCACCATATTTGGTAATGAGGTAATCCAGAAGTAAGGGAAATTAATGAGATTACATTACTTTAATATTGTAATACTTGGATGAGGTTACTGACTATTTTTTTTAACAGATAATTAGTAATTGCATCGAAATACATTTATAAAGTTACCTCACCTATAACAATTCACTGATTAATTGTTTTCTCGATGGCTGTGGTGATTAGAATGCGTTCATTTTCTTGTGATTAGGGAGCTCTAATCATAGATGAGGTTAATGGGGTTCTCATTCTATTCACTTGCAGCATTTAAGAAAGTTTCCTATTAACGACGTGGCCTCGCTCCCTCTGGTGTAATACACCTTTCAATTTATGCAACAACCTTTCCCACTTCTTTCACAAGAGGTGCCTTGACAACAACAACATTTGACACATGGTAAATTGTTTTTTTTTTTTTTTGTATCCCCGAACATGTTATCATGGGCTAGTCGACTGGGGAGGCTCATAAAGTAGTTTTCTGGCCACAAAAAGCAACATTCAGGAGGTGGACTTGTTAATGAGGAAAAACAAAACTAGCCTGACAGCTCATCACTTTATGTCAGCTCCCAGTGACAGCCTATCCCACTCGTTCCCCGTCGACTTGTTTGTTTCACAGGGACACCATCAAAATGCATCCCTCCGTCTCCTCCGCCCTGTCTTTTTCTCCCCTCCCTGGCCTGTGACAGATAGTTCGGTACAATCTATCAACCTCAGTCTGCCTGCCTCAGTCAGGGCCAGTGCTTTGTACAGCCACGTATGGACAGGACGCGCGCACACACAACGGCCCGCATCCCTGAGTCCGTCACGCTAAATGGGATAAACATCTGGCGGTGGAGAGGGGGAGAAAAACGGAGGTCAAATCAATCTGCCCTCTGTCTGCCGTACACTGATCCCCTGTCATAGGATGACCCCTGCAGAACCCAGCAAATGAAACTCCAGTGCTGCATTTGAATACAAAGAGCGTAACTCCTCAGTCAGGCTGGAACAGTGGACGAGATGAAGTCAGTGGTGGACTGACGTGTTTGTTCAGATCATTATATTAACTTAAAGGATGCTGGAATGAGTGTGACAATAAGTAAATCATTATTATAATAGCTACCGTTAATCCTATGACTGGAGCACCCACATACCTCAGAGGTATACTTCATGTCTCACAGGTGCTTTATTCTATCAATTTTTTTATGACTGACAATCTGTGTGTTCCTCATGCCTTCATATCATTGTCCTGCACTCCTGTTTTAATTAGTGCTTTTTGCAAAATACAAATGTATTAGGCACCTCAGTCAAAAGCACTCAGTTACGCCGATGCAGTTTTAATAGACGGAACTATTTATTGATTGAGCTTGTGTTTGCCAGGGGCCCTAATTTAATCACACACTGTCAGGCAGGGTAGGGGCATTCTGTCAGTCATTTTGATGGAGACAGACACAGATGCAGCAGACGCAGATTTCCTCTTGTGCTCTATTTTCGTTCCACACGATATGCAAATGAACTGTAACTTTCCTGAAATAACAGTAATCTCTTTTTTTTCTCCTCTTCCGATGACGTTAGATGCATAACTAATAACAATGTAAGAAAGAAATAGGTTAACATTTTGCTATAATGGTTGTTTGTCACAGTTGTTTCTTCGAGTCCTTGTAGGTTGAACACACAATAAGTCAATTCCGCAACTTGACATCTCTCATATTAAAAGAATAACAAAAGACGTAGTTTGATGATGTCATGAGGTAGCGTGGGATCATGGGAGTTGTTATTTTCACTTTTAAACAACCACAGCAGCTGATGAAAATGTGTTGACATGACATGTCCACAGATGAGGTGATATTAAAGTTTTATTCATGTCATGGCCAACTTCGTTCTTCACTCTCTGACATATCCTGTATTTTCCGGCTAACAGGAAATGCACTGTTACCTTGAATGAATTACGTATTTCTGTGTTTTAACATTGTGAAAACATTTGTCACAATGTAAGTGTATGACTCAATAAAATATATAACATATGTCTCACATTTTTCAACATTTTAATGCAGAGTCCTTACATGTTATAGCTTTAAGTATGAGTGTTTTTAAAAATGAAGTGGAACTTTCCAGCTAATGGTGTTTTTCCTTTAAATACAATTATCCTCTCATATGTATTTTATCTTCTATTAATGAAGTAAGCACATGTATCTTCTTACTATTTCCTCTACTACTTACCTGACTGTAAAATCAATATAACTGACACGCATTTAAATATACAACTTAGTGGCTATTACCGGAACAACATGAATGGAACTTGTCTGTTGTTGTTTACAGTGCAAACCGAGGTCAAACTTTGCCTAAAGGGGTGATCTTGTCTAGTCTAGATAAAAGGAAAAAAAAAATCATATTCTCACTCACTTTCCTCTCTTGGAGTATATAATTTTAGTTTTATTTGACCAGGTTTGTGCTTGATTATTAGGAATGCAAATAGAATTTAGAAATTCAACAACATCACTGGGACACAGATTAGTAACAGTAGAAGTTGTGCAGTTGGAAGTCGGAGCCCCATTACTCAAAGCCTCAGTGTGCATATCTCTTTAAGTCCAATTAATTTAATTATCTGAGACAGATTCAATGTAATTAAAGTTGTGTTTGTTTTGCTTTGCGATTTTGGATGGTCTTTTCTTATTACTTGCTCTGCCAGCTAAGTGTTATAGTTTGTGATTGCATTTTAGTTTTTCAATTCAGCGACGTGATTTTATATTTCATATTCAGTTTTCCAATTTGTGATTTTATGCTGCACCACGAGGTCACTAATTTCCAATTAAAAATATGCACCTGAGTTTCTATCACACAACACCAGTCTGATACGTGTAGTCACACGCAAATACTTGTGTGATGGTGACTGTGACGGCAGAAAAACAAAAGGATTCATAAAATGATGCACAAGCCATCAATAAATGTCATAACAGCGGTGCTCAAAGCTTTTTGCTCGGTGGATTGAAAGTGTAAAATGATACTTGGCCATGGGACAACAATGCACTTGGACATTTATTATTTAGATAATGACCTCATTTCACACACACACACACACACACACACACACACACACACACACACACACACCTCTGCACAACAGTTATCCAGTCACACACACATGCAAACAAACAATAGCGCCGAGTTAACACGACGACCTTCTGATATTAACATTGACCTTTGAAAGCAATCTTTCCTCCCAGCATGCATCATCAGATCAATAAACATTGCTGCCAGGTGATGCACGCAGCATTATCGGCCTGTTGCAGGCTCACACACGCACACACACACACGCATTCATACACGCACACACATACGCAACAAAGCCCATGTCAAATCCTAAATGTCAAAACCTTGTGCTGCACACAGAATATGTGTTATATCAGTAATTACCACTGTAATACAGAGTCTCAAAACATTATCAGTCAGCACTGACTTGTTGACCATTAATAATTGTTAATCAGCGTTTTGTGTTATGTGGTTAGAAGCAATGAGGACAAGTGAGAAAAGCAATTAACGGTTCCGATCTCATCTCCCTCACTGTTTTACTCCTCTACATTTTTCCACATCTGACTTTTTTTCCCCTGTCATTTTGCCCTCTCCTTATAGTCTGCACCCCCGCCACATAAATGCAGGTGGCTCAGCCAAATCTCCCCGTTCTTGGTTCAATCTCCTTATCCAATCAGAAGCGGACCCCATTACCACACAGTTTCCTAGTCAATGATTTCTCATTTAGACCACACTCCCCAGATCCTCAGCTCATTGAGGGCTTGATGGATGGCCTGTCGAATATGCATATGTGTGTGTGAGTGTGTGTGCGTGAAGGTGTGTGTGTATGTGTGTGTGTGTGTGTGTGTGCAGAGAGGGTTTGCCTGCCCCATGTGAGGACACAAAACAGGCGGAATGAGGAACCAGATTTAAGGACCGTTGGGTTACAGTCCCCCAGCACTCCCGAAAAAGTTCAAATTTTTCACAGTGACAGCAACTTCAAGTGCTCGTTTGTTGCAAGACAGTGTATAAATAATCCACAAAGTATAATAAGTGGTGGCAACAAGTCTACAATATATCTACCTTATGATATATTTTTCAATCCACATAAAAATAATGATCTTATACAGATCTCTCCTTATGAAAAAATCATGCTTTCGGATTTCTGCAAAACATCACCTGCGGTCTCGCCCATCCATATGTTAAAGGGATAGTTCAGATAATTTGATGTGGGGTTGTATGAGGTAATCACCGATAGCCAGTGTATTAACTACAGTAGATGCTGGCCGGCACGCGCCCGGTTTGGAGATGCACCAGCATGGAAGTAAAGGTTAGCAACTAAAGGTATCTTAGCCTCTTAAATAAGGTCCACCTTATAACAACAAAGTCAGTTTAAGTGTACGCAAATATAGAATATTTTCACCACTTTATTTTGCCATCAGACAGCCTTTTCCAACAGGAAACCAAAGTTATAAAACTCTCACTGAATGACCTGAACTCTGTGGGAAAAACACAGAACACAGGAGTTACTGGTCTACCACTGCCTCGCTGGATTCACTGAAGACACAAACACAATAATACAAACAAAGTAACACATCGAGGCAGAGGCAGATCAGAAACTCACTCGTTCTGCATGATAAAATTATCCATTGAGTCTGGCTGGTTTGGAGAAAATGATTTTTGTCTTATATAATGCTGGGTTTCTCTCCGGAAAAGGTTGAGTGGTGAAAATATCCTAAATATCACGCACATGAACTGATAATGGCTTTTTTAGGTGGTCCTTTTTTTTTAACTGGCTAAAATCCATTTTGTTTCTGACCCTGTCAACAGCAGTTCATTGTTAGTCCATCTGCTTCTCCAAACTGGGAGGGGTGCCAACCACCATCTACTAAGAACCTCATACAACCCCACATCAAATCATCTGAACCATCTCTTTATTTTGTTCTGTTCCAACTCTGGGCTTGCAGCGACATGGGACAGTCAAAGCATTACCCCAAAACTTTCTCCACTTTTCCCACTGTCTCACAGTTCTGCTGGGAAATGCAGCTGTTCAAATCTTATCAAGAATTGAGAATTGAGTTCTGTCCCAGTTCCATACTTCATACAAATACAAAGCAGATTTTAAGTATGTAGTTTACAGATAAGTCGCTCCTCTTTTCAGATACGCAAACTTCTTCAGATTTTAATGTGAACATATACGAGACTTGTGTGTTTATGTATAACCGAACTCATGACTTGCCTTGACCTTTCCACAGTTTTTTCCTCAGACATATTCTACAACTCATATTCTACAAGACTTGTCTGCATTGTGTTTTGATGTCTTTGGACGTGATCTCTGTTTATTTCAGACAGAAAGAGAAAAATAACAAAATCCTCCAGTTGATTGTGATCATATAACTCGAAAAAGGCCTCTAATTAGCAAAAATTATCAAAGGTTTATAACACATCTTTTCATTGGCATCTTTATGTCTGTCTGTGTGTGTGTGCAAATGAACAACATGTTCAAAATTGTCAGTACCTATACAGAAAAAAGCTTGATTTTTGAGCTTGCTGTTGAGGTACAGATCTACCACAGTGCATTTCATAGACGAAATGGAAGAGCGGCTGAATGCTGAGAAAATGTAATTAAATCAGACGGATCGTGGTGAGACAACTCAAGGATGTAAAAGAGTATGGATAACAAAGAAGTATTAAATCTTTTGCTTTCGTGAGGTTTAATTGTCAGTGAAGTCGCAAACATGTTCCTGTTCATACAAAACTTGTTTACTAACAATAATATGACACATATATATTACATACTAAATATAACAGACCTTTTTTTCACAGCAGCTATTTTGACATGATATGATAAAGTATACACAGGTGTTACCAATGATACTAGTTAAGGTTCGCTCTCATTCATCTATCATTGGTAACACCTGTGTTTACCCCACTGTTTCTGTGAAAAAGGTTTGTGGTATCAACTTGTGACACAATTAGAGACTCAAACTCAGGCCAACTGTAACATAACTTGTGCTGGTTGGCATAAAGAGAACAGGCTGGATATAAAACTCTCAAGTCACTGTAACTCGGTGTCAAATACTCTGAAACGGATCTGAAATTCACCCAAAATGCCTGTATGCCACAGAGACCACAAGAAACATAATTAAGCCTTTACTTGTGTCTGTTAATTTACCAGGTCCTTTAATTACAGAAACTTTTACTTTAAGAAATGTCACTGTTTGTCTGCTTCATTGCTTTGTGCAAGTATCTGAAAATGAAGCATAGCTAATGTGAGATACACATGGTGTCTCATTTTAATGTAGCAGTTCAAGAGCTTAAACGCACACCATGCAATTTCTGCTAGGGGTCTCTGAATGAAAACAATAACAAAAGATGGACCTTGATGATGTTGTGAAGTAGCGTGGGATCATGGGGGTTGTTGTCTTGATGAAAATCAAGCTGACATGACCCAGACAGAAATCCTGTCCTCAGACGAGGTTTATGTATTAAACTTTTATTCAAGATAAATTTAATCAGGTTCGTCCTTCCTCACTCTTTCATGTGTCATCTGGTATTTCTCATGTTTTCCTAGAAGTTACAGCAACTAGCGGGGATAAACAATCAACACGTGTACATAGACGCCTCGTCGACTGCTTCATCGATTTCATAATTTCATCATTTTCTGGATAAAAAAGCATTAAATTTCTAAACTGAGTTCAGCGAGTCATGTTATATTCATGGGTTTGGGATCTAAATGAAGAATGAAAATTCTTATTTACTCCACATAGATCATGAACCTTTATATATAAAAATGACTTACTGAAATCAGTTGAGAAATCTCAATGTTACAGTGCTTTTTACCAGAACAAGTGCCCCTGTTTACTTGTCTTTGGTTACAAGCCAGTCTTGCTCCGTCCCTCTGTCCCCGTCGATGTTGACGTGCAATCCCAAGGCCAATGTATATATGTCTGTAGGGTGGAGGGGATATGACACCACTGGCAGGCGACCAAATGAAACGCAAATAACAGATTTCTCTGTGTTAGAACGAAAACCTTTGGGATAATGTACATACACGGCTCATAAGTCTAGTCATATTTAGACATTTTAAAGCGGAAATGCCACATATTACACCTTTAACACAGTGGCTTATCTTCTTCCTTTTTCCTCTCAGACGGACAGACTGACAAGTTCAGCAGACTGGCCTCCCTCCAGATCTCCCACCACTCCCAGCTGAACTCTGGACAGGAGCAACATGACAACTGAGAAGGTCGAGGGTCAGAGGTTATTATGGATTGTTCCAGGTCACAGAAGATGACTTAAGTCTCATGGGTTGCTCAAATGTCAGCTGGATTCATGAAGTGTCATCGGAAATCTTTCCAAGCTGCTGGAAAAGTGTGTTGACACTGTAGCCTTTGTGTTAATTATATCTTTGTGGTGTTTTTCTCCTTGTGTGTGCAGCATGTTACTGTTGCTGTTGGTAGAGCACTGCCGCTTCCCAGCACTGAGTGAAAACACATCCTGTGGTGCCAAACAACACTTGATTTACCGCTATGTTTAGCCATGTGGTGATGCCACAGCGCCACCTGCTGATTAAAATATGTCATTGCAATTAGACACAGCTACACTCAAGTTTACCCTGTAATAGAGAGATGGAGGAATTCAAGAGGCTGATGCTCGAAGAGCACGAACAGAACTCCTCATTTGGATACATGAGTCATATCTGGAAGTAATGGAAGTTATGTAGAAGTTTATTTCAAACAAGATGTCTTGACAATAGGGGTGGGAATCTTTGGGCACCTGCCGATCGATTACAATTACAATTCAGGGGCTACGATTCGATTATAAAACAATTGATGCATCTTTAATTTATGTATATTGATGCACTTTTTCACAACACACATTACTTTTTCTCTCACTCTTAGTTCCGCATTATTTAGAACCTTCTGTATTACTTTAATTAACAGATTTAAATAATCGAAATTTGGACGTTTGTGAATCGATTCAGATTCGTCCACGTCCGAATCGCGATGCATCTAAGAATCGGAAATTTCCCCCACCCCTACTTGACAACATGTGAAGAGAATCTGATGTCATATCAATCTTGTGACTTGGTGACATATTTTTTAGGCACAAATGCAAAGTAAGTTTTGACTTTGTTCAAACTTGGGTTGTTCATGTTTTTTAAATATATAATATCTTTACTGAACTGTCAAGTTCAGCATATGATACGGTAAAAATAAAGGAAACCTTCTGTCATCATAACAAAATAATACAGGCATGACCTCCCTCTCAATAGGTTGATACAGTCAATATTTCAATAGTATATGATAAGGATGCACCGATACCGATATCGGTCCGATACTGTCCTCACGTACTCGTACTCATAAAACTACTTCGATATCCAACAGCCGATACCACGTCACGCAAAGCAGAGGCTTGATACATGTAAACATGAACCGCCATGATGCAGAGTTCAAGGTGTTTGCTGATACTTACCCTTTTTTGGTCGCGTCGTCATCATCAGCCAGAGACTCGCTGTCCTCGCTGTCATCCATTAATGACCGCAGAGACTTTGGAAACTGTCCATAAAACTCCATGTAAGTCCATGTAAAACTGAAGTAAATGCACAGAGAGCAGCTGCAGACCGCAGCCAGCCGCTGTTCAGTAAATCCCGGCGGGTGTAAACTAGTTGAATGTCTCTGCAAATTAATCCGAAGACGAAGAAAAAACATCCTTTCTTCGTAATAAGCTGCTACAACTTCTCTTTGTGTATTTATTCTTCACCAAAACGGCTTGACAACACAGGACACGCAACTTTCACAGCAGGATAAACAAAACTGTTGCACACATGGCCCCACACTCATACCTGTCCCCCGTAAACAATGACAGGTAGGAACTAATTAGCTCTTAGACAAGAGGGACATGAAGAAGAAGCGTAAATACTACACATGTAAATGTTTCATTAAAATACTAGTTAAATAATAGAATAATATATAACACAATTTATAATAGTAAACAATTCTGCAAGTTCATAATAATGTTAGGAAATTATTATACTGAAATATACACAGATAATAATAATAATAAGGAACACAAAATCAGTAATGTAACTTACTACAAACTAAAAATGGAATATGTATAGTTAACTATGGTTACACTTGTAGCAGGAAACAGCAACAATGATTTGTTACATTTAAAATGTGACCATGTAATTAAAAATAAAACATGTTTTAAAAGTTATTGTAAGAATTTTAATGGCATTATTAAGTGCTTGTATTGGAACTCTGTAAGTACTAGTAGTGATATTGAATAAATTACTAACAAATATGCACATATAACATATAAAAGACCAGGTAGGTAATTCTCAGATCATTTTCACTATATGAGTGCATTTTTCTTGTTGTTTATAATTTGAATAAACTTTAAGTACTGTTAAGTTCCAGCCTGACAGTTTCAAATAATGGGTGAGACCTTGCAGAATGTGGCTTTATGGATGTGAAATTTCCCCCAGAGAAATAAAAGGCTGATAGTTTACTAAACTTTCTTATTTCTGCTTTCATAATATAGTCCATCCTTGGTCTCCAGCTCAATTAAATTTGTTTTTAAACAAAAGTAATCCTCAATTTTTGCAACAACCATAAAGTTCATAAAAATATGTTTAGTTGTTTCTTTTTCATTTGTACAAAATTCACATTTATTATTAATATCCACAGTTTTTGATACGACTTTGTTGGACTTGGTTTGTTATTCTTAATGTAGTTTGCTAATGTGGGCAACCACATGATGTGGAAGCTGAGAAATCAATTTTAATGCATTTTTAATGTAGAAAGTAAATTTTCATCCATTGTATTGCCCCTGTGAAGTGATTTATATTTTTCCCCTCAGTTGGTGAATTTTCCTATTGTTGAATTACCACTGAATCCCACATGATGATCCTTTATTAAAGTAGTATTTCATTTAGACAAAAGGCATTTCAGTAGAGCAGTAAACCACGTCATATTCTTTGGTAATTAAAATTGATGTACAAAAACAACATCTTCTGAGTTTATATTTCCCCCCCATTGCCTGACACAAATAATATTCATTTTTGTGTTGTGTTTTTGTCTCCAATTTGCAGATCTAATTCAACAATATAATATCATACATCAGAGATTATGCAAAGTAATGTCTAACACTTAGCGCTTACCTTCTTCTGCTGTTTCACAACGGCACAGACTCAGAACAGCTTCTGTGCTCTTCTGTGTGCATATGACAAACTGCAAACTGCACCCACATCTAAGCGTCATAAAAACCTGAATGCATTTCTGATTATCAGTGTGTTCTGGTCTCATCCTGTTGTTTATAGATGCAGGAGCTTTTAAGCTTGAGATCAAGATGATAAGCTAAAAACTTACCTGAAAATGGCACCAGTGAATGATTTCATCTCATCACTTGACTTCCCATCACTCTTAGAATCTCTGTGTGTGTCTGTGTGAGTTTTGTATGATAATATGTCTCTGTTAAGTTGTATGTCTGCTAGCCTTTACAGTAACAATGCCAAAACCCAGCGTTTTATAGAGCCAAGTGATCCCAACTGTCGCCATCCACCACACAAGCTCACTCAGAAAAGGTAATACTGACCCCCAGTGGTGACAAGTGGAGACAAAATCCAACCCTGAAGTGCACAGCTGAAATTCCATAAATCAAGGGACTGACTCAGCTACATCTGTCTGTCTTTCATAGGCTCTATTAGCAGGCTCAGTTTTAAAGCTGAAGCTACTGGTATCATATGAAACTAGATGACCTACGGCGACATATATTTGAACTGTCTGAATACACCTCTATTTGTTTTAGGGTCAGTCTGGAGTTCATCTTAACAAACGTTGTGGAGGGCCTGGAAATCACTGCTGACAGAGAACCAGAATTTATCAGATATCAGGGGCCATACTCAAAAAACTCTCAACTAAAAAGCTCTTAACATTACCAAAAAAAATGTTCTAGCAAGGAGTCCTGCATTAAGAACGATTTAGGAAAACTTTCATAGCAACTCTGAGCAAGGAAGAGAGACAAACTTTTATTTTAGGTATGACCCATGCTTTTAAATAATCCTATTGGTTAATCCAGTGAAGAAAAAATGGGATAGTGGACATCAAATGGACAGTGAAATCAATAGAATTTAGTCTCTATTACGATATGGCATGATTACTAATAATATTTAAGAACATCTCTGTCAAATAAATTGTAAGCAATACTTTAGAGGTAAGCTGATAAAATGTTTGAAACACATGTGCAGTGGCTTTTCCACATGCTGAGAGTGGTTATATTTATTTTCTTACATTTCTTTACCCTGCTGCTAATTTTAATGGGTGAAGCCCGCTGTGTCCGTGAACGTTCTTCAGGCCGTGTCACTGTGTCACAATATGAGAAAGAGATGCAATTTTTGTTTAATGACTCTTTAATCACTCTTGTTTAATCACGACCCGAGTCATCACTGCTGCTGCAAATATCTTAGTGTTATGATCGCTCTCATTTTATAAAGGCATTATTATGTTAAGTGAGAGAGTTATCTGTCTTGTCTGTCTATTTTATTTTATTTTATTTATTTATTTATTTATTTATTGTAAAACACATTGTGCAATTGTGACCCTAAACCTACCACTACCTCTTTGTGAGTGCAGGTGTAGTGTTGTATGGTGCTGTGTGGCATAAAATAAGGATAAGTATAACTAAACCAAACACAACAAAACATATGGTGCATGGGAGAGAGACAGCAATGAATACCAGCAGGAATGGGCCAGCTGATCTTGTGCATTCTGGATGCACCGACCAGGTGCACCCGCTTGTACTGAATACCACCTCCACCCACCAGGACCCAAAGCAAACACAAACACACACAGCAGCCGAGAGCAAGACACACACGACCATATGCTGTGACAGAGCCAGAGGGCCGTCACAGTGTGCGAAGCCTTAATTTGTATTTCACCCTGAGATGTAGTGCACAAGTATGAAAGTAATGTACAAATGGATGGATGGATGGATGGATGTAGCATCCCAAAAACGTGAAACACAAGAGCACACATGTGGGGAATGGATTAAACTTTATCTGCTCTAACACAAACTAGTAAATACTAGCTGCAGTAATTTTACCTCCAGCCAAACTTGTTAGTTACCACTGCATTGTTACGTGGAGGGGGTATGAGGAGGAGGATGTGGGCTGGTGCAGAATCAAACTGAGCCGAAGACGATACGTCTCACTCTGGCCAGGTTGGCTTAGCTCTTATCCGAACTGGTCTGGCTGCAACAGTAACTTAGGAGGGTCAATTCTAAGTGTGATTGGTTGATCCCAAAAACGAGAGAAAAATAGAAACAAAAGCATGCTCAGTGATAATGGGCACAAAATAGAGAGTAAAAATCACTCAAATTTAGGCTGTATTATGGTATGGCTCCTGGTGTAATTATGAACAGTATTTAAGAACATCTCTGCTGAATTAAATGAAATTCCATAGTTAAAAAGTAAAACAATAAATAGTTGTGCAGCAGCCTTGTCACATGCTGGTTGTTATATTTATTTGCTTACATTTATTTTCCGTGATGGTGATTTTAGTACCCAAAATATTTGATATTAATAGGGGAAGTCAATCAACGCCCTTTTGTGAGCCTGCGAGGTGTGGACATCCAGTGGAAAGAAAATGCATCACAATATGAGACGCTCTAATTGTTTGTGCGATCATCTGCTGATGAAGGTTTTGACAGACCCAAATCATCACTGCTACATTTTATAAAAAAAAAAAAAATCTTAATGTCGTGATCACTTTCATTTCTAGCGTTATAGCATTATCACATTAGGTAGGCGATTTGTCTGTCTTGTCTGCTTTTATTTCCTGTCACAAAGCATTTTGTAAATTTATGAAGAAAAGTGATGTATAAATAAAGTTTATGTGAGCGCATCTCTAATGAGATCGACCACAAACATTATCCCTGCATGTTCTAATCTGTATTGTTTAATTAACTCACTGTCTGTCAGTGTTTGAATAATATTTCTACTACCTTCTTGCCTTTCTGCCATTTTCTCCTCTGCTTCAAAAACTCTTAAGCCTCTTAAAAGTCTTGCTCGCTGCTCCCTGACAGTTTTTCGCCTTAGGAGTTCTCTGATGGGCTGATGCTTTGTGAATAACTTTAATCTTTACCGTGGATCCAGTCTGAACAATAAGGGGACATTCTTAGAAAATATCATAATTGTAAGAGTTGTCTTAGAATTTCATCACTCGGGGCGACTCTTTGTACTAGGAAGCTGTGTGAATACGGCCCCTGGAGTTTGGAGTAATTTAGACTGAAGAGTTACAGAAATGGAAACCCCTTTCGATTGAAAAGGCCTATTAATGTCTGGTATTGATAATGCACTAAACAGCAACCATTAAAAAGTAACTACTCTGAGTAGTCTCTGAGAACAATACTTTTACTTGTATCTGAGTAATGTTAAATTAATGTGACAGTGTTTCTGCTTTAGTTAGGGTTGCCACAAGCAATGTGGAAAAATAAGGTACACTTTGCCAGTGACACCAGGCACAGGGACACGAATCAAGCAGGGCATCTTGGGCTCCTTACCCATGAGATTTTGAGACAATTTATTTCCTGCATTCTGGTGAATTTTTATCCAACAATTTGTGCTTTGTTTTGCATTAATCCTCCAGTCCTCTTTTCCTCTGAATATGAATGTGAAGGAAATAAAGAGTCAGTAAGAGTAAAAGTGGCCGTTGCATTACAAATTCAAACATCAGATCATAGATACTGGGCAAAAGGTTTGTCCTGTCAAAATAACTCCACTCTGAGCTTCTGCCCTTGTACTTGCTCCAGGTCAGACAGTCCACCACGGACGACAGAAAATACTCACTCCCACTGACAGGGCTGATCTACTCGTGGTCTGTCTGCCATTTAGATCTGTACTCGCACAGCTTCCCCCCTTTCGCTGGTGGACTTAAGCCGAAGGTATTTGTCTGCGTTAAAGCAAGCAAACAAAAAGTGTGTGTCTGAGTCTCCGTAACCAGGGCAACAATGTCACTGAGTGACAGACACCTTGCCTGTCATTTTGATTTAATATTTCTCCACTGTGTCTCATGCAGCTGTTTTGGTTTCATTATTTTTCATGTCATTCAAAATATGTGAAAACACAGTGTTGTGCATTAGAGTAGAGGACAAATTGCATCCTGTATTGATTCAATAAGGCACAGCGCATTTTATTTTTCCTGTATTATACAGGGCAGATGAGTGCAGACCTCCAGTACTTTTTCCACTTCTGCAAATAAGCATAAAAACACATACATTATTATTAGCTATTACCACACTGTCAAAGCCTCATTAGGGCTGTGGATAGACTGATACAACATGCACAACAGTTGCAAGCAATAACTGTGTCTCTTCTCTGACTCAGAGAGAGGTAGATCATTTCTGACAAGTCCACTTCTCCCATGTTGTGAGGTTAAGTTTATGCCAAGGTCCTGCAACATTCATACATAATTTAATACACCTGAATAGTTGACTAATGTTATGATGCTGGCAGAATTGCACAAAAATAACAGTAGTTATAGTTGAGTTTGAATTCTAACCATCACTCTCTTTCCAACTTGCATTTTGAGCAATTTCATTTTTCCTTAAAAATGTAATGAAAGCCTTCCCCCACTGGGTGGCAGTATGTGCATTCATACTGTGCCAACCTGAGCTAGAACTGCGTCTGTGGCAGCTTTTTGTAGTCTGACCCATCTCATATTCAGTCATCTGACAGAGGCAATGATGTGAAGCCCTTGATCTCAAATATAAGTATTGATGTAAAATTATATAACAACTCAGAGACAGCTCGATACTAGAGAGAGTGAAACAGAGGGGGAGAGTGGGAGGCTTCAGTTCAATTACAAAGCAGATCAAAGGGAGACAGAAAAGAAGGTGAGAGAAAATGTCTAATAAGCCAAAAGGCAAAAGAGCACAGCGCACATTTGCAGCCATCTAGGGAGATTTAGCTGTAGAACAGACTGCCTCTGAGTGTTTTTGGCTGAACTTCCCGACTTGACACTGATGTTAAAAATGACAAAGATCTCTCTCTTTGAATTTTTGGCATTTTGATGTGAAAACCTGTATGCACCCTTTGTCTAATCCAAATTCAAACAGAAGGGATAAAACAGCTTAGACAATAGGATAACTGCCCCAAATACTAATGTTTATTTTTTCACATCAGCATCAAAAAGATTTGTTCATCATGGCACCTGCTGCTGAGGAGAATAAGACAGAAAGACGATTTTCTGCACTTCCCCTACGATTGGATTTCTTTTAACTAATTCAGCTATGCAATGAGTTTCTCTCATGCTGAACTGGGAATATGTTCAAAAATTTATTCTGTACGTCATTACCTTCTGTTCATTCCACTTCTGATATGTTTTAATGGGTTTCATGAGATATTAAGTGCACAATCCTGATGGCACCTTAGCAGTGATGGAGCCTGAAGGCACAGGCAGTTCAGGGTAACACTCTTTGAAATAGGAGTTCCAAAAAGGGTGTGTTCTACATGAAATCCTTGGCATATAAAAAGGTAGAACCCCCCTGAGTGTGTTCTAGATAAAATCCCAGCAATATGGAAAGGTGTTTGACGTGCGAGTTCTTGTGAGCACCCTTAGAAGGTGAAAAAGTTCTGAATAGAAACTCCCAGAGAGGGTTCTGAATGGAACTTTTACAACACCGAAGGTTTCCCTGTAGAACCTCCTATATTGGGTTCTGGGTGAAACCTTTCACAGATGGTTCTACATATAACCATTTATGTTGGGTTCTAGGTAGAACTTTCTGAAAAAGGTTCCAAGTGGAGCCTTTATACAAGTTTCTGCCAGGAAGTGTTTTGCCCTCTCAAGCTGATATTTCAAAGATGAAGAACATCTAACATTGCAAAGAAGTTGCTCATAAAAGTTCTAACTAGAGCCATTCGCTGCTGAAGAACCCTTTTCTGAAGGAGGGTTTTGTCAAGGGTTTGTTGTAAGAGTAAGGGTTCCATTAAGAACCACTTTCATCCAAAGAACCCTCTTTGGAAGAAAGAGTTCTTCAAGTATTGTTGAAATCCTTGAAGAAGGGAACCTTTGTCAAGGGTCCTTTGTGCTACAATAAAAGGGGTTCTTGTTACAACACCATTGGTAGGCTCTACATAAAACTCAGAATATAAAAAGGGTCTCAGTAGAACCCCATTGTTGGGTTCCAAATAAAAACCTTGGAATATAAAAAGATTTCCCTTAAGCATGTTGTAGATAAAATCCTTGGAATATACAAAGGTTCTTGGTAGAACATCTTGGGTGAGTACTTTTTGGCACCCTTAGAAGGTGAAGAGGTTCTGGATCAAACCCCCAGAGAGGGTTCTGAGTGTTACACCATTGAAGGTTTCTCTGTATAACCTCTTATAGTGGGCTCTAACAGGCAGTTCTAAGTATAACCCCTTCTGTTGGGTCCTGGGTAGAACTCCAGTTCCAAGTGGAAGGTTCTACCAGGAAAATGGTTCTCCTAAGGGGATGAGCAGCCAGGAACCCTTTGCGGTCCTAGTTCACAGTTTTATTTCTAAGACTGTATAGTATATTGAGCAGAGGAGATTTTCCTGACAAGTGTTTTGCCCCGTCGAGCTGATATTTCCGGTATAGAGACCATAGGGCTGCAAAGAAGCCGCTCATAAAAGTGCTGCGAGCAAAAAGGGCAACTGGAAGCCAAAAGGCTGAGAATAACTGGTGTGCATTTTGTGCAGTTTGTGTGTGCACTGAGTGAGAGAAAAGGTGAAAAGCTTCAGACACGATCGATAGCTGAGAATGTGAATGTGTCTGCTCTCATGTGTGCACAGAAGCACATGCTGAGGGAAGAGGACTGCAGAAAGATGCGGCTAATAGGTTCAGTGAAATTAGATAATACAATTGTCTCGCTGTAGGGAGGCAAATGCATCCAATTGCTGACTAAAATATATTAAGTAGCTATGAGATTGATTTAAAAAACAATTTAAGAGCTGGGATTGTTAAATTTATTTGGACACAGTTTGAGTTTATATTTGAATCCCCGTGTTATGAAATCCAACAGACGAGGTCAACCTACAAGGACAGAGAGGCTGGCACTTGAGATTTACTGCAACATACTTTAAATATTCATAATCTCGGTTAAATATTGCCGCCCTGACCCAACTGTATGTTGCCTTTTCTGCTGGTATTTTTCACTCCTGTAATTTGTAACCTCATGACAGGCATGGAAACATTGCAGCTCTGCACTAGAACCACAAACTCCTTAGCTTCTGCACTCTCAGAAATAAAGATGCTTACTAGAACCAGAATGGGTTCTTGGACTTGTCCCCAACTGTTTTTTGTCCTGGAAGAATCTTTTAGAAAGGTTTCCCTTATAACCCTTTCATAGAGTTCTACCTAAAACCCAACATAAAGGGTTATACCTAGAACCATCTGTGAAAAGCTTCACCCAGAGCCCCTTATGTAGAAACCTTCTATAGTTAATTGTTCCTCCCAGACATTCCAAGGGTTTTAACTAGAACCCATCCAGAGGATTACACTGCGAACCTTTTTTATATTCAAAGGGCTTTATCTAGAACACATGCAAGAAGTTACTACTGTGAAAGTTTTTATATTCCAAGGGTTTTATCTATCAAGAACCCTTTTACATTATAATAAAAAGAACACTTGAGAAGAGGATTTCAACAATCCTTGAAGAACTCTTTCTTCCAAAAATGGTTCTTCAGAAGCAAATGGTTCTTAGCCCTTCAGGAAGAACCCCTCTGGAACTCTTACTTTTAAGAGTGTATTCACATATTTGCAGCACTCTGTATGCAGCAGAGCTATATGTGAAGCTTGGCATCATCTCCCATAGGATCACGGTCAAGTACACCTTGTTAAAACCATCCTGAGGGAGACGATCATCCCATTGTTTACACACGCACAACAAGACAAAGCACTTAGTGTGCTCTGACCATGTGGCAGTTTCTGCTGTGTGGCAACACCAGACAGCAGCTGTCACCTCTGACATCATCACTGGAGCGAGCTGGCCCTTTTTAGGTGGCAGTGTGCCCTGATGCGCTCTGGGAAACAACTTGTGCAGATGGGACGGAGAATTTGAAGAAGAGCAGACACTTCCTTTTCCTAGGAATCTGGATACAATGGATCAGCATGTTGTTTTCTGTCACGTAAGTGGTTCGTGAATAGGATTTTTTTTAAGATCTACCAAATGTTAGTATAAAACAAAATGCACTCAACAAAAATATAAATGCAACACCTTTGCTTCAGCTTCCATTTTCCAGAGGTTAAGTAAAACTTTTAGACGACTTCTGTGCAAACAAACGGTTTATTTCTTTCAAATGTTTTTCACAAATTTGTTGTGTTAGCGAGCACTTCTTTTGCCAAGATACTCCATCTGTGGCACATACAGATGCTGATTAAACAAAAGGCAACTCTGAAATGTGCAATTTATCTAAAAAAAATGCATTCATTCGGCACCAAGCGGTCTATTTCACATGAGGCTACAGATACTAAATTTGTTTCCCAGATGTGCAAATTCATGACCCACCCTCTTCTGCCTCTGTCTCTTATTGTGACCAGTCCAAGGCAAACCTGTACAACAATCATGCGGTTTAATCAGCAGACTATACGCCACACCTGTCAGGTAGATGGCTAATTCCGGCAAAAGGACAAGTGCTCATTATCACAAAGTTCGACAAGTTTGTGAGCACAATTTGAGATACATAAACATTTGTTTGTACAGAACAAGTCTTCAGTTTTTTACTTCAATTCATGAAAAATGGGAGCAATAACAAAAGTGCTGAATTTATATTTTAGCAACACAACATAACAACACCCACCATTAAAGACACAGGACACAGGCATGTTGAAAATCTTACAATGTATATAATTGACACAAGATTTCAGGTACAACAGCAAATGAGACATTTGTATTTTTCAACCTCTTTCTGGCATCTATCTTCACCATAAGCACAAACTCTCCATAGATTTCTGATAACAACAAAACCAAAGTAAATAAAAACAAGAAAATCAAAAGTACTTTTTTTTCCTCATAAATTGGCACCTTTAAGAAATTCCTCTCATATTCAACTCAGTGTAGAATAAAGCTGTCTTTAAATGGTCTCATAATCAGCTTTGCATTTTTGCCACCTTTAATGAGTGAGGGCAGGATTGAGGCGCACAACCTCCGGACAAACCTTTCTTCTGCCTCCTCTCACACGCAGGGGCTTTGTGTTTACACTGTTTCACCACAGTTGAACAGGAGACGTCTTGCTGGGCCATATCTATCTGCATACACACATCCCCAATCAATAGTCGTTTCTGGAAGGTGTTGACTCGCGTATTGATCGACCATCTTGTGATGTCTTTGTGCAGACAATGCCATTTATTGGCCTCATAAAAGTGCAGATTTTTTTTTTTAGAAAAGGGAGGGGGACTTTGAGCAACAAATTAATGAGATCAAAAGGTGAAGGAGGAGAGGAGATGGGGTGGGGTGGGGTGGGGTGGGGGGGGTTGTGCAAATTTCAGCCGATGACATTGTGAGGCAGTCATTGAAACTGAAGTTGTGAGTTACAAGTCGTCTTTGAATTGGAATGTCACCATCACAGTTGGAGTCATTTCTCATTCTGTACCAGGCTTAATGTGCACTTTCACATTCATATTCAGATTTCTCAAGAGGGCCACAAAGAGAAGACCCATGTGGTACTCTTGCTAATTGAACCTATCTAAGCCCCGCCCCTCTTTCCTCCAGTGCTCCAATGACGGTTGAGCAAATGTGATCCCTTGGCCCTCCCTTTCCTGTAAAAGCAACACACAGGGTCGCATCTCAAGTTAGCTAACCTCAGCGAAATTCTAGCCATCTAGCAACTAACTAACAGGCCAATGTTAGCAATTCTCTAGCTAACTAGCTTGCTAATGATTGATGTACATTAGCAAGACAGTTATTTTGCTGACATTAGCTAACTTAAATGTGAATATATGTCACTTTTTCAGTTCCCCAACAACATTTTTTAACCATCTTTAAAATTTGGTTTTCTTTTCAATATAGACGAGGCTAGCTCGTCGCATATCTAAATGCAGTAAACAAAAAAGGAGAAAGTTGACCAAGTTTGCGCAACTGACAGTGGAGCACAGTGCAAAAATAAAAGGGGTGGGACTTGGGAGGGGTAAATTGTTCATGGTTCAACATGTGTATGTTCCCCACTGGAACATCTATTATTATTATTATCATTATTATTATTATTATATCTCTCTTTTTTAAATCTCAAAATTGACCCCAACCCTAGACAAAGTGTCAAAGGCAGTCACAGGCAGATTTCTTAACCAGGGACTTACAGGAAGACAGACACACGCACACAGACATACACACATATGCACAGTAAACATAGCATTCATTAATAAAGCATGTCAGAAAAAAAGGAAGACACATATGACAACAACCTTACACATTTTGAGAGCAATAATTAATTTGCTTCTCGTACTTTGACAGGGCCTCCATTACTTAATTGGAACTGCAGTATCATCAACTGTCATAAAATGAATCATAATGGATTGTCCAAGTGTGCAACTGAAGCAATGATGTACTTTAAAAAGCATGCCCATTTCTGTCCTTTTCTGTCATATGCAATACTGTCAAGTGAAGACACATCAATACAGATTGGAAGTTATTACAGTAGTTGGTTGAAAATTCAATTTTTGAAAAATGAGCTATATTAATCTCCCATTTCTGTCAGTTGAATAGCACTCCGTCATACAACGTTATTCCATTTCAATACATTTCATTTCTGTGCCATCCAAACAAGATTTATAAAGGCTCTATCGTCCATTCCTCATTTGCTCTATCAATCAAAGACGAGTACACACATTCACACGCATACATTTACACCCATGCAAGCATCGTCCCATCATCCTGCACGCAGCGTTCTTAAATGAGAGCTTTGACATTTCTTTGAATTAAAAATGTGATTTCCTCCCCAGGAAGCTTCTCATCAGGAAAAAAAGCCTTACACCGTGTTCCCACAACATTCCCAGTAAGGTTGACACGTAATGAAGCACTGTGTCATTGTCATATTGCCTTGCCATCATGTAGAAGCATGAGGAACGCTTTAAAGGTCATTATAACTGATGAGCAGGGGAGAAGAAGGGTAGAGGGAGTAGGGGGTGGGAAGAGAAAGAGGCACTGATATAGAAAAGTTGCAGAAAAATGGAAGGCAGATATGGATACACTACGACAGAACAGATGATGAATGAAATAAGAGTTAAAGCATACAACGATCTGGCCTGTTATAAAATTTTGATACCTAATTGGCTACTTTTTTTCCTCTAGAAAACAACAAAGAAGCAATCAAAAATATGTACACTGTTGTGTCTGCCATAGAAATAGTAGTACAATTCAAAGACGTGCATGGTGTGACCTTTACTGTGATATGGATCATTGCTGCTAAATTAGACAAAAACATGTGACATTGCTTGTTGCAACTGACCTATCCAAAGCCCCGCCCCTTTTTGCTCTATGCTCCTCTGACAGTTGAGCTTCGTACTTGGCAGAACCTCGGTCAAATGTCACCTCTCCTGTTTCCTGTACTTGGATGTGGTCTGTGCTAGGCTTGTCTACGTTGAAAATAAATTTTGAAGATGGTTAACGTTGCCAAGAAATCTTTGTAGGTGATATATATAGCCTATAATCACTTTTTAAGTTAGCTTATGTTAGCAAAGTTAGCTAAATAGATTGATGTAGATTAGCTAGCATTTTGCTAACTTTAGCTGTCAGATGTAAATAGCTAGCTAATGATTGCTGTACATTAGCTAGCTAGTTAGCTAGCATTTTGCTAACATTGGCTAATGTGTATATACAGTATAAATGTCACTTTTAAATGTCTGCCAGGAGTCTCTCTCTCACATTGAAACAATGACAAAAGATGTAGTTTGATGACGCCATGAAGTGGCATACTTGGGATCATGGGAGTTCTTTCTTAATTGTTAAGCAACCACCATGGCTAAAAATCTACTTTCTTCCATCACTCTTTGACGTAGCCAAAGTATCCTGTGTTTTACCAGTAGTTATAGCAACTAGCAACTAGCCATAAGTCAAGTGTTTTTAGACATTTCAATGCAGAAATGTTACATATTACAACTAACCATCTTCAACATAGATGCATATAGCACAAGTACAAGAAACAGGAAAGGAGGAAGTTGATGGAAATTCTGAGGCAGAAAGCTTGCTCAGCTGTTATTGGAGCACAGAGCAAAAAGGGGAGGGACTCAGGTTAAGCCAATTATAATGCTAATCACAGGAGCTCTGGGCCTTTGCAGGGAGCACACAAAATGATGCATAATATTTTTGTTCTGCTGTGCACATGAAAAGAATACTGAAAAAAAAAGCGCTACATGACAGCAGTGTTTCTGCTTCTGTGTACGTTTCTGTTCTGCTACACGTTTCCAAAGTCGTGGAGTGTCAGTCCTTTGCTGTGAGGGCGATCTTTTAAACTGACACCCCCCTGTTCCACATACAGTGCTCTATAGTGGGAAATCGCTGTCATCTGAGACCTGGCCCGGCCTAGCATGTGTTTTGCTTACACCAGACCCTCGAGTTGATCCTACACAACCAGCGGGGTCTAGAGGGAGAGGGAGATCTGCCTCAGCAGGAGGGGAGGAGGGGGCGGCGGGGTGGGGTGTGGGGGGGTGGGTGTAGGGATGAGTGGATGGATGGAGTGGCGGACGGGTCACGTTACTCCCACATTAGACGATCATGTCAGTGCAAATGTGATCATGGTTATTATTACAGCTTACATGATGAAATGGCAAAAAGTGCTGACGTGGAGTGCTCTCATCCTCTCTGCGTGTAACGACACTATGAGGCTTAATGCATTAAGAGGCCTTGCTGTCCAGATTATCCTCCTTTAAAAGTCATCAATATTTTATCTCATTTAAGTTTGTGGTTTGTGTACTACTTCTATAAATATCGGAGAGTGGCTTAACCTCTCTGGGGTCATGAGTTATTAATAAATAAATAATTCTACTGAACACAAGTGCACTTTTAAAGGAGTGGAATATCAAATATATGTGTCTGAGCGCCACTGCAAAGCCCCATTCTCCCTCTCCCCGTGGTGTCAACACCAACATACTGTTAACAATAAAGTCTTACACATGTCTTAGGTACAGATATAATCTCAGAGAACCCAAACACCAGAAACAAAACATTAGAAGATGTGAAAAGACCAGCTCTAATGGTGTCATAATATAGCAAGAAATAAAGGAAAAGAGCAGAACCGAAACATTTATGAATACTCGTAATTCCATTTTGTTCTATTCCAAAACCAAAAGGAAGTCCATCCAAGATGATTTTTTTTGTTGTCATTGTTTCTTTATACTTATTTAGTTTTGGCAAAGTAACTAACCCCCAGCTTCTCCTTCCTCCCCTTTCAAGCCTCTCCCCAACCCCTGTGTCCCAAACTCAGTCCCAGTTGGTGTATTCCCACGTCAATTATCGCCGGAGCAGCAAAATGAGCAGTGAAAGCAGGTAAATGGTGACGCAGGGGAGGTTCTGGTTGGCCGAGGCTTTCACCTCCTTGTTTTCTGGAGGGATGAATATGGTTCGGTGAGTGACAGGGACGAGGGGCGGGCCCCGGGAACACATATCGTCGGCGCACATGCCACTTCCTGAACCGCTGACATCATCACCTATGGACAGATGGTCAGGACGTGAGCTTAATGATACGACATACATCAAATTTACAAATGATGTTGCCTATGCATTTATAAAATTAACATATTAAGACTGCTGCTACATACTCATGCATATTAAACACACTGAGCACATACAGTATTTGCTTAAGAAATATGAGGTTCACTGTCCAGGTGTAGCCCCCAGATAAAGGATTATGAGAATTTCACTGCCAGCGTGTTACAAAATATGACCTCAATTATTCAAAAAGGCACTTTGATTTAGGCAAAGCATTTTTATTCCTTCATCTTAATTCAAATGATACTGCTTTTAACATTTTGGTAGAGTTTGTGCAAACTAAGATGTGAGTGCCTCCACAGATGAATGGAAATAAAGCTGTTTTTCTCCTTAATTTAGAACTTAAAAGTTTTTGAGCATCAGTGAGTCATCTGTGTGGAAGTTTCTTGTGACTGCTCTTGAGAAACTTTGTGGGCTGTGTGATGGTTAAAGTACTCACTGGTGTCCTGAAAGTCCACATCCTGGCCGTTGAGAGCATTCTTCAGGCGGTGTGTCATGATCTTCAGCTGCATTATCTGTTGGCGTATTGTCATGTCTGGCTTGGTGATGTCAATTTCCACTTCAGGGTTGTTGATCTGACTGGCCAGGCCATCACCCATCACTTCGGGAAGGTACCTGCCACACACGAAAGCTTGGTTAACACGTGAAATATGTCTGTTTTTTTTTAAGCAAGCACTTAGTCATAGGGGCAAGGAAAAGCTCCCTTTTACAAGGAGAAACATTGAACAGAACCAGGCTCTAGGTGGGCAGAGTAATGGTACAAAGAATTCCCACGATTTTGCCAACTAGTATTACAAGAAGAAGAAAAAGGAAGAAGACGAGGAAGAAAAAGGGTGAAATGCAATGACAAGCTAAAATGTTGTTTGACAGTAGCATAAGTAAAGGAGTAAAGTTAACAAAACTGACTCAATACTGAATGTGACAATATCTATCTGAAGTTTGCTAAAATTATTTAAATTAGCCACTATAAGCTAGAGTCTTGCAGCAGGTTGGGTACCCATGGGTGTAATAGGTACAGAAATGCTTTTATAAATTCATAGGCAGAACATCAATATAACAAATAATCAGAAATGAAAATCTTTGTGTAGTGCTTTTGACATTTAAAGCACTAACAGGGCATTATCAAACCTGATCAGCCAACATTTGGTCCCACATACTTCTAAACAATGGGACATCACTGTTCTCATCTGACAACAATGTAGACTAGCTGATAGCTAAAATGGATTAAATAAAGGCAAAAATATCCAGTGGAGATGGACCATACTGTGAGCGACACATCTTCGAAGGCCAGGCCGTGCGTACGAGAGAAATTTAGTGTGATCAGAGACTGTGAGAATAATGTTGTCAGTGGCTATACTGCTTATAAAAAGTTCAAAAAAGTATTAGCTTTTAATAGCCACAAGCTAGGCACATCGTTTCTGAGGAAACACATCAACAGCTGCAGGGGCACAGGTGCTGCTACCAGTTGAGCACACAAGTGAGCGCCTGAGTATAAGTTTTCAAAGATGGGTGTAGGTCGGGCTGTGAGACTTACATTACCAGTTCCAGGCAGGTCTGGACTTCACTAAGAGATAATTGCAAGCAACTAGTCGGCTCTGGTACTCAGCTTTTGTGGGTGCAGGCAGGTGCTGGTTTGCAATACTGGACCTGCGCAGGACTGCTATAAGCTACTGGTCATACCAGACCAAATACCAGGCTGAACCTGTAATAAAGTTAGTATGGATGTAGTTTAATGGGTATGAATTAAAGTTTTCAGTTGTAAGAATATAATTTATGTTTTTTTTGCAGACATTTTAAGAAAGAAAGAAAGAAAAAGAAAGAAAGAAGAGTTTTGAGATGATCAGTAGCAACTCTGAGTTCTCATTATATGTATGTTCAACATTGTCATTTTGAAAGACATTATTTCCATTTTTGTACTGTGATATGTTATTTTGAAATAAGATAAGTGAAGCTAAGATCATACATTTCTTTATAGGTTCATGTGCCCTACCTGGCACGGCTAATGCCGTTCCAACACCTGTCCTCGGCTCCTGTTCCCGTGGCCACTCTGTCACTGCACAGAACACTTGGGAGAGAAACCCAGTACGGCTGCAGGTCCCTCAGTTTCATGGTTACATCAGACACCTGAGGCACAGTTGACAAGAACAGATTTATGAGCTTTTACCCTTTTTACCCAAAATCACAGCATGATGCTAGACACAGACAAGAGAGTAAGAAAAACACTTTCTTCCTCAATAACCAACTGCGGTGCTCAGTCATCTGACTCATCCATCCATCCAAGCATTCACTCCCATCTAATCACCCCATACACGTCTGTGCAAAGGTGAAATGAACAGCAAAAAGGGTTTAATTGCGCGTGATGAGTAATGGCCCCTGCATCATAAACCATCAATATGGAAGGGGCAGATTAGACCATCAGAGAGCAATAACAAGGGCGCAGATTCAGTCGGGTAAACACTAACCAGCTTGTCCATTTTGCTTGAGCTGGTTCCCAGCTTGTCCTCCACTATAACCTTCCCTCTGTTCATGCTGTCTTCGGCTCCTGTGCTGCTGGTTCCTCCCTCTCTGAGGTTACCACATGACTGGAACAACTGGGGAAGGAGAAGGTGAAGAAAATACAAGACAAGAAATGTAGAAAGAAGATGAGATGGGATTAACAAAAGGGTCAAATGAAGAAAATATCAGTTGCAACTTTATAATAGCCATTAAAATAATTTTCATATATGTTCTCACTCCCAACTGGTTGAATACGGCAGTTTTGTCAGTGGCCCTGCATGTTTCAAACTGTCGCCATAGGTACGCCTCTAGCTTCAGTTTTGCATGTGCAAGGCTCTGGAGTCAGGCCAGCAATAATAAATTAGCAACCTCCAGGTAGATTTTCAAAATAAAGGCACATAAACTACTTGGGTATGTTTGGGCAACAAAACTACTTCCTTAGGTTTAAGACTTTGGGTTAAAATACATATGATACTCATGTAAATTCACATACGTAGTATAACATTAGATGAAGTAGCATAACATACGTTAGTAATCAATTAACTTCATTACATTAAGTGTTACAAACATCTGGTCTATCTCTTTATGTAATGATATCTTGAAGGTTTACAATTTGGTAATCATTAACAAATAATTAATATGTATAGTGTTTTAGGAAGTAATTAGTTATATGTAGTTACATGAAATTAAATCACAAAATGAATGTAATTGTAATCGGCTATTAAATCACAGTTACTTATCAAAATATTGGTGATTACAGATCATTTGAATATTCATTTCAGATTGCCTGGCGAAGATCTGCAGTGCACTCTACTGAATGCACTCTTCTAATTTACTAGAATAAGTTTAATTTTTAAGCCCAAGGTTTCCAAACACTGCAGAACCAAAAAAAACAGGTGCAAGTACTTCATCATCAAATTCATCTTCATCTATAAATGGTGACTTAGCCTTCAGACTCGCTCCATAAACATTATTTTAATACCATACGTAGTTCATATTCATGATCTTTATTGCTGTTGCTGTTAACAAGACTGAAATCCAACACTCGAACAAGCTCTCTGAATAGAAACCTATAAACTCGAACTGCACCAGCAAAACATTTTTGCCTTTGTTGGACCAACTTGTCTCTAAGTACACAAAGAAAATATGCTTGTTAATACACACAAATCTCTACCTTTGAAAACAAACAGTGACAAGTGGTGCTGGCTTATTTGCATGACCCCCAGAGTCAATCACAGCGTCGCTCCAGCAGAATGATTCGCAGCTCAGAGAGCGCTGCTTGTCCCTATGGGGCTTACATTTTATAAATGGAGCCCTGGGAATACAGCAAGACTGCAGTCAATCTGTCATCCAATCTGGCCTGCTTAGAGGAGCCTGGAGCCTTTGAACTTTCACACATAACTATAAAATAATCCTTCCTTAAGCTTCCAGTCATGTCTGTCAGCATAACTCGTCGGTGTTGTGTGGTTCACAGTAGACTGAATAATGGACGTAAGAAATATGGCATTTACGCTGTTGTCTGAGTGGTGGCAGATCCTTCAAGCATATCTGCCGTGTTTATGCGCATACTGCAATCATTTCTATCTGCATTTGGTATGTTCTTGTGGGAAAAGTACACAACACAACATATGGCTTTTGATGTCAACAGATTATGTAAATAGGAGATAATCTGTCCTACACTGTGTCTACCATAATACTAAACCATAGTCACGAATTGACTTCTATGGGCTCAACACAGCTCTTTTCCCCAGTGATGAAGATCAGAGGCTGCGGCTGTGTGTGATTACCATATTGAACCAGGTCAGAGGCAGACTGCCAGGCTATGGCTCACCTCAAGCCAGCCCGGCTCTTTAACAGCACAACCAGCACAGAGGAAGCTTTGTCTTTTCCCCTCACCGTCTGCGCTGTTTTCCACCTTCACTGAACAGCTCAGTCAGATTTCCACTGCTGCCCGTGCCTTTTAAGGATCACATAAAACTGTTGCTCAAACGCCATTAAACAGTGAAGCAAACGCTTGGCCTGCAGGCATTGTCATGACTCACATCCTTTTATTTTGAATCAGGTACACAGAGCTTTGCTACAACATTAATTTAGTGGTAGGATAGGTGTTAATTCTACAAACGAATGAATATAAGGGAAATGTGGCAGCACAGTGAGGAGGGACAACTGATGGATCCAAGGCATGTGTATTCGTTTTCACAGCGGCACTTCCTGAGACAGAAAATATTTTTTACTCCTTTACTACTATTTTTACTGCCTCACCAGGTGATATGAATATTTTAAAGCTCCCGAAATTTGGTTTCAAATCTTTCCTATTTCTCTATAACATTAAATATTCATGACTAAAAAAGCTAATCAGCTAATCTTCTTCATCAGGACTCTGTGGATGTGCTTTGAACAGATTTGATTGACAGTCGCTCGGCGACATAAACAAACAATCCTGTCATCTCGTCTAAATTCCAGCGTTGCTAAGTCCTGATTGGTGCATGGATAGGAGTGTGACATCACGTTTTGTTTTTCTCAAGTTCACCCCGCTTCAAACCACAGAGACAAGAACAGACAAAAACTCACAGAAGTCTGAAATCTTATAAATAAAATTGTTGTAACTTTGTCTATGTAGGATCACCTCTCCAATAATAAGAAGCTGAGAGAGAAAATATGTTTTCGGGGCCTTTTAAAATATAGTGCCAACTATTTTATGTCTGTCAGTTTAACTTTGATTGATTTCCCTTGCGCAGGAAAAAGGATCTATATATATATATATTTGCTTCCATCCAGAGAAGTGAAGTTCCAGTATATGCCTGCAGATACTTTCGACAGTAAGTAATGACTGTCTTGCTTCTTAAAATATAATTTCAATATAATTATTATATATGTAATTATTTTATTTAAAATGACATACATTCTGCACCTCATGCACATTACATTGCAAAATGAGCCTCTGTGATACAATCAGTGCTCACCTCCACTGATAAATTGTCACAGTTGTGGTAAAGTGTGAACTGCTTTAATAATGAGGGAAAGTAGGTGATTTGATTAGTCAGGAATAAGGCAAGACTATCACACCGGCTAAAACTCTACATGCCAGGGACGCATGATATAGATTTTATTTCATCTGATACTGATAACCAATAATTCCCTGCTACTCATTTCAAGATAACAAGATTCACACTTTTTTTTTCACATAACCTGTCGGTAAGAAAGGCTCAGACGTAGCGAGCAAAGATGGACGATATTCCATAGCTCTCACCGAACCAGTTATAACTGACACTATTACAATATTACACTACTACAAAAAAGGAACAGTCCTGACTCTTATAATGTTCATTTATTTTTGGTAGTAAAATATAAACCAAAACCAAACTTAGATGCTTTTATTGACTATAACATTTCCAGTGTCAGTTGATAATTCATTGACCTCTATATTTGCATGCATCCCTAGAATATTCCAGTGATGTTACGGGTGTGTTGTATGGTACAGGTCTGCTCAGCTCTCTATTCTGTGTGGTAAAAACAGTTTGTGTGGTTTGGGCAGCCTGTATACAGCTGTATGTGTGCACCAGTGTGCACTCTGACCTTGCTGTTGATTGAGTCTATGTTGTCCATCATGTTGAGCATGGCTTCTGATATGCGATTTGGGAGAGTGAGGACCACGCTATCCACGCCAGATGAGCCATCAAAGCGATCAGCCACCTGAATCATTGTTTCTACAAAGACAGGAGGTACAGTTAGCATGAAGAATGCGTGAAATGTCTCATATGTAGTACACTGCTGGAAAGACTCTGCTGCATTCACAGCACAAAGTAGCATCATGTGTTGGGTGAACCTTTGAGCAGACATATGGCTGAATTGGATGCACGTGTGAATGTGTGTGTGTATGTGTGTGTGTGTGTGTGTGTGTGTGTGTGTGTGTGTGTGTTCCCCACCTGCCAGATGCCTCCACTCAGTGTTGAGGTCAGCCTGGTTGGCCAGACAGCCCTTCATGACGTTGCTGCAGTAGTTGGCACAAGGTCTGGCGGAGGCCATGCCGCGGCAGTGAGGACAGTAAGTCATCCTCATCATGGCCTTCATGCACTCCTGGCTCAGCTGCACCTGGGGTAGGGCAGAGGCAAAAATAAACACACCACCTGGATGAAAAATTACTGTTTAGTCAAGCATGTATGATCTAATGGTCTAAAAGATAAAAATGATAGCAGCAATTGATCAAACCGTACGTTTGACCACTTTGCAGGGATAGTTCGGATTATTTGATGCGGGGTTGTATGAGGTACTTAACAATAGTCAGTGTATTACCTACAGTAGATGCTGCTTTGCACACCCCCAGTGTGGAGAAGCAGAGAGGAGTACCAGCACGGAAGCCAAGCAATATACTGCTGTTGACAGAGTCAGCAACCAAACATATTTTAGCCACTGGAAAAAGGTTGTCCTAATAAAATCAATATCAGCTTAAGTGTATCTATATTTAGAATATTTTCACCACTTTACCTTGCTGTAAGTTTCAAGTGGGAAATTGCTGTTATATAAGGCAAATATCACACTCTCAAAACTAACCAAACTGATTTTACCCATGGAGTTTGGCTGTCTAATGGCAAAGTTAAGTGGTGAAAATATTCTAAATATAGCGTACACACTGATACGGATCTTGTGGTTAAAATATTTTTTGCTGCTGACCCTGTCCACAGCAGTATATGCTTAGCTTCCATGCTGGTACTCCTCTCAGCTTCTGCACACTGGGGAAGTGCAAACCGGCATGTACTGTAGGTAATACACTGACTATCAATACCTCATTACGGCCCTTCATCCAATAATCCAAACTATCCCTTTATTTGTTAAATCCTGTACTGTTGCTACTGTACAGGAGAATTACACACAAAAGTGTTCAGTTTTGATAAAATGTGAAGATGGAAATTTCTTTGGCCAGACAATGACAATCACAGAACCGTGGGAGGTCACCTCCCATGGTGACCTTTTTTTAGTTTGCACCAGACTTTCATTCAGCACAGTTTCCTTGGAAACCACTTTGGGAGAATTCGCTTTTTGTTTCACATGCGATGAAAAGGCCCTGACATTCATACAAGTATTCTCAGTCCCTCACTCCATCCTTCCTGCCTCTTCCATTTCTCCCTCTATCCCACGAGGCTGTTCCCCCAGGAAAGGGCCTTGGTGCGTGAAAAGTGAAACTGGGTTAATACCAGTAAGCTCTGTTCACAAGAGAGTACAGCTATGCATACAAAACCTCAGGAAGTGTGTGTGAGTGTGAGAGGGAGAGAGAGGTGGAACAGGCCCAGCTACGCATACAAAGCTCCTCTAAGCTGACATCTGGGCCAGCCTGATGCTTTTCCTGGAAACTGTTCTTCCAACAGCAAAGTCACAGTTAAAACCAGCTTTTAACAAATATACAGTAGAAATAGGACAACAATCAGGATCAGGTGGGAAAACACATCATAGACACTTTGAACACTCTAAAGGCTTGTCAGTAGTATCGTAAAAAATCAAGTCTGCTCGGTATAATTGGACATAAAAATCAGAATTTTCGGTCCGTGGACAGAAAAATTGTCCCTGGATAACTATAATCATCATTAACAAAGGCAGCTCCTCAGTGGCACTTGTCTACTTATTGTGTGCATCTTAGTATCATACGCAGTTTAAAGCTCTTTCATATTTTCTTTTGTGATTCACACTTTCTCTCACACTCAGGGCGGGACTTTTAAGAAATTGCAAATGTCAGCAATTGCCTTAGGCCCCAAGCTACCAAGTGCCCTATAGAAAACCTCATAAACTTTTGGCTAAGATGTTTCTTTTTACTTTTTGATAATTATTTAAGTCTTTTTGAAAATGTTAAAATGGCATCAGAACGTTTAATTCGTGACTGTCTCAGGGCCCACCAACTAACTTGGGCTATTCAGTGATCTTTTTCAGGAAGACAGTAGCCAGCCTGAGGCTGTGAGACTCCTCAATTCAGCCTCTGCCCTCCACCATGAGTAAAAGTTAATTTTTATGACTTATTTTTATTCATGGATTGAAAAAGGTGGAAAACAAGGGATCTAGAGGGCCCCATGCCTGTGTTTGCCTTAGGCCCCAAAATGACTAAATCCACCCCCACTCAAGCTTTATATGTGCTCCTCTACCAGCTGAATACATTGGTTATAAAGTTTGCAACAACCTTCAGTGTGTTCTGTTTTTAGTCTCTTTTTTCTTGGCTGTAATCAATGACTATTTATGGATGCATCAACCCAATTTCCCCAAAAGGATCATTAAAATTTAATCTAATCATAATTGATCCACATAAGGCAAAAGTTATCTGTTTTGACGCTGTTTCAACTCTAAATTAAATCTTGAACTAGATTAAAAAAAACATAATGAGCCCAAATTAGTAAATGCATCTCTGATGTATAAAAGAGACCAACAGAATCCAGTAATTATTGCCAGTTGCACGAGGAGGACAGTATAAAGTGAAATAAGTGACACAGAAAAGCAATAACCACATTCCCAGGCTTAATCTCAAGTCATATGAGACATGAGTCAGATCCTCACTCCTCCTGCCCTCCTTTTCTTCCCTCCTCCCATCCTTACCCTACCGCTCATTAGCCAGGGATGAGTCAGATGAATGCTTTTTTGGTGAGAGAGAGAGAGAAGAGCGAGGGAAGGGAGTGTGCAGGGATGAGTGGAGGAAAAAGACGGAAAATGAGAGAGATAGGGGAGTGTTAAAAAAGCTCCGAGATTGACCGAGGGGCGTTGGCAGGGGAGTTAAAAACCCAGGGTGATGTTAATGAAATACTGATTAAGGCCAGACAGTCATTAATCTAGTTACTGTTACATCATCCATACAGTATTAATGCTGGGAATCCCACGCCAGGCACAACAGACATGAAACGGCGTGTAACTCCTCCATGGTGCTAATTGAAGGTTCATGTTGACAACTTCCTCTGTAACCTTGGAGCTTTAGTGCACCAAGCACTGTGACAGAGGGGCAGTCAAGTTAGAAATGGCAATAATTTATGGACCAAGAGCTAATAACTCAAGATTATCTTCATTATTGATTAATCTGTTGATTTTTTTTCTAAGAAACACAGCCACAACACTACTTGTTAAAACAATAAGCCAACCCAAAAACAATAATTAAGCTACAAATATTATGCATGTGGTGCAAATACAAGCAAAAAGTGACTAATTAATTTCCATTTTGGAACATAAAACTTAACAAACTACTCAGTTCAGCACAAAGCATGATAGGAAATGTGGGCCATCACTACAGTGTTTTAGTACGAAGCCTTGTTTTGATCTGCTCCTGTTATAAAGTTACTGCATTACACTATTAACTAAAAACGTCTTGTGTCAGTTTCAGATTAAGACACCTCTAGTGTTTCAGTGAACAGAGCAGATTTGTTATGAGGTGCTGAGAAACTTAAACCTACTACGAGGAGCTTTTAACTGGTTGTGAAACCGTGTCAATTTAATACCGACGCCTCTGTATGACCTACATAAGTTAAGAAGACCATCTGCATGAAGCTATTTCTATGTAGTTACTCCTAATGCTTGCCATCGGGTTGGATTCTCTGCCTGTGTTCAAGTTTTCCCAGACAAAGTTGCGGTAAGTAGTACATCAGCCTGTTAAAAGGAAGCAGGAGCAGATTTTTCTTTAGATAATTTTGTTTTTGACATTATGTTTGGTTGCGGCAGAGGAAACACCACCACTTTTGTCCACAGGGGCCTCAAAAATCAACACAAGAACACAAAACTTCCTTGTAGTAGTTTTAACATTACAGTCAGAAAATTTGATTATTACTCTGATGTACTTTTATAATGAAATAAACACACTTCTTATACAAATGCTGCATTCTTTATTAGTTTATAAATGAAAGCCTTATGGTAATTTGTGATGCATTTTTGTAAGTTTGGGTCTTGGGGAGCAAATAAGCAAATAACTGCTTTAACACACTACACACACACACACACACACACACACACACACACACACACACACACACACACACACACACACACACACACACACACTCACTCTGACCTGATTCCAATCATCTCTATACTGGCCTCTCAAGAAATATCAAGAGAAACTTTTAGGTTTTAAATACTCTCTTTCATGTTTGCAAGCGTGGCTCATTGACACGACTGTCTAACATTTTAACACCCTCACTTGTCCTTGCTTCACCTTCACAGCATGCTCCCATACCTGTCAGTACCTTCTATATTGCCCACAGCATATTGAGCATGAGACTTTCCTGTCTCTCTCTCTGCTTGTCTTTCCTCTGTAATTAGTAAGGATATATGAGCGACCTCTCCCCCCCCTCGTGTTATAGACTGAGCCGATCCAGACTCCTTGCCTCCAGAGTGAGCTATGTGGCGCGTGGCCTACTTCCTCCACTCCCCTACCCGGGGGAATAAAACAGGCCGGAAAAAGTTAAGGACACAGCAACTGGTGCAGCCCAGAGCGAAGTGAGGGAGGAATTAATACTTAACCAGAAAAAAAAAGACTGCATCTGACTGTAATGAGATTTTTCTGTCTCACAAAAGCATCTCCCGAATTATTCAGTGTTTCCATGCATCTTGGTCTGTCTTTGCTCTGCTTTGCTGTGTTTTCTGCCTCCTTTCACAATACTTTCATCACCTTTCACTACAGCTCCTACTTTTCATGACTAATCCCGCTAAAACATTGCAAGGATTCATGTCATGTTTACTCTGTGTTGGTCGCAAACACAGACTTTTGCTGGAAAATATTTGGAGTGCACATGTACACAGAGAGAATTTCCTTTTATTTTCCCTAGCTTTACATTCACTAAAGCAGTCCCTGAGCAGCTAGTGGTAAACATCTTCAGTCACTGGGCCCTTTAAGTGGCAATACATAGCTATAAATAGGAGCGGTTGTCTCATTAGGGCCCAATCAATTGAAGATGGAATTACAGGGGAAAGGAGGGGAAAGCTAAGCTCCAAATTAGTATACCAAGCTATTCACACTAAAAGGAGACAGAGGACACAGCTCTGGGAAATATCAACAGAAATTTTGGAGAATAAAGGGCTGCGCGAGTTAGATAGAGATGAGAGGGGATGCTGGAGTTTGTCACAGTCTTTTTGTCACTGTCTCATTTGTTCCCATCACAGCTCAGGCCTGGTCCAATCTGCACAAATACAGCACAGTGCCGATTCAAGACAGTGAGACACGAATTATAAATCCGAAATTGAACAGCTGGTTGAAGTCTGCACTTCTCTCAGTCAAATTGCACCGAACAGGCCTCGACTTGGACGACTCAAAGAAAAATTAGACATTCCGTCTTCTTGCACAGTTCAGTGGGCCAGGATTGGAAATTCCCTTTTACAGAGATTGACCAAGTGTGTCCATATAGTGACTCTCTTGCCTTCCCTCTTAAGACTTTTGATGAGAGTGTGGAAATAGGGCAGAAGGCAGCCCGTGACCTCATTCAGAGTGGCAGCGGCTCCACCGCCTCGGCATTAATGCCGGGACGACATTTTGTAATTTTGTAAAAGCTGTGCTAATTATTTACCCGCTCTCAGTGGGCCGGCCTTGTTTAATGAACACATCGCTCACTGTCCCTCAGAAACAGCGAAATGGCATCAGACAGGAGATGTGTATTAAGCAGCAGCCACACGGGGGAAATGTGCATCACTGTTGGAGGCGTATGATGAAATGATGAGGTGTGCGTGTGTTTTTGTAGCCTTAAGCACTAAGAGAGGCGCTTATCAGTTCAGCATCTTGCTGGCAGAGCTGTGCAGGAACTGTAAGCTGCTCTGGCTGGTCCAGAGCTACGCCCATGTGATACAAATCATGAATAGTAATTTTAACTTAGTGTGCTGCTCATGATAATTCTGATCCTTAACCCTGTTTGCTTGGTTTACTATTAAAAACTAGAACCTTAAAGGGTTCTTTGGCTTGTAAAACCCATTTTGGTTCCTGGTAAAACCTTTTATAAAGGTTCCACTCTGAACCCTTTAAGAAAGTTCTACCTAGAATCCACCATAAAGTGTTATACCTTTCATCTATAACTTCCTATAAAAGGTACTACAGAGAACCCTTTTATAGTGTAATAGTTCCACCCAGAACCCTCTCTCATTCTGTTCTATACAGAGTCTTTCCACCCCCCAAGAGTGCTAACAAGAACCAACCCAGGGGTTATATTCCAAGGGTTTAATCTAGAATAAAACCGGGGGGTTCTACCAAGAACGCTTGGGTTTTATCTAGAACACACTTAAGGGGGTCTATCCAGAACCCTTTTATATTCCAAGGATTGCTTCTAGAACACACTCATGGGGTTCTACTGAGAACCCTTTTATATTAGGGTACAAAGAACCCCAGACAAAACCCTGGATGAAAGAGTTCTTCAAGGATTTCAACAATCCTTGGGCGACTCTTTTATCTGAAAAAGGTTCTTTGGATGAAAAGGGTTGTTAATGGAACCAAAAGTCTTAGGAAGAGCTATTGACCTCAGCCCTTCAGGAAGAACCCTTTTGGAACCCTTATTTCTAAGAGTGTTGAGTCAGTAACTGTCATGTCTCCAGCTCTGTTACACTAGTTGCTTTAGTTTCAGTTGTCACTGTCACTGTCTGCTCTGTTATTCACCAGCTACCTGCTATGCTAGACTAGCCGTGTTCATGGTTATTCGTGATTTTACTCCCCTGTGGCTGCGAATGTGCCAGGCTCTGCTGCATCCAGGTACCTAATTGAGACATCCTCGGGTCCCTTTGTGTAGGTGTGAGACATTGCACCTACTTTCTGGGCCAAAAGAGAAGCACAGAGATAAGCTAGGCCAGGCTGTCTAACTCTGATGCTAGCAGGCAGTACAGTGTGTGCCACCCACTGCACTAGCCAGAACACATATATCAGACTGAAAGGGAAAAGGATCATATAGATTCTTTGACATGCATCCAAATGTGTGGCCTTGTAGTCACGTAGCAGCACCACAACCTATTTCGTCATGCTACTGTTTTTTTTTCCTCTTGCTCTTCATCTTTCCATGCTTACACACAGCCTGACCTTGTAATATTTCATCGCAGGGAAGAATTGTAATATTCATCTCTAGTACAGCATCTGTTTTCTCAGAGGATGCGTATATTTCTCACAGGGCCACCGCTCTCAACACTCTCCTTGCCCGGTGTCTGACGGGAGATATTTTTCACCGGTGCGTCGATACTGGCCACCTCCCTTTCAGGAGCTGAAATGATTTCTCAGTCTTGCTCTGATCTTAACCTTATTCTTGTCTTACACACAGAGGGGACCATTTCTCTCGGGAGATATTAACCCTCCCCACGGCCCAGGGAGACATTTTTCAGTGTGGAGCTGACATTAACTGTTGTTGCAGGGGCTGATTGTCTGAGCTGCAGGCCATACTTTATGGAGCCTCTCGTTTCCACCAACATTGATCTGCCACTGCTTTATACTATGCGCATGGACTGGTAAAAACAGGCCTGTGTGTACGTGTGTGTGTGTTTAGGTGTTCACATCAAGGAGGAGGAATGGTGATCACTAAGGAGAGATGAATACAGACCCCTTAACTCAAGAATACCAATGAGCACGTAGGGGGAGTAGAGCTTTGCAGCAAATTTGACTCCAGTAAAAACGGCATGTGAGGCAGTTAGTTGCTTTCATCACGAACCATAAAACTAACCAATACAAGAAGCAGGAAAAAAGGACTATAATTTTCAAGGAAACAAACTAATCACAGTTATTGGATGGAGGGGAGGTCATGCAAAAAGAAAAGGGAAGAGATCCTGAGAGAAAGTTCGAGAGAACACAGGCAGGCTTTCAAGAGAGGTTTTTACCTGGGACACTTTGCGTACCACCTCCCCGCTGACCACCAGTCCCTGGACAAAAGACCGTGCTGCCACAAATGTGCGCGTGACCATCATCTTCATCACGCGCGGTGTGTCTCCAAAGGGCCGTAGTGTGTCTATCTGCTTCGACACACACTCCAGGTAGTCCTCGCCTGCAATCAACATACCCATTCATTAAAATCTTTTTTTAAGGCTGGCTTTACTTTGCTGTCAAACAGCCTTTTCTGATGGAAAACCGCCTTTATATAAGCCAAATATTGCTCTCTCCAAGTCAACAAAACTCCATGGGTGAAATCAGTCCTTTTATGTCACAGAAAACTACCCCTGTAACCCATGTTGTTATTGTTTGTTATTTATTTTTTTAAAAAAAGCTTGATGTACCTATGTAATATAACCGGTTTGCCTGGTGGAAGAGCTTCTCCAGCAGTCTGGCCCAGAACTCGTTGAGCACCTCTTCCAGGTTGACATTGGAGCCTCGATAGTAGTGCCTCAAATCCGTGTACAGGTCAGTGAAGACCTGGGAATTCTGGGTATATATGGAGCCCCAGGATGCAGTGAAAGTCTCCTGTAGGCTAACTGCCGAGCGGTTCAGCACCTCCAGAAAGTAACCTACAAAGGACAAAGAGAGGAAATGGTTTAAAAACAAAAGAAGGAAGTAAATTTGGCTCTTATTTACAGTTTCAGCAACTATACTCTGCAGCATTGTATGATTTTGTTCTGTGCTTTTGTTTTATCCTTCCACGCCACAGCATTGTGCTGCTCAAGTTGATTATTTTTACAGCTCCAAAACTGTATTCTCACTGCTTTGTGCTGCATCTGAACATTGCCTCATACTGTTGGTGAACCTAAAGTTGAAGAGTGAAGAGTGTCCCTCTGGGAGATGTCAGACAATTGACAGCACTTCAGGGTGAAGTATATACTGCTTCAAGTGAGGATTTATAGATATAGGGTACAGGCAGAGGCAGGCAGTCAACTAGGCAGACAGACAGACAGACATACAGACAGGCTGGCAGGCTGTCAGTCTTGGTGAAAAAATAGGAGAATGTTGACTGAGACAAGCACAAACAACAAATATAAATGTAAACAGAAAAAGCCGGCTGCAAATCCAAACCCCACAGTAATATTCTAATGCTTCATTCACATCATTTACATGAATGAGGGGTGCTGGATATTACACACACACACACACACACACACACACACATACACACACACACACACACACACACACACACACACACACACACACACACACACACACACATATTATGCAACCTAATGCAAATCCACTAATAACTACAGCCTTAAAAATCAACACAAACATTTTGAACTTATAAAAGCAATATGTAAAACCGTAGTGTTCAAAAATGAGTTCTGCAGTCCAAACAGTGAATTAAAGCCATAAGCAGTATTTTAAATAAACAAACACAGGTGCAAGACAAGTGCAATGTTACATTTTGACAATGACAAGTCCTACACTTTAAGTTAATCAGGTGTTTATGACTGTCAGTTGCCTATCAATGTAAAACTAAGCCTGTTATCCCAAAAACAAAAGCCCAAAAATACACACTCTTGAGTTGGAGTTCAGTGACTGTCTGCCTACCAGACTCCACTAAGGTATTGCTGAGTTTAACCTTTATTAACATCTACTTCTTCTAAGAGATTACTGAGTATTTCTTTCAACTCATATGCAAACACTTAGTCATTTGGCAAACATTCTGCATTGAATTGAACTCTAATAAACATAAAAACAAAAGCAGATGTTCCCGCCCTGTGAACTTTCTAGCTGTAGCGTTGTTGTCTCGGCTCGTTGTTGAAGCAGGAAGCATGTTTCTTTAATCTCTGATGATATTGTAGTCATTTTAGGATTAACTACAATAAATATATTACACATTTCTCCTTTATGAAATGTTAGTTACTGCAAGGCTGTTGCATTGGTTTGTAAAACGAACTCACTGCACTGTAGCTGGTGAGTCATGGGAGTGTTGCGATTGAGGTGCATTCACAGACCGAGTTTGTTTTCGTGAATTTCCAGCCTCTCTGTGGCCAGTGGCATAAAGATTTTTACATCTATTTTGTGTGTAAATAAAGTTTATAAATGAAACCCCTGTTCTGACAGCAGAAAATTCATCACCAACAACAACAACATGCCCAGACCTCCATCCATTCAGGCCAGTGTTTGCTCTGTATCTCCGCGGACACAATAGGTTCAAACCTGGGGAATGTGTGTGTGTGTGTGTGTGTGTGTGGTAGGGAGATGGGAAGCTGTAGTCTGCAGCAGTGTTTACTTTGTAGGTGTCTTATCTCTGCCTGCCACCACCCCCTGATCGGGAGGAGACGAGAAAAGGCGAGGTTGCGGCCTCCACAGGGGACGCCCCGCCTGGAGTCAGCTTATTCCCCTAACGAAGCTGTTTTTAAAAACATCATAACCCACGCACAAATTCCACCGCGCACACCACACACTCCTGCATATTTAAACAAAATACAAACACGCCCCGTCTTCTAACAGTTTCCCTGACAACAACATATGGAAAAGCCAAGCCAAGTTTTACAGTAGCAAAACTCCAACACCCACATGCACAGGGCCTGAAGACAATCACAGCACTTGGAGTTACATAACATGTTAATATGCTAAGCTCATCCTGACCCATCTGCGTGGCATTATCTAAGCACTGGCCTTGTTGGATACTGTATCTCTGCTCTGCTTTCCTACTCATTAATAAACACCAGCCGGCCTGCTTCACTGCTGCTGTTATTTGCCGCTTTCTTCTGGCGTTTTCACAGACTATAACCAGCTAAAAGGTCCACTCTCATCGGAGCTGTTGATTTGAAGAAATGTATTTAGCACCGAGTGTTAGCATAAATGGATTCATTTTTAATTCCACCAGCGCACAACCACGCTGAGACATGCCTCATTTCCTACACTGGCTTTTGCTACATTTAATGGTCATTTTGTGCTCGGTGGTGAGAGCTTCCAAAAGGCTTACAGCACATCTGAAAAATGCACCTAAGTCCAACTTTGTTTTGATTTGGAAAGCCCCACGCCCTGATGCACCAGGGCCGCTTTCCTTCTCTTACAACCAAGGTTTTGTTTGCTGTCATGAGTAATTGCCCTTTTGACGTTTCGTCCCCCAGAGTATGATCAGAACTTTGTCCATAGCAACGGTCTGCTATTTAGAAATGACGGACCTTAAGATGCTGTAATTGACCCTTTGGAATCAACTATTTAACAAATTTGCGTAATAATGTGTTTTAAGTCAAAGGCTGCATCTGAAATTCCATAATAACATGGTATTTAGTACGCTAAAACTTTATGTGAGTTTTTTTCAGTATGTCTTAAACTTTAGTATGAGACCAGTAGTACATGATGTGCATGCTGTTTCCAGGGAAATATCACAGTATGCAAGGACTGGACACAAGGGAAGCATAAATATGCCACAATGTGATGTACAACAACAACAACACAGCAGATAAAGGCAGACAGTGACCAAGGAAGCTCTAACACATTCATTTAAGTGTAAGTTTCCACTTTGTTAGGTGAAATACCTGGGTTATGTGTCTTCAGCCAGCGGGGAGGCACTCAGGAAGTGATGTGATACACACTGAGCAGTGCCTCTGAAAATATCTATACTACTGTTCATACTACTGTTTATTTACAAACTAGTGTATAGTTATTTTAGATGCAGTGCCATTGTAAGATGACAAGAATGGCGGGGGACCGGGTTCAAATTGTGTATTATATTCTTAAGAAATAAATGAGAGTAATGTCTATTTTCCAAAGGCAGAAAAAGTTGATGTGAATGTTTTCAACACGACGGAGAAAACCTCTAGAGTCAGCTCCTCATTATAGCTGCTGACCTCAGAGCACAGAGCAAATGGTAACATAATGAATGGTGTGTAGCCTCTGTCTTTGTGTGTGACGCAGCTCATTTCTTAAATTATAACGCTCCGTGAGATAACTGCTTCTGACAGGCTGCTGCCGTATGTCCAGCACTTGTTTAGTAGCGAGACTTCCTGGCTGGATGACACATCATTCCCCCTGTTCCCTGACCTCCCGTCACTCAAACTTTCTGAGAACACAGCTCTGGGCCAACCTCAAAGTACCAGAAGAGCTGCAGCTATGTCACTGTCACAAGCACGCGCGTTTGTGCGGGCCAGCACACAATAGCGTACCTCCAGGAGTCAGCAGAAAGGCACACGCACACACATGTACACAGAACTTCAAAGTGGCAGCACATTTGCACGTACACACAGACGCACGAGGATCACAGGGTGTCGCACACACACACACACACACACTATCCAGAGCACACAGTGGCAGGCAGACAGACAGACGGGGAGCGGCTGTGACAGGTGCAGCTTTGCTTTTAATCCCCATTAGAATTCATTCCTGCTGTGTACTGTCAGCTATACTGTAAAAATGCCTTAAGTCTCACTAAACGAATTGGGTTTGAGCAGAAATAGTTTCATTCAGGTGATAGAGTGAAGTCGTTTTCTCCGTTAAATGAATTATCCACATTTCTGTTTACAGTCCTAATGTGGTTGGGGGCATGTTTTTAAGTGCTCTGGGATCACCACATGTGGAGGGCACATCTTGGTAAATGGTATCACGTTGTCCAGTTCTCCTCTGGCCTTCAGCTCTAGTGAATAATGATCATCATTAGTATGACTCAAAGCCCCCTGTGCATGTGCACGTGCACGTGTGTGGGGATGACCTTTCTCATTCTTCATCTGTTTGTGTCTCCATGATATGATGAGCCACAAGCTCATCCCTTCCTTTAACTCTCTCCCTCAATCCTCTATCATCCCTCAAAGCCTAACCTCCACCCCCCACACCCCCCTCCAGAGTGCGATCTCCAAGGAAGGAGTGATGGGAGAGGGCGCTTAATTGCTTTATCCCAGCACACTGGGTGTGGAGGGGACAAAGAGGGGACAAACAGTTGGCCAGTGTTACTCATTTTCAGTGTGGAAGTCATGAAGAAACGATATCACTGAAAACTGCTCTTTTTCTGCAGGCAGTGATATAAGCCACTGAATCATGCCCTGAAAATCTGAGTCATTCAGTGAGTGTCTGATTAAATTATTCAAAATATATCTTGCATATAATCTCCAACTCTAATTGATTGACAAGTCACATCAGTTCTATTCACAGTTTATACCTGTTGAAGGTTGAGCAGACTGAAACGGCATAAATTAATAAAGATACCAACAGTAAGCAAGACAGGATGGAGTTATAGAATTACAGAGTTAGAGAATAGCCCAGAATCTATGCAGTAAAAAGTGTAGGCACTAGGCTTGGCATGGTAGTAAGTGGTACTGGTGTTAAACAGTGTTTGAGCATCGGTTACTATCTGAACTGTCTAAACGTGTTACGTGTATCTGTCTGGACCAGATGCATTTTTCACTTGCAGGTCTCGCGTAACAAAAACCCTCTCATTTTAATCTTTGCAGGTGTCTGCACCAGCTCCATGTGTTTCGTTTCTCACCTGAGTCTGTTTATAGGCATAAACGAGACCTGTTACCTTGACTTCAAGTCAATTCTCTCAAGATATGTGCATAAAGGCAAGGCTAGTGCCCAGAAAAAATGCACTGAGAACATATTTTTATCCACATTTTGTGATCTAGACAGAGCAGAGTGTGCTTCAAAGACAGTAATCCCACAGACTCCCTTCACCCAGCAACTGGTAAAAAACACACAGGAACTCACTGAACTTCTTCTGCAGTGTTTTTTTTCGAGGGAAAACTGTACAATTACTGCCACTAGACAACTTAACTGCAAATCTTTAATTCTGCTGCTCTGACTGCCAACACATCTCTGCTCTGAGTGCAGCCTCTGCTATTGTCCTTTTTCCTGCTCTTCCTCATCCATTGCTCACAAACACAATGCCATGTTTATGTCACAGTAAAATGCTTCATGTTGACGGTAAAATAAACTGGGAATATTCACACACATCAAAGGAAAACTACACAGAAAGGCTGGCTGCTCATTTGCTGCTGAATGCTTTGAAATGTAATGCGGACAAGACGGATCCTATGTAGAAAGACGCTTCAGCTTGTGTACTCTGTACAAAAGACAAGCTGTAAAGAGAAGCAACAGGTGCAGGAGTCAGATTTCAAAGGTAACGTTACATTAAAAAGGCAGTAGCCTGACATGTGGATCCATCATAAGTGGAAATGGTTGTACTGGCTGAAATTAACAGGCAATCATACAAAACCCCAGCTTGGCCAAACAGTGTGCATGCAGACATAAAAGTGAGTATTCTGTTTTTAAATACATTACCATTACTGGCGCAAATTTGTCAAAACTCTAGCTAACATCAGCTACAGTTGTTGGGGACTGCATAAAGGATGTTTTATAGGCCTAGGAAGTAAAAACCTAATAAGGAACCAACCCTCTAAGCACGTTTTGTTCAAATTAAATAACAGATCTTAAGACCTAATGGCAACGATTTAAAGTAACCATCTAACATTAGCGATACTGAGGGTCATCGTTCATATCTTGTCAATTTTCTGATTCTGTAATCTGTAATCAGTAACGTCAGTGTTGTCACAACTTTATTAACCGGTGAAAAATTTCCTCATCTCGGCATCCCTCGCTGACACATTTTACTGTGCACTGACAGTCAGAAACACAAATCATAAATTTGCATCAAAGAGCTCTACAATCTGTAGAGCATATGACACCCTTCACGAACATATGAGACTTATTAATAGCCAACAGAGATGGACTGGGCTGTAATTCAATAGTGCCATGTATGTGAAGTTTAAGTGGAATCATATTGTGATTCTTTGATCTTATAACATCCTTTCTGAAGTTTCTGTTGTTCGAATTAACTTCATGCAAGCTGTGTTAAAAAAAAGCACATGAGCTACTGAGTTTGATCTGATGTAATGCAAAATTGTCAATCAGTCTGATTCGTTTATATGAGATGGTATATTGTCTTGTATATAAATGCTAAATAATATTCTTTTTGATATTATGAGAATATTTCAAGCAGCCCAGCTGTGCTAGAAACCAACCACATTAGCTGCATACTCCCATAATTACCAGCAACATTTTTCCTTTAATGTGACAGTAGATTAGGAACATCTCTGTCACCACAGTCTACTTCCAGCACATTCTGCCTTTCATTTGTTCACTTCTGTCTAACTTATACACACACGCATGCATGCGCGCGCGCACACACACACACACCCCTACACACACTCTGAACAAGCTAAGTCAAGCATGTGTGTCTTAATGACTTTCTTCCTGCAGTGAGAGGGGAGTTAATGATTTCATTTGTAATCACTCCGAGCTTCACATCCAGGCCACCTTGACATGTTAGAGGCTTATTTTAACTCAGCTCCTACGTTCTCTTATCCACTGCTTCCACACCTGATTAAACACATGGACACACGCGTTAAGGAGCACACACACACACAAACCTTCATATATCATAAAATTACTTATTGAGTATTTCACCCTCGTCTACAGTATTTCTCTTGGTGTTTTACCAATCAATAGAGAGCTTTAAAGCAGCCTCTATCTCTCTGGTGTCTCTCCGTCTTCATTCCTCCTCCTCATCACTTTGTCTCCTGCATCAAGTTGTGTTATTGACAAGATATTCAGCGTAACACAGAGGTACCATTGATGCTCCTCCAGGTGTCAATCACTCTCGCTGAGGGCTTGAACTGATCCTGAGTTACTTTCTCACACAGAGGTATTAACTGGTCGAGGCTTGTGCTGCTCATTCCAGACTAATCCAGAATCATTTTTCTCACACTGAGAGCTTAGCAGGTCTGGCAATGCTTGCCACTGTCTACCAGCTGATTGGACAATCTGATCTAAAGCTGATCGGTGATTAAGCAATCACAGGCTGACAAGAAATCACTGAATCTTTAGTGGCTTGTCTGTTCTCACCTAACTCACCGGCCTCCTGTGAAAACTCATTTTAGTGTTTGTTTCCTCCAGTTGGCAGTTAACATTGTCTCGCATGTGCAGGAAATGTCTCAAAGCACTCGGGACCAGGCTGGAGGATTGAAAAAAACTTTGTAAAATATACAGTCCAAACTCTGGGAAAAGCTTGATTTCTGAATTACAATGTCATTTGCTTGAGACACTACCCAGACAAGAAAATGGTGGAAAAATGAAAGCAGATACTTGTAGGTCCACACACTTATTGTACAAGGCCATAAATAGAAAACTAGCTGAGAAACATGACAGATCAACTGTTTTGGCAGTGCACCAGACACTGACATGGGAGGATTGGATAGAAAAGGAGGATCAGTGAAAAGAATGAAAGGGAGTAAGAGAGGAAAAAAGGGCTGCAGAAGCAGCAATTGTACATCTCTTTCATATCTGACAGCCTTAATTCTATTTGTCCATTTGACAAGTGCTGAATGATCATATTAACTGGATGTTGCTTTGGCAGGGAGGAGACAGTCAGAGAGACAGAGAGCCAAAGATGAGGCATATGCCAAGAGGAGAGGAGGAGAAAAATCAGGTGGCATTGGTGCATTAAAAAATAAAACTAGAAAGATCACAGAGAGCAAAACGAATCCCCGCCAAGGCTGCGCCCTGCTCTAAATTTGTTGTTTCAATAAGGGAACATTTTAATCTGCATCTGGATCTGATCTGCATCAAAATACGCAATCATGCTGATTGGCTGGTGGCTGCCATGAATTTTGGAGAATATTCAAACCCTGTCTGGGAATATTAGGTGTTTGTACAAGACTGAATTGTGCAATATTCACATGAACTGAAGATTATTCTGATTTATTCCTGTGTAGCTCCATCACGTTGCTGTAGCAACACCTGGAGGCTAAATCGCATAATATTTTTCAGGATCAGGATCATCACCTGCATTTTGTTAAAAGTGTATGATACATTCAAGGGGCATTTGACCATGCATGAAATCACTAGGTGAAAAACGATTTTTGGCTTAAACGGATATGACCTCTTTATATAAACCTGTCTTTAAAGGAGTTTCTGCCGTAGCGGTGTCTACCTTCTCTAGAATATAATGGAACTGAACAGCACTCAGCCGGTGGTGCTTAGTAGCAATGTCTCCTTCAAAAATCCTAACGCAGTCGCCCAAGATAATCAACAGACCTGAGCAGTTTCATGTAGGAACTAATTTCCTTATGCCATACTCCTGCAAAGTACGGCCCGTGGGCTACTGGTGGCCCTCAGAAACATTTTTATACCATTAAATTCATACATTATATCTTAATCACCCAATGTTCATTTCAATACTTTCACTTTCAACAGCCTACATTATTACACTACTTGGCCAGTGTGTCAAACTAGATCCTACGACAACTTCACAGGTTTCCTGTGCGGCCTTCAATCATATACCGGCTCCCTAAAATGGCACTCAGCTAAAACTTTGAGATCCCCTGCTCAACACCACAGAAAGAAAGTAACTCCATTTAGTTCCATTATATTCAGGCAGACATCTTAGTGGTCAATATATTCAAAATTCAGCAACTCGCATCAAAATGATGAAGATGTATAAATAGCACTACAGGCCAGAGGAAAAAAATATGTATTTTGAATTTTTAAGCATTGAATCGTCTTCTATATTATCCCTCCTGGTTAAGAAATGATCATCCCAAATGATAAGCAATTCATAAATGGCAATGTGATGACCCAATTTACAAGAAAACAACAAACCAAATTAGCTGAACCTTGGCCCAGGGCCTAACTACTCTCCCTCTAATTTAACTGAAATATGTTTATTAGGGTCTGAAATATGATCAACACCCAACATGTATCATCTACGCCTGAGGTAACTCGAATAATCTTCAAGAGAAGGACAGAGAGGAAAGGCTGACTGAAAGACACATATCGAGCTTTTCCATTACCACTTTAAACACTCTGAGCTGCGCCGATTGGCAGGGCCCAAGTGCACCCAACCTGCCTCTAAGCGGGTTGCGGTGAACTGGCCAACACATGACAACCCCCCTTTATACTAACACAAGGGTGTACAGCAGTAAATACAATTTTAAAAGTCTGTGTGTGTTCAGCTCTCAGTATTTTTGAAGTTTCTAACTGAATGTCTGTGGTTTAGTTTCTCTCCTGTCTCCCTGTCTGTCCTTTTGCACAATAGTTCAGTTTAAAGACACACCTTCAACCATGTCTCCCTGTTGCTGTAATGGAGATGTAAATCCCCGCTGTGCTGGACTGATGTGCCGAGTCAAACCAGATCAGGCCAAGTCCGCATATGTCTATGTAAAAGGGATAATAACGATTCAGGCCCAGCAATGCTAGCCTGCACTCTGCACCCCAACCACAGCCTCTTCATCAGGCACCAGATGGTTTTGTGATCTCTGCTTTCTCTACCGTCCACAAGTCCCCATGATCCTCAGCCTTTCCTTTTGTTATTCCCCCACCTGTGCAAGGACAATGAAAAAATAAACACAACAGGCATAAACAAACACTGCTTTCCTGAGCGGACTGAATGCACAAATGATGATCTGGGAGCCATTAGACTGTTTATGTGTCAGTCTGACTCTCCATCAATAACAGCACTTATCACACACACACTGTGCCCCAGGAGCGCTGCAAGCCCCTTAGCCAGCATTTAGATACTATTAAAAGGTCCCTTATATTAAACAAGCAGACACATCACATAATGCATGTCATTTATCAACAGGCTCTCTGTGGAAGTATTTATTCCACTTTCTCTCTTGTGACTTTCCCTGGCGAACATTATGCACAATTTACCCATGCCTGTTTCTTTTTCTATCCATCTGGTTCTCTTTTCAGCATTTTCCCTCGCTTGTTTCCTCCCAAACTCCATACCATTCCTTACCCTAACTATCATTTTGTTCTCCTTTTTTCCCTCTATCTCATCTTACTTTCCACCGCTTTCCCCAATACCATCCTTTAACACTGTGTTCCCGTTTCTTTTCCTTTCTGTCTTGCTTTCTCCCTCTTTCACGTCTTCCTTCCAAGGCGCCATAGCTCCAAGTGAGTAATGTGTTTGGCATAATTAGGCCAGTGTACTCCTGGTCCCCACCGACGTGATTTGCATGCAGATAAAATGAGCCAATCAAGCACCACAATGGGAGCAGATGTCCTTGTCTTTCATGACATCATCAGAGGTGACCCTGAAAGCAGGAAATTAGAAGGTGGGTGGCGGGAGTGAATCAAATCTGTTGCTTAATTGTGGGAATATTGCAACACAGATGTAGAATGAATGTGTCACCGGTGTTTGTTCCAAGTATACATGAATTTTAGTCAGTTGGAAGTGAGACAAAAAGAACGCTAGGCTTACTTTGGTTGAAAACAATCAGTTGCCAGTTTATTAGGTACGCCTAGCTAAAACTAAGGAGGTAAGCTACAAAAGCCTGTAATAAGTCTCATCTTAGAGTGCTCAGCTGTTGTTGATTCAACTTTAAGTAGTACTGCATTATACTTAAAGATGGGTATCATTAGGATTTTATTGATACTGATATCAACACTGCTACAATGCGCTTATCAATACCTACTGTTATTCTTATTGATACAACTAATACATAAGCTAGTGTGTGCTGACCAGTCAGGAATCTGTATGGGTTTAGTGCCAGTTTTCTGTAGTTACAGTTATAATGAGAGGTGTTTCTAGTATTTTGTCTGCCCTATAAGTAGACTTCAATGTGTAGCAGGCCAGCTAATATTGTCATGTCACTCAAATGTTCAGTTCAAACCTAGAAATGCATGTCTTTTTCATTTAAAATGTACCCAAACTGTTCTTATTGGGACTGCAGTGCAGCCGTTTCTCACTATCAGAACTCCCAACGAGCCACCACACTGTTTGCTGAAAAGAAATACAGCAGGGTGCTGCTTCCTATCAGCTGATGGTGATACAGACATGTCCTTTGATCCAAGTTTAGTGCCTGTTTCCTAAATCTGATAGGATACATTGGAGAGTGCTTGATGTCATTCTCGTGGACTACTTCGCCTCAGTCTATCTCTGCGGGAGGAGATGGCGTTACTTAACAGGCCAGCTGGGAGATGTTCAGAGCTCTACTTAAATGAATAAATAAGCGAGTCCTGCTTGGTCATCTAGAAATGAGTGTACCCATAAGCCGGCCAGCCAGCCAGTACTCTTCAAATCAGATTAAGCTCTATGACCACTGATCTGCCTTGAACTGAAATGGGCTGGAACACACTGGCCAATAAGCATTTGGCTGCTCATAAATACTGTGTGCCAGTGCATGGATGTGTGTGTAGTCTGTGTCTGTGTATTGATGATTCACGACCTGGGTTAAGATCAGAATAAAATCTGTTTCTTTGACCCATACTCCCTGTATAAAAGACTCTGAAACAGGCCTGATTCAAATAATGTGATCTCTAAAGCTTCAAATTTCTTGTTCTGCCAGAGCAAAAGTCCAGAGAATGTTGGGCTTTTTGATCGATCAATTATCAAAATAAATTCAGTCAACTGACTAATCATTCTTGCTCAATGCAAAATACACATTTAGGCTATTTAAATGTGTTAGAAGTGGTTTCTTAACATCAAAGGACTGAGGAAAAACAAATAGAGGGATAGATCATTTTTGGCCAGCTTAAAAAGATCTGTAACAATACTGACTTTTTTATCAAAAGGCACAGACACAAGCCTGATGCATGAGGACCTAAAGCTGTGAAAGCAGCGAGATCAGGACAGGAGTTTGCAGTTGTGCTGCTGTATGCAAAGTCACGTTGGGTTATGAAGTGTTTTACATACTGTACTTTCTTTTTATTTAACTCTCAAAAGTAACAGATGTGAATTTTGTTGATATGGTTTTGCCTTTTAATTTTGTTATTATGTAATTTAACTAGAAAAGGTCACGCAGATCACCGCCAGGCAACAGATGGTGACGCATTTACTGCAATGCCACCACAACTGCCGGATGCAACCAGCAGCGATTTGCAAAGTTTTTAAAATGAAGTGTTTTTGTTTAATATAGTCTCTGTTTTCTTCTGTATAAACGTAAAGAGGCACTGCACACTTAAAAATGTCTTTGAGCTGTAAACTAAATTATAGTCTATTACTGTAGTGTCATGAAACACACCAGTGCTGGTGTTTATATTGACCGTTCTTTATTGTTTTATAAAAAATCTGTATTTCAAGGGTTGAAAGTGTCTCAATATGCCACCCACTCTTTTGAATCATCCTGAAACTGAAAGAGAGTCAGCCATTTGGGACTGCTCTATGTCATGAGATTTATAAATAAAAAACAAAGTTAACGCCCTCAAATCACAGTTTGGCAGCCCATCTCTTATCCACCCCCAGTCTCCTCTCTCTAGTGGCAGTGATCAGTCCCTTTGCCCACTTTTTAGCATTTTTCAAAATTAGAGTGGGAGAGGCTCAGACCTCGGGCTGAAGTTCCATTTTCATGAGTAAAAAATAAACAGGACAATGAGTCCAAACTTCTCAATTTAAACATTGTTATTTATATAGAACATTACAAGCAACCCCAACAATATAATAAATATAGAAATATGCATTTTTGGAGCACATATTAACACATAAAAGGTAAAACTCCTCAAAGGTCAGGGCCTGCATGTCATGTTTAGTTTTTCATGTTTATAACAAGCCACATTTCTTGAGAATTGGTTCAGCGAGTTGCAGGCGATTTTGCAGCGTATTCTGCACGTCTCATTTGTTTACAACAGCCAACGTTCAATGCTGCAGTACAGCGACTGCTCAGACACACAGCAGCAACACACAGAAACTGCCAATGAGGATTAATCAATCATAACATAACATAACATAACATAACATAACATAACATAACATACCAGGTAGATAATACTTTATATAATAGTACATAAAATTGTAAACGACTATATCTTTCTGCAAAGTAAAAAGCATATAGCTTTTGATAGAAGCTATATGTGGCAGCAGTGCAACACAACACACACACACACAGTATATCCAGATGCCAGTGATGGCACCATTAGGCCAAACACCACCTGCCAGGTTTAAGGCTTCCGTCTGTCTAACACACCTGGTTGCCATCTAACACACAGCTCCCTTTGGTGCCATCACTCTTTGTGTCCTCTCTGACCCTTTCCCTCTCACTTCAATATGTAACACCATCTCTCCTTCTCTTTCAGTCTCTTCCTGGCCACCACTCTCCATTTCCACCTGTTTATCTCATACCCTTGTCCTTGCTCTGACGGTACGTCCCCCCTTTTTCTTGTATCTTTTATTATTCCATCTGCCTCATTTTCAGTCTGTCCTCTCCTTCACCCTCCTTTCTCCTCCTCCTCCTCATTATATGCTGAATCTTTGTTTAACGTAATATATTATTTAGTTTGTACCTCTGTACACAGTATGAATGACAGCGAAGAGATTGGGAGCACCAAGTGCAAACCGCATACACACATTCTGTATACAAAGACCATTCTCACTCATTCACTCACACTGTGACACACACACTAAATTACACAACTTACAAACACATGCATATAAACACACATCTGCATGCTCACATATATACAGTGTGCACACTCCCAGGCAGAGATCCAGCTGTATGTGAGTATGCTGGTCCTCTAATCTGTGGCTTGGTTGGGGCTTCTTCCAAAGTCTCTGGACCTAAAAAGGCCTAGCCTGCATGGGCTGGAACAGTAACACCCTACACTTAGCCACATGGCGCTAGCTAGCCCACACCCTGCTAAACACAGCCAGATGTGCAGGGACTGGCAGCATGGTACAATGTCACTACACTCTCCTGCAGCAATATGTACCAGAAAACTTTGCTCTGGACGTGGCTAGAATCCACTGCTCATTCATAACCATTAATATCAACCGTATTGAATATTTTATTGACTGGAATTCATAAACAAAACCAGAATCAGTGAAAATAGTCTCAAAATCTCAAAACTGTTTAAGAGCCTGCAAGAAACAAAAGTAAAATGGACCAACACCAAAGGGAAATGGGAAATGGTTTTGGGACAAGATTGGACAGAAGCATGGAAAAAAATGTAAAAAACACACAATCAAAATATCCACCTGGGAAATTTACGTTAGGGTTTTATGCAATACCAAATATCATATCAAAATACAATCAGGTAGTTCCAAATGCTGGAGGGAATGTGCAAGACAAGAGGCCAAACATTCACATATTTTTTACTTCTGTCCAGTGATAAAAATAAGTTTTGTTGGGCAGTTAAGGAGAAAGCCACATTTTTCATTTACAGAAGCTGTTACAACTGTATATTGTTTCAAGTATCATTCCATCAGACATAGAGAAGGAAAGAGATAATTATTTGTATACAATAATACGCATAGCCTCATTAAAACTAATTACACATGAAATTGGATGGATGTTAAGTCGCCATCTATTAACACATTGGAAACTAACAGTTTAAGGGATTCAAGAAATGGAAAGAATCAATTACAGGTTGAGAAACAGAGAATAGGACTTTATGAGAAACTGGAGTAAATGGGTCAGTGAAATACAACCGCACTTCCAAAAAAGTTGGGACATTGTGTGAAACATAAATAAAAACAGAATGCAATGATTTGCAAATGACTTTCAAGTCAACTGACTACAGTACAAAGACAGATGTTTGATTTAGACTTAAAAAATGTAATTTTTTTTTGTAACCGATGCATATAGCATGTCTCAAAAAGTTGGCACAGGGAAAAAAAAGACTGGGAAAGTTGTGGAATGTTGAGTGAATAGTTTAAATGAACAGTTTAAAATATTAGTATATTTGCAGTAAGATGATCTGCTGCTCTGTTCCATATGAAGAGTGCTGTGGTTTTGATTAGTGTGGAGGAACAGTGATGCTCCGTGTTACCTGCCCTCCCAGTGACATGACGTCTCTGTGGGTCAGACTCGTGGCTCTGTACTCCGCTGTCAGACACGCTTTGCATAAATGATTTGCTGCACTCTGTTTCTCATCTTTCTCATAAAACTCAAAACTTATTCTTGCACATTATGAAAGTTTGGTGGTGCGATGTCACTTCTGTCGCTGTTTTCAGCGCGGTCTGTTTTGAGGAAAAGTAGAGGGGGGGAGAGGGGTGGGGGCACTTGTTTTGTGTGAGCAGCAGGCGTCCAGACAGAGACAGGAGGAGAGAGAAAACAGATGAAAGTTACAGCAGCAGCTCCTTGATACCAAAAATGAAACATATGCGCATCCTAATGAGACGCATCGATACACTAGTGCTGCATTGATTTCTTTCCGAATCATGTTCAGCTTTTTATCGATACAGGCCGTCTGAACCGATGCACTTGTATCTTACACATTATAGTCTGATGCAACAGATGCATGAGTGAATCGTTACACCCCTAGTAAAGGTGTAAGTTGTTTACTAAAGCCTGCAACAAGACTAACTAACAGCAACACCACCCTGAGCACGCCCGATCTCGTCTGATCTCAGAAGAGTAACTCTTAAGTCTTACTTTGCACTTGTCAGCAGCTAAGGATAACAACAGGATGTCTTTAGTGAAAATGGCTTGATCCTACCAAATTGCACTGATAATGTGGCAGCAAATGTAACGTGTTATGGTCCAATTAACCCCAGTCTCTCGCTTAGCTCTCGTCTTCAGAGCACAGAGTCAACAACAGATGGTTTTTAGACCTCTGGGTCCCAACACACATATACTTCTCTCCTCTCTCTGTCAGCTCTGCCGTCCCCATCTGATGCTCGTGGGGTGAGATAAGGGGACTTTAGAAAAAAAAAGTTGAACAGAGTAAGAGTGGGTTGCTTTGGAGAGGAGACAAGAAGCGAGGGGGAAGAGAAGCGAGCATGTACAGGTGTGGCTACTTGAGGTCAACAGAGTGATTAATTTTCTGTTTCATGGCGAAACAGCAGCCATCCAAAATTTGTAAATGTGACACATCTGGCAGCAACACAGGAACCAAAACAAGCTCTGAAATGACTTCATTGTCAGGCAACACAAGTTGCCATGTTCATGACGTGTGTCCCTGTGTGTATTTATCCACCAGCTTTTGGATGCACATCATTAGAATGTTTAGAGGTCGGAGCTGAGTGCTGCTTGAATGTGTGTGTCTGTAGTTCGTGTTGTTTACTGGCACGCTGTGCTAAATGAGGTGTTTTTCTGAAGAATGGGAAAGTTCAACAACTGTTGGATGACATAAACTAACTTGGAGAGACTTTGTATGTCCTGGATGGATTTGCGTATGTGTGTGTGTGTGTATATATATATGTGTGTGTGTGTGTGTGTATGCTTGGCAGGGTGACTGTATCCCTTTGGCACAGCAGCAACCTCCTGAGTGAAAAGGAGGGACCATGAGAAAGAAGGACACAGAGCGATAGAAGAAGAGTAAAGAAATGTCACTCAGCCACTAATCACTGTGATCTGAAAAGGTCAGGCTAACTAGCCAAGCTCAGAGCCCCAGCTGACAGATCCATTGTCACCGACTGGCCAAGGGGAACAAGTGGAGCACAGAGACACCCTTCTATTAACTGGAGCAGGTCATTAGACACAAATAATTGCCTTGGTGCGCCAATGTTCTAAGATTGAAAATCCCTCTCTCTTTCTCTCTCATTTCTTCTCTCACACTCGGAGCGCTGCAATTAAGTCCTGATTTTATTTCATATTATTAAGAACTTAAACGATATTTTGCTATGGTACAGATTACATTCAGTCATTCAGACGCTTGTTGTAGTGCATGTCGTGACAACAAAGCAATCACAATGCCACATAGGGGAGAGATGCCACATTTGTAACATTTTTTTTGCAACTGCATATTTAATATCTCCAGACGACTTAAATTTTTCAATAGAGAAAACAAGCTGTGAGGAATTGAACCGAAAGCGGATGCTGTCCAACGTTAGTACTGAAGTGCACGTAAGTCTCAATTGTAACAGCAGGAGTTGTGGTTTTAACAGCATTAATGAAATAGTTTTCATGACAAATCAACAATATTTCGGTCAAGCAGCTGATTTTACGTTGATTTCATATGAAGGATGTGATCAGATTGATTGCTCACATTGATTACACCTACACAGTTTATTGATGGAAGTTGAAATTACTATACAACCCTAACTTGATTTAGAATATAACACATAACACATATAATACATCTGACTTAACACTGAGTAGCCTATTGGCAGATATGTTTTTGGGGTGGCCCTGTGTAATAATGGAATAATAAATAAATTGTTACATTGCGCACATGCTGTGGTATTCCTTCCAGAGCTGGAGCCAGCATGCATTATGTGTAAAAACTATGCTAACTGACAAAGATGCAACAGATGACGGTGTGGATCTTCATTTTTACTTAATTGATACTAAGCCAGTTTTCCAGGAGGCATTCCCTGCAGAGTGGATGAATCCTGTTGACATTTCTCTGTTATGTTTAGTACTACACTGGTGACATGCTGATGTGATGACATCATGATGACACATAATCACACATTACATTTAAGGCGACTCACCCCCTAAGATTTTGATGTAAAATATTAACCTATTTTGAAACTGGAACTGCAGTGGCTCATGGAATACAAGATTGTAAGTCAGGAATTTGTGTGTGTGTTTTTTTTTAAACTGAGCTTAATTTGACTTACTTAAAATACTACAGTGTTGTCAAACTCTGAACCTCACTCAAACCCAGTCATGTAAATCTCTGTAAAATCTGTTAACGGTTCCCTACAACAGAGGGTCTTGATCCAGATTACTTCAGATTTGTTCTTTTGTAGGACAAGCAAAAGTTATAAAATCAAAACACTTTATACCTATTCCCCCTGCAGGAGGCTATGTGACAATAAAAAAGCTTTAAAGAAAGCAATCTATTATTATTTTAAAATTCAGGTTACTTCTTCTTCTCCTCTTTGTGATTTTTGTCTTTATTAGGTAATACAGAGCAGACAGAAAGAAATGACTGGCAACAAAGGTCCCTGACTTGGGACATTGTGATTACATAGTTAGCATCTTAAAACCCTCAGCTTCAGAATACCTAAAATCCAATAATTCTACTAAGCAGACTTGGTAACGAAGTTGAAAAATAAAACAACTTCTTGGCATTTTGACAACACAACAGCAAGGCATTACTATCCTCCTCTGTTGAAGCATGACAGCAGATCAATGCTCTGCATCAGTCTGCAGACTGTATGATAAAAGGCCTTTAACTCATCTCATTCACTTATTGTCAGTTTGTGTATGTGTGTGTGTCTGCCTTTTTTGTGCAGGCAAAATACCACGGCTAGAATGTGCTTTAAAACTTACACAAAAACACTCAAAACTGGCTCCTTGATGACAGAATTCTGAGCTGATTATTGTTGAGTAACTGCAGAGCACACACACAGACGTGTTTTTTCTCGTCTCATTCTCTCATTCGTACACTTATAGTGAATAAGCAAACTCACCATCGAAGGACTTGAACTGTCCAGTGAGGGTTGTCTGTAAGGACCGACCGGCATCTCTGAGAAGTCCTTCCATCTCCCTGCGGCTCAGCACGGCCAGTTTGTCCTCCATGTCACTGGTGCAACAGGTGTAACCCTGGGGACAGATGCGCAGGTGCTCTCCTAGCAGGAGGACAGGTGGAGACAGAAGAGGAGAAAGGATGGGGAGGCAGTAGAAGAGGAGGGGCAGGAAAAGTAGAGTAAAAAGAGAACAAACGGGAGAAAAGGGACAACGAACACAACATTAGCATTAACAAGTTCCATCAATGCAGTCAGCGCCAACAAAACTGAGATTAATAGTTCCTGTGTTGCTGCTGTATAAAACACTCAGCAGCGAACATGAATATGACAGGATGAATTAGCTGCAGCGGCTGTTTTTACGACCTCAAACCCAGCTTGTTGGCAGCGGCAGAGGCAGGGCTGCATGTGTTTGCCCGCCTGATTACCTGGCAAGATGTGGAGAACTGTGTGGAAATGGGAGCAGTGGAGCAGGAGTACAGCATCAGTCCCCATACAATTTTAATGAGCACTCCTGACACGCATGCCTGTGCATTTACAAGCATGTGCACGCACACACACAGACACGCGTGCAGTAGCAGTAGAAAGGATGTGTACGCTCAGGTTTTGTGTGCAAGTAAGCACACAAATAACCAAATATAATGTGATGGAGTTTAAACAGGAGCTGTCAAAGTTGGTTAAAACTGCAGTCAAGCTGCAGCTGAAATCAGAACAAATTGTGTAAAATGGAAATAACATAATCCACATCAACGGAAGCCTCAGGCAAACAAAATTCATGTGGGTGATGTTTATTTGCAGGTAAGCAGAACAGATTATGTATGATGCAACACTTTGACAGGCAATGAAAAATGTTACTTTTGAAGATTCCTCCCTGCTATTCCTATTTCCAGACACAAGCCTACGCACGCACACAAACACACAGTGATTAAAAACAAAAACAAGGAGGCGCTGTACGACGTGGAGCAGCGCACAACAAAACCCATTGATTCAGGACGAGGAAAGAATGAAGGTTTTTGATTATCCTGTCAGACTTCTGAAGACAATAAAGACAAAAGGTGCATTCTCCTTTCTAATCAAACATGAAAATATTTATTAAGGCTTCTGACGCACCGACGGACAAAAGCACACAGACAAGAATCAAAAAAGATGAAGCAAATATCCAGAAAGGACTGCAACTCTTTTGGAGCTCAGTGCTCCAAGGTCACATCTCTTTGCTTAAGTCTTAATCGTCATCCTGGGCCTGTTCAGAAACACGTCTTCTCTGTATCTAACAGCCATAAAATGAACACAAGCATTTCTTATATAGATCAGTGTTTCTCAGTTTATTTTCCCAACTATATATTGGGTGTAACGGCATCAATCTAGATCAATATATCGATTCAATGCTCAGTGAGCCAATATGATCGATGCAAACTGAAAATATTGATATCGCGGCAGACTTTGTGATGCAGACATATTGTGTTGCTATTCAAAGAATAGATATAATATCATAATAATCTTATTGTGATGAAACTTGGGATTTAAACCCCTTCTTTATATGCATTAGTCCACTTTACCAAACTCCTTTTTCATATCCCGGACACGCCTCAAAATTGTTCTGCTCTCAAATAGCGTTCCTGCAGAATGTAACAATTTGGGGACTATTGCACTGCTGATAAAAAAAATTCACAAAATGTCCCTTAAGTCTGTCTTCTATATCGGAAAAAATGAAAGAAAGATTTAGATGTACTTGCTACTGTCTGACTGCATTTTCACAGCCTCAAGTGTGAGTGCCAGACTTACAGGTTAAAAGAAAGTGCTAACAGCACCACTATTTGTTATTGACTAGTCTAGAGTCTGTATTACAGAGGCCAGCATCTCCGTTGTTATTTCATATTCATGTGCCACTGGTTGCACTTTGTGTTAAGCAGTGTTTATAGGTAGAGTGCAGGCTGTAGTGTTTCAATTCTGATTGTATTACCGCCTCCATGGAGGAGGCACCTAACTGAATTTTGCAGAGTCTACCCTCTCACCCAAAGGCCCTGCGGTGACAGGCAATCTGACTGCCTCAGTGTCTGTAATTCCCACCTCAGCAGACATTCCTTTCCCTTTTCCCTTCCCTCCAGCTTGGAAAAAAGAAATCCTGCTGCATCGCCTTTAACAGTCTGTTACACAGGTTCACTCCAATTTACATGCAAGCATACAGATGCAGATATACATACAGACCAGGGGTGTGACAATTATGACTTCGTTTTTCCTGTTATAATTAAATTTAAATTTATGACCGCTTTCTCTGCCTGACCAGTGTCTAACTTGGAAATGTTTGGAATTATTTTGGGATTTTCCCATTTTCTGCTTCTCAGTGTTACAGAGAAGATAATTCTGATGCACAGACTCAAAATTCATGTGATGGTTTCTGGGCCATTGCCCTGTGTTTTTAACATTTAAACCTCAAAATAATATTAATAATAGAGACATCATGTGACATAACCCACAGAAGTGGCAACAGGAACTCTTCCAACTGTTCTACTCTCATAAGCATGCCATTTATAACATATCCAAGTGGGCGAAAGTTTTGAAATCAGTGATGGCCAATCCAACCGCTGCCCGCATTAAAAAAAAACTGATTTATGCATGTGTATGATGTCCATACAAAGGGTTCAATGCTGTCCACAGTCAGCCTGAAACTGTGTTTTACATGAGACATTGAACTGGATGCAGTAAAGTAAATGTGCAAAAGGAAAATTCTTGACCCAGATGCATAAATGGGTCAAAATGACTTAGTGGGTCCATTTTCTAAAAATATCTTTGTAATGAAAGTTTAATTAAAATCTAACATTGCCAACATTGATGTTGATTTGTGCCAGTTTGGCACAAGTATTTTTAAAGCAATATAAAAGGTCTATTTTAGTGTTATATAGATACTTTTATTTTATTTCTTATGGAGTATTGCCAATTTATGTTCCCTTTAACACAAGTGTACTGCTATAGTGATATTAATTCAAATTATTATTTTGGGAAGCGAAAGGTTAAGAAACTCCTTTTGAAGCAAAATTTGGATCTCTTACAACTTTTAGGAGACTTTTATGAGTAATAAACATTTGTCAAATCCTGAAAAAGACATTTTTGGATCATATTTATGTGACTTTCCTTCATATTGAGGACACAAAATTGAGAGACTTGTCTTATTTGATGATCTTGTAAACCTCTATGCTTTTACTTTTGAACTCTTAATTGTAGCTTCCTTTTAAACCAAACAACATAGAATATTTCTGCAACATAAAAAACTTTTTCATGCCAATAACATGTACAGAAATTCATCCCAGGGTCTTTGTCCCTGCTGTATTATTTGTTAATAGACTAAAGTTTAATAGTAAGTCTTCTACTAAGTCTGTGCCTCAGTGTGATCATTAAAGCACCGCAGCTTACATCCTTAATTAGGCTACCGTATTATGTCTGCATCATCATCACATCACTGAGCCTTACATAGCCTGCCCAAAGGCGTACATAAATACAGTAAACACACGTAAGTACAGGATTAATGATTTATCATCCCTCAGGCTGTCATTAGCATGCACCTGGAGGCGTTTCAGCCGAGGGCAGGTCTAGGCACAGAGCTGCCATCGATAAGATTGATCCTGCCATCCTTCTCATCGTTAAAGGTGGTGATTTCTGTGTGCACTGGCTCAGTGATTACAAGCAGGCATTTCACCTTCATTTACTGTACTTGTAGCCTGAGTTAATCACTGTGTACCTCCCGTCCAGGCTGTGATCTCAGCTATATCTTACAGTCGCTGTGTATATGACAAGACACCATTCACTTCACTGATTATGTGTCAACCAAGTTTCTGTAACTGTCCTTTAAGTGCCTCATCCAGGCCAACTCTAAAGTGGAGCAATTAAAGGCAATTTTCCTCTTCCAACGCGAAAGTGGAGGACGGATCAGAGGAGGAGGAGGAGGAGGTGACATTGAGCATCTCTCAGCACCCTCTCACTGGTCATGGTGTGACTCACAAGCCACGCACGCCAAGGGAGATAGTTTGGGCCTGGAGTACGGCACATGTACGCAAGTCTGTGTGATTTGTGCGTGTCAGTGAAAGGGGAAACAAATTGAACGGAAAGAAATTGAGAAGAAAAAAAGGAAGGAGGATGGGAAGAGTGAAGCTTGATGGTGGAAGAGCATTCAGTGCAATCAGGGGTCAGCTGCAATCTGTCAGCCCCTGGGATGGTCATTTAAATGCCTGGACTGGTTTTATTGTGTGTGTGTGTGTGTGTGTGTGTGTGTATATGGGCCTGTGGCCATTTCCTTCAGTGCAATCTGCTTTCTGCCTCCCATTTGAAGGACATCTGTGCACAGAACAAGAATACACACTTAGACACACACATGGATAGTAGGAGGTGTGAGACTTCCAGATGCATCCAGCCAGAAACGACCTCTTCAGAGGGTCCAATTTCAGTGTACACTCACAACATCTGCAGAGTGGACACACATACTAACACAACTGTAGTTTTAAACACACATGCAGTCCTGGACGCACATCTGCTGCACAGCAGGAAAGGCCACCTGTAACAGAGCATTACGTCTCCAGTTGGGTAACCTAACAATCGGCTAATGTTACAAAAAGAGCAGTCTCTTCCATTTGACTCAGTAAGCTGGAGTAAGCCTGTGTGTGTGTGTTTGTGTGTGTGTGTGTGTGTGTGTGTGTGTGTAAATCTGTGTGTCTATTTGGGTGAGAGCGACAGTAAGCCACTCTCGATCAAAGTGTAGAGGAAATGTATCCTTAACAACCAGACATCGCTGCTCCTGCTTTTACACTTACACCCTTCCGATCTGTCTCTCTGTCTCTCTGTCTTATACACACAGACACTCGCACACATTTTCAGACTCATAGCCAGAGGATACTAGAGTAATCAGCAGAGGAGGACAGCTCAATCTGGAGAGGAGCTGTGTTAGTGGGAGGCTTGGACAGGAGCATCTAAATGCCTCAACGGAGAGGGCAGCTGATGCTAATGCTCGAGACCTCCAATATTCTGGGCTCATATTACAACACACATCATATTTTCTGCTCTTAAACTGGGCTGCAGTATCAAAAATCAATTTGATCTAAGAGTAGGTCGAATCAGAATTTAGCAAAACTAGATTTAAAATAGATAAATCAAGATTAAAAACTGAGCAGAGCTCTGTTGCACAATTAAAACAAATCACAGTTCAGTAAATTCATTGATTTCTAGCTAGATAAAAACTTTATATAGTGTCAAACTGTTTAAAAGCTAAAAAGTTTGTTACCCTAGTTACCTTACACATGATGGCTCAGCAGAAAAGTTCAAGTATCTCCTCTTTTGAGAAAAATTTGTAATCCAAAGTTTTAACTGGAGTGAAAGCAAGAAGAGGCACATCATAAAACTCAGATGAGTTGAGTCTGTGCCTTAACCTTCTTCAAGGAAGTTGAATATTTTCCATCTCGAAACTGCTGCCGTATGAAAAGGTAAACCTCATCAAGTAAGTTTTAAGTTAATGGGCTACTGGATCAAAGTTTATAAAAGCACCAGAAAGATGCCAGGATGTCAAACACTGACATTTTGGGTTGGTAAAGCATCCCAAGTACAGCAAAATAATAAGAAAATAAGGAAATACAAGCAGAGGGCATGTCCTATATGTTGCATATTATGCCTTAAAAGGTTTAAATTTAATCCTGCTTCATTTCAAGCTAATTTCAAAGTTTAGTGCAACATAATTTAAACTTAAACCATGATTTAATCAGTTTTAAAGATATATCCTTGTTAGTGCAGCCCAGCCTGAGAGGTAGGTTAAAAAAATATGTTTTCATTACATACCACAAGACCACTCCTCATACATTAGAGATTAAACAAATTCCACCCTGTCCTCACCATTTCCTGCCTCTATTGTTCCTAAATTGTTCCTGCAGTCTGGATAAACTTCATGGAATGCGTGATAAACTTGAAAAATATGGTCATAATAATAATAATAATAATAATAATAATAATAATACGGTTCATGTCCTGCAAGACAAGATGAATTACTGAGTTTACACTGATTGCACCGTCGGCGCACAGAGATGAGACAAAGCCACACATGAGTAAGATCTGCTGAAAATTAAATGATCTATTCAAATATATTTAAATTGACAGAGTAGGTGTTCTGCATTAATCAACCACCTTCTGCGAGGCCAATCAGCACAGCGGTGGCAAGCCGATTATCTGGCCTCTCCTGAAATTACACACATGCATGAAAACACCCATCCACCCAAACATTCATCTATGCATGAGGGCAAAAATTAGAGAAACTAACTGTTCACTTTAACCCCTTAAGAGTCCTGCATCGCTTCTCTTCTCTTTTCCTTTGACAGACACGGCTGCTAAATGGTGAGCAATTCCCTAACCATTAGCTTATCACTGTTCACCAGGGAGGAAGACTCCTATTAAACAGCAATCTGGGAAGGCAGAAGAAGGTCGTGCACACTGTGATAAAGCATGGGAGAGACTGACAGTCCGAGGCTTTTAGAGATGGTGGGAAAACACTGAGAGAGGAGAGGGCAACAGGAAATTAAGAATGAGTCAAAGCCTGAGCGTCTCAGTCATTCGTCTGGAAGTCTGTGAGTAAAACAGGAGAAGTCAAAATGCCGTCCTCGTCCGGTTATGTCACCATCACTGTGTCACTGTTTAGTGTGCGTTTGTGTCTGTCTGGTCCACGGGTACTAAAAAAAATATTAAAAATGAACACTGGCATCTCGCAGCATAATGCACAGCTGTTGTCGCAGTTTATTTCACATCTTGATGCCACATTATTTCCATCAATTCAGAATATGTAAACCTGTGCAGGTGTTATGCAGATTGAGATACACTGGGCAATTCAGACTTTGCCTATTCAGTGTGTTCACAAGGAAAACGGGCATGCCCTCGGGTGTGCACAGTTTATTCAAAACCTTGGCTTCTTTGTCCTTCATGTTGGTATGGTGGAAAATTGGGACTTATTCTTTTTTCTTTGCACTTTTGTCTGCAGAGGCTTATTTTGGCTTTAAACACTGTGTATATTTTAATCATTTGTGTTATAACAACTATTACCACAGCGGCACAGAAGTTAACACAATTGCCTCATAGAAAAAGAATGTGTTAATGGCTTCTTCCCAGAATTTCAAAAACTGTGCAGAGAGCTCAGATAGACTGGAGTCTTGGAAAATGTTGATAGGTGCAAATTCCTACATATAAACACTGTCCGGACTTATGTGGACCTATGACTGCTGTATTTAGCAGCCTCATTTTATGTCATTTTGTGTCATACGTCACCATAGTAGTCTTCATATTTTTGTGCATTAGTAATTTACATCTATTCATATTCTTATTTCTGATCTATACTTATGTCAGTATCAGAATTGGTACATCATAACATGACAGAGGTTATGCCCAGGTTAATATATCTGTCACTACCAACCAGAGGTGGGGGACTTGAATCACATGACTTGAGTCAAACTTAAGTCAGACTAAAAACACTGATAAAACACTCAACTTGCCTTTGACTTGGTAGGCCTACTCAGTACCTGATGCTAGATTTAGCCTGGAGATATTGAGAAGTTACATTTGCTCTTGAAACTTGATTTCTGCTGCAATGTGCACCAACCTGAGAATGTACTAGGATGCAGAAGACTAACATAAGCCAACACAAAAGGCAGCTACAGTATCAAGGAGAAGCCTAGGCTGAAAATAATAAAAGTTTTGTTCAAAAAAACTGTTGTCGATGACAATAATACAATGAGAGCAGCAGTATGCAAGGTCTGCAGCTCAAAAATCTGTGACAAAACCCATAAAAAATGGCACATGAATATGATATGACCAGTTAAACTCTGCAGACGTGTTACGAGCTGGGACTCGACATGACTTGCTTGATTCTCACCACAGTAACTTGGGACTTGGTTGAAACTCGAAATTTAAGACTTGAGACTTGCAACTTGCATATGTGTGACTTACTCCCTCCTCTGACATCGACTGACATTGTTGGACGTGGAGGCAGATTATACAAACCAGAGAATGTAGAATTTTTAGTCGAGTCTGAATGTGACAAATGATATGTTGACATATAAGTATTAATAAAAGAGATGGGAATTAATGCCAGGCTTGAGTTCTGGTTTTCAGTCTGATACTGCTGGCACTTAAAGCTTTGGAGAAGCATGCAAATAGGAATTTAGGCTGTATTACATGTGAACAGCTGGTAAATCTCCACACTTTTCTTCTGTAGCACATTTGACAAAATGGCATGACACGACCACACTGATACGCTGACACACATAACTGATGACTCCTGGTAATGACTGCCATTGCATAACTGACACCGTTTCAAACCACAATGCACAGTACGGGTGCGTGCGTGGCCGTGTGCGTGTTTGCACGCAGGCATGCGTGTGCACACATGCTGTGGGATCGGAGAGATTAGCGGCCTAATCCAGTCATCGGTGAGAGTGTGTATGCGCTTGTGTGTGTGTGTGTGTGTGTGTGTGTGTGTGTGTGTGTGTGTGTGTGTGTGTGTGTGTGTGTGTGTCCGCACAGCTAGGTGGGTTATTGCCGGTGCCAAGGAAAACACCCATGTAACACATGCACACACACCCATGGCACACACACGCAGTTGAAGAGTGGATTAGGGTTAAACTGATGAAATATAACTGGGCTATTTGGAAACAGAGGTTTGCATGACTGATCCACCAACTGCACAAATTCACATACCGAGCAGACAAATGCTTGATACAGACAACGCTCTGGTCTCCGTCCAAGAGCTACTGTACCACCCTGCATTCCTTCTGCCCTTAGTCTGTCAGTCTGTCTATATGTCCATCTTTCTTTGTATGTCACAGAAGGGCCTGTGGGTGACTCAGGCTTTAACCCGGACCCCAACACTCTCACCAGCCTGGTAATGTGAGCCGAGCAGAAAGTCACATAAATAGCTTCCTCCAGCCAGACGAGGTGGCGGCCACACAACACATTAATAACACATTACTACTGAGACTGGCAGATCTTCATGCTACTTTCCTCAAGCCCACTCTGGGTTTCTGTCTATACCTGCGCTGCCGGATACTCGGAGAGCTATTCATTCATATATGTACACCACTTTATTAACAGACTCATGAAGCATTTGTGAATAATAAGCAGGTGCTCTTTCACTCGCTTGCCTTAAATCAGGCTAATTCTAATGAGCTGGGGAAAAGTTTGACCAGCGAGTCATTTTGACAACAGGAGGGAGGAATAATGTGATAATGTAATGATGTGGGGCTGCGGGGAGGAGATTACTTGGTTAGAGTTAAATAGCTCTGGCTGTGATTAACTCAAACAGTGGACGGCCTATCTCAACAAATGGACCGCAGAGAAAATGAGTGAAGTAAGGAAACAGAATATAGCAAGGGACAGGACGAGATGAGACGGGATGGGATTGGTTATAATAAGACAGAATACTGTATCTCGCCCCTACGTGTGCTGATGAGCACCTTCAAGTGCATTACTGCGTAGGGTTGGGCAGATGTACGATGTCACTCAGGCCTCAACCACTGTAACACTGTAATGTCAAATCCATCTGTATTTGGTGAGTTTCTTTCAGTCGTGCCACTGTTATTTGTTTTCTTACATTAACACAACTGAGTTATGGACATGTGGTGCAGAGAGGAAGATCCCTCTAAACGTGGCATGTCGGTTGCTCGCGTGGCAGAGATGTGAGAGTTAATCTGAAAATGGGAGCCAGAGTTTTTTCAGCTGAATGAGACAGTTAGAGGTTGGCAGAGGTTGCCCGAACGACAGTGAGAATCAGTGGTGACTACAATGGTGAGCTGGGAGCAAGTTGGCGTTTAATCTACAGGACAGCCATCTCCCAACCGCCTCACACACACTGTGGACATTCTCATATATCAGTTTAGTGGACCTTGCACAACCCCATTACTCTTTGCTCATGCTGAAGCGCCATCCTGCAGAATTTAAGTTTTCTGTTGCCCCATCACAAAGGAACCACATCATGTTTCTGCATTTCAAAAATGCTCATATAATCACTCAGCTCTTTCAGTCACGTTTCGTAGATGTGAACTGAAAATGAGCCTCATCACATGCATTTAAAAGTAGCTTAGAGTATCTAAGCGTGAATAAAATTATTACGGATTGTTTCCCTGTTACTCTGATAGTTTATAGCATCTTCCATAGCAACAGATGTGAACCAGATGCTGGAGCATCAGACTGGAGAACAACAGTGATAGTGTCATTGTTTACAGATCAAAATGGATTAGAGATGGCAATTTCTAATGTTAGAAGAGACAGAGAGAATGTGAGTGGGTGAGACAGAGGGAGAAGCTAAACTGAAACTTTTTATTTTGCAGCTCCTTTGGAGTTAAGTGGAAGAAAATCCCTGATATTATACAAGTGCAACACGTGCGCCAGGTCCAAGAGAACCTGCAGGATCCTGGTCCTGTTGCAGCCCTCTAATGGGAGCTGTGATTTATAGGGAACATGATGGATTACAACAGGTTTTGTAATTAAGTTGCTGTAGCCCTGAGAAACATGCTTGACTGCCCAGTCTGATAAGACAGGCACAGAGTGACACGCACACACAAATGCAAACACATTCACTCTTTGTCCTGTTCCTTCTGTCACACACACACACTTATACAACCCCACACGGACAGACACACAAATCCTAGCGGCCAATGAATAACCAAAGAGTGTGAGTGCCAACCGCTTCGAATGGAGGCAGCAGCCTGTCCCATTCACTTAGCAGGTACAGCCACAGTGCTGTTGTTGCTTTCCAACTGGTCTGCCAACTTGCCCAGCCATGTCCTGCCTTCTTTAGCCATCTTCACTCTTTATCCAATTCCCACAATTTTCTTTTTTCACTGTGTGTGTGTTAGCTGAGGTTAAATTTGACTGACCTGGAATGCAGGAGAACGTAATTTACTCAGACTTAACGAGAATAACGCATTCAACAATATACTGTACAAACAGTGCAGACACACTGTCCTAGTTACACCCTGTAACCCACCCTTCTCCTGCCTCTAAGTCATGCCTTAACTTGTCTGTGTGTTGACTCACCGATTCTCAATGTGTGTGTTTATGTGAAAAATACAGGGGAACGTGAGTGGGAAAAATCAGTGGAAAAGTTATTTCTAAAAAAAAGTTATCTTGTTGATGTGTATCTGAACCATATCTGAGACATACTGTATCACAGGCCATCTCAAAATAAAAGCAGTAACTATAGGCTGCAGAGAGCTGACCTCATTTCTGTGTCTAGAGGAATGTGTGCATGTTTGGGTGAGTTTTCCACTGATGATCTAGCAAAGCTCCTTGACAGGAAGTGTCAACAGTTGACACACATCAACAGACACATAGCATCCTGTCACATGATACAGACGAAAGACAACTGACGCTTCTGCCTCCTGTGTAACTGCACGCAATGAGGTCTAGCTTGGCAAAAACTCTTCCAAGAAGATGAGGGAGGTGAAGGAAGGAATAAGAGAAGCCCTTTTCACACAATAAACCTGTAACCTAGCTGGCGTCAAACATCAACTTCTTGGTATTCACAGTTTCTGTGTTTCCACAGAGAACAACACTGTTCAGAATAGATTTGACTGCAAAACAGCAGCAGGAGGAATTATGAAACTAATGACACAAAAGAAGAAGAAAAGCATTGCCAGTAGGATTGAATGATTTTTTAAAAAATATTTATGTGATTTGACTGATAGCGCAATTGCAGTATGATTAGCGATATTAGAGGGAATCATATTGTTCTCTTTTTCACTGAAATATATATTTATGGTGTAATTTTTGCAGCAATCTGTACCAAACAAATATGTTTTTGTCTGTAGAACATAATGTGTAGGTCAATATTTAATCTAAAATGGCATTCTGACACACATTTTGCCTTTTACAAATGTTGTGCCTCTGTGATTTGAAAATTGCAGTAGGCCATATTCCCATTTGATAAAATTTCATTTTATTATTCAGTTTTAATTGCCATTCAGTCACTTCTCAATTAATTTATTTTGCTGTTGAATGTTTATCTCCTTAGCTTGATTGCTGACCATTTGTGGTTGTGGGGGAAAAAGGACCCCCTTCAGTTCTATACTATTCTGTGAAAGCTTCACAATGAGTCTCTAATGCACTTTATCATCATTGGCTCTGTATGACATCAAATTATGTTGCCTGTTTTGCACAACTGGACAAGACCCAAGCCACTAATTGGGAATTTAACCTGTTTGCAGCTGGCATTAATATTAAGAGCAACTTGACTGTTGATCTTTAAAGCTGCATGCACTAATTAATATTCTTCATTAACACTGGATCAAATGACTTGTGTGATTTGTGATGAACCCAAACCAAGGTTAAGATAAACCTGCTTTATCCTACCTGCCCAACACCAAATAGGTGACTAGCTGATGAACACAGTGGGGTGTGTAGCAGCTGAAGTGGCTGATATTTTCTTCAGGTTTTGGATAGAGACAAAATCAGAGCTAAAAAGAGAAGTTAATCCTAACAATATTATAAGGTGATAATATGTCAATTTTGTGTTCACAGCTTATGTCTTCAAATGGTCTATAAAAAAATAATAATGCAGCTCTTCGGGGGTGTGTCTAGTTTTTCCTGAGGGCAGTATATTATTTCAACTGTCTGTAATGGAAGGGCTGTGTACGTTGGGCGTCTATTCTGCACTGAGTGCTGCATGTTTTTTCCGGTTGCTGAGAGTTGAAATCTTTGGGTAAAACACTCTGCTCATCACTGTCACTTTTAACCCAACCGTCCAATCACAGTGGTGAAGGGGCGGGATGAATACCACAAACTCCCGCTCATTCGAAAGTACACATTGCAGCGGGCTCCATCCAATGTCAGCTCTTGAACCGACAGATGGTACTCGCCAAGATGTTTTCTTGCCAACAAAATCTCACGAACCCACATGACCAGTGGGTCAGTCCTCTCTCGCTCTTTCCTTCATCCAGAGCGAGGACCAGAGCTGCTCTACCTTGTGCCAACATTTTTACATTCAGTATTTGTTGTTACACAAACTATTTGTGAAATATGCCTGCAAAGGGCTCTCAGGCCGCCAGACATTTTCAGAAGGGGGAAAAAAAAAACGCTTTGGTCGACACAGCTCCGAAGAACAAAAGGTCTATAAAAAAATATGCTTTATTTACTATATTTAATTTTAAATTGGCTTAGCAAGTATTATTTACTTTCATGAAAGAAATGATAAGAATGTCAGAAAGAAGCACCACTGTTCATAACTGCTCTGTCTGTTAATTTGGCTGCTTTATAATCAAGAGTTCAGAAGGCATTTTAACAGAGCAACTATTGTGGAAAAACACCACGGGTTCTTTTTCAAGAAAGACGCTGACACGTTGACAAATTGCATTGTGAAAAGGGCTAGACAGGCAAAGAAAGGAGAGCTAGTACAGTATAACATATGGGCCTATACTATATGTGCATTTGCCCATGTGCAGGTATTTGTGCTTGTGTGTGAGTGAGAGGGAGCTCCCGGCTTGACTCCTATAAACTTGCAGGCTTCCCTTTGTGGCAGGGCCATCTCCTGATGGTGAAAGAACAAACAAAGCAGCCAGTTCCCCTCTGCTCTGTGCTGCTCAGAGGTGGAGAGGCTGACAGATAAAAGCTGACCTGCTGTTGTCAGGGCCTGTCAAAGCAACAAGAGCTAGAACACATTCAGCCAGGACTGAGTCAGAGACTCAGACACAGAGGGTGGTGGGTGATGCAGCTGAGAGAGATGCATGCAGGAGAAAAATGGGAAGGTGAGCACATAAAAGGGCCGGGGCAATGTGGAGAAAAAGCAGGGTGGATGAAGAGCTTTCACAATCAAAGATACACTGAGAAAGAAGGAGAGCAAACAAAAGCTGGGACAAGTAATGAAGGGAAAATGGTTTTGGCTTTAATGGTACTCTACTTTACTACTTTGGGTTACTCTGATGGCACTCATCAATGTCATTTTCAGACGCAGCAGACAGCAAAAAGCTCTAATGCTCCCTGCGGAGCACCAAATGACAGACAGACAGACAACGTTAGCAACTAGCAGGCAAACTGGAGAGCCAGATATTCCCCTCAAAATTAAAGTATCACATTAAAGGTACAGTATGTAAGATTTCGGAGCCTCTATTGGTAGAATATGGTCGAAATGGAAAGTACTGTATGTTTTCATTGGTGTATAATAAAATTGTTGTTCCTTTTCAGCACCAGTTTGCTTCATGATTGAGAACGGCACCAATGATATATTGATAAATCTGGACCCTCTGAGAAGTTCTGCACTAAAGCCAAGTGATGTTAAGCACAGTCACTCACTGTCTTTACCTTCAATAAACTGCCTGAAAACAACACCAGACTACTACAGTATAACCATAAAGATCTCTATGTTTTATCATCATAATCGCTTTTCCAGCTTTTTTATAGCTCATGTGTTTATCGTTGAAACAAACTGCTGTGGAAATTACAATGATTAAAAAAACTATGACAAAAAAATATGCTACCAATTATGTGGTGAGCTAAATTTAAATTATTGCTTAAATATTAGTGTGACAAAAGCATCAAATAATCTATTTCTGTTTTATTATTATTATTATAACTACTGGATGTAAAATCATATTACATCTAGATGTGTGGTGATGTTGTGACACTCTGAACAATCCAAAACATCCTGAGGTAAAGCTTTCCTGAGCTGTAACTGTGATTGGCTCAGGTGTTTCACAGTCCGACTGAGAGACTATTTAACAATCACACCACCTGCTGACCTACAGTATGTATATTCACCCTCACCAGGCGCTTTTGCATGTTGCACTGCTGCACATACATGAACCAAAACAGAAGATGCGCATAGAGCAGTTTATGTGCCAAGAATGGGTGCATCTACAGCTGTGGACACCAGAGATGCAAACTAATGTGATTGAGGCATCTCTAGTTTCTAGAGTAACCCAGAATGGGCAAACCAAACACTGGCTCTAGAGAGGGTCTGTTGCATTTCCTGTGAGTTTCTCAGCCATCATAGGGTTTCCTACGTGCCTGGAAGGGGAGGGTGAGGCGAGGGGTAGTTATTAGTAGTTGACTGCAATCTGTAATCTCACCGCTAAATGCTAGATCCTACACACTGGACCTTTAAAAGGTGATAATATGTCAGTATTGGGTTTGCATCTTGTTTCTGCTGCCCCAAAATGGCCAAAAATAGTTAATGCAGGTTGAATAAAAAGGATTTTATTAATGAATTATTCACTGCCTTAAATTATGACAAATCCGAAACAGCCACAAAAGTGTTCAATATTATACTTAAACAAAACAGAGAAAATCAGGCAGTCTTTTTTGAAATCTTAAACATCAAATCTTCTTTCAGGTAACTAAATAAGCGGTTATCAAAATTGTAATTTAACAATTTTCTGCCAGTTCATACATGATTCAACAGCTAATCTTCACGGCAGTGTAAAGGAGTCAGAGGCACAGCTGTTACCTGCCAAGACCTTTAACTCTCATAAGTACACCTTTGTTCTCACCTTCTTTCTCACACTGAGTTCTTGAAATCACACAGTAAACAAAATACAGAATGGTGCATTTTCTCATTCAGCAAAACCACATTCTTATCTCTGAATCTCATAGTGCACGTCCAATGAATTGTCAAGTGAGAGATTTACAATTAGTGCAGCAGTTACGTCTTTATAAAGAGGTAATGCGAACTGCTAAATAATAATAATAATAAAACCACTTAGACCTCCTGCAATTACATGCTGTCAGCTGAGATTGATGCTTCCAGCTTCAACTCCGCAGAAAGAATGAACAGCCTGTTCTCTCAGTCTCACACTTTGGATATAAATGAACAGAAATCCATTTTTAATAGAACACAAATGTCATATATGATGGAAGTCTTGAATGTAATTCTTCTATTTAATCCGTCTCTTTTCTTTCCGCTGCCACGCTATAAAGGCCTTCACAAAAAGCCATCAATCATCAGCCTTTAACCCACAAGCACACACCCCTGCCACTCCCACCTAACCGTTTTCAAAGGCAAATAGAAAGGTAGTCAAATCCTCCATCAGATCTTCTTTAATCCTCAATAATAGAGTCAGATACGTATTAAATGTTGGGTGATCTGATTACACGTTGGAGAAAATATGACTGACGCTCTTGGCTTCAGTCATCACATCAAAGCACAGACAAGTCTCTCAGTCCATCCCTTGGTTCACTCATCTCTTCCTCCACCCTCACACTCCCTCCCCCCCGTTCCTTCCTTCGCCTCTGGCTGGGAATCTGGCCAGGGAATCTGGGCTTCCAAAGAGCAAATCCACACTTGCCCAGATCCTCAAACACTGGCATGTTTTATTTATGGCTGGGGCTAGACAACAATCTTTACCTCGCGGGTGTTTCTCTTATCTCTATCATTTTATGTCATTGGTCTATTTAGTATAAATCAAGATATCACCATCTGTCATTTGGTGGCATTATTGGTTTGATGGGAATGAAATTGCACAACTGATTGTTTATGTAGCAAAGTTGCTTCAATGCGTGCTCATTGTGTTTAAGCATGATCATAAAATAAACAATCCAGATGAGGTCTATTTAAAGGAATAGTTCAGATTATTTGAAGTGAGGTTGTGTGAGGTATTTATCAATAGTCAGTGTATTACCTATGTTAGATGCCAGCTAGTAGGCCACCAATTTGAGAAACAGAGAGGAGCATTTTAGCCCCACACAAAGTGTAAGTGTACACTACATTTAGAATATTTTCACTGATTTACTTTACTCTCAGACAGCCTTTTAGGGTAAACTGCCATTTTATAAGTCAGATATCACTCTACAAATCAACCAGACTCAATGGGCAAAAATAGTTATTCTCCTTCCTACTGTTGCCTCGAACTTTGTTTGTGTAATTGTGTGACTTCTGTAACAATTACACAAACAAACTGACAGATTAAGACAGTGGTAGATGAGCAACTCCCATGTTCTGCGAGGTAAAATTGTTAATTTAGCCTGTGGAGTTTGGTTGGTTTGGAGAGAGTGATATTTCTGCAATTTCCCATGAGAAGAGGCAAGGTAAAGTGGTTAAAATATTCTAAATATTGCATATATTTAACCTGATATTATTTTATTTATTGTTTCACTTTTTCAAGTGGCGAAAAGACCTTTTTCTGCTGACCCTGTCCACAGCAGTACACTTCTTAGCCTCCATGCTGGTGCTGGCTATCGATAAGTAACTCATACAAACCCACATCAAACCATCCAAACTATCCCTTTAAGAAACAAAGCACCAATAGTAGCACTTTAATCAGTGAATCAAAAGACAGAGCTGAGTACTCCAGTGTGTGTGTTCCTGTTAGCTGACAATCAGACGAATTATGGCGATGGCTGTGGGCTTCAATGATTGTTCTCCCACAAGTCTCATAACCAGTGAGTCATATTAAACGTCTGATCTGAACGAAGGCCCTGACATGGGAACTAACACTGTACAAGGAAAGCCCTGTTTTGGTGATGTTGTGTGCGCATGGTGTGCGTGCCAAGATGTCTATTTTGAAGTCAGGTCAGGACAGGCTAATACTTCAGGCCCTTCTTAGTCACTGTGAGTCAGTAAAGGTCTTGACAACAGACAGACAGACGCGGCTAACTGACAGCCAGGCCGAGAGACTGAAAAGCAAACAAACAGAAACATGAAAGTCACGCGGCAAATGGGCAGCGAGACAACAGAGCGGGAGACATTTACTAGATCGGCACGCAGGTAGGCACAGACAACAAAGACCGCTTGAGAAAATAGTCAACACGTACACAAACCGCTGGAAAGCACTGGCACTGTCAAGACAAAGATGAAGATGCTTAGAGAATGTCAGTACTATTAAAGTCTGTGGTCTCTGTTTTCCTCCTCGCCTCCAACCAGCGTGTTCTCTCAGCACACCACAATTACACTGCATGAAACATCACAGAGCACCATTTGCCACAGTAGTTCAATTCAGAAACCAGGCCACCGAATCATTGTTCTATGTAGGCCACCATCGCTGATGTCACACACTTCTCCCGTCTGATGCAAAGCAGCATGGGCCTTGACCATTTATACATAATGACTGAAGAACCACGAGATCCAGCTGCGCCTAAGTGCTTGTTGGGAAATAAAGGCTATTTTGGGAAGCTGAGTCACCTGACCTCCAGGATGTTAGCGGAGCACCAAAACTGACAAAGTACAGATTGTTTTTTTAGTGCAGTTTATGTTTAGTTTAATTTAGTTTAAATACACATACACAGCAACATCATACAATATAAACATATATTTGTTGTACTGTAAAAAAGTTGAGAAAACTAATTAATAACTAAATAATACTACATAATTTCAAGGTAACACTCTTCACAAATTTTTGAGTTTTAAATCACACTAAAACTCTGAAGTTTTGGAAAAAATTAAAGCAAGTTTTGCAGACAGATAATCTTTTGTTGAAATAATTTACTTTCTTTTTCTAAATAAATTCTTTGAGTTTTAGAAACCCCTAAAATTCAGCGTGTCAAAAATTGTTAACAGCGGGCTGTGAACCTGATCTGTAATTATTTGGACACTCATAAATGAAATGGCATTGAAAATATTAAATTATTAACCGTTATTCCCTTTCATTTGAGGTTTACTCAGCAACTGTTGAAATACGATTTTTTTGTGCTTCTAAAACTCACTTAAAACTTATCAAAAGAAGAAAAGTTGATTATTTCAACAAAAGATTGCAGGTTAGCAAAACTTTCGAATTTATTTCGAATCATAAGAGTTTGAGTTTGATTCAAAACTCAAAAATTTAGTGAAGATATTGTAGTTATCTTTGAGTTCTCTCAACATTTTTGACAGTGCAAGTGTAAATATGCCACAATGGCCTTAAACATTTCCATTAGGAGAAACGGGCTGCAGCTTCAGAAAGAGAATCCATTTGTTTATCCTTCAATTTTGCCAACAGCTGTTCATCTCATTGACTTCACACTTGGCAGGTGGATTGCTGACGGCCCGAGGGAGTGCAGTGTCAAATTTGAAGCAATTTGGCAAGTAGCTGCGATATAACAATAAATTTTACATTTTGGCCTGTAACTTTTAAGTCTCAGAGACACTTTTCACCCCAGCCCAGATGGATCTCTCCAATATAAGCCACACCAATCTGCATCAAGATTTTGTCCAAAGCTGTTTTGCAAATTTTGAACAATTGTGACCAAATTTGGATCTGATTTTTGATATACAGTTTAGCTATAGCTGGCTCTCAAAGTCTGCTCAAATGCTATGCAAAGGGCTTATATTATAAAAAAAATGTTGTGTCATTTTTGCCAAGCAATGGACTCGTTCCAAACCGGCAAGTGCTCTAAATGGCCATCCTGCAAATGGATACTGCACTAGTATAACAAATTACAAAATCTTTTGGCTACTCTTTGGCTAATAACCAACCCTTGGGGTTTTAGCTTGAGGGTACATCAGCTAGAAGCCTATTCAACAGAGACAGTTCATTCCAAACTTGTGACATTTGGCCTTTCATCACCTTTAGGTCAAGAACTTGCCATACTGGGGCACCTCATCTAGAGCATGAGCCCTGTGTACAGAGGCCGAGTCCTCAGTAACGGCCATGGGTTCAATTCCAGTCATGACCGCTGACCACCCACCCCCAAATTCCTATTCATCTTGAGCTGTCCTGTCAAATAAAGCCCCCAAAATACTTGGCATACAAAGATTGGTGCTGGTCTTTCTGCTCCTACACTTCAGTGGTTATGATAGGCCAAAAAGCTTTCCAAAGCTTGATACGTAATTGATGCATGATTTATGCTTTTAGCAGTGCACTTCATATTGAATGTACAAGTGCAAAACATTTGACTGCCACTTACTGCTTGCTGTATTACTGCAGGGTAGACTCAATTATAGGTTGTTGTAATTCAGGGGTTTGTGTGTTTTTGAGCGTGTGCATGGGCCTGCTGACCATCTCAAAATCAAAGGTTAATCAGTAATGCAAGCATTGAAGTGGAAAAAAAAGGTAAAAAATCATGATTAATAATGATTTAACGGGGCTGCCAGGTGGTTCAGTTGGTAGAGCATGTGCCCCATGTGCTGAGGCTGTGAGTCCTCTGCAGCGGCCCTTTGCTGTGAGTCATGAAAACCAAACATCTGATTTCCTCAAATCCATGAGAATGCCCCCAAAAGAAAAGAATTAACAAAGATAGCATCTCGCTCTCACTGCACAAAGATGTTGATAACTGCTGACAACTATAAATGACCTGTTATCACTGTGGGAAAGACCAATCTACAGGTTGAATTAACATTAAATCAAATACTAAGGTTCCAGCCGTGCTACATCACGATTCTAAAATAAAGAAAACCCACAATTATTTTGACAATGGCTGCAGTATTTGCACAAAAGCACAGGTTTGGCTGAGTATCTGGTAGTTACAGTGGCTGGTCCTGCTATCGTCCTTACAAATGCTTTCATGGTGGTGTAATAATCTTTGACTGGAACCAACGATAAAGGACTTTCCTGGAAGAAGGTCCATTTGGAGGACCACTTGATCTCTGTCAAGATGAAAAAAAACAACATTAAAAAAAGACTTTCACACATTCCACTGCTGATAGCCAAACCTCCAAATGTTACTGTATTTGTCACGGGTTGTCACTTGTTAGTGTGATGACCCCTCGAGCGCTGGAACAAGCTTAACGACGTAAAAAATCATTAGTTCTCTCTCCAGCGACGGGGACAGTGGACAGATTATGTGCTGTTTGAGAATTTATGTTCCGCGCAGCACAATCCAAGCATTCTTCACAGGCCGATCACTGAGAACCACAGCAAATTACTCTTCACCATAGCTGTAAGGGAAATTTCATCCAAGAAGAGGCTTGGAACTGATGTGCAACTTTGATGCTAAAAGGTCAGACGGGAATGTAAAAGATATGAATTGCAGGAAAAGATATGAATTTCACTCCAAAGACCGGATGATTTAGTTTTTAAACAGTATATCAGAGGTATGTACACACTGGAGAAATATTACTCTTATTTGCTATAATCTAAAAGTACTTCCCTTAACAAAGACACAGAGACACTGTGGTGTTAAGATTTTAACAGACAGCCCTTTTAGTCCTTTAGAATTCAAAATCTTGGCATACTGCCCATGAGGGAGCCGCTTTATTGCAGCGCTCTGACAGGTAAATGCACAAGATGTGTAAAGGAATGTTTGTGTCTTTCACTCGCTGTGTCGCTGTCTAATCCCACCTTTCAGTCCAGGCATGAAAGAGGGCTTTTCATAGGCTCTTCTTTGAAAAAAGAAAACCTAAATGCTTGTCAAATCTGCACTCCTGAACTTGGAAGTGCAGCAGTTCTTTGCTTCTTGGCTTCCTCTTGTCCTCTTTTCTGTCTACCGCTGCCGTTCTCACCTTCCTTCACTCAGTTCACTCTGTGATACACTCTATTAATGTTTCTTCCTCTCAGTGCTCATGTGCCTGTCGCCTTCAAAGTTTCAGATGTTCTCCCATCGCTTGTCATGATTTCTTGGTGTTCCGCCGAGCTATACTTTCAGCACAGAGCTTAAAACTCTGCTTTGCCGCTCTCAGTTCCTTTTATCCCCATATTTTGTTAGTCTTTTATCAGTTTTATAAACATCTGATTTTCTCAAACATGCCTTTTTGTTGAGTTTCTTCTCTGTCAAGACCTCCAGTGTTCTCTTCTTTTTACTCAGTGTTCTTGTTATAAGTCAACAAAACCTTCCCGCCTGCAATGACAGTGACATTTTAGAGATTGTGTTCAGTCAGATGAGAGTTTTGCTCTGATGGGAAACATGGAGCTTCATCATATGCTGCAATATAAAAAAAAATTATCATTCTGTGCTGACTGCTCTAATGCACTGTGCTGATTTTCCATTTTGATGTCACCTTTGGCATTTGGTTTTAGCTCATGTTAAAGTCTGAACTGTAGTGGGTTGTGATTGCTGAACTTGACCTGCTGCCTTCAAGTAAAACTCCACATTACCAAGCGACCATCATTGATTTCTAGTTAAAAAAGTGGTTGCACTTTGGTCTGAATGTCTAAGACCTCTTTTGGGCCTCTTTTAGACCAGCTAAAATACTGCTGAAACAATATTTCTCCAAATTCCTATTTTACTGGTAAGCAAAATGTGGTCCACATGAAGACAGAATTTCAACGAATTTGATGTTTCATATAAAATGCAATAAATGCTCACTGTATAGGTTACATGCTACCAACAAAAACCTTCCATAACATTGTAAAGGCAGAACATCTTGGTGCATAATTAAGAAATGATGCTACTTCCTGTAGGCTATCATGGATGCACAAGTATTTGGGTGTATTGGTTACAGCTTTTACAACTCCAGAACAGATGCACCAGGACATAGTACAAAGAGCAATGTGTCTCAAACAAAAATTCATAGTGGATGAAGGGGTTAAACACAGGACTTTCATTTAGGAAATTGAGGTTTGGGTCCCCTGTAAAATAGGTTTTTTTTCTGACTCTCAACCTAGAAATTTGGATGTAGTTTCTCAGTGAAACAACAGTAGGCTGTTATTTGCACATTGTCCAGGATAAAAAAAAATCCTGGTGAAAATATGGTCAAAATGTGAATGTTCAATCAATGTCTTCAAATAGTTGGTGGAAAAACTTTTGAACTTTTGAACTATTTCTAAATGTCTGTTCAGCGGGTGACCGTAGTCATTTTTTAAACGTCTTTTTAATGGTTGACTGGTGACTACTAAATTAGCAAACAATAGCCATGCAACCGCTGCAAAAGTAGGAATCTCATCTCATCTTGCCAACACATTAAATTAAATGTCCTTCTCTGTGGTTCTGTCCAAATATTAAAAAATAGTAGGCTATAGACTTCCTCCGAGTTGCTGAAATGCACCACGGAGTGAGTTGGACAAAGCTTCTCCACTGTCCTCCCTCACTGGAAACAGTCATTAGAAAGAGCTGGCCTGCGCTGAAAGGCTAGATGGTTATCCTCCCCGAGCGAGATGAAGGCAGAGGAGAAGGAGGGAGAGGGAGAGCTGAGAGGGAGGCCAAAGGGAGACAGATAGGGCACAGCCTTTCGCTGAAAGGGTAGATGGTTATCCCCTCCAAGCAGGGAGCGAGCAGGGGAAGCTGAGAGTAAAAAAAGAAATTGAGAATTTACAGATGGACAGAGTACGGAGACAGGAAGACAGAGAGGAAGACAGCTGTGAGACTGAGAGAAGGGCTGAAGGGCTCTGTGGTTATCTATGCTGCTCCTATGTGACTCTGCTGGGTCTTATCTGCAGTCCCAACACCAGTCTGAACCCAGCTGAAGACAGCATGGAGTCAGCAACATCACTGAACAACCACCAGGCTAATGGAACAAGCAGACTTGCACAGCTGGCATCATTTTTCTAGTTTGAGACGGCTATTTATTTTGTCAGTGCTTAACAGTTAAAAGGAAATCTGTTCGTTCTTTGTTTCAGTCCAGGACAGAGATCAGCACAATTTTCTTCTTCATTATTGTCGCCATAATCACAATCATTACTTTTTTATGAGCAGACAATTCCACAGTTTCAGCTCATAATAAAAAAAAGACTGCCTCTAAATACATCTTATTTTGAACTGTTGTTTTTTTAAAGGAGTAGTTCAACATTTTAGCAAATGTGCTTCTTCACTTTCCTGCCTGAGTATTAGATAAGAAAATTAATAGGACTCTTGTATCTGTATGGTAAATCAGCCAATCAGCCACTTAACTCAGTGTATCACAAAGACTGAAAACAGTCAGTTTCTAAATCATTATTTTAAGGACCTCTGTTCAGGGTTTAGTGGCATAACTGTGAGCAGCCAACAACAAACTTCACACACTCCTCTTCCAAGCATGTAGAAGAGCTTACAGTGGCCATCAAGCTAGCAAAATATGCAAAGGACTCTATCTAGAACTAGTAGTTTGTTTGTTGTGGGCTACTGTAGAAACATGGCAGGTCAGCATGGTGGTGCAAAGATGGCACCCATTCAGTCCAATGAGAGTTGCTCACCTGGCACATAAAAGAGTTAGCTAGCGGCAAGCTGAATATGCACAACAGTGTTTCCTCTGGTGCCCTCACCCCCAAGCTCCTGCTCAGCCCACAGACTTTACACTGGAGTAAAGTTATACAAGTATAAAAACTGCATGGATCAAAAAAATTGCCACAGGGAGAGTCATAACTGAGCTTGTTTGCAGTTCAAGGTTTCACCGAGGTCTCTTTTGTGATGGTGGCATATGAAGAAAAATGCTCTCTGGGACACAGAGGACTTTTTTTTTTTTACTTAATTTGCACAAGTGGCCAGTAGGAAAAATTGGACCCAGGCTGATCGGCAATGTCCTGTCTAGGTTTATATAATACATCTATGACCCCACCCTCCAGGAAGTTAAGCACCCCGCCAAGAAATAGACCTTAGGCTGATGAGCCAGGATTACTGTTTGTCCCTAGTTTCCTGTCTTTATGCTGAACTAACCTAACTGACTTTAGGTTGTAGCTTCATATTTAGCATTAGGGGTGTCACAATTTCAATATGTCAAAATGTCAAAATGAGATTTTGACTGCAATAATCAAAATAAAAGGCAGAATCTGCAATTCTTCTTGATACCATATAGACTTCTTTTAGAGAAGAATTTGAAAATGTAAATGTCAGTTGTCAGGGCATAAAACTAATGATTAGTTAATCTTTACAAATCAAGACTCGATAATCTAACAATAGTGTCCATTGGTGCTCACAAAAGAATGTTAAAATCAAAAAACTGAATTGAATCATGACCTTTAAATCGAAAGTTTTGGTTTGAGAGAAAGATTTGGATTTGTGACACCCCTATATGGAATATATAGATATGAGAGTGATATCAATATGTTCTTTTAACTCTCTGAAAAAAAAAAACTTTGATGGTGTAGGAAAGAAGGAGGAATTTTGAACTTGCATCTATGTATGGAGGTGCTAAACTATTCAGATCATCGTAAACTAGAATGACAGTTTTAAATCAGCTCCAAAAGAGAGAGTGAACGATGCTAAATAAGTCTAATGAGCTCTCTTTATCTTGTTTTGGCTGAAACTCTGGCAGCTGCACTGTGTAGAAGCATACATTTTTTTTAGTGATTTTTTTTAGACCAGTTGATTTAATCTTTAATGCAGCTGCAAAGTGTATGAGTACCTTTGACATATTACTCTCAATGAAGTCCTTATTAAAATACATCTAACTCTCCAAATTATTCTGCGCCAATTCATTCCAGAGGAATGCAGCTAGATTTCTACCACCTGCTCTTCCCACTCTTCCTCCTCCTCATCCAGCTGTGCGAAGGTGCTATAAATGCTCCGAGGAGGACCGTTGGACTTGAATGTGTGGACCGAAGCCAGCACTTGCCTGACATCATGTAGCCTTTCCCGCATCACAGCCACCTACAAAGCCCACCATTGTGTGGCCCACCCCGTGCCCTCCACCCACGCCCGTCGCACTACCCAGATCCCGCTGCACTGGTATCAGTCAACGGACAAAAGAGCACTTTTAATTAACTTCAAATCTGTCAGCTACCGCTGAGCCCAGCCAAAGCATACATGTCAGATCATGCCCCATTTGATCTTTATGGGGATTTTTTCCCCTAAAATTAAAAGAGAAAGAGGCCAAGACGATTTTTACGCACATATTTGCACACATAGACATCATAAGGTAGCAGTCAACTTTCATGTGTTACATGCACACCTTTGTGTAGTTATACAACAGGTGTTGTGTGTGTCTCTGTGTGTTTATGTATATTCCTGAGGTACTGTGTACAGTAAGCTTCTGAGTTACATGCCCTGACTAGAGAGGAATGGGTCTGACAGCTCTATTTTCTGAAACACATGAACACAAAAGCAAGAAAAGAACAAAATGTTAACCCATTTGTACAACTACTAATATATGATATGACTTCAGTTTGTCTAAATGCTAGGTTTTGTTTCAAATCCTAAGTGTTATTTATATGTACAAACAAGCACAAATTGACAATAGCCACAACAAGCTATGTAATGTACCACTGTGCATGCATCTGCATGTGCATGCATTCAAACACACACACCCACTTGACCTCTGTGGTTAAAGTATAAAGAGAGGGTCTAAGTCACACTACTGGAAAAGGAAACTGTATGCCAAGACCAGTGCCACCTGCTGCAAGGCTCTACAACAAATGGCTCATAAGTTTGGTCATGTTACCTGAATTCATTGTGCATCTTTTCTTCTAAATTGGAATGTGTACAAAAACACACAATTGACTCCCATGCAAAACTTCAGGGCTCTACAGCAAAACTCTGGCCGCCAAAAGGTGGAAATCTTTGTGGACCAATCAGCCGACCAGCAGCTAAAAACTATGGTAACTGTTGTTTATGGACAAATGTTTCAAACTGACAGAGAAACCAAGGGAAGTCTGAAGTGTTATGGTGATAGCAGATATACAAGATAAGATTCAGTTCCTCTCTGCTCTGGCAGATTTGGTGGTAGAAACAAGCTCTGACACATGTAAGGGAAGTATAACATCTACCAATATTATCTTCTATGATTTCAAATGTGACTAAAAATAATGATGTCTACAGGAACCCGGTTGAACATGTGGTCTTGTGCTTCTGATTTTACCCCTAATGTATAAAGGTACCTTTTATTGCCTCTGTCACTGGGGTTGAAAAGGTAATAAAGTGATCTTGGAAATGACCTTTTCTCTAATTACCTGTCTCCTCGGCTCTGCTAGTGTTAATCGCGAGCCAAGCTGAGATTTAAGCTTCAAGCAGAAGATGAGAATTTCAGTGTCGGCTATCCAACAGCTGGCTGAACAGCATTGTCACAAAAAGAAAGGGTATGAAGAGCAGGTTTCTTTTCACCTGCAGTGTTTAAAAAAAAGGAAAAAGATACAGAGAGTGGAAAGATATGGGGTGTTTCATTTGCAGCAGTACAGCGTTGCTTCAGAGAGTAAAGACACTGAACATCAAAGCCTGCTTTAGGCTAGATACAGGGGAGGAGAGGAGAGGAGAGGAGGGTGTAGAGGCAGCTAAAGCTTTCAGCCGATGGTCTCTACCAAGAAGCTCTGCAAAGCGGAAAAAAAAGACTGAAAGGGAAGAGGTAAAAAGAAGGGGGCAAAGAAAGAGAAGGTCCTTTTACTTCCGAGAAAGGAACATGAACTTGACAGAATCTTATTAAAGCGGCTGTCTCCAGACAGCGCGATAGGTTCCCTTTACAGACTACAATAATAACTACAGGGGTAGTCGCCAGTTAACTGCCAGGGCAGATGTCTGTATCACCGCATACTGCTGCAGTGCACGACCAAGTGCTACAGGCTGCTTTAACTACAAGGACAGACCTGCTCATAAAAGCAGGTACCTCCTCCATGTTGTTACACACACACACACACACACACACACACACACACACACACACATACAGTAACTACACAGAGACTGCAGAAACACCTCGAGGTGCAATAAAAACCCTAAACCGCGACAGATTCTGTTTGCTAAACAAGGCAGAGACAATATAATTCTGACAAGAAGACAGACGCGCCTCCAAAGTGTCTCTACAAGGACTGGCGGAGGCACAACGAGCGGCCTTGAATTACAATCATCCATTTCCTCTTTCCCCAAAAAAATTTGATTAAAAGTTCACCACCGCAGCGTGAAAAGGACAATTTCACTTTGGATGGACTGTGCAGCAGTTAAAGGTGCAGTAAGTGATTCTGAAGTGGAAAAACCTCATTCCCAGGTCGTCAAATTACAGACACTTTGGATTTGTGGCTTGAACATGGTTGATTCTTGAGTCCCAGGTCCTGATATTTTGTTACACCCCTACTTATAATATGATACAATATGATTTGACACGATACAAGATGATATGGTTCCGGACTGTACCGTACTACTCACAATATGATGCAATGCAATACAATATAATATGATACAATACAACTTTATTGTCAGTATACACTGAGATTCATTTTGCACCCTTAGGCAGCTCCGTTCAAAGATTATACACAGATTTACCAACCTGTGATCGGCCTAGTCTCCTGTCAGAGCCAAGAGGAGGAGCAGAAGTCTAGTTTTATTACATTATTACATTTTATTACGTTATCCTTAAAGGTTATTATGGAAGTTTTGCCCAGTGATGCCAAAAATAAACTGCCAATCTCAGTTTTAATGGCATATTTCTGAGCCTGCTACTGCGAATGTGTCTCACTGGGCTGCAGGCAGGAGTTCATGGGGACACTGGGAGACTAGAGTTGTGTTTGTGGACAGACTATGAGTGTGCCAATCCCAGGGAACTCAATTAGAAGAGATAGGGATCTAATCTGTGAGTAAACAGTCAATGGCCAGAGTAGAGCCACTGTTTCCTTGACTTTCTTTTCTTTCTTGCTTTGACATGCTTGACATTTTTCACCTCAGCCACTGAGGATGGGAAATCTTGAAGTGGATACTCTTTTCCCCGACTCTTCTGATATCTCATCTGATATGCCTTTATTTTTTTTCATAATTAAAAACTTTGAATAAGTTGCCTTGAAATTTTGGGTTTCCCCAATGTTTTCATTTTTACAGTGTACTGCTGGTTGTCACAAACTCGCTGACCCCATTAATTTTGGGCTTTGGCCACTTGGCCAACCTTACAGAAACATTATGGAGAGGCAGCAAAATCAAGCAAAAACAACGAGTTTGGTTTGGGCTTTCCGATGAGAAAATATCAGCAAGTGCTCCCTTGTTTCATCATTCATTTTGCTTAATCGCACTGGGATCAAAATTTTTTTTTTTCTTAATTTGACCACGAATGCAAAAGAATGCATAAAGAAAGTAACACATTAAAATATATTAAAGCTGCTACAAGTGATTCTGAAGAAAGAAAAAGTCTCATTCCAAGGTCATCAAATACCAATGATCTGAGTAGCTGACTCCACCAACTAAACTAAAACGTTGGTATGTCAGGGAACTAGACTCAACAATAAACTAATTTGCTTTCTCCAGAATCGCTTGTAGCAGCTTTAAATACGATAAATCATTCCTATTCGATGCAATCAACTAACCATACCAAGTTCAGAAATAAAAGGTACTTGAGAGGTGAAAACTAATTACAGAGCAACACGTCTTCAGGTCGCAACCTCCGCCCATGTTCCAGGAGAATAAAAAGAAATACAGAAAAGCTGTTAATAAAAAGAACCACAAAATAAGCCACATTGTTTGAGATGAGACAGACAGAGCAGCATGTTGTGAGGGAAGCAGTGCACGGCAACACCGGAGACACCATTGTTCTCTCCTGTTTTCCTCTCAGCATTAAAAATTACTCAGTTCTTTCGCTTTGAACCATACAAGCGCATTAAGAAGACTGTTGTATACATTTCTACTGAGCATTGATCAAAAACAACTTGTGCTCTGGGGGCAATTAGTGAAACACAATCGAGCCATAAACACTTACCGCTTAGGGATGCTGTATCTAAATGCTAAACAAACTGGAAACATGCACTTTGCTAATAATCAAACACATGGGACAACACTATAACATCTGTCTGTCTATAATCATTTGAAACAGCGGGGCTCCATTTTCGCTCTCCTCCCATTTTCTCCCCCCCAAATAATGGACATTAATAGTACACTAAAGGCCCATGACAGTAGGTGGAAATAAAATAATAATCACGTAACAATGGAAGTGTGAGCATGGTCTATGGAAAAGAGTATTTATAGCAGTGTAATGGTGCATTAGGTGCCGTGTTCCCTAGAGAGAAGGGGGCCTAACTACAATTTGCAAAATGGGTGATGTGGGAGGTTGGGAGTTCAAACAGTTAAAGCTGCCTCTTCTAACAAGCGCTGCATGTCATTTAGCTACGGAAGAGCTGGTAGGCCGCCACATAGAATAACTTTTCATGCCTGTTTGAGAGAAGCAAACTGAGAGGATAAGTGAGCAAAGTGCTTTTAGGAAAGGTAACTGTATGTGAAAAGTGGAGGGCGGGAGAATGAAGCAGCTTGACAGTGAATGCAGCTCATCAGAAGGGCTGAAGTGCTTTCCTATCACAATGGAGCGGTGTCCTTGGAGGGCCGTCTGAGATACATTTAGCATCCATTCAAGTCATGCTGCCCATCCATGGTACTTTAGAAAACAGGACATTGAAGTGTTATTTATGCCAGATATGGTCCAAAAGGCACGCAATTCTGTTTATATGACTGTGCACGCATCACTCTGTCAGCATGTTTATGTACTGTCAACACGTTCATTAATTTTGGTTCTTTTGGATGCTTGTGGATGTGGGCAGATTTACATCACTCAGACCTTTATGGCCACAAGAAGGCAAAACGTATAGGGCTGGAACAATTAACTGGTTTGTTGGCTAGTTGACTATCAGAAAATTAAGTAAAGTGTCAGTTGATTAAAACAGGGAGACAAGTAAATAACTGAGTAAAAATGAAAGTGAAATAAAGACAAAGCATCAGAGCCAAGAATTTTACTGACTCAGAGTTTACCTGACAGCAGTCCAAGTCAACCCCTTCGAAACAGACCAGGGAGTGGTTGTTTGTTCCACATCAGAGGTCAAGTCTGGCGAAACGAACTTCACCAAGGGGGTTAACGCTCCATGGTCCGGTTCAACCAAACTAAACAAGGCTGGTGTGAACTTGCCCTTGGACACGCCAGGTATAATATCAGCATTTTTGACACTTACATGCACATCAGACCAGCTTAAGATGTTTGTTTCACAATACTGCTTGGCAAATATAACTGCAATGCATCCCTATCTGGGCTCTGCAGCGCATAATTCCTACAAGTAGCGTGATCCACAAACAAACACCCAGAAAGTTGCAAGCAAATCCGACACATGCAAATTAGAGATGTTTGGTATTCTTCCCAAATAAATGATTTGAAACATTTGTAAAACTGTTAATGCACTTTTAATTTACTGATTTATTCTTTGACTAATCACTTAAGCCTTTAACAAAATGCTTCAAAAACATCATTTCCTGTAAACCAAACCACAAACAAATATTTTATGAAGCCCATATTAGCTACAAAAAAATCACCACATATCCCTCTCAGAAGGCAGCAAAGACACACAAGTAACCACCGATTAAACTTCATCTTGGTAACATGTTTTTCTGGAAACCAGTTTTATGAGTCCATCAGGCCTGGAGTGGTTAAAGCATATGGCATGCTCAGTGAGTCTACAGAATGGAAAACTGAGGGCCAACGTGCACGAGTGTGTCTGTGCGTGTAAGCGAATGTGTCTGTGTGTGCCGTGGCATACTGTCCCGCTCCAGAGGTCATCTCACCCTTCAGCTCCACTCCTGCCCAGCTTGCAGCGGATAAACACAGACAATGGCAAATGATTTAAGTTCCCATCACCTCAATGTCACAGCCCAGCCTGCCACGGCCCGACTGCCTCGGTGCCCTGCAGGTGCACATCTCTGCCTCACACAGTGACTCAGGAGCTAAGCAGCGCTTCAGTGCCAGTCATATGTGCTGCTTTTATCCTCATCCTCCTCCTTTGGAGAAGCAGAGAGGAGCACCAACACTGAAGCAATGTACTACTGTGGACATGGTCAGCAACAAAAGGTATTTTATCCACTTCAGAAAGATCCATCTAAAAACATTAAAGTTGCTCTCTCTAACCAACCAAACTCCATAGGCAAAATTTCTAATTTTACCTTACAGAACATAGGGGTTGCTGGTCTACACTGTTAGTTTGTTTGTGTTTCTTTATGACTTCAGTGTCTCAAAAGGGTAGTTTAGATTCACTGAAGCCATACAATAACACAAACAAACAGACTGAAGCAGCGATAGACAGCATCTCATGTTCTGAAAGGTAAAATTCCTGATTTCGCCTCAGGAGTTTGGTTAGTTTGGAGAGGGCAATATTTAGCTTATATAATGGTGGTTTCCCATCAGAAAAAGCTTTCTGGCTGCAAAGTGAAGTGGTGAAAATATTCTAAATATAGCTTACAGAGGTTTTTTTTTTAGGTTGACCTTTTTTAAGTGGCTAAGTTTGTTGCTGAGCCTCTCCACAGCAATCCATCGCTTAGCTTCCAAGTGGTAGTTATCTCCTTCTCCTAACTGGAAGGGTGCCCATCTACTGTACGTAAGACACTGAATATCAGTAAGTACCTCCTACTCTCAAATAATCCGAACTATCCCTTTAATAAAAAATTGAACTCACTGGCCTTCAAAGCATGAAAGATAATAATCAAGTCACTTATAAGAAATTGCGGGAAGGGATATGTTTGGATAAGCAATTTGTGATTGATTTTAATTTAACAAGCACGCCTCATGGTGCACACTCGAATAAACACGCACACATTTATGTATTGGTTGAATGGCCTGAGTCAAAGGAGACGGCGGATTCGCCTCTGTGTCCAAGGCATAAACAACAGTTATTGATGTCACCCAAAATCAACAGGGCCAGGGCCTGAGAAAGACAGCCAGCCAATTTATATAACAATGTGAAAAAAAGAGGGGCTTTGCGATGAGCGCGACAGCTGTGCTTAATCAAGGGAACTAAGCCAAGAGAGATGTGAAGGGACACAGAAGGACTGAAAGAAGGTGAAGAAAGCTGGAGAAAGCAGGGAAAAGCTTGAGGGAAGAGAGGAAGATGGGATATTAGAGTGGAAAAAAGGAAAGAAAGTTTCAAGTCTAAACTCATATATCTCAAACACTGAGAGCCTGGAAAAAGGGATGGGAGACTTAAGAAGAGAAGGGCTGTTTCACTCAGAGTTCATCCCAGCGAGTGCAAAACCCTTTTGACAAAAAACACCCCAATATGGAACATCAAAGCCTTTGATGCTTCTCTTTTTGCATCACCACCACACTGCAAAGAGGGGTAAATTTGCCAAAGAAGAAGAAGAAGAGCACACTTTTCTCACTCCATGGGGAAGATCATCAATTCTATAAATGCTACAGGGTGAAAAAGCTTAAAGAAATGTTTAAAAGTAGTTCAAGATCATTACTTTTTGATATCATAACTTCAAGCTTCAGAATAAAATAACTTCTGTTAAGGGACAACACTAATCCTCCTGTGAAGAGGCCCCACACCAGACCCAGTTTCCTTGGTTCAGTCCATCCCGTCCTCCAGGCTCTGGCCATTCATCAGCAGACATCACATGACAGAGCCGAGCCATTCATCCTGATCCTCACAGTCTCCTCTGCCCAACAGGATTTGTGATTCAATTTGACTGAGTGATGCCCGGGGCCTCGGGGCTGGAGCTGAGGCTGCTGCCGTGGGGTTTTGCTGGGAAAGTAGGGTGCAGGGAACGGGGACGCGCAAGGGACGAATAGAGCGTGCTCTCGCTCCTGCTTTACAGCTTGAAGAAGCGATTTAGTCACATACTGCAGATGTGCGCAACCAGTTCACAAGAGGACACAAGCAAGTGAGCAAACACAAACATACACAGATAAGATAAGATGAAAATTGATGATGAAAGTTCCACAGTGTGAATGCTGTGCATTAAAGAAATAAAGAGCTAGCTAAAGACTTAATGTGCTGCTTGGTTGGAGAACTAACAAGAGTACAAGTGTGCTGAGGTGAAATAAAGTTAAAGAAAAACACATGCAAACAAAGAATGACAGGATGAAACAGAGTGGGTGAAAGTTACTATTTCTTTATAAGCCCTGCACATCATCTCTGCCTCCATTTTATCTCAGCAGGAAGGTAGTGAGAGCATGAAAGATTTAAAGAGAGGGCTTTTAGTTTAAACCACTCAGACACAAAATAGAGAAAAGACATACTAGACTGTCTCTGACAAACAACCGCTACAATCATCGCTAAAGTCACTGGATAAAAAACTGTAACATCCAAACAAGAGATGGCTCAATAGCACTATTTCATGTCCGATACCAACACAGCAACCTTCAGTCACTACTGATACCAAACCAGTGTTTTTTCTGTCTATTAAACAACAAAGCTGTTAATGACAGCCATCTAAAAACATCATCTTCAAACTGTGAAACAAATATTCTACTGCTACTGAATGAAGAAATACTCTTAAGTAAGAATAAATTGTACTCTGTGTTACCTGTGTCAAATTTCTCTTTATGGTATGTTGGTCACAGTTTGGTTAAAGGAGAAATATGAAAGATCCCAGCTTTCTAAAGTGAGTATTGCAATCTAAATTGTGAGTTGGAGTTATAGATGTTATATTGAATAGGTTGGATCTTTATTCAATATACAATCTGTGGTTGAAGCGAGTTGTTTCCTCTCGTCTCCTCCCTCCAGCACTCAAAGCTCAGGCAGATTGTCTGCATGCTGCATGGACTCTGAAGCTATAGAGTACAAGACGAGCGTAATATTATAATCGGAAAATGACAAGCTATGATGAGTCCTGCACTGTAAGTTCATCAGCTTTTTATAACTCTGTCAATTGTCCGTTATTATAAAACTAAACCAGTTATCCTGAAAACATAAGCTGCACTGCCCGCCTTACTGCCTGTCAGACTCCATTAACTCCTTCTAAAAGATTACTAATGATTTTGTACGACTCATAAACAGACACTAACTCATTTAGCAAACATTCACATTCATTTTAACTCTGTAACTTTAATAAACATGAAATTGGCAAACAAAAAAAGTAATTCCAGACCAAAATGGCCAAAAACCATACTAGCTGTGGTATTTTTACTTAATCTCTGCTGACATATCATGATCATTTTATGATTTGGTAAACATATTTTCTCCTCAAACATTTACGTGATCCGTCCGCTCGGTATCCAATCCAGTGTTTTTGACCAGTACTGGACCGAAACACAGAGACAGTTGGACATGCTTCTGTGCACCTATAATCCCTCAGGCCCAGAAAATCCTTCCAATATGATAGTGTTGACACGGTTATGCAACATGCTGCACTTACTGTATCACCTTGTGCCCATGTAGCTCAGACACATTTAAAAATGTATAAGGGGTAAAGACTGCTGCCCTAAAACAACATGATGACCATCCTGCAGATCTGCACTCTGTTTCTGCAGGCAACAGTTGACCAGGAGGTTTCTGAGCGTCAGACAGGTGGAGGTGGAGAACATTCATGATAAAAGCTTTCATTTTCCCTTTCCCGTCAAACTGACCTTGAATGAGACACACAGCATCCAACTATTCAAATGACACTAATTATAATTATAGCCCTCAATGATTGGCACATCGCTCAGCAGGTCTCAGCATATGAATCCAGTATGTACAATATGTTCTACATGTAATCCTGCACAAGTCGACGGGTCGTTGCTGTAAATAAAATGTTCTTAGTCACCTTGTCTGCTGGAATAAGCGCTGGATAAACAAACAAAAACATCGTAAGACACTATGTTCTCATAAAAATATGCAGGCAGAAACAGAGTTGTGTATTAGAGTAATGTAGCAAGACACCCACACAGTTGAGCAGCGTTTTTACTTAGTATATATTTAAATACACATACACACACTGTAACACACAAACACACATTATAGGCTACGCATTAGAAACACACAAGGCAGCCAGCCATGCGCTAAGCTTGGGTTGACAGAGTTCATTTGGAAGATGTAAAATATTTATGAGAGAAGACTCTGCAGGGGAGGAAGAAGAGATGAAAATAGTGAGGGAGCAATGAAGGGATAGCAAACAACGAGACGAATGAAATGATGACGAGTGGGCCCAACTGAAATGCCCTCTGTTACGGCTGAGCGGAAGAAATGCAAGCTAAATAAGTCATTGTCATTTCAAGTTCATTAGCTCTCTGCTTGCTATCCCCTCCTGGGAGGAAGGAGAGCAGGGGGTGGGGGGGGGGGGGGAGTGTGTAAAGGTATATTTGTACAGTAGCTAAAACCCCTGAGATTTTGTACAATAGAAAATAAACTCATACTGAAAAGTGATTTATGAGTTTTAAGCTTGTACTTTTAATATTTCTTTTCTTACACAAGTAAACTCAGCGATTCTGCTTATTTTTTTTGCAGAAAACACTTCATTGGGGATATTTTGATCTTCAAGAACTTAAAAACAACCTCATTATCCGAACTGTGAACATTGTATTCCCTCACTTGGAGAAACAAACGTGGCAGAGCGTCATTCCAGTGTGCACTGGCAGCACTTCCCCCTATGGGTGAAACAAATCAACATTTCTTTTATACTATTCAGCTCTTCCTTTCCTCTGTTCTTTCATCTTTTACAATATACATAATAGGTACCTGCACCTTGCTATTAATTGTTTTAAATTAACTTTCTTTGAAAAGGGATGCAAAACTGACTACGAATGGTGAAAAAGGCTGCTAAAGAGAGTGGAGACGGATAGAAAGAGTGAAGCAGAGAGACAGTAGGGAAACTCAGAAAAGTGGAAAGAAATAATAAGGATTTAGGTAATAAAAAGCTAATCCTGTACCAGCAAACAGGATGACAATTGACAGTAATTACATATTGCCCCCTGTAATTATGAGCTTTTTTTATGCACCCCTCTTCTCACAAGGCCTTAGTAATCCCCTGGTCATTCCCGCCTCTCCATCTTTAGTCACTCTACCTCCAGATCTAAATAGCCGTGCATGGTCAAGCCAAATAAGCAAACCGCCATGAACTACACGGGGCTTTCCTTAGCCACAAATAACGCATGAGAAATGATGTCACATTAAACCAGATCTCACTATCTAATTACAGAAAAATGTGCTTAGAAGGCATAAAATCCAACAGGAGATGAGCGTCGGAGTGGACTCGGAGAGAAAGGAAGAAAACGGCTTCACCACAAACAGGGAGAGGGAGATATAAAGAGGCTGCAGAGCACAGCAAGAACAACTCATCTGGGTATTCTGGTTTCTAGAAGAAGTAACGTTACGGGGGACCAAGGATCCCAGCCATTTAAGCCAATTATACAGTGGAGATCCCAAAAATGTACCGGATGGGAGAGGGAGACATGAAGCAGGATCATAGAGCGCTTAAGCCTGGAAAAACTGTGCTTACTAGGCCTCCAGGAAGCCAATAAAACAACACACAGATTTCACTGTAATTACACTCGAACTAAGAGCAAAGGAAGTTGGGGAACAGCTGAAGTGAGTGTGAGAAGATGCATTCCCAGAGGACAGAGGAGTACTGGGATATCATCAACTGCAAACAAATGAAAATTTTCTTAGATTTTTAGTTGTGTTCTTGAAACATATGACTTTAATGTTCTGACTATAAAACGCGTGGTAAAATTAGATCACAAAAATATGGAGTCGTAAAAAATCATAGGCAAGTACCAGGAATAAACAATGTTTTTTTGGCAAGCATCTGTGAGAATGCAGTAAATTTCACATGAAAAATAAATGAATTCACAACTTCTTCTGCAGGAGCAGATAGGCGAAGGATGAGAGAGATAACGCCTCAGAGGCAGAAACGACTTAGGGAGAGAGAAAGAGAGGAGAAAATAATTACGATAATGGAAACTAGTGTGAAGCAGTTTATCTCGATGAGAGAAAACCTTCAGGAAATTATGAACGCCAAGTAACAATAAAGCAAAATAATGCTATTGTGCAGCGCCACTTGCCTCGAGCTGCTAAAAACAAAATCCTCCAAAATGACCAATTTAAAAAGCCAAAGAGGGAACTGTCAGAGAGTGGGAGATCTAATAGAGATGAGGAGGAAGTGGGAACTGTTCTGGGGCCGTATTGCAGAAAGTTCCTAACTTGCAGATCCTATCTTTGCTGTTTGGAAACCTCGGTAACCAGGTTTAAGACCAGGTTTAGGAAAAAAAAAAAAAGCCATGAAAGATGAACATCTCCTAAGTCAATATCCCTTTTCTAACTTATGATAGGAAACGTGTACACAAACGTCCTGACTTACCAAAATCTTAAAGAAACTCCCCTACATTTATCATCATCCTTCCATCTGTAGTAGTAGCCTACTTGATAACTAGCTAACGGTAGTGTTCACTAAAAGTAGGTAGTGTTAACTTGTGTAATACATATGGCTGCTCTTTTAGACAATGGAGGCTGCATATGGAGAAGATATGGTGAGTCAGCTATCCAAGTGTCCAGAGATAGTCGTAAATTTCCCAAAAAAAAAAAAAAAAAGGAACATCCTTAGATTTCTCAACAGATGTTGCCAACACCTCTAACTTCTCTGTCTTGAAGGTAAGTGCCTGTAGTTGATTTTGCTCCATTTTCTGTATGTTTCAGTATATGTTTGCTGAAAAACTAATGGTTACAGCTTCCCAAAATCTTTAATAAACCCTCCAAAGTTTAGGATAACTGTCAAGCTGCCCTAATTTTCACTATTCCACTATCTTGCGGGCTTACTAACTGGCTAACACTGGTTTTCCCTAACAGAAGTTATGCTAACCTGTTGAATTGGCTGCTATTTTACTGCTTTTACACAATAGAAGCTGGTGGAGACTGTATCTGCTATGTGAGTTCTTTTTCTTTTATCTCCAAAGTGAGTGGTGTTGTAAATTTCCACACCTCTAACTCCTCTGTCTTGAGATAAAGTGCCTGTTGTTGTCTTTGCTCTATTTTTGTATGTTTCTGTGTGTGTGTGTGTGTGTGTGTGTGTGTGTGTGTGTGTGTGTGTGTGTGTGTGTGTGTGTGTGTGTGTTTCAAACCAACTGTTACAAATCACAAAAGTTATTTTTTTTAAAAAGTTGTTCAACTCTGCAGCATGAAAAAAGTAGTGTTGGTTGTTGGATTGAGTATTTAGGATTTCTTAACCTGAGATAAAATAGGATGAAGTCATATAGGATTGGATTCCTAAAGTCAGGATTTGCTTCTGTAATACCAACTTGGTGAAAATCCCATCTTAGACTCTGCCGATCTTAACTTCAGACTTAAGATAGGAATTTTCTGTAATACGGTCCCTGAATCCCCAGTATGGAAACATGGTCCTTGTTTGGAAGAGATTATGGAGAACAATGTTTACACCTCTGGGGAGAGGAGGGAAAACTGGAGACAAAGAAGATATTCACAAGTCCTGAAACACCTGGGATATCAGCCTCACACACACACACACACACACACACACACACACACACACACACACACACACACACACATATGCAGACACACATACGCTAACAGAAGGCTCGAGAACTTGCAGTCCAGTTCCTTTAGTGCACTTCCTCCTGCCCTGGTTTATTCTGCAGATTTGAGCAGTAGTGTTTTTTAATAATAACCTATGTGTGGAAGAAAGGGCCACTGCTGAACAGAGCAGAACAGAAGTGATTGCTTATCAAAGGGAAGTGTGTAGTTGAGAGGCTATGTGTACTGTTGCGCCTGTGTGTCCTATCTTTATTAAATCTGTATTGTGTGTGCCCGGCGTCGGAGCAGCGAGGTGCTGGACACATTTCAGGCATTCAATAGTTAGACGACACCTTACTGATTTTATCATCTATTTCAATCTTTTTATATACAGGCCCAATCTCTCATCTCCTCAATTCCTATTTCCTCTTTTTTTATATTTGAGAGATAGGAGCCTGAAGGCTGTCTCCGTCACTGAATATCCATCTATTTTGGCAATTATGCTTATGCCGAGACCTGGATCAGAACTCGGGGAAGCACTCAAAAATGTGGCCCAAGGCTCACAAGGGACAGTCTTGTGAGCAAAATGTAGTCGCTGCAAATACCTTCGAACAATAGAGGACATGACAAAGTATTTTCTAGTCATGATTCCCTGGAATCAGCTGATCGCACTGCGTGTAAAATGAAAACAAAAAATTAAACGATTAAACAATTGACAGAATCAGAATTAATCAACAACTACTGTATTGTGACAATCAATTAATCATCAGTCATTTGTCAAATAAAAATGCCAAATATTAGTTGACTCAAATAAGAGTATTTGCTGATTTTCTATGATTGTAAATTAAATGTCCCGGGGCTGGTGGTCAAACAAAACAAGTATTTTAAATTGTCACCTTGGGCTCTGAGAAAATTCTGATTGCTGCTTTTTTTCGTGGACATGTTTTACTTTGTTCTTGACAATTTAAAGACTGGACTATTAATTGAAAACAGGGCTGCTATGATTATTTTCATTAACCCTGCCCGCTGCAGTTTTATTATCCCTAAGGTGATGCCTTAAATTACTGGCCTTGTTTCTCTAACAGTCTAAAAGTGAAAAACACTCTACTGCTGGTCACAAGTGACAAAGACCAGCAGTAGATCTTCATTCAATCTGCATCATTATTCACTGATTTGTTATTTATTCATTATTAGTATCATTGTTTTCTATTGCAATTGCTATATTTGTTTTTCTATTCACTTTAATCACATCTTTAACCACGTTTTTGTTCATTCATTTAGTTACCGTGTGCAAACCCTTTGTTTTTTTTTAAATGAGTAGCTGGAGCAGATGATAGTTTTATGTTTGAGGTTCATTCCTGAATTATCTTGAAGAACATAATCCGACATTGTGACAATATTCAGTGCCGCTTGGTTGAAAATCAATTAAAAAAAAGATTTTTGAAAAGAAAGAGAATTTGGAACACGGGGATATGTGGCATTTTTGCTTGAAAAATGAATGAAATTAAAGATTTTTTTCCATGACAGTCATATTTATGGTCTTACCATTGATACTAAGTAAGGCCACGTTCTATTTAGTGTAACCGAGTCTTTCCAGTGAGCTGACATGCACAATAGAAACACCATTAGGATCATTGGTATCACCTGTTTTCATGTCAAAATGGCTTCTGAGAAAAGATTCAGTTTGTGCAACAAGATAGACAATATTTATGTTTTTCACCTTCAAAGAAAATGTATGTAAATATGTAAATATTACAGAATACCTCATATTTTTATGAACATGGCAGCTTAAATCTGCTGAAAACTCAAAGAACCTCAATAATCAGAATCAGTCAATGTGTTGTGTCCCTGTGGACGTCCTTGCTGAATTTGTCTCCACAGTGCCATAGCCATGGGATTTCCTCTCCGGGACGTGTCTTACCCACAGAATGAAAGTCTCCCAACAAATACTATGGTCCGCAGCTGCAAACAGTATGTATGTGTGTTGGTGTAGGGCGTGTCACCCTGTAAAATTCATACTGCGAAGCCCTCACTTAATATGGTAGTGGGCGTCCTGGTTTGGGTCTGTACCATCTGTCAAGCAGCGGGAGAGCGCAAGGAGAGGTAGCTGGAGCAGAAGCAAAGCCACGCTGAGAGCTAAAGCCAGTTCCTTGTCACTTCAAATACTCACCTAGTCTGCAGAAAGCACTGCTGGAGGGGACATGAGCCACAACAGCTTGGGGTGGCACACGCACACATTTACATAACTGACGAAAGTTAAAAACACACACACACACACACACACACACACACACACACACACACACACACACACACACAGTCCGCACACAATGACAGCCAATGGAAAGGAAGCGGTTTAATAACATTCTGACTACAGCTTTAGAAGTCATCGCACATCTGTGGTGCACACACACACACACACACACACACACACACACACACACACAGATACGCATTCTCTCATTCGCTTATGGTCGCATTTGGTACATGCACAAACATCAAACCTCACACACACACACACACACACACACACACACACACACACACACACACACACACACACACACACACAATGAGAGACAGTGAAGGGGCTTGCTGTGACAAGGGAATAATTCTCCTTTTGACACAGCCAATTCCTCTGAAGACAAAAGAGGAGTCATACACCAACACACTGCAGCCTCAGAGGAACAACACACACATGCCCCCCATGCCACACACACACACACGCACACATCTACACACACTTAACACACACATGCCTGTTGTAATGATGCTTCAACCCCCTGTGGTGACAAAAAAAAAGACTGGCCTATGCTGTCATCTGTGTGTGCGCGCTCGCGCGCGCGCGTGTGTGTATCTGCTTGCCAAAGGAGTGCTGTACGTGTGAAGTCCTCTCACATTAGACAAGTGACAGGGAACAAAAGACACAAGGAGTGCAAGAAGAGAGAAAACAGAGGTGTGGCACCAGCTAAAGTGAATCTGCTCAGAGAGGAGGCTGATGAGACAAGTCATAGTATTGTATTCTATTCTGAAAATGCAATTTATTTTACGCTGTTAAAATGTTGTAATTTTCCCAGTATTAGTCACAGAAAAAGGAAAGGAAAATTGTCAGCTTTTACATCTTTGTGTTCAAAAATGAGTCAGTCAATTTTCTTGAATCAGGAAGGAAAATTACAAAGATTTTGTCAGATTTTAAAGTTCCCATGAAGTAAATATCAGTGAAATGTTTTAATCACATGCAAATTGCACTATATGCCTATAAGTCTGCAACTGACAAAAAAGTCAGTTTGCAGATACATTTGGGTATGTTTAATAAAATTTAAAAGTTTGTGTTTTCTGTAAAAATGGTTGATGGCTCTTTCTACACTTGGGGGCGTACACTAAAAGGGAAAACACATCCGTTACCCAGAGCTGACTGCAGTGTTTCTGGAGAACAGGCCTCATTGAGCAAAAGCACAGCTTGAAACTGGATCATATTTTATGGAGAAAATATGCTCTGGTTTCCCCTCTGATGTCCTCCGGCTCAGCTTCAACTCTCGGTTATTTAATTGCAGAGTTTCCCGATGGACAATTGGCTTTAGCTTGCTTGATGCTAAAGCAGCTATCTGTGGCTGTTAGGCGCCATTAAGTGGGCTCACAAGCTTCACAATGAACACGATCGGTCACTGACGCAAACACAGCCTCAGAGACTGACAGGGAATACAGCACTGGGGTTGTTTACTGAGTTTCTGTGATGGAAAAACAGCTTTACTTCCTGGTAAAGTAAGTTAGCTAACCTCTAACTGCCATTAGCTCAGTTAATTCAGCCCTGGGATGCCGGGAGCCAAACCTGGCAAGAAAAGCATGTCGGTAATGTAGCCCACTCCCTGTCATCAAACTGGCCACTGTTGGTCTTGGAGGCTGCCCTGGTCTCAGTCTTGCCATGTTCACTGGGAGCTCTTCGTCCATTACATCCATGGACCACTTTAGCAGAACACACAGCGCTATTGGCTAATGCAAATGCCAATCAATGTCTGTGAAAAGTCCCTGCCTAAGGAAGCCAGCAACCACTAAACACTCTGATAGCTGTTTCATGGGAACTTTGTGTCAGTTTAAGGTGATTACTTCATGGTCTGCACCGCTTACTCGAAAAACAGGTAAGGGTTCAGTCTGTGGAAAGGTTCCCACACTAACCAGAGTTCAGAGCAACTAAACATGTTTGGACAAACCATCCTGCAGCTTTCCATGTTTCTAACAGGCCTGAGAACAAAAGCAATTACATAAGGAAATGCTGCGCAGAGGAGCGTGTTTAGAAAAGGAGCTTTAACACAATTTTCTCTCTTCTTCTCTTTTCTTTGTGTTGTTTTTCCTACATATAGCCTGTCTACAGGGCGGAGCAGCATATAGCAAAACCAAGCAGATCAGGGCAGCCAGAGTTAAAGTCAGCAGTCCATCGGCCCTCTCTCTCTCCCCCCCACCCCTCTCTCTCTCTCTCTTGCCCTCTCTCTCTCTCTCTGGTGAACATCAAACACACTGTGGTCTGTTTCATGCTCCCTGCAGCCCATTATGGCTTAATGCTTCAAGAGGCTTCTTACTGACTTCAGCATTTTAACAACTCCAGCATATTCAGTTGGCAGGCAAACACACATAAACACATAGAGGCACATGCACACTCACTAACACACACACACACAGACGCACATGGACAGGCACAGACAGGAGCCCAGATGCAGGGATTCACACACTCTAAACTGCAGCAGAGTTACGAGCCTGCACACTGTGATACAGAAACAACTGTTGCTTTTGCTTTAATCTGTCTGTAGAGGAAGACCAACAGATGCATGCATGGAGCTTTAGGCTGACATTAACCTTCAAATAAGCCTCAGCCCCTCTTATCTCCAAGTCAGTTAATGAGTTCCATTCACAAGACAGCAATATGTAATTCAGTGTGATCAATTAGTTATCCACTATACAGTATAAAGAATAAGAGCACCACATTCAGCGGGGATATTAATGGGATGGAGATAAGGCTACTGTCCAGAATGACAACACTATAAGCTTATCTCTGCGCACACACATTATTTACTATTTATGGTTTAAGTTTAATTTGTCTCTTTGTCTGTCTAGAGCAAATTTCTGACATGGAACACGGAGCATTGCTGGAGTTTTAACGTCGTGGTCTCACCAGCCTGGTTTAGTCTGGCTGAACAGGACACTGGAGCATTTACCCCCTTGATGCAGTTTTGTTTTGGTTGCTGTGAATGCCAGACTTGAACTCAATGGGTTGGTCTCGGACTGCTGTAAAGTGAACTCTTGAGCAGTTCATTTCCGTTGTGAACATAATTCGAACAGACCACATGAGTGTACTATTGCATGTGCTGTTTCATGGTTAAAAAACATTTTCTCTTACTCTTTTGCTGACTGGTGAACTAGTAGTGCATTTGCGACTAAAATGTGGACTGGCGGCGGACAAACCTGGATTTACTGGAAGTGAGCAACGCCCAAGTCATTAAATTGTTTAATACCCACTGTCATAAGCACGGCCCTCTAAAGTCTGCTGATATGCCAACACCAAAATGAACAGAACCTGATGGTGTTCCAGGTAGACGTTGACTTGTTGTCTTTTTATCCATCGACTGTCTGACCAATAACCATGCAACACATCCACTACGTGACTTGTGTTTTTAATTTCTAGATCGTTTGAGTTTTGCCACCAGACCATCACTGAACTGGTCCAATACATTCTTGTAGGTGTGAACTTGTCCTTCATGATGTCTTTGTACAAAGTCAGTCGCACGAAGGTGTGTGATTTGTAGATGTTTTCATGGCTTTAGAGTTTTGCTGGATATGCATTCAATCATCCATCCAACTGGCATGAATGATTTCATTATTACTTTTTACTGATGTTTTTGCGGAACAAGCATTTGATTTTCTTTTTGTTCCCATTTAACCTTGTGCTTGTGTAGGCTGTACTGTACATTCATTTTAATGCCATTCATTTCAGACTCATGCTATGTTGGAAGTGGCACGGAAATATTATGATGTCCAGCCCAGCAAGATTGCCGTCACAGCTTTCGCATAAAAATGACCTGGGCAGGGATGTCCTGGTGCCCCAAGGATTTCAGCTGCTGACCATGTAATTGCAATGCCCCACATCCCTGGACTTGTTTTTATTATGTCCTTCTCTGTCTCTCTCCTCTTGTTTCCTGTCTGTCTCCACAGCACCCTATCTAATAATGGCAAAAAATCTCCCCAAAGTACTTTACATAAATAAGGATGGAACATGGAACAAAAAGTGAAAGTGCCATTTATGTAACAAGGTGTCTATCAGAAAGTAGCTTATGTTGAGAGGCTGAATATAAAAGGAAGGTTACATAAAACAACATACATCTAATTTAATAACACTTCCATCAATAAACATAACATTTCCACTACTCCCTACTGTGTTTGCAAGGTGTCCATCATGCGTTTTGTTGTCCCTGAGCTGGAACACAGATTAAGTCTCCATGCACACTGCTCTGGAATGTGGGTTCATTATGGGACCGCACAGGCAAAGAAACTAACAATTTAGCTCAGCAACACTCTTAACAGCGCAGTGCTAAAAGGTTGCTAAATAATTAATAACACTGTGAACATATTCCGTATAATCCTCACTGGCATGAGAGTACATTGCTGAGGTCAAGCAGCCTCACAGGGGGACAGCCAGAGGAAGTGGAGGGTCTTAAGCTAACAGCAACTGGTGGTAGATACACAGATATAAGTGTGCCCAGAGAGATTAAAAGCTTAGATACATACAACAGTGTACAAGGTCTGCAATTAACTCTTGACCATGAACACTGAAGTGGGTGGGCTGTTTGCAGATCAGGGATGTGCTAAAAATTAGGTGCTTGTTTACCAATTAATCCTTCCTAAATCCTGCCCCTTTTTTTGCCCTGTGCTCCACAGGTCTGGGAATCATTTTAAAGATTATGATACCAGTACTAATACCAGTGCCAAGTACCAATACCAGCCTTAGAGTGATACAGATACCAACAGAGCACTTCATTCAATACCTTTTTTTGGTGGTTCTTCTTTCTGAAGAATACTTAAGGTGATTGGCTGCAATTAAAACTATATAAATAGTGGTTCTTTCTTGATCTGGGTACCAAAAGGATTGAATGCAGGTATTGTTTCACTGGGGAAGTTTCGATACTATTTGATACTGGGTTATTTCAAATACTTTAAAGGTATAGCTCAAAAAAATATATGCTCAAAAACAGTTGTACAAGCTTGGCATCTTGTTCAACTTTCTAAGTTTCCTGTTTCCTGTACTTAGATATGATATGTATAGGTTTGTCTGTGATGATTATAAAAAACAAATTTTGAAGATTGTGAGAAGATTGATGTAGATCCGCTTGCTAGATAACCAGTGTTTTGTTAACATTTGCTATAAGATATAACTTACTAGCTAAGGTTTGATGTAGATTAGGTAGTTAGCTAAGGTTTTGTTAATATTAGCAATCTTAAAATGAGATTATAATGTATATATGTCGGTTTTACAGGTTCCAACATCTTAAAAATTGGTTGGTTTTCTTTTCAAACTGGACAAGCATAACATTTAGCATATCTAAGTACAGGAAACAAGAGGAATAACTTGGCACAGAGCAAAAGGAGCCGGCACTTAGGAAGGGCCAATTACAATGAAATAAAAAGTCAAATTTCCCTAAAGTAAAAGTAGGCTATTAATTTAAATCAGTGCAGTAATTTCCCATAAGTCTATAATATATTTTAATATGAACCCCTTCCAATTTTCGCCTTGTTGTTGTTTGGTTCTGCAGCCTCTCCCTTGCTGGCAAGCTATGTTTAATGCTGGCAGTGGATAAATATCTCCATTTCACCTTTGGCTGGAGAGTGGTGTAGGGGGCAGCAAACACTAGCAGCCATTACCTTATCATTACCTTCAGTTTAAGAGGTGAGGGAGTCGCCCAGCTAGGTTTCCTATTCAGTGTGTGAAAACTACTGCTCTATTTTAGCTGTAATGCTATAACCATTACACATTTCAAGAGTTACACGTGAATCCGCAGTCAAGCTGCTGAGTTCAAAACATTCCCATACTTTTCACTGTGGGCTACCATACTGATCAGCCCATATTTCCAGCCACAAGTCAGACTTTAGTCAACAACTGCTCCTAGAAGGCCTGGTGAGCAGCAATCCCACTGTATCATTAGCCAAACACTGGTTAAAGATGACACTTCAGAGCCCTGAGCGACTCACAGTCAGCCTGTAGCAACCAGCAATCAACAACAACACAAATACAACATGGGAAAGCCAGTGCCATGGCAAAACGTTACTAGCCTTCCTGCAGATGTCTCATCCAGCTTGTCTCTTTGTATAGGCTTACATGACATTGAGCATCTAACACTCATTCGCTGCCAGCTGCTTACAAAGAGCGTCTGGCGCCTCTCTCTTTAAGAGCCGATGAGAGAAACAGAGAGATGAAGAGTGTCATCCCCTGAAAGACAAAAAGATAAGTCATCAAGACTGTAATGATGGGGTGGGACAGGGAGGGGGCAGTGCAGGGAGGAGACAGATGAGCCTCATAAGAATCAATCATTCATTTTTGGTAAACACCGACAAAAAAAAGCTGTTTCCGAAACTGATTACACTCAACGGAATTGAAACTAGCATCATCATGCTCATTTTAAGAGCATCAATCAGTCCACTTGATTGCTCGCGAGCCATTGCTTTTCATTTCTGCTCAACTGATACTGTTGCCATGGTCCAGTAAACAGTGCTTCAGCACAATGATAACAAACAGCTCGTCCTTAACTCAATAGCTCACTTCCACGTGGCTTTTTCTCCAGGGCAAATTACTTAAGAACAGGGGACTATCCAAGTGGTTACATGAGGCGTATCGATGTGAAAAGCAATATCTAGGAATCTTCTTTCACTGCTGACTGAGCATAATCAAACAGGGGCTGCGATGTGGGATGGGGGTGTTCAGCTTTTTTACCTCAGACTCAGAAAAGTATGAAATTCAAATGTAAAGAACAGAGGCATAAAAGTAAAAAGCGCATAAAAAAAAATAAAACTCTCCGCCTTTCCAGCATCTTACAGCTGTGGTAAATTACATCTTTACATACTCAAAATGATTGTTTCACGTCTTGGTCACATTATAGTGCAATAAACAACCAAATTATGTGTTGTGATAGAATTCTACAGAGGGGTGACAAATTCAAGGAAAACACAAGTTTTATCTTTCAAAATGTGTCCCCTGGCTATATGTACACTTGGTATTAGAGCTCCACTCTTAATCAAAGTATTATCAAAATCACAGTATGGCCAAGTATAATATCCAAATCACAGAAGCTGCAATGTCTTGACAATGGAAAAAAAAAAATGTGACAAAGCAGCATTATAATTAAGTACAGTAAAACTGCAGAGATTTCCTGCCCTACAAATCTTGTGAATCATATCACAAACCAAATATGTCCAAATAATAAATAAAATATGTAGATTTTTAACCATATCACAGGGATTGCCCACTTGCACCGAGCAAATAAAGTGACATGTCAAGTTAAGTAACTCACTTGCCCAACTGTGAAAGTAATAAGACAGAATGAAACTATTAAACCTTTTTGATTAACAATCTATCCTGTAGTAAGTTTTCATGCAAAAGTGGCATAAATAGCTGTTTTTAGTCTCCCAAGTGTGTGAATCTCTGCATCTGGGCTCACTTTTCTCCATTTACTGTCATATTAAACTTAACATATTTGGTTGTGGACAGACAAAATAAGACATTTAAAGACATTACCTGGGACAGGGATGGATATTTTTCAATGTTTTCTAACATTTCATAGAAATTGTAGCCCTAGATTAAACGAGAAAAATAACTTTAGTCTTTCATGCTATTTGATAACCACTAATAAATAAGCCAATTTGTACAGGGGCAAGTAAAAACTGACTTCAGGCAAGTAGATTTGCCCACTTGCCCAATTGCGCAAATGAACAAAATTGAACCCTGCTTTGCATCCTATACGATCTGGCTGAGCTTATCTTATTTCTTTTTCTAAAGTGCAAACTGTTCTGTCAGACAACAGTTTATTATAAAAGTTGTGCACAAGCACTTTCAAGCACTTAACCCAAAATCCAAGCGTTTTTCAAACCTTGAAAACACTACATTAAAAATCAACTGAGTTTCTGAGGCTTTCCAGCACCCCTACAAACTCCATCTTGGAATGCAATAAAGAATGAAATCACATTCGCTTACAGCACACTTGTTTTCAATGCATACTACTCGAGGAATTTACTATATTTGCATACTAAGTACATTTGCTAAGGAATTTTATCTCATATATTGTGTGACAGCCTTGAGGAGGATTCAAAAGCGCTGTGACTGGACATCATTTTTCGAGTTGGGATACATTTGTCTGTCTCTTTCTGTCCTCCCTGACTGGATCGGGGTGATGTACACAGCATGTGACCTTGAGTGAGCCCCGGCCAATACATTAGGTTGATCAGGCCCTGGTGTCACAGCGGGAAATATCCTTCTGCAAATGTCAGGGATCATCCACAACATTCGGGTGGCTCATAATTTGGAGGCATAAATTAAGCTTTCATATTTTACTAAGGTGTTTAATATGCCAGACTGGAGCGGATGAGCGGTTATTTATGCTCGAGAGCCAAGAGACAGGGACACAGCGGAGAAATATTGTCAAAGCCAAATCTCCCCTTGCCTCTATCTCTCTTTTTCTCTCTCTCAGCTCTCTATCTATCTCTCCGGTGTCTGCCTCACTCCCTTATTTTCCCTCTTACTGAGAATGCATTGACCCCAGACTTAAGTAAGCTCCACATCATTGATTGAAACAAGAGGAATAGGTGGTGTCAGTACAAGACAGATTTGCTCTTTAACGCATTATGGATTACAGACATTTGGAAGAAAAGGGGATTTCTAAGGGACTGGGGCTGGCGTTAATTCTGTCAAATGATTTATTCAGTATGGTCAATCAATTAAATTAGAAGTGTCCAGTTACTACTTCGCCCTCACTACCTTGTGATGTATGGCGTGATGACATGAGCTAACAGTTTCATCACATTACCGCCACACCCTCAAATCTTATAATCTCTCCCATCCTATCAGTGCAATCACAAGGAAAGATCTACTTTAGATCTTTGCATCGGCTATCATGTTCCTCATAGACATAATCTTAAAGGGATAGTTTGGATTTTTTGAACCGGGGTTGTATGAGATCGTTATCAGTAGTCACTCTACAGCAGATGGTGGTCGGCACAGCCCCAGTTGTACTCCAAAGCAGGTGTCAGTGTAGGAAGCTAGGCAATGTACAGCAGAAAAACATCCATCCATCCATTTTCTGTAACTGCTTATTCCCAAAGGGTCGTGGAGGGCTGGAGCCTATCCCAGCTGACATTGGGCGAGAGGCGGGGTTCACCCTGGACAAGTCGCTAGTTCAGCGCAGGGCTGACACATAGAGACAGACAACCACTCACACTCACATTCACACCTACGGGCAATTTAGAGTCACCAGTTAACCTAGCATGCATGTCTTTGGACTGTGGGAGAAAGCCGGAGAACCCAGAGAGAACCCACGCAGACACAGGGAGAACATGCAAACTTCACACAGAAAGGCCCTGGATTCAAACCCAGGACCTTCTTGTTGTGAGGCAGCAGTGCTAACCACTGCACCACCCTTGCAGAAAAACATATTTTAAACAAAAAAAAGCCCACCTAAAAGTCAAAAACAGTTTTTCTGACAGAAAACTGCCATTATGTAAGCCAAATATCAGCCTGTCCAAACCAACCAAACTCTATTGATGAAATCAGTGATTTTACCTTGCAGAACATGGGAGCTGTTGGTCTACCACCGTCTCCATCTGTTAGTTTGTTTGTGTGATTGTGTGAGTTTGGTGAATCCGAATCATCCCTTTGAAACACCAAAGTCACACAATAACACAAAGAAACTAAGTGGTAGACCAGCAACTCCCGCATTCTGTGAAATAAAATTACTGATTTTGCCTATGAAGTTTGGTTGGTTTGGTGAGAGCGATATATGGCTTAAATAATAGAGATTTCCCATCAGAAAAAGCTGTCTGACAGCAAAAAAAAAGCAGTTAAAATATTCAGCACACATTTAAACGGATGATTGATTGATTGATATTTTTAAGTGCCCCTCTGTGCTTCTCCAAACTGGGGGCATATCAAAAGCCATCTACTGTAGGTAATACACTGACTATTGCTAAGTACCTCACACAACCCCACTTCAAATAACCCTAGCTATCCCTTTAATGTTCCATTTTAGGAGCTCCACCTGAGGGAAATCACCTAAAATCTGTAGGGTGAAAGGCAAAACCCACGGCACATTATACGCGCACTATTTCTGTCAACACACAATGCTCTCTCTGCACCCAGGCTGCGCTGTGTGAGAGCCCATATGCTATCAGAAAATAGAGCAGCTTCTACTTTAGGATCATCCTGAGTGTGTGACCTTTAGGTGAATACTGCAGAAAGTCACCCTTGTATGTCTCAGTGCCGTTCAGCATGTACTAATGGACAAACATTGCTGCCTTCACAGGGGAGAGGAGTTTATCTGCTGTCACAGTAGTGGAGTGCTCTGTGGAGAATGAATTGGATAACATAGAGGAGGTGAATGACGCAGAGTCTAGAGGGGCTTTTTGAGGAAAGGGTTATCAGATTGTAGCTGTGTTACAGTAAGATTCAGATGGTAAAAGGCTGTAGTTTATTTCAAATATTAGGGTTCTACCTTCTGCTCTTTGCAGGTCTCCATAATGACTAACTTTACAGCTTTGGGAGAATGAAATAAAAAAGTATGTGAGTTCAAATTTGAGTTATATTTCCCATGAATCTGTGCACAGGAAAGTGGTTGTATAAGCATGCACAGTCACAGTCTCTTTTCTTGTCTATGCATGTACGGTACTGTAACTGTAGAACCTGAAATTGCAGTAAACTGTGTGTGTGTGTTCAGTGTGTGTGTGTGTGTGTGTGTGTGTGTGTGTGTGTGTGTGTGTATGTGAAAGCGTTGCAGTGAATTCCAGGGGAGGCACACGTGTAATCATCTGAACTGCACAGGGGCTTGTGACTGTCTGACATCAGACCATGAATGACACAGTGAGCAACATCATATTTGCGTGGTTACAGCACATGGTCAAGTGACTTGGCTGGCGATTTATAAGCAAGAATTCACCCCGCAGACAAAGAGCAGGCAGCTTAAAGAAGATGAAACATTAGGGAGTGTCTTCAGGAGTAGCTGCTTAGTTAAGAGTGATAGGGAAACTGAGGAGCTCACCCTGCATCCACTGTTTCCAAAAGATGTTAAGTGTGAGAAAATCTGAGAATCTTTCTTCTGTTTTTCATCAGATTGTGACATGTCTGTTTTTAAAGCAGTGTTTCATCTTGAGAAATAGCAAATAACTCCTCTGCTTTACCATGCGACATGAAATGAGTGTGAGAATAAAGGTACAAAGATAGAAACTGTTGTTTGCTCGCTTCCACAACTAAATGCACTACAGAAATACTTCTCTTTCAAGCTTGTGGTTAACAAGACAGTTACACTGTCCTGCAGTGATGTGAACAAACTGCACTGTGCAGTAAGGCTGCAATTACTGATTATTTTCATTGATGAGTAATCTGTCCATTATTTTCTTGATTAATGTATTAGTTGTTTGGTTAATAAAATAAAAGAAAATAGCAAAAAATGTCAACTAGTGCTTCCCAAAGCCTAAGATGACATCCTCAAATGATTTGTTTTTTCCACAATTAGAAAAAAAATCAGTTTACTGTCATAGAGGAGTGACAAAGAACAAAAAACATTCACATTTAAGAAGCTGAAATTGGAAAATTTCAACTTTAGGGTGATTAGTTTAACAGTTGACAACTAAGTGATTAATCTTTGCAGTTCTGTTTTGCACATAAGATTCGCTGTGAGGCTCATTCATTTTTGCACACCAACTCTTACTGTACTGTAGATCCAATAAATGGAGCTACTGCAGGTGCGACTTTGGCCCCAAAATAGACTAACATTCCTTGGGGGGACTTGCAGAGGGATTATGGCTCTCAGTGGCAATGAGTTTATAGCAACTGTATGCTGCTCCACAGTGAGTTATAGATATTATAATTATAGTTTAAGCAATGAATGCAGTATTTGGACAGCTATGACTCTGAAAGTGTGTTTGGGATCAGGGGTAAAGATCAGAGAGAGTGCGCACAAGCAGACTTTGTTCAGGTTGTATTTTTTAAAAGATCCTTACCTGATATTTCAGCCTGGGGGACTCCATCCATGGGGAGCCCCTTCCCGCTATAAAACAGCCGGAAATCCGAACAACTCCGGGCTTTGCTGGTCCCTTTGTCCCCATAGGCTGGTGCCGCCGTTAGAGAGCACACTGCCACTAGAGCCACTATGATGAAGGAATCCATCCCAGCCGACTGCTGCTCTAAGACAAGTGCAAATCCGACTGTGTCTGAGTCCTAAACGGAGCAGGAGACTCCCAGTGAGTGTCACACACAGAGCTACTGAGTGCTGCTGTGCGTAAAATATCCTCCACCTTCCTTTATCTCCTCCTGCCCTCTTTCAGCGCGTCTGCTAAGTCTCCGCGACACAGGAGCGACTCTTCACAGCGCAGAGGTCCCGTCTGTTACCTCTCCAAACGTGTGGACAGGGGCAGGAGCAGGACAGGAGCTTTAGTAATATTTTCCCCCAGATAAATGTCTTCTCACGCCGTGCGCAGGATGAGCGCAGATCTCCTGTCTCATGTATCCACTGTTGGGTTTTTTTGGTTCACCTAGAGAGAAAGAAGCAGGGGATGAAAGAATTAGGTTGCGCATTTACCAGCTGAAATGATTGAAGTCGTGTCAGAAAATAGCGCTGACGCTGTGCAGCCAGGTTCTGTCGCCGCACGCCTACCGGCTCTGACGGCCCCGCGGGGATCTGAAAGAGGTGCGCACAGGCAGGCAGGCAGGCAGGCAGGCAGGCAGCCACCGCAGCTCGTTTCCAGCTCAAGCTTTTCTGAACGATGCGATGCCAGCGCTGCCACTCTGTGGACTGAGGAGGAGGAGGAGGCGGGGGAGCAAAGAGTGAGACTTAGAGAAGGAGGACGAGAGAAAGAGTATACGAGGTTTCGCGTTCCTCTTTTCAATTCCGTTCCGTTCTGTATCATTTAAATATTATTTTCAGTCGTGTTTCTGAATAACACTACTGTTTGATCCGTGGTTTTAGTTCTGAAAACATCTGTCATTTTCATTTTGTGTCAGTCTTCAGAGTATATATAGGGTGTTTAGTGTGTCTGGTTTTCAGTGGAAAGAATGCGTCCTGTACGCGTCCTGACAGCTTGGACCGCAGCAGCCAGGTGTCACAGGTGAACTGTGGGCGTGCCCTCGACCCCTTTCCACCCACCCTCCACCGGTGCGGGTCAGCGCTGAGTGCCTGTCTCCTACACCCTCTGCACACATGCGCCGTATCACTCCTCGAGGTGCAATTATAAAGGACGGGTCCCTACCTGCCCAGCGCCGTTGCCAGTTTACCTGGCTGTCACCTGCTGAATGCCTTCATTATCTGAGTTTCTGTACGTGTGTTGTGTGTTTCTTGCTCATAACACGAGCATGAAATGTTCCTTCAGGCTTGACCGAGCATAGAAAACAAACACGAACCATGCCTTCCTTCAGTATGACATAAGCTGAGAATACAACAGTTCCTTTTTAATATTTTCTTATCCTACAGTCCCTTTTGTGTACCACTTTACAATAACACCAATAATAATCCTTAAGTAACAATTACAGCATGTTATAACACAGCTTTCATGATGTTCATGGCTCACTATTTGGTAAAATCCACACTGCTTACTGCTAATTAATCTTACTAATGAGTTATTACCCTTTATAACAGGCAAAGGGAGCCTCATTGCAAAGTGTAAAACAATGCATGCTGAAAATCTGAAGGTAAATCTTACCAAAGCCTTAGTGTATGAATTTGATGTGTTAATTTGATATACCAAATGAAACTTTTTGACTATTTAAGATATGCTGAATGCTAATAACTCATTAACAATCTAAGAAGCTAAGAAGCTGACAGGTATAATTGTTGGCTGATGGAGAAGAGAAAGTTAGCTCAGAAATCAATGAGATCTGTGGCTGAACAGTACAGATAAATATGGGCTCACTATTTGGTAATCAACAGATTGCCCTCCTTATCTATCTATTGTGCTGTAACAGCTTATTAATGACTTCTAAAATGTTTACAATGTAATTATAACCATTTATAACAGTCTTGCTGTAAAGTGGTAATGTTTTTTTTTCCTATATGAGGCCTGTTTATCAGACTGACTCTCTTTGGTGGAAGCCATTTCTAAAGGAAATGCTTTGTTTATAAAAACAGGCAACATTTTATACATACTTGGAATTTTTCAGTTTATTCATTACTTCCAATAGGATCAGTGACTACCGGTTCCCAAGATCCAGCAAGAAACCAGTGTCTTGTCATGGCCAGTGGCAGCAATATGTCCAGAACTAATGCTTGTTTTCCCCTTTTTTGTAAGTGAGGGGGAAAAGTTCATTGAGTTCAGACTGGTTTGAGACAGTGCCGTCTTCATATGGAGCAACAATTGAGTTTAAAGGTTTTATGCTGCAATGAGGCAGCTCATTACACGTTTGGTATTGCAGTGGTACCATGAGTGCAAGGCTCATGCATCTTCTGATACAGAGGTTTTGATTTCTTTTTTTTCCCAGCCAAAGACCTTTTACAAGATAGAAAACATTCTAGGGACCCCTTCTTCTTTACCCCGATACCTCTATCCGTGAAAGCACAAGAGAACAGTATTAAGAAGACCTGTGTTAAAATATTTGGGTAAGACTTTAGAATAAGGTACCCAAAATTGTGAGTATAGTTGTCAAATGAGGAACGAATGAGGAACTAACTGCTAATAAACCATTAGTTAATTTGTGACTAATTTTATAGTGTTGCTAAACATTATTTAAGCATATCTCTACTTAGAAGGACATAAAAATGGTAGCTAATAGACAAGTATTTATGAAGTAATGATTCAGTACGATTTACAGATATTGATGAACTAATCATTGTATAATTATTTATTACAGTTTTTCTCATCGTTTCGGCTAATTTTTCAAAACAGTCATATACATTCTCTAAATTTTAAGTGCAACTATTACAACTGTTTCCACACCATGGCAGTGTAAATGTTTATTATATGCAACTTTCTTTTTGGTTGACACACTGACTGTCCACTGTACCACACAAGAACGTAAGTTTTGTTCAGGTGAATGCTGTTGTGTATCACACTGAGATTTTGTGATTCAAATTTCACTTTGTAGTACACAGAAAAAGGCTACACGAACACAAACATCATAGATATATATGGAAAATACATGTGTCTGACAGATTTCCTAACTTGAATGGATCATTTTGCATGTGATGGCTCAAATGATGAAGGAATATTTAAAAATTGTGAGGAGTCTGACAATTTCACTTAGAATCAACTCATTAGTTTTGGTGGTTATTGTGCAGATTTGGAGACAATTGTGCTGCACATGTGTCAAGATGTGCAATTTGCTTAAATAAATGAGAAATTCCAATTTGTACTGAACAACAAACTAACTGTTCTGAGAATTGAACCTAATGTTTTGAAAAATGTATTCTCATTAGAGAATTGAGCCAAAGTGAATGAGTAAAAACTGTAATATAGTCTCCGGTAACTCATTGCTAACTACTATGGTCCTCCATTAGGGATTATTAGAGAAGTCATCAGTGGGTGACATGTGGGTGACTGGCAGGAGGAAGATTTCTATGTGTTTATTAAACGAGTTATAGATTGTTAGATTAGAACATTATTTGCTTAGGTAGGAAGATTTTTGTAAAAATAAATACATATTTTTTATATCACGATCATTTAAATGGATGAATCTGAAAACTTTTAACGGACCCCCGCTCTGATATGCATAGTCACACACTGGGGTAAAACCAGGAAATTACCATGAAGTATTACATGTTTCTATATCCTGGAGAGTTGTGTTGTAGCAACAAAGAGTCATGCAGTTCTCTCACTTAAAATAATGTCTCCTTAGTCATCTTGGCGTGTGAAATTGAATCAGATGGCTGTTTGATGGTGTCATTCCTGTGGGAGATGCTTTTTAAGGATTGTTTGCGGAAGAAGATGCCACCGCACATTATCGCGGTGACACATGGAAAAACTCCAGCGCAGCCTGAAATAACCAGCCGTCACGCGACAGATCGACAAGCAAAAAGTGAGGAGCTAAGAGAGAATAGACAGAGAGAAGGAGCCAAATCTCCGGCCTCCCAGTCGTTCTATTTATGAAGGCAGGCATTGTTTATGAATACATTAGAAAATGTTACTCTATAATTAGTCTGTTCCTCATGACTGGATGACTCCAAACAAAAGAGGACAGAATTTTACATATCACTAACTGACAAATGGCTACACTTGCTCTCCATTATTACAGCTCTGAAATGAGTGGGCATGAATTACACCTTGGTTCTGCAACGTCAAGTGTCTCACTCATTTACAGCCTGTGTATGAGTTCTCGGGCAAATCTGGCACGATAAAGTCTGCTAAAGTTGAGAATTATGTAATTGTGCCACAGTGCTATACAGCAGACAGAAAGAACTTTCTAATTATCTATAATCAGGATTGGGAGGGTTATTTTAAAAATGCATTCCAATATTATTACTAAATATCTGATAAAAAACAATGTGGTCAGTAACCTGATCCAAGTTTCACAATATTGAAGAAAGGTCATTTGACTTTTTATTACTTTTGGATGACCTCAATACCAAATGAAATTTAAATTCTGCAGTTGTGTAGCCTATTAATCATTGTAGGTTTATAAATTGTTTGCCCAACTATTCCCTCTTTTGTTATGTGTGAATGCACGTTTAGATTAATAGCTGTAATTAGACCTATGTGCTTATAAATGTACTTTGTAAAATAAGCTATTCACATTCAAACTTAAAGTAAACTGACTGAAACTTCCTTTTGTCAGGGCCTTCATTTTTTTTTACCCACACACCATCTTAATGTTAGCACTGGGTCTGTGTAGCTAATGTTAATGCTTGGACTGTATAGCTAACGTTAGCTCTTGTTCTCTTAAACTAATGTTAGCAGTTGGTGTGTGTAGCTAACATTAGCAATTGTTCAGTGTAGCCAGTGTTAGCAGTTGCTCTCTGTAGCTAATGTTAGAGGATGCTCTGTGCAGTTAATGTTAGTGGTTGGTCTGTGTAGCTAATATTAGCAGTTAGTCTTACTTGTAAATGTTTCTTCAAACATTAGAGACTAGATGTTGAGCTCTTGGACAATGACAGTATTTTCACTGCTGAAGGCACAACTGTCACTCTACTGTGATTTTGTTCTTTTTTCTGATTTAAAGATGAGATACTGTTGAAATTTCCACCCAGTGATACACTTTTTTCATTAGAAGCCATGAAAATGAACTTACTGTAAAATTAGCTGGTTTCAAAGTGACCACTGTGCTGTAAGACTCATGAAGTGTTGTAATGTGTGCACACTGTGTGTGTAGTATATCCTTACTTTAACATGTATTTTTAAAATGTAATTCCTCTAGTAATCCAATCAATCCTGTAATGTGATTATGCCTGTAACTGTAATGGAATACAGTTTTTGTATATTAATTATGTAATCCAGATACATTTAATCTGTTACTCCCAAAGCCTGTGTATAATACTGTTGCTTCACTGTTCTTGTTGCTGAGGGGAAACACAGTTAAGCACATGTGGCCAGAGGTTAATAAGTCTAGTGGCTTCAAAGTGAGTGTGTGTGATAATCTGTCTGTATTATATATGGGTTTGCGTATGCATGACCTTTATGCATATGTGTGTCTGTGCACATTTCTTCAGTTGGTGTGTGTGTGTACTGTGAGTTTATGCGTCTGACTGTGGCCCACATGTGGCCATAGGTCGGCAGTGCCGTTGGTGAAACTGATTGGCCCTCCGCTGTCTGGTGTGGGGATCATGCAATTAACGCGCAGTAAAGCCGCAGAACAGCCATGTTTTCTTCAGGCTGCCTCCCATTGAAGTTTTATTGGTTGTGACCATGAAAGGCCTTCTAATGAGGAGCAGGATGCTGGGGGGGAAGTTTGGGAGACCGGGGAGAGCAAAAGAGGGGAGGCAGAATGGTAGCAGAGAGATCAGGGTGAGAGACTGTGCAACTGAGCAACTGTCAGTTTAGTGTACACATGCAGCAATTATGTGGCGAGCATTTTTAGGGCGTGATGAGATTTTCTGGTGAAAATTACATTGCTTCTATACAGAAATACTACCAATGTTTTACCACTGCTTTCAGGCAAAAACGCTCACACTTAATTCCAAAGGACATTGATGGAAGAAAAAGTCAATATAACACAAGCCGTTCCCTCTAAATGCTTTATAAGCTTTACAATTCATCTTTGAGTGTCTGCACACTGAAAATCTGTATGTTTACTATCCACTCAGCCCAGTCAACTCGAGGTTAACTCCATAGGGAGTGCCTGAGCAATAGCTCCTCCGCTCTTCATCCATATACATTTAGTCACAGTGACTCTAATGTAGCCAAGGATAGCTGTGTCAGAAACACTCCCAGCACTGCTCTTCCTGCTCCAGCTTGGTCACTTCAGCCTGACTTCACATGCAGTGACTCATGCGGTGGCAGCCTACGCTGTTGGTCAAAGAGTCATTCTAGGGTATTTTGCTTTTCATTGTCTATTTACACCTGGGTGGCACAGTGGTTAGCACTGCTGCCTCACAGCAAGAAGGTCCTGAGTTTGAATCCCCCAGCCGGCTCGGGGGCTGGGGAGTTTGCGGCTGGGACAGGGCCCTTTCTCTGCGGAGTTTGCATGTTCACCTCGTGTTTCGGGTTCTCTCTGGGTACTCTGGCTTCCTGAGTCAGCTGGGAAAGGCTCCAGCCCCCCCGCGACAGTTCAAGGATAAGCGGTTACAGACAATGAATGAATGGATGAAAATAGTCCCACAGCAGCTATTTGGTTATTCACATCTGACCCCCTTAGTTTAGCTATAAGAAGGGACAAATTCTGTGTAGATAACAGTTTGTGTCCCATCCTGGGAGACTAGGATTTGTGTCCAATGCGAAATTGACACACTATTTTTAGAATTAGTTGACTTATTTACAGTTTTTCAATTATTAAACTACTTGAGTAGGAAAAGATCATAGTTTGTCTCTGTCATAGGAGCATAAATACCCACATTGGCTGTTCACACCCTAGTGGCAAATAGCATTTCTGGTTACAGACACCTGGGTGATTGATACACCTTAATCTTATTGTTACATATTTTGTGGTCTAAATAACTGATGGGTACAAAAGGTTTTGAAACTGGTCCAGTAAATTGCCTCAGCCAGCAGCTGTAAAACCAAAAGTGCTTGTTTTTGCCATTGACAGGCTCTGATTATTATTCTGAGAGCCTGACATTATCATGGAAAGGTGATAGACCTTTTAAGAAGATAAAGGGTGGTCGCTTGGTAGCTCAGTTGGTAGAGTGTCTGGAGGCTGTGAGTCTGCGGCGGCTGTGGATTCAAATCCTACCTATGGCCCTTTGCTACATGTAATTCCCCCACTCTCTCCCCCTTTCCAATCATATCTTCAGCTGTCCAATATGTAAAGGCATAAAAGCCTTACAGCCATGTAATTGGACCTTCCCATAACTTCTGAGAATTTAAATAAGAACTCGGTTCTAGCGTTTCCCTTTCTTTTCCACTGTGTTTTACAAATTACTTTAACAAATCATCACTGTCTGAATGCATGAATGAAGAGAAGGCCAATCCAAGGGGAAACACTAGGTCCAAAAGCGTCTTAAAATTAAAGTTAGAAAAATTGATGTCTCCCTCACCTTCAAATTGACTCAGTAATTACAGTAGTTGACACACTACAGCAATTAAAATGTGACTTATTTAACCAATTCTGCACAAAAAGAACAATTAAGCTTATTGATGATTGTGTTTCTGTGTCATGAAGGCATCAGGAGATGTATAAAAAATTAATTTTACTTATCATCTGTACAATATTTTTTTTTTAAAGAAAGGTGACATTTTTGCCTTTATTGGATAGGGATAAAAGCAGACAGGAAACATGGGAAATGACCTTGGGTGCATATCACAGGGGGGACAGAGGAGATATGTCTAGTGGGACCAGGTCACAACAAGTCAAATGTGGGACAAACGGTTGAGTATAGGATGGCAAAGGTGGTGACAGGTTAACCTGCATTTGTGTGCGTTGTTTGATTGACACCAAGCACAGCCCCATGATGACAGCCTTCCCGGCTGTCTTCACAGCAGTTGGATAAAAAGTATCTGTCCCTCAGCGGTTTGACTTTTGAAAACTAGAGCCAATCAAATAGTGGGGCGTGGTCTCAATATGTGGGACATGGGACAAAAGGTAAAATTGCTTTACAGTACCACACAACAACTGGAAGACATGTCTTCCCCAACCTTTGAGAAACATGGAAAAAATCGCACATTATGTCCCTCCCTATCTATCATGCTAAGTGGCATGAACTGCATATGTCTGATGTTCTGGTGTGACAGATGTTCTGAGCTGATAAGTCCAGAGCTGAATTTCATCACTGACCCCCTATGTAGCAATGATATCTGCCACAGTTATAACGATATCTGGTATGACTTTGAACATACGTCATTAACTGGGATTGAACTGACAAAAGTTGCTACGTGGCCTTGAGGCCACGTGACATGCACTTTAACAATTTGGCTTCCTGGGAGCTCCCTATATAATACTCTACAGGTGAAGCTATTCATAGCACAAACTCATCAGGAGTCGACACACCCGAATGTAGCACTGACTGATTAATTGCTGATTGCAACAATTCACTGCTGTCAAACTAGAGACCCCATTGTTTTATTATTTTCCCTCTTTTTCTCTGCAATCAGAGTTTTGAAACCTGCTGCTGTTTTGAGTATCAGTTAGTGACAAGTGAAAAGTTCCCACAAGCCTTTATTGTGAAGGATTGTTGCAACAATGTAGATGCACTTGTTCTCGCACATCAGTGGTAAATATTGTATGAGAAGGATGGCAAAGCAGATGCTAATGCATAAAGCTGAGCTTTTATAATGTAATGTCATATACCAAGCCTGTCTCCTTGATATTATGTTTGTATATTACAAAATCATTTTCATGACAACATAATTCCTGCCTGGATCATGTTCACAGACAGCATTTCTTTGAAACAATACATTTATATAACATACTAGACTCTCAAAAAGGTGGTTGGTGTGGATGGCGGGTGTACAAAGTTCAAGACTTTAACATCACAGTCCAGACCCCTGCAATAAAAGGTAAGAAAAAATTGTGATTTTGGGTAGGTTTATGCAATAAAGCACTTTGGTTAAGGGTAGGGAAAGCTTGTAATTTTAAATACATATAAATGAAAAAAATCATTCTTATCTTGTACTAATAAGTTCATTTTTAGGATTTCCCAGGTTGTTAATTAACAACATTTCCTTGTTATGTTAATAGAAAATGTATTTCAGTTGGCATTACATTCCCTTCAAAACATACGTGCTGTTGCAGATTAATTGTATATGATGTGCCAACATGGTTTCTATACAACCTACCTACCACACCAAATCACATCACAAAACAGATTACGATGCGTCCTTTCAGTGCCACACACCTGAGCTGCCAATTGAAATAGTTGCTCCTGTAGACGTTACAGACACGTCACTAAACATGCCTTTTTAACTAACTCTACACGGCTCTGGCAGCAGGTATCATACCGCTAGCTCGTAGCTACCTTCAGCATGGTTAAAATGCTGAACTAAATGGTCTAAAGTGTGGCTGTATTTCACTAAAAAGGATTTCAAGACTTGAAAGCAGAGGGACGTTCAGTGCCCGATGTCTGTTTGACCACATGCCAAGCACATCAGCCAGCAGTGTGGGCATCACCAGTCCCAGAAATATAACACACTAGATACTATACCCTATACTGTAGGAATCACTTGTGCAGGTATCCAGTGTATTACAGTATTCAGTCTATATTCATAGAGTTATGTTTACAGCATCAATTTCTACTGGTTTGCATACAAATGTATATATGGAGAAAAGCAATCGAATCCTACTGTTGAAGGTCAGCTTGTGTTACACTATGAAAATGGTGCATTTTTTAATCATACTGCGTCACTGATATGCACAAGCACAGCGTGCTCTCACCCATCACACCGTAGAGTACAGCTTTATGAAGATGTTAATGACAAAAAGAGCAGGGTACAGCCAGATCTGATGAACACACACACACACAGACACACACTCGCTAGTTTCTCCCCACAAATAAAGTGATGCAGTGAGGGAGCGGCAGTATTGGCCAGCGTACAGGGCCTGCTGCAGGGCCTCAGCTGGGTTTCTATGTAAATATCAGTGTGCTGTTTCAACAGATGTAATCGGCCTTTAGAGGGAGATCATTGCGTCCTCTTCCTAAAACTGGTCTCATCCTGGGCTCTTACAGATAGCATCGATTCTGCCTCTTTTCTGGGTTTTTATGTCAACCATTAGCCTGAGTTCAGCACATTCGCCGGAGTGCTCGAGTGTGTGCACATTACTCATCGGCTCTATCTCTTCCCCTCCTCGTTCATTGTCTCATCTCTTCAGTCCATCTCGTTACTATTTTCTCTCTTGTAAACACACTCTCTGACTACTCTGTCTTCCTCTTCCTATCTACGCCTCATGAGAACACATGATCCTCGCTATCCGTGCCTGTTAAAACACACTCATGCATAAAACTTAAATTCGGAGTTGTTTTAACGCCTGCCTCCTCCTCCTCCTGCCTGTCCCTTTGCCATTTTGCAGTGCTACATCATCCCTTGATCACATTTACCCAGTGTCTGTCTGTGCAAACAGCCTCCACAAACAGTAGATCTGCATATCTCCACACACACACACACACACACACACACACACGCGCAGCCCTCCCCAGTTGCCAGAGACAGATGATGACAGAAAAAGGAGAAATTTTGATGCTAAGTGCAAAGGGTTGACAGATAGTATTGTAGAGAAAAATGAGAAATAGCGAGGGAAACTGGGAGGAGGGGTGGTGAGCTTATGAGGCAAGATAAGGAGGGAGAGAATATGATGATGGATGACATGCGGAGAATGACAGAAAAGTGAGTTGGAAGGAAAGTAGCAGGGAGGGACCGTATATTCAAAGAACAGAAGTGCTGGAGATAAAACAAATCGAGAGCTTCCAAAGTAGAGGAGTGGGAAGAAAAGGGTTAGAAGTATAAGTGAAAACAACCGATGGCCAGCGTGGTCGGATCCTCAAATTCTTGAGGTTGTTCTTGTGAGCAGGCGCTGTCGTGGATGAGAAATGCTCCCTGTGGTGTGTTGCGTTGTGCTTTTGTATGTCTCTGTGGGTATGCTGGCACTTTTTCTGTTCAGTAATCTGAGCACATTCCGGTTTTCTTCAAGCGTGGACACAGGAGGAAAAACTAACTATACAAAAACACCACAAACTACTAGATAAACTACAGAAATTACACAGGATGGAGTAGTGCATGAAATCTAATTGAGGAACACCACATAAATCTGAATAATGGCCATTGAATGCAGTGTTTTAAAGGGATAGTTCAGAATATTATATAAAAAGGTCCACCTAAAAAGGCCCATACCAGTTTGAATGTATTTTGTGGCTTTATTTTGCCATCAGACAGCTTTTTCTGCTGGGAAATCTCATCTCATAAGCCAAATATTAATCTCTCAAAACCTACCAGACTCCATAGGCAAAATCAGTAATTTTAACTCTCTGAACTTGGGACTTATTGGTCTACAACTGCCTCGACTGATTACTTTGTTTGTGTTATTGTGTGACTTTGGCAAATATGAACTACAGTTTTCAAAGCAAAATCGCACAATAACACAAACAAACAAACGGATCGAGGCTGGATCGATCCTGTGATCTGCAACGTAAAAATACTGATTTTGCAGGTGGGGTTTGGTTTTAGTTTGGAGAGAGCGATATTTGGCCTTTGTAACAGCAGTTTCCCATCAGAAAAGGCTGTCTGATGACAAGGTAAAGTGGAGAAAATATTATAAATATAGCATACACTGGCTATAAAACCATTTGCTGCTGACCCTGTCCACACCAGTACATAACTTAGCTTCTCCACTGGTGCCCCTTTCTGACTGGCATCTACTGAAGTTAATACACTGACTGGTGATAAGTACCAGTATGAGGAGGCGCGGTTATGTGTTATACATGCCAGTAGTTCATTTTCAGTATCTTATGTAGACAGAAAAGAAAGCACATATCTCATTTATGCAGACTTATCAAATAAGAGGACCGCGGCGAATCAAACACTGTCCTTTTTCTCTCATATACAATGGCAGACTGTACCCATCTGGCGGTGGCGTCTCTTCAGTCCTGCACCAAGTTCATCCAATTACTCTGTTCATTTGCCTGCATGCTGTTCTCATATAAATATTTCACCTCCTCTATTTGTCATGTGTCTTACAGGATAAATGAACTACTCTCCTCATCTGCTTCTTGCTGAGAAAACTCATAAACTCACGAGAAGCAACGACAGAACTGCAAGACACAGATGACCTCTTATGACCAACTCTCGCGCCATCAGTATATTAGCAGACTTGGTTCAGCTTAATATCTTAAGCTTATTGAACATGTTCTCTCAAGTAAAACTGAGAGCTTTATTTTGGAAAAGGCTGTTTGGCACCAAAGTAAAGCACTAAAAAATTTTATATATAGCGTACACTTAAACTAATATGGATTTTCTTTTGTCCACAGCACTTAATTGCTTAGCTTGCATGCTGGTGCTCCTCTCAGCTTCTCCAAACTGGAATTGTCTGCCATCTATACCGCAGCTAATATACTGATTAATTTGAACTATTCCTTTATAATGTATCCATATAACCAGTAAGTGCATGGTGATAAGTTCCATGTCCTGTGCTACAAAAATAACATAGTTGGTGTATCATATTTTCCTGAAAACCTTGACAGTGACCTTGGTATCATAACAGAAATTAAAACTCCGAAACTGACCACAGGTTTTTCTTTGAGTTTCGATGCAGAAGGTCCAGAGTGAACTAACCTCAACTCTCTCCAGTTTTTTTTTTTTTTTTTTTTTGTGGTTCTATGGCAGATTTTAATCCAGATTGGCAGCATCTTTCCCTCCATGTGGACCTTGGAAAACAGTGGGAGGCCACGTCTCTGTGTGGTTCTCAGCCCCCTATGAGGAGTCCTTCATTATTTTCCCACTGCCACTTCAGAATATCCACACATTCCTTAAACATTCCTCTCAGGCTCCCCCTGTACAGAAGCACTTTATCACATTACTCCTCCTCACATTTCCCCAATTTGTTTTTAATGAGAGAGACTGCATAAAAAGCGCAATGCATCAGTGCTGCTGACTCAGTTTGATCACCAGATGCAAATGCAGAAAGTGACTGAACTGCCAACTTTCACAGGCAATTCTCTTTCTGTTTTAAACAACCCACTTGTGAAAGCTGGCCAGCTTTGGAACTGGTTTTGTCTGAAGCCTTTTCCCTCGGCCTCTCTGATCTGAGTGAAGCTGCTAATGGGGAATTGCCACTTAGACGGATGGTTCTCTCAGCACTCCCTTCATATGACGCTGTAAACTGGATTGTAAAACAAATCTAGGCTGTAAATCTGTCTGCTGAGAAACAGTCCGTCTTAAGTTGGATTTCAAATGGGGCTGTAATGCTGTGTGAACATTTCCTGCAGCCCTAAGTGGAAAAAAATGCTGTGACTCATCATTGATGTAAAACACCCTCTTGACAGAATGTTACAAGGCTGTGCTTAGTATGTAACACTGTCACGGCCAGTGATGTATGCATGCATGTTTTACACAGTGCTGAGAGCAAGCAGCTTTCTTCAGAAAGGAAAGGATTGTAATTAATACATAAACATCAGTGTAATAGAAGTGTAAACACAGGTGTTACCAGTGATATTAATTAAGGTTCTGTTCAATTAAGGTGAAACAAAGTCAGAGTACTGCTATATTATGCACTGGAAAGGCTCTGCTATACTAAATGGAACGCTACCTTAATTAATGTCATTGGTAATACCTGTGTTTACCCTACTATTTCATATCAATAGGCTGCCTGTGAAAATGGCTTATTGCAAGACAATTTAAAAGTATAATTTGACAAGAATAGTAACTTCTGGACAAAGTCTCTAATGCACAAATTTATCGGGTCAAAATTTTCCATCTTAGTATTTGAATAAATTTGTAGATTGGTGTCAGTGTTCAGTAGTTTTTTTCCCCCACTAATAGGGACATCAGAAGTCAGGTCAAGTCAAAGAAATTTTATTCAGTTTCATTTGACTTGCACATGATATCAGCTCAGCATAATGCTGCCGCCGTTTTGTGAAAAACTACATCAATTGTGTCCCGTTCAGCTGGAAGTTTTGACCGATGGAAATTTCAGAGTGGAGGTGGTCAGAATGTTTGCTGTCTTACCAGGACTTTCTTGGAGATGGGTGGCGGAGGAAGCCGGACAAGCTTTGCAAAAAAAGAAGAGGAATTGGATTCTCAGTAACTATGATCATCGCAGCTTTAATGCTACTGCAGTTTTGTGAAAATCTACACCAGTCATATTCTGCATGCTGAGAATTCAGTGGCAAGTGTTGAACTCTGGATATTTTGGTACAGAAGGCCTCCACAGGTGTTATTTATGACATTAACAATGGCTCAGTTGGCAAACTGTCTGCTGTGAAGAAAGTTTTAATGTACCAAAACTAGAAAAACAATTGATAAATACTTACTAGTGCTTAAATCACTGTTGGGCCATGAATTATCCACTAAGACTCTATTGCTGTGAGAAGTTTGTGAGGTGTTTGCTGTCTTACCTGGAGTTTGGTGGATGACTGATATCAGTCTGGCCTCTGTTGTGAAGAGACCAGTCAGGTAATGTTAGTTTGGTGGGTGAGGTGGCCAGTCTAAGCAAAAAGAGGAGAAGTAGTCCTTTTTCACAGCAGTCATATTGATATGAAATAGTAGGTTAAACACAGACGTTACCACTGATATTAATTAAGGTTCTTGTCTTTCCAGTGAGCCAACATGCACAAAAGTGTAGCACCCAGACTCTGTTTGACCTAAATGCAGCTGGACCTTAATTAGTATCAGTGGTTACACCTGTGTTTACCCCACTAGTTCATGTCAAAATGGCTGCTGTGAAAAAGGTCTGGGCTCTCTGTGACTCCTGCATTGTTATATTTATTGTGTCTTCTCATGTTTTCTGGCCTGGGCTGGAGGATGTCTGACCCCCATAATCACAGATCTCAACCTAATGATTAATATATCCAGTTCCAGTTACTGGTGACCACAAAGCTCAGGACTTTTTCTGGATTTTAATACACTCGGGATGGTTTTAAAATGATAAAATGATGGGTGCTGTAGTGGAATACAGAACAGGTGCTCTGGGGCACTCTGGGGTCTAGAGGATTAAAACATCATGAGATGAATCTCAAAAATTTGAGAAGCCTCTATGTTCCTGTTTTCATGTTTATGATAATGTCTGAATAAAGACACCGTGATGCAGAAAGAAAGAAAGTTAGCTCAGATAGATAACATGTAAGCCAGGCAAAGACTGCAAACATACTCAAATTTTCAGCAACTGGCTGCTCCATTTTCACCCTCCTCCCAATAATTAAAGCATAACCATCAACCACTGGAATAAATACCTGAAAATACATGAGAACCTTGTTTATAGTCATGCCCAGTCCAGGTTGTACTGTGCCAGGTCCACCAGCAACGTGTCTTAATTGTCATTAATGTAATCCAAATCCTGTCCGGTATGAGGAGGTGAGCTTATGTGTTATACATGTAAGTATGAGGATGTATGAGGGTGGAGGCCTGCAGGTCCTGCAACATTGATTTCCCCTCTCTCATGATCTGCAGAATCGGACAGCAGCAGGCGTCCCTGAATTCCTAATCAGAGCCAATCAATGATGCTCCTGTCTACCAGCGTGCTCATTCATCCTGGGTCACACACACACACATGTGGGCAACATGCTCACACACACGTAGACACACCAACAAATTAGTGAGTTAACATCTATGCTGGTATGACACTGATAGCAAGGATTCAAACAAATGCATGCGTCCCTTGTTGGGACAAATTTAAGTATAAAAACAGAGACAAACTAAAACAATAGTCATACAGGGGAGTGTGTGGATTCAGTTCCAACCTGATAGAGACAGAAAGGGAAGGAGAGAGTGGGAGAGAGAGTTGGAAAGGTGGGATGGCACCCAGGGGAGCCATGGAACATTCACACCAGTGCTCATCCATCTCTGGGACATAAGGAAGGAGGCTGCCTGTAGCATGCCAAACAGAGCGAGCCTGACGGAGAATTCAACATGAGATGCTGGCCAGCCTTGAACATGTGTGACACACACACACAGACACACACACAAACTCCTTCTCAGACTCTTCAATCACGCCTCACACCACATACACACCAATGCAGACCCCACCGGTCTAATTGGAATGGGGGCTCGTGCTAGCAGGGCCACATTTCTCCCCGGCTGGCCATTGTCATATGGCGACATAGTTAATCTGTTTTCCTAACAGCCAGACTTTTGTGGTGACTAATGATCAGGCCCCTCTGTGCGGGCTTATTAATACACAATACATTCTAATGACAACTCGCCCTCACCCTGCTGCTAATACTGCAGTTGCTCCAGGGTTGCCAGGTCCGTGGTTTTTCTACAGAACTGGGCTACTTTCGAAGTGTTGCATTTCTTTAATTTTTTTGTATGCTGGTTGGGTCAGGCCTGCCATCAGGCGACGTCGAAAGGCACAGATGAGTACAATCCCATGCAAATGTCAAAGTCGGTGTTCATCAAAAAATACTGTATTAAGTTACTGCTAATCCAAACATTTCCTGCTGCTTCATATTAAATGCATTTCACTGAAGAAGTCACAGAAAGTTCAATATCGTAGTTCACTCCTCTCTTTGTTTTATTTGAGGTTGTATTAATCACTCATTTATTGAAAGTTATTTTCTCTCCTTATTTAGTTAAAAGTAAAAGGAGAAATATAGCTGTCACAGTTTAATTTGAAAGAAAGTTTTCTTTGCGTTTTTTAAATAACTTGACCTTTAGTGCTTTATAATGAACATGTATGCAGATCAGAACACAGTCTGGATGCGTCTATAACACTGAATTTAGAAATGGTTGTTAGTGACTCCATCTGTCTGACTGCTAATGACCAAGAGCTTACTTGAAATTGTTTGTATTAGAGCTAAGGATGGGTGGGTGGTGGTGTTGCTGGGGTGGTTGTGGATGGAGGGCCCAATTTTGAAAAATTTGTCCCCCTGTCCATAATTCCTAATGGCTGTCCTGGGTTGGATAGGCTTGTTTTGTATGCAAATAACCACAATAATATCTATAAATCCATATTTTAATTTTAATCATTTATTTATACTCAATCCCACCAAACTGATTCATGGATCCCCTTTACACACACACGATGCCATGCTCAGGCAGCAAAGAAGCAAAGAGGGGAAAGATTGGAGAAAGCAAAAAGACAAAGCAACAGGTTAGTTTGTGCATCAGCGGATTGGTCTTTATGTTCACAGAGTTATATTTTATTTATGATAATATACTGAATCTAATAACAAAAGGTCAAAAGAACTGCTTTTAATGCTGGCACACTAAACATTTATGATGTTAGTTTGTAAATATTCCAATACATTTGGCAATGATAGCAGTTCTGTTCAGACTTTAAAAGCAGTGTATATGGTTTGGCAGGGGCATATTTTAAGTTCTGGTATTACTGGCTTGTTTTTTTGGGCTGGTTTTATTGACCATTTTCGGGGTTTGTGCTGGTTTTGATCTGCTGTTTGGCTGGTTTGGCAACCTTTATGTAGTACTGTCACACTTAGTGAAAAGACTGATAGTCAGGTTCAGGATCAGTCTGCAGTCTCCTCCTCCAATGGATGAAAGATAGATGAACACCATGTGAAAATGGGTATTTTTCAGTCTAAAAACACTGGTCTGAAATTAGTTGTAACAATGTCTTTGGGATAAGAAAATAACATTAACATTATTTCTTTTGTTATAATGCCTAAATAGAGCAATTATGCACTATCCAAGTAGTTAATCATAGTTTATTATTATGACTCAACAAACTTGCAATCCATATTTTATCTCACTGTAATTAGATGAAATACATCATTTATGAAATCTAAAACATATGAAATTATAAGAGGGGAATTCTCTCCTTTGTGGAGGAAAACAAAGCTACAAAGAGAGTATGATTTCAGTCAGAGCAGCTACAGTTTATTACTGCAGCTGACATACCAGAGCAAAGTAAGCTTTTTTGCTTATTTGCAAGTGAAGGAAAGACATCTATGTGTCTTTTGAAACTTGGCTTCCTTTCTTTGAAAACATTTTTAGACATCTAGATCACATATAACCCCTATTCCAACTGGATTTTGATGAGTATATTTTTGCATATAATAGGTTTTACAGGCTCCCCTGTTCATATTTCTTGGAAAAAGCCAGATGAAAGCAGTGAAATCCTTTGCATGAAATTCAGTGTTATTGCACAGGTGGACAAGTGAGATGCCATTGCATTAATGATGGTTTGTTTGCTTTGACCTTAAATCCACATTATTCTATGAAGTGTAAAGAGCTGGCATGTGAGCATACATCTATATGTTCTCTTGTCCAGAAGTCCAGAAAAGTCCAGTCCAGAAAACCTCTTCACCCGTGGGTGTCCTCAGAGTGGTTGGAAAGGGTACCATGCCAGACGCCCAGTCCTCTGGCTTGTGGTGTAGAGGTTAATGTCTGCCTCTATTGTCTTTCATAACAGGCAGAATAAATTGGGATTCTTGTGGGATCTGAGATTATTGCACAGCTGAATGGCTGTTCTGCATTACTGCGCTCATATTCGGCGCTGTTCCTACACATCCACAGTGACTTGCCAGAGGGAGCTGTCTGCTGAGTGCAGGACAAGTTGTGCAATCTTTAACTTTTACAGTTGTTGGTGTGAATGAATGTTTTGTTCATGCATGCCACTTTTCTCAGTCTGCACCAAATTGTTGTGCATTGCTCCCACGACAATTTTTCACACAGACAGACGAGATATGACAACAACCTCACGGTAGCTGCCAGGAGGATAACACCTCCTAACACTGTTTACCTGCCCTCTGCCAGCAGCACAGTGCATGATGGGAAATGGAACTGACAAGTGAGGCCAATCAGTGAATAGGAAGAGTCAAGCAAAAGTTCTTGTGTCCCTGTTGTGGATTTGATCTCTGTCAGTAATGCTGCTCAGGCTTCTCTTGATGGTCTGTCATGTCGAAAATTTGTTTAATTGGACTCAATTAGTCAACTCAAGAGCTCATTGAGCATAATGCTAATTGGCCAGCGGCACAGGGTGACAGAGGAATTGGCAGTGACAGCTTGTGTTAGCCTGTTGTGAGGGCATCGGGAGCTCTGCGCGGAGGGGAATGGATACAGCTGGAGACTGAAACCCAAGAAGGAGAGCTGTGGTTAACAGGAGCCGCAGGTCCCCCTTCGTTTCCCCTCTACCTCACCCAATTGTTCGTCTTTGAAAAGCTATTTCCAGATCCTTTTGCTTCCACCTCCTGCTTCAAGCTTGTCACTCTGATCCCCAGGCTGAAAAGGTAAGACAATCTAGGGAGGGGGGAGTTTGCTCCACCGCTGTCACCGAGCTACGGCACAATCAGGCTGACTTCAAGGAACATCTGTTAGAAAAATGCAGTTATGCATCTTAAGGCTCTTTTCACGGTGCGTGATACGACTGTGCATCATCTCTAGATGTGTAAATTACTGTTAGATCTACTCTTTGCAAAGGCAAGAACTATTTCAACGTGTGTGTGTGTTTGAGAGGACGTTTAGGTGTGGACTTGGCCGAGCCAGTGGGACAGAAGCGCTGATGTGTGCTGCCGTTTAAAATAGCCCAGACAGACAGCTGAGCAGCTGTGACCTCAGGTCCCCCGAATTCTCAGTTACACTCACTGACCACACTGCTCCTTGCAATGTGTGTGTGTGTGTGTGTGTGTACCTACAGTATAAAACACTGAATCATCCATACCCATTTTAAAAAGCTGTCTATATAAAGTTAACTTAAGAAAGCCCAGTTGAAAGTAATTTCCAGACTTACTCTCTTTCAGCGTCTGACTTGGGTCCCATTATTGTCCATATTTAAAAGTAATCCTGGGCTTTCTGCGTCAGTCACTGGAGGTTATTAAAGGACGACAGACGGCTTTGGTTTTGTCAGGCAGGGACAATGCAGTCCAATTACAGCTCAGGCAAAGAGGAGGATATCCTTGGACTGGGCACTGTCTCTGCTCCCCGTCTGCAGCCAGCCAGACACTCAGTTTCACAGCAACAAGCATGAAATAGACTCCGAGGATCAAATACAGACTGCGTGCAATTGGAATTGTACAACTGTGGGACAGGCAGGGTGTATGGATGAGATCATCGGTGTGTGTTTGTGATGATTTGTTTTTTGTGTTTGTAAAAGTGTATGTGTGTATAAAAGCAAGACAAAGCGAGTGAGAAAGCTTGTGGACGTTGTATGCGTTAGCCAGGAAAGTGCTATTAGCTATGTGCGCCCAGGCTGATGGCTAAAACAGTTGGAGGTGTGGTGAGACTTGGAGGGCCACTGTCGCCTGACACGTTGCCATCAAATGCTTTTATAATCACTGTGGAGGAAAAAAGACCAGTGTTACCCTGAAGACCAATCATAAACATTACATCTAAATATGTTGCTTAACTCCTATTGTTCCTCTTTATCTGGTAATGTGAAGCTAATGAATAAAACAGTGACACATGACATACACCTGATTTAGACCATAACCTCATTCTATTTGAATCTCAATGCTGGCATTCTGGCAGTTAAGTCCAACAGTGGCACCCTTCATGTGTTTATGTGTGTACTACAGTAGCTAAGCTAGGCTAACAGTGATGCTAACATTGCAGCTGACAGCACACACTAATTCAGGACAATTATAGCCCATGAATAGGCTAAGTTTTCCCTTGCAGGAGCAGCCAACGGGGTCAGCCACACATCAGCTGAGCGAGCAAACTGTCACTGTCGACGCCGCTGTCATCACAGCCGACTGTCTGCCACGGTTCTTTTCCAGCAACAAACCTTTACATGTCTTCTGCACTCTCACACCCCTTCTGCCTCTATTCCTGGTGCGGCAGACATGGACTGATATGTTTAGCAAGAGGCTTCCTGGATGCAAATAGAGAAGGTCAGACTGAGACGGCTTGCCCTGCCTACGCCCTCATAACTCAGTCCTCCTCCACTGCTCACCAGCAGCAGCAAAATATGGTTAATGAAAAAGTGGTGTTTTCACAGGGACAGGAATCAAGCCATTGCTATGCAGTCATTGTTTTGAAGTTCAAGATTTTGTCAAAATAGCTTACTTTGCTTTGCTCTGAGTTAGATGAGAAGATCAATACCACTCTCACATCTGTCAGCTGACTATGGAGCTTGAGCCAGGAGGCAATTGGCATTAGCTTTGCATACAGACTGGAGGCAGAGAAAACAGCAATGTTCTTTCTACGGTAGTTCAAAAATACTGTATGCCTTTCAGCACCTCTAAAGCTCAGCAACCTGCTAATCTTGTTTCTTTAATCCATACACAATTTAAAATGTAAAACTGACAGGTGGTGAATTATTGGAGTTACATGCTGTAACTACTTCTTGGCAACCAGTGACTGGGTGCAGGAGCATTTATAAGGTTCCAGGGTCCTATTTCCAAGATCCCATGTTCTATGCTAACCACTACCCTTAACCCCTTATGTGCTATATGAAGGTGAGAACATAGGACCTTGGGAACATAGGAGCTCAGGAACATAAGACCCTACAAATATAGAACCCTGGGAACATAGAACCTTAGGAACATAGGAGCCTGGTAAAATAGGACATGGGATGCTGGGAACATAGGACCTTCGGTACATAGGAATGTGGAAGCACAGGACCTTAGGAACATAGGACCTTAGGAACATAGGATCTTAGGAACATACACTAGGACCTTAGGAACATAACATATAACCTTGGGAACAAAGGATCCTGGGGATTGAGAACCTTAAGAACATACAATAGGACCTTAGGAACAAAGGACCTTGGGGACATAGGACTCTGCTAAGACATGACCATAGGACCTTAGGAACATAAAGTATGACCTTAGGAACATAGGTCCGAAGGGACATAAGACCTTTAGAACATAGGACCCTAAGAACAGTAGGGCCTTAGGGAAATAGGACCTCCAGAAGTAGTAGGACCATAGGATCATGGGACCCTGGGAACATAGGACCTTAGGAGCATACAGTTGGACCTTAGCAACATAGGACCTTGGGGACATAGGACCCTGGCAAGATAGGACCTTTGGAACAAAGGAATTATACCAGTTTAATGCCTTCCTAGACTCTTGTATCTCAAATGAGATACGATGTGTTGCACTGTAGAGGTGTTTCCAGGCAACCACTGGCAAAACAGCAAATTAAGTGTACTTCCCAAAATGTCAAATTATAATGTGGACACCTCAGTTTAATAATTCTGTTTTGAGGACAAGGGAAATTTGAGCAGTGTCAATATAACATGAAGAGCCGGCACACCTACACAGGTGTTTTCACTTCTTCTAGCTGATTAGACTTCTTTTAAACCTCTTTCTTTCGCTTACTGAATTTGGGTGGAACGTTTCTGGGAATGACATAAGATCACTTAACTCAATGCAAACAAAGATGTAAAGTTGTGTTAACAGGTACAATAGGAGAACATGGAGGAGGATGTCAAACACCACCTGTTCCAAGCCCACACAGGCCTAAGAAGAGGATTAATCAGGAGAAATCAGTGGAACACCTGTGTGGGTGTGTCACAGGTGTGTACGATCTTCATTACACATTTTTCCAAGTAAATCTCTGTTGTTTGTTCTTTAAAGAGAGGCTACCAAGACAAGCAAAATAAAAAGCAGAGCACCTTTAATAGAGCTCAGCTACACTGTATCATACTGATACAAAAGAGAGGAAATGAGACACAAAACAAATGGCAAGTGACTTAAAATATGTACATTTATACACATGCAAGGGAAAAAGGGCTGTAGGTGATCCGTGGGTGCAATGAACGACAGTCAGGAACAAAACATACACGGAGGAAATCATATGAACTAAACAAATATGGTTACAGAACACAAAATGTGACACATTTAACTGTCATAGTTGTAGTCGTCTCCATTCTTCAAATTTGAATCCTACTAATTTGTAGAAGTTAAGCAGGTCATCCTTTTTAAACTTTTAGGCAGTCAACTGTGAATTACTTTTCAGTGAAGAGAGGAAGTTGTCTACAATAAAGGTTATGGAAGAGATACTTCTCCGCACATAGACCCATGTAAGTGCACAGTATAGACCTATTAGCTTAGATACTGTATGTTTGTAGCTTTTAGGCATTATCGTTTTAATACTGTAGCTGCATAGTATTGACCACACATTCATCCTCATTCACACAGGTACTTTACTGTACCACCATGTAAAACCATCCTCATCAACACAGGAGAGAAAACCCGGTATACAGAGGACCATTATAGAAGTCAGTAATAAGTCAAACAAAGAAGGAGTTGCTTTTATTCTGTTGGAATTCCAAGGAATGGTCTGCTTAAGAGTGGGTGGAGAGACATTAGAGCTTATTTGGCAAAATGCATGATTAATCCACGTAGAGGGACTTGGCTACCACTGTACTGGATCAAACAATAGATGCATCCAACTTTGTAAAGAAAAAAGTAATCTGCATGTTTTTGTGTGTGCGTGTGTTAAAGGGGTAGTTCAGATTATTTGAAGTGGGGTTGTATGAGGCACGTATCATCACCTATCATTCACCTATGGAGTTTGGTTGGTTTAGAGAGAGCAACATTTGGCTTATAGCGGTGGTTTCCCATCATAAAAGATGTCTGATGAGAAAGTGGTGAAAACATTCTAAATACAGCGCACACTTAAACTGATTTTTTTTTTTAGGTGGACCTTTTGTTAAGTGGCAATAATACCCTCTGCTGCTGATCCTGTCTACAGTAGGTCATTTCTTAGCTTACGTGCTGGTACTCCTGTCTGCTTCTCCAAACCGGGGGCGTACTGAACAGCATCTACTGTAGCTAATACACTGACTGTTGATCCGTACCTCATACGACACACATCAAAAAAATCCAAACTATCCTTTTGAATTATTTTGGATCTGTAGCTCAACCTTCCTCTGGTTTTCAAGTTCCAAACCATCATTTGAGAGAGGAAGGTAAATCCTGACATCACGCACATCGGCGAGATGTAATGGAGATGACGATATGATCCTATCATCACAATTTTGATAACTTGGTAGGTTATACATGCATTAATGTGCAATTCAACGAGCAAACACACAAAACTGTATGCACAATAAACATTAGTAAAATCAATGTACAGACTTTGTTCAAACGTCCAAAATTTGTCCATTTATGTCATGAGCTTGAGCTGGAAAGTGATGTGCATTCCTGTTTTATTTATTATAGAAATTAAATCTCTATAGGTTTTTTTTTTTTGCATGGTTTTCTATGTAATATGGAGCAGACAAGTACAGTCCATTCATAGCTAAGGGAAAAGAAAAGAAAACCCCATTCAGCTCAATCACTTAAGAGCTTTTTGTTGAATCAGAACCTCTTACACTCCATCAAATCTTTCCACCTATATACACAGTTACATACTATACACACCTAGTTTGTCTGCACAATGTGTTCAGCCGTGCAAGTGTGCTCGTGCTCTACCTGTGAACTCATTACATTCTAATCCCTGCCAAGGTACACAGTCATTAGAGTATATCAAATCTGCTGTTCTGGGCCAGGCACCTGGGATTGATCTATCAATCTATCATGCATTCCTTAATCCTCGAAAAAGAAAATGAGTTGAGTTTTCAAATGAGCTGAATTCTTCCGCCTGGCTGGCGAGTGGTGCGGCGGCCGTGATGAGGTTTTATGGCCTGAAAGAATAAGTAAAAACCAGCAGCAGAAAAAGAAGACAGCTGTATTTGTACTGTATATGTGAGTCTGTATATGGGTAAGCATTTTTTTTAAGTAAAATCAAAGTGATGCTGTCCCATTATGAACCACAAAGGGTAGGGCTGTATAGGTGTCTGTACACACAAACGTCTAGCCCCAGAACAGCCTAGAAGAAGCAGCAGGCCTAATCTTTGTCGATGAGCGTGCATGGGATTAGCTTGTGCAAACACCCACATCGGTGATGCTGCAGGACGAGAGGTTCCTGCAAGAGTCCACCCCCCATCAACAGTCTCCTACAACGTTGTCTTCTTCTCTTCCATGCCCCGTCTTGTTTTCCATTTTTATTTTTTCCATCATTTCATCCATGTACGTTGAGGACAGGAGTAAGAATATTATGCGTGATATGTATATGATATGAGTGTCTGTGTGCATGTATGTGGTTCCTGGAGGGGCAGGGTCGAGTAGCGGATTCACAGAGGGAGCCGGGGTCATCAGAACAGGGTCCACTGCAAGCACAGTGCAGCAAAGAGCAGTGCAAAGCTCCAGGGTCGTGCCCAGCTGGCAGACGCCGAGCCCCCTATCACCTTCACAGAGGGGGGCTTGGAAGGGTTCTCGCGTGGGCTGTCACCTCCAGGCTGCCTCGCAATGGGTTTCCCTTCACTGGAGGCTTCTGTGCGCGCTGCAAGAGACGGAAACAGAACGTAAGTCAGAAACAGACAGAGATAAATGGTTTGGCTGATCATGGTAATCATGTTAATCTGCTTTAATGTTCAGAGTCCTTTGGGCTTGTAAAATTGTATATTAGAGGCTCATCACCATTCCCGTAAACTCATTCTAAGGGTTTTCAAAGACAATCACGTATAAAAATGATTTACGATTAGCCCTGTCACACTTAAAGTGAGTTAATATGTACATCAGAGGAAGTACAGATGTTGCTGTTTAAGTCTAAAGCACCCATAAATTATTTTGAAGAGTGCTTTAAAATTGTTTAAACATGCATATACTGCGCCACTGTATTACTATGCAGCAACCAACTTACTTTTAAATCTGACACACGAAAAACCTGTGCCGATATATGCTGTGTTTTTCTGCCTCATGTGACATGGTAAAATCAAAAAAATAGAAGAGTACAGTGCAGATCTCTGTCAGCCAACAGGTGGTGAAGCACCTATTACAATGCTACCATAAATGTCAGATGTAACCAGCAGTGATTTGAAACATTTTTAATTATTGTTTTTGTACAGTATAGCATAGGATTTTTTACACAGATGTAAGGAAAGTTCTGAATGAAGCATTTTTGTAGTACAGTCTCAGTTTTCTCTAAGATGCATAGAATAGTGCAATGGTATTGTAACTGAGTGTCCTGGGTTTACACTAAATAAGGACACAACAAATGGGACAATAAGTCCAAACTTCTGAATTTCGAGTCAAGTCAGTTCTTATTCATATAACCCAGTATCACAAATCACAATTTGCCTCGGAGGGTTTTACAATCTATATATTGTGCAGCACTCCCTGTCCTGTAGACCCTCAAAAGAGTGAGGAAAAACTAGAGAACCATAGAGATCCCCTTCCCAGGATGGACAGATGTGTAATATGTCTTATGTAAAGAACAGAGGAGCAGAATCACTTTTAACGCACTTTTAACATTTCTGATACATTAAACAGTAAAACACAGGAATAACAAAAGAATGTGGATTCAGGAGGATGCTGAATAACTTTGGGTGTCACATTATTTATTTAGGACATTTTGTTACTGGCTTTCCAAAAACAAACTCAGAAGCAGAAATTCTAAATAATTTACTCTTGATGTTGGTCGAAGGTCAAAGGTTTGGCATAGAGCTGATTAAATTGCCCCCAGCAACTGAATTTAGATCCGGCAAGTGACAACTACCGTGCTCAATTTTTCAGGTTCATAACAAACCAGATTTCATGAAAATGGGTTCAGAATAAAGCGAGATACAGTCGATTTTTTGTAGTGTAGACTGCATCTCTCATTTGTTTACTAGCAGACCTTGAATGTTCTAATATGGCAACAGCACAGATGCACAGACTCGACGTACAGCAGCCGCAAATGAAGCACAGTCAAGACAGCAGGGATTTAATTATCTTGTTTCATGTCTAACTTCAGTGGATCATAATTTACCAGGTATTGAAGTAATCCGCGGATGGTCCAGTTTAAGAGGAAATGAAACTTTTCTTTGGACGCCAGTTTTTGAGCCACGAGAAAGGACAAAATGTGGCCTGCAACAGACTAGGACAGTCAGTTGGTATACAACAGAGCGGCCCAAAAAAAAAAGTTTTTTCCAGGTCTTTTAAAAAATTGTGAATCACCACAACCACAAGCGGCCCTTGAGCACACAGTATAATATAAAATATAATAATAATGAATTCCAACCATCATCTACTCACATATGTCCCGATGGAGGACTGACTTGGTGTCTAATCCTCAGCAGCAGACGATGGACACCCCTAACCGTGTCATTACGGACAATTAGAGATAAACCAGGGTGATGAGTGCATAGGGCAGCCATTTAATCACAGTCCCCACAAACACACATATTAAGTTACACATACAAACACTTTCCTGCTGTCACTGGTGAAATCCCAGCTTTTCTTAACGAGGACTTCGCTCGTGTCTCTACCGCTCGCTGTTCTTCCAGTCTCCTTTAAACTTGATCACTTCTATTCTATTCAGTATCATCGCCCCGTCATAGTGCCATACATTTAGTTTGTACCCATGTACAGGCGTTAGAGGCTCTTGTGTTAGTGCCTAGAGAGGGAAAGGGTAAAATGGGTGTGTGTGGTAAAAGCGGATAAGCTAGGTATCAAGCTTCAGACAGCGCCAAAGCCTGGTGTCAAAATGTCTCTTCGAGCTGTCACTTGTCACAAAAACAGGCCAAGTTTGCAATGAGACTGATCTGCAACCAGACTGATCTGTCTGAAATTCAGTAATTAAATACAGTTACAGCCTCTCCTTCGTGATGGCTTGGCTGTCAACCGACTTGACAGCCAGGTGTGTGATAACTTATCAGACATTACACTAATATGAAATGTGTGTGTGAGCTTTCAATACTTAACTAAACTAACTTCCACACCAACATAAAAGAACAAAATATATTGCTCTTTTTAAGCTGTCGCCCAATAGGAATTTATACTTTCACACTTGGCATGGCCAAATGTGTAATTCTAAAGAATATATTGTTTTCTTTAGAACTGAGAAAGCACATCAACCCATCCCAACTGTGCACTTGGGTTTGTATGCGTGCATGTGTGTGCATGTGAATAGGGATAGGCAGGGCTCTAGAGAGAGAAGTGTTTCCCGTGCCAATGGTTTTTGTTGTTCCAGTAGACAATAGACAAAGACATCATTTATCCCAAATCAGATTGCTGTTATTGTTTCAGTGGAAATGGGTTGCATCTCATCAGGGAGATGTCAGAAAACAGCATTTGAATGGGCCAACACAACACTAATACTACTCCACTGCAGGCTAACCAACTGGCTAATTAATGCAGCAGTTTCTTGCCAGAACAACCAATTACGGCACAGTCAACTGTACTGCCAACAAGTTAAAGTGTCTGTTTCATTTAAGGTAGGCATTTTGGAATGCGTGGTATTGGAATGCTTTGTGATCTCTGAAATAAAACAAAATTGGATCCAATAAAATTGAGTTACAAGGCTGAGAGTCAATACCCATTAAACTAATCATCTAACCACGCCAGTTTCAAGACAAAGCCAAACTAGGTGATTGCCTAGAGTGCCATCAGCTGAAAAGGACAGAAAAGAGAAGAAATCCAAGTTCTGTTGTATAATTTTTCATTTCCTTTCAAACGCAAATCATTAATAAACTAGAATTACCTCCTCATGTTATGCCTCTCCCAACCTGTCAAATTGTAGTTTACATTCATACAAACTCATAGATGTAGGGAAGGATTTTAATAAAAGGTATTAAGTGTATGTTTTGTCAAAGTGGAAGCCATCACCAGGCCTATATTTACTTGTAATTGCAGGGAACCATTACCTATGAGAAACACGCTGTCTTCACCTACAGAGTATTTTATAGAGAAGCACAGAGGACTGACAGAGAGCTTCAAGTGTTAAAACGTCATCACTACATCATTTTATCCTATCCTTGAGTCCAAGTGTACATGTGTACATACGTGCCAAATTTAAGGAAATTCTCTCAAGGCGTTCCTAAGTGATCACGTCCACAAGAACGTAATGCCTCCTGAGGTAGAGCCATAATAAACGTGCCCTAAAGAAATATTCCAGGCTCATCCGACTGGGACGAGGCCCTGGATAAAACCCAGAACACGTATGAGATTATATGTATCCCAATCAGAGAATGTTCCAGTATCCTTCACTATAAGATTGAGGTCATGGCAGGGTAAAAGTACACCTGAGCTGTTCTCGTATGCTGCTTTTGTGACCTGGACCCAAAAAAGAGGCAAAAAGTAGTAGATGTAGTATTCCGATAGATCAGTTTGAAATACTTATAACACTGGGAATATGTTTTATAAATAGACGTCAACAAAAACTCTTAAACAAAAAAAGATGACATTGTTGGCAAAATTGTCTGCGGGTTTGAAGTCTTGAAAACAGATGAACAGTCTGTTGTGAAACCGGGAAAGCGCTCCAAAACAGAGCTCTGCCACTGACGGATGCAGTAAAACTTTACAACATAGTTATCATTTTATACTGAAAGGTAATAATGCATTGTGTCATATTTATATTGGGGAGGCAAATTACTTTCAAACAATGTAGAATATGTCAACATTTACTGCTTTTGGCATCTCCACCACTGAAAGGGTCATGTGGGGAGACCCTCAAACTTTTTCAGGTCAAGAAAAAACTTTTGGCTAACAAGCTCTACAGAAGGCTCACATTTGTTTGGTTTGTAAACACTGTGATTATAATAATGGCATATGACAATATCACAAAATATGGAAATGTTTATCATGGTAACATTTTCAAACATATCACCTAGCAACAGTTGAAAAGAACTAAATTATTAAAGTAATAAAGTGAAACAGTAGAAGCAGTAAACCTTGAGGGAAAAAAAGAGGTGTATTAAAATGGCTCTAAGTCTCTAAAAGCAAGCAACAACTTGAGGTACAAAGAAATGAAAAACCGGGAGGGCAGGAACATAATGGAATGTGATGTTGTTGTCATAATGAGACAATGTTAGCAGATAAGCCGTGCTTCATAAGCTGGCTCATGTGTAAATCCCCCAAATATGGTGGGGAAAAGAAGAGAGAACAAGTGAGACAGATAAACAGGGGAAGGGAGGGAGTGAAGGATGACGTCGAGGGTTAGAGGAGGAAAACAGTTAGTTTGGCTTTTCAGCATGAGGATGAAGATTCATTGTTGCTCGTATCAAGACAGATGGAAGCAATCACCTCGAGTGACTTCAATGCTCTACAACGGCACGTTGACATGCTTCTCCAGTTACAGCAACAGTCACTGACACATGTTCACCACCAGTAAAAGAGAAATGTGAGTTGATTGGTGAAAAAAAAAAGCTTTATAATAGGCAATGAACAGAGAAAAACAAAAACAGGGTAAAAGAAACAGGAGACAAATAAAACTTGTGTGCCTAAGAGGCTGGTACTAAAACTGGTTTGCCCCAACAGTGACTCATTTTCAATCCCAATTAAATGATTATCTTACTTTGAATTATGTTGCACCAAACTTTAAAACCAGCTTAAGAAAAATTACATTTAAACTTCTTCAGAACTTTGTTTAGTTTCTACTCTAAACTGAGATTGAATTTAGTGCCATTACAGCAAAATTTTAAACTCCAGTTTAAAATGTCATCTATTAACTAATATAATGCTTGAGGATGTTTATCTTCAAAAGTGGCTTCCTTTTTGAGATGGATTTCGCAAATGAGAAAGTTAAGGGAGAGACTCCACCCAACTGAGTTTTGTAATGTGTCTCTTTACTCCAGTTGATCAGTTCAATTTTTTTTTAATATTCTATTATTTGGCCATATTTCTCTACTCAAACACCCAACAAGCTTAGCTAACTAGCAAACAATCTAACATTTTGTTAACTTTTTGGCTAATGAGTAAACAGTATTGTTATGATAAGGAATACAGACAAGCCGGTGTAATGTGAATGTCAGAGCAGCCTCTGAGCGAACACAGCTGATTGGGCCAAACACAGTCTCCGAGAACAAGAGGGACCAGCTTGACAACAGGGAATACTATACCGAGCCGAGGTACAGTGGCTTCAATCAGGACTCTGACTCTGTTGATGATGAAGATGGCAGATGGGGACAGGAGAGCTGTGAAGTGCTGCTGAGAAGTGACCGGGGGGGTCGGGCTTCAGCGCTGTGTCACTGATTTTTCTGCACCTGAGCGGGTGTTTCATTTGAGAAACCCAGAAAGGAACGGCGATGCTGTCACCCTTTACTTGTGCAACAGAGCTCTGCTTAATTTTAAACCTGGATTTATTTATTTCAAACTGAGTTTTGCTTCACTCTGACTAAAACTATTACTAGATCAAATTAATTTTTTTGGTGCAACCTGGTCTAAAGGAAATAAATATGTATATGGGTGTGTATGGGCCCTATATATACAAGCATTTGTGATAACTTTCATTTGTCATTAAAGGCTGAAGTAGACAGGGTCCTGGAGAAGAAGAGGATCATGTCACTTCGTACATCTGAACATCCAACACTCTGATTTATAACCGTGTGTACAAGGGAGCAACACAGCTCAACCCGAGCCTGTAGCTTGTTAAAGAGGGATGTTCTGTCTTTGCCACCTTGTTGACCTCTGTGTTGGCTAAGCGTGTGAGAAATGGTTCATAGTGTCCTTTGCCACTAATGCCTCTCCAGATGGGCAGCTTGTGTGTTTGGAGGAGCCTCCATTTCCCCACTGGCCAAGGGAGCAACAACAGCTGCTTCTAACAAGTCTGGCCACAGCACCGGAGAAGAGGTGGACCTCGGGCTCTCGCCAAGAGCAAGGAGGGAGAGAGGAAGGGTTGGAAGGTGAGTGGGAGGAATAACAAATGCCTCGGCCGTCATTTCTTCGGTTCTCGGGGCGACCGTGTCACTTTTATGCTGCTGCTCTCCTCCGTCTCCTTCTCCTTGTCTTTTCTGCTCTGTGTTTCATTTAGTTTTCCAGCACACAGATTAAATCCTTAAACCTAGGCAAAGGGAAGAAGTGATCTGTTCTCAAACAAGCCTTCCTCTGTCTTCAACTGATAAGATTAAGTCTCTCTTTTCCTCAGCACGTCATACATACTGTAGACAAGAATAAAAGCACACGACACAATAAAAGCACACACTCGTACAGAGAAGCAGCGCTGGGGCAACAGGGCAACGAGTTTATTAAGAGAGGAATCAAATGAGTTAACCCAGGAAACTAACATCCATCTGTGTTGTGCATGGCTCTGTGTGTGTGTGTGTGTGTGTGTGTGTGTGTGTGTGTGTGTGTGTGTGTGTGTGTGTGTGTGTGTGTGTGTGTGTGTCTGGTGTGTTGTGTGAGCCTGCATGTGGGCTTGGCTGAACACAAGCTGCAGAGCTGTAATCCAGTGAGGAATGGTGCTACTGTATACTGGGGCTTAGCAAGTTGTCACACTATATTGCTATCAAGATGACAAAGCAGCTTTTCCAGAATCACCCCTGACTTGTAGCCATTAAAAAGACAAATATGCCTTCTATTAAATTCAGTTACATCGTGCTCTTATTTTTATTTAACTGAATTAATTGTAGCATCTCAATCAAACTACAGCATGACATTCTGTTGTCCACTGTAACTTAACCCCACTCAATGATTTCATGTGTAAACAGAAGACTTTAAACTGTTTATCATATGCTTTAAAGCACCTGTGGCAGTTTTCACTCCTCCGCCCGCTGTGTACAATTATAAAGACGGTCAGAAGGTGGAGGTTTGATTTATGGCACGCAGAGGGAGGGTGGTGGAGGTGGGTGAGGGTCAGTAACTTCCTCCTCCTCTCTCCCATTCTCACCATCTCACTCTCTCTAGGCTCACACCCCTGCCTCGACCTTGAGGGGCTTCTCCCTGCTAAGCGTTTGATGGGAGACGGATGCAAAACGGGGTGGGGGTGGGGGAGTTATAAAGCCGCTCATGGGTCTGGGTTTTGACAAGGCCACTGGACCTGCCTCATGGCAATGTTTCATTAAGAGAGGTGACCTCTGACACATTTTTTTTTTACCACTCGCAGGCAGACACATAAATGTAAGCATGCACACAGGCGCAAAGATTTACACACGGTCATGGTGCGCACACACACACACACACACACACACATACGACGACAAACGTGGTGTTTAAAATTAGTAGTGAGACGATATGTGATTAGCGAGCCGCCCGTCTGAACAGTGTTGGGAGTTAGTTCCAGCATAAGTTCAAGAGACACGGAGACAACAGAGGTACAGTTTATCCAACTGTCCCCCTGACAGCTCAGCCCAGCGGCTGAATAATGACACTGTTGATTTTCTAGATCAATCCTTATTTGCTGTAAAACAAGATCTTTATGCAAGAGCCAATACGTCTTTGAAGCATGGACGTCAGTTCAGTTTTTCAAATGCAGGGAGGTCAGTAAAAATGATTTGTACCATTAGTCTCTGTCATTAATAGGCGCAGAGTATTCTCGTCTGATCAAACCTGATGTGTGACCTTTGCCAGATATTTGCTACCTGCTGTCATCCATCCCTCTGAGAGCAGGAGGCTCTCTGTTTCCCATATGAACAAAGAGAAGAGACAGATGTGGTACAATGTTCCACTACTGCCGTTTAGTCTGAGCACACATTCCAAAGAAGTTTTATGATTGCAGATTTTACCCAAGTGATTGTGTACAATCATCCCACTTTGTTGATAAGTGCTGGCCCTCATTTGTGGTTTAACAATATTAAAATATGCAACAATTAGGCCACTTGTAGGCCTTCGTGTGTACCAGTTTTTAAAAAAATGAAGTATGAAAAATGCTACTAAAGCTAATTGGTTGAAAGTACAAACCAGACTGCTGCTGAGAAAAAGGTTGTGGATGCAATTTGCAGTGAATTTAGAGAACAAAAAAGATGATGCATGGAAAATTTGAGAATTTCCTGGGCATAAAGTGAGAATGACAATTCTACAGGTTGAAGTGGATTTGAGAGACAATTAACAATTAAAAAAAAAAAAGATACAGTATGAGACAATTGTGAACACCAGCCATGGTGAACAATAATGATATGTAAGAAAAAAATAAATGATTTTTGGGATATTCATGCATGTGATTATTTTAACCACAAACTACATTTTAAACAAACCTCAGTTCAGTCACGTGTTTAATTAGACTGTATACTATTTTAAACTATTTTAACTTTGTACACATCAGAAATCAAAATTCCATGTTTAAATGCATCTCATTTAGTCAAAGTGGTGCAATGTGAAAGCAGCTCTGTGTGCAGGTCCTCACTGAACACTGTCAGACACATCTGCTTGATACTGGAGGATCGGGGCAGCAGTGCTGCTTCTGGTAGTTGTGCAGCACAGCTGTAGAAATGATCACCTTGCTGCAACAGCATCTCCTTGGCTTGAACCAAAGTGTATTGCGTTAACACTTGAATTGATTTTTCCAGACTCCACACATACATTTCACCGTCCCTGTAGTGCAGATATGAGCTCTGTTTTATCTCTGCTGCTCAACTGTTGTTGAGTTTAGGTATGGAGTGTATACAAAGCTGCTCTGACCATAAGCTCTGTCACTAAGCAGTCGTCAACTATCACTACCTCAAAGACATCAGGATTTCTCAGATAAAGGCTTTCCCCTTTGAGATAGAAAGGAAAGTCTAGGCTCATCTCCAGAGCATTTTCTTTGTACATACTAAAGTGGCCTCAATGATATTTCATCAAAGTAATTTAATGGATTACTTGTATCAACAATTCATCTGGCTGGCATCTGTAGTGCAGGTTCTTCATGTCTTCATTTAGATATTCCAAATACCTCAGGCTTTTTTTTACAAACAGCACTAAGCAGAAGTTAAACCTGCTGCCTTGAGGGATTCATTTAGGCTTCAAGTTAGTCCTAGAGTATCTTTAATTCTACCTCTTGAAATAATTTTACTTTAATCCAGAACAGGCCAAATCTGTGATTGTTTTAAGACTGGGGCCAGTCACTTTGAGTTAAGACAGCTCAGACGGGCATTTTAGTCTGGGACTGGGCTTATACCTCATCTGTGAAACCGGCCCAGAGGATTTAAACCACAGATCCATTCAGCAACCCCTGTTACTCCTTGGTTGCAACATTATTATCATATTCACACACCACAAAACTTTATTACATGTAGAGTCTGGGTATGTAGAAGTGTGTTTTCATTCCTGGGTAAAGCCAGCATTACTGAGACAGAGCGATCGGTCTGCATCCCATCAGACCTTTAGACACCAATAAAAGACTGATGCTGCTCTTGGTGGCTATGGATCACGGGTGTCCTGACATTGTTTGGTGCAGCTGGAGAATGCTAAAACTCTCTGGGTGACTATGTTTTTTTAAGGCTTCTCTTTCACAGTCTCACACACAGACATTTACCTTCCCAAGAACCCACACAGTTTCCTTATCTCTTTTCACACACACTTTCTTACAAAGAGGGGTAAGGTTAGAGGGCGGAGAGAAGGGGAAGATGCATTCACACAGTTCATTACTGGCCATCCATCTCTGTGCTGTTTTTGTCCACGACTCACTCTTTATGTGGTGCCATGTCAGCCAGGGGCTCCTCGCCATCAAACTAATCTCCCTATTCTGTATTCTGAAAAACACACCGAATGTTAGTGCACACACTTCTCTGGGAACTGTCTGTCTGGTTCACAGGCAACCTATACAGGGAATCCAGGACTGGTACAGGGTCTCTGGCAGGCCACTCAAGGGGCAAAAGGGGCAAAAATACAGGGGCACCAGTGGGGTACACATCTCAGCCTACAGCTAACCTAGCAACGGGCATAGCAGCATGGCAACCCCAGAGCAGGGATCAGTGCAATGGAATCTACCCAGTGCAGTTCTTGGCGGTACCAAACTATTAAGCTCTTTGGCAAGATTAAGATTTACTCCCCTTTACACACACACACACACACACACACACACACACACACACACACACACACACACACACACACACACACACACACACACACACACAAACAAATGGGCAAAAGGGGCCCTGGGAGGACAGTGACCTCCACCAGTCAATGTGACACATTCTCAAGATGGAGGGGAATCTTGAGGAGAAAACACCCTCTGTGCAAGACAGAAGTTAAAGGGATAGTTTGGATTATTTGAAGTGAAGCTGTTGGAGGTACGTCTTGATATTCAGTGTATTACTGAGAGCAGATGCCAATCAGCACACCCCTAGTTTGGAGAAGCTCAACTTATTTTGGGCATTGCCAATGCCAATACCGATATATGCACTTTTTTTTCCAGCTAACTGCTTTCCTGTTGTGATTCAACTTATTATTCTGCCTACTGTTAGAGTAATTGTCCACTGGCAGATGCAGACATAAAAATAAGAAAGGCTTTTCAAAATATACACATTTCCTGGGTATGCGAGCAGAATGACAGGCGTCAAGATGGCCAATGAAATTTGTAGTGTTGAAGGAATGTGACTTGGTTCCTTCTCACATGACCAACACTGACCAATCACTGAAAATAGCGACGTTGCTATCTTCAGACACTTAAAAAAAAGCTCTACACACCACAGACATACTTGTGTCACATGTGCATAATTAAAGCGTCTTCATATCTGCAGAAATATCAGCATTTTGAGCCACTGATAATTTTATTTTAAAGCCTATATCTGTGATACTAATGACGTGCCTATAATATGTTTTGCTGCTGACACCATCTGCAGCAGTTCATTGCTTAACTTCTGCACTGGGGAAGTGCTGACAAGCTGTAGAAAATACACTGATTATAAATAAGGACCTCATACAACCCCATATCAAATAATTCAAACGACTCCTCAGACTCCTCAGTCTCACACACAGCTGCAAACACACCACATTCCCCACCAGAGCGCTCGTTTTGGATGACGCCGTGTTCAGTCACACACATCTAACACTACACCTGCGTGCACTCGAACACCAGATGCTTCATCGCATTGGCAGGTGTCAGGTTGTCCTTGTAGACAGATGAGCGTGAAGGAGGCACGGATAAACTCGCATTCTTATTCTTCTGCTCTCTCACACGCACACTTCATCGCCATCCATTATAGCCGAGACAAAGAGACACCGCCGCTGCCACAGTGTGCGTCTCCTGACAAAACACTTTGCACATGGATCCTTCACCCTGCCCACTGGATTCAGCCTCAAGTTGCATGCTTTCACCTGTTCTGACACTCTTTCTCTGATATTGTGTGTAGTCTTGCCTTGAGTATCAACAATCCAATGACATGTTCAGCCCTCCAGAGCTTGTTGTTGATGTTCAAGTGAGACTAAGGGGTGAAGCACGGAAAAGAGGCTTTAGAAACTGTCATTGGGGGGGTACCTGCTCAATGGCATCAACTAGCAGCAGTAGAAGTACCAAAATAGAAGAAGAAGACACGGAGAAGAGAATGCAGCCTTGTGTTGCTCCATGTGACCAGCCTCCTCTGAATTAAACTGATCTAAGTGATACTTGCCTTCTCAACTTCAAAGTGTTTTCAGAAATCTGTGTGGGTTAGAAAAAAAAGAAGTTGTGCTGTGATGTTATAAATGTTTGATTTTGTGGGGGTGAGTCAAATACTTTGATGTAAACTCTTGGTTGCATAACTGACTGCAGTTTTAGAATCAAATTACTTAGAACGGTGCACTAAGTACACTGTCAGTGGCCGCTCCTATCTGATCTGTAATCAGCAGAAACAGTGAGAGGTCAGCCCCCTCCCAGCCCTCAGGCCTGACAGTCTGTTCCAGGTTTGGCTCTAATTGCCACATCAATTATGGATAAGGAAGAAGGGCTTTGTCACTCTCACCGCTGGTCAATAGGATAGGCCTTTAATGAAGTGTGTTGCAACCCTTTGATGCATACACATATATAAAGCTGCGTACAGACTCACACTGCAGGTAGTCGATACAAAAATTGGCTCTTTGCGAGCAACCTCCATTATCTGACCTCTCATGCAATGCTAATGCACCTCAGCTATCTAAAGCAGATACTCTGATTGTAGTTTTACTTTAAAAGAAAAGTTTGCATCTTCTGAGTTTCAGATAGAAGTACCCGCCTCAATGGGAAAATCCCACCCCATGTCCTTCCATGCTTTCTCTGCTTCTCCCCTCACCTCGTCTGTATTTCCCCCTGCATACCATGCTGAGCTGAGACAAAGAGGATCAGACTCATCCCTGCTTATCCTTCTACTGTATTTTTCAATATCAGTGGAATGTCTGCCTTTATTTGCTCAGTGCTGTGTTACAGCAGGAATGCCAGTTTCTGTGTTAGTAGCCAGGGATGGGCTCCAGGCGAGTCAAGAAAGTCAAGGAGGTCACTCATGCAAACACCACTCTACCCATCCCATCCAATCCCCATTCCAACCACCAGCAGAGAAGCCTGAGCATGGGCATTAATAAAGCAGCCCAAATAAACAACGGCCATCACTAAGTCGTCTCAGCTGTAGGCTTGTCTGTTAGTGTGTGTAGCCAGCAACAACATATTTCCAGAAATTCATTGAGTACTAATTAGATCTGGTCCCAGTGACAACCCAAAAGTTCAGTCTAAGGCCATACTCAGACCGTCAGACGCTGCGGCGAAAAGTCATCTCATTCATTTTGAATGACTGTAGTCCGTACAGGCTGTGGCGGCAGGGCCCGCAAGGGATGCCGGAAAAAATTGCAGCGGCTGGTGGCAGAAAAGTTGAAAGAGTCAGCTCATGTAAGCTGGCGATCAGACTGCTCCACAGTCAGCCTGAAGTATCTCTGAAACCAGGCGCCATCCAGATGGATTTCATGGACCAAACAATGATACTCTCCAGTTGTGTCCTTGCTTGCATTTATGTCATGTGTCTGGCTTCAATGTCCGGGTCTGGCTTGCAGCTTTTTCTGCAAAATATTGATACCAATAATCTTCGTTTGGTTTCTGTCCATTTGTTCAAGAGAGAGCGCAGCAGTGGTCATGCGAGGGACAGACTGAATGGCGAGAGGGAGTACTGGTAGTGAGAAAGCCGGTGAATCAGAGAAATAAAATGTTATTTAAGTGTTTATGTTCTAAGCACAAATGAACACCACCATATAACCCTGCATAGTTGAACAACCCTGTGGCTAATTGCTGTAATGCCTTATTGTGTCTGAATACAGCTTGAAGGCTCATTCATGCTAAATGTTTGATATCCATATGGATACTGATGGAGCTTTTTGTCCATACTCTGTTTTAATTTCATAGACACAACAGACACGATTACAGAACAAGATGAAGAAGTTTTAAAAATCCTAAAGTGTTGGAAATAACGTTTGTCATCTATTAGTTAGTAAAAAGAACTCTCTGTCCATATGTCATGATGTATGATGGCTGCACAGACCACCAATGTCTACAAGGCTGCCTCTGCTTTTGCCTCTTCCTCAAGAGGTACATTATTATAGCTTCCCCCAGGGTTGCCATGTTTGTTGTTTTCAGAAACTTTCTCTTCTTCATCTTCTTCTTTGGTGTAATGTCTGAGCTCCACCCTCTAGTACTGCTTTAACATCAACGCCAACATAAAGGTCACATGTGGGCAGTGACAGTTACTTTGTTTGAATTGGATGCATCTATTTTCGTACATAACAGGGGCATAAATGAGCCTTAAGCATGACCGATGGCCAGGGTATAAGGATGGTGTACAAGGGTGTTTTGCACACAGTAAAATTCAAGTCATATCCACTGCATTTGCAGCTTTCAATAAAGACGACTTTATAAGTCTGGAAACCATCTTTAAATGTCATTTACTGCTTAGAAACCTGCACATGTTGTAAGGACTCCTTGTTATATTAGTGAATAACAGTTCCTTATGTAGTACTGTAGTTAAGACTTTTATGTGGCTACAGTATCAGAGCATTGAGTCACTAGCATTCCTTGTTGCTCTGCTATAAACTTCATAGCAACCATACAAAAAGCTAAATTGCATGTATCATTTTCACTAACTTCCACGGTAGTAACTCCCACCACTTCCTTTTGTTTAAAACCTGTTGCCACACCAGAGATTCTTGGTGTTTCTCAATCGGGGTCCCAGAGGTGTGCTGGAGAGGCTCGATCATAAAGGCCTCGCTGATACTGCCTAGAAAGGAAACGATGATGCTGGCTAATGAGAAACATTCTCCTCATGATGACCGCACGCCTAGGGAGCCCTTCAAGCTAATATGCTCTCAAATGCCATAAAAACCACAGGGCACAGTATGCCAAGCTAAGAAGGAAAAGGACTGAAAGGAAAGGTGGACGATGGTATAAAAAGGGATGGAAGTGGGCAGCAGGAAATGGAGGACAGTTGATCACAAATGCTTATGAGTACAATAAAAAAAATGTATGGTAGGGTGATTATAATAATACACAGCATCTGTCAGATAGTTAGCATTCTAACAAATGGTTTGAGCACATATTTGTCGGAAGAATTATCTGCCTAATTATTGTTTTGAAAGTTGTTTTCCCCATATTCTCTTAATAGAGAATGATACTGTAATTTCTCAGAATCATTCAGATTTTGTCAAAACAAGTATTGAGAAAATTATGCAATGTTACTCACAAAGTCAGATAGAACAAACAGATGACTCTGCATATCTGAGTGAAAATCTGACTCACTCCTCCCACATCCATCCGCAAACCAGACCATCCTCCTGCCCAGCCAAAGCCACCTCTGATCCTCTTGTTCCTTCTTCTCCAGCCCTGCTCTGCCCTGCGGAGCTTTCTCTCAGCCCCTTGAGCTCCAGATGAAAGGCTAAGGGAAATGGCAGTCCTAACGGTAATATCCGCACCGGGTCACATCCACTACATCTGCAGGCCAGCCGGCCTCTACGCACGCCAGTCCCCAGGACCTAGGATGGGAAGATCAAGGGGTGGATTGGTTCTACCCGGCCTGGAAGAGAATACAAGCACCAAATCCCCTACCCACCCTCACTAACCCACCACTCTCACGGTAGATTGAATCATAGGTTTGTATGTTGCAATCATTTTCTTTGAACTTTAGCCCTCAACATTTCATTCGCATGTTAGCTGTATTTCCATCTGTTACCTCTTGCTCTGTAACATCACATCATAGTTCCATAGTATTACCCCTCTAACTTTTAACCTCCACCTGTGACCTTGTGTCCTCTCTCAGACCCCGACTTGCAGCACTTCACTCTTAATCACCACTCTTCTCTCCATCTTGCAGGTTTTCCGACATGAAAGGCAGGTGTGCGCTGGGTCCAGGGCAACAGCAGGCTGTAGTGGGCTTGGGGCCGATCCAGCGTAATCCTGCTAACGCTGGTGTAGGTTGGCCATATCCTGCCCAAGCAGTCGTTCATTTCAGGAATGTGCTTTTCCTGCCAGGGCGAACAGCTGCCGCACACCTTTATGGCCTTATAGGCTTTGGAGAGAAGTACTCTCTGTGCCTCTGACATTCATGTACAAACACACCGGCAAACCAAGAACATTATGAGGCTGTTACATCAAAGTTGAATCACCCTATCAAGGCCAGGTTCAAGGTCATTATCTATACAACATGATGCAGTCTTTTGAACACTGTAGTGGTAGAAACAAATCTCTACAGGACTGTTTTATAAAGCTGTGGATAGCAAAATATAAACTGCATATTTCACTGGACATTGATAGATGGGGAGCATGGATTTTGCTCTGGTGTCCTTCAGCCTTAAATTCAAAATCTGCTGATTGGAGCCCTCTCATGCTACACAGACCCACCTCTCCGTGTCTTTGAATGTGTGTGTGTGTGTGTGTGTGTGTGTGTGTGTTTAAACCATAGGCTGTACATTAAATAGTGGACAGATCTTCTGGGTGTGAAAAGTGAAGCCTGTGCAGAAATGCCTTAAACCTGCATTTTGTCTAATGGCCAGTAGGGGGTGATTCCTCTGGCTACAAAAAGAAGCCTGATTTTATGTACTCTATGGCAAAATGAGTCTACTTCTAACTTGATTTATGACCTCAAATATGAACCAAGGTTATGTGACTGTATTGCCTATTTCTCGACTAACATATTTTAGTGTACAGCAGTGAATTCCAAAGTGTGGCCTGCAGCCTTCTGGTGGGCGGAGAAGGCCCTGCAGGCGGGCCTTGAGCGGTATTGATAAATAAATAAAGACAAAATTTTTAGGGTTCAATTTTTAGTTTGAAAGTTTGAAATTACCATAAAATATTTTTGATTTTGACTAATAAAAGCCGTGGGATTTAAATGACGTGTTATTCTTCATTTATCTGTCCTAGCTGAACGTGTTACACCATATTTGGTGACACACACACTCAGTTTTCCTCAATTTTCTTAGGAAAAAAAAATGTCCACAAAACTAGCAGCTGTGGATCTGAAATAGTGCTCAGAGTTTACTTCCCTTGGGCACAGGTTTACTCTCACACACCACACACGCACATGCACACACACACACAAACACAGCCAGCTGTTTCCTTCTGTGTGAGGGTATGCGAGGAGAGACAATTGAAAAGTTAATATATTTGTCCTTCTGTTCAAGAACAGAAGCTCATCCACTCTTAAATCTTTCCATCTTGTCAAATTTAGATAATTATGATCTTTGACAGGATGGCAAAGCAAAACAATCATTGCCAATGGCTTCATTCTACTAGACAGGTTTAGCTACTGAAATGCAGAGTGTGTGAGCAACGCCGGGGGTGTCTTCTCTTTCTTGATGAGCTCACCAGTGTTCCAGACAGATGGTGTTTGTTACCAAAAGAGAATTGTACTTTCATGGCTGGGTACGATTCACACTTTTGCGCTGCACATCCCTCCGGCTCAATCACTGGAAGTGTTTATCCATGCGTTTACTTCTCCTCCTCCTCTGAGATGGATAACCTGCTTTCTCCTGCTTTTGTGATTATGACTTCTCACACCTTTGCCAAGCCGACTACCTAAAATGCAGCGCAAACAACACCACTCTGCAGTCAAATTCAGAAAGGTGTGGGAAAGTTGTGGGTTTTTCAAAAAATCTCCCACATTCCATTCCAAACTTTTCTAAGATTTCAGAAAACTAAAAATTTCTATTATATGTTCTCCTGCACTTTCAGTATCAGAAAAAAAAAATACATCCCTTCTGCTCGATTTCTGTTTTTCCAGATCTGCACAAAAGGCCAGAAGAGACAAGGCTGCGCCTACTTTGCCAGAGACTCAGACAAGGCTGCTGGACTCACGTCAGCAGACAGACAAATAACGTACTGTTCTACCTTATGATACACAGACATTTGGAGTCTCCTCTCTCTTCCTAATGGAGAGATAGTGATCTAATGTGCCACTGTGGGTCTTTTAGAGATTAATACGTTAATGAGCTAGCTACAAATGAATAGCTCCTTTGGAAGGAGCAGCCATAAGTGTTCCCGGGCTAATACAGTTAATAAGCCATAGTCACGCCACAAAAAGTACCACAGAAGAGGCTCTCATAGCTGCAGGGGAGAGGGATGATATGGTTCATTAAAGATTCACTGATTTATTCTCCTGTTCATGGCTGTGGTCATGGCAGTTCGTACATGAACAACCCTTGTTTAGTTGGCACACAAAGTACACTAACATGTCTCCAGGCTAGAGGAGGAGGATCTGAGCTGAGATCAAACAGGCATGACATCATGCAATCAGACTGCAATTTCTTTTAGTGGTGGAGAGCTAATTGGAGTATGTGAAAAGAATGTGACTTTCCCAACTCTTGGCAGTAGGTTTTTGTAATGCTATATTTAGCCGGACACTGTCAAATTGTGACATTGAGCTACACATTCCAGGGCTTCCCCCAGTGTATTGCAAGCCTGGTGGCCCACAGGACCTCAGTCGACCCCCTACCAGGACTAAGAATTGGGGAATTTTATATTCGGGGATGTATTTTCAGGAAGTTTAAAGATGTTTTCTGTAAACAGAGATATAATAGTTGGAGAGCTCACCAGCGACATCTGTTGGTTTAAACATGAATGTGCCATAGAGAGGCGAAGTCGAGGGGGTGTCCCCCATGGGATCTTATTTTGGAAAAAGTATGTATGGTTGTCAATGGCAAGAGACAAGCAATTTTTGGATCCAGTTTTAATTGTGCCATGAATTTCATAGATGATGTTTTTCCTTTTAAAAGATATTTTTACAAGTCAATAAAATCATAATTTAATTTCTTTTTTGTCAAAAACACAGCATTCCAAGATTATACATTGTCAGATTATTTCTAGACCTCTACAGGTATTGAATTTTGTGCAAACTGAATAAATTACTTATTTATGACAACACATTACATAATATTTTCAAATCTCCAGTCATCTTTTAGCACTGACTTAATGTAGGACCCTATGAAATCAATATTATGGCTTTTCTAAATCCTGCCATTCCAGACATAATTATTTTATCACAGAAACTATAGGTTCCCTACCTTAATGCTGCCATCAGTCTGTCACTGGTCCATGCCAGGCCCCAACAAAAAAGAGACACTCAATTACTGGCAACAGATAAAAGATACTTGCCACACGGCCAAACAACTTTGCTGGGGGGAACGGTGAATCATTCATTGCTCGCTTTTCATACGGTTGCCTACAATCCTTAGGTTTCCACAGTCACTGATCTTAGGCCTGTATGTATGAAGTATCTATATCTGTATTCATAAACATACTTTCAGTGTGCAGGAGGCTGCATGCATGCATCCTATCTCCTTAGCAAAGCTTGCAGCAGTTCCATCACGTCTGAGCGATGATAGAGACAGCGAGTCTGTTTTCTGCAGATTAGTGCTGTTCATTAGCTTGGTGATGAAGTCTCTCTTAGCAGAACAGTGGGCGGTCATGCCCCCTTTTAACACGGACCTTGGGAGCTCTGCCACAGCTACACACAGGCAAACAAATGCACAGACAGATGGAAGTTAAAATATGCCTCCTACTCCTATAATGCATTACAACCTCACCCAGCTACGGAATTCTTTTAACAGTTGCCAAAGTTGATTTTTGGATAATTTATGCAATATTTGGGAAGCCATAAGAGACTGATAAATGTGTAAATCCATTAAGAAGCAAATATTGCATTGGTAGAAAACATCAAGTGATCAAGAAATACAACATAAAATTACAATGAAAATGTCTTAAAAATGCTAATAATTAAAGAAACCCCTAGACCCCAATCTGGTCGCTTCAAAGAGCTTGACAGTGTGACATTATTACCGTAGCTGCTATCCACCTGAAAGCTCCTGAAATTGCCAAATAGCTGAACATACCCACAGCTGAGTTCAAAGCCTGGCTTGGCTGGTGTAAATAAATGATGTGCCAAACGTGGCCTGTCCATGCGTCACTGGACAAGTGTTGCCCAGTTCTTGGCATCAGTTTTCAGAGAAGCAAATGTCTGTCTTATAGTCAGAGTTGTCTCATAATAGAGCCAATGTTGTAATTTGTTTTTATAGATACCAATAGGCCAGTCACTCTTCCAACAGCATGATTTTGTTACTGGATGACAAATACTCTTTTGAAACCTAAAGGACAGTCGCACAGGCAACAGGGCTCACCAGGATATGGATTTATACTTTGAGCACAGACTAATGGGTTTTGTTCTGTAAATCTCAGACAGTGGTTTTGATTGATTATCCCCTGCTGTTGGGATACTGCTGCTGCTGTCACAGCTCAAAGAAACGTAGGCAACTTTTATCCACATTCACAACAAGGAACAGAAAGGACCTGTCCAGAGCTGCGTGTAACTGGGAATGTAATGGCTATTGATTGGTTTATTAGCTATATTGTGGTGTGGATAGCTTTCTTGCTACCCTTTGGTAAAACTAGACCAGTTGTTTAAGCCACTCTGGCTGCTGTTATCTGTTGTAAGATGACTTAGAGCCCCTCTGTGTTTTGAGTATTATTTTGCACACAAGTATATTGCCGTGGATAATACTACTGTTTCTGTACTTCGCAATCTCAGTTACGTATATTGTACCAAGGGCCTAAAATGTGGACCTTTTTGCTTTAAAGTTCTGTGAATTTGTCTCCGCAGCAGTTAAAAAAGAGTCCTGAAATCATTTCTTCTAATTAACCAGTATTTTCTATATGGACGGCCCATATAAGCTGGATCCAACCAATATTTTCCTTTGTTATACAAACCTAATGGCCTTCTATGGATATAATTTTTATTCCCTTTTGGGCCTTGCTTGTGTTTATTTTCTCCTTGTCTTGCTTGTCTTGTCATGAAAGTGTGTGTCCCATGACTATGGCTGAATCGTTATACTTGCATAAAAGGTAGATATTTATGGGATGCAGTGTTGTCAAGTGTTTTGTTAAAAGATGTCTCAGTTGTTACTGCTTAATTTTAATGATTGACATACATAAACTGTCTATGGTGCATTACTATAATTAGCACCTGTCTGGAGAACACCACTTTGCAAGTCCTTTGAGAGTTTTTATGCACTTCTCCTTCACATTCCCTTATAATTATTATATACTGTGTCTTTTTAAACATCTATCTGTGCAAACAAACAAACAAACAAACAAAAAGGAGACTGTTCAATATTCGAATAATTTGCATTTTCTTAAGACTAAGTGTAGCTTTCAAGTAAAACTGCATCAAGCATTGTAGATGTTACAAACAAGTACAATGAGGATCCATTTACTTTACAAACCAAGCGGTTGTCGTCATGATTAGAGAAAATGCCGATGAGATTTAGCCAACTTCCTCTTTGTGTCTTTGCTGTCCATTGCAGCCATGCTTAAGTTACAGAGAAACATAAGTTCGAGTGTGTTTTTTTTTCCCCAGCAATATAACATATTTCTGCATGAAACTCATTTGGAAAATACATTTTTCACTTAACTGTGTGTATTTAGGGTCTTTCTAATTTAAGCCAAAAAAAAAGTGATGATATGCAAGTACAGCAGTGCCTCTCAATGGGGCAAATTTCCAAAAATGTCTAAGAACAAGCAAAAAGTTTTGTTTCTCAAAAACTTGTCTAAATAATGTTATAAAAATGTACAATTTTGTGACCCAAGTAAAGAGATAAAAGGTTTGTTGATATGTGAAAAGACTGTTGAATGTCTTTTGTATCTTTTTCAAGGATAATTTGAGGCTTTTTTGTCTTTATTTCTACAGCAGGGAGTGGTGAGTTATCAGGCAGTGAAAGGAAACAGATGAGTGATGACATGCAACAAAGGTCAGCTAAATTCAACATGGGGACGTTGTGCCTACATGGTCAGAATCCTAAGCACGTGTCTGTTATATTTAATTGGGTACGCATCATAAGACACCTGTTAATGTGTGCGGTTAAGTCCTCCGTGCTAAATGTGCTTGCGCGCATTCATGTTCGACTGAGCAAACATGGTAGGAAGAGACTGCTGACTCAGCATCCAGCATTTCTGCAGTCTTGCAGAAGATTTGGGGAAGCCAAAGAGGCTCAGCTTATTCCAGCGAGGATCTTATCGCTGGACCTGACTTCATTGTGTTTGCCTGTCTGCTTGTCTCAGCGTACAGTGTCTCCTGATAGCCTCTTTAGCAGCAACATGACATAAAAAAAACTTTTGCACATAACCTTTATACCTAACATGGCCCCTGCTGCTATTCTGTGCATGAATGAGTGCAAATTTGTTCCGCCATTATCTTCCCGTTTCTCTCCATGTTAGTAAGACAATGCTTCACACCAGACTCCTTTGTTTAACCGTGTAGGTGGAAAAAACCAACATGATAATTAGGGATGATTAACAAGACGCTTCTGCAGGAGATCAAATGATTCTCATCAAAGCCAACACAAGCCCTAACACCTCCTCACTGCCTCGTGTGTGTGTGTGTGTGTGTGTGTGTGTGTGTGTGTGTGTGTGTGTGTGTGTGTGCCCACTGAAGCAAACTAGCTTGTTGTCTCAGGATCTGAAGAACCTTCTGTCACCGCCACCTTTGCCGTAGCCCCAAGGAGACGCGGTAGGTGAGGATGGCGGAGTGTGAAAAAGTGTTTTAAAGTGAACTTCCGTTGCCATGTAGGCGGAGAATGAAACAGTTACTTTGTGGCAATCTTGAAATAACAATTTGAGGCTCACTTAGAGAGAAAGGACAGAGACGGTCCATATGACCAGTCTGTCCTTTGGTATATACCAGGACAAAACAGATAATTAAACATATAACAGTGATATTATAAATCATCACAAAGACTGGCATGAGGAAGGTGAGGAAGATTCTTATACAAGACAAGGAAAACTAGGGCCCAATACTTATTGATCAACAATATGTTTGTAGACATATTACTTACGGGTCTGGCTCTGACCGTCTCCTGAGGCTTGACATCCATCTTCATCATCACAGTCTGTGCTGCTGCCCTCCTCTCCACTGCCCAGCTCATCCCAGGCCTCCATCTGGCCCAGTTTTGGAAACCTTTCGTAGGTCTCCTGAACCACAAACACAGTAATACAATTTATTACACACAGGTTTATATATAATATTAATCTTTAGCCTGTAGGTCAATCCTTACAGGTCTTCTTCAGTTATCCTATATAAGCTACGCTTCTACTGTCTCTGTCTCTTTAACCCTTTTGACACATATACTGCAACTTTATGTGTCAGCACATCTGTACAAGTGAAAGGTGTATATAGTGTATATAGTCTTGTGCTTTCTGAGCTTCTGTAATATGTGAATTTACCAATTGTGGAGTCAATAAAGTTTATCTGATCTAATCTTAAATGCCCAAATTTTTTTTGTCCACAGTTTTCACGCAGCTGCTCATCCGTGAAGCCACTGATACTGTCATTTACTGATCAGCATCAGATTACATCAGTCTAATATTTTTTGAGCTCGTGTTTTTAATCTTCATCCTCTACAATGTGCAAACATCAGATTACAGTTAGAAAAGCGGTGCACCACAAAGCGTCCCTCCTGTCGGGCAGCAGTCACACGCCAGAACAGGGCGGGACAAAATAATCGCTGCAGAGTCGGCACACTGGAGGCAGCTCATTGTCCCTGTCTGCTTCCATCAGTTTTTTTTTATTTCGAGACTCTGTATTGATATTAAAGCAAAAACAGTCATCATTACAGATGAGTCCTCCTCCTCCTTGCTCTGCAGGCGCCACCTCTCTCCTAAACCAACATATGTGAACACATCTGATGATCCTAATGCATGCTGCATGTGTGAAATGACACACTTGGACAAAGTCCGGGCCTGAAGCTTAGGACAGCTCAGAGTGCATATGTGAAAACAAACTTCGCACAACACAAAGGTAATTAAAGTAAAAAAAAAAAAAAATGCATTCTCATAGCAAATCAGAGATCTTGAAACCTGTAAGTGGGTGGAGTGTTTCCCAGTGGAATATTATGATTCTCTGTGTCCCCTGTGTACCTTTTCTTGCTCTGATATATCAATCCTTGTAAATGTCAGAAAGGGCCCACAACAAATGATACATAGCAACCTGGGGAAAAAGAAGAGCTGTGTGGGCGGTGTAAAATGAAGACCTTGGGTGGTAAGATGACATGTTGCGTTTAATTGCAACCACATTTTAAGAGAAACATTGATTACAGGGTTGAGAAAGAGCCCCCAAAACAAAAGGTAGTTTTATAACTATGTACCATTTTCGTTTATGCAGCAAAACTTTTTTTTTTCCAAGTCAAGTCAAGTCAAGTAACACTTTGTTTGTCCTCAGAAGGGCAATTGGTTGTGTAGCAGTAAAAAATAGCAAGGATGCACAATGTTACACATTATCAACACACAAAGCAATTAAATACATATAATAAGAAGTAGAAACGTAATAAATAAGAACTTAATGTTAAAGTGCTTTTAAAAATGACACATATTTTCCAGGCGTGGTTGAGCTGATATAAACTTTTACTATTGTTTGAGTTAAGCAGAGAAATGGCTCAGGCTATGAAGGAGTGTTTACAGCTGGTTTTGGGTAGTGGGTATTTGAAGAAGGGACCCCAAGGGAAGGTTTGAATCTGTATAGGTGCAGGGGGTGGGTGCTGTGAGACAGGATGGATTGCCTTTTTTTTTAAATTAATTTATTTTTTTAATGAAACTCAATTTACTCTTCCTTTGGTAAGGAGACCAATTAAATTACCCGATACCATAAAACTAGCCATCTTTTAGATGCACGATTTATTTATATGGCTATTAGTATGTCAAATATCTGCAAATATCTATTGGCATCTGTATATTTCCCCAGAGTGCAAAATCCTCCATACAGTATAAGCTTTTCATGTATCACACCTTTTCATTAGATTATAAATATTTCTGTCACAACTGATGAAAAGACTGCTTCATTGGTCGATAGACTAAATCATCTGTATTTTTATTTCACTCTTGTATCTAATACCTGGACCTATATAAACCATATCACACCGCACTCTGACCACAGTTATGCATGAATACCGTCTCAGCCTGGAGTGTAAAATACTACTCTTTATGATGGTCCTCTTTCTCAGCATGGGGCCAACTAATTGGACCACCTGCTGGCCCTTCCTGCTGTCCACCATCATCAAGGTGGTCTTTGTTCCATCACACCATGTCTGACAAGAAGCTCTCCTGACACAACAACAAATGATCCTTTGGAGTACGAGGCTAAGAAAGAGGCATGAATACCAGATTTTTAGAACATGTGGGGCTACAGAGACACACACACTTTGGTTATTTTGACACGCACGCACGCACACATACACACACACACACACACTCACTCACACACACAATGAAACATTCATGAGGAAGCTGACAAGATCAATCGTGGTACACAGCTGACCTTCATATGGAGGAAACAACCACTAAAGACACATTGAGAGGTGGGTGGGAGGAACGGAGGGGTTGAGGTGTTGAGCGATGACTAGCATCCTTCCCACTGACGCCAGACTCTGACTGTGTCACTCAACTCACCAGACAGCGAAGGTGACCTTTAACCGGTTGTCTCCTAAGCCTTCGGCACCCCAAAAGAAACATTTAATGAAAGCAGACAAGCATGCGTATAGCCTATATACTGCTTACAATGCAAAACTATCCAATCCTGAAACAAGACTAAGAGTCTGCAGCCATATTAGCACCTCTGTGGGGCTGCACTTAAGCTCCACAGTGCTTTCTTGTCTCTAGTTTTCAGCTAATGTCCTGATCTATTTTGTTACACTCATCTTTGCCTCTTGTTTCAGATACTTCACTTCCTGCCCCTGTGTGTTTCCCGCCTGTGTGACTACCTACCCTGCCCTACTCAGTTTCATCTGTCCCTCATTAGCCCTCCTCCTTTGTGTATTAAGTCTTTGAGCTGTTCTTTGTTTGTCGCTAGTTCATCTAAGCTTTTAGTATTCCAGCATTTTTTCCTGTGTTCCAAGAAATATTTATATTCTGTTTCTGTGTACTAGCATTTTTGGATACCTTTGTGAAGAGAAGATCTATGTACCCAACCTTTTTGCAAGTAAAGAATTTTATTCTATCTGTCCAGTGTTTGTGAGTCGAGCTGTTGGCTCCAGTGTGATAAATGATGTTTAGAAGGTATGATTTTCAACTTATTAACCATCTTAGCTTAGTTTAGCATTTTAGCATGTGAACATTTGCTAATTAGCATTACAAACACAAAGTGCAGCTAATGCCTCAGTCACACTACATGACTCAAAGTCATCAGATCACTGTTTTTCACTCTACACAACTTTCTGTCTTGTAATCGGAAATCTTGAAGTCGCTGTGGTTTGCGTACTATATGATGCGTGACAGGGAATCCATGACAAGTCTGCCTGGTCTCAAGACTACGTTGTGTCATGAAAACAAGCACCAGAAGTGACATTAATTAGTTAATGAGTTAGTGACATTAACTCTGAAGCCTCAGTCTGCAGCCTGTTACTGTTGCAGCTGCTGGAGGTGGAGCTAGTTTGAACTAGTTCAAATCTACTTTTTGCAAATCTTAACTCTATATTTTGCTTTTTTGGTTCCAGTGCTCTTCTTCTACACTCCTCTCCTCCACCAGCCTGGGTCTGCTCTCATTTGCTGTAGCTGTTGCATGGCACCCCAGCCTAGCCTTGACACGACCAGGCGTTAAACCTGTTTGATATCTTTCAGACGTCTGCAAGGCATCAGCAAGCTCTTGGGCGAGTGTAAATTCAAGGCTAAAAATCCTGTAGTGTGAACTTGGCATTAGACTGATGGAAATATCATTCATGTTAGATTTTTGTATTGCAAGTATTTGGTATTGGACAGGGCAGAAATTTTCACCTGGTGACGGGAATTAAAAAAGTAAGGGGAACACCAAAGTCATAATCATCTTTGCCAAATTTCTTGGCAATCCAGCCAATAGTTGTTAAGATATTTCACACAAAGTTTCATTCTTTGGGATCAAATATTATTTGTACAAAAGTTCATGCCAATTCATCCAGTCATTGATGAGATACTTCAGTCTAGACATTTCTAACTTGAAAGAGAATTGTATAAAAGAGTACATGCCCAGACAGTCAAGGCCTTAAACTGAAAAAGAGTAATGAGGAACCTACACAAAGCTTAGCTGATTCTGATGTATAAATGTTTGATTGCCAGCAGTAATTCTGCAGCAGCTCTGCTGGTGTCATTGACATCACAAGGGCAGTCACAAACATATCAGTAATTCTTCTTGCTTGTCTTTCTCATCGGGACACTGGGAGAGGACAGCTTTCCTGACGCCGGTGGGTATGTCTGATATTGTATCTCATTACATTTGTCATTTACACCATTTTAACTTAATGCGAATGTGCCCCCTCTCACTCTGGCCTGAGTGAGTGAAACGATTGCCACAGTGAAATGAGACATCTACTACCACAACACAAGGCCAAGCTTCATGAAACTCGAGTGGGGCCCTTTACTGGAAGCAGGTAAAACACATCACTTATGCTTCCCACAAAAGTAAAGGCCTTTGGCAAATGCTTGGTGGCTCAGTTTTCACGGATAGACAGATACGTACAAGAGGATTACTTAGGAAAAATATGAACAATATTAGACGCTGGTTATAGCTGTGCATTTTATGGTTATGGATTGACTCACATTACAACCTGTTGACAGGCTCTTTGTGTCTCTTTCTCTTTCTCCTGTACTTGTTCTGCCTGTTTTGAGGCTGCAATGTGATATGTTGTGTTAGAAGGAGATACTTGGGTTAGGGGACTCATACAGCATGTACTGTATGGTACTGGTATGTCTCATAACTGTTCTCTTTCTGTGAAATACAGGACAAAGTGCAATGATCTATGTACAATAACATAAGCTAGAAAGTTTCCATCCACTGGTTCAGTGAAGATATTTTAGCTAAGGCTGTGTATTGGTACTCAAGAGCAGTTCATCCTGAAATCAAAAAATGTTTTTCTTTCTGGCGTGTAGTGAGTCACTTGAAAGTTACTGGGATTTGTACTCATTTTTTAAACCCTGGTGGTACACAAGCTATTTCTTTTGGTATGCGGAAGAATATCAGAAATATTTTCTTAAAATTAAATAAATCATTTCAAAAATACATTCAATCAAACTGCTGCATTTTATTTCAGAGACAACACACAAAATATGAGATAACTGAAATGTAAGTTAAAAGAAGTTTGTCTCAATGTCAATCTGCTATATAGCACGCTCATATATCATCCATGATTACCAGTATTTACGAGCTAAACTGTGATGGCGGGATAATAAGCAGAGGTAATTTGAAGAGACTAAAAATAAATGCTTCAAAAACACTGCAATCGTGGCTTAAAACAGGAACTATTACAAAGAGAAGTGCAGATCAGGAGGAGATTATTGTGCTAATGGCTACTTAAGAAGCGCCAGTGACGTTTCCACAGCACCTGCTACCACCAAATCGCACAAAACAGTTAGGTGGCACTTGGAGAGCTCAATATTTTCTGAGGTGGTATACCGTATAACAAGTTTGAGGAACAGTGTTTTAAACAATCCCAAGCCCTAAGTTTAGCAGAAACCTGCTAGATAAAGGAGGACAGACAGTAAGAGAGAGAAAACATCTTTCTTGTTTCTGGACAGCAACTGTGATAAACCCATTAACCTTTTTTTTTATGTAAAGCAAGTGCATAAATTCAATGCACATTCCATGTGTTTGTGAGGAAATGCTCTGCCGAACAGCAGAGTGTTGTGTACCAACACCATCCAGATAACCATGTGGGTATTAAGCTAATAACCGTGCCGTTCAGGGGACGTTTAACACAATGCTGCTTGGCCCAGCTGTCCTTAAAGCATGTTAATTAGGGAAGGAATCAATTAAGGGGCTGTCGCTGTGGAAACCACAGTCGGGCCGTTGTAGAATTGTTGGTTGGCTGCTGTCCAATGCAGTTTGTTGGTTTGTTTTGACTAAGTCGGGACTGCAAAACTGCCCAAACTTCCCTGTTATTTTCTTTCTGTTCAAATTTCTGCTCTGCTGAGGTAATTTCAAAACTAGCCAAACACGCACAGGGAACTTAATTGTTGTAGTCCAGCAACACAGTGAAGAAGCAAATTTCTCATTTGTCCTTGGAGCTAAAAGAAGAGAGATATACAATATTCCAAAATGAGTTCTTAAGGACTGTTGAATGCATAATATGCAGTGAATAGTCTCTCTCTCTCTCTCTCTGCTGTCTGATAGAAAAATACTGTTGCTGCACTGAGGACCAGCTCTGGGTTTCAATGAGTGTCTTAAGCAGTTTTCAAATTGGCTTTTTTCCTCCGGTTTTCCATCTTCTCGGCAGCCATCACATCAGGAGAGAGTTCACACATATTATATGCTAAGCTGTGTAAGTTAATTTCAAATACAAATAATAATGCGAGTCTGAAAAAATATTTTCTACCATCAAAAATGACTCTCGGCCCACAGATGAACATAGTGGCCCGTGTTTAACACCACAAAGGACAGTCTATTTCTGTCACGAAAAACAACAACAGCCTCTCAAAGGCTCGTCCTTCTGATCTGTCACACTGCACCGTATGGTAAATGTGAGCAAGTGGGCAGAATATTTCAATAGCAGAAGCCTTTATGTAACGTGAAAACCCTACAGGGACAGATGTCTTTGTTCTCACATGACTATGCCATCTCTCTCTGACACGCAAAACAATATTGAATATCACTGTGCTGTTGGATTACATGGAGGTTTGCTGTTTCAGAACAGCATGTTAATGTCAGTACAGGCCTTACAGACATGAAGCTATTTCCCCACTTCTTACAGACCTAGTGTGAACTAAATATAGTTGGAGGGTGACCTACTGCAACTGTATATTCCTTAAAGTTCCCACGAAGTTAAAATCAATGTTTGATACACATATGTAACGTACTATATGCCACCTATACACCAGCAACAATGGCAAAAAAAGGCATTTACTGGCTGAACATGGCAGAAATGAAATATAATATCGACAAGTATGTTTTCATTAGTGTATAATCACTTGAAAATAAGAACTGTTCTGTTTCTGTTATCTTAGAACGAGCCTTTATATCTACAGAGGGCTCAGGTCCTCTTCCATGGAGACTACCATGTTGCACCTCTATTTCTGCACAGCAGATTTTTACATAGGTTCTCCTTCACACTTGGAAGGGGAGAGCGAGATGAGGTGTGTGCAATCTGCAAGCTCACCACTAGAAGCCACTAAATCCCACAAACTGGTCCTTAAAATATCATTGGAAGGTTTAAAATTGAGCCGTTTCTCTTCAGTGCTGAAGGTTGCTCGGTTACACATCATTATTTTAAATAGGTCAAGATGACATGGTGATGATGTTCGTGCACGGTGTATGCTGGTACTGTACATTTTCCATTAACTTCAGCGGGAGGGATGTGAAAGTGAAACAATCAGTTGAAGTGTTGAAACTCACATCTACTTCGAGGTAAGGTTTGCAACCGCACATGCCAAGTAAAACAAACAAGTAGTGACAGATTGACAAAGAAAAACAGACAGGCACAAACAGAGAAAGGAAAGGGCAGGAGACACGGAGGGTGTGAGAGTCTGAGAGAAAAGAAAACAAATTAGTATTAATTTGTACAAACTGTTCAGGCAGTAAGACTGAGCCTGTTGTTGTGCAAGCAGGTGGGGGGTAAGTTAGGAGGAGTTGAACAAAAACAAGATGCCAGCCTTGAAATTACCCTGGCATCCGAAGGCAAATCAGGTATTCCCGCAAGACTTTGAATAAAATCCCAAATCATGAAATATTTTCTAGTCCTCCTCTCACCCTGCCAACTCATTCTCCTCTCTGTTTCTTTTCAAAAGCATTCTTCAGTCAGAGGATGATGGGGCATGTTTGAGAGCATCAAGGGCTGAATTCCTGCATGTATTTGACTGCATCCCAGTCACACTAAAATCTGTACTGCCAGGAGTAACCAATCACCTTCTGAAGGAGTTTTGGAAGGAAGATGAGGCTAAAAGAACACGTGTGTGCGTGTGTGTGTGTGTGTGTGTGTGTGTGTGTGTGTGTGTGCTTCACCACCAGGCTACTGTGGAGACATAATATCCAGTTCCAGTTTTATGTGGAAACAGAAAATCTGATTATGAAATGTAAAAATGTGAAATGTGGTCACCGGGGATGGGATATGAATACTGCAACTGTCGCAGTCGCTGTGTAAGTGTGTGCGTCTGTGCATGCGTCTGTGCATGTGTAATATGTGGGGTACTGCTGTCAAACTAGTGAGCCGGGATCATAAGTCATAACCTTTGTGTGCCCACACTGAGACATGTGCTCTTTTTCTTCCCTGACAATTTGAAACAGTATCACCTCATTGAGGGCAGTCGCGGTAAAACTGCTTATGTGGACAGAGAAATAGAGAAGGGAAGGAAAAGCTGGAGGAGACTGAAGGAAAAACTGACAGTGGTAATCTTTTAAAGTCTGCAGAAGTCCTCCCAACTTTTAAATTAAAATTCTCTCCATTCTCTCACATACTGTACAGGCTCGTGATGCTTTTGTGTAAGCACAAACATCAGCTGAGAGGCAGAATGAATATGTACTGTGTGTGTGTGTGTGTGTGTGTGTGTGTGTGTGTGTGTGTGTGTGTGTGTGTGTGTGTGTGTGTGTGTGTGTGTGTGTATACGTCCTGGGCTTAAGGGGAAATAGATGCAATTCTCTCTACATTTCACATCGCCTAACCAAGAAAATACAGCTGAATGAGAAAAAAAAAGAAGTATATTTCCCAAGCATGAGCATGACAGACAGAGATGGAGCCGTCTAGGAAGAGCGACAGGCTGCAAACAAACATGGCCGTAGATGCACTGCTCAGCCATTCATAACTGTTGATTCTGTGACAGACATGACGTATTGTTTTTGTGGATTAGTGGCGCCTGTTATGACCAATCATTTTCCATACAATTCATGATCAATAAGAGAGCCTGACAGAATAAGCAGGTTTTGGACTGGACAGTAATGGTAGCTGTCAGAGTTTGGACTTTAGCAAAACCCTGCACTGCCATCCACAACATGGAAAATGAAACGGATTCAAAAGCGAATTTAAAATCAAAGGCGGACCAACGCAGCCAGCCAAGAATTTTCTGCTGTTGTCCTTTTCCATGGTTAAAGATGAGGCCAATGAAAACTCTTTATCCAAAGCTGACGGACAGATCTTTTGCCTTGTTGACTTTCAGATGTGAAATCTAAATCGAAGACTACGAATCCTCAACAGATTGCTGACCACCAGGCTGCTGACTTCTTACAGTTACACCAGTTATTGAGACAATATCAGCTCCGGCCAAAAAAAAATCTATTATCATATGGGTGGAAACACTCATTCAGTGACCACATTCACCTCTGCCAAGGCCACACAAACCTTCACTATGTTATTTTGATGATAACAAAAAGTTTTAGATTTCTGAGTGTGATCTGCATCAGTGTATAGATAGCGATGATCAATGCTCATTGGCTGATAGCAGCCATCTTTTTTCTGAAGAAATATCCAAGTCCCATCTCAAAAAATTAGACTCATGATTTCTTAGTTATTGCCATTGAAATTAATCGTGTATGTGTATGTGTATAGCACCATAAAACCAGATTGCTTGGAGTAAAATTACACAACAGTTGCTGAAGTTTGGTTCAATTAAAGAGGCATGTTAAACCAGTTTTGCACAAGAGTACTTAATTACTTTTTTGTTGTAACAAGCAACTTAACATGTGAGTTCTGCCATTCAAATACTTTAATTTATTATGATTCTAAATAGGAAGTGTGATACAGTTAAAACTACCAAATTCCCACCACTGCTTGTACTTTGAGACAAAAGAATAGTGTAGTCATGATACTGGAATTTCTAGTTTCGATACAATACCTTGAAAAATATTGATATTCAATACCATTTTGATACCAAAGGGGAAAATTGGCTCGCATTGGCACAATATAACAAGGCAAAAGACGAGAACAACACAGCACTAAGTAAGTAAGTGAGAGGATGTGAGACTATGTAGGCACTGCAGAAAAGAGAAGAGAGAGTGAGGAGGTGCAGCTGGTACAGGAGTATCGATACTGTGAAAAATGAGTATCGAAAGCATTTCAAATATTCAGCGTCAGTATTTCAATGTTTCTGACAACACTACATAGGAAAGACATTGAAAGACATGAAATTGCAGATTATCTCAGGTCGGGTCTTCAGATGGATGTACAACAAATTCACCATGATCTAATCTTTGTTCCAGCCAGTACCCTAACACCATCCAGACTAGTGCAGCCGTGAAGAGGGTTCTGAGCTTTGGTAGACACGTCAGAGGATACAACTAACTGACGAAAAACCTCCTGTGTTGTAAAAAAGGAAAGTACAGAGAATGTGCAAGGAATCGCAAAGTTGTTTTCATATTTAGTGATGCAAAAATACTCTAATGAGTTCCATGTCTCAGTAGGTAACACTGTAACATAACAAATTACTTTTCAATGGCAGTACACTTGTAATATAATGAGTTTCTTTTGAAAGTAATGTTCCCCAACACTGGATTGAACACAATTCATAGTTCAATTCAATTCATAGAGGAGTATAAAAAAGGTGTATAGAAAAACTGTTTAAAGTGGCTGACTCTATGTCTTGGCAGAAATGTTCCTGGGCAAATACTGAAAACTTTGTCTTGAACCAAGAAATGCAGAAAAATGTTGCTTCTTCTCTCAGGAGTTAAGAGCCAAAACAAAATATAGTTTTAAGTGGCCACATGGTTGTGTTCTCCGCAACATAAACTGATCAGTTCCACCAAATTTCATGCAATCTGTCTGAAATTCTGAAAACAGAATTCGTTTGTACTTTTGAAGATAAAAAGCACATTTCCCAAGAGGTCTGAGTAATAGTTTGAACATTTTTTAAACAATGGCGGAGGCACACACCCCTGCTCTGCAAGCTAGTGCAAGCCGATTCTGTTGTTAACCGTTAGTGACACTTTATTGGCCCTGACCTCACGTAACCCTTATGAGTCAATCACAACAACACGCTGTGGCATTGGGCCGTCACACCCTGCTCCCGTCAGGCGCTGGCTGAGGCAGAATGTGTGTGTAATGTATGTACAAGTGAATAAACTTTGGCTTCTGTCAGGCGGGTGACAGAGATGTTTGAAAAAATGTATGACAGTTTGAGTGACATCAGCGATTTTCTGAGAGCGTGTTCCAACAGCTACCTAGCTGATGAAATGTCTGTTGTGTGAGATGTGAGGGTCAACAGACAGTGAAGCCTGCTGGGAAGCAGAGGCCTGCCAGACTTCAAACCGGGCTACAGAAGTCCTTATAAGGCAGGAGCACAAAAGGTTGATATAGTACCACTCCATGAAAGCCCATCATCAGAGTTATCATCAGCACACGTACTGCATTAATCAGCACAGGTTCAACAGTGCATACAATTTTGTTGCAGTGTATGTGAGACACAGGCAAGAAAAATAAGATTTATAAGAATTATCTATCTGTCTATTTTACCACTGTTTTCTAGGAAATTATGTTATTACAACAAAGTAATGTATATTAGAGCTGCTTAACAGACCTTTTTCAAAACAGCCATTTTGACATGAAGTAGTAGGGAAAACACAGGTATTACCAGTGGAACTAATTAAAGCGATGGTTCACCCAAAAATGAAATTTCACTCAATATCTACTCACCCCTGTGCTGATGTGAGGATGGGTGAAGATCTCCAGTTCACAAAACACTCCCTGAGCTTCAGCAGAAAACAGTGTTGCAGCCAAAGCCAGTACAATTGATCCGCGTGCACACGCCTGAAGCGGGTACACAGGCTCTCGCCCAAGCGGCGCGACATGAGATATACAAGATCCCGTAATACCTTCACATCTGCGTTTACACGCCACCTGGAAGCGACTCAGACAACAGGGAGCACTCTGGTCAGAAATAGTGACTTGTTACACGCAGTCGACTTTGCAAACTTTCAACAAAGAAGAAAATGTCCGAGGACTTCGACATAGAAGAGAGTAATCGTTACTTTGCTGCAGCCGCGCCACTTGGGTGAGAGCCTGTGTACCCACTTCAGGCGTGTGCATACGGATCAGGTCTGAGAGGCTACAGCTGACATTTAGGCTAAAAACATGGTGTAAATGGCGTCTTTTTGGGGCAAATTTTAATGTTGGTGCTTACAGACACTTGGATTACACCACACGAGCAATATGGAGACATTTTGTGTTCTTTTTTTACATTTTAAAATTGGTCACCATTCACTTCAATTGTACTGGATTTGGCTGCAATGCTGTTTTCCACTGAATCTGCTGGAGTGTTTTGTGAACTGGAGATCTTTACCCATCTTCATCTATGTAGAAAAGAAAACCAAATTGTAAAGATAGTTAAAAGATGTTGCTGGGCGACCTCTAAAAGAAACATATATTCACATCTTAAGTTATCTCAGTTTTTCAATCAAATCTTCCTCAAGAACTGATCTGAACTTGAGTTGAACTCAGTTGAACTTTCAGGATCAAAACTGAATCAAATCAGGAAATCAGTGCAAATATCCAGATATACTGAGAACATTTTTACAGCCTATCATCCCAAATTTAATATTTTCATTTAAAAACACAAAAGAAAACAAAATCTCTCTCCTTCCTTCAAATTCAAAAATATTTGATAAACATGTGAAGCCATGGGAGCCTGTAATCCCTGTTGCAGATAACCTTGGGAACACCGTGTTTTGGTTTTAACAACTGCACACCATATCACACTGAAAAAGGGGGATTTTCATTTGTAAGTGCCAGAGACAGAAACGGGTCACATATTTTCTCCGTATGACAAGAAACACTGTCTGCATGGAACCAAAACCCACGAGGAGTGTAAACATGACCCAATGTGGAAAAACAGTCACAGTTCACCGGATGTCTGTGCGTTTTGCATCTAATTACGATGGTAAAAAAAAAAAAAAAAAGTCATGCTTAAATTAGAGTCTGGGTTCATGAGGTTTGGTCGGCCGAGCCAGCAGAAGGCCGTGGGCAGCGAGTCTTGTTGCTGTGTCGTTGCCACAGCAGCAGCAAAGAGCAGCAGAGCTCCTGTGAAGGCCAGCTCCATCATCTTCTTCAAGTGGAAAGAATCTGTCCCCTCCCTGTGACACCCTGCCAGCTCAGCCCCGGCTCTTTCTTCATCCCCGGACTCCACTTAGTCTTTAAAGCTCAAACCCTTTCTGACTGCTACACTCACTGCTGAAACAAAAAAAGAGACATATCCCCCTCAGGCATATCAAAGTCACTGATTGGCTGTGGTTGTCTTATACGACCAAACCTAAGTGCTTTTCAGGAGTTAATATAGCATATTTTATTTTGTTTATTTTTACAGTCTTCTAAATAGAAAGCACAGGCTGTCCTCACTAAGAAGAGCACATGTTAACTGAGTCCCTGCAGTCACTGATAGATCCAGGGATCGAATAGATCCACAGAGAGGATGTGCTGACTGTGTGTTTAACACTAGTAAGGATTCTCTGATGTGGAACCTGGTTGGGCTCCTGGCCAAACCAGACAGTAAAGCCGTAGTCCCTCTCATCAATCACACATACGACTGGCCTCTCTGTACCGGATTTTTATGTCTATGAATCTTTCCAACTCTCCATATTATTTTTGGGGCATTTTGTTGCTTTTTGTGCCTATTTTAGCACAGCCAGACGTTTCTCCAGCACCGTGTCAGTGCAGGAGAAAGGTCTGGCACCACTTGGGTCGGGTTTTGCCTAGAGCCTTTTTCAATACCAGCACTAAAACAATACTTTGGTACCAGTGCTGAAATTGTGTCTGAAGCTATGCTTTTTTTTTTAAAAAAAAAAGAAGAAGCACAAAATCACAGTTGACAATATTAAAGAATGTCTTTTTTTAATGCTACAGCAAAATTTGACTTGGAAATTCAACAATAAATTATTGGTTAACAGTTTAAAGTTTACTGAAATATATAAATAAATACAAAACACTAACATTTCCATAAGTAATTCATATAATGAATAAAACCTAACCCAGCTACAATAACTTAACACTGAAACAGTTGCAGTACTAAAAACAGCAAAATAAATTTCGACTTGCTATTTTTGGTATTCTACAAACTCCAGCTCGGTCCATTAGGAACCACTCGCACAGGAACCAGTGCCAATATGCCATTTAGTACCCAAGTCTAGGCTCTGATGGAACATTTTCATGTTGGGAGTTATGCCATGGAATAAAAATGTCAAAATCCCCACAGATGTTAAGTTAACAGCTACTAGCTTCTTTACGTTTGTGCTGTCAGTGACCAGGTGTTAACTATCCATTTTTTTAGCTTTTGAACTCCTTTTTCTAGGGATTTTTTGGCCTGTTCCCATAGGAAATCCTTCTCAGTTCCTAGTAGAACCTTTTATACAGGGTCTACTTTGAACCTTTTCAGAGGGTTCGCTGTAGAACCTAGTAAAGAGGGTTATTCCTAGAATCATCTGTGAAAAGTTTCACCCACAACCCCCTCTGAGAAGTTCTACGGAGAACCCTTCGATGGTAAAATCATTCCACACAGAACCCTCCCTGCTGGTCCTATCCACCTTTTAAAAGAGCTGACAAGAACCCACCAAGGGCGTTCTACTGGGAACCCTTTTACATTCCAAAACCTTCATCTAGAAAACATGCTGATCTAAAAATGCATACATTTTACAAGGGTTTCATCAATACCTCTCTTGTCTTCAGAGGGTCCAATGAAAAACCATACTGTATTCTACAGATGAATCCCATAGATTGTGTACTGTAGTCGTCCGTCATTTTAACAGTCATTGTTCACATAGAAAGAAATCTTTTAACAGCTGTGCTTTCAACAATCCTTAAAGAACTCTGTCTTCCAAAAGGGGTTCTTTGGATGACCGGTGCATTTAATGAAATTGCTAGTCCTACAAAGAACCCTTGACAAACCCTTTCTTCTAAAAAGGGTTCTTCAAAAACAAGTGCTTCTGGGTAGAACCTCAGCCCTTCAGAAAACACCCCTCTGGAGTCCTTAATTCCTGGAGCGTAGGTCGCTAGCTTGGAGATTGTTTCCCATGGCGATGAAAACTTTGAAAACACAGATAGCGAATGCAGTCTGCAACAGGCAGCCAATGACAGGCGTGTACCCACAGTCTACGTCCAGTGAGTCAGACTTATTTTGGATAGTACAGCCAGAGACAGACAGGAAAGAGGGGAGAGAGAGAGAGAGAGAGAGAAAGAGAGAGAGAGAGGGCGGAGATGACATGCAGCAAAGGCCCACAGGTTGGAACAGAACTTGGGCTGCCGCTGAAGATTTAGCCTGCATACATACTCTAACAAGTGAGATAACAGGGCGCCCTGATCCACCACAGCTTTCACCGTTTCTAAAAATGCTATCTAGGTTTGTGTGTGTGTGTGTGTTTGTGTGTGTGTGTGTGTATGTGTGTGTGGGTCAGAGAGAAAATTAAGATGGAAATAAAGCGTGAGAATGAGCATCTGGGTGTTTTTCCCCTGTGTTGCATGTTGCCACTGACTTTGCGTTTACCGTAGCGCAAATTGACAAACTGACAAATGATCTGGCCTAAATACTCACATGGAAACAGATAGAGCATTGTAAAAAGATCCCCACCCAAAAACAGCTGGACTGATGGCCTGGAATCAAAAATCCACTTTGAAACATTTATTGTCCACATTAGCAACATTTACAGGCAGAGAGACAGAGCGAGAAAGAGGATAGTCAGAGGAGACACACGGGGGAGGACCATAACTTGGCCTACTCACTTAATGGACCATTTTATAGGAGGTCAAGAGATTTCTGCTTTTCCTGAGTGTGTTTGTGTGTTATTTCCAGCTCTTTACGCATTAGATACATGAAGATTTTTCACTGTGAATCTGTAAATCTGTAAACCTGTCTACCACAGGCTCTGTGTGTGCACTTGAACACACAAACACTCATTTTGAATTTGGCTCTGGGTGCTTTAAGAGGAGAACGCCATGGGTAGATGAGGGGTCAGAGTCTGTGATACATCAGTGGCGGTTTCCCAATCCTCTTAGTGCCACAGTGCTCTGGATCTAACTACTCTCCAGTAGGTAAAAATATACACGTCTTAACCCCACTAATCCCGGAAATGGAGGTTATTCAAATTCGGAAAAGCTCGGATTAGGGATTCAATGAAATACCTGCAATACCTTTTAAACGGAAAAAGAAAATATCCATGCAATTTAATACCGGTGCACAGTTTTGCTTATTTTCACGGAAAATAGCAACCCAAACTAACTCCACAGTTCAAAGAAGTCAAACACACAAACACCTCTAATTACACACCTAGGACTAACACAAAAAAACAAATCTTAACCCTGATAGATCTTCTGTATCAGTCTAAACTACTTCAAAGTAGTAACTTTTCAAAAATGTCCTCACTTTGAGTGTCTGAAACTCAGAGTGGTTCTCACAGAGATAAAAGTACAAGAACACACATGCAACGAACCAAAATTAATAACCGTAGAGACACTAAATTGATTATATCTAGTCCACAGACACCGAGACGTCTCAGCAAATGCATTATTTAACAATGTTTCCTTCTGTTAAGCTTTTTCTTCCTGTCAAGGTCAGGGTTTTCATTCTCAGTGAGGGGTTGCCAGAATTTGAAATCGTCCTGCTGTGTAATATCAACAGATCAGATGTTTAAAGGAATATATTTATTTAAAGATGTAATCAGTAACACTTTACTGGCTCTTTCCAGCAACTTAGCCGCAACGCATCAGCAGAGGCTCGCAGGTGTTGCTGTTCAATGCCAAAATCTTTGCTGTTGCCTCGATGGCTGCAAAGATTTTAAGCACATTGAATAGACTGAGCCTGGCCGGCTTTGTGTATTTGCTGCAAATGCTCTATATTCCCAGATCCCCTGAACTACCCACTGTGTAAGTTTCATTTCTCATAAATCTGAGAGAACAGCGGTGTAGCATTGTAACATGGAGGGATCTTAGGACTGCGATGCCTCAAAACTTGGACTTTCCTGCCTCCTGCTATCATTCTACAACTTTAAAATGTAGGATGGAATACTTTCTTTTCTTGCTCGCTCAACTAAAATTACTGCCTCGCAGGCGGAAGCCTCTACCAACCAGTCAGGTTTCCATTTTCATCCATGTCTGCCCAGACTATTGAGAACTTCAGAGGAATTTAAAAAAGACATCAAGTGTATTTTTTGGTGACTATATAACTATACTGACATGTATGATTCTGGTGAATAATTTCCAGTTAGAAACCTGCCATCTTCACTTAGAGACTGTTTTTACAGACGTGTTCAGAGGACTGATAGAGAGCTGAACATTATAATGTCACTGAGAAATTACTTTTGACCTTTTGGATAAAAATGTCATCACCTCGGCATTTCATCATTTTAGATATCTGTGTGCAATTTTGTCATAATTAGTGTATGATTTCTTGAGTCATGGCCAAAAACAATATTGTGTTTATGAGAAAGGGACGGTCATGAGGAAACGGTGACCTTTAACTTTGACCTTTGACAACCAAAAACTGATCAGGTCATCCTTCAGTCCAAGTGGACATTTGTGCTAAATTTTAAGACATTCCCTCTAGGTGTTCCTTAGTGTTGGGCAGTTTAAAGGTAATTTCAACAATATGATTTTCACTACTGTCATGAATACAGATGCTCCCCTTTCTATTAAACTGATGGGGAGACACTGTGTTGTAGTATGTAGCTTACACCACAAGGGGTCAGTCTCTGTGTGGCAGCGCAGCTGAGCAGACAATAGCTTTCATGAGAAGTAGACACATAGCATCTTGGGGATAACATTACAGGACCAATTAGTTAAAAAGAAGAAAAATGCTGCTGCCTCTGTTGTGGATTATGCTGGATTCAGTCCAGATGATGAAGGTAAACTAAGAAACGCTGCAGACTACTGACTGGTCAGAGTAGCATTTTGTTCTGAGTGTCTAACTTTACCGAGCATTACAGAGGAAGAAGGGGAGACTAATTACTGGCTGTGGTGACAGTTGCCGGTGAAAGCGCGCTGAAAAGAGGGAAAGGTGAGCAGTAAAGTTGTCATACTGGAAGAATATGTACAGAGACTGTGCTGTAAATTTACAGTTTAGGTTTGAGTTTGTCAGTGAATAAAGGCTGCAGCTTCCCAATGGAGGTCCTGCATGTGTGTGTGTTGTTTCCCAAGGTGGGAATGCTCCACCTATGTTGTACGAGTATTGGAGTACAATGCAGTTGAGCTGTTTAACGCAAGTTTTACACAAATACTGTCATTATACACTCCAGTAAAGTGTCAGGACGTATGAAGGTATGAAAAAATGGGTACCGCCCAAGCCTATCATTCTGGAGATATCATGTTCACAAGTATTGGACGGACTAGAGGTCACAGAGAAACATGTTTTTGAGGTCAGTGACTTTGACCTTCTACATTTGACGACCAACACTTTATTAGTTGATCTTCGGGTGCAAACGGGGTGGACAACCTGAGAACATAATAGCTCCGACCATGGCTGTGGCTTAAAACTGCTCCTCTCACTTATGCACACAGGCTCCATGCACTAACCACTACTGCTCTATCATCCAGTTATCTGGATTTGGACTGTGCTGCTGCTAACTCCTGGCTCCGAAACCAACATGCAGTAACCACAAACATGAAGACCCCATCTATAATCTGATTTGTGATGTCATGTTGCTATATTACTGAGTAATTATGGAGCTCGTAAGGAAAGTCAATGCCTAACTATGGAGGCTGCACAAACAAATCTAAACTATGTGGATAAACAAAGCTTTATATCTATAAACTACTCCCTTCTGATTGAACTGCAATTAACTTTACAGCCTAAAAGGCACCGAGGGTGTCCAGTAAACTTTGCAATTTTGAGAGGGATCCAGATGGGCTTGCCAAAATCAATCTGCAAAGGAACTTATTTTGTGAACTGACTCGCCCACCTGGAAGATTTTTATATAATGGCCCTGTCTCCAAACATCTGTTAAGGGCTCTGTGGCTGAGATAAATAGAGCCAGGAACAAGTGTTTGTTCGAAAAGTAGACAACAAGACAGGTGACACAATTATGCTGATATTCAAGAACGTTTCTAACAGGGATGTGGTTTTAACCCTTTTTTAATCATGTTTAAATGGCTGGGGGAGGCTCAAGTTAAGTTTAGCAAGAAACCTGGATGACCACTTAAAGGACACACTCCCTGCTTTTGCGCTATACAGCCTCCTCTCACATTTCAAAGTTGACTGTAAGAACTTGAACCGAAAAGTGAGGTGGGAAGAAATTTGTAGGTGCGATAATAAAATTAAGGAGCGTGCCTTTAAACCTGTCATAGGCCTGAAGCATGAAATGGTATTAGTGTATTATGGCTGTTGGCAGAGGATTTCCTTCTCAACAAAACCGCTTTGATCTATATGAATCAGTTTGGATAGTAACCAGATTTAATAGCAGTCACAGGTAAGTGTCAAAAGTTAGAGGTTAAAATGTTTGAATTCAGAAATGAACAAGAATAGAAGACCAATGTTTAGGAGTTAATGGCATCTAGCAGTAAAGTTTAAGATTGCAACCAACTGAATACTGCTTGCCTCACCCTCTCCTTCTAAGCATGTAGGCAAAACTACAGTGGCTGCAAAACTAGAATCAGTGTTTGGTTTGCCTATGGAAGAGGACCCACTAACTCTGTAGAAATAAAGGGGTCATTCTAAAGCTTGGCATACTGTGCGCGACTTTGATTTCTGAGCCACACAACTATTTTACAGTCGGATGAAACCTCTGCGAATTTCGCAATGTTTGCCATCCGCTCTCCTGCTCCTGTCTTTGGCTGTCAGACCTCAGACGAATTTCTGAGGTTTCAGAAGTTTTGATCAGCCGTTGTAAGGCTCTTGCACAGTTGAAGCAGAACCACAAGTCAATTCCCTAAGGTCAGTTCCTTTTTTCTCACTGCACCTGAGAGAAGTGGCAAACAGTGTGTCTGAAAGTTCCATGGCGACATGATGCATCATTTGATTTAAAATATGGACAGTAAAACGTAGCCATCCTACCTCCAATTCTCTCTGCAAAATGGACAAGCTGTACTGTCCAAGTCTTCCTAGCCACCTTTGTTTTTTAAAGGTTTTGTTTGATTTGACGATCGGACCGTACAGAACGTACAGACAATTTTCATGTACAATAAGAGTTGGAATTAAACAACAGTGTTTCTAAAATTGTGCAGTTTATGCCTAGCTTATGGTAATGAAACCACAACAATTCTTATTTTCAGGTGATTATAAACTAATGAAAAGACACTTATTAATATTAGATGCCATTTCTGCCATATTCTGCTAATAAATCACCCTAAATCTTACACAAAGGACCTTTAAGCAATCATCTTTCGATGTCTGACACTTTTTGACAGCTCGGTGGATGCATATGGCAACTATATATATCTGTCTGTGTGCAGGTGAGAGCGCACACTTGAGAAAATACATTTCTGCACTTGTGGACGTTTAGTTGTCCTGGATGCACCTTGGAAGGCCTGTCACATTATGCAGTTTAACACTCTGTGATCCTTTGCTCTTATCTAGCACAAACACAAAGCTCAGCCAAGCTCTGCCACCTGGTCCAGATTCAAGGTAGGCTTTTCAGCCCTGTAAATGTCAACAGGACACCCGCTCAACTCTGCATAGTTACCATGACAACGGGACACTTGACAGCCACCGTGTACAATGGGATGTTGTGGTCTGACAGAAATGATCTTGAGCTGTCAGTGGCAGACAGGTGGACAGGCTGGCTGGGAGATATATGTGAGATCCGAGATACACGAGAACGCAGATGGAAAATAAATGTATGGATGAGAGAGTGAACAAAGGAGGAGACAGCGGTAAGAGGATGTGGACAAATAACAAAGAGCTGTCATCATATGGAGTGGAAAGAGAGCAAAATAAAAAATGCATTAACTGAGAAAAAGACAGAGGGCAACACTTTATTTGAAGGGGTGCGCATAAGACTGTCATTCTACTGTCATTAACATGTCATGACACCTGTCATGAACAAGAAGGAGTTTTGTTTATATCTATGACTGCTGTCATTAAGTGTCATTTGTGCAATTACGTCATTTTTAATGCAGAGTTCACTTTGTTTGAGATGTCTTTAGCATGACAACAACAGTAAAGCTAATAAAGGAACTTAAATATTCTGTTCATTTTGGAGACTCCTGTGGACAGCAGTGTCTCAGTCGCTATAACCACACAATAATTATGTATAAAAAATATAAAAATCTCCTCCTGCTTCATTTTAACTGGCTAACATACTACTAACTGTAACTTAGTGTGGGAAAATGTAAACAGGGTCTTGTTTCATCTGAGTTCCAGAGAATCAGACCCAGTGGTGGCAATTAAGAATAACTATAGAGAAATAGCTGGTCCTCTCGCTGATGGTCATCTTTGCTTCTGTAGGTCATATGGAGGCATCAAAATTAAATATAGACTGTTTTATAACCAGTTCAAAACTCATTGTAGTTGGTTTAATCAAGCCAGTAATGTCTTTGTTATGACAACTTGACATTATGAAACTTAAAGAAACTGTTTAAGTTTATATCAGCTAACTCTGTAAGCTCAAATCACCTTGGTACTGTGCTGTCGTTTATATAAGTTCAAATAGTGCCGCTTTACTTTAAGCGCAGCAATTGTTCCTGACACTGTTGCAAAAGTATTTGACAGTGCAATAAAAATTATGACATTTTTATGACAAGTCCAATATGTACCACTTTATCTTGAGGTCAAGGAAAATACTCATGACATTCTTATAATAGTCTCATGATGCCCAGTGTCAAAACCAATCACAGTATAATACTGTTGTCTTGTTAATGTCAGGTTGTCATAACAAATAAATTTTTGTCAAGTTTTCATAATAAAGACATTATTGGCTTGATTAAAACAATGTCAACTTCACACTGAAAATGACATAATTGACCAACAAATGACAAAAGTCATAAATATTCATTAGCCTCCTTCATGATCATGACAGGTGTCATGATATGGTTATGAGAGAGTAATGATGGTCTTATGAACACCCCTTCAAATAAAGTGCCACCGGAAAGACAAGAGAGAAAAATGGCTGACCAGTTTTTTAGGTATATTAAAGAGAAGCTTCAGCAATCAGGTACCGAAAAGGTAAAAACACATGAAATAAAGAGGGATATAGAGATAGAAAGTTAGGGACGGCTGGTGTACTATCTGTGGGCATAATTTTCAGGGCAACAAAAGGGCAGGCAGGCAGAGGGGAACCGAATCCTGGTCCGTTTGTCTCCTCAAATGGCCTCTAGGGACAGTGTGAAATGGCCCTTTTCTTCTTGGTCCTTTTCAGCACTAAACCCCATCTACATGACAAACAGTGTCACTTTGAAGCTGCTTGTGTCATCTCTGCCTATCTGTCACTCATTCCTGACCTTTTGCTCCCGCCTCTCATCTTTCATTCTTTTTTTTCCCTCTCCACAGTAATTCACTTTTTTTTTTGTCCCCGCCTCCCTTTCACCCTCCACCCTTTTCATTTATCTTTGATATCTGCCTCTGCGCTCAAAACAAGTCTTTGAATCTGAGAAAAATGGCAAGGACATATCAGGCTATGTGTTATACTGTTTGAGGCGTACTAATTAGACAAAAGCCATATCAATTAAGACTTTTATGTGGGTGGTTACATAAGACCTCAGTTGACAATTACCTTTTGACCTGTTTTAGTGTAGCAACATTATTAATACCAGAAACAATTATTCTCATATGACTATAGACAGAAAACAGTCAACATGACTGAATGCCAAATGACTGCTGTTATGCATTATAAACAAGGCAACAGCAAACAAACAGCCATGCAAACCAATCACTAACCACATCATTTCACCTTGTTTGGACATGTATAGTAATTACAGCGAGCCCCTTGGCATTCATCTCAGATATTAAGTGTGACATATGGATGAACAAACAAATGATTCAGCGGTGCCTTCGGGCCAGTAACTATGTTTTCTATGCGCTGACACACAAACACATCGTGTACAACAGTGCATCCTACCTGGTTGAAGCGCTCCAACCTCTCCTTGACCTCAGCCAGCGTGGGGTTCGGGCTGCGAACTTTGACCTCTGGGTTTTGCCTCTGGGCGTGCAGACCATTTCCTACAACTCTGCCAGAATAGCTGTAAGAAAAAGAAGTGGGGGTTGAGTGGGGGCAGCAGATATTTAGAAAAATAGTGGGGAAAATTGGTGTCTAATAGCAGCAGATATACAGTTAGCAGTAAGACCAACAAGAAGACGTGGTTGCTTGACGAAACAACATATTCTGATGTTATTTTCATTTATTCTCAGTGTTAACATGCAATACTGTATTTTTGTTATTCCTCTTTATTGTTGGAACTGGCGACAGTCTCGGCCATGGGCATTATGTTTTGGAGTCATTTCATTTTTTGTGAACATGAGAACGCCTTCAGGGAATTTCTTCAAACTTGGTACAAATTACCAGTGAGACTGACAGTGGGTGGTCAAAGGTCAAAGGTTACTGTGTCCATTCCACTCTCGTAAACAAACTCAGGGATGAACTGCTTGGATTTTGGTGGTCAAAGGTCAAGGTCACTGTGACCTCACAAATAGTTTTTTGGCTATAACTCAAAAGGTCAGATGCTACCTGTGACAAAATTTCACACAGGCAGTGTTGCTAGTAACGTATTACAATAACTAATCAAAGTGTTGGTGATTACAAAGGAGTTATATCTGGAAATCTGCAGTCTACTGAGTGCACTGCTTTAGTTGTTGTATGTAACAATGTGTAATTACACCATATCAAGAGCCACAATGGAAATGGAAATAGGTCTTGGACTTTACTGAGTTGTGCTTGAAAAATGAGAGATGTAATTTTGCTTCTACTGTCAAATAAACTAAACTGAAAAGCAAAACATCATCATCATGTAGTCCATCAATGTCTGTATTTATAAGACTGCCAGTTTGAACCACAGCACTTCTTCAACAGAAACTAAAAACCATTAGGGACTCATTTGTCAGAGGCAAAAAAACAGAGCATGTTTCATGGAAAACATTAAAAAAAACTCCATTATGCAAATACTTTTGCATCAACATAGAATCAAATGAATCAAATGTGGTCAAAAATCACTTAATGCTGCTTTTACGTCCGTCTGTGAATGAAATGAAAACATGACTGAGCGCAGCCTTGTAAAAATGAAATTGAGAGACATGGTGAGGTGAACCCTTTAATCCCTGGCATGCTCCGTGGGCCTGCAGCTCGGCGGGGATTATAGCTGTTGATTTTGTCGAAGCTGTTGTTGAGCTGATGTAAGGGAGGCTAACATTTCTAGCAACTGCCGCATGTGGAGGGGGCAGTGCTTTGATTGTGTATAATAGCCACAAAAGTTGTTTTGGCCATAATAAACAAGTGTCATGACACATTAATCGTTAAGGCTCTGGAATTAATTTACTTAATAGTTTTTTATAGTTTAAATTGTAAAAATGTTTCAATGTGGAGTGGATTACACTGCTGTTTTGAACAGGGGATGATATAGTCCTGGCAGTTTTACCTCTTTGTAAAGCAAAACAATCTTACTCTGGCAGGTTGTGTCTGAATAAAAGCCCAGCTTGGAAAATCAGTATATGATTAACAGACACAGTCATTTTACCATTCATTTCCTGTAAAGCATTTTGAGGAGTTCATTTACAAAACCAGATAAACAGCATTCTTACAATGAATAAACACCAGATTGACTGATATAAAAGACATGATTTCTGCAAATGAAAAAGACAAAAATCAAGATATCTTAATAAAACCCAACCAAAACCCAACACATGTTTGATTTATATATTTTGGAGTGCACAAAAAACATTTTTTTGCAAATGAATCTTTCATTTAGAGATTTGGCATCATTATGCAGTATTTTTTTATTATTTTCTCTTTTAAAGGTCCCTGAAATATAAATAAAATAAATAAATAACTAATAAAATAAAGTGACTGCCAGGAAGCTTGAAATTAGTCATCATACTAAACAAATTAATTAAATAATTGGCCAATAACTAATTAGTTTAGAACCTTGAAGAAACAAATTCACTAATAATAGCAACCAGTATGTTTATACTGACAACTTGTAAGTGGTAAAAAAGGGATCAGTCAGTAATTTTAGGGAAATAACAAGACAACAGCCTGTCATGGAGAAATGATGACACGTTATACCCTTTAGAAGTTCATCCGTGCCTTACAGACAAAGTGAAAATACATGTACTTTCAAATCCATTAATATTACAGAGAGGTCAGGATGTTCATGTTTAAACCTTCGCTCCAGTCAACACTTAATACTGCTATAGATATCTAAAGAACTCACACATCACTCAGATTCCTTGTACTCCAGGCTCATCCCAAATATGCAGGCTCCCAACCTGTCCTCGTGAAGGAAAGTCGTGCTCGCCATTTGTATCAGTGATCATATGCTAAGCTCTTAATTAGCCCAGGAACCTGACAAATCTGCTGAGCTCATGTTTTCATTTGCTGTGGCAGATACATCTGTGAATTAGTCTGGCAATGGCGATTTTATCCTCATGCCATCAGACTGATCAACAGATCCACTGCCCTCGACCTCACGCTAAGCCACCTCACCATACAGGAAGCTTTACTTCTGTTTACTATATTTCTGATGATTTGATTTGATTTTGATACATAATGTGCTCCTACTCTCATATTCTCTCTCATATTGCCCCGATCGCTCTTATTCTCATTCCTGATACATAACCCTGGCTAATGCAAAACAACAAAAGCAAAGAGTACACGCCAGTCAGAATCAGAGTAGAGCAGCAGGTCGTGACTTTTGCGATCCTGGGGGAAAAAAAGGCCCCTGCTTCCTGTCTTAAAGTCTTTTTTTTTTTTTTTTGATTGGATGCATAAAATAAGTCAGTAAATACTCCACTTCTCAGTTTTGAAGCTTTTATGTGGTCTAAAAAAGGCAGCTGTTAACAAGTGGCTAAATGAGACTGTAGACATTAAACACCATCACACAAAACACCAGTCCCTGATGGTGATGTTGAATTCACACGACCGTGGTGTAATTTGATTGCAACCTTAGCTTTTTACCTCTACAATTTACTTTTACACTTCAAAAATCATAATAGTGATATCTTTCTAAACAAAAGTGTAAATATTACGAACTTTTGTTTGCCATGCAGCTTATTTTCTGCACTAATCCAAAATCCTATGGAAAACTCCCATTGGCTTTTTGTTAAGGGAACTAGAGCGACACTAACTTTAGGTTGTTGTACAAATATACATCATCCCTGCAGCACTCTTTATGTGGGCAGATCTGGAGACTATTAAAGCTTTGCCTTACACACATAAAGTTTGATTTCTTTGCCTCCACAGCCATCATACCATTATCCAAATTAATTTGAACATTATATGTTGATGCTAATCTTGCATGCATGGTGAATTTAACAGCACTGAAGAGCAATGAGATGTACTGGCATAAAATCAATTGATGCCTCCACTGGCAGTACAAGGCTGATAAAGTCGTTATGAATTGTGTAAGCGAACAAGTTTATATGGATGTGTTTATGGGTATGTGCATGCACACACTTGCACGTGTTCATGTGAATATGAGCCGAGGCAATCATAAAAGTGCTGAACTTGAGAATCCTGTGATCTAAGCAACACCCCGATAAGGTCTGTGCTCCTTCGGCTTGCTGAAACAGCGCTTTGCAGATCAGGCCCATAAAAATGCAAAAGAATTTCCCGCTTAACCCTCTGCCGTTACACATTACTTTACATCCCCTTCTTGTTTATTTCCTCTTCCTCCTTTATGTTTCACTTTAGTCTATTTGCAAAGTGGATCCCCCCTCCCAACCCCTCACCAGGCTTCACACAAACACACACGCACAAACCACTGTCTGCTTTGACAACAATCGAAGCTCTTAATTGCCAGCGGCTCTGAATCTCCTCTTGTCAAGATGGAAACAATCGATAGCTTTTGGACTTTCAACTTCCACCCCACCCCCTCTCCGACATAAATGATATATTGAAGAATCAAACACATCCTTAAGCAGTGGTTGAAAGTGAGGGCCTGTGTGTTAGCAAGCGTATGCGTGTCTGTCTCCAGGCTTGGCTTGGGATAACAGTGTTGGCGAGGAAATGAGCTCATCAGATGGGATGCTAATGAAAGGAAAGTGTCAGGGTGAGTTTGGCAGCGTGTTGGGCCTGGAACATTTCATCGCAGGGTATGTTTGATATTGTGTTGGGGATGTGACAACTGACGCAGCAGGACGTCCCAGAGCCGATTACCTGATAGACAGACAGTTAGTGCTGGACGGATCTGGAGCAGACATCAGATGTTTTGATAAGATCCCTGCCAATGGTAATAAAGCACAGTTTCAAAATAGTTCTCACTATAGCCTTACGTCCAACTGAATTACAGTATAACTGTGAACGTAGAGCAGAAAATTGTAAACCATGTGATATTTATCTCTTGTGTGGCTCTTAAATTAATAACAGCTATCTGCAATAAACAGTCTGTGCTCTCCACCGGTGGTTTCAAACATTCATCCTCAACAAAAATTCAAAATGACTACCTACACATGTATGGCTTCTGATTCATGGCTCTCTGACTCCTTTCTATGGAATTTACTCATTCCCTTGTGAATGCCCAATTGATGCACTTTCCTAAAGGCAGCTTTGTCTGTTCTCGTCTTTCGCTCCGCCTGGAGCGCAGACTGGTGACCTCCACTCCCTGATGCTGACCGCAAACTGAACTGTCTTGATCTTTTGAAGGCCTGCAGGAATGCTTGTGGGTTGCAAGGAAGAAAACAAAAATTAAATATTCATCTTTCAAGGTGTATAGGGAGATAATAAAAAAAAAATGCGTGCATTTTTAGTGCAATCGTATGCCTGAACATTTTGGTTTATGTGTGGTAAACACCGCTAGACTATAACATTAACAACAACATTTCAAGGATGTGTAAAGATTTGATGAAGGCTATAGTGAAGGTCTGCTGTTGCCAGAGTGTGGGGGCGTCTAGTAGATTGGCCCCAGGTAAAGTACATTCTTGTTGTCTTTCATCTGTGCTCAGGTTTTGACTGATAACTGAGGTCTGGCTGGACGGTTTAATGAGCCCACAACACCCACCAGGGATTCAATTAGCTGGATTATTTGTGTATATATGTGTGTCCCTTTAAGTTAAAGGTAAGAGGTCATCTTCGCAGGTCCTCACAAATCTGTTTTTCAGGAAAACTCATCATAGCACTCACACTTCTCTTTTAAAGAAAAACATGAACATCCAACTACTAAAAATGTTCTTATTTTACTTTAAGCTTATTTTTAAGCTCAAAAATTTAACATACAGTATCACAAATGTTGTAGAGTAAAGGTGGGTTCACACCACCCTTGTTTAGCCTGGTTTATCCAAACCCTGGAGTGTTTACTCTCTTACTGGGGTTTGTTTTCTTAGGTGTGAATGCCGGACTCAAACTGCAGCGTGGACCAAATAACCGCTCTTTGGTCTGTCTCAATGGGGTAGTCTTGAACTGCTGTCAAGTGAAATATGGAGCGGTTCATTTCTGGTATGAACATCTTTCAAACCAATCACTGAAGTGTACCATTATATGTGTCGTTTTATGGATAAAAAAGAAACAAAAAAAAGTTTTCTCTTCCTGTTGTGGTGACTGGACTAGCAGTGCGTTTGCTACCAAACTGATGACTGACAGGGGACAAACCTGGACTCACGCCGAAGTAAGAAATGCCTGCATTATTAAATTATTTTGGCAAATACCCACTGTCCTCTACAGTCTGCTGATATCTGCTCCAGATCAACACCAGCATGAACAGAGCCTGTCAGTGTTTCATGATGGATGATATCCAGGCAGAAACCGTGGGTTTGTCTTTTTACCTGCAGGCTGTATGACCAATAATGGTTTCATACCACGAGCTTTCTCTGCAGGGATCTTTGCCAGGGCCTCACCAGTTAATGAGACTAACCACTAGTGTCTGCCAAGGAGGTGAATGGTTCACATAATTTCTGAGATGATTAAAGATATCCATCCATCCATCCATCCATCCATCCATCTATCCATCCTCTTTAATCTCTGATCTCTTGGAGAGTTATTGGGGGCTGGAGTACACGCTGGACAGGTTGCCAGTTTCCTCACAGTGCACACAGCAGCAATACACACTGCAACAGCAGTTTCGTTGATATTATCTATGTCAGGCTTCGACATTAAACATGGCCCGATGACCAGTGGCAACAAAAAGTCACTCTGTGGCCACCAAATATTCCATGCAGCTGGCCTACCGAGAGCCTTCTGCTAAGCTAGCATTAGCTGTGAACAGTACTCATCACCAGCTACCAATATGCCTGGGCTACTGAAGTATGGGCTCACCATGTCTGCTCAAACTACTAACGCAATTCTTACAGAAGAACCAGAAGGAGCAGTAAGAATGAATGGAAGCAGGAGTTTAAGTGGCTGGAATATGACACATTAAGATTGTAATGTACTGCGGTCTGTGCTGCCAGGTTCCTAATCTAATCGTGAAGTCTTTCATTGGAAACAATGCCTTCAGGAAACACCACATCACAATCCAAGGAAAAAGTGAACATACGTTGTTGTGTCAAAGTTAAGGATGACCAGGTGAAGTTGTGTTAAACTGCCTTTTCTGTATTGCTTAAGTTTACATATGGGCCAAAAAAAGTACTGCCAACTAAATTGAGGGGCTTTGTGGCTTTGTGTCTATCTCTGGATGTGCTCAAAATTCAGATCAATATTAAAAAGCACCCCAAGGTTCCAAGCTGCGCTTGGGCCTCAACTTTTTGTGCCAGAAATTTTATGTTAGTACACTGTTTTTCTGGGTCTTTGCTTCAATAATTACAATCAAAAGCAGATCATTTCATGGAATCCTCAAGCATATTAGATCAATGCCTAGATGCAGCGTGCCAAGAGGAAGGCATCACTGAACTATATATACAGTACTGTATTATTGAGTTTCATCTCTAAAGCTCTTCAGATCAATCTTGCACACACTAATGTTATTTTCCATCTGCATTATGTAAAGACTGAGCTAAACAGGTCTTAATGGATCCTTGAAGACTGCATTGTATGCGCTTGCATGTTACAGTGACATTATGACAATGAAGATGACATTAATACATTAATGCAAAATTGTGTCAGCAAGGTGTCACTACAATTATGACATTTAAATGACAAAACTATAGACTGAATATATAAGCCATGTTGACTTTTCTGTCATTGTGCTTCCTTCAAATGTGCATCAATCTTCACTATTCACATTAATCCTTCATTTACTTTTTAACAATGTAATATTAAAAAAATACAGGGTGATACTGACTGATTCATATTTGTTTGATTAATCTGAGTAAAGCTTCTTCTGCTTATCAAAAAGCTTAGACATGAAACATTTGCATCTTTTGGCGGTCACATTTCCACATGCAAATTGATTTGGATGAATGATTCCTCTGAAACAAACATCAGGCTGAATCAGAGCAAACTGAGGAGGGGAAAAGTGTCAATGAGTAATGATTAAGGGGGGATGAGGTTGTTTTCATCTGAGTGAGTGTGTGTATTTTCGTGGCTGTGGGTGGTACTATTTCAGCTGAGGAGGGCATTGGATTAGAGCTGGTGGTACTGCTGTCAGGGTAAACAGCAAATTGTTGGTTCATCATGATTAATAAAGCTTCTCTCCACCCTCCCGGCTGTTCTGGGTATACAAGATTGAACATGTGTTGAGTCCTATGATTAATACACATTGGGTCATGCCAGCTGTAGTTTTTAAAGATGTCATCTTTGAGGCTTGGTTCTCTTTGTGACATCTGTTGGGGTTTGGGTGGGGGGTTTTGGCTGCTTCTTCCAAAGATAACTTCACATTCAAGTAGTGTCAACATTACACTATGTTTGTTCCACCAGGGTGGCAATTACCACATACTATTCATTTTTTTCTGCAATGCAGTAACCAACAAAAGGAAGGAGAATGCTTGCACTGCAGCTTTTCATTACACACACACATTAATAACTGAACATTATTGTGTGGTAAACACTTTGTGAAACATGAATATGGCTGCTGAAGTCAAAGAGAAAGCAAATGCAATGGAGTTTTAAAACAGATGTCTCTTGAGGTCTATTGTGCATATTTTAAGAAGGATGGGAGCTGTTCACCTCGCCCAAATAAATGGAAATTACAACGTATACACACACTATGGAAATACATTTTATTCTTCTTTTCATTTCCTCTTTCTTTAACTGTATATGTCCTGTTCACATATACAACAAACATGGATGATGCTATATGCAGGGATGTGCATAAGACTGTCATAACATTGTCATGACAACTGCCATGGCCATGAAGGAGGAGATGTATTTGTGATAACAGCTTGACAGACAAAATAACCCATGAGTGTCTTTGTTATGAGAACCTGACATTAATCAAGCCAATGATGTTTTTGTTATGACAATATGACATTAATCAAGCCAATAATGTCTTTGTTATGACAACTTGACATTTACCAAGACAAGATTATCTTTGTTATGACAACTTGACATTATCAAACTCAAAGAAACTGTTTGGCTTTATGTTTTAACATTACATTATACCGTCATATGTCGTTGGTCTTAAAACTGGCTATTATGACACCATTATAAGAGTGTTATGAATATTTCCCTTGACCTTATCTAAAGTGTACCATTTGGACTTGTCGTAAAGATGTCATTCAATGTTATAAGGCCAGTTTGATGACAGTACAGTGCCAAGGTGATTTAAAGTAGGCTAACTGCTGTCTGCTGTTATCTGTAGCTGGTGTTAGTTAGTTATCTTTTTCAGTCATGGACATGGCCGCCTAATTAGCTAACTCAGCCTCGGAGTGCTAGGCTCAAAACTCAGCACCAATACCACCTTGGTACTGTATTCCCTGTTGTCAAACTGTCCACCGTCGTTCTCAGAGCGTCACAACAAAGATATTTTTGTCTAGGTTAATGTTTAAGTGTCATAACAAAGACATCATTGGCTTGTCAAAACAAAAAACATTACATTATTGACAATTATAGTTAAAGTTAATATGAAATCCTTGATCTTCATGACGAGTGACATGCCTAACACAGTGTAACGACACGCTTATGCACACTCCTTCAAATAAAGTGGTACCCAAACATGTATACAAATATACCAAAATGACATGGTATCACATGGTTTACAAAGATAGACTGTGAGTACTGTATATAGAATTAGATCACCAATACAGCCAGTACTAATATCATATACTTTACTACCAACATGGATAGATCCTTGTATTTTTCAAACAAGCTAAAACAATGATATTTTTATTGTCTGTTGCTAATTTGATAGTTTTATTAAGTGACATAAGATAAAAACATATACTGCTCACCATTACACTAAGCCTATAATATTGTGATATATAGAATTACAACTTTCTCTTCCTGGAACAAGAGGGCCTGAAGTCACGAGTGAAGCCAGTAGTGAGTTTGGCAGGGAGGGGTTGAGTGGATGTTTTGTAGCCAGCTAACTTTACGAGCAGTGCTTGGACATGTTGAAATACTCTGAGCAGGAGGTTTTGTTCTGAAAGGCCAGACTGTTCTCACACACACTGTGAGCTTAGCAGCCATTCACTGTAAAGCACATGAACAGGCAACTGGTCAAAAGCCACTTTGCAAACATTTAATCAGCATGACATATGTGCACATGCTGTCCCTTGGACAGTAAACATGGACATGTGCTAACGCACACAAATGTTTCGCAAGCCCGTGCCCTTTAATGCTATGTGAACATACACACACACAGCACAGGCACAAATCCTCGTGGTAGGTCTGAGTTTATCATAGGTTTCCAACGATAAACACAGTGAAAATAAATATTTCAAGCTTTCAAGCTATATACAAAATTAAGCACGAGTAAAATCCTTGGCTGCTCTTATAGAAGATGTCAAAACTCCTGGCAGTATGTGCTGTAACTTGCTGTGCTTCAAAGACAATGTTATTAGAGAGGAAACAGTCGGATCATAAAATGTGCAATGAGAAATAGCAAGCAAATCAGGAGAGGTCATCTGCAGGCCAGGCAAGCTCAAACAGTGTGCTTTTCTTTCTATGCTCTATTTCCACCCCTCCTACCTATTATTTCACGTTCTTAAATGATCTCTCCTCCAAGGCGCCATGCCTTCAGTTCAAGTCATCTTTCTTCTTCCTCTTGATTTCTTTGCCCACTACCGCAAACGCCATGAAAGCCTACTTTCTCTCTGTTCTCATTGCTGCCTTTTGTAAACCAGCTGGTGACCACATGAACACGCTGAACGCCACCCGTAGTCGCAGTCACTTGGAAGCCTGAGCAGTAGCAGGGGCATGCAGTCTTAGCATATTTTTACTCTCATTTTATTCCCAGCTCTGTGTTTTCCCCTCTTTATCTGTCTCCCCTCCTCCTATCTTTTGACCTCACCTCTCCCTTGTTCCAGCTGGCAGCTTGGGGATTTAGAAAATGAAACAGCTCTATGGCCAGTCTTGTCCCAGTGAGACACTACACAATGGCTGTTCAGAAACACTGTGACATCGTGGATGATGAGGCTGACTTTGGGAAAAGTTTTCTCAAGTTGAACTACTAGAAAAACTCAAGAAAGGCTGGTTAAATGTACTGTAACTGTTCTGTTTCATTAAGGATTTGATTTCTGGTTTCCTCTGCTGAAAGTACAACTTTTCACTGTAGTTCTAAGCAATGAGACTTCAAATTATTTGTCCAAATTTTGCAAAGCCTCCAGTTAATCTCTTAAAGAGCTGAGTCAAGGGTAACCGTGTGATTTTGTAGACCTGGCCGGTAGCCCAGTGGGCCCTCTGTCATGCTTCTTTGCAGCCTGGCAAGCTTCTGTATTGAGTGATGAGTCAGACATGTAGGCAGAGTCAGGGAGGGTCAGGAATATAAAGAGCAGCAGTGATGTTGGCATCTCTGCACAAGATCAAAAACACAGTCAGCTGCTGAACCCAGCAGTCTCAGCTCTCTTGTTTTGAAGTTAGCTCGAAACTGTTTTGATGATTTCATACTGAGGAGCTGCTTCTTGTGCTTGCGAGATGTCTGCATAACTAATCATGAGATGGTGTGCAACTCTTTAAACTCTGTAAACTTGTTTTGCCTACATAATCATTCATCTTAAGTTCATCAAACTGTGTCCTTCTCTAAATGGGAATGCTGATGTCAAAGAGATGTCAAAGCACAGTATGTAGCCTGGAGCAGTGGTTCTAAACCTTGGGGTCAGGACCCTCAAGAGGATCAGGAGATAATTTCTGGGGGTCGCCAGATGGTTGTGGGAAATAAAATGAAATATTGCTGAAAATGTCAAGAAACAAGAGCCAGGAAGCAGCTCTGGCTCTGAACACCAGGACAAAAATGGCAATTACCAACACAAACCACCATGTTTTGAACAGACACAAACAAGTAGCATTTACATTTTGTAATGTAAAACACCGGCAAGTTTTTAACTGACTATGAAACAGTCTCATTTTAATACGGATGCCTCCATATGACCCACATAAGCAAACAGAACCATCAGAGAGAAGACTGGCTGTATCCATATAGTTATTCTAAATCCTTGCCACTGGGACGGATTCTCCGTGAAACCAGATGAAACAAGCCTGTGTTTACATTTTTTCCATGCAAAGTTACAGTGAGAAGTACGTGAGCCAGTTAAGAAGAAGCAGGAGGAGATTTTTATTTAGACTATTTTATTTTGGCGTTATAATTTGTGGCTGTTATGGTGGAAATGCTATGCCTCTATCCTGTTGTCCATTTAAGTTCCTCGAAGTATCTTTAACAAACTGCTCAGTCTCACAAGCATGATGAGAAATGAGAGCCGTATTTCAGACTGTGACATAATTTTCCTTCATAATAGATTTTAATCAGTGTGCTGGTGAGAGTCACAGTGTGCTTACACATGGGTTTTGAATGGGCACACAAAAAACACTCTTTTTCATTTTGAAGCTTTTGTGCCACAGTATTGTGCTTAAAATTATTACAAGGAACTTCCATATTTTGTTGAAGTCAAAGGCCCATGTGAACAAAAGTGGTAGTGTTTCCACTGTGATAATTACAACATGTAACGTCAAAAATAAAATCTAAATCTGAATAAAAAAACTCATCCTGCTTCTTTTTAACTGGTTAATGTTCTACTCACTGCAGCTTTGGCTGGAAAAATTTAACAGCCAATCTTCTCGCAGATGGTGTCATTAACCAAACAGGTCATATAGATGCACCGGTAATAAACTGAGACTGTTTCATAACCAGTTAAAAACTTACACTTAAAAACCCCGCAGCAATAGCCAGTTTGGCTAGCTGTCACATGGACACAACTACTATGGAGCGGTCAGAAAAAGTATTCCAGCTCAAGACTCGGGCCAACAGGAGACAGAAAAGGAAAGGAAAGGTCTCAGGGTAGGTCATCTGAGAAGTCTGACAGCAGCTCCATCAACTGAGAATGAGGTTCTGGCATTTCCACCAACAGGCCATTGAGCTCCAACCAAACTTTGGAAATATCACTCAGACTTTCTGCAACGTGGCTTTTTTTGTGGGGATCACGAACACCAACTCTTCTGGCCTAGAGCAATGGTTGCCATCCTTTTTTAAGCTGAGACCCCTTAAAAGAAAGCAATGCCTACTTGCAGCACCTAGTCACAAGTTGCATCTCCAGTTGTGGTCAGATCAACCGAAGAGTTGTTTATTTTTCCTCAAAGAAATTCACAAGAAAAAAGCAAAAACTGGAACAAATCGTGAAAAAAGCAGTTGCTTTTCCACTCTCCTATACTGTTAAGAGTAATTGCAGTGAGTGCAGAAGACATGTCCTCTCACTATTAATGTTGGGGCTCCCCGCTCAGACATAAACAGTCCACTGGCTGCTTCTAACTCCAGTTACTGTAACTGCAGGGTTATGTCATTTCAGCCCAGATGAAACATTTCTGTCTGGGACGTTTACATTAATGAACCTTTACAGTTTTTGTGTTGGACTTCACCTGAGGCATGACACCTGTGCTGAGCTGGCCATATATCTGTCTTTATGGCACTGCGGACCAGTGAAATATGGCTGTTTATGGCCGTGTGGTTGGGTTGGAATTACACACCACTATGTTAGCCTCAACTGCTTTGCCACTTCTTAAGAGGTCCCCGGGTGATTTTACCAAGACTAGGCTGGTTTATTGAGTGGTTGCACTGTAACAGCTATATGGTTGAAGGTCCAACGGCTCAAATTACTCATGGCTATTACACACCGAAAGCCTGTCCTCTACAGTGCAATAAAAGGTGTTACTGCACTTATGAATGGCTCCCTTCATACGCTATGTTTGTTTTCTATATCCTTTTTTAATGCTATCAAATACGTGAACATGGCCTTTATTGGGTCAGGTCATATATCCAGTCAATATTTCTCCTCCATCCTGTTTTCAATCCGCCCATCACTGCCAAAACTTATCTCTTTCACTGAGTGCTCCTGAGGGGAATCAAGCTTTCATACACAATCATTAAATTCAGATTTCCTTTCATTTGTATCGTGCACATTCCTCTCTTTTTACAGTGACCAGAGCTCCATGTGGCGAAGCAGAGCAGCCTGTCTGAATGTTTGCTTCTCGCTATGTTTGTTTGTGTAATCAGCATGGTAGCATGGTAGCTGTTGACTGGATGTGTCTTATCAGATTGTTGGGTGGATGGAGATGAAAGCTGACCCCGGTCCCCTCTGAGCCAGTAGACCATGGTCTTGTGGAGATGCGGCCCGCTGCTAATAGCGGGCTGGAACTCTCTTTAGAATTGGGATTTCCAAATGCTCGGTGCCAAATTTCCAGAGGGAAAGAGTGTCCTCATTTAGCAGGTTTCAGCAGATTTGGTTTGAGTAGGCTGTGCTGACCAAGGTTACACTTACAGTCCCTAGATACATCACGCTGAAAAGCTTAAATTTACACACCCCTCTGGTTGTGGTGGTAAACCAACCCAACTGTATTCTACTTCAACAAGTATCCTGGGTAGGTGCTCCTCTGGGTTAAAGGGACAGTTTGGATTTTTTGATGTGGGGTTGTATGGCTGTCGGCATAGTTTGAAGAGTCAGAAAGGAGTGCCAGCTGCAACAAAAGGTATTTTAGCCACTTAAAAAAGGTCCATCTAAAAAAGAAAAAAATCACTACCTGTTTCAATTCTTTACTTTGTCGTTAATCAGTCTTTTATGATGGGAGACTGCTGTAATATAAGTCAAATGTTGCCTTCTCCAAACCAGCTAAACTACATTTCCAGGTGAATTTTCTATCGCTACCTTAATTTGCTTGTATCATTATGTGAATTTGGTGAATCTGAATTAATCTTTTAAAACATGCTGGTACCCCCCTATGCTTCTCCTAACTGGGGGCGTGCCGACTGGCATCTACTGCAGGTAATACACTGGCTACTCTTAAGTACCTCAGACAACCCCACATCACATAGTCCGAACTATCGCTTTAAGCCCAACCTGTCTTGGTATGCTCTCCAGGTCACTGTGGCCTGGCCCAACCCTGAGGAGAGTCAGAAGAGCTGGAGCAGAGACTGAGCAAGAGGGAGGGCAGCGAGTTTAAAGAGAGAAAAACAGAGAAGGGAAAATGATCTATGACTAGGCACAGTGGTTCACTTAGCATGCGCATACACTTACAGGTAATCACACGCTGTGATTACCTTGTACCCAGGAGGCGTTTGATACTCATCATTAGGGCTATTCTACCCGTCTATTTCTATTTCCGTCTGCGGGCTAGGTGGTGTCTACAATATCTAGTTTGGTTCATCATTAGCCCATTATAGGCCTACACACAGCCAAGCATGTTTCATTTCAGTGCTACTCCAGGCTAATGAACAGGTATCGATTTATCTAACAATCACAGCAACTGCAAAGAGCTGAATTAATTTGGTGTAAGTGACTCGCTCTTGCCAACAAACTGCTCATCCTCACATTCTCTCTCTCATACACACACACACACACACACACACACACACACACACACACAAACTCTCTCTCTCGCTGTCTTTCTCTATTTCTTTCATCCCCGTGGCTGTGTAAGCAAATCTTGACATTAACAAATCAAAGCAAAGTTGCAGTACAGTGTAATGTATATACTCTCCCACACTGCGTATTAAGCCACCAGATCCAACGTGCACTTTCTACCTCCAAACACGGACATAATGATAAATGGCAAAAATACTTTAAAATATAAATAACAACACAAAATAATATAAATTATAAATTACTGTAATTAGACCACATCTCAATACAGTACAAAGACCATACCTTCAGACTTAGTTTCTGGTCTGACAGAGGAGTAAAATGTGCTTCCACACTGCACCCGTGTGGCCACAGCTGTGTACTGACAGCCTGTACTATTATACCACTGTTCAAGGCATCGGGCCATTCTGAGCTTGAATTTCAAGAGCGAGCTGAGAAGATGACAATGCCTTCAGCCTAATATGCTTTTGACAGCATTGGCTCATTAAGTGGAAGATAATAGTAGTGCTTAGTCATTAAAGTCATTAAAAAACATTTACTCATTCTATTGCTCCATCCATACTTATACAATGCATATTCAACACCCTCTCAAATTGTCATTAAACCAAAAGTCCATCAAAGCCACAGTTCACATATAAAAACATATTTATAGAGAAAACTGCCCCTCTATTTTTTGTATATTGCTAATGAGTTTGCACCATATCCTGTTGAATATCATTGATTACCCTTTAATATTGCACATATTTCTTTCTGGGGTGCAGTATGACAGAAGCTCTCTCCATCATTGTTGCATTGGTGGATTCTTGGATTGTCATTTAATTAATATACAGTTTTTTTGCTGCTGTCATTGAAAATAGTAGCTTCTTTTCATCATTATTAATTTTTGAGCACATATTTGAGCATTTTATCAATCTCCTCATCTAGACATTCTGCATTATTTCTGATATATGTTTATGTCAGAGAGAAAGCTGAGCTCACTAAGCCTTGCTAGCTGCAGTTGAGGATAAACAGACTTTTCACCAGGTGTGCCTGAATTAAATGCACTTTATACACAGTTAATATTAACTGAAGCAAATTTAATTCACCTCAGTTCATTTAGGCCCCTTCTCGTAGAACCTTTTCTGATTATAGTGTCTTTCTAATTACTATAATTAGGCAATGCCACTAACGATTACTTTCATTATCAATTATCTGTTGATAATTTTCTCGATTAATGAAGTTGTTTATCCCATAAAGAATGTCAGAAAATGGTGAAAAATGTTGATCACTGTTTTCCAAAGCCCAAGCTGTTGCCCTCAGATGTCTCGCTTTGTCCACAACCCAAATATATTCACTCACACAGGACTAAAGAAACCAGAAAATATTCATATTTGAGAAGCTGAAATCAGAGAAGCTGGACATTTTTTCTTTAAAAAATGACTCAAAATCATTAACTGATTATCAAAATAGTTTAAAGTAGTTTAATCAACTATTTGTTGCAGCTTTAATTATAATAGTGACAGTCGGCTGTGCAGTGGTTTGCATAGATAGAATACAATGCTGAACTTTGACCCTCACACAGTACAGACAAAAGATCTGTTGAAATGATAAACTGCTGCTCACATCCAGAAAAAAAAATTGTAGCATGTGTCAAGAGGTGGCAAAAGTGTAGTTGACTCTGCAGGTATGCTGAACCTACATTAAACCACAAAATTAAGATTAAACCACTGAAATTCTAAGTTGCAGCTTTTATTTTTAGCTAATTTTCTCAGAGGATGTGAGGGAGAACTGCTACCCATGCTGCCCCTCCACATCTACAAATCAACGTGACTACTTTGTTACACGAGAGTTAAACAAATTACACCATGAAGAGCTTCCATTTGTCTGTCTCCGCTGCTGGAGACAAATGGAAACATACAATATGGGTATAGACTTTACGGTAAAGCTTTAATAGTCTCTCTGGTGGCAGTTACATAGATTACAACTGTAATTGGCCCGTGGTTTGCTTTGAGGACATTCCCAGGCCCGACTGTCCCGACTGTGTCTGTTACTGGGTGTAACTGTTCCCCACCTCTCTGTGTCGCCTGCGCCCATGTACCAGCAGACGCACTGCAGGCTGAGTCAACAGACCACACAGACTTCTGGGAAAAGACCATGCAGCTCCATTAGAGTGGAGAAACGAGAAAAAGTCATGTCTGCCTTGCCCACACACGCAAATCACATGCAGACGAGCATCATTTCCTGACAAAGACAACAATTTTTCTCGTGCACGTACCCCCCACAAACTCTCACACGCACTTTCTCTTCTCTGTGTTCCTCATAAACATGAACAAACAGCCTCTTCTTTGTTTGAATTCTCAGATTTAACCGCACATGAATGTTTTTAAATCGCAAAAAAAAAAAATCACCAATGATTTTTAATGAGAAAATGTCAGAAGTTGGAAGAGGATGTGTAATTTTCAGCTTCTCTTTGCAATAATCGTCCCTGACAGTGAACCTATTGCAAGAGCTGAATTTAATTAAAGCACACAGCCCTGCCCCGTGACATTAATTTGAAGCTAGTAATGGTTAACCCTTTTAGACCTAAGCCCAAAAGTGGCTCTCATTTTGTGACTGTAAAATGGTGATATATCGTGCTATCATCATCTTAATGGGCCAGGACCGAGCTACGCTGCTAACTCCCTCGTTCCCCGCTCACCTTCGAGAACACTGCGATCATCAGCACCAGCTGTTAGTGGAGGTTCCAAGAAACAGAGGAAAGACAATTGGGGATGCAGCCTTTGTTGGTTACACCCCAAAGCTATGGAACACACTACCTATAGATATCAGAGAAGCCAAATCACAAAATAGGCTATTTTTAAAAGAAAGCTTTCTTTAAATAAAACGCATAACTTTACTTTACCTTTAACTAGATATGAGTCTCCTGATAAAGACATTTTGCTTCACTCTTATGCACAGCTGGACTTCTTTTAAAATGTTGTATTTCCCTTAATTGTATGCATTATGTATGCTTTTTAACTTTAAATTTATCATTATTATTCAGTGGGTTGTATTTTCCATCTTAAGCATTCTATTTTCATCCTTATTTTTTATCTTACTTTTACTAGTATTATCAACTGGGTTTTATCCATGTGAAGATGCATTTTTTTATATTCTATTCTTATTTCATCTTGTTTTTAGTTTTTATCTTATTTTATATTGATTATGACATTCTCTTCTTGTATTTATGCAAGTCTTTTTTTATATAAACACTTGGTGAATGTAATTTCTTTGTTGTAAAGCACTTTGAACTGCAGTTCTTGTATGAAAGGTACTATACAAATAAAGTTTATTATCATATTAGATTTTTATTAACATCAAGGGCTACATTTCTTACTTTCAGCACAAATTCAGCTTTCAATGTATGTGAATTGCTGAAACTATGATACCTATATCACTACAGCAAAAACAAGACATTTTTCCTTCCCCATTACTATTTTATATTTATTATATTACTGTTAGTCTTATTTCTATAAGTATAGAGAGTTTGCTGTGTTGCACTAATCTCTTCAACCTCATAAATACTTGTGTGAACTGACGAAGTATATGCCTAAGTCAGTGTCAATGATCCTCCAGTAGGTGGCAGCGTTAGCCAATTTCCACAAAGTTCCACCAGACAACTCAGTGAGTCTCAGGATATTGTGTTATATGTAATTGGAAAAAAGGGATGCAGGATACAGGGGGACATAACAGAGAACGGAAGACAGATGTAGAGATTGCATCCCCAACTCAATTTAGCTTAGACAGAAAGATAGAGAACTACCAAGAGAGAGCTTTACATGGAATGTGCATAATGGAGGAGGGAAAGAAACAAAGAAAGAAAGAAATACAGAAAAAGGAACAAATAACCAAGAAAAAGAAAGAAAGAAACAAAGAAAAGGCAAAAAAAAATGAAGAATGATAAATGTTACAAGACCTAGAGCAATGAATCTATCTCCTCTTCCAGCCACATGCCAACATGCCGAGGAGGGCATGGATAACTGAGGTTAGAGGTCTGGGGGGGGAGGTGGAGGGGCAGTTGGTGTGTGGAAGGCAGACAAGGGCAGGCAGGGGCAGAGCCAGGAAAGTAAACTATGCCCCGCACAGACGGGTGGAGTGGACCATGATCCTCTGGTGTGGTACGACCACCTGTTTGTCTGTCTGTCTGTCTGATCCGGGCCAGAATGGCGTGATCTTGTGCTTAAGGTTGACAGCTCGAGTGTAAACTAATAACCAGTCAAGGGGTTCACGTGGATGAAACTATATATACTACACATCATGATTTATGTACTTATATGTATGTATTGGCTAAAATTTATTTCACAGGACATTAATAAGATGTAACAAGTTGTACTTTGTATTGAATTAGCCAAAAACTAAAAACAGTATGTTATTATTAGACAATATTAGACCCTTATTAGGCTTAATTAGAGGGTATTTAGGGACACATTACAACAGAACTGTATTGTAAACTAGAGTGTGTTATATCCCGCTTTTAGACCCTTATTAGACTTTATTAGAGGATAATTAGGAAAACATTTCAACAGAAATGCACTGTCAACTTAAGAGAAATCACATATCTGCTACCTGAGACACACCTTCATTGGCTGGTTCCATACAACTGGTAAGTCTGTGCAGTCCTCTGTAGGTAAAATATTCCTCTACCTCTATAACTTTGGCCTTTACTTGGTAGATTTGGTTCACATATTGTTTTTAAATGAGGAAGTAGCAGATAAGTTAAATCACTGGAGTTTACAGTACAGTTCTGTTGTAATGTGTCGCTAATCACCCTCTAATAAAGGGTCTAAAAAAGAACATATTTCTATTTTTTGTCTAATTTGATATAAAGTAAGCTTTGTTACATCTTTGTAGTTTACCTTTGGGTGTAGGGTATCTAATTAAGGTATAGTTGTGTTTCTTTATGTCTGATAGAGAACATATTTGTAGTTTTTGACTAGTTAAATTCAGAGTAAAGCTTCTTATGTCCTATTACTGCATTATAAAATAAAGTGTGACCCTTACATTAACACTAGCTAAGAATGCCTCAGGGTATTCAAAGTGTATCATAAACATGGCCAAACACAGAAAGTGGGCGGCATAATGTCACATCTGGACTGTACTGTATATGCCGCCTGTGTAAGCAAAGAGCGCTCAGTGCAAATAGTCCAGTTTCAACTCAAACACACAGTGCGTTTGACTGCAGCAAACACACACACACACACACACAGGCATCCACATACCCAGACATACCCGCATGGAGAGTGGAGAGGGCTTGTGAGGGTGTTGAGTGAGGGGGTCAGGGATCAGACTCTCTGCTGCTGCAAAGGGCACGTGGGAGCACAACTCATACCCATCCTCTGTCATGAACACATGCACGCACACACAGGACACACACAGACAACCGCACAGGACATTTACATGCTTATGTACGATCAGAATATAGGCATACCCCCCACACACAAGCAGAAATAGTCCCCAGAGACTCAGTTAGATGGACATTTGAGAGCATATTGTAGATCGAGAGATAGAGAGGCAGTTCTAACTACAGCTACTTGACACCAGGATCGTATATATAGGATTATATTTACTGCAATGTTGTGCAAACTGCTGCTGAGGTCAGGGAGTAGGAGAGAGTGACTGAACCGCAGGCAGAGAAAAGAAGGGCAAAGGTTAGGGAGCTATTATCCAAATGAAGTCAGGCAGATGGTAGCATTGACAAACACATGGCCAAAATGGCTTTCTTGGCAGAAATCCCAGCCATAACTATCATGTTTGTCATGATCAGGCTTATCTGTCAATCAGCCACAGGTTGGAAATCTGACACATCATCAGTAAGCTGAATCTGAGAGGTCTGGGTTAAGAGGCTGAGCAAAGTTTCCCCAAGAGTGCAAAATCACTTACGGCATTTCATAAGATAAGACCCTTTTCTGTATGTTCTGTAAGTCCTATACTGTTACAATAAATTACAAACTATCTTCAGTGCATTTGTGATTTGGCCAGGCTTCTCTTCCAGAGGGATTATTTATGGAGCTGGTGATAGCTTGAAGCTATAAGAAAGTCACATTATGTCGGTGGCCTTGTCACCACCTCCAAGAAATACCATCAAGCATTTTAAGCACCTCCCTGCCGGTCTTCGCCTTATTTTTTTCATCTCGGTTTTCTGGTACAAACCTGAGGTTGCATTTGTTCAAGTCACAAACACTTTCCAGATATACTAGAGTACTGTTCTCCACTTGGTGTCGCCTTCATGCACAAAACAGCAATAAATTTGATTGGAAAACACTTCATTTGAGATTTTATTGGCATTTTGTGGTGCTCAATGACACTATATAATTTTTTAATGTTTATTAACAACAACTTGTTAACACTTTTTACTGTTATTGCGATAGCTGCGGGTGGATGTGTTATGTTAAACAGGCTATTGGCATTAATAAATGTCTGTGTCTCTCACTGTCCCTCTCTCTCTCAAGTACAAACATACTGCAATCTACCGCTACTCATGTAAATCTGATGCCTTTTTTAATACGCTGTATGTTCATGCTCTGGTGGTTCAGTCACATTTCAGGAAACAAACTATTCAATGACTTGTTGTAGCTGCTCTGAATAGGGTTGCAAAGGGTCTGTAAATTTTCCAAAGAAAGTTAAGCTTGACAATTTTGGAGATTTTGCACAATTTTAATATAAAATTGTAACCATTTAATAGTGAACTTTTAGGGGGACAGCAATGACAGGTCTTATGGCATGCTTTTGTTAAAAGTATGGCCATTTAAGTGAATAGTTACAATGTAACGCATACATTACATGTGTCCACACTGCCACACTGTCTGTATATTTAATTTTTTATTATATTTCAGATAGAAGAAAAGTGACCAAACTGTAAGCACCTTCTGCTAGTTTGCTATCTAGCTGTAATAACAATATAATCATAAATAGCCCCATGTTTCAATTTTATTCCTTTTATCTCCCATTGAAAGTTTCCACCTTGACTATTCCCAGAATTTTGCAACTCAAGGCCTGAGACAAAAATATTGTAAGCTTACAGTCTATATGGCTGTGGGACGTTACTTGACAGAGCAGCCACTATTATCTAGAACTGATGATCATGTGCATTTATATTTAAAAGTTTACTTCATCAACTTTTTGTGTAATGTATTATTTGTGCCCAAAATCCTTATTTTCCCAAATCCTGGACAAAAAGCTCACTATGGTGAAGCTAAATGGAGCCGATTCTCATCACAAATGGGCCAAGTCAGCAGCCTCATAGTCCAGCCAAAGCTGGCAGCCACATATAAGACAGATCGGGTTCATATTTGGTCCTTCCGTGCATCGTCACAATAAGACTGCACTATATTTTTGACAATTTTAATCACTGTCTGTCATAACTTCATAAATAGTGTTTACAGTTTAAGGTTAGGGCAACAGGATTAGAAGACCTAAGGTCAAAGGTTAAGGAAAAGACACAAGTAAGAAGCTGTTTGAAAGTAAACACTAGTTCTTGATCTTGATAAGTGTCCTGCATCTATATTTTGTCCCCATATGTGTTAATTGATTAGATGATAAGGAATATGTCCGCAGGGTGAAGTGCATAGGGATGTATAAAGGTGGGGAGGGGGGGTGGAGGGGGACTTTCCCTTCATTCTGTAGCTCTTCCGTGCGGAGGCCGCATTCCCAGCACCACTCAGGGGGCTCCAGTGAGCAGAGCCACGACACCAAACCCACCCGGAATTCTAGGAACGTTTTCCCTGTGGTTTCAGGTTACCACATACACACAGTGAGCGCAGATCACAGGCACACACACACACACACACACACACACACACACACACACACACACACACACACACACACACACACACACACACACACACACACACAACACCTCCACAGTAGTGTACTGTACTTTTGTTGTTTGTACAGAGTTGGTTTTGTTAGCTTTGCCTCTCTCCGCCCATGCCTGTCATTCATTTTTAATTTTAAACTCACATACTTATCCATCGGCTCGGACAACAACTTGAACCTGCCGCTGGATTCAAACCAGACGTCTTGTTCAGAATCTCACTCTGATGGTAAATACCACACTCTGAAAACTTCAACTGGTACACGCATTCACACTAAAACTCTATAGGGAATCTTGCCAACGCTCGCCGTGGGCCCCAAATTCAGCCTTACAGGTACACATTGCATCACACAAAACTTAACACACTCAATCAAACTCTAGCTGACATTTGAAAAGTCTGCTGTTTCCCCCGGGAATAAGGATAACAGTGTCCCAAAAATAGTCACGACAGAGAGAGGTACAGCTCTGCAAGTCAGATGTGATCATGCTGTGTGAGCGTTGATGTGTGCAGGGTGTGTGAACGTGTTGTGTATAGAGCGTGGCACACAGAAATAGTGTGATGGTCTATAAGGCCGTAATCCCGTGTCCGCACGGCTACAGTGTGAGCTGCGTGTTTGGATCAAAGCAGAGATTTGAAAGTGGATTTTCTCCGCCTTTGAAGAGTGTTAAAACGCACAACGAACTGAGTGAGTCACTAAGAGCGTGTTACTGATATAGTGAGAGTCAAAGATATGAAGCCTTTCTCTCACACCAGAGAGCTAGTTTTATTTTTCTTTGTTTTAACTTCAGTAAATGTCACACTTCAACAAGTGTGTGACTTAGTCTGGTAGGCAGATTAAGATTTGCGTTATGTACCACCCCTCAAATTCCCAGGATGGAAATGTAATACATACTGTAACCCTGATTTTGAATGTTATGTTGTAAAAGTAGAAATCAAAACTGACCTGTATCAAATGCAGAACATGTTAGGAACTGAGCTTGAACTGGATCAGTATCATTCTCCTTAGTCTTCCTTGTATGCACATTACTAACGCACATCATAGGAAATTATTTAACATTCTGACGTTCTGTTGAAGGACAAATATATTACTTCAATGGATTTCCCATGATCTCAGCCAGTAGGGATCCAAACAGTTTCAGAGGAGGCTCAGTGAAATGATAATGAAAATTACTGAATTTATTATTATTTTAGTTATGAAAAGGTCACACAGATTAGCCTAAATGGGTGTGATTTGGTTAAAGACATAGTTCAGAAATGCAGTAGTTTGGGGGAATTTTACTGTTTTTCCCACTTTCCCAGAGTCAGAAACTAATAAATGCCTTAGGACGGACTTTTTTTATTCATTTGATGTAGTCTGAAGTTATGTGAAACAGCAATGTTTGGCTTTCTTGGCTCTATTGTTGAATGTCTATGGGATCAAATTGATCCTATAGACAGGGGTGTCAGACTGGTGAGGAAAAACAGGACTAAGTACACAGGGCCCTGATGAGAGGAGGGTCCACAAAGATACTAAAGTAAAAGCTTGTAAGTACATGAGATGCTGAGGCCCAACTATGGTGAGTTGTTGTTGTTATGATACTGTGATAACCTACTCAAAATGATGTGCAGCGTGTGACAGATGTACCTGTAGAGCACTGGTTTCCAACCTTGGGGTCCTGACCCCCACTAGGGGTCACCAAAGCTTCAGAGGGGTTGCGAAGCCATCTTGATTTCAAATGGTTTAAGACAACTTTTTCATTTCAAATATACAGTACAATAAACCTAAATCTCAGCAATATATTCATTTCTATGAAAAAAACTAAATGAAAATGAAATGAGTTATTGTTTTAGGTTCAGATTATTATTTAAGATATAAACTCACAGTGTAAAGGCAGGGTGAGTCAGAATTTGACAAAAAAAGAGAAGCCATTTCTGTATGTATGACTGTTTAAAAAAAAGATAATACAGACAAAAAAACCCATTCTAATCTCTGACCCACATTCATATGAAATAATGGGCTCAAAATACACTGAAATCACCTGTTTTACACAAACTTCAGTTGTTCTGTACTGTTCTTGTTGTGCACTGACTGTAATATACCCAAAAATGAAAACTGAGTCATTATTTACTCACCCTGGAATTTTCACTTTTGGGTGAAATATTCCTTTAAGGAAAAAGGTTTGGAACCACTGCGAGAACCATGTGTTTTATTTTGTTTTTCGTCTCTTTTTCTTCATTGCCTGTGCTGAACTGTACAGTGTTATGTTTAATAATAATGTTTTCCTTTTCTGTCTTTCGTTTGTTAAGTGGAAGACAGAAAATTCAATAAAACTCATTTGGAAAAAAAAAAAAGTAGAAATTCCAATACAAAGTCTATTAGGAACCAGACTGTTGACACAGACAGAGACAGCTCTAACATTGCGACACTGTGATAAGCATCACAGTGTGTGTGCCGAGAAACAGCGAGCACGTTGCATAGCTGCGGTGTCTTCCAAGAGCAATTTTATGACAGAGGATAAAATTGCCTCTAAAATGCAGGGTACGTCCAGGAGGACTCATCCTTGACTGCTTCGTTTTACACGTAATATTTTGGGCGGTGTGGTGTTTACGTGCGCAATTGCATATAATCAGTGGCGCGGACATCAAGGAGGACATATTTTTTTTAGGGTTTTGTCCTTTTGTTCACTGGCACGGTGCATCAGAATGCGTGTCTGAGATACAGAGATGCTCGAGAGGCTAAGGCAGCCCTCACACACACACACAGGCCACACGGACCACGATTGGCTGGCACCCAGACACGCTATCAGTGAGGACTTCAAACAGGCTCATAGAGGCAATTAAGCCACAAAGACAGAGGGCTCTCCTAAAGCCACTGCTTCCTGCTGCCACTGACCTACATCCCTCATTTTATTCCTCCATCCGTCCATCAGTCCATCTCTCCTTCTATCCATTGTTTCCTCATCCACACTTCCTTTCCCTCTCCCCGGCATGTCTATCCCTCTATTTCTCATCCTCCTCTCCTGCTATGAGTTTGATGCCTTGCCAGTGGGCAAGCACAGAGGTTAGTGGGTGCACTATGTCTACCTCGCCCAGTAGGAACTGCTCCAGTAAAACATGCCAGTCTATTGTGGCTCTTTAATTATATTAGCTTCAACCCACTCCACCGGCTGGACGCACAACAGAAGGGAGGGGCTGTAAAACTGTGTCCCTTCTATAAAAAGTGATGATAGTAAGACTGAAAGGAGCTGGAGGAGATTTCACACACATACAATGAGCACAAGGCACACCATAAAACCTAAACTTGAGTGGGCCGAAATGCATAAACACCCTCCAGTCAGAGTCATTTTAAGTCCCAAATTGGCAAATAATTGTACAGTGAGGCAAACAAAATCACATTTGCTTACAGGCAAGCTATTTTCGAACATTTTCCCCCTATTTTCTCGTGCACAGCTACAGATTTAGAAACACAATAACTCTCACAATCGCAGCATTTCAGCAGAGAGAATAAATAACTCGCAGTTAATGCAATATGATCGCTGTCATTTTCTCTTTCTCTCACACGAACACACGCACCAACAAAGATGCAGACGCAACAAGAGAAACGTCTAAGTAATGTAGTAATGCGGAGTGGGTCATGCTGAGGTCCCAGGCAGCAGCCCAGGGTTATGGGAAAGGGATGGGCCACTGAATCAGAGCTGAGGAGAAACAGAGGAGAAGGATTGTTGGAGGTTGGTGAGAGGTTTGTCACAGACACCAAATGCAAATTAGAGGGGCAAAAGGGACGGTGCAAGATTAAAAAAAATGAATTAAGTCTGTGTGTCCACAACTCTCCATTAATTCTCATATGTCAACTGTTCTCATGACTCTATATTAAATAGGTTAAAATCCTTTTTAAAATAAAGTCTATGGTTGAAGTGACTCGAGGAAGCTAAGGCAGGCTGTAGGAACACTGCAAGAATGCAAGACCAGCATAACATTGTAATTTGAAAGTGTTTCTAAATATCAGTTGCCTGTCGATGTAAAGCTAAGCCCATTATCTTGAAAACAAAAGCACACTGCTCTAAAAATACACTCTCTGGAGTTGGAGTTCAGCCACTGCCTGCATTTTTCCTGCCAGACTCCATTAACATATTGTTCATTTTAACCATTATAAACATCTATTCCTTCTAAAAGATTATTGATTGTTTCTTACGACTCAAACAGACACTAACTCATTCGGTGAACATTCGGCATTCATTTAAATTCTAATAAACATGAAATTGGCAAACAAAAACAATCATTCTCGGCCAGAATGGAAATTTCAATGGGGACCACGCAGGCTGCAGCATTGTTTGAGATCCAGTATATCAACTGGATCTCCTTAATCTCTCAGAGCATATCACGGTCACTGATTTATTACAGTGAATATACTACATGTTTCTTTATGGGACTTTTATGACAGAGAAATAAATCACAATTTAAATTTAGATAAAAAAAATAATAATTAGTCATGATTAGTGTCTACAATTCAAGTTATTCCACTCTGTCCATTGTCTGTCAAAGTAAAGGTAAGCCTGTTACACACACTCTGGAGTTTGAGTTCAGTGACTGTCTGCCTCAGTGCCTCCCAGACTTCATTAACATATTACTCAATTTGACTGTAATAAACATCTGCTCTTTCTAAAAATTATTAATGATTTGTCACACCTCACACACACACAACACAAACTCATTTGACATTCAGCAGCAGCAACATTCAGCATTAATTTGAACTCTGATTAATGTGAAGTTACAGGCCGGATTATAATTTCAAAGGAGGACACTGCAGCTGAAACATTATTGTCAAAGAGGAAAATATTTCAACTTGGCACGTTTCCTGAATCTCTGATGACATATCGCGGTCATTTCATGATTTACTACAGTAAATATCCCTTTAAATAGACTAAAATGACTTTTGGCTGGTGATTTGCTGCTATAACAAAAGCCCTCAGCCACACATACACAAGACACACAGGCTCATACAGCAGGGAAAGTCCTTCCTCTGCATATAGTAATTAATTTATTGTCCTCTCTACTAGAATTTCATTATCCAATTCCCTTGCATTTTTCGAACCGAGCTCCTATGACCCAAGAGACCGACATGGAGAAGGCAGGGAAGAAGAAAAAAAAAAAAACTATGAGCTGATGGGACTGGAAGAAGGAGAGAAAGTGAGTGTGAGGGGTGAGGGCTTTGCCCAGTGCAGTGCTCTTTCCCTGCTTCTCCTTGCAATAACAGAATGGATTCCAGATGTCAAAATGATAAACAAATGGATTGTCATAACCTTATAAAAATGCAAGGCATTCAGAAGCTCTCGCACTGCTGTATTGTCTGTGGGCCCTCCCCTCGACCTAATCCAAACCTTTAGAATCATCCCTAAAGTGTAGTGATGAGTTACTATCTCTCTATTCTTATAGAAGAACATATAACCACATACATTATACACCCATGTGTGCGTACCAGCACTCGTGTTAACATCTCATCCCTTTCTTTTCCTCCCTACATTATACACTCTGCCTGTATACGGTGTGTAAATCAGCTCAATACAAAGTGAATCCCAAAAGACTATAGGTCATAAAATGCTGATGAAGAGCCAAAGTCCATCTAAATCATCATCTCTTCACACATGCTCTGTAGAGTTAAAGTCAAGTTCAAACGAGAAGACTTCTTCATTCACTCTCCCCTGTTTCTCTCGCTTCTTTCTATTATTCATCAGCTTAGAATGCAAGTGGTGACTCCTTCCTAGTTCATATCATTTAATCAAGTAAGACAAAGTTTACAGCAAGACTGAATGCTGAATGTCCACCACGTGAGCAATGACACAGAGATTCACCTGTTTGTGAGCAAAACCATATTTTTTGGTAAATCCGAAAGATTTATGGTTTGCTTCCATGGTGGTTGAAGTTAAGTTTTTTATTGGTGAGACAGATCGCTGCATGAGCTGAAGTATGCAATAAAGTAAGCAGTAAAGTGACATGCTGCAATCTTCATTAGATTAAAAACACAACAGACAACACAGCTGTGACTGGTTAACACACCATTAGTGTTCAGCCTTTCCAGGTTGCAACAGTTTAAACTGTGGCCTTTCCAGGTTGCAACAGTTTAAACTGTGGCCTCTGCTCATCCTGGGTTTTTTTTTTTTTGTCACTTGTTGTGCACCCGATATGCTGCTTCTCATAAAAACATAAATAAAATACTGGGTAGAGGTGGATACACCTTGGTTGTTGTGTTCAGTCTGACTGTACCCTAGAGTTACCCCTGCTCTAACAAGCCAGACAGGAACCAATCACTGATCACTGTTCCTCTTTTCAATCCAGTTAGCTGCACCCATTGTGCTTCAGGATCCTAACAATAATGCAAACATCTATCCACCATGTTCCCCACCACCTGCATCAAGAATCCCAGTGGTCAGAAGGGTTTTGTCATGGACTGATTAAAAGGAAAATTCAGCACTTTTCATGTGGATGTCCTGTCAGTGGTGATGGCATATGTAGTCAACTGAAGAAATAAATTTCTCAGTTTGTTGTATAGAATTTTCCAGCTCATGGTGTTGGACTGCAGTGCCTAAATTTACCAGGATGCATTGCAGACAGGCCTGCATCCAATGAAATAGCTGATTTTTTACTAGAAGAACAGAAGTTTTCTCAGTCAAGCAGTGTATGCAGATGCTGCAGCCCATAGCTCCTTCAAACGTTACTACATTTTTGTTTTGATCTGCTATTTTTTTTAGCTTTATTGCTGAAATACTTATTATCTATGACAGCAATACACTCACAGGCATTGGAAAAGGAAAAATGGGGTCTGGATTAAGGAGCAGCAGATCATGAGACAATAAACGACGCAAATGCCATGTTTTGACTGCCCAGTCCAAACAACCCAGCTTGAAACAGACGAAATGGGAATCAGGCTGGTCAAACAATAGAAAACCTGACACTGTTTTGTTGTTCCCACGTCTCACAGAAATCCTCTCCACCACAACATCACAGATCAAGATATTGCACTTGATATGTGCAGCACGCAAGACTCCAGCCAGATGAGCAGAGGCGAACTCTTTCCACATTGATGATGCTTCGTGCAAAAACACAGTCAACATTAATGGACAATGTTTCCCAGATGTCAAGTCTTTTATGTGAAGATGTTGACCACATTATCAGCGCTGTCTTGTTGTTGCTGTTTATATTCAACCTGACACAAATTCAAAATTGCACTACAGAAGTATTTCCTGGGTGTATACAAGGAAAGTAAAAAAGAAAAATCACATCACTGTAGAGCCCTCTATGCTCTGCTTGGTGCCAAATCTTGACCTTGACCTTTGATGAAGCAATGCCTTGAAAAAAATGAAAAAAAAGAAAGAACACACATGTATATGTGTATATGTATAAATAAATATACATATTGTTTTCATTTAATAATATATTTTATGCGTGTGTAGCATGACAGCACTATAAGTTTAATTTTGTTGTGAAACCCTGTGTTGTACATGATTAGATAAATTACCATGATAGCTTGAATTGAACTATTATTTCCCCTTGCTTTCTCATCTATACCCAAATATTTGGGGTCTGATTATGTCTGGGAGAAATTTAACAGTAAACTGTTGTCTAATAAAACCATCATTAAGCTTACTTCATGTGTGTTCAGTCAGGAGCTAATTAAGGTTTTTTATGATGCCATAACGGCGGCTACAGCCTGCAGCATTGTTTCGTAACCTCCGCACACTATCTAGTACAATAAGTATGTGTCAAACGTTCCCCAGAAAGGCGAGAAAAAACAGGGATGTAATTAATATAATGAGAGTGAAGAGAGATAGCAATGAATCATTTCGGTTTGTGATAAGAGGAACACAATAGATGTTCAGTAAACGGCTAATCTAAATAAAGAATGGGGTAATTTTCGTTGATCTTATCTTTCCGGAAAAGATGGTGCAAAGTATTCACACATGTGATGCTGTAAATGTTCAGAGATGTTTGAACACATGCCAACACGCACTTTTGGTTGTAAGTACAACTGCTTGCCCCCCGCTTGCCCCTCTGTCATCAGATGCTGAATAAAGAGAGGAAGGGAATTTCAATCCCCAATGCCTTTGATGTGCTTTGAAGTATTATAACATACAAGTGTGTGTTTGTGTGTGTGTGTGTGTGTGTGTGTGTGTGTGTGTGTGTGTGTGTGTGTGTGTGTGTTCTCACATGTGGATGTGTGTGTCTTTGCCCAACCACAGTATGATTTTGTGTCTGAATGAATAACCCCTCCAGCTGTTGGATAGCATATGGATCCCGTGTGGATTGATATGTGAGTGTGGGTGCGTTTATGTGTCTGCGTCCCCCTGCGTGTGAGGGGAAACCCGCCAAGCCCGCAGAGGCTTTGTGTGCCCACCACACAGGAAGTCAGACAATGGTGTGGACTAACACCACAGCAGCTTAGTGTGTCCGTTTTCGACCATACTATTTCTGTCACATTTTCTCATCTCTTATCATGTTTTCTGTACAGATGGGACCAACCCAATCTAATATCGGTCTTGGGGTCTGACATTGATTGGATATCGGAGTCTCGTCACGATCCACGTTCTAATCTAAATTCTATAATGCCACAAAATGCTTAGCAGCATGTTTGAGTTCTGTATAAAGCTTTTCCTTCGACTCTCAATTTGCATGTAATTAAAGGGAAGGTCAAAGAAGACACAGAAATGACAGTTAACTACCATAAACCACCATAATTTGCAATTTTTACAATTTCATTTTGTTTAGCAGACACTTCTGAATAAACAGTCACACAATCCTACAGCGCCTAACAGTGGTTGAAGGAAGAGGGATGTCATAAGAAGCGACAGTTCGGTTCCATGTTGACGCCAAAATTTTGAAAATGTGGTGGAAGTCTTATTTTTCATTACGAGGGCTCTTGTCTGCCATTATGCCAGAAGAAGAAAAACACCCACCGGCACTGAACAACAACTACACATGTCAGTTAGTGATATGTGTTTTGCAGCAACAGCTCTCCTTTGACTCAAGAAGAAATACTGTTGCACAGGTCGGGTTGTGGGTCGACCCGAGGGGCAGGTATTTGGGTCGACTTTTTGAAAAATACTACAGGTTCCGACAGGTGGGTCAAGTGATAAAGAAGTGGTCGGACTAAGCATTAATGTCTCTCAGAAACATTGAGGCCACAAGGTGCATGTGGTGTGACCTTGACAATTTTGCTATAATATCTAAAGTTATTGTGATTAGCGGGTTTGGTTGGGTTTGGGTCATTGATTAATGCATATTTTTGCAGGACCAGAAATCACTTTGGTAATTTTGTAACTGGCAAAGAAAAACAAGAATGGCTAAATTACATTATTGCTTTTTTTTTTTTTTGTTTTTTTGACTGTGGAATGGAATTGGGTATCAATAATCGTGGAAATTCATTGCCATTGATATTGACTATTAAATTTCTGGTATGACATCCCTATGAAAGATGCCATTACACAAGTTACATTATAATATGACACAAACTTTCCAGACTAAAGTTCAGTTTAAACCTCAAAAAAGAGGCATATCATATCGATATCGGCAGATATCCCAAATCAGATATCGGAATCAGATCTGAAAAAAAGTGGATCAGAACATCCCTAATTTTCTCATCTTTGCCTCTCAGTATCTACCCTGCTCTCATCTCCTTTGCTGTTCTCGTGCGACTTTCCCAGGCATGGTGCGGGCAGTGGCAGTAGTAGTGGCAGCGATGTCCAAGTCTTTCCCATGCAGCCTCATAGGAGGGTCTTTGTTTCCCCTCCAGGCTTTGGGGGTCCCCACGGCAGGGCTGTGCCCCACTCCACTGACTCCACAATGGGTCTTTATGCTGCCAAGGCCTCCCTCCCCCACATCACTCCATCATGCTTCCCTCATCAGGGGCACAGGGAGGCACAGGGGGCACCACGGCACCAAAACGCCAACCCCTTTCATGCCCTGTCCCTCCTGTCTCTCTGTCTCTCTCTCTGACTCATGCCAACAGAGTCACATACAGTGAGAGAGGTTTGCTGAATAGCCACAGGCCGATCTGAGCAGTTTATGAGTGGTGCCAAATGTTTCAGTAGGCTACTGTTTTCTTATTCAACCCAAGAACACTTGACACCACAAGCAAAGACCTGGCTCTCACCAGGGAGTGTGTGATAACACAGCGTTACAACCCATTAGTGCTGTTGTTGAAAAACCAGTGCCCTTGGTAGTGAAAGTGACACACAAGAAGTGGCTTTAAACACAGACAAAGAGGCCGGATCTCGACAAGATTAGAGATTTCTTGTGTTTAAGGTGCTGAATGGTTGCCTTGCCTTGAGTTTATTCATATGCTACTGATCATAAACCTAGCACACACACGCACACACACACACACACACACACACACACACACATTGGCTGCCTACTTATTTGCTGACACACTGTCACAGGCCCTGATGAGTGGGTGGTCTGCTCAATATCTCTCAGTCATTGGCAGATCTCTGCAGTTGTGAAGGGTAGGAGAATACCAGGCCAGGACATTAGGATGACAGGAAGAGGAGAGGATAAGAGAGAAGAGAAGAGAAGAGAAGAGAAGAGAAGAGAAGAGAAGAGAAGAGAAGAGAAGAGAAGAGAAGAGAAGAGGAGAGGAGAAGATTTGGATGCAAACCCTTTGTAATAACCAACATTTTTTTTTATTTTGTCATAATTAGCGTATGAAATCTTGAATTATGGCCAAAAATGTGTTTTCTGAAGTGACCTTGACCTCAAATCTGAGTGGACAGACATGAGGTTACAGTGACCTTTGACCTCTGATCACCAGATCACAGAGGTCTGTCAGCATACAGTCAAGAATGTACATAAAAGAAAATTTGATAGGTAGGTCGAATAGTATGTGAATTTTGCTGTGGACAAGCTCAAGGTCCATCAGTCATGCACGCACGCATACATACACCAGCACTCACACGTGCAAGTGATCGCATGATCCCCTCCAGGCTTACACCTGGTGATGATAACAATGAAGAGATTTTAAAAGCAAACTATTTATAAGTTAAATGAAGCATGACCTACCCATGAAACTCTCAGGCAAAATACTTGTGCCGACCACCGAGGATAATAAAAAGGGCTTTTTTGGAATTCCAAACTTCTGCTGATGTGCCTAATGTCTTCCCATGCACTTATGAAAGGCATAATGTATGGCTTAATCCAAGCAAAACGGACAAGGGCCAAAGAATCTGACAGACACTCATGGGGTAGATCATGGGGAAAAGGCATCCCCGGACCTCTGTTTTCCTCTGTCGAGGCCAACGCGGCCAGTGCCAAGAGCTGAGGTTGCCATGGTAATGGGAGCCAGTTTAGGGCCACCGCAGAAGAAGGAGAGCATAACCTTGTCATAATTGTGGACTGAGTTTCGAGAGGGTTTAAGGAACAGATCCAGGAGGGGGAATCAGTTACAGACGCACATTGGCTCAGTAATCTGCATCAATTCTCTGTTCTCCTCATGCTGACTGAGACAGCACATAACCACACACACACACACATACGTGCGCGCACACACACACTAAGTACTTTAGTCTCTAAGAGATGCACCCAAAACCATAAGCAGGAAAAGGGTTCCAGGGCCACACCTATAAATCAGCACAAAATGAAACCTCATAAATGTATGAAAGAAACAGAATAGAGCAGAAAATAAGAGAAAGGCACAGATATAAACTCATTAACTGACTCTCATACAAAGGAGACAAGAGCCTCACAACTATTTGAGCTGCCTGCATTCACTCAGTGTGGAGATGGATTTAATGACTTCCTTATTTCCACATTGATTAACAACAGCAGCCACACAGACTCACAGACTGACATTATCCTACACGAGCGCACAAACCAATGCACAGAGGGTTTGAATGTATTCATCCCTCTCAAAGCAAGGGCTTAGAGTTATTACTCTATTATCAGGTGAAACTGGAGGACCTGTTTTGAAAATGATGCATTCGAGGCAGCACTATTACTGTACTGTGGCGTCATTTGGAGAAAATAAAAGTTCTCATTTCCAAACTCCAGTGCTGCCAAAAAGCGTGTTTATGCAACATTTGGCCATAGCAAAGTCATGTAACAAGATATAAAATGTTGCCTCATCGCGAGGAACTCTCTCAGCAGAACAATTCTAAATACTACAATTAATCAGTGTTTGCTGGTTTTATTGAATCTGGAAAGAAGAATGGGTTTTGGGTGTGAATGTGCGTCAACATGGGGTCAACTGAAGGCAATCTTACATTCTGGTTGTGTTACAGCTGTGATCATCAAAACAAAAATATCAGATCTGCAAGGATATCTGGTTTGTTTTTGATCAGCAAAGTTCATCAGTAATGTGATTGTCCTGGAGGGAATGAATGTCTCATCTCTATTTGTCAAGTCTTTACTTTCCACTGTCTAAATTTTTTAGGGCTGCAACTAATGGTTGTTTTCATTACCGATTACTCTGCTGATAATATTCTCTATTAACTGATTTACTGCTTAGTCGATAACATATCTGAAATCGTCCATAATCCAGAGATACTCAATTTACTGTCATAGAGAACCAAGGAAACCAGAAAATATTTGAGAAGCTTAAATCGGAAAATTTTGACTTTTTTTCCCCTTCAATCTACTACCATCAATTTACTACCACTGACTTATTTTACTTACTTACTTTCTTACTTACTGACAAAGTGAAAGAGCTTTTTGATTCACAGACCACATATGATTATTGTTGTGGAAATTATATCATACTATCATATTTATTAAAATCAGCTGGAAGATGTTTGGGTTTGCTGCCATGAGTGGTAAGGGGGTTAACTGTGTATTTGTTGTGTTTATTGTTTATTAATCAAGAATATTTCTGTGATTAATTTGTCTGTTTTGCTTACCTCTCCACCACATCATCTCCGCTCCAGCATGTGGAATCGTCCACCACATTCTCCCCTTCGCACAGCATCTCCGGCAGCGCTGCAAAGAAAGACTTGTAGCGCTGCAGGTGCATCAAGAACTCCCTGAAGAAAAACAGATACGTGGAGAAAAGCCATAGAAGGGATTTCAACATACAGTTGAGAAACTCACTGTATAATTGTGGCCATATTTTTGTTACTGTGGTGTTTGGTGTGGTTTGTTACGGTGAACACATGTCTCAAAACTTTGGTACCACATCACCGACAACAGAGAGTATCTTCAGTCCACTCGACAATACATGCGTGTGATATGTACATGTGATGATATTGATGGTGGCAGGAAATGAGTGAATGTGACCACTTCACTGACTCAGCACATTTTTCTCAATTATGCCGTGCGGTAAAGTGCTTGCTTCACCAGATCCGCTAACACATGTCACTGATATAGACACTGTCATCTGGAGCAAAACAATGCCGTAGTATTTTGATAAGACACACACTGTTGCCACCCATAATCAGCCGGGGCAACAAGAGGTTATGTGCTGATTCAGTGTTGGGAATCACGGTTGAAATTTGTAAGGCATAAAAATGAATCAGTCACCCAAAAAACAAAGATAATCAACTGTTAAAGTGAACTAAATGTCACTAAATGTCATTGCTTAATAATGTGTGTGAGAGATTGTCAGAAATAAGGCGCTTGTGTTCATGCTTACCTAGAGAGCGTTTTCAGACTATGTTTATTGTTCTTGGAGGGTTTCAGGGGGAACGAGCTGGGAATGATGGGAGTTGGAGTCCGGGGGAGATTGTTGCAAGCAAGGAGGATGCAGGGATGTGAAAGTCGGAGGGGGGAGAAGGTGAGAGAAAGACAAAAGAAAGACAAGGATGACATGACGAGACACACGTGGGGGAGGAGGGAGAAAAGACAGTCAGTCGACCCTGGAAGAGAGTGATTATTCATGCACATGCAGAGACTGGCCACACCACATATAAACCAATAACCAAGTCTCCCCACACCACACCGACAATTAAAACAGATTCTGGCATTTTTTGTATATGTTAAGTCAGAAAACAAACACACAGACAAACATCTGGACATGTGCAAACTGTTAAAAATTCAAAAGAAAGCCAAAGAAAGTTCTGCTGAGCTTCTCGATTCATACTTTTCCCCATTAAAATGAAACATAAATGTTGCTTTACTCTATCATGTTTCATATTTTGCAGCAATAGACTGTTCTTCCTTTACTGCAGCGGGTGCTGCCATGTCTCTGAAGTGGTCAGCGCTCACATGTGCTCTGGTAGGGGTTGGCAGCAGGCGGGGAGCTGGATTGTGTTGCCATGAATGGCGGTGGCAGTGCCAGGCCAGACCTGTCAGCTAGGCTGGCATCAGTGCAGTGATTCATGGTTTGGGACAAGGTCAGGCAGGCAGGCAGCGCTGCGAGTGTGTGTTTCTGTGCGCATGTTTCTGTGTGTGTGATGCTATTTAAGCTGAGGCAGGCTGGTGTGCAGAGTTGGTGGTATGGCCGTCTGGGTAAACAGGAAATTGTTGGTCCGTCAAGATTAATCTTACCCCGTGCTCCCCCTCTGCTGGCCCATCGATGCCAGCTGCTGTGGGCATGGGATGACTGCCTCAGAGGCCAGGTGGAGGGCACGGACTTTAGTGCCACATTTACTGTGTGTGTGTGGGTGTGTGTCCAACTAACCATATGAAGAAAGAGAGAAGTGATGGCAGCTGTGAAATGATGTTGGCCAACCCCCGAGCTCTGTCCTACAGATCTGACCATTTTTTATTTAATTTAAATCATATCTAGCTGACCATATAGCAGTATAACTCAGTAAAGGGATAGTTTGGATTATTTGCAGTGGGGTTGTATGAGGTCAGTGTATTACCTACAGTGGATGTCCACCAGTTTGGAGAATCAGAGAGGAGCACCAGCATGACACTAGGCAACAAACTGCTGTGGACAGGGTTGGCAATAAAAGTTACTTTAGCCACATAAAAAGGTACACATTAAAATGTAAATGTACCCTATTTAGAATATTCTCACTGCTTTACTTTGCCATCAGACAGCTTTTTCTGATGGGAAACTGCTTGCTGTTATAGAAGTATTACTCTCTCTGCTGCCAAAATTTGTTGTTTGTGTTAATATTTTACATATAGTGTACACTTACACTGATACTAATACATCAGTGTAAGTGTATTTTTTTGTGTGTTTTTTTTTCTTTTTCTATGCAGGCCTTTTTTAAGTGGCTAAAAACATTTTGTTGCTAACCTGTCCACAGCTGTTCATTGCCTAGTTTCAGTGCTGGTGCCTGCAGTTTCTGCAGGTTGAAACAAGTTAAATTTAAGACTTTTTAAGACCACTGTGAATGTAATTTAAGACCTTTTTCACAACCATACTTTCTAAGAATTACATGGTTACATTAGAGTTTGTTGGTTCAATGTTAGTTTCATTTTGTAGTTGTTACAGTGTGATCAATAATTTTTTTTTTTCCCCAAAAACACATTTACAAGCAAGACTGAAGTTAAGTCAAACTAAACCTAACTATCATTTTAACAAGCAAAAAAAAGCTGCAGCTGAATATTTGCCAAAAATAAAAGATGTAATTTACAAAAGGCAACAGTAAACCTCACAGTTTACAGCGCATTCATTCATTGCTTTGTCTCACCTCCGCAAGTGGGCTAACTGCCCCATCCACTGCTCTGGTAGGGGTTTGGAGGGGGAGGCAGATGGAAGAGGAGAAGATGAGGTCACGGTCGAGGTTGTGACCTCTGGGCTTGTAGGCTGCATGCTTGTAGGTTCCCCAGTAGACAGGCCACACACCTTGTCCACCTGTGGGGAGGACAGAGCAAACACACACACACACACACACACACACACACACACACACACACACACACCTGTTAAGCTTGGAAAACATATAACAGCACGGGTGGAGCTGTAGGGCAACTTCCATAAACCACCAATTGGCACCTGCATGGCTGAAAGCATATAAACGCAAATAGGTTATTCAAAGTGAACACTGTTTAGAGCGATGCTGTCAATTTCAAATGGAGAATGCCTTAAACTCGGTTGAATGATTGCAGGGTGACGCGAGGTGGGAAGAGTTATGGAACAGAGATGTTCAGAGTGACAGACAACATGGGAAAACGGCGGGGCGCGAAATGAGGGACGCGATGAAAGAAAATGGTGTGATGAGTGAGTTATTGCCAGGCGGGCTGACAGTAACTGTAGAAAATTCCACTACCTCATGGAGGTGAATGCACGTGTGCACAGTTGGCAATGATGGCGAGGATCTCCGGTGGGCCATTAAAGCCAGCAGCGGAGAGGAGGAGACAGCCGGGTCATGAGAATGAGGGGGCGTGTACTTCAAACCCAGAGGTAAAATCAATGACAACTCATTGCCTTAAAAGCCTCTGGCTGGTGTTATTAAGTGGTCCTCAATTAGCCAGAGAGACACAGTGTAATGGCTCTTGCACGCTGGACTGAGCAACCCTGGTGATCAATGCATACACACTGCTTTGTCTAGAGAGATGAGTCATTCTACTGTATAAGGGCGTCCAACAGGACTGCGAAATATAAGCAACAGCACTACTTATTCATCACTGATTTAGAAAAGGGAGCTTTACAGTAAAGAAGCAGCTAGAATGATTCAGTTCAGCTCCCCTGAAGGAGGATTGTTGATGTTTTCATGCAGTAAAGCACAACTCCACTTTTCCCAGAACAGATGGATGATCATATTGCTCCTTTGACTAAGAATGCTCTTCATCACTGAATTTAATTAGGGCGTAGGTATGGGAGGTAACATTTTATTGCTACCAACGCCATTATTGATCCTGCTTATTGGTCCGATTGTTTGTTGATTCCTTTACCAATTTCTGATCAGTTTTCTGAGTGGAAAAAAGTAGGCCTACGCAGCAAAAAAGGCATTCATGTGACTGTGGATGACATAAGAGAATATTTGTACAGCACTGGTTTTCATTTAGGTTTTCTTAGTCATAGAAAAAATCTGCTGAGCCTGCCTGCATGGCGCTAGTGTTAATATTATGGGATATTGACCTTCAGTGAGGGTTGTGCTTCTTGCAGTGCCACTTGTGCATAGAGTGTCAGATACATGGCATTCCTGGAACTCCAGCCCATGTTGCAATGAAAGATGTTTCAGCATAGTACAAAAAGCTACAATAAATCAGTGGTTTTCAAACTATGGGCCGGGACCCCCTGGTGGGGCACAAAGCCACTGCAAGAGGAACAAGAATGACCAGGGAAAAAAATAATGTATAGTGCTGTACTTTGGTATTATGACAGAAGATTACTGAAAATCTTATTAGCAGCTTGTATAAAGGCCATCGTGAGCAGATGGCACAAAACAGAACCACCAACACAAAATGAATGGCTGGAAATTATAAATATAACATATGTTACGGAGCAGTTGGCTCACAGGATAAGAGCAGAACAATGCTGTGAGAAATGGGAAAACGGACGACATTTAAGGACTGAACCACAGTAACAAGACAGAAAGATCTTTTCCTGTTTTTTTTTCTAGCTTTTTGTGAGTGCATGTGACCTTTCTGTTATGGAAAAGCAATAAACAGTACATTAAAAAATTGTTGGGTGTGAATTTGTTTCGGCTTCTGAAGGAGGGAAAACAAGAAAAACATTTAAGAACCTCTGCTATAAAAAGAAGGATCAAGTATTCGTCTATAAACATGACACTAATCCTGCGGATCCTGCACTGGACATCCTTACCAGTAAAAAACCTCAAGGCAATTGCGCAAACTTTTCTCTGTCAGACACACTGCCACACAAGTGCAAGTGTTTAAGACGACCTATGTGAGGGGCCCAAAACAATGGAATGCACAAACAAATACATAAACTTAATTTGGGAAGGAACTGGCGAGCATCTGTGTTTAAATGGTTGTTTGAAGGGGTGTGTCTACACATGCTGGGAAGAGTTTGGATAAGTAAGTCTGGAAGCAGCTGAAATATGTGTTAACGGTCACAAAATGTGTCTTGCCAGCCGGCTAAAAATACCCTTTCCCTCCAGGGTGAGACAGATCCGTCATCTCATGTGCCGTATAAATAGAGTTTAAATGGAAGTTTTCGCATAACAGCAAGCTATTCTTGAGCAGTGGGGTTGTCAGTGGCTCAGGAATCCAAGAGATGCTTTCGAACAGCAGAACTAACTACCTGAACATCTTTCATCCCCCCTGCACTGTTTGCACTTCACTCCTCACTCTGGCCTTTCTCTCCCGCTTTTGCTTAACTACGTTCTGGTCTTAAATCCTGTGTTGAGGCAGACGCTGGGCACGGGGATGGTTGTTTTATTGCATTAACCTTAACTCCCTCTGGACCAATAAAACATGCTCACATGTGGTAGAGCAGCTCACAGCCACACACGCACACAGCCACACATACACATTACAATGCGGCGGTGAGAAAAGAGAAAACGGAGCAACTGTTTTGGCCACGTAGCCTATCAGCACACTGAGCCAGCTGCTGTTTGCATGTGCTGCGATGCTTCTGCAGGACAATCGCGGTTTAATTCATTTGCATACCGTCTGCACGACATGATGAGTTCAGATGTTTATGAGAAAACTTGTAAAATTTCAGACCTCTATAATGGATTGTTTAAGAAAACTAAGTTTGCCAAATTACACTTTTAGAAACAAAGGTGCTCACTAAAACCAATAACTATTCTTTGGCTTGTTCCCAGAGGAGAACCCTCTATGGTTCCTTCCTTTTCTAAAGGTGACACTTACTTTCAAGGCTCTTTTCCACTATGTAAGCTCTGGTTCTTGAACTGGTTCTGTTAAAGATTCTTGGAAGCTTCGTGCTATCTAGTGTAGAATATGGTTACCAAGGAAAACCTGCTATATTTTGACTCCACATGGGAATCCCCTTTTCAGCTTCTGAACCAGTTCCTTTTTTGTCAGAAACGCTCAGAATGGTTCAAAATTAGGCTCATGAACTGGAACGGGGCCAGCTGTTTGTGGAAAAGGGCGCTCAGAGAGCTGCACCTAGCACCCAACATAATGGGTTGTACCTAAATCCATGTGTGAAAGATTTCGCCCAGAACCCCTCTATGGTGTAACTGTTCCACCCAGAACCCTTCCATCAAAATTAACTCCGGTTCTTGAACTGGTTCCATTTAAGACTCTTGGAACTTTGGTGCTATTGAGCAAACCAGCTCACATTTCCACCAGCGTGAGCAGAACTATTGTAATTAAAGATCATCATCTAAAGAAGGAGTTACAGAATGCAAAATGACCTGTAGAAAAAATATTCTGAAACTGGTGGTCCTTCTGCTGGTATGTGAAGGAATATCAGAAATATTTTCAATTATACACAAAGGACGTGCACATCACACCCATTATCACTACTAGTTATGGGTGAAACTGTGATAGCAAGATAGTGAGCAGAAGTAAAACGAAGAGACTGAAAATAATTGCTTCAAAAACACTGTAATCATGGCTCCCAATGGGAACTTTTATGAAAAGAAGTGCAGATCAGAAGGTTCTCAAGGAAACCTGCTATTTTTTTCGTTCCAGTTGGGTATCAACTTTTTCTTTTAGCGGTTCAAAATTAGGTGCGTTACCCAGAATGGGGCTGCTTCCATGTTGGTGGAAAAGGACTATCTGAGGGTTCTATCTAGAACCTTTCAACCCTCTAAGGGTGCTAACAACAACTCACCCAAAGGGCTCTACCAAGAACCCCTTTATACTACAAAGAACACTCGATAAACATTTGACAGAAGAGTTCTTCAAGGATTTTAACAAGCTTGAAGATCTCAGAGAAGCAGACAGACTTCAACTTTCCTGAATCCAGAATTATCAACACTGGCAAGTACACAAGTGTTTGTAGCAACAAATAATGACTCAATAAAACACTGTTAATTCCAAGAAGCAGTAAAGCTATAAATGTCAAGGCTGATTCATTTCACCATGTAAACTCCCTTAAACCTGTTTATCAACTGCATGTATAAATACTTTAAGTACTTAGCTCATATGGCAGATGCGGTTGAAGTGAACCACATGCCTCTTCCTTATTCAGCTAAAAAATACATTTGTATTAAATAAATTCCAGAGATTTTAAACACATATTTCAGACAACATATAGGCCCATGACATCATGTCCAGACTGCAGTGTCTGGGAGGTCTGCAGCATTGTGTGTGTGTGTGTGTGTGTGTGTGCATGGAAGAGAGAGAGAGTGAGTGAGTGTGTGTTTGTGTGGAAGTGGTGAAGCTGGCAGGTGTGCAAAGGGCTGAGCAGAACATAGACTGTTGAGTGACAATAGTCACTGTTTTTTGTGAAGGAAATGGTGTGTTTCTAATGTCTTTCTTTAATTCTTTGTTCTTTCTTGTTCCACTCATTTTTGGGTCTAGGCTTGCAAAACACCATCCTGGTTAAATACACAGAAAATAAAATGGGGGACACCCTGAAGTCTACTTCTTAAGTCTTCCTTAATTATTCTCCTAATCTTCAGTTTATACTTAAGGAACCCCTTAAAATTAATTTATTGTTGCACAAACAAAGCTAAAAACAAATGGAATATATTCTGTTAAAAATTATCTTTTTATATCACATTAGGATGGAGAGATACATCATTAAGCCTGTTTTATGCTAGCCAGCTAGGCTATAACATCAACTTAAGTTACTGTCACAGTTTAGTTTATAACTATAGCTTAAATAATTAAATGTGTACTGAAATCAAGAACAAACAAACTCCTTGGAAGAAAATGTCATCTTTATTATCAACAACATCTGCATAGATTTGTTTCACTGTCAGCCATATAGACGAACCTTACGATGTAAGTTAACTTAAAGTTATTCTGACCAGTTTTGTTGGATTTCTTCCTGTAATTAGTGATCATTTTTTTGTCCAGAACAGGGGAGGTGTGGTGACTGGAACTGTTGGATGAAGGCAATAATAAGTATCACAAGCAACAGTGAAAGTTTTGTTCTTTAACTAAGGAAACTTTTTAAGGGATTCTGTGCAACTACTTTAAAGTAAATCTCTCAGCTAAGGAGAAATTAAGCCTTGAAGTGTTTTGTGCAACCAGTTTACAGGAAAATAAGTACTGGGCTGTAAATATCTGTTTATTGTTACTGCTGGCAGCCTTTAAACCTCCCCAAAGTTTAAGATTAAGCTTTAAATACACTTTATGAGACCAAAGGTGATAAATTTAATATTGCACACGAAAAACAACCAAAAAAGGTCAGAGCTCCAGGTTATCATTTGTCTGCAGTGGTGATAAATGGAGGATTAAGACAGGATCTAATCCTGTCATTGTGAACTTTTCAAAGAGGCGGACTGAAGTTTTAAATCCGGTACCATTTCTCACCTGCCTTTGTGTGACACTCTGCTATTCTCCGAGACAAAAATGTAAACATCTGGTGTAAAATATGAACATCAAGAGGGGGTCACTCACAGTTCTGTTTGCATTACCCCGTTATTTTTACAGCCAAACCACTGAGAAGAGGTTCAAAAATGTACCACTTTTGAAGAGGCCAAAAGAGACTGGAGAAAGGCCCGCGTTTCAAAACAAAACCGCTGACACAAATCATTCTGATGCCTAACTAAGCATTCAACAGTGTAAACAGAACACAAAGTCATCGCAGGGAAAATAAACAGTATCCTCGTCTTTATGGATCCTCTTGAGAAATGGAGACATGCTCTTATAAGCTCGACGCTATGAGCACATAATCTTGAGGGCCAATCAGACGACAGGTTGAATAATGACACGGGCTAGAACACGGCCATAAATCAATTATCTCCTGACCTGATGATGGCGTGAGAATGAAAATCCCATTTGGGGACAGCATTTGTGTGTGTACGTGTGTGCGGACACCTGTTTGTCCTTGTTATACCTTCACAATTTCAGCTATTTTGTGTATTATTGCCTGAGGACAGCGGCTGACAGAGGGGGCAGATTGGAGTGATGCATGCCGCCCACATGGGAAGACTTTAGAAAAATACAAAGCATGTATTCTATGTGCATTTGAGCACGCCAATGAAATCTGATTACTACTGCTACAGGCACGATAGATCAATGTTTTTACAACTATGTACATGTGTATTACTGTTTCGCATGTCAACAGAATACACTCAAACTAAATAATCTACTTTTACCTTAAAATGGTGTGTACCAGGTTGTGTTTAACTCCACACTGATCTCAGTATGTTGAGGTTTGTTGCAAATATCATCATGAGGCAAGTGAGTGTAAGAAGAGTGCAGCAGGAGAATCAGCTCTAAGCTGGCCAAGCCCAGGGCCATCCCTCCTCCCGGGGAGTATTGGCTTACAGATAGCAGCGGTGGTCTTGTCTTCCCAGTTTATTTATCAAGGGATTACCCCGTAAAGCCAAGGGAACTTTCTCAGCCCCCTCTCACCCCGAGCGCATTGCATTGTGGGATGAAAAGGGCCGGTTCGGTCAGTTAAGACCCCCCGCTTCCACTTTTCCATAAACGCACACACACAGTCGGGTCGCCTAATGCTACCGACTGTTTAACTCCAGGAACAGCACTATATTTGTCACTGCTGCCAAAGTGAACAACAGTTTTTTTTAATGGAGCTCAGAAATTCTTACTATTTGCAACAATGGTACACAGATCTTTCCACTACAGCAGTTGGCCATGTGTATTGAACAGTCACATACTGAGATTGTGTTTTACTAACCGTTCCTGACCCTGACTAAAACAATATCCACTTTTCAGCCAAGCCTTAGGGATTGTATTTTATCATAGCTATGTATCATAGGTCTGAGTGGAACATCAGCTCATAAAACTACAAACCGCTCCTTCTGTGTCATTAGTTGTGCTATTTGAAGGAGAAATATGTAATATATTTACTGTACTAAATCATAAAATGACCATGATATGTTATCAGGCGTTAAGGAAACATGCTAAGTTGAAATGCTGGCTTTTTTCGACAACAGCACTGCAGTCAGCATGTTCTCCTTTGAAATTTCCATTCTGGTCTGGAATGTCTGGTTTTGTTTGCCTGTTTCATGTTTGCTGGAGCTAAAATTAATGCAGAATGTTTTTGCCGAATGAGTTACTGTTCTTCGAGTTTCAAGAAATCAATTAACAATCTTTTAGAGGAAGTAGATGTTTATAAAAGTTAAAATGAGCAATATGTCAACAGAGACTGGCAGGCAGTCACTGAACTCTAGAGTGTGCATTTTCGGGGCGGTGGGCTTTTGCTTTCAGGACTTTCCATTGAGAGACAACTGACAGCTGATTGGTGGAGGATTTATCTTTACTTTAAGCTTTAATGTTGCATACTTCTTGTGCTTGTATAGGTTCCATGTCCCTGCTGCCTGCAGGCAACCATAGCTTCAAGCCTGGGTAGGAGGGGGTCAGAGGAAACAACTCACTTCTACATTAAACAGCAATTCAGCCTATTTAATGTACCACCTATCGCTAAAAATTAAATGTCAGGAAGCATTTTTGCACAGTCCCAGTGATGCACATTTGTGTCACTGCACGTGTGCATGCATATGTTCAAGCATGTACATTTTATGACTTCACTACGGCAAGAAGCTCAAAACTGCGTACTGTCTCTGTTTTCATTCATATCCCTGAGAATGTCTCTTGAGCCTGCTGCTGACATCCATTATCCAAACCACAGTCACTGTCATCTCCAACCATGAAATATTCACTAACCAGTAAAAATTAGGGAAATAAAATTACGTTCCCGTAAGTGACAGTAAAACATACTGCTCTCAAGGACCGGAATCAAAAGCAGCAACAGTCCTCTCTTGGGTATTTGGGTTCTGATACATGATGTTATGAAATTGAGTCACAGAAGAGACATCACAGAAAAATGTTGGACCACCTTTGGAGTGGAAATTGCATTTACTGTGTTTCAATGAGACTTATGCACAGTAACCAACTACCAGACTGAAAAAAGCAAGTGAATGAGGGTGAATTAGCTTTATTTGGTATTTACTTAATTGCGGTTGCAAACTAAAGAAGAAAAAATGCAATCAGTAGCCAAGTAGGGGAATGAGTAGCGGGAACGCAAAGAGCACGCCAGGCCACTGACTTGTTCACCGACTGGTGGGCACTGTATTTCACCACACAGGAAGATCCTTGTTACTTTGGCAGTGCGGTTGTTTATGATATTTTCTCCAAAGAAAACCCAAGGCATCAATTTTATTTCAAATGAGTGGAGTTTTTGCCGTTGAGCATCAAGATAATTGTGTTTAAACAAGTAACAATTTCCATCCCTAATTGCAACACGTATGAAAATAGAAAGGGAGGCCCTGCCACTTGTCCACGTTTCCATTTTTACTCACACAGACTGCACTTTTCATCATGTTAAAGTAAGAAAAATCATCAACAACATTAGAACTTTCAGGTGCAATGTCTCATAATGCAAGCAGTCTTTTTAGGTGCATCTGTTTTTATCCAATCCAAATGGCCAGAAAAATGATATGATTACACGACTTGTTGAAGATCAACACTGGATTCTATGTGTAACAGTTTGTTGTCACAATATATCGCCATCCAAGAATAACCATATATACATGTATAGCAAGGATCCAGCCAAATAGAGTAATGTTTCCCCTTTATTTACAGCATTAAGGTGACTACTTGAATTTCGCAGGACTAGCAGTGTTGTGGTGGAGGCCTTGAGGTTAAGGAAGCAAGCTTGAGAGGCTGGAAAGTTGCCAGTTCAAACCCAGGACCATCTGGGAAAAACTGGGTGGGTTAGGGGAATAAGAAAGTCTCTCTCCTCGCTCAACAACACTGTTGGGCTGTGTTTTACGTCTAACCACACAAAGAGACAGATGTAGGCTTTAAGGTGTTGAGTTTAATCAGACCGCTATGGCCTCAAACGGCGGTCAACCAAGGACTAGGACAGTATGCTTTCATTTTCCATCAGTAGAATAGACTGTAAGGTAACTGTACAGTGTACTCCAAAAAATAGCATGTCTGGGTTTCCAAGGATGATGAAAAGTGGCTCTGGGTGGAGCAGGCAGAGATTCTATCAAACGTAGATTACGTACAATGAGAGGGTTTCACTATAAATAATGAAGATTGCCGTATGTAGAGCCAGTTGACAGATGAGTTCCTTATGTATACAGCAGCTACACATCTCAGGATAAAATATTGTCATCTGCTTTATGATGCATTTCATCTATGATGAATGGGAAGTGAAGTATCTGGTCTCAAGTGACAAACAGAGAGCAGCATTTGTGTGACTAAAAGATGGTATAAAAAGAGATGAGTGACCAGGCCGACGAAAAAGGTGTCAAGGACTCTTCTTTTCATGCAGTCAGTAAGTTAAGGGCAGTGTTTCAGCTGATAAACGCCTTCATCAGTCCCAGAACTTCTCTCTAGGGGAGATAAGTCCTAGCTCTTATTAACCTTAAATGAAGAATAAAGTCTTTCTCTTCCGGCCTCACATTAAATTTTCATTGAACTGCTCATTGCTAACTCACTTGTGATTAAGGAGGTACTGCGCACTTAAGCTAGGCATACAGTGTTTGATATGAGCCCCGCTTCTGGCCCGTTTTTTGAGCTGCATGACTCGTTTAAGAGCCGGCCCAAATCTCAGCTTTTCGGGTCGCTCTTTGCAGTGCAGTGTGCAGGTGGAACACATTTTCCTAGCCACCTGCGAGAAAAGAAAATCAAGGCAGCACAATTCTGCCTTGTTAGCGTTAATGCTAACAGACGATTTACTGAAACAACTTTTCAAAAATCATTACGTGTATGCCCAGCATAAAACATATTTTTTGAGCTGTTAACTAAATTATATGACTGTACTGTGATAAAACACGTCAATGCTGGTGTTAATATTTACATTTTTTTTAACCAAATGTATAAAAATCTGCATTTCATGGACTGAAGATGACTCAACAAGCCATCTACTGATATAAATGAAATTTGCAAAGGCCTGTGCTGAGAGTCAAACATTTGGGAGTTTACATTAAAAAAAAAAGAATGTTAACACCTTCTAATGAGAATTCAACCTCCGTATGATCAGTCATGTTTGAATAAAAGACCTACATACTTGTTGATACGACTTCTATTTGTCATCTGATAATGTTAAAGGTGCAACATACAATATTCACCCTCACTAGATGTCAGCAAACAACTATTTTGATGTAAAGATACAGCAGAGAAGGAAGTCTCACTCCCTCTGTGTGTGTGTTGTTATCCAAGCCTCTTTGTTTATTCGAGAAAGCTGCATTTGCAATTTTTGATCAGCCCTATCTAATTAATAAATGACATTCAGACCACCTACTAGCAACAAATTTGGTGATTTATACTAACCGACAACACAAGGGGATCTTTCTCTCCTCTTCCACCGTATGTATACAGTAAGTGTGAGTGAGCTTCTCTCACTCTCTCTCTCCAGATCTCTAAGAATCTAAGGAGCTGGTAAATACATACACAGTTTGTATGAACTTGTAAATATCTAAATAATTTGTTTGAACTCCTCTCTCATTCTCCATCTACAGATCTCAGAATTACAATGTTCCTATATCATGTAAATATTTAAACAGTTTGTTTAATCTTCTCCCTCCATTTGTAGATTTTTTTTTACTGAAAATATCGAGAGCACGTAGTGAGTTCATGACTGTTTTGCTTAAAGATTTCTCAAGCTACCTTTGGTGTGGGTGATCTCTCCCTTGCTGCAACAAACATAACCACTAAGCTTTATAGTTTTAGGCAAATGAATTCACAATGGCATCATCAACATGCAAATTAGTGCAGGGCGTCATCTGGCGACTTTTGGTTTTAGCTACTTTCATTGGAAAAGAGTTGGAAACACTGACACTTGAGAGCTAAGTTTTGTTGGCAGCATGCATTCAGACGCTGTTTTTTTCCCCCCAGCTTTAGCGCATAAACAACGTACGCTTTGGTCTGAGATTCTGGTGGTCTGCTGCAGCCTCCGGTGGCAGTGAATGTCTGTTAAGCTGACACTGTAAAATACTGAACTAATGTCATCCTTTATGCTTTCCACGTATGTGAAGGAACACTTCAGACCTTTTGGGCAGGAAAGATTAAAGCTGGTGACTAAAAGAGCAGACGGTAATTAAAGAAAAACTGCCTCAAAGATAGATGTGTGTTTCATGTGCACTATAAAAAGCAATTTCATGATCAATTAATCAATTGCTGAATACAAACGAAAGCAAACATCAGCAATTTATGAGTCTGGATTTGTCCTAAACATTATGTATTCTGGAGATAATTATGTGCTGCAGCTATAAGCCAAAAGCTAAAATTGTCATCAGCCTATTTCAGTGTGAAAACATTCAGCATATATAACACCCCGTGAACCACTCGTAGGCTAATTGTGACAGCTTTCCACTTGGCCTCTCTCAGAAAGCCTTGAATGAGAGAGTAGAGATGATTTACAACACTGCTCCTCTCTCTCTCCACGCCAATTCTCCATCACCATCTTTTTAGGTCTCCCCGCATTCTTTCTAAATCACCTTGTGTCCATCTTTCTCTTTATTCTTCACTCTGCAGTGTCTGTCAATCAGCCCCCCCCCTCCCCGTCTTTTTCCCTCTCTCTTATCCGAATGATGTCAGTGCTAATTAAAGAGAGACTCGGTCCCTCGTATATCACAGGGAAAAGTCCTTGAGATTCCAATCAGTAAAGAGAACATTGAGTTTCTCTCTCCACACTGAGGCTTGTTTACCCTGATTAAATCACTCACAGATGATCTAAAAATGAGAGCCTCTCCTTTTTTTTTTTCGTTGTAAATATGGGTGTTACTTTGGAGTTTGTTGACAACATTTTGTCCATCTTTGTAAACAAATTTACGAGAATTACAGACACCAAATGTGGCAAGATGTCTCAGAGGACTGAAGGGGTGTTACACCACAGACATGGAGGACAGAGGGCAGGGAAAAGAGACAGAAGAAGGTCAAGTGGGTTCATCTCGCGTCTGTGTCGGCAATATGGTGGCATATACCCACACAAGCAAAGAAAATAAGCTTGTGGATAGAAACTTTGAGAGTCCATGTGTCCGTTTTGAAGCCTTCCAATGGACCGGCAACTGCCACGAAAATCATAACACAGATGCAGTGGGCATTTCGTGCTAACTTCAAGCAGCAGCTGCATGAGGTTATAATGCCAGCTAGCTCAAGTTTAAAGGTACTCAAGCACCAATTCAGTGAGCACCCAGGCATCAGGTGAGGTGGTTGGGAGGATAAAGACACATAAAGGCATGGTGAGGGATATTTAAAGAGTGACAGAGAGGAAGGGGGAGAAACATGCAGGGGTAGGACGGAGGGCTTACAAAAGGGTAAAAAGGCCATGTGGCCAGGAGTGCTGATTGCATGGATTAAGATACCACAGTGAGAACAAGTAGAGAAAACCCAAAGGTGGTATGTGTTGATAGTGTTGTTGGTGATTATTGTCATGATTCCTCAAATCAAAGATTCAGTTTGACTTTTGATGGTCACGATTTTACAATTTTAACTTTAAAATTTTTAAACTTTTAAATTTTTTCTTAAACTTTTTGCATCAGCGCAGAGCAGCGTTTTTCTCAGTTGGTTTTCATGTTTGAAAACTGGTCACCATACACTTCCATTGTTTGGGAGATTCCACAACACCGTTTTCCTGTGAAACACCAGCAGTGTTTTGTGGACTTAAAACTAAACCCAACCTTCAGACAGCATGAGGATGAGTAGATAATGACTGCATTTTCCTTTTTGGGTGAACCATCCCTTTAAATGTATTATTTGTTAAGCTTGTTCATTTTGAAAAGAAAAGCACATTTTGGAAATGGTTAAAATATGTTGCTGGGGGAACCTGTGAAAGTGACATATATTGGCCACTGGTGAGTAAGTTAGCTAATGTTAGCAAACCACTATCTAACTAGCTAAGCTAAGCTGTCTCAGCTCTGAAGTGTTGTCTTTTTCTTCAGATGCACTGGACACCACAAGTATGTGGGGCTGGGAAAAAAAAAGAAAAACTGGGAGACTCTGCCTTTGATATTGATTATTGAAAAAGAAAGCTTATTTCAATTGATTTTCAGTTTCATATTGAAGTTGTATCAGCCCTAATATCTCCAGTGGTTACCACATTAAATCTAGAGACCTGATCAGCAATCCCAGAGAAGTGTTTTTATGAGAAAATATAACATCCAAACAGTTTACAGTGAACAGAAGCAATATGAAATGTTGAGGAGTCCTGATTTACTAGATAATGGAAAAGGTGGAGGCACAACCTCTCTGTCATATTTGTCTCTGTCACAATTTAAATTTATCGCCCAAATCAAATTAAGACTTTGATTGGAGCAGTGACAGGCGGTGATGGCTGCAGCGAAGACCTATGGATACAAGCTTGATATTTATTAGGCTCTCACACGACGTCAATTTGAGCGCCTGTCAACCCTCTTTCTTTTTTTCTCTCTTCTGTCATTTCTTATTCTGTGCGAAGCGATCCATCTGAGAAACAGACCTCAGTCTCTGAGGGAAAGCCCCACATCATTTAGCCTCCCTTCTGTGAACATTTCATCAACTATAATCAACTACATATCTGAGAAATTACATGATTTCTTAAATTATATGATTCCACCGATCCAAGTCATGGGTCACTGAGAAAAATAATATGCTAAGGACCACTGCTTTATGTTCAGATCCAAATGTAATGGCCCAGCAATCAATCAAATGACGATTGCTCACTGTTACAGCAGCATTTTTCACAGAGAGGAGGAAATACAGGGACTTTTTGTGGTGTTGAGGGTTGCTGCGTACTATCGGCAGCGAGGAAAACGGTAAAACAGGGAAGAGGAGAGCGGGAAAAGATGTGTGAGAGTGGCTGAGGAGAGGAGAGGCTGCGCCCACCATCATTAGCTAATGGACTGCTGAGTAAGTCAGTCAGTCAGCTCAAGGGTTAGACAGACTGCCAAAAGCGCACACAACTTAGAAAGATGGTTTAAGCTTATAGATTGGCCATGTGCACATTTTACGTCAGCTGCCATTCTGCTAACAGTCTCAAATATTAGATACAGAAACCACATACAGCACAAAGGCCTGAGCCTGGGTAGCTAATCCCTTTATAGAGGTGACCTCCAATGGTGTTCTCAGCAGCTTGTCAGACTGTGTCTCACAAAGTAAAGAAAGAAAAAATTGTCTTTCTCTTTGTTTTACTGCACACTTCGTTATTATTTCTCTATTATTTTGTGATTTGAAAGTGACAGTGCTATTGCCATCGTATTACATTAGCTGAAATATGGTTATTTTGCACAACTCTTTTTCTCAACCTGTCATATTGAATAAAGTTCAAAATATAAAATATAAAATGTAAATTTAATTACACACATGATAAAAAACATTGCACATACAATAAAAGTGCGATTATTCTCACAATGGTACAATATCACATTGACCTGCAGAAATGGAATATGCATAAATGATCACAATGATAACTGGTAAAACATCATTAGTTTTCTATTATGTTGTTGTCAGTAAATCTTAAAATAACTCTGATAAAGACTAAAGTTCTGCTGTGTACAGCTCCAGTTACATTTAAACTACATCTGTAATGATCATCATTGGCTTTAATTCATTTGGCAGCGTAAGCCATTGGCTCTACCTCTTTACATAAAGTGACAACTGCCCAGTCTGTCAGTCATTCAACATTTCTTCTAATCGTCCCCAGTTAAATTATTTGAGGACGAGTTATTTAAACATAAACAGAAAGAATTGGTATCGTTAGCATATTGATACGGACATCAGTACTGATGCTGCCTGTAAATACTGATATGTATTGATACTCTTATTGATAGTACTTGCCATAATTTGGTGCAAAAAATAAAGACTATGATTAAAGATTAAAGAGTTATTTTATTATTTCTTTTTTGCAGAAATAAAAAGTTAAACTATTTCTTGAGTTTCTGCATTTTTTTTTTTTTTACATCAGATTTAGTAAAGTGAGCCCACACTTTTGAGCATTTTGCACTGTCACCTGTTTATGTAATGTTCCATAAATACCAAATAGCAGTTATCATTTGTCCAGGAGCTTATACATATTTCTGTTCTGATCAGTAAGAAACTGGTATTGGTTTATTACTGTTTTTTGACGTGTGTGTTTTGATTATGTATTTAGAATTAAGGTGTGTGGAATTGATAAAATCTAGTTATTTCTAATTTTTACATTGTAATATGAATATACAAAGTGAGAGGGCAAAGTTTCTGGAAAACATATTGAGAAACTGATTCTAAATAAAATACCAGGGAAGAATTTCTGTGTTTGTTTTATCCTGCAAATTAAATACTTACATGCATGCACTGATGCAAAAAAAAAGGTATTCAAATTCAATATTTCCATAAAAACAATACTGCTCATTGATTTGCTGCATTGTCCACAGTGCCCTAATACATACTGTACCACAGAATGGCAAAATATCTGTATATGATACACACAGTATATATATATGTCATTATGTTCCCCAATCCTATCCTGAAACCATGAAAATACAGGGTTTCAGGGTTGACCGGGAGAGGGAAAGTAAAATAAGAAACTGTGATAACAACAAAGTTTGTTTTCACACCACTGATATTCCTTTATTTTATTGTGGGATAGAGAAAAAGAAAAAGCGCTTGCAATGTAAGCCACTGCAGTCTGTTGAGGTGCCGCCGTGGTGAATGGAAACCTTCCAGTCATCCCACTGGCCCTTGTTTCCATTATCTAAAGGCCCAGGCTGCTATTATCATTCCTCCATAAGACTGTAATGAGAAGCTGGGGTAAAACCAACAAGCGGATAAGGTAGACCTGCATATAAACTGCTCTAATCTGGACCACTGGTACTATTTTCTCGTAACCAGGCTGTAAAGCTCTCAGTAGCTCCATCTACACGGACAATATTTCTTTGATCTGCTTGAAATCATTCTGATTCAGACTGTTTACACTGATGCTAAATTAAGTGATCGGATAAAACATGCGTTTACGTGCCCCGAAGTGTTAATCAGAATATATTTTTTACATGCACAAACTGGTTCCACCCCCTGTGAAGCACCTTATCTCCTGGAAATATAACAGAAGAAGTGGTGTCCAGTTTGCCAACGGCCAGAAAAAGAAGTGAATTGTGCCTGGTACTTTTCAAGATGAACCCACAAGCGTCTTTGAATCTTCCAAGTTTTCCAACAGGAAAGTTTTGTCCAGTACTGCCCAGTTCTATTTTGCTATCCAAGTACTGATATTTTTTCTATACCACATGCCTCAAAACAATACAATACTAACATTTTCTAGCATGGAAAGTACTGAAGCTATAAAAAAATGATCTCAATGTTCATTCAAGACCTCACTTCAGTTTTTATTGTCCATCCTGAAATTTGGCTCGCAGAAAAAAACAGAGTTCAGTGACCTTGTCTGCGCCAGCACCATGTGCATGTTGTTAATTTTAAGAAGGAAAGGAACTATTTTGGGTACGTAGGGCAGGATTTTTATTCCTCTGCACCGGTGACAGCCACGGCCAGGGACGTCATGTTTTAACTGATATCTTAAGAAAGCCTCGACAAGACTTCTTCAAGCTTGGTACACTCCTCCACTGGGACTCAAGGATGAACTGATTAGATTTTGGTGGTCCGAGGTCATGTCTGTCCCAACCTCGTGAATGCAATATCCAGGAAACCCTGGAGGGAAATTCTTCTAATTTGGTTTGAGCGTCCACTTGGACTCAAAGGTGAACTAACTGACTAGTTTTTGGTCTTCAAACTTCAGTCTTCAAGGTCACTGTGTCCTAGTCCATATGTCCAATTCTTGTGAACACAATATCTCAGGATCCTTTGAAAGGAATTTTATTTCATCTGGCCAAAATGTGCATTTGGCGTCAAGCATTAATTGATTAGATTTGGGCAGTCAAAAGGGCCATAAAAGTTGGGGCCATAACTCAAGAATTCATACACTAATTATAGAAATAATAAACATCTAATAGGATAAAATGATGAGGTGATAACATTATATATATCCAAAAGGTCAAAGGTCAGCATCACTGTAACATTATAACGTTACTCCATACTCTCAGTTCTCTGTACTCTACTGTAAAAATAGTCCCTAAATGAAGTAACATTTCAATATAATGATTAAAAAATCCACTTACACATAATACTACTTATATTATACAGACATGGAGGTAAACTGGAACTTGCTTGGTGATAGCATACAACCACACGGCGGGAAATTAGGTTTTAAAGTTAAAAAAAATCTAGAATTGCAACAACCCTGGCTATTATTCTGATTATTTGTAATATATTAGGGTCCATGTAAACACATGAGTGAGTGAATGAAGGTCTCTGTGTTCAGATTTATCCTTAAGACTCCTCATCTTTAAAAAAGTAGAAGATGTAAAGCTCCCCTCTGGGTCATATGAGCCGTATCATATTTTTATGGACATGTCAATAAACAGTAGTCAGTGGCCTCTCAAGTACAGTTGACTCTGGAGGGAGAAGATGAACTCAACAGGGCAGCATTCAGAGGGGGAAAACCTCTCTAAACATTTGACTTACCATTTCCACTGGGGCCCAATAAGGGCAGCCACTTTCACTGGCTATATTCCAATTTTCTCTTAATTGTGTCTACTCAACATAATCCAGCCCCAGGCTCCCCCAATATCCATAACCATAACCACTTCCCTCTGACCCACGTTCACGCTCCATCTCAATAAGAGCAGGAATGTGTTAAAACACAATCTATCCTTCTGCTGCCCCACAGAACTATCAATAGCTGCCTTTCAGTCTCACGTGCGCTGCTGGTATTGTCACAGGGTGGGCTGCACATCCAGGCTCCTTACAGGACTTCTAAAAACCTGATACCTGCGCTCGGTGTGGTGATGTGTGTGCGTATGTACAGTATATATATGTTATGACCCAGGTCCTAGCCTATGACGTATTGCAACATATAGTGCAGACTCTGTGTAGTCTGCAGCGCTCTGAATGAGAGAGTGAGAGAGAGAGCAACCGCAAAATGGTTTGGGATAACATCCCAGTGTAAAACCACAGTCACAATAATTCCTTTAATAACAACTCCATATAATATTCTGACTCTGCAAGAAAGCAGAGTTACTTCTTTGTGCTCGGCTTCACACATACAGCATAAAAATCAACAGCAGTTTAAGCGAGGTGTGTGCACTTTATTTGCTTTGCAGTAAGACAGTAAGGATAATAGGTGTTTAAAATTGGGTGTACGTCTGGTAGGGGGGTGTATGGAGGCGTAAGGGTGAAGGTGGCTGCGCTGACACAGTAGTTGTGCACGGGAGACTTAACAGTTTTCCTTGACAGGCCACTGTGGCTTTATAAAAACACACTGGGATTTAAAAAGGCCACGGATTCCAGGTAATACACGGCAATGGAGCTGTGTGTTATTCTGCATGTGGGTTAAGGCCTGTTCACACCAGACAGGTTTTTTTCACGCCATTAATTTGCACCGTAATATTTTTCGATTTTTTTTTACACAAATGATGGAATTTCACTGAGGGACACTGCAGCTTTTGTTTTTTTCATTTTTTCTGAAGCTTCAGTGCCGACATGTACGCATCTGACCAATCAAACTTCATGTCGTTTATCATGTCACATTGAAAACATGTAACATGGCAGATTGCTTGTTTCACAGAACTCTGTTTTATATGATAAAAGGGGAAACTAGAACTGGAACTTCTTGTTGTAGGGCACAGCCAACCAGACAACTACCAGTTTACATCCATGTCTGTGTAATATATGCAGTGAAGACCTTGAAAGAATTTAATAAAAGGTAGGGTATTTGTGCTGTGCATGATTCCAGTACATATTTTCCAGTGAGAAACATGCTGTCTTCACTTAAAGACTATTTTTTAGAGGACTGGTTTTGACCTTTTGGATATAAAATCTCATGACCTCATCACTTTATCCTATTAGATATTTGAGTCATAATTAGTGTTGAATTCTGCGTCCAAATTTTCGCAGTTTTGTTCTGTTTATTCCAGCCACCGTTGATGTGTAAAGGCCCGAAGTGTGTGTGTCTGTGAGCGTTACGTGAATGAGTAAACTTAAGTGATCGTGTTTGCACTCTAGTCCGGGTGAAAGCCTGGGTGAAGCAATGAGAGCACAGAAAATAGGGAGCCACCAGTGTCCGACTGGGGGCCGCCTCCTTTATCAGCAACAATTCTCTCAGCCCTTTTTTCCAGCTGGCTGGGTCTAGTTTGTATGGCCTAGCTGGAACCCTTTCAATTCTGTCCCACTTGTCCCCGTGCTGGACACTCTGCTCCAGGATTGCCTGTCACCCCATGAATACCAAGCAGGCAGACGCACACACATACATACATACACACATGAAATACAAGCTGGGTCTCTCTCTGCTTAGATGTTTTCAGTCATGAATTTGGATGTGTGTGTTTTAATGTGAATATTCAGTTTAGAGTCATTCAGGCTCTGTGATGTTCCTTCACAACTTTAAAAGGACCTTACCAGTAGTTTTACATGTTTTAGCCTATTAACTGCAAATTACGTGCATTTTATGTTACTGCCAACCATTCTCTGCTAGAATTGTGATACATGTTGAATTACTTTACTGTTTAATCTACTGTTCCACCTTCCAGGCAGATATTTGTTTCAGTTCATTCTGGTACACTATGGCTTGCAGGGAGTATTGAACTTTGCTGGACAAAGACGGTCTGTTACAGTGAATACATTTTCATAAATATTTCTTTGTGAAAGATACTTCATTGTTGCAGGATGCATTTTATGTGAGAAATTCAGGAATTCCCTGCATAAAAATGTTACATTTGGAAATTTGTCTCCATAATGGAGCTCTGACAATGGAGACTCAAGATTTGGTTTGCAGTCACAAGCTATGTTAACAGCACAGGACATTTGTCAGCACATTTACAAAGTAATGAAATGAGAAACCATTCTAGGAGACAAAAATCAAACAGAGATGAGTTTTGAATTTGGACACACACGTTAGCTGACAACACACAAAATTTTACAGAGGTAGTATGATCTGAATATTTTTTTTCTGAAAATATAGAATTTTGGAAAAATATTTCAGAACTCTTGAACAAATTAAAAACCTTACCTACCTAACGTTACAACGAACAGTCTGAAAATCTGAAAAGCATTTTCTTCCTGCTTTGAGATAACAGCTACACTCACTTAAAAATGCGGAATCAAACCTTGCATGTATGACTTCAGCCTGACACTGGAGCATTAGGTAGGAGGGACCCCTAGTTGCAACGGAGTATTCTGACCAGTGGCTTAGATACAATATGTTTTGGAAGATATCTGGCGGTGATGTACAGTGTTAGGCAGACGAGTGTGAATGACCAGGGGAGAAATACAGAGTAGAAAACTAAGTTGAATAATAATGATTTATGTAGGGGCAAGAAACAAACAAGTTTGCTGATGCTATCATATTGACCAGTATTTCACTAAAATCAAAATTGAATCTTTTTTTTATCAGTTCCTTCCCCACTTATTGTTACTTACTGATAAAAAAAAAAGTGAGGTGGGGTGTTTGTGAACTTTTTTTGGCTTCAGAAGAGGAGGCCTGTCAGAAAAAGTTTGAGAACCACTGCATTACAGTAAGTAATCCCAGTAATGCTCTATTATGTTGACATTTTGTGGGGGGGGCTGCTTGTTTATTTGCCAGGAGTTGAATGGAGGGATGATATCAACTTTGTCTCCGTGCTTTGTGGAGACACTGGCTCAGACCAGCTTGGAGCAGGAGTTTAGGCAGGGGAGGCAGCTCACCTCTGCCAACAGAACAGAAACATACCTTGAGGTAACAGTAAATGGTTAATAGTCTAAATCAATTTGGCCAGCACACTTTTCTTCACTAAGTCACCACAGTAATTGCCAGTCTGTGAGAATAGTTGACAATAGTTCATTGGAAGACTGCAACTGTACATTAAGTCAAACAAACCAGCCAAGTCCAAGTTTAATCCACTAACAGCTTGCACATTATGGCTTCTATAGTGTCGTCTTACAGTTCCTGTCCAGTTCTGGGAACAGTTCCAGTGGAGACTTGTCCACAAGTGGTCCCATTAAAGATATTAGGGAACAACTGCACCCTACATAACCCCGTCAACATTTGAAGCATTCTTCTTCGCTCGTCTGGTCCCAGATTCAACACATTCTTATCACAGCACGCTATAGTCCAGCTGAGTAAGGTGTTGACAGATTAGGAATGATAAAAAGTCCTATCTATAACCTGTCAAAGCCAACTAATGAGATGAGAGAGGTAGGGATGAGGATAAGAGAGACACAAACTGGGAGAGAAAACAGAAATAACAAAGACGACTCCCTCAACACGGGGAAATCAAGTCCAGCCACCTACTCAGTAAAAGGGGTCGGTGAGGTTAGTGGAAGCATGATGTCTAGAACTCTCCAGCTCGTGCCCAGGGGACGCACGTAAAAGTGCTCATATAGATTAATCCAAAAACACTCAATACACACACACACACAAACTGCGTCGACAACCTGAAATTTAGAGGAGAGAGGGGGATGTAATGGGGGCTGACATGCCAGCGAGAATTTAGTCTCGTTCCTCTTGATGATGAACATAAATCTCTGATAATCACCTTCTGCTCCTTGGTGTGTGACTCATGTTACCTTACACCCACGTGCAAGCCTCCACCTTTTGATTTAGGTATAGAGAAATTAAGGTGTTGTTTAAAATGTGAAGAGAAAATAACAGTGGGAGTGGGCAGTACGCCTAAAATTTATATCACGGTATAATTTGAAGCTTATCTCACAGGCCTATGTATTAATTTTTCTCAAAATTTCAATATATTCTTAACTGTATTACTGGGACATACATAACAGCGATATTTTAAGCACATTTAATGTGCAAAACTGGAATAATAAATAGAACAGTAGAATACAACCCTTTGTAACGGCTGCTGTCCAACATTCATTGCAGATTATTGTTGACTTTTTAAACCTGAACTATGTCGATATAATAGCAGTTGCACCAACTCTTTCTCTCCATTGTGTACACTATAGTGAACTGTGACAAACACACTAAAACAAAAGTTGTCTGCATGTAGTCTGTCAGGCCACTGTTATTGTTACTTTAACACTTTGGAGTAATTTATTAGAAGAGGAAGTTCAATATTATCTGCAGTCTCTCATCCAGAGCTGCTATTTTTACACAAGCACAGCGCACTAGATTGACTGTGCAGTGCTTTCAGTCATTTCTGTACAAAGCAGGTTGGGCTCTCATGTTTTCCAGATGATTAGCTGGTGCAGGCTGATGACGGTGAATTTGGGGGAAAAAAAACTGGCGGTGTCAAGAAAAGGTCTAAGTCAAAAAGTGTAGTAAAAGTTCATACTGGAGAGCAATTTCATACCAGTGTTCTTTCTATACCTTGTACCCCTAGATTGTAGTGTACTGTATTTACTCAAAGCTGATCTTAAAAGGTATCGCAAGTAAAGTAAATTACTGGCAAGCAAACAGAACTACTACTACTCAGAATATCACTATGTTTAAGTTGAGGAAACTATTACAGAGATTTGATCTCTACTTTTATAGCCACAGTACATTGTTTTAAATTGAAAAATTTAAAACAATTGCCAACTGCATACGGATTTTTTGTTGTATCTAGTATCGTCTGATCACATCGCTTGCTGTGAACGTAAGAATACGAGTCCAAGATAAATTGTTAAAACAACAGCACAAATTTGTAGATTCTGTAGATTTAAATGCAGCGTTCAGTTTGAACAACTGTCTGGCTGTCATTCATGAAACTGTCTTCATGTTGTTAACGTCCAACATAAGACCACACTTCACACAAGGCATATGGTAGCACTCACGGTGCGCGAGTGCACCAAACCCCTATTTTACCACCACTACAACTTTTCTCATTTTCATCGTAGTCAATGAGGAATTTATAAAATTACCTTACAGTCAGAACCTAAACAACAATGGTGATTTTAGCTGCCTTGGAAATTTTGGAAAATTAGTCCCTCTCTAGCCTCAGCCCAGCCTGCATTTCTTTGATGGAAGCCAAACTTTTTTTTTTTAGTATAAACATTATTTTTCTCTGAATAGTTTCAACACTGTGCCAACATTAATGCAGTGTGCATGGTTCTTTGTTGCACTGGTGGAAAAAAATAGCTCATAACCCACAAGCAGACTGCAAAAGCTTTCCAATCAATACACTGAACCATGCCAAAGTATATGTATAAAACAAAGATGTTAAACAAAAAGGTTTGGAGGCTTTTTGCATGTGCCATTAAAGCTGCTGATGTAGTGTGTACTCACCGTGGCTGTGATGAGTGGACCGTGGAGCTGTGTGTAAAGCAAGGCCTCGTTAACGTGCCCCCTGACCCCCAGCAGGGCTAGCTCCAGGCTGTGGTGCCCCGCCATGGCGTGGGTTAGCTGCTCCAACAAGCTGGTATACCTCCTCCAAGGCTGGTCCAACTCAGACACGCTAGCCAAGCAGCCTCGCATTACATTGAGACAGTAACCCACGCAGGGTTTGATCAGCGTCAGGCCCCTGCAGTGAGAGCAGTACACCATCTTCACCAGGCCCTTCATGCACTCTTTGCTCAGACTGACGTGCTCGGTGGCGTTCATCACCTCCAGACCCTCCTCCAGGGCCAGGCCAAGCTGTCGCCCGGCCCCGAGCGCCCCAGCCAGCTCCTGGGCCATGACAGCGGGATAAGGCCCAAAGGGGTTGACGTCCTGCCTGATCATACGGAGACAGTCACCCATTTCGTTGCCCATCATCATGCTGCCTTCAATGCCTGGATTTATGAGCCGTTTGTAGGCGAGTGGGAAGAGGTTGTTGTAAAACTGGTGAACTGACGCCTCCACGGAGACGTTGGCGCCACGGAGGTAGAGGGACAGAGAGGAGAAGAGTTGGTTGACATGGGGCAGGGCCTGACGGGATAGGGGTGAGTAGGTTCCTTCCAACAGAGAACTCAGGTGTCCCTGAGAGAAGGATAGAAGGTACTGGAACATGTCTGCAAGGAAAGCAAAAAAGAAACACAGAGGTAAGAGACAGAAGAAAAGACAAGGGCAGGTGACATTTTATATGCAGGAAACATGCAGACCTGATGGATTTGAGTGACAGGCTATCTACTGAACATCTACTTTGCTCCAAACCAATTGTTGCCATTCTTCAATGTCTACATCGGCTTTAGCCTCACACCACGGAAGAACTGAGTGGATAAAAAGCTGGATTTTATTTAGTTGGAGTGTTTTCTCAAAGAGGGCTGGCCGGTGACAGTTCAAGCTCAATGATGGATCTAAACCAGCTTGTTGAATTTGGCGTTAGCATGTTGCTAATGTGGCTATTCCCACAGGCTGGGGCGATGTTGGACAAATGTTGTAGTACTGAGAGACAGTCAAGACAAAAACTGTGAATGTTAAGCCTCATTTGAATGTATCCAAATAATGACAGTAGTAGGTCAGATGCTGGTAACTGTTAACTCTTTTTTCTTATTGTTTTTTGTTAAAGTTTATACTGCAGGGTGAGCTGTGTTAGCCTTACCTCTGTTTGTACATAGAAGCCTATGTGGCCCTTGTCAACTGTGTGTTTGTGTTGCTCTATATAAATTTACTTTACAGACAATATACAGACATGCCCTGATGGTAACGTTAAACATCATAGTTCAACTGTGATCAGCGCCGATTTAGACAACCAGGTAGAGTGCACTCAGTGTACTGTGGCTGATTCAATTCATCTTGAGATAATGTGCAGTGGAACTTCAGTCAAACAAGATTTTCTGTGGCTGACTACAGCCTGAGGAATATTTAAATCTTTCAGGACATGATCTACAAGCTCTGCAGGATATGGGGAAGGCATTCAAAATGTAAACTCATATCCAAACTCTGGCTCCTAATCAGCTGAGCTTGGCTTGTGTGTATCGCTAAGCTGGGCTGAGAAACGGGTGTCGAGTTCCCATATAATGTGGCTGGATATCATTGTGTATGAAGTCATCACCCCAATAACTATGTCTTAAGTAGACAGTCTGTCTCTCTGGCTCACTCTGTCTGTCGATAGAGAGGGAGAGAACTGAATCCATCCTGATATGAGCAGCAACCGCAATCAGTTTGCATTTTCTGCAGCAAATACTGTATATTCCAGATTCTACAGTGGTGTTTGACCTGCCACCAGCCTCTCTCTCGCTCTCTTTCTCTCTCTCTCTCTCTCTCTCTCACACACACACATAGAGTTGCGTCATCCAGTCCTTATGTCATTTCCTGGTTGAGAAAGTAAAGCTGTAAAGCAATCAATGATGTCAGTGCAGAGGCTGATTAGTGCCAATGAAGTGCCACTTCTTGCTTAGCAAGGTTCTGTTTCAGAGGAGACAGACAGAGTGACAAAGATACTCTACTTGTAGAAAGCTACAGCAAGCTTCAGCAACCTGCTGCTCCAGAGCTGCATGCGGCTCTTTTGCCTCTCTCCAAGGGCTCCCTGTGGTTTTGACGAAAAATTATACTGAAGAGAAAAACAGTTCTTTTTTTTAACATTTTAATTTATCGATGTTGTATGCCTTAAGTGATTCTTACATTCTCTATACATTCCCTATACACAGAATTAAAAACATATATAATAGTTTGTCAACTAAAATGTGTGTCAGAGTCTGCCTGAGGTTCAGCACTTTTCACTAAATTTTGCCGATGGCTAGTCTTAAATCTCCCTAAGCTAACAATGCCAAACCCAAACTATTCAAGTCTCAGAGGAAAATAAAGAATTTAACAGTTGTGGCTCCAAACACAGGTCTTTTTTTTTCAAAATGGCTCTTTTGATAGACGTTTAGAAGATTGAAGTTTGAGGAACTGGTTGCATGGCAATTAGGGGCACCTGGCGAGCGTCACAAAAATCAGTTCTGTCATTAATGTTAGTGCTGTATTTCGGGGGACAGCTCGGCAGCTTAATGTGGACGCGAGATGGAAAAGCCACCACGGAAGAAAACACAGCAAGGTTTAAGAGAATAAAAGGTTTCAGGAAAAATGGAGAAGCTCTTACTTTGTCAGACCTCGGCAGAATTTTTCATCATGAAACGGCATTATGAGAACAACCACAAATCCTACGACAAGCCCCTTCTTTATAGTAACTACCATAAATGTCTAAAATAAAATATACATTTGATCAAAAACAGAAAAGTGTCCAGTCTTTCTCATTACCATACATGAGGTCACTTCAGCCGCACAGCCTAACTCATCTGTTCATATTTTTCTTTACTTCTCAACTTAATCTTGTAACCAGCAACTCTCCACACATTCTCTTCTACATGCAACCGTGTGGGGCTGTTTGTACATGGACGTGTGTGTGTGTGTGTGTGTCTGTGTGTTTGTGTATGCGTGTCCTGGACACAACACTCTCCTCTGGGGTGTGATGTCAGCTTAAAAGCATGCCAGGACATGAAGGAGCAGTAGCAACTGTACAGAAATTGAGACAGCAGAAGGAGGGTGCCAACACACTCCCACCACCACCACCACCACCACCCCCCCACACACACATGAAATAAAAAAAACAAAAAAACAAAAAACAAAAAGACAAGTTTATGAGAATCTACATATGGCACTGACTGTTGGAATTGATGTTCTGTGTGCTTAAGACTTTAAAAATCTGTTTGCTTGACGTTAACACACACATATTAATTCATAAGAGTATCATTTTCATAGTCAGTCTATCAGTGATCGTTACCAAATGAGTATGTGTGTGTTTGTGTGTGTGCCTGTGTGTGTCCAGCCCCTCCCAGCTCACAGACAGAAGGATAACAACAGTCATGTCCTCCTCAACAGCTGCACTAATATGACCGCTGTCTGTGACACATGGGGACTCCCCACTGGCCAGTAAAAGGCACAACTCATTTGTAGCACACCAGAAAACACCGTCATCATGATCGGAGCTGCTCCCGCACACAGAACATATAACGCTACAGCCTGCTGGGCTTCGAAGAGCGTGACTGCGTGCGACAGAAATAAAGCAGACAGACATGACAAGTAAATGGTGTGTTAGGGATTATTACTGTAAAGCCAAGGGTGACGAGTTGGAGTCTGATGGTAGGCTGAAAGACCTCCGGAGATGTCCGGCTGGAGACAGACCACGAGGAGCAACAAAATGAGAAATGCAAAGAGAAAGGGAATGCGCAAGAATAGCATTAGATTGGCAGAGGGGTTACATTTTCGGTTCCACTTCAGTGTCTCCTATAAGCCTGTGGGGCTGCAGAGTCGGTACCAGTGTGAGGTCTGTCTGCTCGCCTGCCAGTCAGGCCACAAGGCTCAATAGCCACAAGAAATTTACACCACAAGATGTACCCACAGGCTTAGGTTACACAGCATTACATAATGTTATTATAAAATTATCATGCTCAGAAATACCATGGTTTAATCTTACTGTCTGTGAGGCATGATGGGGGCAAAACAAAACTACACTCTTAGAAACAAGGGTTCCAACAGGGTTCTTCTTCTTCTTGATGGGCTGAGATTCTACCCATTTGCCTCTAAACAACCTTTTTCTTGAAGAAAGTGTCTTTTGTATGATGAAGCATTCTATTAGGAACCCTTTTCATCTAAAGAACCCTGTTTGAAAAAGAGGGTTGGGCTGTTAAAGTCCTTGAAGAACTGTTTTGTTAAAGGTTTGGTCAAGTGTTGTTTTTTTGGTACCATAACATTAAAGGGTCCTGAGTAGAACCCCTGGGTGGATTCCAGATAAAACCCTTAGAATTAAAAAGGGTTCTTGGTAGAACTGCCCTGGAGGTTCTAGAGAAAACCCTTGGAGTATAAAAGGGTTCTCTCAGAACCCCCCTCAGCAGGTTTAAGATAAAACCCTTGAGCTATAAAAGGGTTTTTGGTAGAACCCTCTTGAGTGGGTTGTAGATGAAACAACTGATCTATAAAAGTGTTCTCTCGAGAACGCCATGGGTGGGTTCTAGAGAAAGCTTTAGGGATATAAAATAATTAGCAGAGGAACCCCTTTGGTGGGTTCTAGATAAAAAAACCTTGGGATATAGAACAGTTCCTGGCAGAACCCCCCAGGTGCTTCTAGATTAAACTCTTGGAGTAAAAGAAGTTTTTTGGTAGAACCCCTCAGTGGGTTCAAAGTGAAACATTTGGAATATAAAAGGGTTCTTGGTAGAATCCCCACCAGAATCCCCTGATTGTGTTCTAGATAAAATCCCTGAAACATGAAAAGGATCTCAGTAGAACACTAGGTGGAACCATTGTATCATAGCAGGGCTTTCTGTAGAACTTCTAATAGGAGGTTCTGGTGGAACCTTTCACAGATGGTTCTAAGAATAAACCTTTATGTTGGGTTCCAGGTAGAACTCTGAAAGTGTTTCAAGTGAAGCCTATAAAATGGTTCGACCGGTAACCAAAAAGGGCTCTTCTATGGGGACAATCCAGAGAACCCCTTATGGTTCTAGTTAGCACCCTTATTTCTAAGAGTGTAGACTAGTCTACATATCAAGACTTTTCAAGGAGGAAAGAGGTGAAATTAAAAAAAATAAAATAAAAAAAAAGTCTTATATTTCTCAAGAGCACCATGACTAGATGCACATCTTTCAAAGGGTTTATGAGTATATCGTTAAATCTTTTAAGACATTCTGTACTTGTTAAAAAAGCTTATTTTTTATTTGCCAAGAGAGTGACACACAGAGTGAACACGAAAGAGGAAAAAAAAGGGAAGAGAATGGGAGACCGCCAGGAAAAATGGAATAAAAAGAAGCGACTGAACTTTTGAACAAGGAAAAAACAACTACTGTACAAGTGGACTCCACCTTGTGAACACGCTCTGACATCTGGATTCATTTGGCCCCTGGGTCCAGAGCACTTCCCTGTTTCTTCATGGCTGTTACTTTAAACATGTCCTTCAATGAATGTACAGAGGAGAGAGGGAAGAATCCACCTTTCTTCCTCTCCATACTCCCTATGACTAACAAAAAAAAAAACTGGATCCCATGATTCATTCATTTTCAGCATCACTTATTTTCTGTTCTCCGTCAAGTCCTCTCCCACGCTCAAAGGGATCCTGTTTTTCATTCTGCGATAAATCAAGTGCAATCATTGTGGGTTTTCTCTGCACTTTCCAGTACTGGGAAACAGAGTGATAACAAAAAAACAAGAAACCAGCAGCTTTTTAAGTCCTAACTACCATTGCATGATAGTCAGTTGAGTTTGATTGTTGTGTCTGACCACGGTGTCTGAATCTGGGTTCGACCACACTGCATTCAGACACACAGTCGTGGGTGGCTATCATTACCATGTCACAGTCTCTCTTCAGTGAGCTTCTTGGGAAATGAAGTCTGGCTGGATCGAGGCTATTTTGCATGAGGCAATTATCTTTAATTTCCTCGGAAGTCCAAAATTCAAAACACATAATTGTCAAGCTAACTATACAGGAATAAATGAACAGGGCTGCTTTTGTCTGTGGCCCCGTGGGGGCTAATCTGACATGCTCTCTGCTTGGAATAAACAAGGTATTAAATGGATAAAAAAGCAGCAGTGGCAAAGCAGAAGAGGCCTCTGTCCTGCAGTGGCCTAAACTCAGTATTTATGTCTTTGGGATGGGATATTATACCATATCTTTCCACAACCAGTGCCATGCCAAGGCCACTCTGTGAGATCACTGCAGGGTTTAATCATAAGAAGCTATTTCCACTTTACATTCTGCATGGCAACCCAGTGTTTTACTGGCACAATTAAAGCTTAAGTGTCACCATGGTGAAGCTGCCACAATAATCGAGTCAAAACATGCACAGTGGCAGCTCTATGATTTAAAGCACAACCAGTGTTCCTAATTTCTAAGCCACTTTCACACTGAGAAAAACGTGCGTATGCTCAGGCTGACTGAACAGTATTGTCATAGTTTGAGGTGGTATTTATGGCCAAGACTGGGTTGCCAAAAATCAGCTCAGGACATGTGGCAGCAGACAGCCATCACAGACCTACATGGTAACGGCAAAAATACAATGGGAACACAGACGTGCCGTATCACATAGGCGGGGGAGAGTGAGGTTTTTTTTTTACCTGAACTTCATCTTTGTAACTGTGTTTGCGTGCCAACTGTGTTTTAAGAGGATTTAAAGTAAAATACTTCATAACAAAGCAGTTGGTTATGCAAGGTTTTGCAGCATAGGCTATATTAACAGGTACAGAATTAACTTACTAGGTCATGGGTGTCAAACATATGGCCTGTGGGCCAGAACTGGTCCACCAAAGGGTCCACTACAGCCCACTGGATGACTTTTACAGTGTGAAAGTTGCAGAGATATCTTTAATTTAATTCCATTTTTGTAAATAAAATGCGCTGCTACTCCTGATTTGTCCACCTGGGGTCATGCTGATAGTAAAAGTAGCAGGCCCTATGCTGGATACACTGAAGATCTCATGTGCATATGTACACGACATGTGACACATGCAGGAGCCACAGGTGGAAAATGCCTTTGTCAAAAGGAGAAAAGTGGACAAAGGGTGTCAGCTTTCCAAGAAAAATGGTCAAGTTTCTATTTCTTCACATGACGGTGCACTGACTGAATGTCGGAAAAATTGAGTCATATTGTTGGTATTGTGCTTTATCATCTTAAGGATATCTCAGGCCGTTCATCATCGACACAAAATATACACACTAAATCAGATGATGGGTACACTGGAAAAACCCAGCACTGAAAAATGCACTGCAAGGAAAATTCATACGTATGCAATGTTCTGATTAAAAAAGAATGTCATGTGTGGCCCTGGAACATTTCCCATTAAACTAGTTGTTTAGCCCTGGGTTAGAGGGTTTAACTGTATCTGTGTCATAAGTGACACTGCATCTCTTATTAAGTGCAAGTATGAGTGCATGTGTGTATTTTTAAGGAAGTGCATGTAGGCCTGTAGAGCTGGGTGTGCATATGTGTGTATGCTCGCGCGTGCTTGAAGATGCGGTAATATTGTGATAATGAGGCAGGAGACACTGTTCTCATACCACGAAGCTGTGGGCCCTTCCTATCTTGGCAATCAGTCCCAACTGGACCTGACCAACCGTCTTCTCCAGCAAAGCATTTTAATCCCACCACAGGCTTGGGTTTCAGACAGGTCACCACACAGATATATGACATAGTGACACATGTGTAGATTACATATCCTTGTTTTAATTAGTAGAAATACTGTACATAAGGCCATCTCCCACTCAGTGCTGGTCATCTTAGGTTACAGGGGAGAGCTGCAATGTCATACAATCTCCCAGCCTCTAACCTTTCTGCAAACTGTTTAATGGTAATAAACTATTAATAAGTCAATGAATCAATCTGTTGATTCATCATACTTGCGTGGCAAAATCACACGTCTAAAGTTTAAAGTGGGAGCGTGACTCATCTGTCAGACAACACGCACAGACATGCTGTTCGCACAAATTTGACCTGCATGAACCGGGGAGCTGCACCCTTGCCAAAATCATTGTGACTCCACAAGCTTCTAAGAAAACCCACACACGAACCCACGAACCCTGGCCTCAAATCTTAATTTGCTTGTCTTGCCCTATCAGGGGGCTAACAGGTGGGATAATGAGCTTGAGAGGGAGGACAGGAGGAGGTGGTGGAGGAGGAGGTGGCGGTGGGGAGCAGGGGGGGTCGAGCTCCCCATCTCTCCATCAGCATTCCAGTAATTAAAAAGGCAGCCAAGCTATATCAAAACTCTGAAATATAAACAATTCCACAGATGCCAGGGGCATTCGGGGTGCATTGGGCTATAATGTGATGGGGGAAGGGGGGAGTGGAGGTGGAGATTGGACAGGGGGATCACTGCTCTCTGCTCTGGCCAAAGTAGGGAAACATGATCGAAGGCAGGGGAATGAGCAGACGAGAGAAGGACGGGGACAGAGGAGACAGAGCATGGGGGCAGAGGGTGAGGGGCTGAGGGAAGAGCAGGAGAGGGAGGGAGGAAGGGTTGTTCAAATGGCTAATACCATAAAGGGGAGATATGGAGGGCCAGCCTGAGGGCAGACTGTTGACAGGCTGATGGACAGCACCTCTGGTCCGAAGCATTAAGGGGGCCACAGACCTATAGAGACCCCCCATTTCTCTTTTGTTTATTGGCATATAAATCACAGTGTCTCTTTTGATATAGTGTAGCACTAAGGAGCAGTGCAGAGTGTCATACACAAGAAGTATTTGCACTCACTGATAACTACTTGTGCGTGTTACACAACACACAATTTCTGACTCCTGAATACAGCACGAGCAGCATTATCAGGAATAACATTTTAAGCAGCAGCAATTTAAGGGGTTGGGCCACGAACCCCTTAAATCTGGTAGCCAAATTTAGCCAAGTACATTGTTGGTGGCCCAAATGTAATCTTGCTTTTAAAAAAAAGGATGAAAATGCAATTTAACACAACTTAACAAGTCTTTTTTAACTGTGAAACTTTTCCAAAGAATTGTGTTGTGCTGTTTCCTGAAGGGTTCAACATAAATTTTTATTTTTACGTGCCTAGTTGAGCAAGTGGGTCAGAAAGCGACTTGCCCTACATAAGATTTTTACTTGGCCCTGGACAAATTGCTTTATTGATTGTCATGTTTAATTTAGTATGGCAATATGGGCAAGTGTAATATCCAAATCGCAGAACCATCAAATTACAATTTTTTAAAAAAAGTGACAAATGTGTGAGAAATCAGCATTATGATGAAGTACCATAGTGCTCTGATGCTCTGTCCTAAGGGTCTTCTTCACCAGAAAACAATCATAACTTTTTGTTTTGTGCAGCCCTAATTGAGATGTTTATGGAAATATAACAATGTGTTGGCAAAGGCTCACAATATGAGGAGGAAACATGGTGTCCATTGTGGGCCACATGGGATATTTGGTGGTGGCCAGAGTAACTTTTTTGGCCATTGGGTCATGGAAAAATGTCCAGTCTGTTTACCACACATACAGTACATATGTGTTTTTTTTACACACCACAGATGTGTACCAGTTCCGCTTATGCTATTTTCTGGAGTCCGCGTGGAGGACTCGTTCTATACATGTAGTTTGGCGTCAACAAGATCAGCTTCAACGCCGCCTGGACAAGTCTGCGTGGTCACATAAAACTGATGATGAACTTTACATCACGTCTATAACACCAGCTTCAGTGGGACTGCTATGTGTTTTATCCAAGAGATTCAGTTGTGAAACACTGTTTTCGTCTCTATATTGGAGAAAAGTACAACATGCAAATCCAAAACAGGACTCAAGTGCAGGAAAGAATGAATTATAAGAAAAAGTAGTTCCCTTGCCACAGAAAATCAGCTGCCAGTAACTTTTTATTCTGTAGACTGGGACATTAAGAAGCAAATCTAATAGAATGAAGTCTTTTTCTCCAAAATCTGGCTATATTAATGACAGCCTGTGGTTTTGTGATATAAAAAAAAAGCCTTGTCATGCTAATAACCCATTACACACTGTAAGTGGAAACTGATGAAGACTAGAGACGGCCGGAGAAAGAGACTGGAATCCAGATTTTCATGAAAAAGGGAAAGGAAACATTTAGGCTTAACATCAGATTAACATGAAACAGACCACTGAACCTGCTCCGAGGTGTGAAAGGAATCCAAGATGAAAGGAGGTCTAATGAAGTATTTTCCACTTTTCTTAGCAGGTGTTGCCCCTGTTTTCATTTTTCTGCTTTATTATGAATCAAGTATAGAGGGTCACTTATGTATTGTTTTAATTATGGGCCAAAACTACTCTTTGATTAGGCCTAAGCCCCTTTTGCTTCTGCCATTAAAAACAACTAAAAGACGCTTCAGTCCACTTTGCGGGCTGAAATAAATTTCAGGAAACTACTAAATAATCAAGATAAATGTATAAAAATATTTGTGAAGGACAAATTCCATCATATTATTGAAACCAAATGAAGCATTAAGAGTTTGCCGGCGATAGACTACGTTGTGGTTGATTTAAGAGCAGACCCATGTAAACCCACTGTTCATTTTGGCAGAAAAATATAGCAGATACCATAATCCATCATGGATCATACAAACAGGACATGGCTGGGCAGGGTCAGAACAACATTTTTTTATTTATTTTTTGGTCTGTCCATTTCTCTCATTTATTGTACCTCCTCCTCTGGAATACATTGGATGAATGACTGGAGGATCAGTGAATAAAGCCCACCGTGGGGACTCCTTAATGGTGCACTAGGAGCCATAGAGGCGAGGAGGAAGGGGGAGAGGAAGCAGAGGAGTGTCCAACACAGGGCGTAATGAGGGAACACAGTTGACTTGAATGGTGGGAGTGATGGAGTGAGTTGGTGGTGAGAGATGGGAGAAGGACAGCCAACTTCAGCCTCCTTTGGGCTCAAGTAACAGTGTGAGTCACAGAGACATGTACATCTTGATGCTCATCTATGCATTAAAAGCGCATATTAATAACACACCCTGATCTCCCACAGGCCTCTGATGGAAGTAGCTCTCTGGCAAATAAAGATGCTAATTAGAACTATAAAGGGTTCTGAAAGGGTTTTATCTAGAACAACTGCATAAAGGATATTACATGGGCTCAGGAACACTTTCAAAAACTGTTGTCAGTAAACACAGTTTGTTGCTGCATCTACAAATGCAAGTTAAGACTCAACCATGCAAAGCCAACGTCATTCATCAACAAGCTCCAGAAACGCTGCTGACTTCTCTGAGGCCTGAGCTCATCTGAGATGGACACAAAGTGGAAAAGTGTGCTGTGGCCTGACGAGTCCACACTTCATATTGTTTTCAGAAATAATGGACGCCATGTCCTCCAAGCTAAAGAGGAAAAGGACCATCCAGATTGTTACCAGCGCTAACTTCAAAAGCCAGCATCTGTGACGGTATGGGGGTGTGTTAGTGCTCATGGGATGGCTGACTGTCACATCTGTAAAGGCCCCATTAATGCTGAAAGGTACATACAGGTTTTGTCTCATCCCATTGATGTCTTTTTCAGAAACATCCCTGCTTATATCAGAAAGACAATGCCATGATGCATTCTGCATATGTTACAATTGAGTGGCTTTGAAGTAAGAGTCTGGGTATTAGACTGGTCTGCCTGCATTCAAGATCTGTCTCCCACTAAAAATGTGTGATGCATTATGGTGTGGTGCACAATTATTAGCACAATATACAACAACAGAGACCCCAGAGTGTCGAGCACCTGAAGCTGTATATCAAGCAAGAATGAGGATGAATTTCTCTGCAAAACTTGAACATTTAGTGTCCACTTTTTGCAGCTTTTCTTTAAATTGGGTGTTCATAATAAAACACTATTAAATAACTTTTACATTTTCTCCAAAAGTGCTTCAAGTTAAAGCCATGCCTTATTACTTTATTATATAAAGATCATGTATCAGTGGGGAGCACGATCTTGAGAGATCTCATAGGAAATGTGATTTCACATGATCTTGTGGAAGCAGATGTAAACAAACTGGAGACAGATGTGGCGCAACAGTTTGCTGTAGTAAAGCTTTGCAGTGAGAAAAACGAAGGTGAAGTTAAACAAGTCTAAATGAAAAAATGTTGGAACCGGGGGTGAGAGTTAAACTGTGAGGAGTAGTACGCCACTGGTTGCTGGCTAAAATCAGCCTGAGGGGCTAGAAAGTTTACCATTGTTCAGGGACACTATCTGCTGCTCAGCTAGTCTGTCTCCTTAAAGTTTGTCTGTCTTCTCTTTATCCTGTTCTTGCAAATATATCGCTAATTCAGACATCACATGAGCATCTGAGTGTGTGTGGCTGTGACGTCGTCTATCTATGTCACTGCATGCATGATGTAACCATCGTGTGGAGTGTATGATCAGACAGTCTCTGGTCTGGGTCTTTGGACAGTCAATCGGTGCATCTCTATTAAATATCTTGTCTTTGCACTGTATTCAATTGAATGTACGTTTTTGCAAATCATTGTATTCTGCTTTTAAATTACATTTTACAGGGTCCCAACTTTTTTGGAATTGGGGTTGTACATAGACCCCTTAACAAACTTCTCTCCCTCATGTCTCGCAGCATGACCTTGTTCTGGTCAAATTCCACCATCAATTCTCTGAATAGATTCATTTCATTAAATGGAGCCAGTCTGTCGATTTTGTTGTCTCTCAGACATTTTCTAAAGAACATTTTCAGCTGCTATGCATGCACATCTGTGCACACGCAGATCTATATCTCAAACTTATACACACTCACACAAAGACACACATTTTATGGCTTGTGGGATCAGTCCGGGTGCAGCAGAGTCAGACAGGACACAGGAAAAGGCCAGGCTGGACCAATCAGCAGCAGTCAAGTACAAATCCCATCAGCCAGACAGACAGATTGTGTTCCAGAAAAGCCGAACTCTCTTGGACAGAGAACAAGCCCCGGGAGATGCGACTTTGTCTGATTACCAAGAAACTTTCTGGACATCAAGCTTATTGTGCTCATATGATAGAAATGAGACTGATGAAGCTTAGTCTACACTAAGAGATTGTTCAGGCTAACTGAAAGAGCAGAAATAGTATTTGCAAAGTAATATCGGAAAATCATTCCATGAGAGAAGAGATTATGTTGGCGAGAAATAAAGGAGTATTTATCTCAGTCTTATTTCATGCTAGTATGTCAAATTATAGCTGTGGAGACTGGCGGCAGACTAATCTACACAGACCTCATATTTGTTTAGGCATCGAATGTAATATTGGGGAGCATGGATGGTCGGTGAGGAAGACCGGGGCAGTTGTGGAGCAGAATAACAATGCTGAAGAAAAATGAAAGGAAATTTTTGGGTCAAAGAAAATGGGGAGGAATTTTGTGTTTATGGTTTCATTCTGCGGAGCGCACTCCTGGCAAGCTGGGTTATCTTTGAGACATGAGGGTTCCCTGCAGTGCACATGCCAGTGAGCAAGCAGTTGGCATGGTGCCCACCTAGACCCAGCATGCTCTTGTTCAGCAACCAGTGCCGACAAAGAATGGACCACAGATGGAGAGACACCCAGGAGGAAAGAGCGGCAGTGAATCTACAGGGTAAAAACCTGTTGATTCAAAGATCTTGAAAGGCACACCACAATACACACATACCTGAAAGAACCACATTCAAACACACCTGTGCACACTTTCACTGAAACCTTGCTTTAACTATCCGCCCCCCTCCGTCTCATTTTTCTGTCCTCACTTTCTAGGCCCGACTCCTTCCTCACACATTCATGCTGAGGTGAGAGGGGAAGATGAAAAGCAGAGGTAATTAGGGAAGCTTTGAGTGTGACTTTATGACTGCGAGAGGCTTTGAGCTTTCCCCCCGCTCTCCTCCCTCCTTCCCTTTGTTCTTTCCCACTTCTCCCAAGCGAGACCTGCAAACTCTGAGGGAAACTCATCCTGCCCTTATGTGTCATGTCTACTCAGGAGACTAAAAAGGCGTAGCTAAAACACAAACATGCTTACGACACACACTCAAATATGCAATGTATTCGCTCCACTATTCGGTCCATAAACACGTTTCCCCTCCACCCTGTATGATTAAATGAGACATGTAGGGATGGATTCCGGATATCCTCCCTAATTTGAGCATGAGCTCATGGTGCAGTGCAATGTCATTGTGTGTCCAAGCATCAGCCTCTAGAGCAATAACCCTGTCGGTCAAAACATCTGCAGAGAAAAATACACGCAGACATGAAATGAGAGGAGGAAAAAAAAATGATGATGTGAGAGAGGACAGGCTGGAAAGATCACAGGCAAAACGAGTGCGAGAACTTCCAGACAAATGCGGAGAGATTGCAATATAGATAGAAGGACTTGTGTCTGATGAAAGAATGAAGATAAGGACACAACAGCCAAGTGATTCATCATTCCCATCACTTGCACACACTCATATAGACATGCAGACACACATGCCCTCATTTATAACACATAAATCATCACTATTTAATAAGAAAAACTGTTGAGTTTACAAATGTTGTGTTGTGCAAACCACCCACAATGATCCAGACAGTCAAAGTAAAGAATGCAAAGGATTGTTTCATCTGAGGTGGCTTATAAACAAAGCTTTAGATTACACTCTTTGAAATAAAAATGCTAGTTAAAACCATACAGGGTTCTCTGGCTTGTCACTGTAGGGGAACCATTTTTGGTTCCTGGTATGACCTTTTATAAAGGTTTTGCATGGAACCCTTTCAGAGTATTCAACCTAAAACCCAACAAAAAAGGGTTACAACTAGGAGAACACACCCAGAACCCTCTCTGGGGGTTCTATACAGAAACCTCTAAGGGTGCTAACCCGCCTAGGAGATTTTACTGAGAACCTTTTTTATATTCAATGGGTTTTATCTAGAACACACTCATGACAAAAAAAGATTTCTACAATCCTTGAAGAACCCTTGTCTTCCAAAAGGGATTCTTTGGTGGTTTTACAGAGAACTTTAGACAAACCTTCTGTTCAAAAAAGGGTTTTTCTCATGCAAATGGTTCTGGTTAGAACCTCAGCCCTTTTGGAACCCTTATTTCTATGAGTGTATAGACTGTATGCTCTTCTTTCTGTCTATACCTGGAGGGGGAATGAGAAACACTGGGTGGTAGGGGTGCGAAGAGCAACAGACACAGAAAATACTGTCTACTGTCTCCATGCAGGCAATCAGGGAGGCTGCAAATCCCCAAGGGGCAGAGAGACAATTACAGTAGGTTGAAATCAGCCACCTGTGAAAGCCCGGGGAGACAAACACTCACAGCGGGAGACGCGCCAACAAACCATGCAGTCAGTGTTTCTCACTTCACTCCTCACTTTTCTGAATCTTCTTATTCTGCATTCTGCCATTAACATCCAAGGCCCTCAAGTATCCTCTGTGCCTCAGGTCATGGTTTTGATCACTTTGTCTCTTGCAAACACTCATGCGCATGCGGTCTCCCAGGACAGGGGGGTCTGGAGAGTTCCTGGATGATGAGACAAGGATCAGCTAATTATGTCGCCTCAACGAGGAAAGGCAGCGTCCTTGCCATGGCCTCTTTCTCTCTTCTGTCTCTCTCGCTTGCTGTCGTGCTTTCTCAAATGAACTCCTTGTCCCCTCTTTGAAGGGCACCTAAAGTTTTAAATGTGATGCACTTTCATTGATGATAGAGAGCTATCTAGGCCAGGAGAATACATTTCTCTGAAAAGCATTTGTCAACTCCTGCGAGAAGAACTTGAGCCCGGAGATGGTCATGGTGACTTACATGGGTGGTAAATATTGTACATGCTCACATGTCTTTGGTACACATGTATGCACACACACACACACACACAATGATCAGGATGCACATGTACAGAACACTCGAAAAGCCACATTACACACACACATGCGCGCACACAAACACAGATGTCATGGCCTTTAGCTGTGGGCCACGTCCCCCTCATATCGGTGACACTAGTGATCAAAGGTGTCAGCATTTTCTTGACATCTGCTCCCCAGCAGTGTGAGTATACAGTATACCAAGATACTTACTCTCTTGCTCATCATTTCCACCTGTCGTACACACACGCAAATTGGATTGCCAGTGCAACAATTTGCCAACAAGAGTTGTATGTTGGACTGTGCAAGTAATTTATATGAGGGCTTCCTGGAACGAACTACAAGTAAGTAAGGCTGCAACCCAACAATTCTACGGATTAACTAGCAGCGTGGGCAAACACACAAACAAACATATTCTTGTGGCCAATCCATCTGTTCAACATTCTCTCAGCCAATCAGGAGGCCAGAGAGAGGTGTCCAGCCAGTAAGATTACTCCAGATCTGATTGGCTACAACAGTCTGACAGGCCAAAGCCCTTGATGGCAGCTCTAAGCTGGCCCAGCTTAGACTGGGCTCTGTGGTTGACACCTACCCAGCATCCAGCCCCAGCACTCAGTACCTATCAACTATGGCATGGATTAGGAGTGTCTGTGTGTTGAGGGGGGAGAGGAGACCAGTTGGGGGGGGTGCAGCCTGGGTGTATCTGTGCGTAGGTTTTGGGAAAGTTGAATGGTAAGAGGGAAGATTGAGAAGTGGTAAAAAGGCTTCCTGGCATTTTACTGGGGTATACAATATTATGATGATATTTGAGTGTAACAACTCGACTCCACTGGAGATAGCACTCTCTGAATGTAGGCAGGGCTGATCGTCAACAACACACACACTATATCTAAACTGTATATTTACTGCCAGACTGACAACTTCACTGCTCACCTTTTCCTCCACTCTGTGTGCATTCATTGTCACACTTTGCCACTTGTTCTCTCATGCTTACTCAACTAAAGTCACACACTCATTACTAAGTTTCTCTGACCAATTGTGGTCTGCAGTTCTTGCTGGTTCACCCCAGACACCCTGTATCTCTGCTCAGCTGCACTGCTTTGTCCATGAGAAGAGAGACTGGACTTTGGTGGTGCGTTCCAGGCACTACAATACATCGCCTCAAGTACGGCATCTCTATCAGTTTAACAAAAATAGGAGCATCTATATTTTGGGGTATTGAAAATCATATCATTGGGATCTCTTAATACACTGGTATACCATAATAACTTGATCTTGCCCAAGACAGGGTTCCCACACATTTCCCATTTCAAAATTCCAGTCTTTTCCAGACTCAAATTTCAACAAATCATGGTAGGTTTTTTTTTCTGAGTGCAGTGTTCCTCTGTTATTATACAGGCCTGGCAGGGCACCAGGACATATTTTTTACTGCCAAAAATAAATATCGATGTGGTCGCGCTCTCTCACATAGTGGTAAACATTTTGGCTAAATGTATTATTAACTTAATTTTAGAAATTCTTAATTTCATATTTTAGAGAACAGAGCAGAGGCAATAGGCGGTAAGCACAAATATTTTTCCATACTCTATTATCTTTTTTTCCATACTTATCCATACTGGAAATTACTAAAATCAAATTCCATACTTTTCCATAACACTTAAGAACCCAGCCAAGACTATAGGGGAAGGAGGGTGTTGCATAAAAAGATGTTACGTGTTTGTGTGATTTAGGGCGTGGCAGTCGCAGGAAAAAAGTGGACGACAAAATCTGGAGAATCCCAAAAGATTATTAGTTATGTTTGACTAGAAAGCCCTGCTATGGCAGCATATGACTGAAACTATTCATATACAACTGAATATACAGTATCAGGAAGAAGGAAAAAAGACTCTCTGCATTCATAAATGTGGTTTGTGTTTATGGGGTCATACTTGTGACATGACAACTCCCACACATGACAAAGCACAGTAGGGCCTTTAGGGCTGTCAAAACAAAGGCAGGCCAATGAAAACACAAAGATACACACACACTCCTTACTGTACACATACACCATCTCCTTTTTTAATGTCCTTTTGGCTAAACTTTAGCAATCAGCAGGAGTGATTTTGAGTTGAAACAATAAAAGCTAAAGTGTACAAAGAGAGAACACACACACACACAGGACCTGTCTTTATAAGTTGTATGACTTAAATGACAGACAGATGGAAAACTGTACAAAATATAGCAGCTACATCATGAATGAATTAGCACATAAACACATCAGATTAACAGCAGAAGAGCAGAGTTTGTTGCCTGCAGACAACTGGCTCCGCAGTGACCTGCATGTGATGCAATTGGATAGATACAGTGAAAGGGCTCGGGGAAGAAAGCTACCCACAAATAATTTTCCACCGTCCAGCGTGTGAATAACAGCACCAACAGTATCAGCCAAAATCATATTCTAATTACTTCATGCGGTATATGAGCCACTTGCTACTTCACATTCCTCTCGAGGCACTCAGACAGCACAGAGACTGTCCTTAGAAGGCCTTGCAAATGGAGGGCCAGTGACATCATCATTTTCGGCACCTCCATACTCCAGTTTCTATTGTTATTCCATTGTTGCTTTCCATCTTGACCTTTTCTGGACATGAGGAACACCTGATTTTCATTCTCCAGACAGGCTCAGACATGAGGTAAGAAGGGAAAGATCTCACCAGTGATGAAAAGGACGAATACCAGGAGCGCTATTCAAACACAGTAATGTCTAGTCATGTAATCAACCTGCATGTAAAACAGCTGTAAGAGGGGCTTTATCTCCAGTACTCTGTACATACTTACATAGTAATAGGTTTTTAAAGAAATTAAATTTTATATCTTGGTGGTGTTTTAGTATGTTCAACACGATGACCCCATTTACACCTGGTATTAAAATGTGATCTGTACACATTATCCACATCCACATCCACATATTCAGATAAGGAAAAACATGTTAATGCAAAGTGATTGTGATCTGAATGTGATTGGATCTGCCTGACCACATATGAGGTGGTCTGGCTCACACTATTTGGACAGGTGTAAATGCATCCCTACAACGTGCTGGCATCTAAATTATGGATTCATATATTTGTGTTTAGCTAACACAAAATATACTGTTGTTCAAATTTAGGGATCAGGCGAGAAGGCTTAAAAAATGCACCTCCAATTACTGATTATATGTCCATTCTGTGCTATGAAAGCAGAAAAAATGTGTTATTCAATAGAACTGTGCAAAAAATGAAAGGTGGGAAATTATACATGGTAAGACATAACTGTGTGACGGTGTGCGCTCCATTTGTCTGTGCAGGTGATCTGCTGTGACATAAAGACCTCGATGCTGGTACTGCAACACTCCGGGACAAAACGACACAGTATTTTTTATACAAAGAAGGAAATAACTTAATTATGTACTGCATTTGCTGAATTCACAAAAGGAGACAAATAATTAAGAATTTGTTGCGGTCAGCATTTCACAAAGTTTATAAAGTTTCTCCTCACTCAACAACTCACAAAACTCTGATTTTTTTAAGGGAGTCTGGGGCTCATTTGCCACCACCTCAAATTACTCACATGCAGGTTTTGCTCTGGAGGAAAGAGATCCGAGCTCAATGAGGATAACGAGAACACATTAAAAACACCAGGTGTAAACCCAAAGGTAAGATTTGATCATTTATTATCTAGATAATGTATTTGGATACAGATTCCATTTTAATACCAGGTGTAAATTGGGTGGGATGTAGTAGTATATACAGTATATATGTAGTAGTATAATAGTATAAAGGCTCATTTATGCCCCCTTTATGTATGAAAATAGAGGTCAGTTTAAAACAATGTAACTGTCACTGCCCACATACTGTCATGGGTCCTCTATATTGGCATGGGTGTTAAACTACACATCCGCTAAAAGGTGCCGCTCAGTGTCAAAAGTTACCCACAAAAAAGAAGACGGGGAAGAAGTTTCTCACAATAGCAAACGTGGCAAGGTTGTAACAATGTACCTCTTGAGAAAGAAGCAAAAGTGGAGGCAGTATTGTAAACAGTGGCGATCCGTTAAATACTTCTGCATCATGTCCTGCGGTCGTGTCACACTTGAACTTGGCTACACAGCCACACTGCCCCCGCTGACTACCGTTGGTTGTCAAAACAAGTCCCCTCCTACCCCAACACCACCTAAGATCATTTTTGATTGGCTTAAAGAACAAACAAACAAGCCAGGGTGATTTTTTCCCATATAGAAGAATGATAATATGCGCAGCCAGACCACTGACATGGTGGAGTAGAGATAGGTTTCGCATTGTGAGACTAATTTGACAGTAAAATATCCTGTCCAGATGACTTTTACAAGTTAAACATGATGGTAATCAGTTCCAATTTCATGTCTGAAAATGATAAATTTCCCTTGATTGTTTCCTAACCAGTTTCATTCTCCACTATCCTGTTTATTCACATATGATATGAGTTTTCCATATTGGACACCAAGACCAGTGGTGTTCTTACATCCATCATAAAACAGGACTTGGCCAACATGACTCTATGCACTCCATTGTCTTATAAAACTAATTGTATGGTACTGAAATTCCTGTGACACTAAAAACATCCACAGCACGTCTCCCACCCTGTGGCACCATGTCGGAGGTTTTGTGGAGAAAAAAAAAATTGATCCTTTTCGGAAACTTTTAAATTTAAATGACACTGCAATTACTAGAGGAAAAGGAAGGACAAGCTTGGGCAACTGGTGCACTGCTTGATTCAGCTGGGTGTAGTACAAAACCCCTTGGCAGGCAAGAGCCATCTGAAACAGGCTTTGTATCTACAGCAGAGCTTTGTTTATCCGGAACTCAGACATGTGAACTGACCAGGCTACCAAAGAGGCACTGCAACAAAAAAATACCCCAAAAATAAACAACAAACACACAAAAATAATTACTATGCACAGATTACTTCACTCTCCAGAACTACTGTAATTTCTTCGAGGGTTCCAGTAATTGTTTTGCTGTCCTGAGAACAAGATCAGATAATGACAAAGCAGAACATCTTCCACCAAACACTAAAGCCTGAGAAAAAGGCCTCTATACCCTCTTTTTACCCTAACTGCTTCTTCTCCGCAGTTTTGTTGCTGCCAAACCCACAGAGGAAGGGAAGAAGGGGGAAACTGAAGCCATGCCCATTTTCTGAGTTGCACACTTGCCTGCGCGCCAGCTACCGTGACCCCGGGGAACTGAGTGAAAACTTTTTTATACTGGACAAATAAATATTCTTTACGAGCAAGACAACAAATACAAAGTTATTTTGTTTTTATTGCTGAGTTTGGATTTAAATAAGAGCCATAAGTTCAGTTTGAGGTCAGTATAAAGCTGGGTCAGGTTTTTAAGTTAAATACTCCGAGGTATAAGGTCCCATGCACTGGCAGGTACCACTATGTGCCAGAGAGCTAAATGACAACTGAGTGACAACATCTCTTTCCCATCTGTCCAACAACCCAATGGCTCCGACCAATCCCAACCAACCCAAGCTTGGCCCCGTGTTGTCCCGGCACCCTTACCCTGGAAGGCATCCGAGTGGCCGGAGAGGAGGTGCTCAAGCTCGTAGCTGTAGGAGTGAATGTTGTGGAGGGTTTCTCTTCTTACAGCAAACTGGTAGCTCTCCTCCATCTTTCGGGTGCAGCAGGACGGACCCTGGTGCTTACAAACCAACAGATCCACATCTAGGAAAGTCAAGAAGAAGGGCAATAAGTTTATTTCATATTTTTTTTAATCAACATTCATTTATTTATTTTACATTTTAAAGTCAGAGGCAGCACATGCAGTGGAGAATAAATGACGTATCTCAGTTTGGATTTGATAAAGTAACAACCACTCTCTGCCAAGTGTAAGCCTGGAGGGGATCATGCGATCGCTTGCATGTGTGCGTGACCAACAGACCGGGAGCTTTTCCACAGCTAATCTCACATACTACTAGACCCATCAGCCAATTTTTTTTGTGCACATTCATAACTGTATGCTGAAGGATCTCTGTGATCCACAATTTTTGAAAACCCTTTTTTGATGCCTTCATGTCGGCGACAGCCATGACCAGAGGTCATATGTTTTTGGGTCGACCTATTCTTGTGAATGTAGTATGTTGGAATTTCCTCAGACTTGGCACAAATGACCACTTGAACTCAAGGATGGATTGATTATATTTTAAAGGTCAAAGGTCACTGTCACCTCACAGCACACATCTTTGGCTATAACTCCAGAATCCATGCATTAATTATGGCAAAATTTCACACAAATGTCTAATGGGATACTAACAGTGCTACCTGCAGTACCTACTTACATGCATTTATTTATACGTACATTACAAAATGAATGTAACTGTAATCTGCTGCAGTTACAGAATTTTAAACTTTGATACAATACTAATATGATTTTTTTTTTCTTGTTTTAAATGAAAACCTGCACACAGCGCTGGAATAGAACAAGTCATTGAACATTGTCTGGTTGGGCTGCAAGCTAAATTCAGGACAATAAAGACTAAACTGAACTGAGGTCTTCAATTAGAACATGGATCCTTTTTTATACCTTCAGTGTTGCTGATACTGGAATTAATGGATATTGTGAAAAATGTGATATTGAAAGAAATGGGGTAGTATCAATACTTTTGACAACTGTATAATGAGATATATTATATTATATTTATATATGATTCTACACTGTGCTGTGCAACTATGTGTGAGTATATGTATAGTGTCCTGAGTATGCACATAGATAGACAGGCCATAACTCCACTGGGAGACAGAGAAGGCACCATGGGAGGGTGAGAAAGTAGACCAAGAATTCATCCACGTTTCCTGCTATAAATACTATCTCTGCCAAATATATAAATATCTTTGACTCATACGACTGCACACAAGACATCATATTTGTATATGCATACCTACTGTATGTCCCATAAAAACCCAAAATACTGCACATGCACCCACTAGCATTTGCAATGCGAACATTCAAAATGTACTATCACTTACACACACACACACACACACACACACACACACACACACACACACACACACACACACACACAGAGTAATTTGTATGAAATCACCTCTTGAACTAGACAGTCATTAGCCATAATACTGCAGTTCATAAAAACCACATGAAGGCGATGACCTAACTGCAAATACTATGATCCAGAGAACAGCTCAATCAGGCACAATTACATCAGCTGAAACAGAGTCCACCCTGGACGCCCTGCCAGTGTCACCTGCTTCTCACCACTGCTACACATATAGACACTGTCATGACATCACTGAGACCGGTCACAATTAGCACAGACTATTAGAATCGTCCTTTCCCACACATTTCCTTGCACGGGGACATTTCCATAATGCAGAAGTCTGATATGATAACTCATTTTACGGGGGGGGCTTGAATGGGGGTGGCTGGAGGCAGGTGTTGTAACCAGAGCCTAAAGCATGGCCTTAGGACAGACCGCAAGACCAGTGCCTCACTGTCCAAATCCCTCCATGAAACACAATAGGGTTGCATTCTCAATCCCTCTTTCCCTTTCTGCTCCCTCTCCCCCATTTGCCTGGCATATCCTAGTGAGGCCTGGGTGTCTCTTAATTACCCAGTGAGGCTCCATTTGTTCCCATCCCAGAGCCAGACGAGTGAAGTCATAACTGGCTGTCCTGCCCCTTCCAGCTCATTATCTCCATCTCTGTAGCAGTCCATTTTTTTATGTTGACACTGTCTCCTTGTCAACACTGTCTCTTGATAGATACTGTTTTTGCAAAGTGCGTGTTAAGAAATACCACCATTTCTGTCCTTTACCTGGATCATCATCGATGTATAGAGTTTCCATTACCAGTTTTGACAAAATACAATGCTACACATTTGTTCTGGGTTTACATCTTTTACTTCCCTGAACCCTATGCCAGGCCTTATAGTGCTCTTTTCCCAGACTGCCACATAAATGAGGAACCCAACCTGTTTCAATATACAGACTATTGATATATACAGTGCTAAACATACATTAATATGAACTTTTGTGTCAGCAGCCGTATAGAAAAATAAACTGTCAGTAGGTTTGGGCAATTAGACGACTATATCATCTACGTTTGACTGGCTGACTCCATGACTGGTTGTACTTTTTGTGGAAATGTCTTTGGGTGATTTTTAACATTTTATTTGGCTAATTTAATGGTCTGCAGAGTGAGAGCCTCTGCCCAGCAACACACTTTTAATCACCAGCACAGCACACATTCAATGAGCTGGAGATCGAGTGAGAGGTAAACAGCCCGTAGAATCTATTCTTTCTATTCTGTCTATACTATTTTCACATCTAACATGGTAAATTAAGGCTTTAGTTTAACCAAATCGGATCTTTAGATTGTTGGAACAGTGGAAAGACTAACAAATAAGGTTTGGGTGAGTTTTATGTTGTTTTTCTCTCAAGTTTGAATGAAATGTCTTTTACAATGAGTTAATGAGGCCCTTAAACTCATCTTAGTTTGGTAAAAGATGCAAACTTGGATTCAGAAGGTGTACAGATCTATCTTTCTGTTTAATAAGGAAAATTAGGAATAAGAATGTTTAATTTCCTGACACTTTATGACTTTATTTTGTTTATTACACATAGGAAATGTACACTGCATACATAACAAAACATAACAAATTTGCCGCTCTCGCAGCTGAGACTCAGGAGGTCAGGAGGAGGTTGAGGAGCAAATATATCAGCAGTAACTGGTTAATGGGCTGACAGCGGGTTGTTGGAAAATTTTAACACTACCCAATTTTATCTGTCAGTTCTAACTTTATGTATTTGGGGGAGATCACCAAGACAAAAGGTTGGACAAAAAAGAAGCAACCTGAAGATGTCATTTTCGGCTCTGGAAAATTGCAGAGCATTTTTCAGAACAGATTAATCAATAATGAAAGTAATTGCTAGTTGCAGCTGTACTGTCAAAAACACATTAAATATTGGTGTCTACACACAGGTGGGACCTCGTTATTATAGATATTTTAAGAAAGCTGATTAATATGAAACTGTTAGCTAGATTTTTTTTGTGCCATCTGATAGAACTCTTAGTGGAGAAGCAAAATACTTAAGCATACTGTATTGTACTTTTGAAAGGTGTCTGATCAAACATCACTGCTTTTTGGAAGCGCGATTTTGATTCTGTTTTAAGGTTGTCATTTCACCATATTCGGCGTCTGTCCTCTCTCCCCTTCTGTCCCTGACCCTGTTCTCCTCACTGGCTGGCTCTTTCTCTCCTTTGTGTTTGTGTGTTATCTGTGATATGAAACTAATATCCAGGGACTCACAGTGGAATCCAGCCTGGCCTCTCCGTCCCTTGTGAGTAGCTGCATGGAGTAAGTGATACTCCAAAAGACTTTGGCTGTTAAAGCCACCACAGCAGTCAGGACAGGCTGACTGTGTCACGAATATACCATGCCACTCTCTGGAATCATTACAAGCCATGTCACTGCTCACATGTCCAACAGCAAACATACTGCTGAGTGCGTTCTTTTGTATCTTTGAAAATATTTACATCTGGTATATTTTTTAAAAAGCATTGTAGTGGCTCCCGCCTGAAGGGTAAACTAAAATATGTATTGAGGACTCAGGGAAGCAGTCTTCCAAGGACTCTGGGAGTCACTAACGTCTACAATGTAGGACACATCTATTAATATCTGCCTTGTTTTTGAGTAATGTGCATTTTTTAACCATACTTTTATGATACAGATACAGACCATACTTTGAGTTTTTCATGTTTTGTTTTATGAAATGGAAGCATTTGACGTAATCAGAGTTTTAAAGGGTGTTGAATGTCAACATAAAAACCAAATATCTACAAATTCTGAATATTTGAACATATTCTCATCCCTTTTCATTCAAAATTTAGTAGACACCTTAGGCAACAGTAACAGTTTTGAACATCTGGACAGTGAGATCTTTTCCTATTAGTCTTTGCAAAACTATTCAAGCTCTGACAAATTGCTTAGGGAGCATGACTCAACAACAATTTTCAAGACCTGCCTCAAATGTTTGATTGGAATGGTCTCTGACGTCACTACAGGAGGAGATGAGCATTGTTTTCAAGACATTCCTGCACAATTCTGGCTTCATGTTTTGGCTTTTTTATCTAGATAAAAAAAAGCAAAGATTTGAGTTTACTTCCACTTTACTCTCTCTTTGCCAATCTGCCATAAAGCTTCAAGTGGTGAACTACCCGAGTGACAGTTATTGTGTACACCATCTCAGCCATGGAACCCTGTAGCTAAATAAAATAAAATACATAAAACAAACCCCACAATTACCACTGAAGGGCCTATAAATGTCTTGACTTTACCAATAAATTCTGACCATGCCACAATAGTTGAGGGTTGAGCTGTGTTAAAGATACAGTGGTTGCTGTTCCTGCTCAACAACTGCTCTGACATTGTTTTTCCTTTTTTTTTTTTTTTTTTTTAGCTTGCTATGCTTTGAGTCCTCCGGACTGAGAGAATGTTTCTCTTCATAAAGCAGTTTTGGACCAAAAATTAATTAAGTTGTTGGTGGATGTTCCAGATACTGGACGCCACTAGACTGACTGCAACCCAACTCGTCCCATGCTAATGTCCAGATGGCCCGGACAGCAAAGTGGAACAGATGATATCTTATAAAAAGCCTGGTTTGGCAGCACTCAGATCAAGGAAAAGAAGATAAGGTTATATGTTGGCTGTGTTAGAATAAACTGGCATACAACCACTCAACTGGAGCAATGCGTAACCACATTCAGCACAGGTATGTCGACGCTAACCTGCAAGGAGAGCAGGCACGCTGCTGCTCAGTCGGAAAAGATAACACATTTAATGAGTTGTTGTCATGTTTTGTAGGATAATTTCCAGAGTAACAGACTGTTTTAAATAGCTCTTAATACACACAGTATTTTTTGGAAAATTTTCAACCTTATCGATTAATTAATTCTACTCAATTTTGACTGTCTTCTGAGTATTTTCTTACTTTTAGACTTCAATCAACGTAAAAAATAGTGACTACTATAAATATTTATGTAATAATAAATACTTTTTGTGAGATTACATTAGACAGCTAACTGACCTCTGAAGAGGCCTTACAACCTGGGTCTACATTTTAAGTGACCTGGTTAAAAAAAAAAAAAATCTAAAAAATGTGTTTTTAATATGCTGAAAAATCATGAGAACAGATAAACTGAACTGTCACATCAAATTCTGAGACTAACAAGCCAACATAACAAATGTAATATGATTTGCCCCACACTTGCAGCATTTGTTATGGTGATTTGATTTCATTTAACAAGTTTATTTTAAAGTACAAAGTTCCTCATGAATTGTAAATGTTGTTTGTCTACAGGCTGCAGCCATTCTTCTGATTTCAAATAACTTGTAACAACTCTTGGCTTTAATGTGACTTAAAATAGCCTTCAATGGTCCAAGAAAACTGAACTCTACAGGTTCTTTGTAATTAGTGCCCACTGTGTACGCTACTCATTCTGCCTGACTAAACCTGAACACACTCTTCCTCTCCAGACAGGGTGTCAACTCTGAATCCTAATTCGGTTAATCGTCCTCAGGTGACAAATACCTCTGGAGTAATTTGCCGTATTAAAGCCGAGGCTCAGGGGTCTTGACTTGTTAGTCACAATCCCTTCAGCAACACCTCAGTGCCCTTCATTGCACAAGTCAAAACTCCTGAGTGGAGAAACTCTACCACTGTATAATTGCCCTGCTAACTCACATGCCATTCTCAATATGTGGTACTACAGTAGCAGAGGAGAACTGTACACTGCTGAGAAGATCTGCATGTTATTACCACTTTTTTCAAGCATGCATACATAAATTCATGCTCTCATAAAATGATTTATAAGCGGCTCACATCTCCTCGATATGGTATGGAAACTTTGTTTTGATTTGGAATGTGTTGATGACCGGGAGGATTGTGGTTTCCTGATGCTGCTGTTTTGATATTTTCTGAGAACAAGAATAACTTTGTTAAAAAGTAGGCAATTAATGCAGTTACCCTTCTGCTGCCTCAGGAAGTCAGCTCCCTTTGAAGTTCCCAGATCCACTGAACATACAGGATATTTACTCTATAACAGATTGGCTGTATTTTGGATGGACCATGTTGAATGAAAACAAATCTCAAAGGGTCTCTGGCGCATACCTGCATTTTTGGACAACTTTGAAACTCAACTGGAATGTTTAGATTTCCCAGACCCCGCGTTGGAACTGCCTACAGCCACTGGCACAGGGTCCAAAGCCAAGCCAGAGGGCAGAGGTTGGACGGACAGAGCTTAAAGAGAGAAGCGGAGGACTGGTGGGCAGATGGGCACAGACCTGGTGAAGCAGCATTATATCAGAGGGGTGCTCAGGCACAGACTGGCAGAGTAATTATGTTAACATTTAAGATAATCTGTTAAATGCTCCTTCTCAGAAACCAGCTCTCCTCTCATGTACTATTTCTCCTAGAGCACAAGAAGTTTCATGTTTTTTCTGCACGGTTATGTTATTGGAGAAGTAGATGATACACTTGGAAGTCGAATAACCTCATAAAATTGCATCTTGGCTCTACCACAGTAGCAAGCCACGAAAGTTTGATCACACACAATCCACTGAAATGCAAGATAGACTTATGCTGAAATCCAATAAGAGATGTTGTGTCTCAGACAGAGTAATCAGCTTCAGGCTGGGGCAACATTGGCGAGGCTGGAATGTTTGGAGTGGCCTGGAGAAAGAGCATCTGAGGTGCTCGTCAGTTCAATAATCTGTACTGTGTCTTTTTACTTGAAGAAACTGACTGTTATTTATGTTATTTAACTGTCAGTTAGATGTGTCAATAGTTATTCATTAATTGATCAATCGCTGTTAAGAATTTGACTACTCTGGAGCTCACAGGTTTTCTCATGGTTTGGTTTGCACTGCCTTGTTAATCCAGAAAAGGTGGTGATTGATCCTTCCTAAGTCCCGCCCCCGGTCAACATGCTCCTCTCTTGTTTCCTGTTCTTAGAAATATTACATGCAAGACTCAACTATATTGAGACACAGATTTTGAAGATTAAAAGATGTTGCTGGGGGACTTGTAAAAGCACCTCTATATTACATCTAAGCTAATGTTTGCGAAATGTTGGCAGACTAGCTAATTAATCTATATCAATTGTTAGCTAGCTAGGAACTGTTCTGAAGGAAAGCCTTATTCTGGAGATATGCTTGTTGTTTAACCACGCATTTGCACTCTTGTATGTCTAGCATTGATTTCTGAGGATACACACAACCATTGCTCCATACCAACACAGGATACATGAAGCAGCCATGGTGTTCATGCAAACGTGCAAGTATATTTTCTGCGTTATAATTTTGTTATTCTGTTTGTTTAAATTGCTTGTGCTTAATAAATTAATGTCTCATAACTAGTAGGCTGCTAGAACTTTTTAAATAAGGGGTAAAATGAAAATTATCAATTGGTAATTGTATAGTTGGCATGATACTAGAACTTTAAACTTCAGTACAGTACCAGTATTAAAACAATATATTAGATACCTTTTTAAATTCCACAGCAAAAAGAAAAAAGTCCCATGCACACAAAAAATTAGATAAAATACGATGACATTACTGAAGTCTTGAATGAGCATCGTTTTTTACAGCTTCAGTACTTTCGACACTATCAAATGTTAGTAATATTTTTAAATATGTGTTATTGAAAAAGTATTGATACTCTGGTGCCTCTGACAACTTAACTGTTAATGTCAGTGGAGTCAGGAACGTGCACAAAATCTCAAACCCTTTCACCGATGTCTTTTCTAATGGCTTTAGAAAACTTACTGGAGATAATTGTGTGTGATTTATTAGACTGAAGTGGGTAGCTGAGAGATGGCCAGGAAAAGGAAACACAGATGCTCAGTGATTTTAAGTGTGTATGGAGTAGGTGTGCACCATGTGTTGCTCTCTCAGTCAGAAAGGCCAAGTTAAAAAGGGAATCAAAATAACTACAGCCAATCAAAGACCATGCTGAGCTTTGAGAGCTTGCCAAGGCTTTTGACGCTGTAACTGGTTAAGGATGTGGCGACATGTGATAACACACTGTGTTCCCACTCCCTTGCTATTAACACATGACTCTGCTTGCCTTGTATTCAGGATATAAGACACTTTCTCTTTCACTCTAAAATAGCTGTTAATGACTCTGTAAATCAGAGAACGGCAGCTGAGTAATAAGTTGGGGGGAAAAAGGGTTGTGGGTGTGTGTGGTACGTACGTAATCAGATAAGCCATGGTCAATCAGATAGTTTTAACCGAGCCGTAAAATAGTTTGATAATATCTGAGAGGACATTATAAAAGACGCCAACTCCACAAGTAGTGCGTCTGTGAACAGTGCTGCTAGCTGTCTGCTTTCCAAATGACCTATCTCCAAAGGGCTATATCAGCAACCCGTGGTAATCTCAATATGGAGTGTTTGGCTGTGTACCACTGTACCAAAGCGGCCATAACTCTTCAAAATAATCACAGGATAAGCAACTTCATGTCAGTCATTATCTAACTTCCCTTGATGCTGAGTCTGGCACGGAGATAAAGTTGCTCTTTATAAAGCGTGGCCCAGGAAACAAACATTTGATGTCTGCAATGCAATTATTTTGGTCTATAATAATTCTATACAAAGATATACCGGTAAAATACTTACTGCCACTTGCAATTAAGTATTTTTTTTTACTATAAATTACAAGTGACTTTAAATTACATTGTAATCTAGGGGTGGACATACCTTAAAGAATGACATTTTCTAACACTTCTGCTATTGGAAAGAAATGACAGTAATAGTTTATTATATATAAAAGTACAAATTAATTCAGAAAGTATTTTTTACATGGTGTTATTACTACATTTAAGTACTTTACTAATTTTAAAGGTTAAGAATCTGAGTCCTTCCATCACTGCTTGCTGAAACGAGATTACAGTGCTCTTTCACTTCATGCTTTCTTTGGATACAAAAAGTAAAAACAAAGAAACACTGAATAAAATCTCTGTACAGTAAGAGTGCAATTGTTTTGTATAGAACCATATCCAATTGGCCGGTTCTTAAGTTCCCTGCTGCCACACTCCTGGCGCTTGGTGAGAAATCCGTTCACCTCACATGAATGAAACGCAGCACTATGTCCTAAAACAAACATCAGACTGTGAAAAGGGGCTGAAGTTTTGCCACTTCAAATTTCAAGAGTTGCTTTTGTTGGCATTTGATCTGAGAACTGAAGCAGAGTAGCATAATTGTGTACACACACACATATACACCAAATCTCCCACTCTAACACCCCCTTCCATTGGTCAGCGCTTTGAAGACAAGATTGCGTCTGACCCAAAACAACCTCTCCAGGACTAGTACAAATAAAGAGCAAAATAAGATAGAAGCCCAAAATGTACAGCAATGTTTGATTAGCTGTGAGGGGAAGGAACAGCAGAGAAGTGGTGGAGTGTAAATGCACAAAAATGTAGTTCACCACACCTTGTAAACAAACATAAATATTTAATAGTCCCGACCAAGGAGCCGCAGTTTGTATCTGGATTATATCAGCCCTGTTTTCCAAAAATGTTGCTATAGATAGAGGGTGTGTCTCAGAAATAAAATATCTTACAGTGGGGATTTAGAGGTGGGGAAAGCAAATTAATTAAATCTAGAGATTCACTCACCACTTCAGTTCTGTTTAGAGTCTGACCAAAAGGCTACTGGATTTTTGGGTCCGATGACCAATACCCATATAAGAGAGTAAAAAATTGTGATAGATCTTTTGACTGATATTCTTTCTTATGAAATCCAACAATACATAAGTCACTGGAATTCTTAATAATTGTAAATAACTATATTTAAAAATGAAAATAGAACTTGAATTAATAAAAAGAAACAAATATACATAAAACATTGTCTATAAAACAAATCATTAAAAAAATGAAAACAACTGCATTAGGTTTTGTAAAAAAAAATAAATAAATAAAAATTGAACAACATATATGCCAATGTTAATATAGACCAATAAATCTGTGCTAGGCCAGTGATAGTTTTGCAGATACTTAGTTAAACTGGTAGCATTTTATAATGTCGCTGTTGTCGGCTTAACATTACAAGTTGCTGTCTTGCTTTTGTCTATTTTGAGTCTAAAATATCTCCAAACTAAGGACTAATGACTAAGTGCTGGCTCACTCAGCTGCAGACTAACTGTCGTACGTTACAGCAGGTCCATGGTCCAGTACAGGATTCGCGGGTACATCTAACTCATAGTATTCCAAAAAAAAAGGATTACTACAAGGAAATAACATATTTTGTTGATTTTGGAGGCCCCTGTAGCCAAACATGGTAGTGTTGCCATCATAATAACTGCAAAATGTAACATCAAACATAAAATTATGTAAATGAAGATCCGCTTCTCCTTTTTAACTGGATAACGTACTACTCACTAGGACTGGGCAATAAAACGATAGCGATATGTAGACACATCATCAATGGCAATAAGAAAGTAGTTTGATTAAATGTTTGATAGTTTTCATTTAAATGCATTAAAAGCACATAACAAAAACCCCAAAGCTCATTAACAGCCTGTCATATTTTGTGATAATGGAGTGTCCTACAAGTGACCCGTGAACAGCCAATCGTCTAAAAGACAAACCCCAAATGTGTTTCCGCCCTGGATCATTAACAGCCTATACCCCTAGGTCCTCTTACTGACACACAACCAGCCAGTCATTTAACAGGTGTGTTGTTCCGTTGCTCCATCGACACGTGAGACAACAAACAGACACAATATGCAACATGACTGCAGTTAAAAAAGGACAGGTCAGGTTGCTGATACGCCAGTTTTATTGTTTGTCCAACAACCATTAGAGAACGCTCGGAGTAGAACCGCTGCTCCTTTGCATCAAAATGAACCAGCTGAGGTGGAGGAGCTGGAAAGCGTCGCCATGCAGAGGAACACCATGCTCAGTCTGCCTCCGCCACGACCCGGGCCCGGATAAGAAAAGAAAAGAAAATGGATGGATGGACAACTATCAGAACACTGCTGTGTTAATCTTGCAGGAATAGCTTCCTGACAAAGACCGGTAATGTCACAAACTTATTTTATTACCTTAGCCACTTCAACCCTTTGAAGGACACGTCATGAGTCATAAGACTTTTCAGCGCAGGCCTACCAGTCACTGTAACTCTGCCTGGCACACAGGCTCGTCAACTGATTTTAAGGAGTATCCGACCTGTTGGTATTGATTAAGGACAACTATATGGAAATAACCAGTGTTCTCACTCCTCACCAGTGTTCTCACTTATGTATGTCATATAGAAGCATCAGTATTAAAATTAGACAGTTTCATCACCATTTAAAAACTCCTTATAGTATCTTTAATTACTAATTCATCTATTAATTTGTGCTACAACATTTTGGCTATGGGCTTAAAATTATAATTATAATTCATGAAAACAGACTATAGAACCTGGATCAGTATGTGGAACAGTGATGACATGAGTGAATTACTTTAGTATTGGCACCCAATACCAAATTGGATCTGATCCCAAGGACCCAACTATAATTAAAACAAAAGACTAATGCATATCTCTCACACCGTACTGTGTGTATACCTCTGTTTGTTCACTGTCAGGCAAAATGTCCATCAACAGCTGCAATTGCAGACAGAGATATTCATATGTAGCTTCTGCCAATGCACTGCCGACTGTAAAAGCTCGAGTCACGCAAGCCTTGCTCCAGACTGCTGACATCCTCAGAAGACCAAGGTCCTTCCGTTGTCTTTAAGAGCAAACCCTAAACTACCGCTTGCAATGAAAATGACATTCTCTGTTGCTAGTAGTGACACCCTGCTAAACAAACATATCAAGTGGTTTGGATGCACCTCGAGGTATGTTCAGCTATCTATTGCTCTTCTCCCTGTTACAGCTTGCAGTCTCAGACTGGGTGATACTTAAGCTGCCACCAACCTGCATGTGACACTAAAGCAGCAAGAATTCTGGTCTGTAGTCATTTAGATATGCACATTGCATATCTACACTCTTTTGGTATTTGAGTATTTACAAGGAAAAATGCACTTAAATCTTAGACAAAGTTGAAGCTAGAAGACATTTACAGCAACTATTAAAAGATTTAAGAGACTGGGTAAAAATATTATATAATCCCCAATGTGTTGTGTTCAAACATATGAAACAATTAAAATGACCCCACATTGAAGACATATGACATAATTAGTGATAAGTCAAAAAGTCTCTTACTATCCTTGCAGGATCACTTTCAAGCAAAACGAGCATAGTTGAACCAAAGCCTAAACCCGCTCAAAATGTGTTTTGCCTCCAAAACAGATTTGGAACCAATGTTTATCCTCATAAAATAACTTTTCCTCAGTGCGCAGGAGAAAAGCACATACCACAAAACCTTCAAGGCATTTGAAGCTGCTTTCAAGCATCCCTCTGACAAAAATGTAGCTGAAGAAAAGAGAAATTTGTCAGCAGAGGTGCCAAAAGACTCTATAGGCCTGTTGACAGAGTCTGGACAATGTCATTTTGTAAACTGTGGCTTAAGTGCATGTAGAAAGAGTTAAGAGTTGGTGGCGGCTTACTTCTGCAAATCAATCTGGAGATTGCAAATCAACCACACCCCCTATTGTGGACACAATATTGCAGCCTCTTTAGCCACAGAGATTAAACCATATGAGACCTCTGCATCACACTTGACTTGTTCTGGCTCAAAAAGCCTGTCTCAGCAGCTTGTGAATGTGCTCGGCGGCTTTCTGCCAAAAGAAATTTGCAAAATAATTGTTTAATCTCTCCAAACAGCCTGCTTGTGATAAGCAGCTGGGTGGCATGCGAAGCTGCAAATTGTGGGGAAAATCAAGAGGCTCTGACGCTTTAACCAGACAGATCAGATGGGGTCCACATTGTGGGTAACTTAAACATGGAGAAATGTGCACGCACATCCAAACTAGACAAGGCCAGCTGCTGTAAAGAAAGTGAGCAAGTAATGAAATAAACGAATAAACAGCATGCATACTGCAGGGCTCCAGTGTCCACTTATTTAATTAGTGTTCGACATTAATCGTGACCCACAAAAAGTTACTCTGTGGTCACCAGTTATTCCAAGTAGGTGGCCCCTTATGGCCGCCAAGATTTATCCCCATACTGTAAGCCTTCGCCAACATAATGTTACAGTTTCTCAAACATCTTAATTCCTTCCCACGTTTAAGTTCAACATTCTACAAAAACGGCTGACAGTTCTTGTTGCCTGCTAGCTACCAGTATGTCTGGGCTTCTGAAGTATGTGTTTACCAAGCCTGCTCAAACTTTTAACATGATACTCACCTAGAAAAAGAAACACAACAACAGCCACAAAAAATGGAAACTGGAGTTTCAGTGGCTAGAATATGACACATCTTCTTGAAATGTATTTTGGTGCGTGCTGCCCGTTTCCTCAACTAGATGAGAGATCTCAGTTTTACATCATATTAAACTGAATATCTTGGTTACAGACTGACAAAACAAGACATCAAGTTAGACTCTGAAGAACTTTTTACTATTTTCTGACATTTTATACATGTTGCAGTCCTACATTAAACATGACAACTAATTTTAGTGTTTGTTGTTATTTGTTAAAGGGTAGTAAATAAGCCAATTTGTACAGGAACAAGTAAAAATTGACTTTGGGCAAGTAGATTTCTGACGCACTTGCCCATGGAGGCATTTGAAAAAAATACATAGAACCCTGTACCAGATATTTCATGAAAATGACAAAAAAACACGTCTAGATACATTTCACCTACTTCAAAATAATTTCAGACTTTGCAAAGTGCTATATTGTTTAGAAAAGTACATATTTTGACCAAAAGCATCTCCATACACAATATCAGATATTTATGACTAAAACCCTTTGAGAGTTTCTTCAACTAACATGGCTAATATGAGGAAAGACAGCATGACTAAATTGAATTGAGAAGGTATCTGCTCTGTCTCTCAGTCATTCAGTCTCTTGCTGCTGTCACTTGAGTGGGCTTTTGCTCAGTGTTGTGTACTGACCCACGTGTGGTTTTGACAGAAGCACAGAATAGTTAAAAGCATTGGGAAGTACTTAAAGGTTTTTTTTTTTTAAAGAAAGATGTAATCAAAGCAATTTTAAGTAATTTAAACATTTGCACTATTTGCTGAAATCACTATGATCGTAATTTAAGCCAAATGTGTGACTTCTGTCTGCAGATGACTTCGCTAAGTCTGTGATGTTTGCAGTGCGCTTAAACCAAAGTGTTCTTCAGTGTGAGCTGCCAAACCCACTGGCTCACCTGTGCCAGGTGTCTCCGGTACGCGGTGCAGCGGGCCGACCTGCCGCAGCTGGTAAGCGGTCCTCACTTCATGACAGCTGTACGCGTCCACGTCGATCACACTCGCCGCAAATATGACCGCTGACAAAATCCAAAGGGATCCGCAGGAGTTCACGCGTGGGCATATTCCTCGGGACATTGCCGCATCTCACACCAGGTATCCGTGTGGATATCCTACTGTAGCGTGACTGCAAACTGTGTGACAGTGTTGAAAATTGACGGCACTCAAGTACAATGAAGCGACGATGAGTTTAAACATCTGACAAAGCGGTTCCGTCTGATTTTCACATTATTGGTTGGGATGAGTGGGAGCGCCTCACAGCAGAGCTTTGGGGTCTTCTGTCTGACAGAGGAAGAGGAGAGTGGTGTGGACTACAGCCTGTCTGTCTGTCCCGCGCGCAACACTTTGCAGTGGTCGGCTGTCTGCATGCCTGTTTCCAAAGCCTTGCGCACACCACACTCCCCTCCCTTTCTGTTTACTTCAGCTAAGTGGCCCGACTCAAACTCTCTACAAAATCAGTATAGGGACTTGCAACACTTTAAATCCATATAACTGCACATTACGTTAAAAATAAATAGTTGTATTATTATTTATCACTATTGACTTTCTGTGTTCTTCTGAACATTATCCATACTCCAACTGTTTTGCATGTGTTACAACTGAATAATATAAAACTAAGTCTGCAACTAACGATTATTTTCATTATCATTAATTTGTCAATCATTTTCTCTGTTAATCAATAAGTTGTTTGGTCTAAAAAAAATGACAATTGTGAATAATATTGATCAGTTTTTTCCAAAAGACAAAAGATGACATCATGTTTTGTTCACATCCCAAAGATATTGCTCTCATAGAGGCCTAAAGAAACCAGAAAATATCCACATCAAAGAAGGTGAAATCAGAGAATTTGGCCTTTTAAAAGAAAGACTCAAAACATTTAATTGATTATCAAAATAGTTGCCCATTAATCTAATAGTTGACAACTAATTGATTAGGTTGATTGTTGCAGCTCTATATAAAAACAGAATATTATTACACAAAATGAGCCAATGTTTTGAATCACTGTTTCAGTTCATTGGACCAACTTCTGATGTACAAGTTAAAATAAAATTGAACTGAATCAAACATGACCTTAATCCCTATCATTTTGTTTGTTCTTCCTGTTACAGAGCCAAAGATCATACCAATTTAAACTGGTACTCATAGTCACGGATACAGTTAAAGGACCATGGTAAAAAAAATACTGCGAGGGCACGAAGTTGCTGTCTGGTTCTTTCTCCTCTTTACCCAGACTGAATACATATGGACTGTAGGCCGATATAATCTGGTCTCTTTCAGACTATGCTGATTGTTGAATTGCAACTGATTCTCCCTGTAACAAGGAGAATCATGTGCTCAGTGTTGCTGGAGACTGTGCAGTACTACTTGTAATTTGATTTACATCACTGCCATCTACTGGTGATAATGTATAACCAAAAAAAGGCAACTGCATAACACTGACTGGACTGATTTTTCTGTATTGAGCTCCTTCAAGGCCTTGTCCTGGACAAGTAAACATGCAGCATACCAAAACATATGTCAAAAAAGATAAAAGGTTATCTAACAATTAAATTGCTGTTATCCTGTCATGATGATGTGTTTTTCAGATTTGGTGTTCAATAATTTAGAATCACTTCAGATTTAAAATGTAGTCAACAAAGCCAGACAGAGGGCACTCACTGCCCAATGTGAGAATTCATACCTGCAGATTATGAAGCTATAGTCACATATTACCAACTATGTTAACTGGACACATGATTACAAAAAATCATCATGAAAAAGTTGTTTTCTTATTCAGAATAGCATGGCCATGTTAGTGCATCACATTTAAGTGTTTTGCATTCATCTTGAAAGTTTGTCACCAGATTTCCAAACGTAAACTTTTACTGTGCAGTTCCTTTTAGATATTTAATGTAAAATTCTGCCCTCTCCTGGACAGACATGATACTAAATCAGCTGTCAGCTGCCAACTGCTTTATAATATTCTACAAAGAAAAATGCGTAACAAATTGGCTAATTAAATAAGGTAAGATAAGACTTTATTGTCCCAAAGGACATATATCTTGGATACATGTGGTGCCCGCTGTTAAAAGATACAAAAAGTTTATACATAGTTCCTACATATATACAGTCCATACACAGAGCTGTCACTATTCACAATCCCACACACTCAGTACCTACAGAACATGCACAGATTGCAATCAGCCAAGAAACTGCACACTGCCCATTGCACGACACGTTTTACATAGTCATCATAAAAATTACATAGTTATGTTAAAAAAATAAACAAGTAAATATATTTGTGTATATGCACACATGCATACATATTTATGCACATACATACTGTATGGTTAAGCTACAGTTAGCTTTCAATTCAAGGCTTTAGTGGACAAGGGGACAAAAGAGTTTTTAAAGCGGTTAAGCCTGCAGTGGGGGACTCTAAAGCATCTGCCTGAGGGGAGAAGTTGGTACTCATGACGGAGGACATGGGTGGGGTCTGAGATAATCTTCTGGGTCTGTCTGATAATAGTTTGCTCTAAGATAGACTGGAGTGTGGCCTGCTGCCTGACTGCCATGATTTCCATGGCGCTCTGCATAAATCTGATAATCTGGGCCTTCAGTTGTACACTGAGGTTGCCAAACCAGGCTGAGATGCCATACCATAGGATGCTCTCAACTGTGTCATGGTAGAAGAGGAGCAACACTTTCTGGTTGACCCCAAAGACCCTCAGCCTGCAAAGGAAGTGTAGGCACCATTGGATCCTAGTGAAGACATTATCTACCTGATCACTCCATGTTAGTTTATAGTCAATGTGTATGCCCAGGTATTTATATGATCCAATCTGGGATATGTCTTGGTCATGAAGAACCACTGGTGAATGGTAAGTACAAAAATCCTCTCCTCTGTTTTACTGATGCTGATGATGAGAAAATGTTTACTGCTCGACTGGACAAAATTCTGGATCTCATGTCTGTACACAGCTGTGTCACATGTGTCAGACATGAGACAGAGGACGGCTGTATCATCAGAAATTTTTAGAATGTAATTCTCAGGTAAAGAGGGCTGGTGAACTAACACAAAGTCCTGTTCACCCTGACCTGCTGGGTACGGTTAGTGAGGAATGAGTGGTAGCACTTAGTAATGAAGGGGTTGATATTCATCAGCTTCAGTATTTCCAGTAGAGTATTAAAGGCTGAGCTGAAATCTACAAACAACAGTCTAGAATAGGCCTTAGGATTCTCAAGATGTTTAGCCACAAGGTGCACTATACTGTTAACTGTATCATCAGTTCCTCTACATGTGTGCAAGTGAACTGGTAGGGATCTAGCTGTGGGCCTACATCCTGCTGTACTTTGCTCACTATAAGTGTCTATATGACAGCTCAGTTTTAATGACAGCAACCCAGTTAAAGCCTTTACTTGGACATGGAACCACCCATCCTGTGGTCTCCATAACAAAAAAACAGCTGCTGCCACAATATACACTTTAGGAACTTTTACAGGACAGTGGCAGACATTACCTCTTCTTCCAGTAATTTTGTAGCCAAACAGCGTGGGAATAAATGAGAGGTAACGTCACAAAGTGAAACCACATCAATGAGACTTATTAGAAAAATAACAAACAATACACAAAGGTCACTAGAACTCACTGTGTGCATGCGGTAGTGAGGACAAAGTCTGGGCTTACAGGTAGCCTCCTCAGGTTTGTCTGGTCCAGGGGTTTATATGGTGGTGACCACTGTGCTGCAAGATTATGCAAGTCATGTGAGGACACTTGTAATATATGCAGGACCACAGCTGCAGAGCCGTATGGAGAAACTGCTCACAAGGAATAAATATAAAATAAAGACAAAACTCTTCATATCTTTACAAGTATGTTACATATTAAAGACACAAAGGTGTTTATTCAGCAGTGTTTGTGACAACTTCTGCAAGTATTACAACCAGTTTCCTCACTGTAGTGTCTGCACCCATTGATAGAGTTTTTACTGGTATACAGCATTCCAGCAGAGGGTGCTCTTGAGTTACATATAAGCTGACTATGAGCCTGATCACAGATGTGATTCTGATTTACACAAGTGATTTGCTGCTGCAGGGGTAAAACATAGCATTAGATAGTCTGAGTGGAGGAACCATGTGATCCCTAATTGTTACAGAAAATCTAGCCCCAGTGGGAGGAGGGGAATGGGAGGGTGCCAACTATTCTGTCAAGAAGCCTATATTGGTACCATATCCTTACCAGCTAGTTTGGAGGCATGAGCAGCACTAGTTCATCATGCTCACCCTGCTTGTTCGGTGCAGCATCATCAGGAGATGTTGTACTGGTTTGGATTTTTTTTTCATATGGTTTGTTTGGTTGTTAAGCACATAACAGGAATACAATCAAACAGAAATACAGGGTGGGTTGTGTCAATGAAAGCATCTGTGTAATATTTTGAATGTGCTGTGTGTATAAATCATTATTTTTTGTCAGTCTTTTTTGTTTTTTGTCATTGACAATCCACAGAATCATCCTAGGAACAAACATGCTCTCATAACTTGAAAAAACATCTGCATGGGTACAGAGGTCAGGAGATGTTGCACTGATTTTGATTTCCTACAAGTTCAAAGACTCCAGCATATTATTTAATTTTCTTATTAATATGCTGCTCTGAATGATTTTCAATATCATAAATGCTTAAGAATGAGAATATAAAGTACACAGTATGTTTTCTGTAATTTAATTAAGTGATAAAGTATGACATAATTTGTTTGGTTCCCAGCAACAATCTGGGTTTCTCATGTGGGCTACCATAAAAAAATAATTGCCCACCTGATCTAAGGTTAGGGTTAGCAGAATCAAAGACTATTGGCTATGTATATATGCCAGCGCATCCTGAGTGAACAGATGGTCAGATAGTTCAAAGTGGTAAACCTACAAGGGTCAGTTCATTAAATTATTCTGAGGCAAACAGATCCACCTTCTGCTGTATCTATACCAGATGAGGTACCACTTCTGGGTTCAGTCTCCACTTACCTGAAGGAGGATCTCAGCAGAAGCTATAGCACGTAGAAGTGCTGAGGTCACATGGAGTACACCATACTCCAATATCTTCTTTTATTCCTGGAAGGCAAATATGTTCTCATTTATTCATAAGTCCTCAATATGTTCACTGTGAACAATCAACAAGTGAATCCAACATCCAGGCAGTCTCAGCAGGACCTGAAGCTTGGGGGGCAACATCAGAACTGTGTATTGTGTGAAAATGAAATGAGATGTTAGTGGCTGATTTCTGCTTTTCTTGCCAAACAAGACATGTGAGAAGTGCAATAAAGATGCCTGCTACATAAGCAATCAGACTTCTGCTTTTACTTCCACAGTTATTAAATTATCTACCCATCCCATCACACCACAGTACTAATGTGGAGACAGCATATAGGGCCAGAAGGTGTTGTGCCTGGCTAAACTGGGTTAACGGACATGGACATGAATTTACAGAAAATCTGGAAGATCTGTGTGACTAAAGTTGCTGTCAGATTACAACAGTTATGCTATGCATGTGAGGCAAAAGAGCAACTACTACTGACTACCGTCATAGATGGTGAATACACACAATTATAACAAAAAATAGGCTTTGGCATCTCCACCAAGATGCACCACAGAGCACCACAGGAGGTCAATCCTGCCTGTGGCCATTAAGCTCCTCCACTCTTTCCTCAGAGTTCCTCAGACATTCACAGTCAAAACACTGGCGCTTAAACTCATTTCATCAGCAACTAATTATTATTTATTTATCAAATTATATCTTCAGTCATGCAATACTTCCATCAGTACAGTCATGTGCAATAATTTAACTGCACAATACTCAATATTGTACATTTAAAACAACTAATAATATTATTTACAATATTCTTGCACCTCAACACACTTATTTAAGCATTACTGATTATGTACATTTTTACACATTTCTCATTCCCTATTTTGTCTCTATATATTGTAGCATAATGGACATATTTTACATACTTCTTTTTCTTCTTTCTTGTGTTTTTCTCTATGCTTATATTTCCATAAATCAATTTCCTCCTAGGATCAGTGAAGCATTTCAATTCTGAGAATCGAAGATGATAAAAAGGAAACAAACGGTAGCCTGCTTCTATTAAGAGGAAACCCAATACACCTACATGTGTGATTCTGTTTTGTACAGTGTAAAGTCTGAACACGTGTCTGATGTAAATTCGGGTATAGTACTTCTTCTGTGGTGGTCAGGAAGAATGAAACAGACCGATACAAAAAAGGTACACTGATCTCTAAGTCTCTTACCTTTTCGCTTCCTCAGATGTTCAGGTGTTCATCTTAGTTTGCGACCTTAATCAAAGTAGCTCAAATTTAATCCGTTCTTCTTCATGTACCTAAGACCCTGTCCTGTCCCTGCCAGGATGCCATTGAAGCTGGGGCAGAAATAATTTTTGTGTTTGAACTTGAAAGAAAAAAGAAAAAGGCAGAAATTATATCATGGTGTTAAGTGCAAGATACTTACTGTGCTGGCACAGAAATGCCGTGGGTGTTAGCATATAACTCTATATTTTAACTGGTGTTGATTAGCATATGACACAGACCGATGTTTAGCTAGCTAAACTTAGTCAGTGTAAGTGTCTGTAACCGTTAACGTTAGCTAGTTAACCTGTTGAAAAGCTCGCAGCAAAGGTGAGAAAATGACTCTCTTCATTCTTATGGCCGATGCTGGACATTTGACGTTACACTGTTTTAGTTAGGGTGTAGTTTGGCAGCCAAAAAAAGGTCTGAAATATTTTAAATACTGCGAGAATCCGCTACCACTTGTGTCAGCCCACGTAAGCTAGCACTTAACTGATCAGCTGCTGGCAGCTACCTAGCTAAGCTAACCCCAGGTGGTTGTTACCACTTGTTGTCAGCACAGTAGTGGTGGAAAGTAGCTGAGTACATTTACTCAGGTAACGTAACTGTACTTATGTACAAATTCGAGGTACTTGTACTTTACTTGGCTATTTTCATTTTATGTAACTTTATACTTATAATACTCCACCACCTCTCAGAGGCAAATATTGTACTTTTTAGTCCACTATGTATGTCTGAAAGTAAGTTAGTTATTAGCTTAGCTACTTTTTAGATTACAATTTTTCACTTGATTTTTTAGAGATACAGTTCTCACAGGATAGTGATATAATTATCTTAGAGAATCTATAAGATCATAACAGTATATAGAGTTGTTAAGTACCTAGTGCAACCTTACCTGAAACATCTACACCAGTACAATGCATCACACATTACAATCCACACATTACATGCATTAACATACTTTTAATCCAAAAACATAATATATATCAGTAAAACATGGACAGAAACCATTTTTCTGAAGATGGGGTACTTTTACTTACTTTACTTTAAGTATATTTTTATGATAATACTTACATACTTTTACTTAGTTAAGATTTTGAAAGTGCTGAACCTTAATTGTCATAGAGTATTTTTACAGTTAATGCTTTCACTACTGGCTCCAGGTGTTGCCAATTTAGCTTAATGAACATCAAAATTTTAGAGAGGTGGGTGGAGTTAAGTGTCTTACAAAGGGTGCACACCACTGTCCAGCTAATAAAGTCCAATTATAAATGCTGCTGAATAAGTCTAGACATAAAATATATGGTCTATTCCTGATGCAGTAATGCAGAAAATGGGCCCATAACTCATGAAAATAAAAGCCATGGCTTCACAAACACCTAGCTACATAGGCTAACTAGGTATATAACTCTAAACTCAACTGTAAAAAACATCTTAAATTTACAACTAAATTATTGCTGGGCTTAAGGTCATGTTTTATTTTTTCCACTCATCTCAGCTGGTCACCCCTCTTTTCTGTTCTGTTGTACAGGTGGAATTAATAACATTAACAATGGCTCAATTCCATCATGTCTCAGCAAGCTAGATACGGTCCAGCTGGGCTGTCTCTGCTATGAATGTCTCTGCTGTGAAAGACCATTGTAGAAGATCTTCAAGTGTCTAAGAGCAGCTATGTCCCTTAATTGCAGTGTTGGTGTTTTGATCCCCTGCTCCTCTCTGCGTCAGATGTCCTTGAAGCCCCATAAAGGACTTTCAGTGAGTATCTTTTCATGAGTGAAGGTGAAGCCCTGTGATGTGCTTTGTGTTATATTCTGATGAACAAGGTCAGTCCTTTTACAGTCTGCTATATAAATGACATCTCTTTTTGTATGTCCATTTGTTAATTGTTGTGTTCCTCTTTTTACTGTTGTTACTACGGGTCTCCTGATATATCAGTATTGATGATAACTGTATTTTTTTGTTCACACAGGTCATGCATTAGGCACAAGGTAAGTAAGAACTATTATACTGTGTTTCTTGTGTATTTTCACTGGAGCAGGTCAAGCCAGCTATATTGACATTGTGATTATGCACTGGTATTGCAACTTCATTCTTGCACTACAGGCAAAGACAAGTCATCATGAATCTTACTATACAGTAAATTATCAAAATGCAAAAGCAATAGCCATATAAATGTAAATGTATATGTGTTTAGACAAAGCTATGAAATGTCATTCACAGACTAAGTGCCTTGTATTAACTGCCCCTGAAAACTTGAGTTTGGGACTTGCAGGTTCTGTTTGCCTTTTATTATATTTTGCAACAATGACCTGTCTGTTTCTATTAGGATCCAGTGAGACTATTTTAGATGAAGCAAAAACTTGAATATTTCATCAGCAATAGACATAGTCAAACATCTTTCTTTTAACAGAGATATTTATAGACTACAGAGGACGCTCCTGATGGATGCTGCTGCTTCTGGTAAGGCCTTTTTGCCATTTAGAAACCATGTGGGAGAAGAGATAAGGCAGTTTTTTTTTTTAAATGATTTTCTGAAATATTTACTCTTCAAGTATTAGGTTTGGTCAGCAGATGGCGCCAGTAACCCTAGTTTTCAGAATCCTATTTCAGACATCCTCGATGCTCATTTATGTGGGTGAAGTTTTCTGTGTATAGTACCATTAACATGGTTCAAAATAAGGTCAATAGGAGTTGTAGTTTTCTATAATTTTAACCTGTCTGAGTATAGACCATATTTAAAATTCAGCCCAGAACTAAAATAATCTCCTGTATCCCAACTTATTGGTTTGCAGTAGGTCATCAGTTACCACTAGCATTCTTATAATCATTGTCACATAAAACATGACATTTACAGAGCATTGAATTATTATCACTGAAGAACAATATCTCTCAGTATTTACACCATAATCAGAAACCTGTCTATGCCCTTGTGCTGACCTTCTTTAAGCCATATGGTAATGGTCTTGAACAGAACTGTGCCACTTGCCAATGCCAATTAAGCCCATCAAATCCTATGGAAGGATGAAGTGGCTGCAGTAGTCGTGGTAGGGGCTCCTTCATTCTGTCTTCTCATGCTGTGCCTGAGTCCAGTAGTTAGTAGACAATCTCTGGGGGCTTTTAGCCCATCAGTTCTGGCCCTCTAAACTGGGGATTTAAGGGGCTTACGGGGGGTTAAACCCCACAAGATTGGAGCCCTCGACTGCCTGTTTGAGAGATTACACTATACAGTCGCCTGTTTTCACCTCTGTGTCTTGGTGGAACAGCAGGAAGTGTGGAGGGTGGTCGTTAGAGACATGCTTCGGCTTGACATCTCTGGAGGGAGGAAGTGGTGATAAATGAGTGTTGAGAAGCTTGATTAAGTAGAACATTACCTCATACTGTGCAACTCATTCTAAGAAATATGTGGACAAGATTTTAGTAAAAAAAAAACTAAGTAATGGAGCATTTTGCATTCAGAAGTATGGTGTGCACTGAGCGGGAAAGGGGTGCAGCAATTTACGGTACGTGCATACGTGAAACTTGGAGTGGTCAGATGTCTGCACATTGCTGGTCAGAGCAAGAACCTTATGCTCCATTTCTCTCGGGTGGAGATGTGAGGAGTGGAAGTAAAAGGCGTGCTGCATCTTTAATGAGAGTCTGACATATTCAGTGCCACTGTCTCACTATCTGTCCTGCCAGTGCCTCCGTCTTCTTCACCTGCGTGGCACTCCCAGGGAGGACAGAAAACAGAGAATGCTTCTAAGCCTCACAGACGCTTTCAAGAATCTGAATGCCATTCCAGCCCACACCCTCCTTAGAGGCAGATAAGTTACATTAGTGTGGGTGCCAATCTCTGATGGCAATCAATCGCACTTGATAAATCCTCATAAAGCAGTCTTGGCTCCATTTATAATGACTTTGTTTCCTCGGTGGCATCTAATTGATTGGTATAATGGTTTTTATAGACTCTTCATTAGCCAGTTACAGCAGTGGATCAATACAACATCATTACATGCATGATTGAACCGGGTACCAGACATCTGCTCCAGGGCACATTGGTCTGTATTTCTAAACAGTCATTAAAGTCACAATGTTTCATCACACACATGAACTGTCCAAGTTATGTTTCATTGCTAGACTGATTGGCTGACGACATGTTAATGGCTTATTAGTGAATGAATGAGGAAGGTATTTATCCATTGATCAGCTTCCAGTCAGAGTCAACTGTTGCTTAATGCTATGGGAACAGACCTTACTTCATTGCTGCCGTATGTCAGCATCACCACAATATTGGTCTGGTCAAGACTGGCCTGTGAACAAATACATGTAATGAGTCATTTTATATTTAAGGGTCTATGATCTACATGGAGTAGGAAATAAGGATTTAGACCATGAACGCTATATACTGTATATATAAAATGACTATTTGAAATTGGTTGGACAAATGTAGACGTGTAGAGCTATTTATTTGGAAGAAAATGGCAGCTCAAGATCCAAAGGCCTATGCAGCATTCATGTATACATGTTTTTATGTATACATGTTTTTCATAGCAGCATGCCAAGGATGCTAGTTAAGAGTCTGTTCCCTTCAGGTCAAACAGAGTTTAGGTGCTGCTATTGTACATGTTGGCTCACTGGAAAGGCACTGCTATACTAAATGGAATAGGACCTTTTATTAGTATTACTGGTAATACCTGTGTTTACCCTACTATTTAATATGAATATATGTCTTTTAAATGGTCACTAGAAGGTAGGGTGGGTTGACCATGATGGCTCAACCACTGACCTCTCTACCGTCATAACATTTAAGCAGTTTCTCCATGTTGTGATTTGTATTTTCTTTTCAAGAACAACTTAGTTAAAGACATGTGGTGCTGAGACAAAGACCATTATAGACCCAGCAATGATATCATTGCCAATTCAGTATACATCGCCCAACCCTACTAGAAGATGCGAGGCTTCCCTCTAAGTTCTGCCAGCACGCATTTCCTAAGTACTCTTTGGCCTATTGCAGCCCATATAATTACACTAAATGTCAGTGGTTGAGAGAGTACTGACAATCTGTACTTAAGTACAAGTACTGTTACATTACAGATATATTATTCAACATAAAGTAAAACTACTGGGGTTAAAAAAAATCCCTAGGTAAAAGTGCAAAGTATTCTTCTGACAAACAACCCAGAGTATTAGTTATTTTTTGTGCCATGGATGTTTGATGCATTATTAATAGCAGGCGTTTACTTGAAAGGGGTTTCTGTTTCTCCAAATCTTCATTGTAAAGTACTTCCAGTTCCTGCTCTGTTCTGGTCAGTCATCACAGTCACCTCTCCCAGCTTGTGTCTGTTGCAGCTTTAAGTTGTTGTTTTTAGTTCATACATATGTCATGCTTTTCATTGGCTGATGTTTGGAGATCAAATAGCCTTAATGCCCACAAAAATGCAGGTGGAAGGTTTGGATATTAATTCAAATTGTGCTCAGTACTCAATTATAATTTTAAAAGTGACTAAGTACATTATATAGTGTAATCCATGTGAGTACTGGTAAAATTGCAGACTTTAAAAACTTATAAAAGTTGGTACAATGCAACAGTATTGTATTCAGTTGAATACAATAAAGCATGCTTCTAATAATGTATTCAGGCAGTTTGGATGCCTTCCTCTCTGTATGCAAGTCTTTGTGTGTCTGTAAGCGTGTGTGAACTGAAAAGTTACAGGCGTTGTATCTTATTTCACCCTTCACTCTGTCCCTGAGGGAGTGTCCTCCACTGTTCACAAAACAAAGTACTGTTGTGCACATAGGTGGAAAAATTTGTTTAACCCATTCACCCCTGAGATTTCCTCACTGTCTGTGTTCATTGAACTCTGATAGGATCTAAATACTTTCTTTGAGATCGTACACATGGGCCGTGCACCGAGGTCAGACTGGGCCCTTTGTGTACATGTGCATGTGCATGGGTGCGTGCGCTGAGTTGGTCTGGATAGAGTGACTTGCTTTGTGCGTGACCAGTCGACCACGTCCCTCACAATGGACAGAAAAAGGGGGTGACTACCTTTTTGACATAGCATTTTATCTGAGTGAGATCATAGCAATTGGCTATTTATGGCATGTGGGATGCTGTTATGAGAGGGGTGTTTGAACTCAGTGCAGAGAAATACGCTTTTTTTTTTTTTACCTTTCACTCCAAAACAGGTGCCTATTTTGATAATCATATGCAATCCAGCACAGTGGTTCATCCCCAGCCCTGCTGAACTCACCCCTCCACTCTGATATTGCTCTTTTTGCCCCCCACTGCTTTATTTTTAACAACCACATTATCCCCTTCTCTCCTCTAAACTGACCACCACATGTTTGTGAAAACTGATTTTGGAGCCTCCAGTGCTCTTTTTCTCCCCCTCTGCCCCCCTTCAGCCGCAAAGTGAGAGACAGAACCAGGGATAGAGGGAGGGGGGAAAGTGAGGGGGGGAAGCCGGGCGGGGGTTAAGAGAAATGGAGGGAAGGGTTGATGAAAACAACAGATCTCTGCTCCCTAATCCTTTTGTGTCGACGGTGTTAATCCATCCGAGCAAACCCAGCCCCCCCTCCCCACCCCACCCCACCCTACCCTACCCGCCACCACTCACCCTCCCTCAACCCCTGCTTCTGCACCATATACCAGGCGCTCTCACCACATAAACAACCGACAGCACTACTGAAACCAATACCCGTCCCCCAGACAGTCAGCCGCAGTAGCCCCCTGACAAGCACGCAACTCAGGCTCAACTCTGTCCCTGCTTTCATCCTGTTCATCTTCATGGCCACTGGGAACAAGTCTCCGTTCTGGATTGCTTGCTTTTGTTTGTTTATGCAAACATATTTTAATCTTGCACCAGCACGTCAATGTGTGTGTATTGGTAGTTGCAAAGTACTATGTGTTTTGCTTTCATGCGTTTGCTCCTCTTTGTTTTGCTCTGCTTTGTTTTGGCTACTGTACATGTAATGAATGCACTTGAGAGCAACACGGTGTATTCACTGCAAGTGTTTTTGTGTCGTGGTCTTGTTTACGAGCTGTAAGAGAGAGGAGAGGGAGGAGGGAAGGGGGAGAGCGCAGTGGTTGCCGGGGGAAGAGGAGGTTGTGTCTAATGAGGTCACACCCTGGCAACCCGGTGACTCCTCCCTCTCACCCCCCCCCCCCCCACCCTTTCCACTTGGTCCCCTCTGAGTGTGCCCACCCACTCAACCCCCTCCTCACCCCCTGACAGAGAGAGCTCTCCGTGGTGCTGAAAGCAGAAAAACATCCAGGCTCCAGTTACAGTGCAGCTGCAGAGGGAAGGCAGGCGAGACACACGAGACAAAAACATAAAAAGACTACTTGGGGTGTAAGTGCCTGTGAGGATGAGTTGAAAAGCACACAGCAAGAGGGAGAACAGTGCAGGAAAGGAAGAAGAGAGGGAGAGCGGATGACGTCCCAGTAGAAGGTGGCTACAGTAGGCAGTGGGCGTGTTCTTCTTGTTGTGATCTATAGTTGGGAAGCCCGGTGTCATCTGCTTAAGCACAGACCGACTGTACAGACCTGTGTGGATGAGGAGGATGCAGGGAGCCGGCAGGGAATGCCAGGACTAGAAAACGCACACTGCTTTGCTTTACCTCAACCTTCAGGGCACTGTGGATGAGGATTCCTTCTGAGACATTTTGTGCATTCTGACGTATTGAAGCAGAAGGAGAGCATTAGAAAGACTGTGAGCGCCTGCTTGGTCTGCAGCTGCAAAGGGGAGTTTGATGTGAGAGTATTTGTGTCATGCTTGCGGTTGCGGGTGCGGTCTGTTGCTACGCTGCGTCTTCCTTCCATCTCTAGCATGTGCAGATGTGTGGAGCAGTGAAGCTGGCACCTGGCTCGGAGTTTGCAACCATCTGGACTGGAGGGGTCGCATCTCCCTTTTGTGCCCAGGGGAGGGAGCATTGGGCTGGGCGCCCAATGGCCTGCCTCCCCTCTAGCACCAGCCTTATCCTGGGTCACAGGGACTCCTTCTAGCAAGTCAATCAGTTGGACCGTACAATGGATGGAAGTCTATGTGGATTTAAGTGGAATAGTGCACTGGTGCTCCAGCATAGGTCAGAGTTCACTAGCGTGCACTGGACTCATCAGGGGAAGACAGAAGAAACGTTGGTGCACAAACCAGCAGGGACACAGCCCCTTTGTAAGTATGCATCACAATTCTGTTCCGTTTTGTTTGTATGGTGACAAATCATCAAAAGTTATTTCAGGGCACTTTTCATAAAGAGCGAGTCTTGTACTCTTTATAAACCCAATTTTTCCCACCAAGAGCAAGCACTGAGGTGACTGGCCAGAAAAAACTTACTTTTAACAGAACAAAACCTCAAGCAGATCCAGGCTCTTTATCAACACTTACTTATACATAACAATGACCCACAAACCCACAAATATGCTAGCAAATGCTCCATCATAATGCACGCAACAGTGTTTTTTTCTCTACTCCTTTCCACTTAAAAATCCCCAAAAGCAGAGATGCCAAGTGTAGCACCTGTGTGTCCTGGCTTTACAGGTTAATCTTCACTTGGTCCACTGTGCTGCACTGATGTGTGCTTGCGTGCACGAGCGCCCACGCGTGTTGTCACCAGACAATTGGCCTTGCAATCTTTTTGACATTGTGTCTCGAGAATATCCATGCTGCCCTTCTCTTGTGACATGGTTGCCTGGAAACAGAAACGGTGTGCCACTTTCATTTACTTTTAAAGCAAAGTGCACCTCTGTTCCAACTGTTGCGGCCAATGTCAACTGAGGTAAAGGGATAGAGGAGAGATAAGATAGGAAAAAAAGAGAAATGAAGGGGAAAGAGTGAGCATAAAGGTTGGTTGGAAAAAATGGGTTACTCAATTGACAGGTTTTATAGGGATTAGGAAATAAAAATAGCATTTTACATCGATGAGTTATGGGAGGACAATCCAATGTGAAAGGCTGGGTTGGTAAAAACAGTGTGATAAACAAGCTGATTCTAGTGCATAGTGCTGCTGCAGGCTTACAGGGATTAGGCAGGCAGGCTTAATTCAGCTCAAACACTGTTTGAACTGTGCCTTCCCATTGCTGCACCCTTAACACATCTAACCGGTGCACCTCGTTTCTCCTCAAAAACCAAGATTTATTTCCTTTGTACAGCTTTGGATCTCTTGCTGTGCCTGTGCATCAACGATAAGACCTGATAATCAGGGAGAAAAAATCCGTACACCACTTGACACCAGGCTTCTGTGCCCTAGAACTCTGCTCCGAGATGGTGAATCTGTCCGTTCTGTCAGCTCTTATCAGTGCCTGTAAAAACCTGTGCTAAGGAGTGTCGAGAATTCAGCATAAGGAGTGTAGCCGACAGATAAACCCGCCAACCTAGGCCCCATGCTGGACTTATTGATAGACAGACACGAGTCAGAGGGATGCTGAGGATGGCCAGACAATGGCCGGTCTCTCAGTTGGCCCTGCAATCTCCATCTGGCAACCCCCCACCACCCCTCGCTGCCCTTGCCTGCCTGCCTACACACACACAAACATACATACAGTTATCACAAGCCCCCTTCCCCTCCCCCCTCCCCACTCAGGCTCACACTCAGTGCTTCTCTCACACGTAAACAAGTATGAGTCTTAGGCTGATCTGAAAACATTGACCTACATAAAAGCATGCACTGTCTTCTTCTCTTCCACCACTGGCCACTCTAAATTCACATCCGGCTGTTGCATGTAGTATAGACAATGTTGCATGCAGTTGCACATGTTTTCAGGCATACTGTACATGCAGGCACACTGAGTCATTAGCTGTTCCATGCTGTGTTTGGATCTTAAGTGGCTGCAAACAATGCTGTTTCCCATTTAGAGCGAGTGAATCATAGTATGATTGCACCAGTGTGGATGTTTCATTGAAGAGGCTTTTCCTCACAGAAACATCCGCTCACTTTCTTGTGACAATGATGCTGTCAGTAATAGTCTTTTTACAGAATCAAAAAGCAGCAAGCAAGGAGGAGGATTATTTTTAGATCTTAAACATAAGATTGATGCTGATATCCGCATATGCAAAAGCATGCATCACAGTCTAGTACGAGTGGTTCGTTTAATCTGCGTGGTTGGTCCCAGGAGTGCAATATTTTCACATCAGAGCCCGGCACATATTACAACCGCAGAAAATGAAAGCCCGTTTTTCAGTATCATTCAGACATTCACTCAGTTACAGCCAGTAATTTCAGCCAGAAAAGGTGCAAACACAACTGAGAAAATGAGCAGCCGCTGCTTCTTACCCACAGCCAATAAGAAAAAACTAAAACTGAAGGTTATGAGTAACAGTAGCTTGATGGTGCATCCCTTGACTGTTTGCATATTTACATACATGTGCATGTGAGCTTTTGTGTTCATGTATGTATGTGTGCTCAGAAAGATGTTGGAACCCTCCAGGGAAAATGTTTCTTCTTGTGGACACAGGCATGATGCAAGTCTGAAGTATCTTTCCTAGGCCATGAACTCCACAGCAATATTCAGGAACCTTAAAAACAACAGCAACATCACACAAACTCTACAGTGTGACATTAATATGGTGCTGATGCAATCTTGTTTCATCTGTTTCCATCTCACCAAGCCTGACCTTGAAAAATGAAGGTTGAGAGAATGATTACTGACACGCTTGTTTTGCATTCAGAAAATACTTGTAGATGATACCCTAGTAGTCCATTATTTGTAGTATTTTGTGTATCTCTTGAACAAACATTGGTCACTAACATTTTCTTAATGTCTTTATCAGAATGCTGTGGAAACACTTGAAGAATGATGAGCTCCAAAGAGGAGGAAACTCTCCGTTTTTTCCAGTATGTTGAGGAGAATGGGCTGAGAGCCTACAACGGCCTGGTAGCTCAGAACTTGGACCACGCCAGGAATGAGAAAAATAGGACATTCCTGCAGGAGAAAAACGACAAGAAGAGAAAACAGGAGGAAGCCATAAGGAGGTAGGAAGATAACAAGCAAATACAGTGCTTCACAAAAGGAAAGGCAATTCATTGACAAAGGTTTTTCACAGAGATATCCTATTAAAAAAACATAAGTTAATAATCTGGTCTAGATAGGATAGGATAGGATGGCGGTAGAGCTCCTAGTTGTTTTATGAGCTAGACTCATAAGCACACCGATGGGATCCTGTTCTGCAAATGCAAGGATGTCACTGAGTTCACTTCAGGATGAGGTTGTAAGGAATTGGGACAAGTGGCCAGAGGGTCCCTGTGGCAATGGCAGGTTGCCATATTTTGGGGGTTGCCAGTGTGGACTGGTACACCCCACGATCTATAGAGGATAATTAATTTTTCACTTTTAGACTTATTTGGGACTTGTCCTTGAATGGAGGTCGTCGCTGCTCCATTTTTGAGATGGAGAGCGTTTAGATTTAAGACAGAGCGGGGTGGGCTGTGACAGAAAGTGTGTTAGGATGTGCGACATATTAAAAGACTTCTGTCTATGCTGTGATGTACATATATCTATCAACTTTGTTGGAGGAAAATTCTGAGAAGAGTTTGAGAAAATGTTTCTTTTTTTCCCAATCGATCTCATCCGAGAGAAGTCACATGTGCCCTGTTTCCCATGTTGTGATGAGCAAGCAGTTAGAGCAGAGCCACTATGCAGAGCATCACCACTGCGTGGTATCCCGAAACCTGAACGAGTAAGAAGCACGCACTCACAACGTGACGGGCACGTGGATACGGCGTGCTTGTGTTGTGGGGTAGAATAGCGAGCAGTGAGTCACAGAGTCATTGGGATGTTAACGGGGCATAGAAACATTGCAGAGGGGTTTGGAATGTGTTGGTGCGCCATTATGGACATTTGTGTTGATTTGTGTCCCAAAAACTGTATGAAGAAACACCAAGAGACACTCTGTCGACTAATTTTTGTTTTTGTTTTTTTGTTTTATAATATTTTTAAGGGTTTTTTCTATGATCTAACATGTGATAATATCTCTCTGATTCCATAATACTGTCTTAGTTAGGTCGATAGTACTCATAAGTAGCATTACAATTTGTTATGTGATTTATCTTTTAAAGAGGGACATCGAGGATGCATATTTTATCTGAGAGAACACTAGAGCTGCAATGATTAATGAATGAATGGATTAGAATTCAATTATTACATTCAATAATCTATTAATCATCAGCAATTTTATTGACCAAACAATTAATTGTTTAATCAAGAAATAATCAACAGATTGATTGATAGTCAAAATAATTGGTAGTTGCAGCATTAGAGAAGACCCATAATGCAGTAGAGAAACTCGTTTTCCACTGTAGTTGTAAAACAATTAATCTAATGATGCAGTGTGCTACACAAACATCAGTTTGCAGTGAAAAGGCTTATGGGAAATGTTGTCTGTGTTGTCATGGAAAATCATTTGTGCTGAGCCCGTCTGTCTGATGCGGTACAAAGTCTTTTAGCAGCTGTTGGGAGTTTTAGCTGTGCATCAGATGATTGCATTGATGTGGTTGTGGAGGCTGAGCATTCACATGTGTCCAGATGTGGTTCTTCTTAACTGATTTATTCAGGAACACTTTGAACCCCACCACATTTCTGTCAAAGGGTCATGCGAATCAAAAAGAGCTGCTTCTCAGCTGGCCCTGTGATTGTCAGTGCATGGTACAGCAGTATGCGTACTGTATATCACTCGATGATCAAAGCTGACTTAGAATTCAACTTTATACCTCAGGCATCAGAAAGACAGCTAAGTTACAGTTCTAAAAAACTCTCTTTTATCATTTGCCAGCCAAATTTCCCCTGCTCCTATTCTTATTAGCAGTCTGATGCAGTCCTGTACAGTAACTTGGTGAATGGGACAGGGTGACGCCTGAGGAAAGTGGCATCTACTGTCCTGCTATCCTTCCACTGTCTTTCAGCTGTTGCTGTAGCTAAAATATTAATACACAGTCACTGAGGACAAGTCTAAAAAATAACTGGATTTTTCATGAGGCCTATAAGTAGGTCAATGAGACGACCCATTTTTACAGTAACTGACTGAGAGTGAGAGGGAGTGTGAGGATTCATGTGTGCATGCTTGCATTGCGTGTGCTTCTGTACACATGCGTGCATGGACGTGAACAACAGGAAAATAGAATATATTAGTGTGTTAGGAAGAGCAGGAAAGAACAAATGGCCTGTGTGAGGGTGAAAGAGCTTGTTAGAGCAAATGTGTTTAAGAGTATGGGGTGAAAGAAGGGGAAAAAAAAAACTGTTAGAGGGAGATTAAGTGTGAGCTCCGTTGCAGGAGATGTGTTCTGCCTGGTGACAGCTGGAACAGCCATAGGCCAATCAGATCAGCACATTGGGTTTGAGTGAGGCGGGCCTTCCTGCCTGCTGCTATCTCACTCTAGGTTTCTGTTATTGTATTTCATCAGAAGAACTTATTCACACAGTCATACACACACATGCACGCAGGCCCACAGATTTACTTGAACATGCACATGTATTCAAAAATGCACACACACACACACACACACACACAAAGAACACACACTTACATTTACATATATTTACATGTGCTTGCAAATTCCAAACGGCTGTTTTCAGGATTCTTACAGGTGCTGGAAATCCTTGAACACACTTGAATTTTAATGTGATGTTTTCAAGGTTTAAAAAGTGCTAGGATTTTGAATAAAGTGTTTGAAACTGCTTCACACTGTAATTGCATGACTTTTATGATAAATGTCTCCTTTTCTTTAATTTGTCACCCTTCTGTAGAATTCTATCATAAAACATTATTTTAGTTATTTAAAGCACAATAAGGATTTAATGTGATGGAGAAATTATTTAGGACCTACTCACTCACACAGCATATTTTTGCACGGATATATGTAAATTACCACAGCTGTATGGGGCTGCAAAACCTTGATCATGCACCTTGAAAATGCTTGAAAAGTGCTTAAATCTGACTTTGGAAAAGGTGCATGAAACCTGTGCTTTCCTCTTTGTTTACCCTTTGTGCACACATTTATGCATGCACAGACAGACATCTTTTTTTCTATCTATTTTTTTCCTCCTTTAGTGTTTTGTTTGTTTCTGTGATGTTGTTTTTTCCTGTCACACGGTGTCACAGTGAGAGAACCAGAGCTGCCCGACAACAAGTCAACTCCAACTGGTTCCAAGTGCACCTGTGGTCTGTCCTCCAGCCAATCACTGGGCAAATATCCTATAAATAATCCAGTCACCACCACTCCAGTCACACCCACCCACCCACACACACGCAGCCCATGCATATGGGTGTGCGTGCACACAGTCGCAGCAGATGCACACCAAAAACATATGCAAGGGAGAGACTGTTGATACTGCGCTGCTGCTGACACCTGTGGCTAAATGCTGTAGATGAAGATTTTCTGCTTTCTTCAGAGGCATTTTGGCCCTAACATTGATAATTGTTTTTATACAGAATATGAATTAATGTCCTCTACACATAGGATTTTATGTTTACTTTTTCTAGAATTATTTGATTAGTTGTCAACTATTAAATTAATCCCTGACTATTTTAATAATCATTTGGTTGAAGGAATAAGAACAAAGTCAAAATACTGTGATTCCAGCTACTTAAATGTGAATATTTTCTGGTTCCATTGCTCTTTTATGACAGTAAACTAATATCTTTGGGTTGTGGACAAAACAAGACATTTGACTCGGGCGTTGGGAAACACTGATCAACATTTTTCACCATTTTCCAACATTTCTGGTAAAACTAATTGATTAAGAAGAATCAAGAAAATGATTGATCAAGAAAATAATTGTCAGATTAATCGACAATGAAAATAATTGTCAGGTTCAGCCCTATTTTTTTCCTAGGTTTCTTTAAAATAACATTGTCAATGTTGCTGCAGGGACCTTTCTCTTGTACCACCACTGTCATCTTTAAACAACAAAATGTCATGCTGTTATGATAAGCACACATGATGTGCACGTGCACTTTATTATTGTTGTGCGGTGGCAGCTGGTTTTGTGTCTGGTTTCTATGGGTACCCTGTTGCTAGGCAAAGATAAGCCCCTGACCAATGAACCCACCCCACCAAGCACCTTCTGTTCAGCAGCTGGCCTGGAGGGAGTCAGAGTCAGCAAAGTCACACACTGAGGGGTCTCACACACACACATACACACACATGCATGCACACACTGACACAAGATGGAGATTTGTCAAGACACATGCAAATTCACCCTATTTGATGCCATTTGGTTAAACAAATCTCTGACATTAAGCTTAGATGTGACTCTGATATGAGAACCAATACTGCAGAGTAGAGCCAGACAGATATATTGATTGGCTGATATTATTGGCCCAGTATTGGCCTATTACAGCTATACTGATTGTCAGATGATTTCAGAAATCTACTTGCCTGAAATCAATTTTTACTTGCCCCTGCAAACCTGTTTTATTTGTTAGTGGTTATCAAAAACAACAGTCTTAAGTTAATTGTCATTTTTAATCTAGGGCTGCAACCTCTATAAAATGTCAGAAAATAGTGGAAAAATGTACATCCCAGGTTTCAGAGTCCAAGTTGAGGTCTTTAAATGTCTTGTTTTGTCAGACCAAAACCAAAAATATTCAGTTTAATATGATAATAAACACAAAAAAGCAGGACGTCTCTATATTCGAGAGGCTGAAAATGGCATGTTCTGTCCTTTTTTACATGAAACATTACTTAAATAATTAATCAGCTATACTGTAATGTGTATTAGTTTCTCCTTTTTTGATCATTTACTTGGTCAGTCAAGTGGGTTACTAGATTCACTAGCCCAATGTGGCATTTTACTTGTCCCAGGTAAGTGACCAATCCATATCGTTGAACCTTGACCTTTCAAACATAGTTACAAAGTGCTTCATGGCAGCAAAATATAAGCAGAATCCAAAAAATGAGAATAAAACATTGGTATTGGAATTCTTTTATTCCCTAATATTAATATCGTCATTTTCCCTAAATATCCAGTACTGGTCAGGCTCTACTGCACAGATCAAGTGTGTGTACATGGCAAACTTATCATTTCTTTAGTACAAACCATTTTTCCTAAACACAAGCAGATCTTGAGCTTGTTTACTCTGTGATACACACACACACACACACGCGCACACACATGCAGCCCTCTTTTCCCCCTATTACTACCCAACACTCAGACATCATTAACGCTCCATTCAGGCCAATCATCCATTTATGGGGATTGATTGTGTACAGGCTGGGGGACTTCCATGGTGTCAGTATGTGTGTGGTTGTGTGAGCGGCGTTGGTCATATCCAGGGTTAAACTCAAATCAATGCTTTGCCCTGAAAGAGACCCTGTTTTCAGTGGCACTGACATGTCTGTTATTGTTAACTTGGCGATCTCATCGTTTGAAGCACTTGCACAGAATGAAATGCACGCGCGTGTGCACACATGCTCACATATGCTCACACAAATGGGGACATGTCATGATGACTCTGTGTCAGGGTATGTCTCCTGACAGGAACAGTTTCCAGGGCATGGAAACTTGGGTCAAGATTAGAACTGTGATTATTTTCATTGTGGATATTTTCTTGATTATTCGATTATAAACTGTCAGAAAATGGTGAAAAAAAGTTGATCAGTGTTTCTCAAAGCTGATGTCATCAAATGTCTTGTTTTGTCCACAACTCACTGCCACAGAGGACAAAAGAAACCACAAAATATTCATGACTTTTTTTCTTTAAAAAAATTACTCAAACTGATGAATCGATTAGTTGTTTGGTTCATAAAATGTAAAACAAATGTGAAAATGTTGATCAGTGCTTTTCAGAGCCCAAGGTGATATCTTCAGATGTGACACCCCAAAGATATTCCATTATTGCATCGTAGAGGAGTAAAATAAACAGAAAATATTCACATTTAAGAAGCTGGAATCAGATTATTATTACTATTTTTTCTTAAAACAGTACTCAGAGTGATTAATCCATTATCAAAATAGTTGGTGATTAATTAAATAGTTGACACCTCATTGATTAATCGACTAATCGTTGCAGCTCTAGTCAAGATTGAATGTAAACTAATATGGTATTTAAAACATTGTAGAGCATTCCTCATCGATTTACATCAATATTTCTGTTCTATTTACCTCTCTGCCCTCTCCCTTCCTGTCTTTTTGTTTTAGGACGGGTGAGGACATAGCAACTGAAGGCAAGCACTTGCGTATGGGCTCCATTACCATGCCGGACCCCCAGGAACGCATGCCCATGCCCCACCCGCATGCCCTCGCCTGTGGGCAGGGCTTCTCTGTGCGCTCCCAGTCCCTCCACTCTGTCGGTGGTGGGAACAGTGGGGGCGGAGGAGAGGAGGAAGTGGGAAGCCCGACCTCTAGGAAGCAGCCCCCACCCAAGCCCAGGAGGGACCCGGCCACCAAGCTGAGCATGTCGTCTGAGGCGGTGGACCACAGTCCCATGTCCACCTGCCGTGGGGAGAGATGTGACGGTGAGTGGTGGTGGCACTTCACACCAAACTGCTGCGCTATATATAGCTGCTCTCTGCAGTGCCCTCCTCAACTCTGTTTCTCCTACAATGACATGACATCCAGCTATTCACTGCATACTTCACACACATATATAGCATGTGTGTGTGTGTGTGTGTATATATATATATGTATATGTATTTACACACACACACACACACACACACACACACACACACACACACACACACACACACACACACACACACATATAATCAAACTAAGTCTTTTGTTATTAGAGAGACCACTAGCAGAAAAAACTTGCATGTTTTAGTACACTGGCTAGCACAATTGTGGATTAAAAAATATATGAGGAAAAGCTCTTTTCCGGGTTTTTCAAAATGGAAACTCTCACTCAGCCATTAGCAGAAAGTAGTGACATAGGTTGCAATGCTGATGCCCTCTCCGCCATCAGCCTAAGGGGGTTTATATGTCGTCATTCTGAAACCTGTGTCAGGCCACAAGGGGAGACATGTTTAAAAGGGCTTAGGAAAATAACATTTTGTTGCAAAAACATACATGCTTTGAACAAAAGATGAATATTCAGATTCAAATAGATAAGAAAGGAAAGATACCAAAAAAAACTTAAAAAAAAAATAGAAAAAATATGGGACCAGCCTTTAAGGATAAGTTGTAACTTTGTTTCACTACTTTGTTTCTTCACAACACTGTGCTACATTGTTTAAAAGTTTACCTAGTGATTTCATCTACAAAACAAAAAATTTCCTGTAGTTGTTATAAAGAAGTAACTCCCAATGCTGGATCTAGTGGCTGACACTTGCTAACGTTACTTAAGCTGTTGTAGTCATCAGTCTCTATCATTATTTTACACTAAGCATAAATTAAGCACTGTTTGTTGTTTGTTCATATGGTCAAATTTATTCACGGTAGCTTATTATGGTTTGTAAATAGTTTTCTTTGCTGTGACTCAGCCATGATAAATGAAGGTAAAATAAAAAGCAAACGGGTGAGCTGACATACTCTGGGCTGGCTAACTTGTGATTGCCTTGGGTAAACTGATGTGTGCGTAACCCAAAACATTAGTACTTCACATCCTGTGGATGACACACAACAATCAACTTTTTTCCTCGGGTTCCAGCCTACTGCAGCTTCAATGTCAGATAAACAAAAAGGTTGCTCACATGTTTTTCCTTGCCCTACAGCTAAATCAGATAGTATAACATTCAGAATCGTGAACTAACATGTTGAGCCAGGAATTAAAGCATCATAATGTGATGAATATGAATGAGTGGTACATTTTTGTGCCGTTTCAAGCTCTGGGCTTTGCAAAATATAGCTTCCTACGTCATTTTGTGTTTCGTAATAGCTGCACTTTAAGGCTTTGGCAGATTCTGTTTCTTCTTGAACTTAATGGTCATTCTATTTTGAGAATATTGAAGAGTGATAGAGGAAAGAAGGCGCTGTGTCAGTTTGAACAACAGAAACAAGTATTTATAAATGTTATCATTTTCTCAGCTTGTGCATGTAATCATCAGGTGCTAAATATCCACTATGCCTTTTGCTCAGACTTTGAATACGGGTGCAGTTTCTATTCCTGAGAGTTACAGTAATAATAATGACAGTAAACTTTATTTATATGTCACCTCTCACTGTTATAATTAATATAGTCACAAGTCTTGTGTAGCAAGTTGAGGCTCCAGTAACTCTGCTGGTTACAGAAGGTTATTGGTCACACAGTCACTTGTCAAAGCTGTTCTGAGTGCATATTGAGAAGGCAGAAGTGTCTTTACAGTTCTATAACCTCATTTAAATACGACATACTTTAATATTTCTACAAGGCAAATTACCAAGAAAGGCCAAACAATTTTCCTTCCAGTTAAAACTGGCGAGGCCAACATTTAGAGATGCCTTGATCAAGATCCAGTGGGAGCACCCTGCAGCAATTTCACTCAGTTTTCTGAAGCAAAATAAACAAACACAATATGCTTGCTTGGCCATGGATGAAAAAGAGGGCATAATTATAGTACATGAGCTCAGACTAAGACAAGCTTTAATGAATAGGACAGGAATTAATTGAGCTAACGAAATGTTTCCCCCAACAAGACACTGATACAACCATTGCTGCATACACAATGCACACAGTTCAACAGTTGTATTAAAAAAAAATCAACCACAGCACATGTGCATTGCAAAATTAAAAAATATTATTTAGAGAATAATAATAGTTTTTGGGGCAGGTGTCTGTAAGAGCAAAAAGATTTTAGAGGTTGCAGGAAGCTTTGACTCCATTTCAGTTTGGATGCTTGGTTGCCAATGTGATGTTTAGGGAGTCGCCCAGCCTGGCTCAGATTGGTGGGGATCTCTCTATGTGCACACAGATCTTCCTGGGCACCACGGCAACCATCCCACAGAAACAAGACCCCCTGCAGCCCAACCAATCACAGAATCACTGAGCAGCACGAGCCAATGGGGCTCTAGAGATGCTGAAGTCTGAGGCGTGCGAGCCAATCGGAGCGAGAGTGTGGGGGTGTCCCTGGCTGAGGGGAGGGTTGCGTGCTCTGTAGCTGGCGCTGTAGCGGGAAGGGGAGGAGCTTGTCAGAGTAGAATTCATTCAGGAGGAGCGATTGACCTAGATTCGTTTTCCCCAGGAGGAGAGGGAGGGGGGAGGGGGTTGCGGGTAAACACATCCGCTACAGGGGGAGGGGGAGAAGAGGGAGCGATGGAGAGGGTGAAGAGAAGGGACAGGGAGGAAGAGATGTTTGGAGGGATGGATTCATCATCAGTGCTGAAACAGAGCTCTGCATTCACCATGCAAACCTGTTAGTGGAATAAAGAAAAAAAAACAGCTTAGTTACACCACTGCATGCACCTTACTGTATGCACGCACATACTGTATATTGTATGTGCACATACTGACACAAAGAAAGGGAGGCAGAGTACACAAGAATGTGAGTATCTTGTCAGTTCAATTAAACACATACCAGGAGCACATCTGGGTTGAACCAAATCTTCTATTAGCACCTTATTAATTAGTGGTAATGAGGAGAAAATGTGGAACCCAAAGTCCTGTTTCATCCTCAGCTCAAATTAGCATCATCAACATCAACCTGGATAAATGCATGGCGTGCAAAAAAATCATCGCCAGTTAAACAAAACGAAAGGTTCTGGTTTGATTTTCAGTCGTAATACTTTTGTTTCACCTGGGGCTGGACAGTATATCAATATAATTGATATCATGGTATGAGATTAGATATCGTCTAATTTTAGATATTGTTATATTGTAATATGGCATAAGTGTCTTTTCCTGGTTTTAATGGGTGCATTACTGTTCGATTATTTATTTAGAATCTCATTGTGTTAATATTTTGTGAAAGCAGGAGGCTGTAACTGTATTTGGGGGCTCATCTGGGATTAGAACCTGGGGCCTCTCACACCTCTGTAATGTTGTTGCAATATTGCTATAAAGGTATTTGGTCAAAAATAACATGATACTTGATTTCGTCCGTATCACCTAACCCCCTACTTTGGATTAATATAATTGTGGCATAAATATGTATGTTGCATTTTAATGCTGTAGATATTTAAGACTGTGCTATTTTATATACTGTTGGGTAGTTTAATATGCAGCAATACATCATGTTCTATAAGATCATCATATGTTTGCATAGAATTTACTGTATGTTTATTTAGAGAACATATGTATTTTGAGATATTATCATGTATCACGGACAAGCCTAAAAATATCAAGATATTAATAAGCCATGTTGGCCAGCCCTAGTTTCACCCATTGGACTTTCTTTAATTTGGATTTTTTATCTAGATATATTCTCATCTTAAATAAAAGACTTTTAATATAACAATCCTTTAATTTAGCCAGTTAATCTAACTTTCTGCAACATTCACAAAGCTATACATTCAGATGCAACAGAAAATAAGGCAAGAGTTAAAGTCCCAGTCTCTGGAGACATTGACTTCATAGCTTGTGAGACTGTGTGGTATAAAGTGTGTACATGCCTTGTCCTAATTTCCCTCTCTGAATGTGTAGGCATGCGTGCATGTGTGCGTGCATGTAGCATTGGTGGTGAGTCATACAGTTACGGGAAATATGCGTGTGTCTGGGCCATCTGGTATCTGAATTATTAAAGGTGTAAAATCTGCAGTTTGAAGATTTCAGACATGGTCCGGCTCTTAACTACACTTATCTCCCCCTGCCTATCAGAGAAAGGGACACTCTTATCCAAACATCTCAGGGTCTGACCTAGAAATACACTGTGTGCAACCCAGTAGTATAGAGCGATGTGTTCTGTGAGTAAACTAGCATCAGTACAGTAGAATCTGGTCAGAGTGAACACTGTACCACAGGCTCACTGCACCACATCTAAAGAGATTCACACTGCAATGCTACGTCACCACTATCAGAAAGAAGCTCCACAGTGTGTGTGACCCACATACTATACTCACATACTGCTCCGCTGCCATATATGTGACCTAGAAACATGCATATGCCTCAACTATTCCCACATATCTGACTCAAGACTTACTACTATACACATTGACCTACATCTGACCTGCAAAACTGCAGCAGGCTTTATAGTAATGATAATTAACGATAAATGATTCACGAAAATAGATTTTTGTCAAATTTAGTGTTCTGTTGTGTATAATAGCAGAAAGCAGCAACAGAAGAGTTGTGTGAGCAGTGATTTAATACCACAAAAAATACAGTTACACATCACAGTCAACAAACAAAAACCAGAAAACAAACAATATGCTGTATATTTGTGTGTTTTTACACTGTGCTTGTGAATGTGATTTTCACCAATGGATTTGTGTGTGTAAACTTTCTTTCTGTTTGTCTTTTAGCAGCTCAAGGATGCAGTGAGGACTGCAGGAGGGTGCCACCGCCCAAACCTAAGAGGAACCCCAACACACAACTGAGCGTTTCCTTCGATGAGTCCTACATCAAGAGCCATGGAGGCAACGGGATCTGTCCCTCAAAACCCCTGCACCACGTCACATCACCCTGCGAACGCAACCCCTCGCCTCCGCAGAGCGATGAGAGCCCTACAGATGACTGTGAAGATGAACCCGTCTACATAGAGATGGGCGGGATTGATGTTGGAGCACGAGAACCCCTGAAGAGCGAAGACGAGGAGCCTGGAGAGTCTGTGTACGAGGAGATGAAGTACCCAGCTCTGGATGATATGGAGTACCGTACTGACCCTGTGGGGTGTCGCTCCGCGTGCCCCACACCGGCACCCTATGACCCTGAACCTCTCAGTCGCTGCTCCACTCCTCGAAACATTCCCCTCTGTGACATTCCTGCACCTTTTCCCAATTTACTCACCCATCGGCCCCCACTGCTGGTGTTCCCACCGGCACCAGCCCAGTGCTCGCCCAACTCGGACGAGTCTCCGCTCACCCCTCTAGATGTAGCCAAATTGCCCATGCTGGAGAACCAGTCCTACAGCAAATCGCCAACATCTTCCACTGAGCCACCCTCCTCTGCGCATATCCGCAGGGAGCTCACCGCCACCCCGACCCTCACCGTGTCTGGCCGCTCCTCTGCGCCTCCTCTACCCTGCACCCTCTACAAATCCTCCTCCTCATCGTCTTATCAGCGCAGCCACTCCGCTTGCCCATCGCCAGTCAGCATGGGCCGCTGTCTCACCCCTCTCAGCCTCATGCGTACGCCTCCCTTTGACGCTCCGATGCCATTCCCTGGAGGTCTGCCGCGGAGCGCCTCTGCCACCCCTCACGGCAAAGGCTCGCCACCTCAAGACAGCGTGGGCCGGCTCCATGGCTCTATGCAGAACGTGTCGACAGGGCGTTCACGGACACCCACTAGCCCACTGGATGAACTGACCAACCTGTTCACCACCGGCAGGAACATGCTGAAGAAAAACTCCAGTGGCAGGAAGTCTAAAGAGCCTGGAGAGAGTGAGTCATTTCACACATTTGTCAGATCATTTTGGAACGTAGTAAAGCAAAGGGCACACACGCATTTATTCATGTTTCATTGATCCCTGAAAAGCGTAAACCGCTTATGACAGCATCGCCTTTTATATATCTTGTTAATACCATGTATGTACCTAATACGACTGGGCAATATGGCTTATAAATAATATTTTAATAATATTTCTTCTGCAGTATACAACATATATCTTGATATGCACGCTTTCTCTAAGATACCATACTGTAAATTCTCAAATAGTGCAAACATATCACAATCAAGTGTCACAATATTTTTGACTAAATACCACAATATCGATGTTGCGACAATATTGTAGCAGGTTTGAGCGGTCCCAGGTTCAAATCCCTGACGAGCCCCCAAATATGTGGTGGCTTCCCGAAACAAAATACGTCTCCCCTGGGGACCGAAACCAAGACAAATATATTGAATTTTAAACCCAAAGCACCGGTATGAGACTGGCCTGCCTGCCGTCCAGATCTGTCTCCCATTGAAAGTGTCTGATGCATTATGAAACGCAAAACACAACAATGCAGACACCAGACTGTTGAGCACTTAAAGTTGCATATCAAGTAAAAATGGGAAAGAACTGGTGATGTATCACAGTTGTCCAGAATGAGTGTGTATTTACAACAAAAAGTGTTCAGTTTGAACAATAAACCTCTTGTCTTTGTACTGTATTCAGTTGAATATAGGTCAGAAAGTTTTACACAACATTCCCACTTTTTGGAATTGGTGTTGTACTGGTTGCACTACTACACTGCAGTGCAGCCTTTAAAACCAGGAATGGACAACATTTACGTTTATATGTATGCCATATCCCTATATAATTGTCTAAGACAATATCTAGTCTCATGTCATGATATTGATATAATATTGATATATCGCCCGTTCCTAGTACATATAATTTCATACAGTAAGAGAGGCTGATTTGACAGCACTAGAAGGAAGCTGCGACATCTCAGAATAACAAACAGGAGAGCAGGAGTAACATCCCAGAGTGTCTATGGACGACGTGGATAGAGTCAGTGTCTAAATTCTTTGTCTGCAGTAAACTCTAGAGCAAATACAAATAAATAGTCTTCACCTCCCATCAGTAATAGTCTCATTTCTGTTTTTGGGTTAACCCTGCTAAATTAGGAGGCTGTGCAGTGAATGCATTACTTCTACAGTACCAAGCATTGTGTTTGTGGCGCTCTCTGCAACCTTCTATTTGTTTAATCTAGGCCCAGTGAGCCAAGTCTGATACAGATCGTATGATTTAATCTGAGGGGATTAGAGACTAAAGCGGACAGCAGGTCCCTCAAACCTACTCATGGCATTAGGCCATCAGGCAGCATTGCTTTTAAATATGTAAACATCATGTTTAAATACAGATAGCCATGCCACAAGCAAGGCTCTGCCAAAATTAATGCAGCTGTGAAAGAAGACACAATTTGCTTATAACAACAAGAGTTGCTTAAAGTTTACAAAAAAGACACTAAATCACTTATGCTCACATTATCATATGGCGAGTCTGGTGCCAGCAGCATTATCAGTCACAAATTAACATTCTCGTTCTCATGCATAATGCAGCCACTATTTTTGTGTTAAAATAGCCACATTAAGCCTTAATACTTTGAAATCTAATGCAATGTAAATGAATGAAAGCCATCGAAATGAAAGACATTAAGCCAAACTAAATAAGCAAAAGGGTAGTTCATAAATGTATGAAGGATAGTGCAGTCCATGTAGAAGCATGTCATGCATTATTTGAAAAGGGTCACTAATAAATTAATAGTCAGCTTCTAATAATTTAGAGCGGAGTTTGACATGAACTTTAACCTAACAGTTGACATGTAACTGCAATGATGCTTCCTCTTCAAAGCTGAGCTGTACATTGTGAAAGAATTCTAAAAAATGATCTAAAATCTGCAATTAAATCCCCAAAACAGAGAACATAAATCATAAAAGAATTACTAAGAGTCCACACATCCATCCTCACTCAACGCTCTTAGCAACTACAACATAGCAACAGTGGAAGGAGGAGAAATCCCTGTTTCTTATTTGCAGATTCCCTCCCCATGGGTAATGCAGCCAATCACAGCTCAGGGCATGCCAGTCTACAACGGAGCAATGAGCTTCTGATGGGGAATAGCTGAGGCTCTGAACTCAAATCTACACCTGATCAGAGGATTTCAGATTCTCTTTTCTGTCCAATCAGCACATACTCCACTCATGATTAAGCCAATCAGGATGCTCCGGCAGCTGTGCATACGGGGATAGTAGGAGCTGAGGCAATTTATGAGTTCTTGATATTTTGACTTCAATGATAAAAACATTTTCTAGTTGGTGAACAGATGAACTGTTAAGTCCTACATTTTCTATGCATTGTCTTGAATATATTAGGGGGCTACACTAAGTGATGGTAAGGTTGTCATGGAGTGTGTTCAAGTACACAAATTCCCTGTGATATCTCACCAATGACAGTATTTTGTTCTCTTTCCCCATATGGGTTGTAAACAGCAACATATGCTTTCTATACATCATGGGTGGGCTGTGCTGACAGATCTTTTAAATTATTAATTTTTTTGATCCCAACACCTGTGTTCAGGTGCCACATGGGGCTAAAGGACTGACAGGTTGTGTGTGTGTTGCTGCTCTGTAGCTACAAGCACAGTGTAATGAGCACACAAACCTAACACAATGAATGGAGGTAAATTTTTTCTCGCTCCCTTTCTGAGGCAGTAACAGCTAGTGTGACCCACTTACCAACCGGTTAATCGCCACACTCCCTCTCATCCACACATACACACAGACACACACATAACACACTAAAAAGCCATATATGACGCATGACATGACAAGGGATGAGTATGACAAGGGATGCTCATGCATATATAGGCAAAGCCTACATGGAAATCAATCATGCACATGCATGTTTCATATATGCAGCAATGATCTAAAATGTCTTTATTGAGCTTCAGTGACATACATACGGCTCCCTATTAGCATTTGCTGTGCACACAGGCTGTAATATTGCAGTATATGTACACATGGTAAAAAGGAGTCAAAGGAAATGATGCAATTGTGCATGAAGAAACTGGAAAGTTAAACACAGAGGCATCTGATGTCAGCGGGTCATGTTTTAGAATGTGTTCTGTACTAGTAAACATGGTATGGTATTTTGGTACGTGGTATTTTATGGTATGATTATGTGCATTATTTTGTAGATTTAACAGTGAAAGAAAAGTACAGTGAAGACATAAAATATAAACTATAAATTTTTAAGTTAATCATAGTGTGCCATTGCTATGAAGATGCAGTTCTAAAGCCTGTTAGCCCAGATATTCAGTCATCCTACTACAGTCATTTACTGCAGCTGCAACAATGAGCAGTGAGTGACACCTAGAGGATAAATAATGGTAGTGCAGAAACTTGAAGCAGGAAAACAGTATTGTTTATATATGTAATATATTTATATTGTTTATATATATATATATATATATATATATATGCACAAATATGTTTAAATATAATTTCAGATTATATTTAAACAATTAATTTAGTTTATTACCATGTTTTTTGAATAAATTCTCTTTGGGTTCCTACACCTTTTCAGAAGTCAGATTCAAACATTTTCAAGTTTTTCCAGTAAATGACATAGCCTCCCACTCACTATTCTATCAGAGGGCACACATTAAAAAAACAGACAGATCACTAAGTGTGGCAAGTGAGGCTTAAGCAGAGTTGTTTTCATTTAATGCAAAAGTCAAAATCAATCTGAAATCTTTAATTTCTTTTTTTTAAAGCTGACTATTCAGTCGGAATGTGATTTGTTGGGAAAGTAATCAAATTACAGTTTCAGGCACTTTATCCAGAATCTAATAAACTTGGATGTGCAAATATTTAAGTGTTTGTGCTCTGAATTTTTGTTTTCTGTTTTCCAGCGGAGTCCAAAAGCAAGTCCCACAGCGAGTCCAAGCGCGAAGGCAAGGAGCGCCACAGTCACAGCAAGGAGTCCAAGCGAGAGTCCAAGGATCGCCACAGCAAAGAGTCTTCTCACCGGAGAGACAGAGACAAAGACAGAGACAAGGACAGAGACAAAGACAAAGACCGAGGGAGCAGCAATGTAGACCCACTGTCCCATAGACGCAACAGCAAAGACCGTACCTGTAGCAGTGTAGATGCACCACCTGTTCGCAGGGACAGCAGGGACCAGGGCTCCAGCAGCAGTGTGGAGCCAGTCCCGCTGATAAGAAGAGACTCCAAGGACAGAGGGATCAGCAATGGTGACCTGATGGTAAGGAGGGATAGCAAGGATAGGGGACATGGAATGGAGTCTTTGCTGAGACAGGACAGCAAAGAAAGAGAGAGACTGCTGGATCAGCCACCCGAGCTGTTACCGAGACAAGACAGCAAGGAGAGGGCAAGAAACGGTGTAGACTGTAGACATGAGAGCAGAGAGAGACTGCTGGATCAGCCACCTGAGCTCTTACCACGACAGGACAGCAAAGAGAGAGCCAGGAATGGTGTGGACTCAAAGCATGACAGCAGAGATAGGCCGCCTGAGCTTCTACCCCGACAAGAAAGCAAAGAAAGAGCTAGAACAGGAGCAGAATATAGGCACGAGGGCAAAGACCAGCGTCCTGATTTGTTACCCCGACAGGATAGCAAAGAGAGAGTAAGGAATGACATGGAGCACAGACATGAAGGTAGAATAGACCAGCCGCCTGAGATCATTCCACGACAAGAGACGTCCAGAGGCAGCAACAGCAAGGACAGGGCTGCCTACAGCTCTGAGTCCAAGCATGAGGGGAGAGATCGGAACTGCCACAACGGCGGAGATCTTCCTCCTCCTCCCCTACCCAGGCAGGACAGTAAAGATCTGAGCAGGACTGGACTCGAAGTGAGGCGGGACAGCAAAGACAGGAGTCTGAATGGCTCAGAGCAGCATCATTACGATGTCAAGAGCACAAAGAGCCCTTCTGCAATGGAGTATAGGTGTGAGAACAAAGATCGGGGATACCGGTCAGATGGCACACCCAGACGAGATAACAGAGCACAAGAGAGGAACGGCAGCACGGTGTCAGGGCAGCATTCATCCACCACAACACCTACTCACCATGGGAGATCATCCGGTAGCCCACCGATGACCACTGGAACAGGAAATGGTGAGGATTACAACCTCAAATTCATAAGAGAATCTCATATTAATCTCATAGTCTTTGCATATATGGCAGAGTGCATACATTTGGATAAAACAATATGAAGAAACATGCCATTTTTCCTCTCTTTGTAGATCTGAAAGCAGCACCTAAGTATAGCCGCTCACCTTCTATGCCTGCTAACCCCTCCCCGATGGGAACTCCACAAAGGAGAGCAGCAGAGACACAACAAAATCAGGTATGCAGAGTTGCTTGTTTTTCTTTACTTACTTAGTAAGTAAACTACTTACTTAGCCTGTTAGGCCCTGAAAACATATTTTCTCAATCATTCTCTTACTGTAGACTGACTGCAGTAATTTGGTTCTACGGTACATGAACACACAAGTTAGAACAGTTCTCGGTTTCACTAGAGACATGTCTGTAATTTGTTTTTCTCCTCTGTGGTTTGAATTGGGATGGGTTGGGTTATGTCCTTATGTGTACACACATTCTTCAATAAAGTAGAAGTACAGATACTAGTGTAAAAAAGAAAGAAGAAAAGTGATTGATTGATTGATTGATGTTACTCAAGTAGCATCAAGTGCAAATTAATAATGCACCTTAGGCAACATACCCAGGTCAAGGTAGATTTGTCACATAGGAAATTCAAAAGGCAATTGCTGCAATGTAGGCAAAGAAAACTGAAACCTCCAGCACAAGCTGGACTTGTCAGTACAGATAGCAAGAGCTAGCATTAGTGGTGTCAGCTATTGCCAAACAAACAACACAGAATATAAAAGATGCTAACTACACTTACAGTTTTACACTTAAACCAGTGCATATATGCAGGTTTTTTAAACACAACTAAACCTGCTAAAAATAGCCAGTTGACCGAGTAAATGAGTTTGCCCCTCTGTTTTTTGTTTCTGATGTGTGGAGAGCAGAGAGAAAGATGTTTTTTAAGTATCCATGAGTTCAGCTCTCATTTTATTTTTTGTAGATTCTATCTAAAGTTTAGTTTCTCTCCTGAATCACTCTTTGTACTTTCAGACATCAGCTTTATTTTACTGTTTCATGTTTGCCTCAGCTGGATAGGAGTTGTGTGAAGTCACTGCTGAAGAAAAAACAACATTTCCTGATTTTGCTGCTTCCTAATAAAATATTTTAGATAACAAAACAACAGGGAACCTTTAGTGTGAAGAATCTATATAAAATACAGTTTCTTTCCACCATCCAGCCACTCAACAAATGGTCATCAATTAAATACACACCTTCGAGGGGGTGCAAGCTCCACTGTGCTCGGCTGAGACACTGAGTCAAGCCAATCATGTGAAAAAGGAGCAAAAGAGTCACAAAAGTTACCAATAGAGGTGACATGCCTCTGCCAAAAAAAAATAGCATGTCTATGTTCATCACCGCCACAACTACTGCAGAGTCATTTGACCCAGGAATGAATGCCACTGGTACCCTTTCCCATTGAAGACAAACACCAGATTTCAGTGGGTTTTTTTGTCCAGTGTAGACGGAACTATACCTTTAAGATGCGTCTGCCAGTTGCCAATTTTGGTGCACAACAGAGTTCTCATCTGAGTCTGGGTCTGACTGAAGCTCAAACATGTATGATGTCTTCCTAATGGTAATGCCAGGCATCTCGATGAAATCTGCTCTTTCACCAGTCAACCTAGGACAAGTAGACTCCGGCCTATTTTCAGAGTTTTTTTTTTACTTTTATGTAAGAAACCATGTTAAACTAAATATTAATAATAGCAGAGTATTTTTACATACTTTAAATGTGTCTGGAGGGGGACTTTAAGTGCCAAGTTTCAGGAGTTTTTAAGTGTGTTACTAACTTTGAAGTCAAGCTGTCTTCCCCTCACTTAATGCGTTGACTCTTCCCCTCAGATGCCCCAGATGCCCTGGATCTGTGGAGACACTACCATGCTGGAACAGATCGAGAGGAAACGTACCCTCTGCATGGAGATCCGCTCCAGACAGCACCCGCACCTTCAGAGATCCCTGGAGAGGCCTCCTCCTCCCCCTCCGGACAGGAGCGAGGAGCGGCACCAGGAGCGGCACAGTCAGTGCAAGCAGGAAAGTGCGTCAGTCCTCCCGGGCTGGGGGAAAAGCAGCGGGGCCAAAAAGATCCGTCCTCCCCCTTACCCTACACAGACAACCGTGTTCTGGGACACGGCCATCTGACAGTAACAACACACTCACACCTCCCTGCCGCCACACAACCCCCAGTTACCCACTCCCTCTTTTTCCTCTGGGCTGTGCTGATTCTTCGTCAGGACGGCCAATAAGAGCACCAGGGGGGATGATACTCGCTGATGTCAAAGGACAATGGTGGTTACCATAGCAATATTTCTGCTCGTTCAGGTTGTCATGTTTTCTTATCATCACTGGTGATATTTGATATTTTTCTATTTCCCGTGATTGGATTCTTGTAATATAATTAGTAGAATAGATATTTGATGAATAGATATTTTCTAAATGAGATGGGGATTAAAAAGCAGCTTAAATGATGTATAGTAGATGTAGATGCAATCTAATGTTTGTTTTTATGTTATTTTTGTTTTGGTTCTTTTACATTTGAAAGCATAATCTATCAATACTTGTACTGTAGTAGCATAATTTTCTTATGCCCAACTCTTTTTTTGTGCTCAAGGGCACTAAAATGAATGGACTATTCAATTCTGTCTATATATACTTTACATTTTCACTGTTGTATTGTAAGTTGAGGAGTTAACGTCAACGTGCTTTAGATTCCAGCGCCCTCCATGCCTGGTCCAGTATGTTGTAGAATGTACAACAGTTGGTCCTAGAACAGAAACAGGAAACTTTGTGTGCTTCAGTTTGTATATTACAGTAAGAAGCTGTGTAGTCGCTACGTCAAAGCCTTTCGAAGCGGTTTAATCGTTTTATAGGAAAAAAACCTGTTGGCTGGCATGTTGTAGAGGACGGAGAACGTGTGAGAAATGTTTCTGCTGTATTCTAAGATACACTATGAGGGTGGGTTGGGGAGGTAGTAAATTAGAACATACATTATTAACAGTATAATTTCCAAAACCAGCCAAAGCCTGTTAAAGCGAGATATAGGTGTGGTTGCACTTTGGATGACGGTTGGTTATTTGAAAATGGGGTTGGTGGCAATAGCTGGCGAGTACCAGCGCCCTTACTTTGCCATGCACACTGCAAGCACCACGACACAGTGTAAATACTTGATGCCAACGACCAGCCCGTACAATCAACACCTGAGCTTTTAGAGCATTTCTTAATTTTACTGCAGATTATAATAGCCATATGCACTTGCTTAAGAAATAACTTTCAAGATTATTGCTTATATATATATTTTTGAAAATGTTAAAAGGTAGCTGTGCCATGCAAGTTTTAATTTATTGGCGGGGAGGTAAAGCCTCAGGAGGCTGGCTGTGTGTGACATGCAGTCATCTATCATTGGTTGTCTCCGACGATATTCCCAATTCAATTGGCTGGCAACCATTTTAGAGATCAAATGGTAATGCTTTATAATAAGGATACATTAATTAACCTTAGTTCATGCAGTAATAAGCATTAACTAACAGTTAACTAATGAGTTTGTTATCATTTACTAATGATGTTCATGTTAACTAAGGCATTAATTTATACATTTATGTTTTTAGTTTACAATGAGCGTCACAAACAGCATTAATAAATGGTCAGTTATGGGTAAGTAATGCTTAAGTATCATGCTCAATCATTTAGCTACTTTAGCTTATAAGCTAGGACTCTCTACATGAGGACTATAGATTGGGTCCATGGAACTCAAACCTTTCCAAAAAGTCATAAGTCGGAGGATGGTTGGATGACTGTTACCCTTAAATAAACATTTTTAAAAACAGCTTTCTATTAATAAAATTGCTTAGCTGTGAAGTTCATGACAAATATCATGGATCCCTATCAACCATGTACCAACATTAGTTAGTATCTTCATTAACGTGTAAACTATGGTTGGAAATGTTGTGTATTTTCTTTTTGCTAACAATAGATTAATCATTAGTGATTAATAAGACACAAAATGCAAGTTTTCTTTCTTTTTCACTTTTTCCTTGTTTTTTTTTTTTTGTTTTTTTTTTTACTTTTTCTCATTTTAAGTTGAACTTTGTTTTCTTATTCAACAAATGGCTCCACCAGACGAAACAAAGTCTAATGAAGCACAATTACTGTCATTTAATGATCAAATAATACCATTGTTGTCAGATAAGTTCTTAATAACAATTATCAGTTGACTAATAATTAACATCCCTCATCTAAACCCTTGTTAAATGTAAATAAGAGACATTTCTTAACATTTACTTACTGCTTATTATTGTAATTAAATGCTTATTTCTGTATTGTTATTGCACTAATGTTAATCGTCTATTTATAAATTATTAAATAATTACTGAATTAAGGCCTTAATTAAAGGTAGAATCAGTAGAATTTTTGGGAAATGTTTTGGGATGATAAATTATCATGAGTGCAGCAAAGTAATCAGAAAATAATGAAATCCAGGCAGAGAGCCAGGTTCTTAACTTAAGTCATGACTAAAAGGGATTATGTGCATATTAGTTTATACATTTTTCTTTTTTCTTTTTTTTGTTTTTTAAGGAAAATGTTGCTTATTGTGCCTTTAGCATGAGCATCATTTGTAAATGATACTAAACATATTAATTTACTGTTAATGAACTTCACGAACTAATGTTAATTAATGTACCCTTATTGTAAAGTGTTACCGATCAAATCATTTAAGGACCTATAACATGGCAGCAGCTCTACCCAGTCGAGCAGACAGGGGTTGCACAAAGGCCTACAAATCTTTTAGGCTTTGAAAAAGAAGTAACTGCACTACCCATCATATTCCATGACATTTAATCAGGCTGATTACATACATGTCCCTCTCCCCCTGCTCTCTCCCTCTACCTCAACCTCCTACTCACATCATCTAAATTGGTTCTCTTAGCACATTAAAATGCAATGTTGACATTGCCAAAATGGTGTGGGTTTGACAAATGAGCTAAACCCTCAAGAGTGGAGTGCAAGTGCAGTACCCCCTCTCTGGTGAGAATCAACGCTACAGAGGTCCCTCTGTGTTTTACCTGTATGTGTGTGTGAGGGAGAGAGCTGCGTGTGTTTGCGCGTGAGCGTGTGTGTGTGTGTGTGTGTGTGAGTGAGTGCCAAGCTACACTGTATGCAAGTTGAATCTTTAAAAATGATTGTTTTGAGACATTCACTCCGCCTGATCCATGATGTTGGTGGGTGGAGGCTGGAAATGTAATAATGATGATGTACAATCTTTTTGTGTGTATAAACGTGCACTGTGAAAAGGTAGGGAGAGCACCGCACTGTCAGAGTCCTCTGTCTTATTGCACTGAGTGTTCTCTTGTTTTGCGTAATAAAAAAGAAAAGGAAAAAACATGTTTGAGGAAAAAAGTACTGTATTCTGATTGTCACTTGGGTTCTGTTGAGAGAAATAAATAAATATGAACTTGAAACCCGCTATGGAAAACTGCATACTGTGGAAATTATTCATTTTATTCTGTCTTGGGATTTTTGCATGTAGGCTGTTGTAACTGTAGTAGCTGTTGAACTCTGAATGACTCATGATGTTAAAACTTTTTTAATTGAAGATCTCAACTTAGATGAAGGAACGGTCATCTGAATATTTCTCCAAAGGAGAATAATTTAGGATTTCAGCACTAGTCTCTGGGAAAGATGGAGGATTATCTGATGTGAGGTTGCATAAAGTGCTAATCAATAGGCAGTGTATTACCACCTAAAAATCAATTTCAGTTTAGGTGTACACTATATTTAGAATATTTTCACAGCTTTATCTTTCCCTCAGACAGCTTTTCCCATTGGGAAACCACTGTTACAAAAGAAAAATATCACTCTCCAAACCAACCAAACTCCATGGGCAAAATCAGTAATTTTGCCTTGCAGAACAAGGGAGTTGTTGGTCTACCACTGCCTCAGTCTGTCAGTTTGTTTGTGTTGGTGTGTGACTTTAATGTTTTAAAAGGGATTTGGATTCACCAAATTCACACAGGAGCACAAACAAACTAAAAGATCCAGGCACGAGTAGACCAACAACATCCATGTTCTGCAAGGTAAAATTATAGATTTCACCAATGGAATTTGGTTGCTGAAGACAATGACCTTGTCAAGAGCAGTTCATTGCTCAGCTTGCATGCTGGTGGTCCTCTCTGCTTCCACAAACATAGGGTGTGCCGACTGACGTCTTCTGAAGCTAACCCACTTACTATCGATAAGTACCTCATACACTCCCACATCAGATCAGGTACAGCAGCAAGATTTTTTTTAATATACATTATTTATTTAGCTTTGTTTTTCACAATTCACAAAGATACATTATAACAAAACACAATGTAAGACTTCCTAATGAAAAAAACAAAAACAGGGTAATGACATTATGTCAAAGAGATATAAGCCACCACAGAATCATATGGTATGCATTGGTGTTACATTTGCATTATCGAGGAATATATGACCTTCAGGTTTCCAAAGCTTCACCCAGCTCACAATTTTCCAAGAATGTAAGAAAGGGACCTCATTCTGTATGTTAGCTGTGTCAAAGTCAGTGACCAACAGATGGGCTTTTCACATCTTTCCGACAAAAACAGATCAAACTTTTTTAGTTTCCTTGCTGCAAATTAAGAATAAAGAGTTTAAAGAATGCAAAGAAATTGTGGAAAGGAAACTAAAAAAAACTTTTTTAGGAAATATTTTTAGTTTCCTTGGCTGAGGACTGGATACAAGGTAATTTGAGAAGTTCATGTTATAATCCAGAACTTTAGTGTCTTAGTACAGTTAATGAAATAAGGTGCCTTTCTCTGCATTGAGTTTGACACAAAAATCAGGTTTATTTTGATTCATCATATAGTAACATAAGTCCTCATGATCCAATTATTTGTAATCAGTTTGAGATGGGTATCAAATGTATTTACTGAGCATCTCTCACTCCACTCCCCCTCTGAAATATCTTATTAAAAGTCACTTATCTATTGAGTTGTACAGCAGCAAGATGATCAATTATAACACATTTTCATTATTAGAAATAGCACCTCATTGAACATGACAGGAAAAAGACAGTGACAGGACCATTGTATAAAAAAAGTTACTCAGGGTGAAAGACAGACAGCATTTGGTGACAAAAAATGTAGCTTAACAATTTAGTCGGTGAATTTATCTGAGTGGTAATCAGAATTGAAAATGGAATAGCTTAAAAGGGTTAAAAGTTAGAAATAAAACTGACAAGAGGTCTTTTATTATTCTCTGAGGCAGACGTGACACTGACTGGCCTTGCGTCGCTGTTGGTCACCTGCCTTGATAGTGCCAGGTCTCGGGGTGATAAACTGCTCTGCTGGAGTGACAGTGGTCAGCCAAAAACTGTAGAGGTTGCCAAAGTAGGAACAGGAACCGCGTGCGCCCTGACACTCTATGAAGGGGTGAGTCCGGAAATCCTTGAGGCAGCTACCAGTAGAAGTCAGAGACTGGCCGCCCCCCTCATCACCTGACCCTGTGTGCTGGAGGGAAGAGGGAAGCAGGCACACAATCAGTGAGCCCATACACTCTTAGAAATAAAGGTGCTAAATAGAACCATAAAGGATTCTTGGAACACTTTCAGAGAGTTATACCTAAAACCAAATGATTATACATCAAACTATCTGTGAAAGGTTTCACCCAGAACCCACTATGAGAGGTTCTTACAGAGAACCCTTCTATGGTGTAATGCTTCCACAAGAACCCTGTCATGAGGCTTTTATCTAGAACACATCTGGCAGGGTTTACCAAGAAGCTTTTTTTGTTATTCCAAAGATTTTATCTAGAATCCACCGAACCCTTGTTTTGAAGAACGTGGCATTTTCTTTCATGCTTACAATCAAACTTTTTTTTTATCACACTCACCAGGAGGAAAGAGTATCCCGTCCAAAGACTCCTCCAGCCACGTGGGCACGGAGGCACATTCTCATCTTGGCTGTGAAATGCCACCGCAGGCGCAACTGTCTCGCACACCACACAGCGGCTGATGTGGGAGCTAATCTCATGGCCAAAGAGTGGCATCATGGGTATAGGAGCGGTAGTAGAGAGCCAATAGGATTTGTCGTTGCGACTGGAGAAATGACAGGCAGCTTTGTTGCAGTAGGAGAAAGGCATGGTGGAGAAAACACGGAGGCAGGAGCCGGCCTGGCCTACAGGAGAGAGAGAAAGTAAAAGAGAAAGGGGAAGAAGTTTTTTTTTAATCAACCCTATAAACTCGCAGACTGATGGATAAACTAATTTCAAAACACCAACAAAGTTATCATTTAACACAGACTCTTACCGAGGTCTTGAGTGTGCGCCTTCTCTTGTCCCTCCAAGTAGACCAGACTGTATCCCACCCAAAGCTCACTGCTGCCTTCAGGGCACCGTGGCACCTGAACTGACTGGCTGTGAATAACCAGAAGCAAGCCCGACCTCACAGACGCCCCACGGCCTCGCTCACCTGGATCACCCGGTGAACCTGGGATACCTGGAGGATGGAAGGATTCAAGAAGTAGCCAGGTGAGGACAAGAGGGAGGACGAGATTAAATGACCTATGTATTGGAGGCTGTTTATTGCTGTATCTGCAGCTGTGAATGACCAAAACTTCATCCAGACTTTCTGACAGAAAATAAGTGTCTCGTTTAAGGAGACTATAATGCCTCTGGCAGTTATAAGTCCAGTGGAGTTTCTTGTATAGAACAGCCGTATTTCATGTTGGGCATCCTGACAAAATCTAATCCTGAATGAAAGGGATAGTTTGGATTATTTAATGTGGGGTTGTATGAGGTACTTATCAATAGTCAGTGTGTAATCTGCAGTAGGTGGCAGTGGGCACAGTGTTTCAGTGTTTTAAAAGGATAGTTCTGATGAGGGGCAGATGTGTACACACATATACAAAAATTATTTATTTTGCCCATCAAGTTTGGTTGGTTTGGAAGAGCAATATTTGCCTTATATAATAGCAGTTTCCTGGCAGAAAGGGCTGTCTGATGGCAAGGCAGAGTGGTGAAAATATAGTGTATTCTTCAACTGATACTGATTTTGGGTAGCTTAAATGCCTGTCCACAGCAGTTCATTCACGTAGCCTCTATGCTGGTACTCCTCTCTGTTTCTCCATACTGGGAGCCAACAGCCACCTACAGTAGGTAATACACTGACTATCAAACAGTATGTCATACAACCCCATATCAAACAATCCAAACTATCCTTCAAAACAGTGCAAAATTTTGGATTGTTAAATTTCTGTGGCTAATTATTCACCTTGAGGTCCAGTGAATCCTCGTTGACCAACATTTCCCGGGTCTCCAACAGGACCATTAAGACCAGGAAGACCTAAGCCATCATTGCCCTTATACCCTCTGGGACCCTTCTCTCCTGGAACACACAGATACAAACAAGGACAAGTATACACATAAAGACAACTGAGGATGATTAAAAAAGACACACAATACAGATTCAATCAGACAGTAGTCCAGGCATAATGACACTAAAGGTCTTACTCTGGTGATGCCTAGATTCCTAGCATCAGGCTTAATGTATTCAGATAGGTACCCACAGGATGACTGTATTTTTTGAGTTCAACTGAAGAAAATTCATACTAATATCTAGTTTCTTGAAACTTTTAGGTTCTCATGCAAAGAACTCAGCACACTGAGGTCAGTGAGCTTAACAGGGAAATATAGCATTATGTTGTCAACATAACAGTGGAAGGAAACAGCATGTCTATGAATAATAAGCATATAAAAAGCATGTAAAATTGGTCCCAATATGAGATTCTCTTGCCTTTACGTCCTGGAGTCCCAGGAGGACCCACATCACCAAGGAATCCCACAGATCCTGGATGACCACGTGGTCCTGGGGGTCCAAAGGGACTCTTCAATTGGATTCCACTGAGGGAATCACCACGAGCACCTTTGACACCTGAAACAAAACTTAATATACTGATTGTCTGTAGTTACATATATCACAACATTTTAGTAGTATCGAACGAGTAAAGGCTAAGTAAAGGCAAAATGCAAAAAAAGTGTTGCCGTAAAACTATGGTCATATCTCTTGGCTAGAGTGCCCCTCACCTATGTTTCCAGCTGGACCAGTTACTCCCTTGCGGCCTGGAGCCCCAGGGATGCCTGTCTGACCTTTATATCCTAGAGGACCCCTAGGACCAGCAGGACCTCTCTCACCTGTCAGAGAGCAGGAACATTTAGGGTGCGTTCAAGTGGAGCAAAACTCTGTAAATACTGATGGCAGCAATCTCTGCACTGTACTGCACCTTTTGGTCCTGAATAGCCTAAGTAGTCCTGGGGTCCAGGAGGTCCTTGGGGGCCCTTAACCCCCTTGCGACCTGGTAACCCAGGGAGGCCTGGGTGGCCAGGGTCTCCTTTGGAGAAATAGATGCTGCCTGGAGGGCCCTGTTCTCCAGGAGGACCTAAAAGCCCAACACAAATACCCAGCTCATGTACATGCATGCAAAAATGTTTGTTCCTAAATGTGGCTACACAAAAAATGAGATGAAACAAAAGAGGAACAGATGAACATGAATAGCCACACACACACACACACCTGGGATTCCTGTAGGTCCTTCATATCCCACATCCCCGTCGGGTCCCAGCGAGGGCGTGGGGCAATTTATGCCAGGGTAACCATGTTCACCTACGCAGCCAGGAAGACCTGAGGGAAGAAATACAGAAAAGTTTAATATCTTATCTCAGAGTATAGTATACCATACTAAACAAAAGTAGGATGAAAAACAGCAAATAGAGTGCAATGAAATGAATGATAACAAAAACACAATACAATCTGGGTGAACATATTACATACACTTATTGCAAAATCATCATTGTATCACTGTACTATTTTCATTGGACTTATACTGGAAGTGCTGTAAAGAGACAATAACTCAAAATGGGCTAAAGTGAATTCAAAACTGTTCAAAACACATGAATTAGATCCACTATTTATAATAACAGATATGATACCTGTGTCACCAGGTTGGCCCCTCTGGCCTTTAGGCCCAGGAAGAGTGCCCCCTGGAGGCCCTGGGAGGCCCTTGGAACCTTTGACTCCAGGAAAACCATCTGGTCCTCGAGGGCCAATTATATTTATGCCTTGAAACAATAAACCAGTACATTCAAGTCACAGAGTAAAATGTTATAACATACTATGATCTCATGTGCATTGACTAAATGAAATAAAGATAATCAGTACCAACAGAAACAACATAGAAGACAAGCAAAGAAATTATTGCTAAACTATGCTGAAAATGTCACTAAATTTTTTTTTAGCCCTCTTACCACTTGCTCCTTTAATTCCTTTTGGACCTCTAAGCCCATCCAGTCCATCCAGACCTGGCACTCCAGAAGGCCCTAACATAAAATCACAATACAGTGTGAGATTAATCCTGTTTACAGGATTCCTTACCACCACAACACAAATAACACAGCAGACACACACAAAGTGTGTATCCCGTCTTTCCAGTGATTGAAGAAATACCTGATATTATATTCATACCTGGAGGCCCATGTGGACCAGGTGGGCCCAGTGCTCCCACACCTCCAGGACCACCTGGAAAGCCTGGAGGACCTGGAAGACCTGTTGGGCCATGAGGCCCAGGGAAGCCTGTAAAGACAGACAGACAGACACACACACACACACACACACACACACACACACCAGCGCTCAAACCAACATGAATACAAAAAATGTATAAATTAATTATATTATATAATTATTATATATTAATTATAATTAATTATTAATTATATTAATTATAAATTTGAAGACAGTGGAAAGTTATTTATTGCCATCGATGTATGTGTGTCTTTAAGTATTTTACAATATAAATGGCCTGTATATTATGGGAGAACAAATTATCCTGGTTAGTGGCACTGTGTCTTTACACATATTTTTTTTTTATCTATTAAATTTTTTCCTGTGATGATCTAATATCCAACCATAACTGAGCACTCATAAGTTCAGAGGTGAACATCAGCAGTGTTACTTCATTTATCCACTTTTGAAATGAGTGCTGCAGTATATTACTTTTTTCATTCGACTATCCACAGGAAATCACCTGGTCCTCCTGGTCTTCCTGGTTCCCCGGGAGTGCCGTGTTGTCCAGGCTGTCCTGACCTTCCCGGGGGTCCTGGGTAACCTGGATCTCCTGGATACCCGCTAGGTGCTGAGGGGATATTGGGGATTTGGGATTGGGTTTGGGGGACATACATTTATTTTCAGTTATATATCTATTTACAGAAGAGACGATATGTGGATATGATTTTTGTTTCTGATGTTTCCAGTCCTTCCTCATTATTTCTAAACTAATTTCAGAATACATTTTCTGTTCAGTGTGGTATTTTCTTAACTCACAACATGGTCCATTTTCCCCTGGCAACCCTTTGGGTCCTGGTGGACCAGGTTGTCCATAAGATGGCCCTGGTTCACCTGGAACAGATTTGGACAGGGGTCATCAGGTTCAACTAAATGACACAGATATGAAATCCTGAGATAGGGTTAGCGTTGAACTTTATTGTTTTATATACTGTGTTTCAACATTATATCATATATTGATAAACCAGACATCAAATCATTCAATCTGCTGTCTATTCACATCTTGTTGTAAACTGCAATTTCTCTCCATGACATGAAACACCTGAAAACACCCTAACCCTAACCCCTTTGACTCACCCTTGAGCCCTTCAGGTCCCGGTAAACCTGGGTTACCCGTACATCCATTAAGCCCTGGATCTCCCTTTAACAGACAACAGATTCAGACTATTAAACATAATGACGATTACACATAATGGAGAGATAATAAAAAAAAAAGTGCACTGACAGACTCTACAATTATGAGACAATAACTGTTCATTGTGTACCTGATCACCAACATGGCCAAGATGTCCTCTTGGACCAGGAAAACCTTTGATTCCAGGGTACCCAGGAGGTCCTGGTATTCCTCCCCTGCCTGGAGCACCAGTGTTACCTTTAAGCCCTTGCACACCAGGCCACCCATCAGACCCTGAATCACCTGGCACTCCCCTTGGGCCCTTTGAACCTGTAAGCAACAAAACAAACTAAAATATGGTCCTGTACTGTTTATTACCATCTGTTGCTGCTTTTTGTAACAAAGTGACAAGCAGTTTAACAAAATCTTGTTTTAAAGCATTGTTTAAGTTAAGTGACAGCTCCATTGCCTGCAAATCCTTGTGGTCCTCGTACTCCAGTCCTTCCTGAAAATCCTGCTGGGCCTTTAGTCATATTCATGATCCTTGATGGTCCTGGTGCTCCTGGTGGACCACGTGAGCCTGAGTGGACCACAGAGTTCAGGTGAAATTGTTGCCAATCATAAAGTACACTGAAAGCAATATAACCAATAGCTGTATAGCCACTTCTGTAGCTGTATAGTCTATTCTGGACAAGTTCTGGTCAGGACTAAGTGGTACAACTATCTTTTTTTATGGTTTGTCCTCACGTCTAGATATTGGGTTGACCCTCTAGATTTTGCTACCCTGCTACCATCATGTGACTCTAAATAATGATTACATGTATAGGGCCTGAGATATATTTGATGTTTTCAAATTTAAAAATAATTGGCAAAAGATACTGAAGACTGAGCATGGCTATCACACACATGATGTATGTATACAGAGACTTACCTTTATGACCAGGTGCTCCTGGGTTTCCTGGGTCTCCTGGGCGCCCATCAAAACCCCTCTCTCCCTGTTTACCTCTAGGTCCTGGTGGTCCAGGACGGCCTGGTAAACCTGTGGTCCCAGCCCTGCCTGGATTCCCCCTTTCACCTAGATTTATTGAAAGAAAAGTCCCATTTCAATCAGGACAGACTAGTTTAGTGGTATAAAGCATTGGTGTGGACTAGATTTCTGTGTAGATCATTTTTTGTGGGTCAGTACATGAATCTTGTTAGTGCCACCTCTCCAGCTTGGAGTGTGATGCTAATGTTGGTGGGAAATGTGGTGATCAGATGCTGGGATCACCGCCAGGATCTGGAGACAGTTTAAGCCAAAGTATTCCAGATACAAGTGTTGCTATCTTATACTGGTGATGTCACATGAAGCCAGAGTCTCTGCAATAGTGATCAGGGTCGGAGCTGCAGTATTGAGGTGCCACCCATTCACCTGACTAAATAGCAAGTAGGGCTAAGCAGGGCTCATTATGATGTGAAACTCCCCTTCAAATGAGTCCCTCTGGACAGAATTTCTGACCTATATTGCAACCAGTCATGAGGGGCGATCTAGATGTTGTGGCTCCACTTTTGGGGGACTCTCATGTTGACTATCTTTATATATGCTAATGGTATAGAGGTACAGGTGAGTTGGGTGAGTTAATGAAAGTGTTCTGAATGGAAACTAGCTCCTGTGTGTCATTGGAGATACAGGTGGTGTGATCAAGCACTTGTCCGATTCTATGCTGAAACGGTTTTACATTAAATAAAATGATGAGGTGAAAACATAATGCTTTTAAGTGAAGTTTCAAATCGAGACAGGCCAGTGATTCACCTTTCTGTCCTGGCCAGCCGTCTATCCCAGGATCTCCTGAGAGACCAGTGCTGCCTCTTGGTCCAGCTGGACCCGGCAGACCAGGAGGGCCTTGGAAACCTTGTGGACCCCTCCGTCCAGCACCAGGTGGACCTACATCTCCCTTAAAACCCTTCTGACCAGGGTAGCCTATGCAAGATAATATAATTCAAGAGAAAGAAATAGTTTATGCTTAATAGGTGGTTAGATGGTGGCAGCACAATAAAATATTAAGTAATGTACTCTGGAAATAATCTTGACAACATTTTAAGTGACATTCAGGGGAACATTTGCAATGACAGCAAGGTATCTATAATTTTCTTTGCTGCTGCTGTGTGCTCACCTGGTATTCCCCTCGGACCAGGGTTTCCTGGAGGTCCTGAAGGGCCTGGTGATCCATGCAGGTCACATATGGTGCAGGGTGGGCCTATGGGGCCAGTGGCCCCAATGTCACCATTGACTCCTCTCTCACCTTTATAACCTGGTTGTCCAGGTGGGCCTTGTACCCCTGTAATTCAGAGACACTGATGGTAAACCAATTCTAATGTACAGTAAAGAATGAGAAGTACACTGTAACAGTTTCTGTGATACAAGACACATTAACTAAAAGTTGTTGAGTGTTTTTTGTGTTACCTAAATGTAAATGAAACTTACCTGGGGACCCTGGGCTTCCAGGAATGCCACGAGGTCCACTTCTCCCCACAGCCCCAGGACGGCCAGGTGGACCAGTAGTGCCTGGCCTGGCAGAAAAAGCATCTCCTGGGGCACCCTTCCTGCCTGGGGGTCCTGGTAACCCTTGACTGCCTTGAGGACCCTCAAGACTAACTCCTCTGGGACCAGGGTCACCTGGGTCCCCATCTAAACCTCGAGGTCCTTTTACAAATAAGACAAACACATGTAAGTGTACAAACAACCCTCCTAATAGTACAATAATTGACCCTTCCTAAGTCCCACCCCTTTTCACTCTGTTCACCAATAACAGTTGAGCAAGCTTGGTATCTGGTGGAACCTTGGTCAATTTTCTCCTTTCCTTTTTCCTGTACTTAGATATGCTATGTGCTACGCTTGTCTATGTCGAAAGGAAAAGGACATTATGAAGATGGTTAAAAGATGCTGCTGGAGGACCTGAAAAATGTGACATATGTAGTTACATCTTAAAATAACTAATGTTAGGAAAACACTTGCTAACTAGCTAGCTAACAACTGATGTAGATTACCAAGCTACTTTGCCAGTATTCTGCTAACATTAGCAATCAGATGTAACTAACTAGGTAATGTTTGATACAATAAACAGGAAAGGAGAAAGTTGTTCGAGCTTCTGTCAGATACCACATTTCTCAACTTCTATTGGAGTACAGTGCGAAAAGTGGCGGATCAATAAATTATTATCTGACAATTTTCCTGCAGTGCAGATGCTTGATGATCCACAAACTTGAACCTGAGCCCTCCAATGTAGGAAGATCTTTGACAAAATTGTGTAGAATTTAAAAACAATTGAAACATTATAGAGAGTCATTACCTTGCAGTCCAGTCCCTCCAGTTGCAATGTCATCTCCTTTCAAGCCTTTAGGGCCTGGGTATCCTGGAAGTCCCTGGACACCGTCTCTTCCTGGTTCACCTGGAATCCCTACAAGGTGCCAAAGAAAAGTAAAGTTGACTTGAGACATAAGCTGACCATGTTTCAAGAGACATAGACCATGTTTCTTTCATGACTTGTGGCTTATTATGTTCAACCAACTCTGCTAACAAATACATCATTTGTATTTAGGACCCATTTTATGTGACCCTGACAGTGGTGAGATGACACATTTACCTGCACTTTACAAAAGACTGATCAACAATAATTGCACTTGGAGTGGCCAACAAACAATGCATCAGTCACCTTTGACAAATAAATGAAATGTTTACAGTGCCTGGTGCAGTGACTATTTTTTAAGATATCATGTGTAACACAAACGAGATTTACCTGGTGATCCTCGCTCACCCGTAGGACCAGGTGATCCAACGTCGATTTCATGACAGCATCTCTCAATTTCACCTGGTGACATAAAAAAGATTTTTGAGTCAATGCCACTGGGCTTAATGTGGGAAGGAGTGTACTGACACCAACTGAGAATCCCTGAATTTAACCCAGCCTCTCACCTGGAGGGCCTGGTGGTCCAGGAAATCCTGGTAGGCCAGGAATTCCCCGATTTCCTTGAGGTCCAGGTAGCCCCTTAGGCCCTGGAATACCAGGACCTGGGGGGCCTACAAGCCCTGGAAACCCTTTGGGTCCTGCAACACCAGGGTAACCTTTGGGACCAGGTAATCCTATATATCCAGCACCAGAACCCTGCAAAAACATTACATGATATCGTAACTCTAAAGTATAGTATAGCAAAGCATTTTACATGTACAGTATAATTCACTATGTAAACAATTAACCATACAACTATCAATGAGTTTTAGAACTTAAAATGCACACACTCACTGGTGGTCCAGGGTCACCTGCAGGGCCAGGGGGAGCATCCTGTCCTGGCCTACCTGATGTTCCAGGAGGACCAGAGTGTCCAGGGACTCCTTGGTCACCTTTGACACCTTTCAACAACAAAAGGAAAGGCCATAAATGTTTAGTAAATCTTGCTGTGTCTGTGTGTATATATATATGTATGTTGCTGCTGTGCCTCCGTCGAGGAGACTGTTGTTACTATGGTTGATGCTGGACCATATTTGCCATGACTTTTTCAAAGAGTGGTAATCAAACCACTGGTTTTAATGATAATTAAAATGTGAAATGTAAATAATAACAGTCTGGAGTTTTAGCTCGGTTTACTGTGAAACTGGTTACAATGGAAAGATTCTTATTTTCAGGTACGGATGTAATGATCCCAAAACCTCAAGTATGATAATACCCTGATAAAAAGTCCACAATACATTATTTATCTGATGTGTGCAACATCTTAATTTAGCCTGCGTCTGCCTTCTTTCTTTAATAAAAAGAAGTAAAAGTAACCAGTAATGACCTAAGCATGTAAAAAATATTGCTGTGAATTGTCTTTGGCAACGAATGTTTGAATCATGCGTTTACAATTTCAAAATAAAAACAATGCAGCAATCCACAGTTGTCCTTTCATTAGAAAATTAAATAAAATTAAAGTAAATTTAAAAGATAACCAGATACTATCATAGTAGATATGATTACAGTATGGTACAGTATTGATATCACCACATTTGGTATATTGTTATATCCTTAATTTCACTGATTATACACCAAGAAAATCATACTTGTGAATACCATATGCCATGCCAATAAAAATCCTGTAAATCTTACACCACGGTCCCTTAAAATACCTACATACACTTTGCTCGTATGACAAAACTGTGTATAATACGGGTTCAACAGGTGCTCACCTTTACCACCTACCACAAAAGAGTCACCTTTTTGACCCTTATGCCCCTTTGAACCAGGAAGTCCTGGAGAGCCCTGCGAGACAACACAAATGAAATAGCAAATTATGTTTCTGAGGCTATAACAAAGAACAGACTGCACTTAATTATACGCTTTGTGTCCTGCTGTCCTTACGTCTGGTCCTTGTGGACCTTCATATCCACTCAGTCCTGGGTCTCCCTTAATTCCTTTAGTTCCAGGTAACCCTGGAGGTCCTGGATAACCAATTGGACCAGGGGGCCCTATGTTTCCCCCACCAGACGTACATGGGCATTCCCCAGGACAACCTATAGGAAACACAGATGGCAAATATATGACTATGTTGCAGTGCTTTCTTATACTTTTATATAGCCTAATTTGTCCTGTTTGTATAGTGCTATATATAGCAGGATAACAGGATGTTTTTAGATTCCACCAGATCTCAGTAGACAAAGAAGAACACAATCCCTGCTTGTAAGATCAACTAATGCTTACAAACTGTCATAGATTACCTTTAATTCCTTTGGGCCCTATGTTTCCAAGAGATCCTTTGGGTCCTATGTCTCCAGGGTCCCCTGGATCACCAGGCTCACAGTAGTAATCTGTGGGTCAGCCAGCCACAAATATTGACCAATATACATTTAGAACCCCTGCGAGTAGTTCTATTGCAAAGTTGATTTAAATATGATGAGACTTTCATCAGACATAAGGGAGACCTCACCTCCACATCCTGATCCGATCACATCATGTATGCCACAAGCCAGACGGTAAGTCCACATTCAAATGAACATATGCAAAAACACATGACAAGCTCACAATTATTCAAATTATGAAATTACATTTGTGAGATTCACTAAGATATAGGAAACTGTTTTGTGTTAAATATGAAGGAAGTACTAATTTGCATACCTGGACGACCTGGGGGGCCCATTTCACCTTTACGCCCGAGGTGTCCTTTAGCTCCTTTTGGTCCAAGAGATGGATTAGGTAAGTTACTATACAGTCCTGGCTCTCCCTTGTAGCCCTTGGGACCAGGCAGCCCTCTTGGACCAGGCAGGCCCGGCTCCTCTGGGAACGTGTGAGAGACAACGTGAACCCTCAAGTAAGGTTGGATCAAGACTGAATATTTTTAACTTTGCCATGAAATAAAAGGGGCAACAAAAGGCCTGGTAGTCTGCAGATGACACTGACTTATAGTACCATACTTATATCTGCAAAACCATGTCTGTCATGAATAGCTGGGCTGTCAGATTGAAGGAACACGCCAAGTGACGAGATAAAATTGGTTGTTATTGTTATTGTTATTGGTTGCAAGTAGCTCCTGGAAGAAATGTGACTTGATTTTATGTTTTTTTACACACCTTAATTCCAAATTAAGTCTGCTTGGGTTGTAATTTGTGTCAGCGACTTTGTGGCCATTATGAAGAGAATATTATTGCCAATATGAGTGTCGGAGGACAGAGCAGAGGAATTGATCAAATCTTGACCAGAGTGAGTGATATGCTCAGTGGTATACCGTCAGACGTAAGGTAAAAGTTAAGAGACCAGAAACAAAGGTTGAAGTCGGACCTGGTATTGTGTGCCCTGGAAGACCAGGAATTCCAGGCTGGCCCATTGCCCCAGGGTCACCTGGGAGTCCAAATGGTCCAGGATACCCACGGTCACCTTTAGCACCTGAACCATACAGGCATACAACAGAGAAAAAGTTATGATTATACTCATAAGGTAATTATGGTTGTTTAGCCTCACAGGAAGGTTTACATGTTTTAGTCATCATTGTTAAAGCAAAAGAGCATATCAGAAAATTTAAAGTCATATTCTACAAAAAGTAGTGTATCCAGCCATGTTATGGTGGAAATATGGCCGCTGAAAACATACAGATAAACAAAGGAGAAGTGGATTATGCTGCAGGAGTGGTTTTAGAAGTTTCTATGGTTCCAACTTCTCATGTTGTCCATTTCTGTATATGTCAATGGCCAAAACAATAAGACCAAGTTTGTAAACTACTAGACTTTAATTTTTTCAAAACATTTCACATTATCATATTGAAAATATAAAATGTACATACATGTGTGGCCACATGTAGCTCAACCAGTGAGGAGAGTGTAATTACTGCTATGGTCTCACCTCTAGTATCAGCTCCATTCAGAAACTGCTCGGGACCTGGAGGACCTGGATCTCCTGAATAACCCTGTTAGATGCAAAGTCAAACATGGAAGCTGTAGTCATGAACAGAATATGCTCCTGATGTATATAATACTGCTGAAGATGAGAAGCATGGTGAAGCAACACTGGTCTTGTCCAGTAAATGTGATAATCCCACTGAGCAACCACCAGAGGGCAGCAGAGAAGAAAGATTGTTTTTCTTTAGTTTTTTCATTATTTGAAGGTGAGCAAAGGGATCACAAATTACAGCACACGTCTGCCCTGCTGGAGAACATAGATCCTAGTCATCAATATCAAAGTGAGTCCTTCAAGCTTCCCTCGCTGTGCTGCTCTACGTTTTCAGTGTGATGGTCCGTTTTTACAGAAAATGTTATTCTATTTGCACTTCACAGAAACTTGCTAATTTTGTCCAGATTGTAATGTAGATTACTTTGATGCTCATTCTCACCTTTGGCCCAATTCTTCCAATGAGACCTGGAAGTCCTCTGTCTCCGTGGAGACCCTGAAAATACAGTATATCAGTGTACTGAACCTATAAAAAGCTGTCTAGGTATAGTAAGTGATTAATCATGTTACAGGTCTACCTCAGGTCCTGGGGTTCCATCTCTACCAGGATATCCTGGAGGACCCTAGAGATGAAAAACAATGAAGTGAATATTGTGTGTGTTTGTCTGTTTAAACTTTAAACAAAAAGATATACACACATGCTTTTAGTCTCTATTGCATAGTCCAATTTAGGTCACCTACCCGTGCTCCAGGAAAACCAGGGATTCCTTGCTCTCCTTTAATATTTTGACTGCTGTAGTCTCCTAAACCACCCTGATAAGGAATAAAACACAAATGAAATACCTCTCTCTTCTCTCAGACAGACCTGTAGACTAACATACAAGATACACTCACGCTCGGGCCTCTTGGTCCACATGGTCCAGGAAGACCTGGGTCTCCCTGAGAAGTAGAAGAGAAAATAATGAAAAATTACAGCAAAGAGAAGAAGAGCTTGATTGAAAGAACATAAGTAAAAACATAAGTTTGAGTTTTCCATACAGTAGTTTGTGTAAATACAAATGAGAGTTTTTCCTTCACCTTGTAACCTTTGGGTGGAAGAATGACAGGAGGAAATTCTACGATTTCTTCTGGTCCTGGTGGGCCAGGTTTGCCCGGCTCACCCTGTAAAGTGAATTAAAGGGGCTGAGAAAGGGGCTGAAGACATTTGCCGGGGTTGTAAGTTGGATGCATTGATACAAATACACACACCCAGAAGCACACACTCGCATATTCACTTTAACATAGCTGCCAAAGGTGAAAATGGTTTCTTACATCATCACCTTTATCGCCTGCCAGTGATCCTCCACGGTCGCCCTAAACAATAACCAAAATTTTAGTAAGGTTTTGTGTGTGTGTGTGTGTGTGTGCACACAAAGGTGTTTTCCCTCTTTTTTCATATTATGCACTGGCAAAAATTGTGAAGCAGGTGACTCACTGGCGGTCCTCTCAAACCTTTAAGTCCTTCTGATCCCTGAAAGGAATCACACATTAAGTTTCACAAATATGTAAAGCACTGCATTTCCTTTTGCAACGTAGATCATAAATATTTGTTGTCTAATATATATACTGTGCATGTGCAGGTGTATACGGTCTTAATTATAACCTGTTTAAAAAGCATGTTTTAAAAAAAGTGAAAATTCACCTCAGGTCCAGGGAGGCCTTGAGGGCCAGTCTGGCCTTTAGGCCCGATGTCTCCTTTTCTCCCCTGAAAAAAAGAAAATCAATCATATAATTAGATAACCCTACAAGAGGTTATCAAATTAAAGAAAACCCCAGAACAGAAGCAGAGCACAGATCTGTCATCAAAATGTGGAATAAGTTGTCGACTATGATTGTTGAAGAACCCAGTGAGACAAATTTTAAAAGACTAACATTAATGAATCGACCTAACAATAGAATTCTGTAGATTCCTGTCCTATGTCCTGTCCAAACCTGTTCAGCTTCTTCACTTATAATAATTATTTAACAGTAACATAATTAAATAATAGTAACATAATTAAATAACTGTACTTTGTTTCTAGTGTTCTTGTTTTTTTTTATAACACAGTCAGTTTTCTATTTCATATTTATGCTATTTTGACTCCCAGTACTTGCCTTAATCTTAATTTATGTTTTTTGTACTTTGTTAGTTATTATGCACCAATATACCACAGCAAATTCCTTGTATGTGAAAACCTTGGCACTGTGATTCTGAAGTCTTGTTTTATATGTTTTGTTTTGTTGTGTGATATAGTGTGATTATGCTGCTCTGCTGTCAAAAAAAGAGAAAAAAAAAAACATACGGGTCGACCAAGTTCTCCATCTCTACCGGGCTGCCCCTGTAAGATAAAATGAAATGAAGATTAGAGTGACGAGAATTTAAGATGAGAATATTTACAGGCACTGTAAATTAAAAGTAACTATGAAATTGCTCAAACAGATATGACATTGGTGAATACCAGTCCATCATTGTCTGAGCTTCTCCAGACCAGGGGAACTTACAGTAGTTCCTGAGGGGTCACTAATATACACAGGTTCTCCTTTAGTTCCTTTCAGTCCAGGTGGACCCTGACAAAGACAAAATGTTTACATTAGACACACAATTAACAGAAGCTATTGAAATTAGCTCATTTATTTTGGATCATGTGGCAAAACCTTGAATCATGTTGAGTAAGAATGAAGAATAAAGAGGAATGAAGAGGATTTAACTGATAATTCCTACAGTATCTGCATATTGCATCTGCTGTATTAGTTCAGCTGCAGTTTTTCAGGGAAACATCACCATGGTTAAGATTTTTTTAAAGCTAACTGATAGCAGGCCACAGGATTCACATTCAGGCCTCTCATCAGCCTTACCACCGTCTTTACTTCTCTCTGTGCTATTTGAAAGTAAAACTACACCCTGCATTGCTGCCAAATGCTAGCATAACTCATAAATTGTGTGCTGCAGAAACCCTACGTTTGTAGATACACGACAATACAGCCTGACCCACATTAGTATTTAAATGTCAATAAGTATCAGCCAGTAGTATTCTTTTCCCAAAATGCAAACATAAACAAACATTTCTGATTATTATTCCCTTGTTTGTTTGTTTTATAAGATTTTGACCCTGTACTGACATACATTGAGTGTCACATTTTTCACTGATTCTAGATTTCCTTAAACATATACAAACACATTTTTTGCATTTCTATATTGTGATTTCTTGTTACTTGGTGGTAGTCGACATATAAACCAGTACAGATTTATCAGTCTAGATGCAATATACAGTATCTGTGTACAATAAGAGCACCAACACAGTCCTTTACACTGTGCAGAAGAATGTAAACTACATGGGTACAAATACTATAAACATATTAAGAGCAAGAAATACTGTTTCCAGGTGCATTAAGTAGATTAAATACTTTTTCTGGGAAATACTTCATAGCCAGTACAAACATGTACACACAAACAACTTAATCATGCTCAGTGACAATGTTAGTTCAACACTCAGTGTTGATGTTTATTTCATTGATTATTACTACATTAACTATACATTGCATCTGTTCTTTTAGTACAACCGCAGCTTTTCAGGGAATGATCACCATGTTTAGATTTTTAACTGCTGGAAAGAGACACAAACTCAGGTCTAATGTCTAACCACCACCCTTATCTCTGTGCTATTTGAATGTCAAACTACATCCTGCATTGCCACTAAATGCTGGCATAGGTCATAAATTGTGCAATGCACAACCCCTTCCTTTCCTGCAACAGCTAAAGGACATCTGAAGGTCTCACTCCTAACTGAATAATGGCAGGACAGAAATGTCAGAACAGGAGTTACACTCACCTGCAGCCCTCGGAGACCATCCAGACCAGGATGACCAGGGAATCCTGGTCGACCTGATGTCCCATTACAGCCGTCCAGTCCTGGCAAACCAGGCTCACCGCCTGCTCCAGGGTGGCCCTGAAAAATGTAGTGCAGTTATGGTAGTGAAGCACAATTACAGAATATAAGAAGTCACAATCATGATTCAAGTCAAATTATGCTTTACGGCATTCATAGCTTCAGGCCCATATTGCATCTGAAATAATTATATCATGCCATAATTATACATACCATAATTATATAGTGATTAAGATGAACAACTTGAGATTTTATCAAACACAAACACTTGAGTAATGAAGCAGCTGCCTACGCATAGAAGGAAACACATCCATATAATACTGTGATGTGTCCACTAGGGGGCGCACCAGACACATTTCAAATCACTGCACCATTTACTGTGTAATCTCTTATATTGTTCATCGTTGAAAATACCACATGATATATTGATAATTGAAAAAAAGTCTGAAATTATTATCAAGGTTCTATTTTTAAGGACTTTTGAGAGACTGTGGAAAAACAAATGAGGAGTACGGCAACTCAACATTTAGCTAGGCTTGACAAGATGGTGAAATCCCTTCAGAGAGTTACTTACCTATAAAAGATTATTACTGTCAGTGTGACCTGTAAGTGTCTTTTTCTGATTTGTAGATACAATTAATAAAAACTGGTTTACTCACTGGTGAGCCATCATGACCAGCAAAACCAGGAACACCAGTTTTGCCCTGAAATGTAAAAAATATGGACACAATTCAGTCATTACAAAATTAGATTACATCACTCCCACACCGTCTGTTCTCTGTCACTGGCAATAGATTATTTTGAATAAGTTTAATAATGTACACTTTTTGCAAGGACAAAGGGTTTGTTTCAACATTGGGGAGGACACATATTCAGTGGGGGGCATCCCTCAGGAAATTTTGAGCATCAAAAACTTTTTTAGGCCTTTTATGCATCAATTTATAGTGGAGATGTCTTTAATCATATAAAGGGAAACACAAAAGTCAGGCAGCAGGTGACAATTTTAAATTTATAATGAAGATAATGGAGTAAGGCTCTTAGGCGAGTGGCTTCTTCAAAATACAAGGTCTTTGCTTCTTTCATGTTTTTATTACAACAAACGCATGTGTTCTAAAAAAAAAAATACACCTAGTCTGATCATTAGCTATACTTGCATGCAGTATCTGTTCCTGTCTTAGCCACTTAGCACACACACAATATGCACATGAACATGGACACTAACTCGGGCTCCTTTGGGCCCGTCTGGGCCATGTGGTCCCTCCGCTCCCCTCCTGCCTTTCTCTCCAGGTAGCCCGTCATGTCCCCTTGGTCCCATTGGCCCCCGGAGGCCTTGCTGGCCCGGCTTCCCAGGAGCGCCCTATGTGGAGAAAAGCAATGTATATAAATCTTAAACTTCTGTTGTGAGTACCACTTTTAGGATGAAGAACACTTTTTTTTCCTTTAGAAACATTAAGCTATCTTTGGCTTTTATCCACCTCGATCAGCAACCAAGGATTTGGAATTGGCTCTTGCTTTCTCATTTACAATTTTTGGCTTTAGTAACTGTGTTTTATTACAAAAAGCTATTAGGCACAACATATGATCTGCCAAATCAAGTAATCTAATAATTTCTGGTTCGTAATTTTCACATTTTTGTATCTACTTTTTTCTTCTGTTAGTCTTTCAAGACCTTCCTCAGGAACATATAGAATAATTTTAGAGAAAAATATGAAAATATTTTCCACAGCTTTATACCTTTCTAATGAAAAAATCAACTAAAATCCAAAATGCCAATCCACTGAGAGAATAATTAGGCTAAGGATAACTTTCCAATACATAACAACATGAGAAGAAAAGAGTTATTACCCGTGCACCTTTGGCAGGAAGACATTGACAAACACTGCAGTCTCTCCCTTGACAAGGGCCCTCAATTTTACCCTAAAACAAAAAGAGACAAACTATAGCTTTAAATGCAGAGGAAACTGATCATTACTGGATTTGGGAGAGCGCTGGTGCTTGGTCGAGGCTGTATGTGTATGTGTGTGTCCAACTGGAGCAGATTACAGTCGAGGGTCAGAAGACATTAGTGGGAACATCAGATAAGGTTGTGGTTTGGGCACATGTGCCACCCCTGAGTATTTTACAGCTTTGAGAATAAGCCATGAGAATAAACACATTTCCCACGGAGTCTGGACACTCCTGACTGGATGATCAGTGTTCTCACATAAACATGGGTAAATAATACGTGTTCTGACCTTGATGAGAAAGAAAACTCACAGCACTCCATTGTTCTCATAATGTACTGAAAAACCATTTCATGAATCCACACCTCCAGATGACAAGTGTTCCCACCGACGTGTGCGTGTGAGTTTGAGCGTATAGGCAGTTTCACATTGCTGAGATGTCTGTGTGACAAACATTTAGTAAATTCTCAACGCTTACTAAATATTTGGACGGGTTTATGGTGGTGTAACATCTGTTGACCCTCTTTACTTTCTCTTTCAGTCCAAACATTCATGGCTATCTTTCGCAGCAGTCACAATAACATACAACAGTTGGCTATGTCTTAGACAGACCACTAGCATTTAGCGCATTAGCCAAATTAGGAACACTTAAACACTGGCAGGTCTCCACTGCTGCCTAACATACTGTAGCAGCTAAACAACAATTAGCTTTAAAGTATGACCAGTACAGTTTCAGATAATTTAGGACAACTCCCTGAGTCAATGAATATCAAGATCATTGTCATCAGTTAGGCCTGCTTTGTCGTTAAAAGGATCTTACTGCAGGCCTATCCAACTGGCTATTTAAAAAAACAAGCTACTTCTAGGTGTATGGGTGTTTACATTGTTTTATTAGTGTGCTGATGATCCCATTCATTGCTTACGTCTGATTTTATGAAACACAGACTTTTATTATTTTGAGAAGTCTTAATTTGGGCTGTTTAAGCAGAGGGAATTTAGGCGAGTCAAACTGAATGAAAAAGAGATGTTAATTGCAACAGCGTGATTTTTTTAAACAACAAGCTACTTCTAATCTAGAATTACAATGGTGCATTGTTTTTTTTTTTTACTGAAAATAAAAACTAAAAATGTGTAATGTTTTACACACATTTAAATTCCTAATTTTACAGGACAGATATAGGAAATTTAAATACCCTTGACAAGTTACTTTTTTCACATCTGGTCCTTCTAAAAAGAAGTAATGGAATAAGCCTGTGTACATATTGACTGATGGTGCTGTGTTGAGAAATTAAATATTATTAGTTATGAAATGCTTGTGAATGTTACCCTGTAAACATTTAGCATTACATTATTAAAATACATCACAGCTAGGAGCTTTTCTCGGAATATGAAAATTGGAAACAAATTATAACATTTTGCAAAAGTTGAACTAAGTTGTAAGTATGCAAAATTGAGTCACATTTGTGACATATTTGCTCAAACCAAAATTATCTTGCTAGCTGAGAACATTCATGTTGTCAACTATGTATCTGTGCATCCAGGTAATAATTCTAGTATTATTTTTCAGCTACACTCAATAGTGTTTTGCACCAAGATACATAGTCAAACTAATACTGTAATCTAAATGCTACTACCAATATTAATTATATATTGAACAGAAGTATCCCTCTTTCCAAAATGCAAACATAAACAAACATTTCTGATCATTGTTCCCTTGAATTTGTTTGTTTGTTTGTTTTAAATAATTTTGGCCTTCACAGGCCTACTGAATGGTACATTTTGCAGTTTAAAAATAAACGTATTTAGTCTCTTGTGGACAAACTAACAGCGACAGTGTTTCTAGATCCTGATTTATAGTGTAAACCATTCTAAATGTATGCAATAAGCCATCTGGGTAGTATGCAGTATTTGTGTACCATAGGACCACCAAGCAGTCCTGAACACTGTGCAGAAAGAAACTAAACTACATGGTTACAAATATAAACACAGAGATAAACACTTAAAGTTTCCAGGTGCATCAAGTGCATCGAGGAATTTTCTGGGAAATAGCCAGTACAAACTATACAAACTATAGTCCATCTGTCTGTGCCAATCAGATTGGTTTTGGGAGAATATAAGAACCCAGATGTGTATACAAGCAGCTGACATACCTAAAGTTATGTATATTCACTGACATAAAGTGTATTGACAACGTTTGGTTTACAGTAAGATTGTTGTTTGAGACAAAACCAAACTACATTCCTGGCTACTGTAGCAGCAGCAGCAGTCGCAGCAGCTTTTATAAAAATCATGTCATTATCAGCAAAGGTAGATCCTCAACGCAGAAACAGACAGTGAGTTAAGTAGAATAAAAGAGGTTTATTACAGGGATAGCGGAATGAGGATGGCAGGCAAGGCAGATCTGAGCTGAGCAGGATGGCCTGCCGAGGGCGTAGGTGTGGTTGACTGAGGGTAAGCTTGGGGGTTTAGTAAGCAAGCAGGAGAGGCAGGAAGGCGTGTTAAATACCAAGAAACCAGACAAGAAAAGCAAATAAACAAATGAGCACATTTGCAAAAATCAGTCATTATGCTGTTCTCTGAAGTTTGTTCTTTCATTTTTATCTTTGTTTTTTTTTTAGAGGCATTTCTTCATCAAAGGTCATTTGAAGTAGATATGTTGGGTTTAAGGGTGTAACCCCATGCATTTCCCTGAAGTTTCAATAGAATTGACACCAAAGTCTGGCACCAAGCAAAACAAAGTTTTTTAGTGATGTTACTCTTTCCTGTTGGTTCGTTTTCCTGGTTAAGTACAGGTAATGCAGACAATATCAGGAATAACTCTGAATATGTTATTGTAGGGTGGCCAAGAGCAAGAATCTACCCCTGCAACTGAAAAAATGATCTAGTGGTGATGAGTTGATGGAAGGATGAGATGGGTTGGAAGGAAGATATGCAAGATGTGCAGGTAAAGTGAAGGAAGGAACCCATGTTCATACTGTGTGATATACTGGTAACTCAGGGTATAACGTTAAGTAGTAATAAGAATGTCCTCCATATGTAAATTATGTGATGCAATGGTAATATAGTCCAAAACAACACCCTCACAAAGTAGTCTCAACACAAACTGTACATTTTAAGAAAATGAATATTCATGTGGGGTGCAGGGCTTTTGAACTGCTCAGAAGGTGCATGTGTTTCACCCAGTGCACTTAAAAAGCATGTTTAATCTACCGAGGCGCTAATCCACTAAATAATTTAAACACAGTCTTCAAAACTTTACTAAAGCAGAAGGTTTCAGCCCAGATCAGCACATAAGTTTCTGAATTTTGAATTTTCTGCAGTTTATTTAAAACAAAATCTAAAACTCAGAGAATATGGATTATTGTTTTTTGGCTAAATTCATGGGATCATTGAATACAGTTTTGATTACACTAAGTGTCTGCGACGATGTATCTAATATTTCTCTCTCTCTTTGTATTTTTGCAGTAATACTTTTTCTCTTGAAATTATTCATTACAAGGTTTTTTAGATTTAAAAGTTGTCAGTATTGATATTTTACTTTTAATTAAAACTTTTTATGAACTTAAAGGGGAACGTCTTACCGCATTGAGCTGCTGCACCAAGATAACCAGTACGAGGAGCCACCTGTGAATGTAACAGGGATAATGATTAAACTTTAGTCTCATTTAGCCTGAACTACTACTACTACTACTTTACACTGACTACTAACTACTCTACATTACTTTACACAACCATAACCATAACTGAGTTAGTTACCTCAAGTTACCTCAAGTTACCACCAACATCTTATAAAATTCACACAATGTAAGGCAATAGTTTTATTCATTAAAATTAAATCTGAAGAAGAAACAAGGGAATTCATCTTGCTAAACTGCTACACATCAGCTTAAAATGTGTCGCTCTTGTGCACAGGAGAACTGAAACTCCTTAGAGAAGGAAAGCAACGAGAATGTTGTCGAATGTTTTCACACTGCAGGTGATACCATAGTGTGTGTGTGGGCACATGTGAGTGCAAGTGTCAGTGTGGTTTATACAGAGTCTAAAAACTGGAATGCAAGGATGGGAATGTGTTGATTATCAGAATAAACAGGCAAGAAGTGTGTTTATCATCAGGTGAATACATTTACAAAGTAGGGGATGTTTACAATTGCTTCAGTTATATTCAATATGTCAAGGCTCATTGACATGTACAGTATTCTGTAGTTGAAAGTATTTTTAATGGATAGTCAGATTTCGAAAAAATATGTTATTAAGGACAGTAGCTCTCTTTCTTTCTATTCCAAATAAAAAAATATTTTTTTCATAAATAATTATTTAACATTTCTTAATTTTATGATGATGTGATATATAACAGTTCAGTCACACAAAAGCAATCCAGTGATCCACCCCATGGACTGAGAGAATAGATATATGAATCAGTGAGATACAGTAACACACATTTTTTTTAATTATCTCACTGCTCTATACTGTGAACTTTTGCACATTCCACTCCATTATTTTTTGTCTATGTTATATATATATATATTTTAATTTATGATTGTTAATGTTTTTGTATTTTTCTCTTACTATGTTTATTGCTATGCACCAAAATACCAAGGCAGATTGAGTGTATGTGAAAACCTACTTGGCAGTAAACCTGATTCTGATATTACCATCAGATGTAGGTGCTGCTACATATACCAGAATGATCATTTGCATGTCATATTGCTCTCATTACTACTAATTAATTATTTATATTGCAGTAAGACTCACCTGAGGGGTCGCTGAGTCTCAACAGTAACTGAGAATCCCATCTCTCATCTCATCAGTCTCCTCAACAGGTGAGTGTTGCCTCAGTGCTGCCCTCTGTGGTGGATTAAAGGAAGCATGAAACACCAGAGACACCTGTGAGCAATGGTTCAGTTATTATGTGACATGAAAGAGTATCTTTGAGATCAAATTTAGTACATGCAATTATGAATACAAAAATCTAAATATGCCACTGATAAAGAAAATGTGTGGCGTTATCCTGCCCAGCTGATCTCCTCAGACATGAAATTGTACATCCCATGTTGTCCATGTCAGTAGCAGTCCATCATGCATATAAAACAACTTTCAAAACTCACCCAAATTTAGAAGCTCATGAACTCTTTGGTGTATCCCAGGTACAAACTAATCTCCTTGCCTGAGCATCAGTAAAAACCAAACAGAGCGACCACCACTGATTCTAAATATCGGGACTGAGACGAGGAGAAGGAGGATGACTGGGGTTGACTGCGTGAGTTCAGACCGCCTCCCTCTTCAGGGTCAAATTAAACAGACAGAGAACTTTACTTTACCATCACCCATGTTGCAGCAGTGGATCGGTGTAATGTGATGGCTGGTTTTTGAGGAGGACACTCAAAAAGACATGACTGTACATTGACACACTCCTGAGCTTTTGATATAACTGGACCAAGAAAAGCCATGGGGAGGCCAGTGTTCGTGGCTCCTCTTATCATGTTTGCTGTGATGCTGATGGGCACCGGAGCCAAAGATGTAAGCTATTTAATTTTTCCTTCCTGACATAACATTTTTCAGAAGAAAGATCTGATTTAATTTAGCCAACAGCGCAGACTCTTATCTGCACAGGTACTGAAATGCAAACACTGTATTTGCTGCATGCACATGGAGCACTTGCTTTTATTTGTAATCCTTTCAAGGTCTCACTGTTGCTTGTTACACTGCAGAAACTGAGTAAATTGCTGAGCTAGATAGTTTATCTGTCTTTTTCAATTTTTCTTTTTTGCATATTTTTAATGCTGTTGAATGTAACTTTTCCTCTCTGTTGCTGTAACTCTCCCAGGTCCCACAAAAAACCCCACTAAATCACTGTTTATAGGAGAAAAGCATCCTTCTGTAACAGCATGTTCCTTGTGCGTTTCCTGTTTTGTATAATGTTAGCACCATTCACTCTTCACAGCTCAGCTTTGATATACAACTCTGTCTGGTCTGTTTGGAACTGCAGTGTCTCTGCTTATCCGCACACATCTTGTATCCTGAAGAGATGCAGGATTTTTGCCGGCTGTTTGCACATGTACTGTGTACAGTGTTCGCTGGGCTATGTTGGTGGGCCTTTTTATGGAAGGTCATGGAAAAGGGACAGGAAATATGAGAAACACAAACAAAATGGGCACCCAGCACTATACAGAAAGGTCAGCAGAAACATTTTTTTTATTAGTTATTAACATCTTTTTTCCTATTAAAAAACTCTTCTGTACATCACCAGATCGATAAAGAAACTAAAGATCATGAATGATGAGAAAATTAGGGATGCAAGATAAATATTGGTGGCAAGTAATCATGTGTTGATATTGGCTTATCCAGTTATATCGGTCTAAATCAATATTGGCATAAATTAGCTGATAATTATCAGCCAAACTACTATCTGAAGTTTTTTGATGAACTTTACTAGAAAAACACTACAGGTTGTATAAAATTCTTTTTTTTTTTTTTTTTTATACAAAAATATGAAATTATTGGTTATCTTATCAGTATCGGTCAAGAGAAGGAGGTAATTCATATTGTGCATCTCTAGAGAAAATCTACATTTTCATGTTGTTATAACCAAGTGGCTGTTATAACCATGGCAATACAATCAATCCTAGCCTAAAAGTTAATACTTTATCTGAAGGGGTGTGCATAAGACTGTCATGACACTGTCTTAACCATGCCATGACACCTGTCATAAACACTCATGAACATGAGTCTTAATGAATGTTTATGACTGTTGCCATTAAGTGTCATTCAGTCAGTTATGCCATTTTTAATGCAACGCTGACATTGTTTAAGATGTATCTGTTATGACAACTTGACATTGTAAAACTTACAGAAACCATTTAGTAGGGCCACAACTAATGATTACTTTAAGATTACTTTAACTTGTCTCAATTATCAGATTAATCAGAAAATGAGAATTATCAGAATTATCAGAACACGGTGAAAAATGTTGATTAGTGTTTCCCTAAACCCAAGTTTTATCCACATCCAAGAGATATTCAGTTTATTGTCATAAAGGAGAAAGGAACAGGACAATATTCATTCAAACAGTTAATTGTTTATTAGAATAGTTGTTGATTAATGTAATAGTGGATTCATAATCAATTAATCATTACTGCTTTACTCTTGGTTTTGAAATGGTTTTGTCCTGGAGCAATGCACTCTGGTACAAGGCTAAGATGAATTGAAAATGTAATGCATCTGAAATAACTTCGTTAAGTGATAGTGGTTCATTATATCAGTAGATTATAACCTATTGTTGACCCGTTGCTGACTACAGATAACCCCCTGTGCATTTTACTATTTTTTTGTTACTGCTGCTTCACATCTTTAGTGCATTAGCCTCAGTGAACCTTTCCTCTGCTGATAAGCAGTAATGTTTATAGCCTTCAAATTAAAGGCCGCTGCATTGGACGGAGACACAGGAGGTTTTAGCCCTTAACACAGGAGACTTATAGATGTTATTTAGGCAAATTGCTTCCATGAATCCTCTGCAAATCCTCCAAAATGTGTAAACTCTTCACTGTGCAAACAACAAATTATAGACCTCACAGCAACCATATTTATATGAGATAATAGGGTAAACATAGGTGTTTCTAATGATAATTAAGGTACCGTTCCTTAATTAGTATCATTGGTAGCATCTGTGTTTACACTACTATTTCCTGTCAAAATGGCTGCTGTGAAAAAGGTCTATTGATCAACATAATGTTTGTATAAGTTGCACTTGATCATTCACCAATTTATGTCTCAAATCAGTCAATTACCTTCAGGAACTGCAGCCTAGTGGTTCCTAAGCTGTGGGGAGGACTCTTCAGGGAGCACAGATCCATTAAACCGGGTTGCATATGACCATGGAGAAGGAGGATGAAGAAAACTAAATTTAGAGGAATCTGATTTAACAAGAAAGAAAACATGCTAGTGAGGCTATAAAGAGTGAGCCGACCACTGCTGTCTGAATTAGTATAAGGTCAGATTGAAATTACAGTGTTTTCCATTTACATAACACTTACTGAACAGTGTTACAATTTCTTTTTTTAGTGTGCGTGCAGCGGAAGATCAAGGTGCCACTGTGAAGGAGTGAAAGGCAGCAGGGTGAGTAGAACATCTGTTGTGAGTGTAAACCACGCTCATGATTTTGTTTTCTTCAGCCATCACAGATCCTCTGACTGTATAGTTATTATTCTTCTGTCACATGTTGACCTGTCACAGTAGGAAGAGCATAAATAACATTAACGACAGCTCTGCAACAACAGTTAATCAACGCCGATTGATTAAGATTAAGGCAGTGCTCAGATTTGCTGCTGTAAAATGGCCTATATTCTGTCTTTCAAAAAAAAAACAATCTTTATCGTTGATGTGATGTTATGGTTTTTATTTTGGTCTTTCTGGTGTATTAGACCAGTATTTATAGTTTCATCTTGTTGAGGCAGTGGTTTATTTGATTTGATTTGATTAAAAAATGATTTGATAAAAACAATGCATATTTTCCCCTGGCCTGTAGAGCTATTTATCCATCTAGATTTTTTTGATGTGGGTTGCACAATTTTGGAGATACTGGCTGTAGAGATGTGTGCCTTCTCTCCAATGTAATGGATGGTTTGCAATGCTTAAGGAGCCCCCCCCCCCCAAAAAAAAGAGAAAAAAAAAGTAAAATTCAAAACCAGTGATCTACCACTTCTTCTACTACCTCTTTCTACTATAAAGAAAGTAGTTCCCACATAAAACTACTCTCAACAAGGTGTGTGGATCATCTTGAGTCATGAGTCATGATTTTTTTGGAAAGAGACACTAGTTTTGAATTTTTCAAATGTAATGTTCCCACAAGCTGAGGGCCTTTTAGACCCATTATACTGGAGAGAGGGCAGACATCTCTACAGCCAATTTCTCCAAAACTCTGCAACTCACACCAAAAAAATCTAGATTTATAAGTAACACTTAAGTCCAGGGGAAAAATATGTATCTTTAACTTTGCAGTGAACTGTCCCTTCAAGAAGGGATTCCTGACAAGTTTATGGTATATAGAAAATGTTAAAAAAAAATGCAGCACTAAGTTAAGTGCTGCATAAGTTACATATTGTTTCACTTTTAATGGAGCTAAATGGAATTCAGCCATCATCGATTTTATCATTTACACCTGTGCTTTTCCTCCTGTGACTTGTCAAAATGTCCTCTTCCTGCGTTATCACTGCCACCATCATTAATTTAAACATCCCTACAGCAGGTCTCCCTTTCAAAACAAGCCTGGCAACAGCGGCACACTGCTACTGTGAATGTGTGTGTATTTCAGGCCTGTGTGCGTGTGTGTGTGTGTGTGTGTGTGTGTGTGTGTGTGTGTGTGTGTGTGTGTGAAATAACAACAGAGTGAAAACATGTAATTTCCCCAAGAGAGATTAATATACTATGCCTCCTCCTCCTACTGTCAAACCTCACAGCTGCTTTAAAAACACCACACTGTACAGCAGCTTTCACAATCAAAGAAACAGAGTGCTTCAGGTGCATTTATCCAGCAGTACACTCGTCAGATCAGGTGCAGAGACTAAACAGCTCTTAGCTAAAAAAGCATAAATCGCTTCTTATCAAGTTTGTCTCAACATCCTTCAGCTTGTTAAGAGGCCAGCTGTTTCGTTTTAAGTCAATTTGCAGTGAGCTCCGAGCAGAGAGAGTAGAACACATGAAACCTTTTTTATTCTAACAGTTCAGACTCAGCAGTGGTCTGCGAAAAATTGACATTCCAGATTAGCATGAGCCAGTCAACAGTTTGCAAAGTGCAGTCATCAAGAACATCAGGTATCAACGTCAGGTGTAATTACAGCTTGTCTGCAGATAATCTCAAATACTACTGGATTGACCTCCGTGGTTCAGAATTCTTGAAAAACCTTGAAAACTTTTTTTTACACGACTTTTATACCCTCAAGTTTTTATGTTTTATGTTTATGTTTTGAGGTCATTCCATGATTGTGAACAGGATATCTTTCTATAACACCTTCAGGGCATTTCTCCTAACTTGACATAAATGTTCACTTGACCTCAGAGAGGAGCTTATTCAAATTCGTTGTTCAGAGGTCAAAGGTCAAAGTCACTGTGACATCAGTGAACACATTTTGTGGCCATGTATTCCCTTGCTAATTATGACAAAATTACACACAAATATCTAATAGGATAAAATGACATGGTGATCATATTTTATATTCAAAAGGTAAAACGCCATCTTCAGGGTGAAATCGTAACTTTCAGCTCTTTATCAGTCCTCTGTACTCCTGTGTAAAAATAGTCTCTAAGTGAAGACAGTGTGTGTAACTGTAAATTATTCAATGGAATCACACATTGTGCAAAAAAATATGCTTATTACCTTTTATTAAGTCACTTCAAAGTTACAGGTCAATATAGTTAAATTCTGAGTCTTCACCTCATTATGAGTCTGAACAGACATGGATGTAAACTGTAACTTGACCAGATGGTGGAGACATACAACTGTGAGCCAGTAACTCTATTTTTTGACTGCTCTGTTTTTTACAACCATTGACAACTGACTTCTCGCTCTTGTTAACCAGTCACTCGGGGCCGCAAGCGATCAAATACAAACAAATATCATCCCGTTTCAGCTTGGGACACCATATGTTAATGTTGGCTGAACTTTGCAAACCTGCACTGGTTGCATCTGGCAGTTGTGATGGTACTGCAGAACATCTGTTGTCTGGTGGGCAACAACAAAGTTCAAAGTAAGAGAGTAATGAAATGGACAGCTTTGCTATTTACTGAATTTTAGAGTGTTAAAAATATAATACGATCGTTTGAAATGATTTCAAATTATTATGTAAACTACCGATTTTGTTCAGAGAGACCTCTAATATCAATATAATTTGAAAGTTCCATGTTTCCATTTTGAATTTAAGCGGGCATTTACCTTCACTGGTGACATGCAATGGTATTTAAGTATACAGTAAACATCCAGGAAACTCTGCAAATACTTCAACAACTTCATCTTTACTTACATCTTATTTAAAACATTTACAAATTTGTGAAGTTTAAATTACATCTCCATTGTTGTTTATTGTCATTTGCTGTCTGTTTGTCTCCCCGTCTCTTTTTGTCTGTCTCCCTCTTTTTATCTCTCTTACACACACACACACACACACACACACATACAGGGAGACAAAGGTTTTGCAGGAGATCAAGGTCCCCCAGGGCCAGAGGGTCGTCCAGGAGCTGATGGTCATACTGGACCAATGGGACCAAAGGTACATCCTCAAATACAATACTGTTGTCAGAGGGCAACGTTGACTGTGTATAGACTGTGATGGATTACACTTTCTCCTTGTGTACCAAGACAACGCCTTCAGCTTATACTGCATCTTACTAGATCGCTAAGATTAATTATGAGTTGCTGTCTTTGACAGGGCAACACTGGACCTGTTGGACCTGAGGGGCCAAAAGGAGATCCGGTACCATAACTGTGCTGTCCTAACTTGTTTTTGTTTGGGTGTTTGTTGGGTGTTTATTTGATGTCTCAGTATGTATAATTGTGTATAATATGTACCGGTTTTGTTACTGTCATTACAGGGACTTGAAGGCAAAGAGGGATTTGCTGGATCTCATGGTTTACCGGTGAGATGTCTTACTCTCTTGTACATCGATGTTACTCTGTTCATTATAAGCATGTTAACAGGTACCTGTTGATTTTGTTTTAACCTCTGCTAATCTTCTCTTTCAGGGTGTCCCAGGTTTGCAAGGGCCTCAAGGACCCCCAGGGGCCCCAGGCTGCAATGGGACAGATGTAAGTAAACATTACATATTGAATTAAACAAACAGTCAATCAAATTTTATTTGTGTAGCACTTTTCTTGCAAAATTCATTTTTATGGAAAGTTTGGATTACTTGACGTGGGGTTGTATGAGGTACTTATCCATTGTCAGTGTGTAATATACAATAGATGCCAGACAGCACGCTGACACTGTAAATACTGTGGACAGGGTCTGCAGCAAAAGGTATTTTAGTCACTTAAAAAAAAGATCCACTTAATCAATATATATCAGTTTAAATGTATGCTATATTTAGAATATTTTCACATCTTTATCTTGCTGTCAGACAGCCTGTTAAGAGGAGAACGTACCATTAATTAAGCCAGATATTGCTCACTCTTACAAGACCAGAGTCCACTGGCAAAATCAGTCATTTTACCTCACAGAACATGAGAACGGCTGCTCTACCACTGCCTTAATTTGTTTGTGTGAATTCTGTGAATTCAAACTAACCTTTTAAAACACTGAAGTCACACAATAACACAAACAAACTAGTAGATTGAGGCAACAGGAGACAAGCAACTACCATGTTCTGCGAGGTAAAATTACTGATTTTGATTTTTTGAGAGTGATATTTGGCCTATGTAACAGTGGTTTCTTGTCAGAAAAGACTGTCTGATGGCAAAGTAAAGTGGTGAAAATATTATAAATATAGCATACAGTTAAACTGATTTATTTAGGTGGGCATTTTTTTTTTAGTTGGCAGTGCTTTGCTTGACTTCTTACAGCGGTGCTCCTGCTGCTTCTCCAAACTGGGAGCGTACTGACTGACATGTACTGCAGGTTATGCACTGACTATGAATAAGTACCTCATGTTGCTAGCTTTGCTAATGGAGGTGTGAGAAGTGAGCTTTTCAATCGCACTTTTTTTTTCTGTTCTCAAACAAACTTGAACCAGTCTCTGCATATTTTCAACTCATTACATACTTTTAGGGAGAAGATGGATATCCTGGTATTGATGGGGCCCGTGGCATTGATGGACCTCCAGTAAGACATAATATCAAAAATATATTTATGTTTGGTTAAATGTTACCAAATACAACAGTTTGTTATATGTCTTGTCAACTTAAACCCTTTGTTGTTAAGTGATATTCTTTAGATTAACCATTGAGAAATTTGTCTGTGCTTCAGCTTTGTCTTTTCTTTACAGGGTCCACCTGGTCTGCCTGGACCTAAGGTAATAACAAAATAATGCTGTTCCACCCAGAGCCACTTGTTAAGTCTGTTTTTTATTTAGGAAGGGTGATACTGCAGAATTACTCAGCACCTACTCTCTTCTAAGAAGTTTATTAGCAGGATCCTGATGCACCAAGTAAAGAAATAACATGACGCTGCACAAGCAGGCGCCCTCTCTGCCTCCCCGAGCTCCCACAGCTCATTTTGTACCTGGTCCATGTGAGACCAATAACCTGTGTAAAGATTTTCTTGTTTTTCCTTCTATCAAGTTTGTCCTTCCTTGCACAAGAATGCTAGCAGTGTCTGTGACCAGATTGTACTGTACTGTGCTGTACTTTAGACTGTAGGTTTACAGTGTATCAGATTGTACATTGCAGACCTACAGTCCTACATCAGAAAGTAATTTTTTGTGTGCATCATTAAGGCTGTAATCACGCTGATTCTGTTTCTCAGTCTTTGCCTGAATATTTGTGCTTTGTGTGAATCTGTAGACACAATTTGCATGCACCTGCTCAGCCATTCTGCTTATTGACCTTTCATGTGATGGGAGTAAAAACCTGTCCTAGCAAAAGGTTTCAAAAGACCGCACTCCTCCAGGTTTTCAGCTTTCACAGTCACCTCCATTGGTCAATCTCCCCAACTGGGACAGACTGGCAGCAGTGATGATTACAGAGTCATATGACCCCACAATTGACAACTCGCCATCTATTAGACTTCCTCCAGTAGTGGTGACACAGGTGTGTAATAACCACTGACTGTAAACAAAGATGCATGCTGCATCTCCACTTCTCCGGCTGCGAAAATAATCTCATACTTGTGTTGTCATTTGGAGCCAGAATAATGATCAGGGTTCAATTACAAAATCTGGAAAATTCTGATCTAGATTAAAAGTTTTGAAATACTGGCCGCTGCTGATCAGCAGACAGCAGGGGGAAAAAACACACAGTGCTGCAGAAAAATAGAAATACCCAAAAACAAATTAATTCCTTTTCATGAACTAGTGTTTCTATGCTATTTTTCTGGAGTACTACAAGAACACTAAAAAAGGATGGGTCATTATATCACTAACTAACATTCTTTGTTCCAAATTTTGGTGACGGTTCTATTGAACCTTATTATACAATGTCAGTCATGCTATTTGGAGACCAACTGCAAAAAAAAAAAATCATAGATATGTTGGGTTTTATTGTGCTCCTATAAGCTTCAAAAGACTGGTATCAAAGTCTGGCAACAAGCAGAGCATAAAGTGTTCTTTAGTGATGTAGTGCAACTTTATTTTTTTCATTTTCCTGGAGTGCTGTGAATACCACCTCGTGGTGTCTGTTTTTTTCCTGCTGCCTGCTGCACAGCGGGTGACAGTGATCTGAGCTGATTACTGCCTCTACAAGAAATGCCTGTTGCTCTCTTTGCCATTTGCCTGTGAAAAGTCTTGTAGATGGAAATGTTGCTTTTTAAAAGAATGTTCTGAAAAATAATTATTTATTTGGAATAATAGTATTTATTTGGAGTCTGACAGTATGCAGACTTTTAAAAATAACCACCCATTTTGCACTTTAGTTACTTGACTAGGCATGAAAGACAATTAGGGCTCACTATGAACTGAAAGAAAGCCTTTCTAATTTCACCTATGACAACACAATCAGTACTGGACTTTAACTACTGGAGTCACGCCCTGCTCACAAGTCCTCCAAAAGTTCATAGACACCCCCATGAGAGTCTGCATGATGAGGCCAACAGCTGCAATGTAGACTCCATATGAGAGTCAGGGTGCAAATATTCAGTGGCAACACACTTGTATCTAAAAGACAATTAGAGTAACTCCTGCACACTGTCTCGCTTTCTGCTGATGTATTTATTAAATATCAATGTTTCGGTCTAAACGACTTTCATCAGGTATGATTATATCAGCAGAAAACAAGATAGTGTGCAGGAGTTTCTCTAATTGTCTTTGAGTTGAATCTTCCTCCGATGCACCTGTCACATTCAGAGATTTTTTTCAGTAATTTTGATTTTTGATTGTGTTGTGATGTCAGTATTGCCACACAAGAATGGAAATAATATTAAAGAATAAAGAATATTAAAATAGTTTTTGTTGTTCAGTTGCAAAATACATAAAGGTTTGTAGATCAACTGTGATCTGTATATTATAATGCAGATGTAATGACAGTAAACTGACTGAATGTGGATTTTTTTTCTAAGACAGATAGGCTGTTCATTATCTGTTTTGTAAATGGATGGTTCATTAATCAGTCTCTTGAGATTAAATTAGGCTGTATGTGGCACATGAACTAAAATGAGTTTGACACTCCTGTTTTATGTGGTCGTTTCATGGAGGTAGGCAACCCACAAGAATTTGAATGTGGTCATTCTAATTCTGAGCACATACATGCATGTCAAGTGCACAGATACATAAAGATGAGTGATGAAGGCTACAGAGCCCAACCGTGAGCTGGTTACAACTATGCAACTATGAAGAATTATTACATCTGTATTTCTACATGCCTGTAATTATTGGGTATTTTAGCACCAAAATGAGGAGATTTAACAACTTCAGTGTTAAATAAAATGTATTTTCTATTTCACAGGGTGAAACCCCTGTAGCGGTGGATCCAATAGGAGAGCCACGTGGACCACCTGGGAGGGATGGAGACCAGGTAACTATTTAGATTGCATTTCTGATGACACAGTTTTGTTTGTACAATATTTCGCGGAGACTTTCCATAAAGTAGAGATAGAAAAAGTAGTACTAGATCAAAATTTCTTTCTATATGTATTCACAATGACAGTGAATGTCCTTTACATTTCAGGGATATTCAGGGATCCGTGGGGAGCGAGGACCACAAGGGGACCCTGGACCTCCAGGCTCTGTCGTGAGTGAAGTGTTTTGGTTACTTTACACAGAGTTGACAAGTTATGAGATGCCTGATATAAATGTCCACATTCTTTTTGAACAGGGTTTTCCTGGTCATAAAGGGGCTCCAGGAGAGAAGGTACTGCTAAGAAATATTTCTAATATTGTTATCCCAGGTTAATGTTGGACACAGTCAACTTTGGTACATAAAAGCAATATTATGTTTCATTTTTTCTTTCAAAAACAACAGTATAGTGGCATGAAAGAACATACAATTAGAATTATTTGGCATATTTTATATATGTCAATGGACTTGCAAGAGCACAAAACAAGGAAAGTAAAATATAAAAAAATAAGAAACCACATGTACATCTACCACTGTTACATGATAAATAATGTCTATCATTCATCCCACACTAAGTAATATTTCTTTGTATGTGTGTGTCAGTGTTTGACAGCTTGTACCCATGATAACAAGCATGAATATTTGCTGGGCGTCTAAGCAGCACAGAGGAAAACCACAGCTGCAGGTTTTTTTGTTTTGGCCTGGTTCAAGTTGGCAGTGTTCACTCTGCCTGGGAAAATTTCCTAATTGTTGGCATTGGTTGGCCACAACAGTGCTTGGTCTCTGGAAGGGCAGTATTTTAGATAGCGTGAACATCTGCAGGTGATATGGCCTCCTGATTTCCCATGGAACTCCTCTCAGACAAGTGGTGATAGGGTGTCGTGTATTAGGGGAGGAACATGGCAGTTGATAGCTGCTGAAGTAAATGTGGGAACCTGACCACAATCAAATGAAGGAGTTTTTGAGAAAGACTGGGAAACCAGTTTCTGTTTGTGTAAACCACCTTAGGTTTTAAGTTAAGGCTCGTCCCTGAGGCAAAACATTTAGGAGCACTGCATATATTTGTATTACTCAGGATCTCAGGAATGCATAAGGAAATACCAAAGTAGTAAAGAGCAAACAATTAGAAATTCAAGTGTTTGACCTCATAACATCCTAAGGAAATCATTATAGTTACTTTACACTGATTTTCTTTAATAAGGCATACTTAGATGATCATTTAAGGGAGCCTAAATGGTTTTATGCAACAAGTAACAAATGTTTTCCCGTCCTACAGGGTCAAGAAGGCCCAAGCGGTACCCCAGGTCCTCGTGGGCCAAAGGTAATTTCTTTTTTAAACACACTGTCAATAACTTTGCATTCAATTAAAAAGCACAGGATGTTTAACTGATAACACAGCATTGCATCATTATCTTTTTTTCTGACTCTTTTTGTGAAATGATCGTAACATTATCTGTGTGCGTAAAGATGATCTCAATTTGTTTAATGTAGGGGAGACCTGGACTACGAGGCCCACCGGGGCAGCCGGGTCGAATTAAGGAGTTTTTAAGTGGGGTTCGCACATTAAAGGTATAGTAACAGACTGGGGGTCACTGTAGCATATGACCTTTTGTTAAGCCCCTCCTCTGGATAGCAGCTGTTCAATCATAGAATAACAACAGTACTAGGTGCCACAGGTCTCTACATGTTGAAGCGATGTGCATGGTGCTCCAGGAAGAGCAATAATTAGTATCACATGAGTTTGGAGGGTGGCGTCTTTTTGTACACTTTCAAAAACATAAAACATGACAGGAAACATGTAGGAATGGATTAAATGCTACATAAGTTTTAAACAATAACAAGAGTAATCTCTTAAGCCAACATCCACGGCTGTCAGCTAGAAATTAGAAGTTTTTTTTGATTACTTCTCTATAGTATAGTAGGAAGTGCGAGAATGGAAAGCTTGACAGACATAGCAACAGTAACTAAGGAGGGCGGGGCTTAGCAAAGGGTCACTTCAAAGAGTAGTGTTCGCTTTATAAATGGGGACAACAGTAATACAATATCATGGCTGCATTGAAGCCATCAAAATTTTTGTTTCAGGTGATGCATGACGTTTTTCATTATTAGCGTATAATCCAACTGTTCATCCATGTAGTTAATAAACTGTCATATTTATTTTTGTCGGTCAGTTTGACATGTTTTTTTGATTTGCAACTGCCCTGAATGAGAGCGCCAGTAAAGTCTATCTGAGACATAGCCAGTCAGTGCACAGGAGGCAACACTTCTCACACCGTGTTTGTATTTTCACACATCAAAATTAAACATAAGCCCAATGGTGTCTCACTTCACAGGCTGGAACAGTTTCAGTGGCTGATTGAACAGCAGGCTTTCACACAACCTCCACTCAGCCAGGGTTCAAAATACTGGCTGACAAAAATGTTAATTTCTCTTAGCAACTGGAGGAAGTAAAAGGGAGAAAAGAAAAAAGATCAGTTGATATTGAGGCTGTTGACAAGGTGACCTGAAAGTGGTGTGTGAAGTGTGAAAAATGGAAGGACTCTCAGCAGCATCAAGAGCTCAGTAAAATTCATTGTAATCTTTTCATTATTGTTTGATAAGGCTTGTATAGAACTTGAAATTGGGGCCTGGTATTGGCACGACATGAAAAGGTCACAGAGATTCTTCCTCTTAGGATTATGAATGTCCAACGCAGATTTTATATCAAAAGAAATCTTGGTCTATACAGGGCCAAAATGACAGACTGACTGTTGTCATTGCAACTAATGAACCATAACTTGAAGTTTATTTCTTATTCAGGGTGTAAAAGGAGATTACGGAGACATAGGGGTGAAGGGCTGCAAGGGTGAACAAGTAAGTTACTTTTAAAAATTCACACTGCATGATACTGTCTGTCTGGCATCGCACATTTTATTAATCCCCTTTCTGATTTTTTTTAAATCCCAAAAGACCATCCCTGCCATTTGTTCTTCCTTGTTAGTATTGTGTATTTATCTCGTCTCCTTCCTCATTTCATTCTGTTCTCAGGGAGAACCTGGTTATAGCCTTGACGTCATCGGATCAAAGGGAGACCAAGGACCTCAGGGCCCAGAAGTAGGATACTACATGCCATCTATTCAATTCATCCCTCACCCTCAGGGCACCAATTCTCATTGTGCACAGCGTCCCAAAACAAATATTGGCTGTGTTATTTTGACTCGTGAACCGCATCTGTCTCCCTCCAAACAGAGATATTCCACCACTTTACTTAGCATTGAATGGACCATCAGTCACTTTGGGAATAGCTCAGTGAAAAGGGTGATCAGCAGAGGGCAGCAATGCAGCATTAAACTCAATGTGATTTTCTATCAAACAGGAAAAGAAAATAGGCACATTTTCATTTGTCCCTCTGTAAATGCAGCTTATTAACTGGCAGCTCTTTGCCTTTAAATTTCTTGTATTTCTTAAGAGAGTGACTGTCGTTGTGGCTAATTTGCCTGGTTCTTATTTAATGTATTTTATTGTGATGCAGTTTTCCTTTTCCAAAATTCACAATTTTCTCCAATTGAGGACAATAATACTAACCTTAAACCTAATTTTATGAGTCTATATATGGCATATATTACCAGTAACCTCCCCATAGCTCCCTTTTTGAAGACCCACTCTAAAAAAGAGAACTGCAGACTCTTCGTTATTCTGAAGGCTTGTGAAATACCCCTGAACTGAGGCATTACTTTTGAGGGTCCTCTGCTAATCACATATGTAGCGACGCCTGCGAGCTACTTCAGACAGTCAACTTAAGCTGTCCTCCTCAATATCTCTTTGTAAACATAATCTGTGAGGAGTGATGAGGTCGGAGCCTAGACACCAAACTCTAAAAGTGTAAAGTAAGTTGTCTGACTGAACTAAACATATGTAATGAAACAGGGGCCTCCTTCAATACCAATTGTTGATTCCTTTTATAATCTTTTATCAAATAAATCAAATAAATTAAAGGATTCCTTAGGATCTTGATAAACTGTTTTCTTCTTGTTGTCCTCCATTTCCTTGTAGGGAAAGCCAGGGAAGGATGGTGATCCTGGACAATCTGCATTTAGGGTACTCTGCCACTATGCTATGAGTGTGTTTGCACTTTGCAGTGAGTCGTCATGTTATTATGTGTGTGGCCTTTGAATACAATATAGTTTCCTTTAGGGGAGGCCTGGCCGCAGAGGTGATCCAGGATATCCAGGGACACTAGGAAGGACGGTTAGTGACTTACTTAGTGGCACAAACAACACCCATCAGTCATTTGATGTTCTTTGTATCATTCTTTTATTGTATACTTCAATATTTAGGGTGAAAAAGGAGATAGAGGTCCCTCTGGTCCACCTGGAAAGGTGAGTTTACTGTTTTCTACTTCATACTCCTGATTTTTCTGGTATTTTTATGTCAGTATTTATTCAATGTATTCCCCACCATGATTTCACTACACACCCCTGTGGTTTTGTTTACAGGTACTTGGGCTGGTGACAGACCCACTCAAAGGATACCAGGGAGATCCTGGTCCTCCAGGCCAGTCTGGGCCTCCCGGGCGTCCAGGTAGATAGAAATAGTGTTGTGTGAGCAGACTGCAGGCTGAGAAATAGTGAAATAAAAGACAAATTGATCAGTAAAGCAAAGGATAACATCAGTGTCAGCCATGATTGAAATGCAACAATATTTCAAAAAAGTTGTGACGTGTAAAAATTGTAAGTAAGTAAAAACAGAATGCAATGATTTGTAACTACTTTTTGACTTTATTAATTCGAATATAGTGCAAAGACAAGGTATTTTATGAACTTTGTTGGTTTTTGTAAATATACACTCATGAATTTGATGCCTACAACATGTTTCAGAAAAGCTGGGACAGATGCATGTTTACCATTGTTGTACATCACATTTTCTTTTGACAACACTCAGTGTTTGGGAAAGGGGGACACTAAATGTGGAAGTGAAATACATTCCCATTCTTCCTTGATATATGACTTCAGGTGCTCAACAGTTGGGGCTCTCTGTTGTATTTTGTACATCATAATGCACGACACATTTTGAATGGGAGACAGGTCTGGACTGCAGTCTAGTGCCTGAACTGTTTTGCTACAAAGCCGCGCTCTGTTGTTCACTGTGAACAAGTCTTTGAAAAACATGTAGTCTGGGTGGCCCAGCATATACTGCTCCAAAACCTGTGTGCACCTTTCAGCATTAATGGAGCTTTCACAGGTGTGACACACCACCATATCATAACAGATGCTTGCTTTTCAAGTTAGCGCTGGTAACAATCTGGATGGATGTGAACTTGTCACTTGTCCACTCTCCATCAGTCCATCTCAGATGAGCTCGGGCCCCAGAGAAGTCTGTGGCGTTTCTGGATTATGTTGATATATAGACAGCTGAGTCTTAACTTGCATTTGTAGATGCAGGAACAAGCTGTGTTTATCCACAATGTTTTCCAAAGTTTTCCTGACCCTATGTGGTATCCTTTATAGAATTATGAGGGTTTTTATTGCAGTGCTGCCAGAGGGGTCAAAGGTCCAGGGCATTTGAAGTTGGTTTACAGGCCTGGCCCTGAGATTTCTTTGGATTTTCTGAATGTTTAACAATATTATGGATTGTAGATGGTGAAATCCCTAAATTCCTTGGAATTGTGTGATGAGAAATGTCGTTCTTAAAGCATTGGACTATTTGCCTACATAGTTTCTCGCAAAGTGAAACCTCGCCCCATTGATGCTTGTGAGCCTTTTGAGGATGCCCCTTTTGTAATGTTCATGTTATCAGTTAACCTGTTTACCTGTGGAATGTGCAAAACAGGTATTTTTGAGCATTTTACCACTTTTACAGTCTTACACCTTCTTTGAAACGTGTTGCAGGCATCAAATTCAGAATGGCTGTGTATTTACAAAATAAATTTAAATAAATTTTAGCAGTTTTAACATTAAATAACATTAAATAACTGTTTTAAAATTGATTTGCAAATCATTGCATTCTGCTTTTGTTTACATTTTACAGCATCCAAGCTTTGTAGTAATGTTGGTTATAAGGCTATTCGTGCACACACAGAAATAACAAGTTATAATTCTTTTGTCAGGTGTTGTGGGGTTTCCTGGACCTGCTGGACCTCCAGGTGTGCAGTGTAGAGGCTATTCTCATCTCTCTCTCTCTCTCTCTCGCTCTCTCTCTCTCTGTATATTTTGCAGTACAACGTTTGGGTTCCCTGGACATTTTGCTTACAGTGTCTCACTTTACATTATACAGGCCATTCATCTGGGATTTATGAGCCAGGCCCACCTGGTCCCAAAGGCTTTCCAGGCCCCAAAGGGGACCCTGGAGATCCAGGGGTGTATCCAGGACTCCCGGGTCCAGATGGGGATGTTGGTGATCCAGGGCTCCCTGGGGATCCGGGCCCACCTGGACCTCCTGAAGACAGAAGTATGTGTAAATGTATTCTTTCCAAACAGTAGCTACATCTGAACATGACATCCTCTGCTACTTCAGATATTCTTACTACTTGTATTGCTTCTATTTTCAGTAATTAGATAATTAAATATCTTGATTAACTCACTAAACTTTTTTGCCTAGGTGATGTTTTCGATCATGTGCTTTTATTCTTTAGGCTTCTGACATGCAGTAAATGTTGTGATCGCTTGCTTTCTTCTATTTTCTATGTAAAGTTAACTGTCATTTACAAAAAACACAAAAACATTAACATTAGCCTTATGAAAAAAAAAGGTAGCAGGATTTGGGGTTTAAACAGATAGTTCAGATAGCTCACTCCAAACAGCAAAGTGTTTTTCCAGAAATTCATGAAGAGATGCACACTCGCCTCTGCACGGTAATGCGGTTGGTAGGTGTAGTTTGGTAGAAAGAAAAAAGTTCCATTATAAAACTGCTCACAACAAGGTCTGTGTATCATCTTGAGTGAGCGGGTCATGATTTCTGGAAAGAGACATAGCTGTTGAGTTGAGTAATTTTTGGGGGTACTTTGAGCACCACAAGCCGAGTGCCTTTTAGTTCCATTATATTGGAGAGAAGGCAGACATCTTTACAGCCAATATCTCCAAAATTCAGCAACTCACACCAAAACTATCCAAACAGATAAATGGCAGTATAGGTGAGAGAAAAAAAGAGAAAAAAATGATTATTTTTTTATTTTGGGGTGAACTGTCCCTTTAATAAACGAGCAACCATTTACTGTATCAAAGACTATCTGGTGAAAAATGAAAACCAAACAAAATGCTGAGACATACACAAACATAAATGCCTGAGGTTGCATTCATATTCACACGCAGAGTTTATGGTACGCTCATTTTTGATCAGTCAGTCATGAGTTGATCATTTTAATTTCTCAAGTACCACAAAAAACCATCAATGATGAAAAGAAAAATAGTTACATACATAGAGTGATGGACTTTGTTGCTGGTATTGCTTGTAGCTAACAGGATTACCAAGGGTTTCCCAGGAATGAAGGGAGTGAGGGGTTTACCTGGACTTCCTGGATATGATGGGACATTTGGAATGAAAGGTGGGAAATTAAGTGTTATTCAGTAAGTAATTGTACCCATTTTTTTAGTTAGTCAAATTGGTTTGACATCTTTTATGACCTGCTAACTAACATTCATTGATAAGCTAAGCTGGTAGACTGTTACATAAACGGCACTTTGATATCTTATCAATGTCCTTTTTAGTTCGTCCAACAGTCTGAGACAAAAAAGTCAGAATGATGAAAATATAAATATGAGCCTCACAATAAAAAAAAAATCCCCATGCCTATGCTTTGTACAGGGCAAAAGGGAGAGCCCTGCTATGAATGTCATGGATCAGGACCCCCAGGAGCACCAGGTCCCCCTGGTCCACCAGGCGTCCCTGGTAAAACCACTCACTAAACACACAAATGCTACCAACCCCATCTTACTTCTACGTTCAATACAGTTTTGCTGGTAATTCTGTTTCTGTCACTCAGGCTTCAATCAAGGACCAGGTGATAGAGGTGATCCAGGCTTCCCAGGAGGCAGGGGGTCACCTGGAAGTCCAGTAAGACAGCATAATAATAATAATAATAATAATAATAATAATAATAATAATAATAATAATAATAATAATAGTAGACAATGATGCAGATCAATAACATTTGGCATAAAAGCACATAAAAAAATGATGAAGCACAGAAAAAATTATGTACACAGTGATACAAAAACAATGAACTTGGGGGTGGGGTAGGGGGGCGCTGCATCAGAGTGGGGGGGGGTTTCTTACAAATATTTGTAAACATCATTCTTCTCTGAAGGGTCGTAGTGGTTTTGCGGGATTTCCAGGCCCTCCTGGGCAAAAGGGCGAATCTTCTGCCTACAACATCCCTGGGATAAAAGGAGAGAAAGGACACCCAGGACAGCCTGGCTTTCCTGGCACGGACGGCTTCCCTGGGACTCCTGGGCTACCAGGTCGCAAAGGCAGTCAAGGGCCTCCAGGGGATTCGGTGAGAAAGTTTTGACAGACTTTTGTGTCACTAGGGCTGCAAGTAACAGTTATTTTCATTATCTACATTCATATATCTATATATTAGTCTATAAAATGTTAATAAAAATGCTCATCACAATTTCCCAGAGCCCAAAGTGACATTTTTAAATTGCATCTTTTGTCCAACCAACAGTCCAAAACCCAAAGACTCTTCATTTACTATCATAAATGACCAAGAAAGCAGCAAATCCTCACATTTAAGAAGCTGGAACCAGTAAATGTTTGACATTTTTGCTTGAGAAATGACTGAAACAATTAATTGATTATCAAAGTAGTTGGCAGCTTTTCAATATTAGCTATGTGCAAGAGACCATCTAACAGAATAAGTAATTTTGGTGATTGCTGGAATAATGCGTCCACTCTCTAGTATCCCTATCCTGGAGCAGAGGGAGACCGGGGTTACCCAGGTCCAGCAGGGCTTTTGGGCAGACCGGGACCAGATGGTGAGCCTGGTCCACCAGGATATGGGCTTCCTGGATTTCCAGGGAGTACAGGAGATGATGGAGTACCTGGCCTGCCTGGAGCGCCTGGAATTCCAGGTAAATAAACATACTGACCGATATACATTTTGCCAAACACATTTATACATAAACACACAAGTAGACCAACAAAAAAACTGAATGTCCATTGAATGTCCTCGCTTGTCTCCCTAATTCATTGATAGGCCAGAAAGGGGAATCTAGCCACATCCATGCCAAAGGACTTCCTGGCCCACCTGGATTTAAAGGTCTCCCTGGCCCACCTGGAAGACCAGGTAAGTGTAGATGGATGGATGGATGGATGGATGGATGGATGGATGGATGGATGGATGGATGGTGGGGATTTACAATGCCATACAACAGATGATGCGAGTGACTCTCATTCTTATCGTCAAACATCCAGGTAATAATGGAGTGCCAGGCTCCCAAGGACAACCAGGGCCACCAGGACAGAAAGGAGAACGTGGTGACGTGACATTTCCTGGAAGGCCTGGGGTCACAGGACAGAAAGGTAATCCCTTAAGAGAGTGGGGGGGCAGCTAAAAGTCCAGATGAAGAGGCATTTCAAGAGTATCTAGTTTGTACCCTGTATCTATCTTGCACCTCGTGTCCAGCGTAGCATATTTCTCAGTGAATCAGGATACACAGGTGGGACTTAATGTTGGGAGGAATTGGATTTAAACATTGAAAAGTGAGCATGTCATAACCTGACATACCATGCTGTTGCTAGTTAGCTAATTAATGAATCTTAGCTCTGTGCCGCTAAACGTTGAAGATTAATTGAGGAGTGGATTTGTGGGTGGATGTCATGGTATCACTGGCTGAAACTGGTTGGTTGGCGCCTACATCGGCACACATCATGTTTAGTTATACAAGAAGAGAGCATGATTGGATTTTGATATAAGAATACAAAGAAATCGATTTTTTCATATATATTGTTAAGTATGTGCACAGTATGACCAGTGATGTGATCTAAGAAGGTTTAAAAGTTGTTTTCATGTTTCTGTCTCTTTTTGGTGTTTTTTTCCTGTGTGTGTGTTGTTCAGGTGACAAGGGGCAGCCAGGTCAACCAGGCTTTCATGGACAGGGCTTGCCTGGTCGACCAGGCCCTCCTGGTGTTTCTGGTCCTCCAGGACAGAAGGTTAGAGACACATACAAAATCTGTATATGCAAAATAATTATAGAGTCTTTTTTTACAGTAGTATTCATACAGTAGTATACATCTATATATGGTGGTGCCTTAGTAATTATGACAGGGATGGTACAAAGAGCAAGAAAGTATTTATATGGAGGAGAGAGGCTGGATGGATTTGTCAAAACAGATGCAGGACTTTCACCCAGGAGACCAGTGTTTGAGTCCTGTTTGAAACCAAAAGTCAACACTCAGTTATAAGTTGATAATATAACCCCCAACTACAATCTTTTCCAGAACCTGACCAAACTCTCACAGTTTTACAAAGTAAATTCAATGTCACATGAAAAACGTCCAGTGTACTTGTCGCTGCCGGTACTGTCCACCAGTCTTATTTGCCATTTTGTAATTTTATGAGGACATGTTGCAGCTGGTATAAAATATAATGGGAGTTCATTTAAGTTCCCTGAAAGGATGTTAAGGATTCTTCAGGTGTTTCAGTACCACAGACAGCTCTCACTGACCTCTATGCAGATGTGATTACCTCTGTGTGTTTTACTATAAAGTGAAAAGTCACGACAGATTAATAGGACAGTGTTTGTATGGGACAGCACAACAACATTGGCCTACTGCAAATACATTGAACATTGTGAATATGAATAGATAAATAATGTGCTGTGTGTTTGTGATAATCAGGGTGATGGTGGCCCTGGATACACTGGGCCCCCAGGCATTCCAGGCATTCCAGGGCAAGATGGAGATCAGGGGCCTGTAGGAGATCCTGGGATCCCTGGCTTCCCTGGGAATCCAGGACTAATTGGCAATCCTGGTTTGCCCGGAGAAAAAGGTACAGTACTTATGAGTCCAAGATAAAAAGACAAAATAAGAAAATACTGTGCATTGATGATTACATATTCATTCAAACACATTTGCTGCTTTGTTATTTGATACATACAGGAGCTAAAGGTGCTGTAGGCCTCCCAGGACCACCTGGTACCAAAGATTCGTGTATAGGTTTACCAGGACCAGCAGGACCACGAGGACCAGATGGCTCTCCAGGACATCCAGGTCAGTGTATATTCAAGTCATCAGATGAACTTACCATATTATCGCTCAGCTAATTCAGCACCGTCCAACAAATCAGCCTCCTCCCTATTTAGTACCCTCAGCTCTTCACCTCCATTTTGTTCTGTCCCTCTGCCTTTCCTCTCCCAGGATCTGATGGCTCACCCGGACAGAGGGGGAATGCGGGTTTGCCAGGGTTTGGTCGTCCTGGCGTCCCTGGTGAGCCTGGTCATATTGGGCCATCAGTGCCAGGTTTTCGTGGGCCTCCTGGACTAAAAGGGATCAAGGGACAAAGCGGCCTGCCCGGTCCACCAGGTGTGTCATTGTTTCTCTGGGAGGCCAAAACACAAATGTGATGATTCTTCAGTTCATGACAGATAAGAGGTCAAGTTTTTCAAATTTTGAAAAGCTAAAGCTAAAGCTAAATTTATATTATTATTTGTAATTATTCACAATATGGGTTGCTACATAACACACTTCAAGAAAAAGTCAAATACTGTGGGACTTACATACAATTACAATCAAAAAATGGCTGCGGGTCAATTTTACCCGTTGGTGCTGGCACTTCTACTGTTAAAAGTTTCACTTGGTATTCTTCAGGGCTGAGAGGAGACCCTGGACCAGATGGATTATCAGGATATGGACCAGAAGGATTGCCTGGAATTATAGGACAGCCAGGCCAAATAGGTAACAGACAAACACAAATACTCACAGACAAATAAATCAGCATATAGTCCATTATAACTTCTACCTGCTGGTGATTCATTGTAGCTGTGTACTGTATCTGGTTCTTTATGACTGAACTATTATTCCCTATTACAGGCGCCCCCGGCCTGGATGGAGCCAAAGGTCCCAGGGGTGCCGAAGGCATACGCGGGGAGCCAGGTCTCAGTGGTCCTCGAGGCACTGAACCACCAGATAGTATAGGAGTTAATGGGCCCCCAGGGGACCCTGGTAATCCGGGTAAGCTTTACAGCAAATTCTTCTTGTAAAAATATCACTCTATATCCACTTCCTGTGAGATTAAGTTACATCACAAAATGTTTATTCTTGTCTTTTATTCAGCCAGCTAAGACTCATTGACACTGAGGTCCCAATTTTAATGAGCCCTAGTTACATATCATACATAGACAAAATGTAAAATCATAATGTATGTCTTTGCATGTATGTATACTGTGTACTGTTTAGCTTAATAGATGATAATATTCTAACTCTACCTGTTCCTTGTTAGGTGAGCCTGGTCTAGCTGGTGTCCGTGGAGATACTGGAAGTGAAGGACCAAAAGGACAGAGAGGAAGAGTGGGAGCACCTGGGAGCCCAGGACAAAGAGGTTGAAAAAATTGTTTGGCCTTTGTAACAATAAATTTGTGAGGAATTTGGTTCAATAAATCAAACTGGCTACCTTAACGATTTTGGAAACTATATGTCTTTGCTGTGTGTTTTTCTGTGTCCAGGTATCCCGGGTGATCGAGGTCATGATGGAGCATTTTCAAAAGGAAGTCAAGGGCCTGCTGGATTAACAGGAGACCCAGGAATCAGAGGGCCTCCTGGTAAGACCTAAACTTTCATACAATTCCACACGTCTAACCTCACAAATTAAAGGTAGTGAGCACCACAAGCCAAGAGCCAAGTTACATTATATTCTAGAGGAGGCAGACTTGAGGAGACATCTCCAAAGCTTGGTGTCTCACACCAAAAAATCAAGATGGATAAATAGCACTACAAGCCAGAAATATATGTTGTTTTAGGTGAACTGTCCCTTTAAAGTACATAAACAAGCGCTGTGCAGCTGTAACATAAAATAATTGTTTGGCTTGACTCTCACAGGTTCAAAGGGAATAAAAGGAGATCCAGGAGTCTCTGGAGGGAAAGGTCCACCTGGTGCACCAGGTGCACCTGGTCATAAGGGAGCCACTGGAGATCCAAGCTACCATGGATATGGTCCACCTGGACCAGTAGGACAGAAGGTACTTATGGCTGGTCTAATTTTTTTTTTTTCTTTGTAATAGATGCAGCAGAGTCCAAACTAGTAAAATACTAAAATGTGAATAGATTTCTCTCTCTTCTTTCTTTTTATTCTTCCTCTTTTTGTCCTCAGGGTGAACCAGGGTTGAGCAGTGGCGATAGGATGAAGGGTCAGAAAGGTGAACCTGGTTTAGGTGGAATTGCAGGCCCACCAGGAAGTCATGGAGCCAAAGGAAACCACGGACCTGTTGGATTGAATGGTCGCTACCACTCGTCACAAAAACATGCCAGCTTATGACCAGTTGGACTTTTTGCTCACTCTGTTAACATCTCCACTTTATGCTGCTTCTCCAGGTCCATCAGGGATTCCAGGGCCTAAAGGTTCAGGTGGGCCTCCAGGAAGCATAGGACGCCCAGGACCTCAAGGACCGCCAGGTGAAGTCCTTTGAAATAGTTCTCTTTTGTATTTTAGACTATATAAGGATACCTTGAATTTAACCTTAACATATTGTAAAATTGCACCCCACTGTGTAAACTTTACTGTAAATGCTCAAGTATTGCACTTTTCCCACTCATATTTTTTTTTTTTTTTTAAGTTTAAGCTTAAATTTTCACATCTGTTCACCTCAGGTAACCCAGGTCCACAGGGTGGAAGAGGTCATCCAGGTCCCAAAGGCAACCAGGGCCGAGATGGGATCCCTGGACCACCAGGGCAAAAAGGAGAGACTAGTAAGAGGAATCCTACATGAAAAGTAGCCTGTTGAACAGTTTCCTCAAAGTCATGGCTGCAGCCAAAACTTATCTATCATCCCATCTTTCCTCTGCAGGTGTGGTAGGAGGGACACCTGGCAGGCGTGGGGACTCAGGTCAACCAGGTGAGTCTCAGGTAAATGACATCATCCTTTTCAGGAGTTTTTTCCCTACCCTCAGATAAACCTTGCCTATAGGATCAGTTTAATCTTGTAGTCATGTAATAGTTAAGTCAAGGTAGCATAATATTGCTGTTCGACATGACTTCAGACTACAACAATACAACACATAAAAAAACTCTGTCCTAAAGCATTTACTACAGTAGTCTCTGACTCATACATTTTAATGTTTTCAAGATTTGAAAATTACTTGGATTTTGGATGAAGCACTACTACCTGAAAGTCTAATTGCATTACTTTCATAATAAAACACAGCTTGAAACTTTTTCCTTTCGAACTAAATGAAGAGCCTCGCTCACCACGCTGAGTCTGCTTGTGTGGCTACATTCAGTACGATCTGTCAGTCTTTGTTGACGTGTGGAACAGTGAGTGGGAGGCTGACAGACGACAACATGCCAGGAGGTTGTTTCAATGAGCGATGGCTTGAAAGAGATAAATGAAAACGATTTTATTGAAATTGTTGTTTGCCTGGTGATTGTTTGAGTGATTGTTTTATATTGGCTCAGACAATTTTTGCCGAGTCCATTTACAGACAGATGACAGATACCGAAAGATGAAACCTTGCTGTGTTTTCCTTTAATCTGTCACCCTTCTGTTGAATGCTATCACAAAAGTAATTTTGATTTTATAGAGCAATATCTGGTTTAAAATGTGATAACAAATGAATCATTACTTGTATATTAATAAAAATGTAATTTACCACAGATGTAAGGTCTCTCTTTGACCCAGTGACAACTAGTTTTCATAACTAATATAAGAACTATTGTAACATTTCTTCACTTCCATTCACTGAGTCTCACATTAACCATTTTGGAACCGATCTGGTGAGGTCCACTTCCCACTCAGATTGATGGTCTGCTTTGGCACTCAACCAGACCCTGATGAGGTCTCCTGCTGTAAATTTATATAATATCAAGCAATACGTGAGTAACGCACAGGTTTGTCTTATGTGTGATAGTGCACTTATAAGCAGTATTATGTAGCTGGTGTGTTGCAGAGCACAAAAGACATTTCTCATGAACGCCTGCATAAACTTCTAAAATTAAATTGAGTTAATTAAATAAGTTTAATGCCACCTACCCATGTATAATTTGTGTTCATTGCTATTTGCATAATTGTGGTGTGAGCCAATGAACAACAATAAAATTATCTATATCTAAATGGTGTGAATAAATTCAGAGATGATGGAGCAGAGATCCACTGTTCAGAGGGATACTAATGAATAAAAACTTTTTTGTTGACAGCATTTGACGTCTGTGTGTTTCTCCACTATAGGTCCACCTGGGAACTCTGGTCCGCCCGGCTGGTCTGTTCCAGGGTTTCCTGGACCGATAGGAGACAGGGGACGTTCAGGCCCACCTGGGATCTGTGGTCCAAGAGGACTACCAGGAAGAGAAGGGGCTTGTGCCCCTGGGGCAAAAGGAGACCGTGGCCCTCCTGGCAGTCCTGGTTGCCATGGTGAGGATGTACTATTGGAGGACTTAAGGGTATCGACTACCCTGAATCTACTAAATCAGACGGCAATCTCAGGAGTCATTTTGCTCATTGAACACTTTTTGTATAACCTGATGGTCTGATATAGCTTTTTTAATGCAAAATATACACAAATCAATACTTTAAAAGGTGTTTTTTTTTCATTTACTTGGACATATTAGTTCCTTATTTTCTTGAATATGAAAATGTCACTCAGCAAACATCATTCTCTGTCCTCCCTGTTGTATATATGTAGGCCGTCCTGGCTCACTTGGCCCTCCAGGTCCCATAGTGCCTGGGTTAAAAGGGGACACAGGGGACTCAGGTCCTACAGGAAGCCCAGGCTATAGTGGACCCCAAGGAGATCAAGGCCCTCAAGGACCACCTGTAAGTGACCCCAGCAAATATATATATATTTATAAATATTTGCAAAAACCTCAAAAAATGTTTTTTAGAAGTATTTAACAGTATGATTTTTTAACTTTCAAGCTAGATTTTAAAAGTTGTAAGTGCTACAAAATGAAAATGACAAAATCATTTCCTTTCAGCTTATTACTCAAGATGGGATCACTTTTAAGCATCATCTGCAGTTACATCACAACTAAATCTCTGATGCTAAGTCTTCAAAGTTGCACTACGACACTTCAAAACAGTCTAATCTTTGACCCTCCATTGTTTCATTTGCCCCCCCCAGGGTGTAAGAGGCACACCTGGTCCCCCAGGACCAAGAGGTGATTACGGTCCTCCTGGAAACCACGGGCCTCCTGGTAATTTGTCATTTCAACTTAGCCTATAGATTAGGTCTCCTCTTGGAATTTCTTCCCCAGGCAAAAACAGAACTGTCACCACAGAGGAGCAATAGTCCACGATTGATTTATGTTCCCACAACTCAGAAGAAATACAAATGGGACAGAGAATAAAGGGGAAACATAAGAATAAGATCTATGAGAATGCATTTCACTTTTCTTCTGTGATACACAATAAGATGAAATTTATGTAATATATTGTGGTGACAAGCTAATTTCCTCGTAATCTATCTGTGTTTTAGGTGACAGGGGAGATCCCGGATACAACCCAGGCCGGCCCGGTCCGCCTGGGCTGAAAGGTTTTCCTGGACGACCTGGTGAGGCAAAAGTCTGTCTTACTTTTGTGCACAATAACCAGGAATAACAATTAGCCCTGTCAGTATCGCCCACTTCTACATTTCAACTGTCAATCAGCTATGACTAGCAGCAGAGATGCCATATTTTACCCATCACTCTCAGACAACCTGTCTAGAACTTGAATATTTAACACACATCTGACATTTAAAGGTCCAGTGTGTAAGAGTTTTGGGTTCTAGCATAATTAATGCCCCGATAATACCATAACAGGCTGCGCTTCCTGCCCCACATAACCACATGAAAATGACATCAAATAGTAAAAAGAACTTCACGAGTTTGGTGTTTGAGTTGGTTTCAGAGATCCATAAAGAAAAGTCTGTAATTTTAGCAGCGTCAGCGGTGGAATTAAAAGGGGAAATGAGTGCTGTTAATATCATGTTACCTGAGGGTGAGACTGTCACTGATATAAAGAGGACATGCCTCAATATGAAAATGGCTTCAAAGAAAAAAAAAAAAAAACACCTCACCACAACAAGGGGCAAAAGATGACTGCAAGGGGTTCGAGGCATTTTCGATGCAAATTCCAGACATTCCAGGATATTCACCATGGACCAAAATTATTATATATTTTGGGAAAAGTTTTCTAACTGCTCCTACTCTATCCCTACAGGCCTCAAAGGTGATCCAGGAATTGGAGATGTGACTTATGAACCAGGACCTCCTGGTCTGCCTGGTCCCCCTGGCAATCGAGGACCTCCAGGGTTCACTGGACCATCAGGACCGCCTGGTCGTTCAGGTCCAAACTTTTAAAATATCCTAATATGATTTAGTTCCCGTTACTTGTGCTCTTCAAAGCCAAGAATACTGCAGTTAATTTCATCAGTCTGATACCATACTACTAACAAATAAATTGATAAAGACAGATTTTCTTCTAATAGTTTAGGAATTCTATAAGCTGTTTCAACTGTATGCTCCAAGACTTGAAGGAAAGTTGGGAAAAGGACCTTAATGTTGATATTAAGGATGACGAATGGGATGATGCCTGCAAGAGTGCAAGGACTTTAAGCATCTGTAATAGAATAAAAGCTTCCCAACTCAAGGTTTTACACAGAGTCCATATCCCTTTCAAAAGCCATAAGTTTGATTCTAGCCGAGCAGGTTTTCTTTGCACCATGTGACACTGAATGTTTCTGTCCCAGGCCAGCCAGGCAGCAGAGGACGGCGTGGTCCTCCAGGACGTAACGAACCAGGACTTCCTGGACTCAAAGGAGAGAAAGGAAAAGCAGGACTGCCAGGTGTGTGCATGTGTGTGTGGGTTAAAAGGTGTGTGACTGTTTGTATGTGCGTGCAGTTGCTTGAAATGTTATGATGATGACAACCTTTTATGTATTTGTACATCTCCACACGTCATATGTTTGGTGCAGTGGCAAAACACTCAAGAGAACCAAGGTTCAACTCTCAGCAGTAGTACTGCTGGCTAGGTTGTGGGTTAAATCAACTGAACTTGTGTATGTGGGTGGGTGAGTCTCGACACCCTCTGGTCTTAGTCATTGCTCGGTCTCGGTTTTAGGTGGACTTGACTACACTGCTTGGCACTTCATGGTACAGCTGTACAAGTAGTGTGATGTGGTTCCTCTGCAGGTCCAGATGGCAGTGTCGGAAACCCAGGTAAAAAGGGTCCTCCAGGGTTGCCAGGTAGAGGTGGTCCAGGTTTTTTGAACAGTTTCCTGATAGCAAGACACAGTCAGAGCACCCGTACCCCTGACTGCCCTCAAGGAACCAGCCTCATGTACCATGGTTACTCCTTCCTCTTCATGAATGGAAATGAGAGAGCTCATGGGCAGGACCTTGGTAAGAGGATGGAAACCTTAATGAACAGAAATACTGTGCAGATTCTCAAAATCTTTTCTTGAGTCTTGTGTGACATTGTTCTTCACACTGTCTCTTAGGCTCCATGGGAAGCTGCCTCCCTCGTTTCTCCACCATGCCTTTCATGTTCTGTGACACAGAAAGCAACTGTCGCTATGCTTCTCGCAACGACTACTCATACTGGTTGTCCACTGACAAGCCTATGCCTGCCAAAATGACCGCCATCACAGGGGACGAGCTGGCATCCTACATCAGCAGGTGGAGGACTTCATACATATAAATACTCAGACTCATATATAATGTTGTTTATTTCTTAAGCAAATACAAAATACAGTACATTTTCTGTTTATTTGAGTATATATTTTCCTCTATTCAGTTTGTTTTTCATTAGCTGAAAATGTTTGCCTATTATTTAGGTGTGCAGTGTGTGAAACCACCTCCAATGTAATAGCCGTCCACAGCCAGACAGCTGTGACACCTAACTGTCCCCATGGCTGGGGGTCCCTGTGGACTGGATTCTCATTTGTCATGGTAAAGACATCAGTGTTTTTTTTCCCCTCTCCTGAATCCCTGGAGCTTCTCTTCTGTCATTTTCCATCTAATTTTCTTCCTTTGACCTTCATCCAATCTAGCAAACTGGTGCTGGGGCAGAGGGCTCCTCCCAGCGCCTGGTTTCTCCTGGCTCATGTCTAGAAACCTTCCGCCAAGTGCCCTTCATCGAGTGTCACGGCAGGGGAACGTGTAACTACTACCCTGATTCCTACAGCTACTGGCTGGCCTCCCTAGACCCCAACACCATGTTCAGGTAAACCGTTCTCCTCTGTGTCTCGGATGCATGCCACAGAGAAAGCCTCTCTTTCACAGTTAAAATCACTTTATGACCTAAACAGCTGCTATTTGTGGCAGAATTTCTTTAGAAATGTTTTCTTCTCAAACCAATCTTAGAAAGGACATGTTTATTGAGATTCAGTAACTTCCTTGTAATGAACAATTTTATTATGCTACTTTAAACTTGATGCAACTTTATGCAGCTATTAGGCTGGCTTTACACAGTGAAACTTTCACAATTTCACAATTTGCAGGTTGCAAATTGCATGAAACATAATGTCTATGCAACTTGAAAGTTACATTAAGCAATTAGAAAAACAATAAAAGTATCATTGAACATGTTTATTTCATTAAAATTAACTTGCTGTTGCTTGCTGCTGTTGTTTTGTTTTCTCGCCAGATTACATCAAGTAGGAAGTGTCATTGTAACTACATTTGCAAATTCATCTTATTTTTATTTTTAGCGTTTTCTCACTGAATAATATAAATTCAGATGTGCTGTTTCGCTTTTTCTCCTGGCACTGGCTGGCAACTTTGTTTCATAATGGCTCTCCAAGAGAATAAGAAAGAGAGCTGTCTCATTAAATTTTACTGACATGTTGGAGGACAAAACACAACCTAAAAAGGCTAAATATCTAAATAAATATCCAAAACTTTACTCAGGATTTATGAATATATTTCTAACATTGTGTTTGTGGTGTGTGTGTGTGTGTGTGTGTGTATGTGTGTGTGTTTTGTTCTCTCCTATAGTAAACCCACTCCTGAGACACTGAAGGGACCATCTCTGTTGAGGGTCATCAGCCGTTGTCGAGTCTGCAGGAAACAGTTAAATGGCATAAAAGGCGGACGTGGGGACTATATAAGCATTTACTCTTAAAATGTCAGTTAAAATGAAGTATGAAAATATGACAAATGTGAGATAGAACAGTCTTTGTAATGTTTGGTGTGCTTATCTGTTTGTTAAACTGGTGCTTTCATTTTACAGATCTGTGTTTATGAGTCTTAGCTCTGAATAAAACACACATTTAAAACACATTTCAACTAAATTGCCAATCATCTTTAATGGAAGTAGTTATATAAGCTCTGATGATTATGTACATTGAGATTAATGAAACATTTAGTGAGCCATTATATCTTACAGAGGCTGTAGTGTGCCAACAGTGTGTTATTATTCCAGACCTGGGACTCAATAACAGCTAGTAACAGCGGTAATAAAAGTACCAGTAGTACCAGTAGTAATACTAGTAGCAACAGCAGCACTGTGACCTATTATGTTTATAACTAGTCTTCTCTGAATTATAAATGCTTTAACTTTTCCTGTCTAGATACTCTGTTTTACTTTAACTTCTTCATCCCGTGTTCTTCTCTTTTTAACATTTTTTAAGCCTCCGCTCCAGCGGCAGCTGTGGCCAGAGGTGCTCTGGTTTGTCTGTCCATTTGACCGTCTCACTCTCATGAATGTGATATCTCAGGCACGCTTTGTGAAACCTTCTTCAAATTTGGAAAAAATGTCCACTCAAGAAAAAATTTATAGTATTTTGGGTGTCTGAGGTCACTGTGACTTCACAAAACACATTTGTGGCCATTATCTCAAGAATTCAAACAAAAAAATTCCCGCTAATGTCTAACAGGTTAAGATGAAGAAGTGAAGTGATTTTATTTCCAAAAGGTCAATGGTCAGCCTCACTGTGACATTATAATGTTCTGCAAAAACACTTTGCTGGCCATTATTCAACCCCATAACTCAGGAACAGAAAGGGAGATTGTGATCATATTTCACACTTGGTCGGATACACTAACCTTGGCTGCCCACCTTGAAACTGTGCTGATTGTATGGATCTTCGGTGCTGCCGGGTTGAAGATGTGCAGTTTCACCCAGGAAAACTGTTAAGCCAGGTGGCGAGGGTCTTCTCTGACGAGGCCTTGGCATGGGTCGGTGACAACACAGATTTCGTAGAGCTCTACTCAGAGTTCTGCAAGGAATCTGACAATGCACAGTTTACAGTGTCATACCAGACAACAACCGTGCCTCTTCAGGCATAAATGTCCACCAAATTCTCTCCTCCTCTTTTGCTCTCATATTCTGCACCCTCCCCCCAATCCTGTCCTCTCTTACCTCCTGTCCGTAGGGTCCTGAGGGGGTCCGTCGTGCCCAGGTGCTACGGCAGATTCCCCTCCGAAGTTTCCCCAAAACGAATTTTATTCACAATGCTTTCACTTTTCATTTGTTCCACCTTGTAAATAAATCACCTAAATGCATACTGCTGAAGGTGCGGTCCTTGTTAGTGAAAAGACAGACTTCATGGGTAATTAATGGGTGAGTCAAACACGATCAAAAACTGATTTGTCTCTCACTGTTGACTACCATACATATTTTTTCCAAACCAACCAGAAGGGGAGGGACTTCGTCTCTCTAAAGTGCATTGAAGTTTTGTCACTGAGGAGCTTTCCAACCATTCTATGTTTCCAGCCGATCCTCACTGCAACTGTTGTTTTTAAAAAAACATCTTACAAGTAAATACCCTGAAAATATTCCCCAATTCTTAGTACTGGTAGGGGGTCAGCTTAGGCCCTGCAACCTGACTTGTTGGTGGAGGCACACAACCAGAGGCAGTAATTCTAGTTCTTTAATGTCACTGGTATTACTATTATAAATAACCCAGTGACATACTGAAAATAAGTCATCTGTGACAAAGACAAACCAAGATTGTGACCAGGCATACCGTCATTGATAATAATAGAACACCCACTTTGCCCATGTGGTTATTTCTATGTGACTAAGGCTGTCTTGGATTAAAATATGCACTAAATGCCCTGATGTGTGCAGACGACAGCCACTTTACTGAGGAATAATTAACCTGTCTATGCAGTGCTGTCGTCACTGTCATGTGTTTGCTGCTCTGTTCTGTCCAATCACTAAATGCTGTAAAAAGGAAGCGGTCACAACAAACGACATGTGTTCCCATGACATCTGGAGAGGCAGTGTGAATGCGCAAATGTGACGCCCTTGCTGTGCCGCAAATATGGAGTCATTTGTGCCCTCCCTCTAAAAGCATTTCTTTGAATTTCAGCATGTTAAATGGTGCATGGAAAAGATGACATTTTATGACTCATACTGCCTGCAACTTTTTCCAATCCATCTCTAAATGAACTCACTAAATGAAAGGCAACACTGTAATCAAACTGCTGCTGCTGTCTCTGTGGCTTTGGGCGTATTAGTATCTCGAGAGTATACATTGTGGAATCATTTTTTACATCTCCCTCTATTTGGTGTGTCAATTAGAGGAAATGATATTAAATTAGAAGATAAATAATGGTTATTTTTATGTTATGTCAGTCTCCAGGATGATTCCACATGTGATGTTTGAAAGAAGCTGTTATCAAAAGCTGGATAAATATGTAATTTCTATCCCTCAATCATCTTTCTTTGGTCTTATTATCTTATCTTATTTGTCTGCACTCTTCACTCTGAAAATCAGTAGAGCAGTATTTTCCCCCGAAGGAACAGTCATTCACGCTCACTCATCCAAATCTGCCACTGATCAATAGATGCAAACTCCCCATAGCTCGATGCAAAAAGGCACAATAATGTCCTCAAACAGCACTGTGTTCAAAACACTGTTGCTTTTTGGCACGCAGATATTCCAAGATATCGATTGCTCAGGGTCTAAAATAACAAACAGCCTCATATGCTTATGTAAGAAAGGCAGCTAACACAAGAAACAGCTGAAGAAGAGCTCAACCCTCTTGTGTGAATTAAAAACGTGTGATGAAGTATCGCATTCACACTGGTTATCTAATTAATTTTTGACATTTTTGGAGCAAAATCTTGGCTGGTCACGACTCTGGTTCCAACACATCTGAGGAGCCTGATATAAGAAGCAGCCGCTCCTTGAATGCCACCTTGAATTAAATAATTCTTACATGGCCTGGTGCAGACAGTTGTCAGCATGGATAGAAACACTCTTGCTGTAAAGTGCTCTCGCTAGCCTTCTTAACAGGATTATTCTGCTCCCGACAGTGCACTTACTAATTGTTTAGGCAGCTATATTAGGCTTCTACACCTCTATAATTGGGTTAGAATGGCGATTTGTTGAAAGGTTGTTGCACTTCAAGGTTGTCTCCTGTTTGAGAAGGACACGTCCTTTTGGTTTTCTCTTAATGCACTGCCTTACACAGATATTAGAATAACAGCTGTTCTTTTTTTTTTTTTTACAGGTTAGCTTCATGTGTTGAAAGGTTTGAATAGTGTCAAACTCAGAATTTTCAAAACATTGTATATTAGAGAAATTTATGAACTACAATTACGTTCCACTTTAAGCCTTTTTTCACCCAAGATCCAAGTTCAACTCTACATTATTCTAATTATTCTAAACATTTAATTGCAAGAGATTTGTTCACACTGATTACTAGTTATTTATTCATTTTTAAACCAGTTTTGTGTCTGTAGGTAAAATCCTTAGAAAAAACTGTGCATTTCAAAGTCTCTTCCATATTTAAACCTAATGTCATACCAAATTAAGATGCACCTTCACGGGTATATGGAAAAGATATACAGAAATTTTATTAAACGTTCATGTGTTGTATCTGAAACTTGGGAACTTATAAGTATTATATATGACAGCATTTGATATGTTTAATATCAAACTGACATGAGTTTTGCGACCATGAATAAAACCTTACAAGACCATGATAGGTAGACGTAGACACACTTTGAGAAACTTCACTTAATGCTGGTCATAGCCCAGAATTAATTGTAAATAATACTTTCCTTTCCTTGGAAAGAGTTTCTTTAAGTTACCTGGACTGTCTATAAAGTGTAGGGTTTTTGTGTTTGGCTTGTGTTTGATCATTTGGGATAAACTTATAAAGACCTGCTGGCGGTTATGAAAGGAGAAATGGAGCAAACGTACATTTATTTTTTTCCATTGTCCTTCAAACTGCATTTACAATTAACAGTTTTGTTTTATTAGTCTTTTGACCCACATTGCCTTTACATTTATCTGAATAAAATGCACTGTAAGGTAATTACCCTCCACCTTTAAAACAGGATCATTTTAAGAGTAACTACATTTTCAGTCCACATAATGCAGTTGCATATTTGCAGCATGTACCATTACAAAATCATTATACCCTGTGACAAATAACGCCTTTATTCAGATGCATTAGAACTGTTAAGTTAAACAGAGCAGAAATCTCATTAAAGAGATTCCCAGAACAAACTCACAGGGGTGTAACAAATGATAAGTTGACCTTTATGGCCTGTGGATATCCCAGTGTCTCTGCGCTGCCCACTGATTCAACTTTATGACACAGCAGGGTTAATGAAATCATTGTTTCCCGCATGTCAGCGTCATTAATGTTTTATTTTACATGAGTGCACATCGCACTTCTCTTACAGGAATTTGCTTTTAAGCAAAGAGGCAGGGGGGATCTTTCGCATTTACACCAATGACATCAGGATGACCTTCACTTTTACAACCAGATTACAGTGTGTTTATGTAAATGATGACACTAGGAAAGAGTCGGATGGTGAAAATGTCCTTATTTAGACCTTTTGTCTCACTCCTAATGGCTGTTGTAAATTACATAGTACATGCTTCGGTGCACTGATGGGGGGCAAACACAAAATTGAGGATGGTCTTTACGCAAATAACCTGCACACTCCTCCTCCTCCTGGGCCCAGGTTCCACTTTAAAAACAGACGTGTCACTGTGCTGTACAGTTACGGTGCACATCAGCGGTGGGTGTTGTATGACCAAGAAGAATTCCCTCGACGAGAAACACGCAAGCAAGACTTCACAAGCAAGGATGGCCCGTATCTTGTGCACTTTGGCACTTTTGTGTTTTGCGTTATGTGTGGCAGAAAATACAGAGACTGAGCAGAATTTTAAAGACCTCCAGCTTCAGCAAGACTCATTGTCATGGTTCGACAAAGTACAGGATGAACAGGTAAGATTTCTTTATTTTCTTGATATGGTTCTCCACGTTTTTTCTGTGTTTTGGGGGTGTTAGATTATCTTTTTGGGGCTTTGTGTGGGACACCCGAAGAGCAGACAGGAAAGGGGGTAGACAGAGGGGATGACATGAAACAAAGGGCCACAGGTCTGACAGGACTAAAAGTTGAGAAAACCCCAAATTTCAAGATACATATGGCAATATATTTTCAAGTTTTGAACCCCAACTCTTAAGTTCCAAAAAAAAAAAAAAAAACCAACTATCTTTTGTTGAGATAATTTACTTACTTAGGTGAACTTTCTTTGAGTTTTAGAAGCCCAAACAAGTCAAAAGATTAAGTAAACTCACTGAAGTGAAAGTGTATAATAGTTTATATTTTAAATTAAAACTATTTCAAATATTCAAAATGATGTACGAAGAACAGTAATTTAACTAAAGATTATAGGTTGGCAAAACCAAATTTAAGATTTTTAAGATACCATTTCACATTTATATTGGCAGAAAAAAGTACGCTAATTACTATTATCTTAATTGATTAATATCACTCAACCTCATATTAAAATCTTTTAATCCAGTTGCTTGTCCTTTCTACACTTGAAGTGGAGCATGAAGCTGGATGGTTGTGCTCAGATGAATTCTGACCAGGCTGCACAGTTCATATTCGTGGTTATTGGTTCCATGTAGGTTCCATTTTGCAGTTGTGTGATCAAAACACTTTTAAAAGTGTGACTAATGTCACTTTATAAAACTAACATTAACTTAATAATCCAACACAGTTTTAAGAGCTGTCAAAAATCTTATTTTAAGGCCTAAAATTCAGATAATTGGATCTTAGACTTTTCAAGGACCTGCAGGAACCCTGTATATCTACAGAGGCTCCTTTTCCATGGAGTTCACCTTGTTTCTACAGTAGCCCAGAATGGACAAGACAAACACACTACAGGCTCTCCTACAGGCTGAAGGGAAGAGTGAGACGAGGTGCTAGATGCCACTAAATACTCCAGACTGGTCCTTTAACATCTTCACTACTGAAGAATTTATGTATGTTGTGTGTGTATGTCCTTCCAATGATTGAAACCAGTCGCCAAATCCCAGCTGTGATTACCCTGCAGGCCACAGAATGTCCTGCCGACAGCTTTTCAATTTATAAAGTTTATCTCTGCTTGTGCACACACATTTTATTGATCCTGATCTGTTAAAAGTGTAATTTTATTCTCAGTGAGTCATTCTGGATGCTGTCAGAGCTACCTGCCGGATATCTGTCATTTGATTATCCTCACAGCTGCGCCTCCATGAAATTGAAGATTAAAGATTAGAGTGCATACACAACTTTGCTTTTCCCCGTCTGGCTATAAGCAAAAAATGCAAAAGTTCTGTAACATACAATAGAAATTCATATTTCCCTAAAGTACAAACACGGTGAAGTAAAATTTCTGACATTTACATAATGTCAATGTTTTCCTCCACAGGACTCAACAAAGAAACACAGTTTAATGGACTTGCTTTATAAACTCTCCAAATCGGGAAATGGAATGATTTCATTTCAAGGATCCACAGACACAGACAAACAGGAGAAGATTCGACGTGGACTGGGCGTCACCGCGATTCAGACTCGCAGAGCCGGCTGTAAATTCTTCTTCTGGAAATCCTGGACTGCCTGCTAACTTCGTTGAGCCAGATTTTGTGACAGTCTCTTTTTTTTATAGCGAATATGTGGTTTTCCCTTGACATACTGTTTAATTTATTGCTGCTTTAAGGTTCCATTCAATCATTTCCAACTGCATTTTGTCTCAACATTAATAAAACAAGTGCTTCATGCTATTCACCCTCACATAAATGCTCTGTGTTGATATGATATTTAATTGTTTCATAATTTTCAGAGGATATTATCTCAGCTTTAATTAGGTTGTGCCTTCACATGAAACTGCCTTTGAATAAAAGAAGAGTGGAACACTGTTGCAAACTATGTATGAATATCTATGATGACTGTAGACACAGGTTTCATTATATTAGACATACCAGTAACTCTTAAAGCCTGCGTTCTTTGAGGTATGAGATCACCAAAATGATTAGCAAGAGAGCTTCTGCACGGCTTGTTAGCACCCTGCTGTGAATTTGTTAACTTAAAGTGAGGCCGTAATATTTGAAACAACATTTAACACATCGGTTTTCTTACAAATAAAAAGTTGAATTCATAAGCAATAAAACACAAACTTGCTCATTTCAGTACTCTGAGTTTTTGTTGTCACAACCTTTCTTGGTCTGCTATGAGCAGTAGTTTATAGAGGTTACTGGTTCATGTTAACTTATGTTTACTTTTGCTGTTACAGTTTCCCATATCTGTCATTTGTGGCCACAGCATCAGCTGCCCAGCAGAAGTATGGTCTACATGTAAAATATGGCCAGAATTTAAATGTATAACTTTCAAAAATAAACTATTGTTTTATTTTCCTATCAATACAATATGAAGAAGTAACAGTTATGATATTGTGTCATAGATGCTGTATTGTGTTGTATTGTAGTATTTCAGGTGGGAGATGTGTCCAAGGTTGGGAGGTTTGAACCATTCTGAGCATTTCCACCAAGTATAAATCAGAACATGAAAAGTTTGTTCCCAGCTAGACCAAAAACATACCAGGTTTCCAAAGTGGGTGTGTTATATTCTACAGGTCATTGTGCATTGTGCAATGGCCCCTTGTCAAGTCAAGTATTGACATGCATATTTTATTTCACCATTCTCAGGTAACTTTACACAGTTTATTGTGGTGAATCTCAACATATTAGCTGGTTCTGGAGTGCAGGAACAACTCAGAACTGCACCAACAGCTCTTCAGCCACCTCTCATTCTTGCAGTTAGCGTAACACTTGTTGACCCTCTCGATCCTGCATGCCTGCATTATTTACAGTACACCTGACCGTCTGGAGGAGGTGTACACAATGAAGTGGGCACTGAATATTTAATGATCGTAAATGAACAGTTAGAATGGAAAGGCAGCTGCAGAACCCTACTTATCCTGCCTGTCAAAGAGATGTGCTTGAAAGAGTCCTGCAGAGAGCTGAAAAAAAAAAAAAAAACTCAGCAAGCTTCCATCAGGACCAACTGTGCCCCACTGGCCTGTTGAAATGAATGTTGTATTTGATTGTGCATCTATTATATTCTAAATCAATCAAGCTCACTCACATCAAAGTCTTTCTTTATACATAAGCCCTCTTTCTTTGCCACATTTTCACTCCAGCAGAGGAGGCTGTTCTTCTCTTTGTTAAATCCAGATAGACTTAAAATGTAATAAATGTCTGCAGTGTGTTTGATGTTCCCAAGTGATCTTCATGGTAGACTAGCAAAGCAATACACCAACAACTTTACAGGCATCTATTCATCTTGTCTTTGATGTTCCTTCAATTGTTATTCCAATGATTGGAGCATATTTTTCCTGACATATTAGGTTATGCAATCTGCAACAAGAGAAAAGACCTTGTGTGCATCTGTCTGATTCATAAATTGATAATATATGCATGTATGTGCCAGTGTGCATGTTGTTAGATATTATTGCACTGATGAGCATGTATTTGGGTGGTTCAGTAGCAATGCACATCCTAGAGGGCTTTCCAGTAAAAAATTCACCCACTTCCAATGTGTATGTATTATGCATGCATGTAGAACTGTGAGATAAATGTGGTGAGAATAACACAAACTCATTAACCTCACACAAGCACAGAAGACTGCAGGTGGAACACAAATTAAGAAAAAAGAAGTAGGGTAGATGTAGGGTGCAGGAACAAGGAGATCGGGGAGAAATGTATCAAATTGGAAGGAGAGGTGGAGGGGGAATAGAGATTAAGAAAGTGAGAAAGCAGAGGAAGAGAGGATGAGCACGGGGATGAGAGAGAAAATTATTAAAGTAGCAGTGTTGGAGCATAACTGCAGTCAAAGCTTGGCTTAGTATCCTTTCTGTCCCTGGGCTATTGGGATTCAACAGAACAGCTTCACTCTGTAACAGGAACCACTGCCAGCACATTAACATGCTCATACTGCAGAGCTTCTTCAATAAGAGTGTGTGAGGGTAACAAATACAAAGTGTGTGAGTGGGTGAGTGGGTGTGTGGGCGGGCGGCTGGGTGAGTGGGATTACGGTGTGCATGTGTGTGTGTGCGCTAGTGTGTGTGTGTATATGTGTGTGTGTGGGTGGACGGGTGCATGTGTGCTCTGTGCATGGACTTTTATGTGTCTTGTGTCTCAGCGAGTGTGTTTGCTTGCAGAACTTCTATGCTTTCAGAAAGAAAGGTGCCTCTAGAACCATAAAAGGTTTTTTTGGCTTGTCCGCAAAGGGTTTTCCCACGGGGACAAACCACCTGGGTTGTGGTAGAACCTTTTATAACAGTTCCACATGAAACCCTTTCAGAGAGTTCTGCCTAGAAGCCAAGGTAAAAGGTTATACCTAGAAGTGTGATCTCTCTGATTAGAAAATGTGTGACTTTTTTGACACCAAAAGCCACAAAACAAGTAACTCAGGCCTTGATACTGTCAAACCTTGACCACGTGTGTATTGTTATAAGTATGTATTGTATAATTTTATGCATGTGTTGGACCACAGTAAGAATAGCAGCAGGATTTGCTGCAGCTACTGGGGATCATAATAAACTAAACTAAACTGTATCTGTGAAAAGTTTCACCCAACACCCTCTATGAAAGGTTCTACAGAGAACAATTCTATAGTGTAATAGCTCCACTAAAAACCCTCTTCTATTCTGTTCTATTGCAGGTCTTTCCTTCTTCTTATAAGAACCCATCCAGGGGATCCTACTGAGAACCTTTTCATATTTCAAGCATTTTATTTAGAACTCATTCAGGGGGTTCTTCTGAGAACGTTCATATATTCCAAGCAGCCAGGGGTTCTACAAAGAACCTTTTTATATTCCAAAGTTTTATCTAAAACCCACCCAGCTGGTTCTCCTGAGAACCTTTTTATATTAAGGTACAGAGAATCTTTGTTGATCCCTTGTCAAAACAGTTGAACAACTTCAAAAAGGGTTCTTTGGATGAAAATGTTTCTTAATGTAACCCTCAGTCTTACAAAGAACCCTTTCCTCAAAAAAAGGGGTAGAACCTCAGCCCTTCAGGAAGAACATGTTTGGAACTTGAGAGTGTAGCATCTGCAGACAGGAGAAGCCTAAAGCAGCAAATCACAGAGAAACAGAAGCAGAAAGAAGGTAAAGTGATCTTTTTTATTGTCTCAAGGACAGTCTCAAAAGGTGCCACAGCAGAACTGTAAAGGTTTGGTCTTTTTAACCATCAGAATGCATTTCAGTCAAACATGTATAATCACTCCCAAGCAGCTACCCCTCCCATCGTCCGGAAGTAAACACATTAGAACCAATTATCCAATACTTTTGCCAACTCTGAGCAGTGGATCTGTATGTAAAAGACGCAGATAAAAAACACTGAGCCAGCTAGATCAAAGGAGCATCACTGAGCCTTAATTGAACAGAGACCAATTATTTTTAATGAGTAGAACTCAACGCCCCACTTCTGAGTAGGAGTTCCCTCATTCTCTCCCTGGGAGGACGAGAAAAGAGAAACAAGCGGAGTCCCAGTGGCACAGGCCCATATCAAAACAACAGGACAAAAAAGAGGTAGAGACAGCGGGAAAAAACATGCCTGGGATAAAAGATCGGGAATATTTTTACTCTGTGTGCTCATGAGTCTGCAAAAGACAAACAAAGTCATGTGCAGGTCTGTATAAATAACTGTAGAGGCCAGGAATAGATGTCTGTTGTTGACCCAGCTAATTGTAAAACCTAGAAGTTCTCCACACCTATATCTGCTCACCCCACAGCAATACAATAAAAAGCCTCTCAAACCTACGGACAACCCTTCTCACTCCTTTACAGGTGATAAATGCAACTATTTTCTGCTGTCCATTCATCCTCTCTGTATTCAGCTCCTTTCTTTTCCGTGGTTCTGTTCCTCCAGCCCTCAAACTCGCTTCTTTTACACCTATATTAAAAAAAGTACGGCCCTGACCCTGACCACCCCAGCAATTATAGACCCATCTCCAATCTCCCCTTTCTATCTAAAATCACCTCCCAGCTCAAATTGTATCTGGACTCCAACCAACTCTACGGACCATTTCGATCCAGTTTCAGATCCCAGCACAGCACAGAAATTGCCCTAATAAAAGTCACAGACGACCTCCTCCTCACCTCTGATGCCCACTGCCTCACTATCAATCACTCCATCCTCCTCTCTTGGCTTGAATCCTCCCTCTGTATGTCTGGCACTGCTCTCTCTTGGTTCAAACCATACCTCTCTCACCACCAGCAGCTCATTAGTATCAATAAATCCAACTCTAATAAAGCCTCGGTCTCTCAAGGTGACCCCCAAGCTTCTGTGCTTGGTCCCCTCTTCTTTACTTTCTACACTCTTCCCCTTGGTCACATCATACACTGCTGTGGCCTCCATTCCCACTGTTATGCTGATGACAGTCAGCTCTACATCTCAACCACATGTATTACTTATTACTTATTAAATTAACATAATACGGCCTTGCATAAAAAGGGTAAAAAATAAAAAATAAAAAATAATTAAAAGTCTCTAAAATAGAAAGTCTCTACAGCACCAAGTCCCTTTTTAAAAGTCGATCCGATCACTCTACTTCTGTCGCTCTTTGTTACTGCCACACACCAACCCTGCTGCTCTCTGTCAGCTTTCTAAAGGTGTCAAGACTGAGTGTTGTGGCCCAGCAGACAACGCGGGGATGGGGAGCGCCACATGGCCTGCGGTCCCTTCTACCCGGCATGCCGTACTGCTCCACAGTTTTTCACGTCCCCCAAAACAATTAACAAACTACAGCGCTTCCAAAAATCAGCTGCCCGTCTGCTCACCCACTCCTGCACCAGAAATCACGTCACCCCATTCCTTAGAAAACCACCACTGGCTCTCCATTCAAAAGAGAAACCAATTTAAAATTCTCGTCATCACCTACAAAAGCCTCCTACATCACCGACCGAAATTGTAATTTATGACACTTATGACACAGAGATGTATTTGACATAATCCTGGCGAAGGGATTTTTTTGTATTGCAGTGAAGTTGTAAACTGTGCCAGCTGAGACCTTTAAAATGCAATGAAAGCCATTTAGTCTCCTGCCACAAATCTGCCACATTTTAACACAGGTGGTTTGAGAGAAAAAGAGGAGAGAATGACATTATGCGGTACCATGGGAGGAGAATTTTGGAAAATACACGGAATGGTATTTAAGCAGTCAAAACTAATTTAGTGTAGTTTTAAAAGCACCACCTGTTTTGTCTGTTAAATGAACAATTTAAGAGATTAAAGTATCAAACAGATTTATATCAGGTGCACGGTGCGTTCACAGTATTCAGAGGCAACCTGCTGGTATAATCAAATTTCACAGCTCCTTTATCTCAGTGAGATGTGAGATATCCTGTATACAAACCTGATATTCTGACCTGAGGGTGGCACGAGAGCTCATGGAGTGTCCAAAATGGAAACAGTTCATCTTCTGGGGGTCTGTGGAGCGTGACTGTGCTCTGTAAATGTCACAGCAATGTTAGATTCTCATATTTCTTGGGTGCAAGTGGAGATTTTGACCCAGTGATGGAACCAGAGGAAAGATCACTCACTCATGAATAACCATAGCAAATTTTGAAAAAGTCATGGCCATTGGTTTTTATCCTCGCTAGTGGCTAGCCAGATGGCAATTTATGGATTAGGATTAAATTATATACATCCATGACCCACAGAGAATGGACTCTACTGACTTTGGTGATCCTTCTCCTTTAGCACCACCAGCAGGGTGACATTTGTGGTTTGGCGTGAAATATCTCAACAACTGTGTGATGGATTGTCATGACATTTGGTACAGAAATTAATGTCTCCCTCAGGATGAGTTATGAACACTTTGGTGATCTCTTAACTTTTTCCTGTAGCATGATCATCATTCTAAATATGGGCTAAACTAACGCTCCCATACACCATGCATTAAAATGCATATCGCATGATAGTGCTGGTGAAAGTACTGAGATGCATTGAGGATGGATTGTGATGTCACCCCACCTCTGGAAGTGTTCAAGGACACATTTTGACCACATTAACTACAAGTGTAGTTGTGTTTGTGTTTTCAGTTTAAATTCAGCAACTACGTGGGCAGGTTGTGGATGCCTGTGGCTCAGGAGGGAGAGCAGGTCATCCGCTGATTGGTAGCTTGGCAGTTCGATTCCTGGCCGCTGTCCACGTGTCAAAGTGTGTGATTATGGTGTGTGACTATGTGCGTAATTGTCAGCGAATGGGTGAATGTGACTCATAGTTACAACAACATGAATGCCAAAACTATCTTTGTCTAGAAGCCAGCAAGGCTAACAACTTGGTGAGCAGGTAATATGATGCAGGCAATATTAACATTTCCAAAGGAAAACCCTATCTGACCAACATTATACTGTATGTTTACATATAATATAATATAAATGAGTATATTAACTTACCATCCACTGAAAAATGAACTTCCATGGTCTCCACCATTTCTGATAATGTCAGCAAACATATCACAACTCATGAATATAATATGGACTCATTTCATAAACACAGCAAAAACATAATTAAATGTTTATCATCCCCAGCTGCTAATTATCAAATATTAGCATCGACTAATGTGTTAACATTTAAAGCCTCTGAACACCCACACAGGTGTTTTCAATTACTCTGACCTTCCGGATGCATACTGCTGCTATAAGCCCGCCATTGATTGCTTGGTTTCAGTCAACATCATGGCATTCATTATCTATGTTTTCAAAGTCCCCAGGAAACAACAACCTACATGCTGAAAATAGCAAATTAGCGCCTGGGATGCTAATGGCACACATGTAAACGAGCTAGCAGCTGTTACTTTTTTCTTTTGCGGTGATTTAGCCATTTTAACGCTAATGTCCAATCAAAACAATTTCCCCCTCAACACTATTTTGCAGCAGCACCATCACTGCATCCTGGGCTTAGCTAAATATGTTTGTGATTGGTTTAAAGAAATGCAAACAAGGCAGGTCATTTTTCCCCTATAGCAGAATGTGCATGTGTGGAGCCAGACCTGAGCACAGCAGAGAGAAGTCTGGCTGCACAAGACTAGTTTTCAGTTAGTCTGGCTAATTAGAAAGTCTTCTCAGGACTGTGTGGGTGTGTACAGACTGTAATTGATTGGCATTTTCCTGAGTCTCCTGTTAGCTGCATTATACCTGTCAGGGTGGGAAAAATTAAACCCTCATCATTCTTATTGGTAGATGAGCTGTGTGAACTAATAAATCCCCACAAAGATCTGGCCCACCTTCAACCTGAGCAGAGGTCTAATCAGCCAAAAAACTTAAAACACCTGTGTGGGTGTTCAGAGGCTTTATCTTTCAGAACCACTGTGCCTCCCTCTCTGCAGCCTCATAGACTCACTCTTCTTAGTCTGGTTGAGATATCACATCGTGGATCAAAATTTAGAGGAACTTTTGATCTGATGGTGTGTTGAACAGAAAGATGGGCAGACTTTGCCACCCTGCTGGCATTTCATTCTTATTAGACAACTTTGAGGAAATATAAAAGAGTACAAAAGTTATAACAACTACTAGCCAACATAGTATATTTTTAGAAGAAATGAGGAGACGTCATACACTAAGCCCACAAAATATAATATTTATTATATTCCATTATAAATGCCCTGCATCAAAGTCCAACCAGCTGTGTAATTTACTGACATGCTGATAACATATTTAATTTCATAATTTGGTTAAGAAAGGTGAGGAAGCCTTTCCAAACAAAACCATCCACCTCTTCTCCGGGTTATCCTGCATGTCCAGTTTGCTGTGACACTTTGGGCAGTGGCCAGTCTGTCAGCTAAAATGATTGCTGGCTACATGATCGTCTCGTTCTGTCTTTGAAATCAAGGTTATTTTCATTTAGGCATATATCAAAATTTGCATTGTCAAGCTTAATCTCATAAAGAGTATTTGGAGGTTGCTAGGGCCTGCTTTTGGAAAAGGTTGTTTTAAATTGAGATAAATGCAACACAAAGTCATTTGTCATTTTTGTTTTGAAGCTGCAGTGTTCTTGTCCTAGTCTGTTAAGATATGACAAATATGTGTTTGACAGTGCAATGCGTTTAATGCATTCTCTGCCAACTTACTGTCATATAACTTTTCACACAATGAAACAGGAAAATAGCTGAAAAAAAGTTAAACATTTTGAAAGCAGTTATTGTGGTACCTGATTCTAATGAAGTGGCAACATAATTTTGAATAATGTGGGTAAAGTAATGCTTCATAGCAATGATAGCATATTATTATGAACACTGGAGGTGCATCTGCACTCCAGGGCAGATTTCAATACAGCTGTCGACTCCAAGGTTGCCTCTTCCACACAGGAAGGTGGGGGAGGACAGGTGGATGTGAGGGGTGTAGCAGAGGCCACAGCCACAGCTGTAGCTGAAAGGAGAGGTGAAGAGAGTGGAGCAACCTTCAAGCTGTTCTCAGCCCTCGCCCTCCCTGTGTGTATCTAAACAGATGACCCTGTTTAGACTCTAAGCTCCCACGAGAGTCTAAATCGCTGGCCTTGACTTGTTTCTGTATCTTGGTGAAAGTTAATTACAGAGGTGGATGCAGTGAGCATGGCGGCATATTGATTGAGTTTATGCTCAGTGAGCTTAGGTTTACAAACATTTTGACAGCAGTGTGATCTGCAATTTGCATCTTATTGTGATATATTGTGAATACGCACCAAGTGACCTCAGATGCTGTAGTGGCACGGCTCTGGGGTCTGCGGTGTTGATCTCTTGGCCTCTTGAACCACTTTTGGTCTGAGACTGAAATATCACAATTATTGGATAGATTAGATTGAAATTTTATACAGACATTTATTGTCCCGAAGTATAAATCCCACTGACTTTCCTTTTTCTTTTCCTGTAGTACCTCCAGCGGGTTGAAAGTTGTGGTTGTTAATGACATTTCTTGGCAACTATTGGTTGCTGTGAACTTTGGTATTTGAACATTCATGACATGATTACTTTAATATTTTAATGATCCCCCAAATTCATTCTAATTTATACCGGCAGGGAGTACCTTTTGTCTCACCCTTGTGGCATTAATAATAATTACACAAACATTATCATTGTAAGCGTATGACATATGCCTATAGTTTTTCCACCATGCTTTAGCCTGCTCTGTCCTAAGGTTGCTCCCCCATTCAGTTCGGGCAAACCAATCATTGCTGTTTGACATAAGGTTTGACATAAAACAAATCATGGACAGTATACCAGCACAGCACCACAGACTAGCCACTGTGATAGCTTTAATCAGTAGGGCTGCCCTTTTATAATTCCCCTAAACCATTAGTCAGTGAGAAGAAAAATCTATTTGGGGGTTGTGCCTTGCTGTTAGAGCCGGTATGCAATTAACAGCGATTGTTGCAACATGGACCTTTTATTCAATGGAAGCCACTTACCAGTGCACTGTGTGTGACTCTGGCTATAACTTGTTGCCTTCGTTTGTTTGGGTTGTTTTTATTGGTTTTATTTAGGTATGAGGATTAAGATTGGGTCTGGTTAGGGTAGGAATATCAGGGTAAGCCAATCAGATGGCAGATTAGGACCCATCATGTAGCGAGAGGAAAACACCCTGTAGAGCCTGAATATTTTCATATCAAATCTGGATTTAATTTCGACCAAACCAAAGTTGGTGATTGTCTTAACAGTGGAAAGACTAAGCAAAGTGTCATGACAAACACATCCTCCACAAATATATCAGCAATCATCAGTTGCTGGGCCGACAAGGGCCTGTTGGAAAACTTCAACATCTCGTCCAACCCTGGTGTCAACAAGTTTCTGTTCTCTCGCTGTGAAACTAAAAACATTTTCTGATGGTCAAATAAATAATTAAATTAATATCCTAAACATGCAACAGCTATTCAGCTGATGTCCTGAACTGGCTTGAACTAACAAAAACTAGTCAACTAGCATAATCTTTAGTTAGGGGCAGCCCTATTAATCAGCATTGCATGAACTTGTTTGGCAAGAGCTTGAAAATAATGGATATAAAAATCCTGCAATGCAGGTTTACGTTTCACTTATATTGAGAAATAATCATAACATGAGCTGGATGGATAGGGACAACATTTTGTTCTGATATTCGTGGTTTCCAGTGGATGAACCCTGCCGGTGTTAGTGACTCTCTGACTTTTCCTATTGCTCTGCCATGATGTTGACATTTGTGGTTTTAGGTGAAAGGTTACAATAGCTATTGGATGCCATGGTATGTGATTCAGGCATTACATCAGACAAAAATGTGAATTTGTCTGAATCGAGAGGGAGAAACTCAAAGTGAAATGCTGGAGATGGAGAACTTTCATCTAGACTCTTTTCCCAATTTTATTTGCCTTTAACCAACTATCTTTTCGTTCTCCCTGTCTCATTTTCACCTCTTTATATCTCTATCTTATTGAGAGTTCCTATGAATTTGTCCCCCGGGTTGCAGGTCTGCACACCTCCCAGCCATTTACTGTAACTGAAAGAACCACTGAAATAGAAAAAAGAGAACAAAACTACCTCCCAAGTCCTCCCTCCCTCCCTCCCTCCTTCAACTCTGCTGTTCTCTGTGCTGCTGCAGCCATCAGCAGCAGGAGAGAAGACAAGCCACGTCCTGAAAGTCAGGGGAGCCTTCATCCTCCTCCTCCTCCTCTTCCTCCTCCTCATTCTCCTTGCAGACAGCACGGAAGGTCTGTTTCCATGACAACGGGAGAATTAAGGGCGAAGGAGCGCCATCCCAAAATGACACATCGGATTTAGGGGCTAGTGAGAAGATAAATCACCTCCGGTGAATTGATAGAGGAAACAGGATTGGATTTCCTGAATGTGAACGGCATAAAAGCCCACGTTGATGGATTTAGTTTGTCTGCTTATCCCGCCGCTTCTCTTGTTCATGCAAAGAGTGACATTAATAACAAAAAGGATACACACAACAGCTGGCAGTCATGATCAACAACACATTGAATCAATCACTGCGTAGGTGAAGGGTTTTTTTTTTGATAACATAGTCTTTATTCTTAAACAATCACTAACTTCATTCTGATTTTTAATAATCAATGCATATTTTTTATTTCATCTCACAATTCATAATGCATATATGAGCGTGTTCCAATGCAGTGAAATCATCTGCAAACATAAAAATAATAAATTATACTTAATATCACATACGACCGAAGCCATCGCCCACCCTTTCATACATCAAGAAACCCCCCGAAAAGTGCTCTCCTTCACTGCTTCCTCACATTACAGCTATTTTTACCTCCTTGCTTTATTCATCCCTTTTCTCAAATCCTCTCATTCTGCTGTCAACAGTTGACATCGAGTACATCCAATTTCATGCATTGCTTTAAGTCCACATGTATCTCATTTGCACCAATATAAACCTCTATAAAAAGATACCTATATATGCTGGTCTTGCCTGCTGACTTTCAGTGTCACGTCTAATATACTGTATGTATCAGTGTTAATGCCGTAGGTGCTGTGGAAGTCGAACTAATCTACCGTTAGCTCTTGCAGGTAAGTCGCACCAGCTATGGACCTGGGCCCCAGGTGGAAGACCCCTCCTAGATGATATACAGATGATATATCACTGCGGTTTGCTCTGTGCAACTGAATGTGTGCTATTTACTGTACAAACCACCAACTTAGCGCATGATTTTCCAACCAGATACAGGAGAGATGTATAAACTCTCGCTAAAATACTGATCAAAATGTTGCATAAAAAAGTTTTGGATGTATTCTCCCCAAATTCGAAACAATCTTTTCTCCAAACCAAGCTTAGATCAACTCGTGCTTTTTCTCCTGTAATCCCCTTTTCAACCTTCCTAACCTGGCTCGGCTTTGCTGTACACCACCTTCAGTGATAAAAACACCTCCTTAAACCCCACACCGGTGGCCAGGCTTTGTGCAACGGGTGCTGGACAGCGAGCAGCCAGCCTTTTATGTCTGTGGCCCCATTCACGGAACAAGTGTAGGACTTCCTGAGTTTAGACGAACTAATTGGGGATTAGGAATGAGCTATGTGGCGCACACGGCGTACGCGGTGTACCAGTCAATTCACCTTGTTTGTACAGCCCTGTCAGCATGTTGATTTATGAAAGAGAAGCTTTCCTCCACAATGCAGCAAATGGCTCATTTCATGGGTCACAAAACCAGGATGGGGATGGAGACTAACCACGTCGGAGAAACCAAACAATGAGATGGTTAAGACACCCTCCCCAAACCTGGCTAAATTTTGTTTCCTCCATGAGACGTTCTGCTTCCATTGTGATGGTAAAGTCTAAATGATTGTGACCTTACATTGAAAACATCAACAAGTCAGGTCAGTAAATTATTAAACAGTCAGGCACCCTGTCCACCAGTGTTGAGAAATCTCTAACGCTTTCACAATAAAAGTAACAGAAATAGTTCTTGAAAACCAGTCAACACATATCGTCACTGCCAGGCCTGCTGAAAACGACTCCCATTCTTACTCTTTTTTTAGAAAAAACAGCAGTTATCAAGGATTATTTCATGATTTGTCCATATATTTGTCCATAAAAGCCTGAATAATGTTATATAGTTATATTTTGAGAGTTGCTAGCTAACGGCAGAGAAAAGGGGTCTGTATTTCTTGAGGTGCAAATGTGAAAGTGACCTTTTTTTTTTTGGCCATGGCTCATAGTGCTGATGCTGGTCGTCCTCTCAGCTTGTGGAGAGAAACTATTCTTTGCCATTTTTCGACAAGTTTGGACATCTCTTTACTTAAAACCTAATAATCCTTGCAAATGTTAAGAGTATATTGAAGCTATATCAAAACACCTTTGATTCAGTCTTATGCCTACTTATACGACTTTCTTTGTCAGACTTTTCTAGTCAGCTTGTTATTACTATCATTTAGAGACATACTAGACTGCTCTCTATTATATTGCTTTAGTCAGTCCTGTCCTGTCATTGCAGGACAACATAGGGGAGTTCATTTTAGAGCATTTGAAACAGCCCTATCTGTCCTATTAGTCACGTTAGTTACACTTACAGTACACACCTGAGTAAGTTACATCCCTCCCTATAAGCACTCTGTTTCCATTGGAGTCCAACACAGAGAACTATCAAATACATTCAGTCTTACCCTCACACCAAAGCAGGTAGTGTGACAGTGCAGTCAAGATCAAACTATGAGAGAAAAAACATAAGATTAATTGAAAAAAAAAAACCACATCCTTTAGTCTCAAAAACAAATAAAAAGCCAGATAATCATGAGAGTAAGTGGGATGATAACAACAGATTAGTAATGATGATGATGTTATAGTTATTACTGACAACAATAACACAATAAAGCATATGGGAGTGCAATAGCATTTAGAAAAGAAACCAATGTATGAAAATTGAACATGTATTAAAGCTTGTTTTTCACAGCATAAATTGGAAATGATAGATATTTGTATTTGTGTGAAGAGAGACCACCATTCCTTTGTTTATTTATCACAGCTTTTTCTCTTTTTTTGCATAAAATGTTGGTCAAGTCCTGATTGAAAATGTTTTTTTTTTTTCATATATATATATATATATATATATATCCTCTGGTTTCATATTAATTCATCTAAAAGGTTTTCACAGGCAAGAGTTCAGTTTTGTTTTTGTTGTCTTGGGTGTACAGTAATAGCTCCTCCTCATCGTCGCAACGCCCTCTCGTTTTCTTTATCAGAGGGGATGGTGGTGCGTGTTTTGGGGGGCGGTGAGTTTTCCTTAGGGCCCCTCCCCCTGAGTCAGGATGAGGCCACTCCCCCCCCTGCTGGAAGCCCCTCCCCCCGCTGCTATGTGGAGTCCTGATTGACAGCTTTCCCTCCGTTCATGGTGGGAGTCCCTGAGCTCTTCCTGGAGCGGTGCTTGTCCTCTATCTCATGCAGTGACGGCTCCCTGTACATACAAACTGGAGTGGAGATGGAGAGAAGAGAGGCAAAAGGAGACGGAGGGAAAGAAGAGGAGAGGACAAAGAGGGGAGGGGCTCAGAGAGAGGGGACAATGGAGAGCAGATTGAAGAGATGGATGTGAAGACAGAGACAAGGTCAGGTGTGAGGCTGGAGGGACAATTATACCAGACTGGGAGGGATAAGACGGGGAATTAGGGCAATGTCAGCACTTTTCTTTTTTTATCACGTTGCTTGACAAGTTTTCATGATCATATCTAACGCCGCTCTCACTACAAACATTACATTCAAAAATAAACCTGTACCCACAACAGCTTAAGAAATGCTTACACTGAACTGGTGTCGGCTGTTTTTCTTGAGTCTGGTACATGATAAAACAACAAAACAATACACTTTTAAAAACTGTTTGGATTCAAGAGTTAGATGGGAGGATTGGTACCACTCTAATACACATATGATAAATATGAAGCTACAGCTACAGCCAGTTATCTTAGCTTAGTAATAAGACTGGAAACATTTGGCAAGCTTGCTAGTCTAGTAGGGGAAATCGGTCCCTTTTTTTTTGTAACCTGGTCTTTAAGCACCCTAATGATGTCTACTTGAGAATATTTATTGTTGTTAAGGTCAACTAAAGTCCCATGGGGTTTGTATTGCACACATTTTGAATTTATGTCAACATGAAGGGTGAAAAATGGCAACTTTCATAACTTTTTCATAAGTTGTGCAACCACTCTTTATTGACGAAAAATAGAAAAATAACTAAATAAATAATTTTAGGCTCATAATAATGTAACTTTTGCTATTTTTTGCAGTAGTTTCCTGCTTTAGGCAAATTGAACTACTTTATTCTCTCATATCATTTGCAATGTTATTACATGGATATCAATAAGGAATATGGATTGAAAGTCTAAGAATATGGAATAAGTTATGAAAATTAGCCTTGGCAACATCACAAATTCTCAACTAGACACAACACCCTAAAAAAACAAGTTACAAAAAAATTCCTTTGAGGTGCATGGGAACCCCTTTCTCCTATTTGACTCTGGTGTTGACAAAGGTGACAAATTCTACATACCAGCACCCCTAAGGCTGTATTCATACACAATCAGGCATTACAGTGGTGTGGGCAGTGGGTGTTTGGAACTTGACTGCTGTAACAGTCAAGAACTAACATTTTATTTTTATGATTTACAGGTTTTCTTGCCACCACTGCTCACTCTGCTCATTCAGTCTCTCACTGACTCACCCACAGCTGCAGTCTGTTTCTCTCTCAAACAAATGGACATGAACTAAAGGAGGCTTCTTGGCATCACGATACTTCAAGACACATGCAGACATCGAAGCTACATGTATGTAGCTAGGAGAGTAACATTATTTGGTCTATGAACTCTGCATAGATAGTAAGGGCTTTCATGACTGCTGCATTTTACTGAAATATATCATAAAGAAAATCAAAAGATCTCAAATACAATCAGTAAAGGGTTAACTAATGTAAGTAGGACCAGCCTGGGGGTAGGTGAAACAGTCCTCGGTTGGCTCTGAGAGGCTCAAAAGAGCCACGACCTTATTAGACTAAACCTCCAGCAAGTTTGAGCTGCAGATACTAGGCTCATTTGTGATGAGCCAGGCCTCCACAATGCGTACTGGTTAAATTTCTGTCTGACTTGATCCCAACTTACTCTGAAAACATGGGCAGTGATAACCTCGACTGGCTGTCACCTGATTGATGAGCTGACTGGCTGTGATTGGCTGTTGACAACACCACACATTTTAGAAAATTGTAATTTTTTGTGTAATTGTAATATTTAATGCTAGATATAAAACTTATGGTGTGCAATGAATGTTCTCTCTGCTTCAACTTCATCAGCCATCAACAATACATGCTTTACTTCTTCAGCTATGGTTATCTGAATGTGATGTGTGAACTACAGGTAGCCTATAAATTGATCTAACAGGATTTCTGTCACGTCCTGTATATTCTCTGAAGGCTGGTAACTGTCTGACTTGACTGCAGCTTTTTATCACCACCTCCCGCTGCAGCCGTCTGATCTCATCTTTTCTCCAGGCGAGGCGCAGTTCATTTTGATCGAGCCTATTGTTTGACTGCGGCAACAACGCAATTGCTTCCTTGATGGGGTTGCAGGGTTCTTACGTTCCCTAAATACCTAAAATTCTTTTTATTTATCGTGGCTGACCACAAATTAACGATTAGTCTACAATGCACGGTGTCGACTAGTGGTTTTGAGAGGCGACAATTCTGTGAAACCCCTAGTGAGAAGTGCCAGGTATGGTGATATTTCAGGCTGACTATAGAGGGAGTGTGATTGCTGGCTTGCATGATTGGCCACCGCAGCATGATATCTCTCCAAAAGTTGACTCTGTTTCAACTTTTCTGCCACTTTTCTATGCCCCCACCGTCACAGCCTAAACAGATGATCTACATTCAAATGAATGAGATGACAGGTATTTTCACTGCAACGCCTGATAATGTCTGAATGTACCCTAAATTTTATTAATTAACTCATTATATCTTGTAAAAAAAAAAAAAAAGAAGAAGAAGAAGAAGTGTAAAGAGTGGAGATAAAAACCACAACTTCAGCTTTGGCATGGATCAAAGAAATCAGATATGACGAGTTAGTGAGCTGATTTATATCTTTGGACAGAGCCAGGCGTTTTGTTTCTCCATGTTTGCTGCCATTATGCTAATGCTAAGCTAACCAGCTGCTGCTTGTACATTCATATTTAGTATAAGTGGTATCAGCATCTAACTGTCAGCAAGAAAGAGAATAAGCGTATTTCCTAAACTATTCCCATAACAAGTCCTGTATTGTATCTATACATATTAAACCTATGAATTTAAAAGACAATGCCAGACGTTTTCTAGCCTATTAACTGCAAATGTGTATACTTTAAATTACTTTCAACCCTCTCCAGCTCTACCATAAATTGCTTAAACTTTTCTTCAGACCAACCACTGTTCCACTAATTTCCATAATGGAACTTTCAGAGACATTATAACTTGCCTCAGATAGTTAATCCATCACAGCAAACGCACAGTAGTGTCACTGCGAGATAATTTGTTTAGAAAACTCCCCTAGTGGGATACTGTGATATCTGAAACTAGACACTTGGCTGCCAAAATGAAACATTTCAAATACAAGGACTAATAGGCTTGATTAACAAGGGCTGAGAATATAATTCAGATTAATTAAATCTTAAATATCTTGTGCCCCAGAGTGCACATGCCAAAATGTTAATTGTGTTGTAAAGATTGTAACTAAATGTCTTTATTATCAGTATGGTGTACCCCATTTCAGTAGTGCTTTGCATTACAGCTCAGTAATAAAATGGTAATGACAGTGGGATAAGAGATTGATAATTGATAACAGAGGTAATAATGAAGTAATACCATGCCATACTAAAGTAATAACCAGGTAATAGCTTGGTATTAAAAATAAGGACAACAGATAGTTCAGCATTTTGCCGCCTTGATTCAGGGTTATTACACAGGAACTACCACACGTATTCAAGAGTATTAAGACACAGTATTAAACATATAATTTGTGCAATATTACCTTGAAACAAAAGGGGTTATTTGGAACATAAGGATGAATTTCAGCATCATATTGAGATAATCACCAGTTTAGATTTCCTTCTTTAAAGGTAATACACTGAACAGTACTCTATAATACTGTAAAAACATCAACCTGTATTACTACATTATTATGATCAGTTTATTATCCCATCAATGGCACCATTTTGCCACTTTAAAATCCAAATATTGCACTGATATAACAATTTTATTCTTAGCAGGATGCCACATTGTTACCAAAATATGCCTCACTGCAATCTTTAAATGTGTTTCCCCACTATTACCCTTTTTTTTAGCCCCTAATTACCCTGTTACATAAATTTCAGTTTAATATTACCCAGATGTAACCACCATTTATAACCTGGTTGTTACATTAATATTACATAATATTCATCTTTATTATCAAACCACTGCATTTAACAGATCAGTTTAAAGCTGTTCCAGAAACAGTTTTCGCCTACCTTCGATGGGCCTGGGCACAAAGTGTGACGAGGGTTTAGTCTTCTTGACCCGGTTGCCCTTCATGACTTGTCCCTCCTTGGTGAGGCCGAGGAACCAGGCCCGGCCCGACTCCTGCTGCCGGTACACAGTGGACGAGTAGATCACATAGTAGTTCTCGAAAACAGACTCCTTGAACTTGCACTCCGGCGTGAACATCTCCTGCAAAAAGAGGGAGTGAAGGACATAGAGCTCATACTTATTCCCAAGCTGTCAATACAGACTTTTTGTCATGACCCTCTGTGACTCGTACAGATGCAAAAGGTACCCTTTAGTGGCTGTATGAGATGCTCCGGGCCTCCAATATAGTATTAAGATTGAGAAAGCCTGAAAATGGATGAGGTGTGGGGGCATGGATGGGTCAAACAAACACAGGACTTTCACCCATGATGTTACATGCATCATATACTTTGCATTAAGTGACTTTCAGCTTGCGAATTAGTTCACTTACATCACATGATGTACCTAATGTAGCACATTTATTTTAACCTAAAACATGAACCTTTCCTAAACCTAACCAAATAACTTTGGTGCCTAACACAGCTTCCTAACCGGAAGCAATGCAAATGAGCAAGAGAGTTTTTTGCTTCTGTGCCTTTGCTTCACATTGAAACCTGCTTTACTAGGGCAAAAGATGCTGATATCCTTTCCATTTTGGTTTCCCCTCATCAAAGCGGTCAACATGGACGACGAGAGACTAATTAACAAGTTTGGGAAACTGCATATTTTATATGATCCGCAGCAGCTTTTCTTTATGGGAATATTGGAAAGGAAATGGAGAGCTGTTGGGACTTACAATTAAGTTAACAGTCCTCCAACTATATAGACACAAGACTGATTTAAGAAAATTATGTCGTTAGTTGAGTAAATAACTTAAGACCTTAAGTAAGACTAAAGACTTAACTTAAGACTTAACTCATTCATCTGCAGAAGGAGAAATCACAAACAGCACTGCTGCGACATCTCTCGTAGTAGGCAATCTCTGGATAATTTTATGTCCTCCATCTCCATCTCAAGTTTTCTTGTTTGCTGTATATTAGGAAGCTGTGTCAACCAAAAAAGTTTTGGTGCCTAAACCTTCCCAAACCGCGACCAGAACTGCAACCTTTCTGGCCACCAGTGCTTAGTACATGTGAGTACAAGTACATGTGGGCTCACATATTAAGCAACACATGCAGTACATATGACTCAACACATGTAAACACACAAAATCAATTTCTGTATCCACATAAATATCAAAGGCACTTGCAGAAATAACCAGCAAGAAAACAGACGGATGATTTTAATGAAGTCTCATTTGGGAGAAAAAAAGAGAGAAAGCTGTGTCTGTTTCACTCTGCCAATATTGGCTCTCATCACTAGCATGTGTACATTGCCAAGGTCAGTAAACATACTGTATTCACACACACTCACACACTCACAGACACACACACACACACACACACACACACACACACACACACACTTGGAATCCAAGTAATGAGAATGATAGCCTTATTACAATATTGGTGAACAATGGAAGATTTTTATCTCTCTGCTTCATTATCAAAGCAGCGAGTCAAGGAGAAAGTCAAGGGGACACACAGGAGGTGGAGTGGAGTGGAGGAATGACAGGAAAAAATGGAGAGAACCAGATATTGGATACATGGTCGGGACTGAGTGCAGTGCCAGATTATTGCCATGACCGAAAACAATGCTCTTGAGAGCCTCACCCACAGCAAAAATTTGGTTAATGCATCCATCCTAATGAAGATAATGGTGGCAGTGACCTTTAAATAGGCAGGAAAATGTGTCTTTGCTGCTTGAAAAATAAAATCTATACTTAACAAAGCAGGTGAGCTGATTAACGTGCGCTGACAAGCTGGATGCCAAAACTCATCACCCTTGCCCCTCATCTGCGCTCTCCTCCTCGTCTGAACGCTTCCTGACCGCAAGAGGCTCTAAATTAAAAACTAACGCCAGTCAGTTTGAAGGGCGGGGAAGTCGTGTGTGTCAAAAATAGACGCGGGTGATGTGGAACAGCTGGCTTGGTGGATGTTGTGCCGTCTCAGTTTGTGTGTGTGTGTGTGTGTTTGGGTGTCGGTGCTGTATTTCATTCATTAATATCTCCTGCAGGGTTCTGTGCCCTTTTAAGGTTGTCCACTTGACTGACAGCCCAATTCTGCTTCCTGCTGGAGGTGACTGTTTACGTGTTTGTGTGTGTGCGTGTGTGTGTGTGTGTGCGGGAGAGTTAGGGAGCCTTGAAAAGAGTAAAAGATAAAGGGGGGGTCGGACCACACAAATTGCAAAAGAAAAAAACCCCATATCTCAGTTACCTGTTTACGATCTCCCTATGCCAATAATTTTATTTTTAACTTTATTTACCCTGGTTTTGACATATCAGTCTCTGATTTTTGTGCTTACCCTCTAATACAAAGGAGGTGAAACTAATTTTATTTGTGACAAATGAAAAAAATAATGAAAAATTACATTAAAACTCCTCATTACATGTCTTACCAGAAAAAAATAATGGTCATACTGTACAAATTATTTCTAATAATTTTTCATATGTTAAGATCAGTTTTTCTATTTTTTATTTATGCTGCTTGACTTGCTGTACTTGGTTTCATATTTATTTATATTTTCTCATTCTATGTTTATTGCTATGCACCAATATACTGCAGCAAACTCCTTGCATGTAAAAACATACTCAGGAACAAACCCAGATTCTGATTCTGAAAACTGTTGACAGAGAGGTCTGTGGATCCAAAACATTACGTTTGAATACAAAATGCTATTTTGCAATGCTTTATGCACCTCAGACATCTTCACTGTGTTTGGTTGGAGGGAGAGAGCTCAGATAATAATATCTACCAGTAAACCTGGGGCAAATTAAACCTCATCTATCTACGTGGTTAGATAGCACCGCCAGTGAGTGAGGCTCTATGTGGTTTTGCAATTCAGGTGAAATGACGATTAAAATATGTCTGCGGGACCACATTATGCAGTAAACAAAACTTTGACAAATTGCCACCTTATACAGTTGTCATGGCAAACCTCTTACAACCAGCTTATTTACACATCCGGCAGACATGCAGCAACATTAGCCTTCATTTAGAGTCTCGTCTCCAGCCACCTGACAAAGATTAGTCACACAATCACTTTCATTCTAGCTCTTGTTCCTTTTTGCTCTCTTTTTTAGCTGTAAAATGCTCCAAAATGTCCAAAAGCAAGTCGCTACCTTCGTCTCACAGCTCTCTGGTGCAGGCCAGGTACTGTTAAGTTGTTTTATCAGAGCTTTTTGCTGAAAAACATCTGCCTACTGTGACTGGAAACAACTCAGCTAATGGAAAATTTGGAAGGGGCATCACAGCTGTCAATCATTTTTCTTTTAAATTTGGCCGATCAGAGGCTTAGAATCCTCTGTCAATCAAAAACAATCATAATCCGCTCAAGCCAGTTGTCAATCATATTTACATTAAAATAATCAGCTTTCTCCTAGGAGAAGGGGAAGGTAATAAACTAAAAGAGACATTAGCAGGGTAGATGCTGGTCTTATTTTTGCTCTACGCCCAGTAATATGCCACTTTATTAAAGTCAACCTCCAGACATGTCTTTAACAATTTAAAATTCTCTGCAAGAAGTGATAAATTGTGTCTGACTTTTTTGTTTTGTTTTGTTTTTGCAAAGTAAGTTCAAACACCTTGGCTTACATACAGCTCTACACCTTCATCACCTCCATCTAGTATTTAAGGTTTCATGAATATGCAAATAGTCCCCACCCTCTTCTTGGCTCTTCTCTTTGATTGACAGAGGACTGTAAGTTTCTGATGGGCCAAATTAAAAAAAAAAAAAAAGATTGACAGCTACCACATCCATTCAAACTCTCTGGTCTGCAGAGGGACCCTACTAGGTAGAAAAAGAGCCGTGAGATTCATAGTTGTAGTCCCTAAAACCAAAACAATGAGTTGAAATATGCTAAAAATCTCAGTATAGCTGAGAGGAAATGCAGAGTTGGGTGATAAATCTCAATAACACACAGTCATTTGAGCCATTCTTCATGTATAAATTTTGATTAGCGCAGCTCTAAACTCCTAATCCCAAATGAAATCAATGCCGTTTAAAGAGAATGTGTGTCTGTGCTGGCACGGCACGCCACAGTTCAGCAAATTAAGCCACAGTGTTTGTGACCGCCCATTTTAAGACACAGCAGCGCGTAGCAGGCTGTGCAAAGGACTCGGGCAAGGTGAGGTCACATGGTCGGCAGTGTGTAAACGTCTCGCTGGTCGGCAGGAGGGAGGACAAGCTCTGTGGAGAGCTGGCGACTGAGTTTATCTGGGCCTGCTGACACACTGTCAAACAGCAGACATCTCTCTCTCTGCTGGGGCACCGAGGGTCACGCCGCGCCTGTCTGCCCGCGTGTGAGTCTGCGTGAGAACATATGTGTTTGAGTGTGTGGGGGGGCAGACAGTGATACATTACAAACCAGCAGGCTTCGTCCCTTCTTCATCCGTTTGGAGCACAAATCAGGCTGAACGAACAAACACACACACCCACACAAACACGTGTGCTCTACACTCTTAGAAATAAGGGTTCCATATGGGTTCTTCCTGAAGGGCTGAGGTTCTGCCCAGAACCATTTGCTTCTGAAGTACCCTTTTTTGGAACAAACAAAACAAGGGTTTACCAAAGGTTCTGCTTAAGACTAAGGGTTGCAGCAACAACCCTTCTTTATCCAAAAAAATTAACATTCTGGAAGAAATGTTGTCAAGGGTTCTTTGTACGGTAATATATAACAATTCTCAGTAGAACCCAATAAATGTGTTACACAAAAACCCTTGGAATATGAAAAAGTTCTCAACAGAAACCCCTGTGTGGTTCTAGATAATATCCTTAGAATATAAAAAGGTTCCCAGTAGAATCCTCTGAGTGTGTTCTAGTTAAAATCCTTGGAATATAAAAATGTTTTCAAGTAGAACTCCCAGAATCTGTTCTTGATAAAAAAAAAGTCTGGGATCTAGATAAAACCCCTGGAAAAAAAAAAAGGTTTGATAGAACTCACCAAGTGTGTTCGAGATAAATCCCTTGGAATATAAAAGGTTTCTTGGTAGAACCCTATGAGTGGGGTCTGGATAAAATCCTTGGAATATGAAAAAAGGGTTCCTGGTAGAACCCCCCATGTGTGTGCTAGATAAAACCCTTGGAATGTAAAAATGTTCTTGGGAGAACGCCTCAGATGGGTTCTTGTTAGCAACATTTGAAGGTAGAACAGCTCTTGATAGAAAGCCCCAGAGAGGGTTCTGGGTGGGACCATTACACCATAGAGGGGTTCTCTGTAGAGCCTTCCATTGGGTGACACCTGGTTCTAGATATAACCCTTTATGTTGAATTCTAGGTAGAACTCTCTGACAGGATTCCAAGTGGACGCTTTATAAAAGGTTCTACCAGGAATCGAAAGGGGTTCTCCCATGGGAACAAGCCAAAGAAACCTTTATGGTTCTAGTTAGCACCTTTATTTCTAAGAGCGTACCATCCTACCCTTCACATTCAGCCCCTTTGCTTTGCTGACACACCTCCAAATATGTGCACAAGGACGCCACTCTGTTACTGTCTGTGCGAGGGCTCGGAGCGGTGCCGAAGCACCATGACTGCGGCTTGGGAATGATAGGGGTGGAATGTAAGTGACTTTGAAGTCTTTGACAGAGTACCTTGTTTGTGGATGACTGAGTGGGAATATGAGGTGGAGAGACGGGGTCGGAGTCTCGCGTGATTAATGAGATCTCCTTAATGGACACGCGTGAACCACAGAACCGCACGGGGGAAGAGAAAGCACAGAAATACACACAAACGGCGCACAAACCCAGTGTAGCACACATGCTGTCATTATATTAAAATGCACGCCAACAGGTTTGCCCTGTCGCTTCCTCCGCCAGGAATGCATAATCAGCCAAAGTTGTTAGTGCCGCAAAACGAGGAAAATTAAAAAAAGACGTGCCACATTTCAGGCCTGTGCTTAGTGATAGTAAACTGATCACAAGGGCGCCTATTTATATTCAGTGGTGATCTGAAGGAGAAAGGAGAAGGACTTGTTAGTGAAACCGGGCACGTGAGACTGCTCACTCTCCACCATTAGGGGTCTCAGTAGGGAGCTGAAGATAAATAAACACAGAGGTCCACCTGAGACCCACTGAACAAACACCATGAAACTGGGAACAGAATATAAATGTTTTAGCAGCGTAAGCACACAACATTTTACATCGATTTTTGCAAAGGCTATCAGCTGAATTTACAACAGCTTTGGCTAGTTTCAAACAGACAGATGTTCATTTTCCATCGCCTCATCTATTTAAGCAATGATTAGCTCTTGAAACTAAATTTAATCCCTCATCCACAAAATATGCCGAGAACCTCATAAATAAATCAAGACATAAGACATGAATAAAAGACTGGGAAGATTCTGCATCACCAGCTAAGTCAAAAGAACGCAGATCAGTCTATAGCTGCAATAAATAACAAGATGGGCATTAGAGATCAATCAATGATAGAGATCAATCAATGATTCCATATGTATTATTCAAGGCTAAAACAGACGGATGTGATTCTACAGGGACAGGTCTTAAACGTGGTAAAAATGGGGAAATTATTCGATGAGCTGATCCCTACTTTGTTTGCATCTCCTGCTCTACATGCACACACACGAGCATGCAGATGATGCAACACAGATGTGTTGACTGCACAGGACAGGAATGTTAATTTGCAGTGAACACAAGAAGATAAGATGAACAGGTGAAACAAGATGCACAGAAAACTAACAAACACTTTTAGGGACATCTTAAAGAGAAAAATCACTATTTTTTTTATGTGTTCATGGTAAATGCAGTCAGTTGAAGCAATAAATTCCTCAGTATGTGCTATACTGACAGAGAAAGTTCAGTTATCCTGCTGCAAAATCTGTTGTTCTTCCTGCATCCAGTGAAGTCAAAGTGATTTAGTTTGTGTTATGGAAGAACTACAGACTATTGCATGTGCTGTCGCAGAAATTCTGGGGATGCACAAAATTGGATTTTTATCAATATCCACTATTTCCAAACTTATTTTGTCTGATGCTGATATATGCACATATTTTTTTCCTCCTAATTACAAAGAACATCAAGTCTCTCCTGTAGTGGAATTAACATACAGTGCATTATTATGCCAACTCTTATCATAATGGCCAGAGGCAGATTCACACAAAATATAATTCCTTTCAAATTGCACACATTCGCCCAGCAAAATAACAAAACTACTGCTGCAAATTTTTTTCCCTCTTTGTTCTTCACTAATTCATCATAATGATCAGGATGGGGGGTTCTTAAGATGGACAATTAAATTTCTTGTGCTGAGGGAATGTGATTTGGCTCCTCCTCACATGACCAACATTGAGCAAGTCTGTGGTCATGATACACTGACAGTTAATTCATGAGTGATGTTATAATTCCCTCAGTAAAAAAATGAACATAGATGACTAAAAATGTTGTAGCCACATATGCATTAAGTCATTCTTCATGTTGCAAGTTTCTTCTCTGGAACTAAGAGAAGCAAAGTTAATCGATGAACTGTATTTTCCGTCATTCAGGTTCTGTTGACATCTGAAGCTAAAGAAGATGGTTACTTTCAAAGTACATTCAAGGACTTATAGCCTTTTTTCACAATATGTTATGTCAGCGCTGACCATTATTTTATATTTTTCATTTGTTTTCATGCCAGCCTGACTAATGTGAGGATGCATCAAAGAAACAAGATCTGCCCGAGCAATAAAGGCCCATTTCAAAGAATCGATCCGCGTCTGTGTTGGTACAAGTTTTCTGTCACCTAGTCAAAGTAATAGCTATAGGCTATGGCAGTGATACATGGCAACATGGACCGTAGGTGTCAGAAGCTTGCATGCAATGCATCCTGGTACATGTAAGCAAAGCCAGCACGGCCCCGCGAGCAGGAGAACTCAGCTTTCTTGGTTAACAAAGCGTGCAATTAGGAATTCAACTGACTACTGACTAAAACTGATTGGGCATCCACATGAAAAGTGGTGAATTTTCCCTTAACATCACATTCAGGTTAGACCTGCAGCCGATGTGATGGTAACTGGCAGTTACTTCAACTAATGGCCATGTCTATCCAAGCGTGGGTTATATGACAGCCTCATGTTGTGCCAGTGATGAACAGTTGTGGTGTTAATGCCCTAACAAACAACACCAACGAATGCTCATAAACAAGACTTATGACAGCCAATGTAAACATCAATGTAAATTATGTAAATGATTAGGCCTCAGCAACAGACAGCATGCATTTTGTTGAGAAATACTGAAGGCAAACTGTGGAACGCAGGAAGAAAGAGGGGTATGACATGCAACAAAAGCACCCAGCTGGAATTAACAGACATAGAGTACAGGACACCCTACTGGGGTGAGGTGGGGGTGCAGGGGTAGGAAATATACAATGAAACATAAAGTAAGAGAGCCAGATGTAATGGATATGAAACTGGGTTGCCAACAGAACTGGGTTGAACACCTCCTGAATCCAAATCAGATACCGGCTCCAGTTATCCGGCTCTGCATTGAGGAGCCCTGCTGCTGCCGACAGGCGTCCTTTGACTTTCGGATAAAGATGTGGAGGATATGGCGGGGGGGACCTCCATTTAAATATGGGCCTGAGCCACTGGTGTATCTGAGAGATTTGGCCTCGGTGAGAATCCCAGGCCTGCCATGGAACTCCCGGGGAGCTCATTATTATTCTGGGAGAGATTCAGGTCGGGGATTGTCTAGACATTACTTAAACTGAAAAATTCTCTTTCTCACTTGTTCCATCTCTCTCCTCCCCCTGTGCTGTTTGTCTTTTTCTCTGTCTCACTCTGAAAGTCAATCACTTTCAAACAAGGTTCTGTTGTGTCCTTCCTTAACTTCCCCCAGAGAGGACATTGACGGTTAATGGCTAAAATCGAATCACAAACACATACTAATGGCTCCAATTGTCCTGGAGAAAAACCCTTATTAGCCATACAACTCATTTCCTGATCCTCTTTACTTTTCCTTTTTTTTACCTCCAGACAGCACTGTCATTAGCTGTTGACACCGTTAATGTGCATGTAGGTTAGGGCTTAAACAGTCAAATACTCAATTAGCTGATTGACATGTCTGAATGACCAGCAATTGTGATAATGGATAAGTTGTACATCATCTATCAGGAAGATTATTTTCATCCCTTTTTACTGTCAGACAGTCCTTTCTGATGGGGGAAACTACCATTTTACTCTCTTCAAAACCACCAGACTTCTTTGACAAAAACAGTAATTTTACATTGTACGGTTGTTGTGTGACTTTGATGTTTTAAAATGTTAGATCACATCCAAACCGATGCTACTTGTTGCAGATCGAGGGAGTGGCAGTCCAGCAATTTCCTTGTTCTGCCAAATTCTGCCCTTGTTTCACAAACCATCCCTTCAACCATCCCATGTTTTGAGGGAGACAGAGGGAGACTGCGAGCTACAGACAGTGATGGTGAGCAGTGAAGTTGTCAGTCTGGCAGTAAATGTACAGTTTAGGTTACAGTTTATCAGTAAGTAAATGCTGCAGCTTCTCGAGACCAAACCATCTGTTGTTTCCCAACTGCTGGAATAGCATTGCTATGATGGTCAGCTATGCTTACATTAAAAGAGTACTATCTGCAGTAGAAAAACAAAGATGAAGTACTGAAACCAAGTACATTAAAGTCAAGTTGAGCCATACTATGTTGTGGAAGTACATCTATAGATGACAGTACTTTTCTAATACTTGTAGATATTATTATGTACAGAACACCTCAAATCAGATGTTGTCGATTTGAGGCTTTAAATATAATCTGCAGATGTCAACTTAAGCTTTTTATCATTGTCTGACTTTTTATATGCTAACCAATAAAGTAATAAACTGAAAAAAATATTCTACAGATTAATCACAGTCGTAATGCACCCAAACACACTCAGACTTCACTCAAGTTTTCAATTCAACTCAACAACAGCGGCAACTCCTTGTAACCATTTTTGCTCTAAAGGCGGAGAAAGATCAAGACATGGGAGGGAGGGAGTGGGTGGGCAGAGAGACTGCTCACAAAAAAGCCCTTTTGTCATTTGTCACCAGAACAAAATCTGAGGCTCTCGCTGACCTTCCACACCAACTCTCTCTCCCTCAGGGCCTTCACTGAAGGTTTTACTGCGACACATTATTTTTTTTCCTGTGACATAAATAAGAAGCAGTAAAATTAGAAGCCGACTGAAAGAAAGAGCAGGAACAGTTCAGATGGATGGATGGATGGATGGATGGATGGATGGATGGATAGATAGATAGATAGATAGATAGATAGATAGATAGATAGATAGATAGATAGATAGATAGATAGATAGATAGATAGATAGAGATGAGGAGAGGCAGAGAGAGAGAGAACAGTGGTTACTGCTGTGCAGTAAACTAGGTCATATTGAGAAGTGTTATAAATAATGGAAGGGAGCTCTTCATTGTAGATGCTCAGCCCCCACGCACTTCATTGCTAAACACTCCACACAAGCATTATCACCCTGCTCACCCGTGGCTACATCAGCTCCACTTAATTGATCAACAGTAAGAGTAAACTGACCACTGAAAAAATGGCTACCCGACACCTGGATGAACGACCAAAGAGAAAAGCTTCTCAAAGTTCTGTTGCAGTACAACTTCTCCCAATCATCTCAAAGAAGATAAAGCTTGTCGCATTCACTCACTAACAAGACAAGTGCAAAGAAGCAGGGAGAGGAAAAGAGGGGAAAAAAATAAATAAAAAAAAAACAAGGGAGCGTTAGAGACGTAGGAGGATATCCCTCAGTAATTATCTCCCATGGGAGGGGGGTGAGGGAGAGAGCTGTTCATCTCTGCTCTCAGATGTTAGGAAGACTAAACAAGACAACAAAACAAGCAGTGAGAAACTTTATAGTTTGTAGAGGCAAAAAGAGAGCAATGGAGACCTTGAAGAAGAGGGATGGGATAGCAAGAGTGAATAAGAGAGGAGGGAGGTGGGGAAAAAGATAAAGACCCAGACAAATAATAATAAAAGTAAATGCGAGTAAGTATGAGAAATGAAAGTGAAGGACTTATTTTATGGCTGTGATTGCACCGCGGGAGCTCTCATAAAAGTGTGAATAAAGACTTGAAATGTTCCCTCTTACAATCCTCTTGAAACACTAAAGAAGTTCTCACAACGTCTATCACTTTATAATCTGGTGAATTTAACTGGTAAATCAGCGCTTCACAAATGCAGATCTTGTACTCTTAGGGGTGCTTTGTAGTACTGCAGGGGGTACTTGAGATTTTTTTAAATGCTTATTTAAAAAATATCAGGCAATTCCTAAAATACAAACCAGAATTCTAAAAAAGTTGTGATGTTGTGTTCTTGTATTTTTTTTTTGCTCCGTAATGCACCACAGATTTTCAGTGGGAGACAGGATTGAACTGTAAGCAGGTCAGTCTAGTACATGGACTCTTTTACTATGAAGCCACAGTGTTGTGACATGTGCAGAATGTGTCTTGGCATCGTCTTTTTGAAATAAGCAGGGACGTCCCTGAAAAAGACGTTGTGTGGATGGCATCATATATTGCTCCAAAACTTGTAAGTACCTGTCAGCATCATGAGTTATCCTCGATTATTTTGGAATCGGGGTTTGTAATCATACAATAATCAGTTTTAAAAAATGGTAAATGTAAATGTAAGCTCGAACCATTTTATATTCAATATTCCTATTTTCAATTCAATCGTTAACTGTGCAAAACTGTCAGCTGCTGCAGAACCTCACAGAAGACGAAAGCGAAAAATGCAATTATGTTCAAGCTGGAAGCCAGTTTTGGTTTTGCATGAAACTCAAGAAAATGGACTTTGTGGTTGGAACATAGGAGTAATACAGCTGAAAACACGGAGGAAGAAATGAAAAATTAAGTGAAAAGACAGCCAACAAAATACTGTCAGTATCAGGAAGCATATGTTTCAATGGGATTAGCACAACAAGCTGACACTGATGGATGAAACACAACAAATCCAAGCTGGAGCAGTAAATCAGCAAGTGTTTGATATTTTGTGCTTGAAAAATGACTGAAACTATTAAGCAGTTATCAAAATTGTATAATACTAGTTGTCTTTTGATCAACTAATCGAATAATCGAGAAATCAGCTCTACTGTCAAGCAAAAATACCAAACGTTCTGTTTGCAGCTTCTTAAGGCCTCTGGGAATTTGGCTTGTGTGCAGTGTTTTTTTTTAAGCTGGTTGGGGGCTACTTGGCTGAAAAAAATATTTAAAAGGGGGTACATTATTGGAAAAAAGTTAAATAATGGTAATTAGCAAGAGAAATAGAGCCTATATATGTGCTTTCCTCCAGTGGTTTGCATGTTAATTTAGCCTCTTTATGAGCACTCTGTGGCTCTCCAAGGCTTATAAGCCTCCCTGTGATCCAGCCTGCCACACACATTCTGCTTACCAATGCATGTTAATTTCCCATGCTTCACATCTGAGAGAAACCGGACCTCCTCCATATGTCCAGAGACTGCATTTGCTTTGTGGCTGCAATTAAAAATGGCCTTTCAAACGTTACTGCAGAAAAACGCCTCGCCTTCTGACAAACACCCCCCGCTCCATGTGATAGAAAGGTCAAAAAATGTGTTCCTCCGCCCATAAAAAAGATGATTAGAATGATACACTGAGAGTCATGTTTGTCGGGACTGAAAGCTGCCGTTTGACACCGATGCACTGAATCACTTGTAATTAAGAATAATCATGACATCAATGATGATTTCATGGATGGGTATGTGTGTAGGGGGTCATACAGCGTCCCCCAACTTGGATTCAATTCAATAAATTAAAAGATTGCTGCCTGGGCACAATTAAGCTTTAATTAGACATAGAAAGGTGGGTGGAGGGTTATTATAAGCCTCATAGTAAGGCTGTGAATTGTGCGCTTGTTTATGAGCCTTTAGTTGTGAATGAATCCGTACCTGGGTGAGTCATAACAGCCTGCGCATTTATTCTACGTCCTTCTCTGAACTTGTGAGTGCTCATACATCTGCCGAGGCACCGAGTTGTGCTCAAGTTGTACTGAGCGAGAATGCTTGTTTTTTCTGAAACAATGGCACTGAATTAACTCGACTTTGCACATTTTCTTAAATGCAGCATGTACACCATTTATCAGGTCTATTTCAAAATGTTCTTCTGTCTCTCTCTCGCAGTAAAGCGACTCCCTTATCAATAAATGTAAGTTGCAATGTGACAGACTCCTCGTTTCACTGTGTCCTTCAAGGATTTTATGAGTATTTTGAGAAAGAGAAAAGTTCGATGGGCAGTTTGTGAATTCCAGCTCTTGCCAGTCATTGATCATCGCTGTCTGGCTATTGCAAAGTCCCCCAGCAGAGGTTTGTTGCAAACACAGCCCTCCCATCCTCCGTCTTTCTTCTGCAAAACTATCTTCAACTGGATTAGGAAGCATGAGACTGGAGGTTATATAACCGCACCAACTAGGGATATCTTCCTGTCTCTACATCTCTGCCTGTGCCCCCACCCCATTTCTCTCTCACACACTCTCTCCCACTGCAACTCATTTCCACAAACGTGCTCCAGAAGCATGTCTTCATCCTCAATGCAACAGCTACGACTTAATGCTTTCTCCAAACTGACATCTGTGACTGTGTCCGCCCCCGCCGGAGCATCTGCTGCCCACACCAGCCTATATGCTTCTCATATCTTTACACTGCAAATAAAATATCCGTCTTCACAATATTTACTCCCCCACTGAGTCTCACTAAGGATGTTATTTCAAAACCCGAAGGAGTGTCTCTGCTAATGCGGTGAAATAATTTAACGTTTGTCAAGGCGAGTGCAGGACTTTTATAATCATGCAGTACTAGTACTAGATTACAGCATTACTGCAAATTTTATTTTGAAGGGTCATTTTAATTAACACATCTATGGATCAGCACCAAGGCTAACAACATACCAAATGTTTTCACTGGGTGTCACATTGGGTGTTGGATTTATCATTAGTATATTTTACCATGTTTCCATAAAAGACACTGCAGCTCAAGGCTGGATTACATTACATCACTTATGCACTGCTTTATCCCTTAAAGGAGCTATGCTACGTTTATGACACTACGCTTCAATTAAGTCCAATTAAACATAATTATTAAGGCAGCCACAGTAAATATGTTGCTTTGTCACAACGGTAAAGCAAAAATCCACACTGTCACAGCCCTATGTAGTGCATTTATCTAATGTGAGAAAATACAGTTTGTCAAAATTACTGAGAAAAAAAAATTATACAAGATTTATCACAGCTCAGACTGCAGTAAAATAAAATGGATGTTTTTGCAATAAAATGGAAGTCTATCTGCCTCTCATATCTTTACACTGCAAATAAAATATCCATCTTCACAATATGTACTCCTCCACTGACCCTAGAGAGGATTTCTTTAAACATCAGAGGGTGTAGCTCTGCTAATGAGGTGAGATAATTTTTCAAGGCGAGCGCAGGATTTTTAGAATCATTCAGTGCTACGGCTGTGACGATAACCACGTTACCACAATACTGCGGTCATGTGAGTAATCTCATTACTGTCATCACCACAAATTTTATTGTGAAGGGTCATTCTTATTATGGATCAACACTGTCACATACAGGTCAGGAGCACAGCTTCTGATTGGTCATCACACTCAAACCGAGGCTAACAGCATGCTGACAACAACAACTGTTTTCAAGACAGAGAAAAATGCAGATATAAGTATGGAAGACACTGGGTGTTGGATTTATCATTATCATATCTTTCCACCTCTCCAGTAAAGACTCTGCAGTTCAAGCCCAGACTAACTTTGCATTACCTTAACATACCTTAACCTTTCCAGCTCGGCTTGCTTCAGGGCTAATCCCCTTCACTTATCCAGCAGTTGCCAGCTTTTGGGTTTTTTTTTGTTTTTGGTCTTGAGAAGCTATAGTGCTTATTAACTGACACACTGTAATCTGTACTGTACATTTAACGCCAGACTGATAGGTTACTGCTCAGTTGAAGTACTCACTCACTTGCACGCCCTAGACACATATGCATTGCCCTATTCCTTAAAAGATCTAATGATAGGCTTATAAAAGTATGATTAAGTAAAGTCCAATATAAAGGAACTATTAAGGGAGTAAATATGTTGCTTTGTCACTACGTTAAGAAAAAAATCCATACTGTCTCCGCCCTATGCTGTATATTTGGCTAATGTGAAAGATTACAGTTTGCCCAAATTCCTGAAAAAAGAAAAAGATTTATAACAGCTCCGATTGCATTAAAATAAAATTGATGTTTTTGCAGTGTAGTATATTTCATGACAGCAGGAATCCTGAATAGAAATCAGCATGAAAGTTGAACAAAGCAACATTATCCACATCAAAAGACAATGATATTCAGTGGATTTTCTGTTTATAGCCGCCACATAACGAGCCTCTGTTAGTAGCCCGTAAAAGAAGAAGAAGCAATTTTAAAAAAGGGCTGAGCACTGAACTTGATGTCAAATTAAATGTAAAACATGCACGGTGCTGCTTCAACAACAAAGGGGGGGAATAAGTGCTGCACAGCAACACAAAGGCACATCTGAAGAGCTCTCGAATAGAGCAGAGATGAAAGGGTTTGGAAGGGCTGAGTCTTTGCTGCAGTGGGATATTAAAAGAGACAACAAACCGAACAAAACACAACATGTGTTAATGAACAAATACACACACTGGCAACACATACACATACACACACACGTGCACAACTGGTGCAAGGGGTCGCATCTTACCGAGCTGTAGAGCATGCCCTCGCCATTCATGGCAATGTAGAAGCCACTCTTCACTCCCTGGATGGCCACCACTCTCAGACCCACAGGAATAAGATTAAACAGGGCTGCAGAACGGACAGAGTGAGAGAGGGTCAGACAGACAGATACAAAGAGGCAGAGACAAAAGAGAGACATCAGACAGAAAGGACAGAATAGGACAATTGAGTTTTCACTTAACTCTTGTAGACACGACAGCCTCTGATCTCTGTTCTTTGGCTATCTGTCAGCAGTAAAGTGAACGGCACAGGACATGGACAACAGGAACGCTGACGCACGCCAGCGTGACAGTGGAGCATTAACATTAAAGCGGAAATCGAAAACTGTCTGGTGACAGGTAACTGAAACGATACAATGAAGACGGCAGAGCGTCGTCGTTTTGTATCAACAGATAGCAGAATAAAAATGTCCTCATCCAATCAGAGGACATATTTCATCATTTGTTATTTGGTAAATTGATAAAATGACAGACTTAGGAAGCACAGAATGATGCAGATTTTGTGAAATGACAGTAATTTCACATTAATTTACATTTATATGACTTTTTGTGTGCAACAGCTCTGGTTTGCAAAGATGTAATTGGCGTTAGTGAGCAGCAATACCAAAAGAAACTTGTTTCAGTTGTGCAACAGATGATCTCAAATGTGCTTATGCCCCTGAAAATGTTGTTTCAAATCTGAACTATTTCACTGTAACATTAAATATTCATGACTTAAGGTGAAAAAAACACTTTAAGGTATTACTTATTAAGAGTTTGACACCAATAAATGCTAATCTGCTCTGTGCTGATTGGTGCATGGATTTGTGACATCATCTTTTACCATCCAACTCCGTCCCACTTTAAAATAGTGACATCATCACTGATAAAACAGACACGAAGATATGAAGGGGTGTTCATAAGACTGTCATGACACTATCATAACCATGACTATGTAATTTTTAATGCAAAGTTTACATTGTTTGAGATGTCTTTGTTATGACAACTTAACCAGTCATAAACATACCATAGTAGTCTTATGTGTTAATGTTACAATACTGTCATATGTGGTTGATTTTGATAATGGTTGTCATGAGACCATTATAACTGAATATTTTCACTGATTTCAATTACAGCAATACATTTTGGACTTGTCATAAATATGTTATTAAGTGTTATTCCACAGTCAAATGCTTTTATAATGTTCCCTTTGACTTCAACTAAAGTTTTCATAAAAAGACACTGACAGATTATATTGTCTTGATTAAGTTGTCATAACAAAGACATCTCAAACATCATCACCATTGCATTAAAAATGACATAACTGACCAAACTACACTTAATGACAACATTCATAGAGACAAATGCATACACCTTCAAATAAAGTTTTGCCAAATCTGTCATGTGAATTACCAAAAACTGTTTTAACTTTGGCAGAGACTTGTTTGTTCATGTTGGACCTCATCAATCATAGTAATAAGCTGATTAAGAAAATTAGTTTTCAGGGCCTTTAATGCCTAATAACCATGCAGATGAAAGATGAAAAACTAATTGAATTACTTAATCTGAGAATTTTTCATTCATCCATGTCATATGAAAGAACTAGTGTGTCAGAAGCAACCAGACATTTTTTTTTTTTTGGTCTCAAAGATGTTCAGCCAGTCATCTAAGAGGCTTCGTAATTTCTGCAAACAACAAGTCTAATTTTATTCGAGTGCTTCTACAAATGAATCGCCGTTATCTCTGTGGGTAAGTTCTATTGAATCCGAGGACTGAACTGTGACTTTGGATCTGTGAGGGTGTGAGAGGACACACTTTACGTACTGCGCGCTCCCTATATTGTTGGGATGATTGTTCTGCAAGTGGCGATAGGGACTATCAGATAAAGCTGGCAGGGGCGAGTGGAGACATGCCAACACGGGTCTGTCCTCCGAGCAGATTCAATTTCACTCAATAACTATCGACGTGCAGCTTTCGCCTGCCAATGGTTTAACTCTGCCCTCAGGCCACTGGTACGGTTGATACACACCGGCCACTCCTGCAGTTAACGTATACCCTTGAGTTCCAGCTGTTTCGGGGTATAGAGGCAGGGGAGGTGAGTCCATTAGCACCTTGAATTTTGTCTCTCAATCTCTTTTTTCATCACTTCTCTGTCATAACTCTCTCCTTCCCCTCTGTCTGCTCCCTCTCTCCTCTTTCCATTTGCCTTTCATGGCTGCTGCCTTTGTCGCTCTGATGACTGGCGGTGTCTCTCAGAGGCAGCGTCCACAGTTCTGTCACGTATCACAAAACCCAGGAGTGTTCCACCCCAGAGCACCTCCACCTATCAAAACATATTCTATCTTTTTTTTTTTCTGAGAAGCCTCTTGCAATAGGGCCCTCAAAAAGACTATTTACAAAGCTTGGCTTCAAAAGTGGGAGGAAAAGAACCACAAAATATGGCGTCCAAGTGTGCTATTTTGCTGTAATTACTTTTGGCCGTCCCTGGTCTCATTTACCTGCCAAAATATTAAACAACTGACGTGAGCTGTCATTCGGCTACCTTCTAAATGTCCAGCTTTTCTATTTGCCGCTCCAGCAGTTGATGGACTCCACAATTACAGCGGCACTGACTGCTGTTAGAGCACCTGATGACTATTCCGGAGGCGATTCCTCTTCCTTAATAACCTCAATCCTATCTCTCACCGAGGGAAGAGAGTGGCTGGGCTTGGTGCAGGGACAGGGCTAAGAGATTTCCAGGGATCTTCTATCGTCAAAGGGACAGACAAAATGGCTTCAAACAAGCCAATAAAGCAAAATCCTTGAAACGGCGAGTCTTCCAGTGGAGCAGTAATCGGCTACAAGCAAATCCTGCAGGTAGGCTAAAGGAAGTGCGTTTGATGTGAGGGATAGTGGCTCAGGAGGAAATAAACCCTGCAGGAAAGGTTTAGAGAAACACTGAGCCAATCTTCAAATGCCAAGGGCATGTCTCCAAATCCAGAGGGAAATGCAAATCCAAATATGGGAGAGCTAGAATACAGTATAGAGTTCAGGTGTGCTCTTATACAATGGGTTGCACCAACAAAGAAAAATGTAAGTTAAAACTGGATCACAGTTTAAAATGGAGTTTAAGGTTTTGGTGCAACAGAATTAAATTTACTGTAAGTGTAGAGTAAAACTAGACTGAGGTTTAAAGAGAGGCTTAACTTTAATCTTTGTGAATTTTTAGCTAATTTAAAACTTTGGTGTAACATATTCCATTATTTAATTGAGGTTAAAAATTAATCCATGTTGTTGCAACTCAGCCTTAGTGTTTAATAATGTCTTTAATTCAGTTTTGGTGACAGTCCGCCTCCATGCCAGAGCTTAGAAAGAACTTGACATTTGACTTGAGCTGATATATATATAAAAAAAGTCTTGCTTCTTCCCTTCAATCAACCGGGAGGCCGATGGAGAGTGAAAGCCTGATACCGCAGGTGTCTCATAACCAGCAATATCTTTCTAGAGCGTCACTGTATGCAGGTAATTACTGCAGGCGATCAACTGATGCCAATCAAATTAATAACTGCTCAAATTTGAACATGGGTGTTAATTAATTGAATGGTGTTTCACAGCCCTTGCAGTTAGTTAAGCGTAGCTCTGCCAGCCATGCTGAAAGACTAATATGTACTGCATTATAACAATCCAGTCTATTCTATTACCTCTCACAATTTACAGTCAACTTACAGTCTAAGTATACAAAAGCCTAATCAGCAGAATTGCATTTATTTTTATGCATTTCTACTGCTAAAACTATTGGTAACACCTTATGGTAAGGGTACATGAATCATTAATTCATACATGACTTCATGCATGAAAACGCATGAATCCATTAATGTAGTACTTCATGAATTATCAGGAAAGTACAGGACTGAATATGTAGTACCTTATGCATGAGTTAATGCAAGAGCAATACATTAATTAAAGCAACAACTAAGGTATTTCAATCATCATGATTTCTGAGTTATTAATGATGTTCTTTGTCATAGATAAGTCTGCCATGAGGGGGAAAATTCATCACTTTTCATGTGGATGTCCAGACTATGATGATGGTAAATGTAGGGTGTACAAGATAACTGAGTTCTCCTGCTCGCAGAGCTGTGCATCAGCGCCTACGTCTACCAGGATGCATTGCGGACAAGCTTCTGATGCACCCATGTTGCACCACCACAGTCTGTAGCGATCGAAATCTGACCAGTCACAGCAGTGCTCATGTATTTTGCTGAATTCAAAGTGTTGTAGCCATGATAAACTAAGCATTACCTCTTCATTACTTCATCATGTTTGTGGCCCTTCAATAAATAAAAGTGGTGACCTGCTCTGTCTTTCACACAAACAAATAACATATAATTAATTGCATTTGTTGCTTATGCATGCATACAGACTTTTTCACCTAGCTAGATAAATGATAATTGAAATGGAGTCCAAAGTTATGATTTAATCTGCATTTTTTTCCAAATACGTAATGCTTAAATAAACAGAATTGCTGACTTTATCTGAAGGTCCACACTTATGATGAAATCATGAAGAAGTGATGCTTAGTTAATCTTTCTTTAACCTTAATTTATTCAGGTGAGTTTCAGAGTAATGCTCTCTTCTTCAGGAACGCCCCGATTGCATGCACACAGTTACACATTCACACCTTGAAGCTGCACATGCACAACCAGTTTCACTAGAGCAGTTCGGGTTAAGGGGCCATCCTCAAGGGCACCTCAGTGGCGCCAATGAGGGAAGCGCAAGTGCTGCTCTTTCACTTTCCCCACCAGATTTATCCTGCTGGTCGGGCGATTGAACTGGTGACCTCCCGGTTGCAAGCTCGCTATCTATAAATATCATGATTACAACACTTGGATGTTTACTGCTGTGACTGGCCAGCCTTGTTTTCCTGTCCCTTTAAGTGCAGATTTACGTATGGAGAAGGCATGAACATCAATAATAATTCAGAAATACTGCAGTTGTTGCTTTAATTAACGTATTGTTCATGCATCAAATACTGTTGACTCATTTGTGTGTGTTCATAAAGTACTACATACATGGATTCATGCTTTGAAGTCAAAATAATTGATGTATCCTTAAATATTTGCTGTTTAGTTGTGTCCTTGTCTCAGTGCTTGTTGTCATTCAGCACAGGAATAATAAAAAAAATGGGATTGAAACGCACTCTGGGCTCAGGTCGCACCTAGTATGCAGGCAGCATCATGCTCTTCAATCCCATCGGTTCCACTGAACCTCCCCCTGAAAATAAATTGCTGTATTCCATCTGCCGCTGCTGCTGAGGAATGCTGCAGGTCAGAGGGTGGTGTGGTTCAAGGGTGGGGGTAATCTATTATTCTAATAATCCAGCCGACCGATCGATAGTTCAGAGCAAGACCTGAATACCAAATCTGCTACATCCATTTCTATCTCTCCTAATCACTTGATCTTTGTCTTTTGCTCTCTCTGTCTCCATTTTTTTAACTCAAAATGCTCAAAATTCAACCGGCTGCACCTCTCGCTCCCCTCTGCTCGCCTTCTGTGTCTTCCTTCGGACAGTCTCTGAGCTGGAGGCATCTCATATAGAGAATTATTCATTGGGTACAAACGGAGAAGGTGGTATTTTTAGTTTCCCGTGGCTGAATTATTCACTGCATTCCTCCATCCCTGGGCCAGCAGGGCTGCTTAACAAGAGGATTACCTAGAGGTGGGGAAACCCTCACATACAACAAAAACCTCATCAACCCTGAACCCTCACAACACAATGCAGGCTCAGAAAGACCAGCAACGTGTTAAAGGTGCACAGAGGAAATGCATTATGTGGATGTTCTTCCCCTCTTGTGCAGTAATCCTTTTTGCTATGAAGACTCTTCATTTATGTTATAAGGAGCCCTCACTGAAGATCTATCTCCTCATAAAATATAAAACGACAAGTGACAGGGAGAGACCGTTCTTTTCACCGCATGACTGCTACGGTCCAGCAGCTTTGGCTCCAGCTTGCTTTAAGATTGGCAGGATGTTTTAGAGAAGAAAGGTCATGATTGGTTTCCTGTCTGGCTCCTCTCCAGACTGGGAGTGTCGTCATTATCGCTTTGGCGACCATTCTCCGTTGACATATATCTCTTCTTTGATCCGTCACTTCTCATTGGAAAGTGTTACAAAAGCCTTTATGTTTTCATATAGAAGACTCTCTACAGATTTTTTTTTTTTTTTTTTGCTCTTGTGAGAGCGGAAGGGGTGTGATCGCTTTAGGGGGAGTATACCCCGGAGACTATTCATCCACTGGTAGTGCAGTATGGAAATTCGATCGCCGGTGAAATATTGCAAAGAAGTGGCTCTAGCAGGGATCCTCGACGCTACAGTTGTTTCAGGCGATGGGGTTTTCCAGGAAAGAATTTCTGCTGTGATAATCACACACACTCCGGAGCTGAATCAATCAAAACAACGTGACACTTACAATCATGCAGTGTACACAGCAGAAATGGTTTACTTAGAGAGACCAGGGCACGGATACTGGAATTAATTCCACTTATGGGCAGAAATTTTAATACAAGATGCTCCATAAATATTATATTTACTTACCGTGAGAGGCATACATTTGAGAAGACTGGGTAGGAATTCATAAACCATCTGAGGAGGTTCTGACACATTTATGTCTACAGTTATATCTCATGCATTCTATTGCATAACCAGATGCAGAAAAGAGGGCATTCTGCCTTGTGGAATTTGGTGAATAGTTCCCTTTCAAATTGTAGGTTTTTTCCAGTGATAATTCAATTCAATGAGGGCATCTTAAACTAATTTTGGAGTGCTTTAGGCTGGCATCAGTTATATAAGAATTAAAAATGATTAAGCGCCAGCATATAAAATGTGGTAATATATTATATAACCAAGTGACTCATTGCCATTAAATGTTTCATGCTGGAAGCTGTAGCTTCCATAATGCTCCACTCACTGTTGTCGCTGTTCTCGTCCTTGCTGCCGTCGATGGTTCCATCCGGCTGCATCTGCAGGTAGAAGCCCTGCTGGCTGAACAGTCGTGTCACGATGCCTTTCAGCTGCGGCTCTGAAACACACACACACATGCACACGACACACGCACACACACACAGACCGTCGGCCAGACCACAGCCCCCGTCCCCACCAAGAATATGTCAGAGTGGCATTCTCGTAATTGTCACAAAAACACACACAGAAGAGGTGATGCTTCTGCCTTCAGCTACATGTTTGCACACTCACAGCTGTTCTTATCAAGCATTTAAATGTTTAACAAACAAATGTTTCACAAACATAAAATGTACGGTGTTTAACCAGTTAATTCTGTGGAGGATGGAGTGAACCAGCGGAACAATTATAGACTTTTCACCCACTACATCACATTTGCCATTGTGTTTTCCTGTCAGATATTTTAAAGCCTTTAAATACTGTTTGTAAATTGCAAAATTTAAAGGTCCAGTGTTGGAGATTTACAGACATCTATTGGAGGAATATGGAAAAAAATTGGGTTAATAACAGGGATATTCAACTTGCTTTGCCTGAGGGTCACAACATTAAAAAGCCCATATCTCTTTTTTTTATCTCTTTATTTTCAAATTAATTGATTAATTAACTTAACTTATTGACTAGATTGATAAGGTGCAGAGACTGACAGATAAATCCGATACTTAACATTTATTTTTTTTTAGTTGGAAATGCTTTAGTAACATTTGAAACAGCTGGATCCTCTTCAATCATGCAATCACTTAAATGTTGACATGATTCATTAACATAAACTGCTCCTGCCAAGGACAGAATAGCATATTTAAACTCTTTTAGTGTGAAATACTCATTTTGAAGCAGAATTTTCTTCATTTCTGCATAACTTTTGCTCCTCTTAGCGAATAGTTGTCCTCTCCTGCATAACTCACCGTCTGATCTTATTGCATTTTGCACAGCCTGAAAGGCCATCACACACAGATCAGCCTTCTCTCTGTTTCTAACAGCCTCATTTATCCCATCGTACCAAACTGGCATATCTGTCCCTCCTCTCTGTTTTCACTGAGAATTAGAAAACGGTTGAAGGGCCACCCCGTACCCTGTGAGAGGCCAAATTTGGCCCATGACTACAAGTTGAGTATCACTGCTTTCTAATAACCATCATTAATGAGTCATAAACCAATTCAACTTAGTTAATTAAACTAGGTCAATTAGTTAATTAAACTTAAGTTAATGGTTATATTTACAGTAGAAAATAATAACTCAAATAATGTTAAGGAATGCTTTATAACCCTTTTATTAAGGAATTGTGAAATACAATAACCATCAGGATGATGTTTGCAGATAAAATGTTCTCACTCTTAATTTGTCAAATACAGCAGCACGGTCAGCGGCTCTACGCTTTAAACTATGATGCTGTAGGTTCCCCTCGAGTGTCCATTTTTCATGGACAAGGCTCTGCAGTCAAGTTGGAAGAAATGAATATGCAACATCTGATTAGACTTTCAAAATACAGCAAGAAAAACTACTTGGATAGGTTTAGGAAAAGATCGGTTTTGGGTAAAAATAAGTACATTACTTGCATTGCGGTTATGCTCAATCGTATATTTGTGCAGTAGCTCGCAACAGAAAAACCAAACACTGACTCTAGATATGGCCTTTCACATGTTTCACAGACACTGTAGTTTCTCCTCTATGCTTGGAAAGTAAGGGTGAGGCTTGGTGAAACCTCACTACTTGATGCTACTTCATCCAACACACTGGTCCTTTAAATACTCTTTGAAGTCAATTTCTAAATATTCTCTATTACAATTAACCATTTAGAAAATGAACACTGAAAAAGTCTTATTGTTCTTGTGGCACAATCCAGCCTCCGCAGTTGTCTGCTAAGAAAAGAAAACTCAAGACTTACAGCACTAGAAACACTTCAGTCCAGCTGTTGAATATTAATACAACTTTGATGGACAGTTTGTAATGAGTCATAATCCCAATATAGGGTAAACAGCTGTTTGACTGGAAGGCCTTTACAATGAGAACACCATGACAGAAAATCAATGTTACTTTCTCACAATGTTTCACTGTATCTGGCACAGAAAAATGTCTGATTTTGCAACCCTTTTAAAACTTACTTTGTAATGTACACCGACATGCCAATGGTTTCTTTATTTGGTATGAAGCAACAGTGCATTTTTATGTAAATGAAATTCTTTCTTTACAGGCAACAGGTTCACCTCAAAGGATTCCAGCGCTTTTTTTTCTTGACCTAAAGGAAACTGACCTAAAGTTTCTAGACTTTTTTTCTTTTTTCACTGCGGTAACCCTGAGCCGACCTCCAACTTCGAGGCTGTGACATCTGGCGCACGGCCAGAGCGCTGCTCGGAGCGCTCAACACTTCAGGGGAGCAGGTGGAAACGAGGATTAGCTCGGGGGCAAAGAGAGCCTCAGGCGATGCCAAGGAGAAAAATAGATGTGTAAAAAACTGTGTTTATCTGAGAGAAAATGTAAACGCCGTCTCCACGGTCTGTCTAATGTCCGGCAGCTCTTTTGATTTCGTGTAAAAGCGGTCAGATGACACCATTAGCAGGTACAAGACTTAGGCTGTGGCTTTTGACGAGTGAGAGGTAAAGCACTGAGATTTATGAGTGCAGATAAAAGAAGAGATTGAAAGTATGTATGTGTAACTAATACAGTCATATACTTCTCAAGATTTACTGCGAATAATTAAACACTACTGCACAGTAATGCTGTTTTTGCAATGGCAGAGATTTTGAGACAAGCTCCATTGAAATCATTCAGCAACTCAGATTCTGGATGTTACTAATCCTTTGTTTATTCCCTCCCTCTCTCTTTACTCTCACAAAAGAAACAAATTATGCATTTTGTCACAATTGAATTGCTGCTCACTTTCATTTTACGTGCCTGAATCAACATTCAGCGAATGAAAATGCGTGCTTTGTTGTGCGAGGATTGTTGAGTGAGCCTGGCCGTCCTTCAAGGTCACACAGTAACAAGACTTGGAGTTGGAGGTCAGGCAATCCAGTGCAGTCCACTCAGGCACGTACAAAACCCCAAACGATTTGGCAGAGAGAAACATTTCCAAACTTGGTATCGGTAGAGAAAAAGAAGAAGGTTCAGCCAGATCTGTCTTCAACAGTAACAGCAGATGTCGAGTCTTTACTTGAAAGCTGATCACTGCAACAATCACAGATGCAGATGCTCTATTTATATTGTACAGAAGACAAGTGTCTGCAGAAGAGAGCCCAGAGAAAGACTAAAAATGAGTTCAAGTTGATAAATATGATGGAAATAAATCAGGGATCTGTTTCAAATGTTTTGTGGCTATCAACATCTATTCATATTAAGATTTGGTTTGATATAGAATAATGGTTATCAGAGATATTGGACTAAATTTACTTTAAATTCATCCATTTGTATATTTAAAGATATGTCGCAGGACACAGTGAGGTATCCACAGAATTGGATGGCTATTTCTCGCTTCATTTCTATTAAAGAAATTCATCCTTTACCACTGGAAATCCACATACCCTCCTATGCTATTACACTGAAAAAAAAAAAGAAATGTGTCATTATTTGAATATGGAAAAGACAATACCCACTGAAATTAACAAATCAACTCAATTTGAAGAAAGAAATATTGCAAGCATTGAGTGCATAAAAAGTGGTCTTGAATCTGGTTTGAGGTTTTGTTTTTGTTCTTCTTGTTGTTACAAACTCATAATTTCAATGTAACAGGCTTCACTAAATGTTTGAGTTTTAGATCAAACTCAAGCCCTTATGTTTTGAAATAGATTAAAACAAGTTTTGCCCACCTATAATCCTTTCGTGAAATGATTTACTTTTCTTCTTTAAATGAACTTAAAACTGAGTTTTAGAAACCCCCAAAATTCTGGATTTCACAAATGATTCAGTGATATGTGAATCAGATTTGTCATTACTTGGTTGCCTGAAAATTTATGGTTGCAGTTCAATTAATTTACTCAACAACTTTTGAAATACAAATTTTAGTTTAGTAAAATTCAAGTCAGCTTTTTAATAATAAAACTAAATCATCTAAACAAAAGATTATAGGTTGGGAAGCTTATTTTTAATTTATTTCAAAACAGAGTTTGATTCGAAACTCAAAAATTTAGACAGCTGTCTTGAAGTTATGAGTTCTCTCCACTTTTTTTACAGTGCAGATATGAAGATACAGATGTTGAGCTTGTACATTAATGTGGAGTAGATGTGTGTTGGTGTTGTTCTATGTCTTTTTGTGTTTTTGAACGTGTTGTTTTGTTGTTAAGGTTCTGAGTCTTTGTCTTGTCGATGTGGAAAATGTGCATATAATGAGAAATCTAAATAAAATCTTCTAGAAAAGAAATAAGTGAAGATTAAACTGAGCTGTGACCCCTCAGCTGGAGCAGGTTCACCTCGACTGTACATCATCCTGACCATCAGTGCCGAACTCACCTACCCCTTGGGGTGGGGCCCATCAATTCCCGGGACAGGGCCCTTCATCATTCATCACAGGCGGGGTGAGCAGAATGTGTGTGTGTGTGTGTGTGCATGTGTGTGTGAAAGCACATGGGAGTGTACATATCAGTAAATCACATGTGATAACTACACTTCCATAAATTAAGGCCTCAACATGGGCCCGAGCAGTCGCTGACGGCTCATCAGTTCCAATCATTTAGCAGAGAGTGCTCTTTGTGGGTTCGTCTATGTGTGTGCATGTGCTGACATAAACGGGCTGAACCCCGGAGCATACAACACGTGTTTGTGCATGAAAAATGTCTCTCAGTGGCAACATGTGCAGCAGATCATCCTGTGTGTGTGTGTGTAAGAGTGCGGGCCATTAAAACGTCAATAAATTTACTTCATACCAATACAGAAGGACAAAAACATTTAGGTACGTCGACAAATGGCGTCATGACCATGAAATGGTGAATGATCACCTGTTCTGATATAGCGTTTGACAGGGAGGAACACATCATATTCATGTACACCACTACAGTAGGAGCCTCTACACAGAAGTACTTGACACATATTTACAGACATAGAACAAGGAGCGAGGATAAAGACTGATCCGACATTGACTGACAAAGAGAATGAGGCAGGAACAAAATGAGAAGAGGCAGAGCCAAAAGACAAGGAGAGGAGAGAGACAAACGACTGGCTATAGAAGAGCTTCAGCTACGAGAAACAACAAAACAAAAAACAGGTACGAAATTAAGCTTAAAAAATCCAAGAAAGCCACACAGAAGAAGGAGGAGGAGGAGGGATGAAAGAAAAAAAAGAAGAAGAGAAATCAGCGAGGGAGAGGGTCGTCGGCTGTCAGACAGGTGTTGAAGCCCCACCGCCCCTCCCCTCCCTCCCTCTCTGTGCCCTCCCCAGAACCCCACCTCCCCCCCTCCCTGGCCGAGGGGGAGTCGAACATGGTGCGCGAGAAGATGGGGTGGAGGAGACGAGAAGAAAAACACAGCACACACGGATGGAGGCTGAGCTACTGACCTAGCCTGCAGCCCTTATGGGACACCTGTGGAGGTTTCGAGGGTGCATCTTACGAAGGGGGGGAATAGAAGGAAAAACAACAAGTCTTTTAAACAGGCAGAACTCATAAATTCTCCAGTGTTATTGGCTGTTTATATGCAAATATATGGCAAGAAATATAAGGATCATCAATTAGAGGAAATACCTGCCTGCCTGTCTGTCTGTGTGGTCATGTATGTGTTTAGAGGAGTTACCTACCTGCCCAACAGTGTCTGGAGGCCTGATTGCTGTCTGTCTGCTCATGTTTCTATTAGGGCTGGGCAATATAATCAATATCAGTCATATCAATATGACACTGATACTGTGATATGAGACTAGATATCGTCCTAGATTTTGGATACTGTTACACTCTTAGAAATACAGGTTCCAAAGTGGTTCTTCCTGAAGGGCTGAGGTTCTGCCCGGAAACATTTGCTTCTGAAGAACCCTTTTCTGGAGTAAGAGTTTGTCAGGGGTTCTTTGTGAAACCAAAGGCTCCATTAAGAAATGCTTTCATCCGAAGAACCTCTTTTGAAAGAGTTCTTCAAGGATTGCTGAAATTTTTTGAGGAACTCTTTCGCCAAGGGTTATTTGTGCCATAATATAAAAGGGTTCTCAGTAGAACCCCATGGATGCATTCCAGATAGAGCCCTTGCAATATAAAAGGATTCTCAGTAGAACCTCCTGTGGAGTCTAGGTATAAGCCTTGGAATATTAAAGATGTTCTTGGTAGAACCCCTTAGGTGGCTTCTAGATAAAAACCCTTGGAATATCAGAGGGTTCTCTATAGAACCCCCTGGATTGGTTCTAGATAAAACCCTTGGAATATATTACGGCTCTCTGTAGAACCCCCTGAATGAGTTTCAGAAGTTACAGAAGTGTTCTTGGTAGAACCCCCAAAGTGTGTTTTAGATAAAACGCTTGGAATGTAAGAAAGTTCTCGGTATAACCCTTTGGTCGGTTCTACATTAACACCTTGGAATATAAAAATGTTCTCAGTAGAACCCCCAGAGTGGGTTCTAGATAAAACACTTGGCATATAAAAAGGTTTTTCATTAGAACTCTCTCAGCGTGTACCAGATAAAAAGTTTGAAATAGAAAAATGTTCTAATTAAGGCCTCCTGTGTGGGTTCTAGATAAAACCCTTGGAATATAAAGGGGTTCTCTGTAGAACCCCCTGAATGAGTTCTAGGTAAAGCCCTTGGAGTATTAAAAGATTATCGATAGAGGCTCCTGGGTGGGTTCTTGTTAGCACCCTTAGAAAGAGGCAAGGGTATGGATAGAAGCCCCAGAGCTGAACTGTTACACCATAAAAGGGTTCTCTATAGAACCTCTCATTGGGTTAGGGTTAAACCTAAACCTTTCACTGATGGCTTGAGGTAGAACTCTCTGAAAGAGTTCCAAGAGGAACCTTTATAAACGGTTCTACCTGTAAATAAAAAGCATTCTTATATGAGGACAAGCTGAAGAACCCTTTATGGTTCTAATTAGCACCAGTATTTCTAAGAGTGCATATCATGATATGTCATGTGTTGGATTTAAAGGCTGTGTTACAGTAATCGTAATTTTCTGAACTCATCAGATTGTTCTAGCTGTTCTGTTCTTTGTCTTTACTGACACAGTCATTAAATCCACATTAGTGATGATTATTTATCATTTTGTTCATATTTTGTGTAAGTACCAATAATCATTCCTACCACGCTGTCGTAATATCGATATCAGTATCGGCGGTCAAAAATATCGTGACTCATATCACCCAGCCCTGGTTTCTAATTCAGGCATTTTGTGGCAGTTTTGGCGCTGAGATTGTTTGTTTGTCTGTCTGATGATGAGGCTGCGCGACGACAGGGATTTAATTTAGTCTGTCTGGCTGTCTGTCTCCATTGTCCTCCCTTTCTGCCTTAAAAATTGATGTCTGTCTGTCCCTCCTGCCTCATCCCTCATCTGTCTGTCTGCAGGACTCTGACTGTCGTCCATCACACGACAGATCTCTCTGGATTCGGAGAGAAAGAGGTGCACCGCTGGCTTGCAGACCCAGGAGAATAAAAAAAAAGGGGGGGGTGGGGGGCTATACCATGGAGTGTACTGTAGTAGGCACGGAGCCTATGTCTATCAATACAGCCAGAGTAGCTCTTAATCACTAAAGCTATACCTCCTCTTCACTGCAGTAAAGCTCCCATCTCTGCAATAAACATTTACCATTAAAACATTTAATCTGAAAAAAGCCTTGGTGCACTGCAGTGCAACTTATCTCCCCTCTGTACCCCCAATCTGCAGCAATATTGAATTAAAGCAGCCTTTTTTGAGTGTATTCAAGTTGTGTGTGTGTGTGTGTGTGTGTGTGTGTATATATATATATATGTGTAAAGAGGGGAGGAGGAGGAGGTGCAAAGAATTTAAATCGAAGGTTTAAATATACTGGGACAAAAGCTACTCAAGCTCTGACTGGGACACATCAGGGTTATTGATTATTCTGATCACAATAAATAAATAAAGGGGGGTAACGTCACAGCATATAGATCATTTCCTATACATTCAGGCTGCTCTATATAAGGGGGTAGGAGGAGGAGGTGTTTGTGTCGTGCGGTGTGGATCGACAGACATGGAACAGGTGGATTTTTTCGCACCGCGGAGGAGAAAATCTACCTCTTCTCCTCCGGTTCAGATTGTGGAGCCCTTGACTGCAGTATAATGCTCCAAAGAGGGGCGGGGTGGGAAGGGGTGGTGGTGGTGGTGGAGGGGGGTTGGGGAAAACCGCTTCCATTCAATACGCACACATAACACACATCAGTAAAAAATAAATAAATAAATAAAAATCTACAGCACTGACCTGGTCGCCGCCGAACGGGTCTTTTCTTGCCGCTGCAGAAACGGACTTTGCTGAAGACCCCCAAGAAATGCCTCTCGCACAGAGAGCGGGGGTCTTTGCTGGGGCTGGGGCGACGTTTGGAAGTGGAGACCCGGTCGCTGTTCGACTCCCTCGCCTGGCGTTTCTGGCGGATCAGGGAGCTGGCGATCGCGGCCATATCTCCCCGAAAAGCGAGAGTCTAGTTCGGGGCAGAGAGAGGTCGGATCTTTGGTGCAGCTTCTTGTCGCAAAAAATAAAAAAATAAAGAAACCGAGAGAGTTGATTGTGTGTTTTTGAGTCCACACGTTCAACCGAATGTCATCCTGATCAGAAAATCCTCCGAGTCCCGGCCGGGCATCATTTCATTGCGCGTCAGGCAGCAGCAGCATCCTCCGGAGGGGACAGTGGTGGGGTGTAAATTCAGCTTTATAACACTCAGGGCTTCGACTCAACAGCCACAGATCTGATATAAAACATAAAATCTACGGGCTAGGCCACAGGGGCCGACAAATGAGCCGTGAATACATGCAACAGTGTTGATAAGTTGATGCAGCTGCGTGTCATGGGAGAGATCTCAGGTATTCCAGGTGAACGCGTCTGGCGAGCACGACTTCGTAATCCTCATCTGCACAGCAGCCCTATCCTATAATGACTCGCATCATCCTAAATCCGTGGCTGAAGAAATGATCCTAACTTTTTTTTTTCCTTCTTCCTCTATAATTATTTACTCCATGCCCGTCGATGAATGAGACCGTCCCGCTGCTGCTCCAGGAGCCCAAAGCCGTGTGAGCGAGCTCAGCCTCCTCTCCTCCTCTCCGGTTCCGTCGATGGCACCTCTGTCTGAATGCAGCCGGGAAAATGGAATCGGCTACTCTGCAAAGGATGCTGCTGCAGAGATGTAATTTAAGGCTGCAGGGAGGGATCCTCGTCTGAGGAGCAACAATTAGTTGAGGCGAACAAACGCCGGAGTGCTTTTTGTTGTAGCGCACAAATAATAAAGTAGCCGAAGAAGCATTATTTCCAGGCAGCGCGTCCCGAATGGATGCTGTCTGTCGGTGTGTTACATCGCCGACAGCGAGAGAGAGACAGAGAGAGTGGACGGTCTCTCTCTCTCTCTCTCTCTCTCTCTCTCTCTCTCTCTCTCTCTCTCTCTCTCTCTCTCTCTCTCTCTCTCTCTCTCTCTCTCAACCCCTCGCTCCCCCCTCTCTCTCTCTCCCTCTTCAACTCTTTTAACGCAATCATACGTGATTGAGGTTCGTATTAGGAATTCTCTGAGGGAAAGATAGATGATCTCCAAGAAGAAAAGATGTGAATATAAAGCGTATAAAAAGAAAAAAAAGAGGGGAGAAAGGGGAATGGGTGAATGCTGGGTTGATGCAGAGATGGGCACAAATACATCAAAAAGTATTTTCTTATAAATCAGAGCCAGACAGACATATCAGTCCGGTGTGTATTAGGCTTGGGCAGTATGAAGGTATTACAGTATGTGTCCCGATTTGACATATGATAATGTCCATGGTGTAATTTTAGTGAAATAAGACAGGAACGCATCACTAGATCAGCCTCCCATGTGCTGATCCCAGTACTGGCTGATTAAAATAGTTACAGTCAGAGATAACTTTTTCACAAATGCACCAAACTCTGAAATGAAATCCTGTATTATATCAGAACACTAACCTCTGCTACACATTTCAGACAGGCATATAAAAACTATCTGATGGAAGGACACACTTGCAACCACCGATTTAACCCATGATGTCTGCCAACTTCATTGAAGTCCTTGCCTCTCTGAATGTCCATGTCAGTGTTTCTCTTTTTGTTTTCAGTTTTTGTTGACTGTCTCTGTTTTGTGATGTGATTTTGTCTTTTATGTGCCGCAGAACAGGAACCTGCTGTAAACCATTTTAACTGAGTAAGGCCCATTTAATTTGAACTGATTTTATTATGTTACTTTCAATTTTTTCCTGTGTAATAATAGAGAAATGAAAATGAAGCATTGCCATGGACGATGATGTCATTGATATTTTTTATATACTTTCTTTTAAACTTTTTATATGTATGTATGTTGGCTATTAATTACAAAATTGGGCCATACTGTTTTTTCTTAAGTAAATCAGGTTTAAGATGATATCCAACCTTCATTTTTGCACCGAGGCTCCTTAAAATAGACATCGATCAATTCTAAGGCTTTTAAATCATAATAATACAATGGTTGAGGACTTAGTGGACAAAGACTGAGGCATCGCATAAATCATAAATACAGATGTTCCTCTTACTATTAAACTGTATTGAGGTGATGTATTGTAGTGCGCCCACCACCAGAGGGCAGTCTCTCTACTGGCGGCCTCTGGGACAGAAACACTCTCAAGTGTTTGCTGGCTCACCCAAGTGTTTGCTAGTGAGTGGTAACTTTAGCAGACGAGAGAGAAAACTAGTGGCAGACTAATTACTGTGCCACTTGTAGGAAAAGGTGAGCAGAAAAGTTGTCTGTCTGGTAGTAAATGTACAGTTTAGGTTTGAGTTTGTCAGTGATTAAAGGCTGCAGCTTCTGCAGACTGAAGCTCCTGAGTGTGTGTTCTGAGTGTGTGAACGCTATGCCAGACACACAAACACGTTCAGTCTGCAGTGCATCACATCACTGTTTCAAACAGAATAAAATGACATTAAATAACACACTTTAAGTATTTGAAATAATCAAAAATAATAAAATATGTATTTTAAATTAATTTAATTAAAATGTGGTCTGTCTCTGGGTGCGTGTTTATGCAGAGGAGAGTTCTTTGGGAAGATGCGCCCATTAAAGGAGGCAGCTGATCTCATTTATTGTCTCTCTGAATTACAGTTAAAATCCGAACTTGCAAGAGACTTTTCAAAATGGGGCCATGTCGGTCAGCAAGCAGTGTGCATAACAGAGATAAATCATAATCATCTTTTACAGCACTCTTATCCTCATAGCTTATACTTAAGGGACATAAGCAGGCGTTTTATCTTTCTAAAATCCCTGTGCCATAAAGAACATATTAAATCTGGCTAAAATGATTACCTGCAACAGGTTCCTGCACAACCGGAAACACTAATGGTACACTGAAGACCCAGACAGTGGCACAACACATGGATAAATGCGATTTAGGGCTTATGGGAATGAAATAGGCCACCCCATGACACACCAAAACATTAGAAATATCATCCTCAACAACAACACAATAGTCCTTTTAATAAACCATGAAAAATACTCTGATACCAAAGCTTAGAAAAACGACCTTTTAACACTCTTCACAGTAGAGAGAGCGCATTTAAGTGGCCATATTATGTTCATTTTCAAGCTCATACTTTTATATTCTGTTTCTTCTCGAACAGGTTCACATGCCTCCTTGTTCAAAAAACACATTAATTTCTCATGCTGGCTATAGCTGCTGCACCTCTACTGGCTATTCATGTGTCTGAAACACTCATTCCACATTTTAGCCCCTGGCTCCATTTACACCTGGTATTAACATGTGATCTGTGCCTGCATAAGTTATCCAGATAAGAAGTTAAGCTACGTGATCAGAATGTGATCAGATCTGCCTGACAACATCTGGAGGTAGTCTGGTTTACACTGTGTTAAGATTTTTCGGTAGGTGTAAACGCAAAACAACGTATAACAATCTGGATAAGTTGTCTGGACACAGATCACATTTTAACACCAGGTGTAAATGGGGTGTTTAAGGGGACAGTTCAACCAAAAATGAAAATTCAGTCATTATCTACTCACCCTCATGCCTGTTTAGGGTGAAGTTTATTTTGTTAATGTGCAAAACACTGCTGGAGTTTCACAGGAAAACAGTGTCACAGAATCTCCCAAACAATAGAAGTAAATGGTGACCAGTTTTCAAATGTAAAAAACAATTAGAAAAAAAAAAACATAAAATCCCCCTATGCTGCTTTTCTGGCATAATCAAAGTCTTGTAAAGCCCTGACATGCTGTTTGCACGCTGTCACACACACACACACTTGCACAGTTTAGACGGTGTGCATGTGCATGTGAACGTGGCTCCAAGCTAAGGCTCTACAGTGAAGATTCAGGCTAAAAACATGGTGTTAATATTTTTTTTTTCAGTCAACTTGGCATGCTGGGGCTTTAGGAGACTTGGCTAACACCAGATGAGCAGTATGGAGGCATTTTATGTTTTTATTATGTTGTTTTTTTACGTTTGAAAACTGGTCACCACTCACTTCCATCGTGTGGGACTGTTTTCCTGTGAAACTCCAGCAGTGTTTTGTGGATTAAAAAAACTAAACCCGACCTTCAATCAGCACGAGGGTGAGTAGATAATGACTGAATTTTCACTTTTGGGTGAACTATCCCTTTAAGACCCCGAGCCGCCCCAAGCTGCACATGTGTGGCTGCAAATGTGTTACACAGTTCCAGGCATGTGTTGGGCATGGACCAGGGATGTTAATGATAAATCATTGATCGATTAATCACTGTTAAAGTTTTAAAGCTACAACAAGGAGTTTTTGACTGCTTATGAAACAGTCCCAGTTTATTATGAGAAATGATGCCTCTACATGACCTACATAAGCTAACAAGACCATCAGTGAGAATATCAGCTATTTCTATATAGTTATTTTCAATGGCTGCCACTGCATTCTCTGTGAAATCAGATGAAACAAGGCTGTGTTTACATTTTCTGAGAAACAGTAACAGTGAATTGTATTTAAGCCAGTTAAAATGAAGCAGAGAGGAGATTTTTCTCTAGATAATCTATTTTTTATGTTTATTTTGTGGTTATTATGGTGGGAAAACTACCACTTTATTCCACAGGGGCCTCCAAAATCAACAAAATACTAAAGTTCCCTGCAGTAGCTTCAACTGATGAAAAATGTATTTACGGATAATATATGATTTGTGTACCATTTCTCCGGAGCTCACAGTTTTTCTCATAATTTGGTTTGGTCTGCTTTGTTATCCATAAATGACAGTAATTGCACTCCATTGTTTTGTTTGGTGGCACAATTTGTTGAAGGGCAGTCAGACAAGAGTGAGAGCCTTATTTATTTTTTTATTATTCTGTTTGTTTAGTTTGAGCTTCATGAACATTTTTTTACATAACTAATGTGCAGCTAGAATTGTTCAACTATTGGTTAAGGAAAGACACAAAATTTGCAACCCTGGCACGAATCTTGATCTATGCAACTTTGCAGACCTGTTACATGAACAAAAAGCTGTATAACAAATTAAAGCAAAGGGGAAAAAACCCAAAAGCATAATATGGCCACTTTGATAAATGTGCATGTATGAAAGCATGCTTTTTTCTGCGTGGATCACATCCAGAGACAAATCAAACCAAATGATTGTTTTTGCTGGAGATGCATTGAGCACAATGTCAAAAGATTTTATTTTCATTGAGATTAAGGGAATTACTCCAACTTTTTATGAAGAAAAAGCCATTATCAATACGCATATCAATGCAAAGTCCGCAAATATGTGCTGCAAACGTGTGTGTGCGTGTACTAGTGTGCCATGTGCCTCTGCTGGTTTCATGTTTATTATTGCATGGGCTGGGGGAGCATACACACACACACACACACACACACACTGTGGGAGGAAGAACACGTGAGTCTTCGGCAGCACAGCAAAACCTCTCTCTTCCCCGTGATGAAACAGCATGAAACATTTAGAGGCTTTTTCTAGGACTCGGTTTGACATTCTCTCTCCAAACCGAACCCGGAGAGAGACGGAGACAGAGAAACGGAGAGAAAGAGACAGGGAGAGAGACGATTTTCCTTTGACTACCACTGTCTGTCTGTCCCCCCCTTACGTAAGATTTGGATATAATGGATGAAAGTGTTGAATGTGAGGCACTGGTAGCCCCGTTAGCCCTTTGTGTGTTTCATGTGTGAGAGAGACAAAGAGAGAGATGGAGGGCAGCTAAAATCATTTTCCACACAAAGACAGATAGACAAGTAGACAGACAGACGATTCAGACAGCAAAAGAAAGTAAAGAGACCGAGAATTGGAGTCTAAACCAAAACCCTTATAGTTTCTTATTGAGTTACCAGTGAGTGGCAGAAATGAATATGTCACTGCAGCATAAAGAAATATCAATAACAACTTCAATATAACATTCATCATCCTAACAGATGTGCAGGAGTGTGATATACGTTTCTTGGAAAAAGAAAATCAGCTGGTGGTTTGTGAGCTTTCTTAGAAATAGGAGGGACTTCGTCTGCGGCGTGCAGAGAGCTATAGAGACATGATAGGACATATATCTTTGTCAGGGAAAGATAAAGTATTCCCTAATGAGGATCTGCTACGCTTCCTCCCTCTACCAGAGACAATTGATGTTCACTTCATTCCAGCTGAGATACGTCCACGAGCGATAAAACACAGCTGCTACCAAATGCACTGCAGGCAATGTATTGCAACCATTTCAACTGCCAATTAAAATGACTCTGTAAATGTTAGCTCATTTATGGAAACAGTGTGATATCAACATTTTAAAAAAGTTTTTGATCCTGAATGTGTCTTTTGTCTTTACACTGTTAGCACTGTGAATATAGTTTAACAATCAAACAAACTTGTTAAATGTGTCAGGAGGCAAATGTTATTAAAAAAGGATAAGATCCAACTAGTCATACTTTCTCAAAATAATGAGTTTGATTCACAAAATAATGAGAAACTTTCTCCAAATGAAGAGTTAGTATCTCAAAATAATAAGTTGGTATCTGAAGATAGTGAGATATTTTATCAAAATAGATAGATAGTGTCTCAAAAAATTTGTCAGTATTCAAAATAATGCAATATTATCCTGATATAATGATTTAATATTCCAAGATAAGTCAGTATCTCAAAAAAAATAGAAACTTTCCTCCAAAATAATGATTTATTTATCTCAAAATAATAAGAAATTTTCTCACAATAATGATTTAGTATCTGAAAATAATAACCTAGTGAGTCAATACTTTGAGAAAACTTCTCAGGATCATTTTTTCATCAGATTGGCAGATGTGGGCTTCCATAAGTAAGCTTATATAGTTGGTGTGTTTTCATCTGATCAGACAGAGTCGGCTCTTGGATTTTATCATTAAAAGTATGATGTTTAACTCAGAATGTCTCAGAGAAATGAAAGAAACGAACCAAAGGCCGAGCATCCCTGTGGCCCTCCTTCAGGTGCCACCGCCGCTCGACTAACATCCAGACTCCAGCAATTCCTTTATACCTGCTGCCCCCTTGTGGAAAATGAACAAACCGCAGGTGTTCGCAGAGAGAGAAAGAGAGAGAGAGAGAGAGAGAGAGAGAGAGAGAGAGAGAGAGAGAGAGGGAGAGAGAGAGAGAGACTAGTGGAGGTTTCCACTCTCTGAAGCTCTCGTCTCTCTGGTGTGTCCTTGAGATACCTCACAGATTTGTTGACTCACAATGGCTGGAACTAGTTCTCTTGGTGTAACGTCTGACAAACTGTGTTGCCAAGTCTCCGGAGGGAGGCAAAGAGGAGAGAGGTGTGAGAATAAGTGCAATGCTGTGGCTCACAATACTTATTAGCACATTTACACTACCAATACAAGTCACGGCTTGCTGTTTCATTATATTAGTGTGATAACTATATACTATAACTGCAAAAACTTATTTTTGTTTCAACTAAAATTAGTAGGGAAACATGTTTTTTCCACATTTATCATTCTGTATATTACATTAGAAACTACAGCAGCAACTAATCTAGCTGTTGTTGTTCTCTGTTGTTCCACAAAGCCAGACAAACACAAGCAGACATGTGACAAACAAGTGCTAATTAATACTACAGATCTTTGTCACGGCAGCCATATTGATACGAGATAGTTGGGTAAACACAGGTGTTGCCGGTGATACTAATTAAGGTCCTGTTCCATTTAGTGTAGCAGAGTCCTTCCAGTGATATAAAATGCACAATAGCAGCCCCCTGACTTTGTTTGACCTGAATGTAAGGAACCTTAATTAGTATCATTGCTAACACCTGTGTTTACACTATTATTTCATGTCAAAATGGCTGCTGTGAAAAAGGTCTATTGCATAATTTAAATCACAATTCAATCTTGCTGTTGCTCTTACTCATGTGCAAAAAGCCACAAAACCAGAGAAACACGGACAAGAAGATGACAACCGACTGCTAATTGAGACAAATTAAGTTAGTCACCAAAACAAATCGTGCTTGACAAGAACGCAAATGTGTTTGGCTTTTTGGGTGTTTGATTCCTCCAAAAATGCCACACGTCAGTCTACAAAGACATCAGCGTTGACAGAAAAGAGCTGTTCAAAAAGTAATTTAAATGAAAGCTGATGTCATACTGATTGATTAGACCCTTATTAGACCTTATTAGACTTTATTATAGGGTAATTAGGGACACAATGCTACAGAACTGTACTGCGAACTAAAGTGAAAATCACATATCTGGTACTCCCCCATTTAAGAATAATATGTAACCCGTATCTAACGAGTAAAAGCCAAAATTATAGAAGTACAGTAGAGGAATATTTTGTCGATGGTGACTTCACAGATTTCTTTGTAACGTGTCCCAAATTACCCTCTAATAAAGTCTAATAATGGTCTAACAGTGGGGAAATAATACACTTTAGTTTACAGCACAGTTCTGTTGTAATGCATCCACTGTTACCCTCTAATAAAGTCTAATAATGGTCCAATAAAGGGTCTAATACAGTCTAATAAAGAACATAGTATTTCTATACTGTAAATAAAGTGCCACTGTTTTTAAACTGCCACCCACCATACAAGTGTCCTGCAGTCCAACCTGCAGACTACTGTATTTAACTTCAACAGAAGAAAAGCCAGGTGCAAACTTGACACTACAAAGGAAAGCAGGTGCAAACATTTAAGCCTGCTCAGAGACATCTTTCACCCAGAATCCCTGGGTGGTGATTTTGGCATGGGGCCTGAATCTGGAGAGCTAAACACTCTCTGCTCCTGCTGTTTTACATGATCTCATAGAGGCCAACGTCCCTAAGATCAGTGAAGTGATGCAGCCAAATTATCAGCTGAAGTTTGGGCCCCTTGTTCTGGAAAGTTAAGTGTGTAATCCCTCTTGGTCAGATGAGTGATTTAAATACTTAGTCAATAGACAGACAAGTTCAGATGTGAGTTCATGTCGGTTGTGTTTGTTTAAAATCCAAAAAGCAGCTCTATTTTTGGATGAGCAGCTAAGACACAGCGGAACTCCCCGTTAAGGAAATCTTGCAAAAAGAAGCCAAACAATTCAGAAAACAGAGAATCAAATAGAAAAGGATCAAACTTGTAAATGAGCTCAGAAGTTGCAAAATATGAAACAAACTTCAAATGCAGCTTTAACTAGACTTGTGCGCTCATGCTTTGCATCCATTTGTGTCAACACCTGTGAGCTGACTCACAAGGTTCTGATTGAGGTCACGAGGTTCATGTAACAGTGCACAGAGATGCAGGATAAGGACTGGTGGCTCTTTTATATCCGAGTCCTGCAGATCCCAGTGTGCGTGCTGCTTTTGGTCCAACTACCTCAGAGGAATCAACTGTGCTTAATGGAGTTTCTAATTGTCTGCCCTGAATATGAGAGCCGGCTGCAGCTGAAACTACAGGAGATCCTACCATACATACTGCAAGACAAATGACAGGAGGAGGAGACGGGAGAAGGTGTTGCATTTGTCTCAGAGTAAAACAGCATTTTGTTCTCGCTCTGGAAATGCCGAAAGATGTTTTTTTAATGACGCTGGAGATATGTTTGGAGTGAACAACAGCAGCAGCAATGCAGCGAATTGCTGAGACATGACTAGAGGACATGGCAGGCATCTTAGGCTTGTTGCCAAACACTGTTGAGTGCCGGTTGTGTTTGAGCGTGTGTGTGTCATTGAGACCTCACGTCACGAGGTGTAGTATGTTGTGTAGAAGACATAAGGCATCGTAAGTCACTTTAAACATATGGTTTGATTGTCCAGGTGAGGGTAAACTATAGACATACACTGTGCCTGCTTTGGGACAGTTCACCCCAAAAACCAAAAATGTATATTTTTCATCTGGCCTGTAGTGCTTTTTATCCTTCCGGATTGTTTTGGTGTCTTAAGTGGATGGTCTTAAGTCTCCAGGTCATGATTTCTGGAAAGAGACATTTCTGTTGTGGTTTTCAAATGTAGGGCTGTAATTAACAATTAGTTTCATTGACAGCTGATCGATTAGTTGTTTAGTCTGTAAAATCCAGCCAGCAAAAGGATGAAAATATTCCTCAGAACCTCGGATGATGTCCCCAAATGTCTTGTTTTGTCCACAACCCAAAGATATTCAGTTTACTGTCATATATGAGTAAAGAAACCAGAAAATAATCATATCTAAGACACTGGAATCACAGATTTTTTTACTTTTTTTCTTTAAAAAATAGTTGGCGATTAATGTAATAGTTGGCAACAAGTCGACTGATTGCTGCAGCTCTATTCAAAAGTAATTTTTGATTCTCCAGGTGAAGGTAAACTATCTCACTGGGCCTGGTTTCAGATAGTTCCAGAAAATAAAAAAAAAATACATATTTTTCCTTTGGCCTGTAGTGCTATTTATACATCTAGATAGTTTTGGCATGAGTTGCCAAGTTTTTAGTTTCTTTCTGCCATAAATGTGAAACTGCTCACAACAAGGTCTGTGGATTATCTTGAGTAACTGCAGGGTCATGATTTCTGGAGAGAGATGTTTCTATGAGTTGTTCAAAGGTATTTTAGGGCTGCAACTAACAATAATATGTTGGTAGTTTTCTAATCTATTAGTTGTTTGGCCCGTGAAACATCAGAAAATCTTGATCACTGTTTCCCAAAGCACAAAATGATGTCCACAAATGTCTTGTTTTGTCCACAACCTGAAGACAACATTTGACAGTATCAAAACTACCAAAGCTATAAAAAGTCTTTGTTGTCCTGCCTAAATTTGGCTTGCAGCAAAAAGCAGACAGTGTTAAGAGACTGTGTGCAGGTTGTGAACTGAAAAGAGACTATTGTGTTGCTGTGGTATTGAAAGAGATGACAGTATTGTTTTTAATACTAGTATGGTATCAAAGTTTGAAATTTTGGTATCATGACAACTTTATAGAGGACAAAAGAAACCAGAGAACATTCACATTTGACAAGCTCAAATCAGAAAATTTGACAACCAATTGATTAATTGACAAACTGTTGCAGCTCTGATGTATTTTATTTGAGTTTTAAGCATCACAGGTTGAGTGCCATTTGTTGTGACATGAAGACATACATCTCTACGGCCAATTATCTCCAAATCTCAGCAACTCACACCAAAACAGTCTCATCAGGGCTGCCCAAAGTGCTGCCTGCATGCAAGAGTTGGCTCACCATAAGGTTCAGTTTGACCTGTCAGTTATTTTAGTGGATATCATAATAAGATATATATTTTTTATTATGATAGAAATATGAATTATGATATATACTATGATTTGCAAAGGATGTCAGCATATTAAGGGAACGTAGCAATACAACAGTCACTTCAAGTCTATTTTGTTTATATATGTATATGTTATCTCTGCACTTTTCATATAGAGCAGGCCTAGACCATACTCTTCAATATTATTTACAGATAAAATACAACAGAATAGGTGCATTCTTTTGGCCCGTGCGCACCATTACGATTCATTTTTGGCCCTCTTAGGAAAAAACTTTTGGCACCCCTGATCTAGATGGATAAACAGGCTAGCAATACAGGAGAGCAAAGAGGAAAAAATCTTTTTGATTGTAGGGTGACCCGTCCCTTTAAAGCCAAAGTGGAGTTTGGAGACTTCCAGGGGTCCTTGACAGGCCCTCAGCTGAACACAAAGAAGAAAAGGAGAGTTTTCATGTTTCAGCTGATATCCAATCACAATTATCCACTAAGAGTAGAGACAGATGTTTTTTTTAAAATTGAGATTTAACTCTGTCTTGTCAAATGAGAATTCCTGGACAAAATCTAATCAATCCGGGCTCCTGGTTTGATATAAATCTGTTTAAACGTGAAAAGTTTGTGCCTCAGCCCTGGAGTTCTCCTGCTATGGCGCTATCCGCGGTGCTGAACCGCGCTGCTTTGTTTGGGGCCCTAAAACAGCGCTGCCTCTCTCTCCCTCTCTCTCTCTCTCCAGGCCCCTGAAGTTTAATGACTTGATCCCTGCATTGTCCATTTTTTTTTGGCCCGCTTCGGATGCAGCACTGACTGGAACGCGCTCGTCTGCAAAAACACAGCTCGGTGTGGGTAAAGTAACTGGAGCCCTGCTCTCCAGAGCTGGATGCTGACTGCCAGCAGCAGCAGCAGCAGCAGCAGCTAAAACTCGGGACAGATGCACACAAGGAGAGGAGGCTTCTCTCCACTGCAGACTCGGAAGATGTTACTCACACACTCGAGTGGCCAATGAAACCACTCACCCCCCCTTCCTCTCTACACCCCCCCCCCCCCCCCCCCCCTTTTTTTTTCTCCTTCTTTTCCATCACTCAGGAGAGAAAGCATGCAAAGCAAAGGTAGCCATAAAGCTATGGTGTGTGTGCTATGTTTGTCTCTCACCGTTGGTGATAGTGGTCGACTTCGATCGTTGTCCACAGAAACACTGCAGCATATGCGCTCCTTTCTGAAGGAATGGCCTCAGAATCCTCATTGATTTGGGTTGATGGGAGCCTTCCTCAATCCAAACAATCGGACAACGCTATCACAACACAGCAGGGTCAGGCAGCATAGCGTACAGCCAGCCAGCCTCTCTCTACAGGCTCGCAGCAGCCCTCAAAACGCCGGAAGGGCACAGTCTGCAGGACAAATTACGCTAAAACGAGGCATCTTGAGTGATTCCCCCCCTCTCTTCTCTTCTCTCCTCCTCTCTCTGCTCTTTCTCTAGCCCTATCTCTCTCTGTCTATCCTCTTCTCGTCCACCGACGGTCATTCGCGTTCACGGCACACTCCTCTTCCGCCACGGCAGGCAACGCAAGGACGTTACAATGTGCTCTTAATTGTACATCCCCCCTCCCCCCCACCTGCCTCCGCGTCTTTACCAGCAGCGGACGTAATAGCAGGAGAGGAGAGAGGGAGGGAGAGATGGAGAGGGAGGGAGAAAGGGAGCATGCACGCCAAAGTTAAACTGCAGGGGTAAGTGGCAGCAGGCCGGCCGCGAGTGAGGTAATGCGGAGCTGACAGTTCAGGGCTGCACGATCTGACCGACGCTGGCTGCACAGATGTTGAAGCCCCCCAAGAGCCAAGAGTTTTTCTTTTTTTTTTCTGTTTTTTTTTTCTTCTCCAGATCCACTGGGAAAGAGCGGACAACGCAGAGCCTACGTCAGCTGCAGGCAGCCCACCGCTTTAAAGACAAAGGTGTTAACACCTTTGTGTGTGCGTGATACTACAAGAAAGTTTATGGCTCAGTCACGCTGCGTTATCAACGTGTCGACAGTGGTCACCTCAACAATGTGCATGTACCAAAGGTGTATTCACAAGAAAAGAAAAGAAAAATGACTTTAACTTTATCTAGATAAATGAACCACTTGTTTTAACTTTAAAAAGTTTGTCCTGGCTGCCTTCAACATTTTAAGTTGACTGAATTTGAAAGGACAAGTTATTTTTTAATGTTTCAAGTCACCTAAGTGTGTATATAGCAAAGGTGTATTAGCAACAAAAGTAAAGAAAATATGACTTTATCTAGCATAATAAAACAATTGTTTTAAATTAAAAACAGTTAGTGTCCAGGCTGTTTAAGTTGACTGAATTTGAAAAGACAAGTTGAGGTAAAAAAAAAAAAAAAAAAAAAAAAAAAAAAGTTAGTGTCTGGACTGCCTTAAAATGAACTTTTGCAAGAAAAAGTTTGGGAGCCACTGATAATTGATAATCGATTAATTGTTTTGAGTAATTCTTAAAAGAAAAAACATTAAAATCCTCTGATTCCAGCATCTTAAATGTTAATATTTTCTGGAATCTTTACTCTGTTATGACAGTAAATTGAATTAAAACAAGACATTTGAGGACGTTCTGACATTTTATAGATCAAACAACTCATTGATTAATTGAGAAAATAATTGTCAGACTAATCAATGAAAATAACAAAGAAACAATTAAAATAACTGTTTGTTGCAGACCTAATTTTAAAGAAAAAATGTTTCTAGTCAAATAAACTTGCTATTAATTCAGTTGCTTGAGAAAACATGTTTAATAAGCTTAAGATATTAAAGGACCGACAGGTAACTTCACCTAAAATTACTGACTGTAAAACTTGTTTTAACTTGTTTAGTTTGCCTAGTTTTGGAGATATCGGTTGTAGAGATTTCTGCCTTTTCTCCAGTATAATGGAACTAGATGGTACTAATCATGTGGTGCAACAGTTACAGTAACAGTGAAGTAACAGCATTATGTTTGCAAACGTCTATATATTGTGTTGCAGAGATATCTGAAGTTAGCATGCTATCAGCTAGCTCTGAGCCATCATGGCTTGTAAAACAACTTTGTACCTCAAGAGGCAGTAGAACCCTTCCTTATAAAATAAAAAGAGGGGTCTCAGGAGAGTTTTAACTCCCACAATGCATGCTGGGAAGTCTGCTATGATACTGATTCTTTAGAGACTTAATTAAATGAGCTGACAGAACTCTGTACCGTTCATTCATGCGACTCATCATTTCAAGTCAAAAGTGCGAGGTAATGTGGTGCTGACAGTTAAAGGCTGCATGATCTGATGCTGGCTGCACAGATGTTGGAGCCACCAAGGGCCAGTTTTTGTTCTTTTTTTCTGTTTTTTTTTTTTTTGTTTTTTTTTCTCCAGGTCCACTGGGAAAAAGCAGAAAATGTGGAGCCTCAGCTCCACTGCAGGCAGCCCACAAGTTTTGTTCAAGTTTAATTAACTTGAACAAATAAAACTTTTATATTAACATTTAGTTAATCAGAAAAGATCTGTTGATTCCACTAAATTTCTGTATGACTTTTTACAGCAGCTTGCATAAGTGCATCCACAACAGCAGTGCATTTACACTGATTTACCATACATGATGTAAATGATAAATATAAGTGAAAGGGTTGGTCAAGTCCTGTGGCAACAGACAAAACGGCCGAGTGTGGTTGTCACTTGTTGACAGTAACATGTACAAAGTAACACAAATAATGCATTATGGTTTTCAGAGATGGAGAAACTATTCTGATCCTTTACTTAAAAGTAGAAATACCACACTGTGGAAATAGTACAAGTCCTGCATTGACAGTGTCATTATGTAAAAGCAGGTATTATATTATAAGAAAAATGTACTTATATATGTAAAAAAAAAAAAAAACGAACAAACGAAACTCTAAAAGTACTTAAGGCAGAAAAATTAGCCCTGTGAGTGCTATAGTATTATAAATTGTGTAATTATTGTTAGTGATGGATCAATGCATGCACTAGATGTGTAAGTCACATTTCACTGCTGTTGTTGGTCAACTATTTTATGTATTGAGTTGTTTAAACTACAACAAAACATCATATTTTATAACATCGTATGTATGTTCAGAATGTAACTGAAGCTGTCTAATAACTGTCGTGTAGTAAAGTACAGTATTTTCCTCTGAATTACAGTGGAGCCGAAGTTTAAAGTAGAATAAAATGGAAATACTCAGCTTAGAAGCGCTTTAAAATTGTGCTTAACCACTGTTTGTTGTACCTGCTATAATTCAAAACTACAGACATCTAAATAAGTAGGCAAGTGCTTTTTTAAAAAAAAAAGTTAAAAAGTACATCATAATAATAAAGGAAACAAATAATTAAGCAAGCAGATTAGAAATACATAGAAGAAGAACAAAATTAGATTAAATGGGATGAATGATCATTTGAGGATCAATCTTGGCTACCATGTGAAATTAATAAGTTAGTTACAAGTGTGACTCAGTACTTATTGTTAGAGCATTACAGAAAAACAATAACATGTTACACTTGTGAAAAACACAGTACTATAGCACAAAACAACACTCTTGTAATGCATGGAGAAACAGAAACTCAAACATGTCAACAAGCATATGTGATTCTAAGTACACAAATTTGCCCCATTTAGTTTTGCATGTTTACTAATCGTGATTCAAAAACCCAAGATTCAAAATCTCACTATGTAATCTGGCCCAGAATGATGAGTGTTGCATCGAGTTGTCATAAGAGGCTAACTGTGTGCAGCTTTCTACTCTAGAGGGTGCCATAACACAAAGTACTCAGGCTAAAACAAGATGAAGAGAGACTGAGATTTGACCATGAAGCAGTGAGAAATGAGACATCGTCACTAGTTTTTAAAGTATTCAGATTCACTCAAAGATGTTTGGATTTGCTGTGTACCAAGATATTATTGTTCTTGAAGTTAAAGCTCTACTGTAGCATTAAATTAACACACTGCTTACAGTTTATCACCGAGCATTTTTTTTTTCACAAAATAACCTTGCACCATAAAATAACAACAAATTATATGGCAACAACTACCTTGGGAACACGCCCTTATAATGTATAATATATACAATGTGCATAAAAGGACGTTTTAGGTCAGCAGAATGCCTCAACAACAGCATCCATGCAAATAAGGAAAGGTCAGAGAGGAGTAAAGAGAGAATAAGAGGAGGGAGGGAGCTGGCATCAAACCCAGAGTCACAGATATGGTGATGGTGCTGTATATTCAGCTCCCACTATACTGTCCTACTGCAGAGCCAATCACCACTATATGCAGCGAGAGCATGAGGGGAAAAAAAGAGGAAAAGGGGACGATAGAACAGAGGGCGCAGGCAGGAACTACAAGCATTCAAAATCAGCTAAAATTTATAAGACAGATTTATGACCGAAATATAACACAAACACACAGGCTGTAAAATCACTTTATAGCCTTTATGTACAGTGTGTTTTATATTTATAGCATAATTAACTAGAGTTAGAGAACCACAATTACACATGTAAAGAAGGGCTTAAGAACGGCTTAAAATACAAATACTGGTTAGAGGTAAGGTGTAAAGGTTTAGGATTCATTTCTCTAATCTCCACTCAATGAAATTACATGAATACCAAAGCAAAAAGGCATCCATCTGTGCCATGTTATGAAGTAAGGAATAATGCACGACAAGGTTTCCATTATCAGGAATTAATGGACACCCTGCAGCCAATCAGAATGGAGGCTTAAGGTTAACCTTCTCCAGGTCCCAAACATTTAAATCATCATTGCCACACCAAATATAAAACTGCCCCTCCAACTCCACAATTAGTAATAAATTATCCAGTACTAACGTGAGCATTTTAAATATTAACCCTACTTAAAGATACACTATGCAGGATTTCCCCCAAAAAGCAATGTATGGAATAAACTGACCAACTAGAAGTGTGTGGCGTGTCTGTATTGGCAGAGACCCTGCCCTCTTGTTTTGTTGTATCTGGAACATCTGTGGGGTGTCAACCTTTGAGTAGTGATGTGTTACCCTCAGCCAATGACAGTAAACAGAGTCTGAGGTCGGGACTCAATAAAAATCTAGCGACCAGGTTACTGGTTGCTGTCTCCGTGTCCCTCTCTTCACTGCTCTCTGTCTGTGTCATGGACAGCGTTGGGGTAATTTAATTCCACTACTTTTGGTAGTAACTAGACATGTAGCCATGAGCGCCTTGAGCCCTTTGGTTGGGGGGGTACAAAAAATGCTGTCCTGTGTAATGGTGGTGGCGATGGTGTGATTTCAGCTTGCTCAAACACAGCTGCTCTCTCTGTCTCACTCACTGAGCTGGAGAGGAGGGGACAACTTTGAATGTTGTATTTACAAACAGCAACTGAAAAATCCTACATAGTACTTCATTTTTAGTTTCCTTTCATTTTGTACTTGCAGCTGCACTGTGTTTTCACAACCCCATGTTTAACTGATATTAAATTCTGGTATCCTTTCAGGAGAATATTAACTGTGAACAAAACTGGAGATTATTTGATTTTCAACCTAAAAAGTGCACGCAGCCCTGACATCCTCCACCAATAAAGTAAGGCAGACTGTATGTAGCCTGACAGGCAAAATCAAGGGCAAAAAAATAATTTCCCATTGCTTTGAGCACAAAGAAATAACTGAAGGTGACTCAGATTAGTGTAGCAACATTTTTTATCTGTTCTTCTCTTCTCTCATCTGGACTGTGGTGGCTGAGCAGCGAGAGGACAATGTTCAGAGAGATTTTATAAGACAATGAAGGGGGAAGGAAGTGAGGAAGAGAACAACTGGATTTTTAAAAGTCAGGGGCACATTTCTCCTGCAACCCCAGTGGAAATTATGCCACTAATTTCAGAAGTAGGATGCCCCCTCCTTGGTAGATGACCTGTCTTCATTCACTCAACATGTGTCATAACTACCTTGTCCAAAAAAAAAAAAACAAAAAAAAAAAGCTAACTCAGACGTGTCTGTGATGACACTGTGGAAAGATACTCAACAAGCCAGCTCTCATTTCACCCGCCTATAAATGTCAACAGAAGAGAGGTTAAAATATTCACCTTGTAAGGTGATACCATCTTTCAGTGTAACTGCAATAGAAATGTAGAATGTATTGCTATCAAATATTAAAAGACAATAAAAACAGATGCCTTATTTAGAAAAATAACGCATATTGACATTTGTACATTTTCTTCCAGATCACTTTCAATGAAAGAAAAAAAGTTGCGTGCTTTTAGTCTAAAAGTATGGTTTAATTTATTATTTCTGAATAAGAGGTTTGGTTATTTTTTTTTGCATTCAAAGCAAAACTACTGTATCTCAAGAATATTTAACCTCAAACTATTCAACCCAACAAATGCTTTGATGGCTTCATCATTACAAATTCATGCTGTGCAGCCAAGCATCGATCAAACATCATGACGCAGAAATATGTATAAAACAGTGCACAAAACATCTATAACCTGACTTTGCACACGATACAACCATTAAAAATGCATTTTAGATCTGATTGAGGTTTCACTGAGCTCATACACATATACTCTACATATACAGTACTGTAAGTTTTGTCAGTTTGTCCAACGGTGTGGAAAAATGATTTATCTAACATTAAAGGGCCACTCCATCTGGGTTCTTCTGTGGGTTTTTCAAATTATAACTCCTACTCAATCGTTAGCAAAAAAGTAGTGCCGTAGTTTAGAGTGCTGACGCCCTCCCTTCCCTCAGCCTTGGAGGTTTATATGTAGCAATGTCATCTTGCAACCATTTTTAGAGGGACTTCGGAAAATAGAATTCTGAAACCATAAAATATCTACCAAAATTTGATTGTGTGGATTTGAATACATGGGGAACACCACTGAGAAGCTACACAATGATAATAATACAATGATAATGACACAATTTAAGTGCAGCTTATGTTGTCAACAAAACTAATCTGAGTATAAAATTGGAGGGTGACTAAACTATTATGAATAGAGAACTGATTTATAATGACATAACGTGTCTGGGTCCTAATTTTAAATTCTTACATGTATTATATTGTTTATAAGTTCCCTAAAGTACCATACCAGTTGCATGTTTTAGCCCATTTACCAAAACTCAAAAATACTTTTACCATCACTGCTTAGTGGATTTTCTATTGATACTTTACTGTGTGCTGTGTTGCATGTTCCCCCTTCACTTCTTTTCTGTACACAATAAAAACTTGCTTGCCTGAGATAGAATCTGTCACAGTACAGACTTGACCTGTCAGACATGACGATAATAATGACAGTAGATGTCGTTCGAACTAAAAGAAAAAAAACAGAATGAGAAGAAGAAGAGCAACAACAACAAGACCTTTGATTCGGTAGAGGCCACTAAGATAAACACACACTATGTTGTACAACAGCACTGAGTCACTGCTGATGGTAACCACCATTTGCTGAAATGTCACAAACCATTCTCATATTCTGCAAAGCTACAGCACCGTGTGTGTTGCTAAAATCAGCAGCACCGCAAAACTGTTAATGGTTGCATTAAGTAAAGCTGCCAAGAATCTCTTGCAAAGTGACAAGTGTGCAAACTCGAGGTTAGGGGCTCAATCTGAGTACAACAAGACAGCAACAAGATACTTGTCACTGATAACATATCAGCAACGCAACATAAAGATACAACTAGCCTTTTCACTTCTCATGCACGGGCACAAGAGGTTTTTCTTGTGTATTTTGGCCCAACAGGGGTTTGCTATGTGTATATAATTGTGCATTTCGATTGGGCATGTATGTGGGCATCGCTTATAATTGTCTATATTGTTTCCTTTTACTAACAACTAGCAGAGCAAATCACAGCCAACAATGCAAAGAGATTTGTCATGTATATTGATGACAGAGGGAATAAGGAGAAAACAGAAAGAGGGAAAAGAAGGTGAGTTTTTAAATCATGCGATTGTCAAGCCTGCAAATATATAGAGAATAAGAAGCCAGAGGTTAAGATTGCTGTCGTGTGCATGGCAGAGAAAGAGGGGATTTAAAAGACGCGTGGAGCGAGAGGGAGTAGAAAGATGTGAAAAATGAATCAGCAGCAGCACTAAATGGCTGCGTGCACGTTTGTAAAGAGATTTTCCTCCTTTCTTAAAGAGGAGTGCATGAGGAAGACATCTGTGCCATGCCACATCTAACAGAGCACAGAAACACTGACATTAAACTTGATTTATCTTGACTTACACTGTGTATACAGCATGAAGGAGCCATCATGGCTGCATTAACCTGCTGGGGGGCTCCGGAGGACCCCTATTAACCCCTTATTCCTCCCTCTCTCAGTGCATTGTGTTCAGTATAACTATAATAGAATATTACATAACCCCAGGTTTAATGTGTGGTAATGCAGCATGTAAACTCAGTGTCAGTATCACCTTAAAACTAGCTTTTGACATGGATGCATCTTCAAAACAGGACCTCGAGATCAGGTAAAGCAGGTCCCACCTCAAGGCTTATTTATTATGTTTATTAAGTTTATTATGTCAGTGGATATTGTCCTTTATATTGGTGAATATTTCCTTAAAAAAAGAACTAAAAATTACATTTAATCTAATCATCAACAAACTAATGCCACACAGTGACCCTGGGTTCTGGGGGTCCCAGAGCAGTTTCCCCCTAGATGTTAATCCTGTGTTTACATTAGATTAGAAAACTTTATTAATCCTCACAAAGGAAACTATCTTGGTCACACATGCACAGCGACAAATAACAGATGAGACAGGCAGACAGGTCAAATATGAGGACATCCTGCCACAGTCACACGAAGACACAAAGTGACAGATATTCCTAAGGGACATAATTGTAGTTAAAGAGCACCAAATTAAAAAATATACACTCTATCAGTTAACTAGAGACCATCTTGTGATGGGATCACACACCATCCATGACATCCATCAACACACTGATGTTATGACTCATGAGTACTCAGCTGTCATTACTACATTATTACATGGTTGGAGCACGCCCATCTTCAAACTCCATCTTCTTTTTGATCTCAACTGCACACCTGTAAAGTTTCGTAAAAGTTAAGGCTGCTTTCTAATAGTCAATTTAACCTAGTCCCATGTTTTCATTTCTTAGTTGGTCACAGAAAACTGCTGCTAACTGTGCTGTAGCTGTCATTAGCATGTTAGCCCAGTTAGCGGTCCTATGGGATACAGCCTGCGAGGCCAGTGGAGGCCGGTTGACAGGGAATACAGCTGCTCTGACTAGACTCTGACTCCGAGGATGATGACAACACGGTGGGTTCAGGCAGGGAAAGGAGGTGTAAAGCAGTCATCAAAGTTATTTAATCCCGTGTTTTGAACAAGGAGACTTGTCGGAGGTTATACTGTGAAATAAATTAACAAAAGTTCAGTCTCCTGCTGGTTGTTCCCACACATACCGTCATTGGCCTTTTTTGCTGTTAGCATTCAACAAGCGGCTCGCTTCAAGCCCACAAAATATCTATTAAAATTTTTAAATTACTATCATAAACATGAGACAACTAGTTGACTTAAGGCTTGAACTGATAGCTGACTCCGAAAATATTTATTTTAGGGGTAGCCCTAATAAAAGCATCTTACATGGTGGTGATGCTATTATGTTAACAAAATCTTCCCAGAGATATATAAACACCTGCCAAGGTACTGTACACTGTGATAGTTCCCGCTAAAGTAGTTGGCTCCACGACCACATTTACCTGATGACACCACACACATGCACACACACACGCACACACTCACAAGGTGAAAACAGCAGGTGTTGCACCTAAAAACTGGATAACTGTGTGACATAAATAATATGAAATATTAAAATATAAATAAATAAGTCAGTAAATAAGCCTTGCTGTCACCACACAAGAGCCAGAGAGACACAAATACTGAGTCAGTGTCACAAAAAGAAACAGTGCAAACTGTTAAAGTAAGGTAGCTCATACTGTAGGGTCAGACTGAATATAACTTATTGAGTTAGCATTACTTTTTTATTGTCAGTATCAGACTTATAAGACCATTATAAATGATCCAACTGGTTTACATTGTCATAATCAGTGTTTTGTACCAGTTAGAATCAATGGTCCTGACCATGGCTCTGAAATATCAGAAGCCTCACAGTGCTGTCTATCCGTCTGTCTGTGTTTCATCTTGGATCTAATGTATTATTTAACCATGGACATAGCTACACAATGTCATCAGCTATACAGTCAGTTTAAATATGAACATATCGCCTGCTGGTAATAATTGTGGCAAGATATCGCCAATTGCTGATGAATGGGCTGATGATGGTCAGTTGGTCCCCCAACCCTGTGTCCAGCTTAAAGCGAACATGAAATGGTAAAATAAAGCAGATACCTGAAAGAACAAACAATGACAAAGAAGAGAAACCACTTCAAACCACAGAGATTAAGTTAGAAGCTACATAAATACTATGAGCTGAACACATAAAAACTTTCAAAAACATCTCCCCCTGCTCTCCTGCTGCACGGACATGAGTTGAGTCTTGAGTCTCAAAGGCTTGTTAGATGGGGAGAAAGGGGGACCATCAAGGGTTGGCTGCAGTGGACGAGACATCACCGCAGCCCGCTTGGAGGCAGGTTGGGTGCACTTTGGCCCCACACTGGAGAAGGTCCATCTTGGTTGCAACTCAACACAACTCAGCATGTTGTAAGTGGTAATGGAAATGCATATCAGCATGGCAAGATTTAAAAAAGTGCCAACTGAAAACCCCCAAAGCTCGTCTCTGATTGGTGTAACTGAGTGTGTTACAATTGCCCCCAGTCTCCCCTATTCCCTAATCACTTCTGGATTTTTCTTTACTGTAAACTGGGTAAAAACAGATCAGGGTGACCATAAGCGAGAAGGTTACCCTACTTAAACAAGGGCACCCTGTCCCTAATCCAAATATATCTAAAGAGAGAGAATGTGCCTCTGTTTTAGCTTTAACAGTCACCCCATGCATCCTTAAACGATCCTGCAAAACACTGCCAACACAACCACAACAATGAAGACACATGATGTTTGAGGGTGAGTTACATATTTTAGGCACTGTGCAGCATCTAGTGGCTCATGCAGTAGCCTCTGCATAGGATAAATTTATCCTATAGCTCTAAATAACAGCCCCCACAGCCTATTACCGGCAGAGTTGAAAAGCTTTGTCAACAACACGCATGCTGATCGTTGAGGCCACACCGCTGCCGCTGCACAGGGAATAGCAGCACATTCATCTCAACGGAAAAAAAAGTGGGGAGGCAGCAGTTTTTTGTCTAAATCAGCTGACAGCACCGATAGAGTGAAGGAAAGCTCCGGCAGGGAGACTAAAGCCGTTTACCATGCGCCACACTGGGGCTGAAAACAGTGTGATGCAGGATAATTTGTGTACAAGTTGCATTTCATGTGCAGTTTAGATGTTTTCCAGCATATTGTGCACGACTTGTGTTGATAAATGTGAAGTATACCCCGTGCTGGAGAGGTGTGAGTCGAGGCGGTGGACTGGGCTGCAAAGCCGGGGTACAGCAGCAGCAGCAGCACCGCTGCAGCACTGAAGCATGTGCTGATCTGTGGCCGGTTAACACACACATTCAGCATCACCCGCATCCTCAACTTTTAATCTCAGACTGTAAAAGTGCATCCCTGCTCTATTGCATGTGGTCTGCTGCATGCAAGTACTACAATAACAAAGTTAGAAGGGATATTTATGTGTTCCGCAGTCTGTGCACAAATATTTCACACAAATACGCAATGATACGTCCAAAAAACAACTTAACACCAGACAGAAGGAGCTCATAACTTATGCATACACAAACACGTGGAAGTTTCTTACCGGCGTTTTTATCACCCATGTCCCCTTGCGGTGCAGAAGTTGAAGATGCTGCCGACGGAGGCTGACAGGCAATGCGCTGCTTTGGAGCTGCTGCGCGCTTGTTTCTTCAGTTGGGACAGCCGAGCAGAGCAGCGCAGAGGGAGGCAAGTTGTTTGTTTCAAGTGATAAATGAGCAAAATGAGCTCCTTCTGACGAGGCCCCCCCCCGATACGACAAGGCAGCAGCGACGCTTGATCTCCTCAGAGAGCCCGTGTTCACCCCTCTGTGTTTGCAAGAGTTTCTGAGTAAGGTGCACTGAGGGCTCAGGTAAAGAAGGAGGGAGGGTTGAGACCTGGCGTGTGTGTGTGTGTGTTTTGTGTGTGGGGGGTGTGGGTGTGTGTGCAGGGGAGAGCGGATGTAGACTGAGCACTGTGTCTTGATGCAAAAGGAGCTTTTCTTTCACTGTTGTGCTGAAACACTGGAGCAAAGCAGGCAAGATTTTAATTTCCAACTGGCATGCTTACACTTTGTAGCCTATTGATTAAGCTGACAAAACAGTTCTAGTTTACTGACAATCAATTTGCTCCATTTAATGTGGTCTTGGAACTCTTCAGGTGGGTGCTGTTTCAATTTGTGGTTGTTGTCTTTGTTTTGTTTTGTTTTGTTTTGTTTTGTTGTGATAGCCAATGAGCATAATTTAAAAATGTAAGTTTGAGCAAACAATGAATAAGGAAATCATTGCATGTATAAAGTCCAGTGTGTAAGACTAAAAAGACATGAATTGAACATAATATTGATAAGTAGGTTTTAATTAGTGTGTAATCACCTGAAAATAACAATTAATGTGTTTTCAGTACCTTAGAATGATCTTTTTACATCTAGAGAGAGGATGGGTGCTCTTTCACTGAGGCAGCCATGTTGCACTGCCATAATGCACACTGACTTTGGATGCAGCCTTGAGGAGGTTTCACAGCCACCATAGGTTTCCCTACATGCTTGGAAGGGGAGAGTAAGGGACAAGGTATTTGCAATCTGCAAGCTCCCCACTAGATGCCACTAAATCCCACGCAGCCAGATACAGAATGCTGCTAATATTTCAGACCTTCACATCTACAACTAAGTCGTTCATAAAACAGGCACTGTGTAATACTGTAGAAATGAGACTACTCATAATGTGCCCCAAAGGGGGTTTATTATTAATTTTTTGCCGCATCGGCTCAAATTGCTGTGAGCTATAATGAGCCAGAAACATGAAACGGGGCGCATTAACTGTAAATGATGTGCAAGCACTTGGCAGGAAATATGAATCCAATCGGCCAGATGGTGGTGCTGTAAAAATGCACAAGACCACACCCCTCACACGTTAGTCCGAAACTGGACACACAAGTCCAGCGCTACCAAAAATCCTCTTGGACCATTAAAGTTCACTATGATACACTACTGCTTGCAGCTTTAATTTTGGCCTATCGGCTTATTGATTGCAAGAGGGCTTCAACTCGGAATTGCAGCTTGTGGCCGTAAGGCAGATGTTATTAGCAGCCAGGTGTCAGTGTCCAACTGACATAGATCATGACTTAGCGGAGAAAAATCACGACCTTTTTCTAAACTTAACCAAACTGCAGCTGAAGAGTGAAAGTCATAATAAAATTTAAAGAAAAAAACAACAGAAAAAACTGAGACTTAAAACTAAGACTACACAGACTTCAAGTTTCACACTGGACTCAAACTCCAGTATCCCACATCAGGACTTGAACCATTGTTATAGCTAAACTGTGGAGCTGCCTGTAGAGAGCCAAATAGCTGCCCTGTAACTGCTTTCACTCAGGTGCAAATAGACACTATGTTTAAGTGATCCATGTTGCCTTCTTTTCTAGACTTTAAGACAAAATTATTAAAGTTACACTTACCAAAATAAAAACGCCATGACACTTTTCAGCATACACTTTTCATTGTACACTTTCAGACATTTCAGTCTTTATCCTAAGTTCACAAAGTGCCAGCACACTCTTTCATGTTTTTCTTTCTTATTCTAAATTAATAATAAATAATTTCTACTTCCAGCCCACAGTGACGATCTCTGTCCTCAGACACCTGATGACCACCGTGCTGCTTTACCGTTAGCAAAGGCAGATGATATTTTGCTGAGAGACATCAATATTTAATGAATGAATCACAGATCAATAGCCGTGTCCTGAACATCTGACTCTTTATTGTGCCTGTTATTTGATTATACTGCAGCAGAATTCTGACAGACATTGTGTACAATATACAAAGACAGCTGCACTGTGCATTCACAATGAGCTGCCTGTTCCAGTGTGCTGTAATGGGTTTGTGCAAAAAGCTCTTGAGGAACTTGTTGTGTAATCAAATCAGTGTGAACTGTCGGGGCAGATATGTACACAAAGGTACAGTGTGTGCATGAGAGTGTGCTTCTCTGTGCACCTCTCATTTTTAACTCAAATTAAACAACGACAATGCTTTACTAAGACACCTTTTTATAAATACTGTTCATCAATTAGATCAGTGAGAGGTTGATGCTGTCACGCTGTGAGTCATCCTCTGTGGTATTTTAGGTAAAATAAACATGACTTTGCAGTAGTGGAGTTATCTAAAAATCACACTCAGTGTCCAGTCCACACAGCTCAATGGTGACAATCAGCTGCAGACTGCTTCTTAAAGGGACAGTACACCCCAAAATCAAAAATGCACATTTTTCCTCTTACCTTCAGTGCTGCTTATCCATCAAGACTGTTTTGTTCTGAGGTGCAGAGTTTTGGAGACATCACCTGTAAAGAACAACACATTATGTAATAATGCCGCATTATGGTATAACTTTACAAAATGTGATGAATTTTCACTTTGTGTAATAACACCCATATTTTGTAATAATAATATGGTGTGTTATGTAATAACCAACCAAACTGGATGTCTTCATTCATAAACGTCCTTAGGACATTAAAGTTTTATGCATTCTTAGTAGGAATCATAGTAAATCAAAATTAATTTAACAGGAAAACAGTTTCAGTCGATTTGTAGTATCTTTCATTGGCCAAAACTACATCAAGTGTCACTGTATTCCACAACTTAATAGAAACTGTACTTGAGAGTTCATAGAAACATAGAAACTGCACAACACTGAGTGTTATACTGACACAAACATCTGAGTCTCTTCTTTTTATGGTTTGAAGAAAGTATGATGAAAACTTGATTTTGAGGTGAACTGTTCCTTTAAAGAATGCCACAATCACACACTGACCACCAAGTCTCCAAATCTATACAGGAAAAAAAAAATAGAAAACAAGTGACAGTGTGGTATTATCTAACTGGCCCATTGATCCGTGTCTTAGAAAGCTCGTCGTCAGCACTCTGATGGGACGCTATGATAACAGCTAGAGTTTCCTCTGATGGTATAAAAAGACTGTGCTGCTGGTATTAGATGTTTCAAACCTTTGGGGCTGAAAGAGAAGCCTCAAGGCCAAATGACGTTCAGCATCACGCCTGTGGATCTGAATCACGGCATGCTGAAGTTTCTTTTATCATTCACTTCTCTATTTTAGATGTAGTTTCAGTAAGATGAATGAGTGTCCTACAGAAATGACACGTTACGGTCCAGACACCACACTTCCTGTCACATGACCGAGGCCCTGCTGCCCTGTCGCCGACACAGGCCGAATCCTGGCTGGCGTCGGTTCACAGCAAATCGATGAGAGGACCTGAAAGAGGACACCACTGCTGGGGGGAAAAAAAATGCCCTGCATTGATCAGAGAGAGGAACCTATAGTCCTCTACGGATTCAGCGGGAGATGAATGTGTGTGTTTGTGCGAGGGCTGTGTTTGCAGCATTGTGTGGCTCTTTTGCCAAAATCCAAATCACAAACAGCTTCTTTTTTTTTTCTACCTAAGTTAACTTTTGAGGCCGCTTAAATATTTATGATTCTCACCCCTTTTTTGTCTACTCTCCTCCCTCTTTCTGTTCCCCACCTCAATCCGTCCTGTCATCCCTCCCTTCCCTTCTCTCCTCTCTTTATCCCTCCTCCTCCTCCTCTCCCTGTCCTCCCCTGCCCCAGACCTGCACCCATAGGATATCATCTAACTTGGCAGTGTGTCCTTGGGTCCATACAGTGGCAAAGGCATATTGTTCTCCTTTCTTTGTACACTGTATCTTTGCCCTGAAACCTCTCCACACCCCCACTTCTCTGTAAAACTATATAATTTCCCCGCAGAAGTGGTGATATTGTATTATAATGTCTCCATGGGACACATCGCCTGCCTCAGTTAAGATTAATTACCCACCTTCTCTTAAACTTCTTTCAGTCTTTTCCAGCTCTATTACAGCATTTCTTTCTGTGCATTATTGTCTATATAAGCTAAAATAGCCCAGCGAGTCAAGTGCAGATATTGCATTGGAGGGGAGCCCTAGTTACTCTGCAGCCACTGCAGTGCAGCCTTCTCACTGTAAATTCTACCTTCTTCACCTATTTCTGGAGCCACTGGCAAGCTTATGAGAAGTTTGTGGAACTTGTCCAGATGCCAATAGCAACACCTAGTGTCATCAATACTGTTCAGCCAAAGCCCAAGACTCCCACTACTTTCTCTGTGGTTTTAATGAAAACAAACTTCAGTCTGCTTACCAAATGCTTTAATAAGAAGAAGAATAAAAAGAAAAAGAATCATTAATTATGATTTTGCCGATATTTTGACGCTCTGAAGAATACATCATGTCTCTCCACGCTCTTTGCAGTGCTCTCACTTTCTCCGTCTTCTTTTTCTCCTCTGTGCTAAAAGCTTTTGCATCCATTTTCTGTTCTTTCTTTCCATTTTCTTTAAGTAAAAGTAGCAAAACAATAATTCTTGTAAGAAAAAGTCAATGAATGATACAAAAGGAAAATTTTTACAAAGTTTAGGATAATTTCTTCCTGTTCATATGGATGCATTTGTAGAATGTTTTGTAATTGACTTTCTTTCTGTTTTAGTTTTGTTTGTTCTGTTTATGTTTTGTGTCGCTTGGGTTCTGTTTTCCCTTTCTTTTAGGATATGTATGTCTGGAAAAGCTGAATAATATTGATAAGACATTTCATGATTGTATGTAGACTGAAAGAAAACCAATTCAAACATGTAAGTAAGTACAAAAGTACTCAGTATTTCAGAGTGTGATATTCCTATATGATATTATCATATTGTTTTTACTGATCCGTGCTCTACATACTGTTTAAGGTGATACTAATAACATTAATAATGGCTCTGTTGTATTCAAATGTCCCACTTAGTCATGTCAGTATGTCAGTATGACATGAACAATACCAGGACCCTGAAACTGAAGCCATCATTTATTTTATTTATACCTGTGTTTTTCCTTTGTCAAAATGTGGACTGTGAAAAAGGCCTCTGTCTCATATTTTACAAAGTGAACATTAATAACAGAAATGTTCATCTGCATAGTCACAGGCTGTCAAATAAATGCAGTGGAGTAAAAAGTACAATATATCCCCCTAAAATGTAGTCGAGTGGAAGTATAAAATAGCACAAAACTGAAAGAAACAAGTTAAGTACATCAAAACTGTACTTAAGTTCATTACTTAAGTAAATATCGGTCTGTTTAGTTACTTTCCATCACTGTGACTTTACTAGGCTGCACTTATCACATCTGATAAATCTATACTATATTACGCCACTAGGGGGAAGTGAAATGCCACCAATGGAAAAACACAAATATGTTGTTGTGTCTGCTGCATTCAAGTTCTCCTAGCTATTATTTCAGCGTAAGAATCAACTTTATACTCGGCCATACAAGAAAGTTGGCACTTTGGTTTCCAGTAGCTCTCAGTAAACATTACCGGAAATGGAGAGTTAAATACATTATCTATATACATATTACACTTTTACTGTTAACTGTGTGTATATACTTAAAAATAGTACAATGGCACAAGGGTGTGTGGGGTTTATATTATAGTAGTATAAGTAATGTTGGCAGGTCATTTATTTAGGTATAGCAGAGTAGTAGTAAATATGTATAGTTTATGCACAGTATACATAGTCTATACATTTACATGTGTATGTATGTAGGCTACAGTAGATTATCTGCTCAGATCTGACAATAAATAGATATTGTGTAGGCTTCATGTTAATGCAGTTGCCTGCTATTTGCTATTCTTAAGCTTCACAGGAACTTTATGTGAGAATAATAGTTATTGATAATGTATAAACAGACATATGTCCAATCAATAATGTTAGCAGCATGCAATGTCTATATACAAGTCAAGTCTTTCTGTAAAGTGTAAACACACACAAATCTTGCAAATAAATAAATATTGAATTGATAAGGATCATTGTAATGTTGTATTTGTGCATTTTCACACTTTGTTTAATAATTAAGTAATTAAACAAAAACAATATATTTTTACTTGTAGCTAATACAAACAACCCCCTGCTTCTAGGGTTATCATAGTGTTGTATGTTTCTTTAGTTTTAACTTTTATTTCGTTTTCAATTTTTTATTTTTTTTTTTTACTTTAGTTTCAGTGAGTTTCCAGAGTATGTTTGCTTGGGCCAGTTTGATTTTTAATGCTGTAAAATGTTTTGATTCGTTTCAGAATTAGTTTAGTTTGTTTTAAAAATCTTAAATTGTATGTTTAGTTTTAGTTAATTGTAATAAACCTTCCTGCCCCTCCCCACTCCTCCACAAAAAAGTCACCTTTGTTACAACCAGAGCTCTTGTGTGACGGTCAGAAGTCGGAGCTTTTAGCGGAACCATTGAACGCAGCATGAGCCCCAGCCTGTCAGTGGGAGGGGCTTCAGGCAGGAGGTCATCACAAACATGGCGTGGAGAGGATGTGTAATGAAATGGGCCAAAACACAGTTCATTAGATGCTCCAACACCACCTCACGAAGCTCCAGGTGAGTACATTTAAAACTACGGAGGCCGCAGGGTCTGAATAAACAAGAATATCACCGACAGGACGGTGTGTGTGTGTTTATCTGTCGACCAGCAGTGTGTGGTTACCTAACTGTCATTGTACAGACAACCACGGGGCTGAAGAAAGTCTGCCCTGTTTCATTTATTCACCGTAAAAACATGAAAGACCGTTCCTGTGTTGTCTGTCTTTTACTGTTCAAATTAGCGGAGCTGTTCGGCCACCATATTTAATGTCTCGCTTTTCATACTGCCTGTTGTTTACCCTAATGAAAGGGTAGCCTAATAACAAATAGTTTGAACCAACAGGCTAGGAGTCAATGTAAAGTTAGGTTCCTGGATGCTATTCACCTAGAACAGATACAACTATACATTTTACCCGACAAAAAGGTGTTATTCAGGGGCGGATTTATTCATTTGAGGGCCTAAGTCAAACACATTCTTGGGGCCCTCCCCACCCCTGCTGTCCCCTTTTCAATCCTCAGACAAATAAAAAGTCATAACAGTAAACTTTAATTCATGGTGATGATGAATTAAGGAGTCTGATCAAGCTGCTCTGCAGTGGTACAGTAGTGGATACTTCTGTATCTCTTGGCAGATAGCAGTGGTGTGAACAGGCTGTGGCTGGGATGCATAACACGTGCGTTTCCAACCGGTTCTAGAAATGAATACTGAACAAAATAGGAATAAAAAAGATAATATAAATAGCTAAGTAAACATCAATTATTTACACCTGCCAGGTACCTCCTCTTGTCCTCATAAATATTCTCCATTGTGCTAAATCTAAATCACCCCAAGTGATGTTTTCCGCATTATATTAGCTGTTCAAAAAAGTTTTAATATCTGTGTATATCTTCCAACCAATATATTGGTTCTAAATATAATACAATAAAACTATTAAATACTAAACAATAGTTTCATCAACTACATAATTGACAGATTAGTCTACAACTATTTTGATAGCTAATGGGTTAATAGTGCAAGTGTTTTTTCCTGCTAAACTGCCAGATATTCATCGTTTCCAGCTTCTCTGTTGTGATGGTTTGATGGTTGGTTTGATGAATATGTTTGGGTTTTAGACTGTAGACAAAACAAGCTATTTGAAGACATTACCGTGGGCTGAAGGAAAGGGGATTTTCCACTATTTCTAAAACTAATTTTCATAGAGTTGAATCAACAGCTCAAGGCAATGTTAACATTACAAGCTTCCCGGTTTTCACTGCAGGACTGTTTGCTTTATATCGTTGTGTTGTTTATATCGTTGTTGATTATGGCCATATGCTAAAATATGTTGGTGGAACAGTAAAGTGGTTATACTACTGGTGTTGCTGGAGTTTTGACCTCTTCAGCGTTTTTCCCCTTTCCCATTTATCTTGGAAGCAGGTGAATTTGTGCCAGAAACCCTGACTCTCCATCTTCAAATTGCTTTATATTGTGCAGAGGTTCATGTTATTCTGTGTTTTTACCTCAGTGTCTTTTTGTTTGTTTGTTTTTTTTGCAGACTGAACCCCTGCTACCAACAGAGGTGCGGTTTCCGTCGAGAAGCCAAAAGGTCAGATACAAAGAAAGGAAATGTCACCCAAGAATCAAAAGTCTCACCCTCTGAGGCTGGCGCACCAGGTCCTCCGCCTCCTCCCAAAGCGCCCAGGCCGACACTCTTCAAACCGCTGATGTTCACAGTAGGGGTAGGTCCTCCTGTTTGTCTACTAGAATAAGGGGAAACAGACACATGCCGTATTGAGGTTTGGGACAGTATGATGTTGGTGGTTGTTGTCTGACTCCATGTCAGTTTACAGGCTGCTCCTTTGGTGCGGCGGCCATTCTGCAATATGAGACCCTGAAGTCGAGAGTTCAGTCTGCAAAAGATGAAGAGGAGGGAGGAAAATTGTTACAGGTGACATTTTAATGATTAAAAACTGCCATCTCTCTTCTCCACTGGTGTCAAACAATGTCAATAATAGGTTGAACCATCATATATTACCAGGGCTCGCAGGACATGGCATACTGGCATGACTGGTGGAACCAGCTGTCCAGCTTCCAGCGACAGCTCATCCTCGTGATGTCCATGGTGGACGACTTCTGGAGCAGCCTCACAGAAGGACAGAGGACCGTCACTGGTAACTTGTTTCAGCAACACAGACTCATTTTGTCCCAGCGTTTCTGCAGATTTCATGGCTAGCATCGACATCTCTACATGTGTTTAAAGGGATAGATCTGATTGTTTGAACTGGGGCTGTATGAGGTACTTATCAATAGTCAATATATTACTTACAGTAGATGCTGGTGGGCACGTCCCCAGTTTGGAGCAGCAGTGAGGAGTGCCAGCATGGAAGCTAAGCGATAATCTGCTGTGGACAGGGTCAGCAACAAAAAGTATTTTAGCTAATTTAAAAAGGTCCAACATCAGTTTAATTTTATGCTAGATTTGAAATATTCAGACAGCCTTTTCTGATGGGAAGCCGCCATTTAATGAGCCAAATATCGTTCTCACCAAACCAACCAAGCTCCATAGGCGAAATCAGTCATTTTATGCTGCATATCACGGGAGATGCTGGTCTACTGCTGCTTATATCTGTTACTTTGTTTTTGTTATTGTGTGACTTCACTTTATCCAAACAATCATTTTAAAACACATTAATAAGTACATCATGCAACTCCACTTCAAATGATCTTGGCTATCCCTTTAATTATAATCCCACATTTCTTTATAGTCAGGATCTTTCCTTATTACTGTTTCCCAGGAATCATTGCTGTAAATGCTGTTGTCCTGTGTTGCTGGCGGATCCCTTCAATGCAAAGAAGCATGATTAAGTATTTCACATCCAACCCAGCCTCCAGTGAGTTTACCTGTTCTACTCACTTTCTGAAAAATTAAATAAGTAGTACAAAGTGCCTACACAAGGACAATAATGGCATATCATCATTTTCTGAGTTATCCAAGGGCATATTTAATTTTCTGTCCATTTTTCTCTCCCCCCCACCAGAAACACGTTGCCTTCCCATGGTCCTGTCCTCCTTCAGCCACTACTCCATCATCCACATGGTGGCCAACATGTATGTCCTGTGGACATTCTCCTCAGGGATCGTCTCGCTGTTAGGGAAGGAGCAGTTTCTTGCAGTCTACATGTCCGCTGGTGAGTCCAATAAATAACATTTGATTGAATAAAAATCCAGTATTCAAACAGTATTAGATTTATCAAACCCAAATCCTTTTTAATGTCTTAAATAATCGTGTCAGACACTGACAATAATAAGTGTGTGAGCCTGTCAAAAACAAGCACTTAAAGTGGATGTACTTTGAGCTCAATTTCCCTTCAGAGGGCTGCAGCGCTCTCACTCATTGCTGGACCAATTTCTAAACTTGTTTTCCTCTTTAGTCACTTGGACACAAAAACATGGGAAAATAGCATCCAGGTTGAAAAATGTCCAAATGTAGTATCTTAACAGGTGGAACCATTTGGTAAAATATATATTCATTATGACTTAGAACATGGGAAATTAAAGTAATGAAGAGATTAATTGAGTTTTTTGGGAGAAGAACGAGTCTTAACATCTCTAACATAATGTGTATTTTCAGGTGTGATTTCCACTATGGTTAGCTACATGTGCAAAACAGCCACTGGACGTCTCCATCCATCATTAGGAGCGGTAAGATATTTGCTGAAACTTTCATACAGCGAAACACAAAAGGAGGACGTCAATCCTGATCTTTTGACTGATCTTTTGTTTGATCCACAGTCGGGTGCTGTCATGGCTGTACTGGCTGCAGTCTGTGCAAAGGTGCCAGAGGCCAAACTAGGCATCATCTTCCTCCCCATGGTCACTTTCACAGCAGGAAATGTAAGTGGCGTGCAGTATGTGTGTACATTAGTTTTGTATTTGTGCGTGTGTGTGTGTGTGTGTTTGCATTCTCAGCCTTGTATGTGTGTTATGGATGGTTTGAAAAAAAAATGCTCGTTCTGTAGATACACACCTCTGAAGGGTAATGTGAAATAAAAAGTTCACACATTTAAAAGCGTGTTGTTGACATTCCCATGTTGTGTTTTCGCTGCAGGCAAGAGATGTAAATCTGTGCATGAACGAAACGGACAAAGTCCAGTGTGTGTGAATGAATGTGTAAGTATGCATGTCTGAATGCATGGCAGAGTGACAGTAGTCAGTTTAGAGCAGTGCATTGTGTGTAACTTTAGGTTCCTTGTCTTTAGGCTCTGAAAGCACTCATCGCCATAGATACAGCAGGGCTTATAATGGGATGGCGGCTGTTTGACCACGCGGCTCATCTTGGCGGAGCCCTCTTTGGAATGTGAGTGGCTGATTACTTTTACATTGAAAAGAATGATTTAATGTATTTATGGTTTTTCGTAAACAACAAAGATTCAAAAACTTTACAGATGATGTATAAACGAAGGGCCGTAGACAAACATACAAAAGTGTTTGATATCGCAGAAGAATGTCCTTAAGGAGTTGGAGTTATAAGCTGAGGTTTAAGGGTCTTAAATTGTTTTGAAAAAAATTTAATTCAAAGACGTCATAATTCCATGACAGCATGGGCAAACTCCATCTGCTGTTGATGCAATCAAAAGCTCAGGAACTGATACTAAATGGACCTTGTGGTGAGATTGTTTAGCACATTTTTCTCAACTTGTACTTGTAGTTTGACAAAATAGTTATAACTCAAGGCAAGTTTATTTACACAGCACCATTCAGACACAAGGCAGCTCAAGGTGTGTTACTTAAGCATAGAAATATATTAAAATAGAACATTAAGAGAACATTAAATTGCATTTGAGATCATAAAAACAAAAGCAAAAGCAAACAAATACAAAAATAAGAGTTACAGGTTATCTTAACAAGATGTTGCAGTAAACAGTAATGTTTTAAGCCCTGATAAGACCTGCTAAACAGCTTTTTTGCCTCACCGATATATCGGTCAAACGATGATATTGGCCTGTCACAGCTATACTGGTATATCTATCAGTATCAGCAAATATGTTATCCAATATGTGCTTATATAAAAACTTAAAAAAAAAAAAAACATAATCCAGATTTTTATTTTTAGCTTTATAGGTAGTATTTTGTGTGTAACTGGTATTTTTTTCTTAATTCAGGTTGAATATATTTTGCTTTATTTGAGTGTTCCTTTATTATAATTATTTATAAAATACAGGTGAAAGTTAACTGTTGGAATGCATTGATATCATTCTGGAAAATACCATTTAATGTTAAACTGTAAATATCCTGCCCCTGTTACATATCTTTGTCACAGGTGTTTTAGGGATTATTGCAAAAAAATGTTTTATAGTATGTATTCTATATCCTGTATATTATATTCTGTTCAAATACTACTGACCAATATATCAATATAATGTTTTTTTAACTCCCTGAATGTTGACTGGATGATTTTAGGCATATTGATGTAGTTGGCAGTCCAGCGCTTCACTGCTTACAGTGGTGTAAATCTTAAAAGAGGATGTTAATGGGATTTAAATGTTGTTTGGTGGGATCCTGTCCTGCGGTCACCACATTTAACCATCTCCATATATTGTGTCCTACAGATGGTACGTGGCATATGGTCACAAACTGATCTGGAGGAAAAGGGAGCCTTTTGTGAAGCTGTGGCACGACATGCGCTCTCCAGGTGCTGGTGGATCCAGGCCAGGAGGCGGGCCTGGGGTCAGTGGTGGTGGTGGAAGTGGTGGACCCGGAGCACAATAAGACTCTGCAAGGGCTCTCGGATCCTTTTTGAAAGAACTGGAGTCCAGAGTTACCTCAGAATATGCAAGGACACGTTTATCCTCCAAGAAGGAGTCGGATGTTATTGTTTATTATTAAAGATAGTTTTTCATTCAAGATCAGTAATGAGCATAAGCTGTTTTAAAGGTCTGCAGAGACCTGGTCAGACCTCACACCTGGTGTTGCAATCCAGATGTTTACTGTGTTGACTCAACTTCTGCTGCTCTACAAGTAACACCTTCAAACTACAAAATATTATCACTCTCCTACCTCTTAATTATCTGAGGATGTTTAACCTTCAGCCTTCATGTCAAATTTTTCCTGTTCATATTATTTAAAGTAACCGTGTAAGCCTGGCAAGAAAAAACAGAGTGCTGATACAATTTAAGGGGTGAATCATTTGGTGAATTCAGTGTAAGATACAGTCCTGTGGGGCTGGTCTGATGTGGTTATTAAAATGGGAGTTTTAACAATAATTGACAGAATTTCACAATTATTTAATGAAAGAGGATCAGTCCTCACTGAAACAAGAATTTAGCACATCATTTTTGATAGGTGGGAACTTTACAATGTGCCACAGACATTGCAGGGACCTTGGTCTTTAATGGCTGGACAACATTTGAGATGGGGGAAAAAAATAGAGCAAAGGTTTCACGTGCATGTCTTGCACCATTACTTCTTCATTCCTTCAGTATGTGACCTCTGTTAACCCGTTTCAAGAATCAAAGGGACAGTTCTGATAATTTTAAGTGGGGCTGTATGAGGTACTTATCGATAATCAGTGTATTATGTACAGTAGATGGTGGTTAATATGCCCCCAGTTTGTAGATGCAGCAGGAGTATTGGTGTAGGGAAGTAGCAATGTACTGCTGTGGACAGAGCCAGCAACAAAATATATTTTAGCCACTTAAAAAAAAGATACACGTAACAAAATCTATATTATTTTAAGTGTACACTATATTGCTGCCTCGATCTGTTGACTTATACTATTGTGTGACTTTGGTGAGTTTGAACTAACCTTTTAAAAGACTTAAGTCACACAATAACACCAACAAACTGACAGATGAAAGCAGTGATAGACCAAAAGCTCTTGCATTCTGTGAAGTAAAACTACAGATTTTGCTAATGGAGTCTGGTTGGTTTGGAGAGAGCAATATTTGGCTCATGAAAAAGGCTGTCTGACTGCGAGGTAAAGCGGTGGAAATATTCTAAATATAGAGCACACAAACTGATGCTGACCACAGCGGTACATTTCTGAGCCTCATACACTGTTACTCTTACCGCTTCCTTAAATACACTGATTGTTTATAAGTACCCCATACAACCCCTATTTCAAAACCAAACACTCTCTTCAACTTTTATTAGCCTAACTGATTATTATGAATTCATTTACCAATTCTGTTCAGAGAAAAAGTGTTGGCTTTATTTAACTGAATCACCTGATACAGTCATTCAAACTTGACATGTGCACACATTTAAATGAAACAATTGTCCATGCATGTGCAAACAGATTATGTTAAAATTCACATAATACGTTTATAATAATTATATAAATTCACACTTTGGATGGAATTTCTTTTTGGCCAGAAAATCACTAAAAAAAATACCTACATCTTCTAACTGTCGCTCAGCAGAAAACTGGCACGTTCTACAAACAATAATCTAACTAAATCTGAAAGAGACGGCAGCCGTGCTGTAATTTATGGTAACAAACAAGACAAACTATCAGCAGATCTAAGACTGACACCTGCTGGTTATGAAATAACTGCACTACAGTCCACTGAGAAAGCTGTATTTGATGAAGGAAAAGCAGCTTTGGTATCAGTACACAAATACCTTCATCAAACGTGGACGTTTCGTCAGACTGGTCCGTGTGTAGAAAACTCTTAAACTGTCCTTGCTGTTATCCAAAGGAAGACGGTCCATGATTGTCCTGCTGATGCCACCATGGTGAAACTGCTCAGTGTCAGGAAATTTAAAAAAAAAAAGAGAAAACACAGAGCGGATAAACACTAAGCCAATATGCTAAATATTGTTCTGAAAACAGTTTTATTCTGTAAATTACAACTGTTTTTTGCAATAATTTTTGACTGTCTAAAAATTAAATGCTGGTTTTACATGACTTAAACTATAAAATGTGTGCTTGCATTCATGTTTATGATTACAGATTAGGTAAATGATGGTTTCCAGCCACAGATCACATGAACATGATCAGCTGTACACCGAGTGATCAACCAAATCCTAGACATGTGATGTGTTATTAATTAGCACAGACTTACCAGACTGCTACTTGAGTCTTTCTTCTTTCAACCCAAAACAGTCAGTGTTGTGGCAGCTCCTCAGCCTCTACTCTTGTGGTTGGCATAGCTGGGGAAGCCAAACTGGGAGACCATCAGGTTGGAGAAGCAGAGTGGCATGAAGCCATAGATCTGTGCCAGCCTGTTCAGACAGTAGGATCTCTGGAGGAGGTGTTCAGGGCGATGCCACATACCCTGGTACCCACTGCTGGCTTCCTTCTCCAGGTTGCGGAGGTCCACGGGTTTCACAAAGACCCCAGAGGGTTTGTTACTGCTGCCTGCAGACCTCAAATACAGCGCTACGGCAAAGTTTGTGGCAATGTCGTCGCAGTTCTGCGTTTCATCTACCAGCGCATGCACTGCCTGAGGTTGGTCTTGGAAGAGCTGCAGGTAGCGGCGGTGGAAGAATGCAGCACCGATTAACACCATGGAGTATCTGCAGAATATGAGAATGAAAAAAAAAAAATAGCCTTTCTCATCAAAGTAATACCAAACCAAACAAGCAGCCAATAAAATGCACTGAATGTGGAGCTTTATGGAATTATGACAACAGAAAAACAACTTACTTGTCACCTCCAGCTGTTTCTGGGTCCTGCAGTTCGAAGCTGCCGTAACTGTACACTCCCCCTGCTGTTGAGACATGTTTCCGTGGGACGAACCCTACAATCTGGTCAGGAAATTGCTGTGGAACAGAAGATACAACTCATATCAATCAAACTGTGCATGGTGCTGTTAAAAGTACCACATAATCAATTTTTAACTGCAACCCCGGTTCAAAAAAGTTGGGACGCTGTATAGAATGTAAATGAAAACAAAATAACTACCTGGACCTATATTCAACTGAATGCAGTACAAAGGCAAGATATTTAAAGTTCAAACTGATAAGCTGAATTTGATGCCTGGCTAAAGAGGAAAATGACCTTCCAGACTATTAACAGGTTAAAGCTGAAAAGCCAGCACCTGTGACATGTGTAACTTGCACATCTTTGAAAGCAGCATTACTGCTTAAAGGTAATATACAGGTTATGGAGCAACATATGCTGCCATCTAGATGTCTGTTTCAGGGTCCTTGTGTGTTTTTACAAGTGTTACCACAGTGTTGCACATTGTACAGCGCAAAACACGACAACCCTGGACTGTTGAGCATTTCATATATCAAACAAGAATGGGAAAGAATTTCACTATAAAAGTTTCAACAATTTGTGTCCTCACAAATCACTGCATTCTGGTAGATGGCAGAGTCTGTGCATATATCATATGTCTGTATGAGTCTATAGTGTATGCCTTAAAACTTTCAGAATTTATGCAGAATTTGTCACTCACATCTACATTGTCGGTGAACTTATTACCTTCCAAACCGAGAAAGCAAAACTGATGTCAGGAACACTGACCAGGGTGTCATCATCCAGCATCAGGACAGCTAAGGATCAAAGCACAAATCAAACCAAAGCCACTGAGAAAAGCAGATAATTACAATATGAAAGCTTAGAGATAAACTGACCATCAGTATCAATCTCAGGAAATGGCTGCAGTCTGTTGCGCATTCGATTGCTGGTCTGCTCCTTGAAGACCACGGGGACCGGATGAGGCCCCAGAGAGTTCCATAACTTCACAGGTGTCTGCTCTCCAACGTTGTTCCAGACTATAATAATCCGCTGAAGATGAGGCACTCCCTGGTAATGGTTGAGGAGTTTGAGCAAAATGTCTGTGCGGTTGTAAGTCTGGATGATGACGGTGAACCTCTGCTCCTCCTCTGTGCTGTCGCCACGGCGGCCCTGTGCAGGATTATTCAACTGTTGAGCGGTCGCCCGGCGTAGAACTCCCAGCACACCATGGCCTCCCTGGTCCTCAGCAGGGGGCAGCAGAGCTGTCAGGGCTGCACCAACCAGGAGCAGCAGCAGGATTGGCCAAACTAAATAGGTTCGCCTGAACCCCATGCAGCAGCGGGAGACCCTGCATCATAGGTGGGACACAGACATGCAAGAAATACAGTTACAATATAGTTTTGTCCCTCGAAGTTGAGGTCAATTTAAGTAAAATTGACTAAAATTAGCAAAATAACCACTTGCACATGGCTTGCTGATCAAAACTGATGAGTTGATTCTCAGTTTTGTCATGTTCTTTGCAACTTCTAAACATTTTTTCATCATTCAAGCCATCACATGAAAAATGATCCATCCATTAATTAGAATCTGCATACATACATGTATATTCCATAACTGTTTATGACACAGAATATGTGTGATATCTGCTAAAATGACCAATGACCTGCCAGGTGAGCGATGAACTATGAATCACAATTAAGAAAAACATGAGATGTGATACTCAGAACTTTATGATTAAAATCTCTGGACAGACCAACAAGAGCAACAAGATGTCCACAAAAAAGATTAGAACTCGTAGTGTTATATACTGTGAGGAGCAACTTTACTGAAGTACTGCAGATTTTTTTTTTCATTGTTACATCTTTTTTTTTTCATGGATGTCACTTTGTGTCACATTTTTCCTGCTTACAGTACATGTTACATATTGCTCTACAAATAAATTTACATATATATATATATATATATATATATATATATATATATATATATATATATATGACTTTTCTATGTACTACAGTATTCTACAGTATTGACTTTTCCCAAGTAAACTTTTTACACTTCCTGCAAAAATCTTACTTCCTAAATAAAACATTTTGACCAGAATGGCTCAGGCAATGACAAATTTACTGACACAATAACTTTGTTTTGAAGCATAAATTAAATGTTTTGGATGAGTAGCTACTTTTGCAGACGTGCGTTAGAGTTGGGATGTCCCATGAAACAGCTGTGACAACTGCACTTACAGTTTAGAGAATCTTAGGACTGTTTCAAAAAACAAAATGAAGGAAAAAAATAATAAAGTAGTACTAGCCTGCTGCATATAAACAATGCTGCCAGTGAGATGTAAGTAAATGTTGTTGATTGTAGAGGGATAAACAGATGAAGACACAGAAAGACTCACTAGGTCTATTTTCCTTACAAAGTGAGTCCCAGAGAAGTTTTTCTTTAGAGACAGAAGTCCTACACTGCTTCACATACCGAATTTCTTATGCAATTAAATCTTAGCTTGCACAAGAGCGTCCTTGTATGAAAACTTTACACTATAGTATTACTTCTTTAAATATAAATGACGCCATGTTTAGAGTTTACCGAGTTGCCAGTTGATAAAGAGCTACTTCTTTTAATTTGGAACGGTTGAAGTGATCATTTATTTCTTTCGAGTAAATCAAAACTCACCTCATCGTGTTGGCACTGCAGACAAACATTTACTCTACATGGTCGCCATGTTGGCTAACTCCAGCCAAAGAGCCTAAAAGCAAGGAGCGCGGGCACACTGAACCGCAAAGTAGTGCGAGAGCTCAATAATTAACCGCTGCGTTTATGAATAACCCTTAAAAATTGCCAATAAGCTGAAACAATGAGACTTTATGTTTGCATTTTCATAGTGTCGTACGTCACTTTTTAGCTAACTTAGGCGCATTTTATACCCGTTGGTAGCCGACGCCATCTTTGTTGGGCTGAACAAACGGACTGCCCATTGATTTGAACGTCATGTCATTTGATCTTCCGCTGGAGTCACATCTCCACCTGTCCCAGAGACCATAACGCTGTTTGAACGGAAGTCCACTCATTACAGAAAATCTCAGGTTCGTGTCGGTGCAGTGATTGGAATTGGTAAATTAAACTCTATTACATTATTATTATTATTACTATACATTAATGCTTTGGTGAGCTGCGAGTAGACGCAAAGGATAGCAAATGTGTCATAACAGGCTATGTCACAGCTGTTGTGTGACGTTAGCAGAGCAAGTAGACGATGAAAACTAACTTGTTTGTTGTACTTGGTTTTGCACAGGTCTGTCCGGGGGACCATGTCCTTCAAAACAGTGCTGAACTGTCCTACAGTCCCGCTTTCCAATGGTCTGCAGATTCCAGTATTTGGATTAGGTGCGTTTTTCTATGGCGAATCATGGTCATTTTTAATCTGGCACGCATGTTATCCTTTATATGTAGTTTTATGTCTGGCGAGGAAATGGAAAAGTTAACTCTAAAATTATATTAGCGTCCATCATTTAGTTATTTATGTTTAAGAAGCCGTAATCAGCTAGTATTTAAACTATTTACCCCTTAAAAATACTCAGATTAATTAACTGATTATCTAAATAGCTGGAAACTAATTCAATAGTTGACAGCTAATTAATTAATTGCTGCAGCTCTAAACATTCACACATACAAAGTTCTGTCTTTCTTTTTCTGTGCATTTTACTAGATATGTAAGTCAGTGTAAATCCAGGCTAGTTACAGTTGATAACTTTTAAAATAACTTCTTGTGACATTTGCTAAAACTGTCACTGTCCTTATTGTAGTATGAGACAGATAATATATGAACAATATATGAAAATCCGCTGTACCTGAATGAAAACAACCAATCAGAGCCAGCATTGGTTCATGCTTTGGGTTTGACTGATTTTTTTTTTTTTTTTTTTTTTTACATATTATCTGTCTCATGTACTGTCAGGATAAAGTGACAACAAATATGACATAAAAGTTGTGTTATATAACTTTTGCTTTAACAATGTGCTGGATATACAGTAAATTTATGTTCATGCAGGGTGTTGGCAATACTAATTGTGGATATGCCAACAAACAACAACAAATAAAAAAAGAACAAAAACCACAGACCTTAAAATTTTAACTGTTTATATTTTGTCTCATAATTTCTCTCTATACCAGGAACATCACATCGTGGTGGATACTCTCATGATGCTGTTGTGTATGCACTCACTGAGTGTGGTGTGCGCCACATTGACACAGCAAAGCGCTACGGCTGCGAGGAGAAACTGGGTGAAGCTATCAGAGAAAGTGGGATACCACAAAGTGATCTGTGGCTCACTAATAAACTGTTTCCCACGGACTACGGATACAAAGCTGCAAAGAAGTCCTGCCTCGACTCCTGCTCAGCGATGGGGGTGAAATATTTTGGTACGGACTGTTATGATTGCAGTATCACCCATCGTCTTCATCTCTTCACATCAGATGTAGTTTGTTGTCTACTTGTCTTTTGCAGTCTTTCATTAAATCACCACCTGCTCCCTTTTTCAGATTTGTACCTGATGCACTGGCCAGCACCAATGCAACCTACTGGTTCCTCCAACAGGGAGATGAGAGCTGAGACCTGGAGAGCTTTGGAGGAACTTTATGAAGAAGGTACAGAATATGGAAGATCATATCAGAAAAAGCTTGACTACATCAGATATCATTGTGATGTAATAGTAATGACAGAGTTGTCACTGCAGGGGTGTGTCGTGCTATTGGGGTGAGCAACTTTCTGGTTCACCACCTGCAACAGTTAAAGGAAGACTGTTGTGTTGTGCCACATGTTAACCAGGTAGGTTTACTTTTCCCAGAAACACGCAAAGTGACCTTTCCTAAGTCCCACCCTTTTTCATTCTATGCTCCAACGAAATTTGAGCAAATTCAAAGATGATAAGAAAAAAAAAGACATACATAAAGTACCTTGTCTATGTGAAAAATGTTATGACCCATCAGGTGGAGTACCATCCTTTCCAGCAGCCCAGTCACCTGATAGAGTACTGTCGTCAGGAAGGAATTGTGTTCGAAGGGTTCTGCCCTCTGGCCAAGGGTCAAGTCCTCAGCAACCCAACTGTTCTCCAGATAGCAGAAAAGTACAGACGCACTCCTGCTCAGATCTGCATCCGCTGGAGTATTCAGGTTGTCACTTTTTTCTTATATGGCCCTATATAGCACATTGTGTCTCCGTGTTTATATTTTATTTTACTCATAATGCTATGGTTTTCCTACTTTTCCTTTAGAATGGAGTTGTCACGATACCAAAATCCATTAAAAAGGAGAGGATACAAGAAAACTGTCAGGTGGGTTGGAAATGCATTGCAGTTTTTGGTATGATTACACATTATCCTTTGTAAAAACTGTTAAAAGTCAAGTCAAGGCAAAAGGTTAACATACAAAATCTGTATCTACTCTGGGCCCAAAATAAATTGTACTAAGCAACTGAGCAGGATGCTGTAGGCTTGAAGTGAAACTGACAAAAAAAAATGGATTCCTACAGACATTCTGCAGGTTTTGTTGTCAGTAATGGAAAAATTCATGGCAATTTTAATGTAATTGCAGGTGTCAAGCTCTTGCTTCATTCTCTCATTTCACCCTCCTCCTCCTCATCTACTCTCTCTCACACATGTACTGTAGGTGTTTGACTTCCAGCTGGAGGAGTCGGACATGGCCTCTTTGGGAAGACTGCATGATGACAGACATGTGTCTTGGAACCCAACAGATGTGGAGTAATGAAGGAGCTAAGCAGCTATTGACAGAAGGTTTTAGTTCTCTGTTCTTTACATTTTGCCTTGAAGGAGACTTTATGATGTTAATCTCATCGATCTCAGCTGCCTTTTTTGTAATTACACAGTGATCAGATCAGTTCTAAATACTAAGTATTTTACATTTTTATGTCACACTGAGGATGTGAGTTTGTGTTGATGAAGGTTACAATAATGTGTTACTGTAATCAAGTAGTTCTTACATAGTTTTTTCAAGTCTGTACTTTGATTTTGAAATAGTACGTAGATTACATGGTGTAATGAAGTACAAATAATAGTTGAGTACTGAGTACGAGTTGAATTAATACCCAAGCCTTTCATTTGCAATTTTGTGGCCAATCAGGTTATGTGATCACAGATTGGCCAATGAAAACCCGGACATATGGACATATGACCAGTTGACTGCTTCCTAAAGATCTGAGGGGACTTTATATTTTTCCAAGGAGTTCAGGAATGTATTTTGTTCCAAGATCATTGAGTGATGAATTCATTGGGTGAAGTGCAGGCCAGACCATGGAAAAGATTCATACACAAGTAAAATATCTATGATATAATATAAATGTGATCATGTTTTCTCATTAAAAAAAAGTCTAGGTTTCAAAAATTACATCCAGTTATTCTGTAACCTGGTCAACAGGTTTAGAGAGGCATGAACAAGTTTAAACTTAAAAATAATGTTTGTGCTCATGGCACAGTTTTATCGTCTTGTAAGGCTTGGAGCGATGCCTGTGAACTAGTTCAGGCAGAGAACTCTAACAACACATGACAAGCCTCACTCACCACAAACATCTAGTAATCACATCCAATTTGGCAGCCTACTTCAGGTGCAACATTTCTCATCCCTCCCAATACCCTCAACCCTGAAAATATTTTACATGCTTTAAAACCAAAAAAGGCCTTGCAACTCCCGAGTGAAGTGACGTGTGTTAATGTTTTTTCAGTTCATGCCGATGTGGGAAAAACAAAAATTACTCATTAAATAGTCACTTAATATAAGACAGAAAAAAAATGATTATCCGACTTCTTCTGTTTTAAAGTTTAAGGTCTATTGAAAGTTGAACTCTGGTAAAAATGGAAACAATGACACAAACATTCTGAGTTAGCAATATCATTTAATCTTTCCCCCTCAGCTTAGAATCACTGTTGTACATAAGTTACACTTTGTTTTCTCAATTTCACAGGTTCATTTTTTTCTCTCTTCAAACTTCCAGTTTGACCTCCCTCTCGTATCAAACGAAAAAAAAAAGCAGATTGTATTATACAAAAATGCAAACCAATTTTCACACAGTGAATTCTCTTACAAAGTCATAAAATGGCGTAATAATGGCTACATCCACATTGGAGGAAGATAATTCTAGACATTCCTTAATGGAGTATAATATACATATAAAAACTTCTTTTTTCTTGCTGAAATCAAACCTGTACCTTAATTTAAGAGATATTTTACAAGGGAGTAATCATATAAAATAGCCATTTGCGAATTTCCCCAGAAAGTCAGGGAATAAAATGTGAGCCTCAAACAGCAGTAACAGAGTTCAGTGGTCAAGGGTGGGAGTGGAGGGGTTAACTGGTTATGTAAATCAGGGGTAGAGGCAGCAGTTCCACTCAGAAACAAAAACACACAGGAGATTGAAATGAACATCTTTGCTATTTACTATATAGTAAACCACCCCATACGTCGTTGTATGTCAGTTCTGCTAAGCTAAAGGCGTCGCTGGCTCATTCCGACCTGCAGGGACCAACCAGGTAGAATCAGCACTGTGATAGTTTTGGTTGACTTGCACTTAGAGAAACAACATATTGAATTAACACCATTACATGTTGCCAATTCATGGAATTACAACTGCAGAATTAAGCCAATTGCTTGCAAATAGAAGAACAAAACTATTGTGTGAATGTCACTAAGATACTCGTATAGCTGTTGACTACACATCAGGTCAGATGATGTGTTAAAGACTGTAAGACTTGCAGGTCAGTAAATTCACTCAACTATTGCAGAACAAAAGAAAGAAAAAGAAGCTCTAAACCCAGCTAGGTCAACATTTCCTTAAAAAATAATAAAACAAATTAATATGATTCAAATCTTGAGATTTGCATTATTGCAGTTTTGTTTGACATTTCCAAAAAAGTTTTGGGGGAGGGGGGATTAATAGAGTCCATCTGTATGAATAAGTCATGCCAATTCAGTGTTAATTTAACTATTTTTGAGATCATGCTCCTGAAGCAGACAAGGTAGAGGAGCACTGCAAGAGGATTTAAGGCCAACCTTTCATCAGAAACTTCCTGAATATCCTCTTAGGGGACAGGGGTGGGAAAAGACCCCCAACACTTTTCTAATACCTCAACACTATCACCCAGTACAGCACACTTTGAGGAAAAAAAAAACAAAAAAAAACTTAGGGTACATTTTCTACAATACAATCTAGCACACACAAAACGTCTCCATAAATTTTCCAAAGTTACAGAATTTTGTCTTCTTCGGAAGCATAGTCTATAAAGAACATCTTTGTTTGAACACAAAAGATTAAGTGAACACACATCAATGCGCACAGAAGTCCTTCGTCTGGGAAAGGATAAAGTCTGTGTTGGCAACCAGTGGACAGAGAACAAATCAAAAAAAAAAAAAAAATTGCTGATTCTAAGTAGAGATCATTTAATATAAATGCTGAGCGAGTAAAATAAGAGGTGGCACATTAATAGTGCTTTAGTATATTAATGTATGTATACATACTCATATGTATAAGTGAGCTGTGTACCTAAACAATAAATGTAGCGAGGAGCAGCCTCCAGGAGCAGCAGGCTTGAAGTGTGGTAGGAAAATCTGAACAAAACAAAAAAAACAAAACAAAAAGAAAAACCCCAAACATCCACTATCATGGCGCTTACAAATTGGAAGAGAAGCCCATCAAACAACCCAGATGAGGACACAAAAAAAACATTTGTGTCTTTATTTATTTGACTCATCAGTTATCAGGGATTTGTCAAACTCTGTCAGTTTCTCAGTACCCCTCGTCTGACCAAAACGAAGGCTCTGCATTGAACTAAAACAACTTCTTGACCCAGAGCGTCTCCTCTTATCCTTCAACCGTTCAAACACAAGGACTCACTCAAAAAACTGTCACCGATCATGCTAACTGTTTACGAAAGGCAAAGAGCTCTGTGTTGAGCATCAGCGGTAAACAATTCACATGATGGAGAGAGAGTAATAATAGTGGCAATGGTGGTGATGATGACAAAAAGGTGCAAAAAGTAAACAGAATATTAAACAACTCACCAAAAAAGATGTAGAAATGTATTCAAATCTGCTATTTGTGGACAGCTATTTCAAAAGAATTTGTTGTGTTTTACCCCTAACACCAATATCCTTGGCTGTAAACATGATTTCAGAAGTGCTGTGAAGCTAAAAATGCTTCAACAGTTTCCTTTCTAAGGGTACAACAAGATAAGTTTGAGTTTGGCTTGGCATTCAACCATTTCATGACAGAGAGGAGGACTGTGTACGCATTCAACTGAGCTCTGTAAAGCCTTCGCTAGGTAAGCCGCACACCCCAAAATCGTAACAACGTAAAGCATGAAAAATAAAACAAAATTAAACCCAAAAAAAAAAAAAAAACACAAGGGAAGGCAACTTCATAGAAGTTAGGAGAACAAATGACAAGATAATCCCAATGGGGAGGCCTTTTGTGTGGCCAGATGAGAAGCTCTGAGGAGGGAAATCCTTACTTACCCCTGACGTTATACGGTCAAATTTCCGCTCATTAACCTGAGGCAGAAAGATGTTCTCTCTCTATCTCAACCTGATCGTGTGCATTCAACCCCCCAAAAAGTATTTTGAGCGTGCTGCGAAGGATTTCACAACATAATCGGCCTACAGAGCACAGGCGAACCAAACCACATCAGGTCACACCACAACCCGAGAGAAGCACATAGTAGATTCCCTTATAGAAAACATGTGGAAAGCTCATTATCAAAAAGACTCGTTGCAATCTTTAAAACAGAATGCTTCAATTAATTAAATATATAATATACTGCTTTCAAGTATGAAACAGACATATGATGTGTTCATAAAATGCACTAATAAAATCATACTTCTCGTGGCAGGCGAGGACGTGCATGTGGCGCAAAAGTGATTTCTAAAACACCTTGCAGCTACGTTTCAAGTTGAATACTGGTGGAATACTGAGATGTTTTTCCCTCCTCAGACCATCTAGATCTGGGCAACCACGTTTTTTTTTTTTTTTTTTTACGATTCTGGGGGTGAGTACCAAGCGACACACTTGTGTTATTTCCTGCGATACCATCATAGATCGTCAGATTGCAACAAAAGTGGTTCCTCAGAGTGCACGTGCGAGTGCTCATTAAGCTGCTCCTCTGTATCTAACCGTTCATCTGCATGCTTGCCAAAAATATCTTTTATGGGGAGGATCATCAATCAAATAACTTGACTGTGTTTTGTGTTTATTAAAGGGATAGTTCCGATTATTTTTAGTGGGGTTGTATGATGTACGTCTTGATAGTGTATTAGCTAGAATAGATGGTGGTTGGCATGTCCCCAGTTTGGAATAGCAGAGTACCACCAGCATGGAAGATAAGCAATGTACTGTTGTGGAAGGGGACAGCAATAAAAGGTATTTTAGCCACTTTAAAAAAAAAGGTCACTCCGAAAAAACAAAAACAAACAAACAAACAAAAAAAAAAACCCAAAACAAAAAAAAAATTAATTATCAGTATGAGTGTACGCTACATTTTAGCATTTAGACTATTTTCACTGCTTTACTTTGCCATCAGACAGCCTTTTCTGATGGGAAAACAACAGATATATAAGCCAAAAAATGGCTGTTTGTTGATGAATGAAAGCAGTGAATATTATTATGATAGTGCACACTAAGACTGATTTTTTTAAGGTGGACTTTTTTAGCTGGCTAAAATACCTTTTGTTGCTGACACTGTCCACTCCTCTCTGTGTCTCCGAACTAGGGGCCTGTGGGATGGCCTCTACTGTAGCTAATACACTGACTGCTAGTACCTTATACAACCCCATTTCAAATAATCCAACTATCCCTTTAAGAATAGCCTATACCCTTTTTTTAAATGAAATTGTAAAACCACTGTCAACATCACCACCATTTTCTCTTCCAGATATATCTATTGTGAGCCTTGTTAATCTAAACTCCCAGTACAAAAAAAGAAAAAAAATTAACACACACGAGAAATGTTATTATATGCCCTGGTTTCCAGGCAAGGAAAGTCATTAAAAAAAGCTCATTCACAGAACAAAAAGAAAGAAAATTCATATCACGGCAGATACTGCTCATCTTCTAAATAGAATGGGTGTATGTGTGCCTGTGCATGCTTTTCAATTGAGCATCTTGAGTGTGTGCATGTGTGTATGTGTGTGCGTGTGTGCGTGTGAGTGTGTACTGCCTAAGAGCAGGAATGGACGACGCCATTCTTCTGCATCTCTGAACCAGTGGCACCTGTATCAGAGCACAGGCTCAACGCAGACGTCTTATTGGTCAGTGACAGCATGGACCCGCTCACTGCACTTTCTTGCAGACTGCTGGAGCCATTCGACACCTCGCTGGATTCAGGACGGAGAGAAGAAAAGACCTCAGTGAGAACAACAAACAAGCGAATAATGAAAGACATGAATAGTCAGGACATACACACATATTTAAGTATGTGTATACTCACCCCAGAGCCAGGGAGATTTCTTCCAACTGAGTCTTGTGCTCTGGTTGTCCATTCTCTGCAGGTTTCATCTTGTACTGCTGGACATCATGGGCTACTTGGTTTTCCTGGTTTGGAGATGCACAAAACATGTTTAGTTTCTGAAAAGACCCCCAGCTTTATAAGCTGTTTCCACATATACATATAATAGGCAACATCTTGAGAAGCTTTGCACTTTCATGCATGTATGTATGTCAACAAATATTTAAATATCATCATACACTCAGTATATCTACCTCCATTAAATAATCACAAGCCATGAACGTTTCAAACTTCTTAACAAAATAGTCATATGATCAGTATGTTAATGTTATGTTTTGATTTTGGGGGGATCTGAGGCTGCATGAATATTGTTTATTATATAATATTTATTATTATGTCATTTTATGTATTTGACAGTTAAATGTATTTAGTTTTTTGGAACTTAAAGATTCCATTTTGAAAGACTGTTAGTTTCTTTCAGCAATACACAGTCATACTACTACATCCCCTATTGTTGTTCAGCAGCCCACCTCCCCCTTACCAAAGCCATCTCACGGGTCCTCTTTCCGATCTCTCTCTCCACCTGGTGGAGCTCCAGGCTCAGCTGTTCACTGGAGACAGCTGTTGTACTCGCTCCCCCTGCTGGCCACTTGGCCTGTTGCTGCTGCTGGGCTGCTGCTGCTGCCTGGCCCTGACTGGGCTGCACAGGCTGTCCTGCCAACGCACTGGCCTCCCTCTGCAGCAGCAAAGAGTTACTGGCAGCCTGGAAGAGTGGGACAGGAAATGAAGAGGATGAGTGTACAGTCTAGCTGTTTACACCTACATGTATCTGGTGATCCGATCACAAGTGGGCAGCTTTAAGTACAGGTGTGAATGCATCCAAGACACTAATATGACTACGTTCTTTTAGCAGTGTGCATGCAGTGAGTCCTGGGCCACACTGAAGGACCGCCTACTCAACCAACTTCCTGTAAGCACACCATTTGGTTCACTGTAATGCAAATTACATGTTTGGGATCTGTGCCAAGATAAGCAGCAGATGTTTGAGAACACACTGTCTAACCGATCAGACCATTGAACTAGTAACCGTAATACCCCCCGACTTTTTGAGAGTTGTTGAGTGAGGAGAAACTTAATAAACAGCTACAGCAAATTCGGCAATAAATGCAAAACATTAAGTTCTTTCTTTCCTTGTTAAAACAGTGTCAGTCAAGGCATTGCTCTACCAGTGGCTACTCCTGCCTGAAGTCTGTCAACCTGCTAACACTGAGCAGCTGCTTGAACATACTGCTTTAACTGATTTCACTATGTACACTAAATTTATGAATAAATACTACATTTTACTGACAGTAAACTTGTCAAATTTTACAAATACAGTAAACAGTAACCAATATAGACTGCTTATCTTTCACTCTTGGAGAAAGTACCCAGATTTCCTTAAGGAAATTTCCAAATAAGTAATAAGTAATAAGTAATAAGTAAGACTTCAAAGAAACTTCATATACTTTGTGAAATGCTGTCTATGACAAATTTTTAATTATTCTTGTAAATGTGACTAATGCTATATATTAAGCTTCTTCTGTCTCTCATGTTCCATGTTAATATCATCTATAAATGGCCTAATCAGTTTTCATATTAAATGAAAGCAAGGCTGTAAATGCAAAAAATATGAGGAAAAAATATGAATCTCTTTTCTGACTTCTTTAAATATTTTACAAATTTTCTAAAGTTATTAAAGAATTCATCACATTATTTTCTGTACTTTCCAGACCTTTGCAGGTCCTCTTGTTATTCAGAGAACATACACACCTCCATGCTTCGCATCTGGGTCTGTTGGTTGATCTGCTGGTTGACCTGCTGCAGCTCAATCTTTAACTGTTCTCTTTCTGTGGCTGGCATAGGTAAGCTATGAGGGTGAAATACAGTGAGAAATTTAAATAACAAAATCACCTTCGGCCACAATCTGTCACTTAAATACACATTCAAATATTTTCCTAAAAAGTCCAATCAGTATTATCATCAACAGGAAAAACAAACACGAGCCTCACCGCTCACTGAAGTGTCCCTGAGAGGCGGAGGCAGCTGTGGGGTATGAAGCTCCACCCCATCCTCCATGGCTTCCATATGAGTATTCTGCTGTAGATTAGGCGGCAAAATAGTTGTCAGAAATGGCTTCAGTTACAAACAGTAATGATTAAATACCACAATTATGTGAAATAATTCTGTAAGAGTCAATCAATAGGTGATCGTGTACATGGTCTCTTACCTGGCATGGCCATATGTTTGGAGTTTGGGTTCTGGGGAGTGGAGGCCATAGCCTGCACAGGGCAGGTGGTCTGGTAGCCCGTCTTTGAGGTGCGGGAGATGGCACCGAAGCGTGACACGGTGGGCTGGGGGCCGAACGGGATAATAGGGTCATCATCCTTTACTTCTGCACCCCTCCGAGGAGCCTCTAGTGATGGTTCCCTCAGACCCTTAGCTTCCACATTCTGACAGACAGAGAGAGGAGAGGTTAGGGAAGCTAACACTTGAAACTGAGAATAAACAAAGACTGCTGACAGAACAACAGCTGGTCAACAAACAAAAACCAAAACATCTACTACCAGACCAACGATTACTTTCATTGTCTGTTAACTTGTTGATTATTTTCTCAATCAATCAATTAGTTCATTGGTCTATAAAATGTCAGAAAATTGAGAAAAATGTCAATCAGTGTTTCCCAAAGCCAGAGGTGACATCCACAAATTACTTGTTTTGTCAATGACCCAAGACAGTCAGTTTATTGTCACAGAGGACAAAAGAAACAAGAAAATATTAATATTTAAGAAGGTGCAATCAGAGAGTTTTGACTGGTTTTCTTAAAAAACAAAAACAAACAAAAAGAAACCACTTAAAGCAAATTATCGAGTATCAGAATAGTTGCTGTTTTATTGCTAATTTAATAATGGATTAATTGTTGCAGCTCTAGCGACTCTTGTGTCAATATGAACTGACTTTTAAAACCCAAGTCACCCAATAAGACAAACAACATGACAATAGTCAAGCAACTCCAATCAATATTATCGCTGTTATCTTAAGCAATCTGGTTGCTTTTGAAGAGAAATATTTGGCTTGTATAAGGGTGATTTCCATTCTCAAAAAAGCGGTCTGACGGCAGTGGAAAGCAGTGAAAATATTCTAAACATAGCATACACTTTAAAAAATCCATCTAAAATATTATTATCAGTTCAAGTGCTGAAAATACATTTTGTTACCGACACTGTCAGCAGTTAATTGCGTAGCTTCCATGCTGGCACTCTTCCCTGCTTCGCCGAAGTGGGAGTGGGCCAACCATCTACTGTAGCTAATACAATGACTCATACAATGCAATTTCCAACAATTACAACTATTCCTTTGATCTTGTTGGACCGTCATGAGTTACGAGTTTCAAGCGTCACCACTGAGTCATTCAAGACAGCATCCCTATGCATCATTTCCCCGTCCCTGATGGGAAAATACTGACACAGTTTCTAACAGAGTTATCCATCTGAACTCACCATCATCTCCATGGTGCCAGGAACCATAACGTCTTTGGGCTTGGCATCCTTTGAGCCAATGTAGGAGCCAATGGTTTCACAAGACCAGGGAGAGTACTGTCCTGCATAGTCGGACTCTCTGCATTTCATGATGGTTTTGGAGCTCTCCTCGCCATACTGCAGAAACACAACACAAACAGAGAAAGCACTGTCACTAATACTTACAAATATTCACAGTCAACTAATAACTCTTTTGAGCTTACAGAAAGGCTGTTATGGTTCACTAAGTAAAACTAAGCGGGGGAAAACAAACTTTTTAGTTAACTGAAATAACACTTGACTTCAGCATAATGAAAAAAGTGTATTGCGTGCTTACAAAGCTAACTAAAATAAAATAAAAATATACAGGAAATGTCTTTGAAATGTCAAATTTGCCAACACAAAAAGAATGAGTAGGCACTGGTGCGTATGTTTATAGAGACTGGGACGTCTTCATGACTGTGAACCTTCACAAAGTGTTGTGTTTGTATTGTAATACTTGCTCTGAACTTCTAAAATGATGCCCCTGACAAATATCTCCCACGCTACAATAAAAAAAGTACAACTAATGCTGAAAGCTATGAAAACGAAACTAAAACTAAACATTTTAAACAATAAAAACTAAAGTGAAACAAGCAAGCCTACTCTGGAAACTAACCAAAATTTAACTGAATTGAAAACAAGAATTTAAAATAAAATTCAAGATAAAAACTAACTCAAAAACATAAAACTATAACAACACTGACTTGTGGTTCCTGAATCTTGAATTTAAATATGTCTCTCAGTTTAATGCCTGTGTACAATATAAACCAGTCTCAGAGACGTATGAAATTGACAGTGCTAACCTCTGGAGGGTAGTCGCTGGGGAAGGGATGAGTAAGAGTTGGTGAGGCAGCAAATGGTGGAGGTGAGATGACCTTCCTTTCCTCCAGCTGGGATAACAGCTCCTGCCGACGTCGGTGCAGGTAGTCCAGGCTGGGCTGTGAACCACTATATGATGGTCCCTAAGACACACACACAGGAATATTGTTGCTCAACTGATAGCATTTATTTTCGTGTTTTGTAACTACTTGGAAGGTTACAGAGAGTTAAAGGGGAAATGCTTAAATGACTCACCCTGACATAAGCCCTCATGGGTGGAGGCTGAGCACCTGGGGGATAGTATCCATCTGGAGGATATCTATCTCGAGCGCTGGGCTCCTGGTGGTAAAGGGAGTTAGCCTGTCCTGCTGATGGCGGGGGGACATCTAGAGGCGCAGGACTCATTCTGACCAGGCCGTCCCTCTGAGATGGGTAAGGCTGTGGGGGAGGTGGTGGGCCAGTGTAGGTCCCGTGGCGACCTCGGTCATGGTGTGGAGGGTGAGGGTAGGAGAACGGTGGACCAGAGTGAGGGGCCTGGTAGGGGCGCTCTGGAGGGCCGTAGCCAGGGTAGGGGTCCTGGTAAGGGGGTCCTGACTCACTGGGTGGAGGAGGATTACGCATGTAATCCCGAGGAACATACTGTGGTGGCTGTGGGTAGGGGTACCCTGAGAAATAAATGGCAGATTATTATTAATGTTTCTGTTTTCTGGGGGGTTTATTTTATTTTTTTGTCTATCATGTAATGTGTCCAAGTATTTTTTAAGGCACCACACAAATAAAGTGCATTATTATTCCTTATTACTCAACCTACCTAAATGATTTCTCAGTACAAAATAAAAAGGATAGCAAATTTTCATACACACAGAAGCGCACTATGCAATATTCAGTTTACTTGACCCTTACCCGGTGAGTATTGTGGGGGCTCATACTGAGAAGCAGAGGGTGGAGCGCGAGTGTCATAGCACATCTCAGGGAGCTGTGGCTGGGGGTACACTGGCGAACCTCTGGCTACAGCAGGCATGTGCTTCACGCCAGAGAGGTGGTCCGCTGGCATCCTTGGGTGAGTCATGGCATGAGGTTGCAGAGGCATACCGGGTTTGGGCACAGGGTCCAGGCTGCATGAATAAATTGAGAGAGAGAAAAAAAAAAACATAGGAGTTTTATAATGAGCCCCTAACATGTATGCCAATTAATAACATTCATGTGCCGTAGAGTGCCACGACTCTGCAGGCTTCTACTTCAACCAAATACAAAACCTGGTGATGTTCTGCTAGCCACAGCTTTACATGCAAGCAAATTTACAAACTAATGTTCACAGTTCGTACAGGCATCTATAGTTTCTATTTACAGTGCTGCAATGAGTGAATTGTTTTAAAATGTGTGGATAATTTAAAATGCATAAAAATCTCATTTATGTTACATTTGTAATATCTGGGAGTAGATTAACTGTTTGTTGCTTACTAGTAACTACCTACACTTTCCTTTTGACACTCTCTTGAGAAGGGAGTTAACCTTAGGTCAGTCAGGCAAGCAGAGAGTGGGCCACTTTTTTTTTTTTTTTACCTCTTCCTCTTTTTCTCATTAACAATTTTCACTTGGATTTATTGGAGTAACTCTTCTGCACCACTCCAGTAGTTAACTTTATCAAGTGCCTGTGCATTTTTTTTATGTGGATTAAGGGAATTATTAGAACATCAAGCCAAGGCTTCATTCGGTCGAAGCCTACATTATTAATCAAAAGATAAACTCTGCATCGATTACAGGAATTTGGAAACTTGAAATGGTTGATGGAAGAAGGACCTTGCACAGACGTTATACTGTTTTGGGGAGAGAGGACAACAAGTTGTATCTTGCGAGCACTGATCTATTCCAACTTGACACAGCCTGGTGTTTGCACCAGGTTGAGCTGTCGACAGCTACAGACAAAATACAATAAAACAAACAACAAAACAGTCTGTATTTTCAAATCCAATATTCTTCCCTTTGATAAATATCACAAATTCTATTTCAAGTATTTTAATTTTGCTTTATTTACAGTAATGTGATCATATAATTCCTCAAGAGTTTGGTTTCATGAGTAAAACATTTACAGGTTGAAACAAAATTTTGGGATGTACAGAACCCTGCTCTGTTAGATTTCTCTCCAAAAATTTTATTCAATAGTCTGAAGTGAAAACTAGCGACAAGAAACATAGTTAGAGTCCCTCAGAAAAAAAATCTGCACACTTCATTGTACGTTTGTTGCCAAATAACGTAATCACTCACGCGTCAGGTGGTGATCCTGGGGCACTGGGACTTCCTCCGTCCATCTTGATGGGTTTACGCAACAGTTCATACGGGACTGTGTCGGTGCTACGGGCAATGAGCTGGGGCAGCGAGGGTGCACTACTACCATTTGTGAGGGGCGAAGGCTTCCGGGTCACTGCTACATCAAGAGGAAGGCCATCATCTGGCATGAGCCCTCCTGGGCCAGGGAGGCGAGCTGCCAGGCGCTTGTTCATCTTACGATACCTGATGAACATGAAAGGCAGCACAAAATGTATAAGAAACACCGTGTGGTGTGAAAATGATTTTGTTTTAACAGCAATATTCAATTTTAAAACATGTTGATATTTGTTAGACTCACTTCTCTAGTTCTTCCTGAGAGTGAGCAAAGGTGCAGCTGGCTCCACGAGGACAGCCTCCCTTCTGCTTCATGTCACGACACATGTATGTCTTGTACTTGCTGTGCTGAGGAGGCTAAAAGACAGACACAAAGTATTATTGGAGCAGACAGCACATATCTTTTTGTGTCATTATGATTAACCATTATTTAAGGATGATGCCTGGCACCACAACTAACAGAGCTGAACCCTCATTAGTTCTGATATTAAACATTACAGTTACGCTTTAGTCCAGATTAACTAAGCAACATGCAAGGGATGTGTCCAAGTTCTTTCTGTGGTCCAGTGGACAGACTCACCTGTTGAGGGTCAGCTCCTTTCTTGCTGTGGTTCTGGATGAAATCCACCAGGCCATGCACCACTGTTTTCACTGCTACCAACCCTTTCTCGAGCTGCTCCCATGTGGGAGGGGGAGCATCTGAGGGGAAACAAATGGACAGATGAGAAAAACAGACTTGTATTAATATTTTAATTGATTGTACCCATTTGTCTCGGAGATGAGTTGTGCATGGGTTGTTTCACAGAGAAACACAACTGACAGCACAAAGTAACATAGTACCACTACAGACAACAACTTCCTCCACTAAGAGGCTGCAGGGCCGAGCAGTCAGTTACCAAGCAGTGATTCTGGAGTAGGAATAAATTAAGCGTCCTGTTCAAGAGACTGTTAGCTGTTTGGCCTTTAAACTGAAAGACAATCGAGTTAAGGAAAATTGGTATTTGAGTCCATACAGTATGTGGTAGTGAAACTTTAAAAAACACAACATTATGATCAAGAAAGCATATGAATGCCCCATTTTTCATAATGGTGCTTAAAAACTGTTTCCATATAGACATTTGGAGGACATTTGAAGACATTTGGTAAATTGAAAATATGGAAAGCTATCATTTGAGGGTGAGTTCAAACTGTAATGTAACAGCTGGGCTCTGGCCAAGACACTTCTTCTTTTGAGCCAATTCATTAGACAAGCTATACTAAATTAACAGGAAAGATATTAGGGAGTGTTAAGATGATACAAAGGCTGTTGTTTGGATTCCAACTCATAACACTGAATCACTACACATATACAAAAACAAGATTCCAGAAGTAGTTTTGTTCTCACCAGGACTGGGATCAATGTTGGCCAGAAGTTCCAGGTGGGGTCGCAGCCTGTTGAGGTTGGCTGGATCTCCGGTCCTCTGCAGTGCAATCGTCAGCTCCTGAACACTCTGAGCAAAAGACGCTGGGGTCTGCAACTATGCCAAAGCAGGAAATAAAAAAAAGGGAGTAAATGCTTTGGTAGGTTTATGGCAGACATAATGTCTTTTGTAGAAACAGCCTCTGATATGAGATAAAAAAGCTACAATGTATAGCGATCATCAAAAAAATATACCAGTATGTACCATGAGGTGGAAACAAACAAACAAAAAACAAACATTTACTTCTTTCACACACCTTATCTATGATTGACTGCATGTGTGACTTGTGAGACTGATCTCCATATAACAGAGAAGACCACTGGTCAGGTGCGATGCGCAGCCCACCCTCCATGGCAATCTGAACTATCTGAGAGTCATGCTCACGCCGCAGAGCCTCGTAAGTACGGAACTCCTCTTTCAGCTGCATCAGGGATGAGTCTTCATCTCGTTTAGTCACCTAGGTAGCCACAGAGTAAAAATGGAAAGAGTTTGGGGTTTTTTTTTAGTTTTTTTCCTCTGTTTGACTTCTTCTGCTGAGAGCTTTTTATAGTTTCACTACTTCTTGATAGCTGCCAGGCAGTGTAAAATTTCCACTAGGGGAACAACACAAAAAACTAACCACAGACATGGGTCACATGTATGAGACAGGGTCACTCTAATACCACATGATGTACACGATTTGTTACAAAATGTATGAAAATTTCTTATGCTTCTTAGTCAGTAACATACCTTGAAGCAGGAGGCCCTGTAGAGGAGCTGCACCACATGGCCTATGCTAGTCTTAGAAGCCTGTGGGAAGCGTGGCTCAAGCCTCTGGACTACAAAGAGAACCAACACCTTCCTGGACAGAGCAGAGCCATCCTCAAGAGCAAGAAGGACCAACTTCAGAGCTTCCTCTTGCATGGCTGCGGGAGGAAAAACACAACCATGACTGACAGCTGATTGCCAAAAGCAAACATTTACAGCAGACAACAGCAGTCTCCCTTCACAGGTAATAGAAAATCACCTACCTGGGCCCAGAAACTGACATCCTCGTGCACGGACAGCAGCCCACAGGTTGGAGGAGAGCTGCTGTGGATTCTGGTGCTGCAAGATGAGTTCAGTGACAGTTCGCTCACCCAGAGAGCGGGCGGCTCTCATGGCTCTCACACGGCCCTCCTCCTCCACCAGCTGGCAGTGGACAAGAGTTACCAGTTTCCTCTGCATGGGTCGACTCAGCATGCTCTGGGCTGTGCTGCTCAAACCCACCCCTGGTAAGAAATAAGACAAGGCGACTGGTAAATAAAGGGAAAATACACTCATTTGCCTGTTTACAACTAGAGTAAACTGATGCAGTCTAATACAAAAGTCCTGCAATAAATCCTGCATAAATCATTTCAGAAAGCTGCTGATTCAACTTCACAATCATTTTGCAATGATGTAGTTTGTTGTGCTGTTGCATTGCACAGACACATATCTGTTATGTAGCTTACCCTTATTGGTATAAATTGAGAGGACAAAAAATTGACATCATGTCATATCAACGCCTCTCTGAAGCAGAATTTGAAAAAATAAACTGTTACTATTATGTAATGCTAAACATTAAACTGTTAATATTACTCAATATTAAACACTGGTGTGTTGCTTCATTTTGGGCATGAACCACATTCGGTCCATCAGGGTGAGGTCTATCATGCTTAACTTCCTTACAGCATATGCATACATCAAACAACATTCATAGGAGACCTTGATGTAACTATGGCACACATGGTTTCCATATAGTAACTCTCACACCTCTATAAAAAAGAGTTAACCCCAGCTACTTCCCCTTTTGCAGTTCCCCCGAGACATCTTTTGAAACTCTTGATCTGTTAAATTTTTATCAACAGGGAATTACAGAAGAAACTGCAGACACAACACACACCTGATTACACAAATGTGTTTATACCTAAAAGACGTAAGACTGTTGTCAGAAGATGAAGTTATTTGTAGGCTACAACTCTCTTTGTTGATACAAGAATGTGTCGGCTTTGTTTTGAGCACCCTGCATGTTTGCCATCCAACAAAGCCCGAAGGTTCAACAGGATTACACTGTTAAATGTTGTTGTTGAACAATAAGGTGGAGACTAATGGCAGCAAGTCTAAATGACAGTGTTATTATGTTTCATTTAATTTATGATTCAAACTATTTTAAATAAACTGACAAAAAATACCTAAGTTACTCAAGTTAGGCTGTGAAAAGAGCAAATTCCAATTGTTTCAATAAGAAATAAGCTGTTATAAGCCTTCAATTATTAATCAGTTATTAATCAATCATTCAGCATTCTTACCAGTCAATCAAGCATATTCAATTGGCATGGCCAATGACTGAATAAAAACTAATTAAATGCTTAAAATTTGCATCCTTAATTTTCACATTACATTCAATGTGATTTTAACTTGATTCTGTGATTGAATAAACTGAATTTGAACGTTATATTTTGACATTCTGTTATTAGCTTTAGGTCAACAATATCTAGAGACTTTTAAAAGCCATTATATCTTTCCAACAAGTCTCCTCGTGACACACACAGATGTTCTAAATGATTAATCAATACAAAGAAAACAACTGTGACCTTTGAATATTATAGTTTTGAAAACAAGTTATGGCGTCATTGACCAAACCAAATTTGGAGGGGCCCTTTTAACCCTCTCCTTCAAAATATAAATTCATTTTTAAATAATCTGAACAAAAATATAATTAATGGTATATTTCTTTAAAGCTGCATATAAACAACATAATAAAATCACACTCAAATCAATTTTCAACATCTAATTATAATCACTTTTTTAATCACAGCTATTAAGATATGTCTCTCCACCATACTGAAAAAAAAGGAAGTTCTGCTTTTCTATTTTTAATGACATCTCATGTTCAACAGATCACTGGCAAGACTTCAAATCAAATGAGCTGATTCAAGCACTAACCACAGGACTCCTTAAAGCCTGATAAAATATTTGAATCTCTTTTTTTTTTTCAAATCCCAAACATGGCATGAATTACATTATACAACGCTAGTATGTACTATATCTACCTATAATTCAACCTATCTGACATATCTGCAATGTGTAATTTAAGATGCCTTCAAGTGGTGCTGTGTTTACGAGAGGAGTCCATGTGACGACCTAGTGATAGATCATATTATTGATCATATTAACAACTCTGTCAGTGAAGATTTTCAGACAACAACAAATTCATGAGTTTTAATGCTTATGTTTTTAAAAATGTTTGTCCTTATGGAAATTACTGATTACTGTTTTACAACCATGTTTTATTCCCCTTTCTTGTTCCTAGCCCGACATTTTTGCACCATTTTTGAGAAGCAGATGGGCCCATGTCCATTAAAATCCATGTGAGAGCAGAATTCTCACATCTTAAACCATGTGAATGCCAATAATATATTGCGTTCTTGACTTCCCATTTCAAAACAACATCCAGAGGTTAATTTAAAGGTCTGTGAGCATAAAAGTAACAAGCATGTGTTTGTGTGTGTTAAGTACCTCGGGTGTTGCTGAGAGGTTTGAGGTAGAGGGCCAGCTCCTCCACACACTGCCTGGCCTCCTCATAATGCTGCGAGTCCTCTGGACTGGTAATCAAGGCAACTGGCTGAGCCTTAGGAACCTGCAGCAGAACACAGAGGGGGTAATAATTAGGACAACCCATAGCGAGAGCTGAAGCCTTTTAGCACAATTATATCTCAACAATGATGTAGTGGAACACACAGTCATCATTTTCTTTCTGTGATCTAATGCAGTGTTTCTTTAACTTTTTTTCCTGGGGACCCACTTTTTAACAATGGAAAAACCACTGTGACCCAGTTCACATTTGGCCTATCATGAAATCTCTGTGCATAACTGAACATTCCTGACCATTTACCGACATTTTCACATCACCTTATATCATGTTGATGTGTTTTACTGAAAACATACACATAATAATATATAAATGAGTGCATTTAGGCTGAGATAACAGACCATCTCATTGTTTTTAAACAAGACAAGTACATAAATGGTTTATAAAAGGTATACTGCAGATTATTTGCAGAATATCTTCCATAATTTTTTAATTATTTGACAACACAAAATTTTTTTTCTCTCTGGAGATGCCAATGTATTGGCTAAAAAACGTTAAACACAGTGCACAAATTTATTAATATCAAACTATCTTTTTGTGTGTGAGGGTTTGTGTGTCAAGTAATTTTTGGCAGAGAAAAAGTGAAATCATATCGTAAAATGTATAAAAGTCAAAGAAGATTTTTGTTTGTGTTGCTATCATCCTACTATCTACTAAACAACATGTCCAAACTACAACCTTGAAAAAAAATTGTAAATTTAGTATGAACACAATCTTCATCTATACTGATCTGTCAAGTATAATCAAACATGTCATTCAACTTTCCTAAGAAGTTCTTTTGGGGCACAACCCTTTTCTGATGCTTTTGTGATGTTTACAGGAGTTCACTCAAGTAAAACTACTTAGTTAGTGATATTAGTTTTCCCCAGGCCTTCCTTACACTCAGGGTAAGGGAATATGAAATTTAGATTTGACTACCATGGACAATTACTGCATTGCGCTCAAGGCTTCTGCTCCATTCTCTGCACATGTTATGGTTTGTTGAACTGCATGTATCCCAAATGACAAAGATAATAACCACAACTTTAAATAGAGCCAATGCACCAGAGAGAAGCATTTCTCATCTCAATATTATGAAGAGTACTGTCCAGACCTGCTCTATATGAAAAGTGCCCCGATGTAACTTCTGTTATGATTTGGCTCTAAATAAATAAAATTGACTCAACTCATCATGTTTGTATTTTCAGGCTCGCATCATGCCAATTTAAATAACTACTGGCATTCAACAAAACTATCAAAAGAACTCACCCATCTTCAGTTTTGCTTTGATACTGACCAAAACGACCTGCAGCTCTGGGGCATGTCATTGGATAAATTTATTCCCATAAACAACAAAGGTACAGAACTACAATAGCAACTTCCTTTTCTATCAGGGTATATTCAATTGATAGGACACTGCACCCGTTTAACCTGAAGGGGTTGGAATCTGCTGGGGCCGCAAAATTCAATTCTGATTCTGAGGGCTATGATGCAATTATAAAATGATCATCAATGAATCTTGATGCATCAAAATTTAAGCCTTTAAACCAGGGGGTGCCAGTCAGATTATATCCATCTGCAGTTGCTCATGCTCAGCCATCCTCACCAAAGCTCGAGAAGTAGCCTAGTTTAGAAAATAAACATGACGCACATCATTACATCCATTATGATTCATCAACAAATTGATTCAGATGTAAGGAAGGTACAGCCCGGCTTACAACGCATTTACAGGTGATCATAATGTGATGATGGGATAATGTCATAATATGAGAACTGGGTTTTAAAATTCAGATTATTATTATTACTTCTGATTATTTCCCCCACCGCTATGAACCTGTATGAGCAGAAATATGAAAGGCACTCAGAAGATATAACAGTCATGACTGTATCAGACACTTAACGGGCTCACTGTCAGTACACAGACATAATCCATCATTATACAGAGTATACCTGGAAACTTGGCCGCCAAAGCCAAAACACCATTAGCTGTGCCTCACCCTGTTGGTCAAACAACGCCTCAGAGACATACTGCTTTACTGATTGTGCCAGCTCTCAGTCAACCAACAGACTTCAAGTGATTGCTCAATGACTGGAGTGTGACTCATAAAGGAATCTCCAAACTATGCGTATCATGTAATTGCCTGTGTGTTAAACTCTAATAAAGTCCATAAACAGTAATTACAGAAAACGTCATACTGACAAAGTACAAATGATATCTTAAAATGCTCCAATACTCAAACACACACACACAAGCTATTATTCTTCACCAAAGGCTAGCATCAACAAAGGCTCTGTATAAATGTTGTCAACAAAAGTGTACAAACACACAAAGGCACGAGTCTTACCTGGCCTCCCACCAGTTGCAGCAGGGCTGTGTTGACAGGTAGCTGCTCGATGTCTGTGCTGATGGCCGTCTGGTCAAAGGGACAGGCCTTACGGTGCAACTTATTCAGGCACATCTTGCAGACAGTATGTCCACAACCCAAGCTGATGGGCCGGCGAACAGTCTCCTCAAATGTCTGTGTGCAGATTGGGCACAGCAGGAACTCTGTCCATTGTGGTGCTTGCACTGGCATGGTTGTATGTGGATGGGACGAGTGTGTGTAAATGTGTGTAAGCTTTAACACAGACAAAAAAAAATCAAATAATATATATATTTATATATGGAAGATTCCACTGGAATCAAGAATTTTTCTTCCGAACTCAATCGTTCTTAAATGTTCTCACACATTGTGGATTTTGGATCACATCGCGTGATAAATACTGAAAAAGAGAGAGAAACATGTGAATTAGAAGAATTGTGCAAACATTGACCAAGTGATTAAGTGATTAAAAAACATGGCTGTGTTGTGTTTGAATGTATCTACAGCTGAGAAATACAGTGAAGGCAGTGGAATGATAAAGTGGGTTTCTCATATGACTACTGATACTTAACAACATTTAGGGCTGAGCAATAAGGCTTAAAAATAATAACTTGTTATTTTTAGCCTAGTCTACAACATATATCGATATACATATTTTCTCTAAAATAAAAAAACATAAATCCTCAAATAATGCAAACATATGATAATCTTACAGAATATGATGCACTGGTGTAGATTAAACTACCTAACAGTAAATAAAAGTTAAAATTAGCGCAACCATTAACAGAAGTAAAATGCACCATATATATTAATGCAACAGTATTATTATTTCAAAAAGATCATATATAATAGAAAAGCACTGACAGGGAGCATTTTACTACACAATTACAACTTTAAGTACATGGAGAACTTTTACTTGCAGACAGTAAAGGATGGACAACATGGACAAAATCAAATATCATAATATTTTGGACCAAATATCTCAGTGCTAAAACAATATTATTGGGATGCCTATTGCTGTTTTTACAGCATATTAACACATTGAGATTTTGTTTTGATAGGTATCAGTAATGTTGAATTTAATGACTAAGTGGATAAAAGCAAATAATAGAACAGCTAAAACAGATTGGTAATTTCAGAAAATTGCATCACTATACTCTAATGCTGCCTTTGAAACCAGGAAAAGACAACACCACCATATCACGATATAACGAGATCCAAAATCTAAGACAATATCTAGTGTCATATTACAATATTGGTATGATGTGGATATTCCCCAGCCCTAACTACAGTAAAAATAAAAAATCTATTCTCTTAAGTCCGTTTGGTTTTGACTGCTCGTCGGTATTCGTTTTACGGGCAACACGAAACAAAAATAAAAAGAAATAAGAGATGACACAGCACATATTTGTAAGATACAGTGGAAACAAGCGACGGAGAAGGATCAAAACAACTGCTGTGTGGCCTACTTAGAGGAGCTGGTTACCACTATGACTGTGGACAAAGGGTCCTGAAGAGGCTAACAACCAAGTCCCTCTGCGTTATCTTAACTTATCATGAAGCTAACGTTTGCTATCATAACTGGGTAACATTATGCTACACTCACCTAATTTATTTCTGTTAAACGTGTTTGCTATCACGGCTGCAATCTTGATGGTAAACTCAGTAATGTTTTATTTGATACTGAGCGATACGTTAGCTAGCTAATTGTAGGTAACGTTAGCTTACTTTTAGCAAGCTAAGCTATGGGTGGCTAGCTTGCTAGGTTGGCTAGCGAGCAAACGTCGTCCGTTAAAATATAATTCCGTATAATCAAAATCCAATCATTGTTTGCTCATGATACAGTTATTATTGAAATAGTAATTATGAGTGGGAGTCCGTAAGACTGCCAAGAACATTAGTTACCATCTCGTGTGTTGGTCAAGGAAACGATAGCTAGACGAAGCACAGTGACACTGGAAAGTGGAGCCATTTGACTCTGAACAGCGAGATTATGTAACGCTAGCATCCGAAACTACCTAGCAACCCAACTGCCTTCAAAATGTATTTATTCTCACCAGATGTACTAATTCACTTGTAATCAAAATGTTTAAACTCAGGAGTGGTCACATTTTTCGGAAACAGCTAGGTTAACTCTTCTCGTCTGACTCAACACAGCCTGGCGAACAAACCTTACTCCTCCCTCAAGTAGCAGTTAGCTTGTTAGCTAGCCAGCGAGCTACCTTTCGTGTTAGCAACAACTAACCATAGCTATGCGTCATTAATGTGGCTTAAAACAAAATATGCAACTTATACCATTAGTTTCCATCAGAATAAATAGATCATTGTTGTCGATGCTACTCACTCATTCCAAAAGCCTTGGAAGATTTTCATCTTTCTTTAGGAAATTGTTGCGATATTTTCTTGCCATGTCGACTGTGCAGCTTAGCTGCTGCCGAGGTTTGGGGAGGGTGTCAACTCGACAACAGGCTCACTAGCCGGTTACAGCTAGCTGAGCAAGGATGTGTGTGTGTGTGTGTGTGTGTGTGTGTGTCTGTGTGTGTGCGCGCGCGCGTGTCTCTGTGTTGCCAGATTGGTTTGATGTACAAAGATGATAAGGAATGCCTAAATATTAACTATAATAAACATTACAAGTGAATCAATAAAAAAAAGCAGCAACCGTATTGCGGTTCTCGACCATTTTCAATATGACATAATAGTAAAACTCTCTCCTCTGCCTTAAATTAAAGAAAAATTAAAGCAACGGCTCAAATAACAAAAAATAGGTATGTCCTAACTCGGTAAACCGCAACAAGCCTTGACATTAATTTAAATTTATTTAAATTTAAAGTGTACATCACGCTTGAATGATGTAGAGATTTTGTTCTTTGGAGGTTATATGTAATAACTTCTAGTATGGTTGTGTATATGTCCACATCATCATTATAATGGTGATGCCGTATATATGTTATTGGTATTTTAATGACAATGAACTGTGTGACCTTAGTGTAATTTAATGTCCTTAATGCTCGGGTAGTATTGTTCACCAAACATTCGTGCCAATAGAGTGAATTGAACTGAACTGAGAGAGAGAAATACATGCAATCCAATGCACTTATGAGGCAAAAAAAATAACAATGTTGTAACAGTGTTGTAATGTTGCAAATAATATGTGTGTGCTCAGCAATATATTGACATCATATTGAATCGTGATAGATTTTATATATCATTATATTGTCATATGGATAAGTGTTGTCTTTTCCTAGTTTTAAAGGCTGCAAAGTGATGTGATTTGTCTGTTTGCCTTTACCCACTTAGTCATTATATCTACATTACTGATGATTATTTTTAAAAAAAATCATTATATTAATATTTTGTGAAAGCACCAATATTCATCCCTATTGCTGCAAAATATTGTACCCCTTGGAGTACCCAATATGTTGTCAGTCACACCCTACATAATCAGTGATTATGTATATCCACCAATCATGATAGGTTTTCTAGCTGTATCACCCAGGCCTAATATGTGTGTGTGTGTGTGTGTGTGTGTGTGTGTGTGTGTGTGTGTGTATACATATATAGGTATATATACATGGTGTGTTTGTTGTCCAGTATTGTTTTCCAGAGCATAATGCAAATTATTTTTTATTTTTTTAGTTTATAGGCATCATTTTATGTATATTTGATACTTTTTTTATTTAAAGGTTTATTTAACTGTTTTTGTTTAAAGTTATTCATATTACTTAAACTGCAATTGCAAGTTCACTGTTTCTGTGCCCTGATATCATTTTGGATTTTACATATATATATAAAGGCTAAATAAAGAATATCAATTGATATCGGATTTTTTTTTTTTCTTCCTTCCTGGTATCGACAGTGGAATCGACCCTCAAATTTCAGTATAATTCGGGCTGTAGTTGCAAGCATACAGGTTTTTGATTACAACATACACATAACACTGCAGCTAGTGTGTGTTAATAGGGCAAGCTGCAACAGGTTGGTAATGAGATAACTCATCTCCTCTCCGCAAAATAAATAAAAATGATGTCATATCGTATTGTTTAGTGACTGGATGTGCTTGCATATCTAAAACAATACAATTTATCAATATAGTTTTAATATTCTGTAATTTTTAAGCTTTTTAAACTCATGATAATGCAGCTAAAACTCTGTCCGCTCAGTCTAACTCATTTTAACCCGCACAAAGAAACCTCAAATCAACCAAATAGACGGAAAACAGTCCAATCTGGCAACACTGGTTTCCTTGCGCGTATCTGTATGTGGTAATGGCGCCCTCTACTGGCACTGAAACAAACGCACAGCAACGACACATAACTGAGCAACATCTGTCAGAGGCTGATCACATCTGGGGACTGTGACAACTGGCAAATAGAACATTGTCCCAATTAGGTTGATTGTGCACGACTGCACACGTGTGAGTGTGCACACGCGTCTATGAAAATACACACACGCACACACAAACACAGAAAGAGAGGGAGGGAGTGAGCTGGGGTGAATTGAGACAGAGGGAGGAGGGTTCAGCTGTATTGACAAATAAGAATCAGCCGACAGTTGTTTTTACGATGCAAAATTTGGCCTATATTCTCCAAAACACATCATAGCCGGCATCCTCACATTAGAGTCATCGAAATATCTCGGAAATGACAAGAGACTGGGGGTGTCCCATTTAGGCTGAAGCCCATTAATCCTTTCTAGTTTTATTTTTTCTTTTCTCTTTTTCATTGGCTCATTACTGTGTGCAGGGAGTTGGTGTGTGTGCTCTGTACTTACGCAACAGAGAGCTTCACTCGGCAGCGGGTTTGCGAGGCAAGGACGAAATTAAAGCAGACATTTTTGTATTCCATTTTTGTCTAATCCCACTGATTTCTGAAGGGATTACCGGACCAATCATGATTGAGAGGCCGCTGCTGGCTCGCCTGACTCTGCCTGGACCGGGAGCTGCTGTGTAGACAGAGAGGGGAAGCACGGCACAGGGATCTGGAGCAACACTGACAAATGTGATTTGGTTTCCTTTTTTTAACCGGAGGGGAAAGTTGTTCCGTTTTCTTCGACCTGAGGATGCGCGCTGCAAAATGTGCACAGTCTGGCGCAGGTTTTTGTAACTTATATTTGTGCAGTTGCACCTGAATTTATGGCAACTTTTCTATGATGGTCAACGCTGGAATTGTGTTTTAAAGGACACCGTCTTCACTAAATATCCAGGTACACTATTCATATTGTGTGTCACTCCATTTATGTAACTAAATCTAGTTTAACTGAATGTGCTGCGAGGCTTACTTTGTTCATAATGTGAATTATATTCGTTAAATTGGCTTTTTGCAAGGTGTTGTCAAAATAATCAACATCAAATTTAAACAAATTCATTTTTACCAAGGCTGAATAATTAATTTATCAGCTTTCTTAGTGAACAGGTGATGATCTACAGAGTAAATTTTGTTTAATATTATTGGGATTAACAAAAAAAATATATATAACATAGTTTGTTCGTGCAGGGGGCTCAGTTGCAGGCAGCAGTTGCTTATTCTCATTCTGAAGGATTATCCTGTCCAGTGCAAAGTAATCAGTGGATAAGGCAACGTGACTGAATCCACATTACATATCTCTTCACCAGGCAGATCAGATAGAAAGAAGCCGGTAGCCAGAGATGTAGAACAGATGTAACAGACATGGTTGTGTCGTGCATATTTTAAAAACTTGTTTTTTTTAATCTATTCTCTGTAAAAACAAACTAATATGTGTGTGGGCTATACCTTTAAAATTTTAAGTTAACTGAATTTGAAAAGGCAAGTTGAGTTTTTTTTATTCGAAACAAAAAACTTCTAGTCAAATAAACTTGATACTACTTCAGTTGTAAGAGAACATGCTCAATAAGCTTATGATATTAGGTTACTGTTCATTCACACAGATTAACCAGGCAGATCAGATAGAAAGAAGCCAGTAACAGAGACGTAAAACAGATGTAACAGACATGACTATATCTGAATGCATTTAAAAACCTCATTTTTTTTTAAATGTACACAAATCAGTATTTGGTATGCCTTCAGTTTTAAGTTAAATGTATTTAAAAAGACAAGTTAAGGACTTTTTTGTCAATATTCGATGCAAATTATATTTTCTAGTCAGATAATCTAGTTGTACTCTCAAACAATGCATGCTACGAAGTCTGCTGATCATATTTCCTTGGAAACACAATTCATTCAACATTCATCATTGAACTCCTTCCATTCGAGTTAAAAGACTTCCAGACCTCCAAAATGAGCACTAGAAATTTTAAGTTTGATCAACTCAAATAAATAAAACCTGCATATTTGCATTATGTTCATGAAAAAAAAAATCCAAGTTTCCAAGTACATTAATTCTATTTATTATTTCAAGTTAGAAGACTTCAAGTGAGAAGAACTCATGTCTAACAGAAATGAACTGTTCTGATCCAAATGTTTAAGTTTACTTAATTAAATAAACTTGTATATTTACATTAAATTCATAAGAAAATATTGATAGATTCCACAAAATTCCTATGTGATTTTTTTTTACAGTGATCTGTCTGGACTCTTCTGTGCATCACCAGCCAATGGAGGAGGAGAAGGTGGTTGAAAACATCCAAGCACAGTCCAGTTCCCCTATTCCCGCTGGGCTTCCTATTAACTGGGGACTCATCACTGGTCCTGTCCAGCCTGTTCTCCCAACACCCTCTCTGAGCACCCAGCTTCCTCCTCCTCAGAGTTCAGCTGTGCACGCGCTACAGACCAAGGTGAAGTCACTCACACAGAGAAGGACAAGAGGGAGAGACAGAGAGAAAGAAAGGTTGGACACAGAGGTCTTGGTGAGCAGTCCAGCTGGGCAGATTTCATCTGAAGTCCTCCTTAGACAGAGGCCCAGAGGAAAGGCTCAGTTATCCTTGCCTGCTTCCTCGTGGCGATCTGGTGCTGCAAAGGTCTTGAGCAGCAGTGATGAAGAGGAGGAGGTAGAGGTGCAGGTCAGGTTGGAGATCCACAGCCCTCCAGCTGAAACACAAGGAGATCAACTGTTCCAGGGTGGAGAGGACACTGAAGAGGAAAGGTCAGAGAGAAATGAGGTTCAGCCCTTTGGACTCAAGGCGGGTACCAGTCTGGAGAGTCTCCTGTCTGATAATTCGAGCAGCAGTAAGGATGACCCGTCCCCTCCTCCTCTTCCTGTGCTCTCCTGCTGTCCTATCACCACCTCTGCTTCTGCAGCATCCTCCAGTTCTTCCACCACGTCAGTTAGACACTGGGCACCACCCAAGGGCTTCTGGAGGGTGGCACGCCCCGAAACATTGCTTCTAAACGGTGTCGCCCCTAAGAGCGTCGCCTCCACCTTACCTTTGAAGGACTACACTCAGACAGAAGCGCTGTCAGGGCCTCAGAGGAAGTCCAAACAGGCTGACACAGTCACCAAGAGTGACGTGGGAAGCATGGTGGATGGCAGCGATGCATCCTCAGAACTCAAACAGTCGGACAGTGTGGAGGGCTTCCTGGACAGGTGTGAGCAGAGGGAGGCAGACAGCAAAGGAATGTGCAGTTCAGACAGCTGGGAGAGCATGTCTTCACAAAGCGGAGTACTGTCTGCTGATGAGAAACTGAAGGTGAAACAGAGGGCCTACGCAAAGTTGAGAGGAAGACAACAAAACTGCAGGGAGGACAGGGAGCAGAGTGGAGGAGAAGAGACGACATACAGAGGAGGGGATTGTAAAGGTAGGCTTCTGAGTGAAACCTACTCAGTGATTAAAGGACGGAGCCATAAATAAGAGAGCTTAGCAAAGCTTAACTTTCATATTTTTTTATTAACATCCAGCATCACACACATTTTTCTCTAAACTTAACCAGGTGTTTTTTTGTCCCTAAACCTAAGCAGATCTTACACATTGAAAACATATTTAGCTTGTACAATGTGCACAATAAAGAAATGATGTAGACAAATCTTGTGAGAGTTTTGCAGATCTTGAGTTCCTTTCTAGACATGGCTGAGAGTAACCGAAGAAAAGTGTTTCAGAGTTTCCCAAACTCTATAACACAACATTCAAAACATACCATGATCTTACCAATAAATGTGAATGTGATGTTTGTATCATATAATTTGCAAACTTAGGTAAATCAAATGTTAAGGTTATCTTAGCGGTTAGCCACTCTCTGCACTCAAACTTGCAGTGAGCTAAAAGCAAATTTCTCATCATGTGAAAGCGCTTTATTCTGCACATTGTCTCTCTGCTTTTAAGGTATGAATATACCGTTGCCATTTTTCTTCTGCTGTCCAAAGTTTAGATGACTGTCAACTTAAACTTACACAAAAAAAAAAATGAAGTGAAGTGAAGTGAAATGAAGTGAAAAAAGGAAGTTCACCAGGGAACCAAGCTGGCTCAACTTCGTAGTACAGAGCAAAAAAAAAGGGCGTGATTTATGAAGGGTCATTTCTATCAAAACTACTTGGCTCCGATAGATTTCTCACTTTATTGTTAACATAATGCAGCACCTGCAGGTATTAATAGAAGTCTACTTTTTCTTTAAAAGCTTGACTTAAGGGTTTGAGAGATCAACCGGAGACCGAGTCACAGATAAGATCCCCTCTCCTCATCTTGAGGTGGCTTTATTTTTAGTCCAGTGATGAAGGGATTGTATTACATAGAAGGACAAAGTGTTATAAAGCCTCTGACTGTAACGTTAAACTGACTACTGAATCTAGACTATTACATCCTTGTGTGAGTTAAAAAATAAGCAAAAACAGACATTTGTTGATCTACTTCAGACAACAGTCCACACTGGTTAAATGGCAGGTTGGTGGCTCGGTGATAGTTTTATATAACCATTTGCAGCTTCCCTGTTAAGTGCAGTGAATGCTGTTAGCTGGTAACTATGTTGTGACTAGTATTTTCTGCGGCTTCAGAGCTGAGCTGGTCTGTTGCCATTATGAGTAGAGATGGAAAATTCAGGTCAGTGCCTCAAAATAGCATTTATACATTATAAAGCTTTTTATTATTATATTATTTATATCATTTTGTCTGCTTAGGACACTTTTACAACCATTTAAAGTTCCTCACACAAGCCTTTTGTCTGTCTCCACATGATGGTGTATAGAAATGCAGTATGTAACCTGGCTGATTCCCAGTGTTGAACAGATGTCAGATGTGCAGATGTGCATGCGGGTGTTGCTATTATTAGCAGTCAGAGCAGTGGGGGAAGTGTCCCTGCTTTTGTATCAGTCTGTCTGTGTGCTAATGGATGTTTTTGTGTGCATGTACAGGGACAGATTAAGTATTTCCTCATACCCTGTATTAGTAATACTGTATATTGTGTCCCGTGTTTGTGTCAATATCAATACAGTGCAAGACATGTGAGTAAATAAGTGAAGATCAGGTGATCCCCCCCCCTCTCTTGTCTCTGGGAAATCTGCTGTCATCTGTCCCTCAGTAGTTGCATAACCTGTGTTTTATAAAAATGACATTAAGGATAAGTCAGGGATAACCTATGAGACTGTCACTGAATCTAATGGTATGAAAATCCTTATGATAATACAAAGACCCAATTATTTTAATACCCACATGTCCCTGTAGGCCATATTCTGCCTGATGGCTCGCTTGGCAGTGACGTTTGCCCAAAACAAGCATTAAGAACTGAGCCATTAGTAAGAATAAGACACCATGTTATATGAATAGTACACCAGGTTTAGCCACATGTAGAGCGAAACAAATAGAGAGAATCCTTGTTTTGTGGGCTTAATACCTTTACAGCAGTTTTTAAAGCGTTTAAATCAGAGTTGTATCCATATCAGATATGCTGAGATTTGTACTTTTCCTGTTTTGTGCCAGTCGCAGGTGCCCATGGGGTTTTGGACAGCTCAGACTCAGCCATTCTTGCTCAGGAGCTTGAACCCTATCTGAGGTGAGCAATGCAATGCTTCTTTATGTGCTTGGCAGAGGTGGTGACACATAACTCCTATGCACTATTTATATCCTCTCCTCATAAATTCAACTCTTACAGATCCACTTGTGGGAATTTAGAGTCTATTTTTCCCCCAGATTGAAGCAGCCTCAGCGTCAAACAAGCTGCCAAGTTGTGTACAATCAAAACAAACATTGTGTCAGCAGGGTCTAATAACTTTCAAGAGGTGACGCAGGCATGAAATAGGATATATTCATGAGGAAATATAACTGTCAAAACTGAATATTGATGAAGGGTGATATTTTACCCAAATAACATGAAATGAAGCTCTTATTTGCAAGAAAGGGAATAAATTATTGGAACTGAAACACCACACAAAAACTGTGACTTGTAAGTCACTGCAAATGAAACAAAATAAATAAATATAAATAAATTTGTACAACTGATCAATAAAGACCCAAAACTTTTCAACATAGACTTATAAGTTATAAAAGCAGTAGGTAACCACTGTAAGGAAACCAGGATCGGTAAGATGCGTTCATGTTTGACTAATACCGCTAATACCACACAATGTGAAAATATTCCACTCCAAGTCCTGCATTCAAAAGTTTACATAAGTTAAAGTATCAAGTATGTAATATTATGAGCAAAATTCTCTTAAAATGTATGTATGTAATGTAACATGTACTAATTGCGTAGTTTAATGGTCCCTGTTAGTGTTTTACTCTTTATTAATGATATTAATATTACTGCTGCCTTAATATGTAGGTTGCATAAGCTGGAGATGTTTATGGCTGAGATAATTTTAACCAGCCTACTTTATATACTGTTTGGTGGCTTAATCTGTAGCAGTGCATTATATTCTATAAGATCATTCTGTTTGTAGCAACTTTTTATGAGCTCGGAAAAACAGCCATGTTTTTTTAATTTAGTTTTTTAAAGGTTGATTTAGCCTAAGATGTAAGAGAATTAATTAAACCCATAAAGAAACACTTAATTCAAATTCAAACTTTCCAAATTTGGAGATGCATGGTTTTCATTTGACATGAAGGGCATGAAAAATTGCAATTGAAAAACACATGTAGGGGAGAAAAAAGAATATTTGCCTCTGAGTTGTAGTGTGGTGGAAGAATTGAATGGAAATTACTAAAGAAAGTTCCTCAAAGTTGTATTAAACTTAAATACTTAAGTACAGTATCTGAGTAAATTTACTTAGTCACATTCCAGTGCTGATGGTAAAGTGTATTATAGTTATCTTCATTATAAACTACCGATTAAAACAGCTGCACATGGAACCAACACAGTCTGCTAATTATATTGTGTTTGTCAGTGTTGGGATAAAACACTGCCATGACAAACTGTAATCTATTGAAATACAATATGTTTTCCTCTCGTCCCCCCGGAGAGAATGAATCACACTCAGTCCATTACAAGGATAATCCACATGGCTGGTGTATCATGCTATCTTTATCACTGGGCCAGGGGATAAAGACAAGTACAGACGATGAAGCACAATGCAGAGCAGCTTAGCTGCTGGGCGTGAGGATAGATGGATGGATGACGTTTCTCTCTGATGCTCACCACCAGTGCCACGCCCCAGTCTATCTATCTGATATTACATAAGGCAGCTTAGGAAGACACTGCTTGAAGTCAATCTGTGGGGAATATGATGTCGCTGGATATGTCACAACATACCATAAGCTTTGCACATTTAAAGCCATCAGTGAATATTAAATTTCACTCAAACACATGGTGATTTAGCCTAGTCTCATCATACATTCAACTCTGTCCATCCCCTCAGTTTCGTCACCAAAATGATTCATTTTTCACTTTTTCTTGATCATCAGGTCGCTTCTTGTCATCAACGATGAGCTTCCTCTGAGCCCAAGGCATGAGCAAGCCAAGCTTCTCCTGGAGCGAGCGCGACTCAAGGCTCGCTCCAATCACATTAAAGGGGATCGCCCCTGCAGACGCTCCCACTCTGATCAGAGAGCCGCTGCGTAAGTGGGCTGCATCTGCATCTTCTATGCTGCTATGACATCTTTTCACAAGTTAGATGTTAGAGACTGTGAATGTCCCACTTGCGCCTCACAGTTTTGCATATGCCTGCATGAGTATGAATCAGTGGTGTGATAAGTTCCATTTGCTGACAAGTTAATACCTTTTCTGCAAATTGCTCTGTTGCTACCATGGCCTGTGCCTTTTAGCCTCCTTTATCTATTTATGCCTCAGTTTCCCAACCCTGTGTCTCCCTTATCTTTCTCTCTGCTTTGCACTTGGCATGTTTTGGTAAAGCAAATGTTGCATAACTGAAAATAAGTTAAAGCTTTGCAACCTGGCTGTGATTTGCAATTACAGAGGTGACAGTTTTGAGAAAGTGTTTGGTGTCATTCTGTTTATGTAATAGTGTATGTGTCACACATTTTGTTCCTGAAATCCACTTATGTCAGCAGGATGCTTTCACCTGATTTAGAATTAGGAGCATTTGCAATGAATCCTTCATTCATGACTGCACATCTTTCTAACCTGTTGTGAAACCTGTGGCAACAACATGTACTGTATGTCTCATTGGGATTTATCCTGTCATTCATTTATTTACTCACCAAAACTCTGGTGATAGGCTCTTTTATGTACCTGGACTGTTTCTTAGACCAGTTGCCGATATTCGGTTTCACCTTATAACCAGTATGAATGGGTAAACATATAAGCATAGAGGAGCAGCCTCATATGCCCCATCCCCTCCCTGTTGCTTTGCATTTACACTGGGACCTTGTTCTGACTAATTTACTTAATTAAAGATTAACCATGGCAATTATTGTATGGGAGCGAGTAAAATTTGACTTTAGGCAAGTAGATTTCTGATCCTCTTGCTTGACTGGAAAAGTGAAAAGAAAACATTAACGTTAAACCCTGAGAGCTAATTGAAAATCTGGCTCGACATTTAATAAATAGAAGCAGGGATTTAAAATAAAATTCTGTTTTTTGAAACTTTTCAACAGATTGCTTTGCCAAAGCAGATGGAAAAATGTTCCTTCTACAGTTTTAGGACAGTTGGGTGAATTGTCTTTGGAAATTTTATGCATCATTATAGGATTAAGATATTAGAGATTAAGACCATTTCCCAAATCTTTAATAGAATTGGGAAAGATAAGCGACCTTCTTTAGATAGAAGGCTAATTATGCTTTCATTTTGCCTCACTTTTAAAAAGTACTAGCTCAACAAAAATTAAATTCTCCTACTGACAAAATATCTGTTGCTTTAATATGCTGTGATATGCACATCTGTGTTATTTCTTGCAGAAAGAAGCAGCAAGCTGAGCCTCCACCTCCAACATCAGTGCAGAAGGCTGTTCAAACCAAAGAAGACCTTCCAGTTCAATCTGTACCTGGCCCCCTCCTTGTCCCCAATCAAAGAGACACTTCCCCCAGTGACCCAGGTGGCCGATCCAGACGCTATGGTTGCTCACCCACACGGGTACGCTTCGAGGATGAATCAGAGAAAGAGGCAGAGTCCCGTTACTTGGATAGAGTGAGACAGCGGGGCAGGCCAGGGATGCCCAAGTCCAAGAGTAAAGAAAGTACTACAGACTCGAGCAGCAGCGGTTCAGAGAGGAGCAGAAGCCATCGAAGTGTCTCTATGCCGCCTGCACAGAAGCAAGAAGATGTGGTTGTCAGTGTTGAACCAACAACAGTGATTAAAGAGATAATAGTGTTGGTTAAGAAATGTGAGTCATGTGGCTCTGTAGTCAGGGAACCTCAGCCAGCCTCGTCACCATTAGAGCCACAGAACGCTGAGCCGCAGCATCCGGCAAACCCTGAGGACACGAGGGGAAAAGCAGTTCCCCACTGGGTGCCTCCAAACAAGCCAGAGCCAAGTACTCGTCCCAAAGCTCCTCTAACTGTCACTTTTGCTGGCGCTTATGTGCTGGGGGAAAATAAAGAGACTAGCACAGGGTGGAAGTCATCAGGGTTTGGGAAACTTAGGCGAAGGAGCAGGAAAGGAGAGAGTCGGCTGGAGTCTGGCCACGGCCCTTATGGTCCGTCATGGGCTCAGCGGCGTAACTCAAATCCCAGGAACAGGGTCAACTTGAGCAGAGCTGTTTCCTTCGCCCCAGGTAGCCCCATTGCTCTGGAGCCCTGTTTGCTTGAGGCCTCTGGTGGACAATCACCTGCCCCAGCACTGCCTATAAAGTCAGCCCTGAAGTCAAGTTCAAGGAATCGCTCAGCTGCAGGTCAGTCCACGGTTCAGTTCCAGATGACTTCAAATCAAGGAGGCGAGGGAGGATCCCAGCACTCTGGCATCCTGGACTCTCTAGAGGCAAGAAGGGAGTCTCCAGTGGCTTTAACCCAGGGGACGCCTGCAGCAAACAACCCAGTGCCCTGTATCAGGCCCTCCACCCTGAGGTACTCCCCAGCCAGGCTCTCCTCTGACCTGCCATCTGCTGATCACTGGGATGCCACTCCAGATGGAACAGGTGAGTGGTCATTGAAACGTGCAGAACCATGGACAGATTGGTGCTATATTAAATCTTAAGTTAAAATAGGAGGAGTCTAAAGCTGCGTTTCCACCCAAAGTACCTGGGAGGATTGTTGCTTGCATTTCCATTGCTATCTAACTTGTGAAGATCAGGTAAAATTAAAAAGTAGTGCCCCCCAAGCACGGACTTTTGGTAGGGTAAAATAATGTTCCTAGAATTTGATTTAGACAATGGTCCTTGCAATGGAAATACACTTAGTTCCTCCAAAGGATTTTAGTCCTTGGGGAAAGTTCTTGTGGTGTAGTAATTTCTTTTGGAAAGCAAAACACAAAATCTCTGGATTACCTGTTTAACATAATTTAACATAATTCATTGTATTTATAAACAGACTGGCAGAGGTAAGGCTGATTATACAGTATTTATCTATCAGAAGTTTGAGTTTTCAAACTAGTTTCACTTTAATTACTATAAATACATCATGTGTTATGACTTGATTTTATATCAGATGTCTTTAATAGTAATGAAATAGACTTTCAGTGTTAAATCATATCAATATCTTTGATCAGACTAATATTTTTTATAATGTTTAACTGTTTGTGGGGAGTTTTTCTTTGTCTAAACTGAGGGTCTAAAGGGTGTACAGTCTGAAAAGCACCTTTGAGGCAAATGTGGGATTTTGGGCTTTATATGTATATGAAGTGACTTAACTTGTATGTGTTTAAATATCATCAAAACTATACATAAAGTAAAATATACTTCCTAGAAGTAGGAAGATCGCATAGAGAGTTCAGCACCTGGAGGAAGGAGAAGTCCTCAGATCCATCTCTTAAGTAGTATCACCACAGTTTACTTATACTGTAAACAGTCCTGCATATAATTAACAGTATTAACGGCAAAATATACTGAAATATCAAAAATAAAAGTGCTCACTATGCAAACAAGAATAGGCAGATGAATTTTAAATATACTGGATTATTATTCTTTATGAATTTTATATGTATAAAGTGGCATTTTATATGAGACCTACTTAATTCTCATGAAGTAAAATACAAGTACCTAAGGTTGCACTTCAATGCAGTACTTGATTACAGGAGAGAATATTTTAGAGTGATTCTCTGACATCAATTCAGTACATCCTTTTCTACCAGCAGGTCTGAGTGGAGACCTTGGTTCTGGTCCCGAGTGTCGTCCTGCTCTGCGGGGCCTGGCTATGTCTCGCGCTGAGGACCTCAGAGCAGAACTGTTGAGAGCAGAGCATCTGAAAGCTGAGGCCATATGGGAGGAAAACTCTGATGGCTCCAGGTAAGCCAAGATAACAACGCTCATGTCGTAGCTTAGACAATAAATCCCTTGCCCTCACCAACGCTGTTCCCAAAGCGACCTGAGCGTGCCAGACTGGTAGCAGTTAGGAGATTAAAACCCTGACCTACAGTCCACAGGATGTTATTGTTACAAATATTCTGTGAACAACAAGACAATCCTGCCCTCTTCTGGTAATGAAAAGCCTTACATGTTAAGGCCATTTATCACAGAGTGATGAAACCATTAGCAAAACTACAGGAGTGCAATGCTACCACAGCTAAATCTGCAAAGTTTTTAATCTTTTTTTTATATAGTATAATCTCAGTGTTCTTGCAGCTGCATTGAATAGTGCATTCTAAATAATTTAGATTTGATTTTACCCCAGATCGCCCCCAATAACTGAATTTAATTCCGACTGCCACTATCATATTCAAGTTTCAATAAATGGTCTTATTACAGTGAAATGGCAACTATTAGGACTGATATCTTCTTCACACATAAATACAACAAGATATTTGATTATTTCTGTGGACTTGAAATCATTTTTTATTTCATTGCCTTGCTGCACTGGCATTTGTCCTTCATGCCCTTAAAAACTGACAACACCTGAGGCCAAGTGGCCTTGTCCCAAAAATGAAAAAATTCAAGGTCTGCCAGTTCTGTCTGCATAATATTCAAACAGAACAGGCAAAAATAACACATTTATACTGCTTGCAAAAAAACTGCTTATTTTTTAATGGGTATGTCTGTAAAGGGGAAACTTCCAGGCCATAGAACTAGTTTTCATTCATATATTTTGAGGTGAGAATACAACACAAAGGACCCCTTTGAAACTGACCATGCTGTTTTTTTCCCTCGCCAAACTTTAGCCTAGCTTTGGAGCGTTATTTGGCCCTCTTTCCAACAAGACGGCATGACGTGGTTTGTGCCAATGGATGCCTTAGGTCCCCTATTCCCAAACTGGGACACATGTACCCCCAGGGGTGCGTGAAGTGATGTAGTGGTACACACAAAAAAAAATCCCAAAATACAGGCACAGACTGTGTGTGGAAAACAATTCGAGACTCAGCCTCTGTCAAATTCAGCCAAACATTGCAGAGTTGTAAGTGTGCTCTCAAACACATCCTTCTCATTACCCTTTGTCAAGTATTTCTCCTAGTGGCTTCTATATAGGCAGGGTATCTATGTATGTGTGAAGGGGTTTACGAACATGAAAAAAAATCGTATAAGATTTGGGGGTGCATACTCGTAGCTGGACATCTGAAGTCGTATGGTGCTGTAAAAAGTTTGAGAAACACTGCCTTAGCTCATCTAACTTCATATGATACCAGTATCTTCACGCTTGCTTTAAGACTTTAACACTTAGGCCTGCTCAGAATAATAATCATTTTACCAAATGCGCTGTGCTTGGTAGTTTAGCTGGGGATATAATTGTGTCTACATGATTAAAATCTGAGTCCATATTACCATCTAGTTAAAAAATATGAACTAAACCTTTGTTTTACAGAAAGATGGATGGACGGCCAAAGCTCTTCCTGCGTCGCTTCTTCTCCTCCATTGGTCTAAACAGTGTCGGCAGACTCGTGAAAGGAGGGCGTTCCAGCAGCATGGAGCAGCTCAGCATCCCCACTGCCCCGCGGGTCAACTCTGCCTCCCCGAGCCCCACACGCAGACCACAGCCTACCATCCGTATTCAGAGAACGCCCTCACTGCAAACCCTGAACACGGTGAGCCACGACGCCAAACATTTTTTATGCCATGTTGTGTTTTGTTCAAACTCCTGTACTGCTCTTTTGTTATATTTCACCACATCAAATAGAGGTAGTTTTTACCTCAAAAAGGCGGGTTGTAGGGAGAACACATCATATTTACCTGTCTTTAAACTTCCAGTTCGGCTTTGAAGTACCTTTCTTTCACTATTTATTTGCCACAATGGACCCAACCAATACTTTGAAGTATTACCAACCTCTCTGCCTGACACTGGGAGCACAAATAATGCATTCCAAGTTGTCCGTGTTTCCTTCCACTTTATGTGGAAGCCAGCCTTTTTGTCCTCTTGGCAGCTGCAAGAGTACACAAAACAGATGTAAACAACTTTCTGCTCCAGCCAATCACAGCCTCTATTAGCATAGCGCGCGTGTGTGTGTGTGTGTGTGTGTGTGTGTGGTGCCAAACACACACTTGTTAGTTTTAGAGGGCTGTTAGAGCCAAAAAAAAAGGTTTGGTTCCAAAATCTGATCTGGTGAATTTTGCCAATATGAAAAACACAATTTGTTACAGTGCCGTTCATTTGCCACTAGGTGCTGCCACTGGCCCAACTGCGCAAAGCCTCCTCTGTGCAGAGTTTAGAGAGGAGAACAGAGCGTTCAACAATACTGGGAGAGGTGCAGATACCATATGGCCTGGCGCCCAGGTAGGTGTCAAAAAGAAAGGAAAAAGAAAGCAGAGAGAAAAAACACATACTTCATCAGTTAAGCTGAATTTCTGCTGTTACAGCCCCGACAGCCCTCAGATCGAGCTCCACCGGGCCCTGAGCGTTGAAGATGTGCTTGCCTCCAGACTTGCACGTCCAGTCGGCCGGGTCACCCAGGCTTTCTCTGATGGGACCCTCCTCCTGGAACTGGTCAGACCTCCAAACGGGCCCTTTGGTTTCGTCATCTCAAGGGGCAAAGGTCGACCGGACACAGGTAATTTTTCTAATCCATGTTCTCTTCATGTGCACTGTCTTGTGGAGGTTGGTTTTGCAGTTGTTTAATTTAGGTGGTTTCTTTATTCCCTTAGATAAGTGCCAGGTTGTAGACCTTTCTCGCAGCAGCCATATTGATATGAAAATGTAGGCTAAACACAGATGTAATCAATGATGATAATTAAGACGCTGTGACTCTCACTTGGTCTGAATGGAACAAAACTTTAATTAGTCATTAACAGTATTCACCTACTATTTCACAGAAGTGGAAAAAGTACACACTTTTTTTTTTTTTTACCAGACGCACAAACACGTGTAAAAAAGGCTCTGGTACAAGTAGAACATCTGATTCAACTTCCTTACTCAAGTCAACTTGAACAAAGTAATGTATAAATATATATATAAAAGCACAAAGTGGCCCACTGATGGACATTTCTATGGGCTGCTTCTTTGTAAAGCTAAGTGAACCTCACCTTTTCCCCACGGGAGAGTCTCCCTCTTTTGTCTGCTTTGTCTTGTTAAGTCTGTTGTGTGTGATATTCACCAATGGACACACAGAGGAATCATCTTTTCTATGTGTTGTTGTTTGGTTAAAATCGGTCTTTATGTCGGGAAGGCAGTGCTAAATGATGCAAAATAAAGTTAATGAATAATTCCCCTCAAGTGCATTAAAGCTAAAGTAAGAAGCCTGTTTTGAAAATGTCAGGAGTAGAAAGCATTGATACTTGTCTTAAAATGTAGGAAGTAAAAGTTGACAGAAAAATAAAGCTGTCTGTCTCTTTTGTTGTTGCTGCTGTCATCAATACTGCATTGCATTGTGGGATATATATGTCAGTGTTTTGTCCAGTGCTTGCACACTACAATATTTCCCCAGGAAAAGTATGCACCTCACACACTTTTGGTTTCATATTAAGGTTTCAGACATGCTAAAAAATCTTTTTACTCCTACTGAATAGAATGTTAGCAAAAGTATTTGTACTTCATTACTCCCCACCAATGCTATTTCAGGTTGTCTGCTGTAAAAAAGGTCTGTTCTTCACTATATTGTTCATCTTGAAAATAGAATAGATTAAAAAATAGAATTAAATGATTTGCATTTGGCTTTACTGTTAAAAACAGTAAAACTGGTAATCAAACATGGCAAAATATAGGGCCAATTTAGCAGAAATTCCAGTACATATTCAAGTTAATATATCCTTAAAATGTTTAATGTTGTTGCTGTCAGTTATACTGAGTGCAGATTTGTCTGTTGTATTGTTCACTGAACACAATCTATTGTTTCCTCCCCAGGTGTATACGTAGAAAAGGTGGGTGACGGAAGTGGTGAGGGCCCCTACACAGGTCTCCTCGGCATTGGTGATGAAATTCTACAGGTGAATGGGGAGGCAGTGGCTGGCCTCAGTCTGGACCAGGTGACGCGGCTCATGACTCGGGAGAGCATCGCTTCTTTGCGGATCATGCCGACTCGGCGCATCCAGCGCTGACTGGGAAGATAGGACAGATGGCGCAGAGCCATTTCTGTGGCTGTAATCCACCACTGCAAACACTGCTGAAGGACTGCAAACTGTAGTAGATGTGTGATAGATATTTTTAAATGGCTGCATAGGATAAAAAAAAATCATTAGTGCACACACGTTAAACTATATGACATTGCAAGGGACTTGGAGTTCAATGATCAATCAGCAAATTAACCAAATGGCAAATCTAAAACCAAACATATCCATTAGTAGAGAGGACCATGGTAGGAGTCTAGATTGTGATTTTAATACAAAGTTTAGACTAGAAATACTGATTCAAATCCAGCATGACTTACATACATCTGTTTTTTATGGTCACATTTGTATGAATACTTATAATTTAATTCTTGAAGTAGGTGAATTTTAACCTCATTTAAAAAACTTTTTGACTTCAGTATTTGTGACAATAAAAAAAACTTTCTCATGTTTGAATTGTGATTTATTTTGTTTTTTTGCGGTACACAGTAGAGAGTATGACACCCTAAAATCTTAGTAAGTGGAACCATTTTTTGTTGCATGTTTAAAATGTTGCACAGATCTGTTCCCATTAATTTTATTTCAGGTGACTGACATTTGTAAAGGTGTGCCACAAATGCCATCTTGTCCCATGAGACCCTCGAGCTGAAGAGCTATTTGCACAAGCATAAAAAACATTTATTAAATAAAAAGGTGCCCTCCATTGCACTGCATTTGAACTGCATCACAAATTACGTCTAAACAAAAAAAAAAACAATTAATTTCCTCTTTCGTTTTTGTTCTTCAGTGGATCACATTTCCCTGGTGCTCTCTGCACCATCCCTTCATTTTACTTGTGCTGTATCATCTATCGCTTCATGAGATTAAGAATGGTTTGCTTCTAAATAAAAATGTTTTATTTTGTCAAACTTTTATTGATGCCTTTTTTTTATTATGCACATGTGCCACAAAAATGGTCACACAACAACAAAAACCTTACAGGTGCATGAATGTACCACCCTACAATACAACTACCCTTATAAATGGTTTATAATTCGGTTATTAATTAGGTTGCAAACGCTTTATAAATCATTGATGATCTGTTCCAACACATTAGATTAAAAAGGGCAATGGTGACCAATTGCTTGCCAAATGGTGAGCTCAGTCTAATCTTTACTGTTCAGCCTCAGATCTCATTGCTTGTTGAGCTTATTTTGTTTTCTCATCAGCAACAGTTTTAACCGTCAAAAAGTTTGGCATATCAAATTAACATGGAATAAATGGTAGTAAGTCATCAAAACATGGTGATGGGTTGTATACTTTACAATCAGGTATCAGGTTAGTAACTCATTAGTAAGACTAATTGGATCTTGCCAAATACTGAGCCCATATCAATGTATGAAAACTGTTATAACTTTGTTATTAATGTTTATTAATACAGTGTCCATAACCTAATTAATAACTAGACTTGGACAAAGAAGTCATTATTTGTATCTGTCTCTGTATTCAAGTAGAAGACCAGAGGTTGCCATGCTTTATACTAGAAACTGTGTTAAATTGGGCAAATGTTTTATTTTCTATCCTAATATTTATTGGAAATGCTTTTCTTATGCCTACAAAGCAGCATAATAATTTAATATTGACATATTATTTCCATATCCTCTTACTATACTTTTCATCTCTCTCTCTTTATATATTTTTTAAAGTTATTATTATTTTTAAGTTTTCAAAGTTTTATGAATTGCCTGAAGCCTATTAACACCTTCCCTTTAGCTAGGGAATACTGAAAGATCAGAAACTGAAAAAAAAAAACGTTTTTATTAATCGAAAGATTCTGTTATGGACTGGAAACAGAAACTCTATACAAGTAGTTGAAGGGAACAATCTTGGCGCATTAAATCAGTGATTGATTAAGGTACATGCAACCTTTTTTTTTTTAACACTGCCAAAGTAATCATGGACCTGATTTAATCTGAATAACAACGACCAACTTCAGATAGAAGAAATATCTATTTCCATCACATTGTTCTGTTTTCCTTAATAAAGCATTATACCATTTCTAAATCATTGATAGTCTTATGGTACTCAAAAGGCTCACAATTTAATCACAATGTGTTGTATCCGTTTAGCTAGATGCATTTGAAATGTTTCAACACAGAGAACAGTTTCAAATCATTAATTTCTATTTTCTATTTTCTCAAATTGACAGGTAAAAAACCCATAAAACCGCAACATCCAGTCAGCCCAATTAGGCCCATTGATTTGCAAATTTTAGATAATTAATTTGAACCCCAAAAACTGAGTGCTCCCCACCAATAATAATAATAATAAAAATAATAAAAACCTTGGCAATATTGCAGTTTCCTTGAAAGATGCTTAGAGAAACGTTTAAAGGGATTATGTCAGGCTGCTGTTGTTAAACACAGGATGCAGGATGATGGTCGTGACTGCTCCTTCAACAGGTCTTTAAAAAGGTCGTGACCAATCGTGGTGTTCAAAAGAGATATTAGGATTAAAATCTATCTATCTATCTATCTATCTATCTATCTATCTATCTATCTATCTATCTATCTATCTATCTATCTATCTATCTATCTAATGATGCAGGCTGCGCTTTATAATTTGCCATGTCAAGATTTTATTTGACTAAATTTCTATGATTTTTTTTTCATTCATAAATTTATTTGACTAAAAAGGAAAAAAAATACAGTGTAAAATATCCGTTATTAGGATGTACCAGCTACCATTTAGTCTGTCCTGAACGAACTGTGATAGCGTTGCTGCTCTTTTATCAGATGCGACCAGGAGCCGATAGGCTTTTATCTCCCCCAGCCATGACTCCCACGTGGCCCCGAGGGAACCGCCGTCCGAGGGCCCCCCCAGCACAAACAATGACACGCAACACCTAGCACATTTATCTGTTTATTTAATTAATTATTTACGAATCGATAAATAGTTATGTCCCATTCAGTTTAGGCATTGTTATCACCATCAACCCCCTCGTCATTTTTTTGTACTGTGGGCCTATCACATCCTGCCCCAAGGCGCAGAAATGGATATGGAGGAATGGATATTTTGAAGATAAAAACTAAAAACACACAAAGATTGAGAACTCTCGGCTATCATCAGTTATCTTTTTTCTGGATAAATGGGCTTAGCAAAAAAAAGCCTTTATTGAAAATATAAATAGGTCAAAAGCTTAACCTGCGCTTTTGTTTCTTTCATTAAAAAAAAATTAAAACACCTCAACTATGGCTCAGGATACAGTCTACTACCTCACGTTGTTACAGGCCGTTGCGCTGTGCCTGTTTGCTTTTTTTTAATGCTTTGCCCTCCACAAGCCTATATAGCCCACGACAGCCAAATAATAATGAATCATTTCATAAATAATGGGTTTAGGGGCTTATCGGGAATGAAGAGGCCGCTGCCGTGCGCTTATCTCACTCGGCCACATTGCGGCCTGTGTTCCGCTCCCCATACTGAGGGAGCGCACTGGATGCGGCGAGGAATAACTCAGCTACACACACACAAACACACACGCGCATACACACACACACTGCTCCACAACTGGCAGAAAAAAAAAGAAAAGCCTCAGACATGGATGACCCACTCACAAAATGGCTCCACTTACACAGTAACATCAACAACACGGCTGGAGCGGTAAGTGCAAAAAATACATCTCTTTCTTTAAACCAAGATATTCGTTACTCCCGAAGGCTGTAATTGGGATTCTAACGATTACATTTTATTAGTGTTATGCGCGAAATATTTAGCCTATATTTTCTGCTATTGTCCGATCGGATGGTGAAGACTGTACGGGATGTAATAACGGATGCGAGGCCTACTGCTGAAGAATTCCCATAAATAAAAGTGCGCTTTTTTATTAGCCGTCTGTTATTCGTTTATAATAATATTCTCACGAGATTTTTGGAATTAATTAGCTACTAAAACACCTAAAACTGGTGTGTGGTGTGTTCAATATGACAAGGCTTTGATGTTCGGCTCTAACAACAACAGCACTGTGGCCTACACCACGATAAAACAAACAAAAAAAAATTACACAACCTGCTCTGACATCTGTGGCGATGAAAACGATCAGGTCCAAGTGTTTTTGACGCCTCGTAGGTTTATTTCTGGATTTGCTGAAGGCAGAAAAAAAGGAGGGATTTTATTTCGACGAAGAATGGATAGCTGTGAGCTCTCTTCGTGGTCCTGGCATCCACAATCTCTCTAAAATAGGACGATCATTTCACAGAAAAAGAAAACGAAAAATTCGCTTTCACCATGTGCGAATGTGTAGGTTAACAAACATTTAGATACGAGCTTTTAACGGCACAAACTGTGGTGAAGGCCAAGCAAGCTTTAGATAAGAGTCATGCAGAAACCACAAGAAAAAGCTCGTTGTAAATAACAAGTTAACGTTTAAAAATATTTCTAGCACAAAATATTTAATCAAAATATTTATTTGTGGCAAATAAGTTTTAGATAACATATTCATATTCTTCATAAAAATATGTCTTGCTCCACATTTCTTATAAAAAATGTCCAATTAAGGTAAATAATCAGCCTGTAAGGGATGTATCCTTGCCTGTTTTTGTGGTTTAACTTTAAGAAAAGCTCTCAAACCTTCAGCAGCTCACAAAAATCGTAAAATCCTCGATAATTAAAACATTTCCTAAATTTAAATGTCCTTGTGAGTGTCCTAAAATATCTGCATTCGTTTTTTATCTTTGTAAAATATCGAAGAAAACGTAATAATAACAAAAATAATCAAGCAAGCAGCTCAAAGCATATTAGTTTTCTTTCTTGCATGGCTTGTTTTAATTCCATTAATAATAATAATAATGGGCTGTTAATTCCCTGTAGGCCTTGTTATTTATTTAGACTGTTACCTATTGTTCTGATCATTAAACTAATCGAGGAAAAATCTTATTTAGGACGTAGTGGACTCGAGCGAGTGGTGACGGTATAAAAATGATGGAAAAGCGGCAGCCGGAGCTTTGTCCTGGGAGTCCTGATGCAGTCCAGTCCAGTCCTGGAAAGCGAGAGGACTCCATCATCATCTCCTCCTCCAGACAGAACGGATGCAAGGAGGACGAGGAGTCGAGGCGAAAGGAGGAGGAGGAGGTGGGGGAGAAGGAGAGGAGGGGAGGAGGAGGAGGAGGAGGAGGGCGCTGCTTCAAGGGGGTTGAGGAGACGGATGACGTTCCTCTGCAGAACTCGAGCAACGGGACCAGCATCAGCATCATCATCAACGGCGTTGCCAAGGAAACTGCCTCTCACAACGCCCTTGACCTGAAAAGGGAAGTGCCGGTGATCGAGCTCTCCAGGAGGGACGCTATAAAAGCGGTGGAGCAGAGGACTGAGAGCCATTTGGTGCCGATCACGGAACTTCGCAGACCTCCACCACCGCTGCCACCGCTGCCGCCGCCGCCGCCGCAACGAGACGACGCTCGAATGGTCCAGCTGAGCCCAAACGCGTTCCCTGTCCCGGCCCGGGCGATGCTCTACAACCTGGCGCAGCCTCTCGCCGCCATCAACAGGTAAAGGTGGAGACAGAAGCAGGAAAATCGTGTAGTTTCATTAATGCATTTGATCGTTGTGAGTGTTCAATACAGAAAGTTGTAAGCCTGATTGGCTGTTAGGCCCTGCAGGAATATGGCGCTGTAGTGTGGAAGAATGCTTGTAATTGTAGTGTAATTAAGTTTACCTTACGTTGACATTATTTAGTATGTATATGCATGTGTGACTGAGAGAATTAGCCTATAAATGTGTGTTTATGAGTGTGTGTGTGTGTGTGTGTGTGTGTGTGTGTGTGTGTGTGTGTGTGTGTGTGTGTGTGCTCCTGGTGCATGAGTGAAGTGTACTAAGGTTTATATGCAGTGAATGGATGCTGAAATTCCTGTTTCTCATCTACCTGTGCACCTTTTGTCTGCTTTCTGTTACTCAAGTCTCGGAGGGGAGTCGGAGCAGTACAGCATGTACCCCAGCAACAGGGTAAAGCGCCGCCCGGCGCCTTATGAGGTTGAACTCGACGAGGGTAGGCGCATTTTAGATCTTTATAAGTATGGTAAGATGCACTTCTGCTGTGTCCTCCTTCTGCCAATGTAGTCCCCCCACTAAACGCCCCCCCTCCTCATCTCCATTGTCATTCATCCACTGACATGGATCTACACTGTACCTAATCTAAGTGTTGCAGAAGATGCCTTGCAAAAAATAAACACAAAAATTCAGCTTAAGAGGAATAAATGCATCATAATTCATAGCATCAATGAATGCTGCTAATCAGAATGTCAAATACATGTACCTGTTTGCCATTAAAGTAAGCTCTTTTCAGGCGGATTTGGGGTTTATTTCATTTGAAACATCCTTTCCACCGCTGCCCACTCACTGCCATATACAGGGGTGGAGGATGGGGGTGCTGCTGCTGCCTCCATGCCAAGGTTTTACTGCAGAGTGGGCTGAAGGATTAAGATAGACTGGGTGTGTTCCAAGGGCGACAATAGCCTGGAAGACACCATTGTTGGGGGGTGGGAGGATGTGACTACCTGCAGTGGGGCATTTTATCATACCTAAATAAAAAAAAAACCCAAAAAAACATAGAATATGGAGTAGGGAGCAAACAGTCTCCTCAACATTTGCCAAACCAATCATTTATCTTGTATCATATGTACATAGTATTTGGCACTATGCATTGCGTATTCTACAAATTTTTGCAAGTCTCTATTCTGCTCCATCACTTAAAAATTCATGGTTGTATGGAGGACAATTTTGCAACTTAATTCTTTAGGATTATTAAACTTTTTTGTTTTCCCCAAACCTCAAAATGTGCATCTGTTCTCCTGCTACTACTTCTTCCATTTTATTGATTATATTGCTTTACCGCATTATCTGTTTCAGCTCTGCATTTCACGTTATTTGTGTGTATCTGTTTCCTCTCAGTGCCTCCTCTCCTTACTCGTCTGTCTCTTTTCCTCCCTGTTCCTCTGCTAGCTGGCCAGCCAAAGATTGTGCGTCGTATCTTCACAAACAGTCGTGAACGTTGGCGGCAGCAGAATGTAAACGGGGCGTTCGCGGAGCTTCGCAAACTCATCCCCACTCACCCTCCAGACAAGAAGCTGAGCAAGAATGAGATCCTAAGGCTCGCTATGAAGTACATCAGCTTCCTGTCCAACCTCCTGGAGGACCAGGACGGAGGGAGGAACGTTGGCAGCACAACTGATGGGGAGACGGGGCTGCTGGTTGGGGCCCACGATGGGGGCCCACAGGGTGGACCACATCAGGACACAGTGGTGGGCTTGGCCCGGGACGATCTTCTGGAGACAATGTCGCCAGGCTCCAGCTGTGGAAGCCTGCCTGATGGTGATGCCGAGGGCAGTCCGGAGAGCTTTATGGAGGACCAGGACTCGCCTCCGGCTCCGAGGACTCTAACGGCATCACGTGGGCCCCCACTGCATCTAGCTGCTAGGGATCTGAGGCGCAATGGACGCCCTTTAGATGGCTCCAGTCGCCGATGATGCTGACGCCAAAAGACCACGGACACAACACCTGAGACTAAAAGAGAGGGACTAAAAGAGAGATGGATATGCTCAGGACCTGTTAGCTTTGAGTTGTCAGTGTAGGAAGCAGAAATCGAGCTCCGCATAGTGAGATTGTGGTGGATCATGAGTATGCTCCTGTCTCCACACTACACCTGAGGCAGCACTGATGGTTTGATTGGTGATCGATCAGTTGAATTTGATCAGACAAAAGACTTGTAAATTCTGCATGTCTCATGTCTTTGACTGACCTGCGGATTCCTTGTTTTCAAAGTCCAAAGACTGGATATTCTGAAAAAAAAAAAAAAACACACAAAAAAGTAATAAAGAACAAACAAAACAAGACAAAAGCAAACAAAAAATCAATCAAGAGACACTTGGCAAAGATTTTCGATGTGTAATATTGAAGTTTTGACCAATGATACTATTGATTACAATATAGTGATAGATCCAAGGTGCTTGCAGAGTGCTGCAAGTAAATACTTCTTAAAGGGACAGATCTCCCCATAATCAAAATGACATACTTTCCCACTTACCTGTAGTGCTATTTCTCCATCTAGATAGTTCTGGTGTGAGTTGCACAGTTTTGGAGATACCAACTGTAGAAATGTCTGCCATCTCTAAAATATAACAGAACTAGATGGCACACACGCCAAAAAATACTATTGAAAAACTGAAATCAGTTACTCAAGAAAATACATAGTAGGAACTACTTTCTTTCAAGTGGAAAAAGTAGAAAGAAAATAGTTCCTATATGAGACTGCCCACAACAGGGTCTGTGTGTTGTCTTAGGTAACTGGGTCATGATGATGGTCTAGAAAGAGACATTGCTGTTGGATTTTTCAAATATGTTATTTGGTGCTTTGAGCACCACCAGCCGAGTGCCATTTAGTCCCACTATATTGGACAGGACAGACCTCTTTATAGCCGATATCTCCAAAACTCTGCAATTCACACCAAAGGAGTTTAGATGAATGAATAGTACCACAGGTACGAGGAAAAATACGTGTTTTTGATTTTGGGGTGATCTGTCCCTTTAAACATCAATGAATAAACCCTGGAGATTTGTGCCAGATGAATTTGATGTGTTAGAATAATGACACAAGAGTAAGTTTGCCTCAGTTGGAGGCCGTAAATGAACCGACTGGGCTGTATTGTACCCATGCAGTTGCGTCTGTATTGTAAATAGCATTATATTTCCACTGCACAATGTAACAACAGTGACTCGAGTTCAAGTCATGTGGTTTAAGATGTACTGTAGCGTGTTTGTCAATGGGTTTACTAGCAAAATGGTCTTTGATGAGACAGGAGAGACGGGACGAGACGAACTCAAAGAGTAAAGCGAGCAACTGAACGTAGTACATCAAATGTGGTACCATTTACTTCTGTTACACTTTGGTGATGAGAAAATGACACCAAATATGGCAACAGACAGTTAAACAAATTTCACTGCCTGGAATGAATATATCTATTTGAAATTGCTGTGGAGGTACAAGACATGCAGTGTTTCTTAAAGTGTACAAAAATATGGGTCGTATGATAACATGAAATGACTCATGCAGTCCTTTTGATATGAATGTTTCAGTGTTTTTTTAACTGTAATGCAGTTGTAGTTTAGTAAGGTACACAAATAAATCCCTTCATTGCCGCATTTCACATACACACCTACAGACACATGCACACACAGTGTTAATATCATAAAAACACCAGCAGTTTTCTGACAAACGCAGTTACATATTGCTCACTGTTGTTGGTTATTCTGCTTTTTCAGCAGGACCTAGTAGCCTATATTGGTACCTTTGGTAACTATGGTATTTTATGAATTGCAGTAAAGGGACATTGTACGTTTGGTAATGACATATTTGTTGTATAATAGCTGTATCTATAAATATATCCAATGTTAAATCAATGAATTTTATACAAAACCCCTGAATAAAACACGCAGAGGAAAAGCCTTGTATTTGATCTCACTCAAGCATGGTCTTATTAAAGGTCCAATGTGAAAAAGATTTATTGGCAGAATATGGAAAAATGGAATATAATTGTTGAGTTTTCGTTTCCTGATAATGTAGAAGCGCACAGATACGTCATTATTTGTATTTGTGTCTGTATCTGAATCTGTATCTGTTTAACCAACAAAATTATCTGTCTCTAAATTCAGACAGGAGACCAGAAATGAGCATGGTTTATACTGGAAACACGTTAAATTGGGCAAATGCTGCATTTGTAACTTATTCAGTGGCACTGCAATTGTTGTGCCCTCAAAGCATCAAAATGATTATATTATTGGCATATAACTGATTATGAAATATTTCCACAACCTCTTACTCTATTTTACATCTATCTCTTACATTTTTTTTTAAATTTTGAACTAAACTGTGTTTTATGAACTGAATCTCACCACCACCCCTTTAACTGAACAATCAGAAACTGGGGAAAAAAAGTTTTGTAAAGTGAAATATTCTTTATTACACTGGAAATAAGAACACACAGTAACGTGATAGTACAGTAAAGATATAAAAATTATCCTTCACATAAAGTAAATAACCTTAAATTGCAATGATGCTGTGTTCCTGTTTCTTGATGTGTTAATCTCACTGGGGTTCACAGTGCTAGAATATTATACATATATTAATTTAATAATATAGTATAATATTAAAATTGAATACTTATTTATAAAGGTACTTAAATAAAAGCAAAAAGCTGCACTTGTTACTTTTTGAAAAAAATAATAACAACTATAGTTGGACAGAAGAAATATCTGTTTCCATCACATTATTTTTCCTTTCTGAATAACATATTTGAATTCGGGTGCATTCCTGTTGGGTGAGAGTCTCTTGGCACCTCATGATTTGATTTGATTCGATTTGATTTTGATTCAGGGGGCTGCAATTTGATTATACAACAATTCTCATTTTTGATTTCTATACATGGCTCATTTTTTTTGTCATTATATGTCTACACTCTATTTAAAACATAGCATACTTGTAATGATCCATTAGTTTAGTTTGGCTGTAGATAACCACTTTTTTGCATTTGTGCATTGTTCATTTCTGAGGACGTACACATAAAGAACGTAGGATACGCAAGGTAGCCATGATTCAAATGCCAACACTGTACTTAAGAGCAAGTATATCCCCGTCTTTAGACACAACTTGTATATAGTGTGACTCTTGTCCAGGTCCCCAAGCCAAAATGCTTCATACATTAGCTTTTAAGCCCTGGGAGTGACGGTCGGATTGTGTTCAAAAAACTGAAGTAGCCTAGTCTAGAACGCAAAGACATAAACACACTAACATCCGTCATGTTTGATCACCCAAGTGGTTCACTGATTAATATTCATTCAAGAGAGAATTGCGATGCGTCAAAAAACCTACTATTTCATATCATTATGGCTGCCATGAAAAAAATCTGTTCTTATTCATTCAGTTCAGTTCCTTCACTGTACAAAAACTAAAATATGATACATTTCTCCACATTTCATCAGATAATAATATTTCATATATATCATACACTAATTTTATACTATTGACATACTTATTACTTCATAATTGCATAACCTAATTGACAAATTCCTGGAGGCAACTGTTTCTCACCTTATCCGTACAGAGTGTATAGTTAAAACCACAACCTCCCTCATGAAACTTCCCCAATGAATGCTGGAATCCTCACTTCCCCCCCAACAAGTGACAACTTCCTGGAGAGGTTAACGTGGCTCGGTGACCTGCAGGATATCCTGCCATTGTGAAAGTGGTTTTGACAGCCTCCGCCGCACTCGTTTGCACGCTGTTGTGTCTGTACGCATTGTGAAACAGCCACACTGACGGAGACTCCCCCACGCCGCCCACCGAAAGTTATTCACTTACACAATTGAAAAGTTATGTGGTTGTTAATAAGAAATTAGCAGAGTGGTTGCAGCTTTGCCACATAAACGCTACTTTTCTGAAGTCCCTATGCAGCAGACTCTGCCACCGCCACCAGTAGCAACTGCTACTACAACAGCAGCAGCTCTTAGACGTTTCTAAAAAACTATAATTGCTTCCAGAGAGCATCAGAGACATCCAGGTGTTTGGAGACCTCTCCTGTGCTCTGCTCTGGCTGTGCTGGGACTCACTGAGGGGCTCTCTGGGTTAATGCCTGCCAAACGTTTACCTGCTTCAGTGTTCCCGACCCTCCAAAAACACACAGACTCACAAAAAAGAGAGGGATACAGGGGGTGTATATGAGGGATTGAAAGGGAGGGAGTGAGACGAGTGTGTGTATGTGTACATGTTTGCGAGAGAGCAGGCTTAAGTGAGTGTGTGCGTGCTCGCTCTGCATAGATCTGTGTGTGTGTGTGTGTGAGGTGGCGTGCGTGTGTGTATGTGTGTGTGTGTTTATCAGCTCAGTGCAGATGGGTGGCAGAGTGGCTCTTGCAGCCAAATGATTCAGTATGCTAATGAGTTGTTATCTGTGCTGCTGCAGGAACAATATACTGTCTTTCTCACAGTGGGAATCCAGCCTGCTGGGAACAGATTACACTGCACACACCGCCAAGGTAGTTATTTATATTTTCACACAGAGTAGTAGAAAATACATAAATGCACACACACACACACACACACACACACACATTCACGGATAGGCCTATAAACAAACAAGCAAAATAACATTTTAACGCACACACACACCACCACCACCATCACCACCAACAGCAGCATAAATAAGATGGAAATTTGAGGTAAATGTATGTCCTTCACCAGTAGATGGAGATGTCATTCTGGGCTTTCCTCTTTAACAGGTTTCAGTGTTACATTTCTATTCATTATTCCATATAAAATATTACATAAAGTTACCTTAAGTTCACCCAGAATGTTGTTTTTTTTTTTTACAATCAACAAAGCCTCTCCAATTTAGCTTAAAAGACCCTGAAAAATAAAATCCTGCCAGTCTTGTTCAAAATGATGAAATCAGCTGCAAAATGATCACCTTTAGTCACTATCTAACTGATACCAAAATGGCACTGTTGCTATGCATAATTCACAAATAATATTTGGTAACATTTTATTTATAATCATGGTTAAGTTATCTTCTTTTGACTTTAGACACATTTGGTCATTCACCTGCTTTTTAATTAATCCAAATAAAAAGATGAAGGTAAAAACAGGTCTCTAAAATATCATCCTCCTGTGTTTATTGTATTTCATGTTATAACAATTATTCGTCTTCTTATCAGCCACTGGCTACAATTGTGGTTAAGTGGACACTCCAGACTGTGTGTCTCCCTCAGGAAAAAAGAGAAAATATACATACATGTCTTGTGGAGCAAATTAAATTAAAGAAAAACTGCAGGTCATATGTATCCTTGTATTAAAGACATGCATACATGCCAAAGAGTATTTTAGTGTATTGTATGTGTAAATAAATATGACATCCCCAAATGTACACCCAGTTAATTGTTTAATTGTAATTTAACTATCAATGCGAGAATAATTTGACATATATAATAAAATTAAAATAATTCCATGTTCAAACCTAGGAGGGTAAATGCATGCTGAGATAGATAAGTGATTTGAGAGGGAAATACTTCAATAAACAACACCAACAGAAGTCTAATTACCTTCCTTTGCAGTGTCTTATTACTGTAACATATCAAAATGAAACACACACACAAAAAAACTTCTGGTCATAAATGTAGAGATCAGCTAGCAATGTAAATTTAGTCTTTTGGTTTTCTTATTCATGAAATATTAATCTTGTCTTGAGCATCTTTGTGTTAAAAAAGCATCCTTATACTCACCTAATTTAACGTGAAACAAGATATAAAGCTAAAGTACTGCCTAAAAATGGCACACACTGCTTAAAACATAACAAAATTAAAATTAGAAAAATATATCTCTTACACAGTAAGGTTTAATACTTCTATATGAGGAAATTGTATGTTCAAGAAAAAATTAGTAAGGACTAAATCATTGTTAGAGGTGTTTGATATCTATCTATGACAAAATGAAAACATGTACAACATTAAATGAATTTAAATTAAAATTTAAAAAAATAAATACTGAATGCATATGGGATGGATGAATAGAGATTGCCCTTGTTGTGTTTTGAATGTTTACTATCGTTTAATTTGATTCATTGGATTGGGGTCTTTATGGTTGAAACCAGGGCAAAAGCTGAAATTGTTACATGAAAAAAATGTAGGACTTAATAAGTATTTGGTGCTTCCTTCTCCTTTCCAGACATGAATTATTTACTGTGATTTTTTTGTTTTGTTTTCCCTTGCTTATGTGTTAAAATGTTACTTGTTCCAAATAAAATCTAACATAATGTAAGATAAGATACAAATTTTCAGTGATTAAATATTTCTACTCTAAATGTTTAAGATTTCTCGCCAAGTTAAACAAAAATAGGCTTTTGTCTTTTCCCGATACAAATCATTTCTGATCACCTAAATATAATCTTTATAACAGTAAACAACAAGAGATGACTTAAAACTAGATGATGCAGTATGCCTGCTTTGCTTTTAAAAATAAATCACAACATATAAATGTCTCAGAAAAGTCTTAGAGAAATAAGATACTAAATGCAATGTATCTATTATACGGATTGCTGTTGTAGGAAAATGAGTTATTCTCATTTTTAATTTGGAGACAGGTCCTGACTGTTGAGAGTCTAATGAGATATAGCATTTGTAAAAGTCAGTGCTGTTTTTCATTGTACATTGTGGGTAATTTATGGTGCATTCATCGCTCTCTCTCTGCTGCAGAGGGTTATCCCACTGTTCAGCGCTAAAGCAGCCAATCTGTTGTTATTATGCTTGTAATGTCAGTGGGGCATAATTTTTTACTTGTATCAGCTGCTGGGTGATGTTTTTTTTAAACCCATATCAGTCTTATGCGCTCCTGTGGGTCTGAATGACCTTTAGTGCCTTTCATCTGTGCTGATAATTAGAGAAACAACAAGGATTTCACTCCTGTTCTTCAAACCTGATTCTTTACTGTACTGCTTTAAAGCGTAGTAAATAACCAAATTCACATAATGAACCATATTCAGGAATTTAAACAAGTGAACAAGAATGGCAAGTGGAGTGATAAATCGAAGGTCCAGCATACAACTTGCTGTGTAAATGGTCCCTACATTAAACCTTTGGCGTCCAGGTTGATTTTGGTCAAAATTTTCTATTTTTATACAACCCACATGCATGGTAGCCTTTGTTTCAGATGTAAGATGCCACAGGGTTAATGTAATTTCAAACCTTTACAGTCACTGCAAACAAATATTTAATTGAATCACACTTACTCAAAATGCATGTGATTATAATGGGGTTACATTAAAATATTCTTCTAGGGTTTCCTGGCAGAGGTCTTCACTCTGAATGACCTCTTCTAGTTTGTTTTGTCTTTGTAAAGAAAAAGGTTATGGGTTGGGACTAAAAGCACATCAGCCAATGCACTACAAACCATGAAGATGAAATATTTCAAACCTTTCATCTGCATGTTTGTAGCCAATAATGTGATTGCAAACAAGCCAGTGAAAACCATGACTCTGCAGCATTCTCAGAACAGAACAGGAGTAGAGACTGAAGATTTGGAGAAATCGAAAAGCTGTTAGATTGAATGATAATGCATTCAACACCAGCAGTTAAAAAGTTACTAATGCTCAGATACCCCTGTATCTTAGTTGGTAGAGTATGCACCCCATATACTGAAGCTGTCAGTGCTCTGCAGCGTCCGTGGGTTCGATTCTCCCCCCCTTTCCTAACTCTCTGCAGCTGTCCTATCATTAAAGGCTCAAAGCCTGAAAAAAGTAACTATTAATCTGAATAATTTTTGAGAAGAATACTTTATGCTTAAAAGGAGAGTTCATCTCCAATTCATAAATACATAGTTTTCCAACAGGTTGGCTCAGCGTTTTGTGCAGAACTTCAAACAGACTTTGAAAGCTTCCAGAGGAACCGCAGCTGTGCAGCAGTGGTTTGACACGTTCCTCTTAACTTATCATAACACCCCCCACCAATGAATCACCAGCTAAGCTGTCCCTGAAGCACAGGCTACACTCTCAGCTGGACCTCCTCTAACCCTGTGTGGCTGGAACAGTGTACCGATCCCTGTGTTCCCAGCAACAACACCGCCCAAACCACTCCAAGACTCCTTCATGACTACTGAAAGGGAGAACATAAGGTGTGGTAATGGCACAAACTGGATCAGTGTCATACAAGATAAATGTTGGAGCACAAGCAGTATGGAAATGCCATGTGGACCAGATATCGCCACAGTCCGAGTTAGCACACCAGGAAACAGCTGGCTCAGCAGTGCATTCTCCAACCAGTCTCCCTGTTTTGCCTCAACCAAGTGTTACACCTCGCCCAGAGCAGAAGGGAAAGTTAGTTCCCTTTATTGGCAAGCTATCTGAAACTCATCACCTCACTGACCCACCACAAGCCAGAGCCAAGAGATACTCAAGTTTCAGAGAGTGGTAGACACTATCTAATGAGGACAGCCATGACTAAACCACCTGAACGTTACCAAGCTAAGTGAAAGGACTGAAAGAGTTGTGCAGTGACTTAAGAGACTGTCTGAGTTCCAAGAGTTACAGGTTCTAACATATACATACTGGTTAGACGTTCATTGTTTTATTTTATGTAAAAAGGAATAATACTCCCATTCCCTTACTTTGTGTAAACAAAATCTAAACATTGGTTTAGTTCTAGCAACATATGTAAGTTGGGAGGAGATGTTATGTATGTATTGGTTAATGCCCAAGTATTATTTGTTATGGTGAACACTAGCCGGAGCTCTGAGCCCTCGTATGACAGTCTGTACTTTTGAAATGTGTTTGTTTTTACTTCAGTAGAGTTAATCTGAAGCTTGTGTGTCCCTGTGTGTCTCTCGGGTGTGTATCGGAATTGTTCGCACATAGACTCATAAGGAAGTTACATAACACTCAGGAAGGAGTCTCTCATGGACTCCACACTTGTGGAGCTCAGCAGACAGTTCCTCAAGTTTGTTACTAACTTGCTGAAGGACTGGTCCTGGCATAGGCAGAGAATCTGAATGGAAAGTCAATAAGAGGAAAATGTGAGTCACACAAGTCAGGACGAGGGATAAGGAGTCAAAATAGCTTTGAGGCAAAATTCATATCATTTCCCTGATTTAAGATCATTTATGTTGTTTAAGCTCAATCACATGAATAATGTGAAGGCAGGGTTTCTGCAGGTCCTTAAAAAATCTTAAAATGTCTAAATAATGTGAATTTTGGGGCTTAAAATGTCTTAAACATTTAAGACAGTAATAAATACAAAACAAAGCCAAGGTTGAACCAATAAACACTAATGCAAACTGTGCAGGTACCTTTTTGCCAGTATGGACGTGAAATAGATCTTCAAATACATTGACAATGGTCTTAAAAAAGTCTTAAATTTAACTTGTTGAAACCTTCAGAAACCCTGGAAGATTTAAATGGATAACACACTGCAAAGGGTCACAGGCGGGAGTTAAACCAGCGGCCACTGCAGAGGACTCACAGCCTCAGTACATGGGTTTCATTTAACAGTTTCCTCTAGTGGAGCAATTTGCTGAATAATTAAACTTAAACTAAACCATAAATGACATAAAATTCAGTCAGTAAAAATTCAGTCATTACACTATAACATGGCATGAGCATGAGGAACTGGAATTTTTATGACTGTTTCATTAAGTGGCAGTTATTTCATTTAATGCAAATTTGACACATTAACACTGTTTATGTTTTAACATGACATTAAACTGTCATAAATAAAACCTTCTCAGTGTATTCACTGATAAAAAGACAGACACCTCGAAGGCTTTCTCTTGTTGTTTTGCAGTCAGTTAGTGAACAAACATGTTGAATCTGAACCCTGTTCTTTTGGACTGTGCTATTTGTTCCATATATTGTTGATGGAGATATCACCTCTTTTTCATTACTCTCTCTGTTTCCAACAGTTGTCATCAGTGCCTCTTTACAAACCCTGGACACCTTACACCCTCTAGTGGGAACAAAATGCAATCATGGATTACTCACTTCAATTGTTTCCAATTGTGTACTGGCCTCACTGACACAGAGCTTATCTGTTCTATAATTGCAGTGACTAATGTCTTATAAATTAGCTTCTAGCTCTGTTTCTAAATAAATAAAACTCAAGGGTCATCCATTTCAAGCGTAGCCATTTTTAATGCATTGTTACAAAGGACTGAAGTGCATACAGCAGTTATAACCACGCCTAATCCATCTCCACATACAGCAAAGCAAGCAAAGCATTTGGTTTGATTAGCAGGAAGCAGATAGTTTCAATAATTTGACGAAGCAGTGCAACAGGCTGAAGGTTGTGCTGTCTACTAGAATTTCAAGCTCATTCGGGGTCAAAGGTCGCAGCCAGTCACACGTTTTCCATCGTAGTGGGTTTGGTTTTCGGGTCAGGGTAAAGCAGGAAGCCAGAGAAGGTGCTGTCGTCCTCGGTGCTGGAGTAAACTCCGTTCCAGTCTCTCAGCGTCTCCAGCCACACCTGGTCGCCTTCACTCAGCTGCAGCAGGGCGAGATTGGATGCCTGATCGATGTCCTGGCCGTAAAGAGAGTCCCGGGTCCGCAGCTTCCGTTGCCCGTTAACCACCAGGGCAGCTCGCACAGGCCTGTTACGCACAGTGATGTGGTAGGTGAATAAGTAGACCCCCGAGTAGGTGACATTGAACTTGCTGAGCGCAGGGTCCCAGTGCCCCTCCCCATTGTAAAACACCTTATCAAACTTCACAGGCAGGCCTGGAGGAGGGAAGGACCTGCTCGGAAACAAACCCACACTGAACGCAGAGCGGACCTGCTCGACGCTCTCACCTCTCTCACCTTTGGGGCCCCGAGGCCCACGCCCACCTTTGACTCCCCGCTCCCCCCTCAGCCCTGCCATGCCCCTCGGTCCTAGAGGTCCTGGGGGCCCCCTGGCACCTGTGTCGCCCTTCGCTCCTGGAGGCCCCGGCTCCCCCCTCTCTCCCTTTGCACCATCAGTTCCATTCACTCCTGGGGGGCCCGTCTCACCCCTCAGACCGCGCTCTCCCACATCACCTTTCTCGCCTGGTAAACACTCGCCTGTGAGTCCCTGTTCACCTTTCTGACCCTTTGTCCCAGGCACTCCTGGGGGACCCATAGGCCCCTCTCGCCCAATGATGCCTCTCATCCCATCCAGGCCAGGCACTCCTCTTTCTCCCGGGTCCCCTTTCAGACCAATGAAGCCACGTTCACCTTTCTCTCCTCTGGGGCCTGGATCACCTATAGTACGTAGAAAAGTTATATTCACATAGGAAGACATGTTTTAACTGCAATGCTTTCATTTTCAAATACAATTATACACTTGCATACGGGTGCATTTATAAATATTTTATCTAATCCAATTCAGTATGATTAAAAAGGTCATAAAACACCTGAAAAACCTCATATTTGTAATCTAGCCTTTCTTCAGTTATTTGGTGACTATGCTATGTATTCGCGTAATGTGCAGCTAGTTTGCAACAAAATTTGAAATGGGCTTGGGGCCTTCAGTTGGGGCTACACTGATTTTTGGCTTTCCCAGACGAAAGATGACCAACGTGAAAGAAATGTGGTGATTTCAATTTTTTTTCAACTTAAGTTCACTATAATAAACTACAAACCTTTCTCTCCTGGTTTTCCTGGGATCCCAGGGGCACCAGGAACACCCACGGGTCCTTGATCACCTTTTTCACCTGTGGTAGTTTTGATAAATAAAGCGCAGAAAATGACATCCACAAAGTACTTATACACAACAGCGTTTTGCAAAAAAGGAGAGAGGCACAGATACAGAGAAACAGAGACACATTCAAAAAGTCTCCTTCTGTTAAGCCTCGTTGTACCTATGTCGCCATTGAGTCCGTTGGCTCCAGGTATTCCTACTGGTCCTGGAGGTCCTCTGGGCCCTGTCTCTCCCTTCTCTCCTGGTAACCCTGTAAAACAGAAGGGAGGATGAAGAAGGACAAACTGTGCAAAAAGCTAAAAAAAAAAAAAAAAAAAAGCATGCACATCCAAAAGCGATAAATACTAGGTGCTGGACAGAAATGCACTTCAAAAAAGGAAAAATAGAGTCTGCACACTAAATACTCCCATGATCATATATTACTATTCCACCATGTGATGTTTCAGGTACAAGCCCTTCTTCAGATATGAGACAAATTCAGAGACACAACTTACAACAACAAACTATCCAAGGGTCACCTAACAGGTCATGTGATTAAAAGATGATAAACCAGAAAAAGAAAAAAATAAATAAATAAAATGGTGAACACAGTAAGTAGTTCAATAAATATAATGGATCCTGTAAGTATAAATCATAAGTGCAATATATCCTTTAAATATAGCATAACAAAATCATCATAAAAAAAAACATTGAGACAAGAAAAACTCGCTCAGCACATCAGTAACATTAGAAATAACAGACCCTTACTGCAGATACTTGCCCTGTTTTTCTGAATCAATGAGATGATTTTTCATTTTAAAAATGCTCTTCTTGCTGGATTAATGAAATAACTTTGTGAAAAAAACCTACTCTGTTTCTCTGAATTAATGAGATAATTTTTCATGTAAAGAAAAATTGCCTCTGCTTTTACTGAATTAATGAGAGAATTTCTCATGTAAAAATTGTTCTGAAGCACTGCCTTTGGCTCAACAGAAAAACAGAGCCATTTTTTAAAATGATCTCATTAATTCAGAAGAACAGAGCAAATTTTAGTTTTGCAATTGAATGCAATAACGTTGTCTAAAAACACACACAGAATCCATAGTGAAAATACACAATGAATTCTACTCTATGTGCATGTGTAACACACATAAAAGGTGTGAAACTCTCCATAATACACTTAAAAAGATACACTTACCTGTCAGGTTAAAGTCCGTGTATAGCAACAAGAGCTTCAAAAAACCTGAATATCACTTGAAGGACAAATTCTGACTTCCTAAAAAATAATGATCCACCTTACCTACAGGACCCCTCTCTCCTGGCGATCCTGGGGGCCCTCTCTCTCCCATGGGCCCTACGGGGCCTCTTTCTGGTGGACAGCACTCACAGAAGTTGAAGAAGCACTCATTGTAGTCAAGGGTGTAGTTTCCATGGGTGTTCCCAGGGGCCGCTATGGCATCGGTGTGGAAATCAGTAGGGTAAGTGTCGCTGGAGTAGGTGGTGCTGTCTGTAGGGGAGATGGTGTAAGCATCCATCATCACGTCAGTCGTCTCGTCCGTGTGCATGCCAGGGGAGGATGTTGTCGTGGTGGTGGTCCGTCCGAATCCTCCACCTCCGCCGCTGGCCCCAGCTCGAGGGGGCTTCTTGGTGGTCTGAGGTCTGGGCCAGCGTGTGGTTCTGCTGCTGGAGGTCAGCTCAGCCATCAGTACCATGAGGAGAGCGGTCAGGAAGATGAAGCGAACTGATGGCATTCTGAGGGCTCAACACAATAATCTGCAAGGCAGAGTGAAAGTATATATAATAGTGACATAAACACTTGCGGTGTCCGAAGTGTGTCTAGAGAAAAAACACTTCAGAGAAGACACAGCATAGTTAACTGGCCATTGTATACAGTTGATACCATACAGATTATCTCTCTAAAAAAAAATTGAAATGTCAGAGCATAAAATCAATCATCTGTTGATTTTCACAAATCAAGACTCAATAGTCTAACAATTTCATAACCATTCATGTTAAAAGAAAAGTGAAAAATTGAATAATGACCTTAAAATCAAAAGTCAAATTGAATCGTGGATTTGAAGAATCATGACACTCCTACCTCTAACACTTAAAATGTAATCGATACACTGGGAGCAGGTTCACGTATTGTCACATCTTTGTGTCGATGCTGGAGACAAGTAGCTCCAACAGGAGCAGCTGTAACTGTAGGTTCTTTATGTGAAAAGACAAACTTACTTCAAACCTAGAAAATGATTTGATTTATTTACATGTGCATTTGAGTTGCACGTTGAAAAATGACCAAAACAAACTAAAAATTAATTGTGTATGTAATGTTCATCAGTGTGACTGAAGAGCGGTTAGTTCAACTTAATATCTTAAGCACTACTGTTAAACATGCCTTCTCAAGTACAACTGAATAAATATGAAGTTTATCTGACGATCTGAATCATTACAAAATTACCTCGGCCTGTAAAATTTTGACACAGTCTGGCCACTAACAGTTTCTAATAAAGCAACAAGTGCATCTTACCTGCTGATGTTGATAGTGTTGACTTTCATTCCATCCCCTCCAACTAGTGATGGATGCAGCTGCCTCCTTCCTTATATTGTCCTGGTAGCTCAACTTCTGCATCTTTAAGCCAATGAGTGAACAAGGGACAGAAACACTGGGGGTTATTAGGAGGTAGGTGGGCTGGCAAGAACAGATTACATGACTCCTGAGGGATATGAAATAAAGCACGTTGTATACAAGGCAAGACTTTATTCTTTGTGATATGGGATATGATTGCAAGGGCCCGCTCCTGAAGAGCTGTCCGCACACACACACACACACACACACACACACACACACACACACACTTTGTACACAAACAGCAGAAATATACGGTTACACACGAAGATACACGTCCGCAGAACATGTTTACACACAAACCGTGAATACACACAAGCTCACACATTGTTGTTAATGACTAACATCTCATATGAGAATTAAAGAGTGCAACACCACAGTCACTGACCACACTGTTTGGCAGCACCTCAAAGCAGAAAATGGATCACCATACACCCAGTGGGAGAGGGATCGATGTCCCAAAACAGGCGGCGTGGCAACATTGATCCAACATTTCCTTGATCTGACCAACCAAAAGAGCCCAGTAAACCCAGTAAGCTTCATGGAAACCTGCTCCCACTGAACCAAGCTTTACGCTTCTCAGAATGTGTCTTAGATGTAGTTTCAGCCTCTGACATGAACTCTGAATGGTTAATCACTGGTTGCCAAGACTGAAGAAGAAATCTGACAAGGAGCCGTATGACACTGAACCTGACAAAATAATAGACGAACAACTCTGAAGAAGACAAGGTCGAAACAGGAAAAAGGCAGAGAAAATCAGTGTGGACATCTAGCTGAAGTTATAACCTGACTAGAGAGAGTCTTGCAATGGAATCACACCGGCCATGACACGTCAACATGGTGATGTCTGAACAACGAGTACTGCTAGTCATTAGTACATTATTAGTATGTATAATGTCACAACTGTGTAAGATGAAGTCAAGAAACAAAAGACCAAAATGAAGTCCAAGCTCAGGACGGGGGACCCAAAGATGAACTGATTAAATTTTCGTGGTCAAAGGTCATATTCACTGTGAGCCAGGGACGTAGTTTGGTAGGGCCCACCGCCACGGCGGCCTTGTTTTTGTCGGCCAGGCTCAGGTCTTCACTCCAGAATCTTTCGGACCTCTCCTTTAACAGCAGCTGACACAAGGTAGGTGCTATTTTTAATGACAATAAAACAGGCAGGGTCATAAGAGACATTTGTGCAAATAATTTTGATTAGAATTATATTCCAGTCTTTATGTGAAGGCTTTATGTTCACAGCAGCATCTTAAACAGTTAAAATAATTTGCTGAATCTGCCTCACGCATTTATCTCAGTCTACCTAAATCCTTCTAGCTTCTGATTGGTTAAATCAGTCACATGCCAGTTGTAACCAGGGAGTGTTGTTGTGAAGCTGCTGAAGTAAATAAAAGTAATTATGTCATTTTGCTGTTTCTTCTTTAGAATAAACCAACCAGCACACAAACACTCACATTACAACTGTAAGAAATGTCTGAGTGTCTCATTTGTAGTTTTCACAAATGTTATTGGAGTTATGGACCGCACCCATGTGTGTGTGAAGCCTCTGTCCAGTCTGCACAAGGCAGACTTCATCATTCCTCTAATCTCTGGTGTAATTTGGCTCATTTGAAGTGTGGTTTTAAGTCTCTTGTTTATCTCAGACAGTATTAAAATACATGCTTCACCGTAGTCCACATCTACCTATAGCAGGTTTACACGTGAATGTAGTATTTAAATTATTTAATCTTTATCTCTGAAGTTGAACTGAACACAGGAGCTGCCTGTAAATGACAGAACTATGAGTGGTGTGTTACTCCAGAGAGCCACCAGGGGGCAGTGTTTGATCAATACAATGACTGTTGTAACCAACATCTGACTAAAGGCTCACATTAATTATCGAGTAATAATTATCTGTATTAAATCCATAATTAGTCATTATTGTGTGGGGCCATTTTGTTAGAATTTAAATGCAACTTCCTGTGAGTGTTTATGAAAGTATTCTATTCTATTAAAAGCTTGGTTTATATTCTATACCTATCATATTCTATTATTGATTACACTTATTAGATCCGAGGCTCAAGAATCCATAAGTTTACTGTCACACTGGTTTTAAAGTACAACTACATGAAATACTTTAACTTGTATGTTCCATAACAAAACAAAAGAAGCTAAATTAAGTAATACAAGACACAAGAGTACTAATAAGACAAAAAATACTAGAATAAAATGCGTATTATCAAAATAAAAAATACACCTATATTGTGTAAGAAGATATAAATGTAAGAACAGATAAATAGCTTACAGGAAGTACTAAAAAGGTTGCATACAGTTATTGTTAGAGTATTGCACAGGGGTTGGATTGCGCTGTATGATATGTCATATCTTACTAAATGACATCATCATTTGATTCCGCAGGCAGCGTCATGTTTTGCTCGTCCGTCGTATGAGTTTGCAGCTGCGCACTCATGTCAGCGCCGACTATATTTAAAGAAAGAGCCATGTCAAGTGGGCCACTATCCTCAACCACTTCCGCTACAGACTTTCAAAGTAAAGCTTTAAAACCTTCCATCCCTGGTGGAAAAATATACTATATATAATCATCAATAAACCTCAAGCGTGTTAATGCAGTTTGCTGTTTTAGAATAACTTATTTTGTATTTTAGTTGGAATTAAATTCTAGAAAAGTACATTTTAAGTGGTTTTAGTGTACTTGCATGTGCTAAAGTTTAACAACTTTAAGCATACTTAGCACACTTAACTGTGTAAACATGCTTAATTAATGAAATTAAAGTTTACCTTGTTTGTGCTACTTTTTAAATGTATACTGAAGTGCAACTTCAAACAAACTTCTTTTGAAGTGCACCGTTTGTAAACATGCTTACAAAAGGAAAGAAGACAAATTAAAGGAAAGAATTAAAGGAAGTGCTTGAAAGTTTTTTAAAAGTAAACTGAATGACCACTTTTAGTATTTGGAATTTAGTATACTTTTTAATAGTATTCTAATGCACAATTTAAAATACACTTACTATAAGGTACACCTCTTGTAAGTATATGAAATATCACTGTGAGTATTGCAGAATTAGTGTATTAATTTTAAGTACACTGAAGTTGAACTCAGAGGTACCCTTTTTTTTTAAAGTTCACCTTAATTATACTTTCAGTTAAGGACAAAAATCTAAAAGAAAATCTATAAGTATACTTGGAATAACTTTTGCTTTCTTAAATTATATTTCTGATACTGTTTTTTCCTCTGTAATTATGCACCTGCTCCAATGTTTTGTTTTATTATGACAACCACAGCTCACTTCCTGTCTCAAAGTTGCCTTCTCTCGGTCATCTGACACAGCTCAAAAATGGAGGTGTGTGTGTGAAGATGTAATGTTGATGCGGAGACTGAACAGACACAAATCTGAGAGAAGAAACGGGGTCAACGGCGGAAAAGGAGGACACGTCCAAGTCACATCGTCGACTCTCGGCCTCCTCCGGTGACTCCCATGTCTCTCTCCGGGGTGGGTCTAACCCAAAAAATCCGTCATTCAACAATGGGCTGTGGGAGCTCGGCTCAACTCGGAGAATCCTCTTGCAGCTGTTCGGAGACCCGAGGATAGGACCGAGACATCGGACCGAGTCAATGAGGCTGGCCTGTCCCGCTTTTGTCCCGTGTCTCCGGCTGCCAGTCGCGCACCGTGCGTAAAAGCGGTCCGAGAAGAGAAGACAGGCCACCAGGATCTGTGTAAATGTTGAAATCCAGTCTTTGTCAGCCATCGTGGTGGTGAATCGATTTCTCCATAGTCCCCCTGAGCGGATGGAGTGAATAGTGCAAAAAAGGTGGAGAGAGACAGACTGCAGTTTGGTTGCGTGTGATGATAGGAGACACAATGACGCTCCTGTCTCTTCTGGGTCGGATCATGCGTTATTTTCTCCTCAGGCCTGAGACATTGTTCTTGCTCTGTATAAGCCTGGCGCTGTGGAGTTATTTCTTCCACACCGACGAGGTGAAAACCATCGTCAAGTCGAGCCGGGATGCCGTGAAGATGGTGAAGGGGAAAGTAGCGGAGATGATGCAGAATGACCGGCTGGGAGGCCTCAGTGTCCTGGACGCGGAGTTCTCCAAGACCTGGGAGTTCAAGAACAACAACGTAGCCGTGTACTCCATACAGGGCAGGAGAGATCACATGGAGGACCGCTTCGAGGTGCTCACCGACATCACCAACAAGAGCCACCCGTCCATATTCGGGATATTTGACGGTCACGGTGGAGAGGTAGGCTGGGAGGGACCGGGTTTTTATCACAGTGCGTTTGTCTGGAGCCAAAAATCTGCTGCAGTACATGAGGCAGCATCATCGGGATTCAGAGCAGGTACAGAGACAGAGAAGTTTAGTTTACAGTGCTCTGCTAAGACTTGACAAGGTGCAGACTACTTTGTATTACATTTGAAGAAAACTTGAAATGATGTGTTCTTTATGAGACAGTATTAGAGCCTTTGTTAGAGCATTATTAGATTTTATTAGAGGGCAATAAAGGTCACATTTCAGTTTAGAGTACAGTTCTGTTGTAATGTGGCTATAATAATTACACTCTAATAATGTCTAAGTGGGAAATAAGACACAAGTTTACAGTAATAAGCTTTTTACAGTGGGATATAATACACTTTAGATAACAGTACAGTTCTGTTGTTATGTGTCCCTATTTGGCCTTTAATAAAGTCTAATAAGTGATCTAATACGATTAAATAAAGAACATCTTATTTATAGTTTTTATCTAATTCAATACATAGTAGGTCTTGTTTTGTCTAACTGGTGAACTGTAAAATAAAGTGTGACCACATTCTTTAGGAAGATTACAAAACTCAAATTTATCTGGCATCAGAAAATATTCTATGGTGGGACATTAAATTGATGGAGAAACATGGGTAGGATAATGTCACTATAAACTCTCCATTCAGCAGCATAGAGATGCCAGGTTTCTATGGGAACACAAGTATTTGTACTGGAGCACAGACATACAACACTTCACTTCATACTCAGACGATTTTCAAACAGACCCTCCTCCTCCCCTCTTTGTCATTGTATTCTTTTGTGTCAACACCTCCTCCTTCCCCGCTGCCAGTCAGGGAGTTAACTTGGGATCTATCACAAAGAGCTTCTGCTGAGTGTGTGTGTGTGTGTGTGTGTGTGTGTGTGTGTGTGTGTAGGGGGTTTAGTGATGTGTGCGCAGGATCTTGCCTCCGCTCCCTGTGTGCTCAAGGGTCAGTTGTTTCTCATGGCTGCCTTCAGACCACATGTCTTGGACGCCATCTGTTCCACAACCACTGTCCCCCAGTGGTTCCAGTGTAGTTCACTGAAACCACTGTCCCCCAGTGGTTCCAGTGTAGTTCACTGACTGATACTGGCTTTTGTTTTAGAGCCCAGTCTTCATTATTTCACATTCTTTCTTTCTTTCTTTATTTATTTATTAGTACAACATGAGCACAGATATTTAGATTGCAATCAAACCTACGGTTACTGTAACATGAGAGTCTGTTGGTGTTCTCCTCTCTGCATGGTATTATCATCATTATTGTATATTATACATATATCATATGTCATTGTTGTGAAATGGCTACTCAGTATACTTCACCTAAAGTATACTTTTGTGATATTTGGAGACTCACAAGAGAAAGTCTTGCCAAAATCAAACCAGCAGAGACCAAAACAACCTGATCTTCAAGTTCCAAAGACACTGGATCACTTCCCGTGATGCAAATGAATGCTTTCTTTGGTACACCACTCCCTAAACCTCCACTTGTTTCAAACTCCATGGCCCGACAAAAAAAAAGGAAGAAATATGAAGCCCAACCTGAAATAACCCCGACACCACATTGGCATCATCAGGGTTTGCTTTGTCAGACTTTAGAAAGCTTACAGAACCGTTTTCACAGGCTGATAGGTGAACTTCTAAATTTAAATAAAGTGTAACATCGGTGGAGTGTCCCTTTAAGTAAAAGAGCGTTGAGGTCTTAGCTATTAATCTGGAGGTTTGTGTAGTCTAAAGCACTGGCTGTATTGGCATTTTTTCTCAGTCTTTCAATCATTTGGTCTTAAAATGTCAGAAATTTTTCCATCACAATTTCCCAGAGCCCAAGGTGACATCTTCCAACTGCGCATGCTGTCCAACCAGCAATCCAAAACCCAAAGATATTCAGTTTATTGTCATTGGTGGCTAAGAACATGTGCAAAAATTCACATTCGAGATTCTGGAAGCAGTGAAGTTTTGGCTTTTTTGCTTAAAAATTGCTTCAGCTCTACACTTTAGGTGTCTTCTGTTCTGATTACGTCTCTGCAGCAGAGCTAGAACAGGGAGTTTTCTAATTTGAATGCAGTTATAGTCTGAATCCTTTTAACACATATTCACCAAAATATTTTAATCCAAAAACACTTAAATCTTGTGAAGAAGCACCCACTTTCAAGCTCTGTACAGGAGTGTTCTATGTAACTAAAAGATTAATGGCATGTTTATGCAGAGTTACAAAGTTTCCACATATATGAATGAAATCAGAATAATCAGTTTATGTCCATAAAAACACAGTGGGAACTGACCGTTCTCTTTTTAAAAAGACTAGTTGCGAGAGTCGCTGTTGGATTGTGTTCAATCACGGAGAGGAAGACAACAAACAGAGAGTGGAGGGTGTTTACCCATCTGGGTTACTCTGTCTATTCCTGTCTCATAAACAAATATTTATCCTTCCTGACCGTCCTGACATCTCACTCTGTCTCACTCACTCTCACTCTGTCTCTCATGTGAGCCTGGCGCCCCTTCCTCTCTGTCTTTAGTCAAATATGTATCTCTGTGTATTACGTGTGTTCATATGTGCCCCTCTTGCATATTTTTTTTACTTGTTCATGTACTTTTTCATCTGTTAATCCTTCAGTAGTCACCAGTGGTGGAAAGTGACTGTGCTCTTTTACTCAAGTACTGCACTTTAGTACAAACTTTAGGTACTACACTACAGAGTGAAATATAGTAGTTTTTACTTCACTGCATTCGTTTGACAGCTCTGGCTGCTTGTCGGTTAAGATTTTTATATAAAACCTGATCATTTTATAAAATACAGCTAGTTGAAGGTTAAAACATGTACATATGTTGTGTCTCATATGTGCATGAGTTGTTGAAGGGACTCACCCTCTCTAAACTTTTCAGATGGTTTCATTTACTCTAAATAATTGTTAAAATCCCAGAGAGATCAAATTTGTTTCACAAGAAAACAAATGTTAGGGGAAAAAAGTCCAAAGTATCAGTAGACATTTCTATGGCAGAACTTCTTTCCTCTCCCATTAATCATCTCATGACCCTGTGTCTTGTGACCTTTGTAGCGGGCCGACCCTCAGGCTGGGAACCACTGAACTAAACTACAGAACTTTACTGTATGCGGTTGTTAAAGGGAAGCTTTAACTTTAACTGCAAACACGGCATTCTCCTGCTGCACTACAGACAGTTTTAGTTTTCTAGCCTCTGCGTTTAGGTAGCCAGGGGTCATGCTAGATGATTATTTTTGTCACCTAATGCTATCCTCTGGCCAACAAAGTAATAGCTATAGGGTAGGGTGGTGATAACACGGCAGCATGCTGTATGCTGGGTATCAAAGGCACATCTGCAATGCTTCCTGGCACATGTAGGCACTGCTGTACAACTTGGCAAGCAGAATAACTCAGTTTTTTTGGTCAGTATAACATGCACTGAGGAATCCATTCCTTCAATTTGTTGCATTTGCCATCAATATTGACTGGACATCCACAATAAAGTTCAGAAGTTTCCTTTTAAGACTAGCGCCACTGAACGCCACTAGCACACTGTTACATCAATACTGATAATCATCTAACATCTAATTTTAGAGCTGCAATGATTCAGTTAATTTGCAGATTCATCAGTCAGTTGAGAGAAGATTGATTCCCAGCTATTTTGATAATCGTTGAATAATTTCAGTCATTTTTCAAACAAAGATGTCAAAGATTTTCTGGTTCCAGCTTCGTTAATGTGAGGATTCGCTACTTTTCATCGTTGTCATTGATGACAGTAAATGAAAAGTTTGGGTTTTGGATTATTTGTTGAACAAAAGAACCCAACTGAAGACATCGCTTAGGGCTCTGGGCAGTTTTTTTCACAATTTTTAAATTGTTAACTGATTAACTGTGAAAATAACAGATGTTGTCAGATTAATCGATAATGAACATAATCATTATTTTCAGCCCCATATAATTTGTATAAAAAGTACTTTAACTTTTGATAATTAAAACACATTTTGACACTTCAAGTACATTTTGATAATCCCACTTTTATGCCAGTAAATAATCTCCCTAATTCTTCCATCGCTGGTCGTTACAGTGAAATTGGTTTTGGACTCAGGAAGAATGAGTCACTATGACATCAACCTCAGTCACTTTTGGCTCATTAACATCGATACACAGACGTCATCCTGAGATATGGAAACCCTCAGTTCCATACACACACAGTTACCAGTCTATAAATTAAGCACTAACAGTAAATGTAGATAATAAATTAGTTGAGTTGATTCTAATGTTAAGGGTCATTTGCAGAAGGCCGTGTTTACCTTCTGGGACTCTTGATGCTAATGAAGTTGTCGGGAAAATTTACCACGTGTGTGAATATCCTTGAACATTTATTAGCCAGTGCATTTTTATGCATTTTGGCTCTACTGTAAGCACACACACACATGCGCGCGCACACACACACACTCTATATTAAATAAAGCGATGCTGCCAAACCAAACATGTCCAGATAGGAGATGCTGTCTCTGGCAGTGCAGTGTGTTCTGGCTCTGAAAATATGCAGGAAATTTCTCAAACACGTCTATGTTTTCTTTTTTTTTTCTTTTTTATACCTAGCCAGGGAGTTATGGCCCAGAATTATAAAAGTCAGCACAAGCTGCTGCTCCTCTTTTAACATGATTTACTGAGACTATTTGCTGCCGAAGCAGGAAATTTAACAGGCTTTCACAGTACTTTGCTGTTTAAAATTGAATTTATAGTTCTGCACAGACTCAACGGGAAAATGGGAGCTGGCAAATGTCAATAATCCACAATACAAATTAATGAACTTTCAATAAAGGGGGTCCAATATTTTACATTCACTCATTAAATCCTCAGACAGTGAAATATTTGAGTCATTTATGAATTCTGTAACTGCACTGGCGCTGGCATTTTCAGCTGTTTACGACGAATGGAAATTTACACTTGAAGCTCTTTTCCTGATCAAGGCTCGCTGAGTGCCTCTCTCTCCAATTAAATAAATGAATGAGTGTACTTGTCCAGCAAAAATGAAAGAGAGGAGGGGGAGGGCGGCTGCAGGAAGAGATGGTTTCACTCTAGTGATCATTATTAGGAATATCGCAATCTGGGCTTTACTGCATTGATGGAAACAGGCAGTTTTAGGTGTGTGAGGATAAAATGCAGCAGGGAGGTTTAAAGACAGGCTGTGTTTTAGCAGGTATCAGTCAAAACGAAAATGCACGAACACATCAATTAAATACTTTAGCACTGAAATGTCAAAATCCAAATAAATCTCACACTGAATTCACACAAGTTCTCATAATTGTGCAGCAGAACTGTTGTAGCACATCGGCAGATGAGAAAGCAAAAACATGCAGATAAAAGAGCCCCAAGTGTCCTAATTTCAGCGAGGAAGTGAAAATATGAAATATGTAGTCTGTATATTCTGTAACCGGGGCATTAAGATTGTATAAAATTGTCCCATTTAAGATTTGATTCGACAGCATTAGCATAATGGAAATCTTGGCAGAGAAAATGAGGGAAGAAGCAGATAAGTAAGGGTAGTAGGAGCGGAGGAGGAGGAGGGCAAGTGGGCTGGAGGATGAGGAGGATGTTCAATAATTCAGCACAGAGCACCTGCTGTATGAAACGAAGAAAGCACTCCTCTAAATGAGAGTCATATTGGACCATATAACCCGGCAACGATAATGTGAAGTAATAACTTCACATTATTATTTTATCTGTGCTGGTGACGTGTCAAACTGAGGATCATAAGCCTAAAAATGTGATGAGATGTTTACGTATAGCACAGTGCAGCCAGGTGAATAAGAAAAGCAGGTTTTTCTCAGCACCAAAATATCGTTGTTTCTTTAAAACTGTATTTACTGAGCTTACTGAGCTTTTGTTTGCTATGGCAAACATGTTTACGATCATGAAGTTGTGTTTTTGGCCACCTGACAGTATTAACCCTTCTTTTAGCTCCATTTTAGTCTCCACCAACCCCTGACTGAATCTCATCAGTGTCTAAATGTTTTACTGTGTTCACCAGTGTCATTAACAGTGTCTGTTTGCTGTTTTGTGCTGGGTGGGTAGTGCACAGCAGCTTTATTAGAGCTTTTGGCGCTCTAATAAAACTAAAGCAATGCTGACAAGTTGGGGTGTCACAATGACTGATTTGATTATATTTAGCACTGGTGACTATGCCAATGTTAGACTAACAAGTCTTGTTTGCAAAGATAAAAGGATTAGTGTTTTTATTCCCTGACAAATGTTATTTACATCTTCAATTTCCTCCTTAAAAAGGTATATATGCTATCAAGTGTGATATAACAGCAGATAAGCCACAAGGTGTCATCTTTGAAGTTTTGTTCTTCAGTAGAGATCTGTTCCAGGAGCTGCAAGTAGGCAGGTGAGGAGAGAAAAAAAATACCGGTAGCTTTCAGGTATTAAAATTGAAAGGTCATTTCTATCGATTTTCAAATTAATATTGAGCTTGTGACAGCCCTACTTACGAGAGCTGTCAGAGTGAACCGTAACAGTAAAGTCAGAAGCTGAAAAAACAAAAAGAAAAGGAGCTGAAAGGCACTGAACTTTCTTTAGAGCTGAGGGGAACTGCAGAGTCAGGTGTTAATTCTCTGCGGGTTTGTCAGTATGAGCAACACCCTTCACATTACTCACAGTCATTTAATCCGTCGTTCATATTATAGTCGCTGCAGCTTTAAGCTTTATGTGATAATTTATTTTAGCTATTTTAAACAATCTGAAGTGAAGTAGGAAAAAATCATCCCATGGAGAAGTAAACCTGCACTGTTTTTAAATGTTTTAAAGTCATATATGTAAGAGTTGAAAAAACTGTTGCAGTTGCCTTTGCATTACTGAACTTACAAACTGATCCACAAATGATTGACACTTTATCCTTACTTATCCACCTTCCACTGTCTAATCCCCTCTGTGTCCCCCGTCCCCCCCTTCCAGGCTGCAGCTGACTATGTGAAGGCCCACCTGCCAGAGAGCCTGAGGCAGCAGCTGCAGGCTTTTGAGAGGGAGAAGAGAGAGAGCGCTCTCTCTTACGCCAGCATCCTCGAGCAGCGCATCCTGACTGTGGATCGTGAGATGCTGGACAAGCTCTCTGCCAACCACGACGAAGCAGGTCAGGAGGGGGAGGAGAGTGGTGGGAACAAGTGGATATATATACACATGTATGTGTGTGTGGTGGTGGTGAGGCGGTGGGGTGGGAGGGCACTTTTTGAGCCAACAGAGGGAGGAAAAATCTGACTTTTGACATTCTTGGGAAAGCTGGATGAGTGTTTTGGGAAAATAAATAACCAGCTGCGATGTATAGTGAAAACACATCCTGAAATTCCACCCACACAAATAACGTAAACAAATATTTAACAAAGTGTTAGCAGACGTGTGTCTGTTTGGTGCACACAGTTTTAATCAAAGCCTCAACATTTGCATGAGTTGTTCTGCACCTTTGTTTTGGTCAGATGTTGAAATTCTGTCTTCAGGTGCTCAACTCAGCTAAAATCTCACAACTTCCTGTGTAATATCCTCTCAGCACAATGTGTCTCAATGAGACCACAGTGTTGTAACATTATGCTGCTGCACATTGCGGTACAGTGGAGTGTAGCTGATGCACTGAGGTGAGATTCAGAGCTACAGTCCAGATTGATCAGTTGGTGCTATTTGATACGTCAACCTCCAGAAACAGTTTTTCTCTTCATTTTTTTTGCCCTATTGTTTTTCATTGTTTACTTGTTTGGTGACAGTCTGGTATCGACTCAATTTACAATATTAAAGAATATCCACTTACTGTGTTTACATGCACAAAATATTCCACTTTTAGGTCTTATTCTGAGAAATGCTTTGGCTCAATGTGAGTGTCCACCCTAAAGTGTCAGGACCTGAATCCATGCTGTCTGTGACCAAGGAATAACCTAAAATGACAAATATTACAAGACAATTACATAAAAGTTTAAAAAAACAAACACAGGTACACATATACACAAATATAAACATATTCAGTCAGAGGTTACAGGGAAAAAGTTCCATAATGTTTCAAAAGCTCAGTATTTTTGTTGTTTAGTAAACTGAGTAATTGAAGTAAATAATACAGTTAAAGGAGAAAAGATGAACTCTCAGTTGGTGATTTAGAAAAGTTATGTTTATAAAAAAAATTGTTGCAAATAGAATAATTAGATAGAAGAGATATTCAAGAGCATCATCTTCTACGAACCGTCCTTTTTTTGCCCTTCTGGGGTTCCCCTGATAACCCTGTTATGTCACAGCGCTATGAACAGTGGGTAATTCCCTCAGGCAAAGACTGCAGAAATGTAGGAAGTGAGCATGAAGGGCCTAGAAAGTCTGTGAGAGAGCCCTCATGCACTTGACGATTTGACAGTGGGACGGCCCTAAACCCTTGTGGATTTACTGGGACTGCGTCTCCAAGTCTGTGAGGGTGGACGCTGGGACTGAGCCAGTATTCCTACTGAACTGTTTACACGTCTAGTGAAAATGACAATTCCACGTCTACGTGCATCTGTGCATTCAAGGCTAGACTTATATATTTGCACATATCCAGTCGATATCCATGATTTCATAATGTTTACAAGCGTGTGTTTCTCCTTCCAACCACAAATGTGGGCTTTTCTTTTGCGCGTGCTTCTCTACCTCGGCCTCGTAAACTGTTGGCTATGTTTGTGTAGAACACACAGGGTTGACTGTAAACGGGCTGAGATAAGATAAGATAAACTTTATTGTCCGCAATAGGAATTTTGGCTGGACAACAGGCTGCTCCCAGCTGCTGTCATCATGAAGACAAAACAGCATCACAGTGCAAAACATTGCACCACAAACAAATAAACCAATGTATGTACACCCAAACACAATAATAAATATATGACATACATTTTAAGATAAGGAATGGAAACATAAAAAACATAAAATCACAATTTATGCTGCATAGAACCGTACGGAGGTGAGGAATGAGCAGGTTATTTGTCCAGTAGTATAATGGATGGAAAGAAAGCTTGAAGTGGTTGCTTTTACGTTTACATGTGTAAAAAAAAAAACAATAGAGATACATATTTCAAATGCACTGAACCCTCAGAATAATTGAATGTGCTGCTTACATGATTCATATCAAATTCAGGAATAGTGGAAAATTAGCGAGCATGTAAACACAGTCAGTGGAAGACCAGTGATACTCTTTATCAGTTTGTATGTATTGTGCTTCTTTACTGTCGGCCAACAGGTCAACAAGATCCTCAAATAAAACTCTCAGTTCTCTAACTGGTCTCATCTGATCACCTCATCATCTGAACTTTCCACAGTTCATTTAAAGCCTTTTTTTCTTCCACAAATCTGCAGATCACATTTTAAAGGTCAAACATTCCTTAATTTATGTCATCCTAGGTTGTTGTACATGTACTCTCAGCCTTGGGCATTATAGCTTAAGTCAAATCATTATAAATCAGTGCATTTATTGTGGTGTGGAACATCAATAACAGTATAATAGCAGCAGATGTTATCATACCAGAGAACTGCTGTCAGCTCTCTTGACATTTTCAGCTCTGGAGATAAATCAGCTGAAGTTTTGGTCGGCTTAGACTCTGTTATGTTATCCCTCTGTTACCAGGGTGCTTAAATATCACATTAACCAAACATGAACTTTCTTTCTCTTATTTGCTTTTCACAGCTGCCATAAGTAATGTTTGTTTTGTTTTGTGGAATTTGTTAAATTTGGCATCGACTGTGTTCCTAAGTACCTGTTATTGTTTGATTTCATTTGCAGCATTAGAGAAGTGTCATAGCAAACAATCTGATGCATCATCACAGGATAGAAAAAGTGTGATGATGTGGAAATCCCCGAGCTTCTGTTGCTCCCAGAGGCCTAAAACAAACACAAAACCAGCTCTGATCAGGGACTGTTTGTGAAATTTGCGGGACATTTACCAAAATGTCAAAGCCAACGGCTTTCTCAGCTGTTTCCTCTTTCTCTTTCACTGTCCCACGCAGGAACGACATGTCTTGTAGCGCTGCTGTCGGATAGAGAACTCACAGTGGCAAACGTTGGAGACTCTCGGGGTGTGTTGTGTGACAAAGATGGGAACGCTGTCGCACTGTCACATGACCACAAGCCGTATCAGCTCAAGGAGCGCAAGAGGATCAAGAGAGCAGGTAAATGACTGACGAGAGAAACAGGCCTGTTACATAAAGCACATACTGACTGCACCTGTGCTGCACTCTCATGTGGTTGAATTTGGGGTCCTTGGCTGCCATCTGCTGGTGAAATTAGGAACAGCATTGTGTTAAACAAAGCACAGGGTCAGATTGTGGCATCTGAAATAGATTCCTAAGCTGTGTGATTAAAGGATTTTCACAGGTTAGCTTTGTTAATCAAGTTATCTAAAACTAATTCAGTATTTCAGCCCATTATGTCCACAAATAGTCATCAACAGCTTTTCCTTCATTAAAGGGATAGTTCAGATTATTTGATGTGGGGTTGTATGAGGTACTTATTCAGAGTCAGTGTATTACCCACAGTAGATGGAGGACGACACGCCCCCAGTTTAGAAAAGCAAAGAGTCCCTCTTTGCTTTTCTAAACTGGGGGACAGCACAGAGGTCAAACAATGGAGTGCTGTGGACACAGCAACAAAATGAATTTTAGCCACAGAAAAATCTAACTATCCCTTTAACAGATCATCAGACTCAATTTTTCATTCTAATTTCTTCTCCTCCAGGAGGTTTCATCAGTTTTAATGGCTCCTGGAGAGTCCAGGGAATCCTGGCTATGTCTCGCTCTCTGGGGGACTACCCGCTGAAGAACCTCAATGTAGTCATCCCCGATCCTGATATTATGACCTTTGACCTGGACAAACTGCAGCCAGAGTTCATGATCCTGGCGTCCGACGGCCTGTGGGACGCTTTCAGCAATGAGGAGGCCGTCCGGTTCGTCCGCGAGCGTCTGGACGAACCCCACTTCGGCGCCAAGAGCATCGTCCTGCAGTCGTTCTACCGCGGCTGCCCTGACAACATCACTGTCATGGTGGTGAAGTTCAAAAGTGGAACTGGCGGGAGCAACAAGGCCGGGGAGTAGGTCAGGGTCAGGTTTAGAGCTCAACATTGTGATCAATGTTTTCTATGATTTTCCCCATCCTCTGGATGGAGCTGCAAGTGTGATAGGGGAGGTTCAAGTATGGACAGTGAGAACTGTTTTGACAAGTGCACACACATTCAGACATGCACACACATGCGAAAACACATAGAAAATTAAGTTTTATTTTGTTTGTAAGTTTCTGATTGAGATAAGGGCATTTGAACACAACACAGATCTCATAAATATCTGCCAACGTAACAATGAATACATTAAAATACTGAACCAATGGTTGAGATGCATAAACACAAGACAAACGGGGGATTTTTCTCCTAACCAGCACACATTAGACTGTGATTGATTTACTACTGTTTACTGTACATGCACGTGAATGGTACAGCTCCACTGGAGGCTTCTTCAGAGGAGGCTTCAACTAGTGCCTACTCAACAATTACTGTGCAACTACAGGAAGCTACTGAAAATGAAAGTTTGCGGAAAAAATCCACCCTGCTTGCTGCATTTTGATGATGCTCTCAAGTATTGTATATGCATCTGTTAACATTTCTGACCTGGGAAATTCTGTCAAATATATAAAAAAAAAGACTCCAGTGGATCCATACCTTTATTTAACATGAAATGATGCTACACTTAAAATCTAACTTTTGAGTATCAAGAGTCGCTCCCTGCAGACTTGAGAGGTCGAAGTGAACCATATGAAGTTTCATCCTCTGGCGTCTAGTCAGTTCATGCTTTTTACAGTCTAAAAGTGAGTCATCACAATAGATATGAGCTACCTTAAAAATTGCATACTTTTTCTTTTTACTTTTAGTGCATACTGCAGCTGCTCTTGCAAAGTATGCACTGTTGTGTGCAGTATTCCTGTAATTGGTGCTTGTGCTGTGTTCCACACAACTTGGAACTTGAAATTTCTGACCTCTTACTCGAAAAAGTCCCATGGAACAACACGCAAAGTTCAGTCCATCTACCCTAACTTCACCAACACGAACGTTATTCAGTAGCTGGTTACAGTTCCTCCTCGTTTTCATTTATATATATATGCAAGGAGGCTTCACTGTTGAGAGTTCTATTGTGTGCACACTCAGTGAAGGTGTCATGTTTTTTGGTTTACTTTTGGTATCATGCATCTGGTAGGCTTTGAGGTTAGAAGTTAGAGATCGCAACAGCGACCTGACAGGAATTTAGCAATCCGAATTCATCATAACAATGCAGCTTAAACTTAGACCCTCTTGTTCATACAACCGTCGCCGTCCGTATCACGAAATTTGAAGATTTAGCTGTCATCTTTCATTGTCGCCTCTAACCCTTGTCAGTGATTTGTTATCGGCCTGTGTTCTCTCGGTGGCTCAGTTGATCTGATGTGTCTCTTGCTGAGCAGAGGATTGTGGGTCAGAATATGCAAAAAAGCATGCTGGCTTGCAAACTGTAAAATGCAACCAAGTGCAGCAAGTCATCCTGTTTTTTCTGGCATAGCCTACTGCATTTGACTTACTATGCATTTAGACATACTAAATCTTTTTCTGGCATACTAAATAGTAAGGTAGTAAGGGTATTGAAATGCACCCCTGGAGTTAAACCATAGGCGTTCTGATTGGCCAGCTGCTGTGTGTTGGCAGGACTCTATTCAGTCACAGCTTCAGCTACTTTTTAGGTCGCACACAGCCTTTAAATTTAAGTATTTAAATTTAAGTAAACAGAAATGGAAACTCTGAGTGTTTAAGCAGGAAATTAAAGAATTGTGAGGTGAAAAGCCAAGTGATTTCGAGTGTGCAGAGGTTTAGTGGTACTCTGAAGATAGATTTTAAGTGGAGTTTCCTTTAACACACAACACATGAACACATACACACACAGAGAAAAAAAATGCACTTTTCAGATGTTTATTTTTTGGAATGGTGAATTCTTACATATCAGACAATGTAAACTCTGTACATCCTCAGTAATACAGGAGGGTTTTAATGTATGTAGAACCTGATTTAGTTCCTGAATTTCACCTCTGGGTACGACAGAGTTGTTTTAAACCATCTGTATCAGGGCATGTGCTTTGGCTTCTCCATGTTCATGAACAAAGTACACACAGTACAGTACGTCTCCATGGACACACTGGTGGCTGCCTTTGACCCGGGAAGCACACGTAACAGGAGGCGCGACAGCCTCGCGCGGCCCTGCTGCCATGAGAAACTAAAAGATGACATAACATGAACTGTACAGCCGTGGCCTGAATGCTAGTAGCTCGTAATCTGATCTGCTCATGAAGCAATACAACTGGTGTCAGTGACAGAAACAACCTGTCAAGAAAACTTACAGTAAAACATACTTGATTTACTACTGTTTTATGTTCAACTACTTTTTTACCACTGTGTTTCATGATCTTAGCATCAGTTGACAGGAGCCTTTTTTTTTATTTAACAGTTTACCTAATGCCTTATTTATTGTTGAGGGTTTTTTTTTTGGATGTGTCTGGCGGATTTGCCAAATCAGAATATTTTTTTTTCTGTCCTTCTGTACATGAGCAGAAGTTTACAATAAATTAGATACCATCAGTTAAATTTGAGAAGCAGTCCATGATTCACACATGTTGAGCTGATGCTCAGTGTAAGAAAAAAAAAACAACTGTAAAAATCTGTATGTAAATTATCAGTATTAAACAAAGTCTTTCATCTTAAATCTGTGTCCCCCTCCAGTCTTTATTATCTCAAAGACCTGACCTACATTAATTGTGCAACCATGCTGCTGACCACTATGGAATCCCTGAAAGGCAAATGAATGGACCATTTTCTAGGGAAGCCCTAAAATCTTGGCATTTCAACCAGATGGGCAGGAAAGTAGCAGTGCACAGCTTCAGCAAGCCACATGACTGTTTCAGCCTGCGCGCACTATAACATGAGATCAATGCATGTCAAGTATGAAGCATACAGTATAATGTTACGATGGCCTACTTGAGCATTTATCAGCAGTCAAGTTAAAGTCATTTGAAAATCTGGTAGGAAGTCTAGTTGTGGTTGCAGCCGTGCCAGCAGCACAAAGAGTCAAAATATGCATCTATATAAATCAAGAATCACCAAAAACAAAATCTTAAAAATGGCATGGCATCAGGCACACAACACTGTGCCTAATAAAACAAATGACTCCATCTGCTGGACGACTGTAAGAAGTACAATATACAAATCTACTCAATTAATGTAATGGATCTGTATTATAATAAAATATATTTAAAACAACTCTCCACTTATGAATTGCACAAATATATGTTTTTAATATAATTTCTATTATGTGGTTTCAGACCTATCTATATGTAACCACATATGCAATATCTCACTACTATATACGTACAGTAAGTAACTTAAACTAATAAATTATCCAGGCAAATTCATTTTGTAGTATTGTCTTGCTCAAGGGTACAACAAGAATAGCTGCAGAGGAAAGGAATGAGCGATGACGAATGTTCTTTCCTTCTGCTTTTTAATTACATCTCCAGGAATCTGAATCAGTCGTATTATTACAATCAGTTACCGTCACAAGAACCTGTTTGTTGTAAATCAGTTTGCGATCAAAAAGAGATCAGAGTGAGGATAAAAAAGAACATGTGACGTGCGTGTGAGTGTTTCTGGGATGCCTCTGTGCCTCTGTGACTGTCGGACCCATTATTCCATTCCATAAACCATACCATAACTCTGCGCTGTCGCCTGCAAGACAACTCAAGGGGCGCAGACAGCTCGGAAGCGCACGACGATGCCAAGTTTAGTGACGGTCTGTGCCAGGTGGACAGACTCAAAATAGCTCTGACACGGACTGATCCAAATGCCAAGACCCACGTTACAACATTCAGGCGTCTAATAACCATAAAGTCGGTGCGTCACACTATTGCTTTACGGGAACTCTTCGTTCTGTAGTATTTGAAGGATTTGGCACACTTAAAGTGAGACAATTGCTCGCAGGCAGCAGAGGAAGAAACTTGTCTTTTAACGAACTCAGACACAAGCAAGAATTAAACAAATTTTATTTGGTTTTTAATACCCTTGGATCCTTGAATTAAAGTGACACTATGGGACAACACGGCTCCAAATCCACCATGGAAGCGCGAGTGATTTTCCAGCGCTTTGGTTCAGTGGAAATGTGTCAGAAAACGGACCCATGTTCCACTCCAGCCTCCGCTGTCCGCATTCAGAAGAGGGTGACCAACCAAGCAGCCTGTTTATACCCTTGCAGCCGGGCAATGGAGAAGTCAACAACCCATTCTTGGCCCCAGAGTCGCTGTGACGCCGGGGGGCTGGTGTACGTGATGGATAACCCAACCGGTGGCGTGTGGGTGAAGCCGGGAGAGAAATGGAGCAGATCTTGATCCAAAAATGAAGTCTTGAGAAGAAATTCAAACGAGTTCTTCGCTGGAATTAAGTCAAGCACCCAGTGAGTGGATGCATTAAGTTTTGACGTCTTTCGAGCAGCAGGATGATGCAGCAGGATTTAGGTTTCTGCGCTGAGACGCGCCTCTGAGGCGCATCCTCCTGCAGCGAGTGGAGTCGAGGTTAAATCGTCTCAGTGATATGGAAGATGTGGCTGCTGGACTGATGACTGAGAGTTATTGATTTAGTCTGTATGGGACATTCATATACTCAGTGTCAGACTGCATGAGAAGAAGATGAGAGGAGCTGAAGAGTGCCATGCGTCATGCGCACCGTGATAATGTGTTTTCTTTGGAAACCTAGTTGTTTGTGTTTGTTTGTGTCTGTGTTAGTAAGACTCAATACACGTAACTATTTTTGGAAAAATGTGTAGATCAAATTAAAGAAGGGAGCATGGGTTAAGTCACTACTGAGAGTTGGATAGCATCCACACATCTGCATTTTAAGTTGTGGGTTGTAAACACAGTGCACCTTTAGCCACTGTGTCAAGGTGAAAACTGCCTCCTTCCAATGGCTGACCAACCATGATTTATTTTTCCTTCCTTTTTATTTGACTGCATCCTCTTTTAAAAATATATTTATCATTGTATGTAATGCCATATCACAAATAAATGTTTTGCATTTAATTTATTCTTTTTTTTTTTAAATATTGTTGAATGTGATGGACTGGAGGTCAGTGTTGTTCTGAATGTTTGTCCAGGATGTGTTTAAATAACTGAGGGGTGTCACAGCAGCATTATGTCCAGGGGGCTGTTTTGTTTTTTGAGAAGCACTGGAAACTTCGATGGAGTTTGAGGAAAGTGGTTGAGTGTCTGACGGAAACATCTACTTGACATTTCATATTTCTTAAAAGCGGAAGTCACGGTTGGAATGTGTAAACTGCTCTAAATGTATGTTGAAATCTTGACAAACTGTCACCAGTTGAAATGAATAATTTAAAGACTTAAAACACTATTGCTTAATTTATTTTACTACATAAGGGAGTCCAACAGTGGTTCAGCAAGAAAATGTATTTCTTTCTTTGTCAGGTGAAGTCTGGATATTGATCCAATGTTTACATATTGATTGTCTCTTACAATGAGGCAACTTTTGTGTTGTGGAATGAGTGTGACCCACAAGTGAATATGTGATTTAAATTAAAAATGGATTTTAAGGCAAATGATTGTATCGCATGTGTGTATCAAAGGCATGTGCACCAGGGTCCATTATAACAAAAATAATCACTCTTTACAACCTAATCCTCTTTAATTCAGAACTGTTTTTTTTTAGTAAGAATATATCTGATTATCCTTTCAATGTACTTTGACCTCACCTATCAAGATACTTAACAAATAAGGACTACGGACTGGGGTCACAGGGGACACCAAGAATAAACTACTGCAATCATGGCAAAATGTTAACTTATTTTTTTCTTCTAACATTATTAGCTAAGTAATGTAATCTGAAAAAAAAAACCAGATTATTACTTCAAGAAAATAACAGTGAATTTGCACATTGTATGAAATGACAACAGACAACAGAGCCTGATGAAACCTGTGTCTGCTGCATTTGTCTGTCTCCGTCAAAATGACTGTGCCTCTTGCACATTGTGGGATGGGCCCCACTAATGGGACATAGAACCATTGCAAGCAAGGGTGTAGATGACAAGGGAAAAAATTTGGAGTGAAACTTGGTTGAGTAAATATGATTTATGTGGGGAAAATAAACCAACAAGAATTTGCTGACACCATATAATGATGACCTTATATCACTAAAATTAAACTCAGATCATTTTTTATCAGTTGCTCCCTCACTTATTATAATGATTGATTTAAAAAGAAAAAAGTGGGGTGGGGCATGAATGTTTTTCAGCTTCTGAAGTTTGGCATGCCAGAAAAAGTTTGAGAATCACTAAAGAGCAACAAAGTCCACACTGGCATAAGACTCCCACCCCAAAAACTGGGGTTGAACTCTCATGAGAAGGTTTTTGTGGATTATGGATTACATTATGATCTTTTTCTGTTTTCTGTTGCGGACCGGTTAGGCTTCGATTACAAAAGTGTTTGGTTTGGGAAATGATCATGGCTTGGGTTAAAGCAGACCTTTAACCTCATGTGAGAACATGTTAGACAGCCGTTTCTGTGAGAAAGATTAAAGACTTCTCCCTTGAGCCCCCCACCCCATGATCTTGACTGATACTTTAAAACTGGACCCATGGCAAACATGAACTCAATCAATAAATAGTTCCACATATACAACTGCATGGGTGGAATTGGGTGCTTCTGATTTGGGGTTAAGACCCTAATACATTGATGTTTTTAAAAAGCACTAATTAAAACAGAAAATAATTATATGAAGTCATTAGGAACAAAATAATTGACATAAAGGTATGACGAAAATCATACTGCAGGGATCTGCAGGTGAACCAGTTGATCAAATTATGGTTAAAGCATAATTTAAATATCACCTCGGATAACCTTTTTTATCTGCATCCACGTTGTCATGGCAACAGATGAATATCATTGGTATCATAAAGGCAATAACTTTGCATGACTCCATTTATAGACTCCAGGTAAAATAAACAAGGAAAATATATTTGGTTGGCACATACTTTGCCCTCTGTTGCCTTATCTCTGAGCTGTGAGCTACAGTCAGCATGGAGCTAATGGCTGATCTATTAAACTGCGGGCCACGCACTAAGCAAACACTGCCTGAAAAGAGTTTCTATGAGAGGAAGATGTGACTGTCCCACTTGAGTTGACTGTCTTAATCTGTCCACCTCACCATGGGACTGCGAGGATCCAAACTACCAGAAGCCCAGGTCCTCCTCCTGGGTTTGGACAACGCCGGGAAGTCCACTCTCCTGTACAAGCTGAAGCACAAAATGTGTGTGAGCACGGTGCCCACCATCGGCTTCAATGTGGAAATGCTGGAGGCGAAGAAGAACGGAAAGAACATCTACCTGACCATGTGGGATGTTGGTGGTCAGCGACAGATGCGGGAGCACTGGGATGGTTTCTACCAGGACTGCGGGGCGGTGGTGTTCGTGGTGGACAGCTCGGACAGGGGACGGCTGGAGGAGGTGCGCAGGGAGCTGGAGAGGACGCTGAGGAGCGAGCAGCTGCGGGGACGTCCTCTCATTATCCTGGCAAACAAACAGGACGTGAACGGCGCTCTGACCGCCACTGAACTCAAAGACGGATTCAATTTGAGGAAGCTCTGCTCGGCTCGGGACTGGTTCGTCCAGCCGTGTTCCGCAAGGACTGGGGTTGGAGTTGAAGAGGCGTTCAAACGTTTGGTCCAAATGGTCAAACTCCCGTCAGACAACGGGGCGATGAAAGAAAACATCAAGGACACAGTGCACCATCTTAAAGCGAGTACCAGACATTAAATTTTATTTATATGAAATGCGTTATTTTTAAACCATTGACAATAGGTTTAATTTTGAAATGACTTAGCCTTAATATAAACTGATTTATACCAACAAGAAATCATATTTAAAGACATCAGACCTTTTGGTTAAATCTATACATTTCTTTAAGTTGAAACTACAGACACTTGCAAACTACTTAAAGGACCAATGTGTAGCATTTAGTGGCATCTAGTAGTGAGCGTGCAGATTGTAAAACATCTTGGCTCACCCTCCCCTTCCAAACTTGTAGGAGAACCTATAGAGGCCGCTAAACTTAAGACAAATGTGAAAGGCCTCATCTAGAGTCCATGTTTGGTTTGTCTGTTCTGAGCTACTGTAGAAATATGGCGGTGCGACATGGTGACCTCTATAGAAGAGGAGAGGTCTGGATATTGATCCAGTGTTTACATATTGATTGTCTCTTACAATGAGGCAACCTTTGTGTTGTGGAATGAGTGTGACTCAATGATTGTATTTCGTGTGTATCAAAGGCAGTGCACCAGGGTCCATTGTAACAAAAATAAGATACTACCAAGATACTAAACAAAAAAGGACTACAGACTGGGGTCATGGGGGACACCAAGAATAAACTACGACAACAACAGTTCTAATTTTCTGGTGATTATTCACTAATGAAAACATAGGTGGAATATGCAAGACTGTTTGTAAATGAGACAGGGACAGAGACACAGAGAGTGAACTAAGGTTGAAAGCATTGAAATAAAACATTTTCTGATTGTTTCACAGTGGTGACGTACTAAAGCACAAATAAACACACTTACACCTCTGTACAATGCCAGACATACAGCCACATACATCCTCAGTCTGATCTGCTTGTGTGTGTCCATGAGTGTAAAACTGTTTCTGTAGCTCTCACGGGTGAAAGAGACACAGAATGCAATGTAACCTTTGGCTGCTGTGTTTATATGGAGTCCTGACCTGATAAGCTGCTTGCTAAGCAAAATATGAGAAAATAAGAAAAGGTGTCATCTAATGAATCATGTTGTTTTGTTTTCTTCTTGGAAAATGCTGCATAATATGCCTTTAACAGAGCTGGCCAGTTCTTATGATGCTATTATGAAAACCACAGGAAATACAATATACCATGAAGTCGATTACTGTGCATTTAAAACCACTGCTGAGTCCAACAAACACACGGAAATGATTTTACATGATTCACATTCACACTTTAAATTATTAACAGAATTTGATTAACTTACACATCCACAGGCATTTACATTAAGCTCTTGGGTTCATAGAGGCATCTCACTGATACCACCAGGGGTGCAGTGGAGGGTAAACCAAAGTGAACTGAAATGAAGTTTGAAATGAAGCTGAGAGTTTATTCATCTATTTTCAGATCAACTGTGTTAATAAATGAATGGAAACAAGGTGGGTAAAGTACAGTTTACCCACCCAAACTGTAGTTTGCACCTCTGCATTCAGCACTGCACCCCTGGATTCAACATCGGTATCATCAAGATGAGCAATTAAGATAAATACACATGTTTTTGGTGATATAGAGAGTGTTGGCGGTGGTGAATAATCCCTTTGCCTGGTTTTAAGACTTTTTCACAATAAATCCATCCAGCCTGTAGTTGTAAGTGTTGATAAATTGTTAATATTATTGTTTGTTTGTGTTGAATCTTGATGAATTAAAGAGCCTAAAAGAAAAAAGCAAGAGGCAGGAGATACAGAAGCATCTGCACCACCAGATTAAAGAGCAGCTTCCCTCAAGCTGTGAGACTGGACTCATCACCAGCACTCTGCCATGTGAAATAGTTTGTTTTATGTTTATCTCTTCAACCAATCTACTGTTTATAATTTAAATGTTCTTATGAGTAGCCAAGAGGAAACTGCACATAAATTTTGCTGCACAACATAAATTGAACTTGTATCTGGTAATGTACACCAGCCAAAGAGATTTTCACGGCTTAATGAGCCCAAAAGTTGTTCTCATTAATGGTTTATTACTGATTTATAAAGCATTATCATGAATGTTTTATTAACATTAGCAAATAAAATATGCCTTGTTTGAAAAAATGTAACCACACTTGAACACGCACTGACAAATTCATTGGAATAAATGAAGCAATGAGCAATAAAATCGTTGTCCAGAATGCAGTTCTAGGTCAAAGACATCTTGCACAGAGACACACACTTCAGGCTGCTTCATGGTGTATAGCCTACCAGACAACGTCCTGGGCGAATCGCATTAAATATCCCCAATAACGATATAAAATACAATCTCAAATCTCGAATCTATTTGTGCTACTGAAGATTCAATTCATCCAGCCCACGCCCTTGTCATGTAGTCTGTCCCATGCTGGACTCCGGCCGTCCTCTGCTCCCGTCCCGCACTGTCTCTTCATATGTGGGCAGCCGTTTGCATTCATCGTATGAGGGCAGCTGTGCAGCAGCAGCTGGATCCCTGGAGCTGCTCTCCGGCGTGCAGCTGTCCACCAGCGGCTCCTGTGATGTGGTAAAAGGTGGGTGTCCACTGTTCTGCGGGGTGAGCTGCCTGGATCTGGAGCACAACACTCTATGGACAAAATATCCCACAGCGAACAGCAGCAGCATGATGAGCACCCCGGAAAGTTTGCGGGTGACCATGGCGATGTTGTAGTAAGTCTTGTCCACGAACTGTTTGCAACAGGTGACGGCGGTGGTGTCGTTTCCCTGCACGCAGCAGACCTGCTCGTCCCGGCAGATGTCCTGTCCGCATCTTCGGATGGAATAAACAACCGTGCGAGCAAGAAAGCAAACAGTGAACCCGATCAGAGCTTGGCATCTGCAGAAAAGCATCGCTGAAGTGATCCGGCGAGTCGATGGCGCAGCTGGGAAACAACAGGAAGCAGCCGAGAGATTTCACTTGTGGATGAAACTCAGACAAACGCGCTGGTTGAAGCGATGACGCAGAGTCATCAACAACCCACCGTGTGCTCAGAGGACATGTCAAAATACTGACGAAAAGAGGGAAAACCGTCAATCAAAACAAAACAGTATGTCCACATGTCCACTCACTGAACAGTCAACACTGCAACTGCAAGAAAAAGTCAATAAGCTTGATATTAACTAATAACTGTACTTCTGTGTTTCCCTGATCGATAATGCACTTAACAGATGTATTGATGCCGAGCAAAAATATGATCTTTCCATTATGAATCATTACCTTTTATCTCATATTAACTCTTTATCTCATAGTTCTGTCTTTTTGTTAATCTCAGTTTCGTCATTTATTTCACAATGACTTCATATCACACTATGTCGACAATTTATCTCATGACTTACATCATAATTTCAACTTTTTATGTCATAATTTTGACTATGTAAATCTCATAATTACGTACTATCTCATAATAAGGGCATCTGATCTCAGAATTACGTCTTTTTATTCAGTAATTTCGACATTTATCATAATTATGACTTAATCTCATAATCTCGACTTTTTGTCATAATTATGACATTTGTATTGTCATAAGAACATTTATGTCAGAATTATGACATTTTACCTCCATCTCTTAATTATGACTTTTTAAATCTAGTAATTCCTTTAACCTAATAATTAGGACATTTTAATCTCAGACTTATTGCATAATTTCGACATGATCAAATAATTATGACTTTATCTAATAATTGCAACTTTTTATCTCATAATTTCAACATTTATATCTTCATTATGCCTTCTTTTTTACCTCATAATTCCTTTTCACCTCATAATTAGGACGTTTGCATCTTAGAATTGTTGCATAATTTCGACATTATCTCATAATTATGACTTTTTATCTAATAATTTAGACTTTTTGTCTCATGATTTGAACATTTATCTCACCATGACTTTTTAACTCATAATTATTAACTCGTTATGACTTTTGTTTATCTCATACTTTTGACTTTTGTAACTGGGGCTATAAACAGAAGCTGGATGCCTGAAAGTCAGCATGTGCTTCATTTATTGTGCACTTAGCAGGTGTACTGATAATTGATTTGTATAATTATGACTTTCAATCTCATAATTTCCTACTTTTATCTCACAGTTATGACTTTGTGTAATAAATATCACTTTTAAATCTTAATTTTGAGTTTTTATCTTACAATTATGGCTTTTAAAACTGGGACTGTTGGCAGACAGCTGGATGTGAATCTGAATATGCTAATAAGGTTGACATTAACTCATAAGTGGACTTCACCGTGCCCTTGATTTATTATGCACTTAGTAGGTATATTGATGCCATGCAGCAAATCGTAAACACAGTCTAACAAACAATGGCTTGTTCGTTTCATATGGAAGTAAACAGGCGCCCAGGAAATCGACCAGTCGTGTCTGAAGCATGGAGAAATGATTAATCATGAAGGTGCAGTGGGGACAATGAAACAAGCCTCCTGATGTTTGAGGACCGTGGACAGCGCTCGACACGCCCACCGAGGAGAAAAACAAAGAGGGGCGCTGTCCGACGTGCTGACACACAACTAAACACAAATAACACAAATGTTCTCGCTGGCAACAGCACAGAGAATTTCCATTTGCAATATTAATACTCGTGTACATTAAGGGGTCAAGCCAAGGCCTTCCTTAAAAGGCTGCAGTGGTTTGGTCAACGTCCATTTAGTCTGATATGAAGCTGGCAGTGCTCAGTGTGGAAGCCTGTTCACACACACAGCAAAAGCAAAGATACCTGACTTTTCTCATGATTTCGTCTTTCTCATAATTACGAATTCTTATCTCACTATTATTATTGTCGTTGTTAATGTCATAGTCACTACTACTTATGACTTTCTCATAATTTCGCCACATAATCGTCTTTTTATCTCACAATCCCGAGTTTATCTCACAATTATGAAGTTTTACGTCAATTATAACTTAATCACATAATTGACTTTTTGAAACTCAGAATTATGATTTATCAGTCACCACTTCTTTATCTCATAGTTTCAACTTTTATTTACCTCATTATAATTTACCATGGGAATATTTTAAAGCTGAAAGTGAGATAAAAATAATTACCATTTATTGATCATTCTTACTTCATATCTGACAATCATGACTTTTAAATTCATATCTTCGACTTTTTAAAATCTCAGTTATGACTTTATCCCCCAGTCATGACTTTTTATCTCATAATTAGCTTTGTAAATCATAATCTTGACTTTTATTTCATAATTATTACTTTCTACCTCATAATCTCAATGTTTCGATGTCTCAATCATTTCTTTTCACATAATCTTGACTAATTAAAAAAAAAAAAATTCCATGATGAATTAGCTCACAATTTCAACTTTACCTCAGTCTCAACTGTCTCATAATTACTTTTTACCTCATAATCACAACTTTTTACTTCACAATTATGACTTACCATGGCGATATATATTTTTTTCTCTTTTACTGGCATAAATTGGCTTCCACAGAAGTGATGCCCCTGTCAACTAGTTTTGCTAGAAGTCTTACTGAAGCCTTGATAAAAACCACAACAGCAGCACCGATTTCTTTACTCACAACACCCAGCAATGAGCAACTTTTTACGACTGACCAAAAATTCTGAAAATAATGACCATATGGATAGTTGTCAAAAGAAGTCATTAGAGCTGTGTCTTATGATTTCACTGGATGTGGCAGGCAAAGCCAACATTTTATATTGCATCATATACCCTCACAATGATTAATCAATACTGTGACTACAGGATAAGTAGGTTGTGGGTAGTAATGGAGGGAAGTGCTCCCTAATAGCATGTCTGCTTTCCCCCATAGTTCAAAATAGCTGGTATTATGTTAGATGTATCTTCACAGTGGATGTCAAAAGGATGCATTGTTTGTGTATTTGTGTTAAAATACACAAACACACAATGCATCCACTTCGGTAGCTCAGGCCTAATGACTTTGAGTGCTTAAAACCCAATGCTAATTAAATTGTTTGCTGAAGACATATCAAGTTCTTGGGAGATAACTACTGGATGCTGGATTTTGTAAAGATCAGATATCAAATAATTGAGATTATTGTAATCCTCATGTGTTTTGTGCAGGGTAGGTGCGACGACAAAAGCCATGTTAAAGTAAAATATTTATTAGAGCAAAAAAAAAGTAGAGAAAATACAAGAACTGTAACAAAGTAAATGAAAATATTTGAAGAGGAAAATTTTTGTTTCAAGTGAGGTGGTATATTGAATTATGAGATTTATGTCTGTATTCACAGGAGTTGTCAGATGTGTCCAAAATGTTTGTTTGTCCTGTACAAGGCAGCAGTCAAATTCATTTTTTTTAACCCTCAACAGGCTTCACTGTGCTATTCTGAGTCTCAGGTGGTTTATGGCTGCTGTTTGGTGAAAGTGCTGTTTTTGGGTCTGTTGGCCTTGTGTCAGTTCTGCTGGATGACAGGACAGTAATGGGTCCCAGCTGGATCATTTGCTCTGTAAAACAGATCATTCAATAATGTAAAAGGGTCTTTTATAGCCACACTATAGTAAATAAACAAACATGTACATTCAAATAAGCCTCTAGTTAAACAGAATTGTAAAACAAATCCACTTTGATTTCACCATTTAGTCTGAATGAAACAATATGCAAGTTCTGCCAGTAGGGGGCTCTCTGACATTAAAATAAAAGATGCTTTTTGATGACGTCGCGAAGTACATGGGATCATGGGAGTTGCTGCCTTCATTGTTGAACAATCACCACTGCCAGTGAAAACATGGCATACTCAGGCAGAAATCATGTTCATGGACGAGATCATGTTCATTGTCCAATTAATAATTAAAGGTTTATCCACGTTAGGTCATGTTTGCAGACTTCCCTGCTCACTCATGTATCTGACAACCTCCACTGTTACACTGAATAAATTATGGATTTCTCCAGGTTTGATCCATTCGCACAGAAAAGATGGACGACACGTCTCCCTCCCACTGTGCAAAAATGAGGCCAAGAAACCCTGGATACAAGCGCCAACATCTTTCTCGGATGTCTTTTGGAGTCAGAGTCTGTGCAGCAGTGGAGTTTCAGTCACTGTATTGATGTACCACCAGCACAACCAGCCGACTCAATCACGAACAAGGCTCAGCTGTGTGATGACGTGAAACCCCCTTTTTATAGCATCAAATAACTAAATAAAACCAAACTGATCAGACAAAAATGAACACTCAAACAAACATCGAAGTGATAAGAACTGTGTAAAATGACAGAAACCATCTTTAGGAGAAATGTATTTGATGTGTACTCTGATTTTTTTTTTAGTATGGCCCATGTCCCCTCTGTTAATATGGAAGGATTTATGAGCTATACTGCAGTCAGCCACCAGGGGGCAATCAAGAAGGTTTGGCTTCACGCTGTCCATCTCTATGTAGACCAGTGATTGATTTGGGATAATATATGTACACAACTGACCAAAATATATAACATAGGTCTTGTGATTTTAGATATTTTAATGCTGAAATGTTATATATTATGGTGAATATTCTAGCAGATTCAGTAAATGTTGTACTCACCTGCTTTGTGCGCTGCTCCTCTCTTCATCAATCCAGCAGAGGACTGCTGATATTTGTTGTGTTGGCTGTGGTGCATTCCTGGACGAACACGGAAATAACTGGCTGGGCGTTGTTCAGGTCTGTTCCGGTCTAAACTCTCCTGGTGAGTCGCGGAGGGCCATGCTTCGGTGCTCATGGCAGTTTTAGGAGTTTCTGTGGTCTGAGGCTCCTCAAACCGATGAGAGATATCGCAGCTTCTGCACACCTGGTCGTTCCCATCAGCTGACCTCCATCTGGATGAGAGGCAATTTTCAAAGTTAAGGAAACTTAGTGAGATCATCTGCTGCTACTGAGTGTAAAATTACTGCATTATTAGTATTGTACCTGTTGTCAATGAAAGAGCAGGCCCTGTTCTGAGAGCTGACAGTTAACATGACTGGAACAGCCTTGACGTAGCACGTTATGTAGACCTGTAGGAAAAACACATTTCATATATTTAACAGAATAATTTGAACCAAGCTAGGTGTATGAATAGTGGAAATCACAAGAGATGCCTGAAAGGCTATCCCAGTCATTTACTGGAAACTATAAGTGAAAAAGGCTCAATGTATTGCACTGGCATGCACTTTAGACCATAAAGCTTTAATAGAAAAACAAACAGGAAAATGCACCAACCTGATTGCTGGACTCCAGGTAGAACCTGAAGGCATCGAGCTGAAACCTCAGCTTGTGCTCTTTGACTCTTGGTAGGAAACGAGAGCTGGAGTTTGTCAGATAAGCATCAGCAAGACATCTGTTAGGGCAGAAAGAAAATACAAACAGTGGGAATGTGCTTTAAGAGAAATCACAAAAACTGCAACAATAATTCTGACTATAACATCTTCATCTTATAGTCGCAGGTTGGTGCTGTTGGGCTGCATGACAAAGAATATGATAAAGAAAAATTATCATACTGCAAATATTCTGACAGATATTGCGATTGTGATCCAATTCACAATTAGTAAGAATGATTAGTTTTGCATTAAAATCTTCATCTTCACTGAAAAAACTATTACAATCATGGTGTGATGTTTGTTGGGGTCTGTGCCAACATCACCACTGTAATTCTGTTTCGTTACATTTTTCCTGTATCAAAAAAAATGCAGCTTCTGCCATTTGGAAACTGCACTCAGCCATATTGTGAATTTGATCTTGAAATGTGGATCATTTGAGCAGCCCTAGGCTCAGGTGCCATTTTAAGATGTGGTGCTCACCCGTGATGCTCAATGAAGTCGTATCTTAATGTGGCCTCTGCATCAGGTGTTGCCGTGGCAACACAGTGGTCAACATACACCCGCAGAGGCACGTGGTTACCAATGACGGCAGAAACTTCGACATGCATGGGGTCACCCAGGAAGTAAGAATAAGAGCCCCTCTTAAACAGCCAGTCATCTGTGAAGATGAGATAAAAATGAAAAAAACATTCAAGAAATAATTCTAAAAGAGAAGAATCAATCATGAAATCACTGTAGCATAATATTCTGAAGATGCATGATAGTATAAAAAGATTCCCTCAATCTTTTTAATACCAGTCATGAGCAGCAGATTAAAGTCTATCTGATCCTCTGCTGAGTCCATGGAGACAAAAGGAACCCAGGTGGGCTGCAGGGAAATACCATCCACAGCATACCTCCTGGAAAGAAGACACCTGGTTACAGCAACATTGCAGGACTAATTCTTAGCATTGTTCTAACGTCCAACAAGGCTGAATGCAGGAATAAATCCAAACAACTGTTCAAACTGGTCCCAGTAGTAAACACAAACAAAGTACTGAGTCAAAGACTTACTTTTCGTAGTGACATTCAACCGGAATTGTTGCACCATCCAGTCTAAGCAAACCATCAGATGAAGGTTCAGGTGAGTAGACCAGAACATTAGAATAGATTATCTTCTCTTTGGTCGACTGAAAGGAGCAACGTTAACAGTGTTAACTCACAGACTTTGTTGTGAGCAGTTGTTCAAGGAAGTAGTTCCTACTAGGGATGAAATGGCCACCGGTTTTAATTGTCATTAAAAATGTGTTTGATTACTGCACTTTGAAAAACTCACAGTAAATATTGACCAGCATCAACTCAAGGTTTTCAGTATAAAATCTGGGGAAATTTCAGCAAGCTCATTAGCATTTTTTAAACATTTTCAGCCCATTTTGACAATACCACAGTGATAACTGATATCTCCATAACTCTACAGCTCAAACCAAGAATGGTCCTTCCAAGTTTCTATTCGGTAACCCTGCCACAACGTTTTTAGGACATTTTGCAAATGTTTTTGTTTAACAAACATTCCCAAAATGGTCCAGTAACCACACAAAGTTGGGTTAATTCTTGTAATGTTTTTGTTTTGTTTGTTTTTCTAAGAAACTTTCAAAGGGCTTTTCTTCCTTCGTGGTAGTAGTCCCAATCTGGTTCAGCTACCTTATTCAGATCTGTTCTGAGCATTTCCACGAAAAATAAATTGCTTTAGGAAGTGAAAAGTTGATTCTCAGCTGGGAAAAGAAAAGCAAAACAACACAAATAGGATTTCTTTTGGAGGGGAAAGCAGATGTGTCATATTTTACAGGTTGTTGTGCCTTGTGCAGCACCCTCTCTTGATGACATCTTTGATTATGACGGATCTGTTCAAAACTGGTGGAAACTAAATAGCACCAAGGTTCCAAGAACCTCGAGCAGAACCGCTTCAAGAACCAGAGCTAATTACTACCTTAATGTAACCATAATGTTAGATTTACAAAACAAAGATTTAAAAAACTTGCCATTTCAACATCTATGGAGCGTTAAGGGGAACGTAACCTTCCTGTAATATTCATTTAACCTTCCTAAAATGTTCTGGGAACATGTTTTCAGCTTGTCAGAAAAACTTCTTATTTAAACATCTAGGGAACCTAAGGCATGTTTTTTGATTTAGGGGTGAAATGTCCCTTTAATCACTCCATCCACTGAACACCTGACACTGAATGCGTCTTAAGTTAATAGTAGGCCTGCATCAGAAACCAAGAGAGTACAAACTCGCCTAAAAGAGCAGAATAATAATAATAAAAACATGATGCTTACTGATAGTTTAGTCCCACAGTCCATCAGGTGGGTCTGCAGGGTGAATTCCTCCTCTCCTGATGGGACTGCTCCACATGCGCTCCCCTCACTGACCGACTCCGAGCCCAGGCGGAGGTGTCTGCTGTCCACCCGGAGGCCTCTGTCAAACACGTCCGCCTGCACCACCACCTCCATCGAGTCCGGGTGGCAGCGGACCGCCACGGGTCGAGGCCGCGCGCTTTGCTGCTGTTTGACTGTGGATAATGGAGACCGGATGTTTTCATGAGTCCTGCTCGTTGGGATGTTGTGGTTTGCAGCGCTGGGGCCTCGGCCGTACACCACCCGGCTTTCTGAGAGGATGAAGAATGAGATAAGGAAGATAATCCACCATAAAGAGGTTCTCTGAACGTCCATTCTTCGCCGTGAACACGCTAGGAAGGAGCGGCGGTGTCCTACAACCTCTGAACATATCACCACACCTGTGAGTAATCTGCACACCTGGACTCACCGTTTTACTGATTATAACCGTCTTTCACTCAGCGTGTCTGTTTAGCGCTACTTTAAACGTGTTAGCAAGTGTTTAGCATTTGTAATTTATTAAGAACATTAGATAACTTTTGGCAGTTTGGTCCTTTGCCCCAACTAGGCCTAAATAATGCTATAAGTTAAATTGTCCACTAGGTGGCACCACAACTGCAAAAAAAAAAAAAAAAAAACAAGTCCAGTTTGTTACCTCAGAAATCATTTTCATCATCTCCACGGTTTCAGTGAATGTCACTGAATTAAATTAATAACTGAACTGAATGAATAATATACTTTCAGTTTAGAGAGTCTTTCTTTTTCCGAGTTTGTCCTGAGCCATCCATCTAATCATTCAATAAATCATTCAAAAGAATTAAAATTAAAAATGTATATTAAAATTATTACTTAAATAATCTGATAGTAATACATTTTTTGGAAATAAAATGAAAAAAGCGAAAAACAACACTGAATAAATGAACAGATATGCATGGAAAGTATTTATTTGTAGATCAACCAGTGTATAATGTAAGAATATAATAAATAGTGCAGAATAAAACAAATCATTGATGAATATCATAGCCTGCAAATACTCTATAAAAAGTTGTTTAACACATACCTTTGACAAATAAGTTATGAGACTACGTAAATATAATAAGAATGTACTGTTAATGTAAAGTTATTAAGTGTTTTGAAGTAGATTATTTGAATGTAACATGAAATGCAACATTTTAAGAACATTGCAATTTGATAGGGAAGTGATATTAATACACTTTGTATAACAATGTTAAAATACAAAGAACTTATACAGGAAAAGGAACTGACTGCAGATAAGATCCTCTTGAGTTAAATGGGCTGCAGAGAGAGCTTTACAAACGTTATTTGCTGCAGGTTTAGTCTCCCTAATTTAAATGTGTAACATGCAGGACTTTAAAAAAATAATGTATATGCTTATATAAAAATAAGGCCTTTAAATCATCATTTATGACCCACTAAAAGTGTGTGGTGGTGTCTCTACTTGCAGAGACCCTGCCTCTGCCTGTTTTTTTTCTTATTTTCTCATTATTTTGCTGTGTTTGGTACACTTTACCAAACCAAAGTGCTGCTATTTGACACTTGGAGTGAGACTCAACAATCTTTCTGGTGCGTTTAGAAATAGCAACTGACAAATCTTGCTTCAACCTTTAAAGTCAGAGGATGTTGATGCTGAGCCTGAGAGTAAGTGATTTCTAAGTAAAAAAAAAAAAAACACATTTAATCTATGCTAATATTCCCTAAAAATATGCTGAGTCAGAGATAAGGTAGTAAATAACAGAGCTGCTTCTTGGAAATATGCTAGTCCAACTTTACTTGTCATTAAATATCACATCCCTATTAATGAAACTAAAATGCTTTTAAGAAGGGTGCATTAATAATACAACGGGTTGCAGAACACTGCAAATGTTTTTGTTATGCTACATTTTTGTTATACTGGTACAAATTCAAGAAATGTTTCACATCCAAACTAGCCGTTGGTTTTCTTCTGATTTCATCATGTCACCACACTTCAGAAACCAAACCTGTACAACCTTATGTATACCACATTACAGGGGTTTACAGACTGTGAATTGCACCTAACCAGTTGTCTTAACTTTGTCTTCTTATCAATTCTATTGTAGAGAGTATTGGTAATTTTAAAACATGCTTCTGCTCATGCATTTGGTTTTGTGACACAGGCGCAGCAGTCTGATAGACGGTTTGTGCACAGAGATATTTCGCTCTGTCTGTCCGACTCTGTTTCACTTCTTCAGTAAACTGTCTCACTCCTTTTCTGTGGCAAGGACGTCACAGGTCTCTCACAACCTCAGCAGCCACAAATCTCATTTGTGCCATTTTCTCTGAACACGGAAGGGATGCAAGTTGTATTTCACTTTCAGAGACGTTTTATAAATAACCAACACCGCTTGTACTTTTGACACATATTTCTCAAAGTGCATAATTCCCAAAAAGTGCCCGACACTGAGCTGAACAAGTTAGAAAATTCAGTTCAGAGAATTGAATCATGAAAACATCAGTGTTTTATCTGGTCATTTCCCTGTTAACTCTTTGCTATTTGTAAACTTACAGATGTTATTAGTATTTCTATAGATGCCAAGCCTCACCCTACTATTAAATATTAATTTGATTTAAACCCCAAGTTGGACACTTAATGTCTTTTTAACTAACTTTCACATCCTTCTGAATATCAAAAGAATTTTTACTGACATTATTATTATCACCTGAGAGTAAGTTGACAATTGGACAATTGCACACTGGACTTTCCAAACAAAGCATGAACAAACACTTTGTTGCATCCTGTTTTTTTTATGTCCAGAGTTGGTTACAGGAAAACACTGTAGATCAGTGTATAGTCCAGTGTCAAAATACCACAAGGAACCACAAGGAAATTTCATGATCATGTATGTTGTTTGTGGTTGCAATAGATTAACCAACAGTAACGGTCAAGCTCTTATATAAAAGGAGGAAAGTCCAGTGTCTGAATTCAATCAATATACACTCTCTGGGACGTCAAAGTGACACTGCAGATTCTCTTTATCAAGGAGAATATTTCTTAAATCATCTTACAGTAATACATTTCTTGGAATTAAAGAAAAAAAAAAGTGTATAAATGAACAATATCAACAGGATTTATGCTGGGAAAATATTTATTTGTTTATTCTGACAAACAAGTGAGTAATATGACAATAAATAGTTGAAATAAATAGTCTAGAATATCACAAGTATCATCAATAAATAAATAATCTGCAAATACACTTTAAATAAAAAGTACGTTTATGCACCATTTTGATGTTAAATATAAGTTATGTGTCACATAAAAATAATAAATATGTACCTTTAAAAAGTTACAGAGTGTTTTGAACTGGATTATTTGAACGTAGCATCAACTTTTGATGTAGTTTATGTCATTTCTATGTCAGGCTCTCTAAGAGCACTGATCTGTTAGAGCTCAGCGATTCATTTAGTGTGTTCACCAGAGTTCAGATATGAAATGGCTCTGTTGATGGTGATGGTGCGGATGTGGAAGCCCTTCAGCACTTTGCAGAGGCTCAGTCTTTCGTCGAAGGTGTTGGAACGGTCTGCAGCAACCTTGAAAAGAAACACGGAGGAAACATGAATGATTTATTATAATTAGACTGTGACTGTTATTCCAAAAGTTTGAACCAGATGACTTGATCCTGAAGAAACAGGTAAAATACAATAAAACAAAAAGGCAAAAATGAAGACATCAAGATAAATAACATATAAATCAGAGTAAATTTAATAATAAATAACACACCACTGGTGTGCATTAAGAGATCTCTTACCTCTGAGGCCATGTCCTTTGGCACCATGTTACCATGTAAAGACCAGGTAAAGCAGTTCTGTTGAGAGCAAATTATTCATTTTTAATGTCTTTAACTCCTGTATTTTATGAGCAAGTAAATATTGCATGAGATGTGGTTATTGTTCTAAACCAGGGGTTTTCAAAGTCTGTGACTGTGGGCCTTCCCTCAAACAAAGTCTGGAAAAAGTTCCCTTAGATCCCGTAAACACTCAACAATTGAGCAGATATAGTCTAATATTGCCTTTTTGCATAACTTCAAACTACACTGAATAGATAAAAAAGGGTCTGTCCAAAGACATTTATTAATTTCTGACTGTGGGAAAGTGGGAAAAGCAGTTAAATTCCCCAGTCTGATTTATGTTTTTAACAAAGTCACACACATTCAGACCATTTCATGTGCTCTCCCACCCTGAGTAGGTCACCCTCCTGCTTTAAAAAAAACCTCTGATCTAAACAGCTGATTTCAGTCATACAATTATCTCTCACCAGAAACCCCCATTTACACCCCTAAATTTTCAGTTTTACATGCATTATATAGGCACATCATATCACAAACAGAAGAAAGAACTTATATTGGGAGATCTGGCCTGACAGTCCCTCAAGACACAACCGGTGTTACTGGTATTACTTAAGCTGCAAATGGTATTAAACAACTGAATATTGTAAGTGTAATGTAACATGTGTTACCTCCATGAGGTCTTGGAGGTTGCCGCGTAAACTGTGAAGAACTGGCTGAGCAGACAGATAGTTGTAGTAGTAACGCAGATCCTCTCCGATGTTTGTCAGACAGGCTTCCTGGATGAAGAAACAGCAAAGACAATCTTAAAGACGACATATAGTACATATAAGTATTTGCATGGTGTGTATATACTCCCTGAGGTACACCTGTAAAATCCAGTGCAGTCTAACACAACATCCCTGTCACAACATGTGTCTTTACATGTTGTGGTTTTTATTGGCCAGTTTTAGACTGATTGACTAACACAGACAAAAGATTTGTGTCATTCAGATTGTAAACCCACTCATTAGTGAATTATGATTTTAAACGCAACTAATTAGTTTACATAATATAATTTATACTTGAGCACGAGTAACAGACTTGAAAAATAAAAGTACCCAAAGATTGACTTAATTACTGTAATTCGAGTAGTTGACATTAATTGTATCCACAATAACTAAAACATACGGTCTAATTAACACCTCTGTGACAGCATCAACAAAAAAAGATTACTGGCATCATAGGCATTGGCAGAACATTTGTATTGGGTTGCATTAGACTGTAGAGAACTATCTGATAAAGTCTGAACTATGAACAAAATACAGTTGCAGAAGGTTGTTTCCTCCAACTTATACTTAATATGTACATTTTTAAGTCAAACAGTTTGACTTTCGTTAAAAGACACAATGTAGGAAAATAAAACTGTAAAAAAAATACGTATTAAAGTATAATTCAACCTACCTGATCAAATTCTGCCTTAACAATTCCTGAGCATGCTGATTCCTGCAAAGGAAAAAAAAAGTTTTAGTTATACAGAAGCACAACCAAAAGTTTAATGTACCTGGAGATAAAATAGGGCCGTATGGACTTTTTGTTTGTTAGTATTTTGTCACTATGTCATGTTTCAACATTGAAAAACTACAAAAAAATACTTTATTTTGCTTTATTGTATTTAATCTTTATCTAACCAGGAGTAAAAGACAGCAGAAGACTTTTTCAAGAGTATTAGGGCCGAAAGCAACAGCAGATAACATGATTATTCCACCTTTCATCATTTACCTTTGGTGCGCACACAGACATCGTGTTAGTCTCCATGTTCAGCTCCACACTTTGCTTTTCACAGTCAATTCCACTGAACAGGTCATTCTGAGGACACAGAAAGAGATTTTTTTTATTATAAATTAAAGACAGATTAAAGATCTCAATGTAAACATTACTCTTTATTTATTTTGCACTCGGCTTACCTGTGCGTTTGTGTCAGTGATGTTCTGTAGTGTGTGTAAAAGTGTCCGTGCGTACGAAACACAGGAGTCCGTCACTGGTCCTTTGCTCATCACCGGCACAGACTGGCTGAGCTGCCACAGAGGACAGCTGAGCACCAGGAGCAGCAGTGCAGGAGAGAAGTCTGATGAGAAAAACACAAATAATTAAATAAATCTTCAGTTTCAACGACTGTGTTACACAAAGGAAAGACCGTCCATCCAGGGTTCATTATACTCACAGAGCTTGACGAGAGGCATCTTGGATAAGACTGTTGATTCAGCTTGTTTGGTTGTAACTGACCAAACTCAGACACCTTAAGTGTTTTATAGTTGTCACACTGATCAAGGGATTCCCCTCAAATTACAACAGTGTTTTGACACTTGTAACTGTAAATTGGAAGTACACAGTCAGGGTTGCATGATTTTTTTTCCCCCTACAACACTGAAGCTTTAAGTGAAACTGGAATTGACACACACACTGATGAGTAATGCTCCTCAACCCCGGTTGTTGACATTTCCAAATAGGACATAGTGAAAGCATAATGTTATATGCCAAATCTCACCTTTGTCCAGTTCATCAATAATCATGCTTAATTGTATTTAAGTGCCAGACAGAGAAAAATATATCAATTACGTATGACATATCGTACTGTATCAGCATCTGATGGAAATTAAAAATCCATTTTTATTAAATAATGACGAATTTTGATAGAAATTCATTCAATATTGTTTGTTCAATGTCATACTGAATTAGAGATATCAGTGATCAATAATTATTAATTGATTAATCTACATTCAGAATTTAACTTATTTAAAATATATTAATCAATAAATAATCAATGCTCTAGAAATGGCAGAAATTGTGCCTCATTTGACATTGTTTTGTCATTGTTGAATAAGGAAACTTAATCCTAAAACAAGAAAAAAAAACCTGTGGTTGGTATCTTATTATTTATTAATTGTTGATTGATTAATCAGTTGTTGGTATTTCCAACTATCGGATAAGGAAAATGCATAAAATTTGCAACCCTATAAAAAATGTTTTTCATGTGTGTACAGTATTTTTAGGGAAAAATATTCTGACAGATTCATCTGTTTTAACAGGTTTTACATCCTAGAATAATACAAGATGTACAATAGCCTAAGACTTAATAATCTTAGATAGTCTAGACTTAATAATAATAATACTAATAATAATAATTTGGGTCAGCTGAGGAGCGTAACACATTTATTTTTGTGCCCACATTCTGTGTTGTTCCCCTTTAGTTTTTGGAAATCCACAGAGCTCGGTTACATTCTGTAAGTGTGAACATGAATATGAATGTGTGAATGAGCAAAGAAACTTGCCCTTTTGTGCTGCTCTGAATATGTGAATGAGAGCAGACTCACTTTCCCAGGTTGCCCTCGATGAAACCTTTTCTCCGTGCGTGTGTGTGTGTTTTGTTTTCCAGTAAATAACATGAATGCACACGCAGTTAGCGCGAACATGAAATGCAAATGACCTGTCATGAAAAGCAGCCAAGTATAAACAAAATTCACATTTAAACATTTATTACTGGAGTTTTCTTTTCTTTTTACAATCATAATACAGTACATTTATCAATGAAGCATACAATAGAAAAAGAAACTTTGTGTTAAATGACATTCTTAAAAAGGTGAGAGTGAAAACACTTAAACACAGCCAGACGACGAGGCCTGTTCTTCATCCTTTTAATAAAGTATCTTTTAACATTTACATACAATATGTCCATAAATCCTCTGAACACATAAAATAGATATATGTTTAGGCTGTGATTTATCAATATATTTGTTTTATATTTACCTTTTTTTAGATTTAGTAAATTGAGCATAACAAAAAAAGACTTTGCATACTTTTATTTAGGGGCTGTTCATGTCAACATGCCTCCACTTTTGCATTTTCTATCTCTATTATAATCAGTAATACTTTTTAACCCACATCTTGCCTTTTTGTCCATTCTACCGAGTAGATAAAGACATTTGACAAATACAGATTTTCAGAATATTGTCCATTAAACTCTAAAAGCATCTTTAAAGCAGTTTGAAACTGTAGCAGCCAACGAGTTACATCCAATTTTGTGTCTAAATGAGCGTTACAAGAACCTCTGTGAAGCTCCTGCCGCATAAACACCACTGTGAAGCTAAGCTGCAGATCAGCACAGAGGGTTTATCATTTTCTATTGCAACAGCTCAGAGAGTAGATGTTTAATAGTGATTTCCAGTGCAATGACACGGTGCTCAGTGCAGTGAGATAAATGATAAAGAGGTGAACAGAACGTGTCTACAGATGAACTGATTGACCCTCTTGATGTCTTGAGACAGGGGAGAAACGAGGCTTGCAGGCGCTCTCTCTCAAAACCCAGCATCATTAACATGTGTGAGTGTACCGTGCAAAATCATGAAGAGGTAAATCAGGGTTAGGGATGGAATTATGTTGAGAGGATTCCCCTAATTCTGTGGAATATGGCGCGATGAAAAGCCTGCACAAACTCAACCGTGTCCATACCGAGAGCAGTGATGACTCAGCTTCGTTTAGACGTCCTTTGACAACGTCCTGTGGTGCTATACATTATGAGTGTGTCTGTGTGTTAACATTACAGTATGTGGTGCATTAATTGATCCAGGAACAGTCAGCACAGATGGAGCCTCATTAGTAACACTGGTGACAGTCCATGGAGCGGGAGGTAAAGATGGCGTGCAGACGGACACACGTGGAGATGAGATTGTTTTACTTAGAGAGAGCCTTCTCCGCCTGGTGCCGCTGATGAGTGTGAGCGTGCCTGTCAAGACAAAGACAAGAAGTGCGTTAGCGTGAGCTCAGGACAGACAGTACAAAATACATTTGCAGCAGAAATTGAGAATCTGGCAGACGCTGCAGATAGAAAGAGAGAGAGGTGAGAGAAAAGGGAGATTCACCTGGTTAGGTCCTCTATGTCCACCAGCATGGCGTCCTGCTCAACATGCAGCTCGTCCCTCAACAGCAGCAACTGCACCAGCTCCTCATTCAGACCTGAGTTAGATTTAGGAAGACAGGAGGTGAAATGAGAAAATGAAATGAAAAAAAAAATGATCTCATTACAAAATCAAGCAAGCTGAACAGCTTGTTTTTTGTCACTGAAACACAAAAAATGGAGCAAACCCCAACAATTGGCACCTCTGTAGCATCTGCAGAGAAATTATTATTATTTCCTACGTAAATCGGGTCCTGACCTGATGGTTACCATGGTTAACAAACAACTAAGATAGGATCTGCAAGTTAGGAAGGAAATTGTTAGAAAATGACCATATTTTCACCTACAACTTTTAAATTTCTTTGCCCGTTTTTGAGGTTGATTGCTCCACTTGCTAGAGTATTTGTTGCCTTCATCGAATTCTTGCAGTGCTGTTTGTGTCGTACGTGTGCGTGCGTGTGATCTACTCACTCTGAATTTGTGAGTGTAAGTCATTTGTGATGACTTGCAGCTGTCCCAGACTCATGTCCCTCATGTCCCCTCGCCTCAGATTCCTCTTCATCAAGCCCTCGCTGATGTGGGGCAGATGGGGAAGCTGCATGATGTAAACACACACACACAGGTGATTACTGCACCGTTAAAATGTGCAAAATAGCTCATAATGTGAATGAAGACTAAAACAGTATCAGTTAATATTATATCAAAGTCAGCTGGACTGCTGTACTTATCTGGGTTTGCAAATGTAATTTTTTTTTCCATCAGCAGCAGGACAAATTGGCTGCTCTTTGTTTATCAGTGTCAGGGGATTTCTCAGAAACAAACAAACAAATGCACTTAAAAATCCTGACCTGACCATGTACTGTAAGTCCCTTATGTAATTTGGTATTGCGCTGTGTTTACTGTAAGATGAGACTATTTTTATCTTCCTCCGTCCCGTATGGTATTGCACAATCCGGGATCATCCCCTAAAATGTATTTTTCATGGACAAAGGAATAAAGACATTACACACGTAACCAGACATCCTCTGATATGTGTGTCTCACTCTCTGACTAACCAGGTCAGCCACAGGTGAGCGTCTATGCAGCTGGATTTGCCTCTCCACCTCCACCTGCATGCGGGCCATGGGTCGAGCCAGAGCCAGCGCCACCCGGGCCTCCTCCTGCAACCTCCGCTGCACCCTCCAGAACCCGCCACAGTCATCTAGCGGGTCCGAGTCTTCCTCCGCCGTGTCTCGGTCCGATAACGAGGAGCTCTGCTTGCTCTGGAGAGGAAGTGGTGTGAGTGACACCATGATGTAATGTGGTTCTCGTATATGGTTACAAAGAGCAGTGAGACTAGTGGGAGACGAGACAGAAACGCACACAACACAATACCTAAACAGAGACTGTGTAAGCTGTGCATACCACAGGTGACAGCGGTGTGTCCAGACTGGTCTCTGTCCTGCTGTCCTCTGCATCACTGTCTTTGTCACTGCTGCTGTCATTCACAAAACACACTTGCAGGTTTACCCCACTCTGCAGCCTGAGAGGAAACAGACAAGAACAAGGAGGAAATGTTGATTTTCAGTTAAAGACACTGAAATTGTCTCTAAGCCAAAGTGAAACTGAGTGAGGGAAAGGGGAAATTACTCTTGATTTGACCTATTTTGTTTGCAACAAAACAACAAAAAACAATTTAAATTATATAGATGGCAACATGTAGGACTTGTTAGGATTGTAGGCCTTATATTAATCCTCAACAACAAGATCCTCAGACATTTAATATACAACGATGAGGACAGAAGTGGAAAGGCCAGAAAATATTTGGGCATAAGGTTCAAGCATTTGCAGAATTCTAATGAAAACGTGATTATTGTAATTTCCACCAAAAAAGCAAAACTATCACCAAAAAGTTTGCTAGATCTCTATAATGCACAGTGCGTCATATGCCAGATTCCACGGGGTATCAGATGGATTTTTTTTACAACACAAGACACGATGAGCACAGGATGAAACTGCTGTTTTTTCATTGCAAAAGAGGCATGTTTTGTTTTTCTTTATCACAGCACCAGTGGTGATTTTTAAAACTCACTTTGAACACATCTTTGTTACACCAACAAAGATTAATGATGTCTAAGATTAGTTCTAGTCAGAGTTTAGCAAAACTGTTAAAAATGAGTAAATCCAGATTTAAAATGAAGCAGAGCACTGTTGCGTAATTAAAACTAATCTCAGTTTAGTAAATCCAAGTTTAGTGAAACTGAAATTAAATAGCATTAAATCGATATGGAGTTGCTTACTTACCCACATTAAAATAAATAAATACATTATTTGCTAGCTAAGTCTAGTTTGTCTAGTGACTCTGATAGCTTGAGTTTAAAGTTTTCAAGCAACAGAAATAAATTTATTTCAGGTTTAGAGTAAAAACTAAACCAATGTTTAACCAGAGGTTTAAATTTAATCTTTCTTAATTTTAAGCCAGTTTTAGTTTGGTACAACATGATTTAAAGTTAAACCATGATTTAATCTGGTTTAAAAAATATCCTCATTAGTGCAACTCAGCCATAATATCATTAAAATAAAGGATCCCTTTTTTAAGATGCAAAACAAATGCAAATGGACACAATGACAGGTATAGGGGACCAAAGACAAAAACATTTTAGTGTCAATTGATGTGGAATAACGTCAGAATTATTACCGCTGTTCATTGAAGCACTAAAAAAGGATGCTCCTGTCCACATACTTTTGTGTATTTTTGGTCTGAGAGTGTGTTTCAGTCATGGTTTGGGCTCTCCCCTTAGTTCCAATTAACAGAAATCTGGTTGTTACATCATATAAGTAAATGTCATGATATAATGGAGAGCCTCTAACCTCATTGTTAACAGTGTGGGGATTATTCTCTCCTGTTCTGGCCATATAAACCCACTTACAGTTTCACTTAGATGTTCGTCTGAGGATGCTTTAGGAAAAATGAGATGCATAAAATCACATCAAGTACTTCCTCAGGATGTTGTAAGGGTTTGCCCTTAGCTACTTAAGTATTCACTGTATGCGGTGCTACAAGGTCGTCATTTTCCTTAGAAAACTGGAAGGGACTCATAACAGACATGGCATGAGAGACACATTTTTTTGAGACAGGGAAAATTCCACTGGACTAGCAACTTTGTAACTAGCCAAATATTAACATAACTGCCTCATAAGATTAGTTGTTTTTTTTTTTTTTAATCATCAGTTTCTCTTGATTCCTGTCAAAGTCTCATTTCTTGCTGTCACTGTAATATTTTTCACAATTCTTCATTACTTCATGTACACACAGCAGATTTCTCACACTGGCTCCATCCTTACTTCTTGCCATATGTTCTGCTTGTGTGTATTTGTTATGGCTGCTGGGTTAAATTTATGTTGGATTAACTGCTTGTGTTTTCCGTTTTCTTAAAGGAGAACAACACTCTCATCTTCTGTCTGGTTTGGCTGTCTTTTTTCTTTTTCTATTCCCTGTGTTCTTCCAGTTTATGGATGCTAGATAACACAGGCTGACGACGTGTGTTAGCTAAGGCTAACAACTGACAATAATGCTGTCCAGTGTCATTAGAATTATGCGAGTAAAGCATAAACTGAAGTGCATCCTGTATGTGCTGTTTTATGACAGTAACTGCAGTGACAGCCTCAATCTAAATACTCAGGCAAGAGGCTTTATGCAATGCAATGGTCAAACTTTATGCGTCTGTACTGGGCCTCATCCCCAACCTGACCTGAATGGGAGCAAACCCCTGCAGCCAGGTCCCAGTAATGTAATGATGATGATGTAACACATCGCTGCCCGTAATTTTAGAATGATATATTAAAGAATTACATACACAGTTATGTTTGGTGTCCACATACTTTTGGCCATGAAGTGATGTCAGTAACGTCACAGTGTGTGTGTGACCTGATGAAGTAGGAGGAACAGCAAATTTAAGCAAAAATGAAACGACCAGCATAACAGTTACACTACAAACCTCAGCTTTTCCAGCTCGAAACACAGTTCCACATCACGATACTGTGACTGAAAGAACCTAACGACCCAGAGTAACCTCCCCTGCACGACCATGAGAACAATAACTAACACAACACCTCGCAAACTGGTGGTTTTGGAATTTCCACCCTAAACTAAACCAGGGAGGTTGCACCTTTACCTCCAGGCAGAAAGAACTTCCTCTAACTTCTAGGCGCGGGAGTGTGGATAGGACCATTGCTTATTATATTGAAAGGAAAAAGTTGAAGTCACTAGAGGTTTAAAATGCCATGGAAAGAAAGCTGTTGTGAGTGTAGTGGCTTTGGTTAACCAACTTCTGTCTGATGTAATGCGACTCATTCCACTACGTGAGTGTGCATGTGCTTGTGGGCATCCAAAACCGCAACAAGAGAAATGAAATATCAATTTCATGGGAAAAAATTACTGCTTTTAGTTTAATTTCATCATGTCAGTGAATGTCAAATTCAGTTGATTGTTAAAAAATCTATGAATTAAACTGTATAAAGCTGAAATTATTAATCGATGAATCTATCAGTAAATTGAAAGAAAATCAACTGCTAACTATTTTATTATGTATTTAGTATTTATTTATTTATTTTATTTAAAGGGGACCATTAAAATTTTGATAATCAATTGATCATTTCAATCGATTTTCAAGCAAAAGTGTCAAACCTTTGCTGGTTCCAGCTTCTTAAATGTGTTGCTTTTCTTTATTATTTATGATAGTAAATGATGAGTCTTTGGGTTTTTGACTGTTGGTTGGAGAAAATAAGCAATTAGATATTTTTTTGGCATTTTATAGATTAAACAATTAATTAATTGTGAAAATAAAAGTAGACTAATCTATAATGAAAATAATTGATAGTTGCTCATAATTGTTGTTATACAGGTTATTGCATGTCAAAATACAGGTGATTCACAAACTACTAGGTTAACAATATAAACAGTACATCAATTAATGGAAGACTAATGCACAAAACTTAAAAGGAAAAATGCAGAATTATTGTGTAAAAATGACACTGATTAGGATTTATAATATGAAATATGTGTAATTTATAAAATATTTGTTTTTTGATTTAATTTTTTTGTTCATTTCTAAACCAGAACACACCATTGTACCAAACAAAAATTCACAATTTCAAATCATTTAAATAAGTATTAAAAGCCTTCAAAATCTAAAACTAACAATACTGATATTATAGGTATAAAACTGTGCTATTATAATCATCTATATATATTTTTTTTATTAAAATGTGGCCATTTAAAGTTGTGTCCCAGTTTTCTTTCAGCTCTGTCATATTTTTACATAAACATGATTTAATCAGGGATGAAAAATGTTAACTATACCTTCAGGACCCCTGGTGTGAATTCTGCTCAAGCACTGGTAAGATTTCTACCTTTCAACAAATTCATCAAATAATATTTTTATCACGTTTCTCAACCATAATATCGACTACTCCATAGACCTTCATCAAAGCTAAATAAGAATTACGATTTAAAAATGTTTTTTTTTGATCAGCATTAGGAAAACAACTTAACAACTTAACAAGTTGAGTTTAAATTTGATATTTTAAAATATATAATTTTCCCAGAATAACTGGAGTTAAAATCAGAACTTCCTCAAAATATGGATTTGCCCTAATTCTTAAGAATGAGTGAAAAATAAACAGCAAAGATATAATTTGTATATATAATGTGACAAATGCCCAAATTTGTTGACATTTCATGATTTTGATGTCACAGTTTTCAATGGGGAATACCTCATTTAAATATCTAAATCCCACCGTGAGAAATTGTGTCTCATGAAGGCATCACTTTCTGTTTCAGTGCCTTATTACGCAGCAGAGGTTAACCACTGTGCCACCGTCTGTGTGCCAACTCTTTCCATACTTGTTTTCTTTGTTCTGCTGCTGGTAGTAAACTAGTTATTGTTTAGTCTGATGTCAGTTTCCTTGGATTAACTGTGGCTTTCAGGGAAACCCTTCATTTTCCTTTTGCCAGTCTGCCATTTGCATGTGAGTCACTCATTCTCTTCCTCTGTTTGTTGCCGAGTCTAAAATAGACACAGACAGAGTTGAGATACTTAAACTCTGTCACTGCACTGTGCAGCGGTCTGTGACTCACTGTCTGTTACTGGACTTCCACTAAGGGCCCACTCTCATTTACCATCATTTGCACTTGACTTGAAAAAGCTTCCTCATCTTTATTATTTGTCATGCCTGAAAGTCTGAAACTTTATCATCAATATTTTGACTTTATTTTCAAAATTGAAAAAAACAAAACAGACAAAAAAAAGATTTATTTTTCCAGATATCTGGCAATAATACTGAAATCTTATCTTTATTCTCAACATTTCTCTTGAAATTCTCTTCTATAAGACAAAACTCAAGCTTGTTACAGATACTGAAAAAGAGGCGACTGACTTAAATGGAGAACATTATAATGCTGTGCTGCATACAAGAGCTATAAAAACAGTTCCTCATGGTATTTTTCAGATAATTCAATGTGTTTAGATTTTTTTCTATTATTAAAGAAATAAGAGAACATCCTCAACCTATGAAGAAACACATATTCCTTCAAAAATAATCTATAATAATAATGTGGCGATACATCATGGTCAAATCTGCATAAATATACACACAAAAGAGGGTTAGACTCATATATTGGTTTAGCAATATGATGACAGGTATATAATAGACCTTTTTCACAGAAGCCATATTAAATAGGGTGAAAACTGGTGTTAGCAGTTGTACTAATTAAGGCCCCATTCCATTTAGCATGTCAGAGCCTTTCCAGTCAGACAACATGCACAAAAGCAGCACCCAGACGCCGTTTGACCTGAATGTAACGGAACCATATTTAGTATCATCCTCACAATCTCATGTCAAAATGGCTGCTGTGAAAAAAGGTCTTAAAATTCTGAAAGATTTTAAAAATAGATTAATAATGTTTTCTGTGAATCAATAATTAATTAAATCTAGGGCGTGTCTCACTGTTTCTCTCTCTCTATCTAAGAATAAATTCTGGGACGACATCTAAAGATCTGTCGGAAGCTAAAACACAGAAATATTGGTGCTGGCCTTCAAAGGGCTACACTGATCAAACGGTAACACACACACACACACACACACACACACACAATCCAAACCCACCGGGAGGACGGGCCGTTTTTGCTGCAGCTGGTGTAGATGACTGGCTCGTCGTCATAGAAACTGCCAAGGGCAAGTTTCTGCCTGATGGACTCTCTCTCATTCCTCTGGGCCTGAAAAAGAAAAGAGGAAAAACACATGAACGTAAAGAATATTAATAAAAGTGCTGCTGCTTTAGTTCCAGCGCTGCTTGATTGACCAAGTGGTACACGCTCATGGGAATAAATATTAAGCAGGGTGGTTAAATTAAAGCTATAAATACACGTACCGAATGATAATTCTGGTTGAGGGGAGGAGGAGGATGAAAGGAAAACAGAAGAAAGAACTAAGGAGGAGGGACAAATGTGGATTTATGTAGGGAAAGGTGGATGGAAAGAATGCAACAAAGTCATTCAATCCAATTTCCTTCCTTTCACACATGAATATAATCCAGCTGTGAGCTCACACGTCACACTGTCATTATGATTGTATAAATACATTATCAACACTGTCAAAGCTTTAGCTAACACGTTTATAGAAATCAGTTCCTCTTTCTTACCAATAATAGGTACAGACATCACTCCTTACATAACACCCCGCCTCTCATTTCCTGTTCTGTCTCTAAATAATCAGCTAACCCAAAGATATTAAGTTTAAATAGTCAGTGTAAAATGTTACAGCCTACTGTGCAGATAAAACAGAATATCCTGCTCCTCCTTTTACACGTCCTAAACTAAAATACTGGACTGCATTTGCAACCTGATTAAAAAGGCACATCTGGCACATCATCTGATTTTCTCCTGCAGTTCAGAGACATGCAGATCAGGTGAAATGGAAACTCTAAAATTTGCCCCAAACTATAAAAATGTAAATATGGACTAGAGATGTATAATTAATCAGAATATCCATGTCACAGAAGCTGCAGTTATTTTAAAAAAGGACAACTGTGTGACATAACAGCATCATGTTGAAGTTCTGTACTGCTGCAGAGATGGCCTTGCTTTCCAGTTTTTTGTGCTCCAGATGTAAGTTTCACATGTTTGTTTACAATTTTGTGCAGCCCTAGTATGAATGCATTTGTCTGTCTATTATTATAGACTGACAACCTGCTGACAACCTGTCCAGAATGAGCCGTGCTGCTCATAGAGCATGGGTGGATGAATTCATCTGGCTCCTCATTAATAATGCCCAGATAACATCCTGTTTCAACTGTACGTTATTTGTTTTCTCATTCCAGATCCACACACCAGACCTGGTAAAAAATGATCCATGCTGTTGTAAGTATTTGTCCATTTACTGTTAAATGGAAGCAAATGACACTTCTCTTCTTCAATAATCAACAAATATTTAAAGGGATACTTGATTTTTTTTTAAGTGGAGCTGTATTATCCATAGTCAGTGTATTATCTACAGTAGATGGCGCTCTACACGCCCCCACTTTGAAGTAGTATCAGGAGTACCATGTACAAGGCTAAGTTATGTACTGCTGTGGACAGCCACCTAAAAAAGTCCCGCCTAAAAAAAAATATATATATATCAGTTAAAGTATAGACTATATTTAGATTATTTTCATGGCTTTACTTCAACATCAGACAGCCAAATATATGGCTCTCTGTCCCTCAGCTAGTCATCATGGGAGTTGCTACTGCTGTGTTGACCAGTTAGTTTGTGTTTTTGTGCAAATTTGGTGAATCCACAGCAGCGTTTTAAAAATAGAATTACAGTGTTTGCAAAAGGAGACTGGTTCTAGTCCATTTGTGTCCACACTGTAAGTGGTGCAGCGAATCAGCATCCTAAGAAGCATTACTGGCAGCTACGGGCGTGGCTTTAGGTGTGGTGACAGCGAGAGGCGTCCACGGAAGTGACTCGTCTCGAACAAACATGAAGAGGTTAGGGTTTGTGATAGCATCATTTATAACAGAATTGGAGAGTATTTCTTCCTTTAAAGAGGAGCAGAGAACTGCTTTGAAGGCTTTTCTCGGTGGAAAAGATGTTTTTGCTCTTCTCCTGACTGGTTTCAGCAAGAGTTTGATATACCAATTAGCTGAACTAGTACTTTTTCAGCTAAAATACATTTTGTTGCCGACCCTGTCCACAGCAGTACATTGGTTAGCATCCGTTCTGGTGCTCCTCTCTGCTTCTCCAAACTGGGAGTGTGTCAACTGCCATCTACGACAGCCAATACACTAATCATGGATAAATACCTCACACAACCCCACTTCATAAACTCTGAACTATCCCTTTGAGGTCTTTGGTAACCACTTGCATCTCCAGGACTATAATTGCTGTAGGTCATCAGTAATGGGCTTCCATTGCTCACATGTCCATTCAGGGTGGCTCATCAAGACAGCAACCATTATCCACCGTGAAATGATTAGAAATACCATGTCATTATGCTCTCACATACATGGCTAATCTCTTTTAGCAGACATTTTCTCTTGTCTTGTTCTTTCTTTTTATTTTAGACCAGAAATGTTTTGCTTTTGTTCTCAGCATTGAAGTTACACTGTCCTGATTACATGTTGTCCTATTTCCTCCTCCTCCTCCTCTTCTTCAGTTTATGTTCTACCTTGAATCATTTATCACTTTATCTTTATCTCAGCTTCCACTCTGTAGCTCCCCTTAGATCTCATTTTCTTTTTGTCAGCTTCAAACATTTTCAGATCTTTTGAGCTGCATCACTTTCAGGTACACAAATCCAAGGTCTTTAAGTTTCACAGCTTTTGTCTTGAAATCCTGCAGAGAAATACTGAAGAAAATTTGTCACAACATGATTTCTTATTCTGGCACCATGGTGAAAGTATTTTTATATTATGGGGAGGGGGCTGTGCCCACATGTCCTACGACTGCCTTTGTGTATGCGTGAGTCTGAGCCTGTGACACACAACCATTGAATAACACTTCTAAAACTGTCAACGCTCTCTAAATAACCTCAAAAGCATCCCGACACTAACACCCTGTGCTCTCTTTTTTTCGTGACGCATCATTAGATGAAGCTGTGATGTAAGAGCATAAATCACAGTTGATCGCCTTCAGTCGGCCAACCAACGCTCTGCCTCCCGCTCGGCCACTTCAGACAGCCGGATGTCCTCCTTTACCAGCAGACTGTCTACACACACAACCTATTTTACCCTCCCAGAAGAAAGTGTGTGCACATGGTCACTGTAAATGATGCAGAACGATTTCACTCATGAAAAACTGTAAAAAATTATATGAGAGATGGAATTATTTCAAATCGTACAAAGGAGGATACAAACACAGAGATAGACAGGTAAAGATCACACATGAACACACCCACACACACCACCTCACAGTCACACATCCATTATGGCTGATTCATCTACAGCAGCTCCTCCATGATGGATACCTAAAATGAATACCTGTTAAACAGAAGATGACTGATGCTGCTACACCCTCAGAATCGTACCAACACAAATCCACACACCTGGTAAACGCGTTTCTCCTGGTGCACCATCCTTCAGCACATCGTACTAACACAGCCGCCCTGCTCTTCTCTACACTGCAGTGAAGCTAGACCCAGGAGACCCTCTCATATACTGCAGCTCCGTGCAGGAGAGGGAGGAGAGAGCAGTGAGGGGAGGGAGGGGGTGGAGGCAGCAGAGAGAGGAGAGGAGAGAGGGGGAGAGTGTGGGAGCAGGAGAGGAAAGAGTGGGAAGAGACGGAAGTGAAGGAGGAGGAGGAGGAGAGAGAAATGGAGGTGGGAGGGGAAGAGACAGAGCTGCTCAGTGCTGCCACTGCTCTCCTCATTTGTTATCTGTTCCTCCATCTTCCTCACATGCTTTCTTTCTCCTGCTTTAATGGAACAAATAGCAGCTGCTAGAAATTGTGGCCTGCTAAGAGAAGATAGACCTTACAGATTTATAAAAAAAAATAAGAGAAAGGTGAGCGGTACGGTGGACTGAAAAAGGCCAGACTGCACTGATAAATGAGACTGCAACACTGGAAAACGGAGCCGTTAAAGAGGCCAAGGCTGATCAATAACAGCCCCTCTAATAAGTGTCAGCGTTTTTGAGCGTCACTGACACGGCATCTGCATCTGCTCGCTGGCCCAAAGCAGAGCAGTGAATTTTTAATTGCATACTCCGTGTTTGTTTTGTCTCCTAAAGGAATCTCCTCCAGCCTCATTCCACATCACAGATTCAAGTGTGATGAGTCGGAAGAGAGACAAGGAAGCGCTAGGGTGCTCGTGCCCACACGTGCAAAGAGAAACACAAATATACGCACGCACAAGTGTGTACACAAACCCACATTTGGTTCCCACAGCGCTGTGTCACACTGCAGCAGTGGGTTCATTAAACAACATAACATTTTTGAGTCATCTTTCATCCATCATCAGCATCAGAGGCCAAATATCCCCAGCCTTTTAGCCTTTTCACATTTCACCAATGGCAGTGTATACATCATTATAACAACACGCTGTACCTACTAGAGTTGTAACAATCCATCAGTCTGGATCAATATATCCATCCAATGATCAACAATCCAATATCATCGATGCAAAGTGAAAACACCCCTTTATTTTGAAATTCCAATGACATGTCTATGAACCCTGACAGCTGAATGTTATTCATTTGTTAAATGTTGTTCCTGTTAAAGGAGAAATCTGTGACATCTTTACTAAAATACATGATCAGAAATTATTGAAACATGCCGAGTTTAAATACTTGACAACAACGCTGTCAGGAGAGATTTGAACAAGGGGTCACTTAGTAAACATTATTTTTATGGTTGTGTCCGCTAATAGTAAAATAACAATTAACTTAATTTGCCATTTATGGTTATTATAAAGTGTTGCCCTGTCTTGTTGTGGTAAATAGATGCATAGGAATTTGTCAGAGCAGATGGACTCAGAGAGAGAGGAATCCAGTGCTTGTGTGTCCCAGAGAGACATAAAGAGATGAAGACAGTCACTCACAGATATGCTGGACAGTCTGGCTCGCCCTCCACTGTAACAGTCTTCTTCTGCCTGTGGTGCAAAGATATCCTGGAGCTCCTCGGCCCAACTGCGGCTGTTTACCATGCACCCTCTTCCTGCTGTCTGGTGCTGTGTGTCACAGTTGCCATTATCTCCACAGTCCTCCCACCAGTGGCCTGTTGTGGCCTTTCTCATGAAAACTTCTCCCTCCTCTTCCTCCTCCATGTCCACATCATAGTCTTCCATAAAGATAAACTGTGTTGAGTGGGTGGAGCAAATGTTGGGGTTGGGGGAGGAGGGATTGAGAGCCCAGCTGGCTGGGAATATGGCCACAGATGGACTGAAGATATTCAGAGGCTGCACGAGGATCTCTGACTGAAATCAACTGATTGAATGCAGGCTTTAATTTCCATAGTATATCAGTTTCCTGTGATCACAAAGATAAAATAAATAGATTAATATAACTGCAGAATGTGTTTAATATGGAATTATAGCAATATTCTATTTCTCATATGGATGCTTTGTTTTTATTCTGTGATCTTTCAGTCTCTGATTCAACTTCTTAATCTTTTTCATGTAGTCTACATGAACAGAAATCACAAAACAACATACATTCTGCTAAACTTAACACCACAAATGCATGTATCATGCTCTTCCATGCTAAATTTTACTGTATTGTTAAAGTAAAAGCCAAATCATATATAGCACATGCTGTATGTAGGACTCACCTTGGCTGTAGAGTTCAAATCACTCCTTAAGATGTTTGGAATAAAAATTCAACAGCAGAAATTACAACAAAACAGAGATAACAGTGTTGCATATAAGGGCAACTGCTTCTTCCATGCTGGACAGACCGTATGATGACCTTAAGAGGATGGATTTTAGGGTTTCTTGCTCCTCCTGCAGAATAGTTCCTATTCCTGAGCTCAGTTGTCCATAATTCCAGGCAGCTCCAAGATCTGTAGTAAATGAAAAGGAAAAAATACAGACACGCATCCTTGCTTCCAAAGACCAGCGTTACACGTCTCTCTGTTGTCACGTGTGGCTTAGTTTCAGCGATGTGTGTAGATATGTGTGTGTGTGTCTTTCGTCACAGGGTGCCCAGAGGAGAGAGCACCATGTGGAAGTATATAGGAACAGACAGAATGGGGTGTGTGTGTGTGAGTGTGCACACTGTATAAGTGTATATATAGACATGAGAGGGCACTTTCATAAAATAACTAAAAAGGAAAATTAACAGTATTTATAGAGAACAACAATTTGCCATTCATGTCAATTTTTAAAAACAAAAATCAACCTCTGTTTATTCCAAGATTTTTTTTCTGCAATGCCATCTCACATTCAGAAAGTTGCTCCCATCTCTAGGCTGTCAGGTACGACCAGTCTTCCTCTGACAGCTTCACTGGAGCAGCAAGAGATGAGCTTTTGGGTACACAAGCAGTACCTGAACGAGAGATCATTTCTCATTTTACTCAAGATCTTAAATATTCTGTTAAGAAAAAGAAAAGAAAACGTAGCTCAGAATGAGGCAGACAGCAGAATATCAGGCATGGAGAATTAGTATTTTATCACCTTGATAAAGGACCAGTGCTTTTAATCTGACAGCAAATTAAATTTTATGGACAGATATCAGAAATTTCCCTTAAAGGTCTTCATAAACTGTGCAGCATGACACACTCTCCTTAGACGCTCAGTATAGATAAGGAAAACCTCACAAAAACCCACAAGGATGGTGAGGATCTGGGAGGGGTGCCAGTCCACATTAGGTGTGCTGCACTGCTTCCCATAATTTCATACTTATGTGGGAAGCAAAATAATAATTATAATTATTGCTTATGTTAGGGGTCTGTAATGTTTTTCAGACCATGGATCCCTTAAGTGCCAGCGATCAGCCTAGACCTGATGAAAATGGTGACGATGTCCATGTAATTCAGTAACAATCTGAAGCAGTCAGTGCAGTGTCTACATATACATCTATGCCTTTGCACTTTTGGCAGGGGGTTTCTGAGGTGGAAGGCAGGCCTGACAATCTCTTGCTCATAAAGTTACAAAACAGTCCACTTTGGGTTACAAGAGTGTCCGTATACTTGGGATAAAAATACAGCTCAGACTATTTAGCCAATGTTTCAATACATTGGCAACTAGCTTGTTATAGATTTAGTGGGTTAGCCACCTCTTGTCACCGAATAATTTGGGTTCTTTACAGGCATTTGTGGAAGAAAAAAAAAAGTTGGAGATTTGGTGAGGACCCCTGTTGAAGACTTATGGCCCAAGTCTAACTCCTTATGTTCTGGACAGCAGATGGATTACAACCCCATTAAAGTATTGCCTTAACAGCATCAAGTCAGCACCATGCTTCATTAGCTGACCCCTTTTGCTTTCTATGCACATTTTTTTCTGAGATATTTGTGAAACATCTTGCAACTCTGGCTTTGAAATACTATAGAAAAGATATTCCATGTAATAAATTGCCCAGGGGTCTCCTCTATGGTTACTGTTGTAAGCCTTGATTTCAAACTGTTCCTAAAGGCAGCATTGGCAAAACTGTTATGACACTTGTAACTTACAGTTTTAGATGTTAATGCTTAACAGAAGGCCTCATGTACTAAAACCTGTGCCCTACAATTAGTTAACACCTGACAATCCTAAGAGGTTTAAGCATCATGGCACAAGGGAAAGAACATTTTCATAACAAAGCAGCATGAAACAAAGTTCTGAGTAAAACAAATTTATTTAATGTGAAGTATCACAGGATGCAGCCCCTGAAAGAAGAAGACTGTTATCTTTAAAAAACTCAGCTCTTAAAATACTAATGCAAACATGAGCTACAAGACACCCTTACCATCTGGAGTTAGACTTGTTTAGGCTGTAGATTCTTCCAGTCCACTGGGCGCATGTCTCGGCCTGTTGACCAGGGCACAGGTTGCCAGTGGTTGAAGCCTGGATGTGGGGGTGGGTGGGCTCGAGCCTGAAGTCCAGATTTGTAGCCAGGTTGAGGCATGTACTTCTGGTCAAATAGGAATTTGCCAGCTTTGTTGTGTTTGTATGCAAGGTACGGCGGGAAGGGAAACTGGTAGTACGGAGAAAAAGTACTCCCTGGGCTTGAATACTCATCACTGGGCTTTGTGGTCTGGGTACATGGTTTAGTTGTTGATGTGGTAGGAGCAGTTGTGGGACCAGAGGCAGTTGTTGGCTTTGTTGTAGGATTTGAGTCAGTCGGCTTCTTGGTAGTAGTCGTTTCTGGCATGGTTGTGGTAGTTGTCTGACCTGGCTTAGTTGTTGCAGCTGGGGTACATATCCTAGCAGTAGTAGTCGTTTCTGGTGTAGTTGTGCTAGTCGTCTCATCCGTCTTACCTGTGGTAGCTGTAGTAGTGGTAGTAGTTTCTGATGTAGTCATGGTAGCAGTTGGATTTTGTGGGTATGGAGGCTTTCCATAGTAATGCTGCATAATATTGTAGTAGTAAATGTCAGCATTGTCAGGCATTCCTGGAACCTGTCCCCCTGGAGGGTAGTAGGGATAAGGATAGTAATAGGGTCTGTAGTATGGGTCTTGTGGTTTTTGAGGAGTCTTTGTAGTTGATGCTGGAGCTGTAGTGGTCATGCTGGCACTAGTAGCCATTTCAGTAGTGGTTGGTCCAGTAGCAGCATTTGCAGTGGTAGTCGGTGGTGGTGGTGTAGTAACCGATGTGATGGTCATCGCTGGAACATTTGGTAGAGCATAGTAGGGATAATAATAATAATAATAATAATAATAGTAGTAATAATAATAGTATGGGGAATAAAGGTAGTACAGAAACCAAGGGTAGTAAGGATACACGGGACGCCTAGTTTGAGTAGGCATAATAGTGGTCATGTCAGGCTCGGCAGTGGTCGTGCCCGGCTCAGCAGTGGTCGTGTCTGGCTCGGTCGTGGTCGTGTCCGGCTCGGCAGTGGACGTGGTCGTGGTCGTGTCCGGCTCGGCAGTGGTCGTGGTCGTGGTCGTGTCCGGCTCGGCAGTGGTCGTGGTCGTGTCCGGCTCGGCAGTGGTCGTGGTCATGCCAGGGGCTGCCGTAGTTGTCATCCCATACAAGTAACGGTAATACCAGTAGGGAAAATATGGACTGCGAGGATCACTGATCAGCAGGGACTGTGTTGTTTGACGCTTATGACGATTCAGACTCCTGAGTCCATCAGGTAAAGGCTGTTTCCAAGGCTGCTGAGCAGGCATATGCTTAGTTGAAGAGGGACTCAGTATAGGGCAGGTGAATTTAACTGGAGTCTCCAGCCAGCTCATCAGCAATACGTAGTTTCCATTCTGAAACAAGATAAAAGCAGCTGAGCTGTAATATTTAAGCAAATGTTCAGAATTTGTACAGGTTGGCTTAAACTTGCTTTATCAAGTTCAGCAAGATTAATGCCTTTTCTCCTTTGGACAGCTACCATAAAAAGCCTTGTGCTAAACTCAAGTTGTATTCATAGTGCTGTGTTCATAGAATGCTGCAGGGATGACTCATTTTGTAGACCAAACTGGAAGTCAGTATTACTCTGGTTCTCTCTACAAAACCCTGGTGAGATTTTTCCATTGGATTCATGCAGAAAATGAGATCTGTGGGAACAAAATTGAATTTATGCTTCAAAAATCCTACATGGTAGTTTCTCAATACTTTAACATTGGCTTTTTTGTTCCTGTAACGGGTACAGTTTTTTATTCCCGGAGAGATAATCTTCAAAGTAATACCATACCACTACCACTAAGTGACTAGTGTTCAGAGTAACAAAATTTGTCTAACCTCTAGTATCATCTAGCCTCCTCAGCAACCACTTCCACAACATGTAAAAGCTTCAAAATATTAATGCATTTTTCACTTGTAGAGCAAAACATGACAATCTGAAGCTTTAAACCTGACCTTACTTCAGGCATGTAACCAAAAACATTTAAGAAAACCCCACTGAGTTTGAGACTAGAGAACCAAAGTGCTAATATGCTAACTCATTTCCAGGTTTTAGACTCATTTTTGCAGCAGTCTGACCAACTGATACCAATGCTTTTACCTATTATCAATCCCTTTCAACTTCTAACAAGTTTCACTACCATGCAAAGCTTTTAGCCAGTTATTATTGCAATCAGCAGTAAAGGCGTACCTCTTGAATCACATTACAGCCACTATAGGACACAACCAAAACAAGGCCCATTGCATTTTGCTTCATCGAGTAGCCACAGGGTTCAGGCACCTGGATCAAAGGCAGGGGACGTGCATTGCCTGAGAAACGAGAGGAAGAGACCATTATTCTACGCCAACTGATCAGGCACTTACAGTTTTAACAAACCCACATGATAAAGGTGCGATTGTGTCATGATACCCATGTGTAGCTTTAAGTGTGCAGCTCCAGGTCCCATGGCTTTAAATTTCATCTTGTTTTGCCCACAGTGGAGGGAAGGGTTCAAGCGCCTCCATTCAGCTTCATGAGCTGTGGCATCCTCCAACTGTGACATCTGCTCCCAATTCCCTTTAAATAAAAGGTCCAAATATGAAGGAGATCTGACCATATCCCCTGGTTTGATTATCATGCTGAATTTCCATGCAATACATTAAGTTATCAGATAACTAGACTGCTAAATCTTACCTGTACCATCTGAGTGATCCAAGTTAACATACAGCGATCCATCATTTTCTGTGGCAGAGGCTGATTTTGACTGTGAGTCAAGCGCTTTCCCATTGAAAAGAATCCTTCCTGTTCTTACTTCCATCACTGTGGCCTCATTAACTTCCTTATCCTGCTCAACGTTCTCACCCAGCCTTCGCAAGCTAAAACATGTTAAACTTGGAGCCAAAGAGCACAGGACTAATACGACTGCTACAGTTTGACATGATCGGCGTACCCTTCCATCATCACCTGCCATACTAGAGCTGCACATCCGGCTGCACAAATGAAGGGCACTTTGCTCTAAAGTGGAACAACTGATGGTTTTAATACTGGGCACTTATTGGCAGGAGGTAATCAACCAGTCAGAAGGAACCAGCTACAGCTTGCACCTGTGTTCATTCAGCCTGCGACAGGTGTGCTCGTTATTAGCCTTTGATGTCTAATTTGTTGTCTCAGGTCAATGGAAAAAGTCAACTCTGAGACATGTCATTTGTTTTGTAGGTTATCTTGCGGTCAAGATCTGTGAATATTTAGATTTGCCAGTGTGGTATGGTTTTGACATTTGGAGTACAGTCCCTTGTCTTGTGTGTTCAGTTAAATGTTTGAGGGAGTTTAGTGGCTTTATTTGAATAGTTTTTCAGTTTTCCTCAATCCTATTTTATGGCTAGTGCTACATGCAGGAAGAAGTGCAGTGCAGTGTTGTTTGTACGGAGCTGCCCTTCAGTTTCACATCCATCTCAAGTGAAAATGCAGACACAAGAATGATGCAGACCTAACATGAGAAAGCAGTATGTGTCTGGGCAAAGCTGACGTGACTGCTTATTGTAATTTTTTTTTTTTTTTTTTTCATTTAATGGTACAAGCACAATTCTGAAAAAGTTGGATGTCTGTGTAAAATGTAAATGCAATGATTTGCAAATCCTTTTCAACCATGGTAGATAGTTTTGCATGGTAGAATTTTAACTTGCATTTGTAGATTCAGCAACAAACCGACAACGATTTTCTTAAGTGTTCCCTGGCACATTTAATAATATTGTTGCAATCACGACGCCTGAGATTCAAAGGGTCAAAGGTCACAGATATTCAAAGCTGGTTTTCAGCTTTGCCCCTTACGTGCAGAGATTTCCCTGGATTTTCTGAATCTTTCAATAATATGGATTATAGATGGTGAAATCCCTAAATACCTTGCAGAGTGCATGGAGACATGTTGTTCTAAAACCATTGGATTACTTGCCCACAGTTTTTCACAAAGTAGTGGACCTTGAATCATCCTTGTGGATGACTGAGCTTTCCAGTGACACCTCTTTCATACCCAATCATGATACTGTCATTTCTTACCACTTAACTTGCTTACCTCGAATGTTCCAAACAGGCGTTTTTAAGTATTTCACAACTTTCCTTGTTTTTGTTGTTGCTGCTGTCAACTTTGTTGGAACATGTTGCATGCATCAAATGGATATATATGGATGTATATTTACAAAAAGAATGATGTTTATCAGTTTGAACGATAAACTGAAGTCTTTGCAAATCATTGGAACTTTTTGGAACTGAGGTTGCACTTTATAATACTTCATACATTACATATCAGAGGCAAATATTATACCTTTTACTCCATTACGTTGATTAGATAACCGATGTTACTTTGCAAATTCAGATTACTATTGTAAAATGTAGTCAAAAAATGTGATATTACAAAGGAGACAAAATAAAAACATTCATAAACTTCCCAGCAGCAGATAAAGTGTATCAAGTAGTTGAAATTAGCTCCTCCCCTAGCTGCAACATTAAACTAATGCACATATTTATACATCAATGATTATAATCTAAGAATATAGTACAAATTATTCTAAAATGGGCCATTCTGTATAATGAACACTTAAATTTTTATTACTTCACATACATAATTTGATGTCAATACTTTTGTATGTATACTTTTACTTTTAAGTACAAGATCTGAATGCTGCTCCATATTTAAATCCCATAAAATCTGTTTAATGAACGCTTATGGCCAGGTTTAATATTTGGTCAGACTGACAGGGCAGGTTGGATTGGCTTCTCTGTGAAGGTGGCACAATTTAAATGTAAAGGTTAGTTTGATCTCAATCCACACCTGCTAAATGTTGGCACAATGAGAAATCACTCATTAACACCAAAGTTGAAGAAAATAGCGCAGACATTATACTGCATAACCCCACACAAATTGCAAACTTTAAATTGTCCTAGTCTCAAATGTGTCATTAATAAAGGAGGGTAAAAGTATTGAAAAATACTGAAACTGGCGATACAATTTTTCATTGCTGCCCATGCTAAAAACATGCATGTCTTCTTGTCTGATATATGGTGTAAATCAGACTAACAGTCAATGCTCTGCTTGGTACCAGTTCTATTGCAGTTTGAGAAATGCATGGAAGAGCACACTAAAACTCAGCATAACTACATCAGCCTTTGAAGAAATGCCTTCAAATACAAAAACATTTCTAAACCATATCCAAAGATTCTCATAGAAAACTTAAATGTTTACCAACCTGATTATCCCACATTGGTAGGGTATAAACTAACCCTTAACATTTGGTTTGGTAGGATCAGATTTAGATTAGGCAAAACTTTTCCTGTGCGATTCCGCAACACTTCACTCTTCAGAACACAGTCTGTTGAGTTTGTGAAGCTGACCCACTTTTGGCTAAAATGTCTAGACCATAAACTCCTGTTGCACAAGCACACTTTAGCGATCTAGCAAAAATTATCCAAATTCAAAATGGTTGAGCCATAGTGCCACCATGTGGATGCTCCAACAGACCCACTTACAAACTAGAGGCCATTCAGCAGTTTAAAAAAGTCTAAAAACCAAACATTTAGGACCAATTTTCCATACAACTAAAGTTCTTCCCCTCCACTGTCCCTTAAATGCAAGGCAAGTTGATGCATTTGCAGCAACCGTTTCATATTAAGGTCACATAAAGATTGTGAGCCATTTAGCCAACATACAAGGAACTGACAGGGGTGCTTACATTTTTAAGCCATTTATTAGAACCGTTTCAGCAGACTAGACGCCTGGACCAAAGCCATACGGTGGGCCAAAATAGGGCATTGGAAAACGATAACCATGGTAATGTGGATGATAATGAGGAGGCACTGGGGGGTCCGTTTTTGCAGTGGCAGTGGTTGTAGTAGTTGTAGTCACTGGGGTTGTAGTTGGTGTGGTAGTTTGTGTTGTCATTTCAGGCTCAAATGCATACGGGGGAACATAAGGCATAGGAGGAAAAAGAGGAAGTGGATATGAAGGAGGAAATGGAAAGGGGGCATAGTAGGGTGGGAACATGGGAAAAGGAAACTTTGGCGGAGGAGCAGTAGTTGGTGGAGGAGCTGTAGTTGCTGGCTCCGCAGTTGTGGAAGTTGATTGGGTGGTGGTTGGTGCAGCTGTCGTTTGTGCTGTTGTGACTGGAAAAGGTGGAAAGAAAGGGAACATGGGCAAAGGAGGGAACATAGGTGGGTATTGTGGCACTCCTGGTTGGCTTGGTGTCACAGTTGTTGGTTGGGGAGCAGCAGTTGTTTGACCAGGTGCACCAGGTTTTGGACACCAGAGTGATACGGGAATTCCCTGCCAACGCATTGGGAGCACATAATTTCCACCCTTGGAAAGAGGAAAACAAATCACATCAGTTACAAACCAGGCACACTAGGACAAAATAAATTACTAAGTCTTACAGATTTGCTTGAATTATCCAAAATAAGAGAAAAGGCCAAAATATATTCCTTCAAAATCCAAGTTGTACAGTACACCAGTTCTATTTCAGTTGTATGCACCGTTTTTCCCTGTGCTTAAAGCCTTTTCAATTGTGAAAGTGGGCAGAAAAGGCGACTTTCACACATTTAAATTCCCATCTTACAGGTCATGCATATGAAATGCAACTGGCCCCTTTGCACTTTTTGTGCAGGGCCAGATTAAAAAGCAAACAGGCCTGTGTTTAATATAATTTGACACAAGACCCTCATATTTGAGAAGCTGGAACTGTGTTCAGCATTTGGCTGGAAGAAATATACTTGCAAATTTTAACAAATTTGTTCAGATTTGTTACACTGTAGAATATCTTCAGAATGGTTGGTTGACTATCAGTGAATTCCGGCAATTGCTGAGTAGCAAAAAAAAGTTCTTAATCAACTGAAATTTAAAAAGTGACTAGAAAAATTACTGTACTTAAAAATACAGGAATTTAATTTTATTCTGACAATTTGGTCAAATCATCAATACAAGCATGAGATATTTGGGCTTATGTTTACTACTGAGATATACACATACCACATCAATAGCATTCAAAGCTATATTTCATTACCCATTGTGAGCCTCCAAATACTGCCATATTTTATAACATGAAAAACTATGTAGTTAAATATAAAACGAGCAAACCCACGCTAAAATTAAACACAAAAGTAACATCTTGCATTCAATAAAAACATTACCTCTTGAAGCATGTTGCAGCCATCAAAGGGAACCAGCATAAGAAGTGCAAAGGAGTTCTTCAGCATGTTGTAGCCACAGGTGGAGGGAACGTGGGACAGGGGCATTGGAGGAGCATGAGCTGTGGAGAGAACACAGTCAGTGTGGCCATGCAATAATTGATGGAGCTAAAAGCTCATACGTTTTAGTTAAATATATTAATTTACCTTGTTCGACCGCAAACTGTGAAGCTCCTGGTCCCATTGCTCTGAACCTCAGCCGGTCTGCATCACAGGACAGGTGGGGCGACATGCGGCCCCATGCCATGGCTTCTTTGGAATTTGGGTATGTCTGACTGTGTGGAAAGCCTGAAAACGATATTGAATTTGGTGTACCAATTTTGACCCAGTGAGATTATTTCAAAGTGTTATGATAACGTGAACTAGTCTTAAAAAAAAAAAAAGATTAGGAATCCAATACACTTAGAGATGTCTACCTGTAGAATCGGCTTGATACGCAGCGTCATCCTCCCCAGAAGAGTTTGACTTCTTAGTGCCATCTTGCGATGAAAGGCCGGACCCCTTCTCAAAAACTCTGCCGAACACAATTTTCCCCTCTCGGACACCTGTCGTTGTGGCCGCCTCGGCTCCTTTTCGTCCTTCCCGTCTTTCCGTTTTCCTCAGTCGATAACAGTCTATCGTTCCCGTTAAATAACACGAGAGAAGAACAGCTGCAGCCAAGAACACAGTTGCGCTTTTCCTTTTACCTTCATGCATCATTTCTATCGTGACTCCTGGAATCGCTCAGAAGTGACAGAGTCTGCTCTGCCGCAGCTATTTGAGCTGTGAGGTTTTTTATTGGCAGGTACAGCAGGTGCTGCAACGGCCAATCAGAAGCTGCGGTAGGTAGGTGGGGTAATTGATTGCCCTCTAATCAGCTGACGTTGGTTTCACCTGGGTAATGAGGTGAAACCAATGAGGTCAAGAGACAGAGGAGAAAAGGGGTGTGTAGGTTTATGGACATCAGTGGCAGGTCATCATAAGATTTTATCAGTGTTACTTTATTCATAAGTTAATAAAAATAAACAAACAAATGAAAGTAGCCCACAGAGGCTGATTCTAACCCAGACAGCCAACTGAGCAGGAAAAAAAAATCAGAACTACTCTGCCATCTTTTGGTCAAGTGGTGTTAAAACATGTCACTGTATGAAAAAAGGACTGGAAAAACAAAATAAGGTCAAAGAGGGAGTGAACTCCTATGTTGATGATTTATGTGATGTGATCAGAAGCTCTAGAACAGGACTTTCCAAACTTTTCGATGTCCATGGGAACCCTGTTTGAGAGAAGTTTGCCTTAAGAATCCCCTCTGAGTAATTTTTACTTTTACTTTTTTTTTTTTTTAGGTTTGATGATAAAGTAGTCTTAGTTAATCAGTCGAGGATCAGGATAACTTACAATCAGTCAAAATGGCCTATTCTTATTTTTTTCTCGTTGTTCCAACTTCATAAAAGTTAAAATATTATATTCAGGATCCCTGCAGCAACTGAAGACACTGTAGGGGTCACAGACCCTCTATTGAAGACCACTGCCCTAAATGATGTGCATCAGTGGCTATGTTTACGTGTACACTACTTCAGAATATGGCAATATCCATAAAATATGTCACTTTTAGGCTTGTCAGTTAGGTGATTGATAGAAAAGGGATCCCTTAAGGAAAAATGTTAGGAACCACTGCATTAGATTTTAGGTTTCCCTTTTCTTCTCCTCTGCAGACCAAGTTGTGTGTGTCAGCACTGACAGTGTTGCACAATATATTATAACTGTGTTTCACAATTCTTGTGGGTATTAAAACCAGTCAGCCAGCAACTAAAATTAGTTGCTACTATGTTTGCACAATGCTGTACGTAGCTATTTCATCTCCAAGGTTACTGACAAACACTGGCAAGTGAGAGGCATTGAGGTGAGTGCACTACTGCTGTGTTCTTATTTTACTGTAATATATCCAACCCAAATTACAACCATATTTTGGACAAGCAGATACATTTAATTTGCATATTGCCTTGTCATATTTTTTTTTTCTCTTAACCTGTCCAGTCTCTGATTTCCTATTTTATTAAATGTAAGGCTGATTCTGCTGCTATGGTGTGTAACAGTTTGATTGTGAGTCTTTGAGAGGTTTTTCATTTGATTGCCTTCTAATCTATCTGCTGTATGTATTCGTTCAGCAGGAGAGAAACCTACACAAGTAATGAATGCCGTTATTCTGTCCTGGGACAATAACGCTTAAGACAGTGGACAGTGGTCAGAAAAAAAATATGAAATCCAGCTTTCTATGTGAGTGCACTCCGAATAAGATGAAAATAAAATTCTTAGAAAATGAAAGTTCTTATCTTATTCCAGCTAGTATTTTTTTTCTCTTAGTTCAGGGGTTTCAAACAGAAGTCATTCCAACAATTGATTTTTCAATACAATGCACTGCTATTTCTGATTTATATTGCACTTATTAGACATCCCCAGTTGTTAATTTTCTGTTTCATAAACCCTAACCCTGTGAATGTTTTCAGAATGCTTCTTTTCTTTACAGTAAAAATGATAAGGAGGAAATCTGGGAGGTATTGTTATTCAAGCCTATAGGTTAATTTGCAGTGGTTTTACTGGTCTGGTCCATTTGAGATCAAACTGGGCTGTATATGACCCATGAACCAAAATATGTTTGACATGTTTAATTCAGTGATGCCACAGTAACTTTTCTTGAACTGTTAGGTGCCGCTGCTGCTGCATCAGACTGTGACCTCAGTGAGCCACTACCTGTCCTGGATGATCATGTAAGAAAATACATTTTAATTTTTAGTCCTGATCTTAATCAATAAATATCTCATTTACTGCAGTCTAGGATTAATTACTTGTTAACTTCATCTGATTTGTATTTTTCTCTGGGTTTGGTAAGAGGACACCAGAAGGCTGTCTGCAGTCTGTCAGTGATCCGCCCATCTATTGTATCGGCGCTGCAGGAGTCCTGAGGTTCAATCGGGAGTCTGACAACCACAGGATCAACTTAACAACCATTCTTCCAGTTGTACTAAGATCACATTCCTGCCTACTGTTATCAATTCCTATCTACAGCAACATGACTTTGTCTTACTGATTATTAGTCCAGTTTAACATTCTGTTGTCCAGGCCCAGAATTTGACGGATTACCCAGTGAAATGCGAGTATTGTGGAGAAAAGGCCAAACCTTCACTGGATCTAACCTGGTTACAGCGGCCTGAGATGAGAAAGAAGGTGAATAAACTAAACCCAGCTCATCAAACATACCTGAGGTGATGCACTGCTGATCTCCTTGCATCCTCTTTTCTGTCCATCACAGACTGCCCCACTCTTTTGCTGTGCCCAGTGGCAGCAGATGTGCGAGATGCTGATGAAGCAGAGACGTTTGGATTGGGGGACTGGTGACCTGAGGAGCAGTGCTCCAACATCACCAGAAGACAAACCAGCAGCAGAGACAGAGGAGCTTCACTTCCAAGGCAAGGAGACGGAGGATCACAACAAGTTCATCATGGACCTACCGAGTGGACTTGGGTATAAATTTTCATTATTAAAAGTTTTTACTTTTTTGTCCAATGCACAGACACCAAAATGGTAAATTGCTAATCATAATGAACAGAAATTTACAGAAGTTCATTATAATCTGTATCCTTTATTAGAGAACAATCAGAGGAAGAAATCTATGAGGATTACTCAATCCAACTACCTGCAGCAGAAACCTGTGAGTAACTGCTGTTCATGTACATCACTGGTAGGAAACAGAACACTTGTGACTTTAAATAGCTTCATGAGTCTGACAGACTTTGTTCTGTGCTGTTTGTTCAGTTGCTCCAACGTCACGGGTGCTCAGGTTCCGACTCTCTTGTGCTGCAGGAGAGGGATGCTGGACAGTGTGTCCCGTTAACGGTACAACTGAGAGGCAGATGAAAATGAAAGAGGAAGAGGAGCAGGTGTCGGTCCCTTTTTGTGACCACAAGCCACTTCAGTTTGGCATATGTCATCACCAGGTACTCGCAAACTACTACCATGTTTTCCTTCGTGACCCATATAGCACAAAATATTTTTTTTTTATAATATGAATGTATACACTGCCCCCATGTGGCTGATCCAGGTATAAAACCATGAAATAGCTGCTGTTTACAACTGTAAGGATTTTCTTATAGTACATAGGCTGATTATAAACACTGGATGGATGGATACTAAGGGGTCACTCAAGCAATTTGATGTTTGTTCTATAAAGTAGAAGGCAAGAGACAGATTTGAAAAATCTCCAAATTGAAGCAGTTTAGGCCAATTTATCTCCTTTTAATTTTTGTCCCTAGAAGTGTAAAAAGTAATTCAACTTTTCACTTTGGTAAGCATGGAAGAAACTGCATTATTTCTGATATAACTGGACAAGGGAGGGAATGGATTATAATAATGATAATGACAATAATAATAATAGCAATGTCCTTATATTTCCTTATTGCCATTCTTGTGAGTCTGTTTATTGTGGAAAAACTATAATAGAATTTAAATAAAAAAGGTCTTTTACTTAAGTCATTTTTGCTTTTGGTACTTCCACTATATTTTAATGTCAATACTTGTATACTTTTACTTTAGCAGGAGTTTGACTTTCACTTGTAACTATTTTTACACCACATTATTGCTACTTTGTTCTATTCTACTAATGCAGAATAACCAATTTCAGAATCATATGACTGGATTGTAATTCTAGATGCATTAATGTGTACATCGCTTTAATATTGCAACTGGTATTGGTGGAGCTAATTTGAATTAATTTATATATTGGGTAGGGCAACCTATAATATATCATAATTTATTAGTCCATCTATATTTTAGATTAATAATGTGTATCTGCAAAGTAACTAGTAGCTAAAGCTATTAAATTAAAGTAAATGTACAATAATGCTGTGGAGCAGAGGTAGAAAGTATCATAAAAAGAAATACTCAAGGAAAGTACAAGTACCTCATAGTTGTACGTAAGTACAGTACTTGTCAGGCTCCCAAAATACTTCATCCTACATTTCTCTATTATGGTGGTATCTTTCTTTATCAAATGCTCACATGTTTTTTTCAATCTCCACATCATCATTTGTAGTCACAAAGCCCAAGCAGGCAATTACTGTTACTTTTTCAGATTTTGGAAACCTTCTCCACAGCATAGACCACAAAATACATGAGCGTTCCTTTAAAACCTTGTTTGATCTCATATGTTTACAGGATGAGGCAGAATCATTTCAGAAATATTACTCCAATGGCCTGAAATTCCTCACTGTGTTCCCCGACGGCTCTGCTCAGCTCTTGTATCCACTCACAACGTAATGTGTGTAGATTTGTGTCATCTGATTAGATTTTCAGTCGGCTCTGACCAAGAGAGGCGGCGCAAATGTAATAACCGAAGAGCCATGTGTCAGATTGTTTGTGCAATACAACGTTTACAGTGGGTGCTCCCATCCTTATCGTCATAGTAACAGCTATCCCTCGGGCCTCTTGGCTCTCGTTGTCGTGGTCACTGAAGAAAATGGAAGGGTCTGCATCGTGTATGATGACAGCGATACCCCCGGCCACCAACCAATTAGAGCCATGTTCCAGTCTGATGGCAGGGCAACGTGTTATCACAGTAATGGAAACATATGGTACAATTTCTTTCTTGAAAATGTTTATTACTTGCCTGGTATTATATTGGTTCTAAATAAAACAGCTAATTTCATTATTTAGTTTTAAGGTAAATAGAAATCAGGCTGATTAATATTTTGTTTCAATAATAATCTATATGTGTGTTTATGTTTCAGGCTGGCCTTAAACAGATCAGGCGGTCAGTGTTTGGATGAAGAGGGAGCCAGAGTTCGTCGATGGAGTTGGAGCAGTCAGAGCCTCCCTCCCACTCCCCTGCACCCCGTCTTCCTGTCCCTCAACAAAACCGTCGGGGTGCGAGTCCTCGGGAGGGAACAAGTCTTTGTCTCCTTCCTGGCAGGAGGCCAACAGGCAAAGTTCAGTGTGGGAACCTGCTGCGTTCAGGTGAAACATTGCTTTCTATTCTTATTATCTGACTATATGTTCATTTCCAGCTCTGCTGTGGAATTATTGCTTGAATGAGTTTGCTCATTTCAGTGTAGTTCTTATTGTCTTTAGTTTTATTGTTTTTGCCATTCAAATGCTTAACTTATGCTGGATCTCATTTATTCTCTCTATACATTCTTCTTTGGTTCTAGTCAACCTGCCGTAGTTATTGACACAAAATGAGTCAAAGTTAAAGTAAAATAAAGTAAGGATAAAGTTATTAGAGTATGATTCATGGCTTATGGTTCATGAACATACTTCAGAGCTTGTGAAAAAGTTTTTTTTTTTCCCCAGAGTGAATGTGAAACAGACGAGGCTGCCTCGGCACCATCTGTATTTAAGGAGGAGCTGTTTGTGTTGGCAGCCAGGATCAGGAGCCACCGGGCCATTCAGCATCTTCACCAGCACCTGACGACGCCCTCCAGTCTCCGGCTGCCACAGACCACCCCTGCCCCTCATCTTCGTGTTGTTGCACAAAGGCTTCTGGCCGTCAGTGCTGATGTGATGATGAGTGAGAGTGACAGAGCCTTTATCCATAGGTGCCTTCAGGACTGTCTTTGATGTGCCAGTAATACAGTACACTGCGACACGATGACAGCAGCTCTGCTGAGGTATAAAGGCATATATGTTAAATCATATTTCACAGGACAGGTCAAAAACCTCTAACAGTAACTGAAAGGATTCTGAGGGACAAAACCACATCAATGTACTGGGTACTTTTGTGTGTTGACATGTCTTGTCTGGTTCCTTCTAAGGCTCTTAATTGGATTTAAGGAGGTATAATAGCATTTACATCACAGTACATGCACTGTTTCTCACTTGTGGATGGTGCTTGTTACCATGTCTGGGGATAAAAGAAAATATAAAATGCCCAAATCACCTCTAAATAAAACTGAAAAAAGTCCAAAGTGAATCTGGGTTTCTTAAAACCCACAGGGAATACTCTAATGGCTCATCCTAGTTTTGTCCATACTGGATTATATTGGTTACAAAAAGACCAAATACAGGCGTTATCACCCAAATTTCCATCAGTTACTGGTAGAACTCATAATGGAGGGACGTGACCTCATTTACTCATTGCCAGAAATATCCAAAATCTAACTGTACTGTATAACATGGCACTGTAACTTCTCTTGTATTTTAGTCCTGCTGCCTAATCTCTTTTGTGTCTTCTAATCAAATCAGTGTAGATCCCCAGCTCGTCCTAATAACATTAGATTGAGCAGATGGCTCAAAGATGACCACTCATGAGGTTCTCTGCTTTTCAAAAACAAAACAAAACCAGGAATTACTGGCTCGCAGTTGTATGCCTCCCCATCCAGCCAGGTTGCAGTTGACATGTCTGTCCAGACTCAGTATCTGCAGTGAAGACTTTGAAGGAATTTAATAACAAGGTATTGAGTGTATTTTTTGGTGAAGTGGAAGTTATCACTACAGACTGGAGACTGGAGTACAGAGGACTGAAACAGCCAGTCCACAAGGCATTATGGAAATACTGTATTCACAAGAATGGGACAGATGAGAAAAGGACAATCTGAAAAACCCATAATTATGCAAACCACAACTGATGCCAGCACAGAGGCACAACAAAATGTCATTTTATCTTATTAGACATTTATGTGAAAATTAGTTTGAATTCTTCAGTTGTTGCCAAAAATGTGCTTAGTGAGGTCAGTGGCTCCGACCCTTGACCACCAAATTCTTACCAGTTCATCCTCGAGTCCAAACGGACATTTGGTTAGTTCACTTAGGGCAGCCAATCCAGCCAAACAAATGCATCAGGGTTTAATTTCTAACACCCTGTGTCACCATATCAATCAGTAAAGCTCAACGCCACAGCTTCACAGTTAAATAGTTACAATAGGTTTTATTAATCTTTTCAGCTTTCTCCAAGTTACAGTTTGTAAATATAAAAATTATTCATAGATCATACCAAGACATAAATCCCCAATGTTATTTTCACAACAGTGATGACAGATTTTAAGTGTTGCATTTTCTACACGGCTAAGCTACTTTTTAGAACAATAAACTTAAAATTCTACATATGGCTCAGTGGTACAAATGACACGATTGTTTACTCACACAGACCAATTGTATGCAACAAGTTAAAGACTATAAGTAATCAATGTTAAATATCTCCGTATGGGACCATTGATGTCACCTGGATGAAATCTGCAGTAGTATGAATAGTACAAGAAAATTACAGAATGGCCGGCACTGTTGCCATGGCTCCCACTCTGGCGTCGGGGGCGGGAAGTCTCAAAGGGGCACGGTGAAGAATGATGGGGGCATCCAGTCTGTGCTAGCAGTCTTCCTGCCTTCAGCGCAGACCTTCATAAACATCACCTCACAGCCCAGTGAGAAACCCACCTCAAACCTGGACACAGAGAAAACAAATTATTAAGCATCAACATTTTCATTGGTCAATATTCTTCACGGGTAACGAAAATAAGATTCTAGGATTAGAAAAAAGACAAGATCTTTGGTGAAAACAGTGCTGTGAACACCACTGTACTTACATGGAGGGGCTTTTAGCTCCAGCCAGGATCTGAAGAGTAGGGTTAGGAGTGGTGTGGTCTTGTGTTCATGTGAACGTTCATCTTCATCTCGTTGTCCAGGATTTGCACAAGCTGCTGCATGGAGGGCAGGTGACCTGACTCTAGTTTGGACCACACTGGAACATCTATAGAAAGACAACGCTCTCTGTAATTCACTGTATTCTGTTCCATCACCGCTCAGCTTTTCATATTATGTTACAAAGACATCCTTCTTTAAACTTGTTTCCACTACAAGTTGTTGAAATTTTTGTAACTGCTGAAAAATAAAACATTGTTGACCACAACATGTCTCCATGTTTGAGAGGTAGCAGCTTACTGAAATCAATCTTAAGCCAGGTTGGGATCAGTTAGTATGCCAATACCGTGAATCACAGACTCACCATTTAACGTGATTTCAAATGCTCCTGTAGACATCAACTGGTTTTCAATCATATTGCTGAGAAAGAACACCATCATGCAGGCATAAATCTGAAAGAAGCATGAGAGAAACTTGAGTTAAAAAGTTCTGCACAAAAAATACTTTCGCATTTTCTTTTTTACTGGCAGTTATGTTAACAGGTTTTCTTGCATAATGCTCACTCAATGGGTTACAAGAGCAGTGCACTTTGGTGCTATACTGGTAGTGAGCAACAACTCAATATAAACACATGCATTTATACAAAATTTGGTAGATGAAAGTAACAATGAATGTCCAGGATTTTTACAATTACAGTACTTTGGATCTTTCCAGACTGCCAACACATTTGTTCTTACATTACCAGTAAGATGTACAGTCATTATTATTTTCAAAAAAAATCTGGTAGTTTACGTCAATAGTCATTTGCATTTTTTGTTGCAGCAGCAGACACCTTGTATTACAGTTAGTGTTGTGCAAAACTGCCAAACATTTTTATGCAAAGCACATCTCGGCAAGCAAAGTTTAGAAGTTATTGGAGCCCAGCTGATGCATCAGCAGGTGGAAGCTGAAAGAATAGAATATTTATACTCCACCATCAGATTTTTTTGTATTAGCTCAAAACGGAAGTCAGCCTCAAACAAACTGCATTGTTTGGCCTCCAGTTGTTTTGGACATACTCAAATATTTCCTGCACACAGACATTGTTGCAGCAACGCTTCAGTAACCAAACACTGGTCAAACTACTGACCTGAGTTTGGATTCTAAAGGATGTGTGAAAAATAACTTTGTAACTCGGGTCATTTTGTTCCACTTGTTTCTTCTTAAAACCTTTATACTTTCTTTCCGCTTGCAGTTTGCAGGGTAATAAGAAACAGGCTGAGCTGTATGTGTGTAACACAGACACAAAAACAGAGTTCACCTTATTGGTTGATGAGATTAGGGTGCAGTTAAACGATTATGCACTTGCAAATGCAGAGCCTCTACCAGTCAATGAGTCTGAGTTTATTTTGTAAAGTCATTTTATTTATTGATAACTGTCAGAATTTAATATATATTAAACCAAATACTACCAAAATAATTCTGAAAGTATACCTATAGCAGCTTTAAATACACACACAAACCAGAGACCATCAGACTAATCAACTTGTGTCTTTGATTAAAAAAAGAAAATGCAAATTTATTATCAACACGCTACATTTATCAGCCTCAGCTTTCTGTTATAACACAAGGACAGACTGTTTCATTTGCAAAATATCTGATGTTAGCCATCAGTGGCCATACTCCCTCTGAGCCTTTGGCATGTCTGTAACCCTGGGGATAACCGATCCACACAAAACAATGCCTAACAACACAACCTGAAGACCCTCAATGAACCACTAATGAAATCCCATGGGTTTCAATTCAGTCTGTCAAGTGAGTATGTGCACAACCATGTTAGAAACACAGCCAGACTAAAGGCCACTTCGAGGGCACTTAAAGGATCCTACATTTCCGTTTTCAATCCATGCCTCTATGTGATATCTGTGGTGATAACCTGTGAAACAAAGGCTCCACTGCACCATACTGACAGTCCTGACTGCATCCTCTTACAGACTGTTACATATGAACATGATGGTGCAAACTCTCCCACAGGACTGGGGCTTTAATGAGTCTTCTAGTTCAAGTAAACCTTACCTTATTTCCCTGGCCCCACTCCCAGATGCCCGGGGCTTGCATACCAAAGAGGGCGAATGGGTCCCTGCCGATAATAATCACCCCAATCACCAGCAGTTTGAACATAGACAGGAAGGAAGCAATGTGCCTGAGGAAATAAAACAAGAAATTGGGGTTTAATACAGTTCCTAGACATGAAGACTTTTGTAGATACAGAATCAGTCCAAAGCCTTCAAGATAAATCACAATTGTATGGACAGATGTGGGCTTCTACTTTGTCTTAAGTTAGGTCAGTCATGATCAATAAACCCAATTCTCTGGTATCAAAGTAAGCATATTCATTTAAGGTTCAAAACATAACCAGTAGATTTAATAATTCATCTTAACATCTATGAAATTAATAAAAATATGATTTCACTTCTGAGAAAATTGCAACCACCTCAGTTGAATACTGAGCCAAAGAGAGAAGGGCTTGACCTCGATTTAAACAAATTAAGCCACTGGGAGTCGACTGTGTAGCTTCATCACATCCTCCTGTATGAACAGGCATAATTATTATCCATTTCAACAGTGATCATTATTTTAAAAAGGTACACATTTCCCTTGCAGAATTCTAAATAAACTAAGACACATCTTTAATGCCATCACTCTGCAACACAGATCCAGCATCCTGTTTGTTCTGGTTTTACTACCTGTAAACTTAAACATGTGTAACTGGTTGAACTGTAAGCTCTCAGAGGGCACGAGCTTATTATTACAGTGACTGACCAGACAGACAGGAACACTGTCTGGAGAATATGAAGCTCAGGCTATGATACTGTGTCCTTTTTTCTTTGATGGAGCAAATCTCTGGTGTGTTTATTAAGAGTTCAACTGATGAGGACCTCAGGGTTTCACTGACATCACAGATTTAACTGTAGCTCCTGGGAATATACTGCACAAACCAGTCTCACATCGAGTCTCAACCCCCGATCCAAATATATCCAAATATGCTAAGCACACTCACTTTATTCTGGTCTTAAAATGTTGGAGTCAAAATTGTAGTTTGTAGTCCAATTCAATTCAAATGGGGTTTATTGGCTTGGGAAACATGCTTCAATTGCCAAAACAGGTACATAGTGAAAATAAATAAATAAAATTGTTTTTATCTGCAACACACAAAACAGAAATAGTTCCTGGACAACTAAAAAAAGGGGGCTGGAATACACTGAAATAGCGCTCAATAGATGTATTAGTTCTTGGGTTGCTCTAATTATGATGATAAAAAGTTAGATAATTGTGAAGTGACACAGTGGTGGAAATCAGAACTCAAAGTACTAATGTATATTATCACATTATGTTGGTAATATTCTCAGTTGCCAGTTTATTAGGTAGGACAACTGTCACACCTCTCTAAAACAAGAAATTACACTTGAGTGTTGTGATATTATGTTATGCGATACTGTATCAATTCTCAAAAACACTGTACCATGACATCGTGGCACATGCAAAGGTTCATGGCAGTGGTGTTCTGATTGTATAAAAATGTGAACCTTTAACTCAGATTGTATTCAAATGGTGGTGTGTTCTTTATACTGACAGTTTTCCTGAATTAGAGTTAAAAAAAAATATCAGTACATCACCTTGCTTACAGTATTATAAAATATTGAATCAAAACCCCTGTATTGTGATACGAATTATATTACCAGATTCTTGCCAATACACGTTAGAATGCATTACTTTCATGTATGTAAGTGTATGTAAATCATACTGACATTTCCCTCGAACTCTGGTCAAAGTCTGAAAAAAAAGTAGCTCAAATAATACATAGTAGAGTATGTGCTTATTTATGGTAAAATACTACTAAGATGCCGCACCTTTGACCTAAATTTTGACAACTGTAAGGCCAATAGTTCTGTCTAAGTCTATAAAACTACCAAAGTCAACTCCATGGCCAGATAAGACTGACTGCATAAGAATTCCATTTTCCTCCGTCGAATCGCAGCTAATCCCAAGCAGATTTATTAAAGCTGGATATAATCCACTTGTAACAAGGCAGAAAATCTCTCTCTTACCGATAGAGGGGTATAGGAAGATAGTTCTCCCCTTCAATGCGGATGTCCGGGTACCGCTGGTACAAGGCCTGCGTGTACTCCTCAAACACCCGCTTGTACCCTCAGGAAATGCTGTGTGAGGACAAACAAACTGTTAGAAAGAGACACACACACACACACACACACACACACACACACACACACACACACACACACACACACACACACACACACACACACACACACACACACACACAGTGTACGGCTGCAAGAACAAACAGAGAGAAAAGGAAGCCACAACAATACAGTGATCTCAAGGGGAGATTGTGAATGTAACCTTGACATCTAGCACATGTGAATTCCATAATTATCTGTACATCATTTTTTCATCGGAGCTAGCCTACTTTAAATTCATTACTTTGTACTCTTTGTGTGGTGCTGCATGGCACTGTTTGTGGCACTGTAGCCATAAAATTTACAATGCAAATGTCTGGTTTAGGTTCTTATTTACTTTGGTTATACTTCATTCATTCAAATTATAAATACAAAGGCCAATTTTTCCTCTTAGCTGTGGTTTTTGGTGTTGGCTGTTGGCTGTTGAGGCTTTAGAGATATCAGCTGTAGAGATGGCTACCTTTTCTTCAATATAATGGAACTAGATGGCTCTCGGCTTTTCAAATACATTTGAAAAACTCAACAGCAATATATATGTTTTTTTTTTTATTCACAATTCCCTTACCATCTGCACTTATATTCTCACTCCACACTGTTTCTTTTGTTGTGTCACATGTGAACACACCAGTTAAATGGTTGGCTGTTTATGTGTCACTCGTTGCACGCTCCATTATTAAGGGATATGATAGGCTGTTTATGAGCCAGGGCATATTCATTATGTGCTTACATTGCGGTTTGCATGTAAGTTAAACTGTTCACTGTTTTACTGATCAACTGTCAGTTTTACTACTATTGATAATATACTATCATATGTGCAATACTTTAAAATAGGACTACAAAATGTGAAGAAATGTGTAATATCAAGGTATACATCATATAGCACTGTATAGTAGGGCTGATGATTACTTTCACAGTCAATTAATCTGTCTATTATTCTCTTGATTAATCAATTGGTTATTTGGTCATTAAAATGTCAGAAGATTGTGAAAAATGTCTATCGGTGTTTCCCAAAACTCAAGAAGAGGTCCTGAAATGTCTTGTTTTGTCAATAACCCAACAATATTCAGTTTTACTGTCACTGAGGAGTAAAGACACTAAAAATAAACATTTAAGAGGCTGGAATCAAAGAATAAGTCTTGTTTCATAAAATATAACTAAAACTAATTAATCAATTATTAAAATAGTTGCCCATTAATTCAATAATCAATTCCTCAATGATTATTTGATTTATGGTTGCAACTCTAAAGTACAGCCTAAAAATATCATGATATTAGTTATAAGCCATATCACCCAGCCCAAATTAGACCCATAGCAAATATGAACTCAATAGTTTTTCACAGATGGAACTTCACCTAATAAAAACTTAAAACAATAATATCAAGCCATTAGGAACAAACTGAAATGATATAATAAAGCACCTGTGAGATAGGATATGATCTATACCCCTGGAGTCTGCGGATACCCCAGTCAGTGGGACTAAGGTTAAACAACTTGAAATCACGCGACTTCCGTCACAGCCCCTCGAGGTCAACGAACAACACGTAATACTAATGATATAGATGCAGTTAGCAAAGGTACGGATTTGCTTCAATACAATTGCGTTCAGCCTTTCAAATTAGCTGTTTAATGCTTCACATACAAAATTAAATTGCATTAATTCTTGACAGACGGAGCACTTCAGGATTTGACACAAACCCACTGTCCACAGAGAACATGATGTTAACCTGCCGAAACGAGGCAAGGCGACTTTATTCATATAGCGCGTTTTAACAACAACGAAATACAAAGTGCTCTAATGTTACATAAGACAGAGAGAGAGAGTTAAATACATGTGTGTATTTGTATAAAAGAAATTTATTTTAGATTTATTTTTTAAAAAGACGCACATAAACAGTCTACTACTGGATTTGACGTTTAATTGCGTGTTTGACAGCGGAAGGAAACGGGGGGGCCATGTTTTCGACGGGAAAATATCCCAGAAAATGTATTCTCCCCGTGTGTTTAAACAGCGGTTGAGCAATTCTGCTAATACATAACTAGCATAACTTGAAGGCTCCTCCCTTAACATATTAACTCAAACGACCCTCATGTTAGTTTCTATCGATTTTCGGCCTGCGTTGTTGTTAGCCGGGGAGTTTAGCTAACGCTAGCTCGCAATGACTCGCCAGATTTTCCGCTCATTTTCCCGAACAATAACTCACCAGATTTGAAACTTGAGCAGGGGTCCCGTAGCAAACTGCATCTTCATCTTCTTCACGCCGCTGCTGTCACCAGACGAGGCGCAGCACAGCGAGAAAACCCCCAAGACGAGGAGCGAAAAACGCAGCCACTTCATCGCCATCCGTTCCGGGGTTTGTTTCCTCAGTCCGTCAGATGGAGAGGAGGAGGAGGGTTAATCTGTTCAGCTCGATGCTGATTGGTCAGTCCCGTTACTCTGCTGTTTATCTGGGATTTTGAACTCAGCTGGCACACGCATTTAGCGCCACCCACTGGTCTGGCTGTACACAAACACCTACAGTTATTAAATTTTTGGGATGAGTTAAAGCCATTTTCTTTCTTGAATTGATATAATATATCATGATGGAAATTGTAACTGTACTTAACTGAATACTTAGTTGACAGTTGTGTCCTAGGCCATCATTTATTACTTTCAGTTGTAGTGTAGATACCAGTTAGGGTTGAAACAGTACACCAGTATCACAGTATACTGTGGTATGAAAATTATTATATTGTGTACATTTACTTATCTGCACAGTATTGAATTTTACTCTAGATTTATTAAAACATAATTCAAGCTTATATCAAGCTTCCTATTTGTCAGGACTTGTAGTTTGTGAAATTATAGCATTTGTTCAACAACAACAAAAAAAAGTTCTGTTTTCCTTTAAGGTCCATTGTAACTGCTAAATATGTGAAACTTTATACCGTGATATTTTATTGTTCGATAAAAATCTTGTATTATTTCAACCCTAGTGCAAATCTATTAACTACAAACTGTTTCAAAAATCATTTGTTCCCACAATGCACCTCAATTTTAATTCTCAGCTGTTGTTACACTTATATCAAAGTGTCAAAAGTACTCCAATCCAAAAGTTAAATAATGTGCATCCCTTAAATACCTTACCAGCGGGACGTGCACTCTCTTGTCAAATGTCTGGGAAAAGAAATGCCTCTGAAAGTAGCCTTGTGTTTTTTAATAATAAAAAAAAGAATGAAACACTTTATTTTTAATAGAATTTCTTCTGCTGTTTCCACATTGGCATCAAGCTCTCCTCATAACAAAACATCCACAGTAAAAAAGTGTTGCATCCAACATACACATATACACATATACCAACAGTTCCCAGGTTTCTTACGAGACTTGCAACATTTTCAATGAGCTAGTGTCTGAATACATTTTTATTCAAGTCATTATACAATAATATCAAGAGATCGCTATTAAAATAAAAAGGTAAAACGGACTTTGTGAGTGGGTTTGTCTCAGCGTTTCATCATGGCCAGGCTCTCCTGCTCCACAGCAGACTGCAAAGCCAGTAACGTGTCTGTGGATCACAGAGAAGACTGAATAAATAAAAACACAGCAATTTTGTTCTGACCTTTGATTTGGCCAGCACAAGTTTTCTCTTGTGTTTCCCCTTGGTCCCACACTACTACATACTGTATCATTCTTTAATTTATTTAAATTTTTGTTTACCATTGCTCATGTCTGTCCTTGCTTGTGTTTGCTTTGCTTTGTTGAACTGGGATTTGTTCTCCTTTTATTGCCGCATTTGTCTTTACTTTGGTTTTACTGTAATTAACAGGTCTTACATTATTTTTTTAGTTCCTTAGCTTGATTTCAGGCTGCTAACTTTTCACCTGCCCAGAGATTACAGTTGAAAACTAGCTTTTTTGACAAGGTGATCGGCTGTAGTCAATATATTTTCAGTCAGCTGTCAGGTTTTTCCACAAATGGAAAAGCTCCATCATCTATGTGGACAGACTAAGTGAGAATAATGATACAATAAGCTGTGTCATATTTAAGAACTAATCACCATTCTACACCTTTTCCCAAAGTCAAATTCAAGCACTACATTAAATTCAGTTGTTCAAGGAATTCCAGCACCCGCCTGAACCCCGAGTACATTACTACACTAATGGACAGAAACCCAAAATCAAGCTGTGGTTTGTACAAACCCAGTATCTTCCGGGTATGATCCACCAGGTCAGGAAGTTCTGCCTTGATGTTGTACGAGGTTTGCTCCATCGCCTTGACGAAATCATCTACCCTCTGAGAAACAAATAACAGACGCGTGAGGACTTGCATTACTTTTTTTTTTTTCCAAAAATTACTTGTATGCTGTAAAGAAGAACATAACTCTACCTTGAGCTCTACGTAAACTTTCTCCTCCAGATCTGCCACTTGAGACATTGCATCATATACAGTCGTATCCTCAACAGACTCCTAAAACACACACAGAAAAACAAATTATACATGATGTAATCAACGTTAATTATGATTTTGGACATATATTGTGCAATCTGACCTCTTCTGTGGAGCTGTTGATGGGCTCTTGTGCCTTAGCTGCACCGCCAACTGTGGAGTTACCATTCAGTTCCTTCACTCTGCCGAAGAGCAAAAAGCGTTTCAAGCATGATATTCTTTTCATAATAAAAAGTCAGTTATTCTCCATTAAAAAGAAGAATGAGCTAAATATGTACCTGTCAGCATAACGTAGTGTGTTCATTGTATATTCACATGAAGCCATGCCTGGAGACACCATGGCAATCTATGCAACAAGAGAAGGGAAAACATGCACTGCATTTTTACACCACAGTTTGTGATTGTATAGTGTGCATCTACATCATCCACTATAATGTAAATAATAGTAATGCATCATACAAAGACTTGAGAGCATGGACATACCATGCAGGTTCTGGACCTGTCTCCAATGAAGGAATCCCTGAGGACTTTGGTCAAAGTGCTCATACGGAAAGGAATGTGATCACTGTTCTTTCCCAGTGAACGAATGCACTCCTGCAGGACACAAGAGCGGACATGTGTGATTTTAAACATCTTTTTAAGTTCCTTGTGAGGATGTTTAACATTTAGACAGCGTTCTGAGTCCTAGTTACTGTATCTGCACCCTAGCTGAGGTGCCAGAGAGCAAACGGACTGTTCTCACTTTGAAGCCTGCAGCTAGTTATTTATCTGCTGTGTGCACAGCTCCTCACAGATGTGAGCTACCTTGAGAGCCAGCAGGCTGCGGTTGATCTCGGCAGTTTCAACCAAAGTGCTGCGGTCATTGCTGCTGACATCTGTGCCGCGCTCGTTGCCAGCCAAATCAACCAATGAAAATTTGCCATGCAGCGTGTTGGCGCGGTCGTTGCGTCGCAGGACAATCTGGAGGATGGCGTGAGAGCGGGATGAGTTGGCGTTGGCAGAGGTCTGGCCTGATGTTCTGGAGACACAGAAGGAAAGAGAAAGCAGCCACGTTAAAGGACATTTTTCTGAGCTGAAGAATGACACGATGTAAGAAAAATGGGAAAAAAGTGCTCTTTCAGTCAATATTTTGTTTAGAGAGTAAATGAAAGTTCATTTTGAAGAAGCAACAACCTTGGAATTGCAATTAGAGCCAGACGGATGTATTGTTCGGCCAACATGGGCCAATCACAGCTATACTGATATCTGCGTGTATATGCCTGATAGATCTGTCTGATTTGTGGCACTACTTGTGGAACTTATTTGTAGGCAGCATCATTTTGTTCTATTTGTCTTTTTTTTTTAGCCTCATTAGCTTTATTTACATATCATATTGGCCAAACCCTAATCGTACAGAACATGATAATAACCCACACGTACCTGCATGCACTGCCCATCTGTATCAGCTTGATGACGTCCTCTGCTGTGGACACGTAGACCTCCTCCAGGCCAACCACCTGAACCTGCTGCCGGTCATCCTCCAGCACTCGGAGTTTGGCCTTCTTGTTCAGCAAGTCAAACACCTAAATCCAAAAAGTACATTTTACTTTAAGGATAACTTAGATATGCTGGTACTGCAGTCAAATAGTCACAATAAATGTGTTCATGGGGGTGGAAGAAGTTTTTTTTCCCCCTTACTTTTCCATTGTAAATCTCAAAGAAGCTGACGTAGGCAGACAGATCCAGACTAGTGTACCTCCTGTGGTTGAGGTAGGCAAAAACATCCTGGGCTGGAGGGAAAAGATTAAAACAAAACAACACAGATTCAAAGTGAAGTTTTCAGAAGAGACCAATTTAGTCAATCCCGAGTGAATTTTTATGCAAAGGTATGGAAATGCAGTGAGACTTGATGGGAACCAATGCAGACAAAAACAGCATGGAATATGCTTTTGACTGATTCCTGTTAGAAAACCCAGATGAACTATTTCCTTCTATGTGAAGTGCATAGAGAGTGACTGGGGATTGTTTCAGTCCTACCTGCCAAGGCATAGATTCCTTTAGCGCTGTTCTGCTGCCTCCCTGTGAAATCACCTCCCATTGTCTAGGCAGGAAAAGATAAATAAATAAATAAATAATACTTATAGAAATTACTGTTAATAAGTTAACCCTTTACAGCAGGCAGTGACTTACATGAGTCTTCCCACTTCCAGTCTGTCCATAAGCGAAACATGTTGCCATAGCACCTTCGAAAATGGACTGCACCAATGGCTTGGCCGTGAACCTTAAAAAAACAAATAATATCTGTCAGAAAGTGAACTCTTTAAAAATCTAGAAAAATAACACAACTTCGGTTTCCAAAATTTCATCTGCTGTCTACACTACCAAGTAATTTACAGCTTGTGGGAAATTAAAAATAAAACACTAGACAGATGACAAAGCCTTTAAATCACATCCCCCCTGAAGGAAAAGAAAATTGCAATTGCAAAATGCAATCGGATCTACATCATTGTTAAAAAGACGAATTAGCTGATTACTTGTAGACCAGGTCGTTGGTAGCGGTCTCATCAAAGGAGTAGTCAAAGTGGAAGACCTGGTTGTCCAAATATTTGGTGAGGTCCACCTTCTGCTTTGGCTCATGAACCAGCAGAACACCTTTTCCAGGTACAGACACCACATCAATCTCCTTTTTATTCATCTCTGGAAAACACAACAGGGTCAAAGTCAGCATTTAAATAACAAAAATCTATTCATACTGTATACTGGAAATTAGGCATCAATCCCAACCTACCTTGCTTGTTGAAGGGCCTCTTGCGAACACACACACAGATTCTCTGAGGTTCAATCTATAAAAACACAAGATGTGCTCTAAGTATGGGTGATAACAGAAGGCCAGCAATTAGCTTCATACAAGGCAAGCGGTTTTTCAGTAAGAACTTACATGGTCAGAAGTTGATATGGGGGTCACTTCCAAGGTCTCTCTGAAGTCTTGGATCATGTCGTAGAACTTCTGGTTTGGTCGAGTAGCCTCTCCAAACTAAAAGGAAACAAAGGGAATGGGGTTGGGCTGATGGATGATGCCATCGTCCATTATGATGCCTTGCAGTCATCGACCACTGAGCCCTCTACCATCGCAACATCATGATTTATAAGTACATAAGTATGTAAAGACAGTGTTCAGTGACTTTTTCTGTGTGCAGGTTGCTCATTTAAAGAAAAAGACAGACAGAAAGAAAGAAAATTATCCTAATATATGGGCCATGGGCATTTTCTTTTGCTGTGGTATTAAAAGTAGTATCCAGTATCATGTTTTTTATAATAGTACTGTATCAAAGTTTAAAATTCAGGTATTATGACGACAAGAAATTCTCTTGTGTCTAAAAAGTTCCAAACAAGTCAAATTTTTGCAAGTTGATGAGTTAAAAAAACAAAAAACTCACCTTTCCCTTCTTGGGCTGCATTTCAGGGGGCTTGACAACACATGACAGCCTTTTGTTGCCTTTGTTCAGCTCTTGAGGAGCCATTGATTTTCTTCTACCTGAAGTGCACAGAGACGATTTATACTTTTCTTAACATCACATCTCATTGTCATCACTGCAATATCCGACAAGGAGTTGATACGATCTGTGTACATAATCACCATCTCTTTTTTCTAAAATAAAACCTTTGCAGGAGAGAAGTGAGACTGAATATACATGTGAGGAAACCATGTATGGGGTAAGTCTGTAGAGCTAAGTAATTGGCGGATACACATAATGTCCCCTCAGTGTAAAATGTGTTACTGACCTTTGACTGCAGCCGGTGGAGGCATTCTCTCTACTTCATCATTTTCCTTTGCTGCCTCCCGCGCCTGCAACAGTGATGATTTGGTCTCATTCTTTCTACGCTGCTGATTGGGAATCGCTAGAGAGGGCAGAAGAACACTTGTGTTTATTAAGATGACCAATATTTCAAAAATTACTTCATGAACATGAAATATAATTGCTACCAACCAGAGTTTGTGAGGACCGATGAAGGAAGATCGGGGCAAATCATCTCCGGTTTTGCCTGAGACGACTCAGAGGTCGGGACTGGTGCTGGATCAGCGGCCTGAGCCTGGAACATACACGTCTGCCTGACCTGAGACCGACTGCCAACTGAAAGTCAGACAAGTTCAAGTCAAACAGCTGCAGCACGAGTGTCAGTGTATTAACATAAGTACTGTTAATTACTGCTGGCAATGTTGTTTTTTTGGTTACATGTAATGCAAACCCTGTTGCAATGGAAAGATAAACTGCACATGGCTGCAGTCTGCAAAATCAAAAGTGATCACAGCAGAGACCCAGAGTGACAGAGAAGTAAGCCATGAGAGATTAACACAGTGTAAGCTCAAGTGCAGCAGGTGATTAAATTTTGATTATATTTGCATAGAAAAAATATTGCTAAATAGAATTAGTTTCACTCAGTTCTGAAAAATAAAAAGCAGTGCCCTGTATCATCGCAGTCCACTCTATCCTAGATGTATAAACATACTGGTACAAACGCTATACCTTTGTTATTAGTGATGATACGGAGCACTCCTTTTCCCTTCTTTATTCCCACCCAGAATTTAGAGCAGATGGACAAAAATTAATAGTTCTACGTGCCCAGATTTACCCAAAGTTGTCCATTTGCATCCCTGTGCCACTGATTAAATTAATGAATACTTATATATAATCAGGGCCAAGCAAACAAAGATCAGCTCTCCAAGGATTGTGGCGTTTATGAACTTGCACCCCCGAACCCATTAACAAAGGAGTGATTAGAAAATATGACTCATAGACTGTGGAACATGCATGTCATGCCGACCTGACTCTTCAGCCTTGGTAACTGCTGGAGGAGCAGAGGCTTTTAAAAGGAAACAAGCTGTTACAAGACAAATAAGAGGAAATGACAATCTAATAGCACTATATGAGAACAATATATTTACATACAGGAGACAGGGGCAGGAATCCTGGATGAGCGCAGTCGACCTTCATACTTCTGCTGAAGAGACAAAGAGAGAGAGGGGGGGAAGAAAGTGCTTACTTCACTCATTTTCATGCTTTATGGATGGTATCATTATGATTTTATTGATATTGATAGATAATGCTCATTGGCACCAATACTTGTTGATACAAAGTGTGTCACAATTCTCCTCTGGCAGGAGGCTGAAGTCCATCAAAACTAAAACCTCTCGCCATAAGAACAGTTTCTTCCCATCTGCAGCAGGCCTTGTCAACAAGGCCCATGACCTTCACTGACCTGACACTGACCCACCCATCCGACCCCACCCCCTACACGTTACATCAACATAAAGGTAAAACTTACCTTGTCTGGAGCAGGAAGAGGTGGATCAGCAGCAGCTTTGCTGGTGACAGCATTTATGTTGTCCAAAAGCTCCGGATTGAGTGCACATAAGTCACTCACTTCAACCTATATCGCAAATACAGCCAGTCACAAGGAGAAATGCAGTGACACATTAATTTAAATCAGATGTCAGCTTGCTTAAAACCAGAAGATATATCAAAGGGCAGCTATGATGAACGTTTAAGAGATGTCCAGTTGGTTCATATTAATAATGTAACACAGTCCTCTTTGTCTTTATTGCCTTACTGACCTCTTTTCCTCGGCAGATGTTCCTCTCGTTCCATTCTACCATAACCGAGGACTTGACCGCATCGACAGATTTCACTGTCGCCAGATGCACTCGACCTGGTAACACGTAAACAAACGTCAGTTCAAAGTCAAGCTAACAAGAAACGTTATTATTTGTAACATCTGCAATAGAAAACGCCGGCTCACCATCGCTTCGACTTATTTTTACAGAGAGTCCAACAAGAAGTCTTGACAGGCTGCTCTCCATTTTTACCTCCTTCTCTGTGGCTGTAACGGAGAAATCAAAAAATTCAGGTAACGATAGTTAGCGTTTTGCTAACGAGCTAACTCACGCTATCTACCAGTTATAGTGCGGTCGATATATCCTCCATTCACAGATAAATTAGCCGATATATGATCGACCTGTAGTCGTAATCTTCTTTTTTATGTTTGTTTATCTTATTTCTCTGACTAACGACAAAGTCAAACTTACTTACGTGCCAAATTCAACGCCGCCCAAGATTTAAACTGGTGTTATTTCCGGGATTTAAGGAATCTGATTGGCCCTCGTCATGTCATCGTTTGCGTCTTCTTCTTCTACGACTTTTCTAAACTTAAACCCACATTGATCCTATACTGCCACCAGCTGGTTCACTTAGGAATGACCCATGTAATGAAAACATAACTGCCAAGCCAAGGCTACCCGTCGTTGTCATTATGACCTTTATTGCGCATCAGAATAAAAGTGTTGTATTACATGTTAATGTAGATAAGCAGTTTCTAAAGTTTTATGTGCTGACCCATCAGAATCATACTGACAAGTTCTCTATACATTTTGACACATATACTTTGGCATCATGAGAGTAAACTTCAGAGAAAGGCATACATTTTTACCTTACTACTCTATTTTGGTGTCTAAGACACCAATTTGCAGGAAGGGACTACATATATATATATATATATATATATATATATATATATATATATATATACATATATATATATATATATATATATACATATATATATATATATATATATATATATATATATATATATATATATATGTATATATATATACATATATACATATACACATATACACTGAAATTAGTTAATTATTCAACTAATTAACTAATGGATTAATTAATCAATATAAGAATATAAGGTACATGTGATGTATTGTGTGTATCTATCTATCTATCTATCTATCTATCTATCTATCTATCTATCTATCTATCCATCCATCCATCCATCCATCCATCCATCCATCAATATATATATATATATATATATATATATATATATATATATATATATATATATATATATATATATATATATATATGTGTGTGTGTGTGTGTGTGTGTGTGTGTGTGTGTGTGTGTGTGTGTTTGTGTGTGTGTGTGTGTGTGTGTGCCCAGTGCCTACTTATTAAATATATTCAGTTATATTTAGACAGCACTCAGTATGCTTAAAATCAAATGTGAAACAACATTACATTATATTCATCTGGATAAGTATAAAGGGAGTTTCCTCAGTAGTACACTTACTTAAAAATGGTTCTGTGTTGTTGTCTCCAATGTTCCAGTGTTACAATCATGGATGTAGCGTGTATGACAACTGCTTTAATTTTCACCAGGTAAAGGATTCTGTCTGATGAGTCTCTGCTGATAGAGCTGGTGGAGAAAGCCAATGATTTCTCATGGTGATTCTTGACCATCTCCTTCTTCCTGTTACTAATCAATGATGTTTCAGATAGGGGACATGTGTTACAAATGAGTCTGACTTCTATCAGTCCAGCTGGAAAATCTGACATGCAGTATGGAGGTGAAAGTTGCCAAAGTCAGTGACAAGCCCCCAAACTGCACAGTAGTCTGTTCTCAAAGTTTAATATACATGTCTAGAAATTTAAACTCTTTGCTTTGAGTAAGTGTGGGTTGTTCTAGTATATACCCAGAATAAAAAGCTTAGGATCCAGTGGTATTTTCTTTGATAAAAAATTAATCAATGATATTAATAATATCATGCCAAAATTATTTCACTTTCACACATACAATGACTATGTGCACTTTTTCAACATCTGTGATTGCAGGTCACTTGAAATCAGTGAGTAGGACTGTTTCAGGAATGCTCTGAATTCATGACTTTATTACTTCCACAGTAACTTCTAATGGACAGGTCACCTTAAAACCAAAACTGCACATTTTCCTCTAACCTGTAGTGCTTTTTATCCAACTAGGTAGTTTCGGTGTGAGTTGCCGAGTTTTGGAGCTATCAGCCGTAGAGATGTCTGACTTCTTTCAAGTATAATGGTACCGTGTGGTACTCGGCTTGTGGTGCTCAAAGTGCCAAAAACATACATTTGAAATACTTCATTACTGTGCTTTAGCAGAATTTTACTACTACTTTACATCTTTATTTTTTTGACAACTTTTTACCTTCACTCTCTATATTTTGTACTTTGTTCTTAAATTTTCAAAATAGGCTTGTTACTTTAGTTTTAATGCACTTGAGGGGAATCATTTCTTTGCATAATTTTTTGTATCATTACATCCCAGCATCGAGAGGGATATCCATCAGTATTCATCCATCCATCATATCACGCACAACAGATGTAACGAGATGAAAGCAGTAGAAAAGACGTAAGAAGACAAAACAGACAGAGAGGGAGACTTGACCTTTGAGAAAAGGTGAGGTTCTTTTAGCTTTGCACAGAAACAGCTGGTAGAAAGTGCTACTTTTTACTTTGAGTGCAGGTCAGAGCCTGTGCCTTTTCACTACCTACTTACTTGGTAAAAAAGTAAAAATCATTATTTATACTTTTACTAGAGCCTTTTCTTGTACAAATATCTGTACTTCTACTTGAACAATGTGTGATCTTCAGAGGTGGGAAATAACAAGTACAAATGCTTACTGTACTTAAGTAGAGTTTTCAGGTATCTGCGCTTTATTTGAGTATTTATTTTTCTGACAACTTTTTATTTTTACTCATTACATTTTAACACAAATATCTATAATTTCTTCTCCTTACATTTTCAAAACAGGCTCATTACTTTCATTTTAATGTATTGGAAGAGAAGGAGGAGAGGATGTAGCAAAGCAAAAACAACTTAAAAGACGTAACAACAAAAATGATACAACAAGACAAAAATTATGTAAAAGACATAATGAAATGAAAATGAAACATAGGCACTCTGTGCAGAAACAGTCATTAGAAATGTGTTGAGGGTATGAAATGAGGGTAACTTTTTACTTTTATACTTTGAGTTACATTTCAGAGCCTGTACATTTTCACTTTTAATTGAGTTAAAAGTTGAATCAGTACTTCTACTTTTACCAGAGTCTTTTTTTAACACAATTATCTATGCTTCTACTTGAGTAAAGAATGTTTGTGCTTTTGCCGCCTCTGGTTATATTTGAGGGAAGGTGGACATCCATACCACCAATATCTCCAAAACTCAACAGCTCAGATGGATAAATAGCACTGCAAGTCAGAGGAAAAATATGTATTCTTGATTTTGGGGTGGACCGTCCCTTTAACAAGTGCTGATTCCTTATCAGTCCACAGTTTTGGCCAAATTCTGCTAAACGCTGATCCATTTATCCTACTGCATTTCATCCATGTGACCACAGGAATCTGTGTTTGTCCACATGCTCCATCTCTCCCCACACCCACTGCAAACCAGGCACAACAGTTCAGTCCCCCGTGACATCAACAATCAGGGACAGCTGGAGAATGACCCATAATGCAGTTCAGCCTTGCCTTCAGCGTGGGAGGCATCCCATTTTTCGTCTTTTCTTTTTGCCCCCCAGCCTCCCCGCTCCACCGTGCCCACACCCTCTGAGCCTCCAAACCTCCTAACTATACACAAGCTGGACTTATGTATACACATTCCCCGCAAGCGAACGCTGACACATGACAAATCAAAGGTCTAATAAACAGCTTGTGCTGAACAATTTTCCCCCCACCACCAAAGGATGAAAAATAAACAAATCCCTGTCGGTTTGGCCCGGCCAGGCCATTTGGTAGGTCTGTCTGTCGATGACTGGGTGGCCCAGGGCTGCTCGGTGTGAGGCCTGGGATGGAGCCACAACTGTTTCCTGTGAGCAGCCCAACCCCCAGAACCTCTCCACAACTGGCTTAGTGGGTGGTATTCCCCTCCTCCTTCTCATCCCCCAAACTCCTACACCCTCCTCTCCTCTCTTCCTCAAACCCTCCTCTCCCCGTCAATGCTCCAAACGCTCCTCCCCCCTGTTCCTCGCTTCCAGTCAGTTGGTCCATCCATTCTCACAGTCTCGGTCCTCGGTTAAACATTTCCTCACCAGCCTTGAGTGGACGAAGGAAGTTTTTTAAACGCTGGTGTGCTGCTTTGAAATAAGTTAGTCTGCGTGTTTTTATACATATAAACTGTGATGACATTGTTTGAAACGGTGCCATGTGGGCACTTGAGCTCATTATACCTTCATAATTTACCTCAAGTTGTTCACTACTGTTATAAAGGAGTGATTGTTGCCTGATTACATCCACAGAAACATTTCCTTATTACAAATAACATAACCCAAGCTTTAATTGCATCTCTTTTATTTGTCTTTGAAATTATATCTAATGAAATCTAGGAGTAAAACTTTAAATTTAGATTTATTCTATTTAAACTTTATTCAAAATCCAGTTGAGATAAAAACCCTTTCTCACTGGAGATGTGGCAAAGAAGGCAGAAAAGTTACACAGTGAGTCGAGTGCATGTCGAGCACATACATACAATAAAAATACAATACCTCACAAAAAGAACAGAATAAAAGACATATGTCCATGCATCAACAGAAGAGGTTAAATGCACGCAGAAAGTGTCTGACAAAATTTATTATATTTAAAATAAAGAGCATTTTGTCTTAAAAACATCAGTTAGCTTTTGTTTAAACTGGTTAGAGAGATGAGAGAGGGCAGACTGAGTCTAGCCTGCAGGTCAAATTAAAGACTACAAAGAGAGAGATAAATCATCTGTGGATGTGAGTGTATCCTTAAATGCTGTTACTGTCACTTTGAACTTTTAAGTTATATAATCAATCATGATCTTCATTGGTTTCAAGCTAGTCATTGAAGTTTTTCCATGTGTATGCTTGTCTCTTGTGAGTCCATATCAAAGCTGAGTATTCTGGTGGTCTTTATCTTTATTAAAGCTTCTTACATGAAGTTTTGCGTGCGCTCATTTGAGTATTTCACTGGTATCTTACTCAACCACTCATAAATCGTTTCTTTTGATCGATACACTGGATAAAAATATATTGTTTGGCTGAGCAGTAGACTCAAACAGTGATGTGTTCATGCTGATAAGGATTCAGCATTTTGGGGGGAAACCTATTAGTGCAGCAAAAGTCAGAGGCGTGCATTTGAATCACCTGGACTCCAGTCACAGATCTGATGACTTTAGACTCGACTTTTAACACCAATGACTCGTAACTTCATTTAGACTTGAGACTTTTGGCTTGAGAATACTAAAAATAATAACCCAAGGATTAAAAAGTATGTTATTTAAAAACTGTGCCATGAGTCAAATGATTTCCCTTCGTATCCTGAATCAGCTGACATTAACGCTTTTCATTCCCAGCAAGCTGAAGAACCATGAAGAACTAATGGTGCTTTCCATTTACCTTGGAGGTTGGAAGTCAGAGCTGGGAATGACGGTAAAAGAAAGTTGGGGGAAAAACACTTTTTAGTGTATTGTGGTATTTTAGGAACATGTCTGCAGATAGAACGTGGACAATAGGCCGACTGTGTGTATGACTGATTTAACGAGACCCAAGTGCTCAGCAGCTTTCACTACTGTTGATCAACACAGCATCCATCTTGGATTTTGAGCTCTGGGTCGGTGAGGTTCCTCTGACTTTCTGAGTTGGAAATCTGACTTCAGGGGACAATCTTATTTGAATTTCCAACTGGGTGCTTTTAAATTCTGACCTCCCAGTTCAAATGGAACACGCCATGACATTACATTAGTAAGTTAGAGTAGGAAAAAAATATATACCAAAGACAGTTTTGTCTGTGAACAAAAACTATGATAAATAAATTGCAATTTGCAGAACATACAGGTCAAAGACACCAAACTGCCAACTTCACCTGACATTTAGAGTTGCATAAAGAATGGCAAGATAATAGTTAAAATGAACATAGTTAGCAAGCTAATGCTTAGCTAACATTAGCTTAACAGCTAAGTAACTTCGTATATCAATGACGCAATGTTAAAGCTATAATATGTAACAATATTCAAACAGAGAAATCAATAATTTATTCAAAGAAATAGTTTATGTCTTGCTAGCTGCTGCTGCCTTGTTGCTGTAACTTACAGGAAAACAGGAAACGTCTGGAACATTAAAGACTGGGGAAGGAAGTTGGCACAAGTGACTAAACATAACATGAACATGATCATGATTTCTGTCTGAGTCAAGTCAGGTACTTCATCAGCTATGGTGGTTGTTTAAAAGTCAAAATAACGTCATCACACTATGTCTTTTGTTATTGCTTTGATGTGAGAGAGACCCCTACTGGCATGAGGTATACCTCAGTTAGGGCTCGATACTCAAAGCTCAGGACTTGAGACTTGAGTGTAAAGACTTGAAACTTACTTGTGATTTTCAAAACAGTGACTTGGTCCGACCTCTGGTAGCGGTTCATTTTTAAATAGTGGTCTCCCCGGTTGCTGTGCAGTCATGGAAAAGCGGCAGCACAGTTTTGAGGCGCTGGTTTCTGAGTGTGGAGGGCTGGTTGTGGCGGTGGTGGTTGATTTGAGGAAGAAGGGGTCTTGTATCTGTTGGCCCTGAGTCTGTTTAACTGCTCCCCTTTTTTCCATCTGTCCAAAAGCATATTTTCTCAGTGTAAAGAAAATTGGCAGAGACCGTGGCTCTGTTCCCCTATACAGACTAAATAAACACACATGCATACAGTACGTGAGCTGAGCACACTTACAAACCACCCAGGAAGGTTGAGGAGCGCTGAGAGGAACAAAGAAGAAGAGACTGAAGAAGAATAGGGAACTACTGTTTCTCCTAGTCTCCTGTCATTTTATTTCAGTTTCAGTGAAAATTAATTATGTAGTGCTTTGAAAAAATATGTAACATCCAGGTCTTTGGAATGGCTCTAACATTTGGGATCTTAAAAAGGGTTAGTTTGGGGCCAGCATTAGTGATTTTGGCTCTCAAATGAAGGGTAGACTTCAGGGGTGAGTAAGAATGTGTTAAAAGTAATACATATGAGTAAACAGAGATTAAAAATGAAAAGCAGAAATGAGTACTTCACATGGTCCTTTTTTAAAACTGTACTTCTACTTTTTGCTCATATATATTTTTGACCAGTTACACTTCACTATATTTGCCATTTCTATCTTTATTTAAACTAATCTCTTTCTCTAAACTCCATAAGTTGCACATATAGGCTAAAATGTAGTTGGTTAACTGATGTCAACTATGTTAGTTTTTCATGTGTAACATTAATCTTTGATGTAGTTGTCTTTTGGGCTTTTGAATTGTGTTTTAGAAAGCAGTTAACCCCATGTAATGGCAACTTTGCAACATTAACATTACTTTCAAACTTGTACTTTGAGTAATTTATTAACTAGGTACGTTTGTATTTTCTCTACTCACCACTGGTTGACTTTTAATTTTAGTAGTTACTACTCACACTGATGCTAGACTACATATGACTGTAGTAAGAACATGTATGTTGTTATTTATCAATTTTTTGCATCATATTTAAAGGAATCTCACATCTCTGTAAGATTACAAGGTTTCCACAGATCTTTAAAAAAAATCTAAAATGTCCTACAATGTCTTAAATATGATTTTGATAAGTCTTAAATATGAAGTTACTGTTCGGTCTCATTTTTAAATGTGTTTTTTGGGGGAAGAAAACGCAAAACAAAACAAGACCAATTTGGTCTCTGATTTTCCTGCATATCCTTTGTATTTTTTGTCAGTATGGGCATGACATATGTATTAAACTGCCTTGCATAATGGTCATAAATTTAATTTAGTGAAACCTGGAGAACCTCTGCATTAGGATCTCAGTGTTGCATTATACAACACAGCCAGCAGAGAGCGCTATAGCTACAAACAGAGGGAGCAACATAAAGCAAACTGCACTTAGAAATAAGAGCACTAACAAGACATGAGAGCCAATATTAGAATATAACTTTTCTATAATGTACTTTTCTATAGTTTCAGCTAATTGATGGTCTGGTGTGATTTATTGTTTCATAACTGAACTTAGTGTGGGTCCAACGCAGCTACAGCGGGGATTTAAAACTTCTCCAGCCAAGGAGCCAAACTGAGCAAATACAGAGTGAGTCTGGAACATTCACTCATTAAAGCATATTAGTATTCTTGGCATGTGGGGATCCTCTGAAACATGCCAGTGACCCATTTTGGTTCCCGGCCCATCATTTAAGAAAAAGCTGCCATATAGACTAAGCTTACTCTTTAAACACATCATTTCCAGCAGTGAAATAGTTCAGTAAGCGGTTTTATTCACCTTTGAGCTCTGCCACACAGCCCCGGCCCCGTGCCAACGGCCACCTAAGTTTGCCCAGCTGGCAAATTTTATTTGTTTCTCCAACTGTAATTTTGTTTATTTATTTGGTCTCTGCAGTAAAGTGTGCTGGGGGGGTGGGGGGGGGGGGGGGCAGTACACACAGCTGCAGTCACACTACGGGAATGGCCTGTCTGTCCACAGGTTGGTTACTTCTACAACACCTCCACTGATAGCAATCAATTCAAACTGCTTCATTTTAAGCTGTACCCAGTCTGAATCAAACAACTGTTGAGGGTTAGCTAGCATGTGACTAGCTAATTACAGCAACTCTGTACAAACGAGGGTCATCTGCATTTTATGTCATGGTGTCGCAGACATATGTAGCCGCTGCATCGGCCACTGGATTGTATATCAACATCACTGCCATATTAATACGGGCAAGAACAGCCTGTAAGCACGAGTAAACAAATAGGGGAGCTGTGTTTTTTCCAAATTAAATTACTCATAACTTTTACATTTCTCAACTGATTTCAGTGAGTCATTTTTATACTCAAGGATTCATGAACTATGTGAAGTAATTTAGGAAAAAAACAAACTTTTTTTCCTACTTCATGTAGATCCTATAACCCGAATAACTTATGAATAATAGTGACTTTAACCAGAAAAATGGCAGTTTCTCCATTTACATGTATTTGTTCACAGGTCATTTCCCGATCCACGATCGCAGCGATGTTGGCATATTACAGCAACAGGCCGAAGCGATCAATATGGCATCTACATATACATTTATGCTTGGTGTCTTTCTTACCTCTAAGTCAGACATAACTACCCAAGTAGAAGAGGCATAAAGGTTGCTTTAGTAGACCAAGTTGTCATTTATCCATTAGTCACAGAAACCAAAACCACCTCAAACTACATTTAGGAGCTGCACCTTGTTGTTAGAGATGGGATTAAAGTATCAGGCAACGTGGACCTTTTCTCTTCTAGCAAGGAAGTCACTGGCGATATTGGGCACTTGTACTGAAGTGGAACAAAGGGAGCGTCGGTGTGTGTTTACACTGCTAGCACAGCAGCCCTGTGCAGCACTGCTGCTAACTGTGCTGCAGATGCCATTCACAATTAGCTCAATCAGCGATCCTATTAGCTCACGCTACCTTGACGGGTACACAGCCTCCAAAACTGATGGAGGCCAGTTTCACAGTACTGAGGTGATTTACAGCGGCTCTGATCAGAACTTTGACTCGGGGGACGATGAGGACACAGCAGGTTGTGTGAAGTGGTTAAGGAGCAAGTTTGTCAGTCTTTATCATCCATTGTGTTTACAGTTTTGTGTTTCTTTTTGTGTCATTGGAAGTTATTTATTCCTATGTTTTGAATGAGACTTGTGTGATGTTATACTGCATTGAAATAGATTAACAAAACGTTGAGTCTCCTTGCTGGTTGAAACATTACTGCTTTTGCTGTTTGCATTTAAGAGGCTGCTTGCTTTGTGCCCCCAAAATATATATTCAAATAATTATATATCATAAACATCCAACAGCTAGTCGACTAATGGCTTGAATTTAGAGCTACTAGTCAACAATATTAAGTTGGGGGCAGCCCTATTTATGACTGTGTGTGTTTTGGTTTTAATGACTCAGTGCTGTATTGAACTTTGTTAAATGCATGTCTGTGAATATTCACGTGGCTGTGTGTGGTCACGTGCACAAACGTGCGTGTGGGTGCAAAATAAGTCAAAACATGTGTAGGTCGGTGTGGTCACATGGTTAGAGTGAGAACCTCTAGACTCCCTGTAGAGGAGATCACAGTCAGGGCAGCCAGATAACCAGGTAGAGGTGACTGATTGTTTGGCCTCAGACCCAAGGATTAGTTCCTGCTACTGGATGGATAGGTGGATGAATCAAGGCGGGTGAAATTATGGTCCATTTCAAAAGATACCGTATGACCAGTCCTCCTCTTTGGCCTCTGTGATCGTTTGACACAAACAGCTTAAAATTTTTTCCATCAGCCTGCAGTTTTAATAAATATATCATGTTTTTGATTCGCAATTTAAGATGTTCTATTGATGCAGACTATAGTCACTACCATATCATTCAGCAGTGTGTATATCGGATGCTAAAACTTGAGTCATGCATAAGGCAAAATATATATCAATGCACGAGTAGCAAGACCTATATAACCAACTGCAAAATGGCAACACCAACATTGACATTTAAAGTGATATAATCTGACATGTTTAGTATAACATGTAGACTTTTAGGACACTTATAGGACATTTTAGGATATTAAGGTCTTGTGGCCAGCAGTATTGAATGCCATTAGTGTTCAGTCACAGACTGCAGCTCTTGGTTTCTCTGTCTCTCCGTTTGGTCACTAACTAGTCCACAGGGCCACTCTGTCACTCACAATTTCCCCGTTGGTCTTCATCAGTTTTCCATCTCATGCTATAGACCGCAAAGAAGGCGACTTCATGGCAAAAATTAAGAGCGTAAAACAGGGTTTTCTGTTTAAATTTTAGCTTAAATTTTTCCATTGGAACTTAAGTGACAAAATAAGCAAACGTTTATTCATGACTGTAAAATTAGCCCATAAATTCTATTCTTGAATTCAATAAGTTTCTTTATATGAACCATAAAGATTGAGATAGTACAGGCCTGCACACGACCTCTTTAAGGGGACACCAATCAAAACCACAAACCATGAATCGTGCAGAAATGTGTCAGTGTGCTTTTGAAATTAATCCTCAAAACCCACCAGTGTTTCTTTTTTCCTTTTTACGAGACTCGCCAGAGAAGTCATATGTTAGCTCGCACAGTGCAGCAGGGTACAACATGTGGACCCCACAGTTCTCAAAGACAAACTACACCTCTACCCAGAGTTTTACAACCTTCTCTGAAACCACAGCGATGGGTGCACTGCAAACTCAAAGTCATTTTTGCTTATTATTGAGTCCTAAAATGCTTATTTCCTATATGACAGGAAAAAGGTACCAGTAAAATGAGATGAATGTAAAAAATGTCCATTACAAATCAACTTGTTTCAAAAGCATTACAAGAATATGAACCACTTTCCTTTAATCTAGCGCAACAATTTGCCTCGTTCTGTCTTCCTTCAAGATGCTGACACTGGTTTATACAAAGGTCTTGAAACAAGCTGACTTGTATTGGAAACAGGCTGAAGTAATCTTACTCCACTGGCAGAGTGTATCACCTGTTTTAGGAAAAGACTTGTAGGGTTCAGCAAAATGCAAAACATTATGTAATTGGATGAAGAGTTTGCTTGCATTGATGATTTGTAAAACAAAACAGTTTCGGTTGCCTTTTTTTTTCTGGCAGAACCGCTCTGACTCATGATAAGTAATGTGCTGCTTGTTAAGAAAAGCAGCAACAGTCTTTGGTTTGAGATGAATAGAAGATTAATAGTTAGCAAAACAAGAAAGCTGAACTGACAAAGAAAACAATTATAAACAAAAAATTACAGAAATAAAGAAACCACAGCAGTGGCCACACTGTGAGTTCTGACGTGTGGTTAAAAAACACCAGAGCAAACTTTGGTTTAGCATCAAAGATGTCACCATCATTAAAAACATAGGAATGGAAACAGTCATCTTGCATATTACCACTTAAACCTCAAAGGGACACAGGGTCATTTTAGTGTTGGTGAAGGCTACTTACTACATACATATGTTTGCATTGCTTTTATGCTAAATTAAATGGTTCAATGCATGACCTTGTGACGTCCTATAGTATTCCCAAATTTATAATTTATCCAAACATTAACAATGTCACTTTGAAAAACTCTTGTTTGCAATCATTGCTGGGCAGGCTTGGAGATTGATGAGATTGAGATGGATGGATTACATATATCCTAATAGAGCTATGTAATTTGGACACAGAAAAAGGTGACTACATGGAAGAAAGATAGAATCACATTACAGATACAATTAAGAAACATGGGACTCAGTATTAGCAGGATTACAACAACTGGCTTCTACTGAAAAAAATAATAACTGGGAGGAAATTTCAACATTATTTTGTCTTTAAGTGTAGAAAGGGGAACAACATCACAGTACAGTGCAACATCTAATTAAAAGAAACACATAAGACCAACTGCTAACATTAGCTAGACAGAAGTCCAGTTGCCAACTAACTTGTCAATACTACTACTACTACGACTAAAAAATATTTTGGGACTGTATGCAGTGTTCGGAATAATATGTGGATAAAAACAGAAGCCCCAGACCAGAATAACTGTAAGTGTAAATAGCATACTTAAAGCTATACTATAAGATTTTGAGATTAAAATTTCAAAAAAGATGTATGTTTTTTTTATGTGTATTGTATTTTTTTGAGTTGTGTACTTACATACATTTTTTTTAACCAAGGTTCCAACACAGAGAAATCCATCACTTATTCAAGGTAACAGTGTGTGTTTCTCTATCTTGAGTATTATGATATCATGTTTTGTGATACTGCATTGATTTGTAAAAACACTGTATCTTGATCTCACGATACATACAAAGATTTGTTGCCGAGGTTCATTTTGTGTTGTGTTTAAACCCTCCAACTGCTGGACAACTGCTGTAGCAGTGTGGTTATCTATCCTCACTGTTCTGAGTGCACAAAACAGTGAACTTTGCAGTACTTGCAGTATTGCAATATATCACAGTATAGTGAAGCGTAAGCCCCGTATCAATACTTGCCAATCCACAGCTGTACCCCTCGCTGCATCACTGTACATATTGATGGCTTAAGGAAGAACATTAAAATGTGCATTATGACCACACAAAATAATCAAGTCACATTCCTTTAATGTTGTGATACTTGCATTAGGTTACTGACTACATTTTTCAACAGGTAATTAGTAATTGTATCCGAGTACATTTTGAAACTAACCCTCCCGAGCCTGTTACTGGGTGCTTGTCTTAAGTGGACGTGAGCTGGTTGGCTAATGAACTTGACTCTCACGGTACCCTAACAAGCTACCTCCGCTGCAGTGTTAGTTTTATTGTTCGCGCTCCCCAAACGTGTTAATGTCATTGTTTGCCTTTTCCATTGCATATACGATGATTCTGCAGACCCTACAACAAACGATATTGAAAAACCAGGCTTCTGCATGGCGTCAATTATAGTTTATCCTCTGGTTTTGCCTAACTTGCTCTCGAGTAAGGCTGTGCCTTATTGCTCCCCAGCCTGCCCCAGTCCTCCTCCTCCTCCTCCTCTCCTCTTCACCACATGAAATGGCTGTCTGTGCCAGCCTAGCGCTGAGCCTTCATTAGCTTTTACTACCCCACTTGGATGTGTTTAGCTTTGCTCTCTTTCTTTGCCTCTCTGTGTGTCTGCCTGTGTGTGTGTGTGTCTCACCCTCTGTATGTGTCTGTGTCTGCATATGTTTAATTACCAACCCCCGCCTTTCCTTTGGAGTACCCCTCAATGCCATGCCACCATATCATTACACTGTGGCTACAATTTAAACTTCAGTCACACACACACACACACACACACACACACTCACACACACACACACACACACCAACATACCCTGGCTGGCCTGCAAATTGTAAAGAGGAGACAGTGGGGTACTGTAGAGAGCTGCTTTAGCTCCTTTATTCTCCTCCAAAATGGAAACACACACATGTACAAAGAGAGTGATGAAGAGAACATGAAAAACACAACAAAAAATGCAACGCAGCACAGCACTACACATCACAACTACGTCTGGTGTTCAAACTGTTATTGTTTGAACCAAACAAACCACTTATAAACACAAGGCCTCTGCCTTACGAGGCTCATATTTAGGCCCTTCTGTAAACAGCAAAGCACAGAATGAATCAATTAAAAGGGCATTACGCTGGTTCCTGTTTATTTAAAACATGTTTACACTATACGGGCCCTCCCGCCTGTCTGCATGATTGCCTGGAACTTCGTATTCCTCCTCCTCCTCCTCCTCCTCCTCCTCCTGCCACCCCTCAATAGGCCCGGTCACGGCCAAGGTATATCAAACACTGACACACACACACACACACACACACACACACACAGAGGGCATAGATTACAAACACATTTGTTATGTTGAAGAGCGTTTTCAGTAAATATTGATCTCGCTCTTCCTCTGTTACTGTGAGAGTTGATTAGAAGAACTCAGAGCAACAATCTGCTGCAGTGTGCAATCACAGGGCAGGAACACGTATAAATACAGGCAGGCAGCAGAGAAACCCGACTCTCAAAGGACGTTTTCCACAGGCACAGAATGGTGAGAGAGCAGATGATTGTGTGATTAAATGACTGTGCGTGGACTGATTAATCAAAGATTTGACACAAGATTTTTTTTGGAACATTGCCAACATTGAAAAAAGGCTGTAAATGATAACTCATGTTTGTTGGTCTGAGCTGTTACGGTCAGAAATATTTAAGAAAGAAATATTTAAGAAATATTTATTATATACAATCAAACTATGTGGCAAAAGGTATGAAAGCTACAGGCTTGTTTGACAAGATTGAATAGGAAATGCTTCATTGTAAAGCCAACATTTGTACCACAAATAAGTAAGTAAATGGGATAATTAATTATTAATTAGTGTTAAAGGTATATTACAACATTTTGGGAACTGCCACTATCATTTGCTTTGATGAAAATGGCTCATTCAAGGTAACTAATACAACGATTTTTATTTTCAGGTAATTGTACACTCATGAAAACATATATATTAATATTACATTCCATTTCTGCCATATTCTGCCAATAGATCCCCATAAATCTTACAGACTTGACTTTTAACTCTGGGGCTAGAGCCAGGAGACAGTTAGCTTAGCAATAAAGACTCAATACGGGGGAAACAGCAAGGCTGCTTCTGTAACAAATCTCCCCTACAGGCACCTCTAAATCTCACTAATTAACATGTTATATTTCTTTTGTTTAATCTATATAAAAACTAGAGGTTGCAGTTTTATGCAGGGTTATAAACTGGAACTATAACAGGCGGTATAACAGCATAATTGGTGAGCTTTAAATGTGCTGGAAAGCAGACTTTTAAACCTGTTGACAGAGTCAGGCTAGATGTTTCACCCCGTCTTTGTGCTAAGCTAAGCTAACGATCTTTTGACTTGGATATCATTCTACTCTCTCCCAAACTCTCTTAAAGAAAGTGAATAAGTATATTTCCCAAATTGTCAGATTGTTTCTTTGATATGGAATTTAGTAAGATATTTGGCATTAGATACATGAAGCCAGTGGTTGAATATTTGCACATCATGTAACAAGCCATGTTTAATTTAATCAATTTTCACATTTCTGAATTTTTCAGGGGCTGGGTCATCTACTGACAGACACAGTTTTGGAGTTTAATAGTCTTTGTGAACAATATTAGAATTCATAAGGAATAACTGTGCTATGTTCAAGGATCGAGGGCTCAAGGGTTCATTTAATGATCGTTTTACAAGTGAAGGTTGTACATCAAAATTTACCTTTTTAGTCCCTTTAGTCTAGACACACAACAAAAGCAGCGAAACATAACAAAAAATATAAATTTTAATGGACTGAGCGGGATTATTGTGATGTGATGATGACATTTTGTAAAATATTGAGAGAACGTTGACAAATAATGGCCCCACACAGTTTAATTTACTGACACAACCCAAAAAAATATGACAAAACCTGTATTTTCCAACACTTGGTGACATGATGCGGATTCCTTACAGTTGCACGTGTTTTATTAGCCTTATTCTATATTTTACTATATGTACATTTATGTTACTTCATGGATTCTATCTGTAATGAGATGTCATGTATAAAAACATGCTTTGCATTTCCTAATTTCATTCTGGGGTATCAAACTCATTCTTAGCAAAGAAGCAGAAACAATATAAGTTCTAGGAAACTTGGAAATGGGGTCACTTGATGGGTTTGAAAGTTAATTAAAATTCCAGTGATGGTTTGAGTTTCAACTTCTGGATTATTGTGGCTTTAATTTTCAAATCCTACAAGAACTCTTTAGCAGATATTTGTCAGTTCATGAACAGTGTTTCTCCTCCAAAACATACGTATTTATTTTCTATCTCTCGCTGTATTGTGGCTGCGGGAGAGTTATTCTATTGAGACAAAGCATTGCTGTGGATGTGGAGAGAAACAATCCCCATTCCCCAGATTTGTGTGGTATGTCACCCTGAAGTCTGCTTTCTCACTGGCTTTACAGCTAATTCCCCCATTCTTCTCTGCTGCGCTTAGTGCAAAAGTACAAACACATACACCACCCCCTGCTTCACACAGACACGCATGCCAGTGCATGTTTTTGCACACACACACACACACACACACACACACACACACACACACATACGCACACACACACACTTTTCTTTACTAATCAGCCCTATTGAATTCCAGCAACAATGGGCGCTCATCCTTGGGCCACCCAAGCAGTGCACACACTCACACACACACACAGAAACCCACACACAGACATGCACACATACTAACACCAGCATCACCAGATCACGAGTTCAGTCTTTTGTTCCTTCATTGTGTTTTCTTTTCCTCCATTGATCTCACCTTCACACTCAGGTCAGGAGTTGGCACTGGGAGATCGTGTTATCTGGACTATCAGCTGCTATCTGGGCCCACACACAGAAGGAGTGGGGGAGCTCCTTAAACCACCGTCACTGCTCTTACATTACTGGGTACTAGCGCACATGATGGAGATTTACAGTAAGGCTGTATGCTCCTGCTGTCTGTGATGCTGTAATGTATTGACTGTGATATTCCATTATTGCTCTTAAGTCTACATTCCTTCACAGATATGCCTACGCTATTATAGCACTTTGTATTTGAGTCTGTCCTCTGTGTTACCCTTCTTCAGTTTTGATGAATGGTCTGAAAATTTGTCTTGGAAAGCTTCAAGGAGCAGCGCTCAACTGTGTATAAGATATTTTACAAAATAAGAAACTTGTAGCGTGTAACAGCGACAGTGTCATGTTTTGCCTCGACTGTGCCAGCTGCCTCTAAGGCAGACCTGGGCAAAACGTGGTTCGGGGGCCAGATCTGGCCCACTGAATGTTTCCACATGACGAGCACTTGGAAATATTACAGTTATAATTTAAGACCATTATTGGGCCTTTTTTTTTAAGGGGTCGGTGTAACTTTATTCACTCAGTGTAGTACATCCATGTTGCTTATATTGTTCTTCTTCTACTGTTGCTGCTACTATTGTTGCGACCTGCATCCAGCATGCATGGCATACCGTGCAACTTCACGTTTTGGACCCTGCCCACAAAAATAATTAGCCCACAGTTCATCACATGACGATTCAGAAAAGACGACCAATAGTAGAAGTTTGTTACTGTGTTTGTCAGGTATTAGCTCACAGACATTTACATATCAGTGTGCCTTATATAGAACATATACCATGACTATACCATGGCCATTATTAGGATGTTTTATCATATTTGTGTCTGGCCCATGACAGCCCGATCAATTTCTCATGTACCCCCACCCATAAAAAGGATTGTCCATCCCTACTCAAGAGGAAGAATGTAATGCTCTTCCTGTGCCCTTTTCATGCATCCCTCTTTCTGTCCTCTTTTAGTGGGAGCTGTATGTTTCTGAGCCGATGCATGTGTCATTTTCTTTGTTTTTTTACATGGCAGATGATGTTTTCTGCTCATCTTTATTGCAATTTAATTCAAATTGTTGCAATATCTCTGATAGCACCTGAATACACCTCTTACACCGTGTTGACGGCTTTAAGAAGGCTGGGGACTGAAGGTGCATCAACTTGGTCAGAATGTAGAAGGGCTGGCATGGCCTAAATAGTTTGGGAACCACTGCCTTAAAACATTCAAGCCAAAATATCGCAGATGTGAGTGCTGCCATCTTGCACTGGTGACGCCAAAGTCTGTGCAGTCATGACGAGCATCAGATTTGAATTCCTGCCCATACAGTAGTCCATCTCAGTCTTGAGCAGAGCTCAGCTGTCAATCATGATGTGAAACCTGCTTTTTATAGCATCAGATAACTAATTAAAACAAACTCACCCCCCACATACAGACTTTCTTGGTCTTTATACGGTGCATCTTCATATATGCATGTGGTTTTCACATGGACACGGTGTCCTAGTGGATCAGTAGATCTATTACACGCTTGATTTTATTAACAGTCATCGGAAGACAGTTAACAAAACCATAAAGTGTATCCATCAAACCAAATTCTGTTTCTTGGATTAAGTGTTTTAGCAATCATTGTGCCAAACAGAGGGAAGATGAAAGAAAATACTGAGAGAGATGATGAAGACAGAAAAGGTATTTTTATGGTAATGTGAAAACAGGCACAGATACTTGCAGATTCCTTTTGTTCCCCTTTGGATCATTTCTCTGACATTGGGCTTTTTACTGCTCAATTACGACAAGAAATTAAATGAATGTGATCAAAACTGTTTCACACACGCATTAATTAATCGTGAGAATGCAGATGGCGCTCTATTAGACACATCTGGGGAGCTTCCCAACAGCCATAAAAGAACACATGTCGTGTCAGAATATTTTTCGTGGTTTTTCATTCACAACACACTCTGTGAGACGTTATGATAACAAGGGGACAAAAAGTTAAATATCCTCCCAAACGTCAGAGTCAGACATGCAGAACAACATCCCTGGAGCTGTAAGGTTTAGTGTCTTTCTCCTTTGTTCAAGTATCGTTTCTCCATTACACCACCCATCAAAAACCTGAATATCTTCTTCCGAACCCAAACACAAAGAAAAGTTCAGGTCAACCCCATAAAATTGTAAAGTTATCTCTCTTTTCTTATCTGATATACCCCCTACAATACCTAACGCCCGTGGGAAACTCAAATATGCCAGAGTTTTGTGTGTGTGTGTGTGTGTGTGTGTGTGTGTGTGTGTGTGTGTGTGTGTGTGTGTGTGTGTGTGTGTGTGTGTGTGTGTTACATCTATTGAAACCAGCCTGTGTGATCACATTTGTTTGTGATTATTTCATTAATTTAACTCTGGGACATTTAGAAGAAAATGAATGGGTGCTGTAGAAATTTTATGTCTTGCCTCAGTGTACTCTAAAATTAAAATGTTTTAGTATTGCAACCACATAAAATAGAGTAAGTATTTTGGCCATAAAGATGTGGTACAGTGGCTGAGTGATCAGCAAGACACACCTAAGTAATCATGCCTTTTTCTGAGTGGATGTTGAGTTTTTCTCCTTGTGTTCTCCTGGTTTTCTTTGTTCATCGTTGTGAATATTAGTCTGAACAGTTGTTTACCTGATTTCCACCAAATGCATGCTGGGATAGGCTCCAGCCCCGCTCTGACCCGTGACTGGACAGCATGTTTTCATTTTCTTGTCACTGAGCTGTAACATTAAATACTGTAACATTAAAACATGTGCTCCCAGGGTGACATCACTTCAACTGGGTTGCCCCAACAAAGATTGATTTAATCTAGATCTAATCAGAGTTTAACCAAACTGGCCATAAAATGAATAAATTAATTTTAAAAAATTATAGATTTTTGCAGACAGGAACTACAAGGTGATGGAGAAAAACATTCAGCTGCACTGTAGGCCTATACATAAATACCTAAATAAATAAACTAGCTTTAGAGTAAAAACTAATCTGAGGGTTAGGATTAATCTTCCTCAATTTTAAGACCGTTTTAAAGTTTGGTGCAACATAATTTAAAGTTAAACTTGACTTAAAAAAATGGGTCTTTGTAGTGCAACCCTCTGACTCATACATCTTTAAAACTAAATCAATTTCACCCGTGTTGTTTACTGCCCTGGGTTTGTTTGTGAGATCACATACTAAATAAATGGGATTGAAGTTCAGCTTGTGTGTGAACATTGTGTGTGCATGTGTGTGTGTGTGAGTGTGTATGAGGTTTGGTTTAGAGGTGGACGTGCATGACAGTAACTTCAAAAGACCGAGGTATCAGATTCAGACATGGGCTGCTTTGCTTGGGCTGACAAACGAGGAGCTGTTGTGTGAGAAGCGAAGGAATTTACAGCATCTACCTTTCATCTACACAGGTGGGCCTGTGTGTACGTGAGAGTGTGTGTGTGTGTGTATGTGTGTATGTGTATATTTGTGTATGAGCAGGCAAAGGGGGTGTGTATGTGTGTGAGTATGTAGTTTGTTTTGTGTTTGAGTTTTTAAAAATGTTTAGTGCACATAAGCATGATGTTTGTATGAATGTGAGTGCGTACGCTTGTGTGTGTGTGTGTGTGTGTGTGTGTGTGTGTGTGTGTGTGTGTGTGTGTGTGTGTGTGTGTGTGTGTGTGTGCATTCACAATGGTGGAGATTTAGACAGACGAGTCACAACAATGATCCAGGAAGCCAGTGATCCCAGACACTTTCCAGGTGGCTCAACACTCCAGTTCAGCGGTTCTCTGTGCTCATTCATTGTTCATGAAGTGGAGACGTTTTAAACGCTGCAATAACAAATCACGTATTGCCAAAATGTTTGCATCAATCAATGTCATAAGAAATCTTATCAAACAAGCAGGAACGTGACAGTAAAATGACAAATTATGAGAGATTATTTCCTATTTCAGTCTTGTGGGTCTTTCAGTGGGTGTCAGGTGAAGACAGGAAGGCATGATGAAATTAAAATAAAACAGAATTTAAAGCCGCTCTTATTTACTCAGGCAAATAGTTGTCTAATTGGGCTATATCTAAATGATACTATATCTGACCTCAGCCAAACTATTAGCATTATTATGTGTGTTGATATAAAATATTATTTATAATAACATACTATCACATATAGACATTTTATTTGACATGCCCATCTTTCTGATTCATCATGTCGTCAGTATTGACCTGGACTGTCTGTGCCTGCCACGAAGCTGCTCTGTTCCTGAAATTTAGCTAGCCAGCTTTTGCTAAGTCACAAAAATGGGCACATTTTTGAGAACAAAAAGGAGCAGACCAAGCAGGCCAGCAGACAAACCGCTCAGCAGCAAAAAAATCCAAACAATTCCCAGCCATGTAAAGCTCGCAAGAATGATGCAAAATACATAAAGTACGGACTTACTGCTGCAGGTAAGAAATGTTTATGAGGGCCCCAAATGCATTCTCTGCCTTGAGACCCTCTCTGATGAGTGTATTAAACCGTCTAAACCTCAGGGACGCTTGAAACAAAAGCACCCAGAAGTGGCTGAAAAAACTGTTGACTTTGGGTTTTAAAAGATAACTTACAGAAGGAGAGCCCCGACCATAAAGTTAATGATATTTGGGGAACCTTAGCATGGGAAAGTTTGGGAACCCTTGTCTTAAAACCCTGACTTTACGTCATGTCATGTTTCCAGGTATAAACATAAATTCACATGTAAGGCATGGATAAATTTGGGTTTAGAGTATCAACAAACTTAAATCAAACATTTTGTTTGACGCCTCAACAATGCACCCTGATAATAGAGTTGACTTGTTTAACCCGTCTGTTTAACCAGCAAACACTGTCAGTTCGTAAGTTAGCTTGCTGGCATTTCTGATAACAGTTTTGACCCTGTAGCTCTTTGCAGGGTGACAGGCAAACACCAGTGTGGAAGAAGCACCCAGATCCTTTACTTAAGTTAAAATAACAACATCACAATTTAAAAATGCTCTGCTACAAGTACAAGTCCTGCAATCAAAATTTTCCTTGAGTGAAAATACATAACTATTACCTGTAAAATGTACTTAAGGTAACAAAATGAAATGTAATAACTGCAAAATGATCCTTTCAAGAGTGTTTCATTATGGAGCTGTCAAGGTTTCCAAAGATTACATTTTGTATCTTACGAATATGAGAGAAAAAAATGTACAAACCGGTTATTATTGTATGCAACCAGATAAAAAAAATTTTTGGGATCTTAGTAACTAGCAATTATAGCAGTTAAATACATGGTGAAGTAAAGAGTATCATATTTCGCTCTGAAATATATTACTCAACATTTTGTGAGTTCTGAAATAAACTAAAAAAAACTTCTGCCCACCTATAATCTTTAGTTGAGATAATTTACTTTTCTTGAATCTTAATTTACTTTTCTTGAATCTTCACTTTCACTGCAATGAGTTTACTCAATAATTTTGTTTATTTCATAGTTTCTAAAACTCAAAGATTCAAAATGATCAAAATAAGAAAAGGAAATTATCTCAACAAAATATTAGTAGTTGGTAAAACTTTTTCAAAACTACATCAAGTTTGAGTTGGGCTATTGCGGTAAGTTGCCTTGAAATTTTGAATTTTCTCAACTTTTTTTTGTTTTTATAGTGTAAAAGGAGTAGAAATATAAAGTGGCATATATTGGATATAAAGCACAAGTACTTCAAAATGTTACTAAATGTTCTTAGTTACTTTCCACCACAGATAAAGACACACTGGTAAAGACTGACAAGGACCACAGAAACACTTTTCATTCAATTTATTTTGTTAGTTAAATTTCTATAGCAGGTGAGGGAACATAACGGTCACACGAGGGTTTTCTTGAGCATAGTTTTCAGAAGTCACAGTGTTTTAGACATGGACAAGAACATCTTTTAAAAAAAAATGACAATGAAGAAGGAAGGGCCAAGAGGAAACTTAAAAACAAGGTGTAACAGTGACACAATCCTACACACCTTCTTCTCCTTCATGGTCCCCCAACTGCCCCCTTTACTCCACCAAAAAAAAAAAAAAAAGGCCTCTGCTCTAAAGTGTTGTCAACTCCTCCCTCCCACGACCCCCCCATCCCAAAATGCAAACAAAACAACAAAACAAACTCGCCAACAAATAGATATATTTATATATAATATATATTCACTCTTTAAAAATAGAACTTCAGTCTAGATACTAACATCTGTACAAACTACAAAAATAAAATTTTAATATAAATAATTTATATGGCATGACATTAACAATTTTTTTGAAATAAACTACAAACCAATGCAGGAGCTCCCCCCTCAACCCCCCCAACCCTCCCTTTATTAAACTCCTCACCACTGTCTGACAACACCTGCTGGCTGTCTATGGTCAGATCGAACTGTAAAATGGTGCTTTGCTCTTTTTTTTTTTTTTTTTTGCTTAATTATTCACAACTGCACAGTAGCTACTTAACTTTTCTTTCATATTTACAAAAGAAACCAAAGCTGCCACTTTGACAAAATGACATTTAAAACATAGATCTGCGAGTTTTTCCCTGCAATTTAACCTGGCAGTGATGAGACCAATACTGAACAACAAAAACAACGGAAAGTTTGTAAAGCAAAATTACATGAAAATCCTAAGAATGAAAGATAATGTGGCATACATGAGGTTTGTATTAGCGAGAAGAGTGAGATTAGAAAGTGAGTCAGCAGGTTGAACATGTAACAACCCTATAAGCAGCCAGCAAAGAAAAAAAGGAGAAAATAATAATAATAATAATAATAATAATAATAATAAAATAAAATATAATCACTCCCTTTGCATTGGATTTTATAATTCCCTTTCAAAATAAAACAAGAAGGTGAACAATTGTCAGACACAAAGTGACAAATGTGAACTTCACCCGCTGTAGAGCTTACAAAAACTGCAGAATTAAAAAGAGAATCTTATCACAGCTCCTTCAAGTAGTTTAAAACTGCAGAGGACAAAGTTTGAACATGGAATATGAATCAGGTGGACAGATGATGGTGATAACTGACAAACATCGGTCTGCTACTGCTTTGTGACAAACATTCTGCGTCTGGACAAGACACAACAGGTAAAGTGAGAACATAATACTGAGCTCTGAATGCTGTGACGACAAGGGAAAAGGGGACAAACTGAAGGCACGACGGTTACTACTGTTAAGAAAACAGTATCTGCTGTGTAATTCTCTGCTTTTCTTTTTTTTTTTACAGTACTCACTGCGACAGAGAAGTTCTACGCTTAAAAATACAACAGAGTGTGTGTCAGTGTGTCAGGACACAAAGTTATACTGACTTAGACCGGAGGGGGAAGAGGGGGTACTGCATTTTTTAAGGCAAATCACTTAAAATTATTTTTTGTAGCAGCAAAAAAAAAAAAAAAAAGAACATAACAATACAAATAGAAACACTGACACTGACATGTATGTTCTAATATCTTAATAACATCTCACTTTTTGTGGACACTTTTTACATATAGCACATTTCTTATTCTATACACTGTGGGGGGAGAAAAAAACATCAACCACCCCACAAAAACAAATAATCTTTTACATCTGAACTTTTACACAAGAGTATACCCAAGTTATACAGTACTCTTTTAAATAGCTTCCTTCTTTTTTTAGTATTAAAATATATACTCATAGATTTATATAATTCTTAAAATGTCATTTGTTTTTCTTAATATGTCCTTGAAATAAATCCTCTCCTTTTTTCTGTGTGAAGTCTATGTACAGTTTGAGAGTTCAAGACGTGATGTGACGCCACGCGGGCGCCAAGGTGCTCTGGGAAGCAGCCGCAGAAGGCAGAGCGTGTGAGAGAGAGTCTAGCAATCTTTGGCTGCCTGGATCCTCAAACCACCTGCAGCAGAAAAACGGAGAAGAGAGGAAAATGATTAGGCGTTGCTAAACGGGAATTTAAACACATTAAAGAAAATTAAGGCAGAAAGACTGGAAATTGAAGCTATCTGGCTAATCTACATCAATCATTAAATAAGCAGTTTGCAAGCATTTTGCTAATATTAATTAACTTAATATATATGTCACTTTTACAGATGACGGCAACATCTTTTAACCATTTGCAAAAAAAGAGGTTCTGTTAAGCTAGCTCAACTGTTATTGGAGCACAGAGTGAAAAGGGGCAGGACTTAGGAAGGACTAATTGTATCATCATTGAAAAACATGTATTTCTTAAATGTTAAATGCTCTGGTCAGACAAACCTGAGACTGTCTGGTTGTTAACTCACCTTGTGTCTTGCTGAGCTGATGCTCTGCCTGGCTCTGAGTTGCCTCCAAGTCCTGGAGCTCTAGAGAGTCTCTCTTACATGAAGAAAAGTTTGTTTTGTCACTACAAGTCCTCTTAGCAGCCTCAAAACAGTCCGACTCGGTGTCCGTGTCAAAACCTTCATGCATGTAGCCTTGGTATGCTGCCCCCGGCAAGGTCGGATGCACGGCCACCGTCACGGAGGCTGTGGCCGTTACCATGGTAACGGGACCCCCGGCGGAGCCGCCTTGTTGCGTTGGCAGGGTGGAGCTGCTACTGCTATTATAGCTGGGCCCTTTAGTCCTGTTTGGCTGAGGCCCTCTGCCGTTCTGCAGCCTGGGGCCGCTTTGACAAGTCCTCCCAGGGAAGTGAGCTCTGTCGCTGGGTAAGTGTTGGCCGGGCTGCCCCTGGAGCCTCTGGAGGCCCTGCTGCTCCCGCTTGTTCCCATCCCAGCATGTCACCTGGGAGCCCAGAGGTGACTGTGCGTTGTGGGAAGATTCATTCAACGGTTCTATCCTTGCACCTGTGCCTGTTTCTCTGAATGGCTTCACCACCTACAACATATAAGATGTCATTGTTTACTTTCAGAAAAACACAAGAATGTGAAGAAAATCTGAACAAACAGGAAGGGTTTCTAGATATCTGTGTGACATACCGTGAGCTTAGGGAAGCTGGGGTTCTTGCTGGCTTCCAGCAAGATGTGAGATGTTGCAGGTGGAGCGCTGGTATGCGATGCAATGTACGCACTCCGGTCACAGTACTTATAATCCTCCTCCCCGATTCCTGATGTGGTGGTCATCTCTGAGTAATACTCAGAGTCCGACGACTCCGAGAAAGCCTGCTGACGAGATGAGCGTGGGTTGTGGTGGCCCGTGTAGTACCCGTGGTGGGTCATCGGTGGGGGTAGTGGGGGTTCGGGGGAAGGCGTGGGCAGGCGGCTGGCATTGTCGACCGGGGTGACCTCGGCCGGAGGGCCCATCATGGACAGGAGGACGGGCAGGAGAACCAAGCCATTCAGCATGCCCAAAACAGTCAGGATGGCCAACACAGCAAAGAAATACCTGAAGGATGGAGAGATGAAGATGTTAGTTTGAATCATTACATTTAAGAAGGCTTTTCTGCTTAAAAAAAATCACAGAAACTATTAATCCATTATCAAAATAGTTGGCAACTAACTTTCTTTTGATCGACTTATAAATTATTATTAACTAATCATTGCAGCTCTGGCTTTCTTATCCGTCGGATTTTGCAGGCAATACCAAAGCATATCTGTGTTTACTGGCCTGCATGCACACACACACACACACACACACACTGGTAAGTGCATATGCATGGTCACACACAGCCACAATCCATTTAATCTTATTTTCTTTTGCATCTTAAGGTTTTTAGGGATTTGGCAACAGTTCAGCTGGATTTCGATCGTCAGCCAAACTCACAACGCTTAAACACAAACTGGACGACATTTAACATTTGACAGTTTTCTGTTCAGTTTTTCTCCTAATGTGACGAAAGTGGCCTGATGTTTTATGCGGACGGGAACGCACATACACACACATGCATGTGCACGGTCCCAAACACACATAGCTGGCACACGAGGAAGGGAAGTAGCTCAGGGGAAGAAGTCAGGGAAAGCCCAGTGTTTGTGTATCAAAGGCAGGGGGGGCAAATCTGATTCCCTGCTCAGTCCAACTAAAACATGCTTTGATGCCTCCACTGCTGCTGCTGCTGCTACAAGACTTTCTCTTGCTCTGTTTTTCACTCACACTGTGTGTGCGAGTGCGTTTTTTGGTGTGTGTGCGTGCATCTCAGTGGAGCTCCGAGGAGGCCAGGGGTGGAGGCAGGCCACAAGAAAGAGCTCCACAAGAAAATTAGAGAGGACTCCACTTAAACACTAACAGAAAGCAGAGAGAGGGAGAGACAGTGAGATGCTAACCACCAGCCAGACTTAAAGAGGTAAAAGGAAAGAGGGAGGAAGAAAAAAATGATTGTTGGAATGATGAAGAAAAAAAAAAGCCAACAAGGACAGGGATAATAGCTGCGTAGTGTTCTGGAAACATGCTTCTCTCTGAATAGATGATTATTACTACTACTTCTCTTGACAAAGGTCACTCTGCAGGAAAAAGTTCATGGTTTGCATGTTAGGTATAATTTCACAACACTTATTCGCATACATGCCAGCTCTCTCTGGTATATTTTCTTCTTCTCTCTTTAAAGGGATAGTTCAGGGGTTTTTTTTGAGTGGGGTTGTATGGGGTACTTATTCATAGTCAGTGTAGTACCTACAGTAGATGGTGGTCAGCATGGCCCCTGTTTGGCAAAGCAGAGAGAAATACCAGCATGGAAGATAAGCAATGTACTGCTGTGGACGGCGTCAGCAACAAAGCTCATTTTAGACACGTAAAAAGTCAGTATCAGTGTAAGTGTACATTTAGAATATTTTGACTGCTTTACTTTGCTGTCAAACAGCCTTTTCCAATGGAAAACTGCCATTATATAAGCCAAATATTGCTCTCTCCAAAGCGACCAAACTCCATACGCAAATTCAGTAATTTTACCTCACAGAACATGGCGGATGCTGGTCTACAACTGCCTCGATCGTTTTTGCCAGTTTTGCCAGTGGAGTCTGGTTCAGCGAGCCAGAGCAATATTTGATTTATATAATGGCAGTTTTCCATTAGAAAAAGCAGTCTGATGGCAAGGTAAAGCAGTGAAAATATTAAGTATAGCGCACTCTTAAAGCAATGTTGATTTGTTTTCCTATTGACCCTGTCCACATTAGCTTTCGTGTTGGCACTCCTGTCTGCTTCACCAAACTGGGAGCATGTCGGCCGGCATCTACTGAGGGCATTACACTAACAGTGGATAAGTACCTCATACAACCCCACTTCAAATAATCTAAACAATCCCTTTAACCGCTGTCCTTGTTTTCTCCTTTATCAGAAGCATGTCATCCTAACTGCTTTTGACAAAACACTTCAGGGAGATATTTCCAATTTCTTGCTGTCTGCTCAAACCGTGACTGTCTTTAAACCACACGCAGATATTTAATCGCCGTGCTTTATTGAATTAAAGCATGTTCACATGCAGATGCTGAAATCACAGATCGGTCATCACCGTGTTTTCCTCAAGATCTACACTTCAACGTGATGAAAAAAACAAAACAAAACAAGAGAAGAGTGAGACAGAGCGAAAAGAGTGAGACGTTGGTGGGACCTCCAACAGTGTCTCACTGTTAGGAATTCTGTTGTTTATATAAACTGTAATCTTTTCCATTCGTTGTCAGGGCCTGGGGAGCCGTGTGTGAGAAAGACAGCATAAGTGTTTACATGCCTGTACATATGTGCATTTCTCCTTGTGTGTGTGTGTGTCCATGTGTGTGCATGCATGTGTGTCCCGCATGTGTGTGCATGCATGCAGTGTGTACGCGAGGGCTGTGAGCAGAGCTGAATCAGGCTTGCTGTTTATTCAGTGCATTACAAGGCCAGGAGATGTTTACAGCAGTATATTTATGCTGCTCCCCAGCTAGCCAGCTCTGGCTTGCCCCATTCACCCGACCACAGCTACAGCTTCAGCTAAACAAGACCTCCAACAGAGATACTAGCCTCTTCTGTCTCTGTTTCTCACCCTCATCCTCTGAATATGATCTCTCGCACAGGCATGGGAGAAGAAAGAAGAAAAACAAGATGCTCATTCCTATTCATTCTCAATTTCTCTCTCTTCCTACATGTTTGCACCTCTTAATCTTTCCAATTCAACACTGTGGAGGATCTAACATCCACCCACCCACCCACCCACCCACCAGGACCTAATATCCTTGCAAGGAAGCCACCCTCAGAGCACTTCTCCGCCTCTGCCTGTGTCTCTGTTTCTGCAGAAAAACTGCTTTTTATGTCATGGAGGCCTGCTGCAGTCTGTGAGCTCAAGGTTGTGGTTTCGGGTTTTGGGCCTGGACCACATTCGGTTGAAAAACATCGAGCTATTCGCCTTTTTTCCACTCTGACCATGAAACAGTGGTAGAAAGCGCACGCACGCACACACGAGCGCACACAAGTTACAGTGGTGTCTGTTGGTGGGCTTCAGACCATCTGACTGGCTGACCAGTTCAAATTTAGCTCGACTTTTTACTACAGCACCCAACATGGAGGCAGAGAATGCCAAACGGATGATAGGAATTTTTACAGATTCCCTTCGTGTGTGTGTAAATGTGTGTGTGTGTGAGAAAGAGAGAGACATCACCCAGTGGGTAGCAGAACACTTCCATGTTTACGAGCAGCTGCTACACACCCTTGATGTTTTCCCCATTTGTTGTGCTCTGAGGTTGGGGTAGACGGATGTGTGTGTGCTTAGAGTGACAGAACCAGGTGCATATTTGTCACTCTGTGTGTGTGAGTGTGTGTGTGCATAAATAGGGGTATAACATTTCCACCTGCATGCATCGCTGACCCCCCACAAGGCTTCTTCCCTGTCCCCGAGTGAGGCTAGACAACTGGCTCCACACATACACACACCGATGGCGTAAAACCAAAACACTGCTTTTTCCTCTGAAGGTAACAAATGGGCTGTGGAGGGTGAAGAGTGAGTCCTGTCACTCTCACGCACACACAAACACAGATGCATTCACACATACACACACGCACACACAGCGTCTCACCTCATGATGAAGTCAAACTCCGAGCCTGCCAGCATGAGAACGCCCAGCAGCGTGGAGATCGCTCCGTCAACCACCGGGGCAAACATGTGCTCCAGAGCCACTGCGGAGCGCTTGTTTCTGTTGCCAATCGCTGTCAGGAAGCCCTGCGGCGGCGGAGGAGAAGGGGGGAAGGAGGGGAGCGGAGAGGAGAAATGAGTTGGAAATCTTGCCGATCACACAAAACTTGTGCTTGTGGTGAGGCTTGGCACGCCTGAGAATTCCTGCATTTGGGTTTTGTTGGGGATCACTACGCTACACAAGCTTCCTAGTAAATCTTTAATCACACTTATTTTACCTTTAGCACTTTCCACTTCAGGCATTAAGCCACAGAAAGCAACTAAAACTTTTTGAAAAGTGCAGCTCATTGCAATAAAAATACATTTAATCAATAATTAAAGGCACAATGTGCATGATTTTCCAAGAAAAACAATTTAAAGACTCAGAAACATAATCTCGTTCAATCATCACTTATGACCAGGCCTCTGCCTGTATTTCCCATTATTTTGTTGTGACAATATTACTGGTTTAATATAATTTGTGCTTGATGTAGGTAAATCCACATAGAAGTCGGACCAGAGCATCAGGTTTCGAGTAAAGTAGGTGTTTAATTGCAGGGGCTAACAGTTAATCCATGTGTGTGCGTGCTCTCGCTTTGTGCTGAGTCTTGCCTTACCAGTGCAATGTGAACTGTAAACTCCACTCCGATGCCCACGGAGGCGATCAGGATGACCACGGGGATGGCGCTCAGCTTGATGCCGATCAGACCCATGATGCCAAACAGCTCCACCGTCATCATGGCCAAGATAAACACCTGGAGAGAAGACACGGACAGAAAGTGTTACAAAGTGTTCTGATTGGTCAATTACAGAGCTCTAAACTCTCAGGTTATTTCTGAACAGTGCTATGTATAACAGGCTGCTGTTATGGACACAGTTCTGATGATAGACTCTGGAGGAGCAATAAAATCCTTTCCAAATCAATAAAATCCCTGTGTCAAATTACTGAATTTTTTTGGTAAGTAACCATGTAATAAGCGGGATAATGTACAGTGCTTGAGAAACAGTAGGATGATAAAGAAACAAGCAAGTAAACAATAAAACAAAAATAAAAGCATGAGCATGAGTGCAATATCCAAATCACAAGAGCTGTGAAAATGAAAACTGTGATGCAAAATGATCCTTCCAGCTTCCAGTGAATCATGTCACAATCCAAATATCTGTCAAAATAATTGCAATATGACTTTTTAGCATATTGTGGAGCCCTATGTCTTTCCTGAGCCCTTTTTCCTCTTCACCCCACACAATCTTTGACCCTGTGCTGAGGAGCTCAACCACATGGCATCAAATTACCCACCCCGAGGCTAATACCTCTCCCTCCTTCCCTCTCTTTCTCTTCGTCCTTCCCAGAGGAGATTGAAGTGATTGACAGCGCCTAAGACAACAGAGTGTGGGCACTCTGTCACCATATTCATACACATCTGTCTCCGTTTGCGGAAAACAAATTCTCTTGTTTTTAACTAGATAGCAGCCTGTTTGCTTATTTTATTGTTTCCGATTTTTTAATGCAACATCTTAGTCAGTTTACCTATGTCTTACAAGAGTGAATGAGCGATGTGACTGTAAACCGCAACAACAAGTCTTAAAAAACAAGAAAGAGAAAACAGTTCCCGGCCAACGGGTGCTTTTGATCTCAGCGGGGGCTCCGAGTTGGGGCACGGTTAAATTGGAAATGATAAAAGCCGTTTTACTGCTCGACCACATACAGGCTGGGTGAGACCTTCACAGGCGGGCTGATGCTTGGAAACCGTACATGCATGTAGCCTCTCTCTCTGTCTGTTGAGACTGTGTTGCTGTCTCAATCAGTGCTGCTAAGGGACTTAAATTAAACACATTCCAACTGCAACTGGCATTGTTGTTGAGCTACACTGCAGCCCCCCCAGTGGTTGCGGATATGTGGATTTGTGTATGTGTGTGTGTCAGAGTTTGGGGGGCCCTTAAGGACCACCGGTCCCACCAGCTTGTGTGTGAAATGTTTTCCAACTGCTGAACACTCAAGACTGTCTCTTTCTCTCCCTCACACACACACACACACACACACATATCCCTGATGGATGGGTTGAGCAGGCCAAGGTCGCAACTGGGCAGATCTGTCCTGTCCCTGAGTCTCTGCCTCTGCTTCTGACAAAAGCAGCGAGGGAGTTGGAGGTAGAGGCTTCAGGAGGGCAAAGCCTTTCTTGCTCCTTTGCATTTCCTTTTCTAAGGCCGGCCCAGCCTACATTAGAATGACAAAGGTCCCCATGTGTGTGTGTGCGTACTGGCCCTCCACGGAGAAAAAGGGGCCCCCTAGACAGCGTTATTGAGCTGTGCTGAGAAGGGTGAGAAGAAAGTGAGAGGAAGAGGAGAGGGAGGAAGGGGCTAATGATGTTGTTGAGGTAGCGCAAGGTGGAAAATGTAAGACGGGAACAGGCAAGGGTGGAAAAGAAGATGATTTCTGGCTTACAATGATGCCGGCTGTCCAGGGGTTGAGCAGGAGAATCGCACAGACGAGGAAGGAGCAGGCCAGCACCACGCTGATCGCCAGCAGGAACCAGTGTCTGAGGCCAATGTACTGCTCCCAGAACAGAAAGGGGTATCCATTAGGGTAGTTGAACACACCCTTGCGGCTGAACTCGTCGCAGACCGCCCGCACGCTCTCGATGGCCTCCACGAAGTCGCTGGCCTGGCGAAGGCCGTTCAGGTAGAAGGGGAACTGGGCAAACTCCAGGGGCTCTGCAGCTGGGACTGCAAGAAAGGATGAGAAGGAACATTGATATCAGGGGCCACATTAAGCAGAAACACAGAAACTTCGCTTCATTAGCAAACATTGCGTTAGCTACTGTTATCGACCATTAAGTTAAGTGAAATTTAGGACAGCTTAACAGTTATCCTCAAGTTTGGAGAGTTTGTTTAAGATTATGGGAAGATAGGATGCTTGTGTAATATACTTTTTTATACTGTATTACCATGGTTACCAAATAGTTAAGATAGGAAGTTTCTGTTTGCTGTTTGTACTGCAGTGGTATCAACTTTGGCCAAATAAAGTATTATAAGAAAGCATACTTACTGCGCAGGTTCTCCCCTGTGGTGTCATACTTGTCATGAATCCACTCTCTGGGATGGGGGTAGAAGTTGGCCTGGGAGGCAGCATAGCCCAGAGGATCATTACTGACCCAAACTGTCAGGTAAATGTAAAACACCTCCGGGGGGATCAAACCCTCGGCATCCACCAGCCGACGCGACGTCAGCTAGAGGGAAGAGATTCAAAAATTCTGATTTAATGGCAATTCGTACAGGGAATTTTTGTGAGAATAAATGGTCAAAAGACAGCTGATAATGTAGTTGTTCACATGGCCACACACAGAGTCTTACGTAGGATTGACATGTGGATTCTGTTTTAAAGTATTTTATGTAGTTCATGGACATACCTGGCTGTAGTTAAAAGGCTCTTTCTTGGAGCCGGTCTGGATGAGGAGCTTGTACGCCAGAGCGCCGTCCTCTGTACCGTTACGATAGCTGTCAGAGGTAATCCTGCCTGCCTGCCAGTCAGCATCAAAAGCAGCCTGAAGACCTGCGTGTGAGGTAGAACACACACAGAAAAGAAAGGATTATTGCGGTTGTAATTTATAAATATTATGATTTCTATTATCATAAAATTTCCAGCACGTCTGTCAATGTGGGCAGTGATGTTGAAAATGTGAAATATCAAGTTTCCATCTCTTTTTTCAGCTGGCATTGATTGACCTTTTAGCTATCACTTCCTCTTGACTGGGCCTCTGACATGTCATAGCCTGAGGATATATACACACACATGCAAAGATAACCTATGACCCCCAACCGGTGTACTGCACCACCCCTGAGCCCAGGTGGATGAGGATAAACAGTCTGACTGAACTTTCAATCACCCTTTGCACATTCTCACCCACCCCACACACACTAGTCCATTCACTGGTTAAAAAGCACACCTGAAAAAACCTGTTGCACCCTCCACCGGATTCTGACATCATTATCAAAAACCCTCAGGGGGACAGAGGGTAAGTTATTACCTGACTCACTCAAAAAAAAAATAACATCCCTGAGCCTGGATTCGTACCTCTGAGCCAGTCCTGGAAGTAGTGCAGCCACATGCGGGGCAGCTTGTTGTCACTGTCTCTGACCACATATCTGACCGAGTTGAAGGCGTTGTGCAGCTGGATCAGCAGTCTCTGCGACCGTGCGTAATCGAATCCGTCCATAGTCACCAGGTACATGTTGTAGAAGGAGAAATATTTGAACTGGGCATTGATGAAATCGTACTCCTTGGTGTCGCGCGGCACGATGTCGGTCAGGTAGAGGCCATCGTGCACCATGGTGGTCCCGTACAGGCTGAGGCCCAGAAGGCCCAGAAAAAGAACCACAACGATGGCTTTGCTTTTGGGCTTGAGGAGCAGAGGGGCGTATTTCTCCCTGGCAAAGCTGGCCAGGTTCCAGTGCAGGAAAGGGAGCGGGACGCACTTCTTTCCAGATTTGGAATCCTCCACCTGGGCGAGGAGGTCCCGTGTGGAGCTGGAGGTAGGGGTGAAGAGCTGGGAGCCGTAGGGATCTGGCACAGAGGTGGTGGTAGGGGAAGGTGTGATGGCTAAGGGAAGGAAATACAAGCTGAGTTTAGGGAAGGCTTTGGACAAAATAACAACTGCCCTTTCCTACGTCACACCCCTCATTGCTCCGTGCTCTTATGCTGAAAATGGTTAGAATATATTGCTGGAGGACCTGAAAAAGTGACATATTCACATCTTAGGTTAGCTAATGCTGATGGTTGATGTAGATTAGCTAGCTAGTAAGCTAGCATTTCGGTAACATTAGCAATCAGAGATTTCGCTAGCATTAGTTACCAGATGTTTGTTGCTGCTGTTTTATTGTTTTTACCAGACATTTTACTAAAATTAACTTTCAGATGTTTTGTTTTAATGTTCTTATCAAACATTTAGTTCAGTTCCAAGTTTGCTCAACTATTACTGGAGCACAGAGCAAAAAGGGGTGGGACTTAGGAAGGGTCAAGTGTCATAAACTTATTACAGCTTACCTTGAGGCTGTGAGGTGGGACAGACGATGATGGACGGCGGGCTGGTGGAGATCTGTGAGGTAGGTGGTAGGATGGTGACGATATGCTGTCCCGCTGCGTCGCACTGCGTGAACGCCTGCACTGTGGTGGTGATCTGGGTGCTGGTGGTGATTGTCGATCCGGCAGTGTACTGGTGCGTGTGCGCCGTTGCTGTCGTGGGCGTATGCGGCTGCTCTCCAGCGTCTGACAGCTCATGGGGGGAGAGGTGGATGACGCGGTCTGAGCAGGGGCTGTACAGACAACAGAGGACATCCAAGCGCTTGTCCTCGCGCCGGTGGAGGTCCAGACTGAGGATGGCAGGGAAGATGAGCAGCACCATTGCGAAGTTAAACACGACCACGATGGCCGCCTAGGGAGAGAAACAGAGAGAAAAGCAATGTGAGAAAAGGCAGAGAGCAGTGAAATTACAGACAGCGTACCCCAGCTGGGGAGAGTCAGGGCTCCTTTTTTTTTTTTTTTTTTAGTATCTCAGACCACAGCCTCGAAAGTGAAGAAAAGCCTTACTCTAAATCACCAGCCAGGAATACTAAGCGAGCCAGAAGGGGAGAGGGAGACGGAGAGAAAAGAAAGAAAAGAGAGCCAGAATGAAAGAACTACTAGAAAGACTGAGAGAAAGGAGAAGGGAGGGGAATATATATGTTGCGAGTCTGAGCAAAACCATCACCCTTCACTCACCCCAGCCCCTGAAGCTGACATTCTAACTGGCTGTGGTTTCCAGTGTGTGTACATCTATGCATGTGTGTATTTGTGTGTGTGCTTGTGTGTTTCTCAGACCACCCACGGTTAGTCACAGATCAGAGCAAACCGCCTTGACGGGCCAGTGATATACTGATCCACTCCTCCCTCCTTCTCCTTCCCTCTCTCTGTCTGCCTCTCTCTGTCTGTTCATCACCCTCTTTACTCTGATTATTCCACATTACACACATGCACATATATATATACACACACATACACACACGCAGAGACACGCACACACAAAAAAATGTTGGCCCTGTAGGTGCAGCAGCAATAAAACAGGGAACAAAGGCTTTCCTCGCTCTGAATAAGTGTCACCTCTCTTAAGTTATCTCTTTCATTTTCAAAGGAGCCTCAGGCCTCTCGGTGTGCGATTGTGTACATGTGTTTTTGTCTGCGCGCATGCGTGTATGTGTGAAAAACATACCTGCAACGAGAAAGCTCGCAGGGCAGGGATGGGTACGAGAGCGGCCATAAAGAACGCAATCATGTTGTTGATGGAAGTCAGAGCCACGCTGGTGCCGGTGCGACGCAAGCAGTCTCCCGTCCGCTCCTTGAAAACAAAACACAGACAAATGTTCAGAGAGGAGAGGAGAGGAAAGGAAACACAAGTAAACAAAAGAAAAGGAAAGGAAAGGAAAAGAAAAGAAAAGGAACATACCTTAAAAGGGATGTTACTTCCAGCCTCTGTGAACGAATGAGCCAACAGAAACATGTCATCCACTCCAATCCCTAGTGCCAGGAAGGGAAGCACCTGGGATGAAAGAAAGGGTCAGAATTAACAATTGAGGCGGCTCCTTAAAAATAATAATACCCAGGATACCTAGGAGGCAATATAGCAATAAATAGTAAAAAGTAAGCTAAAATTACTTTCAGTAATGTAGCACAGTGATTGTAAGCAGTTTCCTTTGCACTGTACCTGTGTGGTGGCAGCATTGAAGGAGAGTCCGAGCAGGGAGCAGAGACCCAGTCCTGCAGCCACTGACAGAGCCACTAACAGCACCCCGGCCAGCCCCACGGCCCCCTGGGACTTGGCACAGTCCCACCTCAGCATGGTAACACAAGCGTAGGCCAACTAGAGAGGACACATTATAAAAATGAGTTATATTCTATGGTGAAGTTCAATCGTTTTCATGAATTTAGAAGCGATAAACCATCATTATGCTCACCATGAGCAGGTATCCGCCGGCGACGCGGATCACGCTGACATCAGAGAAGGATTTCATGATGTCGTTGAGGGTGGTGGTGGAGAAAGCGTGGATGGACTGGCTGGAGTTGTCTGGGATACTCTGGTGGACCTCCTGAAGGATTAAGATCGATTAATCATCAACAAGTCCAGCTAAATTTAAAAATATACAATCTTGAGCAAATTACCTACACAATTAACAATTAGATTATCAAAAATAAGTCTGAAAGCAATTCAGAGGGACCGAACTGCTGAGTTTCCACATGAAAACACACTTCCAGCCCCATATTTTATGGCCCTCTAACAGAGAAAAGCCCCCCGTCCCTTTGAAATGTGCATGTGTATGAAAGTGAGCATGAATGTGTGTGTGTTTTTGCATGTGCTAGCATGTGTGTGAGTGCGTGTGTGTATGACAACTGAGGAGTAATGAGCACAGATGCCAGAGGTTGTGAGGTCAAAGGTGAAAGGGATGGGATCACATGACCCAGGAGGCAGGCTGTTCTCCACTCCGATCTCTGCCACGAATGGACCAAAGCTGCCCAAAACTATTTACTTGTCAATATTCAGTCATCGTTTGCAATCTCAAAAAGATCTGTTCGTGTTGTTTAACATGTCAGGATGAGTGTCGTCATATCTCTGGCTGTTTATGTTGGGAGACTGTTACCCCTCCTCCCTCCCTACCTCTCTCCTTACCCTCAGCGTGGTGGGTGTCAGCTATCACAGCAACAGCTTGTTCCTATAACTAGGGCTCTGACAGAGAGAGATGGCTGGCCTACCACACACACACACACACACACACATATATATATGTATATATATACATACATACACACACACACCTACTGCCCTGGTCTGCCCTGCGATTCACTTTACAAGGGAGCTGAAGACTGATGGAATTCAGACACTGCAGAATAAGTCCCATGCAGTATGTGTGTGTGTGTGTGTGTGTGTGTGTGTGTGTGTGTGTGTGTGTGTGTGTGAACCAAAGCAAAACAAGACTGCACAGGGACAAGGAAATGCCTCCTCGTTTTTCTCATCCACCACCTACTTTGTCTTGTTGGTTTAAATAAAAATCTGTGCTTAGGTCCAACTTTATGTGTCCATTTGTTTTATTTGTGTGTGTATGTATGTGAGCATTGCATGTCATGACCTGCACTACTCTGATTGGCTAATACTCGTAGCCTTTATTGGTTTGCGCAATCCTAGCAATAGTTCAGTGCCTAAGTAATGTCTTGTTTTAGTTCTTTTATACATTAAATATGTGTGTGTATGTCCGCACCTCCACAAACTTCCTCTGCCAGGACTCGAGGATGGCGGTGGCCTTTTCCTCATTCCAGTTTATGTCGTGGATCTCGTAGTCGTCTTTAAAGTGCTCGTACAGCTGCTTAGGACTCATCAACAGGAACATGGTTTGGAGAGCCTCCGCACTGAAAAACACCCACAAATGTAAGCTTAGAAAACATCAGCCATGACAGCAGACATGCTTTATTGTGTGTTCGACTGAGTTGAAACCTCCACTGCATCATCCATCTCAGAACTAGCACATTAAAAATCATCCAGTCAGACTGTTTAGATGTTCTACCTATACAGGAACATGTCTGTCTGCGAATGGTTACAGGCAGGTGCCGTTTCTTCTAGGATTTTGTCTGCCTGCCTGCCTGTCTGTCTGCCAATGTAAACAGCCAAAAGCAGGTGTTATCTAGTCTGTCTGTCTGCTGGTCTCTCGGCTGCGATCCCAGATGTCCTCAGGTTTTCTTGGCACGGCCACGGCGAACAGCAGTGCTGCTCAAAATGTGAAAGAAATGATCATAAATCACGCCCGTGAGTAAGTGTGGCTCTCGCAGATGGGACTGGAATCCTCTTTCATTCATTCAAGGCTCTGCTGGGCTCATGTGGGTCATGATCTGGGCTCTGACCCAGTGCTGTCACTCCATGCTTTTAAATCCAGCTGAAGTCAACGGGAAAAAAACAAAACTTGGGAGAAAGTCTTATAAAAAGAGAGAAAGAAAGTGATTTTTTTTCCCCCTTCTTCTATATCTTGCTCGTCTTTGGTCCCTCACACAACAAATGTGTAACCGGGTGGGGGGGCTTTATGTGGCTGTCAATCATCTTTAATTGGCCTATCCTGGACTGGGGTCATGCAGGAAACCGATCCCTCTCGGTACGAGGCATTCCTAGCATGTGTCTGTTGGGTTATTAGGGGTTACACAGATTCCACAGTCACGGCGGCTCACAAGCTGGTGGGCTGTGATCGCTGCCTGCTCGCAACCTCCTCCTTAATGTTCAGTCTTCCAAAACTTGTGACGTACTCTGTAAAATCACCTGAAACTGCTCCTTACATGTCTTACAGTAATAAACACACACCTCAGCAGAGTATCCTGGCTGTTCTTGACCCGCCCTCCCAGGATCAGCTCCTCCTGCCAGTGCATGAACTTCCGGCTGAAACCATGGCAACCACCCTGGAGACGCCCAGCAATGTCAGGACTCTGAATGGACGGAAAAACACAGGCAAATACGTTAGGTGTTTTTGTAGTTGTGAGCTCAACTTTCATTTACCTGCAACTTCTTGTTGTGTAAGATGGCTGAAGTGTGAGTTTACCTCTCCTTGCTCCTTGTTGGGTGCACTGAGGGGGCAGTCGGGGTCTGAGGGGTCTAGACACGGCCTGTTCATGTAGGCATGTCCCACCTGAAGAATCAAACAAGGTTAGAAAAATCTCAGCAAGTGTGCAACCAGACAAGTAAACGGCTGTTCATATTTCATTCAGTAAATCTGTCAGTGTGTATTTGGTGTGTCCCACCTGGGCTTTGTCCAACATCTCCTTAAATCCCTCCAGTGAAGTGAACTGACTCAGCTCCTCCATCAGCTTGACTGGATCTAGATTCATCCACTGGATATCTGGCATACCTCTGCAGAGCAAAAACACAGTTATGATGAACATCAGTCCAAACATATTCGACAATAACCTACAGAAGAAACTGCACAATAGATTTTATCACTTTGTGTCTGTGAGGCTAGGCGGCTTTGCATTCCTGTGTGCAGAGAAACTATGATTCTTTCAGTTCAGTTTAATACTCTCTCCCTCGTTGTGCCGCAGCTACGCAGGAGGCTAGCTGCAGATACAGGATAAAATAGCGTTTATTATCCTGTTTCACGCCGCCACAATGCCCAGGGAAAAGGCACGGTGGCTGCCTGCTCACTTCCATTCCTCAATGTCCTGCACTGAGTCATAACGATTACCTCTGCCTCCCAAACATCTTGATAAGGAGGGAGGGAAGGGGAGAGGTTTGGAGGATGGATGGGAGGGGAATAGGTAAGGGAGGAGAGGAGAAGCAAAGGAGGAGCTCTAACACTGTTTGTTGTCTGGTGCACAACAAAAAGCTAATAAGCTGTAAATAAGCTAATTCTGAGCCTCACCTGTGCCTCCATCCTACTTCTCTTCAAGGTAAATTTATAATTTCCTCTGATCATAAGGTAGCTAGATAGTTGTCAAAAGACTTTTACACAGGTGACAGTTGTTAGCTCGCTAAATACGTTAACATGACGGTACACACCATTCAAGTTAGCAGCAAAAACACTGCAGCTAACGTTAGCTTTCATCTGATCTACTACTGTACTAAACTACTGTTTTCTGGAGGTTACTTACCTGTTATAGCATTCATTTACAGCTAGCACTCCTGCTTTGGCCTAGCTTTCTAAGGTTTGAAAATGTGCTTTTGTTTTTACTGTATTTATCTTTCACAAAATTAATCAGTCCAATTTAAAAGTATTTATTTATAACTCCTACTAATATTTCTACTACTAAAGTTAATTAAGTTAAGGTAGCCTTTCTTGCTAAACACCTGCTGTTACAACTGTAGCTTAGCATTAGCAGTTAACCAGACTAGCATCAGTCTAGCAAGTTTTCTGTAGGTTAGTTTTATGTTTTAGCAAAAACTTGCAGCTAGCATTTTACAGCTAACTCTTGTTTTGGCCTATACTTATGTAGTTTGGAAACCTATATTTGTTTATATTGTTGCTGCTACTTAAAAGACCTTCATCTACATTAAGAAGGGCATGATGTAAAATAGCTTAAGCTAACTGTGTTTCTGGTTCAAGTCACTGGGAAATAAACATTTACCCACACAGTGGCAGACACTTCATACATGTGACTTTTTTCACTAAAATACAGAAAAGAAAAATTAAAATGCTCCATTATTGCCAACAGTTTGTGATTTAGTGCAAGGAAACCAATTTTCTGCATTGAGACACAGTAAGAAAGAAGACAGACAGAAATAGAGGGAAATAAAAGAATCCTAAAGTATCTAAACTTTGGGTCCAATGTCCTTCCAATGGCTCATGAAGAGAGCTCCTCTCCTATTCCCACATACCAGGGTCCCTTTTTGCTGCTGCTCGCAAAGACACACTCCTTTATCAGCTAGTTTTTGCTTGAGTGAACTGGGCCTGGGCCCTTTTGTTTTTTCATAGATTGCTGCTCTTTGTTCTCCCAAGTTTTTTCTCTCCCTCTCTCTCACTCACTCTTCCCAATCTGCCTCTTTCCCTCTTCCCTTTTCTCCCTCTCTATCTCACTCTTTTTTTTTTGCATTTAAAACCAGAGCTGAAGTGAAGCGGAAGCTGACTCGGGGGACACAGGCAGGCCTCAGTGACCACCGCAAGTTCCCTTCACGGCTCCACATGAGCAAAAAAAAACATTTGATAATAAATAACAACAGATGCTGAGCACTTTGTGTGATTTACAGGAATACTTGGAAGACATGTGAATCATCAAAAGACCCCCTTCTCCCCTCTCTAGCTGCTCTGCTTTCACACAAGCCAACTGGGAGATGCTTAGGATGGGAAACTTGTGTTTGTTTCTGTGTGTGCTGGCTTGTCATGCAACATACCGCTGTCAGAAATATAAACAAATAATTTGTTTGCAAAGAAACATCTGCTATGATCTAAACTATCTTTTATAAACCGAGGACTCAATTGAAATATCACTTCTGACGACAAAAAAGCCCTCTTTCAGTGACTCAATTTCTCAAGAGAACTTTGTCCCAAAAAAAGGAGAAGGGGAAAAAAATCCGCAAATGCCCAAATACGCCCCGACTCCACTGTTAACCGTCTTGTAGCCTCTCTCTGTCTTTCTCGAGGGACTTGAGGCTTGAATACTGCCCATTTTATTTGTTGGACAACTTGGGAGCTGGGAGCCCGGGGCATTACCATGAGAATGCCGAGTGTTAGCCGTGAGCTGACAAAGCCGGCCCCCCTCCCTCCTCCGGGGCCCCTGCACTGATGGACACTCACTCGTAAACTGAAAGAATGCTTACCATTGTCTGACCCAAAGGGCTCCCCTGCCACCACCACCACCACCACCGCCGCCGCCGCCGCCTCCCCGCCCTCCGTTCTACCAACCCACCACCCAGTTGCTGCTGCAGCCATCTCTCTCTCCATCCCTGCATCTCTCCCCTCACTTTCTCTCTTTGAATTTCTGTCAGGACACCCCCTCCCTCCACCCAGTCCCTCTCTGGAGCCCTAAAAGAACTCTATTACTGACCGCCACTGTCAGTCACAGCACCCTCTGACAGACTACTGAAAGCCCAACTGTATGTCTCCATCGAGCATGTGTTAAAAGTTACGGACCTCTCCAAAAGTCCAAGTCAGATGGAAGCAATGACAGCAAAGGGAGAGCCAAGACTGTCTAAGAAATGTTTTAATATGCAAAAAAAAAATGTAAGAAGAGTCAAATATTCCAAGACTTACGGTAAATAGGCGGAGCCTCCTTGTAGCTTGGCCCCTTCCCAAAAACAGTCCAATGGGGTGATTATCATACAGGGGAATAGCTTGTCAATCATCTGGGATCAGGAAATAGAGAGGAAGCATGATTAAACATTTCCAATCAAGCGGAAAATGTACTTATAAGGCTAAAAAATAAGTTTATTGTGAACTTACCCTTTCAATCATGACATTTTCTATAATAGGGACTCCTGATTTATAGCATATTTTGTTAAGATCCCATGATCTACAAGAGAGACAACAATCATAAGCATAAACAAGCGTAACACAAGGAAATTTTCCGCATTACATGTCCATTACGTGATCCGCTTACTTTCCAAACAGTGACACCTGGACCTTGCTGGCAGACAGGGCAGCTTCCATGTGAACCAGCAAAGCCTCCTGGGTAAGAATGTTGGTGCCCTCTTCTTTGGGGGTCTGGATAAGCATCTGTGAGGTAAATACTGACTCCTCTCCCTGCTTCTCCCTGGTGTAGCGAAGCTCCGTGCTCACCCGACTGCCAGCTAGAAAACAAAGAATAAAAGATTTATGAATAAATAAATAGATAGATAGATAGATAGATAGATAGATAGATAGATAGATAGATAGATAGATAGATAGATAGATAGACATTATTCATACATTAGCACAGAAATTATTAAAAGACACGCACACATTTGGATCCTATAACAAAGTATGTTGCGTGCATATATACACTCTATGCACACACACTTACACAAGAAGAACACACACATATATCGACCAACGCCCTTGGCCCTCGCCAGTGTTGGTTTTGAAGGCACTTCACACAAGCCAGCGTCTGGCCAAGAGAAATGAGTAATACAGCTTCTCATTGGCTCCTTCTGCGAAACAGATGTGCCCTGTTAGTTAGGAGAACCAGCCTTGTGATGCCCCGAAAACCTTCTGCCACTCTTCTTGGGTTCAGCAGATACACATTGATGAAGATATTTCGATCACATGAGAAGTTATTGACCTGACCATTCTAGATTTTTGCACACTGTTTCATCCTTTGCGATAGTTTTAGATGAAAAAAGGTTGACTGTGACAGATGAGGGCCTTCAAAGAGAACAGAGGAGAAAAGAGAAGTTGGAGATACATTTAGATGAAGAAAAGTAAATAGATTCATAGATAGGGATAAATATGGATGTCAGCAGTTGTGGTGATGAACAAAAAAAGAGATAGAAAGAGGATGAAAAAGAAAAAGAGAGAGCTATGTTGTGCTGTGCGGTAGACTCCAGCCCCCTAATTACAGGAGGTTGCCCTGAAAAGAGTTTGCCAGCCGGGGGGATCTGTGCCTGTGCCAAGTGGACATGAAACATGCCGCGCTGGATCACAGAGGGCCCGTCTGCCCCTCTCGCTGTCCCACTACATGACAACCCCGGAGAGAGAAAGAGAAGAGAGGGAGGGAAGGGGAGAGAAGAGGAAAGGGGGGAGGTTTGGAAACAAGGGCTACCTCCTTCTTAATTCTAACTCTCGTCACTCTTTTACTCACTTTCCCTTCAGTCCTGCCTGCATCTATCTCATCCTCTCATACTCTACTCTCCACGGCCCCTGCCTCTGTCTTCCTCTCCGTCTTGTCTTTCTTTCTTTCACTCTTTCCCTCACGCTCTCACTGCACCTCCCCCCAGCCTGGAGCAGGCTCCTATAATTGATGGGGAGAAAAGAAAAAACAAACTATTCAGCCCTACGCCGCGAAAGTGTGAGATCAGGTTAGAAACTCTCTGGGCCTTGGAGACACAGTCCAATATTTCTAGGCTTTGCTTTCAAGGCTTTAATTACCTATGCAGGGGCTTGAGAATATAAGGTCACCTCGTTTATTTGCAGTCATGGCTGTTTTTCTAGAGCTCAGTGCATCCCAAAAAGACAAAAACCTGAAAATGGGACATGTTGGATATCCTTGGAACATCTGGGTCCGCGATTTTTTTAAAGTCTAGAAGTTTTTACAAAGCTTTTATTCAAAGGCAACCACAACAAAAACAATTATGTTCTCAAGAATTTTGGAGTGCTAGTCTGTTGACTTTATTTGACTTAAATTAAACCATTTTCACAGAATCTAACTTGGTGTAAAAACTGTGCTTAGAGGCTCAGTTTTGTTGCCATACAGTTTCTTTGCCACACAGACTCCCGACCTCATTTTTTCCTTCTTGTCTTTTCTAAGTGTTTGAGCTCAGTGCATCCCCTAAAAGACCCTCCCGCCCCCCACCAAAAATGGGATATGTTCTCGTTGGTTAGCCAAAACATTTTTCTCCAAGGTAACCTAAATGAAAATGATACTTTATAAAGAGTGTTGGTTCTTTGTGATTATTTGACTTTCATTAAACTATTTTCAAGATTCTGGCATGCTGTAAAAATGATGCTTAATTTCCTTGCCACGAAGATTTCCCATCAAAAATGGCTAGAACAAAATGGAGACCCAACGCTCCAGAATATAAGATCCCCTCATTTTATTTGCAGTCATGGATGCCTTTTTTCAAAGCTCAGAGCAACCAAAAAAATACAGAAAACCTCAAAATGGGACATGCTCTTGTGGGATATCTTTTGCACATCTGGTGCTACAAAATTTTTAAAGTCGAGAAGTTTTTATTAAGCTTTTATTCCAAGGCCACCACAACAAAAACGATCATGTTCGTGAGACTTGTGGAGTGTTGATTTTTCGGGTTTATTTGACTTTTATTAAGCCGTTTTCACAGAATCTGGCTTGGGGTAAAAAGGGTACTTAGATGTACAGTTTCCTTGCCACACCAAATTTCCAATCAAAAAAGGGCTACTACAAAATGGAACCCTTTCCGCTCGTGGACCTCTTTGACATCTGTTAAACCTTTTTTGACATTTCGTATGTTAACCTCTGCAGTGTGGGGTTTTGATCCCAACAGGAACTGGGTGGCTCGGAGAGACTCTGGCTCTGTAATTACAGGCCTCCTGAAGTAAATTATAGCTATTTGTGTCTCGTTCCTCCCATCTGGACCACCCAGGCAGCCAGTCCTCTCTCTTCTCTCCCTCTTTCTCGCCTTCTCTCCTCAACCCCTGGTCCGGCCCCAACCACCCAACTCTGAGCTCCGCGAACTCTTCAGCTCTGCTCAGTTCACGGCTCACTCCAGAAGGAGCCTTGTCCTTTCTTTTCTTATCTGTCTTTCTTTTCTATCTCCTCGTTTCTCTTCCTCTTTTTCCTTCTCTACCTCTTTCTCTTTTTCACTCTTTTTCAATCCCCCCTACCCTCTCGCTGCACTCAGCCGGCTGCTCCACACAGCCTTAAAGAGACAGTTCCCGGAAATTTTCCCACCCTGGGAAGAAAGCGCCTTTGAGTGTGGAAGTTGGGGTTTCGACACCCCAGCGGCTGGTAATTTTATTACAGTTTTCTAACATGAAATATTAGTCTGTGTTTGGCAACATGATGAAATGAAAAATGGAAAAGAAATGATCACAAATGATCACAACTCCTCCCAAATCACATCCGCAGCTCTTTCGCTGGATGTTTTTGACAAACTCGACCACCATCCTACAAATTTTAGCAAACAACTCAACTCTGTTGGGTGCAACATGTGAATTTGTTTATAAGCTTCACCACTAAAAGCACTTTCACAACAGTTACGACATTTGGGGGAAAAAAGCAAAGCAAAAGAAAAATGTCACAACAAGCACTGACATGGTTTCATGGCTGTGGGTGTGCAAATTTGTACGAGTGCGTGTGTACGTGTGTGTGTGTGGGTGTGTACACCGGTGTAAACATTGGACCCTGTCTCCACCGACCTCAGTCATTTCCTCTCCACCTGACCCAAACACCCAGAAACCCCTTACTCGGTGAAATATGTGTGGCTTTAAACATCTGGTTTGAAGGCCACATTTAAAGTGCTTCATTTCAGATTTATTCTATTCTATTCTATTCTATTCTATTCTATTCTATTCTATTCTATTCTATTCTATTCTGTCTTCGTGGCTTACAGGCCTCGTCCCAGTTCCAGGCCATGCTAGGTCAGACCAGGCCACCTTCAAAGTTCAGTGTGGTAGATTAGCTGGATTAGGGGGCCTCTGAAAGGCCCCACGCTGCTATGGAGGAAGACCCAAGACGAAGAGGGTTGAAAGTGACATGTATGCTTTTACCTGCTACGATGTGTGTGCATTTGAAGTTACCAAGTTACAGCATGACCACATGAGGAGAAACGACCAGCTGAATACTACACACAACCTCATTTTAAAAAAAAAAAGGCAGACTTAAGACAAAGAAAGATAGAAAGCTATGCCTTGGCTGCCATCTTCTATCCATCATTTACTTTTTCTCTCAACCGCTTTTTTTTTTTTTCACAATGTCCTCCAATAGAGGTCCTTTATTTCTTTTGATTTTCAGCTCATTCTCTTGGCCTGGCACCCAACATCACAAAAAAAAACCCTCTTGGTCCTTTTGTCACATGTGGACCCACCAGAATCAGGACTGTGCCCCAGCCCGGCCCTGCCCTATGGCATTCCCTAGCCAGGGCACCGCCTAAAGCGGGCTGCCCCCAGCAGATGGGCTGTTCCTCCATACAATCCTTCAGTACAGCAGCTCCAGACTGAATGCAGACCCCTTTTGTCATTCAACCCTTCAATTTCTTTCAGATGTTTCCCAACAAACAGTGGAATAAAATAAAGAGGGAACGTTTTTTTCACAACAAAAGCAAATGGACCAAAACTTTCCCAGCCTGTAAAACAATGCCAGAGTTGGCTGTGGGAGGGTGAGGCCGGGGGCAAGAAAGAGAAGCTGGCACTTTGGTATCTTACCTATAGAAATACAGTGTGCGTGTGTGTGTTTTTGTCCTCACACGCACGCCGTATCTGTTCATTAATCGTCAAAGACAGTTGTATTATTTTAGGAGGAGAAAATCCTAATTAATGTGTGAACATGAGAAAACAAAAATGATCAAGTTTCAATGTGTCTTGCTCCCATCATCAGGACAAAAACAACCACCCTGAGATCACACCTTAAAAACAGTACAAAACAGCGAAAACAACATGAAAAATCAGTTTCACTTACATTCTATTCAGATGTGCCAGTGGTGTTAGCCACCACACATAAATTTCCACCAGGGTTGGCATTTAGGCACTTTCTATTTCCATATGTATAGGCTTGCCTCTGCTAATTATGCTAATCATGGGCAGAGTTGGCCACTGTGAAAAATAGTCACATTAGACACTCCACTGACCGCTAATACTGCTTAATGTGTGGTTGAAACATACATTCATCCCCGCCTGAAAGGCAAAATTTTTCCACGTTGCTGGTCTCATTCAGACGAGAAATGAATTTATTGAGCCCAAGAACCATTTCTTTTTTCCCTCCCAAGTACCAAGAAAATGTTCAGTCTCTCCCCGCATCTCCCTCTCCCTTTACTTTTTATACTTTCATGGTGTAAAGACAGAGGCAAATGGTGCAAACTCTAAGGTGACTGGTGCCGCTTTATTTTGGCACAGACCAAAGACAAAGGTTGCTCTTCAGCTGGGAAAGAAAGGGTGCCACACTATATTGATTGAGTTTTCATTATCCTGTTTTCAGTCGCATTGCAGCCTTTCTCCGTATATGCATTCAATGTTGCAAAGACTGACAGTCCAGTGCCCTTTTGTATAACAGCTTTGGCACCAAAATAACAGTATAAAGGTAAGATTTCATGTTAAATGTGTCTGTAACATTCGACATCCAGCCCACATGATGAAAACCTACATGAAAACGACAGGTAAGAAGCAGTTTCTGTGTTTCCTGTATCATGGAAGCAAAAGCCATGTGTCTGTCATACGCACATGTATCTATAGCTGCTCAATCTGTGTTTATTTGTTGGGGGGTGGTCTCTGTTAAAGAGTGTGTGTGTGTTGGGGGGGATGCTGAAAAAGGGGATGGAATGAGGGAGACTTTGGACTGAAGGATGGCGGGAAGGAGGGGGTGAAATAAACATTTAGAAGTGACCCAGGTTGACTCTGGTCTTGTTTGTTCTCTCTACCAGTGAGGTCCTGGGCCCTGAGCGCTGGGAGTTTATTTATCTAGCTGGGGCACCACCGCGCACTATTCACCTCCAATAATGCCTCATAGAGCTCCCTTTCTCTGTCTGAACTGGGGCGCTGTGTGCGCTCCGATGAATTATAGCATTTACCTGCTGTGCCGCTCTGAGGTTTGTTTAGAGAAACTGCTCCAAACACCGAAATGCCCACGTGTGCATTCGCTCATTTGTGCAAACTCAGACTCCCGTCTCACTCTTTTAATCAATCTGTTTCTTCATCTCCTCATATCTGCAAAAGAGCTCGCCTGATTTCACTGCTAGCTGGCCAAGCTAACACTATGCATTCATGCTATGTGGACTGTGTATGGTCTCTACCTCCCCCTTTTCCTATCCTCTTTCTACATGGCCTCTTTATGGGACATGTGGTGCGCCTGCTATCCGCATAGACCCTGTCTCACTGCACTCATATTTGGACAGCTTGAGTCTGTGTACATGTCTGTCATGCCTCACCCAAACTCTGCCAAGAAGGATGAGTTTAGTTAATGTAAGAGTAAACACCAGCAACTCTTACATGGAGGCCATTTCTTTCCTCTTTTTCCCAAAACAAGCCCTTCGGGTGGGCCTTTGTGAAAAGACTTAAAACAACTATATAAAAACACATTGCAAAAAGAATAAGTAAAGAAAATAAGATTTAAGTAAAATGTGTCAAGCTTAAGTAAGAAGAAACACAGTCCAAGACATGCATGAGAAAGTCCCACACTTTTCATGTTTGTTCAAGTGAGACAGGCAAAAACACAGGCCCAAAAAAAGTGTCAGCTAGCCATAAACCTTCCGCCCTGTTCCTGTCCCAACCCCCCAATGTCTCCTCTCATCCTTCTCTTCTTCCTGCACCTCTTTTTTTTTTTTTTTTTTTTACGATCTCTCTCTTTTCTGCTTGTGGACAATACAGACTGACTCACACATCGGCCAGCTCACACCAGCTTTCACACTCTAAGGTGTTCAGGCTATATAAACATAAAACGTATAGGATAGAATAATGTATGTTTACAGTAACTTCAGTTCGTGAAAGTACAGAAATTTTGGGATTCAAGAAGTTAAGTCAGTCAACCACTAAAGCTGTAAAGATTAGTTGCTTAAGAGATTAATAGTTGGCAACTATTTTGATAATTGATTAATCGTGTCAGTTATTTTTCATTTGCTGGTTCCAGCTTCTTAAATGTAAGGACTGGCTGCTTTTATTTGTAATATATGATAGTAAATGAAGAGTCTTTGGGTTTTGGGCTGTTGGTTGGACAAAAGAAGCTACTTGAACATGTCACTTCGCTCCAAGAAATTGTGATTACCATCTTTACTCTTTTTTCATGACATTTTATAGACTACACTGTGCATCAGTTAATGAAAATAATTGTTCTTTGCGGTTAAATCACATGGTGTTTATTCACGTAGTGTCATCCCTCGGGTGTAAACATGGACCTATGTGATACATTTAAAATACAGCTTGCTGGACAAGACCTGCGGGAGTAATTTCAGGTATTTTGATGGGTGATTCTCTCAGTGACTGAGCAGTAAGCCACAAATAGTCCATAATCCCCTTGTCAGACTAAATACCCTGATACTGGAGCTTTTATTCTCACTAACACAGGTGTGAGGACTGCAGGCGTGATTAACCCTTTTACTTTCTTGTTGCATCTCCTCCTTGCAAATGCATAAGAATCTGTAAGTCCCTGAGTAAAAGCTGTCATGTTAATATGAGAACAGTATAGACTGGAAATGTCTTTGCTTGGGAACGCAGGTACTAACTTCATCAGCTTCCCTAGTCTCTGTCTCTACTCTCTCTGTAGACAGACTGCACTGCTGTGCTCTGCTTCACAGTGTTTTGGTGCTGTAGGAGGGAGGAAGCAATTAAAAAAGCCCTGGTGGCCCGACTTCACAGAGCAGGCAGACAGACAGGTAGAAATATAAACAGACATACACAAAGCACAGGCAGACAGACGGGCATGCAGTCAGGAAATTCAGGCAGGCGGACAGACGGCGAGGCGAGCTGTACACACACCAAAGGTGGCAAAGATGACAAGTGTATGTGTTTGTGTATGTGTGGGTTGTGCGGGGGTAGGCTCCAGTATGAATATATGATGGGAAGCATATGCCCCTTACACACACACACACACACACACACACACACACACACACACACACACACACACACACACAAATCACGTACAGCTTACACCCTGTTGGCAGTGTTAACACATACGGTGTCAATTCACAGCTAGTTTATTCTGAACAAATTAGGATACGAGTGTGAAAGCTTTGTTTATGCTGCAATCTGGAGGAGCTGTTTCACAAGACTACTAGTCGAATACGGCCAAAATGACTTGAAAGTATACATTAAAGATTACATTTCCTCTGAGTTAAGGTATGTTCACCTAAACAGCCCAATAAAAATGGAATCAACAAATCTTTTCTCATGAAGGTAACATAAATATATGAGTTTTATTTGCTAAAGCTAATTAAACTTATAATTTCTAGTCTTTATTTTCAGACCAAAACACACAGAATGCATAAACATGAGTTTCTTCTAACTGAAAGTTTTACACAGAGTTCTATTAACTCATTAAATTAAGTTTCTAAAGAAACATGACCAGCATTATAGCAGTCTTCCCAGCATGCACTGTTTGTGGCAAAAAGCTGGAACAACAAACAACAGGACGAGCTTAAGCTGTAAAAAATTTTTTTGCTAGAAATGAAGAACTGACTTTTCAAACTGAGTTTTATTTATTCAAGTCAATTACACTTCGATTTCTATCATTTATTTTCAGAACACTTAAGTTCTTTTAACTTGAAGTCTTTTGACTTGAAATGATGAGTTGAATTAATGTACTGAGTTCAATCAACTGAAGAAATTAAGTTTCTAAACAAACACGATCAACATATCAGCAGAATTCTAGCTGCAAGTTATTTGTGAGGAATGAAGAATGGACTCTTCAAACAGAAAATGTAAAAGGAAATGTGTTTGTAATGTTTGTCAGCATGACTGAAGAGTTTAATATTGAAAACTTACAGAAAATAGAAAATAGAAAAAATGTTTTCTCAAGTACAACAGAATTAATAACAAGTTTTACTAGAAAACTTTATTTGTTTCAAATCATTACAAAAATTACCTCAACTTGTCTTTTCAAATCCAGTCAACTTCAAATTTTAAGGCAGTAAGAACACCAACTTTAGAACAAATAGTTTTTTATTTTATTTTTGCAGTATGTAGAAAAATATTTAGAGTGCCTTAATATGAAATCAGCTGTCTTATTAGAGAGCATATCATTCCTCCCTCTTCTGGCTTATGTACAATGGTGCATGTGTGTGTGTGTGCTCTTCTGTGTTTGTGTGTGTGTGAGAGAGAGAGACAGAGGGAGAACTAACCTCTCCTTGTTACCGAACCACTTTACTCTCCATTGAGGCCCTAGCAGCTTTGTCAATGGGCTATTGGTGGAAACAAGGCAGGCAGAAACTTTAGAAACATGGCCACGGCCTCTTAAAGGCACAGCATTCCTTTTCAGGACCCCCCCTCTCCTGTTCAACTCTCTCAATCCCACAGCAAAACAACTGGCACACAAACATCTAAACATCTCCTTTAAGAGATGGATCTGCCAATTAGCTCAAGAGGTAATCCTGAAGCTTTACACTAACCAGAATGAAACCAATAGAAAAAAGGACACTGTGCAGATTCAAAGCTTTTGTAGCAAATTCGGGCTTTTGCAACCTCAAGCTACCAATTTACAGATTTTTTTTTAATTGCGCCTGATACAGGAGCTTATTTGAATTCCTGTGCAAGTGAAGCGCACAGCCTCCAAACAGTTCTCCTGACACCAGCAGCAGCGTGTGATTTCTCCAACACCTCCAGCTCCTGTGGGAGCCGCCTGTCCCCCGTCCTCTAGTGACATGGTGGGCTTAAAAACCCCATAGAGTCTGTTTATATTCACCAACTGCTGTAGCGCTTTTAGAGTGTGCAAAACAGGTGGGTAAACTTCAGCTGCATTCACTTATATTTTTTCTTCTTGTGAGGAGGAGAAGAGGGAGGGAGGGAAGGAGGGAGGGGGGGTTTTAGGGAGGTGGTGCCTGCTTGCCTGCCTGCCTGCTTGCCTCTTGTTGAATGGAATCCAAGAATAGTTAGGGACCACACAGGGAGCCGAGGGGGGGAGGGGTCAGAGCCCTCAAAGATGGCTAACCATTCACACAGTCCATCTGCTGCGGGGATCAGCCCCGGCACTGAAAGCCTGGGGGTTTAAAAGGAATTTGGCCAGTGTGAAAAACCAAATAAAGCTGCCTCTACTGCTGAAAATGTACAGATAGACAAAATCTAAAAAAGTCCAGAATAAAGGAAAAAGAGGAGGGGGGAAAAAAATCAGTGTAAACACAGTCATGCTTCTAGGACAAGATAGTGACAGAAGAAGTAGAGATAGTATTGTAATGCAGTCAGGTCAGATGTGTTTGTGTTTCTCAGGTAAACTGTAACTCATTAAGACGTGCACAGACATGAGCGAACAACACTGAGCTTGCAGAATACAACATACAGGATATTCCCATCCACAACACACGGGAAACAAACTACTGACACTCTACCTGCAAGCTACTTAAAAACTTCTCCAACAAGATCTTTTTCAAGGCTGCAATACTGATATGAAATACTAAGGTTAACACAGGTGATACTGACTAAGATCAGAGGTATTACTACAATAAATCAAACACCTCTGTTTATTTGAGGACAGCACCTTTGACTTCAGGAAACATGGATCAACATTTCTTCACCATTTTCTTACATTTTATAGATTAATCAAGAAAATAATCAGCAGATTAATCGACAGTGACAACAGTTGCACTAGTTGCAGCCCAGTATGGCAGCTGTGAAGAAGGTCTGTCCCTTGCTGCTGCCTCAGTCAGGATATCAGCCTGACAAGCAAGCAGTCAGTCACTGAACACCTAGTGCCCTCCCATGGCACTGAGATGACACTAACATGGCCACCCTGCATCTTCCCACCAGCCACTATTGTCATTCAAACTCCAGTATGGAAAAAAAAAAACAAGCTCATCAAAACTGTACAAATGTCTCTCTGCTGACGTTTTTCACAGAAGCCATTTTGACATGAAATAGTCAGATAAAAACAGGTGTTATCAGTGGAACTGACTAAGGTTCCATTTAATTCAGGTCAAACAGAATTAGGGTGCTGCTATTGTGCATGCTGGCTCACTGGACAGCCTCCGAAACACTATATGGAACAGGACCTTAATTAGTATTATTGGTAACACATGTGTTTACTCTACTGTATCAATATGGCTGCTGGGAAAAAGGTGCATTCTGAGCAAAAAGCCAGTAAATCCAGACCGAACTCTCAGGATGAAGGCGCACCTGGCGGCTACGTGACGTTGCATTCGTGTGAGAAAGAAGACTCGACTCACCTTCCACCCATAGCTGTTCGATGTCCGTTTCGATGGCTGCGACCCGGAGTCCCACAGACAGAGCCCCGAATACTAAGAGCCCAATAAAGAGGACCTTCCCACAGTGCCTCTGGATGTGGCAGCCCAGAGAGAACAGGAGGGCCTGGAACCTCGCCCGGATCCACAGAGGAGCTTTCTGACCTACCGCCTTCCCCTGGATGGGTTCGAAGCAGGAGGGAGGGCGAGAAAAGGACAATGTAATTATTATTATCATTACTATGTTACCACACATAAATGGCACACGGTTTTGCAACCCTCTGCAGTGGCAGGCTTCGTAGCTCGTGTCTCTATTTGTGTCTCAAGTGTGAAGAATTTAGACCAAAGCTAAAGAAACTGGATGGAACGTGCATCTGTATTCAGAGAGACGTGTCTTCCTGTGAAGTTTAAGCTTTATAAGACATGATGACAACTCAAGGTGCTAACAAGCTAACCACAGATTTGATGCCAACCCCTGAAAGTTTCCTGCTAAAACCTCATGTCTACAGCCCAAGCTCAGGATCTGCCACGTTTGGGATGATTTAATCTGCATGGTTGTGGCAATAATTTGCACTAATGTTAAGCTTTTGGAGAACACTACTTCCAAGTGGTTCAAAGTTACAGAATCCAGAGAGACAGCAGTGAAAAAAGAGCTTAAAAACACAACTTCCATCCCTACATAGCGAGCTCATGACTTAATTTATAGTAATAGTGAAAATTCAGATTATAGTGGCAGTGGTTTTCAAACTTGGGTCCAGGGGCCAACAGGGGTCCTTAAGAAGGTTGTATGGGGTCCCCAGCAAAATGTAAAGACAGAACATTTTAACTTTTATCACATTTTTTGGATGCTGCAACAACGAAGGAAGAAATTGCACTGGCCAACTTAATTGATTTGAATTTATCATGAACCTGGCCTGATCATTAATTGACAATGAAGACTTAATTATCTTCAAACCTAAAAATAGAAAAATATGCAGAGGGGATTCCTTAAGAAAGAATCCTCTTAAAATTGGAGGAAAAACAACAATACTGTGTTATCAAATTGTCACTCCATATTAGACATTTTATTTGAACCTGGTCTTTAAGTTATCACCTGCTGCTGGACAGGATATTTGAAGTTAACTGTTTTTCCAACAGTTTGGGAAAGTAGAAGCCATGTTCAATCACTTTTAACTGATCAGTACTAACAGGCTGTGCTGCTGACAAACACAGTTTCAGCTGACATCCATCTATTTCCCTGCATTATATAGTTCCTCTGATTTTTAGCATAACTGTGAAAATCACAACTTTCAGGGAGAGCCATTCAGTCCCTGTGCTACAAATGTCACTGCTGCCTGCAGAAGACATTGCTCTGGTGTTGTGGTTTCTCTCAGCAGTGCTGAAACACGTCCAAGCATCCGGGCGGTCCAAAGATGCTTTGTCAGATCAAACTCAATCAGTGAATTCCTTTACAGGACCCACCACATTTCCAAACACACCCCGGGCCAGTGCGCTCTCCGCTGCCTGCACAAAGCCAAAAAACACGCACAACAACACGGATACACGGGAGATATGGGAACAAACTAACCCTCGCTCGCTCACTCCCGGTGGCTTTAACAACAACAAGAAAAAAAATGAATGAAGAGTCTTGTGTCCATTCAAACGAACAGCAAAGTTAACATGCTGACAAATATGAAACCCCTGGTTGGGTTGTTATCACTTATTCCAGGGGGTAAACCCGGATTTCTATGGGGTTTTGTCCTGGTAAACATAAAGTGTGCAGCTTCTGTTGTGTATATCAACCTCTAATGACAATTTCTTTACTCTTTTCTCTATAAACACTGGAACTGAACTGCTCCTGGTTTCGCTGTCGGAGCTCCGGTGGTCTCCGGACCCCAGTTTGGGAGCTCCTTCCTCAGCCTACCCTACATTCCCACATGCGCCCTCAACTCTCGATTAGATAACTGCTAAATAAAAAAACTGCCTTTGAGGACCTTTCATTCACATTTTGCCGACTGAATGAAAGCAGCCTGCGTAGTAAATCCCCACTATAGTGCGAGCGTTGTATCACCTTTGAGATCTGTTTAAGTGCGAAAGCAGCGTGGCAGTAGCTGGGTCTCCGGAGTAGGTCTGAGTTCGCAGGCGGCTGGGAGCGCGTATAACTCGGGGGTAAATCTCCATAGACGCCGGCCCCTGGGACCCCGCGATCCGAGGCCATAGTCCAAAGAGGGTGAACGGGGAAGAAGCGACAGAGAATCGGTGCGAGTTCAAAAAAAGAAGCGACAATAATCCAACATAGAAGAGGAGCGCATCCAGCAGCGCCGGCGACAAGTTATAGGAACGGTTTCTAGTCTTCCCTGGAGCCAAACAAGTCTCGAAACTCCATCCCAACATTATGCGCCGAAATCCGTATAGATCCTTCAGTCTTCATTCGTCCTGATAGTTCATGAAACGACGTCTCAGACAGGAGTAGTAGTAGTTGTAGTAGTAGTAGTAGTAGTAGTAGTAGTAGTAGTAGTAGTAGTAGTCTGAGCCGTCCGTGTCAAGTCTAACTCCGATCCCGTAGCGGTAACATTTGGAGAAGTTCGCCTCTCGGCAAATCCTGAAAAGGGAGGTTTGATGGAAAAGTGCTCCGGCTCCCATTGGCCAAGGAAGAGGCAAATTACTTTGCAAACATCGCCTATTATTAGCTGCTAAGCAACAGCTCACCAAAGTGGAGAGAGAGGGGGACCACCCAGGCTGCTGCTGCCTGGGCTGGAGGGGAGGGGAGGAGGAGGGAGGGAGGGAGGGAGGAGGGGAGGAGGAGGAGGAGGGAGGGAGAGAGGAACTCTTTCAATAAACTCTGCACAGCCGCACACACACACACACACACACGCACGCACGCACGCACGCACGCTCACGCACACAGCTTGCTGCCTGCCCGCCTCACTTGCTCTCTCTGAACATTATTCCCAGTGGCCTGGCCCCTCCAGTTTGTAAGAAGCAATCGCACATGCCATCTATTGATATCACAGCGGCATGCACGCACGCACACAAGATTTTTTTTTTCTGATTCATCAGCCAATCAGTGACAGAAAAAAAGTTAATTCAGCCGGGGATGATTGCAACTTTTTTTAAAATCTCCATTACTCACATTACTTATAATACACGCTATAAAAAAATTAAAAGTTGGTACAAGTCATCATTTAAAGGCACTTGTCTTCACTAAATTTTGAATTTTGAACTCAAACTCTTAAGTTTTGAAATAAACTAAAAAAACTTTTTTGTTGGGATGATTAAGATAATTAGGTGTTGGAAGGTGGGTCTTTAAGATCATAAATAAGGAAAAGAAAAAACCAAAAACTTGGCAATACAATACAAAAAGAGTGATGATACTAGAGAACAGGGTACACAACATGCATTGTACACTGTAATCTGAAGTTTTTAAGTGTAAAAAGTTAAGTGTAGAACAGTGCAAACAGTGCAATACAATATGCATAAATAAAATAGAGAGACTGTGCAAAAATATAAAAAACAGAACAGCCTAAGTTGACAAATTGTCATTATAAAATGTAAAATATGTTTTAAAAATTGTGGCTATGAAATTAGATGAATTTAAAAAACAGTGCAAAAACAGTGAAAATATGTATGAAATTAGGTGTCCACATATATACAGAAATTGGTGATATACTAACCAACATACTATTTTTCCTCTTAGAAAAATACAGAACTTGAGTCTTTGAGTTTTAGCAAATAAAAAGTAAAAAAAATTGTTGAGCAAATTTACTACAGTGAAAGTGAATAACGGTTAATATTTTAATATTTTCAATTGCAACCATGTAATATTCAAGCATCCAAGTAATGACAAATTCACAGCTCAGCGTGAACAATTATTGAAATACAGAATTGGGAGGGTGGTTTCTAAAACTCAAAGACTGAAGTTTACCTAAAGAAAGTAAACTATCTCAACAAAACATTATAGATCACCAAAACTTGTTTTAGTTTATTTTAAAACATAAGAGTTTGAGTTTGTCCTAAAACTCAAAAATTTAATGGAGCCAGTTGCCATGAAAAAAGTTTCCTCAGTGGATTGTGTCAGTGGTGCACAGAGCGAGTCTTGTGTTCTGCGAGGTAAAATGATTAACTTTGCATATAGAGTTTGGTTTGGAAAGAACAATATTTGGAAAACAGCAGTTTCCCAGAGAAAAAGGCTGTCTGATAATAAGGGAAAACACTGAAAATATTCTAAATATAGCATACATTTAAATTGATATTGATTCTTTTTAGCTTTTAAGTGGCTAAAACTTGGGGGCATGCTGACTGATATATACTGACTATGGATAACCTCGTACAACCTCACTTCAAATAATTTGAATTATCCCTTTAAGATATTTTCTTGTATGTGGTTTGAATTCTTTTTGCCATCATATGAACTGAAAGCAAAACTCTATTCCTCTTTTTACAGAAGACTAGACAGATTTTTGGGTCACGTGACTTGCAGCCATGATATCATCTCATATGCAAGCTAGCAGTTTGTTCATGTAAATTTTTAACCAGTAGCCAATAAATAAAATTCATATACATTTAATCAAATCAGCTAAACTTTAGACAACAGAATAAAAATATCGTAAATGATCCTGCGCATTTTCTGCAAACAGAGAGAAAATCCTACTGAGCATGTGTAGAGTTAAGTGCTATCAGTCTAGATTGTTTCTGTTTGCCCCCTGTTACAATTGCCCCAGATCTCCCCTGAGCATGTGACTCTTTTGTTGTAGGGGAGAATTACAGATCTTTCGACACTTTTCATGTCACTTCAGGACATCTGAGGTTTTGGAGCCTCACATTTGTTACAGAACAGCCTAAAAAGACATTTTTACCCTCTCAAGTCTTTGCTGTGAGTGCAGTTTGTTATAAGCAGCTGTGAGAAGATATGTGTGTTTTTAGCACTAACAGCTGTAACCTCAACTCTCGTGGCCAAACGCTTCTAAAAGTAGCTTGATAGGCTTTCGAAAAATATGACCTCTCATCCCTGTAAAATTACCCTTAAAAAAGATCGTAGGAATAATTCCACATGTGCATCGTTTTCATCAACACCTCGGAGCCGCCTGGTTCAGTGTGACACTCTTATCTCTGTCTGTGGAGGCTTTTGGAAAGTTTCCATGTTTTGCCATGCATGATTTCATGAGTTCAGAAAGCAGTTCACCTAAGAACGGCGTCTGAGAAAGAAAGGCAGAAAGAAAGACAGATAGATAGAAAGAAAGAAAGATTGTTTAATGTGGTGGTTTTCTAACATAAGCCCCCATTGGCCCCACTCATGACAGTATGGGGGTGAAGAACAAACACTTTACCAGATTACACAGTCGTTCTCTGCCCAAACGCCAACCTGAGCTGCCGTGTAGGACATTTGTCAGGTGGCTGGTGTTAATTTGAGGCCCTCTGGGTGACTGTAAAACAATCTGAAGCTGAAGTAAAGCAATTTGAATATAGGTGTCGGTGTTATAAGCTCATTCTGTTTGTGACAGCAGGTTCAACTGCTGCTGAGCCGTTAATGTCCATCATCACTGTTTACATGACACAGAGACAAAAGTCTGTGGACGTGTGGTGATGTTTCTATCATCGGGGCTGGGGGGTCAGCATCATGGGGCAGTATGATGAAGTGCATCATCATTATTAGGTCCTGTTGACTTATCTTGTCTTACTGTTGCAGCACAAAAGTATGGAAGCCCATTTCCACCAGTGTGATGAAAAAAAGCAGATCCTGTAAATCATAATGAGCAACTTTTGAAAAATAATGAGTTAGTATCACAAAATAATAATTTAGTATCTCAAAATAATGAGACATTTTCTCAAAATAATGTTAGTTTCTCAAAATAATTAAAAACTTTCTAAAAAAAAAATGTTAGTATTTCAAAATAATGAGTTATTGTCTCAGAATAATTTCTCAATATGACTTGGCTTCCATACAAAAGAAAGATTACTGAGTAACAATAATTATTTGAGTGATGGTAACAAATGATAATGATTAAATATTATTTGTAAATGCTATAAAGTTGTCACACACCGACAAAGTCGGCTCCCTGACGCAGTTGTCTTTCAATTTATACCCAGTGTGTAAGATGCTTTTAAATAATATTCAGATATAGATCTCCAACTTATTTTCATTCATCTCTCAGTTATTTTTCTGAGTAATCGATTACCCGTTTACTCTATAAAAGAGAGTGAAACACGCCCATCAAAAGTTCAGTGTGATGTCTTCGGTTTTTCTCACCGTCTTTCTTGTATGCCCTATTTAAACTATCACATATCAACTACCAATCATTATTATTACCAATATCTTTACGTTATGATTTCATATAAACATGATGAGGTAGACAGTGCATGGTGGATGCTACTTACACAGTGATGCATCAGTATTAATAATCTATCGACATAATGTATGTGGGGTCATCTGATGCATGAAGCACATTTTGCTGATAATACTTGAATGCAGTGCTTTTACTCATAATATTTTTTTCTTATTGTTGTTTTGGTACTTTTATTTAAGTGAGAGATCTGAATGCTTCTTACACCCCTGACCATAACCATTATGTTATAAATATTTGACCTGTATATGGAGTTTTTTAAATCTACATATATTGTTGGTTACTGATGCTTCTTATATGTATTTATGCCACAAGTTTTTCACATTCTTCTGGACAAAACAGTCTCGTCTCTTCATCTTGGTTTATTTGGCTTCATTGTCCTAGTCTCTAGCTGTTTTGACTGTGATCCTAAATCTGTAAATACAGTACAGTGATGGAAAACTGGAGTCAAATTCCAAAGCCGATTCTGATTCTGATAAACACTGATAAAGCGCGGCTCTAAATTGTTTTCTTTGCATTTGCTTCAAAAGTATGTTTTGAAGGTCACCAGTCTTGCCCCTCGTGGCGGCTAAATATTTAAAACTTTCACACAAGTTTGGCTAATAGATAAATCAAAAAAGCACCCTCGGTGTCTAATACATGTGTAACTCTCCTCTTTGAATCTTTGTTTCAGATCTTTGTTTCAGAAAAGCAATAAAGATTCAGTTGAAGATGCAGTTTTGAAGCTTTAAATATCTAAAAGAGATAAAACTGAAGCAATCTGCTCAGATATCTTAGTATATCTTGATAAAACATGACATATTTACTTTTGAAATGTAGGATCAAAGACACTATCGTTAACTTCCCATCCGCAGTTAAATGATACACCGTCATGTACTTTTCTCATCCATCTGTCCAAATGGCGGCGACCACACGCTCACATTTCTATGGTGGCACCGGCCGACCTGTTTTTCCGCTGTACTGGAACCTCCGTAGAGTTTGGCTGGACTGGGTTGGGTCAGGTTGAGTGGTCGAGGGAAACAGGCAGCTGGAAATGGGAGCTAATGTGGAATGTGAGGAATTGGGTTGTGTGGTAGGGGGCCCCTTCAAGCCTAACAAACTCAGGGAGGTCCGAGGCCTGGTCTGGAGGCCTTGGATAAATAAACCATCTGAGATGACCATGCGCTGTGCAGATATCTGCCATCACACCGCCCCGGCCTCCAAACACAAACCGCCCAAGCCCTCTCTGTGTCCCACATGGTCCCCCTCCCTCCATCCTCTCTTTCTCCTCTCCTTCCTTCCATTTTATCTCCTCTGCTCCTCCTTTTATTCCTCATTTTCTTCTTAACACCTTCATCTTTCACCTCTGTTTCATCTGCTACTCTACTCCTGCTCGTTCTCCTTCCCTCGCCCTCCCTCCCCCAATCTCCATTCCTCCATTTCATGTCTCCCCAGTGACTCCATCCATCCATCCGTTCATCCATGCATGCATGGCTGGCTGTCCGTCCAGGGTTCTGTCTGTGCTATAGGCAGAACTACGGAACCGCTCTGGCACTCAGCCGTCGCACAACAGTCGAGACGCCCAGGGTTCAGGCCCCGAGAGTGTTTATTTATCGAGGAGAGAGGCTGTGGGACTGCTCATGACTGCATTTCTCCTTTTTCTCTCGTAAGAAATAGTAAAGCTGCAGGAGAGAGTAGAATAAAAGAGAAATAATATGTACATATAATGTTTTTTGTAATGGTTGTCATCATTTAAGTAATTAAGCAATGAAGTACAAATACTTTGTTACTGTATTCAAGTAGAGTTTTCAAGTGCTTTACTTGAGTATTTATTTTTCTAACAACTTTTTACTGTTATTCCTTACATTTTAACACAAACATTTGGCTCATTACTTTAGTTTTAATATATTTGAGGAGAATTATTGATCATTTTTATTTTGCATCATTGCACACCACCTTCCCAACATCAAGATCAACTTCAGTCTATATGGATGGAACACGAAATACAATTCCCTGATGTACCTATCAGTGTACTTCACACACAACAGACACAACAAGTGGAACAAACTTACATAAAAGACATAACAAGAAAGACCAGACAAGAGGGAGACGCGACCGTAAAGAAAAGGCGAGGTCCAGTTAGCTTTGCTCAGAAACAGCCAGAAGAAATGTCCTTCAGAGGAAGTATCCGTACTTCTGGAGTACTTCTACCACATCTGCATAAAATACATGTTGGGTTATGCAATTCCAAACAACAGTGCTGCTTATCTGGAGAATGTCGAAGAGGTTACACACGGAGAAGGAAGAAAAAACTGACAAAAGTTTAGACTGTAGGCAACCAAAAACCAAAAACATGGTGTAAAGATGATAATCTTGAGTAAGAATAAAGGTGCAGACACAACAAATCTGTCGACGTATGTCAAGTCAATGGATCCAATTCATTTTCCATGAAGAGGAGTAGATCTGGCTGTGCAGTGCATGATGGGTATGGCGTGGTGAGCTGATGTACCATTTGCTCTCTACTAGCTCTCTACTTTATGTACATTAGGTCCCTCTAACACAACATAGCGGACTCATGACGGTCCGATCAAACTGTCAAACTAGGCAGTGCTGATCAGATATGAGGCAAGATTATGTCACTGCATTGCCTGTTTCTCACCTAAAATGTTTTCAGAAACATATTTTGGTGACTGTTTTCCTGAAAAGTGAGAAAGTTTGTGACCAAGATTTGACCAAAAATCAAACACCACCCACTGGCTGGAGTGTGGGGTGTTCGGCTGCTTCGAGATCTGTCATCGCCAGATTTGGTGTGTCTGCAGGGTATGATATGCAATATTATCCTTAAAAAAATAACGTATAGACCCACTAAAAGAGTGTGGTGGTGGCTGTATCTGCAGAGACCCTGCTTTCTGCCTGTATTTCCTTATTTTCACATTATTTTGCTGTACTCAACATGCTACACCAACCCAAAACATCAGTACTTGACATCCTGGTAGTGAGACTCAACAATCTGGTGTGTTTACGAACAGCTCAAACAAATCCTAATGATTCTTTTCTGTTGAAACGCGGTATAGCACTGCTTTTCAAACTGAGGTGCAGGGACTAACAAGAGTCCTTGAGTGGGTTGTAGAGGTTCACCATCAAAAGGACAAATATGATTTTTTTTTACTTGTATTACATTTGTTGGAAGTTGGAACAGCAAGGGGAAGAAATTAGGTTGACCATAATTTATAGTGATACTAGTTTGACCGTTGTTTGACTAACTACAGACTTGATGCCAGCCTGAACTTGCTGTCAGATTCCTGCTTCAGTCTCATGTCTATCACCTGTAGTCAGCGGGATCTCCCACATTTGAGATAATTTAATCTGCCCAAATTTGTGCTAATATTAAACATTTGGAAAAAAAAATAGTTTCACAATTGGTTTAAAGTTACAAAGTCCAGAGAAGCAGAGAAAAAGTGGCTTAAAACACAACTTTTATCCTTGTAAAACAAGCCCATAACTTGATTAAAGATATAATGGTAATCGTGAAAATTCAGACTATAGATGCTGTGTTTTTCAAACTGGGGCTCGGGGTCCTTGAAGTGGTTGTAAGGGAGCATTTTAACATTTATCACATGTTTCGGAAGTTGGAACGATAGGGAAAGAACTAAGGTCGGTCAGTTTCATGGACTGTAATTTATAGTGATCTTAGTTTGCTCATTAATTGACTTTGAAGATTTAACTATCTTCAACCCCAAAAAATGACTCAGAGGGGATTCTTTATGACAAAATCCTCTGAAATTGGCTAATTGAGGGGGTCCTGGTAATGAAAATGTTTGAACCACTGTGTTATAGCATCTAAATGACAAAGAGACTGAAAGCTGTGCCTCAACAAACAATAAGGTGTTACATAAATGATTTTTGAAGCAGGTCTGGAATAAAGATAAAGACCAAATTCAAACGACACAATCACCGAGCAGTCTGAAGCTGATTGAGGTGGTATGATGAGGATAATTTTTTCACCCTCTCATTACACCCTGTGTGTACTTATCTATGTGTGAGGGCAATTTACAATCACTCCATTATGCAAACCACTTTAAAGCATAAAACATCACACTGAGCTCTTAAAAAAGCCTGAGACTTAACAAAAATTCCCTGTAATAAAAAAAGGGAAGAAATCACAAACACATTTCGGGTCAAGTCTAATTCAAATGAACAAATCATTTTCACGATAGTCAAACAGAATATTTGGCGGTGGGCCGGCTGATTAGACAAATAAAGTTTTTCTAAACACAAAGTGTTATGTGATTTAATGGTGGGAGAAAATAAATACCAAGTGAACCAAAACCTTTGTACTTTTTCAGCCATAAAACATTTTCAGTTTGGGCGCTTGCTTTAAAGTTCACAGAGTGATCTTGGATATTAGTGGGAAAACCCGTGAGATGTTTTTTAACTTTTACTACTCTATAATTACATGTTTCTCCTCAGATATCAGTGAAAACACACAAAAAAAGTTGCCTGGTAGCAGAGAGACACTTTAAGTGCACTGAGCACCTCTGTCAGTCTCGGAGTCGGAGCAGAGTTGAAGCTGCCACCCACAGTCTCACACAAGATTAATTATGATAATGCATTTCTTTAGCCCTTTGTCATCGTAATGAATGGTTGCCTTTCTGGGGGAAAAACACACAAAACACAGAGAGAGACAGAGAAACACACTTTTCTTTAAGTCTTTGTTTGTGCGGTTGTAACAGAGGTATTGTCAGACGCAGCTAGCAGGTGGTAATGCAAACTCAGACCTGGAGCTTCTTTAAAAGAAAGCAGAGAGCCTCACAACCCTATGTGTGTGTGTGTGTGTGTGTGTGTGTGTGTGTGTGTGTGTGTGTGTGTGTGTGTGTGCATATGTAAGTATATGTGAGCAAACATAGCTGCAGCAGTATAGCTTTAAAAAAGAGATTCACACCATTGTGATGTGTTACAAATTATGAAGAAAGCTCCTATGCAAACACTGTGAGACAACATACAGCTGTCTTCTTAAACACAGATATTATTCATTTTTGAAAATCTGTAGGAGGAAAGTCAGAAAATAAACCTTTTTTAAAATCATACAGGAACTTTCTTTAACCAGTTTATTATCTGTCCTGTTGCTTTGCTTCATATTTAATTATATATTTTGTTTTATTCTTAAATGTAGTTTAAAAATATTGGACTGACATATTGTATACTATATTAACCATTTCATTCACTTTGTGTGCCTCGAACATATGTAGCATCAAACATAAATTTTTATACACAGAATTCATAAATTCTTGAAAAACTGGAGCAGGAAAGAACGAATAGAAGTTTTTTATATATCATACAGGAACTTTCTTCAACTGTTTTTAATTTCTTTTACATCTACATTCACAAAGTCTTTTAGGAATCATTAAATTTTAAACATTTCCTCTCTTTCTTGAAGCTAATTACAAGCAATGATGTGAAATTTAACAGAACAAAGTAAAGCAGGAGGAAACTAAGGCTGCAACTAATGATTATTTTTATTATCGCTCTGTGAAATATTTTTTCCATTATTCGATTGGTCCATAAAATGGTGAAAAACGTTCACATCTGAGATTCTGAAATCAGAGAATTTTGACATTTTTTCCTAAAAAAAATCTTCAGCCAGTTAATCAGTACTCAAAATAGTTGGCAGTAAATTTTATAGTTGACGGTCTTTGCAGATCTAACATTTATAATATCTAAAATGATACAATTCAGGACTAAATTTCATCACAAATTTAAACGTTTGCTACATCTATTTAAGTTGCACTATAACAAAAAAAAGTTCAGAAAACTCATTTTCAAGGCACCTGGCTTCACTAAAAGTTTGAACTCAAAGTCAAACTCTTAAGTTTTGAAATAAACAAAAAAAAAAAAAATCATCAACATATTTTTTTTATTGAGGTAATTTACTTTTCTTCTTTAGACAAACTTGAATCTTTGAAGTTGTGTATTTCAGAAGTTGCTCACAGTGAGCTGTGAACCTGATTTGCCATTATTTGAGTGCTTGAAAATTAAATGGTTGCAGTTGAAAATATAAAATTATTAACCATTATTTGCTTTTGAAATACAAAATTGTTTTGTTTCTAAAGCTCATAGATTCAGGATTTCCAAAGAAGAAAAGTAAATCATCTCACTCAAAGTACTCAAAGTACTTTAGGCCATTAGTATTTTTTAAATTTAGTTTATTTAATATTTATTATGTTAAGAGATTGAGTTTGATTCAATACTCCAATATCCCAAAAGTTCCCTTGAAATTATGAGATTTCTCAACTTTCTTTTTGACACTGTTCAAGCATTTGTGAAACATTAAACAGAATTAAGTGATTTAAGGATTGACTGTAATGCAAACATAATTGAGACAGAAAAAAGTGTTTATTTTTAATGATTTGGACTAGTTAATGTGTTTGCAGTTGCAGCTGTTGATGTTATAAACATTCTGACTAATAAGATTAGAGAGAAAAGGTCACCTGAGGGTGTAAAGCAGCTCAGCCTTTTTCTTCTTCCTGTGATTTTATTGTGAAAAGCGATTTAAGACGTGATCCCAATCAACCACCCAGTCAATGTTTAGTTAATTAGCTGGGGGCCTCTGCGGTGACAGACAGGGATATCTGGCTGTGTGTGTGTGTGTGTGTGTGTGTGTGAGGCATGTCACAGAGGGTGTTATCCCCTACATGGGATCTGTGTCTCCACACACACACACACACTCTTTGTTGGCTAAGCAACATAAGCAACTGTTGTATCTCTAAAGCTTATAAAAAGAGTGTTTGTGTGTGTGTGTATTCATATGTTTAAGTTAGAGATGGGGTGGTGTTGGTGTGTGTGTGTGTGCGTGTGTGTGTGTTGGGGGGGTGGTGGTGGCATCTTGAAAGGTAGTGTGTGGAAAAAAAAAAGAGGGAGGGAGGAAATTCATTTGTGGCCGGAGAACACAGAAGACAAATTGAGGAAGTGTTGTGCTAATGTGTAGGGGTCAGCAGCAAACACACACACACTCACACACACACACACAGGTTTCTGACTGACTGCCACTTGGGTGGCCCGCTCTCTCTCTCTCTCTCTGTGTCTCTCTCTCCTGCTCACCCACGATCAGCCCTCAAGCCATGAAGCCACCCAGCTACTCAGCCGCCGACACCCCCCACCCCAACAACCCCAACCCAGAGCTCAGACTCCACCCCACCTCTCTGTACATCTGTGGATGTATCACACATTTGTCTCCGCCACCCATCTGATCCATCTATCAGACTCTATGGTTTGTTATTTTATATTTCCTCCCTAAGGGTTCAGCAGAAGCAAATGTAAGACATCATGTATTCGCACAATCTCAGAAACCAGCGTTTGTTTCTTAGCTTTAAGGATATTTAAACCATCTTATTCTACTTAAACTGACACTCTCATATACATATATCCTGTATAACCTTCATCCAACTACCCCTTGTTGCTATATGATGTATTCAATCCCAAAACTCCATATTTTTATGGTTGCACCACTGCATCAAATGTGAATATTTTAGATGTTTTGTGCATCATTTTATACACAGTGACATATTTGGTGTGTTTGGAACCTTGGAATCTCTATTAAAACCCTAAATAAACTTCTGCAGGACTTCATACATTGTTTGTGAGACAGTGTAGCCATTTGCTATGCTGTTCACAGTGATTCTGTCCCCACAAGTCTTGTGTGTTGTTACTGTCACTCCATGCATTAATGTTACACCTGAGATTTTGCAGTCAGCTCCTAATTCAGCTCAGTTTTCTCTAATAGACGAATTATGCAGCAAATGTAAATGTAGTTGTAAGACTATGCCTGAGTCAGAAACAAATGGACCGTTTTAGTCATGCTGGCCCACCATGTGACATTAATTAATTGCTTGTTGAATGCATGTTGCCTAAAAGTTTCAAGCGGGTTGATTAAATGATTTATGTTATTGCCAATTGTTCCGGACCTCTGACCTTGAATAAAAATCAGATGCAGACCATTGAGTCTTCAGTTTGAAAACACCTGGTTTTGAAATATGTTTGGCTGCAAAGAGTCAGTGTGTAATGACTGACTCATCAGTGGGCCGCTGCTGAAAGGGTTGAAGATCCTCTCCGCTCAATGTCTTCTTATGAAGGTGAACAGATATCCCGACGAACAGCCAGTGTTAGCAATCAGTTGCTGGTCAGTCTCTGGAACATCTTCAGTGAAGATCAAAAGAAACCAGAACACACTGAAATGACTTGACTGTGACTTAATTAGGAGTCACAGGAGAGACTAATAAAGTCCCCCCAAAAAAAGTCATTTCACCGTGCAATGGCATAGTGTTCTTATGTTTATGTCCACTAAAACGTCTGACCGAGACTACACTGACACGACGATCTCTGCGATGACTTGTAAAATCTAACTTGTTTCTCTTCTCTTCTCTCGAGCATTTGGGGTGTTTTGAATCTGCTTTGCTACAAGTGCTTGTCTCATTTTCCCGTGTTGATTCAGCCAAGCCATTTCCAGTGCAATAAAGCACGATCAACAGCAGCGCATCTTGAGTCAGTGGAAATGTAGACAACAATGGGCCACAGGCACCTTTTAGTTCCTTGAGGAGAAGTTCTGGGTACTTTTGGTTGAAATGCACCATTACTGAGCACTGCTCTTTCAGCGGTTTATCTAGTGCAAGCAGCTGGTGGGTAGGGCAGAAAAAAGAAACACCAGAGAAACACCAGCCAAACTATTTTGTTGCACATTTCCTGTTCTTAAAATGCATTGTTTGGTTGGTTCTTAGTCCATGTCTCACTTCATAATTCAAACTTGGAAGGTCAAACACCTCTTCCTTAACTTTATCTAACTTTCTCCAGATAATCCACAGACTTTACTTTGGACAGTTTTCTTTGCAACTTGTTCCTCAGCAGAAAATAGTTCCAAGAAAAACTAATACCAGTCAGCAATTTGGATCTCTGGAACACTGTTTCTTCACAAACGCTGATCTTTTAAAAGAGAATTTTCAATCCTTTGTCCACCACAAACACAGTTTCATTCACATCCATTGTATTCCTGTTGTGGAGGCAAATAACTTGGAACTGTGACCCATAAAACCAAATTCTTCATGGCCAGACACCACACTGCTTTTTAGTTATTTGGGAAAACTGACCCTTTAAACGACTAACCAACCAGCTGTATTTGATTTACAAAACTGTGTTTTGGACGAATATGTGAGACACAAGACATCGTCAAGATAACAGAAGTCCAGAAGTGTCAAATAATGCATTTATCTTGTCTAAAAGCATCTAATACTGACACCCACTTGAATTTCACCCAACCCGATTTGGGTGCCTTCCCAGACTCTGATCAAGCTTTTCAATCTCCAAACTTCTGTCAACTTCTGTGACATTAAAAAAGTGATGTCTTCATGATTCACACAAGAAAACTACACGCCACAGACACAGAAATGCACTTCAATATTAAGTGCAAGAGACAACGGATTTTACAGCTCATAAGTTCATACTTTGACATGAAATAAGAAGCCAGTTTGAAAATGTCAGTGCAGATGGTGTGAGAGCATCTTCATTTATTAACATGCTAGATTTCATCCTTGTTAAAACAAATCTTGCAGGAAAATGTGCTGCCAGCAAAATGGGTAACTGATGATAATCTGAGCATAAAAATGTTTTACTTTACAGATGATTTCTCTTCTCTCTGGTGTTGGATGAATTTGTTTGGGATGCATAATTAGATGAAAATCTTCTTCAGGGATGTCAGAAAATTCCATGAGGCTACAAAACCAAAGAGCGAGCGACAGACAGGCTGATATATGATCTGTGGCCTGACATCTGATCCCCAGATCTGCAAAGCAAACACGCACATTTGTGTACGCATGTGTGCACACGCGCACATGCATGCATTCACTCAAAGGGGGTGTGAGGCAGCGTTGATTAGTTTGTGTGACAGAGGATTAACACACACAGGTAAGCCTGCACTGCACATGTGTGCGCATATATACACCAGCAAACACATGTATGTGTGCTGGTTGGAAGGCGGGCTCAGCCACGGTGGCGTTGTATTGAGGGGACTCTGGGGTCTTTGTATAAATACACAAACCTCTACCCAAACACACCCGGCTGCCAGATCTCATCATGTGGTTGAAGAGAGAGGTCAGAGTGTGCGACCACTAAAAAGGTTAACACAGCCAGGACAAAGAGCACAGACAAAGTCAACCTTTACTGTGGTTTTCACAATTTTTAGCTCAAAACTCAGGTGACAAAATGTGTTCGTTCACATTCCCATCAGGTCACTCTTGTCGTCCAACGAAAAAGACTACAAGAGGTTGTAAAACTACAAAATTTACTGGCTTACTGTGACTCTAAGTTGCAATACAGAATGGAATAAAAGATGTGCAAGGAGAAAAGATTAGCAGAATTGTGGATTTGAGTCACATGACTTGGACTGAAGTCAGATTCAAATCAGACAAATTTGATGACTTAAGACTCAACTTGGACTTTAACACCAATGACTCATGACTTCACTTGGACTCAAGGCGTTTGACTTGAAAATACTTGATAAATTTCCCCCGAGCCCAAACATTAAAAAGTACTTAATTTAAAGTGTGCCACAAATCATTAACTTGACTTGTGACTTACAAAACAATGATTTGGTCCAACTTCTGAAAATTAGGTATCTTTACGTGTAAAAATACACAATTTAAATGAAGTGGTTAAGGCAGAAAAGTGAAGGAAGAGTTGAAAGAAGAGTAAAAAAAACAACTTAAAGGAGGTTACAATAGTGCTGAATCTTCAGCACGCAGTCTTATCAATGAATCAAAGCCTTAAACAAAGCACATTTAAGAATAAAATCTGGAACAATGAGACAGGAAGATGAACACAGGTAAGACAAGGGACATGGAAAAGTACTGAACTTTGAAGTATTTCAGTCTGTGAGCTGAAGCCACATCTACAGTAAACATGCTGGGAAGCAGACGGTCCTGTGGTGGGGCCCAAATGGCCATATAAAGAATACTTTGTTTCTGTAGTAGTTCATCTTTTCAGCCGGGGACCCACATTTATGGAATGTATTCTGGTAAAGCAAACCAGTCAAATCAAAGTGCGACTTGTTTTGCATTCCATTGTGTCATTTAAAGCTGAAATCTGTGGTGTTTTTAAAGTTGTTAAAATGGCCGTGTTTTATGGCGTCGCACCTGCTCTGGTCCGCTCTGCAAATAATAAAGTCAAATTAAATATTTCTCATGAATTATGAGGTAAATCAATGGCATTTCGTACTTGATAGACTGCTGGATAACAACAACAACAACTATGTGGAGAAACTGGCTGTAACCCAAATCCATACTGCTATTAATAATTATCATATGTTTAATTAAGCCTATAGGCAGTATACATGTAAAATGCATGACATTCCCAATTAAACTTCACAAAACAGAAACAAAATACCTTCCTAAAGATTTTTTTTCTTTTGTTTTCCGAGATCTCTGGATTGTGGGTGGAGCTGTCCCACCACACACGATCTAAATTTTTCCAGCTGTGAGCAGCTTTTCCTTTGTGCATTGCATTGTGGGAAGATTGTGTACATCAACAAGACACTTCAGCGAGCATTCTCTCTGGTTTCACTCGGGTCATTTTGTCCTTTTCCCAGTGAAAAAAAAAAAATATTCAAAACCTGCTTAGACTTGTATGGAATTACGATTTGTTTGGTCCCCATTATGGGTCAACCTCTAAAAATGCAATCTTGTCTCCAACAAATGATATTTATACACTGTATGACTGAACTATGTCCTCAGTTGCATTGGGATTCCCACCTGTGGTTTTCTTTAGGCAACAAATGCACTTCGGTTAAGGTTTGCGAACAATGGTAGTTTCAGTTAAATGTTAACAAACGTTTCAAGTTTTATGTCGCTGCAAACATTTTTCTGTATTAAACTAAACTAAAATCTTTCCCGAGCCACAACCAAGTGCTGCCACACCAAAACATAACCACAAAACATCATGAGATACTGTATTGCAAGACTGGTTATCGTTAGACTCTCTGTCTACCCCTCCACACTCATATCTTGAGTGCAATTTATTTGCCAAAAATGAGACAAAACACACAGTAAGCAAAGATAAAGATAGATTTGACTGATTCCATTATTTAAAAAATAAATTCCATAGATATCATGATAATATCATTACTGCATTATACTGATCTACTGTTACTGTTCAGTATCAACATTTTCCTAATGATCTTGTCATGGACCCGATGAAGAGTAGCCAATACTTATGCAGGTGCTAATGGGGGATCCTCTATTAGTAAAGGAACCTGGTGGCATTTCGTTTTTGTTTTTGTGCATTAGTTGTGTATTAACATACTTCCTAGAAATCCGTGTTGGAAAATGTTACATCCAACATTTCTAATAATGCAACTTTAACAAAATAAAAATTCCCCTTTAAGGATGAAAATGCAAAACACAGCGTACCTCAAGAATCATCAACAAAGTTGTACATTCAAATGTGTTGCGGACTGCAGATGAGAACAATTTTATGAGTTAATGACTCACACTTTATTCTTTACCTGGCATTACTACAGTTTTGTGCATAAATAATAACAGTATAGACTTTAGATAAAAGCCACATCAGTAACTATTAGTTTTATGATTAGTAATTAGTCATTTGGTAAAGGAATAATCATAAAAACATCTTCCTCTACACGACTAACAATCACATCTAAAGTACAGTAGAGATGGGGGACGACATGACATCATAATCTCTCATACACACACAGAGCAACATCACATAATTGAGCCACAAGAGACAGTCTAAATGACTCCTGCAAGGCCACAGACACAATAGGAAACAGAGGAGAGTAAATCACACACACACACACACACACACACACACACACACACACACACACACACACACACACACACACAGAGCACTCCCACAGACATCCCTGTCCTCATCCTCTTCCTTCGTGACTAAGGAACTTCAAACCTGTAATTTAAGAAATGCTCTGCCGGAGGAATGCAATAAATCTTGTGACAGCAAAGAGAAGCGGAGAGGGAAAGAAGAGGAGGGAAAAAAAAGAGAGAAAAGTGTCAGGCGCGAGTCAGCTTCCTCCTCCGCTGTGTTCGTGTGAGTGTGTGCGTGAGGGCGGGGTGTCGGTGTTAACTGATACAGGATCAAGCTGGGTGGTCCGGGGCCTACACATACACCATTTTTGTGTACAAATAAACTTAACCCCCGCGCTATTGTGGTCACCCCTCCCACTGCTTTTTTTTTTCTCCATCTCTGGTCCTCGCAGCTGCACAGTGCGCACGTGAAAACACCCAGGAACATTTGTGTACGAGGCTGTGCTCCGCCCTCTCAAACAGGGGAAATTGAGTAATTGAAACCTGCTATTAGGAAATAGTAATGATCTGATAATAAGTAGTGTTGTGAAACAATTACAAAGATCTACCTGGAACTGACAGTTGAGGTGATGAACACATATCACTAAAAAAAGATAAAAGAAGAAAAACACCCACATACTGATTCATGGGATGAAGCACTTATCTTTATTTGGACACAATGTACAAAAAAAGCGAATGAGAAGAGAGTGTAGAACCGTCAAGCAGCATCCAGGCTTCTTATTGGTCAGTCAGCCGGTGAATTAGTTGTCCACTGTGTTTTGCTGCTCTCTGATTGGTTAATGAGGTGATGCCACTCCTTCCACGTGGGTCCTAGATCTCCATCAGCTGGTCCGTTCCAACGATCACCTCATTAGTCCTCTCGGCTGAAGAAGAGAGAGAAATGTATTAATTTACGCAAAAAAAATGTTACATCAAAGGCAGTTGGATGAAACCCGTGGCTGGGTATCATTAAAAAAATGATAGATTCAATACCCATCAAGCATTCCTGAAAGAATCCTTCCACATTTTATGCATTCATTTTAGCAGATGCCACAGGCGTGTAACACAGCTAATTTCAAACTTTTTGCCAGGCCAACTCTGTCAAATACACTGCCCTCAACTCATATAAACATAATCCCCCTAAATCATCACTCATGACCCACTAGAAGTATCTGCAGAGTCCCTGCACTCTGCCTGCATTTCATTTATTCTAATGTTTTGCTTCACTTATGATGTTTCTGGGCTTCAGCCTGTTTGGCAGTGGCGTGTAGCCCCCAGCCAATACAGCACACAGGTTTTGGGGTCAGAACTCTTAAAAAAAAAAAAAAAACAGTGACCAAGGTTTCCATCATAGTCTCTGTTTCTTTCCTCTGCTCTCTGTCTGTGAGAGCCGCACAAAGAGTTTTAGACACAGAGACACACAGGCAGGGCAGACCGAGGATCTTCGGTATTTTTATGTGCTATTGGTCAAATTATAAAAAGCAGCTATTCATGGGATGCTGACTGAGGTAACATCTAAAAAGAGAAAAACAATCTGACCTGGCCTAAAATAACAGAATGTGTCGGGAGTCTGGACATTTTGATGATTTATGTTTTCAAAACTATTACTGAAGATGAATACGGACTTCAGACGTAAAGGACCTTCCCACTGGGTTTTGTATGTACCATTAAAAGCACAGAGTGATGTTTTTGCAAACCAGTTCGTGCTATAAAACAGCAGTTTTTGAATGCATCCCTAATTCTGCGAGCAAGTACAATGTGTGATATACATGAACGCCTCGGGTTTCATGCCGTCCTGCATTCTCTCATTGGTGTCAGTTACGTGAAAAAAGGTACAGACAGTGAAGAGGAAGGCTGCTTGCTAGCAATAATACATAAACAGTTCACAATTTTAAAAATTTGAAAATTCGGGTTTGCAAATGTCTCATGGCAACTTTAGAACTGACTAAGTGTTTCATGGTGTGCAAGCTCTGAGAGCTAAGTGTAAACTTTCTGGCATTAAAACTTGTTTGGCTGGTGACTGTCAACTCTTGAGTTAAAGAAATTTGTCTTTTCATTTTGAACCTTATGATAAGACGCTTCTGTTGGTTGGACATGCCTATTTATTCTGGGTGTGTTTTTCGTTTTTTTTCTTCCTTCTCTTTTACTAAATGCATCAAGTCATTTCTGCATGTTGCTTTTGATACCATACTGAGATGGAAAACAACGGTTGCCTGACAGGTAGGAAATCAATGTACATGTAATTTGTAGTTAATGAGCTACAACATGCATATCCACTGTATGGTTCTTTCATTTATCTGAAATCAGTCCCAGAATATTCAGTGTGGTAAGACTTAGGTCACCCTGACCGCTACCTGAACCTCGCAAAAAGAAATAGATGATGCTTGAAACCGAATCTGCCAGCATTTTCTCACTATCTCCCTCAACCCAGAGCTAGTTCAGCATGAGGAGAACAGCCGCCGCCGCTCCTCCCTCCGTCCCACCATCTCCGAGCATCGGTACTGATCCAAAGCAAACGGTGGCAGAGAGTTATGTTCCATCCACACAGACAGGTTTTAGTGTGAAGGAATCTGTTGCTCAGAACGAGTTTATGCTCCGCTGTGTGAAGGGGAGGACAAATGGAGCATGGGACAGCAGGAGAGGGAAGGAGAGGGAGTGACTGGAGAGAAAGGGAGGAGAGGTTACTCAATCTGGGTCTGTTGATTCACAAGTAGCTAAAACAGTGTTTAAATGTATTAAGCCTATATAGTTACATATTTCTCCTGCTGAGCCAGTGATAATATACAGATCCAACTCTGACCTGAATTAAGAAATGAAGGCGAGAAAGCCCCGTCAATGTTTCTGCAGGTTTCAACAAGTTAAATGTAAGACTCTATTAGACCTTTTTTAAAGTAAATATGCAATTTGTGACCTATTTCACAGCCATTCATGAAAAATAAGCTTTATGTTTTCCTGACTTTCCATGCAACGGTGCCTTTATATCCAAAATTCCTGGTTTGTGCATCAGCTTCAAATTTGTTATTTTCAACGGGCTTCAACCAAACACCAAAATACATTTTTTTTTTCCAAAAACACATAAGTAAAATCAAGACTGCGACTGACTTCATATCTCAAGTAACATTAACTTTGTAATCCAATCAATTTGTAAGACCTGTAAAAATTGTATTGAAGAAATTTTAAGGCCTAAAATTCAGATTATTAAAGTTGAAACTTTTTAAAGACCCACAAAAACACCACATATGTTCATGAAGAAGACTGAAGCGCTTATTTTGACCATATATTCTATAGGCAAGTAGTTAAATGTAATCAAGATGCACCATTAAATAAGAAAATAGTGTCAGCGTGTATTTGTATAACATATATGTCCACTGTTTTAATGCATATGTGTGTATTTATCAAAGCACCCAGTGGAGAGGTATGGCTCTTTTAAATATCAACACCTGACAGACCTGTATCTGTGTGTATCTCCGTGTGCATGAGTGTGTGTGTGAGTGTGTGTGTGTGTGTGGCTAACTGTCAGGGTGGTCCTTAGCAGCTAACAGCCTCAGCAGTAGAGAGGGTGTGTAATGTCTTTTGCAGCCTACGGTCAGCCGGCTAGATTGGTGGCGAGAGACACCGCTGAGCTTTCTTACAATAGAACATAAAATAAACAAGAGAGCAGGTTGATCTTTACTGAAATCTGTTATATAGAAGAATCTAATCTGATCCAAGATAGATTAACTGATCGATAAACTGGCAGACGTTGATTCTACCAAAAACTGTCGAGGGATGTTTTGAAGTGGATGACCGCAGACAATATAATTTTTAAAACAGCAAAGCCAAATTATTATTAAATGAATTATTTAAAAAAGAGAGATGGCAGTTGGTTGCTGGTTGCTCTGTAAACTCAACTGCAGCTAAACACAAATGTATGATTTGTACTATTGGAAAAAAAGGGGAAAAAAACAGGATAATCAAGAAAGCAATCCAGCACTCCAAAAAATAAATGGTAACGAAATTAAAAAGGCTTTAATATAGTGGCTAACTCATTTAAAATGCCAACATGTTTCAGCCACTACAGGTCTTTGTCAGTGGTTTGAACAATGCTTTGTTCGAAGCCTGGATTGCCCCCTTCGCAATTAATTAGTTTGCCCTTTGCTCTCATTTTCTATCTTGACAAGTATTATTTTGTTCTATCACACAGGCTTGACTATGATACAAGATTATGAGCAAAGATGAGGCAAAGAGAAAACAAATCTTACGTCTTAGGTTTGATTTTTTTTATTTGTTTTTTTGTGACTCTGCTCGGGGGGAATCATGAACAACTCCTCCTGCCAGTCGTGGAAGAAAAGTTGTTCTTCATGAGGATTCCTCCTTTTTTTTGCTCTTCTGAAAAGTCTTCCCGCATTAAAATTAAAAATAAGAATAAGAGACTGTTGTATGCTGTACATATTGTAAAGCCATCTGAGGGGGAAAAAAGTGCTGTTTTGGGCTATTAAAATAAATTTGTTTTCACTTGATTGTACACGGGCAGACTAAACGATTATTTTCATCAATCTGTCAATCATTTTCTCAATTAATTGATTACAATTCGGTCCATAAAATGTCAGAAATTTGTGAAAAAAAGGTTGATTACTGTTCCCCAGATCTGACGGTGACGTCCTCCAATGTGTTGTTTTGTCCACAACTGTCATAGAGAACTAAAGAAATCAGGAAATATTCACACTTGAGAAGCTGGAATCACAGAGGTTGTACGCTCTACGTTTGGAAAGCCTTTTGTTTTGGGCTATTTAACTACACTTGACCTCGCTTGACCACATACAGTAGATCCCTTATAAAATATCTATTAAGGAGACAACAAGATTATATAATGAGCTCATGGAGTAAAGTGTCAAAATACAATAACAAACACTTGTGTCTGTGCCTCAGTGACAGTAAGAGGGATATTAAAGAACAGAGAGGTTTCTGTCCATCAAAGACAAAAATAGGCTGAAACTTTTCAATTGTGTGACTGAACTTTGGCTATACAGTGTATGCAAAACAATTATGCAACCAGGGGTCCAAGTTTCCAGTGTTCAATAGCATAATGTTAGCAGCTCGTTGCCGGCCAGTGGGAGAAACCTTTGCCAAAAAAAGCTGAAGTTTTGTTGCAGCGATCGCTCACTGGACGCAAAAAAAAAGAAAAAAAAAGTCTCAACGGTTTCAAACATTTTTAGACGAGTTTAGCTCAAATTCACGCTGTTGTTACTTAGAGCACCCTGTTGTTCACTCAATTAGGCTGCTCAGTCTGGTAGCCGAGCTCGCTCTCTCTTTCTCTATATGTGCGTGTGTGTGTGCCTGTGTGTGTGTGTGTGTGTGAGTGTGTTGGATGTGGCTGGAGGCTGCTGCTGTTGAATTCCGGGTGGTCCTGTTCTGGCCCTGCTCTCTAACCTCTCCATCAATGTGACACACACACACACACACACGCATGCATGCATGCACATACGCGTGCATGCACACACACACACACACACACACACACACACACACACACACACACACACACACACTGAGCTAGCTTTGGGGACAAGAGGATTAAGGAAATAAAAAAATCTCTGACAAATCTCTCTATCACACAGACTTCAGAATTAAGAAACTTTCCTGGTTGGCTTGAACACTTGGCACTTACACACAGATACCACACACACACAGACATTAACACCTTGTCTGAGTCAGACACAGAGAAGTGCTGCAGCTGGGTGAAATAACATAATTAATAAGCTACTTTGTCTAAACTTTGTTTATTTTGTCTTCCCTTTTTGTGTCCCATTTGATTTAATTTGGGGGGAAAAAATGGTCAGTGCTCGTTTTGCTACATTCAAATTCCAAAAATGCTTAAAATGTAAATTTAGTTGGACTAATGAGACAAAAGAGGTTGCGATGAGGCATCATGTGCTGACAATCACTAGGAGAAAAACTTAAATATGAGGCGCAATCAATAAAATAAATGAAATGTATGAATCAAAGATTTTAACAGCATTATTTTGTGCGTGTGTTTATGCTTGTGGACTTCACCTCCTTGTTCAATCCGTTGTCCATTTCCCACCAGACAGTATTTGAGGTCTGCCCCTCGGCCGATGACAGCATTACTGCAGATCACGCTGCCCTGGATGTTACACCTGGAAATCAAACACATGCACACAGATCACATTAATTGCAGCCTGCTTCGATTTTTTTGAACAGTAGTGGCTCCCAACCTGGAGGGTGTCGGGACTCCACATGAGGTGGGGCTGCAACTAAAGATTATTTTCCTTATTGATTAATCTGCTGATTATTCGCATGATTAACTGATTTATCATTTAGACTATAAAATGTAAAACAAATGTGAAAGTAACTTTCCAAAACCAAAAGAATCTTTATGGTCATAAATAACAGAGAAAAGCAAAAACCTAACATACACTTACCTACACTTTTTCTTCTTTGTAGAATAGTTCATACTATTCATCATTCGTACTCCAGTTCATACTGGACTCAAAAACTCTTCAAATGAAACATTTGTTCATTGCTCATGTCCACATAACCAGTGCTGTGCCAACACATTTTTCAATTACTTTTGTGTACATGGACACAAAATTTCATTTTTTTTTGCTGAAACTCAGCACCATTTTAAAACTTATATATTATTTACTGTGATTTTCATTCTGTAGTCAAATTAGCAATAATAAACATGCAACTTCCGGTTAAAGCTTCACCATATAAGTCTTGATTATGTTCAGGAACAAAAAGTACTCGGTTAGGTTTAGAAAACGATTGCAGTTTTGGTTAAAATAACTACTTTAATAACAATCAACACTGAACTGAACCCCGGTCTCTTGTGTGAAAGAAAGTGAAAGTGTGTTGCGGGCTATTACTTTGAAAATTTGAGAATATTGCCAATTTATATCCATGCACACAAATCTATAGATTACATTTCGTGACTGTTTCCTGAACTGGCATAAAAACTGGGCTGGATGTAGAGTCACAAGAAGATATTGCTTCATTTTGTCACAAGACAAAAACGTTGGGAACTGCTGGTCTCCAGGCTACATTAAACTGATTAAATTAAAATGCCAGTTTATTATGTACACTTGGCTAAAAATAAGTCTAACGCAGTCTAATACAACAGACCTGTAATAAATCCTACCATCATGAAAGTTTAATGTTCAGTTTTCGTTCTGAGAAGCTTGATTTAACTTTTTGGTAGAAAGGGGGAAAAACACATTTATCAATAATGAATCATTCACAGCTACTCAAGAATATCCTTAAACCTTGAGTTGCTACATACAGTGGTGAGCTATTGGCTCATTTCTGGTCTTGAGTAATTAAAGAATCATATTTTGCTGGGAATTGGTTTAGTAGTGTTAAAACAGGATTTTCCGACTCTGCTGTTTGCTCTTTGGGCCCGCTGGAGATTCGAACATGTTTATGGTTCATGTTCTGTTTTCTTCCTCGTACCTTATGTACACACGCACACACACACACTTTCACACATTCATACTGGGAGCTGCCCAGTGCTGCCACAGCCTTCCACTGTTGGCTGTTCAGTTGTGGAGCGAGCGCCACACTGGAGGTCAAGCTGACAGTAGGAACATTCAGCCTGTTTCCCCATCAGGGATCCTCCCACCTGCTCCGAACACTCAAACACATCCAATCAACTGAACTTAATGACAGCACATTAACATATATATTAAAGAACAACAGCACAGTGCTGTGCTGTGTGTGTGTGTGTAAGACATTGTTGGCCTCGTGTTACACTCTTAGAAATAAGGGTTCCTAAAGGGTTCTTCCTGGAAGGCTGAGATTCTACCCCAGACCCATTTATCTCTGAAGAAAGGGTTTGTTCTTCAAGAGACATGGATGTTCAGAGCCTCACCCTTAAGACCCTCTATTGAGCTCACCTTGCTTGAGTTCTAGACGAAACCCTCGAAATTTAAAAGGGTTCTCTTTAGATCAGCCTGGCTGGGTTCTGTATGAAATCCTTGGAGTATAAAAGGGTTCTTGGTAAAACCCCCTTGGGTGGGTTCTAGATGAGATCCTTGGAATATACCCTTAGGTGGCTCCTAGATGAAATTCCTGGAATCAGAATCACTGTTATTTCATTTTTTTAAATAAATTGCATACTTTAATGTCTGCTTCTCACTATTTTTCCACTCTATGAGTCATTACTTAAACTAATAATAATAAAGTGTAAAGGTATTTAAAACCAGCCCTTTGAGAACAACCATAATTCTGATGTGGCCCGGAAAGAAATTGAGTTTGACATGCTTGTTCTATGGGGGCAAGCCAAAGAACCTTATATGGTTCTAGCTAGCACCTTCATTTCTACGAGTGTGCAGTCCCACCTGAGCCGGCAGTGCCAACCCACCGCGCACGCTCACATTCAGCCAAACCATCACCATAAAATTCTTGGAGGGGAGACACAGACAGTCTTGACACAGACAGTGTGTGTCCTGTGTCGGCTAACCGTGGAGGGCGTGTATGTGTAAGCGTGTGTGTGTGTGTTCGAGAATGTGTAGCTTGGGGAGCCCGGTGGAGAACACATGTTGGTCTTGCCCAGGCAGTGACGCACACACACTTGGCCCTGTGCACCTCACACACAGACAGGTTTGTATTGGCCCATTCTATTCAGGTGGTTAGGCCTGGAGGGAGAGGGAGAAAGGAGTGTGTGTGTGTGTGTCTGCGTGTGTGTGTGTGTGTTTGTGTGTGTCTGTGTGTGTGACTACCCTGGAGGTGGCGGTGGTAGTTGGTGATGGGAGATTACAAGATTCAGAGTTTTGTAACATTAGAGAGAGAGGGAGACCACCAAAGAAGCTTCGGAGCTGAAACACCACTAATTACTAACACCAGGGCTCCTCCTTGCCATGACCCCCCCATCCTCCCTCTCACACACACACATACACACACACACACACACACGTCAACCCCCACCTCCTGTGCCAACCCCCCTGTAAAGTTGACCCCTACTATCCCCCTTCCCAAACACGCAGCGCTTTGTCAACAAGTTCTGGTCAGCTCCAAACAAAGAAACCAGAAATGCGAGGGGTTTCTGCGACATGGCCGGGGTCTGCTAATCCCCTCACACTGGCTCTTTCTTTCCTTCTTTCTCCTTCCTTCTTATGTCCTCAAAAAAAAAGAAAAAGAAAAGAAAGAATTGCAATTTCTTTCTTGCGTGCTAGCTTGCTTTCCCCTCCTCGCTTCTTTCTTCCCTTCTCCCATCTCTCTCGTTCTTTCATGCCTTTGTGCGTGCACCTACATGGGCATGATGAGGGTCCCCACGCTGGCTGGCTGGGGTCCCTGAAAGGCTTAAGAAGAGATGGAGAGAGACAGCAACAGAGAGGAGAGAGATGGCGTTGAGGCCTCGATGGAGAGAAAAGAGAGGGAGGAGTAAGAAATTGAGATAAAAGAAAAGGAGCCTGTGAATGAATAAGTGCATTAAAATCCAGACTTGAGGCCAAGATGAGTCTCTTTCCACCGCAGTTTCTGGCTAAGAGACGGAGCAGATCTATCTACATGCTAATTCTACAGTAGCTATACTGCAGCTCTCTGTACAAATCCTCCTTTGTTGCAACAAAGCAGTCAATTTGACCACTTTATCTACCTTTATCTACATATGGCAATCCTGATGTGCAATAACATGGCTGATCATGATGCAACACTATTCAGACAGGGGTATGTAGTTAAATTATAATGTGACAAATTCAATATCTGCCACAACCTGCATGGCCCTTCTAAGATTCCTCACTCAAGAAGAAATTGTTATTCCCTCGAGGTGCATTAAGGTGATATGCCAGCTGAAATAAAGTTGACATTTTCCAAAAAATAAGTTAGGATAGTGCTTTGACAAAAAGTCCACAATAAGATATTAAAAAAAAAAAACAAAGAAAAATGACAACTTAAATAAACGGGCTTTATCAAATATTAAATCTAATATGTTTTTTGTTTGTATAAATATGTTTTTCCTTTAAACTTAAAGTGCTTCTGCTGTCATTCTTTAATAAAATAAAAGAGCCAGCCATGACCTAAGCATGTGCAAAAAATTGGCATGAATTGTCTGTTTTGTATGCACAATTCCAAAACAATGCATCAGTCAGTAGCAGTCCTTCTATAAAATAAAATTCAAATGAACCATTTTAATACCAAGGCTGATATTGTCACAGCATGGCATTGAGATTTTTTTTCATTGGAATAGTGAATATACTGTTACATATCTAGTTTCTACTGTTTCCACTGCTGATGAGAATTTCTAGCACATTCTTTGGTAGTTCAGAAAAGCAGTTATGAAAGTATCAAAGTTATTAAAAAAAAGATCTGAAGGCCCATTCAAGACCTCGTTTCAGTTCAGTCTTTACCTGAAACTTTGCTTGTAACAAAACCAGACAGTGTTCAGTGACCTTTTCTATACCAGCACTGTGTGCATGCTAATTTCAAAAAAAAAATTATAGTGCCATGTTATTGAAAGAGGTATCTATTTTTTATGTTATGAGTATTGTAATGAAGATTAAAATTATGTTATCATGACAACTCTAGATAGAACAGCACTAAACAAACTTGACGAACAAGACAAGACATATACCCTCACTAAGAGCTAGTCCTTATGAACTCCTGTTGTACAGAGAAACTTTCTGCAAATGCACAGAACTTTATTTCCTTTGGAGAAATTCCAGAGGATCATATTCACAGGATAGCATTCTCAAATATGTCAGAGTGAATTAGAATGGATTGTGTCCAAAATGATGTAAAAATACCTCTAGAAGATTTCCATTTGATGAAATGGTTCTACCATAAAAACATTCTACCATAAAGCTACTGAAATTGGGGAAACCCTAATAAATGACTTAATAGATCATCAAAATGAAAATTAACTTTGATTAGCTGGTATTGATGAAACTTATCAATCCGTCATTTCAAAACTACTTAACTTCCCAACAGAATTACAAAATAGCCCAGACATTTGCTGTCTGGACTTCACCTTTCAAGCCCCTGCGGTGCTCCTCAAATTCCATAAGCAGTGGGAAACTTGCTATTGGCGAGTAAATTAGCGGCTAAATGAAATATATGGATGTTGTGTGTTTCACTTCAGCAGCTTTGTGTTTGTTTGGAACTGATCTCTGGCTGGTTGCACACCAATAGATGCATTGTTAACTCAGCGGTCCCTGTTTGACCCCACAGAGCCCAGAAAACAAAACCTGTTACACCTCCCATCAACGGACACACACATGCACAAGCATCTGCCTGACACACACGCACACACACACACACACACGTTCGCACACAGGAGCACCCAGAAAATTCAATGGAAAGATATGCAATGAATGAAGAATGAGGCATACCACTGCTTTTATATGTAAAGACCAAACAGTGTTAATAGATGACGGGAAGGTTTTTGGGATAGTGAGACTTAAATGGTACAATTTCAATAACGTAAAAATATGAAAATTTGAATTGAGATAAAAGATGTTTTTCCTGGCAACATAAGCTTTTATTTTGAAATCTTTGTTTACTAAATTCCACTGCATGCATGTACTAACTCGACCCCTAGCAAAAGTTGATGTGAGGAGTGAAACTTAAATTCATAAACATGCCTTGAAGGTTAATTTTTTTTCAGGCTAAATTAATGTGTTTGCAGCAGCACTTCAAAGTACATATCATCAACGAGTGTGTGCATGTGTGTGTAGAGATGTGTGTGTTCTCACCCCTCCTCGATGGTAACCCCGTGCATGATGATGGAGTTGGTGACTTTGACCTTCTCTTTGACGGTGGTGGAGCTTCCGATGGTGGACCTTTTTATGGAGGTTTTATCTGCTACCTGACACATCGCTCCAATGATGCTGTCTGATCCCATCTGAGGACACACACAAACAGTAACATTACGCAGACATAAATACACACACAGGTCTCTCCAGTGATGATAAAGTGCAAATTAGACTCAGATCATAGTGAGTGAGCTGTGATGCAGCACAATTAGCAAGGCTGTTGATTAAAAGGGAATGGTAAGATAACAGAAAACTGAACAAATATGAATCTGAGTTGTTGACTGACTGATGATATTTCTACTACCACCACTAAGACCACCAAACATTCCATGTTGGTGGCCCCCTGTGGCCACCAACACAGCGTTAAAGTTCCACGGACATCCAGATTTCTTCACACCTTTTAGTTCAACACCCTACAAAAACAGCAAACAGTACTTGCTGCCGCCATCTTACCAATATGTTAGGGGCGGCTGACGTATGGGTTTACTAAGACTACTCAAACTACTAACCGGGTACCCATGGGATCAGTGCTTACAAATGTTACAGGACAACATTATAAATTACCTGACATCTCTCAGAAATGACAGCAGATGGGTGGACTGCTGGCTCCTCAAACAGCTTGGGGGCCTAATAGGGAGAAGACAGAGGAGAGGGCGGACAAGAGGTTAAAAAAGAAAAAAACTTTAGTGATGTCTGGAGAGATTGATGTCAGCATAGGGCTGAAAGATACAGCTGAAAAATGTATAATGATAAAATGTTTGGTTTGGTTTCAGTCGACATCGATAATTATATAATTTTTTACCTGTTTTTAATGAAGAGCAGGAGGAAGAAAGTTTGATTTAACCACTTTATTCAGACTTTTTTATACAGACTTTTCATTTCCTCTCTCCACGCTGTTTACGTTGTTGTGTCACATGTTCAACTGAACGCACACTCCATTATTAAGGGAAATGATAGGCGGTTTATGAGCCAGGGGATATTAGTCATGTGCTTTCAGAGTGGTTTGTATTTAATGCATTTAACTATGGAACTTTTCATTCAACAATTTTCTTATTGCTATTGATGATTTGTTTATTATTGCTACTAATTATTGCCCAAAGCTAATTATGGCCATAGCTTTTTTTTTGACTAATTACCAGTCCAAAACTTCAAGATCAAATGACTTCAAATGCCTGTCACATATGACAAAGGGGCAAACTGTTATATTTAAGAGGCTGGAACCAGATCTTAGTTCTAATATTTGATGTAGTGAAATTAAAGCTATTTATACTTGTAGAAATCTAGGCACTGAACTCCCTCCAAGCATACGCATTACACTATAAAGAAGATGTATATCTGAAAATGTGTATTTAACACAAACCCTTGATGGAGCAGGGTGATGTCAGACTCACCAGACGGTTTGCTTCTATGTAAGCAGCTAACGTGTTGACGCGGTAGCATGGGCCCTCGTCCATAATGTGAACGTAGCAGCGGAGTTTTCCTCCGTGGTAAGCCTCACTCATGTCACCACGGTGGTCGTTCCAACAGGAGCGCTCCTGGGCCAGCTGGAGGAGAAGCTCATCTCGTGATGAGATGAGGAGCTCTGGACAATAAAGACAGAGGAGGAGAGAGAGGAAAAACAGAGTGAGGAGCTGAAATGATGATACATACATGCTGTGTTGGGGGATTACGCATGCCTTGGGAAAGACAGAGGTGAACTTCTTTGTCTGCTTTTTATAAGGCCTGTCTTATGAATAAGATCAGAGGTGACAGTTCTGTGGCTGTTAAATGTTGTCTTGCCTCTGACTTTAATGTGTGAAGCTGTGATGTCACTGACCATGATTTGTAGAGCCGTCATTCTTTTTCTGGTTCTGATCCTCTGCGTCGTCTTTGATTTTCTGACTGTTGGTTGTTTTGGAGAACTGCTTCCGCACCAAATATGGTACCAACTCACCGCGGATTGACGAGATGAACCTACGACACAAGATGATAAGACGAGATTTCAACATGCTGCCAGTGCCAGTAAGTATCCTACAAAGTCATCAGTATCGCACATAAATGGAAAGTCAATGATCCCAGTTTAATCCTGGTTTAATACTAAATGAACAAGTGTGAAAATTAGTTTGTGGGGGAGCTATTTTCTGTGACCCTGTAATTATTTGATTCCTTGTTGACATGTCCTTGGCAAATGCTTTGCTGCCATTTGTGCTCAACATCTGATTCTATATCAACAGAGAGGTAAAGGAAAAAATTGTGCCAAAAAAAAAAACAAAAAACGGCACTACTTTGAAGCCACAGACATTGAAAGTGAAGAGATGGATTCATTCATTTGGCTACTGCAATTCAAGTTCACACACTACTTCATGTCACGTGGACAGGACACTAATGTCAAGAGTTGAGCAATTATCATTATATATCTAACATAAACTCCAGATTTTCTGTCCTCAATATGTTCTGAGTTTAACAGAAAAGAAAAAAAGGGGGATGGACATCACACAAATTATAACAGAAAATCTGACAAATTATAAAAGTTATAAAAGTTTCCACTACTATAAAAAGCTCTAAAAGATCGAAGTGGTGGTTCAAATGTGCTTCTTAACCGTGACCTGCTGCCACTTTTTTGCTTCTTAAAAAATAATTACTTAAATCAACATCAACATTAGAAATGACATATTTATGAGAGCAGGTAAATGTCTGTTTCTGTTGCTATTTGCGTGGGGTCATGTTGTACAAGTTGATGCCTGCACTATAGCTGGTAAACAGGAGGTTAAATGATGATTGCGTATCATTACTGTAATTGAGTAGTAGCAGTGAATTGAGGCAAAAGAGACAAGTAAAAAAAACTGTAATGAAAAAAAATCAGTGAATGATGTACAATGTACGTATTGTTATTGAAAGTACATCTTTTAAACATTTGGTAATGACAAGTAGAACCTCAGCTTCCTCACTTAAAACACAAGCGGATGAAGCCGAACGCTGCTTTTAATCCTCTGTGTAAATTAGGAGGAAACTTCCCCATCTTAATTTCTTCTTCCTCTTCTTTGCACTGTGCTGTGCTCAGTGCTCCTCTCCACCACCACCACCACCACCACCACACACCCCAGTCTCCCTCCCTTCACTTGCCCTCTCTTACTTTCTTTTAAAGGGAGATTAGAATTTCCATGTGAATGACAGGAGAAAAACAACAGTTACTCTGTCCATTTCTCTCCATGAGCAAGAGACAGAGAAAGAAGCACGCAGGAGAAAGGAAGAGAGAGAGATGAGCTGTGAAAAGAAAGTCCAAGAACAGCTCTAAAGAAAGAAATGAGTCATCTAACAACATAGATGATATATGGTGGCGGCAGAGGGTGCCTTAGTGATGTAATGACGTGAGATTTATATCAACACCTCTATGGCAAATTACTATGTTGAAGTGCACCCCTTGCCTTAACCAAAAATATTCAGCAGGCGTGAAGAAATGGAGCAGAGTTGGGAGACTTCTGTTTGTTGACTTTAGATTTAGTTATGTGACAACTAAAACTGGCATGGTGAGGACAAACTTAATTTAAAAAACTTAAAACGTAAAAGTGGGCAATAATAGATTTCCACAATCTGGACGTCAGCCAAGCATCCACTTTGCAAAGCTCGAATGTTGGCAAAGTCTCATCATCACCCTGTTTTGAGAAGTTTGGCGTTGTGCCGATCCTGAGCTTGCAACCTTGTCTGGAATGCGTCTGGATCGAGTCCCGTCTTTATCAAAAATGTTTGATACGGTTGTCAGCAGTCTCTTGATGTGCTACCCTTCATCTTCTCTTCAAGTGTGCAAAGCCAAAAACTCAAGATATTGGTCAGAAAGTATGAAGTAGGGCTGAAGAACTGGTCTAAATTAAAACTGCAGTACGACCAAAATCCGCATCACAGGAGCTGAAATGTTTGGATAAAGGAAAATGTGTCACAACATAGCATAATAAATGAAGCAGTGTGCTCCTTATCATATTCTCCAGATTTAAGGGAACATGCTTTTTTTAGTACAGACCCCAGCACATCATCAATCATCATTAATATATATATTTCTTTAGCCAAAATGACATTCAAAAATAACCATTCCTACTAAAATCATAACTCAATGCACAATTGCAATATAATGGAAATGTGAATTATTTTGCACATTGTTCATCTGTACAATGAGGACACACATCAAATATCATCGAAAGAATCAGATCAGGGAAGACTAAGTCCGATCTAATCACTAATAAATACGATTGTGGCACAATAGTTTGTGATACAAAACTGCATTAATGCTGCTAGTGCTTAAATATGTATTAAAATATCAGTTAGTCAGTTGGCTGTATGGGCAGTGAAATGATATGAAGAGTCTTTTGTTCTTGTTTACTATAAAGTAATAGCACGTTGCATATAGTATAGTGCCTGTTGTTGCTGGAGTGGTTATTCAATATGTGTTTTTTGGCCATGAACAGTCAATGGACGAGACCTTCGACTAATGTTTGCTGTGAGACCAAAAAGCTCAGACAGACTGCTTTCCAAACTTAACAGTTTTGTCTTATTTTCCTTCGTGTTCTGGCAATCATGCTGCCTCTAAAGATCCATTACCATCTTTAATTTGGAAATTACTATGCATTTTACCCAACCAAGTTCCAGCGGTTACTCTTTATTACTTTAAGAACATTCTTGTCAAAGCATCTTATACTTTCAAGTTAATTTTATTGGAATCTGCTTGTAAAGGTGACTTATTTATTAATTTAAGGAAGTCTATCATTTGAAGTTTGCACCTGAATCTGTTGGAGAAACATGGTGAAAATCAAAACCCTGGTTTTGAACATTATACACATGAGGAGGAATAACTAATGAATTTTCTATTAAAACTGTTTATTCATACTTTGTGTAGTATAAGTGAGTGTATCAAACCATGAGGCCTTTAGTGACATTACGTCATTACGAACACCAGTTATAAGAGCAGAACATTTTATTACAAGCTGATATCATATAGATCATTTAGATCCTTTCATTTTTTCAGAGTCTAACCCTGTATATATTGCCCGGGCAGCTACAGAAGGCTCCCTGTGATACTGCTCCACTTCAGAGGCTAAAGGCCTAACAGCCTGCCTCAGTGGCACATAGTAAAACAAATTAACACCTCGCTAGAATACCCTGCTAACAGGACCTTTCAAAGCCCTACACACCATGTAACCATGTTTAACACTTGCTACAGATTAAGCAGCAAATGTGAATGTCTGTCTGTCTGTTTGACTGTGTGGGTTCATGTCCGAGAGTATGCAAGTACTTATAACCCACACTGCTCACTATGCACAAATAAACAGGTAATTTTTCTTTTTTTTTTGAAAGATTCAGTGTTAAAAGGAGGTTCTTATTGACTGTCAGTGTACTGGCTACAGTAGATGGTGGTCTGCATGCCCCAAGTTAGGAGAAACAGAAAGCGGCACCAGCTAAGAAGCTAAACAATGAACTGATGTGCACAGGGTCAGTAACAAAAGGTGTTTCAGCCACTTATAAAAAGGTCCACGAACCGCTACCTCATTCATCTCAAAGTAATTTTCCCATCAGAAAATTTTGTCTACCAGCAAAGTTATTTAGTGAAAATATTCTAAGTGGCTAAAATACCTTTTGTTGCTGACCCTGTCCACAGCAGTTCATGGTTTAGTTCCTGTGCTGGTTACTCTACCTCTCTGAACCCCACTTCAAATAATATGAAGTATCCCTTAAAATTCCAGGTTGGATAGCTTCTTGGCTGATTATAATACGTTAATGATGATTTTAAAAAAGTGCAGAACTCACTTGTTCTCAACAAGAAAGTCCACCACGGCTTTTTTCAGACAGTAGAGGTGAGCGTCCACGAGGCCTGTTTTGATGTGCATCCTGGGATGTCTGCAAGTAAAAAAAAAAAACAGGCACAAGAGTCAACAAAAGTGACTTTTTAAATATTCAACAGGTTAGCGTGCTTAGACATACGCTAACATTGAAAGAATGGGTCAGAATTTACACCAAAATATGCATTAGTGGTGTCCCACCGCACTGCATACACACACACCAATTTCATGACAAACAACTTAACCCCGACTGCTAGTTGGAGGACAACTTGCTTTGATTCTTTTCATCACCTGCTGTTTTTATGTTTTATGTTTGCTTCTCATTTACTGAAACCCCTTTTAATTTACCTCCGCTTTGCACATAGGACAGGAACATTTGATGGAAACCAGACACAGCCATAGACCTACATAAAAGTCAGAAAATAGTGACATCTGTCTATTGTCCTGTGTCAGCTACCGCAGAGGTCGCCCCACTGAGCCGCTGCCATGAGACAGGTTTATGTCGACTGGGGATGGGGCGCACACACAGGCACACACATGCACACAAACACACACACACACACACGCATTCATCCATTCACACATCTACTCACACAAGGACACATGGTGGCCTGAGTTTGGACATGTGACATTTATGAAGCGAGAGCCAAAGAAAACCATTTTATCCTACAGGTTCCAATCTACCCTCAACCCTTCATCCTCTGCGACGATCCATCCTCCTCTTCCTCTGCCCTTTCAATCTTTACATCATAAAACCTGTGGGGTGCATTGTTCCTATAAAAGGACCATACCACTGCTTTTACATGTTTTAGCCCATTTACTACAAATCACATGCACCTTCCATTACTGCTAACCATTTTTCAAAAGCATGCTGCAGTGATTTAGATTTTTAAAGTTGTAAAAGTAGATTGATTTGAAAAGCCTGCGTCTCATTACCACACAACAATAACGTAACTTTAACAAAATTAAAAGCAGACATAACGATGTTCAGATCTGAACAAGCCGATTCATAATATCATACTGAAATCAATAGAAACTAATGGCCTAGGAAATAAATATCTGAGATTCTATGTTATGTACAATCAAAACAACCTGGTTGGTAGCCAAAACTAAAAATTATGTCTCCCTTCTGCCAGTAGTATGGGCGTCACCAAAGTATTCGTGTAACACTGCAATTGGAGCTAATATCTTAGCATGGCAACTCTGAGTCAAAGTTGTACTTGCCTGACAGGCCCATAAAATAAAGCTGCCTTAATGAGGTGATGGATGGGCCATCACAAGCCAGCAAAACAGCTTCAGTGCTTCTTGCCATTGATTGTACAAGTCTTTGAAACACTACATGAGAGATGAATAATTCTTCCAAAAGATATTCCCTCGTTTAGTGTTTTGATGATGATGAGAGCAGAGAGCACTGTCTAAATCACTCATAGGTGCTTAAACGGGTGACGGAAAAGTTCATGGCATGTGATTCAGACCATTTGACTCATCGTTAGGGCTGTACCGAATAGTTTCATTCTTTGATACACTGAGATTCTCTCTCGAAACGACGCAGAAAAGCCAATAATTGGAAATTTAACACCCAGTTCTCCTTACGGCTGAACCAACTGGTCTGCAAAATCTCACAAATGTAAACATGTGCATTGTGTTTGTTTTGCTGAGGACGGCTGAGCGTGAGCAACCACAGATGGATACAATCCAACTGAAACCCCTTGGCTTAAAGCTAGTCTATAGAAGAATTTTGGCATCTATGAAGTTGAAGGGAAAAAGCTAATACTTCATGTTTTAAAAGAAGCAAACAGACACAGGGAGAAAAAAATAAATCATATACAGATTATAATCACGTATAAATAATTGATGCATTGATGCAAAGTGGAATCAAATTAAATTGTGACATGCCAAGAGATTCCTGCTCCTAGAAGACACCTCTACAGCAGATATCTCAGGAACTTTTTTGAATCTGGGGTGACCTGTCCCTTTAATTTTTTACCCATCTGTATATTGTCAAGTTCCATACACGTTTGCCAAACCAGCTGGTTCCTCTTCTTGTTGTTAATTTTCTTTTTCAGCCAGAGCTGCCTGCACTGCTTGACTAAATCGGCTAGACATCAGTACCAGCAGTATTTTGTCTAAATAAAAAACATCGTTACATACACAGGGTTGTACGTGATTTTTTTTTTTGACAATTTTTAGTGTATTTGAACTATGTTTTAATTCTGTGCAAACTCCCAATAAAGCTGAATTTTACATTATAAAGACTTTAAATAATAATCTTAAGAAAACTTCTTTCCTAGGAGTACCGTGGAATATGTACACAGACATGAACAATAATGAATAAATAAATGTCAAATAAAATATCTGTAATGATCCAGGACAGGATATTGGAAGTGAAATGGGACTGAATGAAAAATGAATAATGAAAACAGTAAAACTCTCTCTCTTTCTCTGCCCCTCTGTTTCCTTCCTCTCTCTTTCATCAAAAAACTCTTTTCCAGCTCTCCCCTTCATTCAACCCTCTGTCTCTCTCCTCACCAGGCTTGCAGTATAACCGGAGTGACTCACGAGGATTGCTTGGTCACACATATTTTACAACCAGATGCTGAAAGCCATAAATCAAACTGTGTGTGTGTCCGTCTGTGTTAAGGTATTTTATTCAAAAGCATAAAAACACATGTGCGTGCACACACAGACACGCTCTGTGGGTGTTTGTCAAATGTATTTATTCATACAACATTTCCCAGGTGTGTGCCTGTGTGTATGTGTGTGCGTGTGTCGTGGGCTTAAAGTGGAATTTATGGGAACACCCAGTATGTGACATCACTGTTTGGCACCTGCGGGTGGGCAGTAGAGGGAGAGCCTACAGAGAGAGAGCAAGAGAAGGAACAGGTGCCCTTAAAAGCCAGCACAGTGAAGAACAGATATGAGCGATGTGAAGGACATCAGGCTTTTCATTCATAATAAAAACACGTTTTACAGCAAAGTGACGTCTCACAATCAAGTACTAGTTCCAGTGCACCCAGTCTGACCACAGTCACTGATATATCCAGCTGGTCAATACAATCTTTAAACTAATTTCAGCTTGACGCACACCGTGTTCAACTAGTGATTATCAAATTAATTTCAGCCTGGTGTCTTCCTTATAGTGCAGCAAGGAGGTTTTTTTTCCTCACAAATCAGCACTCCATTTTTCCCCAACATGCAAAAATTCATTGCAACATGCTGCTTTGATTCATTAATGTGCTGTGCCAGTGCTGTCAAAGATGCTCTATATAATAAAATAAATTATATATAATATAAGATAACGCATTATAAGCTCCGCCATTAGAATACATTTCCTGTCCTTTAAGTGGGCCGGGTCAGAAGTGATGGAAGTGTTGTGAATGTTGTGTGGATGGATGAAAGCAGATATAGTATTCTAGATACAGTACTAATTTAACGTATCAACCTTTTAAAAAACAAAAAAACAAAAAAAAAGATAAATGACGACATATAATGGCAGTGAAGTTTGTTGTTTTTGTATTTTGGGTGTGGTGGGTTTATGAGAATGATGTGTGGGTGGGTCAGTAAGTGAGAGCCTTATGCTTACGCTGGTGATTATGGGGTAAAAAGAATCGGTCATAATCTGCGCTCATGTTCATTTCTCCCACTGGAGTGAACAGAGTGAGGACCTGCCGCTAGTCTCCTAAAAGGGCGGGATACAGGAGATGACTCCGAAACGCGCCATCTCCTTTCTACGATGTGATCGAGCAACAAATCACCTGCTGACTTGAATCAGACAGATTCCTGGTGCATCCTCACTCTCTCTAATTATCAACTGAGTTACTAAATGGCATTTTAAACAGTCACCTCACCCTTTGGATCTTTTGCTGTGTGATGTAGCACCACTGCTCATATTGCAAGAAGCTTAATAAGTCCATTATTACCTTTCATGAGACTAATTTTAGCAGAAGCACTCTCCATTTCAGGTGAGGTTGCGCCTCCACTATAAAACACTGCAGGAAATCCTGCATTAGCAACTGCAACTATTACTGTGATTTGCTTAAGAGATTTGAAGCACTCAAGGGGGTAGCGATTTAAAAAGCCTTCAATAACACATGGCTATTTAGTCATAATACCAGTTAAAAAACATACCTACATGCTTCAGCTATTAAGGACTTTGTCAGGGACCCTCAGCAGCACTCTATGCAGATTGTTTTGTGAGTATCACAGTGAGTTTTTGATGCAGAAAGGAAAATGCTAGCCAACAGCAAAAAATAAGTGATGTGACACTAGCGAGTGAGTCAGTTTCTGTGAATACCTAAAAACAGGTAACAAAACCAACCTTCTCCAAAATACTATGACCTCCAGATCAGAGTCGAGCAGAGGTAGGGTATGAAAACACACAATTTAAGGTCAGAAGATTTCAGCAGTGGTCCTACTTGTGCCAGTCCTTGCACTGACATACAATTAGAGCCCAAAAGGTTAATTTAATCCTTACAAAATATACAACCTTTCACTGAAATACTACTTAGGTACTCTTGAGTCTTCACCAGCAAAACCAAAAACAAAAGAGTACACAAAACTAATTTATACTGTATAGAAAATTCTAATATATTTCTGATACAGGTTGGCATCACCGAGGTTTTAAACTGCAAAATCCAGACTCTCCTCGTCTTCGATCCTAAAATTCTCAAATCAAGAAAGTATTCACGCTGAACATTTGGAAGCTAAAACAGTTTTCCCTTTTTAATGAGTTGCGAGCCGGTTTGATTCATAAGCACTGGCCACATGAAACTTTATTAGTTTACACATTTTTTAACAGAATCCAACTACAACAAACATCTCGAGTTTCCCAAACAAGGGTAAACATGTTGCTTTTCCTGAAAACAGCGTCATGTGACTTCTGGTTGCTGCGAGCGCTGTAGAGCTCGGTGTCAAGGGGAGGAGGAATTTAGTGCCTCTGCAGGCAAGGATGACTCAACCCTTGGATTAATGACCGACTACTAAAGTACCACTAAAGTCCTCAGTGGGAGAGAGGAGTCACATCTCTCTCGCTCTCAAACACACACAAACACACACAGCATAATGTCTTATTTAGTTACAACTAAAACCCCACAGCGGACGATGACTCAGACGCAGCAGATTGACTGTTAATACCCTCATTAGTCAGGTTTCCACGACAGAGCCAACAGGGCTGAAGGGCTTACGACTTATTCAGGGCATTCAACGATCGCCTCCAAAATAAAATGTGTGTGATTCCCTTAATGCCATGCTAGTTAAATAGATGCTTTCTTAACTGAGCTGACTCACATATTTGTACCTGTGTTATAAGCTTAAAGTGCACATGGCCCTGCTGGTGCAGGAAAGTTACTCTTCAGATCAGTGACAAAACCTGCGCATTCGGTATGTGGGATCATAGACACAGTGTATCATATATTTTTTGTTTATCTATGAATGTCAGAAAATAGTAAAAAAAAAAATTAGTAGTTTCTAAGAGTCAAAGGTCAGGTCTTTTCTGTTGGACAAACAGTCCAAAAGATATTCAATTTACAGCATTACAAAACAGAGAAAAGCAGATAATCCTCACGTTTTAGAAGCTGCAGCCAGCACGTGTTTGCCTTTTTTGCAAGTTAAACGATGATTAAACGATAATCGAAATAGCTACATTAAATTTCTGCCAACAGACTAACTGATTAACTGACTGTTTCTGATTATCAAGCCCCATAAGTCATTTTAGCATCTGACTGAATTTCAGGATGGTCAGGCATTGTTTGCCGTGCAGGGTACAGGAGGGAGCGAGGACTGATCAGCTGCTCCTGAAAGAAGCTGAAGTTGCCCTGGGTGTTTTATTTTCTATTTTACACATACAGCACTCAGGTCATTCCTTGACGATCGGACCGTGCAATTAAAGCACATAACTCGTGGACCTTACATCACAGACGACTGACTTGTACAGTAGGAGAGGAATTTAACAACAAATCTTACAGTGTATGCCCAGCTTAATCATTTCAGGCCTAATGTTTATGTTTTTAAGTATCAGAAATGACAAGCAGCAGAAAAAGGGGAAATGAAAACCAGACTGACATGTACGCCAGCACTTAGATTTTAGCTTTCGAAGCTGCCAAATGATTCAGACGTTCTGACATTTTCAAAAAACACTAAAGAGCCAGCAAGTAAATGAATATCCATAAAACAAATAAAGCAGATACACAAAAGAACTGATATATGAGCATATAAATAGCAAATACTAACTTTTCCCTTTCTGGCTTTGAGTCTACATAGACATTAGTAACTTGTATATTGTCAAATCAATTTTATTTATATAGCACCAAATCAAAATGGAAGCTATCTGATGTCAGTTTTCATATAGAGCAGGTGTAGACTGTACTCTTTGTAATGTTGTTAGTCACCCAACAATTCCCACCAGGAGCAAGCACTCATAATAAAAAAGTTATGTAGTAAACCTGTTTAAATACGCTTACTTTGTCCATAAAATGTGTTACTGCATTAATATGATCCTGCCCTTTTTGTTACACTGCGATGGAAGTCATTTAATTTTTGGAAGGTACCACAGGAGCATGTGGTATTTGTGTTGATTGGGTTTTAGCCCCTCTGCCTTGTGCCATCATTGCTAACAGATGCAAGCAAACTCCAGGTCCAATATCTTAAAGGTCACTGCAGTTAAGATATGCTTCTCAAAAATGCTCGGTAGCTTTTATAATGACTTGAACTGTGCAAAAAAAACTATCACAAGCAATCACGTCTACCATATTAGAAAAGGCACATGATGGACAATATTGGTTACGTATGGATGTAAATTTGTGATTTTTTACTGACTGTAACTAACGGCATTAGTCGAAAAGAGGGACCTCAGTGGTTTTGCTTGAATCTAACTTATGATCCAAATAATTTTGATTTAGAATCAGCCTATTAATACACGGTCAACCATCCTCCAGGACAAGAGACTCTGACAGGTGGAGCTGTAATGTTCGAGGGGAAGCTCTGTTGGAGTCCTTTCACAGCGTTTAAGCGATTTCCAGGTCAAACAATCTCACATGTGCTGAATATTTTGAGCTAACACACCTCAACCATGTGGAAACAGTAGAGAAGGAGAGGAGGGGAAAAAACGCATAATTGAGGCTGAACAAGGATGAGTGGATATGGAATGGAGATTTGTGTGAAATGCTAATTACCATGGATAAAGGTTACCAGCAGAAACACTGAGCTAAGCTGACGTTAGCGAGATAACCGTAACAATTGTGGTCTCTTTTCCTGGCTTCTTGAATATCTTTGGGTTTACTTACATTATTTTACTGTAACAATAAGAGTTTTGCATCCTTGTAAAGCATTTTGTAGCATAGCATTTGCTAAATTGAAGTGATTGCTACAAAACTCACAATTTGTGCTTTTCACCTGCTAGTCAAGCAACTTCGCAATGGCTGAGTAGATTAACTGAGAATAATGTTGGACTGATGATTTAATGAGATTTAGGATATGGGTAGACAGGCATGCATTCAACATGTCTATAGGCACAGACAGAAAGCCAGGGTAATATAAGATAGGCATTACTAATTGTAATTTTGGAATCAATTCTTATTTGAAATTGGTTCTCAATACCCAACGCTAGACGGATGAAGGCATGCATGAATGATTGTGTGGAAGGATGCGGATGAGGGAAAGATGGCTGAAAGAATGAAGCGAGGAGGAAAAAGTAACTCCAGAAACAAGAGACAGAGTTTTAACTGAGACACGTTTAAAACTATATAGAATATTTTCACATTTGAACAGTGAATTGATGGACCCTGTGAAGAATGAGGAGCTGATATTTCTATATAAACACAAAACAAAAAAAGTTTTATTTAAAACTTGACGCAAAAAAAGTCTTTGGAGATTTTTTCTTTTTGCCCAAACGACCCAGTGTGGCTCAAATGCGAGCGCAAATGTTTCATGAATGAGGCAGTGTGCACATATAAAATACAACTTACAAAGGCAGCCACCTGCAGTGTGTGATGTGCCATGACGATGTGACCTTTGACTGGATGGTACTGATGCACAAAACAGTCAGATCTTGTAAAACTACCTCTTTGTGGGTTACAAAACTCCAGAACACCAGATATTTATTCTGTGGTTACCTCAGGCAATAAATACTGTACGTTGGGAGATTTTTTCAAAATCTGTTTCATGTGGTTGTGTGACGTGTGAGTGTGTGTAAATGATCGGAGGTGATTTAAACGTTATAAGTCTTTCGATGTAAGCCATAAATGTTTAGCCGTGGGCTCGTGTTTCCATAACACTGTGACAACGTGTGAGTGTTTTCTCTCCATCAATGTCCACCTCGCGGTCGTGTTATGTGTATCTGTGTGTGTTCATATAAGCATTTCTGTGTGTGAGTGAGAAAAAGAATGTGCGTGTGTATACATATCTGTGCATATGTGTGTGTGTCTGAAGATTTCCCTGTGCAGGGAAGCATGCAAGCAGCTGCTCTGGCCCCCCTCTTATTGGCCAGAATTTACAGTGGCTTTGGCTCCATGAAGTATTTACGAGCTCCCAAAACACCCACTCTCACACATACATGCATTTTAGGACTCAGAAACAAAAACCTACCTAGAGTACTCTTCCTGTAACAAAAATCCCACACACCCGCCACAGAGCCTTCAGCCTAACACACACCAACGCTGATTAGAAACCAAAACATCTGCTCTCAGAACTACAAATGTGCAGAACACATTTACCATCAGTCAAACCCTAAACGCTGATCTCAAGATGAGAATACTGATGACATACTGTACAGGCTCAGCAACTGATGGAATTAATATAATTAAATGTGATTGATAAAAATCTGACACAATAAGTAGAATTTCAACTGGCAAAAAACAGCAGTGGTTAGTAAGAAAAATGTAGAGTTCTGTTTAGGAAAATTAGTTAACGATAATTTTCATTGTCGATTAATCTGAAGTAATGTTTTTGATTAATCAATTAATAATTTTGTCTATAAAACGTCAGAAAATGGTGCAAAATTTCGAACAGCCCAAAAGACGACATCTTCAGATGACTTGTTTTGTCCACCACCCAAAGATGTTTCAATTATTTTCACACACTAAAGTAATCAGAGAACATTCATATTTAAGAAGCTGGAATCAGAGAATTTTGATTTTTTTTTTTTCTAATAACTCAAACCGATTAATCGCCTCTCTAGTAGCTGACAACTAGTCGATTTATCATTGCAGCTCTAGTTATGTGAGAAGACAGTGACATATTAGATTAAAGTTAAACTAAACATTAAACAGCTTCATCACATAAATTGTCACAGGATGCTGTTACTCACTTTGTACAATATATAACAGATTCTACTGTGCTATTTTATGTGCTGTGTTGCTTTGCTAGTGTCTGCGATAAACCAAGTCTCACCGCTGGTCGGACTAACTGCTAGATTTGGGTAAACTCAAGCTGTCATTTCCTTTTAGTCCCAGCAGGTAAATTATATCTAACCTAATGTTAGAGAAAGCATAAGCATTTTAGATGAATGAGATGTATACACTTAGAAATGACATCATGAAAAAAGAGAAAGTTCAACATGCTGCTGTCATTAAACTGTATGTGTGTGATGCAGGGGTTTTCTGCCCTGAAGTTACTGTAAACAAACATGGTGATTGGTGCTATAGGGGGTTGAGACATCTTAAGAGATATCCATCTTTGAGACAAATTAAACCAAACAATCTGCATGACTATATACCACTAGAGGTACAAAGACATATATAATATGTTTCAGAAATTCAGATGAACCCAACCCTCAGGTTTTTTTAATGACTTACTTCCTCATGATAGACTTCCTGACTGACAGCCCGTCCTCCAGATCGGCCTCATTGGCCATGAAGAGCAGCCTCTTCCCTGACTGATCCACTCCCACAAAGTCTCTCTGCTCAGCTGGAAAACAAAACACACAATATTTAATGTTAACACAAAATAATAAAGGCTAACAGTGAGTGACACATTTAGCACACCTTTATTTGTACAACACTTTTTGTATGCCTTCCTTTCTTTAATACTTAGGGAGTCGACAATTTCATAACACAATAACAAGCATGAATTTACTGAAATGAATACATGAAGACTTGTCATATATCATAATAAAATAGTGTAATATATCTACAGTAATCTAACAGTCAATCTCCTGTGATTCATTTTTCATGTTACCTGTCTTTTTCTTGCCCTTCTGGCCTGGCACCGTCTCTGTAAACTCATGGGCTTTGCTCATTAGCATGGCGAGTGTTGCATTGTGGGCTCTGAACAGATCAACCACCTCGTGAAGCGCTACATCTGTTATCAGGTCACAACTCAGCACCAGGACGTCCGTCTGAAGAGAGATGTTGGAAAGAGAAAAGAGAGCAAATTAAGACAAAATGACCAGAACATACTGGATCTGCAGCGTTGGACTATGACTGCTTCATCAGTGAAGAGATTTCAGGCTTTCAAAAAAAAAAAAAAAAAGTTTCTGACTTGTTCTCTCTTTTGAAACAAAATCTTTCCACCTGTTGTGATTTTAAAGAGATTTCCAGTGTCACCCTGCCCATCCACACAGACACACAACAGCCCACAGAAATGCATGGAACACAGTTTGAAGTTATGTTTAGAAAGTGAGGTTTTCTCACTCACGACAGTCATCTCGCTGTGCATGTAGACTATACATAAATTAATGTGGCGACAATGCTCCACATAAACACCTCGAGACATGAGAGTTTGGACTGTGTTATTTTCAACAGTCACAACAGAAACTGGCTCACTGAGCAGGATTTGAGACAGAGACACACAGACAGAGCGAAAGAAAAGGAGAAAGAAGGAATGATTTGGTCAACAGCGAGTTCATCCAAGTTTAGCATTGCTTGTATATAAGCCAAACCCACACAAACACTTGTAGGGCCTGTTTTAAAGTGACTTAAACTCTGATGACAGTGAGTAATAAATCCTGCTATGTTTCATTGTTTTTGTTTGAGAACGTGTCTGTTTCTCCTCAGCTGATCCAATTCTGTCGTTTGAACGTGTCCTTTATTATAAAAGGTTTCAACAGGAGTTGCCTCATCCTGCTCTAGCTGCACAAATACGTTATGTATGTACAGTAACATCACTGCAATGAATGCAAACAAATAATAAATGAAAAGTTGGAATATTACATATTTAGCAAGTTGTGAGATTTACTCATCAGTGCTCACAACAATCCAGGTACAGATTAGTAAAATACTCACTTGTGATACTTCAATTATGAATGAACTTCCCAACAAAAGAAAAACTACTTCTAAGATATCGGAAGAAGGGATCAACCGATTATCAGCCGGGCCAAATATCAGATCAGATTGTTTGATTTGTTTTGTTCAATCTGACTGTCAATCTGTTTGGCTCTGATGCAGCCACCTCTCTCTGAAGGGTCTCACTCAATGTCCCACCCACAACACTATCTGATTGGCTGAATGTTGAAAAGTTCTGTTTTAATTTAAAAAAATGCTTACAGGTATTTCAACAAAGTTATGTGTTGGAGTTTGTGTTATAAATTTTATCTTCATTTTTCCTGCAAATGTACTATATATCAGTTCCAAAAATCAGTTAATTATTTTGGTCCTGAAAAAAACATATTGGTTGATCCCTAATTAGAACAGTACATTTGTGGTAGAATTTGGCTGTATGACCTAAAATTGTACCTGTATATTCTTTAATATTGCTTGGTAATAATATAGAGTATTATGCATCACAGTACAATTATTTTTACATTACAATTTCAATAAAATGTGCAATAAATTGTTATCGTGGCCTCCTCAGGTGAGCCCTTCATACCAGTTAAACTGCCCAGTGCTCACAATGATTGGTGCAAACATAAAATTTTACGTTAACCGATAAAGCTCGGGCTACACAATCAATTGGAACATCATTGGAATCGCAGAGCCAGAACCAAATCGCAATTTTAGGAAAACTGTGCTAGAGAACAGCATCATAATGAGGCACTGTTGTGCTAAAAATCTTGTTCTTCAGATGAAATACATTTGTTTGTTTGGTATAGACCCTAATAAATATCACATCATCACAACCACAATGTTTTTTTTCCAGTAAAAAAGAAAGTTGTGATACAAAAATGATCATTCCCAGTAATCATATCACATAACACAATGCAATTTCAGTCAAAATAAAGACAACAGGACTTTTTTTTTACCATAATGTGCAGCCCGAGATACAGCTATTGATGCTATCATAAAAGCTGAGATTTATGTCAAGAGAAATGCAGCATGTTATCAGGGCCTGTAAATGTTTCAACAACACATTAGAGGCAAACCTTTGTCCACTAAATGTGTGTGATCATATCTTGGTGGGTAAAAATAAATCAAGACGACCTCAAACCTTGAAAATATCCAAATATGTTTGTATCCAGGCCATCATGTCATTCTCCTGGCAAGAAACTGACACAATGTCACATAAATAACTTCCTACAGTCCTCTTTCACCCAGAACAACGAGTTAGGCTGGCCAGCTCTGAGCACCTTCCTATGAACTGATCCAAAAACAGCACTGCTCCGACATCACAATGACACAAAGAAAACAATGACTCCAGAGCTTTTTTTCCCCAAAACTCAAATGAAAAAATACACCCTCGTTTAAGAGAAAGCCTCCATAATTTGTTAAAGGACAGAGAGAGAATATCCATTGAGCATTTCAACCTCCAGAGATTATTTCCATCATTAACTAAAACTCAAAGTATTTTCAGCACTCCAGCTATGTAATCATATGTAAACCAATAGGTTTTAAAATCTATATCAATACACAACTTGTGAATTCCACAGACGTATCACTTTACTCCACCGCCAACGACACGGAGCACAAAACCTACATCAGTCACTTTAACTGGCCTCCACTGATGCTACATGCCTGCATGTGTGTATGTGTGTTTACATATGGGTGCGCCCACATTTGTGTGTGTTATCCATCTGTCTGTCCAGTGATGAAGGCTGTCAGCATGAGAACTAATCCCACCATTAGCACCAGTTGCCTTAATGACAGAGACATCTTTACTCTGTCTGTGAAGGAGGAAAGAAGGAAAAGAAAGAGCGAGAAAGAGGAGGTGGGGTAGCATTAAATAAGGTAGGAAAAAAACAGGAGCAAAGAATCAATAACCACAGTCATGAATGAAGAAAGAGAAAGAAAGGAACAATGGAAGTATGAAAGCACAAAGATGAATGGAGGAATGCGGGACAGACAGAAGAGAAAGGGGGATGATGGGAGGCGATACCAGAGTCAACTTCTGCCTGTGATTAAAACGATACTGGCAAAATTAAATTTACTTCATTCACTAAAATACATCAGTGTATGGGCGCAGTATACAAAGCTGCAACTAATGAGTATCATCTCCACCAGATGTAAGCCTGGAGGAGATCATGCAGTGACTCCTGTGTGAACATGTGTGACCAACTGGCAGCTTGTCTGCAGTTAATCTCTAATACTACTGGACCAATCAGCCTAAAGTCTTCTTGTGCACATTCATGACTTTGTCCCCACGGACCTCTTGCAGTTTGTTGTGATTCACAGCTTTTGCTCATAACAATTTCCCAGAGCTCAAAGTGATGTCTTCAAATCAGTTCTTTTGTCCAAAACCCAACGACTCTTCATTTATGAATCCTACATGACAACGAAAAGCAGAAAATCCTCACATTTAAGAAGCTGGGACCGGAAAATGTTTGACATTTTGGCTTAAAAAATGACTGAAACAATGCAAAATAGTTGGCAACTACATTTATTTTGATCACCTAATTGACTAATCAACTAATCTTTCCAGGTTTGTAGTCTATATTGTAGGGAAACGAAGGCCTCTTAAGATATATAAGAAAACTCAACCAGTCACTTTGTGATTAGCCTGATGAACAATAAAGAAAGCAGTCCACTGTAGCAAAACACACTTTTGTTTTTCATTTGCATTTCTGGCAATGAGAGTTCTCTGGACACCTGCAGTACATTTAAACCTGCTTTCCCAATATGCAGCAAGATCTAATTTTACAGATTTGTGTAAACTACATCTTGATTTCAAACACTTAAAATGATGATCATGGGTTGAGGAAACTACAGAAGATTACAAGTAAGTAATGAATATTGAAGAGTCGAGTGGAGTTCTGTGTGTGGCTGGTATCAGTGGGGTCAAGGGTCGTGTAGTTGACCTAGAGGTAACTCCCAGCATAACCTGGTCTGGACCTGGCGACAGGAAGCTGCCACGGCAAAGCTGGAGGTGTCTGCAGGAGATCTACTGACACTGAGCCCCGGAGACCTTTCAACTCTCTTCTCCCTCTATCACACACAGGCAAGCTTGCACACATGTTCAGAAACAGAGCACATAAGTATGCACACAGACACTCACACGTGAATGGAGTGGGAAAAAAAAAAAAAAAGCGGCTGCATGATCCCCACACACAGGCACACACTCAGGCGACAGCAGAGTGGAGTCAGCTGGAGAGACAGAGACACTTTGGCCTTTCAACAGCCAGGATCTCTGGACAGGTCAGGACCACACACACTGAAGCACGCAAACACACACACACACACACACACACACACACACACTTGTCCCTGTGGCTGAAATCAATACAAAACTACTGCTTACACAATCCTGATCCAATTTAACAATAGCTGGAAACTTAGTAGGTGAATTTGCCCTTATGAGACTGCCCGATTAACGCCTTTTAAACATCAAATACACGGTTGTTATCTCCCCTTGGCTTGTAAGGATATTGTTAAGTGTTGCACTTGTGCTAAATTTAACTTTTTTTTTTATTAAAACTCTGTTAAGAAGTTATGATTTCGCTGATAACATATAACATTACTGGTTTAGTACTGTTAATCCCATTGTGAATCAGCAAAGTCTGCTGCTTCATGCAGCTGCTTTAACCTTTTTTTTGGTTGTCTGGTCTCTATAAGTAATGTCACTACTTTTTTTTAAACTGTATATTAAACTTCTACATATTTACATGTATAATCACACATTCACCATTAACCATCCAGTGCAAAGCTGTGAAAAAAAACAGGAGTACAAAAATAAACTTTGTATGTGTGGTGACTGTTCCCTTTTTTTGTTTATGACAATGTCTGATAAAGGCCTTTTTATCAAAAAGCCCTATTAGGAGTTATTTTGGTTTTAACAAGAAATAAAAGGTGGACTAGTGCTAGTAACGTTAATCCCAGTCTGAATCAACACCCAAGTCTGCAGCTTTATGCAGCTTGCTGTTGCTGTCTGATTTTTTCGTTACTCATAAGTGAGTAACATCGACTGTTAACCTGTGCCCTAACTGTAAAACTGGGATAAAGTGCTCCATTTTAACACGTATAGGCTCGCATTAGGCACTTATAAAATACTACAACTGCAAAAAACAGGAATAAACAAACTTTGCACATAGGGTTGTTGTGCCCTTTTAGTTTTTATAAGAATGTCTATCATCAAATAATGTCTGCATGGTTGTTGTCTCCCCTTTGTTGCTAGGGTTTGGGGTGCGCAAGACCTGTTTGTTATTTTAATGAAGACAGAATATTTGAACAATCTGCACACCAGACAGAAAGACAGTCCTCAAAGGAATGTAAAAGTAAAACTAAAAAGACATGTGGGCCACTTTTAACACGAACTGTGCCCAAACCTTAAACTAATGCGCCTCACAAAAAGAAGAAGGAAAAGGGTGGACGGGTTATAAGTAGAGAGCAAGATGCTGAAATGGCAGAAAGAAATAAAAAGAAACTTGGTCTCATCTAAGTAGGCTATGTTTGCTTTGTTCCTCTCAATAAAAGCCGCCGCTCCATCACTCACTCTTGTCTCTTTCTTCACCTTTTGTCTCAAGTCTTACTAGCTGACTAACATATGCAGACCAAAGGTGAACCTTTGAATCACAAACTCCAGTGTACATGTATTTTTTTTTCAGCTTGCACATACTCATTCTGCCAGGTGATTAAGCCTGAAAGATAATAAAAAACGTCAAAGAGGGTTTAAGCACACAAAGCAAAAAGTGCATGTTAAGTACTCCTTTCACTAGTTTGGCTTATTGTGAAAGACGTGAGCAATAATCAGGCATATCCCTCCACTTTTGTGTAAGTTCTCTGTTTGAAGAGGGAACAAAATAAAATATGCTGCTTGTAATCTCTCTTTTCAGTAACCAAGAGGAATGACCTACTCTGCTCATCCAAAGCGTACACTGGTTCCTGTAAGTATTTTGTTTGATAGGTTACACCAAATCCCCTCATGGGAGGGTGTTTGTGTAAAGAGATGAGTGAGTGTGTGTGTCCATACTGTACTCATGCATCAGTTTGACAGTTTGAGTGATCTCTGTGCTGGGATTTGGCAGGCCATGGTTACAGTTCTTCACTCATCACCCTCCAGTGGGTGAGTGTGTGTAACTCAATGCCTCTAATCTAGCTGGCTGCTCAAAGGATTAGGAACTCCACTATTCTCAATGGGAGCAAGCTGGAGCTAGTCCTGTTCAAGCGTGCATGTGTGTGTGTGTGTGCGCGCCTGTGTGTTTATACTATGCATCTATTAAAAATCTCTTGAGCAAAGAGAATAATAAGAATCTGTACAGACTCATTCAAATGCCAGAGGAAAAAACATTAAACTCACTTGTCACAACAAATTCGATGTTTTAAATCCCTTTTCAAAAGCAAAGCCAACCGATTTTGCTGTGAAGAACCTAATGAGCTGCAGTGGCAGGACATTTATGTCTTCAAATGTACGTTTGATGTGGTACGCTCTAAACAGACAAGGTATCTGGAAGCACGTTTCAGAGATTTTTGAACTGAGACTGTAGGAAATGTTGTGATGCGTTTTTTTTATTCTTGGGATCACAACAAAATTCAAAAGGAATCTTTGAGCCAAAATTGATTCTTGTTGTTGAATAAAGATGCTGACAGTTTTAGGGCCTTTATCCACAGACTGTTTTGTTTTTTTTTTTCTGAGCATCAGCGTCTTCTTTCAACTATTCCCAATAAGAAGGGAGAGTCTGCAGTAGCACACATCCGCCTAGAGAGAAATTGCTGCACCCAGTGTCTATTTTCCAAGTGTTCCACCTTTTTTGTGCTGCCAATTCAAGCACTTCTAGTCTTATCTCTGATCTTTTGTTCAGTGTTGGTGTCAACACTGTTTCTTCTCCAGACAATAAATCATTGAATGGGGACTCGTCACCCTGGTAACTAATGCAGGACAGTTTGCCAGAGAGCCAAGACTCACGTCCATGCAGGAGCCCAGAGAAAGATGTTTTTTAAAGTCTCTGTCTGTTCAGCTCTCAGTTGTTTTGTAGCTTCTAACTGAATATCTGTAGCTTGAAGTATCTGTCTTACTTTACTGTTTCATGTCACCTTTGAGTTGTGTTAAGTTACTGGCGATGAATCAACACCATCAACCAGCATCCCCTAATTTTGCTGCTTCACATAAAAAAAACTTTTACGTAACAAAATATCTTTTACTGTGAAGAATTTATAGCAAATCCCTGCCGTGCTGAACTAACACATGGAATCAAACCAAGCCAGCACGTGTGTGGAAAAGGGCCATATGAGAGCAAACATCTTCCAGTTGGGGTTCAAAGTGAAAAAATGCTAAACAAACAGATACAAATAGACTGTGCAAAAAAAAAAGGCTGTCATAGGAATTTTCAAGATATTGTTGTCATAGAAACAAAACCCATGAGCATTTTTTTTTAAATCATAAAAATGCTTTATTTGATGCAGCATCCGGCCAGCACCTTTCTGCCAGAACAAGCACTATGTGGACACTTAGCTGCATGAGTTAGTTTAGTTTGACAAGTTTTGTATTTAAAAAACAAAAACAAAAAAACACATTCCCCAACACATACTCCTCTGTTTTCTTTATCAATGTCAACAAAGATGATGACAATCAGACAATGACTTTAATCAGCGCTAGTTACTTTACCTGCCAGTTATGTTTCATACTTCAGTATAGTAAATCCTTAGTGATTTAGTCCACATTGCACTCATCTAAGAAAGAGTCTGAAAATACCCCTAAAAGCTGCGTATTGAGTGAGTCATGTCAAGCTAATTCCCCGAGAGATTATTAAACAGAAAAAGCATCTGAAAGCTTGGCTTCCCTGATTGAGCAGGCTGAATTAATTTTTCCTTCTACATGGCATCACAGTTGTGTGCACTTCTGATTGTATTTTTTTGTTACTGTAACATACTGTATTACACTATGTTTGGTATTTATAAATCAATTCAGAATCATAGAAGATAATAATTCTTGAATAAATCAATATTTCCACAACCCCTAGAAAACCAAACACAAAGCAGAAATTACACTATAAAGGTCAGATATATAAACTCAATGATACTAAGCCAACCCAACTGATTGTCAAACAATAAACAAGAGCAATTGGTTTAGAAATACTTCAACAATTCTAAACTATACAAACCCTCACACAAACACGCCTTTGTGGTCACAGGATGTCAGTCAGAACCGTGGCATACACAGAGGGTCGACATATACCCCGACATACCCAAACACAAATGTTGCACAGATGTGCATGACTACAGGATGAGAATAAATGGTGCACCGGGTAAACTGGCAGCACAGGGAGTTTGAGTCTTAACCATGACCTCATCTGTTTAGAGAGCGTCGGAAGAAGCGAGGGATGGAGGGATCATGCAGGCAGGATACAGAGGGGGTCTGGAAATTGGGGTTGGGGGTCACGGATAGCATGTCGGCGTGTGTGAATGTGTGCGCCTGTGCCTGTTTGTGTGTATTTTAAAAAGGTGAAATGAGGCACTTCAGCAGCCTTGACCATTCAGGGGAGGAAAAGGCACGGATCAGTGGTCACCCAGCAGTACACACAACGCCCACCTAAACCTCCCCCTCAATCTTGGTCATTTTTCAATGCTACCTCCAACCTCTACAAGTTTTTTTTCTTGGGGGTTGACGTTACACAACAAGCATCTCATTATGAACACTGGCTATTAGTATTGGTGGATGTATCATGTATTGTTGGGCTCTGCCCTTCCACCACATAATAAATTAAATGTTGCAGCTTTCATTTTAGACAACTTAACCACATTATCTTGCTCATATTAGGGTCACAATGAGTCAACAACGATTAATTAACAACACTGGAATCTTTTGGCAAACCGACACTCTTTCATTGGATTCAGAACAGTCTGGTTTCTGTTAGCGCTTTGATTCATCATACACAACATAAAGGTCACAGTGAACTGGATGAAAATGGGTGCATTCAGCAATGGGTGCAGAAAAATTAAGTTTGTCTTTTGGGGCCGAGGGGTGTTGGATGGTTAAATTGCTTTGTTGAAAGTATCACTGCATGCATTTACTCTATTATACCCTGATTATTCTTTCTGTATCATTAAGCTCGTGGTGTAACTATTCATGTTTTACAGTCCTAGTTCAGTCGTGTTCTGGTCCTTTTAAATTTGCTCAAATTATTGAGCGTTACTGAGATTAGGGGGGCAAACATAAACCCCGCAAGACTGTTTGCTATACAATCCCACTCTACATACACAAAAATACACACACCTTGATCTTCTGCTGGATGTGTCTGAGAGCGTCTGCGGTGCCCATGTCTCCATCCTCCTGGATACAAACCACGTCCAGTTTCATCTTCACGTCCAACTTCATTTTGGGGTCGGTGCTCATCATCTTCTGAACCTCTTTGGTGGTGATTACGATCACCTCTGACAATACAGGTCAAAGAAAATAGACATTAGATATCATCTACAGCACACAGCTGCATAAATCTCAAGATAACCCATAGCTACACTGATCCATGATGTCTTTTACATCATGACTTCTTTTAAGTTTATATGACCCTTTATTTTTATTAAGCTATTTATCATCTCTTTTACAATTTAACCACTGAAATCCAGAAAAAATGTGCAGTAAAGCTATTATATGATACTGTAATATGAGACGAGATATTGTCTGAGATTTTAGATATCATTATATCATAATATGGCATAAGTGTTGGCTTTTCCTGATGTTAAAGGCTGCATTACAGTAAAATGATGTAATTTCTGAACATACCAGACTATCATTTGCTTTTACCTGCTTAGTCATGATGTCAAGATAACTGATGATTATAAATAATCTCATTGCATTTATATTTTAAGAGAGCACAAATAATCATCACTGCAATATTGTCACAATGTCGATAAAAATCAACAATGAGGTATTTGCTAAAAAATATAAATAAATCATGAGATTTGATTTTGTCTAAATGGCTTAGACCTTAGGTACACATCTTCAGAATCTTAAGCCTTAAATATTTCTTATAATTTGTTATCGCATTTATTAAAAAGATATAAGACCTAGAGCTGTATCTTCATAGGACATAAGAATTATACAAGTAAAGGTCTTTCTCTCTGATCTTTCCATGGATGCCATCAGCATCTATTATGTGAAGCTTAATTAACCTCAAAAATGTCAATTTTCAGCAAAGAACAATGCCTTAACAAGTCCAAAGATGACCAAGAAAATGTCATCAGTAGACGTCTATTTGCAAGTGCTACATCTTGAACCTTGAATCAGGAGACTGCTGCTCTGCTTGTTATAAAGTTGGTAATAACATAATCTAGAACATTTCAGAGTCTGTCTGCTTTAATTAGGCTTGTCTGCATAAAATGTTCTCTACCGGGCATTTGTTCACTCTAGCTGTGTCAGCCTAGTAAAACCAAATTGCAGGGCTTTGGCTAGCTGGCTGAACACAGTAAACTGCTGGCCACACAGGATGATTATGTATAGAAAGCTAGTTTTATTTAGGCAAGTGAGGACCTACAGGCTTTTATAACAAACAGCCCTGTTTACTGGCATGAACAGAATACTGCAACAAATCCCTTTATAAGCCCAGAGTTGCTGGACCTACTGCAAAACTGCAAAAATCTGGACTGTAAATCTAGACAGGAAATGCACACCTGACAATGGCTGCTGATGTGATGACAAGCTGCTGAAAGCACGAGCAGGAAAAGCAACACAGTTGTAAACTCGATACGTTTTATGCAGTGAAATGAGCAGGCCCATGTTGCTCGCAGCAAAACTACCACAGACCATTTAATGAGATCGGGGTAGTTCCAATACTAGGGGTGCATAATTAACCAAACAGTGCAATATCCAAGGCCAACAAATCTTATTCTCCAGAACTAAGAAAATGATTTTTCATTGGTGCAACAAATTGTTACATCAAAATGTTGATGCTAAAATTATCATTCCCGCTATGAATCATATCGCAGAATTTGTCAAATATGATTATATGTAACATATTGTGCAGGCCTAACCAATACCGATACCAGTATTGGAAATTGTATCATCATTAATTATCATTAATTTGTACCAAATGACAACTTTTTTTTTTTAAGTCTGTAGAATCTGACAGGGCAGGACATCTCTGCCTCACAACATTCATTAATTTTGAGGTTTTCTGACACACATTAATTTTGATTATTTGTGCAGCCCTACTCTGACACAGCCTAAAATACTGTATCCACCAGCATCCCCAAGTGCATGAGTTTATGCACTGTTTATCAGCCCTAAAATGGAACTTTCCAACAGTGTCCTGTACTCTAATATTTTCTACCCTGAGTAAGCCCATACAACAATGATAGCAAAAAGAGCTGCAATGAATGATTATTTTCATTACTGATCAATCTGTTAATCGTTTTCTTGAGCAATCTATTAGTTGTTTGGTCCATAAAATGTCAGCAAATGGTGAAAAATATTAATCACTGTTTCCAAAACGCCAAGGTGACGTCCTCAAAATGTTTTGTTTTGTCCACAACCCAAATATTGTCAGTTTCCAGCTGCAACTATTAGACAATCGATCGATTAGTTGTCAACCATTAATCTTTTTGAGTCATTTTTTTTAAAAATGTCCTAATTCTCTGATTTCAATTCTTCTCAAATTTGAATATTTTCTAGTTTCTTTAATCCTCTATGACAGTAAACTGAACATCTCTGACTTGTGGACAAAAAATATGGACCAAACAACTAATCCCATGAATCAAGAAAACGATTGGCAGATTAACCGATAACTCCTAACCCTATTCAGTTGACTCTTGTAGAGGACTAAACAAACCAGAAAATATTTGTTCAAAGAGTCAGAGAACTGGGTCAAAAAAGAAATTAAAAGATTATCAAAATAGTAAGCAATTAATTTAATAAATGGCAACTTATCGATTAATCAAGTACTTGTTGCAAATTTAATAGTAATCATATCCTATAAGTATAAAGCTGTCAAAATAATGATAATGTAAATATATATTTATACGCATGGATATCGAATCAGTATTTGGTATCAGCCAATATGCCGAGGTCAGTTCCTCTTAAATGCAATGAAGAATTACATTTTGGTCTTGTTACTAAAATGTAACATTTTCAAAGAATAAGTAAAACATGTTTCAACTGTTTACATTTCTAACTGTTTTTTGAACACATACTTTTGAAAAAATTCAATTAATCCCATCAATTGAAGTCCAAATTTTGTCTCTCTTCCAGTCTTTTCCTTCAGGAGCTACCATCGACTTATGTCTGCTTGCCCTGGCAAGAAGACATAATGTGCAACATTAAATACTGCAATTTATCAGTCACTATAGATTAATTGTTGTCTGTAGAACGGCTGTTTTTAGGGCCTTCGTTGCTCTCTTTTACAACACTCAAAATAGTGTAGTTTGTGAGATCTTCTTTGACATCCCGACCTTGTTATATCATAGGTAAATGATACAATAAAATCTGTTTTTCTCACTATCTCAGTTGGCTTAACTAATAATTTTCTTTACACAGTACTTGTGTTTAAAAGGAAAGACTGTTATAGTCCTTATGTTTGGGTAGGAGGTGATCTTTTCTCTCAAAGCTCCTCTTTCCACATTAATGTTAAACTGAAGTTTGCACACTTTTTGTTCCAGCTTTTCCAAGTGGGCCACATAAACTCACACTCAAGGTACTGGCTGTATTTGTGCTTCTTTACGTTTTATGTGGAAACCAACCAAGAATGCCAGTGCACTTCTGTAACACTTTCCACCTCTGCCACTGAAACACAGTGTAAATGGAGGACTAACAGCTCACATGTGGCCACTACCATCAGATCCAATTAATGTGAAGCTCTAACAGCACAATTATACAGACTTGGACCTAGCCAGCAGAATACGGTATTTCTAAATGTAATCTTTCAGTTAACTATTAATTTGTTAATCATTTCTAGGATGAAATAAAAAATCTACAAACATTTAATAATGATGACAAATGATAAGACGGAGAAAAGTATATCAATTTCTTTTTTTCCTCTCGTGTTTTTTCTATTGCTTTAACTGATTTAAAGGCCCCACAAATCCACACAGATTTAATATTATTTGAGCTGAGTAGACCTCTGCTGACCATGAACGTGGGCAGATCACTAAAGATGAACAGGACTAATTAAGAAACATAATTTTTCATGTACAGTATTTTTTTTTTAGTGTAGTGAAATTTGTCATCCTTATGTATGTACATATAAATAACACCTCTCATAATATGCAGTGGTAGTGATAGCTGTAATTGAGGCAGGTTTAGCAGTAACAGGGTTATTAGATGCACTTGTTAGTTGAAGCACTTCAATGAAAAATCGAGCCCTCACCTTCAAAGCCAACCCTCTCCAGCAGGTTCAGTGGGTACCACATGAGTGGCTTGTTGCCAACGGGCAGCATTGCTTTAGGGGTGTTGTATGTCAGATCAGTCATACGAGAACCCCCACCAGCCGCCATCAACACCGCCTGGAGCTCCATGATGTCTGCTGGGAACGCCTACGAGAGAGAGAGAGACAAACAGATTATTAGAGTTATATTAATTTAAACTGAACACTTACCACAACTCAGATGTTTATACATATAGTTACTTATATATTGATAACTGTTGTGTAGAGACATAAGGTTGTAAAATATTTATATATGTTGTAGTTTGTGAATATGTGTGTATAATTTTATTTAGGCTCATTGATGTTTTTGTGGGTTAAAGACAGCAGTTCCCAAATGGTGTTCTGAGGCACAGTGGTGCATCTGATGCAGGTCCAAGTGTGCCATGGGATTTTGTGACAACCATACATTATTATTCCAACATACAACTATACAAAAAGTTATGAATTAATTTTGCTTTACTATATCAGTGCTTTATGCGCACTCGTCTCTCAGTTTAGTCAAATTCTTTGCCATAAAAAAATCCTTTAAAAACCTTCAATGTGAACCCCAGGTTTCGCCATTTCTGTGCATTTTGTATCTTTCTCTCTCTCTCTCTCTTTTCAGTTCCATTATCTCATTTTTAATTTTGTGTCCTATCTGATTTAAATGAGCGGGTTGCTGCTTTGATGTTATTTTACAAAGTTTCAAATTAATCATTGCATAATTTTGTTAATAAATATTTCATGAGTAACATAGTTTGTCACATTTTATCGGACATTACTAAATAAAAATAATCATTTTCAGAGTGATGACGTGCTACAGAGGCTACTATAACTCATCATTGGTGACTCAAAACTAAAGCTAAATAACTACTGTTTACCTGAGAAAGCATAACCAAAACGTGTTTATTTTACTAATAAGACTATGGTGAACAAAGCAAAAGAGTTAAAAAATGTGCATTTCTGAGGAAAGGAGAAATAATTCAACTCCAAGGGGGTTTTTTTTGGTTTTTTTTTGTAAATACTGGCGTAACTACAGAGAAAAGCCATGGGGAAAAAGTCAAGTTTGGGAAGAATGATATTCTGTGGAACTTCTGAAGTAATTTTGGTGCAAAATATTTCACAGTTGCTTTATGCTACCAAAACAGGGTGCATTAAAATAAAGAAGGGTGTTTGGAAAATCTCTTGAAACTCAAATGGCAGTGTTATTGTTGAACACATACATGGGTTTAACTACACTGTAAAAAAAAAAAAAAAAAAAAGATATGCAAAATTTTGACCACTCTCCCCTTTTTAATCCTCACTTACACAATAACAACAAATTATTCAGGCTGTGCTATAAAGTGTTCCACAATTTTTACCTATTCTTTTTTCCAAACTCCTTTGTTCCCCATAACATTGTTTTATTTCATTGTATCTGTAATACAAACAAATTACACTGTAAATAAATAGCTGACTGTATCATAAAGTGTTACCCCATTATTATGCCTGTGAGTGTATTTTGGGGAACAAACAAGTGAGCCATTTTTCAACACAGCATATGGTCATAACAACACATTTCAATAGTACTGTTACTAACAATTAAGTGACACTAATGCACAGATTGTTGAATTATCTGTACAGCACTGAACAGGTGAGACTCACATCGCGTTGTGCAAACATGGTCGTTTTTGCATATAACCTATAAATAATAAGGAAAACAATATTTCTTTCTATGATATGTCTACATTACACAAGCCATCCACACAGCACTGTCACTTATCTGATACAACTAGCGGTAACACCGGCATATGGTCAAGACAAATTGCCATCTGAGTCCACATGTCACTAACAAGAAGATAAAAATGTCATCCTCACTCGTTCAATGTTTGAAAAAAGAGTGTAAATGTACCTGTCAGTGATCCCTGTTGATCCGCTGCCACTTGAAATGACAGCGCCGTGGACGCATGTACTGTAAGTTGGTTGCTGTCACTGTTGTTAGCAGTTTGCTAACGATTAGCGCGGAGCAGCAAACGTTACTGTGGCTTCAAAGACAGCTCACAAGTAACTGGACACGTCCTCTGAAAAACAAACAACCCCTCAGATAAGCGGCAGAGGCAGAACTTAAATTACTCGTTGAATTCTTTAACAGAGTTTACGTAAAAGAAGCTAACGGCTAGCATTGTATGATGACACCTGTGTGCCTTCTGTGAAATACGTCCGGGTAGGGAAGTACTTCCTCCGTGCAGTGGTTCCTACCGCAGTTTACAATGCGACGGGATCCAAGTTTATTCTAGGCAATATTAAGATTTGTAGACACATAGAACACAGAAACGGATTATTAAAAACAGCAGCCATTTAAAAAATAAAATAAAATAACTACATCACTGTCTCCTGTTTACATTTTCATTGGGAATCAAAATCTTTTTGTAAATATTCCCTCTTGCCAGAATTATCTTAAAACACCTCCCAGTGTTTAAATAGTCACTGGTGTGAGATAATAGTAACTTTTTTTTATATGTGAGGAAAAAAAGGATAAATTAAATTAATTAAAGAAAGAAAGAAAGAAAGAAAGAAAGAAAGAAAGAAAAATCACCATGCTGACTTTAGTCATCATTATTGCTGACAAGCTCAATAGTGTTACAAAGGTCTTATTTTGATTCAAGAACCTTATTAAGGCAAAAAAAAAAAAATCAAAGGAATCTCTCATAAATTTAACCTTGATGACCATGATGATTATGGTGATGATGATGATGATGATTATGATTTATTATGATATTATCATTAGATGTTTCAAACAACAGACACATGCAAGGAATACCAAAAACATAATAAAAACACATAAAATAAGCCATCTCTAATTCTAAAAATGCTAAAAACCTAAGCTCACATCAAATTAGGGCAACATCAACAACAACATGATAATATCAACAATACTGCTACTACTGATAATAATATCAGTATACTGTATTTAGTTTTTTAATAATATTCTTTGTGAATGTAGAGGAAAACAGTTCTCTTGATGAAAGACAAAAAGAGAAAAAGACAGTTGAGGTGTGTTTAAATATTTTCAAAGTAAAGCAAGTAAATGTAAATTTACAAGCCCAAATAAATCACTTATGTGTCAAAAATATTATTTGTAAGCATCTCTCCAGTATCATAATGTTTCATTTATGATGGCATGTTGTGACACATTTTACCTTTAAAATGTAGATTTTACTGAAAAACATCATCACCGTCATTATACACTGGTTCTTATATTCAACATCATGAGCCTTTAACAGTTTGATGGCCTTAGAAATAAAGTAATCCCTTACCCAACAAAGTAACCATAACAATAGAAAATGTGATGACTGACTCAGCTCATGAGTTGTTTGTTGACGATGTTAAAATTTTACCATATATTTTTATATGTCACATTTTTGGATATTTTTTCAGTCGCCACCTGCACCCAAATGACTACTGAAAAAAATAAAGAGCTTGAAATACACATGCATTTTTTTTTCCTTTCGACCGCAGAAGAACTAATTATTCGGGTTCACACACACAAAGTGGTGTGAGCCGATTAGCAGCCAGAAGCCACCCAGCTACTCCTCCAGACTTCAAGCTTGAAAACTCCCAATTCACAGAGCTGAGACGTAACAGCAAATTGAGCTCGGGGAATGTGGCTTTGGTTTTGTTTGCTCTGGCCAGGAGATGAGCTTGACTGCTCGTTGCTGCTTGCTCGAACCCAGAAGAGCGAGAGAAAGCAGGGAAGAAGAAGAGAGAGAAAAGAGGGAAAGAGACAACCAAGCTTGTCTGTCTGTTGTTGCCTGAATGCCAGAATGATGAGATAAAATAATAATGGAAGAAGGAATAAGCCTGGTGGGCTGAAATGTTGGAGGAGGAAGAGAGAGGAAGTGAAAATAGGCTGGAGAGACAGGTTCCTGGAAAAGGGGTCCTTAAGTAATGAGGAGAAAAGAGCAGAGGTGAGAACAAAGAGTGAAGAAGAGGGAAACAGCTGGAAGAGAGGAGTGAAAGAAGGAGAAAGAAACATACATGGAGACACAGAAAGACAAAGAGAGACTAGGCTCTTAATATTTCAGTTATACATTGAAGAGACACATGAACAAGTTGACGTCTTTTCAGAGTGAAACATTCAGGCAACCTAAAGGCGAAATTTGTGAAATGTCTGCATGCAAAAATGAGCACTGCAGTCCAAATAGCAAGTTGGAGCCACAGATAGTATATTCAATAAGTGGAAATCCTATTTAATATACTTTACGATCTATGGTTGAAGCAAGTTTTCCCCCTGCCTCCTCCTTCTCTCCAGACTTGAAGCTCAGGCAGGCTGCGGGAAAACAAGGCGAGCGTGACACTGTAAATTGACAACAACAAACAACAACAAGTCCTATACTGTAAGTACAGGTTTTTATGTGGTTCAATGTAAAGCTAAGCCTGTTATCCTGAAAACACTCCTCTGCTCTGAAAATACACACTTTGGAGTTTGAATTCAGTGACTGCCTGCCTTCTGCCTGCCAGACTCCATTAACATACTGCTCATTTTAACCATTATAAACATCTACTCCTTCTCAGAGAATGTAAATGATTTCGTATGACTCACGAACAAACGCTCACTCTCTGGGCAAACATCCGGCATTAATTTGATCCACAATTACCGTGAAACAGGCAAACAATAATACCGGAATAAAAATTTCAAAAGAGGAAACCACGGCTATAACGAGGGGATATTTCAACTTAGCATGTTTCCTTAAGCACTGATGACATACCATTGTCATTTTCTGATTTATTACACTAAATATAATACAGATTTCTCCTTTAAAGCTTAATATGTCTGAGAAGGACTGCAGTAAAGTCAGCCCCATGGTTATAGACACTCTTCCGTTCTGTTTTTTCTTTCCTTTCTTGATCTGCAGATCATAGGCTGTTTATACAACAATATGAACAGGAGGAAAAACAAATGTATTATACAAAATAAAAAAACTACAATGGTTGTATTAGAACCAGCCAAAACAATGTCAGCAACAATCTCATCAGTAATTCTAGCTCAGTGCTGAAAGTTTGGGACTGATGTTATTGGTTAAAGTACAGTTATTATCTCTGACAGAGGTAAGCCTGGGGGAGATCATGCAAAAGATCGTGTGTGCATTTGTGCGTGACCACTGGGACTGGAGCTACTCGACCCATCAATCTATGTTATATATAAAATTTCTCCTGACTGTATGCTCAAGGACGTCTCGTGTTTGTACCGACCGCTGACTCCTCGCTCCTCTCGATCATTTGCAGTAGGAGCTCTAAGTGATCAACAACTGCTAGGCTAAAAACAAGGCTAACCCTGTCTGTTGCAGGCCACATTTTGGACTTTGTTGTGGCTAAAAAACTAACATTCGTTGAGAAGTTTTGTTTCATCCTAAACTGGAGTCATCCCATGCTCGATATGTCATGATCCTGTAAAGTTAGGCTTGATACGAGTTGATTAAACCTCCATAATATTAGCTTTGCGCCATCTCTGATATGCATCCATGTGGTCGCCAATGTCCGCTAGTAAACAAGATCAGGGATGCAGACTTCGTGACACATTCGACTGTAACTTGCGAACCAATTTTCATGAAACATGGTTCGTTATAAACCTGACAAATTGGACAATTTTTGCTAACCCACTGAATAACCACAACTTCCACTGGGGCATGCAGGCTCCAACCAGCATCAAGTGTAAATTATTTAAAATGTCAGCTTTTGTGAATTTCTCCAATACATCAGTTCAGTATTGGATTTCCATAAGTGTTGGGGGAGGCCAAGAGTTTTATTCCCATGTATTTGTCAAACTCATAAAACGTTGCCTGGTAAATGTCTTTCAAAACCCACATGTCCAGTTTGACACTCTGTGACATTGTTTGGGTAATTTTAATTTATGCCTTGAGCTATTTTATTCATTTGTGACTTGTAGTGTCAGGACTGCGAAGCTTTTTATTACATGCAACAGCAAATTTGAATAAAAAAAGATTAAACTCACTAACTTCTCTAAGACCTAAATCTCACAATCGAATGTAACATTGGGATGCGGCTGACCATATGAGGAGATACTGAAGAAAAGTCTCCTAAAGCAGTTACTGCAATGTGAGACAAATTTGTGGAAAATGTTCACTCATAACCGAATAAAACAAACCCCAGATGAAACCATGTATTTGACAAATATTCATATTTATAAATGAACTCACAGTAAATGTCTATGTGACAGACTAAACTTTCCAATGTGCTCGAGCTACAAAAGTTCCTTTATGTTTGTCTGTTTCTCCTCTTCACCCGCCCAGTTTACAAGGTGTTGTCAGTGTGCAGGTGGCATCCCTCTCTCTTCATAAAAAAGGGGATCTGGCAGAAAAGGCGAAACTGCAATAAAAGTCAACCCAAACCACTGACACTCACAGAGATTACTGCCTGGCTGGTTTACCACAGAGCGCTGATGTGTGCAAGACATTCCACATTCAGCTACGCTGCAGAACTGGGCTGCAGTTTACCGGTGTCGCTGCAATCTCACATGACAAGATGCAAACGTGTCTGTGAAAGATACAAAAGGCTGCATGACTAGATGACTGGATTTTTTTTTTTTTTTTTGTCTCTTCACACGAGAGAAGAGTCCATGGCAGGACATGCTGCTATACACGCATAGAGCTATATCTGTGAATGTAATGTTTTTAAAATAGCTCTAACTCAAGTGGATGGTGGAGTCCACACCACCTCTATAAAGCTGCAGCCTGGAACACATCCACTTGACTCAGAATGATTTTTAAAATTATATATTTATAGTTAACATTATAGTTATAATACTTGGTGTGAAAAGTGTAAAAGTGCAACATAGACCCATATAGGGTTCTTTGGTTTGTCCCCACTGGAGAACCCTTTTGACTTCCTGATAGAACCCTTTTTACAGGCTTCATTTAGAACCCTTTCATAGACTTCTACCAAGAACCATCTGTGAAAGGTTCCACCCAGATCCCCCTGTAAGAGGTTCTATGGAGAACCTTTCTACATTGTAATGGTATCACCCAAAACCCGTCTGAGGGACCATCCAGAATCTTTCCACCTTCTAAGGGTGATAACAAGAACCCACACTGTGTTTTAGAACCCTTTTCCCCCCTGAAAGGCTTCATGTGAAATTTCATGTGGAAATATCAAAAGTTAAAAATGACTGTGGTGGAAAATCTGAAAATGAAAACAGGCACAAAGACCAAGATTGTCTTTGTGGTGTTTTAATAGAGCTTTGCAAAGGATCAGTACACAGTCACACAGAGTGTAAAAGGAACTGACAAAGAATCACAAGTGTGCCTCTGTCTTATGGAATAAGGAAAACAAAGAAGGTTTGAGACAGGATGATTATGAAGTGCTTATCTAAAGGGTCAGGATGTGCTCGTGATATCAGGTGCTGTTCTTCCGAAGAAGCAGCTGCGTGTTCAAGGACAAGTAACCAATTAGTGTCTGACAAGTCATGAGAACTGACTCTAAGGAATAAAATATAGTTCAGCATATATTTTACCACTAGCCACCCAGAAGGTTCTAAAAGTATAAGGGCTCCACCTAAACCTTCTTGTCTTCAGAGGGTTCTGTGAAGAACCTTATTGTACTCTACAGATGAGGCATCATTTTAACAGTTTGTGCTACAATCACCTTTGTTTAATTTGCAAAAACGTCTTTTAACATCCATGCTTTCAATAATCCTTGAACAACTCCTGGGTTCCTTCGATGAAAGGGGTTCTTAATGGAAAGCTTTCTGGGTACCCTTTTGGAACTCTTAAGAGCGTACACATATTGTTTTTTCCTTGGAAAGACACTGCCAGTGCATCATGTTGTTCTTCATATGGCGTGTTCATTATAAGAAGAGAAGTGTGCGTGAAAGACAGGGACAGATTGTTATCAAGACTTTTTTCCCCCCTTTTCTGTGGGAAATTAGAAAAGGAGAAAAAAAAAAGCTGAGAATGAGGGTGAGAGCCTTCACAGGCAATTGAAAATCCACTGATCCCTTGTATTTTGCATATCATCAAAGCCCGGCTAATTTGTCAAATAAAGACATCCATCTGAGCGATCGGGGGGGGGGGCAAATGAAAAAGACACAAACACAGAACACCACTGCTCGGAGATGGAAACAGATGGAGATAGGCATGAGAACAGACGCAGAGACAGACAAGTGTGCAGGTCTAGTTGCAGAGTGACTTGAAATGGAGCCCTAAGATTTCCTCTGATTTCCTCCTCCCTCCTTGGCCCTGTCGCTGCGTCTTGTAAATCATTCTCAATTCACTGAAACAAGCCAGTTGGATTAGCTTGGTTTAGATCATAAACATTTGCAGCGCAGACCACCCAGGGAGAGAACAGAGCCAAGGCGAGTGTGTGTGCGTGCATGCATGGGCGTGTACGTGTGTGTGAAGCCTCCCTCTGAGTTTAGAGGTGGGCACTGCAGCACATACACACTCAAATGTGGTCTCACACATATGCATGCACACACACACACACACAGGCATACTTATACTGTGGTTTGTGTTTGCGCCACTTCCAGGGCCAGTGCACTGTGGGGCCCTCACCGCTGCCGTGGAAACCAAAACAGGCCCGTTCACCCAATGTCAGAGATTAACACACACATACACACACACACAAGCCACAGATAAAGATGTCTCACTGCAGTGCTGCTTAAAGGGATAGTTTGGATCATTTGATGTGGGGTTGTATGAGGTACTTATTGATAGTCGGTGTATTACCAGCAGTAAGATGGAGGTCGGCATGCCTCCAGTTTGAAGAGGCAAAGAGAGGCACCAGCGCAGAAACTAAGCAATGATCTATTGTGGAAAGGGTCGGCAACGAAAGGTATTTGAGCTGCTTAAAAAGATCCACCTAAAAGAATCAGTGTCGGTTTAAGTGTACACTACATGTAGAGTACTTTCACCGCTTTTCTTTGCTTTTTCTGAAGAAACCATCAATGTATAAGCCAAATCTCGCTTTATTCAAACCAACCAGACTCCACAAACAAAATCATTAATTTTACCTCGGAAAACACAGAGCTGCTGCTCTGCTGCTGCCCCGATCTGTAAGTTTGTCTGTGTAATTATGTGATTTTGGTGAATCCAAATGATCCTTTTAAATCTCCAAACTCACACAAACCAACTAACAGATCGAGGCAGCAGTAGATCGGTAACTTCTGTGTTCTGTGAGATAAAATGACTGATTTCGCCTGTGGAGTTTGGTTGGTTTGGAGAGAGAGCGATGTTTGGTTTATGTAACAGCGATTTCCCGTCAGAAAAGACTGTCTGATGGCAAGGAAAAATGGTGAAACTCTTCTAAACATATCATACACTTAAACTGATAATGATTTTTTTAATATTTGATGGACCTTAAATGGCTAATATACCTTTTGTTGTTGACCCTGTCCACAGCAGATCATTGGTTAGCTTCTGTGCTGGTGCTCCTCTTTGCGTCTCCAAATTGGGAGCGTGCCAACCACCATCTGCTGTAGGTAATACAGTGACTATTGATAAGTACCTCATACAACTCTACATCAAATAATCCAAACTATCCCTTTAACAATACACAGATATTCTTTTACTGTAAGAAGACATTCCTTTTCAGATGTTCATTCATTTTTTCCTTCTCTGATCACCATAAATAATCAGTTGATTGGCTTGTGTGTGTTTTTAATTACAGTGAAAGTGTTTCCCCTCATTGTTTACTAGAAATGCACAACCTTGTTATGTAAGGTTTTACAAGATACGGGTGATTGTCTTATAACTGAATAGATTTGTTCACCATCACTGCCCGAAACCAGCTGCAAAACGTTAAGTGTCATCGACCCAAACAACTTTGATATGAAGCATGTTTTCCAAGGACTTTCACAAATAAATGCTTTTCTTCTTTCCTCGAAAAGTTCAACAGTCTGCGTCACCAGACCTTGAAATTCATTCTTTTTCACTTGAGCACAGTTGGAGTAATTCTTCTCTTGTTTCTCTCCACATGCAGGAATGATCCGAGAGCCAAGCTGGTGTCAGAACCAGGAAATATCTGGGCTGGGTTTTTGAAGAGCCCGAGTGGGAAAAGCTGGGCAACTCCCTGCCGCAAGGCGCTGGCACTCCTCTCTGTACGCTGCTTGTCTGTCTAACTGCCTTTATAACTGTGTGCGTTGTCAGTTTACTTATTTTTTAGCTAATATCTTTACTTGAATTAGTGTCCAGTCTTGTCTGTCTAACTGCCATTTATTTCTATGTTAGGTGTCTATATTATATTGGCCCAAATATTATGCACTGAGTTTCTCAAGAAAAGTAAGTGTCTTATAATCAGGTTTGTCTTAAATTGTTGTTCTGGGGCAGAGCCACCCAATTTGACCCTTTGTTTTGGCCCACCATGATATTTGACAAGCTCATGCTTTTATTCTCCTCATGCACTTTATGCCAGAAAGTTGTCAGATTAATCAGATTTAAGAGTTGAAATATTTAGAAATTTTATTTTAGATTTAGAATGTAAATTTTTGATTAAATCAGATATGTTTTAATGTAACGTAATTTTACATAATATCAAGATTTATTTTTGGCCTGCGGCCCTACAGATAAATTGTTGGCCCTTCATAGGAAAGAATTTGGACACCTGTGATCTATAGCCTGAGTCTGCACTTGGGGATCCATGTATAAGTAAGAAAAAGGAGTCTCACTGTAGTTTGATCACACAGTTACAACAGCAGCTTCCCTGTCTTCAGTGTGTGTGTGTGTGTGTGTGTGTGTGTGTGTGTGTGTGTGTGTGTGTGTGTCTGTGTGTGTGAGTCTCTTCATGTTTGCCCTGTGAGGTTGACGGACCTCCCAGTGAGTGGACAGTCCATAAGACAGGATCTGGCCAAAGACAGACACACACAGACAGATGCACACAGACACAGTCAGACAAACGGGCACAGACATTCTTTGTATATATCAATAATTCTATATATATTACTGTAAACTTCACTTTAAACATGTTTTTCTTTGGGGAAATTTCATCAAAAAAAAAAAAAGAAAAGAAATCAATTCTGGGAACAGTTTTGGAAAAAAGTCATTCCAGGATTGTGCTTCAGGTCCAAATGACATGAAATCAGCTCACAGGAATGATCTGTGATATTTATTTATTGGTTTATTTAACAGGGACAGTGCACATCAATTAACATTAAAGTGCAGTTAATCAAAATGCTATTGTTTATCTTTAATCCCCGGAGAGATGTTATAAAGTCATCCTAATAAACAGAATATAAGATTGAAAATACAAAATTATTCATCATTTATCATTTATAAGTATGCAGAACAATAATAAAAAAGAAATGAGAGTGCTAATGTTAATTAAAAAAAACATCATTCAGAACACCTGTATTCGACATTGTCATGTTCATGTCAAAATAACAACACTTCATTTGGACTAAATCAATATCATCTGGGAAAAAATGGCATTGTCATAATATATATTATTATTAATGCTACAGAGGAGGGGCCGGTTGGATGAACATTTTCAGATCATTATAACTTCAGAGAGAAAACCCTCTATAACCCTCTATAGTACATATCCTTCCTATTTTTTCTGTGATGGCAAACTCCCAAAGGGTCGATAAAGGGACTAAAAGCATAAATTCGTGATGCTTTGGTAAATCACTTGTCTCTCCTTTTGAAATGTTTCATGTGTAAGCAATGACTCAGCACCGGGTTTAGCTCTTTTTATATATAAACCTGTCCCGTTTTATGGACAACACACCCAAAATATTTGGTCATGTTTGATCTCTTTCTATCTGGTGGCCTACATGTGTAGTTAAACTTTCCTTCTCTTTCAGCAAAAACAAAGTACACGCACACACACGCACGCACGCACGCACACACACACACAAAAATCTTCTTTTCAACCGAAATAAATGTTTATAGCATTCCAAACATTTTGTGTGTGAGACAGTATGTGTGGTCCTGTCTGCACCTAGCATGAGGTTTGAGGTTAAGGTGTCTGTCTGCTGGTGTGTGTGCATCTCAGTGATGTCTGGGTGCAAGGGTGTGTGTGTGTGTGTGTGTGTTTGCGTGTGTGGGTTAGAGAGAGAGAGGGAACGATGAACTATGGAACACCCATGCTTGCTTCTAAAATGTTTGTGTTTTGAAAAATGGAGAAAGCGATAGAGAAATACAGAAAAGAAAAAAAAACATGTCTGGGGTAATTTACTGGAACCAAGCTGTTTGGGAACACTGTGACACAGCGGTTAGTGCAGAGACAAATACTGAGGGCAGGTAACGCACAAAGTTGAACGAGTTTGATGTAACCGTGTCTGATGAATAAGTTGTGATGAATGTTTTCATTGAATATTGAATTTTGTTTTTATTTCGAGTAAAAAAATGAAAATACAGCGAAGTAGAAAAGTCGGCTGAACTGTTGGAGATGATGAAAGAAACATACAAATGTGCAAACACAAAACTACACCATTACAACCATGATTATATAAATTATATATATTTAAATTATTTTATTCTAAACTTTGTAGTTAAAAAGGCAGTGTACATTATATGTGAAATGGATTGCTTTAACACTACCCATGAATTGAACATTACAAATTTTTAAGCGCTGGTATTTGGACAGTGTTGACACACACTATAACATGAAAGGAACGCTGAAATTTGATTTGCTGATGCTGAATGTTAATTAATCTCATACATATTTGGTTTAATCTTTGGTCTGTTTTCTATCGCCTTTAGCAATGTGTTAAAAATGTGAAATGTCCTAAAACTGGTTGGCCTACAGCAGCTTATTTTTTAATCATGGGAGGTTTAAGTGATGATCTCAAAGATTTTCCCTTCATTCAATGTCCCTATGTATCACAGAATGAAGTAGCACAATAACAGACCCTATGGCCTACTGATGAAAACACTGCAATATTTATATCTTGGCAGTGTTATGATCTGGGTGTCTCTGGCAACATTCCCTGAAAAAATGCTGTACAAAGTTTCTGCTAATGTAATCTCTATAAACAGATACATGCATATAAATTCAGAATACTAAATCGTCTTAAGACAACAGTAGATAGGGTCCAAGATTGCTGCTAATCCAAACCAAATGTGCTGCAGCTTCACAATAAGAGCATTTCAGTGGCGAAACACCGGTTGACTTTTATTATGAAGTTGTCACAGGAAATGCAGTGTGTCTGTCAGAGAGATTAGCACTGAATAAATCACAAAACTAGTGTCATTTTTTGAAATAGGATTTCTTTGAAATGTTAGAGGGGGTAAAGGAACAAGGAGGAGCAGCACAGCGAGCTGTTACATGAAGAGCTGCAGACAGCAGGCTGCACACCTCCAGCTTCTTCCGATCATGGTTGGTCACAGAACGATGGAAAAAAGGTCAAATATTGCCTGACATAATCTGACATAAGATGATATGGAAAATTTGTAGTGGATTAGATCAAGGGACTTTAAACGGTGAGTCATTAAAAGAACACCATGAAAATAGCATACATGAGATGATGAGTAAGTGTGACGAGATTAGGACAAATATACATTTGAGCAAACTTTAACAATGTTAAAACATGCACCTGCAGCAACGACAAAAGCTCTATTGAAGACACCCCTGGAGTGACGGATGGACACACAAACTATTGCCTTGACAGCCAGTTGTCAGTGTTAATTTTGCACATATTTGGAGAAAGTGAAATATCTGAAGAGTGTCACAACATAAACAAGCACTCAGTGATCCTGCAGAGCTCAAGCCTGATGGTCTCGTGAAGGCATTTGTATATTCCTTTATATATCTGTGGGTTTCTTCCAGTCTTCTCCCACAGTAAAGACATGCAGATGAGGTGAACCAATGACTCAGCAGGCTCGAGGTGTGAATGTGTTCATCTAATTATAGCCCCTGTAAAGGACTAACAGGTCCAGGGTGACGATGCATTATCCAACACGCTGAAATAAACTGAAGAAACAAACATGTTAAATATGTCGGCACCATGTATGACCCATAAGAATAAGACACTGGCCATGTTTTTATTTGCATATAAAACAGACTCATGCAGTAAAACAATAACAACCCAGCCCCAATAACAGTAAAGCCATTCAGTAACAAATAGCACAGCAGGCCTTCCCAGCATTTTACAAATCTCTGTGTTATTTCCCCAAAGGACTGTAACGCCAGAAACTATAAAATACATGGAAACAGTTGTTTGCATTTAGAGACCATTACACAAGTAAACAGCGCAACACACACACATACATTCGGGCGTAATCCCACATACACATGACCACTCATATAACTGCTGATGCAAGGACGCAGAAATGTTGATATGAATGATACCAGTAGTACCACACAGCCCATGATTATCTGTGCTTTTGAGTAGCTGGTTGAATTAAGTCAACGTCTGGCTCAGGGCTGTTTTATGCCGCGAGTTAAATTTTATTGTGCTTTAACTTAATTTACTTTGGCTAAGATAACAGTATTTTTGGTGTGTTTTTCTTCTTCATTGTTTGCTATCAATGCCAGTAGAGAGCTGTAATCCTAAGTGTCCACTCTTTCACCTCACATTTATTTGTGGCTAAGATATGTTTGTTTCTAATGGTGCGTTCCATTTGTATTGGGAAGTCGAAATTTCCGACTTCACTGGCAGATAGTTCAACTGGAATACCTTCTGCATCCACAGTGGTGAAAGCTATATACTGTTTATTAGCACTTGAGGGGGCGTCCAGGTGAATTTTACCAGTTCGGAACTCATTTTTCGAATTATTCCCACCACCACATAAATGCAGGACTATTAGCGCATGTTAGCATGCTAACACAATAAACTGAGATGGTAAACATGGTAACACAATAAACTGACGGTAAACAGTATACCTCAACTCAGCCTCTCCAAGACCGAGCTCCTTGTCATCCCAGCCAGTCCTTCTATACAAGAAGAAATAAGTATTCAACTCAGATCCACCCAGCTCACACCTACAAGGTCTGCCTGAAACTTGGGTATCATGATCGATGACCAACTAACCTTCAAGGTCCGTGTGGCCTCGATTGCTCGGTCATGCTCTTTTACCCTGTACAACATCAGGAAGATAAGAACTTCCCTATCTGAGCGTGTAGCTCAACTCCTGGTTCAGTCTTGTAATATTTTGCATCGAGTGCTGGAACTCCTGACTCTCAGGCCTCCCCTCAAGCCTCTACAGATGATCCAGAACGTGGCAGTTTTCAATCAGCCAAAAAACAGCGCATGTCACTCTGCTGTTCAGATGGCTCCACTTGCTCCTGGTAGCCGCCCACATCAAATTCAAAACTTGCCTACAAAACTGCAACTAAATCTACCCCTGCCTACCTGAACTCCCTCATTCAAGTCTACACTCCCTCCCGCTCACTGCACTGCAAGACGCCTGATTCAACCACCACAACAAAGTCTCTAGCTAGACTCTTCCAGTCTGTATATATATATATATATATATATATATATATATATATATATATATATATATATATATATATATATATATGTATATATATATATATATATATGTATATATATATATGTATGTATATTTAAAAAACAATCCAATGCATCTCAGACACTCTGTGCACATTGCCACCGATACTGCCTGTAGGCACCTTGTCCTGTCAGACTTAATCTTTGGTTGATGGCACTTACTGATGTTGTTCTCTCCCGACTAGATCCTTGCCTGTGTTGTATAAACTCTCAGATGTACGGTGCTTTGGATAAAAATGAAACTGTGAGGTTGTAACATCAACATATAAGCATTATCACTGTGAGCCTGTTAGCATGTTGACATTAGCATTTAGCTCAAAGCATCACTTTTCCAAAATACTGTATAGCCACTAAGAGCTGTTAACATGGCTGTAAACTCTTGGTATAGACAAACTGGTGACCTACGGCAAAACAGCTCCTACAGAAAAACAAACTGGAACAGTATCAGCTTTTGCTAGTTATGGTCTGGAGGCGTGGTCAGAGTCCCTTCTTATTAAAAGCTAATAAACTAAAAAGGACAGGGGTTAATGGACACAGAGTCTGAGCTTCAAAACAAGACAGGATGGTTGGCGATGGAACTGATTCTGTGTGTGGGGAAGTTGTGTATCGGTCAGTGAGAGGACAAATAGTGTGCGCAAATAATTCATTGTGTATTTTGGCAGGCATTAGTAAGCAGATGGGAGAGCCCCACCACATGCAAGTAGTTTGAATTCAGTCACATAAAATGCAGCAAACTCACTCAATTAATAGTATCCTGTGAAGAAATAAATCAAGGAAAAGTCTGACCGAGGTAGACTATGTGTGGGGTGGATGTATCAGCCCACACTCACATCTAACACACAGGGATGCACAATGTGTAAATGTGTGTGTTACAAGGAGAGTGAGACACATAGGGAGGAAAGAACAACATCTAAATGACTTCTTATTTCTTGTGAAATATATCGTAATTTTAGGGAGGCTGAGTATAATTTCAAGGGTTTCTGTATCAAAAAGAAGATGAGTGCATTAGTGCACATGCTTGCACACACAGAGACACACAGAGACATACGCATCTGCTCCAGATGTTGAGGGTATTTTGTTTCAGAGAAGGTAGTGCAGCCTCACGTCGGAGAGGGGATAAATCACAGCCCCTGGACAGCAGCGAAGACACTTTTAGAGGCATTCGTAAACCCACCGCCTTCATTTTGTTCCCATATGGCAATATTCACAGGCGCTCTTTGGAATGACACTCATATACAGGGAGGAGTAAGGCAGAAGTAGTAGTCGTACACAGGGACAATGATTTTCAATGCTACGCTTCAAATTTTATCTTCTGCTCAGGAGGAAATGAAATGGAAATGTTGCACTGCATAAAAGACAAGATGCTCAGACTGTTCCAAAAAAAGTATCGGACATACTGTACTCAGTGAAGTGGATGAGGTATGAGATGATGTTGCAGTGATGCAGTCGTAACATTTATTGTTATTAAGACGAGGTAAACTACTTTCCCTCTAGGTGGAAAGTTGACAGTATTTTCCACCAGTGCAAGAGCTAGTGTTTTAAAATGTCACACATACTGTATAGCTCAAAACAATGATTCACAACTGTTTTGACATCTCAAAATGAAGCACAGCCTACCTGTGACCCCTAATCATAGGTTATGGCCTTGAGTGTGGGCATGAGCTATGAGCAGTTCAACCAAAAACTGATTTTAGTAACCTTTCATTCTACAGGTCCCCAATTTCATGGTAAGCAGGTGGTAATTAACGAGTAACATGTCTGAAATATCTTTGAAATATCTCTGAAATTGCCCTAGCATTTGCACCAAATTTCATGGTAAGTAGGTCATAATTAGCAAATAATGTATTTGAAGTTTCTATGAAATTACCCCAAAATTACCCTAACATTTACCCCCAAACTTATACATATTTTCCAGAGATCAGCTCAGTAATGATACTATTTACTTAACACACAGACTTTAGAGCCAATATTCACATCAGGGCAGCAGGGGATGAATTGTAACTGCTTACCTTATATTTAACCTCTGCAACATGCATAAATTGAATTGTTACAGTTAACTTTTAATTTAATTTAGTTAAGCTAGTTGCAAATGAATGCATAAATGACATCATGATTTTATCTGGCAACCAAGTTACATTTTCTGTCCTACTGCTAACTCTTCAGCATTGAAAACAGGTTACATGTTTTAAACTGACATTAGCTGGCATGTAGCGTTAGCTGCTGGCTGGTTGCTGCTCACATTACACAAAACTAGGGATAGTAATGCTACTCAGAGGCTATATTTCCTGTAATGTGCATACTCCACATCAGTTATCATGCCAATTTAGTCATCCAGTTTCTGCATCATTCTGTAGCTTTCCAGAAGTGCTCCTTATGTATAAATTCTAACAATCTAATTCTGATCAAAGTATATATATATTAGCATCAAAATGTGGTTTTCCAAAGTCCCTCTAAAAAAAAGACATAGGTTTCTGTGAGATTGCATTGCTACATATAAATCCCCAAGAGTGAGGGGAAGGAGGACATCCATGCTGTGACCTACATCACCATCTTTTTCTAACAGCTGAGTGTGCATTTTCATTTGAAAAAAATCCAAATGGAGTCTTCAAGGATTGTGAAATGCCCCGTGAGGTGAATGTATCATCATCAATTTTTGCATAAGACCTTGCCAACAAATATTGTGAACCCTGACAATCGTTATCATCATAGTGAGCTATTTTCATTTTAAAATTACAGGGAAGATGGGAGAAATACAGAGTGACGAAATGTAATGTAATGTGATAAAAAATGTGAAATCATATGATACCTTCAGATCTGTGATTTGGAACCTGTGTTTGAATCTGAAAACAGACCGGAGAGAACTCAAATTTGAGACTGGAACTGATAGCGAATGGGTTCTGTCCAAGATTCGTGGAGCCTTGGTGCTGTCTGGCAAACCAGCCCACGTTTTCACCGGTTTAGACGAAACACTGAAATCAAAGCTCTGTCATCAACAGAGGGCATTGCACAGTGCACAACAACCTGTAGAATATCAAGGAAAATCTACTAATTGTCAAGCCAGTCGACCAAAATAGAAAGGAAACAGTTCTATGTTTGTGCAAAAAGGCCTGTGGGAAGTTTTAATTTTTAGTTGTTTTTAAAAGTCTGGGTGCACAAAGGGAGAAGATGACTAGACATCTTTAGAAATATTCTGACTGGCTGACTTTGAGCATTACAACTATAATATATAACATTTAGTTATTTAAGGTAATGGTGCATTTCCTATTAACCATTGCTAGCTAGTTGCTAAAACTGACTGCAAACCTGACTAAATGTAACATGAATCAAACCTGAACATGATTTTCTGCCTGTGTCGTGTCGGATAGATATTCATCAGCTCAGGTTGTTGTTGCCCTCATGCTCATATGAGTAAAGTGTGCCTATCAAGGTTATTACACCATATTTGACTCAAAAACCAAGATATACAACAAGACAAATACTTCATTACCACGTCTGAAAGCTGAATTTTATCACATGATCAAAAGAAACCTCAACTTTTCTGACTGTGTTCTTATTCTTCTCCTGTCCTCGACATTACAGGCAACACACAGAGAGCTAAAATATGACTCTCTCTGTTGGACATTAGCCCATTTGAGACACTTGTGGAGGAGCCTCAGACATTCATTCATGTGGGGGATTCAAAATCACCACTGTGGTTACATGACTGACAGCAGTTTCCTGGTCTTGACCACTAATATAGTTGTTTCTCTTTCTCATCTTGATATGGAGTCTTTTTTGAACAGAGGAGGGGTCATCAATCATATATTCAAAGGTGGTCACTCACTCACACACACACACACACACACAGAGAGAGAGAGAGAGAGAGAGAGAGAGGGAGACCTCCTATGTGGTCTACTCTGAAAACTAAAATCAAATGAAAATATAAGTAGTAAGTCTGATTAACCCTCCAAAGTGGTGAACCCACAGACTTCAGAACTATATTTTTGTCATATTTCACAGATGCTTTATTCTATTATTCCAATTATTCATGACTTTGTCAACAAATGTGTTCCTACAATGACTTCATATAATTGGTTTCTGTTTTAATTCGAGTTTTGTTTTTAAATACTAATATGTTGGAACAATTTATTGCTTTGGTTCACGTCTGCCATGGCTCCTAATTTAAAGTATTACACACCATCAGTCACTGGGTTAACAATGTGCACCTAAAACTCTGCTGTTGGCCTCTGAGGACACTTCTGCATGAGCCAGTGAAAGAGCACCATCTGCTGGTCCAGTGTTAGTGTTGCTGTTAACGTGTTGGTACGAGACTCAAAACTGAAATGACCTGCATCCTGTTTTATATGGAGGTGAGTCTAACAGTTTCTGTACTTACCCTGTCCTTTTACTGGAAATACTTTTCTGTCATCTCGCAAGCGTCAGTCTCTTTTTTTCTAAGCGTCAGATTTTTTTTTTTAATTTTCTTTCTTTGTTGAAGTCATAATGTAACTACATTTGAAACATGCATCTGTCTCTCTTGTTAGGATTTGAGATAATATAGAGACAGGAGCAATAACAATAAAACAATAACAATAAAAATTTTGTCACATCCTTATAGAAGCTATAATGCACACCTCCAGGTTTCACCATAATTCCTTAGCTCTAATTGGACTGCTCAAAAATGTGATGAATCAGACTTAAATTTACAACATGCCTCTCTATGTCACATTTACTTCATGCATGAATGTTTAAGCAGGGCCGCAGCGAGGAAACTAATTATTAAAAGTGTGCGCTGTCTGCTCGGAGGGGGATATTCTGTGGACATGATGTGACTGACCTTGTTGCTTTCAGCCCATTCACACTGCTGCTGTGCTTCACTGGTGGATGTCACAGTGTCACCCACAGGGATGAGGAGGGAGAGATGCTTGGTACACATTCCTACACTGGCTGCTACTTACAAGTTCTGCATTTATACACACACACACACACACACACACACACAATACCCTCCACCCTCCAACACACACACACACGCACACACACAGCAAGTCACAGCATCCTCACGTAGATCCCTGGCAAAGCCAGAGCGATGCAACTGCTCCTCCATTGTCAAACCCCTTAACTCCCTCCCTCCCTCTACCACTCTTTCTCCTCTACCCCAATCCCTGCTCGCTGGCCCCGCTCTTTTCTCCTGGTCGCCATGGAGATGGCTAACAAAGCCATCACTTTTACCAATTTCCTCAGAGACAGGTGCTGGCACAATGACTGCTTCCTCGCCGGCTGAAAGGGGAAGGGGCAAGAGGGGTCCATGGGAACTCCAGGCGGACACTCTGAGGGCTGTCCAAGTGTCCTCCTCCCCAGGCCTTGCTGAGAAAAGAAGGCTAATTTGTTGTCCCTGTTTTCCCAGGGAGGGGGGATGCAGGAGGAAGGAACGGGGGGAGGCAGAGAGAGAGAGGGTGTGTGTATGCAAAGGGGTGTCCACCAGTTTTCAAAACAGACCGCCTAATATCAGTCTCCTCTCGCTTTCTCCTGCCAATGGGTGGCAAGGTCCTCCTTTCTCCCCTTGTTCCTTCATCTCCTCTCGCTGCTCCTATTCTCCTGCTACAACTCTGTGGGCCCCGAAACAATGGCGAGTCATGGCATCATGACTGCAAGATGTTTCAATTTAGCTTTCAGCAAGCGTTCACTTCCCTCTTTGTGTGTGTCTTGTGTGTGTATGAGCGCGAGTGTGTGTTTCTGGATTGTAATGTTTAGTGACAAATGAGCAGTAAAAAGAACTTTTTTTGTCATTTTCTTCCAATTACCGCAAGTGTGTTGCAAAGTAACAGCATGACCAAAAAAACTTTTCACGTTGCAGGATTTTTAGTTGTTCTAGTTATTTTGTTTAGCCAGGGTGGAAGTAATGAATTACAATTACTCATGTGAATGTAACTAAGTCATTTTGGGGGGTATATGTACGTTTATGAATATTTTTTAAAGTCTGTAATTTTAGTTTTACACATGATATGTAAATTCTGCCACTAGGGGTCTCTCTCACATTAAGGCAGTTACAAATTTGATGATGTTGTGTTTTGATGTTATGTTTAAAAAAATAATAATCATCATAACTGATGAAAATCTATCTGACATGATGAAAAAATGTTTGTGGTTGAGGCAATATTAAAGTTTTTATCAAGGTTACATGCACTCTGACATATCTGATGTATCGTGTTTCCTGGAAGTTATGGCAAAGAACAACTAGCTAGCAACAGCTAACAGGACACACAGCATTATGTTGAACATTTTTCTGCATTTGAACATTGAAACATTTGGAATAAGTACACATCTCAGCAAAATAGCCTACAAAACACGTGTCTAGCATTTTATTTTTTTTTATTGTTAATGTGGAAATGTACAGCTTTGCATCCAGAAAAATTAATTTCTGAGTGGGGAAAATTCACATGAATGACCCCTACAAACAGATTCAGCATTCCCTATCTGACCTGAGCATCCATGTTGCTTCAACTTTACAACTTAAAAACTCATGAACACGCATCTGATAAGCACATGAATGCACTCTCTTTGTTTGTGCCTATTAGGAGACAATCTGCCATATAACGCCAGGTATATCCAAATAAAAATCTGGATATGCGTTTGCAGGCCTTATTTGTGCTTGGATTGGTCTTCATTGAAGTCAGATGAAACATATTTTGACGAAGGGCTAAAGTTACTGACGGACATTGCCTCTTTTAAATTGTTAATGGCAAGGACTAATATTTAGAGAAGTTCTATGAAGTCTGGGTCATTTTATTTTTAAATATACATAAAGAAAGAAACAAGAAAAACATGCTAGTTCATCTATATTGTACTTAAGTGGTATTTTATGAATGTGTACATTATTATTTATTCACATTTTGTATCCCTTTTTATTTAAAAGTGCTTTGTACCCTCTTTTTTTCAGACTGTCTCAGTTGCCAAGATCTGCTTTGTTACATCACGTTTGATTTGACAGTGTTCACTGACTTGCTGCAGTGTGTTAGATTATGCTGCATTCTATGTGTAAAATGCATATACTTACAAAAAGAATTAGAATTATAAGAAAAGTGCAAGAAATAAAATGTCGACCTGTTTTGAAGGAGATTGTTACATGCCTACTTGATAAGCTGATGTTTTCTTTAAGTCATTGTTTGCTGGTTTCTTTCAGACTTTGGCTGACACTGTGAAAGAGGGGCTGTCTGTTGGCACAGCTACAAAGTATTTATTGCCCCTCTAAGGAGAGAAGCCATGGGCTTTCAGTGTGAGGGAGGTGTATATATGTGTGTGTGTGTGTGTACATGTGTGTCTTTGTGTCTGCTTATGAAGTTGTGTGAGTTTGTGCATGCGTGTGTGGGAGCTCTTTTTGAATAGACCTTACAAACTTTTTGTTGGTGGCACAAAACTTTTTAAGGCAGCATGTAAAGCACTTACCTTCTGTAAAGGACGTGCCATTCAGCTGCAAAAGACCCTAACGGCTGTTGTATTGGCCTGTGTGTGTGTGGGTGTGAGTGCAAACGGTAGAGTATGTGCACATCAAGGTCCAAGGCGATAAATCAATGGCACTTCCACAGTGTTGCTTGCTCTGGTCAGATTCCTACAGACCAAATATACAGTCAAAGCTTAATTAAGAAAAAGATTGGTCAAGCTATAAAGATAATGTGTAATGTAATATATCAAACTTAAATTTATGTATTTTTTAAAAAAAGGATTGGTTGGAATAGTTTATCATGATGATTTACTTCCCCATAGGCTCACCTTGTCTGTTGCAGGCCACACTTTGGCCTTTGTCATGGCTCAAAAACTGACATTCATAATTAGTTTGGTCTAATCTTCAACTGTAGCATCTGCAGATTAATTCCATACGTGTTATGACCCACTAATTTTAGTGGGTCATAACATGTTAAGTTAGGTTTGATATGAAATTAATAAAGTCCTGTTTTGTTTGCTCTGCTGGAATTTCTGCTATGTGTCTGTGAGGTTTCTATACTGGAGTGTTTAAAGTCCACTAGTAACCCAATGAGAGATGCAGACTCCAAAACTGACTGGATTGTCATGAAATTGGAATTGAAATCTATTATAAACCTGAAATATAATACTGGTAACTCATTACTGAAGATGAACTAATCGGCTCTATGCCAAAACATGTGAACAGCCACAAATTCCCATATATCTTTTTCCTACTTCACACACTTGCTGCTTTTATCTATTGTATAAGGTCTTATGTTCAAAAGTTTAGGGATTTAGGCTGTTGGTTGGACAAAACAAGGCATTTGAAGATGTCTGTGGAGCCCATAAACTGACATAATGAAAAGTTAGGAGGCAAGTCAAAAAATATGACTAAATTTCTAATGCCATAAATGATACTGTTAGTTTAATATTTTGAAAGCAAATGTTAAACATAATATAAAGTTTTTCCTTTAAGCTCTGAGCAGTTGGTAAAATAAAAAAAAAGCAAAAGCCATTTCTTTTCATTTAACACTAAAAGTTTGATATTTCAAAGTATTTAATACAAAGTTTTTATTTTCTGTTGTCTCACTCACTCATTTCCGCACCATTTACAGCAGTTCTTCTTATTATATTATAATAATATTTGCACATTTGCAATACTGACTTCTGTTATTCTCTGGGAAATTAAGGGAAACAATAGGAAACAATTTAAGTGAATTTTGTTGTTTGAGACAAATGAAAACCTTTTTTTAGTTTTGGAATATATTACAACATTTTTTAATAATTCTCTGTATCTGTAAATGAGCCATTCCCATTGAAAAACTGTGATCTACAGGTTTCATTTACCTCAATACACCACGTGGACTGCTGTCTGCCACTGTGTCTTATCCACAAACTACCACTGGGGGGCGCCAAAGGTTCACATCTTACACATAGAGCGTTCACGCTATGATAGTGGTGTGATAGAGGCTATCACACTTTCATCTTGAAATTAAGAAGATGGTAAATTCCACTCTTGCAGCAATTATTTCTTCTTAGTGTCATTCTATACATGGAAGGTTTATCTCAGGTTTTGTTTAAATATATTAGTTTTCAATAAGATTAAGGTTTCCTGATGGTGATAGCTCCTGTTTGTGGTGTTGCTGCCTTAAAAAGGATTTTTTTAAAAAAGGATATACTTCCAGGTGTGACGTTTGAGCAGGGGGTGGCATGACATTTACATCTTTGTTGCGATAACAAACATCAGCTGACGTACAGGAAGTTTCTCAGCTGTCAGGGAAATCCTCATGTGTCACGCTCAGATCTATGTTTAGCAGTCAGTACCTTCCCTCTCCCTGACATGGGACTCCAGGGTGACACAGGGCCAAGACGATGAGTAAAACATGAGCCAGTAGCATTCCTGGAATGTAATTAAGTCCAAATACTAAAGTACTGTACTTAAGTACAAATTTTATTTGTACTGTGTAGTTTTCTTTTTACTTTACTTTTTACTTCACTGTATGACAGATTTGGTGATTTTACAGTTAAGCTACTGAACAGTATACAAGTACAACTAAAATTGATTAGTTGATTCATCGATTCGTTAGCAGAAAATGGACTGGGAATTATTTTCATAATCATTTAAATCATTTTTTCATGAAAAACATTTGATGGTGCCAGCTACACAAACAATTTATGAAGACTTATTGCCTTTACTTGTAATCATTTTAAGGCATCTCTCACATTTTCAAACCAAACCATACAAACATTTGTATGTTTACCAGTAACTAGAGCTGCAACAATTAATTGGTTATGAATCAATTATTGAATTGATCACCAACTATTTTGATAAGTGTTAGGTTGGTTTAAGCAATTTCCGAAGAAAAAAAAATCTAAATTCTCTGATTCCAGGTTTTTAAATGTGAATATTTTCTGTTTACTTTACTGCTTTATGACAGTAAACTGAATACCTTTGGGTTTTAGTCAAACAAGACATTTGAAGGGGTCTGCTTGGGCTTCGGGAAACACTGTTCGATATTTTTCACCATTTTCCAACTTTTTATAGGCCAAAAGACAAATCAAGATAAAAAATAAATTAACAGATTAGTTGCCAAAGTAAATAACCGTTACTTTCTGACCTCTTAGAAACATTATCAATGCAGGACTTCTCTTGCTTAAGTATTTTTAAAGTGTGTTATTAGTACTTTCACTAAAGTAAAGAATCTGAATACTTCCTTCCCCCACTGGACAATATCTTTCCCAACAGAGACAAACCCCAAATCAAGTTTTCTGTACCATGAATAAACGTTTTTTTTTTGTTTTTTTTTTAAAGATGTGTATTACAGTCAAACAGGGTGACCGATTAATAGAAACAAAATATAAAATCCAAGTCTCAAAGATGGGTGAAAAAAATGAGAGAAGTAGATAAAACAAAATAAAGAAATTACGATTGACAGGTTAAAAATAAACTGAACCATTTCTTCAGATAAAAGTGAATTTTAAGAAGTGAGGTCATACTGACATGGTCAACCTGAAACCCTCAGACCGGCTCGTGGGTCATGGACTTTAAAGGCCCGTCGGTCACTCCAGTCCACGACTTCTGTGACTCATCTCGCATCCTGCTGTTGCTAGGAGGCCGGTTTGTTGGCACAACTTGGCAGGGTCGGGTCATTTCATCATACTTCACATAGTGCAAATAGACATGTGTCATGGAAGTGTTGAGCTGCCACTTCCCTTAATAAGCTCATCTGTGTCGATGGTTGTCATTGACACCATTACATCACATCTCTGCAACACTTTAATCGTCAAACACTCAGCATGACAGGAAACGGTCAGCGATACAGACAACACTTCAAGTTTCTAAATGAAAAATATATTAATGTAATAAATAAACATTAAAACCCTGGTGACCACATTAATTAATCATTGTAAACCAAATTAGAGATTATTATTAAGCTTATTATTAAGTATGAGTCAGTTTTATCATCACTCTTCTATTGTCTGTATATTCACATGAAAAGAAAACGAATCAATGTGCAGGGTTTGAAGATTTTTTGTCTATATTTTACTTAGTTCATTACACTACTTGATAAATATTTCATGAATCTTTAAGGTTATGAGGAGAACAATTTTCAAGGAAATAATGAAAATAAGGATATGTTTTTTATATATATATAAATGACCTTTTGTACCTTGAATCATTTTAGATGTAATGTTTCACTTGTGTCCACTAGATGTCAGCGCAGCACCGATAACAAAATGTCTCATAGCCCAGAGGAGGACAACACAGAACATGATTAATGCAAACATGTTACCTAATTGTCACCAATAGAGTCAAAACACTGATGTAACAGGAATACTGACGTGTCACATTTTGAGTTGCAACATTCAGGGTCGTTATATTTCAAAATATGGGTATTTAATGCATTGATAGTCAACGACATCATGTAAAAAGCTTCCTATTAGTTCTTGTTCAAGCTTGATGAAAACATTTTCCATTTATCTGTGATGTAGTCTAAATGCAAAGCAAAGTCTCCAACAATAAATCTGTGTTTATTTGCTCTGTACCTGCAGCTGGATGTGTCGGCTTTAACACCTCTTAGCTGGAAACCTACATAGATGCCACAACATATCAAAAGTCTGTGTTGTCTGTGGTATGAACTTGAGGGTGAGAAGACGACATTTTCAGCTGTCTTTAAGAAACACCTAAAATCTTTTGTGTGATTCAGTTTTCGTGCCCTTTATAGTTAATAGAAAATCACTTTAACCAACCACATTAAGAATCAAGTCACATCTGCTGCGTCATGGATAATTCAGGTCAAGCTGCTGAGCTGCTCTCGTCCAAATATTAATTTAATGATGACTAATGGGGGACATCATTCAAATCTGAGCCATGTATATTTTGTAGTCCTGCCGTGGCTTTGTACTGGTTATCATTCAGTATCCATATCAGTCTGATACTGATCACTGGATTGGATATCGAGGAGAGGAAAAAAAAAGTATAACAATAGTGTGATTCATTAGCCTAAACTACCATGGGAATCCTCAGCTGAAGTTTGAGCAACATGTTGACAAGGGTTATGTGTCATGAGTAACACAGATGAGCAGCATGTGTCACTTAATCAGCAGTTAGAACATGAGTGAGACCTGTCAGCAGTGCTGTCATCATATCAGCTGCGTGGAGTTATTTTAAGTTCAAGCAAAAAAAAAAAAAAGAACAGCAAAGTGCAATTTATGCATAGTTTAGTTTTATTTTTTGTGACCAACTTTTTTTTATTGGTTTGCCACGCCATCCTATGTAGTGGCATAAACATGCAGATATATAAATTACATACACAAAAATACAGGACAATGAGCCATACGCTTTCCCACTCCTCCATCCACCCCATCCCTCTTGCTGTTCCATATTTGTTTGCAATGATTGGAGGTCTATTCACGCTCACATTAATATGTGGGGGTATCCACCTTGTGATAAGGATTTGTTGGCTGTTTTTGAATGTTTGAATGGTTCCAGTCACCAGCCAAAAGTAGAAAGTGGCAGCAGTGTTTCATAACTGAGTCATGTTGTGTATTCATGTATGGGACTGGAATATTTATTCCACAGGTTTGACCATAATGTTTGAGATAATTAAGTTAAAAGTGCATCAATACAAATGTATTTTTAAGAGCAAGAAAAAAATGTGTGGCAAGAAAGTGGCACAGAGTAATCCCTAGTTATTATGGACTGGATCCTGATGTAAAACAAAAGTTGTAAATTATTGCACAGCAGGAAGACACATAAGAAACTAAGATGTCTTTTGATTTATTTTCAAAGGAACTGCTTCAGGCTTTTATTCTGTTCATCATGTAGATGTTGACTACCTCTGGTCCTTAGAACAAAATGCTGTTTCTATCCATTAGGGGGAAGCATTGAGCGTGTTATTTCTCAGTCTGTTCAGGCTCTTTTGTGAGTGCAGCTGTGCTGCTTGACCCTCACCATCCATCTCCTCCTGTCTGTCTCCCTCCTTCCTCTATTGAACTGTGTTTATTAGCTTTCCAAATGAGAATAGTGAAGTGACAGTGAGGTGGTCTGATGGAGGGACAATACACTGGTGTATTTGTTGTGTACAAACCTGATTCTTTTGGCTGGTTTACATCCTCTGCTCCCCTGCAGCTCTTGTTCCAGAGCTGTTTTTTACTCGCTCCACTGGTCCAGAACCTGAAAAGCCCAAACAGTGACAGATGTGACCAGCTGTGACCATCTACTGTACGATGTTGCTGATAAGCCTGATTCAGCTCAGGGAGAAGAACCAGCGCTAAAACATGTATGTCATCACTGCAGCAGCTACCATCTCATTATGTTGTCTTGTCTTTTTCTCCTCATGTGTTTTAATGAGAGTCTAATGAACATTGCTGGTGCAACTGGCCTACATACTCAGTTTGCCTTGCATGCTTAATCACTCTCAGAAAATTAATATTCAACAGCTCACTGATAAACAACAATATGTGCAGATACAAATAAAGCTTCATCCTTATACAGACATTGATTGTGAAATATGAAAACAGCAATTAACAATTATTTCATTACTGATTAATCTGTCAAACATTTTCTTGATTAATTGATCAATTGTTTGGCCTGATTAGATAAGATAATAATGATGTCATAAAATGTCCTTCTTTGTCAGCAACCCAAAGACATTCTGTTTACAGTCACAGAGTAGAGACAAAATAGAATATATTCACATTTAAGAAACTAGAATCAGAGAACAAGCTTACTGGATCTTAACCATGTAACATAGGTCACATGTCAACTCACCGGAAGTTACACATGAGATTTACATTGTAAAACAGTTGCACTTTAGTCAGGTTTACGCACAAAAACTAGTTGGTCAGGTTTAGGCAATAAAGCTGGCTAGGCTAGGGTTAAGAAAAGACCATAATCTGGGTTAAAATAAATACATACGTCACGTGACAGAAGTGATGTATGTTGTACAATGACATAACTCAGGTGACACGTAGTTTGCGTTGTAAAACGGTTGCAGTTTGGTTAGGAGTAGACCGTGGTTTGGGTTAAAATAACTATGTTTCGTATGGCACATGACGGAAGTGATGTCGCTTGCACAATGGAAGTGATGCGAGGAAAGTCACGGCCATAACAACATTTTATTTATTCAAAACTCAATCAGTCAGAATAACCTCCTTGCATTTGTGCCCAATTCACGTTTTTTTTTTTTGGTGTGGACGGGCTGGTCTGTTCAACACGGTGTGTCTCTGGGGTCAGGACCAATTTTATCATTTCTATGCTGACGATTCGCAGATCTACCTGCCCATTAGATGCACAGACCCTGGTACACTGAATTCACTTTATCACTGCCTGTGTGAAGTAAAAAACACCCTCAGCTGAACTGATTCTTTTCAGTGGACCCCAGCACATGAATAAACAAACTGTGCCATCTGCTGGTTCCCTAATGGATCGTATCAAGCCTTTCGCAAGAAATCTGGACATCTGGTTCGATGATAAAAGTTTTGAGCATCACACAACACTTCAATACAAAACAATGTTATTATCATCTTAAAGATATTTTAAAAAATACTTTGTATCTTAACTTTTAAAGAGACAGAGATCATTATACATACCTTTAAGTCATCATGCCTGGATTACTGCAACAGCCTTTTTACCTGCCAGAAACACAAATCTCTTGATTAACTTCAGAACTCAGCTGGAAGACTTCTATCCAGAACTAAGAAGCATGTTCACATTTTAGCTTCTTTACACTGGCTCCCTGTATGTTTTAGAATATATTTTAGATTTTACTGATGACTTTTAGGGTTTTTCACAACGTCTCTCCCTCCTCTTAGTACCCTGCACACCAGGACGTACCTGCAGAGCCACAGGCAAAGGCCTTTTGTCTGTTGCACATGTTTTGTAAAACAAAAAGGGGACAGGGCAGTCAGGGCCCAGAGACTCTGAACCAATCCACCGAGGAAATCAAGCTGGCCAGTACAGTATCTCCTTTAAATCCCTTCTTAAAACATGTTTTCATTCCTTAAAATGTTTTTATTTTCTTATTCTTGCCTATTATATCTTATTGGTCTTAATACACCAAACAGTTTTTCTCTGATTTCTCTTAAAACCCGATGACCTGTCTTTTATTTTGCTGCCCTTATGAAATCCACAGTAACGTGGATTTTAAAGTGCTCCATAAATAAAGATTATTGGTATTGCATGGAGATTAGTATCTAATACAACAATCGTAAGATGCAGAATGATGTAAAGCAGGTGGAGATGTGCGCACAACACTGAGTGCATATGTACATAATGTTCACGAGAAAAGAAGATTATCACAGTAATATAAGAGTCTCCTCTTGTGCTTTAGTCATGACATAAGATCCAGTTATGCCAACTGCATGTTCTCTTCCTATTTATCTCTGAAGAGGTACACACTGGCATATATTTCAATCTAAAACGAGCAAATGCGGAGCCCCTTCGCTTTTTTCTTTGTGCCATTACAGTAATAACCCCTCTCCTTCTCTTTGCTCTGACCCTGCAGAGTGATTCATGGACATGGCAGACAGCGCAAAGCTGAAATAGCAGCATTCAGTCAGTCAGTCAGTCAGTCACCCTCTCTGGAGATTATCCGGCTGTTGTCCTGCAGGACAAGGCAGAGGCAGAGTACACATGGACACACTCACAGATACTCTCTTTGATGATATGCTAAATGTGTGAAAACCTTTTTTGTTTTTGCAAATACTGATTAAGCATCAACTTAATATAATTATGTTCCATTGAAAGACTGAAAGGGCCTGAAGATAGGACTGGCAGCAGTTCTATTTTTGGTAAATTGGCAATTTGGTGAGTCCAGATGTGTTGACGCCTGCAGATTAATCTGTGCCCTGTAGTGATGTAATCACTGATGTGTTACTTGCTGGACTTTTGTGTGTCAAATTTGCCTTTTTCCTCTTTGGCTTTTAATCTATTCACATCCTGCGTCAACGCACGTCCTACTTTTAGTTATGCATTGTTCTATTCTGGTAACGTACACAGCAGGCAAGGGATTCACACACACAGGCGAGCTACAGTACACTCACGGAGATGGTCTCAATAAGTGCAGAGACTAAAGTGCAGCAGATGTTTCGGGCAAAAATAGTAAAAAAGAAGAGGAACACGCTTTGTTTCTGGGGAGGATTTTCGTCACAGAATGGTGTACTGTTTGTTTTCAAGAGACAAAGACAGAATGAAGCTTGTATCTAAAAAAAAAAACCAAAAACACAACCTGCAGTATTTTTCTGTGTTTGCCGTGTCGTGTGAAGGACACATTTAGCCTGAGAGAGACGGAAGTGAGGACAGAGTGCTACGTGAAATGACAGAAGAATGGGCTGCCTTGTTCATGTAAGAGATGAAGACACGAAGGAAGAAAAGAACACAGAGTAAAGGACTGATGTGCGTTCAAGGTGTTTTCTTTGTCATGTTACAGCAGAGGCTTGCACAACAAAATGAATCATGCTACACACAGAGAGAGAACATTTAGAACAGAAAAGGATAAAATAGAATAAAACTAGAATAGTGCAGTCAGTAGAATGCAGGTCCCCCACCAGGCAACACATGGTGAAGCACCTACTGCAATGCCACCACAACCAGCGGCAAAGTTCCACCAACATTAACACGACCCCCACAGACACGTCGTGTCTAGCTGAAACAGGACTTTTAAACTGAAGTAGTGTTTGATCACTTGTGGCCCCTAGAACAAAACAGAGCAGACAAAATATAGAATCTCTGCTTCACTGTGTCCAACCAGTTTACATCCATGTCTGTCAAGACTCATATAATGTATGTAGTCAAGACTTTGTAGGGATTTAGTATGGTACAGAGGTCTGATAGAGAGCTGAACATTATGAGGTCACAGCGACCTTGACCTCTGACCTTTTCACCAGTAAAATTTAATCAGCTTATTCTTAAATCTCAGTGAACATTTTTGTAAGTTTGAAGAAATCCCCACGAGGTGTTCTTAAGACGTTAAGTTCACAAGACTGAGATGACTTTGTGGGGATAATAAAATAAAAAAAAGATATATACAGTTATTTATATACATATATAATACATATATACTCCCTCAGTAGGAGGAGAACAGGCAGAGTGAGTTACAGTTGACTGGTGAGACTGGATGGAAATAAAAAGAGAAAGTAAAATACAATGAGTCACTCATAGCAACTAATAGGTCAAATATGCTTTTAATATCTTCTTTCGTGTACTGCAGAAAACAATGGTTTCTTTGTAATCCAATATTTATTGTTTATATAAGGAAGGGAAGGTGAGACACAGTCACAAAAGGGAAAGTCTAAAGCATCAGTTTCCTTGGCCTCCATGTCCCTGTGACAGAGAAAAGTTACATGTACTAACACAAAATGTATTAAGACACAATGAAATGAAGAAACAATCCTTTGATTATCAAAGTAGTTGGCAATTAATTTTCTTTTTGACTGATTGATCGATTAATAAATGAATCACTGGTCAAAACTGAAGCATCTCTACCACCTTGGTTCATCATGTCATGGTTAGACGGTGGTGTTGGAGTGGGTCGGTGGGAGAAAAACAACGCTGAGCATGACACATCAAATATTCAGATCAGATTTAAGATCTTTTGTTGTCAGACACAGCTGTAAAAATTACAGTTGTGTCGCATTGGTTCTGAACAAAGTATTAGAGAAGGAGGTTGTGCTTCAACAACGAAATTCTCAGTGGAGTGCTGAATCCAAAATCCAGTTACAAAAAATTGCAAAGGTAGCACATCTCCAGTTTTCAAGTCAAGGAGGGCAAAACACTCAGATTTAATTTCTTTATTTGGCACACATCACTGAACATAATTCACTGGACTTGGCTCTGCGTTATAAATTGCAAGATCCGCTTTGGATTATTGGAGTTTTATTATGTGACATATAATCATGCCAAAGCTCAGAGTTCGAAGGCATGAATTATGTTGTCTGTAATCACAGAATCATAAAACTCATTAATGCTTTTGTTTGTTTGTTTTGAAAGCGGAAGCCATTGTGAAATCAGATAAAACTCAGTTAAATCCTGGATTAGTCTTCTCTTGTGTGGTGTGTGTTCCTCCGTGCGTGAGGCGCCGCAGGAGCTCGACTGGAGGAGCGTGTGCGCGTCCCATGTACCGAGGCTGTTGGTACTCAGCAGCGGCTGTGGGTTCGACTCCCACCTTCGGCCCTTTGCCGCTTTTCATCCCCCGCGCTCTGTCTGTCCCTTTCCTTTTCTGCCCTCACTTCAGCTCAGGCCCAGTGTGTAGGATTTAATTTGCAGATTGCAAACACATTGATTTACCCACCACTCCCAAACCTGTAGGAGAGCCTGTAGTGGCATGAAACATGAAAGAATCTAGAATCTAGAGCCAGTGTTTGGTTTGTCTGACAGACACAGACAAGTATATAAACAGCTCATTCTACAGTAACCAAATCACAGTGATTGTCATTTTCAGTGTATTCAATTTCTGCCATATTCCGCCAATAAATCCCTGTAAATCTTACACACTCAACAACATACTGATTCAGTGTGTCCAAACGGTTCCAGGTTTACTTTACTTCTGCGATATTAGCAGAGCAAATTGTGCTTGACAACAACAAAGCTTTACTCCTCTAGTATTAAATTTCAGTTACATTCCTTGCTTGATTAGCTAACTTCTTTTTTTCCCTCATAGCTGTACATATATAGTCAAAGAAACAAGCACAAAGAAATAACCGCCATACGGTGAAAAAATATTGTTAAATACTGATTGAAGCATAGCATGAGAACAAAATCAATATGTGTTTAGTCTATATCAACAGGATGCAGAGGATGCTGCTGCTGCAGTGATGGGTAGAAAAAGGCAAACAGGAAGTTGGTGCTCTGCTGTCTGGAAATTTCAGAGAATTTCTCTGCTTTATGGTTTTCACCACGACGTCTGCAGCTGTTATTTGTCTTCTGTTTAGCCCTCATTTGCATTCACACGTAGTATTCCTCATTTCTTTTTAAATTTTCCCTTTTGCAGATTTAATCTAACAGATTAGTAATTAGTTTCAGTTTGTTATTCAGATTTGTTATTGGCTACTCGGCTGTTTTGATTTATCTCCTCTGTGCAGCGCACCCCTGCCTTCATTATTCTGTGTTTCACAATGAGCGTCGAGGTGCTTTTCTGTACAATTTCTGCCACATTAAATGCCTTTTCACACATACACTCCCTATCTCTCACACTCTCTTTCTGTGTAACATGCACACACCGCAACCAAGCCGCAGTCTTGTTAGATTGATCACTCAGCTGGCTGTGCTCCAGCATGCTCTCCTTTCTATTATCCCCTGACTGCAGCACAGTGATAGGGATAGAGACTATGTCAGTGCCATCTAGAACAATATAATGTTGTGACTGTGAATTACCACAGACTGGGTCCCTTACAAAAGCTGCAGATTTGGTCCAACTACGTAAGAGTTGTATTTACCTTTTGTAGGGTTACGACATCTCAAATCCAAATCCTTCTGTTGAATAACATTTATAGATTTCTGTGAAACTGTGACAATGGGGTTTTTTGGTAGAGGAAGTAAAAAAAAAGAGACTACAGTGCTCTCATGCTTATCTTAGCCGAAATCCACTTCATGTTGACTCAGTTTTGCTCTAAACTGTGGTTATATAATACAGCATGCAGTCATTTTATCAGATGCCTTCATGCAATTGTATTAAAGGCCTTTTTACAATTCTCCGGGGGCAGTTCAGTCTGCCAATGTGCCAGAATTGTGTTAGCCAAAAAGTGCTGCTTTTGACAATGCACCATCTGTTGTCATTGTCTGGTTTTTGTTACATCCATTCTGTCCATATTTTGCTGAACATTTCCATGTCATTTGACAGTTTAAATTACTGTAGTGCATGTATTGCCATGCATTTCTGATATCATGTTAGAAATGAAAGGGGTGGCTGTTGTCCAGATGTGATAAGTACCACCCCAAGTTCACTAGCTCTGATTAGCTGTGCTTCCATAAACTTATCTTTATGTGCATTTTTAAGTATTGCATTAGGAAAGAGTTGATGCACTTTTTTTGGAATAAGTTCTGACGTAGCGATTGTTTAATTCACATGAATGATCACCAGTTTCTGCATCTCTCCCATGACTCTATAATACATCCGTGATTGCTCCACACAGATCTCATGTAACTTTCCTCGCATGAATACATGTAACTAAAATAAACGTCACATTTCCATTGTGTTTTCTACGTTGTTCTTCACAGCTTGAGGTTTGACTAGAGCTCTTTTGATTACGTCATCTTGTTGTGCCTTCTTCTGCAGTGGTATAATGTTTCAGACTGGAGAACTGCTTGTCTCTTGTAATCATAATAGTAGCATTCATTCACCTTTTCTTTTGCTAATTTACTCAAAAATTTTTACATTTGTGATGCATTTGGATGTAAACACAGCAGCGGATGGCCACGACAAGCAACAAACCGGAGACCATGACTCCCCCATTTTCCATGGCAGTCATCATTTTTGGTGGCCTGTCCACAGACAGAAAGTTCCCAGTTTTTGTTTTTAACTGTGCATTAAGGGCAGACCGCAAAGTGAAATACCAGGAAATACCAGCCGCGGTACTTACTGGTTGATGTCTCAATCGCACTGTGCTTGGTTTGCTCAGTGTAGGGGGCTACTGAACCATTGTACTGACCATTTTCTGTATTGAATGTTCCATAGTTTATCAGCTTCACTCACCATGGGACTGTTATAACTATTATTTTCTTACACGGTTTACAAATTTACTTAGTACATTTTATCAGTTGGCCTGCAACATACTTTATTACAGTCACCGTGGTGAAAATACATGAAACCAGACTTGTCTCACTTTTTTATTTCATAGCACTTTTGATATATTGAGCACCAAACTGGAAAATGTCCCCAGTTAAGAAATCCTTAAACAAACCTAAAGATAAAATTGATAAAACAAAAAATAATCTCACAATTGCTGCCAAAGCAGATGTCACTGTTTAGTGGTTCTATCCGACATTTAAATCTTTACTTTTGCTCCTCAAAATAGCACTGAACCTGTCGTAGTCATGCTGATTTGTATGAACTGAACACTGTGTTATTGTATCGGGAAACTAATCCTCACAGCGCTAACACGCTGACTGAATTAATGAGTTACACAGAAACACTTTCCTCTTTTTAGTTTTTTTTTCCACTCTCTTCAATCTTCCATCTCTCCATCAGGGAACAACTGGCCATATGGAGTTTTCCCTGCAGGCCGTTCCTGGGAAAAAAAACAAACTCTGGTATAAAAAGGTGGCTGAGGAGTGTCACCATGAGTTCATTGGATGTTTTGATAACTTTGCAGTAAGCAAACTTAGTTATTATATTTCTGCTCAAAAAGAAAATTTGATTTAGATGATTCTACATAAAAAATGGCACAGTGCATCTAACATTTTCTTGTTGTTGCTCCTGCATGGTTTTTAAATCCCAGCCCTCCACAATGCGGCATTATGTTTAGAGAATACTGCATTATGATGATATACAAACAGCTAATGATGATTGGACTGTCTTGTGAGTGTTATGTAAGACATGAATGTGTCTGTTGTGCCCTGCTGTCGACAGGTAATTCAGCTGAAGCTGTACAAGGTGAAATAATGAAAGCTGTAAAAGCCTCTCCATCAGCTCTGTAATGAAAACAGAGTGTTGTCACTTCGGTGCACACAGCAGCTCTGACGCCGCGCTCACTCTCGAGCGGTCTCAGAAACACGGTGTGCTGAACCAGTACACGTGTCCAGTCCACCTACATGCAGACATGCACCTGAAATTCAGACTTGCTGAACAGTCTGTTGCAAAGTCTACTTGTGACAAGTTAAATAAAACTCAGATGTGTTTGAGCCTCTGCTGCCACAAAATATCCAATACATAGTTTGTTGTCCGGATGTTATGTAAAACTTCTGTGCTGCTTTCATTGTCTCAACAATAGAAGAACCAGCACCATACTGAGTAAAGAGAAAGACTGACAGCTTTATACCCTTCAAACATGTACACACAGACACACACTCAACTGCAGAATAAATATACTTTTAGTTATATAACTATATATAGTTTGTAATTATATAAGATTCACCAACAGTTAAGTTTTGCTTGTTTGCACTGACATCCATTTGGAGTATAATCTACCCAGCACACAGGTTTGGGTTTCTTGCAGCTTTTTACAAACTAGCCTGAATGTAATGCTGCTATTTCTTGATTACAGATTCAGCTTGTGTGTTTCTGTAATTCTTCGGTGCATCTGTGATTGTAATTATAGCAATTCACTGGGATCTTGGAGTGGATTTATGGGCTGAACAGACTCTTGATTTGAAGGGTGAAATTATGTGATTGCTGTCAGATGAAAAACTTTTTTGTTACATAAGAAAAATGTCCTTTTTTTTCTGATCATAAGGCATTTCTGAGATTTCTGCCAACTCACAAGGGACCCAGATGGGAAGGGAAGACATATCACTTTCTCCAAATTAGTTAATCTGTTGAGATTTATACCAAAGGAAAGCTACAGATTTAGCATTGCACCTACCACCATTGGACAAGTGATGGACAGTTTTCTAGTTTTCTAAATCAATGCAGTAGAATCGGATATATGTTGTCTTTTTATTCTATGCCTTTGTCTTCTCTGTCAGCTTGGTGCCTTCATTACCCACAATGCAACTCGGCCGGAAACAGCTGAGATTAATGTGTGTTATGCTAGCAAAGATGTCCTGTGAGAACTGGATACCAGACTCCACAGACTGTGCCTATTCAGTTTAATAAGAATTACTCACACGGCACATAAACCAAAAATGTTTCTAGCTTCCACCGCAGAGGAAACTTTTGTTTCTCACAACTGTCCTTTCTTTGTCTTATGAAAAATAAATGAGATTCTTACTTTGAGCTTACTGAAGTCTCGTCTGTTTCTCCCAAACTCCCAAAGGAGCAAAAGAAAAGAAAAGCAGGAGATCTTTTGCTGAGCTCATGGGTGTCTCAGAGGTCTCTCCTTGACAACGGTATGGAGCAAGAAGACTTTAATTTGACCACTGAGACAAATTTAAGATCTCATTAAAGATAACTGAGTTTTCTTTTAGATCTCACTGTTATCTCAAGAGCAGATTATTTAAGACAAATTTAAGATCAGTGCAGTGAGTTTCAGGCTGAGGTGAGACGAAAGCTGTTTCTCCAGAGCTGAATTTAAGAAGTATGAGAAAATTGTCATGATGGTCTTAGACTGAGATTATTCATGTCCAGGGGCCACAGGCTAGACAAGAACAATATCTTATTTTGAACTTTTCCTTTCCTCTGGGATAGACTTAATTACTTAAATAGATTTTTAAATCACTTTTCTTGGCTCAGGGAAAGTTTTACAAATATAAAACCTCTATGGATCAAAATTTCATTATTGACCTTGTTTGCAGCTCGAGGTGTCCTGTCAACAGTTTAACAGATGTCTAGTGGTCAATGGAGAAAATGCTTTATGGTCCACAGGGAAATTTTTCACTGCAAGGCCCAATGCCTTGCCACCATATGTAGGTCTTAATTATACATCCATGCATGTTTGTAGCTGCTCATGAAGCCTAAAGCAGAAATGCAAAGTGGGCTACAGAAGTTTTGCCTCTTTCTATCTTCACACCTCTAGATTTATTTAATTTTCAGCCTTGTAGTCCCAGCTGACACTGACTCGAGTGACGTCACTTGAGGCATATCGTTAGACCTCACACTGCTCCCTCTGCAACAAAAAAGCATATAAAGCTTTATACAACTCTTTTCACATATGCAGAACTACTCCCGGAGACCTGTAAACACATTTTGATGTGCAGAATTGGTGTATTTTCCTTTGAAAGTCTAAGATATTGGTATCTCATCACCACTTGGGTGAATTAGCCAACAAATACACTTCTGACAGTGGTGGATACCCTTTCTTTAAAGGTCCACTGTGCAAATTTTACTGGGATTTATTGGTAGAATATGGCAGAAATTGAAAAGAATATTTATCGATATGTTTTAGTTTGTGTATAATCAACTAAAAAAAAAAAAAAAAAAAAAAAAAAGAACTGTTGTATTTTTGTTACCATAGAATAAGCCCTTTATATCTACAGAGGATGTGGGTCCTCTTACACAGCAGCTGCTGTGTTGCACGATCGTGTTTCTACAGTAGCCCAGAACAGACAAACCAAACACTGGCTATAGATACGGCCTTTTGAGTGTTGTGCAAGTTTCACAGCTACCATAGGTTCTCCTACATGCTTGGAAGGGGTGAGTGAGACAAGGTGTTAAGCACTTAGGCTGGTAGACCCATCTGGCAATAAATTTTTTACATTAGTGCTTACATAATCAAACTACATTTATTAATGCACATAAAAATAGTTTTGTAGCAATTGAAATACCTTTGTCTACGACACTCAGCTAAAAACATCAACCAGACTTAAATTTTACTGTGAAGTTTAATCCCACAGTGAAGAAATTTTACTTGAATTTACTGCGAAAACTAGGCTGCATCAACCAAAAGTTTTATGCCTCTTCAACAAAATGACCATGTGGGGACAATCAAGGCAACACATCAACAACACAAAATCTCTCTGCACGCAACATCTCTTAAAATCTCCTTTTTAAAACAAACACACACAAACACACACACCTCAAAGCACCCAAGGATGTTTACAGCTCAGTTTTGGGCGGTTGCTCTCTGTTTCCTTCTAATCTCATTGTGTCTCTGTTGGCCTCTGATCTTTGGCATTTTCCACATTCCAGCCATCTGCTGGTCTCTCATTTGCCTGGCAGCACCCCAGCAGCACTAAACTAAACAGACTGCTCGCAACCTCAGCTTTTATTTCCCTGTCTGTGTGTCTGTCTCCGTCTGTCCGTCTCTTCAGTCAGAAAGAAAGAAAGAAAAAGAAAACAAAGAAAGAAGAAGAAAGAAAGAAATGGCACTTTCATCAACACATTCCATTACGTGTTGTGAGAACCACAGAAAGTGATGAACAATCATGCGGAGAACCCAGTGACACGACACACTGCAGATTTATTGTACCCTGCTTTGAACGAAACATACTGTGGCAAAGCCACAGACAGAGAGATGTTTTCGCTAGCATGATATTAATCTGAAAGTGAGAGTCAGTGGGAGGAGTTTTGAAGCTGTAGGGGGCAACAAATAGTTGGATAGCTCTTTTAAGGGGTCACTACTACGCAAATTAGCACTACATAAATGGAGTGATGAGCAATGACATGCCGCTGTAACGTCAGACTTTTTCCATAGAGAAAGGTTATGTTTGTTTCCTCTCTGGTTTGTTAAAGGTGAAATGCATTACTGTGGTTGAGGAGACAGGATGTTAGAAGGTCATACAGTGGCTCTATCACTTTCGCAATCTCTCCCCATGTCTGTTCTCTCTCACTTTCTTTCACATTCTCTTACATCACGATTTCTTTTTCCAGGTTAGAGCAGTTTGTCAGTTGTGTGACAAGAATTTGACATAAATACTCCCAAAACAATAAGGCACAATTTGTGAGATATGGCCAGAACTGTCAGAATATGAAGATATTACCATTGTGTTATGTCAGACATCTGTGTATTGTGTTGTTAGCATGCTAATAGACTAGCTTCAACCCGATATCAACCCAATAATACCTCTTTGTACCTCAAGAGGTCTCACAAATAAACAAAGTAAACTCAACCACACACATTCTGAATTCAAGTTTCTTTATTTTACCAAACTAAGACTAACTTAATTAGCTTGTTAACTCACTGTAAAACAAACTTCATCCAAACTTGCCAGAAACAAAATAAAACTCACCAAAACCCTCTTGGGTTGCTTCCAACAATCACCATCTGTTGTCTGGTACACACTCATGAGTTAGACGTGAAAATATTCTGGTTTTCTGGTGCCTCTTTGCCTCTCGTGTGCCGTGTCCCCTGTATTCCCTTTTGTCAAAATAGCCCTTGTTGGTGTTGGAGACTTTGTTGATAGGGCCACTACCTGCAAGGCTAACTGAGCTAACTAGCTAATGACAGCTACGAGTTACAGATAGCTACAGCAAATAATATACTGCTGTGTTTAAATGGAACTTGTAAACTCGTAATTATGAATTGTGGGGAGTCGTGCACATGACGTCGTCCAGTCAGAGTTTACAAAATATATTGAGTTCACAATGCCGTGAATACCACATGAGAGGGACATTTAAATGGACTCAACTTGAACACAACCCCATTTGAAGACACCATAGTACTTAGAGGTTAGCAGTTACTCTTTTTACCTATTTACCTACCTTTAGCATAGTTTTGTTTCACTTCAAATATAAGATATATATATATATATATATATATATATATATATATATATATATATATATATATATATATATATTGCATATGTAATATAAGAGATTCAGAGGTTTGGGCAAAGCTACAGTTCAAACATTTTTATATTAGCAAATCATCAAATGACATAAAATGTGATATGGAGGTTAGTCATTCACATAGAATGGCCACCAAACTTAGTGCCCCTCAGCTATGTGGAGCATTTTAGCATCTTTTAGCGTATTGTTTTAGTTTTATGGCCAACATCTTCACCTGTTTCAAATTCCAGCCATAGCAGGCAGCTGTTTTTCTCTGATAAAACCTACCTGTTCAGCCCCAAGCAGCAGACAGATAAGTTTAATTTACTGACCATTCAGCATTTCCACAGGTTCATAAAGACACTTCTTCTCATCAAAGAGACTGAATTCTGTTGCTGTTACAATGAAACAAAACTAAATTAACTACACATTTTAAATGCACTGAGTTAAGAACTTTATCTCGCATCACAAATCTGATAAATTAGCATCTAGCTGGTAGCTAGTGGAGCATTTAGCTTTGTGTATCAACCAGCAAATATTTTCCTCATAATTTAGGGGAGACCAGATCAGAGCTAAAAGGTTTGCCATAACAATTTTATAAGGTGATAATATGTCAGTGTTATGTTTACAAGTAACCAAGAAATCAATAAATACAGCTTTAAGGGAAATATCCCATGTCTATCAGAAGGTGTTAATTGTTCAGGCAAATAATAAAACCAAGACACATAACTCCACCTAATGAAATATTTAGACTTTTAAAAAAGAGCTGTATCATGAAATTACCTCTTGTTGCACAGTAATTTAAGTGTTCAAATGATTAAAAATGACAAAATAAAGCATCATTCAATAACCTGCCAAAGTTTTAGTAAACATCTGCTGACATACGGTAATTAAGATCTTATCTTGCCACCTGTATGACAAGTAGTCTGACTATTTTATTTTATCTATTTAATAATTGCTAGACTTTCAAAGGTCAGTGTGTAGGGGGGGGTTTTATCGGGCAATATTTTAATGACACATGTTTTGTATTGACAGGTTCGAGACAATAGACACCCTGACTAACAGTTGCACTGACGCATACTTGCCAAATCAGACCACAGGAGCATCAAACAGGGCACAGTCTGACTTCCTCTGTGCTGCTGTTTACTAGCAGACTGCAAACACCCGACAGTACATCAGGGTGCTCGTGTTTTTGCATGTTTTGCTTTGGGGGTGTTTTTTTTCTTTTGCATATCTGACGTGTCAGTTCTTACAGTATGACATGAGTGTATTTTATGAAAGAGGAATTGAGGCAGAAAGAGAGCACGCGAAACAAAAAAAAAGCAGTCTGGGCAAACAACACACCTATTTACAAGAATCTCTTACTATGCTGTGAAATGCTGTGAAATGTGTGTGTGCGAGACTGAGATACTCAATCTGAGAGAAAGACAGAAAGAGAAAAAAGAGACAGAAAGAAAAGATAAAGCGGAGGAGGGAGAGGAAGAGAGGGAGGGAAAAGAAAGGGCTGGGGTTTCCTTGCCTCTCCCTTCTGCAGTCTAATCAAGGTAATGACGCAGGCACGCGAGATGATACTACACACACATGCATACACAGCCATTTACACACACACACAGAGAGAGAGAGAGAGAGAGCAGTGCAAATGCCCCAAACCATCACCAAGCATTTCGCAAACCGCCCACAGCTGCTCGACTGCATCACTCTCTCCTCTGCTTTCTCCTTCCCTCCGGGCAACTTCCCTCACATCTCTCTGTCTCATTTATTCTCTGTCTCTCCTTCTCTTCTGTCCCTCTTTCCCCAAATCTACTGCCTTTTATCCCTCCCTCCTCCTCCCCTCCATCACTACATTCATTTATCTTTCATCAGCTCAGACTTCTACAAAACCACTTCCGGTAAATGGATTGTGTGTGCATTTGTGTGTGTTGGGGTGCGTGCATGTGTGTGTGTGTGTGTGTGTGTGTGTGTGTGTGTGTGTGTGTGTGTGTGTGTGTGTGTGCACTTACTTAGTCCTTATAAATCCCTTTTGCTCTGGGCTGCAAGATTGCAGATGAACAATCATCCACGATTCTTAGCAACATGGGTGTGTCAACATTCGTGTTTGCAGAGCTGTACACCTCAACAATCCTTCACACCACATCTTGACCTCATTGGCAAGAAAATTATTCCCTAGATTCAAAATTTGCTGACTATTGACTGTTTACTAAGCCTTATCCCAGAACAGCGATTGTCCAATCATAGTTTAGAATACGTAACTTGTTACGTCAGGCCTGTTAAGCTCAGGATTTGTCCACATTGATGCAGCGTGCATTGAGCTCTATAAAGAGCAACACGAGAGCAAATGTGCAGAGAATACATTAAACAGCATGTTAATCTGCTTTAATGTAAGATGCAAACATTAGCATGGCCACTTAAAGCTATCTACTGTACATCAGTAACAAAACCCATTACCTCAGAGGCTGAAAATAGCATTTCATTTACTAACTTCATTTTGTGGGGTTTCAAGTTACATAAGAAAAAACCTGTTCATGATAGTACATCCATTATGCAATATTATGTGTATATAAAATATATAGGAACTCTGTCCTCTTTAGTTCACACTCAGGCAACTTCACACTACTAAAGAAGTTTGCCAAGTACATCAGTTAGTCCTCATCCCAGAACCTTTTCTCTTATAATGATACAGGTGGAACATATTTGAAAATAACTATAAAGCATTAAAATCAACCTCTGCTTGTTCAAGTAAGTAAGCTAAGGAGCTAACAGGTGTTATATTACAATGAAAGTAGGGACAAGTGTAAGATAAGACTCTCAGCATACTTATGATAGGTACCATGGTTCGAATTACGGGGGAGCTAAGGGGAACTTGGCTCACCTAAAAGGACTTGGGCTCCCCTGAAAGTCTATACTGAGAAATTTAGGGGGAACTCTGATCTATTGTTCATTTTTGCATCACTGGTTATATTTTATTTCATGTACTCTACATTAAGGTTCCTGAAAGAAGTAATAATGTTGTGTGTTTATTTGCTCAACACATGGCTCAACCGTGCGACATGTGATTCTTGAAAGCGTGTTTGTATGAGAAGCAGAAAAAACTTTGCCTCTGTCCCACTGATGATTCATAATTTCTTTCTTTCCCTGTTTATTGTATATTTATATTATTGTCTGTAGTAGTAATAGTAGAAAATAGGGCTCCCCCAAAAAGCCAAAGGTAATTCAAACCCTTACAGGTATTAGAAATAACATAACTCGACAATGCATTTCATTAAAAATGTTGCTTTATGGCCTCTGTCTGGTCAGGAGGCATCATTTTAGCCTAGGCTAGCATGTATGTAGACTAACCATCAAGTGTATATTAAGACCCCTTTTAATTCTTGTTTGAAAACAAATCAGGTGGAAACAGCGGGAGGCAACATTTTCAACCAGCTCATGAAGCTAACATTAGCTTAACTAGCTAACTAGCTACAGCTCGTAAAACCTGGTAGAAACAGTTGTCAATTCAGCTGAAAAAATAATTGTCTGCCAGAAATGAGAAATCTGCTTTTGCACGCTTCTGTCTGAAATTAAGGAGCCTAAAACTTTGAATTTGGACTAGCAAATCTGCCACCATTAGCATTGTAAACTTTACATGAGAACTGTAAACTATGTGAATGTAAAGCCTGACAGGCGTAGCAACAGACGGCTAAATATGGCTAAACAAATCACAGTTTCAAGGACTGTTTGACATTCTGGGATTTAAACTGAGCAGATATTAATCATTTGTCCTCTGTTTATATAAACACACATTGGCTTTAATTCGTATTTAAGTGTTCGTGTGAATGAATGTTGACATACGTGGTTTGGGCTGATTTTGCACGCTTATCTGTGTTACGTGAGTTGGTTTGATCTCAGTAACACTGACGCACGGAAAATCATCAGAGTCAGGAACATTTTGAGGTGACAGGTGTGACAGACAGGTCATGTAGGCGACACATTCTCACATTCAATATTTCATGAACTCTGGCTGTGTAATGGCAAAGGCACTTCAAAGAGGTTTTTATCAGTGTGTGTTTGTGCTGTTGCCACATACGCTGTGTAACCACACAGCTGCGTGCCCTGGTGCTGCTTTGGGTGTGTCAGTGATGAATGGTTTTTGTGGTATGCCTCATATTCTTGCTCATAACATTTACTGTTTACCAGCTGATGAGATGACTAAAAATCTTCAATATAAAGTGCTTATTTCAATGCGCAATACAAGTGTGAGGTTTCCATTATGGTGACCTTCAGTAAACATTCAAATGACAAGCAACTGCAGGCAAATAAAGAACTGCAAAACCAGGCCAGCACTCTCTGTATTTGTTACAGCTCATAGTGTTGGTAAATTTCAATAGAAATTTCAATAGAGTTGTGACATAATCGTGAATATGACAAACAATAAAAAACTGAGTCAAAGGGATTTTGAAAAGATATTAGATAAATTGAGGCTGCAATAGCTAACATGCAGATATATCTTAATATGAGTAAGATTCTTTGGTAACACTTTATTTGAAGGGGTGTGCTTCATAACCATGCCATGACACCTGTTATGAACATGAAAAAGACTTCAGAAATGTTTATGACTGTCCTCTTTAAGTGTCATTTGGTCAATAATGTCATTTTAATATAAAGATCACAGTGTCTGAGATGATTTTTTTAATGACAATTTGATATTAAACAAGACAACATAACCCGTCATTGTCTTTATTATGACAACCTGACGTTATCAGTGTTAATGAAACTATTAAGTTTCAACTGTCATATGTGGTTGGTTTTGACACTGACTGTCATGAGACCGTTATAAGATTGTCATGACTGTTTTCCTTGACCTAAAGTCAAGCAGTACATTTTGGACTTGTCATAACAATGTCGATGAGTTTAATTACAATGTCAGATGCTTTTGTAATAGTGTCACAAACAAGTTCCTGGACCTTAACTTAAGTAGTGCCATCGGACTCATAAAGATGTCATTAATTGTTATAAGGTAAGTTTGACAGTGGCCAGTACAGTACCAAGATGAGTTTATAGAGTTACCTGATAGACAGATAGCGGGCAGCTAGTTACTTGTTGCTGAAGTAGGCTAACTGCTATCTGCTGTAGTCTGTAGCTGGTGTTCTTTGGTACTGAATCATACATGCCACCTCTCCTGATTTTCCCAGGAGACTCCTGTTTTTCATCGCCCCCTCTCAGTTTCCTCCCTGCATCAAAATTCCCCTGTATTTCTTCCGATTTATAACAAATTTTCCACACCATTTTTTCCTTTTGCACAACCAGTTCTAGCTCAGCAGAGTTTGTATAAGACATGCAACTCCAAAAGTCTACTGTTTCCAGCTACACCACTTTCAACACTTTCTGGAAAGAATCATTCCCATTTCTTAAGGACAGTTTTAAAGGAAAAGGGAATGCATTTTGTAAAATATTTTGAAGCAGGGCAAAAAATAAACAAATGAAAGAATATTAATTCATGCCAGAGATGTATGCAATCCACACACCAGAGAGACAACTTATTCTGTGTTCTTTCTGGAGAATTAAATGTTAAATTTAAGTAAAAAAAATTTAAAAATTATGTTGCAGTGTACTATTTTTGGTTTTGAAATCCTCTTGTTGGCAAGTATGTACTACATTCATGTCAAGATGGCCACCATTGACACTTCACAACAGTAATAACAACAGTCATAAACATTCATAATGACTCTTTAATGATCAAGTGTCATGACCTGTGCATGTGGTTATGACAGTGGAAGGACAGTCTTATGCACACCCCATCAAATAAACAGTTGCCAGTTCTTACAGAAAACCATCCGTAGTTCAGACAGAGTTTGTTGTCATGGAGATACCTCAGTTGTCATTAGATGACCTTCATGTTGAGCTTAAGTAACATGATAACAGACAGTCGTGTCGTATACAAACATATCCTTGGTTATAATTCTAGTGCACTTCACACATGTACTTAAAGAAAGACATCAACATCTTTTCTGGTTCTTTCTTTGATTTAAAAGTAGGTTAGACTCGGAGCAAAAGAAGCGATTTGCACTCAGTCCATCTGCACTGAAGTAAAATAAGAAAATGAGAACTTTATATATACATCTTGACCCAGCACTTGTTTCAATAGTGATTGGTCTCTGACCTACTGTACTGCTGCCTATCTGTCACCCCCATGGCTCTAATCTCTTGTCTTTATTTCTAACAGTATATTCAAACAGGGCGAGACAAGGTGGATTATGTGTTTGCGTATGATCCTTAGTAATCACACAGAGAATGCCTTTGTTTTCTCCCTAAGTCCCATTACATAACATTAATGCATTAGTCTAAATCTCTCCCTCTCTGTTATTCTCTGTCTCACACTCCTTTTATCACGGTGTAAACTAGTTCCTACCTGTCACATTGTTTGATTGGCCTCCTCGCTGCTCTGTGCTACAAACTGGGAATGATTTCAAAGTGTAATCTGCTGCCTAGATAAGATCTGAACCCCACAAATCAGTCACGGTAACATTATATTGCTGTCCGTATTGTAATTCCAGAGGGATGTTTGGACATTTATGTTGTAAAATATCGTGCACAGGGAGGGGATTTCCAAGTTAATATCCTCTCCTAAAGGAAACAGAGATTAGGACAGGATGAAAAAAGGAATTTATGACTTGAAGAATGTAATTATGATATATGAAACTGAACTTCCCACAGATTTTGTTCATCTTTTCAGGATGCAAGAGGAATTGGCATTGAATCTGTATAAATATCTTGGAACAGTCTTTAATAATGACTTGAAATTTGATGTTAATTCTGGTGCAGTCTGTAAGAAGAGACAGCAACATTTATCTTTCCAAGGCAGCTAAATGTTTTCAGCGTAGATCAGAAAAAGGTGTCTCTTTTATAAATCATTTATTGACTCTGTTCTCACTATTCATCGACATCAGGGATAAAAAACACCTGAGCCACATTGTGAAGGTGGCTGGTAAGGTGATAGGTGTCCCACAGAACCCCTCGAAGTATATCTTTGATCAACAGGTTCTCCGCCAGGCAGGGTTGCCAGGTCTGTGACAACATAAGCACAATGGCAAATCAAAACCAGCCCAACGGCCAATAAAATTGGTGCCAGCAGTCAGAGAGGATGGGCACGTCGTATTTGTGTGTGTTTATGTGGGCGTGCATGTGATGCGTGCCAGATCTGTGTGTGTATGTGCTTATCTTGAGTCATTTTGGTATGATTTATTATTTTGTTTAAAATACAAATGCGTATTTGTAGATATTATTAATGTAATTTGCAGATAGAATAGGTCCCCACAACCAGTGGACAAAAAATCATCCCACTGCAACACTTCAAAAGTAGCCCAATTCAACAGGGAAAAGGTGGACCTGGCAACCCTGCTTCAGGGCCAGGTCCTTATTAGACTGCTAAAACCACCCCATTCACTGAGTTTGTACCCCTTCCCTCAAGCCATACCCTGCTTCAGGTGGAATAGAACTAAAACCATTGTCCATTGTGCTATAAACCTGCTAAATCTCCACATGTAATTCCACATTTTACAGTGTTTTGTATTTTAGATTGTTCTTGATGTGAAGGAAACATCTCAGTTCTTTCTGTCTTTGTGCTTAGGCTTTTAGTGCATGTGTTTTTATCCATGTTATTTTTTTATCTTGTTCCCCCAAACAGCAAGTCAAGTCTCTCACTTGGGATAATAAAATGTCTGAACTGAACTGAACTGATTAAGCAATTCATGCAGATTTAAACTAAAATGGGTTATGGATTTGGAAGATCCTATTCTGCAGAGTGTGTTCATCTTGTTTACAACAAAGTCATGATTATTCATGTTAAGAACAACAAACTTTTGGCTGTAAAGACAAAACTACAGACCCTGTATTCTCATGCAAGACCAAACAACTCCTAAATTAAACAAAATTAACCATAGTGGACATCTTAGCCCACAGTCAAAGCATTAACCTTCAAATATCCTTGAAAATCAAAGATTATCTCAACCTAATTGTGAAATTAGCTCATTTGGTTCATCTTGTGTGTCTCAGTCTGACTGATGACAACAACATAGTAGTGAGTGTGATGGTCATTTCAATCTGGACCAACAGGGGGAGCAGTGTCAAATCAAGAACAGGACTGTTTGAGTCAGGCCTCTGTTGGTTAAAAGTTGGGACACTGAGCACCTTTCTTACCCTGGCAAATTGTGTAGTGGAGCATTTTATGAAACATGCCTGGAAATAAGCATTTTGTTTCCTTCAGAGTTCAAAATAGATCTGTTCTTACTAATTACCATAATGAATTATTGATTTACTCTTACATAAAACAAAAGTGGTGTGGCTTTCAAACGTGATGCATCTTATTAGTGTGATCAAAGACATGGATGCACAACGAACATTTAGAGCTTATAACAGAAGGAAGTAAGAGACATCTATGCAGCCTTGTGTGAGAGACACAAAAAAGCCAGTAGAATGACAAATAGACAAAGTGCTGAATATGCACCAGCCCTGTATTGTTCTTAAGGAGCGTGGATCAGCTACATGACGCACAGACACACAAGCGATCTCTCACCTTCAAACAAGCCAAGGCCATACACTCACTAAACACACCAGACATGCACGTGAGGAGCGTCTGCATTTAAAGCAGTCCTGCAGAAGTGTGCCAGAGAGCGCGAGAGAGAGAACAACAGCGGAGATTAACAGAGTGAAAAGAGGCCTCCCTCCTCCCTCCACACACACACACACACACACACACACAGCCCTGAGTCCTGACCTTTGAAGGAAGGCGACAGATGGGTCTTTTTCTTTGGCCAGGTCCCTGCTGACAGCTGTCCAGGATATAGGGAGGTGAGGTGGGGTGTGTGCGTGTGCGTGTGTGTGCATGTGTGTGTGGTGGGGTTGCTGTTGGGGGACGGTCAAAGGTCAAACATTCCCTGGAAGAGAGAATCGAAGCACACGCAAATTTATACGGACATGTTCAAAGCGCCACACGTGCAGGCAGGCGGGAGCTCGCGCCTAATCTTGCATTCATGTAGACACATCCATATTCATCAGTGTGTCTGTCTGCCGCTCTCTGTTTGTCTGTCTGTCCATCTGCCTGCCTCCTTGACCCATCATCATCTCTCTTTCTCTCTGGCTCTAATCAGGCTATTGTTTTGTCCTGATTAGTCAGAGCCTCCCCCCCATCATCCGCTCAGAAAAAGCAGGACATATCCCAGACACTTAAACTCCAATAACCCAAATCCACAGTGCTGTGTACATACAGATCAGTCCCTGTAATTCATTATGCACTTCCCCTCCATGTGCCGGGGTTTCCCTGCTTCCCGGTCCGGACATGTCTGTGCATGTATGAAAAAGAGGGGCAGAGATACTGTCGAGGGAGAGGGAGATCAAAGAGGGAGGAATGTAAGCCTTTTTTGCCATCAGACCGCAGCCAAACTGTAGTTATTATAGTAAAGTTATTTTCAGACCATTCTGTGCTTCGCTGTCGACACCAGTTTTCACACTTTCCTCTGTGGATTTGTATAAATCTTAGGAATAAATTTAAGCCTCTGAGTGGGCAGCTTCTGTTCAGCCAACCTTGCATTTTATGAAAGTTTGACACAGACAGTGACGACACACAGAATAAAAATAGGCCTCACGTTGTTAGTCAATAATAATAATTTTTGCAACATGTTATAGCATCAATGACACCATAAATACACACATTCAAGTGAAAGTACAGATATTTGTGTAAAAAATAGTAGAGATACTGATTCAACATCTTTACTCAAGGAAAAGTTTTAAAGTACAGCCTCTGAAATGTACTCAAATTATAAAAGTAAAAAGTTGTCTTCTGAAAGACATTTCTACTGGCTGATTCAGTGCAAAGGTATCTTTTATACCGTTCTCTTCCTGTTGTGTTGTTTTCATCTTGCATTGCTACACTGTTTTCGTTTTGTTACATCTTGTTGCATTGTATTCATCTTGTCACACATTTTACATTGCTTTTGTCTTGTTATGTCATCCAGTTGTTTTTTATCTGCTGTTTCAGTCTTTCCATGTTGTTTTTCGTCTTATGTCTTTTACATCATTTTTGTCTTATGTCTTTTTATGTTGTTTTCATCCTGCATTAAAACTTAAGTAATGAGCCTGTTTTTAAAACATAAGGAGTAGAAAGTACAGATATTTGTGTTAAAATGTAGGATGTAAAAGTCAAAAGTTGTCAGAAAAAGAAATACTCAAGTAAAGTACAGATACTTGAAAAATATACATAAATAACAGTAACAGAGTTCTTGTACATAGTTACTTACTATCTCTGCATGCTACCAAACTTTATAAACAGGAAGGCACTGTTAACAACGAGGAAGAGAAATTAAAAGTCGACGGATCCAAAAAGCTTCCCCTTGGTTAAGTTTCTGTTTTCTTTCTTCTGTATTCTTGAGACAGAATACAGAAACCTAACCAAAGGGAAGTGTTTTGGATCCAGTGACTGAATGTTTCCAAAAATATGCTGGTGTCTCAATGAAGATAGACTTCACATGTTTTCTGTGAAGATTTGTCTTTAATAATTTGCTATTTTTCTTTGAATAGACCTCCTTGTATGTTTAAAACTTATATATAGGTATTTATCCTCCGTTTATGATGTGTGAAAATTATTTTCTCTTTTTTTCCGTGTCATCTTGTTTGTATTTTTTCACCTGTTCTGTTTATCTGGCTCAACTGAATGCCTCTGTTGACTGATGCTACTAAAGAGGTGTGTTTGTTTGCCCTGATGAAGACCTGTAGTGGACTGTGAAACATGCTGGCATTGTAAATGATTTAGCTGCTACAACAGCTTTTTAATCTCTGCTTCCTTGTTGTGACTACATATTCTCAGTGCCTGGATTGCCTTCCTGTTTATCCTGCTTCTACAGCATTTAACAGAAGTACCAACCATTTTTTTTTTTTTTTTCTTTCAACCAAACTTTATGTTGTATCTTTGGTCTGATGTAGATGACTGATCCTGACAGTTATGTTAGAGCCTAGATTTGTTGGAGTTGGACGATAAGAGTTTAGGGGAAATCTGAGCTCAACTCATACTCAGAATGAATTGTCATTTTGATTTCAGTGAGAAATTCAGAGGTGGGTCAGGTCAGAATTGAAACCAGGCTAAAAGACCCCCTCCTGTATGTTCCTTAAATTCTGTCATTATATTGTAAATGTTGTCTACACTTTAGGTAACTGATGATACCCCTCAGTGATACAATGTATGAAATTAGAATTGAATTACTGTTGAACCTGAACGTAGCTCAACTCAACCTTCTTATACCCCCCCCCCCAAAAAAAACTGCATCATTTAAGGGATTTCCACAGACATTTTTCCCAAGTTATTTTTAAGAAGTTATTTATGGAGCCCAGAGCCTCTGCCTCGATGGCTAATGGAAAACCACAAATAAAATTTGCTGAACTGCAGAGACCAGCTCTCGCGACCCAGATGCTCAGTACACAGCAGTGTGTTTTCAACGCTGCTTCTCTGGAATTAAAATAAAACACACATCAATCAAGCGTGTATATTTTTGTAAGTCCTGTGCCTTCATATTTGCTTTCACTTTTCTAAAAACATCTAAGGTCCAACATTTTCTGCCTTATTTAGTTACACCACACAACAGAAGAAGTTTCCATCTCGTTGCTAGGCAAGAAACTCTCAAAACAGGAAAAAGCACAGAAACATACAACTCTTGAGTTTACTCTAATGCTCCACTAATCAATATTTTTACACTAATAATAGATCAAATGACGTGAAAGGTGTTGCTTGTAGTGTTGAGGACACGAGATTATTACTCAATTCTGAAGCTCTGCAGGGCTTTTTTATTCTTTTCCCAGTCTTAGCTATTAAAATGAGATAAGTAGGAAGAAAATATGTCTAAATGCTGCACAATTTCAGCAATACAAATGCAACAATGTAAAAATACCCCATTATAAGTAAACTTCCTGCATTCAAATTTAATTTAAAACACACACACACAAAAAAAGAAAAGTAAAAATGATTCTGCAGCAAAATGTCCCCTGTGTCTGATAACAGTGTGATTGCTGCAATCATCACTCCCAGTAAACAGAGCTTCATGATAATAAGTCCAAACACTTCAAAAATGCGCAAAAACGTATGTACTGACTCATTTCTACAGCCTTAATTATTGAAATGCAATATACTGACTCTTGAAACCAAAGACATTTGGCTCTGTAAATTATTTTTAATGTTTTTTGCTGCAGTTTATGTGTGTAGTAATAACATGACAAAACATGCAACTGTCATAACAGTAAAAAGAGACAATTTTTCAACACAGCATTTACAGCATAAGTGGCCTGATGTGAATTCCTGGCCTGAATTATTATCCCAGTCTGACCCTGGTGGAGACCAGAATGGAGTTTAAACATGGGAATATGAGAATATGTCACCATGCTGTCATAAGACCAACATTAGGACTATGTGAAAAACACAGAAGCCAAAATTATACTTTTGCATCTACGAGTCTGTGTGACATAAATTTCTTCATCAGATGTGTAGACTCTGTATGGACTGTGACCTCGTGGAATTGTCCACAGCTTGTCAGTGAGGACACTACGCAACAACAGGCTAATGAATACTGTCTGCCCATGAGTGCAATGCGTCCTCCAAGCTCCAGAGCTATTATGAGTCTGAGGTGTCCGCAGCTGTTTGTGTATATTCAAGCCTTAACCCACTTCGAGTCCCAAGAGGGCTTCAAAGAAAAATGCACAGTTGCCCAGTAAAAAAAGTTAACCTGGCTCAGGTTAACTTTTGCTGCAATGCAATACATCTTCATCGGCCAGCGCACTACAGAAACCAGTCAAATACATGCAAGTGTACATTCCAGGTAAAATGAGATTGTCAAGACAAATTACTGTCATTGTTTGCAACTTTCCAGAGTTGTAAATTCCTGTTTTATACCTTAATAGAAGTAACTGCTGTGAAGTATTTTAGCATCTGGCAAGCTTTAAAACTTTTTGATGTAATGTATTGTATATGTGCCCCATGTTACCCACCCCAAAAAATAATTAAAAAGTAATTAAAGTACTGTTGAACATACACTGGCAGAAAAACACTTTGGGTGAGCTGAGGTGATCAGCAATTAGGAACAGGAGTCTGACATGAGAACACCTGAGGGGGTTTCAGCTGTGTTTCATAATAAGCTAATAATGTGTGTTTTTTCTGCATGTGACTGTGTAGTAATGTGGATGTGTTTTGTGGGTGTATGTGTGTGTTTTGTGGGTGTGAGAAAACGTGTGTCTGTTTGCCCACAGAACTGGATTTCAATTCAAGGGCACAACATAAAACAGCAAAGTTATGCAATGATTTAAAAAAAAGCCTGAGACAGAACAGACAGAGAAGGTCAAACAAGTTTGGAGCTGAATTTCTTTTAACACAAGGTTGATGCTGGGACACCGACGAAGGTGAAATTGATAAAGGCCGTAAGAGAAGAAGGGAGACGATGACAACAGCAATACATCAACATTCTTACTGTGAGGAGCTGCAGTTTCACTTGAAATTACTTCAGATACACGTTAACAACGAATAACAGGAACACAGAGAACAAAACAGAAGTTTCTATTCAGTGATTCCAGTTTGTATATTTGTTAACACGTTTTACCAACAGGTGACGCTGGCTGCATTTATCGAGAGTTGATGTGATTGATTAATTGTGTCTACAAATGTGAATTAAAATCAGTTTATTAATAAAATTACATGATCAATGTCCTGCTCTATTAAAAATCATGCCTATTTTACTTTCATTATAATCTGTGGCAACATTTCTACTGTGAAAATCTTGCTTTTTAAAGCAAAGTTATGTAACTATTTTACCTTTCAAAAAAAAAGTCCCAGATGCCTGTTTTTCCACTGTCTAACTTAACAGGAACCATCGTAATATAACACTTTTTAGCACTTAGTCACACATCACCAACTATGTCACAGGTTCTGGTGAAACTGGATCATATTTTTACAGAGAAAATACTTTCTGGCTTTCCCTCTGATGTTCGCTGAATGCTCTACCTCAACTCTTGCTGCTAATTATAGCCTTAATTGTAGCTATTTAGCTCAGTTAGCTGACTCTGCCTGAACCTTTCTGGGAGTTTGGTGCACTGGGCGAAGTGTTGGTGTTTACACCACAAGCAAAGTGGCTGTGATTGCCGAGGGGAAGAGGCTTTCAGGCCCAAGGCTGGAATTGCCACCACAGCCAGGCGAGCAGGCAGTCTAGAGACATCATAGCAGCGGTGAAGAGACCAGAAGTTAACTATTGATGGTGGAGCTGGGCTTCTCGCTGTTGTTGACTTGTAATTAATATTAGCTGAGTTGCCATGTCCACATATTCAGCCCTCCATATGACGGCAGTGAATAAGTGAATTGCACTCAAAATGTGGGGGCATCAAATTAACCCTTCCTCATCCAGCCTCTTTTTGTTCTGAACCTAACTTTTTCCTTTCCTGTTTTCTGTACTCAGATTTGCGCTATGCTCGTCTATGTTAAAAAGAAAAACAAATTTCAAAGATGGTTTAAAAGATGTTGCTGGCATTTATAGGCTAGTTGAATCTTAAGTTATCTAATATTTGCAAAATGCTGGCTAACATGCTAGCTAACAGTTGATATAGATTACCTAGCTAGTTAGCTAGCATTTTCCAGCATTAGCTACCAGATGTTACTAGCTAGATAAGGATTAATTAGTTAGCTAGATAACTATTTTTGTTACAGAGCAAAACACCAGTTAATTAACCAGCTAATGATTGGCATAGACTAGGTAGCTAGTTATTTCATGTTTTGCTAACGTTAGCTATCTTAAATTGTGACAATATGCAGTATGATGCTTTTACAGGTCTCCTCCACAACATCTTTTAACTATCTTGAAAATTTTGTTTTGTTCTCTATGTAGGGAAGCCTGGCACACAGCATAAGAACAGGAAAGAAGAAAGTTGACTGAAGTTCCAAAACTGGCAACATGCCACTTTCACTTCACATGAACGTGGGAATTCAACCTGTTTTTGTAAATTCCTTTGTCTGATGTGTTTTACTGATGTCTATCAGACAAGCACTAAGTATTGATTGGCCTTGATCCTGTGTGAACCCCTTGAGGCTTCCCAACCTGGAAATCAATATGAGTCCCGGTGTCCCAACAGTGGAGCACACACATGAGACAAATGGGATGTGTGTGTCACGATTAGTGTGCCTTTGAAGAATCTGTTAATACTGAAAAAAAAGGGGGAAATGTTTCCCTCTGGAATGTTTTTTTATTTGAACAGGTGGTTTCTTATCCACAGTGTTGAGCAAATTGACTCTTTAAAGTCTGGTAGGTGAGACGGGGATTCACATAAATACAGAACACAGAGAGAGACAATAATCATACATAAAACTCTGGACATGGAAGAGCCAAGCAACAGATGGGAAACTACAGACTACTCTCAGGGCACAGATGAAAGTGATTGTTGTATCCACACACACACACGCACGCACACACACAAAAGTCCCAAAATTTTGGTAGTCTAGAAATACCAGGACTGTAACCTGAGTCACACATGTGATCTGCTCCTTTATTTCAGAAAATCTTACTCTTTATGAAACTACTTTTTTTTTTTTATTTGCAAGATGCATTCAAATGAATTGAATATTCCTGAGCAGTTCAAGACTTATTTCAAAGCAGATTCACTGGTCCAGTCTTACTCAACTCGTAAATCTTCTGATCTTTATCCTCCTTCATCTAAATTTATCTCTTGCAGTGGTCAATTTTTGATAAGATTTAGGGGTACTAATCATTTTTCCCATCTGACAAAAAGCTGTTCCTCCATATAATGTTACAAAAGATGTCTAAAAAAAATCATTTAACTGCTGTTATGTAACTTTGACCATTCAGTTGTCTATGCTGTATTTATTTTAGTCATTGTAATATGTATTTCTTACTGTTTCTCTCTTACCAACTTCAAATGCCAGCATCTGTTATAGTATGTGGGTGTGTTAGTGCCCATGACATCATGGGTTACTGTCACATCTGTGAAGGCCCCGTTAAGGCTGAAAGGTACACACAGGATTTGGAGCAACATGCGCTGCCATCCAGACATCTTTTTCACAAACATTCCTGCATATTTTGCCAAGGAAATGTCAAAGCTACATTCTGCATGTGTTACAACATTGTGGTTTCAAAATAAAAGACTGGCCTCCCATTCAAAATGTTTGGTGTGTTATGAAGCACAAAATACCAAAATGCAGACGCCAGACTGTTGAGCATTTCAAGTCGAATATCAAGCAAGAATGAGAAAGAATTTCACTTTCAGCACTTCAATAATTCGAGTCCTCACTTCTCAAACATCTACTGAGTGTTGTTAAAAGAAATCACGGTAGTAAACATGCCCCTTATTCAGATGGAGATTTCAAACAAGCCCTCTGGGTTTTTTGACTGTCCCTGCACTGTATATTATATGTACTGTTATCTTTGCCATTTTTGTAAAATTTCACACTCCAGCCTACACAGACAACATCGCCTAGAACTGTGACCTTGCAGCTCTGCAGAACACACAAAATCTTTCCATTAGCAGAAATATACACATTTTCCCACCACTTACACACATGTGCACACAACTTCTCAAACTATTTACTGGTCCAAAACCATGAGACAGTTTCCCACATTCTTCACCGACTCACCAGCAGCATTCCAGCCGAGGAACAGGTGGCTTTTTAGCTGGTCTGCGGTTAAAACGTTGACTCATCTCTGCCCTCAAAACCTTAAAAGCAGAATAAAAACGTAGCTTTTAGATTTTCAATTTCCTGCTCTGGCCGGTGAAGCCAGTTTAATTGGGCTCTTTCAACTCAATTGTTGTTTCAAGTTTCAAGCTACTTCTTGGTATGTTGCCACAATTTTGTCTAACTCTGCTCAAGCTGCTCAAGGTCAGAGGAAGAGTATGAACATTGACCGCACTTTTAGATTCACTTTAGACTAAAATCCAGTTTTACTGCAACTGTTGTAGAACAATATGTAATTTGGTGTGTTTTTGTTTTTATCCATGCATTAAAAATAGCATTGGAAAAGCACTATGTTTGGCACAAAAGCACAGGAGCTCTTTTGCAAACTGCACAGTGAAAACAGCTGGTTTGGTAGAGCATCGACACATTCCTCTGCCCCCACCCCGCCTTCCCCTATCTTGTCTTCTCGGGCCGGCATGCTAAGAGGACAGGTGTGAGCCTATTGCCTCGGCACATGCACACAGCGGGATTGGGATTTCAATAATGTCATTCAGTGGAGTTGAATGGGAGTCAGTAGGGGCCTCGCTCTGTCCTGCGCCTCTGGTTGACAGACGAGCAGCCGTGTCTTTGTGCTGAGCTGAGGGGCCCCAGATCACTCTGCGGAGAGGAGGAGGTGGAGGAGGAGACAGTTATTGGGTTTATGGGGGTTTTAGCGGCAGCAGTCACCAGAGTCTGTAGTCACTTAGTGAAGACAGGCAGGAGGAGGAGGGAGAGGAGGAGGAGTAGCAGCGGTTACGGTTTTGCAGGGCTGAAATAGTGGCAGCCGTCGAGGCTTAAGGTCATGTGTCAAGTCAGCGTTCGCTGCTTTCGTCACAGCAGATGGAGTTTTTGTGCCCTTCTGTTTTTTCAACTTATTGTCTGCTCCCGTTGCGCATCCACTTTACTGTTTCTCTTTATTTTACTGCTCCTCTGTACACACTGTGAGCCTGTTTAAGATAAGCTTGTTTGCTGGCATCCATGCAAATACATGTGCTTATGTGAACTGTGTGTGTGTGTGTGTGTGTGTGTGTGTGTGTGTGTGTGTGTGTGTGTGTGTGTGTGTGTGTGTGTGTGTGTGTGTTTGAGCATGCAGGGCAGGGTTTGGGTGGGGTTGAGGGGGCACTTTGGTTGATCCCACCTGCTGAGGACCATACAAAGCTTTGCAGTGTCGACTTGCCACAATACCCTAAAGCTGCTGCTCCTGCTGCTGCCTCGGAGCCTGCTCCTTTTCAAAGATCTTCTTTTTTCTTTGGGCTGTGACCATAATAAACACTTGTCTGAAAGGATCTCTAAACCCAATCTGTCAGGGGTCATATGAATATTAATATATGGCACACGCAACTGCTGCTGCCTGAGCTCCTCCAATGCATCCTCCTTTACAAAGCTCAGTCTGGTTCTCCAAATCCTTTGCGGTTTGAAGCACAGACACCTATTTAGTTAAAAGGTCAGTCCATTGAAATCACTACAGCCCCAGAAGTTGCCAGTGTTTTCTGAGAGAATGTTAAATGAGCTAATGTTGCAATGCATGCATACAAAGCAACTTACAAAAGGTTTTTTTTTAGCACACTATAGCTCAACTCAACCTGACTCCACTTGCTCTTTTTTGGCTTTCCATAGTCAGAAGTTGTGGATAATGGTACTGTGGACCTGGTACTTTTTTTGGTATTACCTTGTTTGTGGGTCCAAATGAGCTTTAGCTGATTCTAAACAGTGGAGTGAAAAACTGCAAACCACCAGAGTCATCTCTTTGTCTGCGCTCTGATGTAAGATTGTCCAAACTCTCCCATTTCTTTCAGCAGTCTTTTCTCTTGCTGCATTCAGCATTTTCTGAGACAAGGTTTCTCCGCTTGCTGCGACAAACAGCCGTCCCTTCGATATCCTCCATTGTTTCTGTGTTCGTGTCGTGTGGAAGATAATATCACGGCAGTTTCACGCAGCCTCACCTTATCAGTCAGCTGCATTGAGGAGGTAGCCAACCATCTTTAGGGGAAAACAAAATCGAGAGAAGTAGGCTACCTGGTACCAAAGGTTAGGTGAGTCAAGTCAAGAAGATGCGAGCTGTACCATACAGTCAAAACACGACCTAACAGCTTCCAGGTGACACTGACACACATTGCAATTTCCATGAGATGAATATTCTCTTTCTTTCTCTCTGTGCTCAGTCTACCTCATAATAGCTACGCTACCTTTCATTTTTTTTTAAACAATTTTAGTGACAGAAGGTAGCCTTTCTTGCTGCCTTGTTATTTAATTCATAGATGTAAAAGGCCTTATCATTGAGCCCTGCTTCCAGTTTTTCCAACTGGCTATTCACAATGTTGCAGTGAAAAATTTCCCTACCGCCCCAAAAGTATTTGCCCATAAAAGAGACATCTCTATAACTGTTGACAGGACACCTTAAAATGCAAACATGGTCCTATATCCTTACCTTTGCAAGAGACTAAAAAAGCGACTTTAAAATGCATGACATCATTACAATGTGTCTATGGACCAAGCGGAAATTCGTGGGCGGTGCCAGAGGAGAAAGAAACACTACTGCACTTATTCAGTGGGCCACATGTTGAGGAAGTAAACTAGAAGCTAAAACCTTTTGGGCGTATGTGCCAGGCAAGTAACTCCCCCTGGTCTGACACCCTTGTGTCTGGTATCCTATGTGTAATACATCTAGCCTAGCCTAGCTAACTAGCTCAGGCACCATTAACCTCTCCACCTCAATTATGATAGCCTGTGCTAACAGTTATGTCTTTGCAGATAGAGTCTCTTCTAGACAGATGTGTCCAAGGTTATTTATGCAAATGTTGCTATACTTCTATAGCCCCTGTACAGCCACTCAGGCTAGCTTTTGCCCAAGGTTTGATAGCAGGCCTGTTAGCAGTGGAACTAGCTTCCTTTGCAACTGAGGCAGAGAAAATATCTGTCTGTGTGGCCTAATATGCATTCACCACTTAAACTGCAAGCCAGTTTTTGACCCTTGTTTCTCCATATTGTAATTTTACTACTGTCATGTCTGTCTATTCTGTACAAACGTGATCTATTACATGTCAGTTCATCCTCCTCTGTTGCTCTTTGTGAAGTTTCTTCATTATCTTTAGTGTTTTTTGGGTGTTTTTCGTAATATGAACTGAAGGTCTGCAGTTGTAGTAGAGGGTGTCTTACAGATTGGAAAGCTGAAAGGGTGTCATTTGGGGTTACATGAAAAAAAAAAAAAAAACGGCTAACTGTGCATGATTTCCCTCCTGGTGATGATTAGCCTTTTTTATGTTAAAATGTACTATGCGTTAGTTTTTATAATGAGTTATCTAACTGCAAAACCAGAGATGAATAATAAAATAAAAAGACCTAATCTGAATATGAGCCTTTGAGAATGTTAAAATCATTTGATTTATCACAGCCTCATTCACACATACATAAGGCCATCTATAATCGCCGGTTATGCTCTGAGCCAACTGTCTAAACCACATTTTTAAATATAATTTGAACAGAAGAAATTCACAGTATCTCACATAGGCTTGGATGAGTCACTGTTCTTGCAGAGAGTGACTAAGAGCACAGAGACACACCAGCTGCAGAGGTCTCACGTAGCAGAGTTTGTTTTATTAAAGATATGAAATATTTAGACTCCCTGTAAGTGTGATTGTGTCAGAGCTCGGCGTACTCAGAGAGGTTCACTGAAGAAAAGCAATGTATTCTGGGTAATCTGGAGGAGAGTTACTTGACTGGCAGTCATCCTGCTCTGGGTAAGTGCATGTACAAAAGGGTGCAGACTAAATGTATGGGCAGACAGGCCGGAAGCTTTTGAGGATTAGACGGAAAGTGAAGCAAGTATGTTAATGGTTCACAAATGTCTCTATCAACCATTACCAGACACTTAAAGGGATAGTTCAGATTGTTTAATGTGGGGTTACACAAAGTACATAACCACAGTCACTGTATTAACTACAGTTGTCAGCATGCCCCCAGTTTGGAGAACCAGAGATGACCACCAGAAGCTTAGCAATGTATGAAAGGATCAGCTACAAAAGGTATTTTAGCGACTTAAAAAAGGTCCACCTAAAAAAATCAACATCAGTTTAAGTGTATGCTATATTTAGAATATTTTCACTGCTATACTTTGCTGTCAGACAGCCTTTTCTGACTGGAAATTGCTGTTATATAAGCCAAATATCGCTTTCTCCACACCAACCAAACTCCATGAGTGAGTCATTTTACCTCACGCAACATGGCAACTGCTTGTATACCACTGTCTTGATCTGTAGCAGTGAACCAACAACTCCCAGGTTCTGCAAGACAATTACTGGCCAGACTGTAGATGGGTGTACCTGGGTACCACCTGTTTCTGCTAGTTCTGAGCTGGCGGCACTGCTGGACATCTTTCAATTTTAAAGGCAAGTAAGCATAATGTGTCTTTCATCTGCTGCACTAAGTTTTCTTCGCCGACCTCTGCGTCTACGGTCCTCGCCCGTTTCTTTGTGCTTCTTCAGAAGACCTTGAACAGCACATCTTAAATCCCCAGTCTGCTTTGAAATCTTTGCCTTGTGTCTTGTTGCTGTGCTCAGTCTTGTCATGGTGTCTGACCTGTGACATGAAACCACAACCTCACCTTCATAGCAGAGTTTGACTGTTCCTCACCCAGTTTTAAGCCTCCTACACAGCTGTTTCTGTTTCAGTTAATGACTGTTTCAACCTACATGATGATGATCATCATCATTAGCACCTGTTTAGTATAACTGGTTAATCATACACCTGACTATGATCCTACAAAATCCCTGACTTTGTGCAAGTGTGCCTGGAAGAACTGATGCTGTTTTGAAGGGGTGGTCACACCAAATATTGATTTGATGTAGATGTTTCTTCTGTTTGCTCACTTTACATTTTGTAAATTGATAAAAATATATATATATATATATATATATATATATATATATATATATATATATACACATATATATATATACATTTTATTTACATCTACAATTACATTTTATTTTATTTTTGAAGGCATTCTTACTTTACAGCATTTCTTGACACCTGCCTAAACTTTTTGCACAGTACTGTATATTCAATACTATAATATAGCATACACTTGAACTGATTGATTTTTTTTAGGTGGACCTGTTTTAAGTGGCTAAATACCTAATAAAAACTCACATTAAATGATCTGAACTACCCCCTTTAAAATGAAGTTACAGGAATTATATTTAGACCTTCACCTCTAAATGCATTAGAGTTCAATGTTAATTGACTGACTGCAGCACAGCATACATTATAACTTCTCTGAGATAATCATCTTCCCATTCATGTTTATTTTCTGCAAAGTATAACTTAAAGCATGCATGAATCAAATCCATTAAGAACCCACTGATCCATTAACCAGAGGATGATGGCAGTGAGGATGACAGGTGTGGTTGTAACACTGTTATGTAGGCAGACCACGTCTGAGCTGTGACATCATTGCGCTGCTCCCTTCTCTCGCTCTCTTCCTCTCTTTTTCTGTCTCCATGCCTTGCCCTGTATTTGGTATTCTGCTGCTGCATCTACTCCAAGAGATACTGCTCTATTCCCAGCCTGGTTTGAAGTAGGAACAAGGGAAGGACGGAGAAAGAGAGAGAGGAAGTGCATGAATGAAAGAAATTTGAGGGTGCAGGAAAGAGGCAAAACAAGAGGCGAAAATGGGAAAAATGATTGACTGAAGGCAGGCAGATATGGGTAAAGGCGAGGAGAAGAGACAGGAAGCAAAGCTGAGAGACGAGTGAGAAGAGAGAGGGCTGGATGAGAGAGAGAGAAAATTGTGCAGCCTGGCCTCTGATTTTTATTCACCAGAGAAGCACCTATGGGAACTGTCTGTCTGTGTCTGAATGCATGGCTGGTCGGCTGGCTGCGGGTAAAGGAAGCTATTATGTGTCTATCCTCTCTCTGGTATCTTCCTCGCTCTGGCTCTCGCTCGTTGGCACAGCAGCTCCTCTGTGCTGAGAGAGGCATGATGCACACTGTCATACTGTCCTCCTCCATCATTCATGCATTCCTTCTTGCTCTCTCTCCATCTAAACTAGTCTGTGTCCATGAGAGTACTAACTGATTCAGAGCAAACGTGGGCTCCACAAATACTCACATAGATTTCATTGACCTCAGTGTGAAGAAATGCTCATCACAGCACAAAAATGCATAGAATATTTCTTTGATTACGACCCCTTGGCCAAGAAAATATGTACACATTCACAAAAGCAAGGATGCTTTTTTGGCATTATCTATTCACTCAGCAATGAGAGGCCACTCTGCCTCAATATCTGCCCATTTAGAAATATAAGGACACTCTTAAACCTTCATTCACTTAGGACTGATAAGAAACACTGCTGTACTGTTTCCAGTATGGGAATGTGTACTGGCAGTCATGATTCATTCTAATCTAATTTGTGTCTTGCGTAGATTCACAATGATAACAGATGCATGACGTAAATCATTTGGAGACTGTATTGATTACGTGCTTGTGACTCTCCCAGACTATTGATCTGAACGGAGAAAGGCATGGCTTTGCATATATTCGGGGAATTTTTGTGAAATTGTTTTATTTGATTAACATTTGCGATGCTAGTTACTTAAATTGGTTATAATAGCAGTATTTTCATAATAATAGTGGATTAAATTATATAATAGAGTTTTACAAAGTAATGCACTCATTGAGAATTATCGTCCGACTTGGCTTTTCCGCTCAGTTTCACAGAGCAGTTTTAGCTTCTTTCAGCGCTTTGCTTTAGTTTTCCAGCCGGAAACTTTACTGTGTTCATTCTCACTGCTCTCATAGTGATTGTTCAGTTGCAGCACACAGATGTTTTCAGCAAGCAAGCTCTAAAACCGTGCATTACCTACTAGGATCAAACATGAGACACTTAAAGTTAGCAACTAGTTAGCATTTACCAATGAAAGATGTTTTCAGGAGTAGGTGGACACCAAAAAACGAAAACAAAAATGAGTGGGAATATTTTACTTTACATTCATCGGGTGGCCAGAGACACAAGTCCAAATGAATGCAAGGGTTTCAGCCACTTTGCACTTTCCTTAATCAACCACTGATAACATTAACAGTCAATCAGTTGATTAATTGTGATTTTAAAAAAACATAAAAATTGTGCTTATTCCATACAGAGTAGGTTTTTCCCACCCTCAATCGAAGCTTAATTTTCACAGCAACATATTGCATATTCATCGTCGATACACACAAACATATAAAGATGTAGAGGCCTGAAATACATATTTCAATATCAGATAACATGTGAAGTATCGTCTTCACAGCTTGTCTTTACTGCATCCAAAAATCAGTTACTGTATGTTTAAAATAACAATAAAGATGGCCAGGTAGCTTAGTTGGTAAAATTTTCTGATGCTATCTGGCTTAAAGCTTGAAAATGAAATTAATTTCTTGCAGTGAATTTCTACAACCAGTCATGAGGTGTGAAGTAAGATTAAGGATTTAGCCTTGTGCTTCATTAGAGTCATAAAGTGAGGAATGGTTTGATCACTCAAGCATATCTAACAAAGTTATAGAGTGTAAAACAATTGACGATTCATAACGAATTAACCTTTACTAATGCCATGCCAGGTTTGAGATTAATTAGACATTCCTCAAAGGCAATGGTTTTAGCTGAACTTCATTGTACGGTGGCTTCCCCTTTTGTTCACTAAATCTCAGATATGTACATGTGGACTTTTTAAACAGATGTGCTCTGTTCTATTATTTATTTATTTTAAGATTTTCTGTCAGTTGTTATTTGAGAAACGTGAGGATAGAGGCTGTACAGCAGCCACCCACCATCTACCTCATGTGATAATAATTCACTGTGGTCTCTGGATGAACGTGCAAACATATAACTTCTCTGCAAATAATGCCTCCACTGATATGTTAATCTTTGCATCACATCTGTTGCAGAAGATGGCTAATGCTAAATGTAGATGCCATGTTTCTGACCTCCCTATTCAGTGGATGCTAAAATAACAAAAGTATTGATCACTATGAGTCACTTATGAGTCAAAGTACCTCAAGATGCAAAGGTAATGTTCTTTTTTCATGTGCAGAGTGGTTCAGTGTTCAAGACTGATTAAAGATCAGTGCATGGCAACATTTACGTACAATGCCTGCGTCAGCTGGGTCTGGATACATTAGGCCATGAAGAGTCATTCTGCACACACACTCCCATCCTACTGACCAACTTACAGCTGCTATGGCAACTGGATCATAATGCTCCTTTTCCTTTTGTCTTTTATCATGAACAAGCTGTGGGTGTGGAGAACTAAAGCATGCAGCTTGTTCAGATGCATTTTCCTAACTTTCATATCTGCTTTCCAGTGAGTTTCTTCAATATATTCGGGGTTTTCATGGTGAAGAGTTTCTGTCTTCTAAAAATGTCTTTACTTGACTCTGGTTTTTTTTTTTCTCTCTCTCTTGAGTTGTGTGGTCAGTGGTTAAGCCTCTTTCTCATTCTGGGTGAGACAAAAGTAGCGTCATTTACACAGAAATTCAGCACAGATAGAGTGTGATATTGTGGTCTGCATGATACTATGTGTGAAAGAAATTTCTTAAATTCTGTTAGTTCGGGCTTCTCTTGGCCAGTCACATGACAAACACATCTCATGATTTAAAAGCAGGCACAAGTTGGATTCAAGCGCAGAAGTGCCCTTTTATATTCACACTGAAGTTACTTCAGTTTTGTTTTAAATGCCGTGGAATCACAGTATGAACTGTGGCAGAGGCTCTAATGGGGTTTTTTTCTGCATATCATACACTTGATCACTGGACAAACAACTGACACATACGGTTCTTTTTTGAGGGTTTGCATGTGATGTCACAGTATGCAGAAGTAAATGTGGTGAGTGGCAAAAACATGACTAAATGGCAGTGGTAGCATTCAGCTTGAATGTCACAAAAACACACACAAAAAAAAAAACATGTGAAATGGGAAACAGCTGTTGTGCAATTGACAGTACAAATAGATTCAACAAGAAATCCGAGTGATCTTTTTACAGACTGACAATAACGAAAGAAAAGTGAAGTAAATGGATCGCAGCAGCTCACAGAAACAACTGAAATCCGGGCACCGAAACATGGATTTGAGGTTGCCATTGTGTGTCAGATATGTTGGATTTTAGGTAAAGTCATACCTTGAGTTATATTCTGTATTGGCTAAATATATTTATCAATTAAATATTTAGCATCTACAGTGTAACTGAGCTTCTTATTCTACAAATGTGCATCGCATTGTGCATATTTACCCCAGACATGATGCTGCATGTGAACATGTCTCTCTAATAATGTCATAAAACAGAAATACTAGTACAGACCTGTCCACATATAAACAGATTATACTTGTGTGGCATTTTCACTTTAATTTCCCGACAAATCCAGCCTTTAAGTAGAGTTACAACCAAGTGTTCAGGCTTTTCTATGAATCCTTTGCTTTGTGTAAAATCAAGTACATATAAATGTCAGGAAACCTGATTCCTGGCCACATGTCAGTGTCCATGAACCACTGTTTCTTAGTTTCTTAGTTGGACTGTCAAGTCCAACTGCCTTTCAGCAACTAATAGTGTTTTACTCTGGGTTTTGCAGCTTTCCCTACTAAAGGCAGCCATGTTACAGGATGTTTTAACACTCAGTCTGATGTTTGGGTACAGTGTCACTGCATACCCTCTATTTGGTCTGTACATACTGTTCTAACCACCCCCTCCTTGGGACCAATACAGTGACTTTTATAGTGTCAGAGCACAGTGACAAGTTGCACCAGCATTTGAATGATGTGGTGGGTGTTCATCCCTGTCAAGTGGAATGTCTTAGTCTCAGTGGGCAGTTTTATGTAACTCATAATCATCTTCATTATTGCCCCTCTTCTTACGTAACTTGTAAATACTCTTCCACAGCAGTCTCTGGTGAGAGTACTGGCTCATAAAAAGCTTTTCTTGAGAATTACCTCACCCCTGTTAATGATAATAAATTATTCTCAAGAGAAAACATGTCACTGCATTTGTTTTACCGACATTGTGTAATCTTTATATATAAACAAGCTCCTACCATCTCTGGGATAAGATATCCTTCTCTACTACCCTGCAGCACCTGCGTGTAACTGAAGAATAATAAATATAAACCTTATCAGTAAATGGAACTGATTTCACTATCTGATGCAAAATGTTTTGTATGTGTATAGGAATGGAAAGAAAAGGAGATTATACACTATTTTTGAATGGCTGCATTTTTCTTGTCCTGTGATAGACTGGCATCCACCCATCCATTTTCTTCTGCTTATCCAGGGCCTAGTGATAGTTGCAGCAGGTTACACAAAGCAGTGTTTTCCAGCTCCTCCTGGGGATTCCAGAGGCGTTTCAAGTCCAGATTAGAGATAAAATCCCTCCAGCATGTTCTGGGTCTACCCTGGGGTCTACTACCAGTTGAATGTGCCCAGAAAACCTCCAAGAGAACATGCCCAGGAGGTGTCCTGATCAGATGCCCGAACCAACTCAACTAGCTCCTTTTCATGCAAAGGAACGGCGGCTCTACTCTGAGTGAGATATCTGAGCTTCTCACCCTATTTCTTAGGGCTCTGTTATTGTACTGAATGAACAGCTGTGGAAACAACGGCGATAAACAGGCAGCACTGTACTGTCTGGAGTCTGCCTGGAGAAATACATGCCGACCCTCCCGATTTTTCCAGGAGACACCCATTTTTCATCGTTCTCTCTCATCTTTTGCCCAAAGGTCACAATTCTCCCCTATAGCTCCCAATTCATGATATATTTCTATTTCTATATTTGTGGTGATGGGCTGAGAGCAAAACCAAAAATAGACCTTTTTAAAGACCTGAGTTCAAAAAGGATTAAATGCAAATACCATTTACCTGGAGAAGCTTCAATACGACTTGGCACTGGGTTATGTCGTTTGATATCTCAAAGGTATTGTATACCGATACACAGTCCCGTCCAACACCCTGTAACACTGCACAGGATAGGCAAGTAAAGACAATCACCTGTGTGTTTTCCTTTGGTAGTGGTTGTCAAACCTATTAGACATACTGAAATAACTCCACTTATTCGCATGCTTGCACTGATATTTTCTGTTTTTATTTCGAACAGTGCAGACATGCCTTGCAATTACTTTGCAATATTCAGTGTATAATGAGACTAGAATTTTGACCATCTGCCACTTTCTGAAAGGAGTTACCCTAAATGATATTTTCCTTTGCAATTAAAGTGAAACCTTACCTGCACCTTTTCCAAAAGCTGCATAAATCAAAATTTAGAATACAAAGGCTTTGTATTATGCGCCCCAATATTATGCCCACTGGCACATGGTGACAAATCTACATCTGATTTACATATATTTACTAAGAAAGGTTGTTATGATGTAGCTGCAAGAAGAAAGTTTTTCTCTGAAAGAAATGCACCAAATAATTTCTTATTTTTTATTTGTTCCCTCTCTAGGAGCTAGTGTAGGCAACTGTACTTGCTTGAGGTCAAGCAATACCTGACCTGAATGACTGAGAATCTGCACAAACATGTTGCTACACACTTTGGTCCTTCAGTGGGAAAGGAAACATTCATCACACTGCAGAACAACAGGCACTTATTGTGACATCTTCCAGAGCGTTCATTCACAAGACACTCACTCACAGCTGGAGTCCAAAATCCTCATCTCATACCTGGCTGAGTAATTGCATTAAACCATTAGCTGCAAGTGAGGCTGAGTCAGAAATACTCTTTCACAATCGTAACTGTTATAACGTGTGATTTCAGTCTCAGACCCCCAGCATCACATGTGTGAGAGAGGAGCTGTGAGGAGTTCACACCAACCTGCCATAGATCACCAGCACTGCATGAGGCCAGACTCATGATGCACCCAGGAAGTGTTAAACACAAACACATAGATGACACCAACCCCAGTAACACACACCCACATACTCCCTCCCTGGATAATAAAACAGTATGGGGTACAGAGCAATGTGAAGGCTGCAGGCGGTCTGGTCTCAAGCAAAACACTTTGAATGTTACACTAATTACTCTGTTAAATAATTAAACATTTAAAGTGGTCACATTAAAACCACAGGATTAGACATAACAGATCAGATAAGGAGCTGCATCCTAACTGCAGGCAAAAACCCTTTTCTGATGAGGAATATGTAACATTGCTGGCCTTAGCTATCTGCTTAAGTGTTCAGATGTTACATAATTGGCTTTATTAAAGCATTTCATGATAGAGCTGCAATGCTTGTGCGATATTTGGCACCTAATGTGTGAAAGGGAATAGGCATTGCACCATGAGGGAAGAAAACTGAATGAAAACATTATTTTATAGATTAATCTGACTTGAGAAATACCTGCTTGACAACTTAAGGTTGGCCCATGGTTTAATAAACTAATTTAGTGAAAATTGGCAAATGTTAATTTCCCAAAAGACAGCATCAGTGAGGGGTAGAACACAAACCAAAATGACTAGGACCTTACTAGAAGATCAACATGAAAAACAACACAAATTGCAAAAGTAATGGGTGGAAAATGTTCATTGTCCACGAAGGGAAACCTCCCTGTTAGCACAGAGTACAGAATGAGCTGCAATTAAGCTGCACTCCAGTAATCGTTTTAAGGTAAGACAGCTCACACTGTTACTGTGTGCTGGATGAATTGTGCAAACTTTTGTCAGGCTCTGTGATCAGTGTTTTGGTCATTGGTGACTGCAGTCAAAAGTTTCAGTCCAGGGCTTTGTGACAGGCAATTAAGCTTATAAAATCCTGTACGCACAGTTTGACATATGGGTGGAGTTGTTGCATTAAGGTAACACATCTGGTAGTGTCTATTTACAAGCTGACATTATTAATATAACATTCAGAATCACACAGCAATTTACTTTACAAACTAGCTTTTATCTTACGTGTTAGACAGGCCGCGTCTGTGCTTTTAACCAGTGCTGCCGGTTTGGGCCACTCACAGTTCCTTTTTTACTGCCTGTAGAGCTACATTTGTGTGTTGGTTAGCATTATCATTCCTACTAGCTGCAATTTTTCACTGGAATTCCATGTGTACTTGCTAAGACAGCCATGGGTCAAAAGTTTAGAAAAGGATCACATACAAATTGCCAACAAGTTGCTCTATTTTTCAATACTGAAAATATCTATGCATAAGCTATCATTAGGCCTACATTTTGAAACTCATGAATCACTCTTAAGCCAGACTCAAACTGTAGGAGTTTTAAAATGAAATTGGGTTGCATTATGCACATAAAGAGAACTTCAAAGTTGTTTTTCTCTCTAATCATACACTACAGGATATTATTAAAATTATCATGCAGAGGTGGTGCAACAACTTGTTGCAGTAAAGCTTAGCAGAGAGGAAAAAACAAATGTAGGAGGCTAAATGAGTCTGGATGAGAAACTGTGGGGAGATGAGGTCAACACAGGTTGTTAATTCTTCAGCAAGAACTGGATGTGAGACTTAAACTATCAGTTATATCTATTATATCTATCAGTAATATCTTTTAAAAGTAGTATGTTAGCAAATGTTAGCTTCAAGGGTTTGAATGTTTACCATTGTTTGGCAACACTGTCAGCTGCGCACAGCTGCGTCTGTCTCCTTGTAGACTTGTGTCCCAGTAGCTATTCTGGTCCCATTCAAAGTACTGACGTAATCATCCAGATTTTAATATCAAACATGTTTGAAAATTATTGGGGCAATGGGTCTGCAAGTATAAGACTGGATCTGTAAGTCCCTCACATTACCAGATAATCTGGGCCAAGCATCAGTATCAACCAGGGCTGTGTTTCATAACCCTGGTCCTCAAGGCACACTGCCTTACATGTTTTAGATGTTTCCCTGCTCCAACACACCTGATTCAAATGATCAGGTTGTTATCAGGCTTCTGCAGAGGCTTGATGATGAGCTGATTATTTGAATCAGGTGTGTTGGAGCAGGGAAACATCTAAAACATGCAGGGCAGTGTGCCCTGAAGACCAGGGTTGGAAAATAGTGAGCCAGGGTCCCAGACTAGATTTTCCTCTGCTTGTCAGGAGGGGTGCATTTTAGGGAAATTGTCCCAAAAGTTGGGTAGTGTAAGCCCAACTTTAGCTAACTATGGTAAGAGAGGCTTATGGTAGAAAGTCTCAAAAATGCAAGGACCACACACAATAAGGACCAGTTGTACATCAAGTTTCTTTATTTCTTAATAATGATGTCCATGCATAAGCTATTATTACATTGTGGCAACATATTTTTTACAAATAGGAAACCTGTGTATCTCAAGTGTTACAGACATGCTACTGGGTCTGACATGGTAAGATTGTAAGAGTAAGAGTATGACACTAATGTGTGGGGGGGTTACAACAGGATTTTCCAAGCTTTGCTTTTTAGCTTTGCACCTGGGACCATACCAGACTCAGCAAGGGGGAGGTTCCACAGGATGAAATAGCAGGGACCTACTTTCTGGAAAATACATCAGACAGAGAGAGAAAGAGAGACAAGAAAGAGCGAAGAGAGAAGCAGGTGGTTACTGGAGAAAACATTAGGGACATTTCTCAACACAGTAACTATCTCATCTTTTCTCTGTCCCTCTCTCTCTCTCTCCATGAGCCAAACGGAAGAAATTAAACAATAACATCTGTCTGGTGTCCACATACTGACCAATAAACTTTAGCAATGAAACTCAGCAAATGTTTCCAGTATGAATATTATTACCAACTATAAATGTTAACGCTGGACTACACACATGATGGCAAATGTGGCAGAAATAAGCACTGAGATGATGTGAATGTGGATTAACACTGGGTGACTCACCAAGCCACACACTCAGTGTGATTACGGGTTGTCGCATTACCATGGCAACACATCCTGTAATGTGCTAATGCCTCTGTTCTGTGTGTGTGTGTGTGTTGTTTTGTTTGCATGTTAGTGGGTGGAAGGTGACAGTAATGTCACACTTGCCCTTAATTGCACCGAGTCAAACAGCACAGATATTCTGGTTGTGACACGGGGGCTGCACAGTGAGAGGTTCATTGGAAAGAAATAGCGGCTGTGAAATGAGTGGACATTTACAGTGTTACTAATTTTTATAGGTGGTACTGACTTTCAAAGAATTTCTGACAAAAACATATTATCATATTTTAATATAAGCACTGATCAAACAAAATATGATTTAAGAATTGTTGTTTCTGCACATTGACTCACAAACATTTTTACAGCTGGTTTGATTAGGTTTTTCACCATTTTTTGTCACCTTTTTTTGTTGTAATGAGCCTAGCTCCACCCACTGCATTTTGAAAAATGTTAATAAGTGGGCAAAGGGCTGAGGTGGGATACAAAGGTCAACCAACACAGGGATCATAGCCTCATGGCTACGTGGTGCGTGAGTGACCTGTAGAGCTGGTAGTCTGAGCTAACTGGCCATGAGCAGCTGCTGTCAGAATCTCTGGAGTTTTAAGCTCATTCAGATCGTGGCCCCTTTGTAAAAGGTTCTGTGAGGAAGCTTACCTGTGTTGTAGCCATATATGTATACTGGAACCTAGATAGATCATTGCCACTCATCCTTGCTTTCAATTATTATTATAAAAGAGACATCTGTTGAACTTTTGATGGGAGACCTTGAACTGCAAACAAGGCCAATAATGACTCTTTCTATTATGTATTTTTGTTGAATGACTGTTTTATATTGTATAACTTTCCTGGAGCAGAGAAAAGCATTTTAAAAATCTATGACATCATCACAATGTAAAGTCTGGGCCAAGAGGCAACTCAGAGAGTTAGGGGTCAGTGAGAGAAACACTGCTGCACATATTCTGATTCTAATTTTTCATGTGTATTCACCAGGCAAGCAATTCTCATTGGCCTGAATGGGCACCCACTTTGCGTCTGGTATCCAGTTCTAAATAGTACATCGATGAGCTAACGCTAGCAACTCAGAGAGGCTGAGAGTCTCTCTGGTGTGTGTGTCTGCAGGGGGAAGGGTCATAAGCTGTTGCCCTGCTGCTGTTTATCAAAGGAAAGAATCCGTCCAGTGATGCTACTACAGCTGTCAAAAGCACTAAAATTGAAAGTAGAGGGTTAGCAAGGAAATAGCATAAAATAACCACAGTTTCACAGATTCCCATCCAAGAGCCAGTGATCAGAAAGGTAGGTGGCCCAATTCTGATTAAAGGGAATTAACATTCTTTTTTTGATATAACTTTCATGATTTAGATTAGTCCCAAACACTTGACTTATTGTCAGCATTGGTCTTGAAAGGATGAGGATGATTGAAAACAGTAGTGGTGTTCCTAGCCATCTTGTACCCATATAAATGTATTAAGAAATCTCAATATTAACGCCGGCATTGATGTGTTTCACCACTCTTCAGTAATATGATTTAGTCTACATCTCAAAAACACATTAAATTACACAATGGGTAAATTCTGAGGGATCTAGATTGTCTTTCTCACATTAATACAATAACAGTAGACAGTTTGATGAGTTGTGGTCTTCAGTGTTTAACAACCATCACAGCCGATTAAATCTATCTGACAGGACTCAGGCAGAAATTATGTTGACAGATGAGGTTTATTAAAATTCTAATCACGTCACGTGTAGTCATGTTTGCTTACTTCCAGTCTCACTCTTGGACATGTCCAACCTATCCCATGTTTTGTGTGTGCTGTACCTCTTTAAAGTAGCTAGGCTGCTAGCTGGCTAAATACAAAGATGACACCCCCATTCTTAAACCCATCTACTAAGCTCTGATCTGGTCTATTGTTTCTCTAACAGCTGTCAGCACAACAACAGACCAATTTCTTGTGTTGGTGGTGATTCAGACGTCTGATTCAGACGTCTGGAACCAGAAATAACTTCAAATTATTACTTTCATTCAGAGGCCACATTAGCCCCCCCCCCCTAAGGTGTAGTTTTTGAAGGGGTCATTTATATTCCCAAACCACACATTGCTTATGAGGTTGTCACCGTGGGTGCAACTTGAACTTGATGATAAAAACTGAGGCAGTATTTGCATGTGTGTGAGCAGGCATGCAAATCTTGTGCACTGATATGAACCGACCGTTGACATTTTGTCTGCTTTTGTATACATGTTTTTCAGTGTCTGTATCTGTCTGCTATGTCTGTCTCACTGTCAGGCCCACATGCAGAGGAGCACAGTTGTTGTAAAATGCAGACTACCTCTGTGTGTGTGTGTGTGTGTGTGTGTGCGTGTGTGTGTGTGTGTGTGTGTGTGTGCATGTGTGGTCATACTGTATGAGTGTGTGATTTATAAGTGTGACATGTGATTAAGATAGGCTGAGTTGACTGTATCTGCAGCAATAAATTCCACAAGTGTCCCTTTTAACCACCGCACCGGTATTTAAAGATTAATTATTGACGACCTCTAGCTTACTGGAAACACGCACACACAAAAACATAACAGCTGCATCTGAATATTCAAGACATGTCCAAATATTCATGACATGACAAAATATTCACGACAGATCAGAATATAATATATTAGCCTCTCATGCAGGATTGAGTTTCATCCCTAGCTTGGACTTCCTGCAGCCTCTCAGAGTGGGAGTGCTGAGTGTTTACAGGAAAAAGTGTAAGAGAACATTTCGGAGCTTGACACAGACTGATACACACTCCCTGAACTGAACTCAGTCCAACCCCACACTCGCTCAGAGCTACATGGTTAATTTATAACGCTTTTACAGAGAGATGTATCCGCGTGGTGGTAAATACCAAGCTTTGTGGCTGAACAATAAAGACTGATAATTAACATGATTTAGTGAAGAGTGATGAATACGAGTAGGTGGGAATTATTCTAATGATCCTTTCTGTTTTCATTTCACCAAAGCTGTTACCATGACACTGTCTTTCAATGGTTTGTGAACAACAATGTGATAATAATTATATAATCATTTGTGTATGTGTGTGCTGGTACTGGTGAACAGGCTTTAATAGTTGTTTGCAGATCCTCAAAACCTTGGATGCTAGACATTAAAACGAAAGAAAAGTATATGGACGCCAACTGATTGAATCATTGAAATTATCTCATAATATGACGTTCTGGCCTATGAATGGGATTCAGAGTATACACCAGTCAGCCACAACATTTAAGCCACATGCCTAATATTGTGTAAGTCGCTATCAGCATCAAAACGAACTGACTGACCTGTCGAGGCATCGACTCCACAAGACCTGTGACGGTTTCTTGTGGTATCTCATATCAGCAGGATGTCAGCAGGAGATCCTTTCAAATTCTGTAAATTGCGAGGTGAGGCCTCCATGGATCAGACTTGTCATTCCAGCACATCCTACAGATGGTCAATGGGATTGAGATCTGGGGAATTTGAAGTGAAGTCAACACCTTGTCAACACCAGACAACCTTCCTCCATTTCTTCATGGTGCAGTTCGCCCATTATAGGTGCTTTTGTGGGTGGACATGGATCAGCATAGGCACTCTGACCGGTCTATGCTGCTCCATGTTTGGTTTATGAAAATGTCTTAAGCAAGAAAAAAAAAGACAGTAAAGTAACAGAATCTTGATTTGTATTTGAGCAACACTGCCAAGTTGTTCAACCGAGAACTCACTGAGAACGACCTTTCAATCACACAGCAACCCCTCTCTGAAGCAGACCTGGTTTTATCGTCTGTTTCACTTTAAATAGGACCATAATTTCACCATGTCGTATGGAGGAAGGCTTGAGACTACCGATTGAGGGCCTAAACTAATTAGAAAACTGTTCACTAAGGTCATATATCGTGCACTAATTAAATATACGGGCTATGTTTTTCTTGATGGTTGTCTCTTCTCCAGACTGGCTTCAGCTAGAGTTTGATTCTGGCTCTCCTACAAGGTGATATGGTTTGTTGATCTGATTGGTTGAAGTAAGCCTGTGTAGCCAAGTATTTTTTTTTAAAGTACTTGCCCTTTTCCAAACAGTTTCCCAGGAAGATTTCCCAGATGGTACTGTGTAACAAACCATCTGTCATGTCAGGTTAAAAACATACCCTGCCAAGGGAGCTGCTTCTTCAGTACAGGTAGTTTTTAGTTTTCTGTGGGATTACTGGTGAAATCCGAACTCTATCTAAAGCAAAACTAAAATGTACTCATTGGCAGAGTCCATTCCTTCTGTCTGTCTCAGAGGGTTTAAATGAGGTTTCTCTGATTAAAGGTTTCTCTCTCATTAAAGTAAAAGAAAGTGCATTGAAAAAAAGTAAAGAATGAATCAGTTATTGTTGTGGTATTTTGGTGTTTGTGGATTTTTTTTTTTTTTTTTTTTTTTTTTTGCTGTGTAGCCAGTTTGGATCTGATGACGCTCACATTTCCCTTGAAATTTTCATAGTTTTACTGTGTAACCAACTCCGTTTTATTTAGTCCACCGACTGCCCTTTCACTTCCCTCTTCTCATTCTCTGTAATGTGAGAAAGGTCAGTCTAGGCCTGTAAAGTTAAGAGTGTGTTGCAGCACAAGTGAAACCCTCAAGAAACAGAGATAACAGTTATATTAAAGAACATTGTCAGAGTATGAAAACAAACCAATAAAGTTTCATGAGGAAACAACATCAGTAGACATTTATAGCAATAAAAACCAGACTTATCTGTCAGGTATCATAAAATACAGCTTTACAAACCACAACAATTTACAGTCAGCTGTATTGCCATGTGAAGTGAGATAAGCGATGGGTTATGAGCTGTTTCGATTGCCTTTTGATTGTTTTTTCCATTCTGGTGATGCTAACTGTCCTTTAAATGTTATTTCCTATTATGATCTTGTAGTATTCATCCTTCAGGCCCACTGTTTTTGTTTGTACGGGGAAATGCAAGCTGGTAAACCCTGAAAAGATTACAGGAAAAAAGGTAAACCCCGCAGCGTCAAGCAGAGAAACCTTTGGGTCTTTCAAGATAAAGTACTTAACTTGTCACCGGTTTCACCCACATGCCTACACACACACGCCTCCACAAACACAAACACACATTCATAGTTCAGATGTGTGGTTTTCTAGGATCCCCTTATTGAAAGACTGATCATGAATACACAAAGTGGGTTGTTCTGATGAAGGTGGCACCCGTGGGACAGCCCCGCAGTTTATTGAAATACATCAAAGGGCATTATGAAAAGCAGCGGAGGCTGCCGTGGGGAGATCCAGAGCTGGGGAGCTGGGTGTTTTGCTGACTAAAAGAACTATTGTTGTCCCTCCTCCACACTCACTTTTTTATGTGACATCTGTTTACCATATTGTTAAATGACAAGGTGGCTTATCTAGTTCCTCCTCACAGAATTTCCCTTTTTCATTTGGTGCTATTAAAAATGAAGTCCAATAAGTTACAGAAAATAAAATGCAGGTGAAATGTCTTCACATGACAGGCAAATGAATTTCCGTTCAAAAAAAAACATACAGGTTAGGGCGATGTTCTGTGTGTTCCCACGCTACAACTGTGTTCTCATCGGTGTGCAAAGCATTGCCACTGCTGTCTTCCTCCAGAACACTTAACAATCGGGTCAAGCTTCCACCAGACTCATCCATCTTCTTGCTAACAACAGTGCCACCTTTAAAATGCACACTCACTCACACTCACAACTTTTGACAGATAATGCTGTGTAACTAATGTTAATAGGTTACTTCACCGGCTCTATGACTGTTTTCTACAGCGCTGAGAGAGACACTTGAAAATCCCGATCAATTATTTATTACTCATCGAAAAATAACACCAACACTTGACTAATTACTCAGCGGCAGACGCTATACATTACTTGTCTCATTAAATTCCAAGCACGGCTCTGTCAAATCGCATCGTCTGCACTGAGCGTGTTGAAATAGAAAACGAGACATGGCAGTGTATGGTTTATAGATTTAGGCCTACTGAAAATCAACAGATAGCTTAGCCCATGTGACTGTATGTCGCACAAAAGTCCAATCCTCACACTCTCTTAACATGACAGTGTGATTCCAAAACTGAGACAAATTTATATCCTGAACAAACTTTATTCTGATGACAAATACTTACATTATTATTTTATCATATATACATTTTGATTGCACATTGTAATGGCTATTAAATAATGACAACATTTGCATTAAAAGTGGCTCTCTATAAGCCTTTCTTCTTGTGAATCAGCCTGCCACCAGGCACGATTTTTTCCCAGGAAAAATTTAAATTTTGGGATTTTTCTGCTAATGTTTTCTTCTAACATTACTCTCCCCTCCACCCTGTTGCCAACTCCTCCTATATTTAGGCTGCTTGCTTGTGTGAAGTATCCAACTTTATTACTATACAACGCACATCATTACAATAACTTGTATCTGTTCTCAACTTCAGTAAAAAAAAAAAATGTGACCATTTCAGTGTACTTCCTCGGTGAGCACTCTCTTACTTCTGATGTGGCGTTGATCAGTTCTTCACAGAGATAGGCTTTGATTCTGAGGAAACAGAAAGCGATCGTTGTGTTGACGTATATCAGTGTTTCCCATAGAGGTTCCCTTCGCAGTTGAAGGTTACTTAAGTTCAGGTGTAGCAGAATAAGGTAAGGGGAAATACATATCAATGGGGAAATAGATCTTGACACAAAACCTGTTCTCTCTGCCACGGTGGTACAGTAATAACAAAACTATTCTCATTCCCACTCATCAAATGCCAACTTTTTGTCACACCTCTTGGAAACTCATACACAGAAGGTGCACTGTGGCGGCTGTATGTGCAGCACCGGGCTTTCAAGGGACTTCAATGTAGACCATTCATGGCTGTATGAGACACACTAGGCTTTAAACATAGTTTAAAGAGTAAGACTGGGTGTTTGTGTCCGGTGTGAAACCCAAACATTGTTAAAAGTTTAAAGTTACATATGTGTCATGTGACCTTTTATCTTGCAACATACTAAAACATGATCTTTTTTCTAAACCTACCCAAACTGTTGCATCAATAGTCGATGAGAATGTGTTGCATAATGCCATTTGGAAAGGGGGGCTGAAAAGTCGTCTTTTTCCACTTTAAATAAACTAAATAAATTGTATTTTAATTGTTTCACTACAATGATAAATTGCTTGTATAAAATAAAGAAATTAAAATACAACATATGGGTTCCATCATGGTTACCATCTACAGTATCCTGTTCCTAAAGCTCGGGATGGGCTCCAAAACAGGCGGAGGACAGAAAAATCATTCATCATGGTTTCAGCTCTAGGGGCTCATGGGGTCCAAGACCTCTCCTGTAGTAAACAAAGTCATACAACTAATCTAGCTGTCGGCACAGGACAGCTTGAAATATAGCACAATAATCCCATTATCACAGCTCGCTGAGTCAGTCAGTCACTCAGTTGTGGGTTTTTCCCCTCATTCCTCCTGGATTAGATTAAATTCTTCTTATCTCTTTATGCGTATTGTTGTCAGCTTGCCTCAGGGTTTTATTTCGTAGACAGTAGAGCAGTGTGCTGCCCTGTCTGCCCCAAGTGTGCTGACTTGGCTTTATACAATGCTGTCACAAGGTTTTGAAATGTGCTTCATGAGTAATGTATGTCTTGACAACCATTTCTGAGCCTTATTACAGAAATCATGATGGTTTACATTTAAAATAGGAAAGTCGGCCGCACATTTCACAGGACACTCATAGGATGTGACAAGTCATAATTAGATTAAAACTATCATTAATGTGGCCATTATTAGACGCTATTGAACCATTCTTAGACTTTAATAGTAGGGAATTAGGGATGCATTACAACAGTACTGTACTGTAAACTAAAGTGTATTATTATTAGACTACACTCGAGGGTAATTAGGGCACATTATCACACCCCTACCCTCTAATAAAGTGTATTAAGGGTCTAACAGTAGGAAACGGCACACTTAAGTTTACTATACAGTTGTGTTGTAATGTTTCCCTAATCTAATAAAGTCTAATAAGAGGCTAATATTGTCTAATAAAGAATATATTGTTTCTAGTTTTCATCTAATTTGACACAAAGTACAGCTTGGTATGTCTTATTTGCGTAACGTGACATAAAGCGTGACTGAAAAGTTTATGATTCAATGTAAATTTACAGAAAAATGGGGATTTTATCAGCAGAAGTTCAATTTCATAGACAAGGTTTCTTTCTTTTCTACCTGTGTATGTAGGGGGAATCACATCGCAGGTACTTCCCATGTTGTAAATCAAACATTTTCCCTTCATGTTTCCAAGAGTTAAAGCTAATGCAGAAATAAATCTTCACAGAACTTTGAGTCTTTACACAAGCGTTTCATCTGAGCTGAACTTTGTGTCATGGTGAAACTTGGCTCTCTCTGTTGCTTTTTGTGTGTGTGTGTGTGTGTGTGTCTGTGTGAGTGAGCATATGTGTGTCAAATGATCCACAGCGTGGGAATTCCCCTCTTATCAGTCGGTCTGGTCTGGAATCTCTCCTCAGCGCTAATGTTTGTTTGGGTTTATGGAGAGCAGAAAGAGAAAGAGAAGAGAGAGGGGAAGAGAAACAGGGACAGAGAATGAAAATACCGTGTGCACGTCTCGGTAAATCATCCCACATCTTATCTGTGATCTTTCCTCTTAATCACTGTGTCCTGATCATTTTAATTAGCAGTATTAATTCATAACATTGAGACCTTTTCTCTCTCTTGCCAGTTGCATTTTTCAACCAAGTCTTGACTTTGAATTAGGAGCTAATAAAGCCTCTTGGGGGGGTTTCAAACAACCCCCACATAGAAGTGGACACAGCACAAAGTGTCCCATTGAGACGTGTGAGAGGGCCCAGGGTGCCTTGTCCTACAACAAGCTCTTATTCTACAACAAATGGACTGGAGCTCAGACATACTTGGAGTAGGAGGCTTTTCAGTGTCTTGATTGTCAAACAGAGAAAGTTGTATAGTGAAAAGAAAAAAAGAACTTGTCTTGAGGCTTACAAAAACACTTCTCAGTGAAAAGGGGAAACATTTAGCTGGAACATAAATCTGACTTTGTGATCTTGTGAGCTGCTGAATCAAAAAACTAATTATGCCCATACAGAGATTACCTTTGAGATTTTTTAGGTAATTCCAGGCGCAAAAGTCCCGTGTGATTTTACGTGTCACGCTGCTGCCATGTTTTGTCGTGCTTAATGTTCCAAAACCACAATTTTCAAGTTCAAATAAGTCCTACTGTATATATTTCTGATGCGATCATATGACCATCACATGTAGAGTTTTTCACCCAGGAATCACTTGGGACTTTCTATGCCGAGCTAAGCTAAATGAAGTATTAAAGAAGTTCTCTTTTTTACTTCAGAGACAGTATACCAAAACAATACCAGCTCTACAGAGTTGTTTGACTTGTGTGGGGATATTTTACTGTTTCCAACATCAGGAAAAAAAATGTCCGTGGTGCATAAGTCAATAGACAATAAGGGCTGAGGTGATCTACTGGACCAGTTCCAAAACATTTTGTACCTAATAGTCACTTAGAGCCAAAAATATATTTAAAAAAAAAAGGCCCAGGGTTTAAAAATGTCGGAACTACCCTTTAATAAAGCCAAACTAATAACAGTCTGAGTCACACATCATACTGTATCAGCTGACTGAGCTACAGGTTTTTGTGTGTTTGAAAGATCAGTCACTCGTTCAAAGTAGGTCAGTACAGTAGAGACAGTATGTGGAATCTGAACAGCAGCTTTTGGTTGAGAGAGTTTTGTCTCTGGGTCAAACTCTTAAATGACGAGGTCAAATGTGTCATTAAGTCATTCAGTAAATTAAATTTTGATCTGGGGCAAAAGAAAAAACCCCTCATGATTACGGCGTCATGATGACCTGAATGTTGTCTATTGTTAGATTACAATGATGATTACATCTGAAGGAAATCTGATTAATGCAGACAAAACTGCTGTCTCGCTCGTCCTCTGATGACTTCGCCCTTTCATGTTTTCAGATTTAGAGTGTGTCACGTGAGCGGTTGACCTGGTTGTTGAATGACCTTGATCAGCTGTCATATGAGTGGAGGAGCTGCTGATCTGTCCATTCTCAGTGATCTCATTCAGCGGGGAGATGAGTTGACTGTCCCGTCAGGCTTCTGTCACATGCTGTTGACCACAGTGTGGTCTGAGTGCTTTCTTGTGCTTCTTGCAGGATAACCCTCACTTTCAGTACAGCAATTTAGTGATGACTGTGTTCTTGATGCTTGATGACAGAGCAAATATATAAAAAAAAAAAACACGAGACGCTGCTGCTGCTGCTTTTGAAAAGGATCATTTGTTCTTCATGTGAGCTTATGCCCAATGATCGATTTAAATTGCCCGTACAGATACCATTAATCATCAGTTTACAGCGCGAGCCCTGTGAAATCCCTTTAGAAAACTTAATCTGGAGCCTCAGTGCATCCTCTGCATCACTGCCTTCTGGCCATCTGTTTCCAGGCTCTGTGTGTTTCTGTCTTGTCAGCAGAGTCTCTTCCTACCAAAGACATTAGTGGATTAACAGTCTCGCACACAAGGTGTCTCTACATTATTCAAGGGTGTGGACATGCTGTTTCCAGAAAGACGAATAAATGCTGTCTCACAGGAAGCTGACAAAGAGAAATAAACTATTGAAGAAATAATCACAGTTGGCCAGTGACAGAATATATATATGTGCAGTAAAGAATACAAACAGTATATAAAGTAATTACATCCATATGGAAAACAAATAACGTCTCATACTGATGCACCCTTTAGTAGATGTATGAGACACAGCCAAAAAGCCTTTTTCACGCACAATTAGCATGAAACAGTAGCAGTTATGGTTTGTTTAGGTACACTTGCTGTATGTTACTTTACATTACTGAAGTGACTTGCAAGATGAAAGTCACATGACACATGTAACATCATGTAAGTTAGAACTTTTAATCTTTTTAAAAATTATTTGTCACTTGCGATTCTGTATTCTGAATGAATACAGAAAAGTATTATTGTGGCATTTTCTGTCATATTGGATGAGTGAATATCTGGCTGTTTCTCTCCTTTTATGGGCGGAGCTGTTGTAAATGGTCCACAGTCCAGATGTGCAGTTTAGAAAACTTATCGTTACCCCGTACAACCTGAAAAGCGGTGGATTTTTTTCTCCTTCTACACCATGTTTAAAAGTACAGTGCATGGCAAATTATGTTTCCCATATATGTTTTTCATTTTCTTTTATGTTTGTATCTCATTTATGTGAAATCTTATATATCTTGTAAGGTTTTATATGCAGTTCTTGCAAGATTTTGGTTTCACTTGTCTAACTCATATAAGTTTGGTATTACATAAGGATATTGTACATGGATTTATGCTCATGTATAGTACTCATCAGGTCCCACACTATATAAGTTTCATATTACACAGATTTTATAATTGAAATCTAACAGACAGCCAATACGATTTTGCTTACTATTAAACCAGTACTGGAGATTTATTCTGAAAGGGGTTGGTGTTATATTCATCAGTAATGATAATAAACTATATAATGTGAATAAAGTCACACTGTAACTTTATTCACATTATTAACATATTTCAACCACATGGCAATTCAAACTAATTAAGAGTAACCAACAGTTGAGGTGCATTAGCGTGTTAACCAGATGATTGTTCATCTCATTTGAAATAGTAGAATATGACTATTCATCAGAGATTCAGCTATTATTAGGACTTTATATCACATTTGTGTCGGGAACCCACAGCAGCCTGATCAGCCACCCATAAAAAAATAATTGCCCACCCCCGGGTATGACATTATTAGGTGCAAGTTTCAGACACTATAAATTTATCACATATCTTTTCCGTATGTTAAATATTCTAATACTTGCTGATTCACAGGTTTCTGATAAAGAGTAATCAAATTACAGTTAGTGCTTAAAAAAAAAAAAGACTTGCAGCTTCATTCCCAGCAGACATTTGCATAGAAGACCGACGTACAGTATTTACATCTTACAAAATCACTTTTCATGTGGTGCAGCAGCCAATTATGAAAAATAGTGTGTCACCAGAAAGTCAGACTCATCACTGACTCACTGAAAGCAGGAGAGAGATTTTGGAAGAGACTAAATTCATTTGCAACACTTTCCACATATTTGTGGATTCGACATGTAGCCAAACCCATTTCTAAATGTGAATTCGCACACAACACGCAACGTTTGCTAACTCAGACAGTGTCTGCGGTAAAACTGGTGTTAGGGTCACACCTGTGTGATTGTGACATTACAACATAAGTAAACTGACGTTTCCCACCTGTCTCTGATTGTATCTTTGATGTTCATAACTGATGGAAAAACTACCCTGTACAATGGAAGTGTTTGTATTTGGTTTTGTCTCACAAGTTTGTTGTTGTGTGGGCACTGTGTCTGTTTTCCTCTGCACCTGACAAACAGGAAGGTATGAGTGTGTGTGTATGTGTGTTACTCTGTGTGTGTCTAACACAGGATGTAATATAATCATAGTTGATCTTTCCACGAAGTACAACACGCCCACTGCAGCCCCCCCATGACTTTTTGACTCTATAAATAGTTTTTCTTTTGGTTACCACATGTACGTATGAGTGTATTATGTGTGTATCTGTAACAAGTGCACGCCCACGCACACACACACACTCACACACACGCACACACACACCCACACACATACACACAGACAAGTGAAGGACAGTCACAGTTTTGACTTGGCTCTGTGCTCAAAGGGCTGAAAGCCATCTGGACAGTTATGTTGTCATTAGCAGCACACTTGTATCACATATCAAAGAGTTTCATTGCTGTAGTTTTACTGTTTACAATCTGTTACCACTGATTCTCTTTTTCATTCAAAGTGCTTTAAAGACAATATGCACAGGTTTTTCAAACTCTGTTCTTGACTGTATATTTACTGGCAGCAGTGGTGCATTCTGGTTCTAGCATGGGCTCATGTGTGTACTGAAATGAGTGTTTCAGTGACTTTTTACAGTGAAATGGGTTTGAGTAATTCCCTGATCTGTAGGTTTCTCCAAATCACTGTTGCGTAATGGTTGTAATTTAGGTTTTTTTTAATTGACTTTAAAGTGCTTTAACGCAGTTCAGATCCAATCTGTGAAAAAAGCAGAAGTGGTGAATCAGTTTGGTCACCACGGTTTAAGCCAACATTTAGTCATGATTGACTGACAGTCATGTTGGAGGCAGCACATGCATCTGAAAATAGTCTGAGTACTAGAAGGGATTACATCTGGAGCATATTGTTAAAAATAAAGTTTTGCAACAACTAATAACTAACCCTGACTAACTCAGTGAGGCCTGAATGTACTTTCCTCCTGATAAAACATATCAAAAGTCAATTTTTTAATATAAATTTTATATGAAATCTGTATTATAGAAGTGTCCTAGTATCCAAGGGTTAGAAGCATACAACTTCAACCAGATATCATGTCAGGGCGTGTAAAACACCTGCCAGTCAACTGTGACAGTGTCATGTTTTGTCTTGTCAAGGTGTGAAAAATACACACATTCTCATTACTTTCCAGAGCCTCTCTAAAACCAAGTATACAGCGACAAATATATACAACCTTGTCCATTTGTAAAAGAGCATTACGTTATTAGCTAAATACATTATTTTATTGGATGTTAGTAAAAATACCTATTCAGGACTAGAACATCCACTGCAGGAGCAAAGATCACTAGTGTGGGCTAAAGAGAAACAGTGGAAATATCATCTTACATTTTTAAATAATCTGATTAAAATCATTTTATTAGTTTCTGTTCAAGTGCTTCTGGATGCATTTTGCCACACCTAGACATGAAAAGTGGACATGTTCGCATTTCTCAGCCAAATGAGAAAAAAAACAAATTCATTCATACTGAGAAACATTTCATTTCAATTGCAGTTTGGTTAACTTTCAGAAAAGTGGTTTCGGATTGTGGTTTGGGTTAAAATAACTACTTCCTTAAAATCAAACCAATCAACTTTGACTGTTTGCGTCACACAGGAAAGAAACCCTGGTTTCCAGTGTAAATGCGTTTCCAGTGTAGATGTCATGTGATTTACCCACTAATCCATCCAAGACATCTTCCATGTACAGACAAGTTTGATTCCAACTGGGGATTTTTGTCGCATGTCATCCGTTTCTCTCTTCCCATTGTTTTTTGTTTATTAGCTCTGTCAATAAAACCAAACATGCAAAAAAAATCATCCTTCCTTGTCTACACAATCAACTGTGTATAAGTGGAATAGCGTGAAAGAATGTGCATCACTTCCCCTGCGTGGAACCGAACCCCTCATAAAAACTTTGCTCCATGTATACTGGAAGTCCAAACCTCCTCAAGGTATAATTTTAGGGGTTTAGAATACTTTAGAAAGTCTTCTAGTAAAAAACATTTCTGAAGAAAAGTAATAAAATAAGATCTAAAATGGGGAAAACAGAAGGAAACCAGGAAACAGGTTGTGGGTGACACCTGAGATGCTGTGAAAGAATGGGGATTATTTTTGTGTGAACAGATGATGCCTCCTGAGGGAGACATCATGTTCTGTGTTAAGGAGGTGGATGGGAAAGCCATAACCATAATAAATCGAACAAGGAAATGAATGTGCAGATCGGAACAATGCATTAGGATGTACCAGGTCTGAACAGCGAGTCGTGGGAAGGGAAAGGGTCCCCTGAAACTGATGCAAATGACTCAGAAAAGCTTGTTCCTGAGAGGAAACGAGTGTTCACTAAATCCGTCAAAAGCAAAAACCTACACGCACACACTCACTCACACGGGCCTTGGCTTGTGGCCTTGGCTGGAATTCATATGAGGGAAGAGCATTACAATGGCCTCTCTCTAACGCACGCATGCACACACATTCATTCGCACACACACTGAAGGGGGCTGGGGAGAGAGAAAGCCCTTGAGAAAACAGAAGTTACTAATTAGCTCAAATTGTCCCACAGCAGTAAGATGTCTGGCTGAATTCTTCCTCTCTCTCTCTCTCTCCCCTCATCTGTCTTCCTCCAGATGTTTGACTTCCTGATGCATCGACTTCGGTTTTAGTGCTGTTTCATGTTCTGTTGTCACAGCAGGAGAGATTGTGGCTGATCATTAGTGCGGATGAATAATGAGCCCATCTGAAACACCAAAGAGTAAGAAGAAAGGCCCTGCAGAAAAACAGGAACAATACGTTCAACAGGACACATGAGGTACAGGATACAAAGGCCTCCATCTGTTTATAGAATATCTTGGAATAGGTATAGGAAGTCTACAGGAGATGAAATTACCACATATTCCTGAATATACAAATAACCACAGCTGACTATTTGCTAAACTCCGCCCCCAAACAATGATCGGCCAATCATAGCTTTGCAACCACAACTACACATGGCAGGCCATTAAAGCTTTAGAGCTGGCAACATGCTCAGAAAGTAGGCTACACATTTCATTTCATCCTCATTTTTATACAGGAAAGGATTAGAAGTAACATTACAGATAGTGAGTTACAATGAAACAGGCCTGAATCAGTTAAAACTGGTTTACAGCAGGTTCTGTTCTGCAGCACATAAATGACCAAATACAGCAGTAGCAGTAGAGTTTGGACAACGTTGTCTATTTTTAACCTTTCCGAAGCCAAAAATACAACAACAAAAGGGTAAGAACTTGATTAAAATGTGCTTCTATCTGTTTTGACATAGCTGCAAATGTTAGCATTTACAGCTAACTAGCTAGCTTAGTACATAGAGCACTTGTGCATTTTGTAGGGTTACAGGTTATATTTGAAAAATACCACACCTTCCCTTTTTAAATAAAATCTGATCAAAAGGAATTTTAATTTAATAACTGCACCTGTGGCTGCATTATTCTGTTGTGGTTCAATTTGAAGGATAAACAAATTGTTTTCTACTTCAGTATGCTGATAAGACTGTGTGCCTTCACCTCACCCACTAAAAGTTTGCAGTAACCGAAAACATAACTGACTATATAAAATGAATGTTGGAAAAACAAAAACTTAAAACATAAAACTGTGCATTTTTTCACTCTATTTTGCCCAAAAGCAACTAAAAATTAGGCTATATGGAAGAAAACACAGCATCCAGTAGTGAGAGTGATGCCGCATGTTATCTGTACATCCACAGGTGCATATGTGCATCTGTCTGGCTGCGGTTGCATACATGTACATAGCCGGGGCAGCCCCCGACTGAAATTATGTTCTCACACTCATGGCAAAGATGCTAATATATCACAGTTTACAGTAACAACTGCAGGTCTGTCTCTGCCTCTGGTTTGTACACCCACGGCCCAACTGCACCTATGTGTTACCAGCCAAGCACCTTAAAAAAAGGTGGCTGACAGAGTCTAGCTGGGTTGGTTGTTTGTTGCTGTGAAAGCTGCAGCAGCTGCAGGTCATGGTGCTTTTTCTGCTGCGGTTACGGTTGCCACCTGTCCTGTATAATAAGGACCGTCCCTTATTAAAAAGTAAAATGCACTGAATGCGCCTCACTGAACCGACAGAGGATGCAATGTCTCCCTTATTTTCATGCAACAGATAACACCATGTTTTCACATACTTGTAATGACTTTAATAATTAAGCCAAAACAGTTTCTTTCAACACAGTGGGATTAAATCAGAATAACAGGCAGGTTATCTTTCGCTCAACATCATTGTTGCCCTGGTTATGAAGCCTCAGACACTTTGGTAAGACTGTCTGACCTGGAGCAAGCACAAGGCCAGAGACCCAGAGAGGAGCTATGTTTGAATCCTTAATATAACTGATGCAACTGTGCTTTACTTTTATTGACTCTTTATTTCCTTTACATTCACGTTTAGAGTAGCAGAGGACTTTGAAACCGGTGCATAAAAATTCACCAGAATGCAGGAAATAAATTGTCTGATGCTCAAAATCTCATGGTGGAGGACCCTGGACCCGCTGCCTGATTTGTGCCTGCATGCCAGGGATTGCTGGCAAGGTGCCCCTTATTTTTCTGCACTGAAGGTGGCAACCCTAGCCTTGGTGGAAAATATAACAAGAGAATACACGATCAATCATCTGATAGCATTTGTTACTCTCCCCGTGGCTTTCAGCTCCACAGCTTCACACCACGTATGAGGGACCTCCAGTTTGGGGCTCTTTTATCCTGACTTGTGGCTGCTGACTAACTAAGTAAGCTTTTCACTGTCTGGACCAACCTCACTGTGAGTACAGGCAGAAATGCAGGATGAATACCAACAACATTGCTGGTTAAAGTTAGTCTGACACTGTGACTGTAAACTGCTTATGTGTGCTGCTAGAATGGAAAACTTGACAAGTGTAGCTACAGTAACAAAGGGGGAATAAATGAATGTGAACGTGTGTTTAATACAGCTGATCTTGTTGAATCAGGGTAAAATTTTGACATTTCATGGAAACATAAACATGGATCATGCATGTTAGTGAAGCAGAGTTCAGAGTGAGACATGTAGCCTGTCCAGATCTGTCCAGAAAACTTAAGTCACTCTTTGTTTAGTGACAAAGGCTGTATAAGCTCCAACATTTTGGATAGATTGGCTTTTTTAAAACATTATTCAATAAATGGCCCAGAATTAGATTCAGAAGGCTGAGAAATTGAATCACTGCGGTGCTGATTCACTGAAACGAGGAAAAAAAAAACCCTCTCAGTCTGGCAGCGGCAGACTGGATGACATTCTCCTTGTGCCTTTAATGGGAAACAGAGGGAGAATCGTAAAAGGAAACACACGTTTCCTGTAGGACTGGTGAGTGACGTACATAAGCGTGTGTGATGCACTCTTTGTAGCCTTAACAGGGAGGAATGTGACATCAGCAGCTGGATCCCGCTTGAAGGAAAAGCCGCAGCCAACACAAACACACACTCACTCACATCAGAGCCAGAAAAAAGATGTGGCCAGGGGTCAGTGAAACAGTAACACCAGAGAGGAGAGGGAAGGATGTCCCCTCCTTTGGCTTTTTTTCTATCCCACCCACTTGGCCTCGCCTCTCATTGCCTTCTTCAAAGGTTTTATAGATCACAGCAGTAATGAGTGATTTTTTTTCCCTGTAAATATGAGGGAAGAAACAATGCCACAAAGTGAGCAATCTTCACAGGAACATAATCACTTCAACATTTCCTTTAACAAACGCCCTTTTAAGACAAGCAACACACACTTATTCACACACTGAAGACACATATTCAACAGCTAGCTTAGAAAACTATCATTTAGTTTTTGGCACTTTTTTTTAATTAAAGCAGTTTGAAGGAAACCGACACACATTAGTGGGGAGTGATAAAAAACAAAGAGGGGACTAGAAGAAAAAAATAAAAACATAAGAGCACAACAAGTCATAATGTCTGTGGGGTAACAAAGTTCAAACATTACATGAATATTAACCGGATTAACTGACAGAAAACCCAGCTGTTTAAATGAATACAGCTTACTGAATGATTTAACAAAGCTTGAATGTTTATGCCCAGTTGATCAGTCAGGAACAGTTTAAGATGAGTGTTTGAGTAAAATGTGAAGAACCAGATGTTCCAAACACAGACTCACACAGATCTTTATGCTGATTGGCTGCCATGGCCATTCAAGACAGAGGAGAGGATTTGTAAAGTAGGGTTCAGACTGCATTCATGGGTGTGGGCTCGGGTGAAAAATTAAATAACCGCAGGGTGGCAGCGGGTGAAAACCATAATATAGCAAATACAATATAATAATATGCTTTTTTGAAAATAACTGCAATACTTTATGTTAATCTTCATGTCCACTGATACAGAAATATAAAGACCTAATCAGTTGGCAGATTTTATTCTGAAAGGCTCTGACGCAACTTTCGACACCACATCCTGTCAAACAATAGGGCGCCACTGTTTCATCCGGCAGCGATGAAAGCTAGCTGCTGACTAACATGGATGTCATAAAGGCAGCAGAATAGAGAAAAAGAAATTGTGGATAACGGATCGTCAATGGCCAAGTCGGACATGATGCGTTCAAAGACAAAAAATGTTTTCCGTGACTTTTTTACTTTGCCTGTAAAAAGTTTAAAAAAGTATTAGCTTTTGATAGCTGCAAGATAGGCTCATTGTCACTATGAAAACACATGGACAGCTGCAGGAGTGCAGATGATCAAAAGAACAACGATGCTGATTCTGCGAGGTGGAACTGTGAGACATAGCACAGGTCACAGTCTTTTTGTTCCCCCTTTTCTGCTTTTTTATTTTAGACACAAGATAGCCAGTATCATACACCACTTCAGGCACCACTGTTTGTTTACATTTCTTGTTCCAGGAAGCACCTCCTCCCCAATGACATCACACACATTGTGAAAGACGGAAAGTCATGATTGGTCAGAGCCCAACATGTAATCTGTTGTGTCTTTTGGCCAAGTCACGGCAAGAATTTATGAAGTCTGAAAGTCTGAAATGAGCATAAGACTGATCAGTACTGTCAGCCAAACACAGCTTTGATATGTTAATATTAATACAGCTAGGGAAAATAAACACAACATCGCCACAGAACACAATGACCAACAAAATGATGATGTCTTTGAACTACAGAGACTTTATCATTTCTAATTTTGTTTTGCACAATCCATAAAACTGGGCTATTTCAGCATCCTGTAGAGCTCAGGATTTTGAAGGTTGTGCCCCAGTTACTTATTTAGTTATTTGCTTGTTATTTCCACTGTACTCCTGGCCTTGAGGTCATAGGTGTGTTTTTCAGATTTGGGAATGGATGAGTAACATCATCATGAAAACATGACATCATTCAACGTGTTAAGGGGGAATTATCATCTTATAAAGTGTGACAATTATATCTTCCTGTTGACACTACAGTTTAAGAAGTAGGCTGATGTGAGACTACTGTGTGAATACTTTTCTCACACACACACACACACACACGCTCGCCAAGTATTGAAAAACCTACTTGTAATGTCTCCTGACAGACTTCTCTCCTTCCCTCCAACACCCACTTCAACATCACTAAAGAGAGAATGAGTGAGTTTTGCATCTTTGGGAACTTTGTTACAATAATTATCCACACGCCAAACAAATTTGAAATGCAATGTAGGTGAATGAATGAATTCCAATAAACATTTCATGGATTACAAAAGAACATGCCAGCTGTTTGTGACAGAGACAGAGCCAGTGAGTGTCAGCAGCTCCGTCCGGACATGTTCTGACATGTCTTTCTCTCCCATACGCTGCGCAGTCCCTTTCCAATGACGAAGTGACCTCATTCAGACGAGAAACAGATTTGGAAAACTGGAATTTTAATCTCTCATCAGTAATAATTGACGACCCATTCGACTCTGTTAATCGTCATTTTGGGAACTATTTGCAGGTGTGATGAATTGAACGAAATGTGAGAGAGAGAAAAGATGACTTTCCTGACGGTTTTGAGAAAGCAATCACATTGCTGAAGGGAGTTGGATTATTGCCATTTAGGTACAGTAGGTGCACTGTTGAGGAAATGATTTCATGCTGAAATTGCTGTGCAGAATCTAAACAGCTTACTGATACTGTGTTTTCTGCTGTGGAGGCGAAGCTGTGTAATTATAGGATGTATCCCACACTTTTATCAAGGACACAATATTCCACTTTCCAGTTACAAATTTTAACAGCTTTTCTCTGTTTTTTTGCTTTGTCTTCATACACTGAGCTTTAGGAAAAACAGTTCAAATGACCATTATTATTAAAATGGTAAACTGTAAGGTGCTCATGATATTTTTGCTGTTAAACTATCATTTTGAATCACAGTTTCATGGCACTATTTTTTTCTTTGGTCTCAGATTTCTCGGATCAGACTACTACTAAAATCAGAATCTCTAGATTTTCCCTAGAAAAAGCCAACCAGATGCTGCTCAGCAAAAGTAAGAGCTTTCATAAACCGAATATGGTTTGCACTGGTAATGCATTACATCATTCTCTAAACAGGAAGGAGCAAAAGGCATGTTTATGTCACAGACTATGTCATAGGGTATTTCAGTAATACTTCAGAGACATGCAGCAATAGTCAGTGTGAAGATGTGAGTGGAAATAGAGGATAATTAAAACTAGATCTTATTTTCATTTGTTTGGCATAGGCTATTATATGTCCTGATAATAAACTGAATAAAAAGATTGATCCAGGAACACAGTTATTGCATAATAATATTGCAAAATAGTCAGATGGGACAAGAAACAAACCGGTCAGACCATGTTGCAGGTTTTAAACAAACCTCCAGGTTATCTGAAAGACAAAACCGAGGCGTCTCATCCATCACAGTTTACAGATCAGTGTCCTGGTTCAACTCTAACCTACTCTACTTGCTATAATTGTACACACATAGTCTTCCCATACAATGAGGGAACATTACAAATATTTTGATTGCATTCGCTTTCAGTTTTATCTTCAAATAAAGTGGTAGATAAAAAATGCCTGTGCTGTTGGCTTGATTACATCCGTGATAATCTGACCCCTTGTGTTTATAGTCCTGTTGGACTTTGTTGTAGTGATGTTGCCATGGTCCCAGACCTCATTCTTGAGGTGAGCAACATAATAAAACTAAGCAAGCAAGCAAAGTTTATTACACAGCACCTTTCACAGACGCCAGTCATAAAGTGCTTCACAGTCAAGAAATACAATCAAAGAGAATCAAATGAATAAAATGATAAAACACCACAAGTGGGGCAGATAAAAGCCCCAGATTTAAAACATAAAATACCATATGCAACCCAAATGCCTGTATGAACAGATAGGGAGAGTATTCCAAACATTAGGTGTGACCGATTGAAAACAACAATCTCCCTGAGTCCTGAAATGTGTCAGAGATATAGGCAGAAAACCCTGAGAGGACATAACAGGTCTGCTTCTTGTGTGGGGCTGCAGTGGGTCAGTAATTCACTGTGGAGCCTGGCCATGTAGGGCTCTAAAAGTGAGCACCAAGACTTTAAAATGAATTTAAAATAAAAATAAACAGGCCAGAGCAAAGGGGTTAGAGAAAGTGTAATACATAACCATCTGCTGGATTTTGTTAAGTGCCTAGCAGCAGAATTTTAGACGTTTTGTAGATGGCATAAGAAAGATTTATTAAGGCCAACGAAAAGAGAATTGCAGTTTCTATAAACGTGATTAGATAAACACATGTATCTGCATCTCCACTTCATTTCTTGACAGAAGGAACCTCAGTTTGACTGTGTTCCTTAGCTGAAAGGAGCTTGATCGAGTCAGCATCCTGAAGTAAGTATTAAAACTCATGGATTGGTGGAAAATCATACTAAGATTCTGCAGACTAGATTGAGAAGAAGAGGATAGGGTACTTCAGTTTTATCTGCTTTTAACTACAGAAAATGATTTGCCATCCAGTTCCTAATAGTGTTTACACAGTTATTAAAGTTTATGAAGCTCATTAGGTTTAAACGGAGCTTAACGTTATCAGCATACAAATTATTATCCATTTCAGTGGCAGCATGTAAATGGAAAATAAAACGGGCCCCAAAACTGATCCCTGAGGGACACCACATGGTAGTATGACCAGGTTTTCTGGGGAAATCATAATATCAACCACTCTGGGCTTTTTTTTTTGCCTAATTTGAGGCATCTTTTGACCACATACATAGTTCTAAAGAGCAGCAGATAATGAGCCAGGCACGTGAATATATTCAGAAAACAGCATGCTTCTCTCCTCTATCTGTAACTGCCAGTGTGAGCAGATAGCGTCAGTAACTAAGGGACAGATAAAAAACACGGAAACTTTCCTCCATATCTCTCTGTCTCTAACATGAGCACAAAACAACACATCTCCTTCTGTATCAGCTTGTGTCTTTGCCTGCATATGTTTCATCATTGCAGCAGCACACGTGACATCAACACTATTTCTTCATTAATTTATAATGGCATTTCGACAGTGTCTCAAATTGGGCTCAAACAGGGGAGACCGGGGGGCAATTGTAACAGGGGTCAATTGTAATATACTTAATTCCTCCAATTAGAAACAAGCCAAAGTGATGGCACTTACTCTGCACGGGCCCAGGTGCAGGATCATATCAGCTCGGCAGAGATTTTGAGGTAAGAAAGTTATTTTTTGGATGTTTATTATTTGTCCTCTGCTGTCTAAAGTTTAGATGAGTGCAAATTTAAACTTTATGTCCGGGTTATTGGTTAAAAATGAACATGAACAAACCATGCTGATATAGGTGTTGCTAGCTAGCACACTAGATGTTATTGTGGCTGCAAGATTGGCGTAATTGTAACACTGTGTTACAACTGCCCCCAACTAGATGGCCCAATGTAAGAACACTGTTTGTCCAACAAATTTCACTGAATTTAAATGGAAAATTACTTTAAACTCAGTTCAAATAATAAAAATCTAGTCCACATATATGTTTCCTATATCAAAAGTTGTCTGGTGTTTTTCTAGTAGTCTGTGTGTTATTAGGGAATATTTTAAAACTGTTACAATTGTCCCTGGTCTTCCCCAATAAATAAAGCTCCCTATAAAGGATACACACCGTAATTGTGTTATTATGATTGATGTGATTATGATACACCCAAATAATGTCCCCAAATCCCTAAATTTCATCATAGAAAGTGATCAGCATTAAGCCAGATGAGGCCAAAACATTTACATTCAAAGCAGGTACATGATACGAGTTTGTTATTGATCAGTTTTTCACACTCGATTAGCAGTGCAGTAAAGGAGTACCATGTGCAGTGTAATATTGCACAAAATTCAGAAGGAATTTGACAGTAGAGATTCTCATTTACACCTCTGATGTAACCGGCTGAGTGGGGTGAAGTGAGCGTCTCACGCTGCAATTAAAGATGTGAAATCAGCACATTTTGGCCTCAGAGTTGCAGCAAAGCAGCCTTGTGATCTCTTGCTGCTGCCCCAGTTTCCAGCGTGCAAACAGGAGGGTAGTTTGATGACTTTTCACTCTCTCGCTCTCTCTCTCTGTATCTCTCTCTGTCTCTGTGGGGCTTCACAGAGTAGCTGCCAAGTGAGTCCTGTCTATCTGTAGGCCGCCTTTCTTTTGTATACACACAAACACACTCGCGCAACAAAAAACAACCCACTAACGAGGCTGCATGGGCTCTCATTGCCTCTCTGAATGTGTGCACGGTTGAAAAGAGCACGGCTGCATCACAACAACAGCTGACAGGGTGGCAGGTAGCCAGGCGTGCATGCATTTGCCTGAAACCCAGTGTTGTCTGCTGGTTACTGAGTCATTTGTGTGTGTATGTGCACATATGTGAAATCACGTTTCTGTGTCTATATCCATATATTGGTATTCTGTGTGTTATGTGCTTGTTTTCTCATATTTCCGCCTTCACACTCCCCCAGGTTTCTGCCTGCCAATAAAACCGATGATAGAACGCTGTTCTGGCTTCTAATAACCTTTCCTTCTAGCACATGTACAGTGTACAGAGCAGTATTGTGAGGCTTTTAGCTGATTTTTTCCATCACAGCCAAGTCAATAGCGTGGTTGCATGTTTCCTAATCCCCTGTCAGCGCTTCAGAGTATTCTGTGGAGACTTGTACCAAAAACACAATCGCTAAAAATGTGCCCCTTTCTTGCGCAGATAATAAAACTAGCTTGACAAGTTAGAAACAGTGAGTGCCTTATAGACGTCATAACTCCCAATTTTTTTCTCTTATCTCTCAGCTGATGCTGTATGCAGATTTAGAAAGAAAAACAAAACAGTTTTTGTCCAGATCTTTCATTTTCTCTGTGAATTTTTCAGCAAAATAGATGATTTGAAACATTAAATCTAGACTGTTTTTATGCAGTTTTGATGACATTTATTTTTTGGAATAGTTTCCATTCCTCATAGAACAAATTCGATTTAATGATGTTTGGGTAGGAGCGCCTCCTGGACTCAAAATGTCTTTGTTTGAGGTGCTCTTTGGATGGGGACGTGTGTACACACAAATCACAAAAAACATCAACAACTCACTCTCTTTCAAAACAATTTAAATGCCTTTATTGTCACAGCATGGTCATGTTTGACAAACTGATGCATTTCGTCATAAACCACTTGCCAGCTTGATGCAGAAACCAGAGACAGACCAATATACTGGCCTAGCACAGCTATATCAGTCTATATTGGAATACTGATGTCAACATTTCCATGATGTACCACGTTACTAAACTACTAGTGGAAATATCAAGACAGGACTTTGACATGTTGGGTTTCTGTAACACTGTTTACTAAATGAAGTCACACTGGGCTGCACAGACTGTAATGCGTCTTTCAGGACAGGCTATTTAGAGTCTTTTTTCATGCATTTGCTAAAGCTGTCACAAGCAGACTATAAACACTGTTTAGTTAATGAAATTATTCTTACCGGTGTATAGATGCTTTGATGATGAATTTGCTTGAGGGCGACTGCAGTGATGTTGCTGCTCAGAGCTGCAGGGCAACAAGAACAAGGTTTAGAAGCTTGTCTCTGTAAAGAACAGCCAGTCTCTCAGTGTCAAGCAATCGAGTGGTTTAGAACTCGACTGTATCACATGAGACACACTTACAATGGTTTCTTACACCACGGACACAGTTCCTGCATGTTTTTATGTCTCCACGCCGGCGTCCAGATGTCTGTCCATCCCGTTCTCGTGAACTTGATATCTCATGAACACCTTGAGGGAATTTCTTTAAATTTGTCACAAACATCCACTTGGAATCTAGCATTAACTGATTGTGTTTTGGTGGTCAAAGGTCACTGTGACGTCACAAAACACGTTTTTGGCCATAACTCAAGAATTCACATACTAATTATAAAAAATTAAACAAATACATTGGAATTATGAAGTGATATTAAGGTATCTCACGCATCTTAAAGTAATTTTTAATTATGTACGGCTAGAACATTTTGATAATCCACCTTCATTAGGTTATATATAAATGTGAGTTCTTTCCAAAAAAACGGACACAAAAATCGCACGGAATCACATTTTGATTCTTTTATCCTTGAAACCTATAATCTATTATCTATAATCAGTTATCTTCTCAGAGCTGATCCCAGCTGACACTGGCGAGAGGCGGGGCACAACCAGCATGTCTTTGCACTGCTGGAGGAAGCTGAAGCACCCGTAGAGAACCCATGCAGATACTGGGAGAACATGCAAACGTCACAGAGAACCACTGCACCACCATGCCACCAATCTGGAAGCAAATTTCGACATTACAGTTTCAAAACCACAGTATACCTTATTCTATTGCAGTTAACGCTATTGTGACAAGGTGTCTTGCTAGTCTTCCATTAATTGTGGGGAGCGAGCTGTGTGCACTGTTTTTCTTATGTATTTTTTGTTTTTCTTTCTGATGTATTTGACCACCACTGTGATGTTGTGCTTACAACCATTCAACAAATGTCACAAGAAAAGGAGTCCACACTGAAAATTGAGTCAAGGTATGTGTCGGCCCCAAATTTAGCAGTCATGGTATGTCCAATTATAAGACTTGATTAGGCATACCAAGGCTGCCCTTGTGAGTTGGCACCATTCACTTCCTCCCCTTGCAGTCAAAGGTCAAGCTACTTCCATCTTCCAGAGAAATTCATAGGAGTATAATAATGAAAAAATACAGAAGTCAGGGGTCAGTAATTTTTTTTAGAAAATTAGATTATTTTACCAATGAAAATCAGGGGCAGGTCATGCCAGATTTCTAAAAACAGTGGAACATCATCTACATAGTGTCTACCCCTGTAATTTTCCATGTGGTTGTAGAGCTTTACAGTCACCGCCTGAATCTTTACTGTAGATGTGAAAGACAACTAAGGCCTTGTTCCAACTGCCAGACAAAATCTATTTTGTGGCCTATGCAGATTGATTTTAGATGAGCGTCTGGACAATTGAAGAAAGTCATGAAATGTGTTTTTCGCAAGTAAGATCCAACTCACATTTTAAGAGAGTTTTGTGATTCCAAGTGGATATTTTTACAGATGCGTTTTCAGTCCAGACACTCAAAAATTGGATTTCAAGACGCCTTTTAATGGCCCAGTTGGTGACGCTTGGACACAAATCTGATCATTTGCAAATGCATGTGTCAAAGGTTTGATTTGAAGGGGTAGGGGATCAAATTTCCCTGCAAGTTGAAGCTAAAATATATAAAATATAAAATATATATCCAGGAGCTTGCAGGGTACCGTATTTTGTGTGAATGCTACAATCATCAGGTACAGGCCAAATGCGAATTTTGAAAAATCACTTCCTCATCTCCATTCTACTGGGAAATCAAAAGTACAGCAGAAATGCAACAATAAGCGCAAACTGAGCTCATTTTCAATAAACTTTATTTTTGTCCCATTTTCCCCAAAATATGTTACATACAAAAGGTGATCGGAATTGAACATTTTCTCGTGTCAAGACCGCAACATTTACACAACAATAAATAAAAAACATGTATAAATAAAAAATAAATAAACAGGACATTATGTGCCAAAAAATAAAGACTCTTCTGAATTGGCAGATGGCTTTCACAATGTTGGGTTTTTTGAAAACACATGTACGTAATACTTGCATTCCAGGTCACAGTTTTTAGGATACAACTCTGGGTCGAGAAAGCAATGTAAACCGATAAGGATTACAGTACAGTACAACAGAGTACAATGTTTTCTTTTTTCCATAGTAAGATATTACTGGGATATATACTTTATGATACCAGTTGTTCTAAAAGCTTATACCAGGTAGTGAGAGTGTAGTGCTATTGGACTTACTTTTAAACTTGGCTCAAAGTACAAAAGTAAATCCCACCTGTAAAACCCATCTCAAATCTTGTTTGTATCCAGCTTGACATTCACAAAGGGTTGTTATTGCACTATACAGACATCCCTCAGAAAGGCACTTTTATCACCCCTCCCCACCCTCATTTTCCAACCAACAGTTTTGTTTACCAGCACATGTGTGGCGCACACACATTCACCTACTGTATGTGATTTTAAAACTGAATTAAAAACCAACAAAGAAAATGCCTTTTGGTATCTAGTTAAAAACAAATAAAACAAGTGGTAGTAAAAGGTTTTGCTTTCCAGATGAATTTACAAAAAGAAAAGTGCAAAGTTGTGTTGCTCCCATAGCCCCTTTAGTATGCCGTGTACCACGTCAGTGAAATTTGTTTCTAATACTAACAGAAAAAGACAAAAGTGATGTTGGAGCAGAAGCAGCCATGACTTTCTCCAAACCGTAGCATCACCATCATCAAATAAGGCCAGGAATGTTATTTGTGCATGTGAGGTCAAGATCGTAGTGTGATCCTATAGCTGGCTCAATTTTTTTAATTTAAAAAGGAGAAAAGAAAATGAATGTGTGCACCATAGTCCAAAGAGGCCAGAAACCAGTCGAGGGTAGGAGGGTCTCCGTCTCGAATCAAACCGCAGTTCTTCTTCCCAAAGCACCTCTGCTGTAAGATCACGGTTCCAGTGCAAGTCAACGCCATAAAATGACCTTGCCGCTAAAATACAAAAGCATTCCAGCTGCAAGATGATCCTTGTTCCGTTGCAAGCAAGTAGGACAATTTTAGTGTTTAGATACCTTTGAGAAACCATGCCTGGGTTGTTTGCTATCAAGGGAAGCTGAAAGCTGCAGGGTTGGTTGGTGGCTTTGAAAGATCCAGCCAAGAAGCAGTGATTTGGGTGAGTGAGGGACGGTGATTGGGAGTTTGGGTGTTCATTTAGGCATCTGTCCATGAGGGATCCATCATTTTAGGCCAGGTAGGAGTCTCTTATTTTAGGTATCAATACCTTCCAGGTGGATACCTTTGAGGCATAAGCTGGGCAGGCACAAACCCTTGAGGCAGATGCTGCGCTGGGCAACTTCCTGACTGCTTGATGTTCATCAAGGTCCATCAATGTGATAATCAGCTGCCCGAGCACCAGTCCAGAGGAGAATATTCACTCACCTCCTCCAAGCAGCCGTCCAATCTGTTGGCTCCTTCTGGCACCGCCTTGAGAAATCATATCAACCAGTCAGGCCGCCTAAGTAGAGGTGTTAACCAGTCAGGTTGCCTCGAAGGCATCTGCCAGTCAGGCAGCCTGGGAGGCACCGAGCTGTGCCCTCAGGCATCGGTGTGGTGTTGGAGCAGCTGGACCACGTACCGCAGCCGGTGTCTCAGCTCGGAGGAGCAGCCCATCTCAACCAGCATGCTGAGGAGGTAAGTGTACGAGACGCGCTCCCGGCTGATGTAGGTGAGCAGGTAGGAGTCGTCAGATGACTTGCACAAGATGATCTTGGTGTGGTCTGTGTAGAAGTTCACCTGGAAGGGATTAAAAAATAGAACATGAACGTAAGAATCAAGAGGGCCATAACTGAACACAGTTTATATTTAAAGACACATTTGTAAAACTAGTTTATGAGCTTTATCGAACCTGTAGAGTGCCGTTGTTGAAGAGCATGACAAGAGCGTGGTCAGTCTTCACCCACTGGAGCAACAGAGGAGGAGGACCTGAAACTTGCTCCTCACAATTTAGATCTCCACCCTGAGGAGAAGAGGACAGGAAATATTGTTTAGATCACAGCCATCACATTACAATCATTGTCCACATGCTCTTAAATATCTAGAGTCACAAAGGATTGTCTTTCAGTATACACCTTAAATTCCAGTATTTGTTTAATCAAAATACAATAGCTACAGTTTTCTAGATAACTCAGTGCTTTGCTCATACCTCCATGAGGTTCTGCTCCATGTAGTTGGCCATGAGCTCCACAATTTGCTTCTGGCTGCGGAGCTGCTCAGGTAGAGAGTTGGCAGGGAAAGTGAAGTGTTTGTTGTTGGTCAAGCAGTAATGGACTGTCCTGTTTGAGGGGAAAAAGAAACCATTTAAAATATTTAGATAATTTGAAGTGTTAGTTTGATTTAATTTTAAAAAAGTCTCCAATTTAAGTTTGATTCAGGGTTTATTTTAAAGGGGATAGCTAGCTTAGCAATGTGGAAACTAATGAGCAGCCCAGGTCAGTTACTTGGCTGTGTTTAGTCAAAGTAATCAAGACGTTCTAAGCTCATTGTAAATGTTTACACGAAACCTTAAGTAAATACTGTGGCTCTGAGAAGTACTTACTTGCGTTGGTTACAGAGGCTGAGATGTGTTCCCTCATTAAAGAGCACGCCGATGCTTTGGTTTGAGAGCTGGTAGCCAAAACCATATTTGTTTGAGTAGTCCACCCATTTAGTCACCCACAGGAAGGACTGCGGCCTGGACAAACAGGGCGGGTTTCTGGTGGCTGCAGAGATAAAGATAAAAACGTTAGCGATTACGGAACAGTTTCACAGGATGTAATATCAATCCTGAGTAAATATACTAAAAAATGACCTTTGTAAGTCAGCACTTTGCAACAAAGATCCTACAAATGTTAAGAGTGCAATAAGCTTTAAGGTGCTCTAGGGTACATGAGTCAGCAGATACTCAGAGGATGTAAAGAGATGGCTGAGGCAAGGAAAATATATGGTTGATTTAACTTGAATTATTCTGCATCATTCAGAATTTAATAGGGATGTACGAGATGGTTCATGATGGAGGAAGCAACATTTCTTGGCACACTGTTTTGATGTTAAAACTTAAAAACGTGACTCAGCATTTCCATTTATTGTCTTTGAGGTAAGGCTAAATCAATATGACTTGCCAAAATTATTATATTGTCATTGTGCCACAAGTCAAAGTCAAAAGGTTCTCCTGCAGTCTTTAAAGTTCAGTCTTATTCATGGCGTCCTACCTGCAGGCATGGCCGCCAGGCAGCCGTTGAGCACTTTCAGAGCCGATTCAGCCACAGCCGCAGGTGTCAGGACGTCCTCACATGCTGCAGAGAAGACAGGAATAAATTAAAACGCTGACCACTAAGAAATGTGGTGAAATATATGTACTTTGAGGTAGTGTCAGGGCCTTACGTTCAGTGCTGCTGGCCATGGTGCCCTTGAAGGAGCGGGAGATGGACTTTCTGGACTCCTCCTCAGCCGGAGTCTGTTCCAGAGGCACAGAGTTGGCCAGCTGACCGGTGGGAGAGGGCACCTGAGGAGAAACAAGAGAGAGAAAATTCAATACAATGAAGAGCACAAGACAGAGAAAAAAAAAACAAAAAAAAACCACAAGCCAAAAGAAGGTAACCACAGAATTAATAAGAACTGCTCGAGACAGTTGGTGATCATGTTCTATTAATGTTTGCGCCCTCGCGAAGGGATCGTGGGTTTAAAAAAAGACTCACGGTAATGTTTGTTTTTCTGATCTATTCTTGTACAGCTTTAACTGCTGCACTGGTTGTGATCATTTTAATTTCGTGCACCTCACTGCCACTGCACTGGGGTAAAGGCACTTTTAATACCACAGTTTCCTTATTGGTGCTTTGCAAGCATGCTGCAAGTTTGATACGTAGTGGCTAATGTCATGTGACCATGAAGCTGTTCATGGAAAGCTGTTGTGTTTTTTCTGCAAACATAAATACAAAGAAACTAGACGGGGTGCTTTTGACGACCGCTTTGTGTAGTCAAGAGAAAAAAAAATTCAGTTTACGCTCTTGACTACAACCTGTTTTTTCAGGACAGGCTCATTATGTAGCTGACAAAGAAATATTCACACCAAAGAGCAAACAATGTAGTTCCTATTGGGCTCTATAAATAGCAGCTAGATCAGTGTGATTAGGGATCACCCAACTGAGTTTCCTGCTGCTGGCATTTAGTCGCAGCTCTGTGTGTGAATCTTTTTTAAATGAAAAAGCAGTCTGTAGTAAATTTGCCTTGCAGTGACAGAAAAGGATGGATTTCATACAGTACAACAGTTTCCTCAGATACTTGAAAAAACTGGCCTCAGTAAGTCGAACGCACTTCAGTTTCTAACTAAATGTTAAGAGCTACAACCAACAAACTGTGCAACACTTTCCCCTTGAATATCACTTGTCTGTTGACGAGCTGAAGGACTTCTGGGATAATAAACCATCCTACGCCGCAATCTCAGTGAAATGAAGCTAAGCAGCCAGAAAAACATGTTTCTAAATCTCTTTAAAAAGAATGAGGATTCCTTTGTATAATTAAAAGCATAATCCATTGTTCAAATATGGCTGCACCATATTCAGTCGGTCTAAGATGGTCTTCAAAGCCAGCGTTTGCTACGCTCTTCTGAGAAAAAAAAAAAAAAAAAATGTCTCCCTCGAAATTCAACAGACCTTACTCAATTTCCACTGCAGTGCCAGTTTTACTGTTCAAATGAACAAGCTGGAAACGGTGTTAAGAACAAAACACTGGATGCAAAGCGATTATCAGTCATAACAGACATCTACTGCAATGAACATATGTACTTCTGTACTGCTTGTGGGACTTTTATTACCTTATTAGTGGCTGGAATTACCCCATTTTCCTCCAAGTAAACAAGGCCAACAGTTTTTTTTCTTGCAGAAGTAGGACACAGACACACCACAAAAAGAAAAAGAAAAAGAAAAAGAAAAAAAAAAAAAAAGATGAAACGTACCTCATTTACCTCGTTGGGTCCCACTGTCTTGTAGCTGATCTGCCGGTTGATGGAACATTTAACGATGCCCGACACCAGCTTGGAAATGTCTTTGTCATCTTTTTCCTCACATGGAATCTTTTCCACTGCAAAAGACAAAGAGTTCTGCACTGTAGTCAAAACAAATATGGAGTGTTTTTATACATACAGGAGCTGTTGGAAACGCTTAAAGGGAAATTTAAATCCTGTGCTTCAGTTCACACGTTTTTAAACGTCTGTTCTCGTGAGACAAAAACCAGATTAACAGGATGACAGGTGCTGCATAATTACATTAGAGAAGGGACAAATATGTAACTGTGTCAGTCACCTGACTGCTGCTGCTGCTGCTGCTGCTGCTGCTGCTGCTGCTGCTTACCTTTTGCTTTCTTTTTGCCAAAGAGGCTCTTGGCCATTTTAGTGAAGAATTTCTTGGCAGGGCTCGGGGGATGGAGCTCTGGCACCATCACGCAGCTGCTGGGGGGAAGCTTATCAGGGGTGAAACCCTAGTGGAGGAAAAAGATGAGAAGGTGAGGAGGATGTGAGATCGAGGGAGACGGCACACAGCTCATTCTGAGACAAAAGGGTCATGCGGGAAGTGCACCATTTCCCCACTCCCAAAAAGGCATTATGATCTTTAGCCAAGGACAAAAGTATCTCATGACTGTTTCTATAATATGATGAAATTAGTATGGCTTTAGCGTACTTTGGTGAAGAATTCGTGGTTGAGGATTTGATCCAGTGTCAGTCTGTCACTGGGGTTTTTCTGCAGGATGCCTGAGATGAGTTTCTGTGCAGCTGGGGACAGCGTGGATGGCAAGTGGTACCGAACTTCCTTTATACACTTGTAGGTCTCCTTCAGGTCAAGAGTTTCAAAAGGAGGGTTGCCGCACATCAGTGTGTACCTGAAAATGAAATGAACCGAAGGCATTGGTCAAGTCCCACCCCTTTTGGAACCTATACTTTCTCCTTTTCTGGACTTTGATATTCTCTTTCAGGAAACATGCCAAAACACAGAACAGAGTATGGACAGACAGCTCCATTCATATCCAACATTTAGCATAAATGAGCCTTTAGACTAAAAACAATCTTAGTGGTTGGGTACAATGTCCTTATTTAGACATAGAAGCTAAGACAAAACCAGAGCCTGTAGCTCCAGATTCCATAATTCCACATTTTACACATTACTGGACAAAACAAGTAAGGCTTGGTTGAAGGGGAGAAAAAAAAAAAAAAAAAAAAAAGACTCACATGACACATCCAAGGGACCAGACATCAGACTCTGTGCCGTGGCCCTGTCTGTTGAGCACCTCAGGGGCCAAGTAGTTGGGAGTCCCACAAATTGTTCTGAGAAAAAAAAAAAAATACCAGTTACATTTAACACGTCACACTATTCAAATAATTTCGACTTTTCACGCAGATGAGGAAGTGGTGGTTGAAGCATTTTTTTTTCTGCCACACTCATTCGTCTGGTATTCCACAGGAAGATGTCAAACAGGTACTGAAACTCTGCTGTGAGCGTTACATTCAACTGCCACTTGGAAACCGGTTTAGTTAGGTACTTACTGAGGGAAAGTGGTGGGAGGAAGTGTGTGCTTAGTCACTGACGTAATGGTTTTAGGTCAATGTGGATCATGCAAGCAAAGAACATGGCTCAGACTGTTATGTTTGTATGTTTTTTTAACTTCTAAAATTACATAAGTATGGCTGTGAGATACATTTGACTGTTTTGAATGTTTAAATGTCTATCCCTCTTCAATCTAAGCATGGGAATCATTCTTTGACTTTTATAACCCCCAAAAAAATGTGTATTTCAAAAACTGTTCAGTGAGCTGGAGACCTGATTTGTCATTATTTTGGTTGCTCGGAAATTAAATGGTTGCAACTGGAAAAAATTAACCATTACTCACTTTCACTTCAATGAATTTACTTGATTTTTGCTAAATTTAATGAGTTTGAGTTTAATGAGCAGTGTCTAGAAACTTTGTGTTCAACTTTTTATTCAGTTTACTGTCATAGATGATTAAAGGAACCAGAAAATATTCACGTTTGAGCAGCTGAAATCATAAAATTGGAATACCTGTCTTGAAAAATGACTCAAAACTATTCATCAGTTTTCAAAATAGCTGACAATTAATTTAGTAGCTGTTGCAGCTCTATCCATAAGTAGTTAAAAATCCTCACTTTTTCCTCTGCTCGACTGTCTCCAGCTTGGCAGCCAGGCCGAAGTCTCCCAGCCGCAGCTCCATGTTCTCATTGACAAAGAAGTTGCCTGAAAGAGACAAAAACATTTGCCCGGTCAGCATTCCACAGATAACATGTGCCTGCCCCAAAAGTCACAGCAGATTCCAGGGATGCTTGTGTGTGTGTGAACGCCACGTTTCGGTCAGTCGTACGCTGGCTCACATACCTAGTTTGAGGTCTCTGTGCAGGATTCCTCTGCTGTGGAGGTACTTGAGGCCGGATATGATCTGTCTGAGGTAATATCGCACTTCTGGCTCCGTGAGCGTGTGTCTCGCCTTCCAAATGTGTGCCAGGGACTGCAGAGACAGAGCAATGAGTGGACTGTCAACCCCTGCATCCATCACTGTGACTGTACAACATTACACACACAGCCGCAGGAGCATAGAAACTAGATGTCTGGGACTCTTCGTCAGTAATCATTAGGTTGTCAGGTTTGTATACATCAAATTAAGTTAAAATAATTAACTAATATGGTGTTTACAGTCTGTGTGCAGCTGTGAAAGAATACAAGACGAGCCGAGTGCAAGCAAAACAAATGCGAGCTGTGCAGACTCTTCGAGATTTCTGAAGTCTCACCTTCCTACTGCAGAGCTCAAGGAATATGTAGATGTTTTCTTGGTCTTCAAAGTGATGAGAGAATTTCACCACATGCTTGTGCGACAGGGTTTTGTGGAGCTCAATCTCATTCGTTATCTGTCAAAAAAAAAAAAAAGACAGTCAATTTGCATGCATATTTCCATCCTAAAACACAATATTAAGGCTATGCATGGGTCTTTCTGCAAGGCACAGGGAGATAAAACAAGTATGACATGTACCTTGTCCCTCTGGTGTGGTTTGGACACCCTGCTCTGTGGAATCACCTTCACTGCATACATCTTGTTGTTGGAGAGGTCTGTCATCTCATAGCATCGAGCAAAGCCACCCTTGAGGGAGACAAACAGGATGATCAGTTAACAAAAGCAGCAGCAGGTAGAAAACCTGCAATGGCCATAAAGAATCTGCCTCAATGGCAAGACTTTGATCCAGCGATCAATAACAGCACAACATTCAAATAGATTTCACAATGATTTAGCCAATTCTGACAGGCTGGTGTGGAGGACACCAAGAGAACCATGAAATCCTGGATTAAACCTATCCAGCTGCGTCATTTTATAAACAAGATGATCAATTGACCAGCATCTTTTGTTGCCTTGGATGCTCCCATATGCTTCTGAACCAAACGGTCCCCTGATACCATTTTCACTGCATCTTATTCATGCATGTTTTCTTAATGCAATCAAAGACTACACGGGGTTGAGGGACATGAAGGATGAGGCCGAGCGAGCTGCTGCATTCATTAACCGTGAAATTGACGGAGACGTTTCCAGCTCTGCGGCAGGAGGCAGGCGGGCAGCAGAGGAAAAAAAAAAAAAAGAAGGACTTGGCTGGCTGCCCGACGCAGCGTATCGATGACGAGCAACATGTTGATACAGCCGCTCCATTCATACATCGCAACATACTGAGGCAAAAAAAAAATCTTCACAGATAGAATATGGAAAAGCAGAGGGATGATGGCAGTCAGGCAGATGTATTTTTTGGTGTCTGAAATGTATTAAAATGGAATGAGTCTCGTAAATGTTAAATTGCTCTGGGGTTTTTTTTTTATAAGGTGCTGCCAATCATGTGCGCACAGGAGATGTCTGGGCACACCTTGAGCCTGATTCATTCAGCAATGACGCGCACATCGGCCACCACGAGGTCATTCCCTATTCCCGCATTACTAACACACCTGGAAAACTGTGAATAATGAATTTTAATCATCGACAGCTTCCGTACCAATCTAAAACAGCGATTACTTTCTTTTAAAAAAAAAATCTAGCTCCACCTTGCGCCTCAGACAAAACGCGTCAAACAGCTCCCAAAACGGGCATATATAAATTAAATCTTCGTACCTTTCCCAGCAGCTTTCCTTTACTGTAGGATCTCCCCGTCTTGGAGTCTGTCACCACCTGGGCCAGCTCTGGTTTGGTCTGTTCGGGTTTATTCCTGCTGGTTTTCACCGGGGCTGAGGACTGCTGGGGTCCACGCTCCGAAACAGGCTTAAATAAATCCGCATTCATGGTGTGGCACGAAATGCGCTGCGCCGCGGTGAAACAGCCGGTATCCATTTAACACAGCGCTACTCTTGTATAAATATATATATAAATCCCTTTCGCTCGTATTTTCAGTAGCTGTTCTGGTGCCTACTGATGCGTCCTCGTCCTCTCGGTCTGACTGTCTCCATCTGGCGTGTCTGGGCACGGCTCTCGCAGGCTTTATAAGAGGCGCAGAGACGTCACGGAGCAGGGGGCGGAGGGGAGGTGGCGCGCTGGTGGAGAAAGTCCAGACGATTTGCTCAGACAAAATCTCAATCACAAAATAATGTGGAATGTGAGAAAAAACATGAATGAAACTGCTCATGAAAAGAGAAGCGGTGAAACTCACGTTGATGGGGCTCATGTCTCTCAGCTGCTGGTGTGTGATCCCACTGACACGCTGCTGTAACCAGGAAGACAGAGGAGAGGAGGGGGTTTCCAAAATATACACTTTATTGAATGGGCCCCTGATGACACATTTATTCTACTCTTGATTTTAAAACAAACCTCTTTTTTTTTTCTTTTTTTTTTTACTTTTTAAACTTATGTAATTTTACTCCTTACTTTTATTTTTACTCCTTACTTTTTTAAACTTTACTCTTTTTTTTCTTTTTTTCTATCGATCTATACTTCTTCATTATTCACGGGAAATTATATTAAGAAATACTAGTCTGCAAGTGAATCTTGGAATCATTCTACCTTTGTTCCTGGCAATGAGAAAACTCTTTATCTTAATAAGTCACCTGCTGCATTAAATGAATAGTGCGGTCCATGGTGCAGTGGCTCATACATCACCCCACAGGAGCACTGATGATTTACAGTTTCCCACACGCCCTCATACATCTCTTACAGGTTACAATGTAAACACGATGAATTAACTCATTAATTGAACAGGTCCGATGTAGAAATTGCACGACATATTCCGAGCAGTCATGGAAATATTACTGCGGGTGATATGACCTCTGTGTGTTTGCCCAAAATAATTACCACCCGTAAATTATTTTGGATCTACAGATCGTGAAATATTGCAGTGAGTCTTACAATTAATTTAACAAAACCGCAGGCGCAGGAGTGAGTTTGTTATTCTGCCAAAACCTTCAGAGACCCTTCAAAATAAAAGCCCAGATTTCCACCTTAAAACCTTGGTTAGATTTCCCGTGTGTGTGTGTGTGTGTGAGAGAGAGAGAGAGAGAAAGTCCCCAGAGAAATCCATGTGAGCCGCTGATCACAGCTGCCACCTGGTGGCAGTTTGCAGCTCAAAGGCTCACGCTCTGCAGGATTTCAGCAATTTAAAACTCCATTAACTCACTTTTGTGAGATGAGCTGCAGCTGTAACAACAAGACAGGCTATGAAAGCTGAACTGCATTACACAAAATAATCTAAGTGACCAGGATCCATTTTTGTCAAATACTGTGTGGAACATTGCTCATATTACTGTCTTAAATTTTAGGAGATGGTTTATATGGATTGCTATTATAGACCTATTAAATATGTCATAATTTACTACAATTCTTCTTGTAAATATCTTTGAATTACTGATAATTTGCAGGGCACAAGGCATTCATGTCATTTTACAATTCAAATGACTTAATTAAATACACGTTTAACCACAACAGTTTTGATTGATTGTATTTGTGGATTATTAATGGTAAATTAAGTTCATTACATGGATTCTCTGAATTAAAGAGGTGATCACTGCACACATGCACACAACAGCAGCAGAAAATATTGCAGCGCAGGAATGGTCATGCGTCCAGGACGCCATCCAAAATGAGATTGGTCTATTTATTCAGGTAATGATCGATCCTACTGAGGTTAGACTTGTATATCAGCAGTGTCAGTACTTTGGAGATCGATCTGCCCTAATGGATTGTGAGAGTGCTGAGGATTCTGAAGTTTTAAAAATGGATTAACATTATGTTTAAGTAGTCACCGTCTTGAAATAAAAATACCAACTTTACTGTGAGCAGGCAGGTCTCTGCCAAGATATATCTAAATTATTACTTCACAAAAAGTAAACAAGATAAAGACGTGATGAGAACATGTGTAGTGGAGTAAGCAAATCAGGCTAATCAATGGTTGGTTAAAAAAAAGTGTAAAATCTATTCTGATATCAAAAAAAAAGAAGACAAACAAAGAAGAGGTGAAGAAGGGTCAGTTCAAGATGTATATTTGAGAGAACTTCATGAACAACCTGAGGGCGATCAACAATATGTCAGATGATGACAAAAAACTAAAATAATCAACATAATTCAAACTTAAATGTTTACATATTCACAAATGTTGGAGGGAAAAATCACAACTTTTGAATAGTGCAACTGTAAATAGAAATTACAGCAGGAAACTGTCACATTACGGAATGACAGAGAATGTGTTTTAGAGAATTACAATATGTAAGAGCACAATGTAAATTATTACACTGGAGCGATGCAAAAATAGTGCCGTCTCTGCAGATATATCTATTTATGGAATGACAAAAAAAAAAAATACAAGCTGATATAAAGACTTGAAAAGAAGTCAGAAGAGCCCTCTGGTTCTATCTATTGAAGAAATGATTTTGGCAAACGAACACTCAGAAACATCTTAAGTATCAGCTCAATTCAGCTGCACAGGAACAAGATTAGGATGTGACTTTACAGAACATGTCTCACCTATTTCATTTACACTGGTCCAATTTAAACTATGAAGTACTCATCTCAAGTATCTCAAGAAAAAACAACTGCATTACGGTGCTGGCTTCACCAAAAAAAAAACATAGTGATGGAACTGTTTTCTTGCTGTGCTGAGGCTGCCATCTGCTGGACAGCACAGTTCTACTTGATCAGGCTTGTTCTGTGTAATTTATTGAGAGGTTTATGAATTATGTCCCACGACTATGAGAACACCAGAACCAAAATGAGGCCATCCAGGGCTTAAGACATTAATCCCTACACCTTATTGATGAGCTGCAAATTAAATATTCTGAATTTTGTGGAAATATGATTTTTATATTGAACTCTAGTTTCAACCCCTAACATTTAATATTCAAGTCATGCCGGCTGCGTCCCCGACAGCCGTCTCTTGGTCCTGCTGTGGAAGAGCGGTGAGTGCAGTTCAGAAGTCCATCATGCCTTCTCCTCGTATTTTCTTCTCTTGGGACTCTGACCAGGCTTTGTTGATGGTTCTCTTCATCTCATCGTCTCCCTCTGAGTAAATCTTCTTCAGCATGCTCATCAGGCCGTCGCTGGGATCTGCATTGTCATCTACAGTGGGCTTTCTGTTGAGAGACGGTGAAATAACAGTTTGTAGGCCTTTACTGGAAAAGCAGATTTCATTCTCATCCTGTCTGTAAGCACCCAGGCTGTATTATATACAGTGACACCTGGCACACAGATACGGTACTGCACTTCAATGTGCAGGCTACTGCATGTCTCAGACTGCTGTTTGGAGAAATTAGCCAGATGTGTTCGCGACTACTTGCAAACAGTGTGAAAATTATGGTAATTGTTTAACTACTGGCACCTTTGTGTCCTTAACTACTGACACAACACTGACATCAGCAGTGTGGTACTAATCATACACATCATCATACAGAGGTTGCATTAGACTCTCTCATAATCTACTTTTGTAAATCATTTTAATTTTCATTTTTTTAATGATCATGAGACATGAACCATTTCCAAACACTTGATTACAACAATATTTAATATAAAGAACAAATTTACAGATTATTAATTTATAAGGCATTGAGAGAGAAGAAGAACAGAGGCACCAACCGGGTGGCCACTTTTCATGTCAACAGTGGAGGTCTGCTGACAAGACAAAGAGCTGCAGTTGGCTGATAAATGTAGTTTTGGCCACTTGTTTGTCCTTCACTTTATCAGTCTTTCTTTCTTCACCTCGTTCATCAGCCACAACGTAATTATTGGGCTCGGTGTTGCCAACCTGGTGACTTTCTTTCTACGTTCAGCAACTTTGCAGACACTCGTAGTGCTTTTCAAAATATTGACATCAGAATTGTTTTTACTCCCTAATATCGGTATCAGCCCCAAAAAACAGCTTCAGTCAGGCCCTAAAGACAAATCTAATGACTTATTTATACCAAAGTTATTTGATTATATTATACTGTAATTTATTCCCATGCATGCTGCTCTGAGTAATGCAGTCTGTGGTTCTTCTGCCAGCAGTGTTCGTTCTCTCGTTCCCTCTCCTTTCACACTGTGTGCAGGCAGTCAGGTGTGGCGTGTGAGGGAGGCAGCTTGTCTCTCACGCTTTCTCTCCAGTATATAAATAGTTTGTTTGCTCTCCTCCCTTCCTCGATGGATTTTTTTTCTACTTGAAATATATAATGTCCCTGTAGTGAGTTTGTGATAATTGGCTAAAGAATTCTCTATCTTTTAAATGCTTTAAGGTGATCTCTCCCTCGCTGCTGCAGATACAACAGCTCGTTATGGTCGATCACCCTCAGTGTTTTAATCCGTCAAAATGACGGATGGCCTTCAGATTTTTCCGTCATTGTTTAAAAGAATTCTGTCTATGTGTTTAACGTTTAACGCTCACCTCTGTCATCATATACATTGCACAGCACCTTGCATGACTAAATGCATTTAAAGCATGCAGTGGCTTTAACGTAATTTAAAATCAGTGCTTTTGTGCAAATTACGTGAACTAAAAATCAATCAATACTTCTTTGAACTTACTCTTTTTCTTTAGACTGTTTTTCCACCTTTGTTAGGCACTCCCACTTCTTTGTTGTCTGCTTCTTGCACATGACAAGGACCATGTCTGTTTTTATCTGTTGAAGAGATGAAAGATGGTTACAGGGCTTTTGAAAAGCAAAAAGACTGCTGCTCTATTTATCCACAGAAGTTGGCAGATTGAACTGAAGGGTATAAAACGCAAGTCAAGACTGGGCCTGAATTCAGCAGTTGGCAAGCAAGTGGCTGCTAGATGCCCATTTTTCTTTGTTGCTGCTGGTTCTGGAAGAATTATTCAGCAACTGTTGAACAGGACCTTGGCCATAAGCACTTGAAAAACTGATGCGTAAATGAAGGACTACTACGACAAGCTTATTTTGGAGTCTACTCTCTGCCCTGTGGTGGCCACTAACTGGTCAGTCATACATGTTAGAAAACATTATCCACCTAGTTTGTGATAATATGCTAACAATCTTTTAAAACAAAATTATTTCAAAATGTAAAGACATGTGACAAAACAATCAAGCATCAGAAACGAAATTCTAATGCTATGTTATGGCTTAAATATCTAATTAATTAGACCCCTTTCTTGATTCCAGTTTTTTAACAACAAATAACTCATGAAAACTTCTATCAAAAACACAGCCTGTTCCTTTAACCAGTGAAGAGGCTTTATTCACCTTTTTATAGCTGTCCTTTTCATCGATTGCATATAACAGGTTGAGGACTGTCATTTGATGGTTTTTCCCATCTAGATTCTTTACCAACACAGAAAATGACCTGGGAGAAGGAGCAAATACAAGCGTATGGTTAGTGACAGGTAATGAATGACAAACACTGTGTATATATTGTGTGAATATATGTTGATTATCACCTTACCCTTCTGTAAAGTTGACCTCCACATTTTCTGCTGGAATTTTGTGCACATCCTTCAGTGTGAGGTAAATTTTAACAAATTTCTCTGACTGGTCCCATGCTGCCGGGGGGATGCAAAAGTGTAAACGATTTTCTAATTATTTTTTCGGATCTTTCACACATGTTAACTATTGCACTTTCTCACCAAGTACTGGCAATTTTACGAAACACTGGCACTCTACCGTAGTTGGTGATCTTGACTGTGTATGCTGCTTTAGAGGCGAGAGATGGGTCTGCCTCTCTCCTGGCTTGTTGCTCCTTTTGATGTCGTTTGACTGAAAGCTCCTTCTCCACCTTCTTCTGCTCCTGCTTTAGCAGCTCCTGCACTCTTTTCCTCTCTGCTTTCTCCAAGAGTGACCCGAGCTCCTGCAAATCTGCCTCCAACTGGTTGATCTGTATTGGGGCAAGAGTCAGACCAGTGAGAAATGCACATCAACAATTTGACAGTTTGATTGAACATCTTATTTAGATGTGTCAACCCCAATCAACTAATTTTTATCTCAGCCTATAATCCAGTGCTGAAATTGATTCTCAAGTTGCTGATCAACAGAAATATTATGTTGATAGATATATTACTCACATCTCATGCTAAAAATACTGATCATTTGCTTCACAAAGGTTGCACAAAATCTTGCTTATATTTTGTTTCTTGTATCTAGAACAATTAGGTTATTTTTTATTACTGATCTCCAGAACTAAAGATCTGGCCCTAGTTTTAGGGTAACCTCTGAAAAGCAATAATTATTCATTATTGATACTGCACCTGTCTATAAACACATTTTTTATATTAAAAAAAAACTGTTACAGCCCTACTAACAGTTCATTTTTCTTATTTTTCTGTTTTTGTCTTGTGTCTTCTCATCAGATGCAAATCATCCTGGCTCTAACTGGACAATGTATTGACATTTTTTTTCTACTTTTGCCCTGTTAAATTAGTTTATTGCTTCCTTGGAAGTGGAACAGAATCGTTTAACGTTACCCAATCACTACACTTGTAGAAAACGAAAGTCATAAGATGTCAAGTAACTTGCCATTACAGCTGACTTGGACATTCTCCCGTACAATGACCCCCGTTAAAGTCTTAGCTCTCACGGTCTCGAATTCAAGACAGACACTGGTTTAAATCTCTCCACTTACATCCCGATGCCATGGTAACACACGATGAGCTTCAACATTAGCTAACGTTAGCATGACGCTAGAATGTTCTAGTAGCTGAACTCCAGTCAAGGCTAATTTACTGCTAGCTAGCTAACGTTACTGACACATGCCACCAGACATGACCAGGCAATGTTATCATCTCTGAAAAATAGAGTTTGGTTTCAAAATGTAGTTACCTCCTGACACTAAAGATATAAGACAGAAATATACCACTTTGCCGGTTCGCTGCAGCTTGCTAACTAGCTAAGTTAACTAGTATTAGCAAATGTAGCATTGCTTTCAGTGGTATGATGCAGCTAAATTAAGACATCTCAGCTGGCTAATACCATATAAACTCTAGATTTGCCCTGTCAGCCTCCTCCAAACTGAATAAAAACATGGTGTTACCTGTCCGGTTAGATCCATTTAGGCTCTGTGATAAATCAGTTATATTTCCTAGATTTGGAAACGGTTTTTATAACTGTTCACTGCTCTCACGCTGCAGTCCTTCTTCTTCTTCTTGGTTAGACTAGTGGCGTTTGGCAAGCCAGCCCATAGGCGCACTACCGCCACCTACTGGACCGAAGTCTGAACTGGGACCAGACAATATATGCGTACATTTAAATATCTCACCAAATGTTCTTTTTTACATGACTATTTTTTGTATCATGCCTTGTAGACCACACATTGTAAAATAACTTGGATGGCTGCAGAGTTTAAAAGCTTATTTCATATTTTATATGATGACATCTGAAAGATATTTTTGACAAATGATAAATAATGATAAATCAAGTTCACAGCTCACTGTGACCAGTGGTGGACAGTAGTGAAGTACATTTACTTGAGTACCGTACTTAAGTACATTTTTTTGGGAAGCTTATGACTTTCACTCCACTACATTTCAAAGACAAATATTGTACTTTTGACTCCACTACATTTCTAGGAAGGTTGTCACTTTTTGACTAAGCTTTGAAGTCAGCTGTTGGTGTTTTTTCTTTTCCAAAATGCAATTGGTCATATGCTGTGTTCCTCACAAAAGGAGACCAATCACAGTAGCTCCTCTCAAATGGGACTGATGTAAAAGTGGAAATACGTCATCCAGGCGCACGTTGTAACAAGAACAAGCAAGCTCTCCCTCTTTCATTCAAACAAAAAGCGGTAATTGTGATGGCAGGAGAAAGACAAAATTAAATCTCAAGATGTTGTTATAATTATTTATTATTCCAGGTAGCTTTTAAAGTTTGATTGTTTTTATTGGGGTGCCTTTATTGAAGTGGTTTTGTATGATGTACTTAAGTCTGTGATCAATTCTTGAAATACCTTTTTTTTTTTTTAACATTTCTTAAAATTTAAGTTTCAAGTTTATCTAATCAGGTAAAGTAAATGATCTCAACTGAAGAATATGGGTCAAGTTTTTTTTAAGGGGGGTAACAAAAGTTAACTGCTGTATATTTCAAAAGTCAGAAGTGTGAGTTGGGTTCAAAACTCAAAAATCTATTGTGGTACGTTGCCTTGAAATTTTGAGTTTTCCCTAACACCTTTGTCTTTTTTTACAGTGTAAACTGATTCTTACATTCTTCATAATGGAGGAGAATCTGGTTTTACCTTGACCATATTTATACTAATAACACTAAAACATTGCTATTTTCTGCATCAACTACATTGTACAATAAACTAAAACACACTTAAAGTTTGTAATGTACAATAATATTTATTCATCCATTTCTGAGTACAGTAAGTTACATGGACATTTTCTCGTTAAATATTCTGCATTTTGTTGTTTTTCATAAGAACAGAAAAGGACCTAACTGACCAGGACGAACATCATCTACAGAAACGATCTATTCATTCATGTCCTCCTCAGTATACACAAAATACTGAAAATAAGTTGCAGTAATCTCAGTTGATTCATTTTAAACACGAACACTCTCCAGCCTTTTGTGGGTAGTGGTGAAACTGTTTTATTACAGTCAGGTCCTCTAAAGACTCCATGTAGTCCAAAACAAATCTGTCTGTATTGAATGTCCTGATCTTCTGATTTTTCATGATCCGATCCAATTTTAATGTCCATTGGTCACCACCTTGCCCTCAGAATCCCAGACATCTGGTTGTGGTCAGCTAACTGACGAAAGACAATCCGGCTCAGTCGCCACCTCCGCTTCACTCCTCGAGGTCTGGACGTCATCACACACCTGTTGCGTATTCTCACGGGGCAGCTGTCCCTGGGTAATGCTGCGATTTCTTTATCTGCCATCTCCTGCAAAAAAATTGAAACCATTTAGAAATTCAGCGTTTATTTGTATTTGAAACTATTTGGAACCACTCTGGATGTTGTGAATCATCTCTCATAATGATCACACAAGATGTACAACTCTGTACAGCTTCAGTGTAAACTATGAAAGATTGTGTTGTCTGCTGCACTCAGAACATGAAAATTTTACTCTTACATTCTGCATGGTTCTTCTTCTCTGTTCTAAAACTAGAAAACATTCAGCAGGAGATGTGAAGAAAAGATGCAGGCTCTGCTTTTCCAACTGACCAACAATAATTAAGATTAAGAGAGATTTCCTGTACTGGTAACAAATATCCCAAAAATGACCTACGGAGTAATTAAAGTAATGTTCAAAATATTGAATTGTGTTGTACTGATTTGCATTACATAAGACCAAACTGTAATATCTAATTTTGTCCATTTTTAATTACAGCTTGGTCCGAATCTTTATTTACACCAAACAATTACAGACGAGCAACATGATAAGACCATATCATCAGTTTGATTCCAGTGCATTCAGTTTTGCTCAGTTCAACAAAACACTAATTAAAATGTGCTAAACACTCACTTAACTTTTGGTTGGTAACTTACATTTGGTTGGCAGGCTGGCAAGCAATCATCTAGAGCTCATTTTATCAAAAGAAAATTAATTCTCAACTATTTTGATGATTGTCACTTTTCAAGCTAAAATATCATATATTTGCTTGTTCCAGCTTCTTAAATGTGAGGATAGTATAAACAATTTATCAACTAATCATGAAAATAATCTGCAGATTAATCAGAAATTAAAATATTCATTAGTTCCAGCTCTAAAGGAATCAGCTTTTGGTTGCCGAAGCTGATATGGTTGTCATTTTAGTCACCTTATATGTTGAGTACTTAAGGAACTGTGTGACACACACACACAGTCAAACAACATAATTTGCTTTGTAACATGCTGTGTGCATGTGAGTAAATGTATCAACACAGCAACATTGTCTGGTCCCAGTTCAGACTGGAACAGCATTATTTAAAAATGACTAATGCAACAAATATTATAAATGTATTTATTTTGGGATGCAGGTTTTGCTGTTTGTTGTTCCTCTTTTATATTTTTTCAAAAAGTGGCTACCACTGAATGCAACCAAAGGCCAAGAAATTGTTGCAAATTTCTCTAAATTGTTGCCAGTGGCCACCTGAGGGGCATTACTGTTAAGCTCTGCTAAAAAATAAAGATGCTGCAACGTACCTGCAGCTCTTTGGGCAGGATGGTGTTCTTCCTCAGTGCATTGATTCGTAGCCTCTCATCAGCGTAGTCAAAGGCCATCTGTCTTCTCTTGAGGTCCCTCAGCATCCTCCAGTCAACATAGTAACTCCTCACCTGCTCCACCGCCCCCCAGCAGCTCCTCAGGGCCTGCACCAAGTATTCAGCAGTTGTTATTGATTGACATCTAATATTATGCTGCTGTGTACCACACGGAGACTGAAAGGTTCTGCCAAAATCCAAACCAAACACTATAGGCTGTTCTTCAGAGATTGAAACCTCTGGTCACAGTCATGTTTAGCTTGCACTGACATATTCACTGTTGAAGTTAACACTTATCCCTGCAGGTTAACATTGAAACTCATACGGTGAATTTGGGCAATAAAAGCATATCTAAATATATTTGATGACATCTTCTCCAGTTGTTCACCTGACCTGCACAGACAGACTGACACTTCTGTGAGGATGTGAGGGGGGTTCAGTAGTGTAACACAGGTGAAGATGCCTTTCAGGTCACCGTTAGCTTCAGAAATTATTTAAAATCTTTAATAAGCTGCCACAGACAAACCGTGAGCAACGTTTGATTTCAACACAATTCCCTTATTATTAGTACTTGAGGTAAATAGTTAACAGCCAATTAAAAACGATATAAAATACGCTTATCAATTAGCAGGCTAACTAGCATTAGCTACGAAGCTAACGTCAGCAAGCTAATAAGACCGGTAGCTAACACTGAAAACGTTGATTTATTTACCCCTCGGTCATAGATATGTAACGCACTATTACCTAAAACACTTAAACCACAAAATACAAAGTGATAATATCTGAATCTACCTGCTGTGGAGCGCAAACGGAGGAATAAAGGGCATTTAACCCCAAACATGCTATCCTGTGGGCCGCCATATTGAAAGATTTGTTGTGCAAAACCAACGAAGGAGGATAATGAACACTGAAAATATCGCCTCCTATCGACCAGGAGTGTGAAATGACATATCAATATTTAATAATATATCCAATGACAATACAATGACAGTACAGGACAACCAATGAACCGAAATAGTGAACTCGTTTTTTCAATTTGTGACTATCATACACATTTAATGAGCTTCTTATTTGACAAATTTAATGTTTTCTTCTCCCTGGTTCTTGGCCATTGTTCTATTAACTCTAGCTCTTTTGTTGTTTTAAAGGGACAGTTCACCTGAAAATCATAAATACATATTTTTCCTCTTACCTGTAGTGCTATTTTTTCCATCTAGACTTTTTTGATGTGAGTTGCTGAGTTTTGTAGAAATGTTGTCTTCTTGTGTTGGTGAGATGTCTGCCTTATTTCCAATATAATGGGACTAAATTGCACTTGGTTTCTGGTGCTCAAAGTTCAAAATAAAAAGAAAAACAGCATCTCTTTCCAAAAATCATGACCCAGTTAACTCAGGTAATCCACACCATTTGTTGCAGTGAGTTTCATTCAAGAACTGCTTTTTTCTAGAATAAATAAAGTAGTTCTGGTAGATTCTACTGCTGAAAGAAAGTAGTTCCTACATGAAACTGTTCACAACAAGGTCTGTGGATTATTTTGAGTAAACTGGTCACGATTTTTGGAAGTGTCCCTTTAACAGTGTACTTTCCAATTCTTTCAGTTCTACATGGCATGTATAAATAAAATATATATACACAAAGATGTTGGTTTCTAATTTAGAGTTGTAAGTTGAAATTTCTGATGATGGATAATCAAGATTGTGTCTCTTTTGATGAGGTTATGCTGCAAATATAAGCTCCTAATACTTTCGGGCAAACTGATTGTCTGCTACATGTTTATAAAGTGACATTTGATTGTGAGATTTGGTAACAACAGTCATGTTAAACTTATGTAATGGCTGGTTACACTCCACGTTTATCATTTTTCTTTCAGGACAATTCAAGGTGGGACTTGCATTTTTAGACCCTTGCAGTACTACCTAAATACCAACAGGTGGCAGTGTTGTTCTATGAGTATAAACTCATATTTTCTCACCACTCCACCAAAGGAGTGGGGTCTGTCTTCATACTGAATCTGAGCCTTATGTCTGACTGACATCCTATTCTTAAAACCATCTTTTCTCACCTGACATGACCCCGACAATAAAACTCTTACATATATAAAACTGTGCACTGTGGTCCTCTTTAAGCACATGGTTCAGCAGCGCACTGTCTTAAACAGTTTATATAGGAACACATTTAACAATAGCCGCAAATTCCATTTAAGTTTTCTTAAACAATCCTCATTATTCTGCAGCCTTGGGGGGGTGCGTTCTTGGATAAATATTAACACATGACAAACTGCAGGCAGTGCTTCCTCTATAAAGAGCAACATCATGAAGCAGGCTGGGAAATTTGCGCAGGCCTCTGAGCGCTGAATTAAATGAAACATGACAATAGATGAAGTGCATCAGTGTAGCTTGCAGACAGTGGTATTTTCAAAGCTAACACCGAATAAATAGAAAGTCATTAGAAGAACACAACAACCACTGTAATTGACTCTTGAAGTGTCTGTTTTTGTTGCATGATACAACAATTTCCTCATTTTACTTGAGGTCGAAATGTTAGTATCTTTTCAAATCACTGTAATTGTGAAATAACATGGTTGCCAAGCTGGAAAAATTTTTAAGTTCAGTTTTTGAGATTTAGGGAAATACAGCATTGTCATTTGACAGCAGCACTATATCATAGTTAAACTGCTTTTTGGCCCTCAGTTGGTTTTGGCTTGTAGTTCAAAGCCCTGAGGTGGCTGCTCCAAAATCACCAGACAGGCAAAAATCATTCCCCCTGTAATTTCTTTAACCTCCACAGCATAGAGATGTCAAAGGCTTCAGAGGATCTGAAAGGTGACCTTCTACAGTTTTCTTATGCTGTGAAAATGTATGATAAATGCCACAACTGCCAGGTTCTGCAAGCAAGAATAAAGCTTTGTGTTAGCTGACAAAAAAATACCTTACTGCTTTTATCAGACCTTAAACAACTTGATTGGAGTAAGCAATGAGACTCTATATCATTAAATGATATAAGCATCAGGCTCTCCTCTATAATAAATTGTTGTAAAAATACAGCCAAATTCTCTCAGTAATATATTTATCTTCCTTAACACCGAGCCAAAACAAACACTAGCAGTAGGCTTCTGTAAAATCAGGCAGGATAATGCAGTATTTTTTGCAGCAGTTATGGACAGAAGCCACATGCAACTATCACATAATCATTCTTCATCCCTTCTCCTGTAGTGTGTGATCATCAGCCGCAAGTTTGAATATTTTAAACTTTATTTTCACATGGCTGCAAAAACTAAACTTCTGCTTCTCCACTTTGCTCTGTTTTCAGGCTTCAGGCAAGATAGTCGATAGTTGAGTCTCATCCCCAGGTACTGATGCTTTGGGTTGGTGGTTCCCAACCCAAAATGGTATTTTTGCCAATTTGGGAAAGAGACTCAACAGTTATCTTTCTCTAGTATCGCTTACTGCACCTTTAAGCCAGTGAACACTAATGTTAGAGCAATTCCTACCAACACTGTAGGAATTAGGAAATACAGCATGTTTCTGCCATGTCTAGCTACATCATTACGCTGTTACCTCACACTGCTGTAGAACACAGGGAAATTTATTATTTTATGACCTTTTTTCACAGCAGCCATACTAACTTGAAATAGCAGGGTCAGCACAGACATGTCTAAAAGGGAACCCCAGAACCACAAAAGCTCTCACAAGAATGATCATTTCAATCCAAAGCATGACCTTTAACTAACCCCAACCACAACGTAATTAGCTTCTACGACGTCCACAATGAAAAGACAATGCAAACACATCACAAACACAGGTGGCGCTAATCAAGGTCCTGTTCCATTTAGTGTAGCAGACAAATTAAAGACAAAGTATGGCAGCTATGAGAACATGTGATATAAACAATTAACTGGAAAAGCAGGCCTAGTTTTAAGAGGCAACATCCTTGTCACAACGCCCCTTTGAACGAGCTGCCTTTCCCACAGTAACAGCTCTTCGACCTGACCTGTTGAGGGACCACTGGTGAGAAAATCTTTGATACCTGAACTTTTAGACATTTTAAGTGGATAATACAAAATTTGCCAGTAGAATAACAACACAGTCTCTTTTAAACAGGCATCACAGCAACAATTGAATACAAAGGTGTCATGTAGACAGTGTCTTAATAGCAATGCGGTTGGAGCGCCGTACAGGGGATCAAGACCTCAGGCTGGATCCTGGCAAAGACTTGGGAGATTCAGGAACAAAGCCGTGCAATATAAAACTGATCCGTTCCTGAGGTAAGTTCAGATGACAAGTGGCCTCATCCATAAAAATGAAAGCAGCGCTGTGAACATTCTCGCGTACACTCGTTTCACTTTAGTCCTGAAATACCAGCAGAATTTAAAACTACATAAAAGAAACATGTTCAGTGGTTGTAAAGCTCTGACACTGGCAAACTGAGGGAAAACTGTCTGTTTCCTCTAATAAGCACCAGACAGACAGACATCGCCGACCGGCTAACATTTCTGGTGTTCATCATCTCTGCCTTCTGCTGTAGCAGTTTAGACATTCTTTCATCCCACACTAAACAAGGTGATTATAGTAAACAAGATTCTTCTGGCTGACCAAACGTTAGATCTCCATCATACCACATGGAGATGAAAATCTGGACTGGATGCTGTCAGTCCATTTGGGAGTGTCTGACTCAGACAAATTTTGAATTTTAGAAGAATATTCATTGCTAATGTAAATGTGTTTTTTCTTATATGGCATCTGTATTAGTGAATAGTGTGCAGATGCAGGGAAAGACACACGCATTTCAGGAGTAACAAGTACAAACTCTGAAGTAAACACGACTGTGTCTGCCACCTCTAATCAGGTTGACATCTTTATTGGCACAATTCATCTTGTAAACAATAAACACGTTGTTGTGCTTCTGAGTGGGTGGGCTGTCCCACTTCTGACCCGACTGAGCACACCGTGACCGTCCTGCAAACATAAATCATACACAGCCCACATAATCACACACAGTCAGGAGCAAAGTATTAGAGAAATATGTATTAATAAAATTTACCTTTGAGAAAATGTGACCCCGAGGTCATGGTTAGAGTATAGCATCACATCTCAGCATGGATTCCTCTGGTAGTTCAAATATTTGAAATCAGTTTTGAGCGCAGTCATCTCCAGCTGCCAAAACACAGTGTTCCTCATATCGCTATACCATAACATAATATTATATGGCGCCATAATGTGATGGAATTTGGAAGAGGGAACAGAGGTGTCATGCCTCTTTGGATTTTCCCAGTATTCACTGGATAGCCTGGCAATGATTCACGTATTATAAAATTTATATAACCAAGTCATAATTTCAAAGAACATTTTTGTTTATTTTCATAAATGTGAAATAATGACTCCAGCTATTATCCATATCAGGACACATTTTTCTTCCTCTTTTATCTGCTGGTTGGGACAAATGAGTTCCGTCTGTTATTGTTTGAAGGGCTCTATATTAATATTGCAGAAAATTCTGAAAAACAAGATGATGAAACAAGCAGCAGATAAATACTATGAAATTCTGTGTTGTAGAAGAGATTCCTTTCATGTTGGATCAGTCTACAAAAAGTTTTATTCATATAGAAAGACTATAAAGAGATGCTGTTGATCAGTGATGGACTAATGCATTTATTGTGACACTATTCTAATCACTGATTTAGATTAAGATTGTTTTATCATCTGATTTACGGTAAATGATTTACAACAACTACTACACCTCTGTGTGGAAAAACACACAGGGAACAATCAGATGTTTAACCATTTAGATGCATGAAGACATGAAATCATTTACCAGCATGTAGACTGTACGGCAATTTGTCACGTTTTCTCCACTGGAAGAGCACTTTCGAGGGCACTTTATCATAGTTTGTCCTCTGGAAGGGCACTTTCGAGGGCACATTACCTCATTTTCTCCACTGGAGGGGCACATTACAGGGTGCTTCATCACATTTCCTCCTTCAGAAGGACCACACTTTTTCTTCTGGAAGGGCACTTTAGAAAGCACTTCGCATTTTTTTTCTCTGGAGGGGCACTTCAGAAGGCACTCAAACACGTTTTCTCCGCTGGAAGCGTACTTTAGAGGGTGCTTCACCACATTTTCTCCTCCAGAAGGGCACATTACTGAGCACTTCATCATGCTTTCCCCTCTGGAGAGGCATTTTTGAGGGCAATTCGCCATGTTTTCTCCACCTGAAGGGGTACTTTATAGGGCACCTCGCCACATTTTCTCCACTGGAAGGGCGCCTAATAGGGTGCTTAATGTTTCAGGCCTTTCTACCCACCCGCACCCCCCTCCCGAGTCCAGCAGTGCTGTATATTTGTCTTCACTTTAGTTTAGTTTGTGCCTATTTTTATCTACACCAAACACATATAGTCGCTTAATGCAGAGAAAGTGTTCAAGTGTTATGTCTTGAAAGGCCAGTCTATACAAATGTGGTGCAGTGCTTACAGTTCATTTTAAATACTCCACTCATTCTATGAAACCATAATCTAATGCATACAGTACCTGGTGCAAACTAAAGAGGAAAAATGTAACAGTGAGACATTTCCTGTATTTCTCTGGTTGGGTAAAATAAATAACTCTCTCTCCTTGAGATGTCGTAAACTTCACAAGCGGAGCCACAAGTTTTCAAGCCTTCAACTGGACCATTATTTTATTCCGGACGTCTCTGACAAACCTTTTTGCCAAATGAAAAGGCCCAAGCACATGTTACAGTATTTAAAGGTACTTTAATAAATCATTGACAAAGCAAACCATTCAGACCGGATTTTTGATCATGGAAAACTCGTGCAGTCCTGCAAGTATATTTAAACACTGTATATGTGCGCCTTGGGAGAAACTGAGACAGCAAAATTAGAAGAGGAAAAGCTTTCAGGCCTTCCAGCACTTTGTAACTAAACACACTATTGAAACAAATACTGTCAAAATGTGTCTCTGCTGTGTTTGCTTTTATATTACATTTAAACCAAATTTCCCTGCCGGGGCTCAGTAAAGGTTTATCTTTTCTTATTGATTCAAAACAGTCTTATTATTTGGTTATACCTCAAGCATACACATTGACATTAGATTTCAGACACTGAATCAGCAGTCTTCAGCCGTTGCGATACCTTCACTGACACGTCAGCACGGGAACTCCCTCTCCTCTTAGTAATCAGTGTCCATTTGAAGCAGATACAGCTCATTTAGCAAGATGCCATGACCTGAGTGACTCAGAGGTCTTTGCTTTCCAGACCTCAGGAATGTCTCACATTCCCTCAGGAGAGAGAAAGAAAAGAGAAAGAAAGAACGAGTGAGGTCAAATTTATGGCATGCAGGTAGAAGTGCACTCATATCTGTGATGAATAAGTTCATACGTGCATTTAAGGCACACAAATGCACAAACAAATACAACCAAATAACTATATCACACATTTCAAAGAAAATCCTCTTTGCTTTAATGAATTTAGCCAAAGGCATGTTTATTTAAGAGTGGAAAGGAGACGGTCTTTCCTGGAAATAGGATTGTTATGCCTGATGTTTACAAATGAATAAAAATGTCATTTGGTGAGGGTAAGGATACTAATCGTATTAATGGATACTGTGAAATGAATAATATCATCAGGTCTGCTGAGACTGTTACAATTCTAAATTGTACACTGTACACATCATATTGTAGTTGAATCGACATATTTTATATCAATATAAGGTAAAGGTTTTGAGCAGATGAAAAACTTAACTTTTTTACCTTTTCTTACCTTGATCATCAAATAAAAAGTTTCTATTTAGGTTACAAGAGCTTCAAAACAGCAAAGTTTGAAGGCTATAAGAATGCAGAATGTGGTAAAATTTAAGTCTAATTTATAGTAAAGTATAGTATTTACACTACATTTCATCCTTTCCTAGACTGCATTAATGAAACCATTTGATAAATCTGTCTTACTTTAAAGGTTTCATTGATGTTTTAAAAATGAAACTCAAATACAAAGTCTCTTCATTTTTAATATTTGGAAAATTGTTCCCATCAAACACATTAAGTTTTTAAAGCAGGACAGTGTGGCCATCAGTCGTATTCACGATTGTCTCACAGCATCTGTTTTCTCATTTTCTCGTCCTGGCAGATATATTACCTACTCAATATTATCAATCACAATATTGGAAGACTTGGAACTGAGTCTTTTGGGTCAAGTAAAAATGATGAGTCCCATCTGCAGATATATGCTGCAGTTACTTATGGTCTACTGGCGGGAGGATTTTATAAAACCAACAACTCAGCCTCTTAGATTAAAGAGCAGCTCCATTATCTGTGTGAATGAAATGTCTGATGCATAAAAAAAACAAAAAAAACAAAAACATAAGCTGGTCTGTGTTTTGTCAAAATTCTAATGAGTCCGGTCATGTCGGAGGCAAAGAGAAAAAGAGAAAGAAACAGACAGAGGAGGGGGATGCAGACACATCTGTGATTATACTTACTTGTGGGACCACCAGTGCTCTAGGAAGTGAAGTCCGCGAGCTTTGAAAACAAATCTTTCTTGACCCACGAAGAATCAGGTGAAGGGTAGCTCCTGGCGAAGCTGAAATAATTTCCTTTTTGTCAGAGTTTTAGAAAGCGTTGATACGTATGACCTCATGTTTTCCATGTTTGTGTTTGAATTGTATTACTACAGACAGGACATGGATTATTTAGAACTCCCCAGAAAGAACAGGATTACATGAGTACAGTGTTATTTGTCACTGTCACAGTTTGTAACTGAGTACCTCTAGTTTCCAGCGGCATGTCAGTCAAAGGCTAACTTAACTTTGTTCTTTCTTTTCTTTTCCTTCTTTCCTTTGCTGTATTGATCTTGTTTCTTTTCTTATCTTTCATTCTGGCCCTGTACATTCATGTTAGTCCCCACATCTACATGCACACTATACCATAACTTTTTCTTTCATTAACGCTGTAATATAAAATAAGCATCATCCACAAATGTTTGCAGGAAGTGACCAAACTTTATCTGCTTGAGTTTGTCTCTTTCTTTATTCTCACCTTGTTTCTTGTCCCTGACCCTGAGATCAAAAAGCCTGACCAGCGCTGGGTTACGTCAGCCGGTGGACCCGGGGGTCAGCTCCCCACATGGCGTCTCGTGACAGGATGACCGGACCCTGAGGACTGGTATCCACATCATCAGCCCGCGCAGGAAGCTGTGTAACAGCTGTTGACACCAGCTCATCAGTCAGAGTGCTGCTTGACTGGCCTTGTCTGTTCCAATTAGCTCACATGCTAATGTGCTTCACTGACTCCATGCCCATGATTAAGGACTCATTCATTATCATTCTGATGACAGGTTCATTGTATTTTGTGAATTGTAGTGTATATACAGTATGTGCATAATTATAGGGATAGTTTGGATTATCTGAAGTGGGTTTGTATGAGGTGCTTCGTCAGTGTATTACCTTTAGAAGATGCAGTTGGCATTCCTCCAGTTTGCAGAAGCTGCGGTGTAGTTCCAGCGTAGGAAACTGAGCAGAAAAGGCCCTCCTAAAAAGATTCATATCAGTTTAATGAAGTGTACACTGTATTTATAATATTTTCACAGCTTTACTTTGCTGTCAGACAGCCTTTTCCAATGAGTAACCACTGTTAAATATCGCTCTCTCCAAAGCCCCCCCTGTGTGCACCAAACCGGGATTCAACATTGATTTCTTGAAAATTAGTTGATATTGGATCTGAGCGTTTCAGACCTCTTTTCCCCCTCTTTTCAACAAGCTAAAATGCAGTTACAACATCAATATATCACAAAATACACATTTGTTCGGTCATTTTTATAATTCGTTCAGCTGTAGGTTACGCTGCGATTATGATTAGTGCGAAGGCATTTTCCAAGGTGAAATGTGATGTACACAAAGACTTAATTTGAACATATTTAACATGTCATATAAAAGGTCATAAATACAGAACTATGCTGCCGACAGGAAGCTTCCAGGACATCATAATAGAAGAAATTCTTAATGTAAAATAAAGAAATTGCACATCATGCTGTAGCCCAGAGGTTCCCATCTTTTTTCTTGCATTTCCCCTATTAGAAGCCAAAAAGTTCACACACCCCACCACACAATTATTATCAATTATTAATAATAATTGGGGAAGACACTTATAAAAAAGGATTCAAGTTGAATTTCAGTGAAATAAAGGTCAGTATGAAGGCATGTTTGTTTATTTTCCCTACCTGAATCATATTGAATCAACCTTGTTTCACTCTATATTTCTCTCCTGGTCATCTATGCCCCCTCTGCAGAGGCTCAACTACCCCCCCCCCCCAGTTTGGGAACTGCTGCCAAAGCCTAACAGGCACGTACAAGTACTTTTGGTTACTGCTTTTAGACTATCCGTTACAGCTTTGACTACTCTGAAATATCCGCACTGAAGCATAATATAAAGAGAGAGGGATTTGGATGTAGTTTCTTACTGAGGGTCCAAAGCCATGAGACTATTATTTGCACATTGCAGAGGATGAAAAATGTTACTCTTGCAAATCCTGGTGAAATGCTACCTAAATGTGAACATTCAATAAATGCCTTCAAGTGTGTTTTCAGTGGGAAAATGCTCTCTGGGACTAGACTCCTTTTGTAAAAACAGTAATTTTATCTTGCAGAACACAGGAGTTGCTGGTCCATCACTGCCTCGATCAGTTAGGTTGTTTTTAGCATTTTGTGTTTTTGGTGTTTTCAAGGGTAAGCCCAGATTCACCAAAGTCACACAATAACACAGACAAACCGACTGTTCACGGCAGCAGTGGATGAGCAACTCCCGGGCTCTGCAAAGTAAAATTCGCCCATGGATTTTGGTTTGGAGAAATGCATCATTTGGCTTATAAAATGGCGGTTTCCTGTCAGAAAAGGCTCTCTGAGGGCAAAATAAAGCAGTGAAAAGATTCTAAATATAGAGTACACTTAAACTGATTCAGATTTTTTTTCAAGTGGACCTTTTTCAAGTGGCTATTCTCCTGCTGCTTCTCCAACTGGAGTCGGTTTTTCGTCCAACATTTAGTCGAGAGATGAATTCACACTTTGTTGCCAACAGCTCCCAGTTGTTACAGTTGTGTCCTGAAGCAGATGCGTCGCAACAGACCATGTATTGTACTCAAGACGTCACCGGTGGTCTGAGTCGAGACCACATCCATATTGACCCATCATTGTCACGTCATTTTGTTGATCAAAACATGTCGTCTAACAAAACAGAAGACACATTGAAAATAAAATCTGAAAGCAATCTGAAAGCAGGTGTGTGACCGTATATGAACTATTGCTGCACTTATGTTGCCTTCGCTATAACGTGTGGTTGACAAAAACATAAAACTGAACTGTGGCGTGCATTAAAGATAACTGGAGACAAAGAAACAGCTTATATTTTATGAACATATGAACTTTATATGTGCCCACAAGTTTGTTTGTATGTGCATAATGTGGCTGGCATCAAAGAGATCTGAACACACAACAAGGGCTTTAGCAGGAACACATTCACCAAACCTCCATATGGCACCAGTTTGTTTTCCCTTAAATGACTCCGGCTTTATCTACACTGCGCTGTCTAATCTGATCTGCTCTCCACCAAAGTCACCCACATTCAGTTTACACTAAAAAAAATAAAAACAGGCTCCAAGTCATTTCAGAGTAAACATGCAGACTGTGACATTGATAACAGCTTCCTCTAATCTGATCTTATCATTTTCCATGTAAATAATAAGAAAACAGTTTGTCCCTATTTATGAATGTTTCCAAAGAGATGGAAAAAAAAACTTTTTCACACAACAATGGAGAATTGTCAGCTTTGCGTTGGCTGTGTTAATAACCCCCAGACAAGCCAGACATTTAGTCAATCTTTAAACATATTTCATGTGTTAGATATCTGCGGGTGCTATTTGGACCCGTCTGTCAGTTTCCATTTTGCTCACGGCCCCTCATAGTGTGGCTCCCCTTCAGATCACATCAGGCTGCCTAATCAACAGTTTCCAGATCTACAAGGAAACACGCAATCAGCGATGTTTCAGTTCCCCTCACCAAAGTTAGCCTGTGTGTGATTAAATACACCATATGGTTCAAGGAGAAAAGTTAATGTGCTTTTTGTATATTTACATGAAAGTATGCAGTGAGGGTTCAGGTTTAAGTTCCTGAATGTGGTTGTTTGAGCGCAGATAGGCATGCAGAAGTTATAAATGGCATGATGTCATCAAAACGTATTTACACTAATGTGGTCAGCAGCCTGTCCTAATACAAGCCAAGTGTTTCCATGATGGGTGCTAACCTCTGACTAAAACATTACAGTGGAAAGTTTTAAACTTAAAGGTAACTTAAGAGTAATAATCAGCAATTTTAGGAAATGTGTTGAGCTTATTTCTTCTTTTAGATGAGAAGATTGATACCACCCTCATATCTGCCCATTAAATATAGAGGACTGTTAGCTTAGCAGAAAGATTGGAGGCCCTGACAACATCACGGTGACAACATGAAGTTACTGTTCCCACAAAAGAAATCGTCTGAGGTCATGAAAGCAGAAGTACAGATTCAACTTCTTTTGAAAAAGTACAGGCTCTGAAATATAGTCAGTATCAAATATAAAAGCAAAAAGATGCCCTCTGAAGGACATCTCTCCTGGCTGTTTCTGTGCAGAGCTAACTGAACCTCATATTTTCTCTGCAGTCGAATCTCCCTCTCTTGTCTGTTTCATCTTGTTATGTCTTTTTCTTATTGTTGTCTGTGACAAACTGATGGATACACCAAGGAAACATCTTTTCTACGTGTCATTGGTTGAAAATGGTCCTGATGTTTGGAAGGTGCCTGCAACGGTGCAAAATAAACACAATAATTTCTCTCAAATGCATTAAAACTGAAACTGCAAGACAGTTTTAAAAATGTAAGAGTATAAAGTACAGATAGTGTAAAATTAAAAAGTTTTCTAAAAAATAAATACTACTTCTTTGCAAACTACAGTAACAAAGTATCTGCATTTTGTTACTTCCCACTCCAGCACAGCACAGCTCCTTGCAAAACCACCAGTGATCATTTTTATTCTTTGGCTTTGACCAAACAGTCAAGGTAAAACATGGTAACTGGTGAGATTTGCAGATATTGGTTGGTGGGTTTTATCACAGTAGCCTGGAACTGCAGACCCACAAACATCAAAATATTGTATGTTGACACATTTTTCTACGGGTGTATGTGCACAAGGCTTGGACTGTGATGATCACCAGTAGATTCTTCAAATATTAAAAAAAAATAATACTTAAAAAAACAACAACTTTATAGTCTTTATAGTAATATTCACAGTGAAAATGCCATTTGGTTAAAAAAAGGCATGTATTGTAGTAATTAGCTCAGTTAATGACACCTGGCATAACTGGTCATCCTCCAAGTCTCATGCTAATTATGGCAGGACATTTGGCAGCTTAAATTCTTTTTGTAAACAATGTTTGCACATTCTCACATATGGTTGTTGCACCTATAAATATACGAGCATCAGGAGGGCTGCTATTTATCTTGGCTGGGAGTAAAAACAAGTTGAGAGCAAAGAGTTGCAGCGGGGGTGGAGAAGAGTGGACAATAAATCGCTTCCTCCGGTTAGCAAGAAGTCACATCCAAAACCTGCTGCAAAGAACGTGTCAGGAGGTAAGTCAGCATTGCTTCATTAGCTCGGTCAAAAACGCTGCACAATTCAAAAATATTACAGATTTTAGACTCAGACTTCAGACTCAGATTCATTAGTGCTTATTATGATGAATCTCTGACAAAAGGCACGCGAGGAAGAGACAGGAATGTACTGTAAAACTTTAGAGAATCAACATAAATATGCTGAAATGAGTAGAGCTTTTCTCCCCTCTTTTTACTTCATAGGAAAGAATGTAGTATATTGAGGATTTTAACAATGCCTTTCATCTTAAGTGAGTAACACAGTACTATTGCTCTGTCATTATAATGGTATGGTTTGGTATGTTGTCTTACAACCACAATGCCCAAAGACAGCATGACAACATGATTATCTAAAATCTGGTTCTAGTCATGTCACATGCTAATATGTGAACAGGAAAAAAACTTCATAAAATTTTTTAAAAATGTATGGTTATTGTGTAACATAGTATAGGAGAAATCTGCAGTTTAAGGGCTACTAAAGGTGATAATAAATTACCTTAAAACTTAGAAAAATACAAAGATTTCTTAAGCTAATGTCTGGGCGCAACATTATAAATACAGAGCAATAAAATAAAGAGCATGAGAAAAAAAATACCCAAACAACATGCCATGACCAACCCGACAAACCAGATCCCAACATGAAAGAAAAGTAGATACTGAAGTGGCGTCTGGGACAATATTTTCCACTGTCATCCAGACACGAAACATGGAAATTTACCATTACAAAAATGTGCTCTTGGTATTGTGCAACCCACCCGCAATTTTCAGACACTTTTTCAAATTTCTGCATTGTAAATCTGTCAGTATTAATTACCACTTTTATTCCTGGAAGGAACACTTACAGAAATATTTATGTATTTGCAGATTTTTCCATCCAGCATGTGACAGCAAGTGCGTAATGATAAAATAATACAGGCTCCTCATGCATAGTCAAGGACCAACGTGCTTAAAATTTAGAGAAAAGCATCATGGGGCAGAGGAAGACTCCCTCATAGGATCTAGATCAACCTCTGCCCATATGCTGATAGTTTTAACTTTGCTTTAATGAGGACTCCACGGTAGTAAAATACCCTCACTGATGAAGATACTTAAGATGAGCACCTGCTTATTAAGTACAGATCAGGGGGATTAGACCAGATATACAGCAACTGTGTTGACCTTTTGGCTTGTCATGGTTTGCATTTTGATGTCAAAAACACTTTTATTCAGCAGCTTTAAATCTACAGTCACCTTCTGGTTTGGCAGAAAAAGAACAGGGATAAATTGAAGGGAACTTCAGAGGTGTGTGAGCGCTTCTAATAAGAGTTCGGAGACCGTCTTTTTCCCAGAGAATGGAAACAAAGCGCAGACATGCATCACATTAAAGGAAACATAATATAAAGTTCACCCCGCTGCGAAGAAGCTCTGTTACATCTGCTGCTGGTGTGGGGAACGTTTCCCGGCACTGGGCTGAAACCGACGAGCACTTACAATGGGAAACAGTCACATTTCCCTCAAAGTATAGTGACATGCATGAAATACTTTCTCACTGTCCCATGAAGCACTGTAAATGTCATCACCTCCCACACAGCATGTCCAAGAGACGAGTGCATGAATGGCGTTCAATGTGTGACATTCTGCGTGCGTTCTTTATATTCAATGAAGCTAAGATTCCTTATATTTTGTTAGGAATGATCAACAAATTTTGTTAAACTCAAAAGAAGAAGGAGAGATTAATGGATTTATATATGCTCTAACGCAGTGGTTCTCAACTTGGGGGTCTGGACCCGCCAAGGGGGTTGCAAGATAGTTTCCAGGCATCACCAGATGGTGCACAATAAAATAAAGTATTGTGGCATGCAGCTCTCAGCAACATCTGGACCTTAATGACATACAACGTAAGAGACAAGAACTCAAAAGTATGCAAAATGAAACTCTGTGTAAGTTCACTCAGACCTTAATGCTTCATTCATTCACAATTTTCTATCTCACTTTCAGTCTTCCTGCTGATTATGGGGGTCACTTTTTCTTTTAAACCGATCAGACCGTGCCGCGATTTCCATCAGCCACTCACGCTGCTGTCACACTTTAAATCAGTTCTCTGATCTGCTGTCAGCCGTCATTTTGTACAGTCACTGCTGTCTTCCTCCGCTGCATTCACCTGTTGTTCCTCAGATCCAGTGCCAAGTCGAGCTCATCTGAAGTCCACTCCTCACCATGTCCCCATTTTAAACATAATCTTCATCTCATCACCACCATCACAAGTGTGCAGACTCCACAAGGGGGTTTTCTGTTCTGCTACAGCTTCATCACACCCTTAAAGTACAGTACATATGTCTATGTAATATATACCATGATGGGATCCAATCATCAAAGACTTCTGTGCACACATCAAATAAAAAATAGTTCTTCACTCAGGACACATGTCTCCTGTTTGAAATACAGCAAAAATACATATACCCCCCTGGCCTGTAAATATCTGCTTTCTCTCCAATATAATGGGACTAGATGGCACTTGGCTTGTGGTGCTCAAAGCACCAATAAAATACATTTGAAAAATTCTTATGTGTCAGTGTCTCTGTCCAAACATCATGGCCCCACTACTCAAGGTAATACGCAGACCTTGTTGTAAAAAGTTTCATGACAGATCTACATTCTTTCTAGTAAAAGGAAAGTAGTTCTGGTAGATTTTTACTGCAGGAAGAAAGTCGTTCCGACATGACACTGCATGTGTGTGAACTATCTTGAGTAACTGGAAAGAAACAGGAAAGAGAGGAAAGAGACACCAGTTTTGAACTTTTCAAATGTTTTTTTTTTTTTTTTATGCTTTGAGCACCACAAGATAAGTGACATTCAGTTCCATTATAGTGGACAGAAGGCAAACATCTCTACAACTGATGTCTTAAAAATTCTGCAAGTCACACCAAACAAAACTAGATGGATAAATGGCACTACAGGCAAGGAGAGAGATCTGTAAAATTGAGTTTGGTGTGAACTGTCCCCAAAATAAACCACTCAGTCCCACATGCATGATGGGAAATAAGGGTATTTTAGACTGAGGGAAGGTTTTTACATTACATTTTCTTTATAACAGATTTTATTGAGTGTGATAGTCATGGTACACAGTTTTGCAAGCTATCACACAGACCAACTACTATGGAGAGATGCCTTCTCTGAAAAAGTATTCCAGCTCAAGACAGGAGACTGGGCAGAAAATGGACACCGTGTCTCAGGGTGGGTTACCTGAAAGCCCAGCAGCAGTGCCATCAGCTGAGAAATGGAAGGCAGTGGCGTTTCAAATGGAACTCCAACAAGGCTTTGGAAATGTCACCCTGACTTTCTGCAATATAAAAAGGTTGAGAACCACTGCTGTAACAAATGGAAAGATGGAATAGTTTAGAACGAATGCAGAGAGAGAGAATCTAAGACCTCCTGCTCTCTCTTTATGTGAACATTATTATTTTTTTGTTATTCCATGTAAAGTAACTTCCTAATTGCAAGGATGCAGGGAGTTGAAATTCCACAGGAAGGATGTTTTTCAAGGTTGAGATTGATCAATATTTATAATCAAACCACTAGAAGCCACAGTAGAAAGAACAGTTGATGCACAAAATGCTCCCCAAATTAGTAAAAGCACTGCAGGTGAAATACAATCTTACTTGCTGACGTGTGTGACAAACTTGTTGACAACTTTGCTATTTGAGTTGCTGGTTTGCGTGTGTGTGTGTGTGTGTGTGCTTGTGTGTGTGTGTGTGTGTTTGTCTGATTTGGAATCGGTTTGCCTCCATCCAGTAATTGGGTCCAAGCATTTGAAGCTGATATCAGATAAGCAACTAACAGTCTGCTCACATCTCTACGCTCACATACCGAGATGAAGGACACAAGCATTGGCAAAAACATGTGCCTACCATGAACATACACACACACTGGACATGCAGACTCTTGGTGCCTATCGATATACCTTCTCCTGTTGCATGTAATTGTATTTGTATGTGTATTAATGCCCCATTTAAAGTCTCTTTAGTAATGGACCTGAGACAGACATCAAAGAAGTGTTTTTAAAGCAGTGCCATATGAGAGTACACTTCAATCACTGATTTCTCAAGTATAACCAATACAGGGAGGAAAAAATCTCTTTTTTACCATCTGTTAATGAGGATATCAGATCAGTCTCCTTCTTTAAAAATGTGATTCCAGGTGATTCTGCCCTCCACTATGTCAAAGTTAATTAATACAGATTTACATCTCCAGACTCCTCTTTCTAATGACTAAGACTGGAGCGCTTTGTACTTGTTAAAAAGAATCTTTCAACAAGATAAAATTAAATTCAAGGCAACTTAATTAATCTTTGTAGTCCCTTTTCTCTTGGCACAGTGTAATTGAAAGTGTCCTAGTTTCATAGCTCTCTGATAATAAAATTAGTAAGATGGGTAGAAAGCTCAGCTGCGGGACTGAATCTGAGGCTGGACATTACATGCATTGATGTTCCAGGGTTACATGTTAACTTCCAGAGGAAACGTAAACTCCCTGTAATGACCGTGTCATTATGGAGCACCCGGTGATTCATTCACGTCCCTCGTCCAAGGAGCAGTTTGCTTCTAAAAACACTGCAGCAGAATGACAGATATTATCTTTCAAGAGTTATGATGCCTCTCAGTGCCAACAGTTTAATCCTTGTTCTTTGTGCTTTCTTCTAAAAACTGGCAAATATACTATTTTTTTGTTGTGAAGCACATAATCCATCCATGACTTACCCATCATCACCACTGCATCCCCAATGCACTTAAAATATTGTTACACACCTTAAAGCAGCTTTAGTAAATATGCTCACATTAACAGTGGATACAATGACCACCTTTCTGTGAGGTGAAAGGTGTCATTCTCTGAAAATTTTCCCCCAACTGTGCAGTTCCCCTCTGACCATGGTTTGTTTTTTAGCTCACTGCTTTGGTTTTACTGCCTGAAACTTGATTTTTGTTCAATCTTGTGGCTGTAGTTAGTATTGTTTCCAGATGCAGCCTCTTATCCTAACCCGACTCAGTAACCCTCCTCATGTCTACACCCAACCCAAACGATCAAAACCAACAAAGGCAACAGGCACCAGCCAATCAGAGTCAGAGTAGGGTGGGTCATGTGTTGGGCAGTGACATATTACTCAGAAACTTATTGCTGTAATACTATCACTTTACCCAGTAATAATTGGTGTAAAGGACTAGAATTTCTAAAATAGTAATTATATAACAGTTACTAATCCAAGTAACTAAGTTACTGAGTTACTTTTTGACCTAGCTAGGCTATCTTATCAATCATTTGAAGGCCACACACAGACTTTGTTTTCTCCACAGCCGACATCTGGACAGCTAGCAACAAAAGCTCTCCTGGTTTAACAGTTTACGGGATCAGCAGTTTCACTTTAGAGCACAACAAGGCTGCCAACAAGCTACAAAAGCAAGGTAAAGTACAATGTATAATATAATGCATAATGTAACTAATTACTTTTGATACCAAGTATACATATTATTCTGCTTTGTAAAGGAGCAATTAAAAGCAATAAGTAGTTATGTAAGTAATTTAAATTAAAAGTTAAAATTAACTTGTTACACTTATTTGTCCAGCACTGGTTAGGACTTCGCCATCCTGGAGAAAAAAAAAATTGCTTGCTGTACACGACCTCCCCAGCACTCGAGAGCAGTCAGACAAAGTTACCAGTTAGGGAGTCAACATGGTGGATCATTTATCTGCTGAGTCAACCACTATATATAAAAAAAGACAATGAATATTGGATTAGAATGCACAGTATGTATTTTTTTTCTGCTAGAGCTTTATCTCACATCAAAACAATAACAAAAGGCGCAGTTTAATGATGTTGTGAAATGGCGTGGGATCATCAGTGTTGTTGTCTTCATTGCTGAACAATCACCTGTGCCAATTTAAAAAAAACTTCTATCTGAAGTATGTGTTTCCGTGGAAGATATAATGATGGGGTGACCAAATGAAACACACAATTTCCTTGAATAAAATTTCATATTTCTCTGAAAATGGTTGTAAAACTTTGGGCCAATGTAAGTACACCAGAACAACAAGCTGTTTTTTAATCTTTAGCAGTCACAAGATGGATAGAAACAAGACTTGAATTATAATGTATCATCTTTAAATATGCAAACATTGTGATTACAGCTTGTTACTGGCCCCCAAGTGGCCAAAATTATGAATGCAGGATTAAATGATTATGACTGGGGGGCAGAAATCAGAAAAGATCAATCTTTCAACACAGGCAAACAGCAATATTTTCCAAAGTGTCCAAGTGTTTAGTTAAGTAAACCAGTTTGCATTAATTTGCATCTATGGCCTATGGATTTCTTTATCGGTTCTTAACCATTTCTCTCAAAAGTTTGTCTTTATAATCTGTGTTAATTTTCCAGCCTTTCAGCCATACTATACAGGTTCACTGCAGCCTTCATCACAGACAGGCTGTGGTCTTCAAATACTGCTAACAGTCCTCCTGTGTCTTAAGTGTTATGGTCTGCTGCCACGCATCTTATTAGATACTGAGGGAAAATACAGACAAACCAAAAACCTAAATGTTGCCCAACATGTCAGCAGAGTAAAATTTAATGTTCAAGCAGCATTTGTTCTGCACAAACAACCACACCTGCCCCTGAGCTTCAGCTCCAGTTTCACTTCAACAATCCCACCCTCGTCTGTGTTCCCGCAGAAATCCGAAACCCTACTTATATATTTAGAGACAAGCGGCCGCTGTCAGCGTAAAGTATTGCCAACCTTGACACCTGGGGTCGATGGCAATGGCCGCAGTGGTCGACTCTGATATGTGTGTGTTCTGCCCTTGTTTGCATGCATCTAAAAACAAACAGAATATTAATTCTTTGCGTGTTTTGAAGTCGCCATAATGAAGTGTTTATTTTCTGTCGGCTTGGAGGAGTTATCCTCCTATGTGCCTTCACAGCATGCTTAGCAGTGGCCTGGTTTCACACAAGTTACAACTTCAGAGAGAATAATATGTAAATATCAAATTAAGTCAAGATTTTTTGGTGTCTCACTGCCAATCATCCAAGCAACAATAAAATGGCTCTTGTGATTACTTTTTTTAAGAACCCATTACCCCATGGGTTTATTCTGAGAAATGCCCATGTAGATCTTTTTTTTTGTCTTCATCTTTAATACTGTATGCCACTAATGTATCCATCTGATTTAAATACATGTTTTCACTTTCTTTTAGTCTTGTTGTGTTTTTGAGTGCATTTTGTAAATGTATTTTGTCAAGTATAGCCTCTCCTCAGCGGTTCCTTGTATCCTGAACCGACTCTACATTTTTCTTGGCTTCAATCTCACCCCCTTGAATCCAACCTTGATCCAGTTACTGTGGTGTTTAAGGCCCTGCTACCTCTGCTAAAGCGATTCATTTCAGCCTCCTCTGCTACTGTAACCAAAGAGGAAAAAAACTTATTAAAAAAAATGAAGAAAGTGTGGAGATGATGAAGAATCAAGGTAAGAGACAAGTTTAGGTAAATGCTGCTCATTATCTTCTCCTCCTCCGCTCCTTCTCGCTTTTCAGTCAATCACTGGAGGAGAGGAGGAGAGGAGACACTCCCAAACTAACTGCCCATTGGCCCATAGGCATTTTGGGAGATTTTAACAATTGAGTAGGGAGGGAGGGAGAGAGCAAAAAGTCAGTGGCAGCGTAGAGGTCTTTGAATCATTGGTCCAGGCCTGTCGACAGGTGGCAGAGGGAGAGGCTTGGTGACGTCCAGTCCTTCAGAGAAAAGACAGAAAGACAGAGAGTAGAGGAGGAGAAAGTTGAAGAAAACCCTCAAGGGTAAGGCAACTTTTTGATTTTGTCCTCAGTGATTTAAACATGAAACTTTATTAGTATTGTCCTCAATATTCCTTTTGTTATTGAAGGTGATTTAGATTAGTGGAAGTTATATTATCCAATTAATTTTTATTGTTAAGTTCTGTGTCATCTGAAGTAAAACTAAACATATAGACTAAATGGAAGTAATATTTGATGACTATCAAGAGAAAAAATGGCTGTTAATGTAAAGTTGTTGATTGTGTTAATGTGCTCATGAGAGTGTTCTTGTTTATTTCTTCACAATCTCGTAGGGACCAATTACGTTTTTTCTTCCCTTTTGGCACTCTTTCTTTCTCTCCATCAGTCTTTTTCACACGAAAAGATCTGTCTTCGCTCTCTCTCAGCGTGTCTTTCCCTCCCATCTCTATTTCTTTCTCTCCATCTAAACATCCCTCAATCTAACTTGACACCTGGAACTTATCAAGTGTCCCGGCCATGACTGAAGCTGCTCTCATGTTAGTTTGGTTTTGCATGGCAGCACTTTGTCTGTGCAAAAGATGCTGGTCAGCGATAAACACTGAACTGTGATGGGGTTTGACACACTGAATCAGGTTATGTGAGCTCTGTTGTAAAGTGTTGGTGCTCAGTGTAGAGATGTTAATGGTGCATCTGGTAAAGGTGAAGTTAGTTTATTTATTTAATATACTGCTGTATATCGGGAATTTCCTCTAAGGATTAACAAAGTCTTATCTTAACATCGAATAATACATCATGATTTGTTTGTATGTAATATTTTGTTTTTTTGAATCTGCAAAGTTACTAATGATAAAACTCTTCACTCTTTCCCTCTGAAATGTAATGCAGTAGAAGTATGACGTAGCAGAGAATGGAAATACTCATGTATACAAGTAACTCAAAAATGCACTTGAGTATTTATAATATTTGAGTATTTCCACTTTTCAGTGGCAAATAAAGTACTTTTTACTTTACAATATTTATTTAAAAGCCAGCTACTTTACAGATTAAGATTTTACCTAAAAAGTATAGACTCATTTTAGAAATATGATGTATTGTTATAGATTAAATAATTAAGATACTACTTTACTAAGCTTCAACTTGACATTAACATTATAACATTAAAGCACCACTACCAGGGACAGTATAATGAGTACTTTTACTTCAGTAGCAATTTGAATGAATGACTTTTATTTGTAGATGAGTATTTTTCTAGTGTGGTGTTGTCACTTTTACTTTGTAAATGATCTGAATACTTCCTCCACCACTGGTATATATATATATATATATAGTTTTTGTAGTGGGTTGCTGAATGTATGGTATCAAACATAAGGCTCGTAGGCCAGAGCTGGCCCACCAAAGCATCCAGTCTGGCCCACTGGATGACTTTGTGAAGTGTAAAAGTTGCAGTGAAGTCAATAATTCCAATTTATATAAATAAAATACACTGCTATTCCTGATTTATATTGTTGCTAATCATCTAATCCTTTGTGTGTTTTCAGAATGTTTCACTTCTTCACAAAAAAATAAAAATAAAAATAATGGAGGTGTTGTTATTTTGAGGTTATTATGCGATGGTCTTCCTGGTTTGCCCTGCTTGAGTTCAAATTGAGCTAAAATGAGTTTGACACTCCTAATGTAATGTAATTAAAAATACAATTACAAAAGAGATTTCAAATTTGGATCACTTAAAAAGAAAGCATGACTATATGGCATATTAAACAATGTTATTTTTCCCTTTGGAGCAGCTGTGACAGCCTTTAATTCTAGCAAAAAAATGCATTTCAGAGGTATTATTTATGATTTGTATATCCAGTTAATATCCACATTGTATTGTAGATAATCCAATATTGTCTGTCAACAAAGCTGCCAGCACTAATTTTCCTTTAAGATAACAACATAAATATCTGTAATGATACATGCTGGGGTGATGGATGTCCTCACAGGGCTGTCGATCCAGTAGATTTACCTTTAATGCTACTGTGCTGGCTCGGGGAATACACAGAAGCCCTCTCGCGAAATGAGCTACAGATGTGGGCCCTCAGCCATGCAAAATGATAGAGAGAGAGAGGGAGACAGAGAGAAGGAAAGCGAGAGACAGAGCCCTGAGTGGGTGGCTTATAAAAAGTGTTCAGATTGCATAACGAGACTCCTTTCACAGAAACCTCACACTCCAGTCGAGTTTTTTCATTTGCTTTCACTGATTGAAAATGACCCCCAGGCACACGAAAGCTACTCAAAACACATTTTTATTATTTCAAAAACTTATCTCTGTCTCGAACTTTAAGCTGTTTTAATAATGCTCGGGTTGTGCTCTGCTTTTTCGTATCTTTTCAGATGGTTAGGTTTTCATCTGACAGCCCCACTAAGGGGAATGGAGCCTGTATGGGTTCTGACGAAGCGAGGTCCTTATCGAGGTCTACTTGTGGTCTGTGTGGCAGCAGGAGGCAGACAGAATCATGAAGATATGAGCTCTGCTCTCAGACGATAATTGCTTTCAGCTTCGTTTTATTCATTTTCGTTTCCCCGTTCTGTCTGCAAGCTGCTGCGGAGGAAGGGAAGGAGGAACGGGAAAGGGACGTCCACAAGTTTGCAACCGCACATAAAGGCATAATCGTCCTGCTCCTCTGGAGATGTGGCTTTAAAGTTTAGTTTCCCATTAAATAAGCAATATGTAACAATTTCATGTCCAAAAATGAGTGTTGGAGCCAAAATAGCAAATTGGATACATAGGCTGTATATTAAATAGGTTGAAATCTTATTTCATTAACATTCTTTGGTTGAGGCAGTTTTTTTCCCCACCCCCTTCTTAAATCAGTTGTAATTGGACAAAATCAAGTGTCCTACACTGTAGTCGATCAGCTGCTTAGAACTGTCAGCTGTTTGCCAATGTGAAGTTAAACCCATTAAAAGTTGCAAAAGGATGCCCGCACAATGTCTAACTTGCAATATATAATTTATTTGCAGTGTTTCAGTACTAGACCTTCATCAGGCAAACTTTGGTCTAAAGCCTGTTATCCTGAAAACAAATTTTCACTGCTTTTCTTTGCTGTCAGCCTTTTCCAATGGAGAACTGAAGCGTCCGTCTTTGCTTTCTTCAATGCCACCAGACTCCTTGGGGAAAAAAAATGTTTTACCCCACAAAAAACTGGAGTTGTTGGTCTTCACAGTCTTGATCTGTTAGTTTGTTTTGTTTGTGTTATCGTGTGACTTCTGTGTTTTATCACATTATTTCAGATCCAAACTAACTACTACTAACTACTTACCATGGCTCAAGGCAGAGGTACACCAGCAGCTCCAACGTCCTGCATGATAAAATTGTGGTTGTGAAGCGTGCAGAGACGGTGGCTTCAGTTCTCCATTGGAAAAAGTTGTCTAACGGCAAAATAAAGCAGTGAAAATGTTTTAAATATAGCATACACTTAAATTAATACTGATTTCTGTGATGTAAACTTTTTAATTTGTGGAATTAATTGCCTAATTTTCATAATAAATGTTATAGGAACGTGAACAAAAACTGAAATTGGGTTCACACTCATTTCTAATACTTTTTAAATGCTTGCTGTTTTGTCCATGAGCTCTAAATTCCACAATCTGAATGATACAGCGGAGTTTCCAAAGGCTTTAAAACCTCTCTTCTTGTCATCCTCAGCCTTGTATGTTTGGTCCAATGAGATTTGTCTTGAGTTGAAACCTGGCGAAACAGTCAGCCTTTTGTCTGAGTCTTAATGGCTCTCTAGAGAGGATAGGGCAAAGGTGCACAGAGCGAACAAGTCTTCTTCTTCTCCCTGTCTCTCTGTATGTATCTGCATTCCCAATACAAGTGTTTTTTTTTCTGCAGCTGTTTGTCTTTGTTTTCACTGGTGGTCCTCCCCTCCCTTTGTCTGTTAATCCCAGTATTTAATGCAACCACTGTTTCCAGAGCATAAAGCTTGTCAAGAAAGCCTTCAGTGAAATGCGTCTGTGGATCCAGACAGTATTGTCTCAAGGTGATTAAATTGTCTGTTACCTTTGCAGAAAATCCCTCCCTGCCTCGTCTCTGTAAGCTGTAAATGACAAGTTTCACACACATACTGTACACACATGGGCTTCTTTCTCCCATATAAAAGAGTGAACACACATTAGCAGGTAGTCAACAAACATTTTACAGGCCCTTTGGCATAGCTCCGCTTTGACATCGAGAAGTTATTGTCAGGAAGGAATTTTTAACTGTGTTTATGGACATGTTGAATTTTACTTGAGAGGGTTTGAAAGCCAGGTTGAAATGCTATCTGCTCGGGTCCTGTGCAGAGTGAGAACGTCCACTGGGCTGAAGCCGGCCCGTTCTGTTTTCCTGCTTTATCCTGTGGTCCTTATGCACATTGTCTAATGACAGTCAACAGGCTTTAGATTATTAATGTGCTGGGCACTGATGCAAGAATAGAGTTGAACATCTTTATGTCACTGATCCACTGGAAAGCATCCAGTAAATCCAGTCTGCTCTCTCAAAACTTTCTGTCCTGATTTTCGTCATGATGACAGCTACTTAATGCTCCATTCATCATATTTCATTCAGTGGTACCTTTACTGTCATTTCGCTGTCCAAAGACCATCTGCTCCATTCATCTCTTTAATACTTGAATATATATCAAGCCTAGTCCCGGGCGCTGCACAGTGGCTCCTAATACTTAGAATGGGTCAAATACAAAAAAACATTTACTATGTTGTACTGTGTATGACTGATAAATAAAGTTTATTCACCATACAGTACACCACACTAGATCCATCCACCACTGATTTATTTATCCATCCATCTATCTTTGCAACTATCCATACATTCAACCATTCATTCATCCATGCATCATCCATCCATCCATTAATCAGAACATCCTACCACTGATCGATCCATCCATCCATCCATCCATCCATCCATCCATCCATCCATCCATCCATCCATCCACCCCTTAATCCACTAATTCCCAAAGTCCCCACTGGCCCTCCTCATTGGTGGACGGTGAAAGCCCTGCAGGTGGGCCTTGAGAGGTCACGAAAAATAAATAAGAATGTTTTAAAGTTATAATTTCATAAATGTGAAATCACCATGAAATATTTGATGATTTTTTAAAGTAATCATGGGATTTAGATTATGAGTTATTCTTCACATCAGAACCTAAATTACATCTCGTCTTGTGTGATGATCAAAGCGATTAAAGGTTTGGATGGGTCACACAAGATTTTCCAGATTTCAAATTATTAAGGTTGGAATTCATATATTTATTAATCCATCCATCTGTCATCTTTCTGTGCATTCCTCCATCTATGCCTCAACTCATACATTCCTCCATATATTTATTCATCCATCCATCCATTCATCAAAACTTCCTTCACTCAGTATCTTCATTCATTAATGCATGAATTTATTAATTTATACATCCACATATTTATCCTTTTATTCATCAACTCACTGATTCAATTAACCCTACATCCATCCACCACTGATTCATTTATTAACCCTTTAACCATCTGGTTACACATCAGTCCATCTATCCACCCACCCATCTTTCTACACATCCATCCATCATCCATCATCCATGCATCCATCCATCTATCCATCCATCCATCTCTTTGGCATCAAGTCTCCAATATAACTGCACCACTTCCCCCTCTATAACCCATTTCCTCTCTCCATTAATCCCTCCATCTGTCTTTCTTTCCCACACCGGGACTTTCAGGAGTGGCCCTCGGCTATGCTTGGAAGGTCACAGTCCTATCACCTCCAAAAGAAATAAGAAAAGGGCCCGAAAACAGCGAGCATCGAGTAAAACCTTGACAGGGAGCTATAAACATGCTTGTTAAGCATCTCTGCGCGCCAGTGCTCAGTGCCATTCCACACAGCCATAGTATACGGTCTATAATATGGCTAACTGTGAGGCTGTCACTGATTCAAACACACTCCCTCCATCACTCCCTCTATCACATATTCACTCCCTCTCACTCACTTCATCTCTCTCTCTCCTCAGTTTCCTTTTAATCTCTGTTTCCCCTGTACTTTCCAGTCTCTCTCCATCTCCTTCTTTTAATGTCTCTTTTACTTCATCTTGGTTTGCCCTCCAAAGTCTTGGCCATTGATAAAACACCCTCTAAGGCTTTGACCACCACAAAGGGTTAAAAAAGCAATTTCCCAGTGATGTCATGGCTTGTATTTCTTGCACTGGCACCAGTTTCCAACCTCAGGCTTTTGACCAGCAGCAATCAAAAAGACAGCTAAAATAACTAAAGAGGGTCAACCATATTGAGTTTGGACTAGTCAGAAACAGGTTGTGGTAATTATACATCTATTTCTCTGCTTAAAAAGGACCAGACAGTTCTGAATCACAGAACTGCTTGAGTTACGTTCTGTGTAAATCACCAGAGTGAAGATTCATAAGCCAAAGTTTATTTTGCTTTGAAGCAGCTTTCAAGTAGCTATTAAAACAGAGAAAACCCTTAACACACCGCTCAAAAGGTCAGGTATCCTCCCTGCTCAGAATCTCCGTTAATCTGATAATGGTTTCATCATGGTGTCCGGAGGATTGGCAGGTTTAATGTCCACTTGCTGACATTTTAATGTTCTGGCCAGTGCTGTCTCGCGGTCCAGCGGGATTTTTAGGATCTGTTTCTTTCTGGTTCTCTGCACATTTTCTTCTTTTCCATCTGTTTTAGTCTTTGATGCGCAATGAACAAATGTTTGGGTTAAAAACATCAGAATAAATTCACAAAATGACAAAAAACAGTGAAGCAGAACAGTGGCCTCTTTTCTTAATGCAGTCTGTGCTTTTCAACACTACGTTTGTTAACTTTTACTACAAACAGATAGAAGTGGAAAACAGGTTGGTTTTAGCTCCACTTCCTATGTTACTTTATTTCAGTATGATAAGGTAGGTCAGCTGAATTTATGTGAATTAATAACGTAAGAATACCCTCGGCTCCCGGCAGTCTTTCAAGTGGGCTGTTACACTAAATTCCATTATAAAAGCAGGTGTTTTATGGTTGGGCCATATTTTTCAACTGTAAAACCTTTATTACACCATCACTAAGATTCACATTGATCTATAGGCACAATGTCATTTACTCAGTTAGATCATTCGCCAGCCTGCGATGTGTTTACTACAGACGTACGCCACACGTACGTTTTCATGTCATGACAGGAAAGTGACGTATGCGATTCACAAAGACGGATATAAACAAATCCCTCTAATACAGTACGCTTATGTGTGAAAAGTGCAGTCAGCTTATGTTAAATCTACATAATTTACTGGGGGGACAGTTGGAGTGGACTCGTCCCCTCTGTGTCCCCTGGTATCTGTGCTGAAATCTATGGACACAAATGTGCAGCACTGTAGAAACTTTAGGGTTTCGCGGTATATGCATATTCCATTGAATAATCCTGTATGATTTCAAACAGATTTATATATGTACTGTACTACTGTATGCATTACTAGGCAGTTTTCCACTTGTCAAACACCACAGCAGGGCTCCCAACACTTTATTACAGAGCTTTGAGTTGCTCCATTAGAGGGTTTGTGTTTCCATAGACCACACAAGCTCAGCGCGGTTAGATCACAAAGTTCCCTCTGCCACAATTCAAACTTTTACACCAGAATGTTAAATTCAGACCAAACTCCAAAAAAAGACCTAGTGAAGGTTGAAACTGGCTTACTATTTTTGAAAGCATGTAATTTGTCTTGCTGGGGAAGCCGCTGAGAGGTTTTAAGTTCACATGACATCACTGTCATTAGACACAATGACATCATCACTGAGGACAAGTTTCTGTGAACTCTGAGGCTTTGAAACGCCTGACTGAGCACAATTTATGGTTTTAAGTGAAAGGATCTTTGGCAAAGTGATGAGTGCTCACTTTCTGCTGCCATACACACACACACACACGCTCGTACACACACACACACACACACACCACAGTGACATAATGGTTCAGGTTTCCCGAGATTAAATATACAGCAGCATGCCCCACTGAATGTAATGTAACTTATGAATTGTCCAGATAGTATTTCTGTCCTCATTTCTCTATAAAACACTGACTGAAAAGCACAAATGTAACCCTCTTTAAACCCGGAGGCTCAGGTCCAGTCAGCCATGACGACAAACAGCTACAATTTCGGTAGTCTGTTACACAGAGTTCTTGCCAAAGATACAATCTCTAAACTCACACTAAAATACCAGATGGAAAATAGATTTCATCTCCACATGAAGCATTGTGTCATGCCACTGTGAGACTCTTGGAAGGGAATTTGATGTCCCCAGCCGTCATCAGTGAGGAGTTTAGTTTTATTCTTATTTATGTTCCTGTTGTGTAAGATGAAAATAACTTTGTTTAAATTAATAATCACACCTGTTGGGAAATGTGCTCATGAGGAGAGCTGTTTTTCACCAAGGTTAGCTTACCTTCTACCACAATTTTGTTTTGTTTTTTAAGGGAACATTTCCTTTACAGAGTAAACCTTCCAGCACATGAGACAAGAAGACTGGTACCACTCTCGTGTTTATATATTAAAGGACCAGAGTGTGAGATTTACAGAGATTTAAAAGCAGAATATGGCAGAAATGGAATACAATATTTAAGAGCCTGTTTTCATTAGAGTATAATCACCTGAATCTTCTGAGTTTCACAGCCACCATAGGCTTTCCTACATGATTGGAAGGGGAGGGTGAGGTGAGTGGTTGCAATCTGCAACATCACCATCACATGCCACTATATCCTACACACTGGTCCTTTAGCACAGAGCTGCAGTCAGAGGGCTATTAGCCTCGCTCCACAGAAAGACCATAGGCAGGGGGAGACATCTACAGGCTCTCTCAAAAATAAAAAAAAGTACCAATCAGCACCACAAAATGCTGTTTTATGAGTAGCTATGTGCTGTAACTACTTTGTACGTCATGGCAAACAACTGCTGGAAACAGGGACTTCTGACAACATGAAACACTGCTGCTTCTTATCTTTATGCTAAGCTAAGCTAAGCTAACTGTCTCCTGGCTCCAGTTTGGCACTATGCAGACATGGCAGATTCATTAATCTTCTAATTTTAATTCTCATGGAGCTAATGAACCACTGTAACTCTTAAAATGTTGAGCTGTTATTTACCTTTAATGATGTATCATATCGTGCTGGCACTGCAATGGGTGTAATAACTACAGTAATGGCTTTTGTGTTTTTGTTTTCTTTCCTGGAGCCATAACTAGCCATAAACAACAAGCCACCCTTATTTCATTTTTACTATTTCATGGAAACAATACATTTATGATGTTTTTTACTTTGGCAGCCGCTTTCTTTGAGTAATTGCAGTTGTGAAAGGATTATCTTCTAGTCAGTCTGCTGCATGCTCACAGATGCCATCCAAAAAAAAAAAAATCTGCATCCGTGTGAACCGGATGTCTGCCTCGTTACAGAAAATCGTATAACACGTCAGAAAAATGAACAATGCCCTTATCTTGTCCTCTAGCCATGACCACCAGACTCCTGTGGAGGGCCCCGTGCCTATTGGCCCTGCTTTGCATCATGTCCCCCTGCAGCTCCGCCACCAACCATCCAGACCCCTCAGCCCCAGAGCAGGAAGTCACCTTCAGCCACGTCTATAAAATCGACATCCCGGGGAGCCCCAGTTGTAAACTCGAGCGCCTGCCAACACAGGACGGAACAGGTCATAAACAAAAACTAAAAATCTGAGCCAGAAAGAATGCAACTGAGAATAATTACAGTCAGGAGAAGGAATATGAGCAGAGGATGAGTATGTGTATGCAATCTAAATAACCAGACTGAAAGAAGCTGATAAATTAACTGTTTTTGTTAAAGGTTATTATGTTAAATTAATGTAGTTTGGTATTTGACATATTTTTTACAGTGTGGCTCACCATGTTTTGGTATCTTTTTGGCCTCTTCATTTTTAAATAATGTTTTAGAAACTGAGAATTAATATTATGCTAAATATATTCTGTATGAGCATCGTGACCCATTATAGTACATATATAAATTAACAACAGCTTCATTTTTGTCATATTTTGTAGGTCTGCAGACAGAAACCACTACGAACGGAGAGAACGACATCATCTTCAGACACAACATCAGGCTGCAGACGCCAACCTGTAACTGTGAAGACTCCGAAAGCTTCAAGTCTCTCCTGTACAGAGTCAACGGACTGGAGGAGGAGGTCAACTACCTAAAGACGCAATGTACTCAGGGATGTTGTGGAAGAGGTGGTGCTGCAGGTAAGCTGTGCCACAACCTGATATACAGAGGTGGATGGCTGAGCTGGAAAGTCTATGGAAGCCGAGATCAGCCATGCTTGAAATTAGTTTTTTAACGTCACATGTAAACAAGCAAATTTATCATTAATTCACCATTATCATTAAAAAAAACTTCAAACTGGCTGTTCTTGGCTTCCATAGGAAACAACATTTTAATATCTTGGATTATCTTGCTATCTCAAGATAAGGAAATTAATATTCTTAAGTTAAAAAAGGCTTATTGTAACATGATAATGCAAGCACGGCCATTTCCCTCTTCCATAGGAGACAACCTTTTGTTTTCTTGTGATAAAGGGTTGATTTTCTCAGGATAGCGAAACTATTAGCTTGTGATCCCAAGATAAAGGCATTAAAAATATTTGCAAACTAGGCATTTCTCAGCTTCCATAGGAAACAGCGTTTTGTTTTCTTGAGATAGCTGGTTGATTATTTTGGTATCTCAAGATAGCAAGGCATGAAAAAACAGACAAATCATAACCTACAGTTCATAGGATAAACATGAGGAGTTTGCAGTAGGAAGCTGTACATGGAAATAGGTAAGTCTGGCACATTTATATGATGGATTTAGGCGCTCATGTGCATTATCCCTTATTATATAAAACAAACATGAGGAATTTGCAGGTAATAATAATTGAATAATTGACCTACAATAACACACTTTCACCCGTCTCTGTCTCCAGGAGTGGACACCAGCTGCAGTGGCCACGGTACCTACCAGCACGACACCTGCAGCTGCCTCTGTAACCCGGGGTGGGAAGGCCCAGACTGCTCCGTGTCCTCCTGCCCGGACGAGTGCAACGACAACGGCCGCTGCGTGGACGGGAAGTGCGTGTGCCACCAGGGCTTCACGGGAGACGACTGCAGCCAGGTGATGTGTCCGGGCAACTGCAACGACAAGGGACACTGCGTGGACGGGAAATGCGTGTGTTTCTCGCACTTCACCGGCGAGGACTGCAGCATCCAGAAGTGCCCCAATGATTGCATCGGTAACGGCCGGTGCGTGGACGGACAGTGCGTCTGTGATGAAGGCTTTTACGGCGAAGACTGTTCATTAGGTAAGCTGTTTAAATGCTTTACAACACAAAATGTATTACTTTAAAGTATTTTTTCAATGTTTGCGTAACTTGTGCAGTATATAGAATATGTAAATACATCTTCAGATTACAGTTAACAGACTTTGACCGCTGAAAAGTTTACTTTTTATGCAACACACTAGGTACCAAAATGAAACATAGCCAGAAATCAATATAATGGTACAGTGTTTTGAGAATCGATACAGTATCATAAAACATAATATCGTGATACTAAAGTGTATCGATATTTTCTTACACCCCTATTTCATATGGACTTCTGAAACTTAACACTTTAAGCGCTGGTGAAAAGAGTACTGAAAATCTGCATTACATGCTAAAATATTACTCAGTTGCAAGTAAAAGTACTGGTGAAATATACTTAAGTAAAAGTAGAAAGTACTTGTCTCAAAAACTACTCAGAGTATTAGTTACTTTTAACTTCTAATTAGGGTTGCAAATTGGTGTGACCACGCCTTAAAGTGGAATAATTTCGGTGAGAAGTTCTTAGAGAAAAATGTTCACCAGCATATTTTCCAGTCTATTTGGTCCCTGCAGACATCAGATCAGTCAGTTTTTTTGTTCCCTGTGGGCAGTTTCTATCTATTCTATCTGCAACATTTCCGATGTGACCTGTAGAGATTGATAGTGTCTGAGTAAGCATATTCCGTCATGATCTTTTTATGGGCAAATTATATATCTGGGGTGCAGCGTAATAACTTTTTATGACCCCAGCCTGCATTTAGTTTGATCTGTGTTTCTCGTGAGAATTAACTTTAACATTTTTATTTAGTCACCTCTATGGCTCTGCTGACATTAAGCTGTGAATATTAACTACTATCTCATGGAAAACACAGATGCTACAAGGAGTTCTGGGGCCATTAAAACATAACACTTGCCCCTAAAGCCTGGATCACCTTCATATATATTTCCTTCGTATATCGTTTAGTAAAAACTTTCAGGAACTACTTGAATTAATTCTTTGGACATACAGCAACCGATTCGTGCTTATATCAGCTTATCTCTTTGATTTATGATGCAGCATCCTTGGCTCATCATCTTGTTGGCAGTAGGTCTTTTTTTACTGCAGACGTTTCAACCTGTCATTGTAGGAAAAGCACTGTGTTACTAATAACATTAACCATGGCTCTGCTCTATTTAAGTGTCTCAGTTAGTAATGACAGTGTGACAGTGAGTCAGCATGCATTATACTAGGACTCTGAAACTGAAGCCACTAAATGGAATTCAGCCATTATTAATGTTATTACAGCTGTAGTTTTTCTATTCTGACATGTCAAAATTGTTCCATGAAAAAGTCCAATCAGATGATTAGTAACGCCCAGTGTGTTCACGCAGGTGCTCAAGGTACATTTGGGTTCAACTGCGTTATCAAATCCATTATAAATTCAAATAGTTTTATGTTTTAGCATTTGCAAGTAACTCAAGTCAAGAATAACAGCAACATTACTTACAACAGTGACACTACAAGATCTACAGAAACACTACAGTAACAGGGTAATAGTAGTATTTTTAGTTATTTTTAATGAACTGTTTGCACTGAATACTGGAGCTGCAGGGGAAAAAAAAACAGATGCTAAACTAAACAGGGAGACTCAGCTGAAATTGATGTAATACAATCAGCCAGATCATTTCTTTAAGTGTTTCCCCTTTGTTTTTGTTGTTGCAATTACACCCGGGCCACACTGCCTACCTGAGCAGCACGTGTGCATTGCAGAAGCTCTTGCTTTTCATTTTTAGCAAACATATTATCAGATTAGAGCAGCCACACAGCCTATGTGATCCGTGAATCTCTGGTACAGCTGCAGTGATGCTTCATCTAGAGATTTGACACTTACTTTTTCCGCATGAAACGCAGGGTTCTTAACAAAAATAAACCGTGAAAATGATCTGATGATCGATATCAATATCATACCAGCAACAAGGCAGCTTTCACTACAGTTCCAAGGTCTATATCTGTAGAATATATCATGAAAAAATGAATGGCAGTATTTTTCTGGTGCGCTCTCTCTCTCAGAACTGCCACTGCTTTCTGGTTACAACTCTTCACAACTCTTCTGTGAACTGAATGTAGAAAGATAAGGCTGACAGTAGCAGCGCTGCAGCAGCAAAGATGTCTGTGTGGATGTTTGCATTTGTTATTTTGTAGATGACCTTTGGTTGTGTTCAGACACCACTTCACAGAACACAAGGAGAGATAAAAGACTTAATTCGTATCTGAGCTTAGCAGGTATTTTGATTCTTGAAATCAGCACTTGCTGCTTCTGTATTCTCTACCACCTCGACATAGGCCTTTGATACTGTTGACTTTCTAAGATATAATGACTATGACCAGCACACTCTGTGAGATCTCTCAAATAGCAGTCTTTTCTGCCAAATCTAACTCTCAACTATTTGCAATAAATGGTCAATTCACTGAAGTGCCTCTGAACCTAAAGGTATATAGCGGTTATCATGATAGCCATAGTGACCCACTACAGTGGAATTCAAAGCAGCTCTCCGACAGTTATTTCAGATAGAGCAGCTGATGGGGCCCTTTGGGTGGGCTGACCCCATGACCGCTGACAGCTATGGCCTCTGGACGACATCAGGTCTCATACTGTAAAACCACAGGAATATAAGAACACCCATCAGTCTTTTGGGGCTCCATCTAGCTTGAAGAGTCATCACCTTTCCTGCTAAATGTGCTGCTCACCAAACCACTGTAACTATAACCACTGTACTGCCTCAGGTGCAGAGCACAAAATTGCATTTTATGGCAATTTAAAGCCAGGCAAGCGAGAAAGGTGAGGAGCAGCAGTCAGGCATGGATAGTTTAATTCACTGAGTTCACACTGTGACAGTCATTTCTAAGGAGATCTTAAAGATTTTCCTGCGGGTAAAGGGCACAAAATTTAGTTTTTTCCACATTCTCATCTGCAGAAGAAGCGTTTTCTGTGACAGCATCTGTCTATACTTGTCTGTGCCATTTCTTCTGCTTCATTTAACCCAGAGGACAGAGATCACACTTTAAAGCAGGGGATTTTTAACATTTGCTACAAGTGGATTCACTGAAATAGGCTCCACAACCTGGTTCAGGTCCTGAACCACAGTTTTGGAAGCTAGAATAAGAGCATAAAACGGTTCAGCCTTCACAGTAGCAGGTCAGCGGTGTCAAAGCCTCAACGGCGGTTTAGTTGCTTCAAGCTGTGTTTTGCTTTGCAGAGGCAGAGAATAGCTAGAGACAGATCTGCAGCTTCATGTGTAGGTGCTGTTGAATGGAGTCCAACATCAATAGTGGCACCGTGTCAGAGGCAAAGTCAGGGAGGAAAGGAAAGTGGGAGGTAAGAAAAAAAAAATACATTGTGTTGATTTTAGGTGTTAGTAATAATAGTGGTAATAAGCACCGGGAGAAGAAGAGCACAAAAGCAAAACAGTGGAGTCATTCTTTGTTTTATGTGGCTTCCTGCCATTTCAGCACCTGGATGATGGATGTCAATCTGCTCGGCGGGTGATGACGGCAACTTGACTCTAGAAGTATTTCTTTAGATACACCGCACGTATAATATAGTGCAGTTGCATTGATGTTACAGTATGGTTTAGAGAATCAGTGGTGTTTCAAAAATGAAAATATTATTGTAGCCTGAACTCTTGTCTATCCATCAGATTACGGTAAAAAAAAAAAACAGTACAGTTTAGCAACCAAATCTGATAAGATGATCTCAATATAATGCAGGTGATATTATTAAAAGTGAACATAATAACCTCTTTAGAGCTGCATCAACTCAATGCAGATGATTTGGATTTACTGTTCTTATCATGGCTTCTTTTGACTGCCTCCAAATTCTTTCCTTTCATTTATAGACGCATTTAAAGAGATTTTGTCCGACACAATGTAAGTTTTCATTTTGTCCTCAACGCAAAACCATATTTCGCAACTTTGTGTGAGTGAATTGGTTCAAAAACTAAATGTCATTCTTTTTAACATTCGAAGCTTCAATTATGGCTTTTTGAATGAAGCTTCAGGCCCAATTGTTGCTGGATTTTTGGGACCGATGCTGAGACCTGCATTAAAAAATCAATATCGATATTCTGTACAGCCCTAGACTTCATTCATGTCTAATTTTAAATATTTATAAACAGATGGGAAACTTATGAAACATAATATGACACAAAGGAACAACTAAAGATAAGTTGATTGAATTCCCATTTCATTTGTCCTGAACAACACTGACACTGATACTTCCTTAGCGAGCTCTCGCTGCAGATTTATGGTCTTCTCTAAAAGTCTCAACATGTTATTTCAGTAATATTTTCCTTTCTTAAATTGTGCTTCGCTCATTTCCAATCAAAGGAGAGACAAATCACTATTAGTTTCCACTTTTTTTCCAGTATTAATATGTAAATTTATTCACCTTGGCTATTCTGAAATATTATTTGAGGGTAAAGATTGTTGACAGTCGTGCCTAGGGTAGCTGCAGGGGAATATTAACTGCTACTGGATGGAAAACGATTGCTACGTTCGAGAAAAAAACATCAAGCTTCCTGACTTTGCCTCGCGGAGCAGCAACTGAACCTGATGTGAATTCCTTCCCTGCCAAAATTATGGCAGACCCCTTCACCACTCCTTCACTTTTTTTCCTTTGAAATATGCTTACGTCTGTGTGTCCCGTGCTGTTCTTCTCTAAACGTACCACCATCAACCATTTATTTCCCTCTATCGTACCCACATGACGTTCTTCTTGTTTGTGGAAAGCCTCACTCCGCCCAGCACTGCTGACTTGCTGTCTTCTGTCTTTTTGGCTGCTGTTTTGTTATTGCACACCCCCGCAGTTATATACCTTTTTATTCGCCCCCTGCCATATTTTTTCCATCATCTCCATTGAAGACCTTGTATAACCACTGGAAACCAATATTTTTCGGTCTCAGGTTTGGGAAGAAACCTCAGAGTTCAAAATAATGAATTGCTTCAGCCTGGTTCATGATCCTGTCACATGGTATAAGAGGGACGGACGGGTAAAAGAGAAGGAAGGGCGATGAAAGTGAGAAAAGGTTATTAAATGTGTAAATATTATAACACAACAGTGTTTTTCTCACCTTCTAGGCAGACACTGCTCTCTGTCTGTAAATTCAATACACAGTAAACTTCAGCGACTAGAACACCATGTCTGCTTTTATTGTTGGGGTTTATTTTATTCAAACAAAGAAAGTTTTAAAAACTTGTGCACTGGACTATGTTAAGCTGCTGATGCGCCTAGCATACCAACATTTTAAAAGAAATGTTGCTGATGATAATCTGATTTTCATTCACAGGTGAGCATTACTTTTGCTGTGTAAGTTTAATTATCTTTTTGTGGTTCTTTATTCATTTTTGTTAAGTCTGCAACTGTGATTTCAAGTCTGTACAAGCTCTTTCCCTGTGCTGAACTGAGATGAAATGACCAACAGTGACTTAAATAAATAAATAAATATAAAAATATAGAAATATATCATAAAACATGTGGTATACTTTGGAAAATGCTCAACAGTGATGTTTTAAATTGGCTAAAACATGCATAAAACATTGACAGTCTTTTCATTAAATCCCCTGAATTGTTATCATGGAGCAGGTTTGCTTAAAAACAATAAAATTTGTATTCAGTGATTATTTCATATGGCTTGGCTTGTGACTTGCATATGTGTGTTTTATTCCTACGCCTGCTTCAAACCAGTGATAAGAACCCAGAGAAAATAAAAATCTTTTAAAAGTCTTTCATGCGAGATAACAATAATTTTTTAAGATCATGACAGAAAATGTGCTCATGTAGAGCCTCGTTTCTTGTTTTATGTAGGCTGATGACACTTTAATTTAAGTCCCTCAATTTATCATTGTTCAGTGTGTATGTAATAAATGGTTTATAGCATTCTATAATGCAGCTGACACACAGAAATGGAGGCTGGTGAATCAACAAATAATGAATGAAAATATAGTAAAATACAGTTGTAGTAACATTAAATGTATCTTCAGTGGATAAATTATAATTCCTGACAAATACTACACATGAATAAATGCTTGTGTCCTCTGTTATGAGCAATTTATCACACATTTACTGATTATACATGTTAAATAGAAGGACTTATAGTGTTAGAGAGAAAATACATTTTCAGGGCTTTTATGAAATTGCACTAAGGGAGGGTGAAAAGACATAACGACTGAAAATGACAGAGGGTTTTATTCAAGGAAGCAATTAAAGTAATGGAACATTGTATTAAAATGTGCTACAACCTCTATTAAACTTTGTCCCTGTCTATCTCTCCCTCAGTTCTCGGCCCTCAGGGTCTGCGGCTGGTCCAGGTGACCGACGTCTCTCTCCTGGTGGAGTGGGAGTCAGTTCGCGGGGCAGAGTATTACATTTTGACATATCATCCCAAGGATGATGAGAGTGCCCTGCAGCAAGTAGGTGTTTTTTTTTTGTTTTTTTTTAGACACATCAGCGGACGTGTCAAATAAAGGAGAACCATATTTTTAACACGCCTTTGTTTCATCCGACTGTATCTTAGGTCCGGGTTCCCAACACGGAGAACTCCTACCTCATCACAGGACTGTCTCCTGGGGTTACTTACATTGTGCAGGTGTATGCTGTCATCAAGGAAATCCAAAGTGAGGCGGACAGGATTGAGGCCACCACAGGTGAGCACAGACTGTTGTGATCAGGACTGAAAAACAGCAACCAGGCCTTGAGCTTATTTTGACTAAACGAGCATGACTCAGAATAAGATTCATTACTGGTGAAGTGGAATGGGGCCGGCTGCAGCATGTTGCTTTTAAATGTGTCAGTGGTTTAGGGCAAAGGCAGATGTGACCTATTAAAGACTCATGTGGCAGGAAGGCCAGGTATGGCCTGCAGGTCTAGGGGATTTGGTTAGATTTTCTCAGGATTAAATGGTCACATTTGAGGTCAAACGTAAGTACAAGTGTAATGAAGCATGAAACACTAACACCAGTGTCGTGCTCTTAAATGTTTAGAGCACATGTGTCAAAGTTGAGGCCCGTGGGCAAAATCAGGCCAGGCACCTCTTGCAAACAATATAACTTGCACAACAGTTGACACTTCTGTGCTGCATTACAGAAGCGTGGTGTCCCGATTTTGTTTTCCACACACTGAAGGCGTCTAGCTGCCAGATGTCAGTATACGCTGACTATCATCTCATTAAAGTCATTGTCAGCAGTGATACTCCAGCCGAGTGGCGGTAGCTAGTAACGTTAATTGTAGCAACCTATCAAAATGTCCAGGAAAAGAAAAGCTGACATACACTGAAGGCAGTTTAATGAGAGATGGGAATGCGAATACATGTTTTTACTCAATGGAGACAAGCCGCTATGTCTTTTTTGTAACAGTGTAACAGGAAGTGTCATTGCCACTTTTTTACATTTTGGATTTGAAACCTTGCCTTTTGGCTACAGAAACTGAATCGAGCCTCACTGATATTTTGACTATATTACTTATACACACAACTTTGTGTATTTAATTTTTTAATAAACTGTCTGCTTGCCACTTGAGTGTCCGCTTGCCATTTTCCATCCCTCGACTTCTGCTTTTAGAGCTAGTCATTAATTATTAAGTTATTACTAAAAACAATAGTAATCAAATGGGCCCTTGAGGGGAACCATAACACTGATGTGGCCTGGAATTAAACTGGGTTTGACACTCCTGGTTTAAAGAAAGGAGGTGTTACAGATTTAGAGTCTAGATTTTGAGAGAGAAGCAAGTACGCAGCAAAATGATGGAGAAATTTGAGGTGACGGGTCCTCAGAACAATAACAATAAAGCCTGACTTATTGGTCGGCCGATTCAGACATTTTGAGATAATTAGCATTGGCCGATGCTTGCTCTCTCATGGCTGAAAAGCAAAAAAATGTGTGCAGACGCATCTGCAGGCAGCCTTGTCAATGTGGCTGTTGTGAAACGATGTTAGCGATTTCCCTTTGTAACTTTTGGGAAGGTGGTGAAAAAGTTTGTTCAAGTCCAGACATTATGTCTGCAGCGTGGTTTTGATCTGTCCTTCACACAGCTTCATGCCCCGCCAGCAGGGTTTCAGAAGTGAAATTCATAAAAAAACAGCCATCTAAAATCAATCATCTAAAACAACGTGTTACTGGTTAATATAACCATGTATATTAGATGATAATGTGCAGGAAATAATGGAAATATACATGAATTTTCTTTGTTTTAATATCTGCATTATATATTGGCCATCAGGCGCTTCGCTCTCTTAAAAGTAGAGTCAGTTGGATTTGTCTGACCTCTTCGTAAACACATCAGGATGTCAAGTGAGGGTTTCTGCAGATACAGCCACCACCACACACTTCTAGTGGGTCATAAGTGATTCTACGAAAGGGATTCTGTTTATAAGAGTTTTTAAAAGTTTTGAAGGTGAATATTGCAGATTATACCTTTAATATCAGCATCGACCATTGAAAAACCCTTATCAGTCGACTACTTGTTCAAAGTGAATATTCATGCACAAATAAACAGTCTGTTCCACTTATGCTAAATTACTTCGAGTTTCTTAAGTAAAACAATTTTTTTCCCATATTTAAATCTGCCGTGTATCTCTTTTACGCAAATGCTGTGCTAAAAAGCAATGAACAAGCTGAGGCCTGTCATTACTAAGTGTTTCATTAAGCGCTGGTTTGTTAGGCATTAAATTTAAAGGTAATTACAAGGAAATGGCTCCACGGATGTGTTTAATGGAAATCGGATTTGCTCACAGATGTGGTAGAGACAGATGTGACGAGAAAGAGATTACTAGACAGGATTGGTGGGCGTGAGTGAGACAGACAGACAGATGGAGAGATTGAGTTCGACTGTAATGTGTGGTTAGCCTGGTTAACCATGGAAAACCTCGCAGAGCATGGCATTCCCATATGGGCATGAGAAGACACGCCATCATCTGGCTCATGGTTGTGTGAGGGGGACGCAGCACACTGGTTGCATAGTTTAAGACTTCAAACGATGATCTACTTCAAAAGACTGCTTAAGTGAATGTTTTTCTTTTTCCCATACAAAAACACAGCAGTTGGCGTTAAAAAATGCAAACCCTTTTTATTTGGCTGCATTTGTTTTGTTTGATGGTTTTGTTCTGTCCTTTCCCATCCTGTGTTGCTATTCTTGACATCCCTCCTGGTTATTCTTCTAAATGGTACCTGTCTTTATATGCAGCTACATATATTTCATATATTAATGAAGTGAAGTGAAATAGCCTTTAGTCCCTCCAGTGACTGTCAGTTGCCTCTGTTTGGATGTACATCTGACTCACAGTATCATAAATCAGTGGTTGCCAACCTTTTTTCCTTGATCTTAATCTAATCTTAAATTATGCATGTCTTTTTTTTTTTTTTGTTTAACGACAGACAAACAATAATATGAGCGCATTAATAATACCATCTGTTATGTGTGTCAAAAGTAAACAAGGTGGAGGACCCAAAATGCAGACTGCAAAGCAAAGTCAGATCAAATGTATTTAATTAAGAAAACAAAGGAACAAAAGCTTATGAAAAACGCAGGAGGGTCAAAACCAGTTTCCAAAGAAGAATTCAGAAAAAGACAAAACACAAAAAAACAGCCCAGGAAAATGCTGCAAGGTCCAACACAAGAAGGCAAGACCGGAGACACACAAGGGCAACAACAGACTGACAAAGAAACAGAGACACACAGGGACTAAATAGACAAAGAACTAATGAGACACAGGTGGACAGACAGGTGAAACCAATGGGAATCAAAAAAGAGCATGAAAAGGACAAAGACGGGAAGTAAAGACACATGAGGGAGGACAAGGACTACAAAATAAAACAGGAAATAACCAAGAAAACTCCAACCCATGACAACCATCATAACAATTTCATTTAAAGGTCCAGTAAGATGTGTAGAAGAGTTATTGGCAGAATATGGCAGAAATTGAATATAATATTCATGTTTTCATTTGTGTATAATTACCTCAAAATAAGAAATGTTGTATTTTTGTTACCTTAGAATGAAACGTTTGTATCTGCAGAGAGCGTGGGTCCTTTTCCACAGAGGTTTCACCGGCATGTTTGTGTAGCAGCCCAGACCAGACAAACCAAACACTGTCTCTGGATTCAACCTTTCACATCTTTCATGTTTATGGTCACCAGAGGTTCTACTATGTGCTTTAAAAAAGAAAGGAAAAATGAGGTGTTTGCAGTATGCAAGCTCACCACTAGATGGCCCAAAATCCAACACACTGGTCCTTTAAAAATAGAAATAGTCACCTTAAACATTAGCAATAGACTGAAACAAACTATGTTATAACTATGCAATGCACGTCATAATTGTAGTTTTCACTTTACCTCTTGAGTGAACATGCTTCTGTCTTCTCTCTTATATCCAAAGAGGATATAAGTTCTTCATGAAGTTCTGAAGAAATGGAAAGAAATCTGTCAGGACAAGTAATAATACCACTTGCAGTGAAGTTGTTTTCCACTTTAACAATTTTGTTAAATGAGCTGGATTAGGAGATGGACTTTTGGATGCATTTTATTTAAGAATTTTACATCAGTCACAATGTCCCTGACTCTATATCCTAACATGATAATAACTAAATATGCTACCATGTATTTTCATAATTAAAGCGATACCACGTGACTGTGGTCACAACTGACCGTTATGTAATATTGGTAAATTTGAATCAAGTCAATGAAATGAGACAGAAGCTACTGGTTATAACAGACCAAGTAAGATCGTATCAAGGGAACCCTTGAGTGAATTTAACTTTTAATTTGTGAGTGTGTTACATAATGACATTTCAGTGAAGATATTATCTTCAATATGTGGAGGAACAAGGAGTAACTTGCTGATATTTTGATGAAGTTTTCTTAGTCGGCATAAGGGAAATTCCTGAATGGCCCCCTCCCCATGAAGGTCACATTAGAAGGTGGAATTCATCATGCAGCTCAAGGACATGGGAGCAGAGCGGGGCAGATGCTTGGGATTTAAGGGGCTTTAATTCAGGGTTTCTAGTTTAAGGGTCATGTCTGTACACCCAGTCCCACCTTGACGTCCAACTCTCGTATCCCTCCCAGATGTCTCAGCTATAGATGATATCCGAGTTCTTGGCCAGACAGAAGTCTCTATTGATGTGGACTGGAAGAACCCACCGGCCGAGGTGGATCACTTCAGGCTCACACACACGGACCCGGCAGGACAGGAGGAGGAGCTGAACGTACAGAGGAGCCAGGAGGCGCGCACAAAACACACTATTGTGGGTAAGTGTTGTAACAGATAAAATACAAGACATAAATACTGGACAAGTAAAACACACTGGAACCCCAGAGATTACTATTTGCCCCTAAATTCGATAATAATTTACTTCTCAATATTAAATCCTCTGATTCAATTGACTTTTTTTTGGTGTAATTTCTTTTATTTTGTTACTCTAGTGATAATATCTTGCCTGTTGGATTCTTCTTAAAAAAATTTTTCACAGTCATGATTTGATTTCCGATTTCACCGACAGATCAGTGGTTTTATGTCCTGACAGCTGTCATTTACATATATTACTTTTTCATATACTTCTTTAAAAAGATAGAGAAGTGCAGTTGCAGGGTACAAGTAAGATACGCTGTCGTTTCTGAAGTGTTGTTTTGTTTTTTTTTGTTTTTCTTTGGACATATGCCAGATGCATGCAAGTAGACGGGGGTGGAGAGAAAATAATTAGTATAGTATAAAATTAGTATTAGTATTATACGTATTAAATGACATAATGTTATATATTACGTAGTTTTGTTACCTAAATCACAGTTATTTTTGTTACTATGATGACGAAGGTCACCTGACCATATATGACAAAGTTGAGCTGACTATGAATCTGCTGTCTACTTTAACTTTGGCATATGCGCTGCATGCAATGAGAAAGTTTAAAGTTCTGTTATTTGTATGCAGATTGAAGAGACCTGATTGCATAAACAGTCGATATGCATAGAAATATAGATAGACGATAACATTCAGGTATGATGGAACGATGTCTACTTCAGAAGTTTCGAAGTTTGCCTGTGATGATCATCATAAGTTACGGCCTCTGTTTAGACAGTAATGATCAGGTTAATCAAAAACGTCCTTTTCAGGTTGTTACATTTAGACTTGACAAGATGAAAACATTCAGTATTCTGTAAGGGAATACAGCCATGAAAGATAACCATGTGGTATAATGATGTGGCATTCAGTGTTACAATGGTTCAGACTGCAGTTCATTACATCCTTACAATTTAAAAAAAATGTGTCTTCCCGCAGGCCTGTTTCCAGGGACAGAGTACCAGATCTCTGTGCAGGCCATCAAAGGAACCACTGAGGGAAAATCTTCCTCTGTCACCGGGGCCACAGGTCAGTTTCAACACATGAGCATTTACCACCCATTTAAGCTAATGTGTGACCAGTGCTTTGGCAAATTATTTCTAATATCGGTAAGCACAGAATGAGCCCAATTTTCCCCAAATGGACTGCTGACTGGATGGAAATCACAGAGACTTGCATCTGTGCTACCACTGACTGTGTCTGAATTGGATAACACTTAAAATGATAGATCGGCCTCTTTTAGAAGTGAAGGACATTAAAGAAACAGAGAGCAAATCCATATTCCACTTAGTTTTGAATCGGGTGCAGCATCAAAAGACAGCTTTTAACTTTTGTCAATCGACCTATAATTCACCGGCGGTCAGAACCTAATAGGAAAAACACATAATCTGTCATACACAATACTGACACTCTGCGTGATACAACCTGGTATTACCTTCCGCACACAGACAGTGATCATAGCATAATGAATACAGCCAGCAAGGAGCACGATTATGGGTTAATGACAGAGGGCTGGAATTTACAGCCTAATAGTCTGGACAGGTCGTAATGGCTGCGGTGAGCCTGGTCACCGAGGGGAAACATGATATGAACGGTGTAACGACTACAAGATGGTCCCTGATGGTTGAGGTGAGAAGGCCCATGATTTACAGAGTCCATCTGGTAAAGTTGGATTTTAGCGGCGTGGCACTGAGTTCGACACGTTTGGTCTGACCGTGTTCTAGACTGTTTAAAGGACGTGAGGAGGAATTCATTTTACAATTTTTACTTTAACAGCTGGTCATGAGATCAGAGGTGGGAAGTAACTAAGTACAAATACTTCATTACTGTTCTTAAGAAGAGTTTTCAGGTATCTGTACTTTACTTGAATATATCTGAAAACATCTTACTTTTGCTCCCTACATTTTAACACAATTATTTGTACTTTCCACTCCTTGCGTTTTCAAAGTAGAGTGGTTATTTAGGTTTTAATCAATTTTAGGGGAATTATTTATTTGATTTTTCATCACTACGTGCTGCCTTCCATCAAGACTGATTTCAGTCTAAATGGATGGAACAATAACACATGATGTAACAAACAGAAAGATGACAAAAGATGAAAAAGACATAATGAAAAAAAACAAGACAAAAAATTATGTAACAAGAAAAAAGACATGACAAGATGAGAAAAAAACATAACGATGAAAAACGATGTAACACACTGAGAAATGACATAACAAGACCAGAAAGATGTGACAACGATAAATGATGTAACAAGAAAAAAAATAGCACGATGAGATGAAAACAAGATGAAAAATGATTTAACAAACTAAAAAATAAAGTAACAGGATGAAAAAAGAAAAAGATGAAACAACACAAATAATTTTGACACAAGATGAGAAATGGCGTAATAAGAGAAAAAAGGCACAACAATTCAAAAAACAACATTAAATTCAGAGAAAGGGTGACGTTCAGCCACTAGAAATGTACCTCAGAGGGCAAAATTCAACTTTTATGCTTTGAATATATTTCAGAGCCTAAACTGAATCAGTACTTCTTCATGATAACAATAATAAAGTCTTTCTTTTACACAAACTGTCTGCACTTCTACACAAGTAAAGGATGTTTGTTCTTTTGCCAGCTCTGCATGACGTTCAGCTCCTTTGAAGTTATTATTAAATGACTGACAAATGGTCCACAATGGCACGACAGGTCTTCAGTTACTGCCATTATTGTGCTCATTTTCGCTTTGTTATTTTCTGCTTTTCTGTCTTTTTAAATTTCCGTTCCTCTCTTCCCTCCTTCACCTTTGCTCTCATCCACCCTCAGAGCTCGCTCAGTTCAAAAGCAAACTCCAGGTTGATGGCACTTCGTTTTTTAGACCCTCAGGCAGTCAATTTAATGGTTTTTAGTCATCAGTGTTAGCTAGGTACTTTCAAAACTCACCTCTCTTCTTTTGCAGCAGTCAGGTACTCAAGGACCCCTGTCACTGCTAATCTTTTTTTTCTGTGTGTGCGTGTGCCACCTACTCGTGTAGTAATTGCGTGTGTGTGTGTGTGTGTGACTTTGTGACTGTGCTAATCTACACCAGACAGACAGTGGCTTGTCTCCACTCCAGTAGCTACAATCCTTCATTTTAGGTGTTTCACGAAAAGGCTTAGAGGTGATTGAGGAGGATAGTCCTCAGCTCTGCTTGCCAGGAAGAATGTGCTGGTTTCATGATGACTGGCATGGAGCAGCACAGAGCACACTCGCCTATTATCTCAACGTGCACGCTGTTTGCATTGGGACCAGGGTGGTTATACGCAGTGTGAGATAACAGGAACATAAAGAGGAAAGGTGGAGAATACACAAAAACCCGGAGCAACAGCAATAAAGAAAAAGAAGACAGCAGGCGGTTACAGTAAGAAATGAAGGTAAAAAATGAGCAGGGGTAATTGGAGAGGACAGGGACAATAAGGAAACTGAGAAATCAAGATATTTATTGAGATATCCAGAGCAAGAATAAGCGGGATATTAAAATAATGGGTCACAAAGAACCGATTTCAGTGACATTACTGTAACAGTAGGTAATACATTACAGTGCAGCTGCTGTTATGGTATGAAACTGAGCTTTTGTCTGTAGAGACTATAGCTGACTCCCTTTTATTTTTCTTCCTCATATTTACCATCTGTCTTCCTCTCTTTCTTACATTTCTCTTCCTCAGTTTCCTCAAGTTTATTGCTGCCATGTTTTTTAGCATATTTAGTTGTGGTTCCTTATTCTCTTTCAGTCTCTCCTGACTTACCAATACAAAAAAAGAAAAATAATCACATAGATTATGTAATTAATTAGCCATTGTGGGAATTTATTTAGGTTGTTTCTTCAAGATTACAAAGACTGAAAAGATGTTTTCATTGACAACGCTGTGAATGGTGTAATCGAGTCTTCTGTCCAACAAACAGCGTTTTTCTAACCAAGTAGTGTACATCAGATTTGAGCATAATCATCTTACCAGACAGGCCAGGTTAGGATATCCAAGTGTGAACCGACTGTGAAGTCATCCATTGGTTTGTGGGCCTCTTATTTGAAGCCTCTAGTTTGGCATTTTTGGGGACACCATCTTGGTTTTTGTGCAACCAGAGAATGTGCCGTGCAGTCGAGAGCGTGGAGCTGGTGGTTGATGTACTGTAACTTGGCGGTGCTTGGTTTTGGCTCAGCAGGGAATAATGGCAGCCTGTCTGGTCAGAAAGTTTCTAGTATTACTGAACAGTACACTAAAATGTGTTTCTGAAAACATTTTAAGTGAGAAATAGGAAACATAATATTGATCCCTAGTTGATCAGTACTGCCTAGTTTGACATTTTGCTCTGAGTCTCTGGAGACTCCGTTGGAAACTTGAAACACAATGGCGGCCATCTGGTTGCGATGTTTCCTGATGTTTTCTCTCACTACAGATAAATGTGGCAAAGTAAAGGCACACAAGCAATTTGATAAAAAAAAATCTAAAGAGCCGATATGACTAAGAGTTCAAGGAGTTTGCCGATGCTTTCCCTCTTTCCTGGCTGCACTGTTATTATCAGCAAGAGACTTGTTGACTTGTTGACCTCGCCGTCACTCACTACAGCTGTGATATGCTGTAAGGAGCTGTCCAACTTAAATTGTAGTTTCACAGATAAAGTGATGTAAACGATAACAAAATAATTATCAGATTATCAGACCCAACAAAGACGAGCTGACATCATGGCGTAAGCTAATATGGTCTTAATAAACTGATAAAATTGGTGCTGGTATGTGTTATGGCCTTGTAACTTGTTAAATGTAAAGACTGCAGTGAGCTCTATGCTGCATGTACTTTTTGAATGACACCTTATACTTATGGCTGACTTCCAAATGTGCATTGAATGTGGCTCTGTAAATCATCCTCTCTCAGCCTGTGGTGTGTTGAAATTATGCTGGTCCGTGTGCGTGTGCTTCTGTGGGTGGCTGTATGGCGTCCTTTAACTGCCATCCTGAGTAAAATGATTCAGTGACAGCTAACATTCAGGAAAACACCAGAACCAAAGGGATCCCGACTTGGAGCAGACGTTTCACAGTCACTAACCTGCCAAAAGATTATAAGGCGTATAAACATAACATACCATGGCTGCTGCCGCTGCTGATTCAGATTCAATAAAGTCACCGCCAAGGCCCGTATAACCAAAAGCAGATGGACTTGGACTGGAGTGGAGGAGCTGAATGTTTAGTTTTTACGTTATCTGGACACACTATAGCACCTCGTGTGGCCCAGTGGGAGCACCCTGACTGCTCAGACTTGTCCGTCAGTGTTTTCTGAGACGGCTCTGCTCAGCGGATGCCAGAAAAATGACAAGTGAAAATGTGCGAAGAGATATTTAATGGAGATAATGATAAATACTCCAACCCCACATTGTATTGGTGAGGCAAGAGACCACATGTGTATGTGAACTAGTGTTGTCAAAAACATTGATACATCGATAAATATCGATACTGATATCAATACCAATCTTTATCATTGAGTTAACACGCACTGCTGTGGTGCATGTTGTAGGTTTACATTTATCTTTTAATCAAAGTCACACATTTTATGCCCACAATGTTGAGTTGATTTTTGCCTGTGGTATCAAAATTGGTATTGAATATCAATATTTTCCACGAATTGTATTGAAATGAGAAATTCCAGTAGCTTGCATATAAGTCACGTTAATTTCTGAGGATTTGCACGACCAGTGCTCCAAACAGACACAGAATACGAACATGAACACGTAGTTAAAAGCAAGAGGCTTAAATGTGTGGAACAGAAAAGAAGCACCTCCCATTGTTAGAGATAATAATATATTGATATTTTGTAGTGATTTGACGGTATTAGAACATATAATGTAAAAAAATCTAATTGATCTAATGATGTATCTATAAAACTATGTGATTTGTATGCCTGCAAGTGCAGTAGATGGATAACAAGAGGATGATTTATGAAAAAGAGGCTTTGACATCATAGGGATGGCAAAATAGACAAGTCAGTTCTGTCATAAAGAATTATGAGGTGCTTATGGTACAAATAGATTGTTGGACAAACATGAAAAAAAGCCTGTGGCAGCCAGGGGACTCCACAACAAAACATATGTCACACCTGACATGCGGTAGTCTCTGAAACAATGGCACCTATTGACACGTTCTCCCTCTGCTCCAGCCGCAGACGTACTGCGCGGCTTCTGCTGCTCTGTGGAGCTGTGAGGCTGTAAATGATGAAAGACGGCCTGTTACTGTGCGCCTTGTGGTCGATGCCTCTGCTGAACATGCCACCCATAATGGATAAGCTGTTTTCCAAATGGCCAAAGCCACAGCTCGTGCTCTGCAGCCCGGTAGCCACTGTCGCTATGCAGCCAGTGGGGTAGAACGTCTGGAGAAACTCGATCCATCATACTCTGTAACTTCAGAGCAAATGCAAGGCACCCTCAGAAAGTGTTTGGAAAAAAAAAAGATCTAATAACACCTAGAATATATCAGATAGCCAAGACAGCAGCTATACAGTCTATAAGAGCAAAAAGAACTGCAGACAGTAACAAAATAATGCCAAACAGGGAGAAGGAACATGAGGGGAAAAAAAACAACACCAGTTGGGTGTACTGTGTCTAACTAGAGTATAGTTGTGTTTGTTTAATGTCTAATAAAGAACATATTATTTCCAGTTTTTGTCTGATTTGATACAAGTAAAGCTTGTTACGTCTTAACAGTGTACTATAAATCCAAATGCAACCCAAATAACAAAAAATAACTAGTTTTGTGATTACTACACACGGAAACTTTGCAAGCCTTTAAAAAACAACCTTGTTTCTACATATAACATAGTTGGAGTTTCACCCACATGCTTTAATGCCACCCAGCTAACCTCATGTTTCCAGAATGATTGAAATGCTCCCTTGGTCTCATTAACTTGTCTTTAGCCACTGCCATTGTCCTGTGACTGCCTTTACTGTGCATGTGCAACTCTAAACAGAGATGAGAAGTTTAGCCACTTCCACCATCAGCTCTGCGAAAAACCTTTGTTTTACCATTTGATTGAAGTGAGAGTTATTATATTTACTAGACCAAAGTGACACTTTACTTGCCCCAGGAAATCAGGCAATCCCTAATGCTGAGTGGAAGCCTACTATTTGAGACAGAAAGCGGGGTTCATCCTCTACAAACTGACAAGTCTTGCCTTGGCAAAGTCGCTTGTGGACTATTACATGTGCATTTTTTTCACAACAATCTAAAAGTCACTGCCAGTGCCACCGGAATGAAATTCCTACATGTGTATGTGTGACAACTACTTCTGAGCTGCTGCACATTTACAAGATGCAAATACAACATGGCTGGTGGCCCCTACTGTCTGTGTGTCTGCCTGGTCGTACTCACTCACACACTTCTGGTGTGAAATTATTAGGTGCAATAGTGAAAACAAAATACACAGCCTGTGTGAACATTCAGCGTGCCACAAAATACATAAAAACAAAAGTTAAGACTTGCAAAACATGCAGTGAACCAGCCAAACATACTGTCACAAACAGGCCTGTCACAGTTATTACATAAGTGCCAGTCAAACCTCAGATAGTTTCCCACCGTGTGAGGTTTGACTGGCACTCTCTTAATTATCTTCGCTACACCCACTTCTTCTGCTATAGCTTAATGGTACCTGAGTGGAGAATTAGTGTCACTGACTGTTTATCTCAAAGTTTAACCTTTAATATTCACATACTCGTAGTAGTTGGAAATGCATATTGCATTTTCCTTTACCAATTTTCTGTGAATTTGTTTGAAATTTGTGCTGCATGGTGATTAGGATATGGCCTGTTTTGGTCATAGTACATTATTTATTTTGAGTATTATTACTTGTCATTGTCAGTAATTTCCTTGTGCATTTCAGTTACTTATATCATATCTGCAGTGTGCATTTCTAATTTACAAGGCCTTAAAGGCTAATAGATAATCACAATTATTTACATAACAATTAATCATCAACTAAAATGTCATCATCATGACAGTCACAAACACAATGTCTCCAGTATAGTATTCAAAGGAACTGGACCCAACATTTAGATGAATACTTTCTTGTAAATGTGTGTAAATGAAGGTGTTTTACTGCATGATGAATGAATAGGCGCTTTCTTGGTTCCCTTAGTAGCGATCATTTAAGATACTTAGACGACCGAATGAACCCTCATTTTCAGGCCTTGGAGGAAACTCTCAATCCTCATAACATGGAGCCGTTATAAATTCCTTCTGTGGTTTAGTTCATGACAGACTGTCAAGCAGTGAAGCCACAAGGACGAAAAAGTGACAACAGGAGAAGAGAGACAAAGAGGGGATATAGAGGTTAGACAGTTACACAGCTCCTTTCTTCTCCTGGATGCATCATCAATCAGGTTTCATGATGCAGACTGCGCGGTGACACAAGACTGACCTCGACTGAGCCGCTGCCACAGAGGAATAATCCTAAATGATGATTGCTTTTACATCTCCCTTCACTTCCTCTGTGTCTCTCCTACTGTGCCTCCATGTCTCTGTGTATTTTCTGTCTCCCTCCATGTCTTTCATCGAGATTTCCCTCGACAGAGACTAACACCCATCCGCGCACACATGCACCACCAACTGCTCCGCCTCCGTCTTCCAAATGTCTCCTGTGATTCCTCAAGCCCGTTGCAAACAGAGGCTCTGTGTTCTGCTGCGTCCTCTTCCTGCTGCAGCTCATCCAGTGGAGCTCAGAGAACGAGACCGTGAGCTGGGTTATGTCCTGCTGACGTTCTTCTGAAGAGCTTCACAGAGCCCTTCTCCTGAGCCAGAGTACAAATTCTTCTTTGGTACATTTGTCCTTTTCAGTGTCCATAAAAAACAAAATATGGACAACAAGCTTGCGTAAATTTATACTGGAAGAGTTTTGTGTGTTGCATAAACTCTCTGTCAGCTGATTGTAAAATACTTCTGCAGATGAAAGCCTGCTCCTACCTGCCACTTGCCACTGTCACTGCTTCTTGCTGCTGTTCTTGCTGCTGTTCCACCAATTCGATGCTGTTGTGGCAAAAGTCCAAACTCAGACCCATTTGTCATTACTATTCTAACCCTGGCTCATACAGCTTAAAAAAAACTCATCCCTGTCTTGCTGAGACTGTCTTCCCTAGAGAAACTAGAAGAGAGCTCTCAGTAGAATGCAGATCTCTGAAAAGAATATTCAGATGTAACCCTTTTCTAATCACCATTTGTCAGAAAGATGTTTCACCCTGTTGCTGGGGTTCCACCCTTTCTTGAGATGCTTATTTTACAGACATTACAACGAGCCCTGTTGTCATCTGTCTTTGTGAAATGAAGCCATGCTTTGGCTTTCTTTTCTCTGCCATGACTCCTTGTTGTTCCAGGTTTTCAGCAGCATAGATGACGGCATTGTTTTGCGAGTGTCAGAAAAACATGCCAGCCTTGATAAAAGGAATTGATAAAACATATGTTTCTAATGGAGTGGACAATTTGGTACAAGTTCTTGACAGTTGTGGTTCTCGATTCCCATCCCTACCCGCAGCTTTATGTCTAGCTGCTCTTGTAATTATGACGGGAGCAAAGGTGGAAGTCCTCGGAGGTCGGAGGAAGGGGTCAACAAAACATCTGACTTTTTATAAGGGAGGCTGCTGTTTGTTTCCTGTTACCAACCAACAGTCAGTACTGTTTTTGCTATTCAAAGTATGACCACGATCGTCCCTGAGTCTTAACTCACATGTTTATTATTGTAACCATGAGGACAAAGGTTGCCAAATCGTGATCTTTCCCTAAACCAAACCAAGTTCTTTATGTGCAGAAACCAAACCTGAAGCATAGCGTTGTCACATCATAAAACAGATTTATTTTTGTAACGGGTTCTGAAGGCACAGATAAATTATGCTACCATGCTGATATCAGATCAGATAATGTTAGTTGTTTAATTTGGAGAACTTGTGTGTTTTGTTATGTTTTGAAACCCCTTTGAATCTGCAACATGCTGAAGTGATGTATAAGTTCAGGAGACAGGAGTTCACACTTTGTCTACAGCAAACAGGGTGGTGTCTAAAAGGGAACCCTAGACCTGCAAAAGATCCTGCGAAAGTGATCATTTAAACCCAAACCATAATCTTTCTCTAAACATAACCAGGTGTTTTCTGTCCCTGAATTTTAACCACAGCGTTGCCACGTAAAACAATTATGTTGTACAACATGCACTGTGAAGAAATACTGCAATTTCACAAGAATTTTGCAGATGAAGAGTTCCTTTCTAGACGTGGCCAGCCAACATTTTTGCTGTTACAACGATCTTTTTCCAACACTTAACCAGGTAATTAGAGTTGCGCAAACTTAAACAAATCTTAAGAGGTGGCGGCTCGCAAAAGTCATCTGTTTGTTATTGTTGTGGAAGTTAATTTAAGTGTGAGGATTTGCAGGGTCTATAGCTGCCAACTTCATCCTTCCTACTAGCTCCTCACAGCTTGTGCTGCTTAATCCTGCTGTACCTGCCAGTACTACTGCTGACAGGTACAGCTGCCAGTGGTTTTTTTTCTTTTTTTATTTACTACCAAAATCCTCCTGCTGTTCTGTTTGTTTGTTTTTGCTTTTTTCTTGGTGTCATTAGGCTAAGCTTGTTGCTCAGCTGAGTTCCTACAGCCAATTTGGATGGATCAGCGAAGAATAAGAGCTCATTTTTTTTCTCTGTCTGCTTGTTTCTTATACATTTTGTTATCCGTTCCTCGTCAGACATCGATGCTCCCACCCAGCTGGTCACCACTGAAGTAACGGAGGACACTGCGACAGTTTCATGGGATCAAGTCCAGGCAGAAATAGACAGCTACATGTTGAGCTACACCTCTGCTGAGGGCTCCAGTGCCGACATACCTGTGGGTCGTGACAGAACGTCATACAGGCTGGTTGGCTTGAGGCCTGGAGTTCTTTACACTGTCTACATCTGGGCCTACAAGGGAGACAAAGTCAGCAGGAAGACTTCAACAGAAGCTGAAACAGGTAAAGTCTGAATGGGATCCTGGTTAATTGGAGTGATCGATGTGTGTGTCAATTACAGAGCTTCACGGATGACCTTTATATACATTTTGGACAAGTACATTTAATAAGGGTCTGTTATTTAATATTGTACAAAGGTTAGACATAAATAATACTTCTGTTTGACCACAGTAGTAGATGAGCATCATTTTTATCCTTTGTACACCTTATTTATTAACTGAGGGTCCACACAAGGACTTGTGATTCTCAGATATCTCAAGCGTTTCCAGGTAGTGTGTGCCTTTTCTTCTTTTATTCTCTGCAGCGTGTGAACAGAGGGAAAGATGTCTTAAGTGTCTCTTTTTTCTTAAGCTCCTTTGTGCAAGATGCTCTCACCTCATGCAGCCCTTGCGTATAATGCACCAATCATTTCCTTTTGATCCTCTGTGTGCTGGTGTTCTGCGCGATTTTCCCTGTCTTTTTTTGTGGTGTGAAGTGAAAACCATCACAGTGGACATTTTCCACTTAGCACACTAACCCCTCTTTGCCTAACTGCCAAGAGGGGAAACTTGAGCTCTTGCTGAGAAAAAAAAAAAAAAGACTATTTAATATAATTAGGCTGGACACCTTATTTAAAGGCGGTTTAGTTTAGCCTGGGGCTACATGTCTGAAAGAAGTTTGAGAGGAGCCAATTTTGGTATTTTGTTTCTCTTGTGTTCTCCTGTCTTCGCTGTTGTGAAGTTTAGCGGCTGTTGCTGTCAGCTTGCTTTTATGTCTCTGAAGAAAAGCAGCACAAGAATGCTTTTGAGCACTGACTGGCATATATCCAAATCTCTAAAAATTACACTGGAAACAAAAGCATTTAAGCTTTTTATGCGCTCAACAGTAAAGGAAGTGATAGTTTTCACATTTGTATTGATGCGACATTATGAAAGTTTGATATGGTCAGAAATGCAGTATGACAGCAGATATCCTTTTTAAAATAATGATTTATTATTAATAAGCTGTTGAATTTATAATTTTCACTTGCACCCCTGTATGTGGTATATTGTGACGTGTGGCATTCAGGGCTTCCATTGTTGGGGTGAAGACTGGTTTATTTTAATTGGCTCTGTTTGCCAGTGTCTACCTGATGTCTTTTTCCAGTTTTTCAGTCTTTATACACATTTTTTATTTGTGTTTTCATTCAGGCTCAGTTTTCAGATTTTTCCTGGTGTCTTTTGATGAGGGAAGCAGACATGTTAGCTTCAATAACCTCGCTCATACATCAACCAGCAGGAGAGCACATGAATGAAAATATCTGAAGTTTCTTGAAACTCACTTTGCTAGCTGGTGATATCAATTAACTATAAAATGAGAACCTGGCGAGGGACAGATGAGACTGCATACATGTTGAAAGTTTCCATCTTCAGTGTTAAAATCAAAGGGTTATGCTTTTTTAAAATGTTCTTGTTTTTGGAGAGTACAAATAATGAGTGATACAGAGCAACAAAGACAGAAGATGAACTCCATATGGGATTAATTTAGAAGCCAAACCGGTGATGTTCTGTCACCATCTATTGTTCGCAGTAGTAGCTTGCATGCTATTTAACATAGTTCATAGTATACTCATAGTACCTTTGCTTACATAACAATGTGATGTGACGTCAAACTTGGATTCAACAGAATAAAATCTCAAATCGGGGTCTTTTGGGTAATAATGAAATAGTTTCAACATTTGTTAAACAAAAGTTTCATTGTTTCCCACCAAACACTTTGTTCCCAGTTTGACGTCCCTAACCTCTTAAACTGTGACTGAAGGTTGGGTGTAAGAGGTTACCACATCATACTGATGTGGATCAGCTGTGTGCAGTGATATCCTTCAGTAGTCTTTACTAACCATAACTCCTCATGCAGAGCTGGACGCTCCTACTAACGTCTTGGCCCGAGATGAAACAGAGTCCAGCTTCAGAGTGTCCTGGGATCACACCCAGGCAGAAATTGATGGCTACGTCCTAACCTACAGCTCTTCTGAGGGCTCAAGTGGGGAAATTCCAGTGGGGTCTGACACCACCTCTTACATGCTGACTGGTCTGAGGCCTGGGGTTGTCTACACTGTCTACATCTGGGCCGTCAAAGGGAGCAAAGCCAGCAGGAAGATCTCGACACAAGCCGAGACAGGTCTCAAATCTTCGACTTTCTGTTCAAGTCCAAAGCTCTTAATTTTCTGACCAGCGAAAGCCAAATCTTGGGTTAAATACTTTGTCTAAGGGCACATTCAGACAGAATCAGGCGTTGCGGCAAAAATGCCAGGCATCTCATTCATTTAGAAATGGGGGTAGTGCATTTAGGCTTCGGCGGTGTGGGTCGCAGGGAATGCTGAAAAAAAATGTAGCAGCCTGCAGCAGAAAAGTTGAAACAGAGTCAGCTTTTGGAGAAACCCATTGTCATGCTGCGGCAGCAAATCACATAAGCCGGCAATCAATCTGCTCCACAGTCAGTCTGAAATACCTCTTAAACCAGGTACTATCCAGGCAAAGTCCATGGACCAAACATTGATACTGTCCCTTTTTTTTCTCTCTCAGTTTACACTTCAATGTTTGGGTCTGGCTTGTGCCCATTTGTTAGTTTGAGAGAGACAGAAACAGAAAGCACAGCTGTGGTTTTGCAAGGTAGAGACTGAATGAGGAGAGGGAGTGCAGGTAACGAGAAAGCTGGGATGTTCCTGGCAACTAATTCCCTGTCGCTTAAACAAAGATTTTTATTTCCACTACTTGACTAGTCTGAAAGTAAAAAACGCTGTAAATTAAACACAGCTTATTTATTGATAATGTTAAACATTGTCTGAAAAAAATGCTTGTATGAAGAGCCATTTGAAACCACTGAAGAGAGAGGATGTCCACTGTCTGCTGGCGCTGCTGCCCTGACTAGTGGTGGGCGGCTACTTGACATCTTAGATGCAACAGTTAACTAACATTGTACATTAATAAAATATTAAAAATACTTTAACCAACTAGTATTTCTGGTGCTGACTAGTGAGAGTGGTGATGTTTAATTGACAAGAAGACTAATCGCACACATCTTTAGGCACTCTCACGGTTCCCTCGCACACACCCCACACTGCTGCACAACCCTGCAGTTAACTGCTGCAACGCCTGATTGTGTCTGAACACAGCTTTACATACATGCACTAGCATGCTTAGGAAATTTAAAACATTTTGACAAGACTATTTCACAAAACAAATAAAATTTAAAAACCCTTTTATTTTTCTAGATGGTAACTTGACCAACATGTTTTTATTAGATGTAACTTTTAATCCTTGTGCAACCAGTCTGTGACAAAATGCTACTAAGCTCTTGGCCAAAGGTGAAATGTTCTTAAAGGTGTGTCCAGCTTCAGCATGTCATGAGACCAGGTCTTACTGTAAGCTGATGGATATACTGAAGGTTAAGATGAAGCTCATCTGTAGTTTGTAGTGTGCATCAGTAGTGTATTAATATCCTCTACTAACATCTCCCTGTAGAACTGGATGCTCCTGCTAACCTCTCAGCTCGAGATGAAACAGAGTTCAGCTTCAGCGTGTCATGGGATCCAGCCCAGGCCGAAATAGACGGCTACATCCTCACCTACAGCTCTTCTGAGGGTTCTAGTGGGGAGATCCCACTGGGGCCTGACACCACCTCTTACATTCTGACTAATTTGAGGCCTGGGGTCCTCTACACTGTCTACATCTGGGCCGTCAAAGGAAGCAAAGTCAGCCAGAAGATCTCAACTCAAGCTGAGACAGGTTTCTAACCTACCATTTTTTTTGTTATATCCAATTAATTGACAGAGTAAGAACAATGCCTCGATTGGAATTTGTGGCTTGATGTTAATGTTTAAATATACAGTTCATGCCAACATCAAAATTAGCTATTTGAGTTGCAGAGTTTAGGGATATTGGCCATAGAGAGGCCTGTTTTCTCTTGAGTACAGTAGAACTACAAACCCCAAATCAAAGAAAGGTAAGATGGAGACCACTGTGACACATCACCTTTTCTTTTAACAACACCATTCATTTGAATATAGGTTGAAAGGTTTTTTCCAATCATTGCAGTCTACACAGCTTGTTTGGAATTGGACTTGGTAGATGGCACCAAAAAAATACATTTGAAACCCAACGGCGATGTCTCTTTCCAGAAATCATGACCAGGTTACTCAAGATGATCCACAGACCTTGCTGTGAGCAGCTTCGTGTAGGAACTAATTACTTTTTCGAAACAACACCTGCCAATCTTATCACCACGCAGCAGGAAGCGTGCATTGGCTGAGCTGTAACCTCTCATCCAGAACTGTCCATTTAATACATCACATCTTCAAGCACCCTATAGTTAGTTATTTTGACAAGACAACGTCACTGTAAAAGCTCAGAAAAAAAATGCGTCTCACATGGTAGACTAATCAGAATCACCTTGTTTGTTTAAAAAAGTTTTCCAATGTCTTCATCCACCAGTTCATCCATCTACTCGCCAACTTTGTACGCGGGTCACGGCGAGCAAAGCAGCCCAGACATCCTTTTCCCCAATAACTTACTCCAGCTCTTCCTGAGCGGTCCCATGCCAGCTCAGCGGAGCAAACCCTCCAGCATGTTCTGGAACTACCCTGCAGTCTCCCCTCAGTCAGTCAGGCATGGAGCATGAGGAGGCGCTCGGGCCCATTCTTTCCAAGTGACCAAAGCACGTCTACCTGCTACTCTGGAAGAGCTCCATTCATGGTTGGGCAACCTCATCTTAGCCTCTTGTATGCAGCAGTACGGTAAATTTACAGTAGTAGTAAAATGTGCTGCACTACCCAACGTTTATGACCACAAATGAAGGACGGATTGAAGATTGACTTGGGAAATTTAGAGCTTTGGCTTCACAAGCATGATCTGATAAAATGTCTGCATAGCTAAACCCAATTCCCCTAATGTTTTGTAGCTGTCCTTTGCTCTAGCTTGTGTAAAATCACAATTTTCCTGGATCCTCAGGGCAGCTGCAAACTTGTCTGAATAGGACAAGACTCATTTTACCAGAGGAGGACAACGTAAGGCCTTGAAGCACTCCTTCTGCAGTTAGACTGCCTTCTTCACTGCTGCTGTCCACCGTTGGAGTGTCACAATGACAAGCACTCTTAACCTTTTTTGAGGCTGCTTCCATGATGATGAGGTTCTGAGTCCGTCCTGTGCAGAACCTATGCATGGATGAAAGTAATTTCGGCTTGAATTTGAGAGTTGAAATTATGAATATCAGGCATTCCCAGCAAAGTCATGGGCCAAATGTTCTGATTAATTTTATTTTTCCTCCCTGCTATATGCAGGTGCAACAGGCTGCCTCCATCAGGGAAAAAAGACAGTTCCTGAATTGGATAGATAATTAGATTAAGCATTAAATTAGGGTCTTTCCTCTCCCAGGAGTGATTCCTATTCAAAGACTCACTTCTTGTTGGTCTGTTTAACATTCCTAAGGTCGCTCATTCCGTATTTACCTATGGACGACAAGGTTTAACCAACCACAGGCCTGGCTCCCGGAGTGGCCTGTCATGCCCATATTCCAGACGAAGTCCTTCTGGCTCTTGCTTTAAGCCTGAATCTAGATGCAGAACTGAGCTCTCCAAACAATCATCAGTCTGCCGTGAGACAAAGTACCATCTTTGTCAGTCTCTTACAAGCTCACTGCCTGGGTCCTTTTGTCCTTCATGTCATCTGCATTTGCCCAGTAGTGGGACAAAGCTAGTTGGAAGATTTAAACATATATCACATTTCTTACATAGAGGGTGTCTATTTTTTATGATGCAATTTATGAAGGTCATTTTTCTCCTCATAATTACCATCATATTACTAATATTTCATCAAATGCATGCCAACAAGTTCATTTGATCACCTTTGTGTGAAAAATGAAACATCGTGTAGTTTGCATCAGTAGCTGTTGTAGTCTGCATCAGCTGTGTATTAACCTAATCCACTAACATCTTCCTCTAGAACTGGATGCTCCTGCTAACCTCTTAGCCCGAGATGAAACAGAGTCCACCTTCAGCGTCTCATGGGATCCGGTCCAGGCAGAAATTGACGGCTACATCCTAACCTACAGCTCCTCTGAGGGCTCAAGTGCGGAAATCCCAGTCGGGTCTGACAGCACCTCTTACATGCTGACTGGCCTGAGGCCTGGGGTCCTCTACACTGTCTACATCTGGGCCGTCAAAGGGAACAAAGTCACCAGGAAGATCTCAACAGATGCTGAGACAGGTTAATACGCTTCAGATAGGCAGGGTTTAATACTCCCATTTCTGTTGAAACAGCAATTCATCAACATTTTTAAAAAAAGCTCATTTTGGCAGTCTAGATTTCTGTCTCTCACAGACATTGATAAGCACAAGTAAAGCAGCAGTTTTCATATGGATGCATTTACCAAACTATTTTTTTCTCATTAAGGGGAGGCTTTAATCTGATGTTTTCATGAGCCAACTGTGAAAATTGCCAGTCTGCCTTCTTAAATCACCCAATTTCATTTTAAATCCACGTAAGGCTGAAACACACTAAAACAAAACGGGATGAAATCTCAAAATCAGGATTTTTAAGATATACTGTATTGGCCATAGCAGGGCGGCTGGCAAACAACAAAAAGGAACAAAAAAGTCAGTCAGACAGATTCTTGTTTGTTTTTTTTAAAGCTGTGGCACTGTTTAAAAAAATGCTGCTGTCTTTTAGTGACCAGCTCCAGGTATCTTTGCATAAACAAGCTCAAACAGGTTATCGCTCTATTACTGTTAAAAAACAAAGGCCTTAATCTGAGATCACTGATAAGAATTTGCAGTCAGTGAGAGTCTGCTACATGTGACCCTAGTTTGGGGGAATATTGGTTCTGGGAGCTGTATTCTGCACAGACCTTTCAAACAAAGACAACAACAACTTCATCCCTATAAAAACAGTAGGCTGTCAGATATGTATTTGTAAAGGAAGAAAACAACATATTGGCAGAGGATAGACATGTATTAAGTGAGTGGAACAGCAGCCAATTGGATTTTCTCTTTTACATGGTTAGGAAAGGGATTCCATGCTTTATAAAAAAAAGGAAAAAAAAGTATTTCTGGAGTCCCTTAAGGAGTATTTTATTTGATCTAACTATAGAATGGGCAGCCTGTCCAAAGGTAAAGGTAAGTAAATGTGCATCTTTCCATTTCAGTAAAACTGGGTGTCTGGCGAATAAAGTAGCAACAGTGATAGAGTCATCATCAGACTGTGTGCGGGAGTCTGGAGGGACACCAAAGATGGGAGAAAAGAGCACAAGTCAGTAGGTTTGTTCAGGTATTCTGAGATTATTTTAAAGATGAGAGACCAGTTTAGCACTGGACTAGGACATATGGGGGTGTGAGCAGTGGGAGATGAGTGCAGGGATTACATGTTTTATTTTGCACCCCGTAACGCCATATGTGGCACATACTGAGGAGGCGTGAACTCTTTTTAAGATTGACTGTCATAATTCCTCTTCATCCCTATAGACTCAGGATGTTATTTATGCAGGGAAGCAGTGCTGAATTTGGTAGTGGATTCCTGCCATTGTGGGTGTATTTTACTTCTTTAATGATGCTTTATGTGACAGTACTGCTGGTATTCACATGGGTCAAGGGTTAAGTATGACAGGACAGGAATACATGGTGTTTGCATCACGTGTGAGACCTTAGAGAAGCAATATGTAGCAATTGCACATCCAAAATGAGCAGTTTGAATAGCAAGTTGGAGCCTTAGATGTTATATAAAATAAGTTGTATGATGCTTGTGATTTATATGAACACACAAAATTGCAACCCATTAATTCTTACACCATGTGAACTTTGATTTATTAAACTTTAAACTTCTTACAGTGTTTATTGTAAACTTCAAAAGTACCAGAAAGCTCCAAAACTGTCTCCCACAGGCCGGCCCAGGTCACTCGGCATGTCTCGTAACTTGGTGTGGGGTAAAAATAGTTCTGGCAGCACATGGTAAACGGGTTACAACAGGCAGATCTTTGTGTGAACCAGATGATGTGTAAAATCACCTGGGACCTCTAAGTGAAAGCTGGATCTTATTCAATTAGGCGGCAAATGGCCGAGTTTTGGATTATAAACATGTCGCGTCATAACTCATTAGAAACCATCGGTGGCGACAGACCAGCGCGCCGCTGGGTTCAGACAGGAAATCCATTGTGTCAAAAGATATCATCTGGGATACATAAAAGCACATGTTATTACATTTGTGACTTTATTGTACCTTGTAACAAGCATCATTAATATGTCAGTTTAAAGTGACTCAAACCAACATCACTGCATTTCACAGATACCAACAGTAACACTAAGTTTCTCCCATTATAATTTAATGATCAGAAAAGCTGTTTAATTTTCTCAGTGGTAATAAAACTGACTTGAAATTGGATGATTCCTGAATATAAACAGAAGGTGGTGTTTTTAGAAGAAGAGGACTGAAAGTATGATTCCTGACTTGAATAAATAATTGATTGCTCTGGCTGGTTTTATCACGGTGACATACACTTCCTCTAATTTCCAAAGACATGGGAGGTTGAAGCTCCAACTGTTACAGCAGGCGTCTTCATGTCAGACAAATGATTTCAGCACCTGTTTCAGGTCAGACCTCCAAAGCATTTAAATAAGGCGCAGGATAAGAGCCAGTTTATCTGCAGAGGCAAATTGTATCTCTGCAGGTGGGTTGTAGTCATCCCTGGTGTTGAGAGAGGCTGCAAAGTCAGATACATTAATGCTGCACTCATGATTGAGGTAGATAAAGGGAATGAAGGGTGAATACTGTGCCATAAAATCACGTGTTTGTGTTCGTGTTTGTGTTTGTGAAAAACGTAATTCACATGTAAATCTGAGGAAAGGTTTGTGCTCTAAAAACTGATGCACTAATAGAATAAATAATATTACAAAGAAGATTAAAATTTGGATTAAAACATTTGTTTAATCAAAAAGACCCTTTTCTCGCATGTGATCCCCCCAGTTTTAGTGAACAACCTCAAGGTAAAACAGCAACTAAACCCATTACTTATCCAATCCAGAACTGAGTTTTTAAAATATCGTAGTGAACGTATAATAGACACCACGCTCTTGTGCTGTAATCTACTCTGATCTACTCTCCACTCTGCAGACATTGATGCCCCGTCAGACCTGAAGGCGACAGATGTGACGCTCGACTCTGCTGTTCTGACCTGGATTCCTCCTCTCGCTGACATTGAGGGATACATCCTCACTTACAGAGACGAGGACGGCAACACGGAGGTACTCAGCCATGAGGTTTGACGCTTATTTTTTCACACAGAGAGACACCACATAAAAAGGTATTCAAGTGTTAAAATCAGCTGTAATACTAAAAAGGTTGACTTCACCATTCTGGTTATACTTCTTTAGACTTAAAGGGATAGTTTGGATTATTAAATTACATTAAATAATGATTAAATTATGGTGTATTGACTATAGCAAATGGCGGTCAACACAACCCTAGTTTGGAGAAGCAGAGAGGAGAACCAGCATGAAAGCAAAGCAATGAAGTGTTGTGGACAGGGTCAGAAACAAAACATATTTTGTCCGCTTAAAAAAAGGTCCACCTAAAAAGTTTATCTTATATTCAGAAAATTATAAGTTAGCCTTTTCTGACAGGAAACCACCATTATATAAGCCAAATATTGCTCTCTCCAAACCAACCAAACTCCAGGTAAAATATGTTTTGCAGCTGACCCTGTCCACAGCAGTACCATGCTTAGCCTACACCACCTACTGCTGTTTCTCCTAACCGGGGTTGTGGCGACCACCATCTTCTATAGGTGATACACTGATTATGGATAAGTTCCTCACACAACCCCACTTCAAATTATCTGAACTATCCCTTTAACATATACAAAGTCTGTATGAACAGAGTGATGTTTAGAGTTCAGAAAACTACAACACAGAATAAAAATGCCACAACTTAAATATTAAACTCTATTTATAAATACAGAGAGAGACTTTTCTTTCAGGGTATATTTGCATTCATTTCTTATGCAACTGTTTCATTAAATTTCAAAGAATATACTCATATAGAAAATTGAGTGTGAAGGAGGATCACAACAACCTTTTATTCTGCATTAGATAAAAGCAGAGCTGCAGTTATTTTAAGCATCCTGTGGTGAAATATGAATATTGAGCTACACAAAGGTGGATTTTTGTCTTTACAAGCATGTAAATAAAACTTGGAAAACAGTTTCTTTACTGTTAAAAACAAGCTGAGGCTACAATGAAGGTGGATGTTCAGTTGAAGCTCTGGAGAACGCTGACCTCTTGTGGCCAGAAATAAAAATTAATCTACTAGAAGTCATTTTAAGCATGATGAGGTGATTGATCTTTTCTTTGATACCTTTTTAAGATTTAATAAGAATTGAGGAGCCCGTTTAATGCCTGTCTCTTATTAAAGTTCAAGACGTATCATCACTCATTCATGAACTTTATCAAAGGCCACATTATATACCACACATCATATGGGACATCTTCTTCCCTCAGGCTGTGCAACGGCTTAATTCATCTTCAGGACTCCACCGTGTAAAATAGTTTGTTTCATTTTCATCTATTCAACCAATCTACTCTTTTATGTGTAGCAAAAGGGGGATACATCTTAATCCTGCAATACAACCCTGTGTTGTATCATGATGAAGATAAACACATAAATAAATCTATCGTAATAATAATTTAGTGAGTGTTCAGTATGATTATAACTGTAACTGTCGTTTTTTTTATGGTCAGGCGGTTGAAAGGCAGCTTGGAGCCAGCGGGAGCAGTTTTTCTGTATCCAGTTTGGAGATGGGGAAGAAATACATAGTCACCATCATCGCCTACAGAGGGAACAAGAGGAGCAAGGTGGTACAGACCATCTTCAAAACAGGTCTGTCTGTCTTCTGCAGGTCAACATCATGTACATCATATGTCATACACAGTGTATGATGCTGTATGTTATCAAATAAATACAGTACTAAATAAAGAATATTAATGTTGTCACGTCCTCTTCTCTAGTTGGTCTCCTGTATCCGTTCCCCATGGACTGTGTTCAGATCATGAAGAATGGCAATAAGAACAGCGGTGTCTACACCATCTATATTAACAATGACCGCTCCAAACCGCTTGAGGTTTACTGCGACATGGACACTGACGGCGGCGGCTGGCTGGTATGACTTTCTTTCCTACTTCATTCAATAACCATCATGTGGATGGGAGCATTTCTACACCGCAGACTGTGTGGGTTGTGGCTGCTGTGGTAGTGGGCCAATCAAATGCTGCATGAAATCGATGAAGGCTTTGCTGTGATTGGCTGCAAGCAAAACCATATAAATAGCCTTTTTTCAATAGACATTAAAATGTCAAGTTCAGTTTAGTCATTATGAGAACTAGTTAGGCACAGAAAACAGTTGTATCATATATTGTGAGGCTTTGCTGTCCACATGCTGTTGAGATTTTGATTTTACTTATTGTGCCTTAATTGGTGGACAGAGTTGATTTTCTTTTAAAATCACAAAATGAAATGACAAAAATGAGTTTGACATTCATATGACATGCTAAATATCCATTTACACTTCATCAAAGCTCATATTATTGAAATCAAAGTTGTTTTGAATGCAATGTAGAGCTTTAATCGTGCCTGAAAAGTTGAGCCCGTCGAGGCCAGATGCCGACAAAATTCTGTCCGAAACCGACCCAAACCTGACCCTCGTTAAATATTTTATCCTGAACCCCATCACAGATATTTTTTCTTAACAAGCTTCGCTCTATGCACCAAAAAGTAGGATTTTTCAGTGACAGGGACGATACATGCAGGGAATTGTAACTGTAACTGAACTGCAACGACTAAACTGGGGAGAAAAATGAAAACAAATACATGTGAAAATAAATATGGTACAGCTGAAACCCAACATGAGCCCGTGAAATCTGTGAGAAATAAGACCAGACCCACACAGAATGTGGTGGTATTAAGCATTTGATGTAGCTCCTTGTAGTTTTTGAAAAAATAAAATAAAATAATTATACTATGTTTAGTCAAAAACAAGTATTTTAGTTAGCTGAAATAAAAAATAAAAAGCAGACTATAGAAAAAAATTAAAACATATTTAAAACTGTCCCCTGTCTGGTCAAATTTGTCAACACAACAACCATGAGGATATTGTAATACCTATTCTAAACTTATGTCTAATTCAACTAAACATTTTAACTAAAGTGAAAGGGGCAAAACCAAACTGGAGACTAACTGAAACTAAACTTTAAAACAAAAACTAAAGTAAAAACAAGAGTAAAATCTAATAAATCAGGTTCATATGATCCCTTGTGACTAGCAACAATAAAAAAGCATATTTTTGTAAGAAAAATGTGAGCTGTGGTCTCATATGTTTAGAAAAAATTCAGGGAATTTGTGTTTAGCTCAGCTAGTATTTTTAAATGCTCTACAGGGAATTATAAAAGTCTATATAAAAGGACTTCGGTGGGGTCAAGATATTAGTTGCTGCTGGGATTTTAGGATGGTAACCAACAAGCCAAAGCCAGTTATTTGAAACATTTGTGCAGCAGCTGTCAGTGAAACTCCTGCACTCGCTGCTTTCAGGTTCTGCAGCGTCGTAACATTGGCAGGCTGGACTTCATGAAACGCTGGAGACAGTATGTAGCCGGTTTTGGCAACATGACAGACGAGTTCTGGATCGGTGAGTGGTGCCAATGTTCAGTCTGTTTTCTGCACATGTGAACAGTAAAAGAGTGTTTCCTCTTACATGCTCTGTCTGTGTGTTCCCTCAGGTCTGGACAAGATATACGAGCTCACCAACACTCCCACTCAGTACGAGCTGAGGTTTGACTTGGGCCTGGGCTCAGAGAGAGTTTACGCCGTATATGACAACTTCAAGATTGCACCCATCAAGCAGAAGTTCAAGCTCACTATTGGCAAATACAGCGGGACTGCAGGTGGGTCTTTTTCTTCTAAAATCTTTTCCAAACAGCCAGCGGTACAAAAGTCTGACACTGAGACGACAACATGAGCAGCTCTCAGAGCTTACATTTTCTCTCTGACACTTTGTTCAGATAGAGGCAGTTATGTAGCGGAGGAGAGGGCAAGGATTGCAATAAGACAGACAGGGGTGGGAATACAGGGGTTTCAAGCAGTCGGCACCCCACCCATCATCCTGTGGGGTGCCGAGAAAACACATACGCACCAGCAGTAGGTGGGATATTTGTTTCAGACACTTACATTCAGTGAGTTATAGACAGTAGCTATATAGGGAAGGCTGTATCTGAAGAAGGCAGGGTTTTAGTGAGCTTTGAAGCCAGACAGATACAGACGCACAGCAAGTGGGACGCTGTGTCTACACATACCTGCAGTGCGCTGAAACAACATATACTGTATTGCTCTATATTTGGCGTTTGATTAAATTTATTCCATCAGGGAACATGTGGAGGAAAAAGAGGCGAGCAGCAAAAAAGTCTGTGCGAATATATTGAGAATAGAGGAAGGTTGAGCTGCATACAGCCTGTTCTTTTTGAGTTTTTAACATTAAACTAATAAGTCAATAAGTCAACGTGCATATGACAACATCTGGTCTACCCTCAGTTTGGAAAGAGCTGCAACAATTAGCCGATTAGTTGATTAGTCATTTGACAGGAAACAAGTTGCAAACTAATTTGAACACTGATCAAGCATTTCAGTAATTTTGCAACCAAAAATGTCAGTAATTTGCTGGTTCCAGCCTCTTATATGTAAGGATTGGCTGCTTTTCTTTGTCCTTTTTTAAAAATATTATTCTTTTGGGACGGCTGAAGATATGACAGGAAAGGGGGTTGAGAGAGGGGATGGTCACAGCAAATGGGCCGCAGGCAGGAGTCAAACCAGCAGCCGCTGCAGAGGACCAACAGCCTCAGTACCTGGGGCACACGATCTACCAACTGAGTTACAGGGATGCCCCTCTTTGTCATTTATGACAGTTGACGAAGAGCAAAAGATGCAATATGAAGGCACTGCTTTTGGTTTTGGAAAATTGTGATGAGAATTTTCCCAAACTTTTAGACAGTTTATAGAGTAAACGATTAACTAATTAATAGTGAAAAAAAAAAACTGTAACAGGGAGGAAAAGGAAGAAACAAGAGAAACAGAGGGTGGATCCTTCTCCCAGGATGAACAGACATGCAATAGATGTCATGTATACAGAGTATATCAACACAAAACCACAATATATACAAATATTGATGATAAAAGTACAGATATGGTGCAACTATTATTGTTAATTGTTGTTGATGATCCTCAGGTGATGCTATGACCTACCACCAAGGCCGGCCCTGGACTACTATTGACTCAGATAATGACATCGCCCTCAGTAACTGTGCCCTGACCCACCGTGGCGCCTGGTGGTACAAAAACTGTCACCTGGCCAACCTCAATGGAAACTGGGGAGACAGCAGGCATAGTGTGGTGAGTGATCCGGGACACGGTTCTGCACTTTATCGTACGTGCAAAATTTTGTGGTGGTTTTCAGGGAGGGGGTTGTCTACCAGCTTGGGTTTAAAAACGTCCTAAAAAAGAAGAAAAAGCAAACAGGATTCATACAGAAGCTTGAAAGTTTGGAAAATATTTGATTTTAACCGTTTTCAAGGTTAATAATATGCTTCATTTAATGTGCTCCTTAAAAAATGTTTGATTTTTAACATAATCTGATGATTCATCTACACACTCGAACTCCCTGTGAAGCAAAAATCTTTTAATATCTGTAATGAAACGATCCCATCAGCATATTTGTCATTCATTGCTACATGAGTCCTCTGCTGATCCCTTATTGAAACTGAGAATGTACATTTATTGCAGTGGGCGTAAAGGAATTTGCATTTATAGTAACAATTTAGATGTGATGATCAAGGCTTTTAGAGAGGAAACTTTTGGTTTAGGTTGGTTTAAAAAGCTGTACAATACCTGAAACATGAAACAAAATCTGCCAAACATCTAACTAAACATAAAAATCTTGATGGTTTAACACTCTAACCCTAATCAACCCCAGTTAACAGTTAACAGTCTGTAAATCCTTGAGATGAGGCTGTCAAACTTTACTCCTCACTCCTGGTAAACTATGTTTTTTACTTTGTGTAAAGTTCTAGCATTTATGTGCTAAATTAAGCTATACTGCAGACTTTCTGTCCCATTATTGACCTTTCATACTTCTGAATAATAATACAAGTGAATCCCAAAACTGCTTTAATCTCTGTGTTTGCCATCCTGAATCCCTCTCAGCTCAAAATGTCAGTGTTGTTCATGATTAATTCAGCAGTTATTGGAGTTTTGGCTACAAAGTTAGGAAGAGCTTTGCTGTTTTTCTTTGAGAACAAATAATGTTGGTTTTATAACGACGACTCACAACAAAGTTAAAGCAGCTACGCTTCATCGCCTAGTCGTCAAATACTAAATTAATCATGCATTTTGATAATTGATTCAGTGGTTAGAATAAATTTTTAAAGAGAAAAAAAGTCAATTCTCTGATTCCAACCTCTTAAATGTGAACATTTTCTAACCTCTTTACTCCTCTACCCTCCTATTAATAAAAGTGCTAACTAAAACATGAAATGTTCTTTGGTGTGTCCCCATTGGAGAACCCTTTTCAGTTCCTGGTAGAACCTTTTGTAAGGTTGGAACCCTTTCAGAGAGTTCTACCTAGAACCCAACATAAAGTGGTATACCTAGAACCATCTGTGAAAGGTTTCACCCAGAAGGCTCTATGAGAGGTTTGACAGAGAACCTATTTATATTCCAAGGGTTTCATCTAGAATCCACCTGGGGGGTTCAACCGAGAACCCTCTTATATTCTGGTGCAAAGAACTCTTCATGAAAAGTATTTCTTGGAAAACAAAGAACCCTTTTAGGAAGAAAGAGTTCCTCAAGGATTTCAACAATCCTTGAGGAACTCACAAAAATGGTTCTTAATGGAACTCCTAGTCTTACAGAGAACCCTCAATGAACCTTTTCTTCACAAGCAAACGGTTCTATGTTGAACCTCAACCTTTCAGGAAGAACTCTTTTGGAACCCTTATCTCTGAGCATGCACGACCTAAACTGAATCTTTGGGTTGTGGACGAATGAAGACAGCTGAGAACGTCATAATATGCTTTGGGAAAAATTTTACACAATTTTCTGACATGTAATTGAACTAATCAGTTGATTGAGAAAATAATTGACAGATCTGACGCTACACAACAAATAATTGATTGTTACTTGACCTTTTTTCTAAACATACTTACAAAAAGACACACACACAAAAAAAAAGTGTGCTGACCGGGAGGCTGTTCCCTGCTCAGCAATCAAAGACAACTTCACTCCAGCCCACTTCTAGTTGTTTTGTTTCGGATTGTTGAGGTGAAGCTGAAATGGCCTGAATCCATCAGCAGTGATAAGAAAACACATTTCTCACACCAGCTATAAACCATAAGTGTTTTTTACCAGGCTGATAGGGTAACAACAACAGTTATTATGTCTAAGGGAGACTGATACTGAAGGAAATGCCAGGGGAGATCTCTGCTCTTGTCGAGATTTCATCCATAATATTGCCGCTGCAGATGTCTCCCGCAATGTTTGTCGCCGGAATGCAATAACAGTCAAAACAAGTTTGTGCTCACACGAAATGAAGCCAGGGGCTGGTATTTATTAGTCTTTGTCATTCTGCCTGTCTGTCACGCCGGCAGAGTCTTCTGTGATGCCAGCTCGCACCTCTCTGTGCCTCCGTCACTTCCCCCGCTCCCTTTTCTTTTTCTTCTCCCTCTAAGCGTGCTTTCCTTTCCACCTTTTTTCTCTCGTCTCATCTTCTATATTTTAATCACTTTTTTTTCGCTGTCCCGCTGTCAGGGAGTGAACTGGAAACCGTGGAAGGGTCACATGACGTCCCTCGACTTCACCGAGATGAAGATCCGACCCTTGGGGGCGTTGTCCAGCAGGAAGAGGCGATCGCTGATGGCCAGACAGAAGAGCAGAACCACAAACCTGCAGAAGAAATAATGCATCTCCTCCCACTGAAACCATAACCATCATCACCAGTCCCATTAACCTGCCATCGCACTAGATTTGGGTGTTTCTGTACATATGTACATTGACCACACACACAAGGGTTCCCACTGATCTGCATGCATGTATGTGTCTCGACTCTTGGACAGTATGTTCACTTTAGGGGCAAAAAGGGAAATGCTCATATGAAAAAAATAACTTATTACCGCCCCGTCTCCTAGAAATTACATTTATATAGAACTATTTTGCAACAGCAGATACACCTTGAGGGAAACATAATGCTGACTGAAATACATTTCTGTTAACATAATAAGGACGTGTTTTTTTAACGTACTTGGCAAGTCACAGAAATGTTGATACTGTAAGTAAGATACCAGTAAAACGTTCACTGACAACATTTTTCATTTGCTTTAAGCCAAAGTAGGCCATCATGCAGGATATTATCCAGCTGTATTGACGACGCCCAGTGAGCGCCAGCTGACCTCTTTTCACTATCTTTGCAACCAGATAAAACAACATTGTGTTACAAAACACAGATTTGTTTGATCATTTATCAGTTGAAAGAAAGACTACCTTGATTCATTTTAAGGTATTTCTCCAAAGTCATATTTCAGTTGTAGGTGAAATCTGGTCTTTCAACACATTTAAAGTTGCATATAAACTGTTGTACATATGAAGTGCCACTACATAGGCATTTCGGGTACAGCTTCAGCTACTCCAAAGAAATATGTCCAGGGACATAGTATTAAGAGTGACCAAGACGCTTAAATGGACAAGATGACGTGGTGGTTAGGCTGGTTATATACAGGCAATTGAGGCTTGAGTGCTGCTTCTTGATTTTTTTTTTTTCTTGCTAGCTTTCAGCTGAGAAATTAGGATGTAGTTTCTCAGCAAGGTCTTCAGACGTCTGTGAAAAACTTCCACTTTTGAATTAATTCTAGACGTCTTTTCACCAGCGACTGTACTTGTTTTTCACTTGTCTTTTCAAGGGCGACATGCTCACTAGGCAGCATTATTCCAAAGTCAGCGGTGACTTGAAGCGTGATATTTTTTGATTGTGCCTACTACGAGTGGTTTTTAACTGGTTATGAAACAGTCTCACTTGAATGAGCTACATAAGCAAACAAGACCATCAGTAAGAAGATATGTCTGTTTAGTTATTCTAATGCCTGCAAGCGGGTTGGAATCTGTGAAAGTGTGAACTGTCTTTACATTTTCCAGTCAGTTTAAAAGAAGCAGGAGGAGATTTTTATTCAGATAATTTTATTTTTGGGGTTATATCTTGTGGTTGTGGTGATGGAAACACTGTGGCTCTAAAATCAACACAATAAGAAAGTTCCTTGTAGCTTTAATATTTTGCTGAAATGATGATTTTTCCTCATGAAGTGCTTTTATTGCTACACCTACCTTAAATCACAACATTTCCTTTCTCTAAACAAAGCGAGTATGATGCAAACCTCTGACTGTGGTGTCAAAGTCCTTTACCTTGTATGCCCACCATCCACTTCATCCACCTCCTTATGGATCCAGTGTGTTATATAAATGTATTTTTATCCCCCCAAAAAAGTTATCTGCGGACATAATCCAGGCATGAATTATGTTGTGTCCACAAAGTAATTATGAAAACAATTTAGTAACATACAAACGTAATTTCTAGGAGACAGTGTTCCTTATTATCAGTTTGTATGCAGTGAGATTCATCAGAAATTCAGAGGTTTAATGTGACTGTGGGAAAGCAGCAAATAGAAAACTGCCTCGGAGTTGTTTTTAAGGTGAACTGAAATTGAACATTAACAAGTTTAGTCTATCAGTTATAATGCAATTTTAATTTTAACAACTTCTGTTTCACTGATTCTGGTAGTACCCTCAATTATAAATCAGGAAACAGTACCAAGAAATCCAATTTTTCTCCTATTACTGCATTCATTTTATCTTTTTTTTGTTGTTGTTGTTGTTTTTAAACCTCAGGGCTGCAGCCGAGGTTATTTGTATTATATTTGTTTATTTTATGTCTTATGAAGAATTTGAGTAGCAACTCTTTGTGTATAGTAGTATTGTCATAATAACATAAATGTAAAGAAAAGAAGCTTGTGGCCTGTGTTTTTTTTTTTTTTTTTTTTGATCAGGTGTGGATGATTAGTTAGTGCCCCGAGTTTATTGATTATGAAGGCGGCTGGCGGTGTCACATTAAGCTGCCACTGTGCTGCGAACACTGTCACATCGCATTAGTTTGTGTAGGACGAGCCAGAAAATAACAATGGATGGCTGTCTTCAGTGACCATATTGCTCCTGCTTTACATTCATACGAGAGGGACGGCGCATATCAATCAATGTGATGTGCTCATATCAAACAACAATAAGAACGAGGTCTGTTTGTCTCGTCCTCAGGAACTTAATGACCAAACTCCTGTTTTCAATCTCAAAAGCTGACAAAGGTTATTAATTCTGCTTTGACTTTGACTTTATTACATAATTACTTCTTTTTTTTTTTACATTTTTATTACAAACTCTGTTGCTCTATATGACAAGGACAGAGCACATCAATCAACCTTTCTGCTAATCTGCCAGAATTGATTTGTAGTTTCTGCTCCTCATAAATTTTCCATTCACTAAAATGTCTTTAAGCCTTCATGGCCCATAAGGTTTTATATTACAACAAGCGCTCAGTCAGGATTTTCAAGGTCAGAATTTAGGGAATTAAAACCCACTATATATATATATATATTTTTTTTTTTTTTCATTTTTTTGCTAATTGTGTTGTCAAACTTACATTATAGCTCCTCATTCATATTCATGCCACACATTCCCTCAATATATATATAAATAAAGGTTTTGTTTCATAAAGACATTGTCAATTTCCTCTTCCGAGGAGAGCGGAGGAGAGAGAGTACGGGTTGATCAAAATAATTGATGGACAAGTAGTTCCGGCTTTATGCAGTGGCCTATATGAGCCGGTGTGATGAAAACAAGTCTTCAAAGTCAGTGGTTTTCAAACTGGGCGCATTGGACGTTATAACAACAAGGCAGTTAAGTTTGATTATAATTTATAGTGATAATATTGTTTCTCAAAATAATGACTTCAAATCTCAATATCATTTTGAGTTTATTTACTGAAGGATAACACCTTGAGATATAGCATCTCATTTTTGAGGGGGTCCTGTAGACACAGATACAAAAACAAAGCATATAGACAAAACAGCATTACACAACAAACATTCAATACAGATACACAAATACAAACATCTCACTCACCCTTTCACCCTCTCAAAATAATGACCTACTATCCCAAAATAATGTCTTAAAATCTCAATATAATGATGCAAAATAATGACTTAGTATCTCAAAATTATGAGACACTGATAATAGTTTGTCATTATTTTGTGTTGTTTGTTTCTTATTATAATGTTTAACAGGATCTTTTTTTCATCATATTGCAGAAATGGTCTTCTATAGGTGGAAGGTGAATGTCAGGAGAGGTTTTATATATTTTAACTACTGTAGTTATATTACTGTTTGACTGTATTAATCCATCTAGAAGTAACAATTCAACAGCCCCTGCAGCTCTGTGAGGCTGTGGTTGAGCACCATGAAGCTTTGGGCTAAATGCTAACATCAGCATGAATCTTTCTTAAATAACTGTTTCATATTTTTTCCTCCCTATTACAATTTATTTCAATATAACTGTAGACCGCTGAAGCCTCACGTCGGCTCCAGTTTAACCTTAAATTGCATTTTTACACACAATGATTTTGTCTTCCCTCACCTCACACTGGAATTGCTTTTTAAAAAAAACAAAACAAAACAAACAACAACAACAACAACAACAAAAAAAAAACAGGATCTCTTCACAGCCAGTATAGACAGGGGGAACAATTACAGCAACCAAAAACACCATTTAAATAAAGTCATGTCAGGGTTCTTTTAAGATAGTTTCACATGTTTTGACATCTATTTTTTAATGCATCCTTGGCTCACAATGACAGTCTCAACATGCTCATGTTTTGCCCGTAATGTTTACCATGTTCAAACTATCTAATCGTTGTTCAGCAATTTATTTTTGACCACAGTGGACCGACAGACCAACACTGCCATCTTTAAGGCCCTCTGCAAGCACAAACTGACTGAAATTGGATTTTTTCAGCCAATAGGAAGTCAAAAAATTTCAATATCAATATATCAGCTGATATGCTTTATGCAGAATATAATATGTACACGTATATACATAAAATATTGTGAAAATAATATATAGGCTAACGGAGGCAGGATATTTTCCAGTTTAACAACAAACCTTATTTTCCAAAATAATATCAGGACACTAAAACAGTCAACTTTCACCTGTATTTTTAATAATTCTATATAAACAGAAAAAAACCTACACAAATTGAGCAAAAATATATGCAGGTATTTAAATCTGAATGTAATAGGCCAATATCAGGCTGATAATATCAGTCAACTAATATGTTGATTTGGTTCAGTAGTTTTAGTTCAATTAATAATAATTATTATTATTAATTTTGTTGTTTTAATTTATTATTATTAAAATAATTTTAAACACTGGGGGAACTTGTGTTTTAGTCAATACTACATACATCTTTAAATATGTCATTTATTTATTTATTTATTAAAATACTGTTTTACTAAGCTACCAATACCACCGGAAGTGGTACCGTCCGTCATCACCTCCCCCCATGTCTTCAAGTGGATCCGTCCAACCATAGTGTCAGAGGTCAAGCCCAAAAAGCTCAACAGTGTAGAAAAGGTCAGAAAAACGTTAAAGGTTCATAAAGACATAACTTGTCTGTTACCACGGACACATAGTTACATGTGTTAATCACGTGTTGTTTTGATTGTTTGATCTGATGTGGATGTGACCTGGATAAAATCATCATTTAGCGGACGAGCACTTTTTGGCACCACACTTTTTTTCCAGGATTAAAGATGAACTGAGGAATAATATGATGCAAAAACACCTCAAGACTTTTCTCATTGATGAACTGATCAATAATTGGACACACATGGAGGACAGCCAGGATGGAAATACACAGCGTAAGGTAAGATTATTTTATGATAAAGTCTTCCTGTGTTTGCTATGTCTAACACGTTAGCTTGCTTGCTAACACTAGAGGTGATTTAATTGAGTTCACCTGCGCTGCATATCCGTGTTGATTTGAACCGGGTGATTTTATTGTGCTTTTGGCTTTTGACTGTTGCTGTTGTGTAAATCCTGCTGACATGCAGGTGAATGTGTGTAATGATCCTCACTCCCTCCGTGCTGTTCGCTTGTTGGACTTATTTTTGTTTCAGAGCTGCAGTTGTCGTAGGTTAACTTACCTGTGCTGCATTATAGGACACAGTCAGGTGGGCTGCTACTGGAGCTGCAACGATTCATCTGTTTAATCTACGATAGAGTTAGGATATTGGTTTATCGTGACACAAGTGTTGTCTTCTCCTGGTTTTGAAGGCTGCGTTACAGCTAAGTGATGTAATTTTCTGCATGTACCCAACTGTTCCAGCTGTTCAGCTATTTTCCTTTACCAGTTTAGTCATTATATCCACATTACTGATGATTATTTATTAAAAAATCTCATTGGGTTAATAATTTGCAAAAGCACCAGTAGTCATCCCTACAATTTTGCTGCAGTATCAAGATATTTGGTCAGAAATATGATATTTGCTCATTTTTGTCATCTCAGCCCTTGGAGCACACAACATGTTGTTAGTTAGAACCCTCATGATCAAGAATTATCTCTATATGAAACTTCACTATCGTGACAGGTTTTTCAGATTTATTGGCTTTAGGCCTAACTTGGAAAAATGATAAAACTGTAAAATGCCCTGAAGCAGTCTTGAAAAATCTTTCTGTCCTTTTCTTACACCTGGTGGTAATGAGTGTGTGTACATTATCTTGTGTGCATAGGATGACAAAAATTATTTAATAAAATAATCTTTCAGGACACTGAAGGCACCATAATTTGACCCTCTGACAGGGGCTATTTTGCATAGCGAATACTAGGGATGTGCGTGATCAATCGACTGTACAATTAAATAATGCCACCTTCACTAGTCAGCAATACTAAATACTAGTTAGTTAAACTATTTATCAATATTTTATTCATGTGCAGTGACAGTTAACTCTCGCCTCTAAGCTGTTATGCAACTTTGCGTACATTTTGCTGGTACAGGAATACAACTGAGTGCTTTTACTCATGTATAAGTCCAAATGCCGTATTTTACTTGAACCAGAATATTTCTTAGATTGTAGTATTGTTACTTTTACTTACAGTAAGTAAAGGATCTGAGTACTTCCTCCACTACTGGCTGGCACTGTCTTAAGTTGATTTTTTTTCTATCTAGAGCTGCAGTGTTCCCACAGTACAGCGCTTTCTTCATACTGAGCAACTACTCTTGCAGGGGCAGATGACTGTTTTCCGTCTGTCTCATGATGGTTTCCCAATTCTGTATCTCGAAATCTGCAGACAGCCACAGCTCACTGGCTGTCTGGGTGAAAACCATTTTTACACAGCTTCTTAAAAGTGCTTGGTGTGGATATAAACAGCGTATAACACCATTTAAACAGAAAGTACAGATATGATCTATTCAAAGAACATTGCGCTTCTTCAGGAACGTCATTCCTTCTTCAAAGACCAAATGAAGAAGTGACAGGAACATTTTTGAATATTTATTCATCAAAATGAAATGGTGTGAGAAAGCCGCTGCCTAAAATTTGCAAATATTTCTGGTATAACACTTTTTTTCAACTTTTGAAATGAAATGTCTCACAAAAGCTCATTGATGCGCAAGGCCTTTTCAGCCACAGTGATTGCAAATTACTTTAAGGAGATTGGTTCCTGCCGTTGCTCTGAGAGGCAGAGGAGGTTTGCTCAGTGCCAGGATAAACACATAAGTTTGCCCTTTCTCTCTCTCTGTCGCTCTCCTGTGTGTGGGTATACACAGTACAGTATATAAGCGTGCAGACACACACATTTGTCTGCCCGTGTCACTCGCGTTGACACTTACGTCCTGGGTTCAGCGTGATGTATTTTTTCCATGAGGGAACTTGGTAATGTTGCAACAAGGGAGTGTTTGTTCTGAAGGGTGGAGGGTGAGCAGTTCGTGGAAAAAGAGAAGTAATGACCAGACAGAAAAGAACGGAAAAGAAAGAGAGAAAGAGAAAAAAAGAAGAGAAAGACCTTTGCAATTAATTTTACTTGTCTAAATGGTCACTCAGAAAATGGGAGAAAAAAAGAAAAAAGGTACCACTGAATCACTGCATGATCGTGGTGCAAATTCTTGCATTTTAGGTTACATTATAGATGAGGTCAGTGTTTCTCAGTCCCTGGTGGCCTGTGTGAGTATTGCCAGCTATATGTGGATTGTTTTTTAAAATAAATATAGACTATGTAAATAAAGCCCTTTATTTGACAGCAGAAAGGGAACAACAGGAAATAGAGAGGGGATATAACATGCGACATCTGCAACTGGAATCAAAATGGGGACACTGCGGTTATGTGGTTTGCACTGTAACCATTCAGCTACGGTGCCAAGCCGCTGCATATATATATGCTGATTTTCATTCATTATTAATTTGATATTGATATTCAGACTTTCTTGATAGTTTTTTTTTCTATTTTAAGTAAAATTGTGAAACATGTCCACACTGGTTCCTGGCTGTGCTGTAGTGTAGTGTCACATCTCTGTTGCTGCAGTTCCTTTACAAAAAGATGTTTTGTATGAAGTGTTAAAAATGCACTGTACAGTGGTTCAACTGACCAGTGAAAAGGCCGAAGGAGGCACAGATACCTTCTGGGCAACACTTAAATAAGAATATAGACAATCACCAGTCACTGGTTAAAGAAACTGGAAGCTTGGCATCAAAATCTGTGCAAATTTAAAACTGAACAGTTTCCTGTTTCTGTGTCAAGTGAACAATAATGCCTGTAACAAGCTGGAGTTGACAGCTTTAGCAAAGCAATTCTTAAAACTTCACCATAGGAATAGAAGGTCAGTGTAGGGTTAACACTTTTGGAATTGGATCACAGAGTATCACAGTTTAAACCTATTCAATCAAACCACTCAGCAGGCTGCAGAGGGCCCAAACAAAAGCAGGTTCCCAAAATATTTAGAGCCCAGTTGCACACTTCTGGTTCCATAATGATGTTGGATCACTTAAAGTTTTTTGAATCACAACATTATTCTCCCCTGTCATACAACAATTATTCTTCTTTTGAACATTGACAAATGTTGTGCCTGAATTATACATTTTTTTTATTCCTATTAAAATAGTTTTAAGCTATTATCAACAGAAAGAAGAGAAACCATCAAGATAACAGGTGATTTCAAACTTCCGCTAAGTTGCATCTCTTAAACACACAATATGCTGTTCTGCTGTTGTCTGGCGTCTCTCTCACATTTAGAGCAATAGCAAAAGACGTAGTTTGATGATGTTGTGAAGAAGCGTGGTATCATGGGAGTTGTTGTCCTCATTGATAAACAGCAGCCATTGCAGATGGAAATTATCTGACATGACTGAGATAGAAATCATGGATCATATTTATGAAGTTTGTTCATGTTATGTTAAGTCATGTTCACCAAAATCCTTCCTCACTCTCTGATGTATCCTGTGTTTTCCTGGAGGTTATAGCAGAAGATTCGCCATTATCTTGAATAAAATTACATAATGTATATATGGATAATGTACGTACACAGCTCAACAAAATACATAATATACATCTGTTTGTTAGATATTTTTATGCGAAAATGTTACATGTTACAGCTTTAACGCAAAACTCAAGCAGAGCCACAGCAGTCTGCTCTACTTAGTAAAGTGGCAATGATTAATCGATTATGAATTGATTACTAAATTAATCACCATTTTAATTTTTTAAGAGAAGTCAAAATTTCCTGACTCCAGCTTCTTAAATGTGAATATTTTCTGGTTTCTTTACTTCTCTGACAGCAAACTGAATATCTTTTAACTAACAATAATCGGTTAATCTAGAAAATAATCAACGGATTAATCAGAAAATAATCTTTAGTTGCAGCCCTACTATTTGGTTTATATTTGATACATATTCAGCAGGCTAACTGATGTGAAAGTGGCTGTCATGTCATGAGAGGGGCTCCTGAACACGTCTCAGAGCGAGTGGTCAGGAAGGCCCACCGAGCTAATGTAAGGCGTTAAAAATCCTGTCAACACACTGATTGTTATTTACAATTCATCACACCGTGTCTAAGCACAGCGGCGATAAAAAACAAAACAAAAAACAGTTTGTCAGGGAGTTGAATGAGTTGGATACACCTCCAGATCGAACGTGAGACTGTTACTTTTTTCACATTCACACGTCAGAGTGGAACGGCGACAAGCTGTGAAAAATCATTCTCAAAGACACCCGAGGCTGTTAAAGAATGAAATAAACAGACGTGTTGTTTACATGATGAGGTTTAAGGTATGCTAATACTTTGACAACAACCAAACATCTCACGCAGGTTAAGTATCAGGATGTGTGAGATGGAACTAATTTCCCAAAGTGCATGTCTGAGCCTTAATATTGTCAAAGATGAATTGCTCCTCAAGCCAAACTGATTACTTGCATCAAAGATTGCTCCGTTACGGCCATCAAACCGATGATGAAAATTACATGTTCATGAAGATCACTGGAGGCAGAAGTGCTTATTAATTGCTTTGGTTCAGCAGCTTTCAGTTTTGTTTACTTACAGAGAAATCCTTCTCCAGCCCCACTTTTTTTTTTTATCAACTTATTTTCTGTAATTCGTGGCAGTGAAAGTGGACTTTTGTGTAGGAAATGTTGCAGTTTGGAGCCACGCAGACATCGTGCTGCATGTGAATGCACCACAAACAAATGCCACTCTTTTGTTGTTTGTTTGTTTTTTTCCTCACATTTCAGTTCCCGTGGTTTCAATAATCACAGCGTGTTAACCGTCTGCAGAAATGACGAGCAGCTTTGTTCCCATCGGGGTGGCACGTGCACCTAAAATAAATGCATTGGCTGTACTGAGTTGTTGTGAGCAAACTGTCTGAGTCTGAATGAAGAGGCCTGTGGAATATTTGACATATTCACACATAAAGATAATGACTTTATGTCAGAACTCAAAGGCTCCGTTAACCTCAGTTTATATTAGAAATAGAAAGATGAGATTCAACAAAGCTAAAAAAAATACTTTATTTCTCTCCCTGTCATCTCCCACATCGTTCTCTCTTTTATCATTGCATCTCTATATGTCAGGATAAATTATGCATGCAGAGCTAACAACAAAGCCCAGCCAGGCATATAATTAAAAAAAAAGAAAGAATCACCTCAGCATTTTTTCAACTGTGGAACAACAAAAATACAGTCTGTCCTAAATATACAATGTCATGCATAATTGGATAGGATCAAAAATGTGGTGTGTATCATATAGGAAACTATCCCGGTCGGCAAATTTACTGTTCAAACAGATGACAAATCCTCCAAACGGATCCCTCTGATCACAGCAAACTGACAAAGGGAAAAGGGAAAACATATATATTTTATATTTTCTACCTTTTGACACCTGCATCTGATTCGCAAACTCCCTGGAAAGTAAAATATGATCTGTTCAAAGTGAGAGAAGTCAAGACACACTGAGGGTCAAAAACATAACAAATCTGCCTAACAGGTGTCGGGAAGAAAAGCGTTGATGATGTGAACATGTTCACAGAAAACATAAATGTAGCTCTTCAGCATCATACTGAATATATTTATAGCTGCACAGGGACATAAAACACCCACAATGCTGTGTGATGGATTGAGAAACTGATAATGAGAATCAGTAACTCAAAGTCAGCTGGTACCTGAGTGCAGCTGGGGGGCAAGTGAGATGTAATGAATTAAAAATTATTATTATTATTATTATTATTATTATTATTATTATTATTATTATTATTAGCATTCATGCCTGAATGATTGAACGTGTTTAGTTGAAACAGAAAACCATAATTTTCCTGTCTGTCTTCATTTGTCCTGGTAATTAAGTATAATCAGAATACTGAAGAGAGGAGCGGCAACGACTTCTGAAAGCAAAAGAGATTCTGCTTTTCTGTAAGATTAAAAATCACATGACTTGTTATTTTCAGCCATCCCACAGTGACGGAGATCAATGACCAGTTTAGCTTTAGATGTCTCAGTATGAGACCCCCCCTGCTGTGACTCCCTGCCTCAACATCTCAAGTTGGAGAGTTAGATTAATCTTCTGCAGCTCTTCTCAAAAAAAAAAACAACACTTACATGGGAGTTAAAGGAGACAAATACCACTATGTACGATAAACATGTAGCTGGAGTCGGAGGACAGCTAGCTTAGTTTAGCACAAATACTGGCAACAACGGAGACACAGCTAAGCTGACTTTGTTTGAACACAGCATAACAAATCCACCTAAAATCTGCTCTAAAGCTCATTAATTAACATGTTATACCTCATTTGTCAATCACAATTGACTGGGGACACATGGGGTAAGCTAGCCTTTAGGGCTTTCTGTCAGAAATCTTTCTGCCAGAAAGCCTTTTTTACACATGGTTTAATAGTCCCAAACTATCATCTTTCCCTAAACCCAACTGACCAAGCAGTTTTGTTGCCTAAACAAACAAACAAATAAAAAAACTAATGATAAAAGGTCATCTGAGTCTAAAAATAATGGGCCCAAGTCAGCAATGACTTTCAAATGGTTGTCAAACTCCAGTCTCCTTGGTTTAAGTCCTGTTCTTAACCCATTCATCTACCACAATCTGGTGGACACTGTCCCTCTGTGTGCTATGTCTCCTGTCTTCTTAAAGCCTTTTTGTCAGAAATCCCTTTCTGACAGAAAGAGCTTTCTGACCTGTCCAGTCCTGAAGGCTGTCTTATCCCATGTGCTTGTTAAAGAGGTTATGTATCAGACTACTTCCTGAAAGTAATGAAGGAATTTGTCCCAACTGGGCAAGAAATAAACATAGTCCCCTTAAAATACAATTTTCTGCAGTCCCATAGCTTGAAAAGTAAAGCCAATGCAGAAGTGCCTTAAAGCTGCATTCTTTCTAATGGCCTGCAGGGGGCGACTCCACTGGTTGATGCAACTTCTCACTTGATTTATGACCTCAGTGAACAGTTTCCCAGTGAGTTTATGGCCTAAACTGCTTTCAGTCTACTTCTGTAAAGCACAATGTTTATACAGTAGAGTAAAATAGGACATGACTTCTGCTTGTGTCTAGATGGTTACCACAGAGACAAGAGAGCGATCACTTTAACCCAAACCCTGATCTTTCCCTGAACTCGACCAAATGTTCTTTGTCCTTAAACCTAAGCAGATCTTAACCACAGTGTTGTCACATTATTTTAGTTTTATTAGTTTGGACAACATGCACGATGAAGAAACAACAAGTTTTGGAAATTGAGGGTTTCCATCCAGGCACGACTGTGGCTACTTGTGATTGTTACCATGGCAACCTGCCCAGTTCTACCCTCTCGTCCAAATATGTTCTCTTCTGCAGCCAAAAAAACCCGAAGATGGTGATGCCATAACGCCAAATTCAAGGCTTTAAAATTAGTCCACAAACCAATGGGCAGTCTATGAGTGGTATTGAGGTTCTCTAAATCTCTGCAAGAAGGCAAATAAGTTTATTTCTCAAAATGTTTTAATCATTATTTATAGGCTTATGCTGTTTAGCAAGCCTGTCACAGTCTGTAATAAAAAACAGAACTGAAAATAAATCTCTCTCTGACAGATACAAACCACAATGACATGTTCAGCCGACCTCAGAACATGTCGATGATGTTATTCTCACCATACAGCATTTACTAGTGATCAGACATTGCTACGGAGGCTTTTATTTTGCAGGGCAAGCTTTCGAATTAAGGCCGAGAAGTAGTTTCCCCTCTTTGACCATGAAGCAGAAGAGACAAACCCCAATTTCCACATGGGAGTGTATGTGTCTGAGCCGTAATGAAATGAGTGGGGCCTGTTTTCCCAGCAGCACTTGAGCAAGAAGATCAAGTTAGTGCCAGTGTAAGCTAATGCATAAAGATGATGATACTGCTGAGACACTTCTGCTTAATTGGGCTTTGAGATGTCATACACTTTTGGAAAAAAAAAAAAGCCTTCAGGCACAATCCACTTGAAACCCAAAATCATTTACTTATTTCAGCATTTCTCTTTTTTTATTATATGTTTTAGAAAGATATTTAATTCAAAACATGCTTTGAGTACTCTTTAAACCCAGATTTGACCACATGACTTTGTCAATCTAAGCAAATGTGATTGAAATGCTGTAACATTATTGATGTAAAGAAATGTGGGCCTGCATTAATCAAACTTTTGAGATTTTCAGCTTGGAATTGTCTCAAGCAGAAGTCAGCAACCCTTACTATCAAAAGAGTTAAAAGTAAAAAAGCAGACTGTCTGGAATAGGAAATTTTCATTTCTAGGATTTGGCATCAACAGTAAGCCCAGAGAGATTCAAGACTAGCCAGCGGCAAAATTTAGAGGAAAAGATGCTGAGCAGTGGATGTAGGCTTTGATGCACTTTTTAAAAGACAAAATATTAAATATCAAGTTATTTTATTCAGCCATTTTTACAGTTTGAAAATGTGAGCTTCACTTTAGGCCAACAACAATGATACATGAAAATTATGATGTTTTTAAAAAATAACTTGTACAGTTCTATAATGTTTTTTGTCAAATCCACAGGGAGCCACTTGTGGGGGGCAGGAGGTTGACAGGTCTTAAGAACTTAAGAATAAAAAAAGTCTGACTGTGAGCGATGACATGCTTTTATCAAAAGACTTAATTACTTACTGTAAAAATAAGCCTTAAGAGCTGCTTTTAACCGATCACGTGATTGATCATATGTATGTTCAGAGCTGGAATAGCCAATCAAAGACAAAGATGTCTTGCGTTGTTCATTCTTTGTTCAAAAATATCTTTACTTTTTACTCAGTCATAGATTTTTCTGCAAAAACAATTATCCTCAATATGCCTCCTAACAATTCATGTAAAATTAATGACTCACCAAGAATCTTACCTTGTAAAATGCTGGGATGAAATAAAAGGAAATTGACCTTAAATGGAAACTAAACTGGAGCAACAAAGAAAGTCTGCTGCTGGAGGCCAGTGAACATCAGACAATTTGGGACAATTCAAGTAACAAATTAATCAAATGAAGACAGTGGGATAAAACTATCCTCCTCTGAATTATACACATTCAGCTTCAGCTACTGTGCTTATTATGACCAATTACATTTTGTGTAATGCCTAAAAACATGTCTTAAAACGTGTGCTTGTGTCTGTTTCTATACTGCGGTCATCTGGGATCTACTCTTAATCATCTTAATGCCTCTGGCACACTGATCAAGGTAATTTCAACAATAGACTAAACAGGAAAAAACAGAACACACAAAAACAGGTCGAACTTTAGACATACTGGAAATACGTAGACGCCGCATTGATCACTTTGGCTTGTTGTTGCATTATTGCCGTACTGGACAAGGAAGAAAATACTGTCAACAAACACGTACATGTTTTTTCTGCATAAAAGGCACTATAACATTTATCTGTTAACCAGTGTCAATGAGTTGTGTTATATTCAAGGTTTTATGATCTACTTTGAGTAAGAAAATATGTTTTAACTTACTTTACATAGATCATAAACCCTTGAATATAACACAATTCCATCAGTTTAGAAAAAACTGCACCTCCTACGTTTACATGTATTTGTTTACAGGTCAGTCTTGCCCCGCCCATTATGGCGACGCTGATGTACCATCCAAAGTGGTGTCTACTTATATATGTCTATGGGTCCAACATTTGACTCAAAAGTTATCTCACAATTGAGAGTGAAGAGGTTATCTACTGTAATTTAAAGACACTCTTTGTACTGTTGTGTTTAAAAGTGGCAAGACGTGTTCAAAAATATCTGAATTATTAGAGGAAAATCTGAAGCAAGCAGTGGTTATTAAGAAGACAACACAAGGGAATGTTTTTATCGTGAGCTGGAAAATAAAGATATGGTTTTGTAATCTTCTCTCAAGTCACGCCAGAGCCGTACTGCAGGCTGCTGAAAAAGTTAACACCGCTTGTGAGATGTCAAAATACTTATTGCAGGGACCGCGTCTCTCCAGGGGAGCGACTGATGGTCACTTTGAGGTTTTTGGCAACAGGTGAGGCGCAGTTAGACCAGTTTAATCAGGTCACAGACCAGTTGTAAAACACATTAGCATGTAGGCAAAATGAATAAACATAACTCCTGATTAATCTTCATGTAAAATTCATTTGAAAGCATGGCAAATTGATCAAACCTCATTAAAAATGGACAAACAACTCCAAATAACACCAAACAAACATTTGTGTTTGCTGGGGGATGTTTTATTGGTGTGCCATGGGCTTCAGAGGCCACTGGAGCTCTCTTAATTTTTTTTTTTTAAATAAATTTAATAAATAGTTTTTTCTTCAGTTTAGGGAGAGCTGGAGAGAAGAATTTTTACTTTTATTTAAATCCCAAACTTCAATAAATACAGGTCCAGAAAACACAGCTGATATGGTTGTTATCTAGTATTAAAGGATCTGTTAATCAATTTGTGATGATTACAATTTTATTTGCTGTTTTTCTTACTTTTAGATTATGAATTGTGCCTTTAAGGCTCACTTGACCTGAATACTGCAGCACTCTCAAAAACCAAAAGTAGAAGTGCCTCTCTTGTGGCCTAAACTGTATCATCTGAAGGAAATGAAGTATAAGAGCAGGAGAGAAATCAAAATGAAAGAAGTTCTAGTTTTCTTGCTGCGCCCTGCGAGTTAAACTTTTTCGGATGTCAGTGGCTTCCACTTTAGAGCGCGAGAGTCAATCACCGGTCTCGATTGCAGGCTGAATGTGAAAAGTAGGCAGTATTACAGCCGTCTGAACGCTGGGCAGACCTTAAATTGGCTCTCTCTCCCAAATACGGACGCAATGAATTTCACATGGGAGCTCTAAGAACAAAGTGCTCTCAATAACACTGTACTCTATCTCACACAGACACACACACTCTCTGTAACCCACGCACACAAACACACACACACACTTGCAGATATGCATATGCCTCTGCCAAGTATATTTCCTCTTTTATGTACCACGCACTAAAAAGCTCATACAAAATGCTGTAAACATTGTCCACATACAACATCGTATGAATACAAAATAACAAGAATCTGTACACAGTTTACAGACTTCAACCAAATATGGATACCACTTTACAATAAGACTATAAATTATTAGAATTAGGTTATTAATTAGGTTGTAAACACTTTATAAATCATTAACAAACACTTATGAACAAGTTATAACACAATTTTCATATGTTGATATGGGCTCACTATTTGGCAAGACCAAGTTACTGCTTACTGCTAATTAATCCTAATAATAAGATACTGTAAAATATATCAGGGCTTCAATTAATGATTATTTTCATTGTTGATTAATCTGTTGATTACTTTCTTGATTGATCGATTAGTTGTTTGGTCAATAAAATGGTCAAAAATGTCAGTCATTGCCCACAACCTAAAGAAAATTCAGGTTGCTGTCCAAAAAAGAAGTAAAGAAACTTTTGAAGAAACTTTTTTCACTTTTGTGAAAAAAAAAAATTCACATTTAAGAAGCTGGAATCAGATAATTTTGACTATTTTTCCTTATAAAACTACTCAGACCAATAAACCAGTTATTCAAATAGTTTTTTCTGATGTGTTTTGTAATTAGTGCCTCACTTGACATTGTTTTGTGTGGTGGAGGCATTTGAATGTTGTTAATGAGAAAAAATGAGAAGAAAATGAGCATAAAACGAGAAAAAGAATGTGTTTTGTATCTTATTCATTATTGATTAATCAAATATTAGCATTTTCAGTTGTTGGTTAAGAAAAATGAATAAAATTTGCAGCCCTTTAAGTGAGCAATGAGACCTGAGGCTTAACAGTACAGATAAATATGGGCTCACTATTTGGCAAGCAGCTGGTAACTGTTGCCCTTTTTATTTAATGTGCTGCAGCAGCTTCTTAATGATTTTTAAAATGTTGACAACCTAGATAATAACCAAATTATCAAGCATTTAAACATTATTTATAAGGTTAGTTTTATTGTAAAGTTGTACCCAAATATGTGCCCATTACAAAGTGAATTTCTTTGAACAAAGTCTTCAGCCTCTTTTGAGTCTGAGCCAGTTTTATACTTTTGAGACGCTCCATCAGCTCCACGGCATCAACTGCCCAGAATAAAAAAGTCTTCCTACACCATGGCCAGGGCGACCCTGTCAGGTGTCATCGGGCCCGTCTTGACAGAGATCCACAAGTCCTCAGTGTTGGCCGAACTCTTTTTCTTCTTCGTCTCTGACCTTGATGTTGCCATGGCGTCCCCGCAGCAGCAGCAGCAGCAACAGCAGCTGTTGGCATGGCGACAGCAGCAGCAGTGGCAGCACACCACCAAGGTAGTGAGGAGGACGAGCAGGGGAAGAGTTAGGAGGACCACGAGGCAGACGGTGTTGTAGACCCCCTGGTTGTGTTTGTCCGTAGCGAAGTTCCAAAGCTGGTTGAAAAAATCCTGGATGCTGTCTGTTTTCCCATCCATGGCGTTCAGATACGGAGCTCCTTTTTAATTGAGTCTGTCTGGCAGTTGTAAAGATTTAATAAATCCTTTAGAAGGTTATGAAGTTTGTAAGTCAGTAAATGTGCATAATAGGCTGCTGGAGCCTCCAGAATGATTAGGATATGGTGTTAATTTAAGATGAAAGTCCTGGTTTCAGCTTTAAAGTGGTGAGATATTAAGTTTTACTCTCAATGTTCAAGAAAACATCAAACATCCACCAATTCAGCGGCTGTCAGGTCAGATATTTCTACTTACAATGATCAGAGTTCAGATAGTTGCCCTGAAACACAGCACTATCTGCCTCTGAGGCCTGAGTATGCGCTCAGGCTTGTGTTGTTTATATGAAATGGAAACAATGGAAGCGTGGAGGGTGACTTCATGTGTGCCTCCTTCCTTTAAAGTGTCCTCTGAGCATTCTTTAAACAAATCCACAAGGCCAAAAGCTCATTTGTTTATAGCAAGGGTTTCTTTGAAAGCGCCCGGTTTGTGATGATTCTGATCTTGATGCGAGAGGGGAAAGACGCCAAAATCCGCACTTCAGACAAGTTTGTTTATGCTGCTCGGCGTTCCAGCAACTGTTTGTCTTCTCTCGTCCTGTTGCCCTTTATGGATCTCAGTTTACTTTAATCCAGCTGCAGAGAGGTGGTTCGGAGTGGGCGTGTCTGTGGAACAAAAACAAAAAGAGAAAGTGAACATACACTCTGAGAAATAAAGATGCTAACCAGAACCATAAAAGGTTCTTCAGCTCGTCCCCGCAGGAGGACCCTGTTTGGTTTGTGGTAGAACCTTTTCCAAAGGGTTCCACTTGGAACCCTTTCAGAGAGTTCGACCTAGAACCCAACATAAAGGGTTAAACCTTGAACTATCTGTGAGAGGGTCAACCCAGAAACTTCGATGGGAGGTTCTAGAGAGATCTTTCTAAATGTTTATATTGCTGTGTATTCCAAAGGTTTTATACAGAACCCACTGGGATGGTTCTACCACAAACTCTTTTATATTTTGGTACAGAGAACCATTGACAAACCCTTGAAGAAAGAGTTCTTCACAGATTTTAACAATCCTTCTTTTAAAAAAATGGTTCTTTGGATGAAACGGGTACTACAGAGAACCTTTCTGGTTTTACACACTCTATGAGGGTTCTACCCAGAACCTTTCCACCCCCCTAAGAGTCCACAGAGAACCATTTTATATTCCAAGCATTTTATACAGAACCTACATGGGAGGGTTCTACTGACACCCATGTCATATCCCAAGCGTTTTATCTGGAACCCACCTGGGGGTTCTATTGAGAATCCTTTTATATCACAAGGGTTTTATCTAGAACTCAACCAGGGAGTACCAAGAGCCCTTTTACTGTATATTCCAAGTTTTTTTTTATAGAATCCACCCAGAGGATTCTACCAAGAACCCTTTTATGTTATGGTACAAAGAACCCTTCCTTCAAGCAAATGTTTCTTGGTACTCTCAGAAAAATAATGGCTGTTAACTGGTTCTTCAAAAGGGGGTGGTTCTTTGTGTATTTTAAGTGGTTCTTTAAAGTCAGCCCCCGAAGAAGAACGATTTGGAAACTTTATTTCAAAGAGTGTGGGTAGAAGTTTTGTTTCCAGCAGACAGCTCGTCTCGCCTGCCCTGCCTCCATCCATCTTTCTGTCTCTATCTGTAACATCTCTACTCCTGCTCTCCCCTCCTCCTCTTGTCAGTATCAGCTTCAGATTTCCAGCTTTTCCCCTCATTAATACTGCAGAGGAGTCATTCAGGATTCAGGGCAGATCTCTGTAAGAATCCCACTGAGGAAGAAAAGGGGCAAAGAGAGAGAGAGAGAGAGAAAGAAGGAGAGGACGAAACGGAGGGAGATTGAGTCTGAGGGAAGGCCAGACAGAGATAGAGGTAACCAATCTTTCTAAGAGTCCCGCTGAGACGGAGAGTGCGACAGAGCGTCAGGGAAAAAAAAGAGAGAGGTAGGCTAGAGAGAGACCTGCTGCAGGAGGTTCATCTGAATATAGCCGGATAATGGTTCCCATTGGAGGAGATAGATGGGGTCTAGCTTAAAGGGATATTTTGGATTATTGAGCGACGGGTTATATGAGGTTCTTATCGATGGTCGGTGTATCAGCAACACTGCTCCCAGTTTGTAGAGGCAGAGAGGAGCACGAGCACAGAAACTAAACAATATACCACTGTGGACAGGATCAGCAACAAAACGTATTTTAGCCACTTCAAAAAAAAAAAAAAAATTTAATTTAGTGTATGCTGCAGTATATTTAGAACATTTTCACGACTTTAGTTTGCTATAAATGACTAATTTCACCTAAGGAGTTTGGTCAGTTTGGTGGGAGCAATATTTTGTCTATATAATAGCAATTTCCCATCATACGAGGCTGTGATGGCAAGGAAAAGTGATAATAAGCAATAATAATTTTCTTTGGTGAACATTTTTTTAAGTGGCTAAATAACCTTCTGTTCCTGACCCTGTCCACACAAGTACATTGCTCATCTCCCGTGCTGGTGCCCCTTTCTTCCTCTCCTGACTGGGGGCGTGCTGACTGGCATCTACAGCAGGTAACACACCGTCTCTCTATAAGTATCTCATACAACATCACTTCTAGTCGCTTTAAGTGTTTCAGAAATGTCTGATTGAAACATTTTCCTCTGGCCTTGGATGAAATCTCCAGCTCTCCTGGAGACAGAAACACAAGGTGAGATACTTCAATTAGTCAAAGTCAGTCTGAGAAACAAAAGTTATATTGTTCCTTTTCCCCTCTGAGAATATAGACTGTTTGATTAAGTCTGAGGCCTTGAGGCGACGTCTTTATCTAAATGGTGTTAAACAACTATAGTTTTTGACTCAAGTGTGTCCCTTAGACTCTTTATAGCTCACGGCTATGGAGCTTCTTTGTATTCTTGATGCAGGAGGGAGAAAAGATTTTCATCTCACATTTGGCTGCTCCTTAGGTAGAGAGACAGAGAGGGAGGAAGATGCACCTGCAAGTGGAGAGCAAATAGATTTGGCGTGGCTGTCGCCGTGCGTTGCGTCTCATGTGTGAAATTGGTTTACCCGCAGACAGTCTGCTAACTTCCCCTCCGTTCATTTGCTTAACAGGAAACTGAGCGCTTAAAGCTAAGTAGCAAGAATCATCTGCAACGTCAGAGCAAGAGTTCAGAAAGAGCGGTCTCATCTCTAAAAGCACACCAAATCTAAAATAAATAATCATATTTCAAGCTGTGCTGGTTGCTGTTTGTGTATCTGGTTAATATTTGTGTGTGTGTGTGTGTGCTTATTTTCATTTTAGATTTAAAAAACAAGTGCACATATGCAGCTCTGCTTTGCTGGACCTCATGAACCTTAAAACCACAAGTTTGTTTTTGGATTTAAAGGTGCAAGCTCGCCATATATTTTTTTTAAATCCCTGCATCATATACTCATGGTTACCACTGGGAGGTCGTGATCATCACAAGCAGTTGCAAGATGAACCTGAAAGATTATGAGATCATCAAAAGGATGAGAAAACAGAAAAACATATTTCTGCTACACATTTGTCTTCTTTTTTGTCTTTTGTAGTACTTGATCATTTTCCTTCAGTTCCATACTACATTAGGGCTGAGCAGTGTATTGATATATCATATTGTGAAATGAAACTATATCATATATATGATCATATTGTGACATGGCATAGGTGTTGCCTTTTGCTGATTTTAAAGGCTGCATTTTTCTGAACTTACCGGACTTTTCTAGCTGTTCTATTATTTGTCTTTACCCACTCAGTCATCAACATTCTATCCATTATTATTATATCTACATTACTGGTGATTATTTATCAAAAATCTCAAAATCTCATTGTTAGTTAGAGATGTTAATGATGAATCACTAATCACTGTTAAGAAAGTGCTTATTAAAAGTGTTTTCAGTTGTCTAGAACTGGAAGTAATTGCTCCTAATTTGACATTGTTTTGTTTGCCGGAGGCATTTGTTGAATAAGGAAACTTAAAATGAGGATAAAGCAAGGAAAGAATGAAAATTTGAAAAAAGTGAGACAAAACATGCATATTGCATCTTATTGATTATGAATGATTAATCAGTTGTTTGGATTTTCAAATGTCGGTTAAGGAAAGTGCACACAGTTTGCAACCCTAATATTAATATTTTGTGAAAGCATCAGTAGCCATACAATGTTGTCGCAAGGTAAATATTGATATAAAAATATTGCGATATTTGATTTTGTCTACATCGCCCAGTAATAATACAACAAACTTATTATATCACTGTAGACTCATCCACCTTTTGGAGTACACAATATGCTGACAGTCACCACCTACGCGATCAATAATTATTGATATCAACCATCATGAAACTACATTATCATGATATTTTCAGCTTTATCAACCTGGCCTATACTACACACTTACTGTATGCACTACTGTATACAGCTTTTACACTTAGTATACAACAGACATCAATAAACAATCAGGCGGCAGCAGCTCCTCAGACAGTCAGACCGTTTCCTGCAGCCTTCAAAGAATGTACAGGAATTCACCTAAATATTTACATCCTGTTAGATCCATCTGTAGCCTACCTGTAGTTTGCAGACCATTATTTGGATAGTTATGGTTAAAGAAATTAACTATGTTTTTGATGGCTGATGAAGTTGAAGCAGAAGAGACCCTACTACTTTTTTAAGTGTTATAGACATAACCTTTATTATTAATCACACAAGATCTTCATTGCAAAACATGAGACTAAAAGCCTACAATTTAGTGCTGAACATTATCCACTGCAGTCTGTGGAAACTGTGGCATCTGGCCCTAAAACTGACGCCTCAATCTTGTGAGGTTATGGTTGCCCACGTGTGCATGACACAGGGGCAAGTCAGGATCGAGTTAGGCATAAATCTAACCAGCATGGATGCAGCGATCACCGGCGATCGATTCGGCACAGGCCTGGCTCGTCTTGAACGAGCCTATTGTTTTGTGCTAACAGGAAATGATGCAATGCGTGTGCAGTGCAAAGCCAGTCAAACTGCAACTTTATAATGTCACTGCCAGTTAAACAAAAAAGACACCACAGATGTTTCTCAAGAAATCCTCAGTGTTCCTGGAGCGGTTTCACCACCATCCACAACAGCTCTGAGAAACTCCACTTGTACATTGCATTGTCAACAAATAATCAACAGCACACCGAGATTAAATTTGTCTGAGTATGTACACCAACTGCTCTGAGCATTTTGTCACATTACCAGTGTGAACATAATTTGTATGTGTGGATTTGGGTTCACAGCCGCTCTTTGGTTGAACCACTCACAACCAGCAGACTGACTGTATATAATCAGTGACAAGGTTTGCAAACATCTTCAGTTTAAAAGGTCACCAGACAGAAGTGTTGCAAAGCACCATCATAAAATATGTTCAGAAATATCACAAAAAATGTTATGCTTGGCTGAGGTGTAAATGTTTGTGTATCGGTGAAATCAAAACTGCAGTGGAACCAGACTTAATGAATAAATTGTGACATACATGAATGTGATTTTAACATCTCTTAAACCACCAGTATGTAAGATTTATTAGTAGAGTATGGCAGAATATAATATTTATAAGTATATTTCACTTGTGTAAAATCGCCTGAGAATAAAAATTGTTGTGGTTTTGTTGCCTTACAGAGGTTGCAGGTTTCCTCCAGACCACTGTGTTGTCCTAGATGCCACTAAATCTTACACACTGGTCCCTCCACCAAGTGGACAAAATGGCAAAAGACAAAAACATCAGATATGTGAGGATGACATCTTGCCCTCGTCATCTGCAGCAATTAAATCGCACCCTTATGGAGCGCCGCCAAACGTTTATCTTCATGCACCAGAATCCTTATAGCTGCATATCAGTAGTGGATCAAAACATGCATGATTCTTGTTTTCTTTTGCCAATTTCCTTAAAGTTTCATCAAATTTTGTTCTATATTTGGCTGGAAGCTTTACAATAAACTATGCGAAGCCAGATCACATTATATTGCTGGGAGCTGCGATGTCAGTGCCACATTATTCTTGATTATTTTCTTTGCTGTTGGTACATGTTGTTGTGATGAGCTTGGCTGAGCAGCAGCACCTTTGTGTACGCTCTGATCTCCCTCACATTATGAAAACACCGTCAACACGACAAGCCGGAGTCACTGAACAATAAGTCTGCGAGGAGCAAGACAAAGGCCGGGAGCAGCTCAGAGGTGTGATCAAGCTACATAACAGAGATGACTAACAGTGTATCAGTGGTTAAGTCATTAAATGGAGTGGATAAGTCACCAAGTGTTATGATTATTATCTGGTCTCTGTCCAGGAACCATAAGATTACACTAAGTTTTGCTAATACATCATCAGTGTCAGGAAATGTTAAAAAAAGGGTCCTAAAATATCAGCTATGATCTCATGTGGATAACTCAGAATAGTTAGTCATTGTATTAAAATACAATATTTTCCAGCTCAGGTACTTTTGCGGTTGGATGTTCAAAGTAGAAGTTGCAGAAGTGCCCACGTACTTTACTTGAATAGGAGTGCAGGTACGTCTGTAAAAAAAGACTCTGGTAAAAGTAGAGGTACTGATTCAACTTGTTTTCTCAAGTAAAAGTGAAAAAGTTCAGGCTCTGCTATGATCTCATACTATAAAGCAAAAAAAAAAGTAGCCCTCTCAAGGACATTCCTCCCAGCTGTTTCTGTGCAAAGCTAACTGAACCTCACCTTTTCTCCACGGCCAGGTGCCTCAGTCTGTTTCATCCTGTTATGTCCTTTCTGTCATATTGTCTTGTTATGTCTTTTTTTTTTATTAGGGTTATGGTTACGTCTTTTTTCATCCTGATACACCTTTTTCATTTTCTTATGTCTTTTTTGCCTTGTTACTTCTTTTTGTACGTCTTTTCAGGGCTGGGCAATATAATGATATTATATTATATTGTGATATGACACTAGATATCGTGATAGATTTTGGATATCGTTATATCATGATGTGTCAGAAATGTTGTTTTTTCCTGGTTTTAAAGGCTTCATTACAGTTATGAGATTAGCTTGAAATGTCTGGTAAATTCTCAAAATTACATCACTTATTTGCCTTTAATCACTTAGGCATTATATCCACATTACTGATGATTATTTATAAAATAATCCCACATTTTGTGAAAGCACCAATAGTCATCCCTGTAATATCGTTGCAATATAATACAACAAACCCTCAGCCACTTCCACCCTTTGTAGTACACAACATTTCATCAGTCTCAATTTACACAATCAATAATTATCGATATCGACCAATATGAAACTTCACTATCATGATAGGTTTTTCAGCTATATTGCCCAGACCTACGTCTTTTTCATCTTGTTAAACTTTTTGTCTCTTGTGTTGTGTTACATCTTTCACATCTTATGTCTTTTCTGGTTTTCTTTCTTTTACATCTTATTATGTCTTTTGCATTGTTTTCATCTCATTACATCTGTCGTGCACACTCATAAATATTGTTTTATTGTCCCATTAGTTTGAATAAAAATAATAATTCCCCTAAAATGCATTAAAACTAAAGTAACAAGTCTGTTATGAAAATGTACACACATTTGTGTTAAGATGTAGGGAGTAAAAGTAAAAAGTTGTCAGAAGAATTGAACAAGTAAAGTACATATATCTGAAAACTCAACTTAAGTATTAGAGTATTTGTACTTTATTTCCCACATCTGGTTCAAAATTTCTTGAGGTAGAAAATATTATTGTGGCACAGCAGGCAGTGCAGTGAAAGTAACTGAGAGTGTTCAACCTGTAAATGTTGATGATGCATGTGTGAGCTGAAGGTTATGATTTATCTAAGGTACAGAACAGAGGAGGTCATTTATAAAGAAAAAAATAGCCATGTTTATATTAGAAATGGAGATGTTTTCCTGGCTCATATCTTCTTACTGTGATGCCCTTCTAAGCCTCTGACCGGGTATTTCACTTTCTCATGACATTGTGCTCTCCTGCAGCCATTCATATTCAGGAAAAGGCCATTTCTGGGGCACACAAAGCCAGGAAGGGGCTGAGAAAAATGTTATGATTGCTCTCAGTTAGCCTCTCGCTGCTCTTTAAGGAGCATGTGCGACCTAAAAGACAAAGTTGTGACAGAAGGCGAGGCAGGAATCTTTAATGAGTCGCCCCGGGCACGCGGTCAGAGCAGATCTCTCATCATCAGTCCATATTAATACCCAGTTCTTGGACACGTCTTGAGTCAAACGGTTAAAACCGTACTCCCCTGCTTTTTTTTCCCACAGAAATCATGAGCGATCTTGGATCACTAAGTGCAGCTGTTTCGCTTGGGTAGCTACAGTACAGGCCTGCTGATGGTCTGGAGGAGTACAATTCTCCACAGTGAGTAAGAGCAAGTGCACAAGCCCAAGACAGTTCAGACTTGTGTCAACTTAATCTTGACAAAGGGGAGGACATTCTTACAGTATGAGCAGCAGGAGGGGGAACCTAAAGCCAGCATCAGTGAATGTTTGAGCCAAAAATGTTTTCTGCATACAGCCAGAGAACAATAGAAGAGTCCAAAATTAGAAATTAACCTCCCAATTTTGACAATTTTGTACAACTGTGCTGTATTTTCCTTACTTTTGAAGCAATTGGGTAACATACATACATCATATTTACGTTCTAAACTGGGCTACTTGTTGAGGATGCAACTGCAGATAAATACAATCTAACCGGCATCCCATGGTTTATGGAGTATGGAAGCATTCTGGCTTCTCTGAAGTTGATGGGAAAAGGAACTTGTCCAAAAACCACACTGTGTGCAAACTGTGTCAAACTAAACTTACTGCATCATTACAAATATGTCATGTTTCAAAAGTAACAAGTAATCACACAGTGAGAGAAAATAAATCATGTAAAGAAATGTACAAACATTTTAATGCATCAAGATGCATTTTATAATGGTGTCGTAGGCCTCTGAACCAGGTGAAAAAAGAGATTCCCACACTTATCTAGTAGAAATACTGTTACATGACTGGAGTCTTAGTTAGATTTTTCAGATGTTTGTAATTTATTTGAGTATTTATTTTTCAGACAACGTTTTCTGAAACTCCAAAAAAAAAACATAACTTTAACACAAACATCTCTACCGTACTCCTCATTTTTAAAAAATAGAATAGTTACTTTAGTTTTAAGTTATTTTAGGGGAATTATTATTTTTATTTTGTATAATTGTGTGCTGACATACAGAGAGAGGACGATTCCTTGTGTATCCATCCAATATTGATGCCTCTGTATGACCTACATGAGCAAACAAGACCATCAGTGAGAAGGCTGGCTATTTCTATGTACTTATTATTAAAGGTAGAATCAGTATGATCTTTTCCAAGCTGTTCGTAAATGCACCAAAGAGAGAGAAAGATTCCAGGATGTCAAGTACGTACTTTTTTAGTTGGTAAAACGTCAGCAAAGTAATGAGAAAGTCAGGAAATAGAGGCAGAGGGCAGAATCTCTGCATATACAGACACAACTAGTGGGTCACAAGTGATGACTGAAAGGAATTATGTTCATATGAGTCCATACTTGACATTTTTAGGAAAATGTCACATATCATGTCTATAATGTCTGCCATTGTCCTTGAAATCAGATGAATTGAGCCTGTGTTTACATTTTCACAGACAGAATTACAGTAAGTGCCAGTTAAAAAGGAGGACATTTTTATTTAGATAATTATATTTTTGTTGTAAAATTTTATGTTTATTACGGTGGAAACTGCCGCTTTTGTCTAAAATATGAAAGTTCCTTGTAGTATCTTTAAGTAAGTAGTAATCTGAGTAGTTATAGTTTGTTACTTTCTCCCCAGTATAGGGATAATAACAATTAACCAAGTAAAAGCTTTTGTTTTCATGAGGTGAAATTTGAATCACATGGTTTATTTTAAAAAGTCAAGAGGAACTTGTTATGTTACGCCTCAGAGCACTTGATGGCAGGAAGAAACTTATCAAGTTATCGTTGTAACTTGTCAAACATCCTGTCACATCTCACCTCTGGAAAAACACTTGTTTTCTTTAAAGGCGTTCGCCACAGTAACAGCAATTTAGCCTCTGTTTCCCCCACAGACACACAACAAAACACACCAACAGCTTACATAAACCACTCAGAACAATTTCAAAGTGTTTCAAGTCGCCGGCACTCAAGATCTCTTTGAAAAGCGGCACCTTACCCCGCAGGCACTTGTGAAGCGGCAGGTCAGCTCTCCCCTCCTGTCTAATCCAGTCAGCTGCTCAAACTTCTGTTGTTTCTGTTTTGGCATCTGGCTTCTCTGCTCTGTTCTGGTCCCCCTCACCCAGACATCTTGACAAGTCTTCACTTTCTGTTCCTGTTTCCCTCTCTACCCTTGTTTCCCGTCCTCCTCCTCCTCCTTCTCCTCTCTCTCTCTCTCTCTCTGTGTGTGTGTGTGTGTGTGTGTGTGTTTTGGTCACGTCACTGTACCCTGCCCACTTTGTGTAAGAATGGGCCCTCTGTCTGTGCTTGTGTGTTTCCTGCGTGGCGAACTGGATTCTTGTGGTTGCTTGACTTTACTCACACAAGTGTTGAGTGATGTCAGACAGAGAAGTTAAGTAAACTGAATATGAGATGAAAATCATAAGAAGCCTTTATTAAAAGTGTCTCAAAACAAATATTAACATGCGCTGATCTGCAGACCTTACAACAGCAGCATTAAGGTGAAGGTGAGGTTGCAGCCTATTGCATAATAACTAAATTATAGCTCAAATGCTACTCCACCCATCTCGCAGTTTCAAAATTGCAATAAAAAGGGGAAATGAAAAATGTGTGTGGTGAGCACCAGGTGAGAGCATCAGATGCAAGTGAGATATGAAAGAGTGAGGTCATGTGAACTGCAGACTCACACTCTTCGCCTTGGGCGTTGTGGTCAATGCCCTTTCAGTTCAGTCAAGCAAAAGAGGATTTTTATTCAAGTAAGAAAAAGGAAGAAAAAAAGGTCTATTTACGCTCCACCCCTCAGAAAGGGGAAGTTACGAGTTAATGTGCACTGACTCGAATACTGTATAAAACAGTGTTGTGTAAATGTACAGTGCAGAAGGCCTAATTTATGAACTAAACATGTGGTTAATGTGTGCCTGCCTTTATTTTAGTGTGACAGGTTTTTTTTTTAGCATTTACAAAATAATGAATGAGGATTTTCATTTCATTTTTTGATGCCTTTGTAGCCAGTAGCAGTGGTGTGGAGACTGGACCTGACAAAATCTGACAAAAAAGAATTGCAACTCGACTTAGACTTGAACACCAGTGACTCGTGAATTTACTTGGACTTGAGCCTTTTGGCTTGAAAGTACTTGATACTTCACTCCAAGGCCAAAGATTAAAAAGTATGTTAAAAATGTGCCACAAATCAGTTTATTTCTTGTCATTTCCTGAATCAGCTGATGTTACCGCAGTTTATGCTGCATGAGTGAACACTATTATTACCACTATTATTCTCCAGATCCACTTTATCTAATCCACGGCTGCACTATATAGTTAAAAAAAAGGCACATTGTGATTATTTTGACAAAAATTACAATATGTGATGCGATTATCGAGAATGGTAATTTTTGCATTACAATTGTCATTTTTCCTGAAAATAAAATTTAAATTGTAATGATGTGATATTTATTTAGAAGGGGTGTGTATCACACTGACTGAGGTGATTCGATATGTATCTTGACATCATCGTTGAAATTTTTAAATAGCCAAGGATTCGGTAAGATACAGTTCAGGCCTGTCATGATACGATATGATGTAATACAAGACAATGCAATGTGTGAATCTTTACATTTCGATTGTATTAATGCTACATTTGTAGAGCGCTATTAGTAAAAAAAATCCTCATAGTAACAGGAGAGACAGAGAAAAGGAGACATTACAGTGGTGTTAACGTCTTATTATGCATCTCATATGTAAATGAGATAATGTAGCCTACATAGGAATTTGTGAACAAACTTTAAAACTGTTTAAAATGCATTTTTGCAGCAAGATGATATTCTACTGTTTCACATGAAGAGTGCTGTGGTTTTGATTGGTGTGGGGGGGAACAGTGATGCTACGTGTTACCTGCTGTCTCAGAGACGTGATGTCTCTGTGGTTCAGACTCGTGGCTCTGTACTCTGCTGTCTGACACGTTTTGTAAATGATTTGCAGAAGTGTTTTTCATCTTTCTTATAATACCCAAACTTATTCTACACTTGCGCGTTATCAAAGTTTGGTGGTGCGACATCGGTTCTTTCACTGTCCCTTTTGAGGAGACAGAGATGGGAAAGGAGGAGCGCTTGTTTTGTGTGAGCAAGTCAGCAGGCGTCCAGCTAGAGTGGTGCAGGCAGAGACAGTTACATAGGTAGTTCACTGATGCCAAAAATGAAACATATGCACATCCTGAGATGTATTGATATGCTAGTGCTGCATGTTTCATATTCAGCTTTTTACTGATACGGGCCGTCAGAACTGATGCACTCATATCTTATGCATTAAAACCGGATGCATCAGACGCATGAGTGAATCGTTATACCCCTATAATTTCGGTCTGTACCAGACATACACTCTTTCACTGGGAGAACAAGATTTGTAGGGCCAAGACATCTCTGCAGCACTACTACATTGTAATGTTGTTTTCTCACACATTTTTCCTTTTTTTAAAAATTGTGATTTGGTGCTGGTTCTGCGATTTTGGATATTGCACTTAGCCATATTCCAGCTCATTACTGTCATCACCACAAATTATAATTTGTAGGGTCAATCTCATGTTATGCTATTGCCCAAAGCATTTGAGATCAGCACTGTCACACTACAAATCAGAAATGGAGCTTCTGATTGGTCGACTGACTCAACCCAAGGCATCTTGGGATTGCCAGTGGAACATGCTTGTCTTGCTTAACCAAACCTCTCACCACAGCGCTCGGCACTGGAAAAGGGTCTGGCTCCACACATGTACTTTCTGCTATAAGAGAAAAAATGCCCTGCCTTCTTTGCATTTCTTCAAACCAATTGCAAATTTCTTGGGCAGAACTAAGCCCAGAATGTAGCAGCGGTGCTGCTGCAAAATAGTGTTGAGGCGGAACTTTGTTGAAACACAACAAGACTTTGATAAGGTAGATAGCAGATGCCGCAATGCCATCTGAAACCTAGCAACCAATGGCAGGCTTATACCTGCAGTGTGCATCTGGTGAGTCAGAGTAACAACATGCTAACAGCAGCAACAACTGTTTTCAACGCGGAAAAATGGTTAAATAACTACGTAAGATATTCAGTGTTGGATTTGTCATTACGAATTTATTTTAGTCTCCAAAGGACACTGCAGTTCATGGCTGGGTTATGAAGTTTCTGAAAGGGATACAGTCACACCAGAGTTAATATTGTAGGTGCAAAGATAACATTATCGTAACATTATCACTTTTCCAGCAGCTGGGAAACAGCAGACTTTTCTTGGTCTTGAGAAGCTGTAGTGTTTATTAACTGACACACTGTAACCTGTACTGTACATTTACTGCCAGACTGACAGCTTACCTCTCTGCTTCGCTAGCAGCACTGCTGCCAAGTTCCTTACACGAGCTACACTATGCTTTTAACAGTATTCCTCAGTGAAGTCCAATAAAACATAATTATTTATACTATGTCTCCCTTCACCTAAAATATAATCACCACTGATATTACATGATGATTTACTACAGTTACTGTAGGTGTAACCACTTCATCTTGTAGTCTTGAGAACACGCTTCATGACCATCTGACTGGCTGAACATGAAGTCTGTTTCTCTGTAGCTACGGGGCATGGTTACATGAAAATTGATGAGACAAGCCTCACCATGTCTGCAGGTGTGTCTGAGCCATCTTAGACAAATAGCAACCACCCGCCCACACACACACACACGCGCACGGCCAACACACAGGGTGCTGTCTGACAGGCAGGGCGTATAGTGCTGCACAGTGAAGCTATATCACAGCTGCTGTTAAGGCACTACAGTGTCCAGTCACCTCGAGCAAGTGTTGATTAATGACCTGAGTGTAGCAGCACTTTCCCTTGATGGAAATCCTTCTTTACTGTAGTTTATATGAAAATGATTTCACGACAGCCTCCACTTGCTGCTTTTGATCGCTGCTGCAGACGTGCCTGCTTGTAAAAGTCATCTTGCATAGGCAGACCTATCTCCACAGTGCTGTGTCAGTGCTGGAGAAACGTCTGGCTCCACACATTCTCACCGTGGTATAAGGGAAGAAAATGCTCTGACTTGTTTGTATTTCTAGAAAACCAATCACCTTCATCTTGGGTGGTGCGAAGCCCAAGATGTGACCGTGCCCCTTGCAAAATACAAGGATGCAAACATATGTATGGTGAAAAACAAGACACCTAACCAAAGTCCAAAAAATGCAACAGCATAATAACATATATTAATACGATAAAAGCCTGTGCTATATGCTGCTAAATCTGAATATTTAATATACTATATTAATACAGACAATCAAATGCTAAGCACCAAATTATTGCTTTAATTTAACAAATTAGAGAAGTAACATAACTGCAGTATTGGGGAGTAGTTACCTACATGTAGTTCAGTTGTGTTCTCCTCCACAATTAATTGCAATAAAATCCCAATATGGCCAAGTGCGATATCCAAATCACAGAACCAGAACCAAATCACAACAGGTAAGGCTTTCCACAAGGATATGGAGCAGACAGCCAATGGGAAAAAAACTGCCAGCTAAGGGGTAAAAGGCCCTATTGCATATTTTGATGTATGAGTTTGCCTACCCGATTGCAAACATGCAGTGAATTAATGTAAAGCAGAATCAGGCTTCTTGTGTGTTCTAGCCTGCACAGTCTGTAAATAACATTAGCTCTTATGGGCAGTTAGTATGATTTAAGTTTAATTTTGTGCAAGTGTGTATGATGCATGTATTCACATGTGGTTCTCAGTTATCATGATTATTTTTTTCCATGCTGTAGTTTATGAACACTGCCGCACACTGGTGTTCACCAAACATAATAAATAGTTGTATTCCACTCTTGTTTTTTTTTTTGTTTTTTTACTGGCAAAAAGTCACAGACAGACTGAGAGATGCACTGACATCGAACTTATAGAGCAGAGAACACACCTTCACCTGATTGATGTTTTCGCAATTCACTCTAAGGTGGAGGAGGTGCCCTTGGGTAATTTGCAGGGTCCTAGACATCGAGCGTATTGAGTTTAGGGCTGCAGGACTTGGCCACAGTAGAGACACAATAGTATGTATGTAACTGCCAGCTTAACTACTGACTTAACGAAACATCTTTCATGATTCACACACATTTAAAAAAAAAAGGGACATTTCACCAAAATGGTGCCAGGTTTTTTTTATGGAACATTTGTACATGGAGAGGGGAGCAGTGCCATGAAAACTCCTAAATCCCTGCTAAAGATAGCATTTCCTAACTTGTTTAATGCCTGTGCCATTAGCGACCAGGTTATGTTATGTGTTTTGAAAGCTTTACCAACCCATTTGTTGACTTTGGAATTAGACTCAACAGTCTTTTCTGGTGTGTTTACATACAGCAACTGACAAATCCAGTGCATCCTACCTTTAACATGCAGATAGCAGGCGGGGAAGAAAGTGGTGCCTGAAATAAATGCCTAATGGCAGGCTTATACCCATAGTCTACGTCTGGTGAGACTATTCATGGCACAGATCTGCTGTACGTACAGATACACTTTCATACATGCAGGGGTCATTTGAAAAATCTTCAACTTGATCTGCTTTTCAACCATGAAAAGATAGGAGGAATGATCTGAAAAAGCAACAATGTGCCCTTTCAGACATGCTGTGATTCAAAAACTCAAGGCTACTGTGACTGTCTCAGTACAAATGAGCAGTAGTTGCTGGATAAATACGTGATGAGGGTATTAAAAAATGTATTATTTTTTGTTCCATGATGGAGACTTTATTTTGTTCCTATATTAGGCCTATAAGGACCCTATTGTACCTTCCCTTTCCTCTGAGGATACCTTATGTTCAGCTCAGACTGCAGTCACCCTTGTATGCGTCCCATTTCCTCCTTGGAAACTTTACTCCCAATTTATACTTCTTTGACCCTGTACTATAACGGGCGGAGCTCCCATCTGGTTTATAGAAACCTTATTCTCAGTCGAGCTCACCTGAGGGAAAGCTGAAACAATACATCCCTTTATCCAACTCGGGTCTGTAGCTGAACAAATTGCAGGAAAGACCAGTGAGCTCACACTGGATCACTGATCGTACACTCATGATAGCAAAAAAAAAGTGACTGTGACATTACCAGTAGCTTTAAGGAAAGCCTTGTGGAATTACCGGACTGTGCAAAAGGGCATTACAAATCACTATGAGCTGCTGGTTCTGCCAACACACACTGAAATATGAGTGAGCCCAACACCGTGCACTCTGTGAGTTCTTGAATGTGAGCGCTAATGAAAAGTGACTAAAGGGTTGCTGTAGTGGAATCTGACAAGTGTCCAGAAATAGTCTGCTAATAAAACTATTCCCCCGAGAGGCAAACCTTCGCTGTGATTCAGTCCTGCAAAATGTTTGGGCCCTGCGCTGTGAAAACAGGCAGGGAGCAAGACGGGCAAGGACATGATTAGTCTATATAAGGAACTGCTTCTTGCTCTCCAGAAAGGCCATTATTGAAGAGCTATTGGCTGGCATGTAAACTGAAGGCTTTTACAGGGGCGCCTAATTGCACATTTCAGCTATGAGGTCAGTCTGAGCTATTTTAACATTTAATTACGTAATAATCTCAGCATAGTTATTGTATGACACAGACTGTCTCCTGGGACTGGACATTATGTTAAACATTTCTTTCTTGGCTCGTGAGGAACAGAACTTCAGTCTGTTCTGCTGCATAAATAAATAAAGGCAGACACTGTCAGCTCACAGTAAAGGGAAGTATTTTCCGAAGTGCTTATATTTAATCAATGGGGACTTTCTAAGTTCCCATTTTTTGCTCCAAAGTATTTCCAAATGCAGCAAAGAAATATGAGACATCGTGGGAATAAAAAGTCACTCAAGTTAGCTGACATTTTGGGTTGCCATGGATGTTGGAGCATAAAAAAAAGTACACTTACACACTTTCTTCCCAAGAGTCAGATAAGACTTATGATACCATTCTTATGTCTGTCCAGTAAATATGCTGCTTAGCTTAGCTTACCTCTTAGCTTATCTTAGCATATAGACCGGAAACAGGGGGAACACTAGCCTGGCTCTGTTCAAAAAACCTGCTAGCACCTCTAAAGCTAATTAACACAGCATATCAAGTTTGATTTAACCCAGTGAGTACCATAAAATTATTTTTATTTTCACACAGATGCACTCACTTTAAGTTTGTTTACACTCTACTTCTAATTGGTCAAAGATGCAATAAGTGATTCTGGAGAAAGATAGCTGGTTGTTGAGTCTCCTTCTCACGTCTGATGCTACTGATACTGATGTTTTCAGAATGAGACTCAACAATCAACTATCTCATCGAGGTGATTTGTCAGTGTCTCCTATCACAGGTTAGATTTTCTAAAGCCTGGACACAGAGCCAGGAGAAGGAGGGGAAGTCTAGTTTTCTCTCAGACCACTTGAATTACATTATGCTGAAAGGTTATTTTTGAACTTTCGCCCAAAGATAAACTGCCAACCCCAGCTTTAAATAATGGAGTGAATGTTTCCTATTGGTGGATGTAAATCAGGTCCCATTTATGCCTGCTGAATACAGCGAGTGTGTTTTTCCTGACATGTAAGCTTCACCTGTTCAATTTTATGTTCAAAATGGTAATTTATCATTTTACAGGCAAATTGCCAGACTACCAGTGGAGACTGTAGCAAGTCTGGTCAAAGCCAAGAAATAGAAGATAAATCACTAATACAGTGATTTTTTTCTTTTTACACTGCAGTTTTTGTACAGATTAAACAAACAAGATCAAACATGTTACTTAATGAGCTTTAGAGGAGCTGGTAGGCAGATTGTGTTGCTTTTATAGAGCCAGGCTAGTTGTTTCCCCCTTTTCCAGTCTCGCTGTCCAGTAGCCTTCTCATCTAACTCTCAGCAAAATGAGTGAATGAGCATATTTACTAAAATGTTAAATGTCTGCTTTGAGGTAGTTAGGAAAAAAGAGTGAACTGTCCCTTTAAGACTGATTAATGCCACATTAAGATGGCCGTGTCATTATCTCTTACAGTCAGATGCTGACTGTTGTTTCCTGTAAACAGAAATGTGTGACAGTCTTACAAGAAGAACGCAGCGTAATATCCTTGTGTGGTCATGAGATCACCAAAAAGTACAAAAACAAAAACTTCCCTGTTTTTGCTGCTGTGCATGTTTTAAATGACCAATCTTGTATGCAGTGTTACAGCTGTTAAATGAAAAATTGATGACAGAAAATATTCAGACTGAAGATGATTTCTTAAGGCAGCTGCTGATCAATGTCACCTGGTAACAAAACAGCCTACAGAAACATATTTTTACTCACTCAGCTACACAGACGCATTGAAACAAACTTGTGAACCCTTTTTTGTCGGTGTTGACCATCATGTGCTCTCGTTTAAACGCAGGTGAATTTCAAAATGTTTCCTCATACTTATAAAAAGGTTTCCTGAACCTTGAGGAAGAAATTTCTCAAGCTAAACCATGTGAGACTTGAACCTGCATTCGATGCCCGTGATCATGCACACGTGTTTAAGCATGATGAGACGATGAGATAAACCTTTTCCTCTAAGCATTGACGGCGACATTCCTTGTTTATTCCTGCTCCTATACCAGTGAATGCATAAATAGTGGAAGGAAGAGAATGTGGACATTCCTCTCTTTCTAATGGCCAGCAGAATCCATTGTTTGTTAAAAGCAGTTCAGTTCTATGCTCACTTGATTTACTTCCTCAGTAAATAGTTTCCTAATGAGTTTATGACCTCCATTGCTAGTTTCAAGTCCTCTTCTATACAGCACGATGGTAATTTGGTAAAAGATGGGCTCATTTTACAGTAAGAAAGATGATAGTGTTACATTCACATGGATGCAGGCAGATGGCAGATGGAGGACACCTGCTTGATAGAACAGGAAAAACAAACAAGCAGTACGACGGATCGGCAGGATGGCAAAACGAAACACGCTATGTTGTTATGTTAACATTGTGTTGTTTACAACGTTTACTAAAAATATAATTATTTTGTGTATGTAATTATTATAGCAATGTATGAGGCTATAAAATGCTTCTTTATATAAATATTGTATTGCAAACTTCATGTCAAATACAGCTCAAAATGTAAGATTATTCATTCTTTTCCAACATGGGTAGCGAAAGGAGAACTGCACTTTGTGTGTCAACCTTTCGTGTAACGTCTTGGTACGATTTGAAGCTCTGGTCATATAATTCCAGGTGTTGTTGCATCAAAAAAGATTAGCTTCTTGTTGTCGGATTGGCTATGTTTTCATGGTTATACGTGCCAGTGCAGAAGATGGTAAAAAGTATTTTAACTTTGGAGGGCAATGCCATCCACCGTTACGTTATTCTCCGCTGGCCTCACCTAACTGTACTGTTCTTCTCTGGTCCACTAAAATGACATCTGGTTTGCTGTCTGCCTGAATCTGTGTAACATGCAGTAAGGCCGGATATGCTTAAAGGATGGAAGTGAAGCAATGCGTACCCTCCCCTGCTCCACCCTGCCAAACTTGAAGTTATAACAGTAGTCTACAAACCTGTAGTGTAGGTGATGTTATGGTGGGTTTGCACTTGTCCTTAACTACAAAAACAAATCAAGTTGACACTCTTACTCACATACTATTACAGCATGAATCCCATTCAGTTCAATTCAGTTCACAGTTTGCATTGATGCATGTGTTTGTGCAGTGAGTTAAAGGCTGAAATGCACTGTGTGATCATACTCTTTTACAAACACACACACACAAAAACACGCACACACTTCACTCTGTGCCTCCTGCAAAAGCTCCCTTTCCAGTAGTCTTGAGCATGTAACATCCTGTAGGTGATGTGATAAAGTACAGAACAAACTCGGTGCTGAGCTCATCCCTCAGGTCACTGCAGCCCCGAGAGACACTTTCATATGTGTGTCAGCTCTCATATCTGAATGGCTCCTCAGGACTTGTGTGTAGTTCAACTGACGCAGAGAGGGGCATTAAAGAGAGCTGCTGCTGGCACACTGAAAAAAATCAAACTCCATTTTCTGTTTGGCCTTGAATCATGAATAGAAAAATTGCAAAAGCGGGCAAAAAAAATATAGACAAACTCTGACAACAAAGTAGAGAAAGTGAACTCAGTCAAACCGTAGACAGACATGATGGTTATAAGAAGAAGAGAACCAGGGGTTTTTGTACCTCAGAGGCTTTTTTCTGCGGCAGCTTACTAGTAGCTTTTACAGGTGCTGGATGAAAAAGCAAACTAAAGGCAAGAATCTGACAAAAGAGATCGATGATGATTTGACAATGTGTGATGAAGACCTCAGTTAAAGCAAAATGTTGTTCAATTAAAATTGCTGTGAGCTTTTGGTACAGAGTGGAGATGCTTTGTCTGAATCTTGCCTTTAGGTTGTGGAGGAGTTCAGCTAAGTCGAAAAAGGATTACAAATAGCTTGTTTTTGTTACAATGACTTACTGTAGTCTGACTGCACAAGACACACCCTAGTTTTCCACCAACCTGAGCCAGTTGTAAGTAGGGTGGTGTACCGTTTTACATTTGAACATGATATCCTTTTTCTGTATTTATTTCTCAATGCAGCTTGTCAGTCTGTCACTGAGGCAGAGTGACTGCAAGGAGGGGCGTGTAAAGAAATAGAGTGAAACAAAGTGGAATGTGTTCACCTAACTGTATATACTTAACAAGGACCAGTCCAACAAGTGCAGCCTTCTCAATTTAAACACTGTAATTTATTTAAAACATTTTGTTTATCATTCTGAACATTATAATTAACCAGGCGGCTATATGACAATAGAGATCTGCATTTATGGAAAAGCATAGAGAAGCTGGAATTCAAAATAATTTACGCTCGATGTTGGTCAGAGCCTACATGTCACAGTGGAGGTTGTCTTTATGCAGAAGGTTCATGTTTTCACATAGAGCTGATTAGAGGGTATCAGGAACTAATCTGCAGATGCTCTGCTTTGAGATGAGACAGAACTTTTTTCTGCATGTCTTATTTTGAGCTACACAAAGGCCAAAATGTGGCCTGCAACAGATGTGGTAAGCTTTGTTTTTAGCCTAGCAGTTGTTGATGACTTGTGGCCCCTACATGTTAGTAAAGAGGAGTGAGGAATCAGCAGTTGGTTTAAAACAGAGTGGCCAATAAAATCAGTTTCTCAAGGTCACAAATTACAGCATGTTAAAAGTATAACTAGTTCCTTTCTTCACCATTTGCTCTTCGTTCACTCTTCCCCTGGAGTCCAGCTGTCGGTCCGACTAGTTTTCTGTTCGTGTCAACTCACGTTCACATTTACAGGCCAGCCCATTGACGAGGTAAAAGCAGGAGTTTAATGTGTTATCAGTGGGGTTTGTGGGTGAATAAAGGCTGAGCAGCAAATACTTAATTAGAGGGGAATTAAATCTAAAATATATGTAAGAGTAGGGTATAATTGGTCAGTATTTGTCAAAAAAGAGAAAGAAAAACAGTCTCATTAAGCAGCATTCTGCCTTCAGAGCCTCCGTTCATGCATTCATTCATTAAGTGTTCAAGAGTGTTGAAAAGCTTAATGAATGGTTCAATAGATCATTCCAATAATAGGCGTTTCCCTCATTCTCACTTGTGATCATTTAATTACAACAAACAAACACAGAAACAGCTGAAGTTGTAGAAAGCGATGCTCACCCAGCACATGGAGTCTTACCTCACATTTCACTCCGCTGAGGTTGTCAACAGTCAAGTCTTCAGGCCTCTGTGATCTATGAGGCCCTGTGCGGTGTGCAGACTCCCCGACTCCACCTCATGGAGCTCTGAGCTTCAGTAAATAGCTGATGGAAATCAAGCTGTTCACCAGCAGTTTTCCCAATTAAAGCCCCGGTGTTTACAACGCCATCACAGAGAGACTCTAACTGGGAGATCTGGGTTGCACCTCCCTCTTATTCAGATGCCTGCCAGGGCCTGTTAACTTTCTGGATTCAGTGAGATGTAAAGAGACTCCACGAGCACATGGGAGACTGGGGATGGCTCACAACGCCGCTTTTCATCAGCTTCACCCACGTCACCAGCTCTGTGCTCAATCCTGTAGAGAGATGGTCAAGGCATTACAGGATGGATAGGGTGAGGAAAGGGGGAGAAAAAGTAGACAGAGGATAACAGAGAGGAGAGAAGGGGAACTTGATGCCTCCTACTCCCTTGACCATGCAATATTTAACATTTATGCTCCTCCGCTGTGTTTAGCTGTACAAAATTCACCTTTTCTGGCATTTGTGCTGCTACTTCAACCTTTCGTTACTCTGTAAGCAGAGGGGGAACATGAATAATTAAATTAGATTTCTGAAAGTTGTATTTAGCTGTTGGATTTGTCTAGACAGTTATTGAGTCATTGAGTCTGAAAATGGAAATGGATAAACTAATATTTTAATAAGTTTATAAGTTTTGATCACAATAAGAAGTAGAGCAATGATTTGTCCCTAATTTACTCAAAGAATAATGGTGCACTCAGGGAATAATCCCTGTGTGCATTCTGCAAGTTTGCAGACTTACTGAAAGTCTTCCTGAAACTTCGCATCAGAGCCCTCGAGCACTTTGCAGAGGCAGCTCTGGTGATTTTGCAGAGAAACCACCATAAGCCCTCGTGGACTTAACTCGAATGCACCACAATATCCATGTAGCACTGAAAAGAGAAACTGGGATTTAGCAGAGTTACAGCGCTGAGTTACTGGAGTCTACAAATCATCTTATGTTTGGGACACTGACAGGATGGACATCTTAGTACAGTATCCTCAGTCGGTCAGAGCTCGGGCTGCTCTGGGGTCCAGAGAGAGGCTGTAACTTTCCTGCTCTTTACTTAAAGCTGCTGGTTCGGTGGGATCCAAAGCTTCGGTATTTGTCGACCTGGGAATGAGAATAACAATGAACTATCTCTCTCCAGAGTCGCTTGTAGCAGCTTTAACAAACAACACTGTGCCAGACTCAGTCACAGCCATTGTTCTTGCTAATGTTTTCATAATTAAACTATAATGTATAATTTATAGTCTTTCTTACAAAACAATTGTTGTACATCTCACTGTTCAATAATTAAGTGACTACATTACTGCTGCTGTAGAAGTGTAAGTTGGCCCAGTGTATGACAGTGGTCCAAAAAAAAAAAAAAACCCTGCAGGCTGATGTACTGCAGCCAGCCCAAAGTCTTTAGAGGTAATATTTTTGAATTTCTACATGATTCAACCTCAGTCTAACCTCAGCATCATTCCTAACTGAACTTGTATACTTTCCTCTAATTTAAGCCAAGTTTTTAACGTGACGAACCACAGAAAATACCATGTAAAAGACAACTTTGCTCTAATAATAGACCTTTTTCACAGCAGCCATTTTGACAGAAAACAGTGAGGTAAACACAGGTGTCACTAATTAAGGCTCCACTTAAATCAACTCAAACTAGGGTTGCAAATTTTGTTCCAATCAATTAATCATTGATAATTAACAAGATACAAATGCATGTCTGTTTCTTAGTGTAAATTTTATTTAAGCAATTCTAGCAGTACATTAGTTATGTGAAACATTCTTTTATGAAGCTCAAATAGTTTAAAACAAACATAATAATAAAACTCGCTCAGAACAGCTCTTCTTGTCCTCTTGTCCTTATTCAGTAAATGGTGCTGCCAAACAAAACAAACATGTCAAATGCGGCTCAGCGGCGGCCACTTCTAGACTAAGAAGGCAGACCAAACTAAACCGTGAGAAAACCTGTGAGTGTGAGTTACCCTACTTTCACATCAATATGGTTTCTGTGAAAAAAAGGTCAATTAAATAACTATAAGAGTCGCTCTGTAATAATGTGGAATTAGTCCACCTAACACATAACATAACATGTAGTTGTTGAGGCCAATTCAGCTTATTTTAGTTTGTATTGAGATGAGATCAGATAACTCGGCCTGGAAAGTTTTAGGTTAAGTTTTCTACCCAGGACGGTTCAGCTGACTGTGTGGTCTGTGGGTTTGTTCTGAAACTGCCTTCGTCCGCCGTCTGAGATGTAACTGCTGGCAGCTGTGAGGTGGAACATCACCACAGAAACACATACAGGACATACAGTTTGAACAGAAATGATCTTATCTTTTGCAGTTGAGACACTGTCCAAGTTCGAGTTCACCCCTGGTAAACCCCTGCTGGTTGAATTAAAGACACTGACATCTCAGTGTTTTCTATTTAATATTGTAAAAGCAGTTTTTCTGCGCAAGCAAAAGTGTGATACATCTTTGATGTAAAAATTACAAACGCGGCGTCTCATGCAGTGCATGAACCCAGCAGACTGAGGCATTAGTGTCATCAACACAGCAGGGTTTGTAGTCGTTTTCATTAATCATACTTTATAATCACGTTGTGTCTTTTCAATTGGAAAAGACGTCCTCATCATTTTGACCACTTTTGAATTCAGTCCTCTGCTCCCTGTGGAGCTCTGTCACTGGTTAAAGGACACTGAGCACTGAGCAGCAGAATGTTCAGTAAATAATTAAAAAGTTACACCGTACCAGTAAAAAGTGTGGACACATCTTCTTATTCAAAGTTTTTTCTTTATTTTTCTTATTTTTCTACACTGTAGATTAATACTGGAGACATCAAAACTATGACGTTTGGAACTATATAAAATTATAAAGCAAAATGTTTCATATTTTAGATTCTTAAAAAGCTAAATGGACCCTCACACACTGCCTTGTGCACTTTCAATCAAGATTTAATAACGTTGTCATTAAATCTTTGATTGCAAGTGCAGAAAATAGTGTGCAAGAGTCTTTTTGCATTTATTTGTCCACCCATGATCTTCTCCTACGTACCTGTCGACCTATAATTGAGCAAAAGTGTTTTCCTCTTTGATATTTTAGATTTGTCACCTTCTGCTTTGACGACAGCTTTGCACACTGAACCGTTTCATATAAGAATAAAGAAAAAACATTGCATGAGAAGTGTGTCCGACCTTTTGACTGGGACTGTATAAATTTGCAGAGAAAAAAAACATCACCCCCTGATCTGATCTCAGTTCTGGTAAAGCAGGCTGCTGAAGCTACTACACTAGTCTCTTTCACCGCATTCAAAATCGTGATAATCCATTTTAGTTCAAGTATAAATAGTGTAAAGAGAACTTTAACATGACTGACAGAGAACCTTGTCAAACTGTTAGCACTGTTTTCATGACACAGCAGTTTAAGTGAAGTGTTTTGTTTTGATAAAGACTGAACATGAGCTTATCTCTCTGACCTTTACTACACTGTTAATCCTGCGTTGCTCATTTATTTGTATCTCTGGCTCTAATATATTCACAAACTTCATGCAGCCTCATTATTTACCAAGTTCTTTCTGCTGACCAGACAGTTGAATGGATAATTAATGGATAATTAGAACATGCAGTAATTAAACAATGAATCTTAGAAGTGCTGAATTGAGGGTTTGTGAGTATCTCTTATTACAATCAAATCGGTAGCTGCTACAGTGCATACAGTATCTGTGTGTGTGTGTGTGTGTGTGTGTGTGTGTGTGTGTGTGTGTGTGTGTGTGTGTGTGTGTAGCTGTGCATATTTTTTCTGCATGAGTAAAGATGCTCAAACTAGCTTCTCACACCAGCAGTAAAGGCTTCACTGCTGTTTTTAACTTCAGACAGGTCATAAAATTAATGAGCCTGAATCTGTGGTCAATTTTGTGGCTGGAGAGATTAGATTAGCCCTAAATAAATAAATTAAAATTAATGAAAAATTACTTAAACAATTAATTGATTATCAAAAAAGGTTAATAGTTTAATTCTGTTTTACCACTTTACTAAAGCGGATTTATTTGCTCTGGGGCAGTTAAGCAGGCAAGCCTTATTGTTGAGCCCTGCATTAACAACAATTCACTACAGACTAAAGCAGACAGCAAACCTGAACACCAACATGCAGCAAAGAAGGAGAGACCATGTCTGAACGGTTCATCATGGATTATATTAATGCAGCTTTGCAGAGACAGACGTTTCATAGAGGAGACGAGTGTTTATAATGCAGATCTGTGTGTTTGTCACTGTTACCAGAGACTCCAGTCTGCAGTGTAGTTCAGACTCAACTGATACTCAGCAGAACTACACAATAATATAATAATGAGGCTTCATTAACAAAAACAGTTTTTATATCATGTCGACAAATACGTGTCCTTATCTGCGTGCTCTCTTTCTGCTGTGAGTCTGCATCTCACTTTCTTTTTTTAATTAACTGTTTTTATAATGCCATGTCTATGTTTTATTCCTGTTCGCTCTCTCCACACTGATACTGTGGCTTTTCATGCTCCAGAATGGAGTGGAGGCATCAAGGCAGTGTGATGCGCCTCATTGTGCCTCTGGTGCACGTTTGGTATACTTCAAAATGTGAGCAACAGCCTCTTTCAGTGCATTTAGGCTTTAACACTCTTGCTTTCTTTCACTTTTCTCTTGCTGTGGGTGTATGTTTTTATTAGATTAAATGCTGACTTGTTCTTTCTATAAGGTGGTATGAAAACTTCAAGCAATTGTTGACATCTTGGGAAACGCACTTATTTGCTTATTTGGTGAAGCGTTAGAGGAGAGGATGAATAGCACTTGTGTCTGTACAGTAAACAAAATAAAAAAAAATAAATAAATAAAGCTACCACCTTATCAGAAAAACTAGAAACAGCTAGTCCGGCTCCGTCCAGAAGGAGCAAAATCCACCTCTAAAGCTCACTAATTAATACATTTTATCTGCCAGGTGCAGCAACTTCCTGGAGTCTCCGTTGGTTGCCACAGTGACAACACTGGTTGTCACAGTGACAAGAAGACTCAATGAAAACTGCACAACCCCAGTACAGTAAAAACACACAGTTTCTGTGAGGATGGAACAAATGAGATAGGACGTGTTAGTCAGCTTCAGAGGTGCTGGTGGGTGGATTGTGTAACCTTTGGTCAGAGCCAGGCCAGCTGTTCCTCCTTACTTTCAGTCATTATGCAAAGTTAAGCTAAGTAGCTGTTGGAGGCACGAGAGCGGCAACAAAGTGTACAGGCGTATGCATCCCAAAATGTTGAACTGCATGTTTAAACTGAAGGCAGTCAAGTGTTATTTTCATGAATTAGGCCTAAAATTCAGCCTCATTTTACTCTCATTTCTCTACAATCACTGTCTTGAAAATGATTACATTTTTTTTGTGTAGAATATATGCCAGCATGTTGTACTGCAGGTCTTCAGGTGTGTATCATGTCCATGCAGCTCTGCTTTGTATCTGTGTGTGTGAGCATAAATTAGAGGTTTGCAGCCAAACCACACTGGCAGACCTTTATGACGGCACCTTTCACTGCTCACTTGTAACTGCTGCTGGCCACACTTCGGTTTTTAATGGCCTCCAATTAGAGGTGAAGACACTTTGAAAAGTTTATGACATGGAGTCAGTCGGCTCTTGCCACTTCATTATTTTATAGGAGTAAAAATGGGGAGTAGTTACAGCTTGACTTTTTATATAAAACCTGACTCCAAAAATGAGCAAATTGAACTTGGGGTTGGCTCGTGTGAAGATGCTGTACATGGATGTGAGCAGTTCATCATTAACTTTACATATAACAGCATGTAATAAGCACACACTACACAAGAAGAAGCAAAATACACCAACTCAGACTATTTGAATGTTTTATTAATATGTAGAAAATGTATTAAAAAAGGAACTATATAGTACATGTTTAAGTCAAACTAGAGCTAAATTTGACAGTAATATCCAAGGTTATCCAACAATAAATCCTTAGTTTCAGCATATATGAGCTTTTCAAACAGTCAAGATCACATTTTGTCAACATTTACATTTCCATGGCAATATTTCAAATCAATGCAGTTACAGTATCTGGCTTAAATAACAAATACCACCGAACATGGTGGTTATATCAGTTAATTCACTTTAAAAGAAATATAAATGAAATACAGCATTTTCTTTTCAATACCATAGAGGACCTTGTGTCAATATTAACTGTATTTTTTTTTTTACAGTGTAATTGGAAAATAAATAGAATAAATAAGGGAAACCGCTTTCCTGTACTGTAAGAAGCTCAGGAGAAATAAACTGTGAGCGTATTCCAGTGACTGAGTTTTTAGTTTAAATAATGGAGGAGATGCTCTTTTCAATGGAAACCGACAACTGCCATACTTGTTAATTATTTTGTTATCTTCTCCTTAAATGACAAGGATTGATCTGAATGTTATTTATGAGGGTATGAAACTCTTTTGTCAGGATGATGAGATAAATTAGCCATTATCACAAGAAAATAAGCTTTGTTAATGTCGAGATTACAAAATAATCTATAATCTCCAGAAAACTAGGTTTGTTATCTAAAGATAACTAAATACTTAACCTGTAATCACGAGAAATTAAGCTACTTTGCTATCTCGAGATAACAAAATAAGCTGTAATCACAAGAAAGAGCTTTGTTATCGCAAAAACAAAATGATTAACCCTCTAATCACGAGAAAGCAAGATTTATCTCGATTTATTTCTAAAAAAATAACCTATAATCACAAGACAACAAGGTTTATCTAAAGATAATCAAATAATTAACCTGTAATCACAAGAACAAGAGCTTTGTTATCCTAAAGATAAAATAATTCATCTCTAATCAAAGAAAGCAAGCTTTGGTATGTCGAGAAAATGAAATAATTGGGCCTAACCTGTTATCACAATGAAATAAGCTTTATCTTGAGATAACAAAATAATTAACCTGTAATCACGAGCTTTGTTATCATGATAGCAAAATAATTAGCCTGTGATTTCACCTTGCAGCAGTTATCGTCTTCTGGACGTCTCATACCTGATGTTCTACAGTACATTGAAGAGATGACATTTTACATGATGAAAAAGATACAGTACACACAAAATGCCAATTCAAAATGCCCCTCTCCTCCATAGATAAAAAAAAGTACTTGAGCAGTTGTCTTGTAATGAGGAAAACAAACTATTTAATCTTACTCGATACTCGAGGAAATGACATCAAATTCTTCAGAGTATCAAGAGGATAATTCAGGCTCTTTTGTAAATGTAATTGCAGGCATGTTTTCATGACAAGACGGTTGCAATTGCTTAATTTCAAATAATTTGTTTTCCTGAAAGCTTTAGAATAAGAGTAATATAATAATGGATATAATATAACGCATAAAAAGGATGATTATCCTGAAATGAAAGGCAGGACAGAGCCTTTAATATAGCAGGAAAACCTGACTTGACAGTGTACATTTTGTCTTTTTGATTGACAGAAAAAAATTAATGAAGGATGTTTGGATAAATATGTAAAATAATCTTAAATATAGACCAGCTTTCACCTTGAAAGATTTAAGAGCACCTCATAGTTTCGCCATGAGAGAAATAAATCCCTCACAAAACAAATAACATTCTGTTCCTTTTCTGCAAAGCTTCATGACCTTTGTTCCTTGTACAAAAATGCACCGAGGCAAACTTCATCTAAGTAGTTAATGAAATAAGTACATAGAGAATTCCCTACTCTACTATAAATCACTATGGGAGATGGATTGCATGAGAGGCTCTGAAACGGTCACTTTGACACTGAAACATAAATCAGACCTGGGAAAGGTTGCATGTTGAAACGGTTTGTTATAAATTATATTTCAGGTTACGTTGGTTTTATTTTGTGGGCATTCTGACTGTTTCCACAACAACTTAGAGGCCTGATAGAGTCATTTATCTGCATTTTCTACATTACAAACCATTTCAAGAGCACCTTTCTCCCAGATCGGCAAAGAAAAGTGTCACTATAAATCAAATGAAAACATCTTATGACACTTGTTATTTACTATCAGGCTCTTGATTGCAATTCGGTCAACATGCAGTAGGCTCCATCCGTCCCTTAACTCAACAGTGGTTAAAAAATACAGCGGTTAAAGGGGAAATGCTTCTGAATTAGTTTGCATCTAAAGGGGGAACACATCAAATTCACATTATCTCAAACTCTATATCTACACGAGTATACTAGTAGCTTATAGAGGGGAGAGTCACCATCGTTTTCAAGTCTAAAAAGGACAAAAAACACATGAAAAATATACACAGTCACATGATACAAGCCAGATTTTTCTGATTTGCTTCAATGAGATAACTGAATTTAAGAAACAGACAGAAGAACATAACAATGAAATTTCCAGCTGTTAATATTTGGATTATTGAATATATATGAGACCAAATGTTGCTTGCAGCGATGGCGGCATTGATTTTCCAAGGGTTGTACTGGACAATAAATTTAGTTTTTATTGATAGCATGAAGCCGGAGAGGAGACTCAGCCAGTTGTGTGTGGTTTTGTCTTTTTAACTCCGCAGGGATAATTTTCCTCCAGCAGAGGAGGCAGGAAACTAAAACAAAAACCATTTCCAGAAAAACTGCAGTCAACTAAACGCATTGGCGCTGAGCGCTTTGTGCAACAGTGTGAACACTGAATAGAACAAAATGCTTGGTGGGCAAGCTGCAGATTATGCCCGCCCTACTAAAAAGAATACATTCTCTGCCATGTTTGCTGATTTTGTTGTTTCACAGGGGAGCTTAAATAGTGAAGCAAAAGGAAAAGAAGGGCACAGAAGAAAGACTTGGCTCCACTCCACCTACTGTTCTGCTTTCTTTGTTAAGTTCATTTCAGCTAGCAGCGGGGAGAGGCCAGGCTAAAATCTGCACTATGCCCACCCTGACTTCTTCTTTTGCATAGAATTTAGTGTTCACATTGCATAAAATAATGCCAGGGGACATGATTACCATAAAAGTCCCTGAAAAGTGAGAATCTATTAATGTAGGAAAAAGCTGCTTCAGTGACTTTGGTGACAGAACTGACTGGCGTCTTTCCAAACAGCAGGTCGAGTCTTTATTATGCAGATCTTTGGTTAAATGTTACATCTATCAGCACCATCTCTGCAAGCAATCGCAGCGTCTAAAACAGGGGTGGAACAGATATTGAGTATTTGTAATTTGCTTGAAAATAAAGTCCAGGAAATAATATTAAATGCCCGTTGACAACTACAGAAATAAATTGAATTTATTAAACAATAGCTTTGCTGTGTTCCCACTCGTAGTGCAAATACTGTCTCAGTGTGGCTACCAATAATAATAAAGTTTAAGATGGTAATTTGAAAAAAAGATATTGTAATTAACAGTAACACAGACTGAGAGAAATAAAATAAATAAACTAGTTGGTAATGAAGCTGTTGCTGGTGCACTGCTTTGTGATTTTGGATGTTCAGTTCTCCTTTTTGATGTTAATTTTTTATCTCTTATGTCCAGTGTTTGTCATCATGTTTCATGATTTAAACCAAGGCATCAAATCATATTAAATAGATGGACTTTTGTCACAATATCAGTTATAAAAATATATATATCTTACAGTTAAGGGGTTTTTAAGGGCATATACAGTATATTTTTCGTTAAAAGTGTTATTATTTCATAACGGTTAAAATAACGCTAGCTCTCGCACTTCTGAGCACATTTTCCTCGCATCCCAGGGAAAGGCAAATCACACACTTTAAAGAAAAAAAGAAGCTTCTTGGTTTGCCTTTCCGTTTTTTTGTACAGCAAATAGAACCATTGTCATTCAAAGTATTTAATAAATTACATACAGTGTCCTCTATCGTCTGGGTAGAAGTACAGCAGGGAAAAACAGCTAAAGCTGGGCAGGAGCACAGATAAACAGAGTTCGGACGTTGTTTCATGATCTCAGCCATAGTTACAACAGTTTCTGATTGTTGGTAGAATATTAATAATCATGTGTTTCATTATTTTACAACTGAATATTAATAAAATATTAGTAGTTTTTTGTTATAACCCCGCCTTTTAGTCTTTGCAGCCTCACTAAAAGCGCACAACGGTGAGGCGCACAGATAACAGAAACTCATCACTAAACATCGTCCAAACTCCATTTATCCATGTCTCTGGGCCGGGTGGAGGCGGTTTATTTATACGGGGGCAGACCGCCTCCTCTTGCTGCTGATGCTACGGAAGTTGAACGGCCTCATCTTCATCTCCACGAAAGGGATGGAGAACTCGTGGCCTTTCCAGTGGTACCAGTTAATACCCTGTAAGAGTGGAAAGTGTGATTTCAGAAGCTGCTTGAATCAACAGGGCTTTTAGGCAAGGCAAGAGAAAATGACAGAAAATGTAAAAGAAAAGGAGAATCTCTGATGATGAGAATGTTATATTTTCAGTGAAGTGCATTCAAAGCAGGAGGGCAGAAATCCTGACTTGAGAGCTGGCACAATTACGAATTTAGTGCAATTACAGTCTCACTCCAGCCCCGCTAATCCCCGTCATCTCCAAACACCCTCCCATTTGCAGCTTTACCCTGAAAGGCAATTTCTCCCTGCGTGTCTTTATGCCTGTCCATCTCTGCTCCCACCTGGTCTCATTTCATGTCATCAGGCAACAAAGAGAAAGGTACAGAGCCCAGCGAGAGAAGCAGCGACGCTCCAGAGCCTTTGTAATTCAGCCTAATCACAGCTCTACACAACGCCCCTCACTCTCTTTCTCGAGCCATTTCAGCATCAAGCTGGGAGAAAGAGAGAGAACATCACACACTCGTCAAAAGACCTCGACGCTCCAACCCCACCTCATATGTAGTTAAAGAAAAGAAAGTGCATTTTGGTGTCAAGACGGAGTACCAGAGTTTATTAGATTTAATTGAACACGCTCGCTTCATGTCGTGAATAAACCCTGTCCTTTTCCTATCATGTGTTTCTCTAATTTGAACTTATGGGTACGAGTGTTTGCATAAAAGTCTCTTTCCTGCGGATGATACAAGCCCTTTTGATCAATCAATATTAAGTTTCATTAACATTCAACGGGTGGCGCAGCAGCTTTTTTTTTTTTTTTTACCTTTCATTACAGCTCCTCCATCAGACCAATCAGTGTAACAAGTGTGAGGATGAACGTTTTCAGCAAGTTTTGTGTAATTTAATTTACAAATTATAAACCCTTCAAAATGAGAAATTGTAACCTTTAATCACACGCTACCGTAATCAGGACAGGTTACATGATTTGTGTGAATGCTAAATTGCCAGTGCCACAACACTGACTTAAAAGGTCGGTTCACCAAAATGCAAGAAAAATAAAGGTTGTGAGCTGCGGTTTTGAGACGACCTGATTTTTCTGCCGTCACGCCAATTCCACCTCCATGACATTGGCGTGACGGCTTTCTTCCCCTAGCATTTCCAAGTGGTATTACTGTTGTCTCAGCTGTCCTAAAAACAACTTAATAACCATCTATTTTCCTTTAAGACTAACAAATACTAACAACTAATACCAACAACATAGGACACACATTTGTTTCCAGATTTCTGTGAAGAAATGAGCAACACCACTTTCAAAATAAGAGCGGTGAGAAACATGTTCACTGAAGAGCTAAACTGAAATGTATAAAGACGTAATAACTCGCTGCCCCCGACTAAAGATTTTCCTTGTTAACTAGTAGTTGCTGGTCCAGGCCATTAGTCACCTAGCATCACACTTTTATGATATTAACTGAATTTTAACTTAAATGCTAACAGAAGAAGTGGTAATGATTCTGAAAGTGTCCGAACAACCAGTGAGAAGAGTCTCCCTGTTTAAAAACATGGAAACTTTCAACTTCACAAAAACAAATGCAGACTTATCAACATGATGGATGATGTATACTTTCAAAGCAACTCGCCTCACGCCTCTCCTGAACCAGCCTGAACCCTCAATGTCTCTGTCGTACCCAGAGTCAAGAATCCTGATCACAGCTGCTGTAAATCACCTTGGTTACTGTATTCCCTGTCGTCCAAATGTCTTCCAGAGGTCTCAGAGGCTGTGTCCTAGTCTAAGATGCCTGCTAACTGAGCTTACTAGCCAGTGGAAGCCTTTTTTTTCCTTTTCTGTGACTGTTCTTGCCATTTAGTCAACTATTAAGGGGCAGCCCTGGTAATAACGTAGTTTAAGTATTGCTTCACACAGACAAGTAACTACAGCAGGGTTTGGTTGTCGAGGTGAAGGAAGGAGTAGAAGAAAACATTAGGAAAAAAAGTGCAAGTTTTTTTATTAATCTAAGCTACAAAGGAGAAATGAAGGCAGACAGAAGTTATTCAGTAACCTTCATTTTCCTGGGAGATGTGTCTGGTGGCAGACGGTGTTGCATAGTGAAAGTGAGGCTTTTAGGAAACCAATTTAAATGCTGATAGTGTTTAGATTGCACAGTGTAATGGCTCTATAGCCATTACACTGTGCAATCAACATTTACATCATAATGATAAGTTAAAGCAAAAGTTGCTAGTTTTAAAGAAAATTAACTGCAGTGTGTATTTCTAGAAACATTTACTCTGAATAACCCACAGAGACTGGTATTAACAATTTTCACTGGAACTGTTTCTACCAAAGCAGAAAGACGCAAGCTGCTGTTTAATTTTTAAAATTAAATTTTTTTAGCCATGTGAACACCACAGACCACCCCCACTGTATCAGGGTGGCAAGGAGATCACAACTTGGACAAATTTAACCAAAATGAAACTCCCCCATTCCTCCCACTCCTCGTGCATTACTTACATGCTTTCTATGCTGAAATACAGATTTCCTGTGTGGTAAGTTGATTAAAAATTAATTTAGCAATATGCAGTATGTGAGCATGAAACTGAAATAATGAATGTCTTAAAGACAGACTTTGATCCAGGGATTACAGAGACAGTTCAGGTAATAAAGCTTCACCCCCATAAGGCCCTTATTGTTGATATTGTGTTTTAGTTCTGCGTATTCCCAAACAAAACATCAATTTAATTAGCCCGAATGAGTTGACACAGAGTAAGTCTGGAGCTTTTAGGGGTCCCTGGAGTACTGGGGTTGTTGGAGCTCTTACTTTACTGGTAATCCATCCTTGTCTTGTGTCCATCCCAGATACAGCGCCACAGTAAGTGAAAGGGAGCTTTTATAATAATAAGTTTTGACACTGTGTATCATGTCATTACAGCGCCGCTTCCTGCCTGTGTTTCCCACTGGATCTCCCAACCCAAGGCCTGAAATCCTCCACAACCTGACAGTACAAAGCTCCTGTGCTCCTGTACACCAACACTCTCCCAGTGCTCTGGACCACTAGCTGCACAGCTAACTGAGCTTTTTAGCTAATGGCAGCTACAGTTAGCAGTGACTGTGGCGTCCCCCTTTTTGTGGGCAATTCTTACATATTGCACCTTTAATTAAAAGTAACTATTTTGTTTGTCACATTCACTCTCTGATCTAGCTAGCATATTTATCGGATAACTCACCTGACTGTGTCTGGACTCGCCGTATTTGCCGTTGAGGTTGGCCCGGTGGCAGTTCTTGTACCACCAGGCTCCCTTGTAAGACAAGGCACAGTTAGTGACAGCGATGTCATTGTCTCTGTCTTTTGTGGAGAAGGGCCGGCCCTGGTGGTAGCTCAGAGAGTCACCTGGGATCAGAGCAGAGAGGGAGAGAAAGATGGAGAACCTTAAATAATCAGCGTATGCAGGGCAACGTTGGCATATGGCTGCAGTGAATAACGGCGTGATGAGGGGACATAAACGACCGGGCAGGCAGGAGGGAGATGGAGAGACATGACAGGCAGGCAGAGGAAAGAAGTCCTGCTGCAGGCTCTCTGAATTTATTTAGGCAGAGAGAAGTATAATTATAAACATGAGGAGATGATGGGTAATTCTGGCATATGGTCATGTTGACAGACTGAGAGATACATGGAGAGCGAGGACCAGAGTGGAAATGTGGAGGAGTGCTGAGGCGGGTTTCAGACATCAGGGAGAAGAGAAGATGGAGGGGAAAAGAGGCAGGAGAAAAAAATGGCAGATGGCAGAGGAGGGATGGGAGAGCACACACTCATATTCAGTATATAGAGTAGTGTTATGACTAGATGTATATTATTGTCCTTGGTGAAAATATCTGTGCAGTAAGTGGGTACTTTACAAGCCTGTCAACCACAGCACCAATTAAAATGCAAAATAATGTTGTATATTAAATTAAAAAATAAAATATTCTGAATATATCCAACCACGTACCAGCGGTGCCATTGTACTCTCCTATCCTGAGCTTGTAGAGGTTTCTTGCATCTCCGATGGAGAATTTGTCGTAATTGGCGTAGACTGACTCCTGTCCGTCCTTCATGTCGATTCTCAGCTCATAACGGCCCTGAGCGGCAATCCTCTGGATGTTGTCGAGACCTGTGGAAAAACAACACACACTACTATATTGTATTGTCGATACTGCAGTGTACGTTTGAGACAGATCTTGACAGTTACACCTGCGGTTTGAAAACAACTTGTATCTTGAAATTACACCAGCTCTCACCCATGTAATTCCCAAAGACAGGTCTGGCTTTTAATCATACTGGTGTAAGAGCTTCAAAAATCTGATTTAGAAGTCATCCCGCTCATGCTGATATGGAAGTAATTACACTCATACTGATAATGGACGTCATTACGCTCGTATTATGATTGGATTTCTATGGAGTCTGGATGCAATCCAGGAAAAATGGACTTCAAAGCAAAGCCAAGACATGGAAAAAGTAACACAGGTGCAGATTTTAATCCAATCCCGACAATGGAGGCAAATATTTCCTAAGTGTTAATGTACAGATTGATCTCATGGATCACCATTCTTTTTTGTTTTTTAAAAATGCTTTGGTGAGAAATACTGACTTTAAAAAGAACTCTAGAAAACTCCACAGGGCACCTTTTAAAATATTAAGATTTTAAGATGAACTGTACATTTAACTGCATATTGTAGTTGCACATGGTCCCATTGCTCCAAGAAACATCTACGGGAGTCAAGTAAATAATTTTATAGGCCAAAATTTAAATTCACAAATTTTCCTGCCATCCTGCGCTTGTGGCATCAATATTGAGGTCTGTGCATTAGTGATTGGAGTTGGACCCGTGCTTAAGGTCCCTGTCTCAGTTGTGAGTAGGGCTCAGCTGTCAATCGTGACTCCTTGATTCCACTGTGCACATTTTCCCTTGATTTTTGTGCTTCTACCATGGATAAGTAGTGAAAAAGTTCCTTTTCTGTCCTTGTTAATAATCGGGTGTCTGCATGGACTCTCTTATTTTAAAAACTGACCGGATTTTCTATGCTGTTTGTGTGTCTGACTTCCTGCCTGCTCTATCTGCTCTGTGCAGACTGACACGGTATCTCTCAAAAATACACTCTGGGACACGTCACAGTGAATCTGGTGGAATCGCAAGCACTGTGTAGAATGGCTGTGATCAGCTCTGGGGGCGGAGCCACAGCTGTAATATGACGCAGCTGCGCCCAGTAGAATCAAGCCGTGAGTGAAACCCATACTTTTTATAGAACCAAATAACTGATTAAAGCCAAACTCGTGAGAAAAATGAACACTTGAACAAACATCGGTGGGATACATGGAGGGGGTGGCATGTTAAAAATATCCCTTGATGGAGAAAGAAACCTTAGGAAGACGTGCAATAATTTCATGACGTAAAATCATTGCATAAAGACTATAATGTGTTGACTTTTGTGACATTCTGCCACCCGCATGCACACCTCGATTTTATTTCCTCTTCTATAAAATACAGTTTGTTCCCACCTGCAGCTTTGTAGGTTAAAGCTGCAGGTGAGTCCTGATAAGCACTATGTTAGACGTCTTTGTCAGCTGGTCATATGGACGCGGATGATTGACACTGTCGAGCGAGGTGGACACTGTCACCAGCAGCCCTCCTGCAAATGCCACCTGTCGCAACTTTTCAAGATAGGCGGCTTTGCTCTCTATCTCCAAGGTAGCAGATACGAGGCTCGTTTGAACCCAGACAGGCGATAAGGCCACACACCGACCTGAAAGATTGGAACTGCCTCCACGATCAGATTACAACAAGCGCCCATTTGGAAAAGAGTCCCCTTCCCTGCTTAACCTCCAGCCGAAGCATCGCATGAACACTTTTTTAAACCGAGAGAAAAGTAAAAGAAGAAAAAAAAAAACCAAAAACGTCAAGCCTTCACAGATAAGGAGCAGGAAGTAGAAACCCGGGAGAGCGGGGAACCTAAGTCAGCTGTAATACGTCAATGGAAAGCAGATACTATCTATGTTACAACCCAAAGGCACTTAGGGTGACAGGGGAAAAGCAATTGTTGTAATAAAATTGTGTTTAATACTCAGTCATCTCTAATTTCCATTGTATAATATCACCGCATTATCTGCAATTAATCTTGCACCCATAATTTTTTTTTTCTTTAACAGTTTTTTTCCTCCAACAGTTTTATGGGATCAGGCTGCTCTATTCCAAACTGCAGCAATTAAAAATGCATTTTGACACACTATTGCACTCTTGTCCTATTACACTACCAATGCAACCATCTCGTCACATTTTATTACCAGCCTTTCTCTCACACTTACGCAGAAACAAGGAGGGGAATTAAAAAAAAGAAAGTGAATGTGATAATGATCACATACCACACACACACCCTGGTTTCTCTCCGTTATTGCATCATCAAACTGACATTGTGTTTGGCATGAACACTGGCCGAGGTCAGTGACTAGGGAGAATAGATTGCCCTGGAGCAGCAATAAAAATTGCCGTTTTCAAACTGTAACATAATAATGGGAGCTTAATTTCCATATTCTTTACTGCTGGCTAGTTAAGTGCCTCTTCTTTTCAGTTTGAGTGGATTTAATATCGATGCCTATACTTCCATACTGTTCAATATATTGCTGTTTTGTGTGTAGCGGTGGTGATTAGCTAAATGTTCGCTATAATGGCTCTCCAGGGCGATGACAGTAACCCAATCTGTAGAAAGAGGAGTGAAGGTCAAATGGTGTGAAACTGCAGCGACAATACCATTTCCTTTCTGCATTTTAAGGACACTGCTGACACTGTAAACGGTTAAAATGCACTGCAAAAATAGTCACAGGACAAAGCACAAAAAAACAAACAGTACATAGTACACTGATGTGAAAGCTGCACCTAATATACAGCTATCTGTAGTGCAGTGACATTCAGAACTGTGATATATTGTTAGTATGTTAGATAAAGTAACATTTACTCCTGAGTTTTTAATATAAGAACAAATTTCACATTCTTTATGTTTCAAACTGTGAGCCTTTGCACATTTTCCTGGTCAGTATTTTGCACATTCCTGCACAAACTGTACAGCTCTTTCATTTAACTAACAGTCATATGGTGAACTGTACTGTTTTTCATTGTTTTTATAACAGTTTTTCATGTTACTGACAATTTTCTTTTTATGCATCTTGAATTGTATTAGTTGTTTTCATCTATAGTTTTGTTACTGGTAATATACCAAAGCAAATGCCAAAGCAAACCCCCCGATTCTGATTCTGAACACTGATGAAAATAACAATATATATTAATATTAAAAATATATATATATTGTTTTAAACATTTGCTGTCTTAGGGCACAGTCACAACATAATTTAAAACAACAAAGGTTTGGACATAAATCTAGTAATTTCAATGGAATCTCACTGATCTGTGGATTCAGTCATGGTGAAAAAGAAAATCCACACTGAACTTGTAAAACTCCACTGTTGTAAAAACATCACAGCAAAACCAGGATTAGGCTTCTCATTAAAAGCACCACTGTATGCTGTAGTCATTATTGTAGTTTGACTGCTCATTTAGCTTCTTATCAACAGAGTCAGCAGCTGAAGCTCAGCAGCGGCTGTAACAAACACCTCATGGAGGTAATACCAGTAGCATATTTAAGCTACACCCCAACTCAGTCAAATCTAAACAGATAGAGATATACATATTAAATTTAGATACACTTTCCAAGGATATCATTATCAAGGGCCTACTGTAGCTCATGAACAAAGCTCCATAAATCCATTTAGAAATAATATGAAAAAATGCTCCTTCCAATACCAGAAGAAATTTTCTTGAGTATCAAATACTCAATATTTGTCTGTGCCTCCATGATTACATAGAAGACAGGAACTGCTAATAGTTCATACGGCTAACTTTTTATCATGCCAACTTTCTAAAATGTGGACAAATATAAGCTAAAAAATTGGGCTCAAGTTGTAGCCCACAGCTATATAAGGAACTCCCTGATAACATTTAAACTCCTAAAGCATTATGTTAACTGCTGTTCCAAAATTTAGTACCTGATTATCTACCAAATTGAGTAAGACAAAAAACAAAAAAAGACAAAATTCCTGTAATGTTTTCATGCTGTCCTGTCAACTGTTTTTAAGTACTAAGCCTCTGAGTGTCTCATCAACATGGTTGTTAAATTTCTAGAAACTCTGACACTCAACACACCCTCAGTATCAGACAGAAAACAAAACTCTTGACCTGGATTATTGGGCAATTTCCAGTGGTTAAAAACTCGCCACCGTGAGCTGTCTCGACACTGCTGACTTTTTGACAAAATGGCAAAAGAACTGGAGTGTTAAAAATGGAAGAAACCGTTGTCTTAAGGCTGTCGCACAACCTTTTCTTCATGACCTTCCTTCAACTCCTCCCAACACTGTGCAGCCCGCAGGTTGTCCCTATGTCACTAACTTTCTGATATCAACTATTTCACAAGGACACACAATTAAATTTCCCTCTGCCATTATCCAGTGAGATTAATTAGATAATGCTCCATTAGGACTTCTTTGTACCAGAAGCATTTTTGACATATCGCAGCAGGAAAAGCACAAATTTAAATAATAAAATTAATGAATTCAATTTAGCTGCCTCAGTTTCAGGGTCCTGGCATTGTTCCTGCTGGCTCACTGTCACACTGTCAGGACTAACTGGGGCACTTAAATAGAACGGAGCCATTGTTAATGATATTAGAAACACCTGTGCTTTTTCTACTTTGTGTAAAAAGCCTGTTGTCCCCCCGTTCGCAACCATATAAACCACTGGATGAACACACAAGGCAGTTTTATACAGCAGGGTTGACATTTTGTGCCGTACTCCGAGGCTACCGTGTTCCCTGCTGGCAAGTTATCTGTAATCTGGCATCACCGGGAGAAGCTTTCACAGGAGCAAAGAGCGGCTCTTGATGCCTCACACCCTGGGGTTACATTAAGCTGCTTTTATGCACTGAGAGGACAGAGTACAGTGCAGAATGGAAGAAAAGACGGGGGGGAAAGTGCATCCTAGGAGGCACTGAAAAAGTAAAGCAACACCCTGGAGATGGAGGTGCCCCGGACTGCAATAGATCCAAAAGTGGTGAGAGGGCAGATTATTGCTGATTCAGCTCAAGTGGAAGCGGGTCAGGTGAAATGTTGCACTCACTGAACCAGACCTGCTCTGGCGTCTTTAGATCATATTGTGTGGACAGAGCCATTATAAATCTGCAAGATATGAGGCAAATCTGTGCCAGGGTGCTGCTGCGTAATGCCTTCAGGTCTTCAGCTGCGGTTAGATGGACAATTTTTCTTACATTGTTAAATTCAAAGGAGCAGAGCTTTCAGTAAATATCTACTCCTTCGAAAAAATTTTCTTCTCATAGACGGATGCTAACTAATTTGATGAACATTTAACATTATTTAGCATTAATTTTAGCTCCATCCCAGATAATTCTCTTCTGCTGCAATGACAGAGTTAACAAATTTTTATATCTCTTGATTTATTAAATGGGAGTGAAACATGATGCTGAATTTTGCAAAATACTTCAGTAATATATAAACAGTCTGCTTTGTCATGCAGTAAACATTATCAGTGTCTGGAAACCAATATGACGGATCAAGAATGACATATGGATGCAATTTTATATAATATGAATGTGTCAGTAATGTGACATTTTTACTTCTCATTGGAGTTTTCAAAGACAGGAGAAATATCCTTCAGCTAAATACGTTACAGCATCATGAAACAAAGAAAGAAATTTATGACTAAAACATTGGCTTTAAAAGAGTTCAACTGACTAAATCTTGACTAAAACAACCAAAAACAAAAGGCTAAAATGTGACTAACACTAACTACATTTTTTCAGTAAACGAATAAGAAAAAAAAACTAAATTTAAAAGTCAAAACTAACACTGGTGCCCAGTCCTCTGTTCACATAATCTAATGTTACAGATTAAGTTTTTATATGGATTTTATGTTTTTTATATGGATAATCAAAGGTTTATAACACCCCTCTCAATCTGATTGAAAATTCCTTCTGATCAGAACAGATCAGGTCAGCCTCTTCCACCTGAGCTGGAAAAAATGCCCTGTAATAAGGCATTTTTGTTCTAATTGTAATATTAAGATTCATGTAACTGCAGCGCAGAAACCGCTAAAACCCTCCTGTAGCTTTATAGCTCACTATCTACAGTTCATACTGTGTAGGGTGCAGAAAGGATGGATTTCTCTCCTGTATGGTGTGTGTGGTGTCATATCACAGAGATATATCTGTCCTGTGCTTGCTGTTGAAAAAATGATAAATTATTAATTTTTACCAGCAGGCGGCAATCCGACTTTTTCTGTTGTGATAAAATGTTTAGAGCCACCTTTGAACAGCCTCCCGGTGGTGGTGCACAAAAGTAACAGGAACAGCCGACATTATTATTCAATTCAACTCGACAACACCACAAACTACAGCTTTAAAAATAACCAGTGCAGCAACAAATCTGACAGTCTCAACAAGAGTGTCAGGCTTTTATACCACATTCCATTATATTGTCAGCTCCTGTTTATGAGGGGCTCCATCTAAAATCTCTTTATGCGTTCACCTATTACCGTGTTCTTAGTCACTAATGGACTCGAGCGTGCCACAGCTATCTTGTATTACGATCCAATATGTGTCAGCTGCAAAGTAACAGCCCTCCCTCGGTTATAATGCGGTGATAATGCCATGCCATAAAATTTCCCCCCAGTGTTATTTAATTTCTCTAATCAAAAAGTTCAAAAAACATTCTTCTCAAGGTCCTGATTCCCACAATGAAATATTCATGTAATATTTCCCTTTAATCATCTGCACCAAAACAATAACATAAAAACTGGCCCATGAAGAAACATGACTCATTTGCACATTTTCTAATGAATATAATTATTGTTTCATAATGAGATTTTTTTGGGAGGCGGAGAGAAAAAAAACATTCAGCAGTCCATCAAAAACAGCGAGGATGTTCTGTTGTTTTCTCTTTGAATCAGAGCGACGCTAAAAACAATTACAGAGTCATTTCAAGGAGAGATGATCTTTCAGAGAATCCAGTAATGAATCGGATAGACTTTGTGAAGTCAAGTGCTGAAAGATGAGACAAGCTTAAAAAAAAACAAAAATCTTCATACAGAGTGAAAAATCTGACAAGAAAGGCTATACTGCCTGCACAAGATTGGAAGCTTCTCTCCTATCCATAAAATAGATCAATCAACTGAAACCAAGTGAAAGCTATGACGCTCTATTGATTGTACCTATTAAAATCCACTTCAGTCACGGAGGCGGCGTGTTGATAAAGAGGGTAATACAGCCTTCAGAGGGCTGGAACATAGATTGAACTAAATTGGCGACAGGTTGTGGTTGATATCAGCCTGCAGCCTGAAAAATGTAGCTAAAACACAATGAGCAGGGCGTCATGAAGCTGAAACAAGGCAAACCGGACCTTACCAGCGAATTTTCTAATACAACTACTAGACAATCACTGTCAGGATCATTTTATGCATTTTTTTTTTTTTCATCTCAAACATTTTTATGCCATGTACCACCTTAGAAAAAACGGAACACTCCAAGTACTACTTTACTGTTTTGCGCCATTTGGTGCAAAGTTTAACACTCTTCCTAATAGTTGGCACTATTGCAGCGTTATGGAAGCATTCATGTTCAGCCTGTTCACTTTACCTCCACCAACTATGTTGCCATCACAGTTATCCTGTATGTTTCAACTACAGAAGATGTTGTTATGCCAGATAGTCTTGCTGCAGTAGTTTGTGTTACTGGGTGTTACACAGTTCAGGCAAACCGCTTTCATACCAACAGAAGAATATTTTTTTATATATATAAAATATCCAGTGTAATTGAAATATCCGCATTGTCACAACTTTATTATGTGGTGTAAATATTTTCTTACCGTAGCGTCCCTAATGCCAACCACACATCTGTCTACCACCTCCTTGTGCTTGACACTCTACTCTTTCCATTTTTATCTAGATGAATTATAGAGATGAGGATGGTGTTAAAAATGAAAAGGAACAAGTCTTACCAAGCCAGAATTCATCCTCCAGGTTTCCAAAGCCGACCCGATAGTCACCCCACTTCCTGGAAAAGTCTGTCAGGCCGTTCTGACGACGCTGGAATACCTGAACACCAAAACGGCAGAAAAATACATCTCAGTTGTTCAGACTAAAATAGCTGACATAACTCTGCACGCTGTGATCAAAAGGACCCACAGCGTTGTATTACATGCAATAAAATCCAATTTTCTCCCCCTTTCTTAACCTGACACATTTTCTTACATTTGTGCTTATGACAAATGTGCTATTAAAAAGAAGGTGTTATTTTCTCAGCAACTTACAATCCAGCCTCCTTCATCAGTGGTCATGTCACAGTACACCTGCACACCCTGGCTGGGGTCTCTGTTGATGTAAATGGTGTAGACGCCACTCAGAGTTTCACCATTCAGCAGGTGTTGGGCACAATTCTGAGGTGTTGCAAACAGACGACTCCCTGGAGAGAAGCAGAGGAGGCATGGGGACAAGTTGTGATTTGCTTATTTTTCTCCATCTGAGTTAAATTATGTGGCATTTGGGAGTTTTTTCAAAGCTGCAAGAATTCATATTTTTACTTAAACAATGGGTTAAATGCCTTTGTGTAATGAGCTGCTCGTGGTAATGAACCCACAGAGAGCTCCCCTCAGACTTATAGCATTTTTTAGCTCATTGTTTTGTTTTTACAGCCCACAACTTCGCTGACTTGTTTCGCTCACATGGTTCTTATCAATTTTCAGTCACAGCAGGCAGCTGCATAAATGAAAAAAATCTGATAAATCGCTGTTGTGCACTATCTGCCCTGCACCAAACGACAGGGAGACACTTAGCTTGTGAACATAATGGAGCATTTAACTGTTAAAGAGCAGTAATTTCCCTCAGGAGCTGCTTGGTTACATTCATCAGGTGTCCGGAAACATCACTCCAAATGAATGTTAATGTTGCGCCCTATCTGTTGGATGTGTAAATGAGCAACTGTTTGTGCACAAGACAACACCGTAGACTTTGAAAACCTGGGATGGACATTTTTCAAATTCCAGCCCCAAATTAAACATGACAAATAACTTTAGGTTTTGTTATTTGATAACCGCTAATAAATAAAACAGTTTCTACAGAAGGAAGTAAAAACTGATTTTAGGCAAGTAGATTTAAAACAAAAACTTTAACTTCGAACCCTTCAACACGATATCCATTGCTTGGTCAGTGTTGGAAGTGAAGCGTTTTGGCAATTACAATTACAGACAGTTAAATGAACTTGTTTCTTTTGTCTTACGTGAAAATAGTGGACAACTGGACAAACAGCCTATTCCCTGCATATTCTGGTTTATAATGTAACGTCACCTGGCCTTACGGTGATGCAAAACAGTTCAGGCAATATAAGTTTGCTTTTTTTTATCATAGTAATTCTAATGTTTCTAATACAAACCAAATAAACGTATTCATCAAATATTATCATTTATTAACTACTGTAGCAAAGCTCAGTTAACATGCACATCCAGCATTGTGTGGGTCTTCTTCAACCAAATCCTACAAGATGATTCCAAAGTCACTTACAGGTAGGAACACTAGTCATCGCCCTCTGGTGGTCAGGAGTATTAATATAAGTCCAGAACGATTATAGATAAAATTTGTCTTTATCCCACACTGTGCCACAGCAGCACTCGAGTAATACAGCTACGTGGTACATTCATAAGATAATTCCTAGTAACTAATTACTTTCATATGCAGTAATTGGTAAGTAATTCAATCACTCTTGAGAAAAGAAGAAACTAGTGGCTGTAACTAATTCCTAAATTTCAATGTCTTGCACAACACTGGATGATGAATATTTATTATTTACTTTTGGCATGTGCACATGAATTCCAGGTGATTAACAACTTCATGATGCTCCCTAACCCTCGCCTGAGAGACATATCCGGCATCCAATTACACACTGAGCACATTAACGATTAGGGCACACTGTTCAGCTGTAGGATTGCAGACAGCCGCCCTGCAGGTGCAGTCTAATGGGAAGTCTCCCTCACTGTGCTACGGAGACGGAAGATGAAAATTGTGCCTGACTTCAGGGACCCATTATTGTGCACCTTTAGTTATGGTGACTGTAATGTGAAATGCAGTGCAAAAGGGGGAAAAAAACACAACTGTGGGGCCAAGAAAACTGACTCTGTTAGAATCTGTTTCCCTGTTTAAATCAAACAACCAAAATACATTATGTGTGTGAGTGTGTGTGGACTGTACCTGTAGTGAAGGTAGTGGAGACTACAGCGCTAGTGTCAAGTCCTCTTGCAGCCTGGAGCTTAACAGTGTACTCTGTGGTCTCAGCCAGTCCCTCCAGTCGAATCCATGTGTCCTCTGCATCGAGGATCAGCTCCTAGTACACACACACACACACACACACACAATCAAATTCAGTCACATACATTTAAAGGACATTGGATAAAGAAATTGCTTTCTGTAAAAGTAATAATTTGATGTTTATTCAGTATGAACCTCAGGGTAAAAATAAATTATATTAGAATCCCCATAAGTCACTGATAAAACATTGAATTGAGCTTGTGAGTTTTACAAAGACCTACAGTATGGCAACAAAGAAACCTTCAAGCTATTTTTGTTCAGGAAACACATGACAGCTCGCTTTGTGCTCTAAAGGCACAATATTCACAATCTAGCAACACAGATAGACGAGGTTTATTTAGTAGGAATGGAATAAAGATGTTTGGTCAATTTAAATACTGTATTAAGGGGGTAGTGTAGTATGACAGAAGAAAAAACAACATTTTTATTGGGATAAACGTAAGTATAAATGTACTACATGTCCCTCATATACATGTGAACGTGATATCTTATAAATGCCTTGGTGGAAATTATTCATATTTGTCAGAAACATCCACTTGGACTCGAGGACTTGAACTGCTTAGAACTTGGTGGTCAAGGGTTAAAGTTCAAAGTCACTGTGACCTCAAGTCACTTGTGAACGCAATGTCTGAGGAACACCGGGACGCAACTTCATCAAATGTCCACTTTATAATTTGGAGGTCAACGGTCACTGTGACATCACAAAACAAGAATTAATTTGCTAATTATGACAGAATTGACCACAAATAGGGTAAAATGATGAGATGAAGACATTTTATATCCCAAAAGTCAAAGGTCATCTTCACTATGATATCATAATATTCATCAGTCCTCTGTACTCCTCTGTTAAAATAGTCTGAATAGTGAAGACGGTGTATTTCTCACTGTAAATTATTCACTGGAATCACATATTTTTTATTAAATTCCCTCAAAATCTTCACTTCACATATGAGTCTGGACAAACATGGATGTTAACCACAATTGGAGTGGTATTAAATGAGTTAGTAATTCTAGTTTCCACATAAATCTGTTATGTGGAGGCATAAAGAAAAACTTTTTATGTTGCAACTGATGTTCTTTTTTTTGTTCTTTTGTTTTGTTTTGTAAAACAGTGGTGTCTTGTAATCCCATGTGGGATGAGCTAGATGTTCAGCATGACACAGAAATAAAAACAAACTAACTACACGGTAAAAGTTGTTCTTCCACAGACTGCAAGACAAGTGTGGCTGTCTGTGTTTTCACATGTGAAAAGTGACATTGTAAATATAAAATATAAATAGAGGAGCTGAGAAAAAGCAAGAAAAGAGGGAGGTGGATGGCTGGGAGGAGAAGTGGGGGGGGGGCAACTAGACGGCGAGAACGAGATAAAAGACTCTTATCGGACAGCCAAGCTGAGGAGCTGCTAAGCAGTCAGGAAACAAACATTTCTATTTTTGGTGAAGAAGTCATGATGGTAGAGTACATTTACTTCCCTTTGTTTTTGACGAATCCTCTTTCATTGAGCCCGTCTTAAGGAGACGTTTGACTGTACTTTCTGCGACATCAGTTTCTTAAATGAGAAATGAAACCGCGCTGAACTGATGAACAGAAACATGAACTTGTCTATGCATGTATTGGTGTGTGTGTGTGTGTGTGTGTGTGTGTGTGTGTGTGTGTGTGTGTGTGTGTGTGTGTGTGTGTGAGTGTGAGTTTGTGAGCATGTGTGTTACAGTTTGCCCTGGATACACATTAAATATGAACAAGTAGAAATGAAATATTCAGCCAGTTTGGAGGAAAAAAAATCCCACATTTCCAGGCAATGTGTCCATGTGAATTATGCAGGGAAGCAGCTGGTAAATGCTGTCTCTGTCTCCGAGGATCTGACATTTTCCCACCAGGTTTTCAGGGTCAAGATAAGATTTTTATTGCAAAGGAAACAGCCCTGTCTTATCAGGGGTAATAACACATACCTTCATACAATCACTATTGATCGTGTGATTCAGTGGTCCAAAGCATTTAACCTCGTGTGTGAATGGGGAGATCGTTATCACGCCAGGCATGAACATATCCAACAATGATACACGCATTTACAAACTATTAAGTAAATGTTAATCAGATAAGAAATTAATCCCAGCCACTTTGTGTGAAGTATAAAAGTCTATTATTTCTTTAAGAAGGGAAGCTGGCTGAACAGCTGTAATTCTGTAAGTGTATGTGGTTAGATTACAGCCGAGGTAATGCTGCCGCATGTTTTCAGCCAAGTCAGACCTCAAGTGGAGACAACCCGAGGAAAATCTCACAAGAACCACTTCAATCTCCGGCTGAGGCGACTGTATTTCGCTCAGAGCACGAGTGGTATGACTCATTTGTTGTTGAACGATATGAATTCCAAATGTGGCACTTGTTGAGGCAGCTCACCGTGGTGAATGGAAATTTGAATAAAATCTAAAAGAACATGATCAAAGGTGGTGGGAAGAATAAAAAAAAAGGAAAAAAAAGAAAATTGATTTTCAAATCTTCCAGCAGGGCTTGTAAGATGCTCCACATTTCTTTCAAAGACAATTACTGTTTAATGCATGAATTTAATGGAAAATCACTGTATGTAATTAAAAAGAGAGAAGCTACATATAAGCACAAAGAAGAATTTAACTGAAATCACCATTAGGCACCAGTTTTAGTTACTAGTTACTTTTCAGATTAAAATTTTGAATGTTTTTGATAAACTGAAGGATTAGGTTTACCTTTATTAATGAGTTGAGAAGACTCACTTGTTTTTTAAGCTAAATAAACTCTTTTAAAAAATGGGAATTTGCTGGATAATTCATCGCCATACTTTACGTACATTTTGCGGAGAAATACTTTTGCTTAAGTATGTTTTGAATGCAGGACTTCTACTTGTTGTGGAGTATTGTCAGTGTAGAAGTACTTTTACTGAAATAAAGGATCTGAATGCTTCTTTCACAACCTAAAAGATTTCAGTAGAAAAAGAAGAAAAAAACTATCTTTTATTAAAAGTCCTTTTTCCTCCCAGCCCCTGAAGAAGCATGTCAGTCTACAAACTCTGACTGGAAACGAGACAACAAGCTGACATTAACTGTACCTGTAGGCAGATTTAGAAACTGACTTGCCAATTATGGACCAACAGTATTATATTTGTAGTGGTAGTGAAGAGTGAGGACATCAGCATCATATTTGTAGTTAACTTTTTCAGTTATTTAAAGCTATGGAAAGCAATTCTGAAGAATTCTCATTTGCAGCTTGTCAAATACTGACATTTTAGGTTGGAAGCTCGGTGCGAGACACTTGTGTTAGAGACTGAGATTGGTTTTCGTTCAGGTGCGGGAGAGTCTTCTAAAGGCCATTAGGAGCATGAAGAGGAGCCAGAGAAACCTGATTTTTTTCACATAATATCTGACTCATTCTATCAGAATATAGTGACAATTAGAGCAAATATGGCAAGAAGTTATTTTCATAAAAGTAACCTACTGAACCTTTAATGTGCAGCAGCTGACTGGCTAATTATCTAACTAGCCTACAGATTAACGCTAGATTTGTGCTTTTTCCTCATGGATGTTTGGTCACTCATTCAGCAGAACAAAAGATGTGTGTTGTTGTGTCTGACTCAGACAGCTGAGCTACACTAAGTGTATTTGTAAGTTAGATAAGGAGGAGACTCCAGCAAGAAAGCTAATGTGGGTGGTTATTTAAAGTCTGTGGCTCTTGTGTAGAAAGCTGCTGTGCACAAGGGAGTTTTAGAAAGCCTTTCTAACTTGAGGTTAATGGTCTATTATTTTAACCCAGACCTGATCTTTTACTAAATCTAACCACGTACTTTTGGTGTCTAAATCTACCCAAGCTGCCAGAGAAAACTGAAAAAAACAAAACAAAACAAACAAAAATAAAAAAATAATAAAACAACTGAAGAAAATCATTCAATTAACAAGCTTCACATGAGAATCAACCCCAGTTTTCTGGGTTTAAGTCCTGTTCTTAAAGGGACAGTCAACCCCCTAGTAGAAAAAAATATACCTGATACATTTCATTGTGGAAAGACAATAGTTCCTAGATGAAACTGCTCACAACAAGGTCTGTGGATTATCTTGAGTAACCAGGTCATGATTTCTGGAAAGAGGCACTGCTGTTGAGTTTTTCAAATGCATTTTTTGTCCCCTTGAGTACCACAAGTCGAGTGCCATCTAGTTCCATTACATTTGAGAGAAGGCAGACATCTCTACGACTGGTATCTCTAAAACTCGGCAAGTCACAGAAAAACAATCTAGATGGATAAATAGCTCTACAAGCCAGAGGAAAAAATATAGAGTTTTTATTTTGAGGTGAACTGACCCTTTAACCCCTTCATCCACCACAGCCTGCTCCTTGAGGGCTAACTTCAGCGAGTGGCTGTTGTCTGGTTGTCAGTCAATACGACCATCTATGACCATCTAATGTGACTGGTTGTATGAAAACCAGTTCTCTATCAACCGTACTCCGACTGGTGAACGCTGAAGTAGGGAGCAGAACACCAAAATGAAACCAAGTGGTATTAAATATGAATTTCTCCCTTTTGGGTACTGATTTGTATTCTGTATGTTTATGTATTAGGCAGATCTGTATGCTCTCGGAAAAAAAAGCTTTAATTTCATTTTGATTTAACATGCAAATTTATGCAGAGTCTTGGAAATGGCATACAAAATGTTGATTTAATATTACTTGTATGTAAATGCCGTAATATTTCTGGAAAAGACATTTCTTCAAAAACAAAACATTGTTTTGAAATAAAGATGAGAGGTCAGAACATGGGATCAAGAAGAAGGGAACTATTCCAATAGTAATGTTGATAGAAATCTTTTTGCATCGGAAGAAAGTTAATTCTAACATATGGGATAATCTGAATTGTTGGTGTTGCATTCTTTGTGCATGAGTGACACCCAATGGTCAACCACACAGCAGTACCACACTTTCAAGGTCAGAGTGTGTGTGTGTGTGTGTGTGGGAGACAAGGATCATTATTTCATCAGTATGGATGTGTGTGTTCTGACTGTTTATAAGATTAGGCCACTACGGTCGGCATCTGAAGGGGACAGTCTTCGTGCATCTGGTTGCTTGTGTGTATTAGTGTGTGAGACACCTAATTGCCAATAAAAGGCAGTGTTCTGCAGACCATCTTGGGAAATGGTTCTCGTCAATTCGTTAACAGTTGTAGTGCATTCAGCAAAGCTCCTTCTAATGTGCTTTATTACCATTACTCTGCCACATCAAGAAGTTTAATCAAAATAAACAATGTCTCTACTGAGACACATTAAAGTAATATCTCTATTAGACAGGCAATTTCACTGCCTACTCTCCTTGTGTGTATATCAATCTGTGAGTGTGTGTGGGCTCCCAAACGGTAGCACGCTCCACATCAAGGGATTAGATGATTGAAAGATAAAATTTAGATTTTGAAGTGCTTGTCATAAAGTTGTGACTCTGCATTAATTTTCTTCTCCTGAACATTGTTCAACTCAGGTTTAATAAGCTGATTAAATTGGGAACATTTTCTTCTTTCTAAATCCAAGAAGGAGTTTCAATATGTTGTACAGTCTCTGCAGAATTAAGTTTCTATTTTCAGGTGTGTGGATTAAAGAAAAGTACAGTTTATCTCCCTGACACATGTTTGCAACTGTAGCACAGATACTCAACTGGATTTTTAGAACCTTTAGATATGGAAACACATTTTGGCTGCAGATAAAATGTTAATATATCAATAGTGAGTGTGTGTGTGTGTGTGTGTGTATCTGTGTTTGTGTGTAAGAGGCAGAGTTGAGACAAAAAAGGTTCAGCTATGTGTGCTACATACTTTTCGGCTGCCGTCTGTTGACTTGTAGGTGAGCATGTAGTTGTCGATTTCTGCGATTGGCGGTTGCCAGGAGATGAGAGCGCTGCGGTGATTCACTTCGCTGGCTGTCAGGTTCAGTGGAGCGTCCATGGCTGCCAAAAAAAAAAAAAAAAAAAAAACTCTTTTACAATCAGTTCAGTGCAAAACAAGGAACACTTTCAGAATGTTTCCTTCATCTGCAGCACAATGCTATTCTCTAAAAACTGAGGTGTTGATCTGTCGACCTGCTTTTGCAAAACAGGGTAATTTTCATTTACTCTCATTGTGTTTCAGCCTTTTAACAGCGGAGTGAGTGAATACCTGGTGTTAAAAGCAAGAAAACTGTTGAAGAAAATTTCAGTTACTGTGCTACTAATGCAGTGTGTTACTGTATGTCGCTGCCTGCTGCAGACAGGCAAAGAAAGGTTCTTATGCTTTTATGTGATCTGAATTCCTTTAAACACTGCAAAAAAAACATACAAAATAACATACATTTCTCTTTACATGACAACACTTAAATTGAGTTACTGCTGTGGTAATTAACTGGGAACTGTTTTGTTAATTTTGCTAGAATTTCCAGCATATGCAGAGAGTTTCACGGGTTGAATTTATAGCTGATAGCTGACTAAATTTGCAGGAAATGTGAAAGTGTAAAACAAATCACAGAACAGTTAACTGAGTAATTTATGTGTCGAGCTCAGGGCTTCACAGCTCTGAATTAGGGAAACAGGCAGTTTGTGCTGCTCTGCAGAAATATACCAATGTTTTAAAAAAAAAGTTTCAAACTTTTTTTTTTTTTAGGAAAAGCTTACAATATCAGCAGCAACACCAGCTCACACATTATTCTCATTCCTGCATCTGGAAAACACTAACCAGCTTAGTCAGAATCAAAAATACTTTATTGATCCCCAAGGAGAGAGAGATGCTCCAACACATCAGGGCAGCAGCACTATTAAAGCCCCACATCTTGCTATTTAACCTTTTGTTCACAAACCTAACAGCACTTTGGGACTGAAGCTAACTCGACACTGTATCTGACTGAAGATAGCTGAACTCACCACAAAAAAGTTGAACATAAATGAAGGGACCAAAAAAAAACAACTCAGAACTCAGCTACACTTAAGAGACATTTTCTTCCATTGCAAGTGAAAAGTGCAGAGTAACCAGTTTCATGGGATTTATGTTATGTATTCAAACTGTGAAGCACTGTTAAATCAGTTATTGTTGCACTGAATGCAGTAAGTATAGTAATGAACACTAGAATCCTGAGATTGTGTTCTGCACAAATCTTTAATATATTTTACAAGTGTAAATTAAAAGAACCCTGTGGTTCTAGCTGCTTATTGCATCTGTCATTCTCTCTTTATATTGTTTTTATATTATCTCTCCTTATATTTAAGCACTTTATGAACCCAGGGTGGGTTACAACAGCAAGAGCATGAGGCTTTTTTCTTAGTTTGACCGGCCTGCTGTGCTGCCTTGGCCTGATTGTCTCTCTATGGACAAACTCAACAAAGCAGCAAAGACCCAACCTCTTAACAAAGCCTCAGATGCTGAGAGTAAATAAACTTGATGAGTTTATTTAATGTGGTATGCACTGCTGAAGGTCATCTTTGAATGGTTTTCTTTTTTCTGCCACTTGAACCACAAGTGTCATGCTGCCACTCTGAATCAACAATCAAAGGATAAGGCTGACATTGTTGCATATTTTTCTTAATTAGGAGGACCTCTGTCCACATAGCATTTTTTTTTCCTTTTCTGAGTGCTAGTGTCTTTTCTTAGTTGTTCCCAATGAGTAGAGAGAGCATCTTTTCCCCAGTGCTTACTACTTTGGTAATTACATGGTACTATTACCCCACTATTACAATATTATTACAGAGCTGTATTGGAAAGTATTGGCTATCTGAGAGTCAAAGATTCAGGTATTTTTCTGGACAGTCATTGTGTATTACAATAGCAGGATAAAATGGAAAAAACTTGCACTGGGATAACTTTTCAAACTTTTCAAAGAGAAATTATAAATATAAGGAGTCATGCATATAGTTTTATATTAGCTGGCACACTAATTAAAAAAAATCTGTGTGACAACATGCGCTGGTAGTGAACTAATAAGAAACAAGTGGTTGGTAAACAAGTTTCAGTTCTTGTTTTTTAGTTGTGTCATTGTGCAGAGAGCTTTGCAACAGCATGGCAGGCTGTAAAACTTTACAAACTGAGTCTCAAAATCATCACAAGTGTCAAAACTAAATTTGTTGGAAGCATGGTAGAAACAGAGCGCAGATGACATGCTGACTTGCTGTCAGCGGCCCAGGAGAGAAGCTCCATGGTGTGCTGGGATTTTATATCTGAAAAAAGAAGACTCCCACACAGTTTTCTGATTGTGTGGAAAACTGAAGTTCTCACATCACAGATGACGAAGAAAGGCATTCAAACACGAGTCCGATTAGTAAAACATACTCGTGAAGGCTGATATAGGAGATTAGTGTGGCGCTGAACTTGGAAAAAAAAAGCAACACATCGTCAAATATTTGTATTCAACAGCCTTATCCAATTTAACTGAGAAAATTCTGAGTTGGGTACAGTCCTAGTAAAGTGCTACCCTAAGTATTACAAAGGAGAGAAAGTTTATCATCTCTACTTTCTAAGCAATGAACAGAAATGATGTAAATCAAAAGGAAGTGCAGGTAAATCAAAAGGAGAAAAATCAAAAAGCATCAAAACTACAGATTAACAATGGGACATTCTTGCACCTGTACTGTTACCGTATTCTGTGAGGTGAGTAAAATCTCTGTGTCAGTAATCCTAAATCCCCACAGGACTGAGTGAGACGAGCGGCGAGACTCTTCTCCGTGTTTAGTCACAGCGTATCACAGCCTCAAAAGCATTCGAGCCCTTGATCAGCAAGCCCACCCAAGTTTTACTGCACATTACATCACACCATCCAAGGATATTCTCGGTCCCAGCGCAGCTTTAAACAAGGCCTGATTATAGTGCCTTTGTTGATACTTTAACCACATCACAAGGAGACTCACCTCAATTTCCCCACCTTACATCACCTCTTTTTTGAGTCAATATCTGATCTTCCGACATAGTAGCAGAAGCATTGACATGCTGTAACCTCATTTTAACTGCGTGATAGAAAATAGATGACCTTCTACTTGGAAAAATCAGTTTCCCGGAGTTACATCATGACTCCGGGGCACGTCGTCAGCCAGTCGCCTCAACAGTGCTGTGTGTAAGGTAGATAAAGATATCTAATACATGACTGTCTCTTTTTGTGATTCCCTTTGTTTGACTCTTTTTTTTCTTGTTTTCTTCCCTCTGTTGTGAAACAAACATCTGTAAACAGCTTGAACTTTTAACTTCTCCTGAGGACTCGAGGGGCTGAAGGCTTAACCATTCGCTAACATCTAACCCTAACTTGAACCCACACCTTCACGCAACTGTGCACATGCAAAGAAAACCTCCACACACTCTCTTCTCATTCAAATCCTGGTGTGTGTGTGTGTTTGTCTGTGCACAGATGGAAAGATCAATGACAGCTCGGTAATTAACAGCATGTACCCGTCTTGATAACCTCCTGAAAGACGCGGGATGCCTCTTCTCTGAGACAGTGATAGGCAGATTCACACTGTGTGACACGGGGATTGAGAGACAGAGAGAAAGAGAAGGAAAAAGGGAACAAAGAGTATCTAAAAGTGAAAGGCTGAGTAGTGCAGTTTCAGATAAACACAGCGCATCACAGGTTAGGTAAGAAAAAAAACCAATTCTCTTAAGTACCATGATTCTTTTTTTCATTCCTGAATCTATTTGTGGTCTTTCGGATTGCTGATTCAATTTGTTTTTTGACTACCATGTAGTCTGTTAGCTCAGTGCTAACACATAATAGCAATTCCCATTAATGTGCTAACAGAAATTAGCATCCTAATCATATCCATTTTACTTCACATGCTTATATAGGTTGTGTGCACACACACCTTCAGCCATATGTTTCCTCTGAGCTGTGGAAACGACTAATAGCTGCTGATTTCACATTAGGAACTTAATCTGCTACTCTGGCTTCAACACTCCACATTGACCAGCTACAGCAACTTCAAAGGGTCAAAACCCCTCAAGTTCAACTTGAATAAGTGAAGGATGTTAATTTAAAGGCTCTTTGTGCTGCATGTAATTTCAGTCCCTCTACAAAGTATGCTGCAATTGCAACAATCAATACATCAATCAATCCATGTGAATTCTGGACAACCTAGTGCTTTAGAACAGAACAGAGTGCCTTTATTGTGATTGCACAGCGATAAAAACAAAAAAGATTACATCTCTGAGTGGTACATATAATAAAAATAGAGCATTTCAACAGATCAGCACACACATATTCACTGCATATGTAACTACACAATGAATAAGTATTAAAAACCAGTGGATTAGGTGTGAAATAAAATAGAGATAAATTAGATAAATAACTCTATAAATTGCAGTTAGTCCTAGGATGGTCAGACTTCAGTGGGATATTACATTTCCACAAATTTGACCAATCATCGTAGATTTCTGCAAGTTCTACCAATCATAGCAGTCCCTTGCACAAATATCATACATGTTAGACTCAATAAACCAACCCAGTGTTCTATTATTTACTTTTTTCATGTGTGCAAAGAAGAACACAAGATTTGTCACTGTTTTAGACATTAATCAGTGCTCTGTGCACTTCATATTTGATTATTTTGTGCTTACTGTTTTTACTGAGTGTGAGCTCCAAAAGATTTGTGGACTTTTTCATTTACAAATCAAGCATATTTTGTTAGAATTTTTGTAATTCTGAGCCTTTGTGCTAAGGTTACTTTGCACTCTGTTCTGAGGGTTCTGTTTTATTTCTCACTGGAACAAGTTGCCTTTGATTTTTAATGAATTATACCAAAAAGGGGAATAAATACATAGCAAAAAACCACAAAAAAACACCATCCATCACAATTTTTTAGAAGAGTTGCTATCGAATCAGGCATTTTAGGCTTCAACAACATGTAAAAAAAAGCCTGCGAAATCCTGGACTGTGGATGTCAGGGGCACTATTTCTAATTTCTTATGCAGTATAGAAATGACGCTGCAGAAATAAAACTCAAAGACTGACTGATATGATTCATTTTTTTCACTTTTTCTCATGGTCAAGTGTTAAAAAACCAAACAAAAATCACAATAAACTGCAATATTATTGTTATACTTGGAGAATTGAGGTACTTAGGAAAAGCAACATATATTGAATCAGCGCCCAAGTATTGTCATAGTATTGAATCAGGAGATAAGTGTATCTCAGCTCTGTTGCAGGCTGTGCTAAAGTCTGCTGTGATGTGCCAACCTACTCCTCCTGCACCTTCTCATCTTTATTGTCCTCCTCTGCTTTTCCTCCTCCTCCTTTGTCTGTTTCCTCCTATTCCCACATCAACCTGGGGTCTTCCTCTTCTTCACTCTCCTCCTTATCTCCATTTTAACTTCTGTTTCTCTTTCCTGCTTCCCATCCCTTGTCCACCTCCTCTCCTTATCTGACGGGCTGCCATCCTAACTGAACGTGCCAGAGGGTGAACAGAGTTTATCTTTTGTTCTTGTCCTCCCCTCGACTTGATGAACACTGTTGCTGCATCATGTGCCCGTGTGGGATAGATGAGAAGTGGAAGAGGTGGGATAGGAGATATCAATTCAGAAAAATTGAGCCTGCAACTATCCTAATTTTGTCTCTTTATTATTTCTCTCTGTTCATTTCTCCAATCAAATCTGTGTCCTTGTCTTTTTTCCCCCCCTCTCACTCTCTCCCTCCAATTAAACCTTTGCGTGGAGCGTGCCCATGCAGGTGAGCAGGTGCCGCTGGAGTTCCTGGCAGCTCTGAAGCTCTATCTTCAGACGCGGAGGTTTGAACAATGCGATTGAGATGAATAGGGTTGGCTACATCTAATGTCTCATTAACACACAGTGTAAACAGTGCGCGAGAAGAGAAATAAACACACACACAGAGAAGCAGATGGGAAGGGCAGCATGGGCAGCAGCAATTTGTTGTGGGAAGACAAGAGGGAGGAAGTTATTCTTTTGGAGTGGATATCACATCTCTATGCCCATTTGCAAGTGAATGATTCTGCCTGGATGATAAATACGTAATTGTTTTGTTTTTTTATGAAGTCGAATCCAATTTAACCAAACAAGTCTTTGGTGAATCTTGAAAATTTATGGAACTAAACCTTGTTATTATCTTTAATGTCCAATTGAAATCAGTTTGATGACATATCAAGTAATGAGTAAATAAGCAGTAAATTTATAGTTTACATTGTCTACCCTAAACCACAAGCGTTTAAATAACCTAACCACTTTAGCTCTCCTGAAAAAATCTTCTTCTAATCTAACTTACAAACATGAGCACATATCTCGTCCTGCACCTGAGGTTGTTCAGCATCAATTTGCCGACTAGACGGCCAATTATCTGCTCAGCCGCAGCACATCAATCAGCATGTAAACATACCTGGAAATGTCACTTCAGTCGGGTTAGGTGCCGATGTGATCCTTCCTCCTCAGTGCTACTAACAACATGCTGTCTGGTCATGACATGTAAGCTGAGTTTACTTTGTCTCGTGTTCCCTACGGTGTAAGCTGCTGTCAATCAAACTCCTCCAAGCTGGGTGAGATGAAGGAACGTTTTTCTTCCTTTTAATAATAAGAAACTATTGACAATACGTTTAAAACATGTTGACTACAAAAAGTGATGACTAAATGTAATTTCAGCTGGACTGAATACACAAGAGAATTTGGGTAGCATCATTGGCTAAATTTAACTGCCAAAAGGAGCCAGATAAACCATCAATATTGCTGGTTACAAAGCTTCAAAGTTCTACATATAGTTTTGCATTTAAGGGCACTTCTTCCCAGGGGTTGTGTTAACCTAATATTTTCTGTCATTGATTTTTTTTTTTTTTAATCAAAGATGGAAAAATCTGAAGGCTGTTCATCATTTTGACAGATTAAATCACTGAGGGTGATCTACTGCAACATTAAGTAATTCATATGCAACACTAGGTGAATAAATCCATAAAAAAAAGAGTACTTCCTGTGCAAAACTAAACATAATGCAATTCAAGGGTTTACATTAAGCTCACTTTTCCAAAGTAAGACTAGCAAAGATGCTGTATATCCTATCAGATACCAGTTGTGACAGGTGTCATAAAACCCCAGCTAACTTAACTCATATGCTCAGGTCATGTCCAGCTCTGGCAATTTACTGGTCTGTAATCTTTAAAACACTATGAGAGGCACTTAATATTGATTTCCAACCTAATGCAGCAGCAGACATATTTGGTATCACAGATAGAAGATACTCTACAATAAGGAAAAGACATAAAAACATAATTGCTTTTACAAAATTGCTTGCACGCAGAAGAATATTATTACATTTGGAAACTCCTCATAAAAATCGATTAAATGCAAAATTTAATTTACACTAGTCAACTAGTCTAATAGTAAAAAAAACACTGAGAGAGCACTTAAGGTTGAGCACAACCTATTAAGTGATCATGCAAAACACTGTCCGAAAAAATACTGTACATATCAAGAGCCATTTGAAGACATTAATCACACTCTACAATGGATACTTATACTACTTATACTTATGTTCTTATGCCTCAGAACCAACTTTCTCCAATCCCATTTCCTCTTGTCCAGCTTTCTTATTGCAGGGACCACAGGGGGACCATGAAGCTACGATGTTCAGTCCAGACATCAGCCCCGCCCACTCCCTGGGTTCCTGCTGTGTAACCTTCCAACCAACACATCAATAGCATTTGACCCTCAGTTCATTCCCATATGCTTGATATTTTATCTCACCCCTAAATATTGATCCTGCCCACCTCTCTGCCCCTGAACCTCAGGCATCTTCACACCCAATATATCATTCCAATAACAAACTTTTATTCATAACTGAGTCTCTGTAAGTGAACTCAACATTAAACTTTAGTACACGGAGCAGTCACATGATGCAGCAGCAGTACCAGTTAAGGATTTGTCCAATTCTTGTTGTTTTAAATTAATGCAATGGTTAGAGAAATATATTTTAATTTTGCCCATCCTAGTTTCCCTTCCTGAAGTTTATTAGTTGTTGAAAAATGCTCTGAAAGGTGTTGCTTATTTCAGAAATTAAACCTAGTTTTGATTTTTCATAGGAATCAGCCCTCTTCTTCACCACCGTGGCCTGTGTCGAGACAAATCTTACTTCTAATAAATGGGAAATAAATTTAAGCTCTAGCAGTTAAAGAAACTAAAGTAGCATATAACTCTACATGCTTTATGTTATAAATATTCAATATCCTAAAATGAAGATTTTAATATCATCACAGGAATTCTGAACATTTTACCATAAAACAGTTATCATCACAGATTGTAAGGGGACACAAGTTATTAAAAGTGCATTAAAGTGCCAAAGATGCCTCAATTGTTAATCATCAATTCGCAGGCGAGACGAGCAATTATCTGCTGTGCTGAATCACATCAATCAGCACGTAAACACACCTGGAAATGTCACTTCAGTCGGGTTAGATGCTGCTGTGCTCCTTACTCTTCAGTACCACCAGTAACAACACGCTGTGTGCTCATGACACGTGAGCTGCAGTACAACGTAGTTTACATTGTCTCGTGTTCCCTACAGTGTAAGCTGTTGTCAATCAAATCCCTCCAGCTGGGTGAGATGAAAACTCTTTTTTCCCCCACTCAATAATAAAAAAATGATTAACAATACATTTAAAAACATGTTGGCATTATTATGGACTACAAAAAAGGATGACTAACTGTAATTTCAGTTGGACTTTAAGACTACACAACTGCATTTTGGGAGCTTTATGGACAAAATTTAAGAGCCAGAAGGAACCAGATAAGCCATCATGAAATGCTGGTTACAAAGCTTCAAGCTTTTTTTTTTTTTACAAACAGAGATGGAAAGATGGTCATCTGTGACCACTCAGGTGCAGAGGGAGCACATGCTTTGGAATTTCCTCCCAGTGAAGCGAGTGCTGGTTGGGTTGGGAGTCATTCATGCTGTATTTGCATCGTTCATATTCGCCTGTTTAGGCACAATAGCTGCAGCGTTTTAGTGCCCTCCGCTGTCACTGTGAGAAAAAAAATTATTTGTCTGCTTCTTTTGATGTTAACAAGAAAAGTAACCACATGTTCCGTGTCTCTGTTCCTCTTTTCTCTCCATTCATTTATAAATGCATTATTTGTAAGTTTGTTCAATAGTCCTGTATTAAATATTACTGTTGTTTTTTGAAAATGAAATGCTGTTAAATAGGCTGTCTCATGATTAAAAAGTGAAAGTTAAAATGATGGAATTTTTCCGACCCTGTCCGTCAGAATAATGAAAAAAAAAAAAAATCAAATTCATCCTCTGCTTCACCACACCATGGCTCTGCTTCAGACAGCACAGTTTGTTGAATTCTTCCTGCCTGATTTATGTCTGGGGAACTTTTGGACAGCATGACCTCTTCAGCTACTTTTCAGCTGTGGTCGCTAAAGTTATTAGACTGCAAGTTACGCTCAAGAACAAAGGCCACACCTCTTTTTTCATCTAATATCCTGCGTCCATCAATACAGGTGTGTCTAAACCCTTCGTCTCCTCTCTTAGTTTTTCATATCCTTACACACCAAATTCCCATTTCTCCAATGCCATTTCCTCTTGTCCAGCTTTCTTATTGCAGGGACCACAGGGGGGGCATGAAGCTACGATGTTCAGTCCAGACATCAGCCCCGCCCACTCCCTGGGTTCCTGCTGTGTAACCTTCCAACCAACACATCAATAGCATTTGACCCTCAGTTCATTCCCATATGCTTGATATTTTATCTCACCCCTAAATATTGATCCTGCCCACCTCTCTTCCCCTGAACCTCAGGCATCCTCACACCCAATATATCATTCCAATAACAAACTTTTATTCATAACTGAGTCTCTGTAAGTGAACTCAACATTAAACTTTAGTACACAGAGCAGTCACATGATGCAGCAGCAGTACTAATTACATAGAGTAATATGTTTTAATTTTGCAAGTAAAAATTATGATTTGTTCCCAACAGTTACAGCCCATCCTAGTTTCCTTTTTGCACGTCAACTTAATTTTTAATTAATTTTTCTTGGAAATTACTCCTCTTCTTTACAACCATGGCTCAAGTCTAGACAAATATTTTTTCTATATGATAAATAAATGCACAGCTCTGGTAGTTCACAGAAGTACTCTACGTACTTCATACTATAAATACTATATTCAATATCCTATAATGAATATTTTTAATGCTGTCATAGTAGGAATTCTAAACTTTTTAACATAAAACAATTATCATCACAAAATTTATGGGGACACAAGTTCTTAAAAGTGCATTAAAGTGTCAAAGATGCCTCAATTGCCTGGAGAATGAAGATTATGTTGCTGTAATAGCAGCACTCTCAGCACTCAGTGAACAACTATCAGTGAGAGCTCAGTGAAGCTGCCCGCAGCAAGGATCTCTGCTGCTTCAAAAAATTTGCCAAGCACTTCTCAGCAAGCGGGCTCAGACACATCTGAGGGAAAAAAGTCCCGGTGCTGCAGCCTACAGGCTTATAGAGACACCCGTAGCAAAATCTCTTATTTTCCACCCCTATAGCTTAAATATCAGCCTTTGGGGAGCTGTCTTACTCTGTGTTGAACTCTTGAGGCATGGAGGCCAGACAACAAAACAACTCTCAGCTGTGGTTAAGAGGCTTGGGAATCAACAAAGAACCTGCACCCCCCCCCAGAAAAAAAAAAAAAAACTGAATGACTACAGCAGTACTGGCCACATTTTGATATGAGCCAGACTCATCCCTCCTCTTCCTGTGCTGTGTCGAGCATGCATGTGGAGGAACCATCCTTCCCCAAATGGAGTAAAAGTCCGACCTACTCAAGAACCGTCACCGACCTTTCACCTCTTGGACAATACGTGGAACAGAAAAACTGGTTAACAGCAACCTGCCAGATCTCATCCTTTAGTTTGTTCAGACGTAGACACGTAAACAGAAATACAGAGACAGAAAACTGCACTCAAATACATGTGGAGACATTTTCCAGTACATGATAATGTTCAATTATCTCACGGGTTTGTGAGAAACTAGAGTTACTGCCTTGTAAGAAAGTTGTATTGGAGACAAGCAGGGTGGGCAACATTGGCTTCTTTTTCTCTGTTTTGTTGATTTAGACTCACTTGCTCTCCAGAATATTTCTGTTTTTCAGCCAGTTATTTCTAACCTCACCATCAGTCTCAGCAACACCAGTCCACTGGCAGAGCTGAAAAGCTCATTCAGCAGTCTTAGAATTCAGATGGCATACTCTGCTTATGTGCAAATTGCAGACCTTTAATGAAAATACAGAAGGGTGTGATTATTTTATACTCTGTTTCCCACTATATGACAAATCATGCCACTGTTAGACCCATCTTTTTACAAGTGCGTTTGAATCCACTAAATTATTTAAAGGGACAGGATTGGATTAAACCAGACGAGCAGTATCGAGGCACTTTATGCTTTTTTTTTTTTGGTTGTTTTTTTTCATTTGAAAACTGGTCACCATTCACCTAAACTGTTTGGGAGATTCTCCAGCAGTGTTCTTGTGGGCTAAAAAACTAAACTTGACCTTCAATTGGCATGAAGGGTGAGTAGATAATGACTGAATTTTTATTTTTGGGTGAACTATCCCAGCTTTTACAAAAATAACTTTTCAACAACGTAGCAGCAACATAACTAGTGGAAACGTTTCATCTGTTATGTTGCAGTAACATTGTTAAAACTGTGTTTGTAGGGGTCATTATGGAGCACACGGGGGCAGTGGTTTCATGGGAGAATCAGAATTATAATGCTTTTTTTCTTAAACTAAGGAAACTGGAGACATAGATACACACATATCACTACAACTGATTATATTCTTAGTGAAATCCAAATGTGAACTGTCTGTATTAAACTCCACCAGATATGTGAAGGAAAAATGTTTGAAATTTATGCTTCACAAGAGCAAGCAATAATACTGACCATGAGGTTTGTGCTTGCAGATTTGCATATCATAGAAGAGTGGACTGCTGGCCTTCATGGACGTCACTCACAGAATGTTCTTCTACTTCAGTCTGTTACCGTTATTTACCTATTTATTTTCATTTTAGTTACTCTTAACATGAGCTATGTATGTTTAGAAGTACTGTATACTATATATGAATGTATCTATGACCAGTAACTCTGTGCATAAGTAGGACAGACAGAGGAACAAACTGAGACTCAAGAAGCGAGAGGCAGACAGAGGCAGAGACGGAAACAGAACAGCAGACATGCGGAGACGTGACTGAGTCATAGCCAGAGAATAGTTGGCCAAACCAATCAATGGCCTCATCCCCTCTCACAGCTCGTTCGCAATGTGACATTTTCCACTGGAGCAGAACAGCCTGAGAAAACAGGCGTGTGTGAGCAGAACTGAAACAGGGTTTAAGATTTCAATTAAGGAAGCTTAATTAACAACATGAGAAGGTTCTTCTGAAGTTTGGGTTGACTAAAAGTAGACACCCCCTGGTGTGATATGTCATCATTAGTCCTGCAGGGGTGGAAACTTTGTTGGTGTGTGTTTCTTTGTGCACATGTACTTGCAGTACCAGGGCCCATATAATACCAGCAGTGTGCATAATGCCCACTGTGTGCAGTATGTCTGTATTGGGAGGCCAGCACTTGTGTTGCAAGACTTTTAAATAGAAATTACTGTCCAAAAGGTTTCTAAACAAGAGAAGGTTTAAACCTAGTATATGACTGGACTGAGTATGGTCAATTTTCTGGTCTGTACTGTGAATTCCTGGATATTAAATGCCCGTATATCTGTTGTTAAAGAGTACTGAAGTACATGTAGCATATCACATGACATGGTTGAGCTACCTTATGTTTAAATAAAAATAAACTTACAATTTCAATTTCAATAAATGAAGTTATAAAAGCAGTTGCAAGAACAATATTTTCCACCCATATCTCAGAATGTTTGATTTGAAAGAGAGCGTATTTTAATTTATTTTAACCATTCTAATTATCTGTTTCTACCTGCAAATTTAAAATGTTTTTCAAAGACTCACTTTGTATTGACTGCCAGGCTATTTTTTATTTGATCTATGAAATATTTTTTTCTTTTCACTGTTCATGCAAGTAACTAGTTGTGTGCTGGTCATTTGGGATATCTAGATAAACTTGGGTGGGCTGTAAAAAAAAAAACAGAGTTTTTATCAGCGTCCGGCCCCTCTGTCTCCATACCGGCCCTCTGTGTGTCTATCATTTGGATGTACGTAAAAACAAGTTTGATAAACGCTCCCTGCAGCCCGCATGAGCACATCTATGTAGAGATTCAGCATGTCGCCTGCATTGGCTACGTGGCTCTCATTAAAAATAGATAATAGTATTTGACATTTTTACATGGTACATTACACCATTCCCCAGGGTTTAAATGTCTATATCTGTAGGATATGTAGCAGACATGAAAAAAATCAAGATTTTTCCAGTGTACTCTTTTTCTCTCTGTCAACTCGGCAAATGTAGTCAAATATAAAGTTACTACAAAGAGTTTTTAACTGGTTATCAATCTGTTTCATTTTCATGCTGCCTCTGTGTAAGTATATATATTCTACATAAGCAAACAGGGCCATCCCCGAGAAGACTGACTATATTTTGACTTTGTATTTTTGTGGTTATGGTGGAGAAAATGTTACCGTTTTTGTCCACAGGCACCTCCAAAATCAACACAATATAAAGAACCATGTAGTAGCTTCAGTTTAGTTTCCTCAGCTGCTTTCTTTTTTGTGAAGCCTTTTGCCTCCCCTGTACCTTCCGACCCTCACTCCATGAAGCCAAAAACAGTTAACACATTTGTGAAAGAATGAAAGATATCATCTATTTCAACTATAAAATATGAATGTTATCCTTTATATGGAAGCTATTCTAAGACACAGAATACAAAGTAGAAAATAGAAATACAGTAAAGGCCAAGATGCCAGTGTTGATTAATAACTGCTTCACAGGTTCAGCCATTTTAATATGTGTATGACCCTTGTTAATGTTTGCTTTGTAATTTCTGCAAGAAACAGGCCAAGTCTATTTTAATAACAACAGTATAATTCTAAATAGAACAGACATCGAGCTCCTGCAGATGTCCCTTGTCTTGAATGAAGGAATGTGATTATTATAAGAACAAATTTAGTCTATTCTACTCAGACGAGGAGAGCAACAAAAGGCAAGCACCCAACTGTTTGCTTGATTCAATACGACATGCTATTCAAAACAAAACAAACACAATCCTTGTCTGCTTTGCTCCACTCCACACCACTCCATGGTGGTGCCTACATCACAGCAATTTTCCAAATTCTGTCTTTTATATGAGAGAGTTTATCCAGGGTAGGATTTTTTTGTTGTTCTCTGGAGAAGCTGAGGTACATGACGTACTAGGCAGAGCATCTGTTTCCAAATTAGAATCACCCTAACCTGCCAAGAACATTTGTTTATGTATGAGTTACTATATGCATGTACAGCATCGACATGGTAGTAGGTACACCTAATTTTCCTGAGACCCATTTATGTTTTGAAGCCTCTGCAGCCCAGAATGTGTTTCTGTGAGCAGCGTGTCTCTGCTGCAGTGCAGGACAGGTAGCTCCGGCTCTCCTTGGGGGATTATGAACTCCTCTGCTGACTGAAAAGTTTTTGTTTTTTTGCCTGCAAGAATAAAGTTTACAGAGCTGCAACTCAGCTAAACTGGAACAATTCCTTCACCCCGAACTTTCCGCTCAATGGAGCCAAGATGAAGGTGAATAAAATTAGAGAGGTGGGTCACCCGGAGGTGAAGTGAAGTGAAAACCGAACGGAGAGTTCACAAGTTTAATCCTCATGACAGCTTGTGTCTCTGACCATGTCAAAGTCTCTGGCAAGATACTGACCCCTGTGACATACAGTATGTGACTGTGCAGTGAGCGCTACACAGAGATAAAGGATCAGAGGTTTATATGTGCACACTGTGTGGGAAAGGTTCAAATCCACCAAAGGTGTAATGTAAGATGACCCAGAATAATAATAGAAAACTTGTGCTGACAAAACAGGAAATACCAAACTTTAGACCCAGCCTCTGGAACAAGCAGCGAAGCTCCTAGATAAACACTCCCACTCCTCTGAATCTACTGATAGGGACTGTAAATCTTAACATAATCAAATCAACAGAGGTAGTAATTTAATTTCTATTGTGATATTGTCACAGCATCACAGGCAGTCCTGAAGAAATGATCCGTTGTTATATCTGGGGGAATTAATTAACACAAGACTTGCAACTCCTCTGGTGCGTTGCCAACCATGCACTGACTTTGTTTCAGTTCATTTACAGTTGTAGTAACGTCACGGTCTCAACAAAGGAGCTACTCGCTATTCTACAGCACGCCGATTTTTAACCCACCTTCTTGATGTTTGACAAATAATCAATACGCACATAGAGCTCACTGTGGTTACAATCATTGACTGTCAGAAAGATGACTGAGTGGCAACATTAGCGTTCATCTTGAATGCCACGAAAACACAAGTAAAATCATCTAAAATTAGAAAGAGCTGTCGTGTCACTGATTGCACAAATAAATTCAACAAGAGATTAGAGTCATCTTTTACAAAATGCCAAAAGCTTAAGAAAAGAGAAGCAAATGGATGACTGCAATTCACAGAAACTTGGATTTGCGGTTGTCCTTTGTTTCAGTATGTTGGATTTTTAGGTAAAATTATGCCTTAACTCATCATATTCATACTCATCAATTAAATATTTAGCATCTTTCATTCATATTCTGTGAAACTGAGCCTTTTGTTGTAAAAACAAAAACATTAATCATGCATCCTCAGCCATCACAGCAAACATCAACACTGCTGCATGCGAACACTTCTCGCTTATAATGCAATAAAATAAAAACTTCTGCACATACAACCAGAATATCCTTTGGTGTCCTCATCACTTTAATTTTGTCAACAAAGCCCATATTGAAATAACGTTATGACCAAATGTCAAGGCTTTTGAATGACTTCAGGCTTTGTTTTGTGTATTTCCCCACTGTCAAAATCAGGTTCATAAATGTCAGGAAATCCTCATTCCTGGCCACATGTCAGTGTCCATGGACCACTGTGTTTATGTATCATATAATGTACATGTATACATAACGCTAGTTCTACTTCTTTGGTTGTATGACACACTTCTATTGTTTGTATTGCACTTCATGAATCCCCTGCGAGAATCAGATCTACTGCTTTTGACTCATTCTAACTACTTTGGAAGCAGTGAGAAGCCATCGCCCTTGGTCAAGGACAATGTCAGAGAATCCATAATTAACATGAATATTTTTTTCTTTTTGGTGTGAATGAAACAGAGCACCCTGGGGAAACCCTCCTGCTGCGAGGCGACAGTGATACCCACTGAGTCACCGTGCTGCTCTCTGTACTGACACCAGCTGAATAAAATGAACACATACGTGTTTGGAGGTTGGTGATGACGGTGCCGCTGGTGAGGGGTCCTTTGGTGGCATAGAGGGATACAGAATAGCTGGTGCTTGGTTTCAGATTGGACAGCTGGTGCTCCTGCTTGTTGCCTTCCACAAGGAAAGTATCAGCCGTCACTGGAAAACACAAGTAAAACACACATTCATTAATATGTTTACTACATTTTCACCATTTCATACTCTGTTTTTACTTTTGTTGAAACCTGGGGCAGCCAAACTGTGGCCCTCAGGCCAACTGCAGCTAGCTGCCCATTTTTAAATGGGCCACAGTGAGTTTTTAAAAAAGAAGTAGTCCATGACTTGAACATATTTCTAATAAATTGAGCTGGATATACAATGTGCATCACACTTTAAATACTAAAAGTCTCTGTCATCTTAAACAACTGCTAGCAAGCCCTGTCATTGCACTTCTTAATTTGAACACTAGAGGCCACTGCCATTTTCAACAATTATTTGACTTACTATGATTAATTACTAGTTGATGAAAATATTTACCTCAGTTGATTAAAGACAGTGGAACCGAAAAGATGGAAGAGAGCAAGTGGGTGCCAAAAATTTCAGAAACTTTGGAAACTGGCAATTTCTGCCTGATCTGTCTGTGTTAACTTTACTTATTTACAGATTTACTCACAAAATAAAATTTTAAGTGGGTGCATAGACCATGCACTGTTGTGGAATTAAATATTGGATTAACTTTATATTAAATTTATGAGCAGCAGAGACAGAAATATATTTTGAAATATGTGGGCACACCAAGAAACTACTGTAATGTGAAACATTAAAAAACATTAAGCAGTTTTGCAGTTATTTTGATTGAAAATGAATTTTCTACAGCACGTGGGATCTAGAAACACTGATTTTCTTGACATGTAACTGGTTCAAAACTACACATTTACTATTGTTTGACCTGAGACTATATGTTTTTGTATATGGCCCACAATCAAAAAGGTTCAGCCACACCAGTCTCAATCGATTACATTTAATTATATTTCTTTCGAAGGTTTCTATACTACAGTACTTATGCTTTTGGTTGAAATATGCTTTTGGGGGCAACTTTGCAAAAATTAACCACGCTTTAGATTAGAGTGTTTTAAAATATGACTAAGTACTCTGAAAATACAAGATACCTGAAATACAAGACTGAAAGGCGATTCTTTACAACTGATCTTATCTAAATATGTATCCCAAGAATCATTCGAAGGTATTTTCATGACAAATATATCCATCTAACTCATTTAAACAGGGTGAATTTGAATAAATTACCATTTAATTACCAATCTGCATAAGAAACTGGGAAAAAATGCTGATGAAGAAAATATGATGTGTTACATGAGCATAAGACTAGAAAAGACAGTTAATATCACTGCTATATGTCAAAGAAAGTGTTAGAGTTTTAATGTATAGTAATAATGATGAGAGCTGCAGACTTCACAGTGGCAGTGATGCTAGTGAAGATATAGACAAACCATATATTTTCCATGTTACACCATTAATCTATTTTATATGAAGCTTGACTGACTGATATCATGATGGTTTGGATTTTATGTGGGTGTTCCTGGTTGCCAATAAAAATCTATTTTGTAATGCAGGACAATACTTGGTGAAATATGAGATTTATTGACCCTGATTTAATACACTGACACTCAAGGGAATTTGTCCGCAACTTACATCGCACTTCTCTAAACCCTGGTGGAGGCAGGTTTCCAAATATGTGTCCAGCATATAGATACTGTCTCTGTAACTGAGATGATCTGGCTGCCGTCCAGTCAGTCAGGGTGTAATTTACACATTGACTCCAGGAGCTGAGTAATACAGATTTCTCTGGATAACTCAAGGCATGGCTTAGTCAGTTGGGGTCATGTGCAAATGAGAGAAATATGCTTCCCATGACATTTTTTTCTGGCCAGTTTATAAAAATCAGGGGAGAAAATAATGGCTGAGATCAAGTGTTAAACGTTAGACTGGTGAATTTTAAAACATGCTTTGCAAAGGCTAATGAAGGCTATTCCTTTGAAACTATTTATACTTTCATATTTCAGCACTCTATCCGTGTATGTCGAGTAGCTCTAAGTTATATGTGTGGCTGGTCTACCAACTACAACTTGGCAGTCATCCACTTGATTCATGGAGTGAATTATAAACTGACTCTGCGAGGAGAAATATGGTTATCTTTTACCTATCTGGATTTGGCTGTCAGACAGCCAAGACCCGGGCTGCATCAGAAACATATGCCGTGTTTGCAATGTTTGTGTCAAAGCTTAGTAGTTCAACCAAGCATAATGAACTGTTTTGAAAGCAAGACAAATGGACTCATATTGCCTCGAAGGATCACACTGAAAACCTGTCACAACTCTACATGCTGCACCTGAATGACCTAAAACAAATCTGCTCATTATGCTCCGACTCTGCAGTCAGATCTTTCTGCTGCAGTCAGCATGAGCACTGGGGGGAAAAAATGTATGTTATGTTAGGTGACGTCTCTGCATGCTTAACCTGATTCTGGGCTGTTTTGGGTAGTTGTTGCTAGGCTTGTTCTGATATCAGCATCAGAAAATGCCTGTGATACTGACTAAAATATGGTATCGGTTGGTTCCAGTAGAGGAAAGGGCTTGGCTGATTTTATTCAAACCACTTATTTGGTCAAATTGTTATGCTTCACTTGTGGTTATTCATCAATTCATTGTCTGAAAAACAACAAATTAATAAAAGCCTCTAGATCACAGTTCTGACAACTCACCCTGGTTGTGTGTGAGGGTCAGCACGTAGTTATCGACACTGGAGAGAGGGGGGTTCCACCTCAGCAGGGCTCCTTGTGGGGTGATGTTGAGAGCCGTCAACTCAGCCGGCATGTCCATCGCTAGGATTACAGCACAACAAAAACAGTAAGTTTGACAGAAACAACAATAATAACAGGCTCTCTGAAAGAGATCAGTTTTCAGGACATTTCTTTGGTTTTTTATTGACATCCAGCTAATATGACAGCTGTGGATAACTAGAACTACGACAGTAAATTCACTGCAGGACACAAGTCAACATGCTGGCTATACATGAGTGTAAACAGGGTTTGCAGGTCCTTTAGAAGTTTAAAATCCAATAATCATAATTTTAAGCCTTGAAATTTGACAGGTCTTAAAAGTTGATTGGAGTATGAAGTTAAAATTACTTTTATAAAGTTGCATTAGCTCAGCCTTGCTTTTAAATGTGTTTTTGGGAAGATTTTTATGTCATGCTGTAAAACTTTTTTTGCCAGTGTGGTTGTTAAATAGGTCTTAAATTGAACTCATAATGGTCTTAAAAAGTCTTAGATTTAACTTGTTGAAACCCTCAGAAACTCTGAAAAATATATTAGCAGAAATGTCCGTTTTGACAAAGACTTAACAGATTTGTTTCTCGTTTGTTCAATTTATAATGATAGAAAACAGGGAAAGGCATCAATGCCGAACATTTAGGAAGCTGGAACCAGAGAAAGCTTTTGCTTTTTCCTCAGAAAACAACATTTTCAAATGACTTAGTTGACCAAAATAGTTGCTGATCATTTTTATTTCAATGAACTAATTGATTGATGGACTAATTTCTTCAGGTCTGCAGAAAATAAAAAAAGATTCACTGCATAACAATGCTCTGGACTTGCCCTTAGCTGCTGCAGGATTTCTCATACAAAAGAATCAAAAACAGTTTCAGGTTTCAGGCTCACAATTTGTCTGGACAGTAGCTTTTTTTGTCATTTCCCAGGAAAATTACATGAATTTGTACACAAACTATGGAGCTGTGTCACAGTTGCTTTCAAAGGCAGAAAGGCTGTCATTTTGTACACAGTGGATTGTGATATGACTGCAGAAAGACATAAAATATCAATTACAGCTAAACAGTTTTGAATGGTGTTCTATTCAAATAGAAAACCATTACTCAACCAACATCTGAGTTATAATTATAGAAACTCAGACACAGAATAGCTTTGCATTCATGTCAATAATGACTCTCTTTGCTGTTTTGATCAGTTTCTTCAATTCTAAGACACATCAAAGAAAAAATTATGCAGTCAAAATGGCTGCAGAACGTCTCACGTATTCTCCTGAGCCTACTGTTTCCCCACCCTCTTCCTAATTTCATTCTCAGACTGCTGGACATGCCAAAATTGAGTTTGAATTTAATTATACCTTTAACCTCAGTGTTTCAACCCCAATTTCTCCTCAGGCGTGTTATTTTGGCACGGCAGAGAGCGTGGCAGGAGAACACAGAACGCTGCATGTGCTCCAAGGCTCAGCCCAGATGAGGTAATTAATAATGCCCTGCCCTCATCAGAATAAAAAAAAAGAATTGAGCACATTAGCACAATCGAAGTGAGTTTGAGTCTTTCTTATCACTGCGATAGATGAACAAACCTGATTAAAATCATTACTTTAATTGCAAAAAGGTTTAAGTGAATTTAATGGAGGCTTGCCAAGTCAATTAGATTGGCAATGGAGATGGAAGAGATGGCCAAAAAAGAAAAAAAAGAAAAATAAACAGGTCATCCTCCTTTATCAGGCCCAGTGATAATCCAATCATCACTCTCCATCTCCTGATTGCACGGGTGAATCACAGGCTCTCGCAAACGACGTCATGCTCGCACTCGGATCTGTATCTGAAAGTCAAGCTCCAGCGCTTAAGATCACGTTTGGATTCAAGACAAGAGAAAAGGTTTGGACAAAAGGAACAAAAGCTGCTCAGGGACATGGGGCTCAGCACAATTAATCCTTGAGAGTCTGCTGCCAAAAACCACTGCATGTACATTCTATATTGCCAAAATCTATCCGGGGATAAAGGAAAGCTGGACATTCTGATAAACATCATGTAAATGATAAAGCATGCACAAACACTGGTATGGTCCGTCCACACTGTTATAAAACCTGTAAGAGTCAGGACAAGGAAAAATGAATTCATGTTTCTGTTGTGCTTCCAAAACTAATTACAGTGTTTGCCAAGGTTGTCTTGGAGGAGGTCAAATGGGCCAAGCAGTTCTTTTCTATGGCTCACTGCCCAAAGATACATATAAAGAGTAAACCTGCTCTATATGAAAAGTGCCCTGCAATAACTTCTGTTCATTTCAGTGTTATATAGATAAAAACTTCAGTGTTATATAGATAAAAACTTCAGTGTTATATAGATAAAATTAAAATCAATCAATTCAAATTGAGGGACACCAGGCAATATTGTGGAAAAACTGATATTACATAGTATTTTAGACATATAACTTTGTCTAAAGTTTGACTGCTCCAAACAAAAGATAATTTGAGGTAACAAGTAAATCATATGGATAAAAATGAGTGATAAACTATATTAATTTCTTTCACCAGGATTGTCAACTGTGTGACAAATTTACTATAGTTCACTTAAAGTGGTAGCTTCATTACTTTGATACTTATGATACTTGAAATTACCTTTATTTGAATCTTCACATTCACAAATGGTGTAATATTTTGTGCTGAACACCAACTAGTTAAAGTGTCAGGTATCATCTAACTGTTAGCTCCACAGGCCAAGTCACAGTTGCAGCCGTGACCGCAGTGCAAGGAGTAAAAATCTAGTCAATCTAGGAGTAAAAGTGTATCTATGAAAGTGAATGATCACAAAAAAAATTCTGATTGGAGTTATAGTAAGGTGTTAGGTGTCTATATGTTTACTCTTGCGGATCATCTCAAAATTATAAATGAGGGATTCCAACTATGATTGCAGTTAGCTTTGACTGTCGCTGAGTACTCCACTGCTAACTACCTAAAACGCTAACACGACATTGTTTATTGACCAACAGACTGAACATCAAAGAGACACAACTTTTTAGAGATCGAAAACTTGCAGAGTGGTTTTCCCTCTCTAACAAAACATTTTGGCTGAGCACACAGGCACCAGATTGCAATGGATTTTTACTGGGTAACGGCCAACTGTTTATTTTGTACAAAATAAAAGTTGACACAGTTTATAAGCCCGCTCTGCCGCTTTGATTCTACCCTTGATTTTATGGTAGAGAACTGTGCACAGGAAGGTTGCAGTGATGTCAAGGTACATTGTGTTTTAAGGGGTCATTGATGTGAACCCTGTTTATGCTTAAAAAAAAATCTGTTTTGCTGGTGTGCTATTAAATGTCTAAATCATCGGAAAAACTGGCTATTTGTTATTTGCTGAATATGGTATTTTTAGGGACACCCCAGCTGTGATGGTTGGCCATGAGGGCAGTCTGCTTTGTGCTGTACCTGTGGCCATTATGTGGACCAGACTGCAGCAGACAGTGCAGTTAGAAAGAAACACTGGACCATTTTACTCCTCAGTCCATCTCTGCATCCCCTCCCATTACTGTGGAAGCTGCACAGAAAACAGGTTGTCAGTGTGAAAGTGTGTTCTCCACATGAACCCGGAGCTTCACTGGGTGTGTTCGCTGCTCTGTGCTCTATACTATACCAGCTGCTTTCATGCTGCATGTGAACCGTGCTGCCATGAAGCTAAAGGGAAACTTTAATGCTAGTTTTACACTGTGAGTGTACTTTATGTGCAGTAGGCTTACTAATACATCCATTTAAAAATGAATGCATCACCAAACATTACAGCCAATCAATGAAATGACCTTTATGTAGATTCACAGGAAGTGATCATTAGCATAACATTAACACAGCAGTCTGCTTTGAAAGTGTGACTTTGGCATCTCCTCTTATCTTATTTTTGTTTTGTGTCTAAGTGACTAATGATGACTAGACGACTGCAGCCATCAGCCGTAAAACAGGCTACAACATAATCCTGAGGGCCAATTGCAAACCCTCAAAGTACGTGCATTAAAAGTGCTTGTTTGGCCAGTGACACACTCACATGTCTGACAACAGTACGGAAGGGATCACTACAGAAAAAGACCTTTTAGTTAAAGAGTAAGATCCTTTTTGTCGCTCTCACCAAAGCAACCAGACTCCATTTACAATCATTTTATCATCAAACACACTTCATTCAAACTTAACAGAAACAAAATAAAAGTCACCAAAAACATCTCGGTTCACACTAGAGCCGCAAATATTTTCACAGAGATTGCAATTGCAACATGTGATACGATTAGTGGAAATTATCATTTTTTTTATTACAATTTTCATCTTCTCTGGAAAAAAAAAGAAATTGTAATGATGTGATATTTATTGAGGTCTGTACCAAACAAATATGTTTTCTTTTATCTGGATTACAAAATTTTTAGGCCAGATCTTCTCTGTTGTGCTGCAGAGATGACCTGACCTAAAAATATTCTAATCCAGATAAAAAAAAACATATTTGTTTGGTACAGACAGGCAGCACTACAGTACCTCATTAAAATGCTGTTTTCTCTTACATTTTTCCTTTTTCAAAAATTGCAATTTGATTCTTATTCTGTGATTTGGATATTGAACTTGGCCATATTGTAATTTTACTGTGACTGTGATTAACTGTGCAGCCCTAGTTCATATTTCCGTTGCAACCACCAACTCTGATTTGATCTGGTTGAAACAAATCCTTAATTCATAGTTAGATGTGAAAATGTCGGAGGAGGAAGAAGAGAAGCTGCAGGGACAAACAGCAGAGCGTGATGATATACTGCGATAATATCATGATGATAAAATTACTATTTTTGTAAATAGAATCTGGTGGCTTTGGTGAGAGCAATGAAATGGTTGTTTCTGGCTAAACAACATGGATCTTACTCTAACAACAAGGTCTCCCTCTGTAGTGATCTTTTCCATAATGTATCAGACATTTAGAATAACAATCTGAGCCTGTCAGTGGCAAAACCAAGCACTTTTAGTGGACGCACTTTGATGGTTCGCAATTGCTCACAGGGATTGCACTGCAGCGGTTTTGCTTAATACCAGACCAATTTGCTGTTGTCCCGATTAGTCTCTTAGACACAAAAACATGGGAAGAAGGGTACATGTTGGAAAATACTGAGGTTACTCTTTTAGTGTGAGATAAAAATGAGTTCCTCTGACTGTGTACTCAGGCGCCACAAGACGTCTTGCTTTATTATAATCCTTTATTCAGTGTTACTCAGGAACTACTTCTTAGCTATTAAATAACTGGCAGTTAGTGGCAGATTTGCTCTGTAATTACTAATTTCTGTGCCTTTTTAAAAAAGTGTTTCTGAAAAATAAAAGACCACTTGGTTTAAATGACCTGTTGTTACACCTTTATTGTATCACACTCTAAGTGGTCTCCTGCAGTACTCAAGTAGACATGTCACATTGAGAGTGTTACACGTGTAGAAAGGCTGAATGAGAATGAGTGTTCACCTGGAAACTGCAGGCTGCTGCACGCACAAGACATGTTTAGTCTAACAAACCTGGCTGTTTTTTGACACAAAGAATAAAGGCTTTCAAAAATGACAACCATGCACTTTTTTTGATATCTGTGCATGTGTGTGTGTGTTTGTGTAATAGATTGTATTGATCAAAAATGGGACAGAATCATTCGAAAATATTAAATATAAATATTTTGCTCATCAAGTAGTCAATTCAGTGTTTATTGTGGGTCTTTGCATGCATGACAACATATGGAAAACAATTTTAAAACTAAAGTAATTTTATTTTTTATGTTACACCCATGATACTTTGCCTCAGGGTTACCTGTTTGCTTCCAACTGGCTACCTGAAGCTGCTGCTGCTGCACATTAAAATCATTCACTTCAATGAAAAACTGCCATAAATAAGATAAGATGAATGACGGAGGAGCTTCACCAGTCCAGATCTGACATGTCACATGTTTTGAGCGCCACACACCAAACTCAGATAAAACTTTCGAACTAGGCAGTGCTGATCAAATATGAATCAAGAATCTGTGAAGGCGTTGCTTATTTTTCCCCTGAGGTGTGCTATTTAGCTGTAATTTGAGAAAGTTCGCAACCAGGCTGCCACTTCTTCCTTCCTTCGTCACACACTTCCTTTGTCATGATTGGTTGTAGGTCTATAACCACTGGCAGAGGCACTTTGGTCTCCACCTGTTGATAACACACTAAATTGAAAATGATTCCAGACTAATTCACATTTCTGCCAGAACAGCTGAAACATGAGCTCGCAGATTTATCTGGTTTCAAGCTGTGAAACTGTTATCATTTTTGTAATTCAGGATTAATTGTGATTTTGTGGGTATTTTAACAAAGCAGCCATTTAAAATGGAAGTGTCTCCCTCATCTATCTTCTCTTGAGATAGCTGGGGGAAAAAAAAAGTCGGACAAGTGGTGGGGTTGGTGGGGAAGAGGCTTTAATAGTCTGTCTCTGAACTTCACTTTTGGGAAGAACGATTCTTTACTATGGGTCCTGACACTTTCCTAATGAGCACCCTCCATTAAACGGGCCTTCACATAGTCCATTTAGTGTCAACCATCCCAAATTCTTCTTAGATTAGCACTACCTGCTGTGTTGGCAAAATGAAATATGGCTCCCAGCCTTTTTCATCCCCTCTGACAGTAATTGATTAGAGAAGTGAAGTTAAGTAGCAATTTCGGCGTTATTCAAGCCATTACATACTTGGCCAGGCAATGCTGGATTATTCTTCCAAATCCCCTGTTTATGTATTGTTGTTGAAAGCAGCATTAAAATGTCCCTGGTTGGGCATTGTGTGATGTGAGGAAAATGTTATTTACCATTTCTAACAAGCTTGACTTTGGAGTTATGTTCTTTTCAGGCTATTACAGCCCCAACGGCTCTGCTCATTGTAAGTACGCTGGGATTGTTAAAAAGGGGAATGATAATAAAGAATTGGAGGGGAAGAAGAGCAAGACAGAGATGAGAAAGAAAGCGAAAGAGACTCTTTTAGCGTCTTTTTTTCCTCTCGTTGGATTCTTGAATGTGGCCCCTCCTGGTGAATCGGGTCTCATTGGCATGCAAACAGACCTTCTGCTCTCTCCTATCCGACGCTCTCCTTAGCGCTCTCGCTTTTACCTCTCTCACACACACTCAAGATTATGCATACAGTGCTGGGAGAGTGTGTTAATCTTAGGTTAGTGGAATTCTTTCACAGAGAGGAAGGACGGTGCCCCATATTCACGTGTGCGTATGTGTGTGTATGTGTGTGTGTGTGTGTGTGTGTGTGTGTGTGTGTGTATGTGCAGGTGAGGCTTTAGGTTTTTAAGTTATGACTCTGAAAGCAGGAGAGCTCGAGTTCCCGCCTATAATGACGAATTGGGAAGACATAGCGGCAGAGAGAGGAGATTAAAGAAAAGAAGGGATGAAAGAGAGAGGTAATAGAAAGAGGGGAGAAAGATGGAGGATAGAAGAGAGAGGGATACTGAGAGAGGTGTAACGAAACAGAAGGATAAAGGTGAAGAGATAAGCAAGAAAGGGAAGGAGAGAGATAGAAGAGAGTGAGACAGAGTTGGGAGTAAGTTACCAATTACTGGGTCATGGAGTGGACAGTTTCATCTATTGCAGCAGCAAAGATTGCGCCTCCTGCAATGTCAGCTGTACCCTTAGATTTCGTCTGACGTCTGTGTGTGTGTGTGTGTGTGTGTGTGTGTGTGTGTGTGTGTGTGTGAGAGTCTGCTGCTCCTTTTAGCACACATCTCCCAGTGCACAGCTGTTATTGTTGTGGGAAGAACAATTGTTCTGAAAGTCGAGCAGAGGAAGAGGAAGACTTCATTCATTTGACACTGCAAACATTTTGTCCCCTTGCCACCCACTCACAGTGGGACGTTTATCAAAGAGTTGTAGTCGAAAGGAATGTGAGGAATGTGTCTTAAAGCAGTGTGATTTCCTACAATACAGGAACGAAACATTACACAAACCCATCAAAAGTAGATCACAGCGTTTAGCGTACACACCAAAAACAACACAACAGTCCTGCAATAAATCCAACTTCATGAAGGTTATAATTTTTTAGAGAGGTGTTGATTCAACTTTATAATATATTTTAGAGGTGGCAGTTTGTGGTGCTGCTGAAAAGTGTTGCCAGGTGTCCAGGATTTCCACCAGTCTATTGCAAGCCAGGTGGCCTGACAAGTTGACACCCCTCCAGGCCTAAACATTACCGATTTAAACTAAAACGTGTTATACAAGTAGAAAACTCCTTTAAAAGCTATAATATTTAACATTCCATGTTAAAAACACTACACATATGGTATATATTTTGTTAAGCTGTGTACTTAAATCAAAAGTTATTCAAGGTTACGGTGTGATCACTACAAGCCATTGCTAGTTGTTATAATGCAGGATACATCAGAGAGTGAGGAAGGAAGCTGGCGCACAAGTTTAACAGGAATTAATACATTACCTCCTTAATGAATGTGATTTCTGCCTGAGTTGTGTCAGATAAAAGTGAAGAAAACAACTTTCATGATCCCACGCTACTTCATAACATCATCAAACTACTTCTTCTGCTATAGTTTTATTTGAAAGGCAGAATATACATATTGTTAAGATTAAGGAATAACTCAGTGTGTGGGTTGTGTGCATTAGCCAGTTGTGCAGTCAAGCAACAGACACACATGAGAGAGTATGTGTGTGACATTATACCTGTGAACCTAGCAGTGGAGTGTGTGTACAGTTTGGGCTATTTGATGATGAAGAAATGCCACAACTCCTCAAGCCAAGTTCCACTTTGCTTGTTGATGAAGGTGGTGAGCTCTGAACTTAGTGACAAGCTCGGCTCTGGTACACGTAAGGCAGACTGACCTTTAAGGCGGACCAGGTATTTTCATTTGAGTGATAAGCTGCTCCTCCCAATTTTGCTCAGCTGTGAACGTAGCAGTGGAGTGTGTGTACAGTTTAGGCTGACTGTCAGTGAACAAAGACTACAACTCCTCCAGACAAAAGGAAGTTCCTGTGTATTTTTTACTGATCACGGGGGAAAGCTCACAGATTAACCTCAGCCCAGGCCTAACAGTTCACTTAAGTTGGACCAGCCTCCCAGTTGTCATGGCATAAAACCATGCTAACTGCTAACAATGGCATCGCTGTCTGTGCAAAAGAAAAAAAAAAGAATACTGCATCGAATCATGACCTTAAAATCCAGAGTCAAACTGATTTGGAGGATCATATGACCAAACTATGATATGAAACAGCATTTTGTTTTTATGTCCCTACACTGTGCAGATGTAGCCTGATCCCTACCTCTAAAACTCTCAATTGCAATTGCGATATTTGTTCGGCAATGTATTCATTCGCCACAAATAGCATCAGAACAAGTGCACACGCATGCACCTACACATTCAGCCATTCACAGGCACACAACCTCACAAGCACTTGACCTACATGACAAATTTCAGCCTCCAAGGGCGAAAACTGTGGCCGCCAAAGGCTGGGGAATTTTTTGTGAAATGACCATTTCAGCTGGTCGCAGCTGAAAATGGACAGAAAAATGGTATCAAGTGTGAGTGACATGGACACAGCTGCACAGGTCGCTGTAAGTTGATGCAGAAAGTTGATACAGAAATATTCATCCTTGACTCAACACATGAAAGATAGTTAACTGCTTTTATCAACTTCTACTGATGCATGTTGACTGAAAATTACATTGGTGATTGAGTAGTCACTCACTACTGATTGGTGAGAGAAAAACAAAACAAAATAACCCCCACTCTGATTATCTGGCTAGTCCATGTGTAGTTTGTTTGGTTGCATGACTCTATTGCACGGCGTTTGCTCCTAATAACGTTCCCTTAAGGACTCCTACCTGTGAAGACGGACGTGCTGACCACTTTGCTCTCATGACTCCCTCTGACAGCATTGAGGCTGATCTCATATTCTGTAGCAGGAAACAGGCTGGACAAGGTGTAGTTGGTCACATCGCTGTCAATCACCACGCTGTCCACTCGACCTGCAGGAGGACATCCATCACTCTCATCATGCGTTTCCTTGTGTGCGGGGAATACTGCTCAGCCAAGTGGTGTGCGTTTTGCATCATAGAGTAAATATTTAATCACGACAGAATTTTAATTAAAAATTCAATTAAATTTCACTGATAAAATGTTACAATTAATTAGGTATAGTGAGGAGTGTAACAAGGTTCCCTGCTACAAAATATCTTAGATCAGAGAGACCTGCAACAGCAAATGCCATGTTCACTTAACTGTAACATTAAAATGCCGTATGTCGCCGTGTTTGCTAATATAATAAATACCACATTATTATAATGCAATGAAAGCCATTACAGTATTTAAAGAATAAGCTACCTCTGGCTGACTGGTAGGACAGCTTATAGTATTCAAATGGAGCCAGTGGTCTGATCCAAGAGATGGTCACTGCATCTTCAGTCACATCCGACACCGTCAACTCTTTAGGTGGGTCCATGCCTTGAAGAGAGATGATGGGTGGGGACATGTTAGAATAGGATCAGGATGGTCTACAGTGGACAGTCTGGGAGACTGAAGGTTTCAAATGATATATAAAAGAACAATCTTACTTTCCAGAGTTTATTGTGAAGCCAGGAGTACAACACATTATGAGGTATATTATGAAGCAAGTTCAAAAATTTACATAAAAATCTGCAAGGTGCCCTTGTAAGCTCAAGTACTTCAGCGATCCCTGCTTTGTCCATTTTTAATTTCCTCTTCATTATATGTATTTACATAAACAGACCTGTCCTTGGTCTCTGGAAGCACAAGCATCTTTTAATGCAAATGTGTAAAATAAATAAACATCATGAAAAGACATTCCAGGGGAAATCTAGCTCCATCCAGCTGAAAGAACACAATGGGTGGCATTAGCATTGAGATGGAGTAGGGCATACTCAGAGGAGATTTCCCTCCGTGCTGACAATTTGTTTTATGCGTCTCCTGAGACTATCGAGCTGCCGTGGAAAAGGTTACGGCGAAAACAATGCGGCCGCGCAATTAAACTGACGACACGTCTTCGTCTACTAGAGAAAGAAAAGAAGGATAAAGAAAGTTAAAGAGGGGGATAAAAAGAGACAAAAAAGAGGAGGAGATTAAGAGATCACTTCCATCTCTTGGGGTGGACAAGAGGCAAAAAAAGCTTGTAAACCAAATGCTCCACTCTGCTTTGAAAAGAATAATGGCTATTATTCACAAGCAGAGGGAGGCAATTAATAACTCCTGGCTTTAAACTCATTTAAATTCAACTTGTATGACATACAGTAGTAGCATTTCTATAAGTTGTGATTATTCATGCCTGCATATCTTGCTAATTATGTTTGCTTTGGCAAAGGTGCTGCATGCAAGAATAACAGTTGAAAATTTGTATTTTTTTTAATGCAGCTTTCTGAGGGTCTGAATGGGAACAGTGTTGACAGATTAGTTTTCCACCCAATTGGGCTGCATTGTGGGGGGTAAAATGGATTCACGCACATCATGATTCAATTCCGGATCAGAGGTCTACGATGCAATTATAAAACAATCATCAGTGCAGTTTTAAATTTTTATGACCTGGGGTGCTGAGCAGATTGCATCTGTCCGCATCATGTGACTTTACATTTCACCATCTTGTTCAGCCGTAAGGAATGACCAGCCCAACCTGGAAATCTCTTACCAGTGACCTAAATGTTGAGAATCGGATTTTAATTTTCTGATTATTGACTTTTCCACAATAGATTCAGAATCTTTCAAGAGAGAGGAGAAGAACTGATTATCTAAGAACTGATTATTTCGCCACTCCTGGCAGGTGAACAGGATTTGGGCTTGTTCCAGTCATTTTTTATTTTGACTGGTGGAGCAAGACATATTGTGAAAATGTAATTAAGCATAGTGATCAGTAGGGGGAGACACTGTGAAAACTCAATAGGCTACACAGTGTTCTGGATCACAGAAATAGTAGTGAATTTATTTTAATGAAATGAGGAGGAGCCTTAGAAAAATAGTGAAAACTAAGTTCCACATTAGGAGGAGCCAAATTAGGTATACAGGAAGCCTTCTGAGGAACTGTAACCCAGTGTGCTCTCCACGAACCAGCCTTCAGTTTGAATTGAATTTCCACTTAGTACTATGGCAAATCTTTTACTGCATTGAGCTCTACTGGACTCAGGAGTGTGAGTGTATTTTCTCTGAAATTCAAAAGAAGTTTATAAATGTTAGGAAAAGCATGTTTTGAAGGATCTGAAGGGTTTGGGCCCATCTGAAGGTCGTTTCAATTAGGGCTGTTTTTACATTCAAAATCACAGTAAATTACAAATACTGTCAAGTTTGTTTTTCCTTTATTTTCAGACAAATTGAAACAAGTTTTAGTGTGTAGTTGCGTTGTAGCCTCACATCTGCTCTCTACAAACTTGTGAACAGTTGAATTACTGTTTGATCATTATGCATCAAAAATTGTGTTTATGGATTAATTTGTATTGTTAATTATAAAAATGTAACATTAAGGTGGTTTGTTAACTTTTAACAGGGGGATAGACCCAATTTGTTTTGTTCACCAACAACTAGCAAACTGATTCATGAATGACTCTTTTGGTTCTGTATTTTTTAACAGCAACACTTTAATAATAAAGTCATACATACACTCTAACGTGTGAAACCTCAGTCAGATAAAGGATCAATAAGCCAGGCAGACATACTCAACAACATAGTCAACAACCTCTCTGCCCCTGCACTCTCTCTCTGCTACTAGGGGATTGAGTTGAGAGGGAAGATAGCAGGTTAAAGCTGCTACAAGGAACTTTCAGATTTTGTCAGTTTTTGGATGCCACTGTGGAGAAAAACAGTAGTGTTTCATCACAATAACCACAAAATCTAATGTCTAAATAAAAATCACGTCTGGCTTCTTTTTAACCTGCTAACACACTACTCACTGTAACTTTACCTGAAAAAATGTAAACACAGGCAGATAATCTGACCCAGTGACAAGCATTAAGGATAACATGTGGAAAGAGCTGATCGTCTTATGGATGGTCTTGTTATCTTATGTAGGTCATATAGAAGGATCAGTAACAAATATTTCATAACCAGTTAAAAACTCGCTGAAGTAGATTAAAGTTAAATGGAAAACATCTTATATGAACATAAAATGTTGCACAAAATGCTGTAATAAATATAGTATTGTGAACTTTTTATCATGGCATCATCATACCATCAATTTTTGGTGTTGTTACACATTTCACAAATGGGAAAAAAAAAGTTGAATAGTTGCGTTGCAGGCTCATATTTACACTTGAATTGTTGTTTTATTATGATGTATTGAAAAATTTTGAAGAACCAGAACAATGATACTATTGTTTATGAATTCATTTGTATTGTTTATTACAGAATATTTGGGGTTTTTGTTTTTAATTTGGACGGATTTTGTGCAATTATTGGGCTGGAAAACACCAAACCAATCTGGCAACACTGAATGGGAACATTTACAGTATAATCCTGTCAGAGATACCTACTGCTATTGACTTTATCCCCCTGGAAGATAACAATTCAATTGGCACTGTGTAAGCAAATAAATGGATGTGACCCTAAGGCTGAGCTACAATTAAAGCGCCGTTTGAATTGACCATGGCAGCAGAGTGAGTATCAGTCTGATAGACCAAAACACCTTCTATAAATGTGGTTAAAGCACAGAACCGCAGCCAATTTCAAATGATGCACATATAATGCTAAAAACACACCTAATTAAACGAGAAAAGCCAGAGCGCAGTCGCTCATCGCTGCTCACATTCGAACATGCGAGATCAAAGCAAGACACTAAAAATTACCACAGTCTAGAGACAGGTGCAAGAAACACTATACTTCTGTCTCAGAATCCCTGTCCAATTTCACCCTCCGAATCTGCTTATTGCGTGCGGGTGAATGTAAAGAGAGAGACGGAGGGAGAGAGGGGGAGTGCTCAGAGCTGCCAAGGTATTATATGAAACTGGCACAGTAATCATATGACAGCATGCAGGTGTCTCTGGCACTGATGCAAAGTTAATATCTCCATTGTTCAATGCTGACTTTCGTCTTGCCTCCATTTGTTTTCAATCCTCTCGGATTTTCTCTTTTGATGATTTTTCTTTTGTCCTAATTACAAGGAAAAACTAAACATAGATTCTCTGGTTTCTGTCTTGCCCATTGTCTCTTTCTCAGGCAGGTTATTATACTTACCCTTTGCTCATTCGCTCCCCAGATCTGAATAGCACACTAGTAATCAAAAGAAGTGTTTCTGAGAGCTCCTTTTCACAGTAAGCCAATTAATGAAAAAATTACGCGGTAATACTGTGTAATATATTAACAAAGAAAGACAAAAGTGTGAAGGATCATTGTGGCGCGGCTGGAAGGATAACATTTTAATCAAAAGGAATGGGGAGACCTGATAGAGAAGCTGTGAATACTCGAGAGGAGATAAAAGAAAGGAATGCCTGAAAGCAGAAAAAATTCATACAAATGATAGAGAGAAAACAGAACACACTACAAAGCATCTGTGCTTTCTACTGTGCAGACTGTTTCTCTTACACTAACTATTACAGTAACAGTTTGAGTGCATCTGTCCTCCCCCTCTCCCACTTTCCTCCTCTCTGTCCTTGTCTTTATTAGAGAGCCATTTGTCAGCAGTTTCACAATGTTAGGATTGCGTACGGGTTTAGAATAAATATGAAATAACACTGGATCATTGGACAGACTGGCCATCGACTCAGATTTCATCTATGTGGCAAACTTCAGCCATCTGATACCACAGAAGAATAAAACAAGTGAGTATTTTTGATACCGTGTCTTTTAGTCTGCCAGGGAAAAAAAAAAGGAAAGAAACCTCCAAGGCAGATCTCTAATTACAAAAATCATTCTGCTGTGCTTCTGTGCAAATTAAATGCTCAAACAGCATTTCTGCAAATACATATTTAATTTAAAATCACTTTGTATTTCCATTTTGATTTTTCTCCTTTCTCACTTGCTAGTCCCCTACTTTTCTCCCCCCCCCAAATACTTTATTTCCTATTCCTGACCTCTTTTTTCTTTCATCCTACGTGGGATTCAGGGTTTTCCAGCACCACCTGTCCTAAAGCCCTAAAAAGAGCACTGCAATCTATTCATCCATTCAAGCGTGATCAAAATCATTAGAGCTGAAAACAATTAGATAATTGATTGGCTTGTTGACTGACCAAAAAACAGCTGGCAATTCTTAATTGATTAATTATTGACTTTGCCTTACAAGTAACATAAACCAAACATTACCTGGTAAGAGCTTCTCAACTGAATGTCTTTAGAGTGCTGGTGGGACAAAAGAAGCAATTTAACATCACATTGGCTTTTAGGAAATTAAGATTTCACAATTTTCTGTCCCTTTATAGACCAAATCATTCAAAGGTAAATGTAGTTAATTGAGGCAACAAATTCTCCTGCTGCATAACATGTTGTTCTTCTTGCACCAGCGCCATCATCTGACATCAGACTTTGACGGCAGACAGTGACGTTCTTGATGTTATGGTTAAACTAAAGGCTATTTCAGCTTGGATGTCTAGTCTCCATCTCGTGGTAGCCAGGGGGCATGCGGGATGCTGCTCTTCACTTCTATTGCAGACTATCTGCATTTCAAACAGCAGAAGTGGTATCTGATAATATGAGAGCAAGGATATATTTTGCAGTGTTTTGGCTGACCCAGATATTCATCCATATTTATTTGAGTGTACGGCCGAGACATGCAGCGCAGAGAGGCTGAGGCTGTGGCCGCTTCAGCCGTGTACGAGGATATGGCCGACAGGGACCATGCAGAAGCTGCCGAGGACAAACAGCGACTGGTGGTCGGACCGGTTGCTCAAATTGCTCTCCTATGCCAACAGGAACTGAATTATTCTGCTGCAATGACTTTCAGCATGAGCAGTTTTTGTTGGATGCTGTTCTCTGACACCAACCCCGGGAGCCCATGTGTGCGTTTCTATGCATGAAATTTCTGACCCTCTCTTTGACAGAGATGTGCTGGAAAATTTCTTCAGGATTCCAACGATAAACTGGAGAAGACAACCAAGCCCAGCGGGGCTGAGAGGGTGAATGACCACTGACTGAATATTTTTGTCATCTAATGCTATATTTTGGCCAAAAAAGTAATAGCTACTGGCTGGGGTGGTGATACACGACAGTACAATGCTTTCTGGTAAATGCAGGCACCACCAGCACAGCTTCAGTACCAAGACAACTCAGCTTTCTTAGCACGCACGGAGAAATCTATTGCTTCAGTTGAATAGATTTGCCCTCAACACTGACTGAAAGCCCACATTTCCCTTTAATCAATCTGCTGATCATTTGATAATTTAAATAACACTAGTTGCAGTATTAAAAATGATCATAGGTACAGAATAATCTATGCATGTTGCTCATGCATAGACATACAGTAATATGAAGCCAGGATGCATGACTACAAAGACAGGTCTCATACAAAGCCATAAATCTTTATGATGCTGCTCATGTTCATGTATCCTCATTTGTGTCATCCATGAAATATCAAGCAGCTCACCTGTAGTGAGTGAAGCTGTAATGGGCTCAGAAGTAACATCCCCCTGTATTGTGATAAGACTGATGGTGTACGGAGTGGACGGCAGCAGCCCCTGGACCAGTGACCTCGTCTTGGAGCCGTCCAGCGTCACCTTTGAGGTGTCGGTCCCGTCTGCAGAGCTGTAGCTCAGGATGAAGAGGTCAGCAGGCGGTGCTGGGGAGCTCCAGGCTACTGACACAGAGTCCGACGTCACCTCTGACAAGTAGAGGTGGGTCACGGGCCTGATTCCTGGAGGAACGGGGGTTTAAAGGTCACCGGAGAGCTTTCAAGGACAGGTAAAAAGCCGTCCACAAGCAGGAAACAGCGATGGAAAAAAAGGAAAAAACAGCTGCCATTGTTATGGAGATGACAGACAAGCGACTCAGTGATGGATGGAAGCAGTCCTGGATGGTGTAACAGATCGTTTATAATACAGTTGAGAAAATTAGCCATGGGCGTAATCTTGATGAGGAAGGTTAGAGTCAGAGCGGACCACAATCATGTGGAAGTAATGACTTAATTGGTCATAAAAAAGAGAAACTAATGAGATTATCCACCGTAAAGATGAAGATGTGATGGGACTGATCACAATAAGAAAATGAAGAAATGATGATGATAACAGATGCTGTTGTCAAAATGTATGATCTGGTCAGGAGATGATGTAATGAATATGAACCAGTGTAGCAGCTGACACAGCAACAAATGTAAGATGATTTGAATTTAATTAGCCATGTGTGGATTTATAAATAGCAGGAGGATGCAGTGACACTGACTTCTCCTTTTCCTGATTTATCCAGACTAAAGGCATCCTGTGGAGTTTTATTTGTAATCAATCATCGTTTGAAACCCACATTGTTTATACTGGCCTGCATTTTATGTTCGTCTCCTCTTTTATTGGTGAATGTGTACCTTTTATGGTGTATTTCCTTCACCAACTGTCAACATGCATTACTTCTCTGTGTAGTCAGCAGAAATTTCTACCCCCACTCACGGTGTGCATGTGGGTGCTTTTGTGGAAGCTGGTAGACGCCTTGATACAAATAACATGGTAGTATGTGGACAGTGATGGTTACTTTTAATTTAGTAAAAGACAGAAACTTGAATTCAAAAGGTGAATGGTTGTACATTTTTGTATAAAAGGGGAAATATGAGTAAGTATACTCCCTTCCTCTGTTTATTTTTTTGACAAAAAACTCAGTCTTTTACCCTCCTCTATAGCATCAATAGGCATCCAAACCTCCACACAGTACCTTTAAAGAGAAAAGGTACCAGTGTAATGTGATGGTCATCCTAGTGGTCTTTTATTGAGCTGGTGATCATTAAAAGGTCAGTAAAATGCAGCAACACGGTGGCGATGTAGGTGATGTGTGATGATTACTTGGTGAGTCACCTTCTGTAGGTCTCAGTGATAATTCTGGATTTCATTGCACAAAAGATGATGCACTTTCACAGATAAAGGTCAGTCTACTAGTCATGACAACTGCTCCTTGGGCTGAAGACAAAAGCTATACAATGTCTTCTGTTCTAAAAATCCGTAATCATGTTATCATTGTTATCAATTTGAGCTTGGGGACTATAAAGTTAGAGCAGAAAGGTGCTTTACAAATTGGGAGGTGCAGAGTTTAAAAGGGCATTGACTAGGCATGAATGGTCTCATGAAAATATGCTACTGGCTGCATTATGGGAAATGTAGGCTGGAGGCTGGATTGGGACTAGCTAGTAGCAAAAGTAAGTATACCAGTACTTTCACTCCAGTAAAAATTTGACTGAACAACTTTCACATGCACTGGACTAGTGTAACATTTGAGGAAGAGCATTTATACTTGGATGGATGGATGGATGGATGGATGGATGGATGGATGGATGGATGGATGGATGGATGGATGGATGGATGGATGGATGGATGGATGGATGGATGGATGGATGGATGGATAGATAGATAGATAGATAGATAGATAGATAGATAGATAGATAGATAGATAGATAGATAGATAGATAGATATTTGCAGATAACCACTTGCAAGAGAGTTCATATTCAGTGACAAAGAAACAAACTGAAGGACAGACTGTGGTTCTACAAAGGCAGTCTGTGATTTATATAGTTCAAGATCAAACTTTTGACTGTTCACCAGATTTTTTTCCTTGTGATGAGTTCACCTGAGCGCAGGCAGACAGATGCTGCCAATATGGCCAAGTGAACAGTGGATGAGACGATGACAGGTAATTAATTATTTTTTCCTCCGATTTCCTCTTGATCTGTCATTTTATCATTCTCTCGTCTCTCCTCTCCAGATGGTTAGAGTGGTGTTATTGAAGGAGCCACACATAACAAAAGATGATGGATACGATGATGGTCTCTATGATAGCGATGATGGTTACGATGGCGACACACCCGTCACAATGGTCACGGTGAAGAAAAGATGAGATGATGATGATGGTGATGATGAGAGCGGTGAAGAAAAGCATGACAAATCTGACAACAGGTGAGCACATGCCCATCATGTTGAAACTGTCCTTTGTGACAGCCACATCAAGCATTGTGTAAAAATAACAAAGAACCAACGGAGCTGCGTAGTTTGACAGGCAGTCCGACATACAGTTGGACGGACCGACAAAAGTCTGGAGAAAAGAAAACAGTTGTGACTGAAATTCTCAGAGAAAGATGAGGCACTGAGTGTGACAACAAAACGGAAAGAATGTGGCTTTGAAAAGGAATCCAAAGAAACAGAAACACAAATACATTTAGATGCAAAACAGACGTGCAATTAGGGAACATTTGTAATGAGCTCATTAGCTGACTTGAATAATTTACCTCTACTAATTGCTTCTTCAAAGTCTTTTAGGGTCCTCCATTTTCTTTTAGCGTGACTCACCTTACCTGCTGCCACACTTCAGTTCATTAAATTCAGTATTCAACTTCATTACGCACCACTGTTGTTAAGACCGTTCTCTGCTTTCTCTGGCTTTCTGCAGTAATAGGCTGATCTTTCATGTCTTTATCCGAGCAGAGAAAACACTCTGGAGTGAATTTGCTGATAATTGAGTGAATTAAACAGATGCTGTACCACAACCTTGATAGTCTACAAAAGTATATATCGAGCTGTTGCAAAGACAAAAAAAGATGGTTGGTATTCAGCTGACAACAATGCTGCACAAAAATGAACACTGTTAACTTGTCTGAGTGTATAAAATGTGATTATTCCCTCTACCTGTGAAGGCGTCTATAGTCGCTGCAGTGCTCTGCTGTCTTCCTCTTCTTGCGGCTACAGTGATGGTGTACTCAGTCCCAGGCTCAAGGTCCGTCAGAGTGGTCGTGGTTACGTCTTTAGGCACCGTCAGCTGGAACACAAAGTCACAGCTGAGCACAACGTCAATGGGATTTCTCTGGACTGCTTCAGAAAAACAACATAGCCTTGTTGGTCCTTGTAAGGATCTTTCTTACATCTGTAAGGCCTCGAAATTAAGGATGTCCTGTTGTCTTGAAGACAATAAAAATCGCACCTGTTTTTGAGTTTTGAGCCAAACTCAAACTTTTAAGTTTTGAAAGACTCTTACTCAACTGAGAATGTTTTGTTAGATTCACAGTGAGCAATTTTTGACGCACAAGTTTTAAAAAATTAAGTTTAAAGAATAGTAAATTATCTCAACAAATGATTATAGATTGCCAAAACCTTGTTTAGTTTATTTCAAAACTTAAGTGTTTGATTTAAAACTCAAAAAACAGTGAAGGAAGTTGACTTGAAATTATTAATTTTCTTAACTTTTGTTTCTTACAATGCATAGGTAAACATGTGACTCAAGTCTGAATATTCATCCACAGCACAAAACGTCTGTGTAACATACATGTTCACATCATATGATGTAGAAATCTAATGTTACTTACACACTAACGCTGCATGTGTATGTTTACATTCATAGTAACTTTCTGAAGATGTTGCATTACTATTTGTTTTTTTGGTCATAATAGCTCGCCAGAAAAGTTGCATGTACTAATATTAGCTGCATCATGTGTATGAAAGTGTCTAAATAATAACTGCACGGTTAAAATGTATGTAATTGCATACAATCGACTGTAATTGTCTCGAGGAAAGGTTTAATTAGCAGCAGTTTCAGAGTGAAATTTGGGACAATGGTTGTAAAGTCGAGGACAGCTGACAGCTGTGGGACACTGAGGATGGCAATTTATATGTATTAAGTTTTATCTATTATCCGTTCAATGCTCATCTGTCCAATTCTGTACCTCAGTGGTGACGCCAGAGGAGGATGTGTAGGTGACCTTGTAATGGTCAATGGGGCCCTGGACCACGCCCCACACCAGAGTGATGGTGTTGTCTGTAGAAGCTGTCACAGTTAGATCCATGGGCACATCCAGACCTAACAGAGGGAAAGCAAGATTTCAGTAAAACACAAGGACTGCTAAAGGTCTCCGGCATTAAGGCAGGGTACTGCATGAGCTTTTTAGCACCGTTCCCCAGGAGAATGCACCTGAGGGGGCGTACAACAACAGGCTGAGTTACTGATGAGAATTGAAGCTACTATGTGACATTTCAGGGACGTTCCTACTCATCCATGACAAATATCTAATGACTGAGTGAGGTGTAGACAGTGCACGGGACATTACCTTTTGGTATTTACCTTTATGGTTCTTTCTTCCTGTGTGCACCTGTCACTCAAGACACTTTTAAAGGACCAGTGCGTAAGATCTACTGGGATTTATGGGCAAAATATAGCAGAATATATAATATATAATATTCATGAGTATGTTTTCATTAGTGTATAATCACCTGAAAATAAGAATAATTGGAGGCCACCATGTTGCACTGCCATGTTTAAACAGTAGCCCAGAATGGACAAACTAAACACTGCTTATACATAAACCATGAGTTTTGTGGCCACCATCCTACACTATTGGAAGGGGAGGGTGAGATGAGATGTTTGCAATCTGTACTTGATACCTTTATGCTATCGACCAAAACAACCCAGGACCATACTGAAAGTTTTCTAGTCTAACGATACCTGCAATGCAGAAGCAACTGAAGCAGAAAAAGCATTTAAATTAATTAGTTTGTTGGTATCAGTTTAGGGGTACTGGTATTGATTTTTTTAAACAATACCCAGCCCTACTCACCGCTACATGCCACTAAATCTTACACAATGGTCCTTTAAATACGTGTCCAACTAATGTCTATGCTTGTATTATATGTTTGTGTTATAGATATTCTCACTTTCCAAATTAAAAACCAGAGTTCAAACACCAGGAATTTGCAGAAAAACTGACTTTTTAATATCTCAAATTATACTTTTATTTATTTACTACATTTCTAACATACTTTGCTCTCCCTTTTGTTGGGGTACCCTAAAAGTGCGTATAGTATAGTATAGAAAAGGTATAGAAATGTAATCACTGAGCAGATTCTCCGCTGCTGAAGTTCGAATGTCATATCTTATTAGATGTTTTCTGTTTGTTTGTTCTTTCACCTTATTATGTTTATATTGGTGTATTCTGCACAAAAATAGATACAATATTGCAAATACTCATAGCTGACAGAGAAAACTTGGCATATTGAAAATGAGAAATGCAATAAAACCAGATGTTTCTTCATGTTACAGTCTCTGCACCACTTCATCCCTCTCCCCGGACCAGAATGCTCAAAAAACACAAATATCAAAAAGCACCGTCAGTTCAAGTCTAGACAGGGAGAAGTTGTTTCATGCATCATAAATTTTTTTGAGGTGATGGAAACAAGCAAGCATTCACATTCTATTTTGGTGAAATTTCATAGAGTTGCGTCTCACGGTGCAACATTTTAACACAAAAAGACTTCTCTGTTCTGTAAATCCTTCTCTTTGGTGCTGCACTTGACATCAAAAGTTGGACCGTTAGTGATTAAAATTTAACAGTCGGCTTCTAAGAAGTTTGTTTCCAAAAGGACTTCTACATTAACATAATGATTCTAAATTCTGTATTCATTATTTTTGTATCTTCTGTGTTCTTATGTTTGTCCTTGTTTCCTGCAGCAATGACCCAACTTGCCCACTGGATCATCAATGTTTAATTCTCATCTAATCCTCTACTGCCATATTTGCCTGAACCCTGAATAATTTTGGAGGTCCTTGTCAAATTTAGGTTTTATCTGGGGAGGAAAGAAAGACAGAAGGAACCCTCAACTGAAGCTTATGTTAATGGAAACGATGCTTTCAGCAACTCACACTCAGTAACATGAGCACTGCTGTTTGCCAGGCAGACAGGAGGTGTTGTCATATTATTTAAAGCTATTTGAGAAAGATGTGATAGCTGTAGTGCATTTTCAAAGTTCAAAGAGAGTGCAGCAAATAGTGGGGTAGAAAGAGCTTGTTCTTCACAAAAATGGAGGCATAATTTTACAAAGTGCAAAATACCTTCAGCCATTAAAATAATTGCAACAGGAGGAAAGATGTGCTTGACAGTCATCGTGATGGAAAAGATTAGCGAAGCACCTCCACATACTAACATTTCAAACAGTAGGTTAAATGGGGTCGCTTTTTTTTTTTACTTTCAGCCAAACAACTCAAAACACAATAAAAATTCAAATAGCAGATCAAGCACTGAGGTAAAGAGTGGGCCATTAGCGAAATGGTATGCATGAATACAGCTTTAAAATGCTGTAATGGGAACCTTGACCCAGGCTGGCAATATAAAACAGCCACACACCTCGCTAAAATAGCACAAGTCCTGCCAAATTTGATTTGCTTAATTTCACCCAAATGGCTTTTAATGGTTGGAACAGGAGCTCTGACCAGCAGCACAAACTGGGAATTACATGGATAATAACAAATGGGCCATCCTGCTGGGAAGCTGAGATTTCCAGAACAACACTGCTGTGATTCAGTGAAGCCGTTCTCACATATGAACTCTGGACCTCATGCAGCAACATTCTCTTAATTTTCTACTAGTAGAAAAAATAAAAGAAATCCACTCAATATGCACCAAATGTTCTTCACCATTCAAATCTGCCCTCATCCTGGTGTGCTGAATAATGAACCCCATTTGATCATAAATTGGAGGGGTGTGACTGATTGTTTGTTATAAGAATAGGTGATGTCCCCTAAACACTATAGAAGGGCAGGTTTTGTGCCATGTGCAAACACTCTGACACATGACCAAGAGAAAAAAGCTGGAAGAAGAACTTCAGCAGTGATGAAATTGAAATATTGTTAAATAAACTTAAACAAAATACACATGACTTTTCTACAGTGCCAGTACTGGCAGTGATGGAAAATCAAAAATGCAGCAATGGCAAAACATTTGTGATGCTGTCAGCAGAGGGACGCACAGTAACTGAACTGAAAAAAAAAAGGTTTGAAATGAAAGAAATGAAAGCAAAAAAGAAAACAGAATAATGCATTGCCCACACAAAAACTTCATTATGACAACTGGAGAAAGACAGGAGGAGGTGGTGGTCTTGCATTTGGACCCAAGAATTTAATAAATAATTGAAGAATTGCAGAGGTGGCACTGACAGGTGTGTAGTCAGACGCTCCACTTGACAGTGATGCTGCTGCAGGTGCATCAGTTTCTGGAGCCCCTGATGCAGATAGTGATCCACTGCCAGGCACTTCAGGCACTCAGGCCCCAGCAGCGATGCATTTACAGACACACCAGTTGCTAAAGGTACATTTTGCATTTTAATGTTGAAGATCTACTGTATGACGGCTTTTTTTTTTTTTTTAACTTTCTTCCTGCCTGTAGTAGTCTGTAGGCTTTTTGGCTGCTATTTCCATGAACACTGTCGGCATTTAATCATTTAAATTATAATTATAGTAATAAATAATTATACATTTTGACATTTTAACAAATGTTTCTTTGCATTGGACAAAATTTGTGGACTGTGAAAACAAGATCTTATCCTGGTTCTCTCAAACATTAAAATTATTTCTTACCAAAGAAAGGAGCAAAAGTAAGACAAAAAATGATGAATCCCAGAAATAAATGGGTACTAACAGATTAAGAACAAATCATAGATATGAACAAAAATAAAAGGACATTTGTTTCTGCATGAAGCCCAGTGTCCAGAGAATCAGGTTGGGGCATCGTCTGAATTTGCGCTTTTACAAAATGGGAGAATGTCTGTGCCAGATGTGTTCCCACATGTTGAAAATATGTTGGTTTAGGGGAAGGAGGCGCTTGCAGAGTGTGCAGGAGGGGGAGGACTCATCAGCAATGATGCATTAATAATTGCATTTAAATACTACATTAGGGCTGCCCCTTAAAAGTCGCTGATTTAAGCCATCAGTCGAGAAGTCCCCATATTTACTTGCAATTTGACGGTGAAATCAATGCACTTCTTGTTTTTAGCTGCATCACTGTACACAGAACAAAGCAGGAGCATCAGCATGGCAGGCTGAAACTTTACAAACCGAGTCTCAGCTCGGCAGGAGCGATGCTCTGCTGTGCACTGGGATTTTATAACTGAACTTTGAGCAGACGCACACTTTTACTTTCTCTGACTGTGAGGAAATGATGATGATGTAAACAATAAATAAAAAAGCAACATACAGGCAAGCAGAAAAGACTACGAAGCAGCTTCACACCCTGCAACGTGATCCACACACTCACTCTCTGTGAATTCTCCGCACAATGACGTGCTCTAGTCACACATGGCCTCTCACAGACTTTGCACTAGGGAATTGATAGGGTTAAATATGTTTACTTGGGCTGGGTATCATTAAAAAAAAAATAATACCAGTACAAATACCAGTATTCTTAATGTGATACTGATACCAATTTACCAAACAGATTAAATGCAATATCGTTTGACTGGAGACATTTCAATACGACTTGGTACAGGGTTATTTCAATCGATATCCTAAAGGTATTGTGTAACAATACTTATCACTAATGTTTACTGTTCAGTCCAACTAATTTGAGTGTCTGCATTCATATATACAGCTCCTCCGGGTAATGTCTAGATAAGTATGGAGTTGAAGTGCATGTGTGAAAGGGCGTCTTACATGCATGAGTGGACCACAGGCTTTTTGTGATGAAATGTGAAGAGTATTTCACTCACCCGTCCTGGCGTTCATTGTTGCTGGTGTGCTCTGGTTGCTCCCTTTTATGGCAGAAATGCCGATGCCGTACTCTGTGCCAGGCAGCAGGTCTGAGGCACAAAGACAGAGAGAGAACCGGTTGCTAATTTAACACACAATGAAGCAAGAAGAAACATCACACAGGCTTGTTTCACACTCTCCTTCTCACGTAAGCGCACGTCAATTAGATGGAGTTTTTCCTGTAACAGCGCAATTAGCTGTACATCAGTGATGAAGTCTAGGCAAATCCACATGAAAAAACATGCCTTTTTTTTGCCAACCGCATAATTGATCAGCTTCAAATCAATTCAGCACATCTGTAGTGAGTTCCTCAAGCTACAGAGATAAAGATGAAGAGATGAGCAATGAAAATGAGCACGACAGTGATGGAGATTATTAGTAAAGAGGGAGAGAAAATGAGAGTGACAGAGGGGGAATGAGAGTGGAGGCAGCATCGATTGCAATGGCCCAACAGAATAACACGAAGACCTTTTGCTTCTATTCTTATGCCGGCCGTGCCCTTTCCAGCACTATGGCCTTTCAGAAAAAACATCCCAGCTGACCCCTCCCTCTCTGACAGTCTTTCAATATGCCCGCAGGACAACAAGCATTTGTACAGATACAATCAGTAGCCCGTCAACCAACTGTTAGTTCTGGAGATAATCCTGCCGTGTAAAACACACAGGCACTTCCCAGCTTCTTCAGTACACATTAGATGCTCTGTGATGATAATACCGGAAGCATAAGGAAAAACATCACACTCAGCACAAGACCCGCACAGATGTTGATGATAAATAATTCAAGAAAAATGGACAACACATGACTGAATAAACTACTTGATTAGCAACTGTAACTTAAATACATATTTTCAGTCAGTAACTAGAACAGATTACAGTTATTTGTAATTTAATTACATGTAACTAGTTACTCTCCAGTACTGCAGTACATTATTAGCTCTAGCAGAAAGCACACAGGAGTCCAATATATCTTACACTGAAACTGGTTTAATAATACTTGGCCAAGGAGAATGAAAAAATAATCAGTACACACTGTCCTGATGTTCCCTTCAATTCTGGAGTTCTGGTCCTCTGGGATAGACTTTAAAAATTAACAGATAAGGTCATGATGTACCTACATCTAAATAAAGTCAGACCCAACACATCTACAGCACACAGAATTATCCCATTGGTCTGCAAATCCAAACATGGGAAGTATGAATGCACAAGGTCTGAGACCACGGCTCAGCACCCTCTGCTCCCAATCGCTCAGGGTCAGTGATATCCAAAACAGATTACAGTTATGTCTTCTCTGAGACAAGATAAACACCTCTCTGACCTTATCCACCATCGCAACATTATCAGGTTGTTCCCTTGTTTATCTGACAGGAGTAGACAGTGGAAGAAGAAGAAAGACAGTGTGTATGTTAAGAATTAATGCATGCCTCTCAGTGACTCCAGGCCTTTTTATGATACCTAAAATTGGAAAATTCCCAAACAGCAAGGGGTGTAACGATTCACTCATGCATCCAATGTATCAGACTTTAATGTGTAAGCATCAGTTCAGATGGCCTGTATCGGTAAAAAGCTGCACATGAAACAGAAACAAATCGATGCAGCACTAGTGTATCAATTATTAGGATGCGCATATGTTTCATTTTTTGGCGTCCAGGAGCTGCGGCTGTAACTTTCCTCCGTTTTCTCTCTCCTCCTGCCTCTGCCTGCACCGCTCTCACTGGATGCCTGCTGCCACGCTCACACAAAACAAGCGCTCCCTCCTCCCTCTCCTGTGTCTCCTCTTCATTTGCTCAAAAAAGACCGTGCTGAAGACAGCGACAGAAGTGAGATTGTACCACATCGCACCACCAAACTTTCATAACGTGTAAGTGTAGAATAAGTTTTGGTTTTTATAAGAAAGATGAGAAACACTGCTGCAAATCATTTACGCAAAATGTGTCTGACAGCAGAGTACAGAGACACGAGTCTGACCCACAGAGATGTCATGTCACTGGGAGGGAAGGTAACACAGAGCATCACTGTTCCTCCACACTAATCAAAACCACAGCACTCTTCGTATGAAACAGAGCAGCAGATCATCTTACTGCAAAAATACTAATATTTTAAAGAGTTTTAAAGTTTGTTCAGTTTCTCATTTAGACTACAGTATCTCATTTACACATGAGACTCATAAAAAGATATAAACATCACTGTAATGTCTCCTTCTCTCTGTCTCTACTGTTACTATATTTAGCAAAACTATCAGGATTTCTTTTTGCAGCTAATAGCACTCTACAAATGTAACATTAATTGAAATAAAATGTAAAGATCCACACATTGCATTGTCTTGTATTGCATCATATAAGGTTTTTCAAAGTTTTTCAAAAATAGTAGTCACAGAGGTCCTTCAACATGCAGTCATGAATGTGCACAAACGAAATTAGGCGGCCCAGTAGGATGCGAGATTATCTGCAGACATGCTACAGGTTTGTTGATCATGCACACACACATAAAGACACACAAGCAATTGCATGATGAGAGATAAAAACAAAACATTGCTCCTCCTCACTTACCTGTGAGAGTGGTCTTAGTGGTGGGTCCCTCATTGCGTGGTACAATGACTTTATCATACAGGTCTCCTGCTAATGTGCTGTACACCACCTGGTAGCCCTCCACCTACATTTAAACATATACGTTTAAATATCGAGAGCACCAAACTGAAGGAGACAGTTGAAGGTATCGTAAGGAGAAATGAAGGAGCCACAAGGCTATCACAAACACCCCAAACAGCTTTAGATGTTATCCTGCATTGCTGAGAATAAATGCGTTATTTTGCATTAGCCCAGTATGATATTTGGCTCTCTGTCAACACTCTGCAGAATCATGAGGATGAATAAATTTGAAGTTCTAACAGGCGGTAAGACAGACTGGCTTCATAAGTCTGGTTGTGTAGTTAGTGAGCCCTGGGAATATCTTTGTGACTGCTGAGTGAAACAACAAGATTTATTACATTTCCATTCTGAGTAAAACAGTAAATCAGTGACCATTTCCACCCAGTAAATTTGGTTGCCACTTTCCTGTTATTGTCATTTACTCAGCTCACAAAATGCAGCCCAACCTGTGTGTGTGTGTGTGTGTGTGTGTGTGTGTGTGTGTGTGTGTGTGTGTGTGTGTGTGTGTGTGATGATAAAGTACTCAAGGCAACAAGACAAAGTTTAGAAAATGGGAAGAATAAAAACTGCTTTAGAGTGAGTATGCGGAGAGGGTCAGGGGATGGCGAATGATGGCAAGGGATTAAAGACAAATTAGATGCTATTTTTACAAAAATAAACATAATTAACATATGCTAAGTGATACAGGGGGCATCTAAGATTGTTTTTAAATCCTGCAGAAGCTATGAAGTATGTCAGGATAGTATAAAAGAAAGAGACAACAACTGAAACTTTAGTTTTTTAAGGAGAATAATCTTATATTTAGCCTGAATAGCTTCCAGTGGTGGACAAAGTATTCAGAATCATTATTTAAACATGCTACAAGGAGTTTTTAAGCAGTTATTAAACAGTCTAAGTTTAATACTAATGCCTCTATATGACCTGCGCAACCAAATGAGACCACCAGCAAGTAGACTGACTATTTCTTATAATTTTCCTTAATGGCTGCAAGCTAAAGAAAAGCAGGAAGACAATTTTATTTAGATAATTTAATTTTTTATGTTATATTTTGTAGTAATGACAGTGGAAACACTACTGCTTTTGTAGACAGGGGTCTCCAAAATCAACACAGTATGAAAGTTTCTTGTAGCAGCTTCAAGTAAAAGTACCTTCTGCATATCAGTATATATAATATACTCCATTACAAGTAAAAATTCTGCAATAATCTTCTTACTTATTATCACCAATTCATTAAGAGATAAGCAACATTTTCATGTTGTACAATGGTAATGTTGGCTAGTTGGTATTCTAGTTGAAGTACAAGTATAAAGTATTATAAAATTTAAAATAAAAAGGTAAAGTGCAAGTGCCAAAAACCTCTCATTAGGTGCAATTTCTTGAGTAAACATACTTAGTGGATACTTTTTTTTCCACTGATTGTTCGCTGGTTAATAGCACTTGCGAACTTCCTTTCATTTTTGTGACCACTCAGAGTTCCAGAACAAGACATTATACTGCATCAGAATACAGGTAGTTTGGAAGACAATCAATCAAGAGAAGATACACAGCTGACATTTAAATGAACAAACACACTCCCATCCACTGATCAACAAAAAGCCAATCATGCAAATTAACTGGTGATGCTATTTGGTCAGTGTCTACTTACCTCAGCCTCACTGTTATCCCATTCAAGCTCCAGGGTGGTGGAGGTCTTGGACACGAGCCGCAAGTTCTTGGGGGCATCGATCTCTGAGAAGAACGATAAAGCTGACAATGTTGGGGACACTGAGACCAATTCTCGAGGAGTGTGAACAAGCAAACATCAGCGCTTTAAACATCACCTGTAAACATCAACTGTTAACTGCTATACTTGCTTTGCAAACTCATCTGTTCCTACACATGTCCATTTGTGGTAACTTAAATCCTGTTAGCAACAGTGTGCAGATTTTACTTCATTTGGTTAAACTTGAATTAAGTATTCTGGCATTATATACGTTTGTATAACATTTTACTTTAGATGTAGCTGAAGGTAATGTCAGTTTGATAAAGTTCTCTTGCTGTTTGCACTCAGGACAAATTAGGATTATGTTTAAACAAATAATGCACTTTCCCCTACACAAACAAGAGCAAAAATTACCATGAACAGATGTCCTCTACCATTTTCAATATACACAAACAGCATGGTATACATTAGGCCATATGTCATCAACTACTTTATCCTCAGAGGCAGGCACAGGATCACACAAACCACTATCACCACATCTGCTTGCTGTCAGACCTCACCGGTAGTAAACTCAGTGGAAATAGATCCGCTCTCATTTCCTTTCCTCACACCACTCACAGACACCTCGTAGCGCGAGCCAGGACGCAGAACCTGTGGCACAGAAAAACATGGACAGTTTAGTCTGTTTAATCTCTTTGCATGGATGTTTTTCGTTTGTTTCTGTTTTATCTCCAGACACAGGAGGCAGGCAGACTCTGAGATTAGATAATTTAACAAGCATGACAAGCCTACACGCACACACACAGAGCCAGACACGCACAATAGTAACACCACACTTGTGAGTACAATGCAATAACCCCAAAGACAACGCTCAACCCAAAGATAAATGGTTTATGTTGTGAGGACTGGCTTTTCTGTCCCCAGATGGCGGGTGAGTCCACATAATGTGTCTGTATGATCAGATCTGTGACCCCACACCAAGATGAATTGTGCGCACACACAACCACTCACCTGCAGGGAGTACTGGCTTAGTGTGGGCTGGAGGCGGAAGGTGGTCCGTGGACCCTCTCCTCCCACCAGGCCGTAGCGCAACACAATCTGATCAATCTTTGCTTTCGGTGGAGTCCACTCCACAAACGCCACGGTGTCTGACACGTCCCGGATGATCAGCTGTGTGGGGCCGTCAATCACTGCAAAACAAAGAAAGAAAGATGTATAATTATTGAATGTCCTGTTGTTACTGTCATTTTTTGAGCTGGTCTAGGTATTGTTTGACATTTTATTGCCAACGTAGCACCCGATATTTACCATATATACCAAATCATGGATGTTTGAATAATTTCCTCTTCAGTAGAGATGCAAATTAACCCTGATTTTCATTATTATTATCAGAATGATGATAATTTTCTCAACTAACAATTTAGTTATTACAATAATGAAACAAACGATTTTCTGAAGCCAAAGTTAATGGCATGAAATTGCTTGTTTTGAACTTCAGTTTACTATGGCATAAGTCACGGCTTCCCAATCCTTTTGGTTTTCTGACCCCTTAAAAGAAAACCGTGTCTTCTTCTGAGCCCTCATCCTGGCTGTATCTACAAGTTACAGTTTTTGACTTCTGATCTTCTGAGATTGTCTCATATGAACACATTTGAGTTTGAGGCTTCAAGAGGTAAAACTATCTGACATTTTGCAAAAAAATAAGAAAGATTTGAGATAAGATGAGGCTCTTTTTTCAAGCAAAATAAAATCTGGATGGGAATCACAGACATCAGAAAAAGGAAACAGCAAACTCTCTCATTTGGGCTGCTGGAACTAGAGAGTGTTTGGCATTTTTGCTTTAAAAAGACCTAAAAGATGAAATGATTATAAAAAACAGTTGCCAATCATTTTGTCAATCAAGTAATAAATTAATCAAATAATGTTTAAGCAGGACTTTGATGAATTTAAATATATTTGTCTACAAAACCCTTCAACAATGTTAAATGTTCTCTAACCACACAATGTATAGGAACTTGGCCTAAAGAAAACACAGTCATGGCCAAATTATGTTTAATTAAATTAAACAAAATCAAAGAACAAGTAAACAAGATTCCTAGTCTGACCAGACATTTGTTGCCAACTTTTGGCTTGGACACATTTCAGTCAGCATTCACGGATAACTAAAATGGAAAACTTAAAAAGAACGGATGAAAGTGCACGTTAATACTAACTGCTTCAAGCATATGCAATGGTAGATTTGTTATCAGAAAAAGCTGCTCTCTGACAGCTAAGCATGTAAAACTTATCAGACTTGACACCCACTGAGACAACAGGCTTTATCTGTGCTGGGTGTAAAACATAAGCCATGATTAAAGTCTCTTTGTGCTGATTGCTGTTAAACAACACTTGTTAGGTGTGAAGAGCTGAAAACACATCGTGTATGATGAGGAAAACCCACTTCTGAATGTTTGACACATGAAATCTAGCAAGTCTAGGTCCCTGGCTTCATGTGCCACCTGGCTGATAACACACCCAACACCAATCCCTATCAGTGTAGATCGTTGGCCCACAGTCGCCATCTTTTGGCCTGTGAACCACTGGACCCTATGGGTGGTCAAAACCCAACCACCAGATCCTGCTGGTGAGCTACGGTGAAGTCTGGCTCCATGAGAAGGCTGTGGTTTCTGGGCGAAGCTTCTTCTTGCCTGACTCACGTATGGTCTGTGAAACCGTCTTAGTCTAATATCTCCCCTGGGACCAATTGGGAGGACCTACCAGGAGCTATTGCCCCCAACACAGCTCTTAATCACATAAAACTCTCCACCATGAGAGGACAGCAATTGTGGAGGAGTGCCCAACATGGACCTGAGTGGTGCCTTGCTAAGTCCTGGATTGGCCATAACAAACAATGTGTTGGAGCATAGAGTGAGTCGTACTTGGTACTCGGTACCAGAACATGTTTGGCCAAAGATCTGACTGACTTTGTGGTCATATCATGTCACTCAGGTGAGTAGTGAAGCAGAGCTGTCAGGTGATCACCACCAGGTGATGAGCTGGACCTGATGGCAGGAGAGATTGCTAGACAGACCTGATAAAACCAAATGTGTAGAGTGGAATGTCTGGCTGAGGACAGATCTTTAACTCCCACCTCCGCAAAAATTTCTCATGCATCCCAGATGATGTTGGGGACATGTAATCCAACTGGGCCACGCTCAAAACTTCAATTATAGAGGCATATGTTCAGAGTTGTGATCAGAAGGCCATTAGTGTCTGTCCTGGCAACGACCTGAGAACCTGAAGGAAGCCGCCAAGCTGAAGGAGGCCTCTGGGGCTTGGTTGGCCCAGTCGTATCTTGAAGCAACAGACAGTTGCCAGGAGTTTTTGAAGCAAAATTCTGGGTGTGGGAGGAGTTTGGAGAGGCTATGGGAGAAAAAGTCAGATGACTAAGAAAGAGAAACCAGGGCTGCTGCTTGAGCTGGGTTCAAGATTTTCTGGGGAGAGGGACGTCTGGACTACCGTTCTTAGCCACTGCGACCCGGCTCGAGTAAGCAGCAGAAAATGGATGAATGAACAGACTGATGACACAAGAGGGATTCACTAAACAGTCACAGTTAACATCCTCATTGTTAAAGCAAAAAGGCCAATATAAAAGAATTTCAGTCAAGGTAATGGGGTGTTAAAAATGAGATAATTAGCACTTCATTTCAGTAAGGCATTAATTACTTCTTTCCAAAAAAAGCTATGGTGTGACAACAGTTGTTTTAACTGATGTTTGGGAATATGCAGGTGCTTTTTATCTCTAAATCAACACTTTTCCTGATGATTTCCATTGCAGTGAAATAGGGCTCAAAGCGACAAACTTGAATGACATTTAGCACAGTTTCTAATGATAAATTTGAATAATTATCTTATTAAGTCTGAAAAAGGTGACAAACATCATTTAATGTTAAAGAACTGAACAAAATAGCATGACAGTGCTTAGTTCAACATGTTTTAAACTGAAAGCACCATACTAAGCTGTGATAGCATAATTATTCTCAACTGTTGGCCTCAAGGGGAACTTATGTAAATGATACTCCTCACACACTGAGCGACAGAGAACCATATTCCCTTTTAAAGTCATTCTTTTAGCTTTTGAGAACTAAATAAGTCTCGGACTCAGGCTTGACATGTTTCAGGTCCACCCTGATCCTTGATGTATTAGAAATTGGCCCCTTGGGCCTCCTCCTAGAAAACATCCTGAGCAAGACAGTTACTGAGAACCAATTCCCACATCAGCTGTCCTCTCCCTCTGGTTTTCCTCTGACTCCTCACCGCGTTCCCTCCGTCTCCAAGGAAGGATAAATCTTTCCTATGAATAATTGAGTAACTTCAAATTTGTCTTTTCCACTTTCTTTATCCAATAAGGTGTCCTGCAGTGGGCTGCCATGAAAAATTAATGAGTGTCATGAATTATTAATCGATACTTAATTACAACCCACGAAATGAACAAAGACTTGACAGGAAATTGATGGTGTTTTGACTGCAGACATCAGAGTTTGAATTGTTATGGACGGGGTTTGAATTGGATCTATTACAGCTGTCTAAGTAGTGTCAGCTGGGTGAGGAGTGGGGGCAATACCTCAGCCAGGCTTACGTCAGGGACATAAATGGTGGCAGACCAACAAATATGTCAAGGTGACACTCCCTGCTTATGCCAGGATATTTAGCTGTATGTATTCATGTGTGCGGCAGTCTTGAAAGTGCAGGGAATACTACAATAATGTCTCATTTGTTTCTGAAATGATACAAGGATTTTTTTCTTTGTTTTGTAAATCTTTGTAATTTTTTAATCTTTGGGTTTTGGACTGTTGGTCAGACAAAACAACCAATTTTAAGATGTGGGTTTAATTAAGAGATGAATCTAATAAAACAATTTGTTAGCTGCAGTACCACTCACATTTATTATAAATACAAAATTACCCTTTTTTGGTGTCATACAGTATATGCATTTGTTTAAAAATAGCTGTGACTAGTTGTCTGTATGTTTCTTCCTCAGCCCACAAATCTGACTCTTCTATTAAAGCAACTCAGAACTGAACTACTTTTTGCATTAAATGTTTATGACTAAATGAGCAGCAATCAACTTAAAGTCAATTCTGTTTACTTTTTTATTCAGTTTTACACCTTTTAAATCTGACATAATGTGTTTCATCAGGACTGTGTGGTTGTGTTTTCATCAGGTTTGATTGACAGAGGTTTGGCAACACAGGCAAACAACTGTAATTAAATTCTGATTAAAACATTGCTCAATCCTGACTGGTGCCCCAAAGTAAATGACATTTAGACTGGGAACCAGACAAATTTCATGTTTTCATTTGTTCTAGCAGATACGTCAGGTCCAGCCAGGCAATCACAACCGTTTATTTAATATGGTGCGGGTTATATACAATGATTGACAGAGGAGCATTACCAGTCCAGATTTTAAATGTCACATGCCACATGTTGTGCTGCTCTGATTGGTTGTAGGTCTATTCAATTGTGCCCTGAGGCGTTTCGGTCTGTGCATGTTTGTAACATCCCTTGGAAATCAAAAATGAACTGAGAAGTTCCAGACCAACCCACTCGCGAAGAAGTCTGACGATGCCAGGCTACATGACATCACCTCTCTCTGCACAACACCCACTTCAAACCAGTGAGATGAGATGAGAACAGACAGAAACACAAAGATGGAAATATGTCATGTGAAATTACCAAAAGTGTCCTAACTTTGGCAAAAAATATTGCACTGAAGTGGGAATCCACTGCTTAAGCAAAAAGCTGATTTAGAAAATATGTTATGTTAGAATTTGGCAATACCATACTATCAGTAATATATAGGACATTTTAGTTCCGTCTCTGCATACAAGCTTCCTTTTTACTCACATCCTGTAATATACTGCACAGTTTGCATGTAAACTGGTAGGCTTTATAGGTATAGTAATTCAAGAATCTGAATCTGACTGCAGTTAGACAGAGAGGTGAATATATTTTCATTTTATTAATCTATAGCACGGATGACATCATATTCTAATACCAGGGTTTAACCTTACGGTTTCCATGAATACTTACATGTTGTCACAGTAGCAGTGACTGGCTGGCTTCGCCCCTGGTCTCGGAGTGCCACCAGGTTAACGGTATACTCCTCCCCTGGTCTCAAACCAGTCTGCACAAAGGAAGTGATGGTGCTGGGCAGCTGTGCCGTCATCCCTCCATCATTGTCCTGAGAAAAACACGATAGAAGTGATGAGATGAAGATGAAGAGACTTTAACTCATTTCTCTTGCACATTGTTTGCATATTTTGAATAAATGTCAGCTACTATGTGGCTTAAACTTCTTCTCTCTATGGAGATAAGGGATCTGGCAGATAAAAAACTCTCTTCAACAGTAAGATATAAACACATGACTCATCCAGTTAAATCCAATGCAGTGGAGTTTCTGAGCTCTACATTTTCTAGCCTTTCCTTTTGACTTATTTGTAAACTTTCGGATGCTTTAGCATATTAAATTCCCAAACGGTGTTGCTTGGCAATAGGTCTGTATGCTACAGTGATATTTCTCAGGCCATATTCTGCAGAGGCAGCAATCTGCACTTTTCCAAAGGCCCGTCACTCATCCATATGGAGCCCCTGCTATTCCCAGCTGTTCTCGAAGAGCCAGTGTTGCACATGCACTTCCTGCCGACAGACAGATGTTACACCTACTGCTGCTCCAAGATCCCCAAAAGCCTGCGCAATGAAGGCTCATATTAAAACAGAACATATAACAGCTTGCTACTTTCCTGAATTAAAACTATAATTAGAGATGTAATCCATTTAATCACCTCAGCTAAATTACCAGGGTGGGCAGTAACACACAACGGTAATGTTCCAATAACAATTGGTGTTCAATCTCAATAATAATACAGTTAAATGAAAGCAATGCTAAATTATCCAAAATGAATCACCATAACAGTATATCCCACTCCCATCTCCCGTGTCACTTTGCCAGTAATTAGTCATCATTCTTTCTGCAGACGAGGTTGCTTGGATGAGGAATGACAAAAGAGAATTTTTTGGATCGTTGTGGAGGTATTTTTATGAGTTTAATTTTATCGAGGTGACTACAGTGCAAGACTGTTTGATTGCCCATTTGTGCTTCTTGGTTACTTATTAGGGTAATTTAGTTTTTCAGGTAAGAAGAACAGCATGCATTTTTAATATGTCTGTCCCAAAAAAAAATTGTCAAGAGGTGGTTTTAATAATCCTCTTGCTATTCATAGAAAGCAATCTAATCACATTAGTTTGAAATGTATTGCAACAATGATTAATATCTGAATAAATTTACTGCAAAAAATGTAAACGCATCAGTTCTTTTATGATTACATCGCGTTCAAAATAATAATTGTAAAACTTGTTAAGTGAGAAAGATGAATTTTTTTCTGTCCTGTTCTCAGTTCAGCATCCACACAGACCAAATCGCACACAGCTGACATATATGTATGGATAATAATTCTTTGCATACATTATATGCATTATAAACAAACAACCAAGGGAGAGAATAAGGAGGAAAAAGGCTTGGATACTAATGAGATACTAAGTGGAATTATTGAAAAAATAAGTAGTAATATAATCGTTGTGTATGACAATTTGTAAAATTAGCTTTTCTTCATGTAGCCTTCTCTTGCCATGCTTCATAAAATATTTAAACTGACAATTCCCAATTCGATTCCCAATCTTGAAAACTGCTGAAATATCAACAGATTTCATAGACTGTAGATTATTTCTTAAATAGAAAATACTTCCAAGGAAAACCGTTGTATTGTTATTCAATATAATTTTTCAATGCTGTAAGCATAAAAAATGTAAGTCCATTCACTTCCTTTGAACTGGGCTTGCAGCAGAAATCTCAGAGGCAGGCATCTCAGGTGTATCAAATGATTGATTTTTACATTTTGCAAACATATATATCATGTGTATGTATTGCAAGGGGATTTCTTCTCACTTAATCACCTGATTTCCTTAACTAGAGGCAGCTTCAGAGGCCCAAATGGGCAAAAAATATTGATTTTTAGTTGGTATCAGCCTGGCACCGTCTCTCCTGCCCAGGAGTGAAGGTGTGAATCACAAAGTGCAATTTCAAGAGTGTTACAGCCACAGCCATTATTTAACATCATTTCATGTTTATGCATGCATTATATGAACAAATGCTTTATGTATAGAGAATGCTGCGGTGTCTTTCAGCTTTGACCGTTTGATGATTATTCAACATGAATCACAAAGCTGAGAATAAGGGAAACCCTAATTGTTATGCGTGGTCATGTGTGTGTTTCTGCGTGTGTGAATTTCATTTCAAAAGGAAGCTGCAGCTGCTCATCCGACAATCAAACAGAATGTTTTCAAGAGGGAGTCTCCAGGAAATGGAAACAACTCTGGTGTCCTTTTTGGAAAAATAACATTAAATATATTAATCAATAATGAGAATACTATTATTAGGGATGTATGTAGGGGCATATAAACAGTAAAGGAAGTATACCGGTATAAATTTGTCTGTACTGTGCTGACCAGTAAAGCCCTCCCTTTATTTGACCCAAAAAACTGCCCCAAATTCATTTTGGGATTTGTTATCATCAAGGGATTTTATCAACATGCACCAGCTAATCATCTGGAAAAAAAAAAAAAACATGAGTGCCCATGCTGCTTTATTCTGAAACGCAGAAATGACTGAAAGTGCTGCACAGTCAAGTTAACACACTGTGCTTATGTAAAATATAACAGCGATGGATGAGGCTGAGGACAGAGCTGATTAAAATATTTCTTTAGCTTTCTTTTGTCTTCGAGTTCACTGCCTCCACTGTAACCTCTCAGCTGACTGTGTTTCGTGTGTGTTTCTGAAGAAGCTCAGCTCCAAGACAGAGCAGTGCAGAGCTGCAGCTAGATAATAAATTACACCAAAATGTTACAAAATCAAGATCATGACATAATGGCATGAGCATTTCCAGAATTTAATGTGGCAAACTAAGCCAAGCAGTTAGACTACAAACAGATAGCTTCGGTTTTAGCAACCTGCTACAGCGCCTGCAATGAAGTACACAAAATGTTGCTATGACAGCTCCTTCAAACTTTGTTATTTTTCCCTTTTAATGTTATTTTTTCATCTGTGTTGCTGAAATGTGTATAGCGCATGACAGAAATACACTCACTGGCATTGGGAATTTAAAAAAATTAAGCATGGGGTTTGGATTAAAGAGCAGCAAACCCTGAGACGATCAAGGAAATGTCGGCTGCATCTTTCGCACACACAGTCTGATCATCTGGATGCATCGACTGCAGAGTCGACCCCAGGAGGAGAGAGTAAGACAGCAGGGATAAGAGCCACGCTACAGCTGGTACTTAAGGCTGCCCTTGTGTCCGGCCAGGAAAATGAACCTGACGAAATGGGACTCAGGCTGGATAAACAATGGGGAACCAGAGACTGATATGCCAGAGAGACCTGCTTCACCACAATATCCCGGATCAAGCTGTTCCTCCTGAGGGGCTGTTTATGTTCAACCAGACACTAATTCAGAAAAATGCACTAAATAATCATTTCCTGGGAGCGCGTGTGTGTATATATGTAAATAACTGCACATACCATTTTATTTTGTTTTGATTTTGTTTCATATTTTATCCTACTCCATTCTGAATGATTTTGTATTTTGTGTTTGTAGCATGAAGGAACTACAACTCAATTTTTTTTTTTTTTGCAAATCCCTGTGTTGTATAAGGGATAATAAATAACCTTGAATCCTTGAAATGAAAAGGAGAAGCTGGAAAAAAGACCAGTGCACCTTCCTTCAGGTTTGGGTTTAAAAAGTCAGACAACAAGCAGAAAACGATAATGTCAGGTGACAGTGGTTAAAAAGGAGTGATAACACTTTACACACTTGATAAAAGATTTTCTTTTTTTTTCTTTTATTCTAGCTCTGCACAAAGAATGTTCTTAAAATACCTCTTTTCTATGTGAAATATGGTTTAGTAATACAGTTAAGAGTGCAGTTACAGCTACCATGCAGTTGCCACACCAATGCGTTTCACCTTCAGAGGCATTTATATTGAAATTCAAAGAAAAATGAATATATCGTTTTATAAATACTGTTAAGAGTGCATGCTTCAAATTATACAGTGATATAAACATTAGGTCATACTGCCAGCCTTATTCCTTATGACCACATGACTCTAACACTGCTACTATCACAAAGTGAAAATTATAATACTAGTCCAGTTCTACTGGATGGTTTATCAATTTATTATGAAAAGCCCAAAATAGAACATATTACATGGTACGTTATTGGAAAGTCAGATACATACTGCAGCTGTTTCTAACAGCGTTAATGTCAGGTCTCACAGCTCACACTCCCCTCACTCTCTCTGTCTCCTTTTTACAGAGGAGTGAGTTCTGTGTTTTTGTTCGCATAGGCCAAAGCTTTCATGCCTACTTCCATTACGAGATTGTCAAAATTCACAATCCCCATTGCTGGATTAAATCCACAGGGGGCGGGACTGCCAACTCATAATATGATTTCCCCTGTGGCTGGAACGAGGGAGGGAAAAGCAGGGGAAGATGGAGGGAAGAACATACACAGAAAGGTGGAACAGAGAGGTGAAGGAAGGAGAAAGAAAGGAGTGGTGGGTACCTGCAGGGGGAAGGGAGGAAAAGGTTAGAGATCCTGTCCAAGGGGAAAGTAAAAACAAGAGATTAAGAGGAAATGGTGGGGGGATGGAAAGTGCTAGAGGAAGAGAGATGGCAGAGAAACATGGAAGATTGGATAGAAAGAGAGAAAAGGGAGGGCTGAAAGCAATAAAATGAAATTAGGAAGCTTTTTTTCCATTCAGAAGCGATCTATCCTTAAAAGGGCTTGAAATAAACACAAAAAAAGGATCTGAACATCAGATTTGAGGCTTGAAGTCTAGTTGGACCAAAGGATATATCCCCAAGAGAACGCCTTAAATGAGAAAACCAATTACTGTGAGAGGGCACGAGATTAGAGTGCCCAAAGTACCTGAGTTTACAGCGGGAATTAGAAAGAGAAATGTTTTTGCTTCCTGGCTTTGAACCTGGCCTTGCTATGGTTTTACGAAGGGTTATTCTGGAAAAGGGTTTAATGGCTCATCCATCTAATAGCCAATAAGCTTAAGACAATCCGCTTGTCTAATTTGGTGTGGCCTTCGAGTTGAGCAAACCCCCAAGAAAACCTAAATCCACCCAGTTATCTTCCCTTCCTTTTTCTGCACAGAAAGTCGTTTGGAGGTTGGCATTGGTGAGATTTGAAAATAATTCTTTTCAATCAAGAATATTTTGTTCGGTCAACAAAAGAAATAAAAAAGAAATGCTGATGTGTGTGGGAGGAGTGGGCAAGTCTGTCCTTCTGCTCTTCTCACAAAGACGAGTGCGCTTGACTTTCAGCATGCAGTATTGTGGTCTTACACTGGGACTGACAGCAAACACACACACGCTCAGCGCTCGCACAGCTTTACTCTACCTTGGGGATGAAGCTGATCTCCCACCCGTCGAAGGAATAGTAGAACGGCTGCCACTGGACCTCCACTGACGTCTCCGTGATGGATTTGAAGACTAAACTGTCTGGATTGGAGAGATCTGGAGAGGTAGTCAGAGACATATTATTGTTCTTCAGTGACCCACACAGCCCATAAATCACCACTCCATCTCATGCTGAAGGTGTCCAACGCTGAACTTTTCTCTTTTACATTTGTTTTTCTGTTCTGTTGTCTCAGTCTCGAATAATTTTCTTTCTCTCGATCAGGAGGGACGTGGCAATAAAGCCACCGATTGAACATGAGTTTTAGAATTGTTATGGTAACACTTTAATATAAAACATCATTGATAAATGGTTCAATTATTAATTAAGCTTTAGTTAAGTTGTTTCACTGCTAACAAACAATGATCACTAATTGTGTGTTAAAAAATTTAATGTTTTTTTAATCAATTGTTTGTATAATATAAAATAATTTGTTTATAAATTATATATCACAATCAGAAAAACTTCATTGATTAGTTTTTTAGTAATTCTTTCTTCCATTTAACAATAGAAAAATAAGCAGAGAGAAATTACAAGAAATTAGAATATAAGTATGTAAAATTATTCTACTCCACAACAAAATATTAAAATAATATTCATGCTTTATTTTAATATATTATTATTATTATTATTATTAATAATAATATATATTGTATCATAACTGATAAGAGACAATCACAGTGACATTCTGATTAAATTACTAAACATTTTATTGTTGCACACATCATAACATTTAATATATTATATTAAGTATTTGTTAATGATTACCAAATGATTTGCAAAGCTTTAAGAAATCATTAGATACAAAGATGGACAAGATATTTGTAACACTCTGCTAATGGTTAATATCAGTTAAAAAACCATCTATAAACATTATTTGAATGCTATTATAAACTTGCAACTGATCATTACTTATGTAAATGATGTGGTAATTTTGACCCAAACCAAGATCTTTTCCTAAACCTAACCAAGTAGTTTTTGTGCTTTTATTTTGAAAGTTTACCCAGACCTTGCATATTTATTTTTGCTAAGTTCACCGTAGAACCACTGACCAAACTGGTCAGTGAACTGACTGGTTATTTTAAAGTCGCAACTAATGTTTATAAAACTTTGTAAATTGTTAGAAATAAAAACTATGTAATGCAGATATAAACATTAATTGGATGTCCATTACAAAACTGCTACTGATGTTTATCAAACTTTAGTTTAATTAACTATCAATTTATTTTTCTATTTATCAGTGATGGGTATTATTATGAGTTACCATAAAATTTCTACAACTAACTACTAGTAATTGATAGCTTCAGACCAGAATCCCTCATGATAAGAAGAAAATTAGCTAAGACTGAGACTTTGTAGCCATCAGTTTACCACCAGTGAACAATGGTTATCATAAAGTGTTACCAATGTTATTAATCAAAAGATGTCATATTTGTTCAAAAGGATTTAAAACATGAACATGTCCTTCATGAGACATAATGAAAAGACTTTTTTTCAGCTTGGAGATGCAACAATTCCCAGCAGTGTCCTCATAAATCTTTCAAGATAATCAAATACTACATTTCATAATTGAATTCAGCAAAGACAACCCAACAAATCATGTAATCACTGAAAAATGGTTGCGTCAGGCTTAATTGCCCTAAATGGACTTTATTACTCTAAATTCTGCAATCAGTGAAATTAAATTCACTTATCTGTGAAATGGATAATTTTAGCAGTCACGACCGAACTGATGGCAACACACTAGATGTAGCCAGAGGATGTGGAGTGGAAACAATGTTCTGTTTGCCTTTGAAAATAGTCTATTACTTAGTGAGGGGTTTGGTGAGTTTTCATACCTCTGATAAGCACTGAAGCAACTAGTGTGTTTCTCTGTGAGGTCTGATGACCTGACATTAACCCCAGCCAGGATGCACACATTCAGAAGCTGTTCATATTTGTGTGTGTGTGTGTGTGTGTGTTACTGTGTGAGTGTATTGGAGTGTGAGTGACACCAAGCAGGTGTTACAGATAGGAATCACAACAAGTTGGCACAGAGGAGCAGGTGGTATTCTCACTCTATTGACACTGAGAAACATCTTGGGGAAGATTTAATCCAAAAAAAAGGGGAAAAAAAGTGAGAGACAGGGTGAGCGTGTGCAGTCACATGAATGACTGTGTCCATGTGAGGATGCATGTACAGCAGTGTGTGAGACAGAGGACATTTTATGAGATACTGAACTGAGGTATTACTTTCATATTCAGTTGGCCACGGACCAAACATGCCTTCAGCTGAATATCTTTCATGCTCCTGTGGGGACATTTTGTCAAAACAACCTGGAGGACTGCACTTACAGGTCGAAACAGTGATGCTGGCAGGGACGCTGATGCTGTTGTTAATGACAGCGAACACGTTGATGTTGTACTCCATGCCCGCCTCCAGGCCTGAGATAGTGCAAGTGGTGATATTGCCTGGAACCCTTATCTCTAATTGGACACCTGATAAGGAGACAGGTAAAGAGACACTGATACCCTTTTTTTTTTTTTTTTTAAAGAAGCTGTGTATTATATCAAGACATTTTGACTCATCTGAAGCTTACAATGCATATTATAAGCTTCCTTGCTTTGAAAAGATGAGCACAGCTCCATACTTACCTCCAGGGCTGCTTGGCGTGTAGGTCACTAAGAAATCTGTCAGCACAACTGACCCCTCCCACTCCAGGTCAATACTACGATCAGTCACGCCTCGTATCCTCAGGTTCATGGCTGGTGCCACTGTTGAGACAAAACAAAAGGCACAAATGCTCTTTTTATTTTGTTTTGGGGAGGTTTTATGTTTCCACATCTTTTTGTCTTACTTGACAGGTTGCACAACTTTAAAATGGTTTCGTTACTTTTTGACTAAAGGATACTTTAATGACTGTATCAACAAATGTGTATCCTCCTCAGTTTAGTTTGTGGAGTCCCTCAGGGTTTTGTCCTTGGACCACTCCTTTTCTCACTGTACATGCTTCCTCTTGGTCTAGTTCTCTCCCAAATCCAGTGCCTCTGCTGATGGCTGAAGCCTGGATGGCTCATAATTTCTTCCAGCTAATCTCTGACAAAACAGGGATTCTTTCAGTTCGACCTAATAACTTTATCACTGCAGTTGATCAGTTTATCGGTCCCTTTCACTCAAATATAAAATCCACTGCTAAGAAACTTGGTATTCTCTTTATCAGTATATAACTTTTGAACATCATGTAGGTGAGTTTGATCAGTCCTGTTTTCTTCAGCTGAGGAATATCACTAAAATCAAATGTATTCTGTCCTCTACAGATCTTGAGCTATTAATCCACGCTTTTATTTCTCCTGTCTAGATTATTGCAAGGTCCTCTGCACGTTTCTGCAAATCTACTGTAAATTTACTATGTAATAATCTATTGGTCATTAACAAGAAGCAGCCATCACCTGCACTCTAGCCTCCCTCCACTGCCTTCCTGTAACATACAGAATAAACTATAAGTTCCTGCTGAATACATACAAGGCACTGCATGACCTTCCTCCTAGCTACACTGCTGATCTTCTTATATATTTCACCCCTTGATCTTCATATGTGTATTTTTATCCATCTCTCGCTTCAAAACAAAAGGTGACTAGTCTTTGTTTGTTAGAAAGTGCCATATACACAAACCTTCACTTATTTATATATGTACTTAGACTGATAATTACAGAACTATGTCACCTGTAGAACAACTTGCTTATAAGCTAGGTGAAAAATCTCCTTGCTTTAATTGGTATAGCAAATTTTTCACACCCATAATTCAATAATTTCAGTCATTTTTCAGACAGCAGTTGACAAATTTGTCTGTCCCTCTTAGACCCTATGTTTTGATGTTCTACATGGCGTAAGATCCTTCCAATGAGATTTACTCATAGGCAGGACATCTTTCCTGCCGCCAGGAAACAGTCAAACAATTTCTCAAGAGAAATTACAACTGATATGACAGATGGATTGATGTGTTTTCTGGCAAAGCTCTGAATTTTAAGTGTATCATCTCAACATTTTCATTTTCTCAAATTAGGAAATTTGGCAAAATACTGCGAAAGCTAAAATATAGCTGCATGTTTCGGGAAATGACAAGCAGTAATGTTGAGGTGTAAAAAGTAGTTATTTATATTGAAGTGAAAAAAGCCCAATCTGGTCCAACTTTTGCAAGTGGTATAACTCCTGTGAATCACAAATTTGGTTTATGTTTTGCGATCACCCAAAAGCCCAAATCCTGTGTCTGTTCAATTCTACATAGTATCAAGATGCCTGTTGCGATCTCAATATTCAATCATACTTTAAAAATAAATTTAAAAAATTCCAGACAACCTACTGACTAGGTCTCGGACTCAAACAAACTTTTCACTTTAGTGTTGTTTAGTTCATCTGACACAACAAGAGAAAAGATCTCAGGTCATGCATAGCTGCAAAGTGTCAAGCATACAGTCACACAGTTAAGTCCAAGATGGATTTCCTTGTGGTTGCAAAGACATGAAGGAGTACAGGAGCCTAGACGACACCATACTACCATCACATCTCTATCTATACAAAGTAGGCAACGCCTATTTAAGTATAGAGACACTTATAATTTTAAAACTCAAACTGTTTAAGCAGAGCAAACTTAGAAGAGTTAAACAAATGAAAAAAAGGCAGCAATATGTTTACCAAAACAAGCTTCTAATCCAGTATTACAAAGATGCATTGTTTTTCCAGTACTTTTCTACATAATGTTTCTTTTCCAATTGTGAAAACTAATGAAGTGGAGAGAAAATGAAAAGGCACACTGTTTTACACATTTAAATTCTTAACTTTAGCCACCAGACATAAGAAATGGAATCATCTGGCTTCTCGGTACTTTACTTTTTGAAAAGAAATTGTTAATTTTTTAGAGAGGGAATGGACCTGGTTTGTTTTGTGTATCTGTGATTAGCAAACAAACTCATGAACAACTCCTTTAGTTCTGATAAGTGAGTCAGAGAAAAAATTGCAATTACGAATCCGTGTACAACTTCAGCACCATGGACAGCACCCTGGATTTATCAATATGCAATTAGGCTACTGACATTTCAGAGCCGTGTGCAGGGCCATAGATTTTAACTTGCACAAACCTTAGTCAGGTAAAGAATCAATGAGTTAAGCAGACTAGACTAACATTAACCTAACAACCCCTCTACCCTGCACACTCTCTGCTGCTAAGGATGGAGAGGGGGGATGGCAGGTTAACAAGAGAGATGCATTTTGGTCATTTTGCTAAAAACGAGGATGACATCCGTCCTTATCCCTCCTTAAATTGCCTACTGTCATTACATCTAAATACGTCTCCATAAGTGGAGATTTTTCACTACATTAGTATTAAAATCACCCATCCAAATGCATGTCCTCTCTAACATGAGGCTTCAATAAGAGAGAAATTTTAGATGTGAGTGCCTCATATTTTTGCTGTTTAGGCAAATTTCCCCCATAATTCACTGCATCATTGTGCCGTCCAGGGTCAATGAAGGTCGAGTAAATGGTAAAATTATCATAACTAGTGCTTAGAACTACTGCCAATGCAAACAGCATCCCTACATTTGCCATTATCTCGCTTACTAAAGACAGTCTCTGCATCCATAATCTTTGACAATAGGCTGGACGGCACTGTGTGTATGCGTTCCAGCCAGTGAAAGAGGCCAGTGCTTGTGGCAACAAGAGGCTGAGTGTTAACATGAGAGGGAGACGCACTGTCATTCATTCGGGCTGAAGTGGAGATAGTCAAGCCATAAGCCTGAGAAGGTGGTCTTGAATGTAAATGTGGAGGCATAAACGAGTGTTTACAGCTCCCACTGCCAAAAACAACGAGGAGGAGGAGGGGAGACAGGTGAAGGGCATAAAGGAGAGGAGAAGAAGGTACAAACAGCTTTTTTAGGGGGGAGAAACGACAGGCAAATTCACAGGCAGACGACTGGACAAGATGTCGGAAGACTTAATGACTAACATGGCGAGGTGTTTCAAATGAGAGAGAATTAGGATGAAACAGAAAAGGGGAGACAGAGAGAGGAGGGAAGGAGCAGTGAGCGTGATGGTGTGATAAACAACCTCTCACCCCCTCATCATCTCTACATCCTGTGATACAGGACTCTACAGCACAGCACTGAGTCCTCCTCTGGGATCTTTTGGACACTCTCATAGTCGTTTCAGCTCCTTCTGCACACACTCGACAGATGGGCTCATGCTGTACAACGGTTTGCTCATTCTGAAAAAGTGAACCTGCACTGGGGACAACTCCTGCAGCGTTCACTTAGCCTGATTTATTTCATCAATTAGATTTCAGTTTCGTCACGATGTATATGCAGGAAATAACAAATCAAACAAAGGAGTGATAATCCACAGGGATGACTGAACGAGGTCACGCAGGACGCTGAACAGACAAGCTATATGAAAGTATATATGTCAACTCCCGCAGAACAGTGGTTCCCAACATTTTTCCCAAGGAACATCCTTACTTGTATCCAAGGAAAGCTGAGCCCCCCAGCCTGCACACATGGGCGTATAAACCAAAAGAAAAAGTGATTAATTCCAAAGCTTTTCTCTCCCAAATAAACATAAATTAAATTGTTTCCATTCTTAGAACCGTTACCTTTGGTAAATGTCTCTTTTGTAGTAGAAGCTTAACATTTTTAATTTCAAAAACCCAACGGAGTCGGCTTATACACTCTCATCCTTACCAAAAGAATAATAATGATTCATTATAACAGAGTTTGGGAGGTCACAGAGTCGTGATTTATAAAGTAGCCCACTGTTTTTAATTTAGGACAAAGAAACTTATCTTTTTAAATAGTTCTGTATACAGACCTTTGTATAGATTGTCATTTTAGTTAATATGTGCAAATCTAATCTAGACAGCCTCAGAGTAGACAAAGTCCTGGGAATCCCCTGTTGGGAATCAATGCCGTAGTGAAAGTGAAGGGCAAACTCTCCAGGAAAATGTTCCTCTGAAGAGTTGGTCAACAACGTTAGAGCCGAAATCTGCAACTTTTTACTAAAGACAGAGAAGCATTAAGTATCTCACCTTGTCGTTGCTGTGTGAAAGGTCATCAACGGGCAGCTAATTTGAATGCAAATGTATTGTTTACTCTATTGAATTTCTCAAGATTTCTCAATCGCAAAGTATCAAGAGAGTCTCTGACCTTTAGTGACTGGGCCCGTGTCCAACTTCGGCAGCAGTTTTCAGTGCCTAACTTCATCTCCTTGTTTTCCTTTCTTATTCAAATTTCAGTTTAAGCACATTTTGTTTTGGGGCTGCCTACAAGGTCTTAGGATGACAAACACTTTTAAGAATTGTGTGCATGCTTCCAAACATTAGAAACATGATCTAAAAATGTTCATCTACATGAATGGGATGTTACAAATACACTGTTTATATCATCTGTAGCCTAATCCGAATGCTTATGATTACGATTTTTTAATTACTACTTTTTAAATATAATAATAAATTTACACAAAATACATACCAAAAACATCCCTCTTTAAGATTTCAATATTTTATTCAATTATAAACCTGAAAAATACACATAAAGCGCACATGAATAATGATAATAGTGGTATATTTGAAAAATAGTCTATTTCCACCCAATTTAATAGACCCTATTTGTCAGATGCCTGATAAGAAAATTACTGGACCTGAAATTCAAAAGGGCTGCTGTGACACATCAATTTAATCATCGTGTCAACCCTGTCCTTGAACTGAAGAATGCTTTTTTTTTTTTTTTGCTTAAGTACCTGACTTAAAACTTAAAATGGTTATGACATGAATTTACTGAATCGCTGGAGTATTATACAGGTAAGATGTGTATGTGCATTAGTGTGGGGTGAGGACAGTGACACGAACAATTCACAGGCTGAAACAGCAGTCTTCAACATTAGTTTGTCATTTCCTCTCTTATGCTTCAAGTACACAGAAAATAATGAAAAATAACTTCACCTCCTTATTTACCTTTCTTATTATAATTTCAGTTTAAGCACATTTTGTTCTTGGGCTGCCTACGAGGATGAGAAACAGTTTTAAGAACTTCACGTCTTGACCCAGATAGAAGCTGTATACATGTTACAGATACACTGGTTTTATCACTTGGGCACTAATTCAAATGCTTAAGGTTTTTGCCTTCTCAATTTATGAAAATGTCATTTCTCAGGCCCGTATCTTTCCCAAGGTTTGTTTCAAAAGGGCAACTTGCTGAAGGTTATTCAACAATCTTGCCTGGAGTCTTTAAAGTCTCATTACGTCTAATCTGTATGCTATCACAAGCAGGTACAGCCGTATCTACTGAACTAAAACCTTAAAAGGTAAAACTCCAGCTGACAACCGAGGTCAGTGCATCATCAGAGGACTAACTTACCTTCAGGCTACTTTATGCGATGGCACTTCTCTTGTTAATTTCCTTCAGTGACTAATCTGAAACTTTTACTGTCAAGTACAGTATTTTGGGGTTTGTATGTAATAGAAAACATCCCAAACAATGCAGATTTTCAATGCTAATCTATTTTCTGTTTCTTCCCTCTAGATACAAACCAGCCATGGGCCTGGATCACAAAGCAAGCTGAAATAATGAAGGAGCCAGCAGTCTCTGATAATTCTGTGTTTGACAGTCCAGCTACAAGCTTGGACATGTGAAAGCAGTGGAGTCAAGAATGATGCGTTTAGTAGGATATGAGAAGACAAATCAGGTATCTCCTGTGACTTAAAGCAGGGTTTCCCAGGTCATCGACCCCTTGGCTGATAGAGGCATAGCAGGGACCCTATATTACATATCGTGGCTGTCCAATAAAAAACACTTATCTCCAAAATGTCAACTTTTCAGGAGCTGAGTAAAACAGCCATGCTCTCAGCTTTGTGCCAATGCATTTTCAGATGATCCAGGGGCTTTGTGAATGGTTTCTTTGGCTTAAGACAAAGGGTAAGTGTCTCAACTCTTAAAGGAGCATTCCCTCCTAAGGTTTTAGCAAACAAAATTCAAAATCACCACATGTGGATATAAGTGTTTTTACAGGACAGCGCCAATATAATGCACTGAATAATTTCAGTTCATCTCTCATTTGCGCTTAACTGTAGCTGCTTAGTTAGCACCAGTTATAGTGTGACTAAGGTAAATTTTTACAGGTGGTTTCTGAGGTAGAGAGTATGTCAGAGTTTTCTGTTAGTTTATGGATAGGTGCTACACATTGACTCTGTAGGTTAGCTACCTTAGATGATTGCACGAGGATTCAGCATTTTGTCAGTGTTGTGTAAATTAAATGTTTTTTGTTTTTTGGGGTTTTTTTTCCCAATGGGCTGATTTATATTTGCTAAGAATGTCATGCTAATGTGTATTTTTAGACATATTTTGAGATAATTTGGAGGCCTTCTTGGAGTAACTCTGAGGACCCTCTCAGGGTTGCAGACCTCCTGTTTAAGATTGATGACTTTTAGTAGTACTCTGCTATAGAGAAATGGAATATAAGCATAAAATCAGGACAGGAAGAGAGGCAAGTAAGTATGAGAATTACTATATGTGCTTAAAAACACAGCTTACATGTTATGTATTCTTGTATGACAAAGAGAAACAAAGTGTTTAATATTAAAGTTTAAAGGTTATAGTTTATTATTGTGCTCTATAGTATATGTTTTTGTAACACTAATTCCTATACTACTAACAATTTTGTAGTGTTTATATATAAGTTCAGAATTAAAGCATTAAAACAATCTATAGTTCATCAGTTCCTTTTTTGCTTGCTAGACTTTTCAAGTGAGACATCAGCATTACTGTTCTTGTACTCTTATAAAATATTCTTTTAGAGGTATCATATAGTTTGTTTGAATCACATTTCTCACAGGAACAAAATACTCCACAGTTCACGTTACATTATACCATTTTCACCTACTATAATTAGGCAAACTATTGTAAAGTCAGATGTAAAATACAGATATTGTAAATTAAATCTAAAAAGATGTCTAGTTCACTCCAGCTGATATTATGTTTTATTACTTGTGAAAAGTACATTCACTGAATTTATGCAAAAAAAAAAAGGCCAATGAGGTTTCCTATGCTGAAATGCAAAAGTGGTTTCATATTCTACACTCTGCTTAAGCATCCAAAAAAGGAAGAACACCCTCACACTCACAAGATCAGACCTACATTGATGTCTCTTTTGGTTGGCAAAAAGGCAGCTCCAAAATACATACTGTCAGAGATTCTTTGTCATACAGGAAAAAAGGAGAATCATTTTCTATTCAGAACAGGAGAATGGTTTTGGTTATTGAAGGACTTTTGTCACAAGCTGCAACACAATTTCGCCCGCCGCCATGATAACAGTGTGTGTCCTCAAGCTGCTGAGGCCGACTACGAATGGCACACAGGTTTAGATTTGTGCTTGATTGTGTGATGAGGTGGACCGTCACATGCCTATCAAAGCCCTTTGGCATCTAATATGAAACACAGCTTCTTCATACAGCTGGCTTCTAAATTACTGCTACTGACTGACCTGATGTAAGTAAAAAAAAGGTGTGTTATTCAGTTAAACTTGATAGGTGGATTTCAGCAGAATAAGGTGATAAAATAAGGTAATAAAATCGGCATGAATAAGGGAGCGGTGCTGCCTCAGAGCAGCGCTGAGATCCACAACTATGTGAGAAATGTAAATGTCAGTTGTCACGGCTGCTGCACTCAGAGGATGTCAACAATGCGAGGATGTCATCGCTACTTTTCCAGTGTAGCATCAGGACTCATCGAAAATGATTGTGGAATTCCTCTGCTGTCAAGATTAAATGCCACTCTCCGGCACAAGTTGATCTCTCTGCTTTGAGACTGTATATATATTTTTGTGTAAAGATATACTGTATCCTTCCTCAACCCTAAAACATCCCATTTAAATTCAACAGCCTCTATTATTTCTTGTGGGAAAATATAGGCCACCATAATTGAAGCAAAAATACATCCCACTTTCTTCAGCGTTTGATAACATGAAGCACTTAAGCCTGTCACCCTACAGGTCTCTGGTAATTGAACTGCTTCGTTTTGTATTCCGCAAACTATCCCCTACAAGCATTGGCTATTTTAGCCTCTAATTGCAAAGAAATAAGCAATTCTGACTCCCTCACTTGGTATAGATATTAAATGGGAGGGCAGCAGGGAGGAATCAGCCTTGGTAATATGATTTGCCGTCCCTGTCTCTCTATTGCTCGCTCTTCTGTCTGTCCTCATCCTTCACTTTGTTGACAGCCGCCTCAAATGGCAGAGGAGGATCTGATATTTTGGCGTGGAGAGCTGGAGCTCGAACAAAGGCGAGCATGAGTCAGAAACTGTCTCAGCTGCGGCTAATGTGACACTCCTCTCCCCGGATGAATGTGACTTTTGACAAATGAATGCTGTTACACCGTCTGCTGTCCAGCATGTCATGCGCCCCACCACCTGCGTTAGAAGCACAGAGAGATTTGTTTTTCGGGGCTGCACGTACAGTGAAAATGACGGGCCCGAGAGCTAGAGAAAGCTTTGCATTTATAAAACTATAAAGCAAATCAGATCCGTCTACCTGCTCTGCAGGGCTCAGATAGGCCTCATGTGTCATGGAGCATCATGAGTAAGAAGGTTTACTTTCTATCTTAACAGTACACTAGGTAGTTAAATTAATTACTTCCTTTATTCTTTGTTAAAGGCATGCTGATAGATGAAATCCCCTGCTGTCATCTTTATCTGCCTGCAAACTCTCTGTACTCCAAGGCACATGAATTCCAATACCTTCTGTACCTACAGTAAGCTTTAAGTTTCTGCATTTACTGCTGAAAAAAATAGCTGCTTAAGCAATTTATCGATCTTCAGAAAATGAATCCCCAACAAATCTGATAATTGTTCCATTATACATCATTCAAAACAGCCAGACATTTGTTGGTTTTTGCTTCTAAAATGTGAGAATTGTACCTTTTCTCTGTTTTATATCATTGTCAAATGTCTATGTTTAGTTTTATAGTGGCACATGTTGATGGTGCAGCTGGTGGCTCCTTCAAACTTCAAAATTTAATCTGTTATTTTTTCAGGTTTATTGCTGAAACACGCATCACCTATGATAGAAATACATTCACAGGCATCGGAAAAGAAAAGGTGGCGTTTGGATTAAAGAGCAGCAGACCCTGAGACGATCAATAAAGCAAACGTCATCTTTCGACCATGCAGTCAGATCAGCTGGGCACACTGCTATGAACCACCCCAGGAGGAGAGGAGGTGAGCAGGGACAAAAGCCATGCTGACCCAGCTTGGACTGGAAGGCTGCTCGTGGATAATGTCTGGTCAGGAAAATGGCACGGAAGAAATGGGACTCATCACCGTCGTTGTGTAATGATAATAAATGATCACACACAACCTGCAAAGATGCAGGACCAAGAGATTTTGAAGTTCACTGGTACAAACTGCTATTAGTGTTTTGAATAGCATTAGGCAATTTTATTTGGTTAGTTATTTTATGTATTCTGCTGGCTGTGCAACAAATTGCCCCATGGAGGTAATAAAGATTACCTTGACTTTGATAGTTTTCTGACTGTAGGTCCAATGTTGGTCAGAAAAACACCCAACTAATTTGGTGCAGCATGGCTCAGAAAGTAAAGTGGTAGAGTGGTCATTTAGTTATCAGAAGGTACCTAAATTTTATCCCCAGTTAACTGAAGAGTCCTTGAGAAAGACACTGAACTCCCAACTAACTGCTCCTGATGAGCAGGTTGGCACTTTGCATAAGTGTATGGATGTGTGTGCAAATGGGTGAATGTTGGCATGAGTTGTAAAGTGCTTTGAGTGGTCGTTAGACTAGAAAAGTGCTGTATAAAATGCAGTCCATTTACCAAAAATAATGAACTGAGTTGAAGCCCTAATTGTATATGTTTGACAGATGGTGTTTACACAGATGTATCGTACTTTTACATCCAACTTCCGTAAAAACGCTCTCCAAACATCATTGTACTGAGTGCCACATATTGATTACATCTAACAGTGTAAGAACATCCAAAGACAGATTTTCTAATTTAAATAGTAGCTCAGGGGGAAATATCTCAGTTTGTTGGTGGTATTTATCATTTGGAGCAAATCTGCTTTTTACTTTCTTATTTTATTCAGAATTACTCCCACACTGTAAGTAAACCAGATAAAGAGACATCGAGATGCTTTTTCTAAAGACTGGACTGTAATTTGAGGCATGCGTTCAATTTTTGCACCCGAATAAACCTCAGTGACGATGCCAGCAATTCAAGAACAGAAAATGTGCTCACATTCCAACAAATCAATCTCAGCGGTGGAGGCACTCCATCTGACGTTGCAGCTCTAATTTGAAAAGAAACCTGTTCCTGCTCAAGAGTTCATACTGAGCTGTCTGAGGGTCACAGAGTGTCATTGTGAAATCTGTTTAAGCTGTTATTTCTGTTGAGTTACTTGGTCTTGGTCACACTGACAGCGAGTGTTAAGGGAGGACAACTGCCTTGCCCAGAATTTCTGCTTCTGGGAATTGAACCACAAATGTCAGACAAACTAGTTATTTGGACTTGACAACAGTCGAGAGGATGGATCTGACATAAGGGATAAAAAGTAATAACCTACCAGAGTTGCAGTCATCTCCAGCATAGCCGTCCTGGCAGACACAGAATCCGTCCTTGCAGACTCCCTTCTTGCTGCAGTTGTTGGCACAGTAGACCAGCGAGCAGTCCTCCCCCACGTACCCGGGCCGACACTGGCACGTCCCGTTGACGCACAGCCCCTGGTCTGAGCAGTCGTTCAGACACCTCCCCACCATGCAGTCCTCGCCGGTGAAGGACTCTTCGCACACACACTCCCCGTCGATGCACAACCCGCGACCCGAGCAGTCTGAAGGGCACAGCGGCACCGAACAGTTGTCGCCTCCAAAGTCATGGTCACACACACACTCCCCTTCAACGCACACCCCCTGGCCGGAGCAGTCGTCTGGGCAGCGAGGCTCGGAGCAGTTTTTGCCGGTCCAACCTTCCTCGCAGATGCAGCCACACAGGTCAAAGCTGAAGCTGCCATGGCCACTGCAGCCTGGGACAAAGTCCAAACGACCTGGGAACAAAGGTATATATAATGACTACACTGTGCACAGTAATATGTTATAAAATTATGCTTAACTTAAAGATGAAAAGATTACCATACGAGTAAACCTAAAGGGATAGTTTACACTTCTCTCTGAGTTGTGTTTGGAGGACGTGTTCCATACATGCACAGTAGGTTGGCATCTACAAAATGGGTGTAGTGGTCATGTGAACAAGTCATTGGACCTGCCCGCATGGTCACAACAAATTGGGGGTACGGAGATGTCTGCATAGGGTCGGCAAAACTTTATTTTGTTTCAAGACTTACGAGTTTGAGTTGGGCTCAAAATTCAAAAATCTACTGCAGAAAGCTTCTTGAAATTTCGAGTTTTCTCATATTTTTTACAGTATAAAGATGGTAAAATGCCTTCATGTTGGACTTATCTCACGTAAAATAATAACAAAACAATACTTTTTTTGATTAATTATGCAGTTCTGTTTTTAAAATACTAGAAATCCTGGGATTGTCAGGAAAAGAGTGACCTATCCTTAAAACATAATCACTTAAAAAACCTTCAAACTTGGTTCTCATGCATCAACAACACTGATGGGACAGACAGTAGTCAAGACATCATTGAGAGCTTGTCTCATTTTGTGCATTTCCATCTAGCCACCGTCCTCCTCAGCCGAGCATTTCGTCCTCATTCTGATTCAGATCATGAGTGCTGGAGATAATCATATTCTCACCGTAGAGATGGAGCGTTTTCAGAAAATATTTGAATGGGGTGATGGTGTCAATGGAGCAGTTCCTTTAACCATAATATATCCTATAACTCTATCCATTTTCGTCCCCTCATATTATAATGGCAGCATCTCCTGAATAGTGAACAAAATTTTTACCAGTAGCAAAGGTTTCTCCACACCTTTTAGACCGAGACAAGTTGCCCTGCAGCATCAATATTCTGCTGCCGTCTGTCTCCTCTTCATTCATGGTATAAACAGTTTTTTCTGCCTGTTTTACCTATTGTACCTGCCTTTCGTCTTTTTTGCCACATGAGACATCTTTTCAAATACCGTAGGTAAAAAAGTCTTATTTAAACAAAACAACAACATCCTCCAGCTTTATCCACACACTTTGTCGTCACTGTTGCACTACACTCACCCATGGCTGAGCTCTCCCCGCAGCATCCAGATCCACACTGAGCTCGGAGCAGGGAAACTTCTCTCTCCAGCATCTCCACCCTGGTGGCGAGCTGCTGGATTGTGGTTGATGCTGGACAACCACATGCAGCTTTTGGGATGTTGATGCGGTGAGTGAATGTTACCTGAAGAAAAAACACACTTTGGCTATGAAGTGCAAATCGGCACCCACAGGCATTAAAGCTACGGTTGGCAACTTCCGTAAAAAATAACTTTTTCTCACATCTGTTCAAACGTTCACTAAATCCCAACAGTAGTACACAAGGCATTTAATATGTGAAAAACTCCTCTGGCTCCTACTTGTGCTTCTAACGGCATTTGCAGAAATGTGCCGCGCCCGAATGAAAACACTCAATCAGCTTTCAACCCAAAACGACCCGAGAATCATATTATCTGTCTCATGTACTACTGTCAGGATAATATTATAGAAGTTACCAACTGTAGCTTCAATTAAGCATATTAGAGCAATTCATTCCACAATTATTAGAAAATTTTGCTAATTTTAAAGAGCTACTTCAACCAAAATCTACAATTCAAGTGTCAAACATTCACCTTTACTCCCGTAGACTTGGAAAGTGGGGGGAAAAAAAAGGTTATGGGTTTTGTCTGTCAGGGAGAATTGAGGCCATGGTCAGTATTTTATGGTGTAATAAAAAGTAGCAAAACATCTACTGCAGCATTATCCACCTCGCCCCAAAAGCAAAAGGAAATATTAGACAATCTAAAATGTTCAAACCAAAGCAGCTAAAACAACCTCAAGCTCACGTGTGACAATGTGAGAATTGAGGTGATGTACTTAGTTAAATGTTGGCTAAAAGATGGCGTGTTTGAAACATGGACTAGTAGCATGATTACTAGTGTTTCCATCTGTCCAAATGTATTGTAAATTTTAACCAAATTTCAAGTAATTCAGTAAAAGAAAATCCAAATGAATGCTTGTTTTCATCCACTATCATGTGATTATTAGAAGCTGGTTCACCGAGCAGCAGTTGCCCCAGTCATAAAAACCATTATACCAATAATAATTAAAAATGAGTTGACTCTCAAAGAGTGAAAAACAATAGAAATATGAGATTTCTGTTTGTTTAATGTATTCCTGTGAAGGCTGTTATGTCACATCTGTGTGGAGCGATAAGGGATGTACTACAGAGCCATGGGAGCGATGTTGGAACAGAAACAGCTGATCAGTTGTGTGAGGCAAATGTTCCCTACACCAGAACTTATTCTGAAAATGTGTTTCCATCTCCCATCAAGTGCAAAACTCATGTTTGAGAAAAGCAAAAAAAACATCTCAAGTGATCAGAAAAATGGTTTGGCTATCAACAGGTTTTTTCTTCTTTTTTTTTAAGTTTGTAAATTCAATCAATCTTTTCTAGTGTGATACTTCAAAATGCTCATAAAAATATGTTGATGGAAAAATTGTATTAGTCTGTGAAATGGTGTTTGTTTGTGATGCAAGACAAATCTTGTAGAAATCTGACATCTAATATTATCTGATAATGCTGTAATGGGGGTTTGACGATCATCCATGGATTTTTTTTTTTTTAATTTGTTACTATCAGAATCAACTGTTACTGTCTTGAATTCTCAGAGGTTTTACAGACATCTTTAAAGTCTACAGTGTGTGAGTGTTTCACACTGAAAAGTTTGGGTTGGTTTTGAGTGAAGTACCACTTTAATTAGTTCTGGGTGAAACAATATGTCACAATAAATATCAGTATGTAAATGACAATGTGTGATGAAACAGATGTCGTACTTTAGAATAATCTCTGCACCACATGAGACAGTCTGCATACATCACTTATAGAAAGTCTCTTCATGTTGTTCTAAATACTGTATCGCCCTCCATCCAAATTAAACTAAAATAAAATATTGCCAAAAAACACCCACTTGGCTGTCAGCATCCAGCGTCTGCTCAGTGTATTCTGTTGGCCCAGATGGATCCATTGGACCCTCCATAGACGGGCCGGACCCCAACTCAGCACGAGAACCTTTGAATCAAAAAGAAGAGATGTTAAAAACTTCCAAACACAGCATGTTTTTGTGTTTCTGTGTTGTGAGGAAAAGGCGCCTCCAGGATAGCAGAAGAAGTTGGCAGCGAGTTAAAACCCAAACATTCGATCGATCAGAAGACTTCACCATCACCTGGGTCAGGTGGTGCGGAGGCGTCCAGGTCGACAGAGCACAGAGACTCCAAGGGTACATTGATGTTGTAGACGTGGTTAAAAACCACGGGTTGCTCCCGCAGGGTCTGGTTGGCTGAGGAGGCGGAGGGGGGCTGATCCCCTCCTGGGGTCTGTCTCCTCACTCTGGTGGTACGAACCAGCTTGTTGTCTCCTGATGGAGCAGCATGAGCGGCACCCTGGAGAGAGAGAGACAACATGAAACAAAAACCACTGCACACAGTTTGGACTCAGGGTTTGCAGCTGTTTTTGTCCTTTATATTGTGCGTTTACAGAATGATGGATTGAAGTCTAAGAAAATAGGCCAGGGGGACACAAAACAAGATGACACTAATATACTATATATGAAGGATTTTCTCAGCGGCTGCAACACAAGCAAGAGTATTTTCACATTAAAAACTAAGGTCATCGGAAAAAATGTGGTGACATTTCAGTATTTTCAGATTGTGCTATTTTTGTCTGGTAGAAAGTGTGGAGAATTTCTAACATTCAATAAAGCAAGTAACATTTCAAAGGAAAAAGACTGATACACAGAAAATAGTCACAAGCTGACAACTTGGAATTGACTGAGTACTGTATTCATGACATCTTGCTCTTTGTAGTTAAGGAAATAGAGGCAGTTATTAGAGTTATTGGTATGAGATTACAAGCACTACCCTGGTGCAATTGAAGATTTGCAGAAACCTATTTCCTGATCATCCAATCATAGCTTAGCAACCATAACTAGGCACAGCAGGTCTGTCAAGATTTAGAATTTTTAAGCCTGGGTGGCAAGTTCCTTTTAATGGGGGCCGGTGGCCAAGTGTCTTGTTTGACAGGGGACCCAGCGTGGACCAGCGACAGACTGCTGGCAGCATTAAAGTCTGGCCTTATAGGTTCTATGATCACAGCCAGAATTGTGGAATTGAGAATTTAAAAATCATAATACAGATTTCAGAGATCCTACATTAAGTCAGTGCCGAAGGCTGACTGTGCATTTGAAAAAAACTACTACACAATGTGTTGTTAGAAATAAGTCATTTATTAAAGACACATTAAAAAAAAAAAGTCAGCAACTTTAGCTTTAAAGAATTTATCAATGCACAGTCTTGGAGTGTTGTGTTTTCAGCAAAAACAGAAATGAAACTGACTATCTTGAATTATAAAATTTAATTTTAAATTGACAAACAACATATGCATAATTCATGGCACAATTCAAATGGTAACAAAGAATCATTTGTCTCTCACCATTGACTACATACAAATTAAGTCTCCTGGGGGACCCTGGGCCTTGTTGGCCACCAGGTTTACAATATACTGGGGAAAACTTCACAAGAGTAAAAATGTGAGTTCAGTGTGTTCATCTTCTCTAAGCTGCAAAAATGATCATGTCTGGTTGAGTAGCTTTCTACCTCCAGTGATAACCAAGCATCACTTCCAAGGCCAAGTAGCACATCATTAACTAACTGCATTAGCTTCTGGGGTGACAGGTTATTGAAAAGACTCCAGGTTCACGACTACATTCACCATGTAATATTTTCTCACTGTGTGGAAGGCCGGCCTGGATGTTCTTAGAGTTAAGGCTTATGTTAGCAGTTGTGTCCAGCTCCTTATTGCTATTGGGTAAGTTTACAGTCCAGCAACCACAGTCAGTGTTACCCAAAGTAGGGTTACATTTGCCAAACACATCAGTTAATCCCCACCCTGAAGGCCCTTTCTCCTATGTTAAACATGAAAAATACTGTTTGGAAATAAGCAAGTGTGTGAGCTAAGCAGCCAAATAATTTAAAGTTAGATCAAAACAAGAGTGAATAGCTCCACAGAACAATAGCGTTTCTCTTTTTCCATCTCCTCATGGCTCATCAGCTGGTGAGGACGGTAACCATCAAGTGTGAATTTAAGAACCTTTTACATATTTATCTTTTAAAAGGAGACTGCCTTTCTTTTCCCTCTCGTGCCTTCTTCCTCTGGAATAACCTTCCTGCCCACGTCAGACAATCTAACTCAGTTGAGGCCTTTAAATCCAAACTTAAAACTTATTATTTCGCCTGAACTTTCAACTAGTGCTTATTCATCACTGGGCCTCGCCCCTGCTACCATTCTCCTTTTGGGTCGGTCTCAGTTTCAATGTGTCTTTTAACCTTAGTAGTAGTACTACTACTACTACTACTAACCGTAGTCCATATATATCCAGCTAGCTAGAGCTGATAAAATCCACCACTGACAGTTGTCATTTAGTCGACAAAACTGACGGGAACTGGCTAGACATGAGAAGCCTGCCTTTCTTTACTTCTGTCTGACACCAGGACCTGTTGTTTACTGAGAATTTTAAGTCATAAATCTGCCTCCATATTCAGTGCAAACTGCATATGTGCAAATGTGAGATTGGAAAACCTGATGGATGTCACAATGTCTGGGGGGTCAACTTAGTGTATTTGTGCTTGGTTCCATAATATCTTAGAAAGTCTACTTTGTATGGGAAATGTACAGGAAACATAAAATATTAAAACTACACAGAAAATATTCAGATAGTCCAACTCATCACTTCTCTTTGATACTCAAAATGGCCAGAATCGAATTTCAGTGGATTCGTGCTCAGAGTCAAGTGATTAACACGACTGCCAGAAATAGTAGATTGGAAATAAATAATGAAAATGAATAAAAAGCCCTGGGCAGCTCTACTCAGCAAGAAATGTCTGTTTTGTTGGAGCAAATTTTACCTGTAGAGTGAGAAACAGAGCAAAAGCCAAGATCCAGCCTGTGGTGGGCACAGTGGCCCTGTGATGCTGCTGTGCCAGTGGCATGCTGGGAAGACACCTCACCAGTCGTGTCCACTCACACCTGTAGAGGGATGAGAAGAAGGAGAAAGGTGCGAGAAGAGAAAGGAAGAGAGGTGTAAGGAGTTGACATAAATGAAGTATCAGGGAAAAAGCAGCCAGTAATGGTGTTTGTGTCGCATGAAAATGCGTTTTCAAAGAGCATGCTGTAGCTGTTCCAGTGGAGTTGTTAGTGTGCCAACATGGAAACATATCTATGTGCGTGTGTGTGCTTCTGTGAGCCCGTGGGGAGTCCCACTACCATCAGCTTATCCTCTGTAAATGATAAATAAATGCCTTTGATCTGATGTAAAATAATTGACTTTAGAAAGTCTATCAGGGATTGTGAAAATGGCTGAGAACCTTTGAATGTATTTCACTGAGCAATACCAAATATTTGATCTTTCCGCTCGGGACGAATACAGAAATATTGCTCAGGGACTGAGTTGATAGATGGATTTCAGTAGAGACATGGTTTGAGTGATGCCGTTGTAATCCTCTCTCCGCTGAGAGGGGAGGGAAGAGAGAACAGGGACGCGCTCAAATAAAAGCTGCACAGAAGAAAAACTGATGTGGATCCTTCAAGAGGACTGTCACATATCAGCACAGACGAGACAGTGAAGAGCTCAAGTATTCTTTAAAATGTGTAATGCTTTTTGGATGTATTGAGTTTTCTCACTATCAGCCGAATCAACAACCTTATCTCCTAGAAAATACAATCATATACAACTAGTTTGCAACAGAGAATACATAAATACAATTAATACAATGAGGGAATGTTGTTCAGGACTGCAACAATTTAACCAATTATTTCGAGTCATTTTTTTCTTTTAAAAATATATCCGAATTCTATGACCTTAACTAGCTCAAAGATTAATATTTTCTGGCTTCTTTAATTCTCTATGAACTGACTGACATTTGCTTACGGGCAAAACAACATTTGAGCACGTCACCTTGGGCTTTGGAAAGTTATCAACAATTTTCACTATTTTCTGACATTTTATTAGCAAAACAACTAATCAATTAATTTAGAAAATAATCGACAAGTCAATAAATAATGAACACAGTTGTTAATCGCAACCCTAATGTTGTTCATTAACATACCAGGTAACTAACAAGAACTTTCTGTTCTTTTTCACCCAAAAAAACCTACCCAACCTACCCTTTATCTTAACAAAAGCTCTTTAGTTGCAGGAGTCTACGTGCAAAACCCAGACTATGATCTTTTAGTCTTGTACTTTGAGACCCACCCAAATCACCTCCTTGTGAATACAGCATGTTAGGGATGCCCCCCAATAGTCAACTAAACCATTTGTCAGTGTGGAGCGCCTTAGTCAACAACGCTTTCATTAATCCATAGAAAAAAATACACCTCATTTGTGTAGCGGCACCTCACCATTAGGCCCAGGATGAAAGTATCAGGAGCTTGACCTTTTCTCTTGCAACACTGATGTCAGTGGTGCATTGCTCCTTAGCTCAGTTAGCAGTCCTATTAGACACAGCCTATGAGACCAGTGGAGGCCAGTTTAATGACCTGTTATACAGTACCGAGGTGATTCACAGAGGTTCTGATCAGGACTCTGTCTCCAAGACACGGTGGTCTTAGGAGAGACATGAAGCGCTTGAGGAGCAAGTTTGTAGCGAGTTCATTTGTAAATATACATCATCTATTTGATTTTGTGAAGTTGGAAGTTATTTATTACTGTGTTTGAAGAACAAGACTTGTGTGGTGTTACACTGTGCTGAAATAAATGAATGTTCAGTCTCCATCCTGGATCATGATCACCTTTACCATAAGCATTAACAGGTGGCTCGCTTCGTGGCCACAAGATATATACTTAAATATTCAAATTAATATAATAAATGTGTGTAATGGCTTAAACTAACTAGTCGACTAGGAAAATCTTTAGTCGGGGGCAGCTGTAATAAATGTATTGTTTCAAAGAAACATTATCTATGAAGATAATCAAGCCGGGAATTAACCTGTCAACACAACATGATTATGAAAACAATTTAGAAAGACACAAACATAATTTCAGTGTTGGAGACAGTTGAAGACAAGGTTGGAATGAAACATCTTACTCAGCCTGCGAAGATGTTTTATCACGCATGTGTGGGGACAGCTGGTTATATAAAACTGGAAAAGCAATTATACCATAGGTGTACGTGTATACGCTGACGTGTCCTGGCAGCAATTTTAAGCACACCTCCCCTGAGTTTTAGCATGTTCATGCCTGTGTGTGTGTGGGCAGAATACCGTTCAGAAGGAGTTAAAAGAAAACATCTCACAGATGAGTCTGTGTAGTCTGTATTCAAGAGACTCTTTCATCACAACAATGCATCTCATGTTGGTGAAGCAGGCTATTGCTCTCAGCTGGCGCCTTTTGTGAGAGCCAGATGGAAGTCTTCTTATCACACCTAACTGGCTGTGGCTTTTTTTTTTTTTTTTGATCATTTAGGGTGGAAATGTTGAAACATCAGCGTATTTGCACATAAATGAGAAACAGAGAGAATCCCAGTGTGTGTGAGCCGTGCATCCTTTTAAGTTCTTCTCATTGAGAGGAAAATAAAATGTTTTTTTTGAAACTGATGCAAACGCAATGTCCCAGACTTCCTGCGCGCATTCTGAAGATTCCTCACACAGTCGCGGTTCGCTTTCAAGATATTTTTCGCCCACCGGAGTACGCCTTCCATTTCAAGACAAAGTCGAACAACTTGTGCGTGCATGTGTGCGTGTGCAAGTTTTTGTATGTGTGTGGTGAACAGCAACGCTCATGACACATGCAGTCTATCATAAAAGACCCATAGGGGAAAGGTAGCTGGTGATATGTTACAATCTACAACATGCCTCGCTTCAGACATGCCAGTAATGCCTTTAAAAATGGCTCTGGCCTTGCTGGAATCGACTCCCAATGCTGCCTGCTCGACGGCGAAGAGAAGGAAAATGTTCTACTTTGAAACCTCCCCTCAAGCATGCAGCTGCTGTCTGACACAACACGAGCCGTTTAACCGGTGAATTCACCACACAAATGAGAAGCGCGTAGATGATGAAGGAGCGAGAAAAGCCAACTGGAACCGTCTTGTTCACAGCCATTAGCTGAAGCAGCGTCCCTTCAGCTAGCCGCAGTTGATGGCTCTCACGCACGCTTAAAAGACGTGATGATGATAAATGGCACTACATGGATGTTTCACTCACTTCCTGTAACAAGCATGAGCAAAAACAGCTCTTGAGATCAACCATTGCTGTGTCCATATCTGAGACCAATAAAATCATATGACAGTATATCAGTCGGCATTTGTTTGCTAAACATATTTTATTATTTTGAGAAGAGTCCTTCATGGCTGAACAGTAAGGATCGCCCACTTTCTCATGGCAAGTAAAATGCTACTTCAGGCAAGTAGATCTAATTATTTATTTATTTTTTACCACTTGAACAAACAGAAAAGTGATAAACAAAGAACTAAACTACGAAGCTATTTTCAATAATCGTAATTTTTCAGGCAAACATTTTTAAACCTAGTATTTTTGGTTTTTGGACTGACAGAACAAGGCATTTAAAGAAATCACCTTGGACTTTGAGAATCTGGGATGGAATATTTTTCACTATCTTCTGGCATTTTATATACAGTACAAGATTACACAAGACAATTAACGTAGCCTGTTTTGTTATTTGATTTTACTGCTAATAAATAATTTGTAACAAGGCAAGTAAAAAAAAACATGAATGTTGAACCCTGTTCTTTAAACGTTACAGATTCGTAATTTACAAATAATTTCCGAGCAATTATCCAAGAGGTTTTGGTTCAAATTAAAGAGAAAATAGAAATGTCACTGAAAGTTTTAAAGCAAGGTAAATAGCAGTAGTTATTCAATAATCATTGAAAACATTATTATCTTTGTATGTTGAATTTTAAGCTTGTCTGAAGACAAGTTTCCCATTTTTGCTATGTTGAGCAGACTGGCTGTGCACTGACTCTCTAGGATACACAAGCCATTAATTGGACCTAACTAGAAGCGGATGAAATCAACACTGTCTTCATTTTCGCAATAATGAGTTCCAAATAACATTATTTCTATTATGGTAGAAATTATTCAGAAACTAGCAGGGAAGTCTGGAGCGCAGACCTCTCTCAAGGCCATGCCCTGTCTTGCAATGTTAATGCAAGTGAAAAATAATTAGTCTATCTGCCCTGTGATGAAGATCTGCTCCAAAATTACAAGAGTTGTGCCTTGGCCCCTGGTACACCCTCCCACCACGTTTCATGAAAGTCAGGCCAGTAGTATTTCTCTAATCTTTCTGACGGACAGACAAAAAAGACGTACCCTCCTTGACGGAGGTAATTACAGCACCTTACAACATTACCAGCTACTTTACTGAAGAACTCGACCAAGATCTGCACCGATCAGGTAATTTTCAGTTAAAATAGAAATTTGTCAGTGCTCTCTGGTGGACAAACTATGTACGGGCAACACAGTTTCTAGATACATTATACAATGACGAGAGATTCTTAAGTGTGAGGAATGGAAATTTAAACATCTACATTTTAATGACAACTGGACAGATGTATATGCTGATGAAGATTGCACGATACAACTGAAAGCTCCAGAAGACTTACTAAAATGTCCTTATAGTGGGATTATTTTGTTACATACATACGATACACTGATACTTATTTGTCAGGTGCTTCAGATTTTTTGCGTTCTTTTGTCCTGACTTTATCTGTGGTGTGTTTTCATGTTGTTGTAAAGGCTAATCTAACATCTGGCCAAAGGACAAGAACTGAAAATTTGCCTTTTGGCCAACACTGACACATTAGCAGTTCCTCTTACCTGTGCCATTTATCGGTTTTGATTGTTTTGGTGGGGGCTGCAGAGAGATATCAGCTGTAGAGATATCTGCCTCCTCTTTAATAAAATGGCACTGGATGGCACTCAGCTTGTGGTGCTCAAAGTGCCAAAAAATACATTTAAAAAACTTTACAGCAATGTCTTTCCAAAAACCATGACCTGCTTACTCAAAATATTGTGCAGTTGTTGTGAGCAGTTTCATGTATGAATTATGTTCTTTCTACTGAACTACACCAACCAACCAAAGCAGGGTGGTGCATCTACTCTGGGACGAGAAGTCATAGCTCAGCCGAAGAGGACGCCATTAAATCCATGGCTGTCACAAGTAGCCCCTCGTCCATGATTTCTGGAAACAGACATTGCTGTTGAGTTTTTCAAATGTATTTTTTGGCGCTTTGAGCACCACAAGCTGAGTACCATTTAGTTCCATTATATTTGAGAGAATGCAGACATCTCTACAGCTCATATCTCCGAAACTCAGCTACTCACACCACAATAATGTAGATGGATAAACTGCACTACAGGTAAAAGACAAAACATGCATTTTTGATTTGTCTGTCAGTTTAATGTGCATTGTGTTAAATAAATAAATCTGCAATAACCTAAAAATGCCTAATAATATAGGATATCAGTTGGCCTCTGTCTTATACCAGTTTCTCACTCCTCTTTGCTATGACAAAGTAACAGAGGTAAAAATAGATATATCACGAGATAAAAGTGTCATGCAACCTTTTTATCTCACCATAGACAGAAGAGATAAAGGTCTTGTGTATGGATGCAAAGTGTCTTGCTGTAAGGCATACTGCTTTTAAACATCTACCAAAAATAGACTAATACATGAATGCAGGTCTATACATAGTTTTACACTGGCAGTGATAAAAGTTTCAAAGAGGTTCAAAGTCACAGGATTATACGTTAGTCATTGGGTCATGGTGCAGGCTGATGCCCACAAGCGTTTTCACGCACAACGAGAGGAGGTTTTTCATGGAGGCTCAATTAAGGACAGACCCACTCATTCAGAGTGAAGAGAATCAACATGCTCCAGGCACTAAAAACTGGCTTAATTTACTCACTTTATTTTCAGGAGAGAGAACACATGTACACAGCCAACACAAAACCATGTGCAGTGATACGTGCCTTCAGATCTACAGTACTCTTGCATACATAGTCACATCTACCGATATGCTTGGGGAAATACACACCAGCACATGCATGCAAGCACAAAAACACATTGTGTGTCATATATCAAGTGTTTTTAGCCTTTAATAACAGCCTACCTGCCCTGATAGTAAATAGGTCTGTCAGCAGGCAGCCTCTACATCTAGAGACGCTTTCTAAAGGTGTAAATACAAAAAAAAACCTTTGTGAAGTAATCTAACTGCATGGGAAACAGTGTGTGCATCTGTGTGTGTTCACATCTCCCACGGACTCATGGATAATTATGTGCATGTAGAAAAACATACATTTAATGACTCTGAGAGTGTCTGAAACAATGCCGTCACTGTACATATTACCTGGTGATTTTCTTGAGGGAGATTGGATGAGTTCACCCCCCGTGGGGCTGAAATGAAACTGCCTGTTCCAATTATAATAAAAAACATCAGGGAACTTTATGCAAAGGAAAAGGGTAAAATATTCAGCTTTCACAAAGGAGGCCATTCTGCAAAAGAGCCCAACTGTAAAATGAATCACAAAAACCAGCGTGTTTAAAAGTCTGATGCTAAGAAAAAAAAAAAAAACCTACTTTGATCTTGTCTGTCTAACTTTTTTCATCTTCGTTAGATTACATTTCTCTCTCTGAGGTGAGCTTTTGATTTTTTTGTCTTGATTCTTTGACGGTATCTTTCTCTTTTATCCAAAATGTGGTTTACGGGTAGGTGAGTCGATATGAAAAGAGAATTGAATTTTAAAATGCACAGTGTAATTATGCTGAGATACTAATCCAATCTTTGTCATGTAGATACTTCAAAAAGAGTCTTATTTTAATCACATACAGTGGATACAGATGTGATGCTGGACACTGTGGGAGCAGCTGCTAAATGACAATTTACTGTGTCTGGGTTATATATAAAGACGACATAATAATGACAGTAAAAACATAAAACAATGTCTAGATGTACATCCTGATGATATTTAGAAATTCAAAATGGTTAATTAATTGCTAGATGCTTTAATGTAGAATTCCTACAGATATTCCCAATTAAAAGGGACCTATTATGCTCATTTCCAGCTCTATACTATACATTCTCCAATTTCAGCTAAAGCTGACAATACAGATGCATCAGTTCGTATCATTCTGGGACTCCACAAGAGTAGCTTTGCATGACTCACAATTAAAAAAACATCCTTATTTATGTTGCACTGGCTTTTTATGCAGCCTCTCTATTCATCCTCTGTGTGAAACCAGCTGTTTTAGCTTCTGTCTCTTTAAAGCTCCTCTCTCTAACAGCTCACTTTCCTCTGACTGGTCGACGTCCTGGAAGCCTGCTGAGGAGCAGGAGCGTCTCTTCTCTTCTTGACATCTGTAAAACTTTTGTCAGGACACTTAAAACTGCAAACTAGGTCAGTTACGACTCTATCTATTATGAATTTTTGATCCACTGAGTCTTTCCTCGAGCCAAAAAAAAAGCAATTTAAAAATCTGTGAGGTCATCACAATGTAAAGTCTGTGGGCCGAGCTCACAGGAACTCGTAGGCAGGGGTAAGGGAGGAAACACTACTGCTCATATTCAGTGGGCCATATAACCATTTTGACGTACAGCTTTTTTGGGTTATGTGCCAGGTGAGCAACTGTCATTGGACTGAATGGGTGCTAACACTGCATTCACCAGCTAGTTCCTTGCAATATATCTATGGCACAGCTTCACATCGCTAGACACTGCTTAGCAGAATATTGGCTGATCCTCACTGATTACTGTACAAAACTTTATTGATCGGAATATGAATTATATTTCACAGAAAATATGTTCTAGTTTCCTGATTGCCAGACAAGTTTTACATGTTTTTAGTGACTATTTTAGCAACTTGTTAGCTAGTTAGTTCAGTCTGGCTGGCCTGGCTATGTGAGTCTATAGCCCCCAGTTCTTCTGAGCACTGTCTTAGCATGGAAAATAGTGATACAAGATGCTGAATGTTGTTAATTTACTGTTTACCAGACCACAAATTAGACAAGAATTAGGTTGGAAAAACCACAGAGGCAGCTGGAGTCTTTCTGGGGACTTATTACTGTTTACACAACTTTGTAACTTTAATCTCTGATTTTGGTGAAACCAGATCATATTTTTACGGATGAAATATTTTCTGGTTTTCCCTCCGATGCCCTCTGGCTTGTCTGCATCCATTTTCAGTGATTTGAAAATAAGAAAAAGCATATTAGGTCTCCTTTAAATGTAGTTATTGAGGAGCACGCTCAGCCTCTCTACACATCTTGGGCGAACAAAGTCAATGTCAGATATTGAAAGAAACATCTTGATGGGAACATTAGCTATTTGAAAAATACTAATAGCATTCTACTGAGCTTGCTTCCCTTTTCCTAATACCCCCAGAGTCAAAAAACATTTACAGACTATTACCATTACATTGGAGCCTCATCTTTCACAAATATCCCCCAAAGGTACAAACAAACATTCATGCGTGCATACAAACAAACACCATGCTCCAGTGGAATGTATTTGATACATATACACACAAGCAAAGGGGAAAAGTAGAGAGAGAAAATGGAAACATATGGCAGATGAGTACAAAATATCTATATAGTCTGAGTTAAATGTGAGTGGAAGGAAAAAATATATTCTGCATATTGCAAAAACAATGTCGCACACCTCAGATTTTCAAGTCAAGGAGGACAAGATAATCACATTTCAGTTGTTTGGCTCACATCATTAAAGATAAATCATTTGACTATTGTGATATGAGCCAAATAAACAAGTGAAATCTGAGTTGTGCTCCTTCACTAGAACACCTGAGTTGTGTTGCCTTCTCAACTGTTTGGAATATGCTCTTTCTTTTTAAAAACCTTTTTTTATTTTTCAGATCACATCTCAAATTTCTTAAATTACTGCCTTTAAATCTGGGCATTTATATGGGTGATATTGCTGCGTTTTACAGTCGACTTAACTTAAGAAACACAGACAATAGGAAGTAAAAAAAAAAAGCCTGGTGCTACAGACTACTATTGTTGGATTAGTGGACCAGTCTAGTCACTAATTTGTGGTTAATTAGAGCTGTAGTGGGCAGTTTATATTTGGTGTCACTTGACAAAAATTTGTTTTAGCATACATTAATTCAAATGATCTGAGAGAAAACTACACTTCTGCATCTTCTCTTCGCTCTAGTTTCAGGCTTTAGAAAATCTAGCCTGTGACAGGAGCCAATCACACAAAGTGATTACTGCCACTTTGGGTCGGTGGTACAGAACCGAAAGCACAGGGATTTGACAACCTGGGATTGAGACTCAACAATCAACTATCTTTTTCCAGAATGGCTTACTGCACCTTAAACAGCAACCTTTGCTTTCCTGGCCTCGCTCCTAATCTCTTATTCCTTGACATGTACCTCAAACCGATTCTGCCACTAGCTAGCCTTGTTTGTTTTCAGCAAAAATAGCTAGCTAACTAGCACTCCAGGATAGAGTTTCCCTGGGGCTGAATCCTTCCAATACCCCGAGATACCAACTTGCTGTGTCAGTTGTACTCTGCCACTTCACAGACTGACCTTTTAGACCTAATATGATGCCGTGAAGATTGCCAGCTGCTCCCACGGAAGCAACTAACCTCAAGAAGGATGTCTGTTGACTCTCAGATGAGCTGAAAAAGACGGATATTCTCCGGCCCAGCTTCATCGACGTGGCCTCTGCCCAGGCTAAAGAGATACTGGCACTGATCTCAGCTATCACAGGGTGTGCAGTGTGATCTTTAGACTAGAACTCATTGTACAAACCCCAACAACATAGCGAGCCATTTCCATGATGCACCAGTGAAGCATCCTTTTCTAAAATGGACCTGTTATGGTAACTCACCGTGAACTTTTACTGCACTGAAGTGTTACGAGAGGCAAAGCGGGAATGGTGTCACTAACAATCAGGCAGTAAGGATGCAAATTTCACTTTAGGGATTACTGGGATTTGTGGTAGCAAACACCAGGTCAAAAGCTCACGCAGCAAAGGGGTTTTATGTAGCTTTGTGGCTTTATCAAGCTACGCTGACGCCTATAAACAGATGCTGATTTGAAGGCTTACTTATCCTTTCTTGTGGATTATATACTGGCCTATCTGACCTTAATATACACTTTGTAAACACTTTATTAGGTACACCCACATTGTGGAGGATAAGACCCCCTTTCCTCTGCAGAATAAACAAATTCTTGGAGGTATAAAATTAACAAGGTGCTGAAGAGGCTCATTAGGGATTTGGGGATCAGGTGTCTGTATGTTGCTATCACTACACATTCACTCTCCTGTTTCACACTCACACAGCTCTTATGTCCGTACCTGTGTCTCTCCTTCTTGCTGTTTTCCTCTGACCTCTCTCATTGGCAGCTTTGGGTTGTTTTTTTAAGTCAAAGCTGCCACTGACTGCATGACTTTTGTTTATCACTTTATTCGCTGTAAAGTCTACACAATGTGCTGTGGCAATAATAGCAACTCTGCATATTTCACACATCTTGCTGATTTTAATCTTTAGTCGAGCAGTAAGTCAACCTCTTGACCCTGTCTGCATACTTAATATATTCAGCTGCTGTCACATTATTCACTGTTTAGAAGAGCTGGCAGTTTGAGTTAACAAGCAGGTTTACCTCATAAAGAAGTCACTGACGGTATGTCGTTCAAGCAGGAGAAAAACTGTTCATTTCTATTTATTATTCTAACTACATACCAATGTGACTGTCACTCAATAAAATGTGGGAGATAAGTGTCGGGTGCAGAGGTGGCTGCATGTTTTACAGGATGTCAAGACTGGTTTCAAAAAAGGTGACTTTATCTCACTGAAGAGGCTGCTTTTTCACTTGTTCCTAAGAGATTTTAAAGGCGTAGTATGCAGGATGTCCCTAAAGGAAAAAACAATGTGACCTCACATAAAATGCCCTGCTGTCTGCCCTACTGCAACAAGTATTTATAGTACGTAATCCACTGCGATGATGTGGCTCATCCATGTGTTGTTCAAAAGTTTTGTACAACAATGGAGATCTATGGCTCAGAGCAAACAGCAGCATCAGTGTTTTGCTAATAAGTCAATACATTTTAGTAGAGGTACAACTCAACAGCACAGCATCACTACAGGTTTTCATATTAAATATTGCATTCACCCAAAATTAACATTCTGCTGATATGACAGGCTGATAAAAGGCTTTACAGTAATTATGCTCATGGGAAATGAATGTGTCTGCAGTGCAGAGGTTTTTTGAAGTGTCTGAAATAAATGACAAAGTTGCAATTTGCCATGATTATTCAATATCGGTCATGCAAGGAGGAGCCAAATCACATTCCTTAGTTACAAGAAGTTTAATTGCTATGATCCTAAAAGCTATCATCCTGATAATTATGATGAATTTGTTAAGAACAAAGAAGGCACGAGCAAAAAACAAACATACATGTTTTCATGTCTGCATCTGCCTTATGCATTATGATAAGAGTGAACATGAGCAGGCTTCAAATAAAACTCAAATATCCACACATGTAATGACAAATGCACATCTTATCTTATTACTATATATTTTTATCTTTATCTCTTTATTATTATCTGTGTTTTATTACTTACTTGTTCTGTTACTTACTGTAATTTTTATATCAGAGCATTCTCGCCAAAGCTTTTCATGCAATTGTGCATCTTGAATCTTTCTATGGTGACTAAAATCTGTTCTCTGAGAAAAATGTTGTGGTTGTGTTAATATTCAACTTTACTTTTGGAGGGAATAAATAGGGTCCCACTAGTATGAATAGGGTCACACAGGGCTCCATGGTGCCGTACAGCTTGTTCTTAGTTTTCACTGTAGGTGTGAAGAGTCGTCTTTCATGATTCCCATTCGTAGAAAACAACAAAAAGATGACAGCTTGTTATCACCACAACAGTATTAACAGCTGCTCTGAGCACATACTCCCTCCCTCGTCCATAATGATTCCTTCACCATGGATGAGTGAAAGGAGCCACGACTTGTGGGAGTGTATTGTGCTTGCAGCTCTTCAGCAAAGCTGAGTGGATGGTAGATTCACAATGGGTCGTGACGTTTCCACACCCATGAGCTTTCTCTCAAAACACGCTGTACAGAATACATTTACACCAAGCAGAGCCTCTTTGGAGGTGCTGTGTTAACATGCTCATTATCTGCAAATATGTATGTGTGAATATTAAGCTATCCTTATAAAGACCATATTTAAAGCAAACAGTAAATGACTTGGAGAAGTTCAGTCTATGAAATATGTGCAAGGTAAAGTATTAGAAATAAAAAATGATAAAGAAACATGTGGAAAAACCCCAGAAAAGGCAATAAATTGGGTGCAAAGAAAGAATCACTATGCTCCAAAAATGACACAATATCATTACAGAAAGGAGTGAGAGTAAAGTGATGACAGGGATTTAATAATGAACAGAGCAGGAGTATTGACAAGTGGGTTCAAGAGATGCAGAAAAGGAAGAAAAAGCGTAAACAGCTAAACAAGCCCCTCTCATCCAACCGGGCGCATCATGAAACGAGATGCAGCCACTGAATGCCTCCCTTCCCACACACTGCTCATGATCACAGCTTCTCTCTGAATAAATGTGTGTGTAGGTGTGTGTATCTGTGTGTTTTAGCAGTTAGGGGACCCACAGGAGATTAACATCCCCGTTGGATTATGGAAGGGATATGCACTGGAAAGCTTCATTAACTCTCACTGTGTGTGTGCGTGTCGCTCTTTTTCCATGGCCATGGGGCTTTTTAGACTGTTGCTTCCCGACTAAGTGCTCGCTGTCTGCCCTGTAGACATATGTCTCACTCTGGGTATGTGGTCTCTTTCCTCTCTGCGGCCCTCGGGGGTCTCAGTGAGAACAGATAAGTCAGGCTCGGGAGCAGCTCACTGTAACTATCCCTTTATGAGTCCAGAGGAGGACAGTGAAAACATTTATGAAGCGATCGCCTTCTGCAGTCCAGCTGCGATGGTAATCTCCGGTGCCTCCCCAGCTGCCGAGACACACAGTCCCTCTGAGAGACACTATGATCATGAGCAGTCAGTGAAAAGGGAGGCATCAAATATGCTGCTTCTGGTTTAAGAAGCTGCAGGCTGCATGTTGGTTTCTGTCCTGAACTGGTACCAAGGGGCAGAAAAATCCATCTGCTGAAATCTTGTCTCACTGCTGTGTCATAACCATTCACAGTAAATGAGTGGACAGAGCCACCGTAAAGCCTCTGGTTTCGCATTATGGGGATTGCTATCTTGTTTTTTTTACAACCAGAGCATGCACAGTAGTGTGGACCTGGGGAGTGACGTACTGCGACTTTGGCCGTTCTTGGTTTTGGCCTGTCTGTTCAGCAGGACATAATGACAACCTCCCTGCTTGTAGTCTTTCTTGTATTACAACTTAACAGTACAAGTAAATATGTTTCTGAAAACATTTTAACAGAGAAAGGGGCAATGCGGTAACAGAATCGTGATTCATATTTGATCACCACTGCCTAGTTTTGCAGTTTGATCTGACTTTCAGAAGCCCTGTGTGTTGCACTGGACGGACTCACTGAGAATAACATGTCAGTCACATGGTAACTCCACCCTAAAGCATACACCTGCTTTGTTGTACATTTTTACTCAAAATGGGACCATTATTTACAAAATGAACATTGTGTTGTATTGAAGAAACTAGTGACTGAGATCATAAACTCATTAGGAAACTATGAGAAGTGAGAGGTAGAGTCATTTTCTCATAAGACTCCATACAATCTGACTTCTTTTTGCAACCAGCAGAGCAGCCCCCTACTGGCCATTAGAAAGAATGCTGGTTCAAGGCACTTCCACACTGGCTTTACTTTTCAGCACCAGACACTCCATCCACTTCTTCCTCTACCTCTTCCTGTCTATGGTCATTATGTGGAGTCAGGAGTTAGGAGAGTGGCCTAGTGGACAGTTTTTCTGCCCTTCTCACTGTCTTATTCACCTCTTTTAGAAAATCACCTTAGCTCTCCGGTGGTCTGTCCTCTCTTATTTGCCGCTCTCATTTTTCATTATCTCCTAGTTGTCATTTTCACCATCTCCTTTTATCTCTCTGACAGGGTTTTCATTTTCTTTCTTTCGCTGAAGATTTTCTTTATCCCTAAAAGCCTTTTTTCCCACTCTGCAGGGCAAATCTGTTCTTCCAGAGATGTGCTGTATAATGACGTATCTGTGACTGGCTGATTCTCGGATTCACCTACTGTACAGATGGAGCGACTGAATTTTCTCTCTGCTATGTTCATTGCCTGCTTTCTCTCTCTTTCTGTGGCAGCAGCCCTGTTGTCCCCTCCGCTCTCACCCTATGGAAGTAAAGCCATAACCTCCATTTGCACAGGTTAATGTGCAGCCACCTCAACATGAACACAAAACCAATACCAGGGCTTCTTGCGTGGGTGATCGCTCACTCTCTCCCCCTCTGCCGTCTCTTGCCTTCCTTTATTCCTTCTCTGTCCCTGCTTCTCTCCCTCTCTCCACCTTGTAAATTGGACTCTGGCAACATTACGATGCTTTTCTCATTATTCCCATCACTCTGGCCAAATTGCCTTGTCTTTCAGGACCATTGGGCTCTGCTCATTGGCTGCTCCCGCAACCAGAGGGCTACACAAGTCTTTTCCTCTGTCTCAGGGCTGTTTCAGAGCAAAGATGGGACCGAGAAATGAATTCCATTCTACAGCAAATAATACAACCTCAGGCCACTGATGACTGCCTGCTCCATGCTGCACACTGTGACCAATTTATCCAGGAAGATGTAAACAAATGTTCACAGGAGGCACCATGATAACATGCAGTTAAGAAGTGCTAAACAGCAGTCGATCTTCTGAGAGCATTTATCTTTTAATCTATATTCAGATTTTTCGTTTTTAATTGCAGGACTACTTTCACTACTTTTTCCTGCTAATTACCAGTTAGGAATGGAATTGGAATAAAAGTCAAGTAAAATACAAATCCTCCCATAATGCACTCTGTGGAAAAATACAATGTCTAGTGGGGGATTCTACCATTTGAGTACTCTGAGACTGTTGACGTGTTTCATTAGCTACTTGATTAGCTATCAATTTCCCATAATTGATCACAGCAAGTCTGAATTATAATATCATGTTTCCAAGTTCATTTTGAATTGTCGGTAAAAGTCATAAAGTAACCAACACCAATCAAATAACACCAACATTACCATTACTCCTACAAAGGTTCTGCTGATTGGCATACATTGACTGCAACTCTGCAATTATTCAATTGTTGAAAAAACAGTTCCAGTCACTTTTATAAATAAAGCTTTCCTCAAACACACACATACAATTTGTTGGACATGCATTGCTTGATTACTGATCACTACAGGTAAAGCTGGCAATTTTTTGTTCTTTTATTTTTATTTTAGCAAACCCCCTCAAGAGACTAAAACCAGCAATGAATTTATGCTACTAACAAGTGTCATTATATTTTACATGGCCAGTGTGGAGTTCTACAATCTGAGCCTGATACAGTACAGTGGATACAGCAGAAATTTTTATTTTGAAAGACACAGGTGTGAAATGAGCATCTTATATATCTATCCTCTGTGGTCGCAGTCTGTGAAAGATGATACATGTGAGATGACAAGTGCAACCAATTAAAGGAAGTTTGTCATTTTCATTTGTATAGTCAGTGTCACCAGCATTTGTTCGCAGCATGGTAGCAGATTGCAATTTACAGTCTGTGCACGACTCCGTAAAAGAGTACACTACTGTTTATTAAATCCAATTGACTGTTTTATTAAGGTTTATTTCACAAATACAAACACTCAAAACTCCCAAGAAAAAAATTGAGTGGCTCTTTGTTACAACCTAGATGAAGGTTGGTTTGGGATGAAGGGTTTTTTTTTTTAGGCTTTTTGGGCCTTTTTCACACCTACCTCGTTTGGTATGGACTTTTCAGTTTGATCTGAACCAAAATAACCTGCCTCTGACTTTGGTCCGGACCAAACACCCAAACCTTGGTCCAACGAAAAGAGGTGGTCTTGGTCTGGATCAAACTGAACCATGATAGTAGCTAGTAGCTAGTATAAAAACATCCTTTTGGGATGGATCAGACTTTTGCAGTTTTAATCACCAGAACCAGAAAAAGAAAAAGCAGTGCATATGAAGAACTTTGAGAGTCAAAAGAGATGTGTCAGGAGTAACACAAATGGGCAGCATTTGTCATGTGAACAGTAGCAGTAGTAGTGAATGTGTTATGAACAGCTAAGTTGTCTAAGAGAGAGAAAAAAGAGAGTATCAGATTGGTATCAATATCTGTAGATACTCAGCGTTGTGGTATCTATAGGGGACAAGACAAAGTGGTATCAAGCCATCCCTAAGTGTAGGGAGACACAGCTCATGTAGGTGATGACAGCAGTACGTAGATATGACAAAACCCAACTGAATCAAAAGTATTCAATGTAATAAAAATGTGAGCCTTGTTCAGAAGCGTGAAAGGGCTCTTGGGCTCCACTCAGGTGCTCTTTCCTGCATCTCTGGTTTGGCAATGGCAGAAAGACTATTGGTCTCATTACACATTTAAAAACAAAAAGATTAAAAGAGAGCAGACCCAAAGAAGCATTCAGACAGACACACAGACAGAATAAGAAGATATAAAAGTCAGATGACTGAGATAAAAAAGCCACCGGAGGGGAAAGACAGAAAGTGGTCGAGGGATCGAGAAGAAGGGCTCAGGAAACGGATGGACGGATGAAAGAGCGCGAGAGGACAGTTAAAAATTTAGACAGTGAAGGTAAATGCTTAAGTCTTTTTGAGTTCACCCAGCTATGAGTCAGGGGGAACTGAATGGATTTTTTTTTCTCTCTCACTGTCTGCTGCAGCTGAATACCCACTGCTCTTCTATTCTGTCCTGACACAATACATGGCTTTTAGCAAACTCATTTTCCATTTCAGAGCTGCCCGCTGGTCATTTTAGAATGGAGAGAGAAAATAAAATTATATATATATATATATATATATATACACACACACACATACAAACACACACACACACACACACATATATCTATATAGGTAGAAAAGGTAGATGGGTATATAAAGGTAGACAGTGCTAGTAAACCAATGCATGGCAATAACCAACGGAAAATGCACGCAACAGAAAAAACAATGCGTCTTTTAACTATTTTGTCAACTCACACCTGCGTACTTTTTGTCTTATTCTTTAGTATTTCTGTGTATTAGGCTCAAAACACATGTGCAAGGTTTTTAGAGAGCACTGCTACACTGCTATTTTCCAATTTGTCTCTCCACTATATGGTACCTGCATATAAAACATCAAACAGCCTGTCAGTGCCTGAGTTTGACATGCACTTGGAGTCCTCCGCCTCCCTTTCCCTTCCTTTTTCTCAATTCTCTTCATCTTCCCATATCTTTTTGCTCAGGCATGACCTAAAACAAAAAATGGACAAAAAACTTCAAAAACCTCCCTGTCTGTCACCTCATGAGCTGTTGTTGTCTGTTGGTCTTCCTCCCTTTCTAACAAGCCATTTCTCTCCTTTCATCTTCCCCTTTCAAAGGCTTCAGTTTCTTGTGGGACAGAAACGACAACATATTCTCCTTTACCTTTCAGCAAATAGGTGGGGTAAAAAAAAAAATTCAGCGTCTTCCCACCTGTGCTAGATGTCTTTCTCTTTATTCTGTGATTTAAAGGCGGGTTGAAATGACACGCAAAATGCAACAACAATCCAATACCATAAGCTGTGCGGAGACGATAAAGCAACTACGAAGGATCAAAAGGATTGACACGTTCTTCTGTTGCGGCTGTCTGTTCAATGCCACGACAGCGAGGGAAGGAGTGCTCCCGGCGCTCAGTCGGGATTGTATTCAATTACCAAATAAACAGCTCAATGGCAGAGAACCACAATAGGTGGTTATTTTAAAGCCTGTTTTATTGACAGCTATTATTATGGGTATTGGCTTGTCTTTGCAGTGACATTGTGAAACCTGTATCTAAATGTACTGTGCTCTTTGGATTGGGGAAACATAAATAACAGATTGTTGTGATAAATAACTGTCATGTTTCACAGATGCTGTTCCAGGCTTGGAGACTGGAGATTTTTGTGTTTTTCTTTCTGTAATCTTTGTGAAATATTTTCTTGGCTGATATGATCTTCATTCACTATGCTTTATCTTCAAAAACCTTTAAGAGAAAAATCTTCTGCAAGAAAATGTACTTCTTGAGACCTATTTAGATCTGTAGTACATGGCACAAGGGAATTTAGGGTGTGTCCAACTTACTTTTTAAAGAGCATAAAATCTGAATGGAGATATTAAGTTAATTAATGAAAACAGCCTCTTTAATCATTAAAGTAAATCATTAAAGAAAATAGTCATATATCAATACAATGCCAAATAAAGACATCACCTTGAGGGGTTCAACACAACTTCAAAAATGTTTTCATGATTAGAGGCTGTTTTAAGTCATTTTCTCTAGAGGAAACAGGAAAGTTTGACAGCTCTGATGGAAGTCAGGATTTATACAGCTGCTTTAACTTCAAACAATTTCATTATATGAGCTACGACTGTATGTGTGTGACACCTTGTACAAGAACACAGGAAATTAATTAACATTAGATCCTGACCCATCCTGTCAAATTTAAACAATCAGTGAAGCTGCAGCTGCTGAGCCTCATGCGTAAATGTGGCAGACACTTTGCCCTGTTTCATCCACCTGTAACCCATCTGCAATTTGTTGTGAACCCACCTATGTGGGAACATCTTACTATCGGAACAATGCATCCATTAAAAAAAGAAACTAGACCAGGCTTTTATTGGTCAATGGTGCAATTGCTTACTACTGCTTCATGATATCAGTGCGCCTGACCACACCCCATATTAAGTACATTTGCTATTCACACAACGTGGGTGCTGGGTGTAAAAATGACAACTGCTGTCGCCACTTCACACCGCATGGAAGATAGAGCCCCTAAGTGGGAAGTCAAGGAGTTAAAAAAGATGTAAAGGAAGATTTTGTTGACCGTTATTTGTAATAACCTTGCATCTACTTAAACGTATAAATTAACACAAGCTGTGTCAGGTAAATGTCACCAGTGAGCAGAGAAGGAGTAGTTGTACACAAGCAAATCTTTTCTTACAATTGGTGTTTGAACTGGAACTACCAAAATATTGGCCCGGTGGGGTCAGATTGGTTGGACCTTCATTACTGACTGAGGGCAGGTTGAGTCACACTGGTAAATTATTGATTGTGCTATGATTGGACTCGTATGGCTTTTATTATTGATTAAGCTACAAACTGTTGGGACAGATTGGCGAGCCTTTCATTACTGATCAAACTGAAGAGAGATTGGTCAAACCTCAATCATTGAAGGGATGAGAAGAGTTTGAGTTATGAAATGTAAGGCAAACAATTCAGAACAGTCAAGTCCCTTGACAATCATGTTATCAGTGTAAGTGGAAGGCCATTATTGATTGTCTTAGAGCACAACTCTGTGGGTAAGGTTTTGTCCTTGTTTAAGAAGCTGTTGGATTTACCACATTTCCACTTACCATCAAAAATGTCAAGAATTCATCTTTCTTTAAAAGTGGATTTAACCTGATTTTCTGGGAAGAGCTTGCTTTTATAGAAGCCTGGCCCTTACCTGACTTCATTGGCAACCAGTGCAAAGACAAAATGATCGAGAAATTTTATTCATTACCTTTAAGACACGTATTGGACTAGCGCCTAGCTGTATCTGAGCTTTTAAGCCCTCATGAGCCCGAGCACAGCTTGAGATCCTGAGGCAGCGCTGCTCTGGTCATTTCACAGTCTAGACAGACGAGTACGGATTATCAAGCTTTCTACATCTGGGCCTCAGCAGACTCTTTGAACAACCTGTCTGATGAGATCAAGCCAAACTCTTTAAAAACTTACTTTAAGAACTGCAATGCCTTGAACTGCAGTATGCTGTTAGCATCTGTTTTCTATTGTTCTGACTGCCCTGTGCTTTTGCAATTCAGAAACAGTGTTCTTGGTTGCGACTTGCTTTAATTTCCCTTTTAGATTAGCTTGAAAGGTAAACTTGCATTTTCTCCACTACAAGAATTTTGCCAACTGTACAGAGGGACATGCTCTTCTAAGTTGAAGCCTGCTATCACTTTGTTTCATCCGACTGTGAATTAGTTTGTCAGTTTATCTTTGTATTTCAGCTGTAGCCATATACAGTATATATTTTATAAATTCTAATTCAAGACAAACAAAGGGAAAAAATGAACAAATAAATAAAGAAACAAAGCAGGGCTTGTAAAGCTTTGTAGTCATTAAACTGCCTCCTCTGGTATTAAGGGACCTATCTAGCATTTTTATCTAAGAATACTACTTAGAAAATATGTATTATTCATGTGTGTATAGACATTATTTACTGCACCTGAACATAATCACTGTACAGAAAATCTCTCAGGCATTATCATCATAATTTAAAGGAAAGTTCAGGTTTGTAAGACGTGAGGTCAGACTGTTAAGACATCCAGTATTGATCGTGCTAACACAGGGTCAAATTGGCGAAGCTTCCAGTACAGAGGGAGGTAAGGTCAGACTGAATGGGTTATCTCGGCTACATCTCTGTACCAGGACATCAGATTGTGATGCTATCGGTTCCAGGAATAGCCCGGTGAGGAGGAGATACAAAGGTCCAGTTCATTAGCAGAGAGCCTGTCACAGTGACAGACTGCTCTGACTGTTTCCAGAAGCATGGTCTTAACCCACCAAAAGTTAGAAATAGAACAAAATCTCACCAGTAAGGGAGCAGCTATAAATATAAAAAGCATAATTAAAAGGACAGTTCCTGTTTCCGAGCGTTAATTAGACATTTCTTTGGCACTGAAACTAGTTCAGGGAAAAAATAGATGACATGGTTTGGCTGTGTGGTAATAAATGCTTCTTAAGCTTATCCAGGTGGTGGTTGCAAAAGGAAACGGAACATCGCCAAAAGATTTTTCAGCTACCACCAAAATTTTCAAAAAGTTTGACAGCACATCTTTCAGTGCTGCAGAGCTACTTTGCTCTAAAAGACCTATAAAGTGCGCCAGGCGAAGTTTTGCCAGGAGGGCCCCGCTGGTTTACTACAGAATCCAGTTCATATGTATCACCCATAGCTAAAAATATACAGATACCAATATCAGAAGTCACCGTTCAACAGAAATCATCTCATGTCAGTACGTTTGGCAACAGATTTTCACTCATATTCCAAAAGCATTCCCTGAAGCCTATCAACACCCAGTCGACATCTAGTCACACACTTTGTTCTACGGACTCATCCCTTTGTTATCACATTTTGTATATTAATATAAAGTATTTCGCTTTTAATTCAGTTTTTCAAAGCTTAATTTTGTATATAACAGATGCACATATGTACAGTTCACAGTAATCATTTGCTGTGACATAAAAAACATCTGCTCTTGTACTACCTTTCACCTGCTGTTCCACTTTCCCTACATGGGAACAATAGAAGTAAGAAACTTATTTTGATTCAAAGCAATATGCAACATGAGCATGATTTTATAATTTAACATATTTAACACCTCTTTTAATATATCACACAATACAGTCGTTTAATTGCCAGGGAACCTCCTATTCAAGTTTCATATTATTGAAGTATTTATTAAATTGCTGTGACACCAAGCAGGGCCGGGCGACATGAATAAAATCAAATATCACAATATTTTGGACCAAAGACCCTAATTGACAAAATTGTAGGGATGACCACTGGTGCTTTCACAAAGTATTAACAGAATGATATTGTTGATAAATAATCATCAGTAATGTGGGTACAATGAAAAATTGGGTAGAGAGGGCAAATAACAGCTAGAACAGTCTGGTTTGACAGGAAAAATGCAAAAGTCTGTATCTTGAGCCATTGTTTAGAAACATGTTGGTGCAACATGGCAGACTCATGGATAAAACCAGATGTAGATACCAGCGGATCATTTTAAGATAACGAAAACACAACAACTCTTATTTTAAGGTGATTATAAACGAATGAAAACATTTATATGAATAGTATATACCATTTCTGTCAATAGTTCCTTCCAAATGTTACACACTTAACCTTTAAAACCAGGAAAAGAGAACACTTAGCCTATGCCATATCACAGTAAAATGTAATCCAAAATCTAAGACGACATTTAGTCTCATATCATGATATCAGTATAATATGAATATACTGCCAAACATAAATGCTGATTTAGGACTTAATTTAGCCATACTGCCTAGGCCCACCCTACCAAACCAATGCATGTTTACAACGTTGTGTGAAATGACAAAAGAAGTTAAAAACAGCGAGTACGAAATGCATAATCCATCATATTCCAAAAGCTGTCTCAGGAAAAATGTCAGTGAAAATCCTGACATCTTAACTCCCCAGATATACACGGTGAAATCCATCTGCTGTCAGTGGAAGTTGAAAGAATTCACATTCAAAGATTTTCAAGTCGTTCTCCAGGGTCCGTCTGTCCTTGCATTGCAGTTTATTGTCTTCAGTAACGTTATGATTTCCTGTGTCATCTATTCACAATGTTTACTCCCAATAGTGGAGACGCTCTCCCAAAACTGTTGGCATATTAGAGTCACAATGTAACACTTTACCTGACTATTTGTGACAGTACTGTCAGACTATGTTTGGGTGTCAAAGATTTACACACTGGGGTCGAATTCACGGTCTCTGACTTATTCTAGATGCTGAATCCATCTGCACATTGAATTTCTGAATCCTGTCAAAATGCTCACACGTCTGATCGAATGCATGTAGACAGGGTTGTGCAGAACCCCTCTCTTCAGAATGAGGAGCTGTTTGCGTGCTCCTCTTCTGGATGCACCGCTGTCTCCTGGTGCTGATGCCATAATCAGGACTGACACAGGCACATGGACCATAATCCCCATTGATTAGAAACCTGAGATCAAAGGCTTCCACTGCTGTCACTCTCACCTTCCGTCTCCACTCTGCTTCTGCTGCTCCTTTCTTTGCTCTGCTTTTCTTCACTTGTGAATGTCTCTGAGTTTGCATGTTTGTCTTGTGTTTGAGGTTCACCTTCTCATGCTCATATTCTCACCATTTGACATCAAAGAACATCCTATCCAAAAATCATCCTTTGCACCTGTTCAAATAGCTAATGTTGACACTTAGGCTTTAATTCTGCTAATAACCAGAATCAAAGAATAACCTGGCTCATTCTGATATGAATTTTCTTCTGCGGCTTCAACCACAAGATGTTTAGTAGTTTAGCAGATTCCAAATCATGGCTGGTGCTGCAGGTATCTCAGCTTCTCACGTTTAATGACTGCAGGTATAATAAAACTGTTAAGTCAGAGGAAAGGTTAGCATTAAAAAAACAACAGTGCTGAAAAAACTGGCAGTCACCGTCTCACTTGCTCTCTTTGCTTTTCTTCCTGTCCTCCATTTACTCCATTTATTCTCTCTACTGCAATCGCCGTTTCCAAGTATTCCATTAAGGCGACGAAGATGTTATATGATCCTCCAAACAACTTCTCTTGTTCATTTAAATTCTCTTCTGTGGAAAACAAATCTATGAATATATTTGCAGACACTCCACTGCACTAGGATGTGGTCTTCGGTGTTAACCTCATATATTTAAGATCAAACCACTGACATCATAAATTTCTGAGCCTCCAGCAAAATGGAGCCATGCGCACACAAACAGCATTTCAACGCAGCACAGTCAAACCAGCTCAAACTTCCATTCATGCCTGATGATTCAAAATGTACAGAATTTGTGGTATATATAATGGAACAGTTCATATAGAAGTTAACGAAGTGCTGCAATCACATCAAAACTTTGCAGAAAAGAAAAAGCACTGCAAAAGTCGACCCTCTTCTTCTAACTCTACCCTGCAGTAACGTGAATTAACATAAAAGTGTTTTTTATTATTGTCTGTTGCCCTTTTTTTATTACAGTAGGTGAAAGGTTGCATTAAATTGCATCTAAGTAATTAATATGCACACAATTATTCCACCACAGCAAAGTGTGTGTGAATGGTCATGGAGCATAAAACTGAGAGCTCCTCCTCGCAATCCTGTTTAAAACAACTTTAAGTGTTATTTTCATTATCCAGAGAAAATTATTTTAAGAGGAGTTTTGGAGCTTGGAATGTATCCTGAGGATACCTGTGACGCTCCTGATAATCAGCATTCAAAATTAAAATCTGTGCGGAATATCTCGCCAGTCCTGTGTGTAAATAAGCACTCTAGGTCGTGTACCTGTGCTGTCAGATCCCAAGGCTGAAAATTTAATTAAGTGATGAACATACCCTTGCTGGTTAACCCATGCATAATTAGGCAGAGCAGTGTAGCATATTCCAAAATCAGAGAGTGCAGATGAAATGTACATATCGTTTCTAAGGCTGCAATGCATTCACCAAAAAGAATGACTCAGTAGTCTAACAGAAATTGTCATAAATGCACTGAAAGGTTTATTTTGTTTGCACTACAATATATTTATACGATATGAAAATGTAAATCATAGGGAAAGTGACTGGTGGTTTAAAGGGCAACTCCATCTGTGTTCTTTTACAGGTTTTTCAAATGGAAACTCCCACTGAGCTGCTAACAACAGCTGTGTAAGTTAGAGCATTAATGTCCTCCCCCTCAACCTAGGGGTTCATACTGTATGTAACAATGTAATCATGGAGAAACCTGCATCAGGTCACATGGAAAACATATTCAGAAGCTACAGAATAATCTAAAAACCTCAGACCACCATTTACATGACTTTAGTTAGCTCTGTTTGTGCACCTTGTACACTACACAGTAACACTTGGGATTCTGATAAGAGCCGGTCCAAGCAGCTGGTGGTATTTTAATTTGGTGCTAAAACAACTACAAAACACAAACCCAATCTCAGCTGCAACATCCATCTTGGCTCCAGACATGGAGCCACAAAACTTTCAAAACAGGGAAATCACACACAGAGAACGGCTTGCAAATGACATTGAGACAATGTCATCTTTGTGTCACCACAAAATTTCGAGGCCATTGGTCTGGCAATCCAAAGATTGGTGCCATTTTGTGTTGTTTTTAAACCACCTGACCCCAGATACAGTGTAAGTGTTGTTATCTATATTTACTGTTCTGACTGCAAAAAAAAGAATGCGTGCAGTTTTCTTAAAATTAGATTTGAAAAACCTTTTCTTACAATATCACAATATATTGAATCATAACCCCTGTATTGTGATACGTATTGCATCACCAGGTTATTGCCAATACTAATAATTACTGTGGGCCCTGATTCCCACCTCCATGTGCGCAGTTCTTACTGGTTATAATTTGGGGTATTATCCTTTTGATCTTGAAGTCTGAGGCATTCATGCAAAAAATACCAGCAATGAGTGATAATCATTAATCAAAGAAAAAAATCACAGAGGCCCGACTGCACAATTTAGAGACGATATCTTACTGTTCTCCAAGTAGAAAAACATTAACACATGATTACATGCTCTGTGGTGCATGTTTGCACTGGCTAATTCTTTTCAGTTTACCAAAACAATCCTTGTAAAGTCTGAATGGAAACAGTCAGTGACTCACACAGTCAACACACGATTTAATTGTACAGCATCAGTTGGTCCACAGTCAGGTACTCATATCTTGAGTTTTATCTGTCTGAGTTTGTTGCTACCCCTCACTCTGGCTGTCCAGAGAGACAGACAGATACAGGGGTGTGTGTGTGTGTGTGCATGCGTGTGTCCACCAAGTGATAGAAGAAGTGACAATGCATTTGTGTTCCTATTAGACAGCCAGTTGTGGTGATGAATACATACATGGAAATTAGCCCAAGATGAGGGCTAATTGTCTGATTAGATGTGCTTCAGGTTGATAGATGCACAATAAGCCCATGCACATAAAGCAGTCATTAAGGAACATTAGACCATTAAATTGAACATTACACTATAGCCAGGGGGGAAAATATGGATGTTCATTAATGTGTCTCAACACGTAGGAGTGAGTCTGAGTTTGTGTGTGTGCACAGTACCTTTTCTGTGAGCACTTTGTTCTCTTGTTGCCAGTCTCTCTCTGACACTGCACCTGTCCAGGAGAGGGGAGAAAAATTGAATTAGCATTATAGCAATTACACATTTGAACTGCTTTCTCCCAGACTTAAGAATACAGCAGTCCCTGGGAAGAATTTGAAATGCAAAGTGCTTGGTGGTAAAGACGCACATGCTGTAGAACTCTAACATGGCAGATGTGTTTATTACTCCCACTCACTGCATAACACAAACTGGGATGTTTGCAAACCACAGGTAGAAACATACATGTAAGCCTTATTCTGTCTTCTCCATCTCTTACAGTGTGGTATTGTTTATTTAAAGCATCAAGATGTTATTGACACTTAGATGTAAGTCAGCATCGATATTCAAAGAGTAAACAAACTACAATGCCTCTAGTATGATCATAGAGGAACAACTGGGCCCTGCAGGAAAACTTAAGACACAAACACATGCAGATTTTATACACACACAAATAAAAGCACACACATGCAAGCAAGACTGGACACACACTCACAGCATAAGTACGTACACTCTTCCCTGCTGAGACAGAACAGGACCATATCGAGGCTCTTCTATCAACACTGAAAAAGGAAAAAGTACTCGTTTGCTTTCCTCGTCTGCTGTGCTGCTGAGGGTTTTTTCTCTTGGAGGCAGCACACCTCCCGAGGCACACTCACTCGAAACACACACATGCAACACACAAAACCCGAGCCCCGTTTGCTCTTGAGGGTGTCTCGCTCACCCTCTGAGAGATAAAATGACATGCTTTGCTGGCCGGGTTGTTTTCGGCTCAGAGGAATTGCAAATTCTCTGAGAATGGTGTCATTTTCACTTGGGTTTCCTCCAGCGAAGAAGGCTGATTAAATAAACAAAGGAACTTGGCTCCACTGTTAGTTCTTCAAACATAGTAAGAGAGAAAGATACTCATCTCTGTTTGTCCTCTTCATGAGGGAAATCAACATGCTAATGTAGACTGTTTACACATTTAAGTAACATTTTCAGAATATGATTATGTATTTATTACGTATTTGATACTTTCTTGGCAGTATGAGGACTATTTGACTTAAACTCTCATATAAACCCAGAAGGCAACTGCAGTAAACAAGTTCTCCAAACTAACCAACAAATATACAACATTTTTTGTTAGTGCTGTCCAAAACAGTTACCCCACAGTTGGCTGTCGCCAAAAGGATGAATACTGTATGAATGTTTTCTGATCTGCCATCACACTGATTACAGTTTGATTAGGTTTAGGCTATTTGGGGGCAGCAAAAGGAGCTGCCAAACACTGACATGTAATAAATTTGAAAAAAGTATAAGCTGCTCAGTTTTGACAGCTTTATCGAGTTCTCTTTTATGAAATTGATTTTTAAATGTGTAAACAATCTTGCCCCAGCCGTACTTTGTCCATATGTCACAAAAACAGACTCAGACAATAGAAGCCACTAGGGGATCAGCAAATGGCAACTGCAGGGTGATACGGTGGAAAAAAACAACTTTTGGTCAGACATCCTTTGTGATAAATGGAACTTCTGGAATGCTCCACCAACATTTATAAAAGCAAAAACTGATCTGAAAACATTTAGTGAAAAGATGAAACACTGACCGAAGCAAACATTGATCACTGATTTCTGTTTATGCACTTCACTATTTATCATGTACTTAATTCTATTCATGAATTCTTGTTTTCATGTCATGACCTTTAAGCATAAAGTCCTACCCAGGGACAGGGGTTGCAAATTAGCCTAGGCTAAAAACCCCACATGCAACACATCTGTATCTTGTTACTGCCATATTCTTTTAGCATAGTTCCTGATATATGGAGTAATAAATGACTTTTAACTCAGTTTTTGGTCTCCACCAACTACTGAGAAAGGTATCTGGCTTTTTAGTTGCTAAGTGATAAACCAGCTTGTTGTTTACGTTGCCTGTCTGTTGTTTGGTGCCGAGCAGGTAGTGTACAGACCATTTTACCAATGAAAACAGCTGTTCTGCTTGGCTGCTGGAGAAGACAATGATTAAGATTGTTCCAATACCAATATCAGTATCAGTATCAGAAATGCCTCCAACATGCCTAAAATGCTGATATCCGTATCACTAAGTATGCAAGTGTATGCACTGAAACATGTTCTGTGGCACTGATTTTTCTGTATGTATTTGTTCATGTTTTACAAAGGGCTTAACTTGAGCTAGGCCACTAAACAATGACAGCAAGCATATCGCATTGTTATCTGAACCACAGTTACAGTTAATACAAAATATTGATTATAGAAGCCTCAAAGTTAGAAAACAATCATGGTCATGGTTAAAAGAAAACAATCTTGACAGTTGGAATAAAATGGGAAACTAACAGCTGCACCTTCAACCTCCTCCCTCAGAGGTTTTGCAGCCTTAATAACACTGTCCACCTATTTACAAGTGACAAACATCATTCATTATTCACACTGCAGCTAGAAGTCTTTGTCAGTTAAACATAAACATGGATGGATCAATCATCATGAAAAATGCAAAAGTATTTTTTCCTTTTGAGGACAGTCCTGTGTTAGAACATGTTGCAGTAAAACCAAGGACCATGATATGTGCTTCAAAAAGTAATAACTATCAACAATTAAAAAAAGACTATTTTCAGTCTTCTCAAAAGATAAGTGACATCAACTTTCCCAATACTCAAGCAAAGGTATTGTGAAAATTTTCAAGAAATCTGTAAAGGGCATGTAGTACTTCCTCTGTGATAATGTTTCCTCTGCACACACAGACTTCTGGGTACATGCATTCAAAAATACTTAGATACCACAATATGGAGATGCAGAGATACGGACTGAGAAAGCCATATTCTCCAGTAATTCATTCATAAACATCACAGCAGACATCTCAAAATAATTTGCATTACCGTGCACACACACAAATACACACAGGCTTTTTGTTTAACTTCTGTATGCTGTCCCACTGAGAGGAGAACGTTACAGATGGTCCTGTTTCCCTCCTCAGACAGCTTTGTAGTTGTGAACGCAACACAGTGGAAGGCTTTTGAATGTAAATCATATTATATTCCTGCAGTTTATGCTCTAACCCAGCAGCCACCGAAAAATGCTGCCATTGCAAAAAAAAATCTGAGCATAAAAAAGTAAGACAACAGAAATGAACGTGTATAATAAATCATTTGCATTCCTCCATCTTAGTTTGAGTCTAAATAAACAATAGCAGTGAGTTTTATAGAGAACGTTGGGAGAAATGGATTACTGATGGAAGTGCAATGTTCCGATGAAACAAGAATGAGAACGGAAATCATATTTTTGGCATCTTGATGTCACGAAGTCTTTGAATTCTTATAATTCACACAGCATGGTGTGAAGGAGTTGGCTGGAGGGATTTAGCGTTCTCTGTTTGCTGACGTGTTTCACAGCTCTCATCAGCTGTATGTTCAGTTGTGTAAGCAGTGGATTTAACACAATTAAAAAGTTGCCAATCAAAGTGCTCAGTAGACAGTGACATACAGTACAGTATGTAGTTTTGTATTTGATTTGAATAGCAGCAGCACTTCAATTCTTCAATTGAGGCGTATTTATTTGACTTGTATAGATAAAAGATTCGTTTCTCCCTGAGTGTAGACTTGCAGGCACTAGCATCACAAGATGACAGCAGTCTCACGTTGCTTTTTTACGTGGTACAAAACAATTTAGCAAATTTTTAACAAAATTTGACAAAAGTTCTGATCTTGGAATAAATCTTGTAGTGACTACAGCATCATCAAAGTTTTAATAATTATGTTTCTGTATGGCAGCATTATGGTTAAGGTTAGTGAAAGCTTGTGTCAATAGTCATTAGATACACAATATGTTTACAATTTAATCAAAACCACAATCTTTCCCTAACCTTAACCAGTGTGCTTTTGTTGCCAAACCCTGAGCCCAGATGGGACTCAGGATGCAAACCCCAGTCTCCGGTGTCGCAGTCCTGTGCTTTTGTACATCATCTTTTTGCCCATCTCCCAGTCACTTCAGCTCGGTTCTTAAATGTAATGCTTCATTAACTGAAAAAACATGTTGCCTCTGAACATAATCCAGATGAAGATTATATTTTTAATCACAGCTTAACTGGGAAAAACAATTTTGTACTACACTGGGCGCCAAATTCTGAAAAATATTAAGTCTCACCCCCCACCCAATAAATTATTCAGAAATAGATTATGTAATTGAAAATATCTATATTTAATAGAAGCCAACACAACTTTTGAAATAATTCACACATAAAGATAACACCTTGTGAAAGTTTTGTGTATGTTGCCCCTAATTATCCTTCTCAGTTGTCTGAACTGCTTATGTAACTTCACTGTCAAGGGGTGAAAACAGGTGATGTGTAAAAGTGCCGGGCAAGTCAATATGTGTGTGTTTGTGGCAAACACTTCATCAAAACTTGTTTAGTCATGTTACTGAGTAAATGATGTGTGCTAATTGTGTCTAATTAGATGTGCACCCTGAGATCTGACTGCATGAATGTAATTTCTCAGAGAAAGGGTTTGTGCCTCAATGAAAAATGAAGGATTTAAAAAACGCACGCACGTCTTCTCAGTCCTGGACCATAATTTGCTTCCAAAGCAGCTGTGATGTCAGAAAATAATGCTCTTGCATACTCGTCTTCAGATTTGAGGTGCGTACAGAGAAACTCACTCTTCAGCAGATGAAGGTGAAAGCAGCCTTTTAGTTTTAAACTGCAAGGTGAAGGTTACACATCCAAGCAAAGTAACAATAAACGAAACACAGTTCTGAGTGGAGGGGTTAAAGCTTAATACTTTCTGGAACGCTAGCAAATTGGCAGGCTTAGAACTGTACTCGTAAACAATTTAATTGCATATAATACCACTGAATCTCCCAAACCAAACTTAAAGCATTTTCAGACATAATATAATGTGGCTTCAAACAGTCTGAAGACCTTTTGGCATGCATTTAAATCTAAAAACACAAATAAGTTAATGTATATTATTGTCTATACTCCTACACTTCAACATAATTCCATACTGAATCTGCCCAAGCCACAACATAAATCATATCACCTTATTGAATTGAAAAAGTATGAAATATCTCAGATGATAGATAGTTGGTATTTAGTCAGGATGGCTCACAGCCACTAGTGAATTCTAGACTGTGTGTGTGTGTGTGTGTGTGTGTGTGTGTGTGTGTGTGTGTGTGTGTGTGTGTGTGTGTGTGTGTGTGTGTGTGTGTGTGTGTGTGTGACAGAGAGAAAAACAAATTGAGAGACAGAGAGACACAGATTGAAAGATGTCCTCTCTTTCTTTCTCACACACTCACACACACAGGCTCACACACTCTATTGTAGTCTACAGTGAGTTTGGATCTTGTGTGTGAATTAGGCTTGTCTCTCAGTGTGCAATTTTTTATCAGTGGACGATCCCATTTCCGTTGTGTTGATGCAGCAGATGGATTCCCTCCCACTAACCATTCATCACTTGCCACACCAAAAACCTGCCTTTGCCCCCTTTACGCCCATGAAAAATGGGTTTCAGACCATCTTTTTCCCCCAGAAAATAAAAGTCGTTTACTGTGTCATCAAACAGGTTTCATTACATGGTCCTGCTGGAGCTTTTTGAGCAGAAAAAGTTTTCATTTTATTTTGTGTCTCACAGCACAAAGTGAGAGGGAGAGGATGCCAACGGGGGAAACTTTAAATTGGTATGATCATTAGTGGACAATGAAGAAACACAAAGAGTGGAGAGAAACTTTTAATCCAAGTTATTAGTCTATAAATGCTTATTTTTACTTAAAGTAACATTGTAGAAGGATTATCCACGATCAAATAATTATCATGTTTAGCCTTGACTACTTAATTAAATATAATATTCATTTATCAACATTTATAATCACAGTAATAAAAAAGATATTGGTATTAAACATTTTGCTCAATAAGCATAAATTTTCTGTAAAATATAACTTGAATAAACAGACGATACACAATCCTTGTGGCTTTTCAAGGGTGCAGATCTCATTACAACTTAGGGGAGGGACAGTTGGACCGACTGTTTACAAGGTTCTTTATTAGCAGGAAGGTCAGCTCAATTTATGTGAATTATTAACGATAAAATACCCTCTGCTCCCAGCAGTCTTTCTATTGAGTTGACAGACAGTTGACAGACTAAACTCCATTCAAAAAGCAGATGTTTTACAGTAGGGCCACATTTTTCAGATCAGGAAGCACACCTGTGGTGTTGGTGTGCAGCAGTGAAATGGGTCCCCGTTGAAACACTTTCCCGCCGCGCACGTTCCGGATGTTGTTTGGGCTATTCACCGGTATGACGGTATATGAAAAATTCATATCATAACGAAAATAAAGACCGATTTTCGGTACGAACCGGTATACCGCACAGGCCTAGCATGTATCATACAAACTGTTGCAAAATAACCTCAAAAACTACTCAAGGAGAAATTTGAGGGAAATACTGAAGACATTAAAGAGAGAGAGGTGTCCTCTAAGAAGTTTTTTCAATTACTGTGCACAAATTTAAAAACTTTGCTGACCTTTAAATTCAGAAAAAACATAAAGCAATGTGATAAAAGCAAAGTCACTTCTTGTTTTGTGTACAAATGTGAAGTCTTTTCACTGAACTGATTTCAATACTGAGACAGCCTTGTGTTTTAAATTATTCCATGCATAATTATTCACATGATAAAGAGGGATTCAATTTAGGGAAACAGCATTCATAACTCATGGCAGCAGCGATGAGGGCAAAGGGACGTTTTTCTCTTTCTGCAGACGTAATTAGTAAATCGTTGAATATACGTAGATGTTTCAAATGTCAGGATTAATTTAGAAATCCTGTCAGTGAAAATAATAAAGCCAACATTGTAAGTGACACTGTTAACACTATGAGCTCATTTTTGGGATTGAGGGCAACTGAAAATGAGACATTTGTTATCTTTGCAGAGCAGGAAATGAAATTCTGACTTAACTATACTAATAAGGATAATACTGCTGTTGCTCAATGCCTGTGCGAACTAAAACTGTAGGGATGCACAGCTTTAAAAACTTTGATATGTAGTTTGTACTTGACAATGTTCAGTAAAAAGGAGAACTATTTTAAATATGTATGACACATTAAGTTTTTACCGGTTCTGTTCAGTTCAGGGTTTTGGAGTCGATTACAGAGGCAGCGCAGCACCTCGTCTGAAATAAAGAGCACTTCCGCCATCGACCTTTATGAAACACTTTAATGAAATATTTACGCTAAGCGTCAGCCGCAAGAAGCAGAGGTAGCGAAGGCCACATATTTAATAAGCAAGGTGCATGTTTAGACCATCACTGCATTAATAAAATGATCAGGATCTATGTGATTCAGCTCAGGAGGTGACAGTGATTGATCAATCACATTGTACATGCACTTAATAAATTAATGAGAGCGGCATGTCTCAATGTCGGCATAAATGTTGGTTCAGTCAGTCACACCACAAAGCTCTCCACTGCAGAGGAGAGTCTGAATTGAGTTAAGCTTCTAATAGTTTTTCAATTGACAATAACGCACTAATTATAATCTGCAATAACTGTAATACAATAACTGACTATTAAGTAATAACAACAAACTGTTGGGCTGTGCAGGTTCGTGCAAATGTGTAAATGCTAATATGGGAAAATAAATGAATACTTTAATGTTGTGCAATCAACATGATTAAAATTGTTTGATCCGCTGTGTGTAATTTCTTGTCACACAAATCTGACTTGTGCTAGCATGTGATCTAATCAAGTGTCTGGTGGGTTTCAGTTCTTTTCCTGGATGAATTTCAGGCTCAAGACCAGTTAACAGATGGGTGGAGCAACTGGGGACAGAAGCCGTGTCCCCAGTTGGTAAAATGCTAATTTTCCAGTCAGAGCTTAAGGGTGGGGTTCGATTAAGGTTAAAGTAAGGGTAAGAGTTAGGCAAGTAGTTATTATGGATAGGGTTACGGGAAGTCTACAGGAAATTAATGGTGATATTTCCAGCTCATTTTGATTGATTGCAGATGCCAATACTAATATATGTACATATTTTTTTCACCTAATTGCAGAGAACACCAAGTCTCTCCTGTAGTGGAATTAACATATTATTATGCCAACTCTTATCGTGATGGCACACTGGCAGTTATAAGATGTAATGCTTTTCAAAATGTCCACATTCACTGGTACAAATATTTACATTTATACCGATGACATGACAATAATATTGTGCGTCCCAAAATAAAAGTCTATGTAATGTCTCCAAAACTGACATTAAGTAAACATGTGCATATGTGTGTATGTGGGTGTGTGTGTAACTCTGTCTATGCAAATGTTTTCTAGAGTATAACTTCAGCACATATAAGTCAGTATGCTAAATGTTGCTGCAGGGATGTTTACATGGGTATTGCTGAACTAAATTCATATAATGAGGATGCTACATTTACACACACACAGAGTATACGAGCAAACATCAGCTGAACTGAACACACAGACACACACTTAAAACCACAGACAGACATCGAGCAGACCACAGGTCTCAGGCTCAATAAACCCTCTGAATCACTGGGCCTTCATGTTGGACTTTTAATTATGACAGTAATCGATCCCACAGAGGCAGACAGAAGGAGAGATGGGCAAAGAAACTGAGAGACAAGGTGACAGGCAGCCTGAGAGAAAGTCAACAGGAGAGCACGCAGGCCAAGTAAACGAGTGGGCGAGTTGACAGCGCAGATCCACCACCGGCTATCTGATGAATCAGCATGTGAAACAACAAATTAAAAGCCTATGAATCAATCTTTCAGAAATGCAGGTTACAAAGTAAAAGCCTTAAAGTGGAGATCCATAAAACAAAGCACACAGGTGCTGAGGTAATGGCAGATTCATATTAATAATCCATAATTTACATGCTGTTATGTTTACACAAAGTAACAAATAAATGTCACTCAACTACAAAATGAGTCATATAAATCCCACAGTGTGAGATATCATTACTTGACACAGCAACAATAGCCAAGCCAACATGCTTGATGCTTATGGGTATATTATGGGAACCATTAGTTAGCCTCACTGAGGCTTGTCAGCACTATAGGGAAAATGTCTTTGAGCAATCAGCACAAGTAATTAAGCACGAGACAATTTAAATACAAGTGAAATCAGTCACTTAAAGGGTAACTTGAACCTGGGCCCTATTTTCCCATGTTTTTGTGTCTAATGGGGACAACAATTTTTGAAACTGGTTCAGTATTGAGAGAGCACTGCAGCTGGTAGCCAGAAAACTGAGCTGCAATGTAGTCCCTATGGGCAACTGTGTGTTGTCATAGTTAGTCCATTATCAGTTCTTGCTTTTGCCACTGACCAGCTCAAAATGTTATACCAAGTGTCTGACAGCATTATGGAAAGTATCATCACAGAAAGAAACCAGTTTTTAAAGAATAATACACATTCTTTAACCAGAAACAGCTGTTTCATTGCTCTCACAAAACTAACGAGACTCCCTTTGCAAAACTGCAGTTCTTTCATCGTCATCATTGTCATCCTCATACAAAGATTCACACGTTTACAAAGAATGAAGAGACAGAAATAAAGATCTTAGAGATAGCAGTTGCATAAAGTACAAAAACAAACAACCTGAATAAAACATCCGGGCTCACCTCTCCACTGCTCCACCAAACACCAGCGCTGGTTTGGTCAAAATAAACCCTTAACTTACTGCATTAGATGTGAAAATATTCTCCCACTCATCTACCAGTATTTTCACATCTAACTTGTTTGAATGCAGATGATGACAACACTGTTAAAAATTACAGTTTTGCAAAGGGAGTCTGGTTAGTTTAGTGAGGGCAATAATGTAACATGTCTTACTCTTAAAAAAAAAGGTCTCTCTCTGTGGTGACCCTCACTTGATCTCGAGGGGGAATGGGACGTAAACAATGGAGGCAGATGTGGCAGAACAACTTGCTGTGGTAAAATTAATGCTTTAAAGTGCAAAAAACAAAACGGGGGCTAAAATGTTTACTGTTTTTTTTTCAGTCTCTTTCACTTCTGCACTGACATAATGATCCAGATTTTAACTCACAAATATGAAACATGTCTGAAAATTATCGGGGCTACGAGTCTAGGAGCAGTAAATCTGGATCTCCCCTCCTCCAATTCTCAGGAGGGGTGAATCTGAGGTAAATCGGCCCAAGCTCCTGTAGCCTGAGCCCAGCTTTATTTTCACACCTGCTGCCTGCAGTCTCCCTCAATACTGGACCAATTTCAAAAATTGGTGCTTCCATTAGTCACTTAGGCCACAAAAACATCAGAAAATATGGCTCAGGTTCAAAAATATCAAAGTTAACCTACAGTCTTCCTTAAAGTCAACTTGTTGAGGGCACCAAGACATGTTCACTTCAATCAAAATTAAAAAGCAATAACCTAAAGGGCATCAGCTAATTGAATGTGCACAGTAACAAAGAGTGAAGATATTCTGCCTCACTGAAAGGATTCCACAGTACCAAGATGGACATTTGACTTTTCTTTTTTCTCTCTTTTTTTCCTCTTTTCGTTTCGTCTCAGGCTCTGAAGTCCCTGCTCTCTAAAGTGCTCTTATATCACCGAGTGTCAGACAGAGGTCAATATACTAGTTATTTAACTTGTCAAACCAGCTCAAACACCTTTTGAGCAGGTAAATACTTAAGATGAAAAGACCCATTTACCTTTCACAGCCACGACATCATAAAAAATGCAGGACTTAACATGTGACATTTAGTAGTTTTTGGTTTTTCAGGCCTATTAGGTTTGGAAATACGACTCTACATTTAAGGCTTCAGGCTGTGTTTCTCCTGCTGCTTTGGATGAACTGAAGTGTATCAACCAAAGGGGTGTGCAGAAGAATTAACAGCTGAAATAGTGTGCTACATATCAATATTTCAACCAACAACAAAGAAACAGAATAACAAGCAATCTGTAGGTGAGTCTAGCAGCATTTTTACAAGCACATGCAAATGTATTAATTTTCCTATGGGTCTTGCTTATATAAAACAAGACCTACTCACAATGTACAAGTCTACAGTTGTGTTCTTTTTAGTACTGCCATCAGCAAACTAATTGTTACGCTGTGAAATGTGATGAGCACCTTTAAGCATAACATCTGTATAAATTGATGTATTTCTTTGCACCTTCTTTGTTCACCTCGCTGCTGTCTGGCAAGAGATATAGAAATACCCACTGCTGTACCGCCAGACTATAAAACAGCTTTTTCCACAAGATGTGAATCTTATAAATTCCTTCTTCTCACTCTGTTTGTGAAGATTCTCAGTCATCCAAGTCATTATATTCGTAGAAAAGGTTTTCGTAGGCAACCTTTCACACCTTCACCCTAACGGTTCACTCAGTGGAGGGGTGGGTACATGAGTCACAGGCCTCAAGGTGTTAATGACCCCACAGAGGTTAAATACCTGGAACTCCTCAGTAGTCTTTCAGAACTGAAGAAGCTTGCTGGATGAGAGGCGAAACGACTTCAAGAGTCCAGTTGCCTTTTCTACAAATCCTTCTCACTTCATCAAAATCACCAGCATCACCAGCATCTATCTGGGTTTTTTTTGGCATTTGTTGAATAACAGCTGTGCGTACGTCTGACCAGGTAGATGATAAATAACAAAATAAAGAGACCGAAGAGCTGAAAAAGGCAAGGAACGAAGCTGGCTGGCTGTCATTACTTCCAATGTGTCTCCATCTTATTTTTAACCTTACTCCTCTATCCTGTCCATCTCTTTCTGCCAACTAACACTTTGTCCATCCAGCACATCAAAATTCACAACAAAATCTGTTTGAAACAATTTGTTTTGCCACAGTAATACTGATGTCAAACCTTCACCGATGTGTCTTTGTCGAGTATTTTACAACAGCTTTGTACGTGTTCTGTCATAGTCAAGGACCAGAGCCTATTTTATAATAAAGAGCATGTCAAGTTAGTTTGAGTTGCAAAGTATTTGCATACTCCCACCTTAAAAGCACTGTACACGGGGTTTATGGAGAAAAAAAAAAAAAAAGAGGAGGAGTGTCACTTTGCTCTCTTTTGGCTGCACTAGTAACACACACCATTTCGTCCACTCACCACATATACTGCATATTGCACACCTTATATTACACACTGAATTCCCACTGCCCTCCATCATTCAGTCTTTCTCGCTACATCTATCTGTCTTGTGCACACACACACACACACACACACACACACACACACACACATTTATCAGCCTTTCAAGGCAGCACAGTGCTGGTCAGAGCAGTGCAGAGAGGTTAGAGCTGCAGGTCTGGCCACGGATATCCTGCAGGATGACTGGGATTGTGAAGAGAGCGTGAGAGAGAGGTGGAGAGCACCACTCAATCAATTTCTATTGAATCTCACTCCAGTGGGAACATGATAAGCGATGCAGACCTAAGGGATATAACAAGCCAGTGAATTTCTTTATATTTGAAGGAAAACAGCCAACTGGGCTCACGCTAAATGGTGAAATTGCTTCGCAGTACTCTATCTGACAGTTGGAGGATTTGATTAAATAAAGATTTCATGAAGCCATGAGATTCTTTTATTAGTTAATTCTAATAATTAGATCAATTCCAGATCTAAAATTATATTCAGCAAGATGTGAACTTAAAAAGAGCAATGAAAAGTGTAGTATAATAAACACAAAACTGTACCCTTGTTAAGCACTTTATGACATTCAGATAGTAAGTAAACATTGAGATGTATAGTGTGCCCCATTTTGGCCAATTTTCCTCACCACAGAACACTTATTAGAGCAGTCAGAGAAGTAAAAATACGCTGAACCTTAGTGGAATGAGGAATTAGAGGCTCTGTGGCAACAAATTACAGAGAAAAGACTCCTTAAGTGCAAAGAAAACAAGAAAACCAAAAGAAGATGGGGAAGGCATTTTAAACGCTTTCAAATGCGCTGAAAGTTATGTAAATGCAGGTTTAACCACGGATGCACTTTGCATGTTGAGCAGGTACAAATGTAAAACCAACAACAATGCTGGCATGAAATTAGTAAATTAGGTCCCAGGAAGGTTAATCGTATTCCAAATGCAGCAGAATTAGAAAACGTAAGTGTAGCTCTAATGGCAGTGCAGTATTACAATACTGAGAAATTCAGTGTTCAAGTGGTAATATTTCATTGTTTAATCACATTTAAAAGATGGGTATTTTTAAAATGGAAATCAGTGAAATGAATAATGACTGCTACAGCTGAAATTATAAAGATGCAGAGGTTTTAAATCCTATAAACTTTATATTTTTGAGTAATCCAGACTCAGAATCTGAACTGTAGAAAAAAAAACTAAACAGAACCAGACTATTGCAAATTAAATTTACACCACATTCATAGGCTTGCTGAAATTCAATTTGTGGCCAGCCAGGTGTGACTGAATCATGAAACATGGCTGCATTCACACGATCAGTCTTCATCGCTGATGCTGCCTGATTCAACAAACAAATGGACACAATATATTCTGTCTTGCTTGTTTTGGTTTTATACAGGAAAAGCAGATTAGTTAAGTACACATCCATACCTATCGCATTATCAGAGCAACCAACTGTGATAGATTAATGATGCCTGAACACACAAATTCAACCTGAACAAATCCAGTCCTTGAGGATTTTTTTTTTTCATACTCTGTGTTGTGCATCCAAAAATACGGCACATTTGTAAACCAGAAACTGAATGTATGAACCCATATCTAATGATTAAATGATTAGTCAAGCTACAAAAAAAGATTGCCAACTATTTTGATAATGATTTGAGTCATTCTTTAAGCAAAAATGCCAAATATCTGCTGGTTGCAGCTTCACAAATGCTCTAATTTGATGCTTTTCATTTCTATGATTGTTAACTCAGTATACATCTTATGGGGTTTGGCTGGACAAAACAAGACATCTGAAGACATCACCTTGGGCTCTGGGAAGCTGTGATGAGCATTTGTCATTATTTTCCATAACTTTATATACACAAATGAAAAGTTTTAACTAAATCTCACTGCCTAAAATAACTCTTGTGGTGGACTCCTGAAAGGTCTTGATCTATATTTTGTTGTTTCCAGCTTGTTTCCACTGTGGAATTAGTTCTGCAATACCTCAAAACTGCCATAAAGCCCTAAATCCCTAAATTGACTGTAAGGTACTACAGAAAGACAGATGCATGTTCAACTGTATGAGTCCTGCATATGAACTATATCCTTTTCTTTTGAATAACAGACCTTCCAATAATCTCAGCAGATGGTTCTGCTTGCCGATGAGCAAAACTGCCTTTGGAAAGTAAGAGGGCGCTTTGATAAAAGTTTTTCTATTACCTCAGTTATTCAAGCAAAACCGGTGAATCAACTCTGCATGTTTCACTGATTCCCGGGAACCCTTTCATACGTTTAACAGTCATCTGCTAGAATACAGATTAAATATTTTCAGCCAGTAAGTCAATAAGGGTTTCTATAAGAAGTGATGTGAGGCCAGGGTGTGCGCTCTCTCCAGTATCGTCTTCAGTATGTATAGGGTATATTATTACAGTATATGCTGTGTATATAGGGAATGTAGTGGTTTTGTGTTAATCTTAATCATACTTCAATAAAAATACTACATGTATAGATTTATTTATGTTTTACTCTGGCTAACAATGCTGTCATATAGTCAGCAGCAACACACATGGACCAGTTCACACCACAGCCACACCGCAACACTACCCGGAATATATGGTATGAAGATCGATGCACGTAATGCAGACCAAAGTTCTCAAATGCGAGTTCTGCCCAAAAACTTTTAGCTGTACACCGTTAGCAACATGAGCTGAGAAGAGCACATCAAGCTGAATGGCGTGCAAGTCAGTCACGCTATGATGATGAGGGCAAATAAAAAGTCACAGCTGGAAGACCTCTTTGTGTCCTTTAAATCAGTTCTTTTCGATCACTTTGGGTTCTGAGTCAGCTACAGGTTTATGATGTTTTGAGTTCTGGATAAGGTGAGGATGGTGCGTCAGCAATGCTGTACAGCTGTGAATGGAAACACAGTGAAAATGGTAATTTTACTGTTTAATACAGTGCTGTACATAAATGTTTGGGTGCTTTTAATATTTAAATGAAGCCGAGGTGAAAATAATTTATACACTCCTAATGCATAAGTTTTCTTTTTCATTCTTCTACTAATTTTGTGTTGTCAAGTTTTATAACATCAGAGATGCTTTTCAGTTTTATAGCCTATTATGACCTGTTGTCTTTTTGTGTCTGCTCAGTGACAGTGTAATGTTTGAATGTTTCTTATTTTTATCATAACAGTAGTATAGACAAATCTGACAGCCAGTCGCGGCACCAGTATTATTGCGGTGACATGTTGTAATGTCTGTCAAACTCGGTGTTTGCTGGTCATGTCTAAAAGACATCTTGCATGGACCTGATACTTCACTGAAGCATGAATACATTAGGCTACATTATGTGGGCCACAACACAGTTTTAAAAGCTGCACATTCATGACAAAATTGTCTCTATTTTGAGTTGATCCACTCGTTAAAGAATAGTATATTTTATGACAGCCCGTGCAAGTGTGACTCACGAGCCTGAAACTATCTTGAGGTTCTTCTCTTTTCTGGACGTGACGTCAGGCAGCCTGGCCCAGTTAGAGACATCTCTGCTCGTGAAATTGACCCTAACGATTCAGAAGTGAACTCAGATTCAAAATATCCAAATGTTATCTTCTAAAAACCAGACAAAAATGTGGACTTTTTTTTTTTTTAATCTCTCCCTGCCTCGCTCACTCTGCCAGGTTGCCTATTTCTGTGCTGTCATCTTGCTTCAGTGATATTTGTTATACAGAGAACAGAGATCAAGAGTGCTTCTGCATTGATTCTTTTGCTTTGTTATGACACTAAATTCTGCTTCAGTGCTCTCTGTTAGATGAACAAGTCACACATGTACTCACACTGCACACACACACGTGCACAATGACACACTATGACAGATAGCTATGTGCACATAACTTGATACAAGATAATTTGTTATTTTGAGACTATCGATTTGTGAGTTATGCAATGAAACAAGTCTCTTTCAGAAGCATCCCTGCAGCAATCAATTGTAACATGCTCTCCCATTCATTGCATTCTAATGATGTGATCAATACATCTTCTAGGATGCTGACTACACAGAAATACAGCGTTATTATGCAGAGAAGAATATGAAAATACAACAAAAAAGACAAATATGACAAGAACACTACCCTGAGATGACATTGTTTTATATGTAAGGTTCCTGAGACTGTGGAAACACACGGCTACCATGAATATCATCCATCATCCAAACATGGAGAAAAAACACGAATACATTATTCTATTTTTAGGGAAGTACTTCTACATTGTGGGGTCATGCTATATGCCTCCATTATCTTGCAACAAAAAAATCAGGTTGATATGTAAGGCAACGAATTATCCTATCAGCAGGGAACATCATTTACAGACGGGGTCACAAGTAATGGAAAGTCATTTTCACCAGGGGCTGTTTTCCATGTAGGATAGCTACCGTGCTGCCAGCTCAACTAGGACAAATGGCTGCCTCTCGCCCAAATCACTACAGTAACCTAGACTAAGTAGCTAAGTAGCCCCAGCTGAGGACTTTGGATGCCTAAATGCTTCCCTTGGCCATAGCCACAGTGCTGTCGGAACAACTCGCAGTGCGAATTGCCCAGCAAGCAAGTTGTGAACATCAGGTTTCATTAAGCCCTGATTTTCATCAATCTCTGCTTGAATTTGTGTGTATTTTTCAGTTAGAGGGAGTTCAGGAATACAAGGCTTTATTGACTTAACATTAATCAAATCTTTGCATGGATTAGGATTAATGTCCAATAAACAAAGAAGCTCTCAGTGAGGGGGAAAAAAACCTCCACTGGTTCTTGATACTGGTAATGCTTTAAAAAGTGACCGGGATAGACATTCACACATCAGTGTCAGGAGCTGGAACAGTAAGCAGTGGTTCAGACCAAAAACAGCCCTTTAGATCTGCGAGTTTGAAGGCTTCTCAGATGCCAAAACATTTTAAACATAGTGGTTTATAATACTGAGACAGGATTTTACAACACCGGAAAGTTATTTAAGGCAGCAGTTATTTAATCTATGGACTGTTTACCATGCGATCGTGAACAGTCAATATTGCATTCTCGTTACAATGAACTATACCAGTAATGTGTGCTTGCTTGTATTTACAGTGGCCGCTGGATGACTAATGAGCGACTGGCTCCAACACGAGAGAGAGAGTAGATAAGGCATTTTATTTGTTATTGCAGGCATAAAATGAAATTATGTTTGGGAACTCTCAGATATCAGGAGTGGTAAAAAAAACAAGATAAAAAAACAAGATAAATATGATGAGATAGCGTCTTCTATCAATATGTAATGAATTAAGGCACTTACAGGAGGCAAGTAAACAGGAGAAGAAGAGGTGGAAAACTGAAAGCCAATTTAAATAGATGTTGAAGTTGTCTTGTGCATCAAAAACTGAGTAAATAATAGAAAAAATAAAACACACTGTGGCTTAACTTAAATCAGTAATATTAAACGGAACAATTGGAAACATTCAGAAATAGTCTTTCTGATTAACCATGTTTTGTACTGCTGCTTTATTGATGTCATTACTGTGATTCATTAAATGTCACGCCATACGCCTGCAGGAAAGTCCCATATGTAAGTTGTACTGTAGGAAGTAAAGACATGAAAAAAAATCTATGTCAAGACCAGTGAGACCTGCAGGAGTCCCACAGTTACACAGACCTATAACTAGGCCTTTAAAGTAAACTTTGAAGTACATTTATAGGTGTCTGTGTGCATCCTTTCAAAACTTATCAGTGTCACTTAGATTACAGACTTAGTTATAAGTTGGCTCTGTGAACTTTAAAAGTGATACTCAAGCTTTGCCATTAGTGGAAAATAAAACTTTGATTGAAGACAAATTAGCAGCAGTTTCACTGACAGAGAAAGTTTGAAGTCTCTTGACGTGATGCAACTGTAATGAGTTTTCTTGTACCTCACAAATGATGATGACAGCGGTGACTGGTGATGCATTAACACCACACTGGGCATCTTAATTAGAAACAATAATTAAATGGGCTTAAGTTAATTTTTTTAGACCTCGACAGTCAGGGTGTGGATGTTGCAGACAAAAAGCTACACAAAAGTTAATTTTGTCTTTGGCATAACTTCCTTGTAAATGCCCAACTTCATATTCTGCATGACAAACACCCCATTCCTATTCACTGTAATTTACTGTTTTATTCCAGGTATAAGGGGTATTACATGTAACAGTTTTAGTCTCAGTTAAACCTTCAAATACCATCATACAAGCCGAGCAGCTGCAAATAGCAAATTGGGCAAAACAGTAGCAATGTTTACACAGGCTATCTTTGCAGTTGTCACAAATGTCAAAACGCCAAGCCTGTCTTTCAGGGCCTCTCATCCACGGAAGACGAATAAACTGCACACAGTGTGACAGTAAATAAAGCAAATGAAAGCTTCCTTGAATTAAAAATGTGAATGGTTTTAACTAGATAATGAGAGCCTCTTAACAGTTAAGCAGTAAAGCAAGTAATTGCTTTTTCATGGACTCAAGATTTTGAATTTCTATCATGTGGTGGGACTAACAAAATCCAATCACATGGATAGCAATTAAACTCTTCAGTGAACTTCTGACATGGTTCAGTTCCAAGGTAATCACATAACTTACTGTGTGATCCATACTTAATTTCCTCCCAGGATGTCGATGATGTTTTCTGTATGTAGTGCAGCTAAAGTTTTGTTAAAAACCATGTACTGCTGGCATGTACAGCTTCTGCAACTCTATATGAGAGTTCATGACAAATCAGTTGTAGTTATTCTTGGCAGTGATCTCAGGAAAGTAATGATCACTATTACAAATTAGAGTCAAGAAGATAAAATTAGCAGAGATAATTGACAATATGTCAGTCTAACATAACGTGATATGATTTCATTCTGTAATTCTTCAACTCAGTTTGATATTAAGTATTTGTTTCATAATAGAAATCTTGTTATGTTGCACCACACAGAGAAATTACCACACTTCATATTGTGTGAATTCTAAGGTAGTTTCCTGTTTCTCTCTGTGTCCTGTTTTCTCATACATTAACATCATTTTCTTTTCTCTTTTCAGTTGAAAAGCTTCACAACTGTTAAATTAGAATGTACTTAAAGGTTAAGTATGTTTCTTCACGGATGCTGGAATTTGCTATCATGTGAGGCTCAAGATGCACTGGGCAGACTGTGGTGTTTAGGTTACATCACTGTTGTTGTTGTTGATAATATTACATATAATATACTTTGACAATATTATTTATGTGATATTCAAGGCAATAAAGGCTGTTGAATCAAACTCTCTCTTCATGTTATACTGACCTACACACACATTAGGTTATAATTAACCTTAATATTCTGCATTACCACATTTGTTTGAATGTTATTGTTGTTGTTTGTTGTCATGAAATAGATTAACTTATAAAACATTTTACAAAAAATGTGCTATGTTGAGTTGTTAGTCCTAAACAAGTGACTATACACACCGAAACAATTGTATAATACATGCTTCAGACATTACAGGATTGATAAAATATGCACATTGTTCAACAGCCTAAGCCTATCTTTATTTGATAGTTGATCGATTAAATTTTACTTGATTGATGAAATTCTTAACGACCAATTAATCGATCATCAATTAGTCGTTATCATCTGTAATCTGTATGTAGATGTTTTAAGTATATGTAGTAGGAGGGGACCACAGCGTTATTGTTGTACAAACCTGTGTTGTACAATAACAGATAAATTACCTCGATACCTTGGATTTGGACTATATAATATAATGATTTAGGTTTTATTAAAAGAAATAAATAATCATGTAATACTGGTGTTAAGAAGTCTGATGTATGTCATAAAGCTCAACCACAGAGATACTGCAGAAAAGGACATGTTATTTTAATGTTTCAGGGCCTAGAAAATAATAGATTTGTGCCCGGTCTGTGACACCGAATACAGGAGGGAACCAAGCAATCCTTTTGATTTCCTGCTGTTTCCATTTTTGATTTGGCCTGAGTCACCCTGTGACCGCTTCCATATGGTGGCCTGTCCAACAGCAAGAGCAAATTGCATTATTGGACTGGTCACAGCGAATGGTTGCTGCTAACAAGTTGCTGCTCTTCTCTGACCCCTTTCTGTGAGTGTGTGTGTTGCGGCGTTTCCTTGCGTGTCCATGTGAACGTGCATGTGCTTGTGTGTGCGTGACCCAGAGTGACTTGTTTCCAATAAGGAAATGAAATCCATTGTGGGATTTTTTTTTTTCCCCCGCCAGCGAACCATTTTCTTTTATTACTTCACCTGCACTTCCTTGAGCCACTGGGTGTGCTCCCACGCTGCAACCAACTCCCAGACAAGCATCGGCAGCATCTATCTTGTGGACAGAAGTGCTGAGTGGCTATTACTTCTCAGCAGACCACATAAAAACCACAGCAATTAAACGCTATTGGGCCATTCGACTTTGTCTTCTTAGAGGAAAAAAGGGGGAGTGAGTGAGCGGGAGAAGGAAGGCAGAGAAGAAAGTGGAGGTTAAAGAAGGAAAAAGAGAGATATCAACTGATGCTCTTTAACGGTGAGAGAGATCTTTATGTCAGTAGTTTGAAGTGGAGAAGGAGGAATTAAAGAGTGTGAAAGTAGCTGTGAAATTAGAGCCGATGAAATACAGTACCTGTTCTCAAAGGGACGTGAGAGAGCTCTTTAACTAAGGTATAATGGAAAGTAAAAGTAGACTGCAGCATGGGAGTTACAGTAAGGGCTCCACTTTTAACTAGATTTATAGTTGAAGTGATTCTGCTGGAGCTGCATTGTTGTTCCGCCCTCCAGAAGGAAGCTTAAATCATATTCGGTGCTCTTCAGACTGCTCAGCTGAGAAACACTTTTTGAGTTATGACTTTTTAAATCTATTTTGCAAAACTGAAGAAAATGGCAAAGACAGGCCAGTGCCGGTGCAGTTGCAGGATGTAGAGTAAATTTCTGGCCATCTCTGTGCGATGTGCATCGCATTTAGTGCCTGGAAGCGGGGCACAAAGATAAAAATATAAATTGGACGTCAGCGTGGATTAAAAGTGATGTTGGCCAAGCTGCTCATGAGGATCTTGTGGGGAAAATCAGATTCATTCAGTGTAACTGAGAACATTTCCTTTACCAGGATCCAAGTGCAAAAAGCCAGCAGCCCAATATAGAAAGCTCCAGTTTCAAAATGTTCTCTATTGAACTTTCAATTATTAATCTATTGGCCACAAAAATAATGTCAATACTTTGTTCTGACCCCAATCTCTGCCTTTGTCATTGTTCCACTGACCGCACTGTCACCTCGCTGCATCCCACTGACCACAGTGCTTAACAGTCAACGTGACAAGTTGACAGAATTAAACCTGGTGGAAAACTGATTAATTAATATAATGCTGGATACTCTTGGATTTTGACTGTATCAACTAGCCCTAATATTATGTAATTTGTTGGAGACAGGGTTTAAATGTGGACAACAGAACTCTGACATCAAGCACATCACTTCACTATGATTTTACTACATTTTTTAAACAGTACCATACAGCTACATTGTACTATATATCTCATTTACGCAAAATCTAAAAATAACTCAGTCAAAAAGTAAACACTGGCTAAATACTAAACTAGCCAGCACACGAGTAAAGCAACAGGTCCCAAATACTTCTACTTTCAATAAAATGTCTGACTACCTCTTGTTGCACATGGAGAATAAATTAAAGCCTTTCACATAAAGACAGAATGTTTCATTGATGCTTGGCTTTAGCTGTTAAAATCAATCAAAAGTGTCTTTAAATTAGAAAGAACATTGTTTAGCTTGAGCTTTAAAGTGGCACAAATTCTAGTAATTTCCTGTTCCCAGGCTAGAGTAATATGTGAACTGTCTGCCCTCCTTCTCCACCTGTCTAACTTAGCTCTTGTGTTCTCTGCCATCATTATGACGGTTTAATTTATCACAAGAAAAGTCAGCAAATCTAAACTAAACTTTAAGCAAACAAAGCTCTGTTTTTCTCAGTGTGATGAAGTGACAGCATTATTGCCAACACTACAGTCGATCGGGCTACTGCTGTTGCTGCCACAATGGAAAACCATCCCCATTCATCACAGCCTGTCTACGTACATTCCAAACAACTAAAAATAAACGTCTCCAACCTCTTGGTAGTCAGGCTGGGGGTGTAGGTACACAGCGCAGAAAAAAGCATGACGAGCAGTGAACTAACACTGAAAATTACAAATGGCTGCCTGTCTCATTACCCAAGCAAATCACATTAGATATCCTACGGAAGCCTAATATAGATGCTGCACTGTGTGCCCCTCTCTCATATAATCAGTCTTTCTATCCATCTTTCTCTCTGTCTATTGATAGGTCCCTTTATTTCTTTGTCTGCTTTTTTCTTGCTAACTTGTCTCTCTTCTTGCCCCTCTTTCACTTTTTGTCCCTTTGCCTTTCTGTACTTTTGTCTCTGACTAAATCGCTCCGTCTTTGTCACTTTCTCTCTCTGCTGACCAGACAGATATATTCAAATGGAAGTTAAGGACAGAGCGTTGCATTATTCAAACCCCTCACAGGAATGAGAGTTGGGAACAATGACAGCTAAATTCCCATTAAAGCAGGCCATTTGCTGAGACAACAAATCCAAAGACGGTAAAGCAGGTAAGAGGCGGCAACATTCAGGAGAGGAGTTAACACATACACACACAAGACATTCAATTTCGTCACAGAAGAACCATCTGTTTTTAATTCCCAATCACATTTTTTCTTATTAAAAGACTTTAAAGGACCAGTGTGTAGGATTTAGTGCTATCTAGCAGTGAGGTTGTAGATTGCAACCAACTCACAACCGAGTCACACCATGCCGTGATGGTTTGCATTTCCCTCTTATAATTCCCAGAGCTGTGCAGAGTCACACCCGGGAGGGACCATCTCTGGACTAAGAGCAAAGTGCACCCGTCTCGCCTCCAAGTGGGCTGTGGTAGCATCTTGTTGACTGTGGCTAATCCATCATGACCCTCCTCTCACTCCTTCAAACAAGTGCATCTGCTTTATTTTACTTTTTCAAGTTTGTTTCCAGCTGGATAAGAGTTATAGTTGTTGTTATAGCTGTTGAAAACCCAACATTTTCTGAGTTTGCTGCTTCGCAATACAAGATATGGGGGACTAATAACAAAATATGGGGGACTTTTATTGTGAAGAGTGTTTATCCACAGTTTTACAGCCATTAGACTCAAGCTTTGCTTGTCTTTTGTCCCTGTTGTAGCAGAATCGCAAATCCCTGCAATGCTGAGCTAGCGTGCCAAGTCAAATCAAACGTGGAAAAAGGGGTATAGGAGAACCTTTAGTGCCCACAAAACTTGCAAAAAAAGACTAAAGGAAATAAAGCCAGTGTTTGGTTTGTCCATTTTGGGATACTGTAGAACATGGCGATGCACCATGGCAGACCCCATGAAAAAGGACCTGCACCCTCTGTAGATGCAAAGGACTCAGGTAACAAAATTACTACTAATTATTATTATTTTCAGGTGATTATATACTATTTATTTAATCGATTATATTCCAGGTCTACCACATTCTGCCAATAGATTACTCTAAATCTAACAGACTGAACCTTTATAACAAATATATTATGGTACAACTGGCATGGATCCAGTTTATCACCAGGGAATTGACACATTTTAAGCATCACTACAACTAGCTGTGTGTATCAAATAACAAAGGAGTGAGACCTTTGGGTTTTTAGCACCCCACCGCACAGTTAGTACCAGCTAACATGTGCTGCGAGATCCAGAGGCAAAACTGAATAGCCAGTTAGCTGGCAGGCACTGAGCCTGTTGTGAACCTCAGTGGAAATACCTGTCACATCACAAACTTAATGTGGAAAATCAAGTGACTGGAACCAATATCCTGGATACTGCCAAGCTGGCTTACAACGTACTGTGATGGAGCCCTCAGGGTCAAAACACATCAAACACTGTTTGTGATTCACACTATCAGGATCCTGATAATTGTTCAGAGAAACATCATGTCACACACGGGTGTTCAAACTCACAGAGTGAGCAGCTGGTTGCCTTTTCAAATTAATTCAATTTTTTCAAACTGCCAACACCATTGTGATATTAAAGTTAAGTAATATAAGTTGTGGCTGGATGATGTACATAAAGCATCTGCTTTAAACTGTAACACATCCTGTTTCCATCACTTATATTTGTCACAACTGTCAACCACTACTGAGAAATTATTGCAAAACAAATTGTGTTCATGTCTATTCTTCTATATTCTGTATATCATCCTCTGTCCCTAATGTTGGAATCAGCATCAGTCCCAAAAATCCATAATCCATCAGACCCTTTCTTGTTTAATCAATTAGTTGTTTGATCCATAAGGTGTCAAGAAATGGTGAAAAATATTCATCACTGTTTGCTAAAGCCCGAGGTGATAAGGTACTGTTTTGTCCACTACCCAAACATATTCAGTTGGCTGCCCTAGAGGACTAAAAAAACAGAAAACATTCAATTTCAGACATTTTTTCGGAATAAGTGACTGAAAATGATCAGAATAGTTGACAACTGATTGATTAATTGATTAACTGCTGCAGCTCTAGCTTTAGCATCAAAACGCTATTTTCCAAAGACCTTTTAAAAATGTTTTCCAACGCGACCTGTCGTAGGCTGAGGGAGGGCATCAGCGCTTTGACTTACGTTACTGCTTTTTGCTGACAGCTCAGTGGAAGCTTCCATTTAAAAAGTACGCAGATGGAATCACCCTTTAAAGCATTGATTATTTGATCATTTTAGTGATTTGTTTGTATGATAACCATGACACATTAACATTTATGTAAAGAGCAGGAACGTCATCAGTGATTATACTTTCAGTTTTACTTTTTTTTTCACACTCCTCAGAAAATGAATTTCACTGGCTCTTTATCTTGGGCTAAACAAGCAAATTGTTTTTTGCCTACTCTGCATTCTTTTGAACTTACCTGACATATTTTCATCTCAGCATATGCAATGTAGGCAAAATTCATTAACGAATAATTAAGGTCTGTATTGATCTGTGGCATCACCTAGCATTTTGTTACCAAAAATATTGAGGGAGACTAGCTGATTAATTGTGGCACTCTTTCTGACCTTTTGACATAGTGATCTGTTTAGACCACAGGGAGGGAAGTCTTGTGATTTTATCCAATGAGAACAAACAGTTTGCCAATAGCTTTTGGCTATCTCGATGTGCAAGTAAGCACACTGTTGCCCCCGGCCAGATCGATGTTTCTCGATTAGGCTGCCCGAGCCAAAAGGAATGCAGCAACTTTCCTATTCGTCAGCGACCCAGACCCATTCTCATTTAACACATGCACACATAAATATGCAGAAACACACTTCCCTGTGTGCACACACACACACACACAGGCTTAAACACAAAAAGACATACTGATGTCACAGACATCGCCAACACACAGACGTCATTTGTCCTGTGGCATTTAGCACAAACGTCAAATAGTGTAGGGCCCTGCTAAAAATCAATGGGCATTTGCAACAATCAATGGCCGGGTTCCTATGAGAACTAATTAGAAAGGCAAACATGCAGCGCTGCCTCCTTCCTCCTCTCTGCCTACCTCTGTGAGTACCAAACTAAGTGCTTCTCCACCGTACAGTCAGAACACAGTTTAGTGATATCTGCAGCTAAGTATCAGATTAGTAGATAAATGTATTGGTAGTATACTATTGCTGATAAATATGAAAATGAATAAAAATATGGGTGTGGATTTAAGAAAGGCTACAGTTAATTGTATCCCACTTTATTACCACAACTATTATCAACAACTTGGCTGTTAAACTCAAAATCTTGCTCCAAGTGACACTACTACTACTACAGCTGTTGTAGGAGACATGATTGTATAATTACTTGGTTGTGCTCGGTCTACGTACTGGCAGGCCATTCAATCCACTCTTAATGAAAGGTCTGTCACCCCTGAGTGCAGCCTGAAATCCTCTGCAGATCTTCTTTTAAACAGTTCAACAAAGGAAGGCATTCTTGTTTTATATGTCAAAGCTTCTAGGCTGTTGGATGACCTTTAGAAGATGATCAGCAAACTGAGCCAGTGTTTTCATGCATCCTGTTATTTTTAAAATCATTCCCTGACAGACTTTGGATAAATAAAACAGACAGAGATGGATGGATGCATGGATGGACTTGCTTATCTTAATATCTCCTCCAACATTTTTTATTCTTTTGACCCTGACTCTGTGTGTGCTATCATGGAAAGATGTGGTCTTGGAGACACCTACTGTTGCAGGAACTATCCCACATGACATTTTGAGTACTTTGCCAGGTGTTAATATGTTTTTCTGTCAACAGTGATAGTGTCACAACCGTGCAAAATATAGTCATGAATCTTCATAGGTGTGTATAGTTGAGATCATTATTATGAGAGTACTCTGTACTGATTGGTCAAACCATACCTGTCTTTGAACTTGGCCTTCATCGTGATCTCAACTACACACTTGTAATGTTTCGTGACTATGTGTTACACATAGAACTGCTCCATAAAAGTCGACTAAACTGTAGGTGAGAAAAGTCTTAGTCTACCAAGTTTTACTCATTCTTTAGTTGCACAAAAAGGACACATCAAATTCCAACGTTTTGTCTCGTAACACTTAAAACACTCTGACCTAACTGGGCTGTAACTGCCGTGCTATTGGACTGGGACACAGCCCCCAAGATCAACAGAGACCAGTTTGGGGACCGGGAATACAGTAACATTACCAAGGTGGTATACAGGACTCTGACTCAGGGGACAATGAAGATATGATGTGTTCAGACGTGGCCAGGAGGCGGGAAGTCATTGTGGAGCGAGTTTGTAACCAGTTAGTTTGTAAGTATACATCATCCATCGTGTTGATTAGGACTGCAACTAAAGATGACTTTCATAGTTGATTACTTAGTCAATTATTATTTTCCTGATTAATCGATTAATAGTTGTTTGCCTATAAAATGAAAAAATAAGGTAAAATAAATATTAAAAAATGTTGATCAATGTTTTCCAAAGCACAAGATGACGTCCGCAGATGTCTTGTTTCTCCCTCAACACAAAAATATTCAGTCTACTGTCACAGAGAAGTAAAGAACCCGTAAACAATAACACGGACAGCTTAATCATTTATCAAAACAGTTGGCAATTCATATAATAATATATTCATAGTCAATTAATCAATTAATCGCTGCAGCTCTTGTGTTGATATGTCAGAATTGCTTGTGTGGTAGTTTCTACAACAGCAGGCATCGCCGGGACCACATTTTGCCACGATCACTCACGCACTCACAAGGTGAAAACAATATCAGCATGCAGTCGAGGCTGGTAATAATGTAATAATGACTACTGAGTACTCATGGGTTGGAACATCAGCATGCTGCCGGATGTCATAGCTGATGTGATCCCATCACACAATGGTCTCTACCCTGTTTTCACCCTCTGAACGATTAGTCTGTATTAATATAATCATTAACACTAATAATGAGTAATCTCATTTCCTTTTTAGACCCTGCAGTGTGAAGCAGGCAGTTTCCATTATTATCACCGTGAAGTAGGTGGATTGTTGGATAACTGCTGAGTTTGACAATGTTGAGAGGAAAGGTTTCTATTCTGAAAATGTCTCGGAATAAGACAAAACTGGCTGTACCCTCTCTATCTTCGGCACTACCTATCTCCATATCAACCCTCTATCCTATCCAACTACAAGCAATCAATCTCTGTGCCTTCTTATCTACCAATCGATCAACCTATCCCTCTGAGTTGTAATGCTGTACAGTAGTCAGTACACACAAACAGATAGACACACTTAACACAAATGAAATGAAAACTACGCTGCAGGGCAAATTAAGCAGTGCGGAGTCCTCACTTTATACTTGGTTTGCTAATTCTTGACAACTCTGAGAAGTCTTGTCTGCCTCAGGCCATCTCTGCAGCTAAAGAGCGGGCTGTAAATTTTGTTTCTGTTTCAGGAGCAGAAAAGAGGTGTGAGCTGGATATTATACTTGGATTTACTTGGACCAAATTTTGAAAGCTGGGAAGCAGAGTTGACAAGAAAGAAAGAAGGTCAGGATACAGACCATAGTGTAGAGAAATTATGAAAGAATCTAAATACTGACTAAACAGAATTAACTGAATGCTGAAGGGGAGGGGTGACACCAAATTAAATACAGTTGATTTTTATACTACTGCAGAAGAGGAAAGTCAAGGCATTACCTCACTGGAGTCAGCTACACAGTAAACCTATTGCAAGAAGAGTAATGGTGTCTCTATATCACTGAGATATGTAGCGCACAGTCATTGGAACAGTTCCTAAAGTATGTGCTCCAATGCTAATGTGGGCTAAAGGGGCTATCCAGGGACAGAGAGAGATGGAAAATGGGCTTGTCTTATCTAAAAAAGTGTTTAGCCGAGCTACACACAGAAACCCAAGCTGTGATAATGTAAAAGGGTTTCAGAGGACCAACAGGATTGGTAATATGTGCAATGTAAAGTAAACAGAGTGAATGCTTTTTCATGTCTTTTAGTCATTCCAGATGTTGTGCTGAGTTGCTTTGTTGTTCCCTTTGCCTAAGTACATTTTCATACAGAAAGGGAGACTGCATTTTACTGAGAAAATGAGTAAACATTAACACACAGACACAGTGTGTACATGCTGGTATGCTGTAGCATGCATCTGAAAATGCCACTCACCCTGAGAGCACCTGAAATGATCCTTTTCAGTGATGGTCTTCTGGGTTGCAGCTGTCAACAGAAAGGAGAAAGGTTTTAGATGTTTTAAACACGACAGTTCTTTTGTCCCTGGTTTGTTTTTGTTTGATTAAACTCATCAAACGAACCTGGAGTGAACAGGAACTTTAAATAAACAATTCACACTTTATTTCTGCCAAAAAACACGCAAAGACAAGATAATTAGACAGAAATTACCAAATCAGAGACAAAATGATATGACACAAAAACTGTACATCATCTCTGGGTGCTTCAGTACATCCTATAAAACAACATAACTGATTAAAAAAGTCTTACAGGGTTGATCATACATTTCAATACACAGCTCCTGTGACTCAACTCAAATTTATAGTGAGAGTAAAAATCCCTGCACACACTGTTCATAACTGAATAAACAAATACTTTTTGTTGTAGGCTACATTACCATTACTCATTTTGAATTAATCAAACTGCACTTAGCCACAATAATTTTAACCTGCCAAGCTGTCTAGAAAGTAATAAATGTATTAATAATTTTACTTGAAATGTTTTTCATTAAAACAAGCTTGATTTCTTGCTAGCTAATCTGCGTGATCATGGCTGCTCACTGAGCTTTAAAGGAAGCAAGCGAGCAAGTCCACTAAAGACAATATAAAGTGTGAGGAGCAGGCCACACGGCCTTTGGTGTTGTCAATTTTTCACAGATTTTATCTCAAAATAATGAGTTAGACACTAACTGACATGACCTACAGCATTTTTTGTTTGTGTTTTTTAAAGTCACACTGGCAGAAATGGCCTTTCATAAGGAGAAGCAGTGTATGAACAGCAGCAGTACAGACCTTTCATTGACAAGAAGTGTATATAATGCAGATCTAGCTGCTTGCCACTGTTAACAGAGACCCCAGCCTGCAACGCAAACCACAGAATTGTAGAGAACCATTGACGTGGTCCCATTCTCAAACTGTTCTTCATTCAATTCTAATTCTCATTTCTTCTGTCAATGCATAATGTAACAGTAAAAATGAAGATGTTGAAGGACAAGATTATTTATTTATATTACTATTTTAGATGTATTTCACTGTTGCAAACCAAACACTTTGTTGCACTCAAAGTAACACTGCTCTGTATCACAACATTTCAAGCACGTACTGTACACAAACTTGTGTTAATTAGCATTTATAATGGTTTTGAAGGACACTAAAAATGACTCTCATTTTACACTTGAGACAGCACTTGATGCAGATTCTTGATAGAGGCGATGGATGCAGGCATGTGTGTACATGTGTGTGTGCATGCGTGCGTGCGTGTGAGAGAGAGCGAGCTAGCATTACAGGACATGACCTTTCCCGTTGCATAAAGCACTCGTCTTATGAGCTGCTCTCATCATCCTAATTAGGCTGCCACATTGTTCCAGCACTCAGAGTTACAATCAGCATTTAGCTGAGTTCAAGGGTTTATTAAACATAGGTTAAAAACGCCTGTGTCACATACTCTATGTATGTATGTAAGCACAAACACATGCAGAGCTGGAGCTGTTACCAATTCTCCTAAGTGGTCTAATTGAGCCTGTGGTCAAACTGTAAAACTCCATATTCAGATTCACCCTGCACCTTCTTCGACATGTGACATAAAGCGTGACGATTTTACCTGTTCATACATTTACGGCTTAGCCTCCGTGTTTTTACAACGACAGACTAAAATTTGAATAAAATATTTGTTTATCTCTTATAAAAATCTGTAAAAACACAACAAACACACACAATTTACCAAGCTGCAACTGAACTAAATATTCACAAGGACAGACGGAGAGAGAGACGGACTCAGAGGTGCTTTGGGAAAGTGTGATTTCACATTAAGACAAGAATAAATAAATAACTCACATCTAGGTCAGCAAAATGTGATGTATTTTAGTTAGCCTAATACTGCAGGTGTTTTTTCTTAAAGAAATACAAAGGATTTGTTGTTTATTTGAGAGTCAGTTTAAAAAGTTAGTTACATGTTTGAAATAACAGTGCATCCACAATTAAAAGAGCATCAAGGATAGTACAAGAAAGTCAGAGGACATATTTCCATTGTGGTACTTGTTGTAATTAGATGGTGTTGCGGTGTGTGCATGGGCATAATTGCATGTAGAAATAATGTAGTATGACACTAGTGGCATATAGAAGCACAAACAACATATGCCTTGAGCATAAACAGGAATTATTCTGGCAACAGACTAAAGTACACACTTCTTATTATACTAAAACTGGTCCATTAAGTGAGCTACAAAGACCCCTGTCTACCAGAGGCTTCCACACTGGGGTCCAGGGACCACCAGGGGTCTTCAGATGGGTTGTTGGGGGCCCCCAGAAAAAGGCAGAATAGAATATTTTCTTTTATTACATTTTTTGGAAAGTTTTGACAACAAGGGACTGGCTGTTGTGATTAATTCTAATTTACTGTGAACCCTGTTTGATCATTGATTGACTATACAGACTTCATCATCATCATCATCATCATCATCATCATCACACCTAAAGGGCGAGTCCTTGAGATGAAATCCTCTCAAATTGGGGGTTCGGAGTCAAATGTCCATCTATTATGGGGATCCTTGACACAGGGCTCAATAATAAGGATTACTTGCTTGCTTGGGGCAAGCTGAATGCCATGTTGGGCTAGTAAATCTAGCAACTCATTTACCCAACTGGGCAAGGGATAAAAAAGAATTAAACTATTTGATAACTGATTAATTGTTAATCAATTGCAAATTGAATCAATTGATTGAGATTTTCTGCTTTTCTCTGTCTATTATCATATTAAACTGAATATCATTTTTAAACAGACATTTTGAGACATCACCTTGGACTCTTATATACTCTTATTATAAATATAGCACCCCTAGATTAAACACAACAATCAAGTTTCAACAATCTCTGTTGTTATATGATAACCTTTAAAAAATAAAACAATTTGTACAGGGGCAAGTAAAAACATGCATTGGGCACGTAGACATGTCTTTACAACTGTACAATATCTAAGAGCCAGTGTTGCAGTTTTGCCTGAAAAACAAAGCTCATTCCAATTCAGGGCATCCGAGTATCTAAAACAACTTTTACCCCACATGACTACTGATTTTTACCGACATCAGAATCGCTACGCTGGACTTGGTGCCGTGCCTGTGAGCCCCTCTGACTTGTGGGAATAAAAAGGTATATTACAGTTGCAAATAAAAGGCTCTGAATTAGACTACAAAGAAAAATCAAGGCAGCACAGAAGGAGTTCCATATTGAGTGCATCTGATTTCCTCAACAGTATAATCTCGCCAGAAGACGAGTAGGCGAACATGTCCAAGACAGAAAAATGAAAAATGCCAAAGTTGACAGGCTCTGATTGCTTAGGAAGAAAAACATACAGTTCTTGAGAGTTCTCGCTACACTAAGGTGTCCCGTTGAGTGACAGCTCACATTTTAAGAGTTGACAAAGCCAACCAGTCTACTCTGCTGAAAATGAGAATTTGGAAAAGTACCAAAGCTAACTCATCAGTATGATGAAACCACAGAATAAATCAGAAGCAAGGAAGATAAATCGTCAAGTTGTAGATTAAATTTCTTTTTAATTGAATAAAGAACTCTGTACAGCTAAATTTGTCTATAAATACGGTATCTGTTTGTACCTGTGCTGCATTTGCCTGTGTGTACATCCATTTCATACACACATAATTTTAATAAAGTGGGAAATTGTTGTTTTCGGTTTTATCAGACTAAATGCTATCTATTGTTCTGCTAAATTCAAGATGGCACTGTGCCAGGCAAATCTGTTAGTAAATGCCCCCATCTCTTTATTTTGTTTGGTTCCAAAAGATAAAGGGGAGCGTCTAAAATGACTCAGGGAGGCACAGAAATAACTAAGGGACTTTACAGATGGTGATTATAAATTATAAATTCCATTACACACACAGACACACAGACATTACACATACACACAGACAGAATATGTGACAGTGCTGACATACATCCAGTCACATCTGCTGTCGCAACAGACAATACCTTTGGTGAGAAAGAGTGACAGTGTGTCTGTGTGTCTGTGTGTGTGTGTGTGTGTGTGTGTGTGTGTGTGTGTGTGTGTGTGTGTGTGTGTGTGTGTGGTGGGATTATTATTTTCCACAGCTTTCAATTTATCACTCATTCATCATGGGGACATCCAACAGCTTGGAAGAGAGAGTGACAAAACAAGAGGGGGAGATGAAAGAAGGACAAGAGTGTGGGAGGTGACATATAGGCAAAAATCAAAGATAAAAAGAGGGAAAGATGGTTGGTGATGGAAGATTTTCACACCATGTAAATCCAACAGTGCAACACAGTGACCCGCCTGCACCCGGATCCAAAAGGACGTTGCTTTTGCTCCTCACCACCATTGAAATCTGGCACTGGAAGCAGACAGCAGCTGCTGCATGTGCCGCACTTTACACATGCACTCACTGTGTTTGATAGCTGCCAATATGGCCCTGCACACCCACAGTTCAACACACAGTTCCAGTCACACATCGTCTATACTTGTCGCTACAGTATGTGCAAAGAAGAAGAGAAGTCTTCTACAAAATATGAACAGGAAAAGTTCTGATCCATCACTTTTGTTCAAACTTTCTACAATGTAATTATGAGAAAATTAAAGAGCTGATTTGTTTTTAATAAATGAACACATCTATTAACACATGTAGAGGGAAAGAATTTGTTTTTATAGTTGATTTAAGAGCTTAAAAATCATTAGGCAAATGCTGGGGTTAGGGTTAAAGTTACTACGATACCAGGGTTTTAAACTTTAAGTTTTCAAGTTCGCGAGAATGGGATGGGCGTGAGGTCACAGACGCATGTACAGACATATGGAAAGACAACCTGAAAACACAGCCATGGCTGTTTGACAGCAATCCTCCATGCCTCTTTTGACACAACACCAAAAAGAAAAAAAGACCTAAGCTCACATACAAAAAAAAAAAAAAACTAATGACAATATACACAACGTTATCATAGAATAAGTATCTTTACTTTTGACAATCTCAGTTAGGGTTAGTACTGTAAAAGTACGGTAAAATATGCACAAAAAACGTTTTAAAGTTTTTCGTGACAGAATTTAAACCATCTAAATATCCAATTTGCATTCAGTTATGTAAAAATTGCTCAATTCTTTCAATCATAATTATTCATCATCCTCTCTGGGAAGACTCACACTGGACCGGTTTAAATGAGAAATGTTATAAAAGTTTACTTTCTCTGATGGATGGATTCATTCCCACTGATTGTCCACAGAAGTGCACTAGTCTGGCACAGGGATGTAATTGCCAATTTTGAAATGAAACCGACTGTAAATGATACAACTTTTGAATCAAATGGCAAATAATTAATATCTTATTACTTTTTAGTCAGAAGTAACCCTGATGCTGATTGTGTGCAATAAGGAATGCACATTCACACATTCTTACATTTCATACTTTTGCAGACTCAAATTTCCAGACTTCTCAGTAGATTTTTTTAGACCATTTTTAAAATCTAACTTTTTTTCCCATTTGGAAATTTTAGCCATCCCGGCTTTATATTTGACACCTTTATTTCAAACATCATTGCCTAAAGAGGAAATAAACTGTTGTATTATTTTCCGATGACACACTGAATAAACATTATCTTATTGTTGCCCCCATATTTTTTATTCTCTTTTATAAATCAGAACTGGAAATGATTTCAAAAAAGTTTAACAATTTAATTTTCACTGCATCTGTTCAGACTTGTTTATTCACTGCATCCATGGAAACAACAATGAAGTCAGTCATAAAGGTATGGTTTCCTTGTTGCCTGATATCAGACAGAACTGTCAACTCATTACACTTCATTTCCACTCTGTGGAAGGGCTGATCCCAGTCAAGTTTCCTTGTGCAGAAAAAATAGTCTGTTTACCTTGCTGAAATCTAAATCAGCACATAACTCATTGATGTTCAGACAAGCTTGACATTTGTTTATTTGTGATGCTGTGTAGAGAATATCTACAATTCAAAGATATTACCACATGTTCTTTCAAACTAATTTGCAAACCGTTTTGGTTGTGGATGTCTGGATTTGGTACAGTTAAAAGGCAGAACTGTGTTTCAGGCTGTGGTGTACAGACTTACAGGCAGCTCTGTATGGGAGTGTATGTTCAGTTGCACACCATACTTCTGCCTTGTTTTCAACAACATCAAGCTCTCTTTGGCCCGCATTCGTTCGCACAGTGATAAACATTTTGGTGCTGGCTGCCAGCTCTAAACACCATGAAAAATACTCTGCTTGTATGATCAGTTTATTCTTAGTAATACTAAACTTCATATTTAAAAAAAAGAAAATGGAGGCAATAGGCTGGAAACACAAATGTTTTCTATATTCTCATTTCTTTTTTTGCATTCTCATCCAGACCATGAAATGACTAAACTTATTCCTTTCCATACTGTGTAGTAACCCTGCATACAACAAGATGTTACAGCATTTTGTCTAATACAGTGGAAAATAATAAAGATTAGCTGCTGATTAGAGACAAGTTTGTACTTTAAGACTTGAACTAGATTTGTTAAATGATTGATTTTCTCTTTGACTTTCATCTGTTTTTGCATTCAAAATACTCCAAAATATTTCAAGCATGTTCTCATCAAATATGGCAGCTTGGTCTATGGCCCTGCGCTTCAAACTGTGATGCTCTACATAGCTCTCTCAGTTTTACACGTGCCAAATATGCAAAGTTGGCTAGACTTTCAAAATAAAGGCACAAAAATGATGGTTTGGGTTAAAATGTGTTGAATGTTAAGTACTTAAGCACACAACATAACTTACATATGTTACGTTACTTATGTAGATTACAAAGATTAAAAAGAGGTCAAAGTTGACTACTACCGTTTTACATGAAACATAAATCTGGGTTTCCTTGGTTAAAGTCCTGTTTTTCATCCTCCATAAACAGACTTTCCACTCTTTATACTTGGTCACCTGACTTCAACAGCACATAATAACACTATAATAGCACTAGAGTGGTGTCTACAGTAATGATGCTAAAGCGCCTGTGCAATTTATAGATGCAAAACAATGCCTTTTAAGTTTTGAAAGATGGCACAGATTTTGATTTTGTTATATTCATCCCATGAATGTTACAGTCTTAGTCAGCACTCCTCTCGCAGCAGCACATTCAGCATATTCAGTGTCCACACTAACGGTGACAAGAAATACCTGCCCATCGTAATGAATGAGTAGGTTTTGCTATTTCAGTTGCTCTTATTTTAATTTTTCCATCTTTCTTGTTGTGAACTCATCCTCTCTCCCTCCCATATTACTAAGGCAGCTGAAATGTCACAAGAGCTGGAAATATTGCAATGTGCATATTTCCCTGGCCAGCCTCAGACCTTCTGTCAGACGACAAACTTCTCAGCTATTTGTCCTCATTACAGAACAGGCTCCAACTGCCCACCTTAATTCCCCCGCCCGTTCCTCTGGGGGCTCTTTTTCCACCCCCTGCCTAGCATGAGTCATTTTTACGACCACCACTTTGGCCCCCATCGGCCCGGGCCGCCTATGCTTTAAACCCAGCTAAGCGAGTAAATCTGCCAGCTTTAATTAAAATAGCTTCTTTTGTAGCGCTTTCTCTCCCTCCGTCCTCTTGTCCCTGATGACATAATGGTGCTGGGAACTTCCCTCCGCAGCGCTGACTCAAAAAGGACTGACCCTTAGAAAAATGGAGGTGTGTAGCACTATTTTATGATGAGTTGGCAAGAAATAAGCCACATCTCATCCTATTGACTCATCTTCTTACTTTGACCCGGTTTCCTGAGTGAAAAGATGATTATGAAGGTTGCGAGTAGAGGTTCTCCAGATAAGAAGAGTCTACATTAAACAATTCAAAAATATGCAATAGAAATCAATGAGCAAATAACTTCTATTATGGTTTCATTTTAGACTGGGCCGCTATAAATTAGAATAAGTTTCTTGGTTTGTGGAGTGACACGCACACAGACCATTACAACCTTGCTGTCTTTCAAGGTCAGCCTTTCTCGGAGAAATAACGATTTGTGAAGCCGAATCAATGAGGCTCATTCAAGCCGTTTTCCTACAATATTGTTCAGGGACTAACTTTGGTGCCATTGATTAGCTGATTTATAGCTTGCATCTGTTCTGCGCTCACAGTGAATCTAGAGCCGGTCATTGCAGGCGAACGACAGAGAGGAGAGGAGAGGAGAGGAGAGGAGAGGAGAGGAGAGGAGAGGAGAGGAGAGGAGAGGAGAGAGAATGTCTTTAATATCTTAGAAGCTTTATATTATGTGTCCAATGCACAAAATATGTTGGAAAAGCTTACCAAAGCAAGTTTAGTTTCTATTGTATGAAGAAACGTCACTCTGAGAACAGAAAGAATGACATTTAAAGTCTTCAAACAACAACTACTACTCTGGGTTGTGAGACTATTTTGTTGCAATGCCCAAAGTTGGACTTGAAGGGCACATGACAGATGAAATGACTCTTTATTAGCTCCAAAGCCACCATTCAATTTGACTTTCAATTCTAAGTCACGATTCGACTGAGAGCTGTGCCACTGTTAGATTATATATATAAAAAAAAGACAGTCTATATGGAACCCACTGTGATATAACAGCGAATAAGTAATCTTTAGAAGTATTGTTTTTTTTTTCTTTCTGCCTTTGATTTCAACTTAAACTTTCAACTTTCAACGTTTTTCAACACTGAAATTGCAACACCCCTACTTTGTATGATCAGACTTTGAGCCATTAGATCCAATAAAATATAAAGACTAGAACAGCTGTATTCGTAAATAATTTTTTATGCCATTCATGCATGGGTATGCTTTATGGGCTCAAAAACACAGAGGCCAGAAGAGGCAAGATAATGACTAAAATTTCCACACCACCACTCTCTGAAATACAGCTTTTGAAATGCAGTCTGAAGTTCAAGTGGATTTGATTTGATGATTTAAAAGTACAACAGTGAGCTCCAGGGTTGAAAGAGCGATTTCATAAAGGTGGGTTAATGCTGAAGTTAAGTCGAATCAAAATCAAGCTCTATGAATTCTGTTTTAATGTCCCATATAATTTCCACTATCTTGCTGTAAAAGTAAGAAATTCTTCACATATCTCTGTGGATGATTCAACTGGATGGCTAAGTGGTGACTAATCACAGAGTTTACAGTTTTAGGATTCTGGGAGAATGACCTTGTTCAGCAATCAGTTGTGAAAAGGCTTGAGGAGCGAATAGATGTAACAGAGTCACGTCATTAGGATAATTAAAAAATGCAACTGGTTAAAGTTACAGAAAAAAACAGACATTAGATTACAGATACATTTAGTAAAAATGTGGATTATTAGCTGATTTTTAATTTTAAACAACAGAACACCATACTGTCATGCATGGTGAGCACAAATTACAAAACTTCACTCTGATCTCGAGTGAAACCACAGGAGTTACTGATTCCTTATCATGGCAACAAGTGAAAAATACTTTCACATTTTGTCTTTAAATCAGAAAAGGGGAACAACATCACAGCACAGCAGCTGCTTGGCCTTCCTGCTGTGAAAATGTTGTCATTATCCAAGAATTCACCATCTAATTTAATTCACTGGTAGGACCAACTGCTAACGTTAGCTACACAGAAATCCTGTCAATAATACATCTGAAAAATACTTTGGGACTGTAGGTGGTGATGCTGGAGACCGGGATAATTAAACGAAACTGAGGGTGCAATTTTTTGATAAAGGAAAAATGTGTGAAAAAACAACATTATTATGAAGTACTGTAGTGCTGCAGAGATGCCCCGGCCTACAAATCTTGTTCTCCAGATGTAAGAAAACATGTTTGTTTGATACAGATTTGAACAAATGTCACACAATTTTTTTTTTTTTGTGAAAATAAAAATTGTTTCCCACTAATCATGAATCATATCACAATCCCAATATCTGTCAAAATGATCACAAATCATATTGTGCAGCGCTTGCAACATTACAAGCCCCAGCCTGGAATAAATTTATGGCAGGTCACTTGAAGACTGAGTGTGAAGTGTAAACAGCATAATTAAAAAGTACATTTAACGTGCATAATTACAGCTATCAATATAAATATGTATTTCTGCATAACAAAGAAAAGAATATCTGGACAAATAATCAATAAACCTACCAATTAACGTGAAACATTACACTAAGTTGAACAATTTCCCCGTATTTCATGTGGAGGTGATCCAAAAGTGTTGGAAGGTAATCAAATTTGTTGTTTGTTGTTAATATTGTGATGCTTGGATTAGAGTATTGTTTAAATTGTTTAACAAGTAATTAGAAATTGTATCGGAATAGATCTTTAAAGTCTGAATGAAAAGTTGGATTGCCTCTGTGACTGCACACCGATGGGTAGACATCAGATCTTAGAGAGGCTCATGCATCCATGTCTGAAAGTGAAGTAGACCTCATGAAAATATGACTATGAATGAATAGTCTGAGGTCATATCAAATACCTCTCTCTCTTGAACACTGATTGAACACCCACCCACCATCCTCTAATTCTCTTCATCTTTTTCTGCACTTTTCTCTCCTCTCTTGGTTCTACCTTGCTGCCCTGCATCTCTCCTACTTTCTGTCCTCTTCTTTCTTCCACACATAAAAAGGCACTAGCTGCACTAATACAACCACCCTCCCTCTTCCTTCTTTCTTTTCTTACCCCCCTCTTATTTCCTCTCCTTTCTTATCTGCACCCCTGAAGGGGTTGTCTGTCTCCTAACCAGCTGAAGCAAGGCTTCCGCTGGTCTGCGCCTGGCCCCTATTATCAGAGCATGACAAGGAGCTGCAGTGTCAACTTGTCAGACTAATAAACATCCTTTATGGCACCCGCTTGGGTGTGTTTGGAGGGGAGGCAGCCAGCCACCAAGCAGTGGACCATTGATTTCAGGGAAGGCGCTCAGTGCTTACACTTCCACCCGTCTATTATGCACTGGACAGGCTGCAATTGTTTTGCCATGCACAGCCATACTTATGACACTCATCCTCCTGGAGGCTTTCCATTTAGTTTGAGACATGGTTATACTGAGACAGGCTGAAAGAGAAAGAGAATTAGAGAAGTCTCCAACACTGGTCAAGTACAGCAGCACTCCGGGCAGTACATTTAATCATGGGCAGCCTTTTCAGACCTTTACACAAGACTTTTTGTAACCTTTGTTTTGCAGGTCAAGGTCAATAAGGCTTTCATATTTTCTTTTTCTCCCCAGCCTAATTCCTTCTTCTTTTGGAGCAGGAAAGGTGAAAGGTTACACAGCAGTTGAACAAGCTATTCAGTCACTCACAATAGTAATCACACTTTTCTTTTTTTTTTTTTCACCCTCCTGCGGCTCTTCAGTTATCCTGAGTAGATGACAACATTAAATGCTCCAAGACCAGAGCGAAGGGGACAAAAGGACGAGAAAAAGAAGAAAGAGACACAGAAAAAGAGAGACAGTTCACCACCTTGAGAATAACTAGAACACCAGTTCAGCACCATGGACAGCAACATGTCTTGACTATCAAAAAGAGCAGAACTGGAGCCAGAGAGACAAAATCTAAATGTGCCTCTTTAACCTTTGTCCACTAGCATGTTATAAATATTCATAGCAGGTGGGTAGCCAAATATGGCATCTTAGCAAGCAGACAGCATAGGCTCAGACTGCAAGTTCATTAAAGCCCCTGAAAATGAGGGTTTAAAAAGTATAAACACACCTATGATATTCAAAGTCTAGTTTCCCCATTTAGCATCCACAGACATCTGCGTGAAAATAAACATTAATAACTGTTAGAACACCTGGCTCAAAAAAATAGCACATTTTGCTGACTGTGTGGATCGTGGCAGATCATGCTTTGATTGAAATCCCCCTCAAGAGTCCCAACATTTTCACCACTTTAGTTTGCCGTCAGACAGCCTTTTTCCAACAAGGAACTGAAGCCGGCGTCTACACTTTCTCCAAACCAAGCAAACTATGTAAGCGAAATCAGTAATTTTATCTCGCAGGACACGAGAGTTGCTGCTTTACTGCTGCCTCACACATTTAGAGGTTTTCAATTTAATCTCAGCCAAGGACACCTTACAAGGTAGAAATAACTGGGGACTCCCTCATGACGTAGCCTATTTGTTTATTCTTTTACTTAGTTTCATGAAGGAACAACACAGGAGAAACATATACACAAAGTAAAACACACACACACACACACACACACACACACACACACACACACACACACATACATATATATGCATAGTTATAGATTGTCAAATTAGAAAGTAATCAATTATTTTAGATTTAAAAGTAAAAATGTTTGTTGAGCTGTGAAGCCTGTCTTAAATAAATCAATAAACCATTACACATATAAATAATTGCTATGTCATTGCTATTTTTTTCAAAGGAGTGGCTCTGGTGGCTGTGAGAGAGCACCAATGGCATCTTCAGTTCCCTGTCAGAAAAGGCTGTCCACCAGCAAATTAAAGTGGTGAAAATGTTCTAAATATGGCGTACACATGAACTGATATTACTGTGAGGTAAAAACACAGTTTGCTTCAGCTCCCCGTTGAGGAGTTAACTCAGAGACAGAATCAGCCAGCAGGAGCAGAGAAGTTTTGTTGCACCTGTTTGAGTGGGATGAGTTTTTTTTTTTTTTTTTTTATGATTGGCTCCAGGAAGTAATAATTTCATAATAAATGTTATGAACATGTTCAATTTAAACCCACTATCAGGAAAGTGAACAAAAACTTAAATACCAAAAACTTCATTACCATTTCATTTCATTTGGATTGAAACTATTTTCTATTACTTTTTAGATGCTTTAACATTATACCCCAAACTGCATGGACGGGAGGCTGCTGTGGATCTGACTTTTCAGAGGATTTAATATCAAACACAGCTGCAGAAAATTCTAAAATATTCATCTAATAGCTCTCATAGCACAGAAGAGACATGTGCCGTTTTGTTTTTGTCAGTGGATTTTTTTTTCAGCATTTGTAACAGATGTGAAAGCCTTTTGTGAAGCCTTTGGTCTTTTTAATGCTATTGCTTTTGAGGGAAAAAAAAACAAAAGACTCTCAGCTGAAAGCATAATGCATTGCGAGGCCAGTGACTGAATTTATTGAATGTTCACAGAGCTTGTTTATTGATCTGTGATTGGTGACAAACGGGTCACCTTGGTCAATGAAGCTATAACAACCAGAATGACAAAAGTAATTTTGTATTGTGTATATCTCCAAGGTAGTTTGATAAATATGTACTGTGAGGAAAGGCTATTTAGGAGCAGGGTAGGCTACTTGGTATTATCAACAACCTATCAGGAACAAGCGAGCAGAGGTCACATTCAGTCTAATGCTGCTTTGATTGTATTTGCTGTCTTTTGAACTGGCCGTCTGTCACGATACAATGCGATCAGCAATGCTGGAAAAAAGCATTACAGGGCTTTGTGAAGCAATGGGAGCAAGGCAGGCAAACCTGCCAACCCGTAAAACTGTCAGAGCGACCTTCAGTTACCCTCAGTATTGATGGTCCAATCATATAGAGAATATGAATTAGTACCTTCAGGGATTTCTTAAAATGGGGCATAATTCTTGGATATGTCTAAAGAAAGAGGAATAAATCATGTTTTGACTTTATGGCATCGCCCAGAGAGCTGGAGAAGATGAATTTCAAAAACATGTTTTCCTCACTCCTCCCAACTATATAAGATGTTGTGGTCAGAATAGTGATTAGAGCATCGACATGAGCAACTACAAACACCGAACACATAAAAAGCTAATATGTCTTGTCTGTGTGTGGATGGAACATTTCAGAATATAAATTCTGATGTTGAATTGCTGGTCAGCATCTCAAGCATTCATCTTGTATATCCAGGGCTCAGCTCAAAATTTGGGCTCCCCTGAGAAAAGCATAACAGCAGCTTTAGACTGTATTTCACAGCCCCTTTTTAGCTCCAAGACCCCTGAATCACCCAGGCTTCCCCTCCTAAAGGCACCGAATTAAGCCTTTATCAAGCCTTTTCATATCTTCTTACTTCATACTGTTGTTCCAAAATCTGCCTGAAAAGGTGAAGTTACATAATTCTCTGCACTGAAACATAGTTGAAAACATTTGGGAGAATGTATTTTAAATTACATCAAATTTAAATGTGGAAATGTTACATATTACATGTTTAAATGACCAATGTTTGTCAAACTTCTTGAAACACGCTGAATTCAAAAACTACAGTATTTCTCATCATGTGTGTTCCCATACGAATTTAAAATTTTCACATAGAAACACCTGAATTTCAGAGATTTCTCCACTCTGCTTGGCTGCAGAGGAAAAGCTGATATATTGATCAAATCTAAATACGAACATGTACAAAATATAAAGGCTTAGCGAATAATCAGGTCATACATGACGCAACATCATGCATTTCTGAATAGACAAAAATGTCCAAAGATGAAATTAGATCTGTGCAGACTGTAACGTTCCTCAAATTAATACTTGACACAAACATATAAGCAATATGTGCATTGCGTTTTCCACACAGTTTTCTATTGTATGGGATTTCACTGGTGGTCTATTAATTGCATCATCTCTTTCGGCTGTTTTCTTCTGCGATGGTTTAATGGCACCCAACTGGAGATTCAGAGCTACCAGCTGTTTATCTCAATGTACCAAACTCTGAATACTCACATAACAGCAGTGGATGGAAACGTGCATTGATTTGTTAAAACATTAAAACTGGCACTTCATTAGGATGGACAAGTGGCTAAAGTTTGGCAGATTTTCTCTGGTTAAACCAATTAGGAATCTGAGACTTTAAGTACAAAAGTCAAAAAATGAATAAAAGTAAAATCTAAACACATTTTCACTTAGAAGTCGCTTTGCATTAGATTATCTGTCCTACACTGTATGAATGCTTTATAAAAACACTGCCGGTGGCTCTACTCTCTCTGCCTCTTTGTTCAGCTTTCTATTCACTGTCTTTAGTTGTTCCCACTATAAATAGATGTCAGTGTCCATTACTGTTTCTGGACTCCTAAAAGACCCAGTTGTACTTTCCAAGCTCTCTATGCCCGTCAGTATCTCCGCTTTCAGACACTGGATGTACCCTCTGATCTACATTATTTTAACATTAAATAATTTTGAGATTTTTGTGTAGAGTCATCATCTGAAATTCTGCTCTCTTTGAAGAAAGGTGGGCAAATATGTATAATAAGCAATTTTTATTTAATGGGGTAAAAAACATGAAGCCACCATTACGTTCCTTTAAGATTCTGAAAAAGTCGGTAAGCATGAAAAATAAATGGGTCTGTCTTTGTTGGCAAAAATTACTGCGGGGCTGCTACATCCATTATTTGCATTATCAGTTCTTCACGCAATACCAGAACCAAGGTTTTATCTCAAGATTTCTTACTAAGAAAATGTACAATACTATTTTTTTATCCCACCATCCCATCCATACACCACCATCCTATGGTTAATTTTGTTTAATTAATTAATAAGCTGACTAATAGTTTAGAATCCAATCAAAGTAAGCACATGTGTTTTCCATGTGCAAACAAGGGTATTTCTGTAAACTGATAGTTGTATAGCTAATTTTGATTTTAAAAAAGAGAAACTCCTTTACATTGTTGTACACGTTTCACCATGTATCCCTGAGCCTATATTTTAAAGGATACATTTACATGATCATTGAGATTAAAAACCCTTAGAAATGGTACTACTGCGTATATGAACAAGACAGAAAACAAGAAAATGGGTGATGTGCCTTTAAATCTAAAGCTCCATCTGATTGGGAAAACCTGCCCGGTTCACCTGAATCTATGACCTCGTTTCATGTCTTTAAGGTATCTCTTTTTATTCATCTTCAAACAACCTGCTTTTGCTTCTAATTATAGTTAAGTTATGGAAATATTTTTTTCTCTTCTATGTAGGTATATGTAGGCAGGCATAGCTTTCTATGGGTGTGTGAATATTTTCTGTATGTATTTTGACATATTCAGGGGAATCAATGGGTGTGGGAGCGGCAAAGCCTGAGAGAGCTTATATCTGTGTATGTGTGGGTGTATCTGTACTGTTTTGCTTTATTTACTGTATTGTTTTATATATTTGCCTTAAAAGCATCTTCGAAAACAAGATGTTTCATGTCAGGAGGCTTATCCTTCTAATAAATTGACCAGGGAAAGAGTGAGAAATATGTTTGGAAACATTGGCTACAGCTTTATTGTATTAGTACTTTCCAGCTGAACAAAAAAGTTGATGTACGTGAAGATCTTAAAAAAATAAATAAATAAAGTCAACAGGGATTTGGAGCTTTTATCTGTTTTCATTTTTTTTTCTTAATTTTTAGGGGGCAGAGCGGTGACTGTTCTACTGTTTATTATGGCATTGTAAATGGACGGTGAACAAAAAGCCTACATAGCACACTGGACTCAAAGCCATTTGATTCATCTTCTGCACAAAAGACATCTCTTATGATTCATTTAATTAGCTTGGACCCTGTAAAATAATTGAAAACATCAGGGCAAGACAAAAATGGACTTACTTTACAGTACTTTAGAGAAAAAGAAAATGGGTGAAATGAAAAGGGCTTTTGTAGGCTGTGGTGCATATTCCTCCTGTAATTGAATGATCCTGAATATGTTGATGTATTATCTTTGATTATAAAGCACACAAGCTGAATATAAATAGGTAAATAAAACATGGCAGTCAGAAACTAGGTACATGCATTTCTTGTCACGGCTCAAATGTGGGAGCGGGGAGAAAATTGCACACACGCAGACACACATCATCACACACACACAATCATCATGTAAATGTTTTGTGTACAGTAAATTTGTATTTTGACAGCGTTGTCACAGTCTGTATTTGAGTGTGACAGTTTGGTAATCACAGTGACAGGGGCAGGATATTGGATTTAACTGAAATGATGACATACTCATCTATCCAGCGTGCTAGAAACCCATCTCGTTGCCTTAAATGCACGCGTAAAACATGGAGGTACACACACACACACACGCACCCTGTGCCACTGAGCCTGCTGTGAGTGCAGAGGTGCTTGTTCGCTCATCAACTCGGCGCTGAAACACAGAATTGCTGTCAAGAAAAAGCAAGTTTCTATCACTTCTGCCAGACATTCTGCAGCACAGCAGCAACTCAAGAGTTCGTTCATGTTTCATCTGAAAACAAAATCTTTGTTCTTTGTATTTCATGACTTTCTCCAAAATCCGAAGGTGCTTCGCTTCCACTTTTTAACCTCTCTCTGCCATGCAGCACTGATTGATCCTCCGCATCGAGATCTCCCATCACAGCCCACGATGTCTGCCAGGTCTTCTGTCAGAACGGGTTTTAGTCTCATACCAAATCCAGGTATTTAAAGTGCAAAGCAAAATGCCCACTTTGATGGTCAAAGCTACAGCTTTCCAACATAGTAATGACAAAAAAAATGGTCATTAATCCATTTTAGAAGCACGACTATAACTAATGATTAGATTCTTCAATGAATCCACTGATCATTTTCTCAACTGATCGTTTAGTTGCTTTGTCCATAAAATGTCAATCAGTGTTTCCCAAGTCCAATATGCCGTCTTCAAATGTCTTAAAGTAAAGAAACCAGAAAATATTCACATTTGAGAATTTTCAGTCATTCTAATTCTATTACTTTGTGAATTTGTATGTCTGCTAATGTGTGCGATCTTAACCCTTTACTTTTTTCTTTTGTTTTCTTTCCCCATTTATTTTTCATTTGTTTAATATTTGTCTCTCCTTTGGAATGGATTTTGGTTGCACTGGAGGGCCCTGATCAATGCCCACAAATCAGAAAGAATTTGATTTTTTTTTTTTGGTCTGTTGTTTGAACAAAATAAACGGTTTGTTGAAGTCACTTGTAATGAGCATTTTCACTACTTTTTTTTTTATTTTATAGACTTAATGATTAATACTGAAAATAATGCACAAATGAATCAATAATGAAAATAATTGTTAGTTGCAGCCCAATGATTAATAGATGACAACTACTTGATTAATGAACTAATCGTTGCAGCTCTACTTACAACTGTAGAAGAGAAAAACAAAAAGCAGAAAAAAGTCTGCAAACTTAAAGTCGCTGTGTAAGTGAAGTGTAAGTAAAATGTAAAGTGACACTGACAGTGACTAAGTCTTTTAACTGGGTTACACATTTTCACTGGCATGCAGGCAATCTGTCATATATTTGCAGGCCATATGTTTAGAGATTTTAGTGTTCTCTTTTCTAAAAGGTTCAATTGTCACTGACCAGCAATCTGTCCTCCAGTCAACTGTTTAAAAAAGGGTCCCAGATGTATATCTGCTTTAAATTTACAAAAGCTTGATGAATGGCTCTTTTGACATTGTTAAACTAGAGTTTCATTGATCTCAACAGTTGATTTATTGATTGACAGGATGATTAATGACTAATGTTCTTGTTGAGGACAGAGTTATAAACACTGCCTTGTATCTTAAAACCTCCGTGATCATTTATGAGCAGAGGTTTGCTTCAGTGTGCACACAATAAACACAATATCACAACTACGCTAAATAATGCCCAAGTTATTGGACACAGAAACGGTCTTGTCCCAAGATTGTGCAATCAATCAATTTGTCAGTGAAAGTAGCGTGATGCCACTTTAATGAAGGGCTGGATATTTCATTTGGAGCCATACGCTTCATATCCTGTGTCCTCTGAAGGCCAAAAATTAGATGACCATATCCTGAAGCTGTTCCACTGACAGTGATTAAGAAAATCTCTGTTGACACGGTGACAGCAGGTCAATTTTATGACCGACATGGGCAAATATTCTGACCGTAAACAAAATGCAGTTTGTCTAGAATTCACTGTGAAACACCAGCTTTTGGGCTTTATTATTTTTATGTTTGGTACAAGGGCATTCCGGTCACAAAATTGCACCCCATTCACCCATTATGGCCGCCATGCATGTCATATGATTCGCACGACATTATTTCAAAAGCCCCATTAAATCACCCACACGTATCTGGCTCAAGCCTCCCACCAAAAACAGACAAGAGGAAACACTGCAGGGCAACACGGACTCTGACCACACGTGGCTCCTCTGAGAGCAACACAAGATCAATGAGAGTGCTTTTTTTTTTTTAAAGCAGCAGGGTTGTCCTCCAGCCAGAGGAAGAAATGATCTATGTAGATCTCATTAGCCCCCTATGATGACAGACGTACGACCAAATGATTAATGGCCAGCTGGAGAAACAGGAGAATTATTGACGTGACCTTTAGGGATGCCTCTGTTCAGGAGCGAGAGAACCGACAAGTCTTCCACTGAGATGATCTACTTTGACATTTCCATCTTTTTCTCTTTTCCCTCCCTCTCTCTCTCTTTTTCTATCTCCAGCTCAGTCTTGAAAGCAGTCCAGGAAACCCATAACCCATTATGGTCCGGCCAGGTCGTTGTTTTTTTTGTGTGTTTTAGAAGAATATGCAGAGAAATTGCAGAGTTCAGACATTCTGTGCAAGAATTGTTATTATTCTGTCCGTGTTACAGTATTCTGTCTGTATTATTCTGTATTCATAATGACTATAAAAGTGTTAAATTCACCTTTAATGAAACTGTGGTTGAATAGTCATCTGCCAATTGGATTTTATGGATACATCTTTTGTGTGTGTGTGTAGGGGGAGGGGGGTGAAAGTCAATAACAGTAGACAGTGTCATCTCAGATGATGAGGTTTTAATGATGGGGAGCCATCCAGTCACCTTTCCACAACCCCCAGAGATAAAGGACCACCGACGGTGAGCAGGAACGTTGAAGGAATTAATTCAACATTTTGTGTGAGTGTGTGTGCATGTGCGAGTGCAGTGGAAGCAGTGAACTGCAGGCGGGCGATGAAGATAAGACGCCAAAAAGAAAAGAAAAGCAGAGAGGTGAGCTGGGTAAGGAGGAAGCGAAGGGAAAAAGGAAGACACAAGAAGACAATCTTTACTGTGTATTTCCATTGTATATGACAAAAAATGGTTGCACTTTGCTTTTAATCCAAAGAATTCATTAAAAGATTCTATGAATTTGGTTTGTTTTTGCATTAAAATGAGCTGTTAAGCAGATGATTCTCAGTTAAACCTACTACAAGGAGTTTTTAACTGGTTATGAAACAGCCCCAATTTAATACTGATGCCTCTTTATGACCTGCGCAAGCAAACAAGTCCATTAACCAGAAGAATGGCTATTTCCATATAGTTATTCTTAATGGCTGACACCAGGTTGGATTCTCTGTGAAATCAGATGAAATGAGCCTGTGTTTACATCTTCACAGGCAAAGTTACAGTGAGTCCTACATTAGCCAGTTAAGAGATTATTGGTGTACTGTACTGTAAATATGTTCTTGTTTCTCTACTCCTTTATGACAGTAGACTGAATACCCTTACCGAAAACAAATCAAAATGTTTGAGAGGGATGAGCAGGGAGAAGAATCACACTTAAAGAATCGCACTTAAATCTCACATTTGATGTCAAGAAAAAATGAAACCCCATGGAGGGCTAAAGTTAATGTTTTTTTTTTTTCACTTATTGATCATAAATCTACTTTGCCAAAGTCAACTTTTACTTGAGCCTATGCAAACTGATTTATTAGCAGTTATTTAATATCGACAAAGACCAAAGTAAATTATCATATTCAATCTAGGGCTGCACAATCTATAAAATATTGCAAGATTTACAAGATTTACTTGTCCAACATGACATTTTCCTTGGCAAACTTGTTGAGCCCTGCCCTTTGTAAAAACAAGTGGAGCAACAATCACCAGTAAAGGGAAAAGGGGAAAAGGGAGGACACAAAGAGACCATCTGTGAACTATGTTTTCTGTATATTTCCATTATGAATAAGAAGAAATGGTTGCACATAGGGTATACTGCACTGAGGGAGGGACAATGAAAGAGACAAGGGATGAAAGGCTGAAAATAGAAAGACGCAGAGGAAAATGACATGCACGTGGAGGGGAGGAAAGAGACAGATGGCAGATAGACGGGCCGTCTTTTAGCCCCACAAAGATGAAGATGAGGAAATGGTATTAATGAAGGAGGAGCGGAGGGTGGGAATGTTTCACCGATCGGTGCCGTTAAAAAGCCCTCGCAATTAATTGGTTTGAAAGAACACAGATGTTTGCATTCTCCCTCAGGCCCATGCTTACCTCCCCACTTTCTTCGCCTCCTCTGGCGATCCAGATCATAATCGATCGGGTGAGCTGCTGTCCGATTCATCTAGCTCGCTCTGAACATCCTGACCTGCCAGCCTCGAGCAGACAGACTCAAGAGCGCCGGGGTCATTGATTTGACTTTCTCCGTAGGAGGTGCATAAAGTATTTTTAACAAGTCAATGCGCAAAACACGTACACAAATAAATAAGAAGAAACAAACGCTCTATTTTTTATCAATGCAAAAATATGCGTCTTATGTTGAATTTTAAATATGTTTTCATAAACTGTGTGCATACCCAATACATGACTGCTCTGAAACAATATCAAAATTGCAGTGTTACAGACATACACTTATAAATCCATCTCATCTTAAAGTGAAGATACTGCTGATTGTATTTACATCTTACTTCAACAAGTTTGAAGCTTTGGCTTCATTAATATTATATTATATCTGCTTACTACAACTCTCAGACAAGTCCTTGATCATGCAGCACCACTTAACAAGTGAGGAAATGTCAAGGTTACAGGGAGATGGTCTGAGACAAGCAGATTATAGGAGAAGCATATCAAGGGTTTGAATCAAATTTTGCTCCACCTCTCAACACAACCGGTTAAAAAATTAATAAAACAGTAAAAGAAAGGAGAGCATTAAATAAAGAACAGTCTCCACAACTCAGCGGGAACATTGTCCTGAATCTAAACCAGCAAGAGGAATAATAACAAAATATAAAAACTGTGAAAGATTTTTAACTACTATGCTGCACACTCAGGCCAGCTCAAAATATGCAGCTTTTTAAAGATTGCCCTATTTTAAATGCAGATTTAATGGAGGAAAGTCGTGATGAGACTGTGGATGCACTGATTCTGCAATTATACAATATATTATTTAACCAACAACATGGACTATGATTATACAGCAAGTTGAAATGACTCTTCTAAAATCCAATACGTAATGAGCAAGCAAATTCTTTAACCTATTCCTTAAAGGAACCAAACTGTAGGGATGCTTTAGACCATTAACCACAAATTGAATATGCTTTACATTGTTGTTAATAATTTTCCAAAGCTGTAGTTTTTATATTGATTCCCAACCTTCCAGGAAGCTAATGTTTTATTTTATTTCCATATGTTCTGTAAAACAATTTGCACATTATTCTGTTCCACAGTTGCCAGCAAAGATAAAGTTCAAAATTGTCCTTGGTTTGGCATTCAGTGACTTCTGAAAAAATGAGCAGCTTTTTGGAGAGCACTGCATTAACAACCGGCTTGTTTAAAACTCAAATCCAAGGAAATCATTAAAACAGTACTGTGAATTTGGTTTGTTTTTGCATTAAAAATTGAGATGATGATTCTTAATTAAATGGCTTAATAGGCGTATATATGCAAAAGCAGGGGAACACTAAAAGGACAATAAATTAAATGGTGGAAAATTGAACTTCAGGTTAAGTTTTCATTAACAAGACTTTTTCACAGATGAAAATGAGACAATAACTAAATAGAAAGTAATTAATGATGACAAATACTGTGATGAAATCTACTGCCATTTTGTGTAGCAGATATGTTCGAATTTAAAAATTAATTTTTTTAATTTCATGACAAGTAAAACAAGACCCGTTGTAAACTGTGAGGAGCAACAATCACCAGCGGAAATGCAACAAACTTGCAGATGAGTCTTCTCAAAATTCATGCTAAAGTAAACACACAAAGGTAAATGTTTTTGTCTTTCAAGCACATTATAAACATTATAAAAATAAACATTATTTTATCCAGTAAACCGAGCTGAACTTTGTGTTCATAACAAGCCTCTTTTGATTTGACAGAATTCAATGCAAAATGAGGACTCCACAGTCAACGGCACACTTTGCCATTTTCCATCGGTCCATCTCAGATTAGCTCGTGCCCAGAGAAGTCAGCTTAAGTTCCCACCTTTTTTGGAATCAGGGTTTAAATGATTAAAACCAAATGTCACTTTAGCCAAAGACTGTGACTAAAACCACATTAAAATTTCCTGTCAAAATGATCACTGAACCATTTAGAATAATAAAGTCTGAAGACAAAGACAGGTAGATATATGTAGGATGCTTGTTTGTGAATAATGCATTAAAATTCTCAAGGCAGTCTTTCAGGAAAAAAAGAAAGAAATTGCAGCTTAGATGGGCATTTATCATATTGTTTTGCCAGGAGTTACTATGATTTATTATACGTCTGTAAACTTTATTTGAAGTGTATTTTTATTAAGCGATTCTCATGTCCAGTCCCCCAGCGGCCATCGTCTTTATTGACAAGCGATACAGGAGTGATATGTCTCACCCTTCAATATAATGGGAGGCCTGGGGCTCACTGGTGTGCTCTGCCGGCTCGGACACGCATCATAATATTTCTGGTGTCGTGAAATTGAGTGTTGGTCCCAGCTGTGTCGTATCAACATCTCTGTCTTTCCATCCATCTTTTCTCTCCCTCTCTCTTTCATTCACCATTAAATAGAGATGCCACTGAAGCAACACTACAACAAAGCATGGAGGGCTTGGTTTCATCCGCTCTGGCTTGAAGAGTGCAGCTTGATGCAGCATGGGCTTTCATTTTCGAAATGGCTCTAAGAGCAAGTGTTACTGTAGATACGCTGTCAGGCCTTTGAAAAGAGCCCAGATAAATTCAGTCGTGCTGGTTAGTTTTGTGCTCCCAGTAGTCTTTAATCAAAGCCTCACTGTATGTCAATATTTCTTTCAGTTGGTTATTTATTTTTTTATATTTCTTTTATCTTTTTGTTTACATTTGTTCTGACTCACTCGCGGCGCCGTGCCTCAGGAGGTTAAGGGCTTTATAAGAGAAGATTCCGATCTTTTGCAGATGACAGATACCCGACCAGAAATAAAGTCATATAAGGTGAGAAGTGCAACAAAAAGATCCCTCCTCCACAAAATCCAATAACCAGCGAAAGAAAGGCAAGACAAACAACAAAACAGGCCAGCTCAGTCGATATCTACAGATGAACAAACATCCGCTTTTAAAGAGAATAACTCAACTAAATAGATGCTGCATGAACATTTCCATCAGCAAGTCAGGCTACTATTAAAACAAGGAAATATTCCATCAAAAATTCAGCTGAATATATGGGCTAAATGCTTCCTCTTATAAGGTGGTAGTTGCTCTAAACTATAAATGATGCTCTTCTTGTTTTGAATAAAGAGAAAGGAAATCATCTTGTAATATCTCAGTCTCATTCACTGACAAAACCTGCAAAAAATATCAATATCTTGTTGCTGAGACAAATCTGAGCACATTACCACCGCTAATAATGCTAACAATTAACCTCTGTGTCCAGTGTTAGGACTTTTTAAATGCATCCTACTACACATTACTGAAAACATGCCCTGAATTGTAATTTCTAACATATTCCATTAAAATACACAAGATAACACACACACAACATATTCTAAAGACTTTGGTTTATTTTTGGAATTTTTCAAAATTGTTTTGCTGATGTGTTGAATAAATGGACTGTATTTGTGGCTCATTAGCGATACATAGCAGCGATTCTGCAAAGTTAATTAGCCTGCGAGTTAGCAAAATTAACATCATTAATTAAGTCAAGCCAAGTTTAGCTTGTATACAGCCTAAGATCACAATTCACAATTTGCCTCAGGGGGCTTTACAATCTGTACAACGCATGACACCCTCTGTCCTAAACATTAGACCCCCACTGACATGACAGAGCACACTAGCACACTTAGCTTCTAACTCAAAGTTACTTCAAGGTCTTTCAATTAGACATTTAAACATTTGAATGTAAATTGCTTCACATGTAATCTATTTTTAAAGACATAAACTATATACAGGATAACACTGATTTAAACTATAACTGTGATGGAAAACATTACGTATATTTTGTATTTTAAATATTGTATTCTTTCCCATTATCCCCAACCCTGTCTGTGACAAATACATTGCATGTCCTGTGGCTGCTTCACGATGAAAGCTACTCTCATGCTTAAAAGGGCAGTAACACTGAAAACAACTAGTAGGAGGAGACAAAAACATCCATAAGTTGAATGGCTATGACGAAAAATATATCGATATAAATATAACTAGTATAAATATTATCAAAATATAGTTTGAATTGATGAAAACTGAAGGTATTATTGATATAAATGAGGGTGCTTTCTCAATAACCAGTGTCACAGTTCAACAAAATCTCAGTATGTAAGTAAGTACAGCCATTCACTGCCATTCATTGACTACTTGCTGTGACGATCACCTGATAAAGAAGTGGACATTGGGTCGAAGGAGCTGATAAATGGCCCATCCTGCTCCCCTGAAAGGTCAGAGCTCTTATTATTTACAACACCGGATCTTTGTCATGGCTCAGTGACGGTGACCTTGCACGGGCCCATGTCCCTCCATCTGCTTAGAACTGTGAGTGTATAGGTCTTCATTTTCTCCATTCACTGTTATACTGCAGCTTCACAATACACGTATAAATATCATCACCTACGCTGCACACATGTACAAGCACACGCACAGACACACACTAGAAACACAGCACACGGAGTAGCTCTGAGGCCACTGGAGTGACCTTGGTCTAGATTAACAATGGTCCTGGAGGAACAGACCTCATTTATAAATCCTTTGAGAGATCCACAGTGTATTTTTGTTATTCTTCATGAGCATATACTACACTGAAACTTTCTAATCCACATAACAGTAATAACAAAGGAAAAAGAAGGTTGCCAGATGACAGGTGAACAGTTGTTGAACAGTTGTTTGTGTTGTCAACTCTGCCAGCTTTAAAAAGAAATATCATATGGTTTAGGTGATATTGTCTGCAAGGGGAGTGTATCCCTTAATGGTACACCATTAAATATTAATGGTATTAAGGGAAATGAGTGCATGCTTGCTACGCAGGTATTACACTAGGTGTTGCTCTCTAAAAACCACAATAATTATACGTGATTATTGATTTTTAAGATAATGTCCCCGCAAGGATAAATAGTTAACATTTGTTTATTTAAAAACACTTACAGAGACACATTTTTGGTAGGACTGGGCAACATGGATAAGATAAAAATAATATCAATATGTTTATTCTATTCTGCCATATACGATATATGTCAATTTACACATTTTATCTAAAATGTGATACCATAATTCCTCAATAAGTGCAAACAAATGATGATCTTATAGAATCTGATGCATTGCTGGGGATTAAACCACCCAGCAGTATATAAAGAAGCATCCTTGAGTTAACCTTGAGCATCTACAACAGTAAAATGCGATATACGCATTAATGCAGCAGCAAGATTAATCTAAGAAGATCATATAATACCAAAACACTGATAGAGACCAATTTACTGCACGGTGAGTATAATTTGCTGTAATATGCATGTACCTTTACATTAGTAAAAGTATGTGAGTAGCAAAACTTTTCTTGTAGCACTCTAACTAGTAGTTTTTTTCAAAGTGGGGTATCAGTACTGTAGCTTGCTGTTAAAGTGAGCTATCTTGTTAGCAGCTACAAATCAGGCTAAAGAAAGTCAAAGTCACAATGACTCGTAGCTAACGTTAACTAGCTAACGTTAGCTTTTCACAGACCAACTCTACTATGAAGAGTACAAGAAGACGCAGTAGTAACATTACATAAAATAAATAAAAAGTCCCAATTACTACCCTTCAGCAACGAACGGGTGAAACACTTCATCAAGACAATATGGTCATCTGCTATACCTCACACAATTTATTCACAATTCAACTCAAATGCGTTTGATTTATCAGCCCTAATTTTAGGTATATTTTCATCATGCTGGGTTACAGTGCATACTGAGTGCAGTGTTTGCAGAGATTGTTTAAATTAGGAGATACTTTCTAAAACAGCTTGTACTTGGAAAAGGTTTGATATATATTCTGCATTCTCTGGCAATAGTACCAAGTTGGAAGGTCAAATGGAGGATAAACAACAAAGTGTTTATACTAAGTATTCCCAGGATGTAAGCAACCTCATAAACAAGAATGTGGTATACAGTATATTATATTCTAGTTGTAGGCTTTGGCAATGAAGTCATCAGATGACATCAAAGGACGGGCTTACTGCAAAGATGAAAACACACATAAATCCTTGTCATATAGAAGCACAGCACAAAAAGCCCTTAAAACAATGTTCAGTAAAGTTAAACACCCCAGATGCTTGCCTTTCAATCACCCTACACTTATATTTTCCAGATTAAGTCTAATTCAGGACCAATAATGGCAGTAATATGGGCCCTGGCTAGATTACTTTGGCTAGTTTATGAACACGAGGTATCAATCATTCACACTGTCCCCATTTTATCTACTGCTGCTGATGATTCATGATAATTTTGGGATTTGTCTAACGATATTGCTGAGACAAGCAATCTCAGCAGACTGATGCTGCACCCGGTCATTATCTACAAGGCCACCACAGTTCACTTCGGCTGAATCTTCAATGTCAAAACCCTAGGTGTTGTTTTGATTTGGGACAAAACATGTCCTCAATGAATTATGCCCTGCAGAGGCCCCCTCTGGATTTATGGGTCGCATCCAGCTGCCTGCAACACTGAAAAATGGCAAATCAGCATATAAATGACTGCGTTATTGAGAGTGCTAAGAAAAACATCAACCCACAAGTCCATTATATTAATTGGAATCGCCCTCGCCATGGCAGGCAATGGCTCCAGTCGGACTAGGGTCGAGTGGTGATAAATGAAAGGCCGGGGTATGAATATAGCCTTGGCCAGTGATATAACAGAACATGCGAACAACTGCTCCCTTTTGTTTATACTGACCTTGTAATTAATCAGAGGGAGGCAAGGATGGAGGAAAATGTATAGGAGTCAGGAGGGGGGAGGAGGGTGAAGTGGTGGAGAGGGACTTAAGCCCCCTAAGAACAGGCTACACAGGGAAATCCTGTGTAAACACCAACGTACTCCACAGAGCTTCTGAAATGATGTTGATAAAGAGATGAAATATCACAGGGATCAGGGGTTTATCACTTTAAACCAGGGATGCTATGAGACAAGGGAATATAGCTTGTGTTTGTTCCCACAGATGAGTAACTATGCTCAGTGCTAAAGACAGTGTCAGACAGGATGCTACCGAGCATGAGCTGAAATGTTTCAGCTTTTCAAAACATTGTCACCTTACCCCACCTTTAAGTGTTCAGGGACAGACTTACATTTGTCACTCTCATACATTCCCAATACTTCAAATACTTAGTTAAGCATTAAATGCAGTATCCAAATTGTAAAGAACACGTTTTTAGCAACATACAAAATGACAAGTAAGGCATAAGCAGACAAAGGGTTCGACGTTACCCATCAAAAACTGATTCTTTTGTGCCTTTCGTCTAATAATCTATGAAAACAGCATACTCGAGTACTCGTCACTGGCCAACTGCCAGTATGTCAGAGCTACTCAAGTATGCGTTACTAAGCCTACTCAAACTGCAAACATGATCCTTCCAGAAGAATCAGAAACATGAAAGGCACACTATGAAAAAAGAAATGGCAACAAAACTTAGGAGTGAACGGAATCACAAGTTTAAGTGACTAGAATATGCAACACATCTAAGGACATAATGTACTAAAGGTAGCCAAGATGTCTAACTCATTTTTCAGTGGAAACAATGCCTTCAGGAAACACTACAACACAGTTCATGGGAAACGTGAACAACACTTGTTGTGTTAAATCGCCTTTTCCGTATTGTTTTTAAATCAGTTTACATTTGGGCCAGCAAAAATGTACTTTCACCACCAAACTTAGCATGTTGGTGGCCTGTGGGGCCAGTGCTTAAAAATATCTGTCCCTCCAGAGTGAGCCAGTTTTGGTCTCATGTAGTTGGAACTTGGCAAGTTTAACTCTGGAGTCCAAGCTCCAGAGGATGGAAGGACGCAGCCTGATCAATCTGTAGTTGGAACAGCAGTGTTGTTGAGACTCTCAACTCAAAGGTCCACTAACAACCATACTGACAATGAGATGCAATGAATAGATACAGCTAATACCGAATCTGTAACAGACTTTGCTGCTTTATAATACCATCACCTGACTTCCTCTTTTGCTCCTGTCATAGTTACTACAGCCACTGGAGGGCTCTGTCACCTGAACGTAAACTTTTGTTGTTTTTGCGCTCTTGCTGAAACAAGTAATACTGTCATTTTTCTTGGGAGGACAGTCTCATTGACTAGCAATGATAAGTTGATTAAATGATTAGCTGATCGACACTAAATGTATTGATGATGGTTTTAAAGCTTCTCAAAAGACCGAAGTTGCTGTTATTTCCACTTTTACATGATAGTAAATTTAATATCTTTGTGTTTCCTCAGACAAAAGAAGACATATAACATCTCTTTGGGCTTTAGGGACTTTTGTGAATTAATTATGAAAATAGTCATCTAATCAATCAAAAACAAAAATAATCTTAGTCGCAGCTCTATTCAAAAGTGTTTAAAGTGTCAATTTGATCTATACGCATCTGCCAAGAGCTAGAGTTGAGGATATTTCTGAGAGAGTTACTGTGGCTGACTCATACCTAAGGAGTATGCAGTCTTCAGCGGGCCTGATCAGACATGGACCTGTGAAAAAACTATTCAAACTTGCATAAATACATTTTCAAAAGGAGATAGCAGTATCAACAGTCTACACCTGTACATAATGAATGGTAGCTATATTGAGAGAGTCTCTGAGTATAAATATCTGGGTATTTGGCTTGATGAATCACCAAACTGCAGCAAAAACTACCATTTTTGTACAGAATTAGATCCAGCTTCCATTCGAATTGTAGCAAATGTATGTTGTCTTTCAGTCATTGATTATGGGGATATGATTTACAGACAAACCCATTCTGCCATCAGCTTCATTACAGGAGGTCTCTATGACATTCACCATTACAATCTGTATAACAAAGTTGATTGGCCCTCTCCGGCACAGAGGCACTAATATCTTTTCATCCATACAGTCAATCAGTCATTGGACATGTGCTGGACTGCACTAAAGGACCAAACTTGCTCTACTAACTGTCTTATGCTTCATGTCCTGCAGGTCTATTCTGAACTTGAAAACTTTAGAGTTGTGCAACAAACATGGAATTATCAAACACAACCTCAAGATCAACACTCTCACTAACCCTGGGCTATTCAAGACAAATCAGTCCCTCAGTGTGCAATTGTTTACACTGATTATTGTCCTCTTTTGAAAATTTTCAACTCTGCAAATCTCTACACATTTCAATATCATTGCAAATGAGGGAATCTTCAGTGATTTCAAGGCTCAAATAAAAGTTGGAGTGAATTAAGAGAGACTTGTTCCAAAATGGACTCGGGGCAAGTAAACTCCACAGAATATACTCAACGATAATTGGACCCAATCCAAAGTGTGGCCCACCAGAACAGACTCAAACAGAAGGGACCATCAGCACTGATGCAACACCAATATAATTAATAAGCAGACAGGGTTGGAAAAAAAGGTGGCAATACATGTCATTTTTCACTGCACTCGATGGTCCACAATCTCTGTCTTGCATTTTTTAAAAAAGATGATTTTCAGGCACCACGGGACCAGAGCTGATAGTAAGTTCACTCGGATCCACCTCAGTGTTATACATACTGACACACAAACCTAAGACCCTCGGCAATACAGCTGGATCCGACCTGATTAGACTGAATATATTTTGGACTATGCCCAATTCAGATCCCGGGTCGAGTGTTGGTTACTAGGCTTAACGGACCCGTGAGACGTCTCCAGCAGAACAAGTTCACTTATATTTGTGTTAATAGCACTTACAAGGTTTGCCTGTCTGATATTCCTTCCTCGTTCATTGTACTGACTCTTTATACAGATTACAGCAACCTGACATTATTCAAATATTTGCTTCTTTGAATCTTTAAAAGAACAACACTACATCCATTTTCATCAGTTTGTACTTCTCAGACCTCTGCACCTGCTGCTAAAATATATAAAGAGAGTGTCTTCTGTTCTGTAATTAAATCTTTTCAGTCTGCCCACTATCTCAAAATATTATGAGAGAGCTCCTGTGCAGAGTCGCCTTGAGGAAAACCAGCTCATAATGTAAGACTACTTAGACTTTTATTTATGTGACCCAGAAATATACACTGTAGATTTGTACTGCATTTAACTCTGCATACTGTAAATATTCAGGATTGTGAATAACTAAACAGAAATTAAACTCATGAGGTATGCAACACAAACCCTAAGGCTTGTTTATTTTGAATCTCACATCACAAAATTCATTAACGAACAAGGTTAAACATTAAAACGAAGCTGTTGATCATTTGCATATGAAATAATTTGATTTAGTTTTGCAATTATAAAAATTAATGGGATGTTACTGTCACCTCCAGAATCATGATCAGCCTTAGAAAACAAGCAAACGGGAAATTTAAAAGAAGAATTAAAAATACAGGCTAAGTTATGACTTTTGCTTTTTTTATGCTTAGTAGTTTTATAGCTGCTCTTAACCGATGGCACCCATTATTCAAGAGGGCACAGTACAGAGGGTGCAGAGACACAGGTTTATTTAGCAAACACAAGAGATTTATATCAGCTCCACAAAAAACTGAAATATGCACAGCTTTATAGCAGAGCCATAATTCATCCGCAAGAAAACACATTCATGCACAATCTGATGCATTACAGGAATTTATAATCAGTTGTGCAACACTTGCCATTGATAAATATGTGTCTATGAGTGCTACAGTTCAGTGTATTTCAACACCGAGATTTGATAAACAGCATAATGGTCATGAAGTTGAGATACTGCGCCAGGCAGTTATACAGAATGTCTGACATCTGCTGATTAACACATCACAAAGTGCATTTGATAAAGAAAACTATACCATCTATGTGACATATAGAAGCATTTCCTCACAGAGCAAATTATCACACATTTCCTCTATTCACTCCTCAATTCTTCATGTATTTATTCAGTGCATTCCTCCCTGCCGTGCTGAATTCACAAGGTTCTCAAAGGAACACTCACCGTTGTTTTAATGTCATTACTTTTTGGTGACTCTACAATGGTAACAAAGTGCATGCAGATGCTGCAGGCGGTAGCTCCTGCCAACCTTTCATGGCATTGGGCTGAACCCGCTGCCACGGACATCCCAGGACAAGTAGCAGAAAGAAGAGATAAGAGCAGAGATATGCTAACCCAGCTGCTCCTGGCTAATGTCCGGTCAGGAAAATGAAAGGTACGAAATGGGACTCCGGTTAGCTGAGCAATGGAAATCAGAGACCGTTGTTCCCACACAGAGAGAGACCCGCTCCACAACATCCAGGATTGAGCTGTTGCACTTGACAGGTGGACCAGTTCTGAGCTGGCAGGATGCAACACACACAACTCTGGCAGGATGAGGGGAGAAGGACTCAATTTATAGATGATGTTTCTTGCAAAACCACAATAACAGTTCATGGACAATGTTTTCGAGATTAAGTTGAAGAAGTCAACATAAAATCATCATTGTCTTGTTCCTGCTTTTTACATTCAACCTGACACAAATTAAAAAAAATGTGCTATAGAATTATTTACTAGCTGTATAAGTATGTATGTATGTATGTTTACAAAATAACTGTATAATTGCTTTTGTTCTACTTATTGTTGTATATTTTCATCCTATTCTATTCTGATTTTAATTATCTGTATATGTGTGTAGAATGAAAGTACAACTCTCATTTCATTGCATATCCCTGTGTTGTATGATAATTTATTATGTAATTTACCTTGAGCTATAAAAGAGGCATAAAAATGTATATTAATGTAGATGTAAAAATCTTGCATAATAATTTAGAAACTGCTTGTAACATGTTTAGACCAAAGCTGTTCCTATTAACCAGTCTGTGCTTTGTCTATTCTTAACCAAAGCTATGCCTTAAATCATAATATGACCAAATATAATTTGAGAAGTTCATAATAGTCTTTATTTGTACACTACAGCAGCTTTCAAAAGGACATGACAAAGGGCTTTATAATTTGACAGTAAAAGAAGCTGATCTTTTTTATTTTCTAGACAGAAAATCATTTTTTATGAAACAAACCACAATAATAACAGAACACGCCTGTCCTGAGGGTTAAAAGTTTTCAGATATGGTGAACTGTTTACAATAAAAACTTCATATATTGACAAACTGTCAAGGAACCACTGCTATCAGGCAATTTACAATTCACTAGCTCAGTGAGTTGGAGTCCTATGTCTCAGAGAGTGAAGCAGCGTACAGTTCACAGTCTCAGTCGAAATTAGGCTTCACTGTGCTGCAGAGCTTGTCTCAGTTACTTTTACAGCTTCGCCAAGAAAAGATCATCTTGGATTACATTATTACAATTTAATGAGTTCATACTTTTATGTAGCATTTGTGGGCTCTCATGAGTTTCAAACCCCAAACCACCTGAACATGCTTTTATTCGCATTAATTAAACTACCGCTTTCCTTGAATAAGCAGAGTCCATCCTAAGAGATAGCTTACACAAGTGCGCACGTGCCTACTCTTCTGTGTGTGTGTGTATAGATCCATACACCTATGCTACAGTGGTCTATGTGTGTGTGTTTGAGCCTGTGTGATGTCCACTCCAGCCAGCCAGAGTAATGGAGCAGCCCCATCTGGACCTAACACATGGGCCAGACTGTTCGACCTGTCAGGGGATGAATGTGCTCCTGAGACGGTGTGCTTGTTTGCTTTTGTGTGTGTGTGTGTGTGTGTGTGTGTGTGTGTGTGTGTGTTTGAGCTAGAGACACAGGCTCTGAGTGGTCAGCCAGGATGAGAGGCTGAAAACCTGCACCTGTTACAGCTTCCAAGATAGTCCAGAGAGAGGAGATTGCAGAAAAAAGGAGAGATACAGTAGAGAGCAAAGAGGTGGTGAGAGAGATAAACAGAGAAAAAGGTGGAGACAGCGACAGCAAAATGAAGAGATGGAGGAGGACGGGAGTGCGAGCCGGGTTTGTTTGCCCGTCTGTGTACTCGCCTCTATCTCTCTGTTGTGTGCTTTGTGGATCACAACAACATGATCAAGGCCTAACTTTATTATGGTGGCAGCTTTTGGCTACAGTTGAAAAGACTGATCAATTTGGCTTCTCCCTCCGACGTAGCCCTGCCATGCTGCCCATGACTCCGCAAAACATTCAGCTGCTTGGCAGCACAGAGGGGGCTGGCGGGCAGCGAAAGAAACGAATTGTAGCTTTGCAAAATGAGGACTCTAGCCCAATGAATGAGCTCATTTTCTGCCCCCTTGCACCGTCTCATCTGCATTGGCACAATGCGGCGCTGTGATGTATACTCCAACACTGAGATATCCAACTTTTCAGCAAAAATTATTACCAATTTCTCTTTGTAATATTCATAAATTCATAGAATGGAGCCTATAAAACAGGAGGAGGACTAAATAATCACGACTGCTCCGATTATGATTTAAATGTAAATGTCTCTCCACAGCATAAGTTATCTCTGCATTTTTGGGGAGTGTGGACTCATTTGAGGATGCAGAGCTCATAAAACTTGGATGGATAGAGAATATCCAGCTCATTTTTCATATCAGGAGTACAGCAGCTGACAAAAATAGCCAGGTGGCACCACCAGTTTAATAGACTTTACAGCCATTAAAATAGAGCTTCTTGTTAAATGCTGCCTGCATATAAGAGCGATTTACTCTGCTTTTCCAAAGGGCCGTTCCAAAGCCAAACATACACACTACATCACCTGCAACAAACCCCAGCTAAACTCAGTGTCACAAAGCTCCAGGCTCCCAGATTTGCTCTCCTTTCCCTATGCTAAAAGGTAATGAAACTTGCACAATCGCTTCCTCACACACACTCAAGGCTGCACACTTACGGACACACACATACTTAAACTTACATGGGCGCACACATACTTTTTTTTTTTTCTTTTTTTGGCTTCCTCTCTCACATCGAACATCCCCCTCGGGCAGACTGACAAAATGGAGCTGCTCAGGTGGAATGATTTACCTGTTGAACAGGAGGATACGGTTTTGAGAGCCACCATTTTTCACTGGGGGCTGACACCATCTCCCAAAAAGTCATAAAGAGACAGTGCACAATCCAGATAGCGAGCATAGCTCATCTCTATGACTGTGTCCAGCTGTACTTTACGATGTTTTTCTTTAACATTGTTGGAATAAAACGTCTGTCATAAATACATGCGTAATGCAAGCTGAACACTGTCATAAGCCGGGGGGATACAAAACACTTTACACTTTTATTACTTGCCATATTTAATGATGCTTCTCACTAAATATCTGATGTCTTTATATCCTAATGGTACTTAGTCTTGGTTGCTGAACCTTTCTTTGATCCTGTAGTGAAAGCCTCATCAACAGGCCATAACCATTATGAACGTTACCACATTAGATGGCAAGATACAAACTCAGCCTCTTGCCTCAAGTTATTACTGACATGAAACCGATCTCACCATATTTCAAACATACGTGCTGCGATTTGCAACATGAGCCCATTTCTTTTGCTCATTTGGACATGATTCACTAAACAAACGACAAGAGGAGGACGCAGGCTGTCTGAAGGGCAGAGGGGGAAAAATAAAAAGTTGTGACGCATATATGGTGAAATAGTTCCAAATCCTGGTTTACGATTAAAAATATTTCATTATGTGACTGACAGGATAATTACTACACCTCTGTAATAAAAAAAAAAACACAGGTAAGCATTAACTATTCAACTATGTCTACATCAAATCAAGTCATGTCATGGTACATTCAAAAACAACTGGTGTTGAGCCAAAAGTGTTTTCCAGTCTGTCTAAATACGGGTTGATAGAAGGAATAGATACAATAAACAAACTCAGCAATAACACAAAGAAGGCAAAAAAGCCAGTGACACAATAGTACAGAAAAAGCAAGACTAAAAATGGAAAACAAGATTAAAAAGGAAACCAAAAAGAAGTAATAAGATCAGAAGTCAGATGAAATAGAAGTCGTATAAAACCACCAGCAGAACTAAAATGCAGCAAAAAGATGTTAAAAGTCAGTTAAGAGGGAACTTGACAAAAATGGGGCAGCCTCAGACTGAACCTGAAGCAAGACAAAGGAGGGTGGGTGTTAAATTTAAATTTAAGGTTGTCAATGGAGGAACAGGACCTAACGTAGGATGGGAGCTTGAGGGCAGCAACAGAGAAGTATTTCAGCCAATATGGCACTGCTTCACATTTTCTCTCTTTTAAAAGAACACGTACTACATTATATTTTTTCCACTTGAGGGGCAGCCTGATCCCATAGGGCACTAAATCATGTTTTTTTTTTTGTTTTTTTTTTACTTTGAAGGGCACTGCATTAAATTTTCTTAACTGGAAGAGCACCTTAGAGGGCAGGAAATTATGTTTTCTCCCCTGGAAGGGCATCCCTGAAGGCAATAAATACTGTTTTCTCCACTGGAAGGGCACCGCTGAGGACAAAAAATACCCCTCACGTTTTCACCCCAGAATGGGCATCCTAGAGGGCGCTATATTGTGTTTTCTCAACTGGAACCCCATCCAAGAGGGCACTAAATTACATTTTCTCTATAGGATAAATAAAGTAACCTCTATCACTTTGTCTTTGTTTATATATCATAGGGACATACATAAATGGAGAGTAAAGTTTCTAATAGAGCATAACACAATATTAACATTTACTTTGGTCGACAGGAAAACTCAACCCAACTAACTAAACTTAAATAACTGCCTCAGAACTTTGTCTCTGTTTTCCTGATAATGAGTACCAAATTACAAAGTTATTTCAGTGAAAGTATTTAAAAATCACAGATCTGTAAAATAAACCCAAAATGCTTTTATGAAACACGACTTTGATTCCTAGATTAATAAATGGTTTGGGTCTGGTGCATTTTCAGAACAGCTGGGAAAACAAGTTAACATTTCTTTTCATTTATATTAAGGTATTTAAACTAAATAGTAGCTAATGACTTAATTTCAGCTGTAGAAATTAAGGCATTCAAACATTTACATATGGTTAGTATTTAATCTCAAAGAAAACAAAAGGCAATAAGTCATGCTCCAATTAAATTACAAAAATACACATACAAGAATTATGGTGAGCCTCAAGCACTTACACCACATTATGCTTAAACCTTGTATTCTTTACAACTCAGTATGCAGATGAGAATCCACAGTGATACACATTTCACACATTCTGTAGCTGTTATTGATGTCTACCCACTAACACAAAAGCTGACTTACAAATCGCCTGAGTTTCTATCCAAAGGTTGAAGTGCAGTTTTGCCTCTGAGGTTTTCATTGTCTTGACTTGACTTTGTGCATCAGCATCAGGCTGATTTTTTACTGCGGTCTTGGCCACTGAACTGTATTCAACTCTCCTGTCTCTCACTGGGCTTCAACCTCTCCACTTAACCCTCCTCTTGTTCTCTGGTTTATGACCACCCGGCAGCCTAGATCGTCTCTCCTTCGACCCTGCAGTAACAGCACCAGTAGGTGGTGGAGTCCTTTCCCAGCTCCAGTCCCAGCCTGAGAAAAGACAGGAAGACAGACGTACAGAGACAAGAGAGAGACAGAAAGAGAGGTCTGGGCACACTGTTGGTGAGCACACAGAGCTGAGCTGAGCTTTCGGAAAGGGCCAGTTGGACTTGCTGAGATGACTTGGCAGTGTCTGATTTGTTACATGATTTGGCCGCCATGGCTGCAACAGAGCCTCATTTAAATTCATGTGTTTTTTTTTTAATCCTCTTCCCCGCCTGGAGTCAAGTTCAGAGAGTGAGTTTTAGTAAGTTCACGGTTGCTAGTGGGGACGAGCGCACTCGTCCTTTTCTTCATACAAATTGCTGCCAGTTACTATGGTCAAATGTTGCTGGTTGGTGAAGGAATATATAATATTTGCAGAGGTAAACATGGTGCAATGGATCAGCATATTGTCTTGATTCCTCATTGTCAGTAACTGTTGACTAAAGTTGGGGCGATTCGTCAACATCATCGATTACGGAAAGTCAGTGCATAGCGTGTGACGACGCGTCACTGTGAACTGCTGCGCCAAGTCAAGTCGCAGATTCACCCAGAGAACAAGCTGCAGAGAGCAAGCCTCATCATGATCATCTGAAGTGCGTGAGTATTTTAGAGAGAGACGCAACAGTATGCTTCTCTTTAAGCTCCACAAACTGGAACTAACTTATCAAAGTAGTTCAATTTCTTTGCACGAGTGCTGGCTGTGAAGCACCAAGCAATCTCTCCTCTTGCAGCAGCAGCAAGACAGCAGCATCGCCCTGTTTACCGTTTGTCATCACCAAAGCACAATATATCAGGATTATAAACACATGGAACAAGTTTATGTTAGGAGAGGTCACTTAAGATCTTCTAGATGTTTCTTCATCGTCCCCATGTTAAAAGTGATGTCTGCACCGCTGTTGTTAATTTTACACTAATGGTGTCATTCAGGTGTTCTATACTTTCATAACCACATATGAGTCAGAAATGGTTAAAACTAACGTTAGAAACTGTCTGTAATTGGTTTCAATTATCTTCCTCACCTAGACTGTCATGTCTGAACCAGTTTAAGTTTTAAGTCAAGTAAAAAAGGACTGACAGTGATTAGTGATTAAATTAATATACATCACAGGTCCTTTTGAATTTAAGGTCCAGTATTTTTCCAAGTCTAGGAGTCATGGAGTCTATTAAATACAGCAGAAATACTAATGTAGACTAATGTAGACTTAAAATATGCCACTATTATCATTATTCTAATGTGATTTATGTGTCTGATTTATGATGGAATAAAATACTGAATATTAATGAGACAAGTTTTTATATTATTTTAAGTAAATTATTTGCTATATTAATGAAATAAGAAAAATGTTATATTAATTGATAAATTAATTGTTGGATGAATTCATTAATTGAAAAATAATCATTAGATTAATTGCTTAAAAAATAATTGTTAGGTGCAGCCCTACTATTGACTACTACCTATGACTCTTTTTCAGGGTACACCCTGACGAGGTGTAAATTGGTAAATTGTTAAAACATGTTTTTGAATCATGGCTGCAAGTGCACGACTATCTTCCTCCACACCAGTACTCTTATTGTGGTTGGCACCTCTCCAACACTGGTGTGCATGCCTCCTTCCTATTCATCAATAACTATGTTTTATTAGTGTTTTGCATACTAAACCCTATTTATATATTGGCTTTGAAAAGTTTGTTTTGCTCATCACTGAATTATTGCTATAGTTTTTATCCCCAGCGGGCAAAAAATGTCTCTCTCCTTCATAGTTATTAATGCCACTTAACAAAAAAGAACATATAAAATACCTAAAATAAAAATACCTTAAAAATATAATGACACACAACAGTCTATAAAAACCAAACAGCAATAAAATCAGACATGGACAGTCACAGGCAGTGCTCACGCTGCGATGATCCATTAGTCTTGATCCATGCACAGCTTTTCAGACTGTCATCAAGCACTAATGGTCTATTTTAGTGTGAAAACTAAAGCCAGCCAATGACAGAGAAATAAACAGGATTCAAAGTAGAATATCAGTGTATTTTACAAGACTCTCCAAAAAATATTATTGAAAAAAGCACAACTGAGAATGTGACCACAGGAGCTATTGCTGTTATGATGGTGGAAGGCTATACTGACCTGAAGAAAGAAAACTTGGCTTGTTGTCACCACTCATGGTTCAGTTCAGTGTATAGCTTGTTTTGACATTAGAAATTTAGGTTCATTCTACTCAATGGAGGCTCCATATCAACTCGACATTTGTTAATGGCTTCAAAGCATAGTTCGCCAAAAAAAAAAAATCATGGCAAAATAAGCAGAAATGGAAAGAGCCAGTCCCACATGATATGCATCAAAATTTTGGAGAGAAGACAACAGACCAAAATTGCAAAGGAAGTGGATAATAGTGCATCTCTGTGGAGAAAACACAGTGAGAAGAGTTTAAAAGCAGTTGAGAATTGCATGGGCTCAGCCTGTATCATCTGCCAAAACAAACTCATCCAAAAACGCATCCAGCCACAGCTTGCAACAACTCATTGGTGTAAACCTCGGATGTATGCTGCATTATGGCACGGCTTGTCATAATATGCTCATGTTTATTGGAGACAGTGGACACCAAAACACATCTATTGAGTTCAGTATTCTTACTGATAAGAGCACAACAACACTGATTCTCTATACTCATTTTTCTCTCAAAGCCCAAAACATATGAGAGAGCTTGAGTCTGTGACTTCTGACTTGGGATGCAAACTGGTAGGACAGGAAGAGCGTTCATCTGCACATCTGTGATAGCTTTCTGGGAAAGCTCTCCAGGCTTGGTCAAACTTTATGGAGTATTGACTAAAGACCAAGGCGCCAGATTCTTGATAAAATGACACACTGGAGATGGTGTTAGCAAAACATGCACTGAAGATCCTGATTGTCCCTGTTTCTTCAGAGGACAGATGCCACAGCTGTCAGTAACAATGCTGAGGTGGCCACTGCACTAAGAACAAGCTGACGGTGTGAACACAAGGATGAATTTGAAAGTTTCCACACATTCAAGGAGGTCAACGTGTCTCAGCCAAGTGACAGAGACCATCGGCAAAGACAAAGGTCTTTCAGGAATGATTTTTTGTGGCCCACGACATCGAGCACAGGCTGGATGACAACTGATATACTTCTGCTACAGCCATTTGACGAATTGGCCATCTGATGAAAACAAGCCTGAATCCTATATGCAGATGACAATGTTCTGATCTTACACAGTCCCATATTCCTCAAGGAATTTGACAAATTCAAGTGCCATGGTGTTACAAGAGAATCTACACAAACTTCTCATCATTTTCCCCCACAGTCAGTGTCAATAGTCAAGTGTGAAGGAGGGTTAAGTGCCATGAACCATATTCTCACAGACAGCAGAAATAAAATAAAAGTCTCCAAGCTGAACAGCCTGTTGTTCATCTCAGTAAATGGATCAGAAGTTGCCTCCTTCCCTGCCCAGAGATTTGCCGAGATGTGGGTCAAAAAGGGGGTGACGCACCACAGATGACCCCTCCACAGGAAAGCCGAAAAAGAAGGCAGAAGTCTGTCGTCAAAGCACACAGGTTTCTTAGTCAGACAAGAAGGAATATACTGTAGCCTTTTAATTTTAAGTTGACAGCACATTATGTTTTTGCATTTAGAGATTATTCTCTATGAGACTGAAGTTCATAAATAAGTGTTTTGGCATGCTCTGCTGAGTGACTCTATCAGTGTTACTGAAAGGGGGATTGATTTCTATGGTCACATTTAACCTTTTAAAATATTGTGTATGATCACATTCCCCTATGTGTCTCCCTTATAAGGAAAGCACAAGACATGAGAGTGAAAATGCTGCACTACTTGACATTTTACATGTAATTTTTTTTTCAAAATATTCCTGAAACTGCAGTGGTTAAGTTCAAGTTTCAAATGTTTTTATGAAAGTTGATGTTGTTACTTGAACAGCAAGAATCTGCCTCAGGCCTCATGGTGTATATAGGCCCACTGTGGTTTGTGATTTATTTTCATGAATAAAAACATTTCAAACATCACCCCCAAACCCTCTGATTTTTTCACAAATCACACCCCGCTTCGATTTCATTACCAGTAGAAACCTCTGACATCTGATTCATTTGCTGAACAGCTACTTTTTTTAATGCAAGAAGCTCCTGAATTCACTTTTTACTTTTCAGGAACAATAAAATATGTTTTTTAACAACATAGCTGGTGAACATAATGTTATTCAACAGAGGATTTCTTAAGTTAGTGCTTTCCATTAACACGTTATACAAAGTGCCAGCCGCAAACACACAGACCAGACTGCATTCTTTTTTTTTATTTATTTCTCTTCCCCTGCCTGTGATACAACCACAAATACTGTGGACTACACCCTGAATATAACACAGATGTATCAGGTCCACAAATACAAAAATAAATATGTGTAAATATGTGTATATCACATTGTGTTCAGACAAACTTTGAAAGCAAAGACTTCGTGAAGGGACTGCAGACAATCAAATTTGCTTGGAGTCTAAGTCCGCTTGGAGGACACATTCCACACAATACCGCCTGTAGTGGCCCCATGAACAAGTCTACACAGTCATACCAAAGTGGTGGTACACGGATGCCTGCACAGAGCCTACATGTACACCAACTGATGATGAAATCTACATCACACTGACTCTAGCGGACCCTCGCACATTTGTGGATGTGGAAAGCACAATACTCACTTCAGCTTTAGTAGGAGATTTGCGTTTATCCTGAGGCACTGTGAATCTACTTCTTAGACAGGAAACGAGCTTAAAGCTACCGTCTGTACAGTCAGTACAGTGGCTGTTTGTGGTGAATAAACAAACCACACAATAGAGTTACAATGATTAATTGAATAACTGATTATTAATCAGGTATTAAAGTAATCAGCAACTATTTACATAATGAATTAATCAATTTGTTAGTCAAAATTCTCTGATTCTACCTTCTTAAATGTGAATATTTTCTGGTTTCTTTACTCCTTTATGACATTAAACGGACTATCTTTGGGTTGTGGGCAAAACAAGTAAGTACACAGTAAATTGTTATGAGGAACAATCAAGAAATACAAATAAATAAATATATAGGCAATAGACAGATAAATAAAAATAAAGTTTAATTAAACAGCAGGTTAAAAAGCCCTACAACAAAAACAGCACAAGTGGCCAATTTTGTGCTTTGCAGTAATGCCTTGCTTAAGGGTACAATAAGCAGAAAGGACCAAATCCTCTCTAATCTCTTATAAGTCGCTGTGACTTTTGTGTCCACATTAGCATGTGTGTTTTTGTGAGTTCAGAGAAGCACAACACCAGTGATCACGTTGTTGAAGACAAATGACCTGACTGCTGGAAGTTCCAGTCACTCACACTCCCTCTCTCTCTCTCACACACACACAGACACACACAAACAATTTTCAACCTCCAGCGCCCTTCATCTGGGTGCTGACACCTGTTCCCATGGCAACCCTATCAATGGGGGACCGACCAGGGTCAGCAAGTCGTTCTCTCCCTCCGCTTCCCCGTCCTCTTTGCACAGGTCCTGACATTTGGAGCTCTGTCTCACTGTGTACCTGTTCATCCCTGAACAATTTCTACTGGTTGTACATTTTCTCATACTATTGATTTGTCTTGCTCTGTCTCTCATCTGGTCTTACACATGCAAAAAAAAAAAAAACTAAAAAAAAACACTTCAGCACAGCACTTTAACTGTTGGCCCACAGCTCTGTGTGAAATATAAGGGAGAAGTCATGCTGAAAAATACACTTAAATGTACAAAACAACTGGAAATAAGGAAGATAGAAAAAAGAACAGTAAGAATTCTCATGCAGGCTCTGCGCATATTTTTGCTTTTTGCACAAAAGCTCAACCTTCATGCTCAAAACTGCTCTTTATCACAACAATCACTGTATATTATAATTAGCAATTTCATAAGAGCATTAATCTATACACGTATACCATGAATTCAGTAAATGTCAACTAAGCCATGAGTAATGAATTAAGAGAAACAGTCAGGGGTTTATTCAGCTGGAACCCAACTTATTGAAATGGGTTAGTGGATTAGTGGCGATGGGCGTAATTATGAAATGAATGCAACCGCATAATGGGCTTTGGCATTTTGGACAATACATGGCTCCTCGACTATAACCCTTTAATTAAAAAAAAAGTATGATACAAGAACTGGATGCACTGCTCCTTTTCTATATGATTGTGTTGTTACTTTTCCATTGAAATCTTTCAATTAATATTATAATTACAAGATACATATTTTTAGAGCACATTCAGTTTTCTAAATAGCTGTGTGTCTGGTTCAAACTGATGAAGAGTCCCAACGGTTTTAGTATTTGGAAAAAAGGATTCAATCAACTTTCATTTTATGGAAAAATGCAGATGGATAAAACTGTAGGGGCACAACAACAGCACAGTAAATCAATCCCCATCCACCAATGACAATCAGGACAGGAGAGCCGGCTCCATCTCATGCAATATGCAAAGTGCATGCTATAAATCTGGAGATGGTTAGGGATGTCAATAATGGTGTCACTTTTTCTCAACAAGGAACTGGTGCTCTGGCCTTAGCTAACCCGGTTTAATCCCACTCCCAGTGGTATACTGCAGAGTTGATCTGAGCCGCACACTTTGTTGGAGAGAATGCCAATGGCTGTCAGACAGCCACCTGCCCCTGTGTCTCTGCCTGGGGAAGGGCTGCCAGGCCAAAACCCACTGATTAGGTTACTTCTGAATCTGATTTTCTCTCCACTTCCACACAGTTTTACTTCTTATAAAACAAGAGGACCAGTTTGTTACAAGGAGAAAATCTCTGTTCACTCCTTTTTTTGCTTTCCCTGATTAAATGTGTTCATTTACTAGGCCAGTGTTCCTCTAATGGGTGTACTAGTACCCCTACAGATACTTTGGAGTACTGCAGGGGGTATGTAAGGTTTTTTTTTTTATGTAAAATTAAAAAAAATATCAGTCATGCATAATTCCTAAAATAATTCTACTATATGAAGTTCAATAAATCTGTAAATCTGCTGTAGATCTAGGGATGTGCATGATTCACTGACTGAACAATTAAACGTTGCTACCCTCGCTAGTTGGCACCACAAATGCTAGCTGGCTAATTATTGATATTTAAATTTATGTACAAAGCCAGTTAACCCCAGCAGACAGCAGACCCTCTCACCCTTCACTAATGCCCAGATGGCTCGCATACTGTTGTAATCGACATTTTGGGACCGATGAAATCTTGTAAACTCAGCATGGTTTGTCAGTATTTTGATCTAGTAATGAAAATAAGTTTGTATCCAGGCTGTGTCAGAATATTTGACATATAACCACTCCACTGGAGCACCTGCAGCACAAGCATGTTGACATTAACCTGCAAGGAGAGCAGGTTGCCATTGCTAGCACTGCTAACGTTCGCCACACTGCCAACTATGTTACGATGTCATGACATTGTTTATTCACAGATGTTGTGATCCTGCTCAGTCTGAAAACATAATGCATTCAGTGAGTTGTTGTCATGTTTTGTAGGATAATGTAAAATGCACAGCACAAAATGTTTCAGCAGCATTTAAAATACAAATTGTTTATTGAAGAATCTGATTAACGGCTTCAGATGCTTCTTAATCAATGCAATTTTTTTCAGAAAATGTTTAACCTTATTGATTAAAACATTAAGCTAAATTTTGACAGTTGAGTGTTTTCTTACTTTTAGGCAGCTTCTCCAGAGAAAGAGGTTAAGAAGAAAGCAAAAACAGATCCAACAAAGTTTTGTCAGTATCAGGAAGAATATTTTTTAATAGGATTTACCTCAACAAGCTGACACTGACGGAGCAGCTGCATTGTACCTCTTTTTTTTTTCTTTTTTTTTTTTACTGAAAATGTTTTGCACTGATCAGCACAGTAATGTGATGTATGTCCGGTAATGAAGAAAGTTTGAGAATCAATGCCCTAGGCCTTCTACAAAGGCCTGTGTGTATCTTTTCATGAATGACAAACAGAGGCAACATACATGACACACACAAGCAGTTTTTTTAAAAAAGTCACTGCTGGAAATTCCTTTTTCTCAATGTCACCACAAATTACTTTTGACAAGAGTGAGAAATTGCTTTCTGTAAATAATCCCCTCTACAGGACTTTGTTTTTAATTGAATATTATTCAATGACAAAAAAAAAAATCAGAAAAATATCCATACCTGCTTGCTGAATAATTATAAACCTTTTATTTATAGGATTTTGTGGTGTGGAATAATCTAATTTGTTCTAATAAGGGATAGAGGGCAATCTGTCCTTTTTTGAATTTGTGTTTTTTTTGTGTTGCAGTCCTATTATATATATCATTGTTACATTACACTGAATTAATGTTTCGTCCTGAAATAATTAGTCTATTAATCATTTAGTTTATACACATTATACTGATAAATCAAGTCATTTATCAAGCAAACATTCTCTAGTTCCAGCTTCTCAAATGTGAGAAATCGCTGCTTTTCTGTTTTACTTTGGCACTGAACACTCTTGGTTTTAGCCTGCTTTTTCTTGCTCACTCTGCATCACCCTATGCCAGCCACCACCAGAGCCTGGTTATCAATGAGCAATATGAGAATTTCACTGTCATTTTCTTCAAAATTATGTTTCCCACCAGCAGGAACCCTGCGTTCCTCTTGCTAAACTTTTAGGCTCCAAAGTCACATGTAAGTACACAACACTAATGACTCAGGCAAACTAAAAAGAATAAGATGATGATAAAAAAAACCCAACTGTTTTTCTTTGAGGGTGTCTCCTTAAAATCCAGTTTTCAAATATTTTAGAGATTAGATGATTAGATTTTAAATAAATAGGTAACTAATCAATTTGTAGGCTGACGAACATATACAGTATTCATCTGATCCACTTCCTCCACAAATATGCAGTTGTTTGCGAAGCCCGATTCCATGATAAATGTGATTACACGTTAGATCAGATGTTACCTTTACAGATCTGCAGCTACTTACTGTAGCAGAGAGGTTTTTGCTATTTCAGTTATAGAGGATGCCGTGGTAATGTTGCAAGGACTTTTAAATGTTTTTTCGGGACAGCAAACACAATACACACATCTCAATAACTATTATGCTGCAACCTTGCCCACAAGACCACCTTCCTTACAGGGTGAGGCTCAGATGGTAACACAGGTGCAGTAACTGGAGGCCGTGCAGCTAGTTTAAAAAATGAAGTTCTAACTGTCATTGAAAAATGACTATATTAAAGTAGATAATTCTGAAGTGTTTGTTTAGCTTGATAGACACAGAGGGAACATGAATGGAACACATGGTTGGAAGAGGACAGGAGGTGACCTGGCTTTTTATTAAGTACTAGACAATCTGATCTCTTTGGCTTTTGGAAATGAACGAATGAATGAATAGTTCTTATTGTCTGGTCATTATCATGACCCACTCCATATGGGATTATTCAGACACATCAACTATAAACAAAACATTCCAGCATGTTGGTACATCATCATCAAACAGCGCAATACATCAGCATCATCTAGGTATAAACATCATTCCAATATTAATTATAATCTCACTGAAACATCAATCAAGGAGGTACCCCACAATACAAATTCAGTACAAACACACAAGCACAGCCCCACAACACACCAACCAGACAAAAACAATCACTCTATATTTGATCCAGTTCATTAAGTCCATATTTATATAAATTAAATTCTGAGGAATTTATCTATCATATGTTACTTTTGTCTTTCATTCCTATGCTTTAAACTCAGAAAATGCAAAAACGTTATCAAAAATATATTCTATTAAAGTTCCATTCTCCAGAGCTATCAAATATACTATTTTTTTTTTCTTACCTTTTTGTTCTTGGATTTGGTATCCACAGCTAGCCTAGGAAGATGTAGACGAAGGCTATGAGACACATTTTAATTGATGAAATATTTAAAATACAAATTTTACAGTTAGAGAATGAAAGAATCACTTTAGGCCTACAATAAAAATAAGTAAAGTAATAAGTAAATATCTTATTTCTAGAGATTCACCGATTTCAACTTTTTTGGCTGATTCCGATTTCCGTTTTTTTGGGGGGTTTTTTTAAGGGTCTGACCTGCCGATTCCGATTTTGGCTGATTCTGATTTTCAGTCTCTCTAAGAACTATAATTGACAGCATTCACAAACATTTTCAAAAGTTTTTTTGTAAAAATTAAACTGGATGTTCATAATAAAACACTGACTATTTAATATTCATTAAATACTATTTAACATTTCCTTCAAAGTCCTCCAGGTCTCAGCCAGGCCTTATTCTATTTTTATATTAAGATTATGAATGGGGGGAATGCAATCTCGTGAGATCTCGCAGGATTTCTTGGGACGCGAATTCACGTGATCTCATGTGGAAGCAGATGTAAATGAACCAGAGACTGACGCGGTGCAACAGTTTGCTGCAGTAAAACTTTGCAGTGTGAAAAACCGACGCAGAAGTTAAACAAGTCTGGATGAGAAGATGTTTGAGGAGACACATCAACACAGGTTGTTTATTCTTCAGCCAGAGCAGGAGGTGAGATTTTAACTGTCCCACTGTGAACAGCAGTCTGCTGCTGGCTAACATTAGCCTGAAGAGCTACAAAGTTTATGGCTGTTCTGCGACATTGTCAGCTGCTCTGTCTCGTTGTAGACCGTCTGTCTTCTCTTTATCCTGTTCTTGGCATCTGTCGCTAACACCGACTTCATGCAAATATGTGTCAGAATGTGTGTTTGTCTGCTGCATGCATGATGTGACCATTGTGCAGAACACGTGTGTGACAATGACGGGCACAGAATCGGATATGTGACGCTGAACAGCCGGTCACCGGTCAGGGCCGGTCATGCTGAAAACCAGCCGGTTCCGGTCTCTGGCCGGTCAATCAGTGCATCCCTATTTATTGCCATAGAATTTTTTCTCAAAGCCACAGGGAGCCACTGGAGAGGGGCAAAAGAGCCGTGTGCAGCTCTGCAGCTGCACATAGCACATCCCTGCTGTAACTAATAATCTGTCAAATAAATTAATGTAAAATATCCTCTGGCTCCAATGTCTTACATGATAGTAAACTGAGTATCTTTGAGTTTTGGGCTGTTAGTAATTAAAAAAAAAATCTGACAATATCACTTTGTTTTGTCTATAAAATGGCAGAAAATTGTGGAGAAAAAAAATCTATTTCCTGAAACCCAATCAAATAATCAAGAAAATAATCAGCAGATCTATCAATAATGAAAAGTACTGTTAGCTCTAATAACATTTAGAAAAATCTGACAGGACCTGATGGAGTGACAGCTTGGCTGTAAACAATCTTAGAGGATTAAATCAAACTTAATGTTTCCTGGCTTGTGAACTTGAGCTGATCTTAAAAACATGAGTGAAAAATGCACCAATTAAGAAGTAAATATATCAGAGCAAACTACAGGAGACATTATGGGGGCTCGAATAAAGCTCTTAATAATAAAGAGGTGTGCTAATTAATGATGCATCATGCCTTGAAGGCTCTCACTGGTAACAGCTAAGAAAACTGTCGAGCCACTTCAGACGGCTGCCATGTAATGTCATGCTATCTATCAGGCTCTGCAGTGCATTTTGATTATCTATCAGTGTGAAGACTCAGTTGTTTCAATGACATGACTGCCCCGCTCCCTGATGTCTGCCAAATGAAAACAGAACAGTGCCATCCCCAGAGGAGCTTAATGATCCACAAACACACACACACACAAACCCATCAACACATGCAAACACAGCACGGCACACACACCCACTGACTCACACAGAGACAGCAGCGTATTGATCACTGTCAGATCTGTCTATAGACTGGAAACAAGCCTCTAAGCAACACAAAAATTAGGACACTGATGATTTGTTAGTTAACACAGTCAGGGCTGACACCCACCCACACACACATTCACTGCACTGTCCCTCATTTTGGCACACTTACACACATTCAGAGAGAATGCCCAATACCCCCCAAACACACACACTCTCACACACAAATGCAGACACAGTAATTGACTGATATGGAACAGTGAACAAGGAGTTTTTGTCTGTTTTTGAATTATGTCTGGCGCTGGACAATTCTGGATGAGTCTCTGGCAGAAAAGACAGTGTGGGTGTCTGAGAGAGAAAGACAGAGAACAAGGGGAAGGGAGAATCAAGCATGGCAACTAGAAAACATTCAGGCAGGAGAGGAGCGAACCGTGTGAACCTTACAACTCCCGCAGGTCTCCATTGTGCTGCACAAGAGCCACATTGGTCAGACAAAGCCATAAAATATGAACACACAAGCACTAAATGAAGCGATTGGTCTCAGCCAAAGTGGAACCAAACAACTTCAGTTGTCTGGACGAGGCATCTCGAGTTTTTGGATGAGCCCGCCTGCCTGTCTGGGCAAAGAACCGACTGTGACACTCAGTGTGAAAGAAGGCGCCAGAGAAGTGGAGAGAGAGGCGGGGAGGCAAGGAGTTAAAGATTCCAATGAGAAAACGAGGGTGTGAGAAAGAGAACGAGGACAGATGCTGTCACTGTGACTAACACCGGTTGTAACTAACAGCCAAAAGGCACAAAAGAACAAGGGAATTAGTGTCTACAGTCACCAGCATTAACAGGTGGTTTCAGGTATGTGTATGAGCAGGGACTGTGATTAAAACAAGACATGAAGCAATTATCTAAATTGGTCCCAACAGGACAGAGCTGCAAATTATTCAATTTCCTTTAAAAAAGGTGTTGGCAATATTTAATTTTGTTTTGTCGTCTTGGGGTTCTTTGTTATCTTTGAGGTGTTTTTTTGTTCCTTGATTTTGCAGTTTACAGTCATCTTTTTCCATTGTTTATTTTAATTATTTGACAGACTTTCTTCACATAGGATGGCTCACTCTCTACTCTGTAATATAATTTTTGTTCTCTGACTTCAACTGTGAAAAACACATTCTGAGGCACAGAGGAGTCAGTATTTATAAAAAATAATGACCTCTAAATGAGTTCAAGTACACCTTCATGAATAACACCCACCATATGTTCTTCTGAATGTAAGACTGTGTAAGATTCAGGAGGATTTATTGACAGAATAGTGCAACATTTGAATATAATATTCATAATATTGTTTTTTGTTAGTGTATAATCACCTGAAAATAAGAATTGTTGTGTTTTTCTTTACCTTAGAAAGAGCTGTTCACATCTACAGAGGGTACAGGTCCCCTTTTATTAAAGCTGCCATGCTGCACCACCATGTGTGAGCTGAGGTGTTTTCAATTTACAAGCTCACAGCTACATGGCATAAATCCCACACACTGCTCCTTTAATACTATTAAAGCCCTACTACAAAAGCTGGGTATTATTTAAATACTGATACTGATATCAATAAAGTACATCTTTTGATATGTTTTTTCTACTTTATTCCACCCATCATCAAGCCTTCCTGATATAATCCCTCCACATTTTATGCATTTATTTTTATCAGACATCACAGGCCTGTCGTTTAGCCAGTTTTGAACATTTTGGTGTCACGTCTGCACACTGAACTGCCAAATCTGTCAAATACATCGTGCTCACCACACTACAGACAAATGGGTTGTTGCAGCTGCGGTAGTGGGCAAATCACAAACCAGTCACAATAAAACAAAGAATGCCTGAAGTGAAAACTAAAAACAGTCAGTCAGGATCATGTATTGTTTGACTGGAGCAGTTTCTATAATACTTGGCTACTGGGTTACTTATCTTAGAGGTATCGAATATCAATACCCAGCCCTAACTATTACCACATGGAGTGGCAGAAGCTAGGAAGCAAGACAGTATTTTGCTTGCCAATTTTCACACACTCACAATCACAGCATGTGGTCTTCAGGTGTTACAACTGATTCATGTTGGTGGGAGGTGCATACTGTGCAGCCGCCTGATAGGGAATCAGTGTAATATTCCATCTGATAAATATTTCAGAGTTACCCTTTGCAAGAGCTCCAAAAAGTCTCAAAATTCATGACACATTTAAATTCTACGACTTTTTAATGATGGTAAAAGTGAAAATTTGGAGACTACATTATGCCTGTGCGTGTAACATCACCTTGGCAGATTTCAAAGGTGATCCCGGGAGGGAAGAAAGGGGAGATGTGTTGGGATCGTGGGGAGTGAGGAGTGAAACATATCAAGATAAAAAGATGGCCCTAGAGGTGTGAATCATAGCTTTGAACAGAGAGGACGGGGAGGGTGCACAAACATGCGAGTTAGAAAAGATACAGAACAGAAAATCACCTTTTTACCCAGGGCTGTCGCACCGTAACTCGAGATACATTTACAGGTGATGGAGAAAAAAAGAGGAGTCAACTTAGACAAAGAGACGGTGTTAAAATCTAAACTGTAACACATAACATTTGTACCATTGCTTTCAATTGACAAGCATTATCCACACAGAAATGCATGATAAGTCAGTTCATTTACTACAATTAAGTTAAAGCCTCATCTAACTTCTTACTGAAATGTGAAACTAAAGTTAAACTGGTGCAGCTTTAAGTTTCTCTCAAGATCACAGAGAACATTTGAATGGATGATTTCTTCTCAAGTGTGCCTCTTGACTCTGTTGCATCAGCCAGAGCAAATCAAATGCACAAAAAGTGTCCCTTAAGAGGAAGACAAACACAATACCCCCTGACAGGTGATTTGCAGGAGAGAGGTTGTGCAACCTTGAAAACACACAGGCTGCAAGTACACACTCACCTACACACTCTTGCCTCCTAAATTTCATTTCATTGTCTTGATACAGCCATGGCCTCTACACCCGACTAGGTTTCGAATACTCTCTGATTGCACCTTTGTGTGGGTTATATTGAAAATTACAGTCGGTTTGGGCAAAATCAGTGACCTTTGAATTAGTTCAGCGTGAAGTAGACTGGAGGATGAAAAAAGGAGAGGAAAAAAACTGCATATGCCTTTGCAAGCACCAGCATGTTCACACTTAGGTCTATTTCATATGTATGCATGTGTAAACAACCTACTCATGTTATGTTTGATCTAAATCCACTAAAAATAGGTCTTCTCTGCAAAAGAAGACATGGGAGACAATGACGAGAGGTAACAAAAGGTGAATGTAGAATCTCCCATGTTCTGTTAATGTGTGATTTCACCCAATTTCAAGCATGGCTGCCTCAATAAGATTCATGCATCCCATTTAAACGTTCCTCCAGAAATAACATTTATCCAATTTGTTTCATGGCTTCCCGCTTCCATGGTCTCATCTCACACATGCCTGTGGCAGCCAACTGGAGTAGTTTGGATTGTCAAAAGTAAAGCCAGGCTCTGAAGAAAAGGAATTCTTGGTCCACTTTGGGAAACATATTTGTGGGGTAATCCAGCATGACATGCCCAGATAATATAAGAAATGTGATATTTGTGGAATGTAAAGACTTGAAATTAAATGTTCTACTAACAATATGTAATACTCACATAGTCACATGCTGTTTATATCTTATACCAGTGTGACAGTTATAGCAAGCAAGGTTTGCTGTTACAGGTGATTCCTTAAAGGCAAACTATACAAGAATCCCCCCCCAGGTTTTGGTACCCAAACCCACTTCAACCACGCAGAACAGTGTGGTGGCGCCTGCATTCACAGAGACCCTGCCCTCTGCCCATGCCTCTCATTTTTTTTTTTTATTATTTTGGTGTGATCTGGACACTTTACCAACCCGAAACATCAGAATTCAACGTCCGCGTAATGAGCCTCGCAATCAACTATCTTTCTGGTGCATTTACAAACAGCAACTGACAAATCATGCATGATTTACCTTTGAAATTTTAGATGTTCATTTAACTCTGAAGTATCAAGCAGGTGACCATTCTTAGGGGTTATTTGTCCCCTTTGGCTCCCTAAGAATACCCCCTCCCTGTGCCAAACACCTATTTATTCAGCATTTTTTTTTGGCATTACTTCCCACTGAGTGACCACGATGGTGCTGCTGGATGCAAAACCACTGCTGTTTCCAGGCACAGGGCCTATCTCAGCAGCAACACACGGCAAAACACAGAATCCATCCAGCTAACAACATCAACTCTCCCTATTCCGCTACAGTCCCTGCACTGCTCATGTTGCTAATTAGAAATGAACTGGGTAATTAACCACCTTGTCTCATTGTTTCGAGATGGAATATTTCTCTCTCCCACCATGCAATGCTTTTGTTGTCAACTTACAATGACTGCATTTTTTTATTTTTTTGTTTCCGGGTGCATCCCTCGCTCCAATTCAAATTACCAACAACTCAAAAGAGTTTATATTCAAAACTGTCGCAAACTTGGGATGGATGGAGATGAGGCTGAAAGCAGGAAAGAAATGGTGAAGCTTGTAATCTGTGATGGTTCTCTGCCTTATCGCAAAACACAGCTCTCTCTTCTGACATGAAAACTTATCTCTGGTTACTGCAGCATTTTCACTTAGAGCATAAGGAAACAAACAGGAATTCAGTGTATCGTGCAGGCAAGAAAAATGGTGTGCTCCATTGTTGAGTGCATTTGTGGGACAAGTATTGACAATTATTTAGTGACACCCTTAGCCATTACCATCTAAAAACACCAGGAAAGTTCCTCTTTTTTGATGCTATATAAAATACTTTCTACAAACATTTGATCCAAAGGTTTGATTTGCTGAATAATTAAAACAAGTGCCATGTCAGTAGATTAACACCAATACAGGTCATTCAGTGCCCTTGGAAGGACATAACTTGCTGTGGACTGGTAAAATTACAAGATCATACAGTGTTCACCTAAATATAGTCATACACAGAGCTTCAGAAAATATCCTAAATCAAAGCTGCCATGTGGTTCACAGGGAAAGGAGAAAATAACAGTGATCTCTTTTATAAAAGATTATAGCCATCTTCTAACACCAACTGTAAAAGTGTCCTGTGTTGTATAAGTTTTTTTTTGGCATCACTCTCTACTTTTCATTTCACCTACATGAGATCAAGGCCAAATGTTTTTACTGAGAGACTGGCAAAGCAGCAGGGAAAAAAAAAAAAAAAGTTTTATCTCATGGAAAGTAATGAACACAGTACGTTGCCTGCATTTAAGGTTAGAGATAAAGCCTGAAGTGATAATAAGGATAGTTTTAATGAGGAATGTCTCTGATTTTCACTTGTGAAAGATCAGCTTTGAATTATCTTTTTTAAAGCCCGAGGATAGTTTGGTCTCACTTCCAACTCTAAAAAACGTTGACACCATCTGAGACAGGTGATTTGGAAGAAGTGGGGAAAATGACTGTAATAGCACCAAGAATGATTTTGCAGCACAAGAAGAAGAAGAATGCTATATTAAGATTGCACTATCATCAAGAACTATAATGCAGGCTTAACACTTCAAAGTTCAATATAAAGTTCAATACAGCCAGTCATCATTGACCAGGGAGACAAAACATCTTGGGTTTTGAGACTGTCCTCACTACAAAAATGACAACACTGATGATATAATATTGAAAAGTGCATTTCCATTAGTGCACAACAATCATCTGAAACTAAGAATCACTGTGTTTTTATTATCTTAGAATGAATTGTTTAAGGTGCAGGTCTTTCTCCATGGAGGCCACCATGTTGCACCGCCACGAGTTTTCCGGCCACTTTAGGTTGTCCTACACGGTTCAAGATGCGATACAAGGTGTTTGCAATCTTCAAGCTCGCTGCTAGATGACACTAAATCCTAATAACCGGTCCTTTAAAACACCCAAAGATTACTCCCTTGTAATTGATTGCTGTCTCTGACAAGCAAAGTTGCTTAGCTTAACTGTGACACCTGTAGTCACTGGTGGCAACCATTGACACATCTAGCAATGGATACCATAAGAGCTGAAGCAAAAACATCTTGATTGCCCCCTGGTGGCTGGATGCAGTACAGGCCATACATCCTGGCTCCCCAATTGTAATAGATAGGACATGGGCCAAACTAAAATATCAAAGCAGATGTCAATTTTTTCCCAAAGATGGTCTCTGTCATTTTAGGTAGTTCTTATCTTGCTGAGGTTTGTTTAAGTGTTAATTTTTCTGATCGGTTTGGTTTTAATTAGTTATTTGATGCTATAATATATAGCAATATATTTTCCCTGGTTTTCATTGCATAAACTAAGTTCATAAGACTGCAAATACATAAATATCACAAAACTTTCATCAGTGGACTCTGCAGACTGTGGTGGGCCAGGTGTGGCCACGGGCCAGAAGTTGACAATCCCTGATGTAAACCATGCTGAATTAAAAATACCTTTAAAATAAAAACACTATTGCAAATGTTTTATGAGAAAGAAAATACACTTGGCACGTTTGTTTATCTGCCAGGATACACACAATGCATTTTGATGAGTTAAAGACCATCCAGCACCAGGGACTATAGCTATAACTGTAAGTGATTTTAGAACTATATTTTTTATAGTTGTGGTCCTTTGTGTGGACAGTCCTTTAGACTAAATGTAAATGTCACCTTTGTTGCATAAAGGAAAACTCCCCTTTATGGTTGGGGGACATGTTGTTGTTTTGTTGTTTCTAGTCGTGGGTCATTTTTGCATGAACATTAGAGAACTGTTTAAACTCTCTCAAAAAAAGAAATAATAAAATAATAAATTCTTGAACTGTGATTAATGAAATTACACAGACACAAAAAGGTTTATGATCAAGTCTATAATTAGATAAAAAAGCTTTGCTTTTCATTCAGATTTCGACAAGCCAGTGAAAGATTTTTCAATGAGCTGTTCTGATCTGTGTCCAACAAGCTTGATTAGAACAATGTTCTTTGCCAATTTTGGCCAGCAGAATAAAAGCCTTGAAAACTGGCTGTAAAGTGTGACAAAGAAAGAGAAAGGGGGCAAAAATGGGAGGAAATGTGAGGGACAGACAGACGGACAGAGAGAATGAGAAAAGAATAGTTCATTGTGTATGCTCTCTCTGGGTGGACAGTCTTGTGTAATGAGAAATATTAACACTGCCAGACTCTTTTGGTCTTGTTAAAAGAAGAAAAAAAAAAATCATCATGCTCACACAAAAGAGTGCCCCTAAAATCCACCCAACCAATGAAAGGCCTTAACAAGAAAGGCAGGGCAAAGGGAGAATTTGTTACGTACACTTCAGTTAATCCTATTGAGAGCAAAATTCATCATTTCACCTGAAACATACATTAGTAGAGCAAAACATCATCTCCTAATAGGTGGGTGTATAGGTTCAAAACAAGAAAATGAATGGCACAAAAAAGGCCCATCTGCTTGTCTTCCATTTGCCATTATTCTCTTTTTTCATGTGTAACCACGGTGGAAAGAGTGTTCAGATCCTTTAAAAGCAGCTACACCTCACTGTGGAAAGACTCCATTACAGGTAAAGGTCCTTCAAAATCAAAACATTAATACTGTACATTGAAAGTACTCCAGTATTATCAGCAAAATATACTTTCTGTTTTACGAGTAAAATTATTTCATTATTATATATTATTTCACGCTACTGGGTTGTTATTACTGATGCATTAAAGGGACAATTCACTCCAAAATTATTAAAAATCCTTCCTCTAGCCTTTAGTGCTATGTACCCATCTAGTTTGTTTTGGCTTGAGTTGGAGAGTTAGTTACTGTAAGCTGTCAGATTACAAAAAACAGTACAATATCTCTCTCTGAAATACCTAAAAATGTAGTTTACAATGTTAATAATAATGATAATAATAACACTAATGTTGTAGTTCACAGTACAGAGTAAATGTACTGAGTTACTTTCCACCACTGCAAAGTTATATATCTGTATCCTTTTAAAATTAAAACTTGCAAATCTTAATAACCTTGTTATTTGCTGACATAAAAGTAAACTTTTCAGTGGAAATGGAGGCCAATGCTCCTAAATAACATATTGCTAACTGTCTATCAGGTGCTATGAAAGGCCTCTTTTATCACTGGTTAGATTTAATTATCAAGACTCTGTAATATTTGTTTTCAGTCTCTTTGGAGCTGTATCCTCTCCTGAACCAACTGCAACTTCTTTTTTTTCCCTCTGTATTCTCACACGTGTAAACTGTGTGTGATTTTTTTTTTCTTGCTAACAAAATATTACTGCATAATTCATCGATTTCCCACCACATGGCAGGCTTATAACTGGCATTTGTTTTTACTGTCTGTTTGTGGATGGCAAACAGAAAGCACACAAACAGTTTTGCTTTTAGTGAGGTTGACATTTGCACACCAAAACTCAAACAAAGGAAAATCTGTATCCCAAGCTGCATTTAAATGCACATCAGCATCTGTTGCATCATCTAATTCAGTTGCTGAAAACGTCCCCCTGCTGAGGAATGGAAACATTTCAGGATCATAGTGTGGTGCTACAGCCTCAGAGAAGTTGCTGTATTTGGACGGAAGGTTTTCCATTTCAATGCAGCACCATCTCTCCAATTCTAATGAGGCCTTTTTTTTATGAAAATGCATAAAATATAAATGAAATGTTTAAATGTTATTTTCACAGTGAAATGAATAGGAGATAAAAACCTAAGATGTTGAAGGGTTGAAGAGTAAAGGTCTGCAATTCTTCATAGGACTGTATCAAATATTATTTTTTAACATGCAGAGCTTCTATTGAGGCTTTTGAACGAAGCATTGAATGTCTGTCATCATATTTTATGACATCTTCACCCTGAAAAAAAGATAAAACATCTTTGAACAAAATCCTCAACATAACTAAAGTGATGATGTGATGATGTGAGACTAGATATTGTGTTCTATTTTGGATACTGTTAAATTATGATAAAGTATAACCTTTCTTTAATTTGCCTTTACCCACCTAGTCATTATATGCACATTACTGATGATCATTTGAAAAAAAATGCTATTGTGTTAAAATTTTGTGAAAGCACCAATAGTCAACAATACTGTCACGATAGCGACATATTTGGTCAAAAATATTTGATAGTAATATTTGATTTTGGTCTTATTTTAGAGCTTTGCCCACAAGAGGAAGAACTGGTTTTGGACCCCAAAATGAAAATGTTTTTGAAAGGCTTAACACCAACAAATATGGATTGATGCAGAGTATTTTTGTTAAAATATGTTATGAATTTTGACTTTCATCAATTTTGACTTTTGGATTTAACAACACTTTGGATTTATTGAAAATGTTTTCATCACACAAATTGGAAACAACTGCACGCAGCCTCCACAGGAATCTACTTCTACGGACTAATAATATTAGTGTAGCCTGATCTTATAACTGTGCACATGAAAAAAGCTACACAGCAACCAACAAAGCTTTGAACTATTCTGTATGGCCCTAGTTGTTTGCTATCTGAGTAGATAGTAGATTCAGACACTGGCATGTTATGGTGATTTTTTTTTAGTTCATCCCAAGATTGTGAAAATCCTTGTTTGGGAAGGTCTTTTTTGTATTTGATGGATATCTAGATGGTTGTGACACTTGAGAGGAGATGTATGACAGTTGGAACCCTCAAGGTTGAAACCCTGTCAGCATTACAAAGACTCTGTGCAGCATTGAGCCCAAGAATTTCCACAAAATCGAACACGAGCTCTGTGTGTGATAGCAGATAGACATTGTTATCACTCATAGCCCCCATGAATGAGGGAAAAAAAGATTTTTCAACCTTCAATCTTCATGACAGAAAACTCATTTCCACCCAGCTTTAGCTTCCATTTCAAGCAAAGGCTAAATATTACAAAAAACATTTGTATGTAGAGTATTTCATAAATTATTCTGCTTTTTGTGCTCAGAGTGCAGCTCTTAGACCTGCTAGCTGAAGGAGCTAAATGTATTCACAAAAAACATGTAGCCTCAAGAGAGTACCTACAGTACAAGAAAGGATACAGTATATTTTCAGAATAAAATGCTTCAAACACATTTCCCCATTGAACATGATACTACTGTTTTGCTTTCAATATCGTGAGGACAAGAGAGAGACAGAGTAGAAAAATCTCAGCAAGATGATTAAATCCTTCATGACATAATGGCACAACCCTTTCATTAATAATGAAGAAGAGTTACGATGGCAACAAGTCAATTAGATTAGTTAACCACAGCTACAAAGCTGCAGAGAATACAAACATGACAACAATATCATAAAAGCATAATACAAATGAAAACCATAATATGAGCTTTAAAAGACCTCAGAGGAAAATCTGGATGGCTCTTTGTCACATTTGGTTGCTTCACAAGAACTGCAGAGGCATCTGCTGTCACTTTTTTAACCTTAAATGCCTCTGCAGTTTAAAAGATGTAATTTACAATTTTTAAACCACAAAAACTTTAACATCAGCTGTCACAATGACTGACTAACATCACATCTACTGATAATAAATCATTTAACAGTAACAAGAGGCACTTTAAAGGACTGAAATATTCAACAAAAAGTGTTCATAATAAAGCGATGATCCATTAAAGTGGAAAAAGGTTTAATAACAGTTTTCAGAGCAACACTGCTGTTAAATTACTCAAGTTTAAATGGTGGTTCTCTGCAGGAATAATGAGATACAGCCGCCTGATGGGACATTTCACCTACAATTTTGGATTAGCACTCGCAGATGCCAAGATAGTCGACTTCAGGGTATTGTGTGTAATGCAATTATCTTTAAAGATAATTCTCCTGACTGGAGCCAAAAAGTATTTTCTTCATTATGAATTCCCATTTCAATGTTTTCATTTAATGTCTCTTGGATAATTTACAACACTAGAAGTTTATGTAATCACCATCAGTTTTAATTATTTCAAACTTTATTTCTAAGAAATCTTTTTTCCCCCATTAATTTGGCAGAGTGGATGTCTCCAAATACTACCAGGAGCCTCACCTGCAATTGCAATAAAGTAGAAGCCAGTCCGCAAAAAAAGTCGGTTAGCAAATTCAAAAGCAATGCAACTGGGAACAAAACACTGCCTCATTTGACATTCATCCAAGGTTTACCAGGTGAGTGGACAAATTTAAACTGCTGAATGTTTTATCAAGTTCTAGTGTAATCTTTAGCTTTCGTTTGTCATCATGCAACACAGTACTTGTTAAGCTCAGTGATTAGATGTTTTTTTTTACTAAAATGCACCTTGGGAGTCATGACTTCTGCCCACAAAGTTTATGTCTTGTACCTTTGATTAATTTTAATCAAAGACATTTTCTACTGCAGCTGCTCCTATTTTGTCCTGATGATTGCTTCATGCTCTTTCAAGCCTTGGCAGTGCTCCCACTGAGCGTCACCCTACATTGCCTGTGCAAAGAAGGAGAGGGACATTTACCTCTTGGACACTGGAAACAGAATTATTCCTGCCACCTCACAACGCGATGGACGGCGGCAGTCTTTAAGCTACAACTGGGGCAAACCGCAGCATACATTAATTTTCCTGCTATTGATTTAACAATGATTCTTTCTAGGGCTGCTCTGTGAAAGTTGAGGAGTCGAATTATCAGTTGAGATCCCTCAGTCGACTGAGATTCTTTAAATCGAGCAGTTGTTTTTGTTTTTTCTTTGGCAGTGTGCATTACAATAACAGGAAGAAGAAAGATAAAGGGCAGAGGCTTTTAAAATGCAAAGGGAAAATAAGTCAATGAGGAATTGTAAATGAGGGGAATCTCAAACGTGCCCCGGGTTTTACTGATAAAAGAAACAAACTTTCAACGCTTGTTTTTTAGTTGCAAACTTTACACTCTCAAAATCACCACAAATCACAAAACTACCTGCAACGGAAACGCAGAAGGGTGGTAGAAATGGAGGGCAGTGTGATGCCAGACAGCAACCCTGCAGGAGAGACGCTCTGCGGTACTCTGGGATTTTATCACTTAACGATGAGACGCACATTTTTACTTTCTCTGACTGGAAATCCAATGTAACACAGATGACAAAGAAAGACACAAAAATGTGTTGTGGGCTAAACAATGAGACTTATATTGCCTGATATAGATGTTTAGTGTGGCGCTGAATTGAAAAAAAGAACAAATCATCAAATCTTCATACTAAATAGCCAATTCTAATTCAACTAACAATATTCTGATTTGGGTACAGCTCTCTGTCTTTGCCATATGTAGGAACTGACTGTGGCGGCACATTTGCTTGCTGTGGTAGCTCTGGTAGCCAGCTGATGTACCGTAACTACAGTGTCTAAATACATGCACAGGCATCAAATGCAAAACAGCTTCTTTAGCTTTCTGGTGTATGTGGCTGTAATATAATGTGTGTTGTGTATTCCACCTGCCCACACGGATGTGAGAAAAACAACCCTGGCAGACTCAGACAGGCAGGCACCCACACAAGCATACATTTGCATTACTAAACTCACAAGAAATAATTACATCACTACCTTTATTAACCAACCCTAACCTTAAACTTATGTAGACTCATAATTGATTTTTACTGATACTGTAAAATTAATATGATTTTAAGCTCTACTTTTGAAGCCGTTGATGCACACATACCAACATGTTCTCATTCCAACTTGTCAAATACAGCAGCTTAGTCACTGGCCCTTCACTTCAAACTATGACGCTGCAGGTACTCCTCCATCATAAGTTTTCCACGTGCAGGGGTCCTTCATCAAGTTAGCAATAATAAATATAGAGAGTGACACAGGAGTGGATTTTCAGTCCTGTCTCTTCTAGAGATGTGCACAATTAGTCGACTACACAATTAAACATAACCACCATTGCTAGTCAGCACCAGAATACTAGTCGGTTAAACTATTTATCAATATTTTATTCATGCACCGTGTCAGTTAGCTGTTGCCTCTAAGATGTCATGCAGCTGCCCGCCACTATTCGCTGTGATTAATGGCTTCAAATGGCTCTCAATATACACAGTACCAGACAGTGTTCAACATTATTAATTAATACATTTTGCTAAATTTTCACTGCACTCTGAGTGTTTATTTACTGTTAGACTAGTCAACTAGTCTAAATTAAATTTTCTGTTTAATCGACAGGGAAATTAGTCGCCAGCAACATCCCTAGTCCCTTCCCATTCCCACAAAAATACTGTCCTACACCAATCCCATGACAGAGACAAAAAAAACCCTGTCACAATCCTGGAAGAATGACTTACTTTGACTTTCTCCCTCTTTGTACTCTGACATCTAACTTCGATGCGAGGGCTCCTCCAGAGACGACACTAGAGGAACAGCTACAGTGTCATAATTTAAAGTATATGGGCACTGACCAAGCAGCTGTACTTGACATGCAGAAGTGTCGTAAATTATTCAAGTAATATGTCATTGTTTGGTTTTAAAGTCTTACACACCACATTACACTCACACCCACAATCATAATCTAGGACACACGTTCTCATTCCCTTCGATCGCTCTGTCAATTACACAGAGGAAATCAGGGAGGAAGAAAATGAAGGGAGTCAACAATGCATGGAACATCGATGTGTCCAACCACCACTGTCTGTTTAAGTGGAATTGACTTCTGCTCATTTCCCAAATTACGCATATCTGACTGGCCCAGCGCTGCAGGGGCTACAGGAAGCAGAGGGACAGAGAGGGAGTCTCTCTCACACACACTCTCTCCATTTCTCCATTTCTCTGCAGGGAATCAATGATGTCTGCTTAATTATTGGGTGAATTTAATCAGCGGCACAGCAGTACTTACTGCCTTGTGACCCAGTGGCTGTCAGGAAGTCATTCTGTTTCCAACAGTTAGTGTTCGAATACCACCACAATAATTAAGAGTACAACAATTTAATTGTTACGGGGTGCAGAGGTAATAGAAAAACTGCCTCTGCATTGTGGTACTTCTGTCCTCACCGATTCACTTACAGGTATTTCACTGTTGCTCCACATATTAATTGTTTTCATGAAAAACTGTGCCACAATACAAATGTCACAAATCCCTGTGACCTAGACAGCAGCGTGTCTGGATCAGTGTCTCAAAAACAGTTAATTAACACGTCTAGTCGGCTGAACTGTGTTGTAATATGTCAGTGTATTATTATCGAGAAAAAACTGTTGAGATTATTGGTCAGCTCTTGCTTTGTTTCATGCATTTTATCTTTCCTTGGTTTCTTTTTTGCAGTTTGAAATTCATTTGCCTCAGCTTTGGCAAGTTTTATCAGAGTATGTCGTAGCAAAAGTTATGCAGCCAGTGGTGAATACTTGTCCCTTTTGATAAATTAAAAACTCTTCTTGTGGTGAAAACTCAGATGTTATTAGATGCCATGGTATTTTTATAAGAGAAAGAGAAGAATTTCATGCACTTACCTATCCTATCTTTATTAATTTCAGCTTCAGACAAATGTGGCTGAATACAGAATACAGAACTGAACAAGAAAAATGTTAATAAAAATAGCGAATATTAAACAATGCATTGGGTGTTTGTATGTGCAGATTTTTTAAAAACCTTTTCTCTTACAATCCAGAATTTGTGGTAAAAACTATTGGTAAAGTATAAAAGTATTGGCCTATCACAGCTGTATCAGTCTAGACTGGTATCGGCATATATGTTGTCTGATAGGCGCCTATATAAAAACTGTTTTTTAACAGAACATAATTCTGATTGTTTTTATTTGTTATCTTAATAGGCAACATCCTGTGCATATCTGATCCTTTTTTGTAATTCAGATTAAACATATACACACATTTTGCACTATTTGTGTTTTTTTATTCATATTTATTTATAATTAATCAAAAATACCAGTGACTGTCATTTTGGACAATAAAGTTTTACAAAGTTGTAAAATATCCTGCTTCTATTATCTTTGTCGCAACTTATAACCACTTGTGAGCTATCATTGCAGTGTGTTTAAATATATTCTATATTATGTATATTATATATAAATAATTTAAGCAAACATATCAATAATGAAATTTTTTTGCTCCCTGATATTGGTATCACTGTCAGGCCCAAAATTCCAGTATCAATCAGGCCTTAATTTGTAGTTTAGCAAGAGTTACAAAGTATGAATTTTTGAGTTAATTAACACGTGAAAGTGGTATCCCTTTTCTCATTTAAGTCTCAGCAAGAAAGCCAAAAATGACCGAATCAAATTAATAATTTGTTGCCATGTGTTTGACATAAGTGCACAATTAAAAGACTCACATGGAGTGTATTTGATTAATGTTTACAGACTAATTGTTGTTATGGGATGCAATAGTGATTTTGGATCCCCGACCACAAAATCACATGATATGCTTGACTGTGTAATTTAAAACATTATGAGAAAAAATACAACAATTAAGCTATAGACTGTAAGCATCTGCTGGGCTTTGCATAGCTACCCAGTGAGAATGTCTGCATGAAGTTTCTGTGACACAACTCTGATGACAAAACACAAGTAAACAGTGTGCAAAGGAAATAATACTGCATCCAAATCATGTATCATGCTGTAACTGTTCCACAGCCCCCCAGGGCTTCTTATTGGATTTCAGATGGTAGCCCTGTCCTATGAAAGTAGGTTAAAAAATGTCTCATCACTCTCCAAAGGGACAGATATTGATTGGAAGAGATCAATGAAAAGTCTGTAGAATATGTGTAATATCATCTAGGTTTGGGCTGCAACCAAACAACAAACAGAATACAAAGTATTTTTGTGTAAGAACTGAGACACAGCATTGATTAATGTTGTGGAATTGTAGATTTCACACTGTAGAATATGAAACACTCTGATCCAAAAATACAGTGCAGTAGTTGTAGAAGCCTCCACTGATTCAGAGGCAGGGGTCAATCTTCTTTTACTGTCTAAAATCCATTGAAAACACCGCCCATGGCAGAACCTCGTGTATACAGAAACAGAGAATAAAGTTATTTTTATTATCAAACTCCATTCAGTTGAGAGAGCTCATAACGCTTGGGCAAAATTGCATGATAGCAAACAACATTTCTGCTTTCCCCTTTTCCATCTATTTCGATTCACAGCAAAGCAATTACCAGTATGAGAAAGAAATCTACATTTTCAGAGTTGTGTTGCATTAAACAGTACAAAATTAATGAGGAAGCACACAGGGCATTGCAAAACAAACTGGCAGCACTATACTTAGTAGGTGATATGAGAGGGGATGACCAAATGCATCCCCCCCACCCCTCTCCATCCCCCAGCAGTAGAGAGAGTGCAGGAGCGGCGGGGTTGTTTAGTTGAATATGTTAGTCAGCTTGACTCATTGATCCTTTATCTGACTAGGCTTTGTGCCAGTTCTACCATTTTTACACCAAAATTAGAGCGTGTATGCATTTTTTAAAAACACAATTAAGCCCACTAAACACAGGTGACTGACCCTTCTCCCATTGCCAGTAGACCCATTTGCCTTTATGTTGTTTTTTTTCTGATGAGCGCTGGAGAGCTGAGATTCAACTCGTGTGTGCAAGAGAGCAGAGAGACAGAGGTTATAAAAGTCTCTGTGTTCACCTCTCGGTACTTTTGCAGCTTCCAAATGAATCTCTGTGGTTTGAAATTTATTTTCACTCCTGTGTCCATGGCGCTGTCTGTGGTGCTGAAGTAGCAGACAGATTTTTAATAGCGACCTTTACTCTTAGTCCTGCCCTTCTGTTAGTCATCTCTAATGAAGCAGTCTTCATCATTAAAGCACCCACTTCAGGCCACCCCCGTTAAAAATTATCAAATCGCCTACTGACTGCACTATAGTGACATATAGAGCTGTGATAATTGATAAATTATTGTTCACTGTTCAAACTTAAATCCATGAAGCTGTGAAAATCACAATTGGTCTAATGAGGCAATGATTTTAAAGATAAATGGCTAGTATGAACAGCGAAAGGCATTATGACTTGCATTAGCACTAAACATTACAGACATCCTCCATCACACCTGTACACAGCTTCAAAGTAAACCTCCAACCAATCCAGCATCATCCGACTGTTCTCTCATGTGGCCTTTACATGGCGTGACTTTAAGGTCCTTTAGCTGCTTCATGTTGGTTTGTTTTAAGGTCATTTCTGATGTTAACGGTGCAGATCCCCTTGAGGTGGGCCGTAAGCTAATGATGACAGAGGTGGGCATGTGACCAGAGGACACAGCTACAACCTTTTGAAAATTCAGATGCATTGGCCTCAGATTGTTTTACTGTGACAATGCAGAGATATTGATTATAATTATTATTAGTATCCATGCCCTATAGTATTATGCAAAAATCAGTGTTGCTCAGTTGAGCCAATTATTAGATATATCTTGTGCAAACCAAACCATAACAGCTCTGTTTTGCATATTAAGTGGAAAATCTAATCTATCAGAATGCATATTCTATGGAACTATGCAAATGGGACAACTGGAGCAGTTATAATTGCTCAGTGTGTGCTAGGAATGAGAATGGCTTTTTGTATGAGCTAAGGACAAATTAAGTTAATGACACCATTCTGGTAAATGGCAGACAGATGGAAGGTTCACGGATACAAATCGGTGTCTTAGTTCTTAATCACATGTGCAATTAACTGGTGTGTGAAGGTGCTGGTTTGATTGGATTGTTGTCACCATGTTTCATTTAAAAAGTGTTTTTAGAGTCAAATTAGTCCGTATCCTGGAGCGAGGGCGAGGTGCAAAGAGAGATCAATTTTTTTGGATCAGAATAGAACTGGAGTACAGAATCGCAGTGTGATCGTGTTGTCAACAGGGGGGGACATGTGTCTGTGGCACTTATGCGAGAAAAAGTCTGAACAGGACAGCATACCAACTGAGATTATGAAAATCTACAGAACGGATTTACTGGATAAAGCTGCCTGGGTACTGTAGAATTAAATATTTATAGTGTGGCATGTGCATGACATGCTGTTTCTTCTGTGTAGTGTGAACAACCTGCAACAATGTCTACAGTCTGTCAAAACCTGCCAGTGTATGCCTAACATTCATCACATTCAATAATTTAAACATAATATAGTTTGTTTTCTAACTGAACCACACGTCATTCAGCCTTTGAGCCACAGATGTAACCATTCAAAGACAAGGCTGAAAGCCTGACTTTGCTGTGAGATGTCAGAATCAGGAGACAGCATCAACTTCAATCTTAACAAACACACAGCGGTCAAACTCTGACTACCGTTATTTACTTGGTACATCGAGCTCAGCCACAAGAAGAATCGCCTTGAGAATTGGACTGTGATGTGAGGCTCAACTTGGACTTGACTGCTGTGAGACCTGAGACTTTAAGACAGGGGTCTCAAACTCAAACTGGCTTGGGGCCACTGATGACATTGTCATCTCGTATGGGGGCCACTTTAATGTTCAAGTACTGCAGGAAAGCACAATAATTCTGAAAATGTACTTTTTTGTTTTTATTACCAACATATTTTCGTCATACCTAACAAAAATGCAGCCAGCAGTTTCTATACATTTTTAAATACATTAGTTTAGCTTTGGACTGGGCACAAACTGAACAACTCTTCTGTCACTTTAAATGGTCATTTATACCCCTGATGAAAATGGCTAGCTGACCATTGTGTGTGCTTTTGTCAAATGCCACAGAGTACACAGTGAAAACTCTAGCTCTGTTGCGTAACTGAATGCCACCTGATATCTCACTATTCTGTTCTGCCTAGGTTTGGGAACTGAAATCCGGTGCCAACGCAGCACCAGTTGCCACACAACCATTACCGAATTACAGCACAGATTATGGTGCCTCATTTCAGAGCAACCCACCTAAACTGTCTGTTGAAATAGCTGCCCTCTGGTGCAGACATCACAGACACATCACAGCCCTGCCAAGTTAATATTACAGCAACACACTCACTCTACATGACTCTGGCAGCAGGTAGCCTTCCGCTAGGTACTAGTCATGATAAACATGGTTAATGGTTTTGGGGTTTTTTTCAGGATGACAAATCAAGAGGATGACATCAGCATCCTAGGAAAATAAATTGTGCATAGGATACACTCACAATCAGAGAGATGGCCCATTTTCTTTTTAATCATGTAAATTTGTTATGCAAATTTGTTTTGTATTTAGTATTTATTTATATTTATATAATTAAGTATACTTTAAACTGTGCTTTGTAAGAGCACAGTGTGCATGCAACTTCATAAACTGACAATAGCAAACAACGACAAGTCCTCTACTGTAAGTTGATCAGTTGTTTACAACTGTCAGTTGTCTGTCAATGTAAAGTCAAGCCCATAATCCTGAAAACAAAAGCATACTGCTCTGTAATAACACACATTAAGGACAGCAAGTTAAATGGTTCCCTGTCTCACTGCCTGCCAAACTCCATTAACATTTCACTCAGTTTAACAGTTATAAAAATCTACATCAGCTGAAATTTGAATTTAATTTGAACTCTGATTGATGTAAAACCAACATAGAGAACAGGGACATCCCAGCTGTAGTGTTCATGTCAAGTGAAGGGAGTATTTCAACTTAACATGTTTCCTTGATCTCTGATGACATATCCTCTTTATTCCATCTTTATGATTCATTACAGTAATTGCAGTAAAAACAGTGTTGAATTCTCCTCTATAAAACACAGTTAACACAATACAAGAAGACTGTCTTGAAGTCAAGGTCCGCTTCGGGGAACTGTGGCTTAGAAACTGGTTGACAAACAATTTTTGCCTTGTCAAAGAATTAGCGTTCACACTCAACCACTAACACAGCTTTGAAAGAAAACTATTCGATATATTTTAAGGAGCAGCATCTAGACACTCTAAAGTCTTGCAGCTGTTTTGCCTTTTCCTTATGAAGACTTTACTTTGCTTGACAGGATGTGGGACTTGGACTTAACTTGAATGACTTTGACACTTGAGTTGGACTTGCCCCAAAAGATTTACAGCTTTGAAACACAATGTTCTCCTCCTCCTCCTTCTCCACGCTGACTTTGGATGGATGTACTTGAAACATCAAAAACCTGTCTTTGCTTAGTCAAGAAAATGCACAATACCAGGTTGTCATCCATTTTAAACTTTGAGAGATATTTTTAAACATTCTTGTCCGCTTCACTGTAAGTATATGACTTGACAGTTTATTGGTGGTTTATTGGTACAGTCTGTCTGTTTCCAGGTTGCCAGTTTGTTAGCTTAATTAGAAGAAGAGCAGACAGCATGCAGTAAGAGCCCGCTCAATTAAAAGTAAATATATATTTATTTCATGTTAATATCAGAACTCTTACACTGATTAATAGTCCAATCAGATCATCTGGTTGCTGAAGTAATAAACTATTATTTCACCCTTGTCTGCCATTTGTCTTTTACTGCGAGGAAAGATAAGATGATGGAGAGGAGCAGAGAGAAAGAGAGGAATTCATTTGGAGGAAGCTAAATGAAAGGAATTCTTCTTCTTAGTTTTAGCATTCTTGCATGCAGACAGACTTTATCAGGTGAGTATCTTCAGTACAGTACTGTGTGCTCCAAAAAAGCACAAATGTCATGTTTAAAGAGCTTCACAAGCTACATCCATTACTCCACTAAAAACCTTCTTGAGAACTGTAATTCTTTAACCTTTTCCTCTGTCAATGAGACTTTGCAATTAGAAACTTCTCCAAAAAATGCAAATTAGACACATTTTAACAGAACACAGCAAACCTGTAGTTCAGGATAATTCATGTATTCAGGGCATATTTTTTTTGCTCAGTGTGCAGAGTGACTTCCCTCCTTAAATAAAGGTTACATAAAGACAGAACATTTAAATAAGTATCAAACGATGCAGTGTAGCAGCCTGGACTGTACAGCTTCAGATAATCCCCAGTCAGCCAGGTATCAAACAACGTCAGCCTCTAACTGCTGCACAGTTGTTGTATAAACAGAGCCAGAGCATATTTACCCTTCAGCGAAAGGTGTCTCTTGAGCCGACATGTTTGTATATCTGAACATCCTTCACAGGCTGCCTGGAGGGGGCTCACGCCTGAACTTTAAGCTTTTCTCTTCACAGTAGGGGAGAAGAAGCAACTAGTATCAGAGGTCATCTGGAACGCTTCCTTTTCCTGGCAGGACATGCACGCAGCAATGTGCACATATATGATCCCACACGTACACACGGACCCATTTGAACACACAGGTACACAGCAGCACCCAGGGGCCTGCACTGTGCAGTAAATATCTTGGAAAAAATACGTCTGAAGAAGAGGTTGAAAGAGATGGAAGACCTTTACAGACTATTTCCCAGTGCAGACACTCAGCTGGGAGAAGGAGGAGAGAAAGAGGGAGACGAAGCAGGAGGAATAATGAAGGGGGGTGGGGTTGCAGAAGGAAGGTGCTGAAAAAAAAAGAGACGGAGGAGGGAGGAGAACACCAAATGTAAAAGTAGTAGTTGAAGTGGAAGAATTCCAGTTTGGATTCAAGCTCGTTGGCTAATGAGGATCATTAACATGGCCTACCCAGCTCCTCTAAACACTGGAGAGGACTGGACTGGACGATGTGGGATAAAAATAAAACCACTCGCTCGTATCCCCACAAGATTCATAAGGCAGGCGCTTATGAAAAAAAAGAAAAAAAGAAAAAAAGATATAGCACATTCTGGCTGCCGAGTCTACTTCTTAATGCAACACCACATGCCAGGGATCCTGGAAACGGGAATACTTACCCAACAAGAACACTCAGTTGAACTCTGAACTCTTTGGATTCTGTTTGAAGTGCAGTGGCAAAAAAAGCTATTTAGATTCTTGCGATTTCACGGATTGAAATAAAGACCGAGGTGAATATGTCTCCACAGAGATATAAATCAGAGGCTTAGATCAGTTCAAGTGTGTCATCCCGTGTAGGAAATTTGCCTTAGATGTACAGTATGGAAATGACTGTAAAGCCCTCCAATCTTACACACATTTCCTCCATTATTTCAAGTTGGCAGTTCAAATTTTTCCCGCATTTTATAATCCTTTGAGCTTTGCCATTTTCTCACCCTTTGCTCGCTGTTTAACAGTAAAACAAAGCTCCCATGAGGCTTAAAAACCAATCCACGCTCCTGTCCTGCTTCTATAAATCATGTGTGATATACGGTGCACATCTCTTTTGAGCACCTCCGACCACTTCTGCTGCATGATCAATTGAGTGTTTAAATCAGATGGCATCAAAACAGATTGAAAATACAAATGTCCTTCATCAGTGGGCCAGTATATAGAAGAGACCTGCTTTCTTGGACATCCTGCCATCGATTCCTGTTTTTTCCCCGTCTCAGCACTGTCACTCTACACCGTTTGGAGGCTGCGTATGTGAAATTTACAACATCTCACCGGATCAGGCATTCCCAACCAGCAAATACTGCAAAGTTGCTGTTCCATCAGCCCTTCTGTCACAGTGAAACCACTTTCCTTCGTCTATTATTTGTTATTAGAGAGGAGAGAGACATTCACACACTGCACTGTGTGAGACCCAAGGCCGTCAGACAGACAAGTGTCTTGATAAGATCAGCATAATTGGCACATTCATCCGTCTTCTGTTAATAAAGTGCTTTGTGGTCGAGAGATCAACAGTAAAAAGCACTGATGTTCACTGTTAGAACTGTCTCCAGTGTTGGATTCAGTGAAAGAGCCTTAATTTGGTAAATGCAAAATGTAAATACCCTTTGACCAAAAAAAATAATCCCAAAAAGGTCTCAGTAGCCTTGTGCCACAGGCAGACCACACAATATCAGCCTGATAATAGCCCAAACTGGCGGATGTAGGGTGTCAGGAGTGTTGGGGTGCGACAAATGATCGTTTTATCTCATAGAGTGGACAAGCATGTTGGTGCTGCGAGGTGGAACTGTAAAACAGGAAAGGTCACCGCTCTTCGGAACACAAGTCATCCAGAATCATACGCGCCGCTTCAGACGCCATTGTTTGTTTACATGTTCCCTAAAACCTGTCCCAAGTTCCCCCTTCCTACTGACATCAGACAGCAAACCATGACTGGTGGGGACTGACGTAAAGTCTGTCATGACTCTCTGCCAAGACAGAGCAACAATATATACCTCTATAATCACATAATGTGATGCTGTGACTGTCTTAAAATACAAAAATACTGTGTAGCCTAAACCTGCCATTGAAGAAATCTATTAAATCTACAAATTTAAAGCCAACATAAAACATGGGTAAACATGAAAAGTACTTAAGCTATTATATTAGGGACGCACTGGCAAAGCAGTTCTCAATATATTTCATCAGTTTCTGCAGGTGCAGGAAGCAGCTTCCCATTTTTAGCTGGCAGTGACCGTCGCTCTCGCCACATAAAGTGGCAAATGTGTCACATTATCTTTGTGAGAAAGACCGTTTATGTGGTAAATAGGGCTGAACAGAATTCTCTCCATTGTATCAAAGGTTTAATAATTTTGAATAATTGTTAGCTCTATTATCATGAGTACATGTTACATGTTTGAAAAAAGCCCAAAGACATTATTCAGGACGGGCCTAGAGGTAAAAAGAACCATCACTATCTAACAGCACTACACAACAAAAGTGGACAGTGTTTTTTTTTTAGTCCCAGCAACTTTAACAGAGTGATATGTCTTCCCTCCACATCAAAAGGACTTGAATCAGGATCAGGGCCAAAAGACTCGATTGGGACATCCCTATTAACAACACCACCGACACTTTCTATTACCGTCATTATGGTAACTACCCTCGTTTCCAGAGAGCATAGTGAACAGTGAACACAGCACATTGTGCCTTCATTAGCACTTTTATTTTGATTAACCATGAGGGCACACCATTCAAACAGACGCAGAACAACCACAGCAGGGCAGACAAACAAGGCCGTGTCAAGAGCATGTTACGTTTTTCCCTAGAGGTCAGCCTCAGCTTTGCCCGCATAGGTTTTAATTTTGGCTTTGGGGGGACACACAGCTTGCATCATCGCTTGTAAGAGCTCAATGTAACAGACAAATGAGAACATGCATTAAACCATGAATGAATGACACCACGTTTAACACAATTCCCAGTCAACTGTTCTGAACTTTTGAAAACCAATTTGCTCATTTTTAGGTATATGTAAATATGTTTTGTTTAATCACAAAAATCACTAAACACCATAGCATTGTCGTGATATGGTTAGATCTTAAATCAAACTCTCAACAATTTTCAGCATCATGTCTTCATCAGGGAGTCAAAACATCCCTCGATGAAGGCTTGATGCCAAAAAGCATTTCAAGTTTTAAAAGCGACCTCAGTTGGTAGAGTGTGTTTCCCATGCATTGAGGCTGAGTCCTCTGAAGTGGGCAAGGGTACGATTCCAGCCTGCGGCCCTTTTCTTGCGTGCCATCCGCCCATTCTCTTCCCCACTTTCGTCTCGTATCTTCAGCTATCCTATCTGAATAAAGGCATAAAAGGCCCCAAAATATCTTCAGAAAAAAAGAGAGTGCCTTGGAATTTTTGTGACTTTTGCGTACACATGTATCCTCACCCAAAGAACACCCCAAACAAACTCAATTTCAGTCCAGGGAGTGTTCCTTCCCAAACATTGTTTAATATTTTATTTAATACTTTTGCAGACTCCAACAAAGTTGTGGTATGGGGATCAATGTTCGGTGCCAAGGCAAATATGATATTACTTTGTGGCCACAATAACTTTAGTCCACATCTGACATTCCACATGCCTATACTGTATGCCTAGACATAAGTAATCTGATGGGGAGAATGGTAAGAGATGGAGAGAGGACAACAGCAGAAATACAAAAAAAGGAAGACAGCATAACATTAAGCAAGACAGACAGAAAGAAGGAAAGGCAACAGTTCACAGAGTTTTTCTTCAGACAAATGCCCATGTCTAGCTCCTCTACCTTGAAAACATAAATCAGAGCAGTCCACTCAGGATTCATCACACAGACTGAGACCATAGTACAGGAGGCCATTGAGGTACTTCTTGAAAAGATGAACCAAGGGTGCAAGGACAGGAAAATGTTCTGCTCACTGATCTTTAAGTGTTTAAAAGGCTGCACTTAACATGCGTAATATATGAACTGTATAAGTAGAAATGAACAATGCATGCACTTTTATGACTGTTATGATAATTGTTTTCATGTTAGTATAACTGTACAAATTCCACTTGCCTGTATGTGAACCATAAGAGCATTCATCTAATTAGCAAACAAAGAAAAAAACTGTGCTTGTGTGATAAGTGTTTGAATTACAACTGAAAGAAGAACAAACAGTTAAAGATTTCTGTCTTCTTGCTGCAGTTTCTTTTCTGCCGCTGTGTTTAAGTCTGTGCAGTATCTGATGGATGGTGCAGTTGTTAATGAGAGCTGGATATTTCCACATTTAACTGTCTCCCTAATGATAAGTAATGACGGTGGCTTAGCTAACACAATTAACACCGGCACGGAGAAAAATAAAATTCCCGCAGAATGAAGTATTATGTAAATTATTAATTACCACATAGACGATTGCAATCTTGTTCAGCTGCCCATTGGCACTCAAATAAATGTGAATGATTCGGAAGGGAAGGGAAAATAGTGGAGATAATCCTGACACAGTCGGTGGGAATGTGAGAGAAATTCAACAAATACCACCTGCTCCTTCAGCAATTTATAGAAACAATTTGCATTTGCAATTTACCCACTAAACAAAGCCCCTTATACAGATTGAACTGCAACAAATGCAAATAGCAAAACACAAACAATGAAAGTAAACATTTAAATCATTTTGCATCAGCAAAGCAACGATTTATTGATTATTCAATTATTAATTGGCTATTAAATTAGTCACCAACTATTTCGATAATGAATCAATTAATTTTGAGTCATAATACACACATATATATATACACACACACACACACACACACACACACACACATATAAATATATATAAATGGCCAAATTCAGTTTCTTAAATGTGACCCTTTTCTAGTTTCTTTAGTCCTCTATGACAGTAAACTTTGGGTTAGTGGAGAAAACAAGACTTTGGGGAACAATGAACAACATTTTTCAACATTTTCTGACACTTTATGGACCAAACACCTAATCGATTAATCAAGAAAATAATAAACAGACTGATCTAATTAATAATATTTATTATTAATTAGATTAGATTAATCTAATAATCTAATAAAAGTGCAGCCCCATTTTGTAAGGCAGCAACTATTATTTTCATTATTTATTTATCTGGCTATCATTCTCTAAATTAAATCGAATAGTAATTGTTTTTTCCATATATTGCCAGTGAAAAATGTTGAGGCCCAATCTGATGTCCTCTAATGTCTTATTTTGTCCAGAATCCAAAGACTTTCAGTTTACTCTCATAGAGGACAAAAGAAACCAGAAAATGTTCACACTTGAGAAGAGAAGACATAGGAAATGGGTCATGACTGAACGAAGCTGATCAATCAATTATCAAATAGCGAGCAACTAATTCGATAGTTAGTCACTAACCGTTGCAGCTATATTATGATGCATGTCCCAGAGAAATCTTCTAAATCCAGACACTATTTTCTAAAAAGGACAGGACATCTCTTCATCATTACATATGGAGAAAATGTAATATAAGAGCCACAGTACAGTAATCTGTATTTAATTTGAATTTCAATCACATGATTTATGCACACTCTCATTCTACATTCATTGTGGGATGCATGTTTTATGAGCAGCAGTTTCCACAAATGCAGTTACAGTTGTATGGATGTCTCCTGTGTGTGTTTCTGCATATGTATGTGAGACAGAGAGTGAGTAATGAACAGATAAAGAGCCAGGGAAACAGAGGTAAAGACAAAGATGGAGAGACGGAGAGAGTCCAGTGTATGCAGGAAGAGAAAGAGAGACGGAGAGAGAAAGTGATCTCTCTCAGATTCGGTGTCTCAGCTTAATGACACAGGACCCACATGGGAGAGAGGCAGAGCCAAGCTGTGAGCTAGATATGATGAATCCAGAGACCGATAACCTCGAGCCTCCCCACTCACAGCCTACACACACAGAGTCAGGAAAAAACTGTCTCAGAAATTAACTGCTCGGCTCAGAAACTGAGCTGCCGGTTTTCTCTCTGCTTGTGCGTCTCGTTTTCACCACTTCTGCCGTTTTCTGTCACTCTGTCAGCCTCCAATATGGTGTCAATACCTAATGCCGGATCGCCCAACCTGTTCCCCCCTGCTGTGACCGTGGACAATATGTCGGGCTGACTTTGACAAATTAAACCAACTCGATATATGGCAATAACCTTCACAGGATGACACGGAGGGGAAGAGGGAAGCAGGAGGGGGGAATTATGGGAAAGGGAGAGGAACAGAGACCGAACGACAGATGGATGATGGGACATATCGAGCATGGCATGGTATTTCCAAACCAGGTGCAGCATGAGAATACATGCAGAGATACTGCGCACATGTAGTCTGACTTTCTAAATGTCACCACAGTTAATAATAAGTTCCTTCAGCCAGGGTTGTCAAGATACCAGAATTTTAAACTTCAATACAATGCTAGTATAGAAAAAATTATAGCCTCCTTGATAGCTCTTTTGTTACCACAGCAAAAAGAAAACGAAAGTCCTCAGTACACAAAATAGGCTGTTTTTTTATATAAAAATTAACAACAATACAGTGCTGATACAGAAAAAGTTACTGAACAGTGTCTAGCTTTGTTGCAAGCCAAATTTCAAGCAGGACAATAAACACTGAAATGAGGACTTGAACAAACACATATACTATATTTTGATTTTTTTTTTTTTTGCTTCAGTACTTTCTGAGTATTTACTATTGTTAAAAAAAAAACCTTAACTTCAGCTGAGCCAGGAAAGGCAAATAATTGGCCTTGAAAAGCAACGGCCTACAAGCATTTTAATTTAACCGTCACTGGAGGAAAAACAACCTTTTATATTTCTATGCATGTTGATGCATTAGATGGGAGCAACTGGGGACAATTACAGCCAAACAAGTTTGAACGCACCACAGTATCATCATACTTCACACTTCAGTTAGAAATTCAAGATATTTTATCAAATAAAGTTTAGGCAAGATTTCTTTAACAACCAGAGATCAACAATTGCCCGGAGAAAGTTAAATGCGATGTTGGGCTAGTAAATCTAGCAACTCACTTGCCGACCAAGCAAGTTGTAAAAAAGATTTAAACTTACACCATTTTGATTAATGATCTATGATTAAAATTAATTTTCATGCAAAAATTGCTGAAAATACTGTTTCAAGCCTCTAAAATATAGAGGATTCCAACTTTTTAATCATATTACACTAAATATCTTTGGGTTTTGATCTGACTTAACAAAACACTTCAAGACATCACCTTGGACTTGGAAAAACTGGGACGGACATTTTTCACTATTTTCTGACATTTTATAGATATTGCAGCCTAAGATTAAACTCAACAGTAAGCTTTAGTCTCTGTTGTAAATGGATAACTACTAATAAATAGACATTTTGTACTGGGGCAAGTAAAAATTGATGCTGGGCAAGTACATTTCTGACCCACTTGGACAACTGGGCAAGGGAAAAAAAACACATCAAAGGTATAATATGCAACACTTGCACACTTATGCCCCACTAGAAGAGTGTGGTTGTTTCTGTATCCGTAGAGACCCTGCCCTCTGCCTACATTTCCTTACTTTCACATTATTTTGTCATGTTCAGGAAGCTTTACCAACCTAAAACATGTGAATTTGGCGTCCTGGGAATGAGACTCAACAATCAACTATGTTTCTGCTGCGTTTAAGAACAACTCGACAGAATCCTACTGATTCTACCTTTAATGTGGAACCTTGAAAACCAGACTCTATTCCTGTTAAATCAGTTGAATTTTTTTAAGCTTATTCCATAAATGCTCATTCAAACTCAGTTGTAACATGCCAAGAAGAATAATTAACTGACAGAATAAGTAGTCTATTTAAAGAATAAACCACTGGCTTTAGACAAATATCCTTCCCATGACAGTTGTGACAAATTGCCATGTTATAGCATCAACTACTCCAATTAATTTTCTCAAGCCAAGCTTCTATAATGACTCTATTAAATTGCCCCAGTGGCTTTAATTCAGGCATGTTTCACCTGTTACAACAACACACACACACACGCACTTTAGTTACAAAAGTACCCACACACATAAATACACAAACCAGCAAGAGGGAGTCGTTAAGCAGCTATTGTTGTGTTCCTCTCTGCTCAGCGTGATAGCAGCTTGATTGATACTAAGGTTCCCCAGTTAATCACCTGGCTGGGACTATAAATGCACACTGTCTTGCAAGTGATGCACAAACTACAACAACAGCAAAAGAAAGCAGGAGACACACACAGCACTAACACAAAGGCAGATAAACATACAACTGTGCACACACACTCGCACACTTGTCACAAGCAGAATGCACCTGCCAAACATCCATCCTCTGCTCCACACAAGCTCAAGTTAACTCACCTGCTCTGAGTGACCAGCTGAAAGCTTTCAAATTGGCCTCGGGTAATCTTCTTCCCTCCTGCTCTCGTCACTCTCTCTGTCCTCCCTCTGTGGCGGTACACGGACGTCCTGCGGGCCGCTCACCCTTCCTGTGTGGCTTGGTGTAAGTGCATCGATCTCTCGGCCAAGTGGTACACGGTCCTGCTGTTTCCACAAGACTCTGATGTGCTCTCTCCTCTCCGCCGCTCGCTCTGCCTCGCACAGCTGCAGAGGGAAATATGAGGACGGGCAACGTGGCTGAGTGCTGCTCCACTCTCCCTCCCTCTCCCTCTCCCTCTCTCTCTCTCTCTCTCTAGTGAGCTGGGATGCTCGCTCTCTCTCTCAAGTTGTCAGCTGGTATGATGCTCACTCCTCAGTACTCTCTCTTCTCCCTGTCACTCTTTCCTTCTGTACTGAACTGCATGCTTTAATCTCACCATTTCCTTTTTTTTTTTAGCTGTTTCTTCATTGATTCCTCTGTCTTTCTCTCTCTCATTATTGATCTCTGCATCTGTGTCCTTGCTAGTGCAGCCTCTAGTGGCGGCCTGCCTCCTCTCCATCCTGCTGCTCACAGAGTCAGCATCAAATTTTACTCACAGGTAACATGACGCTGTGATGTGAATTCACACCCGGATATGAGTTGGCACCAATATCAGCTAAAAAAAAAGAAGAAGAAAGAAACTAATCAATAAAACATACACGGCAATACAGGGGCAGGGTGCCTGGTGTTTTTAATTTAAAATAATTAGAAATAACTATAGATAAAAAAAATAAATAAATATAAGAGATTGCATTATATTCCGTAAAAAAATTGGACAACGTCAAAGCTGCAACGATTAATCGAATAATCAATTATTAATCGATTATTATATTAATCACCAACTAGTTTGATAATCGATTGATCAGTTTGAGTATTCCAATTTGTTAAATGTGAATATTTTCTGGGTTCTTTATGGCAGTGAACTGAATATATTTGGTTTGTGGGCAAAATAAGACATTTGAGAACACCATCTTGGGCTTTGGGAAGCACTGATTAACATTTTCCAGCAATACATAGGCAAATAACTAGTAATCAATTAATCTACAAAATCAACTGATTAATAAAGCAGCCCTTGACAACATATACACCAGGGCTGCACAATATGGTAAAAACAAAAAAAGTAATTGCGAATATTTTTACTGAAATCGTGATTGCAGTATTTAATATGCTTAGTGAAAAGGATCATTTTTGCATTACAGTTTTTTATTTTTACTTGTCTGTACAAAACAAACATATTTTCTTTCATCTGAATGGCACGATTGTTAGGCCAGGGCATCTATGCAGCACTACGGTACTTCATCATAATACTGTTTTCTCACACATTTTTCAAAAAAAAAAAGTGATTTGGTTCTGGTCCTTCAATTTGGATATTGCACTGGCCATACTGCAATATCGATAATATTGTTATTAATTGTGCAGCTGTAATATACACCGATACTGACATAGACTAATATAGCTGTACTATGCCAACAACAAGCCATTAATGTTGACTGACTGATGTATCTGTCTGGCTCTAGTCAAAAACACAATAATATTCAATTTACAAAGGTATAAAACAGAAAAGGGTAGAAATCCTCACATCACAGAGGCTGGAAACACCAACTGTTCAGCATTTTGAGTTGATAAATTAATCCATCATTAAAACTGATTAATTTAATTGTTTATCATCCAATCATTCAACTACATTTTAAAAGGAGCTCTCAATTAATATAAAAGTAATCTCCAAAAAATGACAAACTTTTTTAGGGTACAGCTCCTTAGATGTGTTTTATGCTTTGTCATTCTTGATGGTAATCTTTGAGTTTTAAACTGATAATTATACATAAAAGGATATTTGAGGACCTCATCTTGGATTGTAGGAAATTACGGCTGGCATTTTCAACATTTTCTGACATTTTATAGACAAAATGACTAATTGATTAATCAAGAAAATGATCATCAGATTAATCACTGTTTTCACTATATTAATTTAGCAGTGGTGCATCACCAGAGCAAAGAACTGACCACAGAAGTTAGAAATTAAAATAAAACTCTAAAACAAAAAAAATCTAAAACAAAAAAAAAATATATTCAATTGTTTTAGAAATAATGAACCTCAACTGCAATAAAGCAGATAAAGGACAGATGTGGACTGGTCGCTCTGCAGCAGCACAGCTGCACAAAAATAACAGGAAACACTGTTCATCAGTAATGAAAATAATCACTTGTTGCATCCTTATACAGTTAGAGTTTGAGTTTGTACCTGTAAGCCACAGCAAAGGCACATTTCCATTGGCTTGTGATGGACAGTACAGTTTTTCAGTTCACCTCACCTCACCTCAGTTCATCAGTAACTTAAATAATAATACAATGGTAATTATTTATAGTAAGTTTGTACACAATGTTACTAGGTTCTTAGAGAGTAAACAGTAAAACAGGCCAAAACAGTCTTTTGTTTACATAAACCTTGTAAACAAAAGAGAAAACTCGTCATTTTAACTAATCAGAAGCTGACAGATAAACATCCTATGAAGGTTTACTGGTGAGAAACACTTGTGTTTTTTAAATCTGATGACAAAATACAAAACACCTGTCACCAGCCACTACTTATGAAGCTTTAAATGACAAGTTGTCGCAGCTTTAACTGTAACGGTAACTTTTAAAGTTCTCATATTAAGTTGAATGAGGATGAATGAAGCAGAAACACAATGCATTTTCAGTAATGAACTTAAAAACGATATGTCGAAATTTACCTTGAATTAGTACCAAACAGCGTTAGCTACTGATAGCTATTTGCTAAAATAGGTAAGGCTGACAGGTAGTTAGCTACAAAAGCTAACTCTACCTATACTATCGTTAGCTTTGCTAGGTTATTTAGGGTTTTTACCGTTGAGAGATTTATAAAGTTTGGAGCTTTACTGGCTTGTTGGCGAGACATGTTTTAACGTTAAGTTGAGTTACAGTTACTGTAATGTAATGTAACGGTAGCCGTCATAACAAGCTAACATCAACGCTAGCTTACAATTAACACACCTGCATTACCATTTCACGCCTTCAGAGCCAAACCTTAAATTCTAATTAACGGAAGAATATTAAGAAAACTCACCACAGATAAAGTAAAAAATTCAGCAATCTCCCAGGAGAAAAAAAAGTGAGAAAAGCACGACGTCTTCCAACAAAAATGTGCAAGTTATGTGCAGTAAAGTCAATCAATCACGTTAAATCCGAGGTGACGCTTCACCCTCTGAGAAGACTATGATCCTGATGAGGCTCAGTGCTGCCGCCTGGGTCTGGAAGCACCACTGCAACTACATGAATGTAGTGATAATGGTGAGGGTTACTTTTAGTAATGAAAATGAAATCAGCATCTGCCACCTGCCAAATGCAGGGTAAATGTTGGCTATGGGAGGTAAATAAAATCAGGTTACCTGCCAATATGGCAATATTTTCTTTTAAAGCAATTCTTAAAAATAGTCAGGGATTAAGATTACATAACATATCCCATATTTCTAAATTTCACACCCTGCAGGCACTCTGGTGTCAAATGGAAGTAGAAAATTACACTTTTTAAACTCTGTAATGCACATTTTTACACATTCAATTTACAGTGAACATGATTCAATGATATCAGTTTTCTAATACATTGGTTCCCAATCTGGGATCCGTGTCACCCAAGGGGGACAGCAAAAACCACAGGTGGGCCACGCCTCTGTGACCTCTGAATCTCTGTGATTAAGGGATCATTATTAATTATTTTGTGAGAATGTATAAGTTGTTAAAAGACAAAATGTTAAGCTTATACTTGAAAAAAGACAGTTACTATGGTAAAGTTTTATAGAAACGGAAACAATTATATAATTCATGTTTTAATTGGTGTGTAAGTAGGAGGAGCTCCAAGGTTGGGAACCACTGCTTTAATACAACAAACCTCCCAAAACATTTGGACATACAATACACTAATAATAGTTAAAATGTATAATTATTTAAAGTGTACTCTCTTTGCATCTATGTTAAATCAAATCTGCACACTTACTTTTATTTTTACTCCATCCACAAACCTCCACTGGATCTTTAAGAAATTTAGACAGCCACCTCCCGGCTGGGCCTTTCCCCCCCTGAGGCTTTTGGCTTCAAACCATGTTTGAGATTGGTAAACAAGCAAGATATATAATCTAAGTGGTAGTACGGACTCATATAATCCTCTCCTATTTGATTGTTATTATCATTCATTAGTTTGAGTATATAATTATTTGTTTAGCGATCCTTTTATATCAGACTCTATCTTTAGTCAGCACAGAATAAATACCAAAGTAAATACCAGAATAAAACAATGATGACTTGATTTACTTTGCTAATGTATTCATTCTGCAATTTCTGATTTTTACTGCATCATATATAATAATACATAGTAACTGAACTACTATATTGTATCCCTTTAGTTTTGCCAAATGAAAAGGTTTCTATGCAACTACAAGATCTAGAACTAACATTTTCCCCCCAAACCTAACCTTTTATCACCTTGCAATAATGCAGTATTGTGACTGAGGAGTGCATTTCCCCATCAGTGAAGTGTTTTTTTTTTTATGGTTTGGACTGAAAGATTGCAGGAGCATCTTCACTAACACAGCAGTGGATGTGCAGAGGATGAATCCATCAGGAGCTCATCAACAGCTGATCAGCTGCCGGACTGCAAAACAAAAACCATTTTGTATGGAAACTAAAACGGCCAAGATCTACTTTGCATCAGTGAAGGAAAATATCTGCAGGAAATTGCAGTTGTAGAGGAAATAATGTCAAACAGAGCAGCAAAAGTGCAGGAAAATGTGTGTTTTTTAAGTTGCTGATTTGTTTGTTGATGTGTTTGTCAGGTTATGATAAAGAAAGGACCCAGGAGGAATGCTGATGTTTTATTCTTAGTAAGTCACAACACGTGCGTACACATGCACACACCTCAACTTGCGCTTACAATCATCAAAACGACACAGGAGTCAAAGCGTACTCACACCACAGGAGATGAACCAAAAATACCTCAGGCTCTCCAACAAACAGGATAGACAATAATTGTGGATTTGTGTGGGAAAGAATAATAATAACGTGTGGGCAGGATGGTACGACGCTGGCCTAGATAGAGATCCAGAGGGTGCCATTAGCCGGGTATAGACGCAGAACCTGATGCTAGCTGTCACGGCTGATGAACAGACATCGGAGGAGATCACTTATGCAGGAATCATCACGGTGAGCTAATTAGAAATCCTCGGCAAGAAAACCCCCAGAAAAGATAAACACCGTCATGAAATCACATCTCCAGAAGTGTGAAAAGAAGTCAAAAGAGTGTTTTGACTTGTGCAACATTCACATGTATTTTCCCCATCCAGCTCAATTGTTTGAATTCAAGGAGGGAATGTTTACCCACCAGAAAATGTGTGATTTAAAAATAAACTATAATCGCCTGTTTGAGTAAATCTGGTTAAAACTAACAGGAGCCGTGTGTAAAAGTCTCTTTAGCAAGAAAAGCATATTAATATTTTTGCTGACAAACTTTTACATATGTGTGTATTTAAATATAAGACAAAAACAATGTTTAAAATGTGTTTAGGGTAACAATTAACTTTCCACATCAACAGGCTCATGAAGATGACAGAGATGACATTTACACTGCATTTTTTGGAGAACAAATATTGCTCACACCTTTTTAAAAAAGTAATAAAATAAACGGCTGTGTGCTCTGCCCCTGGGATCAAATGTTAGGGAATCCTAATTGCATGAAATCATATTTATTTTGCAAGCACCTTTGTCCAAAGCGGCTTTCATTTTTTACCAATATACATAAATAAATTGCAATTTGGGGTTCAGTATCTTGCTAAAATTCACTTCAGCATTTTTAGGAGCGAGTTGAACTGTGTATTGTTTGAAAACTGATGATACCAGCAACCTTAAAGTGATACTGATGTAAGTAAAGGACTTTACGCCCGGGTGTATAGTGTAGCCAGACTTTCAGTTTGTTGGCATCTTGGCACACTGAACTGTCAGCTGATACTTAGGTTATTTTGGTCGGTACCTTAAAATGATCAAATATTGATACTCAGCACTAGAAGCCAGGGAGCAAACCAGCAATGATTTGTAATGAAATATAGTTTCAGTAGTTTGTGACAAACATTACAAAATACAATTCACATAAAGAATTCAGTTCTTTTTTTCTTTTTTGTTTGGTTTTGCCAGAAATACTTCACAGTCCTGCTGTATTTAATCAGAAAGATGAACTCTGCCGGCCATCTTTGCTCGTATTGTACGTGTTCCACAGAACTTTGATAGATTTGAAAGAACATCGTGACCATAAGAGACAAAATATTTAGCAACACAATTCAATGATGCTCCACACCATCATCCTCTGCTCACATTCACATGATAATGTGATGAAACAGCGAAAAACAGGTGGTGGGCCTTCAGATATTTCTTATTAAAAATGCAGCTGCAGTGTAATAAGCCTTTCACATTAGCAACTAGTATGTCAGACCAAGAAAATATTATCTATTACAGGGAAGTAATCTCACCACTTGAATTCAGAACAGAATTGAAACCAGTCACTCCTAAATTGATTGTCTTTTAATAACACCGGAAGATATAAAAGTTCGATTCTTTTCAGGCTGGTTTACATCTATAAACATAGTCATTATTTTTTTCAGTAATGTAGTTTAGTATCAGACAAAAAGCTGCTATTCTGATGTTTAAGTGTGTACATGGATACACCTCATGTGAAAAAAACCCTGTATGGATGGGTGACAAAGTTTTCATTCTACTGTCATATTATTTAAATATGATTTAATTGTTGCTTTGGCCATATTTATATGATTTATCTCTAACTTGTAAATATATACTATCCCGGCTTTGTTTGTGTTTTGTGCTCAGAGACAAAAGGAGGAAGTGCTCAATCATGTCCTCTATTTATACTGAGTGGCATCAGGGGAATTAATTATGTTAAGTATATAATTTGTCTGTTTTGATTTGTTTATGTATGGATATTATGTGTTATGTGGTTATTTAGATTCATCTGTGACTGGTATAACCCAGTTGACTCCAGCTATTTATAAGGAGTTGGACTGTTATAGCGATGACGGTGTGTAGACGTGTGCCCCTGATGTAGGTTACTTCATTGTGTAGTTGTGTAGACATGAAGTGTTAAGTTTGAATGTCAGTGTGTAGCTGTGTGTACCCGTTAATTTACTTCAATTCAGGTTTCTTTTGTTTTGTATATAAAATCTCCAAGTCTGCTTCCTACTTCACCTTCTGGCTACAACTCTCATTAATGTTATAGATGGATGCTTTAGCTTTGCCTCATGATGTTTGAGAGATTATTGCCAAGCCTCATCCAAATTCAAGCCCCAGTTGTGGCTCATACACTGTTATACATAATATCAATTTAATTTTAATGTTTTTGATCTTTGGGTGCATGTATGCAGACAGACACTCATAAACAAAGATTCACCCACTCTGACAAACTTGATCAGAAAATAAGATTTGCTGTAATACGGTAAAATAAATTGACATTGTAATTTATTGCTTCTTCCTCCCGCGCTGCAAATGACGGCCCTGATTTCCAAACAGCAACAGCAATGTTGATTATTTTAAACAGCCATTTCCATGCAAAATGCAATAACACAAGCTGTACTGTGCAGAACTCAGCACTCACTGCTGCTCCAGTGACTTTCCGATTTATTTACCTCGTGCAAGAAACATTCATGGAGAAATAAATGCGATGCCAATGGCATTTCCCATATTGTACGGCCATTCATTGCATCATTGTCATTTATGGGACTGAGAAAGTGGACTATTTCATGAAAATTTTATGGTAGGAAATGATCTCAATCACATGTAGATAACCTCCGCCTGTTTCCGCTGTGGCCTCAGCTGCTTCCAATATTCTTCTTCCTACTATGTCGTCAAACAAGGCTAAACAGGTCTTATCTTTATTTATGACACCGCATATCTTCCAGAGCAAAGCCCCAGGCAAGGCTGTCTGTATTTACTTGAGATTGGATGTGATGCTGAACTAAATAAGGCTTTTAATCCCTTTTTTATCAACAACTTGGTTATCCTTAGCACTGTAAGCCCTGTTTTGCTTTGCTGTGGAAAAGTGGCTGTTGAGTATAAAGTCAGCATGCAGCCCGTATGGTGAATGAATAATAACACAAAGCTATAGTCTGGGAAGCCAATTCCATTTCAGAGCCACAATGGGATTCAAGACAGTCATTCTTCGAGGGGAACGCAGTAGAAGCAGTAAGTCTGGACTGAATGAAGACCTTGGTTTATCATAACGCAGAGACAAGGACATCACAAAGGGAATGGTGCTCAGTACTGTCCTGAGTTTATATACTCACTGTGCGTGTGTGTATTTTCAGGGGGATCGGGGGTGCTGAACGGTGATAAAATCTCCCACACTTTAATCAATGAGGCTTTCCCATTGTTTAGCATCAGTACTTGAGTCTGCCAATGATGCAATTAAAGTTTATCTGGTTCGATCCTAATTGTGAAAAAAGGGGAATCCCAGAACAAACCGAGTAGAGGTATAAAATAAATTGAAGGTGGATGGATCCTTTGGTCATAAAACAATCTACATATAAAACTCTCTTATATCCACAGCAAACAAATTAAATGGGTTCTTCTACAAGTTTTGATACGCATGACTTCTTGTCTGATTGTGGCAGTGTTTTGGAAAACATTTACACTGACAGACTGTGGGCTCTTAATAGACTCCAAAGATTTGAGGACTGTTTTTAAAAGTGTCACTGTTTACAAGGCCGCCGGACCAGATGGCATTCCTGCATTTATATTAAAAATATTTGCAGAGGAATTCACACCTGCCTGGTGCCCCATCTTTCAGAGGTCTACAGACTCTAATATTCTACCAGCGATTTAGAAAAAGGCAGTCAGCACACACCTGTCTCCAAAATGACAAAATCTGTCCTGAAGAATATGATGATTTCAGACCGGTTCCTCAAACCCCTGTGGTGATGCAACACAGGGAAAGGATGATGGTGAGCAATCTGCGGTCTGAGGCAGGCCCATAGTTAGACCCATACCTATTTGCATGCAAATACCACAGCACTGATGATGCAATCAGTAGTATAACGCAAATGGTCATTAAACATCTGGAGAATCACGGTGCTTTTGGCAGACTGTTTTGTTTGTTGATTTCACTTCTGCATTTAACACCTTGTAGCCCCACATATATTTATCAGTCTGAATAAGTTTAATGTCAAGCCATTCATCATTAAGTGGCGCCTTTCATTCCTCACCAACTGTACCTGGCATGTCAGAGCGAGCCAGGTGTGGACTGGCCATTAGGAAGTTTGGGAAATTTCCTAGTGGGCTGGTCTTGTGAGGGCTGGTCTTTTTCCCTCAACCTTGGCTTTATATTGCCTGTTTATATTCAATTGGTCTTATTAGTTTCAGCAGCTTGGCTAGTGAAATCCACAACTGCAGGTAACCATTTCTATCACCAAACTGACACTTAAAGTATGTAGTACTAGTTACAGAAACATGGATAGAAAGATAAAACCCATGACAGGTGGTGCAGAGAAGGAAAATTTAGTCTGCCACAAAATCAATTCTTCAGATTTCTCAAAATCAAAAAGTGTATTAAATCCAGTACATTTACCTGTCCTGTACTGCCCAACGATACATGTATGGAATCTTTCCTCTCTTCTGATCCCTCTGCTAAAGCTGGAATATCCTTTGTGTATAATTATTTATTTAGTTTGCAGAAAACCTCTCTAATCTTTCTTAAAGCTGCGTGGGAGAATGATCTGGTCATAACAGGATTGAGGGGAAATGTCATGAAGAAAGTACATACAGCATCAATATGCACTAAGCATAGGCCAGTACAGTTCAAGGCACTGCATCCTCTTCATTATTGTAAGACCAAAATTAATGTAGATGCTATTTGTGACTGATGTAGGCAGCTCCCTGCTACTTTGGCACACATGTTCTGGCTCTGTCCTAAAATACTTAATTACTGGAAATCCATCCTCCAGACTCAATCTGCTGTTGTTGGACAGGTGATAAAAACCAAATCCTATGATTGCCATATTCAGGGTTTTAGGAGAGGGTTGTCCTCTTAAGGGAGCTGATCACACCGTCACCGCCTTTATAATGTTATTAGCACGCAGATTGGTTCTCCTTAACTGGAAAATCCCACAGCCTCCCGATTACATTTCATGGCTAAGAGATGTCTCACAGCACTTGAAACTAGAGAAACTCAGATTAACACTTAGTGTCTCTGCTAATAAATCTGAGAAAATGTGGTGAATCTAGGCTTTGAATCTCTTCTCATGCAACCCCGGGCCATACAGCCATTGTCATTATTATTTATGATTTTATTTTATTTTATTTATTTATGTTTTCATACACTGTACATATCATACTGCATCAATGAATCCTCTCGTATTGAATTCTTAAGCAGCTTGATCCTCACTTCATTTCTGAGTTTATTTTTGTTTTTAAAACCTTTCTTAATCTTTATTTCAATTGTCATTTGCATTGTACTTATCTCTATAACTTATTCATCTGAAGATTGATAAACATAATTTTCAAAAAAAGAAAATGGCTTTACACCACATAGTGCACTAAGACAGCAGAATTATTTAGTCAGGCTGCAGGTGATGATGAGGACAGTGGCATAAAAAACAGAAGCATCAAAGAGGAGCGAGCAGGGAGCAGGTGCTTTGTCGAGCTTAGATGCTATGTGCTGTAATTAAAAATACCAAATGAACTAACTAAAGAACAAAATGTTTTTGTTAACTTTGAGAATTCAGTGCTACTTTCCTGCCGCAGCTTTGACCATTTCCAGGGTTTAATTACTCAGACTCAGTGTACAAACACTCAGAGAAGTTATAGGTAAATTTCTCTAAAATGTTTTAAAATGTTCAACAACTTCGATTGTAAACAAGTAAAATAAGCATCCAAATTTCATTTAACAGATTTGAATTTTCTTCTAGACTACTCATCTTTTTTTTTTTTTGCATTATAGCCTATACCAACCTGGTGAGAAAAATGATTTGTTAAATACTTTCTCTACAGGTGAACATGGATCTGCAATAATTTAAATAATTCTGATAATAAAAGCAGAATTCTCTGAAGTCCTAGTTCCATCACTTTGCATAAGACAAAGAATACAAATGAACAGATTCTGTTATAATAAATCAATTACTGATTCGTGAATTGACATCGTGAAGTGAAGTGAGGTGAACAGAAACCACATCTGAACCCATGACCATCAGAACCGAAGCAGCCTGTAGGGTTCTGTTAGCTCGTGTGCGCCTTTAACACTCCACGCGAATTAACGCGCCAGTCGTACTGACAACTAATATATCAGTTGATGTTCTAATGACACTGTCATCCTGGAGCTTATGCTAACTAACCGATGGCACAAGTCTACCACCAGAACTTTGTGCTGTGATGTGACAAACACCGTCTCATCCTCAACACAAAAACAAACAGAGGAGATGGTGTTTGACCCAAAGTCTCTTAGTGATCACTCACCACTGGTCATCCATGACCGTACCTTGTGCAGGTGGTATCTGGGCATCCATGTGGATAACAAATTGGCGTGGAAGGTCCATGTGGAGAATGTGTGCTCCACAGTGCAGAGAAGTGTGAACCAGAGTACAGCTTCTATTCTTTCATACGGTAGTAGAGAGCCTCCTGCGGTATCTATGCATGATTTGGTAAACTGACAGTACAGTCCAACTTATACAAATAGCCATGGGAATCATGGGAGACTGTCAGCATCCCAGTCCTCAGGGTTGCACTCCACTTCAGAAATTCCTTCGCCCCCCTGTTCATTATACCCCTTCACACCACCTAGGCTGAAATATTTATATGCTGTAGTTATCCTTCTTGTTGTTGGTTGTGTTTTATATTGTGTGTGCACTTCCTTTGATATAGGTGGGCATGTATAATTGATGAATGAAAGTATTTGTTTTTGCTGCAGACACTGTGATGTCCAAAGTCTGTCTTATCTCATCTAATGTCCAAATATTCAGAAGAAACAAACACAAAGAAATGCTCCAAATCGTAATAACAACAAAGGCCGCCACACACCTCTGTCACACCTCTGTCATCTGGCAAGAGGCGAGTTGGCTGCCCACAGCTCCCTGCAAGGCCTCGAGTCCTTCATCTTCAACCCTGTCACCTGGGAAGACGCCGCTCAGAACTGTCTTCAATGGCAGCAGGCACTCCACAGTGGGCTGCTGATATACAAAACCACCTTTGCTCTACACCGAGAAGAAAAGAGAACGGAGAAGAAAAAAACAACGGGACACAATCACACCAGCAAAGTCATCAGGACCTGCCTTTTCACGTGCAACATCTGCAGCTGAGTCTGCCTCTCAGAGACTGGAAACCTAATCCCAGGTACAGGAAATCTATGGTCTTCTAAAACTGCAATGCCGAGAAGATACAGCATTACTCATCCTACTAACTGAACATGCATGAATCTCTTCTCTTTCCATTTCTTTAAATAAATTTTTTTTCACCTGTTTTATAACAAAACTGTTGCCTAATAGATTCCATGTACCTTCTGTCACAGCTTTTCCAAATTTTCACAACCACACGCTGAAAGGATTAGATTCAAAAGAACCATATCTAACATCTGAACATTGATTCGTGCCTGAGCATTTAGATATTATACACTCAAACTGCAGCACAATACTGATCCCTATTAGCAATGTTTAACTTAATGTACAGTGTAATATGTTATTTTATTATCATCAAACTATCAACTTATAATGTGGGCGGATGTGAAGCCACAGAGGAGATGATTTGATTTAAGTTGAGAGGTCATCTTTCAGGAATGACCCACAAAGGTTGTATCTCCGGTTGCAGGTGATCAGGACTGACAGATGTGTGGGCGGCAGTTTACGTCAAAAGATATCAGGTCTGATTATAACACTTTCAGGAGAAATTTCTAGAAACGGGAGCACGGTCTGAACGTCTAATGTCAGCAGTTTAATTGGCAAGGGAAAACATTCAGCCTCCAAATGAGAGAGGAAACATTCATTTCTTTACTTAATTAAACATGAAAACGTTTTTTTCTGTCTTCTAATTAAAGATCTAGTGAGCTGGCTACCGAAGTAATCTCAGGTGTCTCCACACTTCATTTCACTGCTTTTTAGTGCCACGCCAGCACCAGGAGAGAGGGGCCTGTCACTAACTATTTGTCAGCGCAAAACAAAGTGGGGAACAACTGAATCAAAGTACTTTGATGTTCAGGCTGAATATTTTTAGTCGAGAAAGTTAACACAGAAGGGGACAAAAAGCGAGTGCAGATGGGTGGTTATGGAAAAATAAAAACAAATGTTACACAGATGCTGACTGGAGCAAACAAGTTGGAGCAATGGCGAGTGATAATTGAAAATAAAGTTCATATATACCGTGCATGTATAAAAAGCATGAGGACTACTTTTGCATCAGTTAGAGTGACGTGGCCAACAAAGGAGATTCAAGATGGCGCCGCAGATGGCGGCTCAGTGTGTTCCTGACTGCAGCTGGTCTGTGCCATCTGACTAAATAAGTTACATTAACACACGTCTTTTCCTTTAAATTCAGTATCTTGCACATTTCAAATATTCTTATACTTCACGGTGTGAACTTTTGAATATTCCCTGGTGAATTCTTTGCCCAAAATCTGTACTTTTACATAACATATTATACATGTTTTTATTAGATTTTTTGGCTTCATTATCTTTCCAGGTTGTCCGTCTCTCACCCCTATTCTTATGAATGCGATAGTTCAAGAATGCCTTGAAGGAATGCCTTCAAACTTATGAACTAGCTAATTTTTGGTAGTCAAAGGTCAAAGGTCAGGGTCACATCATATTTTTGGCTGTAACTCAAGATTTCAGAAATTAATTCTGACAAAATCTCACCCAAATATCTAGTAGGATAAAATGATGAAGTGGTGGCATTTTATATCCAAAAGGTCAAAGGTCAACTTTACTGTGACATCGTCATGTCCAGCTCTCTATCAGTCCTCTGTACTCCTCTGTGAACATAGTCTCTAAGTGGAGACAGCTTGTTTCGAACCAGAAATCATTCACTGGAATTACACGTCAGTGCAGTATAAAGATAACTTCCATTTTGCCAAAGAAGATAATAGTTAGAGAATTTTCATTTAATAATAAAACATTTGAATTCCTTCAGTTCACTACATTTATTATATGAGCCTGGACAGACATGGAAGTAAATTTTACTGGTTGGCGGAGGCATATAACTGCAAGATGGTGATTCAAGTTCAAATTTTATTGTCAGTTTTCTATTTATGATTCTTGATGTGCAGTACTAGTAGAAAATTTCTTTATATTTTTTCTACTTACTGTAACTATCTATCTATCTATCTATCTATCTATCTATCTATCTATCTATCTATCTATCTATCTATCTATCTATCTATCTATCTATCTATCTAATATACATACATACATATGTAAATATAGATATACAATCCGTGTGGGTGATTCAAGAGCCCTCTGATTTGTATCTGCATCCCACATCACCCTGACAGGGTTAATTTCGCAATAATGACATGCTCACTGTACATTATCACTTACATAAATGTTATATATGAGGGGTTAAGTGTTACCCAGAGGGGAAAATAATATTTTCTTCAGGGACTTAAGGTACTTGGTGTGATCAGAATATGAGTACATACTGTAGACAAGGCACGGAAGATAAAGATTTAAATGTAATGACACTAATCATGTGAATGTAATTTAAATTCCACAGTGTCGTGATGATGGAACTCATTTGCATGTGAAATGAATAAAGTGAATGCAACCTCAGGAACAGCAATGCTACATTAAAAACACATCCTCTCACTTTCTCGCCCCCCCCCCCCCCCTCTCTCTCTCTCTCACACACACACACACATCCATATTCACACATACGATTCCATAAATATAAACAATCATAAGTAATTTCTGAAATCATCGGGCTGAACCTGGATGGAAGGGACTAATGTGCTACATATCATAGCAAAAAATATATTTGCTGTATTTTCATGCTTGTTTGATACACTTATTTATTGTATATGTATTTGATTGGAGACTAATTCTTGGTGTGGCTGCATCAAAAATGTAATTTTGGTCACATTCAAACTTATACAGTTACTTTGCTGGATAAAATTAAGTCTAGTAATGTATGAGAGGCAGATGTAAACGGGAAGAGATAAAATTAATCACTGCCCATTTGTCTTACAAAGATGGAATTTTTTTGGCAGTGGTTGCCAACAGCAATTTCATATTTTACCAAAATTAAATCCAAAATCTGTTCCTTGGAGTCACATTTACTGAAGAGGAATTGGAGTCTCAGATTGACACTGGAAGTATGAATGTTATGCCAGATGAGCGAGAGCTGGCAACTCTGTGCTTGTTAAGTAGTCTTGGCTCAAAACAGCCTCCTTGTCAGCTCTTAAAGAGGTGGCCTTCATGGCAATTCCACATATCTATTTTTAACAGCTAGATGGTTTTACTCACAGCCACAGCAAGACTTTAAGAATTTTTTTCCCCTGTAGTTTCTGGCAGATATAGATGATGTTATCCTAAAATGACAAATTAGTAAAGAGCTGCTTTTACATAAACATAACCAACAAATCAAACCATATATACACAAACTCCGGGAGGCAGTACAATTCACACTTTAAACTGATACCTGATGACATGTAGGTGATCGTATTTTCAACTACAACCATTTCTTTGGTCAGTGCTGAGAAAACTCCATCCACCAATGTAGAAGACGCAGTTAAAAACTCTGGAAAACAGCAAATAAGTGGATGTGGAGTTAAGATAATTTTGTCAAACCAAGTCATGACCTGCCTTATTCTCTGATTCCCTTCTTTGGTTTAGGTTATTGGGTTACAGTGGGTTATGGGTAAATTTAGACATGAGAAGTGTGCACATACCTGCACATTCCTCTCGTCACATTTAGTCATATATGAATCAACACTTACACACACTTACAAGCCACACTTTCACACAAGCACACAACCATATACAATACTCCCACTGAAAAAAAGCAATATCATATTCTAACATTTGTTTATATTGCTTTGTGTTAATGTCTGTATAATAGACATGTTACCCTGCAGCCATTTTTACATTAATTAACAAGCTAAACACAGGTGTCAAACAGAGTCAGGCTGCTGCTTTTGTGCATGTTGGCTCACTGGAAAGGCTCTGATACACTAAATGTGACAGGACCTCAGTATCATCGGTAACACCTGTGTTTACTGTACTATCAATATGGCAGTTGTGGAAAAAACAGGTATAGCCTAAAAAATGTTTTTTAGGCTGTATCATGCTGAATTGAAATATATTTACAGTAAAAAAAAAAAGCACATGCTGATATGATATGAACACAACAGCATTCAGTTTGGGGCTCTGACATTATCAACCTTATGCAACTGAGCAATCAGACGGCACATTTGGTGCATTAACCTTTAATTAAAACTGCTCCCTGCTACCTGATTATTTGCTGTTTAAAGCCAAAGTGAAAGCTTAAAACAGCAAATATACCTTTGTCTCTTTTTTATGAAGATTATACAGGAAGTATTAAAATGTTTGTGTTGGTGTTGATATACAATATTGCAAACGATGTAAAATACATAAAGCATAACACAATGACAACTAAGACCCAATGGAAAAAAAAAAACAGATTCAACAAGAATGTGGAGGTATCATTTTAGAGACTGCAGCTAAAGAGAAGAGAAGAAAACAGACTGAAGCAATTCACAGAAACAACGTAAATCCAGCCACTGAAACGTGGATTTATAGTTGCCATCTGGTGGCAGGTATGATGGATTTTTGGTTAAAATTGTACCTTAAGTTAGATACTGTATTGACTAACATTACTCATCAAGTACATTTTTAGCAGCTCTTATTTCCTTTTTGGGTAACTGAGCCTTTTATCATAGAAACACCCACCATATCAATGATCCTCACTCCAAACATGCTGCAAACATCGACGCTGCTGCATGCAAACACGCCTCTTCAATAAATACTTCTACAGACCTGTTGTTGTGAATTTTGCCAACAAATGCTACCTTGAGGTAATGTTACAACCAAGTGTCAAGGCTTTTGTGTGCCTTCAGGCTTTGTGTATTTCCCGGTGTCAAAACCAGTTACATATAAATGTCAGGAAACCCAATTCATGGCCACATGTCAGTGTCAGTGAACTCTGTTTTGTTGGTAAGTTGTAAAGATCTCTACTGAGTTCAGCTGCAATGCAAAACAAATGAATAAGACCTTGGAAATAGACATATTTTGCTGTGGTGTTTTCAGATTTGAAATAATTGGCAGTGATGGTCATGTTCATGTGCAGTCTCTCATTCTTCCACGTCTTTGTTGTAGAAAGAAGGTCATATTTACCGGCTCTGTTCTGTCCACGCCGACCACGTTAACATCAGTATAAAAAGCTAAAAACAAACCTCACTTTTAAGGCTATATCATAAAATTCAGACAAACTAACAGATTGGATAAAATGCTTCAGCTGACAAGGCAGGGAGCAGTAATGAAGGCAGGTGCAGGTCAGAGAAACTCACTGAGGGCTCCTGGTGGACAGGTGAGGAACAGCTGGGTTACAGCAGAGACTGTTTGTATTTTACCAATCGGCATGTAGCTGAATGACTGTCTTTGTCATGTACGTGTTGCTCTGCCAAAGGTTACCTGCTTTTGTCTTCACAGTAGCACTGTTTTTAGCTTTTTCCGGTTCTTTCATTCTGGTGTGTTAATTTAATTCATTTTTGACAACAGGCCAAAAGGTGTGTGTTTAAACAGAGAAGAAAATCTAACTAATAATTGTGCCTCCACAATTCCCTCTATTTCATCATTTTATTTTTTCTCAACATCGGCTGTCTACAAGACACACAAAAGCAAATTAGGTGACCAGCCCAATACAGTCAAGGTCTTTTCCACAGCGGACTCATTTCTCTTTAATTAAACCAATTTCCATTTGAAAAAAGACTATGAATAGATTGTTAGTGCAGGCAAAAGCATTGATTGCATCAGTAAGAATGTGCCTCATGCAGTTTTATTTTTTTCCTTATTTATTTCATCCTGACTTTCACAGGGGATCGTGAAGGATGAGGACTTGGGATTATCTTCAGATTTAGCCAAAGGTTTTCACTCCTTTGTGTGGAAATACTATGAAATTATTGCGTCTTTAAAGTTATTTTGTGGTAACATTTGCAGGAAAATGAAACAAGCTCATTCACAGTCATATTCACTTTATCAGACTTGTTGGGGATTTTACTTTTTAATTTTAAATATATAACCATTAGGTGTCATCAACATTATTGATTTTTATTCTCAAATGAGCTTTTTAATGTTAGGCTTTGTTTTGATGAAAGTTCTTCTCAAGATCAGCAGTATCAGCAACAAAACCGTTAAGTGAAAGTCCTTACAAGCACATAAGTGCAAAGAAAAGTGTGTGTGTCAGGGAAAAAAGCATTATTAACAGCAATAAAAGCTCAAGAGAAACCCCTCTAGGAGATGGGCTTCGTGTGGGTGTTTACATGTGTTTACAATGCATTTTTCTTATGTGAAGTAGTTTGCACCGTTTAGGCTGATTGTATATATCAATGAGAATTATAGAAGTAAAACCTGCATCAAACAGCTGGAAAATGACTGCATCCAGTTAGTTTAGTCTGTTGGTTTATTAAATATCACAGTACAAAAATGTAACTGGCCCAAACTTTTTACATTATTAAACAGAACTCTGTCAACACCGTTACGTTCCAAATATTGTCCGACGAGTACGCAACATAAGAAAACTCTGAATTAATAAACAGTGAAATAAGATCGTTTGATGAGCTATGTGAAACAAGAAAGAAACAAACAACAAAACAAGGAAATCCACAGTCCTCCCCAGAGGAGTTTCTTTTGTTCAACAAACAGCAAACATATTAACACTGTCATTAATGTCATACAATTAACTACCTTTATTAGCTGCTGCTTAACAGCCAATGTTTGCATTATGTTTATATGCCAGTCTTGAAGAAATGTCGCGAGTTCAGCATCATCGTGTTACTCGCTTTGTACTTTGCATACAAAATACGTACTGTTGTGTGCTGTATACTTTGCTGTAAGATTGCACCTTGAACTTTGACCGTCTTGCTCATAGATGTGTTGCAGTCTGTAGCGCAAAATCTGAAGTACAAAGAAAAGCATGCGATTTGGACAGCAGCTTCAATAAGCTGTCGTTTGTGTGTGCTCTCTCAACTCAGTTGATGTGCCACATCTTCCTCAGTGCAGAGGATTGTGGGTCAGAATAACCAGAAAAGCATGCCGGCTTGCATGCAAAATGTGACCAGATGCAGTAAGGCATCCTGGTATTTTTGTCATACTGCATTTGACACAGTTGGCTGTGTACTGGGTCATACTGAACCTTTTTCTGACTTACTAAACAGTGTGGTATTATGGGTATTAGAACATATCTTCATGTCTCTTAGTCTGAGTTTTTTATTTGACAGTGCCACAAAAGCACCAGCGTGGACTAGTTTGATACACAAACTGTATAATAATAGGCAGGATTTTAAATATGTAATTGTCAAATTATCTTCGGTATAGGCTCTACTGTTCAGTGGATGGAAGATTTTTTTGTATTTGCTGCAGCTTTTTCCTCCTTTTTAGATTACGTCTTCTTAGTCAGTACTGATAAAAATATGTCAGCTTTATAATCCAAGTGTGAGTCCTTGACATTACTTTCTGTCTAGCCAATCTGAGGACAAATACTGAGGAGACACACACTCACTTTTGTATTTGTTCAACTCTCTGTGCTCGTTTTCACAGAATTTGCAGCTGCCCTTTTGTTTTACAGAGAAAATTATACAGATTTGTTTTTATCATATCCATAAAGCAGCAAGTGAGCCCATGACCCACCGCACTATATCACATACATTAGAGGCAAACAAACCTACTATAGCTGTTCAAAAGTCCTGACTACATCTGCCAAAAGAGTTTAAGATGCTAAATCAGCATCATGGCTTGAATGTATATTGTTCAAACACTCTTTAATAGAGTTTCTCTCTCTGTACATAATGAGCTTTTATTCATTTTCTTGGTCTCTTATAAGGTTTTCTTTTGACGTTTGTTGCTATGCTTACATAGCTGTTTGCTTTTATTACTATTATTATTTATTGTATTCATTTCCTCTTGGCTAAAGCACTTCATAACTGTCCTAAAGAAAAGTGCAAGCTAAATAAAAAAAAAAGATAGAAATGCTCAATTGTTGAGACGGCGCAGAGGGAACGAAATTGGATCAGACTGTGCTCAGCCTTTACTCTCTGAGTGAAGGACAGTAGGCTACACCACTTTTCAGCTCTTGCTCTTCTGAGCTGCCAGTGACTGTCTCTGCCTGTCAGACAGCACAGCCCACTCCTGAATGTTTTATCTGCCTGCTTGTGGCTCAGTGTGTTATATCCGGAGGTATGTCATTTCTTTTTGTGGCCTGCAGATTTAATCCCCCTCTTGCTCAGAGATTCGTTCCCTCTCTTCTTTCTTCCCCCAACTCTCCCATTTTCCCCCTCTAAATCATTGCGCCAGAGTTTGCAATTAATCCAGGTACATTATGAGTTATGTTATGTTATATTAAAAAAATGCAAATCCTCACACTGTGCACCTCTGACTACATTTGTAATACTGTTTCCCTAAGTGAAAAGATGTTTTGACACCCTTTTTGAGTTTATGCAACTGGAATAGTAAGCAGATCGGTCCAAGATTGTTAAATTTGTTATTTATTCTGCATGCTCAGTGTCTGTCTGACAAGAGAAAATCAAATACACGCTTCAAATCTGAGACAAAAGAAACCTTTACTAAAGTTTGTAACACTAAAAAAGCACTGAGAAGAATTATTTGATCTGCTATAATCAGAAAACATGAGGAATAATCAGCTCAGTCTAAGTGGCAACATTCAGTCTGTATGTCAAAGTGTGTGTTTGAATCCATGTGTGCAAATGTGTGTATATATGTGTACCTGCCTGCACAGGTTTCTATGCAAATTGAAAATCTCAGACTGTGTCCAATTAAAGTGCCTCCTCTCTGCGCCCCTGCTGTGTTCCCCTTGAAGTCCATGATGTTGACAGCAGCAGCAGAGGAGGAGTTTTTCTCGCACAATGACTTTCACAGTTGTTGACTTTTCTGGAAGATGCTTTTGAAGTTTCCCTTTTTTTGTCGATTTGGCAACTTCTCAGCACATCCGTAGCTACAAGTACACAGGCACAGAGCACAGATACACTCACAATTATTTGAGCAAACACCCAAAACTCAAATAGATACATGCTCACAGGCACTGTTTTTTCGGGGTTGTGTTTCAATCGAGTGTGGAGAAGAAAGAGATCGACACAAACAGAGAAAAGGGTGAGGGTAAGACAAACTCGCGCGGACGTGAGGGAGGAGGGTGAAATTACAGAGATGCTGCCTCCTCTTCCTCGTCATCACTCAGTCTGAGGCCGCACAGGATTCGGTTTCAGCAGCAGCGAACTGCGCTGAGCATGACTGGAGTGCAGATGGCGAACAGTAAGCGGGCGGCTCAGAGGGAAAAGATGAAATCATTGAACTTTGACCCTGAGGATGAAAATCATGGCACTAGCAGCACTATATCTACAGCGTACATCACATGTTGCTACATAACACTTCATACCCTGACTTTACACATTCTCATCATACAGGATAAGTTTTAATCACAGAAAACATTGATAATGTGTAAAAAATATGCAAATAATACAACAGCGTTCTAGTGTAGTGGCTCTCAACACGGAGGTCACAGGATAAATTTTCAAGGGTTGCCAGATGGTTGTGGAGAATAAAATAAAATACTGTGGCGAGCAGCGCGCTCTCAGTGACATCAGCCACTTAATGACATTCAACATAATCAACAAGGACTCAAAATTTGAAGCAGGAATCAACCACTTCACTAATTGTTAAAATTATAAACCAGCACAAAAATGACTAATTACAAGTGCTGAGGGGAACACATCAGAGTACTTAGATGACTTTTTGTTGTAACAAGCAAGGTAATGTGTTATTTGGTTACAATTGTAAATCGGTAGTCTGTTACATTATGATTTTACTGCATTTTCACCACTGCAAGAAGGACTGCCACCCGCACCTGTCAGTGGAGGAGAGTCTGAGGGTGAATTGTATGCATTTGAGACAGGAGGACAGACACAGCCTACGGTTTCTGCGGACAGTATCTCATGTTTGTCTCGAGATGGATGTGTTTTTCTTTGAGTCAAAACTCCAACAACATCCAGACTATAGTGTTCCTGTGGAGAGGCTTTTGAGCCTCGGAAGTCTCATCAGAGGAACCAACAATCTGACACGTTTTAAAAAACTTAACCTGAGTTATAGAAGGGTGAACTATAGAGAACATTGTCTGGGTGAGTCTGCTTGATTTGAAAAACCTGCGAACTTTTATAGTGTATTGGCTTGTGGTTCATTTGCTGCATGTTGAAACATGATGTACTGTAGGCTGTATGAATATAAGGATAAGGAAACACCAAGTGGTTTTCATTGAGTTACTTTTCTCAGTAAGAAGTAAGAAGTTCCCAACACTGACACCATGTTCTGAACAAATACAAAAGAACAAAAGAAGTAGCATTAGCATTTTGTGACATAAAATTACAAACTTAACAAACTACTCAGTCCAGCACTATGATCAGAAATGAGGACTTTATTTCAGACCAGGGAACGGTCAGTGGCAGATTGGACATTGAGAGCACTGGGAGGATTCCCGGTGGCCTGGCAAGCTGACTGACCTGGTGTGTCAGGCCAGTGTTAAAAATAAAATGGGTAAATCAAAGCAAACCAATGGGCAGCGACAGTCCTTCAGAACTGTACACCAGCAGCACCCCTGCCTGCTTCTAACCTGACGTCTGTCATCAAACACAACTGGTTGCATGCAGCACTGCTGATTATGACAATATTTAACTGCGCGGGTTGCATGCGTTAACACAATACACAGTCAGTGTATGGGGTGCACGTTGTCAAGCAGTGTGGCGAAAAGTGGACAGCATAGGAAAAAGAGAAAAGTTGAGCAAATTAAAAAGAAAAAAAATGCTCCTAAATGCTGTAAATTGCGGATATCTTCACAAGCGAGGGTGTTTAAGTAAAAAAAAGCATAGCTGCACTCAGCACTTCACATCACAACTATCTTTGCAAGCTGATAATGTTTTAAAAAACTTAATCATGCTCTGTAGGAAAGCGGGAGATGCATATGCATGAAAGTAATCTGGAAAATTAGACTTTTATACTCTTTTTCTGCCAGGTGGACGTATCTCCAGGTACTCAGAGCTACCTGATGATAAACACAAGTCCAGGCAGAGCTCTGAGGAAATGCCAGGTGCAAAACAAACACCCCAAAAGTGCACGAACATTATAGATATGAATATTTATTCCTTTTATGGAAGTGCATTTGACTAACTCTTGAAACTGAAGACACTTGGCTCTTTGTATTTTTGAATGAATGTGGAGATTAGAGTCCTGGCCTGAATTATTATCCCAGTCTGAACCTCAGAATGATTTTTACATTACATCTGATGCACTTGGGCCGACAGGGGATCCAACAGCTCCCACCAGGCTTTGGAAATATCAGCCTGATTTTCTGCAACATTGGATGTTTGTGGGTGTGGCAAACACCAGCCTGATTATTCTGGGGGGTCGCGACAACCTGTTCTAGTTTAAGTTCTGCTGCTTGTCATGTTGATTCTAAGCTTATAAAACTTTAAAATCTGCCTCATCTGTTTCATTCTACTCCTTTTATAGCTATGTTCAAACAAGATGTATGAGATTAGCCTGTTATGGAAACTGAAAGTAGGACAAAGGTAATGCCTCACTTTTCTCAGGTAGCCTATATAACAGGGGCAACGCATGTGTGACAAGTTATTTATTTATATTTAGCTAATTAAAGTCCAGCTACACTTCACAGTGACTCGTGAACCACACAGACAGGTGTAAATGTAATTAAATGAAGTGGTAAACTATCATACGTACATGTCAGAGGGAAAATGTACAATTTTCAACCCACAATATTTACTTTGTTTTTGTTTACCTTTAGTAGATGACAGCAGAGAGACACAGCAGCAGGGACGCCCACCCCTTTACACGTATTGGGTGTTTGTCACCGCAGCTTACTGATAACCTGACACTGATAATATACAATTCAGAGTCTTCACTTTTCATCCTCTTTTATCCGACATTTAATCAGTGCAGGTGAACTTTTAGCAAACTATTCACGCTAAATCAGTTGTCCCTGCTGCCGCTGGTGCCTGGTCCCACCGGTGCAGATTCAGCTTCAGCCTCAGCAGCCCCATCTCCCCATCCCCATCCTCCAAATGAATCTGCCCTACTCCCAGCTGAAGAAGGCAATTTCTTCTTTGATTATTATGAAAAAAAGGACAAATTATTAAATCATTCACTGGCAAGAATTCAAACAATTTAATTATTTTTCCACGTAAAGATTATTTGAAACAAATCAGCCTTTAGTCTGTGCTGAATGCTGGACAATTTTACTTTAATAATACCTTGATGCAGACTGAAATATAGTCATTTTCCCACCATCTAGTGGTAAAGATAAACAGTCTTATTTTAAGTTATTTACTGATGCAAAGAGATTTTTTTCCATTCAAGAATTTTACCATTAATTACATTTAGACTGTAAAACTGTAAAAGATGGCCTTTTGGTGGTAGGGCCTGTCCCTGCTCAGATACCACTTACCCCAAAGTGAATAAATTCTGGCCAGCAGGCACATAACCGCAGTATTTTTGGGGAAACAGAGCAAAGCTTTATGTGCCGAACACCTGAGGAGACACAGATGTACCATACTGTTGCTAGTTAGCAAACTAAGCTCTGCACCGCTAAAGTTGAGGGTTGATTGATATGATATGATTTGGTGAAAATGGTTGCTTCTATCTCAAATAAGTGTGCATCATATTTTGTTTTACAGGGAGAGAACATGATTGGATTTTTATATAAAATTATAACTTTTTTTTGCCTTTCTTTTGGCGTATATTGCTAAATAGGTACACAAAATGGATGTGATCTAAAAGGGTTGAAATTTAGTCTTGGGTCAAAAACTTTAGTCTTTCAGTTTGTCTAAGAACTTAAAAATCACAAAATTTGCAGATACGTTTTTCATTGCACATCAAAGATAAATGACTTTGATTGAACATTAAATGAACAGTTGAATGTGTACATTTCTTCGTATGACATGACATGACATGACATGACATGACATGACATGACATGACATGACATGACACATCACTTCAGACATGAATACTTCTGCTGTTGATACTTTTATACTGTTAAGTAGAAATTAACAGATTTCTTTATGCAACTGTGTTAGTTTCAGATTTGGTTCTTTATGTAGTAGTTTCAGTGTTTCTATCACTGGGCAATATATATTTTGATATAGTATAACAACAAAATAACAGCCGACTGGTTCTCTCTACACTATAAATTTTTAATAACAGTGACTTCTTCATGGCAAGACTTATTCCTCAGCTGATATCAGGGTATTTTAATGTAATGTTAACCTGCTAGCAGGCCCTGGGGCTAAAATGGCTCCTGTTATAAACAAAAAAAGTGTGCTCCATATAAAGTTTGACAAAAAGTCCTTTTGCAAGACAAAAGGTAACAGATACCAATGCAAATCCTGCCTTAAGGCTGTTATCATATTGAGCTTTTGTGGTGCATATTCCCCAAAAAACATGCAAATGATCAAATTACCCACAAACACACAGTGAATACAGAGCCTTCAGGGCAGTTGCCTGGCTTTGCCCAGTTGGCAAACCAAATCATGAATATCATCATGAGACCACAACACATCGAATTCCCCGCAGAATCTCTCTGGATCAATATTAGCCTTTACATTTCAGCAGCAGGGGCAGGTGTGCAGTGTGAATCTGTTGACCTGCTGACATGCAGCTGTTCGCTCTGAGCTCAGGCTGACATGCAGAGGTGGTGGATTTGTTGAAAATGTGGATTTTTAGATGGGCCTGTTAGTGCATGTTGCTATGAAAAATATGAGAAATATCAGTATTTCTGCAGACAAAATGCTGATGCGTGGAAAAAAGAAGAGAAAGGATGAACACTGAGCTATAGCTGTAATATAGTTATGCCAGATTATGCAGAATATGTTATGTAAAATGTCCTGTGTAGGCAGCGTGGTTAACTCTGTTGGTTCCTTTCGGCACGCAGTACAAAGACATGAGTCAACGGATAGAGATGCAACACTTTCTTGGTTGATTGAAAGGTAAATCTCCCCCGTGTGTCAAACAGCTGACTAAACTGTCTTTAAACAGCAGCCAGAGACTGTGTGTGGGGAGAAGTTGTATACCAACAGGGAAAAAACATTTACCAAAGAAATTACATACCATATAATGGTTCTTACATAAATCAAAAGGAGATATTGTCTCTAAATAAATGTGCATGGAAGTTTTAAAGAGACAGTTCACCCCAAAATGAAAAATACCAGCCTGGTGACTCATACAGATGTGGACCCAGTTGTGGCTGAAAGCGATGCACCGGCCTTTTTCAAGTGACATCAATGTAACTCATCAGCGGCTTTATTAGACACCTCAGAGGTAAGATGCATGGATGGCTTAAACAAACTCTGGACTCTGACCCTGGACATGCATCATCTGACTTTCGTGCTGAGTTGCTTCGGTGACTAACATAACAAACCTGTACATATTGTAACCCCAGATATGGTCTTACTCTAAAGCTACCCAAGTATTTTTTGTGCCTAAATCTGCCAAAACTGTGAGCGTTTCACAACGTTAACCTTGTATTAAAAAAGCTTCCTGGAAGCATTTCATACAGCAAGCGCGCCAAGGGGTGGTGACAAAACCTTGGTATGTGATGAGGATGATAAGTGGTTGAACATCCCTGACGGTGCAACATCATCTCTGTGAAAGAGACTTCCTCTTCACCCCCTCCTCCCTTTGCAGTCATTGATCGCCTTACATTTCCTTTTTTTGGAAGCCATTTTCACACCGAACAATTTCTTCTTTATTTCCGTGACAGCACAAGCCTCAGGTGACACAGCATTAATGGCACTGCTTTTTCCCCATATTCCTCGGCTTTAGCGGGTCTGCTGGTAAAGTTCTTCTTTTCATTTTTTAATGCCATTTCCACAAATGAACAGTCACTGACATATAAGGCAGGTTGTGGTGTTATTGGAGCGTTAATTATACTAATGTACAATGCTCATGAACGCGTACTCAGACACGCACAGTTGGATTGTTTAAGAGTTATCTGAAGTTGGGAGAATTTGCTGAATCAGTGGCACACTCTCACAAGCCCACAAAATGAAAAAAATAAGAGACTGTTAAGAACACAAAAATGGTCTCGCTGTGTTCTTGGGTGCAGCAAGACAACACAAGAAACAAATTGGATCAATCATGTATTCTGCATGACAAGAGACAAGATACTTACAGTAAATTCTAAAAAGCTAAAAGATTATAACATTATTTACATATATCCGCTATCAATCTGCCTATAATTGTAAGCTTTTTTTTTTTTAATTGCTTACAGCTGATGAAGCTTCAAATTTCTCCCACTGACATTAAAATATAAGTCTACAAAGGGAGAGATTGGAGGAAACAAGATGAAGAGAGGGGTAATGATGGAAAGGGAGCACAGAGAGGACTAGAAGAGGTATCAGGAGTGAAAGATGAGAAATAAGAGGAGAGGATGGAAGAAAAATGAGGACAACTAGCCTCAAATAGGAGAGGAGAATTATATAGGAGCAGGCTGTAGAAGGAGGAGATAAGACAGAAGATGAGGAGACCATTAGACATAGAAGGAGACTAAAAAAAGAGGAGGTAAGGAAAAAAACAGGGTGAGCGGATGCAGATGCATGTAGGTGCAGAAGAGAATATTTAAATGAAAGAAAATCATATCAACATTTTCAGCATTCATCCACTGAAACTGATCTCACCCTCCCTTGATGAGAAGTGATTTGATAAGTCAACTTTATTGGACAAGCATGGCTGTTGGACACGTCCCCAGTGTCTGTAGATGTGTGTCCGTGTGTGTGTGTGCGTGTGTGAGTGAGAATATCAGAAAACATATTGGAGAGGAAAAGACTCGAGAGTAACATGAATGCCTTTCTGAGCAGCTTAGTGATGTGCCAGAGGAGAGAGCTCACAGAAAATAATTGGATTTCATTTTGGTCCGTAGGAAAAAAAACACAACTAAAAAACAGATGCATGCTGTCTCCTTGGAGCTCCTGCCACAGGTATCATAAGGGCTGAGAAATGTCCACGTACCTCGAAGAATTCATATGGTACAACAAGTCCAGCAAGATGAAAAGAAAAGTCTTCCTTTTGATAACAGCAGAAAACCTGTAGTGCTTCATAAAAAATGCCCTTCTGCTCACTTTCCACATGCAGAAACAAAGATACAGATGGGTTTGGGGATGATAAAATGATCATACATAGTTTATTTTCTAATGTTTCTTCAGTGAAATCCACAGGTCCTCGGTTCTGCTGACTAATTCATCACAATAAGCTGATATTTGTTCATCAACACCTGTTGTTTACTTTGAGAGCAGGCCGCATGCTCATGTCGAGGATTAGTATGCATTGAGGATTTCTGCATTAGCCGGCACGCCATAATGATGCCCGTAATGATGACAAGATAGGCACAACTGCAACATCTGCATCAGGAAAAGGTGCATTTCTACTCAAAACATCCATCTTAAAGCTTAATTTTTGCAATATCTGTTGTGGAGATGAGCACTGGTTTGTAACTAGATGGAAGATGTATAACTACAGATTATGTGCAATTAAACTTCACAGCAGGGACTTTTTTGCTAGAAAAACAAAAGCATTGATTGTTTGCTCAAATCGCTGAAACGAGCTACGTTAATGTTGGTATATGTCTATTTTTGTCCATCAAATTATAACTGATGTCTCTCAGAAGCAAACATGGCAGTAGCCTGAAGTTTCTACCTTGTCTCTGAGAAATTGCATTTGTATTTTTCAAAACTGTTTTTAGGATTACTTTGTGGTGACAAACAAAATCACTCTGAGTGAATGAAACACTACATTTACATAACAAGAGAAAATATACCAGATGCTTCTGGTTTTGTAAAGTATAAAGTCCTGGTGACTTCATGGTGCTCTTGAAGTCAAACTGATCAACTCAGAAAAAGGGGAAACCACTGGGCTCATTTGCTCCGAGGCAAGAATATAGGTATTTTGGCTGCAACGCCCTGAAGAGGACCCAGTGTGCATTTGGCGTTTTTGACCTTGACATGCCCTAACTTATAAAGTAAGTAAGCCTGGTGGTTTCACCTTATGTATCCTCCTGTGCTGGAGTTGCAGTGAGATGGTCTGGGTTTATGGCAAACACCGGACTGTGACATCAGAATCCAGAGTTCATGTCCAGACTTGTGTCTGTGGACAGGTTTGGTCAATAAAAGCATTTTGGTTAAGGTTAGGGAAAAATTGTGATTGCTAATGCTGAGAAAAAAAAAAATCTTATGTCAAGTCACTGTTGATTTCATTCTGCTCAAACATAGCCATAAAAAGCTGAATAATCCATCCATCTTCAACTGCTTATCCACAATGTCCACTTTTTACATGCTTTTTCATAATTTTTTCTTTCAAAAGAGTACTTCACTGTTTTATCGCGGCACTCTCATAATATTAGCCACATTTTACCCACAATGCAACTTGACTTGCAACAGTTCAAGTGGAGTTTCGGGTGTGTTATGCTAGTAGTGGCTAATGTAGCTTGAGGTCACTGGCTTCAAGCAAACGAAGAGAGGGCCACAGAGGTCTGGTTAGTTCATTTCTTTCTAACTCCACACATCAAGATTTTCAAACTTGAAGTCTCTGACTGAAGTTACATCACTTTAGGCAGTTTATCAGATTTAGCGATTTCTCTCTGAAGCCAGAATTTTTTTTCCCCCACATATTCAGTGCTGCTCCCCAAGACCTGTAAACAGACTTTGATGTACATTTTCCCTTAAACTGTAATCTTTCCCACACCTTATCTGAGTAGTTTTTTGCCTAAAGGAATAGTTTGACGTTTAGGGAAGGAGGCTGCTGAGAGTCAGATGAGAAGATCCTGTCTGTGCGTGAAGTAGCTGAGGCCACTGGTTAGCTAAGCATAAAGACTGTAAACAGAGGGAAACAGTTAGCCTGGCTCTGACAAAATCTGCCCACCAGCAGGACATTGTTTTAAACTTTGGATTTTGTACAGACTAAATTAGATATAATGAATAGTTATTGAGATTTGCAGCTGCTAGCAGGAGGATTTTTTTTTTTAATCTGTTCTGCAGATAAAGTGTATGCTATAGTTTGAATATGTTCACCGTTTTACCTTGCCAAACAGTCTTTTTCACCAGGAAGCCACTGTTTTACATATATGCCAAATATAATAATGATATAATAATATCACTCAACCAGACTCCTTTGTTTGTTTGTTTGTGTGATTGTGTGACTTCTGTTACGAAACAGTGTAAGGATTTTGCATACAAGCGTCTGATACTATCCCTAAACTGGACTGTTTTTCAAGAATATGGTCAGCTAGTTAACAGATTAGCAGGCTAGCAGTTAATGGGTTCCTCGTACCAGGCCTCACCAGGGCTGGTGTCTACTCTCGTGAGCAGAGAGCTCCGTCTTATTTGGCCAGTTCAGTTTAGGTTGCTGTTGGACGAATGCCGAACTAAAAGAGCTGGTTTTCAAACAAAAGTCTTTGAGCTGGAAAGTGGTGAAGCTGTAGTGAATCAGAAGAACGTTCCCAAAGCCGGCGTCCCTGTTTCACTCGCCTACACACACACACACACCGGAGCCTCGTCACGTAATTAACCACTCCAGTGGAGGCGGCACACCTCACAATGATGTCATTTCAACAACGCACAGTTTAATCACACTTCATTATTATTTATTTATTTATTTATAAAAAACAGTTCAAAGGAAAGAAAAGAAAAAGAGAAACTATAACACTGCACATCACTCTCAACAGAAGTCACACAAAAAGACAAACTGACTGAGACAGCAGTAGAGCAGCAACTCCAGTGTTCTGCAAGGAAAAATGACCGAGTTTGCCAAAAGAGCCCAGTTTGTTTGGAGGGAGCGATATTAGACTTATAAAATGGCGGTTTCCCATTGAAAAAGGCTGTTTGACAAAAGGGCAACGCTGTGAAAGTATTCTCAGGTGGGCCTTTTTTAGTCCTGCCCACAGCAGCATATTGCTTAGTTTCCTACACTGGAACTGATCGCTGCTTCTCCAAACACGGGGCGTGCCGACCGCCATCTATCGTAGGCAATACATTTAATAAGAACCTCATACAACCCCATTTCAAAAAAGTCAAACTATCCCTTTAAATAATTCTATCTTATTTTGATGGTTAGACATAAACGTCACATACAATTTTTGTGGGTGTGACAAAAAATCATCCTGCTGACAGAAACACCAGATCAGAAAACATTCAAATCAATGACAAACGGCCTATTTTTGTTGTTTAATTTGAAAGAATTGTCATCATAGCCGGAGACCATTACAACTCACACGTACCAGCCATATATGTAGTATTACTTGTTACCATCAGAGCAATGTTAAGATTTACTGATCATTATTCAAATAGATTTCAGTGATATAACCTCAAAGTCCCGTGGTCAGGGTCTGTATTTGAACTTCTTAATAACGTGTATCTCCTGCAGCTTGCTTCAGATCTCCGTCCTCAGACTTTCCCACTTCTACAAATGTCACATCATAAATATTAATGTAAATGTCCAATAAACATTAATGGCAGAGCGAATAAATCCCGCTGATGGAAATACCCACTCTCCTAAAGAGACTATTTTCCAGTGCACAGCTGAAGAAAAATAGCTAGTTAGAGTTATAGGACATAAAGTGGCCATCGAGGGACACACACATTTTTACAGTCTATTAATCTATGAATAATTAAAGGCTCTCAGTAACCCCAGAGGAGATTACAGCACTTTGTCTTTCAATACAGTAACTTGTTTAGCGGTGTACATACGGCACACTGCAGACTCTATCGTCAGGAGGCTGCGAGCACAAAAAATGAACACCTGCACCGTATATTACAAACGGCTGAATAAAATAGGTCAAAAAGCAGCTTCCAAACACGTGATGTTGGTATTGTTTAATTGGAAGTGAACATCCAAATCCCTCTCACTTGTTATTTTTATTCCAAAGTGACAACAGATCACTTTACTTCTCAGTTCCCTTTACCGCAGGAGAGATTTTTCATCACTTCTACACAGGAAGGTATTAAAATCATTTGTCATTATTCTGTCACAATCATAACGTGGCACGACTGATGATACACAGATATATTTTTTTTCTCAGTTTTGTGAGCAGTGAAGAGATGTCCAAACAACAGCTGTTATTGCTGCTTTGCTTGCTTTGAGATTTCAAATGTTCACTCGCAACGCTTGTGACAGTAAACAAGTGCTTCTGCATGCAGATGATAAAAACAAATAGTTTCAAATCTCATCAAAGGCCAAGCGAACTGAGATGGATTCGGAGCCAAGCTGCTGCCAGCGTCAAGTGTCTTGCAAATAAAAACGTTGTGTGTTTTCTGCACATTAATGGGTATTCTGTTGTCAGATACAGAGAGGCTCCACTGTGACAGCCTGATTAATATTTGAATCTATCTGCTGGTTCAAATATGGGTTATGGGCGCTGATGTAAAGGGTGGTAACAATTGTTATGATGATTATGTTGGGGGAAACAAAAACAAATTCCACTAAATAACCAAGCGACGAAATAACAAGACAGCAATGAAAAAGCAAGGAAAAACAGACCTGACAAAACTAAACGAAAGTCTTAAAGGGACGGTTTGGGAAAGTGAGGGTTGTATAAGGGTAATTATCCCAACACATCTTTATATTGACATGACAGAATGGGTCGATTGTAAATTACGACCAAAACAACAAAAAATTAATGGTGAAGAGTGCTGACAGTGACAGCCTTACCGGACCTTAACTACGTTACCTAAGTCATGTGACATCACACTCATGGTTTACAACATAAAACGGTTGCAGTTTGATTAGGTTTAGGTAATTAAACTGCTTGGCTAGGTTTAGAAAAAGGTTGACATTTGTGTTAATGTCACTCACATGACGACAGTCATGTCCATGATCAAACAATTTACAATTTACAATGTCATTTCACAGATGCTTTTATCCAAAGCAGCGTACATTAGAGAGCTGATACAACACAAGCAAGGATCTTGTGAGGTAAGAACATCATGAGAAAGTACCCTAAAGCAAAGTTCAAGGCTGATAGGAGGTAGGTGCCTACAGGCAGTGCAAGAGGCAATGAGCGCATAACATGCACTGGATTTGTCAGAAGATGTTGCCAGAAGAGCTGAGTCTCAGCTGATCGAACAGAGTTAGATAACTCTTTCCACCACTGGGAAACAACAAAAGTGAAGAGTCTAACTAGCGACTCAGGTCCTTGTTGTAGTGGTTGAATCAGGCCCCTGTCATGGGCGGAGCGTAGTGAGCGAGTCGGAGTGTAGACCTGAATGAGGGAATTCAGGTAGGCGAGAACAGTTTTAGTTGCTTTAGTTTTGTGTAAGCAAGTGTCAGGGTTTTGAATTTGATGTAGGCAGCAACCAGAAGCCAGCGGGCTGATTGAAAACCAGACGTGCCACCATGTTCCAGATCATCTGCAAAGGTTTGACTGCGTGTGTGAGGACGCCTGCCAGTGAGGAGCTACAGCAGTCAGTACTACAAGAACCTGTACCAGGAGTTATGCTGCATGTCCAGACAGGACCCTGGTCTCCGGGGTGAAAGTCTTTGTTTGTTTGAGCCAGCCACCCACAGCACCTCCTCCATATGCAGACCTTCTTGTTTTTTTCCTGTCATACTTACTACGCCCACTAGAGGGATTGTGCCTGACAAAGAAGGCTAAGCAATATACAGCCGTGGACAGGGTCAGCAACAGCACATATTTTAGCCACCTAAAAAAAATCAGTGGTGTACAGTATATTTAAAATATTTTCCTTGCCATAAGACAGCCTCTTCCAACAGGAGAGGCCGTCTTACACTGTCTAAAAAGAAAACATAGTGAACGAAATTTTTTAAAGAGCACGGAAAGAAGGTAACAGTAATAATAATAAGACAGTTAAAGGGTGCCTTGCTACATAATAAATTGCAGAAGATGTTGGAAGTCAAGGGCAGAAACACGTCCAGCTGTGGCTTGATAATATTATCAGGCCTTTGAAAATATGCAAAAAGTGATCCCCAGACCCTGTAGAAGTTTTCCCTCTGATATACAAATTAAGTGTCAAATTTTCTCTCGTAGTCAAGACAGAAGCCCCTGAAACCATGGAGGGTGTGTGGGTAGGACAGCCCGCTTCCATCTGAGTTGGCCCATCGACGACAGGCAAAGGATGAAGCATCACGCTGATTATCCCTCCTCATCTGTAAGAAAAAAAAAAACAGTGCTGTGAGTGGATTAGGTTCTATGGCACAGTTCAGAGTCTGTGAGAAGTTTTGAAACACCCTTTTCCAAAACTTTTTTAAGGCTGGGACAGAAGCCAGAACATGTGTATCTAAATCTCGCTTTCTCCAAAGCCACGAGACTCTTTTGGCAAAAAGTCTCATTTTACTTTGCAGAATACAGAGGAGGAGTTCCTGGCCTACCACTGCCTTGATTGGTTAGTTTGTTTAAGTTATTGTGTGACTATATTGAATCTGAACGAAACGCCTTAACTTTCTGCACCAGTACTTCTGCTGTGACTCCAAACTGGGGGCACGTCGGCCGCCATCTACTGTAGCTAATACACTGACTATGAATTTCATACAATCTCACCTCAAAAGATCTGAATTATCCCTTTAAACATAAGGTGAATTTTAGGAGGTGACTGCAAGATGCTCAGGCAGAAAGTCCTAAAAATAAGAGGCTTGAATGGCAAACTGTTGACATCTGCCTGAAGATCTCAGGATTTGTGGTGATTCCTCAGCACACAGCTCGTCTCAAAGGTAACACAAACATTCAGCTCCTTAAATGTTATCAGCAAATTTCTCTAAAAACTCACAGTGAAGAAAGGCGACTGTGGGTGTAATAAGTGTCCTGCCTCCTATAATTAGATAAAAGCCTCACAGCAGCACTTTAGATCAGCTGGAGGCGGGTGATTGACTCGTGCATAAGCCCAGAATAAAGGGACTGTAATAGTCCAAATGAGATGATTTTTCAAGACAGATAATTGTGAAGGAAAAAAAAAAGACTTTATTTTGGCTGCGAAAGATTAAATGATTCTGATCGTTTGTTTTTCAAACACAACGTGTGAGTCAAATATTACACCCCGAGTCTGGGCAGCTTCTTCTATGATAAACAGCAGGGCTGTGGGTGTGAACTGATGTCAGATTTGGACTCACAGTGCTGATTTTTCTTGTTAAACTGAAGTGACTTTTTAAAAATCAGATTAAATCAAATGGGGCTCTCGCGGACATGGTTCAGAATAATCCTAGATTTAGTCCTGGATATGAGCCTAATCCTCTCAATGGGATTGGATGAAATGATGATATGCTGCCTACTGTAAACGATTTTTCTACAGCATTCATACAGAGGTATCTCTCCCTTTCGTGTCTCAGGTACGAAATCATTTCTAGGCAATGTAACAGTTAAATGAAGAGGACTGCTTTATAGAAAAAATGAACTGACAGGATTTTTGCATCACTGTGAAGAAGTGCTTTGTTTTATCAGCATATAAGGTGGTTTCTAGGGCTGGATACTGAACTGAGGAGGCCTCAGAGGAATAACTGAGTGGACTGAAGAACTAAAACTGGATTACTAACCAGGTAAAGTGAGCAACTACCCTCGGACCTGAATTCCCTCTTCATTATTTTGCTGTGGATCGGCTGGTTTGAGGTAACTGTGCATCAATTAACCACACCAGAAATGTATGGTCTTTAGGATGCATACTGCATTACAACTGTAAAAAATATTTGAACATTAAATGCGCAATAATATGATAAAAAGACGACCATGCAGGCGAGATAGGAAGTAATGTGTTTTGCGCAAAGACCTTTCCTAAACACCATCATTTGTCAGAGAAGAAAAATGAATAGATGAGATTAATTATAAATGTGAGGAGAAAAGCAATCAGGGGACAAAACAATAAAGCAGGAAAAAAAAGCAACTACAGACCTCGTTCACAGCTGACATTTTCAATTGTCAAAGCAGGAAAAACAACAGGTGCCGCTAATAACATTAGAGATGGCTCTTTTCCATTTAGGTGTGCCAGTAGCAGTGAGCCAGCATGAACAATACCAGAGCTGCTCCTGGCATGCACAAATGGAACAGAGACATTAGTAATATTGCTAGTCTGAAGAGTGAGTTAAAATGTAAGTGAGAAAGGTTCATAGAGGGACAGTTTTTGCTTTCGAGCTCTCTGAAAACATGGTCAGTATCGACATAAAGGGCCGTAAAGAGAAGTGAATTAGTTTACCTCTCTTTTGGATACCGCCGACTCTTTTTAACAGCTCTGAAAAACTTATTTATCACTGGTTTACCAAACGTGATTTTGACCTGATGACATGTTTCATAAGTCTATTGCATAAACTGACACATAATTTCTGCTGGAATACCATTGATTTTCATCTGTTCTGGTGTTGACAGCACTTTCTATACAGCACTGTCTTTCCCTAATCACAAATTAGTTCATTTGAATTTGAACCTCCAAATTCGCTGTTCTTTTTAAAATAATAATCCCAAACATAAGTAACGTCACCATGTATCTAAATCTAAATGTATGACATAATGGACATGTATTTCTCTGTGAATTACTTTCTGTAAAACTAAATAGAAGCAGCTCTGAGAAAAAAATAAGAGACCACTGCAAATGATCACTTTCTCTGGTTTTACAATTTATAGGTATGCGTTTGAGGGAAATAAACATTGTGTTTTATTCTATAAACTAATGACAGCATTTCTCGCAGACACAGAATTCAACCCAAACTGAAATGAAATGGCTGCCTTGCTTCTTCGAGGGAGACCACGCCAAGATACCACAACACTGCAAAGTTACAAAAAATATAAACTAGAGAAACCAGACAAATATAAAATTTAGCTTAGGAATGGCAATTGTGCTCTGTAGTTAGAAAGTTTTTTGTCATTAGAACTTTGAACTCTCCCAGGTAGACTAAATCATTAAGCTCTGGTTCATACTGAAAGTTATTTCATGCCCAGGGTGCAAGAAATTTCTGTATTTTGTCATCTTCATCAAATATGTGAGCTTGTTTTGTGGCAAAGTGAAGGGTTATCTCCTCAATACTTTGCTAGATATTGGGTTTTAATAAGATCTGAAATATGAAACGACAAAATGTATTTGACACAAACATTTGCAAAAGTTACAATTATTGTTATTACTTTACGAACACAGCAGAGAGGGTCTGCAGGGCTCCAAAACTGAGGGAATTAAGTCCAACTTCCCTGGAAGTTATAGGAGACAAATGAAACATACAGTTACATAAAATTACAGTGTTTTCTGGGTTTGAACATTGAACATCATTCATGTCATGTGACTATCGTCTTGCAAGTCGCATCAGTGATGTCATGTGACATAAAGGCTTTATGGCAGCGTCTCACAGCTGCCAAAGTGCACCTGATACCTTTAAAGTTCTTGTGTACCAGACAGAAATGAAAACACAACGTTACAAATGAGAATGGTTCAGTCTGTAGTTCATTAATGGTGAAAAGAATGAAATCCGTCTTCTACAAGAAAGTTTTAGGCATTTTTGGGTCCTGCAGACAAGGAGTTTAAATGCACAAGACAAATGCAACAAAAATAAAATGAAACTTTTATACAGCAGTGCTAATTAGAACGAGTTTTCACTGGCTGCAGACAGAAATAATGACTGGGTTTGGGAAGATAGAGCAGAAAGTTATTTTATAGGCCTAACGTTATCAAAAGGAGGAATGAAGCCTCTTCTATAGCCACTGTAATGATTATTATTTCATTAAGAACAATATTTCAGTTTGACTGTCATGATGGCAAACAGTTATTTTATCATCCAATCATCTTCCAGAAAGAGACACCAGTTGAACATAAAACAGGTTTCTTAACTTTTAATCATTTAGCACAAAAATGTCTTCCTTCCTTCCTCTCAGTCACAAAGCAGTAATAATAAGTGGAGCCATCCCAGAAATGTATTCATGAAAAATGTGGAGGGAAACAGTGTCACAAAGTTACTGCAGAGACTGTTTCATTTTTCTTCAGCATTATCAGGCAATTAGTTCCTTTCATTTATCACATACTGGGTTCAGCAGACAATCTTGCACGTAGACAGACACACACATTCTCTCTCACACACCACTACACACACTCTTTCTAATGACAAGCATCCATGTAGTGGTGTCGGCATGGAGGCACATGCACGTGCATGTGCACGTGCACGCTCCTCAGTTCCAATAGGATTAGCATATCATTTCACAGGATAAAGCAGAGCTTCTGTGCAGGAACAGACAGAAGCAGCAGGTTTCTGGAGATTAGACACAAATTCGTGAATACTTGACATCTCCTGATAGAGCAGATAATTTGGCTGTAATTAATTCAGATGCTACAGTCTGTTAAGAGGTGTCCCTGTAATAAAAATGTTTCAGAAGATCTTATGTTAGCTGAGAATAGTAGTTTTATGGTTCACAAACTCTGAAGGGAAGAGCATAGCCTTTACAGATGAACCAAGTGATGTGTTCAGGCTCATGTGGTTCAGTTATGGGGAGAGAGATGGGGTGGCTGGGTAAGTGCAGCTCACAGAGGCTCACAGGAGACCTAATGTTCACACCTCCAAAATCCCAGCTACCCATTATGTGTATCTGTGATGATGGCTGAGCAGAGGAGGATATCCAGGAGCACCGAGGTTGGACCAGCACCCACCTATGAATTAATAAGAACGCCGACAGCAAAAGCCAACAGACAGACTGTCTGATTTATTTTCCAGACAGGAGTTTCACAAGAGTTGCATTTTTCTGGTAACTTTTTTATTTCCTTTAAATTGTAGTTTGGAAAATTCAACACTGCCCCCTGGTGGTAATGGGATGTGCAGTATGTTTTTGTGCATAATGTCAGAGCTAATTTCAGGGTTTATTGTGTTATTATCAAGCTATTTTTTTTATTTGGCGATTGGCCACTTCTTCTAGGCTGTTTGCTGCTGTGATTCAAGCTTTTGAAGGTCTAGTTCAACATTTTGGGAAACATGCAAGACAAGAAGAATGATACCAGTCAGGATAATAAATATAAAACAAGCTCAACTCTATGCAAATTCTAACTCTAGCAAACAAGATTATTTCCCAAAATGTAGAAGTTGTCCTTCAAGCTACTCTGGACTTTTTTTTTTAACACTAGCTGCTGAAAACAAAATAAAAGCTACCTAAGCAGCTATGTATTCAAGACCGTTCAGTCCCTCAAACATGTGCAAGATAATCAATTTGAGCATGAAGGCAAACTTCACATAATCTGCAACTATTTCTGTATTTGTACAGAAGTTAAACAAACAAGAATGTGTTAATTTGTGTGATTTAGAGGTGCTGACAGGTGGCCAGGCTAGCTGTTCCCCCTCTGTTTCCTGTCTTTGTGCTAAGCTTCGTGTTCATTTAAGCCAGACTCAGGTGAAAATTAGAAAGAAGAAGCAGCAGTGGCTTTAATCATCATGTCTGATTATTGGCAATTATCCTTTTGATAAAGGAGAAATAATTTTTTTAGACGTATTCACCTCTGAGCGACTTGAGGAGAGGTACTGTTCGCCATCCGACCACACGTGCGTCACATATCACACAGCAAGATGACAACACTCACACACACAGCCTGCAAATAATGGAGACATCAGTACACTCTTCACAACAGAATTGAGCCAACATGATTTGCATTTCTGCTGAAGTGCTGACTGAAGATTCATCTCCTGAGAATGCAGCAATTTGTCTGCATCTGTAATTAGTAAAGAAACACACAAGGCTGCGCAAATCTGATAGGAAACCTGGTTTTATTGCTTGTTACGGAAATCAGATAAGTAAGCAGGAATCAAAGTGAGGAGAGTGGCTGTATTTTAATGTAACAGATGGTGAGAGGTAATATAAAACTTTGCACATGCAAATGAGCATCTAACCTGGCGACAGTATGCTGGAGCGCTATCATTAAGAAAACATTTGTACATAAATATTCCAAATTACATGTTAAGTGTTTTTTCAGATTTCCTTTTTAGTGAAACTGGAAAAACTCCACATTTGCAATTATACTATTCTGAAAGGTGATGCCAGATAGTCTAAACACTTCAGCAAATATTGGCTGTAAATATTATTATTTTTTTTTTTTTTTTGGTCAGTAGTTATTATTCTCAGTGAGCCCTGAAGTGAAACTGAGATCTAACAGCCACTCTGATTCCAGTGGTGTTGTGTTGCCTCTCAGTGTTGAAGTGAGCAGCAGGGATTTCTGCCGCCGTCGTGTAACGCCGGAGGGCTTTTTCCACTCAGCAGTGGCTGACCGTGTGGATGTTTGAGCTCTGTTCGCCCTCGTGTAGCCTTCTCAAAGCAACAAAATTTACAGGACAAACACTCTCAACCGGACAAGGTCAGCTAGATTATCTTTCACACGTCTGAAATCCTGACACGAGCCACATTTTGAGAGAGTGAAGGGTCTTTATCTTGCTACTGACATACATTCAACAGTTAGTGGTGATGGAAAACAAAGATGTACTTGAACCACCTTAAATAATAGTTATATATTTATATATTCTTATTTTGTTTTCTTCCCAAGAGTTAAATGAAAAGACCAATAAACCTCTAGCAGGTCAGTCTAAGTGGTGGACTTACCTTACCTTAACACAAAGACTGGAAACAAGAAAACATCTGGCTTAGCACCGCCCAAAAGAGACAAAGACAAAAAATAAATAAAATAAGAAAAAATGATGCAACAAGACAAAAACGACATAACAAGACAAGAATGATGTAAAAGACGTAGCAAGATCAATACAACATAAAAGACTTAACAGGATGAAAATGTAACAAGGCAAAAACGACAGACGTATTATTACACACACTTTTACCAGAGTTTCTTTTTAAATAAGTGTCTATACTTCTGAGTGTGTGCACTTATGCCACCTCTGGTTTTATGGGGGTTGTGTGCAGGGCTATCTTGGCTGGGAACTTCCTGGAATCTCTGCTGGTTGCCTGGTAACCGGCCCCTGCCAAAATATCAAAACATACTCACAAGGGTACCTAAATGGTATGCAGCCTGAGGTCAGAAGCATAAAAAATCATTAGAGTGGTGTATTCTCTGAAAATATTTTGAAATTTCTGTATAATTAAAAACATGTCAGAAAATAGTAACTTTAAGGACCAGTGATTTAGGTGGCTCTATTGGCAGAATATAAGTGTGTTTTTATTAAAATAAGAATCGTGTTCTTGTTACCTAGTTTGTAAATTCTGCCGCTATGGGTTCTCTCTAACATTAAAACAGAAACAAAATACAGTTTGACGTCACACATGTGATTAAAATCTATCTGACAGGACTCAGGTGGAAATCATGTTCCTGGTAAAATTTTATTCATGTTATCTTTAGTCATATTTGTCAACTTCCTTCCTCAGTGCCTGACGTGTATCCCGGGTTTTCCCAAAAGCTGTAGCTACTTCTACTAATAAATCTTTATAAATCTTATACACTGGACCCTAAATTGGTTAACAAGCACAAAGCGCCATATATAAACCAAAGTGTAAAAACAATATTTGACATGTCATGGATTTTGTATGCTGGACTATCCTGGCAGCGAATTTCCTGGAGTCTCCGCTGGTTGCCTGGTAACTGGCCCCTGCCAAAATGTCAGCGTATTACTATTCATAATAGTAAATTGTACATAGCCTGAGGCCAAAAGTATTAAAATTCATTAGACCGGTGAGTCCTCAGAAAATGAACCACACATATTTTGATATTTGGCAAAATTATTACAGTAAAATCAGCAGGTGATTTGAGGGGGGGGGTACCATTCCTTTTGTTAGCAAAATGACCAAAATGCATCCCCCTCATTAACCCGACATCCCTCTTCTCCATCCCCTTGATCCAGAGAGAGTGCAGGGCAGGGTGGTTGTTTAGTTGATGTTAGTCTCGTCTGCCTGATTGATCCTCATTGATCCTGACTGAGGTTTGTGCAAATTAGAATCTATGGCCCTGAGTATATTAGACTACTGAAATATTATAATTCTTAAAAAATACAGTTGTTGATGAATTATCTCACAAGTTGCATTTTATCCTGTTAGATATTTACGTTTTGGCATAATAAGCAAAGGCCAAAAGTGTGTCTTAGTGAAGTCACTGTTACTTTGACCTTTGACCTTTGACCAGAAATTCACTCATAGCATTCCTGAGTAATCACCTTCACAAGAACAGAATGGACATGAGGTTAGAATGACCTTTGACCTTTGACCACCAAAATCCAGTATGTTCATCTTTGAGTTCAAGTGGTCATTTGTTCCAAGTTTGAAGAAATTCCCTCAAGGCGTTAGCTTAGCTAAGCTAGCTAAGTAACTTTGGAAATCAATGATACTGGAGTTACACTTTAGAACTCGAAACTCAAAGTTTAGGAGCAACTGGTGCTTAATTTTGGACTTGAATGAAAAGACAGAGACTTGCAAAATCATGATTTTGTCCCACTTTTGTTTGCAACCCACTAAAACCAATAAACTATCTCACTATTGTCAGGACAGCTTTACTTCAAGTCAGCTAACATTAGCCACTATGAACCAGTGATCACCCAGTAACGGTAGCAGCAAAAACCCAAGTGTATTGAATAAAGGTTCCATGTTTTTGCTTATAAGCTTGAACCTTTCATTTGTGAGAAAGACAATCAATTCAAAAGTCTATCTTTATTTTTACCAGACTTTCCTGTGACAGATAAATCTTTTATCCTCACATAAAGGCGGCTTTAAATTCAAAACCTACAGCTTATTGACGAGAAGACAGACGCTCATAATGATAAGGGTAATAATAACTGAATAATAACTCTTTTTATAGCCGCTGCCTACATAGTCTGTCACTCTGAGAAGGCGAGAGGAGGCGAGAGGAGACGAGAGGAGACGAGAGCAGAGGAGGTGACAATCATGAAATCAGTGAGAGACTTTTGCTTCCCTTTTCATGAAATTACCAGATCAAGAAAATGCACTCTTGGGAACGTACTACAGAGGAAATCTCAACTGCAGGGTCAAACTGATCACTATAAGGCAGTGATAATTATGACTGATTATATTTTAAATCTTCATTTGTCATGCAGGTTACTGTCTAATTCACATTTGTATATTTTGCATATTTTCACAATGCAGAACAGCCGTTTCTGTGTCAGTCTCGGCAGCCTCCCTGTGCAGTTTCTTAAACCCAATATTCGCTCTTTTTTTAAATCTCTCAAACCAGCCCATGGAAACTTTGAAATTTTCCTCTCCCTGGCTTGCTGCCAATTCTTTCTCACCAAGGGCTCGCTCGAGGGGGCATTACGTGACCAGGCGTCATCAATCCACTTGACGACGTCGGATTCAACCACAGGAGCCCTCCTCATGCGCATTAGTTTTCTGTCTCCATCACTAGCAGACTGTTTCTCGTTGTTTGAGTAGACTACACAAAGTAGCCCGAGGAACATCTAGTTTCGCTGCTGCATCTCGTTTCCTCGTTTCTGGCAGCTTGTCAGAAAACTTTGAGAGGACTACGTTTTTCATTGAGAGAAAATGGCTGTTTTTCCCATCATGTTTTTAATGTGCATGCAGCAGCAGCCTTAGGGTATCAGGTGTAAGCAAAGTATCATGGGAGTCCAGTGTTGCTGGTTGAAGCAATAAAGTTAGGTGACAAAAGTTCCCATGTAGCACACCCCATGGAAACCACTACATGTCAATATAGCACACGCTGCAGAATTTATTACTGTATTTGATTATATATTTACCATCAAGCTTGACTTGATGTCTGCATGAAAAGTGGTGAATTTTCCCTTTCAACTTAATTTGTATATGTCCTAAGCTTTTTGTTCCCTATATGCAGGATCAGCTGTGCTGCTAAACCACACATGCAGCTCTTCAATGGACTCAGAAGTAAATTAAGGTAAATCAAAAAGCACCACTAGCATCCTTCTGTGCATCTATCACACAAATGGAGGGCTGGCAAAATGGAGAAAGAGTAAGATTTGAGTAGATTTTCTCAAAATCAATACATTCACATTAAGAGCTTCAGAAGGTGTGTGTCTGCGTTGTTTAATGATGATAACAGGCTAAAATGTGGATGATTCAAACTTGTAAATGAATATTTTCACCACTTATAAACATCATAAATGGAACAAACACATGGAAAGCTAAAACTGATGAATATTATATAATACCTCGCTTTTAGGCACACTTCAGAAATGTAAGGGGAAATATGTTCGGTCAGTGGCAGAGCAAACAGAACAATGGTACTTATAGGCTGCACTGATTGAGGACAGACTGAGTTCACCTGTGCCTTGTTGTCTCCAAACAGCACAGGTGAGCCCATTGCTCCTCCCAGAGCTCCGCAGAGTCATAGTGGACATGGAGGACTTTTTGCAAAAGGATACAGAGAGAGCAAATTTGGCTTAGCTGTGAAAATATTTTAAATTTAGTGTACACTTAAACTGACATTGAGTTTTTAGCTGAGTCATTTTTTTTTAGGTGGCTAAAATACATTTTGCTGCTGACCCTGTCCACAGCACCGCATTCCTCAGCGTCCGCCGGCGCTCCAGCTTCTTCTCCAACCCGGAGTAAATACTGACACTGTATAAGTACCTCATACAACCCCTCTTCAAATAACCAGAACTGTCTCTTTAAGAGCTGTCTTCTCCTGAGGAGCAGAGGAGAGGCAGTGATTAAAACTGTGTTCAACGCTCTGGGTCTGGAAGTGAAGTGTGAGCCAGCAGAGAGACAGAAGAGAGGAAGAGTTGAGTGGAGGGGAGGAGCAGCAGTCAAGGCCTGTGCCAGACCCTCTGTTCTCACGTGGGATGGCTGTAATTAATTTGGACACTTGGCTGCTGGGTGGCATCAGCGATAATGTGTGTGTGTGTACACGTGGGTGTGTGTGTGTGTGTGCGTGCACAGGCCTTTTATCAGTGATGACATATCCCCGCCCTCCTACTGTATGTTGCCCTTGAGGTGGCTATTTGCATTAGTGTCAGAGCAGGGCACATAAGCTAGCTGACACACAGACTCACACACATCTACACACACACACACACACACACACACACACACACACACACACACACACGCACACACACACACACTAGAATGTGAAGTAGTCAAGAAACAGTAAGTTTCAGTCATTTAAGAATTTCTAAAGCAACATTTCTTCTTCTTCTAAAAAAAGACATTAATCTATAGGATTAGCTCTGAATACAGATATTGTTGCAATTTGTTTTCATGTCTATGCAGGTTGTCATTGATCTTCTCTCTCTGCAGACCTGCCGTTTGAATTTAAAACATGGTTATTAAAAATTCATCCATGCCTTCTTTTCAAGGCCATAGGGGGCTGTAGGGCTGCAGCCTATGGTGGGATACAGTGAATAGAAGATGAGGAAACATCCTGCATGGGTCACGAGTGCATCACACAGCTAACATAAATAGACAATCACTCAGACTCATAACTATGAACAAATGGGACAAGCAGTTTGCCTGACCTGCATGTCTTTAGACTGTGGAGAAAAAAAAGAGTACGCATGGAAAAGCTCTGTGGCAGAGTATCCTGGATCTTTCATCTTGTATTTTTTTCTGTGCTGCGATCTCCCAGAGATGACATTTGTATATTACTAAATTATTTTCATAATTATATTGGTGTGACAACGTGATTTCCACCTGGATTATGTCCACAGACAACAAGTCTTTGAAACAACACATTTATACTTTAACCAGGGTTAAGTCCGGGGTTCACGTCCAGGCTCGTGGCTCTAGTTCCTCCTCTCCAGCGGCTTCATGCGATTTTGACTAAAAATTATATGGAAATGAAAAACAGTTCATTTTAATCATTTTAATTGGAATTTATCATTGTTGTAGACTTTAAGTGGTTCTTACATTCTACAGTTGTAAAAGTGTGCATCCTATACACCAAATGAAGAAAATATTTTAATATTTTGTCAGCTAAAATGTGCATCATAGTCTACATCTCTGGCTCAGAGCCTTTTCCACAAAATTTAGTCTCCTTTTGCTATGGATGCCAAATCCAGAAAAAAGAAAAGACTCAGAGGTAAATAGAGATGAGTTGCAGCTCCAGACAGATGTTTTTTTTTAAGTTTTTGGCCACAAATGTCTCTTTTTACATAGAAAGGTTGCAGAACCTGGTTTAATATTAATAAAATGTCTCATGTGTCAAATTACTGCTTACTTTTAGATTATGCTGAATAACACAACACTGACATACAGTATATATATATTATATATTATATATTATATATTATATTATAGTTATTGTGAACAACAGTTTAACTTTATTTTCTCACATGTATAATGTGTTAAGAAGAAAAACTCTTTTACACAGACCTTAAATATATGGACTCGTGTCTCTGGCTACCCATTGGGTGCAAGTACAGTATTTAAACTTCTTTTAGCCCTAATCTGGTCTCACCCAAACCTTTAGGGAATTATCTAATTCAGCTGTTTAGCTTCTAAAAGCTCCACTATGCTCACCAGCTAGCTGCTAACTTTGTCAGTCTGCTGTTCGGTGCTGAGCAGGAAGCATGCAGTGGGTGTTTTGTTGAAAACAGCTGCTTGTGCATCTGCACATAGGTTAATGGAAGATGTGAGAGTATGCCAAAACACTGAAGCTGGGGGTCATAAAACTAAAACAACAACAACATCCATCTAGATTGTTTTGGTGATTTGTCGAGTTTTTGAGATATCGGCCGTAGAGATGTCGGCCTTCTCTCGAATATAATGGGAGTAGATTTGACCCGGCTTGTGGTGCTCGAATTGCAGAGCTGAGGGGAGACTGCACAGTTAGGTGATAATTTTATGTGTGAGCTTCTCACTGGGAGTGACCCCTTTAATATTCAATGAAGTCACTTGATCCATTGTTAATATAAAAATACTCATTAGTGCGGCTTTAACTTCAGCAAGAATTCATGGCTGGGAGCAGACAATCTTATGAAATGTCATGTAGTGTTGATGACCATCAGCACACAGATATAAATGATATAATAAGGCAATGAGTGTAGCTGAATATAGCAGCAGTGTGAACCAACAGCAGCTCAGCACTTTAGATGTAATTATAGTGTAGGAAGCTGTCACATAAACCCATAAAAGCTTTGAGTTAAAATGTTTCTCGAATATTTAGCTGAATATGAAGTACAACTTAGTGCAACTTTGAAATATCCAGGAGGCAGATGCAAAGCCTTTGATTTTCTCAAACTTTTACATTCGTCCGCTTCTTTCCGGCGTCTGTTTTCTACTATTGGCGATGGAGACGGATGTTTCAGCTGCTGGGATACTTTTGCCACTAACTCTGCAGCTGTATATAAGAATTTCACACTCTCTGCCCTCAGTTACTAGGAGTCTGAAGTTACTTTCATGCCAGCCATCAAAGAGCAGGAAAGTCAGGCGGAACGTCTCACCTCTGCCCCCCTGGGGAAAACAGCCAGCGAAGGTATGAGGCTGAATAAGGATTACGCAACTGCCATTGATCATTTCCACACTGGTGTCAGAGTCTGCCACTAGGTGTCCACTGTGGCAATCTGGAGTCCATTGGGAAATGTCAAAGCTCTGCTCATGTGGACTTTCTTCCATGTGTCACATATGAACTGCAATGAAGTCCACAAGCCTGTCCAAAATGTCCTGCAGCTTCTGTATCGGATATATCCGAAGTGAAGAGATGATGTCTTGAAATAGATACGTTTTTGTAGCTAATTCGCCACCTTGTGAAACCTGGTTATGTCTGATATTTTTTGTTAATTTCAGGACTATATTTAGAAAACAAATTGGTTCTATCTACAAAGTCTAACTCTAACTGCAAGGTTCTAACTGCGTGGGCCAGTCATTAAATTATTGCCACACTGCTGTGTGACAGAGAGGGGAAAAGAGCAGAGAACATGAGGAAATGTGACACAAAACAATATTTATAAGAAACCTCGAAATTGAGGATTTTATCGATGATCTTGTGAAGGACAGCACTACAAATACCAGGCATAATAAACTGTGTTAGATCTTTCCTAGGAGTTCATTTACATCATTAGCTACCACACTAGCCAGCCAATGCTAGTTCCGTAATGTTAGTCTGGAGACTAATGCTAACATCAAGAGGCAAGGACAACGGGATAGGTTTGGGATTTTGTCCGTGACTGGAATGAACAGCCCTGTCCTCACCAGAAAAATGTGCCAGTTGGTCTAAAGTGCAAGCAGCTTATTCTGACTGATACGGTCAGGGACATGGGCGCATCACAGGAGAAGTAAAAGGAGCGAAGTATAGTGGATGGCTGGCTCAAACAAGCACAGGAAAAGAAACAAAAAGTAAATGTAGACTTAAAGGTTTTTTTTAAGTTACTTAAAGATTTTGCAATTGGTGTGATGTCTGTCTTGTTACTTTTGTTGTGCAAGTGACATCACTTCTGTCAAGAGACATATGTAATATAGTTATTTAAACCCAAACCATGATCTTTTCCTAACCCTAACGAAGTAGTTTTTATGCCTAAACCTAACCAAACTGCAACTTTTCCAACTTAAACTGCATGCATAATGTCAAGTGTTATATCAAGTGACTTATGTAACATACTTTGGGTCTGGAAAGCCTGTTGCTGCCGGTAAGCTCCACGGATAATATATGTCTTTGTGGGAGTAACTGACAGTAACTCATTTAAGTAGGAAGATGTGTTGGGAATATGGGTTATAGTCTTCAAAAAACCTGAACCTATCATTTAGATCTTGCTAGTCTGGCATTAGGATGCCAGCATTAGCTGACTAGAAAGATCTAAAAACTTAAAAAAAAAAAAAGAAGTTCATAAAACTTTTTAAAACATGAAAACATATCACTGAAACATTGTCTGTCTTCTTAAAATTCTTCGTAAAGTCTTATGTTTTATAAAGTTGATAGAAAATAGAAGAAGATAGAACCTTATTATTCCCAGGGGACAAATTGTTTTTGTGAATGTGAGTGAATGCACACTGTTTTTGTTGTTGGCTAAACAGCATTTGTTTTGATGCAGTTATGTAGTATTTGCCCATCTGGCGTGGTTCAGACAGCCTCTTGTGATGAATTGGCCTGTCAAATTTTCGGTGGACAAGAGTTCAGATTTCTCTGGGTTTAATTCACAGGTTACAGTTAAAAGGATTGTGGCAATGACCACAAAGTGGGGTCAGCCGCGACAGCATGAATACAGATGTTATATTGCGCATCATCATTTTCAATTTCCTGATCTTTTCCTGTCATCTGTGGTCACATATTTTGGGTGGTAGATGACATTCAAATGCTGTTAAAATGAGCCAAAATAAGTCTGTTCCTCTGTGTGATTGGGCTCTCTCTTGACAGTGTAAAAAGCTTTGAGTCAAATCACTTATCCTCCAGTTCAGGTGGTTCAGGCTCCTCATGAGGCGGCATCCATGGCTCTTTTCACTGGAAGCACACCAAGTATGGCTGACTGGGATGTGCAGACCCTGGATGCCCTGCACAGATGGCTTGAATCATACGGGCAGCCAAGTATCCCCAGGAATTACAGCCATATTGGATGATTGTGCACCTCACAATTTATGTCCAGTGCTAATGTTTAGTGCCAGTGTAGGACATAGTGTAGTGTGCCTTAAATGTAGCAAGGTGGAACATTGAGATGTGGAGGTCGATGATGGATATACAGATAAGCAGTCAGGAGAGGCGAATGAATCCTACGGGGTAACGGTAGAGGCAGAGTCAGGAAACATGCATGAGACTACACTGGGATGAAAAAAGGCTGGGATGCTAAACATTGAGGTACAGAAACAAACTGGCACAGGCTGAAATACTCCAGCGAGGGGATGGATAACAAGACACAGGTGAGGCCAATCAAAACTGGAAGGAAACACACAAGGGCAGGAAGTGAAGTGAACTGAAACAAGAGGAGATGTGAAAATAAAACAAACACGCAGGAATGAAATAAAAACATGACCTAGGAAACTTGACGATGTATCAAATTTAAGCCACGTTTCCACTTTTGGCAAAGTACCCTTGAAACCTGTACTAATATGTGCTGTTTTGTGTTTCCACCAAAGACAATACTCTTGTGGTTGTTACCATAGCCTCTGGGCGAACCCCTTTTGCTTTTCCAACAGTTTGACAAGAATAAAAAAAGACTTTCTTGGTGTTGAGAAGCTGCAGCATCTATTAACTAAAACCGTGCAACCTGGCCTGTGCATTTACTGCCAGAGAGACAACTTACTGCAAATGTCATCATCACCTCTCTTGCTGCTTGCGCTTTCTCACTCATTCAATCACATTCTTGCTAGCACACGTTTCGTGTTCTTTCTTCTGGCTGTGTGGTTGTTAATTGCAACAAGGAGACAAATATTGGGAAAAGGTTACAGGCAGCAAGACAAAAGAGATCTGAAAAAATGAAAAACAGAAACGCAAAAGTAGCCATTCTAATGTGTAACAAACTGAACTGCTTGATGGAAAAGTAGCTTTAGTATTACACCTCCATAAAGTTGGGTGATGTACAAGAGACACAGAAAAGCTGTAAACTGAAGTAACAAAGACTGAGATAATTTGACTTTTAGTCCCTAGTATGGGTCAAGCACCAGGAGCGCTGACTCATTTCCTATAATGCAGTTCAATTCAATAACATCTTTCATTAGATCCCTCTGCCTCTGAGATACTCACCTCTTTCAAAACCTACCCCTACAGTTCATAACGCAGGATTTCTGTAAAGAGTTTTTTTTAGTCTGAAGCCAAAACCAAGACATTTAAAGTCCACTGTGTACAATTTACATTGATTTTTTGGAAGAATATGGTAGATACAGAATAATATTCAGAAATATGTTTTCATAAGTGTATAAGAACTCAAGATTCGGGGACATTTACTAACTTTAATAAATTATATTAACATTGTACAATGAAAGTAGAGTTGTGGTTCCTTCATAATACACACAAAATACAACATACATAGGCTACAGATGATTTATTACACTCAGAGTACAATGAGGTGAAAACCTGAAATTAATGGAATATAAATAACAGCAACAAGATGGTGATGATAATATGGTTGACATTCTCACATTAAAAGTTCAACACTGTCCATGAACTTTGACTGAGTTTCAGAGCAAAGCATCACTGACGTAAAAATACAGAGTCCTCCTCCCTCGTCCTGCCAGAGTCTTGTGTGTTGCGTCCTGTCAGCTCGGAGTGCAATCTCCGATGCAACAGTCTGATCCAGGATGTTGTGCAGCAGGTCTCTCTGTGTCTCTGGTTTCTTGTTTCCTGGCAGGACATTAGCCAGGAGCAGCCTTAAGTCCCAGCTGTAGCATGGCTCTTATCCAGCCTCCTCATCTCTTCCTGGGGTGGTGACCTGCGCCGGTGCATCCAGTTGATTTGACTGCATGTTCAAAAGATGCCAAATAGGTTTGCTAATTGTCTCAGGGTCCGATGCTCTTTAATCCAAACCTCATGCTTCATTTTCCAGTGCCTACAAGTGTATTTCTGTCATAGGTGACGCATGTTTTGGCAATAAAGCTGAAAAAATATCGGAAGAAAGGAGAAAAGCAGTGAAGTTTAAAGGAGCTACCGTCCACTGCATCCTACATGCACAGCTGCAGCCATGGCCATTTTATCAGGTGTCAGGAGTCGTTGTGTTTTCGTTACCTTAGAATGACAGTGAGAATGATGTTGAATCACCATGTTTCTACAGTGGCCCAGCATGGACAAAACAAACACTCACTCTAGATAAAACCTTTGGCATGTTTTTGCAGCCACCCTCCTACGTACTTGGAAGGGGACAGTGAGGTGAGGTTTTGAGGTGACATTGCTCTTGTGACACAGACAATATTATGCATCTAGTCTGACTCACTGGATGCACACTGTGGGTCTGCCATTGGTCATTTGTTTAATATATCTGCTATATATGGGAAACAAGAACAACCTCCAACCTGCAACCTACAAGCTGAAAACGGCAAATTAGTGCCTGGGATGCTAATGGTACAAGCGTAAATCACACACACACACATATATATGCAGAGGACTCACTGCCTCAGTACACAGGCCAGAGGGCTAATGCTCCACCAACTGAGCTACAAGGCCACTGTGATCTAGTCATCTTAATGCCAAACCTTGCCTCCTGATGTGCAAATGTTCCACCAAAATAAGTTCCTCCTTGACACTATTTTGCAGCAGCACTATCATCGCTGCATCCTGGGCTCAGCTTCACCCAAGATGCTTGTGATTGGTTTAAAGAAATTAAAACACAGCAGGTCGTTTTTTCCCATATAGCAGAACATGTATGTGTGGAGCCAGACCTTTCTCCAGCACTGAGCACTATAAAAAGAGGGCTGGCTATGTGAGACTATCATGCACCTGACAGGTTGACTTGTAACTCTTATGATGTTTAAACTACACTTCAGTGTTACTAAACTAAGCACAAATGTTGCAGAAAGCAGAAATGTAAAAAGACTGTATTTGGACATGGGGGTTCGGAGAAGTGTCCAATATTGATGCTCGTCTGTTCAGGAGCATCTGGAGGAAGACAAATAACTGAAGGAAGACAGCAACACCTGAGTTACTTCCCACTGAGACCTTGACTCAAATGATGACTCAGGGACAACTCACTTAGTCCCAGCATGAAATGACACTATAAATATAATGTTTACATGTTATTTAATATAACTGCTCAAGGTTTTCTTGTAAAGCATCAGCCTTTTTTGCAGCCATTTGAAAATAAACAGAAAATCAGTGTAATATGAGGAAATGTGAGTGCGTGTTCACACTATTAGACTTGTCCACTTACCAAAGAGGGACTTTGGCATGACTCACGCTGACATAAAATAACGTTCTGGGAATTCAAAATCTAGGCGACCATTATAGTACCAGATAGAAGGTCTGGCTTTATTATAGATATTCAGAGTGCCCCCTAATGGCCCAGAGGGGATCATGACAGGCTCTAATCAAGAGTGAGTGCTGTCATTATACAGTATATCATGGAAAAAATTGAATATCTGCTGCAAATGTGTAAAAGAAATGGAAAAAAGCAGGGATAAAAGAGACATAAAATGAAGATGAATGAGGAAATTTGAGTTATAGAGGAAGCGAGGGAGGAAAAGAGGAAATGTGCATGTGTCACAGTCCTAATTAGTCAACCTTGAGCCGTCTGATGAAGGACAACCCATCGACAGAGGCAGCGCTGTGCCTGCAGGCAGCCAGAGAGAGGAACACACACACAGGCACAAAAATACACACCGTCTCTCACTCTGCCTCACGCACACACACACAGCTTTAATTAAATTTACAGATGTCAAAGCTCTGATCACGAAAGCAAACCCCCCTCCTCCCTCCTGCCAGTCATCCGTCCATCTCTGCCCGCATCCGTCCCTATCTCCCACCCATCCCGAGCCACGAGGACAGCTCTGAGTGGTGCCGTGTCGTTCACACTGATACCCTCTCTTTCTATCTTTAACACACACACACACACACACTCGCCGACATACACTCTGTCATGCACACATGCTCAGACAGCGAGAGAGAGAAAGTGTTTCCAGACAGCTATTGATCTGTTATGTAGCTGATAGGACAGTAATGAACTTCCTGTAGAACAAACGGCAGCCTGTAGAAAGAGAAATCTGCTCCAAATGTTCCCAGTACATCAAAGTTTTCTGACTGATGTTTTTATAGTTTTTTATAGTCTGCAACCACTTTTTCACATTTTTTTGAGAACTTGTGGTTTTAAACAGTGCAGCGCTGTCAAACTGTTACGGGTTGTAATCCTTGAAGTGGCAATTGTATTGATCACTCTCCTCACCAAGGACGCAACACATGGATGAAATGTCGACGATATTTTAAATTTAAAGGGACAGTTCACCTCCAAATCAACAATACATATTCTTCCTTTGGCCTGTAGTGCTATTTATCCATCTAGACTGTTTCGGTGTGAGTTGCCAAATGTAGGGTTTTCTGTCTTCTCTCCAGTATTAATGTAACTGGATGGCACTCGGCTGGTGGTGCTCAAAACAGCAAAAAAATATATCTGAAAAACTCAACAGCGATGTCTCTTTCTAGAAGTAATGACCCAGTTACTCAAGATAATTCACAGACCGTATTGTGAGCAGTTTCATATACCTGTTCTCATCCAAACTTGCCACCTACCGAACTCTCAGCATCTAATAATGTTGCCCTTCAGTGGCTGTATCAGACGCTGCTAGAGAGCCTTTCTAGCATGTGATTACCACTGTAAAACAGTTGCAGTACTGGTAGGTTCAGCTACTCTCAAGTAGGTTTAGGATAAGGCCATGTTTGGGGCTGCAAAAAAAAGTCACACGACGTGGGACACAAACCTAAATCTCCTGGGTGAAAGTCCTGAGTTTGTTTGAACCGACCCCACCTCCTCCAGATGTGGACTTTCTCCCTGTTTATACTACCTCAAAAGCCTGGTGTCTCATAGAACCACGGATGGGTTCAAGCTGAAGTCATTTGAAAGCCCGGCCTGATTCAGTCGCTAAATAACAAAACGTCGGTATTTGAGGAGTTGGAGGTGAAAACAGGCTAGGCAAGATAATTCACAGGCAGTTTCATGTAGGATTTACTTTCCTTCTACTGACTTAGTTCCATTATTTTCAAAAGAAGGCAGACATCTTTACGGCCGATATCTCCAAAACTCTGCAAATCACAGCAAAACAATCCAGAGAGATAAATAGCACTTTATCATGTTTTCTCCACTGGATATTTTGGATTTTGGGATGAACTGTCCCTTTAACCCCTTTTCATGCTTCACAGTCTTCTCAAAACTATCGTTTGCTTACATCAAAGTGATAATGAACTACTTTACTATGCTCCGTGTCAGCTATTCCCAATCAGGAAAACCCCAGGGGGTATTTATGCATTAAGCAGGTAGCAGGGGGTACATGGAAAGATTGTGGAGTAACTCAACTGATTTGAATAATAGAAATTTGTTTAAAAATAGACACATCTACATACTTGTGTTTGGGAAGAAAACACACACACACAATTAGGATTAGAAGGAAAAAAAAAGTCTAAATATCAAGTCTTCTATTAGATGCATAAAAACCAGCTGGTGCTGCCTGCAAAAATAAAAATAAAAACGTTCTAAGCCCTAATGTTCCCTGTGTTTTCCTTTCCTTTCCTTTAATTCCTTTGTGGAATTAAAAGAATATTTTAATATCGGCTTAGACATTTGTGTCTTTCTAGTTAAAAAAAACTGTAGGCTCATACAGTTGTATTAAATATTATGAATGTAATTAAATTTCTACAGGTGTGATATACTGTAAAGTAAGTGAAGTGCTATATGTTTTAATTGCATTTCAAGAACTGACAATCACTTCTGCCAACATTATCATACTAGGGTATTTATACCAGCAGTTGCCTAATTGAGTAATTTACATTAATTCAACATTAATATAATATATCTTGACATCACAAGTCATTCCATTATGTAGCTGTCAAATCAAAGGAGCTCTCCAGATGACTCACAGGAAGGGAAAGCAGAAACAAAAAGTATTTTTTTTTTAGATATTCCTACAAATCTTGGCTTTTTTACTGGATAGATTTACCTCTTTAAGCCTCTCAAATCATTCAAATAAAAAGTCACACCACAATTGCCCCGCTAGAAAATTAAAAAAAACAAAGATAATGTGTAATGAAGTAAGGGACTGAGAGGTGATTATTATAATGGGACAACAAACAAGAAAAAAAAATCTGCCAAACAATATTCTTTGAGACTGTACATTCAGTTCTCCAAGAGTGTTGATCATTATTAACACTGACAACACACAAAGGGTTAATATATGAGAACTTAGAAAAAAATGTACTGTTTTACTCTAACTGGTTCTAACTGGTAGGAGCACACAGAATTCATTTCCATGCAAATATCCTGGATATGATCATATCCTAAATGTCATTTCCTGGTTTCATAAATCTGGATAAGACCTTATCCAGGTTTTGAGAGACCTGGATATGCTACTTGTATAGAAATCAGGATTCTGTGGCATTTAAACACCTAATCCACAAAGTCCAGTGTCAAATTTAAAAAAAAGGTTGACAAGGTAGAAATTAATTCCAGCTATCTTGAGGCTCTCACTAGCCTCGTTTCCATCAACATATTTTTATGTTCATTTTTAAATATTTCACGAGATAAAGTTGATGGAAACAGCAAAATAAGAAGAAAAGCTTCTTTAGTTTTAAGGTTTTTTATGCTCCCTTGAGGTGTTTTTTAAAAAAATCCTTTTTCAAAAGAGAGCTTATCTTACTGGGAGATGGAAACGCTTTTTTCTGAATAAGTTCTGACGAAAATTGATCAGCAGTTATTTTCTCCTCATCACTCCCACGGCTCTAAAATACATCCATAATGAAATCCATAATGAAATGTAATATTTCCATCATGTTTTTTCCATTGTTTTTCACTGTTTGAAGTTCGACTGGACATATTTTAATTCATCATCTTCGTCCTCTTCTTCTGCAAGTATAATGATTTTCTGCCTGACAATTTGGTGCCACCTACCGCTTATCTCGATGAACTATGCAACTCCTAATAATTTACTTGAAACTGTGTGATACATTTGGATGGAAACATGGCTATTGTCTTTCCTTAGCAGACTCAGAAAAGGCAAATAAAATCAAATAGGTGAAGTGTCAGTACACATATACTATTACTCTGGTTATATGAGGACAAAGCCCTGTTTGAGTTTGAGCTCCACAAACAACTTGTCTGGCACTTAACATGGCCGACCTGAAGTGCTGATAAGCTCCATCACACTCTCTAAAGGAAACCAAGTGATCATGAAATAACACGGCGAGGACTGACCTTGTCTCTCCTCTCGTTACCGAGCAAAGAACTACTTCTCTTTGTCCCGCTCATCACTGTCTCCCTATTCTCCTCTCTCCTCAGAGCTGTATCACCATTAAGGTAATGGAGCAAAGTCTGAGCGTGCATGTGACAGAGATACAGAGAGAGAGAGAGGATGTATGTCCGAAATGCCCCTGGCACCTCCTCTGAATTTAGAAAGGAGCTCATCAATCTTCGTGTCCAGCAGCAATGACACTACAGTAGGGTATCTGTATTTGTAAGTGTAGTAGAGTGGAGTGTGTGTGTGTGTGTGTGTGCATGCGAATGTGTGTGTGTGTGCATGTGTGTGTGTCCTGAAGGGACGGTCTGCTAAAGGGAAGATAATGGGATGTAATGGAGATGAGGCTTACACTCAGTGGTGGATTCAGGCTGTCCTAGAGGCAGGGGTGTATGCAGTCGTGATGCATTCATGGTGAAACAGTTCCAACCTCTGGTTTAGATTTTTGTTTATTATGTGACTTAAAGTACAACAACTAATACACCTTTGAAATTAAAACACACAAAACTATTATTTATTTAACCACTTAGAGTCACGTAGAGGCCAGCTAATTTTCTAGCATGTAGGGCAGTCTATATGACACTGCATTGTGTTTTCTCCACCCTATTGGGCACTTCACCATATTTTGTCCACTGGAAAGGCACCTTATGGAGCACTTTATCATGTTTTATAAAGTGGAAGCCATCCTAGAGGGCATTTTATTACATTCTGTCCACATGAAAGGCACCCTAGACAGCACTTTATCATGTTTTATCCACTGGAAGGCACCTTAGAGGACACTTTATCATATTTTCTCTGCTGGCGGACACCCTAAAGAGCACTTTATTATGTTTTATTCACTGGAAAGGCATCTTAGAGGGCACTTTATTAGATTCTGTCCACTTAAAGAGCACCATTGAGGGCACTTTATCATCTCTCATCTTCCATCGGGGCATCCAAGAAGTCACTTGCAGTGTTTTTTCCAAGTCCGCCACTGCTTACTCTGTTTTTCTCTCTTTCTCCTCTCCTAGCTTCATTCTTCCTCTCTTACACATTCCTCACAGTCGCTCCCTACAGACAAGCCTGTAACCTTTCACTCTCTGACTGACGGACAACATGCTATACAGTTAATACTCGCCCTGGGCAGCAGCTGAAGGTAAAGCTTAGATATTCCTGCAGGATGTGCCGCACCCAAAGACAGGGTTTAAAGAGTGTGAGAGCACGAGTACACACACTTTATTTTCCAGCCTGACTCCATGGGAAAACTGAATCCAAACAGAATTTTAAAATGTATTAATTTTGCCTGTCTGCTCTCTCCTCCTTGACGATAACAAGCTCTTAATCCACTTAGGGTTTTTTTTTTTCGTCAGTTAAAAAACCCCCAGCAGTAGTTTTCAACTTGTCAGGGATCATTCACTCCGCCCCCAACAACATGCATAAAAAAAAAAAAAACACGGCTCTTATCAAAAATGTCTACCCTCTAGTGACAGTGGGGAGAAAATAAACTACGAAAACAGGCTCAGATAAGTTGCAGCTCACAGAAACACGTGCAGATATATCATAAACACGTATAAATGCAACGTACACACACATTCAGCATGGCTTACACACACACACACACACACACTCACACAGGGTTTCATGGAGAGCTTTAGAGGCTGGTTTAATAGACAGGGATTTACCTTTAGGATTTACCATAAGAGCCCTGTAATAAGAGAGACAGAGAAGGAGTAACAAATAGCAAACTGTGAGCAGCGATGAGCTCCAGGCGAGAAGAAGCGATGTGTGGAGAGAACTAAATTATAATTTCAAACATTGCTTCCATTTATCCCCCCTCCTCCTCCTCCTCTCTCCTTCCCTCTTTCCCTCCCTTCTCCTCAGTTGTTCTCAAACATCATCCATCCCCTCCTCTCCCCTCCTCTCCCCTCCTCTCCCCTCCTCTCACCTCTCCAGCCTGAAGTCGAATTCATACTTTCTGTGGCTGTTGCAGAGGATGAGGCTGGAGGAATTGATGTAACACTCACATGCCAAATGGGACATCCATTTTGATGCAATGCTTATGACAGGACTGTAACTGTGCATGAAAAACGCTTGTTTTTGTCCTTCAGTTTTGTTTATAAATACGTCATGATGTATTGAACTGGCACTGTGCCTTTTTTTTTTTTAAAGTTTGTCTCAGCAGAAAGTGACAGAAGTGAAAATAGGATGTGAAATATTTTGCATATTGTCCCTTAAAGCTGAAGTGCGAGACGTGTAATGTCCATTAGATCCACGCATGCATAACAAACTGCTCTTCTTTTTTTTAAGACAGTGTGAGTGATTGAATATGTAAGTGAGTGGGGTCTTGCAATGTGTTTCATCACTCATCAATCTACTCCAGCCATTCAATCATTAATGTTTCTAACCAGCGTGCTGATTAATTAATATTCAAGTACATTAATAACGCCTTCACTTAGACTTTTACATGTTCAAAGCTTGAGTACTGAGGATTTATGCACTGAAAAGCAACCGTCAGTGCGGACCTTGCTAGTGGTGTGAGAATAAAGTCAGTTGAACAGATCAGCTGGGAACCTTCGGTGTCTAAACAAAATTTTGTGCCAATCCATCTTTAACTGCAGTTGATGTTGAGAAAACTGAAGACTACACAATATTTTTGTCTGTTATGATGGTCAGTGTGTAACGCTTTGAGCAAAGTTGTCAAAAATACACACCTTATGTTAAAAAAAAACGTTAAAGTAACTGAAAAGTACATTAAAGTGTGGTTAAAGGTTTTTAAAATCTTTTGAAAGCGTGTGATGATGATTAATTTTCCGATTCACCACACTCATCCTCAGTATTTGATCTTTGCCCCGTTGAATCGGTTCCTCTAAAGCAGAAGAACTGATTCTATTTCTTTAGTCAAATAAAAGTACAGGTTCTGAAAATGTACTCAATTATAAAAGAAAAAGGCAGGCCTCTTTCATGTCCTGTTACGTCTTTTATGTTTTCATTTCATCTTGTTACGTCCTTTTTGTCTTGTTGCGTGTTTTGTGTTGTTCTTTGTCCTGTTACAGTTTTTACATTGTTTTTGTCTTATAACATCTTTTATGTTGTTTTTCTTCTTTTTATGTCTTTTTTTGTTTTTTGTCTTGCTGCATCTTTTTCATCTTGTCAGGTACTTTACAGTGTTTTTCATCTTGTTACATCTTTTCCATTACATATTTAGTCCGTTACGTCATTTTTTGGTTACACTGATTTTAGTCTTAGCTTCCACAACAATCTGCAGAGGTCTGAACATCATTTCATTAATTTCTCACTGTATGAGTCACTGATTTCAGCGAGACAGCAGTGCAATGACTGAAAGTTGTTCAAGTTAAGTGTCTATAGTCATTTAAAAAAACATATACTGAGCCTGAACATCAGTTCTTGACCTTGGAAATCTGAAGATCCACTTGCTGTCTTCCAAACTCATCTCTGGGTCTTAAATACGAGTGAGTGAATCTTGGCTGAAGCTTTATTGTCTATATCGTGACTTAACTAGTTCTTTCATTGTTGAACAGATGTGGTTTTAAGTGCATTTTATCCCACTGGGAGCTCTGTGTTGTTTATGCAACACACTCAAGCAAAACATTGCCTGAAAGCATAGAGGAGACTGAGAACTGGTAGAATAAAACAGGAATATGAAACCCACTCAGTTCATACAGTATGTATAGGGTAAGAAGAATTTATTTCATAACCTCTGAACTTGTTGTCACTTGGGCAGCAGTGCATCATAAATAATTTTCAACCTAACTTTCTAAGTTTGTTCTTACTTTTAAAGCAAAATGCAACCCCACAGTACAAGTTAATTTTGTACGCAGTGCTTTGGAAAACCAGTGTTATGCCAACAAGGTCACGTAGGTCCAATGATAATCATTTTAGAGTGCTTATCAAACACCATTACACACACCATATATCCCTTTATATGATCTGTGAATGGACTTCAGTGAGGAGGATGTCCACTTTGTCCTTGGTTTAATGACACTGTAAGCTGATAGAGTCACTGCCACAGACGCCATAATGTGCCTGATGTATCATACTCCTGTCTCTCATTCTCCACACAGTCAAGCGGCAGTTTGTATGCTGTGAGGTCGTCCACGAGACTTTACCGGGGGGGTTCATTGCGAAGAAACGACCCATGGACCTTGGAGAGGTGTCATTTGAGAGTAAATAATATTTCAGCTCTTCGTATCACTCACGACTTCTACAAACCTTCAGGACATGATTTACAAGCGATATTAGGGGACTATTTTGACAACAGGTATTATTATCTCCACGCATAGGTGTGTTTTTTAATACCCATAATATGATTCACAGTGATATTGTGTGGGAGAGTTCTCATTCTTGTGTGACGGTTCCCTGCTTGTTTACTTGTCCCATGTTTTTCTATCCTGCTGCAGGCACCTGAGGGGCGGAGTGATCATCCTAGTTGAAGGCACCTTGGCCCTGTGCTCTCCGACTATAAAAACGTCACCTTTCTGGATGACCCCCTGTCTCGACCGCAAGCGAGTCACACTTCTCACGCAGCAGAAACACCTTCAGTTGTCTCAGTGTAGCCGTCTGCACCTGCTCTATGTGTGTCATGACCCAGCTGCGTCTGATGGGTACAAACATGATTGTTTGTTTAGACGGTAAAATGAAGCTGAAAACTGATTTTATCCAGATTTTGTGATGTAGGTGGAGCAGAGAGTGCTCCACAGCCCGAGGTTTAATCCAACAGGCTCTCACTTCACCCAGCAGCTGGTTAGCAAGACACAGAAACTTTTTGAACTTTTTCTGCAGGGTCTAAATGGGCAAACTGTGCTTTTACTGCCATTTAACTTCACTGCTAAACTTTAATCCTTCTGCTCAGATCACCAACACCTGACCGCAGCCACCAGCACACTTTTCTCCTTTCTCTCTTTTGCTCACTGTAATGATGGAAAACTGATCAGAAATATTCACATAGATCAAAGGAAAACTACAGATTGCACAGAAAATTTGCCTGCTCATTTGCTGCTTGGACACTTTGAAATGCGCCGACCAGGCGAAGCCTTCCCTCTCTTCCCTTCTCTCCCATTGCATTGTGGTGGTGTTTATTTGCTGCGGTACAACATCTCTTCATGATGTCATGGGCAAAATGGCAGCTTCCACAGCTTCAACAGACGCTGACATGCAGCTGAAGGCTCTGGCTAAACAGGCTCCACATTTATATGTATGAAAGTACTTCAAAGGTGAAGTGTTGTTTGTGTACGGCCGCACTGACTTACAACAAGAACATGTCTGCTATTCATAACCAACTAAAGATGAAATGCCCATTTCCAACAGCTAGCACCAATGAGCAACGCACTATACAGAGGCAGACGCGCATTAGTGATGATTCCACAACAACTTTGTTATCAAGGATATTCGACCGCTCTCTGCTCTTTCTGGAGAAGACTTCAGGGACGTGATGAAGTTTTTCGAGTCAGGTTATACAACCCCACCGCTTGCTACGCTTTGAAACAACATCATGAGCCAGAGCAACACTGTGAGAGCTCAGATTGAGGAGAACATGAAAGATAAACATGTCTCACTCGCTACCCATCTGTGGACGTGTTGCTCCATGGATCCATATATTATGATAACCGCTCACTACATCGCAGATACCCGGGGGTTAAAGTCAAGAACGCTGCGAACCGCTATCATGCCCGAGAGACACACAGCTCTGAATGTTGCCCAGGGGCTGAAAGAAACGATCCAGCACTCATGCGTACACGCACCTTCACCACTGACCTTACTGATACTCGCACTTTAGTTTATCTTGTGTTCACTGATTTCTTTGTTTAAATAAATCATTAACAACAAACGTGGGGCTCGTCTGGGATTTGAACCCAGGATCTCTCTTTCAATTTGCCTCTGCAAACACTACATTAACACTGTAGTATAAAAATGCCAATACAAGACAATACATATTCACTATACAACATAATCGGCAATAACAACAATAAAAAGATTTCACTAATTTAAAACAGCTCATTTGTTTGCATTTATGTATGATTGGTGCATGATTGAGTTGATTGCCATGATTTCATCTTGAATTTAAAATAAGCAGAGATGGGAAGTAATGAAGTACAAATACTTCATTACTATACTAAAGTCGAGTTTTCAAGCATCTATTCTTTACTTGAGTGTTAATTTTTCTGGCAGCTTTTTTATTTTATTCCCTACTAACAAATATCTGTATTTTCTACTCCTCATATTTTCTATTTCCAAAACAGACTGTTTAGCTTTAACACATTTGCAGGTAATTATTATTTTTATTTTATGTCATTACTCTGCCTTCTCAATGTCAAGACTGATTTGATGCTAAACGGATGGGACGATAATACACAGAAAAGACGATTCCTTGTTGTACTCATCAGTGCATATCACACTCAACAGACATAACAAAACGAAAACAACGTAAAAGATGTCACTAGACAAAACAAATAAGACAGGGAAACTCGACCGTGGTGGACAGTTGAGGTCCACTTAGCTTTGCACAACCAGCCTGTAGAAACGCCCTTTAGTGTTTAGTTTTATACTTTCAGGACCTGTACTTTACATTTTACTTAAATAAAGAAATTGAATCTGTGCTTTTACCACTGTCTTCTACCTGCATATAAAATTTGTGCACTTTTGCCACCCCTGAAAATTAGCAGAGCAGTAACTCTCCTTTATATAACAGGTAATACATCTTAAAGTTGTTTGTTTGGAGCAGCAACATCCCCTCATGTCCAAATACTGTTGACCTCTACTATCAGTAGTAGTAATACTTGTAGCAGGATAACAACAGCAGTAGTATTTCTACTGTATTTGTGAGAGTTAGCATGCACAGCATGTATTTTACTGACTTCATTTAGATGGAAAGATAACCCCTCCACTTTCTTCACTGTTATCGGTACTCAGCGGTGGTATTTAGCCTGACAACCCCTTCTTTCAAAGCAAATGATATTTTATACATATTCATGATTCCCATGGTGCATCCCTCTCATGACCTTGGAATCACTTACTCATCTGCAGCGAGTATGGTCACACACGCACACACAAAAACACACACACACACACACACACACACACACACACACACACACACACACACACACACACACACACACAAAGCCTTGATCTAAATAACGTGTGCTGCCTCAGAGCATTGGAGCCAACAAATGTCTATTTTTTCAATCAAATCCAATTACTTCTTGTATGGCTTGTAAAGCAGTCGTATGGAAAGAAGAACAAGGAGCATGGATGCGCTACACGAGGAATGATGGATAGATAAAAAGGTAAAAAGTATCCAGAGAGAGAAAATTAAAGAATGGATGTGGCAAAGGGGACGTGTAAAAACAAATAAAGGAAAGAACAAAGGGTACAGGGAGCATTATACAGTAACAGAAGAACGGAACAGGGAAAGTAATAAATCTAGAGAGACAGGGAGGAACTACATGTTAACCGGAGGAGGACAGAGGTAGTACAGAGAAAGATGGTGGTGAGGAACAATAAAAGTGTAGCCTTTACAATTTCAGTACAGTAAAGGAGGATCAAAGCACCACTCTAACTGCACTTTGTAATGCAGCACAAAACAGATGGCAGGAGAAGGGAATTGATGAAGATATTAGAGAGAGAATTGCGATTGGCAGACGTATAGATTATAGCTAAGGCTGTAAAAACATGACACCACTTCTGTGGCCACCAGATTGTTGTGTTGGCTGCCTGGTTTCATAATCTGAGGTCAGGGTACGCAGTGAATGCAGTGCAGAGCGCCAACAAAGCTACTGTAATGGAATAGCTTAGCTTCCAAAGAATAAGGCTAAATCAAATCAGGAGCTGCTCCATGCAAAAAGAACCTGAATATAGTTTTCATGCAGTGTAAAGATGATTCAGTTCACTGTATAGACTCTGCTCCTTTGTAATTTGACTAATTTTAACCATCGCAAAATTCCAGCAAAGAGGCATGTTTCCATCAGCAAAATCATATTTGACTTCTTACATTTTCAGACAAAAGTCAAATTTCACCCCAAGCTGATAAAATGGAGTGGAGACAAAGAAGTTCTTCCTGCAAAAAAACAGTCAGAGATGCACTTTAAATCACAAGGATGCCACTATGAACGGGATTTTAATTTAGGAAGACCAGCAAATTTGGGCTGTAATTCATTGTACTGGGTGTGGGAAGTCTGACTCACCAGATACAGAATGTGGGTAAGCCTGCCATTGGCTGCCCTTATTCTAAGGTGTTACCATTTTCAAAATCCACGCCACTGTGTAAAGTTACAACAACTTCCAAACTAGCGACCTACACGCTGAAAATGCCAAGGTTCCCTAGCCCTAACATGGTCACTAAAAGAATGACCGTAAACAAGCTAGTAGATGTGACCTTTTCTTTTGCTGTGATTTAGACATTTTAATACCAGTGCTAGACTCCCCATGTGCAAATGTTCCAACAAAACAAATTATTTTGCAGGGGCACCGTCGCTGCATCTTGGGCTCTGCATCACCCAGATGGTTTCAGGAAACACAAACAAGCCAGAGCAATTTTTCCCCCTATAGCAAAATGATAATGTGTGGAGGCAGACCTATCTCCTGTGTGTGTGTAACCTTCTATGGAGATAGGTCTCGGTGTGAATTACAATTTCAAATCGGTGACCAGAGCAGGTAAAGTTCAAATCACCCCACCTCCCCGACAGAAATAAATCCAGTGTGAATAAAGAGTATAGCTGTAAGCTAGCAGCTCTGCACCTTGAGTTAAATGCTAATATTAGCCTCTATCAAAGTAGCAACTACTCGTCCTGGGGCCCACACAAGTAAACGTTTCTTAATAATGTAAAACTATTTAAAAATCCATGGCAAAAGGAGACAAAATAACAACAAAAACTACAATAATGAAACAACAACAAATTAACACCAATAAAACTACTAATGGAGATAAAAACAATGGCATCTCATTCCTCTGTACATGAGAGAACGTTTCCTTGTATGTTGCCTGAGGTTGATGTCAGTAGTTTTGGGGGTATCGTCATGTCTAGATGAGAGTCCAATAGATTTGACTCTTGCGAGATTTCTATGCATTGTTTTTGTTTGATTTGCTCAGATCACTCTCATCTGATCTCTTGCAGGTCTGGGGTTATCATCTAGACACGACAAAGAATTTGACATAATAAAGGTCAGGAGATCACCAAAGGAATGTTTAGAATTTCATGGCAATCCATCTAATAATTATTGAGATATATTTCACCACAAAACCACAAACATCACCTCCAAGTTGTTGCTGACGAAAAGTGAGAGGATCACCACAGTCGATAGGATTCATCCTCTTGATGCCACAAATCTCTGTACCAAATTTAATGGCAATCCAGCCAATGGCTGCTGAGATATTTCAATCTGGACCAAAGTACTGGACCGACTCTACCATCTGACCAACATCCTCTGGTTATGCTGCTCACACTGCTAAAAAACGCAAATACACAAATGACAGTGTGCTGTTTCCACTGTGTGACATGTGCACAATGTTTGTGCTGTGACATATGTATATCGGAGCCTGAATTGTCTCCAGTTTATTAATATTTTAAACCAAAGCAGCAACCAGACAAGTGACAATGTTTGTGTGCACGTGGATCCTGGAGGGACGTATAAATCTGCGGCGAGGCACTGAGTGGAAATGTAATATGCCTGTGTCGATTTGGAGGAACACAGTAGCCTTGTACAGATAACTGTCTCCGTCTCAGGCTGCTAGTGTCACAGCCACTGGGGGGTTTCTGTCACCTTTGATTTTCCACACACTGCCATTCTGCATGTGTGTACTTGGGAGCAACAGAGTGATTAACATTTAAGGGGTTGATTAAAATTTTGGATTCAAATGCCTGTAACTCAGCAGTGGGAGGGGAACGGGAAGGCATATGTCAGATCTTCCAAACATGAACTACTCTCTCTGACTCGCTCTTTATCTTCCCACATCCAGGCGAGTTCAAGTGAGAAAAAGGGTCAGGGAATGATCAAAGATGCTTTATTATTTGAATTTTAGCTGCTCCCAATTTCTCACATTTTGTGGCCCTTAAAACTGTGCATAAAAGGAAGCGGGCATTTTTTCTGGCAATGTTAAACCAAACTGTGACTGAAGATGAAAATAATAATTTAAAAAACTGAAAATAATCATTCAACTAAGAGTAAAAGTTAAGAATCAACACTGACGTTTAATTTCACATATGACATGAACCCGTCTCACAGGAGAGAGTCCTGAGATTTACCCATTTGCTCACCACAACCTCCTCTCTACAGAGACTTTGAGCCTGTTCAGTCCTGGTATTAACATGCGTCCTGGGTGATCCAATCACAAGTGGACAGATCTGAGTATTTGATTTCACACGTGGCGTTACAGTGCATCTCCACATGCCTTTGGATTGACCACTTGTGGTCAGATCTCACTTCCCCGCTCTAAATGCAAATAAACACAAGGGTTATTGTGTCACTTGAATGTCCATTACCGTCCATTTGGCTGTTCAATAGGAAGATTGTCAGTCTCTTTTTTTTTTTAGTTCAGTGCCACACTAACCTCCTGTATCAGCCCACGCTGTGCCTCATATTTTACCTAAACTATCAGAAGCCTGGCCAGCAGAGAAGCTCCATGTTATGCTGAACTTTTATAGTTGAACTACATACAGGACGGACTCTTTAAATTTGTCAGACTGTGTGGAAATCTGATGTTTTCAGATGACAGATGATGACCGAGTCAGAGAAAGTAAGTGTGCAGCCCAGCGCATCACAGAGCATCTCTCCCATCTGCTCTTCACAGAAACACTATGTTTTTTACAAGGAAAAAGCAACTTAATGTATTGTGTTTAATGCCAGATTTATAAGAATTCTCTGTAGCGGTTTCACTTCACTACATGCAAATACAATTGAAAAATTCGTTGCTGTTTTTAACCAGTGGCTCAACAGTAGTAGCCGATATGCTGAGACAAACAGAAACGTTTTCTTTTTTTTCACGAAGAAAGAAACAACTTAATGTTTTGCATTTAATGCTGAATTTACAAGAAGTAGGCGATATAGCCTTAAATTAACACACAATATTTTAGGGTATTCTGCAATAACAATGTTCTTGGTAATATGACAAAATACTGAGAAATATTTTTGGTTTAGGACTCACAATAGCTGTTGAGCTCTCCTTGCACAATTTTTGTCTTTCCTCGTACTCAACCAAGTGCTTCTGCTCGAGTTGGTGAAATTAGTCTTCTTGCATTTCTTACACATCACTGTGGTTAATTGTACATCTTCTGTTTTGTGACAAAACCACTTCCAAATTACTGAAGCTGCTTCCCTTTTCGGAACCAACTCCTCCACCGTAATATTATCACAATATGAATTTTTTGACTTATAATGAATGTTGTGAACAATGTGATATGACATACTCCTAGTGGGCGGTCCCTCAATGTGGCCCAAGACAAATACGCACACTTCTAACGCCACCCAGGTGTCCGTAGACAACAGTACTATTTGCAATCAGGGTGTAAAAAGCCAGTGTGGCTATTTACATTTGAATAGCAGAGATAAACCAGGAGCTTTTCCTAAACATCACCAAGTACTTTTGTCGCTTAAACCTAACCAAACTTCAGCTAAAAACTGAAAATAATAAGTCAGCTTAGTCTAAAAGTTAAAAGTTGTAATCAACATCATCAATTACGGAAATACGTTGATTTGCATCACATGTAAAACATTGCTATAAACTGCTGCACTTGGTCTGAGCATGGATTCATCCAGAGAACAAGCCGCAATCATCTAAAGTGTGGGAGTATTTTAGACAGAGATGCCACAGTATGGCTCTCTTTACCTCCACAATCTGGACATAACTTATCACAGCAGTGCTACTGTGCCGCACAAGTGCTGGAAGTGAAGCACAGAGTGCTCCTGCAGCAGCAGCAGCAGCAGCAGCAGCAGCAGCGGTGCCCTGTTTACTTTCTGTCAACACCCAAGCACAATATACTCAGATTATCAACATGTGTGAAGTGTTTCTCTTAGTAGATGTCAGTTCAGATATATTTTCTAAGCGTTTATTCATATTTGCATGTTAAAAGTAATGCCTGCACTGCTGCTGTTAACTTTACACCACGCGTCACGTATGAATGAGAAATGTCTAAAACTGTCACAGTCTGTAATTACCTCCTCACCCCACACTGCTGCAAAAATACATCGCCAGTGATCGTCTTACCTGCATATTACTGCTGTGATAAATTTATCTATGTCTCTGTCATAACTATTTTAAGTCAAGTACTTTAATGTTAAAATGCTGATTGTCCAGTTCAGTGAAGAGTTGACTGTAATTAGTGATTAAATTAATATGCATCACAGCTCCTTTTGAATTTGAGGTTTCCCATCAGGCATCTGGCATGGAGTCTATTAAATAAGGTGGAAAATAGACTAACTTTAAAATATACCACCATTATCATTCTACTGTGCTTTATGTGTCTGTTTTTCAGGTCTACGATTGAATAAAATATTGAAATATTAATGAGATGATGACTGATGAATTACTATATTAATCTCATAATTTAAAAACTGATCATTAGGTGCAGCCCTAAAGTTCACACAGACGTCTGGTTTCACACGGGACATGAGCCCCATGTCTCAGGGGACAGTCCTGTGTTTGACCCATTCGTCCACCACAAAGCCCTCTCTGCAGAGACTTCGTCACACTTTACAGCTGGACTGGGAGACTGGATGTTTTTCAATGCACTTTAAATTGAATGAGGAAACTGTAAAACTATGAAGGAAAATAAGCAAGTCAACACACTTTAAAGAATCTGACACACTGGAAATAATATGACATGGAAAATGTGGTTTATACGACAGATCTCTGCAGTTTTGCCATCATTATTCTCCTCGTTGCAGTGTATTATACATGAGTTATAACTCAAATGCCTTCTTACTTTGCTGTCTCTCTCTCAGTTTCACTCATAGTCAGATTGCATTAGTATGCAAGCCGCTGAGAGATAATGTTTTTATATTATGAATGTGTCACAAAATGGTTCTAATGCAGCATATTTCTCTACCGCTAGAGTTCCTTATCTGCTAGCGTCTGAGGGTTTTATCCCTGCCGAGGAGAGCAACAGGCAGAGGGATGCTGAATGAATGCAATATGCTGGAGATCCTGCATGTTGATGTTATCTGTCAGGTATCATTCGTTTTACTCTGGAAACTTGCAGACCAATAACATCGACTGTTCAGCGGTCCATCTGAACTTGTGCAGCTCGTTGCCTTTCCCATGAAACGTAGAGCTTGTAACAGCACCTGTCTGATTAAATGTCTCAAATGCAGTTACAAATCTTAAAATTTCAGAGACATGAATTAGATTAACCATGAAATCTGCACTAGACAGCAACAAACGCTGTAATTGCTGTATTGTTGGTGTTTGGGCCGTGTGCTTTGTTCTTAAATACTTCAAAGAGACATGTTTTTTTGAAGTGGGGTTGTATGAGGTACTTATCCATAGATAGTCTGTTAGATGGTGGTTGGCACGCCTTCAGAAGCAGGAGTATCGGTGTGAGAAGGTACGCAGTGTACTGCTGTAGACAGGTTCAGCAGCAAAACAGATTTCCGCCACTTGAAAAAGGCCCCCTACAAAATCAATATCAGTTTAAGTGTAAAACATGGTATGAATATTTTCATTGCTTTACCTTTCTGTCAGACAGTCTTTTCTTTTTGTGTTATCAAAGCAACCAGACTCCATTAACAAAACCAGCAATTTTACCCTGCAGAACACAGGTGCTGCTGGTCTACTGCTGCCTCGATCAGTTAGTCTGTCTGAGTTATTGTGTGACTTCTGTGTTTTAAATTGTTGGTTTGGATTCACTGAAGTTACACAATAACACTTAAAGGTAAAATAATTGTTCTTACTAAAGGAGTTTGGTTAGTTTGCAGACATCTGTATTTGGCTTACTTAGTGGTGTTTTTTTCCCATCAGAAAAGGCTGTCTGATGGCAAAATAAAGTGGTGAAAATATTGTAAATAAAACATACACTTAAACGGGTATTTATTTCTTTAGGTGGCTAAAAAATGTTTTGTTGCTGACCTTGTCCACAGCAGTACATTGCTTACTTTCCTCTGTTGGTACTCCTGCTGCTTCTCCAAATGTGCGGCATGCTGACCGCCATCTTCTGCAGGTAATACACCGACTATAGATGAGTACCTCATACAACCCCACTTCAAATAATCCAAACTATCTCTTTAATCAGTATTTCATTCCATTACTGCAAATAAAGTCTTTTAACTTTTTATCAAAAGGGTTCTTTCTGTTAAAAAGAGTGCATGCATGCATCTGAATCTCTGCGGTGAACGATACAGTTTACAGTTTGATACTCATACAGATGTTATCAGCGGTCTCAGAGTGTTGCTTTCACATGCGAATTTAAATTTAAAACTGACAACAGTATGGATTTTTGGCCCCTCTCCCATCAAATTTATGCTCATCTCTGACTAAGATCCAACACATCTCACAGCTCACGGAGAAAACTTGCTGACACCCTTGACATACTACTCAGTCCCTGCTGTTTTGGATTGACGATGCGGCACTGTGACAGAGACTGCAAACTAATACTTGCCAGTCAACCAGGCTGGATAGCAGGAGACAAGTGATTGCACTGTTGATGGGGGTAATTTTGCACAGATAGGGGGTGGAAGGAGGGGGGTTGCGGTAAATAACAGAATACAAATGCTGTGTGATTGATAAATACTGTATGACAGCACTCTGTCTTCCTGTGAAAGTCAGCGGATGAGAGGCCATTCTAAATCATGTCGGTGGAAACTACTGCAGTGAAACTTTACAGAGGAACAGATATAAAGAAGAATATCTTTGCAAAAACCTTTAAAAAGACACAGCAGAACACTTTTTCATATCATGGGATCTGGTGGATAATCCTCCCATTAAAAGGAATAGTTTGACATTTTAGGAAATACAGTTATTCGCTTTCTTATCAAGAGTTAGATGAGAAGATTGATACAAGTCTCATATCTGTATGTTTAATAGGAAGCTACAGCCGCAGCAGCTGGTTAACTTAGCTAAGCACAAAGACTGGAAAAATATAGAAACGGCTAGTCTGGCTCTGTCCAAAGGAAACAAAACCATCCAACGAGTACCTCTGATTCCAGTCTTTATGCTACTTGGTCCTACTACATGTTAAAAATACAAATATCAACCTTCAAATCTAACTCTCACCAAGAAAGCACATTTCTTAAACCCCACTGCTGTCTGATCTTGCAGGTTTTGCAGCATTAAATTGGGTGCATACCGCTGAAACAAGCTGAGATTCTTGCGTTTTGATTTGAGCTGCACGATATGGTAAAATAGAAAAGTCACGTTTTTGACTGAAATTGTGATTGAGATAGGCATAGCAATTAGTGGGAATGATCATTTTTGTATGACAATTTTCATTTAGACTGAATAAAAAACCTTTTTCTTTCATCTGGAGAGCAAGATTTATAGGCCAGGGCACTACAGTGCTTCATTAAAATGCTGTTTTCTCACACATTTTTCCTTTTCCTTTAATGTCTGATTCATTTCTGGTTCTGTGATTTAGATATTACATTTGGCCATATTGCAATTATGATAATGTAGTGATTAATTGTGCAGCCCTATTTCAAGTGATGCCAACCATTTCCTAATACAATCACAACAGCAGGCACGATTAGCTCCACAAGCAAACAATTACAAAACTGAGGCAACTCACCACTGAAAACTCCCAGTGATACTCACAAACTGCACAAATAAGCAGCAGATATGCTCCACTTACATCCACCTGTGCCTGGAGTTTGCATGCAGATATCACCAAGTGACATCTTACTCCCAAAATGGCTGCTGCAATCTGGCCTTTTGATTGACACCACAATTGAGCCAATAGGAGCTTCCATGTCCTGTCCACAGCCAATAATAGCCTATGACAGTCCGAGCTGAAGGGAGGAGCCTGCCTCTCTTCCTCTGTGTAAAGACAGAGCCAATTGGACCAGACTGGTGCTTCAATTAGCCAATGGAATCCTAGAAATGACTACATGCAGTTTTTAAAATTAATAGGAAGCTAGAACAGTGAAATTATGCTGTGTTTTTTTATATGAACCACCACAGCACTTATTGTGATTTGAGAGTATCCTTTCCAAAAAGGAAAAGGCACTATAATGTATCCATGCTTCAGTCACTCTGACTATGTATCTGACTTGTATTGCTCAATGCAAGTGGCACTTACACTTATTCTGAATATTGTGGAAAAATCTTCTCAGTCTTACTTTTGTTTTATAAGAGGTTGAAAAAAATGCATGTTCTCCATATGGTCCAAGAACAGCTCTCAATTTACTTTGGTAAGTGTTTTAGGAGTTTAGTTTACAGGAGTGGAAATTGGGAGTTTGTCCACATAATCTCATGTTACACTGTCTATCTGTACTGTTTTTGCAAAGATATTCCTAGCTAGTTTAGCTCTGTCCAAAGGAAATAAAATCCACCTACCAGTACCAGTTGCACACCTATAAAATGACATTGTTATATCCTTTTCCTGCAAATTAAATAGATAACATATAACTTTAAAGCATTAGTGAGGATTAGAGATACTCGTAAGTGAATTTTGTTACCTTTGGACGGAGCCAGGCCAGCTGCCTCTTCAGTCTTAACTAACCAGCTGCTGGCTTCAGCTTCACATTTACCGTACATGAGAGCAGTGTGACTCTTAGATCGAACTCTTTGCAAGAAAGTATATAATCATATTTCCCACAATGTTGAACTATTCCATTAGAGGGTAGCATTAAGTGTAATCAAATGCCATTACAATCCCTCTAAAAAGCCTGTATGTACATTTAAATAGGATTGTTTTAGTTAGAGACTCCTGAAAACAAATTGTGGATATTAAAACTCGGAGGGCAGAGACAGAAAAGGGAGACAGTCCAAAGGCCAAGTGCATTTCAATAAACAGTAATGTTGCCGGGGAAATGGTAAGAGAGAAATGTCATTTGGCCCAGGTGGATTCCTATCTGTTTGGGTTATGACATTTGGTAGGCAGTTTGATGTCCCGTGTGGGAAACCCATTTTCAAATCTGATTTCTTCGGCAAATACAGAAACTATAAAAGCAAAATAGCTTCGTCATGGCTCAAGCTGTGTATGGATATACTACTTATTTTCTACTCTCAGCTCATGTCATTCCAACTCACAGTTCCTGCCTCTCCGCCGCGCATCGTGGAACAAATGAACAGAAATAACAGTGATCTACACCGTATCTAACTGAGTGGATTTATGGTGCCAAATAAATATTATCCTCACACTGATGGTGCGGGCTCATGCCAAAGCAGTTATTATCTCCATAATGCATTCTTCATCTCAAGCCTCAAAGCATCAATCTAGTCTTCTGTCAACAGAGAGCAGCTCAGATTATTTAACTGACATCTTAAAAGGACCAGCTTCAAATCACCAGGCCCAGGAGAGGCAGAGTTATTTCAGCAGAAAGAGAGCCTCAGGATGAAAACAGAGAAAACAAGGGAGGAAAAATAATATGTATACAGCCATGACCTAATAAAAAAAACGCTGTAAAATCATGTCCTTGTGACATTATAAATGACATCAGTTTTGCAAGGCTCAGCAGCTGGCTCTGTCAGGGGTGTCTTAGCTCTTATTTAATACTCACATACTCTCTGAGGGGTGGCTTTAAGATATCTGCGAGAGCAGGAGGTCACCTATAGAGCCTATATGAGCGGAGTGGGAGAGATACTGCACTAACAACCTGCTTTCTGCACTCCTCTTCCAGAGGCAGAAGACAGTGAGAGAAAAGAACGGGGGGGAAAAGGAGAAATGAGAAAGCAATCAACTCGTTCAACAGTCTGGCTCAGGTACTGCAGCAGAAGTAACAGTTACCATAGTAATTATGTTTTGGTGATGGCTGTGGTCCCACTTTAATGGTGTTTTGGAAAATGAGTCAGTATTTGTGGCACAAGGAGGACATCTAGTGGTAGTCCTGTGTCTAGCAGGATGCTATTATCACCTTGATGATGACAGCCTGTGAAATGATATGACTTTATTAGTCCTAGAAGGCAATTATTGAGCCAGAGACTGCTCAGAAATTACAGTAATATAACAACAAAAACAGTAGAGGGATAAGGTGCATAAGGAGTATATGGAAAATTCTGTGTCTAGTGTAACAATAAAAGTAAGATAAATTTAGTAAAACAAGTAAACTATGATAAAGTCATATAGAAAAGTAATATAGCTTCTCAGTGTCCCGTGTTTCAGCTGTCCTTCTTGCCAAAAGGGGAGGAGTGATGGAAGGTGCATTTACTCAAGTACAAATTTGAGGTACTTGTACTTTGCTTGAGTGTTTTCTTTTCATGCTACTTTCTACTAGATGTAAGAAAAGTGACCCCATTACACCTGTTTTAGCCTGTGTGCACCAGCTCTCAGGGTGTTTTAAGGTCTTGCTCTTGCTTTTAAAAGCTCTTTGTGGCCTCTCTCCATGTTATATATCTGACCTCTTAGTTGCACGCGAGCCCGTACACAGCCTGAGATCCTCAGGCCGACGTCTTTTATCTGTTCCCCAGGTCCAGACAGAAAACTAGAAAGAGTTCACAATCAGACCCCTGCCTGAGGAAATCAGGTCAGCAGAATCAGTGACTTCTTTTAAACCTCTTCTTAAAATATATTTTATTAGATTAGCCTTTCCTGATTTTACTACATTTTCATTAACTGCCTTTTATTACTGCTTTTGGTTTTATTTGTTGTAATTGCTTTGACTTTTACTGACAATCCTTTTTTGCTAGTTTTATCTGTTTCATTTGCTTGGATTATGTTTATTTGCTTGGAAATTGATTATATGATCTGCTTGTTATGAAGTTGCTGCCTTCTGTGTTATTACTATATATTATTGCTTTGGTTATAGTAATATACCATTTAACAGTGTTTCCCAAACTTTTTTTTCTGGGGACACTCTTTTTCTAGGAAGAGTTCCTTAATTCACAAATGAATGTTCCTGATAATTTAACTGCCATTTCTGGATCACCTTGTGTTATTTTGACATGTCGCTGAAAACATATACACGTTAAAACTTTAGAAATTACATATAGGCTAAGTTAACAGACCATCTCATTGTTTTTATATCCTCTGATCAGGAAAACAATATACATTTTCGGCTACTTCATAAATGAGAAAAAATATGTGCATTACGCAGAATTAACAGGCTCTCATTTTTTTTCCTCTCATCAGTAAAACAATATGGCATTTTAAATGATTTATAAAAGGTTTCCTGCAGATATAAATCCTAAATGCGCAGAATTTTGTCCAGTCTTTTTTATTTGGGGACCCCAAATAAAATCTCCTGTGACCCACCAGTGAGTCTTTGGGAATGACAGCACTATAGTATGAAAATGGATGGTTGTCATATCATGTACATTTTCTTTTCTTATCTACAGTATCAAATTCTATTGTGTCAGTGTTATTAAAAAAAAATAAACATGTTTGCTCAATGAAAAAAGAACTTTGTAACTGATAGTAGTAATAACTGTGTAATACCACACTGTGATTTTTTTTCTGAGACATTTATCATACCATGAAAATCTCGTACTGTTTTAACCATAATGGTGAATCAATTAATCTCCAACAATCAAATCTCATTTTACACTGTCACTTACATGTGTTGTGATACAAACTGCTGTTAATAATATAATAATAATAATATAATGGTTTTTAATGTTGTGCCATTACTGTGCCAGCGCTCGGTAATTCCTATTAATTCCACCTAGTAATTAAAAAAGCGAACAACCACCTGCTTAGATGAGCCAAAGTTTGTAGCTGGATGTGATGATTTCAGAGGCCAGATTGTGCTTCGCTCTTATTAATCTGTACTGTGTCTTGTTAGTGAATTTAGACATGATGCGAATCATCCTAAACAGGTCGCTAGAGTGAAGCGAAATGAAAAATACAATTTGCTGAATAAATTTATTGTGCACACTGAACCAATTACCGTGTTACCAGTTTCAAGATGGCTCTGTCCTTGGTCAAAACTCAGTGAGGAAAAGGGGCAAAGTGCAGTTTGAAAAAAAAATATTCTACGAGATTTAATTAAAGTCTCAAATTAATTATCCCTGACTGATTTTCAAATTTCCCAATGCATGACAAAATTATTAAGAAAGAACAGGAGGCTCATATTGAATTTTGTCTTGTTAATGTGACCTTTATCAAAATTGCAAGTGAATGTTTTGCCAGATGTACCACTGAGGGCTTGTAGTACTTTCACACTCAGCTTTAAATTGATTGATACTCCATCAAGCCACTGATTTACACAACTAGTTAAGTAACAGGCTGTTAGAAGAGTTCTCCTCATTTACCTCTTTGAAATGTACCAACAAAACCCAAGGTTATTAGGTCTTTAAAAATCAAAAGAAATTCCCTTTTATCCATTTTAGTTCTCCAAACATTAGTCCACGTTTAAATCTGCAAACCGTCTGCATGTCTAATACTCGATGCAGCCTCGGGTTCACTCAGCAACAGGCAGACTCTTTCCCAGAGAGCAAAGATGAAGAAGTTTCCAACACTCAAAAAAAAAAAAAAAGGTGGGCCTCGAAGCGAGCTTAAGCTCTGGCTCGCACACAAAGAGGAAGAGGATAAACATGGTTTTTGATCAAAGTGGGAACTCTGAACACAGATACACCCGTACATTTAAATTCAAGAGTTGCAAGGTAGGAGAAAAAGTCAACTCCTTTGGCAAGATAAAAAAAACCCACAGCAGCTCTGTTGGAGTTGGCCAGGGACCAGTTTTGTTTGGTTTAGTGTTTTTTTAAGTAGAAATGTGATAACCTCATCTTTGTTTAACACACACACAGCTAATGTACAACAGACTCTCAAAAATGGCAGTTGGACACATTTATTTTTACATTTTTATGTAAAAATATGCAATCCCTTGTACGTCCACACTGGATATTTTGCACGTTTTCTACAAATTGCATAATTTTAACATTACTTGAAACTATTTTGCCTTAAGTTTCTGCATATGGCAACAGATCTGCAGAGTCTTGAGACAAACTTGGGATAATTCAAAACAGTTGAGAACGTCAGCTTTTGTAGAAATTAAATTCTTTATTAACTTGTAGTTTACTTTCTTGTGTACTTGTGTTCTAATACAGTTGCAAACAGGGACTATTTGCAAAAACCTTCCTCAGTGGTGCATTCAGGGAAGCTCCGAGGTCTGAGAACTGATGGTCATCTGTCACAGAAGCACTGCACTGATTAACGCCATTGTCAGAGAAGTGAAATCCAGATGACAAACTGTGATCCAACCAAGGTCATTATAGTTTACTAAAACTAAACTAAAACCTAAAACTAGGTGTGCAAAAATATTATAGTTAAAGGCATAATATGCAACATTTGTACCTGAAAAGTCATAAATCAAACTAAAATGATCAACAACAATATAAACTATATCACTGTGTAGCTAATGGACTGAACAATACAAAACCATTGTGGGTCTTAAAAGACATTCTTTAACAATAATTTGAGGCCACACTGATTATCACTGAAGCTCAGGATTTAGAGGAGCACCGACATATTTTATTAACAGGCCAAAACTTACATGTAAGTGAAAATCCCAAACTACTATACAGTATGTTCCTATAGTTTTGAAGGCATTGTATAAAAGACATTATCACTGCTTGAGCTGGATTTATTAACCAACAAGTAAAACTGTGTAACAAAGCAAAACATGTAACAATGAATTGCTATCTGAAGATTTCCTATGTTTCCTTACAGACTGATAAATCACTAAATTACATAATTATGAACCTTATAGTGCATAAAAAAACTTTAAAAAACTGACTGTACCACAGTGACTTAATTTAAAAGTGTAAAAGTATTTTTAGCTTGAAACTGACATTAATACAAAAAGTACACATTTCCCAAGCTTATGATTTACTGACTGATCCTGCATTGCACAACGTCCTGCACGTCCATCCATTATTAGTGATACATAACATTGGAGAGGGTTTGTTTTACTGCTGAAAGATAGTCGATTTATCAGATAAATATACGGGTGGGAACATCTTGGCACCTCACGAATCAATTCGATCCAGAAGGCTACAATGCAATTATAAAATGATCGTCGATGCATCAAATTTTAAGCTTTTAAGCCACGGGGTGCCAGTTGGATTGTATCCATATGCAGTTGCACGCGCTTGGCAATCCTCACCAAAACTCAAGACTCAGTCTCGCTTAAAATCTAAACATGATCCACATGTTTACATACGTTGTGTTACACCATCCAACTGGTTCAGCAATTAAGGAACGCACTGTATTCCTAAATTGTTAGAGGTGATCATAATGTTATGTATCAATTCATAACCTTTCAAGAGAGAATTGTGATGCATCTTCCAGCACCTCTTGCTAAAGAGCTCCTTACATTAGCTTCTTGTTGTTTCTGAACACTTGTTTTTCTTCCAAATGAACTTAGACATTAACATTAGCCCTGCTTAATCCTCTTTTCCAAATTTCCAAAAAATGAAATGGTGTACACATCAGTTAACAGGTTTAAAACTATTTTAAAATGAAAACAAACATGACATCTTAATAGTAAAAAATATAAAATTCAGAAAGACGATGGCCTGTGTGGATGGGTTGTTTCTTATATTCCAAATATTTAAAACTGGGTGGTTTTAAAACCTAAAAGTCTTTAGGGCGGCCCTTCATATAGGGGCGGTGGTGTGAAGAAGTTGTGTGCTTACATGTGAGAAGAATGAGGGGACAGCATTGTTTCCCGTCAGGTGTTTCCTTGAAAAAAACGTAGCTGTGAGGGGCGTAGGTTTGTTAGCAATTGTACTCTCCACTAGGGCTATTCCAATATCGATATCAGTATCAGAAAATGCCTCTGATAAGTGCCTCAAATGCAGCATTGGGTATTGGCGAGTCTTCGCACTGATCCAATACCATGTACAGTATGCGAGTCTGTGTCATTTGTCCAGGAGTTGTTGTTGTTTTAGTGGAGCTGAGGCAAACCTGATGAAGTTACTGACCAGGAGCAGACTTTTTCAGTTGTCTTTCTTTTGTGATTGTGAACCGGGTTGGACTGAATGTTTTGGGGTTGTGGGAAGACAAAAAAAAAACTCTTTATAAAGTGGAGTGAACTCTGAGATTTTTTTTAAGTAAGGTACTGGAATCAGTATCAGCAAGGAGGATTTAGAAATCCCCAGACAATCGGAGATCTCACAGACTACCGATCACAACTAACTCAAGAAATATCAGTAAATTCTCTAAAGCACTCCAATCTTAATGGCCTATTTTATTTTATTTTTTTTTTACAATCGTTCACACCAAATTAATTCTTCAGCTCTGTGCTTTAAGAAGTTTTCAGACCTCTAGATTCTTCTTTGGTCTGCCCCTGGGTTTCCCTGAGCTCTTACCGCTGCTCTGGCTGCTGTACTTTTTTTTCTTTGTTTGTTCTTCAGGGTCAAAATCACTGTCACTGTCATTTTTTGGTCTTCCTCTCGATCTCCCTGTACTCTTCCTCACTGTCTTCTCCTCCTCTTCCTCTTCTTCCTCCCATTCTGCTGATTCAAAGGACACGTCGCTGTCTGGTTGCTCATCCTCACTTTCCTCATCGCTGGAACTTGTTTTCTTTAACTTCTTCTTCCTCTTGGGCTGCCGGCCTTTGTTTTCCCCTGGTGGAATCAAGTTGCCTGCTGCATCTCTTTTCGGCCGTCCTCTGGGTCTACCTGTGCTCCTCCTTGTACCTTTTGGCTTTTCTGTTTTCTCCTTCTGCACCTCCTCTTCTGCATCTTGTTCTTCTTCTGCATTATCAAACTCTGAGTCTGTGCCTTTCTTATCGCCATTGTCCTCAGCATCACCAGGGTCAGCTGCCCTTTCCTTTGTCTTTCCTTTCTTCCGTTCCTGTCCAGAGCCCGATGAGTGGTAACGCTGCACATGGCTCTTCAAGCTCACATTGTGATTGAAGCATTTGTCACAATGCCGACACTTATAAGGCTTCTCTCCTGTGTGCAGGCGCATGTGGGATTTCAGGTGGCTCCCCTGGCTGAAGGCTCGCTGACACACTGTGCACTTGTACGGCTTCAATCCTGTGTGCACGACAGAGTGCCTCCGAAGATGATGCACATCCTTAAAATCAATCCCACAAACTCCACATTTGAACTCCTTTGGGGCTCTGTGTTTTGCCAGGTGGAGTCTGCGTGCCTTGTTTGAGGTAAATGTCTGTGGACAGTCGGGACATTTATATGGGTCTTTGTTATCTTGATGAATCTGCTCGTGTTTTAGTTTGTCCACTCTTGTTTTGAAAGTAACGTAGCAGTATTTGCAAGGATGTTCATAGGTTTCGTCGTGGATTTTGCTGTGGTTTTTTAGAGATATCTCCGTAACACATCTTTTGCCACAGATGCTGCAGGAATAGGGTTTAATTTTGTGCTCACAGGTGTGAGGTTTCCGAATATTGAAAAAATGTCCACACTCTGTGCAGAGCTCAACAATTTTGACGCCATCCGTGGTCTCTTCGTCCTCCTCACTTTCATCTTCGCTTTCCTCTTCAGAATCCTTTTTTAGCTCATCAGTTAGCAAAAAATCCTCTGTTGGATTCCATTCCCCATCAGAACTCACCCCGCCGTCATCACCTTCCTCTCCGTCATCTGAGGGGTTACTTTCTTCATCACTAAAAGTAACAATCTCAGACACAACTCTGTTGCTGTTGTCATCTGTCGGTACCTCCTGCGAACAATGAAAATAAAAACATTGTATGAATAAAACTTTAAAGTCTATACAGCACAGAATATTAGAAATAAGGGTCAACTGATTATCAGCCTGGCCAATACGATAAATTAATTAAAAAATGCACTACTAATTTGGCTCTTATGCTGCTGCTTCTCCTTCTGAAGGCATTTCAGCACAAATATTTACTTTTTTTTTTTTTTAATTTTTACTTTATTTATCTTATACAGCTTTGGAAAGCAACTTTGTTTATTCCTTCGCAAACCAGTTCCACAAAAAGCAGCAACGAGATGTAGTATGCAAATAAAACAGAATGCAATGATTTGCAAATCCTTTTCAACCTATATTCAGATATTTAATGTGCCACAGATCTGGACTGCAGGAAGGCCAGTCTACTACCAGAACTTTTGTTCAAAATAACGAGGAGGAGGAGGAGGAGGAGGAGGAGGAGGAGGACTTCTCCATAATGATGAGAGCTTCTGCACGGATATCAATACAGTTTTGAAATTAACAAACTGTGTTGGAAGCAGATAGGAAGGACAAGAAGGATGATAGATGTGGAAATAAGCTGACTGCAGCCTGCTGACTCAGCAGCAATTATTTTTTTCCTGACGTGCTTTCGCCATCCTGGGGAAAAAAACCAACAAACTGCTGCCCAACAGGAAAGAGACTTCGTGGCGCACTGCTTTACTGACTGTGATCTGATGTTTTTTACATCACAGATGATGATAAAAGGCATTACAACATGAGTTCAAAAATATTAGACTAGCGAGGGCCGATATTGATCAGAAGATAGTCTGTATGAACACTGAGTGGCTTCACAGGCCAGTAGCTGCACACCACGCACCATCATCAACACGCCCACTCACTCGCTCTGGACAGTGAGCTACTGTATTCACACATGCAGCTCATCCGGACTTGGGACTGGGGAGCTGGCAGGGTTAATTCCAGGCCAAAAAATCCTGACATCTGTGTTCACACATACAGCTCCTCTGGGTGGTTTCTAGATAACTGCAGAGTTGCAGTGCATGTGTGAAAGAGGTTTTGGTTTGCCCAGGCAGTTTTCCACAAAGTGGCGAATCTCACCTCAACCATATTTATGAGCGACTAAGCCTTAAGTCTTTTGTTGCCCCTGTCCCAACTATTTTCATCATTATATATTCATTATTGTTGCAGGTATCAAATAGTGTATATTTACAAAAAACAATTAAGTTCATCAGTTTGAACATTAAATATCTTGTCTTTGAACTGTATTTAACTGAATACAACTCAAAACGTATTTGCAAATCGTTGCATTCTGTTTTTATTTACATGTTACAGTGTCACAACTTTGTGAGGATATGTTGTAGTAAGTCTGATGATTAAAGCCCTACCTGTTGGAGGTCTACAGTTACATTAATGCCTCCTGCCAGGTGTCGTTCTACAGCTGCTGGGAGACTGGCATTGACTTGGCTTTTCCACTGGTGTTTATAGTCACACTTAAGGCATTGTTGGTTCAAGATGATGAGCACCCCATAGGCGACCTTCTCCATCAGAAGTCTGGATCCACATGACGGGCACTTGCGGCGGAACAACTGGAGGAGGCAGCTATCATTTACAACATACTTCCCTTTCTTCTGAAGAAGTAAAGCTCTAAAAAAAGATTTTAACAGAGAATTGAGGGACATGGGTTTAAAAAGCTAGCCTGATGTAATGAAAGAAGAACTGTTAAGAAAGATGAACTTACTTTTCCCTGATCATATCAATGTTCACAAGGTTTTGTAGCATCTGACTGCAATCAGACATGAAAGCATCTGAGGTATCACTTGGCACTGGGACTTCTGGAGCATCTGCAAATTAAATTTAATTTATTTTTCACATGAAAAAAAAACAAACAAAAAACATTTGCATGAGTATGTCAAGTTTCTTACCCCTTGAAGTTACTCCTGATTCTTCAGAATGGAAAGATGGACTGTCACACGTTTTGATTTCATCACACTGAAAATTTGTAGTTTTTACATCCTCCTGCACAGATGACAAAATTAAAAGCTTTAAGTTTAACAAAAACTACATACAATTCACTAAAACTGCTTTTTGCTGATGTGTCCATCTACAATACAATAAATACATATGTAAAACAAAAGTAAAGCTCTGTACACTGACATTAGCATGTAGCACTCCTCCTACTGTTTATGACCTCAACAACACTTTGGGGATAAGGTATTGTGCTATTAAGCACATGTCAGTGCAAGCAGCATTTCAACTGGGCTGCGGAAGGACACACAAAAAGTGGACTAGTACATTTATCTATGAATATTAATCAATGTGGACGTGATTGGAGTGTCAAATGTACGGCCTGCGGGCCAGAACCAGCCTGTCAAGGGATCCAATCCATCACACTGGATAACTTACATTACACAGTAAAGATACTGAACATTGTGCAAAATATTGTCAACCAGCAACTGCAGTAAAAAATGTGTGCATCAGACTCACATCTTAAAACAATATTCATGGAACCCTTGTTGCTTGGGCACTGCCAAAACTTTTGATTTGTACATGGTTTATAAGGGAGGGGATAACTCAACCGTCGTCCTCATTAATTCCCCCTTTACTTGCCGTTGTGTGGTGACGCCAGCATTGCTGCACAGGAGTGAAAATGTACAGAAAATTAACAGAATTTCTAGATCTTAACAGGTTGTTTGAATCATAAAGAAATAAAATACTATATTGTTGTTCAGTTCCAAAATATATAGGCAAACTGTTGTGTGCATTTGTAAATATGCAGTAATGCAACAGTAGACATTGCACTTATTTCTTCATCATATATTTAGTGAATGAATGGTTCATTACTTGTCAACATAAAACATATATTGTGAAATGTACTTGTACTTCTTTACACTAAAAAAGGGAAAATGTGGAGGTGTTGTTATTTACAGGTTATTATGCAATGGTTCGACTGGTCCAGCCCACTCGAGATCAAATTGGGCTGCATGTGGCCCATGAACTAAAATGAGTTTGACACCTCTGACATAGACTATGTTGTGTAAAATGAAGTGGACAGTGAATCTCTATTAAATGAGGGGTGTTGATTTGTAGATTTCATTGTAATTGCTGTGCTCATACAGTATGTTGACAGGTTGATTGTTTATGGGAATGAATAGTTACTATAGTTCGTGTTTCTCAAATGTGTGCATCTTAAGATATTAAATATGAAATAAAGAAGAATGAAATTACATATATCATACACCCTTTACAAACCGGTGAATGGCTATTATACTGAAAAGTGGCAACTCACATGATTAAACTGACGTCCTGCTAATATCCTGCTTTATTAGAGTGTCATTCTTTAAAGGAACAGGTCACCCCGAAATCAAAATATACATTTTTCCTCTTACCAACAAAATACATCTGAAAAACTCAGCAGCAACGTCTCTTTCCCTAATTCACAACCCAGTTACTTAAGATCATCCACAGGCCTTTTTGTGAGCAGTTTCATGTAGGGACGACGGGTGGACGAGAGGCTACAGCTCAGCTGAAGAGGTTGCCATTAATGTTTACATCTCATGCCCAAGCACAAGTCTCTCATCCATGAGTAAATGAGTAATATTACGGTTGGTGGGCGTAGTGTAGTTCGGTAGAAAGAAAATAGGCTAGTCCCTACATGAAACTGTTCATAACAGAGTCTGTGGATTATCTTTAGTAACCAGGTCATGATTTCTGGAAAGAGACACTGCTGTTGAATTTTTCTTGGCGCTTTGAGCACCACAAGCCATCTAGTTCAATTATATTCGAGACATCGCTTGGCCACTTGGCAACTCACATGAAAGCACTCTAGATCAGAGGTTTTCAAAGCCCCCCTCCCTAAGAGGGGCTCCAAACAGGGGAGGCTCAGTGAATGGAAGTGAAAAAAAATATTATATTAGTTATTAAAAGGATATCACACAGAATATTTTAAATATGTGTGATCTGGTTAAAGAGATAAATCAGGGATAGAGTAATTTGGGGAAATTTTACTGTTTTTGCTTCTTGCAGAGTCAGAAACTAATAAATGCCTTTGGACAGACATTTTTATGTGCTATGCTTAGTATGAGGTTTTATCACACAACAGTATTAGGCTACATTGACTCTGAGTGTCTGTGGGATTATATAACATAATCATGATCCCATTGACATCCAATAAGTCAACTGAAGCTTTGTCTGAGGGGAAGCCAACAGTCCCAGACTTTAAACCCCTGATCTGGATGGATAAATGGCACTACACGCCAGATGGAAAATGCAGTTTTGACTTTATGATGATGTGTCACTTTAATTTGATAAGCCTATTATCAGTGAAAACATGGGGCTCAGGCAATGACCTGTTGTGCTTATCACTGAGCTTAATTTATGTATTTAATTACTAAGATAAAGAGCCACTGAAAGCAACTTTTATAAATAAAAACAATGTGTTGTTTGGGTCCAGGGGATAATGAACTCTAACCATTCAGCTGTGGTTTGTTTGACATGTAGGATGGATTATGTGCTGAGGAGGCTGGAAGGGGATAGTAACATCTGTCACAGCAGACTCACCACATGTTGTGGGCTCTCCAGATGTTCGTCTGGCTCTGACTTGATACACACTGATGGGACAGCACTAGACTTTAGCTGGACCTTGCCAGTCAGGATTAAAAAACAGTCCTCAGTGAAGTGTTCACTACAGATGGTGATATCAGTCCAGGACGATTCTTTAAGTCGTTGTCCATTGACTTCGAACAGGAACTGAACCCACTCCAGTCTCCTCTCTGGATCCTCCGGTAACTTGTACCGCTGCGCACTGCGACGCCACGAATCACAGCCGACGACCGAGCACATCCTGGACTGAAGTTTGTCTCTCCAGGTTTAAAGTGACCGGGCAGCGTTACAGTTTAACGTTTGGAAAACCTTCTGGGTCGATTTCAAACACCAACACCAGTGGCAAGCTAACAGCTAGCCGTTTTTCCTAGTAGCTGTGATGGTAACGGAATGGGCGGGGTTTTATGGTCGGGGTTCGCGTGGTTTGATATTAGGCGTGTCCCGGCTTTGGGTTCATTAAGAAATTACAAGTTTTGGAGATCATTACTTCCATAGATAACTTCTTACACCATATATACAAAGGTTGCAGAGATCCAGAGACGTAATTTTTCAACAATAACGCCGTTATAAGCTGAAGTACTGTACTTTAAACTGAGACAACCTCAAAACGTGTCTAGATGGAAACCCTGGATCAGTGGGAAATCTCGCGAGCGGTCATTTTAATCCAAACCATGAGCTTTCCCCAACCTTAGACAAGTATTTTTACCCCAGACCTTGAGCACATCTTAAGCATAGCATTGTCACGTTACACAACATAACTAATTTGTACAGCGTGCATTATTAAGAAACAACACGTACAAATCTCGCGAGAGTTTCGCAAATCTAGGGTTCCAATCTAAACACGTCCTCTAAACTCATCAGGTAACATAATACCTGACTCAGTACCTGTGAAAAGATTTTAAAGGCTCTGGAGGGCCATCACTTCGTCAGCAGAATAACCCATATGTAAAAGAGAAATATTAACTTTAAAAAAAGTGTAGTGTTGCTAAGGTTTAATAATTAAAAAGCTTGCGCGATGCAGATATGTACTATGTAGAGCCAACATGCTACCAGCAGGTGGGGCTGTTGAGCTGATCAACTTTTACAACACACCACAAATTAAAGGGTCAGTTCAGACAACTACAAAACAGTACTTGTAAAAGTACTTGTACTTAGCTTGAGTATTTTCTTCCTAGGTTACCCACTACTTCTACTTCACTACATCTAAGGGTGAAATATTGTACTTTTACTTTACTAGATTTATTTGACACCTTTAGTTACTGGTTAATTTTTAAATAAAGATTTTTTGCATACAAAACATGTGAACATGCACAATGTTTGTACTGTTTGCTGGACAAATCCAGTGTTGTGAGGATGTCCCTTTGAGCTCTGAGTAATTGTGACAGCATTTCTCACTATTTCTAGACTTTTTACAAACCAATCGATTGCTTAAATAAAGAATATATAATATTAACAGTCACAGGGACATTTTTCTGCATTAAGTACTTTTTCTTTCAATGCAGGACTTACTTGTAACTGAGTATTTTCGTGGCGTGATGTTCGTAATTTAACTTAACATGAACAACCTGAATACTTCCCACACCACTGGTATTTGCAGATAGTTTTGTTTTTGTAGTGTTGAAAGATTCATCTCTGGGATTACTGCCTCCACCTCCATATAGTGGAGGTCACTGTGTTTAAACCAGATCTCTACCAAGAACTGGTTTAAGTTCTAAATGCTCTGAGCAACAAATAAATCAAAGTCCTTTCACTCACATGATATTGGGTTGGAGACATGACATACTGCATACGATCTGCATTGTTACTAGTTGTTGTCTATGATGTGGCATTTTTTCAAAAATCTCCTAAGCGCTCAAAAGTTTCAATTGGATGTTAAATCAGGTCAATAGACCTTCTTCACAAAAGACACTTTGACATGTCACAATAGGAAAATAACAAGTGTAAATGTAATAAAATGAATGATAGTTGAATTTCATGTAGTTGCTTTAATGTCTGGGTCATGTATTGTGTCATCACAGTGCCTTTGCTTAGGACACTAGAATAAACTGGGGACATCATTAGTGTTATCAGTAACACCTATGCTTTTACTACAACATTATTCAGATTCGTCTTTTAAATGTTTCCTTCTTCACCAATATTTTATTGTATGTTTGAATTATAATTATCCACCATAACAGACCTTTTTTTTACAGCTTGAATTATTGAACATTTACAACACAAAGGAAAACAGGCACTTAACACCAAACTAGTTTAATCTAATTTCACCCAGTTTGATCCCATGTTAGCCCCAACATTGAAATCAAAGCGGTGTTATGTCTCAACAGTAAAATGCAAAATAAATTGAAAAGGCTGCAGTTTCAGCTATGGCAGTGTATTTTTACACGTCTTCCTCTACTTGATTCTTTCTTGGTCTTCCCCTGCGCTTCTCTGAGCCCTGCCCAGTGTTCTGGCTGCTGAACCTCTTTTTCTTCCTTCCCTCTGGGTCAAAATCAGAGTCACTGTCAGAATGTCTTTCCCTTCCTCTTGATCTGCTTGTCTTCAGTGTCACTTTCTCACTCCTGTGCTCTTCCTCCTCTGCTGAGTCAAAGGACATGTCGCTTTCGCTCAGCTCATCCTCACTCTCTTCATCACTGTAATGCTTCGTCTTTAACTTCCGCACTTTTCCTTTGGCAGTCTTAGTGCTTGAAACCTGGCCAGCCGCGTTGCCTGCTGCATTTCTCTTTGGCCTTCCTATGGGTTTACCTGCTTTACTTTTTGGCACGTCTGTTCCCTCTTCTTCTTCATCATGTTCTTCTACATTCTCTAGGTCTGAGTTTGAGCCTTTCTTGTTCCTAATCTCCCAATCATCAACAGTATTGCTCACAGTTTTGTATTTCTTACCCTTCTTCTGTTCATGTCCTGAATTAGATGAGTGGTAACGCTGTATGTGACTCTTCAAGCTCACGTTGTGATTGAAACATCTGTCACAATGCTGACACTTATAAGGCCTCTCTCCTGTGTGCAGACGAATGTGGGATTTCAGGTGGCTTGCCTGCTTGAACCCACGTTGGCACACTGAACACTTGTACCGCTTCTCTCCTGTGTGCACAGCTAAGTGTCTCTTGAGTCCATTGGGCAGGTCAAATTCAATCCCGCAGATGTGACATTTTAACTGTCGGGGGCCTCTGTGATCCTGCAGGTGGACTCTGCGCTGCTTATATGTGGCAAACGTCTCCGAGCAGTCCGGACATTTATAGGGCTTTTCCTGAGTTAGGTGAGTCTCTTCATGACTGAGTTTGTCCAACTTAGTTTTGAAAGTAACATGGCAGTATTTACATGGATGCTCATAGCCTTCATCATGGACTCTGATGTGACAACTCAGAGCGGCCTGAGTAACGCATCTCTTACCGCAGATGTTGCACAAATAGGGTTTAACTTTATGTTCACACGTGTGAGCCTTCCGTTTATTGAAGAACATCCCGCACTCAGTGCAGAGCTCACTAACTTCAATTTCCACATCAGATTCCAGGCTCCAATCTTCATCTGAATCCATGTCATCTTCATCGCTTAGTTCCTCTGATTCATCCATGGGATCACTCTCCTCAGAGTGACCCGTGGCAGCGCGTTGGTTGTCATCTGCTGAGACAGCCTGTGGAGGATACAATGAAGAGAATCAGTATGGGTAGAATGGAACATTTTTACAGTCTGTGCCGGGTAAACATGTAAGCCGAATAAACAAAGAGGTGCAAGCACAGATACATTAGGATTATTTACTCTGACCTATTTACAGGTCTGCAACTAAACATCATTTTCATTATCAAATGAATCTCCAGATAATTGTTTGAATAACTGATTAATCATTCTGACTATGAAATGTCATAAAATACTAAAAAGAAATCAGAACTGTCAATAGTCCAAGGTGACATCTTCAAATGTCCAAAATCCAAAGATATTTGAGTTTACAATGGTATAAGACAAAGAAAAGCAGCACAATCTCATAGAAGCTGAAAAATAGCTTTGCATTTTCATTATATTTGCTTGATAGATTAGACTTAAACAACTAGAGGAGGTCACTCAGCAGAGTGAAGATCTCCACCAGACCTGTTCTGTCTCTGGAGTAACATCAATGCCTCCTGCCAGCTGTTGATCTTCAGGGACACCGGCATTGGCTTGGCTTTTCCACTGGTCTCTGTACTCGCACTCAAGGCACTGCTGGTTCAAGATGAGGAGCACCCCATAGGCGAACTTCTCCACTTTCACCTTAGAACCACACGACGGACACTTGCGGCTGAACAACTGAAGAAGTCTTTTTTCATTTACAATATACGTCCCTTTCTTCTGAAGAAGAGCAGCTCTAAAAAGAATTTGAAACAAAAAATTGTGAGATAACTTTAAAAAGCTAGCGTGACGTAATCAAAGCACACCTGTTATATAAAAGATGAACTTACTTCTCTCTGATAATGTCAAGGTTTGCGATTTTTTGTAGCATCTGACTGAAGTCGGACATGAAAGCTGAGGTATCAGTTGGCATTGGGCTTTCTGGAGCAGCTGCAAAATAAAGTTAAAGTTCATTATTCACATGAAAAGAAATCATTAATGAGAATACCCACGTCATTTTTATTTACTCGTTACAATGTCAAGTTTCTTACGCCTTGAAGTCAGTCCCGATTCTTCAGAACAGGAAGATGGACTATTAGGTGATATCAGATCATCACACCGAGAGGCAACTTCTGTCTTTACCACAGGCTCCTGCACAGAGTAACACAAAATAGTAAATGCCTGTAGTAGCACGGACTGTATATGAGTTATAGTAATAAAAGCAACAAATATTGTGTTTGGTTGACTTTTCAATTGAAAGAACCTTTCATTACTTATTTTACATGAAAATAGAAATGTATATGCATGGAGAATCAATCAATGTGAGAAGAGAGATAACACAGTATTACATTCCTTAGCTGACTTATGTTATTAACTCTTTAGAAAGACAGGGTATATGCTCATAATACAGTACACAATCAACTATACTACAGGGCTGTGTCAGTACAAGCAACATTTCATTACTTTTACTTACTTACATTACTGTCATGCTGATATAAGCCTGGTTTGACAGAGAGTCATTTAATCAATGAAACAATAAATACCTAAACACTGATCAAACAAAATTGTCTACTTATAAAACTATTTGGGCACGTTTGCAGCACATGATAATTATATTTGCACGGTGGCTCTGGCCACTTTTCCATAATTAAAGGGATAGTTCACCCTAAAATTAAAAACTGTTTCTGCAATGCTGCTTTAATTTGAAATTCCAGCAGTGTTTTTTGGACTAAAAAACCTAAACCTGACCTTCAATCAGCATGAATATGAGCAGATAATGAATGGATTTTCATTTTTGGGTGAACTATCCCTTTAAGAATGACTTTTGAATGAAGTCCATCCACTAAGCTGGGTTTGTGTATTAAAATAAACAAATGTTCAAAAGAATATACCCTGTGGCAGTTGTTTGATATGTTGTGTCGGTGGGAGTGGGTTCATGTGCTGTCAAAGTAAAGTCACCACATGTATTTTGTCCTCACCTGATGTGTCTCAGGTTCCTGTGGCTCTGACTTGACACACACTGATGGGACAGCACTAAACTTGAGCTGGACCGTGCCAGTCTCCAGAGTCAGTTTATCAAAGCAGTCCTCAGTGAAGTGTTCACTACAGATGGTGATATCAGTCCAGGACGATTCTTTAAGTCGTTGTCCATTGACTTCGAACAGGAACTGAACCCACTCCAGTCTCCTCTCTGGATCCTCCGGTAACTTGAACCGCTGCGCACTGCGACGCCACGAATCACAACCGACGACCGAGCACATCCTGGACTGAAGTTTGTCTGACTCTGTCCAGGTCTAAAAGTGACCGGACAGCGTCACAGTGAGGGGACAGACCTCTACAACACGAGAGCTAGCTGACATATCTGTTACGGCAGAGATAGGCGACAAATTTCTTTTCCTAGGATGGAGACGGTACACCTTACGCTCCCTCTAATTGGTTAGTGTTCACTGCCTTCGTTGGTTTGGTTTGTTAGAAGGACTGATGATTGGTAGAGCTTGGTAAGAATGTCAGGGTAAGCCAATCAGAAGCAGAATTGGACGGGCCTTTCCTTCGCCATCCTAGCAAAATATCGCTGGACGGACGGCGTTGGCAGCGGAATGGGCGGGGTTTCGTGGCGGGGTTCGCGTGGTTTGAAATCAGGCGTATTCCGGCAGAATATTGTACAGAGATGGGTGGCAACGCAAAATTTAGTTTCGAGACCTGGTCCAAATTAATGCCATATAAATTAATCTCATAAAATTATGCGCTTCTGATCAAACATTCGTTTAGTTTTACTGTAGGCTCATCAAATGAGATTAGGCTTGGTTGCAAAGAGTTTCATATTAGTCAATTTGAATAATTAGCAAAATGGCCTAATTAATTACCTTGTTACCTTGAAAACTGCTATGATTTTGCTTCTTATCATATAAGCCCATATAAAAATATATTTATCTATATTGTTTTAGGGAGGTCGATTCAACTAATTTATGTTTAATTTGTGAAAATGCTATTTTGTCCCTGCATTATCATTATTATTATTATTATTATTATTATTATTATTATTATTATTATTATTATTATCATTAGTATATCCTGAGCACAGCCCACTGCGAGGACCCTATTGTATCTGAAGGAATTATTTTTCTTTATTCCAGATTAATCACATTTTTGAGAGCCTAAATGTGTTCGACAGCATATAAAACTTGCACACTTGGCAAATTGTATGTTTCACCCTGAAACAGGAAGTTATCTTCAATTTCAAATAAGGAGCTCCTGCAGCACATTTCATCTACATGTATGAAAATTGGTAGGCACATGTATCAAGTCCAAGCATACAAAAAAGTCTCATGGCACCATAGCCTAAATCCTACAGGAAGTTGGCCATCTTGAATTTATTTGTTGACGGCCACACTCCCTCTGTTGTTGAGTTTGGCCTCTGCTCCTTCAAGTAGAGCATGAAGGCATGTACAACCACTTGTCGTACTTAAATTATGCTTTTTTTAAAAAAAAAAAATCAATCAATAGACAACGACTCAGCATGTGGTGTCTGACTTGTTCCAACTTGAGGGGGCGTGCACATGAATTTTCCCAGTCAGGAACTCATTTTTCCAACACCACATGAATGTAGGATTAGTTAGGTCCTGCTCCAAACCCAGAAAAATGCAGGTGCATGCTTGGTGTTTCATTTGGCAGGAGAGGCTCAGTGGAGTGATATGAGGCAGCAAAGAGAGAGGTGAAGGATTTTCCACTGTTTATGTTCAAATTTCCTACTGCAGCTTTAATAATAAATCTTCATTATATGCAATACTTCATACACAAGACACAGATCAATGTGCTGTACATATAATTTCATTTAAAAATGTTTACACTTAAACAAATTAATAAATAATTAAAATAAAACAGCAGAACCATCTATCACATGTGCAGATGTTGATTTGATTTGGCATTTTCAGCAATGTGTATGTATTTGTCTTCATTAAAATAAAACATTCTTTTTTATTGCACACACATGGACATGAGCATGTGTAATACCTGATAAATTCAACATTTTATATATGGCCAGAGATAGACCCTGAAACACTTTTTTAAAAAAAAGCTGAATAAATCCATTTCAAAAATGACAAAAAATATGGAATATGCAGTATAAGGAGCTAAATCAGACTTAAATAAATGCTGGTTGTTAAATGTAAGCAATGGTTTTGCATCTCTTTTGTCATCATTTGCGATGAGAGGTAGGATAAGAGTCAGAAGGTAGAAGAGTAGGCAGGTCTCCACTGTTCATAATGAGGTATGTGGGTTATGCAGAGAAGAGGGACACTGTTGAAAAATATATTAAGGTTTAATTACAGATCTGGAGCTTGTCCGCAGCTAATCTTGTATACAACTGGACTGAGCAGCCTATTTTTTTGTCCACTTTCATGACTGCGTGCTGAAGGACACCAGTGATTCATGAATTTTGAAAAACCTTTTTTTTATGGGTCCATGCTGGCGACAGCTGTGGCCAGAGGCTTTTTTTTCTTTTCAGGTCATCCCATTCTTGTGAATGCAATATCTCAAGAACGCCTTGAGGGAATTTCTTCAAACTTGCCACAAATGTCCACTTGAACCACTTGGAATGAAGTGATTATATTTTGGTGGCCAAAGGTCACTGTGACCTCATGTCTACCTCATTCTTATGAATGTGATATCTCAGGAATTTCTTTCAGGATGTTTCTTTCTTTGGTACAAACATCCACTTGGACTCGAGATAAACTGGACTTACATCTAACAAAAAACATGAACAAAAAAAGTACTCGAAAACAGAAAGGAATACTTTCATACAGTCTGATCCCATAGTTTACACATAATGTAACAAGATTTCAAAGTACTTTGAAGTAAAAGCAACAGCTTTGGCAGCTTCTGACCATGAACCTGGCCTATATGTAGGGTAGACTGGGGATGGCTGCAACAGGAGATGGTTGCACCAAGTCTGTTTTCCCCAATGTGAGGGATTATACTGCGTCTGCTGCTGCATTTACTGAGAAAAAATGTTTCAGAGGTATGAAAGTATTTTTTTATGAGGTGTATTTCACCAGACTGCCCCGACCTTCTGTTTGTTTGAATCCTTCTCCTTGTTTTGCTGACTTCTGGTGACATGGTTAACATGTGTCAAGGTCAGTGTATCAAAACAGACCACACAATAGAATTTTTCAACATAAACAAGTTCTTGTTGCAGTTTTATACAATAAATACATGTTTACATGTTTAATAAAAGTTTATTGCATTGCAAATTGTTCAATTCTTCCTGTCTCACACAGAAATATAGAGACTGAATAGCACCTTTAACATTTGCACATTGACTCAAGGTAGTCCTGTGTTCTACGGATAGACAAACAATACACAATAACTGTAATTAAATAAATACTACTAAATAAATAAAACTATACTACTAGTGTAAAACAATGCATATTTTCAGAAGAATAGCTTATTTAGACAAAAAGAAAATTAATTAGTGAAATTTAATGTGTTTCAACATCTTGCACTCGTCCCTTGTCATGTTCCAACTGTCCCAAAGGCTGGGGTCAGTTGCAACATCTGACTTCTTCCATTGAAAAAAATATTTTGAAGGGTATATCAAATGTAATCGCCTTCTAATGGTATTCCTAATTAGCAGACAGATGTACGTTCAAGTTTGGTTTGGTCTAGTCCAAAGAGTCTTGGAGAAACTGGGAGAAATGCAAAAATTGTTGCAGCTGTCCCCAGTCTCCCCTACATGTTTATATAATTTCTAAAGAATTCAGTCCAGTTCTGTCTGGATGTCCTCTCAAGATCTCTCCTTAGTCTTACTCTGCGTTTCCCTAAACTTTTACCACTGCTCTGGCTGCTGTACCCCTTCTTTCTTTCTTTCTTCCGGGTCAAAATCCGAGTCACTGGTCTAAATACTCTGTCCTCCTCTTCTGTATCCTGTTTTTCCTCTATATTTTTTATTCATTTCTGACCGCTAGACTCTTCTTTGGTCTGCCCCTACGTTTCCCTGAGTTCCTCCGACTGCTCTGGCTGCTGTACCTCTTTTTCCTTGTTTTTTCTTTCGGGTTAAAATCACTGTCAGTGTTGTGTTTTGGTCTTCCTCTTGGTTTCCCTGTACTCTTCCTCGCTGTCTCCTTCGTTTCTTCCTCCTCCTCTTCTGCTAATGCAAATGATATGTCATCTGATTGTTTATCTTCACTATCCTCATCTACTGCACCTGTTTTCTTTAACTTCTGCACCTTTGATTGTAGAGTCTTAGAGTTTGAACGCTGCTGCATTTCCTCTGTCAGTCTCAAGTTGCCTGCTGCATTTCTCTTTGGCCTTCCTATAGGTCTGCCTGTGCTAATCTTTTTATATTTTGGCTTATATATTATCTGCTCCTGCGCCTCCTCTTCTGTAACCTGTTCTTTTTCTACATTGTCAAGCACTGAATCTGCACCTGTCTTGTTATTACCCTCAGTATCACCGCTGCTACTTTCCCTTTCGTTAATCTTTTCTTTTTTCTGATCACATCCAGAGCTCGCTGAGTGGTAACGCTGGATGTGACTCTTCAAGCTCACATTGTGATTGAAGCATTTGTCACAATGCTGACACTTAAAAGGCCTCTCTCCTGTGTGCAGACGCATGTGGGATTTCAGGTGGCCTGCCTGGTTGAAGCCACGTTCGCACACTGTACATTTAAACGGCCTCTCTCCTGTGTGCACAGCTAAGTGTCTCTGCAGGGAAAGTGGCCAGAGGAATTTAATGCCACAGATATGACACTGTCGGGGGCCTCTGTGCTCCTCCACGTGGAGTCTGCGCTGCTTATTTTTGGCAAATGTCTCTGAACAGTCGGGGCATTTATAGGGTTTTCTTTCAGATAGGTGGGTCTGCTCGTGAGTGTGTTTGTCCACTTTTGTTTTTAAGGTAATGTGGCAGTATTTGCACCGATGCTCATAGTTTTCATCATGGATTCTGCTGTGACGAGTTAGAGCGACCTCACTGACACACCTCTTACCACAAATATTGCAAGAATAGGGTTTAATTTTATGCTCACAGATGTGGGGCTTCTGTTTATTGAATAACTGCCCACAATCTGTGCAGAGTTCACTGTCTTTGGGGGCAAGTGGAGAATAATCATTGGTTTCGTTTTCCTCATCAGATTCATCATTACGGAGCTTCTTCTCCTGTAAAAGCTCCTGCGGTGGATTCCAATCTTCATCCGAATCCATGTCACTTTCATCGCCCGATTCCTCCATTTCATCCACTGGATCACTCTCCTCATCAGTAACACTCTCCTCTTTGATAACAGTAACAATCTCAGAGACATCTGTCATAGTGCTGTGGTCATCTGTCGACACGGTCTGTGAAACACATAATGAAGAGAATCAATGCAGGTAAAATGGAACATTTTTGGTTCTAGTTTCTGGAAATGTGGCTTTAAATAGTAAAAATGTCCTCATGATATTAAAGAGTTTCTCATTAAGCATCCACAAAAATCATGAAGGGTCATGCAATTATGTGTGTATGTATGTTCTAGACAACATGTGAATGAACTCGTCTGCGCAGTCTGTGCATCAAAACAACTAAACCCTTTGAAATATGGTGTCAACAGTAGTCTGCAGAATGCTGGTGTGTAGGTGGGAGTGAGTAATGCATATGTCCTCCTGTGTACTCAGAGTCGGGGCTTTAAGCTGTCAAAGTCAAATCACCACACACATTTGGCCTCACCTGATATGGCTCAGGTTCATCTGGCTCTGACGTGATACCCAGTGATGGGACAGCTCTCGTGTTTACAAAACAGCCGCCAACGAAGTGTTCGCTACAGATGGAGATATCAGTCCAGGATGATTCTTTAAGTCGTTGTCCATTGGCTTCAAACAGGAACTGAACCCACTCCATTCTCCTCTCTGGATCCTCCGGTAACTTGAACTGTTGTGCACTGCGACGCCACGAGTCACATCCGACGACCGAGCACATCCTGGATTTACAGGTGCAGTCAGCGAAGCTGCAGAAAGATTGATACTTATTGATATTTAGAACTCAGCAGCCAAACAGATACACTCTCCCATCAGTGTTTCCTCAAATGTTCTGCCCCCCAAATTTCTCTTTCTCATCACTGAAGAAATTATTTAAACATTAATTTTTGGAAGTTCATATTAAGTTGGATTCAGTCTCAGTAGAGCACGTATACCATCCTATTTGCTACAGTAAGTAATGAGGTGTGACATGAAAAGCATCTGCAATATGTTTATGAATGTCTGAAGATGGCAAATCTGTGTCAGGGACAGAACACAACTGCTGCACAACCAGTTGGTTTGAAAACCAGGAGGGACATAACAGGTTTTATACACCTGCATTACATGTAACCCCTTATCGCAAACTTTACGTCAACATCATGCTCATGTGACAACAGTGTTCATGCCACACTGAAGCGTCTGCCTATATAAGACCCATCTTGTCCGTGCATTTCAAAGCACTAGCTTTAAAGGAGCAGCCAGACTTTCTGTGCATTGGGCAGTTTTCTTTCAATGTACGTGAATATTCCCGAACTATTTTTACATCCACACGATGCATGATTGTGGCATAAGCAGAGCTGTGTGTGTAGTGGGTGTGGATGAGAAAGGAGAAAGGAACAAAGATGTGTCTGAGAGCAGGAGGAGTAAAGTTTAGCAGTGGAGTTGTCTAGTGGCAGTAAATGTACAGATTGCCCATGAAAAAACACTGCAGAGAAAGTTCAAGAAGTCTCAGCTGGTGGGTAAATTGAAAGGAGAGTCTGCTTCGCCCATGTTTGAAGTCTAACTAAATGCTTCAGGTCATGTTTACATCCATCAGATGCAGCTAGGACACGAGACACAAAGAGAGCAGTGCAGACAGCTGCACAGATTAAAATAAGAGTGTTTCTGTTGCATGAGAAGTGCAAGTGAGAAACACGTCTGGCACGCTTGTGGTCAAGACAGAAGGTAAGCCTGAGGCTGGAGATGTACTTGCTTTTAACACACATTCACACCGCTGCCTCACATATCCTGCGTCTGTCTGGTGAGCTGGCTGTGTAAGTCCACAGAAATTAACTCTACGAAAAAGTGTAATTAAAGAGCAAATATATCTCCAGCCTATAACTAACAGATTGGTTGCTCTGCTTCCTGTTGATACCAATGCTTATCTATTCTCTTATTGAAAAGATGTGAAAAAAACTGAAGTTATTTTATTAATACTTTTTTTTTTTGCAGCAGCAGCAGCAGTAAGAAGTTAAAGCCACTACAAAACACTGTCATATTCTGTTGACTTTGCAGGCCCATGTGGACAAAAACAGTAGTGCCACCATAATAAACAAAATATAATGTCACAAATAAGATTATCTAAAGGAAAATCTCCTCCTGCTTCTTTCTAACTGACTAACAGTTAACACTCGCTGTAACACCGCCTGGGAAAATGTAAACAAAGGCCAGTTTCATCTGATTTCAAGGACACTCTGACTGTGGCAGGCATTAAGAATAACTAGTACAGAAATAGCAAGTCTTTTTGCGGATGGTCTCATTAACTTGTATTTAGGTCATATAGAGGCAACTGTAATAAATTGAGACTGTTTCATAATCAATAAAAAGAAAAACACATTGTTGTAGCTTTAAATTGTTACATAGCTACATTTTCACCAAATTTTGGGAAATGAGCACTTTCCTTTTCCACCTACTAATGTAACATAATATAAACACTGCTTGCAGTATCGGTAACCAGTAACTTACCAGTATTTAAGTGCTGATCATTCAGCAGTATCGGCAAATATCGGTTCTCGATACCCTCCCCTATCAGTAATATTGATTTTGCTGAGAAAGCTAAAGTTATCTATATTCCATGTCTTACATACCTGTCCAGGAGGAAGAGGGCCAGCTCAGCATCGGTTTTGAACCCTCCTGAGTCCCGCAGTTCCCTCCATCTCTTGAATGACCGACCAAGGTTGACTCGTGTCTTCGCCCTGACTCTGTCACTGTCCCTTTTAGCTTTTTTTTGTTCCTCGTTCAGTTTTTTTCTTTTTCTCTTTGCCGGTCCCGCGCCGGTATCAGCCATATCCACAGAAATGCAACGTCAAAGATTAAAATCTCTAAAGCAAACTCCTCTCCTGGTCCTTCCTAACTGGTTAATGTGCTCGTCACTGCGGAACTTTTGCCTGGGAAAATGTAAACACAGGCTCCTCCAGCCTGCGTGGCGTAAATCGTTTGGTCTGATTTCAGCGGGGACCAGTGACAGACATAACTGCACAGAAATAGCCTTCTCGCTGATGGTCTCATTTCCTTATGTAGGTCATATAGCGGCATCAGTATTAAACTGAGACGGTTTCATAACCAATTAAAAACTCCTTCCGCTCTTCATCCTCATCCTCTCCCACAGTGAGGGAAAGCCGACGCCAGATTCGCTCTGGTTTTGGGACGAGCTTTTGTCTGCTTCGCTATATTTGCGTTTTTTCGGGTCTCTGTCCGCCATTTTCATAGCTTCATCTTGGAGGCGTGCTTACGATCTGGCACAGTCGCTACGTTTTTATGATAGATGGGCGGATTATATGGAAACTCCTAAGCTTGTTTTACTCCCGTGAAGGACTGTTTCAGTACTGTACCACAGCGGGAGCCAAGTTTTTTCCTAGGATGGTAAAGGGGCGATCCGCCCTACTCTGCCTCTGATTGGCTAGTACTCGTTGCCGTCGTTGGTTTGGTTGGTCACGGAGAGGGTAGGTTTAGAAGTAAGAGCTGTGATTGGGTGGGGTGAACCAATCAGAGGCGGAGTGGGGGGGAGTCGTTCCTCCGCCATCCTAGGAAAAAAATACCGCGTGCTCTCCCTCGCCATCATTCAGTTTGACAGTTTTGAAAGTTATCCAGCAAGAGTAGGGGTGAACGGGGGCAACTGTAACATTTTCTTTTAGATTTTCCTTTATAACTCACAGAGTACCTGAAATACACTAGTCATCTTTTGATTTAGGATTTATATGTGCCTTAAATAATAATACAATTGATTTATACTAATGAAAACTATGATATCAAATTAAATGCAAGAAGTCAGTGTTACAGTTGTCCCATTGTGCCGCCAAATCATAATCACTGTATCACAGCATAACAGAAATGAATCACATTACTGCTGTAGTATCTAATAATGTTACCTGAGAACTGGGTCAAATTATTTTAGATGTCAGGCATCATATCTATTCAAAGAAAAGTCTTTCTATTTCTCAGAAGACCAGGTAACTATTCTAGTGGTAACTAGATTTTAATTACTTGATTTGAGTTAAAAGTAATTTTAAATTTGGTAAAATATGTTCATTTTCCAACAGAAAAGTATGTCAGCACTGTCATACAAGTGCGTACATGAAGCCATGTGTCTCAGGGGCAGTTGTAACAATCTTGTACGCCAGCTAGCAACACCTATATTAGCATAGTATGTCCATATTAAGTTTTAACCAATAACCTAGAGTTAAAATTGTTGTAACTTTATATTTACACTTTAAAAAGCAGACGAAAAATACATCCAAAAAGTAATTTTCATACCTCAAAGTCAGTTTTTGTTAAAACCTTTGCTAAAAAATTCTGATTGAAGGAACTGGGTGTGTTACAGTTGCCCTCTGTTTCCCCACTTTTGTTGTCATTTTAGAGAGATAAGAGAATAATTGAGAAATATGGTGATGTACATTGGAAAGACATAATCCTAAGTATGATAACAGTTCCTGGTGATATCAAGTAATAATATGACAAACTTAATAAGGTAATTTAACAAATATAATTTTTCAATTACACCCATGAAATGTCACATAGCCTAAATATCAACCAGGAAGTTCAAGCCCACAGTGGCATTCAGATTACACTTCAACAAAAAGGTACATTATTTTTCATGTTAGTAAAAACATTTTAAAATCTAGGCCCTTTGGACAACACATGATTATTTTATTGAATCATGTTACACATGATATTGGCATGATAGCATGGCATGAAATAGATGTCTATATTGCCAAAGCTAGTGTGAAATAAAAACAAAATAAAAAACTTTGATAAATTGAGATTTTGCACACAATATAAATGCCTATATATGTAGATTAATAAAATAATAACACACAGACTTCATAGACTTTAATTGCACGCATATAAGACTAATACTGTTAGTATCAATGACGTGTAGTGGGGCTCTTGCCACAGTCTTGAAGGGTTGTTATAAGCTTTATAAACCACCTGTGCCAGAATCAAACCAGTCCTGTTCTGTATGCATGTCTGCTTTATTTGCCTCGTTTCTTTTCACAATTGTTGATTGAACTTCACACCACTAAATTCTTTCTTGGTCTTCCTCTGCGCTTTCCTGAACTTTTACCACTGTTCTGACTGCTGTACCTCTTTTTCTTTCTTTCATCTGGGTCGAAATCTGAGTCACTATCACAATTTTTTGGTCTTTCCCTTGATCTGGCCGTGTTCTTTCTCGCCTTCTTGCTCTTCTCTTCCTCCTCCTCCTCGGCTGAATCAGAGGATGTGTCACTGTCACTCGCCTCGTCCTCAGTTTCTTCATCGCTGCACTGTGTTCTCTTTGACTTCTGCGCCCGGTGTTTTTTAGTCTTACTGTTTGAACACTGGCCTTCCACTTGAACTGCCAGCACCAAGCTGCCTGATTCATAGCTCTTCGGCCGACCTATGGGTCTGCCAGTGCTTCTCTTTTTTTTCTTCATTAGTCTGTTCATTATATCCTCCTTTTCCTCTTCTTCTGAATTCTTCTCTTCTTCTGCGTTGTCAGGCTCTGAATCTGCACCTGTCTTGCTCCCATTGCCCTCAGCATCGCCAGTATCACGTTCCCTTTCGTTAATCTTTTCTTTTTTCTGTTCACATCCAGAGCTCGCCGAGTGGTAACGCTGGACGTGACTCTTCAAGCTCACGTTGTGATTGAAGCATTTGTCACAATGCTGACACTTATAAGGCCTCTCTCCTGTGTGCAGACGCATGTGGGATTTCAGGTGGCCTGCCTGGTTGAAGCCACGTTGGCACACTGAACACTTATACGGCCTCTCTCCTGTGTGCACAGTTAAGTGTCTCTGGAGGGAAAGTGGCCAGAGGAATTCAATCCCACAGATGTGACATTTTAACTGTCGGGGGCCTCTGTGCTCCTCCAGGTGGATTTTACGCTGCTTATTTGTGGCAAACGTCTCTGAACAGTCAGGACATTTATAGGGCTTTTCTTGACTTAAGTGAGTCTCCTCATGTGTCTGTTTGTCCACCCTTGTCTTGAGCGTAATATGACAGTATTTGCATCGATGCTCATAGTTTTCATCATGGATTCTGCAGTGAAAATTCAGAGCGACCTCAGTAGCACACCTCTTACCACAAATGTTACAAGAATAAGGTTTAACTTTATGCTCACACGTGTGACGCCTCCGTTTATTGAAAAACATCCCACACTCTGTGCAGAGTTCACTGTGTTTGGCAGAAAGTGGAGGACCATCATCATTATTGTTCCGTTCACGAGATTCTTTATTACGAAGCTCCTTCTCCAGTAAAAGTCCCTTCTTTGGCTTCCAATCTTCATCCGAATCGACGTCACCTTCATCGCTTGATTCCTCTGATTCACACATGGGATCACTCTCATCATCGATAGCAGCAACAATCTCAGAGACACCTGTTGTAGTTTTCTGGTTGTCATCTGTTGACACTGTCTGTGAAAGACAGAATGAAGAGAATGGGTGTGGGTACAATGGAACATTTTGAAAGTCTGTACAGGATGAATATGAAACAAAGAAATGCAAGCACAAACACATTAGGAATTTTGTCCTAATTATAAGGCTGCAACTAATAATAAATTTCATAAACAATCAATTAATTAATCATTTGGTCTATGACACCCCTGTCCAAAAAAGCCAATCACAGCTGACAAGAGACACAGTTAAAGTAAGATAAGATGTACCTTTATTGATCCCCTATAGGAGAATTTCGATTTGACAAAGCAACACAAACAGTGGCAGTGTTAATAAAATACAAATAAAAATAAAAATATTATTTTCAGTAACAGGGAATGTGCAAAGTGCATAGAAACATGTAACTTGCAAATGTTTATATGCATGTGCAATATGTCAAAGAAAATACACTGTTCATATGCAATGTGCATATGGCAGTGAAATATAGAATAGAAAAATTCTATTTTCTACTTGTTTTTTGAGTCCGAAATCCAAATAGATTTAATTTACAATGATTTATGACAAAGAAAAGCAGGGAAATTGAGGCATTTCACTATTTATGTTGATAAATTACCTACAAAACAAATAATTATCCAAATAGCTGATGATTATTTCTCTGTAAGTCAACTCATCGATGTAGGTAGACGCAAGTTCAGAAAAGTACATTACTTTACTGTAATGTAGCCATTAAAACCAGGAAAAGACAATACTTATGCTATATCACAATTTATCATAATATACACACACATATATAAGTGCATAACCATGAACTAAATATCATAAATCAGAACACTGAATAGTGCATATAGTTTCTGACTTATTTTTAAAACTTTATTGGATACACAATAACTTTAAAAAGGAGACTAAACTCTTGATCTAGCATGTGGTGCAGTATGTTTGACAATGCAAGTTCTACCTGTTGGATCTCTAGAATTGCTTTAATAACTTAATACTGTGCCAGAACCACTTCGCACACATTTTTTTTTTTTTTTTGCCTAAAAATACATTTGGCACATTTGCTGTACTTGGCGATTAAATTTCTATTGTGGTTGTGCCCCGTTTTAAATGACTAATTTAAATCAGACCCTAGACAAAGGGTTAATGAACTCCGTCCACTCAGCTGGGTTTGTGTATGAAAACAAACAAACCCTAAAGAAAATGTGGCGTCAATGAACCGTTTGCTTGATACGCTGCGTCAGTGGGAGTGGGCAACTTATGTGTTTCGGTGCACTGAGAGCTGGAGATTTAAGCTGTTAAAGTAAAGTCACCACCTATATTTTGTCCTCACCTGATGTGTCTCAGGTTCCTGTGGCTCTGTCTGGATAAACTGTGATGGGACAGCACTAGACTTTAGCTGGACCATGCCAGTCGACGGAGACATGTCTACAAAGCAGTCTTCAGTAAAGTGATCACCACAGATGGTGATATCAGTCCAGGACGATTCTTTAAGTCGTTGTCCATTGACATCGAACAAGAACTGAACCCACTCCAGTCTCCTCTCTGGATCCTCCGGTAACTTGAACGCTTGCGCACTGCGACGGTCACATCCGACGACCGAGCACATCTTGAATTTAAGTTTGTCTCGCCAGTTTCAAAAGTGACCGCACAACGTTATAATGTGCCCAGTGACTGAAGGAGTGGGGGGTAGACCTCAGTCTCGACTCCTATTCTAATGTCCCAACTGCACATGAGCTAGCAGCTAGCCGTATCTGGATAGGGTCTACAATAATGAACTAGATGGTGAATGCAAAGATGGCGCTCATTCAGTCCAGTGAGAGTTGCTCGCATGGCGCATAAGCCAAAGAGTTTTCTACCTTACGAGTTTACTTCCTGTTAGGAAGGCCCACTGAATATGCCTGTCCTATCAACAATTTTATAAAGCTTTTTTTTATACTAATGGCTTGTGAGGGAAAATGCTTTTTGGGCCTGCGGGGAATTTTCGCTGCAATACCGCGAGTGGCCACTGGAGAAATGGCGGTGGCAAAGCCTTATCTAGTTCTATAATAACGCTATGACGTAGAAGGGAACCCTTGATTTGCGAAACTCTCGCGAGATTTGTGCGCCTTGCCGCTTCATTATGCACTTTGCACAAACTACTCAATGTTTTATGGTGTGAAAACTCTTCAGAAAACCTGGATAGCTATATGGAGCGTTAACAATCGGTTACGGTTAGTGTCAGATCATGATTTAGGTTAAAATCATGACTCTCGCGAGAACTTTCGCTAGTATGGGTTTCCCTCCTAGACATGAGGCTGTACCTGTAGTGGTCGCTGAATGGACGCAGCTTCGTGGCGGGGTTCGTGTGGTTTAGTATCAGGCGTATCCCAGGGTTACTGAGGCCCATGAAAAGCACTTTTTTAATTGTCAGATAACATCAGGACTGTTCATATTGATGTATGTGGATTATCACGGGGAGAGGGACACTGTGGACAAATATATAATGGTTCAATTTTAAAATTACCTCAGAAAAAGTGAAACGTGAAAAGTTATTGTTATGTTATTATTATATATTTTCATGTTATGACGAGATATTTCCATAGTATTGAAACATACAAGCTTAACATGTCATAACGAGAAACGTTTCAAATATATACTATTATATACTACGAAGTAGTTTATATAGTTTTGTTATGACACTATACTCTTCTTGTAATAACAGTATTTATCATAGTTTAACATGAAACATTTCAGGTTATAACATTACATCATATAAAAAAAGTTAACAATAGTTATCACATTATAACATGAAATGTTAAACGTTTTAAGCAGATAAATAGTAATTGTTATAAGAAAAGTTTCTAGTTGCATGATATCTTTGTATGCTGTAATAATATGAAAATATGGTGTTATAATGTGGAAGCCATCTTGTTACAACAATACAGGATCATGTTACAACATGATACTGATCAGGTTTTTTTTTAATGACATAGCAAAGTGTTTTCCACATTATAACAAAATATTTTTATGTTGTAACAAGATATCTTCCTATTACAACATACAAACTTACATATACAATATAACAAGAAACTTTTCAATGATATATATCTCATTATACTTGAAAGGTTTCATGTTACAATGTGATAACGTATTGTTATAACAAATTATTTCATATTATAACATGATAACAGTTATAAAATGAAACTTTTCTTGTTAAAACAAAATACTATTTATCTTGCTATAAAGAAAAACATTACATGTTATAATGTGATAAATTATCGTTATAAAATATTATAATGTATAATAAAATGTTATGTTATAATGTGACACGCTTCATGTAACAAGTTATCAAGTTGTAACATGCAATGTTTGTCAATATATTGAGATAAATACTACACTATTAGAACAAGAAAAGTTTCTTGTAATATAAGACTGCATGTCGTAATATCATGAAAATATCCTGTTATTTAACATGAAGAGAAATCTTGTACAACAATAAACCTTTCATGTTGTAACGGGATACTGTTCTGTTTTTCTTTTTCTGGAATAGCTGCAATACTCTAATATACAATGCTTTACACACCTCAAACCAAATTCTGTTCACCTCAACTGTACTGGACAGAAATCTCAGAAATCTCTAAACGTGGCTAAATTACACCCAGAGTTTACCATTTTATTTATGGTAACTAACCCCTTTAAGCTTTGGGTGATGTAATAACCACTATGATTACTATGGAGACCATTTTCCAGTCATGGCTTCATGGCCATAGTAATAACATGACAGTATTACGAAAAATAAAGTAATGGACAACAGAAAGGGACAGAGGCACTTAACATCAGCATTGTTTAATATGCTTTCATCTCATTTGAACCCACAGTTTATACATCAGGGAACAAGATTCAAAAGTTATGGTAAAAGGCAATGGAATCTGACCTAGACCCTGGTCATATTATGTAAGAAAATAGTCCAGTTCTGTGTGAGAATGCTTTTTTCTTCTCTTTTGGCTCTGTTCATTTTACAAATCTTCACACCACTAGATTCTTTCTTGGTCTTCCTCTGCGCTTCCCTGAACTTTTACCTCTGTTCTGGTTGCTGTACCGCTTTTTCTTTCTTTCCTCTGGGTCAAAATCTGAGTCACTAACACGTTTTTTTGGTCTTCCCCTTGATCTGGCTGTATTGTTTATCACCTTCTTGCTCTTCTCCTCTTTCTCCTTTGCTAAATCAGCGGGTGTCTCTCCATCACTTGGCTCACCCTCACTTTCCTCATTGTTGCACCGTGTTCTTTTTAACTTCTGTGCACGTTGTTTTTTAGTCTTACTGTTTGAACACTGGCCTTCCACTTGAACTGCCAGCACCACACTGCCTGACTCATTGCTCTTCGGTCGTCCTATGGGTCTGCCAGTGCTCTTCCTGTATGATTTAGCTCTATGTTGTATCTCCTCCTGCTCCTTCTCTTCTGAGTCCTGTTCTTCTTCTGCATTGTCGGCACCTGTCTTGTTCCCATTACCTTCAGCCTCACCGGTGTCACCTTCCCCTTCCTTTCTTTTTTCTTTCTTCTTTTTGTTAATCTTTTCTTTTTTCTGTTCACATCCAGAGCTCGCCGAGTGGTAACGCTGGACGTGACTCTTCAAGCTCACGTTGTGATTGAAGCATTTGTCACAATGCTGACACTTATAAGGCCTCTCTCCTGTGTGCAGACGCATGTGGGATTTCAGGTGACCTGCCTGGTTGAAGCCACGTTGGCACACTGAGCATTTAAATGGCTTCTCTCCTGTGTGCACAGCTAAGTGTCTCTGGAGGTAAGGTGGCGAGCGGAATTCAATCCCACAGATGTGACATTTTAACTGCGGGGGTCCTCTGTGGTCCTCGAGGTGGATTCTGCGCTGCTTATTTGTGGCAAATGTCTCTGAGCAGTCGGGACATTTATAGGGCTTTCCCTCAATTACATGGGTGTGCTCATGTGTCTGTTTGTCCACCTTTGTTCTGAACGTGCTGTAGCAGTATTTGCATCGATGCTCATAGTTTTCATCATGGACTCTGCTGTGACAGTTTAGAGCGACCTCACTGACACATCTTTTTCCACAAATGTTGCAAGAATAGGGTTTAAGTTTATGCTCACAAGTATGAGGCCTCGCTTTACTGAAAAACTTCCCACACTCTGTGCAGAGTTCACTGAATCGGGGGACAGGTAGGATGTAATAACCAGATCCTTCCTCTTCATCCTCGTCCTCGTCCTCATCTTCATCTTCATCGTCGTCATCATCATCGTCATCCTCATCGTCATCCTCATCGTCATCCTCAACTACGATTTTGTCACCTGTTTCCTTTCGAAGCTCCCTAGCCTTCAAAAAATCATTCACTGGCTTCCAATCCTCATCCTCATCAATGGATTCCACCGTTCCGTCCCTGGGTTCACCCTCCTCATCAACAACTGCAATGACCTCTGGGAGCTCTGTGACAGCGCTGTGGGTGTCATCTGTTGGTGCTGCCTGTAATACAATGACAAGAATGAATACGGATACATTTTTTAAAAAGTTCAAGTCCATGTAGCAGACTGTTTTAAATATTAGGCTGAACTAAAAAAAAAAAACAAGAAGGGGCAAGCAGAGGACAAGGCGTGCCCCCTGAAAGCTGACGGATGCAGTCATCAGTCAGAGACCTCCTCAGTCGAATGAGATTTTTAACGTCTAGAAATTTTTTTTGTCAGTGAGTGTGTAGTGCACTTCCAGGGACACTTTGGTCCCCAGAAGTAGCTGCAAAGTGAGCACACTTCACTTTTTCCGTCAGGTAAAATCACTCCATTATGTCAAGTCATCCTCTCTGCTCGGTCAAGAAGTCAGCAACTGGTACAGGCAGCTGCGGACTCAGACCCAGGGTGAGTCTGGAGGCCTCAATATACTCCCATATGGACATATAGCTGCTGTGGACACGCCAACTCCTAGAAAACATGAAGTTGTTCTCCAAAATTTTTGAGTTAGTTTGAGTTAAATAATTGAAGCATACAAATACATATTTAAATACATATTTAATGGAAACAGACTCCACTTTCGAAACAATTCACCCATAACCCCCCAAGACCTTATCACAGGGCGGTTAATGATGTCACTGAATAGAGAACGTCTGCCGATTGACTGTGTGAAGTCTTGGTAAAGTTTTTGCAGATAAAATTATGGCCATACTATAAAACATTAGCTTTTAAGATGGGGATTGGTTTAACAATCTGTCCACTTGAAAGACCAGACAGGAGCAGAGGGTATTTTAATGTGAATAATTCACATAAATTTAGCCGACCCATCTTCTAGTAATGAACCTTGTAAAAAGCATAAAATAAAATAGAAAATGGGGCTAAAACCGACCTGTTATCCACTTCTCTCAGCTTGTAGTAAAAGGCTGCATAAAAAGCCCAAACGTCTGTCTGGTCAGGCTCAGAGGTAAGGTTATCTTCTGCCTTCTTGCTTAGAAGTGGTGGATTTACAGCTCACAGCACGATATAGTCTCTGGCTTTTGTTTGATATCTAGTGTTGGCAAAAAATGCTGTTACACGATGCTTTATACGTCTAACTAAACAGTTTATAACCCACAGAATCAAAATGATAGCAAGAAGAGTTCATTGTGAAGTAATGCAAAAGTTTAGCGGGGAAATGCAAAAGTAGAGTACAGAAAGATCATAAACTGAACAGTGTCGTGCGAGTTTACGTGTGTTTCTTATAGACAGTTTCTTGGATGCAAAATTCTTAAGATACAATCAGAGTGTGTGGATATGTTGCTGTAATCCTACCTGCTGGGTCTCTGAAGTTCCCTCTCTGTCTCCTGTCCAGTGTTGATCTTCAGCTGTGGGGACACTGGCATTGACTTGACTTTTCCAATGGTTTCTGTACTCACACTGAAGGCACTTTTGGTTCAACATGACAACCACCCCATAGGTGACCTTCTCCATCTGAAGTTTACTTCCGCATGATGGGCACTTGCGGCTAAACAACTGGAGGAGGCGTTTTTCGTTCACAACATACTTCCCTGTCTTCTGTAGAAGTGCAGCTCTACAAATCAATTTAAATTAATTACATCATATTAAAATACTAACCTGATATAAAACATAGCTGCAAGCAAATATGCAATGAAAACTTACTTTTTCTTCATCAAATCACTATTCACATTTTTTGGATGCTTCTGGCCATGTACAGATATAAAAAAGTCTGAAGTGTCAGTTGGACCCAAGAGGCCTCTTAGGACTGGGCTTTCTTGGGCATCTGCAATTTAAGTTTAAAGTATATGAGAGAAAATTCTTCATTTTTCTTGACTTTAAATAACACAAACAGTTTACCTCTTGAAGTCTGTCTTGATTCTTCAGAACAGGAAGTTGGGCCATCACATGTGATTTTCACAGGATCCTACACAATGTAACAGAAAACAAAAAGGCTTGTATTCAACCAAATGCAACAGACAATACATTATAAATTGTGTTTGGACTGTGTTAAAGTACCATCTATGATATGATGTGCAATATTAGAAGAATAAGTTTTTTTTTTTACATTATTATTCTAATTTTTACAGAAAAAAATAAATTATTATGGTGTGGTTTTGCATACATATATGTCAAAAAGATGTTTTCTTAGGTCTGTAGAGAGAATTTCATTCAAAATGGTATTTTGATCCACATTTTCCCTTTAACAAATATTGTGCCACCTGCAGTATGAAAGTTGCAGCAGACCAGCTTGCAATTTCAATAAAAGTTCAAATAACTGTTCAGCCTCATACACAACATCTAAGGCAACAAGTAAGCATAGAAGATGTGGATCAGCACTACTGGTCACTTAAGAAAATATGTTTTGGGCATGTTCAAGTAGTGCAGTATGGAGTACTTTATGTCTTTATTATTCAATCAAACAGAGTCGGTTTGAGACCAAAACTATCGATACTGCAATCAAAAAACAATTTCTTGCAAGTGAATTAAATTTGTGATTAAAATGCCAATCAAAATCTTTCCTTTGCAACTACAAAAGTTTTGTTTGCAAAAGTTTTGTGGGCAGAACCTAGGCTGAAAAAATGAAAATGAAAGATCTGAGTGACACCACAGAGCTCAACCAATATACCAGTATATCAGCACAATAATGAATTATCACAGCTATATCAGTCTATATTTTGTATGATGTTCAGTATGTGCCAATATATATTTAACAGAACATAATGCAGATTGTTACGGTTCTAAGCAGCATTCTGCACATATTAGATTTATTTTCTTCATTTATCTGCTATACATACATTTTTTTTATTCATAGTTATTTACCATTTTAAAATTACCAGTGAAAATTTACTGTTTTGGTGCCCTGATGTCATGTCTAAAGGGAAATTATTGCACGTTTACTGTACTTGGCAATTAAATAATCTAAAGTTTAATCTCTGGAAGTGATAATGAACTCTTTCCACTTAGTCAAAACAATCAGTCCCTGAAGTTTTATGTAAAGTTATTATAATGGTCAGATGATGTGTTATAAAGGTCGTGAGGGTAAAAAAAAAATGTGTGATTGTGGTAACGCCTGTAGTTACAGCTGTTAAGACAGACTTACACATTTGGGTCTCTCCAGATGTGTGTCAGGTTGGTCTGACTCTAAGTAGAGACACACTGATGGGACAGCGCTGGACTTCAACGTTAACCGGACCTCGCTGGTCTCACCAGAATGACTCGGTGTCAGTTCAAAACAGTCGTCTTTAAAGTGTTGGCTACAAATTGAAATGTCGGTCCAGGACGATTCTTTAAAACGCTGTTTATTGACAGCAGCCAGAAACTGGACCCACTCCAGTCTCCTCTCTGGATCCTCTGGTAACTTGAACCGTTGAGCATAGCGACGACGCCATGAATAACATCCGAAGACCGAGCACATGATCCCGAACTGAGGAGTCCTGACCCTCTAGCTCTCAAAGTGGTGAGACCGCGTCTATAATGTTTATAAAGAGTAATACACGGTTGGGTTTGGTGTTTCTCCAATCTCAGCCACGGCGCTAAGCTAATTGAGCTAGCTGACGTTGCTACGGTAGCGATAGCTAGCTGAATGGGCGGGGCTATGAGCCGGTGAGTTCGGTTTGGTGTCAGGCGTACACCGGCTCGTGTAGGTATCCAGCATCTTGCATTACCGCTTGAGTAAAGATAGTAACTGAGCTAAACGTTCGGGCAACCCATGCACCCAAGACCTGCACTTACTGTGTTTCCTGCTTTGTTTATTATTTTAACTTTTTAAACACGTAAAACAAACAAACAAACAAACAAAAAAACTAAAATTTCCTACATAATTTAAATGAAAAGAGCGACAAAGATTTTAAAAAAGATATAGAAAAGAAAAGTTCTTCCTCAACCTTCATCCCATTCTCGAAAAAACAGCAACGATGATGATAATAATAATAATAATAATAATAATAATAATAATAATAATAATAATAATGATGATGATGATGATGATGTTGAGAGCCTGCTAATTCCTCCACCCATTTTGTCTCATTTATGAAGTAGGCTAAAATGTCCTGTGTTGTTTTCCTGATGAGAGGAAATAAAAAGTGAGATGGCCTGTTAACTTAGCCTAAATGCATTTATTTCTCATTTATAAAATATTTAATATCTGTAAATGTTTTCCATAACGTGCAAAGTGATGCAGAAATGGCAGTAAAAAGGTCAGGAACGTTAATTTATTCACAAAGTAAATCTCCCAAGATTTATTAATGAGGCCTATTGTGAAAGAGGTAATGATGTTAATCATTAAAAAAAAAAAAAAGTGGGTCCCCAGAAAAAAAAAAAAGTTCAGGGAACACTGTACTAGACCACCAACTCAGCAGCACACCATGACCAGAAATGTCAGTTAAGTGCAATTTAGAAATTAATGGGCAAAACTATTGTTGAGACTCATCACTAGCTAAACATACAACACTATAACTGAAAACCCTTGTGAAGGCATCTTGGTTGCATTAATTTAGTAATGTGACACCTTTTTGTGTTTTGGGACGTGTGTTCAACCAGATGCAAAGTCTTGCATCAGCACTTTTTGTAGCTTTTGTTTTACTTTTTCCCCTACGTGGGTTCAAAGCCTCAACTTCACTTTAAAAGACCAGTGTGCAGGATTTATGGGCACCTTGCAGTGAGGTTGCAGAGGTTGTAACCTCAACCTCCTCTTCCAAGCGTGTAGGAGAACCCAAGGTGGCTGCAAAACTCATAAAAAATGTGACAGGCTGCATTTAGAGTCGGTGTTTGGTTGTCCACTCTGGACTGCTCTTTCTGTAGATATAATCAGCTCATTCTAAAGTAACAAAAACACAGTGATTCTTATTTTCAGATGATTCTTCTCTCATCGTTAGGAATTTTCTATTCTGTTTCTGCAATTTTGCCAGTTAGTCCCCTTCACATTTAACATTATGTTCTCACAGTTTGTTGACTCCATCAACAGCCTTGAAATAGATGATAACAGATGTCAACTAATGTGCAGGTCTGGGATGCTTCCAGCAGGTGGCGCTGTTCAGCTTCAAAAGTTTTGTATCATTATTTGACTGCCAATGAAAGTCAGTTATCAGATTTCAAGATGGTTTAGCGACTGGTCGGATTTTTTCTTTGCACACTTTTGTTAATATTCACATTTCTTTATATTACAAACAATGTAATCTGTAATCATATGAAATGATTTCATCTAAGTTATTAAATTAAGGAAGTTGCGCTTAAGATCTCATTTGCAAGACAGATGTGTACCTGGAAAATAATCCACAATACTGAATAACAGCTGTCTTAAATTATAATATTAAAAAATGAATTGAATCAAAGTATGAAATAAATGTTTTATTAAATAACAAAAATCAGTAATAAAACACACTTGCTCAATTAAAACAAGCGCAAGAGATTTAAAAGTATGTTCCCTAAAATGTCCCAAGGGTATCACACTGTAGATTTTGAAAGTGCGTTGTAAGTTGTTTGATATTATAACTAATAAAATATTGTGACTCAATCATTGGATGCACTGCTTTTTGAGTTACCTGGTTGAGTTACCACCTTACACCAGAAGCATTTGTAACCTGCATCTTCCTACTCTGTCGTCAAGTTGAGTTCCCCCGTCATACATTCCCAAAAGATGACTTGTGTTTGTGTGTGCTTCATAAAGCAGTTAGCAGATCTAATCCCCAAAGTCAAAGAGCACATGTTTTCCAGTGGATACTTAAGCTACAGTGCATACCTCATGTTTTGTGTCTCAAAAGACCTTTAAGTGTAAATAACCCTAAAGAGCCCTTTTAACTATTTAAGGACAGTTCGTCAGGAGTGAAAAACGTGTCTGTGCATTTTCACATTATGCATCTTGTATATGTCCAGTGATTAAATTTAAAAATCCTTTAATGCAAATTATTTAAAACACATGATTGTTCTTATAAGAATCGCAGAATATGTATTTAACCTACTTATGATGGTGCCAAAAGTAGAAAAAAAAATCATTAGGTCTAATTTTAAACTCCTCAGGGAACTGATTAAGCGTTTTTGTGCAGACCTCCTGGAACCTTTCAGGAGCCCTGCTTTGTTTCAAAAAATCAGTAGACATCCTGGCTCTATGAACACCTGTGTAACATCTTATAATGCTGACTTTTCACTTAAAACCACAGTAGGAACGTGAAGCTGAAATATGGACTCGGGGTCAGCTCTGTGGGTTTAAACATATGGCCCCTTAACAAACAGGAATGCCATTCACAGCTGCAGGCTTGTGTAGCAGGTGATGACAAGTCACTCTCCTGTGTCCCTCTGGGGCACAGGAGAGTGACTTGTCACACACGTATCACACATGTATTTGGACATGTATCACCGATGTTCAAAAACATGCCGGGGTTTTATGACAAGAGAAAGAGATGATATAAGGCTTTGTGAATTTATTTATTTTCCCGCTGGGTGTTTTGAGGATATCTGCTTCCTGGGTATCCGACAAGTTATTCCATGTGTCCATTTATCAGTGCTGCATATATCTGTCTGCCCCAGGACAGTCAGTCAGCCAGTCTCTCATCATCACACTCAACACTCTTTGTGTTTGTTTGTTTGTGTGTGTGTGTGTGTGTGTGTGTGTGTGTGTGTGTGTGTGTACATACTTGTGATAAAGAATGGAATAAATCTAAAACAAAACAGTAGTTCTTTGACATTCATGTCACCTCAACAGTAAATGGTTAGAGGAAATAGAAGGTATGCAAGGGATAAGACCTGCTCACTGCACTTAATCTCGCTTATTACATGGTTATTTACTAAAATAAATCAATAAACTGGCATGAAATAGTGATTTTAAAAAGGATTTTGTTTATTTCTTTATTGCTCCTCCAGAGTCTGTGATAAGAAGTGTGTCCATAGCACTGGGCTGCTGCAATAATAGTTTGCTATAAAGAAATAACAGAAATACTGCAGTTGACCAATCAGAATCAACTAACAAAGCCATGTAATAAAATATGAATAACTGCATAATACTACCAGTGTGAATCATTATCTAAGTTTACACCAGGAGTGTAACCAACCTTATATACAAACCTAACTTCTTTCTGAATAACTGACTCTTACAAAGTCTCCTTTTGGCACCACAGTCCTTTAAGCTCTTGTTTTGAAGCACTAGAGCAAATTGCAGGATAGTAGACTGAAGTTTGTATTACCTATTTAATTGTTAAGCGGATGATCAAAGTGCCTCAACTCATTTTAGTGCTCATATTATTAATGTGTGTTTAAAGTTCCATCAGGTGCATTAATACGCCTCAGAGAAAACTAAATTATAGTGGTTCTTTCTTAATGAGTGTTTGTCCTTGTTCATAAATAGAATAAAAGCCATATTAATTATCATACTAATGTGAGTGAAAGACAATCTGCATTCTTCCTCTTTATTCTCTGACTTTGATATCAGCATTCACCATCAGCATATTTGCTGAATGTGCTGAAACTTCAAAGGTTGATGCTCGGTAGGAATGTGCTGTTAAACTGTAAACATTAGGACAGGGCAATAAACCCGGCAGTGCACACAAACACACAGTGTGAGAAGATCATTTCCACGGTTTACACAGCAACAAACCCGTTCCTTTCATGGTGAGTGCGGTCAGTATGTAGTTCCCATGTGACTGAGCCAGAGAGAGGAGGGAGGACTGCTCCAAAAAGTGCAGAAAATGTAATTTTCTTGGATGTTTGAGCACAATGGAATTTGACCCCTGACTTCCATTTACGTTCTATCCGTCTTCGCCATATCAATTCTGGGAAAAAAAAAATGAGCAAGAGAGCTGCAGTCGAAACATGTCAGCTGCCTTTCACATTCGCGGAGGAATGTTGGCGAGTCTTCACAATGTTGTCAGTCAGTGCGCCAGATAAGAGCGCTCAGTTCATAAATAAGATTGATGGCGTTGCATACCACCAGTTCCTGCTCTGTGTTTTCCCATACAAGCTTCCCTGTCAAAAGCATCCGTACTATCTCACCAGCTCATATCCTCTCTGTCCGAGTCCAGGCATGCTTCAGTGTTTTCTTTTTTTAAAACATATTCCCCATCCCCTTATCAAACCGCAGGATACAGTCTACCTTTGTTTGCTCAGATATGAGTAAGAAAGGGCAAATGTTTCAAAGCTGGCACACAAAATTAACCATAAATCATTGGTTGAGTGCATTTAATGGACAACTTTAAATTGATTGTTTAGTGGCCCTAAAATGCCACTCAGTTAATTTATTAGAAATGTGAAAAAGTCTTATTGACTTTGAGATACTTTGGAACAAAAGGAACAAGAAAATCCACAGTTAAAATAATACAGGAATATAATGCTATCAACTAATGGTTTGACATCAACTTAATATAAATAATGTTTTATTTATTCAAGTTAACTAAACTTAAAATTTCAACTATTTATATTCAGAACCCCTCAGAACTTATAAACATGAGTAAACTTAGAAATTCTAAAAAAAAGTCTTTTTTACATGCTGTGAATGTAATAGAAAGGTGCCCTCACACTCTCTTACTGGCGACATTTCAACCCAACACTGGTTTATTTGTCTGAGGATGACTTTGGGTCGAAACAACGCTAACAGGAGCATAATGGAGCTTTGATTCAAGTGTGAAGCTGCTTTTCAGTGAAATAGCTTGTTATTTCTTTATATTCAGCTTTAATCCCCCTTAGGTTCTAGTGCACACTTTATTTCCCCTCAACCACAGTAAGAAATTGTGATCTGGTACTTGCAGAGACGTTCACTGTCTGATGTCTTCTCTCCACAGAGTGTTGGTGAGGTTCAGTGTTTTGCTTGAGGACACTTCAGCATCAAGGACTATTTGGCAAAGCTGTGAAATCACCAGTGATGGAAGTAAGTCTAGGAATGTTGTATGCATACAACTTTCCAGTAAGGTATGCTTTATGAAGGGTTTATAGACTGCAATTAATCACTTAATAACTGATTAATAAACAATGCACCAATGCTTTGTCAGTTCTAAGCATTAAGAAGACCAAATTTTGGGTTGCCATGTTGTGTCTACAATGAAATTATACAGTTGCTCAGTTCTCATGGATTTCTCAAGTCTCAAGTCAAAAATGTTAATATGTTATTAATAACAGTCCAATATGTAGCATTGTGGGAAAATATGGAGGAAAATATTGTTGGGTCTCATTCCCAGGATGTGAAATATGAATGTTTTTGGTTGGTAAAGTGTCCTGAGCATCACGTCAAAATAATGAGAAAATAAAAAGTTGCCAGAGGAGGGTGGGTCTCTGCAGATGCAGAGAATGATGAGCTGGATTATTTTTGTATGAGTCTATGCATTGTTTCAGGGGTGGGGTGGAAAGGAATCCTGTTTAATTTGCCTTTAAGTGTGCAGTTGTGTGTCTAAATAGGTTAATAAATGGATTTTGGTTGAGATCATCTGCAGCCCTTCTTTAGGAATAAGGTATAATATTGGTATTTTTACAACCCAGCAAAGTTTGTCATTGTTGACAGCTTATATCTGGTCTCTAAGCAAAGCATCAGCTACAACATAAATCCCCTTTATAAAGGGTGCCTTATTAGAAAGCATTTATTGTATAAATATATTAAATGTTGTCAATACACCAATTCAACCAAGATAGCCAGAAACATTTGCTGAAAAAGTAAAGCGAGCAAGTAAAAAAGCCAAACAAAACATATCCTCCAGGTTTCACTACTTATCGGCTCAACTCCACATTTTTCACTTAAAATGTGTGAAATCATTTCAACCACGGCCATATTTTATACTTCACACAGATGTTGCGCACAGCAGGATGACTGTTGAATCATGTGAGTGGACGCTGATGACACCATAATGTTCACTGTCATTGTCATTGTCCTCCTGCATTGTGAAGTCTCATTGTCACCGCTGCTCAACCGCCCCAAACTGGTATACAAGTCGATATCTGTTGCTCTGTTGTGTGTGTGTGTGTGTGTGTGTGTGTGTGTGTGTGTGTGTGTGTGTGTGTGTGTGTGTGAGGGAGAGAGAAAGATCCTCCGTGAAACAGACACCACATAACAGAGCTCTCCATTCTCTCATCTTCATATCCAGTGGCACGTCCTGAAATAGTCCATAAACACCTCTGGGTGTGAGTTAAATCGGAGGCAATAAAGGCACTGAGGAATGCAGCACATGTTAGCAAAGGTGGATTGCAGTCGGCACGCAGGAATTTCAAATGGCTACAGCGGCTAATCTGGGAGAAACCTGTCTTTGTCACTTACAGGGTTACGTGTCCCTATGAGAATGTGATCTATGTCAAGCATGCTCTTCATGGCAAGAAGAGAACAAGAGAGCAGGCCACCCGAGAAAGCTGAACCCAAAAGAATGCAGCTCTGGTATTCATTAATGAAGAGCACTCGTTTTCTCTCTGTGGAGGAACGAGAGGACGGGAATGAGGAGATAGAGTGACAATGAGAAAGAGAAGAGGGAGTGAAACAGGAGGAGAAAATTCACAGTGTTTACCAGAATAACTGATGGGAATATTTGAGATAATATGGTGCCATTTTACAACAATAATACAATAATTAATGTTAAGATTTAGGTTATAAACACTTAATAAATCATTAACAGTCATAAATAGGGTTTTGAAGTTGGTAACAATCTGGATGGTCCTTCTCTTCATGTCATCATGACGTCCATGATGTCCAAGAAGAATCTGAAATGTGGACCTGTCAGACCAAAGCGCACTTTTCAACTTTGCATCAGTCCATTTTAGATGAGCTCAGACCCACAGAGGTCTGTGGTGTTTTGGATGTTGTTGATATATGGCTTTTGCATTGCTATCTGAAGTCAAAGGTCTGAAGCCAAAGGTCTCTTTATCCCCTATATGCACAGGTTTCTCTGAATTCTCTGAATGTTTTCGTGATATTATAGACTGTAGGTGGCGAAATCACAAAATTACTTTTCTACAGTTTTATGTTGATAAACGTTGTTTTTAAACTGTTGAATTATCGCCCACGCAGTTTTTCACAGGGTGGTGAACCTCCCCCCATCCACGCTTGTGAATGACTGAGCCTTTTAATACCCAATTATGATACAATCAGCTGTTATAACCTGTAACAGCTAGCTAATGTGTTATAACAAGTCATTAATAGTTATAAAGTGTTTACAACCAATTAATAACCTAATTATAAACCATTAATGACTCATTTATAAGGGCATTCTTATTGTAAAGTGGTACTGATAATCTTTATAACAGCAAACAAAAAATAAGTCAGATATTTTATGCCAAGAATAAACTCATATTTAAATGACACAATTCACAAGTCAGTTAATGTATATTAGAATATTTTATTGCTTTATGAAATGTTGCATGAATTCAACTGTAAAAACCTTCATATTGTTTGAAGTTCACAGAAATGTCTGTTTGAAGTCAACACTTGGTTGGTTGTGTACAGCTTGACATGACCGTGATTGTCGGCACATAACTTACAACAAACATACATAAACTCTTTGGCGTCCTGCTCAGAGCACTATTATATCTAAAATAACAATACAAACATCTGTATAAAATATATAATAATAATAATATAATAATAATTAACCTGTTTGTTAGTTCAAAGCTCACAGTAAACAAAACAAAAAAAAAAAAAAAAGAAAAGAAAAACCAAACACGATGTAGTTTTCAACTTTTATCCCTCAGTGGTGACCAAACCAGCTGAATCACCACGTCAGGAAACACACTCACATACTGTAATAATCACACATGCAAACATACTTATCAGAGATAAAGCAACAGAGGATGAAATCAACACCATGATGCAACACCCTCCAAAATTACAAAACAAACCAGGGTTTGTGTCAGTTTGGCAAAAATAAAAACCACCAAATTGTCTTTTATTTATATATGATGCACCTGACTGTTCACACACCTCTATAAGCCTCTGCAGACCAGCTACTCGGGCTTAAGAAACATGGACAGCAAGAGCATTTAAATCAGCAGTGTTTCATGAGTTATCAGCTTAAATTATTGTGTTCCAAAGAGATAAGATCCATGTGATGGGAATGAGGTTACTCAGATCGACGCCACATTTTCTGAGGGGAGGAAGAGGAGGGGAATGCAGGTCACATAGATAACCTTTAATTGAATATTTATCTAAGAGCATGAGGCTTAAGTTAATATTTGGGGAATGTGGAAACCAGATAAGATAAATATGCAGCTTCTTAATTCACTGGATTTAAAAAGGAGATAAAGGGGGGGAGAAAAAGCAGCAATTATATATATTTATATAAATACTTTGGCATACACTCTCTTGAGAACATGTTGCTTTATTACAATCCACAATACTGTCCGAGTACCTCAGAAGATTCATCTTTTCTCTCCCGGCCGGACAAACTGCCTGCAGCTGTCCAAGCTTAGAGAGAGTAAGTGAGTCGGAGCACAGCTCTGTCTCTAAAATGTGAAAACAGTCCTTTTTTTTTTTTTTTTCTCGTGCATTGGCCTCTTTCCACGACATTCTTGCATCCAATATTTAATCCGCTCTCTATTCAAAGACTTGCACTCTTCACAGATTCTCAAACTCCTCTCAGTTCTCTAAATGAAGATTTCCACTGCCTCTGACTCCAGCTCATCCAGGCCTCTGAACGGGTTTAATAGCAACTTCTTAGGCGCTGTCTTGTCTGGAAAAGAAAGAAAGAAGAGAGGGTGAATAATTATATAAATGTTTTAAGGCTCAAACAGTGGAAAAATGTCCCAGATATAGCTCAACTATCACTGACTAAAGGTTAATAGAGATTTTCCACAGTCAAACAGACCATTCTGCTAAATGTGCTCAGTCAACAGATCCACATTATTTCCTAACCATGCACATTCCTCCAGGCCCACATTATGAACCATGACCTGGACAGATGGTATCTGATTGGCCGGTTAAGCGGCAGCATGGTTAATCAATGTGAACGTCCATGAAGTCGAGGTCCAAAACTAGAAGAGAGCACTTAAATGCTGCTTGTGTGTGTGCCTGTTTTGTTAAGCTCAATCATTTAACAGTAGAGTTTTATTGGATTATAGAGCTCAACAGTGACTGCCCACTTTTTAAAAGTGAATTTCCCAGTCATTCACTCAATTGACGTTTCTCTTCATATGAAGTGAGTTTTAAGATGGCTTGGTTCCACACTGGTTATAGCCGTGTGATTGGATCTGATTCTAACTGGATGTAAAAATATGAAAATTGCCTTTTTCATTCCCCAAAAGTCTTTATTTTTCATGTATTTATATATTTAAATATTTATTTCTGCATTCTTTTGTCCTTCATACAATGCATCCCATAAACCATTGCTTTATTGCTTAAATTTAATGTTATTATACTTTTTATATTGTTAATAACTTTATATTATTGTGTGTATTTATGTTACATTCACAGCAGCATAACTATATGATTCAATTCATGTTAGGTAATGTTAGCCACATTACTAGCCATTAGCGAGTTCTGTAAACACATCAATAGTAACAGAGCTCCTGTTAAACTTTAGGCTTGTGGGTAATGTAGTACTTCTCAATGACATTGCGAATAAAACATGTTTTTAGGTCAGACTCGTGGCTTCTACAGGAGCACATACCATCATTTCACAGTCTCATAGCTCATGATAAATCCACATCGATGGCTACAACATTATGGTTAATAATCAAAATCCTCGTTGCAGAATATTAATGGGATTTCCACTCGCAGAGCCTCACTGTTGAGCTCTTTTGGCCCCTCGCACAACAAACCCACTCATGCATATTTGATAGATCACTCACCACTGTTGAGCTTAGTTTTGCTGGCAGCCTCTTTGGCTTTGGCTCCCTCCACCTGCCGTTCTAGCGTTCCAGGTTCGGACTGAGCTGAGAACTGACGGTTTGGCAACGTCTGATCATCTGAGAGGCTCTTACCTAAAAGACGACATCGCGAAAAAATGTCAGCAGTGCTTCCAACTCTCAGAAAATCGTATACTTCTCTGACTTTTTAGCAGATTGCACCAGATCTAGAGAAGTGTGTTTGAGCAGAATATACAGTGCTTGTAATGTAAGAAGCGTAGTAGCTGCTTGGGCTCAGTACCACTCAAGTTAATTATTAAAAAAGGCAATATTATGCTCCTCACCTCTACTCTTTGTAGTGCTGCTGGTGGTGCTGATGGAGGGGGTGGAGGAAGCGGGTCGGAGTGACGCCCCCGCTGTGTTCAGGAGGTTTGTGCGGGGACTTTGCTCATCCTTACGCCCCTGGTCCTGGTGCAGCCGTTGGTTCAGGATCTTGATCACAGCGTCCTTTTCCAAGATCTGAGCGTAAAGAGCCCGGATCCTGATACAAAACAGAAACAAGAAGAAAACGCGTCAGATAACGGAAAAAACTTCATGGTTTGTAGAGGAAATTCTTTGACATCAAGAGAGTTTAATAATAGATATTCACCTGTTCTCCATCTCCTGATTCCTGTAGTCAGCGACTGGCAGGTCCTCGTTGAAGCTGTTGTTCGAGGAGTGGCAGGGCGAGTGGTTAATGATGGTGGTGTCCCTGCAATGGAAAAGACATCGTCCTGGGCTTAACTCAAATTCAAATGAGCTTCAAAATACAGCTAATATCAAACAAAAGTCGAGCCCCAGCGATGCTTACCTCTGTGCAGCGGCAGTGGCAGCCACCTCCATCGCAAACTGCCTCATGGTGCTCTCCTCCAGGTACTTCTGCTCCCAGCGCACCATGTCGGCCTCAAGGGCCAGGATTCGCTCCTCACGCTCCCGCAGGCGCTCTTGGAGGGAGCTCATGGTCACTCCGGGTGGCTGGGACTGCCTCTGAGGTGAAGGAGGAAACAGATGATGAAGTGGGGTTGTATGAAATATTTACTAACAGTGAAAATTTTCTAAATATAACATACACTTAAACTGACCCTGGGCGTATCATCCATTTAATCAAGGTCACATATTGTAGTAGCATCAGATTTTTTTTTTTTTCAGGATATTTACCTGTTGTGCTCTCAGACTCCTCAGCTCCTGCTCTAGTCTTGTCCTCAGCTTCATCTCCAGGCTCTCCCTCTTCTCGCAGGTGGACTGTAGCTGAGCCAGCGCGCTCTGAAGCCTCTCCACCTTCTCCACGTACGCCCTCTTTCTCCTCAACTCCTCCTCGAGCTGGCGACCCCGTCCCCTTGCCGCCTCCAGGGCCTCCTCGAGCCGCTTCGCTTTGGTGCTCTGCTCCTCTGCCGTGGTTCGCAACCGCTGCAGCTCCCGCTCCACGCGTTCCCGCTCGAAATTCTGCTCCTCATCTGAAGCAAAGGAGAAATAAAAGGTGGCCAGGTTAATTGCATGACCTCAATGCATAGTAGTTAGTGTTGAATAAAAAAACAAGACAGGTGCTTGAAGATGAAATGCAAAGTCATTACAAATCTGCACAAGCTTCTTTCTCCAAAAAAATGGGTCTATCCCTAATTTCTGCCTCCTGAGTCCAGCCCCAGTAATGAGCAGCAGCGTTGCTACATGGTGGCCAGTGTTCCTCATTTAGCGAAGCACTCCTGGAATGCTGAGAGGAGGAAGGAGGGGGAGGAAGGGGGGAGAAAGCCGCCCTATCCCTTTGACCCACATAGCACAGAGCATTCCTCATCAAGACCATACAAACACCAGTGCTCTGCTTGAGTCCAGTTCCTTAAACAGTCAACATAAATCTCACTAACAACAGGTGGGGGAACCTCATTTCCACCACTTCCACTGCCGCTCTGTGATTTAGGGCGTTCGTTTCCCTTTGCATGGAGGTGTGTGGATTGAATTCCCTATTATTAAGCCTTCTTACCAAATAAGCCGAGGTTATGCAAGTGAAATTCCTGCACTTAGCTACAGACAGAGCCCCATGCTATGCTACGATCCAACCAAGCATGTTGATTACAAAGGAAGATGTAACAGAGAGGAGTGACATACTTACTTTGTTCAAGCAGTTTCGCCATGATGTGCTGGTTATGGTCGGCTGCTTCTACTTCTTTTGCAACATGTGTTCTGGCATTCTCCAAGTTTTCTGCAACACAATAAAGTTTTAAAATTAGACCACGCCATAAAAATACTTCTATGTGGTGATGTGCTGCCAGGATTTTGACTCAGACTGAGAAACATTACCACATCTCACAGATTCTGGCTTTCTTGCACTGGTTGCCTGTTGCTTTTAGAGTTGAAGTTAAGATATTACTAGTGTCTTAAAAAAGCCCTGAGAGGCCGGACTCCAAGGAATTTAGCAGATCTTTAAGTGCCCTGTGTCCCTCCCTCAGAGTTTCTGCAAGTTTCATGTTAAAGTTAAAGACTTTTTTAGGCCATTATGAATGCAATTTAAGACCAGTTACACATCCATAGTGGCAAAACATACAGCTATGAAGTAAAACTGTGCCAGAATTACTTGCTAAGTAATTGTTTATGTTTTTATGACTTCCTACGCATCTGCATTTGTACCAAAAGTTTCTAATTTGAGTGTTTTCTTGCACAAACTGTTTTGACTGTTCTCAAGCCAGAGCTCGCTGAACTTGCACTTACCCATATTTGACTAACTGGGTCTCAGATAAATTCTGACTGGGCTGCACAGTTTGCATTAGTGGTTGCTGGTGCCATGCCGGTTTTGTTTTGCAGTGGTTACAGCATGATCAATACAAATCTTTCTAGCACATTTAAAAACAAGACTGAAGTTAGTGCATCTTTATAAAAGTAACATTAACTTTTAAACACTTAACTATTTTTTAAGACCTGTCAAAAGAACATTTTTTAAGGACCTGCGGAAACCCTGCTTCCTGCTCCCTGATGCATCATAGCTGAATGTTCCTGTGTCCAGATTTTTACTTAAAGGGGATGGAGCCTTGGTTGTCAGGAGCAAACTTTGCAAACTCTGTTTCACCTTTTAAACTGCTTTAAAAAAAACAGTTAAAAATGGCTTTCATTGATTTCATTCATTGATTTTTTTACTCTTGTTGTGTTTTACAGTGTGTTCAGTTTCGGTTTGTTTTCTTTTTGTTTAAATTCTGTTCTATTTTTACTGTAAGGCACTTGGTAACTGTGTTGTGAGAAGTGTCTGGTGGCAGTAGTCCATACCTCTGAGGTCTCTGTTGAAATCCTGCAGCCTCCTGATCTCGGCCACTAGCCTCCTCCTCAGCGTCTGCTCCAGGTTCTCCCTCTTAGTGCTGCCCTGCATCAGTGTCTCGTAGGCCTCAGAGATGCGCTGGATCTCCTGCTCCAACTGGAAAAAAAGAAGGAAAAGAAGGAAAAGAGGAGGAGATGGGATGAGGATTGGAGGAGAGGAAGAAAGGAGGACAGAAAAAGGAGAGGAAGAATTTTTGGTTAACCTACTTCACATGCCAGGGAGGAGCTGGAATGTGGATTCATGTTGTTATAGTACACAGAGAGATATATATATGATACATATGGGTACATATGCGACTGTGTGTATACAGTACACTCAGTGTGTGTGTGTTTGTGTGTGGTATAATTGTGAGAAGGAATTCAAGCCCGCACCACTCCCTGTGAGACTGATTTATATCTACATTCCTGAGGGCTGATAGCTCCAGTTCCAGGTGTGTGAGCGCACAAGAGCGTGCATTTACACAACGCACTATAAAGTACAAGTTAGACACACACACACACACACACACACACACACACACACACACACACACACACACACACACACACACACAGGTCCGGGAAGGCTGCCAGTGGAGGGAAGGTGTGCATGCCTGTGCCTGGGTTGTGGAAACGGCAAAGAGAAACCCACCATTATAGCAGTCACACAGGCATGTTTACCCAGGGCTGCGGCCTGACGGAGAAAACTTTCCAACCCCGGCAATTATCATTCTTTAAGGCTGAGACAAGGCAAGAACCATGTGACATAACTCCAGCAGAGTGGAGTGGATTTTACACAGATTGGCTGAGGTGTCAAATGTCTCTAAATACTGTTTCCACCACGTTGAACTAGAAAATATCAGATTTTTAGGCCTGTTTGGTGAGAGAGTCACTTGTGAACGTGTTGCATTGTTGTTGTTGTTTTTTCACTTTCTCAGTCGGGCAAGAAATCTGCTTGCCCAAAGTCAAAATTTACTTGCCCCCACACAAATAGTTTAATCTATTTCTCATCAAATAACAACAAAGACCATAATTAATTGTCATGTTTAATATATGGCTGCAAGTCCAAGTTGGTGTCTTTAAATGTCTTGTTTTGTGAGTCCAAAACCCAAAGATATTCAGTTAAATATGATAATGAAGAGAAAGGGGCAGCAAATCTCCATATTTGAGAGCAATGTCTGCCATTAAATCGTTGACTATTTTTCTGTCAAATGAGTCATTGAGGATCTAGTTTAATCTTTGTTTACTAAAAGGATCAAAACAAGGACACAGTATGTCATGGATGCAGAGCAACAAACATTCTTGCATTTGTGACAATCCCCCCCTCCTTCTCCCCAGAGATCGACTCATTAACTGTGTGTGTCAAGTTGGAAGCCCTACAAAAACTAGATGTTTAATTCTTTTTTATCACTTGCCCAATCAGACAAGTGAGTTGCCAGATTTACTCGCCTGATATGACATTTTATTTGTCCCGAGCAAGTGTGAAAGCCTTATTTGTGAGCCTAAATAAAGTGAGAAAGTGAAAAAACAGAAGTCCTGTTTGGTGGAAAAACAAAAGAGAGCTTTCACTTTTTACCCAGCAGCCCACACCACCTGCCATGGACCCCCACCCCAACCCCCCCCATCAGCTGTGCGTGCAGGTCACAACCCAATCAACTGCTGTCTGACAAACCATAGATTACGCTGAAAATCTATGGCCTCCCTGGAACTAAAGCACAAACACACACACACACACACATACACTCTCTGGCCTCCACCAGGTCATCTCCACAATGAAAGGAGTGTGTAAACACAGTAGCGAGCTGTGACCTCTGTTTGTGCCTCTGTGGTATGGAAGACAGCAGCTGCTGATCTCATCTGTCCCGTCCAGATGAGGGAGTGTGCGTGGAGTTGGATGTCGGGGAGACAACTGTTGACTGGGGTTGTGTTTCATAGACAGGTGGCTGCGGTGGAGGATGTTGTCTGGCTTTCTTTCTAAATTCACTAAATTGTATATCCCATATTTAAAGCAGCAATATGTGAGTTCTGCCACTAGGGGTCTATCTCACATAAAAACAATAACAAAAGACTTAGTTTGATGACGTGAATTGGCGTGGGATTGTTGAAGTTGTTGTCTTACATTTTAAACAACCACCATAGCTGATGAAAATCTGTCTGACGTAACTCAGGCAGAAATCCTGCTCATGGACGATGCTATATTTAAATTTCACACGCATTAGATAGAGATGTGCTGATCAACTTTTTTTCAGTTTCGAGCCAATTCAGATATCTGAATTTGGATATCTGCCAATGAAAATACTATTCTCATACCAGCGCTCTACTTACTATTGACTTACTATTACTATTATTATAGTTATTAGTAGTTGTGGTAAGATTTCATGAGGCTGAAACTGTATGGAAAGCTTGTGTAGTAATGTAAATTGTGCAAATTAGGATCTTGTAAGTAAAAAATGAACTAAATATACAACATATATCTAGCGTTTGAAGACATTTTAATGCAGAAATGTTACAAATTGTAGCTTAAAAGACTCCCTTTGGGCAGAAAAGTGAGTGGTGAAGGTGTGACAACAACTTGTGAAATATAAAATATCTGGCTTTAAGTTTGGATTTTCTTACTCCTTCAACAAGACAAGAAAAATTAAGATTTTCTTTCGTGGATTTCCTCCTCTTACCTTCTGAATACGGCCAGTCTTCTCCCTGTGTGCCTCTAGCTCTTGCCTCAGCCTCTCATTCTCCATCAGCAGCAGCTCCACCTGGTTGGGCTCCTCCAGGCCAGCAGGGGGCAGGCTGTTGAATGTGCTGTAGCAGGGGACTTCTGCTGGTTGACTTGACTGGACATACCTATGAGAGGGAGATTGTTTATTTAAAAAAAAGCTCATATCTTCATTATCTATCTAAATTTGTGGCTTGAAAGGTTTGGGGCAGCTATCTGGAGTTAAAACTGTGAGTCTGTTCCTGTCTATCAGCAAGCAGACAGGCTGACTCCAGTGTGGAGAATGCAAAAACCTATATGAGGAACATACTTTTGTAAAAACCATCACAAGCATGTGAGACTCTCCTGTTCCAGTATGCCAGGCATTACAAAACCTACAGGGCTGGACTTGTTTTCCTCTAAGTATTTCAAGAAGGAAATGTGAAGCGGTACGCAGGCTGTGGTGTGACTCACATCGATAAGTATGTGTTTACGCATGTGAAACACAATGATGAGTCCTAGAAGGTGATTACAAGGCTGGCTCTCATACAAAAACTACACCACATTAAATGATGTCATGTTAAAATAGTTTTACAAACATGCAGACATGATCATGTCCTCTAGAGCTGTACCTGTGCTGCTGTGCCTGCATTGGCTCCTGGACCTGGTGGGGGATAAATCCTTGGCCCTGGATGGGGGCAGAGTACTCCGGAGGTGGGCTGCGTTTGTCCAGGGTCTGTCCTGTGCTCTGGAGGCCTGGTGGTGTGTAGTAAGGCAGCTCGGGGTAGCTGTGAGAGGTGCTCTTGAGGGCCTCTGCTTTAGCAGCTGCATTGTTCCTCTCCAGAGAGATCTGCATGCGATGCTCGCTGAGCGACCGCACATGGCCACACTTCAGATCCATCAGGTCTGCCTCTTCGTGAAAGGCCCCCTCATGCAGGAGAGCCCCCTCATGGAGCTGCCTGATGGGGCCTGTAGGCGCCCAGTGAGAGGCCAGATACTGAGAGTGCGCCTTGGCCTGCTCATAAGTCGGCAGCTCTTCACCGTGCAGCTGGTAGAGCTGGTAACCACTCTCTGAGTGGTGGTAGTCCCCCTGGTGCTCCTGACCCTGCGGCTCCTGCCTCGCAGAGAGCTGTGGGAATGGAGGGTCCTCCTGGGTGAGGCTCTCCAGAGATGATCGTGGGCTCCTGCCCATCTCGCCTCCACTGCTGGGTCCACTGTTGCTGCCACTGCCTCCACGCAGGGCCTGCTGCTGGATGGCCAATAAGGTGCGTGTGTCTGTGGGGTTTCCATAGCGGAGCTGCTCCTGGATGAGACGGTGCAGGACCGTGCCAGACGGCTCTTCAGTGGACGACATATCGCTGCTTTGTGTACGTTGCTATCTTCCCTAAAGACTAGTTGACTTCTTGATTTTAAGGTACTTAAATAAATCAGCTGTTAACCTGGAACAGAACAGAAAATACAATGAGTTCACACATGTATAACACAAGACGATACATAAATTAAATAGACAGATGCTACTAACTCACCGTGGTCCATAAAATGTCAGAAAATGATGAAAAATTTTGATTACTGGGCCCACAACCCAAATATTTAGTTTACTGTTATAGAAGACTAAAGAAACCATAAAATATTCATATTTGAAAAGCTGAAAATATATTTTAAACAATTAATCTATTATCAAAATAATTGCTGATTACTTTAATTGTTGACGAGTAATCGATTAATCAACTAATCACCTCATCGACTAATCATTGCAGCTCCAATTAGCTTTGCTAAAAGATGCAACTCATCTGCTCCTCTTTTCAGAAAATACAAACATCTATCTTTTTTAAACATGAATACATTCCCTACTTGTGTGTTTCTGTATAAATATGTAGGCCTCAGACAACATTCGCTCATATTCTACATGACGCTCTACTCCTCCATATTGTCTGACTTCCCTTAACCCAAACACACTGGAAATACAAAGGAACATCTCTTTGGAACAATATGCCTCCATCACTATAATCAACATCTGCATTATAATTATTAAAAAAAACTTCTGAAAAGTTCTCTAAGTAGTAAATATTTAGCATCTCAACTTGTAAACATATACATCATATCACATGTATTACTGCTCAGGCTTGACACTTTTGTTGAAGTATGACTATTGTTATTTATATGGGGGGGGGGTATCTTCATCAGCCTTTTTTGGCTTTCAACCAGCACAGCTCCTCTTCATACTTTTTATTGTTCTCAGTGCCTTTTAAATGTATTCATTCATATGAATACATGTGCAAATCAGCTAAACTTACTTTTTAAACACTTTCATGCAGAAATCAGGCTGTGCATGTCTTTGCAACGACAGTAAAACTTGCAACGCTGACTATAATATCATGCAAACATTTCATTTGCTATAAAACTCAATAAATCTCTCTGATAACTGTATAGAAACAGTGCAGCCTTCAGTCTACTTTAGCAAACAGCGACAACACAGAGATGTGGAGGCATTTTCCACCGCAGCTCTAAATGCATGCGCCAAAAATTCCAATCTCACGGGGGAGCAAAAGCGCACAAAACCGCATTGTAAAATAACTTCATCTTTGCTCTCAGAGCACATTAATCGAGTTTAAAACATTACCAACATCCTTTAATTCCATCCCAACACACCACACCATCATAACTTTCAACTTGAAGTTCCACCATAGCAACTTAATTTATATTTACGCTCGTTTTTCTGTTGTTTTAGAGGCAGAAAAAGACGCTCTCTTCTTACCAGCTCACGCTCTCATCGTAACGAAACGCTGTTCTCGACCTCGTTTAGTAAAATTCAGAGTAAATCCACTGTTTCCAGGAGTTTTTTCGAGTCAAACGTGTCTCATGTTGCTCCCCCCGGACGGGCTGCCTCCTCTGCGCTCCTCTCTTGCTGTGAAATGATTGTGGAGAGAGCAGGCGGCGATAATAAGTAACCGAGGAGGGACTGAGGTCGGAATGCCAGGAATGTAAAACGCGAGGTCCCTCTGGGATCAAAAGCGTAAAACCACACGGGAGGGAGGGGGAGGAGATAAGGGAGGCTGCAATGAGCTTTATCCTTACCAATGAGGAGTTAAAAAAGAAATATAGGATACAGCATTTGGGCAGTGAGTGAATGTGTTTGGGAGTAAATGCGCTCATGATCAGTGGAAAGGCAAATCTGGCACAAACTCTCCCTCCTGCCAGACTTTACAGGAGTTTTCAGCGGCTGTATCATAGTGCTTTTACTGTTTTTTGTGTCACTCATTCAGAGGTGGAAGAATAAGAAGTAAAAGTTGAAATGTCATTAATTCAGTAACAATCCTGTTTTCCAAATTGCAAACTGAAGTTAAAGTGCATAAATATCAGCAACAAGATGTACTTAAAGTATCAAAGGTAAAAGTACCCAATATGTAAATTGACTTAAGTCAAAATTATATATGATTCCTGGAATCTGGACCATTATTATCCCTTAATATTTTATAATCTGGGCACAAATGGGTGAGTAGGTACCCAATAAATTCAGTCCCATAGATTGTCCCTGCCATGTCAGTTTAGCTGTTACTATAAACAATAATAACTAGTACAGCAGTGATGGTTGATAGCTATCAAAAAACAAAGCATTTCAGTATTTTTTAAAAAATACACAATAATTTAAGCCTTATACAGTCTTAAATATGATTTTGACAGATCTTAAACAATGAATTAATTAATTTAAAATGATTGAAACATTAATGTTTCTTTTATGAGGTTGCATTAATCTCAGTCTCATTTTTAAATGTAAGTGTTTTTTGGTACAAAAAAAACAAACAAAAAAATTGTACTGATAATGCCATAACAACTATGAAACAAAACGTACATGGACTCTAATTTTCCTTCACATCCATTGTACTTTTGTTCAGTATGGACAGTGTAGGGATAGTATGGATAATCTTATTGAATTTGTTGGTTAAATGAACTACGTGGCCTTTTTTTTATAAAATACTATTAATGACACCATTGACCATTAAGTGAACTGCAGTCAGCATTTTGAGGCACAAGCAAATATCCCTTAATCTCTGTTTCCTGCCCAGAGACTACAGATGAAAATTAGCTTATAATATTTCTCTCTGGAGTGTAAGAGTTGAAATATAACAAGGCATGACATGGAAATACTCGGGTAAAGTACATGTGTTTACTTTCCACCACTGACTTTATTAAGTGTGACTGAAATGTGTAATTCTGGAGAGGAACTGAAGTTATTTGCATGCACTGCAGGACACAGGATAAGTAAAAACTCTTGTCTGTGCAAGTGTGTTAATGCTGTGCATGCTTTGTGTGTCCCTGTGGTGTGTGTGTGTGAGTGTGGCAGCTGTCCCCTGGAATCTGAGGTCCGTGTACGCCCCATTACTACAAACACAGTGGCTCTTTGTGCCCAACATCACACTACATGGTGCAGAACAGAGGCTGGAGAATGCCAGACATGGGCACCACTCCTCCTGCTGATTTACAGGTTCAAATCTCAAACATGCAACATGGGGTTGTCCTCCTGCTGGGACCAGGTCACACACAGAATCACAAGATATATAGATGCATCTAGTTAAACCTCCCCCCATCTACAAATTAGGCCATTTAATTGTTCACTTTCTTTTTGTGTCTTCTCCAAATGATAGACCACAACACTTTTTCACACGTGCCTATTTTTGTTCCCATGATGAGATACACTTCCAGCCTCGAGGGAAAGCAAATCTTTATGACAGGCTTTATTTCTGTCCAAGCCAAAAGACAAGACAGAGCTATTTATTACCTGCTCGCCGCTATATTGAGGACTTTAGTCAGGGACTCTGACTTTTACTGTGGGCCCTTTAAATAGCAGAGATTTTAGTCATAACAGACAGATCATGTCTTTGGGCAGTGGAGGGAAAGAAAGAAAGGAACAGGGAGGGTTACAGATGCTGTCCTGCTTCTGCATAATCCACATTTTCCCTCCAAAAGGCTACAGCAGAAAAAGCCCCTCTCCTCCTTAGGTTCAGTTGCTACGCCTGTCAAGCATTCTCGTTCTGTACATATTTTTAGTTTACAGTGATAAGGGTGGCAAATTCAACATCAAAACTGGCAGTAATTTTTGAAACATCAAAAAGGTCACCAATTCCACAGAGAAGTGAACAAAAGGAGTTTCTCATTTCTAGCTGACGATCGTGAAATTTCTTGCAGAAAATGCTGACTCCCGCTAGCAGATTTCAAATGTAGCTAGCTAATGTAAGATAATGCTAGTCAGCTGAGGAGTCATTTATGTTGAAGATGGTCAGCAGAGAGACTAACTGAACCACGATCGCCTCAGGAAGAGAGCCTGTATAAGAACTAAAAGACCAATCCACATCCTCTTCCTCAAACCCCTCACATATGATCCTAATTTAACCCCTGGGAATAAACCGAGTTTGGAGAATGCAGTATCCAACACAAGTTTGGCTGGAGGTAGTAAGCTAGTTAGCCATACATGCTAACTTTGATGTATATCAAGCTTGCAATGTAATGTTAGCTAGCTGTCTTGCTTTCTCCTCACCTGACCTCTGAAATGTTCTGGTTAAGTCAGGAACTTTATGACATCATGCTCATCGGAATATATTTCCGTGTCATGTTTATACAAAATTACATTCAATTCAAAAGTGTGTTACAAGCACTTTAGCAGTGTGTGTTTTGTGTGGCAGTAACGATGTCACTATAAAGTGGCTGATTGCTAACGTTAGCTGATGTCTTACGGTAGCTAATGGATTAACGATCAGCCAGATTCCCTACATTTATATGACTTGCAGTACGACATTTGAGTTTCCCACCCTGAATGTGACTTTAGAGGAAAATGTGTGAATATGACAAATGCACACTGCTTCAACATGTACAAAGCCTGACAGGCCTGCACTGCCTGGTTACTGTTGCTAATCTATGATTGGACAGTTGCTGTTCAGAGGACGAGCTTGGCAATGGGTCAATTGCAAACTAACTGAATCGCCGCAGAAATGGGTGCAATCAAAGCAGGCCACAGTCATTGATTGTTGTGGAGTATTTGGCCACTGGCCTCAGGCTGATTATCTCATCAGACCAAAAAATCTATAGGCCCAATGAGTTTGTATTGAACTGCAACTGCTGATGGTATGTGTCCAAACTCATCTCTCTGGCTCTCTCACCCTCCTTAATTAAACACACTCTCTCACACACACACATTCCCGTCATGTCTCAGATGCTGCGTATTCTTAAACAGGCTCTTTCTTTAAAAACCATGCAGACCCGGCGTCTCTGTGGGCGTCACTCGCAAGGAGGCGACTGGTCAGCAAAGTGGAACATGTTTGCATTTCAGATCCACACTGTGAAGCAGGACAGTCTCCACCTTTTTAAAAGTCTGCTCATGTCATTTAACACCACCTCACGACTTCCTCTACTCCCTCCCTGTGTGTGTGTGTGTGTGTGTGTGTGTGTGTGTGTGTGTGTGTGTCTCTGTTGGTGGACAACGCCTCTGGCCATTTTGTCCTCCATTGTACCACACTTCCTGTGAACTTCCAGAGGAATGCAGGCCTGACCCTTTGAAAATTATGGACGCTTTCAAAAAGTCATTACAGGAGATGAACATCTAAAATGGCGTGCCACAGAAATTATGGCTGTCTGAGGCCCTGAAACCAGACAAAAAAACTTCAAATTTCATGAGTTATTTCTTGTTTGTGCAAAGAAGAGTGGCACTAAGGAATATTTGAGGACACCCTGCAAAATAAAACACAATTGTGTTGTTGCACTACACAGTAAAATCATATTGCTCTTGAGGTTTTGGTGGAAACATGAGCATAAATGGGGCAACAGTGAGAGTAGTCAAACTACCAGTTACACAATTGGAAACAGTCTGAGTCTAAATTTACTCATCTGAGCCGTGGGTTAAAGTCAGTATAAAAATGCCTTTGTCAAAGGGAGGGAGGCAGGAAGTCAAAATCTGTGTGTATGTGTGTGTGTGTGTGTGTGTGTGTGTGTGTGTGTGTGTGTGTGTGTTAAGAGAGGGGAGCCCTTAAAGGCACAATACTGTTTCTGTTATTGTAAGCAAGTTCTTTGATCAGTTTTATGCAACTTCATTGATTTCAAATTCATCAATGTGTCTCCAGAATAGTTTAAATAAAACACATAATAATAATAATAATAATAATAATAATAATAATAATAATAATAAAACAATATATCAAATATTACCTTACTGCAGTTTAGTTTGAACCTGTAAAAGTGACAGTCACATCTTAAGTTAGCTAATGTTAGCAAAACACTTGCTAACTAGCTAGCTATCAATTGGAGCAGATTAGCGGGCTAGTTAGCTCGCATTTTGCTATTCTTAGCAACCAAATGTAACTAGCTAGCTAATGATGGATTAGCTTTCAGATAGAACTGGCTAGGTTTCGACTGATGTATAAGCTAGCTAGCTCACTCACTAGCAGTGAGCGGAAAAAATTATTTAGAGTTATTTTGCACCTAACAGGAAAACAAATCATGTAGATTAATGGGCGTAAATTTGGGAAGGTAAATGTACTGCAACACAAGGTGAGCAGGAATTTCAAATTAAAAGTACAAAATTTAGAATGTGAAGTGTAGTAAACAATCATTTCAAAGAATATGTTTTTTTTGTTCCAAACACCCGGATAAACACCTCCAAAGTATAACAGTATTACACAAACAAAACTAAACTGGCAAGACTTAGTACAGCTGAATACAAACCTTATTTGTTTCCTTTATAATTTGGTTTTCAGTTTCCACATAGTGATTCATGACAGTAATGTCAACAACAGTAAAGCTCTTGCAGTTCAGGAGAAGCGTTTCTTTAAGATGACTAATATAAAACCTCCATGAAACATTTCCATCATTTAACCCTCAGAGAGGATCAGTGACATTAAGTTGTCAAGAATCAAAACTATTACAGTCTATTATAGATTCAGCGTACAAAACAAAGGTGTATTGTAGCTGTCTGTCTATCGTATCCTCAGGGGTTGCAATTATTGTAGAATATGTTTTCTCTGTTATTTTCAGTGAATACGGAGAAAGATGAACAGTCTGTCATGTTTGGACTTGTATTTTCTATTTCTTCACTTTAAAAAATCCATTTTTCAGGCCCATTAAACAGGGATGAACACATCCTGCCTGTATTTATAACCTAGAAACCACCTTCTTTCACACATTGTTAAATTGCTTAAGTAATGAATTGATTCACTAATTGATTAATGGATGGAATTCAAAAGAAAAAGTTGTACTAAATTACTTTTGTATCCTGTATTGACAGTTGTTAGCAACAGAAACAAGCAACTGTACAAGGTCTTTAAATCCAGCAGCACTGAAAATCAGAATCGCCCCACTGTATTTATGATTGTGATGTTCCAGTCATGTTCACTAAAATTGTGCACACTTCAAAACATTTCAAAAACACTTGCTAATAGCACCATTAAAGTATCAGATGAAAGCCACATCAGCCAGTGGTCTGGATTTAGTTTCAGACATAGATTCACAGTGTGTTTGCACAGTAAACCTGTAAAGTCTTTAATGAACTACAGGTTAATTTACCATCTGGCAAATGACATGGAGCCAGGAGCAGCTGCCCTGACCCAATTACATGGCAAGTACACTCTGTAGGCTGATGAAACATGAGCAAATATTGGAAATTAACATGAGAACATTACTGGAAAATGTTCAGTATGTGTGTCTAAAGAAAATATTAGACCAGTGTTTTCCAAACTGTTTATTTAAAAGTAAACCTGGGAGGTTGAGAGTTGATCAGATATATGATATTTTTTCTAATAAAAAAAAAAGTAAAAGTAAATAAAGTACTGACTGCTTTTACATGTTCAGCCATATGAAAGTGTTCTTTTAACATTTAAGGAGTGGTCACAAGTAGACGTTATTTTGTTTTCTAGGGTCCAGTGACAGATTGGCCAGCTGGAAACTGGGCAAATGCCAGAAGAGTTACCCATCTATGGGCCACTTGGACCACTCATAATGAGTCATCATTTATATTCTGTGTTGTTAATTTCTACATTCTCGTCAGTCTGTATGGTTTTATCTCAAGCTTTTTGTGAAGTTTTGGGTGGTGTTGGTGTTGGCTGCAAAAATAGGGCTGGTCCGTTGTGATGTCAGGGCCACTGTTTGATCCCAGTACACCACTAATCGGGTCAGAAGCCAAAAAAATGGTGAGAAACTACTGTTTTAGACGTATTTGTCCTTGACTTAAAAGGAAAATTAAAGAGCTTGTCTTGTGGTGCTGTAATTCTTAACTTAAAGTTAAAGCAACTTTACGTCACAATAAATCCATCATTAATTTAGAATTTAGCACTTTGAATATATTTGGAATTCAAATATTTTTTTGGTTAGGTTAGGTTTGAACACTTTCCCCTCACTTGATACTTACATTACAATCCTTACCTCTAAATTTAATGTTCCTCCTAACTAAAGATTATTGGCTGCGGTCACAGCTGTTTAGATATGTACGGTACATGATGATGATGAGAGCTGTTACTCTTCGCATTCAAGAGCAGCAGTTGTTTAACCACATCAAGATACTGTCGACAATCCATCATCCAAACAGTGGAGACAACTACTGAATAGGCTTGTAATGAATACAGCCTATACATCACATTGTAATTAAGATCCATTCTCTATGTACTTTTCCCTGGGAAAGTTTAAAATTAGTTTATGGGTTATATATCAGGACACAATATATGGGCTGAAGGCTGTTTCACATGTCATAGTTAAAATAAGTGATTGTATGAAGAGAGATTTGTGTGAAAATGAAGACGAAACAACAAGCTGTTTGACTCTCCGTCTCTCTTTTTATCTCTCTTTATCTTAAAGTCTGTAGATTACTTTGGACTCATGGATGATCAGAGATATCTGTATCTGGCTTCAGACAGAGTTAGAGGAACTGGATAGGACAGGATGCATGTTACAGTGTCGGCCTGTGTGGGAAAGAATGACACAGAATAGCAGACAAGGTCATCCGATACGGCCGGATTGGTGAGGAATGTAACTGATAGTGTTGGAAAGAGCGGGATAGATTCCTTTGCTTGGCTCTCACATCCATGGCGGCTTCCTCATTCACACAGTACACAATAGCCATGGACAAGGTGCGCTGCATTCAACTGGTATCCTGTTCTCAGGAATCCACTGACAACGAGCTTCCCATGTATTCGTATTTCGCAATAGCTTGGGCTGTGATGCCATATGAATTTATGTTGAGGCAAGCAGGCAAGCATGATCTAACCTAATTCCTCTTTAACACCTTAAGAGCAGAAGAAAAGAACATAAATAGGCTATTGGTTAGTTATTTATTTAATGTGAAGAGTGGAGAAATCGCTGCATGTTGCAGCAAGTCGACCTGCATACAAGGGAATTTCCAGACTTCACAGCAAACAGACTTCAGACGTGACTCACAAGAGATGAATCTGTTAAGTGCACAAAGATGACAAAACAGATGTGTGGTGCAGTCATAACCAGGGCAGGTTTGGTTGTATTGACTCCCACAGCTGATAGAAAGGAAATAAAGTTAACTGATCCAATTCTGTGCACATGATGTTGCATAAAACCTTAAAAGTAAAACAAATTTGGGCATTTTGGGTTACAAAATATTATTCACTTTTTTTTGCCAATGAGAAGATTGATATCACTCTCATGTCTGTAGGGTAAATATGAAGCTAGCAACCATTTAGCTTAGCTTAGCATAGAGACTGGAAACAGGTGTAAACAGCACACAGGCCCTCAAACCACACAAATATACCTCGGTTTTTGTTCATATTAAACAAATTAAGACTCCATGATCTTCTTGTGTTTCAGGTAGAATAGATATAATGTGTTAATTACCTTTAGAGAAGGGGGTAGCTAGGACAGAGCTAGGCTAACTGTTATCACCTGTTTCCAGTCTTTATGCTAAGCTAAGCTAGTCTGTAGCTGCGTATTTATTAGCCTGTCCTCACTAGGAAAACAGGACTATAGGTCATCTGTACATGCAGCTTATTAGAAGTCATATTTACAGTTATTGTCAAGCAGCCACTTCCAGTGGGCGTAGCAATTATGACAAGAGAAGTATAAAGAGGTTGGAGTAGGTGAATGGGACAAAAAAAAGTTACCCGGTGAGGCAGCTAGATTCACGAGAGATCACGCGAATTCACCTTGCCAGGTTTGCCTGCACCAAAAGTGGTGCAACCAATCAATGCCCTTGGAGGGACTACTGCAACTATGGGAGTGGTTTTAGGTGTGATGACAGCATTGAAATGACTCATATCAAACAAAAAATGGCTGTTCCTGAAGAGGTTAGCGTAGATACTGCGATAGCATCAGTTATATCAGAACTGAAGAGTATTTCTTCATTGAGTATTTCTTCCTCAGATTACAAAAAACAAAGAGGAAACTGAGTTTTGTGTCCTGTGTATGTAACATACTTAATTTAAGTTAAGGAGGTGACTAGCAACCAAGCTCCTCTTTTGCCCTTGGCTGTCCCATACAAAACATGAAGGAAACGTGGCGATATCTTTAGTTGTGGCTCCAAAATGGTGATCCAATGACACGCTGTGCAAGAGGTTGCGACTAAAAATAGCCCTGGACAAAATTCTGACAGTGTCAGAAATTTAGAACAAGCGTCTCACAATGTGGCTGCTGCTATGACCTACGTCTACTGAACGACCATTAGGAATGCACAAACATGTGTTTATATGCAATTTTTAGCCTACATTACGTTACCTCAAGCTCTCTTTGCTAAATTGGTATCCCCAAACTGGCCTCTTTTCCCTTGACACAACCAGGTTACACATGAACGCCATTATTGCAAGGACTTGAATCTTGCTTCTTTGTTTACCACTATAGACTAATGACATGTCATGTATACTGACATTGTAATCTGTAGGTGTGATCATGCTACACTCTACATACATCAAACTTGAAGTAGTACCAACTCTGCTGGATCCAGATCTAGATACTTTGTGGCTTGTAAAAACTTATAAGATTGCTGAAATCTCAGTCTGTAGGTATGAGGACCTCGTGTGTGTATTGTACACACAAGAGAGTGGTAGTTTCTCATGTAACTCTTGGAAAGGAAGCAAACAATCTCTTTCTGTTTATGAATTGCTTCAGTTGGCCCCAACTGTGATGTTCAGGTGTGTTTTCCAAGAGACCACATGCACTCACCAACCCTGTCTGTCTGCAGAACTGGAAGATCCACATTTTTCTCCTCAGTCATGATATCTGAGAAGTCTTTTTGTGTATTGTGCTTTGCTGTGTGGAAGTCAGTGTTGTTAGAAGCATTCAAAATCGAAAAAAAAAAAAAAAAAGACATGCTCCATTTGACTGGAAGCTTTCACAGCACAATACTGTGCGAAACTTTTATTGACCTCTGTTGGCAAGTGAATGACCGTAACATTAACCAAGACAACACACTGCGGCCTGTAACTTTGGCAAACAGTAGACACAGGTCAGCTGTACAGCAGAGAGGAGCGAGCTAATTAGAGCAGATGTTCAACAGAAATGCTTGGCAAACACGGAATACAGATTGGTATGTGGGTTTTTTGAAAGCCAGAAATCTTCCCGACTTGGTGAACTAAGAGTTGAGGTATTCAGAAACAACCCAATTCAACATAGATTTTTGATGGGAATTTTGTGCTAATAAAATGCTTAACATGTTGCACCTTTAACACATGGGATTTACGTGTTGACATCGCCATGGCAACTTTATTGTTTCTTCTTGCCTCAAAACACTCTGAATATTTGGCCTCTGCTCTCAGACGTATTACTCATATGGCGCTGAGGGCAAATAGCTGAGTGTCACTGTAATGATGTTCCCTTTTCCATTTTCTTCCCATCCCCTTACTTCTCCTCCCTCTTTTCTTTCACTTTTTGACTTAAAGGGATAGATTGGATTATTGATGTGGGGTTATACAGATTTCCAGTTTGGTGGTCAATATATTATTTAAATATCCAGTGTTATTTTTTTGCTTTCAGATATTTTGACCACAGTAACTGTTGTACCATAATAAACCAGTCCGACTTCAAATAATCCAGCCTATGCCTTTAACTCAGATCTAGACACTTATGCTTTGCCTGAGTTAACTGTATCTTTGGTATGTGACAGGAATCTTCATGGGTCAAGTGTCAAGATGGAAAACAAGTAATAAAGTGTATAACAAAAGCTATCTGCCTGGGGCGAGCAGCCACACTACAAAAATTTCAGTTTTCTAGAGGCGAGAAGAGGTAGGAAACCAAGACCGAGCCGTCACTAATAGCCCACATTTATCAGTCTCCCAGAATAGACCAACTGGTCCTGAATCACAAAAGAGATCCTTTTGAAGTCTCAGTCATCCCCATCCTCAGGGTGAAACTGCACCACACTGAGGCATAACTTTGAGGCCCTTTTATAAATACCAGCCTGAATTGCCCTTTGGGAGTGTGAAAACATTTTGCAGCCTTCTGCCCCGTAGACAACATGCCTATACTGCAGACGAATGACACAGCAACAAGCCATGACACCCTGTCCTAAAACAGCCCTCCATCCCGGCGGTGGGCTGCCATCCTGGGAGGTCACCAGAATGCCAGTCATTCATTCGGGCCCCAGCATGTGTGCCCCCAGCAAATAGCTATGCTCCTCTGCTGCTGAGGCTGCACATAGCATGTGATCTGATGGCTGGCTTTGGCCGGCAGCACAGTGGAAAGAGAGAGAGAGAGGGCTCTGTGTCTGTATACGGTGCTCAGCAGCTCTGAAAATGTACCAGGGGCTTTCCATGGTCCACCAGCAATGAGGGGAATGTGGGATGGGACGGTGAGTTGGGGGTGGGGGGCGTAGGGGGGGGTGTGAGGGTTCAGTTAAGGGTGAGAAGAGAGAGTGAGCAGGTAGGTGATGGGCACATGGCTGGAATGGATCCGGACGTGATAGAAGGATGGAAATCTGTTGCACGCTGATTTGATACGTCAACTCTAAAATAAGGGAGAAATGTGATTATGATGTTGCAGTTTACAGTATTACCACATTCTGAAATGCAGCACTGATGTATTACCAACATCAGAGCACAATCTCAATGTATGACATGTCAAAACTTTAATTATCTTTTAGGGATGCCCCCTAATACTCGCCTCGCCGTAAGTCCTGGTGGATCGCTGCAATACAGACCTTGATCTGAGACACAGCAGACGACTGGGAATACAGTACCAGGGTGACTGAATGTTACAGCAGCTCTGACCAGTACTCTGACTCCAGGGATGATGAAGACACGTTGGGTTCAGGCAGGGACAGTAGGTTAGCGGTCTGGGACACAGAGATAGACGGAGGCCAGTTCGACGACTAGGAATACAGTACCAAGGTGATTTAACATTACAGTAGCTCCGACCAGAACTCTGACTCGTGGGATAATGAAGACGCGGTGGGTTCAGGCGGGGACAGGAGGTGTGAAGCAGTTGAGGAGTGAGTTTCTAACTTAGTGAGTTAATTAAGTAAGCAAGTAGGCCTATACATCATCCATTGTGTTGATAAGTCTTTGTTTTTGTAAAGTTGGGAGTTCTTTATTCCCACATTTTGAATAACAAGGTTACACTGTTTTGAAATAAACAGAATGTTCAGTCTCTTTGCTGGTTGTTCCCACACAGTCAGAATCATTCCTGTTTTGCTGTTTCCACTTTGTGCCCTAAAAATACATTTTTAAATAATTAAATTAATATCATAAATGTGCAATAACTAGTCTAATGACTTAATCTAACAACTAGTGATCGACTTCTACTGGTGATTATTTTCATAAAGCTTTCTTCAGTTCTGTTCTGTATATCCTGCACAGGATATTACATGTTTCTTCAGCTCACCACCACCACTGCCTTGAAAGAAGACTTTTTGATGTGATTAAAAAAAAAAAGTCAATGACACCAGCTTGGCACAGAGAAGAATGTGACAGTGCAGAGACTGAACCACGTGGCGTCTTCTACTGAGTCACCACTCAGCTATTTGCACTCCCACAGCTGCCAGGCTGATATTGTGCAATAATAGTGTTCATTAAATGGCATTGTGCAACACCTCATGGTTATATTGTGCAATATTAGACACTGAGCCATCAAACTCACACTCACTGCTGCACGTACTCTACATTCTTGACTTAACCTAACAAAATTACTGACATATTTTTGCAACTTTACCTCCTTACACAACAAGGTAAAAAAATTAAAGGAAAAACAAACAAAAGCAGTTGCTTCTGTACAAGACATGAGGAGTCACTGAATAATTTGATGAGGATTAAACTGTAAATCAGGTTTCAGTCTTCACAGATACCAAATATCCTCTGCAGAAATCATGTTTGTCCCTCGAGAGTTCAGGAAACTTCTAGAGAATCTGTGTCAAAAAGTATAATGGATTATTCTTTCTCGTTAATCTTAACATTGAAGGTTGTTGAATTCTTATTACTTAAATTAGCTTTTGTGAAGAATTTTGTAATTACTGTTTGTGATAAGTTCTATGTAAATAAACATTATTATTAAGATGTTTAGCGTATTTCATTTCAGAATCTTATTTGAAATATCAAAACTACCTTTATTTCATCTTTTGATTTATATGTCTCGTATCTGGATTTGTTTTAGAATGATAAATAATTTGAATTATGTGACTTGGGTATGCTATTTTTTTATTTCATGTTATTATTGATTTTCATTCAGTTCTACAAGACCATCAACGCATTGGCTTGGCAATACCATACTGATGTTGTCTTAAGGGGAAGGGATCCTTGTCAAGGAAGTTTATGTCAAAAACAAATTTTCAGCTGATGCATCATCGTCACCTTTAGTGTCATAAATATCAACAGACTCTGTGCTCAAGTGTTGGTCAGACTCTTATTTCATTCTTCCTAACATGAGTATTGTTACATAAATTCATGCCCAAGCAAAAATTTCTATTATTATTTTGTCTTTGTCTTTTTTCCTTTCTACCTTGTTCTTCTTTTTTCCTTCATTTCAGATGTTCACAACAAACTTCATTTTTTATCTCATGTCTTTCTTTATATTTGATTAACTTTTATGCTTATTTTTATTTTTTAGTTGCATTATAATTGTTTTTATATGCTATCTATCTTTTATTTTCACCAATAAATTCTCACACACACAATATAAAGTGTAGGGTGACGTATATCTGCTTTACAGCTGTTTGTCAAATCTGCAGTACATATATGGTCACCTAAGTGCTTTTTCATCCATTTGTTAATTTAAAATTTTTACAATTTTTATTTGTACAAATTGTTAATAGCTGTGTGATTATAAACGAGCAGTTTCAGCTGGTGACCAGTGTGCCACTTCGTTATGTCACGCCTCTTTTGATTCGGCAGTGCCGACTCACCACCGACTCACCACGCTGGGGTGTCTTTATGCCGACGCTGCTTGGTCAGTGTGAAAACACAAAGGCGGCTTAAAGACAAGCCCTATTTGCGGCGGCATTGCGGGATTTCTGTGTAAAAGAGGCTTCTGTGGAGCTGACCACCCTCCTCATGAACCTTCACGTTTTCTTCACGTTAGCAGCTGGCAAAGCTAGCTAACTGTGATTGTCAAAATGATGAAAAAACACTAACACACACACACATTACACAAAGTAAATGGCAAACTATTAACAATATGTACAAACTGAACTGGAAAAGGTTCATTTTTTAACTAAATAACGGATGAAAAAGCATGTATACATTAGCATGTATACTGCAGATTTGATACCAGAAGATAAATGGCCGACGGTCCATTCAGCACATATTCATCACACTACAGTGCAGGAGGAGAACTACTGAATAATCAGACTATGGTACGTGTCACTTGACCGCAACTTGATTGTTTGACTTTGGGGAGAAGTTGTTGTCCTTAAGTAACAACTTTCAACAATAACAATACTGTAACATTTGTTTTTAATAGTTAACTCCCTCTGTTGCAGCTTGTTTTTTTTTTTTTTTCCCTTGGCTCGCTGTGCGCCTATTGTGCAAATCAAACAATTTCTCAAAGTAACAACTGGAAGGATCCGTTATTTAGCGGATGACTTCCAGCTTTGGCGTTACTACCAGTAAGTGATGATGATTCAGCTGTGAGATATGTTAATGGTTGCAACTCAAGGCCCTGATGTGTCTGCTGACACACAAAGACCTATTGTGTTGACTAAAAGACACTCATTGTCTTATTTTATACAGACTGTCTATTTTTAAGGCTGGGGGGAAAATTATCTATTCTGAGGTTAATTCTAATGGCCAATAATATGACATGGGGGGGAAAAATCATTTGAATCACTTTAAAGTTCATGAAAAGTCACATTGTGCATTGACCCAGATAGATAAAGCTGTCAGTGGATCAGCTGTGTATTTTATGTTCTCGGAAAACAGAATCAGTAACTTGTTTTTCATGTTGGTTTTGCATGTGTCTCTGTTATCTGCTTGTTTATAATGTCCAGCACTAATCTGGCATTATCATTTGACCAAAAACATATCCTTAATCTTCACGCAAGTAACATCTCAACGTAACTTTGTTCTGATGATCTGATGATTCCTTTGTGTTTCAGCTGTTAGAACGACAAACAACTGTAAGAACTGATTATTTCTGATTCTGAATGAGACTTGAGGAGACTTTTTTTTAGCTATCTGATCTACTTTTTGAAATGCCAGCAATGACACAGCTTCAGTTGTAGTATTATACTGTAGTTCACTTGCTTTAAGTTGCTCAGGACAAACCCATTCAATGTGAAAAGATTAGGACGGGGCACCATGTGACACTGAGGTCACCTTTGTGCTGAGATGACCTCATTTCAGCTTAAGAAAAATGTTTTTTGGAAGTCTGGGTGTGCAGTTTGGGTCATCCTGATGCAGTGTTGTGAAATCAAATGTCTTTAGGTTAACATATTCAGTTATTCAGTTCATATTCAAACTCAACATTTTGATTTCATTTTTTCATAGTCAAATTTGCTGGCTAAGATTTCTGATTTCAGGAGTTTTACTTTTGAAATGTATTTGCGGATTTAAAGCAGCCATTGGGCCACTTGGGGGCAGTGGAACAAGCTGAAAATTCAACACTGTCATATTATCACCATCAATAAAGATGATATGACTGCTTTTACTGCACGTTACAACAAGCTGGATGTTCCAAGTCGCAACAAAAATCTGTAAAACATAAATTATCCAAGTTTTCTCCACAATTAAGAAACTATCATAATATCATACGGGTTTTTTAACACTTAGATAGATGTTTGTCATATTTTGTCCCACTCATTATTGCCTAACCAAGTATAAAAACATTAGCAATGCACCACACATCTGAACTCAACTCTGATTTGTATGTATCTGTGTCGATCAATCAACATGTCGTTGTCAAGGCTGTCGCTAGCCTATGACTCATACGCAAGTGACATACAGGCTTCGACGCTGGCGGCTCTTTCTGACAGAACCTGTCAGTATGCTAACAGCTAGCTGTCATGACAAAAGGAGACAGTCAGTCTTTTCTAAACAGCTCTGGGAGGCTTACGTCTTCATTCATAAAGTAGGTTACCTAGAAACAAAAATGATGCGTGCATGGCATCCATTGTGTTGAAAGGCGCTCTCTGTGGGCGTGCTAAGTGTTAAAACAATTGTCCCCCATCTTGATGAAAAATGTTACTTGCGTAATTGCATACGCGTTCGCGTGCACGAACATATGGTAAGGTCTTGGTCTTGGAATAGCGGGTTTTCAGAGCTTCTTTTAATGAAAACTGCTGGAGTGCTGATGACATGTGAAACTGAATCAGCTGTTAAGCTGCAAGCCGTAAACCGGGCGAAGACCTGGAAGATACTAAACCACAGAGCTGAAGGCAGCTGCAGAGTTGGTGGTAATTTGCTATGGGTTTGCTACCACAAGTGTCTCCTTTTACATTACACATAGTCATTTGTCCCATTGGTCTTCATGCAGCTTTAAATAAGAGGATTTGGTGACATCTAGGTTGTCGATTGCAACCAACTGAACACACTTCATGTCACCCTCCCCTTCCAAGCATGTAGGAGAACCTATGGTGGTTGTGAAACTTGCGAAAAACAGGAAAGCCCTTTTGTTTGGTTTGTCTGGTACTATAAAAACATGGCTGTACAACATGGTGACCTCCATGGAAGAGGACCCACACCCTCTGTAGACATAAACAGCTCGTTCTAAGGAAACAAAAACCCGACGATTCTTATTTTCAGGTGATTTTACACTAATTAAAAGATACTTGTGAAAATTATATTCTATTTCTGCCATATTTTGCCAATAAAATCCTGTAAGTCTTCCATATTTTCCTATAACGCACATTACTGAGTCACTTTAGCGTGATGCGTTTAGCATTATGCCATAATTGTCACTTGTGGCTGCTGTCCAAAAGTTACACACTCTCAATTTAAGTAATTTGTTTGAAGAAACTAATCCTCTAAAAAACTCTTTAAAACTCTATGATCACATTAGAATTTCAGTATGGAAAACAAATATTTACTGTACCGAGGTTATTGGCTGTACCTGCATCACCACTGTCCAGTTCACAGTTTGCAGAGGAATGCTCAACATCTGCCGGCCTTCATTTCTCCTCATATAATTCTCGCTCGGGACAGGGCAGTGATCACAGGAGACGCTGTTAGCGCCGCTGTCCCAAAGGAAGAATGCAAACACACGAGAAGCTCTTCCAAGAATTCCCAGTTGAGGACCTTTCTGGAATGTCCTAACGAGCCTTCTCCGCTGTGTTTACAGTTCCAGACCGATGGCAACCCTGCAATCTGCCCTGCCAGCGTATCATTATCTGGCCTCCTCAGGGGACACACACAGAAACAGGGAGAGTTAGAGGAGTTTTCTAACCAGAAGTTCAGATGTTTGTCCTCAGAGCTGACCATACTACTCTAAACAGTGAGGGAAAAGCAGAGACAAGAGGCGACCACAGACAGTGACTTCATGAGTTTTAATAAATTGCTCTAAACCACTTCAAATTAGGGAAAAGTCTAGACGAATAGCTTGATGCTGGGGAGCCGCTGTCTTGTCAGATTAATCTTGTGTCGTGGTTTCTCAGTGTGACGGTTTCTGGCTGCATGGCGAGAAAGAAAAGGCATCTATTCATTGTGACGCCGAGCAAAGTGATCATTGTTTTTGACTTTAAGCCCCGTGTCAGGTTACAGATGGAGCATCAGTCAAACCAGGAAGGAAAACTGACCCTGACATTTTACTAAAAGTGGAAACTTCATGTCAGGACCGAGAAAAGAGTAAATGTTTCTTGGCAGAATGGGAAAAGCATGTGACACAGCTGTGTTGGTGGTGTGTGTGCGTGTGTGTGTGTGTGTGTGTGTGTTGGCAGTGTGTTCATCCCCAGCTAACACTGTGTTCTGATCTACTTCAGTGAGATCAGGAACACAAATAAGAACTCAGATCTTATTGACTTCAGTCCACTCTTATGTAACACAGGAATGTTGGAACTGGACCGACTCACTAAACCAAAACTTTACAAAGGAAACAGAGCCTGAAATCTCAAATATGTCACGGTATCTCATCTCAGAAAATCTTAAGACCCTTGCAACAAACAGTTTAAAGTGTTTAGTTTTGGTTCAGATTATCAGATAGGCGTTGAGTAAACCCTGCGAGGCCACAGGTGGTGCCATCGGTGGGATTTTTTGCATAGTGACTGTATCAACTTTTCTCCCCTTGTGGCTTGTTTGTTTAAATTTAGATAACTTCTAGTAGTGGTGATAAGGTAAGATAAGGTAAATGTAAAATGATACCACAACGTGAATATACTCACACAAGTTTAAAACAACAAACATTCAAGCTGTTTCTTCTGGAGATGCATTTTGCAGGTTACATTTACTGGATTATTATTGTTCACGAAATTCATTTTTACATACTTGTGTATTTATTTCTGTTTTACTATTGCTATACCATTTTTGTTACATACTGTAGTAGAATGCTTATATTTCTATATACTGATTTTCTATTTACTCAATACTTTTATGCTTATTTATTGTCTGTTTTTGAATGGGAGCATCTGTAACATGAGCAATTTCCCACGGGGATCTATAAAATATTTCTGATTCTAATTATACACTGCAATGTAGTGTTAAAAATAGTCTATTGAAAGGCTAAACACTAAAGGGGAACTCCACTGATTGTGCACATCAAAGTCTGTTGAAGAATACAAATTCATGTAAGTGAAAGAAGTTGTATAAAGCCGTTTGTGGCTCCAGAGGGAGCTGGTCGAAGCTGATATGTTGCCTCAAGTCATGGCAACTTTGGGGCTAAAGACTCCAGTTAAGAAAATGAAAAGAAAGAAACATCTGAAGGCATGAAGATGAGTTTACCAGACCAGCCGCTCACCTGAATATCCAAGCGAATTTTCAGTGGGTGACTTTTTGCTCATAATGTAGGCACCAGTAAGGAAGAAGACTGTATGGAATAAAAAAAGATGATATCTCTGGTTCTGCTGCATCAATTTTGCCCCTTTTTAAAACTGAAACTGTCCAGCCTGAGTTCAGATGCAATGCTAAATCAGTGATTACCTCAAAATTATACTTACGGAAAGTACTTAACCCAATCCTAACTTTACTAATCTCATCTGTCTACATGATGCTGGTCAGTCACGTTCATTCTCATGTATGTTACATCACTGTTTTGGCCAATATCCAGGCTGCTCACTTGCACCTGAGCGTCGGGACACACATGAATGTGAGCGAGAGGATGCTGACTGCAGTTCACTTAATGACCACTGGTGTCACTAAATACAAGCAATAACAGATGGATATCTTTCTCCACAAATATCATCTGAAGAGCAAAACAAGTCCTATGTTTGGCTACTTTTTCCTTATGTAAATAGATATATTTTTAAAATACCATTAAAACTACTTTCAGCAGATAAAATACCTGCTAATGAATTCTGTGTCATCATTGCTTGATTATCTTCAGTTCTCTGTACAATAATAACGACCCTCAGATGATGGTTTTGTAGATTAATAATGTCTGTCTGTCTGAAAAGTTACATACGGATTACAGTTAAAACTGGCTAAGACTGTCCTGTGTGCAATAATTTTGTTGTTATTGTAACCTTTGATTATTCAAATGATTCTTAATAGACACAAATTAACCTTTAGTTATACTGGAAACAACTTCCAAAGTCTCTCTGAGCGCCATGTGCTGTAAACACTGTGACTCAAAGAAGTGACACTCTCTGCTCTGAAACCTTGTGCCAAGATAATGGAGGGCCTCTCTCAGTTTCCTGCTCATAACAATAGTCTGAACAAAAAGTGAAGGGGTCCTGACTGGAAGTCATGCAGACTTCACCTCTCTAAAACCCTCAGACCATCGGTGGCCCAGCAGGAGCACAAACTGGAGCGTTGCCCACACTCATGAAGTGCCAAAATATGTGGAGAGAGGATGCCCAAAGCGTGGGAATTTCACCTATCATATTTTTCCAAGAATTCCAGGCCTGTGACCAACAGAGGCGTAACAGGATGTGTGTGTGTGTGTGTGTTTGAGGAATTTAACCTCTTCACACTGACACAGAAAACTGGGTGTTACTGACAAATATTTTTTAAGTCTTGCTCACTTATTTCCAACACATGAAAGTGTCATCTGAGAAACACGCTGTCTCCCAAAATAAGTTCCAAAATATTTATTGATCATTCATTTATACCCCACCAAATAGCCACTTTAATTTGCTATTTCCCCCTGCCTCCTGTCTTTATGCTAAGCTAAGCTAATCATATATTTATGTACCTCACATGTGACTGTGGTATCAGTCCTCTTATCTAACTCTTGGTAATATTTCCCAAAATGTTGAGCTCCATCTTTAAAACAGCATTGGGTGAAAGTACGTACATGATGACAGATACTTTACACAACACACTGCTCGCACTCTTGATAACCTTTGTGACATTTCTGTCTCATTAGACATCATATAGGAATGCAGTGTGTCAGGAAATAAGATATGTAAGATAAGAGAGAAGATATGCTGCAACTGAGGTGATAAGCAAGAATCAGGCCCACAATACAATAACAGTGTAGTACATGCCAAATGTCAAAGTGATTATACACAAAATTTTGAATCCTTTGTACACTCAGATCTCTAAATACTAAAACTCACGCAACTAAAAAGATAAATAGATAAAGTGACAATATAACATTTTATTTTTGAATTATAGTTTTCAAAAGGTCAAATCTTCATCTTCTGAGTGACTACAGCTGTTAGATAAATGTACTGGGGCCAAAATGTACAATATTTGTAAGTAATTCAAAAACTGAAGTACTTGAGTAAATAGTTACTCAGTTACCAACCAATACTGATCTTTGTAAAGATAAGTCAAACATGTTTTCTTCGTGCTCCATATACTTTTTGTGTCACTCAAATTATTTGTGTTGGAAATAGTTGCAACAAATTCCTTTTGTTCAAGATGAAATCTGGGTAATTCCCATTTCTCTTCACACACGCATTGTTTTGTAAAAGGAAATACTTCCTCCTATCACAATGTAATGCTTTATCATGGCTCAGTGCAAAACTGTAAAGTAAAACTGACAAAGTGTTTCACAAGATCAATCACAGATTGATGCCACCTAGTGGCGAAAAGCTGTTTGTCTTTTTTTTTCCCTCTGAAAAGAGAGGGAGCTCTTGGGATACTTTATCAGTTTTTCCATGTGGTCTCTCATGTGGTATGCAATTGGAATCAGGAGAAAGCAGGAGGCATGATTGAATCCTAAACAGTAGATTTTATGCAAAAAAAAAAATCACCCAGTCAGAATTTAGCAGAGAATGAGAAAAATCATTTGGACACAAATCAAAGAGAGGCAACCTAGCAGTGTAAAATGCTATTTTCATACAATTTATGTCAGATTTTTTCATCTAATTGCAAGAAATATTTGATTTTCTCCCTTATATCTTTTTCAAATATTCAGAAAAAACAGTTTTTTTCTTTGTCAGTGATTTCTCTGCAAGGAGACAGACCCCTCAAGTATGCAGGATGTTTCATGAACCATTTAGAAAGTGGGATTCATAAACAAACAGAGACACACACACACACACACTTGCATGTTTCTCATCCTCTGTTTTGGGTCTGTAGGAGCTGGGAGCCATGGCAACCGAATACCGAGGGGAGAAAAATCTGTGCGCTGCCTGGCCGAGCTCCATCCCTCTGGCAGTCATGCTTAAACTCTCGAATCCCATGACAAAAACAACATTCCTCATCTAAGTGATAGTCTTCAAGGAATTCCTGTTAAACAGAGGCATTTCTCAGCGTGCATACCTCATTGTATTGAAACCATCTGGTGTAACGTGTGAATGTGAATTCTTCTGCAGGTCCGCACAGCAAGAAAGAGACATTTCTTTGTCTTTGTGCACACATGTGGAAGTTTTCATTGTCTTCTTTATGCTTCTGTAGATAGTGCAGTTACAGCCTGAGTCTGTTAAATACCCCCCTTCAACAGTTTTCATCAGTTATTATCTTGTCAGTCAGAAAATACAGTGCCTTCTTTCTCCAGATAAATAAAAACAATCCTGAAATCATTCTTTTCAGCCCTCCAAAGTCCATCCCAATTTTACAAAAACATATTCACAGCCTGTCCACAAACCTGCAGCCATAATCCTGGGTGTTATATTTGAAAGTCTTTCTCAATTAAGTTTTTCTCAAGCTCAAGGCCCAGGGACCAGGTCAGGCCCCTGCAGAAGTCTATATGCAATCTGTATTTACATGATGAATACATTTATTGCTATAATTAACACACTTTAACTTGTCATCTGATACCTCACCACCTCTATCGGTCCTGCTGAGTGAACTGAGAAAATCAGGGGCTCCAAAATGAAAATCTAGAGAACAGAGAGAACATGAAATTTCATGAAAATGAAAGGCCAAAAAAGGTGTGAAGAAGCAGGCGAAGCCGAATGATGCTAAGGGGAGAAACTAGGAAGACTAATAAAAGTAAATTAGCTTAACCTTTAAGTAACATTTGCATGCTGACTTCACCAAATTAAAAAAGAAGAAAAAACTTTTACCTCATAAGGCCATGATGCTGCACCCTGCTCATGCTGGAGTGGATGTAGATGAGGGGCCCAGTTTGGAAAATTTTTGTCCTCCTGTCCACAATTCCTACCTAAACTCTTGGTTTGGTTCCCAGTTATATTTCTGAATTGCTGCTGCAATATGAGTCACAGTTCAGCTGTCGATCCTGCCAAATGCTCCAAATATGCATATCATCTGGTTTTGGTTTTAATGACTTTGTTTTGATCAAGACTGACCTGAAGAAGATCCAAGAGGGATTTAAACGTTGTCATTTTTAAACTTCTGTGGCATGGAGTTTTTTCTTTGATGTTGTTCCTTGCACCTACGTGGTGTGAATTTTCAGAATTTATCATTTATAATCTATTTTCAGTCCGCAAATAGAAATAAGATCATCACTTATAAATCTAAATTAATGCACAGCTCTCCTCTTACAGAAAAATGGCTGATAATAATGCTGTGAAAAACATTACAATAAAGTAATTTAACTGCTGTCTGGAAAACATGTAGGTTGAAGCTACACCTACCCTTTTAAGAGCACATCATATTTAGCAAGGATAGATAAAACAACACAACACCATAAATTAAAAATGTGCATATATCTACCTTCCCTATAATTTGTTTGATGACAAATCTGTGCCACTTTGGTGCAACATTAACCAAAGCATGTCCTGCATTGTTGGCTAAATGTTTTGTGGCCATGTCTTTGCAGGGTCTGATAGTTTTAAGAACTTCATGATTTTTGCTTATCTGGTGCATGTTCCTAAAAAAATGCATGTGGTGAAAGTTTACAATCTAACACAAATTAAGTATTATTCCAGCATGGGAGTGCTTGTTGCACAGAGCTTGATGGGAACTTGGAGGCAACAGGGTAGACATGGGGAGCTGCAACAGGTTAATCTGGCTGTGTGTAACACTAAAACAGACACTTATTGGTTTATGTCAGAAACTTAGATGATTCAGAGGGGATTTAAAGGTCCAGTGTGTAAGATCAACTGGGTTTATTGGCAGAATATGGCAGAAATTAAATTGAATATTCATAAACATGTTTTCATTAGTGTATCATCGCCTGAAAATAAGAATCATCTTTAGTCATCTTCCACAAAGTATGCAATCTGCAACCCCACCACTAGATGCCACTTAATCTTACACACTAGTCCTTTAAGGGGAACTTGGAAGCAACAGGGTGGAAAAGCATGCCCTCCATATCCACCAGCAGGACCCGACTGCAAATTTTTACAGTTTAATCTGCTTTTACATGATGGTAAAATAGACATTTCTTAGTTCATGTCAACAGCATGAATGTTTTGGAGATCTTTTTTGTACACGAACTTGAACATTCTTTAAAAAACATTGTTTTAAATTAAAATATAGGAATATATGTTAAAATATGAAAACAAAGAATACCACAGTCAATCTACAATCAACCACAAGTAGACATTTGCTTCAGGTACAGCAGTAAACAAGAAAATCTCTTCAATTAGATCTCTTTTGTGAGAGCTCATGCAAGAGTGCAGGGTTGATTGTCTGACTGTCACTGGTAGCAGCCTTGAGAGTCTGGAAGAGGCCGAGAGATGTTGTGAAAAGCCCACTGCAAGATGCCATCAATGGAGCCCTGCTGAGATACAAAATAAAAAAACCACAGGAGGATCAATCGTTGAACAAAAGGCAGAGTCCTGGTGACATCATCTGGCGTTCGTGTCCAGCGTGATGTCAGTGACAACGGTGATATCATGCAGCAACAATCTTTATCGGATTATTATTGCAGTTATCAAATTACAGTATATCAGGTTATGCTTTTAGTTTGGAGGAACAATTTCATATTTAGGTCACTCTATCAGCACATTCACATTTCCTCCATGGAAACTCAGGAGGAGAATCTGAACAACAATTTCAACAATTTGAAAATAAAGATAAGGCCCTAGAGTTACCCTATTAGCTCTGCTTGAAAGACATAATTTAAACCATGTTCTTAGCATATATCTTCACTGTAGATCTTTATTTTGGAGCCACGTTCAAGTTCACGGGCACACCATCTGGGGGATTGGGAGTTTTTAGGAGGGGTCTTCATACAAGCTTTTAGCTTCTCACCTACGTATGTAATGTGCAAATTACACTTAAAGTAAAATACAACTGTACTCTTGTACAGACCAGTAGGACTTCAGTACCTGTACACAGATTTGTCTCACAGAAAACTCAAACTAGACAACAACACAGACAGCACCATGACACATCATCACCCCCCATCACTTATGTTTGGTGTTTATGGCGGCATGTCACCATGACGACTCATTTCCCTGTCTGCGTGATAAGAAGTGCAGCCATCTTGTGTCTGACACGCTTATGATTTTATTCATATCATGTCTGCGGTATCGACATGTAACTGAGCCTCACTCACGTCTCCCAGGATGGAGTCCAGTTCATCTTTGTGGAGGACGGGCTCAGGGACGGAGGAGCTCTGATCGTGGCTGAGCGTATTCTGAACCACTGGGGCGAGCTGGACACACACACAGAGGAGAGGTTACACAGATTACACTCCATAATATCCAGATAATGAAGCTGTGTGTATTATCTGTCTACATGTGCAGACACACCTGTAAACCTCTGGATTCAGCCTCCTTCTCAGCAGAGCCGCCCCAGGGCCTGGAGCAGGACGAGCAGACGGATCTGCCTCTGACAAACACAGACATGAGTTAGACTGTTTTCTGTGGTGTATAATGTTACTATCAATCAATATGTGACTCCCAACACTCAAGAGCTTTGCACAGGAAGAGGTTCAGACCACTTCAGTTTAGATGGGCTCTTTATGTAAAACATGATTATCAAGGAAACCCTTTTTAGCTCATATGGTTTAGAAAACACTGAACAGATCTGCAGTGATTTGAGTTAATATTCTACTGAACATCTAAAAGATGAAACTAATGGAAATATTACATTTCATTTATAACACAGAATCACTTAGAAAAAAGCAGTCAGATAAGTGATGCTAGAGGAGACCTTCATGTTTACATCAGTTTCATTTGTCATCAGTATCTCTGTAGCATTTTGTGAAATCATTGATCTTCGTTTACAGTATACATCATACTGTATACACTGCTGCAGCTGCGCATTAATGATCCATTATCACCATTAGCTGGATAATGATCACTGAAAGCACACGCCTTTAATGCACATTGATGATCAATACTAGCATAAACAGGAATCCACAGGACGTTCTCTGCCTGTAGGAACGTGCTGTGCGTGCACACTGATGCACAGATCACACTAAGGCTGAGATTCAGAATTCGTACAGCTGCCGGAAATCTCCAGACTTGAAAAGTGCTTGAAACTGCTTGAAAATGTAACTGCATTACTTTCATAACAAATTGATATCGGACTGACTAAAGAAATAAAGTAAGTGGGAGGAACCTGCTTTTAAAGTTATTAGTCTAATGACTGACTGATTTTTATATTGGCTCAGCCAGACTGTAGAGGATGCCAAGTCTACTTACAGACGGGAGACATAAATTTTGCACAGAAAATAGTAATAATAATAGTAGCATTTGTAGCACAATAGCTGATTTAATGTGATGAATCTGTGAAATAATAATTTTGTATATAAATATGTAATTTACCACAGCTGTAAGGTGCTGGAGCTTTAAAATGCACCTTGAAAAGTGCAAGAAAAATGTGTAGGAGATTTTTGAATTCAGTTGATACAGCCCAATCATAGTCCAAGACCAATAAACAACACATACATTAATGCACTTAGGATGTATTTTGATAGTTGAATTACTAAAAAAAAAGTGTCTAAAAATCAATGTTTTTATGTTTTAGTGTTCATATGACACGTGGTCAGTTTCTTTTTCAATAAAATAAGTAACTTGTGTTCTCTTAACATAACAAAACCACATTATTACAACAAGATGTGCATGTTGTGCTGAAAACAACAACGTATGCCATGCTTTCTTAACGTAAAACTGCAGCAATTTCCCTTTGTTTTACCAGCTTTTTATTTTCTTGTGCACACAATTTAGTATAATTAGTCAAAGCAACGTTTAGTGTGCAGGTGCAGCATAAATTAGTAGACTTCTTAGCATGCATTGTTTGATAGTTAAAACTTTCCTGAGACCCTTCTTTTTTATAGTTTGAAGAAAACATATATGATGGAAACTTGCTGTGTGTCCTGGTTGTTTGTTTTCACAATAATGAAAACACTCTGAACCATGATGAAGTTTTTTATCGAAAGACCTCCATTTAAAATTCACTGGAAGCAGTTTCACATATTGTCTTTGTGCCAACGCCAGAACGAAGGAGCTCCAACAGGAGCAGCTGCAGCTGTGAGCTGTTTGTCTTAAATGAAGATGTGACTTTTCAAACTGAGAAAATGTAAAAAGAAATCAAATTTGTTTGTCATGTTCGTCAATGTGACTGAAGAGTTGTTGGGGTTTTCTCCAGTACAACTTAATTAACTTAAACAGTTTTCCAACGTCCAAATAAGACTTTAAATTACTTATTTAACCTAAGTTTTGTAATACAAAAAAACTTTGTTCCAATAAACTTTGGTGCATCCATTACTTCACATCACGGACGACAGACATAATAATAAGAAAAAGACAAGACGGACAAGAAAGGGAGACTCAGGTGTGGAGAAAAAGTGAGGTTCAGTTAGGTTTGTACTGCAGCAACCAGTAGAAATGTCCTACAGAGGACTACTTTTTACTTTTATACTCTGAGTATATTTCAGAGCCTGTAATTTTACACTTTTACTTGAGTAAAGAAGTTAAATCAATACTACTTTTACCAGTGTCTGTACTCCTACTTGAGTAAAGAAAGTGTGTAATTTTGCCACCTCTGGATAAAACAGTGACAGAAGGGGAGAAGTGTCTTACTTGGAGAAGTGGCAGTGTGCGTGGAAACGGCCCAAACACTGCAGGCAGTGAGTCAGGTCTCCTCCTGTCAGCTGACAGACACCACACACCTCCCTCATACTGACCAACTCTCCACCTGAGCACTGCGCACACAGTTTGTATATTTCAGCAAACAGGACTGTTTTGCAAAAAGTTAAAAATAAAGGGTGCACCAACAGAACACCACTGAATCTTTACCTTGTTTCTGCCACTGAGCCCATTCATAGAAGCGGTGACACTGGTGAGAGACGAGGATGACAGCGGCGTGAAGAAGGACACGTCTGTGATGGAGTTACTGGAGCTCGTGTTTGTTTGCTGCGGCTGGGCAATGAGTGGCTGTGACATAAATATAATGACACTATTATGACAAACAATAAGCTTTAAAGACTTGACTGTTTAAATTGAATTATCAGATCATGAAGACTTAGAGGAGGAGAGCAACATCATCATCATTTACATTAAAGACAATTACTGGAAATGTGAGTTGTTGTTGTTTTTTTTTTCAAAACTGATCAGTTAATTTATTGTTCATGACAGATCTGAATTTCTCTTTCATTCAAGCAAATTGCATATTTGGCACATCTGTGCAAGTGTCTACAAGCTGCACAATAACCACTGTCTGATATAAGGGATATTTGAAGCTGTCAAACTTTCCACAACTTCTAAATATTCTTTCATTGTTTAAACAGTCATATGCACAATGATCCATTCAACTATCAAACTCTGTCAGACATATAATGTTTATGATGTCTGCCAAATTAGTTAATGACCTGCCAGGTGATCATAATGAACTAGGAATCGTAATCAACCAGTCACACAAAAACAAACATATTCAATATAAACAGTCTATGTGTGTTTCATTATATTGTATCATACACAGACTTGTAAAGGCAGCTGAGTTGTCTCTGTCTTCACTCTGTTGCCACGGCACCACTCACACCGCCAAGGGCCACTGAAGGTTAAAAATTTATTGTGACATTGACATATAAAACCTTCTTTTCAGGAGTCCATCAACCCAAACATGTGCAAATTACACACAGATAGATCTTTTATTTGTCACCTTGGTATGGCTGTAAGTGGAGGGTTAAGGCAGGTGAGATGAAAAGCTTGAGGACAGCCGTCGCAACAGATCAGCTCCCCTCCGTCCTTACACACCGCACACTCATCATCGTTATAGTGGACCTACACACTCACATAATACAGGACATGCAAGACATAAAGGCCAATATACAGATGTTTAACAGGAAAGACAGGTGACAGTGACTGAGTGGCTCCTCTACCATGTCTGTGTTTGTCTCCCCCTTGTGGTGAAACGTGTTCTCAGCAGCCTTGCACTTGGACGCTCCATTTATCTCCTCCGACTGATGACAAGAGTAAAATTCCCCTCCAGCTTTTATGCCTTTTCTGGCAGCTCCTGTTGAACGACAAAGACGTTTGATGTCTTAATGATGCAGGACAGTTTTATTGATATTCTTGACCATAAAAAACTAAACAAAGATCCTCACCCAGTGACTTATCATCTGAGCCAAACACCTGTTTGATTTGGATCTTCTCTCTGGATTTATGGCTGACTGGAGGCTCAGTTGAGGAGGCAGAGGAGGAGGAGGAGGAGGAAGAGGAGGAGGAGGAGGATACCGCCTGAACACCTGTGGCAGAACAAAGGTTAAACGTGTCTGCAGTACTGAAGCATCATCTGCAAAATATGTTTTGATTTGTAATTACTATTTCCAGATGTTAGCTGCAAGGCTGCAGTTTCACTCTTCACTCTGTAGAGCTTCACTTTGCCCCCTGGAGAAAACATAAAAACACATTTTTAATTAATTAGAATTATTAATCATGTTCTTTCATGCATTATCACAATGCATTAATACTATAATATCCTGCAGTGCTTCAAAATCAAGGTGTTTTCGTGTGTCTTGGCCACTAGACAGTGCAAAAGGGTCTCTAGAATGAGCTGCAGGGGGCGCTGTGATATGGTTTGAAGACAGAGTCAAAAGAGATGTATTATTGGAAATAAAACCTGGTCCATCGCTTGTCTTGGCATGATACTGTGGCTGCTGATTGTGTGAGTTTGTCCCTCTGTCCTCGTGGCTCCTCTTCTTGATGTGAGGTGTTTTGTGGCCTTCACAGGATCTCTTCTCACCTCTGGAAGCTGCAGCCTCGCGTCCTGTCAACAAAATGTCAGCAATGAAAATACAGTTTCATGAAAGTTTAATGAAACTGGGATCCACTTGATCTTCATCAACATTTTAGCACTGCAGAAGTCTGTCTCTTGCAAATATATTAGCACTTTTTCATTGGTTTCACACATTTCACATCCTGTTTCAAAACAGTTAGCACAGATCTCAGAGAAAAAAACACATCTCTACTGGGTTATCTGTGTTACAGTAAACAGACGGAGTACATTTATTCACGGCTGGTTGAAATGACTTGCATAATTATAAAACGCTAATGCACCTGTGAGAAACTCCTTTGCACAACTCTTCAATCAACAGTTAGTCCTTATCCATCTGTAAAAGAGGCCACTTCTGTGTTGCTTTCTGCAAGCGTGGATCAAAGAGGCCGAAGGCTCATAAACAGATTAGGAAGCCGTGACAGAGGGACCCGAGGAAGAGGAGTTTGCATTTATAGAGCTGGTCCTGCTGTTGGATTCCAGCCAAAACGAATGACATAGAAAAAAAAATCTGCTGCAGTACAATAAAAAGATGTTGCAGAGTGTTTTTGAATTTGGGTGAAATTCTTTATTGGTTCTTTGGTGAAGACAGAATGTAGTAGAAGCTGTGATTACTGTAGGTCATACATGTTAACTACAGTTCATGGACATAAAAAGACCTGCGTGCAAGAACGAAATGAAGAAAACTTTCTGAAAAACTGTGTTTTCTTTTGTTTCTCCCTCTTTTAACGGTTTCAACGGGGCATCTCAAAAGTTTTACAAGTGCAGCAGGCACTGTTATCTGTCGTAAAAGAGAATACAGTCCATGCTATATGTGCTCGCTTGCTTTTGGCATATAGTATAAATATGTTAAATATCAATAAATATCACAGGCATATACAGTACCAGTCAAAAGTTTGGACACATCTTCTCATTTAATGTTTTATCTCCATTTTTATTATTTTTTATCTACTTTGTAGATTAACACTGGAGACAAAAAACTATGAAATTTGGAATTATATGGAATTACATTGTGAGCAAAAAAATGTGAAAATGTTGTATGTTTCATATCTCAGATTCTTAAAAAGCAAAAAAGACACACACTGTCTTCTGCACAAGAGAGTTTTTTTTATTTTTACTGTCAACCCATGGTCCTCTCCTTCACACCTGTCAACTTTAACGTGTGCAAAAGTTTTTTTTCCTCTTTGATATTTTAGATTTGTCAGAGTAACCACCTTTTTCTTTGATCTTTCTCAGTGTATAATAGTCGTAGATAAAGAACACTGACTGCAATGAAAAATGTAACATTTAAAATAACAGTAACTGATCTGAAATTAAATATCAGTCTGTTCTTGAGCTCATAACTGGGATGTTATACTTAAGATGCTCAATTTGTACTATGTAGGTTCTTCTGCAACATAATAACCAGCTGGGTTTTACTTGACTTTATAGTAACAAGTTGTTTATGACCGACTTAGCTGAAAAAACAGTTAAAAAAATGATTATGTACAAAGGTATGATGATGATATAATGGACAATACCCCACTCAAGTCCTTGAATATACAGGTGAGTCATTTGAAATTATTAAACAAATACATATATTGGTGAAACTTTAAGATGACATACTTGTATGCAGGTTGGTGAGCAGCGTCTGCAGTTTGGGGTAGCTGTCCAGGTTGTAATCTTTGGACAAGTTGCTCCAGAAAGCCTGGATGGTGGATCTGCTCTGCTCCAGAACACAGGACAGGAGCGAGTACATGGCCTTGTGGATCCCTTCTCTGTCCTCCTTCTCCAGAGTGTCCTGTAGAAACAACAACAGGTATATGAACGCTTCAGTGTGAATAAAACAATATATCCATGGCCCGGGCGTATATTTCAGGGGGGTGGAGGGGACAAGTACCCCTAAATATTTAGAACATGTTCATTAGTCACCCTCGTTAAAAGCGAAAGTAGTGAATTATATCTTGTTTTATACTGAAGTGTCATCTGGCACCTGAATTTTGCATTTTTCTTTAAATAAATTCCTAATACATTAGTATGTAGAAAATGCACAATCACCAGAATGCAGGAAAAGAGGGGTTTGATGCTTAAAATTCCCATGGGGAGGGATCTAATGAAATGTTCAAGAAAATGTTCTCCCTTGATTCTTGCAAATGTCAAAATCTCATTGCCTTCAGATGAGACATATCTTAATTAAATCGGTCAGACTTACTTTGTGGAGAATTGAGGAATAATTAAATGAAAAAAGGTCCTACTCAAAATGTTAAAACAAGTGAAAACTGACAACATTCGTAACATACGCACTTACATACCTTCAGTAGCTGGTCAGTGATGATGTTTTTGTCTGCCAGACCATAGATGAGAGGGAAAGGGTCGTCTACAGCCATGGCAATGTCAGTCCGCAGCTCCCTCAGCAGGGAGCGAAGGTTCGTGTCCCTAAAAGCTTCAACTCTGGACATGATCCGTTTTGTGTCTAAATGAGATCCAGAGTGGCCCAAACCTGAGACAGCAGAGGTATTTTTGATGGAAGAGGTGTGTCCTCCTCAAGAAAGGAAATATTGTACAGGTGCATCACTTCATGCTGACTGATATGAAGGATATCTTGAATCATTTGTATTTAAAACACTGTTTTACATATTTTTTCTTATAATTCAGTATTTCTGCTTTATTTCTTTCTTTTTTATTTATACATATGACATATGCTGCCATGCATATGTCCTGAGATTTTCAAGAAACTCCACGTTGCAGATTTCGCCCTTCAAGAGAGGCCTTCGACCTCTTGTCTCTGTGGAGTTCATCTGTCCACTAACAGCACTAACTGTCTCTTGACCCCTCAGGGGGATCGAATGACATGCCGTCCGTCCAGGGGAATACCTGTCCTCTTACATCAGGAGAGCTGAACGAAAGTGACCTGACACGTCACAGTGACAGTTTCCCTCTTAAAAGGTTCTTTCCACTTCAACTTCCCCGTAACTATCAGGTTCTCAGACACTGACTCACCAAAGGGAGCTTATATTAGTGCAACAGGCAGGAGAAAATTAACACGGAAAACAATTATCTGATTGACAGATTGATTGAATAGTTTGTAACTGCAAGACTCTCAGCCCATTTTCCTATTCAGTGTTTTTGTCAATGAATTAAGTATAAAGTTTGGGCAGCAAAAAAGTTGTTTTGAGCAGGTAATGATAATTGTTGTGACTTTTTGTACCATTTAGATGTAATCTGCTGACAAAAAGTTAGGCTGTATGCCAATAAATCAGCCCCCTGACATCCGAATGACTGGAGTTGACAGGGCACTGAGTTCAGCAGGTTCAGTCAAACTCGTAATGACTGATGACTGAAAAACCAAATGTCATTTCAATTTATCAAAACAAAGTTGCTTCTAATTTTTCTCATTCCAATTATTATTCTGTCTGACTTGTAAAAAACTTATATTTGTTACATTAAATGCCACGCAAGACTTTTGTTTAATGTTAAATGTCATTTAAATGTCAGTTAAGGCTAACTGTTAGCTGGTAAGTTCATTATTATATTAAACATATCCAGTACATTGGGATTGTTTGATAGTTTGATTATTTGCTGTCTTGTCCAGAGTTGTATGATAAGGTCAGTGCTCTTATATCTCTTCATTCACTACAAAGATGCAGCCAGGTGACAGTTAGCTTAGCATAAAGCAGAGGTGTGACCTCCAGTTACATGGACTCTCAGAAAAGACTTGCAACTCAACTTGGACTTAAACACCAGTGATTCAAGACTTCACTTGGACTTGAACCCTTTGACTTGAAAATACGCTACCTTCCCTCAAACCAGAGGATTAAATAGTGTAGTATTAAAAAAGTGCCATGAATTAATTCATATCCCGAATGGACTAATGGTAACACTATTCATTCTCAGCATGACACTTAATTCTTCAGGTCTACGTTGTTTGAACTAATCTGACAACATCCAATGAAGTTGCAGGAGAAAAGAATGAAGAACTAAAATTAGACAGATAATCTTAACATGAAATAATTTCATCACATATAAAAAATATGTGGTGGTCAAAAAAAAATTGCATAAACATGCAGGTCAAAAACTACAGATGGAGACGTAACAACTTCCAACTTCTTGGATAAAGTTGCAAAAATGGTGGGTTGAGGCTCTGTTATTAAAATGGCTTTGCATTTGGTAAAAAATAAAGTGCATTATGATTTGCTGAGGACTCAAAACTCAAAGCTCAGAACCTGGGACTCGATTTGGGCCTTGAGTACATAGACTTGAGACTTATTCTTGAGTTGCTAAACAATGACTTGGTCCCACCTCTGGCATAGGCCTGGAAACAAGGAAAAAGAGCAAGCCTGGCTATGTACCCTCTACCCATAGAAAAAATGCATAAATGTGCTTAACTGTTGTTTTCAATATTTTATATTATTATAATTATTATTATTACTATTTTATGCTAAGATAAACTTTAAGTTTACTGGTTCCAGCTTCATCTGGTCTTGACCTCAGCTAACCGATGGCAAAAAAAAGGCAAGAAAGAGGACAACCTAAAATGTTAAATAACTGTCTTTGTTCCTTTAGTACAAATGTAGAAGACATGCATGAGTCAATCTATACTGTAATGTGCCAGTTAGCTTAGTGGATCTCCGTTAAAGCGAACTGTTAGCTTGTCAATCAGCTTTTCTCATTTGTAATTAGCATGCTAAAGGCTATCTTTCACTGCTCAACGGCTAAATTTATTCTTAAAATGCAACTTGTGGAAATAAATGCTACGAGAGGTAACCTTTCTAGACTACATCAGTGAAACCATGAATAAAATCCAAGATCAATAGAGTAGACCATTTTGCTACCAGGTGAATGTTGATGGTTAGGAGAGTGAAGCCCTTTAATCTGTAATTTATTAATCATTAAACATTATTACATTATTCATACTGGTGAACAAGGACCACTTCTACAGAGGGACGTTCACAACATACATATTACATTATTATATACAGTGCAGTGCATTACAGTGGATCGTTATATGTGTATTACCGGGATGGAGGGATGGGGAGACAGGAGTGGAGGAGAGATCCAAGGTTAGAGGAAAGGAGGAAGAGGAGGAGCGGTTGGCGGGAGGGGAAGTTGTGATAGTAAGTTGTCTTTTTTATTACTTCTTTATTTTTTTTTTTTAACCACAGTACAGTTTGTTCTATAAAAGTTAAACCCATAGAGAGATAGAGTGCCACATTTTCACAGCTACTGTTAGGTGAACCTACTGGAAGTTGACTCTTGTGGGAATATCAAATGAGATACATTTCGTCATGAGATGCTATAGAGAGATGCTATAAAACATTCTAAGATAGTCAACCTCCTTCCAGAGTGCGGAGACCCTGGAGGGCAGGCCAAAGGTCAAAGGTCAAAGATCAGATCAGCGTGCATGCGTGCTGCAGACATTCAGATGTGTTCGGCCATCCTGAAAAATGGCCGACCCCCCCCCCCCCCTACTATTTCTCCTTCTATGTTTAGGCATCATTTTTGGTGCTTTCCCTTTTTATATATAAAAAATACAAAACATAACAGCGAAAAGAATTCCGTTGGTTGTCCCGTTTTTCTCCTTTTTCATTTTTCCAAAACTGTTTTTTGTTCGTTTTTCATGTCAGCGTTTGTTTTTGTTGTTTTTTTTTTCCCTTTTCTCCTCCAGTCACTTACATATTGACAAAGTATACAATATTTTACAACTGAACAAGACTGAAAGATAACATTTGATTTGTCCAATCAGATACAAGGCCCGCATCCTATATCCAATTAGAGAAGTCAACTGGAAGCTAACCAGTAGTAAGCAACACAACAAGCCTATGGTGTGAAGGGAGCTGTCCGATTTCAGCTCTGCATTAACATGAGCACCCGCCCTCGGGGACAGTAGGCTCTGCCGGTTTGTCCAGCTTGATGTCGATCACTGGGAATTGTCCGGTTAAGGAAAAGTCAGGTGGTCCAGGAGAAAGACATTTATGATTTGACAAGTCACAATCAAAGGGTTAATGCTTTAAATTACAGACAGTAAGATACAGTTTAAATATTTCATACATACAGGCAGTGGTGAAGTGCAGGGTATATGCAGGTTTAAAAGGAGTATGCGCCTTTCTAAAACCTCTCTGCTGTGCGTCAAATTTGTTGTAAATTTGCTTGGATGGATGAAAACTACTTATCCAGGTACTCTGGTCCTGTGTCAGGCCTCCACCCCTTTTTTTTTTTTTGGGTAAAAACAACCACTCTAATTTGACTGGCAGTCAAAAGGCCCATTAAAATGCATAAAATGTGAAAACCGAATTTAAAAAATTACAATAATAGGTGTCCTTTCAGGCTGCCTCCACCAAAGAGGAGGAAAATTACTTTTTACGGCCACCTAAGTGAATCTTCAGACAGTGTATTTCAGACATCTGTCACTTTTTATATTGTTTAAGGCACTTTAAGTTGTTGTTTCGGTACTGTTGAACCAAACTCCATTGTAAAAACAGTTGTTTTAAGGTAGGGATGTATTTTTTCAAAGTAAAAACTTTAGTTACAGCATCACTAAGACTTTTTCTGATTCACTTTAATCTACAGACACAATCGGCACACAACGCTTTTTTTATTTCACCCACAGGGGGACATTATCATGGGACATAACATATGGCCCGCCCTACTCTGCCTCTTATTGGCTAGTACTCGTTGCCTTCATTGGTTTGGTTGGTTAGGTTTAGGCATGAGGAGTGATAACTGGTTGAGGTTATAGATCAAGAATATCAGCACAAGCCAATCAGAGGCAGAGCAGGGTGGGTCATTTCTTTGCCATATAGGAAGAAAATATATATGTCACTTGATAAATAAACAGATCTTTGACTGAAAGACCATGTTTACCTCAGCTAGAACAGCTAGTTAGTTAATTGATAATGTGCAAATATTACTGGACCATCTTCTGTGAACTTCACGTGTAGGTGTAGTCTGACACATCACTGTTTATAACACAGGGCCTCTTAAAAATATATAAATTAAAATATGTGATAAATTAAGAGTATACGCACTTCTCCAGGCACCCATACACCACAGCAAACAGGATTAATGTAATGAAACTAATATACTGACTTTCAGTACATACGTCCCTAAAATGGGGAAGAGTTCACCTCAGAATTTGTGAGTGTTGTCCTATACACAGACACAAACACAATTTAATTTGTTTCTGACATTTATAAGCTCCTTCAAAGAGTTTTTCACAGATTTAGCAGCCTTTAGCCTCAAGCAATGATGAGGATTGACACTGTACAGACTGTAAAGCCTGCTTAAATTATCCACCTCAGGTGCTTCCCCTGAAGGTTTTGTAGATCTTTACTGTTACAATTATTGTGGCTTTTGCATATTGTTATTTGTGTATTCTTGTATTGTGTATTTCCTCTGTGTTCACTGTGAAGCACTTTGGATCACCTATCTTGTGTATAAAGTTCTATATAAATAAAGTTGAGTCAAGTTTAGTTGCTTCAAACTATGACACTGTACTACATTTTAGAAAAAAGCTTTTAATATACATAATATTACTGTAACCTGGAACTATACTCATACTCAGTGATTTAAAAAAAATACTTACAGTACAGTTTCATTTATTTCTAGTCCCTCTTAAACATAGTGTTGTTATCCATTATTCCCTAACCTCTTGTCTTCTTCACTTGTACATATTTTTCCATCATAGGTACACAGTAAGTGTGTTTTTTTAATTGATACCCCAAATGTACTAAGTAGTTATGCTGCAATTCTCAGGCTATAATCTAAAATTAAATGCTGGTTTGATATCTATTTTTAACTGTAAAACAGGTGAATATAATAAAGAAGTTTCCTTTCATTAATTAATTCACATGTATTGTGAAATGTCTGTCTTTTTCGATCAGTCCCTCACCATCTTTTAACATCTATCCTCCATCACACGTCCTCAGTGTGTGTCACTTCCCAGACGACCACTATGTGGTGCTATACCTGTGCATCCATCCACGCCACCTTCCTGGCTCTGTGCATTGCCTCTCTATTAAGCAAAAAAGCTTTAATGGCTGATGCCCCAGTAGACAGTAGGCTGGACGGTCTGTTTGTACCAGAGCCAGCAACCACTAAGAGATTAAAAATAAGCTGCCTGTTTCTTGGCCGTTTGGCCGTCAGCACGGTGAGTCACAGCGGCTGTAAAGGATACTGCCTTCAGGATTTGCATCGTCCAAGCTTTCCATCCCAGGTAGGGCTGCTGCAACCCGACGAAACAGCTAGGAGGACAGAAAAGGAAGGAGGAGGGAGAGTTAAAAATCAGGAAAACATGATGTGCAAGAGGAAGAAAATAGGGAGGGAAGAGCATAAAAGAGAGGGTAACAAGAGTTGGAAGTTTAAAAATGTGCAAAAATGTATATTAATGTATTATTACTGCAAAAATACACAATTACAAGTGGATAGTCCAATATTTAACATGCCACTTATGCAAATGTATCAGCAAAATGTATCTAAATTATTAAAGGCAATCAATGCAGAAAATGGCCCTTGAGTTGGTCATTAGATCATTATTTTTTATATTTTAATATATAAGTTGAATTTTACTGTTGTGTTTGGTCGAGGCTAAGCTATTTCATATACTGTTAGGTAGTTTTAGCTTTTGCAATACATAATATTTTATGTGTGTATCATCTCTTTTCTATATCTTATTTTGTAAAAAAACAAAGCAAAACAAAACAAAAAAAACCCTGAATCGTAGTGGAGAAGTATAAAGTGACAAGAAATAAAAATATTTATGGAAAGTACAAATACTCCAAATTTGTATTTGAGGGCAATATGAGTAAATGAATTTGCAATATTCAGTGTGCGTTTGCTACTAGAGTTCGATGTGCACACGATCCACCTTCTCCACACTATTCACCACACTCCTCCACATATTTACACCTAGAAATTTTATTCATCCACACCGGTGATTCGATCACCTTGGAGGGACACAAGAATGGCAGAGAAGCTGAGAGGAACTGATGCTCCAAAATGCTGCGAAATATGGTGAAACTGCAGGGATCACCTGTTTGACATTGCAGCCTGTCTTGGCACTGGTCTCGATGAACATGACGTTCAGCTCTTTGGCTCTCTGCTCTCCTTCCTCGATCATGATTTGCCTGCAGAAAAAAAAATGGGCCAGACTTCAGCATTTCACGACGTTGGAGGCTAATTTATTCAGTATATGCTGACACGTTGATGCTTTCTGCTCAGTTAACAAAATACCCTCATGTCAAAGAATACATTAAAGTGGCAATCTTAAGGATTTTTATGGTCCAGCGTGTAAGATTTAGGGGAATCTGTTGGCACAATATGGCAGAAACAGAATTTCTGTAAATAAGAATTGTTGTCTTTTCGTTGCGTTAGAATTTGTTTATCTACAGAGGACATGGGCCTCTTCCATGGAGGCTACCATCTTGCAGTGCTGTGATTCTACAGTAGCCCACAATGGACAAAGTGGCAATCAGTGGTGACCACTGATTCTCCTGACACTTCAGTGGAGTTGGGTGAGACGAGGTGTTTGCAATCCGCAAGCTCATCACTAGATGCCACTAAATCCTACACACTGGTCCTTTAAATACATGTCAGTATCTATCGCCAAATGAGCCTTCAGTCCACTGAAGAAAGAGCTGCATTATTTATATATTTGCAGTTTTACAAAATGGGTTCTGTGGCGACATTCCCAGAAAAAAGATATATTATATATTATTATATATTCAGTTACTGCTAATGTAAAGTGAATATTTCCTACTGCTGCAGCTTCACATCAAAAGAACTTCATTGGCAAAACACAAATGACTTTTATTATGAAGTAGTCACAGGAAATTCAATTAGGTTGTCAGTAAGCTTAGGACTGCTGTTCATCAAAGGCAATTGGAGCTACCATTCATTAAAATGTGTCCACAAAACAAGAGTCATTTTCTAAATTTTTTTGAGAGTGAAGCAGTTTGAAGTAATGCAGAGTGTAATGGAACAAGAAGGAGCAGCCACAGTGAGCTGTTGAAGAGCTGCAGGCTGCAAATCTCAAACTTCTCAGCGAGGTAAACAACCTGCTGACTCATGCCGTGTGCAGCATTAAAAATGATGGAAAAAGGCCAATTATTGGCTGACCTCTAGTATCAATTACCGCGTATGCTGTTACCACCATTGAGTACAGGTGTCACCAAATCAACCAGGCCTGAAATCCTTGAGCTTACCAATTTAAATGCATTTAAACTTTACAGTCGATTATGAACTACTGTAGAGAATATCTGACAAACTCACCTCTTCTCTTCCAGATCTGTTTTGTTGCCGACTAACATGATGATGACATCACTTCCTCTCTCTGTCCTGACATCATCAATCCATTTGCAGGTCTGCTGGAATGAGTTCACATCTGTGGAGACCAGACTCTTATTTTATATAGTCTCTTTTGTGTTAAAATCCCTGGTACAAATAGTATTTTTTTTATACTACAGTGTTGATCCTTCCTAAGTCCCACCTCTTTTTGTTCTGTCCTCCAATAACAGTTGAGCAAGCTCGGTACTCAGTGGAGCTTCCGTCAACTTTTTTCCTTCCTGTTTCCTGTACTTAGATGTGCTATGTGCTAGACTTGTCTATGTTAAAAGGAAAACCAAATTTGGTTTTGTTGGTTAAAGTCGAGATGAAATTAAAAATGTCTTTTTAGCCCATTTAGATCACATCCTCCATCGTATTGTGCACCTACTTAACAACATATGCCAAAACCCCCCACAAAAAGTAAATTTCTTTGTATTGAATTGTATATTTTACAAGTTGTTGCCGGAGGACTAATGTTAGCAAAATGCTAGCTAACTAGTTAGCTAACAATTGATGCAGATACACTGGCAAGTTATCTAGTTTTGATAACATCACCAACCAGATGTAACTAACAGTCGATGTAGATTAGCTATCTAGTTAGGAGGAATTTGGCTAACATTAGCAATCAAATGTAACTAGCTAGTTAACAATTGAAATAGATTAGCTTGCTGTTACTTTAATAGGTAACCCAGCAACATCAACTTGTGAAACATAATATATAACGTGAGAAGTTTGAAAAGTTTTGGACATGGTTAAAAATGCTCCTGTGCTCCTGTGCTGGTAAAAGTGACATATAAGTTAGCTAGTGTTAGCAAAACTCTAGCTAACTCACTAGCTTATCTACAGCAATCATTTAGTTTGCTAGAGTTTAGAGTGTAGAGGTCATCCAGCAACATATTTTAACCACATACAAAATTTGTTTTTCTTTTCACCGAGCCTATCATATAGCGTATCTAACTATTGGAAACAGGAAAGGGGAAAGTTGACAGAGGTTCCAGCGGGTACTAAGTTTACTTGACTGGAACACAGAGCAAAAAGAGGCGGGGCTTAGGCTTGATCAATTAGCAGGCTGGTGCTCACTTGTAATATCATAGACGACCACAGCTACTGTAGAGTCTCGAATGTAGCTGGGGATGAGGCTCCTGAAACGCTCCTGTCCAGCAGTATCCCACAGCTGCAGCCTTACCTGCACACACACACACACACACACACACACACACACACACACACACAAACACACAGAGACCTCCAGCAGCTGTTTCAATATTAGCCATCACATACACACCGACTATACAGATGTAAGGGCCTTGTAAGTACACATCCAAAGGGATAAGCCAGTATCAGCGTATGTGCAGGCTGACAGAGCATAATATCCTGACAACGAAATAGTATTAATGCTAGCTAAAGTAGATCATCCATGGGAAAAGGCTTTGACTTCTCAGGGCTAAAAAAGCCAAAGCTATTAACTACCAGAAATAACCTTAGGATAATCGTGTTAGTCTGTGAAGAGAGCAGTAATTAAGCAAATCAAATCAAGGATTAGTAAAAAAAAACACAGTGGAAACTGGGACATTTTTTACTCTGGCTAAAATGACACAAGTACAAATACATGAATTAATCTTGACATGCGTATCTACATGTGAATTTAAAATGGTAATCAAGGCTTCCTACTGTTCGGTCTTCCAAGTACATTGTCTTTGATAGGAAGTCTATTCCAATGGTCGCCTGTGGTGGAGAAAGAACAAAAGAGGAGAGAAAAATCATCAGTGTTACCCAGACTTTAAAGACTAAACGTCTCCCTGCACCATCTGTTGTTCCTCGCAGATTGACCGTTGGTTAAATGAAGGAAAATACAAAAAGCTGTTAAGAAAAAAACAGAGCCAATAGCAACCGAAATTGAATCAGACTGAAAAACTAATTTCATTTGTATTGGCCTCAGGGCTCAATCATTCAGACTTGTTATGTGCCTAACTTCTACAATGGAAAGAATAATTTACATTCTCTTTTAAAACAGCCTAATGTTGCTTCTCTAACATTTCCTTTTTGATAATTGCATTGACAAAATGCAAATCAGGACATAATTTATGCAAACTTATTTTATGTGGAACCTGATTGTAATTTGTATATCAAGTGGCCATTTTTGGCCAAAATACTTTCACTGTAATATTATTCAGTTGTTAATCAGTCACTATTATTATAGCATAGAAGGTTTAATATATTGTAGACCTTCAGTTTGATGTCCCATTATTCCATTAATTCAAATTCAACATTGTAGGATGATTGGAAAAGCTTTTTTTAATATAAAATGTAACTTTCACCGAAAGAAAAGCTATGCAGCAGCTATATAACTTCTTAAGTAGAGTTGTAGAGCATAATAAGTCGTCATATCATGCTTTCACTTCCTCTAAAGAAGTTTTCTGACCTTTTCGGTTCTGGATCTGGTCGAGCCTCACCTGATATGTGTTGTCGAAACTGTCATACATGAATCTAGTGATGAGAGATGTTTTCCCCACTGGAAGAACAGAGAACAGAGGATTTTCAGTCAGGCGTTAGTTCACATAGAGAATCTCCAAACACAACTGATTCAGATGATATGAAAATAGGGTCCACTGTCTCCTTTAGTGCGACAAAATAACAATGTGCAATCCAACATTCAGCTACTAACCATCACTAGCAAGTGAACATTTAACTCAGCAATTAAACAGAAGTGAAAAAAATCACTAGTTTCAATATGAGATTATGATGTGAAAACCATTAAAAGATGTCATCCCAAGTGTCTGAGAAGAAAATCTGACTGATAATCAATCACCACCTCCACAACTGCCCTGACAAGAGAACATTTTCCAAACTGCTCAAAAATATATCAACAATTTTGCTTGCAGTGTAAAACCTGTGATAATTAATCAAAGAAAAAAAATGAAATTCATCACCATAAAAGACACAAAGGACAAAGAAATTGACTAAAATTAGTCAGTATCTGACATTGATTTGGTGAGAGCATGAATAAAACAACCCAGTTTTTGATGCTGCTAAAAAAGATATGTAAATGTTCCTCACTAATCAAATCAATATGAAATAAATGTATGGCAATCACTTTTTTTCAACTAGTCAATTAATCATTTAGTCTTTTTGACCAATGTCTGTCAGTCCTTACTTTTTACATACTTGTCCCTTGTCCCTAAATGAATTACTACTGAAAATTTTTAGATTAATTTTATTACAGTGAAATTCATAATTTTCTTCTTGAGTTATATGTTTTGTGCTGTTTTGTATACATATATTTTCTTCTGACTTTTTCATGACATTTTGTGTGTATCATCTTGTTAAGTTACATGTTTTATACTCTTTTATACACATTTTCTTGCTATACTACATGTTTCATGCTGTTTTGTATATATTTACTTTACTTTACTTTAATTATGTGTTTGATCCTGTTTATTTTATATTATTTATATAAGTCATGTGTATTGTGCTGTTTTGCATCTTTGTTCTTGTTTAGGTGAGTTTTTTTTTTTTTTTTTTAAGATGTATATTTTCTTTTTGTGTGTGTGTGTGTGTGTGTGTGTGTATATATATATATATATATATATATATATATATATATATATATATATATATATATATATATATATATGTATGTATATATATATGTATATATATAAACATCAAGAAATTATGATTGAAAAAGTAAACTATTTTTCTGTGGACCAATAGATTAATGGACTAATTGTTTCAGCTCTATTCTCTATTTTACAGTGATGAGGAAAAATTATATTAATTAGCATTTATAAAAACAGAGGTCGTGTCCAAAACTGATCCAGGATCACTAACAATGCACCAGGCCCTCCTTAAGTAGACAGAGACAAAACACATTACATATTTAGCAGTGCTGATGAGCTGGACGGTGACTCCTCAGAGGATCAAGGTGAGCTCCTTTAGTGAGCACGATTTTTATTTACATCCCACCCAGCACCACCTTTAGCACCATGTTACATCAGACCTACACATGACGAGTGAGGACTTGTGACAGGACTTGTCCAGCAGGCCCCGGGCTCTTTATGCAGACAGCAGTGGTTCTGAAGCCAGCGATGATGGGCAGTGGCCACACCAGGCCTCCATTCAGCACCGTGGACAGCAACATTGCAGTACAGGCCACACAAACACACACAGGCAGCCTTCTCATAGACATGCAGCACACACACACACACACACACTGAGGAAGCATCACAATGTAAGACACAAACAGCAGCCCGGCTGCTGTCATATCAGGCCTAATAATGTGCGTTGTGCGGCTGTATTTTACGGGATAATGTGCCTCTTCGCTGCCACTCTGGATGTCTGATGTCTGAACACGTATTCAGGCAGCGATTATCGATCAGAAGCACCTCCCGAATTTGTGCACATCACATCAAATCACACACAGACACATTCCCACCCAGAATAGATGGATTATTGAATAAATAGTTTAATGTTGTGGCGCTGTCAGGCCCGTTTTTATTGGATTAATTATGGCACCGAACCGGAGACTGCGAGGTTTTAGAGATGCTACAGACATCGCCAGCCTAGGGTGTGTCCCGAACTGACACATGGGGGACTGTTTATTATCTCCTCTATAATAAAAATCAACTCACGAGTCATGCAGAAAATAACAGATTGTGTTATTTAATGGAATAAAGGTTTGTTAGCGTTAGAAATAAGCGATGTGAGCGAAATAAACGCGTTATGTGAAAACAGGATGAGCATATTTGTCGGTCACTGCAGCACATCAAAACATCCCAATTCATATCGCCTGCTATGATGCGAATTATGACCATTTGCGACAAATAAACAATCCTCGACGGTATTCACGACAACCAGCAGTTATTCTTTATTGATTATAATGATTGAATTTAATCCAAGGGTGCGATTTTTATGCATGCGGCTTTTTTCCTCGTTTTTCTTTTTTTCTTCGTCGGATAATCCAATTTTCTACACTCGCAAGAGGTAAAATTGGCGTCAGATCAACCAAAGCCAGCCGGCACAGCCTTTAGATTGAGCCCAAACTTTCCAAATCAGCCAGGATTACATACATGGCCTTCAACATATACGCATGTTTGGCATTAGGGGAGGATGAGAACCCAAAACCTCCCCACGAAAACTGACTCACCGCTCTGCTCTCCCAAAAACACGAGTTTAAATTTCCTCAGGGGGTTCCCCAAATCTCCTCCAGCTGACATGGCGGCAGATAAAGAGCTCAACTTCGATTATTTTATGTGTTTCTTATCGCTCGGCGGCTCCTCTCCGTTGTGGGTGCGCAGGGGGATCCTCCTCTCCTCACAGAATGATGGGAATGCAGCTCAGCATCCTCCTGTCAATTTAGAGAGGCTGGAGCGCATGCGCGACCTCACCTATTCCAATCCGTCACCTTTCTGAAACAAAACGTGTATCTTTTATGCCTTTGATAAAAGCTAACATGCATGACTGTGACATGGGGGTATGCACGTGTTTGGTCGATTATAGTGAAAGTAGACTTCATGAAGTAAAACTTGCTGTACTTTTTAAAGTCAGCCGCATTACACTTTTCAGTTAATTCGACCTTCTGCTTCTACTTCAGCTCATTTCCAAGATAAATATTATGTTTTTGACTCTATATTTATGTGCAAAGCCATGCTGGACATTGCTGCTGAATGTGCATGGCTAATTTTTCACTAATAATTCCCATTAAAAATTCCATCCCCACCCATAAAATTAAAGCTTCCCATCTGTGAGGCCTCATCGGATTTTCTTCATCAGAACTAATAAAACCTTTTAGATGAGTGGTTCAATATTCAATGACTCACAGACGAAAATTTCGACATTTTCACTTCCAAGTAAATAGTAGACCAAGGCCTAAACTACACTTAAAATCTATCTTCTTCTTAGCCAAAACCATTCTAATATTTTCACTTGTCATTGTTGTTATCCAGTTCCTGTATCTAGGAGAAAAAAGTCAGCAACCAAATCAGCCTGGTCTCACTCCCGAATTACCAACGATTTGTCAGCAGCTCATACAGATGCAGAAGGTACCCATTTGCTGCTGAAAGCGATGGACCGGGCTTCTCAGATGACTTGAATGTAAACCGATGCACACTGTACAAAATGCCCTTGGCTTTTGATGTATTATAAAGATGAAGGAGTTGGGGTGAATGGATGACTTGAACAAACAGAGGATTTTCACCCAGGAGACCAGGATTCATGTGCTGTGTCCCGTGAAACAAAATGTTATGTGCTTCACGTGACCTTTGTGTCACATGACTGTCTACATAACATAGTCATGGCAACCCCAAAACATGGTCTTTTCCTTTCACAGCGTTAATCATGTGTTAAAAAAGCTTTTTGGCCACGTCGGATACAGACGCTAATGGGTACCTTGTGCTTCAAATGTGGTGACAAATCTTCACTATTTGACAAGATGACATGAGAATGGGTTGACCAAAGATGCCATTTAAAGGACCAGTGGATTTAGTGGCATCTAGCAGTGAGGTTGCAGATTACAACCAACTTAATATGGCTCACCTTACACTCACATTAAGGAGGTATGGGCCACAAAACTTGCAATAAACATTAAGGCCCTCTGTGCAACATGGTGGCCTCCTTGGAAGGACCCTCTCCCTCTGTAGATATAAACAGCTCATTCTAAAGTAACGACAAAATTTCTTGTTTTGAGGTGATTAGACACTCTGCCAATAAACCCAAGTAAATCTTATACACTGGACCTTTAATATGATCAGGAAATTGACTGACATGGAGTGATCCTATATATGGCAATAGTGTGCTAACAAAATGTAAAAATCCCCTGATATCTTTTCATCAGTTGCTGTCTGAAAGAAAAAACATCAATGAAGCATTCTCAACAGAATTTTATTCAGCTCCCGTCAGTTAGCCAAAACAAACACACCAACCTATCTCCATTTTGTGCAAAAATTTAGTAAGTGAGTTAATACTAACGTTCAAAGTCAAACAGTTCTGCCTCCTTCTCCTTCCAGAAGGCGAAGCTACGGTCGATGTATTTACAAATGTCTTCATTGTTGAAACAGGAGAAGTCTGTGTCGCTGCCACACTCATCTGGAGTAGCAGTTTGAACTATAACTTTGGGTACGAGTCTGGCATCTGACAACAACAGTGACGAAGGTGACGGACAGCGGCACGGTCTCGAGTCCCCAAAGAAGCGAACTTTGATGTCCTCGAAGCCGTCGCTCCACTGTCGCCTCCCAGCCTGGATATCCTGCAGAACGGCCTTGTGGAAGTCCCTCACCATCTCCCAGGGGAAACTGCCCACGTGGTCGAAGACTTCGAAGCAGAGGAGGTGCCTCATCTTCCTCTCCTCGGGCGACAGCTCCTGCTCTAAGATGTGAAAGTATCCCAGCATGAAGAGGTCGAGGGTCAAGCTGTCGTGTGTCACCGGGACGCCGTCTACATCTGGTAGGAATTGCTCCGGGGAGTAGGTTTGTCGAGATGGAGGATTTTGTGAGGAGTTAACGGAGGACAAACAGGACTTAAGTTCTAATTTGTTCCTCCAGGAGTTCAGCATCTTGTCCACAGCTCCTCGTTGTTGACAGAACTGAAACAAGGAGGTGATTTTCTGTGGGGGCGATGCTCCCGTCACTCTCCCTGACACTGCTTCTGGTCCCTGTCTCTGCCTCGCCGCTCGCACTGAAATAGCATATGCAGATTTCTTCCAGTGGCTCAGGAAAAGCACCACTATTCGCTCTTTCCTTAAGCTGGTGGTCTCGATCACAGGTTTAAGTTTTTTAGGCGAGTCACAGCTGAGGCCTGTGGTGCCATTCTGGTTGTTCACTCCTGAATCTCCGATCACTACCTGACCTCCTTTTACAACCCCAGCAAAGGGGTAAATCGCACCAATCTGACCTTCAAAGTTGGATCTGAGGTTTCTGACCGACACCCCGGACTGCTGGATCTCCCTCTCCACCCTCTCCCTCCGTGCTCTGCTGTAGCTGTTAGTCTCCAGACGATGGCTGAAAGCTGATGCCATCCCTATATGAGGAATCCTGCAGCCACTGGAGGTCTCACCAGGTGGTAGCACTGTCTCATGGCCCTGTTGCATCAATCCCTGGCCTAAATCAAAACCTAAACCATGTCTTACACCTTGCAAACCTTCCATCATGCCTTCCATTATCCTCCTCTCACCACCTTCCTCTCTTGTTTGGGACAGATTAGCCACCAGCAGTGACATACTCCTAACAATCTCTGAGACACGACTGCACCACACTGGCAGAGCGAGCTGCATTTTCCCCTCCGCGTCCATCTGTTGTAGGACTTCCTTGTTGAGGGAGATGTTCAGGATTGGATCAGGTAAGATCGTCCTCAGCTCCTCGGTCAGCCTGGTCAGCTCCAGCTCAAAGGCCTGGCAGCGCTTCTGCAGTGAAACAGTCTCGATTTGCTGCTGCAGGTACTCCAGGTCCTCCTCTGTTAGGAGCTCACCAAAGGGCCCCAAGACTGCATTGTGGGCTTTTGAGTATTTCCAGCCATCCACTGGTGTGAAGCCATTAGTCATGTCCTGTTGGAGGAACGAAGAGATTTTAGTAAACAATCCTGAGAAGTTTATTTCCCAAAATATCAAGCTATTCATTTAACAAAGTGATGTTGAAAATCCTATTTTAATTCAAAGAAAGTAGATGTTGTAAAACATGCACATTTTATAAGCTTTTGTAAGAACTTCGGTCTGAACTGAAAAACAACAACACTGAAACTGAGTTTAAGTTTATCAACACAACTTGGGAAATTAAAAAAGGCAAAAGGAACTTAATGAACCTCATTTTCTTAAGGCATGTTTCTCATTAGGGTCTGTTGTGCAAAACTGCCACAGTGATATGTCTCTTGTGTTTTGTGGCATCTTCATACTTTGGATTAGTGACATTTTTGCTCTTTGGCAAATGTTTATTTCTTTTTTTGTGTGGAAAATCTGTACATCTTGTACCTACATTTTGCTCTATGAATAAATCTTGCTTACCTGAGTCTTGATGTTTTTGCTAGCATCAGAACATTTTTTGGATATTATTTCTCCAAGAATCAATACTACTTTATATGCATTACACCTTTTCCCCTGTCATGCATTCCCTCCTTCAAAGGCTCAATTCTCCCCCCTGGTGGGCACATGCCCTATTAGGCAACATCTACTTCTTCTAATCCTGTCAAATATGATTGTGTACATTTTATATGTGCTCATGCGTGCACGTGCCCTTACATACACTCATAGCACGTACAGCAGCACAACAGCAGTGCAGATGAGTACCTGTCTCCTCTGCTCCTCCTCGTCCTGCAGCCTGATCTGCAGCTGCCGCACCATCACCTGTCGTTTCCATTCTGCTATGGGGCGGCCGGCTTCATCGTGAGTGGGCACCAGAGAGTCGATGTCAGCCAGGATCACATCGACAATTGGTACCTCCTCCAACAGCTCCTCGCTGTCAAGTTTCTGTCAGTATTCAACAATGTACAACAGTCAGAGTGTCACTGCTAAACTGTGAGTCTGTAGCTGGATTTCAGACAATGACATCACTCTCATACTGTCATAAAAAACCTTATAGAGCTCTATCTACTGATGTGCAGTCTTTATTCTCTGAAGGACAGGATTATCGATAATCTTATGCAACAGTGAGTCCTAAAAGTCATGATAAATCAACTATATATTGATACTGTATATTAAAAATTAAACAGCATGAATTTAGAGGCCCTAAACTCCCATGATTCATCCACACAGGTGTTACCACTCATTATGCCTGGTTAGACATAATGTTCTGGTGTATGAACAGCCCTTCATTGACATTGTCTTGATAGATTTGATGCACCTGTTACACCTTTGTCATCCTTATTTGTTTGGTGGCCTCAGATAATTCCCAGTGTAGCTCCATCCAGCTACAAAATGAGCAGAGGCTTAAAGGACCAGTGTGGAGGATTTAACGGCATCTTGCGTTGAGCTTTCAGGTTGCTACAGTGGCAGTGAAACTTGTGCAAAATGTAAAAGGCTTTATTTAAAGCCAGTGTTTGGTTTGTCTGTTCTTGGCTACTGTAGAAACATGGCATCCCCTGTGAAAGGCAGCCTGTACCCTCTGTAGAAGAGGTTTTCATGGGTCCAGAAATCAGCGCCCAAACCCAAAAAGACCCAGGAATAAACAGATCCGTCTGTTATTTGAAAGCTGGCACCTGGACCCACGTACAAACAAAAGACACAGGTTTGATCAGCACCAATTTCACAGCTGATTGCTTTTAACGAGTTAGGATTAACTCAAAACAAAACTTTGCGTTTTAACCAATGTAACATTGGTAGCCTTCTCCCCTGGGCCTTAAAAAATGAATCTGAGTCCTAGGGTTTGGGTGGACTATAAACGGTTCATTCTAAGGTAATGAAAACACAACAATTCCCATTTTCAGGTGATTATACACGAGTGAAAAGATACTAATGAATATTATTTTCCATTTCTGCCATATTCTGCCAATAGATCTCCATAAATCTACACACTGGACCTTTGAGAAGCTTCTCGTTTTAATATAAGCTAATAGAGCTGCATGGGAGCACACAGCCTTTGAAACATCCAAAGATCCACATTATGGTGCATTATAACACTAGAACTTAATGCTACAACATTTTTTTTCTCGTGCTGCTCACCATTTGTCCAGTGAAGACAGCAGTGAAGCCAGCGTGTCTCAGAGACTTAATAGACTTCATGTGGGACATCAGGGTGAGGTCCCTCTCTGGAGGCTTCAGATGGTTGAACGATGTAACCACTGTAAGCATTAACATAACAAAGGCCCAAGGTCATCGATTCAGTTTAGAAATAATCAATATTTGCCTTTTCACCAGTGCCTTCAGTACCAGCTATGTGTAAAATACATATTGTGATCAATGTCGTGGTTGGTGTTGGTTCACTTTCAGTTACACTGATTAATTGTTGTCGGTGTGGCTTTTCAGACAACATTCAAAATGTATTTCAAGTATGCATGCAATAATACAGTAAATGGACAGTTATCAATACACAGTGACATGATCCAAAAGCTGGGTTCCCTTCAGTATATAATGACTGCAGTCACATTCATAATTAATATGCTAATGTCTATAATGAAATGCAATTAATGTGGTCTGTGTGTGTGTGTGTGTGTGTGTGTGTGTGTGTGTGTGTGTGTGTGTGTGTGTGTGTGTGTGTGTGTGTGTGTGTGTGTTGATCACCTGAGGAGGCCACCTGTACATGCTGGATGGAGCCTGGTGTTTGTTTCTTTGAAGTGGCAGCAGGGGTCAGAGAGGAAGAGGTCACAGGAAGAGGAGACGGGTGGCGAGGCAGGGGGAGCACCTCCTTCACTGGCTGCTGGGGACACACACACACACACACAGCAGGGGTGAGCCATGCTTAAAGAGACAGGTCAACATTCTCTCTCGCTTATCCTAACACACGTGTTTTATTTATTTGCTGCTGTTTTGTGATTTGTGTAAACCAGTGTTGTCAACTTTCTGTCACATAGTAAACTGATGATTTATTTTATTGGGCTTTTATGCCCTTAATCTATAGGACAGCTGAATTATTGACAGGAAAGGGGGAGAGCGAGAGTGGGGCAGTGAGATGCAGCAAAAGGCTTAGGCAGGAGTTGAACCTGTGGCCCCTGCAGAGGACTCAGCCTCTGTACATGGGGCAAATACTCCGATTATTGAGCTACCAGGCCTCCATAATCCTTGATTAAGTGCCATATTTCATATTCTATTTGATGCATAACAATAGCAGTGGAGAACAAAATGAGTGATTTGGATGGACTTTGAGTAGATTATTTCCTTTTCTCTCCCCCATACAGTACCTTTTTTTCAGTATTCCATCAGAAGTGATTTTTTCTGATATTTTTAGGAACTTTTGATGTAAATCTCTATTTTTTTTAACACTCATGCATTCTGATGTAGGACCAGGCTGTTTAACAGAGAATGAAGGTCTTCAAAGTGCCCTTAAAGAGATTTTTCAATAACACTGTCTTTTTTTCAGATTTTTATTTGTTTTACTGCCTAGATCGTCTTTGTTTACAGTGTATGTGGCTCTTTTATAAATATTTCTGTTGTCCATGTTTAGCATTGATTCAGTCTTGTAGTACTTCAAGGCACAGGTTCCCATTTTTCTCTGTCATGCTCCCTCTTGGATGCTGAATAATTTCAGCTCTGCATAAGCACAGCTGTAGCTGATTATATTCATACAAAGATTAGTGATGTCATTGGTTACACCTGAAGGGTTAAATTTTCAGCCCCTGCACTGCTGATTGGTCACCTTGCTGTTCTCCATGTTGCCTCAGCTCCGTCTCAGCATGGAGTTTCAAACCAGCAGGAGCTCCTCTTTCTGAAAATGACAAAATAATAAGACTATAGGGTAACAACAACCAGGTAGAGTGAGCAAAAGAAAGAAACCCCCCTCCTGGAGAGAAATGTGACACAGAGCATCACTGAGTTTAAACAATTCCAAAGTAATCTTCTAAGAGACTGAGACCCCCTTCATGGCACACACACACACACACACACACACACACACATACACACACACACACACGCTCAATGTAAAGAACACAGGCCTGTGTCCAAGTACTTGTAGTACTTGGAACAAAAACAAGAAGTGGTGAAACAGGAGCCCGGTCAGTGAAAGTAGCGTAGCCCACACAGAGTGCAGGAGAAAGCATGTTAGAGTTTAGAGAGACATGATATCCTGCTTCAGGTAACCTTACAATACCATACAATAGCCCCAGTACTACACAGACAATTACAGTGTTTCTTACAGTTAAATGCATTGTGCAGTGTAAGAAGTTGTATGACTCATTAGTGGTAACTTTGTAAATGCTTTTATGCACAGTATACATTACCATAATTGTAAAGATTTAACTACATTTTACATCTAATATCTTCCTTCTTCCTGTGACTGGAACAAGCTCACAACATTTCTGATGTTTTATATGCTTAATGCACTGTATTTAGTGCATTTTCATTCTGCCTATTACAGGCAATAGTTTGCAAAAGACTTACAACTACAATATTGTGCTGTTTGTCGTATGGTGTTTGTAACTCATTGTTATTGCTGTATATTTTAGCAGGACAATCTTGAAAAAGATATTTTATTATGAGTCAATTAGGCTTTCCTTATTAAAAAAAAAGGTTAACTTACAATTTCACATCCAAAACACATAATATACATTTATGTGTTTTAATTAAAAAAAGACAAAGAAAGAAAGAAAAGAAAAGATTCAGAAGTTTCAAATAGTTCAACATAAATTTAAAACGTTTTTGTCATATCACCTTTTCCCTTTTCTAGATATTGTAATTTTTCACTCAAAGTTACTTCATTACATCTTGTAGGCCTGTATTTACAGTCATCATAATCTAAATATCAGTACTTACAATATGGTCCAAATATTGTAAAATAAAAAAAGGTTGGTTCCAAAAAATGCTAAGAAAAAAAAAGAAAGAGGAAAAAGATGAAGAGTCAGGAAGAGAGTCCAGAAGCGGTTGCCTCTTTACTCGGTAGCAGCCAACACAAAGTAAGACCAAGGAGCGGCATCACCTGGACCCAAACCTCAGATGGGGGGCCTTCTTAGTGTACATAATTGAAGAAGTGGGATAGGGTGACCTGCACCTGAAGTATAGAACAATAGCTCTGTGAATGTATGGAGGAGACAGCATACTGTACTCTGGAGGGACGGGTATGTGTGTGTTCATGTGTGTGCTTGAACACCTCCTCACATGATGCTCAGCTGGTGTGTCCTGTTGTGCTCACACAAGATGACAGTCACGGTGACAGTCTTGGTACCGATTTACTGCTAACCTGGCTAAACTTATCTGAGGGGTGCCTCGCCTTTTTCCCGATGGCCTATTATTACGAAACCCCGACAATCTGAAAAATATCCAACATTTTTGGTGTGCTGCATTAACCTATGTTTATTATTGTTGTCATGACCACAGAGATCACATGACCGCTGTCACCATCACCATCAGCAGGCGATTTGTTAATTTTTAACTTGGTTCATTTCATTCAGCTGTGACAAGAAAACTGACTCATGAATGACTCTTTAGTTTCTGTACTTTTTAGTTCTGTGTAGCTATAGCTTTAGTTATGGCCCTTGGGTGCTGTAGAGCGGCTGCACTGTAAAGTTAAATACAGAGACTAAATCTCACCCTACTTTGTCCAATAGGTATGTGACATTAAAGTTGACCTTTACTTTTCTACAGTTTAGAAAATATCCAAGATGAAACTACGACTAGGAAACTAGTCGTCCTGCAATGACAAATTGGTCTGCGACTTCAGCACCACGGACAGTGACATCGGTTTATCAGTACACGGCACAGTTAGGCTTCTGATATTTCAGAGTCGTGGTTGGGGCCAGATATTCTAACGTGCACAAACCTCAGTAAGCTAAAGGATCAATGAGTCAGAATCTCAAGTGTCAAAATACACTAAAATATTAAAAGGAGGGAGTGTGGCGAGACGGCTGTTTGTTTTTGTGATTACAGGGTGTCTGATGGACTTTCAGTCCAGTGGGACATTTTTCAGACTTGGGTTTTGGAATAAGAACAATGGGCGGTCCCCATCTGGAACTAATATGTGTCTAAGTTATACTTGCAATTATGCTGACTGGTGGGCTAACTGTTCCTCTATTTACCTTCGATTCTTTTTACTTTTAGCTCCAGTATAAAGTTCACTAGATTAATTGCTGCATTTTATTTATTTTTATTTATCTTTCGCTGGTGATTTTTTGTAAGTTTTTTAATGACATGAGAGGCAATCCAACTGTAGTTTTGTGACTTTTGTCTTCTCAGTACAGTAAGGATACTAATTTGCAAAACATTTGGTTTTATAGACTTTTATTTCACACTTTATCACTATTGCTTCGAGTGAAAACGTCAGCTGTTGTCTTCAAACTTTATTGGCCGTGTGTTTGGCTTCCTGTATAACTGTACACTGACAGTACAAACACAGTGAGGACAGGGTGATATGGAAACAAACACAGCACATGGTTAAATATTCAAGATTCATTACATAGAAAAGAGCTTCAGTTATCTTACCAAACTTATTGTTCATCATTAGTCTGCTGTAACCCCAGTGCCTGATGGGAGGCAGCTGCCCCTCACTCAGTCCAGGGCCTTTGTGTGGAGCCCAGTATTTCTGCCTCTGTTATTAGGGGATTAGTCTGACTGGCCTTGTTGCAGCTGAGCACATGGTGAGTACATGATCAATAATGGAAGGCTGCACAAACGCACAAGAACAGTGTCACACAGAAACATGCACATGCGTTCACCCTGAGCAAAAGTACAAACTGTTACCTAACAGCCACGAGAGGAGCATCGTGTTATGTTATCCATTTATTAGGTTTCTCCGTCTGCAAAAACACTGTTTTTGTCATGTTTTTCTCCCTTCAGGTACATTAGTACAGTGGACATTATCACGTGTCAGCTGAGAAACATGATGTGCTGCACAGGAGTAGTCACACCAACTCAGGATAAACAGCGTACATTTGCACATTTTTCAGTCTCTGCTTTTGACAAAAAGGCCTCACTTTATTATTATTATTATTATACATTTCTAAGTGACAATAGGCTGTTCTATTAATGCTGTTGAAATGTCAAAAAGTGACACAGAGTCGAGATCCCCAACAACATTTGTTAACCAATTAGATGCATTCTGATCAGCAAAAACATCTCAGTGAAATAATAATCAGCAAAACACATCTTTGAGTGGAAGGTTGACTTTAAGGAGAAGTGATATTGTTCTAAAATGGAGGGAGAGTTGGTTGACTTTTTCCTGGCTGAGATCAGTGGTTAATCTGGCAAGTGGCCCCCTACACTTAGTTTTTCACACAGATTAAACAACAACAACAACAAAAATATCGCTTGTCAGTTTGTCTTCTTTAAAAGTGCTGATAGATGGACAGACAGGAAACAGACTCAAGCTAACTGTCTCTGTTTCCAGTCTTTAGCAAAGCTAAGCTAACCAGCTGCTTGCTGCAGCTTCATATAGAGCAGTGCTTGGATTCATATTTTTGTAGGCAAAACTGGAGTTTATAATCACTCTGGTTCCCTCAACAAAAAGACCAACAGGATTGTTCCACTGGATTTTGGATTAGTGCAAAAGATCATTTCTGTGGCAAACAAATGTTTATGACAGTTACATGTTTTGTTCAGCAAAGTAATATTTGAAGCGTGTATGCAATCACCAAAGTAAAAAAGCTAATGTCAGGCTATAAACAAGCTACACTACAGATGCATGACCTCCCATCACCATAACTTTAGTGATTAGTGTTCGGCCTGATGACACTTAATGTCCCAGACAACCTCTGTAGTCTCATTTAGCCATCTGAACCACCTTTTTCAGACATGTAAAAGCTTGTGTAAATCACAGACCTTATTTCAGACATCTAACCAAAAAATCCATTCAAAAAAACCACTAACTTTGAGATGAGAGAACTGGAGGTGCAAATATGCAAACTCATTTCTCAGTTTTAGGACTCATTCCTGCAGCACTCCAGCCTGGGAACCAGATGAATCTGCCAAGGTCATCCTTTCATTTTCTCTGGCAGATAATAGATAATTCACATTTGTGAATTAGCCTGGCAATGCCAGTCTAGCAGCACCCTACTGAACAGACAAATATGAGAGCGGTATTAATCTTCTCATCTAACTCTTGGCAGCAAAGCGAACAAGCAAATTTCCCAAAATGTCAATATTTCTTTAATGTAGGATCCAAATCAAGAAGTTACTACAGAGCTGCTACAGGCCTATCTGCTTATTAAGCCTTTGAATTAAAATGCTATTTTGACAGCGTCAGAGACTGAACTCAAAGCCGTTATCACTGTGAGATCACTGATTTCTCAGGGAGGGGCTGTTTCAGCATAATCAGCACAAAAACGTCCTGGGGAAGACGTCATGTTTGATGGTAACAGATGCCTTCGACATAATTGTGTAATGGAAGAAGTCAGCCCATTCTTCATATTGTGCAGAGCAGTCAAACAAATATGAAAATTAAATGTTAAAGTTCAATAGAACATTTTTTTTTCTTATTGTGGTAAATATAATTCCACAGCTACAGTTAGTTTACAGTTACTCTTTGGGAAATGTGACCAACACACTTACAGCTTTTATTATATATTTTTTTTATTATAGCTTTTTTTCTTGCAGACATCTGCATATCTGCAGTTTAGTGAATCACTGAGACAATATACTCAAACACACTACATATAAAAGATATAGATACATTTTTTATTATCTGAAACTGGCATGTAATATCGTATGTGACAGACAAACCAGATCCAAACCCTTGGTAAACTGAAACCTCACAAGCATTTTATAAAAGCCTTACAAAACATGTAAGATGTCATATAGGTGAGACATACAATTTATTTAATTAGAATATAATGGCATATATTTGTACATAAAAGCTTATGTGTTCAATATTTGAATGTTTAAAACTAAAACAACAAACATAATTTGCCATGGACCAAACTTAGAAATATTCATCATGGTTACTTGGTTCTCACTAAATTCTTATAGCTTGCAGCATGAGAGAAGTGCAAAAGTGGCCACTTTCAAGTTTCAGTTTTTTCTGTTTCTTTTTCACATGGGATCGGTCTCATAAGATGATTGAAATTTTGCACAATACTGCTTCAAACCAGGGCTCAAAATTACATTTTTTCCTCAGGGTCAATGGTCCCAAATTCTACTTTCAACTATCCTGGACTTAACAAACTTTGTCCCAAAATTCCCAAGCTGAAGTTCTTTTTTTCGTTCTAATAAATACAGAACTGTGTCATACAAACAAATGTTTCTGTTTCCATTTATCGTGACCCATGGGAGAGGAAATCGGGCTTGTGCAGGCGCAGCCAGTTCCACGATGATTGAGTTTTATAAAACATGAGTCAAAACATGTGGTTTTATAAATGAAAACAATCTGTCTGCATATTTTATTTGTTTGTGCGTACATGCAGTTGTAGACATCTGGGCCCTGGTGTGTGTGTGTGTGTGTGTGTGTGTGTGAGCTGCAATTACAAAGCAGATGTGGGATGATATGCTGAACAAGCGTTCCCTGCAGACTGATCTATGTAACTTAAATAAGTCAATTTCTAAAGAAACTGTGGGTGTGAATGCTGGTTGTTGAAAAGCTGATGCTAAACTCCAATGCTGCCTTGAATAAAATAATGTTTGTGTGATAAAAAAAAAAAAAAGAAAGAAAAAAAAGCTGACACTAAACTGAATTGTTGGCTTTGAAGGTTAAATAATATATAAAGTTTAAATGATGTGGAATATTTGAAGGTTTGTTGAAAGGCTGATACTAAACTGAATTACTGCCTTTATAATATAACAATGTTTGAATGATGTTGAATATTTCAATAATTGTAAAAAGCCTGATGCCAAACTGACCTGCTTTTGAATATTACCAAAAATATAAGAATGATGTGGAAAATTTCAATGGTTGTAGAAAGGGTGACTTAGAATTTTCGCAGAAAACCTGGAATATTTCGGAAAGTATGAATGTTATCAAAATTCTGAATACACACGCGCATGTCCTAATTGAGCTGAATGATTTCGATGTTTGAATGACGTTTCTATGTTGAAAAATGTGGGACTAGTCAGGTGTCAAAACGCTTCACACACTGTGCAATGACATGCGAATCACAAAAACTGATAAAAGCAACAATGAAACACATCACACTGAGATGTTGCATAAGTTTCAACACTCATTTATTTATTCGCCTTATTTTTTTCTTGACAACTTTTTGTTACGTGTCCACACACATGAGAAAGAACTCCAGAACACTCAAAAGATAAACGTGAGCACTGAGATTAAGACTTCATCACAGGCTTGGACCTGAATCTGCTTCTGTCAAGGAGCTCAGAGCAAGAGAGCACACCTGGGATCATCTACCCCGCCGGTCCACGGTGACCACCTCTCGCCCACGCCGAGCTCAAAATGTGCAAAACCGATCCCCGATGAGCACTCTTTACTCCGCGGTGACACTCGACGAAGCAGCAGGCCAGTTATTCTTATTCATCATGGTATACAGAGGAAGAGAGAGTTAATATCATCTGTGTGATGAGACCCAACACAGAAAATCTCCATTTATATACAAGACAGAGCCAAGAGGGAGGTTTCCAGTTAGTCATTACAAGGATCATGAATGACAATACTTTACAAGCAGCACTTCAGGGGTGGGGGGGGTGGGGGGGGGGGTTGGGGAGGGGAGAGAAAGCTGTTGTCATTAGCAAAGGGTAAGGCAGGAGAGAGGGACAGCAGAAGATAAGTGGACCTGCATGCTTCGATCCAGAGCTATGACAGTTAAAAAGCGGCCAAATATAAAATAATCAACTCATTTTCCCTTCAACAATTATTGGCCAGTGCACTAAAACTGTCTCACAAAGTGTTTTTTTTTTTTTTTTTAAACATGATACCCTTGAACTATCAGGGTTGGAAGCATTGCAAGTCATCTGCCAGTTTTAACTAAGAAGATCAAATCAATGCAATTTGGTGCAGCATTGTTGTTGTTGTTGTTGGTGGTGTTGGTGGGTTTGATTGCTGAAGCAAAAAATGGCACAGATTCAGAATCTGATCTTCTCTTCCCGTCAGGGCAGGGCTGTAAAATCTTTTAAACACAAACCAGTCTTTTCTATACATTCTTAAAAAAATCAAAAAACATTGTAAATAAAGATGCCTTGTGCATAAGTGCAATATATTTTAACATAAATTAATCCATCCTTCAAAACTTTATAAATAAAACTTTCCGTTTGTCTTCTGTTCCAGCAGACAACATACAGTATATATCATTTAGCTTTTTTTTTTGTTTACAAAACAAATAAAGTTGATTATACCAAGATGACCCAAAAACATTCAGAAATAAACTGCATATTACCTTAATATCTTTTGAAAAATCACAGAAGCCACAAACAGCAACAAATATGGACACTAGGGTGCAGAGTGGGCCTATGAGATTGATTGATTGATTGATTATTAATGGATTAGTACAGAACAGGTATGGCAGTAAAAGTTAATTTATTGAAAGTCTGTTTTGTTTTGTTGTTTTTGTCCCCTTACACAAATTTGTTTTTATATTTTTTATGTTTCAAAAAAAAAAAAAATTAAGTAAAATGTGAAATAAATATTTGTTTTTGTACTGATTTTTTAAGTATTAGGCTGCTTTGCTCAACAGGTTGGTTGGCCTGTGGCGTACAGAGTCCTGAATACTTTCTGTTAACCGACTGTTAGTCAAGCTTTTTTGGACAAAAAGTTGATTTTAACCAGTCAGACAGGAAACAAAAGGAAAATAGGAAAGACAAAATGGTTGGCTGACCATGTCTTAAAGTGATATTGACAAAAGAGTTAAAACAGTTACAATACAAAACAAATTAGAAATGCACTTAGACTTTTCCTTTCTGCAGATAATATTCATCTCAAACCAGCACCTGGGGTCATCTTGGTATAGTGCAAAATAACAGACGGCAGGTAAAAGCAACTAGAAACCATCCCTGGATGTGAAAGTCATAAAAACACCAAGCTAATCATACTGTACTGGTTTCTGACACAAGCATCAGGCTGTCAAATATCTAGCAGCTACAGTACAAAAGCTACAAGGGGAGAGGATTGCTTTTAAATGCAACATTTACAGTGAATGATAGTGAGATACACGCTGTACTGTACTGTTACAGGCTATACCAACATACTATAATAGCATCATTGATAATATTCACTCTCCAAAACATTAACGTAGATCATCGATATAAAAAAAAAAGGATCCATAGCGTCTATTTTTTACTCTGCATAAAAGCTTAAACTTGGACACGTGTGACTAACTTCAGTGTTGATGTCAAAGACAGCGATGAAGGAGGGAGAGAAGAAAAAGAGGTGAAGAAAGGGAGGCACTATCTGGTGCATGGACAACGCTCTTGCCCACTCAAAGCAAACTGCCGTCAACAGATTACAGGTCCATGGTCAATCACAACTTCCCATTTAGCTACTAGTCAAGACTTAAATAGTAAAAATTATTTAATGTAGCAACTTGGCTGACCCATAATAAACTTATTTGATTAAAGTAAAACTTCCCATCTACAGTACAGTTGCCCTCCTAGTGTTTTTTATCATGTAAAACATCTTAGGTCAATTTAGATATAAATGATTATTTTAAGAAACAGTTTTGTGAAATAAGCTTATTATCTTTCTTGCCAAGAGTTACAGGTGGAGGTTATACATAGAACCACTGTTCCCTGAAGGAGGGGAACTCGGCACAACACATCAGTATGGGGACCACGTCGTCATCTGTGATATGGTCATAAAATAATATCATAATATTTCACAGTATTCCTGCAAAAATTATATGATATGACAAAGATTGGACAAAATACTGGAAAATATCTTTAGAGCTCACAACAGCTGTGGAGCTGTTCTTTCAGGAGTTCTGGCTCTCCATTGTCCATCTGTGATTTACTCCATTGTTATTAGCCCACCCCTGTGATTAAGCAAATATTGACGCACATCTTTAATTTATTCCCTAAATGCCCTTGCTGGAGCATTATCTTTTAGTATAATTTTATTGTTTGGTGATTTGATGATTTAGTTTTCTTGCTATACATTTTCTGATAACCAAGCTAACTTTAGTATCTGAGGCTAATGCACAGGCTACATTCTAATTTATGCTAACTGTTTATTTACTGTTCCTTTATTTAATTTAAATGTAGGCTATTTGACTTTCTGTAACCTAACCACTTTCACACAATAATATGTGTTAATGATATTTATAGGTGCTGGTATGCAGGTTTTCTTAACTTTGGACAGAGCCAGGCTAGTTGCTCACACCTGTTTCAAGTCCTTATGCTAAGCTAAGCTAACGAGCTGCTTGCTGTGGCTTCATATTTACCGTATAGACCATACGGTATCAATTCTCTCATCTAAATCTTGGCAAGAAAGTGAATAAGTGTATTTCCTAAAATGTCAAACTATTTCTTCATCCTAAATATTTGCTAACACGAATGCACAAGTAGACAATGTTTTTAAACAATTAAATAAAAAAAATGCTTTGGTTAAAACAACTGAGTAAATGATACATCAACTCAATAAAGATGAACCATGCAACAAAACTGGTCAGTGGTCCTGTCACAAATAAATAACAGTGCAATCTATGATAGCAACAATAAATAACATTTTTCTTCATGGTTCAACGGAGAAAAAAAAAGCACATACCGAGAACAAGGCAAGGACATGAGTTATCTCTCTCCTGGTTATGAATTATTTTGCCTTAGTCGAGCCAACGAACTCAGTTTTCATGGAGCTTAAAAAAAGAAATGACACAGGAACAACAACTTACCCTTTTGTCCTAACAAATCCCTCATGCTACTTTTACAATGTTAAAATGACTGATCTGTTCGCTATCTGCAGTGAGACGAATACTCTATATGCTGTAGAGCACCAAGCCAATCCAAACTGAGGTAATGTACAGTATATGATGGATGCATGTGGAGCTATCATCCCTGCACATACACAGAGAAACATCCCCCCTCACCTGACGGCGTTACTTAGAAATACATGAACGGCTGATTTAAAACTTGGGGACTCATTTTCAGTTATAGTGAAAGGAGGGACTGAGCACGTGTGAACTTTCTACAGGGGACTGTTAGCCTCACAGATGACAGATTTCTACATGAAAACTAATTAGAACTAGCCCCAACACCCGGCACAGGTAAGTTAATGAACGGGTTCGGGTGGTTAGTTTGTCTTAATGTTTCTTCTAAAGGTCAGGAGGGAGCACGCCATGCAGGGGTTTGGAGGTGGCGACTGCAAAAACAGAGAAGGGGTTTTGGGATTGGCGCTCGAGTGATGTTCGGGACTGGGACGGTTGTCATATAGAGGGTTATTTAAATGGTTTTATGTATAAGTTTGTTTATATGGTCATTAGAGCAGGATGGTGAGTGGAGCTTTTAGATTGTTTTGCTTTGTTTGTTTGTTGTTTTCCACCAGGCCGGTTCACCCCTCACATCCTCTGAGCGGCCGGAGCCGACTGAACCGACTTTCTCCTGGAGAGCTTTGACCTGAGGGGAGGAGAGTGAAGATAGGAGAACTATCAGTGCCTGGAGACTGGCTGCAGCACAAGTCAAAACCACGCTCCCCTCTGCATTAACAGATGAAACATGGACCAAAATATAAAAATCAATGTGCACATTAAATTTTCTCAAAGATGGTTTCTATCATTTTAGGTAGCTCTTATCACACTGATAAATGTTCAAGTGTTTATTTTATTGATCAGTTCGGTTTTAATTACTTATTTGATCTTAAGTTGTTTTTTTTTCACGTCATGATAAGACAGATGATCTCTGCTTGCGACTGAGTCAGCTGGGCTGTACAGGAACTCAATACTGCAGCTCCGTCCCTGATCACACTACTGTGCAGACTCCGGCTCCAAACGACGTCACTAGCGCAAAATGGCAGCGCCCGTGTCCAGGATATTTTGGCTTAATTTATGTCCAGTGGGAGGAAGTGGAAATGAAGCATCCATCTATACGGTCAATGATTTCCTGTCATTTTCTAATAACTTACCAGAACGTTTCCTGAAAAGAACTTTATAATTTGTCACTAATTATAGAAGAAAAAACTGAGATTTGTTTACACATACTTATATACTGCATATTTTTGTCTTCTTTTTTGTTTGACTGCATGCTTGTCTGTTTGTTTTGACTAAAACACTGTCAGTGGGTGTTTTTTCAGGGGTCACAAGACACTTATGTTTAATATTATGATGGATTTTCTTTTCTGATTTTGTTCTTGTGAAGTTTTAGAAATGTTGACCCCTTCAGGTCTCTGAACTGAAATGTAAAAAATGTCAAAAAACCTGTTCAAAAATGTTTTTTATTAGCGAGCTTTCAGTCACTGACCTACTCAAAGGCAAGAACGTGCATTTTTTATTTAGACTGACAGTCTCCAGTCTTGATAGCGGGTGAGTGGAACTCTATTCTCTACCTCTTCAGGCCTCTAAAAATCAAACAACCTGATAAAAAACACTCTTTGGCTAATGTGATCAGAACTCATGTGTGCACTAAAACCATAACCTGTGATGATGGACCCAAACAGGTTGGGAACTGTTGCTCTGGGTTGTAATTAATTGATTAACTGGAAGTCTATCTCTACTTTCACACAACCCTGTCCAGGATTTCTTTTCAGGAAAACTTCAGCCCACAATGTGACCTGTGAAAGTGCTACCATGTACAGTTATATTTAAAATGTTTAAACATTAATGGGCTCATCTGTGTGGTTAATAGCTGTTTTAAACAGCTGTCCAAGTTGATTTTACAGTCTCTCTGAATCATCTCTTATCTTTACCTGATGGTGCCGGCTAACAGAGGGTTAAAAGCGTACAGCCAGTCATGCATCTCTTTGTCATTGGTGGCCTGTAGCAGGATCCCACGATGCTCAGTGCACACAGCAAACGTGTTGGGAGTCTGGAGATGAATAAAGAAATAAGCACATTCAGGTTCAGATTCTTACTATTTATTCATTTATCTAAAAGTCAGTACAGTACTGAACTGAAGGCGGATCGTACCCGCAGTAAGGTCTGTTTGTCTTCACTGTATTCCACTTTGGCAGACGACAGGTTGATGACGGCTCTCTCCACACTGTCCCTCTCGCTGCGGTACAGGTAGACGTAGGGCCGACGCACCACCACATAACGCTTCACCCAGCCGCTGGTGTGGGGCTCCAGGAAGTGAAGGTAGCCCTTCTTTGACACGATGGGGCTGCACACAATAAAAGAAACACTAATGTTAGGAATGAAAAGGTGATCAAACGTTTCCTGAATGATGGTTGTTCACCACATGAGAACAGTTTGCAGTTAAAATGTTAATTTTATTCACAGTGACTCAGGATGGAGTATTGTGTGTGTGTGTGTGTGTGGTCTGACCTGACACGGATCTCCTGTATGTCAGGAACGAAGGTGCATCCTCTGAGAGTCTTCTTTCTGTCCACTGGGCTGTACGGGTCCAGATCTGGTGTGGAAGCTCCTGAACTGGGTTCAGTGTGTCTGCACAACACAAACACAAACACATGTACATGTTCATAACACAACAACATGAACATGGTTTAACTAATCCAAAGGCCTAAGTCCTGCTCATCTGACTGATTTATTTTACAATATTTTACTGTTGAGTGACTGCAGTTATACTTCAGTCTAGTACTTTGATCTTATGCTACTTTATACTTATGCTACAGGGAAATATTGTACTTTTTACTCCAATACATTAATTTGATGGCTATGGTTACTGGTCACTTCACTTTACTTTCAAGATTTTTCATACAAATCATAACCACCTTGTAAAATATGATATACTGTCATAGATTAAACTGCCCAGTAGTGCTGTTTTTTTTGTTTTGTTTTTTTTTAAATGGTGATCACTAAAGGAATCTAGAGTTTTTAAAATGAAGATAAAGGAGGTGTGTTCGATAAGATCAGGGACCCTGCAGTATACAGCAAAGAAAAAAAAACAAGAAGGGACTGTAAATGAAAGATGAAATTATCATTTGATTGTAACTGATGCTGAATGTTCTTGAAACAAAACATGTACTTTATTTATCTTCTCAGGTACAGTGGAGCAAAATATCTAAAACCTGACAGACCAACACACTGTATTAAACGGATACATAAGTAAATAAATGAATAAATATGATAAATATGATACTGCGATGAGTTAAAGCATGCGGTTACATACCTGATGTCATAATGTCCCTCGACCAGTGAGGGGCAGGTAGAGGACGGAGTGAGCGTGCTCAGTGCGGACGAGGAGGAGTCTCTCATTAGTGACGCCGACATCTCAGAAAGCTAAAAACACACACATTCACACACACAGAAACACATTCACAACAAACCATACATGGGGAAGCACACACACATACACACACACACACACACACACACACACAAGACCAGAGGGACAAATACAGATACAGACAAAACATACCGGCAAACAATTAAGCACAAACAACACAGACATGCATTCAGAGAATAATTCAATCAGACAATTTGTCATTTTCTAAAAGTGTAATGTAGAACTGCCTCAAATCCTCATTATCTAAGAGCCCCTCGCTGATTAACATGTTAAAGAGGACATGCAGGAGTAACATCGGGTTAGTGGAAGAAGCCTCGCAGAGTCTAAAGAGGAGGGGTGAGGATGAGTAAAAGGAGGAAGGGGAAGTTAAATTATTTTAAGGTATGAAATATGGTTACCTGGGTTTGGACAGACAGAGATTAAGAGATGGTTTGGATTATTTGAAGTGGGGCTGTATGAGGTACTTATGTGCAGTCAGTGTGTTACCTACAGTAGATGGCAGTCGGTACAAAGTTTGGAGAAGCAACAGGAGAACCAGAACGGAAGCTGAGCAATGAACTGCTGTGGACAAGGTCAGCAACAAAACGTACACTGGCTCCTTAAAAAAGATCCACCTAACAAAATCAATATCACTTAAAGTGTGCGGTATATTTAGAATATTTTGACCACTTTACTTTGCCATCAGACAGTCTTTTCCAATGGGAAACCACAGTTATACAAGCCAAATATTGCTCTCTCTACACCAACAAAACTCCATAAGAAAAATCAGTATTTTCACCCCACAGAACACAGGAATTGCTGATCTACTGCTACTGTGAGATTTTGGTGTTCAGGATTCAGCAAAGTCACATAAGAGATCAAAGCAGTAGTAGACCCCTGTTCTGTGAGGTAATATCAATCATTTTGCCCATGGAGTTTGGTTGGTTTGGACAGAGCAATATTTGGCTCACCTATCAGAAATAGCTGTCTGACAGCAAAGTGAAGTGGTGAAAATATTCTAAATATAATGTGCCCTTGAACTGATATTGATTTTTTTTCAGGTCTGCCTTTTTTAAGCGGCTAAAATATCTTTTGTTGCTGGCTCTGTCCACAGCAGTGCGTTGCTTCGCGTCTGTGCTGGTGTCCCTCTTTGCTTCTCTTTACTTCATACGACCCCACATCAAATTATCCAAACTGTCACTTCATGCAGTAGACCTGAGTCAATATTATCTCTCACCCAGCTGGTACAAAGAAAGAATTATTTGTGAATAATATTTAACTCAAGTTTACTGAGTGGTTAAAAGACATGAGAGAAAAATGCTAAGAACGAAAAATGCTGAAACGAACATGTGCTGGCAAAAAAAATAGAATAATGAAGGAATGGATGAAATGACAGAGGTAGGTCGAAGTGCGGGGCTTTAATATTTTGCACTAAAGGTTGAGGAGGATTAACGGGCCGGGTTAGAGGGCCTAGGCTGGGGCTCACCTTGCTCTCACTGGCACTGCTGCTCACCTGGCTGTACTCCCTGTTGAAGGTGTGCATCAGCAGACGCAGACACTGGAAAGACAAAAAGATTTATTAGAACAACGTTGGATAAAATCTGTGTCTGATCAAAACGACCAAGAAATAATAGTTAAGCTGAGACGAGAGGCCTCAGTCACCTTGGCAGCCAGCTCCCTCTGCCTCTGGTTGGGGCTGTCGGGGGCAGGGCTGCTGCTGGGACTTTGGCTGAGGACGGGGCTCTTTGCAAAATCGCTGATGTCGCTGCTCTTGTAGAGAGCGTCCTGTCCTGCCTGCAGAGTCGCTTCCAGCTTCTCCCTCAGCAGCAGGTAGTGCCTGGTCTTCTCCACCTAAAAACACCAAGAAACACAAAGTTAATTTCAACAGTGGTGGTCCAGAGAGGCTCGAAGGGTATTTGACTGGTTGTAGAGAGGATGATCCACAAACATTCTCCTTTGTTGAAACATTAACATAAATACTGCGTACACCTGACTAGATGAATGCACCAATGATCCACTTCTCTTGGCTTTTTTTCCCCCAATTTTTTATTTGAATCAGCAAAATTGAGCTGAAATCAAAATCTAGATTAAAATTTACTAAACTGCACCTATTCCCGCAAGAAAAAATGCTTTCCTAACTCTTCTCTTCCAGGTTTCACCTCTCTCTTCAAACTGACCTCCTGCAGTAAACTGAGTTTCTCCAGCTCCCACTGGTGGTCCAGGATGAGGCTGTCACTGCGAGGCCTCCATCCAGCCAGGTTCTCCTCTCCTCTGACGTACGCCACCGAGGTGTCCAGCACACGCCTGCGACGACGCTGCATGCCTGCAGAAGCAGAATGAAAAGCTCAGTGAATATTGTAAATCAAAAATACAAACTGCAGTTGACGAGGGAATGTTTTTGTTATTTTTACTGATTATCTTCTTTGATTTCAGCCTCACCTGGACTTCCATTGTCCGCCACATGGCAGAGGGTGACTTCATAGACTCCAGTGACACGGTTACTGAGAAGCAGAGAGAAGAAATCTCAAAAGTGAATTTGAGTGAGAAATTTATTTCTTAGACAGAGCGGTTGTTCAGTGCAGAATCAGCGTAAGATTCAGACTGTATGAATCCATGAATGTGTACCTCTCAGAGGGCCGGAGGCAGCCGGTGCTGAAGAGGTTTCTGATGGAGCGAGACGCCGGCAGCTTCGCGTCACGCGAATAAAACACCATGCAGAAATCTTTGGTGATCACTGTTGGCTGCGTGCAGTTCTCCATCTAGTTAAAAGATACGGGACAGTAACAAATCAATCAAGTATTAATTCTCTAAATGACAGAATGTTCCAGAAGTTCTACAAAGAATAAATTAAGTAATTTAATGTGCAGTACCTCTAGATAAGCAGAGAGGGTGATGTAGATCTTCTCCCCGTAGGGAGTGACTCTGTTCAGGAGCAGAGAGTTGTGCATGGAGCTGTCCCATGCTGCCTCAAATCGGTAGAAAGTTCTGCAGCGTGACAAAACAAATGTGAGAATCTATTTGCATGTTTTTTTGAATAAGAAAAGAGTCAACCTGATGAAAAGCCTGAGAGCAAATGGACATTTTGTTATTAGAAAAAAAATATTGAAAAGATAAAAAATGATTGTCAATTTATACCTATGATCAACTCCCAAGGAGACGCTGCCGTTAACAAAGAATAAAGAGAAACAGGACATGAGTTAGAAACTTTTAACTGCAGCTGTTAAAAGTTTGAACTCTGCAAATAATACTGACCCGTGCAAACTGAAGAATGCATTGAAGGCAAATCATATGTGACTATACAGTAAAAGGCACGTTATAAACATATAATAGAGCTTTTAAACAGCAGCTATAACGATATGAAATAGTGGGGAAAACAGGTGTTAACAATGATACTAATGTAATTCCTGTACCCTGACTCTTGTTCGACCTGAATGGGACTGAATCTTAATTAGCATCACTGCTAACACCTGTGTTTAAACTATAATTTCAAGTCAAAATGGCTGCTGTGAAAAAGGTCAATATGCATATACAAAAGCGATGTCAAAAATGATTAAACAAAGCAGCTGATCTGCCTGTGACACAGGTTTGTTGACTGATTAAAGAGGAAACCTTCGCTGAATATCAAGCAGTGAATACAAAGCATTCAGTAAAATTTGTGAAATTTTAACCTTGAGATGAAGGTTGAGATTTCCCTGAGCTGATGTTTGTTATCTTTTCCGTGTTTTGTTTAAATTGTGCAAAATTTAACTAAACTAACTAAAAGCCATACTTGTCGTTGTGTTTTGGCCAGAAGTATCCAGACGACAGGATGTTGAGCGACAGGATATTTGGGTCTATGATGGTCTCATCGGCCTCTGGTGTGTTTCGAATACGCCCTGAAGTCCAACAAGTCGAGATGAGATTGATCCAGTGATAAACAAGTCATCTTTTTTAACCAAAAAAGCCAAAGACTGCACTTTTAAAGATTTCTTCTTCCCATTACAATCTAACCAACTGACAAAATATGTCTTTAAAACGCCGTTATTACTCACCAATAACCAGCTCCTTCACCTCCTTCCACTCAATATCATTTCCTGTTTCATGAGCGATGGTGACTGTGATCCTCCTCTGAATGCCCTGCGGAGTCGACAGAGGAGGTGGGAGGCAAAGCAGTTTGTTACTGAAGATAAAAATATATTCCATATAAAAAAGCTGAATGGATTGAGTTTGATGAATATGGTGAATGATAGGTGTTGTATTTTTTTCCCAGGTTTTGAAAGTTTATCACACATCTTTCATGTCTTCTTTGCTGTCTTGTATTGGTCCAGAATCTGCTTTAAATGGTTTTTGGATGTGCACGACTACTATACATTGTTCAGTTATTTATGTTCCCCCACTTTCACTTTTTGGCTTTGTCCATCTTTTGCTCCAGCTGCCAGAGAGTTCACTTGTCTATGTGAATGACCAGCTGTCCCTCTGTTACTGTCTCTGTCTGTCAAAGTATGTAGATAAGTCATAAATGGTTTGGGAGGGGGGATGCAGTAAGGGAACAAGGGGAGGGGCAGTGACTTCACTTGTGTCTGTAACATGTGGAAAAATTTCAGAAAAAATGTTCAGACCTGATGCAAGAGGAACGTGCCGTGGCAGGGCATCCCACCTCTGTGGTCAACGACAGCTGGGATGTAGCTAGAAACAGGGAAATAATGAAAGAACTAAATGTTAAAGAACTTTATATTCACTCAGGAAAAAAAAAAAAGTCTTTATTTGTTCTCGCTTCCTGGCATCAAAGTGGAAACACAGACTCACTCTCCGTTAGCTTCCAGCTCGCAGATCTCAAAGAAGACCATGAGGTCATATTTGGCGTGACAAGGTCCTGCAGTGGAGCGAGTCAGAGTGTTGAGCTTTGTGGCTGGCACTGCAGGAAAGCAGAGAGGACAGATTAATGCGTGACAGAGAAAAACTAAATTGAGACAAACTGGCAAAAACAAAGAAACTGAGAAACAGAGTAAGCTAATGTACGTTTCCTTGAAAAGAAAATAAACTGCATTTCATGAATAAATAACGAGTTTTGATACACTGTCAGGCGCATTAAAAGTCGCTGTTGTCTACCTGGTTTGGATAAGGGCATCACTCTGGGGAACTGCCTCCTGGAAGGTCTCAGCGGACTAAAAGACAGAAACCAAACATGAGGAAACAATCTAAAAATATCACCTCATTGCCAGCTGGTGGACATTTAAAGGTCAGCTTCTCCCTCACCTGATGAGGTCTTTGCAGAGCGGAGGGAAAGGCTGTTTCTGATAGTGACCGAACACCTCGAAGACGATGGGCTGAGTCTTGATGTACTCCACGAAGGACTTCGTCACCTCCACTGTGATCTAACAGAGACGAGGAAACACAACTCAAATACACAACTAATACGTAAGGAAATAAAAAGTTTTGGAAAACAAGTAGAAATATTGCAGTAATATTGCAGATCTGAATGTATTGTTCGGTAGTTACATTTTGAACGTGGTAGAAGCCCAGTGGAGGTCCTCTGCCTGTGTTCTTCAGCGGCTCGGTGGAGAAAGCTTCGTCATGGCGGTGGATGAAGCTGAAAAAAGGTGAAGCTATTATACAGACTGACCTCCCAAACATTTTGATACATTATATTTTTTGTTTTTGTAAATCCGTCAACCCATTCCATTAATACTCAAGTTGACATTAACGTTAGACAGACGACATTATTTACATAACTCTGGAGCTTGAACTCACTTGAACTGGCAGAAGATGTCGGCGTACTCGGCCGAGATGCTGGACGCCTGCAGGACGGTGACTCTGAAGGTGAAGGTGCTGCCGATCTTCAGGTGGGACAGAGCTTTCTCTGGAGACAAGTCCAGAGGAAGATCCAGACCCAGGCCTGAACTCTTCACTGGGCTGTTGGGAGCCTCAATGGATGCTAGATATGAAGAGACACAGAGACACACGTATCTGGTATTTTAGATACTTTTCCTATTAATTTAAGAATTTATTTCACCATTAAAGTTCCATTAACATCAGCCAGGTCACTCTGAAACACACTAATATGTGGTGTTTTGACAGGACCACACTTCTTTTAAGATCTTTATAAACTGTGAGCGCAGCATCCTCCTCATTCAAAGTCTGGCCGGTGAAGAGAGGTTTCTGCACAGGTGTCTCCTCACCTGGACAGGTGTTGTTGTTAACTTCATCTGCAGAGATTCCAATCTCAGCGTTCTGTCCTTCTCCCTCCACGATTCGCAGCTCCTCCTGGGAGGTGTTGGAGTGGGAGAGCCCACCAGGACACAACTCGGTCTGGAACTGGAGCAAAAACGGGAAAACAATCAGCTTGGATTTAAGATAAGATAAATATTTATTTATTTATTTACATGAAACATGAAACATGAAACATCCTCTTTTTAAAAATCTCTACTCTTGTATTTAAAGGTTGGACCCATTCCCACATGAAGTGACGTAGGTTTCTGCATGATGACATATAAACCCCCTAGGTTGAGGGAGGGGATGGCATGAGCACTGCAACCTATATCACTGTGTTTTACTGACAGCTGAGTGGGTGTTTGCATTTGAAAAACCGCAAAAAGAACGCAGATGGAGTCGCCCTTTAAATGTCATGTCTGCTTTTCATACACCTGACTTTTACTGGTTTTAGAGGGCACATTCAGAGAACACCAGTACACATCACTGGCTGATTAGTACCTTCTCAAACTGTTTGTCTTCAAAGGAGATCTTGGCAGTGCCTGACTGCCTCACACCTGAGCCGTAATCAGGGGCTTCTTCATCAGCTGAAGTGAGACAAAACAAGACGATGAGATGCTAAACATGTGGCACAATAATTTCTAAATACAAATTAGGTCTAAAGAGCAGCTAAACCAGCATGATGAGACTAATATTGAAGATCTGTCTGTACCTGAGATGGCCTGCACAGCCACTCTGAGGAAGCCTTTCACCTCTCCTTTCTCACTGACTATGGCCACGCGGTGTACCAGGGGCACAGGGTACAGCAGGTTACTCAGGTACACAAAAGCCCTGAGGAGGAAAAGGAGGACATCTTTTTTTTACAAAAAAGAGAGCTGGATTTAAAGACAGGAATAGTATCTGTAGATGTTTAGCTGATGACAGACCTGCCAACAAGACGGAACCAGGGGAAGCGGTCGTAGAAGGGGTCACCTCCGGTCAGAGCGTGGTCACAGTCCTCCACAGCACTGCTGGGGAGCTCTGCAGCACGGTCGTACATCTCCCTCATCAGGTCCAGCCTCTGCCTGCAGGGGGCAGCATAGACACAACACTGACTACTGCTGCATGTGCTGATGCATGGGGCAAAAGCTTCACGCTTCATCATCAGATTATAAGGATGTGAACTCATTTAATTTTTAACACGGAATCAACTTTAAGAGATGTTTCCATCGTCCTCATGACAAAACCTTTGTACCTGAGTTTCTCCAGAGTCCAGTAATGTGTGGCTCCATTCTTCTGATCTTGCACCTCAACAGCTACGATGGTTCGAGGGAAAGGTCGTCTCTCCCTCTCTTTGGCCACACTGGGGGGCAGCAGGTCAGGGGGCAGCGGAGAGTAAAGAGTGTCTGTCAACAGGACGAACTGGAACTGCACCTGTGGGAGACACAAAACATAAAACATGAGTGACAGCTTGTTTTATATCCTCCTGTGTCAAATCCGAGGGATTTCATTCTTCTTAAAATATAATTTCAACACCACTGACTTGGAAATATTAGAAAAAAGTGCTTCCACTGCATGTCACTACACATGCAAGAGCAGAATAAACATTTTATCAGAACAACAAAGAAGAGCTCTGATGTGGTAATATTTGCTTCTGCTAAACAGGAACATGTTGACACAGATTAGTCAGGTTTGTACTACTACTGCATTTGTACAACTTGGAAGCAGTAAAGTTTTATTTTGGTCAAAATTGTGCTTTGTCATATGCACCGTTGGCTGGACAGAGCTTACATTCAATACGCAGCACAGTGCGTTGCATTGTGATGACTCACCGGAAGACAATCAATGGTTTTTGGGAGACTCACACACTGATGCAAATCCAATCACTTTGGTCAATGGCCACTGACAGACACTTTATAATCCGCACTCTGCCTACAGTTTGGACTGAAGAGCAAACTCTTCATGCACCGGCAGCATCACGTTAAAATTACTTATAGACCAATAGATCAATCGGGACAATTATCTGGCATTTTGACATAATCAGCATTGGCTCACAAGCATCCTGCTGCCTCTTAAACATCAGTCAAGTTCAGACATCTGCAGCTATGTATTTCTCTATTTCAACATCATCTAAAACAACATGTTACTGGCTAATATGACCACGTATATGAGACTGTAATGTGTATGGAACAATGGAATTGTACATGACTTTGCATATTGGGTGTGAGAGCCCTGATCTCCAAATATCAGCCACTGAAAAATCCATATTGGTCGGCTACTGATTAAAATTATATTGAATTTTCACTCTGACTTTAAAGAATTATTTATTCTCAACTAGTGCAAGAAGAGCATTATGATTTTAGAGGCAACAACAAAAGACAGACTTGACATTTACATTAAAAAAATGCTGTATATCACTTGTGATTCAGATTATGTTATTTAGAAAAATCAGCTTTATGTTTATCTAAAACTAAAAAACTAAACACTGGCATGTCACATGTCAAACATCACTTCTCACAGTGCTGAATAAAGACAATGTGTTACAGTAACAAACACCTTTTTCTTCAGCTCCACACTGATGGCGTTGGCCTCTTTGAGGAAGATGGCGTTGCCCCAAAGCAGATCCCTGAGCGAGGTGAACTGGTAGAAACGCCACTTTCTGAACGCCCACAGAGCCAACTCGGTCTCACGCGCCGTCCACGGCACTGGAGGGACAGACACATGATGTGTGAGGACATTTTGACTAACTGATTTAGAGAGGACAGTTTGAAGGGTCAGTAACAGTTAGAAGTGACAGTCTCACCTTCCTCTTCAGGCTCCTCTTCTTCCTCAGGAGACTCCAGGTACCGCGAGTCCACTTGTTTCTGAAGAGCTTCCAGTTTACTCTCATAGTCCTGAGAGAAAACACAAGATCCAGATTAAAATGTTTGAACTGGGACCTTAAATAACAGAAAAACAGAGCTTGTACCCACCAGCCTCTGCTGTTCGAGCAGGTTACTGGCTTCTTCTCTTTCTTTGCGGTACTGATCTTCAAGCTCCTGAAGCCTGAAAAGGATTAAAAACTACATGTTAAAACAATCCCATAATCAAAGGCAAGTGAAAATCACAATCATCTCAATCATCGTTATTATCTTAGTGTCTTCTCTACACACCTCTGCTCCATCTCCTGCTTCATGTCGATGCCTTGTTTCTCCAGCAGCTCCCTCTGAGCGAAGGCCCAGTCGACGGGCTCCACCGGCGTCTCAGCGCACGGCGTCCTCTCTCGCTCCAGACGAGCCTGCTCCGGGTCGTTGAAGCGGAACACGTGGCTCTTCCCCATGATGATGCGGTTCCCTAAAAAGTGCACACAGACACAAAAAAGTTCACATGCTTCGGCATAAAAAAAGACATTAAAGAATTTGGCATGTCTGTGTGTAGATGTTTGTATGTGCTGTACTATGTATGTCTTCTCCACCTGGTACATTTCTACGTTCGCTCTCTAGATAAAGTTGCTTTATTTTACATATTTTATTTAATAAATCAATAATAATAAAGATAAAATAATATAAAACATTAAACATACCAGACCGCAGAACAATAGGAGAGGTCACTCTCTTCCCGTTGACGTATGTCTCTGCTCCCTCACATGGCTCCAGGACGACACATCCTGCTCAGGAAAAGATTTTATAACTATTACAAGACAGTATTTGACACACAAACGTTAGCACAATATAAACAATTGGCTGTCTTAATTTTGAGTATGTATTTATGTGCAGAGAGAGCTGCAGTCTGTACCTTCTCCCTGAGGGCTTGTGGTGCTGCTGAAGGTGCAGTGTTCATCTTTGATAAAATGGCCACTGAGGACAATGTCTTGGCGAGTCTTGGCATTTTCACGGCCAACCCTGAGGAACGATAAGGTAATCCGTTTAAGACAAATTCCCAGCTGAGCTCAGCGCGTCTGGATTAAATCTCAAAGTTTAAGGCCTTACTTGGTGATGCCGTCTTTGATGTAGTAGAGCAGACACTCTGACATCAGCGGGTCTTCGTTCAAGTTCACCAGATGAGGCGTCTAAAAGGGCAATATGGTTTAGTGTTTTTGTGAATTTAGAGAAATGTTGTAAACACATCAAACTATTGTACAACAGTGAAAAGCATCTCACCTTTTTCGGGGAGAAGACACCCACAGTGCCTCCATCTTCTCTCATGGCAACACCCATCTCAGCCAGGAGGGCCTCTCTGCAGGAGGCAATCACATGGTTGGCAATTAATTGTATGAATGTAATATATCATAGTTGTCATGGGCTACTTGATTAAAGTCTTGATTGCATCCATATAATATGTCAATTTTAAAATCATGAAACTTTTTTAATGATAACCAGTGCTCTAATAAAAGAAAAAAAATAACCTCATGTATAAATTCATTTTATTTGTACTAAAAAAGTTGAACCTCCATAATTTAGTATAAGGTGCAATATGTTCATCATTAATTCTGAAGAATCTAAAAGTAATCCAAAAACATTTAGATTTAGAGACAATAGCGACACAACTACAACTGAGTGTCATTAAGTGTGCAGGTAATGTCGTCCTGAGGGGGACTTTTCTGTACCAATTTTCATAATAAACCATCTTAAAAGTTGTTGAGACACTTCACAAAAATACAAAAATGTAACCTCACAGTGGCGCCAGAGGAAAAGTCAAAAGGTCCACAAAGTCATTAGGATTTATACGATATGAGACAAGAGTTAGCTAACCAGCATGCCATTTCCAAATCTTATGTCCAGTTAATGTTAACTCTGACAGGTTAGGATTAGAATTAACAGTTTGAGTCAAGTATTATTTATTTTTTGTAGGTTGGAAAATAGCAGGGCACTGAATTTTATGAGTTTAGCATTTAACTTTGAGCACAAAAGAGACATGAATTAGCTAGCTAGCATTGTATTTCCTAACTACTGTTCAGTGGATCTTCTGAATTTTAAAGAACATGATTTAACAGTTTGAATTGAGCACTGAATGCAGCTATTGAGGCTTTTGTCATACAGGCGTGGTTTCATCTGAAGTGGGTTTAAAAAGGACAGACAAAGTATTCCAGCTATCCAACAATTTAACATGTCCTTTAAAACTTTGTGTCCAGATTAATCTCAAGGGTCAAGATTAAATATAGTTTAAATTTATTGGTGGAGAATAATCTGATCAAATGATAGGACACCATGAATCATGGAGGAGCATGTCTGACGAACCTGTCCATACGGATGGCCTCGGTACGTCGCAGCTTCTCCTCCCATGTCTCATTGAGCTCTGCAATGATTTTCTCTGTTTCCTGTTGACAAAATAATGACAAATATCTAAAAGGTCAGCTCAAACTGGAATTATTCACTTTGTTCAATCTGATTTTATCAAGAGCCTCCCATTTCCCACCTCAAAACCCTGAAAAATTTCCCCATCGTCCTTCCTACCTTGAGCCTCTCGATGGCCTCCTCACTGGCCGGACTGAAGATGCGGTCATGGAGGTTGTTGATGGACCCGGCGCGGCTGGACAGGGCCGAGAGCGAGGGCGAGGGACTCATTCCTGTCATGGCATTGGACACTGTGGAGAGATCACCCCTTTGATTGACAGCCTGGCGATTATTCACAAAGTTCTTGTAATCGCACAGGTCTGCCAGAGAGAGAGGCGTTGCATGGAAGTGAGCAAGGAAGGAAGGACAGACGGACAGAAGGTAGGAGCAGACGCCGGGTAATTAAGGAGAGACATCAGGGATTGAGAGGAACACGCGGAGTAACAGATAAAAAGGAAAAAAAACGGGGGAACAATGGGGAGGAGTACAAAAAAAAGAAGAGAAAGCTCAAATAATGGATCAAAGAAGCAGAGGTCATTTGCTTACCAAAGCCATCGCAGACAGAGAGGAAAGAGCAACTCAAACTGAGAGAGCACAAAATGCCAATTTTGTCTCTGACACTTAAATACACGTAGACACACTCGACAAGCTCGCAAGCATGAGAATGTTATGAGAAAGAAAATCAAAAATATAAGTATCACTACAATGCATTAATACCAAATACAGCCTGAGTTTTTTTTTTTTCCTTTTTTCGTACGTGTTGCATGTCCTGATGTTTTCCAGCTGTTTGGTAGCGATGCAGGCCTCTAAGCACCTGACTCATAGCTTCAATTAGCTCCACACACAGAGGACCAGGATGCAGAGAAAAGAGCTCCTCGGAAATCTAAAATGGCGTCCTCCCGGCCGGTCCTTTCTTCCATGTGATCACTTTATGCCAAAGTTGGCTTTCACTCTGTCTGCTTCAGAATCTTAATGAACTGAACAGCGAAAGAGAAAAAAAAAATCCCAGCCGATTTTAAATTGTGTTTAAATGAGGATGAAAGTATTAAGAGGCTGGACTTTGCAGATTAAAACTGAGAGGAATATTACCATGGAAACCAGAACCAATGGAAAGAAAAAAGGAGGCCATTTTACAGAAATCCCGAGAAAAGAGCAACTTAATACAGCAACAACTTTATAGATTTTTTTGTGTTGCTCTAAACAATCATGTAGGGTTTAAATATCAGATAACACTTTATTTAAAATGGTGTGCATAAGACTGTCATTAAAATGTCATAACCATGGCAAGATGCATGTCATGAACATGAAAAAGTCAATTTGGTCATTTTTAATACAAAGTTGACATTATTTGAAATGTTTTTGTTATGGCAACTTTGCATGATCAAACTGTTTAGCTTTATGTTTTAACATGACATTAAACTGTCATATGTGGGTGGTCTTAACACTGGCCATCATGAGACCACTGTAAGTATGTCATGAATACTTTTGTTGACTTCAAGTGCAGTGGTACCATTTGGACTTGTAATAAAGATGTCATAAAATGTTATAAGGCCAGTGTAACAACAGAGTACATCTTACAGTCTTAGAGACAGAGTTAGATTGGTTGGTAATGGAACTAGTCACCTAATCAGCTGACTCAGCCCCAGGAAGACAACAGCCAAACCCAGCAAACCACCTCAAACTGGCCACAGTCGGCGTCAGAGGCTGTGTTCGCCAGCTGTGTTCACTGAAATATTCCAGTCTAAGCGGAGTCAGCTTGCTATCTGCATGGATTCCAGGACAGCTAATATCTGCCTGGCTAACAAGTAAACTAGCTCACCGCTATCTTCCATCCATAACTCTGAAAGCTGAATCACCTCAAACTGGCCTTATAACATATAATGGCATCTTTATGATGAGTCTAAATGGTACAACTTTAGTTGAGGTCCAGGAAATTATTCATGACACTGTTACAAAAGCATTTGACAGCGCACTAAAACTTAATGACATCTTTATGGCAAAACCACTTTAAGTACCACTTTACTTGAGGTCAAGGAAAATATTCATGGCACACTTTATAATGGTCTCATGATGGCCAATGTCAAAATCAACCATATATAACAGTATGATGCACTGTTAAAAAATAAAGCTAAACAGCTTCTTTAAGTCTGATATTGTCAAGTTGTCATAACAAAGGCATATCAAACAATGTCAACTTTGCATTAAAATGACACAACTGACTGAATGACATTTAATGGCAGTCATAAACATTCATAAAGACTCCTTCATGTTCATGACAGGTGTCTTGTGATGGTTTTGACAGTGTAATGACAGTCTTACGCCCATGCCTTCAAATAAAGTGTTACCAGATATCTTTGAATTTGTGTCTTGTCTGACTTCATATATAAGCCTGTTGGGCTTGTCAGTTTGGTCTCTGGTGTGGTGGAGGAGGGAGGCCAGCTCGGGATTCATTTCTATTAGTTGCAAAGCACAGGCTTGCTCGAGTTATACACACATTTCAAACCAGTGATGGCGGGGCCGGTGCAGCGATACGCTGATAGGACAGAGGAGAGAAGAGAATGAGTGTGAGAGGCACCCACACTCCAAGTTAAACTGTCACCCTCTGTATTACATGTACAGTCAGAAAATAAGCCGCACACAAGGTCTGAATTCAGGTGTGTGTGTGTGTATGTGTGTGTATGCTGATACACGTGCATTTCAGTTTCCCTGTGCGACACTCACTCTCTATGATGTCTCCCAGGCCCTGCGCGTACAGCAGGTCTTTGAGACGAGCCACCTCCTCTTTCAGCTCACGCACCAAACGGTTGTTGGGGTCCTCGTTGATCACAGCGTTACAGCGGATTTGTTTGGCACGATCAGCATACCTGCAGGGACGGAGGTCATCGAGGTCAAGAAACTATAAAGGATGATCTCAGGTTCTGTACGCTGATTTAAAATCACCAACTAATGACAATATGAGCCTAAAATGAGAAGGATGCTACTGAAAGTTAGCTATGGAAAGATTATTGTAATAATAATAAAAAAAAGCATTAAAAAATACTAGAATTACCTTTCAAAGCACTACACAATCATTGCAAACGACAAGTTATGCAACACTACTGAGCTACATGAAGCCCATTTTTTCTCAATAATATGCAAATGTATGCAGCAAAATGCTCCAAAATCTAATCTCAACATCTATTCTACAGTTTGAACCTGCGCTATAAGTGTGACATTATCTTCAAAATGTTATTCCCAGAGGAAAAAAAAGATCAGATTTAATGATCTTTAAATGGAGCTTTCATTGACTTTTTCCTTACCGGAGGGTGCTGAGGGTCTCATCATAGTTAATATCAGCAGGGCTGAGGGCGGCCACCATGGCGGTACGAGAGTTTCCTCCTAAACGATAAGAGAGTGAGACGGTGTGTAAATCAAAAATAGATTTATTTTTTTTTTTATTATTGTGGTAAAAGCTGAGGTTTATTATAATCACACACCCAAGTTTTCCCTCAGTAGCCAAGTCAGAACTGAATCTCTGTAGGGGATGAAACTTTCCACCTTCTTCTTTTTCTTGTTCTGTACACAAAATAAACACAATTTCACATCAAATTATGACAAATAAATATTGAGTATAGTCCATTTGTTTCTTCAGATTTGTAGCATTACTCACCTTGTTTGGTGCTGAGTCCTGACAGTTGGAAGAGAAATGCCAACATCTGTTATTTTGAACAGCATAAAATGATAATTTATAATATTTTTGATGTAAATAAACATACCACTTCAGCAAGAGCTGAAATCACTTTCCCCAATGTAGTGAGAGATTTGTTGATGTTTGCTCCTTCCTGCAAATATAAAGAAATAAAAGTCAGTCTTCTGAAGTTTTTATTCATATATTCATGAATAGATCTTTACATTTGAAATGTGGCCTTCAAACATTGTCTTTCAAACATATTTCTATCTCCAGTGTGTGCAGAAACACAATAAATACAACCTTACAATAGCAGCTTCCTCTCACCTTCAGTCTGGTTCCTTTGGCTCCAGTTGAGTCGGCTCTCTCGCTGCCAGCCAAGTCTACCAGACTGATCTTACTGACCTGAGAGGATACAAAATATTTTCAAAATAAGATGAAAAAGATAAAACGTCCACTACAGCAAACATATTTCATTGGAAACTGCACTGGGAGAGCCGGCAGTAAAGCGTCATATGTGGTTATCAATCAATACAGCAACACATTCATCAGATAACACCACCACAGACAGCCTCCACTCAGGTCATAAAAGGTAATAAAAATCATTCATCTCTTCTGGGGCCGCTGGGGGAAAACAAGGTTTAGAAAAATAAACTATTCCTCCTATTGATTTGTTTGTCTGAGAGGCAGAAATACATCATTTCTTTCAAGTACACAGAGGGATTTCTGAGCTTGTTGCTTTTAACCTTTTCCGATGTGTTGTCCGTCTCCATGTCGTGTTTCTTCTGCGTGAAGATGATGTTGAAGACAGCGTGGGAGCGGCTGCTTGTCTCGTTCATGTTGGTCGCAGCCACAGTCCTGGAAAAAACGGAAAACCGCTGCATTAGGTGAATATTACTGACTCAGTATCTGCTCCATCCATCATTTGTTCCAGCCACTGAGATAGCTCAATCGGTTGTGTGCGTGTGTGTGACCAAGGGGACTTTAGCTACCATCTATCCGCAGACAGTCTCACACACTACTGGACACCTAAAATTAATATGCTCAGTTATGACTGTTTGCTCAAGGACCTCTCCTGGTTGCCATGATTCATACTTTTTGAAAAACCTGTTTGCTCCTGATCATATTGACCTCTGATTCTTCGTTCCTCTTCGTCATCAACAACAGCTAGGCTAAAAACAAAGCTTATCTTGTCTATTGCAGACCACATTTTGGCTCAAAAACTGATATCCACAGGAAAGTTTTATCTCGTCTTCAACTGCAGCAATCTGCAGATTAATTTTATACCTGATATGTTTGTGATCCACTAAAGTTAGGCACGATTCCAGACGAACAAATCCCTGCTTTGTTAGCTTCACCGCGATCTGCACTATGCATCTGTGCAAGATCCAAATGAGATATACAGACTTCACTACAAAACTGACTGTAACTCTAAACATGAGAAAATGAACATGATACTGGTTACTTGTATTAATTAAATTCTTTTACCCGGGTCAAGGTAAGTATTTTACAGAAAACTGAGGCTACACGATGCAACAAGAATTTATTAAATTTACTACATACTATACTATACAAAAACTACATTCAAAAGACTGTCTGTTGTGGTGGCACTGCAGTAGCTACTTCACCATCTGTTGTCTGGCAGAGATCTGCACTCTACTGAGCGACCTCTTCTAGTTTATTCATGCATCCAAAACTCTCAGCTCATCTTTTTCAGCCATCATTACCTGCATTAATCTAAGGAACTCCACCTCTATGATTCGTCCCCGTCCCGTTACCTGGCTTTGTTTCCAGAGTCCATCAGGTCCTGGATGTCGTTGTACGAGGTGACGGCGAGCTTGGACAGGTCCTCAACGTAGGGTCCCATCAGAGGGTGCTCCCTGACGCGCAGGTTTCCTTTGTTCTTGGGGTTCAGCAGGTCGCGCACACGCTCGCAGTAGATCTCCATGTAACTCACCTGCAGGAGGCAAAGAGCCGCTTATGTTGTAAAATGTTTTTTATGACTTATTAAGCAGTTATCATGACTACTTTGTGGCTCCTGAGGCAATAAAGATTAAGTCAAGAGAATTAGCTTCCAACTATTTGATGCAATAAAATAATTACAACACCAGCTGCCATTATTTATTTATTTCAGTCATTCATATATGCCCTGGAACATCCAAACTATTCATTACATACTTTTAATATTCATAGTTTTAGATGTTCAGGGTTGTTCAGACCCATTTCATCATGGCTGAGACAGATTGGAGGACACTGTGCACATAAAAGCCTCCAAATGTGAAATAAAGTAGAGTTTGTCATGACTCACCTCCACAGAGTAAGACATGCTGTTGTCATTATTGCTGTCATTGATCTTGGTGAAAAGGTCCTCACACAGCTAAAAGAAAAAACAAAGAGCAGATGGTCACTGTTGTGATCACCATGATTAAAGAGAAGAGGACATTTTCTTTGTCAGCAGGAATATTTAAATTCTTTTACACATTGTGTTTATTATTGGTCAGAAGTGTGTTCTGTATTACCAGAGGTATGATTCCTTGCTGGTCCTTTTCCTGTCGCCCCATCATGGTGTAACTTTTGCCCGCTCCTGTCTGACCATATGCAAATATGCACACGTTGTAGCCTTCAAAGGCATGAAGCAGCATCTCCTCTCCGATGTCCTTGTACACCTGCATCTGGGACGCATAGTTGATGTCCTCAGGCTGCAGACAGACAGAGAACAAAGGGCGAAAAAGATGAGAGAGACAGCAAGCATGAATCTGCTCTGATACACATCAAAAACAAACTTGTTGCTAAAGACAAACATGTTTAATCATCCATGAAGTTCACATTTTTAGCAATTATTATTAACAAATCATTAATGTTCTTATCTGATTGGTGATGCAGTGAAACTCACCGTGGTGTGTGACCAGTACGAATAGTCAAAGTTGAAACTCTTGTTTTCTTTCGGTTGCTTTGGATTCAGGATCGCTAAAATAGAAAAAAACAGATCAGTTAAAGGCATCAGGCACCGAGTCTCTCCAATAAGATGCATCGACTGCAGGACCAAACTATGAAAACACTCAAGTTTACACATATTATGAATCTACATCTTTCAATGCAAAACACTCTCTCAGACCATTTGCACCTTCACTGACACTTTATCGTGTCATTAAACACATTTTTTATTTAAATTAACAAATATTTTCTATCATTATGATTCAAATCCAGTTGTGTCCAGACAGTTTTTCATGATTGTTTCATTGCAATTGTTATAAACAACTGGCTACAAAGTGACACACACACTAACTCTGTGTTTCTGTTTTCCAAAGGCTTGTTCCAAACGGTGCTGTGTTCTCAAAACTCTTAATACATCCGTCAAAACATAATATACTGGTGCTTACAAACAAAAAAACTGTAACACTGTCTCTTCTTTGGGCAAAGATTTAGAATATTGTGAGCAGGAGACTCTCAGCTGAACTCTGCATTCAGAGTCAGTAACTTTATTACGTATTTTGAAAACCAAGTTTTCTGTGCGATTGCTGTGTGAAAAGAAACAGAAATAAAGAGTCAAGTAGGACTGCAACTAACAATTATTCTCATTATCAATTAATCTATTGATTATTTTCTAGATTAATCAATTCATAGTGAAAAATATCGATCCCAGTTTCTCAAACTCCAAGGTCATGTCTTAAAACTAAGCTGAATATGATACAAAACAGAGAAAAGCAGGAAATCTCAATATTTGAGAGGCTGAAACCAGCATTTTCTGCCATTTTTGGATTAAAAATTACTTCAACGGTTACCAAAATAGTTGGCAAATATTTTTCTGTAAATTAACTAATTGATTAGTCGACCAATTGTTTTAGAGTCAAATGACTGCATTTGATGTCAACTGAAAAAAACTGTAATACGTTTCTTAAAGAAATGTATATAGAGAGACCACTCTGGTTGATTAGAAGTTATCTGACTATACTGTGATCACAAAATCTCTGGTTCGATTCCAGGCTGGTATGTTTGTTGCATGTCACTCCCCCTCTTTCTTCCCCCTTGTTCCCGATGATTTTCCACCTTCAAATAACAGCAGAAAGGGCTCAGAAAAAAAATATAAGATCTTTTATTCAATATGGTCATGTTTACATTAAAGCATGATTGGCTTATTTAGTTAAACCTGTCAAATATAAGATAGACGTCAGGGCTCTTTTACTCGTTTTTAAATCCATGCATGGGCTGACAGCCCTGTCCATCTCAGAACTTCTCAGCCTCTCATAACTCCAGGTCTCTTACATCCGCAGAAAAATTGCTTTTAACTGTTCCATGATCGAGGTTAGTGGGTGAGGGACTGCTTGCTTTTGTGATGGCAGCTCCAAAGCTTTGGAATATCCTCCTACTTTCACTCAAACGCCCCCCACTTTTAAGACAAAACTCAAGACGTACATGTTTTCAATCACCTTTGGATGCTATTAATGGTTTTAGTATTTTATAATATTTTATTTATTAATTAATAATTAAAATTAATTAATTTTCTTTATATATTGAACTTATATGTTTTATTCTGCTTTAGTTTTACATTTGTGCACATATTTTAATATTGTATTGTATTTTATCATAGCTATTTGTCAATGTTACTGCACCTCTTTGCTACTATTTGTACCTTTTTGCTACTAATTTCATATTATTCCTTATTCTTGTGCTGATTGTTTCTAATTTGTACGGAATTTAGGTCAGTTTTAAACATGTTATATAAACTTCTTCTTTTTTTCTTGTTTCCAGGGTTAAAATAAATTTACCAGCATGTAAAGTGTCAAAATCATCACCAAGAGAGACATGTAGCCCACACACAAATTATTTCACCAGGGAAGCTATGTTACAGTTCAAAAGCAGCAGTTTGAAATGCACCACTCGTGCTTTTTATAGAGGGGTTGGGGTGTAGTGCACATAGAATATGAAACATAAGTTGAGCAGGAGCAGCTGCTCCTCTGACTGCAAACTGAATCCACTGCAACGCCCCCTGTGGACAAGTTCAAAACAACAGCAGCAACATCCCGCTGAAACGTGCAGTCAGCCAGAAACAACCAAGTCCATCCATCCATGCATCCATCCATCCATTAGCAGCACCTCCTTATCCTTTAGTGGGGAACAGGGTGATAAAAATGCAGAAAAACATCAGAGAACAACTGTTGGAAACTGTGAGCGCTCGAATTCAGAGTCAGAGAAGTTAATGAGATGAAAAACTGCAACAAAAAAAAAAGTTTGGCTCTAATGAGGTCATTAAAAACACAGACAGGCACAACAGGCTGACACACACGCATCAGCTGACCCCGCGTCTGGGCTCGACCAGAACAAGGAGGTCTTTTTGGGCCCTGCAGCTCGTATGATGAGAGGCAGCGGTCGCTACATCCTACACACACACACAGTGACAGGCTTCAGGCCTGACTGAAGCCTTTGTTTTGTTCTCGAGCTGCCAAGATGCCGCATGCCTCCGTGCCCACTCCCCTGTTACTGGAGGGCAAAGCCGCCTACAAGAGAAATAACTGGAGGTGAAAAGCTAAACTTGTCTCAATGTAGGTCACAGGAACAAGACCGAAAGAGAAGCAGAATGTCACTGCGTCTCTGGCTTCCACACTCTGAAGGCAACAGACACATGACCTTACAACCACTATATCAGACTGTCTTAATTATTCATATGAACATGTCGTGACTCTGGTTAGCAGACTGGAAAATTACCTGACAAAGACCCCTTAAAGAGTTTGTCAATCTATTTACTGTCAACTTGACCACAGAAAGATGAAGCCTGTTCCCACTGGCCTATTTACAGTCCACATGGCCAAACTGTAACATGTTGTCTTTGTAAGTTCTCTGTCATCAATCACACAGAAGTTCAATGTTTCAGTTAAATATTGTCAATCATTCATCTCTTATTGGACATAAAGACAAGAAATAATATCACAGAAAAAGCTACCAACAGCAGATGTTTTTGTTTGCATATATGACAGATAATCCAGGTTAAGGTTTGTGCTTATTTGTCACTTTCAGTCCATTAATCCCTAAAACAATATAACTTTTAAAAATCCCCTTCAGACGTTTCAAGATCTAGAAAATATTACGCTTTTCAGCTCAGGTTTTAACACAAAGAAGTTCAATTAACTCTGGGGTCTGCAAACTTAACAATCAAAACAGCCATCGCTGGCTAAAAAAAGAAAATCGAATCCGTCTGGAGCTGCCACCACTAAATTTTCCATTTTCCACTGAGACTTTTGAGATGTAAGTCATGACCCATATTTTAGCCGCATCGTGTACAGGCTACACATTTTTTACAATTGTAGAACAATGATAAATGAAAATCAAAATGTTAAAAAGTAACCATTATTCATTTCCATGTAATTTTTTTTGTCAAAGCCACAGGAAGACACTGTGGAGAGGTAAAAGAGACGCATGCAGCTCGAGAGTCGCAGGTTGCTGCTTCTATCTCACTGTAAAACACAGAACCCATGAAAATGCAAATATTCAACATTTCAAAGCTTTAATTACTGGATGAAGATATTTCCTTTTTGCTAATTCTCTGAGGAATACTTTGCAAATTCCTGCACAAAATCTGTACAGTTCTTTCATTTACATAACATACTGTATATATTTTTTTATTTTCTATTTATACTTCCTGATATGCAGCACTTGCTTTTTATCTTTCTTCAAATTTTTTGACTTACTGTTGTTATGCACCAAAACTCCAAGGCAAATTCCTCTTATGTGAAAACGTTCTTGTCGATAAACCTGATTCTGATACTTCACTAAGAGGTCCATTCTCAGTGTCTGTGCACCGGAGGTTTCAATTTTCCATATCACAGGCTGGAAGCTGCATATTGAACCACAATTGCCATTCAGTCTAGTTGTGACGTCACAAACCCTGCACATACGTACACACAATTACAGCTGAAAATAGAAAGTAACTTCATCAATCAGTGGACTGATGGAGAATTAAGTGGCAACTGCTTTGATATTGATATTTGATATTGAATGTCAAATATTTGCTGGTTCCAGCTTCTTAAATGTGAGAATCTGCTGTTTTTCTTTGTCTCATTGTAAACTGAAACTTGTTTTGGACAGTTTGTCATAAACAACAAAGGCTATTCTGGCATATTATAGAACAAATCATCAATCAACGTTGAGAAAATTATCTGCAGATGTAACTGATAATGAAAGTAACTGTAAATTGCAGTCCTGTACATCTTAAACTCAGACTTAAGGTGATGAAGATAAACTTTCCCCTTTTAGAAGATGAATGTGAAAACAGGCTTTTAGTGTCAAACTTCACATAAATCATTCAGCAGAGTGAAGCTCAAACATCCAAGTCAAGAAACAATAAACAAAACACATTTTTGAGTGGAGGGTGACTTCAAGCCACCACTAGGGGTTCAATGGTGGCTTTACCCAAAAGGGAAGAAATAAAAAAAATATAACAATTGATATCTCACTGAGGAAAGTTACTATCTGAAAGATTAAAGTGCACTTATTTTGCTTCGGTTACAGTTAAAACAAATACATGTTAGTCATAATGAGCAGGACCAGATCCACATTGTTGCATCTCTCAACACAATGTAAACATTAAAGTCCACATCCATCAGAATTATTATTCCAGACAAATTCAGCAGTCAACACATCTCCAAACACACTAAAAATGACTTGGATTTCTACTCACTTGTGGTGTTTCCTGACATCTGAATAATGCACTTGCTCTCCTTGCTCATCTCTCTGGAGTTGAAGGGTCGGACCCTCACCGCCACCTTCACCGAAGCCCCTGCCATGTTGCAGGAGGGTGTGTGAGCGAGCGGAAGAGCTGAAGATCTGTGTGGCTGCACGGACACACACCTGGAACCTGCACAGGTAGACCATGAGACAGAGGGATTCAATACTGGTGTGAGCAGAGACGTGCAAGACGCAGATCAAAATTTCAGTGATCCATCCTCTGTCTGTTGTTGTTATTATAATTAAATATTAAGGACAGGGCCTTGTTAGCCTCACCACACAGCTAAGACTATGACACACTCTTCATTTTCAGGCCAGGTTGGCTTCAGTCAGAGACACACAGCTCCTGAAACACGCTGACTAAACGGCTGGGTCATTATTTGGCAGGAAGATCATCAGCATCCCTGCTGATATTCCACAATAAAATGGCTGCTTATTCTTCGAGCATCATCTCCTGGCCTCATTCATCACCGGCTGAAGGCCTTGTGATGAAACTGTATCCCCTCCTCACTGCTTCAAAGAAAATAACACATTCAGAAACATCTCGAACCAGCATGATGCTTTTACAGCATCTTTACATTAATCTGCTTCTTATACGGCTGTTTTTCTTTAAACCCTTAAAGATGGCCTCTATATTTGTTTCTCTGTTTATGAGCAGATAATTTAAGGTGGTTTTTGACAGATTATTTGCGTCAAGACAACGCGGCGCACATCCATCTTCTCCTCAATCGATTAAAAAAAATGCAATTCCTCCAAAACATCTTTATTCTAACCCAATATCTGAACAGGATACACGCAAGAGATATATAAGATATTTGCGGTGAAGACAACAAATATTTCTGTGCCATGTAAATATTGCCTCCTCCATCTTGCTTCGCCTGCCGCACCTCAAAAGACAGGCCGCGTAAACACAAACGGCACAGACTCCAAATTATCAAACACTGCGTCAGAAAGGAGGTCAGCACACATTTTTAGAGCCGAAATTACATTTACGCCCTCAATTAGTCAATTTGTTTGTCTAATTGATCAGCAGTGTTATTTTTGTTGAGGTATTTTTTAAAGACAATTGTTGACAGCAGCGGAAAGCAGCGGAATGAAACATCAAATGTCCTGACGCAGCGTCCAAAAGGCCTCCAAACCTCCGACACACACCGACAGTCCTCACCAAGGCGTGACACCCATTAGCAGCGATGCTGTGCCGTGAAAAACATCTCATACATGAGCTGTTATCTTACCTCAGCAGCTCAGACTCGACGACCGCAGAGGGTGACTCCTCTGTCCATTCAAAACAGCGGCAGGATCCTCCGCCGCCTCCTGCTTGAAGCTCCTCAGCAGCCTGTATATTTTTCGGACTTTCTCTCTCGGTCAGCCTACAGCATCCCTTTCCTCAGCGCATCCATACATGGAGAATCCGCCGGGATGCTGAAGCGTTGGACGCAGCGGTGCGTCAATTAGAGACGAAGAGTGGGAGACAGCAGGAGGAGGAGGAGGGAGGAGGAGGAGGAGCGAGGGGCCAGATGGATAAACAGAGCAGGAGGATGGCAGGGTGAGGGGAGGGATGCTCCAGCGGCCCCGCCGTCAGTCTGTCCGTCCGTCCGTCAGTCAGTCAGTCTGAGCAGCAGAGGGAAAATGGCGGTGCTGCTGTGGCAGGGATGCTGGGAGGCGGTGATGACATCAGCATCAGCATCATCACCGGCAGCCATGAGGCAGAGCGATGCAGCACAGAGACACATCACAGGAGGAGAGGGAGGGAGAGGCCCTGAGATGGACCGTAGCAGGCCAGACAGAGACCAATATGGGGGGAAATGGGAGAGTAGAGGTTAAACTCAAATGGGCGAGAGACATCTGAGAAAAATGACCTAAAACTCCCTTCATACAACAGTCACATCAGCTGCAAAGCATCTTTTAAAAAGAGTAATTGTATTTTTTTTTTTAACGTGTGCCCTATTTTTATATAATTTGGGGTTTAAATGACTGACAGGGATAAAAAGTTTTGGAATTGTCCTTTCCTAAGTCCCGCCTCTTTTTGGACCTGTTCAAATTTCCCTTTCCTGTTGTCTGTACTTATGACTTATGACCTATAAAGGTGACATAGTCAAAGTTAGCTTATGTTAGAAAAAAGCTATCTTACCACCAAGTTAATCCCTATTGTTAGGTAGGTAGTTAGCTAGTGTATTAATATGCAGCAAAATGCTAGTGCTAGCTAACTAGCTAGCATTTTTTTTATTTCCAAGACTGCTCTGGCTTGTCCCAGTGTGATTTTGTGGAAGATGAGCAATTTTGATGAATAATAAATGTATAAATTTTGGGATTCTCTGTATCTATGTCGTGAGGAAGGAAGGTGACTGTAGGCTTGAGTGTAAAATCAATGCAACATTGTACTCAGGAAGGCTAGTGTGCTTACACATTGTTAACATCTGGAAGAAAGAATGATGTTTTTTTTTTTGTTGTTGTTCCTAAACTTACAGTTTTCTTGCCTAAACCTACCCATTTAGCTTTCGTGCCCAAACCTAACTAAACTGCAACTGAAAATAATCAGTGAACTAAGTCTCTAAAAAGATAGCAATTACATTTTGCAGGAAGACTAGTCTCCTGGGTGAAAGTCCTGTTTTTTGACTCATTTATCCTAAACCTCTCCCATCTGCCAATATCTACACGTGCGGTCACAGCCAATCACAGCACAGTAGGGTGGTACAAGGTAAAACAGTCTTGGGGTGAAAAAATTGTTGGCCTGAGAAGAAGTAACAATCTAAGATCAAGGTCCACTTATTTGCTTATTGTCTAGATTTCAACAGCAACTTTTCTGCCCAATTGCCTGTTGAAAGATAAATCTGAACATATTTGTACTTGTATGATTATTACAACATGTGTAAGTATGTGATGTGGCTGAAAGCTCTGCAACAAGGGAGTAAGTAGATCATGACTTTGTTCGGTCAGGAACACTGTGTTTTTAACATTTTCAAAGGTTTTAGTAGTTCTCGCTCTGAATATCAGGATTTAATGATTCTCGATATTTGGTTAACTGTGCCACAACAGCACTGTGATAACATTATAAAACACAAGTGCACTTCAACCCAAGAATGTGCATGTTTACATGACAACTGAGGGCTGGTTAACTCATTTTTCTTTCTGACAAACATCATCATAATCCTTCTCTTTCCTGAGGGAAACGTTGGTTAAATTATCACTAATAAGTATGAAGAGTTTCAGATCATGTATACTACTTATATTTGAAACCAATCTGTGAAAAACTGGATGTTATATCTCACTCTTCATCTACTATGATCCTTATTTACATTTCAGAAATTCTAAAATTGATATAAGGATTTGAATTTAAAAATGAATGAAAGTAAATTGAGTTTGGTTGAACTGACTGACTGCCTGTCTTGTGCATAATACCCCATTTTGAGGCTTGAACTGACTGTTTATAGCCTCACTGACAGACTGTTTTACGACGCCCCCTGTGGATGAACTTGTAAATAAACGCCTCTCTTTTTCCGTCCATCCCTCCCCAGCTCCTCCTCCTGCTCTGTTTGAGCAGATTTTGAGTGTTCAGTTCAGTGCAAAGGCCAGTGAAAGGGTGTCCCATTTATTTACCAGAGGAGTAATTATTTACCCAGCCAGACTCAGAGAGGGGCACCGTCTGACAAGCCTGCTAGCTGTTATGAAACAGTTAAAAAGCAAAATGAGATTCTACTCTGTTGCTGATAAAAGGAATAAGAGTAAATACCATCTCTTACTGAGCAAACTTAGCACTTGTTGTATTTGTTGTTGTTGTTGTATTTACAAAATGAAGCAAATATGACTTCACATTAGAATAAATCTTATACATTTTTCTTTATATAAACGTTTGACCTGATCTGTTTGGAGTTTAGTTGACCTCTTTCAATCTTTTCCCACATTGGCTGGCTCCCTATATATTAGATAATGTTAAACTCAAATCCGCTGGAAGTCAGTTGGGGTCAGTTTCAACATAAGAACACATCAATGTTTTGTGACATTTGGTGACCCACAGCAATGCCCACCGCTGGCAGAACTCAGAATTGAGAGAACGCCTCCCTGGCACGTGTTTTTACGATCAAAACAACAACAACAACAATATGGCCTCACTTGACACTAAAGTGAATCTAGAGTGAAACCATCTCAGTGACCACTTCATCAACTTTAGTGTGTATATTCCACACAGATCCCAACAAACCCTGTAGAAATTACTTTTGTGAAAAGGTTTTTTAAATTATTTTCATTCTGGCTGCAACTAACGATTATTTTCAATATTGATTGATACAATTATTTTCATGATTAATAGTTTAAGTCTATAAAAAAAAAAATGTGAAAAATGCTCATCACAGTTTCCCAGATTCCAACACGACAACTTCAGATCGCTTCTTTTTTTACAACCAACAGTTCAAAACTAAAGACTATCACAAATGGCAAAAATGTGTGACATTTTTGCTTAAAAAATGACTCAAACAATTAATCAGTTATCAAAATAGTTAGAGCAACTAACTTTGTCTTGATTGACAAATGGATTACTTCATGTGTCCCCTTGGACATACTAAGAATCACTTACTTTTCCAAAAAATCAAATATGTCAGAAAATACACATTAAAATGAATCCAATATTATTAGCAAAGATAAACTGGCCACTTCATGAAGCAAACATTTAATTGCACAACACTGAAAAAAGCTGGCTAATCTAACCTATTATATCACTGCATGGCACCTGTCTATAACGCCAAACTAGTAGTGATCCAGTTAGCTGTACTTTTGTCTCACGTGTAGCCCACAGACACTCTGTGAGCCACAGTGGGTTGTGCAGGATACTCTGACATACCCTCCACCTCAGAAACCACCAGTGAAAGTGCAGAGGGTGATGCTAACACGGCTAACATTAGCCGTGCTGTTGACAAGTGAGAGGGGACCCTAAAATACACAGCAGGGGGTCCCTGCTCCGTCTCTCTATTACCTAAGAGGTCCACAGATTGAAACATGTTAAAGACAACTGGGTTAATTGTTGCAGCTCTATTTTCTATTATAAATCTGACAAAATCGCAACTGCAATCCTCTAACTCCATTTTAATTGAGAAATGTAGTTTTTCTTTGAGCTTAGATGCACAACAGATAAAATTAATTTGAGATCTATTCTGATGTCCACTGTGAACTGCTGTCTGTCTCAACTGGATCTGGACTTAATCTGCATATCTAGACAATTTAAGCTGAATCATTTTCTATTATTTGGGTAAAAAAAACCTTTGAGCCTATTGTGGACCCCAGGATGAATAGCTGTTCCTATGGCTGCAGCTAATGGGATCCTGATAAATGAAGTGAAATACTGTGTAACACTTTTTTATGTGGATAAAACATTCATTTTTATGTGTGGGTGTGTGTTTTTGGCTCTACCTTTGCCCGCCCCTCTTCCTCCTCTAAGAGAGCAGATTGGCTCTCCGAGAGGAGACTCCTCTTTACAAACTCAGTGCTGCTGTGTCACTGGAGGGGCAAACAAAATCAATAAACTGCCTGCAAAACTAACCTTAACCGGCTCAAAGCTGCCAAATCCTCACTTTTCCACAAGAGTTCAAAAGTCAACTTCTATGTGTGTAGACTTCGAATGAGTGGCAAATAAAATCAGCCTGTAAAATATTAGACAGGACTTAAGTGTAATCGACTAATCTTTTCTCATTAACCAAACATAAATATATTATTTATTCAAGTAATGCAAACTTTAAATTTTTTGTATTTATTTTCGGAAAACAGTTCAGAACTTGTAACTTCAATTCTTTTGTCTTGAAATGATAAGTTGAATTTATGCACTGTGCACAGTTCAGTCAACTCATTAAATTAAGATTGAAGAGTTGTTGGTTCAACTAAATATATTAAGTTTATTGAGCATGTTCATCTACAACTGAATTAATAAAGTTTAAGTTTTATTTGACTAAAAAAGTTTTTTTGGAATCATTACAAAAATAACTCAACTTGTCTTATCAAATTCAGTCAACTTAAAACTTTTCAAGCAGTCTGGACACTGATTGTTTTACATTAAAAATAAACAAGTATAAAACAAAGTACAGAAAAGTTGGTATGTTGAGTAGAACATGAATAAAAACAGAGTGCAATCACTTGCAAAAATGTTTCCTCCTATGTTCATGGCTGACTGCCACATATGTGAAGCCAACATTAATGCAGAAAAGCATATAAGTTTAGGAGCAATCTGCAATCCAGACAACCATCTTTTCCAGAGACGTCCCTGTTTATTTCAGCAAGACAAAGCCAGGACACATTCTGCTGTGAGCTCTGAGTTCTGACTGGCCTCAGATATGCCCCTGTCCCATTTGTTTTTAAACGTGTTGCAGGCATCACTGCAGACTGCATCATTGCAGTCTGTTATCTACCCTACACACACGATGTCCCAACTTTGTTGGAATTGGGCCTTGCTGTTTATTTTTACAGTGCGGGGGATCCAAACTATAACATAAGTATGAATATACATCTGAGTCTTCAATTCAAATACTGGCCTGGAAAATATATTTTTAATCTTGTTTTTTTCACATAGACATTTGATGCATGAACACTGTAATGGTGGGACAACAAAATAATGATTACCATGATTTGTAATGAAGGCCTATGTCTCCAAATTGTTTCATCCAAATGAGAAAAATGTCTCAATAACCACCTGCTCAAAAGACATTTGAGTTTTTTTTGTTTTTTTTTACTTTATAAAGTTTCTAAAGTTTAAACCTTGTGTGTCAGTACCATCTATGTAAGTTAACAAAAACTTAATTATAACTCTCACTTTTTTACTATGTAACATTAACATGAGTTGATATATAAATGTCCGAGCTTATTACCTAGAATTCAAGGGCAGGCAGGGTTGTCAGTGAGGGGAGGCACACTGTTCCGTAGCCAACAGGTCAAAGACCTGTTTGTTTTAAATCTTCAGCCAAACCTCGCAGTCAGTCAGGTTCAGTTTCCCCGTCGCTTCTCAGGAACCAGGACAGCAGCCGTGCATCATGCAGCGGGCTTTGTTCAGCCGGAGCGCGCTGCTCGCCCAGCAGCTGCAGCGACTGGACCGGTCCATGTCCTCCGTCACCATCCCGCCGCCGGCATGCATGCTGCGGCCGCTGGAGGCTCCGCTGCGGTACCTGTTCGGACCGGGACCCTCAAATGTTCCTCCACGTATCTTAGCTGCAGGTGCCAAGCCGATTATTGGTCACCTGCACCCAGAAATGTATGAGGTAAACGACTGGTTTGATATATTATCAATTCTAATTACTTTAAGGTGGAAATAAGCATTTTAGATTTTTTTTTTTTAATAGAATCCACGTTAATCCAAAATGGGCCATTCTGCATAACAGGTAGCTTTACTTTTGGCACTTTCCTGATGTTTTCAGGCAGTACTTTCACACTTGAACGCAAGTAAAGTTCTGAATGCAGGACTTTTACTTGTCACAACTAATCTGACCAAATTCAAGTTAATAGTTTGTCGTGGTGCACCAATTATTTAAAATAAGAAAACACAAAATGGACCTGTATGTGTCTTCTGGCTACACTTATATAATTACTTTTAGAGAGTATTACTACATCTTACCTTTATGGTAATATTCGTTTTACTTGAGTAAAATTGGCAAAATGTTGTTTTCCCACCATGCACTGAAATGTTTTCATCAATCAACCGAGAGGGGGGGAGTAACGAAGCACATTTACTCTGTTTTTATTTATTATTTTATTTTTTTATTTTTTATAATATTAGTGTGTTTTCATGCTGGTGCTTTTGCACTTTTTCTTGAGTAAAGTTCTGAATGCAGGACTTTTCCTTGCAGCGGACTGTTTCTACACTGTCTGCACTTTTACTAGTAAATATTTGCTCATGGTCAAGGATCAGTAGTTTTGGTGTAACTGCTGGCTTGTATTCCCCTTCTTAAAAAAATATTTGATAACATGGCTAAAACATTGTTTTTCACGTGTTTCTCAGATCATGAATGACATCAAAAAAGGGATCCAGTATGCGTTTCAGACAGAGAACAACATGACTATATCTATGAGCGGCTCTGGGCACGCGGCCATGGAGTGTGCGGTGTTCAACACTGTGGAGCCCGGAGAGAGTGTGCTCATTGCCATCAATGGGATCTGGGGAGAGCGCGTTGCAGAAATTGCAGAAAGAATGGGTAGGTCGCTTTTACGCACGGGTTTTACGCACAGATTATCTGGTTCTATCTATCTATCTATCTATCTATCTATCTATCTATCTATCTATCTATCTATCTATCTATCTATCTATCTATCTATCTATCTATCTGTCTGTCTGTCTATCTATCTATCTATCTATCTATCTATCTATCTATCTATCTATCTATCTATCATGAATTATACAAATGTTTTCAATCTTTAGGTGCCAATGTACATAGAATGGTAAAATCACCTGGAGGATATTTCAGCAATAAAGAAATTGAGCAGGTAAGCGCAGAGCACTCCATAACTTACTAAGAAAAACATCCTGTAGGCCCAACAATATTGCTGAATAAATGACTGAGAAACATAATCAGTCACACTGTTAGGAGCATCAGTACATGAGTCATTAAAACTAATTTTTATGTCCTTCTGTAGGCCATAGAAAAACACAAGCCTGTCCTGTTTTTCCTCACACATGGAGAGTCATCTGCTGGCCTCTGTCACCCAGTAGACGGCATTGGAGACATCTGCAGAAAGTGAGAAAAAACACACCACAAAACACACAATTTCATGTAATTAATAAATTATAATTAACAATGTATTAATTATCCATTATATATTAATTAGACCTTAATAATTCCCAAACACAATGTTATAATATTATAATATTTCTCACTGCTAACTTTCATATCTGCCACAGACATAACTGCCTCTTCCTGGTTGACACAGTTGCATCTCTTGGTGCAGCACCAATTTTTATGGACAAGCAAAGTAAGGCAATGATGAAGGATTAAAGGCATAGTTCAGATTATATGAAATGGGTTGTATGAGGTACTTATCCATAGTGTACTACCTACACTAGATGCTGTTCTACACACCCCTAGTTTTGAGAAGCAGTGAGACACACCAGCATAGAAGCTAAGCAATATACTGCTGGGAACAGATGTATAACATGTACTTTAGCCACTTAAAAAACGCTCATCTGAAACAAAATCAATATAAGTTCAAGTTTATGCCATATTTAGAATATTTTTACCACTTAACCTTGCTGTCAGACAGCCTTTTCCAACTGTCCAACCTGTCCTATACCAACACTCCAGTCACTTCTCCAAACTGGGGGCGTGTTGACCACCATCTACTGTAGGTTATACACTGACTATGAATAATTCATACAACCCCACTTCAAATAATCTGAACTATCCCTTTAAATTCTGTTACCTGCTACCATGTGCTTGTGTGTGATATAATTAGACTCTCATTGCGCTCACAGATATTGACATCCTGTACACTGGTTCTCAGAAGGCTCTGAATGCACCTCCTGGCACAGCACCCATCTCCTTCAATGACAGAGCATGGTGAGGAGGGACTCTGCAGGGGGTTTCCACATGCGTGTTCCCATAACGAGTCCTGAACTGCACAAAAAATGAGAGCAAAATGTCACTGAAGCAGACATCTCTTTGTCTCTGTGTTCCCCTCCTCACAGCCACAAGATGTTTAACAGGAAAACCAAACCAGTATCTTATCTCTTTGATATGACACATCTGTCCAACTACTGGGGCTGTGATGGCAAACCAGCCAGACTGTAAGTGCATTCTTATTCTCTTCATATCACCTAAAACTGGTGCAGATGATCTCTTAAAATGAGACTAAAAATATTTTTGTTTTCTTTTATGAAGTTGTGAAAAACTTGTGTTTTTAATTTTAATTTTTTTTTTAGGTGTTTTATTGCACTGAGAAAGCACATATCAGTTGATAAAAACAGCGTTTGGGATAAGGACAATGTGTGATCACACATGCTTTGTGTTTTAGATACCACCACACTGGTCCAGTGTCTGGATTCTTTGCCCTGAGAGAGAGTCTGGCTATTCTTGCTGAGAGGGTAAAGGGACATTTCATCACTTTTTGTGGTTACTTTACTTATATTTTTATGCAGTCTTTAAAATAGTTCACATTTACAATATATTTCTCAAAATCCTCTTATGCCAACACATTCAACACACTCTTTATTTTACATCAGGGAGTTTGATACAGGTACTACTGAGGGCTGTGATCACCACATTGTTTTGAGAGCTAAACAGGAGTAGTTTGATTTTTTTTTTTTTTTTTTGCCTTAAATTATGCCATGGTTATTTTGTACATCTTCATACTACACTACCTCGTTGCATTTTTAATTTTAAAAAGCCATAATGTTAATATATTTAATATTTTACTATATCTATAGCATATTATTATATGTTCTTTATATTAAGATATTCTATAGATATCTTATTATGTATAGGGTGTGTAAAGGCTTTTTCTACTGTTTCATATAGGGCTATGTTAATTTATTTTGTTACTTACTGTGGTATTTTTCTATTGATATATACATATATATATATATTTCTCTATTCTTGTTTACTTTTTATTAGTAGCACTATGCCAGCTTCTTTGTTCAAGCCATCATTATATCTCAACTGAAGGAAATGCAGTGTTTTCATTGTGTCAGAAAATTAATTTGCTTCTAATAGTGCAGTTGCCTGGGCTGGCAGTGTTGGCACAGGCTCCATCTTGCTTCTTGTGTGAGTCTCCTTAAACTTACGTGATCTTTGTCTCCCTCTAGGGGCTGGAGGAGTCCTGGAGGAAACACAAGGAGGTGGCAGCCTACCTGTACAGAGGACTGGAAGACTTGGGTCTCAAGCTCTTCGTCCCTGAACGGGTGAGGAAGACATAAAACAAAACAAAGTGCTCAAAGAGATTATCTGTAAGAAAAAAACAACATGGATAAACAACACTGAACAAGAATATGCATTTATAATACACAAAAATGCTCAGTATTACAGTCTATAGCACTGTATATCACATCTCTTACACACCATGGACTGTATGTACATGGAGAACAGTTACATGAAGGAAGTTATTATAGTGATTGCTGGTTTCCAGTGTGAAATGTTTCCTGGTTTGCCTGGTGAGTGTTGGCAGCCCAGTGTCCCCTGCTTGCTATATCTGTGAAGTCAAGAGGCCATCTTTTCACAATGTCAGAATGAGGAGCTTTCCATCGACAAGCTGTTAGTCACCTGGCAGCTGTAAGGCCAGCTAGCCAAAGATGTCTCTGCCTAACACAGAGATCCAAGTTGGAGCTGTCATTAAAGACCCCCTCCAGTGAAAATCATGTTTTTTAACCTTGCAATCATGTCCTTTTGGTGTTTTTCATGTCTTAGAAGACATATCAGGAGAAAAACAAGTAGAGAACTCCATGTCTGAGTATTTCTTGCTTTGAAACTGCAGTGAGCAAGTGCAGTCTCACAGAAACAGATTGAGTCAGGCTGGGTATATGATGTCATAAACATAGGGAACCAATCTTGTTAATTGAGGGGGTAGCGATACACATATCATTAGCGGCAATTTATTATTTCTTGCAGAGCATTTTATGTTGTTTAAAACATGACTGGAGGTGGACTTTAAGTACCAGGACTTCTGGCAAGTAAGGATTTATGCTTGATTGATGCTCTGAAACCCTTGGACACATGTATACAATATGAAAAAAAAAACATTTTGAATGCATAGGGTGCAGTGTAGTGATGGTAAAACAGTCCACCAGTTGAAAACATTTTATGAAACATGCAGGGAGTGAAGTATGTTCTGTGCACGAGTGTTTATGTAGCATTGCAACTGACCAGCATTCGTCACTGGTGTCACCCTGTTGTATCATTTTGTGACATGCCCTGCAGGACCTGAGGCTTCCCTCTGTCACCACCATCGCCATCCCTGAAGGCTACGAGTGGAGGGAGCTGCTGACCTACATCATGAAACACCACCAGATGGAGATGACTGGAGGCCTGGGCCCTTCCATTGGCATGGTGAGTTGCTGTGATAAATGTAAGCCTTTAGGATTGTGGTCAAGTCCTAGATGTAACCACTGGCTGCAGTATGTCAGCAGCAGTGGATATTAATGCTTTTCTTTTTAAAGTAAGCATTTAACAAAAGATAAATATAATACTGTTTCAATGAGAAATAACTGGCATCTTCATCCCCACTAAATAAACCAGACATCACGACCAAATCAATTTCACCAGCTATAACGGGAGCCGTGTCATCAGTTTGGTGTGTGTACAGCTCTCTGAATCATGCTGCTGAGTCACTGCAGGCTCTGATGGACTCTACTTTCCACCTCTCTTTTCATTAGGTGATGAGGATCGGACTGATGGGATACAACTGCGAGAAGGCTAATGCTGACATGGCACTGCACGCCCTGGCAGATGCTCTCAAGAACTGCAAAAAGAGCAAGGCTTAAGAGACCAGCGCCTACATTTCAGGAGTGTTTCAGTGCTTTTGACTGCAGAGATTTTATAAAACACAGGTCATATGACTCTCTTGTATACGTAGGTTCGTTTTGGAATAAAGGAGCAGATACTGTTATGCGGTCCATGCTGCGTGCACTGAAAGATGTCAATAAAGTGTGCTTTATTTTATCAAACACTTCTCGTGCCTCAGTTTGTAGTAACAGTAATATTTATTTCAGAAATAGCTGCAAAAGAAGAACTGGGGGATCTGAGTTATGTCAGCTGCTTGACTGATGTTAAGAAAACTCTCCACTTGAATTAGACTTGAAACAGATCATTTGAGCTGGGGAGGCTGCACCAAAACTCAAGTAAACACACCAATATTTGTTATAATGAAACATGCTTAGTTAAGGTAAGCTACTTCAATAATGCAAATTCTTTACAATTATATTTTATACTGCAATTTATAATATTTAAAAAATAATAAGTAAGCAAAATGTACCCAAATAAGTGTGAAATAAATCTAACAATATAGAAAAATATGAATATACTAAATCCTAATAGAAGAAAATGAGAAAACATTTTAATTAATACAAATTTGGTATTACATTCAAGGTAGCCAGTGCCATCAAAAAGTTAAGTGAACTACAGGCTGAAAGCCATTTGCCTTTGTGGCTTAAATTTTACTTTCTTTACATAAATTTGGGTCTTTCTCCATGAAATTCAAATTTCTCTATGTTGTCCATGTTTCTGCACAATACGTCATTATTTAAAAACAATGTAAAAAGACCAACACCAACACCACACAGCTTGTATTTCATCTCCAGTGGGGGAATGTAACAAAGTACATTTACTCAAGATTTATAATTAGCACAAATTCAAGGTACTTGTACTTCCATTTTAAACTAATACTAGTATAAACTAGTACTGTAAAACTATATTTCAACTCCAGTACATCTTAGTGGCCAGTACCTTTTATTCCTCTACATTTGTCTGACACCTATAAATAGTTATATTAAATTTTCAGTATGATTTATAAGATATAAGCTGCAACAATTTTAATTAAAAAAAAAACTCAAAAAATGACATAAAAACTCAATTCAACTTTTTGCAACTACTGTCTTTTAACTGATTTGAATGTGTAACCTGGATGACATGAATTGATTTGTTACTAGCTTGACCTGCACTTGACTAGCTTGATTCTCACCACAGTGACTTGGGACTTGCTTGAGACTTGAAGGTTATGACTTGAGTTGAGACATACATCTGTGACTTAAACCCACCCCTGTTAAAAGTACATAAATGTTAACCCCACTTACATTTATTCAAGTGTTTTTCACAAATCTATATAGTGCTTAACTGCTTAAACTACATTTCCCAAGATTCCTAGCTCTGATTGAGCCTTCGATAAAAGTACGTCACTGGATCAACACCGTCCCGTCCCAGCACAACTACTAATTTAGTCACACTTAATCTTGAACTTCCACCTGATTTTATGCATTTATACTCGCTTGACTGCATTTTGATTTATTAATGGCGTGTCCAGTAAATCACACAGGTAGGATGACCGTTCAATTTTAAATTAAAAACAAGAAATACTGAACCAATATGAACTACATTAGCTAACTAGTTAGCTAAGGTTACAATGTCACAGTGACCGCAGGCTAACTACTTAGCTAACGTAACTACTAACTCCGTTTGTTCACAGGTCAGCTACTGATAGCTTTTAGCTAAATAATGTTCTGAATATATCAAAGTGCAGATGTAAATGTGTCCTTGGGTATGTCTGTAGCCCTGCGTACATCTAACTAAAACTTACCGTTCACTGTTTTAACATTTCTGTAGAAATATGTTGCAACGAAGTCTCATTTAAGCTCTCAAGCTGCGAAAACCAAAGTAATTAGCTAACAGTAGCCTCTGAAATTGTAGCTAAACAAATTGCAACCACTGGAAAAATCCAGCTGTTTACGTGCTGTGACCTCTGCATGTCAAAAGAATGAGTCCTAATGTTTATGACTGGTGATCGATACTGAAAGCATGCTGTGATGAAAAGTTCAGATTTTTATAAAAGTGCGATGCAAGACAGTCACCCTCTTCTGTGTTTTGCACTGATTCGTCTTCTTCTGGTTTCTTCCTAATTTCGACCAAACAGGAGCATTACTGCCACCTAGAGGTGTAAACTCGGCAGCTCCAAATTCAGCTGTTAAATGCAGTGCTGTTGAAGCACTAACCCTCAGTTTTTAGTTTTGTTTTTCAGTGAAGAGTAAGTTATTTAATTGTAAGACAATGTTTTTATACTACTACTACTACTACTACTACTATTACTACTACTACTAATAATAATAATGATAATAATAGCTCTTTATAAGTGTTTTATATTTAGGAGAAAGTTAAATAGATGAGTCATGACATTTTTTTCATGTGTTGTTTGATTCGTCACCTTGGTGTTGTAGAGCGAGTCACTCCATACAACTATGATCTTTGTACTGAATGTGTTTGCCCGTTTGTTTTGTCTGCTTAGGTTTGTTTTTCTTTTTATCTGCTGTACTGCTGTAGATCCTAATCTGAATGAGATTACCTGATTAAATTGTAGGCCTACATGTACTCGTACTGTTAGAAAAGCACAGATGTAAATAATAAAATGAATGGTGGCTTAATTCCCTTTAGCTGCCTTAGTTTCAGGATCCTGGTATTTTGCATCCTGGATCACTGTCGCTCCTATTATGACAGTTCAAAAGGCCTATTTGTGTCCAGTTTCTAACATTTGATGTGTAATGTCAGCTAACTCATAACTTGTTCTGTCACATTATTCGAGATGTATTTGTTTTTGCTGTTCCATACTCCAAATGATCTCTTCTTCAATAGTAAGTTTAGACTTTGTATTCATGTAAGATAAAATCAGTACATGTGGTCTGCTTTTTTCCTCTGTTTTCATGATAATGCAACATAAACTGTTTGTATGTTTGATCATCAGTGGAGTTGAATCCAGTCCTCCTCCCTCTGGACTGGCTCCTGGGCACCTGGGAGTCAGATGAACCTGGCGAGGGCTGTTTTCCCACCATAAAACCTTTTCGCTACACAGAGACGCTAATCTTCAGCCACGTGGGACAGCCAGTCATCAACTTTATGTAGGTTATTCAGTGCGCAATCACACTTTAAAGATTAACTTAACAGCAGGTTTCATCTCCAACCACACCCAGCATCATTGATGGATGTGGTGATTCAGAGGTGAACTCTGCTGACAGAGAAATACCAGACAGAACAGTCAGAACAGTGTTAAGACTTTAGTGAATGATTCTTGGTCTTAGTGGAGGAAACGCAGTGAGTGTCTGGTATTTAGCTATGTTAGGGTAACTGATGTAGCTTATTAGTCAGCCTGAGCACTAATATAGATGAACAAGACTTGAAATGTTAAATTAACTGGTGTGCATGTTTGTCCTGTTTACTAAAAACCACATTGACAGACTTCAGCTGATTTTTCTTCCTCGATGTCACTGTGTTTGACAGGTTCAACGCCTTCCATGCAGAGACCAAGAAGCCTCTGCACAGGGAGTGCGGCTTCATTCGAATGCAGCCGGGAACCAACAGAGTGGCATTCATCATCGCACAGAACTCAGGTAACTAAGCAGCGTTTCTACCCAAAGTACCCAAAACTTTTAGTCCCAGGAATTACTTTACAATGAATTCATTGTTGTTTACAACAAGTTCATTGTTGTCTGTGTTTCCACCGCGGTCTGAAGACATGCAAAGATTAGGAAAATCAGTCCACCGATGTACTACACATATTTTTTGTGCTTGACTATACAACAACAAGAATGCATATCAGGGCTGCACAGTTAATCCCAGTATTATCAAGGTCACAGCATGGCCAAGTGCATTGTTAAAATCGTTAAAATGAGGTACTGTAGTGCTGCAGAGATGTCCTGGCCTGAAAATCTTGTTCTCTAGATGAAAGAAAACATGTTTGTTTGGTACAGACCCCAACAGATATCACATTAGTATGCTAATAGTTCTTTCTTTTCAGTAAAAAATGAAAATTGGAATGCAAAAATGATCATTCCCACTAATCATATCACAATTTCGGTCAAAGTAATCACAATATGAGCAACAGACAGGCATATCACCTGCTTTCTTCTGTATTTCCATGTTGATGTGTCGAAGCACAATGAACAAAAACAAACTGGTTTGCTGCAGCAGGTTTTTTTAAAATGGTGGCTGAAATAAAGTGCTGCCAGTACTCAACCAATCAGAACTCAACCTCAAATTTCCTGTGTTTTTGGAAAGTAATACCTCCCAAGCAGGGGCCTTTGGAGAAATACAATAATGTCCCCAACACTTCATTTAGACACTGGTCCCTGAAGTGGAGGTACTTCGTAGAATATGTTGAAATGATCATTCCAGATGTGCAGAGGCTGGGAAGAGAATCAGTTGCTTAACGTATACTAAATGTTTTTCACAATGTATTTTGCATTCATTATATCAGATGTGACTTGCAGCCATGATAAACATGATGCAGAAACATGAAGGCTTGGTAATTACACACATCTTTGTTTGTCTTGTCTTAATTTTGCTGTCTTTAGTTGTGCTTTTTAGGTAAGAAATTATTCTCATAAATGATTTATCCTGTATTAAGTATTTCCTACATTTTTTCAGACATGTCTTGAGTCCAGTGTGTCTCTTGTTGTGCAGGTCTGGTGGAGATTGAGGAGGGAGAGCTGACAGCGCAGCAGCTGAACCTGCAGAGCCTGGCTCTGGCCAGAACCTCTTTTGCCAAGGAGCCGCACGTACAGCAGGTAAAACGGACTGATGGTGCATCCTGCACTCATCCATCCATATCAATTAAATGTTAATTACTTAATTAATTTTTCTGCTCATTTTTGTACCAGTGACCTCGCCTGCTCTCCTCTCTTCTCATCTTTCAGATTTCTCGAGTGTTTCAGCTGCGACCAGATGGGAGGCTGGAGCAGACGGTTTCCATGGCAACAGACAACCAGGCTCTGACGCAGCACTTGCACATCACCTACCGTCGGTCATCTTGACCCAACATGCTGGTAGAAATACCTCGGCCAGGAAAGATAAATGATGCTAAAAAAGGCTCGATCAATAATCACAGCTGAGCCAGATAATCTAAAAAAATAAATGTACAAATGTACAGCTGTATCATCCTGCAGCGGTATGTGGAATATAGTAAAGGAGTTATGGTGCCATATATACTTGAATCAACTACATTAGGTAAATTTTACAATGCAATGCATACAGCGATAACTAGGTAGTAAAAAGGGCAGATGCAACAAGAGTAATATTAAAGTCAGATTAAAAATATTAAAGGGGCCCTGTGGAGTTCTGTTGTAAACAAACAAAAGTTATGTTTACATTCCGTATTAATCACAAAAACACACTGGGTTTTTCCTTGAGGTCTAACAAATGTGCCAAGTGCATTTCTTTTTCTTACAGAACATTTACAAAATAGTTTAAATCCTGCATTGTTTGGATTCATGTTTACCAGTTTGCAGTTTTCTTCTTTCCTCCCTTTTCTGGAATATTGCACTATATCTTTGCTAGGGATCGACCGATATGTTTTTTTGGTTTTTATTCAGATTATTAGAAATCAAGAGACAGATAACCGATATTTTGAAGTGCCATATATTTGCATTAAAAATGAAAATCCTTGAAAACCATTACCTGCTACTTTATACTTCTGCTACACTACATTTGGAGGCAAATACCGTACGTTTTAATTCACTAGGCTACTTTTATTTGATAACATAAGTTAATTACTTTGCAGATTAAGACAATAAAGATTATTAATACAAACTATAAATCAACTGTTATGAACAGTTATGATATATAATTTTAGATTAAGCTACCCAGCAGTATATAAAGTAGCCTAATTAAGTTGGATAGTGCTGTGGGCGGGACAATGAGTGAGACTACTGAGTGGACTACAGACAGAGAGGCAGCTGCATCAGAGCCAAAGAAGGGCATTACTCAGTTGATTTATTATGTTAGCAATCAGATCTTAAAAGTAACAATTTCAATAATTGAAAAAAATGCTGAGTATTGGAGACGATAACCGGTCGACGCCTAATCTTGGAACATCATCCCAACGTATGAATCAGTGAAATAGTGTGAAACCATCAGGAGCAATGTGAGCTTGTGCAGGTCATAAATAAAATGAGACAGAAGTCTTCATAGCACTTCAAATGGGCAAAAACTCCACAGGGAACCTATAATCTAAAAAAAAATAAAGACTTCCTTTTGCATTTCCAATAAGCTGTTACACTTAGTGGTCTCTGGTGCTGGCGTAATCTTGATATTTACCGTCCAAATATTTAATCATGTAGCTGTGAAGCTTTATAAGATAATAAAGCTCTGCTAAATGAATGTTATGTAAACTAAATGAATGTAAGTACACTGTACTTATCTTTATCTTTAATTGCACTGTTGTAAGATTGAGAGGTAAAGTAACTGCTGTCCTTCTGGGGTCAATGCACTGTGTTTTGAGTGTTTTTCACAGAGAGTTGTACTTAGATTGGGTGTTACTGTGAATGTGGTTATGGTTTGAGCCAGTAAACACGACCCTTGGAGATTTAGAGTTTCCTTCATGTGTCTCAGGATGTCTAAGTTTGGTTTGTGTCTTTCAGCCAACAGGTTCAGGTATACATGTAAATGATGGACTACATTATAATTAATTAAAGTTATTTAATCTTTTTTTTTATTTATTTGTCTTCATTAATTTCAGTAAGTTAATGTGTCTTTCTTGTTCTGTCATTATGGATTGAATATTTTATGTAATCTAGCAGGTTTTCTGTGATCTGTAAACCAGGATACAGAGGTTTTGTTGCCATTTTATTTTAGTTATCCCAAAGGAAAAGTCCATTCCTTTGAAAGTGAGTTGGATCATTTGAAGTGGGGTTGTCTCATCTAAAAATATCACGCTATATTTATATTTTCACTGCTTTACCTTGCCATCAGACAGCCTTTTCCAAAGGGAAACAGCTGTTATAAAAGTCACTATCAGCTAATTTTAACTCTGACCACAGACGGTTGCCTTGAGTCACACAATAACACACACCGACAGATCAGGGCAGTGGTACACCAGCAACCTCCTGTGTTATGAGCTAAAATTAACATTTGTGTGAAAGGACTGCAGTGGCTTAGGAGAAAGCAATATTATTTAATGGTGGTTTTCCCGTCAGATAAGGCTGTCTGACGTCAAAGTGAAGAGATGAAAGTAGTCTAAATGTAGCGTACGCTTAACTGAGATTGTTTTTTGGATGGACCTTTTGTTAAGTGGTTAAAATATGTTGCTGCTGGCCCTGACCACTTCCTCCACCAGCACACCTGCTGCTTCACCAAACTGGGGGTGCGTCAGCTGTCATCCCCTGACAATACACCTCATACAACCCCTCAAATAATCCAAACTATCCCTTTAAATTGTCAAGATTATCTCATAATAAATCTGAGTGTAAGGTCAGTGAGGTAAAGCCTCATAAAATGATCAACAATATTGGTGATTTTGTGAAGTTTATTATGGATTTTTAAAAAAACGTTCAGACACACATTTATAAATTAACACTGTGAAAGTGACAACAATCAAGCATACCACACAATCATCCTGAAGATCTATATACTGCAGTGGCTTCAATTGTTAAAAGTCATATTCAAAATAAAAAAATAAAATCATAAATAAGCTATTTACAGATTAAAAGGGATATCCGTACCGCCAAAACGCGTGGATTCAGTACGTACCATTCCTCTGTCATTAAGGTCTTTGGCCAAAAATGGGCAAAATGAGACCCAACATTTCTTGGTCAGTGGTGTCTAAAATTGCAGCAGAAAGTTTAATAGGTCCCAACATTCTGGATCATATTTGGAAAGAGACACTGTTTGTGCTTTGGTAAAGTACAATAGTGTAAATCAAACCCATCACACCACCTGATAACACTCTTGGGTGTGAACTCACTCGTGAGTGAAACACCTTTGCTTAATCACCTGAGATCTTTTCAGACTCAGAAAGCAAACACGACCCAGCCAGCTGAGCATCTACGTTCATTGCAAACCTCCATCACTCCCTCAGGTACATTTTCTGACACATGAAAGCAGCGAACAGTTTATGTCAGGAGTGCAGACAGACTCCCATTGCTCACATTTAACCTGAACACCATCAAACATTACAGTTACAACACTGGAGAAGCCTGGTTTACTGCGCCGGTGTAAGCCGTGTGAAGACGTGTGGAAGAGGTGGAGTGATACACACTTGTTGCATTGCCATTTATGTTCTTAAATATCACTGTGACTACTCTCTGGATGAAGGGTAATCACTTACAAACTCATCTGATAACACAGACATGATGCTGATGAAACATTCGTTGATGGCCGCTCAGCGACAGACTGATATCTGCTGGCAGGCTCAGTCCCCATCAAGCACAGCGGCCATCTCCACTCCATCATTTACTGACAAGTCCAACAATGATGATGATGTTGATGATGAAGACTCCTGTGTGCTCTGTCCCGGCTGCTCAGGGTTCCTTCATGATGTAGACGTACATCGTAGTGAGGAAGTACTTCAGAGAGTCGATGGTAGAGGACAGCCAGTTGTATTCAGGGGTGAGATCCTTCTTCACCACACATTTTGTGATCTCCATCTGAGAAAGGAAATTAAAATTAAAAATGTGAGACTAAAATCAAACATGTATGGTTCTCCAGCCAAGATTTACAGTTGGTGAGACAAAAAAGTGGTTGTTTCCAAAAAAACAAATTCAGGCAAAATGGCATCAATGCAGTACTAAAAATAAGAGTCTCCAGTCACAAAGCAGCTTTGTCTGCCTGTGCTAATGCTGTGTTCCAGATAACTCGAAAAAATCCGACCACTTAAATGGAAAAAATAAATGCAACGCTACTCAAATTCAAAGTTCCTACTTTTAAACTTGGGGAAAGTCCATCTACCCCAACTTCATCCAGAAGCAGCTGTCTGACATCACACAACAATGGCAAAGCCCACGGACTCGCAAACTGTAAACTATCAACTAAAAGGCAACATCAAGTATGTCTGTCTGTATTCAATTAAAATAATACAAACTATATGGTCAAACCTGTCATGCATGTACAGTAACATTAATGTAAATTCTGCTAGAGACCAACAGCAGTCACTAAGTTATTCTCTGAACTGTGTGTTTTTAGTGTTGTAGAAGCATTTTTAACATCAGAGGTCATACAATGTTGATATGTTTGGTTTTGGTGCGCTTCTCCATGACAGTGAGCAGATCATTATGGGGAAATAAACCCTTTCAGGGTGATTCAAGACCCCTGCACTTCACGCTGGGATCCTGCATCACCCTGCCGGGGTTTATTTTGCAATAACGACCTGCTCACAATGCATTATCCCTTAAATAATGATCATTCCGTCTTTTTTAAGTTTCCTTAAGTAGAACCTGTTCTGCATTTTAACTGATGTTAATATGTCATTGTCAACCATGTTTTTTGTTTACATTGACATCATGCATGTGAAATGCTTGGAGGTTGGAAGCTGGAAAATCCAATTTTACTTGAACGCAGCATAGAGCATAGCAGTGGTTTCAGCTAAATGCTGATGTTAGCATGCTAATATGCTCACAATGCTAACATGCACATGTTTAGCAGGTGTAGTGTTTATCATATTCATCATCTTAGATTAGCGTGTTAGCATGCTAGCATTTACCACTTAGCTCAAAGCAAAAAGTACAGATGAAGCTGATGAGAAGGCAATGAAAAGTACTGAGCAACCTTTTGACCTGATTGTCATAAAAGATAAGTTACTGAATCACCAAAATGAGCACAAGTCATCCTGAGGGACTGACATGAATGTCTGTACCAACTTTTATGTTGTTGAAATATTTCAGTCTGGACCAAAGGGCTGAAACAACCAATCTATTGACATTTCTTTCCATAGAGCTGTGCGCTTGCATGGCTAATAAACAGCTTCATGTCTTGATTATTTTAGTGAATTTTATACATTATAATGTATATGCTGATGAAAACTTCACACCAAAATATGTCTGTAATTTTATCAGTCTTTTGGCTGTAAACAAAATTAACTAAAATGATCAAACATCAGGTTTATCTTTCCCTTCATTTTAATCATAGGGCTGCTTCCTTTTTACTGATGTTTTGTTCTTTTCTACTTAATTAAAACTTTTAGGAAAAAAAAAACATATTCCAAGTATGTCTGACTGGCTGTTATAAAATAAAAGGTATTTGGGTCAAGCATTACGAAACTTTAGCGTATAACCACAGAAAGTCTTTGCATCAGATCAGCCAACAGGAAGGAAACTACAGCATGTTAGGAAGAACTTTGTGAGTGAGCTACCATCAGATTTTATATAACTCTAACTCCACCTATCAAAGCTTATGAAAGCACACTGAGCTCTGATCCATAAACAAGATAAAGTAGTCATTTAGCTTCAGTGAAAGAATATTGCCAGTGTTTTTTCCCCTCTTGTTGTTTCAAATGTCAACTTGTTTAAACGTCAAGTTTTCCCAAAATCTCTCAGTAACACATCATGAAACAGCATTAATAATGAATAAATCCGAGGAAAAATATACCTGATGAACATTATTCAGTCAGTGTGCAAATGGTAAAATGTAACATTTTTTGATAATGTCACTCACGCATCATTTCTTCATGAGTAATCATGAATATCAGCAGTGGTCACTTACCCATCCTCCCCGTCTCTTCAGCCATTGTACTAGGAACTTGCGGACAAACTGGCCCAGACTGTCCACTATAATGTGAACGGTGGTCGGATGTCCATGTCTGACACAGTCCACTGCCAGGGCTCCGGCTACAGCATACATGGCTACCACCTTACCCCACGTTATACCTACAGCCAAAAAAAACAGACATCACTGGGTTAGGATTCATGTCAGTGGTTTAGGTTTGTTCATCATCAATGTGTCACTAAAGCCGTGTTCCACCCAAACGTGTGTTTTGCTTATTGCTAATTAACTTGAGCTTCATTGTGCAGAATTCATGTACGTGCAGAAGCGGTTTCCAAATTCATCTGCTGAAGAGAGAAAGTTTCTCTGTAGTTAGAGCTGCAAAGATTACCATCTATTAATCACTTTGAGTAATTCTTCAGAAAAAGGCACAAACTCTGTGGTCCCAGCTTCTCAAATGTGAATATTTTCCTTAGTCTGATATGATTAGAAACTAAATTTGAAGACATCACTTTGTGCTTTGAAAACTTGTTTTCAACAAATTATTAATTCTTAAATAAACAATTAATCAAGAAAATGATCAAAATATTAGTCAATCATGAAAACTAGAAGAGTGCACTCAGTAGAGTGCAGATCTCTGTCAGGGTGAAGCACCCACTGCAATGCCAACACAACTGTCAGATGCAACAAGCGGAGATTTGCAAAGTTTTGAATTATGTTTTTTTGTATAGTGTAGTCTCAGTTCTCTTTAAGATGCACTAGTGTTATGGTATTGTATCGTAGCACCCTTTTGTTCAGGTGTACCTTGAAAATGTCCATGCCAGGTTTTCCTTCACCAAAATTTAGCTTTAGTTTTTAGCCCTATATAAGCCCCCTTCTCCAGCTGGCATAGCATGGTTCATACCAGTGGATGCCTTAGGTCCTCTAGCTTACAATGATACCATTCCCATGCCAACATATGCCATCAGTGCAAGTAGGTGGAGTCGGCACACTATTTAAATGGCGTCTCAGCCATTGCACATGCTGGATGCCCCCGCTTTTGATGACTAGGAATGCTACAATTGCTTTTGCACTTTAGGTCAGCTGACAGTTAGACCTCGCCAACACTGTTATGTGTTAAGCAGTGCACACTGAAACTGAAGGGTATCTTCGCTCTAGCTTTAAAACTGAACCTGCTACAGTCTGTGAAAGATAGACAGACTTAACACTCACATGATCCCCTCCAGGCTTACGCCAGGTGGAGATAATAACTGTGAGTTGCAGCCCAATCATGTACAATCTGTGGCATCACAGCCAGTTTGGAGCCAATCATTGTCCAGTATACAACTTGCACAAATATGTTGTTAAAACATAAAACCTCCAGCGCACATGCAGACACACGCACGCACACACACACACACACACACACACACACACACACTGAACTGAACAATCTTTGCATCTTCATAGATTCTGGACTCATCAGTGAGGGAGATGGAACAGATGTAAGTTTAAGATTTTTTTTGATAAGGTAACTGAACTTTTCTGTGGAAAAATCATTTTAGCTGCAAATTATTAGTCAAGTCTGAGTATTTTTTATATGCTTTAAAACACGTCCAAAGGAGGGGATCTTCAAGATTCAGCAATTCAAACTGATATCGATTTTTTCTTGCAGTCACAGAGCAGTTTGATAAGTGAGAAGCAAAGAAAATCACACCTGATTCATCTTCAAGCCTCCACGGTGGCAGAATGTCCTGACCGGAATCGATAAACTGCCATATTTATCCCAACATAAACACTCCTTTCCTGTTCCCATGGCATTAACACCCATCTATCTCCTCTATGGTGTCTTTTTCCTCAAAGGCAGTTACATATTCTGTGACCTGCCACGAAGCATGTGGGTCAGCCGGTGGACCTTGTACCGAAATAAACTGTAAATACCAGCTGGTTTAAGTCAACAAACCAGCGCATTTGTGTTAATGTAGCTGATAACATGTCTTACAGTGCCTATTGTAAATTAAGGAGGGTGAGACTGTGGTGCCTTTGCAGCACTTACGCAGTTTCTACTGTGGGGAGGTCAAAAAGTTCAGAAAAAGATTTTGCATTCACTGTGAAGAAGCAACCGAGAGTCATAAAGCTGAATTTTTTGTCTTATTTCTACCTAAACAATCCCTTATGATAATTAAGGGCATCCGGTCATATCTGGGTAGCATTTCCAGGGCAGCGAGGATTGTTATAACGACCATCGGTGACGGAGTGCAGGACCTAATGGCATTAGCCTCCTTATTGTCATGACTGTTCCTCAGAGCTGACCTACAGCGTCTGACTGTGGCTATAAGGGGATCGAGCTCTGGGCGAGCTTAAATGAGATAACCGTTCATGGAAGCTGTCAGGGTACGTCACGTCTCACTCCCTACTGAGAAGCAAGCCAAGAATAGAGACAAGATTGTCAGGGATAAAGCTGGAGGAGAGGAGGGCGGAAGAGAAAGAACAGAAGTGGGAGGCAGGCAAAGATAGATGGAGGAGAGACAAGCCGTGTTGATTTTACCAAGGGAGACCACAGTACAGATGGTCACTAAATCACTTTAAAAACTATGCGGTTATGATACGTAGATGGACATATCATTCCTTTGTGGTCTCTAGATTCATGTTAAGTACTTGGAGGGATAATGAAGAATGACTTAAAGCTGAGTAGGTAGTTATAAAACAAAATCCGGACCACAGCAAAAACAAACTTTGATGCTTTTTTTCCTATTTTTAGAAAGGTTTCAACCCGTCCCAGAAGGCTGGGGCAGCCTGGGTTCACCGCTTTGTTATTCTCCACGAGGAATCCCACGCCGTGTCCAAAAATTGCACCCCTGTGACGTCAAAAAAAGAACAGGCTTTGCCAGAGCACAGGCATGAAAATTATATTAAGAAAGTCTTTTTCTGATCTTTCCTGGAGATGAGCCAGTTTGTGGTTGCACATCACACTGCGGTCAGACCATGCAATCTGTCCCAGAGGCTCATACAGAAGACATAATGTCGCTCTTTTTATTTGGATTCTTCAAAATGTCAGCACTCCTTTGAATGTAGTGTACAAAGCACTATTCTGTTGTCAAGGCAACATAAAACAAGCCCGAGAGCAAACACAAGAAAGTTCAAGGCAAAACAAACAGTCTAAAAGGTCCTTAACACACACAAGTCAAGACTCAGATCAACAAGACTGGACAGATTTAAACAGAAACCATTTAAAGGGATAGTTCACCCAAAAATGAAAATTCTGTCATTATCTACCATCTACCATACCCTCATGATGATGAACACTGCTGGAGTTTCACAGGAAAACTTTCACAGACACTCTTGTGAGCCACAATGGGTCGTTTTGTGATTTCATGAGCGAGAGACGTACCCTCCACCTGAGGAACCATCCAAAAAGCCATGGAACCCATGCTAATCCGGATGACTGAGCAGCTACAGGTAAGCCCAAACAACAGAAGACCCCAAAACATCCAATCAAATATACATAGCAGGTGGTCCTTGCTTTCTTTCTCTCTATCAGCTAAAGCAAAGGCCACACCTTTATCTCCTGCTCGCCAACAAATTCTGGATATCACCGACAAAAGACCCCGATCAGAGGCAAATCACAGCACGTCCTCAAGAGAGAGAATTAATAAGGGGGCCATGGCCTGAAAAATAATGAAGACCCCTGATTCAATGCTTATTTATCCTGTTATGCTATGTGTCAGATTTAAATGTGACATGAACTGGAAATCACATGGCTATTCTGAAAGTAAGCGATGAGTAAAGTTAGGACTGATCCCGTTCTAGATCAGTATCGGGTTCCATCAGATGTCAGACTAATCCAGACAATCCACGTCCCGATCCAGATTCTATAGTCTGATGGTTTGATGACAACTGTCTCAGGCTTTTCTGGTGTTAATTCATTAAATACATTAATTCGGTTCATATGTGTGTGTGACGAGGCAAGAAAGACAGGAGGTGAAAGATGGACAGAGGGATGTACAGAGAGAGGCAGACATGCTGCAGTCGTACTTATTGTACCTGTCTGGTTGTCTGAAAGTCTCACAGAGAAATAATGAGGGCTGAAAACACGTTCAACAAGAAATGAATCTGTATCAACAGACATCCAAATTAAAGTAAAGTGGCTGTATCTACGTTTTTGGTTACCTTCCTCCACTTCCAGTGCAGCATGGTCCACATGGCTGCCATCACACCAACTACTACCACTGGAATTTACAACAGGTCATAAATACACTTAACTTAACTTGCCCTTTTCCATGGCCTTTCATGGACTGCCGCACATCAAGATAAATTGCATGTTCGTGTCAAACCTTTATCATCCATCAAAATGAAACACTCGTGCAGCTAAGCAGCTCTGTGAGGCTGTAGAGCAGCGCCTTGAGCTAAACGTTAACATGCTGATGTCTTACAGGTTAATGTTCAACATAGTTGGCATGTTAGTATGATAGCATCTGCTAATTAGCAGGAGTGGCAACTCATTACAACCAGTCAAATTACAGTAATTAAGTCAATTTTGTGTACTTAGACTTGGATTTTGATTTTTTTTTTTGTCTTTTATGCATTACACAATGAGATCTAAACCACTCAAAGCACTTTACACTACGAGTCAGCCATCACCCATTCACATACTAATGGCATGGTGCCAACCTGATCCTCAGGAGCTCATCAGTGCAATTCCATTCACACAGACACCAAAATTAGGGTTCAGTATGCAGAGTGGAGAAGCCCAGGATCAAACCACCAACTTTCTGGTTAGTGGACGACCCACTCTACCTTCTGAGCCACAGTCACCCCATTTCATGGCAATCCATCAATTACTGTAGTTATTGAGATATTTCAGTCTGGACCAAAGAAATGGACTGACTGACCAACAGGTGGACATCATGGTCCCTAGAGTCAGTTTTCAAAAAAAACAAAACAAATGGCCTTGGTCATGACATACAAACATAAGGGGCTGTGACAAGTGGCAAAGACCAAGGTCAAGTCCAGGTTCAAAAACCTACAAGAAGACCAAGAGTGGGCAGAAGACAGGTCAGACATGACCGAATGGCACAAAATAGACATCAGCAAGAGTATGCACAAGAGGCATCTCTGCAGTTGACAGGAAATCTGATGGCATAAATCCAGAGAGGGTTTTTTTGATAAAACTCAACAGAATAAGAAGATTAAGATTAAATGGATCATATTATATGGAGAAAATATTTTCTAGCCTTCCCTCTGATGTCTTCCAGCTGCTCACATATGATTCCTAAATTCAAAACAAAAAGTACCGAAGGATATTTTCACTGTATTTTCAGTATTTACTACACACCCCCAAAGTATAAACTACTCAGTGGTATCTGTTTAGAAAGCCAAAGTGTCTAAACTTAGTGACTCTAGAGAGCCGTAAGAGCAATTATGTGTTTTAGAGGAGGCCTCACTCCACCTACGTATGATTCACACCCACTCACTCTCTGACTGGAGGCGCCTCTCAGCCAAATACCCTGACGGAAACTGCAGAGGCACACCTGTTTAATCACACTAATGGGCCTCAACGGTAGTCTGAGACACTGTGGAAGTGTAAATCACCTCCTGTGCCGGCACTTCGCTGCTGGCTGAAAACTACATTTTTAGTTTTGCACCTTGTACATCACACAGCGTGCTACATCATCATCATCACCACCTTCAGCCACAGCCGTGTACCTGTTGAGAAGATCTCTGTTGAAACGCCGATGAAGGCATCTGAAACCATGCTCTCCATGGCAACAGAAATGTTGAGCTGCCGCGCCACGTTCCTGTACAAGCTGGGCTGTATACACTCCAGCTCGTCGCCTAGGTAACAGAGGGAGAGCACGGACCAAAAAAAAAAAAAAGAAAAAAGAAAAGAGAGAGAGATGTTAGGAAGATAACAGTTAATCTGAATGAAAGAGAAAGCAACCAGAACACAAATTCAGTTTAAATCAATTATTCAAACAAAATAATTCGAACGATTCAAACTATTTATTCTGTTCTTCTAAAGAAGAGCCGCCAGGATGTTAAAGTTAATCATGAACATCTCTGCTGGCATTTCTCACAAAGACTCTGGGCACTGCTGCTGTCTTCAGTGAGTCAGTCCCAAGCTCATAATAGCCTAAAATATACATTATACAGTGTAGTATGTGGAAATCATCTTGGGAGTCAAGTCTTCAGAGTTTCTCATGTATCAATTATCTATTCCAGCTCCGTTGAGTCATCTCAGCCTACTATTATCTAAAAGTAGATTAGAAAGCAGCAACTCTGCTTTTTAGACTGAAGAGCAGTGATCATATCACTGTCACGTCCGTCCGCTCTCACCGGCTTCGTGGCTCAAAGTCTGATAGATTCGAGACCGATCGATCGATCGATCGATCGATCTGTGACAGACTGTAAAGCGTTTCGTTTCCAGTGTACAGATCTTAAGTGTTTAGTTTTTAAGTCCTGAAATGAAAATGTAGGTTTAATGTTAATCTGCTCCAGGAAACATGCATTAATCTCATTAACCTGCACAAGTACTGATACAAGGAACCTGCATTTTTCTGAGTAGACCAAAATAATCTGAAACGCAAGACTTTCACCAATCATTGAGCTGCAACGGCTAATCAATTAATCACCAACTATTTTGATCATCCATTAATTGGTTGGGTCTTTTTTTTTTTAAGGAAAAATGTCAGAATTCTCAGATTTAAGCTTCTTAAATGTGAATATTTTCTGGCCTCACTGAAAATCTTGGTCTGCGAACAAAACAAGACATTTGAAGATGTCACATTAGGCTTTAACAAACAGTGATCGACATTTTCCACCATTTATCTGACACTTTGTGGACCAAGCAGCCAATCAATTAATTAAAAAAAAAAAACGATTGACAGATTGGTTGATAAGGAAAACAGTTTAGTTGTAGCCTAAATTGATTATAACCGATCATTTGTCCTGCTCCTCATTTATTGTATGGTATGTTGTAACAGGTGTTACCTCTACCAAGGAGGATAGTTTTAATTTCAATCTGTTTGTTAGTTTTTGGTAGGATTTCTAAAATAAACTTAGATTATTTCAAAGGAATCCAATCTGATTTGAAACCAGCTGACGATCCATAATTTATTTTTAAACATTTCTTGATATTAGGAGATGATGAAAATATTAAAACGGCTCCATATTTTCTCATGACCTACTGCATTCACCAGTATGAAAAACATCTGGCTCGTTGTCCATCACTCAGTGTATTTTGGGACGCAGACCCAAATGGAAAATGCAAACCATCCAGAACAGATTCAAAACGGGTAGGCTGTTTCTATCTTTGGTTTTCTATTGTACAATAAAGTTGTGGGTTAAGACGGAGACGACCACAATGTCCTCAGACTGAGACCTTGGTTGCAGCTCTCTCCATAATCCCATGTCACTACTACTACTGCCTTTACAATAAATAATAAAAGGTTTTCAAAAATGGCCTCCAAACGTCTGAGGACTGTGCAGCATTTGTTGGGTTACGCACTCTCTGAATTGTATCTATTTAAAATAATTATGTTTAAACTATGTTTCTGTTAAATATCAAGACTAGAAAGATAATGAAGCCATGGCTTAATACAGAGAAGGATTACTGAACAGGTCTACTGGGGACAGGCCCCGAGGTCCCGAGGTCCCAGGGCCAGAGCATCTATTTGAAGTGACTGTTAACATTTCAAGAAAGTCAATCATAGGGCTACAGAGACACACAAAATGACCACAGAGATACAACAAATGACTACAGAGACACAACAGTGCTACAAAGAGTCGTGCCACTCCACAAGGAGACAAAAACATGACCACAAGGAGACATAAAGAGACAGAAATTTACTATAGGGAGATGCAAAACTACCACAAAAAGACCCAGCATGACTAGAGTGTACATGGAGGCATAACACTACCACAAGCAGACAAAAAAAAGAGACGAAAAACAACTAAAAGGAGGCAAAAGAACAACTGCGAGAAGACATAAAACTACAACATAGAGACAAAAAAGGACTACAAGGAAACACAAAACAACCAGATATAAATAAACTACAAAAAGAGACAAAACAACTACAAAGACACTGTGTCTCTTTCAATCTGGGTGTGCTCTTTTGGAGGAGTGGGTGGAGGCCCAGGAGCCCGTCCCATAATCTGTCAAAAATGGTCAACTTAAATAACAAACAGGGACAAACCGATCTGTAACACAGCTACCTCGTCTCACTTGAGCTGTTCTATTCTGAATATGAGACTCAAAATGCCCATAGGAAGTTAAAGGTAACCGTGTCCTTGAATGTTGCATATAAGATGAAATTCTGCCCCTGAAGTAACTTATTTAACTAATGTCTGTGCCGGTTTCTCTTACCAAGACAGAGGAGCACCAAGGACACCTCGGCGAGCGCTGCATTTGAGGGAGACAGGTTGAGTTCACTTTTGGACCATCCCAGTCCGTTCTGGTTGAGCCTGGACAGTATGTAGTCTCTGCACAGGGCTTTCGACTGGGACACCAGCTCCTTCTCAGTCAACGACCGGTCAAACACATCCAGGACCTCTGCAGCGAACACAGAGGACCGCCGAAGGACCTCCATGTCCTCCTGCAGGGGATCTGGGTCAGAGAGCTGTCTGACCTCCTTGGATCAGCTGTGTCTCAGCGTGTCCTCTCCTTATCCCAGAGGAACAGACGTTTGACAGTGTGGACAATATGGCAGCTGTGGAGAAAGAAAGCCCTTATTTAAAGACAGCTCGAGGCACACTGGCTTGTTTTAAAGGCGTGAATTTAGAGTGGCAACAATTGGTCGATAAATTGTCAGTTGTTGATTATTTTCTCAATTTATTGATTAGTTGTTCATCTATAAAATGTCAGAAAATAGAGAAAAATGCTGATCAGTAAATGAAACCAGGGAATATTCATATTTTAGATGCTGGAGTGGAGTCAGAGAATTTGGACATTTTTCTTAAAAAATGACTCAAAACAATAAATCGATTATCAAAATAGTTTGTGATTAATTGAACAGTTGGCAACTAATCAGTTAATTCGTTGCAGCTCTTTTCCTGCTCTGTTTTGCAGTAAAATTGGTCTGAAATAAGGGAAGTGATGGATACCTTTTTTTTGTTTGTTTTTTTTTGTGCAAACTCCATTTTGGGCCTGAAAAGTATTACTTCCTTATCAGCAATCTGTTATGTATCTTTTTTTACATTTTGAGAGAAGTGGCACCGAAGCACATGACAAAAAACCAAGACGCACATTCACTGAAATCTATAAAATGGAGAGAATAAATCAAAGGATTAGGAGTATTAGGATACAAAAAATATTATATTTGAATGTTAAGATATGCCCTGGCCAAATCCATTTTCTCTGTTTTTAAAATTATTAATATTATTCATTGATCTCCTTATTTTCTTTTCCTTTTTAACTTCATTCAAATTTCTTAATAAAATGTGTAATTGCTACTGTTAATGTTGTTATTGTTGTTTTTATTATGATTATTATTTGCTGGGATGCTGGGATTATGGGGTAGGAGGGATGTACAGTAGCTACAAAGTTGTTTGATATGTTTCCTTTTTTAAAAAAGAGGCTGCTACTGTAAAGGACCACAAATTAATTACTTTAAACGTCTCTCTGTCAGACAGGCAGAGAGACAAAGATGCATTTAATCACCACGCTGGTGCCAGCAAGTAGACAGCTTGGGTGATTAAATTAACAGCCATTCATTCCTGCTGTTACTACATACTTTTTTTTTTAAAAGCACTGTGTCCATATAGAGACATCCAGTGTCTAAAACAGACCAGAAACTTACATAAGAATATGATGGAGGCGTTATTATTGTGAGTCACATGGTGGGATAGTCAAGATATTGCTACACTTCTTGGATTATGCAACAGCAAGCTGATACCACAAGATGACAAGAAGGGAAATGTTTTTTCTGCAAGGACAGAAACAGCAGCCCTACCTTGATTTGACATTTTGTGGCAAAGTAGCATAATAGTAGAATGTTTAAAACATGTCTTTAAAAGGTTTAAAGATTCATTAACAATTTATGCAAGAGCAAGCCACGCTTACCTTCAACGTGGTGTCCTCATTGAGAAGTCCCCTCCAATTAATTAATCAGGAAACCTTTCAGTGCGCGTCTGTGGTGTTTCGCAGCAAAAAGAAAGCCCGAAAGTCACAATAAAACAGCTCGTCTCCTGCAAAAAGGAGCCGTTTCAGACCACTGAGCGAAGATGTGTCTCAGGTCTCGTTTCCATGGTCTGCTCGGTCCACTTGTCTCCGTGTAAAAGCAGCAGCTGAACTGAGCCGAGGGACGCAGTTAGTCAGAGGACGCCTACCTGTTGTTCCACCTTCCCATTGGCGCTCAATGGACGCGTTGGGTTCACAGTGAGGAGAAGCCCGGAGGAGGAGTTAAGCGCCTTCCTCCCATCCACTGAACGAGTCAAAGCTCACCTCGGCGGACAGAGGGAGACAAATCAACTGCGTCTGTATGTTCATTCACAAATCTGAGCGGATTAACCTGCTCAGCACTCTGGTTTTCTTCTCGGATTTTAAACATTTTATTAGTCCGTGCGTAAAATTCCTGTGCGTAAAAGCTTTATTTTACAGCGCTTTAGTCGGGGGTTCAAACATTTCATTCCAATGTTATTATAGTTAACTAAAAAGCTAACTAAAAGCTAAAACTATGTGCAAAAAACATTTTAGTCAACTACAATAAAAATAAAAACTGACTCAGATGTCTGAAGTATCTTTCATAGTTCCCCTTGTTTACATTGTACATATTTTTCTCTTGTTTATATCCCTTGTCAAAGTATTTATTATTTTTTATTGGTGCTTCTTTTTATTTTTGCTATCATCTTTGCGGCTGTAAAACTGCACTTTCTCCATTGTGGGACCAATAAAGGTTAATCTTATCTCTTGTTATAAAAATCTACAGGAAATGTCTTTGATATTAGTTTTGTTGGTTTGGTCAAATTTGTCATTACAACAAGCATAAAGACACATTGGCGCAAAACTTCACTTAAACTAAACATTTTTAAACAGAACAACTAAAGTGAAAGGAGCAAACAGAGCCTCCAATCTAACTGATATGAAACAAACTCGAAAACAAAAATTAAAAACAAACTAAAAAAAAAAAGAAAACAATGACAAAATGCAGTAACTCTGTTTCAAACTGATGCAATCTCTCATGTGATTAATTAAATAGGGGTTTCCCAGTACAGGTGCACAGGTGTATCCCTCTACAGCTGATCTCCTGCCGAGGTTTAAGGTTAGGTAAGTGTTCCTTTCTGGAGCCAAAAGTGTCACGCTTTTAATCCCATTCACAGAAGATAAATATAGGTGAGTGTCCTACTCTGCTCCCACAGCACTGAGTCTGAGTTTACTGAGCTTTATGTTGCTCCTTGAATGAAGCAGTTTGTTACTTTATTGTTACTTTTTTAAATTATAGAAAAATACAATAAAGTTAAATCCACTGAACGCTCAGTTTTATTTTAAATAAATAAAACCAGGTCAGTCAGAGCAACAAACCTGTCATGAACAGCAGAGGACTCAGACTGTCTGAGGGGCAGGGGTGAAATTTCTTTTTTTTAAAAATGAACATGTGGTGGTGTACCAGTGAGAAGGATGCCATGAAGCATTTATAGTGAAACACTTTAAAAGATTAAAATTGTTTTATTATGTGACTCAGATTTAAAGGACAACTGTCATAAAAAAAAAACTATCAGCTATTTAGCCATATTGAGATATGCAGAAGCTTGCTAATTTTCTAGAATCTAGATCACCTTCCATGGCAGTACATTGCTTTTTCTCTATTGGAAAGGCACCTAGAGGCCCTCAATACGAGTCCTCGCATATTTTGCCACTAGAGGGCAGCATAGGGGCATCAAAGAGGGAGGGCACTTGTGTTTTGTGTTTTGTTTTTTTTTCCAAACATGGGGCATCAGGGAGTGAATCATAATCACAGTTTAGACATGAACAAAGCAGCAGTACCTTCTAATGATCAGATAAAGACCGATTCTACTTTCACTTGACGATCGATCTGAAAGGGAAACATAAACCACCAACTTTTTACATCTGGACTTTAACTTGAGACCAACTGTCATTGAGAAAAGGATATTTTTCATGGAGGATGTGACATTTGAATACTTTCACCACTGAGATTTTCCAAGCCCCAGAATTCACTGAGGTAATCCCCAGTGTTGGCTGTTGCCTATTTCCAATTTTCAATGTAAATGAATACTGAACTGGACTGGACTTATATATGACTGTTTGAATAAGGAAACTAAAAACTGAAAACCCTAAAAAAACAAAAAAAAACTAATGCAAGTTAAGAAAACATCTCCGTCAATTTGACAACACATGCAAAACATTTATAAAACAAATATAAAAACGCACTGCAAAACGACACAGAAGTGTTTCCAGAGGACCAAGTTTTTTAGAGATATCTGTCACAGAGATTTCTGCCTTCAAATATAATGGAACTAGATGGCACTTGGCTCGTGGTGGTCAAAGCACTAAAAATACACTTAAATTTCATGAACCACTTCCTTTGTACAGTATCTACCAGAAATACTTTTTTTACTAGGAAAGCAGTTGCTATGAAACTGTTCACAACAAGGTCTGTGGATCATCTTGAGTAACCAGGTCATGATTTCTGGACAGAGACATTGCTGAGTGCCATCTAGTTCCATTATATTTGACAGAAGGCAGACATCCCTGCAGCCAATATGCCCAAAACAATGTAGATGGATAAATAGCATTACAGGACAGAGGAAAAATATTAATTTTCCATTTGGGGCTGAACTGTCCCTTTAAACCTAGTCTCATTAGTTAAATACAAGGTGAATATTTTACAGATTTCCAAAACCATTCCATAAAAAAAAAAAAAATCACATTATTATAAATACCACAGCACTTTTTGCTGTCATTTTTGCTGTCCTCAGGAGTCCATGTGTTACCATGAGTTACCCTGAGTTACCTTAAGTTACCTTGAGTTACCTTGAGTTACCTTATTACCTCTCAGTGGTGTCAGAGTGTAGTCTGAGTTGTCAAGACACTCCTGTCTGAGCTGCTGGGCCTCTGCGCCAGAACCTGATATCAGACTGGATTTATCAACTCATTACACTTCAACTCAGTGGAGATTCAAATGTCTGGACCTAAAATAATATTTAAAAATTTTATAAACACATCATGAGACCTTGAGTCAAAATCTAGTTTTAACAGCTGCATCATTTTAGGTAATATCATGATCACTGGATTTTCCCGATAAAATTGTATTTAATCAATTTGACAATCAATAATATGAGGGGATGAAGTTTGTTTGTTTGTTTGTAGTTAACTCTTTGGCCTCTGGGTGTCGCTGTTACGCGTTTTCTCTAGAGGTCTACATTTTATTATATATTTTCTATTATACACAATTTCTATATATTTTTCACATTTTTCTTGTATCTGAATTGTATATTATATATTTCTTATATATTATATTATCTCTAATACGTTTCTCTTGTGTTGTTCTGTCATATAACTAAGTAGAAGTGTAAAAAACAAAAAAAAAGTCAAATTAAGGTCCCTGGTATATTTCCTATCTTGTAAAGCATCTCAAAAGTTGAGAAAACCTGTTTTAGAAGGTACATCAATGAATACATCGGGACTATTGGATTTTAATTATAAGCTTCTGGCAGTCCAGAATTTATTAATATAAATTTCAACTATCTAAATAAATGAAACTCAAAACTGATGTCACTTTAAAAAAAAAGAGTCAGAGTCGTTTCGGGAATTAGCATGTTAGTGGGTGAGATTCTAAAGGAAAAGTGTGACTGTAAAAGAAAACCTTGTCCCCTTGTCTGGGTCGGTATGGACTGTCCAAATGAGAAACCTGAACTTTCAGATATGAACACAACTGACCCTGTTTCTCAGGGTCACAGATTCACAGTGTATCGCAGGCTTTAATAAAGGAATTTCAGTGATTGCTTCACATGTTTTTGGTCATGTAAGTCGTGAAGAAATGAATGAAACACTGCCAGGCCACGATACTTACCTCATGAGACATCAGTGGAATCTAGTTTTGTCTCATTACACAGAGAGATGGAGCACCAGATTCCAAAAACGTCAGTGACAGTAAGACAGCAAAAAGTGAATTTATGAGCTTTAGCATTGTGTCTAACAGCCTGAGACTTCCACGCTGAGAAATGCACATCCACATTCCTTTTCATTCATTCATTCATTCATTCATTTTCAACAGCCTGTCACATCCAGAGGAATCTCTCCTGACTAATTCCTCACAATTGGCTAATGGAGGACGACCTGTGTGTCTCGAGGCTGCTGTCCATTCTCTGGTTCTGCTGTCGGCCAGATGGTCCACGGACAATGTTACGCTCTTTACTTGTTTGTTAGCTTCTATGTGATAAGGTATGCAGCTGAGCAAAAAAATTTAAACGTTAAGTGTCTGTCACAAGACTGAGAACAAGCAGCGTGTTGTAACATGGCATCTATGAAAAACAGCTGACTGTGTGGTTTAACAGACACTGACACCCAAACCTCACATTCAGTCTGGACCAAAAACATGTCGGTGGGCAGAATATTGACACACTTAATTCATGCTTTGTTCTTTTCTGCACATTTTTAGTGGAAATACTTGGTTTAAATGTACAAGGCTTTATCATCTATGGATGGGTTAACTGTTATATACAGATCCTCGGCTGCATTTTAATGACATGTCTTTTTGACAGCTTTGCAAGAGATCAGTCTCTGTTACAGAAACACTTGTGTTAACAGTCGCATCCCCCTCTTTAGAGATCAATGAGTGAAACTTAACTGTTGAATGTGTTAACGAGCTCAGTTTCCCCTCCATTTAAGATTCTGGTGACCTTGAGCAAGTGAGACCGAGAGTGAGACACACCTTCAAGTGGCCATTTACTAGCCACTTGAAGTTTTTTTTAATAGCCACAAGTTTTAGTCCTTCTTTGAAACATGTGGCCAACCGTGTGACATTAAAGCACCAAATGCAATGTTGTTTTCTTTTCCCCGAGAACTTACTTTCTGAAAAAAAAACTAGTCTAATGCAGCAACTGTATTTATGAATTAATTTATGAAGGGGAGTTGTGTATGTTTTTTCATATACTGTGTCTCTTCTATATATTGTGGCCGTTTTGTGTTGTTCCTTAAGTGTTTCTCAGGTGCGTACAGGCTATGATGGCAAACTTCCTCTCTCGGAGGACAATCTATCTACATTGGTCTTTTGCAGGGGGGTGAATATACACATTAAGATGAACCCAACAAACAAAGATAAATAACAATAATAATAATAATAACTAATAAAAATCTGCCTTCCTGTAAAAAAAATCCCTACTAAATCACTGTGAGGCACCTGTCCATGACAGTGAACCAGTTAGTTATGCATTATTAGAACATATTAGCCAGTTAGTTGTGTTATCATCCCAAGTGTACAGACACTCTTAGGAGCAACAATCAAGATACTCTGACTCTCCACCTCAGAAACCACCAGGGAAGGTTCAGAGGGAGTGATGCTGTGCTACATTATCTTTAGATCATTAACTTAACATAAATATAAAAGTTTCATTTTTTCAAGTTCATTAAACTTGAGTATTTATTTTTAGACTTTACAAACATGAATTCCTCTAACATGAAGTCTTTTGATCTGAAACTGTTGAATGAATGGAGTTCAATATATATATATATATTTTTAAGCAAGCATAGTAGCTTATTGATTGTGTTTTCTCAAGTACAACGAAATTAATATCAAGTTTATTTGATTAGAAAAGTTTATTTTACAAATTAGTTCAATTTTTCTTGTCAAGTTCTTAAAAACTTAACATCTTATAGCGCCCCATACACAAACTTTTAAAGTTAAAACAAATTGTTTATTATTACAGAAATGTGTCTTTTGTTTGTTTGTTCTTTTGAAGTTTTTATGTCATTCTGTAGCTTTCCAGTAGTGCTCTCTAGGCATTCAAATAAAAACAATGACATTTTGTTCACCATAGTGTCAAAATGGTATTTTTCCATGTGGCCTGATGTAGGTTTCTGCGTGATGTAATTGCTACGTGTAAACCACCTATAGAGAGGGGAGAAAATCACTGCTGTAACTTATGCGCCTTTTTGCTCACGGCTAAGTGGGAGTTTCCATTTGAAAACCCCGTACATGACTCCAGATCACCCTTTAACTCTAAAAATGACATTTAAAAAGTTAAAACCACGGTGCTGCCTTGCATTAATGTCATCACTTCTTCCTCCCTTTAGCCTATTCCATGAAAGTTTTGTGTATTAAGCACAGCCCTGAATGATTTAAAGTCTATGGTTTTCATGCCTGCACTTCCTCTAGGAGCCACCATGTGCTAAACTGTCAAACGCTATGTAAACACATGGTGATGGTTCCTCCCTCCTTCTTTCTCTCCCTCTGTCTCTCGTGCACAGATTCCTTTCATTCCAGCCAGCCTCTCTGAATAACGTACCTGAGTGTGGAGGAGTACATTTCAAGGCTCATCCAGGCTGACGCCCATGGGGGAACAGGTAAAACCAGAGGCGCAGGAGGGCTCGTCATAGCTGAACCCAGCCTGTGTGCCACACAGTGCAGGAAGGGATGGGCAAGGCGAAAAGTGACGTGAGTTTGTGAATGTGTGGTGTCTACTTTCACCTTTAGCCTAAATCATGTTTCAGGAACATTTCTAAAAAAAAAAAAAAAAAAAAGTGCAACGATCCAATCTTTTTAGATTAGCATATGGAGCATCTTTACTTTCAAACTTTTCACACATTTTTTACTTATAACCTGTCAGGTTCATCTTGGTTTAATCTTTCTTTTTTTTTCCTTTCTTTATGTTCTTATGTTATCATTTTTTTAAAGCACCCAGTCACTCTTGGGTCTGGGTTTCTTTAACCAGGGCCAGAACTCCCTGACCCCATCCCTTCCACCATCATGGATGAGGCCAGCCAATCACAGACAGGCTAAGTGTGGACAGGTAGGTGGAGCCAAGCATTGAAACAGGGTGTGGTCCTGAAACTAGCAAGCTCTGTAGTAGTGCCTTGGGGTTTAAATTGAGTTGAATGATCCCAGTGCCATACTTATCACAGCCGGCCTCTTGCTCTTCTGCTCCTCTGCCTCCTGCTTTCTCCCTCAGTCTTTGTGAGACTTTGAGCTCTTGTTGGAGTTTTAGTTGAAATCACAGACTTTAAGAGGACAGCTGGAGGCTCTCACCACCCACCCAACAGCTTTGCATGTACCTGGTTTTCACTTGATCACTCTCACTGGTGCTGCTGATCTGCTGGATCTCCTGGATTGAGTGCTGCCTGCCCAGGCTGTGCAGCTGCTTTCCTCACAGACAGGAGTGAGAGCTGAGGACTTGAGCTCAGGGGGTGAGTCACTGACAACAGCAACTATTTTAGCAGTTTCAGGGAGATCATCTATCATGCGTCATCTGTATCTGTGCTGTTCCTGTAAGAATGTCTTTTAACAGATATACTTTACTTTTAGTGGTACAGCGAGATTTCCCTGGATTTAGGGCTGTAATTTTACTCTCTGGAAATACCTGATCAGCTCATCTGTTGGTAGCGCAGTGGGTTGGCAAGGCTGGCCATAAGGGCCAAGTTCTTTGCCTCACCTGTTTGACTTGCTCTGTTAGTCAGCATGAGAGTATTTCATTGTATTTAGACTGACAGCAGATGTTTCACAATCCTTCATAAAATATTCATTAATTTTCTTTCTGACCTGCTAAATAAAATAAAAGTTTTCCTTTTTTGAATGAATCATTTTTAGCTTTGGATGAGGCACTGAAAGGACCTCCTGGTACAGATTTCTGTGTATTTTTTTTTTTTTTTCAAAGGTTGTACATGAGGGCACTCAGGGGTGTTTGATGAGCCTGTGCAGCTGTCTCCTGTTTGTTCAGTCAGTGGGAAAGCAGGTGGACAGGTCGCTTTGTAGCTCACCTGCTCAGCCAGCCTCACTTTCAGCTCGGCTTCATCTCCGGTTTGTCTTTTCTTTTCTTTTTTTTTCAGGGGTTTAATAGGACGAGAAACAAGCAGTCACCATGCTGCGAGAAGCCGTATCAAGCATTTTACAATTCCACAGTTATCTACAGTCGAGAACTGGTAAGTGTCTCAGTCTGTTGTAGATTTACATCTCTGCTTAATTTTTGGATAATTATTGGTTTTGGTTTTCTTTAAGGGACAGTTTATCACAAAAATCAAAAATACATTCCTTCCTCCTACCTGCAGTGCTATTTATCCATTTAGATTGTTTTGATGTGAGTTGCTGAGTTTTAGGGATATCAGCTTTCTCTAGACTATAATAGAACTAAGGGCGGGTTCACACCAGCCTTGTTTAGTGCAGTTGAACCAAACCCTCTTGGTGTGGTTAGTTTTGGGTTGGTTTGAACGCTGGACATGAACTCTAGTCTGGACAAAACAACCACTCTGTGGTCCGCCTTGATGGTGGTCTTGGACCGCTGTCATGTGAACTTTGAAGTGGTTCATGTCTGGTGTGCACACCATTCCAACCAATCACAGAAGCATACCATTATATTTGTATTTTCATTTGTTAAAAACTGTTTTCTCTTTCTATTTTGTCATAGACATATTATATGTAGACTCCAAATTTATGTCTTCAATTTGTTGCTGCATTGCTGCCATTTTGGTTGTGTTCAGACTGACCTATGAACAAAAACATGTAAACAGGGGAGCTGCAGTTTTTCTGGATAAAAAGAACTATAACATTTATTTCACAACCGATATCAGTGAGTGGTGTTATATTCAATAGTTAATGATCCATGTGGAATAATTTACAAAAAAATCTTTTTACTCTGTGTAGATCAAAACATGACTCATTTAAATGAGTAATCCGAAAAATGGTGATGACGTTTATGTACGTTGCAAAGATCACTGTGTTGTCTACTTATATATGTGTGTGATTTTTGTGACTGGTGAATAGGGCTGGGTATAATTTTTTTAGAATTACAATACCAGTATTCTTGAAGTGACACAGACTGGAGAAGTTTCAGTGCTACTTGGTACAGCATTATTTTATTTGATACCTTTTTAAGGTATTGGGGGCAAAACTGGACTCACAAGAAGGTGAGAAATGCCTGCATTATTAATTATTTAATACTCGTTATCTTACAAGACATTCATATGCAATGTCCTCTAAAGTCTGCTGATATGTGGTCCAGATCAACACCAACATGAACAGAACCTGATGGTGCTCCATGATGATATACAGGCAGAAATTTGGATGAATGCATTGTCTTTTTACTCGCCGACTATATGACTTCTGATTGAACGGTATTTCTACCACATGACTTGAGTTTTGCCTTTGTGAATGCAAATTTGTTCAATTCAGGAATTGGATGTGAACCTGCCTTAGATGGCACTCAGCTTATGGTGCTAGAAGTTGCAAAATAATACATATGAAACTCAAATAAAAAAATTAAAAAAACTCAACAGCAATCTCTTTTTCCATAAATCATGAGCTGGTTACTCAAAACAATTCACAGAACTTATTGTGAGCAGTTTCATAGAAACTATTTTCTTTCTGATGAATGGCGACATGTCACAACGCAGATGGAAATGTGCATCTACTCATGGACGAGAGGCCCGAGCTGGAGACGGCATGGGATATAAACATTATGGCACCCCCCTTGGCTGAGTTGTAACCTTTCATCCATGAGTAGATGCACAACTCTTTCTGCACAATGATATGGTTGGTGTTTGGTCAAAAGAAAATGGTCCCACATGAAGCTGCTCACAACAAGTTCTGTGGATTAAGTTGAATAATCAGTGATTTCTTTGAAAGAGACACTGCTGTTCAGTTTTTGTGATGCTTTGAGCTTTTTTTTTTTTTTTTTTTTTTTTGCTCTTGTCTGACAAAGACAATATTAGCCGTTTACATGGCTAATGAAAATGAATATATCTGCATACTCTGATTATGGACACTTCTTTTTTTTGTCATAACATGATTTTTTTTTCAAAGTTTTCCACTGGTGGTGGACTTGTGCGACTGTGCGAACAGCCCTCCTACTTCATTTGTTAACCACTGTCTTGAAAAGGTTGACACTGTAATATCAAAAACCTACTTCAGCCTCACAAAGTTGGTTTGTTGACAACACAGAGCTGACTATAAACAGGTCCCTAAACCCAACTGAGATGCATAATCTGAATGCACAGTTTACACGTCCAAAGAATGCTCCTAAAACCTGAATAAAACCAACATATCTCACATTTCTTAACTGGAATATACTCCATTCAGAATATCCAAATGGAATATGGTAATATATATTACACTAATATTGGAATATTACTGAAGAGTGTGTGTTTTTGTTCTCCACCAGATGCTCGAGTCAGAGACTACCCACTGATGCAGAGCCCCATACAGATGACCTCCATCTTGGTGGCATATGTCATCTTCTCGGTGTACATTGGACCTCGTCTTATGGCGAACCGCAAGCCCTTCCGCCTCAACACAGCCATGATCGTCTACAACCTCAGCATGGTTTTACTCAACGGCTTCATAGTGTATGAGGTAAAGTTCTTTGCTGACTAAAATCCCTATTTCTTCTGCTTGTGAAATGTTAATAACAGCTGCTGGTGTGTTTTCTAGTTCATGATGTCTGGATGGGCCACCACCTTTACATGGAGATGTGACCTTATTGATACCTCAAGTAGCCCACAGGCTCTTCGGGTAAGCCAGTAATTTGTTGTTCATTTGCCTCAGAGCAGAGCAGGTCTCACTCTCTGTTGTGCCCTAAAAAACAAACCTTTAGGCTCAGGACTGCTTTGATGGCTTGAAAAACAAAGATAAGCATCCACAGTCGGATATTTGACAGCACTTTTTTTTCTCTTCCTTCCCCCAGATGATTCGAGCGGCTTGGTTGTTTTATTTTTCAAAATACATCGAACTCCTTGACACAGTAAGTTTTCATCTCTCCAAACATTTTCTCTTTTTGCCTCTTGTTGTTTTAATTTTCTGACCTTTTCTGATGTAAATCCTTTGTTCACTTAAGCTTGGTCTGCTTTTCTTTGAGGTATTCTTTGTGCTGAGGAAGAAACAAAGCCAGATCACGTTTCTCCACGTATTCCATCACTCCTTCATGCCCTGGACGTGGTGGTGGGGCATCACTCTGACTCCTGGTGAGTTTTATCCAGCATGGTGTCCATGTAAACACACTTTGTGCATAACATACACACATTATGCATAAGCGAGGGACTTTGGAACAAGACATTTCTGAAAACTTCCTTACATATCAGATGACTTGAGACTTTGATTGTACTGCTTTGCATCCAAAAGTGCCAAAACAATAAGCTTATAGGGTTAGCTAATTATTTTACATGCTCTCCCCTCTATATTCCTCACGAAAAACAAAAGTTATATACAAAAAGAGTGTTGAGGATTAATAAAGCAGTCTCACAGCCTGAGGGAAGAAGCTGCTCTGTACTCTGGTGGCACGACAGTGGATACTTCTGTATCTCTTGCCAGATGGCAGCAAGATGAACAGGCTGTGGTTGGGATGGGTGTCGTCTCTTAGTATCCTTTGGGCTCTGTGCAGGCATCTCACCTCACCAATGCTCAGTGGATGGGTACCAGTCAGTCAGTGTTGATGGTAAATGTTGTCAACTAACACAATAAAATCCTCAGTGTTCCTCAAATCCTCAATTCTCCTGCACATGGAGCCGTGCAGCAGTGCCTACAAGTACCAAGATGTAATATGAATGAGCTTCTGATGCTCCTGTTGTATCACCACCCACCACTCATTTAGCACGCTCCTGGCTACCCAGAGGCAGAGATAAAAAAAAAAAAATCAAAGCTGAAGTAGTCTGTTGTAGAAAAACAGATTTTGTAGAGGAAGGATTGTCATGGTCAATATAGCACATCCTGAGGGATTTCCTGTTTCAGTTACACTACATTTACCATCAACACTGAGTAGACACCCGCATCAAAAGTGCAGAATCTTCCCTTTAATCACCTGCTGCACCTTCCTGTCCTGGGCCGTGCACATCACATGCCAGTTCATGATGTTTTCAGTCAGGATGCCACTTGTTGCTCCTTTGTAGAAGTCAACAAGAACTTGGCACTGGAATTTTGCTTTCTTACATTTCCTGTAGAAATACAGCCGTCTTTAAGCCTTCTTCACTACATTTCTTAACAATCTTCCCAACAAATTGGGGAGATCACTGTACAGTTACATAAAAATGTCTAACGAAACAATCACATGTGTTTTTCCCTTCTCCAGCTGGAGGAATGGGCTCCTTCCATGCCATGGTGAATGCAACCGTCCACGTTATCATGTACTTCTACTACGCACTCTCTGCTGCAGGACCTCGCTTCCAGAAATACCTGTGGTGGAAGAAGTACATGACTGCCATCCAGCTTGTATGTCCTTTTTCATTATATATTTAAAATTAAATGAATGAACAAAATCAATTACAATTTTGTTGGCTTATTTGATTTTATTATGGATCTGGATTAGACTTGTTTTTTTAAGGGAAGGTTCACCACCTTTCAAGTGAATGTCCAGTCCATGTTGATGCTAAATGTAATCAAAATCTGTTGTTCTTCCTGCATCCAGTGATGTCACAGTGATGTCACTGGTTTTGAAGAAAAACTACAGGCTATTTCAGCTTGGACTTCTAGTCTCCACCACTGGGTAGCCAGGTGGCGTGTTAGATGATCACCTAACACTATGTTTTAGCCAATATAGGCAGTGGTGTCAGAGGCTTGCAGCAATGCATCCTGGTACATGTAGGCACTGCCAGCATGGTTCTGCAAGCAGGAGAACTCAGCTGTCTTGGTCAATATAGCACGCACTTAGGCCTTTTCCACCAACATGGAACCGGCCCCATTCTGGTTCAAGCACCTAATTTTGAATTGTTCTACGCATTTCCACCAAAAATAAAAGGGTTTGGAACTTGAAAAGTTGGTTCCCAGCTAGAGCCAAAAAACAACAAAAAGTGGGAGTGTCATATCCCACAGGTATGTGTGAATTGTGTAGCACCCTCTGTTGATGACATTTTGATCACAATGGTTCCACCAGTCTTGGACAGAACCGATTCAAGAACCAGAACTTATTTGGTGGAAAAGCCCCAACTAATGAATTTATTGGTTCAGCTGACTACATTTACCAGCAACACTGACTGGACATCCACATGAAAAGTGCTGGATTTTCTTCTCCATTTCTTTTAAAATACTTTTTCAACTTTTGTGCCTTTTAATTGAGATAGAACAACTGAAGATTTGACAGGAAAGGGGAAGAGAGAACGGGGGGACAACATGCAAGACAGGGCCGCAGGCTAAACTCTTTTAACAACTGGGCTACTAGTGCACCCTGAGGATTTTCCCCTAATAAGTCCTTTTCCTGTCATTTTACAGACGCAGTTTGTTCTGGTGTCCATCCACATCAGCCAGTACTACTTCATGGAAAAATGTGACTACCAGGTTCCCCTTTGGATCCACCTCATTTGGATGTACGGCGTCTTCTTCTTCCTCCTCTTCTCCAACTTTTGGATACAGGCCTACATTAAGGGCAAGCGGCTCCCCGTCACAGAAGACAAGCCAAAACTGAACGGCTTGACCAGCGAACCCATCACTGTGGTGGCCAATGGGAAGCACCTGGGAAACGGGAACGCACACAACCACCACCACACAAACGGCAAAGTCGTCCTGGGCAAAGTAAAAGAAATTTAACTGTGTGACTCTGGAAATGAGACTGTGTCATCCATCATTCATATCTAAAGCATACTGGAACAGCACAGGTTTCAGTATGCTCCTTCTAATATCTTTATAGGCTTTAGTTTCTCCTCTGCACACTTGTTGGGATGTGAATGGCATGTTGTGTGTTGCCGGTGATCTCTACTCGCCACATTGTGTTTGTTAGTTGTTGTAAAAACTAACTGTGATGAACACTGTATGAAGACATTTGGTGCTCATTTTCTCACTGATAGTATTTTTCAACTCAGACTCGACTCATGAGCTTGACCTGCACGACCTGCTGTTTAGCTGGCATGACTTTGTTGCTTGGGAGTATCGCACAGTTTCCACTGAAGGCTAGAACACACACACACACACGCACGCACACACATATGTAAAATAACTGCTACAAAGTTTTCATGTAAAAAAAATGTCACATATTTAGTTTTTTTCTGTTTTTATTTATCTTTTGAAATAAAACAATTTTTAGATAAAGGTCTGTGTCATTTGGAAAGCAGTTATGGTTTGCACTTTGTGAGAAAAACATACCACACCTCAATTTTTCAATTTTAAGAATTGTGGAAAAGACATGTTCTACTGTATATTACAGTATTGATGCATTTTTTGCATAATTAGGTAGTGACACTGCTATGCATGTTAATTCATATTAATCCATTCTGAGTTTTGCAACACTGTATAGATTAACCTGTTTCTTATTTGAACAGAAATAAAATTGATCAATGTTTTGTAATTTTTCCCTGCTTCTAAATGTTTCACCTAGAAAGTGAAGAATCAAATTGATATTTACATCATTTTCCACACTGTATGGGTCCAATGATTCCAAGAGCTGCCCAGTGAACAACTTGACTATAAATTTGTGCACAGGCACAAAGAACAAGACAACAAAAACCTAATACAGTACACCGTACAATACAGTACATGCAGTTCTTTATCCTCTTACTGCCAGCAACACACTGATAATTAAGATCCTATTTGCCAATCAGCAAATGAGTTAACATTCACCAATGGCAGTGACCAATGTTTATCTGTTGTGCTGCGTCAGTTTTGCACTCACTAAATGTTGAAGCCACTGGTTGGACACAATTCTGGTATGACGTGAGAGAGAAACAGGCACTGTGGTTTGTTTTGTTTCTTTTTTAATGAAGATTTCTTTGTTTGAACATGAGCAACATCAAAAAACAAAATAGACCAAATAATTATTTTAAACATATGGCCCCGAATTTCAAAATTAATGCATCCTTCGATAAAATATTTGTTTCATTGTGTAATCGCACAAACTATCAGAGGAGTGAGGGAAGTGATATGTCACCGTCAGGGAAGCTGACTGTAACTGTCCAGGTGCCGTTTGTTATGTGTCACATGTACCTCAAACACATCGGTCTTCAGAGATGTAAATGGTTCTCAGGTCCTGTTGTTCTGCAGCTTAGCATCTGACTGCTTGTCTGACAGAACTGGATCTTTTAGGGGTTTGAAATGCTAAAAATGTCTGAGCAGGTGTGTCCGAGTGCAGAGCAGATCTGATAGTTTCATGCACTGAGATAATGAAATTATCATTGTTTTCATCATTTTATCTGTGCCACTGCGCTTTATCATATTATCATTACGTGTAGTGTGTTCTGCATTGTTGTACAATTAGTCAATGAGTAATGTGTATATATAAAAAGGAATTACAGAAAGATTGTAAACAAATATTTTTAATTTGCTGATGGATTGTTTAATTTTTATTGCCCATTAAAATATTGTAACTTAAGTCTAGTTTATAATAAATTATGAGCTTGTTATGACACCACAATGTGGTTTTCATCATGACGCTGGCCAGACAAGGGGTTTAAATAAGCCTTAAACTGCAGCTAAACTGCTGACAGAGCAACAGCCCTGTTAGTTCTTTTAGGGGGAAAAAAAACAAAAAAAACCCATTCGCTGTATAAACAAGATATTTTCTATATTCTTCTGTTGGTTTAGCAGGTGTTCTGACCAGTTGCTGATCTGAGATCAATAACTAATAACTCACTACATGTAAATTTTGATCAACATTTCCTCACCCTACTGTTTGCAACATGACAGAACTAATACATGTCAATTAGGTGATGGAAGCACATTATGGTAAACAAAACCATTTAATTATAACCCAGTTCACTGTATACAATACATTGAATACATAAAAGCCAAGTGAAGTCATAAAAACAGTTCAACAACCAGAATTGCTTAAAAACCACCACTCAACTCTTGTACTTTACCACATTAAAACAACCCATTACACTACCAATAGGAGCAATTGCCAGTTCAGGCTAAAACACTGGGTAGAAATCTTTATTGTGGATTAAATAAAACATCTGCACATAATTAATTCATCATAGAACAAAAACCCTCAGAAGTCAAAGACAAATTTATCTGATTGACTGATGAATAACACTGTTGGATGATTTGGCCATCCTCTCTTTGGCCTTTTTCTGGATAGGATCCACCTCAAAGCTCTTCCACAGACGGATAGTCTCATCTCCAGCGATGGTCGCGATGGAAGAGCAATCTGGGCTCAGAGTCAAACTGAGAACCCTATCCTCGTGGCCTAAAATAAAAAGCATTAATGTTTAGAAAACATGACATAAGCACAGAAGGTTTCCACTTCACTGGAGGTTTCTTTTACATTAAACTGTGTGAACAAATAAGAGGGAATCCAGTCAAAATAAAAAAATAAAAAATTACTGACCGTTGAGCTCTGCAACCTTGGTGAGACCGGGGTACTTCCAGATGACAACATTGTTGTGGGCATATCCATGGGCAGAGACCAGCTCCTTATAGTTGGGTGCAAACACTAGTGACGAGATCTGAAAAGCAAAGTTAACATTAGCAATTTGTGTTAAAAATGCATTTTTCATTTCATCGACACATTATAGTACATTTTTGACTGAGAATGACCATTGAACATAAAGAGTCGAGGTGTGTGCGGTTACCTGGGACTGAGTGTCAAGGGAACTGATGCAGGAGCCACTGTTTACATTCCAGATGCGGATGTGACGGTCGCTGGTGCCACCTCCAGATGCCAGAATATTTGGCTGCCACGGACACCAGGCCAAAGCCTAAAGTAACACATCCAAAGGTGAGTTTCAAACTCTAAACACTCTCTTTGGAAGAAGATTTATTAGTTACACTTTGACCTGGTAGGTTTACAAATGTTCAATATGATCAGAAAAACCTTTGATTTTTAGAAAAATGCTGGAATTTTGGTTTCTAGTTCAGGTATGAAGCACCTCACCTTGACAGCTCCTTGATGCTCACTCCAGCAGCGGACAGGCTGGGAGCTGTTGCTGGCGCTGCCCTCCTGCACACGGGGCCACACGTACACCAAGTTGTCGTTGCCTCCGCTGGCCAGGTATCTGCCATCGGGGGACCACTTCAGTCCACACACTTCCTGTGAGTGACCAGTGAGTGTGGCGATGTGATGGTCTGCCACCCTCACATCATGATGGTGGATGTGTCCTGATCTCGAGCCACTAAGAGGAGAAACAAATCATTTGAGTCGTAAAACAAAACGCACACACCACTGGAATTCCAAGTCTTTTGTGTCAGATGACAAAACAACAGTACCTGGAGAGAATGTGGTCATTCCAGCTCAGGCTACCAACTCGCGCTGTATGACTGGCCATGCTGCGCAAACGCTTCTGGTTTTCAACATCCCACAACTAAGAAAGCAAATGTCACATTAAAAACATTTTTTAATAAAAAGGAAGAAATAATTTGAACTAAAGTGGCGTGTTCATCAGCACACCAACCTGAACTTTGCAGTCACTGGTGCCGATTGCAAGGAAGCCTCCCTCTGTCCAGGACAGTGAACAGATGTAGTCCTCCTCACGCTCCATCTTCATGAGGAGAATGATTTCTCCTTGACTGGCATACCACAGGTAAACACTGTTATGAAGTGCCACAGCAAGAATATTTTGGCTGCTCCAGTCAAGCAGATTCAAATCTGGTAAAGAAAAAAAACCCTGCAAATTAATTACCATCATCCAGAACATAACACATTTGTGAAACAGAAACCAGCAAAAAAAAAAAGTTCTTATTTCAGCCAGTGAATATGTACATTATTGAAAAGCTATTGTATAACTGCTTCTGCCAGTGGGCCCTCATGATAATAGGTACAGTAAGATTAATTTCACAACAAGATACCTTCTCTGCAGTTGGGTAGAAAAAAGGTACACATACGGTCATAGATTTAAAAAAAATATATATATATATAGCTTGGCCAAAATTAAATGGAAAATATAAGCAAAATCCAATATAAAAACACTAACATGCATGAATGTTCCGAGGAAACCTCTAAAAGGGCCAAACTTACAAAAATCATTTCGAAGCTCAGGAGCATCCAAGACTCTGTCAGGAGTTGAAGATATGTATCGTGTCTTTTTGATGGAGGCAGGAGTTGTAGCCTGACTGTACAGGACTTTCAAGTTGTTTTGATACCCTGTAAATAACAAAAAAGTCATATTGGACTAGAAATTTACAATCTTTACTTTCTAAATTCATGCACTGTTCTTACTAAGTGGACAAATACCTTCTGGAGCATTCAGCGGCTTCCCTCCAAGGTGCAGGATCTTTGCATCTTCAAGGTTGTAACCATTTAGTGACATAGACCAGGCTTTCTGTTGTTCCTTTAAAGACACAGATATGTTGGTGTATTTAAAAAAAAGGATCCTAAGGAGGTGATCAGCTTCCAACAATAAGAATTGCCAGGAAATTATATTAGCCAGTTGCTATTTGGACCAGTGCACAAGCATGTAACAAGAAATGTGAAAAAAAAAAAAAAGTGAGGGAGAGAGAAAAGCCAGCAACATTTGCCATGTGTTTCAAGAAAGTTATGAAAAACTAACCTGAAAAGTTAACTAGTAACCAAAGCTGTCAGATTAAATGTAGAGGAGTACAAAGGACAATATTTGCTTCCAAGTTTGTGGAGTATAAGTAGGAAGTGGCAGAAAATAGAAATACTCAAGTACCTCAAAATTGTAACTAAGGACTGCACTGAGTAAAAGTGATATGAATACAACTTACTGATCCTGGTCCTGTTGTATTGCTTGTGTCCATAGGCTCATTTTCTTTTGTGAGCAGGAAAGTAGCCACATCCATTTGTTTGTTGTTTCTGATGGGAATGAAGCGGTCGCCCCCCATCTTAGAGGGAGTTGTTTTTTTGTTTTTGCCTGTGATGCAGAAAAATACCCCAGTGGTTAACATTTGCAGAGATGATACAGCTTTGACAAGTGTAAACTGAAGCTGGATTAAGGTTACATATTAGTTACCTGGTGTTTTGGTGGGTGTTTTTGATGAACTCTGCGTCACATTGGCAGATCTTCCAGGCGACAGGCTGTTGAGGGCGGAGGATGTGTTCGATGAGCTGGCCTTCCTCTGCCACCTCGCCATGGGAGCGTTCGTGATGGGCATATCCAGCTTCAAGATACTGTCGATATCGTTCTCAAACCCAAAGTGCGACATTTTGTCCAGGTTTTCACGCCGCCTGTACATGACGACGAGGAAAAATTAGCGTTCAGCTCAAGTACAACAGTAACTGGCTAGCTAACATTAGCAAACATTTCAACAATGGTCGGCGCCCCATGCTAACGCTAGCATGTCAGAGTTAGCACTACTTGACAAAAACAAGGCTTCATTTTTCAGAGGGTATTTTGCATTACCACTGTTATATTATTACTATAGTTGGGTATAATGTATGCATTTAGCTAACTCTACTTTGACCAAGCGTAAATGAGCACACATTGGCATTAAGTTAACCGAACGTAAACGACCACCATCAGCATCGACTTCACGAACATTTAACGCTTTAAAAGTTTAATTACCGTTGTTCCGAAAACTAAACACCACTGACTAAGAGAATAAAAAAAATCAGCACTTTAAAACTTCAAAACAAACAAAATGAGCTCACCTCCTGAAGAAAACGTGGAATACACACTGGCTTTTCGCTTTCTGAATTTTGAATTTCGTGAAAATGACGCCACACGGCTTAAATGCCAGAAAGCGCTGCTGCGATTGGTTCGTTCAAGCAGCTGCCGTTATCGCCCACGAATTGCTATGGTAACGTTTACCAATGCGTGAATGTGATTGGTGGGGGAAACTTCCTGACACTTCAACGCCGGAAAACAATCCTCCTTCCCAAAAATCTATCGCCATCTACTGGCCAAAAGATTAAATTAGGGTTGAGATCATATTAGTCGTGTGAAATGTAGGGGGAACAAATAAAAACAGGGAAAAACAATAGAAGTCTATATTTTCTGAAGATGTGGGTTACTTCATTTTAAAATGTTACATCAAATGTCTTTTTCTGATGATTTGAAGGTTGAAAAATATATTTAAAGGCCATATAATCACAGAAAAATAAAATTTTAAGATCATAGAAGGGTGCTGGGACGTGACCAGTATGACAAAAAATTTATTATTCCGGATTATTTATTTGTGACAATGTTATATAGGTAAATACAGTTTAGTATACAATTAAAAGAAGCGTCATAAAGGTCTACATTGTAACCTTTAAAATAAAGACTGTAAGCCAAATATTGTATGAATATTATATGATATCATATCATATCATACAAACTTCTGATATTAATATATATGATGATATTGTTTATACAGATTATAATATACAGAATATAGAATAAATACAAAAACACAGTTTTTGCAATGATTCCTGAAAAGCAGTTAGGATATTTTACAAATTAATAATAAACGTTATTGTCCAAAATGATTATATTATATTATATTATATTATATTATATTATATTATATTATATTATATTATATTATCGTTTGCTGATTAGCACTCAAATTTTGATTGTTCAGGTCCATATTAGATTCTCTGTTGTCCTTTACATGCCATAATTTGATAATATAGTTGATTTTTAAAAAATCAATGTTTTTAGCATAGTAAAGCTAGAAATTAGAGACATTATCAAGTGAAATAACCCTGGGGCAGATGGGGAGGATTCTCTGATTACTATTATTTTTATTATTAGGTATGTATATGCATTGCGTTTGCCCTTGTCAGCCACCATAAAAAACCCTACTAACAAACACACTCTAGGGAAGCAACATACAATGAAGCAACCACTTTGCAGCAGGTTCCTAAAAATAAAATAAGTTAGCTGGATAGCATTAATTCTCAATAGGCTTTGACTACACTTAAGTGAGCCCTTCATTGTTCATAAACTTTAGCAATTAAAAGTTTAATCTGGCAAAGTGTTCTCAGAAGCACAATAAAGAGACAAATAACACACTGGCTCCACACAGACTCACTCAGCCTCTCAGTGGGAGCACTGTGTCTCTGGCTGAACCTTATCTAAACATCTGCTCCTTAAAGGGATAGTTCACCTAAAAAATGAACATTCAATCATTATCTACTTGTCCTCATGATGACTGAGGGTCGGGTTTAGTTTTTTAGGATTAAAAAAAAAGTGAATTCTGGACTTTTGCTTAAATCTGCTGTCCTAATGTCATTGATAAAGGTAACCAGACATAAATCAGAAAATAAACAAGTGTACCATAAAAGTATCTTTATTTGAGCATTTGCTTTAAATCACACATGAACAAATAATATGGAAATACAGTACATATAAACAGTGACAACAATGTACAGTGATATTTAAACATCAGGAAAGTATCTCAAACCAAAAAACAACAGTCTGACTCTTTGGATAAGTTTCATTGTGATTGGATCAGTGGCACAACAAAAAGTTTGATTTCAGCAGGGCTTATCTACAGGCTGCAAGATAATTTCTGACATTATCTATTTTAACTTGCATTAAATACTATGTGGGATTGAAACAGAACATTTTCATGGTATATTTTTACATTAGTTGCATACTTAAATAGCTTAATACAGACATTATGACCACTGACAGTATTGTAACGCCCTTACAGTTATTAATTGTGCAAAAAGAAGCATGTACATTGCTGCAGGCAGTGAACATTTTCACATTTGTGTATCTGTGTATATGTGTATATGCACAAGTTTTAAAAAGTATAGCAATAAAACACCAGTGTAAAGTCTTGACACATTAAAGTGCATAAAATAATGTGGTGTGAACTTTAGACCACACAGGGTTCATACAGTGAGCTGTGCTGCATAGCATATAGCATCATGGCATAGCATTGGTTACATTCATGGAGCATCCCTGCCCCTTAACAGAAGGCAACATGTTACCGGTATAATTTTTTTTTTAAGCGAGGTTGCATGAGGTACATATCCATAGTCAATGTATTATCCACAGTAGTTTATAGTTGTCCTCTTTGGAGAAGCAGCATGCGTACTGGTGTAGGAAGCTAAGCAGTGTAATACTGAATAAAAGAGCCCACCTAATTGTTATCAGTTTAAGTGGCCTTGCTGTTACATCAACACCAAATATCACCCTCTCCAATGCCACCTTTGGCACATGGTGTAATTTTACCTAACAGAACATGGACGGATGCACTGCTTCCTCACACAATAACACAGGAAACTAACAAATTGAGGCAGAGGTAGACTAGTAACTCCAGTGTACTCCTTCTCCAAACTGGAGATGTTCCAACCGCCATCTACTGTAGGTAATATACTGACTACAGATAAGTACCTCGTATAACCTCACTTCAAACAATATTAACTATCCCTCTAAATCAGTAAGAGGACGTTTAATGGAACAAAGAGAGTAGATCAGCTGGAGCTTTGATTTACAAGGTACGGTAACCATTGCTTTTTATCTCTGGAGCCATTTCAGCCATGTCCTTGGGGTAATGTATAACTGATCCAATGACACCTGCAATGAAATCAAAGAGAAACAAGAACAAGCACAATCAACAACACACTCTAACTCGCTGTTCAAAATGATTGGGTATCACTTCTAATAAAAATTTTTATGAGTATTATCAAAGTTATTTTGGAGAAACTGTCATCAGTAAAAATAAAACTGAGGTCACACTGTACAGTATCACAGAGTGAGTCAAGGTGGACAAAACCACATAACTGACACAACAACACTTTGAAAATAAAAAGAACAAGCCCGTCCAAAGGGAAAGTATCTAACATCTCTCTTTTCCCATGACTGTTAACTGGGAGGTCTGCAGTCTGCTGTAACCAAAGAGAAAACATAGGGATTGTTGTTGTCTTACCTCCAGGGTGCCTCAGACCTAAGCAGAAAGACAAAACACATGACCATGCTTTATATGTCCTCGTGAGTATGAGATTTCATACCAAAATCATGTGACAGGACACGTTTAAAAATAAATCCAAGTAATGCCACACTTCATGAAGGTGAAGGAGGTTTTAATTTTAAGCAGATGTAAACGTTGCATAACTCAATAGCACCATATGCATCACAAGACTTGTGGAAATAAATAATTTTGCTGTACCATAAAAAGCTGATTTCGATTATGACCGTGATTAAAGGACGTACAACTATTATTCTTATTCACATGGAAAACACCTCTTTTACTCACCCAGGTTTTTGGAGAGGATCAGGCTGATTATGATCAATCCAGTAAACGCCAGGAATGCCAAAAATGGAATCAGATACTGAGGCAAAGGAGTCCCTGGAGCTGGGAAAACAGTGCATAAATAAGTGCCATGACTGCACTGGTCACTATCAAATGTATGGTTACTGTATGTGCAGGTGGATTAATGCAATCACAAAAACAAACTGGTGTTTTACTTCAGAACATCGCTTTCACATGTTAGCACCCATGTGACACATGAGTCACAGTCAAATGCCATCAGGTGCCTCCCATTCCCATCTCCTCACAGCTTGATGGCTTTTGGAAATGAATAACTGTATTCCACTTGCAAAGATCACGCGTACTCTCAGAAATGTTTACAACACCTTTCTGAAAATATGACAGCCCCATTGCCCTGTATGGACAACTTGCCAACATTTACATCAGATTTAATATAAAAAAAAATATTACAAGTATTAATACACCATTAGTTGTCAGAATAAGCTAGAATTGTTTGCATTGCCTCCTGTATTTATTTATATATTCATTATTTTTTTATTTTCAATTTTAATTTAACTACTACCTACTCCTTTTGAGTAAGGTCTTCTTTCAGTTTATATGTGGGTAGGACAGGATGGGAATTTGGAGCCATGTGTTTGTTAAATTTGAAAGTTTTTAAAAATCTAAAATGCAATTAGGCAGAGAATCACTGTTTATGATTCTTATTGACAGGATTCATTTGCACCAATGTTTCTTCCAATATAGGATTACAGTTTTAATTTTTAAGTTTAAAAGAACAGGTAAAATGCAGTCATTTGGTTCCACAACTCTTAAAAACATAATGACAGTTACAAAATTTCTTTTCACAAGCTAGACAGATTTTATACCTGAGTGCTCCGCAGAAAGCCTCAGTTCTCTCATGAGCTTGATGCATCCTTCCTGAAGACGGATCCTCTCCATCTTCGTGCGCTGCACCTCCTTGTCCCACAACTGTTTGAGGGCAAGTGCCTGCGGTACGTGGGCTGTCCATGTGTCATTGTGTTCCAGAGTCAGATAGACCCTTCCATCACAGAACACACGGTCAGCCCAGTGCAGCCGAGACCCCTCCAGTATGCATTCACGAGAACGAAGAACCGTGTGGTTTCCTGGGGAGGAAGTCGAAAGTGATTAACAAACAACATGTCCATTTTCAGTCATTATATTTATTAATGGTACATGATGATTTACTCACTCAGTATTGAAGTCTGGTTGACACTGATAAGAGTTGGAAGGAGTGCATCAGCTGACAGGGCTTGGACAATGCTGTCAACTTCCTGGCTTGTGCTAGTCAGAGAGACTCCATTGAGAAGGACCTGGTCCGTGACCCGCTGAGCACCCACCACTCCCCACTGCTGCACCTGCACTATAATGGTATCTAATGGGAGACAAAGTACATTCATAAAGAATAAAAAGAAGTGAGGCTGTATGTTACAGTAGGCCGTTTTCATATAATGTAGCAGATGATGGGAAAGAAAATAAAACAGAAAATATTCAAATCCAAGTAGTACCAGCTCTGCCACAATGTTAGTTTAAAAATAGGAGAGCATCAGAATTTTACTTTGCAAGCATAAATAAAAGGGGTGTACAATAAATATTGGGGGATAAATTATCAGCCAATAATTATCTATTATTCTGATAATGACATTATAGCTGATTAATATTGCCCATAAAAATGTCTAATTTGACAGATTATATTACATAATTAAAATTTAACGCTTAATGTTCTATAAAAGCCGAAGTATATTTGTGAAGTTTTTTATGTACTTTATAGAAAACATGAAACAAACTTTTGAAGAGTCAGTACTGTCCTCTGTTCTTGTTGCAATAGTGATGGAATATTAAAAGCATCCATCTTTGCTCACTACATCTTAGCCTCTCTTACCCTCAGGTGTGCATAAACTACAGGTTATATGATCTTCTTTTTAAACTACAAAAGCGTGAAATTATCAGTTAAATTATCAGCACTGGCATGAAAACCAGGTTATTACTGGTTATTGTATCAGATGAAAGAAAAATCTTTATCGTGCACCCCCAATAAATTAAGCAATAACAGTAAGACAAGGTATGATCAGTCAATCCAAAGGGTGCTGAGTCCAGCCACATTAATTGTTTCACTATTGTAATGCATTGTGCATTGTGAATTTTTAATCTGCAAAGTAACAAGTCATAAAAGTCATAAAGTTGTCCACGCTGTGATAAAAGTTTTATACCTTATAATGGTACAATCTAAGACAATCCAACACAAGATAAGAAATCCCCTATGATTACCATCATCATTGTTTCTGTTTTTGTTTACTCTGTAATCATATTGAGGGGTTTCCAGTTACCTGTTCCCAGTGTTTGGGGAATAGTGAACAAAATTAAACGGAACAAGTGGTTTAACTACATTTTGCAGTAGCTCCCTTTCATTTTCATAGTGATTCAAGAGGTTACATAACTTTGGGTCATTTTTTTCTGCAGGTAACTACTGAAACTACAAATATTTTTAAGACATAAAAGGAAAATAGTTTTTTTTTTTGGTTACCGCTGCCTCTCCACCAATTTGGTGAATACAAAACCACATTCCTGCACTTTACCATGAATAGTGGGGCATTTTAGTAATTTTTTTTTGTATGCCCATAGACAAGTGATCATTTTGATATATGAACTAAGTTGAGTGGCATTTTTTGCTGGCATGTGACTTTTTCTAAGTAGTTAACCAAAGTTAGAAAACTAACTTCTTCCAGTGTTAAGCAACTTGTAGTTTGCAAAACTATGCTTTCAAAGTAGCTCCCCTCTGTTCCATTACGCATGTAAAGGAGTGGATGAGACTATATTTAGGATGTAATGCAGAAAAAGACAAAACAAGCCCCAACAATTGCCTCATAAATAACCACAGATTAAAACCAACGCCTCTCTGACAGTATCAACAAAAAAGTCACGACGACAGGATTTACTGCAGGGCTGAGGATATTTTGCAAGTGTAGCTTCATCATACTTCTGTTCTGTAGTTACACAATAACCTGCTGTCCTGTTAATGGTAAAGGAGAAAAAATATAAGAATTTCACCTAAATTAAGTCTATAATGCCACCGGCTCAGCCACTACAGGTGACTATGGGTGTGCTTGTAAAGGCTAACGTCGCCATACCAGTTCTTTCATTGACTACATCGTCCGTTTTTCAGACGTAAATGTAAGTATTTTGCAAAGCGATGCCAAGAGGCAAGTTTCTTACCTACTGGAGCAGGAAAACCCAGTGACAACTCGCATAACATGAGAACAAGAATGACGAGAAAATGCATCTCTGTCGCCTCTTGTTTGCGGTTTTATCCGGCAGCGTTCAATCGTCAAGGAAGAGAAAAGAAAAAAAAATCTCCAGACTTATAAATAGCCAGGATTGTTTTAAGCCATTTACGCGGAACCTGCGCTCTCGGACAAGAGACAAGACCTTTTAAAACACATCAGTCAGTCACGTACGATAATATCAACCCCCCTCCTCCACGGTCAATCAGCCCGGTTTCACTTTGACAAACATTTCTCTAGTTGGATGTCTGCCTCGCTCCTGATTGGTTGACGCGTGCGTCCTGGGAGGTTCGTCCAACACATCTTGTGTTTCACAAAGGCGTCTGCTCTAGAAAGTCAGTTTAATATATAAACAATCGCCTAAAGTCAACAGTTACAACCACGGACTGTCAATGTTTAGGCTCGTACCGGATATTTAGCACTTAGCAGGTGTTCAGTGGCGGTAACACGTGACCTCTTGGCACATTAAAAAAATAAGCACACAGATTATTAAAAATATACACAAAGTTTATTCATGAAATATTTAGAGTCTGTTGCCTCTAAAGGCATACAATAATTTACATTAAGGTTATTAAGTTAATTCAAAAATGTCACCTATTCTTTAAAATGCTATAATGTTTACATAAAATGTATTTATTAAACACGGGTCTGGGGTTACCTTTAAGACTCGATCATCAGTTCTTCCCTACTCTGTTTGTCTCGTTTCATTTCCATTCATGAATAAAAATAACAGTGAATTGTAGTTTTGTGTCTTAATGATGGAAGTGGGACGGGGCGAAGGTGCAATTTAAAATACTGTATGAAGCATTTAGCCTTTTAAAATAGATAATGAATTCATACAATACATTTTTCCGCTGTGGAGGTCACGCGTTTCCTGTCAACAGTGGAGGTTTAGGTAATGAATAAATTTTGTGAATATATGCTTTTTTTATTCGTGTGCAAATTGCAAATTTTAAGAACCAAACCGTGAAAACTCATAATGTGGCCTTCACATGAGAAAGAAAAAAAAACACGACGAGAAGAACATCTTTCGCTGTTGAGGTCACGTGTTTCCTGTCAACCGTGGAGGTTGGAGGTCTGCATCCAGGTACTTTTGGTTCACCATGGTAACCCCTTCACTGTTCTCTGTAAATGGATGTTCATGATCAAGATTCTTCGGCTTGAAACCTTCTTCCAAAGGAACATTATTTACAGACAAGCACGAAGATGACTTTTTGGTTAATAATATTCTTATAATTGGGAAATTTTCAATTCACAGCTCCAAGTATATGACGGCAAAACCTATATTTAGGATGCTTCGTTAGTTTCTCTCTTATATTAAAGCCCTCAAAGTCACGAAAAAAAAAAAAAAAATCATTGGAACTATTTAGTATTATAGAAAAAATAAGCCCCAGCACCTCTTATTTTTACTTATTTATTCATTTATTTATTTTTAACTCTGCTTGTATATTTTAATATTTCAGTTTTCATATCTATTTTGTTTTTATTTGTCTTTTCTGTTCAAATGAAACTTGTTTCAAAGTGAGGGGTCCTCAAAAACAAACAAACAAAAAAAGCCTCCATACTGCTCATCTGGTGTAATCCAAGTCTCCCATAGAAGCCAACCGGACTTGAAAGACGTCATTTACATCATGTTTTTAGCCTAAATCTTCACTGTAGATCTTTAGCTTGGAGCCACGTTCACTTCACTGAACTGGGTGTGTGTGACAGGGTGTGCACACAAGTGAACAGCATGCCAAGGTTTTGGGAGACTACACCAGATGAGCAATATGGAGGAATTTTGTGTGGGTTTTTTTTCTGTTGCTTTGAAAACTGGTCACTTCACTTTCACTTTTATTAACAGTTGTTAGGGAGATTCTGCAGCACTGTTTTCCTGTGAAACCCCAGCAGTATTTTGTGAACAAAAAAACTAAACCCAACCAGTAGGTTATGACTGAATTTTCATTTTCTGGGTCAACTATCCTTTTAAGGTATGTTTGAGGTCTCTCATCAATGGCCTTATTGTCCTTTATGTCCTTTCATTCTAATCATTTTATATATCATACTTGTATTAGATCTCATTGTCCATTGTTTCGTCTGGGGACCACAATTCTCTTTTATTTCTCCCAATTTATGAGAAAATGTCACAAATGTTTCCCCTTTTCATTACCACAACCCACCTGTAAAATCCCTATGAGTCCATAAGTTTATCATTTCTACCACAACAATGCAGAGCTACACCAAACCAGACTTGCTGGAAAGTTTTGATGGAAAGGGTTATGCATTTTGAGATTTGCACAAGTTCATGCCAGAAGGGATGAATTGAATTGTTCTGTATTCTTTCCTGACACATAAAAATAAAATTAAAAGTATTTACCTTAATGGAGGAAACAAAGTCTCAGACACTCATTTTTTTTTCTTTGTTTCAAAATCCTCCCTCATTTAAGAAGGTTAAGAAGGTTATACTTTTGCTATGTCTGTTACATGGGCAGTGTTGTTGTTATTCTTTAAAAAGAGTTAATAAGTAAATTAAATCATTGTCTGCCTCGTCAATGATTCTGTGACATGCAGCTTCCATGCTTTCAGTATGTGTGATCCTGCATGGTGTCAGTTAATGTTCATTTAAGTAGCCTAAGTAAACTTTCTCTTATTGTAATCATGGCTGACACAGTCTGTTGCTGTGCTTGATAACGAGGAATGTTTTGTTCATCTCTGCCTCCCAGTCTCCTTATTCAAATATTACAGTAGGTCAAGTATGACCTTTGTGTCTCTGTTTTCATCATACAGTATCTGATGCTTCACATAGAAAGTTCATGTTATCAAAAACAAATGACATCATAGCATGCTAATGATTAGATATTTTGAACCAGTATCTACACTATCATTAGTGTCTTCTGCATGTGTGATAAATGTGATAAAAACTAAAGGATAATCATTTGGATACTGATGTTGTCACCAGGCCTTCAGACTGAGCGGCTCAATCTTTTACAGGCACCTTCTTTAAAAGGAAAGCATGCAATACAGATGGGAACTGATTATATAAACAGTCTGCTGTGAGAGTGCAGGGCAGGGGACTTCACAGAGAGAGAGGGGGGGAAGTCAGGCTGTTTTATGCTTCTTTTAACCCAATATGGCTCGCTTTGCAGTTACATAATAATTGCACCACGCTATGTTTTCACAGGGTTGCAATCCTGCTCACTTTAAATTATATATTTTTTTAGGTTTCTTGAATGTATGTGTCCTTCTTATATAGCGCTTGTAATCACAGTCAGCTATGACACTGCATAAAACCTTGTGTTGGAAACGGTATTTCAGCGGTATGTAGTCCAATTCAAAAAAGGGAAAACATTTGCTGACCTTGGGGCTCACCTAGAAACTGCCACTTGGTATGAAAGCTTTTTAATTTCTTTTATTGTTATCCTTTTTCATGGTTTCAGTACCATGGAAAAATAATAAAACTGCATGATTATGAGTGAAATACCTGCAAAAGCCTCTATGCAGAATGGGCCTTTGCACATTTAAATCACTGTGTATATTACATTATTGGACTACTAATATTATTGTTGTTGCATTTCCATGTAAACAGCATTGCAATGTTGTAGTAGAAGTAGTTTAAGAAGTAGCGATTGCCCTCCTGATATCCCCATGTTCAAAAACACATTGCAAAAGTACCCTCTTTGAGACCCCTATGGTAGATAAAACATGACTAAGTGCTCACTAAAGTTCCCTTCCAGTGGACAAAACTTCTGGGTTGCCCTTCAAGTTGATAAAATGTGGCATTGTGCCCTCTAGGTTACCCTTCTAGTGCATAAAACATGGTAAAATACCATCTTAAGTGCCCTTCTAGTAGATAATATGCAATATAGTGCCCTTCCCATGGACAACATATGATAACTTGCCCCTAGGACGCCCTTCCAGTGGAGAAATCTTGTTGTAGTTAAACTAGTTGTTGTACAAGAAAACAATTTTAATCTGAAACAGGAACTGAAACCGTATCACCTTAAATGTGTAATAATTTTTGCAGTGTTGTTGCCCCACCACGTACAGGTGGAGACATTTTTATTTATTTATATATTTTTTTTTGCCCCTGCCCCTCAAACATGTCCACCACTGCAACAAAATACAGAATGTGAGATTGCCAAAAACAAGTAAACCCAAAAGCAGAGACACGGAACAGGAGTGAGGACGCAGTTCAGGAGGTTTTATTACCAAATTCTGAAGAGACTACCATGGCAACAGCAATGAGTAATGAGATGGCAGAGCAGACTAGTATAGACTTGATTGAAGGGGGTAGATGTGCAGCTGGTGGCTCTACCCTGACCCGGGACAACCTGCAGACAATCCGGCAGACTGACACCCACACAGAGAGGAGGGGAGAGAGCTGCTCGCAGAGTGGAGGAACAGAGGATGTCGTCCCAGGGGGCAGACATAATAATAAACAAGCACAGCTGAAACAATTACTTGATTAATTGGCAACTATACTGATAATCATTTGAGTATTTTTTCTAAACATCCCATTTCATTTCAACCAATTACAACAGCAGAGTCCTACTTTTACATTAATATATGATAAATAATAATCTAATCATATAATATTTAATAGAACATTTTTCTGCATTAAGTACCTTTACTAATAATAGCCTACTGCTCATTTTTCACTAGTATAATTCATTTTCCAGATTACACTTAGACCTACTTACTTTAATACTTTATCCATTCCTGAGTATTATAGTAAATACACAGTATGATGTGTACACACATCTGTTTTTGCAGTTTTTAGTGTGTGACACCAGCATCCTTCTGTGTCTGATCACAATATAAGCGTCCACTGGACTGGTTGAGCAGTTGTCAGTAGAGATGGGCAATACTAAGCTTTTTTTTTTTTTTTTCAAAATAATCATATGAGACATACCAATCATCAGTAACATTTTTTTTTTTACAAAAGCAAACGTGAGTATAATAAAATAAAATAAAAAATTGTAAAAAAAAGTGTAAAAATAGTCCAGTATTTTACAGAAATACAATGATTACATAATAAAATTGGTGCACATTTGCACTTTATCTAAGATTTCTTAACCTTCATAACAGGCCATGTTTTTTCCAAAGCAACTTTCAGTTTTGCTTTCTCATTATTTTTTTGTTGCATTCTGACATCTGAAAGCCAATTAGGAGGATCTTGGTATTTCACTCGCTTCATTTTGACTGCTCATGAAGATTTAATCTTCTTAAGCCTACATGAATAACAAGTTATCTTTGAGTTGCACTTTGGAAAAAACATTTAATACTTTCTAATGGCAGTTTTTCTGGGGAAGAGTTACATTTTCCTACACATTCCTTTAGTGCTCTCAAGACTCATATCTTGGCATTTAAGTTTTAGTAGAAAAATGAAAGGCAATAACAGTATAGATACACTAGTCACAACTAGTAGCAGTGTGGAGCCAGTGCGGTTCCTTGAGGTGCACCAGTGTTGCTAATCACAACCTGCACAAGATGCACTGACATCCACCCTGACATACTGTGGCTGGCCCATGAGACAATTCAGGTACAATACTGACAGACACTAAAAGGCTAGGCTAGGAGGGGCTTGGTAGCTCTTTTGGTACATTTGGAAAAGGATTAAATCAGTAAGAGGACATTCAACAATAGAAATGTAATAAGACGCTCTGTTGAACAGCTGCTTTGGATTATAAGGTGCTGTTCATCTCTGGAACCATTTCAGTCATTCAATTAGTCATTCCTCTTAGCGTAATGCCCAATTGAGCCAAGGACACCTGTAAGGAAATAGAGCACATATTATCACATTCCTGTGATAAAGGAGAGGCTATATTGTACATACAGTATCACAGAGTGAATCAGGACGGACCAAACCATGACAGACACAACACTTGTTGCTGTCTTACCTGCAGGATGACTCACACCTAGGCAGAGAGAGGCATCATGAATGGTATTTTTGAGAATTCATTGAAGGATATACAACTTTTGTTTCATTAATATCCAAATGAAAAGTGAAAGTCTGATTTACTTACCCAGCTTGTTATAGAGGAGGAAACTGAGGATGGTCATTGTGATAAACACCACGAATGCAAAGACCGGGATCACAAAGTGAAGGAAAGCCCATTTATCTGAGAAAAAAATGTAAATAAATCTGATCAGTATCAAACATATGCGCATTGTATGTGGAGGCTGTTGCAATCACAAGAAAAAATGTTTTACTTTTGATTGAACCCTATAAATGGTAAAAAACTACAGCTAGACAATAACTGAGGATAATGTCTGTAGATTCTGTAGCAAGAGGAGCTGAGCTGAACATAAAGAGACTTTTAAAAATGTCTTTCTCTCTGCTCTCCTGCACACACACCAGCTCAGTATCACGACACTTGCTTGTTCTGGGGGAGAGTATTATCACTGGCCACATTCTCTAAAGGCCGAAAACAGAGCCAAATGATCAGCTCATCATCAAACCTCTGCAGAAGCCTGATAACAACCTGGTCATTTGAATCAGGTGTGTTGGAGCAGGGAAACATCTTAAACATGCAGGGCAGTGTGCCCTGAGGACCAGGGTTGGTCTAGATGGCAGCATATGTTGCTCCAAAAGCTGTATGTACTTTTCAGTATTACTGCTGAAAGGTTGCATGGTAGAGTCTTAACTGTAGATGCAACAACAAACTATGTTTACCGACAAAGTGTTCCTGCCCATGTAGTATCCTTGACACATTCATGTGGATTTTTAATACAGTGTTGCCTGAAGGGTCAAACGTCACGGGCATTCAATGTTAGTTTATAGGTCTTGACCCCTGTCAGCAGAGATTTCTGCCAATTTTCTGAATCTTTTAATGATATCATGGATTCCAAATGGTGAAACCATTAAATTCCTTGAAACTGTGTGGTGAGAAATGTTCTTAAACTGTTGGGCCATTTGAAAACATTTAGGAGAAATGTGTTGCAGATATCAAATTCATTATGGGTTTATATTTACAACAAAAAAGTTTCAGTTTGAACATTAAATATATTGTCTTGTTATTTATGTTTTGCACAGCAGACCGACATTTTTAGAATTTGAGTTGTATATTCACATATTTTTGCTTGTTCTTTATTGTTCTAATCTCTTTTATTTCTGTCTTCTCTCTACTATGTTTTTGCATCTTTTGCTTCAGCTTTTACCTCAATTTTGTTTGATCTTACTGCAGTTATATTCTCTTCTGTTTTTAAAGGCTCTGCATAATTAAGTTATTATTAGGTTCCATAAGTCTTAAGGCTTGATGATGCTGACAAAACCTATTCTAAGTCAGACAGAATATATACCTGGCTGCTCCACAGAAGGCTTCAGTTCTCCCACTAGCTTGACGCATAAATCCTGAATGTGATTCTTCTCTGTCCTGATGCACTGCACCTCCTGGGCCCACAACATTTTGAGGGCCAGAGCTTGTGGTACATGAGCTGTCACCGTGTCAGTGTCATCCAGAGTCAGATAGACCATCCCATCGTAAAACACACGCTCTGTCCAGTGCAGCTGAGACCCCTCCAGTATGCATTCATAAGAACGAAGGACAATGTGGTTTCCTTGGGAGAAAGATAAAGGCTAATAACAAACACTCTCTCAATTTTCACAGTCATGAAATTTATTAGTGGTGCATGATGATGACCTTACTCGGTACTGAAGTGTGGTCAACACTGATCACAGTTGGACAGAGTGGATCAGCTGACATTGTCTGGATAATGCCATCAACTTCTTGGCTCGTGTCAGTCAGAGCAACTCCATTACAGAGGACCTGGTCCACGACCTGATGAACACCCACCACTCCCCACTGCTGGACTTGCACCACAATATCTAATGGGAGACAAACAAATTAAATGCAATACAAATTGAGAAAAGGGGAGACTAGTTTAACCATTGAAAAACTAACCAAAATAATAATTAATTAGAATTTGAAGAAATATCAATTTTGATGTTATGTCAAAGATGTCTATGCAGAGATCGAAAAGGGACTGAAGATAGCATGCTACTATCTAATGTTAGATTACTCATTTAAAAGTTAAAAGTTTTACATTCCAAAACAGAAATACATTTAAACTATAAACCCAAAGGTAAAAGCACTTCTGATGACTGTTCCTTTTCAGTAAAAATATGAAAATTAAAAGTATGAATATCATCAAACTGAATGACATAATGCCTCTGTTGCACACTTAATAAAGGTCATTATGCGTACCTGACTGCTCCACAGAAGGCCTCAGTTCTCTCATTAGCTTGGCACATCCCTCATGAAGGCGGATCCTCTCTTTCCTTGTGTGCTGAACCTTCTGGTCCCACAACACTTTGAGGGCCAGAGCTTCTGGTACATGAGCTGTCCATGTGTCAGTGTCGTCCAGAGTCAGATAGGCCGTCCCATCATAAAACACACTGTCAGTCCAGTGCAGCTGAGAGCCCTCCAGTATGCAATCACGAGATCGAAGGACAGTGTGGTTTCCTCAGGAGAAAGATAACTGCTTTTAACAAACAATTTGTGAACTGATGCTTCGCTAAACCCCCCTCTGAACAGTAGCTGACCGATCATAGATTAGCAACCGTTACTAACTACTACTGTTAAAACTGTGTGCATGGGGCTCTAAGAAGAGCAATATTCAGTGTTGCGTGGGTTTGTAGGGTGGTGTCTTATTTGTAGACTTTAAAAAACATAAAACACAAGAGCACAAGTGTGAGGAATGTATTACGCCTATCTGCCCTTATGTAGGCTACGAATGTTGGCATGTTCAGCTAACTAGCTTATGACTTTGAGTAATGTTACCTCCAGCCACTGCATTTGCCAAACTAATGGTTTTCTCCCAGCAGTTACACTGGGATTTATTGTGTGTGGGGGGGTTTGAGGAGAAGGATGTGGGTTGGTGCAGACTCAAAGTAGGCCAATGACTTCGCATTTCTCTCTGGCTCGGTCTCTTAGGTCTAAGTCAGGTTAGTTTAGCCCTTCTCTCAACTTCAGGGTTGCCAGGTCTGTGTGACAAAACCAGACCAATGGCCAATAAGACCGACACCAGCAGGCAGAGAGCATAGGCACATTATGTTTGTGTGTGTTTATATGGGCATGCGTGTCACGTGTGCCAGGGCTGTGTGTGTACATGCTGATGTGGAGTCAGTTTGGTAGGATTTAGGTATAAATAAACAATTTGGATTCATATTCATAGCAATTTTTGCTGTAATTTGCATGGTAAATAGGTCGATGTAACTGTGGATTTGGGCTACTTTTGAAGTACTGCTGTGGGAAAAAACACAAACCGGAAAAAACACTCCTGTGCTTCCCTTTTCCATGTTAATGAGTGTCTATTGTCTAATTCCATTGTTTATTGGATGTAGCTTTAGCCTCAGTCTTTTAATATTAACATTGTATCAACAGGCAAGCAGTCATTGAGTAACTTTAAATATTTCAGACCCCTTTAAGGTTGTCCTTTTGACATGTGTTAGATGGAGATAGATTTCTCAGCTGACTCAAGGAGTTTAAGCATTAGCATTAGCTTGGCTAGCTACACTTATGAAATCTGCCTGTGAGAGTCATCACGTTAGCCAATGAAATTCACGGTCATGAGCTAGAAATGAAAAGTTGGTTTAACTTCTCTGTTGAATCGAAAACCTGATATTACAAAGAATGATTACCAATTTACTGCAAAATCAACACTATACATTTTCCCTCTCACCCATGTCATTTGCCTAAGACTACTCTGCCTCATGTACAAACACCCAAATATGCACACACACACACACACACACACACAACCTAAGCTAACCTAATTTCTGCTCCCTGACATCATTGTAAGTGCTTTATGTTATCATGGCATGTCTAAGCTGTCTGCATGTCTCTCCATTATGTGTCCTTTATTGTTTTCCTGTGTCATTGTTTTATTGTTATCGTACAATTTCACTCATAAAAAAGAAAAAAAATATTGCCATTTTCAAAGTTAGATCTGCCACCATTAACACTGTAAACTGCATATGTGTAATGTGAGAATGGAAAGTTTGACATACATGAAAAACAGTAACCAAGGAGGGCGGGGTTTGGCAAATGGTCAGTTTTCACAGTCATGACATTAATTAATGGAACATGATGATATTCTTACTCAGTCCTGAGGTCTGACCGACAGGCACAAGAGAAGGGAGGTGAGCGTCAGCTGACATGATTTGGATAATGTTGTCAACTTCCTGACTTGTGCCAGTAAGAACGACTCCATTGAGCAGGATCTGGTCCACGATCTGCTGAACACCGACCACTCCCCTCTGCTGGACCTGAACTACGATGGCACCTAATGGGAGAATTTAGAGGGATTAAAAAATACAGCCAAAAAGTAGGGATATACAATAAATATCTGGGCCGATAAATTATTGGCTCATATCAGCTTATCCACCTATATTGGTTTATATCAGTATCAGCGTGTATTAGCAGATAAATATTGGCTATGCTAATATGCAATTAGACAGATTGCCAAAGCATTTAATTTGAATTAGGGAAATAATCTATAAGTAATAATATTTATAAAGTTTTACAAGTGCTTTATAAGAAAGAATAAATCAACATTTGAAGAGTCAGAACTGAACAATCTTACTTACCTTTCTTGCCCTCAGGTAAGTATAAACTACAGGTTACCTAAACTACCTTTTAAAACAAAAACATTATGTTACAGGCTTTTAGTTCCCTGCATAAATATTTTCATGTAATGTGACAGGAGAAAAAGACACAGAAACATTACTCATTAAAAAGTAATTCAGCATCAAAATATTAAAACAAATATAATCATAACTGTAAAAACCAAATGTAAAAGTACTCTAATGAATGGTCCTTTAAAGTGTGTTAAATTAATGCTTTAACATAATTTTTGTGACAGGTGGATTTAGGACCCAAGTGCAGCACACTGAACAACCAGGATAATTGGTAATGACCTTTATTAGGCACAGGCAAAACAGGAACGTGGGCAGACGAAGACGTACTGGTAACAGCTCGTTCTTTGGGCTAAGAACCCACACACAGTCACTGAGCTGAGCAGGCCGCTGCAGCAGCAGAGCAGACCAGGGAGGTCAGGGCCAGGTGGAGCAGTCAGAGCCGGGAGAGCTGACAGGACAGGCAGACCAGCCGACAAGGGACGAGCAGCAGGGAAGTCGGGACCAGGCAGAGAAGTCAGGACCCACCAAGCAGCCATGGGTACAGGCAGGCGAAAACCAGGAACGCTGAGACAGATCTCAAGGTCAGGGACAGAAGGCTGCGGTGAATATCCAGCAATCAGGCAAGGCAGGAGAATCAGAGACGGGCAGGGTAGGCAATGAGGAAACAATCCAGGAATGAGGGCGGGAGAGTCTTAGAGGGAAATACTGAAGAACAGTCTGGCAAGGAGCGAGTGTGGTGGAGAGGCTGATATACTGGGCTGACTGGGGATGAGCTGCAGCTGAGCCTGCAGGTGAGTAGAGTTGGGCTGATGAGGTGGGAGTGGCTGGCAGGTAGAGTTGAGCAGAGGCAGGGAGAGTGGAAAATTACTGAGGCAGAGTGAGAGGAGGGAAACTGGGAAAATTAGGTTCTGGGGAAACTGGGCCTGCAGAACTGTGACAAAATTTAATGTTGTAATGTTGTCCATTCACTTTGAATGGTAGTTGTAATGGTAGGTAGTGTTGATTGTTGCAATGCAATGTGCAAATCATTTTTGGTCAAAGTCCAGTACAATATATCGTTTGAGCATCGTCATCGCAATGTATGTGTGCGCAATAGTCACATTGCAGGTCCTGCGATGTTGGAGGCAAGTGACTAAACATGTTCTCATCTAATTTCAAGGGTACCTGACACACACTGCGAGCAGCGATCCACCAATCACAATCGTTCTTAGTCAGCTTGTCAAAGCAGACTACACCCCTGCATATGGAGTGAGTCACAAGATCAGTGCAGGTTAATTGTCCACCAGATGGCAGCAGTGCAGCATAATATAAAGTGCTATTTAAGTTATCTGGTGAAAATTCCTGTATTTTTTCATATTGCAATATATATCGCAGGGTTAAAAAAAATCGCAATGTCAGTTTTTTCCAATATCATGCAGCCCTAATTTGTAGTGACATTAAAAAAAAAGTTGCCAACCCTGCATCACCAGAATAATTTGCACGAAATACCAGTGACCTTCAAGAAATCTTTTTTTTTTTTCTCAGTTTTTGTTAATACTGTCGGACAGGATCTGAAAGGAAAAATAAATGTAGCTACAACAAAGACTGGGAAATATCTATTGTCTATTGTGAACTATACTGAATCAGCCAGAAGCCAAAGCATAGATGTTAGGAGCTAAGGGGCAGAATAGAAATGTTTATTTTTTTAATCTAAAAATTTTAGATTACCTCACAGTCAGACTAGCTATTGGTATTGTGTTGCCTAACACAAACATACACTTTGTTCCTCATTTGGTTTCCTGTAACCCATAGCTGTTCTCTTATTGATATACATAAGGGTGGATGTTTTTTTGTGTGTGTTACCAGCCACATCCACCTCGAGTATAAATGACTCCAGCTAAAGGCCTGAGGTGAGCAGACAAAGGCCTATGGTTGACCCTTAAATCAGGTCAAATACAACAATTTACTTATTGACTTACATATTTGACAAATTTAACTCATTTTTCAACTTGTCATCTGATGCAACCAACCCCTGCTGATATTGTCAGAACACTGGCCATTCAGGCGTGTCAAAACACAAGTGAACTGACTTGCTATGTCAAAATGCCTCATCAAAATCAGGGCTCAAAAAAGGAAAAGCCACGGTATAGAGAAAAGAAGAAAATGAACAGAGCAGAGAGAATTCCTGGCCAAACGGTGGAGATGAACGAGGCAAAGGTGAGGAGCTATACTTAAAGGGACAGTTCCACAAAATCAAAACTACACGTTTTTCCTCTGGCCTGTAGTCTTAGTTATCCATCATCACTCTTTCCATGTGAGCTGCCAAGTTCTGAAGATATCAGCAGTAGATATTTCTGCCCTCTCTCTGATGTAATGGGACTAGATGGTACGAGTCCTGTGATGCTCAAAGCCCCACAAAAATACATCTGAAAAACTCAACAGCAACATATCTTTCCAGAAATGCACAGACCTTGTTGTGGTCAGTTTCATGTAGTTATTATTTTCTACCAGAACTACTTTCTGTCTAATAGAAAGAATATAATTGAAACAAGGTGCCAATGTGCCATTTAGTCACATTATATTGAAGAGAAAAGCAGACATCTCTATAGCTGATATCTCCAAAACCTTCCAACTCACACCAGAAAAAATCTAGATGCAGAATCAGCAGTACAGGCCAGGAAAAAAATATGCAGTTTGGATTTTAACATTCATTGGCACATTCACTTAACTGGAGTGGATGTAGATGTGTCCATAATTCCTAATTATTAATAATTCCTAATGGCTGGTTTGCAATCACTATGCTGATACTATTGTAAATCAGTTGTAAAAGAGCCCATTGTCCTGTTAAAAGCAGGGGAGCAAAAGCATAACATTTAAAAGTAATGATCTTACCAAAGAGAATGGACAGGTGTATGTAAAGGCGTTACCAGTTTTGTCAACGATTTAACAGTCTGTATTTCAGATTTAAGTGTAATTATTTTTCTTGGTGTATGCCAATGAATCGGGAGGTACTGGGATGCAAAAGGACGAGTTTCTTACCTTCTGTAGCAGGAAAACCCGGTGATAACTCGTATAACACGAGCACAAGAATGACAAGAAAACGCATCTCTGTCTTTTTTTTTTCTTTTTTTTTAGCTTTAAATCCAGCAGCGTTCAGCCGTCGAGAAAGAACAATCAAACAAACAAAACGTTCCAGAATTATAAACAGAATCGCAACAGTTGTTTTAAATAATTTAGGCGCAACAAGTGTCGTAATAATCCATCCGGGAAAAAGCCAAAACCCCTCACAGATACTGACTGACTGAGGGTCAGTGGCAGCAACCCCCCTTCCGCTAATTGTGTACTAGTTTTGGTTTCACTCTCAAATCCAATTAGAGGATCTCTCTGTGGGGTTGTTTATGATATCTGAAAACCGCAATTTTTCAAACTAAGGCCGTGGATAACTGGGGATTAAACGAAATGCTGCTTTAAGTGTGGATGGACTTTTTTTTTTAACATACGGTAGCGCTCCCATTTGCACTATATTTAAATGCCGGTGTTATATGCAGGCAAAAAACCAGGAATGCTGAGACAGATCACAAGACCAGGGATCGAAGGCTGTGGTGAATATCCAGGAACCAGGAGAGTCAGAGACAAGCAGGGTAGGCAACAGGGAAAACAAACCGGGAACAAGGGCCGGAGAGTCTTGCAGGGAAATACTGAAGAACGGTCTGGCGAGGAGTCAGATCAGATAGACTGGTTCCTGTAGGGACAGCTCAGGACTTCCAGTCCTTTCCAGTCCCTGTTTTCCAATCGGAGTTGGTCCGGGCTGGGGGATTGGGTGGGAAGAAGAGTTTACCAAGTTCACCATTAATTCACCATTAGTTCACCATCACCTCACCTCAATCACCATATTTTTTAATTTTCAATTTTTTATTGTATTTTATTTTTTTTCTCTTTTTTTATTTTATTCTTTTTTCTTTCCTTTTACCCCCATTTTCTTGATTAAAATAAAAGTGGTACAAAGAATAAAAGAACATCACAATTGCCCCATAATTAAGAATAAGAGAAAGTATAATAATAAAACGAATAAAACGAATAAATAAATAAATAAAAACTTTTTACGATAAGAACCCTAAAAATTGTAGCCCTTAAAATACTATGTAATGGTGTCAGTCTACTGTATCAGTATTTCACTAAGACAGACGGGAGTGCTACAGAGGTATCTTGGTGGGTCAGACTTTTCCTCCTGTATGATCTGTTGTAATGATGGATTGTTTTCAGCTCTTTGTAGATATTTTCTTCCCAGGACGGTGATTCTTTCCTGCAAGGTCATGAGGCCTGAATCCTGAAACACCCTCACAGCTGTTTCAGGATTGGCTCCTCCTTGTTTTCTGCAGAGCACTTTCAGGTGGTTAAGTCTCCTTCTCGCTTCTTTTTCAATTTCAGCTATGTGTGCTGTCCACTGCATATTTTCTTGAAATGTTACACCTAGAAATTTTGCTGTGGGGGTGGTCTGACGAGTTTGTCCATATAGGTTAAGATTTACCTGCTTATTTTTGTGTGGATGTTTAGAAAAGAGCACACATTGTGTTTTTGAGGGGTTTAGTTTGATCCTCCACATATTCGCCCAGGCTTCCATCTCAGTGATGCTTCTCTGAAGTTTTTTTGCAGCATGTAAAAGGTTTGTTGATGATGCCCAATAACAAAGGTCATCAGCAAACTGGGAAACTTGTCCTTCTCCTCTGGGTGGGTAATAGATGTCGCTTATATATATTAAAAACAACAGAGGACTGAGTGCTGAGCCCTGCAGTACGCCAGCTTCTGGGGTAAATCTGTTGGAGACTGATGCTCCTACTTTCACTACAATCTCTCTCTGGGTTAAAAAGCTTTTTACAAGTACAGCCATTTGTGTTGGGAGTTGTAAATTACTGTCTAGCAGCCTATATATGAGTCCTTGATGCCACATTTTATCAAAGGCCTTTTCAATGTCGAAGAATACTGCAATAGTTGCTTCTTTTTTTATTAAAACCTCGTTGGATGTCTTCTGCCAGCCTTAGGATATTGTCGGTTGAACTTCTTGCCTTTCTGAACCCTGCCTGTCGGACCCCCAAAACTCTTAGGGCATTGCTATGTCTCTGGAGCCTGTCAGCCAGAACCCTTTCAAAAAGTTTGCCAAGGTTACTCAGGTCAACAATCCAGGAATGATGGTTGGGGAGTCTTAGAGGGAAATACTGAAGAACAGTCTGACAAGGAGTGAGTGTGCTGGAGAGGCTTTATACTGGGCTGATTGGGGATGAGCTGCAGCTGAGCTCGCAGGTGGGTAGAGTCGGGCTGATGAGGTGGGAGTGGCTGGCAGGTAGAATGGAGCAGAGGCAGGTAGAGTGGAAAATTACTGAGGCAGAGTGAGAGGAGGGAAACTGGGAGAATAGGGGACAGGTCAAGGGAAACTGGGCCTGCAGAACTGTGACACCATCTATATCAGTGTTCCCCAACCCTGGTCCTCAGGGCCCACTGCCCTGCATGTTTTAGATGTTTCCCTGCTCCAACCACCTGATTCACATGATCAGCTCGTCATCAAGCCTCGGCAGAAGCCTGACAACAACCTGATCATTTGAATCAGGTGTGTTGGAGCAGGGAAACATCTAAAACATGCAGGGCAGTGGGCCCTGAGGACCAGGGTTGGGGAACACTGATATAGATGGTGTCACAGTTCTGCACCTCCTATTGCCTCAGATGGCATCCCAACCCAAGCAACACCACGCCATGGGGAATGATGGTGAAAAATATTGATCAGTGTTTCCAAAAGTCCAAGATGACATCTTCAAATGTCTTGTTTTGTCCACAACTCAAAGATATTAAGTTTACTGTCAGAGAGGAGTAAAGAAATCAGAAAATACTCATATTTAAGAAGCTGACCATAATATGTGTAATTAATATTGCCTTGTATTCATGGATGTGGGTTTGTTTGTTATTTTTTCAGACACCTCAGGAGCAGACAGTCAGAGCTGATGTTGCTGCTGGTGCTGGTCCACCTCCTTCAGCAGCTGTGGGCTCTGCTGCAGTTTCTCCATCTAATGCTGCAGCCTCTTCTTCCACAAGTCACGTTGGACCCAAACTAAGCCTTCAAATGGCACTGCTCTTCTCTGAAAAATCAAATCAAAATCAAAATCAGAAGCTTACACAATGATTAAGTTCCACTTTTTAAGTACATATATTTAGCTTTGGCCTGCACATCTCAGTGGTTGTTTAATTTGTGATATTTTATCATTCCCCAGTTTGTCAAGTTACAGAGCGCTGCACTCAAACCTAACCTCAGCCTCTCCAGGAACCTCAGGTACAATTCCATATATTGGCTTATGGATGTGGTAACCATTTTCTAATGTTATTTACAATACTTAAAGAAAAACTAGGATATGCTGTTGTGTATCTCTTCCAAATTCTGTGAATCTCATAGTGTCTGGTTTCATTTCACCTCACTTTATTAGAGGAAGAGGAATTTTCTTATCTTGTGTTTTTTTATTATCTTATCCATTGTATCCAAGTTTATCTAATATGATAAATGACTTTGTATTGAAATTTTTAAAATGTGTTTAAATAATTTGCATTGTTATGCCTCTCATAGAATGTCTCATTTTGTATCACACCATATATGTAATTTCTCTTTTCTCCCAGCCCCCATCCAGCACTGTCACCATCACATCTGACAGTTTGACCTCAACAAATCCCAGTGTCCCTGGGACAGTGTGGACAGTTTGGGACTGCAGAGACTGGGCACAGCCAGTATCAGGAAATAATCATGTTTTAAGACTTATAAATTATTAATCATTAATCAATTGTAGGATAACACAAAATTTGCAACCCTAGTCTGGAGAGGTGACATGACATCAACAGTTAAAAGTAACTAATACTCTGAGTAGTTTTTGCAACAAGTACTCTGTACTTTTATTTGAGTATTTTTGCAACAGTACTTCTACTTGAGTAAAGATTTTCAGTTCAGTTCAGTTCCATAATCCCATTTTTCAGACAAATAAATTCAACACAAGAGGTACAAAAGGCAAGGCAGATTTATTTACAATTATACAACACAGGGTTGTATATCGAGGTTTTGTTGTAGTTGGATGTTGCATGGCAGAGAGCTGAGGATGACTGAGACAGTCTCACAGCCTAAGGGAAGAAGCTGCTCCTTAGTCTGGGAGTACAGGAGCAAACACTTCTGTATCTCTGAACAGGCTGTGCATTGTTCCCGTAGAATGACACACATCGTTTTAGTGGCGGTGGCACAACATCATGAATTAATTTACATCAGACACATATCTTTGCTTCTTAATGAATGTAGGTTTTTGATATGGACAAAATGGGCCGTTGCCCAGGGCCAGGGGCGGTTTTTGATATGGGTGAAATGGGCTGTTGCCCAGGGTGGCATCGTGGGTGGGGCAGCATCACGCCAATCTGGCATCAGGGGTGGTTTTTGATATGGGCGAAATGGGCTGTTGCCCAGGGTGGCATCGTGGGTGGGGCAGCATCACGCCAATCTGGCATCAGGGGCGGTTTTTGATATGGGCAAAATGGGCCGTCGCCCAGGGCAGCATCGTGGTTGGGGCGGCATCACGCCCATCTGGCATTGGCAATTTATTTATTTATTTTGGTTTTTTTTACATCATGCCAGCGCATTTTGGGATTGCATAGGCACCAATCGGTTTTCTATTGCCCATTTGCGGGGAGTAAGGGCGCCCTCCATTTGGTGCTGATGCGCCTGCTACTTGCCACACAGGAGAGGGAGGGGCGGGCCAGCTCTCTGCTGGAGCGGCCGGGAGAGGCATCTAACGCACAAGCTGTGGAAGAAGTGAAGGAGGGCGGGTGCATTGACAATACCATACAGAAGCAAATCATCCACAAAGTATTGTTTTCAATAAATTAGATTTAGCCATTTAGGCTATGTATTGGACATCCATTTTTCTGTGGGTTTCAGAATTAACGTCTTCATCATGACCGTTAAAAATTTAACCAGACAACCAGGCGCATTCATTGCTACCTGTAATGTAGGGCCTACTAGTACTTGCTCAAGAGTGAGGGGGGGTTAAATTCTACACCAAAGATTGCCCATATATTTAGGCGAGAGAAATATCTCTTATCTGGTAACTCTGCTTAGTATAGCCTACTGTAAGTAGCCTGGGTGGCTGGAGCAGCAACTAATAACCAGCTCGCAAAATAAAACAGAACAGAAACAAACACAAAATCACCAGTCATCATGATACAAACTTATAATTTCCACCGATGTGTTTTCTAAATTCTATCACCCATATGCGAGAAGTCAGCAGTGAGCCTGCCTGCTTGCTGCTGCTGCTGTGCTAAAGTCTCACACACAACCTGTCGAAGCGGAAGGGGGAGGGGGGCGAGGGATTCAGGCCTTCTCCCTGATCCAGCCTCAGCTGTAGGCATGCATCTAATAGTGTAACCATACCATAAGTTGGCCATATGAATTGCGTCAGTAATTGCTTCCAAATAAAGCACATTTAATTTGTAGTATTATCAATCCAAGCCCATAATGTCACAATTAATTTTTCCTGGGTTGTGCGAAATCGCAGAAAAAAACCTATACAAAATGACAATTGTCATCTACAATCACAGTTTTATGATCTATGTGGAGTAAGTTTTGTTGTTTTTTATTTTTACTCCATCAACCATTGACTATAACAGCACTCATTGAGATGGGTTGAGAAATAAAAGTTAGTGGTTTTTAACCAGAAACGTGTATCTGTTCACAGGTCCATGTGTGTATAAAAAAATAACAACAGACTGAAAGCATGCAGTTTCCCCAGAAGGGATTAATAAAGTACAGATTTCTTTTCTTTTCTTTCTGAGCCCCATCCCTCTAACAGTATTACTGTACCGCTTGAAAATCAAACAGTGTTGATAATTCACTGTCACAAAAATTAGATAACAGAGACACATAAAAAAGGAAAAAGAAAAGAAAAAACAATACAAATAGATAAATATATAGTAACAATTGGGTAGTAAGAAAAACAGAAAAATTTCTGAGTGTTCTTCTTGTAAAATATCAGTAGTGTTTCATAGCACTGTGTGTTGTGCGAAGTGCAATCATGTTAATTGTGCAATTTAGGAATGCCTTATTTTAAGGGGGTGTTCGCCCAGGGCACCAAATAGGCTAGGACCGCCCCTGAAGGTATTAGAGCGCTTCCTCCACCGCTGATTGTTATGGTAAATGCATAGTGTACAACATGTTCCCAGCAGTAGTTTTCAGTGTGACACCAGCGCCCCCTGGTGTTTGACCGCATGAGCCTCCCTCCACCTGATTGGCTGAGCGGTTGTCAGGACTGTTTACAGGAAACATGGCGTCCCGGTCTGTTGGAGAGCTCCAAGAAATGGAAGGTGAGTAAAGATGTGAAGATGCAGCTGAGCTATGAATTTATGAGCCGGACGAACCGGCATCCATCCGGAGAAACGAGTCTATTTTTCTATGAGCACATCCGGGTATTTGTACTCCTTGTTACTAACCAGACCTTCATCCTTGGATTGCTAGCTAACAGGCTAACAACAATCCTCGTTAGCTGTCGTTATCCAGTTAACGTCAACTCATGCTGTCGTGCTCAGCGATATCTAGTTTCAGTTTCTCCACCCGAGTTGTCTAGTCTGATGATCAGAACCGGGATTTTATGCTTAATGTAGCTTGTCTGCCCCATATAGCAACGTTAGCTCGTTAACGTCATGTGGTCCAATCAGCTACCCTGCTAGCTAACATGGTGTACCCTGTAATGTTTAGCTAATGTGTTAATGTAAGGTAGCTAACATTAGCTTGTTTAGCTCCAAACTAGTGAGGTTGGTAATACAATAGCAATTAAAACTAACCGATTAATTATGTAGTACGTGTAATGATTTGGCACACATGTTTTCGCAATTTTTGCATGTTGCAGAATCATGATCTAGTTAATAGCCATGGTGTGTAGACCCAGGCAGAGGCTGGATGATGCTCCACATGACATCTCTCGACTCCTCTCAGTGGGCGAGGTGGAGCTGGGCCTGGACGTTGCATCATATTACACATGCATCAGCTAAATGTGTCACTGATACATAATCAGACAACAGCTCTGCATTTGCATGGTGAAATCAAGCTTCTCTTATTCTCTTTGTCTGCTGGCTGTTAGTGGACCGAAGGGGTGAGTCTGAGGAGTCTGGGGATGATGAGACCAGGAGGAGGAGTATCAATGGAGACGTGGACCCCAATCAGCCTGCTAACACAAGTAAATTAAATCAAATCAAATTTTATTTCTAAAGCACATTTAATTACAACTGGTAAGGAGATCTGCAAAATAGTATAGGCCCAGAGCATTTTGGGATTGACAGACGAATAGGAAACCCTTAAAACCCATTGTGAACCATACCAGCAGCCAGTGGAGGGAGGCTCAATGGGGCTAATATGGATTCTCTTATGAGTACCTGTCAGGAGCCGGGCTGCAGCATTCTGGATTCTTAGATGAGATAGGGCCATCGGTCTTATCCCAGAATACAGGGAGTTGCAGTAGCCCAAGCAGAGGAAATAAAGCTGTGAAAGACTTTCTCAACATCTTTGAAAAGGGGAAACGCCTGATTTTGGTGAATCATTGCATCTCTAGCACTGCCACATCATAAGGGACATAAGTCAGGCTATCAGTTGGGATATATTTTAAACATGAATGATCTAAAGTGTGATACAGAGCAATTAGTTAAACTACATGACAGCATTACATAACTTTGATGCCTCTTAATGGCATAAAGTAATCCTTGTGTCTACATCATAATTTTTAATAACCTACTTTGATGTAATGGCCATATTAGTTTAAATCTGGTTTACTCTCGATCTCGTTGAAGGTAAAGAAGAGTCTCCAGTTGACATGGACACCATAACCTTGGACCCAGAGGAAGAGGTTAGAAAATGGTCTAAAAACACTAATGCTGTCTACATGTAGCTACAGCCACAATGTTTATGCTCCCTAGAAAAATGTCCTTTATGATCTCTAATGACTCACTTTGGTTGGATTGATTTAGAGTTCAGTAAGCTTTGATGCAGTTGACTTTAATTGTAGAGCTTGGGAGAAAAGATTAAGTTCTTCATGTGTAATGCAGTGTTAAATATTAAGTTATGTCATCATTTATGACATGTTTCACTGTCAGCAACTGTATTTTTGGGGCTTATTAAGTCCATGTATGAGCTGGGTATTTGTGTGCACATGACGCAAAAAACCCTAATAACTACTTCTCTTACTTGTAGACAGTATGTCATCTTAAGCTGTCTGCTTTCTTTTTAGGATGTTGATCTTGTTCATTGTCGTATTGGAAAGATTGAAGGCTTGGAGGTGCTACAGAAGGCTAAAGTAAGTAATGTCAGTCTGCAGTGCTGCTGGCAGTAATGGTAGCAGCATGTTATGCAGAGTGTGGGGATATTTTTTTTTTCTAAGAAAACTAGACAGAATTTGTTTTATTTTCTTTGTGAAGCATATCTTAAAAAAGAAGGATTTAGGATCAATAATAACATACAGCTCTTGATTGTTGACTGTTCTTTTCATTTACCTCCTTCATACAGACACTCTCCTTACGACAGAATCTCATTAAAAAAATGGAAAACCTTGAGAGTTTGAGCTCACTGCGGGAACTAGATCTCTATGACAATCAGATCCGCAAACTGGAGAACCTGCACCACCTCACAGAGTTGGAGTAAGTCTGAAGAAAACTGCTGCCTTTGTCTCTATTTCGTCCATTAATGGAGAAATTAAAGTTGTATATGGCAAATCCAATGTCTACACACTAGTATCAAATGATTATTGGGGTGTAGAAATTCACTAAGTTGTATATTTCACATGATTTACATAAAAATCAAAGAACCCACATCTCAAACACAGTTTATTCTAATGAGCATATGTGTTTGACTGATCCACAGGCAGCTCGATGTGTCCTTTAACATTCTGAGGAAGGTGGAGGGTTTGGAGCAGTTGACTCGGGTGAAGAAGCTTTTTCTGCTTCACAATAAAATTAGCAGCATTGCCAACCTGGAATCGTTGACGAACCTGGAGATGCTGGAGCTGGGCTCCAATCGCATCCGGGTATGAAATACAGGACAAATCAATACTACACATGTAGACACATGCTTTGTCAAGATTATGGTGTAAAATTAGGCTGTTAGTGGACTTAAGTATGAAGTCATTCTGTTGTGCTTATTTGTGTCTCTTTCATGTTGTTTTGTTCGCAGGTCATTGAGAACTTGGACACACTTTCGTCTTTGCAAAGTTTGTTTCTTGGCACCAATAAAATAACAAAGCTTCAGAATCTGGAGGGTTTACACAACCTGACTGTTTTAAGCATTCAGGTATTCATCATACAAATTCTCTTCGACACCTGTGTGAATGGTCACAAAAATAAAACCTAAGTGTGTATATTGGAACCATTGGTTAATCATTTGATGTACATGTATTTGCAGAGTAACCGGATTACTAAAATTGAGGGTCTTCAGAACCTTGTCAACCTGAGAGAGCTCTATCTGAGCCACAATGGCATTGAGGTCATTGAGGGCTTGGAAAACAATGTGAGTTGCAAAAACACCACAGCCTATTTCTGAAAGGATTGAATGTCATCATGTATTTTGCTAACTGTGCACAGGTGTACAAAACGTGTTTGTTATGTACATTCAAACAGTGTTTGTTTTCCCTCACAGAAAAAGCTTACAACCCTCGACATCGCTGCCAATCGAGTAAAGAAAATCGAAAACATCAGCCATCTGACAGATCTGCAGGAGTTCTGGGTATGGATCATTTGTGAAGTTAGACGAGAATTTGATTTTAGTGTTCTGTTATTATATGTTTTATTATCCGACATTCCCACAGAGCATCAAGAGCCCTAACGCCTTTTCACAGGAGACATTTAGTACAAGTACAGGTGTAACTATAAACATTAATAGTGTCTCTGCTCAAAGTCTCAGTAAGCCAGAGAGCCAGCACGTACAGTACCAGAGCTCTGGAACCGGCTCACCTAAATAGATAAGATAAGATAATCCTTTATTAATCCCACAACGGGGAAATTTACAGTGTTGCAGCAGCAAATGGGGATAGCGCAGCAGAAGAAGCATCAATAAAAAGTAAGACGTAATACCTAAGTATACAAGCAAAGTATAAACGAGAAATTCCCACTATAGTACATAGGAAATATTGATCTTGCACTGGGAGTAGTGTTGATTGTAAAGTCTTACAGCAGCAGGGTGGATGGACCTGCAGTATCTCTTCCTCACACACCAGGGGTGAAGCAGCCTGTAGCTGGAGGAGCTGCCCGGTGCTGTGTGAGAGTCCTACGTAGGGGTTGGACATGTTTGCCATCAGGGGTGATAGTTTAGTCATCATCCTCCTTTCTCCCACCACCCCCACTGGCACCTGAGGACAGATCTGGCCTTCTTTATGCATCTCTTGGGTCTCTTCCTGTCAGCAGTGAGGAGAAGCTGCTGCCCCTGCAGACCATAATTTAGAGGATCGTTGGTGCCACCACCAAGTCAAAAAAGGTCTTTCGGAGTCCCTCCTGCACTCCAAAAGACCTGAGTCACCTCAGCGGATAACATCAGCAGCCATCATTAGATCATTAATTACATCTGTGCAACTTTACGTTATGTTAAAACAAAATGCACCTTTAATTCAAATACCGCCGATTAATTTTCCTTTAAAAAAAAACTTTGCTAAGTGGTAGATTCTACATTATGGATTATTGTGTTTATTATTATGTCATAATTATTGATCTAGTGATTGAAAGAGTAATTAATTTATTGATTCTTCTTATTGAATAAGTAAACCTCAGTTATTGTTTCAATGGTCTCTACTTCTTCTAAAGTTTGTCTTCTTATTGTCTGTATTGTCTTTCAATCTCTCACCAGATGAACGATAATCAGATAGATAACTGGTCAGACCTCGACGAGTTGAAGAACGCCAAGTCTCTGGAGACGGTTTACCTTGAAAGAAACCCTCTACAGAAGGACCCACAGTACCGGCGAAAGATCATGCTGGCGCTGCCCAGCGTACGCCAGATCGACGCTACCTTCATCCGCTTCTAAACTGCAGTGTACCGTTCACCTGCCAACTTCAGTGTTCACCCTCACCACCCTGCCTGCCCCACCTACGATACAACGTTCATTTTCAAACACACTGGCCTCACAGAATCATGTAGTCACTCCGTACACAAATACACATTCCAACATTAAACTCACCCATGGCTCACTCGACATACATGTATGCATGTATGCACTCATTCACACTTTGAGCTATGCTAATGTATGGAAGCTTATTTATTTATTAAGCTCAATATGAACTGTGAAAAAGATTTCCCCTAAAAGTACCCTACCTGCACCCATGTCTTCATTTCTCCTCTGCACTTATTATTCTTTTATTGTTTTGCATGTGGGATACAGTATGGAGACGTCCTCTTTCCTCCGTCGTGCAGTGCCCACCAGGAAAACGATTATTTATCACACTGTTGAAGTTGCACTGCTGTCACATGTGAGGAAACACTGGCATTCTTACTATTTGTTGTGAGTTACTTCCTTTTGTTTGGCCGGGATGAGACTGTTCTATCGGTACACAGAGAGTAAAAGAAAAAACATCAACTTTAAAGGGAAAAAGTCCATAATAAAAATATCATTTACATATTGTAATCTTCAGAAATCTTCTTCTCATTTGGTTTGAACTCGCTTCAAATCTGTCCTGAATGAAGTACCAAAGTCTGCAGCCACAGAAACACCCAAAATTAAAGATATGATTGAGAAATTAAAGATCAGCTGAGTGAAGTGGCACCTGCTGGAATCTGTCTTCTAAGGGATAATGCACAGTGAAGTTTTGCATCAGGGCCCTGCATCATATTTCGCCATAATGACCTGCTCACTGTACATTATCCTGCTCATCACATGGCTACTTGCCAAAAAATATCAACAATTTGACAAATCAGCAACTTTACACATTTTTTAAAATAATTTTATTGATTTAAATATTATTTTCTCGCTTCCACTGAATCCTCCAATGTATATGATCAGAGCTGCATCTATAAAAAAGGGCTGTTATTCATAGCAACAGTCTACTACGAAGAAATAACTGACTTAAGAATCCTGTGATTGACCAATCAGAATTGAGTATTCGAGAAGGGAACCCAGGATTCCCTTGGGATCTGGTGTCTAGACCTGTGTTCCCTTCTAGACCCGTGTCTAGAAAACTTATCTAAGAAATTTATGTTTTCAAACCCGCCCAACCCAAATAGATCTTGTTTGTAAACCTACCCAGCCCAAGTAGTTTTGGTTCCCAATACTACCCAACCCCAGCGGTTTCTGGTTCCTTTTGTTTCAAAACATACTCAAATAGTTTTTGTGCCTAAACCTACCCAAACTACAACTGAAAACTGAATATATATATATATATGTCTGTGTATATTTTTTAAACTGAAAACAATAAGTCAACTAAGTTTAAAAAGTGACATTGAGCGCTGCTGAGCTGAATCAAGTGTCCATGTGTGAGGGCTTTGCAAAGCTCAGGTTCCCATCGAGACACGACCATGTAATAAGGAAGTTGTAAGTGATTATGAAACGGTCTCAATTTAATACTGATGCCTCTATATGACACCATAAGCAAACAAGGCTCTCCATGAGAATAATATCTATTTCTATTTAGTTATTCTTGATGCCTGCCACTGGGCCAGGAAATCAGATGAAACGATTAATTGCATGCAGGCAGAGTAACAGTGAGCAGTACGTTAGTCAAAAAGAGGCAGGAGGAGATCTTAAGATGTTTTTTTTTTGTTTGTTTGTTTGTTTTTTGTTTTTGTTTTTGTTTATTTGTGGTTATGGCAGCGGAAACACTATTGTTTTTGTCCAAAATCACAGATGTGAGAGTTCCTTGTAGCCATTTAAAGGAAAACAGCAGAAACTGATGAATCATTTCGATAACCTGGTACTTTTACTGATGGAGGACAAATTCTCAAGTGTAACAGCCTCGCCTATTCCTTGCCTAGATATTTTACAGCTCATAGGCCCATCTTCTGATTAATTAGAGTGACCTCAACACTAAAATAAAGCTCATGAGAATGTCAAATCATCAAATGTGTCCATAAAGACCCCCTCATCCTCCGTTTTTTCTTTATACCTTGAACACATCCTTAAGTACAGCCTCTGGTCCTTCTTTATGATTTTAATTTAAACTGATAACAGTAAAAACATAGATTGTTTTTGAAATGAATTTGCTTACTAATGGCAGGACTGGTCTCACATAAGTGTTGTTAACTAATGTAAGATAAAAAAAAATTACTTCATGCTCAGACAATTTTTTAAATTTTCAGATGTGTAAAGACTACAGTGACACATTCTGCAATATTCTCATTTGGCCTTCAGTATTGCTTAAAAACAGATATCCATATGTATCTAAGATGACCACCTTCAACTAAAGTGACCTCTTCTTATGGTCCCTTGTATATAATGCTCGAGTGCACTTGATTTATTTACTCCCTGTTAAAATTAAAAAGTGATTCAGGTTTTATATGAAAATATATTTCCCACCTCAGGGCTAAAAGGTCACGTGGACACAGTACAGACGCATCAGATTTCACTGCTGTGCTTTCCGTGCAACATAAGATACAGACCATTATCTTCTAATTCCTTTCATCTGGATCTATAGTAATTGTTAAAGTGGCCTGAGTTAATATTGAATCCCTTTGTAGACAAGAAAACAACAGCTAGCAACAGCTTGATATGCTGGTTTGTACTGAAAATTTGCTCTTTTTTAAAGGAATTGAACTTATAAGCCTTTTAAATCCAGTTATTCGTGGTTAGTAATTTTGACCAAAACTTAATTGTAGGACATTTATGAGGCCATATCAGACTATCAGCAAAACTGAAGGACACTGTGCATTATTGATATGAATGTAATGTTATTTTATATTCAGCTTTAACTATTAATTACTCTACAATTGGCCAGTGGAATTAGAAGTGTCACTTTGTGTATTTGTAAATATAGTTTGGACATATCATGATGTAGAAAGTCAGTGCCATCATTACCTTCCCTTTGTAAAGTGAAATCCTTTTTTTCTTTTCATGTTTATGCCAGGCAGCACACCAGACGTATGTGAGAAACCGTAATTAAGATCTTAACTTGACCTCGACTGGTCACCGAATGAGCAATTATTCTAATTGCTAGTAGCTTGATATTGTTAGAGCTGATTCTTCAGGTTTTGGACTTGGTTGAAGCTGTTTTCGAACTGAATGTATTATGCAAATAACAATAAATGACACTACTTAAAGAGACGTCTATGTAGTTGTTATTTATTAGATGCAATATTTGTCATGACTGATACAGTACAATTTTAAAACTGAACTGTCATATTTATGTAATCTTTTAGTTTAACTTTATTATATATGGTTATATTTATAACACTAGTAACTAATTTAATTACAGATACAGTTTTTTTACTATTGGATTTATTTTGTAATGTAATTACATGTAACTAGTTACTCCCTGACACTGCTAGTAGGTAAGTATTGTTTTTAGCCTCACAGTTGTTGATGACTTCTGGCCCCTACTGGCCAGTAAAGAGGAGTCGAGTCAGTATAAGTCATATATAAGTTTTATATAGGAATTCTAGGTTTTTTAACATTTGTGAATCACTGCAACCATAATATCTCTGTGAGCACACAGTCATGAATGTGCACAAAATATTTTAGGCTAATTGGTCCAGCGGTATACAAGAGTACCTCTAGACAACTTCCAGGTCCACAAGTTGTACACACACATGCACACACACAGCCCATCACATGATTAGGTATTAGTTCTTAAGTTATGGCCAAGAATGTGTCTTGTGAGCTCACAGTGACCTTTGACCACCAAGAAAGGGACAACAGATGACCTGAAAACACAACACCTCTGACCAGGGCTGTCACTAACATCAAGGCAATTTAAAAAAAAAAAAAGGTTTTAAGGTTTTTGAAAAATTGTGAATCATAGAGGTCTTTGAGCAAACACTGCAAAGGTCCACAAAAATTATGCTGATGGATCCAATAGACTATCTGTGGACATCAGTTGCAACTGATGGTGTGATCCCCTTCAGGCTTACGATTGTCAGAGATAATAATAATGAATTTAAGTTAAAAAAAAAAATTATCAGCACTTTTGTTGCTAACATCTTTAAGTAAAGTCTTAGTCCAGGTAAAGGAGGTTAAATTTATCTAGAAAGCAACTGAATTATGGATTTTTTCAGCTGATACTGAAAACTAATAACCAATGATTACCTGCATCTCATGGCCAATATCATAAGATAACTGTTAGTAGCAAAAGATGGATGTAATGTAAAGATGGATGATTTAATATTTTATATTTCTGACTAAACCAAATCTGATATCACTCTTAAAAGGGGGGAAAAATATTACTTACTCTTTAAAAGTTAATTTATCATTTCTAGTAAATTAAATAATAAAAAAACTCCATAAACATACTTTGACTTTTATAGAGAATTTTGTCTAAGAACTCAAATTAAATGCTGTAATCAGTCAAATTAAAGATTATTATAGCCAATATTTGTCATTTTATTTAGCTATAATTTCATTACTGGAATAATAAATAATAGTAAAGTATCCATTATCATGCAATCCTAATGTGCAGGAACTTCATCCTACAATCACCAGATTCAATGTCATATTAAATACATCAGTCTACACATAACCCCTTTTCTTACTGATAAAACGCTGCATGTGGGAAAGTTGATGTAAAATATTAAAGGATACTCCTTCACCTTCATTACTAAGGCACTAATGCTAATTAGGCTAGTCATATTTCTTTTTTTTTTACTGAGATGCAGAGAAGACTAAAATATTTTTTCTCCTGTTTGTGTGTGGTTTAATCTCAACATCAACATCTTCAATAAAAATATTGTTGAGCAAATAATGAAATTATTTAGAAACTGAAGGAATTATAACTTATGACTTGTATTTACTGAACTACATGACCCACAATGCAGCGCAATCCTTTCGTGACGCATGGGGCTCGCGCCGCGCCAGGCAGGGGGAAAAGGACGGCGTAGCGCATGCGCGACGTTTATGTTGTTGTTTGTGGCGGTAAGATGGCGGCGCTCGGAGACACCTCAGCTCCGGGGGTGAATGGGTTAATACAACAATTCACAGCAATAACAGGTAAAAATAGCCTTTTATCTGCAGTCTGATCTACTAAGTAGGATTGGTTTAAACACCACGAAGAGCTGCGTTGTCTAAAAAAAGCACGAAATTGGTGCGCAGAGCAGAAAACGGACGTTAAATGTTGCTGTGGCCCCTACGCTGTCAATGCTTTGCAGAGGGAAAAACCACAGCCAGTTATCTGATAAACTCACGAGAAGGACTCAGAAAAAGGAGCTTACAGCCACAGGCTTTGAATAAAATCTGTCACAGAAAACAAGATAATGTGAGATTTTCTCTGTGGCGCTCGTTAAAGACACCACCTCGCTGGTCTGAAGCAGGTTTTGTGCTGCTTTTTGCTCTGCATGTTGTGTGATAATGTGGAATGGACGTCGGGTGAGCAACATTTCCCTTCTTCATCACCAGCCAGGCTCCGTGTTGTGTCACTGTCATCTTCACTCAGACTGTGAGGTTAACAACACTCAGATAAGCTCACTGCCTGTGTCCGTCTACTCTCTCAGATATCCTCACTAGTTTATGTGGGCTTTGACATAATGGACAGTGTTTCGGTTGTAAGTTATTTAACGGAGAAAAGAGAAGACTCAGTTCGGGGGCTGCTGCTGCTACACTTGGAAAGTGAAACAGACATGCGCAGTAGACACGCAGCGATCACTGTAGCCAAACGGTTCTGCACACTTAAAATCGAGCAAAGTTAAACCTCAAATCTACTGTTTTCCGACATGCAAACTATTCCCATAGCTTTATGCATTGTGGCGATTCACGATCTCGACACATTTAGGGACAGTTCCGGTGTTTTTGCACGTTTTAATCATATGCCGTTTGCTATACTACTAAACTACCTGCTGTTTCTCGAAGCACACCACAGCCTCTTTCTCAGGCTGTACGCATTTTTGTACCGTAAACTTTTAGGCAGTTGTTTGGCTTTCATTCCTTTCTGTACAGTGCGAAGTGCAGCCAACTTGTAAACACTTTAATAATAAAGTTACATTGTTATCGCACATGAACTAATAATTGGAAAATTTCATTCTGCATTCACACAAGATGAGGATGTAATTTTGCCAAAACAATACTAAACACGATGTTCACATTGACTAGGCATTTGACAAACCTCTTTCAGTTGTGGGCAGGTGTACAGTGATGGCTGATGCTGATATTTAGAGAGCAGGGTAAATAATGCTAATATCAAAACGAAGGGAGATGGCAGTGACATGTTTTATTATTTTTTCTTAATTTGCCAAATAACCATTTTGATTATGCTGTACATTTCAGAACGTGACTGGGAGAGTGGAGTGCAGTATTTAAAAAGTGACCTTATATAACTTTATTATTCCCCACATTATAATATAATGTATATTTAAAGCTAGCCAGTAACAATTTTAGATTAGATTTGCTGTCATTTTGGATCAGAGAGCCTGTGAACATTTATAGCAGGATGCATGAGCGTTATAGTATAGTAATTATACCACCCTCTTAAAACTCAGGTAGGAGAGCACCAATACCATTCAATCAATTTGCCGGCAAACTTCCAGATTAACAGTCCAAGTAACTGACCAACCAGTTGATCTGCCTATCACTAGTGTGCATGCATGAAAACCAGTGGCCCTCAAGGCAACTAATTAAACAAAAGGTTTGCAGTGTGTATACATGACAATCAGTAAACAGGTTGCAACATGAATAAAATAGTAAAGTACTTTAAATGGATTAATTCAATATACAGATGCAAACGTCAAATTCTACAATGTTACTGATGTTTACTTGAAGTATGTCACTATATGACATACCATTATCACCATTGATGTTGGCAGATGAGTAACAACAAACTGCAGCACAGAGATGCCAAAGATAGGGGCGCCCCTATAGCTCAGTTGGTAGGTCCTCTGCAGGAGCCGCTCTGCAGGAGCCGCTGGTTCGACTCCCATCTTCAGCCCAATTCCTGCATGTCATCCCCTCTCTCTCTCTCTGTCTCTCTGCCTCCTTTCCTGTCATGTCTTCAGCTGTCCTATTGTTAAAGTAAAAAAAGAAAGAAATGCCAAAGATATACTGCACATGTAGTCATTTATAAACAGTGTTCCCTACCGAGTTTGTGCCCCAGAGAGCACTGGCAAGTTAATTTTTCAACTGTTAAGGGTCCTGAATCAAATTACAGAATCCTCATCAAATATTTTTGTTTATGTTAAAAAGAAATTATGGCCATTATATCATTATTTAACTGTCAAATATTTATCAACCTCAGAAATCCAGTACTGGTCAGGCTCCAGTCACGACATAGCAAAATGAATTGAATCCAAGGGCCTTCTTAAAGGTCAGTAATCAAACTAAAATGGTCGGGATGATTTGAATAAAGTAAGGTCATGCATACATGATGTGTAGTAAACGGTTTACGTCATGAAAAAAATCAATGTAGCTTAAGTTTGTTGTCTGTCTGATAGTCTGTGGCTGCTTGTTGTTTGTGTTTATTATTGTTGTGTTGTATATTTGGTCTTGTACTGTTCTGTTCTCCATTTATGGTGTTTGTTTGGGACCCCTTGAAAATGAGATGAGACATCTCAAGGGGTTTGTGCTTACATAATAAATTCCTATTTAATAAAGGCCTTTTAAATATGATTAATGGTTAATAATAGATTATTAAATTAATTGTGAATTATTTTTATTATTTGATCCTTTCTGATTTTAAACAGAATATCTTTGGGTTGTGAGTAAAAGAAGATATTTGAGGACGTCATTTTGGACTTTGGGAAACACTAATTTATATTTTTCATCATTTTCTGACATTTTAAAACAAACAACTATTAATCGATTAATCCAGAAAATAACTGACCCAGAAAACAATTGTTATTTGCAGCCCAATATCTATATAAAACAGGATCTGTGAACATCAAATACTATTACATTACTAATGATATACAGCTTTCCATCATAGATGTTTTTTCCCTCATGAATTACATGGAAAGTGTTTAGTTTTCATACATATGTGCCTGTGTCCAACACACTTGTAGGGGCCACGGAGAGTGTAGGAAAACATATGTTGGAAGCATGCAACAACAACCTGGAGATGGCAGTGACCATGTTTCTGGATGGAGGCGGGATTGCAGAGGAGCCCAGCACCAGTTCCAGTTCAGCAGCTTCAAGCAGTAGAGCCCCCCCTACAGAGTAAGATGATATTTCTTTTCACAAACTTGTGGCAGACAAAACTAAAACAAAGCCTTTACACTTGTTTTTGCCACATTTTAGTATCTTAAAGATGCTGTACACGCTTTTTATTGTGCCTCAATCTTTCTCCTAGTTTGGAGTTGTGAAGTGAGCTGGGAGGAAGGTTTGGGGTTCAGAGCACTGTTGTGATTTTGGCTGCTGTAGATTTGATTTGCATCATAGAACAATACTCTATATGTTGTTTTGTGTCTCAGTGAAGTGCGAGCACCCATTCCCCAGAAGCAGGACATATTGGTGGAACCAGAACCTTTGTTTGGAGGTATTACACTGCTTCTTTTCTTATTCTACCTCAAGCAAACAGATCTTAAACTAAATTAAATTAAACTGGCATTGGTGTTTCTGTCAACTACTGAATGTGACTGTTGATGTGTTTGTTAAACATGCAGTGCCAAAGCGAAGAAGACCTGCTAGATCTATATTTGATGGTTTCCGAGATTTCCAAACAGAAACAAGTGAGTAAATTCAAGCCTTCCAAACTTAAAGAATATGATCGGTAGCTCAATGCTGTGTAATTACAACCAGCAAGACAATCTGTCACTTTTGTCTTTGTTTCAGCCTTTTTGAGTGTGTCTTTACTTCCCGTAATGACTGTGAATGTTCTTTTTCTAGTCCGCCAGGAACAGGAGCTGCGTAACGGTGGCACGGTGGATAAGAAACTGAGCACCCTGGCAGACCTTTTCCGTCCTCCCATTGAGCTCATGCACAAAGGCAGCTTTGAGACGGTGAGGAGTCACTCAGCGGACACTTTACACCTCTCGTCTTTAATCTGTTTGCCTGAACTTTCAGTGAAATTTCAGATGCTGACTGTGTAGATCACAGGTGGTAAACCAGGTGTGTCGAGTGTGCAGGTTGTCATCTCTGATGAGCCATTTTTGCTCTCTGGTTGAATGTGCTTTCACAGTACTTGTGAACACCCACCATGGCATGTGATCATACACCACTGATGTAGATGGTTATGATTGTTCTCCACCGAGAGACAAGAGTTTACTTTGTGAATTGAGTTATTTGTTCTTTTGGTCTTCATCCAAACTTTACAATTTAACAGTCTCATAGTTCCGTAATGCACTAAATCCATCCTTTCTTTCTTCTACTGTTCTTTTAGGCAAAAGACTGTGGTCAACTGGAGAACAAGTGGCTAATGATCAACATACAAAACGTTCAGGACTTTGCCTGCCAGTGTCTGAACAGGGATGTTTGGAGTAATGACGCAGTGAAAACCATCATCAGAGAACACTTCATATTCTGGCAGGTATGCAGGTTCAGATCTCACAGTCATACGTGGTCTGTGCAGCTTTCACGTTTGTGCAATCTTTGTGTTGCGTTTTGTTATTTGCATAGGCGAAGCTGCTGAACTGATTTGGCGGTCAAGAGAAATTTAGCCAGTGATGGAGATGTCAGTGGTTAACACCAAAGAATATTTTTTGAGAGGTTATGCACGTCCATCTATTGGTTAATTTGCATACACACACAATACAACTAATCTTGATGTGGAAAAAATTCCTCCAGAATGGCAACAAAGTCAAATGTAAACGCTGTTATGCTACTCTTCAGTTTAGTAGTAGTACTAACACTATGCTGTACCACATTAAGAACAAGCACCTGGCCACCATTTGTCTGCAGATGTCTCGCAGCCAAAAGTTTATGCGCCAGCGGTAATGCAGGTGTTATGTTGTCGGGGATTGGTTAAAAGCCAATATTCATACATGTCACTCAATTTAAGTTTATCTGGTATAAGGTAAATTTCTGTATTGAACTGTGCATTTTTCTTCATTACAGGTATATCATGATAGTGAAGAGGGACAAAGATACATCCAGTTCTATAAGCTGAATAAGTTCCCCTATATTTCCATCCTCGATCCTCGCACAGGTGAGTGGGAAGTTAGTCACAGCATTATTAGTTATTTTTGAAAGAGGAAATCATATCCCTCCTCCATGCATGTAGAAAGACGAGCATTAGGAAGTAGTGATTAAAGTAATTTAAAAGCAAAATTGTACAACATCCTTGACTAATGGCGTGTGAATGAGCAAGAGATCTTTTATATGATTAAATGAAGGGATCAATACAGGCCAACAATAGTTTCCTCACTAAATAAATAATGAAGATAAATGCGAGCTGTATTGTACACAGATAATGTCAGTAAGCATATGTCTCACTCCAGCTGTTTACATCTGCAGAGAAGTTCTAAATCTACTGCATCCGAACACATCTGTTTTTTTTTTCCAGATTTTTTTTTTAACTGGTCTGTGCTGTTCCAAAAATGTTCACTTCAGGTCAAAAGATGGTGGAGTGGAACCAGCTGGATGTGGCATCGTTCCTGGAGCAGGCGACCGGCTTCCTGGCAGAGCACGGGCAGCTCGACGGGCCGTCCTGCCACGCACCCCCTGCCAAACGAGCTCGCTCTGTGGGTCTCTCATCTCCCTCTTACTCTCTTCTCTCTGTGTGACTCTGTTGGAATTTCCTCTGTCACAACGTCGAATTATCTATTAATTGTAGGGCTGTTTTCTGAGATTCTGTACCCGGTTACATAAAACCACTTAGGCTTAGTTTGCCCTTTAATTTTCATCTAAGGATGGCACTCAGTGCTTTGAGCATCACAAGCCGAGTGCCATTTACACCCATTATATTTGAGAGAAGGCAGACATCTCTATGGTCGATACTCAGCAGTTCACACCAAAAGAATCTAGATGGATAACTAACACTACAGGCCAGAGGAAAATCTGTATTTTTTGTTTCGGTGTGAACTGTCCCTTTTCATGAAAATGTGAGCTGCAGAAAATCACCATATGTGTTTCTTTAGGATGTTGTAAGAAAACAACTTTAATCTCTGTTTTCCCGTTGATACCTAAATATTCCCTTATGTGCTGCAAGAAGGTGCTTAGTGACCATTTTACACAACCCATAACACAGTCCCTTAAAAGTGAAATATTATTTTGAACATCAAACAGTGGATGAATTTATAGTGATTGAAGAGGAGGAGGAGATACCAAGACACATTTAATAGGGAAAACCCACTGCACACTAAATAGCTGGTTATATAGTGTGCACATCTTGGTAGAGAGTACAGACGAATCGAGTGACTGCTTTGTATGTTTAGTTACTGTTATGACAATAACAACAATTTAATCTAAACACACAAGGAGCCAGAGGCTTTATGCAACGCTTGAAACTTAAGGTGGTTTGTGCAACTGGGCAGGTTATTATATATCAGGACAGGACGTGTTAATTTTCATGGTTCAAGCATGCTGTATATTTGATGTTGTTGGGGTCACACAGCCATGGTTAGCGTATGAAGTTCTACCACATGTTTGTGTTGTTTTCCCAGCTCTTTGATTTGTTTTCTACAGCTGCACACTGTGTTTTTTGTTCTAGGAGAGTCTGATTGATGCCAGTGAAGACAGTCAGCTGGAGGCAGCGATCCGAGCCTCCCTACAGGAGACCCATTACGAGTCCTCGAATGCCCCCGAACCCCCCGATTCCCCACGATCTGACGATGAATCAGACGCGGAGCCTTTCTCTGACAGCGAGGGTCCCATCTCTGTTGACGGCTCAGACAGCGAAATGCCTGTGCCCCACGAAGAGAAAAGTTCCACCAGCAAACACACCCCGCTTCCTCCAGCCACGGCGGCCCAGCAGCGTCTGCATCCCGATAGTTCTACTTCGTCCCACAGAAAGTCTCCGTACAAAGAAAACAACCACAGTCACAAGAAAGAGGAGAGCAAAAAGAACCACCTGGAGCCCTCGGCTGCCGGTCCTCGTCATCCTCAGCCCGAAGCTGATTCTGGAGGAAACCACTGTTCTCCAGCGGCTGAAAGCGCCGGACCTTCCAAGACCAGCAGCACCCAGTCCTGTGACCTTGACTGTCCTGATGACAACGGTATGTCATGTCATGTGCTTTTTTTTTTAAGTTATGTTTTTGGTTTTATTATGATAGGACAGCTGACAGGAAATGGGGTAAAGAGAGAGGGGATGGGAGGCAGGAGTTGAACCAGCGACCGCTGCAGAGGACCGACAGCCTCCACACATGGGGCAGACGCTCTACCAGCTGAGCTACAGGGCCGCCCCATCTTTGTTTGTTAACGATCAGTTAATGAGCACTTATCATGTGTATGTGTTTGGAGTTGAACAGATTATTGACCAGGCCAATTATTGGATCTGACTTTCAGCATTCTTACAATTACTAGAATCTGTGGGGATTTTTTTTTATCAGCTTGCAAATAATTAATTTAAAAATGCTGATGCAGCCTTTTCTCGGCTTATAGTCATCATTCTGTGATGTCATGTTATCTGATTGGTTACATGTCAAGATTGATAGCCTAATTAAACATAAATTTTGTGTTTGAGTTTGCGTTATTCTAAATTTTGACAAGATTACCATTTTACTGTAAAGGTATAAATAATTCCAGCTTTACAGTACCTCATGTAATGCTGTTTTTCAACATTTTCACTCTTTCACTCTGCGATTAATTGTGCAGCCCAAAGTTTGTTTGGGCTACAACAACTACAGAAATACAACATGAGATCTCTGTCACTGGTCATGTTAGCCTGTGTAGTCTTCCTCTTTTCAGCTGCCACGATTATTGTGTTTCCATTCTCATGTGAGATCTCTCTATACTCTGACTATAAACAGTACTGCTGGTTATGTAAGGTGTTTCGAGGAGATGATCAGTAAAAGTCAAATACCTGGTGTCAGAGTTGTTTACTGCACTCATAAGTATTTGCATCTATCTGACATTAGATGTGGCTAATTAGATAAATCAGGATGGGGGATGTCTAAGAATCAGTGTAAAACCTGTTCACACACAATTCATTCTCTGACTGTGTGTGTGTTTTATTTGTATTTATCATCTGCAGTGAATTGACTGTAGAGAAGGCTGTGGGCTGTGGCTCAGGGATTAAACCAAAGCTGTCATTATTTATGCTGTGTGTTCATTACATCACTTCTCTTGCCCTGAATTTCATATTTTAATAACGTCACCCTGCATTCTTTCTTTAATTATATTTATGAACCAAAGGTGACAAAATTCTAGGTCTCAACAAAGTGGTTAATTTACTGGAAAGACCAGCAATTGCATTAACTCTTAAAGTCTTTTTTGTTTTGGGGTGGGGGGGGGTGGGCAAGGGGCCATAGGCGGGAGTCGAACCCACGGCCGCTGCAGAGGACTCACAGCCTCTGTACATGGAGCGCATGCTCTACCAACTGAGCTATCCAAGCACCTCAGCGCTTAAAGATATTTAACACCATGCTTATTTTCTTCTTGCAGGTCCCAAAGCCAGGTTGATGCTTCGTTACCCAGATGGACAGAGAGAGCAAATTTCCTTGTCCTCTAAAGCAAAACTTTTGGTGAGAACCCACCTTAATAGCTCTATGTTAAAGGAACAGTTCAACATTTTGGGAAATTATCTTCTTTGCTTTGGTGCCGAGAGATCGATGCCACTCTCATCTTTCTGTACACTAAAGCCCCTTTTATGCTGGACAGAAAACCCACAAAGATCTGTTTTTTGTCTTCAGTGGGACTGAAAACTGGAAGAAAACAGTTAATCCAGCTCTCTTCAAAGGCGAAACAAATCTGCCTCTCTAACTCTAAAGCTCACAAATCAACACATTATCTCTTTTGTTTCATCTGTGTAAAACAATAATTCATCATTTTACGGGGGATTATATGTCAGACTATTTCTTGACCTGCACTTCTTGCCAGACTCCAGGAAGTTGTTCCTTCTGGTCAAGAAACAGAAAGCAAATCTAATACATATTTCTTAGTGAACTTTGGAGGTGCTGATTGTTTGTTTTGTTTTTTTAACTCTTGACAGAGCTAGGTTAGATCTTTACCCTGTCTTCAGTCTTTGTGCTAAATTAATCTGGCTGGGTGTAGCTTCATATTTATAAATGTAAGTGTGGCATCAGTCTTCTCATTTAACTCTTTTGCTCTAAGTAAAATAAATGTAATAATTTCTTTCTCATGCCCAGTCAACAGTGAATATTATCACATAAATACTCATTTGTTATTATTATATTTATTTTTATAATTGCTGTTGTCTCATCTCTGGTATTTTCTCCTCTCACTTTTAGGCCCTGGTAAGACACGTCCAGTCCAAGGGTTACCCCAATGAACGCTTCGAACTCGTCACCAACTTTCCCCGCAGGAAGCTCGCCCACTTGGACTATGAGATCACGCTGCAGGAGGCGGGGCTTTGTCCACAGGAGACTGTATTTGTGCAGGAGAGGAACTAGCCTTGTCAGACACACTCACTTTTTGCTTGTCTGTATCTCTCTGATAGACCTCACCCTTTCACCAATGATCTGGGACGATGTTACTGGCCTTGATCCCTTAACACTTCTGTTCTCCTGGAATTAGGCCCCCTGTTTTTTGCCAAGACAACTCGTAGTGGATGGACTACTTTCCCCGCCACTCCACTAGTCTGAAAACTGACGTCTCTACTGACAGCCTAATCCCTTTCTAGTGCTCTACAATTGGCCAGTACGGTGTTACGGATGCCAGCACTCTTTGATTGTTTTTTAAACGTGATTTTATTCTTTTCTGATGCAGGCTTCATTTTGTTCCGAACACTGAGGCACATCAGAATAGAATACATTCAATATAGCTCATATTCAAATAAAAATACCCACATAATGGATCACTAATTGATGATGAGGCACCAGAGACTTGTACAAAAAGACTTTTACCTCCCAGAAAAAGGACGTTAAATGTCAGAGTTTATTTTCTAGCTCTTCTTGTTATTTTCTGTACCTGGGGACAGGTAATGGGAGACTCATTCTTGTTTATTTTGACCCAAATTTGGTCTCTCACATGGTCATTGTTTCAATAATTGTAATTATGTGGCAGGTAGGGGCACTAAGAGAAAAGGTGCAAAAATAACAAGTCAAGAAAAACGTGTCGGACATCTGTGACACGCTTGTGTAGATCTGTGAGGATTTGGGGTTGATCTGCGCATTTTTACTCAAGTTTCTATTGGCTTAATTAGAGACTAGTAGATTGTTTTGGATTTCAACTTTTGATACAGAAGGGAATGAATGAAGGGTGGTACATCTCATCAGTCGGACCTACACTGTACAGAGATGGCTTAGAGAGACTGATATTTAGCTGTAGTCATTGTTTCCTTTCTTTTTTTATATGCTGCCAAGAAAATATGCTGATGTTGAAATATAACCACCAAAACCAAGGGAGATTCTGCTTGATCTTTTGTTACATTTCTTTAACTGGTTTGTCCTTCAGACGAACTTCACGGGTGTGATGAGACAAATGGAGACATGTCATACGTAGCAGTATTTCCACTGCATGGTACAGCTCAAGGGTTTTCCATTCATGATAGTGCCTGGTACTTTATGTGATATCTTGCTCGAGGTTCCAAGTGAGCTTAACCGATACTAAAAGGTGATGTGAAAACAGTGCAGACTGCTGATTGGTCATGCGACATTGGATTTGCCTGGCATTTTTAAATACTATCAATAGTGACCAAAAACTCAAAAAAAACCTATAGATGAGAGTAACTCATCTGGTCATGCTTTTGCTCCTCTTTGAGTGAAAACAACTGCTCCAAATTGACGGTCAGTCGATACAAATTTAGTCAGTTTTATTTTACACAATTAAAAAAAAGGCTATATACACAAAAAAAAAGCAAAGATTGCATATAATATACAGTGCAGGGAGAGGAAAAAAACAGGGGGGCTTATTTGAAGTCTCAGTCTCAAGAAATGGAAAACTAATAAATTCTGAGATATTTGCCAGCTTAAACGCATAAAATAAGAAAACCGCATCACTTTGGGAGCCCAAATCCTGTGAGCAGTCAGGTGAACAATCAGTGCTGATCAACAATCAACAACATTACATAAAAAATATATAATATGATTTATAAAATACGCGTTTCGGAGGGGGGTCCTTTTTCCTTTAATCATAGGACAGCTGAAGACATGACAGGAAAGGGGGTAGGGAGAGAGGGGATAACATGCAGCAAATGGGAGTTGAACCAGTGACCACTGCAGAGGATCAACAGCCTCAGTACATGGGGCGCATGCCCTACCAACTGAGCTATAGGGGCACCCTGAAATAGGCCGCCATCAAAGGAATGACTCCACCAAGTGGTTGGAGATGGTATATCCTTACATATACAAGTATCTCATGTATCTCCAGGTGGTGTATTTTTGACATCTGTCACTGTTAAAGACACTGTTTTGCTGTTTTGGTTATCCATGCACTGTGGTGTTGTGCTAAACTAATTACATTGCCGACATTAACATACATGAAAATGGCACTAGTTTTCTCTACTGGTGCTGCTACTTTCACAGCGCTTGTTTTCAATCAAGGTTTAGGGAAAAGATTTTGGTTTGGGCTCAAATAAGTATATTAAACCAGGATGTTATCTCACAGGGTGCGTCATGTAGTATAGTCAGTGTGTCTTGTATGCTGCAAGGATGCAGATCGACCCATTTCGATGTATCAGGAACACGAAACTTTTATGTCCTCTGTTATAAGCATGAAGGCAAGCAGAGCAGAGGAAATAATGAGCAGCAGAGTTGTCACTCTGGCAGTAAATGTACAGTGTAGGTTAAAGTTTGTCAGTGAATAAAGATCGCATTTTCTCAAGACCAGAGCACCTGCGTGAGTTGTTTCCCAAGATATTACTATGATGATCAGCTCTGCCTTTGTCTAGGGCAGGGGTCTGTAATCTGTGGCTCTTTTCCTCCTCTCCAGTGGCTCCCTTTGGCTTTATCAACAAACTAAATGTCAATGGATAACAGATCTTAATTGTACATTTTAATTTTCCTTTGTAATTGTTGTAGGTCTCAAGTGATTCTTACATTCACCAACTGTGCATGTAGCCTAAACACCAAATTTAAAAAAGTTGTAATATTTCATCAACGAAAATGTTGTATATAGCCTACATTTACAGCCTGGTGCTTTACTCTGGATGGTCTTCAAGGAAATTAGAGAACTTAAAGAGTTGGAGCGCCAAACAGATGTTTTTTGTTTGTTTGTTTTTTTTTTCTTTTCCAGGCCAAAAGTGGCTCTTTTGATAGTAAAAGTTGCAGAAACTTGGTCCAGGGAGTACTGTCTGCTCTGGAAAATAAAGTTGAAGTACCAAAAGGAGGAGGAGTTGAGACGAGTCGTACCATGTAGCAGAAATACAGCAGTAGATTACAACTCAGCCAAGGCAAACATAGAAAATACGTTTTAAGAAAAGAGGCAACTCCTGAGAATCAACTGCAACAACCTAAAAAGCTAATGCGGCTTATTTAGCAACTTCCTATGATCTTTTCTTGTTTTGTCTGTTGCCAGGTAACTTTGTATGTCAGATTCTATGATGTGTTGCATTTATGCCTACATCAAAGACTGACACTGTGTAGTAAATGAAACAGATGACAACATCTGTGTAAGGGTGAGGGAATCTCTGTGCATCAGCTACCACAGATTTCAAATCAGTGCCTCAACATAATGAGGTATAGAGTGTAGGGTTATAGTCTGAGCCTTTAAACAAGGTACCATGATGGACTTTAATACGATGACATGGACAGATGGTGGCAGTAATGTGCCTTAAATGGACCCAAACGTTCAATAAAAAAAAGAGGTGAAGAAGAGGAAGACCACCAGCCAGAGTAAATACTGAAGGTTTCAACTGTTTGTTCAGCCTTAATAATAATGTGTGCCGCCATGTTAGTTTACTAATATCAGAATAAGCTATGTGGTAAAATGTCACCTTAAATCACATACATTTTTGATTACAAAAGTTCACAGGCCTTTTACAGGATTTGGTTTTGTGATTTGGATATGTGTATGTTCTAAATTTTGCCTAAACCTTTTCTTAATTGTGAAGAATTGCAGCTGCAATAACCAGGTAGCATACCAGAATTGCTTGACTGATTGATTAATTTTTCCAAAAAAAAACCTCAAAACCTTGGCTGGCTGCAGCCTCGGATCTGCTGCTTTTCTTTGTAGTTTATTTTAGTAAATGAAGAACTTTGGGTTTTCGACTGTTTGTTGGACAAAAGAAGCAAACTGAAGACGTCACTGTGTCTACGGGAATTTTTGATGAGCTTTTTGTCACAATTTTTTGACATTTTATTGTTTGTTTAGTTGCAAAAATATTCCACAGATTAATCAATAATGAAAATAATTCTTGGTTGCAGTCCCACATCGGTCTGAGTCCAATTCATTTTTTAGGTTCCCCTTTGAACGAGGGCCCCAACTGTACAGAGCAACGGTCAGAGTTGAAAGAAAAGGACTTGCAGCTGTACAAACAGATGAGGACACTGACTGTTTCACTGTCCTCACTGTGTCGGTCCTACAGTACGTCAAGGGCATTCCTTCACCACCTCTTTTTTAGTGTCATGGACAAAAGGAGGGGGGAAATGTGCTGTCAAATGGCCGAATAAAGTAGTAGTAGAGTACTGAACGCTTTTACCCCAGACACTTGAAATGCCGCATTTGCCCTCAGAACAACAGGCCAGATAATTCTGGCAATGAAGGCTATAGAGATATCTCTGTATTATTGCACAGTAGCATCTGGAATTTACAATCTGAGGTCAAAATGTCACTTTTAAATAAGTGAACAATCTACATCGCTGTGGATAGTTTACATGTGAAGCTTGTTTTGATGTTTTGGAGCTCTCTTTATGGTATAAACACTTTTCAAATCCAGCTGTGAAAGTACAAATAGGCTAAAAGCAAGGCTGCAGTTCGATAAAGAGGAGGTTAACCTGCATTCATACCTAAATGTATTCATCACAGTGCTTAGAGGTCAATGAGGTAACCAGGACAGCGCTCGTCAGACCTGCTTGTTTGAGGTTTTGTCTGTTGCATAAAAAGGATGTTGACCCCAGTCATCCACGGGCCTTTCAGCTGGTTCTCAGAATGAAGTCAATGGAAGTTAATGTGTGATCAGTGAGCCATGTGGGGGCTGAGTTTAAAGGGGCCCTCGCACTGATTTTACACGCAAAGTTCAGCTTTGGAGTACTACTCAGCCTGTTGGAGCAATTGAGTAATGTCTTCTGTGGCTGTGGGGGAGATTTGTAAAAGTTTGAATGAATAAACCTGTTGATTTTATTCACTTATCTTGGGATGAAACAGAAGGCCCGCTTTGAAAACTGGAGGTGTGGAGTTTGAAAGAAGTAGGCATTTAAGATGGAAGCAGGTCTAATGAAAGATGCTGTTGAGTTGCATTATGGGAAATGTAGGATCTAGTGTTTCTGTAGCTAAAAGTCTTTATACCCCTTTTTTAAAATCTGTCTCTTTTGAGTCCCCCAACTTTATGACAGCAGTACAAAATCACTGGAGTACCTGTAATATGCACTGACGACAGGAGCCTGCAGTTTAGAGCAGCAATATTTGAATCCCTAGACTGCTGGTGATCGCTCAAACTTTGTTATATAGTAGCCAGCTATTATTTTCATAGTTGATTAATCTGTTGATCATTTTCTTTATTAACCAGTTAGCTGTTTTGTCCATAAAATGTTCAAAAATGGTAAAAAATGTTGATCACTGTTGATCCCAAAGTCCAAGTTGGTGTCCACAAATGTGTTCTTCTATTCACAAACCAAAGATCTTCAGTTAGCGTCAGAAAGGACTAAACTAATTAACCGATTATTAAAATAGCTGGCTATTAATTTAATAATTGATTAACGTTTGATTAATTGTTGCAGCTCTAAACTGTTTTGAATGAAGCGAGCAATTTAAGGTGACATGCATTTATAAGGCTTAAGTCTTTAGAAATGTTTATAACCATGCATGACAATTTATAACAAGCTTTAGAAGGTAAATAATAAGTGGTGGACATAATGGAGCATAATGTATTACAAGCACATACATAAGACATTCTAATGCATTATGTGTCACAGATACATGCCGCTTCTCCTGTGAGCTCAAAAAGGAAATATGAGTGTACGATATTGATGACATCACTGCAGCACTTTTCTAATTGGTCAAGCTGACAGTGTTAAAACTAACGTGGTGTTACAACACTGCCCGGTCTCCCCTACGTGAGGCTCAGCATACGCCAGAGGCTGAAAGTGTGTTTGTGTGTAATGTCCGACCTGTAATGCCTTGTTAACCCCCTGCTCTGCATGTTTCAGGAGAACAATCATTGATGATAAGCTTATCCGCTCTGATTTAGCACAGTCAGGACGGCCTCATGGACTGTAATCACTGTCAGACACGCAGCCAGGCACAAGAGTCCCAGACATATTTCAGGAAGCTGGATTGCAAAACTTGGTAACACTTTCTATGGTCATGTATAATGCCTTATAAGCACATTCATGAGACATTATAATGCATTTATAAGGCTTAAATCTACATAAATGTTTATAAACATACATAACACTTTATGACAAGGTTAAGAAAGTATTATAAGTGGTGGACATACTGTTGTATAATGTATTATAAGCACATTCATAAGACATAATGCATTTGTAATGCTTTATAAAATGCTTTATTAATGTTTATAATGATCATGACAGGTTTAGAAAATATTATAAGGTGGACATAATGTATTATAAGGTCAGCCTTCATAATGCTTGAAAGAAGAATCTGTGTTCTGGGTTACACAACACATGACAACCAAAACTTTAGCAAGTTATAAAGACACATAGAGGACTGCTCTAACTTATCATAGTAGATTATGAACATCTTATAAACATCAATAAAACACTAAAGCATGACTTAGTGAGCTTTAAGTAAAGTGACAGCACTGTATAGGGTTAATGACAATTGTATGGTGTCAATAAAATATTGTTCCATTTACAAAATTCCAAACTTAGGAATTTATAATCTGTTATGATATGTTAGGGCAGTTCTCTATTTTATGAATACTGATCTTATAATACATTATGCCCACCACTTAAAAAAATAATAAACCTTGTTATATGGTATGCATGATTCTAAATATTTCTGTAGTTCAATAAAGACTTGTAGATGTATTATAATGCCACATACTATTATATACACCACTTATAACATTAATAAATCTTGTCATACATTGTCATGCATTATTATAAACATTTATAGAGCTTTATAAAGTCTTACAAATGCATTACAGTGTCTTATGAATGTGCTTATAATGCATTATAGACATGACATTCATAGAAAGTGTTATGGTTAGCACTGAGATTTGAAGCATTATGAATGGTGAACTTGCAATACATTATATCCACCACATACTCTATAAACATTGTTATAAGTTGTCATAAGTGATTATAAACATTTATAAGAGATTTATAAAGGCTTATAAATGCATTATAATATCTTATGGATGTGCTTATACTGCCTTACAGATATGACCTTTATAGAAAATTCTTAAGATAATAAAAAAATATTAGCAACTATTAATTAATTGTATTAAATATTAAAATTTATGACAATGCAAATGAACTCAACATGAATCAACCGATCATGTGAACTTTGTAAATCAGTGCTGCCGTACACGAGTAGAACAATAACTATGCCTGTTTTTAGTATAATTAATGCACACTGTAAATGTCAACTTGTGCTCCGAGTACAGCACATTCATGTTATTGGTTTGCCGGCTGTGTTATCAAGAGGTGTCATTACAGTAATACTGCTGAGTGTCAAGTGTCAGCACAGATTGACAAAAGCACAGTAATCTGTGAGGGTTCAGGAAACCAGCACACGGATAAAGACTCAGATCCACACTCACAGGCCAGATAATGAGAGGCAAAAACAGTCCGAGAGCAATAATACTGTAAAGGCGGCAGGCAAAACACACACAGGAAGGAGAATCAAAAACTGGGCAACACAGACAATATGGCAAAGAGGATTATAAACACTGGGCCTGAGTATTGTAATTGGAAACAGGTGTGAGAACGCTCACATGATGAACTACGGTGGACACACTGAGGACAACTGGTGGACAGGTGAGGAATGACAGGAGATGTTACTTGGAAAGATCTGGAAACAGTAACAGTAAACACCCTGTGACAAAGTTATTTTATTTTATTGTCACCAGTAAATAAAATTAAGTATTTGTTTTCAGCTTTTAACATGAACTTAAATATCACAGTGAACATGTTCAGACAGGACACTGTGCAGGCAGCACAGGTCAAGTATATTGATCAATTTCTAGAGTAACATGCACTGCAGTCTCTCCTTTCATGATCTCCTGATAGTCTATAAACTGTTTGTTGACAGTCTGTGTCACTAAAATTACTCATGTGATAAAATTTGTGCAATGAAGTTTATGTACACTCAGTGTGTTGATTTATCTCAGTACACAGGGGTGAAAATAAAGATTTAGTCATGGCAGGGTGAGGCTAAGGTCAGGGTTACATGATTCAGCAACAATATAACTGCGTGGAACATGACTGTATGAGCACCTGATCAATTATTCAAATAAAATGTTGTGTAATGATCCGGTCCCCTTTTTTTTAAATACACTTTGATTCTGCTGAACAGGGATTTGGCTACGGTGATGCACATTTAAATGACAGATTTTCCTGTACTCCTTCTCCTTGAATCTACTTACACTTTCTACCACCTAAAACTTCACAAAATACCTAAAATATAACACTAAGCTACAGTTTTCATGTATTTTTAATTTTAATGCATTATTTAACTATTCAGCTATATAGTACTCTATGTATAGTTCTGTTACAAAGCCATCAAACTATGTGTTTTGATATTGTTTTAGTGTAGAATTTACTTACGGTCTATTTAAGGTCCAAGCTGAATTGCAAATCTTTTTTTGATTCTGTCACGTCTAAAGTCGTCAAATTTGTGATCCGAGTCTGACATGACTACAAATCATGTGACCACACCTCTGAGAGCAGCTGAATCCTTAATGGAGGCTGGGACAAAAGCAGAGCCCTGTTTATTTTATTCTTATTAGAAAAAAAAGACAAATATGCCCAGAAATAATGAATGAAAAGTTTTTATGAGTTTTGGTTCAGTTGGCACAGTTCTTTTACAGTGTACTCCCTTTTCATTATTGGGAAACTCCACTCAAAGTTTACACGCAAATATTTGCTTTACAACGATAAAAATAATCATTCAGACAGATTTCACAATGGTTTGGTTTAAAACATGGTTATTTGACTAAAATGAAAGAATGACTAAGAAATGTAGTGAATGCATGTGTGTTAACAGGTGGACTGATGTGATAGGTTGGAATTTCTGTAGGTATATATGTCAATACAGGCTATGCATGTTTGTGCAGTAAGAGTGCTGATGTATGCATTTATATAGACAGATGTTGTTATCTTCTTTTGCTTTGCTGGGTTATTTATGAAGCCTATATGTAAACAGGGTACCATTTGTGACGTGTATCTTGGTCTTCCTGGAAGGAAAACCACAAAGTAAATAAAGTATTTGTTAACTTCACTGAGTTATTCTTGACATTTTCAAGTAATATGTATTTGTTCCAGTGTATGACTTGTTAAATATGTACTTTTGGATATGTCAAATAAATCAAATCAAAACCTGACCACCTGAATCTCACTGACTCTTATTTATGCTTTTATTTAATACTGATTTATTTGTTTGTTTAATGTATTTTTTTCACTCCAGTAAATCTCATTGGCTTAAAAAATCTATATTATTATGCTAAAATCTGACAAGTTGATATTAATGTACTTAAAAAATCTTTAAAAAATACTTGTGTGTTTACTTAGTTTGATTGTTGAAGAACAATAGAGTGCGAAGCAGTGTTTTAAACTGGGTGAAAGAGAAGAGCGGAGAGAAACAATAAGTAGTGGACAAAAGAAATAATAAATAATAATAATGGAAAGTCTCAGGTTATATGATTACAAAGAGTTTGGTTGTGGATGCAGGATGGTTCAGTCCTCTGATTACCACACAGGGCTCTGTTCTGAATTATTCTGCTACACTTCAGCATGAAATGTAATCTATACTTCCTTCCAGAAATCCATCTTTTTGTCAGAAGATCTAAACTAAGGTAAAAGTACAAAAGGACTCTGTGGTTACTAGGCTCAGTTACACGATGGGTAAAATACAGTGCCAATGTCCGTAAAGTGAACGACATCTCAAATTTTCCAAAGTTGTATAAAACTATTGTGAAAGATACTGGGCAATGTTTCAGAATTTGGCAGATGAGAACAAAGAAGGAGGTGTTATTGGTTCAATTTACAAATCAACAGGAACCTTTGCTCTTGTGTTGGGTAACATTGACTCTGTAAACACGACTCTTATGTGGGTCACACTGCAGCTTTTCTAAGTAAAACACTTTGATAAATGCAATTTTTGCCTTTTTCTTCAGATGTTTATAGTCATTCACCTTAATGCTTGAATTGGCTGGATTATTCTTACAAATAATAGTATATATCCCATGCAGCACTCCCCTCAAAACTGCATTTTTCAGGTCACGTCTGGTTGCAGTAGGCCTCACTGTCAACTTGTGTAATTTTAGGATAAAGATGTGACGATAAATAGTAGGGGAAACCAGGGGCAATTGTAACGTTTTTGTAATTTCCTTCATAACTCGCACACTATTTGAAATAAACTGCTCATCTTTTTATGTAAGAAACATACAGTATATATGTGCACTAATTAATAATGCAATTGATACATCTTCCCTAAAGAGGACATGACCATGATATTAAATTTAATGCAAGAAGTCAGTGTTACACTCAAAATCATCATCATTTATCTAATAATGTTCTTCTTTTTATTAGAGGCTATATCAGTCATTTCCACAAGTGGGTCACAGGAAATTTTATTTGTGAAGAAATTCTGCAAATTTAAGATTTATATCTGCAGTACACCTTTTATAAAGCATTTAGTAAAATGAACATATTGTTTTACTGATAAGAGAAAAAAAATGACATGAGCTGTAGTAAGTATTTAACAAGTACATACGTTTTCTTAAAATGTGTGAAGATGATGCAGGTTCCTTTACAGTATGTGCGATTTAACTCTTTGCAAGATTTATTAATAAGGCCTATTGTGAACTGGGTCGTGATGGTCTGTTGTTTTTAAAATGATAAAATCTTATATGCTGAAAGTGTGCAGAGTAAGTGTCAGCACTCCAGGTTGTTTCTGTTCGGAGGAATTAAGTTATAATTACTAACGGTCTCCATCATATTTCTTTTTTTAAAGGTAATTTGATTTGACCTACTAGATATACAAAATGCAGTGCTTACATTAGGTCATATGGCTTAGGGGCAATTGTAACATTGTGTTACGTTTGCCTCCGATCTTGCAGCCATGATAAAATCTTGCATGCTAGCTAGCATCACCTATATTAGCATAGTTTCCTCATTTTGAATTAAACCAATAAGTCGACCTAAAATTCATGTTTTAATTCATAGTCATATAAACTTTTGACAGAAAAAGGTTTTCTTCTTCTTTCATCCAGAAAGTAATTTTCAAACCTCAAAAACATTTTTTTTTCTTGAAAACATCTGCTGAAGTGAAGTGATCCTGTTCCACATACAGTGAGAGAATCCTACTGAGCATGTGCAGAAGTATCATCACTCTAACTTGTCTCTGACTGGAGGAATTGAGCGTTGAAAACCTTCCTGTTACAGTTGCACCCGGTCTCCCCTAATAATACAATAATATGAAATAGTAATTACAGGAGCCACTCTGTTCCATACTTTTACTTTTGACTTACTTTTGATGCTTGAAATAAAATCTGAAGGTATACACACACACATACACACACGCACACACACACACACACACACACACACACACACATATTTATATATGTATATGTATGCCGGGATTTACTGCATTTAATACAGTGTTTTAATACACTTTCTCATGTGTTTGTTCTCTGGGATCAAAAATCTATCAAGCTTAACAAACGCCTCAATCAATTAACCAATCCATAAATCGATTATATCTTATTTGTCCTCAGAGGGCAACTGAAGCAGCAGACAGAAACACAAACCTCATAATCACACCATATAAATACCAAGCAAAAACGTGTGGAAAACTGGATTAAATCATTTAAAAATAAATTAAACTTCCAATACAAATAAAAGAATGAGAAGATATTTAGACTTCAGACGCTGAATGTCTGCTCACGTTGCTCGACGAATCGTGTCTTTTGTGTCTCCGTGTCTTATTTTCAGACTAGTGCAAACAATAGTGTCAGAGTCGGTGTCTGTGAAATTCCAGTATGAGGACATCTCGGACATGTAATCTCTCTGTTTCTCTGCCATTTCTGTGTACCAGCACACAAAAGTACACACACGCACACGCCTCGTGCACGCCCTCGTTAGGAAACCTGAGCAAACTGATTTTTTTTTTTTTCTTCCAGCTTCAGTCTGAGGGGTTTGCTATAAAAGCCCAAGCTGCCTTCAGACTGCCTGCTCTGCTGACCTGGAGACCCGCCGTCCGTCCAGCATGAAGACTCTCCTCCTTGTGGCGCTCCTCGGGTGCCTCGGTAAAAACTTTTTTTTTTTTTATTATTCTATTTGATCAAATATTCATTAAACGTTCAATTTATATGAATTTGTAATTCATCCATCATCTGCATTGCAGCCACTGTGTTGGCGGCCCCCGCTGAGAAGGTGAAGTGGTGCGTCAAGTCGGACGCAGAGTCTAGGAAATGTTCAGACTTGGCCGCAAAATCCCCCGCGTTCTCCTGCGTGCAGAAAGAGAACACTATCGACTGCATCGTGGCAATTAAGGTGAGCTGAGTGCATCATTATTCAGAGCATATACCCAATAAGATGTGCTCAATAAATATGTCTTCAGTCTTAGTGTTTGATTTAATCTTTTAGCTTGTAAAAATGCCTAATAAATGGACATTGCAGTGCCCAAAGTGTGTTTTTTTTGCATCGATGATTTAATAGGCAGGGCTGCGGAAAGGTTTCAGATCATGCACATTTATGTAGATGTATGCAACATTAGGTGATCGAGGAAGTAGCTGCCAGCAATTTTGATAATCGATTAATCATTTCAGTAATTTTTGCGAGCAAAACATTTGCTGGTTCCAGCTCATTTACTGCTTTTCTTCAGTTTTCTTCAGTCTTTGGGGTTTTGCACAGTTGGTTGGACAAAACTGAGAAACTGATGAGCATTTTGGGCAGTTTTTTTTTTTTTTTGACATTTTAAAGACTAAACACTCAATCACTCAATTTACTTACAGCACTGGCTTATCCTGCATTCATAATCCTAATTAAATGTACTGACAGCTATTACGAGCACAGTATATTTTCACTATAAATTTATTGTTATTATTGTTAGAAGTAGCTGCAGTAGTAGTGATGAAATAATATGCAGACGACATTTTTATCTTATAGGAGATCAAGCTACAGTTATTTTTGGCCACTTTTTGCAGCAGTTTAGCAGCTTTTTTTTTAAACATGATTGTGTTTTATATGCAGAATCCTAATCTTCAAAGTAACTAGTAACTACTACTAGTAACTACTATTGCTGCATTAACATGGTTGATTGAGGTGAATGAGCTGTTTTAAACTGTTTCATAGTTTAATTTTTCAATGTGCTTGTGTTTTGTAGAATCTTGTATATATTGTCACAACATGACTTTTAAGGCCATGAAAAAGTGGGAGACACACCACTCATGAAAGTTAAACAAATTACTTTATTGAACAGGCTGAGATTAATTAAATATGTAACAAAAGTACAAAAACACATAAAGAGTGGAGGTCGGTGCAGTGCATGCAGTACATGACAGTGTGTTGTAAGGTACTTGTAAAGGAAGAGGAACTAAAGCTGCAACATAATCAAACAGTTGTCTGCAGGGAAGGATAGAGAGAATGATAGTGACAGCCAGGGCTTTATAGACTGGGAACGCTGGGTCCAGTTAGCATTGATTATACTCCTCCCCACCCACCAGGTACCTGAAAAACAGGTTGACAAAAGGCAGATTGGTAGGGAAGGGCTGTTGGCACAATATGCAAAATAATGATCAACTGGTACTCATGTAAAATAAATGTAAAGAAGCAAAAAGTGCAGTATTCCCCTTTGAAATGTAGCAGGCTGGAAGTATGAAAGTGACATTAAATTAAAGTATTAGGCAGATTATGGTGCTCAAATAAATGGTAACACTTTATACGAAGGGGTGTCACTGTCATAACCATGTCATGACACCTGTCATGAACAGGAAGGAGTCTTTGTAAATGTTCATGACTACTGTCATGTTCACATTGTTTGAGATGTCTTTGTTATGATCACTTGACATTAACCACAACATAGCCTGTCATCGCTTTGTCAGTGTCCTAGCCTACTTTATTATAAATACACTAGCTTGCCGTTATCCAAGATAAATCATCTTGATGCTGTACTCTGTTGTCAAACAGGCTTTATAACATTTAATGGCATCTTTATGACAACTCCTAATGATACTTCATTTAGTTGAGGTCCAGCAAATTATTCATGACACCCTTACAAAAGCAGTTGACAGTGTAATAAAACTTCAAAAGTCCATAATGTACAACTTAACATGAAGTCAAGAAAAATATTCATAACGCATGTATAATGGTCTCATAACGGTCGGTGTCAAAGCCAACCACATATGTCAGTTTAATGTAATGTTAAAACATAAGGCTAAACAGTAATAATAATGTCGGGTTGTCATAACAAGATATTGACAGGTTATGTTGTCTTGGTTAATGTCACATTGTCAAATCAAAGACAGTGGTTTGGTTAACGTCAGGTTGTCATAATTACCACTTTTGTGTCTTGATTAATATTAAGTTGTCATAACAAAGACATTTTTGTTTTGATTAGTGTCAAGTTGTCAAGACAAAGACATCTCAAACAATATGAATTTTGAATTGAAAATTACATAATTGATCAAATGACACTTAATGAAGACAGTCGTAAACATTAATAAAGACTCCTTCATGGTCATGACAGGGGTCATGACATTGTTATGACAGTGTAATGGCAGTCTTAAGCACTCTCCTTTAAATAAAGTGCTGATGAATAAATTTGTTTTTATCCTCCACTGGATTTGATTTGCAACAAAACATCCTGCATATATTCCTGTTTTTTATCAGGCTGGTGAAGCGGACGCCATCACTTTGGATGGAGGGGACATCTACACTGCTGGACTGAACAACTACGACCTGCATCCCATTCTGGCTGAGGACTACGGCCCCAGTATGTTTACTGAGCAGCTGTCTTTGCTTATGAACTTAGCCCCAGAAAGAGGACGTTTATCATTTTGTATGAGCTACACATTTTAACTCTCTGTTCACAATTGCTCTGCTCACATCCAGCTTCGGACACCTGTTACTACGCCGTTGCTGTGGCGAAGAAGGGTACTGGATTTGGCTTCAATGAACTCCAGGGGAAGAAAACCTGCCACACTGGGCTGGGGAAATCTGCAGGCTGGAACATTCCCATAGGAAGTCTGCTGTCCATGAACTTGATTCAGTGGTCAGGCATTGAGGACAGCCCTGTGGAAGAGGGTGAGTTACGCTCAAGTTTGATCATTTGGGGAAATTAGCTTATTCACTTTCTTGCTGTGAGTTTGATGAGCAGAATGATACCGCACGAATCTGTCTGTTAAATATGAAACCGGCTGCCGGTTTGCATACCTTAGCATAAAGACCGGATGGAGGGGGAAGCACCTTTTTACACTTCAGTCCTTAAACAAGATGCAATGCGTTAATTTGTGAGCTTTAGAGGAGCTCAGAAGCTGATTTTTTGGACAGAGCCGGGCCTGCTCTTTCCAGTGTAACCGTTTGTGGTACAAACTAAGCTAATCAGCTGCAGACTTGTTCACCATGCAGAAATGAGAGTGGTATCTTCTCATCAAAGTCTTGGAAAGAAAGCAAATAATTGTCCCAAAACTACTACTTCAACATGTGTCATCTGTTTATATGTTTTATGGGCTGATTCCAGAGTTATTATTTCCAATTTATAAAATTTTAGCTACTTTACAAAAAACGAAAAAAAACAAAAAGGTTGATGTTATTTGAAACAGTTTTCACACCTTTGTGTCAAAAAAGAACAGTTGACTAAATAAAGTATGAATATCCAAATAATAAAAGAAATGATGCGACTGAAGGTGTGGGTGGGGGGGCTATGATGCAGGGTCTTATTTCTAAAACCTTTGCTTTGGCCCTTTTTTTTGCTTAACAGCGGTGAGTCAGTACTTCCTGGCCAGCTGCGCCCCGGGGGCAGCCAGGGGTAGCAAGCTGTGTGAGCTGTGCAAGGGAGACTGCAGCAGGTCCCACAACGAGCCTTACTATGACTACGGCGGAGCCTTCCAGTCAGTACCAGTCTTTCGGTCATCCTTCTCAGTTCTATTATCATTTTTCCTGTCCTCTGTCACAGCTCAGCCTGTAATCCTGTGACATTCTGATCTCATTTAATGCTTTCTTTAACCCGTTCTCTCTGTGGATGAACACTATACTGCTGGTTCTGTGGCAAAAAAAAAAAAAACTGTCTATGCTGATGCTCCTGTGGACTGGTCTTCTTAACAGGTGTCTGGTGGAAGACGCTGGACAGGTGGCTTTTGTGAAGCATCTCACTGTACCTGGTCAGTATCATCTATTCTAATCTGTATTATGAAATCTTCCTGAGCTTAAATCCTTAAATATTTAAATTTTATTACAACAAAACAAACAGCATCACTGTTTTCAGGCATCGTCACATCTATACTACATTCTCATTATAATAGAGCTTTTCTGTACTTCCTGATAATTTGCATAAGATTACCCATGATTAGAAAAGTATTCAACAGAAATAAACAGAGGAAGAAAGTTTAGAGATGGTGGGAGAGGCAAGCAGTCCCCATTTTTATTATTGAAATTCATATATAATTAATTTCATCATCTTAAAATCAAGTCAGTTATTTGTTGTAGGTGGATAATCTATAACTATTTATGAGTTGCTTTTTTGCTGCAGTAGTTTTCTGATTTTTTTTTCATGTGAATGCACAGTGTGCTGTGTTTAATTACTTTTTGTGTTATAATTACCAAGACTAATATAATGCTTGTGGGATTGCCCAATATGTCTGTAAGACATGCAACTGGAAGACTGTAAGAGAAAAAGATTCTAATCATTGTTGCGGCACACTTTCAGACTCTGAAAAGGCCAACTACGAGCTGCTGTGTAAAGATGGCTCCAGACAACCTGTCGACAACTACAAAACCTGCCACCTGGCCAGAGTACCGGCTCACGCTGTCGTCACCCGCAACGATCCTCAGCTGGCCGAATTAATCAAGAACAGCCTCAATTCAGTGCAGGTATTATACAAAACATGCTGCACGAAGGGCCAGTAGTTGAGTTGACTGCCTGATAGAGATGATAAAGCAATACAGTGACTCATGATATAAAAGGATTCATTTAAACACGTTTACATAGTAACACCTGCTTACTTTTTACCTTTTCAGGGCTTTAACCTCTTCTCCTCTGAAAACTATGCGCCCTCCAAAAACCTGATGTTCAAGGACTCAACAGTGAGGCTGGTGCCCCTGCCCGCAAACACAGACTCCTTCCTGTATCTGGGTGCTGAATACATGAGCATTATCCGTTCCCTTAAGAAAGGTACTGTAAACCAATAAAAACACACAGATTAACAAAGATAAAATGGTGGAAGAAGTACTCATAGCGGTTACTTTTGTAAAAGTTGCAATATCATGCTGTAAACATACTCGACTACAAGTAAAACTCCTGCTTTTAAATCCTGACTTAAGTAAAAAAAAATGTAAGTATTACCCAAAAAATACACTTAAAGTGTTAAAGTACTTATTGTGCTGCAAAATACTCCCTGTCAGCATTTTACCATCTGAAAATAAGTGGTAACTAAAGCAGTAAAAAGTACAATAATTTGCTCTGAGATGTAGGGGAGTAGATGTATAAAGTTGCATAAAATGGAAATACAAGTCTCTCAAATTTGTACTTAAGTATAGTGCTTGAGTACATGTGCTTAATTACATTTATTAGATGACAGACACTGACCTATGGTTATTGTTTGCTTTGCTTTACAGAGCAGACCCCAGCCACTACATCCTCTGCAATTAAATGGTGCGCTGTGGGCCACACTGAGACCAGCAAATGCGACACATGGAGCATCAACACTGTGGGTGATGACGGCACTGACATTGAATGCCAGAATGGCAACACAGTTGAGGACTGCCTGAAAAAGATTATGGTAAAACACTCTTCAATGAAACTATGGGAATTTGTTTCAAATGTGAGTTTTTTGGGGGGTTTTTTAACTCCAGTTTGTCTCTAATTATCCTGCAGCGTAAAGAGGCTGACGCAATGGCAGTGGATGGAGGACAGGTGTACACAGCTGGGAAGTGTGGTCTGGTTCCTGCTATGGTGGAGCAGTACGATGAATGTATGACATAGCACAGAAACCGCACGTACAATCCTGTATGTCATTTTACCCTTTCTGCGGTAGAGTAACATTTGCATCTCTGTCTCTCTCCACAGCACAGTGCAGCACCTCTGGAGGTACTAAACCTACAGTACAGTATTTATATCCCTTGTTCTAGTGATGCAGATAAAGCTAACAGAATGGTTTGGATTAATAGATGTGAGTTTGCATGGAGTACTTACTGATAGTCTTGTATTACCTACAGTAGATGCCAGTCAGCATGCTCCCAGTTTGGGGATGGAAGCTAAGCAATGAACTGCAGAGGACAGGGTCAGCAACCAAAGATATTTTAGCCACTTAAAAGGCACACTTTAAAAAAATCAACATCGGCTTAAGTGCATGCTATATTTGGAATATTTTCTCTGCTTTACCTCGCCGCCAAAAAGGCTTTTCAAATGGGAACCCCCCGCGTTATATAAGCCATCTCTTGCCCCCTCCAAACCAACCAGACTCCATGAAGGAAATCAGTCATTTTAACCTGCAAAACACAGGAGTTGCTTGTCTGCTGCTCCCTCGATCTGTTAGTTTGTTTGGATTATTGTGTGACTTTGGTGTTTTAAAACTCACACAATAACACAAACAAACTAACAAATCGAGGCAGTGGTAGACGAGCAGCTCCCATGTTCTGCGAGGTGAAATGAGTGATTTCGCTTGTGGAGTTTGGTTGGATTGGAGAAAGCAATATTTGGCTTATATAACAGCCATCTCCCATTGAAAGGCTGTCTGATGGCAAAGTAAATTAGTGAAAATACTTCAAATATAGCGCACACTTAAACTGATATTGATTTTTTTTAGGTGGGCGTTTTTTAAGGCTAAAACCCCTTTTGTTGCTGACCCTGTCCCCAGCAGTACATTACTATCCTTCCATGCTGGAGGTCCTGCTCCCTCTCTTTTCCCCCAAACTGAGAGTGTCCCGACCATCCACTGTAAGTAACACACTGAATATAGGTATTTAAGTTATACAATCCCACATCAAATAATTAGAACTATCCCTTTAAAATAATGGTATTACAGTTTTTTTGTATGCTTATTATTTCCTAATAATTTCTGGGGAAGTTTCTGAGAAAGAGCTATTGGTGCTAATTGTAAGAAAAACATGATATACTTGAATTAAATTAAATATGAATTTATTATTCATCTATTATACAATCTACAGTAGAGTTGCAGTCACACTGTGGACATTTAAATAATTAATTAATTGGAACTGAATGCTGTTTATTGTTGTATAAGTTCCAAATGACGCATATCTTTTCAGAAAGCTTCATGGATTAGTTTTAAATTCAATTAATTAAATGAAATGAACTATAACTAATAATAATTGGTCTTATCTGATAGATCTCCCTCTGTGTTTCCACTCTTGCAGCCCCAGCCTCCTCTTACTATGCTGTTGCTGTGGTAAAGAAGGGTTCAGGGGTGACCTGGAACACCCTGAAGGGCAAGAGGTCTTGCCACACGGGCATCGGCAGAACTGCTGGCTGGAACATTCCCATGGGCCACATCCACAGACAGACAAACGACTGTGACTTCAGTAAGTGACTGTGTGCTTCTTCTCCTAAAACTTGTATGTACTATGAATTTGAACTTGCAGACATGTCAAAAAAAAAAAAAAAAAAAAAGAAATGCAATGACACCACAGGGTGGAAACATTTTATGAACTTGTCTGCAAAGTTGCAAAATGTTCACATATTTGTTTAGCTACACTCTAAGTCCACTTGTGGCAACTAAAACATTTACTGTAACACACTGTGCTGACTGTGTCCCCTCCTTCTCATCAGCTAAATTCTTCACTAGTGGCTGTGCCCCAGGAGCAGACCCCTCCTCTCCATTTTGTACTAACTGTGCCGGCAGTGGCAAAGCCGTGGGAGATGAGTCCAAGTGCAAAGCCAGCGCTGATGAGCAGTACTACGGCTATGCTGGAGCCTTTAGGTAGGACGCAACAGTGCAGTTATTCTCTGCGTAAAACTTTATGCGCTTGTACGCTAAAAGAATAGTTTGACATTTGGAGAAATGGGCACGTTTGCCTTCTTCCCGAGAGTTGATACCACTCTTGGGTAGACTATAAGCAGGGGGAAAGAAAGTTCTCTAAAGCTTTCTAATTAACAAACTGCACCTCATTTGATTTGTACATAGATGGAGGTGTAAAAATGTGCAACTATAGCTTGGTAAACAATTAATCCATCCACTTGGCACTTTTTTGCAGTTTCTCTGCTGGTTGCAGCTGACTGCTAACCTAACACACCGGAAAAACATTTTTTCCATGCTGACTGCTCCGTACATCAACAGTATCGTGAAAGCTGGTTATTACTTCTGTCTCATTAAATCAGTACTACACGCAGTACTGTTCAAGTTATATGGAGATTGTACATGCAAGGACAACATTTTTTTTCCGGCTTGTTGTACTGGAACATGGTCAACTTCAGTATGATGTCATGTCAATCAGCACTGATTGCTGGGTCAAATGGAAATGTACCAGTAGTTCAGCAAAAATTACAAATTCCCCTCCAAAACAGACCAGATAATCACCAGTCCAACTGAAATACACCAACCATCTCATCGCTCATCTCCCTCAGTTTTCATCATCTTTAAAAAGCCAACCTCTTACTGGTCGTAGACTTTTCTACTTCTGTCTGTCTTCTTTTATTTTGTAGGCGCAACTGTAAATTTTAGCTGAATTTTCTCCACTATTATTGCGCGACAAGCTCATTATAGCTTAAGCAATATATCTGCTTAGCCTTGTGCAAGACTCGATTCATGTGCTGTGAGTGCACAGCCAGAGGGTGTGTGGTAGACAGGCAGCCATCTAAATGATTGCATGATTTTATTACAAGCGTTAACTTTTGGCAACAAAGCCAATAAATGTATTTCCAAAAATGCCAAATATTCCTTGAATTACTCTTCCGGCTTAGGGTTGAAAGTTAATCTTCATACTGCCCGTGTTAATGTGCTGAATATCATTACAGATGTCTCGTTGAGGGTGCCGGTGATGTTGCCTTCATCAAGCACACAATCGTTCCAGAAAACACTGGTGGTAAGAGACTGACATTGACCTGTTTTCATCGCAACTACGACTGTGTTGTTTCCAACAAAACCATGACATTCTTCACTGCTGTCTCTTCTTGTTAAAGACAATCGCCCAGCATGGGCTAGTGGTGTGACTGCAGACGACTTTGAGCTGATCTGCCCTGGTAAGGATCCAGTGCCAGTCTCCGATTATCTCTCTTGCCACTTGGCTCTTGTGCCCGCACACGCTGTGGTGACTCGTCCAGAGATGCGTGGTGAGGTGGTCCGCATTCTCCAGGAGCAGCAGGTCAGTGACGATTTTATTTTAGGTCATTTTTAGTTTTTGGTTGTTGGTGTGCAAGTAATACCCTTGCACTGCAGATTATCTATTTAGCACTCAATTTGTTGATCTTAAAATTTGTGTTAATTTCCCTCCCATGCAACTTTTTCTCCTTTTCAGTTCTGTGGTATTACTATCTAATATCTGCCTTTTTCCACAGGATATACAGAATATAGAATATGTACATAAACACATTTTTTACAATGATCCCTCAAAAATGATTATAACTGTAATGTAATGGAGGCAGCATCTTTTATAGTTTAACAATAAACTTCTTCCAAAATCATATCAGGACCTGATTGAGAAAAGGGGTCAAATATACATGAAATGCTGCTTATAAAGCTAAAACAAAACAAAACAAAACAAAAAACAATCTGCATTATGTTCTGTAAAAAAAAGTTTTAGTAAAAAATTATTAGTCTGGCTTTAATGTAGATTAGCAAGCTAATTAGCTAGCTTGAGTTTTGATAACATTAGCTATCAGCTGTAACTAGCTTGCTAACAACTGATGTGTATTACGTTGCTAGGTAGCATTTTGCTACAGAGCAAATGATACCTAACTAGCTTGCTAACAACTGATGTATATCTAACTAGTTGGTGAACGTTTTGCTAACAGTAGCTAACTTAAGATGTGATAATATACAGTACATGTTTATATTACAGGTCCCCCCAAAACATCTTTTAACCACTGTCAAAATGTGGTTCTTTTTAAACATAGATAAGCCTAGCACATAGCATATCTAAGTGCTAAAAAGAAAGTTGAACGATGCTCCTAAAGGGGTGGTAGTAACCTACTACAATGGGGTATTACGTACAGCTGTCTCACTGAGACACTAAGATACGGAGTAAAATTCAAAAAGGGTATTCAACATTTTTTTTTTTACCATAAACCCCTGTTAACCTCTGACCTTATATATATTTGTAAGACAATATATATATGAATAAGTCTGTTTTAAAGTTTACTTTTGTTCTTAATTTTCAGACCAAGTTTGGTATCAGTGGCACTGAGGCGTTCAGGATGTTCGAGTCACCTCAAGGAAAGAATCTCCTCTTCAAGGACTCCACCAAGTGTCTTCAGGAGATCCCAGCTGGAACATCCTATGACAGCTTTTTGGGAACAGAGTACATGAATGCCATGAGTTCACTCAGGGAGTGCACTGACTCCACTCCAGGTTTGTACAAGTGTGGCTTAAATGAAGATTAACAAGACAGTCATTTAACAAATGCACACCTTGATAAAAGATGTGCCTGCACTGTGTTCCTCTACTCATTTTTTGTCCTTTTCTCTTCCCAACAGATCTGGAGAAATCTTGCACTTTCCATTCTTGCCAGCAAAAAAACTAGTGGCGAGCATGGACCATGTGGTGCCTCATTCAGCCCTCAGTGATTCGAGCACCTTACCCACACTTACCACACTCAACCCAAAAATTGCCTTGTCTTTTTTCCTACTGATCTTATTGTAGACATGTTTCTACAAGTGCAGCCAACAAAGAGAAATATCACAACCAGCACCTACAAATCAACTATTCCGTGACCAATCATGTCCTATTGTAGCTTTTTTTCATGCTTTTGAAATGTAATGTTAGATTATCTGTGTTATTGGATCAATGTTATGTTAACACATGACTGTCTTTTCTCAAATAAAGCTTTTTCTCAAATAATGTTCTTTCATGGTAAGAGTTTGGTTTGCCTTTGTAATAGTGTAATGTTTATGCATTCATCTTAATTACAACTAAAAGATACATAGTTGTGTTATATCTGAAAAAGTAAACGGATAATATTATCAAATTTCCTTCCAATGCCAAAAACAGTTTGAAACAAATACCTGAGGTTACTGTCTGTAATGTAATTTGTTGTAAAACTCTCCTGGAGTCTGAAAGGGCTTATACAAAAAAATGCATGGACTAAACATTATTTATTAGGCAAACAGACATGTTGCAGTTTGTTGTTCAACAACAGTTACTGTAAGAGAATTTGTCATGGTTAGAGATGCACTCCAAAATTTATTATAACTAAGTTTTCTCTAACATAACAATCAGTAAACAGTCATAGTTTTACAAGCTGAGAATTACAATTTCCACAGATTTCAAAGAGGCCAGAATAAATATATAATTAAATGAATATCTTTTTGGAGGGAGGGGGTCTGTTGGAGTCGGCCACAAATAACATGGGATACTAAGTACTCTGAAAAGCCTCCAAAAATGCAATATCTGCACAAAATCCTGTGGCACACACTGGACCATCAGCGGACTGAAAACAGGAGTTTTCACAATACCTGGACCCAATCTGGATCACGTATTAGCAAAATCAAAAATTAGGCAATAAACAAACACGTCCTCTTTGACCGAAACTGCCAAACAGACCAGGCAAAAATTGACTTTGGGTCTTTACTGAACCCCTGTTTGTGTGCATTTTTTTCAGACCAAATTTATTCAGAAATACACCATGCAATTTATGACATGGGGCCCCTTTACAAATTAACTTATTACAAGTTTGAGTCAAAGTTTGGTTTTATTGATCATATGTAGGTTAATGCAGGGTCAACGGTACAATGAAATGTGTAGGATGAGAAGAACAGGTCATCTTAGCAGTAAAAGCACTTATAATCATCATAATAATAACAACAATAATAAACTGATTATTTAAAAACATAAATAAATAATAGTAACACATAAAAACACTATATTAAAATGAGGATTTGTATGTAAGAGTAAGAATGGCAAGTGTATACACAGTATTGTACATTGCACTTCAGTATCAGTACTTTTGCATATAGATAAACAAAAAAACACACAGTATACATATGTTAAAATGAAGATCGCGTGAGTTAAAGTAAAGTGACAAATAAAATATTGGACATTGGATATACAGCGTTGCAGAATCTCCCCAACAATTTACGTGAATGGTGACTAGTTTTGTATATAAACATGGCTCCAAGTGACATCTTTCAAGTCAACCTGGCAATGTGGAGACTTGGATTACACTCATTTCATTTGCTAGACTTTTTTATGTAGTAGCACATTTCCAAACACATTTTCTGAAAAACCTAATCACATCAGATTTTTTTTAAGTTACATTTGCAAACATTTGATCGTTCCAGATTCTCAGTTGTGGGACTCTGTTGCTTTCCTAGTTAACATTTAATCTTTGGCTAGGAGGAATTCAATTTTTGCTATTTTCTGACATTTTACAGAAAAATGGACAAAAAATGAAAAAAAATTGACAGATTAGTTGAAACTGAAAATAACTGAATTCCTAATTATTTCAATATTCAACTATATATTCTACATATCCATTAACTATACACATTAATGAGCTGTACTGGGTAAGATGGTTGTGTGTAGAAACCCCAGTAGATCAGCAGTTTCTGAAATACTCAGACTGGCCTGTTTGACACCAACAACCATGCCACAGGCTCGGTTTTAACTTCAGCAGGTAATTTTAACTATATTTATATATATACGTATATATGTATGAGACTCATTCAAGATTCAAACTGAATGAAAAAAATGTTAAATGCAACATTGTGTTTATTAAAACAGCTGTCTACCTCTAATAACAATGCTGTTTTTTTCTGTACTTTCCACGTTTCTTTTCCAGTGTGAATTGTTTTACACCTTTAAATTCCTAACTTTACATTTCAGACATAGAAAATGTAATTGTCTGGTGCGTTAGCACTTTACTTTTTCAAAATGATGTTTTATTCGTCCATAAGAAATGTATCAAATGCATAATTAGTTTCTTAGTCTTCAGGCCTCTCACCATGATGGCACATTCATGCAGTTCTTTATTTTAAAAAAAGGAGCTACATCATCTCCTCTTGTGAATATTGAATTTACTTCTTAATAAAATTAACGACACAAAAGAAACACTATCTTTATATATCTTGTTACCTTCAAAACATATAAATTGCAATTGAATTGTCTGCCCAGTTTTCCGTCTTATATAATGATCCTACCTTGCATATTAGATTATTGTGAGGCATGTGTAGATGAATTGATCTCAGCCAGCTCCTGTATCACATGACCAAGGAAACGGCATCAAATTTTAATTTTCCCGGAAGTTACCCATGCGACTTGGAGGCGCACCGGCTCCATAGAGCAGAAACATCGCATTATGGCCTCGCTCTGAGCCTCCTGATGCGACAGTATCTGTGTACATACCTAACCGGCAATCCGTCACCATCGACGCCTTGATCATGGACCTCCGGTCCAGAGGCTTTTTTCGGGGCCATCGGAGTTGTCAATAGTACTCCCGAAGTACTATATTGTTTGATTTTGAGCACTGTCACTTTTGCACGCCCGGGGATTTAAACCGTAGTGACAGTAGTAGCACTCACCCCATCTGCCGGTCAGCTAACTAGCTCGCTAAGTTACTAGCCAAGAAGGGCATCACTTTTCTTTTGGAGTACAGGACAAGGAAACTGCAACACCACTACTTTCATTAACAGAAGACTGAACAGAGGCTGATTCCCCGAGTTCACACCTTACAACATATTCACTATTGATTCCTGGTAAGACTAAAACCAACTGACGGTGGTAATGCTAGCTAGAAGTACATCCAGGCTTGGCTTCATATTTGTCAAAGGCACACAGGCTAGCTAGGCTAATGTTAGCTAGCTGGTTGAACAGGCCCTGCCGGCTGTCAGTCTACACATTGGAAGAGCTAGCCAGCTAATTTTGCTCAGACTACGAAAACGGATTAAACCTAATTGTTCGGAATGTTTAACGTTACTACTGAGGGTGTTACTCAGTTCATATTTACAGCTGCTTGGCTAAAGTTACCCTAGCGTTAGCTGAAATGACAGCCAAGAATCCTGGCTCAGGCGCTCTCGTGGCTAATCTTCATTTGGTTACCATTATCACCGTAGGCTTCCTGAGGTAAAGCTAGTTAGCACTAATGCTCACTGTTTCATGGTGTAGAAACGATTTCCACGGTGTTTTAGAGGCAACGTCTTGTTGGTTAGAGTAGGACTTATAACCCGATCGTATTTGCTTTGTTAGCATCGTATTGTTTAAATAAATGTCATGTTGATGGTTTCATTTGCCGGAGGAGCTTGCTGGGCCTGTAATTAAATATACCTCGTAGAACAGGGCTGGGCTTAACCGCTAACATTAACCAACAATAGTTTAACTGTAATCTAACCTAACCCTGTCAAGTGTTGCAACATTATTGCTACGACCGGCATATCTGCTGTTCTCGGGTTGTGATGAGTAAACATATCCTCCATCAGCGCAGTAAAACTATCAGCCTGAGCTCTGTGTACGTTAAGGTTAAATGTGGACTCAACGTTCAGCCACGTAGCGTAACATAGCAGAATGTCTATGATAGTGGGACACGTAACGTTAGCCGGCTGTGGCGAGGGTCGTGTCTAGAATGGAACCCTTGGTTTGCAAAACTCTCGCGAGATTTCTACGTGTTGTGTCCTCTTCGTGGACCTTCTTCAATCTAATCATGTTCCATAATGTGATCACACAGTGTTTAAAACCTGGCTATGTCAAGCGACAGGTTGCTTGCTTACGGGTAGGGGAAGATCATGGTTTTGGTGAAACTGATCATTCTCGCGAGATCATTCGTGGGTTCGGGGTTCCCTTCTAGACACGACCGTTGGCTAACGATGTAACCTGCCTCGGCTGGGAATGCTGCCTCGCTAGCGGGCCAGTAAAATACGTTTCATGCTATAACTTAGCTAAGATACAATGGGAACCCTTTTTCCCACATTACCTGTCATATTTAATAATAACTCAAAAGACTGTTGGCCATCTCAACTGGCAGAAATGTATGTTAGCTTTGTACATTGATGCCCTGTCTAAAACAAGCATGGCACTAGCTAGCAGCTAACGATAGTTCCTGTGTCAGCAGGTGGATGGTGCGTGACACGTCTGCTAGTGGTATTCATCAGTTTTTTTTTTTGTTTTGTTTTTTTTCTAAATAAATTTCAGCGTGTATTCGTTGTTTCAGCACCTGTACCACAACGATTTATCTTGTTTAGAAAACCACAGTCTGCTTTGAAATGAATATCGACCTATGGGATGGATAAGTTGCACATGTAGCTAGCACAACCAGGGGGCATTGAAGCCACTGTTAACACAGTAAATGAACTTTGACCTGAGGTATCCATTTTCTTAATTTCTATCAAAAGCAGACCAGTACAAGTAATATGATGCCAGTCAAGTATGAGCTGGTTGTGTATCTTTAAACTATATTATGTTATCCCAATTAGTATCTGTCAATTTTTTGCTGTTTACCTTAGTCTTGATCATTTAAAAATGGGGTTATTTTTACAGTTATAGTCCCATTTCTTACTGGTTTAATTGCCACAATTTCTCTTTTCTACTCAAATAATTTACAGTTTTGGGTGGAGGTTGAAAGAAATTGCCATCTGACTTAAGCAAGGTAACCACAAATGATATGAACATAATTGCTCATAAGGACTGCTTGCATGAGCATGCAATATGTAAGTGAACAACATAGTGGGAGGTGGTGGTGTTATCATAGGCGAAACCACAGGCCACACCCTCACTGCTTGGTCAGATGTTGCCACACTAAAGATTCGTGTCTCCATACAGGGTTGTCTGAAGTTTAACCTGACTGACTGCACTTATCGTGTTTAATAGAGATCAAATTTGCATTTCATCTCAAAGCCTTTGATTAAGACTTGGCATATACCGAATTGTTCTTTTTTTGTGTTTCTTGTTTCCCTTTTCTTCAGAAAAGGCTGGCAACACAACGCCACCCTAATGCAGAACCACAAAAGAACGTGAAATGAACAAACCACCACAGCCTATAACGGGACCTACTTCTGTCCCAAACCCTGCCCCATCCCCTGGATTGACACAGGTGAGAGCAACTCATTTTGTAGAATACAAGTTGTTTTGATAGATTAAACTGTGCTTACATCTATTTTTCCTCCTTCCTCTTGTCTCAAGGCGGCCTACGGCCCTGGACAGCCCACTTCTCTTGTTTTTGCAACCCCTCCACCTCCACAAATGAATTCTGCACCACAGCCAAGACAGGTATTGTTCACAGCATGTCTATTCCAGCATTCAGTGTTAGGTATGTGATATGTTTGGCCTTGTATAAGAGCCCTCCCTCTCCTACTCTTTCATAAAGATTTCTGACATGGCTTCTTGTGCTATAAGGCTTTGGCTCAATCTGTGTGTACGTGTAACACACACGTGTAGGCTATTTGCAGTCTTTCTCCTTAAATGTCTATCTTGACTTCTTTCCTCTCTTCTGCTGTCCTCCCAGTTTGCTGCAGGGCCCCGTACTTTACACCAACAGGTACTAACATCCCTCACTGTTCCTCACATCCCCTCTGTCTCCTTAGTGTAATGCATGCTTTCCGTTCCAGATGTTGGAGAATTAAATGAGAACACAGAAGTGTTCATTAGACGAGTTAACCTTCCCTAATATCCAGTAACATTCACCTCGATATCTCATTCTAGAAATGCATATTTCTGAATTGGAAGTGTGCCGTTGTTGCCAGGTCACACTGTTTTAAAGTTCCCATGCTTAAGTGTTTTCTGTCACAAAAATATTGCATTATAAATCACTTACACATCACCATCTGGCCCAACAATGACAACAAAGTTGTTTCATAGATATTCTCTGGTATTTTAAATGGCCTTTCAGAGTTGATCTTTTCCTGGAAAGGGATTCAAAACTGTTAATGACTCATCCTGCACTTGGGGGTGCGCACTAAATTTGCAGCCAGCCGACTGGAGTGTTCCTTGGGGTCATGCTTCACTCAAAAGCAGCTATAACCAGGCTCAGCAGTCTCCCAGTGAACACAGCCTCTGAAACCAACAGGAAATGCAGCACAGAGGCTGTTTATGGAGTTTTCTGATTGAAAATTTGTTTTTCTTCTGTAGTTTAGCTAGCTGTTAACTGCTGCTCAGTTAACTAAGCTACAAAAACAAAACCACTGCAGTGTTTTAGCCTATACCTTATTGTCAAACTGGCCTCCTTTGGTCCTGATCTGGCCGTGTTCACTGGGATCTCTCATTCCAAGAAGAGTCTGCAAATATGGCCACTCTTCTTACTACATCCATGGACCACTAAGGCTGCATGGCAGGGTGCATAACTTACCTTCAATGCTATTGGCTACTGTGAACACCAGTTGATATCTGTGACAAGTCCCTCCATAGCTGCTTGTTATTACAGGAAAAATATAAGCTCTAAGCGCTCTGCTAATCATATCATGGGAACTTTAAAAACAACTTCACCCAGGCCTTCTTTATTCATATGGCACATACACATACTTGCAGTTTTTCCCCTGCATACTTTTGGAAGACATCCCAAACTAACTGTCATAATGGCAGAATAACTGATACAGTGTAAACATAAAACATTTCATAGTCAGGTTAAGGATATGATTTTTTGCATATTTTAAAATGCTATCGTTTATTTTATTTTTTTTAACTTATTTTTGATACCTGCAGCATTCTTACATTTTTTCACTCCCTGCATGTGCCTGTAGCCCATAAAATGATTCATTAACCACTCAAAATGTAGGAACCAGAGGACTTCAGGGGATCCTACTTCTGTGTAGAACTGTACAGAGTTGCATGTGCAGCTATGGTTGTCTGAGCTTACTCATAGCTGAGAGATATTTTGCTGCTGCCTCTCATACTCTTCATTCCTACACCTTGTAATCTCAACCTTTCACATTGTCTCTTGTCCTCATTTTCACCTTAATCTCACTCCCTCTCTTGCTCTCTGCTCATATGTTGCGCGGCTGAAGGGTGGATACAGAGCATTACAGGTAACAGCTTTTCTCTTCGTCCCCAACCCCTTTAACCTGGGCTAACCTCAGTGTAGCAGGGAGACATGACATTCAGTGCAAGTTAGACTCAGTGTAACTCAAGAACTGAACTTGCTGTACACTTTGGCAGATGCTGTGAGTGCATTGCTTCTAGCTGAGGTTAGGTGTGTGTGTGTGTGTGTGTGTGTGTGTGTGTGTGTGTGTGTGTGTGTGTGTGTGTGTGTGTGTGTGTGACTGGACACACACACAAGCAAAAATGCTGCAACATTCTAACACAAGGGTTAGGATTGCCACAGTTGAGACACTAAATGTACACAAACGGCAACAGGTTTGTTTGTGCTGTGATTTCACTCCTCATCCCTCTTCCTTGATTCTCCCTCATCTGTTCTCCAGAGTTACTATCAGAACCGACCAGCCATGGCCACCAGTGCTCCGAGGGTACAGACGAGTAGTGGCCCGCGACCTGTCGGACCCGCTCACGTCTACCCGCCCAACTCTCAGATGATGATGATTTCCCAGCAGCAGCTGTCTTTCGCTGGCTCCCCTCAGGGCTACTTCATCCCCCCTGGACAGGTTGGTTCACATTATTAATAGGAATGGTTCATATATTACTGTTTTACCCAACAACCTGCACACATAATACTAAGTACATGCTCCTTGTATTATTGGACTGGCCTGAATGGAATACAGTATTTTTTGGAAGAAATTACATTTGAAAGGACTAAGACCTTTCTGTTGTAATAACTGCAGATGGAGAGAGTACCATCTCTTAAAGGTATAATAGTAATATAAGCTCATAATAAGCTAGTAATATAAGTATTAAATTGAAAATCAATCAAAATAAGCTTTCAGTTTGAAGAATCAAATCAAAAGGCGGATTCAGCAATTCTCCCAGAATTTGTTTCTCTCTCCACCTCTGCCTACTTGTGACATCTGGTGTGTATCCATAGAAGTAAAAAGCACTTCAGAGATGACACAGCAAAACTTATCAGCCATCATACCAACCTTGATATCATATAGAGCTTTTTAAAGAAGAATAAAAAAAAAAAAAAAAAGGCAAAGTAAGCAAGGAGATCTGAGGCTTGACAATACAGAAATGTAGGCTTACTGCACACACCTCCCTTCAGTAGAGGAATATGAAAACACCTGTCTGGTGACAAACTTTGCATAGATACACGTTGGTATTGTCAAGGTCAGACATTTTAGGGGTCATCAACATAAGAAAGTGGGGTCAAGTGGATCTTTAGGCACCCCTAAAATTGGGAATGTCACCTACTGGAGTTTCTGACAGGTTGTGCAGCTTGTGCAGCACAGAGAAATTCCATTTTTGACCAAGGAAAATGAGACTGAATGGTGTGTCAAGCAATTACCAGTGTCACAGAATGTCATGATGGGAAGCTCAAAGAGACGCTAAAAGGCAGAGAAAATCATTCTGACTGCTTTGAAGAACCTGACAGGTGTGTCACCAGCATTTTAAAATAAATTTGTACAGACTACACAAATATAGGAGATTCCTGTCTTCTAAAAACAGGTGTTGGAAAAGGGGGACATACTATCAATACGTATAATACAGCACATTACTGTGAAAGTGACCTGAAGCTCTCAACAAGTTAATTGTTCCAGTTATTATTGTTGTTTATGACTCTTTACTTTGTTTCTGCAGTACCGGGCCCCATATATGCCTCCTACTCAGCAGTATCCTGTGACCAGCGGCACAGCAGGCTTCTATCCAGGAACTAGCCCTGCTGAATACCCTGCTTATGGTAAGGGATGTTTCCCAGACTGAACAACAACCAAGCACAACCATAAACATAGTGGATTATCAGTTATTAACACCAGAAGCCAAAATTTAACACAGACTTTAAATTGAAGCATCTATTTTTAGTCCATTTCCATTTGCGCACCTCTTGGTGTGTCATGGTTTTGCTTGGCTTATTGGTGTGTTTTAATGTCTTTTTGGGTCAAAACACTGCTGTATGTAACTGCCAGTTGCATGTGGTCTGGCTTGATTCTGCTTTGGCCTGTGTTCTTTCTATCTGCAGTCTCACCTGACACTGCCTTACAGGTTCCATGAAATGACTTTGAGACAAGAAAGTAGTTTTTTTTTTTGTTTTTTTTTTAACTGGATCTACGTCCATGTAAAACATGATGTTGGAGTGGAATTTAATAATAAGGGGGATCCAATTTGAAATTTAATGAGAATTCAAATGTATCCAAAACAAAGACTCAAACAAAAGCCAAACTTTTAGTTTGGTTGCAACCACTACTGTTTTGGGGGGGAAATAGAAGGTTTTTTTAAATGCCACCCCAGACATACTTACATGTGTTACTGCTGCAAATGCTTACCTGCTTAAAGACATATTTCTATTTATATGTGAGGCATTGGGTGAAACTAAAGCATCTAATTTTATTGGCTTATGCACACCCCTGAGTGCAAGGTGGTTCAGTGAACAGCACTTTATAATTTCCAGTAGGGCTGGGTGATATGACTTAAAAATAATCTCTCTTTTTTTAGGCTATTCTGCATTAAATGACATATCTCAATAAACACAGTCAAAGCTCACTCAGCTGCTAACTGCTGCTCAGTTAACTAAGCTACAGAAACAAAACCACTGCGGTGCTTAACCTATTCCCTGTTGTCAAACTGGCCTCCTTTGGTCCTGATCTGGCCGTATTCACTGGGATTTCTCATATCTCAATATACACAGTTTCTCTAAGAAAACAAATCAAACCAAACCACAAAGACTACTTTAAAGAATTTTTGCTGTATTACGTGTATTACGTACATACATACACTTTACTAGAGTTAATTTTAGAATGCAGATGTTTAGTTTAGAGTGGAGAATTTTCAAAGCTGGGTATTAGTACGTTGCTTAAATAAGGACCTGAATACTTAAATACTTAAAAAAAAAAAAATCATAATCGCTTGAAGCTGCTTGCTAGCTAACACTAGCTTTTCCTGGAGCAACTCTGCTGTGAGGATTATAAAACGCTTTAGTGACCTAACAAACAGACTTTTTATTTCTTCCTCGTGGCACCGAGCGCAACACACTGCAGTAACTCTTACAGCAGCCTGAGCTTATCTACACACTTTATGACTGCTTACAGTAACATAAATACTCTTCAACAGTCACTAGATCAAACACTAAGAACTCAAATACGATGATATGGTCATCATCTATATAGCAAATTAATTCATTCTCTAATATAACAAATATATTTAAAACTTTACATCGCCCAGCCCACATGAAGAAAAGTGTTTTTTGGTTTTTAATTTGCAAAAAAGTTGACACAAGATGCGGCCAATAACACAAGCTAAGAATGCCATGAAGAAATTGTTCATTTCATGGGACCTTTTTAACACCCTGCTTCCTCTGGATCCTCTCATTAACTCATTCTGCATCTGTCTCTTCCTGCCCTCTCTCCTTCTTTCCTCCCTCTCCCGTCCCTCACTCCCTTCCTCTTGTTTTGCTGCGTTGGTTCAGAGCCCTCTCTTGCTGCGAGGGAGAGGCGGGGTGGTGGGGGGAGAGGGGGCGGCCGAGAGAACGGCCGTCTCTCTCTCCACGGTGCTCCTCTCACCTCCCAGCGCTATCCTGGTGAGTAGTGTGTGTGCTTGTGTGTCGGTCAGCAGGCTTTAGTGGCAACAATCTCTGTGGCACTTCTGTCTCTGTAGTGTTTTAAATGTTTTTTTCTTTTGATAACTCACTCATTTAAACTTCTACGTGCAAAAGTAAAGGTCACATATATAAAAACATGCATTCTGTTATAAATATCATTCAAGAAAATAATGAATCCTTACCAAAATTGATAATGTGTGCAGTGTGTGCTGCTGGCACCAATATTTTTTGCTAGCTGGGTACTCTATGAGCCTGCCCCCAGTTTAAGTGTTTCTTAGTTGACTAATAAGCATTAGTTCAAGCCATTAGTTGGCTGGTCATTGCACGCTTATAATATTAATTTAATAATTTAAATATATATACTTTTAGGGCATCAGAAAATAGTTAGCGTCCCAGGGCTGAGAGAGAAATTATTAACATTGTTAAGCCTGCGCTATATCAAAGAGAAATTCAGAACTGTGATAATGAGCCTAAATTTTACAGGGTGGACGAAACGAGCCGCCTGTTAAATGCAAATGGGAAAAAGCAGGATTGATTCTTAATGTCTCAGAAAAACCAGCAAATGTTAATTTGTTTCACAGTGTAACATCACATGAGTCTGGCCCTAACGACAAAATGCAGCACTTCCTAATGGAGTCTGAGATGGCTTTTTTCCCTGCAACTAACAGACTAATGAAAACTTGGTTGACTAACACTTGTTAGGGGGCAGCTCAGTACTATACCCATGGTTCCTAGTTGAAATGCCACTTTTACAATTTTAATATTCTTTGTAGTAAATAATGTATTTCAGCTGACCACAGTGAAAGACATCATGGATTGCCAGTTACCTGATGTTAAATAAAGTAATATAATATTAGCTGTGTTTATTTACTACACAGGACTTGTAACATTTCGTTTCTGTCCGACCTTCAATGTCTGGATGTGAATGTCATGACTACAAAAGCTTGTGTCATAACCAGTTTCACTCAAGTGTTTTTGAGATTGAATAATTCACACAGCCTACCTTCATCTGTGAGATAAGCAGTTTGCTAACCGCAGCGTCTTTGGTGTCACTTGTTCAGTTCAACTCAGCCACCGCAGTAATGGCAGCATCTCCAGAGTGCACCCTACAATAATCAGCCCAGCCAAATAATCAGTCTATCTCTCCCACACATATCATTGTACTGTTGGCTATGTGTTAATCCACGTATAATCCATAAAGCTGAACTTGAACCTTGAAATATGTTCAGTTCATATTTTGATCCACACAGCTCATGCAGGCTCTCTGTTTATTCTTGTTTTTGTGTTCCTACAGCAATCTCTACATGAGTTTTTCATGTTATGGTCAAAATATCAATAAACCTAAACCCACAAATCCCCCATACTACCTTGGAGGGTTTTCAGAAAAACACAGAATTCAAAACACAGAAAAGAATTTTGGTTCATAACAACAGTGGAAAAAAATCTAATCCATCCTGGATGTGTGTTTATTTTGTTGTGAAGCTGTGTCTTGCACTTGATTATTGCCTTCTTCATCTTCATTCTTTTTTTTTTTTTTGTTTCATTCTGACCTTACAGCAGGAGCATACTATCCAGCTCAGCCGCAGTACTCTACATCTGTCCAGCCAGCACCAGTCATGATCAACCCCGCCCAGCAACAGCCACAAGCCCCGCCTCCTCAGCAACCACCGGCACAGTCACAAGGCCCACTAAAGAGGGAACGCAAACCGGTAGTGTGTCACAACAAAAGGGCAGCTCACCCCTTGTCTGAGGTCAAAAAAAAAATTTGAATGGACAGGCGTTTTGTCTGTTCAATGTGGAACTTTCTCTTTTAAAATGAAAATAACAATAGTATTTATTATGTTGGGTGGCAGCTACAGATCAGTCGTGACAGCATAGTTACATACTGTTGGCTATTTTAATGTTGGCTATGTGTTTTGTGGAAACCAATATTTCCCCTATCTCCTGATAGATAAGAATACGAGACCCCAACCAGGGCGGGCGTGATATCACAGAGGAGATCATGTCAGGTGGAAGGTCCACCACCACACCGACTCCCCCACAGGTAAGAATGCCTTTGGAGAAACTGGTTTCTACCAACTGGTTTTAACTATAATCTAAAGCAATCGCAGTTGTGTAAATATTTAAAGATGGTATTGTTTTATTGCTGATTGTAAATCCTAGTAAATCCGAGTTCTAATAATGACTAATGTTTGTGTTACTATGGGATAAAGGTACAGTTATCTTTTTTAGAAGTCTAAAAGGTCACGTATTCTGTACTGACTTTAGTTTAGTGTGTGGAAAATAAAGCAAGGAAAAATGCAGTAAAGGACGGTTCTAACTGATGTTTTCAGTCTGCAATTTTGACTTTAATTTTGTCTACATTGGTAGTTGGCTTGTCTGAGAATGTAGTAATTTTTTCCAAAAGTGGCACAAAAAAACTATTATTTAGAGTTTAATGTCTTACGATTTAATTACACATAAGTACATAACTGATTTTTAAAAAAAGGTACAGCTTGAACAGATCGTTTAATTTAGAAGAAAAGCAATGACATTTGGCCGGTTTGTATGAACAAAGGACACATTGTCGGAGGAAACAAAGCACAGCTTAGGAATACTTTACCACCAGCTCCCAGCTTATTTATTTTTCATAGAGGTGATTGCATGTTTTCACATCACTGTGCTAACATCTTATTATCAGCACAGCACAAATCGAGCACACTGAACAAACAATAGAATACCAAAGCACATACACACACAAACATGCAGTGGTGTTTTGAGCTGTGGGTATATTTTAAGCTAGTTTGCCTTAACTTGCAAGTACATAGATTTGGCAGATGGACGGGGCAAAACACTATTAAATAAAATACAACACAACTTAATTATAGGGCGAACCGCAGCTTTTAAAATACCAACTTTAATCAACGTGTCTTTGATACAATCCTAAACATGGAGTGCTATAAAAATTTGATATCATTAATATAGTGACCAAAATGAACATGGTTATCAGTATTATTGTGGTATTGTTTAGATGTACTAAAAATAAGGCTGCACAGTTAATCAAAATAAAATTGCAATATGGTCAAGTGCATTATTCAAATCGCAGAAGATGCAACTTTGATAAAAGAAAAATGTACTATAGAACTGTAGAGATGCCCCGGCCCACAAATGTTGTTCTCTGGATGTAATAAAACATGTTGGTTTGGTACGGACCCCAACAAATCTCACATCATCATGATCTCAATTGATTGATCACACTGATTTCGCAATGAAAATATTAGTTGTGAGGCAAAATGATAATTTCCACTAATTGTGAATCATATAGCAATCATATATCAAAATATATGACAAAATATTCGCAATATGATTTATTTTTTTTTTAATCATATTGTGTAGCTCTTGCTGAAAAAAGTTCAAAAAGTACTGATACACAGACTGAAATAATTTCAGTTTTCAGTTCACATTTCAAGTTGTATATTGAAAACCTCTCAATGATGAAGTGGCATTTTGTACTTTGTGATGTTGTTGATTTTCGTTGACGCAAAACAAACCCACGTTGCAGACTGAACTGGTTATATGTATATTTACATTGAAATCGGTGCTTAAAGGCTGTTTTGTGTCTGTAGGCCTCGACAGGAGATGGAAGTCCTGCACAGACCAATGGTGAAGTTACACAACCTGTCACTACAGCGACTAGAAGAGGTAAGCACATTTTCTCAGTTTTGCTTTACCTAAAAAAAAAGATGACTGTATTCCACATTTTCCCTATTGTGATCATTTCACGTTTCCCTGCTCAGATGAAAATATGGAGACTCCTGCTAGTGCTGAAACCCCACCACCTCCTGCCACGGTGAATACAGACCCTGTGGTTGAGGCCAAACAGGAGATGGAAAACCAGATGACACTGCCTGCTGAGTTAACCACACAATCTGTAGCCCCTGCAGCTGCTACTGAGGTGCCACCCCCATTGATAAAGGACCAGCAGTCTTCCTCTTCCCTCCCTCCAGCAGCAGCAACATCTACTACACCTCCAGCTGAGGCTGTAAATAAAGTTGATGCTAAAGTTAGTGACACAGTAGATGCTCCTGTCGTCCCCTCGGCATCATTAGCAGCACAAGAGGCGCCTGTCAAAAAGGAGGAACCACAGGCTGCCCCAGTTGCAGCTGAGAAGGCACCTGAAAAGGAAGAAAAGAAAACAGAGGAGGTGAAGAAATTGGAAGAAGAGGAGCAGGTGACCAGCGATAAATTGGAGCCTGCAGTTGAGGTTGCTGTGCCAGTTACACCTGTTAACGTGGCAAAAGAAGAAACTGCTACGAAGACTGTAACTGAAGTCTCTCAGCCTACACCCTCTGCACAGGAACCTGCTGCTCCACAGACCCAGAGCGCTGCCCCGAGCTCCACCCCCGAACCTGAACCCACGCCGGCTGAAACGGCTGAGCCTCTCCTCTCTAACGGCCTTCCTCAGGACGCTGAGGAACTCTCTGAGGACATGGCATTTTCAGACACTACACCCCTTGACAAGCCTGACGCTTCTCAATCTCAGGAATCCACACCTGTGGCTAAAACGGTGATGCCAGCCCAGGAGGAGGAGAAGGAGGAAGAGGAGGAGGAGAAAAAGGAAGAAGAGAAGAAGGAGAAAAGTGAGGATGCCCCTCCCACCGCTGTTAGCTGCCCTACAGAGGAATCTACTACTATGCAAGGTAGTGTGGTGTTGAGTCTCACTTGCAATTATGATTGTCATTTGGTATGTTGGTCTTGTGAGATTTTAATGTTGTTGTCCCCTTTGTTGAAGCTGCTATGTCTGTGCCAAAGAAGAGGAAGAACATGAAGGAGTATAAAAACAGGGAGGCCATTGGAGACCTCCTGGATGCCTTCACAGAGGTGTGTATCAGCCAGGATGATGAAAGATTGACATTTAAGGAATAGTTCAGATTATTTGAAGTGGGGTTGTTTGACGTACTTATCAGTTGTCAGTGTCATTCACCAGCATCACACAATAACACAAACAACGTAACAGATCGAGGCAGTGGCAGACCAGCGATTCCCATGTTCTGTGAGGTAAAATTACTGATTTTGCCAATGGAGTCTGGATGCTTTGGAGAGAGCGATATTTAAGGCTGTCTGACAGCAGGTAAGGTGGTGAAAATCGAAATATAGTGTACAACTAAAACTGAAGTTCATTTTTTAAATGGGCCATGCATAAAATACGTGTTGGTGCCGGCCCTGTCCACTGCAGCTTCCATGCTGGTTTCAGCTTCCCCAGACTGGGGCGTGTCGACTGCCATTTTCTGCTGGTATTACACTGACTACTCATAAGTACCTCGTATAGCACCACATAAAAAAAAAATCCAAACTATCCCTTTAACACAGGGACATGGTGTTTAACCATCTGAGCAGTTTCAGCTGTATCAATAGTATTTTAGGGGATATTTAGTTCTCTGTAGAGTAACTGGGTTATTATAATAGTGACTCATCTCTTCCTGTTTTGTTTGCTGCAGGAGCAGGGTGCCAAGCCCGCTCCTGAACCCTCGTCCACTCAGGCCGACCCCGTCCCTGTTGCTCCAGCTGAACCTCCCGCTGAGGTTGCAGATGAGACCTGGGAGGAGAAAGAGGACAAGCAGAATGCAGAACCTGACAGATCTAAAGCCACACCTGAGCCAACTGGGAAGAAATACCAGTACAAAGAAGGTAGGTCGTGACTAATATCATCCAGAAAAAGCACTGATCAAAGTTTCTGTGTGTCGCTGAATGGTGACTGCTGCCATTTTGATGTACTCTTGTAGCTGAGATGATGATTTTTTTAAGGCACACATGCATCCTAAAAGAAAAAAAATCAAGAGCCACATCAAAATTGTAAGGGCCAAATCACATCTCATATTTTTGTTTAATGTTAATGTCATATAAATGGGCACAAAATATTTAAAAAAAAATGTTAACAGTTTTAGATAATTTGTTATTGAAAATTCTGTCCATGCCTTGACATTTTAAAGTTATGTATGGGTGGAATATTGGGCTAGATTTATGGAGACCTACTCATTTTATACAGCAGGTTCATGCATAAAGATTGTCAAGCATCGACCCTCTCAAACTTTCCCATTCAAGACTTGAGACACGTTTTCCTTATTATGGACTTTCCGTGCTGTAAAGCTGTCCACCTAACTATGAGCTCTTGTTTACATAACTCTGTATTCACACGTCTCTCGTGTGTCTCCCAGATCAATGGAAGCCGCTTGACCCAGAAGAGAAGAAACGGTACGACAGGGAGTTCCTCCTGGGCTGCCAGTTTGTCAGCGCCAGTATGCACAAACCCGAGGGCCTGCCTTTAATCAGTGATGTTGTCCTGGATAAGGTATGTCATTTTGCCATGGAGTGTGATAATGTCTTTCACGTGTCGTCTTGACAAATAAGTGATTATTAAAACAAAAGCCGCATGGAGAGGACTTTTTTTTTTTTTTTTTAATGTTATGCTTTATTTTTCCTTCAGGCGAACAAGACTCCTCTGCGGCCTGCTGACCCAGCTCGACTGATGAATGTTGGCCCCGATTTTACTCCCTCATATTTGGGGAACCTTGGGAGCAGATCAGTGGGAGGACCACGAGGCCCAGTGAGTGATTTTGTCTCTTTTATTTAGCGAGCTGGCTTCCTTGATATTTTTAGGTGGTGTGTTCCATAGCTTTGGGGTGTAACTGACAAAGGCTGCATCCCCTACTTTCTTTTGGCAGTTTCTGGGAACCTCCATTAAACCAGCAGCAGATGATGGCAGTGTTCTTGAAAGCATGCAGAGAACAAGAGAGTTATAAATGCAGCTTGATCCAAGCCCATTAAGGGCTTTGTATGTATAGAGAATGACCTTAAAATCAATTTTAAATGCTACAGGAAACGTATGCAAAGCAGCCAAAACTGCACTGATGTGTTCTGTTCTCTTCGTTCTGGTTAATAGCCGAGCTGTGGAGTTGTGGATGAGCTGAAGGGTCTTTTCAACCAAATTAGTTCTGGTTTGTGAACCAGTTGTGTTCAAGAGCCTTGGGACTTCTAGTGAACCAGCTAATGTTTCGATCAGTTTTGACTGGAACATTGTAATCAAAGATATCATCAACAGAGGATGTTGCACAATGTACAGCAGCCTCTAGAACAGTGGTGCCCAACTCTGGTCCTCAGGGACCCCTGTCCTGCATGTTTTAGATGTTTCCCTCCTCCAACACACCTGATTCAAATGATCAGGCTGTCGTCAGGCTTCTGTAGAGGCTTGATGATGAGCTGATCATTTGAATCAGGTGTGATAGAGCAGGGAAACATCTAAAACATGCAGGACAGGGGTCCCTGAGGACCAGGGTTGGGCACCACTGCTCTAGAATATGACATGCCTAGTTTGGTTCCCAAGGAAAACCTGCTATTTTTTGGTTCCAACAGGGAACCAGCGTTTCAGGTTTCCAAAACAACTTATTTTTGGTGGAAAGGTTCAGAGTGGTTTAAAATTTGGTGCTTGAACCAAAATGGGCCAGTCTGTGGTCTTGTTTTGTTTGTTGCTAGACCATTAATCAGTTTAATCAGTTTTAATATAAATTATTGCACTTTTGTGGACCTCCACCAAGGCTTATAAGTAGCTGCCACTTGTTGTTTTGACATTTTGCTGCCCTCAGCACTCACACACAGTCCTTACTCATCTATACATTACATTCACTACTGATGCCTTTCTTGGTTTATGTTCAATAAACTACACAATTCACTCACCTGATTTGACTCCTCTGTTGGTCTTGTACATTGAGCCAGTTTGTGACATGTTTCTTCTTCTCCTTTTAGCCGCCCGGGCCACGTCGCTCCCAGCAGGGTCAGAGGAAAGAGCCCAGGAAGATCATCAGCAGCATGTCCCTCAGCGACGACGTGCAGCTCAACAAGGCTGAGAAGGCCTGGAAGCCCACCATGAAGAAAAGTACTCGTAGCCGCGGTGGAGAGGAACCCGAAGAGGACGATCCTGAACAAGCCAAGACTCAAGAGCTGTTCAAGCGTCTGCGCAGTATCCTCAACAAGCTGACCCCACAGAAGTTTCAAGAGCTGATGAAGCAGGTGACAGAGCTGACGATAGACACAGAGGAGAGGCTGAAGGGAGCCATCGACCTCATCTTTGAGAAGGCCATCTCAGAGCCCAACTTCTCTGTGGCCTACGCCAACATGTGCCGCTGCCTTATGGGGGTAAGTCATGTGACTGCGTCCAAAACTTATTTGTTTTATCATTCGCTCCAGTGATGACTTATGTTTTGTGCCACGTGTCTGGGCCACTGAATGTTCATGATGGTAATGAGGAACTGATGGAGCACACTGTAATTGCATTTCATTTTCATTTTGTGTTTTCATAATCCCGTTTTCATGCCATCTGTGAAACTGAAAATGTATATTCACAAAAAAAAAATGATTATACTCAATGTTTTCCACCCTCAGTTAAAAGTCCCCACCTCAGATAAACCAGGACTTTTTGTGAACTTCCGCAAACTGCTGCTCAACCGCTGCCAGAAAGAGTTTGAAAAGGACCAGGATGATGATGAAATCTTTGAGAAAAAGCAAAAAGAGTTGGAGGCTGCCAAAGATGTAAGAAATGTGATGTTTTACTCTCAATATTTTACTCCCGGCATCACTGTTTTTGTGTTTTTTGTTTTCAACAAAACTAATCATTTTATCCTCCTAATGAGCACAAACAACCGCTTGTATCTGCCCACAGGAAGAGGAGCGTGAGCGCCTGAGGGTGGAGCTGGAGGAGGCCAGAGACAAGGCCCGCCGCCGTTCACTGGGCAACATAAAGTTCATAGGTGAGCTCTTCAAGCTGAAGATGCTGACAGAGGCCATCATGCACGACTGTGTAGTGAAACTACTGAAGAACCACGATGAAGAGTCTCTGGAGTGTCTCTGCAGGCTGCTCTCCACAATCGGGAAAGACCTGGACTTTGAGAAGGCCAAGGTAAGTAAAGGCTTACAGTCAAAAAAATTATTTCCACTTGTCTGCTGATTTCATGACAGGCTGTAATTAACTGACAGCATTACATTTGACCACTGCTACTGTACCGGTACAACTCTGTTGTACTGAGCTGACACTTTTCAGTTTGTAATTGTAGCGTATGTTGACTGACTTGATAACATGCTTAAAGCTACTCCAAGGAACTTTATTTTGTTGATTTTTGGAGGCCCCTGTGCACAAAAAGCTGTAATAACTACAAAATATGACAAAGAATAAAAATGATCTAAATAAAAAGCAAAAATGATCACAGATTCGTTTAATCTGATTTTACAGGGTATCCACCCTGGTGGCAGGCATTCAGAATAACTATAGAATTAGCCAGTCTCCTTGCAGATGGTCTCATTAGCTTATGTAGGTCATGTAGAGGCATCAGCATGAAACTGACTCTTTCATAAACAGTTAAACTTTGTAGTAGCTTTCAACAGTGGGATTGGTGGGCAAGTAATGTAATCATGTTATGCACTGTGCAACACTGACTACCGAGGCAAGCCTGTTTATCAGCGATGGGACAGAGGAGCTGAGGAGACAGTTCTCTATGTATAAATTTGTCTCATTTATGCATTTACGCTCTATTTTGAAGCTGTGACTCATAAAAGCCACTCTTTTCTGTGTCCCCCATTAGCCTCGGATGGATCAGTACTTCAACCAGATGGACAAGATCATCAAAGAGAGAAAGACTTCATCCAGAATCCGTTTCATGCTGCAAGACGTCTTGGACCTCAGAAAGGTAAATATTAGTCAATCTATAATAGGATATTACAATAAAGACGCCTAACAAGCATTTATGGAAGTGACTAATGCTTAGAAGTACTCTTGAATGAGCAGGATTTTTTTATACTGTGTGAATTAATCCACAGGGATTAGGAGTCTCACAGGAATCCTGATGGCAGATATTGAACGACAGGTGTTGGAACAGTTTGAGACTTGTTTTATAACCATCTTCCATCTGTGATCCACAGAATAACTGGGTGCCGCGTAGAGGAGACCAGGGTCCTAAAACAATCGATCAGATCCACAAGGAGGCTGAGTTGGAGGAGCACAGGGAGCAGATCAAAGTCCAGCAGCAGCTCATGTCCAAGAAAGACGGAGGAGGCAGGATGGGAGGGAGCAGCATGGGTGGCCGAGGTCCTCACACGCCAGGAGGAGGCAGGAGCAGCCAGCCGCAGGATGAGGGGTGGAACACGGTGCCCATCTCCAAGAACAGACCCATCGACACCACCCGCCTTAGCAAGATCACAAAGGTAATATTCAAGTCCAACAGAGACGTTCTCACTGTTTCTTGTCTAAAGTGAGGGTGGAACTGAAGAGAACAGCAGTGTGATTAGATTAAAGTAGTTTCTTAATATATTTATAGTGTTTGATCAATATGAATTTAATGTTTTACATGATGATATACATCATACATGAGATTTTTTGTACTGCTCATTAGTGTAAAGAGTAGTGTAATATATGGATGGTCTGTATAGCAAGAGGTGTTATGTCCCTGCAATTCACCATTATTGGCAAACAAAGACAGAATTTGTTGGATTTGTTTGCCCTTGTAACATTAATGTCACAAGCCAGTCGTGGTGGACAGTTCTTTAAAACTCTTAACCTCTGTAGCACCAGTGATACAAGCAAAAGAAGTTAGAGGCTTTAGAACTTAACTATCTTAAGTTTAACCTGATGATTGGGACTTGGGTAAATGTGTTTTTACTTGTTCAAAAATGTAACTTTTTTGTTTCCCTTTAGCCTGGCGCTCTGGACTTCAACAATCAGCTGTTGGCTCCAGGGGGAAAAGGCATGTGGGGTAGCTGGGGCAAAGGCAGCAGTGGAGGAACCGGAGCTAAACCAGCCACTGGAGATCAGGGTAAATCTCATGACAACACACAACAAAAGACAAGTGTGAGTTTAAATTGTTTTTAGTATGTGTAGTGTTAATCTATTCTTTTCTTCTTCTTTTTTTTAAAGACTCTGGTCGTCCAGCTACTAGCACACTCAACCGCTTCTCAGCCCTGCAGCAGTCTGGTTCATTGCTGTCTTCATCAGACTCTGATCGCAGAGTTCCTCAGAGGTATTTGTTAAGATTCTCAGTCATACAGGTCATGGCATTCATAGAGGGCTTATCATAGACAACTGGACTTGGTTGGGTTCGTGAAGATGTTTCGCCTCTCAAATGTGGACATTTTGTCCCACTTATAATCTTCAGGTCAAGCTCAAGCCGGGAACGTGGTGGCGACAGAGACAGGGGCGATCGCGACAGGGATCGGTTTGACCGTTTCGATCGTGGCGAGGGACGGGAAGGTCGTGACGACAGGAGCAGCCAGAGCCAAATCTCCAAGAGAAGCTTCAGCAGAGAGTCACAAGAGCGCGGCGGGAGGGGCGGAGACAGTCGGTCTGCCACCGAGCCTGTGCGTCGCGTGGCCAGCATGACCGACGACAGGGACAGGGGAAGCAGGGACAGACGAAGTCGGGATAGAGGAAGCAGAGACAGGGGCAGCCGAGACCGAGGAAGCCGGGACAGAGGTCCAAGCAAAGATCTCACAGGTGAGAAACTGGTGGAGCAACAGTGAAGATTTTGAAATATTGTCCCTTTGAGGACAGGCTGATGGTATAAGTTGTACACATAGAGATGAGGAATAATGTTTAACATGTATTGTTCCTTTTTCTTCTCAGCAGTTAAGCGTGAGAGCGCCCCCACACCTCCTCCTTCTCTTTCAAAACCTGCCTTGACTGAAGAGGAGGTGGAGAAGAAGTCAAACGCCATCCTTGAAGAATACCTCCACATCAATGACGTGAAGGTACAAACATGACACCACGCACACTCACACTTCAACACATTATATTATCAGGCTGATCAGAAAGTACTTTGAATATGATTCCGCTTTGATGACCACCATCATCTTGTGGCGTTGTAGGAGGCGTTGCTGTGCGTGTCAGAACTCAACAGTGCCTCACTGCTCTATGTGTTTGTGCGGAATGCTGTGGAGTCGACGCTTGAGCGCAGCACCATTGCTAGAGAGCATGTGGGCCTGCTGCTGCACCAACTCATAAAGACAGGGACGCTGCCCCCACAGCAGTACTACAAAGGGTGAGCATTTAACAGGAGCAACATCATTAAACTGTTTCCAGCATCTGGAAGGACCTTCAGTGACCTCCTTTACTCCTGACAGACTTTACAGACAAAATTAAGCTAATGAAAGCCAGTCTTTTCAAGTGAGATTGAGTGCTGTGTATTTTCTGGGACTTTAGGCTAGAAGAGACCCTGGAGGCTGCAGAGGACACGGCCATAGATATACCTCACATCTGGCTCTACCTGGCTGAACTCATTACCCCCATGCTCCATGAGGGAGGCATCCCTATGGGACAGCTCTTCAGGTAAGATCCATGCCGGAAATCAGCAAATAATTTCATCAAACAAGTCTTAAGCAAGGTCGTCAGAAACTGATACCTTTGACTCATAGCTCTCTATCCATACATAGCATTTGATCCTCTTTTTGCATACTTTAAACATCCGTGATTTCTTTTAATTTTTCTAATCCAGTAAGACATAAAGCATCATTTTTCACGGTGTTTGGCAGGTCTTTGTCTTTCACACTATGTTTAAGTAGGATTGATGAACACATTTAATACACATTATGGCCAATTCATTATATTCCTTATTATTGGCTCGAAAAGATTCAAGATGGTGGAAATCTGTGTGAACAGGAGAGTGGCCCAGATGTTTTGTGCTCAGATACGATACGATATTGTTGCGATAGTACGAGAAAAATGTTTTAACGTCATTAACTTTTTTGCCTCGATTGTAACTATGGATTAATTAACAATGGTAATAAACAAAGCAACTGCATAATAATATGGTTTAAAGACAATGGAAAGCCTAATTCAGTGTAATTGTGTCTTCAGGGAGATCTCAAAGCCTCTTGTGCCTCTGGGGAAAGCTGGCGTACTGCTGGTACACATCCTTAAGTTGCTCTGCAAAGGAATGGTAAGTCCAAATGTTCAACACGCCATCCCTGAGTGAAGCATGCCCTTATTGAGTGCAAACGTAAAAAGCCTTTTTATTACATCTTGATGTACATCAGGAACAAAGAACAAAACCCTAATATCTGTGCAGTTTGTCATTTTACACGCACTGGATTGAACTTGTTTAATGTTTTTTTTTTTTGTTTTTTTTTTCCCATCAGACCCCTAAGAAGGTTGGGGCCTTGTGGACAGAGGCTGGACTGAACTGGAGTGATTTCCTGCCCGAGGGTGTAGACGTCAACAAGTTTGTCACTGATCAGGTCCGTAGGCTACAGCAGCATTAGACAGTAAAACAGACACTCAGGCTGTGTTGGGGTGTAGGGCTGACAAAATTGGCCAAAGATGACTTTCATCTATTCCCTCTAAAATAACTCATCAGGTTCAACTTTTTCAAAGATTTTTTTTTTTGCGCATTATATCTGAGAGATTAGATCTACATACTTACACCTTACAAAATACACGCTGCCTTTTGGAGCGAGATTAAATGGATGATTTGTAATTTGTTATTCGATAGCTTATATAGCTTACAAACAACTCTTATCTAGAGGTTCCGCAGTTTTGCCCTTAAGAGTGCGACTCACTCTCTGCTGCCGAGTTCTCTCTCTATCATTACCACACTGTTGTTTATTAATCATTTTCTCGTTCAGCTTGACCTACAGTTCATTTTGTCTGTCATTTTCTCATCATGCAGTGTAGTATTTCTAAAAAGGTGCTAAAAACGCTGATCTAGATGGAGGTTTTCACTTTAAAATGAAAACAGTGTGCACATGGCATCTCTCTCTGTGCTATAAACCTCAGCAGATTTCAGTTTAATTCTCCTACTTCCTTTGATCCTTCATGTCTCTCCTCCTCCTCCTTCTATCACAGTCCTTTCTTTTAAATATTGTTTCACATTTTCTTTTTAGCCCTGCTGCTGCAAGAACTGCAGCAGAGTAGTCTGCTTTTTTCCACAGTCAGATTTCTGTGTTGTATATGTTTCTTAATTCATTTATATAATTGAATTAAAAGAAAAGTATTGGTTTTGAAACATTGAAAGTAATATTGGCAGTAATGCTGAAGAGTATTAAAAAAATGACCATTGCACGTGATGATAATGAAAATGAAGAGTAATATTACACATAATGAATGGAATATTGTGTATGTACCTTTTGTCCTACACCTGTAATCTCATGGCTGCAGAAAGATTAAGTAAAATAAATATATAAAAACAGACAATGACATTGCCTATTAAAACTATCACATTTCTGCTTAGGGAAAAAAACAAAATGCCTCAGTAAAAATTAAAAATGGGACTTTTTATTGTTTGTTTATGGCGCCTTTTTGATTTCTTTTTATGTTTTACATAAAGAACAGAAAGTTGTTAACAAGTTGATCATTTGCAGGAGTGTCCTTAATTTTCTTTGTTTGTTCCATACTTTAGAAAGTGGAGTTCACCACAGGAGAGGAGACGGAGTCAAAGGAAGGAAAGAAGAAGGCCCTCAGTGGAGATGAACTCACTAAACAGCTGGACAGACTGCTGCAGGACAAGGCCAACAACCAGCGGATCAGAGACTGGGTTGAAGTGAGTCATCATCCTAGTTATTGTGTTACTAACCCCGCCCCCGACGTGAATATTCCATGTAGAGTTATTTTTTCAATATAAATAACCTTTCATCTGTTTCTTTTTCCTTTTTAGGCTAACTTGGACGAGCCCCAAACTGCTTCCAACCAGTTTGTACGAGCGTTAATGACATCAGTGTGTCAGTCTGCCATCATATGTAAGTGTGACTAATACAGCATGCAGACATCCAGGCTGTCTGTTTAGGCTAAAATAATCCTATATCTTTGTCAGATTGTCACCACCATCTTTTCTCGCAGTGACAACAGAGTTCTCCCTGGTGGAAAATGTTTCAGTGCTGCTCATTTACTGTTCCATTATCATTAATTGTAGGAATAGAAATCCAAATATGTGACTGATTGTGGATCCCTGGAAAGTAAACATTTTTCACAACATGCAAGAATAGGTTTGACTAAACAAGAGTGTTTGTGTTTCCTCGTCATTTCAGGTGACAACCCGTACAGGGTGGATGCACGGCAGATCAACATGAGGGCCAGTCTGCTGCAGAAGTATCTGTGTGATGAGCAGAAGGAACTGCAGGCCCTCTACGCCCTCCAAGCTCTGATGGTGCACATGGAGCAGCCAGCAAGTGAGTGTCCTGCTGCTTATCTACCTGCATGGTGCCAGCAGTAATGTGTAGGGGCTCAACGTACAGAGGTGGAAGACCTAATAGCTTAAAATAGTGCTTAAGTTGGTAGAGCTCGCAGGTTTTACATTATTGATTCTATATGCAAATATGACCATTATTTAGACCATCTGGTGGTTTATGTACACTATTAAAAAATTCTTACAAGTTAACAAAAAGCAGCATCCATTGCATGAAAACTACTTTCTGCTCACTTTCTTGTTAGATTCATCTCCTTTCTTTTGTCTATCCTAAGTCGATGTAAACATTAGGGATGTGCATAATTAGTCGTCTAGTGGATTGAACATTGCTGCTCTAGTCTGCACCAGAAATACTAGTTGGTTAAACTAATTAATCATATTTTATTAATGGCAAAAAAGTAATTGTTGTCTTAGATGTTATGCAGCATTGATAATCAGTTGATTATTGGAGAATGTGATTAACTATTTCTAATGGTTCTTAAGTACATGGGATATTTTTTCAGACTGCGCTCATTTTTGATTGTTTTCTTACTTGTAGAGTAGTCAGTTAGTCTTAATTTAAAATTTTAATATATGTCGTTTTTGTGCGAAAACTTTTCCAAGTTTTGGTTGAGACTTTTGCCCACAAGAAAATATCTGAACAGTAGAAAAAAACAAATTTAGCATAATACAAGTTAATGACAACAACTGTCTGATTGGCTATATTGACATTTAAAATGAGACCTTGCAGAAAGTCACTGTGTTTGCCATCAGCACTGATTGGACATCCACAAGAAAATTTGTTTGAAATCAATCAGTATTGACCTCGCTCTGTATTGTTTCTTTGCAGACCTGCTGCGGATGTTCTTTGACGCCTTGTACGACGAGGACGTCATTAAGGAGGAGGCCTTCTACAAGTGGGAATCCAGCAAAGACCCTGCTGAGCAAACAGGCAAAGGTGTGGCCTTGAAATCGGTCACCGCCTTCTTCACCTGGCTGCGCGAGGCCGAGGAGGAGTCCGACAAGGAGTAAAAGAAAAAAAAAAGACTGAACCGAAAAGCTGCCGCCCCCTTTTGGCAAGGCGGGGGCTCTGCAGGCGGCTGCAGAGAGTCATGGACAATATTGCCAGAGAGAGGCAGACTCAAAATCAATCCTCAATGAGGATAAATCTTTATTATGTTTTCTTTTTCTTTGAGGGATGGACTCAGAAAACAATCATTTCTCTCTACCCTCCCTCTTCTTGCTTCCTCATTATTTCCCCACCTGCTTGTGACAGCAAGTGTCCTCATCAAATAAACTTGAAAACTGATCCAGCAGGATTGCTTGTTAACGAGGTGTGAAGTATCCCACATCACTACGAAACTCTTCTTTTTTCTTGTCACAATAATACAAAACCAACAGGCTGCTTTTTTTTATGGTTCTAGATAACAATAATGCCTAACATCCGGTCTGATCTAATCTAGAGAGAATAAACAGTGGGGGCCGTGTGGTGCGGTGGGTATCGTCACACCATCATGTGTGTTCAATCCAAACTCAGCTCTTATGTCTTTGTCCCTTACTGGAGTGTGCAGCATGACTGAAGTGTGTTTCTATTAATGATACAGTGGACAAAAACGTTGATAGACAAACGTACATGAACTAATATTAATTTGACGGATGGAGTTTTTAAAAGCAAAGGTCGTCTATTTTCCTGTTTCCCCATCATGAACTCACAGCGGACAGAAACACGGAGGACTGATGTTGACCTTGACTACTAGGGGGTGGTCTTAATGCTTCCTCTAAGCCATCCTCTCCCATCCCCCGGTAGTGAACCACACTGACTGACTCTTCATCTTTACCTCTTCTATACTTAAACCTGAGCTGTCGTAGAGGACACTTAATGACCCAATCACCATTAAAACTTGAAATCTACAGAAAATTGACTTGATGAAATATATAAAGTAAAAAAAAAACAAAAAAAAACACACACACACACACACACAGAAATGATCCGAAAGCCTTTTCTACTTTAAGTGGAAACTTATTTCAGGAGCGTTCTGTAAATATATAATAATAATAATGATGATAATTACAAAAAACTTTTTTTTCTCAGTTTTATTTTTCAGAAACGATAAATTGCTGATGTACTTGCAGTGTGTCCTTTTCCAACAGAAACCACAGTTGTCCAGATGCAGAGAGGTGCTTTAGATAATCCATTGATTATTAGTTGTATTGGAATATTGTAAATATTTTTTGCTTTCTTTATTTAAGAAATTATTGCTTCTTTTGCATCGGAAACTGGAAAGATGAGGTAACGGAACATTGCAAATAAAGGACTTATTAAGTTGCTGAGCAGAGTTTTGCACAAGTCTGTTTGAAACGTGTCGGGTGCTCCGGTGTTTTTTATGGTTCTGTATGCTGTGGTTATGGTTTAATAAGAGCTGGGTGAGACTGACCCGATTGAGGGGAGTGAATATCAGCCATGATGTCACCAGTCCACATGAAAGGGACAGTTCACCCCAAAAATCAAAAACACATATACCTGTCTCCACCTGTAGCGCTTTTATCCATTTAGATTGATTTGAGTTGCTGAGTTTTTGGAAATATCAGATGTAGAGATGAACTACAAGCCACTCAGCCTTTGGAGCTCAAAGCCGCCCAAAAATATGTCTAAAAAATTCAACAGCAGTGTCTCATGAGCTGGTCACTCAAGATAATCTACAGACTTAGTTGTGAGCAGTTTCATGTAGGAACTACCATCTTAGAAAAAAAAAAAAAAAAACTATGAAACTGCTCACAACAAGGTCTGTGGATTATGCTGAGCAATTGGATCATGATTACTGAAAAGAGACATTGCTGTTGAGTTTTTCACCTTTTTTTTTTTTTGGCAAGCTGAGTGCCGTCTAGCTTCTTTTTTAAGAGACGCAGACATCTCTACAACTGATGGCTCCAAGACTCTGCTACTCACACTACCAAATAATCTAGATGGATAAATAACAAAAATATGTATTTTTGACCATGTTTTGCATTTTACACACTTCTGCAATGTAATAGTCACTGTACACTTTAGTTTATCTCGCCTTATTTGACATTTATTATCCATGTATGCACATTTAACTAGAAGTCACTGAGAGTGCAGCTCTTCTCCAGACAATCTGAAAAGAATACTGATTTACTTTTTATTTAATCACATGTAAGTAGTGCCAGTATCCTATTGGAATTGGTTGAAATATCATAATTTGCCTGTGAAATCTTCAGTTAAAGACAAAAATGTGTCTTGAGACCTTTAAATACACGTTTGTCATGGTCATAAAAATTCTAAAATTCTTAAAATTCACAGCGGGCTGTCGACTCGACACAATCCCTGACATGTTGACTTACCATTAAGAATCACAGGCAGTGAAATATAGAGAGCTTTAAATCTGGAGAAAACAGAGCGCTGGTTTTGGATCAGTGCAGTTGGTTGGATTGGTCTTATCATGGCTGGAGTAACTCATTATTTCACCCTGGAGGTAAAAGATGAGCGGTCACCTTTAAGTGCCCATAAAGTGTACTGCACACAACAGACTATACATGGTAGCTTCTGTGGCTGCCGCTATTATCAGTATGGTTTCATATTGTTCAGCGTAGGATGCCTATTTTCTAACTCTCAATTAACATATTATTATATCTACTCTTATCATGATGGCCCACTGACTGATGCAGACATAAAGGACAAAGCTTATCAACATGTACATATTCACTGGGCAAAATAAGAAAATTACTGCTGGCAGTGGGTTTTTTTTTTACTGGCACCTGAAGACTGAAGATAAACTTCTTTGTTCTTCACAAAGTTGTCATAATGATTAGGATGACAGCTCTTAAGATAGGTGATTAAATGCTGAAGGAATGTGGTTTGGCTCTTTGCATCACCAACTCAGAGCAATTATTGCAAACAACTTTGCATTTTTGTTTTGGACACTTAAAATGTGTCACATGCATAATTAAAGCGTCGTTTTATCGGCTTGTTATATCAGCAGAAATGTTCATTTTGGGCCGATCATATTTCATGTTCATGTTACAGTCTTCATTGGCAGATACTGATGATGTGCCCATATTATTGTGCATCCCCTATTTCAGTGTGTAAAATATCAGGAGAAAGTGAAAAATGTCCAACACAAGTGTCTAGCACAAGTTCAAATTTAGTCCAAAACCTAAATGAGCAAAGATTCCCATTTGAGAGAAATGTCTGGCATTTTTGTTTGATAAATGACTCAATTATCAAAATAGTTTGTTGTGTCTATAGTCCAGAGGTTTTCTGAGTCTGACGCTGTGGGCCATCCCACAGACGAACCTCGGAAAAAGGCGCCCACACGCTTTTATTTGCTTGGTTTCTCTCAATTCCTGGATGGATCATGATTGTGTTATTTGATCCCACAGACACTCAACAGTTGGGCCAAGACGGCCTGATATTGCTGTTTGACACAACTTCAGACTGCACCAAAGTTATTTAAAAAGTTCTGTCCAAATGCCTTCACTAGTTTCTGACTCTGGGAAAGTGAGAAAAAACATTTAAAAAAATCCCAATACTGTATCTCTGAATTGTCCCTTTAAACCAAATCAGACACATTTAGGTTATTCTGGCTGATCTCTTTTTGATAACTGATGTAATACTTTTTCACGTCCTTCTACTGAGCCTCCCATGAAACTGTTGGGAGCCCCTCTGGGGAGGCCCGCCTTCCACCGTGAAAAACCCTGATATAGTCTATTGAAATCATTTAAGCATTAATGTCCCAGATACAATCATTTCTTTTATTCTGGACTCTGGCCTTCTTAGTTTGTTGTATTCGATTTTATCACAAAATTATTTAAAAACATGTTCCATGTAAACAAAATAAGTGAAAAATAGAGGCCTTGAAATTAGACTTTGACACAAAACTACACTGTAATGTAATTGTCACTGTACACTTTAGTTTAACCCACCATTGTTAGCATTTATAAACAGTATATACACATTTAATAATTAGTTTATACACTATAATGTAGTTGTAAGCAGATTTAAGTATTTATTAACATATTTGTTAACAACTATAACTGATACCAATAATAGGGAGTAAAAAAAAATTGATTTACTGGCCAGTATTCTTTATACAGAATAAAGAATATATACATAAACGCACATTTTTTTGCAGTGATTGCTCAAAAATGGTTAACACTTGTGACAAAGATATATAATGAAGGCAGGATATTTTACAGTTTAACAATAATCATTATTCTCCAAAATGATGTCACAGCACTGAAACAGTCAACTTTCACTGGTGTTTTTAGTAATTATAAATAACTATAAATAGAAAAACAGAAATCTAGAAAAATGGGCAAAATATAGAAGAATGATCAAATACACAGAATATAAATAAAAAAAATGCTGCATCATAATCTTTTTTTAAAACAAGTTTGCATATAGGTGCAACAACATATATTGGTACAGATATAGATATAGATAAAATGAGGTGTTTCTACACAGAAGTTCTTCAAAATAAAAACTTGAAATGGCATATCTTTATAACAACAATATAGCATGTTAGAAACTATTTATTACATGTTAATATAGTTTACTTTTTCATGCTGATAGGGGAAGTTGAAGTACAGTTTTACCTAAAACTTATTTGCACTTCAGCAAACCAGCAGTCACACGCAGAGAAAAAGGGGCTTTGGTGCTGCAGATTTGTTGATTTTAATCTTTGGCTTGTGTGTGTTTGTTTTTATTTTCAAAATAAGTCTCTTGCTGTGTTATAATGCGGACTACATGTCTGGATAAATAGGGTCAGACTGGCCTGATGGAAGTCTTTTTTTTTTTTTTTTATCACAACGTGATTTTTGGATCTGTGCAGTGTTTTTTTGACATCAGACTGCTGCAGTGAATTTCCATGAAGCATGAGGCGCACGTCCACCCTGTTGTTTACCTGTACAAATGACTGCGGATGTTTGGGCTGATATATATAATAAAAACAAGTGGAAATCAGCTGCAGTGCTCTTTAGGGGCCAGAGCTACGGGTTACTGTATCTTGATCTTGGCTGCATGAGGAGGAGGAGGAGGAGGAGGTGGAGGAGGGTGGATAGGATGTGACACCGCCTTGCGTTGATGACGCTTGCCATCGGGAGACATTTGGACAGGCTGTGTAACCCATATACCGAGCAACAAATGGTGCTGGAGACCTGATGCTGGAGTTAGGAGCATGTTTGCGCGGCGTTAATGATCCTCTGCAGGCGCTGCAGCGGGAGGACGGACGGCGCGGTGTCATCTGTTGATCGGATTGGAGACAATTAAAGCGCATTAACATCATGAGCCGCCGCGGTCAGACCTCCAGGTAGGTGCCTACCGAGAGGAGAAACAATAACAAGCCGCCGCAGAGAGCTTCTTTGCAGCTGCACGGAGAGGGCAGGGGGGGCTCTCGGCATCACCGCGGTGTTTATCCGCTGCAGGTATGGGGGACCTATTGGTATGCAGATGGAGACTTCAGAGGTTGCCAGGAGACCCGATTCTGCTGCTGGTGCTGATGCTGCTGCTGCATCCATCCGCGCCTCTCTGTGCCTTATTTTCCCCGTAATTGCAGGCTACAGGCCTGCACCCATCAATGGCGGGGTGATGATGTGGTATTCAGCCGTCAGCGTGTCGCTTCTGCTGCTTCAATTAAAACCATTTCCAGAAAAAAAAACAAAAAAACATCAGCGCTGCAGCTCCATCCGCTCATACCAGAATACACACACACTCATGTTTGGCTGCAGTCAGACTGGATCCCACTTGTTGGGCCTGTGAAGTCACATCACTGCTTCTCTGTGGCTGTCAGACCATCATCTTGTTTAGTTATTATGAGTATGTTGATGTCAAAGAGACACACAGCAGTCTGCCTCTGCAGGGAGCGGACAAAATAATCCAAACAGCTCAGGAAAAAGGACTTAAAGCAACTTCAGTACAACTAGGGATGTAACGATAGCAAAAACTCAAGGTGCAATAACATCTCGATAAAAAGCCCACAATACAATATGTCATGATATTAAAAACACTCCTTCTTGAGAATAAAAAGGTTTAGTACCCTAAAGACCACTCACTTCCTGGTTTCAAAAAAGTGAGATGCTCAAGCACTGATAAACTTTATATTTTTTAATACATAGAGTGCCAACACCATAACATCATACCCCTTCCGGTGGACCACCATGGAACCTGATTTGGGAAAAAATATGATCTGCAGTCTATGATGAGAAATCATTTTTTTTATCCCTGTTTGAATTGTGCCACGAATCACACATGATGTTTGTCAATTAAAAAGATATTTTTCCAAGTCAAGACAGTCGCAGTTTGTCGTAAAACTGTTGAAATATCAGACTGTGAAGGTACGTAATTACAAAGACCACACACCCAGAAGTCATGTCTGTGACATCACGATGTTCTCCCTCCAAAAGCCAACGTTAGCTGCTGAAGCACAAAAAAGCACAAAACACAAAACTAAACTACGACAAACTAACCACAAACTGAGACTTTCTTGACTTGTAAAATTATGTTTTAAATCGACAAACAACATGTGTGTAACTCGTGGCACAGTTCAAATGGAAGATTCCAAAATTAATTTGTCTCTGGAAAATAGACTTGTCACCGCTGTGGCAGTGATTAAACCTTTATGTGACACATTCAGGAAGACATTCCACACACATACACACACATAGTGTTTTCGTCTCTTTGAATTGTTCATTTATTGGATAGTGTTGATCTTAATTCAGCAAATTACCTCTAGTTGTTACATCTATCCCCAGCTAGTGTTACAGTTCACTCCAGCTGTGGGGTAGGTTGTAACAAAGGAACTATTTGTATCTGACACTAACTCACATAATCTGTGATTGTGTAGTAGATGTCCAACTGAATTTTATTTGTAGAAGACAAATATAGGTACTGTGTTTCAAAGTTTGAGAGATCTATCATAAACAACCGAGTTACCAGTGTTGAACCAAAAGTGTTACTACCACCCCAGGTCTCCCCTACAGCATTTTGTGTTCATTAAAAAAATTCCTCCTAGTTTAAAGTGCTCCTGATTCTGTTCTGTAATAAAATAAAATAAGAGTAGCCAGCTATGACCTAATCATGTGCAAACAACTGTCATGAATTGTTTTTGACAAGGAAGGTTTGAATTATGTTTGTGCAACTGCAAAACAAAAACAATGCATCACTCAGTAGAAGTCCTTTATAAAATAAAGTAAAATAAAACAATTAACCATGTAATATCATGATAGATATCGTCACAGTACAATATTCATTATATTATCACGTTCCTAGCTGCTGCACGACACATGCGGCTGTTTTTTTAGGGCGGATGCCAATTAGTGGCATTTGTCAGCTGCAGAAGAGGGCTGCTAATCAGCATGTTGAAGTGTGAGTTTTTAAAAGCAACATCACACAATTAACAGCTCCGGAGAGGCCGAATCATGTGCAGGTGCACTGGTTTAAAAAAAGAAAAGAAAAGAAAGAAAAAGGCAAATATCAAAGAGAGAGGTTTCAGAAATTCATCTAATCAATTAATTAATCTGTTGATCGTTCTTAAATTATTTTGTCCATAAAGGTTAGAAAATAGGAAAAATATTCATCACAGTATTTGGAAACACTTTATTTGAGGGTGTGTGTGTAAAACTGGTATTAAACCCGTCATGAACATGAAGGATTCTGTATAAAAGTGTCATTCAGTCAGTTATGTCATTTTTAATGTAAATGTGACATTGATTGGGAGCCTTAACCCTGACTTTGCATCGACCCAATGACAGTTAAAGACATATAATTCATAATTACTCATAAAGACTCCTTCATGTTCGTGACGGGTTATGACAGTGTCATGTCACTCTCATGCACACCCCTTCAAACAAAGTGTTAGCCTATTTTTTTGTGATGCAAATGACTCATTTTGTTCAGTCAACAGTCAAAATCAAAAAGTTTACAACAGAAAAACAGGACTTTTTATGAAAATGAAAGCAGTGAACATTTGACATTTTTTCTTGAATTTGCTTGAGCTTTGATAAATTAATAATTTATCAGAACTGTTGTTGTCATCTGTTGACTCATCAATTGATGAATCTATTCAGCACTGAAACAGAGAACAGCGTCAACAGATGAACAGAGATCACAAGTTTAAATCAAATCACTGCCATGTGTGACCTACATACCGTTTACCGCGGTGGTTCTCAACCTAGTGGTCGTGACCCCCAGTGGGTCACAAGATAAATCTCAGAGGTCATGGGAGGATTAATTGGATAGAAATGAGGGGAAAAAAATGTTCTACTGCATATATTTATGCTAATTTTTTTGTGATTTTGCTTCTCCGGGTGCGAGAAATGATCCTCATGAGAAAATCAATCATGAACATGCAGAGGAAAAACTCTAGTATTTTGCAGAACTTATAGATATGTGAGAACTGTGATGAGGGATACTGCTTTGTTTGTTAGGAGGTTTGGAAGAGAAAAGTAGTATACAGTATGTAGGTGGTGACCAATGCTGCTAATAATACCTTAAATAACCCACATTTCCTACAGTGCTTGTTGTTATTTAATTCAAAGTAAAAGCTGATTGCCATTAAGGGGATAGTTTGGATTATTTGAAGTGTGGTTGTATGAGGTAATTATCCATAGTTAGTTTATTTCATGCTCCCAATTTGGAGAAGCAGTGCGGGTATCTGTGAAGGAACCTAAGCACCGAACTGCTGTGAGTCTGCAGCAAAAATGTATTTTATACACCTAAAATAAGGCCTACCTGAAAAAGTCAACATCACTTTAAGTGTACACTATATTTACAGTATTTTTACTGCTTTATTTCGGTGTCAGACAGCCTGTTCCTATAGGAAACTGTTTTTATAAAAGCCAAATATTGCTCTCTCCAAACCAACCAAACTCCACTGGCAAAATCAATAATTTTATCTTGCAGAACCTGGGAGCCGCTGGTCTACCGCTGCCTTGATCAGTTAGTTGCTTGTGTTATTGTGTGACTTTGGTGAATCTGAACTAACTTTTAAAACACCAAAGTCACACAATAACGCAAACAAACTAGCTGATTGAGGCAGTGGTAGACAAGCAACTGCAAGGTGAAATTACTGCTTTTGTTAAAGGAGTTTGGTGGCTTTGGAGACAGTGGTATTTGACTTATAGTACAACAGTGGAGCCCCGTCTAAAAAGTCTGTCTGATAGCAAAGTAAAACAGTGAAAATATTCTAAATATAGCAGACACTTAAACTGATATTGATTTTCTTAGGTTGCTAAAAGATGTTTTGCTGCTGACCCTGGCCACAGCAGGACATTAATTACCACCGACCGCCATCTCCTGTAGTTAATACACTGACTATGACCTCATACAACCTCACCTCAAAAAACCCAAACTGTCAAGTTAGTCTTATTTTGTAAACATGATTTAAGAAGCGAGCTGTCCATGGTGCTGAAATCTGAGTCTCAGGAGGGAGCCGTGCAGAGCTCCTCATGCTGAACATGTGCGGGGTTTATCAGTGTTGAACATGAGTGACGTCTGTGGTGCTCGCAGGTGTGTTTTGCAGCTGGAGCTCACTTCTGAGGGGCTGCGAGAGCTGTTTGCACCCTCATATCACCGCCTGCCAGCGTCCCCCACCTGCCTGTGTGTCCCTGACATACATTTACTGTCATTTCTGACTTCGACGTAAGCTCTTAACTCGTCTTTGGGAGTCAATCTGCTTAAGGATATCTGTCAAGTCATGCACGTGCTCGGAGTGGTGATTAGGCAACATGTTTCCTGCTTGTTGAAACACTCACCTGACTGAAAACAAGCTGCTGCCATGTACTGCAGGCATATGTCTACACTCTTAGAAAAAAACGGTTCCAAAAGGGTTTTTCCTGATGGGCTGAGGTTCTATCTAGAACCATTTGCTTCTGAAGAACACTTTTATGAAGAAAGAGTTCGTCAAGGGGTTCTTTGTCAGACCCATTAAGACTGATTTTCATCTAAAAATCCCTCTTGAAAGAAAGAGTTCTTTAAGAATTGTTGAAATCCTGTAACTCGTTCATCAAGGGTTCTTTGTACCAAAATATAAAAGGATTTTCAGTAGAACCCTCAGAATAGCTTCTAGATAAAACCCTTGGAAGACAAAAAAACCTTTGGATTATAAACAGGTTCTCGGTAGAACCCCCGCCACATAGGTTCTGGTAGAACATAAAATAAATTGGAATATAAAAGGGTTCTCATAGGTTCCCCATGGGTGGGTACCAGGAAAATCTTTAGAATATAAAAAGGTTCTCGGTAGAACTACAGTGTGAGTTCTAGGTAAAATGTTAGGAATATAGAAAAGGGGTTTTGGTAGAACATAAAATAAATTGGAATATAAAAGGGTTCTCAGTAGAACTCCATGGGTTGGAATATAAAAGGGTACTTGGTGATCATAGATCCCCCATGGGTGGGTACCAGGTAAATCTTTGGAATGTAAAAAGGTTCTCAGTAGAACCTCTGTGTGGGTTCTAGGTAAAATGTTGGGAATAGAAAAGGGGTTTTGGTAGAACATAAAGACTTTGGAATATAAAAGGGTTCTTGTAGAACCCTAGGTGGTGGGTACTAGGTAAATCTTTAGAATATAAAAAGGTTCTCGGTAGAACCCCTGTGTTGGCTCAAGGTAAAATATTTAGAATACAAAAGGCTTTTCGGTAGAGCATAAAACCTTTAAAAGGATTCTCATTCTGGGTGGGTTCTTGTTAGCACTCAGAAGGTAAAAATCCTCTTGGTGGAACCCCCAGAGAGGGGTTTCGTGGGTTCTACGTATAACCCTTTTTGTTGAGTTTTTGGTAGAATCTCCAAAAATGGAACCTTAATAAAAGGTTCTACAGGAATCAAGAGTTCTCCCATGGGGACAAGCTGAAGAACCCTTTATTTCTCAGTGTGTAGCCATATGTGTGTTTATTTTGAATAGGGGGTTAGTTAGGTAGCACTATCACTCTTAATAGGGATCAGCAGCTTTGGGGTGAGCGGGCCTGGCAGGAGCTGCTTACCGGAAGCTGGTCACGCGCCATATGTTTGCATGTAGGCTGTCACCACTGCCCTCAACTGCCTCAACCCCAACCATTCCAACCGGTTTCTCCGGCTTACCGTGGCTTTAGCATCTGTGCGGTAAATGTAGGGCATAGCTGTTTGCTGTTTGTCCGCCCGGTGGTTTAAACCAGCGAGCCCAAGCTGTGACTTTTAGTTGTGTTGGTCTGCTGCGCCGTGGCAACATCTCTGCATGTCCACCATGAGGCTGAGGTCCAGGAGTAGGGAGAGGAGGGACAGACAAAGAGAGGAAGAGGTAGGAAAAGTGTTTTTTAACAGGGGGTGAAGCATTTATTTTGGCGTGAAGAACACAGCGGCGTGTTTGTCAGTATGTTTGTCCTGTGATTCATGTTTGATTTTGAGCTTTTCATTTAGATGCTATTAGGATGTTTCTCACAGAAATTGGAACAGTGTAAATATTGGCAAAGTAAACATTAACTAGGTTTGGAAATATTTAAATAGCTGAGATGTGTTGGATGTGACACAAATGTTGACAAAACAAGGCTTATTTTCTGCTTTTATTTCAGTGCACTGGTTAGAAAAAAAAAAGAAGTTTTGCTGAATATAGGGCTGAATAATTAATTGAAATATTGTGGTCTGAAAATAACACTTATTTTCATTGTCGATTATTATTTTATCATTTAATCGATTGGTTGTTTGTCCATAAAATCAGAAAAAGGTCATAAGGGAGTAAAAACACAAGAAAATCAGCTAGAGCGAGAGAATTTTGACGTTTTTCTTTAAAAAAAAATACTCAAACCAATTAATAAATTATCAAAACAGTGCAATATCCAAATCACAGGACCTGCAGTTTTTTTAAGGAAGGTTAAATGTGTCACAACATGTGAAATGAAGCATTGATCCCCCGACCTGCAAATCATTTTCTCCAGACATGAGGAAATATGGATGTTTGTTACAGACCCCAGCAAAAATCACATAATCATCTTTTCTTTTTAAATTTCTGCAAAAATTATCATTCCCTCTAAAATTGTGACTCATACTTCAGCATCTGCAACAATGATTGCAATCTGTTTTTCTTTTTTTTTTTTGCACATTGTTCAGCTCTACTCAATGTAAACTGTGTCTTGCAGGTGAAATTTGAGGAGAGTGAAATGATCCCGAAATCAGGAAAATCTCCAGCAGACTCGAGGAAAAGTGTCGGCATCCATGAGTTTGCAGCACTTGCCAGATCCTCCTTAAATGGTAAAAACATTTTTACTTATTGTGCTTAGTGTGCTCTAATTAAAGGGTAACTAATTTTTAACCTGGACCCTATTTTCCCATGTTTTTGTGTCTGAGTGAAAAATAGAGACAACAATTTTTGAAATTGGTCCAGTAGTAAAACTAAGTCCCCTAAAAGTTCTTGTGTCAGAAAAGATTGTGGAAAGGATCACTAACTTTTTTTAAACAGTATGATTCTTTTTGATTAACCAGAAATAACAGTTTTATTGCTCTTGCAAAACTAACCAAACTCCCTTTACAAAACTGTGATTTTAAAATTGTCTGTCATCTTCAGTCAAACTCGGCAGAAACAAAATAAAACTCATCAAAAATGTCTTGACTCATTTGTTTACTGCTCCAACAATCATAAATTCTGGGTGTTTCTTTGAAATAAACAAAGCTACGTGTTAAAATGTGCTGGTTTTACATGCCGTTTCTCTCGGCTGCTTCTCCGATGTCAGCTGTTTGTGGTTAAATAAAAAGTTCTCTTAAAAAAAGGTCTACCTCTTTAGTGATCCCGCACATAATGTTGTCACAGACTTAGAACAACAATCTGAGCCCGTCAGTGGCAAAAACAACTTTTAGTGGACGGTGCTCAGTTGCCTGGAGGGATTACGTTTTAGCTTAGTTTTGCTTTCAGCAGCTGCAGAGCTCTCCCTCAATACTGGACCAGTTTCAAAAATTGTTGTCCCCATAAGTCCCTTAGACACAAAAACATGGGAAAACAAGGTCCAGGTTCAGGTACCCTTTAAATGTCTTAAATTTTCTCATCACAGCTTCAGACGCTGACGTCCACCTCTCCCTCTGTGTCCAGGTATCTCTCAGGCGGTGAGGGACCATGTGACCAAGCCCACCTCCCTGGCTCAGGGCCGGGTCGCCCACCTCATTGAGTGGAAAGGCTGGCCCAAACCTGCGGACCCGCCGCCGGCCGCCCACTCCTTCAGCTCCTACTGCCACCTGACTGAAGGAGAGAAGGAGGCTCGGTTTGCTGCAGGTATTGATATCTGTGACCTTTCAGCCAAGGATATGTTTTGTCTAACTAGCTGGTGTCCTCTTACTTAGCTCGGTTTAGCTCCAGCATCCCCTCCTGGCTGGCTCCCACCTTCTGTCATGCGCCTAATCCCCCTAAAACTCCTGTATGTCAGCGGTTGGCCCCGCCCACTGCGCCGTCTCTTGGGTGACGGCTTGTCTTGGCAGCAGATGGTGTCCTATTAGACACTCTCCCAGAACACTTCACTGCCCACCAATGGTACATCAGCTCCTGTTGTTTTGCTGTGACTCATCCTCTCTGGCGCCGGTGACATCGGCGTGGTTTGATCAAGAGAATGAGAGCGAGGGGGGAGGGAAGTAGGGTACATGCTGGAGTGAGTGTGCATCATGAACAGTATAAAGTCTGCTGTGTGTCTTTTTTCTTCACATCCGAGATAAAGACACTTTTTCTTGCATTTCAAAAAAGACAAGGAGAGCTGGAACAATCAGTCGACAGCAACTACTTTGATAATCAATGAAAGTCCAGGTCACATTTTCTGCACCTATTTAACAATATATGTCAAAAAAAAAAAAAAGACAAAACATCAATTTCTTCTGTTCTTATATCAAAATCTAATCATGTTTTCTTCCTGTAAAACAACGTATACTTATGAAGACATGAACCAACCAATTATATTATGAAAATACTGACAGGCACACTTTTCGACAACAGCTAGATAGCTAGCTAGATAGATAGATAGATAGATATACATGCTTGGAAGGGGAGGGTGAGGCAAGGGGTATTCAGTTGGTAGCAATCTGCACTCTCACTGCAAAATGCCACTAAATCATACACACTGGTCGTTCAGGGTGTCACAAACCCCAAAAAGTTGCTGCATTAATATATTGGACGTGTGTGCTCCTGCTATTGTAGGAGTGGCTGAGCAGTTTGCCATTGCTGAGGCTAAGCTACGTGCTTGGGCGTCCATGGATGATGACGAGGAGGAAGACTCCAATGATGAGGACTCCAACACCAACGGACAGACTCGCACCTTCTCCTCCCAGAGCTCAGGTATCCACAATCACCGCCATTTTGTTCATCTTCAACTCATTTCACTCATCATTGTAATTTTTGCATCATCACTGACAAAACCCCTCATCTTCCCATCCCCTCCCCCAATTATCCATCCATCCTCAGGTGTTCTGACTTTGTGCTCCTCCCTCAGACGCCGCCACATCCAATCCTGGCACAGGAGCGCCGAGCCAGCCTGAGGTTGATGGTGGCGAGGAGGCTCCGCCCTCTGACAGTCCCCTGGGCTCCAGCAGCGGCAGCCTGCTCTGTGGCAGGCCTGCGTCTCATAATGACCCACATTCATCCCAGACCAATTCACCTACTTTACCCAGCGACTGCATGAGCCCCTTCCTGGAGGAGGAGGAGGAGGAGGAGGAGGAGGAGGAGGAGGAGGAGGAGGAGGAAGAAGAGGAGGAGAGGCTGGATGGTAACGAGGAGCAGCTGGTTCCTTTGCAGGAGCAGCACAGCGAGGTCTGCGTCCACAACAAGCCCGAGTGGAGGCCTCGAGCCAGGAGCAGCAGGTTCGACTCCTGCTACTCCACCTCCCACTCCGAGTCTCCTGGAGAGGAGGACGAGGAGGACGAAGAGGAGGAAGGCAGTGTGTTTCATGAGGTCCGAGTGTGGCACTGCAGCCCACGGAGCTTCTTCTCTGACCGGCACTCCTCTGGAGTGGCGTCCTTTGATGAGGAGGAAGAGAGGGATGAAGTAGAAGAGAAGAAGGAGGAGAAAGAGTTTTTGATGTGATGTGTTGTCCATCTTTATGTCTCTTTGAGTCCGTGTTGATTCTGGATATGACATAATCTATTCTGCTTTCACTGTTAACCTCCTCCCGCCTCCTCCTCCTCTTCCTCCTGTCCTCCCTCTGTTCATCTCATCTCCACTCGCTGCCTTCTGTCTCTCATCCTACAGGCCTTTCATGCACTGATCTCACCGTTTATCGCTGCTGTAAACAGTATATATATTTATTTATTTACTGGAGAGTTCAACCAGAATGTAAAGCTGTTGTTCAAACTGAGTTTTGTACATTTTTGTGAAGAGTCATGTGTTGCTATTGCATTGGTTTTCTATGGATATTTTGTAGTGTTGTTTTTTCTGGGTCATGCTGTGTCATGTGGGTTGGGCGATGTTTGATACTGAATGTCTGAATGTCCTACATATATAAATATGAGTTTTTTTGAAAAGAGATTTTGTCTTTTTTTCTCCCGCACACCAACACAAACTTTACATATGACATGTCGGGAATCACTATAATGTAATGATCAACCCTATTTCTTCACTTGTTCCGCCAATTTCAAAAACAAAAAAAAAACAAAAAACAAAAAAAAGTGAAAAAGTTTAAATATTCTATTCTACCCCTTGCTGGGGACCCCCTACATCCCAAACAAGGACCCCTGTTGATCCGTCTTTGAAAAGAAAACAAAATTTGACAGATGTTTAAAAGATGTTGATGTGGGACGTGTAAAAGTGACACTCACATGTTAAGTTAGCTAATGTGAGCAAAATGCTAACTAGCTAGCTAACATCAATCATTATCTCATCTACATCAATTGTTAGCTAGCTTGTTATCTAGTGTTTTGCTGACATTCGCTAACTTGTTCATAGATGTGACTTCCTGTATACATGTGGTGCTGGAATAACCAGAAAAATTTGCTCTTGATGTGGAAAATTCACACGAACACCTGTTCAACTCAGAGGTGGTAAATTTTGTTGATGTCATATATGCAGAAACATGGTGAACAAGAGTAAACGTTGCATTTGCTGCACATCAATGTTTTCATCAGTTGTAGTTTGTAACATGATATTTGGTTGTAACTATTAGTTTCTGTCCACATAGCTCGAACAAGATAAGTAGGAGTGTCATGATTCTCCAAATCCACCATTCAGTTTTGACTTTGGATGTTAAGGTCACAATACTGTTCAAATCTGATAATTAATTGATAATTAATAAATTATTAAATTAATCACCAGCTATTTAGATAATTGATGAATTGTTGCAGTAATTTTTTAAAAAAAGTCAAAATTCTCTCAGTGCAGCTTCTTAAATTTAAATGTTTTCTGGTTTCTTTACTCCTTTATGATATTAAACTGAATATTTTTTGATTGTGGGCAAAACAAGACCGTTGAGGACGCTTCAGGAAACACTGATCTCTCTCTCTCTCTCTCTCTCTATATATATATATATATATATATATATATATATAAAACATATATGTATATATATATATATATATTTACATATATGTTGGGTTTTTTTTACAATTTTCTGATATTTTATAGGCAAAATTATTAATCAGTTAATCAAGAAAATAACTAATTGATCAGTTGACTATTGAAATAATCGTTAGTTGCAGCCCTATTTTAACCAAATCAATTTTCAGTTGAAACATTTGTTTTCTTTGCACTGATGGTTATGTCGTTGTTAGACTATAGAGTTTTGATTTGTAATGATTGACAGATCGCTGGTTTTAAGACCTGACAACTGTCTAAGTCCATGTGGTAACAAGTGTGATATAACTACCATAGTTTTTTTATGCCACAAGAAGGCCGTATGGTTGAATTTAAGTAATTTATTTAAAATATAAAAACAAAAGACTAACCTATTTCACCAGTCAGCTGGGAGACTCACTAATTCTGCCTTTGATTTCAATTACTGAAATTAAAAGCTCAGTTCCGTCGATTTTTGAATTAATATTTAAAATGTGACACCCCTATGGATTAGTTAGAAAAGTTGTTTATTAGCATTATCCACAATAAAAAAAGTCAGGTAAAGCAAAATTTGAATGTACTGATACAGCGTCCATGTTGTTTCCTAACTCAGCAAATGATCCATCCGAGGAGCATGTGAATGCAGCGTGAATGTGGCCTTTAGAGGAAAAGAGAAAAACTGGACGGGTCAGTTACATGCCTTTGCCGTGATGCAAATATCACAATGTTAGGATATCAAGACTATTTTGATAAATTTCCCAATCCTATGAGTAAAAAAACACAACTGTCAAACTTATCTTTTAAAGGTGTTTTTCTTTTTCAATTTAATCATTCACTCATGTACAAAAACAATTTCATGTCCTCTGAAAAATAACAATGGCTGTTCTGATCTCAAATGCATAATTCTCCTATGTACAATAGCATGTACGTACAGTAGATCTCATCCGTGTATGTTCATATGTACAAAGCATATACAGGCCAGTGCCATATAAAGGGAGATACTACAGACTTATTGCTTAACTAGATACGCTGCGAATTAGCTTATACACTCTCTACATTTAACTCCTTATACGTTATCTTATATGGCGAGCACTACTTCACATTCTATATGCAAACGGAAGGTTAAGACGTTAATAAATCGTTGCACAAATGTTAATACACAGACAAAAAAAATGAGCTGCGGTGATATCACATAAGATTGAAATATGGCTCAAAAATTGTCGCATGAAGCTAAAATACTTACATCCATTTGTAACAAGGACTCTCACACACACACTTTGCTCTACGACAGTTTTTGGAACTTGTGAGTTATCGCTGTGCTTCATACAGTAGTTACATTTCTCGACATTGCATTAGAGGCCAGGCTGGATTAAGATACGTGTAACATATCACGGTGTTAATATCTACAGGCCGCATACATGTGTGCGTATAACTGTGAGTGTGCGTGTGTCTGTGTGTGTGTGTGTTTGTGTGCTCTGTACAACAGCCAGTATCTTCCTTTCACTCGCAGCTCAAGTGTTGTTCCTCTAACATGCTAGAAACACATTAAAACACAGTAAATTCACATAGCAGAAACATGTGGAGGCAGTTCAAGTGACAAGACTGACACATCGTCTACATTGCCCTTATTGAATCAGCCCCTATAAAGCCAAACAAGGCTACATGTGCAGTAAATTATACTCATGGTAATTACAATGTGCTTCATCATTATTTGGAGCCCTGTATACTAAGCTTGATGGACCTTTGGAAGCTGCCTTTGTCGTCGTTTTTTACAGTAGATCCCAGCTGGATTGGGGAGGTTTCGGGGGCTGATGTGGACAACAACATTTGGTGGTAAAATAAAATAGGAAAGAGTGAAGTTGCACTTTATTTTACAGTACACTAATATGATGCGACAAGCCATATTTTGTATTAAATTAGACAAAAACTAGAAATTATGTTTTTTATTAGACAGCAAACAAACACAACTATACCCTAATTCAACACCATTCACCCAACAGTACACTAATGAGACATAACAAGCCACACTTTGTGTTAGATGAAAAATAGAGATTATATGCTATCAGACCCTTATTAGACCTTATTAGAACGTAAAATGGGACACGAAGAACTGTACTGTAAACCAAAGTGTTTTATTTTCCACTGTTAGACATCCAGTTAGACCTCTCCAGTAGATTTCACTTTAGTGTACAGTACAGTCTATTGTAATGTCTCCCTAATTAAAAATAAGACACTTTAGTTTGCAGTGCAGTTCTGTTGTAATGTGTGCCTGATTACCTTCTAACAAAGTCTAATAAGGGTCTAGAAGTGGGGAATAATACACTTTGTTAGCTCAGAGTAAAGTTCTGTGGAAACATATCCCTTATTAGAAATAATAACATTTAATGAATCCTCTACTAAAGTCTAATGTGGGTCGAACAGTGAGAAACAATACACTTTAGTTTACAGCAAGTCAAGCCAAGTTTTATTTGTACAACCCAAAATCACAATTTGCCTCAGGGGACTTTACAGTCTGTACAGTGTGCAACACCCCCTGTCCTGTAAACCCTCAAAAGAGTAAGGAAAACACCTAAAACCCTTTACAGTACAGATCAATTGTTATGTGGTTCTAATAAAGAACCCATTTTTTCTAGTCTTCATCTAATCTGATACAAAGTACGGCTTGTCAGGTCTTACTGGTGTACCGTTTAGGCGTCTGATTTGGGAATAGCTGTGTTTGTTTACTGACTAATAAAGAACATTTTATTTCTAGTTTTTGTCTAATTAAATACGGCCTGTTATATCTTATTCATCTACTATAAAATAAAGTGTGACTGATACAGATGATGACACGTAACTGCTGAGTGTTGTAAACAATGAAATATGGACAAACTGTTGATGACGCTGTTGCTATTAAATCACCTTTTACTGCATTATTACTGTAAATTTATTGCATATCAGCCAACATATAACCAACACTGCTGTATATTAATATTATTAGCCATTAACTCTGACCCTCTGATGTATTGGTCCAGTGCTAGTGAATAAATAGGTAGTAGTTTGAATTCATAATTTCATGTGCTCATGAGAATCATTTTCCATGTCTTTGTTCTTCTGTGCTTTCTTCTCTATTGTTTGTTCCTTTTATTTTGGCCCTCTGTTATTTGTATGTGACTTATTTCCCTCCTTGTGATGTCTGAAGTCATGTTTACAGGATGTTAGTTTGGCGTGAAGACTCAAATTATGTTAAAGAGTCTGGACCAGATCTGAGTATGGCAAGGAAAAATGTCAAAAAGTGTCTCTCTCGCACACGCACGCACGCACACACACGCACGCACGCACACACACACACACACACACACACACACACACACACACACACACACACACACACACATTTAAAAGATGAAGCTGGCGATATTTTATATTTTTCTTACTGTCAACAAATCCCATGAAAAAATCAAAATTTGCGTTTGCTATAATTTATTCCACTGTGATATAAAATTCTTAAAAATGCATAAATGAGCCTCATATGTAGTTGCAGTGGTTGACATATATTTCACCTGTTTGAGCAACTTTTGCTAAAAATGCCAGTTAAAAAAAGTAAAAAAAAAATAAAAGTCTTAAACCACAGATGAAAACAGTCACAAACAAATTATTGTTTGAGTGACAACCTTCAGCGCCCATCTAAGCTCTAAAAAACATTCTTAACACTGATCTGCCTTTGCAGGTTTTTCCAAATTATTTTCAGGAAATGTTGATTTTCAGGAAAGGAGTTCTGATGAAAATGCATTGGTATTTTGATATTTGCTTGTTAAAAAAAGGCCCTTGTTAATTCCTGAAAGCCCCACAAGAGAGAAGTGGGTAGATATTAAAAAAAAAAAAAACACTTATGTTATGGTAAAGATTACTTTTTCTCGCTGTTTCACAGAAATGTGTTCATTAAGTTCTGGACCAAGTGGATGAAATATGTAAAGCCCTTACAGCCAGATTTTGTGGATAAATTGAATGAACGACCCTGTAACATTGTTTTATTCTAGCAAACGTCATTAATTTTTTTTTTCCATTTAGTAGATGTTCTCAAGCTTTCGATTAAATCACATTACCAGAACTTGCTTAGTTGTCATAAAATTGACTTTCAAAGGTCATTCTTAAAAATACCGTTTCAGCAGTTTCAGTTCAACTTTTAAGCTAACATGTCTTTAAAGTGCTCTGCCCACCTGCCACTAGCTGGGGCTGCTGCCTGCCTCCGTTACGACTGTGCTAAAGTCTGGATGTAAACCAGTGAGCCGGAAAGTGGGACAAAGATGACATCTCCTTAAACCAGCGTGGTTTGGATGTAGCCTGTGATAGAACACAGACACTCATAGCAATATGCATTCAGCACAGACATGTGGACGATAAACTGCAAGGAGAGCAGGCTGCTGGTGCTAGCACTACTACTATTAGCCAACCAGTAGGCTTGTGATGCATGGATCGCAATTAGAACTGCAGATCAGATGATTGGATGCACTACAAGTGGGAAATAGGGTGCGCCTCCCCAAAGAGAGAGAGAGAGAGAGAGAGAGAGAGACTGTGTGCACATTTATGCATGAGGCACAGCAGCACAACTTTGATTATTTAACTCTGTGTCCTCTGTGTCCTGACAAGGTTGTGACTACAGTGTTTAATTTAGCTGTTTAATGTCCCACAATATTTTCTGCAGTGACATCACTGCACGCAGGGAGAAGAAACTGAAAGCAGCCTCTAATCATTATAATCAAGCATTAAAGAAAACACTGTGACATCAATAAAACACAAAATAAAGAAATCACCTGGAAAGCTTGCACCACTCAACACAATTTAAAAGGTAATATAGCCTACAGAAATGGGTGGAGGTGCAGGTTCGGGTCTCCACATCGCAGAAAATAATACGTTCAGGTAGATAATGTATACATGCAGATTCAGAGAGCCCATGTGCACATCACTACCGCAGATGCTGAGATCCTGCTCAGTCTGAACTACAACAACTAATACAATAGTTTAAATTTCTTTTAAATAGACAGGGATGTTAGCTGTTAGGAACATCCCTAGTGACCTCACTTCTTTTTATCTCCACAACCTCAGATTATCTGTGAATTCTCCTTTAAAGATTTGTTATCAACCGGAATGAGACACAGACAGGGGAGTGAAGAGAGGAACTGTGATGAGACAACCTCTAACAGTTTTTGGTCTTTTCATGGGATTTGTTGACAATAAATAAAAACATAGAATAAAACCAGCTTCATCCATTACTACACGTTGTATCCAGGCATCTGCACAGTAACACAATACTAAAATGTCACATCTACTCGTGCTCACTTTCACTCACTCACTCACGCCACAACAACGTTAGAAACACGGGTATCTAGGCTGGACTCGGAGGTGAGAGTGACCTCTACAAATGTAAGAAACGTCAACATTCATGAGGCGACAGTATGGATCCCCTCTCATCATTCTGATTGGTCCTCAGTGTGGGCGGGGCTACCCTCTCCCTCAGGTTCTGATAGGTCCTTGTTCAGAGACGGACTCTGACCCTGCTCCTCTTGCGGCTCCGGTTCGTCCGGCTCTGGAGTGTGGTTGGGGGGGTCATAGTCACAGGCCAGCTCTGACTCCTCAGTGTGGGAGGGGCTGCAGTCAAAAGTAAACTCCGATTGGTCCTCGGTGAACGATGGGCTTTCCTGGAGCACCGACTCCGACGATGCGTTTGTGATATCGCCGGGGCTGGTTTCAAACTGCAAATTGGATTGTTCCGAGAAGTTGACCGGGATCTCTTTGTACGCGAGATCTGGCTGGTCCTCCACGTTGGGACGGTTGGGTTCCCGTGGCAACGAGAGCCCCCTGTGGCGGATGCACAGCTTGTGTAGTTCTGTTACCTCAGATACGCTTGTGCTGTTCCCACAGTCACGGAAACTGGCCAAAGGGGGGCGCACTTTTACTCCAGTCACTGTCACCGAGCCCTCGATGGCCTTACGCAGCTGCAGACACAGAGCCGCAGCCAGCAGGAAACAAGAGAAGAGCCAGTGGAAGTAAGAAAAGAGGTAAACAAAGAGAAAAAGGAAGCATTAATGATCTTATTCAGAACACACTCACATATTAGAAGCTGTTACCAGGGTTCCTACACATTTTTCATTTCAAAATTTCAGACTTTTCAGATCATATTTAACATCTGAGTACAAATATCTAAATGCTTATTATGTAAATGGTAAATGGTTTAAAAAAAATCCAACACTCCTGAGCAGAAAGTTGCACGACGTTCCTCAAATTTCGTCAACAGATTGAATAAATAAAATTTGTTATTTGTGGTGCTATGTATATACACAATTCAAAGATATTCCTGTTTTTTTCTCTTGCAGTGGTTAATATTTTGGCTGTGCTGGCTGCCTGCTCCAAACACCATGAAAAACACTGCTGATATGGTCAATTTATTTTTAGAAATTCAGAATTTCATATTTTAGAAGACAGAATAGAGGCATTTGTCTGGAAACAGGTATTTTTCCATACTCTCTTTTCTTTTTTCTAGGAACCCTGCATTATAATGGAGGGAACGACACACACGCTCACCTCTTTGAGAGAGACCACTCCCACCAGACGTCCCATGCTGGTCACATAGGCGTGATCCAAACCCAGCAGAGAGAAGATGGTGTGGGTCTGCGGAGGAGGAGAGATGGGTCACGGCCTGCATACACACTCAGAGAGGGAGTTCATTTGCATTTTGGATCACAGTTGTGGAAATTATTATTCCAGGATCTGACAACAGGTTATTTTTGCCTTTCTGGTGGTGTGTCACATCAGGAAAACTACACCTTGAACAAACTCTCTTTGTATTGATGGTGGCTCCATCCTTTTCCTTCCCAGATGGAAGAAAAGAGACTGAGTGTCGGTGTGTAGGCTACTCCGTGTCAAGATAAATTATATGCCTTGTTAACAGCAAATAAAGTGAGCTGCACAGATGAGTGCTCGCCTGCTCATTCACTCAACTCGAAAAAACAACCTATATTTTATGTTGGCTAATGCATAAAAACAACAATGTGTCAAGTGTTCCACAAAAAGCTTCAACATAATATTTCCATGACCTTATGATATTATAATAGAACAATTCACTTAAAGCATGCCCTGTATGAGGAGCACACTTCCTCGAATATGATCAGAACAGCTGATTTCAGGCACTCGGGGTCAATGATGGTTACGAGGTGTAGCCACGTTCACTACATCATCGACGGGAGATCCCAGCAGACATCGATCTGCGGTTTCAGATAGCTGCAGCTGAACTGTGGGTCAACAAAACACCACAGCAAACATAGTTGAACTTGTCAAAGTGAGAGAAGGCAGATAATTTCAGACACGCTAGTATTTTTTTCAGGACATTATGAAACATCAACATTTGTAGCTTATATAAGAGCAGATGAAGACAGAATTTAATCCATTCACCGCGTGTCTCACGTCTTTGAGAGACTACAAAAAACACGTCACCGTCCAGACTCACAAAGTGCCGAGTATCGCCCTTCTCAGAGCCTCACTGCTTCAACATGCAGACAGATGGAAAGTTTGACAGCTCTAGTTACGGTTGCTAAGCTATGATTGGACAGTTGCTGTTTGGAGGTGGTGCTTCGCAAAGGGTTAATTCGTCAATGCAATCAATGTCATGGGTTCACACAGAGAACAAGCTGCTACTAACAAACCTCCACAAGATCATCTTAAGTGTGGGGGTATTTATTTGTTATGGCTCTCTATAAGCTCTATAAAACAGAAATGTCTTGTCAGAAATGTCTTATCACAGTAAGCAGCATATCTTCTCCAGTGAAAACACAGAAACAGCACCATCCTGTTTACTTTCTGACTGTCAGCGTCCAAGTATGATTTATTAGGATTATCAAAATGTGGAATTTCTGCACCACAACTGTTAATGTAACTTTGTAATGTAATGCAACAAAAGTTTATTACATGTATAAGATTAAATTATTGGTCTGATCCCAGCATTAGTCAAAGAATTGAAACAACATAAGTATCACGCTATAAAGTGGTATTAGCAGCATTTTTCAGAGCATTTTTTGTTAAATATAAATATCGTATGATAAGGAAAATATGCTACCATAGCTAAAATGTATATTTCATTGCACATAGTGTGTTCAGGGTTTCTTGTGAATACTGAACCTTATGTAGAGATGTTTGCTCCACCAGCTGGAAGGGGGCAGGATCAATCTTGCAGTTCTTGAAATCTACCGGCTCGTCGAGCTGCTGCTCCTCCCACTCCGCTATCTGCACCAAGAGGGACAACAAGACACTAAAATCAATAACAAAGTTTGAATTGTATAACTCAGTTTCGGTTATTTTCTGTTATGTGTGGGTCTCACCTCTGAAGGGGTCATGCAGTCCTCCACTTCAGTCGAGTCCTGAAAGACAAAATGGAGTAAGACACGGACTGTCCCTGTATACACACACACACAACGGTTCATATACACAAAGTAAGACTGTACATCAGATCTCCTTAATGTACACTATTAAATATACATAGTGTACCAGCACATACACATTACAAAGGGATCTGTAACCAAATGAATCACTTAAACCTATAGTTTCTGAGGTACAGGTGAGGAAAGGGATTGGTTTATGGGTCAAACAGTGCACCCAGTACCCAGAAACAACAAAACCAGTTACACTTTTAAGAATCAAGCATTTTAAAATAAAACACAAAACAAATTCTCAAAAAGACACAACCACACTGACACACACACACACAGAGAACATTACCAGCAGTTTAGAGTCAAAACTGATGAAACATTTGGATTAAAACTCTGATGTTGTTGAACAGACAATTAAACCTGAACCACTTATTAAACCTTTATCACTTTCTCTCACACACACTTTCTCTCGCTCTCTCTGCAAAGCCACTCTAATGCTTTGGTTGGTGCACCACAAATATTTTGGTCCAGCACTCACTACGTGTGTGTCGCAAGGCAACGGTTACTAAGCAACAGTCTCTAGGCGGCAGACAATCTTACCGCCATGGAGATCCTCACTCGTTTGGGCTTGGGCTTTCTTTTTTCAGGAGGAGCCGGCCCAGCCGGGCTCTTCCAGTCGGGGAGAGAAGGCATCAACACAGCACAACATTAACACAGGATCAGCGAAACTGGACAGTTTTACCCCCTTACATGGAGTCACGGCAACATTGGATCCCAGTCTGACTTCTACAGGGAGAAGTCCCCGTGATGTGAGCACAATGTTGCTGAAAGGGTATAATTACTACACCACAGATGAAGGTGAGGGCACAAGAGAAACCCAATGTTAATACAACATTGGATGGTAGATACACGGCCAGAATAAAGGTTTTTGAACACATTATATTTTAGCATCTTTGTTAAGCAATTTGAGCTCCTAAGTTTTCCCTTAAACATCCCTTTAATTAGCTTTAGGGATTGAAAAAAAAATCATCTTATTCCATACTGTTTGAAAGCATCATTTACTATTAAATCAGCTTATTCCAGCTCTTCATTGAAGCTGCTGTGTATCAGCGGCTCTTAGAGCCTTGTTTTTGGTCTCCAGTGATGGATTTCCATAAAATTTTGTTCAAACATTCATGTCCCTTCTCAGGATGAATCATAATGACTTTGATGATTTTTGACTTTTCATCTAATACCTGGAGTTGCCACAATACAAATATGTCAACACAATATTAGTATGAAAAACAACTCTCACACCTCTTTCGATATCATGGCAAAAGTTAAATAAAAGGCAGAGCCACACTAAACACAATATTTTTTTCCTTTTTTAAAATTAACAACCTACACACATAGTAAAAAGTCACTGATTTTGCTGCAAGCCAAACTTGAACTTGAACTTTTAACTTGAACTTGAACTGAGGTCTTGAATGAACACCTAGCTTTGCTGATTGTAATACTATAAATTACAAGATGCTGTATTGTTTTAAAGGTATTGAAGTCGGTACTTTTGACAACGATCACCAGGCCAAAAAAATTTTTCCAGTACTTTGGGCAATGTTTAAATACCTGGCAAATGTTAACATGCTAACACACTAAACTAAGATGGTGAAAATGATGAACATTATACCTGCTAAACATCAGCATGTTATCTTTGTTACTGGGTGTGTTCCAGTACCCACACTACTGTCATATTTAATATGCCAGAAAAAGATTTAGAATGGCCCGATATATAGTACTGTCAAATGCAGAATACCAAAATTTAATCTTAAAACCTTGTTGTTAATGAAAAAATAAATCACCCTGTATCCTTTTGCTAGAACTGATGATTGACTCAGTATTGTTAAGGATCAATAAAATTTGCAGGACAAGAAGGGTTTAAAGGGCGGATCCATTATTTATTTATTTTTTTTTCTTTTAGGTTTTTACATCATTCTGTAGCTTCCCATTAGTGTCCCTTATGTATTTAAATCCAAACAATTGAATTCTGGTCGAAGTATGTATATTTTAACGTCAAAATGCAAATTTTCCCAAGCACTTTTCAGAACGTATTCCCGTGTGACCTGATGTAGGTTTCTGCATGATGACATCACTGCTTCTTGCTAAAGGCTGATTGGGAGTTTCCATTTAAAACACAGATAGATTCGCTCTTTAAAAAAGTTTTGGCTTGCAGAGGAAGTTTGAGAACAATAAGCTATATGATATTTATACTGAGTAAGATATTTAAACCAAAGCCTCCATGTTTTTATGACTGCATCAATTCATCAAATTGAAATATGTTTCTACATAATTTCCCAAAATTGATTCTGACGTTTGGTATCTTTTCAAACATTGGAATCTCCATTGGAGTTAGAATAAAGTTCTGTGTGTTTGAACAATGTCTGTCTGCACAGCGTGAGCTTCTGACTGACCCACCAGTGCGTCAGCAGAGTTTAAGAGGTTAAAGATAGACAAAACATCGCAACCACACTGCATGACACCATCATGCGTTACGTAAAATGTAACCAAGAACGCTAAAATGTAGGATGTTCAAAAAGCGTTTGACTGGCAGTGAATGTGTAGTGAGGGGGCAATGACTCACAGAAGTTTTGAAACAAAAATCCACGACCACAGCATGAGATCACACAGGAAAACCCTGCTGCCTGCCTGCCTGTGGGTGGATCCTGCCTGTCAGCAGGAGCAGGAGGAGGTGGACTCAGAGAGAGCACACACACCCACGCATACGATACGCGTCACATTCATACTGTACAGTACACTTGCACCCACACATACATTATATCCTTCTCTGTTTCTCACCTCCAGCAGCTCCTTGTCTTGGTCTGCACAGGAGAGGGTCTGAGAGCCTCAGGGAGAAAGAAAAAGTCAATTTCTATTCAATTTGGATTTGAAATGACTTTTTTTTCAATCAGTTTGTTCTCAGTGTCCCACCTCAGTGTTCCTCTGTCTGTGTCAGGGTTCCTTCACATTTTCCGTTTCAAAATTTCATACTTTTCCAAACATCATGGTAGCGTTTCAGGCCATATTTGACATCTAACTTTCTTTTCCCATTTGGAATCCTTAGCCAACCAGGCTTTATAATTGGGATTGTTAAGCCAGTCCTTGTAAAACTTTTACCCATTGTATCTGGTGCAATATTCCACTGTCAAACATCTCTGCCCGAGAGGAACTAAACAAACCGATGCTACTTATAAAAATATTGTTTCCCCTTGACATAATGAATAAAAAGTAAAGATACAAACACATCCTAACAGATACCTTGGTCAGGGGTACTGACTGACCTCGCATGCATGTTTTGGTGGGACTGAAACAGAATGCAAACACATGACCTTTTCACTGTGAGGCGAAAATGCTGCTCACTGCCTGTTTAATAAATGCAAACCAAAAATGAGTTGGAAAAAAATGTAAATAATCTTCACAGCGTCTGTGCAGCCTTGTTCATTCATAGTGTCCATGGAAACAACGAGGAAAGCAGTGAAAAACATTTGGTTTCCTTATGCATTGTGTGTTTCTTTTCTGATCTACTAACTACATCTCTGCATAACTAATAAGGAGGGCTTTCTTCAGGGATTTGGAGCAGCCAGCCAGTGGTGAAAAAGTGGCCAGTAGAGGAATGCAGATGCATCCTCTTCTAGGGAAAAGTTTGGCCATAAAAGCCCAAATTTGGTGACCTCTGGCACTCTTCCATCATATGCTCTGATCTTAATTATTGCATATTTGAATGAGTTTTCCTTCCCAATTGTAAACATGTAGTGAATTATTGTAAAGGAGAATTAAGCTCCTTCTTGCCCACACAGTCTCTAAATACCTATCAATATTTAAAACCACACCTATCCCCGACTGATCAGAACTTTTGTGTTTGCAGTGCATCTTAGAGATGGTTCTGCTGTGAAAAGCTCGATATAAATAAAAAAGACAGAAAAACACTCTGCTTGCTTTAGAAATTCTGAGTTATATATTTTAGAAAACAGAATAAGGGCAGTAGTCTGGAAACACAAACACTTTTCCAACCCATCTTTCCTTTTTTTCCATTCTTATCCAGAACTGGACATAACAAAAATCAAACTCCGGACTCTTCCTTACTGTGTAGAAACCCTGCTGTATGTGTGATTGTGTGTGTGTGCTGGGGTGTAAAGTACATACTATTTGGCGTCTCTGTGTCACTGATGGCGGACACAGTTTTCAAGGCAGATTTCAGAGGAAGCTGAACGTTGGAAACCACCGGGCTGAAGGAGGAAGACTCCTCTGTGGAGATCTACATGGAAAATATATTAACAGAGGAAGCCAGACACAAGCGCACATGCACACATACACAGACACACAAAGCAGAAGACACAGAGAAGACAAATACGAGCACATGCATATAAACAAACAGGACAGCACAGGTAATGGCACAGACGACAGAGACACAGAAAACATGTGTTAATGTAAATATAGAGATAAATCACATTCATACAGTTTGAAACACTTACCACGACAGATGTTCAAAACCTCCATCTGTGCCTTTACCTACTGCTACATGCTTCACACATGCTGTGTCTGATCCACTCTTACTCTACTACTACAACTACCCAACCCAAGCCAGACTTCGCCCCTGCCCAGCCCTGGCGCCCCCGGACGCCTCACACCTGTTGGGTGCTCACCAGGAAGCGGACCGCTTGGCGAGCGTTGGTGTTGGTCGAGGCGTTGACGTGGGTGTGGGCGCAGGGGGAGCTGGGCGTGCTGTCAGTGGTCAGGCTGGGCAGGTGGTCCTGGGTGCCGTTGTCCTGGGCCAGCTGGCGGAGGTACTCCAGCCTCCGCTGGCGGCCCAGCTGAAGAGAGAGCAGAGACTGGAGCTGCAGACGCTCGATGGAGCCCAGCAGGATCATGGAGTCTGAAGGAGGACAGAGAAGGAAATACAGGACAGGAAATGTGTGAGGGAGTGAGATAAAGGTGGAAATGCTGGTAACAAGTCGATGTCAAAAGATGTTTAAACACTGGGGATGCAATTCTTCCAGACCTGACGGGGGCAGCATATACACACAAGTGCTCTAGTCTGTCGTTTAATGCAAAAGGAAGAAGAACGCCTATCAGCTCAACAGCTCTGCCTCAGTTTATTGAAAAGATAAGAGAAAAGAGGCGTGTATGGAAGTACTTTGTGTTCAAGGTGGATCAACGTGGATTCATGAGAAATTCACAACAAACAGTACACAGACAGTGCCATCAAACTTTTCAGACAAAAGGAGGAAACTCTTCAAACTTAGTGAAGTTCATTTTAACGTTACATTTACAACACATCCAAAGTGTTGTCCGTGTTACCCTCATCCTTAAATATATGTTACCACTATTTTGTTCGAGACAGACGGCATCGCTGTGTTGCCAGTTGTGTTCTATGACTTTTGCAACAGCTGCTGTGTGTAGGATGCGCTACAATCCTGACTCCTGTGGATTGTATGGAGAGGGCAGGGACTATTTGCATATTCATGAATCCTTGAATACTACATCAAGGCAAAGTGTAGAGCTATATGTAAGCAATTTTAACAAGGTATTTGAACTCTTTTTGCAATAATGCAAAAAAAACATATTAGACACAATTTATTACTTCTTGCAGAGCATTTTATATTGTTTAAAACATGACTGGAGGTGGACTATAAATAAATTCTGGACTAATGATCTGTAACCATGTCAGTAAATTTAAGTTCTGCTGCAGTCTGAGTGAGCACTCAAAGTTCAGCAGCAGAAATCACTTTTGCACTCCATGTTTTGATTCAACTGTTTGATCATTTTGAAGGATGTGGTGCAAATAAAGGTGTTTCTAGTATTTAAAATAAATGCGGTGGTGGTGTAAAAAGGATCAGTCTTCATTAAGGTAGAATTCATTGCAGGATTGTTGTATTAGACTACATTTTTAGCTACTGTAGGTGGACCCAATGAACTGGCAACTGAGTGCACTGTGGGTTTAAAATCATAATTTTCCTTCTAATAGTTCTTTTAAATAATAAGTGGTGAAGTCATTTCATCTGATTGCAGCACAATGAAACAGTTGAATCCTTCCAAACTGTCAAGCACCACATCAGGTGCAGTTCCTAAATAATAATTTTCCCAATTAGACTATTTTATTTCAACTGCCTCTGTTTTGACAAAAAGTAACTTTTGATAATGTTTAGCTTGTTTTCCTTTAAAAATGGGATTTGTAGAAAAAAAACAGAAACAAAGAAAACAAAGTGTCATTTTTGTTTCCGTATTGAAACACAGGTATTAAATCAACACCAGCATCAAAACATTTTAAACAACACCAGCTCTAGTCCAGGAATATTTCAGAATTGCTGTACTATCATCGAGTTGAACCTTAAGACTTGTTAAGATGGATTCTTCTTCTTCATACCTCGAGATTCTACCAGGGCGAGTGTTTTTAGCTGACCGGTCAGCAGCATCTCCTGCAGGTCTCGATAGGAAGAGTTCAGAGTGATGAAGCGCACATCCCTGACCATGATGTCCTCCACACGGATATTATACTTCCTAAACCACAGCAAAGGGGGATACGAAGATAGAGGTTAAGTGGGAGCAGGGAGATGAGGAAACAAGAAGATGGAGAAGGGAGATTAAAAAGAGGCAAAAATTGAAAACAAATGAGGGCTGAATCACAAAAAAATGAAGAAACAACATCACCACCCTGAGCATTCATTAAAAACAAATGGGGAAAGCGATCACTGCACAGAAAGACTCACTCGTGATGGCCCATGCCCAGTTCAGGCAGATAAGGAAGTTTCTTGATTCGGATGATGGAGTCATACAGTGATGGTTGTAGCGACTGGGCCACAGCGTTGGCCAGGATCACAGCGATCATCACAGGCAGGATGTGGGAGATCTGACCAGTCAGCTCAAACACTATGACCGCCGTGGATACAGTGTGGGTGACTGCTCCAGACAACGCTGCAGCACCTGTGTGGGAGGGAGGAGGATTAAAGAAAAATCATTTCTCTGTCTGGTCTCTTTAAAGCCGTTCACTTACAGCTAATAGAGGAGGATTTAGTGTGTGATCAGGCATTAACGGGAATTAAAAATGAGACTTTTCAATATGCGCAAACTATCTGTGTGTTATTAACCTCCTCAACTCTGCGCTCATGTCTGCAGCCAACATTACTTTATTTCAAAGGCTTTAGCGGGCAGGAAGTGGTACCACATGAAGCAAGACCGCAGGAATACATTAGTACCAGCCATGTCATCCTAGTTTGTCAGGAAGGGGGACTAAATGTTTAAATTTTGGCAAGGAAAAAAACTGGCATGGACATTTTCAAAGGGGTCCCTTCACCTCTAACCTCAATATATCTGAAGGAAACTGGGTTTCCACTTCACAGACAGCACCACTTAATATTAATCCCCTGAACTTTGGGGCAAAAAACAATGAAGCTTTTTGCATGTAGCATTAATGTGATTTTTATTTTTTTTTTCGTCTATTCTGTCTTTAGAGTTTTCAGCATTAGACAGAACATTATGAGCAGCAATAAAACCCATCATTAAACAATACAACAGAGTACAACAGAAACAGCTGTCAGGGGCAGTAAAGACACATATACATAATGTTTCTCAGTTATTCCATAACTTAACAATCTAGTTACTTGTCGGCATCTTGTTTTATGTAAATGATCCACTTTCCCAGTTTTTTAATTTCTAGTCAGTATGTCAGTGTTTCCACTGAACAGATATCCCGGACAGCGTTCTCTCCCTGGAGGCTCTGCTTTATAACAGTTTTTTTGTTTTAGCTTGTTGGTGGATGTAAGCAGGATTTTTGCCAGATATCTCTCCCTCCTTTGTACGCCACCCTCAATGTTCCTTTTGTACATCACAGCACAGTTGTTTGGAAAAGCATATCCCATAATATAATTTAGAGTTGCCTTTACATTATTCTAGTGAGGCTTTAGTTCAGTGCAGCTCCAGAAAACGTGGGTGTGGTTGGCATCCAGGTTGCTGTAGAGCCTCCAACATAGTTACTGGGTCTACAGCTGCCCACATTTGATCTGAGGTGTAATCAAAAACCTAGTGAGGGTCTTCCAACCAAACTCTCATATTTGTGAGTTCAGAGTACTACAGGTTTTATGCCATTCTTTGTCTAAAATTTCCATATTTAGCTCTGATTCCCATTTGTTGTTTTTCTATTTGAATATTTCTGCATAATGGGGTCCCTAAACAGTATTGGACTTGCATAATTTGGGTCTGACCAGAAAGTTGAAACTCTTGTGAATTTAATGAGTGCTGAATTATATTCATGTGTGAGGATGTTAGTGCTCATAATAGCCATTTCGTTAGTAGTGAGACCATTATTTTGAGACCTGAAGCATTCAGAGGATGTATGGGTCTCCCTGCTGTACTGACAATAAGCAATTGTGAGACATTACCAGAACAGAAATGTTCGCCATCCAATCACCAAGAAATACAATTCTTACAGAAATCTCCAAACTTCGAAGGTTTCTGATGCCAAATCACAGCATGATTTTTTTTTCTGTAGTGTTCCTAAAGGTCTTGGTGTCTTAATGTGGCATTTTGCAGGGATTTTTATTAATTCTTGAGTGGTTAAAAATTGATAAATTTTTCACCAAATCTGTACGATAAATGGTATCAATCCAAAAATTACTGCGACAACTTATGAGACGTGATAGAGCATGGGAATGGTCATCATATACTTAAACTCTAAACACTCTTTAAAACCTTAAAAACATTAAAAATTCAAACAGGCACCTAAAGAAAACACAGTGTGTATTATAGATTGATGACTTAGAAAAACTTGACCAAGTGCTGAACTGCATCTTAAATTTATCTTCAGATTCCCAGCTTTCACATCATGTATACCACTTCTGCGTGGCATATATTGTTTACCTCCTATCTCCTCCTAGATAGCCCCTGCGTTCTCCTAAAAAAGACAAAAATGGGTCTATGGTAGGGAGGGAGGGAGTGAAAGAGGGAGTTTACTGCAAGACAGCAAATCCAAACAAGCGTTTCTGCAGGATGTCATTCTAATTCATTACATTTAACGCCATCCTGTCACACTAACCAGTGAGTCATAACCGTGGCAATTTTGTATTGAACAATTTTCTTTTTTACTTCCAATTTTCATCAGTCACGTTCTTTAAGCTGGTGTGAGGTGATAAAAATGGCTGCGGCTTTGCAGCAGTGTCAGTTTCAATCACACAGAAGAGGAAAAGTGAAAAGTGGCCTGAAAATTGGTTATCAAGGCAGGTTCGATACAAAATGGTGAATTTAAGTCCAGTGAGTAAAAAAAGACAGATTTAGATCAACTCACCAACTACGGCATATCCGCCAGGAACTATGGGATACACGCTGCCGTCAGCATGTATGCCATCAGGAAACATTGCCGCCATGATCTCTCCAACAAGTCTGCCAAACGCTGCACCTGTTGGTCAACACAGATAGAGCAAGAAGTTGTCTTAAGGGGCTCCAACCACTGCAGGAGGAACTTAGAAACACAGCAGATTTTATTCACCTATGAGAAAAACTGGCATGAAGGCCCCGCAGGGAACCGGCATGGTGGTCGCCACAGCAGACATCCAGAACTGAAACAGAGAAATCACAACGAATCATTAAAAGGCATCAAAGCCCACACATTTTATAGACATACTGTTTGTCAAAGGCCTACCTTCATGATGATGAAGAGGATGAGTGTGATGAAGACGTTGACCTGGGGGTGTTTCCAGGCGTGGTGGTGGCTGATGTAGTCAAACTCCTCTGCCACGCCCTGACGGCACCAGGTGCGGTTGTCGAACAGCGCAACAAGAGACTCGTGCTGCGTCAGCTGACAAGTCGAGAAAAAAGTTACTTGAATTTCTGTTTCCTATTACGGAACACACAGACCAGCAGAGTAGGAAGACACAATGATCATATCAAGATCAGCAGCAAAGGCTCCATCTACTGGAAATGCTGCATTTAACACTACTAGCTGATATATTTTATTATTATATTGTTGTAGCTTTTCAACATGGAAAAAATGAATAAATAACTACAGGAGACATTCAGTGTTGGATTTGTCATGGATTTATTTTACCACATCTCCAAGAAGAAACAGCACTTTAAGGCTGAAAGAGAAATGATTGCACAAGTTGTAAAGGTACAATGCTAGTGTTAGCATTAGCTCAACGTCTATTTACAGTACTTTTTAGCAGGTGGGAAACAACAGACGAGAACTGTCTTGGTTTTGAGAAGCTGCAGCCACACACTGCAACCTGAACTGTATATTTACTGCCAGTTCGACAACTTAGCGTTAAGTTTAAGATTCTGCTTTGCTATGAGCAGCATCGTCACCTCACCTGTCCTATTCCCCAAAGGAGCTACACTTCACTAATGACAGTATGATTCAATACTGTCATAATTTATATTCTTCACTTCCTAAAGCAAATGGAAAAAAAAAATCTGCAATCAGGGTGAGATCATTTAAACTGCTTTGCAATACTTGCTTCACTTGTTTCAAATGTTTTTGTAGAAACAAGTGTAACTATCTTGATGGCAGTTTAGCAACTTGTCTTTTTCTGTTTTGTGTCAGGATTTTTCCATGAATGTGCATCATTGTGTGGAAACAAAGAAAACAGAGATGTTTCTTTGTAGTTTTGAGAGTCTGAGAGGCTCAAAATGAAACCAAACAGCTTGTTATGCAGGCAAAAACTGTGTGCTCTGCATCTCTGTCTAAAAAAAAAGCCCTCAAACTACGTTTCACTTTGTTGTGTCAGTTGTTAAACTTTTCCAAAGGCAATATGCACTTCATCCGAACCAGAGGCTTACTTCTTTGTTTTATATTTGTACAGTTATTGCAATAGTGCATCTTGCAAGTTTTTATTGTGAAACTCTTAACATTGGCATGGATATAAAACCCAATAAAGATCTGTTGTCTGTTAGTTGCATGTTTGAAAAATGAAGAAAAACATGCTCTTTGGCTGTCACTCTGCAGAGAACACCGTCTTTAAAGTAATCCATGTCAAGAAACAAGTGCACTATTGAACGGTTTATCTTGTCAAACAAGAGGAGCACAAACTGACCCACAACCTGACATCAACTCTCACTTCATTTAAAATCACCATCAATCATCCAGCAGCAGTCAAGGCATGCTTTCATACTTGTCAGACGAGTGTGAAAGCATTTTCTCACCTGTCCAGCCATGAACTGCCCGAAGCCCGGAGGGAACGTGAGCGTGGAGACCAGCAGGGTGACGAGAGCGGGATACACCAGACGCCTGACAGGAAGAGAGGGACTGTGGGGTCATTAATGGGTGTGCCTGTCATACTGTATGTGCATACTTCATTTCTGGGTGGTGAGGAGGGAAGAACTATAAATAGCTCCCTGTGATGTGTGAAACTGACCCAATTCATGCAAAGACTTTACCTAGATTTCCCAGTACTACATTAACACTGTGACATAAGACACCATGATGTTAAATACAAGTTTAGGGGCACATGAGCAGCATTTTGATCTGTCTTGGGTTTATTTACAGCTTGAATGTTTAAAATATATGCAACTTCAATATTTATTGGGATTTCAAAGAAATTATTCAACATTTTGAGGAATCTTCTTTTTCATTTTCTTGCCTAGAGTTAGACGAAAAGATCGATACCACTTTCAATATTTGTCTGTTAAATGTAAAGCTATAGCCAGCAGCAGCCAGTTAGCTTGGCTTAGGATAAAGACTGGAAACACGAGAAAACAGCCAGTCTGACTCTGTCCAAAGGTGATAAAATCCATCTCCCAACACCTCTAAATGTCACTAATTAACACATTATATCTTGTTTGGTTTATTCTTACACAAAACAGAGTGCAACAATGACAAGTTGTGCTTTAAGGGGGTTATATGAGGCTAAAGAAGCCTGGCATTGCCAAAATGATTCACAAATTACATGTGAATTTACATGCAAACCTCTCATTTCATTTTCAAAAGGTGTTATCAATGAGCACAGGCAAAAATGTCTCTGGATGCAATCAGATAGACCCACGACTAATGAGAGCAGCGAAACATTTGATGTAGGATAGTTGGTAAATTAAACTTACCAAATCTGGTCAGAAATCATGATCATGTCATAACTGACCTTGTTTGCAGTTCGAGGCATCTTGTCAACAGTTGCACTGATGTCTCTTTTATAACGGTGGCTCATGCAGGGAAATGCTGTTTGGGCTGTAGGGGAGTTCTTGCTGTAATACCGTGAGCGACCACTGGGGAAATTTGGAAGCAGGACTGAGCAGCAACCCTGTATCCAGGTTGTCTGTTATACAACCACGGTCAAACCTGCCCCATATTTTGTAAATGGTTGTGGTTGTTGCGATTGGACCAAGCAGATCCAAGACAAGCCACTTGAATGCCAGACAATATTATTATTGATTTAAAAAATTTTTGATGAAGATTTGACCCACCCTATTCTGCCTCTGATTGGCTAACTCTGATATTCTTATCCTAATGTTACCCAACAAAAGCAGCGAGTAGTAGTTGTTGATTTGTTGTTAAACTTAAGTTCTTTTTTAAATTTAATTCAAAAGATATATCATGTTAATTTATGTTAGCAGGCTGTTTTTTTGTTTTTTTTTCAGGCTAGCAGTAGTTTCCTGTTTCCAATCTTTATGCTAAGCTAAGATAACCATCTCCTGGCAGTAACTTCACACTTACTGTACAGTCTGGTATAGAAATGCTTTGGATTACTTTGACAGAAATTTAATTACAATATGATGACAATTATTGTGATTATCTTTGCATCACAACTTTGATTTTCACAGAAAAAAAAAGATAAAAATCAAGATGATGTGACATTTAAAGGACAGGATATCTCTGCAGTACTACAGTACTTCATTATAATGCTGTTTTGTCACAGGTTTTTCCTTTATCAAATAGTCACAGCTACTACGATTTTGAAATTTCACAGGATCATATTGTGATATCAATAATATTTTGATGAATTGTGCAGCTGTGGTCTGGTGTTTTCGTCTAACTCCTTGCAAGGAAGCAAGAAATACATTTCCAAAAATGTCGATCTACAAAAGTGTGAAGGTTCAGTGTGACATCAGGCCTCAGATACTCACTTCCTCAGCAGGAACTTGTTAATAGTCTTCTGTTTCCTCATACACTCCACAATCAGCCGGTTCAGGTAGACAAACAGAGCACCACCAAAACCACAGGCGATCCTGCAAACACACAAACAAACACCTGTTCGTTCTGTTCAAGGTGAAACAGAAGAGCATCCTGGGACAAAACACAACCAGTTACACTGAAAAGGAACTACACTGCCCCTGAAATACACCTTTACTGTGCGTAATTAGGCCTTTTGAACTTTTCTGAGGCTCTTTGACGAGAAGCCAACCAATGTTAATTTATTATTTTTCTCTGTGAAAACCTTTTGGCACCAAACAAATCAAATCTGGCACGTGATGATCTGGTCACAGCTTCTATTTGTAATCAGCAGAGTAAAAAGTTAATTTCATGCCCCGTTCAACGAATACAAATCAACCTTCAGACGCTCAACGGGAATGTGACCACGAGGAGGAGACTACAGACAGAGAGCGGCTGAATGAGAGCTTAGATCTCCTCAGTAAATCAGGCGCCAAACTGCTGGGATCAGTTTAATGTGGCGTCCGTCCAGAGAAACCCACTCACCCGAGGATGGCAAACGCTGGCAGCTCCTGAAGGTCAAACGGAAAGTCCAGACGGAAACGGGTTTTAAAGAGAGCAGTGATGGTCTCTGAGGAAAAAGGAAAAGTCAGTTACCAAATTGTACACTCACTTTCGAAAGGGACTGGACTCTGAGAACCAAATAAATGTGTTTCTGCTTACAAACACAAAATCACATTTTGCCAGATCTAATTTTACGAGAGATCCTAGTGTAACATAAACAAACACATCAAAGCACAGGAAAAGTCACACAGAGATAAACAAACACAGGAAACTGTTATAAAAAAAAAAAAAGGTGGAATAAGGACTCTTACCTTCCTCCTGGTTCCACACTGCCAACACTCTGAATATGAAGGCACTGAAGGTGGCGGCAAAGAAGCCCCTCCAGTAGTTTCTCACCGCAAAAAAGGTTGAAGTGACCTCAATACTGAACAGCACCCCTGCACCACACAAACACACACAATCATAACACATGCCTACTTAGAGAATTTATCCAAGAAATGGTTTAAACTTTAGGACTCCACGATATGATTTAAAAAAAAAGTCATACTGCGATTATTTTGACTGAAATTCCAGTTGTGATATGTGATTGGTGGGAATGATCATTTTTTACAGTACAAAGTTGTGAATTGGTTCTAGTTAATAAGCATGAACGTACCAACTGAATTTCATGGCAATTGTTCCAGTCCATTTAGGCATTTTTACATAACGAACGTTTGTCCCGGGGAGGAGAGTTCTACAGAAAAGGTCACTAAAATCTACAATGGGATTCATTAATGTTAACAGCACCGTTTTCAAGGTCAAGTTTTCAGTCTTGGCTTTTAAACCATCACAAGAAGTTATTAAAGTGCTCAGACAAAAAGAGTAAATTTTAACATGTTGTGAGCAACATCTGCAGAATATGTGATTGGAAAAATACAGAATGACTGCAGTGAGGAACTTGTGGTTTTTGTCAATTATGAGTCATCATTAGAAGATCACAAATTAGTTTGTTATCTAAATATTTTGATCTGGATCGAAGTTTGGACCTGACAGTGGCACTAAAGGAAAGGTCAAAAGGTCACAAAAGAACATCAAGATTCATCCCTTGGAGACCACGAATATCTAAAGCACAGCAGTTAGTTTTGGTTTTTTTTGGCGACTTGGCGGCAGCAGAAACAAGCTGTGAACACAATATTGACATCGATCTCAGAACCCATCTATCATCTCATCTCTATCATCCCAGCTATCATCTTATGACGATTAAGTCTCTGGGGGTGTTTTTCAGGGCTTGTAGTGTAGCCAGGACATCCGAAAAGCATTTATCTGATTAGCAATTTGAGACACAAGGATGGTGTAATGGAGGTTGTCTCTACAGATAATCTGCATATGAAAGCAGATAAATTGAAATAAGATAATAAAAAGCTAAATTGCCATCCATTGCATTCCACCTCTTTTGCTCTCCACAGACTGTTCACATGTATGCAGTCAAAGTTTGATATGATACTTCTTAGCAAACAGTTGATTATTAAAACATCCATCAGTTATGGAGCTACGTTAGTATTCAGCTGGAGTCGTGTTTGTGTCCACATGATGAATGTAAATCCAATATTCACTCTTTGCTCTGTTTGCCAACTTCACCAACTCTTGAGGGAAATATCTGACTCCTAAGCTGCTAAAAGCTCCATTTATGTTCACCAGCGGGTTGCTAACTGTGTCTGTTTGCTGAGTAGGTTGCATATAGCCAGTTTTTAAAGCCTTTTATTGAAGTGTTGGTCAAGTGAAAGTTTTTTGCCCTGACAGTGGTGCTAGTGGAAAGGTGACATGTTCACCACCTTAAAAAATGTGACACATTCTTTCACATGAATACTTGGGCCAGATTTAATGTTGTTACTCTGAGATGCAGCATGTTGCTCTGAATCAAAGACTTAGATGGACGGACTGACCAAGACTGGCACTTGCTCTCCTACCAGCGGGGTAAATGTTCTCCTCATCTAATTATCTCCTGTAATTATCTAACCATAATTAGATACCGTTCAATCAAAGGCTGCAGCCATGTTGTCTTACCTCCAATAGGGGCAGCGAAGCAGCAGCCCACACCCACCGCACAGGCGGCCGAAAGCATCTCTGTGTTCCTCAGCTCGTTCTGTCCGACAAGAATCAGATATACACACAGATAGACACCCACACACACACACACACACACACACAGAGCCGTGCATTCAAGCAAACACACACACACACTCAAATCCCAACAGGTGCACAGTACATGTACGTGCAAATGCCACAAACACACAATACACAACAGAAGCATTTCTCATGAAAAATCACCAGCTGTTTACAAATGCAACAGTTTTACAGTAAAGCTGTTGCTGTATCTTTTCACATTCGATCAGATTATATATATGAGTGATGGGATGTTGGAGGCCATAATTGAAAACCCAGGACTGAGTGCAGAAATCATGGAATGAGATGTTTGTATAGAAGCAAAAGGCAGCAGCACAGATCGATGCCGCGCTGCGACGGTTCACTGAGCAGAATCAAACGGCGCGGACAAATGGAAAAGCATCAATCTATCTCAGCTTCTGAAATGGACAGCATGGATTATTAATGTTGATGGAATTGGCAATAAAGAAACTATCTGGCTCGTGCATTCATACCTTGCTTCCCTCAAAGGGCTCTTCCTTTAGCAGTGAAAGTGAAAGAAAAAGACAGAAATAAGTGTGAGCGCGGTCTGTGTAAGTGTAGAGGTTACCTTTTTATTCCTGCGCCTGGAAGACATCCAACTTATTATCCAAACCACACAAAACCAAATAAGCAGAGAATGAGCTTCAGCAAACACAGTCCTGATCCCACAGGGGACTGAATTAACATTTTCCCAGACTGATTATGTGTAACGGCTGCACGGTCGACCCCTGGACTATTTCAGTCTTTCTAACTGTGCTGACAGGAGTTTGTATTCCTCCACATCACTGCAGTCTATCTCCCTTTGTACTGATGGTGCTGCTGGTGCTGCTGGTGCATGGAGGAGAAGAACAGCACAATGTCCGGTGCAGACATACGGTAGTCAGAAGCCCAGGTTGTGGTTGCACATGAGTGGAGGTGAGAGTGTGTCCTGGGGAACGGCAGAAAAGTCAAAGAAACATCAAAGACTTTTTAAAGCGAAGTTAATTGTGATTGTGTGTTTTTCTTGCAGCTTCACAACCTAAGAGGAGACACAAAGATCAAGAAAATCCTCCCATGTGGCTAAATCCTGCCCATCCTCACTTCTTTACAGCAACTATTTAGGCAGATTTACGTTAAGTCTAAGGGTTTAAGGAAAACTTGATCAAAACATTTCATCATAGAAGAAGGATAAAATAAAGATAAGTTAAAGGTGTGGTATGCCTTTCTAATCCAATACACCTTTTGATAAATTCAGTGAATATCTCCTCACAGTCTGCTCGCTGTCTGCTCTGCATGTGCAATAAAAATAAATCTGATGTTTCTACACAGCCTTGGTTCCACAAATGGGAAACAAAAAGTGTCTCACACAACAGTTTTCCAGGCAATCAGTAACAGGTTGCATTGCTGCTTGTGCGCAAGACATGGGGAAGGGGAGGGGGAGGAGAGATGGATGGTAAATCTTCTGCAGGAGCACTGAAGGGAGAGATATATTTGTTTGGCTGTTGAGTTTAAATATGAACAATCCTCCCGAATCGCATACCCCACCTTTAATTAAGAAAGATTTAGAGACATAATCTCTCAAGGTCCTTAAAGCTTTAATAACTCAAACAACAAGTTTGAATGTGTCCATCAGTGTGTCTGTGAGTCTCACCATGAATATCCCACCGAAAAGAGCCGCCATGAGTTTGCTCAGGAGGGCGGCACACAGACTGGCAACATGCACGAAGGGTCCCTGAGAGAGAGGATGGAGAAAGACGAGGATGTTAGTCGACTGAAAGCACATTTTTATCACTGAGCGGAGCATGATGCACTCAGGTTCAGGGGCATTATTCAAAAACCTTGTGTGATTAAACCCTCCTCAGATTCAAACAACTTTATAACCCCCCAAATGGGACATGCAAGCATTATTAGCAGTAAATCACTTTTTTTATTTTCCCAGCCATGACTTTAATGAGATCCGAAGAAGCGAGATTATAATATCCTCCCAACAGGAAACTTCAAAACTGTCAAGCAATCCGTCATGCGCACTTCGAGGACTATGACGGGAGGAGATGAAGGCAAAAATAAACCCTCTACCTCCTTCCCCAGAGGCATCCCGCTGCCCAGAGCACAAGTCAGACCAATGACTTTGGCTACGAAGGTCTTAAAAGTGAGGTACTCCTTCAGGACCACCCCCCTCAGGATGGTCTTCATCTCAGGAATACCTGAACCTGGAAATGAGAAGAAAGAGACGCCAGGAGGGATGATGGAGTGGAGAGAAAAGGTGAGTTGAAAGAAAGCAATTACAGAGAAACAGGGATGAAGAGAATAAATGACGAGCGGGGGGGTGGGGTGGGTGAGGGGGAAGAGCTGATTGATATTCATATAGTTTCTGTATGCACATCGCATCAGAGGTGTATTTATGGATTTCTTGCAGACGTGACCACTGAGAGACATGTCCTTGGAGGCCCTATGGTACATTTTGGGGGCAATTACATTATTCAAACACAGAAATGTGACCCTGAATTATAGATACAAATACATATGTTTGTGCATAAATTGCATAAAAGTGTGTAAAAGTGTGTGTGAGCGTGTGTGTGTGTCTTACCCACAGCCTGAGGTGCCAGTATCTGTGTGAACCCTGCTGAGAAAGTGATGAGCACCACAGGGTAGGTGACCCAGGCGATGTACTGCAGAAGCAGGTTACTGTCCAGTCCGCCGTACATCCACTTCTGTGCTGCACACACACACACACACACACAAATGCACACACACACACACACACACACACATACACACACACACACAGACACACACGTAACTTCATCTCAGTATAATGCAGTAGAAAACTAAAGCCTTTAATGATAAGTTTCCCATCTATCAGGATTTTTCAGCTGTGAGCAGATTCAGCTGATTCTTCCTCTTCATTATCTCCCTTTGACCTTCTGTCCGTGTTTCTTTTCCCACCTCGGCCTTATTCATGCATTTTTCTTTATCTTTCAGCCGTTCGGTGGCCTCCTCCTCCTCATTCATCATTTAGCTCTCTTACTATCAAATTTACCATTTCATAAAATACAATAGAGGAAGCATTTCTTGGATCTAAGGGAAATGAATAAATGTATTATTTCCTCTCAATTTGTGCCCTCTGTCCACATTATGCATACATTTTTTTTTTTCACTTTCCATAGTGCAGAGGTTCTCCATTTTTTCTCAGCCAAGGACCCCTTACAAAATAGAAAATATACCCTCATGCATGTACCTTGAAATAATTTGATGATTTTTATATTTCTAATCAGTTATGTGAGACAACAACACAAGAGAAATATATTGGAAAGATATTAGATACTTGTTAAAAATATTTGTACCATGGCAACACAGACTACACATGTAGAGAGAGACATTTCTTACCATTAATGAGTGACGTGTGCCTGACTGGCAGGAGGAAGACTTATAAATATATATTTATTAAGAGTTATAGATGGTTCAATTAGATAGGAATCTATTAACTATTTTAGTTAAGTAAAATTAAAATATTTTTTGAACTATGAAGCTATTATAATAAATATATAAATATATTTTTTCTGTACCGTGATATTTTAAATGACAGAATCACGTTATGAAGCAGGATTAGTTTGTACACAATGAAGAAACAAGGCGTACAAATCTCACGAGAGTTTCACAATAGTCTCGACCCATGTTACTACTGCAGCTGGTCGAGCTGGAGATAGTTTTAACTATTCTACAAACCGACCTCTCTTCAGGAGCAAGCTTGCCAGGATACATCCTGTTCCTGATGCTGCCAGGCTCTCGCCACCCTCTGTGAAATGCCCGGGTTATGCCTGACGTTGGTACAGTTTTGGTCTTTATTTTGGATTTTCTTAAATTTAGTCAGTCAGACGCTACAGCCTTTTCATCGCTTATCTTATTTTTAATTATTTAATTGGAAATCAGCTGCAGGTGCTGGTTTAGAGATGTGATGGTACATTTAAAGCTTGAGAAAATGAAATACCCACTACGGGACCCACACAGGGATTTAATAGGGTCTGGGAGCCATTTTTGAGTTTCAGGCTAGAGATCCTAAAACACGGGACTATGATTTAATTGACTAATAATCTCTGAAATAACTTTGCTTTATTTGCTCTTTTTATCATTGTTGTTTTTAATTTCTCTATATCTTATGGATGTCATTTATGGTCTCGTTGGTTCTATGTTTTTGCATTTAAAAAGCCAATAAAAAGATCTGAATTACAGCTATTCTACAAACAGATTTAGTGGTTTCAGCCTAGAGGACGAGCCCCACCAGAGGGTCATAAGATAAATCTGAAGGGACAACACATAATAATTGGGGTAGAAAAGAAGAAAGAAAAACCTCCATAACACAGCCACTTTATTAGGAACACCTGTTCAACTGCTCGTTCATGCAAATATCTAATCAACCAATCACATGGCAGCAACTCAATGCTGTTCAAGAAGACCCGCTGACTCAATCCAGGGCGACAGCAGCAGAAGATCACACCGGCTGACACTCCTGTCAACTAAGAACAAGAAACTGAGGCTACAGTTCACACAGGCTCAACAAAATTGGACAACAGAAGACTGGAAAAAAAGGTTGCCTGGTCTGATGAGTCTTGATTTCTGCTGCGACATTCAGATGATGGGGTCAGAATTTGGCATAAACAACATGAAAGCATGGATCCATCCTGCCTTGTATCAACGGTTCAGGCTGCTGGTGGTGTAATGGTGTGGGGGATATTTTCTTGCTACACTTTGGACCCCTTAGTACCAAAACAGCACCATTTAAACACCACAGCCTACCTGAATATTGTTGCTGACCATGTCCATCCCTTTATGACCACAGTGTACACATCCTCTGATGGCTACGTCCAGCAGGATAACAAAGCTCAGATCATCTCAAACTGGTTTCTTGAACATGACATTGAGTTCACTGTAGTCCAGTGGCCTCCACAGTCACCACATCTCAATCCAATAGAGCACCTCTGGGATGTGGTGGAACGGGATTCACATCATGGATGTGCATCCGACAAATCTGCAGCAACTGTGTGATGCTCTCAAGTCAATATGGACCAAAATCTCTGAGGAATGTTTCCAGCACCCTGTTGAATCTATGACATGAAGAATTAAGGCAGTTCTGAAGGCAAAAGGGGGTCCAACCCTCTACTAGCAAGGTGTACCTAATAAAGTGGCTGGTGAGTGTTTACTCATGGGTGTTAATTCATTAAGGTGACTGGGTTACTGCCAGGGGTGGGAGGTGTGGGTTAGTACTGTGTATTTGTTTGCATATGTTTATTAACTATATTAAAATAAATTTTAAAAAGTTGATAACAAACAAAATATGAGAAAAGACGTGAGAAAGAGAGAATATTTTTTTAAAACAAAATGTAAAAGAAGTGTCTATATGGGAATGTACCTGTTATTAAATTTTCTTTATAGTTAAATTAGTTTTGAAAAACAAAAATAAGCAACTGGTGAGTAAATTCCAGTGTTAAGACCGGCGAATTTGACACTTTGTGGGGTACAAATCGTATTTATTGACCCATTAAACATTAATGAAAGCCACTTTGTTAGCTTCTGTTCGAAATCAATATAACTCTGTGGCAGAATGATGGTCAATTTGTATTAATATTTTACCATCTACTTTCATTCCATACTTGACAATTCATCATAAAGCACGTCTCCTTATGGATTAATGCTTTTACAACTCTGCCAGAACACACCATTATTCACTGTCCATCTATCTATTTGTCTTTGCGACTCTTTCCTCTCCCCGTCTGGCTCTCTGTCTCTGTCTGGCGCTCTGTCTCTTTCCTACCTTCTTGGCAGAAGGCGATGGCGTAGTCCATGACCCAGCTGACCAGCGCCATGAGCAGACCCAGCAGAATGAGGAAGATCCAGTCCTCCCCCACCCGTGAGATCAGGAACTTCTGGCAGCGAGATGCACACACTGAGGACACGGGGACAGAAAAAGAAAATCTCTGAAATGAATCTTCACGGCATGAAGAGGGATAACTGTTGGTGTGAGACTGAAAAGAAGCAGCAGTGACAGAAAGGAAGGAAAAGACAGAAGTGAATACGTGACAGCAGAGACGAGGAAGGAAGGATTTAGACCAGGGAAGCCAAGTCAACTGCTCTCAAAAGGATAAACGCAGCACTTTTGTCTTTGCTCCCATTTTTCATTAGTTAAAGTAAAACATCTAAGACTTTTTCTATGCAGACTACAGGCTTTTAGTCACAAATTTATTAAAATCCATGTTTGTCAGCACTTCTCCTTTGCCAAGATATTGCATCCATGACTTTGCCCTCCTGGGGAAAATGGTACGTGCAGTCCTATGTGAAATAGCCACAGTTCAGTTCGTAATAAATGTCTTTTTTTTTCAAGAACAAACTGCACATTTTAGAGTGGTATTTTACTGTGACCAGTCCAAGAGACATCTGTGCAACAATCATGCTGTTTATATGTCACACCAGTCAGGAGGATCAATCTATCATATCTTGATAAAGGAGAACTGCTCTCTGATACAAATATTGAGCAAAAACAAAAGTGTTTATATTTTCAGTGAGTGTATATTTCATACACAAAAGTCATTCAAAGTGCTTCATATACTTCAATGCATTGAATATATTTAACAGAAAATTACATGTAATAAGAAAATACATACAATACAAATAATACTGAAACACAAATCTAAAATTTCAACCTCTGTCTATTTAAACAGACAGTTCATCCAAAAATCACAAAAACATATTTTATCCCAGGCCTCTAGTACTATTTACCTGTCTAGATTTTTTTGTTTGTTTTAGCTGCAGTGTTTTGGAGATATCAGCTGTACAGATGTCCGCCTTCTCTCCAGTATATTTAAGCCAATAAAATGTATAACAGGCAGAAATCTCTACAGACGACATCTCCAAAGCCAGTAAAGATGGAGAAATACCACCACAGGCCAGAGGAAAAATATGCATTTTTGAATTTGGGGTGAACTGTTCCTTTAAAGTGCACATCATCCAGAGATTCTCTGCACATTTTAAAAGTCAATAAAAAACAAAGAAAACACACAATATTGCATCTTAAGTATATATATACACAGGTAATAATGTGAATATGACGACATGTTTGAGAGCTTTTATAACCATAACATGGCTGAGGTGGTGACTAGTCATAGAGGAAAAATGGTAAAAACAAAACAAAAAAGTGTTTTCAGCCTGGATTTGAACGCATCAACAGAGCTCGCCTCCTGAATGTGCAGTGCTAGATTATTCCAAGTGAATTACTCCAATAGAAGCGGAGCCCAGTGGCTGAGTTCGTATGAAATCGTGGAACAGTTAAGTAAGCGGCATCAAGGGAGCATGAAGGTAATGACGGAGTATATGGAGAAATAAGGCTGGAAATATATGAGGGAGCCAGACCATTTAAAGCTTTATAGGTAGGAGCCGATGCAGAAACATCGGTACCAGTGTTATATGATCCAACTTTATAAATCCTGTGATGACTTTGGCAGCTGCTTTCTGGACCAGTTGGGGACTTTTTGGTGCTGTCTTTGGTAGGCCAGAGAAAAGTGCATTACAGTGGTCTATTCTAGAGGTTATGAAGGCATGCATGAGATTTTTAGCATTCGATTTTGATAAAAATGGGTCGCATTTAGGTCAAAGAAGACTGTTTGTGTCATTTACTTAATGTGTGGCTCAAATATAAGAGAAGAATCAAATACTGTGCAGACTTCGAGGTTAACATACATATCTGTAAAAAGTGACGTGAATCTAATTGGACCAACGAATTCTGGCCAAAATAGGTTACCATGCAAGGGTTAGTATAATTTAACAATAAACACAGATTTCACCACGCAGTGATAGCTCTACATTTAATATTGGCAGTAAAATTAGACCAGTGTAGGCAGCGTTACAACAAACAGGACTGTGTGGGAATACTGGATTTGAACTATCTTTTTCTTCGATGTACAGCTGTCACATATTTAATTAAGTGGATTAGCCAAAAGGAACATAAGTATGTGGTTATCTGTAAATGATGTATCAATTTTATTGCCACAATTATTACTTTATCTATTATATATATGAACTGAGGCGTATTACTTTTATGATATAAAATGCATGTTTTGTGATGATTTTGTCCCTGTCACTCATCTCTGGTGCCAAGTGGAAAATAATGAGTGCTTTTAAGTGCACCTTCATTCAATAAAGTGTTGTTTTTATTGTTACTTCACTTGGCTGTTGGCTGAGCTCGCTGTGCAGAATGATTTATGTGTAGAGTTTTACACTGCAAGGCTGTTTTCACATGAGACGAGAAAGTTTCACTGTGTTTCACTCACCGAATATTTGAGTTTAACACGTGCACATAGATGCTCAAACTGTACACTGAGAACAGACTTTTCAGTGAGATTGTGTCAAACAGTTGAACTTGTGCAATGTGGCAGGAGGGGTAGATGTATTTTTTTTTTAAACAAATTTTAACCATTACATAGATTTTTTTTTGTGGGAAAATCACATTTCGAATAGTAACACAATGATATTTATCATGTCTGAGGATTTGTCTCTGTTTTTTCAGTGTTACTTGATCCCTAAAATATTTAATTACAGACAGAAATGCCTCTTAACAGGTATGAGTATTTGATATCTGTGAGTACTTTAAGGTATACTAGTCCATATTGGCTGCGTCTGAAATTCCATACTTCCATGCTACTTAGTACGCTAAAACAGAATGTGAGATTTTTTAGTATATCTGAGACCTTAGTATGAAACCACCAGTATGCAGGTGCACACATAAAATGACCGTATTTAAACCCTGCACGCTACGTCAGCATTAATATCCCACAATGCAACAGAGTGGTGACGACGACGACAACAACACAACAGACAAAGGAGGACAGTGACCATGACATTTATGTAAGTAAAGTTTCACTTTGCTAGACTGGATATATAAATCAGTTATCTGCTGGCACAGGTTACCACGGTTACGTGTCTCCAAACAACAAGGAGGCTTTCGGGAAGTGACGTGATTCACTCTGAACAGTGCATCCGAAAATATACACACAAACATATTATTTACACAAAAGTATGTTAGAACACATTTTGGGCATGTAGTGCATAATATGTGATTTCAGACACAGAAGCTTGTATTAAACTACAGTTCCCTTGTATTCTTGTCAAAGGAAACGCAGCACAAAGGCAACAAAGTTTTATTAAGACACTTGCATTTCAATGCCAGCTGTGCTTTCATCAGAGTGGACTTATTTTAAGTAAGTAATAAGTAATAATAGGTAAAATGTATTCTCTTTAACAAGAGTATCCCACCCTTGAGAGCACTGGACAGGCCTGCAGTCCTTGTGAATCAGCTGAAGCACGTACCTTGTATTCCATATATTTGCCTAATATGACAATCTTATGCCTAATATGTGAGGTTATCTAATAAATTGTGCCTAATATTTGTTGATGCTTTATGTAATGCTTAGTATGAAATTTGTATTTTTTTTTTTTCTAGATATTTTTCTAAATATTTAGTGATTGACTATTTGCAACAGGTGGGGTTCATCAGATGGATGGGTATGGGTATTTAAGATGGCATCTATATATATCATTAGTCTGAGGGGGAGCCAGTGTGCTCAAATTATCACTTGCATAATAAATCTTTGTAACTGGAGCTCCTGGGTCCACACATCTGTTTGTTTCAACTTGAAAACCTCACCAAACACAAATAATTACTCAAAGAAGAGTATTTTTATTTCTGAAAACATGTCTGGAGAGGATCCTTACGACTCACTCAAAGCAGGGCATAAAACTTTTCACCCTGGATTTAAATGTAGTTTTATATCCTCTGGATGACCACTGCCAGATTGCCAAGAGGTTTTATGTGGTAAAATGGTAAAAAATTAACATCTACTGTATTTTATTCGAGTCTAGCAACATCATTCTGAATTACAGAACAGAATTTAATCCAGGGTACGCTGATTTAGAAATAAAAGTGTGACAAGGGCTCATCATGCCAGGACATGAAGACTCTCACACTGTGTGAATAAAAGAATAAAAGATCCAGTGCTCACAAAAACCAAAGAAGAAATGTGACTTACAAACACAATGGGCAGAGTGGACAGAGGGATATTATCCATTCAGCAGGCGCGAGTGAGCTGTGACAGAACAATAATAAGCTAAAGGAGGTTATTATGTGGTGAATCACTTTATCTTCATCCAGCTCAAACATGAGAAGAATACAGAGACAAAAACAAAGCTAGGTCATGGTTATAAATTCTACCATTACATTATAATCTATAACTCTGAGCTGGGTCAGCTAAAAGAAGCATCACTGGACTCATTTCTCCTCTCTTGTCTGCGGACACTGCCAAAGCCTGGAATTCACTTCAACATCCAGAGCATTCATAGATGTGCCCGTCCCTCGAGGAGCTCAAAATGTGCTACTAACACATTTACCAGATCCATATTTCATTAAAAAAACGCCAGTCGTCACATACACTCGTATACTGTGGCGACAATCGCCAAGAAAACTGACGCAGTTTAGGAGAAACCAAGAGTGCAACAGATGTCTGGATGACAAGGAAGAGAAAAATAGAGAGACAGAGACAGGAAGAAAGGACGATTATTTGTCTTTTTGTTCATGAAAAGACTAAAACCAACAATTTCCTGCAGAACAGCCTAAAGCTTAGCTCACTTTTATATTTAGGAATTAGTTATTTTAATCTTTATTATATTTTACTTCCAGCTGCTTTCATTTTAGTTGACTCATCTGTTTTAAATTTTAATTGTTTTTATTTACTATATTAGATCAAAATGGTAAGGTTTAGTCTTTTAGCTCATGTTGTTTTTACTTCTTATTGCTCATTAAGTCTCTGATTTGTGTTTCTTTGTGTCTGTGAGCCTTCATTTATTTTTTTACTTGGCTGCACTGTAAATGAGGTTTCTACCGCAACATATTCTGAGTTAAAATAAAGGTCAAGTGAGAATTAAGTCTACAATAATAAGTTCTGCCACTAGGGGTCTCTCTCACATTAAAACAATAATAAAAGACGTAGTTTGTTGATGGCATGCAGTGGTGTGGGATCATGGGAATTGTTTTCTTCACTGTTAAACAACCAACACAGCTGATGAAAAACTATCTGACACGATCCAGACAGACTTTTTTTTTCCCCAGGGGACGTGGTAATATTAAAGTTTTATTCATGTTACGTTTAACCACATTCAAGTTAGAGCAGCGAGCAACTAGCTAGCAGGAAACACACTTTACCTTGAATTAGTTAAGGATTTCTCTGCATGTCAACATTGTTGGAAACATGCACATATATCTACTGTTTTTAGACATTTTAATGTGGAAAAGTTACATATTATAGCTTTAATGCTCTTAGACTGTCTTATCTGGGATGTGTTCCTCTTCTTAGATTTAGATTTTATGTCTCTACACATTTACTTTTTTGTTAAACATTAATTTTCTCTTTCCTTTGGTTTGACTTTTTTTCCCCCTCTTTTCTTAATTTGGTTATGTTTTGGTACTGTTTCAATCTCAAAATATAGTTAATATTTTTTATCCTCTGTTGTACATCTGAGAATGTACATGCATATAATTTTATTTATAATTTATATAGCACCAAATCATAACAGAAGTTATCTCAGGGCACTGAGCAGGTGTAGACTGTCATGAGGTGTTTTGCATTACGCCTCCTCATTTTTTCCTTCAACCAGGAAGTCATCTGCTGTCTGCCATCATTAAAGATCTTCCACTTCCTCAAATGCATCTGGAGGAGGCAAGGAGTGATGAGAGAGGAGGCTCCTGGAGGACCTCAGAGCGAGGACACACGGGCGTATCCTACATGGAAGTCTTTTATCAAGTGGCTTAATGCTGCGTGGACAGTTTTGGTGATTGTCATCAGCTCACAATGAAAAAAACAATTGTAAACATTATTAGTATTATTCAAATTGCCGCATGTTCTGAATAATGACACAAACAGGTAGAGACAGAATGAACAGGAGGCATCTGGTGTAGTAATGATTCAGAGCTTATTACTGTGGGATCACTGTCACGGACGTTTTAATGGACTAATCAGAGGAAACACCGGCGCTGACGTACTTACTTTGTACTGTCATGTAGGGATCTCCAGATAATAGAATACAGTTACATGGTGAGATGCAATAAAGCACGCCATCACTTTGTGTGTGATAACACACATGATAATTTAATTGGAGTTGTGGCATCACACACGTGGCGGTTTCGGCTCATCTGTCCTCGCATCGCTCTCCCTCATGTCCTCGCTGGGAGGAGACATGAGGAGAGGAAACGAGGGGAGGAGACGAGGAAACAAATATGCCAAATGAAAAACACCCACAGTTTTGAGGTTTTATCTAGTCACTTCCTGTTTTATTTTGGTAAAGTCTAATGTCTTTTTGTTGTCTTCAAATTCTGCCTTTGTCTGTCGTACCGTCCTTTTGATTTCTGATTGTTCCCACCTGCCCCTTGTGTCTGTTCCTTCATTAGTTGCCACTTTGTCCTCGTCTGATCGTTAAGTCCTATCTCGCATTTTAGAGCTATCGTTTTTTTTTTTGTTTGTTTGTTTATTTTTTAGGATCCTTCCTGCCAAACATGTACTTAAGCCTTTTGTATTGAATTTTGAGTTTATTAAATATCACTGAACTGCAGACGTCTGCCTCAGTTGTCTTGCTTTTGAGTCCAAACCTGAATTTCACAAACTCTGGCAGAGACCACTATTTATACTACTTTTACATTATAAATATATGACAAATTCATATAAATGAAAATGAGCATGGACACAATGGTATACCGTAAGTATAATCTTCTTTGGCTCAATAGAAATATTTGAAATGTAAAACCAGTAAAGAGTTAATCCTGCTAATACTGCAAGTATTTCCTAAGTGGTCAAAGCCAAGTAGAGCTCATTCCTCTGCCACAGACCCAAATTAGTGTTCATCATTGTCAAAAAACTATTGAAAATACATCAGTGAACCACGCTGCTGCACTTTGTCACAATTATTTTCACTATCAGTTGTCTGTCACTTTGTTTTGCAGCAATTAAATATTGTCAGTGAAGATTTTACTGCCCAGTATCAACATTTTTGCAGTTTGCCAGATATGTTAATAAGTAACAACATTTCCTCATTCATTACATTTTAAATGTATTTGTTGATGCCAACTGGTTGTGTGCATCATTTGTAGGAGACATGGTTGCTCTGAAACAGACCCGTCCTTAAACATGAGGACAGGACTACCAGGCCCTGAGCCAGAGCCTCTGTGTGAAGTCGCTGTTATGAACTTTGCAGTTTTTGTCGCATAGTCAAAGGGCTTAGTCATTTATGTCAATAACAGAGCCCCCACCACACTCTCTCTCTCACACACACACGCACACACACACACATCAGCTGTTTCTTTGGCATTATGCATTGTCTCATAATCCTCCTGTGGCAGTGCATCACAGGAAAAACTGGTTGTGAAGTTTATGTGTATGGACATGGTTTTTGGACTGAACATAATTTTTTAGGGGATATTTTTGGTGTCTGGTGGCTTCTGGCTGCAAAAATCCATCCAATCCAGTACTGTCACATCCTATTTTCTCTCCAAACCGCTGGGAAATAGGGAGCAGTGTAATACAACCGAAACACCAATTCTATGACACATTTTCATCGAAACTAAACATTATAAGGTAGAAAAACTGTATCTATAAGAGGGTTTGCCTTACTCCCCACTTAAAATCGGCTATAATCAATATATATTTATAATGACAACCTATCAAATGACAATGTAAAAACAAAGCAACAGGTAGTGACGAACCTACAGAGAATAATCACCTGAATATGCAGCTCCCACCAGCTTTACTGAGCTTTACAGCAAGTTTCAGTTCGGTTTCACCTCTCTCACAGCATCGTTTTCAGCCACAACATCAACTTTTTCCAGCAAAAACAACCCATCTAAAATCTCTTTCTTATGATTAAGTGTCAGAAAACAATGAAAAATTACCATCAACTGTTTTGTCCCACCAAAAGTTCAAAACCCAATAGTGATCCTTTTTCTATCATGTAAAGCATGGAAACAGCAGCAGGATCAGTTGAGAGGCTGGAAAGGTCAAATATTTGGCATTTCTCCTTGAAAATGACTGAATTAATCCGCTCATTAGTTCTGTCAGTTGTCTAACTGATTAATCGATTTACGTTGAGTGAATCCGACACTAACCTGCCATAAATGCTCATTAGTACAGAACAATATTACAACAACGTGATTTAATCAGAGGCTGATTAGCAGTGTATTAGCTGCAGTAGATGCCCAGTTTGCAGCAGAGAGGATGACCAGCACAGAGGCTAAACAATGACCTGCTGTGAAAAGGCTCAGCGACAAAAGGTATTTTAGCCAAATATCGCTCTCTCTAAGTTTTCTCAGTAATTTTACCTCACAGAATACAGGTAAGCTGCTGCTTCGATCAGTTAGTTTGTACTATTGTGTGATTTTGGTGTTATAAAGGATAATTTGGATTCACCAATTCACATTCACAGATCGAAGCAGCAGTAGACCAGCAAGTCCTGAGTTCAGCAAGGTTAGTATCTAATATAAACCCACGTTAAATAGTCCAAATCATCCCTTTAATAATAAAGACCCATCCCATGCTATTTCATGATATCATTAAACTGTCTTTGGTTATTGTTTTGATTGCAGCAGAAATTACATACCGTGTGTTTAATTCTCTTTATGGTACTTTTCATTTATTACAACCTGTCAAATCATTGACTCTTCTGTTTGGGCATCGTGTTCATAATTGCAGGAAAAAAAGTCCATGACATGTTCGCAAATAGGTCTTGTTGTTCAAATGACCTGCTACTGTAAAGACATAATAAGCAATATAATAAATTGCAGCAATCTCTCTGGTGCGGGATTCAGGTCACGGACGGGATGCTGAGTCTCCCGAGGGAGGCGGGTGGGGCACAAGTGCGCGCATGACGGGACAAGCTGCTCTGCAGCCAGACCACCTGCTGGATGGCAAGTTGCCAGCAGAGGATGTATATATGGCAACAGCCATGCATGTCGGTGCTGCACCCTGCAGCTCCTTCAAACTTTGCTACTTTCTCTCTTTTAATTTTTTTCAGCTTTATCGCTGAAACATGCATCACTTATGACAGAAATATACTCATAGGCATTGGAAGCATAGAGTTTGTATTAAAGAGCAGCAGAAGCTGAGAGAATCAACAATGCACATGACACCAGACCAGACCAGACCAGCTCAGGGGGAGTGGAGGTGAGCAGGGATGAGGGCCATGATAGCCCAGCTTGGACTGTTTTTTTTGTTTTTTTTTTAAACTAAAACTATCCCCGACCGTTCCTGGCTTATGTCTGGAAAACAGAACTTCATGCTCATATACAGTCACAGTTGACAGACAAAAATTTCCAGGTGTTGAGCTTGAAAATAATTGTCTGTATACTGTTTTATTGTTTTAATGTATTTTGTTTTAGATTTTATTCTATTCTACTCTGAATTTAATTATCTATATTTTGTGTGTGTAGCATGAAGGAACTACAACTCCCATTTCAACAATGGGTGTATAATGATATACATAACTTTGATTCCTTGATATCTTATTTACATGGAAAAGACCCTCATGTGCAAACATACCTGTCAAACAGTGGACACACGCCAACTTAAAAAAAGAGACAAATATTTAAAGATATCTGTGCAGATTATACTGCCATATTCTTCACTGGATGTTTAATTTTCATTCCTGTTCATCTGACATTCCCTTGAGGAAGACGCTGCAGAAATTCCCATTCCCACAGCTTCTCTTTCATTTCTCTCTCTCTCTCTCTCTGTCTCTCTCTCTCTCTCTCTCTCTCTCTCTCTCTCTCTCTCTCTCTGTATCACACACACACACACACACACACACACACACACACACACATCTTGTCTGGCACCTGCAAAGCCACATACTTCCGTGTGCTTCTTGGCTCACGATCACATCCGCAGGCTCAGCGGCGTTCACAGATGTCTTCTCCTGATCTCATAATAAAAAAAAAAATCGCACCCAACGCCAGACATTTTCTGCACCTCTGCTAGTCCTACATTGCATCACCTGAAGCCAATGAGCTGTAATCAGGAATAAAACTCAAAATACAGGAGATATTTTTTGCCTATAAACAGTCAATTCAAAGCTACCGAGTACAAATTCAAGCACAACATGTGACATAATACGTTAAAGCTGATCCCTGGAGTAACTAGTAGACAGAAATTGGCTATAAAACTGCAGAAAGATTCACTCTATGAGTCAAAATAAACACGGTGAGGCAGTGTATGTTTTTAGCTCTCTATCACGACCGGCTGCAGAGCCTTTGGCAGCATGTGTAGGCTGCCTTGTTCAAAAGCTGCGGCTCCAGTTACTGATCTGAACCGAGGCTCACACACTCGTAGTCCAGCACCCACGGAGATGATGTTCCCACACAGATACATGAAGAGGAAAACACTAAAACTCCCACTCCCACCAAACCTGAAGCTCCTCTCCTTACACATTACTTAACAGGACAACAGCAGAGCCTGTCCAGCCTAAAGACAAGTCTAAAAATACAAACACGTCTTGATGTACGGGCACACGCAGACACAAATCACTGTGGCTGGCTCCTGATCTGAGAGTGATTGTTTTAAATGGCTTCCATTACCGCGAGCGAACGCGTCTGGCCTGATATAGTGTAGCTTTCACCTATGGTGCAATCTATCGAGCTTTAATCAGATCACTAGTCACAAGGGCAGAGAGGCAGCGACGGATCCTGGAAAACTGCCACGTTGGCTCACTTGTGCAAGCACATGTGAAAACAAATGCTCTGCCACTCTCTCCTTCTTCCCTTTTCTCACTTTCACTGAGATTATCTGATGTATTTTAAGACTTTACATTTTTATTTTTGTACCCAAAGGATCATTCAACCAAATCTGGCTAAACGATTATGTTCATTATCACCTGGACTGTCAGTTGTTTTCTCCAATCAATCATTTGGTCCATAAGAGGTTTTTTTTTTTAAGTCTCACACAGTGGCCAACCCAGAGACAGAACTGAGATGCACACACAGGCCTGGACAATAAAGCAATAGTGATATCACATGTATCAACACTTAAGACATCAACAGCAATAAGATAACTGTTCAATAAAATGTCCAATAGTATCACTTAAATGCATTAAAAGCAAACCACAATGAAATAACGACACAACAACAGAAACAGCGCAGCGTGGGAAAATGAGTGCAGATGGTGAGGATATTGTTAGTAAAAAGGACAGGTCAGCTTGCCGCTATAGCAGGTTTTTTAAATATTTTTTTTAAGTCAGCTACTGGTGTGCCTTGATAAATAAAGTGGTTAAATTCAGCCTTTTTCCTTCTAGTCCAGGCCTAAGACAACATGTCCCTTAATTTGAGGGACATAAACAGGAAGTAGTACAGTTGTACTGTGGACTAAAACAGATTTTTTGCCTATTTATATTTACAGTTAGGCTATTTGGCACCACTAACAGTGTGTTAAATTAGTGGTTAGCAGTTACTGATTGTAATGTACCCATGCATGTAGAGACAACTAAAACTGTATTACTTCAATACTGAGAAAAATTAAAAATTCGACAATTCAGAAGACACTATTTAAAAATAATTTTTGAGCAAATTTAAAAGGAAATTTTGTCATGTTTTATGTGGACATTTTTGATGGTACATGTTGTCAATTGAAGCTATAAATTCCTTAGTGTGTGCTATTTTGACCTGGGAAGCTGAGTTCCCCTGCCTGTGAAGCCAGCACCGTGCCTACATGTAACAGGATGCATTTCATGCAAGCTGCTGACACCCACGCCAATGTTGCCACATATTATCACCCTAGCCTGGTGCCTGGCTATCCAGAGGTAGTCTGTAGTTTTTCCTTAACACCAACTACATCTCGCTTTCTCGGTCAATATAGCACATGGTGAGGAATTTTAATTTGACTAAATCTACCATCAACACTGACTGAACATCCACATGAAATGTGCATAAAACTCAAAGATATTTATTTTAATATCATAGACAAAGAAAACCAGCACATTTTCACTGTCAAGAAGCTGGAACCAGTTAACTTTTGGCATTTCGGCATGACAAATGATCACATTAATAATTTTCTGTTTATGGACTAATTGAGTAATTGATTAATTGACTAAACATTTAAGCTCAAAAAATCACACACACAAAACATATTTTCTCACCCCTCTCAAGTATTGTTAAGCCAGGCAGATAATTTGGGATTTATTTCATTAGGTTTTAAGCTTCATCCCTCACATCATCACAAGTGAGGAGAATTACATTTGTGGAGCTCACGGCATTTAAAAATGACATTGCTTTTGAAGAGACACATTGCAGTGTCCTTGTTACTGTGGATAATCCCCTGACGGGAGTGTGAATCGTTTTTTGAGAGAATATTTCTGCAGCAGAAAGCGCTACTATTCAATTTGAGTGAAATGACCCTTTAAGAAACACACTGCTGCTCTGCTGACTTGCAAAAAATCCTTTTGATTGCAGAAATGTGTATAAATGAAGGTTTAAATGAAGTGCATTTGGAGGATGTAAACACACACATATCTATCACTCTGTGGTTTTTGAGTACATCAGTCTGAAGTGGAGCCACTCCCTTATCTGCAGTCATCTGGGAAAACGAGACATAAAATAATCTGACAGGTCAGATCAGAGATCCGCTCACACAAACACAGACACACACTCAGACACACACAGACGTGCGCGCGGTGGGTCTGTGGCAGCCAGCAGAGGGGGCTGTCTTTGTCTGACATTGAGACAGGTCTTGTTGGCTGGAGGTCGTTGCTCAGATCAGTCACATTTAATCGTGTTCACATCGTCTCCTGCTCCCTTGTGTCAGGTAGCCGCTCTGCTGTGCTTAAGAAGTCAATGTTTTCACGCAACTTTCACACTCGCCGGACCGCCACACTCTGCTGCACACACCCCCGCGCGCGCACACACACATCAGATCCACTTTGTTTATGAGCACTGAACACCTCTTCGGTCTGACCTTCACAACATGTCGGAGCAGCGCACTAGCTGCACGCTGACGACAGATTTAGGGCTTGTTGCACCATCATCACTTACATTGGCACTTTGCACAGGGGTCCTTCTCGTACTCCAGCAGATCTGCAGCACGACTACGAACGCTGGTGTTCCTCCGCAGTGCTCCACCATCCCGCACGCCTCCATCCCGTAGGCGGGCCGCTTCCTCCTTGGCATACACACCCAGCTCCTGGGTGTAGCGCCCATACATCTGTATATATGAAAGACAGAACAAAGACAGCTTTTATATAGGTGGTGCAAGTGGGAGGCATTAAAAGAAATGTCAGCGTGATGCAGCAGGATTTTCACTTAGGGGATAGTTTGGATTATTTGAAGGCGGGTTGTATGAGGTACTTATACATAGTCAGTGTGTTACATACAGTAGATGGCAGTCCACACGCCCCCAGTACAGAGAAGCAGCGGTTTCTGTAGGAAACTATGCACTGTACAACTGTGGATCTTAGCTTAGTTTTATTTTGTTTTATATTTTTACTTTATTCTATTTCTGAATTTAATAAAACTATCTGTATTGCATGTGCATAAAGAAACTACAACTCTCATTTCTTTATGTAATGCTGTGTTGTCCGTATGATGATAATAAATTACCTTGATACCTTAGAAAGGGTACACCTGAAAAAATCTATACCAATTTAACTGTATCTATATTTTGAATATTTTCACCACTTCACCTTGCCATGAGACAGCCAAGCCACTGTTATATCAGCCAATATCACTCTTTCCAAACTAACCAAACTCTGTTTGTAAAAAAAATTATTTTACCTTGCACAGAAGTTTCTTTTCTATTCGTTATTTTGTCTGCATTATTGTGTAGTTTTGGTGAGTCCAAACTAACCCTTAAGACCCCCAAAGTAACACAATAACACAACAAACTAACAGATCAAGGCATCGGTCTGGTGGTCCGAGTCTGGTGGCTTAGGAGAAACTAATATTTGGTGTAAATAACGGTGAATATCTATCTTAATAGGCTGTTTAAGCACTTTAAAAGTCAGTATGTGTGTGGCAAACAATTGTTGCTGAATAAATGACATGTGGGCTGATCGTGCCTGTAGACTGAAGTCAATTGGAAAAGAGTCTTAGTTACTGTGGAAAAAAATATGGTCTATAATAAAACTTTCAGAATGGAGTTTAGTCAACAGCAAAAACACCAAAATGAAGTGCTTTAATGATATAAAAAGTGACAGATGCCTGGAATACATAACCTACAGATTTAATCAGGTAGTATAGGTCAGGTGTGTCCACTTTAATAGAGGTACACCGAAACAACCTTTATTTCTTTCATTGTTTTATTAAAAGACTCCAATTGTCGATCGGTAGAGACACGCTATAGTTGTTTACCTGACTGGCTGTAGGATTTAGGCTCCTAAATAGCTAAAAATTAATATAGATTTCTTATTTTATGTGTTAAGACCTCAGAATCTGTATTAACCTGAATGGGCTGCTCTCATCCTATAGATAAGTACCTCACACAACTCCCTGTAAATCATGTATACGATATCTGGTCGCAGTAAACAGAGCCAGGTATCAGTAGATTCTCTGCCTGTAGCTCACAGCTTCACACATCTCACAGCTCATCTTGAATCTTTTTTAGAAAAAAAAGAAGAATCCACTCAGCTTTGACTCAGCGGTCAGGTAATGACTTCTTTTCAGACAGATGAGCAGACAATAAGCTCCACCTGTCAGCTCCCAGCTGATTAACTCTGCAGGGCTGCCACACAATTGACTCCTAACGATAAGAGGCGGAGTTCTTAGCGAACTACACACAATCAATCATGTATAAAGCTTGTGTCTGAGGTGGAGGTGCTATTATTGCAGTTTTGGCCAGTGTGTAGTTATTAATACCATAATGGGGCTTTTCAAGTGTCTGTTTGGTGTGGTAGTGATTGTTGTTTTGGCTTGTGACGTTGCTGCCCAGCCTCACTGGATGCTGCCTCTGCAGAAACACCAACCTCCTCTTGCACCTCCCCAGCTGCCTCAGACGCAGCAGTCGAGGGTCCCTCAACCTGCAGCTCCCTTTGATAAGTGCCAGGTGGAGGAGAATGAGAGGATCCAGTGTGGGACTCGAGATATCACGGCCGAGCGGTGCGAAAACATAAACTGCTGCTTTGATGGGCAGCAGTGCTACTATGGCAAAGCAGGTATCTGTGTGCTCCAGAGTGGTTTCTAGTGCCTTTCATGGAAACGCTACATGGTGATTGTAAGAGATCTACTGCAACAAAGACAGTCGTCCATCTCTTTTCTTCTTCTCTGCCAGTGACTGTGCAGTGTACCAGGGATGGCCAGTTTGTGGTGGTGGTGGCTCGAGATGCCACTGTGCCTCCCATAGATGTGGATTCGGTCAGCCTGCTGGAGACAAACAACCCTGCCTGCACCCCTGTGGACTTCACCTCTGCTTTTGCCATCTTTCAGTTCCCTGTGACTGCATGTGGGACTACACTCAAGGTGGTTGAGCCTTTGCTTTGGCTAATGTGTAAGAGAGAGCTGCAATGTTTAGTTGATTATTAGTCAATCAAAAAATTAACTGCAAGTCCTTTTTGATCAACTCAAAATGTTGAACATTAACTGGTTCCAGTTTCTTACATGCAATCATTGTTGCTTTATGATCTCTCTCTCTGGGACATTGTGAGGAGAATCTTCACTTTTTTCACTTTTTATAGCCTAAACAATTTGAAGCTGGGGTAGAATAGTCTTAATCCCATATTGTCAAATGCTGTTTAGAATGAGTGATTAGTTTTCAATTACAAAATTAATCTCTACCTACTCTAATCAATCCAGGCTATTTTAAGAGTAATTTCTGACTTCAGCCTCTTAAATAGGAATATTTTCTAGTCTCTTTAGTCATTTAGATTGTGGACAAAACAAGATGAGAATGACATCTTGGGCTTTGGAAATGCCAATATTTTTCAGCATTTTCTGCCATTTTAATAGATCAAACAACTAATCAATCCATAAAGAAATAATCAAGTAATCAACTATGAAAACGAGCACTATTTGCAGCCTTCCTCAGTAATCTAGAATACTAATTTGATTGACCAAAGTCTCCTGTCACAGGCTACATTTTTCTAAAGCTGAGAAAATGGAGCCCAGTTGACGAGCAGAAGTCTTGTTTTCTGACTACCTGAATTACATTATGTGTAAAGGTTATTAGGCAATGTTTGCCCAGTGACACCAACACATTTGAGAAGCTTGAGTCCAAATATAAGGTAATTTGGAATAAACTAACAATTGGTATAACATTTCTTTGACCAAAAGTTTACTTTTTAATTGTACTACCTCAATATGTGTAGAGTGGGTCTGCCATGTTTTGCTGCATGAATGACTCATTATTTTAGTACTCAAATGTTTTTCCACCTGCAGGAGGAAGACGGTTACGTGGCGTATGAGAACCACATGTCGTCTTCATATGAAGTGGGAATTGGACCCAGAGGATCAATCACCAGGGACAGCCATTTTGAGTGAGTTTGTGTAAAATCAATCTCCTTGATTGTGACCCACTGAGGTTTCCTGAGATGGGGGGGAGGGGAAAAAATCCTTCTGCTCTCTCCTGACAGGTTATTGTTCCAGTGTCGTTATTCTGGCACAGCTGTGGAGGCTCTGGTTATGGAGGTGAACGCGGTTCCTCCACCTGTGCCGGTCGCTGCTGCAGGACCCCTCAGAGTGGAGCTGAAACTGGGCAGTGGAGTGTGTCACTCAAAGGGCTGTGTGGAGGGTGAGCAATGCAGGAGCCTTAATGACGGTTTACATGCAGAAACATTTAGGCGCGTTGCCCTTATTCTGAAAAAAATAGTCTACCTACGAAGCTGTTTACATGGCTAATGAATAGTCCACTAATGGCACTGTTTACATGCATCCATGCATACTTGATTATAGAAAAGTAGAACAGCTTGAGGCCTTTTCCTGCATTAATTCTGTCATTTATTAGAAATACCTTTATATAGTGAACACTAGACTTATTTTGTGTTCATTTTTTTAATCAAATTGCATTATTCCACAAGTTTTTGCTTTAGCTAGTCATACTGCTAAATAAAAGCACTAATGTTCCTCATTAAAGGGACAGTTCACCCCTAAAGTCAATCCTTCTGTGGTTAAAATCTGCCAGATCTACTTTTTTTTAATCGAAAGAAAGCAGTTTGTACATGAAACTGCTCAGCTGAGTGCCACATGGTCCCATTTTATTGGACAGAAGGCAGACATCACTACATCTGATATCGCCAAAACTGTGCAACTTGCACCAAAAATCTAGATGGATAACGGTGTTGCAGGCTAGGGGGAAATATATTTGTTTTGGGGTGATTAACTCATGCCCTGTTTGTAAAGCACTTTTGTTTTGAAAGGTGCTACATAAATTATTCTGTTCAGAATAATGGTGGAAAATTGGTGTGCACATAAAGGTAGTCGATGCCAGCTGCAGAATCTTTTGGTGTGTATATCTAAAACGGTACTATTTTGCTTGCAGAAGAGGTAGCCTATCACTCCTTCTACGCCCCAGAGGACTACCCAATCACTAAAGTGCTGAGGGAACCGGTCTATGTCCAAGTGAACATCATGGAAAGGTCCGATCCAAACATCGTCCTGAACCTGGAGCACTGCTGGGCCACTGCCACCCCCAACCCTAACAGCCTGCCACAGTGGGATCTGCTGGTTGATGGGTACGTTTAAAACAAAAAGGGATTTAATTAATTTTGTAAAACTCTATATTTAACATGAGCTCTTGTCTCAGGTGTCCGTACCACGATGACCGTTACTTGACCACAGTGCTGCCTGTCGACGGCTCCTCTGGGCTTCATTACCCGATGCATTACAAACGTTTCATTGTAAAAATGTTCACATTTGTGGATCAAAACACCTTCTCTGTTCAGCAGGACACGGTACAGTCATTCACGTTAGTCCCTTAATAGAAAATCTTATCGTAGTTTCCTTAACCAGATGTAACTTGCAAACCCTTTTAGGTGTTCATCCATTGTGCCACGGCAGTGTGTTATCCAAGCAGCTCAAACTCTTGTGAACAGCCATGCCACCGGCAACGTGAGTAGCTCTTAAATTTATAATATGGTTGCAACTAACAAATTTGATGTCCATTAAGACATTTTTCTATAAATGCCAGCAACAATCAGAGTTGTTTACTGTATCGGCCATAAAATTCAGTATCCCTGCTATAGTCTTCATTAAGCCATGGTAGGCTGCCCAGTAACTTACTGGTGCCATATTCCCTGACTTCATTACTCTATGAATTTTAAATTTAGAGGGTGGAAAAAAAATTGATTATTGGATCAGGAATCTGCATCTGCAGTCTGTTTCAGAGCCCAGGGTGAAAAATGGAAAGCAGCTCCTCACATTGGAGGCACTTGAACTGGAGACTGTTTTACATTTTTGCTGAACAAATGACTTAAACTGCTGCACATCTGTCCAATTTAAAACTTGTCAAATCTAAAGTGACTGCACTATCATCCCCTTGCAGGGAGAGCTGCACTGACGAAAGCTTCCTCCAGTCAGAGGGCTGTAGTCTCGAGTGGAGAAGTGATCCTGACTGAACATAGGAAGATACGTGCTCCCAACACTTACTCGAAGAGATGACCATCCACTGGCAGCCATATCTGGCCTTGACCTTTTTAATAAAAGCTTGTTAAAAGCTCATGCTTACAACGGTCTTGTCTGAATTGCCATTTTGAAGGTCACTCGCTATACTTTCCTTTTTTGCTGAGGTGGATTTATGCAGAGGCAGTGTAGTCGAGCAAGTAATGCGACCCCCTCTCTGATTTTTGTGCTGAGAAATCACAAGGTTGAATTACAAATGGGTACTTTGCAAGTCTAACTGCAAGGTGTGTAAATGAACAGTGAACATACTAGTTCTCAGTGCTGAAATTAATTTAACATAATTGTCTGTAACAGTTTTCACATCTTCGTGTACATAAGAGATGCACCAACCTCCTCCCCCTCCTTGTTTTGAGGCCGAGGCTGAACTTGAGTTTAGTGGATAAAAGTTCTGTCGGTTGATAAACTGGTCACATCCAGTCAGTTTTCACCATCTGGTAAGCTTGTTGGTGTTTAAATTCATGTTCAGAGCCTTGGACTACAGATGGTTAATGTTCAGAACAAGGTTAATGCTGGCTATTGTCATTTTTGTGATTTAGTTTTAAAGCGACTGCAAAGAACTTTCATATGTTCAAGGCCCCTGTGGACAAAAGCAGTGTTTCCACGGTAATAAGATGTCAAAAATTAAAATCTCTTCCTGCTTAACCACCTGACATACTGCTCAGTAACTTTGTTTGGTAAAATGTAAATAGGTGATTTTCATCTGATTTCAAGGAGAATCTGATCTGTTGAAAAGCATTAAGAACATTTCTACAGATATGGTGGATATTCTCATGAATGGTTGTTTGCTTCTGTAGATCATAGAGGCTTTGATATTAAGAATATTTCATAACCACTTAAACTCCTTAAGTAGCTTTAATCATGAGTAGATTGGCTTGTGCATTCCTCTTTACTCCAGCTGTACTTTGCAAAAGTGGTCTGATGCATTATCTTTTTTACATGTTAATATTGCATTGTCATGAAAACTGCTGTTAAACTATCATTTCACAATATGCAGCACAGTACCTTCCATTAAAACAACACTGGATCAGCGACATTGGTTTAATTTTCTTTGAGGTATGTCAACATTGGCCCCCAGCACCAATATTGGATTGGTCCCATTTCCATATAGCAAACCTGTCTCTTTACTTTACTTGTTTAACTTTGTTGCCCTTAGGCTACATAAACATGTTCTTAGATTTGTGCTTTAACTTAGTTTTCATGTCATTTCTGATGATGTGCTTAAGTTGAATTTATATAAGATACTGGCATAAAAACATTCTTTAGAAGGTTTTGGGGAAAAAAGGTTTTAAGAACCTCTGCTCTATACATCTCAAATTAACTTAAAATCAACAGCCCCTGCATTACAATCAGTGATTTCCCCTTTATAAAATGCAGCACAGATGAGGGTTTCATCAGAAATAGCCATGGGCCAAAAGAGAAACAAACAAGATCACTGCCGTGGTAAAGGGGACTGAAGCCAGGCAACCCATATTATTCTGTGGACTAAATAGTGGGGTGACAAACAAACCAAACATGTAAGTTGAGAGTGTCAGAATTAATTCTTCAAACATTTAAGTGATAATTCTTATCACATCGTTCATAGAGCTAATGCAGTTAGTTCACCACAGGTTTGGTCACATGTGCATCACAAACTGCAGTACCCTTACATAACCAGCAGAAAAATCATTTAAGTCCAGACTTTGCTTTAAGATTGGATAATTTCCACGTCAAAGTAAGGTTTTATAAATGACTATCTACACGTGGCATAAATCAAACTTAAGATCGATATTGATCCACTTTATGAATGAGTTGTTGTTCTCAGCTGTTATGTAAGCATCCTGAGAGCAATGAAAAAAACGAGTCAAATTCCTTGTATGTGTGCACATATTTGAACCGTAAAGCTGATTCTGAAAGGAGCTGTAGCTGACAAAGAGTACTAGAGAAATGTGCTTAACTAGTAACACCAGTTTCACAGCACTGGTGGCATGAACATGATTCAAACCTTTTTCTTTCCTACATGCCACATTAAGATGAGCATCACGACTCCTCCAGGCTCACTGCTCTTCTCCCTCTCTTTATTTTTTGATAACAGTCCCTCAAGGTTTTTTCTCTGTGTGCTACAACTTGCAACATCTCTCCTCCACTGCTCTGCGCACCACCTCCCTTTTTGTCCCACTCCAACTCCTCCATCCCCTCCTCTCATTGAGATGGGCATCACGACTCCTCCAGACTCGCGCTTTCTGCTCGCATGAACAGGAGGTGCAGAGGGAAAGCAGAGCAGCCGTATAGGTTCAGTCTGACTGACGAGCAAAAGGGAGGACCGTGCTGTCAGGATGCTCATCTCCCCCCACCTTAACCTCCAACCTGCTGAGAAGCATTTAAGCAAAACGCCAGCTATACATCATATTCAGACAGCAGCCTTGTCTATAAGCCACACAGCAAAATCCCAGAGGAATCAGCCAATAGGTACCAACTGACAGACACTAACAGCAGCTGCTGTGTGGATGCACATAAACAAGACAGAGGAGTGAAATGTAAACATAATTTGCCACTGGTTAAAAAAATGCTGTCAATTACAGCAAATTGGTGGATGCAGAGCAGACAGTTTGCACGTGTGTGTGGCATGCTAAATGCTGTGAAAATAAGAGTCACACAGTGAAAACAGGTGCTATTCAGAAAAAACTTAGCTCTTCTCAGTCATAATATTTGACTAAATTATCTCTCTTTGTCCTTAATTCAGATCTTCTTTCATTCTTGAATAAAAATAATCAGGGAATAAAACACAGCAATTCTAATATTAGTTATTTTTGCTTTCAAAGCCTCTGTCTGCATCTCTCTGGAGCTATTTATAAAGTGGATTCTGTTGAGTGTTGAAGCTGCACTGAAAAAAAAATAAGGAACTGAACTTATGAAACTTAGTATTCCAGCCTTGTGGGGCTTTTATAATGCAAAGACAACACAACCTTCACACTACGCTGGTCAGCATAATTTCTGAAACTCACTAAGGCATTCACATGTGCAACAATGTCGTTCTGTAATTTCTAGTAATTATATATTCTTGAAGATTATTTTTGGCGTTTAGCCTTTATTGGAAAGGTCCCCAGCCAGAACCAAAGCTGAGATGTTGTGTTTATATGATATGCGAACTCACCATTAGGCAGCCAGATGGAAAATTATGAATCATTTTGCTGATTTTACTAATTTTGTTCAGTTCACAGATTCACTATTTGCAACATCACACGGTTGTTTCTGTGATTTTTGCAGCCTCGGGATTAAATTCAGTACTCATGATTTCATGTAGGGTCTCAGGAGAGTTTTAACCCTCAATGCATGCTGTGATGTCTGCTAATATGCCCATTAGGTTTCTAGAAACGTAACCATTTAATGAGTTGACTGAACACTATACAGTACATTTGTTCAAAACTGGTGGAAACATGGTCTGGTTCATGAGATAGTTTGCAAGAATCTTGACAGGAACTGGTTCAAAAGCCAGAGCTAATTTGGTAGAAAAGGACCTTTAGACACCCCTAATTCTTCATTTTAAGAACAGAACTGGTAGCCTGGGAACCAGACGAATCTGCAAGCTGTGTGTGTAGCCACCTTCCTGTTAAGACAAATTTATGCCAGTTCTAGACCTCATTGTCAATCAAAACTGAGTATTTAATATGGGGTGGGTTTGATACAATGACTGACAGAGGAGTGCCAACACCCCAGATTTGAAAAAAATACACCAAACTCAAACCAGGCAGTGCTGATCAAATATGAATGCCGATTCTGTTCCTGCGTTGCATATTTCTCACTTCAAATGTTTTCAGAAATGCATTTTAGTGCGCTGCTTAGCTGTAATTTGAGAAAGTTTTTGTCCCCAGGCTGCCATTATTTTCTCCTACTTGAAAACAGATCGAAGCGTAACTTGCACAAGTCAGTCAGCGCTACACATTTCGTTGCTCTGATTGGTTGTAGGTCTGTCCAATTGCGTCCAGAAGAATTTTGGTCTGCACACGTTTATAATGCCCCTGGAAATCAAAAATGAATGAGAAAGGGTCCAGACTAATTTGCATGTGAATTACTCTGGCGATGCCAGGCTACAGAACTGCCAAATTCAATACAAAAATCCAATTCTGCACAGAACTGGGAAAAAAAGCATCCGCACACAGCATCTGAAAACTCCAAAATGACAGTTTAAGGGGCAGCTCCATTACTTCTTCATCATTATAGCCGTGAAAGTATTTCCTAATTTAAATGTCCCACAACTTCTAAAAATCTTGGCCAGTAAAGTAACACATGGAGCAAAGTGACAGACACTGCTGGTTTTTATCATCACTACAACGGGAAATTAAAATCTATTCACAGCTACACTGAATTTCAACTTTCTTACAGAATCTTGTGTCTTGGCAAATTTTCATCCACCCACACATGCGGTATAGACGCACACAAACCCACCACCAGCACCAGACGAACACCCACCACGAGTTTAAACGGGTCCTGTTAGTGTTTCAGTCCTTGGCCAGTATGAAAGCAATCACTGGCCATCTGGAGCACGGCCCCCTGGGATAGCAGCAGGTGGGACCCTGTGGGTTAAATGAGCTGTTATCTGTAACCAGTTTACCTCCCACATGACCAACTTCTGTACCTACATTAGTCAGTTTACCTCCCACATCACAACCCTCTACACCAGTTCAACTCCTGCCTCCCACTGGTTGTTATTGACTGGTTTTTCATAGAGAGTGGTGCATGCACAGAGTCTTGTTCCAGTTCAGCACAAAATTGTTTCACAAGGGAAAATTTGCTTACCACAAATGAATTGGTGTCAAAAAAATGAAATCAAGCTCACAGTCATCGATTGGACAACCACAGACTGATCAACATCCTGGAGCCAGAAAATCCAGATTTGGACAAAGAGGAGAGGAAGCTTGAGTGGAGTTAAGAAGCGATGAGCAAGCAGCAGCTGTCATGGCTGACTGCGATAGGCTGAGTCACCTGTCAATCAATCAAACATGACTCACATCATGTTTCTCCTCCTTTATAATATCTCCTTATTTCACCAATAATTGTCATAGTCACCACCTGGACACAAATTAGAAGAAGGAAAATGAACTGTATAAACTACAAACTTCCTGTGGAAAAAAACTGTGACTTTGCATCTGATGAGAAACTGCAGCCTGAGACTATTTTACATTTTGCTCAGTCCAGATATTCTGGGAATATGGGGCAATGAACTATCTCGACTGAGATGACAGAAAAATATGCATTAATACTGTGAATTCAGTCTGTAGTGCCTACAGTTCATACAGTTGGCCTTCAATTATCTCACAGAATAACTTTTCTCCTACATTAAATTTATATGTTTAGACGTACTAATATAAAGATCTGCATTTAGATGATTATTTTCAGCATTTATCTATTTTTTTTTTTTTCACAAGTTCTTCACAGATCCACTCAAAGTCTAGGACCCATACAGGTTTCAGGTCCATGTTTTATACGATCAGTTCAGTCCCATTTTCTTACCATGGACCCTGAGTCCAGGGACATGTCCAGACTTTTTTTTGACTAGGGTGGCCCAAGTGATGTGCCGACTTCTGCAGGGGTGATGTCAAATATGTGTGTGAAATAGACTAATAGCATTAATTTACCATTTCTGTAAGTAACATCTTACTTACATTCCTATGTTTAAAGTTTCAACTTAAAGGATAAATAGTTCAACCAGTCAAAACACAAAAATAATATAAAGCTTCAATACTTAATTCATTAAGACCTAAAAAATAAATTGTACCTCCACTTTACCTCTGTCCTCAGGACGTGTGACTATGATTTATTATTATTTATTTACCCATGTGCTGTATATAGTTTTTTGTGTATGGTTTTTGGTTTTATGAGTAGCAAAAAGGGAACTACAGCATCTTATTATGCAACAACAGTGTTGTATAATGATCCATAAAGTGAATTAACCTTGTAAAAAATAGATAAAGTTAGACTACATTCAAAAGAAATCAATGAACATATGTTAACACTTGTTAAATAGCTGGTTCAAATTAAGGTCCCGTCTGTGTGGATTGGAGATCAGCCGTGATCAGGCAGGGCTAGCAGAGGCCGGATCTGTGTCGGAGGGCACAGATGATTGAAAATCAGCAAAGCTAACATTAGTATCCGTTGTAAAGAATCAGCAGTCATTATTATAAATCAAAAGGACAAACAGTTGCCTTTATTATGCTAGATGCAACTGCAAAGCTGATTGTAAACGAGTCACGTTTGTTATCCGTCACTGTGACAGCAAGTGGATTGGTCCTGTGGTTTCAATCAGCAAGAGAGGAATAACAGAAAACCTGGATGTAGTTTACAAACTTTTCTTGGCGAGGAGGATGGATTATCTGCGTCACAGCCCAGCACAGGGGGGAAGGCCACTAATATTACATTATGTAAGAACCAAAGTTTTGTTTTGACAACTTGTAAATTAACGTTAACTAGTTATTAGCATTTAGCTGTGAAATCAGTGCTGACTGGGAGCGGGTCTGACATTTCTCAGTTCTTCATGGGTCGGTTTCCTAGCTTTCAGAAAATAGACAGGTCCGCTTTTGGTTCTGGGCAGTACACTCAATTGTCTGTTTGAACCAGTGAAGACCTCTACAATGAACACACAATCCTCCATGTTAAAGTGTACTTGTCTGGAACATGTTATGGAAAACTCAATATTACTGCCATTTGTAGAGCTGCAATATACAGATGCTGTATATATATAAGACAAAATTTGACATACTGTTTTTACTCTTTAATAACTCTGGGTATCTGTCAGCAAATAAATGAGCAGGACAACGATTCACACTATTGTTCCATCAGTGAGATGAAATACTTTCATTTGTCAGAAATCTAATTCATTAAGTTATCCAAAAACAGACATGCTCTTCTAGTAATTGCATCAATTTATCAAATGAGATTTCGGAAAATGTAATATATCATGTTGACATTGAGACAAATAAATAAATACCATAATAGAGGACCATATTGGCCAAATATAAGCTGTATCTCTGCAATAGGTTGGAGCTTATTGCAGCTACATCTGTCTTGGTGTATATTTCAAATGATAAATAACAAGAAATTACAGTGCAGATGTGCAGATCAATGGGTTTGAGCAAGGACAAAGGTTTGGTTTCAACATTGGTGGAAACAAAACAACACACCCCCTACCCCCAAATCCCCTCTGACCGAGGGAGCTGCTAAAATTGCTAGGGGGCAATTTTTTCATAAAATAAAATTCATTGATTTAATCATGCAACAGCCTCAGAGAAGACGAATAACAATAACATAAGCACGTGTCCAGAAAAGCGCTTGGATAAGGTGCCTTTGCAGTGAGAGAGAAAACACAGTATGGACATAAACCCTGAGGAAACTGTTTCAAAAAATAGATTAACTTATCAGAACACTCACTTAAGAACATATCTGTGTTAATTTATGAATGATTCCCAGTTAAAATCAGCAGAGGGAAGCACATAGAAACAGTTCTCTCTCTCTCTCAGCGCTGTCCATGGTTCTGAAACAACTAAACAACAGTCACATGCATCTTCTTGGCCAATAATTTAGTTGTTTTTATGACTTTATTCCAAAAATAATGAGATTAAGTTTGGTCAGATATTGTTAGGGACAAGTCCTTCCCAGTATTTTGAGGGGACAGACTTGTCCATATTCAAATCTATACTCTTGGGTTTGGGGTAGTACTGGCGTCACCAGAAAGCACTGAAAACTTGATTTGTCAACTGTGAAACTTTCTGTTCAGTTTGTATCTTGCTCAGAATGCTTGTTTGCTTGCTAAAAACAATTCTAATGCATTTGTAACGAGAGTGTTTGTCTTTTGCGTTTATAAATATAGTACCAACCTACAAAATCATATATCATGCAGGCTGTATGGCCCACCACTTCTAAGTACTAAGAAGGGACACCATTCATTACGACTAGGCATGTAACAGTACTTTGAAATGCAATCCAGCCAGCTAAGTTTTAGTGAAATAAACTATTAAATCATGTTGCATGAGACTCTGACTGCTGTGACTTTGACTGTTTTATGCTATTTTCTACCTGCAACTAGTTGCGTGAAAGTTTCACTGTGTAAAGTTGGCCTTACATTTCACAAAACTGACAGAAAGGTGAGATGGAGACAGACAGTCACAATCACAAATCTGGCTGCTTCAGCATCACGGACAGTGCTGAAGTGGCAGTGGATTTATCAAAACACAGCACAGTTAGGCTGCTGATATTTCAGAGCCATGGTCGGGGCCATAGAGTTTAACTTGCACAAACCAAAGTAAGATAAAGGGTCACCTCCACTGCACTCGCTCTGCTTTTAGAGGATTCTGACTGTCATTACCGTTAGTTTAGTTCTAGTTATGCTTTAATATAGAGTTTTCATGAGAATCAGAGCTGTTATCAATAAGCATACTATGAAACATCAATGCACTTGTAGCTCTCTTTCTATTTCCTGGGAAAGTCATTATGACACAATGCCAAAAGAACAAGCACACCATATGTCCAAATTGATATTATCCAGTGAGAAAACAATACAGAAAAGGATACAAAGATGCAAATATAGTTAAAATGACTCTGCCCACTTAATATAATCCAGCAAGAAAACAATAAGACTGACAACTGTCAAGTTGCATGGAAATGACATTTCAGGCAATTCACTACCTTCAACTAGCTGTGTGAAGGTTTCACTGTGCAAAGGCAGCCTTACATTAAACTCTATAGCACTACTTGCTGCACGGGTTCACCTGCCAGATTGACAACTTTCCAGTAACATGGAGAGAGCACCACATGTCCACCATTGTCCACTGCGTCAGACCCCCCACTTCACTGCTACATCACTCACTCTGCCACTTTTCTGAGTCTGACCATGTGCAAGCCTAGCACAACAGATGAGATAAAAAGTTCTCTATTATTCAGCAATTCCCAAGGCACGGACTGCAGGATAATTTATTCATTGTGAGGCGACAGCAAGGACAAATATTTGACACTCTAATGATGAAGGCTTGAACATCTAAAACTTTCGTCCTCGCTGTTTTTTATTAATACATATTCATAAGATGATTTTAATCTCTCCTTTTTTTTGCAGTGTGTGAGAGTGAAGGGGCCCATCACCATAGAGAATGGAAGATGGATGTCTTAGACCCTTAAACTCCTGCATACTATTGGGACGGCATGATTACTTAAACACGTGCTGAGTGTGTATTGATGAGACCAGGAGGAATAAAGCACTCGGGCTAATCTGAGCCCTGAACCCTCCAGAGACAAGATTGAAAATTGAATTAGAGGGGGAAGTGACAAATTTGACTCATCCACGGCTGTCGACATTTGCATTAATATAAGTAGTGGAGGCTGCTTTTAGAATAGTTACCTATGAGTCAGACCTCACACACACACACACACATACACACACACAAAGTGAAATAAACACGAAAAACCTTGATGCAGTCGAAGCAGACCTGTGCACACGTGTGAAACCCAGACAAGTGAAAATACACCAACACACACTCTGATCATGTTAGTAGAAAGGATGGGGGAAGGGGTTGCTGTCAGAGAGACCGAAGGATCAGGCTTCTTGTCAGAAAAATGCTTGAGGGGGGGCGCTGGTTGTTTGTCATGACACTCATCCACAGAGATTATGTTTGCAACAGGTTTAAGAGCGAGTATTACCGCGAGTCAGAACGGGCAGATAGAGGACACACTGAAAGGTCTGTCTGCGGGCTCTGAACATAAATGATGCATGTAAAGAAACGGCAGTGTTTTATTGTGTTCCTGTCATGGTATCTACATTTTAAAGGCCCAGTGTGTAGGATTTACAGGGATTTACTGGAGAAAATGGCAGAGATTGAATATCATACTCACGAGTATGTTTTCATTAGTGTACAATCACGTTAAAATAAGAATTATTGTTTGTGTTACCTTACAATGAGCCATTTTTCTACAGTAGCCCAGAATGGAAAAAACAAACACTGGCTCTAGATAGCGCCTTTTGTGTTTTTCTCATTACAATTTCCCAGAGCCCAAAGTGACATCTTCAAAAAGCTTCTTTTGTCCAACCAACAGTCCAAAACCCAAAGACTCATTTAGTCTCATGAATGACAAAGAAAGGCAGCAAATCTTTGCTTTTAAGCAGCTGGAACCAGCTAAAGTTTGAAATTTTGTCTGCAAACTCACCGCTAGATGCCATTAATACCTCTTTTCCATGAACTTGCTAGCATGGCTCAGTTTGGTTTGACTCTTCACATCAGCGCAGCGCAGCAGAGATTTACATCTCCATTACAACAGCAGGGCTACACACTTAAAGGTATGTCTTTAACTGAAGATGAGCTTAGTTCAAGCTGAGCGGCTATAAAACACATAATTTCCTATAAACACCTCACTGTAGTTATTTTGTTATCTGAAAGTTTTTATTATGAGCAGCGAAATCAGGAGATGTTGGGTTTTCATCAGCAGTAGCTTAACTTGACTTCTATATAACTGAAAGTGAACATCCATACATGTTCTGTAAACGCGTATCCTTGACGGGGAGCAGGGTGACTTTAGCCTCTCCCCGCTGGCATCAGGTGAGAGGTGGGGTACACCCTGAACAAGTCACCAGTTCATCTCAGGGCTGACGCACTGAATCAAACAACCATTCACACCTCACATTCACACCTATGGGCAATTTAGAGTTATCAATTAACCTCTTCGGCTGCATGTCTTTGGACTGTGAGATGAAGCCGGAGAACCCAAAGTGAACCCACACAGACAGGAGGCTGGGGGATTTGAACTCAGAACCTTCTTGCTGTGAGGTGCTGCACTGCACCACAGTGCTGAAAGTGAACATGAAACAGTATAATAAAGCAGAAACCTGGAAGTACAAACACGGATGCAGGAGGAAAAACTAAACTTCAAACGACAGAGATTCAGTTAGAAGATACAAAAGCACTGAGAGCTTTCTCTCTGCTCTCCAGACAGACGAGCTGACACACGAGTTCAGTCTTGCCACACGGCTTTTTGAGGGGAAGCAATAGGATTGTCCCGGGTTGGCTGCGAGATGGCAGCACAACCTGCTTGGAGGCGGGTCAGGCTCACTTTGGCCCTGTTCCGGAGAGGATCCATCTAGGGCAAGACTTGGCACAGTTCAGTACATTAAAAGAGGTAATGGAAGTGCAAACCCGTGAGGCACGGTTTGATTCGGCAGGTCAAAAGTGCCAATGGAATGGTTCTTTAAGCACCGTAATTTAACGACTAAAGTATCATTTTGAGGTACTTCAGTATTTCCATTTCATGCTGCTTAGAACTGTGACCGACAGTGTTTCTCATTCACTGATTCACACACACACACACTCACACAAGCACCACGACGTCAAGCCACCGCTCTGCAATCAGTGGACGACCCGTTCTGCCTCCTGAACCAGAGCGGGCCTCATTTCAGAAGAAAATATTGAGCTATTTTACTCTGTTACATTTATTTGACATAAGAACTGAACCAAGAAGATGATCAATCTGTTAGCTGATCCAAAGCAAATTAATTGGGAACTGCATTGATATCTGATTCATCTTTTTAATCATTTTCTGGTTCCTGCTCTCGGTCATTTTCTGCTTTTCGTTGTCTTATATGATAATAAACTAAATATCATTTAATCACAAATAACAAATGATAAAATAATAGAAGCTACCCATTATTATTATCATAGAAATAGAAACTACCCAACAGTACATGAAGTACTACAAATGATCCTCTCAGCTACTCCACACTGCAGCATAGAATTACCATAGCATGCTCTAAAAAGGGTCATTCTGCATAAGAAGTGCTTTTACTGTGTATGCTGTTGATGTTATTTTCATACTTTCACTTTTTCCAATGCTGTTTATTTCACATTACTAGTTATTCATTTTGGGTTGTGATGTAATATTAATACTACAATTTATTAGGTCCTGCATCCTCTGAGAGTATTTATGACAGACCATATATAATAAATATCGCATACTGTGTTTTCTAAATGGCAGCTACAGCCGTCTTTAGTGTCGCTCTTGGGTTGGAGAACACACTCTATACAGTGCAGTGAGCGTGGGCTATTTTAACAGTCAAATGAATTGAGATAGATTTTTTCTGTCTGCAGCCTCTGCAGTGGACCGTTCAATGGTGTGCAGGTAACAGCACTATTGGGAAGTGACAGGACCTGAAATGGACCTGTGCCAGCCTCTGTGTGAGAGAACGGACAGAATGCTGACTATGAGGAACTAGACCCCCTTGAGGAGACAGCGCTTTTATGTGTGTGTGAGAGAGAAACAGTGACAGAGGGAGAGAAAAGATGCTGAGATACACAGATATATATATGATAGTCAAATTCTTAGTTTTCTTCATAAAGCACAAAGAAACTTCTCATGGCAGCGGTGCCAAATGGAAATGAGATGGTACAGTAACACTGTGTGATTTCAAATTCCTTTAAAGTGATGGAAGTAAACTGCAAACAGCATGCCCATATTTACCAATCCAACTGGTCTGTGACACTTTGCACCAAACAATAGAAATGACAAGAGAGATCTCACTGTCCAGTTTTCTGTGTACAGACAGAGCGCTTTCTCGCTGAGGCAATCTGTGTCCAAAGGCTGTATTGTGCAAACTAACAGTATTAGAAATCCTCCAATATCATTTCCTTCCTGATACCTGAACTTTGCGTGTCACCCAATACTGAGGATCAATTCAATACAGTGCGTATAGAAAAAAAAAATGCTCTTCTGAACATCTGTATCCCTGTATGGATGTGATATGATTGTGATATTGATGTTGTATGACCTGGCTCAAGTTAAAAACTAGAACTACCACCTTGTGTTTGTATGCCTCCACATAATGTATGTAGTGAAGACTTTGAAGGAATTTCATAAAAGGTACTAAGTATATATATATATATTTTTTTTTTTTTTTTTTTTTGCCAAAATGGAAGTTCTAACTATATTAACATGTATGATTCCAGTGAATCATTTTAAGTGAGAAACATGCTGTCTTCACTTAGAGATTATTTTTACAGAGGACAGCACAGGACTGATAGACAGCTGAACATTATGATGTCACAGTGAAGTTGACCTTTGACCCTTCAGATATAATCACCACTTTATCATTTTATCCCATCAGACAACTGTGTAAAAATTTGACTGAATTCTTAAGTAATGGCCAAAACTGTGTTTGAGTTCACAGTGACCTTTGACCTCTAAACTGTAATCAGTTCATCACAACTCCATGTTAAAGTACCAATTAGATATTTCTTTACATATTGTGTTCATAAGAATGGAACATGAGGTCACAGTAACCTTGAACTTTGACCTGTGACCACCAAATTCAAATCAGCTCATCCTCTAGTCCAAGTGGACATTTCTACCAAATTTCAAGAAATTCCCTGCAGGTGTTCTTGAGATATCATCTTCATGAGAATGGGATGAACATAAGGTCACAATCAACGTTTGAAGTTATTCCCTCAAGGTGTTGTAAAGATATTGGGTTCACAAGAATGGAACATACACACAGACAACCTGGAGACACAGTGCCTCCAGCCATGGCTGCCGCCGGCACCGAAGCATAAAAGGTTTGTCATACAGGACGCTGCTGGCAGTCAGTAAGGTCCCATTTCAGGGTTAATGAATTTCATGATATCGAATCGTGCATAGAATTGCATACTCGCTGACGTCCAATTCAGCATTTTAGGCTGTATCAGAGGATTTTTGATTCTGGTATCAATATTGGAATAACCCAGAACAGTATAAGGGACTGCAGGAGAAGGCGAATCTGCAGAGGACTCAGCCTGAGCACATAGGACATACGCTCTACCAGCTGAGCTACCTGGCCACTGCGCAGTCTTAGTACTGTATGTGCAATTGCATCTATCCTATATTGTGTTGATTTAACAAGATTGTGGTGGGATTACACGCAGCAGCCCTGCGTTCTTGTTTGTCTGCCTCTCCTCAGGAAAGAAGGTACAGGACAATCAAAAGCAGAACTAGACTTAAAAACAGCTTCTTTTCAAAAGCTGTAACCTGTTTATCCTCCAACCTCACACTACACACTTCAGATATTGCACATATTGCTGTTTTTGCAACATCCCTTATGCTGCTACCGTTCCATCAGTCATTTTTAATGCATATCTTTATAAATATATTGCTTATCTTTGTACATCTTTTGTTTATCTTTTTTGCTTTTGTGTTATGAGTTTTTTTATGCCACACACTACTAAAGAGTTACTAAACATATTTTCATTGTTCTCTGACCACAATGATAATAAAGATCTGTTCTATTCTACAACAAAAAATCTAAGCAACAGTATTCAGTATGCAGAAATAAGATAATCTGTATTTATTCTTTAAATTTTTTGTGGCTGCCAATTCTCTGTCTCAGTGTAGGAATATGAGACCTAGTTCTCTTCTCCTGCAGAACTGTTTGCGTATTTTTCCATAAGCAGCATTTCTTTAAATATTTATCAACCACAGACATATGGAAGAGTGAGAATTAGATGTTCTCACTGGTGTGTCTTGATAGTCACTGCACCAGGTTGCTCAGAACACACACACGCATGCATGCTGTACATTCAGAAGGACCGGCAGCTTGTGTACTGTGTACGTCGTTTCCACGGTGCTGCAGTGGCCCGTGGCGAGGGGTGGGGGTTGGGTTGTAGGGAGGTGCGGGGTGGCGGCTTTTCCTCTTCAGGTGGATGATGACTTTGATCCCTGCAGCAGCCAAAGCTCCTCAAGCCTCCTGCTGCTGGAAGGACATGAACATGCCGTCTCTAACATCTGCTCCGACAGAGAGCTACCACACGCTCATTTAGGCACGTATGTGTGGGCAGGTACATATGCGTAGGCGCAGTACTGTACACGCACAAACACAAACCAAATGCACACGCAAGACCTATGGAGCAACCTTACCCACGCTTCTGAGAAGAGAAAACACATGCACACATGCAAAAACCTCGTGACACATCCAGACCTCCCACATCTCTGATAAAAGCTTCAGATGGAAGGCTGCAACACTTGGACACAAAGTCACCAGCACACCGTCTGTCTGTGTTTCTTTTCTTTTTGGTCTCTGACCTGTGTCTTTTGCTCTTTACCTGCTCCATCCCATCCCATCCCATCCCATGAGAGGCAGACAGACAGCCACTGTGCCTGCTGTCCCAGCATGCACTGCACCTGACAGCAGTTGTAGAAACCAGTGACCCATGCACCAGACCCTGGTTGCTTTCCAACTGTCAGTCGCTGCTCAAAGGATCTCTCCTGCATCTCTGCACAGGAGGACCCAGAAAAAAACAGCTGCTGCCTAAAATAAAGAGTTCCTGCACTCTGCTTTATCTTGATGGCTATAAATAGCTTGTTTATTCTCCGTTTTGCTATTCCCTTTGGATAATGAGTTCACAGAGGTTAGTGCTTTCGAGGAAATCTGTTTGGTGCAGTGGCTGAAAACACAGCATCGGCACCGCTGCTGTACATACAGGAATGGATATTATTTATCATATCAAATAATTGTTTTCTTTATGGTTGATTCTGCACAGAGAAAAATGTAATCATAGCCACTTGCTATGCAATTATATCAATTATTCAGTCGTTAGCTCAATTATATGATGGTGGTTTATGATAACCACCACATTTTATCTTAATGGATTGCCACAGCAAATGCTCACTGATTGTAAAACTGAAGTACCAACAGGAGCCATAAATTAAAATGTTATTTTTGTTCCATCGTTTTGATAAACACTCCAGTCAATCAGATCCTGATTCTATTAAAAGATTGTCGCCATGAGTGTATAAATACTGTAGGGAAATGACATTTTTCAGTACAGTAAAGTGTGAATAAGGGGATGACATTTCTGTGCCGCTTCCCTCCTGGAGAAGTTATCAGACAGATCTCTATTTTTCCTCTATCAGCCCTGTGTCATCTGCTCAGCCCTGCTCCCGCACCAGTGGTTCTGTTCCATGCTGCCAATACTCAAGCAACCACATGACTAAAAATTCTCTGAATCTTGCTGATGGCAAACAATAAAACACAGAGGATCCTTTTGTCAACATTTGAATCCAATTTTAGACTGCAGCTACAGCGGCGCAAAACTCTGAGCCTTCACTTATCTGATCTAAATGTGTGGTTAATATCTATCTCTACACGCCATTCAGCTTTCTAAGGTTTTTGATGAAGACGCTCTTAGAAATAAGGGCTTCCAAAAGGGTTTTTAAAGACTGAGGTTCTAACCATAACCAAATGCTTCTGAAGAACCTTAGGTCAAGAGAGGGTGGACTGTGTTTGTCCATTAAGAGCCCTTTTCAGAAGAAAGAGTTAGAATTGGGATATAAAAGAGTTCTCAATAGAATCCCTTGGATGGACTCAAGATGAAACCTAGAAAATATAAGGGTTCTCTGTAAAACATAGGAGGTTCCTACACAGATGGTTGTAGTTGACCCTTTACGAGGGTTACAAGTAAAACCTGTATTTTAAAAAGCTATTTTTAGATCCCTCTTGGTGGGTTCATCATGAAGCAATTTCTTCTCTACAGAACCCCCCCAGGTGTGTTCTACATGAAGCTACAAAAATGTAAAAGGGTAGAATTCACTGAGTAGGTTCTTGCTGAAACCTTTGGGAAATCTTTGCATTCTAGATGGAACCATTACACCATTAAGGGGCTCTCTGCAGAACCTCTCATGGGAGGTTCTTGGTGGAACATTTCACAGATGGTTCTGGGTATAACCAAGCCCCCCAGGAAGAGCGCCGGACTTTGAAGCCAATATGACACGGTGGTCAAACCGTGTAATTACAACATCACATGATGCCTGAAAGGCCCAAAAAGACTTTATCCATAATCTAAACATTGAAAGATGCAGCTGTAAAACTTAGGATACTTTTTGTGTGTGTGCTTCACAACTCCTGCAAAATGACTCGTTTGAATATCAGGAATTCATCTATTTGGTCAATTAACATAAGAAAAGTCTAGGAGAGTTGCACGATTAAATCATTTTATCCCCATTAAAATTAGCGGTGGGCTAAACAGGAAGTTAGCCACTTGGCTGAAAGAAATCTCTACTGTATTTCCAATGCTATATCCTGTTGTCTTTAATGCATCCAAAAGGTTGTGTTTTGGAACCAGGCCAAACAACTCCTCATGATTCAAGTTAGCACCTTCATTTCTAAGAGTGAGTGCTGCCACTTTGTTCTTAGAAAGTATCTGGACAGGAGCTGCACAATCGCTCACATGTGCAGATACACACAGACACACACATGCATCTATTTTTGGATAATGGACTGGTGTGCTGGGAGTAAATGATAAAGCCATTGATCTGAGCGCTATGGTCAGAGGAGATGGAGGGGGACAGACAGCACGTTCCAATCCTCTGAGACTCCGACTGCCATTTTACATTACTATTGATCTTTACTCTGAGACACACACACACAGCACAACATCGATCTTCACACCAATAAGAGCAGAAAAACACCTCTGGATCACTTGGGCCCTGCACAGCTGCAAGAGGACGGACCGACCAACAGACAGACGGATCGTGCACGAGGGGAAACACAAGCGTGCACGAAGAGAAGAAGAGAGGAAAGGAAGTCAGAGGCATACAAATCAGGGTGCAAGGACACTTTAATCCACTGGTTTGCCTGCCTGCCTGCCCATCTGTCTGTCTCTCTGTCCCTTCATCTGAATATAGATATCCCTGTGTGAAGTGCTCCAGGGTATCAGTCAGTCCTGCAATGACATGAATGGGGAAAACTGGTGCATGAGGCAATTAATATTCAGAAACACTCCAATTTTGGGTTATGAGTAGAAGGGGGCCGCTCTAGCAAACAGGAAGGACCGAGAGGAAGATGACAGAGGAATGGATATGGGGGCACGAGGAGGTACAAGATCTGCAGGAGAATAAGGAAGAAGATAAGGAAGACAGAAAACGTGAGCAAAATACATTAGAGCTCAGCAGGCAGAGAGGAGGCTCTAATCTCATATTTCAAGGATATTAACATCTTAATAATGACCTATTAGGGCATACATAAAGTGATCAGAGATAGCCATACATGCGTTTCTTCAAGCAGGACAAATTAATCTGACATGGGTTGGTGAAATCTAAATTGATAAGGATTAATTATGGAGGTGGGACAGGCTGAGAGTGAGAGTGATGCAACACCTGTGGATCAAGGTGAATGAATGGAGAGCAGAGAGGGAGCAGCAACTAAAGGGAAAGCAGACAAGAAGAGGCTTAAGATCAGCTAAAAAAGACTATTTTATCTGGATTTTTAAAGAAAGGTAGACTGAATAAAAAGCCACACACACACACAGTCTCCTCTCGTCCTCGCCCAGGACACAGCTGAGCAACCACCAGCTGTGTCTCCATCCTCTGGCCGAACAAGCATCCATGAACCCCTCCATGCACCGACACATGACAGAAAACACCAGCCATGACCTCATCCCAAACTCACCAAAGTTTGCTGGTACTGGAGCGTCCGGTTTTCGGCCTTGTCCTTCACCATTGCCGCAATATCCTCATTAAGACACCCGATCCGAGACTCTGACGAGCGCAGGTCGCCCGCTAATTAATCTGCGGAGGAGGAGGAGGAGGAAGAGGACTGCCCGCCATCACATGTGCTCTGTGTGTAACAGGTCTCCTATCATGAGCCCTCCCGCATCATGCCGCTGTCGCCGCCGCGGTGTGTGTGTGTGTGTGTGTGTGTGTGAGAATGTGCGTAAACGTGTGCGTGTGTGAGCCAGATGAGAGTGTAGCCGGCTGTCGCCTCGCTCGCAGCAGCGCTGGTGCGGTTTGACTGCAAAACACCGCCTCCCTCCTCCACTCTCACTGTGCTGCTGCTGCTGCTGTCTCTCTCAGGAGTTACTGTGGACTTCAGGATGTTCAGATTTTTTTTTTCTTTTGTGTTTTTGTGCAGAGGTATCTGCAGGTGCAGTTGCAGGTGTAATTAATAGAAGTTTGGACAAATTATAATGTATAATGTGCGATTTTTTTTCTTTATTCTTGCTATTCTGAGAGATTCGGCTGTCCTTTGCTCCTGATTTGAGTCATCACTGATCAAATGTGATGAGTAATTCACAGGGGTGAGGCTCGGCAGATATGGCTCTGTAAATGTCATCAAAAAAAATCTTTACAATAGCCCTATATAAGGCTACAAAGCCCGACCGATACCAGATTTTTGGGGATGATGCCGATACCGATTTGAGGAAGTAAAATAATAATAATAATAATAATAATAATAATAATAATAATAATAATAATAACACAATGATAAAATATATAAAATAACAGTAATTTAATATTGCTAGTTTTTAATCATATAAACAACTATATAAACTATGATATTAGAGAGTTTAAAAATATATAAAATGAAATAAAATAAAAAACATACACATATGAAATATTAAATATAAAATAATATCAGTATCATTATAGTAGCAATTATTTTTATTCATTATAAACAGCTACAAATAAAGAAAAACTAGAGCCAGACGGATATCGGATTTTCGGACAGATATTGCTAAAAATGTCAGAGGGGGAAAAAAAAATCATCATTTACCAAGACGATGTGGATTTATACTGATTTTGTGCTAATATGACTATGCAGAGGTACTCAGAAGGCTGGTGTTCTAAATTAATAACTTTATTAAAGAATATTTAAGTTAAATATTTAAGAATGCTTACTTTTTTTTAACATGTTATAAAGCTGTTCACCAATTCTGGAAAATAAAGAATAAATAAAAAATACTATAAAATAAATAGCTAAATAAACATCTGTACTGTACGGTACTCAATCAATTGCTCAATATTTTGATACTGCTACAAAAGTACAGGCAGGTTGAAAATGACGATTTTCACCTGCAAGGGAGCTCCTCTTGTCCTCAATGTGCTAAATGTAAATAACTCCAAGCATATGTTCTGAAAAATAAAGGTTCTCATACTGGTGCATATCGGAAAACATACTGATATATCTGTGAATGGCCCATATTGGGCTGATATATCAGTTGGGCTCTAAAAAAACACAAATAGATCAACTTGAAATACAAAACACGATCACATATACTGTTACTTGTGTTTTTGTGGCTGAGTCTTTTGTATCTTAAGGTCCAGCTGGGGATGGGCATCGCAAATTAGCTTAGGCTGTGCATGCTATAGTGTGTGGCATTGATTTATGCTACATACTTGTCCCTATACAAATAAACATTAAATAAATAAATAGCCTACATAAAGTAATGCCTCTACAACTAAAAATGAAAATCTGCATTATGGTCTGTTAAAAAAATTTCAGACTACATATACAGCGATACCAATACAGATCATACTACCATACTATTTAGTATGAAAGAAAAAAGATTTAGTATTTCCCAGTATATGTGGACGCAGTGTCCCAAAAATACCAGGATGTCCTACTGCATCTAGTCACATTTTGCAGTATGCAAGCCAGCATGATTTCTGACCCACAATCCTCTGTGCAGTGGAAGATACGTCACATCATCTGAGAGACCAAGAGAGTACAGACACAAGACATCTCATTAGCTGCAGCTGAAATTGCATACTTTTTCTTTTGACTTCACTCTACAGACTGTATGAGCAAGAGGGTCAAAGTTAAAGGTGCAATGATATGATGAAATATTATGTCCCAATTTATGAAAACTGCATGCAACAATACGTACTTAGAAATGGCAGATGCAGTATATCCTAAAATGTAAAAAAAAAAAAAGAAATCTTATACGTCTCATGATGCAACTTAATGTGCTAAATAACACCCACTCTGCCTAGATTATGTCCACGTCTTTCTAACTCCTCTCCCCATTTTGTGACACAGGCTGTTTTCTTAAAAATGTCTCAGAACTGATGCAAGACAACCCTGATGTCATCATGAGGGTTATTTTCCCAGACTTCGTAAAAGCTCCTGCTAGAGCCACAGACTACATACAGCTGTTTTCACTGCGCCCTCCTAATGACGAATTGGTTGAATGCCCCTTTAAAATTTCTAACATTGTCATTATGATGCAATCTGAAGTGAAAGACAGCAACTCTCTTCACAGGTTTTTGTTCCTTTTGAAGAATGTGGAGTAATAAGCGCTCAGTGCTTTCAGGGGACAATATGAGTGATTAGTGACTGAATGAGGAACAAAAATATCAAAGTGGAGAAAATGTAAGCAAACACCTCAGTCGCTTTCTTGCATTTGTTTTCTTTGTCATTCTCTCTAGGCTTTTATGTTTCCTCCACCAGTGACAAAACGTTTTCTGAAAGCGTACAGATGGCTGACAAATTAAAGCAAAAACCTGATGGGAACCTTACCCTCCAGCAACACTCCAAGGCACAAAGGGTCAATGAATGAGTATGAAGATGATGCGACTGTGATGGGCAACTGAACACCCATGGGAGATTTTGGGCAGATATCTTAGACAGCGCTCTCCACTCCACCACCATAATCAAAACATCAAATGGGAAAATATCAGCTGGAAGAATGGAGTTCACGGACCTGTATGCAGCAAAGCACTGAAGCTGTTCTACTGGTTCAACACCTTAAAGGGATGATTTGGATTATTTGAAGTGGGGCTGTATGAGGCACTTATTGATAGTCAGTGTATTACCTGCAGTAGATGCCCCTAGTTTGCAGAGGCAGAGAGGAGTAAAAGCATGAAAACTAATAAATGTACTGCTGTGGACAGAGTCAGCAGTAAAACATATTTCAGCTGCTTAAAAAAAAAGGTCCTCTTCAAAACCTATAACAGTTTAAATGTACACTATGTTTAGAATATTTTACCATCGGACAGCCCTTTCCATTAGTGGCCAAATATTGCTGTCTCTCGCTCAACCAGACTCCTTTGGCATAAACAGTAATTTTACCTTGCAGAAGATAATTCCTTTGTGTTACTGTGTGACTTCAGTGAATCCAAACTAATCTTTAAAACACCAAAGTCACACAATGACACAAGCAAACTGAATGAGGCAGCGGTAGAGCAGAAACTCCTGTGTTCTATGAGGCAAAATTGGAGTGAGTGATTTTTGGCTTACACAGCAGTAGTTTCCGGTCTGATGGCAAAGAAAAGCAATGACAATATTGTAAACATAGCCTTCACTTAAAATTATATTGATTTTTTTAAACTAGGCCTTTTTTGGGTGGCTAAAGTATGTTTTGCTGCTGACCCTGTACACTGCACAGTGTACAGTGCACAACTGGGGGCGTGCTGACCGCCATTTATTGAAGATAATACACTGATTATGGATAAATACCTCATACAACCCCACTTCAAAAAAACCTGAACCATTCCTTTATGTCAATTATGTTGATTTTTCTCTTAATTGTCGCACATTTATGTGTATATACCTGTGACCACAACGGATTTAAGCATAATTTATACATTGCCTCATATGTGTAGTAAGTCAGTGTGTAAGTAAACAGGAGAACCACAGTCTTCTACTATTGGCTGCCAAACAGCCCTATAAGGAAGCATTTCACAGTGAAGTGCCGTGCTCATGGGCACCACAACAATCGCTGTTGAGCCTCATAAACCTGCCTTGTGTGTTTATGTGTGTGTGTGCGTACTGGCAGAGGCACTACTCTGGAGAGATTTTATGCAACACTTAAGGTTCACACATGAAGTTTTCTCTCAGATGACACGCATTATAATACTGTGAGCTCATATCTGGGCTTTCGATAAAGGGCTTTTCAGAGGTGCTTCTCACTGACAGTCAGATCTATTGCACTGAAAGATGCGGTGCCAAGTGAGACTCACACCTGAACGATAACCACCGTTCCAAGGATTCACTGCTGCTTCATCAGGAGTCAAACATCCTTCACGTTTGCCAATATGCCCTCAGTCGGATGGGAAAATCGGGACGTTCAGAACTTTCTAAGGCCAAAGTAAATCTGCTTATCTTCCACGTTCTCAGCATGGTTTTAAAACTGTACCACCCAAAGTGCAGGTCACTAATGAATTCAAGATTTAAATTGATGGTGTCACTGTAAACAACCAGTCACAAGACTGCATGCATTTGAATATCAAACGCTCTGATCCTTTACAGGTTAAAAGACTTAATTCCTCTGGGAGTCAAGGCCTCTGACTGGCTGTCAGATAAAACAGTTCTGCACAAGACTGCAGCTGATTGGTTGTTGGCAAGGCGACCAGTTCAAAGCACTGGACCACAGGCACCAGAATGAGCCTGGGCCTCTGAGACCGCTGAGTGATGGGAGGGCTTTCACCCAAAACCAACACATTTTTATTCACAAATCTCATCATTCATGCACTTCAGGTTCATATGAACCCCAAGGCCTTTACAACCTGCCTTCCTCACATCATCCCCGTCTGTCATAACGGGGGGTAAAGGGCGTCGCTGACTTCATTTTATCAGGGAGCTGGCAGCCACAGCCAGGCAGGGGTACAGAGGCCCTGGCAGCAGAGAAACTGGGTGCTCTGCAGCCCCGAGCTCCAGCACACTGACCCACATCTCTGCATCTCCACAGGACGCCTTACAAATATACCACACACCTCGGCAAGGAGGCTAGTCTGCTACCAAAATACAAGGAAAAACAACATGTCTCCTGTCCTGTCCTGTGTGACAGCGAAGAGAAGGATCAATGTTTTAACAGCCACATGATGAGAAAACACGAGGACATGGTCCAATGCATCTTCCAGACCTCATTTTTAAAATGGTTTAAAGAAGTGGTTTTCAAAGTCTGAGACTGTGAGCCTCCCTTCAGACCATCTTGGAAAAAAGCATCTGCCCTTCATTTTACTTGCTTAGTTTTGCTCAATTCCTGGTTGTCTATAGGATCATGACTATATTATTTGATCCCATAGGCACTCAATAGTTGAGCAAAGACATCCTAATATTGCTGTTTAACATAATTTCAGACAACATCAAATGCATAAAAATTGTCTTTCCAAAGACATCTAATAGTTTCTGATTTTAAGAGAGAGGGAAAATGGTAAAATTACCCAATACTGTATCATAAAAATATCTCTTTAACTAAATCACACACATTTAGGTTATTCTACATGATTTCTGTTTGATAACTAATGCAATAACTAAAGTAATATTTTTTTCATTAGCATTTACTGAGCTTCCCTTGAAACTGTTTTGAGCCTCCATGGGGAGGCCCGCCTCTCACTTTGAAAATCTCTTTTAAGCATTTAAGGTTGTGATTAGAATTAAGTGAAGGTTTGGTTTAGCTTAATATGTGCCATAGTAATGAAAGGGTTTTTCTTTTAATTTAGGGGAAGGAAAGGAACAAACTGATCTGATTTCGTCTGCCATATCTCAGTATTTTTTATGTCATCAACCTCCCAGGGACCGCAGTTGAAAATAAGGCTGTATGGCTAAATCTGGCACATTTACGTGATCGAGTGAAGTTCTTATCTTAATTAATGTGCATTGTCCCTTCTTAAATGAAATAAACATAAGACATGAATAAATATAATCTCAGACAAATTCTCACAAAGTAAAACTGTAAAAATAATTTAATCTGCTATACAGCCATAAATGTGTGCATTTTCCCACATATATATTTTAGTGCAGTTCATCTACAATATTACAAAGACCTTGAGTCCTTGATGCACAACATTAGGATGTACAACCACCTGTGCCCCCTTTTTGTTTTGCTGGCAAGTTTCTCAATTGTCAGTTATTCAGCAGTCAGAAAATCAACCACATTAACCACAAAATAACACCAGAATGCCAGCAAATGCACCAGAACCCTAATCAGACCTCCAATTACCATTTGCCCTTGAGGAAGATATTGACAAAGTTCAGGAGACACAGATGGATTTGACACTTTGGAGAGAGAAGAGAGACAGTGATCCATCTTGTCAGGACGCAGCATACTTACGGTTTCCCCTGAGTCTGCTTTCCTCCTCTTTTTTCTTCTCTCCTCCTCGGGCTACGGATTTAAAACCGTCAGCTGTGTCCCTCCATTGCGCCTCGGCGGAACGATGACAGAAATAAAGGGGCACACAGCTACAGGTTGCAGCGCACGCTTTAATCGATGATGTCTGACTCCCGGTAATCAGAGTTCACCCCTCCGGTTCTCAGTAGGTCCCGGAGACTGGCCTGTTGCTGATGCGCAATCCATACAGCACCGCGCCAAAGTTGTCAGCACGGCGCGTAATTAGCGGTTTTGCGCCTCCAGAGCAGCGCAGCGCTGCGCACAGCGGAGCGGGCAGCTGCTGGCTGGATTTGGACACCAGGAGCGACAGGCAGCGGTGTGAGAGCGCGGCTGCATGAGGCAAAGAAACTCTGGGATGAGATGCTACAGTCTCCTCATCGGCTCCAGTTGAGGTGGGAGGGAGACAGCGGGGTACCGGGTGTCGTGTCCGTGATGCAATGCGGGTACCGTCAGTGCCATGGCCCGCAGTTTTCTCCTTGTGTGCAGAAATCCAGGCGCTCCGGTCATTATGTGCGGAGCCGCGGCGCACATTCGTCTTAATTAGCGGCGGCGGGATTGTCTGCAGAGATAGAGCTTCAGGGAGAAAAGGAAAACGTGTTTAGTCTTCATGCTCTCTGTCTCTCTGCATCCCCTCTCTCTCCTGTATGTGACACACACGCACAGGCACACACACACACTCTTGGGGTCTAATATTAGACGTCATGCGCCTTGATCATGGCACGCATAAGCAGCCTGGGCGCAAATAGAAGAGGGCAGGGGCTCCGTCACTGTCCAGGCTGGGGTGATGGGGGTGAGGATGGATGGTGCATTCCCCCATGTTTTCTCTTATCCATGCCTCTGACAGCTATTACACCTCCTCAACCCCCCACATGGCAATTGAATTGGAGCGTCAGCGCGTCTTCCAGCTGCGCCCCGCTGGCAGTACAACCCGATGGATGATTGCAACGTATCCGGGTGAAGACCGCATGTTCACCTTTCCTCCTGGGTGATAAACACATAGGGTAAAGCTAATAAACGACTGTCACGTGGGTTTCACCTTTCCCCCCTTCAAAGTGTATTATTACAACAGTTTGGACTTTTTCTATAAGCTTTTGTAGAGTTACCTGAAAACATACACGCTTGCTGGCATGTTAACTACCTTACATGGGACTGACACTACACTATTTCCAAGTCTTGTAGATAAAAGGTATAGTAAAAGTAGTAAAAGGAATAATTTGGGTTATTTGAAGTGAGGTTGCTTGAGGTATTTATCAATAGTCAGTGCATTACCTGCATGCTGTCTGCAAACCTCCAGGTTGGAGAAGCAGAGAAGAGCAGCAAGGAAGCTGAGCAATGAACTGCTAAAAAACATATTTAAGCCACCTAAAAAATCAGTATCTTTTTAAGTCTATGCTATATTTTGAGTGCTTGGTGTCAGACAGCCTTTTCTGACAAGCCAAATATCAATCTCTCCAAACCAACCAGGCTCCACTGGAAAAATCAGCAGTTTTACCTCGCAGGGGACAGGAGTTGCTGGTCTACTGTTGCCTTGATCTGTTACTTTGTTTTACTTTGTGTTAATTGTGTGACTTCTGAGTTTTAAAAGGTTAGTTCACATTCACATTAGTCCCCAAATAACACAAACTAACAGAACCAGGCAGTAATAGACAAGCAACTCCTGTGTTCTGCTAGTTAAGATCACAGTTTTTGCTAAAGGAATCTTGCTAAAGGAGCGAGAGGGAACAATATTTGTGAGGGGTTTTCCGTCAGAAAAGGCTGCCTGACAGCAAAGAAAAGTGGTAAAAATATTCTAAATATAGTGCACACTTGAACTGATATAGATTTTTTTTTAGATAGGCCTTTTTTAAGTGGCTAAAATATGTTTTGCTGTTGCAGGGCATTGCTTAGCTTCTGTGCTGGTACTTCTCTCAGTTTCTTCAAAGTGGGGACTTGTGATTGTGTGATAAGTACCTCATACAACTGCACTTCAAATAATAATAACTATCCCTTTAAATCCCCACAAACAGGCTACACACCTACATGTAGCTAACACACACCCACATTCTGTGTGTGGGCTGTGTAGCTCCCTCTGACACCAATTTCGTGAACATTATGAACCCAAGCTGCTACCTCTATTGGCCAGTGCAAACCTTGACAAAAAGTAAATAGCCTCCAGCAGTAGTGACTGAATTTGATGTCAGCTGTGTAAATGGAGTCTTTCACAATAATAAATCATTAACCTTTTAGTCAGCAGGCATGCTGTCCCCTGAACGCACCGAAAAAGCCAACTCGAGAAGCAAAAACAGTCCGCCTAATATCAATGAAATGCCATTTTCAGGCTATAACTTTTTGTCATGCTGCGCAGCAGGGAAGTTGGAGCGCATCCTGCTCTCAGGCTAGATAACACTCACACTTCCCACTACTGAATGAGAAGGTGGGAAATCAAGTGGTGAGAAGACAAAAAGGACACACAGCTCCTCTGCAGTGGACACAGGGCGTTTTTCACCTGGCACATTTCTTAATGGAACAAATGAGGACTCATCAGGAGCGGCCAGGCAGGGCATGGCGTTAAGCAGTGAGTAGTGAGCCTAAAAAGTTTGACTTAAGAGTATTTAATGCACTTGTTACAAGCTCAACAAGCTGGCTTGTAGTGCTTTGGGTTCAGCGTGTGTGTTTATGTGTTGATCCAGGACTCCTGCTGCTCTGTATGGTAGCCTCTGAGGTGTGGGATGCTGAGACTAAACCCATAGAATTTGTGTGTAATAAAGGCGCCAGGAGGACTATGAACATTGTGGCAGAGATGGAGAGGGCACTGGTGAGGATTTGACTGCGTCTTTCCCAACATTTCTCTTTCTTTTTCTCCCAGGGCTGCACCATATAGTAAAAAAAAAAATCACATTGCAATTATTTTGACAGATATTGCGATTGTGATATGATTCACTATTACTGGAATTGATCATTTTTGAATCACAATTTTCATTTTGCCTGAAAGAAACTATTATATGTGACATTTGTGGTGGGTCTGTACCAAACATGTTTTCTGACATCTTGATATCAAGACTTATAAGCCAGGTCGTCCCTGGAGCGCTACAGTACTTCATTATAATGCTGTTTTGTCACAGACCCCACTTTCTCCTGCTGTATCTAATCCTCCTGTCTGTCTGTTTGTTGTTACCTGTAGTCTCCCATGAGTCTGTCTCTCTGTAGTCATTTGTCCAGCATCTGTCACCTGTCTCTTCCATGTCTCCTCCCTTGCAGAGTGACTGTAATGGCTTCACAACCCTCTCCACACCCGTTCAGCTGCCCTGCGTTGCGCTTCATGTGGCATCCTGGCAAAACAAATCAGTATGTTGGTACATGTATGAGTCCAAAATCCTCTATCATTATGGATGTCTTACTTGCTTATTAGAGATGTAACAATATATTGAATATTTGATACCGTACTGAACAGTAAAGATATCTACAGTGATGCTACATGGTTTATTATTTCACTTTATTATCTTTTTAGGATTGTTGCTGACTGCTGCATTGTTTTTGTTTTGCAATTGTACATGCATAATTTAAACATTCATTACAATTCATGCCCATTTTTTGCACATGCTTTGGTCATGGCTGGCTACTTTTAAATTATCTTATTCAAAGGTTATTCAGGTTGCAACAAGCTAAATTTAAGACTTTTCAAGACCTTTTTAAGACCTTTTTTTTAAATTTACAGCACATCCATACTGGCAAAAAATAAAAGTGCAGTTTGCATTAGTGGTTATTAGTTAAATGTTGGTTTTGTTTTACAGCATGTGCAATACAAAAAACCAAAACACATTTAAAAGCAAGACTGACATTAAATCCAACTATATAAGAGTAACGTTTGCTTCATAATTAAATTTTTAAAACCTGTTAAAATCATATTTAAGAATTTAAAGGTCTAAAATTTCCAATTATTTGATTTTAGACTGTTGAAGACTTTAAGCACCTGTAAAAACCCTGTCATCAAAGAGGGAAAGCAGAAGCATTTTAAGTTAAAAGGAAAAACTTTTATATAAATAAAAAATGCTGTACACATCAGATTTATTATTTAATATAGGGCATGATATTCAGGTTGTTGTTGTTGTTGAGTTTTTGGTATCGTTACATTCCTATCCCTAGTTTTCACTGTATATCTTGTATTTAATAATAGGGATGCAGAATAAATATCGAGGCAGATAAATTATTGTCAAATAATGGGAAATGTATACTTTTATTTATTATTATATTATTCTGATAATATCAACCATAATACCATCTGATTTGGCAGGCAAAATACTCCATAAAAGCCAAAGTATATTTGGGAAATTTTTAATTTTTGTAAAAACAAATGAATGTTTGAAGAGTCAGAACTGTTCTTTGTTTTTTGTAATAGTAATGCCAGTTAGATTTGGGTTGGTTATTTTTGGTTTGCTATGGAATATTCAATCATCCACCTTTATTCATAGATCTTAGCCTTTCTTACCATCAGGTGTGCATAAATGACAGGTTATAGGAACTTCTTTTAAAAGACTGAAATTATCAGTTATCTTACTGGTAACGGCAATGAGAAGCAGATAATTGTCAGTTATCAGTACTGGCTGAAAAAAAAACATATTGTCCATCCCTATTTAATGAAAACAAATTTCACTGTTTTTCTTTTTCTTTATGTGTGTGTGTTACCACAGCACCAGGAGAAGAGAGGAGACATTGTTGCGTCCCTGAGGCTTCTTGTTGAAGGTGTGAAGGTTGTGAAAGCCCACAGCCAGTCAGGGTGTGTCACTTCGTTACTGCAGAGACTGGAGAACAACATCAACAACTACCTGCTTATTATCACACACCTTCAGCTGAGTGTAAGAAGGAGTCACATGCACTCCCAGGAAGCACTGATTTGGGTGATTTGTTGGTCAAAAGAGGTGAACCTGTTGAGGATAAAATCACTACAACTTTGGCTGCAAAAGTTCCTGGATGTCTTGGATACATCTAAGTATTTAAATAGTAATATTTAACCGTTAAAAATGTCTTAAATAATAGCAATACAGAGGGTGAAAAACTTTTGGAACTTTGAAACTTTCACTTTTCAATTTAACATGTATGACTTTTGACCTGCAAATAACCAAATCAAAGCAAACTGAGTTCATTCTGTCTTTGCGACTCACACACAAACACATCATCGCAGCACACAGTGCCAAGTAAAATTCATCAGCGTGTTGATGAACATTCACACAGAGTGAGTGAAAACGTGTTGATGGGCTTCTATCTTACTGGTTTGCATCTAATTCTGAGGCATTATCAGTTTCCTCTGGTGTGGAAATATCCTGGTTTCTCATAAATCTGTGGCTTTCTGGAATATCTGCACCCTGGGAGTGATGATGTTATGTTGTGTGACCCCGAGTCTTCCTTCCACAGGACAAGAAGAAGATAGCAGTGCATACTTTCCCAGTGAGACAGACTGCGAGCTGAGTGTCCTGTGATCTAAGTTTTACATAATATCCTAAAATTTGGGATTTCAAGTTTTTCTGTTAGCAAATAATGCCATTTTTGAAATCCATGTTTAGTGGTATGTCCACCCTCTTTTTCTCACTTTTGTTTATGTTCTCTCTGTTATTCATTTCTAAAACCATCTTCATTCTTGTGTTTTCTGTTTGGACCAGCAGGGGCCAGCGGTGAGTCCAGCACTGTCTTGTGTTCCTCGAAGCACCCAGAGTCTGAGCACAGTCCTGCTGACCTACAACCAGCTGATCTTAGGCAAACTGGAGCGGTTCATGGTTGACCTGGACGACAGATGCCCCGCCCAGTGACACAAGAAGTGGCTCCAACAGGGGGATGAGTTCAGCTGAGGTCAAGCTAATAAGACAAATGAAAATCCAACAAAGCAAAACAGCTGGAGTGATTTGGATTTTCTCCCCACCTTGCTGCCTGTCTAAAATTTCTTATCTGTGAACACTCTGCTTTTGTATAGTATGATGAGTACAGCTGCACTCTGTAAGAGTAAAAAGTAGAAATACACCCTTCTCTGCTGGCCGCTAAGAGGAACTGCAGCTTAAAAAGAAAAGGACAATGAAAGACAGCAGTATGAATGCAATGATGAGCATCATGGACAAATGAATGTATGATAGGAAGGCAGTTTGTTCTGTCACACTACATAAAAATAGGGTTACTTTAAATTTTGTTATAGGTCTATAGAACCAATGCAAGCCTATAATCTACCTAATCTAAAAGGTATAGGTATATTTTCTTTTTTTAGTACATAGCCTACAGAAAGCTTCTCCAAGTCTCTACTGGATGCAGTCCAAATGACCGTGACACGTCAAAATTTGTTGTTCAGTTTGATCATGTGGCTAGAACCAAAAAGTCACCTTGGTTATTTGGATTTATGATTTTATGCCACATTTATTTTATTACTGATAATATTCATCCAAAATTGGTTATTTTAATTTTATTGTGGTTATTATGCGAATACTTGCAGACAGTTTTTGCACAGTAGTGAGTAAAGAAAAAAATCATGTAGCCTGTACTTCTCAAAGGCACTTACTTAAGAATAATAGAGACTGGTAGACCTTCCTCGTGTGAATTTAGGTTGCAGATTTTATTCTCATTGCACTTTTAGATCCTATCTCTGTTTACATTTTTACTTTAAAAGTTTCGCTGTAGATGTGTGCATGTTTCTGTTTTGCTTTTTTCAATTCAAGAAATCTTTTGTAGGTGTCTTTGTGAATCTGTGTGTGTAAATACCCTGATTTTGCATTTAAGAGGATGTTATTTTTGCTACACTTTATATTGATACACATACCGTTCATGATACAAAAGCTTTGCAATATACATTGAAGCAGTGGGGATAAACCCAATTAAACTATTTTTATTCACCTCTTCGAAATGGGGCTGAATTTATTTATCCATTAAACTACAGTTCACCCACCTCTGTATTTACAACTAGAGCTACATCCCTTACAACTATCTTTCATACTGCCATTTATTTAATTTCTCATTTATTTACATGGTTAGTTTGGTAGGTAGTGGGTAGATGACGTTGGTTATTTTATTTTTTAGTTAACATCAGGCTAGTTCTTTGTGCTGTACATTGATTAAAAAAAATACACAAATTCTGAAAATCTATCTTTATATTGATTCAATTACTGTTTATGATACAAAACCTTTGCTATATAATATGCAACAGACTGATTTTGTGCAGTTAGCTATTTATTTAATTGCTAATTTATTTATCTGGTTAGTTATTTCAGTAATGCTAGTTAGTTATTTTTAAGATTGGGCGATATAGTTGGAAAATGAGTCACGATAAAATCTCATTTCATCCGATACTGATAATTAATAATAACTTTTAATTAACTAATTTTAATATACTTTGGTGTAAACTTTATTTAAGGCACTGTGATTTTATTTTTCAGTTAACATTAAGCTAGCTGTTTGCTAATGTCGTCAGTAGATATAGAGTTAAGCTAACTGAAAACATCGGTCAGTGGACTAATCAAAGGTAGATAGATGTGTAACTGATTGGATGAGCCAATTACAGGAAGCCACGTCATTTTTCCCATTATCAGACGGTCATTACCTGCAGAAGGTGTCCTGCAGGGGAGGCCAGGTACAAACTTTAGGTTAATGGCGGCCATTCAGTTAGCTAAACGCCGACTTGGACGACAGCACACGTTACCTTGATGCTAGCCGGTTACACCGACCATTAACTTAGCCTCACCGCCATGTCAGAAAAAGCTCCTCTGCTACATTACCGACTGACCAGCAGCACCTGTCCGGAGCCGAAGGATGTGTCCGCACACGGCGAGGCCAAGGCGGGCAGAGATGGCCGACGGTCCAAGGAGAAAACCGCCCGAAAACTCGGAGTTGTGTTCGGCGTGGTCGTACCGACTTTACTGTCCATGTTTAGCGTCGTTGTGTTCCTGCGAATCGGTAAGTATGAAAATAAAAAAAAAACCCTTAAAAAATATTTTCATAAAAACACATTAAAGCCACTTAAAAGCGTCCAACCAAAGTCATCTGTTTTACACGACTTCTGATTGCACCTTCAGTAGCTACAACAGTCATGGCTAACTGCGCATCTTCTACTGCTACTAGCTTGTTTTGCACATTTTATCTCCAATCCCACTCAACCTCCTCATTGCACACTTGGATGATATATATAAAATGTTATCGTAGTCCTATCATATTCTGTTCTTTGCATTTTTGAGTTTTTGTGGTGTCCTAATATACTGCTTGAATTTATATATTTGGCTTTGTGTGTCTTTGTATATACACTCGTGTGTCTATGTATATATTAGTATTGTTTGTTTTGTATTTTCTACATTCTGAGGTATTCTATAGATATTTATCTATAATATTTATAGAGTATACCATCGATTTTCTTAAAGTGTGTACTCAACTATTCTTTATTTTGTTAAAGTTGGTGTTTATTTTTATTTTTCTCTTTTGGTATTTACTTGTATATTTATTGTATAGTTATTGTCTACCTGCAATGTCTGCTGTAACGTAGGAACTTCCTAGTTTGGGATCATTAACGCTCTAATATCTGCCTATCCATCCATCTATAAGTAAAATAAAGTAAATTAATCTTATGAAAAGGATCACACCATTCAGTTTGCACCTGCTTAGCAGTTCGGTTGTTGCAAACAAGTGGATGAAATAATCCAGTTTACTTACAATGGAACTAATCTAGTACATTTACCTTAAATTTGTACAGAAGTACAGTACTTGAGTAAATGTTGGCTCCGTTTAGTTACATTCCACCTCTGGCTGTGGCTTACATTATTGCCATATAAATTAATCTGTTAATTATTATTTTCTAACATCAACCAGTTAAATTGATTAATAAAATTTCACGTAGCACTGCTTTATTCCATCTGTTGTCCATAATGCAAATAAAGTGAATAGATGAGTAGAAAAATGTTCCTGTATGTTAGTTTACAGGAAGCACTGCAGCACAGAGGTACACATTAGGCTACATTATAAATAAGATTTCCTCTTTCCTCTTGCAGGATTTGTTGTGGGTCAAGCAGGGCTCTACCAGGCCATTGCCATGTTCCTCGTAGCCTACTTTATCATCACAATGACTGTGCTTTCTGTCTGTGCCATCTCCACCAATGGGGCTTTAGATGCTGGAGGTGCCTATTGTATCCTTTACTGCTTAGAGAGTCTTATGTTGTAGTTTAAAAGCCTCTCTGGGGTGTCTGTCTGTGATTAAGCCTGACTAATGGATTGACAAAAAATGTCCCTGCTCTTAATTTCTCCTGCATGATTTGCTTTATCCACCAAGGGCACAGGTTCCACCTTGGTCGAAATCTCACCAGTGTCTGATCTTAATTTTGTCTGGTCTTAATTTGTTTACATTTATGAATCTGGAATCAGGAATTCCTCAGCTTGGATCTCCAGACATGATCAGCCGAGCCCTGGGTCCAGAGTTTGGCGGCAGTATTGGGATCATGTTTTTCTTTGCCAACGTGTGCGGCAGCGCTCTGTACGTTTTGGGTCTGGTTGAAGCTATCATGTCTTCCTTTGGTATCCCAGAAGGTAAGGGCCACTGTGACAAAGGTGGGACATCTAGGCAGGTCGGTGTCTTCATATATTAATTAACCCTGTTTCACATTCCCTCAGGGGGCGCTGCAGCTGTTGCAGGTCTCCACCAGGTGTTGCCCTCAGGATACTGGTGGTCTCTGCTTTATGGCACCGTCCTGCTCTTCCTGTGTTTCATTGTCTGCTTGGTGAGACGTCATCGTTTTTCATTTTACTTCATTTTTTCAATTAAAAAACATTCTGTCAGCTCATCGTTGGCTTATACAAATGGAGGATGTTTTGTGATTTATTTTTCTGAGCACTAGGCTTTGCTAAATACACAACCAATTTTAGAATAAAAGGATTCGTAAGTCTAAATCCCCGCTGGCAGGCTGTGTTGTTGATTACACTACACAATAAACAAAAGAGCTGGATGGAGGAGAAGTTTATTGTGCTATTGTTACAAATAAACTTTCATTACAAATGTAAACTTTGTCCATACTGCAGCTCTGAAGGAGAGGACACAAATAATTAGAAGTAAAAAAAAAAAAAATCCTCTTCAGAGCTCGATTGTGCTCAGTAATTTTCATGGGATTCTGTCTATAAGCTAGATAGATCTTGAGTGCAGAGTTGCCTTTTTTGCAACATGCTGTCATGTTGTTTTTATTTTATTTTTGTGTAATGTACTTTGTACAGCTTGTAAAGCTTGAGTAGGTGTTATACACAAGTGGAAATTCTGGCCTGATGGTGTTGCCAAATGAACGATGAGGAGGTAATCATGGAAGTTAGAAGTTATGCGCTGAGGACAGCAAACAAACACCAGCAAAATCTATGGCCAGCAGTTTTCACGATACCTACTTAATGACAGTCAAGAGGAAATTGGCTTTGACAGTGGTGCTTGAGAACATATATATATATTTGTAATACATATCAGTAATTCCTAAATTTAATTGGCTTGTCATTGCAGGTGGGAGCCCACATCTATGCCAAAACTGCCTTCATTATCTTCCTCATAGTCACAACAGTCCTGACTTCCATCTTCATCAGTTTTTTCATCATGGGGCCCAATTTGGTGATTTTGCCACACAGGTCTGTTTCAAACGACACCAGCCTGAGCACTGCCAATTACTCAGGCTTCCAGCTCCACACGCTGGAGGGCAACCTATTGCGTAAGTGTTGGACATGTTGTCTGATGTCATGTTTGGGCATTTTTATAGGCTTTCATAATCTTGAACCCAGCTTTCGTGTTACTATTACTAACCTAACGTATAAGAAATCCCTAGTTTTTTTTTTTTTTTTTATATAAGTGATATGTATGGCTGATCAAGCTTCCTGTCACTCTTTCTAGCCAATTACACAGTCGACTACACTACTGGTACCATGATGAATTTTGCTACAGTGTTCGCTGTCATGTTCAACGGCTGCACTGGAATCATGGCAGGCTCCAACATGTCAGGTAAGATCGTCTTAAAATAAGTTGAATAAATTCAATGTTCAGGGTGTCCCTCAGCAAAGGGAGGCCTGGGGGTGAAGCCTATGAAGAACTAGCTAAATGTTAACCTGCTCCCCAGATCAGATGGTTTAGCATCATCGTCCAAACCTAAGGGTACATGCATTCCTAATCATCAGCTAAACTACTAATTACTTTTTTCTTTTTTCTGGCAGTTTCAGTGTCTCTGATGGTGTTTTGATGGTCTGTGTCAAGCCTGTGTTTAAGTTGCTGCTGCCTGCTTCTCTCTTGCCGGTGCAGAGGGTCCGGCTTGTGCTAAAGCGGCTGCACCAGCCTTGGACTCGCTGCCTCTGTCATCTCTGACCACTGCATGTCTGGCAGAGAGAAACAGCAGCTACAACGCAAGCTGGGCACAAACAAACAACACACTTGCAGCACAAGCGACACTGAGGTGGCCAGCCCTAGTAGAATTCAGGCATAATTTATGCCTGAAGTCTATAATTTTTACACCTCAGAGTGACTTTTCCTGCTTAATGTGATATATTTACTTGTGACAAGTGACCTACAGCAGTCACAAGTAGAACAGGGTCACTTAATTGCACCATGAATCAGTTGACCAGGGCGCATTATACAATAATGAGCGATCTAAAGGGTACACCATTTGTATTCTTCAAACTTGGGCAAAAGAAAGCTGCATCACAGCAACATTTAAATAACTGATTAAGACAGGTTTATGGTTGCAGACTGTGGTGGATCAAACCCCTGATTTAAGACACATACTATGTGTACACATCTGAGGTTAGCTGAACTTCTCTGACAAAGCTTAAATAAGGTGGTACTAGATTTGATTTTGTTGAGGATAGAGCTTTTGTCATGTGTGTTCCAGGTGACCTGAAAAATCCCAGCTATTCCATCCCAAGAGGAACACTCGCAGCTGTTCTTACAACTTTCATCACATACAATCTGCTTAGTCTGCTGTCTGCGTGGACCTGTGACCGGTTAGAAACACTGTCAAACACACTAAAACAGTACCAGTACAAATAAGCAAAAACACTGGTCACTTAAATATTTCAAAGGAGAATTTTCAGAAGATGTTTTCACTTATAAGCATTTTCACTTTTGCATATTTTTGTTGTCTTTTTCATGGATAGAATATCACTAGTTATAGTTTGAAATTTTACTGATTTGTCGTTTTTGCACACACATCTAGTGATGTGAAATAATACAATTTTATCAACACAGTTAATCTGCTTTGGTAAAATAATTATTTTGACTCATTTCATATTTGGAATTTTATCCATTATCCTCAGTCTCCTTCTCCAAAGAGACTACAGTTTCCTGGGAGACATCAACATATGGCCACCCCTGGTAACAATTGGGGTTTACTCCTCCACCGTGTCAGCTGCCATGAGTAACCTGATAGGAGCCTCCAGGATCCTGTATGCGCTGTCCAAAGACAACCTGTTTGGTGAGAACACAACAGCATGCCTTGCTACTCAGTGTTTGCAGTTCCTTTTAATAACAAGAATTATTATGCCAAAGAAGTAAATTACTCATTTATTGGCAGAGTGGGGTTTTAGCTGATGTGGCCTCTGACCATTTCTGTAGTGAGAAGGATTTAATTACTAATCTTTCTTGTTTAGGTTATGATCAGGGCTAAATAGTTGATCCAGTGTATATGAAAGCATATCAAACTCCAGCTGGTCTTCTAAACAGCTGAGTCAACATTTTAATAATCAGCCATCTGTTGAAAGAGGCCTCCATCTCAAATGTGAGAAATTGACACTTGTTATTAATTTCATCATGTCTCGTTTTCATAGTGGAGGCATGTTAATTTGGAAAGCATCATTTGACAACAGATGGCTTGCAGCGTTCACTTTCTCAGAAGAAGAAAAATCCTCTCATTGTGCGTTTGGCTGAAGGACAAGTGCAGGATGACTCAGTTGTTTATCTGATGTAGGACCATGAGCAATAACACAGACTGACTTTGCTTTTTGTTAATGTTTTAAATCTCTACAGGTGGTGTCCTGGCTCTGGCGAGGAAAACATCTCAGAGTGGGAACCCCTGGGCCTCCGTGCTTGTCTCCTGGTTGCTTGCACAGGTAGGATAGTGCACTCCACATGAGGAGAGGTTACAGTTCTCCTCTGTGTATAAAATTTAATCTCTACTTGAGCTCCACTAAAGCTCAAACAGAGTTACTTCCCTTTGCCCTCACCTTTCAACTCTTTCCTCTTCATATTGCTCTCACATTATGAGTTACTCAGGTTTTTCCCAGTGAAATTACTCTGTAGACACCTTCTAAACTGATGTTTTTTTACCATTAGATACTGACAGCTACCTATAACTCCTTATTAATGGCTGAAGAAGAAAAATGAGCACTAAAGGGCAGTGATACAACATTAAAGATATTGAACAGAAGAAGATGGAAAAATTATAGCCACTTACATCCTAATTGTTTGTCTCGGAAACATCAATATGTAGTTTCCATTTTACTTTCTGCGTCCATTTCAGTATTTGGGAAGATGAAGTGGATATACTTGCCCTCATTGTGTAACCCACCTTTGTTGGAAATGCATCATCATTGACATTATATCGACTGCCATTGTTTATTGTTTAAATGTGTTGGTGGGGGTAATACAGTACTGCCCTGAAGTGAGAGTAAAATGAGGGTAGGAACTGCTGATCCTTCACCTACTGCTTGGTGTTGCAAAAGCATTTGTGCATCATCATGCTCGGCTTCAGATTGGCTAAACATTTGTCAAATGAAGAGCTCTAAAACCTTGAGAGTTTTTGCCAGGGAGACAGAGTATGTTACTGTCCTGTTAGACTAGTAAGTGAACTCTTCATTTCACTACCATGCTCCTTAGCATCAGCATATTAGCTAGATACTGCAGCAAGATTATATGTCTTATTTTTTTTTCAAGATGTGTAGGTGTAATTTAAACCAGTTAAGCTGTTTATCATGGTTATTTGTGTCAAGGGATAGTCCTGATGTAGCCATACTGTTTGCATATAATTTTCTCAGAAACACATAAGTACTGTGTTCGCTAATGCCTGCCTACTTTTATAGCAATAATTGTTACATATTTGAATTATTATCAATGTTTAATGCTCATAGCTCCAACATAAATGAGATTTAAGCATCACAAAATACATCATACTGATTAGATATTTCCCACTTTTCTGTACAAATATTCAATAAAGAACAACAAATAACTAGATGGCTATTTTGGTGAATCTTCGGCAGCCCAATGTTTAAGAAACCTCATTATGTTCATTAAACAGCTACATTACAGGTTAATCTGCAGTGTTTTGAAGGTAGTGTGTAAGCTAAATGTTCTCAATTGCTTCCACTAGATGGTGCTGTTTGCTGGTAAATTGAACACCATTGCTGGTATTGTGACTATCTTCTTCTTGTTGGTCTATGCTGCTGTGAACCTGGCCTGTTTGGCTCTGGAATGGGCTTCTGCACCAAACTTCAGGTACAGTGCAGGATATTTGAGTGACTTAAACTTTCTGCTTGGAAAGGTGATTTTCATTCCAGATTCTGTCATTGTGTTTTGTCTTTTTTTTTTTTTTAAATGCAGACCCTCATTTCGTTGTTTTACATGGCACACCTGCACTCTGGGCATTCTTGGCTGCCTGGTCATGATGTTCCTGATTAATGCCATATATGCATTTGCCAGCATAGCCTTTATGCTGCTGCTCTTAATGCTTATCCAATACCTCGGTCCCATCAGCAACTGGGGCTACATCAGTCAGGCTCTCATCTTCCACCAGGTGCACAGTCTCACAGAAGCCATCTTTCTCACATGAAGTAACAGCATGATGCACACTTGCATGAATTAGTACATCATCACATCTGTTTTTCATCCCATTTGTATTCACTCAGGTGCGCAAATACCTGCTGAGGTTGGATGTGCGTAAGGATCATGTCAAGTTCTGGAGGCCCCAGTTGCTGCTGATGGTGGCAAACCCTCGTAGCTGTACAGGTCTCATGACTTTCATTAATGACCTGAAGAAGAGTGGCCTCTATGTACTGGGACATGTAAAGCTGGGTTTACTGGGTAAGAATTGTATCTGTAGGTGACATTTATGTATATTGTTAATAAAGGTTGTAATGATACCAACAACTCAAGAGATAAGTCCATGATGCAGTATTTATCACAAAAATCAAAAATCAAGGAAAAACGACAAATTGAAAATTGAGTAGCAATCTTTTAATAAATTAAAAATGATTGAAGTAGAACAGTATTAGAATACAGTATTATTGTTACTGCAATATCACCATATTAAACATATTGCTATGTCCTTATTTTTTAATTGGTCATAGTAAACCCACAATGGAAGTTTTTAGTATCAGTTCCTGAGGGCCTCACATATGGCTGTTTAAAAGTTGTTAGTTAAAGCCCTTGTTGTCAAAGACTATGAAGAACAGCTGCCATGGTAAGCTGGTGAGGGAGAAATGTGTCAAAATGTGTACATGTAAACTTCTTAAACTCCTGCAGTGGAAGCCACAGGTCTGTTGTCCAACTGTATGTTTAGTCATACTCTTACCAAAATACACCCAGATACACTTGTGAAACAACAAACACATGCTGCCCTTGAAGGAATGAGATGTCTCACTTGCCCACGCCTCTGACATTTTGTGTGTGATTCTGCAGATGGGTTGCCCTCTGATCCTCTGCAAAGCAGTTATGACTCCTGGCTGTCTCTAGTGGACCACCTAAACATCAAGGCATTTGTCAATCTTACCCTGGCTGACTCTGTACGACATGGAGTTCAGAACCTGCTTTTCATCACAGGCTTTGGTAGGCAATGTTACATTATTTTGTATGTCTGTGTCAGTTTTCCATCACTGAACTGCGGTTATGTATTTACAAAACTTACAGTTCTTGTTCAAAGTGCTCATTTGATACATCTTTTTGCATTAGGTGGAATGAGGCCAAACACCCTTGTATTGGGTTTCTATGATGACTGCACCCCTCAAGACCAACTCCAAAGTAAAATTCTCCTGTCTAAAGGCCAGGGTTTGGATGCTGTGGATCCATCCATAGACCCCCGAGAGCAACGGTCTCCCTTCTTCGCCAGTGTGCGGGATGCTGAGGAATCCAAAGACCTTCAGGAAGATGAATATGTGTCTTTGATTGCTGATGCTGTAAAAATGGGGAAGAATGTGACGCTTGCTCGTTACTTTGACCAGTTCGACCGGGAGGAGGTCTTGGGGTCAGGGAGAAAGATCAGGGGCCACCAAAGCACAACAGGGCCATTCGTTGATGTGTGGCCTCTGAATCTACTTCAACCAGACAGTCGTGGTTATGTGGACATCTGCTCGCTGTTCCTGTTGCAGCTGGCCAGCGTGCTTCAGGAGACCCGTGCCTGGAGCCAGGCAAGACTCCGCCTTTTCCTGTGTGTGGAGGCTGGTTGCAGTCTGAAGGAACAGGAGGAGAAGAAGCTCCATGTGATGCTGAAGGAGCTCAGGATATCAGCTCGGGTGCAAATGGTGGCGTGGGACGAGGTGGTGGCTCTGCACTGGCAGAGACAAGGAGGCTCTGCAGAGGATGAGGAGCGGAGGGAGAAACAAGAGGAAGAAGAAGCTGAAAAGGAAGATGGTATCCAACAGTTTCCCAATAATACTGCTCAGCTGACCGATGAATACATCTGTGCCGTCAACAGTCTGATTCGCAGACACGGTGCCCCTCAGCCTGCTGTGCGTTTCCTGTATTTGCCACACCCACCAGCAGACACAAGCCTTTACCACACCTACTTGCACCAAGTGGACCTGTTGAGTCGAGACCTTGGCCCAACATTGCTCGTTCACGGAGTCACTCCTGTGGTCACCACTGACTTCTGAAATTTTACTGTCAACTTAATCCGTCAGCTACCCTGAAATCTGGTATTATTTATCCAAGCAACTGTGCCGGTTTTCACCGATTTATTCACTTGCTGGCAACCACACAGTATCTTGTCTACCTTATAATTGTAGGACAAATGGATTTGATAACCTAAAGATTACTCCTGTCACAAAATGTTGAGAGTTTTAGGCAGTTTAGTCATCCCTCTGGATATAGCGGTATGCAAATGTATAATTTGTGCATTTTGTGGGGTGAAAGGAATGCAGTTCTCTCTTAGTTAACATCAGTGAGAGGTATATCAGGTTTGGGCTCCTTCTTAACTTTTTATGCATTTGTTAAAATACTGTGTTACCACATGGGAATTGCTCTTGAATATTGTGAACTTTTTGTACATGTTAATAGAAAAATAAATTAAATGAATTGTATTACCTCAAATTTCTTTCCTTCAAAAAATATAGAATAATATAATTGAAATGAATGAATCTGAAAACTTTTCTTAGTTACATGAGAACCACTGATTTAGAGCACCAGTGAGGTACCACTGAGTCTTCCCAGTTGATTGCCTGCAGAGGGCGATATATGACCAGTATCATGGCTGTGCTGATGGTTGCTGTACCCAGTCTGGCTTTACAAGGCCGTTGGTGTAGTAGTAGCAGTAATGCCAGTTAATAAAGATGATTCTGTACTTTGAGCACATCTAGACTAATCATGATGTGTCACAGGTTTTCTGTTGCTCAGACTAGCAGCTTCACCATCACTGACTCAGCACAGACTAGTGCTGGCAGACTCTCCTGCTGGGCTCAACAATATTTCAGTCTCAGAATTTACCTGCTTGGAAAATGATGAAAGCTAATGGTTTGATATGTCATAAATGGCACGCAATGATTTGAAGGCAGAATGAGTAGGTTTGTAAATGCATCGGAAAAATAGTTGTTTGTGGAAAATAATGAGAAAATGAGAAGTTGCACATAGAGGGTCGTGTCTGTGGATGCAAACACCACCACACACTTGTTGTGGGTGATGATTTGAGAGATTATTTTTGTATGCCTTGTTTTTTTGGGGGGGAAAATCTTGAATAGTTTGCCTTTAAAAGGACAGTTCCCTGCATGTGAAGCTGCTTCCTGTTATCTCCCCAAAAGGAGCAGAAATTGCAAATATCTATAACAAAAATATCTGCATATCAATGCCTTGGGTTAAATGAACTTTAATGTGCTCATCCCATGTACACCTGCATGTATAATTAAGATTCTGTAAGCTCAGGTTTCATATATAAAACTGTCCCAGGCATAAATAATTTTGAGCCCATACAATTTGGCGTTCTGGTGTTTTTATCAAGCACACAGATTTTTCTAAGGGTCCAGGACTTAGGACTTTGACATTGGGTTTAGGCCAGTGTGTGGTGCGCACATGGACCCGTTAAGCAGGAAGATCAAATTCAACATGATCGTGAGTGGGTTATCTTGAATTACATCCCTAATGTTTCCGCATCTCAGTTCTGTGGAGGAGAATACCTTGTTCTGTATACTTGAAGTCGGTTATGTTCTTCACATACTCTGGTTCTTCATTTTTTAAAAAAACTTGAAGCCACCTCTCATCTGGGATGTTGCATTATTGGCGTTGAAAATTACCTGAATGGTGCAGTGTATATGTGAGCAAAGAAACTGTGTGGCGGACAGTGGCGAGACTACCTACTGACAGAGAGCCAAAGCCATCTGTGGCATATGTCACGTTTGGTTTGAGAAAATTCCATGTTTTTTCAGTGAGGGGTACTGACACCCGCCTACACATCATTGACAAGCAGCATGTGGGAGGGAGTGTGTTCACAGATGGAGGCAGATTTGGGCTCCAAGTACTATTAAGAGATACCACATTCACAGGCAAGCAAGGATCTAAGATAAAATGGACCTAATCTTTTGTCATCATCTATGCGTTTTTAAAGACAAACTTTATTTGGAAGTCACGAAGAAGCACCGGTGCACCTGTAGATGCACCCGTACGGTCAGAGCAGTTTGTGGTGTCAGGTTGAGGGGTATATCTCCTCCGCCTAAAACAGCGAGTGGGAAGAGGGAGAGACTGAATCACTTCCGGCCGGTGATTGGTGAGGGGAGGGAGAGCTGCTGATGTAGGAAAAGCATAATGACCTATGAATATTAAAATCACTGTGGCCCTCTGCTAGGTTGGTAATAGTGCTTGTGAAAGAGAAATCATTGTTACAAGTACTTAAATGCAGGGGAGTGTTATTACACCTTTTGAAAAAGCCGGTAAGTGTTTTTGTCCAAATTAAATGGACAATATAAATGAATTGAGCATTTGATTTAATTCAAGGCAGACTCTTAGTTGTCAATGATTTGGGAGAATGGAGGTGAAAAAAGACTTTTTACGCTCTAGCTTACAGCATCTATCTGAGATTGTAGTTGAACAAGAAGTGTTTTTATTTGTGACAAAGACATTAATTTCCCATTCAGAAGCTGTTTTGGAGAGGCACAAACTGCTGGCCTTTCTAAATACGTTGAAAAAATACAGCATGTTCCGTTGAGGCTGAAGCGATCAAAAGCACTTAATTCAAAACCCCCTTTGCTTTTATTTTACGACATGAATGACATTAATTCTCTCTACCCATTTCAATCAAAAGTGTATCAAAATAGTGTACATGCGTCATCACTGGTAACGGAAGAGGAGCTGAACAGGAGTGCAGTTTGAGGTGTGAAGTGGTGCTTGGGGCGTCATGACTAATATCTCTGTAGTTTCCGACTGCCATGTTGGGAGCAGGATCCTCACGCAGTCTAGACATGGAAAACGATTTTAATCTGCATGTTATTCTAAAACATCCAGTGATCAGTAGGAGGACATGAGCTGTAAAAAGGGCATGGACGTCTTCTCGTCTTCCCCCAGGATCTTAAAACCACATCGGGGTCATATGGAAAATGTTTTGATAAGCTGATCCAGATGAGTTAAAAGGGAAATCCTTATAATGAAAAAGTAGTATTAGAAAAACTAATAACTTGGCTTCAGTTTTGAAAAGGGAATTGTGAACCATGAGAATCAGTCTTAGTCACTTGGAACATCACTCTGATTTAGAGCAATAATGAAACACTGCTCTCAACTGCTGACCTTTTCTGGAAAATGAACAATATTGCTAATCAGTTGATGATTCATTACCTTCAGCACACTGCGGCAGATAAAATCTCTCTTAATTTAGCCTCAGAATTTTTACGCTTAGCATCAGAAAATGTCCTTCTAAGTTTGAAGTGTGTTTTTTTGGCATAGAGAGGTTGGACGTGATTAAACCATCCACTAACCATCACAGGAGACTCAGTAAAGTTGCCACAATACCACAATTTTAAACTTTCATGCAATACTATCAATAAAAACAAACTTTTCCCCACCTTTTCTTCATTACAGAAAATGTCACTCAGCACCATCTTGTTTTGCAATGCTGCAAGCCAAATTTTAGGCAGGACAGAAAAGACTGAACTTGGGGCTTGAATGAGCATTTGGAGCTTCTGAACTTCAAATACTATATTTAACGGCGATTTTATCCTTTTAAACACAAGGTATTGAAGCATACATTTGACAAATTTATGGAGATACCTTAAGACAAAGATAATCATCCTAATCATTAGATTTTAGCCCTGACTTTTGGCAGAAACCCCCATATTCTGTACTAAATGACAGTTGACACTTAATACTTAAATAAAACATAAGTCTCAGCAGTTAATTTAAGCCTTTTCCATGTTTTAGATATTATGGCTCAAAAATAGGACTGTTTTCTCAATTGACAGGCCTCTCTGACTAGCCATGGCACCACCACCACCCTGCAACCACCAAGACCTGCTAATTTGGATTTTCTGGCTCCTTGACTGACAACACGTTGGCAAGCTGTAAACCCAATACTTCCACAGTCCACTTCCTACAGTCTAATGTATCAGCTGGTATAGTTTGGCATAAAAAATAACCTGGCAATCGGGTTTGGTGGCAACAGCTACAATTTACCTTCTGACAAAGAGACAACGCCATCTGTGGCATACATCACGTTTTTGGCAGTTTTCATGTAGGAGTACTGACACCCACAACACATCACTGACAAAACAGCATGTGGGAGGGAGTGTGTTCACAGGCGGACGCAGCCCGGGCTCCAAGGACTATAAAGGGATACCACATTCACAATCTTGAAAGTAACCTAAACTCCTGTTAAAATACAAAAGAATGAATACAGCACGCAGTCGTCCTACACACTTCCTACACAAAATAAATCTGCCCATATTTCCCATTTGAGGGTGATCCCTCCATACCCGCAAAACGAAGGAACTGAATCACTTCCGACTGCTTGGCTGTGGGATGGACAGCTGCTGAGGTATGAAAAGCGTAAAGCACCGTCAACAAACAACAGTATCTGTCTGTGGTCCTTCACCGGGCTGGCGTTTGTGTTGAGTTGCACAAAACAGTATTGACAGTTTCTTTCTCTTAAATGGATGATGCAGTAGTGCCCACTTGACTAAGTGACAAAGGCAACTTTATTGACAGGCATCAGCAGCTCTACTGGACTGTATCAAATAATAGGAAAGAGCGAGTACGCCATTATCTGCATCTGTTCAACCAACAAACTTTTCTGTGTCCGTATCCATACTCAGAGCAGGCGGAAGTGGGCGGGATTAACTGGAAGTTGACATTTTAAGTCTGACATTGATATGAGTTGATTTTTAATACAAGTTCCTACATTTATTGTTAATTAGAAAACGACAGAACAGGCTCAGAATTGAGCTTCAAATCAATTTTTTTTTTGTCACAAGAGGTAGAGAATTATTACAGGACAAGTTATTTTTATAAACTTGAATGAATAAACAGTATTTAATACCCGGTGAGCATTTTCCTACTTCACAAGTGTGGATATTTACACATTTTTTGCTGATGATACATATAAAAAGTACATTGTACATATTGGTTACTCGTTTCAACCTAGCACTTACTCAACCCTTTAATGAAGACAATATTAAATATGAAATATGGAGAATTTGTTTAAAATCCACGCATACTGTGGCTCTTCCATATTTGTCACTCTTCATGTAAGGGATATGGGAACCCAGACACAGAAAAATATGTTAATATGATATAAAATGTAATATTTAAATGACCAATGTTGAGTATTTAGTTGTGTCTAGTGGTGTGGCTCCAGATTACCTTGTGTCACTTTCATGTTCCAAGCATGTAGATGAACCTATGTTGGCTGTGAAACTAAAGTCTGTCCTTTTTGGGCTACTGTAGAAACGTGCAAGATGGTGACATTTGTAGAAGAGGACCTGCACCCTCTGTAGATTATACACTAATGAAAAATATTCCATTCAAATTTTCCCATATCCTGCCAATAAACCTGCATGAATCTTACACACTGGACTTTTTATCCAAGGAGGTGGAGAAATATATTTGTAATCTTGTTTTGGTTTTCAGGCCGACACAATCCAACGCATAGAATCTGCATTAAAAAACAGTTAAATACAATAAAAATGTGTTTTTACTTGCCAGTAAAGCATCATAACTTTTTCAGACTATCAGATAAAACTGCACAGGTTAGTGGCCTGTACACAAACTTTAAAGAATTACAGAAACTCTGATAAATCACAGCACAACTGTAGATGCGAACGCAAGAATGCTGTTAACCTGTGTTTGTACCAACATGGTAACCCGTCATAAAAAAAGGCGGGCCCTTATGGAAACTGTACTGAAAGCTGAACGTTTGTGTGTGAATCAAACATCCTCAAAGCTGCTGGTGTTTTGCTGCAGGGGTAACAAAAACCCCTTCGCTTTTAAAATCTGTTTTTCAAATCTGTTGGCTTTGATTTGAGATAGTCAGTCTCCTCATCTCCCTGTTGGCTTAATTTACGGAGTTTCTCAACATTCAAAAGCTTTCTTGCCTGTTTTTGCAGCCAGAAGTGATGTACCATAGGCGTGTTATATTTTCTGTATAATTGATGAGTGAAAACAAAGTGAGTGGTTCTGGATGACGGCCTCCTAGCACTCTAATAATTATCACAGTGTTTTTCAGTATTGCTTGGGGATACTAGGGAGATGTGGTGGAGTCACATAGTCATGTGCCTTTTTTTTCTCTGAACAGCACCATGTGGCTCAGACTAGGGTTGCTCATCTGAGAGAAATCAAAATGTCAAATTTGCCATCTGTCATTAATCTACTGACAATACTTTGGCGATATTTTGAAAATCTGTGACTTTCTGAGACTTTCTTGGCAGGAAAGGGATTAGTTTAATCCATGTTTGTGTACTTAACTCCCACACACTGTCATGCCCTCAAATAATTAACCAGGCGGGCAACGTAGCCAGATAATCTTGAACTCTCTTTAAACAGATTATCCAGGTTTGAGTATCTCCGTGTCGGTCAAACCTGGATTAATGTTTGTGTTTTCGTCATTGCTGTCCTCATGTTTCCGGTGTTATCAACCAAACATGGATCACTACTGTCACCAAGCATGATTTTAGTATATTTCAATATGTTTTTATACCTCCACGCCTGTGACAGACATAGCTGGAGGCATTATATTTTCAGGTTGGCCATCTGTCTGTTTGAATTTCTCCAAACTTTGCACCAAAGTCCACTTAGACTCAAGGTCAAAGGTCAACTTCACTGTGACACCATGGCAGCTCTCTATCAGTACACCTGTGCAAAATAGTCTGCAAGTGAGGACAGCATGTTTCTCACTGAAAATTATTCACTGAAGTTCTACACTTAATACCTTTCATTAAATTCCTTTGTAGTCTTCACCTCTTGCAGTATATTATATGGATCTGGACAGACATGGGTTTAAACTACAACTTGAAATGACTGGTTGGTGGAGGCATAGAACCGCAAGGCAGTAATTCTCGTTAATTCTCAATCTGCCAACTTTTCTGTAGCTTTGTCATCATTAAGGCTCTGAAAAGAGAAACTTGCGGTTTTCGATAAAGCGGCAGAAAGATTTTTCCTCAAGCATGAGAAGGGGTGAAATATAAAATAGAAAGAGTGGGAGCTGGCGGCGGTCCATCCCATAGCACTTCTAATATCTGTTGTCTGATGTGGAAGTAGCCCACATCATCTGGCAGCAGTGTTTGGATCTCTGCTAGTGACGTAGTTCAAACTGCTGTCACTGTGGAAATAGCACTGCTTCATGTCAGAGTGGGAGGAAGACTGCACACTTTTTTTTCCTGTGGGAGGATACGCTTCTTTCCTACTGTGTGCTCACCCTCCATATATTAAGTTATTTTTGGACTAATGATAACATACAGATTTTACCACTAACCATATAATTTATGTCCAGTACGTCAAGATCTCATCACCCAAAATATAATTTATACGGTGAACTGGGATGCCAGCTCGGTGATATTCCTTCTTGAAAAAGTATGAATCATACTTTTGCTTGCATTATCTTACTGTGTTATAGTATACTAAACCCATAGGTGTAATTTTTCAGAAAATACATATATTACCAGGTCATCTGAATAAACGGGAAGTTTTAAATGTTTCAAAAATATCTGTAAAGTAACAGAACTTCCTCCAAGAAGATCCTTTTTATCCCTTTTGCCAGTTCGTTATCAGGACATCTTAAAAACAGCCTTAGCCAAAAATTAAGTTAACTTTCTGCAGAATTTCATTGAAATCTGCATAACTTAATTTTTTAATAGGAATGGCTCAATACCACTTTTTCATGTCTGATACCAATATTAATACTACAAACTTGAGTATCTGGTGATATGCATACCAATCCAATATTGTCTTTCCCTCTCTCAAACAACTTAGCTCTTAATTTGTGTCTGTACTTTCAGCCATCTAAAGAACATCACGGTCAAACTGTGAAACAGATATTCTACTCCCATTAAGGAAGAAATACACGGCCCACAACATGACTCTGTTATGCAATACTGCTGCTTCTTTTTTATTCAGACTTTTTTTTTTTAACACAGAACCTTGAGCAGCATTTTTCACCAGTCAGCACAATGTTCTAGCTACAGTTTATGTGGTCTTTATGGCTTATCGCTCAAAGTTTAGTTAAGCATTATTGTCATAGTTTATACCAATGGATTGTGTCAGATTCAACATTTCCCCCTCCCAATATCCGATCCAGTGATTTTGTCCATTATTGGTCTGATACCAATAATGAGTATCAGACTGGCACATGATCATTTTAATCCAAATAACGTCACCATATGGGCATTTTGTAAAATCACTTAAAACTCTGATAATTTGGCACTGTAGTGACAGAAAGTCAATATAAAGACGCATAGCCTTGGTGGATATTTGCCCTTTCTGAGTGCATTCTAGTTAACTTGTGCTTTTATTTTTGCAACCAACTTGATGATCCCACTCGACTCACTGTTTGTTGCCTTCAGCATCCAGTTTGACTGATCCTGATAGAGTTACTGATCCTCATGTATGGTAGCTGCCTCACTCCACCCCCACATCCCAGGGATGCCCTTGTTTTTTCATAGAGGCCTTGAAGGAGTGCTGGGCGGATTTGCGTCACTCTCACACTTTTACTTTCAGACACCAAACAAGGGAGACACATGAGTTGTATCATCATGTCTCATCATGTTTTTGAGCCATGAGTAGTTATGGATATTATTAATCCCTGTTCAGTGACATATTAGGATATCTGCGTCACTGACTGCGTAAGGGTGGATAAACTGTAGAGATCTGAGCCTTGTTTCTAGTGACACTGAATTATTTCATGCTAATTTGAGGGCAATTTTTAATCCAGACTTCACTAGTAGATGAAAAAAAAAAAATCACTCCACCAAGAAGTCATGTTTCAGAGTGCTGATGTCATGACATGTCATAAAATATGGAAAGTGTTAAGTAAGATTTTTACTTATAAATACATTCGGCATCATTTTGTCAATTTAAATGCATGTCACTAAATAAAACTCAAAAGCAAGCTAAGCCTCAGAAAAACTTCATTTCCTCTCATATGCCTTCTCTTTGTGCAACTGACACAACCTCGCTTTCGCTTGGCTGAATCTGTAAAGAAATGAAAAACATTTAAAGGGATAGTTTACCCCCAAATCAAAAAGACACATTTTTTCCTCTGGCTTGTAGTGCTATTCATCCATTTAAATTTCTTTCTAGTAGAAATACAATAGTTCAGGTAGATTCTACTGCAGAAAGAAAGTGGTTCCTTCATGAAGCTGCTCACAACAAGGTCTGTGGATTATCTTGAGTAACTGGGTCATGATTTCTGTAAAGAGACATTGCTGTTGAGTTTTTCAGTTTTATTCTTTTGGCGCCATGCAGTGTCCCATTTTGTCCCATTGTATTCAAGAGAAGGCAGACATCTCTATGGCCAATAGCCTCAAAAATCTGCAACTCACATCAGATAATCTCGACGGATAAATGTCACTACAGGCCAGAAGAAAAACATGTACTTTTGATTTTTGGGTGAACTGTCACTTTTAATAAGGCACTACTCAGGAGTAGTTTATATGTATGAAATGACAACACTTCCAATTTGTAGTCCAGCCTAACAGCAGTGTCAGTTTACGATGTTATAAAACCACTTTTATATACATGTGTCTACACATCTAGTCTATCTACATATATATCCATCTCTTCATTTCACATGACTAAGTGAGTGGGAGAGGATGTGAGAGCATGGGAGTCTATACATATGGGTATCCTTGTTTTGGGGGCTACACATGCTTGGCATGCTGGCCCTTCTCTCACCTTTTGTTTTTGCATTGGCTCACAGCCTGACACGGAGCACAAGGCAACCAGCACCAGCACCAGTCAAGACCATCTGGTGTTCTGCTCCTTATGTAGAGTCTTGTTTTTCTGTGCAACTATAGCTCACAGTACAGACTCTGTTCCATCTGTGGCCCCAGATAATGATGAAGGAATTAAATTAGGAATTAATTTTCTGTTTTGTGAATGCAAGTTTGTTTCAGTGGTTAAGAAACACAGCATTTAACAAATTACACATTTGCAACTTTCTCCGTGGCTTTTTGCCACTTACACCGATCAGGCATAACATTCTGACCACCTGCATAATATTGTGTTGGTCCCCCTTTTGCTGCCAAAACAGCCCTTACCCGTCAAGGCATGGACTCCACTAGAAACCTGAAGGAGTGCTGTGGTATTTGGTACCAAGATGTTAGCAGCAGATCCTTTAAGTCCTGTAAGTTGCGAGGTTGAGCCTCCATGGATCGGACTTGTTTGTCCCAGATGCTCAATTGGATTGAGATCTGGGGAATTTGGAGGCCAAGTCAATACCTCAAACTCGTTGTTGTGCTCCTCAAACCATTTCTGAACCATTTTTGCTTTGTGGCACGGCGCGTTATGCTGCTAAAAGAGGCCACAGCCATCAGGGAATACCGTTTCCATGAAAGGCTGTACATGGTCTGCAACAATGCTTAGGTAGGTGGTATGTGTCAAAGTAACATCCGCATGGATGGCAGGACCCAAGGTTTCCCAGCAGAACATTGCCCAAAGCATCACACTGCCTCTGCCAGCTTGCCTTCTTGCCATAGTGCATCCTGGTGCCATGTGTTCCCCAGGTAAACGACGCACACGCACCCGGCCTCCACGTGATGTAAAAGGAAACGTATTTCATCAGACCAGGCCACCTTCTTCCATTGCTCCGTGGTCCAGTTCTGATGCTCACATGCCCATTGTTGACGCTTTCGACAGTGCACAGGGTCAGCATGGGCACCCTGACTGGTCTGCAGCTATGTAGCCCCATACGCAACAAACTGTGATGCACTGTGTGTTCTTACACCTTTCTATCAGAACCAGCATCAACTTCCTCAGCAATGTGAGCAACAGTAGCTCGTCTGTTGGATCGGACCACACGGGCCAGCCTTTGCTCCCCAGGTGCATCAGTGAGCGTTGGCCACCTATGACTATTTTTCCTGCTTCTAACACATCAACTTTGAGGACAAAATGTTCACTTGCTGCCTAATATATCCCATCCACTAACAGGTGCCGTGATGAAGATGTAATCATTGTTATTCATTTCACCTGTCAGTGGTTGTAATGTTATGCCTGATCAGTGTATAACAGCAGGGCAAATCATCACATTTATTGTTCAATGCCAGTGAAACTAAAATTTGAATCTTGCATTAATTTGAAGTGACAATTTATTACAACTGACTCGTTTCCATATATTAATATTCAGTTGATTTAATGCATTTCTGCGTAGTGCAGATGGTACGACAGTGTCACAGCAGTTCAGTCAATGTGTGAACGGAGGTCAGGATTGTGTGAGAAATATAATTTCTCACCAGTGTGTCAGTATGGAAATGAATGACTGGTTAAAAGCCAGATGCAGTTTTGTTTTTGGGTCATGCGTTATACCTCCTGCAGTATATATAGAGTTAAATCCTCTTTTGTGTGTATAGGTGTGAGTGTAAATGTAGCTGTGTATCTACATGTATTAGTTTATTTAAATAAATAAATTAGTCCTGTGATAGACTGGAGACCTATCCAGGGTATTTGAAAAAAGGCAGAGGGAGGTATTAAGAATAGGAATAGAGATATTTTCTGATTTCATTTTAATGCACCAAGTCTCCTTTATGGTTCATTGTTGGTTATCGATGCAGAGTTATCACACAGAGCTGCAATTTACTGACGTTATCATTGTGTATTATTAAATGATAATTCCACACACTCCCTTGCAAGCTTGAAAGATTGCTTTTCCACAAAGAACTGTCACTTGTGTTTATGACTGTATTTCCTGTTCACTATTGACCTTTTAATGCAAGTTTTAAATTTGCTGTAATCACAGTAGATGAAGCAGACTGCCAAAATAAGAGCACAGCATGTTGTTTATTTGGAGAGAAACATCAGATGTAGGCCTCGATATTTTGGACAAAAGAGGCTAAGAAACAGATTGATATCACTGGCCACATAAACTTCCCCAATGTTTTTCCACACACTGTAAACCCTACAGAGTTATTCATTGTTTATTTGGGAATACAGTCAAAGTCAAGTCAAGTCAGTCAAGTCCAAATAAAGCAAGATATTCAACTTGCAAAAGTTATCACTGATTTGAAACATTAAATGAAATTCTAATCCAAATCTGACTTATTAGTAACAGACACTCCTTTGTAGGCTTAAAACTTTGCTTCATCACAAAGAAATGTGTATTTGTTTACAACTGTCTACTATTTAATAGTGACCTTTGTGTTTTTGTTTGTAACTGTTTTTGCTATTAACTATTGACTTAATTAATTCACATATTGAATTTGCTGTAGTTGCAGTGGACAAAGCAGATCGCCAAAATGAGGTCACACAGCAAAGTATTTTTTTGGAGACTGCAACATCAGGTGTAGACCTTGATATTTTGGACAAAAGAGACAAAGAAATCAGTTTTTATCAGTGGCCACAAAAATCTGACCAATGTTTTATCCACACATGCACAACCTCCATAGTTATTCATTGTTTGTGTGGGAATAAAACCAAGTAAAAAAAAACCAGATATGCAAGTTATGACTGTGTAACTTCAAGTGATATTCCACCCAAAATCTCTCTTTTTAGTAACCAACACTTCCTTGTGGGCTTATAGTTTACAACTGTTTACTATTTAATAATGACCTTTGAATTCACATTTTAAATTTGTAGTACTGTCAGTGGGTAAGGGCGGCATGGTGGTGCAGTGGTTAGCATTGCCAGCAAGAAGGTCCTGAGTTTGAATCCCCCAGGCGCGGGTCCTTTCTGTGTGGAGTTTGCATGTTCTCCCCGTGTCTGCGTGGGTTCTCTCCGGGTTCTCCGGCTTCCTCCCACAGTCCAAAGACATGCATGCTAGATTAATTGGTGACTCTAAATTGCCCATAGGTGTGAATGTGAGTGTGAGTGGTTGTCTGTATCTATGTGTCAGCCCTGCGATGATCCAGGGTGAACCCCGCCTCTCGCCCAATGTCAGCTGGGATAGGCTCCAGCCCCCCACGACCCTTTAGAAATAAGCAATTACAGAAAATGGATGGATGGATGGTACACAGCATGGATGTAAACTTGAAAAAAGCAGGGGGAGAAACTGATACCACTTGCCACATAAATTTGACCAATGTGTTTCCACATATTGTATAACTCCCCATAGCTATTCATTGTTTTTATGGACTTAAAAAAAAAAATAAAATAAATACTGATAAAGTCAATAAAACATACAGTCAGCTGTAACCTGGGCTCACAGTATTAACCATGGGGCAGCTTGTTTAAGTACATTCCATTTCAGGTATTTAACTGTAAAGAGCTCCCAGTAGGTCAACAAACCCCAAAATGAGGGAGAAATTCTTGTACAGGCTTTTGTTGAGTGAACACACAAGCATTTAGTAGCAATGAGAACAAAAATAGGACTTGTTATAGCAGCTGCTCCATAGCAACAAGTTTCAGACTTTTTTAGGCGGCATGTGATACATGTTATTACAAAGAGGATGTGTAGCAATAATGACACAGTTCAAGTATAAACACAGACGAGACTAATTGAGGGACGTTAAACACATTCCACAATGCACCATTAGACTGCATAATTTGGGTAATGAATGTTGGCATCTGTCACCAGGCAGGTCGTAAATTCACATATGTCAGCTGGTTTGACCAGCAGCTAGTGGGTGTGAGGCCAAAACCAGCCACTAGGGGGACAATTTGACTTTTGACTGTCTCCTCAGAGGACCAGAATGTAAAACCATCCCAGACATTCAGTTGTGAGAATAAAATTACTGAAATTAGACTAAATTAATGTTACAGTCCACATTATTTTTAGTTTTGGCAATGACTAATTAACATGCACACTATACTTTAAATATACTTTTTCCACATGCTTTTAAACATTAAATAGATAGATAGATAGATAGATAGATAGATAGATAGATAGATAGATAGATAGATAGATAGATGGCAACGTTTGCAACGTTTCGGTACTAGACCTGGTTTGCCTGATGAGGTCCAGTACCAAAACTTTTTCTTAGCAAAATGACCAAAATACACCCCCCTTGTTAACCTGCCCCCACCCCTCATCCTATAGTTACTTAGTTGAAGGCAAAGGTTTTTTTTTTAGTTTAATATGTTAGTCCAGTCTGCCTGACTCATTGATCCATTGCCTGACTGGTGTTTGTGCATGATATCTATAATATATATAATGACACAATTTAAGAAAAAAAGATCAATATGAATACAATTCTGCCTATAAAACTAAAAACATACTAAATATATTGCACAGTATATATACAGATACCAATATAGACCAATATAGCTGTGCTAAGGACCAGTACTGAGCTGATAATATTGGCTGACTGATAGAGCGTTTTGTCTCTGAATTTAATGGTCTAGTTGTCTTTTTTTTATTTGTCCAACACTGTACAAAGCAAACAGCTCTGGTATAGAACAGAATCAATCTTTTAAACATATTTTCATTCTTGGAGACTGTAAAATCAAATAAGAATTAAATATCAACAACAAAAAGTGTATTTATTATGTGTATCTATAACAACATATCAGATGCAGTATACCTGCAAAAAAAACATCACTTATATTGCACAGCTATGCTGCACGCAGCTCTGGCATGGGACAGAACACAACTCTGCAACATATCTGAGAAAAATGGGTTTGTTATATGTATCACAGCATATATTAGACGCAATGTACCTGCAAAAACAACACTTATACAACACTTGGGGAAACTGTAAACTCTAATTTACTAATAACAAAGATGTGTTTGTGTATCACAGCATATATCAGACGCTATGTAGCCGCAAAAACAAAACTGCAGCATCACTGCAACGTTTTTATGTAAGGATGAGTATAAATTAGATAACACCCACGATCAAAGACACCTCATTTCACATTTTCTGTGTGAGTCAAGGAACTTTTTTATGCTTACGTGAATGACTGCGCAGCAAACGGTTCACCCACATTGGCTACACACACACTTGTATAACCGTTTAGATAAGCCGCTGAGAGCCAACCATCGGCACCGCTTCATTCACCGGCAGCTGCGTCGTAGTGACTGGCTCTAGCTTCGTCTTTCACGCCGGAGGAAGCCGTGGGTTTCCACGTGAAAGCGGTGACACCCTTATGTAAAAGGACTGACAACACGGGCGGCCAATGGCAGCGCGGAGCGGCAGTTACCGCCACCGCCCACGTGGAGGCGGGCGGCGCCTATTGGGTCAGAGCGCCGTGGCGTCTAGACTGACGGCTCTCTGGGCCAATAGGCGAAAAGCAGGAGGAGGAGCTCGGGGAGGAGCTCGAAATGAGGTCACTGCCTGTGCTGGAGATGCGGGGCAGGGAGCCGGTGAGCTGACAAACTGAACGAGGAGAGAGCAGTGTGTCAGACCAGCCGAGGACCGACCGGCGGTTCCCGTATACCACATCTTTTCTAACTGGGATTCAACCATTATAGAGCTCCAAAAACACAAGGCTTTATTTCACTGGGAATCAAGAGAAGATGTGCGATTTGTGAGGTTGGTGGAGTTTTATTTATGTGTGAAATGTTACGTGCTTTATCGGTGTCATTAAGGCGTTTTTAAATGTGACAGATGAGGTTACCACCGCTACGCAGATGTCCTCTAAATGGACAAAATGCTACTATATATCGGTGTGAAGCATCAAAGTTGCATAACTGTGTCAGTGTGAGGGTCAATCCCGGTCAGTAGACTACAGCAGGCCACCAGCCCTGCCCACATGACAGGCAGCGGGGACGTGACTCAACCCCGTAAAGGAAATCACCCCTTCATGCAGAAAAGTACCACCTGTGACTTGAGGTTAAAGATACGTACATTTACATAAGGAGGGTGGATGCATAATGCAGTAAAAGTGAAACCGTATGAAGCCATATGCTGCAGAGCTGTTAAAAGTGTAAGTTAGTGCTGACAGGAATAACTGGTCGAGTCCCATATGGCGCGTCATAGGCGTGCTTTCTGGTGTCGGTGTCACATGAAAACTCAGTAAGGCATAACGCCTTACATAAAGAGTCCGCTGCAGCAGCACATGGCACAAGTTCATACGCTGCACCGAAGAGAGAATTTGAGCCAAGGCTCTCCTGCATGCTGCGATGCTTAGGTCAGGCGGTTTGCATAGTTTGCCATGAGGGAATAATCGTTATATAAAGGATGCGTTGCCTTCTGAGAGCATTCATTCATTATTTGTTTTGACCATTATGTTGAAGCTGTCTATGGCAGAGATGGAAAGCAACTACTGTTAGTCAGCTACAGTATAATTTTGTGATACTGTAGCTGAAGTATTTACTTTTGTGTGAAAATGTACTTGTAGACTACATAGCATTTGGATGATGTGGTTATTCAGGTGTAGCTGCAGCCATACAGGTGATTTTGTTGAGATGATAAACTGCAGGCAAAGTGACAGCTTGGTTTACCCTCAAATACCTTCAATACTCTGGATGCAAAGTTGTTGTTGGACTTAAAACTAAATAAAATCATTCGCATAACTGAAACACTCTTTGCTGGTTAGTGTTTCAATGATTTAACTTTCTTGTGGGAGAACATTTAGTTCTGATATCAGATTGCATTTGACTCCTAACACTGTACTTTGCTTTTGCTGACAGAGCTTGGATGGAGTAGTTGTAATTGAGTATGTTTTACTTTAATGTTCATTTATTGATGCAGCTGTTGCCAGTCTAAATAGAGGACATGCACAGATGATTTAAAAATCATGCCATATTTGCTCATGGTTAGAAGCTATGACTTTGAGTTTAGGCTGTGACTTTGCCTTAAGGAACATAAAGCCAACTTAAGTAAGAAGCATTTCAAAATTCAGCTGTTGGTAACACAAATGTTGCCTGGATATATTAAAGCTGGCAGTATGCAATAGCATTTTTGGTAAAACAGTCAGTATTATGCATTTAAACATTGAATTTAATTCAACAGTGATTTAGGTAGTCCAGCACCATGCAGTATATCAGTAGCAGGTCTGCTAGCTGTAGTGGGCGGAGAAAGAATGTCTGACGCACATAAGTTTGGGAGAAGTCATTTATACCAGTTTATCTTACTGCTGTAGCGGAAAGTTTGGCACCATGCCGGGAACATATTTCCCAGCCAATTTCGCCATGAGAGGAGGTGCTTGCAAGTGACCTTTTTTCCTCTAACCTGTTGTCAGGCAAACTTAATTCAAGGACTTGAGGAATGATCTCAAAGTAGATCATGTTTCAGCATGTTTACAGTATACAAATGGTTTCTCTAAAACAAACGATTTTAAAAGTATTTCAAATTGGAAAGGTGCCCCATAGCATCTGTGCAGCAGTTTGTGTGGACGCTGACTATCTTTTCTTGACAGTGGCTCTAAGTAAAGCTCACTATCTGAACTCTGGCTTAGGAATTCTAGGCAAAAATGGCAAACCTTATCTTCCCTCTGCAATGTAACAGTTTTATCTCATTCTGAATATGAACATTACTGTTCTTTTTTAGCTTTCTAGGAAAATGGATAAATCCTTTGGTGGTCTTGAAAGGTACAGCATCTGATCCATTTCAATAATTTAAGATAAATGTAGGTCAGGAACAACCTGAGTCATGTCTGCACGTGAATAAACTCACGGCACTTGTTGCCCTAAGGGTTGGATATTAACAACTATGTTTGCATACACATAATCCATAATCCAGGTGACTGTGAGAAATCACAGCAGGAGAAAAATAACATTAAAAAAGCTGCAATACACTGATAAAATGCTATATTACATCCTGATTGTCAGGCAAGAGATTTGCAAATACACACACTTTAAGATACTCTCAAAGAGGATTTAGTAATCAGTAGTCATCCAGTAAGATTTCTTTGGCTAAAGTCTACTCTTGCAAGTAGGCTGTTGCAGAAAAATGAAAAATCTATCATCAACAGAATTGTAAATGTCAGAGCTTCAGAGCTAAATTATTTCTAAGCAAAAGCAGTTGTAAAAGAAGTTTGCTTAAATAAGAAACAGTCCAAAACTACAAGGAACTGTTTAATTTTGAGGTTATTAATTAATCAAGAATTTAACATTTTACCAGAGTTTCCAAAGCAATTGTTGTAGTAAAAAAAAAAATCATCTCAGTTAAAGTTTACTTACTAGCTTTGCTTTCAACTGCATGTCAGTGAATGAGTGAAACTATCTCAGGAGTCCTCACGTGCTGCAGTTGCTCTGAGGTGACAGACTCCCCTTTAGCCTGCTGTGATTACTAAGTATACAGTGTTGTCATCTGTCTGAACCCATTGTAAACTTATGTAATTCCTCATGCAAACTGAGTCAGTTGTACAAGCCCTGTAATTAATAGAATGAATGCCTCCAGCATGATGCACACTTATAAAACTGCAGCCACTGTGTGGTTGTATAAGACGGTTTGAGGTGACAGATTAGATAATATGATCAGAGCACTGTGATGTCACTGTGAGACTGGGAATATTTTATGATGTGGAATTTTATACATTCTCTCCTGTTTGGTGCACATGTGAAGTCCGTCCAAATATTTCCTCTGGAAGAGATGAGTTACAGATCGGTTCCAGAAAAGTCAAACAGCAGAAACATTGTGAGCATTGTGAGGACACACAATAAAATAATAAAAGTTTTTTAAAATAAAAAGTACAGTTAGAGTTTTGTTTTTAAAACTGGAACCTGAACCTGAATTGGAAGGCCCTGTGTTTGATACCTAATTTATTATTTAATATTATGATGTAATATATTATTAAGAATAATAATACTGATACATATCACAGTAAATACAAGCACAAGGCCAAAGTTTTACATGTTTAATCTCATCCTGCTGACTTAATTGACTAAGCAGTGATAAAATCCTCAGGAAGCCAGCTGATATTTACAGTGTGCTGCTGGAACTATAAAATAAACATGTTCAGTACAGCACAGATAGAAAAAATCAACTGTTTCAATTATAGAAAAAAATCTTGTGTCCTATCATGTCTTTTCTACCCCAAATATTGGATTTCTTGTCTTTTTTTCTCTTACTGGCTGCAACCAGTGCATTTTTTCCACATTGAACCTGCCAGAACCTGCCCAGATGTAGTAGAGATTTATGTATTTAACTGCATCTCTTCTGTTTAGAAAGATTCAGTGGCAAGTCAGTTTCTTACTTGGCGTGACTCATAAATTTTGGTATTTCTTGTTGTCATCACAGGAAACCCTCATTTAGAGCAGCTGTTCTACCAAGTTGGAAAAGAACATTTTTTGGAAAACTTCACAGGCTGTCTTTCCACCAGTTTAGAAAAACTGTCTTCACCACCACATAGCAGTGGCTAGACATAACAGAGTGACCAGGCATACTCAAATTTTAAATTTTCTTCTCTGATTACAGCCTTTGCTTTATGGTTTTAATCCATGTCTGACTGGTTTGTTCTGTCCTTTTTACACCAGAAAAGTTATTTCTTTAAAACTGTCTCTCTTGAACTCCCTTAAGAATCAGAAAGGTCAAGTAAGCACGATGTTCTCAAGATTTTATTTCATCCCTTGATAAGCCAGAATGATTTTGTGATTGCATTAAAATGACTGAAAGGGCCCAAAAGGAGGAATATAACCTGTAATTGTGTTATGTGTCTCATCTTGCCTTGTTAGCCACCTGTTCCTGGTTGTACCTCCCTCAATGTTGGATGTAACTGCTTCCTAGATCTGCTACCAGTCAGCAAAAGCATCTTAACTGACATTTGAATATGACAGTGTCTGTGGTTATTGATCATGCAAAACCTGAAAAGTGGCATCACATCAAATTCACACGCTTAAGAGTCTCCATCAAGCTCTCTGTGAGATTACTCAGTTTAAAATGATGACTGGCTCCTTAGTGGCGACACAGGAAATCCACGGTACTCTCCCTTCCACTTCATTCACTGCAGCAGCTCAACAGGATGAAATAGATTTAGTTAATGGTAGGGGGGAAGGAGAGAATAATCGTGTATGTTGAAGTTGCATCTGGTAACCATTACTGCAGAGGTGGACTGGACATACAGCAGGGCACATGCCCAACCACACAATTGAGAAACAAGAATTAAACGATTAAACTACAGTATAATCAATTAATCATTAAAGTGCTGTTTTCAGCCTATCAAATATGGAGATTTTCTGCTTTTACAATGAATATCTTTGCGTTTTCAGCTGACAGAAGAAGAAATTTTAAGACATCACCTTGGATTCTGAGAAAGTGGTATGGACATTTTTCACTATTTTCTGACATTTTATAGAGGTTGCAGCCATAGGTTAACATGACAATAACTTTAGTCTTTGTTGTTATTTGATAATCACCAATAACTGGACAAATGAAAAGAAACATTACTGTTAAGCCCTGTTCAGGCTGCCTTTTGACTGTACTTGTTAATTGTCTTTTAAGCAAGTGCTAATTTGACCGACTGCTCTATTTTGAGTAATTTCTCCGTTTCTGTAAATATAGAAATGAACTAGACCTGCACACTAAATCACCCCAATCATTTTTCAGTCTTGCTAAAGTCAATATTTGATTGCTTGTTCCCTGCATTTGAACACCGTGTACTTTGTTCAGCCAGGCCCGGAAAAATCTGTCTGCAGCTGCACAATTTATCTTTATATGTCTGCCTCGTGCAGACAAAGTTCAATTCAGTGTATTTTTATTGGTATGAAACTATGCTGCAAAAATGAAACTTTTCTATATGCATACATTTTATTTAAGAGAGGATGTTCTCACTTGATGCTCTCTTTTAAGGGCCAGGCAGTGCTGGCGTGACTGCAGTATCACTGCAGGATCTATGTTTAAATATTCTCTCTTTATCTCTCTTTGGTCTCACCGACCAAAAGATCTGCTGGAATCGAGCCAGCAGATTTGATGTCATAGCAATATAATAAGGTGAATGTCTTGCAGTTACTGTGGCTTATACCTAGTGAACTTTTGGACTTTATGAATATCGGCCACATTATCAGTCAGCTCTTCAACTTTGCACCAGACTTAGAGCAGCTGCCAAATTAGCTGCCAAAAACACTTCTCTGTGCAAAGAAAATCCCCTGTCAGCAGTTTCTGCAGAATGTTCAGTATGTATAATATGTTGGCTGAGTAATATCTCTCAGTTAGATGGTCCATTATGTGTAATAGCAGGCGTTCTAGTGTGGATTTTTATCTTAGTCTGCAGAAAATAGCTTAACCACGGTGCTAAGCTTAACTGTTGCATGTAACTCCAAACGCCTTGCTGCAGTTTGTCTTATGGTCTCCAAACTATAGACCTGAGTTGCTGATGTGTTTCTTTTTGATGGTGTCGGTCATTTTGCTGTATGTTGACCCAGTTCGCACGGTAGCAGGTCTGTTGGGGGGGGGGGGGCTTACTTTGCCGCAGGTCAGGGATCAGCACTCTGGTGATTCAGAACTCATCGGTCTCTGAAAGAGTCAACAGTTTGGTTTGTCATGAATGGAAATATTTCACTACGTGCCACGTTACATAATTCATGGGCCAGTCTGAATTCCAGACTGTACTGGTCATAGGCTGTACTGAAAAGCACACTGAAAGTCTGTAACTGAGAGATTTTTTAAATACAAAATCAGGAAGTCAGTTTGCACCTGTTTCCTCAGTCACCCCTCTGCATAAAATGATAATTTATAGTGCAGACTTCAGTCTTTTTGATTTTCCTTACTGCAGAGGTGAGACCAAGTCATTGTTTTGCAAGTCACAAGTAAGTCTTAAGTCTTTGCACTCAAGTTCCACGTCAAGTCCAAGGTCAAGAGAGGTCAGTCCCAAGTCAAGTCTTAAACTTTGCATTTCTATTTCTAAAGTCAAAATGCACTTTTCACCAAATGTAAAGCCATTTCATCAACAGAGCCTTAAATTACTGTTCTTTGTGCAATTTAAAATGTCATGCAAAGTTAGAAGTTGTTGGATCTACATCTGCCATTTTTGACCCACACGTTTTGCATAGGCCACTGAATTTTGTTTTTGTTTAACTATCACATAGTTTTTGTGCGGAAACCGTATTATCTTTGGAATCAGTAACATAACATAGGTTCTCTCCTGCAACTTGATTGGATGCTATCGAAGTGGATCTTGGGAATTAAGTGTCGATTTGCTGGGAGTGAATATTGTTAATATTAGTTGATTCAGGAAATGAACTGACTTAATTGTTGGGCTTGGGGGAAGGTGTCAAGAATTTTCAAGACAAAGGTCTGAAGTCCAAGTGAAGCCATAAATTATTGGGGTTGAAGTCGAAGTGCAGTTGTAAGTCTTTTTTGACCTTGTAGAGTCAAAAGTCATCAAATTTGTGAGTCCACTCTCCTACTTTTCTATATCTTACCTAGTATTTCTAGAATTGCTAGAGTTTGAGTCATTTTTGCTCCAGTGGTAGTTTTTTATGTGTCTAGTTTAACACCTAAACAGATCTCAAATCACCAAATTGTGAAATATAATCTGGCTATGCTTGTTCACTGCTTTTGAGAACATTGCTTCATTGCTTTGGCTCATGTCGTTGGAGAGACCCGACAGTTGAGCTGAAGCTCTGACCTGTAAATGGAAGGTAGAGCAGGATGAGCTTCTCAGGCCATAAGACCATTATACTATAAAATGTTCAATAAAACATTATTAAAACAAACAGGCATGCTGCCAAATCCAGTGTTTTAAAATGCTTCAGTGATCCCTTAATAAGGAGAGACAACATTAAACATTTGGCCGTAAGTTTGTCAAGAGGTTTGCATCAATATCATTAACATCATCAGGCTTTCATTTTTTCCCCCTTCAGTCAGCTACATTTGTCTGTTGTGAAGCTACCTATCAAACATTAATACACACATACTCACACACAAATCAAGCTCACAACTTTCTAAAGATCATTGGCAGATCAGTACAACATGAGCGTCACACTAGGACAAGCCTACGTAAAAGAAGTGTCTGCGCCTGAATAGGCTTGACACTCAAGAGTACCTTTGTTAAATCAACAGTCACGTCAGTACAGAGCTCAGGTGAATTAAGGAGACCATAGAGCTGTGTGTAATCAGTCAGAGGAGGAAATAGGAATTTTTCCATCGCAGGTCAGAGAGGAAGGCATGCCACCGATTAGCGAGGTTATCCCTGGAAAACAGCCAGGCTGGAGGTTACACATGGAGACTTGGGCTTGTGGCTTTCATGTGACCTTAACGTGTTGCCCAGAATGGGGATTATCTGAGAGATAATGCTTTTTCCCCTGTGTTCTAAATCTGAAGTTGGACCACAATTAACAGGTCAGACAAATGTTTGAAGCACGAAGTTCAAATGTACATGTAGAATTTGGTTCGCCGACTTTACTGAAAAGATGTCCAGGCAAGTACAAAAGCACTCCACAAAGAGACAATCATAGAAACCAATGGTTCCATCACTGTGGTATAATTAGTATAATTCTATATCATTATGGGCTAAAGCATCGCCTACTATCTTTTCATCTCAGTGAGATCATCTTACAATTCAGTACATGTAATTCTCAAAATGGTTCTTGCCAGATAGATTAAATTAAATTCCCTTAGTTTCTCAGTTGCTTCTATTGTCCAATAGTTTGTCATTAACCAAAATTATGCATCCACAATCTTTGGTCGATGTGGTATCTTTGAACTCAATTTCCCTGTAATCACTTGACACACAGTTCTGCCACTGCTGTATTGTCTTTTTCCATAGACAAGTGGAAGTTCTTTCTCTTATCATGGTTACGTCTCAGTTTTTCTTGTGTTTATTTCAAACACAACGCTGCTAATGCTCCCAAAAATGTAATACGTGTCTCTTCCTGTATCCAGAGGAAATTTCCCTAGGAAAGATCTGCCCAGCTCTTGATGGTTTGAACAGACAGTTCCGTATGCCTCTGGTGTTTATATAGCAGCTTTATCTGAGACAACTCTGGTTTTGTACAGGGCAGAGTTTAAAGCCCTGTGTGCTGCACAACACGTCTGCTTGAAGCCACAGAAAGCACGGCCAAAGTTCCACTCTGTTGGCTAGGAACTTTCGTTGGCATTCAGATCAACACTGTCTGGTGTTTTATGTCTCAGCGTGGATGATCTCTTTGAAAGGGTTGAAGGGCTCAGATGGGACAGACCCACTGTTGTTAAAGGCCACACTGTCTGCACAAGAGAGCATTTTCACTGTACATCAGAGAAGTACCTGCAGGGCTCTTCAGAGGTCAGAGGTTAAACCCTGCTGTGTGCTGTGATATCACAACAGACAAGAGACGGGGAGAAAAAAGCCTTTCTGAAGGATGCTTTGCAAAGCATTGATTTTTGTCTCAAGGATTTTTGAACTGAACTGAACAAATTATGCAATATTTGAATACTGCTGACCATTTTCAAAAGCAAACTATAAAGTTTGTACTGAGTTCCTATTTTCCATGTGGGCACTGATTTCAGTTCATGTCAGTAATGCCCTGTTTGCATCAGAATGATATTAACAGGGGAACTCGTGTGATTTGGAAATCACCCCACCGCATCTGTGTTTGCACTGGATAAGCAAAGTCTGTATTTTTAATTTATTGACATTATGCCCAATATTGGCATAACATCAATGTTTCAGAAGCAGAGTGTCTATTCTCCAGCAGCCACATAAAAATATAGTTAAGAGTTGATTTTCCCACTTTTTGCATGTAATACAAGAATAAATACACATTTGCAGGATTAAGAGCATAGACGACCTCTGCAATTGTTACAAATTACAAGAGATCTGTTGCAGTAAGTCTACTGAAAATTATGTTTTGTAACTTGCAATTTACAAGCATTACTTCATTATTAACGTGCACAATCTCTTTCTCTCAATAGATCACCCTGCCTCCTCCTTGATTCACTCTATCAATGCCCTTGTGACAATGGGGTAATTGTGTCCTGTCATCATCTATTTAACTAACCTGGAAGAGGCCCAAGGCATCATTTCTCCTGATGTCAGAAGATTCAGACTCCAAGCCCTATTGCTTCCCGGTCCTGGGGGATGAGGATGGAGCCTCAGGGTGCAGAGTGTCCACCTCATGCAGCTCCATGCCGAGGGGAGCCTCAGGGTGCAGCTCCATGGCACAGCTGCACCGGATGGGTGGCTACAGCCAGGGTGGACCTGACCTAGGCCTCCCGTCGGAGGGCAGCGACAGCAGCGGTCAGGACCCTTCCGCCTCACCGCACAACCATCGCAAGAATGCCCGCTCCCGATCACTCCCTGAGGAGGACGTGGAGATGAAGAGCAGTGGGTCCAGTGGCAGTGGAACCGAATCACATGGCAATGAAAGCCACGGCAACGAGAGTCATGGCAATGAGAGCCACGGCCATGAGTCAACAGGCAGCTCCAATGGCAACAGTAAAGATTCGGCGCTGCTGGAATCTTCTGAAAGCAACAAGAGGTCAGTGGTGACGTGTTAGTGATGAAATCATTAGTAAGCCTGTTTTTTTCTAGTGTGTTTGCTGCGATTGACTTTAAAAGAGGTGGAGAGTGGGGAGCCAGTGTTCTTTTTGGCAGACTGTGCAGGAATCAGTAATCAGTCAAGTTTGTTGGTTAACTCTCTTGACCCTCTGACACTAAATCAAGGTGTCAAGTTAAATCTCAAGAACTCTGATGAGACAGACAGTCAGAATGAAGAGTCAGCAGCACGAGATACTTAATTAGGTGAAGACCAAAGGTTAGGCTTTCAAACAGAGCTTTAATAAGCTTAGAAGTGTCCTCATTGTGGTCAAACAGCTGCATGTAAAATGAGGTGTACTGATTACTTCTCTCAGTCACAGAGCACCCTTAAACACACAAGCAGTATAAAGCATTAAATATGCAGGGGTAGTTGCATTGATTGTGTTGCATTGCCAGCACTAATACATTTTTGAAGCTAGGTATCCAGCAGTATGTCAGCAGAAAAGATAGAAACAAGAAATAAATCTAAATCACAGCAGTCAGGCTTGAAAAATGGGTCATAGCTGATAAATGTCTGTCCAATCCCTAATAACTAACAAAATAAAGTGAAGAAAATACCAATTTATGCCATTTCAGCGACAATGCTGGAATAAATGTGCTGCACTTGACTTCTCTTTCTTTTTCCCTCATAGTTAACATATTCATATAGACTGATGTCTAAAAGATGAAAAATCATGTCCGCTATGCCTTTCATCACCACAGTCTGGGCATAATGAATGCAGTAACCAGCATCCGATGTGTTTGTCAATGCTGACTAATGTCAGCAGATGAATAAGCCAAGGTTGCAGTGATGGCCATCCTGCTTGAAACATCAGTGAACCTGCTCCATTAGTTTCCGCCGACCATGAAAAAAACATGAACGGAGATGGATTTGAATAATCGCTTTTAAATTGTATTGCTTTTAATGACACTCTTCCTGCCAACTGAGCACTTGATATGAGAAACATTAAAGTACACCTCTGTCTGAAAATCTGCTGTTCATCAGAACGTTTTATTTTTGGACTCTGACAAATTAGAACAAATTGAACACCATTCCATTTTACCACAACCACATTAGAACTCCCTGAACTAGAACTCAGGCCAGCCCACGGTGCATTCAAGTTACTCACGTTTTGCTTTTGGCAGAGGCAGTTGGTGGTGTTTTTTGGCAGCTTGTAGTGTGATGCTCGATTCAAAATCATTTAGCCTGCAACGTTTCTCATCTATAATATCACTATTTGATACCACAGATCCCATTCATTCATTATTTATCTTTCCAATCACTTCACAGAGCCAACTTTCAATATCTCAATATCTGCTGATTAACTGATGAGCTGATCAACTCAAGATTAATCATTTAGAATAATCAGTAAATGTTTTTTAGTCATCTTTTAAATTAAGCAGAAATGCCACACATTCACTGGTTCAAGCCTCTTAAATGTATGTGAGGATTTGGGCCTTTTCTATACCTCATATACTTTCCTAAATATCTTTGGATTTTGGTTGGTCAGACAAAACAAGCAACATGGATATAACACTTAGGGCTGTGGCAGATTATGATGAGCATTTTCACTATTTTCTGACCTCCTCTAGACTACTATAGACGATTAATAGAATCATTTGCAGGTAAATCAATAATCAAATTTCAAGCCTTCAAATGTCTTGCATTTGTTGGATTGGATTATGAAGTTAACACTGTCACATTGTGTGTGGGCTAATGTGGCATCTTTTCTCATGAAAGATCTTTCAGTGAGATCTGATGTGTTGAAAATAATAAAATTGACGCCTCCTGCACCTTGTGCAAGAAGACACTTAAATTAGGCACTTTGGATATAAAGGCATTAGAGTCACATGAGTATAAACCTTAATCCCATTCAATCTACACAGTCTGCACCAGATGTAAATAAGCCAGCCTGTTGAGCCAACTTGTTGGAAGACTGGGAGAGGTAGGCATTTGATTAGATTCAAATTAAATTTAGATTTTAATGTCTCACCGGGAGATTTGTTTTCACAGCCAGAACAAGAAAGAAACACACAAATCTAGACAATATAGAAAATCTTCTTGTATGCGGTGGAGCTGCAACGATTAGTTGATTAGAAAGAAAATTATTTGTCAACTATTTTGATAATTGATAAAAGTCTACCCTCTAAATTGCAAGGATTTTCCACTTTCTTTGTCATTGATTATAATAAATGAAGAGAGAACAGTTGATTAATTGTGAAAATAATCGTTAGTTGCAGCCCTGTTCATATTTCCCAGCTCACAGCAGTGTCAAGAGGCAGTTAGTTCTAGGCTGTTTTAGCAGAGAGGACAACAGTCCTGATGAATCAACCTTTAGTTGAATCATAATGATAGAACACTTCCAAAATTCTCCGCAACAGCCTGGACGTGAGCATCAGCGTGAGCAAAAATAGGTTCTCACAAAATGTAGTCTGCCCAAGAGATGGCCAGAGGGGGTGGAAGGAATGAAATGTCTGTCTGTCCCAGTAGGAAGACTGCGTTGATGTCGTGCAGGAGGTTGGCTTTCGGGTAATGCCAGATAGGCTGTGTCATGTTCTCCAACTCACTGTTGTTGCCACAGCAACGCAGTGTTTGTATCTGTTTATGGTTGGGCGGAGTAAGCGGAGTTGCGTCACATTCGTTCTCTCTCACTTTCAGCCCTGCCTCTGTTACCGCACTTAGGCGTTTGGATCCAGATTTTTTTCTTTTCTTTTTTTTTTTTTTTAAAACACTCCCTCTTCCTGCCTATATCATACAGAGATCTCAACCAGCATCTCCGCCAGGCGTCTCACCACGAGACCACTTTAACTACTTCTCCAATCTGTTGCTTTGTTTGCCTCTCTGTTTGCTTCACCACTCCCTCTCGTCAGTTGAACTTCTAACCTTTTGTACCCATTTTTTTGTAAACCACTCCCTAAACTCCAAATAGAATCTCTCTCTCTCTCTCTCTCTCTCTCTCTCTCTCTCTCTCTCTCTCTCTCTCTCTCACTCACTCTCTGACTTTTTTAACTTCTCTCTCTGTCTGAGTTCTCTTAAGTTTTGCTTAATTTAATTATGCAAAACTTTTTGTTTTAAAGGAAAATTATAAAGATTACAAAATGAAAAACATAATACTTAGTTGACAAGCATATTATTTTTAAATTTGTACTTAGATATTTATTAGTTTTGCTTCATTTCTATTCATTGAGCCACAATGTGGAGTTTGGGATTTTTGGTGACTTCTGGTCACCCAAAACCCATAACATCTATAGGAAGTAGCACTTCCTGTTCCTGTGGCCAGCTGTGCATTATATGTCACAGAGGAAAAATGGTTGTTAGTAGGCTAATGTACCTCTTAAAGGAACAGTCCCACATTTTGGATGTGGTTGATTGCTATGCCAGTCACATGAGAAGATTTATATCAGTAATTTTTTATCTGTGCAATCAGTACAGAGAATGCTTGTGGTATGTTTCACATAAATACTGGAAAGAGGAGGAAATGCCTCCGTAGAAACTTAAAATGTTTTTCATTTTTTGAGTCCTGACTTTCGTGACAGGGCTTTAATATCAAAGTGAAAAAAGGAACCAAATTGAGTACAAATATACAAAGACTTATGGCGAGTGAAAAAGAGAGAGCGAGTTTTGACGTGACATCTGTGTTAGGATTTGTTGGAAGGCATATGGGAGAGAAGGGTCTGTGCTCGGATGAGAACAGAAGTGAGCCAAACTCTGCATGATGCCAGAAAAACAGCATCCTCTATGGTGGTTGGAGCATCATGCTGAGGGGATGCATCTTTGTAGCAGGCCCAAAAAGGCTAAGAGGGCAAAAAGAATTCAGAGAAATCTGGAGTGCAAACTGTTGCAGGCTGCAAAAGAAGTAGAATTTGGGGACATTTTACTTTCCAGCAAGAAAACGATTCCAAAGAAAATGTTTAGGTTGTATGTACAATGATTATTTAATGTAGCAGGGCAGCAGATAATCAGATGTGTTTCAGCCCTAGGCTTTTTCTTCATTTTAATGCCATGATTAGAGGAGACCATTTTTCATATCCCCACAAAGGCAAATTTAAAAAAATGAACACAAGGGTTGAATCACATATAGGACCACATATGTCTGAAATTTCCTTGTGGGTTTAGCTATGTGGGAGAGACAAAAAAATGGAATGGAACTGAGAGTTAGGATCTCTGAGCATTGATCAGACATGTTTGATACTGTTGCTGTTTGTATTTCGAGGATCAGACAGTTGCTAATCACTGTTATTTTCCGGTCCTGGTTTTTTAATCCCGGTCACACCCACACTGAGGTATGCCCAAGGCTGAAATGCGTCATTTCTGATGCCATGCTACATTAAAAGTGCTGAATGGTTCTTAGTTAATGCTGACGTCACACCTTTTGTAATGTTTTAGATCACACCCATAACACATTATAAAAACGTTTGAACTGAGCATGCCAGTTGTTTTGTATAACTTCAGTTGTTCTGGAGTATAGGGCTGGGAAATCTGGATTAAATCAAATATATATTGGTGCTTTCGCAAATATTAAAATAATGAGATTTTTGAACAAATACCTCTATCGATACTCTACAAAAAAAAGTCATTTAAACCTGCGATAGATTGATAAAATATTGATATATTGCCCAGCCATAGTCCACACCTCATCCAGATGTTGTAGCCAGACTGTAAAGAGCTGACCAATATATTGTGCATGTGTAGCTTACAAACTGATAACTATCAGATATTTATGGATGTTGTGTCTATACTAAGTCATTAAGCCTATTATATATGGCAACATGTTATATCTGAATGATGAGTCATTGTCTGTTGAGAGGTGCTGTTGTGTATTGGTGCACCGATAAGCTTGTGGGCTAAGACAGCGGGCCTCGTAAACACACACCTGAGCTCCTCTATGCATTATTTTGAATTCAAACGCTGCACAAACTTTACCGGATTCTTTTTGAATAAAGAAACTATTGGATTGTCGACCACAGCTGCAATCATTAGTCCATTAATCAATTTCTTGTCAATGATTAAATTATTCAGCAACTGTTTTGATAGTTAGATAGTAATTTCTTTGAGTCATTTTTTAAGAAAACGTCCAAATTCTCTGATTTCATTTTCTCATATTTTAATATTTCCTGGTGTCTTTACTTCTCTTTGTAGTAAACTGTATGTCTTTGGCATATGAGGGCATAATCTCGTGATCAACATGTTTTTTTAAACCATTTTCTGACATTTTATAGACCAAAAACTCATGTCCAGATGTTAGGTGCAACCCTATACTCAACCAGTGCTTGACTAGTATTCATACCTGCCTGCTAATGTCAGTGTTTCTTTTCTAATCGAATTAGAAGTGGACAAGCTTATTAGTCAAAATAATTCACTTTCAATGCCAGAAAGCAGAATTTTATAGGCTCAACCTATAAAAAAGTACTGTAGCTGATTTCTAGTCATCATACATAGTTGAACATCCACCGCTGCAGCTCCGCTTGCCTTATTTATATGTAGCTGACTCCCTTAGTTATTCATGTCTTTCAAAAGTAACAAGATATCCACACAGACATACACTTGATGATGAGATAAGAGGTCAAATTTTCACACAGCCGGTCAGTGGAAAGTTTCTAAACGAGGCCAACTTGCCATGTACTTCACTTAGCAGAGAAGCCAAAGCAGATCCTCCCCACCCTCTTTGAGCGCTCTCTTTTGGGAACATGTTTCCAAGACTCGCAGACTTCCTACAGCCTTGCAAATTAGCCTACTGAACGCTAATACATGCTCAGACTGCTGAGTCTAAAACCAGCTGTTGCATTCTTGAGCACCGAGGGCTATATTTGATAGATTAGATACCCCCTTGTGCTTGGAGAGGCTATTTGTAAAGGTGTTCTCTATTCTTAGGCAGGTAAGCATGTTATATATAGTAACCTGAGATGTAGCTCAGGTGAGTCAGTATCTCACAGCTGTTAATAGTCTTAAGCTTGTAAGCCGCTACTGTGGACTACATACACACACAACTGAGTAGATTGTCATCCTTCTGTTTAATTCTAAGTTTACTACCACAGATGCACAGTCCCAGGCTTTGGATTAAATTGGCTAGAACAACAGGTGGCTCCCTGTATGTTTACTATTTTAGTGACTGATAGTCTAGTGCTTTTGGATGGCTCTTCTGTGCAGTTAGTACTGTACTGAAATAAGTAAAGACTGGTAGTTGCTGTAGAAAATGTTATTTACGTTCTTAAAAGTAAGATGTTGTAATTGTTTTTAACTGAATCGAAAAAGAAATTAAAATATCCTTGTGAAGAGGAGATCCCATCTGTAGTTCATACAGCATGCCAGAGAAAAAAGTATATAATGGCTTTGTTAGGTGTGCATGTGATCCAGCATGCACAGTACTAGAGCTGTTTTTAGTTACACCTGTTTTGTGTCCTGAATCCACACAAAAGAGTAATAGTATAGTACTATCAATTGTCTGCAATCAAACTTCACAAAGAGAAAGCAAAATCTGCTCCCAATGAAAATATTTAATACTTTTCTGTGTTTTCTGAGATGTTTCTGTCTCCTGGCCATCCACAATTTATGTAAATCTTTGAGAGTACCTCCTTTATTTCATGTCTGTGTTTATGGATTAATAATGTTCTGTCACCACCAATAACAAATATGATGGGTGTCCTGCAGGGATCAATTCTTGGCCCTTTCATTTTCAGTCTTTACATCAATGACCTCCCTCTGGATGTCATGGAATAAACGTGCCAGTGCACATCTTTGCTGATGACACTGTTATTTATACCCATGGAAAAAGTACAGAGGAAGTGGCAAATGAACTTAGATCAGCTATGGAGAAAGTAGCAGAATGGCTTGAAACGTTTTTTTTTTTTAATCAAACAGATCCATCAGATCCTTTCCTGGTTTTTATATCCGAGGTAAAAAAAATCTGAACTGTCAGTCAGTTCAAATACATTAGCTCCTGGTTTAACTTAAAAAAAAAAGCCCAATACTTGTTAACTTAACCTTTCAAACTTCAGACTCTTTTATATTACGAGTTACATAGGAGATTTCTGCAACTGAACAAACGGAGAATATACTTACTTTTTGTGTCATACATATTTTTATCACTTTTCTAATATGAGCACATAAATATGTTTAGAAGTAGTGTTCAGCATAGAATTAGGACCAAACTGGTTTTGAAAATCTTACATCATGAAGAAAACAATCTTTCACATAATTTTAGTTTTAATTTGGACTCATGGTTAATTTATACTCAGAATACAGAATGGAAACACTGCAGCACCTATTTGCCGTATCCATATGTAGTTAATTCCCTGTGTTATTCACATCTTGTGTGTAATCAGATATTCACACACATATTCACGGTTTCTAAACAAGGCCACCTTGCCTTGATCTTCACCTCGAGCACAGAAACGCCCTGCACAAAGTAGGAACCAAAGCAGAAGATCCTCTGCCTCTTTTAGAGCTCTCTTTTGGGACCATGTTCCTATAACTCACAGATTTACTACAACTGTGCAAGTTAACCTACTGAACACTAATACATGCTCAGTCTAAAACCAGCTGTTGCATTCTTGAGCACTGAAGCCTAGATGAGATACCTTCTTGTGCTTACAGAGGCTATTTGTAAAGGTGTCCTCTATTCTTAGCCTGGTAAGGAGGTTATATACAGTAGCCTGAATTATGGTGAGTCATTTTAGTGTATTAGCGCAGTGATAAGCTTGTAGGTTAATGCAGTGGATCACACACATGGACACACACACTCTTTAGCTGCAGGCAGGCCTTCCACATGAGTCTTACCTCATTGTGTTTCCACCACAAATACATATTTATTTGTGTTAGAAAGTGTTTGACAGACGTACAGATACAGAAAAAAGCACGAGAGATCGGACATTGTATCATCTCACAGTCTTAGCAATCAGAGTTTGATTAGTTATCTTCACGTGTTAAGCGTGGATGTTAAGTCACGTGGTAACAGGTAATTCACTGTTTAAAAAAAAAGAAAAAAGAAAAGAGACAACTCAAAATTTCAAGGCAGCTTACTGCAGTAGACTTGAGTTTTCACAATAATACTTGAAATGAAATTTGGGAGGATAGAAGAAAAGTAAATTATCTCAACAAAAGATAAGCAAGGTTTGAGAATTTCAGTTGGGCTAAAAATGAAAAAATAAACTATTGCATTAAAGTTGCCTTTAAATTTCAAGTGTTCTCAGCTTTTTCATTTTTACAGTGTAAACTCTGTCCACTGAGAAAGGATACTGGATGCATTGAAAGGTCTGGTAAGAGGAAGCTACTTTAGGCAAACTATTAATTCAGAAGTGTCTGCATTGTGCATATAAATACCTTCTCTTCATTTTCAAATTTATTTCTCAGTTTCAGCAAAGTTCTCAGCAAACGGGACAGTTCAAGTGTGTTTTAAATTTGTACCCAGTACAGTCATCTTCGAAACAAGCAGCCTACAGGGCACAATCACAGTGAAATGTAACCAGTTCTGTCAATTTGTAAATTTGAACAGGAATAATATAATACAATAGTGTATAATATAATGATTCAGGACACCAAGCGCACCATTTTCCACAGCCCCAGACTCCTAGTTGTATTTAGGCCCATAATTCCTCCTGTACTGGTGCTGTCCTGCGGTGTGCTCTTTGAGCTGCAGACACACTTGAGGTCCTCAAGTAGGTGAGACTGACCTGAGACATGAAGTGTGGTTTCTTTTGTAGCCTGGCTGCAAAATGAGAGGTGAGAGTGAAGACGTGCTGTTCCCCATTCACTCGCACAAAGGCAGAAATCAGCAGATCTTTTTTAGGCTCTCATTAAAAACACCCATGTTGTGAGATTGAGTATACATTTTTTTTTATCATTATTATATTAGGTAACCTGGGAACCAGTCTCAAGTGTTTTACCTGGATGAGAAGGAGATGGATGTGTAAAAGTCATCCTCCAGAAATATCAGACAATTATAGAAACATTTTGTACCCAGTCTGTCTACAGTTTGATTCTGTTTTATTATTAAAATTTAATTTAGCGAGAGAGAAGTTAAAATCAATCTGGCAGAATAACAACTTTCTCTTTGGGTCTCTCTTTGAAGTAATTAAAGTAATTTTTTTTGCTCTGTTTTTTTTTTTTTTTTTTTTTTTTTTGCAAAATGTTCATTTGTCTTTCTCCCACCCCACAGCTCGAACTCCCACAGTCCATCTCCTCCCAGCAGCTCAAACGCTTTCAGTTTGCTGAGCTCAGAGCAGGACAACCCATCAACCAGCGGCTGCAGGTTAGTCTACCAACCACTGCTGAGGGGCTTTTTGTGTACCACCAACACTACGTACAACATTTACATTAGACATTATTTATCATTTCATCTTTTTAGTCTATTTTTTGCATTATCTGACTTGCCACCGTGCACGTGTGTGTGTCGTTATGCAACTTACAGTAGTCAAGAGTCTGCCAAAGCCAAGACCCAAAAGGAGGTGATTAAAACCCTGAAAGAGCTGAAGCTTCACCTGCCGGCTGAAAAGAGACACAATAACAAGTCCACCACATTGAACACCCTCAAGTATGCACTGCGATGTGTCAAACAGGTTGAAGGTAAAGTACTTTTACATCACTTTGTCTTCTCTCTGTTTCCGTCTTGTCTCTAGAAAGTAATTCCCTGTATGTTGGTCGTAGTTTAGAAGTCGATACCTTTTTGTTTAAGCTGACCGTGCTTTCATTATTCACTCCACGTTCATTAGTTAATTAATGAATGTTATTTCTGCCTCAAGAATGTCTTTTCTTTGGAATTCTGGAAGCATAGTGGCTAAACGAGATCTAAAAAAAGAAATGAAGACGTAACTTTGTGCTGGAGGGAACATTTGTAGGCTGTTCTGTGGGTAATGGTCTGCATAAGTTTAATTCTGCCTCGTCTAAATGTTTACAGATGGAAATGGGTGGTTAGAGTTCAACAGTGTGGTTGCCATGGAATATGACGCATTTTAGTGTGACACTGAGGCACTTTTCATCATTCAAAAATGCCTGTGACTTCACTATGGTTGGATGATCTTTTTGATGGAAACTTAGGTTGTTGTTTTCCTTAAAATATCAGTTTCCTCACATCATCAGAGATTTGTAAAATCCACTGTGTGTCTTGCAGCCAATGAGGAGTATTACCAGCTGCTGATGATCAATGACAGCCAGCCTTCAGGCCTGGATGTTTCGTCTTATACAATCGAGGAGATAGACAGCATCACTTCTGAATACACCCTCAAAAACAATGTAAGTCATTTATCTTTAAAGGGATAGTTCACCCTAAAATAAAAAACACATATTTTTCTCTTGCCTGTAGCACTTTTTTATCCATATAGATATTTTTGGTGTCAGTTGCAGAGTTTTGGAGATATCAGCCGCAGAGATGTCCAGTCTCTGTCAAATATAGCAGAACTAGCTGGCACTCAGCTTGCGGTGATCAAGGTGCCCAAAAAATACTTTTTAAGAACTGAACATCATCAAAATCATGAGCTGGTTACTCAAGATAATCATGTTTCATGTTGGAACTATTTTCTGCTAATGGTAGAATCTACCAGGACTACTTTTTTGTACTATTAGAAACAAAGTAGTTCCTATATGAAACTGCTCACAGCACATCTTGAGTGACCAGGTGATTACTTCTGGAATGAAGTTTTACAAATGAATTTTTTCTACAAGCTGAGTACCATTTAGTCACGTTATATTAGAGAGAAGGCAGATATCTCTACAGCCAATATCTCGAGAACTCTGCACCCACACCAAAACTACTTAGATGGATAAATAGTACTACAGGTAAGAGAGATGTGTTTTTTATTTCAGGATGGACTATCCCTTTAACAGAAATATGTACACCTTTTTGGGTGCGTATACTGGTGCTGTACACACCATCATAACTGACTGTGTTTTGCATTTTGTCTCTTCAACAGGACATTTTTGCGGTAGCAGTGTCTCTCAACACAGGGAGGATAGTCTACATCTCTGACCAGGCTGCATCCATCCTCAACTGCAAAAGAGACGTGTTCAAGAACACCAAGTTTGTGGAGTTCCTGACTCCACAGGATGTCAGTGTGTTCTACAGCTTCACAACGCCTTACCGCCTACCCTCCTGGAGCATGTGCACTGGAGCAGGCATGTAACATAACAGCCACTTTACTCTCTGCAGCCACAGTGTTATGAGATTTCACTCAGGAGGGCATCCTTGATTGCTGTAGTGCTTAAGGAGAATAACTGTGGGAAGATCATTCACGCTATATATTTATTGCATGGATAGGAAAATATTTTGGGAAAAAAACAACTGTGAATGATATCCCTGGATAGCAAGTTTGCTCGGCAACAAGTCAATGAAGCACAGGCTGCTGTCAACATGGTGCATTAAGCTGAGGTTGAACTGACCTGAGTCATTCATAAAACTGAGCATGTGAGCTGGATAGAGTAGACTGAGCTGTCTCAGATCCCGAAGCAAAACAGGAAAGAGATAAACGATGTAAATGATAAAATACCGTATGAACTCCAAACAGTGTCCTGAGAATCAGGTTATTGGACATTATTCAAATTTGTCCTTTCACGCAACTAGCACACAACAGGAGACTGTCTGTATCAGACGTGTTCTCACGTAGGCGAAGGTTGGCACCTGCAGAGTGTGCAGGAGAAGGAGGAGGACTTTATGAATTGATAGCAGTACAAAGCAAGTGTCAAAATCATCACACGCCATAAAACGTACTGTGATGGAAGTGGAGAAGGGCGATAACCATTAGTTGAAAATGTTAACAATCGATCAGTAATTGATAGATACAATACAAATGCCTTTTTCTCATTTCTCATCTTATTTAATTTAATTCATGAATCACAGACAATTTAAATTAAAGAATAAACCTCTCATTTGAAACAGCTGCTCTTATCCATCTGTCCTTATTCAATTAATGGCACGGTCAAACAAAATAATGTCAAATGCGGTGCAATTACTGCTGCCATTTCTAGACTGGCAAAGCAGACCAAACCAAACTGAAAAAACCTGCAAGCTCTGGAGAAATTATACACAAAACATACATTAATTGCTTATGAATTTTAAAGGTTTAAAATTTTTAATGGTGATGAATCAATTAATCATCAACATCCTTGGTGCGACTCCAGACTGCCTGCCCGTTAGGGATTGGGTGATACTGAACTTACGTCTTTGTTACAATTTTACTGATAATTTTCTACATAAGTATGTAATTTTTCTTTAATAATTGCATTCTGATAGCTTTCAGGATGAGTTGATTGTAAATGTTTGAAGAGGTTGCTTATGTAGCTGCTGTGTGGCATGGTCTTGTCACAGCGCTGGGATTTTATAAGTGACCTATTGGCGCACCTTTAATTTTCAGATGTTTTCACATCACTGAAGACATACACCAAAGCGTGAGGTGAAAATGAGACTCGTGTAGGCTGATATCGATCGTCAGAAACAGTGTAAATCAAGCTGAAAAGAGTATGAAGCAGCTCCACACAGTGTAACGTCATCGACCTTCCCACTCGCTCGCTGTGAATCCTCCAGACAACGATCTATTCTATTCACACATGAGCTCACAGTAAATATGTTTACTTTCTGGTCCAGATAATTCAGACACTGGCAGTCACACATACAGCTCCTTGGTGTGATGTTCAGATGAGCGCAGAGTTGCAGTGCGTTTGTGAAAAGGGCTTCAGAGAGCTCATCATATCCTCTTCAGTCTGATTCACAATGCCCAAATTGACTTGTTGGTCTGTTACTTTAAATTATTTCTACACATAAAAAGAGCTGCACCTTTACTGAGGTGATTTGCCCCCTGTGTTCCTGGAAATATTTTGTCTAACTCATCAGACTCGGCTGTTTAAATTCATTACATTTAAGGGCAAAGCTCCGCTCCTGGATGAGTTTTTTTCGATGGAATTAATCAACACTTGCTCACCTGCAGAAGCCAAGACCCTGACTAGCATTTGGCCGGATTAAGTTGGTTTTGAATTAAAACATTTCTTTTTCCTTTTTCAGAGTCATCCCCGTCTGACTACATGCAGGAGAAGTCCTTCTTCTGTCGTATCAGGTGGGTGTTGGTTCATACATGGTGTAGGGCCATCTGCTGCTCGTACCTGTTTCTAGTTTTTATTCATACTTTGTTTCCACTCCAGATGTTTTTCAATTAGTTTGTGACATCATATGCTTGTAAACTGTAATCAGATGCTTTTTCCAGGTCAGTGTTATACATATAGCAGATACACACACATTTAAAACACACACACACACTTCTTACTGTACTGTCAGGACTTTCCACTGAAGACAGACCATAGAACATAAATCCTCATTATGATTTTAGCCCTCACCTGATTTAAAAAAATGTTATCATGCTTGACGTATTAAGCTCACATGAACATAAATCTAAGAATGTAAATATCCACACCCACTCTCATTAATAGTACACTGGTGTTAATGGAAAATATATCAACACTGCCCCCTTGTGTTCAATAACTTGAAATCTAAACTGTACAAGCTGGACACAGATTATTTGAAAACCTGTGCTTAAATGGAGCAGACAGTCCTTATTTAATTTGGTGTAATTTGACTTTTCTTCTAACTGATTTCCAGTGGTGGTAAGGAGTGTGAGGGTGATCTGCAGTACTACCCGTTCCGCATGACACCCTACCTGATGAAGGTGCAAGACACAGTGCATGCTGAGGACCAGTTCTGCTGCCTCCTGCTGGCCGAGAGAGTTCACTCTGGTTATGATGGTGAGAACAAAAATCACAGAAGAGCATGAGGGAAAATAAATGTTAAATATCTTATGTCATATATCTTATTGTACTGAACACATACGATACAAAAACTGTTAGATTTCATCAATTAATTAAAACTTTTAAGCAGTACAATCTATAAAAGATACATACTTCTTCTTTCTGTCAGAGGCAAAATTAGCATTAAACCCATTATTTTTAATCTTGTACTGCTGCTGATGGCTCATGACTTTTTCGTAACATGTCCCATTTGTATTGAAGAGGGCATACAGCTTAATAATTAAAATCTTCTCTCTTCCTTAAAGCACCCAGGATTCCAACAGACAAGCGCATCTTCACCACCACACACACTCCAAGTTGTGTCTTTCAGGATGTTGATGAGAGGTAAGTTTTTACTTCTGAACTACAAGTTTGCACACAAATCAGCCAACTGTTAGAGGATAATAGAATTAACAGAGTGATTTGTCGTGTGTTTTGTGTGTATCAGGGCGGTTCCTCTGCTCGGGTACCTTCCCCAGGACCTGATTGGCACACCAGTCCTCCTCCACCTGCATCCCAACGACCGGCCGATTATGTTGGCCATTCACAGAAAGAGTGAGTCCGCAGAATTAAATAGATGGAAGCAGACTTTCACAGGAAATCTGCCCCCATTATCATCTGACTGTATTATTTTGCCTCTCTCTGCAGTTCTTCAGTACGCAGGGCAACCATTTGACCACTCGTCCATCCGGTTCTGCGCACGAAATGGAGAATACATCATCCTCGACACCAGCTGGTCCAGTTTCGTCAACCCCTGGAGCCGCAAGGTCTCCTTTGTTATTGGGAGACACAAAGTGCGCATGTGAGTATTCAGTTCAAAAGTCTTTATTTGTTATTTCAACCATAGTAGTAGCTAGTATATAGTGAAACAAAACATTTCTCAGGTGGTACATAGTGCACATAAAGTGCATTTAGTGTGCAACCATGGTGGATGTTATATTACTGTCTTGTAATGTCCAGTAGCTGTTTGATAAATATTGATCTGCTGATGTGTTTTTTGTTCATCAGGGGCCCCGTAAATGAAGATGTTTTCGTGGCCCCGTCCTCCACTGTCAGTGAAATGAAGACCATGGACTCTGATATCCAGGAGGTTACTGAGCAGATACACCGGCTCCTGCTACAGGTGAGAGCGGATGATGAGGCACAGAAATCAAAGACGCACAGTGCTGATGATGGAGGAACGGTAGTTTATTTAAGCCATGATAAATCATAGAAGCTAGCAGTGATTAAATTAATCAGAGAGAAAAGGCAAATGCAGCTGATGGTTTAGAGCAACATCTTATTTTGAAGAAACAACAAATCAAATCAAATAAAAAATTCTACAGAAGAGAGTGGAAACTGTAAGAACAACTTTAAGATCTTAAGGACCCAAGAGAAACTGAAGATCTAACAAGAAAAATGGAGTCGTGCATGGATCATTTTAGACGTCATCTTTGCCTTTTTAACTTTTCTTTTTTTTTAATCTCTCTCCTCCATGTCTGCACCTGTGCTCAGCCGGTTCATAACAGCGGGTCCAGTGGCTACGGGAGTCTGAACAGGAACGACCACTTTTTGGGCATGACCTCATCCAGTGAGAGCCTCGACATTGGCATCGGGAGCAAGACACGGCAAGCAGAGGAGGAAGGGAGCGCCAAAGCCAGACCCGTGAGTCAGCGACCTAAATACTTAGTGTTTGGTACAGTGTGTTCCTGCACATGTTTTCCTATTTGTGCAGAAGGACATGACTAAAACAGATGTTGGGTTGTTGAATTTTTACACAATAATTTGTTCTCACACTGAACAGCAGGATAAATCCACATTAGAGTTCCAACTTATTGTGTATTACTGTATTTTTTGGATTGAAAAGTCTTAATGAAATGTGCTACCAACCTATCTGAAATCTGATATGACAGGCAATTTCTTTAACAGATGTTTTACTGACTCTTGAGTCTCGTGTTTCTGTTTCACAGAGAACCTTTCAGGAAATCTGTAAGGGAATTCATCTTCAGAAGAGCCAGGAGCAACAGACAACCAAACTCGAACACAAGAAGAGCAATGGCAGTAAGTCCAGCTGATATCTATCTGTGTATTTATGTGTAAATGGTTGAGAAAGTGTGTCTAACTCCTGGCCTCCCTCCAGTAGAATCTGCACAGAAGAGCTCAGCAGTGGTGCGACCCAAAGACTCAGCAGCTCCTCTCAGCTGGAGGGAGACCGGAGCCAATATGGAAGAGTGCAGGTCCTCTGTCCACGAGGAGATGGCCTTCAATGATCAGGCCGTCTACTCCTACCAGCAGATCAGCTGTCTGGACAGTGTTGTCAGGTACAGAGAAAAAGACTGATGTGATTTTCAAGACTGGCAGCCACTGATCCAGGGTTATCACATGTAGAGCTGAACAACTAACTATTTTGATGATCGATAAATCGTTTTAGTCATTTTTCAAGCAAAATTGTTAAAAATTTGGTGGTCACAGCTTCTTAAATAAAGGATTTACTGCTTTTCTTTGTTATTTATGGTTGTAAATCAAGAGTTTTTGAACAATTAGAAATTAGAATAACAGGCAGATTAATCAATAATGAAAATTATAGTTAGTTGCAGCCAAAATCCTCGGTGGGATGCAATTTATACCCAGTGTTGCACACTTGAACTTTGTAGGTTATCAACCTTGAAATACTACAAAAGTAAGGTTTCCATCAAGTCACCTACAGAAAATATTTCATTCAAAAATGAGATTTCCTGCCAGTGTTTTGGCATAAAACTTAATAAAGATATTTGTCATGGTTGTTCTGATGAACTTAATTTGAACTTTAACAGAAAACTTCACTGTAAAAATGCTTCACCACTTGTTTTGTGCTAAGATGAGATAACTAGTTGATAATAACTCATGGAAAAAAAACAATAAACTGATCCCTGTGTTTTTATGATTCCTGTAGATACTTGGAAACCTGTAACGTCCCCGTCACCATGAAGAGGAAGTGCCAGTCTTCGTCTAACACCACGTCCTCTAACTCAGATGACGGCAAACAGAAAGGATCTAACAGCATGCAGGTCTCTGAAGGTATGTATCAGATAATTATTTTCACCTCATACAAATTTAAAAGCCTCTTTAGGCTTCAAACGTCTCTCTCGGGCACCTCCTCTTAGTTCCTTGTCAGTATCTCTTGTCCGCTGTTCTCTTTGGCAGAACCAGCCTTATTGAAGGATCAGTCTGGTCTCTCAGCTTTGGATGTTCGAGACAAAAAGTCCAGTGACGCGGCCACAGCGGTGGTGGGCACTTCACTTCCCCTACCTGTTCCTAACAAACCGGAAAGTGTGGTGTCCATAACCAGCCAGTGTAGCTACAGCAGCACTATAGTGCATGTTGGGGACAAGAAACCTCAACCAGAGTCGGGTACGGTAACTTCCAACCTGGTTTCATCTACTGTTGCGGATTTGTTATCTCTACCAGGTATAAGCTTGTAATTGTCTGTAATAAATAACAAAATTATCTAATTAAATAACTATTTCAGTTGAGAAGTCAGTCAGTCTCAAATTTATTGTTTTCTTTTTAAGTTTATACAGTCAGGTGAACCTAGGACACTCCATTAGAATACCATTTCACTATTTTATGCATCTTAAAGAAAACTGAGACTGAAGTTGGCAAGTATGTTAAAGCACTCTCATTGTTGTCACCTGTACAGAGATCATCGAGGACGTCCCGGGAACAGGAGAGACGGCAGAATCCAGCCAGAACCCCGGAGTTCCTCCTCCCTCAGCTGTTTCTCCTCCCAGTCAGGAGCGGGAGTCCTACAAGAAACTGGGGTTGACCAAGCAGGTTTTGGCCGCCCATACGCAGAAGGAGGAGCAGGCCTTTCTGTACCGCTTCAGGGAGCTCCGCGGACTCACGGCGCTCAAAGCAAACTGCTCTCAATTCCTGGAGCGTCGGAGAGAACAGATCGCCAGCGACGGTATGTCTGACCACCACACCGACACATCATATCAAAAGCCCTGACAGGATAATGCAGGTTTATTACAACTTGAGTGTTATTTTGTAGTTTCTGTCAGTTGTAAACAGTATTTTACATAATCATCAACATCTTATGACTGGCGAGATAATCTGACCAAACTGTTGGTTTGTTCACATCATCTCATCATCTTCTGACTGCTTGTGCTTTTGCTCGATTGAACTTTGTCGTAGAGACGTCACTGTGGTCCCAAATCTCTGCCATTACTTTATTGACCTAAGTATTTAAGGGATAGTTCAGCCCAAAATCAGAAATACATATTTATTTCCTTAGTAGTGACAGAGATATCGGCCATAGAGATGTCTGCTTTTTCTACAAAATAATGGGATTAAATGGCGCTCGGCTTGCTGCTGAGTTTTCTCAACTCTTATAGGAGCACAGAGCAAAAAGAGGCAGAACTTAGGAAGGATCAACTTGAAAAGTTTTCAATAATACTATTGTCAAATTCATAAATTACTCACTACACATTCTTATTTATCCTCTCTGACTTCTAGCTGCACCCATTGCCCGATCGTCTAAGCCAGGCGCTGAGCCGACCACGCGGCGTGGCACACGGAATAAGAAGACCAAGTCAAAGCGAGCGAAGCAGATCGAGTCCTCAGACAGCACGGTGTCCCATCACAGACAGCAGCAGCTGCGGCCTCCTCGTCTAAACCACGGCCTTAACCCGACGTCGTGGTCTCCCTCTGACACCTCACAGTCTACTTTTCCCATGGCGTACTCCTCCGTGATGCCAGGCTACCCACTCCAGGCTTACCCCAGAGCCAACTCCGTTGCTCCACGCACAGACGCCCCTCTACAGGGCTTTAGAGACAACCAGGGCACGCAGGCCCCTCCTTGCCAGTCATCCATCCCTGCTCCCTACACTGCCCCCATGGTCACCCCTGTCGTGGCTCTGATGTTGCCCAACTACGTGTACCCTCCAATGGCCACGGGAATGCCACTGCCGCAGCCTCAGCCGGTTTACCACGCAGACACTGGTGGCTTTCCCGCCCAAATGCAGCCTTTTTGTCAGGCTGGTTTTCCAGGCCAGGTCCCCTTCACAGTGCCACCTTCCTTCAGTGTTCAGAACCAGTTCAACTCCCAGAACCCCTTCACCCCTCAGGCAGGCTACCTGACCCCGTCATTCTACTTCCCTCCATCCTCGGAAACCCCAAAGGCCCCCGTGGAGGGCCAGTCTCGCTCCTCGACGCCGCAGTCTGGAGGAGGTGGAGGCCCAGCATCCCCACCCCTGTTCCAGTCTCGCTGCAGCTCCCCCCTCAACCTGCTGGAACTGGAGCTTTCTGTGGACAAGCAGGACAGCACAGGACTGTCCTCTGGAGGACAAGGGAATAACACAGCTGAAAGGGAGAAAGGAGCAAGTGGTAACCAGGCCAAGGAGAGGGAACTAAAGCAGGTAACCAAGGAAACAAACCTAGTTTTGTTTGATTTTTCTTCCCTTTTCGTCCCGTACGGCCTCCCATTGCCTGTGACTGATTCTTCACCTGTAACATTCTTAACTTGTCAGGCTAAAATGTCAATGCCTCACTGAACGTTATCATTGTGGGATGTTTGAACTCCCGTAGGTTTTGGCATGTTTCTCCCCCCAAGACATTCTTTCAAATGTCTCTCAGCCAGTCAGGATTTAATGCCATCATCACAGTGATTTCTCCACATTATTAAAGTGCAGCCATTTTTTTGCTATTGTATTGCTATGCCATGTGTAAAGTCAAAGTCAGTCTAGACTCCTCAGATGAAATGTGGCCCGGGGTGTTAACACATGATGTTATTATCCCTTACACCCTTTAGCCATCTCTCAGTCTCCTTGGTCCACCTAGACCGTTGTATTTCGAGGGCAGGCCCTGTTTCTGTGAGCGTTTGTCTTGGGATAAAGTGTGCTCTAGGCTGAGGGCTTGCAGCAAAGAGGTAGGCAATTCATCAGAAAACCTCCACATTTCTCCAATCCCATTCCTCCCCAATTCCATGTCAATTACAACTGTAACAGCTTCTCTTTTATCTTTTTCATGATTAGAATTTTTAATCTTGCCGTTTTCTTGTCTATCCAGTAAAAAGTATTGCCAAGAGTAACATTGATTTTTACTAAAGCATGAGAATCCTTGAAAGGACCAGTGTGTAGGATTAGTGGCATCTAATGCTGTGCTTGCAGACTGCAAAAACCTTGTTTCACCCTCGCCTTCCAAACATGTAGGAGAACCTATGGTGCCATGAAACATGCAAAAGCACCAGTGATTCGTCTGGGCTATTGTGGAAACGTGGCAGCCTCCAGGGAAAATGTTCATGTCTAGATGATAAGCTCAGACCCACAGAAGATCTTGCAAGAGTAATCATTTTAACCAAAACAGTGATCTTTCCCTAACCTTAAGAGTTTTTGTCCCTAAACTTAAGCAGATCGTAACCATGGTGCTGTCACATCATAAAACATAATTAGTTTGTACAGTGTGGAGAATGAAGAGATGCTGCTTAAAAATCTCATGCAAGTTTTTTTACGAAATCTAGACTGGGGTTTTGTATTTTTCATTTTTATTTTGCTTTTGTTCTTTGTTTTCAGTTTATGGGGAGGATTTGTCAGAGGCAGATTTAAAGGAGAAATCTGTAATTAAGGAACATGACAAGTTGGAATACTGGGTTCTCCGAGCACCAACAGTACAGCCTTAGTCTCCTCCTTTGAAATCTCTATTCTGGGCAATAACTTGTGTTATTGTTTGTCATTTCACATTAATTAGAGTTCAAATTAATGCCGAATGTTCGCAGAATGAGCAAGTGTCTGTTTATGATTTGTAAGATATCATTAATATTTTTTTTCAGAAAGACAAAATGTGTATGATAGTAAAATTGAGCCATTTATTAATTCTGGCAGGCAGGAAGACAAGCAGTCACTGAACTGCAACTCGAGAGTGTGTTATTTACAGAGCAGTGGGTTTTGTTTTCGGGATAACAGGCTTAACTTTACACTGGCAGAGAACTGACAGTTAAAAACAGCTGATCAGCAGGGCTTGTTATTGCTTATTATTGTCAAATTACACTGTAGCACTGAACTCCTGCAGAGTTCCTGTAGCCTGCCTGAGCTTCTTTGTGTCTGGGGAGGAGTGAGCAGAGGAGCCAACTTGTTTCAACCATAGACTGTATATTCAATAAGATTTAGACCTACTTAATACACAATCAACTTTTGGCCCCAGGTCACTATTTGGACTGTAGTACTCATTTTCAGATGTGCAGTTAACTATAATGATCTTGATCTGGGCTTACCATCTAGACATGACAGTGGAAGAGGAACTGTACCCTCTGTAGATATACACACTGATTCTTTGGTAACGAAAACACAGTGATTCTTATGTGATTACACTACACTGATGAAACCATACTCATGAATATTATGTTCCATTTCTGCCATATTCTGCCAATAGATCCCCATAAATCTTACACACTGGACCTTTGAAAGACACAATCTCATGTGAAACAAGTGGTGTATTGAGTTATTTTAAAATGTCTACCAATTTAAAGCAAAATGTTATTACTGTTCACACTTGTGCTGTATGTATGACTGTGTATGCGCACATACATACACATACTCATTTTGCATGCAACGACCATACCAAAGCTTGAACCATACATTTAATATATGCAGTGGAACTTATTTTAGCATCTAAAGAAAACAGTGGAGAAGTAGTTTTCTCTATGTTATATTAAATATATAGATATGGCCAGGAACAACTACAACTATATTCTGTTCAACATGAGTAAAATCATTTTTTCCCCTGACTCATAAATGTATGACGCATGCTCCAATTTAGTGATTTGTCCCACTTTAAATCAGCTGCAGAAGGATCAGGATTACTGTCGTGTTGCTAACTATGCTCAGCCTTATTGTGTAGCGATGGTAATCATACGGTATTGTGTACGAGGTGATTGGTGAGATGGACAATTTTCCATGCTGACTGCAGAAATATACTCTCAGTTGAGTCTAAAATTGCAGAGGTGAGATGCAACACTGCTGATGACACTGCACCTGTATTACAATGGTGCAGGAGACGGAGGAAGTACCAGAGCTTTGAAGTCGAGCTGCTCTTTAATGGTGCCGCTTTAATGCTTTTGTTTTCACAGGCAAATTCACGTGGCGATGGGAACAACAGTGACGTCAACTCATCGTCCAGCGACATGTTGGACATTATTCTCCACGAGGACTCCTGCTCGGGCACTGGCTCAGCCACCTCGGGGTCCATGGGCTCAGGGTCCAACGGCTGTGGCACGTCAGCCAGCGGGACGTCCAACAGTGGGACATCAAAGAGCCGAACGTCAGGCAGTGGAGCCTCCGGCAGTGGAACAGGTTTGATTCAATATCTTATGGATATGATGAGATGAAGTGAATTTAACACATCTGCAGGAGTAAATGATGAAGGAAAACGCAACCAAAGTGAACAGAATCAGTTTACATCTCATTTTAATATTCAGTTCATAGTGGTAATTGTAAATGTAGCTGATTTGAAGTCATAGATCGACCAACACAGGCCCCATATCATAAGATTTACAGATGGAAGCACATGTGTACAGAGATGTGTTCTGAAATTTACCAGGTCACACCCAGAGGTACTATATTTTCAGATTTTATGTGCGTAAGATGTAGTACAGTGCAAATAAAGCTTACCAACAACCAGTAGCACATGCTGTTGTCCTTTAAAGGGATAGTTCACTTACTGATAGTCAGTTTATTAGCTACAGTAGATAGCAGTCGACACGCCCCCAGTTTGAAGAAGCAGAGCAATAAACTGCTTTGAACAGGGTCAGCAACAAAAGGTAGTTTAGCCAGTCCATAAAAAGATCCACCTAAAAAGATCAGTGTTATCCCTGATGTCTTTTCCGATGGGAGACCGCTGTTATATAAGCCAAATATCGCTCTCTCAACCAAATTCCATAGGCAAAATCAGTCATTTTACCTCGCAGCTGCTGGGCTACTGCTGCCTCGATCTGTTTATTTATTTGTGTTATTGTGTGACTTTGGTGTTTTAAAAGGATAGTTCGGTTTTACCAAAGTAACACAATAACCCAAACAAAGTAATACATCAAGGCAGTGGTAGAACAGCAACTCCCATGTTCTGAGAGGTAAAATTGCCTGATTTGCCTGTGGAGTGTGGCTGGTTTGAAAAGAGCATTATTTAGCTTGTATAATGATGGTTTCCAGACGGGAAAGGCTGTGACTGCAAAGTAAAGCAATGTAAATATTCAAATTATATTCTACATTACACAGGGGCGTGCTGACAATAGATAGGTTTATATTACCTTATACACCACCACATCAAGTAATCCAAAATATTTCTTTAATACTCTGTTTTTACACAAAAATATCTTTGTTTAAAACTTATAATGTGCTTTTTGGGTGTTCTCAGGAAGCAACAACAGTAGCAATTACTTTGGCAGCGTGGACTCATCCCAGACTAGCCAGAAGGTCAACGGCCACTTGTGCAGCAGCGACGGAAGGCCGATGGAGATGGAGCAGAGCGAAAACTTCATCAAGTATGTACTGCAGGACCCGCTGTGGCTGCTCACGGCCAACACAGATGAGAAGGTCATGCTGACCTATCAGCTGCCCTCGCGGTGAGTAGGAGGACAGGAGCTTAGCCAGTGAGGAGTAGGATAGTGGCCCTGTAGAGTGTTTGATAGTTTATCAACCTTCTGTTTGCTATGGAAGGCTCAGGGTAAGCATGCATCCATGCAAACGGTCCTCTGTTCCTCCTTAATAGACAGGTTTCCTGTTTGTGTGCAGCCACGAGGCAGAAAAAACAGGAAGGTGTTGTGGTAGCTACCTAATTTAATTCAACAGCTTTTTTCATCTATAAACAACTGACAACTTCAGTTAGATAACAACACAAGAAGGTCCAATGAGAAATGGCAGCTTGTAGCACTTAAAACATTAACCCAGACTACACCAAACAAAACTGCTCTGAAACTCCACCGAGCCTGACATAACTTAGACTACAAAAAGTACCACAAACTGTTGAAAAACCGCCAAAAATACCTTAATCCAAAAACGCTAAGGCACCTCTTGGTCCTGTAACACGCAGGTTTTGTCAGCACGAGTTCAACACTTGTAGGTGGAGGTCCATGGTTCTGACTAATTTCTGTACTTGTAAATGCCAAAGTCTCCCTAAAGCATGCACCTATCATATCCTACAGAAGCCAGTGTAAGTACATTAGATATTTCTTATCTATATCTAAGTATTTGTATGTCAGTAGTTAATATGTAATTCTGTACTCTGCTGGCAGGGATGCTCCATCAGTATATTTAGTCTTTACAGCTCATCCTCAACTCGTCACACTGTAGCTCTCCCCCTCAGTGCTGCTGTGTATTTTCTGCCCTCTGGCTGCACACACACAAGCGGAATCACTAGGAAACCTGTCTGTGCGCTGTAGAAATGTGATGATAGTGCTGTTACTCACTTTGCACTTGAGTTTGTACTGGAGCAATAAGCACCTTTCACTCGAGAACTCTTAACTCCTACACACTATTGCAGTTCTGTGTGATCAGCTGAAAAAAGTTTGAAGAGACAGTTCACCCCAGAATCAATAGTACATATTTACCTTTTTACCTTTTAGTGCTGTTTATCAACCTAGATTGTTTTGCTGTTAGTTGCAGCGTTTTGGAGATATCAGTTGTAGAGATGAATGGCCTTTGTCAGATATAATGGAACTAGATGCTTTGGGCTCAAAGCAGAAAAAAAAAACATTTGAAAAACTCAACAGAAATGTCTGTTTTCATCTACACATGGACAAGAGGCTAGTGCATGTGACAGCAAAGGATGTAAACATTAATGGCATCCTCCTCAGCTAAGCTGTAACAGAACACTTCGTTCTGCACAGTGATGCAGTTGAGGTGTAGTTGAGTAGAAAGAAAGTAGTTCCCACATAAAACTGGTCACACTAACATCCATGGATTATCTTGATTAACTGGGTCATGATTTCTGTAAAGAGAGATTGTTATTGAGGTTTTCAAATGTATATTTTGGTGATCTGAGTACCACAGCCAGAGTGCCGTCTTTTTGGCGCTGGGGTGAACTGTCCCTTTTATACAGCATTTTTTTGTTAAACTGTTTGAATTTGCCTGCAGTTTCATTGTGCATGAGATGCAGCACACATAATTTTCTATCGTGGTCAACTTCCATACATATGGAAACAATCGGCATATACATCTTATCTGAACTGTTTGCAGTGACAGTGTTTGACCACTAGATGGCAACTTTACATTAATACAGTCTGTAGGTAAATAGATGCCTGACACTGACTGAGACTGATTGTAGATGGTTATCAGTACTATAGGTTTCAAACTTAGCTATGCTGATTACTAAGATAATTACTGAAATCAAAGTTCTTTTCCACTCAGTGATTTTTAAATATTTAAAGTGTATCATCCAACACGGTTTGTGAGATATGACTGTGGGGTTGAGTACTGAATGTTGCCTTTTGTGTGTTTTGCTGTATCTGCAGAGACATCCAGACAGTTCTCAGAGAGGACAGAGAGAAGCTGAGGCAGCTGCACAAGAGCCAGCCACGCTTCACAGAGGAGCAGAAGAAGGAGCTGATCGAGGTCCACCCCTGGATCAAGAAGGGAGGTCTGCCTGAGGCCTTAGATGTCAAGGTAGAATCACTTTCAGTTCACTTCAGTTAGTATTTTGGAAGGCTTTAAAGGGATAGTTCAGATTTTTATCAGTAGTCAGTGTATTACCTACAATAGATGGCAGCAGGCATGACCCCAGTATGGAGAACCAGCAGGATTACTGATGCAGGGAGCTAAGGAATGTACTGCCGTGGACAGGGTCAGCAGTAAAACGTATTTCAGTCAACTTAAAAAGATCAGTATCATTTTAAGTGTAAGCAACTTAACTTTGCTGTCAGAGAACCTTTTCTGATGGGAACTTCTGTTATATAAGACAAGCATCTGTGTCTCTCACCCTACAAGACTCCATTGGCAAAAACAGTAATTTTATCTTGCAAAACACAAGAGCTGCTGGTCTACTGCTTCCTCCATATTTAGTTACTTTGTGTGATTTTGGTGAACACGCACACATCTTTCTACTGCACCTCTCACCATCTCATGATCATGTCTCATTTTAAATCTGTCTGTGCTGTCCAGGTGTGCTCCTGCTGTGACGGCGCCGCAGAGGCAGCAGCAGCAGCAGCAGTTGTAGCGGAGACAGAGGAGGATCAGCCAGACCTGGACATCGGTGATACAGAGACGGGGGAGGTCGGCTGCCAGCAGAGGCCCAGGGAGGAGCCCACAAACACTGTTGTCATCTCATGCCACGGCCCTTCTCCTGGCTTCAGCTCTCAGACACAACCAGCCAGACAATAAACTGCTTAAAGACTTTCAGAGAGACATCCGTTACCCATCGGCCTCTTGTCCTGCTCGACTGTGAAGAAGGACCCTTTTTCCATGGACCATCTGACAGGCCATTTGCTCTTCAAACAGAACTTTTCATTACTGTCTCTTGTCTTGCTGAGTTGAACCTGTGTAGGTGTCAAGGAAAACTGGCCCGAACGGTCAAGACTTATGTAATATGTGAAAATATGTGGTGGAGTTATTTTATGTTATTTTATTTTTTTATTTCTATTTTAATAAGCCTGTAAGCTGTACCATTTATTCGGTGCTAGCAGGTAGTGCTGTGCTTCATTCGTCTCTGTGTAGCACTTTACAATGCGCAGCACTTAGGAGAAGCCTTTAATGCACTGATGAGGAGATGCAGAGCCCAATAAGAGGAACACAGTATGTGCTTATACTGTACACCGGGAAGCACAGTGAAGGTCAAACAAATATCAACCAACTGGAGGCTACTTCTTTCGCACGACAGGAAGGGGCTCAGTGGTGTTCTAACTGTTGCGGTTAATGAATGAATGCAGTATTTTGTGAGGCAGTTTCCTCAGTTGCAACTGAGTAACAACAACAAGCTCACCAGCATGTGGTGAGAACAGGTGGAGTTTGGTTTCAGTCACCCCTGTCATGCATATCCATCAAGTACAAGCGCACTTTGTGGTCTGCACTGAAAGAACAACATGAATGAGACTCCTGTACATCTGCTCCGTTTGCTCAAACTGGTTGCATAATAATCAGTGGATGGAAATTAAACAGCAATGGCTTAAGTATAATATACTTTTACAAGTATATAGTAACATGGAATACAAATAGGAGACTGCACTGAGAAAAAAGACCTGTTTACACCTGGTATTAAAGGACCACTACCATTAGCATCATTTACACTATTTTTTTGTGAAAGGAGATAACATCTTATTGACAGCAAAGATGTCAAATTTTACAAATACAGTGAGTAGTAAACAAAATATAAGCTGCTGCTTTGTGAAACACTGTCAATGACCATTTCTTAATTAGTCGAGCCTTCTTGTAAATTCAGCTAATATTTATTTAGACCATTTACGCTGAATTTACCAGAGAAATAAACAGTTTATTGATGGTAAACAGTTACCAAGATAGGCTATGTCTATGTCACCTGTGAAGAAAGTCCCCGGACTGCCTTGAAGAATTGCGCAATTTTCTAAGTTGTTGAGTTAAGACCTTCTTGGAAATTTGGCATGTTATACATTAAGTTAGTTCTTTCTTTGTGTAAAGAACATTGTGTCCGTTCCTCTCACCCATTGACATATGTAAAGATAGACAACATGACAGCGGCCCAAAAGTGAAGCCAAAACATCTCAATTGCCCCCTGGTGGCTGGCTGCAGTATAGGTCATAAATCCAACCCTCTCCATGTGAGCAGATAGGACATGGGCCAAGCTAAAACATTAAAGTACGCATCAAATTCTAAAGATTTCTTTCTTTCCACCTTTTTCTGACAATGGTTTCTATCAGTTTGGGTAGTTCTTATCACGCTGATTTATATTCAAGTGTTCATTTTTCAGATAATTTTGGTTTTAAGTAGTTATTTGATGCTATGAAAATGGTGTCAACCGATCACCCACGATGCCTGTTAATACCAGGTCTAAGCAGGCTCAGACATAATCAGGTGCAGCACCGTAAGCTGTATTCACCAGTCCATCATGTAATATTATTTCTGAGAAATTAAATTCAAAATTTACATGTTTTTCCACATTAGGGGCTGTTTGTGTTGCATTACTTACCGCAGCTTAAAGTTCTTATTCTTTTTGCGTATTTCCATCCATCAGATTCTAACTAAATGTGGCATTTTGTTGTATCAGCTGTGAAACCTTCACTATCTTTAATTTCACTCTCTCATTTGGAGAAAGTTTATTTATTCCATTTCAGCGCTTGTGTGAATGTTTGTTTTTGACTCTGAACATATCTATTTTTACATGCAATAACTTTGTATACATAGTGTTTTGTGATTTCAAGTTGTGATGGAAAATGCAGCTTCAAGCAGGACCAAGAATTAATATTCACTGTAAATACTGTTTCAAAAATGTGAGTTGTGGAAGGAACATAAGGATGATTCCCACCACGAGCTAGAAAGTATGCTGTTTATGGTGGGTGATAAAAATAAAGTGAGGAGAATATTGATGTTTCCCCCCCTAGCTTAAATGTGTGCCACGTAACACTTGAAATGGTCTGATGTTGGCCCTCATAAATATGGAGAAGAGCATCCTGAGCATCCTGTGGAAGTGACTGAAGCTCATGGCTGTTCAGAACAAACATGTGGCCACCTCAGAAGTCAAAGTTTAGGGTTATTGCACGGGTATAAAGCAGCTCGGACAGATGTCAAGTGACTGTGTGGAGAGATCTCCTTCACTTTGAAGCTTGTGCTATAATCTTTTGACACAGTGCTCTTCATAGCAACTTGAACATTTCCTGAATTTGTCATTTGTCTTTCTGTTTGTTTGAACAGACACTGACAAAAAAATGCACCTTTGTTGTTATTTCATTATTTCGTCTTTATTTTTTTATTTTAAATTTCCTGAATTTGTTTGAATTCTGTTATTTGTACAGACAGACAATAACACATGGGAGCATATTTCCACCATTGTGATGGAAAAAGTCATAATAATGAGAAACTTTCTCAAAATAATCAGAATTTATCTCAAAATATTGAGTTAGTATCTCTAAGTAATGAGAAACTTTCTCAAAATAAGTCATTATTTCGAGAAAGTCTCTCATTAGAATGGGCCTCCCCAACAACGCACCTTTGTTTGTTCTCTTTTTTTTCTTATTTTTAATGGCGGATGTTCTATTTGTTAAAATTTCTCTAAATAAAATTCTGCCTAATTTACAGTAAAGTTAAGTGTGTTGTGAAATGTTTGCTTGTACATCAGATCAGGTCCTAATTAACGTTCAGCGCACAAGCATCTTATATCGGATTAAACTGGACAAATGACAAATGAAGATTGAAGCTGTAAATGGGTCAATTAATGAGTATAAACGACTTAAGACACTATTGCCTGTTTGCAGCACATCAGTGCACGACAGATAACAAGGAGGGGGTATGAACTGAATGAAAATGTGCCTTCAGAAAGGTCATATTAACGCTGAACTCTCCGAAATGAGGGTATTTTATCAGTTACTTGTTATCTTTCTGCTGCTGAAGTCATGACATTCACCTTCCCGGCGCAAACGGATGTCTGGCCGACCTTTGAGACAATAGCTGGGATGTACTTCTCTGCAGACAGACAGTCAGATCCTGCAGTCCACGGCTCAGCAGGCCTGATCAAAGCGACCCTCTCCTCCTCCTCCTCCTCCTCCGTCCCTCCATCGTTCACACCTTGACGAAATTAACAAACTGCCCTCCCGCAGCGGTCATTTACACCTCTGCAGACCCGCAAATCCGGTCTAGTCACGACGCAGACACAGCATCAAGTTTGTCATCCTGGAGTAACCTCTTCTTTCTTTTTCGCTTTCTCTCCTCTTTCTTTCTTTCTTTGGATTATTAGGCTTATCAGTAACTTGTAAGCAACATGCACCTTCAAAAGTCTAAAGTTCTTAGATCTTTTACTTAAAAGTACCAGAGTAGAAATACTCTATCACAAGTATAAAAAATCCTGCAATCAAAATATTAGCATTAAAACAAAATACAAAAAGTAAAACTACAATGCAGAATTATATTGTATCACTGGATTATAACTGAGTGATGCATTAGTGTGTTTAAAGCTTAATTGTTGCAGCTGGTAAAGGTGGAGATAATTTCAGCTACTTTAGACTCATCTATAATTACACATCATGTTTTATTAATAATCCAAATCTGCAAATTAATTAGTGACTAAAGGTATCAAATAAATGTAGCAGAGAAAAGTAGATTTCCCTCCAAAATGTAGCAGAGTAAAGGTATAAAGTAGCATATATAGCACAAGATCCTCACAATACATTACTTGTTTAAATGTACTTAGTTACTTCACACCACTGCTTCAAAGTCACAATTAACTACAGCTGTCAGATAACTGTTGAACTGTGAAGAGTACAATAATTCCCTCTGAAGTTTAGTAAAGTAGGAGTAAAAACTATGTGCAACTATGTTGTAGCTGGTCGGGTAATTTGCCCAAAGTTCAGAAGCCAGCATCTGTGATTGAATGGGGCTGAGCTAGTGTCCGTGGCTTTTGCAACTGTGGTGTCTGTGAATGCCCCTTCAAAACTGAAAATGTTTTGGAGCAGCATATGCTGCCATCCAGACAACGTATTTTTTCAGGGAAACGCATCTTTATTTCAGCAAGACAATGTCAAGCCATGTTTGGTAAAGAAAGAAACTGATAACTCCAGCTGTCTCCAGCTGTCAGATAAATGTAGTGGATGAAAAAGTACCATCATTGCCCCTGAAAAGTAGCAGGGTGGCATAAAATACCCAAGTACTGGAGAATTGCACTTCATTATAGCACTTAACTACTTAGTTACTTTCCACCAAAATGCTCTGCTGTAATCCCAGGCTGTCTGTGTGTTAATCTTTTTCTTGTCATTTCACCAGAGCTCCCTCTCAGTATGGGTGTTTTTAAGTACTGTGGACAGTGTAAGAAGTGACACTTGAAGTGGACATCACAGGAACACCAGAGGAGGCATCTGACCAGAGATGGATTAAGACTGGGCTCAGGATTGCGGTCTTTTCATATTCATTTGAAGTTGTATAGCTGCTGATGGTGCAGAGGCAGAACAGTGTCTGTAGCTCTCACCAGGACCACAGAGGTCATGTCTGAGGCTGCAGACACAAACTTTCAACATGTCTCTGTAAAATTAGCATGGGACTCTTTATTAGAAAATGTGTACATTTTATTAGTCATATTGTATGTAGAGCTGCAACAATTAGTCAGTTAATTTAGTTGTCAACTATTAAACTAATTGCCAACAATTTCAATTAATCGATTAATCTTTTTGAGTTATTTTTTAAAGAAAAAATATTACCATTTTCTGATCTGAGCTTCTCAAATGTAAACTTTCTGAAATCTTTACTTGTCTATGACAGTAAACTGAATATCTTTGGGTTGTGGACAAAAGACACTTTGGGAAGTTGAGATATTTTATGGACCAAACAACTAATCGATTAATTGAGAAAATGATCAGCAGAGTAATCTATAATCAAAATAATTATTATTTGCAGCCTTAGGCATATGTAATGATATATTTGGCAAAAGACCACATTCAGTTTGCCCTGCATGAAAGCCCCATTTGTTGCATAATACATTCAATATAATGAAAAACCATACACCCACAAACTGATCAGTTGATACAAGAACACTCGACAATGGTGGCTTTGTCACAATTCAGTGACTGAGCAAGTTATTTGTTCCCGTGTTATTTTAAAACTGCAACATCAAAAAAGCTGAAGTCAAGTAGAGTTATAAAACCCATTTGCCAACTCCTCAACTAGGCCTATATAAGGAGTGAGTGGATTACTCATTTCACACCTCACAAATGCCTACGATGTGCTAAGGGATCTTGGAGAGAGAGAGAGAGAGAGTGCACACAAATGGCCCACATTTGCAGAGTAATAACTAATATCTTGAAAACAGCCGTGGGTGGGTGGATAGTGGGATCCTTGTGTGTGAAATGAAAAAGCTGCTGCACAAATAGATTTTAAAACAAGTCAAAAAGATATTTATTGAAACTTATAAGGTGAGGTAGCCTACTAACAGTCATTTGACACATATAAATACAAAGTTAAGGACATCCTAAATAAAAAAAAATAATTTACACACAACTAACAATGCATTTCTAGTGAGATAGCTATCTTCTATACAGCCCAGTCTTATTCAACAAGTAAATATTTACATATGCATGTACCCCTTCACTGAAGGCCAATACACTTCCAAATGAAGACCCTAAAGGTCACTGACCTCTGCAAAACAGATTTAATTACATATTTTATTTATTAAATACATTTAAGTTTAATTGTAGTTCCCGATAATTACACAAAGAGCCTTTCAAGAAGTTTCAAAGTTGTCATCTCAGCAGTGTTTCAGTCATGTACTGAGGCCTACCCCACAAAACATCCTAACACAAAGCATTAAATCATCTACTGTAGTTTAAAACATGCTAATATCCCTTTATTAAATGATCTACCATGGTCTCCACACTGACTTGGAGTAAGTGAAGGAAGGCAGGCTCAATACATCCTGGCTGTCAGACTCTTCTGAAGAGGAGACATGACTTTGCTCTGAGTCTGTCTCATCCAGGTCGGAGCAGAGGTCATCGCTGGAGGTAGTGGAGGGGGCCGGGGACACCAGAGGCGTGAACAGGCTCTCGGACAGGGACCAAGTGCTGTTACTGCCGGGGCATTCTGCCAACGCGTCCGGCGGCAGCATCACCCGGAGACGGTCCTCGTCGTTCAGGGGCATGCTCTCTAGGAGGTGGTTCAGTAGCTCCGCGGCTACTGTCGGGTCAATTCCTGGACAGCTGGATACAAAAGTGTGGACGTCGTGCATACACTGGATGTAGCCTGCCGCAAACCGCTCACAGGCCTCCCGGTTAACAGCGTCCACTTCTGCGTACAGACAATAAGTCAACCGTTAGCTCAGAAGTTAGCAAAACTCAACCGCTAACGGACGAGTGTCTGGTTCTGTAATCTGATTGGCTGAGCCGCGGTCGAAGATGCCCACGCGCACCTGTGACCGCAGTACAGTTGATTAGAATATTAATGCGCTAAACATTCTTCATTAATTTGTATGTTAGGTTTAAAGAACTATGTTATTCAGCGGAAGAGTGGCATGTAGGTAATATGCTTGTTTAGGTTATTAATTTTTGGTGAGAACCAAAATATTTAACGAAGTGTTGCTTAATGGTACACTTTAAAGTAGGCGTAAATATATTATATTTACCTTGAGCCCGGTTTTGCAGGATGCTCTCCACACGTTTCACTGTCATCTCCAGTACTTCGGCATTCTCCATCTTTGATTGCAACTGCAGCGGGTGACAAAAAGCATAAGCAACAAGAAGCACTAGCAACACAAGCTAGCTAAACAAGACATCAGTTTAGTTCATCTTTAGGAGCAACACTACATAAAGCGGTGCCCTGCAAATGTATTCAATTTATCTTACGTCTGCATCCGCGATGAGAACTCTGAGTTCTTGTAAACTTTCATTGATGCGAGCCCTTCTTTTCTTCTCGACCAGCGGTTTCCTCATCTGCCAAAACAGTGAGGACATTGAAGTTAACTTCTTTGTCAGTTATCGGTCAACTTAAAACAGAAATAATGCCATTAAACGCTCACGTATGCCCTTACCTTTCTGTCAGATTTGATCCCACCGCAGTTATCACCTCTGTCCATTCCGTTTGTGTTGTTACGGATGGGGGCCATGTTGCTGAAGTTTAACCCAGGCGCTGCCAGAAGAAGCCCACTGGACTGGAGGTTGGTGTGTAATCCAAAGAGCCGTTACAGCTTGTCAATGGGACAGATGGCCGGGCGATCCCAGCGGCCAACAAAGCTTCCAGAGAGACTAGGCTCCTCAATGCTGCTCCGAGGGGGCATGTACTAGGTATATATGACGGTTCATTTACATATGAATGGGTCAAACTGGCTACGAGAGCAAGACACAACGAGGGCGAGCAAGGCTCGTCCCCGCCAATCATTAGTGGTCATGTTAGCTTTTGTCCCCAATTTAGTCTGAACCCTGATACAGATTAAACAGGAATTATGAGATAAATTCTACCAGAAAAGGGACGACGATGGTTATCAGCTTCTATAGCCACAGCTACAACAAATAAGATATAATCAGTCAAATCAGTGTAGATAATCTAACGTATTTTGGATATAAATGCATGAGAACAAACACTCTAGACTGATCTCAGAGCAAAAGTATAGCCCTTCAGTCCTTCACATGCAGGTTATTTCACTATATCAAGCTCTTCTTGCAGAAAATACACAGGAACTTATGCAAGTGCTGTTTTCCAGGGTTTCCACAGATCCTTAAAAAGTCTAAAATCCAATAATCTGAACTGTAGTCCTTAAAAAGTCATAAACTTACTGAAATTATGAAGTTTATGTTCCATTACCGTAGGTCTCACTTTTTAATGTGGTTTTGGTCAAAAGATGTATTGATCACACCTTAACAATTACAAAATAAAACCAACATTTGATTAAGAGGTTAATTAATATCAATACTTTTTTACAATATGGACATAAACAAGGCCTTAAATTATGTTCATACTTGTCTTAAAACTGTTTTAAATGGAAATAAAAATTATGTTAACTTTCTCAAGCAAGTCTCTTTTAATGTGGCATCATTAAATGCCATATATCTGCCAATTCTCACATTGTATCATTAGTCAGCTGGCCTATTTCATGTTTGATTGTGAGTCATCAGCCCACAATGAGGACTATAGGCAATAGTGCTCCACTCCTTCTGTAAAAAAAAAAAAAAAACTAATGTGAATTGGACATTATGAGCCATTTGTAAAGTACAGTACTCTCATGTGTAAAGAGTGTAAAGAGCCTTGAGTCTGCCGAGCAAGCACCCTGTAACAGTGTTGGCTCTGTCTGCATCATCCCTATATTTGTAAGGTTTAATGACACGTTGCTTTGCCTGTTCCGGTATAATTTGTAAGTAGAGCTTTTTATAAGGAGACATTTTATATAATCAACTCTAATTTCCTATATTGTTCACATTTAACACACTGCGTTGCGTATGTCTGTTGTGAGTCATGCTTACACACTGTCATGACTATTCACATATGGTGACGAGAGCTGTGTGCATGTCTGCAAATTTGCATGTGTTGTGTAATTTGCATTTGGTGGGGAGACGTACCATAGTGCATGTAGTTTGGTTTGGTGTTACTTTACAGTTTTAGTTAGTTTGGTTAAAGAACAAAAATAAATGAGTACATCCAATTATTTGACCATGCCAATTCAAAGTTTCATTCCAGAATTTAGAATTAGAATTTGTAAAATAATGGTTCAATATCTAAATGATCCACAGTACTACCCTCGCTTTGCAACCACATGCAGTCAGAAATTGTAGAGTAAGATTTGCTTTAAAGTCCACTTACAGGTGTACACTATACAAAATTCTCAGATTACATTGTATTTTATTATAATGTACACTAAACTGTACATTATATACTCAAACAAAGGCACTCAAAGGCACTCACAGTGCAAAGTGTCCTGTACAGTATTACATGCTTTGATGATCCCATAATATAAATAAGTGCAAAAAGTTCATTATTATTATTAGTATAATAATAATAATAATAATAATAATAATAATAAAAATAAAAATAAAAATAAAAACATTGTTGGCGTTGTTGTTAATTATCAGGTCTATTCATTAAATTTTAGAAACCTAGCAATAAAACTTTATTGCAATGTTGTAGCGGGTTGAGAGAGTTTGAAACATCCCTACATTTCCGGATGAAAGTGTTCAGAAAACATGGTTGAGAAGAGGACATGCAGCTTTAAATAAAATACGGAAAGCATTACCATATCGGGCGCTTGCCTTCAGAATAAGGGCACCACCTTGTGTAATATCAGTAAACGGGAGCTGAAAATATTTTTTTCATCCTAAAAGACTTTAGATATTCAAGTAAATTAATTTGCATATCAAAGAGCCCACATACTGTGTATGTCGAGTTAAATTTAAGCGTTATAACCGGACTTGGAATCTTATTTTGACAGCGGCGAGGCGGCTTTTCCTTCAGACCCACACAAGGCTTGATCGTCAGAGAAGACGCTCTTCTGATGTCACTGAGTCCCGGGGGCGAGACTGGTTCCCCGCTATATAATCTTCCCAGCTCGGTGCATGAAACCAGCTCACTGAATCAGATCAGAGAAAAAGAAAATACTACAGAGAACAAAAAACAAACATGGTGAAGATCACTTTCCAGCCAGTCTCGGCGCAGAAGCCTGAAAAGGAGGGCGATGAGGACAAGATCATTATACCTCAGGCTCACGTGAGTTTACACACTTTGTTTTTTTCCTTTGTTTCGTGTTGTGGCATTTGTCTTGGTCTATATATATATATGTATGTACCAGTTTGCATAATATCTTATATAGCTAAATAGATTAACACTAATCTGTTTATTCTTAGCTGTATTGTTTGATTTGTCTGACCATGCACCATGCTGTGACTTGATCGGATTTATGCTGGTAATCCATAATCTATGAAAATACATGAAAAACCTTTTACATAAACAAAAAGCAGTTTATATAGAAAATATTGCTTTAAATAACATATTGCATTTGTGTTTTTTATTATAACCTTAATGCAAATTAATGATTTTAAATTACACCATATGCTGCAGTTTATTATACTGCTTTAACTGCACTTTTTGTGCAATTACTAGAGGATACTATATCTGATATGGGGAAAAAAAGTAATTACTACTTATTTTATTGTTTACTTATTATTATTGGGCAGTAATGTAATAATAACACGGGGACAGTCCAACATTACAGGCCGTCCCAGCCTGGGGATGTTGACATTACGTCACCTTGTTTGGCTCCTCGAGGACAGACTGCAGATGACTGACCTCATGTGTGTGCACGCGCTTTCAGCAGAATATGACACCATTAAATGGTTAATAAATTATGCATGTATACAAGAAAATCTCCCCTCGTCCCTCGTCGGGAGTGCAAAAAACAGTGTTTTTAAGAGTTTTTGTCGAAATGAGAAAACAGCAGAGCTGTCATATGTTATCACTGCACCAATCCGTGACGTCACGAGGTGTTGTGTCACGTGAATTCTGCAGGTAGCGAGTGTATGAGCCTATGAGTGAGAGTGGTAATCCAGGATTACTGTGTGTTGTATGTAAACCATGCTCTAAAGGTGTCTTAGCTTTTTGTTCTTTCTCAGAATTGGCATTAGGACTTGAAATGAGCAAAATATCAATATATCCTATAGTTTGTGTGTAGTTTTAGCTCTCCTGTGAATAGTATCCAGAGTAGATTTGAGTTAATTTGGTTCAGAAAGGGACTGAATATATTATGGTGTTACAATAGCAACTAATTCCCTGAAACTATCCTGCACCATGGCAGTATCTTGGTCCTTTGGTTTCAGGCTCCAGTTCTCAAATATAGGACTGAACAGAATGAAACTGTGGTTAAAAGTAGAGCTACAACAATTTTGTCTATCAACAGAAAAGTAATTGCCAATAATTTTTACAATAGATTAATTGTTAATTTTTTTGTTTTGGCAATATGCCAGAAAAGCCTCTTTTCAGCTTCTCAAATACTGAGATTTTGCATTTTACCATCATATTATACTGAGCATCTTTTGTTTTTTTTGTCTGACAAAACAAGACATTTAAAGACATCATCTTTTAGATTAATCTAGAAAATAATTGTCAAAAATAATCAATAATTAAAATAATCGGTAGATTAGGGCAAGGCAATACATCCATTACATATAGATATTGGGATAAGAGACTAAATACATAGATTATTGATATGATTATATTGTGATGTGGCATAAGTGTTGTCTTTTCCTGGTTTTCTCAGCTGCTTTTATTTACCTTTACCTACTTAGTCATTATATCCACATTGCTGATGATTATGTCATTGTATTAATGTTTTAAGAAAGCACCAATAGCCATCCCTACAATACTGTCAAATTTATGGTATGTTATTTTATACAAAATGTATGTACTGAGATATATATACCATATATCAAGAAATTGCCTGAAAATATCAATATATTTTTTGTAAGCCATATAGATTGATAAATGGTTAGATAGTTTATCATGCAAATGTCCGTATCTTAATTGTTTAGACAAGTCTTAAATGAGTGTGATCATGTTATCTCTGAGTAGGGATTATAGAATAGTTTATACATTAATTAAATGTGTAGGCAGTCGGGCTTGTCACAATAAATTCAGCCTTTCATAACTTCCTTTCAGGACTACCTCCCATGAGTTAAAAATAATTAGATATCTGGCACACAATGGATGCACGCCTGTCTAAGCCTCATCTTTTTTCTCCAACGCACTGTACACAATGAATACCCGTTGATGACGCATACATCACTTCTGCAAACACCTTTCACCTGTTTGCTACGTCAAGAGAAGAATAAGACATGATGTCAAAGGCTGTATAGATTCAGATTGGCTATGTGACAGTAGGGCAAGGCGTCAGAGCCAATGTGTGTAGATCTATTAATACGTCCGCCTCTGCTGAGGGACTCCAACTCCACGCAATTGTTCTCATTTAAACTCCCACTGTGGGTGCTGCTAGCTAACTGCAAATATGGAGCGTGGAAATAGGGCCTCTAAGAATAGACCCAGACGGCCACGTGCCAGCATCTTCGTCAGAGCCTGGCACAATCTGTTCTCCCTGCTTCCGCTCTCCATAGCAACAGTAGTAGGGAGAGGCAGCAGATTGACTGAGAGACTGTGGGTGGGCATCTGGCATGTCTCATTTCAGTCCATCCTACGTCTACCAGATCTCCCCTGACTAACGACTTGGCAACCTCCTTTCGTCAGAATTAACTCTGTTACGATTTGGATAATTTGGAAAGCATGGCAGAATGAGAGGACATCATGTCCACCGATTCTCCATCATAGAACTGGATTTGATTCATTTCAAGTGTTACTGGAAAATTTGAAAACCGTATCTGTCTTCTCACCAAACTGCTTATTTCTTTACAGGAGCAGCTGGTTCTTCCAGTCAGTTCCAAGAAGCCTTTTCCAACCGGCCTCTGCTGCCTCACCTTTGGCCTGGTGATCTTCATGTCAGGACTGGTGCTGGCCTCCATCTACGTCTATCGCTACTACTTTATACCTCAGGTCCGTTCACATTACCTCCCTTTTCTTACATTGTATCCTGAAGCCAGTAGCGCAGATTTTCACATGCTAACTGAGCTCTGTTGCATCCCATTAGCAGATACCAGAAGACAGCTTGTTCCACTGCCGGGTGGTCTACGAGGACTCTGTGTACGCCCCTCTGAGGGGCCGACAAGAACTCGAGGAGAATGTTGGCATCTACCTTGATGATAACTATGAGCAGATCAGTGTACCTGTGCCACACTTTGGAGGCAGCGACCCCGCTGATATTATCCATGACTTTCAGAGGGTAGGTTGATGCATCCATGTGTTCTCTGAGTTGCTCTCATTACAGTTAATTGTTAAAATGTACCATTAAGGCTCAGTTTTTAAACTTTTTTTTAAATCATTTTCAGGGGCTCACAGCTTATCATGACATTGCTTTGGACAAATGCTACATCACAGAGCTGAACACCACCTTGGTGATGCCTCCAAGGAACCTGTGGGAGCTGCTCGTCAATGTCAAGGTGAGGCACTCACCACGTTCGCTGTTGATGTCACCGTCATGAAGGCATTGTTGGCGATGAATGGCTGTCTGAGAGAGTGAAGGACAGCGTGTTCCCATCTTCCTGTCTGCAGTGTTCCTCCCACAGACAGAGTGATTCATTTGTGTCTCTTTTTCTACAGAGAGGGACGTACCTTCCTCAGACTTACATCATCCATGAGGAGATGGTGGTGACAGGGAGGGTGAGGAACATGAGGCAGCTGGGCCCCTTCATCTACAGGCTCTGCTATGGCAAAGAAACTTATCGCCTCAGACGCCGCAACCAGCGCCGACGTGAGTACACATCCACTCCCTTTTACCATCTTCTGAGGCAGTGTTACTCAAAAGGGGGTGCTAGTGCCCCTAGGGATACTTTCGAGTACTGCATGGAATTGAGATTTCTTTAAAATGTTAATTTAAAAAATATCAATCATTTCTAATTCTGAAAATTATTCCAATATAATAAGTTAAATAAGCACTGCAAGTTTGATTAAGCACCATTTTATATTCAATATTCCAATTTTCAGTGCAATCGTTAAATGCCAAATACTGTTGACTACTATAAAACCTCATAGAAGAAGAATGCAACAAATGCAATCACGTTCACTCTGAACAGGAAGCCACTTCGGTACTGAATGACACATTAAAATCAAGAAATTGGATTTGTGGTTGAAACATAGCAGTAATAGACCTGAAAAAACAGAAAAAGAAGTGAAAAAGAAAATTAAAACAGAGCCGACAAAATACCATCAGTATCAGGAAGAATATGTTTTCATTAGATTTACATAATTGTATTATACCTCTTCATACAGACTTTTCCAGCAAGGGTGTAGGTTTTGTTTCAACATTGGCACCTGTCTCCTCCATCCCCCTTCCATCCACATCTACTTAGCTTGAAAAAATATTTCAAATAGAGCCACTGCACTAAGGCAATTTGAGATGCTAAATAATGAGTGATGAGTGCTTGGTCACTTCCGCTGATTTATCACCCTCTTTTCCACCAACTCCTGTTGAGTTATGTGACGTACTTGGTCACTGTGCAATCAAATGGGACAGTGTTCCTCCATTGAGTCACAGGGAAATCCGGTGTTCAGGAGTTGATGTGTAGGAGCAAACAGAGAGCAAGTGACCATCCAGAAAACAGCTAAACCAGAACCAAATAGGGGCTTCCTAGTGAACACTTAAGACCATGTGTCCGCAGTGTAAAATCCTCCTCTGACAGCCTGGCAGCCTGATTATCATGCCAGTGTTTGTGTGTGGGCGAAGCCTGGGAACTTCCTGCTTTGTGAGTCACTCATAGTGCAGTGGACACATCCACACACTACGGAGGAGGTAGTGATGCACATGAGTGATATCTCTGTCGTTGCTGCCTTTGATTGGAGTGAAAGCTTCAGAAATGATGCAACAAACTTCCCCCTAGTACATATATGGATGTGATTTGCGGGATCACCGCTGCTGATTTAAAAATGAACGCTTGTATGCATCATAGCAATATATTGCAAGCGTCCACTTTCAGTACTGAAAACCTTTTCTTCTTTTCTCTTCCAGGTATTGAGAGGCGTGAGACAAAGAAATGCCACAGCATTCGCCACTTCGAGAACACTTTTGTGGTTGAGACCGTCATCTGCGACAGAGTCTAAATCTGAGGCGGAAATCACAGCCATCCAACACTGAAGCCAATTTCAAACCATACCTCTTGAATTCTTTAGGCTTTTAACTGCACTTTAAGAGCAAGTGTTTGTCCAACACTTTCAGTTTTAATGTTTGTTTGTTTGTTTTTTGTCTCAAGTTGGAAATGCTCTTTTACTGTCTTTTTTATTCAGATAGTCTGTATATTTGGATGTGTTCAGATATATCTGTAACTTGTCAGGTTGTGCATAAGCTGATAATGTGTGTCAGTTTCTGCCATTTTCATTAGAAATTTTTATTTTATATTTGTCTTAATTGTTATTTATTAATTTAGTGTGCTGTGGGTGGTGATGAGGATACTTTGAAGCTGCTTGCACTGTGCACTTAAGTTACTGTTTGTTATTTTATTTTGTTTTGAATGTCAGAAAATGGCAAAACATACCTCATGTAGTTTAGAATTTTATTTGCTGGTTTATGTCATTAATGAATGGTGTACATAACTTTGATTGTTCCTAAGCAATATATACTGTAAATTGATTTTGAACATATTGTTACATGCATAGATTTTTATCTGAAATCGACTTGTTTTGTGAGCAGTCATTTCTTTATGGTTTGTCTCTTTATTTTCCTTTGGTATCACACTTTTCCTACTCCTTGGATACTATGGCTTTAGACTGTAATTAGTAGCAATGCTTTAGAGGGACAGAAGGAACCAAAGTCTGCAGTCAGCGATGCTATGCTTAGTATGATATATTTAGAAAGAATGCTTTTTACTGTAGATGATATCAAAGGCTAAAACACATTTTGTCTTGCTCTTCCTCTTCTTCACTTGGATTTGCCTGTTGTCTTTTAGCTCTTTACTTATACTTCCTATCTTGGCATTATAATCTTTACAATGTTGATCCGTCCCAACTTAAAAAAAAAAAAAGATTTGGGGTGTCTTTCTGATGTACAACTTGGAGCAAATAAGTCTCTGTTGAGAGAGACCTGTGATATGTGCTCATATTTCATTGTCTTGGATACCTTATTTCGCTGTACAGTCGATTTTTCTTGTAATATCTTGCTGCTTTAAGAATAAATGATCAAAATTTTATTGTCTTGAATGTTCATCATTTTCAGTAAAGCACACACATCATGAATCTGCAAATTATGGGTGATAATAAATAATTATGCTAACAATAGGAGAGTCACAATATACTAGTATTGACAGCAAGCGTGATATTGTGACACCCCTATTGAATATGTGTGTCTTATGAACATGATATCAATGTTTTATTTTTAATGAAAAATAAAATTAAATATTTTATTATATGGCGCTGGACTATTTTCACAATATTTATCATGTGTGTCTTATGAACATGATATCAACATTTTATTTTTTAAATAAAAAATAAAATGTTTATATATAAAATATGTATATCTATCAAACAGAGATAATTTCCATTAAATTTGTTGATGCTTTGATGATGTCCCCCTGCTCCAATGCTGACCCCACACAGTTAGGCTGGAGATACACTTACTTTTTAACCAGGCATTTGCATACACATAGTATGTACTGATGATGTACGCAAACATTGCACAAAATGAATGCACGATACACAAGGCAGCCATGATGCGCATGCAAACGCATAGCTACAAATTAGTATATCTCCAGCCATATGGTTTCAGAATCTCTCGCCACCTGCCTACACTCATATTGTCTGTGTAATTTATTGAGCTTTCAAAAAAGAGTCAAAATAACAAATAAAGTTAGCAATTCATTTGATAGCATTTTTTCTTCTGCAAATTTTCAGTAGATATTGCAATAATATCGTTAGCAAGAGTTCTTTTACCCACAATAATCATGTAGTGAAAATCTGATATCGTGACAGCCCTAGCTAACAATGATATGTGAACACTGTAAAAGGGCCGCTAGTCTTTATAAAGGGAAAAAAATGCCATATTTTTTCTGTGTGAACTTCCTCACAGCCAGTACAGACATAAATTAACTGGGACAAACACACAGCCCAAATCAGTTCAGCTTCTGTTGGACATGTTACCCATATATACCTGTAGTATGTTGCTTAGGAAACATAACAGACAGCAGCTTCGTGGTGAACGCAGTGCGTCACAGGATGAATCTCGTGTGGTTAACAGTATTTCACTTCAAAATGGAAGTGGGAGATTTCATGTCAAAATTGATGTTGTGCAAACTGTCGAGAAAAAGCTTTAAGTTTCAGAACAGACTTTAACCACAGAAGTAAAGCACTGGAACGTCGCTGTGTGCAGTTACTTTATTTTACAGACCAGTTGCGCAGAAAAGCTGCAGACCTGCAGGCTGTGCTGGCCAAGATCAAGAAACTCCACAGCTTCACAAATACAAATTTCACTTAAGGAAAAATTACAGAAATAAAAATTAAAATAACATTAAACTAAACTGAGCTCAATAACTGAAACTCAACAGAGTGGAGGCTAATGCAAAGTGAAAGTATCGAGAAACAAATAATGCAAGTAAACCAAATGTGACAGGTTTCATGTCTTCCTTCTGGTTTTATAACAAAGCTTTACATTGGTTATTTTCTACAATAAAATCTGCATTAATATACAGTAAATCCCCTAATGGAGTGGTGTGTCAATCGCTTTTACTTTAAGTCAGCGAGAGCAAAATAAGGCAGCGACTTAAATATACTGCATGTACAACTTTCCATTTGAGTTTAGCTTTGAGTGCATTAACACATCATCATTAACAGTCTTGTAGTACACGGGTCACGCTGACGAGCATTTACAGCTGGCTTCTTACAAATGTAATAATATTATTGCACATTTTGAGGTTTGAAGCTACATTGTAAAAATAAAATAAAAATAAAAATAAAAATAAAAATACATAGACAATTATATGTACATACGGCATTCATATACATCGTGGTGAGCTCAGTGATAAGTAAGTACAAAAAAAAAACTATTGGTTTTCAATCCATTAAACTTTCAGCCAACATTCCCTCGTCGTTCATATCACTACAAGAAGTATAATCCCTCTGAACATTATTTGAGTTTGACCTCAAAAGGTCAGAGATAAATTAAAAAGATATATAAGTAGAAAATCTTTGCCACTTAGCCTTGGGTTTTATTTATATAAGAGCAGTTACAGGACAGATACATAAATGTAACTTCTGTCTGCATCAAATTCTAAAAATAAACATGTCAAACTAACCCTAACCCAGAATTTATGGGTGAAATTTATTTCTCATATTTTTAGATACAACCACAGTTCCAAAAAAACAGTGATGCTGTGTAAAATGTAAAAACAGAATGCAATGAGATGAAAATCCTTTTAAACCTATTTTCAATTGAATACAGAGAAAAGACAAAAGAGTTAATGTTAAGACTTTATTGTTAATATACACTGATCCTGAATTTGACGCCTGTAAATTTTACTTATTATCAATGACAGATATAGTTACTTGTATTACAAGTAAATAATATTTCTCAAAGAATTCACAGTGTGCCAAAGAACCAAACTAAGAAAACTAACTTTTGTCAGCAATAAAAATAGCAGTGAAATGTAATTTAAAAATTATTTTAAAAGATGTGTTGGCATTAACGTTAAATAAAAATACATTTTAAGTAAGAATAATTTATAACAGTAATGTGTTTCAAGATCACCACTGGTCGGTGCCTTTGTGAGATTTACAGATCCTGATTCATTCATGTACCCGAAAAGTGAATGTGGAAATTAATAGTTGAATTAATATGTAAGTTTATTTTGCTTGAGTTTTAATTATTTACTTGTTTCAAGTCACCTTTTTAATGTAAATCTGCATTTTATATATGATACTATAGAAATAAAATATATGATTATTATCATAACTAGTTGTGACTTATAAGCGGGGTGGAAGTAACAAATCAATACGCAAGAATTTAGTAATTTTTGCGTACTTGTACTTTTATGAGTATTACATTCCGAAATGTATTTGCCCCAATCTTAAATGTCTGGTCTTGCCCCTGACGAGGGCTTCAAAACTGTGAGAGCGCCTTTTACTTCATTTTGACTCAACTTCTTGAACAATTGCAGTAGACCACAAAGCTCTGCACTGAACTGCTGGTGTACCTGATCAATCGTACCCCACATCAATCTCTCATTTATTGTCTGTATGACTGGATGACCTTTAAGTGATGTCACATGCTTGTGCTAAATTCATTCTATAAAAATCACATCGTGGTGCGTTGGCAGATGTTCTTTTTGCAGACAGTTTGGGTATTGGAGCTCTTTGAGGTTACATCGGTGCCTACCGGCTTCCTGCCACTGGACCAAATCATATATCATTGCTCGTCTGATCTTCCTCCCATACTGCATTTTAGCTTTTCTCTCAGCGCTGTGGTTAATTGAGATTGCACTCTGACCTGCTTCGTTTTCACCAATTACTCGTAGTGAGTGTCACATTTGCTTGTCAGCTATTTGAATCAATACTGGCCCTTTTTCAGTTTCGCTGCTCTGCCCTGAACCTCACAGAAGCCAGTTCTCGTATTCTCCACCTCGGTCCTCAATTACAGGACAAATTATATTTCAACTCGTATTGACTTTGCCCCGCATTCAGACCTCCGAAGTGCTGAAGGTGGCTCTTCTTTGGCTGATCATTGACCGCCTCAAGGAGTTGAAGGAGTTTCTGCTGGTCCTCACCTCATGAGCGATGAAGTAGTAGCACAGGGCGTCAAGACAGCAGGTGATGTTGGACAGGCACATGGTGATCTGTATGAACAGGCTAATGCTCGTCTTGGAGCTGCAGTCCTGAATCACGTCTTGGTGCACCTGGCATGGAGGGCAGATAAACATTAGTCTTATCTATCTAGTCTTAACATCTTGCCTACATGCATGAAAGTCTTAATATCTTGAGGTAACTCGACAGTGTGAGCTCTGCTGTGGTTTTACAAGTTCTTATCAGGTTCTTTCTTTGAAGATGATCTCTTCTTCATGACGATCACTTGTTGCATGTTGTTGTCAGACTCAGTGACAATAATGATTTTGTTTCAAATTAGATCTCTTACTTATGGAAGAAAAATATCCTAACCGTGTGATTATCAGGGCTGTAACCGCTGAACAACAGTAAGGACACTGGGGTCATGTCCTCTGCATTTTTTTCTTTATGCCTGAACTCCAGGATGTCATGATCTTTTATAATTCTATATGATGTTTTTTTGTTGTTGAAACAAACAGGTGCCATATTTAATACTAAAATCAAAATTAAATTAACAGTGCATAATGTGCTTCACCATCTTCTGGTTAAAGAGGCTGGTTTCTTTGCTTCCATGCACATGTTTTGTAACATTCAAATTGGAAAAAGACCTTCACTTAAGAAGTGTATTTGATCAAATACTTAATTACTGAAAATCTATTTTCCAGACTCTGTCTGATATTGTTGGACAGCTGATATTCAGTGATTAGGGAGACGGTTGCCCTCTTAATGGAGTTAATCGCACAGTCACACCTTTTATAATGTTATAAACACCCAGATTGGTTCTCCTTAAATGGGAAAAGCCCACAACACCCACCCAACACTTTTTGCCTCTGCTAATAATTCTGTTATGCTGAATCTAGGCTTTAAATATACACTCATGCAACTCCTGATCAAAAAATTATTGTCATTATTATTATTTAATTTTATTTATTTATTTTTTGATATACAGTAGTGAGTGAATACTCTCATATTGGATTTCTAAGCAGCTTGACCCCCCTTCTTTCTTGTGTGTTTGTTTTTTGTTTTTTATTCTTTAATTGAGTTAATTATTTTTCCCCTGTTGCGCAATTTGTAAAACTCAAAAATATTATTTGCATTGTAGTTATCTGTAGAACTATCTGAAGACCAATAAATACATTTTTTTTTAAAAAAGGAAATGTGTTGGAACAAATAATCAAATAGTATAACCATAAGGTTTGTCATTTTTCAAACCAAACCAAGGAAAAAATACTTTTCTAAATTCAGGTTACAGCCCTGCCCGATATGCGCGTTGCTGTAGAAGTTGAGCAGTTTGTTTGATTTTGTGTAAAAAATAAGGCAGGAAGTACTACATCTGACAGCGAAGTAACACAAAGCAGGTGCTCCTGCAGTCTCTGAGAAAGCAAATTGATTTTTCACCCCACGTAAAGCGGTCTCGAAATCCATTCCCTTTTGTTGAGGACCCTAATTAGTAAAGTATATGACAGAAGTCACCTCAAATCATTTGTTAATTGCAAAATTAATAATGAGTTTTAGACATTGCTTGATACATTTGAATTGATGTATTTTGGACAAGAAGTCGTGAAGAAGCTGAGGTTGACAGTTTAATTTTGGTGTCATTTGGCAAAGTTCCATAATAACCTTTAAGCAGAATATAATTAAAGTAGTCTGATAGAAGACAAGAATTCTGCTCCTCCTCTTTGCTCTGTTTTCAGGCTTTAGTAAATCTAGCCTGTGACGGGAAACTTTGGCCAATCACATGTCGGTAAGATAGTTTGATTGTTGAGACTCATTTGCAAAACTTCACTATGTGACGACCTGGGAATTACACTCAGTAATCAACCGTCTTTGAGACAGCATGCCAAAGCATTGGTAATGTAGCGACCTGATAATGAGTTTTAACAATTAACTATCTTTCTCCAGAATCGCTTACTGGATCTTTAAAGTGGTCATGAAAAATGGAAATTTAAACGGTTAGAATTCTGTCGCAACTGGACAAAACCCTGTGTTGCTGATGAAGACTACGCGATGTGATAATAAACTCCAGAACAACTTCTAAATGAAAGGTGAGATTGTTTTGTCACCTTTATGTTATCAACTCTAACCTTCATCACTGTTTTTGCTCCACAGAACTCATTTTTACTAAAATTAACTTGTGGTTGATCTCACCAGGAACTGCAGGAAGATGGCGAGGTGGCTGGGGGTGAAAGGCAAAAGGAAGGCACTCAGACTGCTGTAGATGATCTTCACGCAGGCCTGGCTCTGTGCACTATTCTGGCCGGACTGCTGAAGCTTCCAGATGGTTCGGACCGAACAGAAAATCACCACCTGTGCAGGCAAAAGGAACCCAAACACCTGCAGACAGAGGATGACCAGTGGGCTCCAGCCTTTCTTTGAAAACCCGTGGAAGCAGTGGAACTCGTCCCCCCCGGCCTCCCTGAAGCCATGAGTGGTCGGAAAGATCGCTGCCAGCACCAGCACCCAAACAACCATGCAGGTCCCAATAGCCAATTTGGGTGAACGCAGCCGCTTGGCTTTGAACGGGTGACAGATAGCCACCCACCGGTCCACAGCTATACACATGATTGTGTAGATGCTGCCATATATCCCAACGAAATACAGGCTTTCCAAGACTGAACAGAGAGGCTGGAGTTCACCTGGCCAGAGGTGGTTGGTGGCGTGCATTTTGAAGGGAAGAGGAAAGAGGAGGAGAAGGTCCATCAGAGCCAAGCTGGTCATGTAGATTGTTGACTCCGTCCATTTTCGCAGTAAGACACAGAACACCACCAGCGCTGCAGCATTGAGAATCAAACCAGCGACGAATATGGGGATGTAGATGACCAGCTCCAATGTTTTCATCAGGTGGTCCACATCGTGAAACGAACAGTTTGTCATGGTGTCACTGCTGCTGCAGGGGTAATAGTTTGATTTGATTTAATTTCACAGCTCTGTCTCAATTTCAAAATGAATCAGTCTTTCCTGTCATTATTCTTTGTTCCCACACAGAAACATCTATAAGACGTGCCTGTCTGCCAAGCGACTTCAAACCTCAGACTTATGTGAGCTCACTAGCTGTGAACTTGCTTTTTGCATCTGCTTCCTGATATAAAGGCCAAAACTCCATGAGAATATATATTGTATTACTTTAAATCACATGCTTTATATTCACTTCACATTTAAACATCCATGGGTGTTTGACCTTTTCACTGCACCTGTCTTTTAATTAAGCTCTAATACCATAAGAATCTCAAAGTTTAGCGATTTAATTGCAGCAAAACACAAGTACACGAGTATCAAGTCTTCTGTGGAACCTGGTGCTACTCTGTGGTCATTAGTAGAGGAAAATGTGAGCTTGTGACAGAGAAAAGTCATGCTAACCAAGTAAGAATGGTTTTACAGAGAAAGACCACAACATAAGTCTGAACTTTGTACATCTAGACAGAAATAAAGAAATAAAAAAAAAAATCATTCACTAGACCTCAAAAATGTTAAAACTCACATAGATAATGTTGGCATAGTAAGATATATATAAATATTATGTTGTTGGCTCATTCAAATTAACAAGATCCAAATAGATTAATCTTGATCCTAATAAATTAATAGTCTAAAATGTTTTGGTAATTCCTTTATAGTCATTCCTAACTTATATCTTCTCACTGAATACTTGCAATGAATGTCTGGCTTATAATTTAAACATTTTAACAGAAGTGCTGCACATGTTTGATTCATTAACATTTAACTGCAACACTTAAATGTACAAAAGTCTAACCTGACACAGTTTTAGTGTTAAACATGTACAATTGAAACTATTAAATGTTGTTGTGCTCTTACCTCACAGATGCCAGTCTGTTTCAGTCGAACGTTCACTGTTTCTGTCTGAGCGTCTGCACTATGTGCCAGACGCACTTCTGCTTTCTCTACCTTTGTTGTTTCATCACCACTTCCTGAGTCATGCCACACATCATGCGTGCGTGTTCAGATCAGCATTGTAGCCGTTCAAAATCAAAGCAGAGGTGAACTTGCCCGGCAGGTCTTAACCCTTATCTACTTTTTAAAGATACTGCAAACGTTGAATGCAAATGACCAGAACAGATCTTGCGTTTATTTGTGACACCTGCAGAAACGAACAGTATCTAAGTAATACTCACAAAAAGGCTAATAAATACATTGTTTGTGTTTCACAGCATAAAAAACAATGATTAGGACTGAAACTATTTATTAATAAATTGAACTGTGATGATTTGCTGATTTTCTCAGTTTTATATTGTTGTAAACTCAGTGAATATAGTACTAAATTATTAATTGATTAATCAAAACATAATCTGCAAACAAATCCACAGTGCAAATAATTATTAGTTGCAGCCCTGATAATAACATCACTCAGTTTACAGCACGGTTTAGCGGGTCTGGGAGCTGGTGAGAGGTTAGCTTTACTTAGAGCTAAATGCTAACACCAGTATGCTAACATGGTTACAGTTAGGTGATGTCAGTGCTAACATGCTGATGTGTAACAGGTATAATGCTGAATTCATATGCTCCTCGGATGCTGCCATTTCCCAAGTTGGGAAGTCATTCTTCCAACTTCGATGTTAATGAGCTTTTAAGTCGTAATGTGGAAACAACATGGATGTTGCACCAGCACATTCCCTAAAACCACTAAAATATGAGCTGATACGATATTACAAATACATGAGGGTAAAAAATTGATATGTAACACATGAATGAATCAAAAGTGATCAACCAAACATTTACTTTCGTCCAACATGTTTCTGCGTATATGACATCAACAGACAACAACTTGTTGTATACCAAAATTATTTCCGACTTTCTGAGTTGTTTTTCCGATTGAGGGGATTTTCACGTGATTTTACCTAGTCAGGAACTCCTTTTTCCAATTATTCTGACACCTAATAACCTTTGCTTATTAGCACAAAACACAAAGTACAGCTGAGCCTGTTAAGAATGTCATAGTTTTGCAGGTCTTTTATGATAAACCGATGTACTGAAAATATTGAAATGTTTTCCTGATGACGGCACTAAATGAAAAGTCAGAGGATCACCAATTTTGGTAGGATTAAAACTCTTGGAAACATGAGTGTCTGTACAAAATTTTTATCTTAATCCATCCAGTAGATATTTAAGTCTGAAACCAAAGTGGTGGGCCAATGGACTGGCTAAAAATGAGCTAAAATACTACAAAGCCAAATTTCAATAATGGGAACAAACTTAAAGATCCAGTGTGTAAGATTTATGGGGATTTATTGGCAGAAATAGAATATAATATCTATAAGTTATCCATAAGTATTTAATCACTTAAAGATAAGAGCTGTTGTGCCTTTACTACCTTAGAATGAGCCGTTTATATGTGCAGACAGCATGGATCCTCTTCTATGGACGGCGGCGTGTTACTTCGCTTGTTTCTACAGCAGGCCACAACAGACAAACCAAACACTGGCCCTAGATACAGTCTTCGGTGTTTTGCATGAATTTCGTGGCCACCACAGTTTCTCCTAAATGCTTGGGAGGTTAGTGTGAGACGAGGCGTTTGAGATCTGCAAGCTCACCACTAGATACCATTGAATCCCACACACTGGTCCTCTAAACAGAATACATGAAATAAAATTGAGGGACTCTAGTATTGACTAACACCTCTTGTCACCTCTGGTCTCTTGTTATTTTTACCATCTCTTGTGAACGTGCTGTCAGGCGTTGAAACGTGTGAAGAGAAGGCCTGTATATTATTGTATGTGTTGAGTTTTTAGGTCAAACACTAGTTTGTTTATAGTTAGTTTCATACACACTATACCGAGATTTTGACTGTTATTAGTTCTGGTTTGAGTCCCAGTGTGTCTGTGGAAATCAGTCTTCCTATCTCAGAGAGTGAGAGACTGAAAGCCTTCAAAGTGTTGGTTCTTTCATGTCTGCGAGAAGCTGCAGAGGAAGATTGAGACTGTGATTATGTTTGAGGGTTTCCTGGTTTCAGGTGCTGAGATGACTTAACTGTATTTAAAGTGTGAGAACATTTTTGCCCCTTTTTATCAGATGTAAAATGCAAGACTTATTAATGATGGAGGACACTTTGAGCTTGAATCCTCATCAATCAGCAGATGAATGTTTTTGAATTTGGATAAATGAGAAAGATTTACTTTGATTTGGGGGAATGCCAGTCTTTTTTTTTCTGTAAATGCTAATGAAGCTGCCAGTGATACTTCTGCCACCTACTGTTGTGACTGCAGCGAGGCCAGCGGTCCCTATAGACGAACACAAATCTCTTCCAGCTCTGATAAGATGACATTCTCCTCATGTGTTGGGACCATGTGGGTTCGGATGAATTTGTCAAGTATAATTAGCCGATTTGAGCCAAACGTCTTTACAATTAACATAATGCTGCTGTATTTTTTTTCATTAATTAAAATTTAAAAATGAAATTTTAAAGTAAGTTTTAACATTAACAGAAACAACAATAGAGTGTTGCCATCAACATGGCTTGTCTACTTTCTAGCTATTTAGCATTTTTTTAAATCACTAACTGCAATTACAAGCTGTTCTTCATACAATACCACAATGCTAACTAACATAAAAAAGATCTCTGTTGACTGTGTTGACTCACCGGTCACATGTTTAAAAAAAAAAACAAAACCCACACAGTAGTCACAGACATTTGGCATGTGATTTATTGGACTTACTTATTCAGTTTAAATCTCAGACAAAATAATTGGGCAGTGACGTTACCATGGCAACACCCAGTTGAGTATTGAGAACTCTAAGGTGTACAGAAAAAGACAAAATAATTTTACTAAAATAAATTGTTCAACCCTGCAAATAGAACAACAAAAAACTACAAACACTCACTGGAGTGCAAACACACTCTAACTTTATATTTGCTCTGCTGGTAAAACAAACAACCCCGACTACCCTGTTTACATTCATCGAAAAAGCCTTTTTAAAATGTTTTATTCTTATTTTGACTCTACAAATGTTTGTAAATGGTGCAGTACAAACTTCAGAACTTGTACATGAGTGACACTGAGGGAATATTTTTAAATTGTTTTGGCACAAGGTAAAAATTGTTGTGAAAGACTAATAAAAAACCTCTAGGCACATAAATCTCAAATATCTTTCTTACTGAATGAATAAAGTGAGACACAGACGAACAAAAGAACACACACTTCATGTACAAATAAAAGCGAACACATGCAGGATGCATCAAACTCTCAAGACAGAAAAAAAAAAGCAGGAAACAAACAGCCCACAACGTTAAAACCCTTTTGAGCATGCATGTAAGACCTTGAAAAACGCTGAACAAAATTAAAATGACATGGACATGCTACGATTTCCACTGGAAGAGCCAGCCAGTTTCTAACATTATACCTTTAGTAACAAGTGGACATGTTGAGCAACAATTAAAAGTGTGTTTACCGGAGTAAATCTGTAAAGAGTCAAGGGACCTGCCACAATTTTTAAGCATCTATAGCGAAGCAAGAGACACAATTTGTCTTTGAAAGAAAGACAAGGAGCGAGTTAAAGGTCCAATGTGTAAGATTTAGGGAATCTACTGGCAGAACGTGGCAGACATGAAATATAATATTCATCAGTATGCTTTCATTAGTTGAAAATTAAAATGGCTGTGTTTTCATAGCCCTTCATACCTACAGAGGGTGCGGGTCCTCTTCCATGGAGGCCGCCATATTGCAGCGCCATACTTCTAGTGATCCCTGAATGACAAACGAAACACTGGCCCGACACAGGGCTTTTCATGTTTTTCACAACCACTATAGGCTCTCATACGATCTTGGAAGGGGAGGTTGAGGCGAGCAGTATTGAGTTGGTTGCAATGTACATTCTCACCGCTGGACGCCACTAAATCCTACACACTGGGGTTGAGAGATTGAGACGAGATGCAACAGAGAAATGCTGACAGAAACACTCGCGGCGTACAAACACACTTACACACTCACACATGCACGCACACACAAGATGGGATGTTCACTCTAGGAGGCGGTGAACTTCCTGAGTGTGATGACGATGAGGGCGAGGAGGACAGACGCTCCCAGAAAGACTGCTATAACAATGGCTGTGATGGCCCCTGGCCCCAGCACCCCTGCACAGACACACAGACACACAGAAACATGCAGTTTTAATCAACTGAGCACATAAGGTTGGTGTGAATTTGGTGGATCTGAATGCCAGGTCAGGTGTCAGTTTACCTTCCTCTTCTTCCATGGCCTGGGAGTGTGTGCTGTCCTCGTAGTCAAAGGTGAAGGACTGCTCCGTCATGTCTTGGAAAGGGTCTCTGGTAGTGACATCACTGGGTGGCTCTCCAGACATGGTGTCCTGATTGTCCCTGGTTGCGGGGTCTGCAACCGTCTCTGTGGACCAAAAAACCAGCTTAGATATGCGTAATCATTTGGCACTGAAGCGTCACCACACATGCACTTATCCACAATCACAGTCACATCTGTATAAATGACCCCAATTAAATGTAGACTGCCCCAGTTAAACGCTTCCCCTGCTTCGTTTCTAGTCGAAAGAAAGTAGTTCTGGTAGATTGTACTGCAGAAAGAAATGAGCTCCTACATGAAAGCGACTGTAGATTATTTTAAGTAACCTGGTCATGATTTTTGGAAAGACATTTGAGTTTTTCTTTTTTTTTCTTCACATTTTTCTCCCATTATACTGGAGAGAAGGCATTTCCATATCTCCAAAACTACACAACTTTAGGGGTGAACTGTCGCTTTACCCGTTCTCTCCATTGTTGGGCAGTCGGTGGCTTTACATTTCTCCACAAAATATAGTCATATTTTTTGGGCTCAACAGCAACACCCAAAGTAAATGTATCTGCTTTGTAATCAATATCAGCCGCAGTCCGCCTGAATGTCTCTTCAATTCAGAAGTAAAAATTTGAAACAAGCCCAAAAAATGGTTGGTTATGTTTGCTGATTAACCCACATTCTCTCAAGCATAATTCTGAGGTGTTGCTGTATCTGGCTAATATCAGAGGAGTCCCAAATACTCTGATTCTAGTTTTCTACTCAAACTCCTCCCTGGTAGGACTGCTTGTTCGCGTGTGACTATAAAAGCATGTTTTTCCCCCACATGTATTGTTTTTGACACGTCAAATCTAGAAGTAGACGTTTCCTGATACTGATAAAAACTGCCTGTCGTGCAGTATTGACTTTCTGTATATTTTCTTATGGCAGTAATTTCACTGCTTTGCTAATGGCTCTGTTTGACTTTTCTCTGGATGCTGAGGCCTCGGTAATGCAGAGGTGCATACATGGCCCCGTCTGTAATGACTCCAACAGCCTCTCTCTGTCTCACCGGGTTAACGGCTCAGGCCGGGGCATAAGGATGTCTTTGTAGAGGATGAACATTTTGTCCGTTTGAGCTACAGGAAACCTCTCAACATGCCTTTTTTTTGTGCAAGGGGTCAACCCAGCTTGTCTGTTGTCTGAAAAACTTTAACCAAGGTTTGTTTTTTTTTAGTAGTTGACTTGTAGATATTTTATGCTTTAGCACAAACGGAAAAGCACAAATCTGAGGAGGAGGCAGTGATTTGCCGTGCATGAAGCTCAGGTTGTGTATGACTTTCTGCTCTCTTGTCCTCTGCCAATGTTTCCATCTCAAATTGTCCTCTGACATTCCTCCCATCTGAGCATGAAGTTGCCCTGGGACTTTTCACACCTCTACAGTAGCCAGAGAAACAAAGCCTCTTTCTCGGTCTCATTTCTGTTTCGTAACACTTGTAGAGCCGACCCTCTTCAAATGCTCAATTAAAGATCATCTTGGTGGTAACTGAACTGCTGTGCAGCTTTTCTTTTGAAATCCAAAGGAAAAGGAGGAAAATTTGACCTTCATCACCCCTGAAAAAACAAACTCTTCACACACAAGCCCACCCACTCACTGATTCACTTATCCTATCCTCAACTCTACACATACCAACAAAACCATAATCCAAACATATTTACACTCAGCTTATTTAACGCTACATATTTACTTTGTAGCCCCTGACGCCCTCAGTAAACTCCTTGACCCTGTTTTACATCTTTTCTCTGTCATTATCAAAGACCTATATTATTCTCTCTTACACAGCGGAAAACATGACACAATTACTAAGAAACTAGATCCTGTGTATGAGATATAATCTCAAGTCTTCAGCGTCAATATGTCCTGCGGTATCATCTGAATTCTGACATGCACTTCTGATGTGAGTATTTTGATGCCGCTGTGTTGACTCTGAGTCGTGTGCAGCTTCCTGTCCTGTAGCTGGCTGGAGGTTTGGAGGCTCGGGCCTCCAGCCAGCTTAGCCATCAATGAGGCCTTCAGCCGAGGGCACAAAAGGCAGCTTGTGCGGTCACGGAGGGCGGCAGGCTGCAACCAGTAACAACCGGCCAGGCCCAAACCAGGCACCGGCTGGGCACTAGATGTCAAACAAACTTGTTTATTAAATAGTCCCTGTGTGTTAAAGGCTGTGCCTTCTGGACAGCTTGATTTAATAAGAAGGCAAAAAATAATAACATGATGTTTTCCGTTAGTGTTTGTTTCCACAAGGAGGGGTTTACTGCAGCTTAAAATCTCTGTTATTCTAATTAACATAACTGAAGCCTTGAGCAAAAACATAATTTTTCTCGGCGGGCAGATAGTTTAACTTCAAGGTCTGTGGTTTCCAACTTCTGTTGTCTGATGTAACCCAAACCCCTGAACTCAGAACCATCGACACCGTCTGTCATGTTCCAACTTAACGATTACTTTGATCAGTTTTAACTATTTGTTCATTTTAGATAACTGTTTCAACTCTTTATTCATTACTTTTAGCTAACTGTTTACCCTTTACTTTTAGTTATTAGTTTTAGATAAAACTCTTACGGTTTACCTGTAACATTAATTTTAGCGAACACTATTTTAAGTTTTCATCCATTAGTTTTGAATATTTGACTGCTTGTCCATTACCGTTAGCAAATTATTTCAGCTACTTATCTTACCCTTGCTTTTATTTAACTATTACGTTTTATCCATAAACGTTAATTTTAGCTAGCGTTCAACTTTTCATTAGTTTTAGCAAACTATTTCAACTGTTTTTTAATTACTATTAGCAAAATACTTCAACTAGTTATCTCACTTACCCATAAACATTACTTTTAGCTAATGGTGGTGATTACAACAGTTTATCAGTTACTTTTAGCCAACCATTACAGCTGTTTATCCATTACTCTCTTTTAACCATTTATTCATCACTTTTTGGTTCCTGTTTCAACTTCTCTTCTCATTCTCTTAACCAGTTTTCAAGCACGCTCAACTACAACGCATTATTTTAATGTGTTGAAACTAACTCTGGTACGGCAGCTTGGTTATTGTAAATATACTAAAGATTAAAATCACACTAAATTTTCAATCCTATTTGGCTTTTTAATTTTCTCTTTTTCACGTATACAGTATATAAAGATTTTTATTTAAATTTAATCATAATTTAATATTTTGTAGTAGTGGTTAGTAGAATTCAGTTGTTTTAGTTTGTTTAGTTTACCTCAGGTAATAACAGAAACACCCCCAAGAGTATAAGTGCCCCAAGTTGGGAATCACTGCACTAACTTACATGTTTTAAAGACATGACTCCACATGTCAGGAACCCTTCATCTTTATACATAAGCCCAGACTAATAAAAGCACTGGCACACTGTAGAGAAGGCTGATTTCAGACACTAAAAACACAGAAGGCCATTTGTTGGAACCTCAGGCCTCTTCGGTCAGGATTTCACACCAGCCAGAGAGATGACAAAGCACGCAGACGGGTGTGTGCGAAAAAGCCACCTGGCCCAGCATCGAAACCGCGAGCAACGCAGTCCAAACATGACATCGGTGGTATTGTGTGTCCTTGCTTCACCTGCTGGAACTACCACAAGCGGTGGCAACATTTTCAGTGGTAAAATATTTGCCAAATGACCAGTGAGTTTTGGCTTTTATTCTGAAACGAGGAAAGCGTGATTGTGGTTCCACGTCCAATTACAGAACTAGTGACAAACTCTTCTCTGTATTGCAAGAGAAGAGTTTCTAGATAAAGGAAGATAAAGGAAAGAGTGTGAGTAATTTTCACATTGTGTTGCTTAAGCTTCTTATTTGACACGTCTTGGTTTGTTTCCCATGCTGAGTCAACGGTTGGGGGTGCATGTCACGCTGTCACAGTCACTTGGTGTTGTGGTCAGGATTGGTGGCACTACTTGAAAACATCACCTACTGTGCATGACAACCAAATCATCCCTCACAACAGACAGATAAGAGGCGGCTGCAGAGTGGAGACTCAATGTGCAGCCAAGTAGTCGTCCTTAATAACATTTCTCTTGGCTGTGTTCAAACTCTATAAATGTGAGGTGAATTTTCCATTATTCCATTTGCTTAGATGATCTTAAAAAAAAACTCCTCTGAGGTCCTGCAAACAGGTTTACAGCATTTCCACCTTTAAAACTGTCCAGTCAAAAACGAGAAGAGGACGCTAGATATTTTAAGACAGACAATGCAAGTCACAGCGCCTCAGTGTTAGAAACCCTGACAGTAAGTTTCGTGTCCCATGTAAAAGGTGACAGTTCACAGCTATGTTTTTTTTTTTTTCTTCACAGGACAGGGTCGCCAGCTCGCTGTCGTCCCATTGCCCCCTTGACCTCTACTGTGACCTCTGGGCCTGAGAACTGTTCTGCTGTGTCTAGAGCGTTTTTTTTTTTTTTTTTAAGCTGGTCTGAGTAAAACAGGAACAAAGAACAGACAGAAGTAAGTGAAAGTAACAGTTATTAAGAGACCAGTGAGTATGCTAATCCTCATGTTGAGAAACAGTTGATGTTCCTGCGTGACAAAAAAATGCTCCCAAATGAAGACAGTCATTTAATCTGTACCTGTTTCTTACCACTACCTCCAAAATCTAACCACATTTATGAAATAAACTCCACACCTGTGGATGTTTCACTACCGCAAAACTGATATACTACACAGAATCACTTCAGTTTTATAGCTCGAGTCGGAGGGCAGCAGCAGGTATTCAGTTTCATGTGAACATCGGGCATCATGAAAGCAACTGAGTCATCCTGTTTGTCAAAGAGCAGCTTTCACAGCTCTCAGAGCTTCAACAACTGCATCATTTACATCAGGCTGCAGACTCGCACACACCGGCCTGTGAATGTGTGTGTGTGTGTGTGTGAGTATGGAAAAGAGGGGTAAAATGACACGTATACACACACCTTTGATTTGATGCCGAACAGGAGACCAAACATCAGCCCCATGAATCACATACAGCAAGATAAACAAACGATTATAAGTGTTTAGAATGTAAAAACTACTCCTTCTGAAAAGTTTCACAAGATTAAAGACAGTTATGGTGCAAAAAAGATAAGCAATGATTTAAAATTACAGGCTAGTGACTCATTATTCAATTTGCTGTCACCTAGAAAACTATTTTCAAAGGTGACAGCTCGATGTTCTTGGGATATATCAGACTTTATGTCCCAGCTCTTGCAACATTTCTACTATAACTAGATGCAGGACACACCGTCAAGGTTGCAGACTTGGCACCCAACTCACCACAATGAACTAAAAATATGAATCACACTCAAAAGCAGGTTTACCTGTGTGTACAAAGGCTACCATGAGGCCTAGGAGCACCAGGAGGAAGAATCTGCAGATACTGCTGCTGCTGTGAGGCATGGTGATGGCAGTGGAGGATGAGCGTCAGACAGAGCAAAGAGTCTCCAAAAAACTCCTCGAGTGGTAACTTCAAACGAGTAACTGGCCCTGGGAGAGGAGCAGGAGAAGAGTAAAGGGGAGCGCAGGAGTGGGAGAGGTGCGGGGGGTGAGAGAAGGGGTGGGACTAGGTGTGCACAGGACTGTCTGGACAGTGTGGACTTTGTGAGCACATCATCGCAGGGCACACCCACTCCAAACTCCTCGGGAACATAGCTGGGTGTGAGGGGTAAACACTTGGGAGTCACTGACCTTGGCCAGGTCACATCATGAAAGTCTCCGCTGGACAATTTTACAGCTCTACTCTTAAAGGAAATATAACAGCAAAGAAATCTAAACCTAAAGATGGCAGATCACTGTGTAAAAATAATTAATTATACATAAAATCCCTTTACTCTCACATAGGACAAAACTATTAGCAGCAAAATGGAAAAGTACCCATTATAGAGAATGACTTCTTACTGTATTATATTATTGGATTATTGTTACTGATGTATCAGTCAAGCAGCATTTTCAAGGGACATTCCAGCAATTTAGTATTGCAATTCCAAAAAGTTAAGGGATTCACAACAGACAGATCAGAATAAGAATGGCCAAAGTTGTAGGTGATGAGATAACCCAATCTGTAATATTTCATTTACTGTAATAAATCATTAAATGGCTGTGTTATCTCATCAGCGATTAAGTAAACATGCCAAGTTGAAATACTCACTTCTCTGACAACCCTGACCCAGATAGTAGATAGTACTTGCTATTTGGACTGCGGTATTCATGTACACGCAGTTGTTAAGCTGGGGTAGGCGGTTTATTTTTGGCATAAGCGTAATGTAATTCACACGGTCTGAGAGAAAACCAGAATTCTGCTTCTGCTCTTGGCTGTTTTCAGACTTTTCAGCCTAGCCTGGGACTAGAGATTTGGCCAATCGCAAATCTCACGTCTCATTCATTAGGATTAATATGTTTCCATGTTTGCTCTTCTCGCTAATCTTTTCCGCACGTCTGCTTCACACAAGAATCACATGTCAATAGGTAGAAATTACCAGGAGCTGAACCCACTCTCCTGTGAGAAACTGTCAACTTATTGTGAATTAGAAAGTAATCTGAGGGCCACCCAGCCTTTCAGGGGCCATATTTGACGCACAGGCTGTAAGTTGCGTATCCCTGTCATAAACCATTGATTATGACACAACTCATTGAAGCAGGTTGAGAAAATTACCATTATAGTATCCAGAAAAACACATAGCTCCCCTGTTTACATGTATTTCATAACAGGTAAGTCTTGCCCTGTCCAATATGGAGGCAACATGGACGTAACCAGCATAAGGCATCCAAACACAAATCTTAGCTCACCACTAGATGCCTCTAAATCCTACACACTGGTCTTTTTTTTAGCTCAAGCTTATTTTTGCTCAATTCTTTTGGGAGGAGTGACGAGCTGTGTGTGTGCTTAGATACATACTGTTGTTTTTCATTAGAAGGAATCAATGGGTTTCATGTCCTCTTTGTGGACCGTGACTAATTTTGTGAAATATGCGCTACAACCGTATGGCAAGAGGATGAGCTTGTAACTTCCTGAAAATAGAGACATCACGCTGTTGAAACCCAAAGCTTAGTCTCCAATTTGAACATGAATCCAATTCATGGGAAAAAAAGCATTTTGTCTGTGGCAGACACTGTATAACCGAAACACAAAGTCAGCAGAATACATGCAACCAGATTACCAGAAAAACATCATGCGATACCATTACTCATTTTCAATTTCCTAAATTCTCAGTTTAAGAAGGATTAAAAATGTTCTTTAGCTCGTTGACAGTGTGAATGCTCTGTAAAATGTGATTTACTGTAGTGTGACCGGGTGAATGCATGTGAATCAAATGAATTCTGCACGTTTGTGGGTTTTCTGAATATTTCAGACACAGGTGTGAACAGCCCACACAATCAGACTGTTTTTATTATTTCATACTGCAATAAAAAAGTATGACTCCAGCAGATCATTTTCATATATTATAATACAGATGCAGAATTGAAAGTTTATTCTTTAAACAGCCTAGTATTTTACAAGAAATAGATAACTACTTGGAACTTTTGAACATGTCCTTAAAACAGGACATAAGTGGGCACGAATCCTTGGGCTCTACTTTGCCATCATTATCCATGAACACCCAGCAGAAAACAGGGAGGGTAAAGAGAAGGGGAGGATTAAAGTGTGAGGGGGGGGGACTTTCAATAAATAAAACAAAAACAATGGATATAATCTCTCTAACCTGTCCCATAATACCCCAACCACCCCACCCGTATATCCACACTTAGAAAAATCCCATACAATGGAGGCCAAATTTTAAATTTGTTGTCGAGTGTCTACAACAGGACATGATTTGGGACTGAAGAGCTGATGTCGGACAGACATCAACGCCTCTGCAGACTTTGTCCAGAAACTTTGTTGAGTTTATCGGGTGATTGCTCTCTTGGCTGGTCGGTTGTTTCACTGGCCAGTTTGCTCCAGTCCATTTCTCTGGAGGGTTTTCATCAGATCATAGGTCCCTAAGCAACAGGAAAACACACCACGCCTCAGAGATCACCATTTGTTCATAATTAGGAATTTATGAGGGATTACCAGAGTACGTCTGATAAATGGGAAAAACTGAAAATAAAGATGAAAGTTGTGGAAGCAGTCGCAGGGCCGCAGCAGGGGTTCAGGTAAAACAGCTGCTGTTCAAATCGGATACAGTCAGTGGGGTTTTGCTTGGCTGCAGTCCCTTAAAAGTCCTCCAAAGTCTCAATCTCTCCCATATTCAATCTCTCAGATGATGCATTCACAGAGAATCCTGAAAAGTTAAAAAAAAAAAGAAAAAAAGATCAAATTAGCAACATATAACACATAAATAAAAAGCAGTGACACATTGACAGAGTTTTATTTAGCAGATAAGTGTCTGCTCCCACCTAGAAGGCTGGGGTCTGCGCGGACCATCTTCTGCTTCTTTTTCTTCTTCCCTGAGGTGACGGTCTCAAAGCGCTGCTGCTGGCCACTCGTATGGTTCGACTGGTAGAGTGACGTCGATCCTGTTCCACCCCATACAGAATCCTGGGCAACAGTGAAAATTGGGTTTAAAACGGTTCGGCGTTGGTGAAAAATGCATTCTGTGAAGTTCCAGTCTATAGCTGCATTTCCACTGCAGTCACCCAAGTAATATTTACTTGGGTGGTTATGGGATAAAGGAATCAGTCATAATCTGTGCTCATGTTTACGTCTCCCATTAGCGAGAGTGACACAGATACAGGAAAGGACTAAATGTGCCGTCTCCTTTCTGAACTCTCTGCTCTCTGCTTGTGCCAATAAAGCGCTGATAGTTAAAGAGAGGTAAAGTAGCAGGCTCAAGACAGAATATTGAAGAAAAAGACAATGCTGCCTCCAGACGTTACTGTGCACACAAGAGATGGGGGCAATATGGGCACAATCCTCCACAACAGCAAGTGATATTTATACATTGCATTCCGCGTATGTAGTGTGATACTAAAATAACTCAAAATACCTGATAAATAAAGCTTATTCACATAGAGATGCAAAAAATAATTTAAAAATTTTCTCAGTGATGTGCAACACAAAGTGTTAATATCTTAACTCATGACAGATCATCACATCGCCTGATTTCAGTTTTAAGAAAAGGAAAAAAACGTCATGTTAGCACAAATTCTGTGACGTAGCTTTAACAAGCCAGAACAGTTTGGCCAGAGGATCATACAGAAAGACTTGGCTTTCATCCCCATCAGGAAACAAGAAATGAGCAGTGCAGTGACATCTTCTGGGGCTGATCCAACAGGGTGACGCAAGAAAGACTCACACCAGAAATGTAAATAACATTAGTGTCCATGGATTATGACAGCTATGTGAGATGACTTGCTCTGATTGGTCTAAACATGCCAGGCTGGAATGCCCCAGAGGAAGCACTATTTTTGTGGAGCAAAAGCGACAGATGTCTCTCTTTATGTTCATATTATAAGACTTACATGGCTTTTGCGAGGCAAACTGGGATGAAAACAGTTGGTACAGACATGCTGAGCCTTTACCTCACTGGCACCACTTCAGTCTTGCTCACCTGCTGCTGCTTGAGGGCTTGCTGTTGGTTCTGCGGGGCCTGTTTCTGTTGGTTAGCGTTCTGTTTGGCACGACGTTCCAAGAACTGCTTGGCAAAGTCCTTGGCCTCGGGAGTGTCCCCCAGGTAGGCCCTGACATAGTCATGCACCTCGTACGGAGAGTCCACTTCTTTCAGGAAGGATGCGAATGTAGGAACTGGCATGGAGACAGACGAGAGATTATTTGTGAGTTTGGCTTCAAGAAATGGTCCATCAATAGCTGTGGGTGGTGTGCTTTTGCGGAACATATTTTTAAAGTCTTACCATCCAGATTATTGGCTGTATTGAGGGTGTGCAGAGTTTGCTCACACCATTGCATGAAGGTGTCCTGCTGACTCTTACTGACCCCTTGAAACAACTTTAGCAGCTTCTCCTCCTCTTCTACCTTCTTATTGGCCCGCCCACTCAAAGAGTTACTTTATAAAGTACACAGGATGCGGGAGAAAGACAATGTGAAGTCATTAAGCTCTGCGTATTACTCATATCCTTCATATGGCAAGTCATGCTTTTCATCAGATGTTGTGACTAATTTTAGCACTCTTACTAAGTACCTGAGGTTGGCGTTGCCTTTGTTGTTCTTCTGTGTGTTGCCTTTCCTGGACTGGGCAGGTTGCTGGACAGCCTCTTTCACAGCCTCGTCCCAGAAGCCCATGTTAGAATTGTGGGTGTCGCCCCAGATACTGCTGGAGTCTGAGCCCCAGTTAGTGCAGGAGCTGGTGTTCACAGACCCCCACACTGAGTTACTCAGAGCCGTCTGTGATGAGAGTGAGATACTGTTACTGTCAGAACACCGTAAGTCTCAATTAATTTCATCACTGATTCACCTGCCTATTACCTTCTCAAATAGCCAGTTGTTTAGTTTATAAGATGGCGAAAAAAATACCCATCATAATTTTCTAACACGCATGGTGATGTCTATCATTTGGGTTTTGACATATTAGTCAGACACAACAAGCAAAGATAGACAATTTCCTAACATGTAATACAGAGAAATGATACATTCAACTGAAAAGCATGAACAAGGAAATGTTTTGCATTTGTACTAAAAAAAAGCCAGTTGCTGATTCATTTTCCACCAGGTTATCTAATAATTGTTTCAGTCCTACTTCCTTCTTTCACAAGAGATCATTAGGATGATAAAATTAAAGGGGCAATATAAGAACAATATGGCCTTGATGACATTTGAAGGACCAGTGTGTAGGATTTAGTGGCACCTAGCACTGACGCTGTAGATTGCAAACAGCTGAATACAGCTCACCCCACCCTCCCCTTCCAAACACATAGAACTTACCGACCAGGTCACTCTAAGGTGACCAAAACAACAATTCTTGTATTTTCATGCGATTATACGATAATGACAACATACTTCTATTATATCCCTTTTCTGCCACATTCTGTCAAGGGAGCCCACTAAATCTTCTTAAGAATTTCTGAGGTGAAGCAATTTAGAGCCAATAACATCTTCAAGCAGCCATTCCTAAGACTTCTTAACTGCTTGAAATAATTAAGTTTTTAACATCCAAATGAAGTTAAAACTCAATTGAACAATATTTTGGGGTATTAACATTGAATTTCTTATGTCAAAATGTAGCTTTAATGCAACATGTGAAAGATCCACACCCAGCTCTACACCTCTATGTAGCTGTTATCTCTCAGTATCATATAGGTCACGTACAGTTCTGGTTTGACTGCGGATCTGTTGGTTGACAATCGGGTGTTGTTGTGGCTGCTGCTGCTGCTCTTTTCTCTGTTTCATCTGCTGGGCTTCTTCCCTTTGAATCTCCAGCAAAGATTTGGTAACAGCTGGCTGTTTGGCCACACTACCCCAACCAGACAGCTTGGCCTGGGGCTGCTGAGCCATTTGCAAGGCCTGCTGCTGCTGCAGCTTCAGGAGCTCCTGTTGCTGACGCCGATGCTGTGGGGAGGGAAAGAGATGGCATGAATGAATGGATTTAAAAATTTGGCTAAATGACAAGAATTATTCAAGAAGCTTTATGTAGTTTGATGATATTGCGGGAACTGTTGTCTTCATTGTTCAACACCACTGATGAAAATCTATCTCATGTCACTCTAGCAGGAATCATGTCCACAGATTTAATGCAGAAATGTTATTAACATTTAACATATTTTATGTGTAACACAAAAAAAGACTAAAACAATGCTGGTGATTGAGCGGCCAACACAACCGGTCTGCCCTTATTTAAAAAAAAAAAAGAAGAAAAGAATACAGCACTGCTGCTCGTTGTCCTTACCTCCTCCCGCGCCTGTCGTTCTCTCTCCTCTTCCAGTTTCTGGATCTCGGCCAGTGACAGGGCGTTCTGAGTCTGGTTTATAGCGTTGGCCGACTGCTGGCCCCACTTCGAGGAGGATGGAAGCTGAGGAGAAGGACGAGGTGTTTGGTCAACTTTAAATACATTTTGTACTGTTTATTTCTGATGAATCATCCCCTCTCCATGTGCTTACCTTCATCTGTGCCAGCTGCTGCTGCTGCTGCTGTTGTTGAAGTCTCCTGAGGGCCTCTTGTTGCTGCTGCCTCTGTCTCTGCAGCTCCTGCTGTCTTTGGGCCTCCTGCTCTCTCCTCTTCTGCTCCTCCTCCTGTTGTTGGGCCAGAGCGGCTGCTGCTGCAGCAGCTGCTGCCTCTTCCTCTGCTCGCTTCTCCTCCTCACGCCTCCTCAAGGCTTCAAGTTCCTCCTGCTTTCTGCGCTCCTCTTCCTGGTGAGGTAGAAGATCTCAGAATTTAAGGAGGCATTTTACAAGAAGAAAAGATGAAGTATATCAAGTTTTCATTAGCTTACCTGTTTGCGAAGAAACTCTTCCCGTTTCTTTCTCTCCTCCTCTTCCCTCCGTCTCTCCTCTAATCTACGGAGAGCTTCCTCTTGTGCCAGTCTCTCCTCTTCCTCTTTTTGCCTACGCTGTGCCTCTTCTTGCTCCCGCTGCCGTCTTAATGCCTCCTCCTGAAGTTTTACAACACTGGGTCAGTCTCATGGTCATCAGAGAAAAGTGACTCACAAAGAAACAGTACCCCAAAGGCTTTAAGTGCTTCAGATCCATTATTGTTCAAATGCTCCACCTGTTTTTGCCGTGCCAGCTCCTCTTCTTCTAAGCGTTTGCGTTCCTCCTCCTGTCGAGCCCTCAGGGCCTCCTCCAACCGTTTCCTCTCTTCTTCCTCCCTTTTGGCTCTCATTTCTGCCTCACGCCGCTCCAGCTCCAACTGTGACGAGAAAATAAAAATACACTCATGGGTTTATCTGCAGAGAAGGAAGAGTAGAGCGTATTTCTGACTATTTGTGAACACACACACTTGTTCAAAAGCTTGACTTGGTACAGTCAGATGGTTGAGAGGATTACTCTATTTTTCAATGAGCTTTTATGCTTTTGGGTTGTAGAAAGTCCTCTTGGCAAATAGATGTTATTTTGTATGAAGGGTTTTCAAAAAAGTATTTTTTTTGTATGTGGAGAACAAAATGCTGTACAATGGTTCAACTAGGTTGACAAATGAAAAGGCAAATAGAGACAGACACCTATGAGCAACAGTAGTTAAATAATATAACATATTATCAGTTAGGGGTAAAAGAAGTCGGAAGCTTAGCATCAAAATCTGTGCAGATTTAAATAAGAATACATTTCTGTTCCAGTGTAAAGTGCACCGTAATGCCAGTAACAAGTTATTTTCAAAACCTTTACAGTAGAAATAAAACTAACGAGTACACCGCAGAAGGGGGCTGGGGGGCTACAACAGTTTTCTCCCCCATCATGGACACTGTAGGAACATCCACTAAAATAACAGGCATTATTGAAGGAAAGATTAAAAAAAACCCATAAATGTAACAGCACAAACTTTTGAACAGTACTGTATATCTTAACATCATAGATCCACCAGTTTTGGTTTAATATTTCAGACTATTTTCGTGCAATCAATTTTATCTTACAAATCTTTTGACCCATTGTGTCAAAAGATAAGACCCATCTTACACACATAAGAAAGTTGGTATAGTAAGAGAGTGCATTTTCAGCCTTTGAAAACACTCAGATATGATGCTGCTGTATTCAAGACTATTTGAGGCCTTGACTTCAGATGGGACTTCCCAACAATTGTGACTTTTTCAAAACTAATTTTATACTGATGACAGAAACAGAAAGGTGAGTGTTTACCTTTGCAGTCTTTGACTTCTCTAACTGTTGCATCTGTTCGATGGTTGGAGCCTGTGCCATGGAGTCTATCGGTAAATCCCACACACTGCTGCCATCCCACGCTGTTGAGAGGAATACAATATGATGCACTACATTAGATTTTTTCCCTTATATAAATGTTGGAGAGTTACTGTTTATATTGAAGGGAGAAACCTACTGCTTGGAGCAGCTTGTTGGAGGTTTGGTGTGCAGGAAGCCTGAGAGGACGGGTTCTGCATTTCCCACACAGAACCAGAATCTGGTACAGACAGGGAGCGGGTAACAGGAGGTAGGAGGTTCTCAGATGCTCTACAAAAAGAAAATAACATTAATAAATGTCATGATTTCTTGGTGTCAATGCAGGGTCAAGAGCACAGCCACAGATGTATTTAAAAGTACAGAGATGTGATTATGCAATAGCGTATGCTTGTGTTATCACCTTATCTTGAGAGCCTGGTATTGCTGTAGAAGCAGATTGATCTGCTGCTGATGTTGCTGCTGCTGTTGAAGAGGAGCTGAGCTCAGAGCTGCAGCTTTCTGCTGGGCCAGAGCCTGAGCATACTGCTGCCTAAACGATTGAAGACAAATAGACGGAGAAATCAGAGAAAAACAGGAAAAAGGAGTTAACGTGAATCAATTAGATGATGAATTAAGTACAATGCATGTTAGATGTTTATTTCCTGCATGTAATAATGTGACTTAAAGTTTGATGTATATTTTATTAGGTGTTGTGGAAAGATATTTTGATTCTGAAGCACAGATGTACTCTAACCTATTCTTGTATAAAGTCTATCAAGTGAGGTAGTTAGTGTGTATTTTTTAATCATGACACATGATCAATCATGCTGAAAATGCAAATAAATTTAAGTGTCCGATCTGAAGGGGGCATACCTGAGGAGGTATTGATATTGGAGCTGCTGTAACTGGTAAAGATTGAGAGCAGTGAGCTCTTGCTGCCTCTTCAGCCTCTCTTGGTCACCATCCCCCTGCATTGCATAAGAAGACACAATCAGAATAAGTCACAGCAGTCAAACATGACCTTGAGAAAAGAAGATGATTTCTGGGCCAAAATCCTTATGGTGGTGTAGCAAAAAAGACTGCTGTTCACTCGATCTCAAGCAGTCTGATAAAGCTTAGGCAGCATACAGTTGTGCAAAACAAAATAAAGACCTTTCCATATTTAACCAACGCTGCATTTGCCACTAAAGGTGCCTGTACTCAATTTCAACTTCAATTATGCAGTGGATCATGTTGTGTTTTTTCATTTATACTTGACAAAGATCAATCTCTAAATATTTCTTTTAACTTTGACATCAAAGTCAGCTGGTCACCAAGTAACCAAATAAAAAACCCATCCATTATCATCACATCGATGTTGGAATACAAAAACAATTTTAAACAGTACATTAAATAATTACAATGGAAATTTTTCCCTCGTTGAGAATTCTTTCAATGATTCTCGTTCCTGCAGTATTTTAAATGTCTTGCATCTTGATAATGACCAAATGAGATTTAAGACACTTTCGTTTACACTTAATCGCATATATGCATCTTGGTGAACCTGATCACAAGTCTGATTGCAATCCATTCTGGTTTGGTGGAGGTGATGTGAGCCTTCCTGCAGTCCATAAGTGGGTGGAAATGCATCTGACGTGGTTTGGTAACAGCAAAATAATTAGAAGAATGCACACTATTCATGTGTTAGGTTGTTATTGCTGAAACTGAATTCTTAGATTGTACTTATGAATTAGGAGTGAGACAATTTTTATCATGTTTGTGACTCAGTCTGCTTCCTCACCGAAAAAGATTAATGTTCTCACAGCCATACAGATAGTTGAGCGGTTGGACTGATCAGATAAACACACACAACTAATTTCAGGGTCACTAGTGTAACCTAAGCTGTTGCTATCAGAGAAGACAGGCCATGCATGTGTTAAGAATATCATATAGCGCATAGCTACTTCAACACACCGTTTACTGTAATTGTAACAGCATGGGAAAAATAGATTTCATATGCATTTACACCTTTTCAACATCCTGCTAGTACAAGGATAAACATGTTTCTTAGAGATCAGATAGCTTTCCAATCCACCCAATGTGCATGAAGTGACTCAATATAAATGGGGTCATAGTTGCCTCGAGTCAGACTTTCTCAAGTCTGGTGATTTCATATCAAGATAGAAAGAACACACATTTTTATGACTTCTATGATGATCTGCAGGAAAGAGGAAAAAATCTCAAATACTACACAAAAAAAATCTCCACAAAATCTATCAAATCATGGAGAAGAAGGGTTTTCAAATACTTCATAACTTATACATTAAGGATTCATCTGGAACAACTGGTAAATAGAGTGGGAACACCACACCACCTAGAGGTCATAGCTAGTATTGGCAGCTTGTGCTAATTGCAAAACAAACCTTTGTAGATAAGGAATAAAATGGGTCACATTTAGCCAACACATACCTGTAGAGGCGGAGGTGCGGGGCCTGGAGTGAACGGTACCCTCCCCCATATCTTCATGATCTCTCCAAGTGGTTGAAAAACTTCATCACATCCTCTTTTGACTAAGAGAGACATTGTGAAGTAACCAGCCTGGAACCACTCAGTCATCTCCTGGTTACTGAATGGACCTGAGAGAACACAAAGGAGAGCAGAGGACGTTCAGGGACAATACTGGCACAGTTTTAAAAACAAGGGCACAGTATGTAAGTCACATTTTGAGCATACAAAACCACTTCCAATCTCACCTTGTATCTCCCCTTGGGGGTCTTTGTAGAACCACTTGAGAGCAGCCTCGTGGGTAAGCGGCAAGCCTGCAGGTTTAGGCTTCTCTGAAGTCTTTGCTGTAAGCCTGTCGTCATCCGCCACACCATCCTGTAGGTATGCTACCATCTTTTCTGCCTCCTAGAGAAGGGCGGGAGCAAAGATAAAGAGAATTTTAAAAAGATATTACATTACTCATAATCCATAATCCATCCAAAAGCAATACAAGCCAACATAACAGGGCTGCCTCCTCTTCACCAATTAGTGAACTAATAGGTTGTTGGCTTTTTACTGGACAGAAATTTCGTTGCAAGTTGTTTTTATGGTCCTAAATTCTAAATGAAGTATCATTTATCAATTATTTACAAATGGTTCATGTGAAGGGTAGTTGAATAATATCCACTATGGTACTACCCAATAGGATATAATATCTATAACATGCTTAAAAATACATCTTATGACTTGGTGGTGGAATTACAATTAAAGTGCTTCTGTTTTCCTTCTTTAAGAAAATAAGTAGTCATCAATATGCTGTTACATCCCTAATTCTAACAATAAAAAACAGCATCATATCACAGATTCATACGTCTAAGAAGACAGACAGTAGGAAGCAATTACAAATTCAAATTCACATGACAGATGTTCATGTTAAAAATTTACTAATTTACCTGCTCAAAGTGTTTCAGTCCCTCGTCTTCATCTGTTTCATGTGGCACAGTGGTGGGCCTGCCAATAGGTGCCAATATACTTGAAGGAAAGGGCAAAGGATTGTTCATCGCCACAGGAACCTCCATGGGCTTTTGCTGCGGTAGCTGGACAGTGGGCGATGGAGCGGATACTTCTGCACAGACCAATAACAGACATGAGGAGGTTTTCCAGGTGGAGGCAAAATTAAGTCTTATTTTTAGTGAAATTAAAGACCCAAGCCCCACCTGCAAGAGTGGTAGAGATGTGAGTCATGGGTAGGGACTCGAGCATGCTGTTGGACATGGGGATGTGCAGGGGGACTTTGCAGGGCTCTGGCGGGAGATCCAGGGGCGGCTGTCGTTCAGCTGGCCTCTCGGGCTCTTCTACTCTATTGGGCTGGCTCTGGGACAGAGACTGGGCAGTAACCTGTGGCTCTGAGACTGGGGGAGCAACAGGTGAAACCACAGGCGGAGCCTCTTCTGACACTCTTGCCAACTCTGAATAAAACAAAGAAAAATAACGTCAAAGACATAAGATAGCATTACAGCATTACAGCCATTATAACTACAACAATTTTAAAAAAGGAAAGTTTTCATCATCATTGATGTTGCAGTAATTGGCTGAAGCCATTGTTCTAAGCAGAAAACCAGTGGATTGTCTACTCCGAGTAGGAAATGAGTCCTTATCCCAAGTGAGGGAGTTCAAATATCTCGGGGGGCTTGTTCTCGAGTGAGGGGACAATGGAGTGTGAGATGGGCGGGAGAATCAGAGCAGCGGGAGTGGAACTGCTTTCACACCATTGGGACAAAAAGAGAGCGTAGCCAGAACGCAAAGCTCTTGATCTACCGGTCAATCTTTGTTCCTACTCTCACCTATGGTCATGAAGGGTAAGTCGTGACCGAAAGAACGAGATCGCGGATACAATCAGCAATGGGTTTTCTCAGGAGGGTGGCTGGCATCTCCCTTAGGGACAGGGTGAGAAGCTCAGTCATCTGTGAGAAACTCGGAGTAGAGCTGCTGCTCCTTTGGGTAGAAGGGAGCCAGTTGCTTGATTTCGGGTAAGTGCTTGAAGATGGATGGACCTCTTTGATTGATTTGAAACTGTCACAATTCAATTCTGATTTTATCATGGTGGTTGGTGAAAGTAGTCTTTGTGTGGGAGATATGTGCCACCGGTTAGTTTGCTATGTTCAGTGCGCTAAGTGCAATAAATAAAATAAGGTCACAAAGTGTCAACAAAGGAATATTTTTTACACCTATTGTAACAGGAAAAAATACAACCGTACACTTTTTGAATAAAAGGTCCTTTCTTTTACAGAACTAAAACGAGTTTAACTGCTTTATTAATTCATCATAAAACACATTTCAAACTAATATAAAACTCACCAAAACTGTCTCTTAGTCTTTCCACTGTTCCAAAAATCACCAGCTCTGGTGTGGCTGAAATAAATCCTAAATCGCTGCTTTACGTGTAGAAATATTCTGACTCTATGCAGTTGTACTTTATATCAACATTTATATCACATTTCAAATGACAGTCACATTCAAACTGCAGATACATTTGTGAAAATTCCAGGCCTCTTTGCATGTCTTGCAAGTATGGCGTTTGTATGATTATTTAATGTGTCAAAATGAAAAAAAACATGAGGACATTTTCTCATGTTGCAACTCACAGCTTATATATTCTAAAAAGAAAGTCAATGAGCTTAGGTGTTTCAAAGCAAGACACTAAATGGGGCTCATATGAGCGTAGAATTCCAATTCTCAATTTGACTTCCTATCCATGTCTGTCAAAAAAACATTAAAGATAACAAAAATGAAAAACCAGCACCAAACTATGGAAATGACTGACCTTTTCGTTCAGCCTCTCTCTTGGCTTCTGTTTCAGTTTCTTTGGTCTCCTTGGGCTGACTGTCCTCTTCCTCCAGACCCTCTTCGCACTCTTCCAAGGGTTTGAATTCGAGCTCTGCCTCCTCCAGAATTGGCTCTTTAGAGGCCTTCTGAATACATATTAAAAAACACAATTACAGTAATATACAATTATATAAATAAATGACAGGTTAATTCTTCATTTGTACTTCATTGGGTTAATCAAAATACTTTTAAGGTCTCATCTTACTTTAAGTGAAAGAAAAGCCCCTGATGAGTCGAAGGTGCCCGCCTCCTCATCTGCATCCTCCAGGCACCATTCTGGGAGGCTGTCCCTCTCGTCCTCCAGGCTGCCGCTGCCTGACCGTGGCCTCCTGTAGCCACGCTCATCTTCTCTTGCATCGAACGGGAAACGGCGGCGCTGATCTGGGTGTTCCCGCCACCCTGCTGAACGAGGCCCGTCTGGGGAAAATGGGGAAAAGAAGTCAGCTTTGTACAGCCAATCTTAATCACATAATGTACCTTAGCATCTTCAAGATGGACAGCTTTTGGGAACCAGTGAGCATGTGCATTAAGATACACAGTTCAAAAACATAGGACAGTGAAGAAAGAAGACTTCAGTGCACTACTGAATTGCTACTCTTACATAAAACGTGTCCTTTTTTTGTTATCTGTTAAATGTAATATCATTCTGATAACCAAACTGACAACACAGCCACTATATATAGAGAAAAAAGGGGAGTACCCCTTAATTCAAGCACGTTATATGGTAAAAAATATATATTTTCCTGTGCACTACAATTAAAAAGCAAATTCACACAACAGATTACACACTGTAACACACTAATGTACCTCATATTCTGAAATGGGCCATAAAAAAATCTGGCAGAACTCCACAAGCACATTTATCAAAGATAATTTATCAAAGATAAATGTTTTGGTAACGTGGTCAGTGCAGTGCCCACCTGGGCTTGGGGGACACCACCGGTCGCCGTCCCGTCGAGAACCTGCCAGGCGCCAACCCCCCTCATCATCCTCACCATTCTGATCATCACGAGAAGAACGCCAGTTCTCACTCTCTGCACGCGTGAAGTCGTGCTTCCTTGGTAGGCCTGTCCCACCATCCTCATAGTTGCCTCGGACTGCAAAGAGTAGTGGTTTGGGTGATTGTTAAAGGTGGAGTTATCATCATCATCATATGGATACTTGACATAAAGCTCACGCAATAAAGTCAGTCAATTATAAAAACTGAAGGGAAAAAAAACAACACTTATGCTACTAAAGAATTCCAAACTTCCTGTAGGTCAATTATTAAACTAGTACGAAAAGGCAGACTTACTGTGATTCATCTGAAAATGTCCTGGAGCAGCATCGACTAGGGTGACAGAGAGCAACAAGTAGATAAGCCAGTGTATTTGCCTATGAGTACATCATGTATTGATTACCTGAGTAATGAAATTTAACACCAACCTGGGTCTTTTCGACCTGGCTTTTCAAACCTTCTGTCTCCCCTGATGAAAACACAAAACCACACATTATGTAAACTCATAGTAAAAGGATGTTTAATTCCTGTCTGAACGTCTGTCCACGGTCAAAGAGGGAAGCTTTTCACAACAAAACTTGGCACCAAAAATGGGTAGTTTCATACCTTTCCTCCCAGCTTTGGGAGCGGTGCATCTCCCTCCCTCCACGACCAAAACCTTCCACATCATCAAAACTTCTTTGGTAAAACCCTCCATCTCCTCTACCCCGGCCTGAAAACAATCACAGGTTCACATGACCTAAAGAGTACTAGTTGCTTATGATAACTGTTAAGCATTAGATAGGATATTTAACTTTGTGATCAAAGGACCATGTGATTCAAATGTCAGCAGATGGTTGTGCAAAACCATTAGATTTTCACAGGAAAATCTATACCCACTCTATGCAGGTATTAGTCACTGGTGCTCAGGTGAATAAGCTGGATAAATTTTAATAGTTTATATATCCTTTACCAAACACACAGACACAGGCATAACTGAACTATCATCAATTGCACAAATCTGCTGAATCATGATGCTGCACTTCATTTTTTCATCCAGACAGTGTACAATAAACAAACTCTTGTGTTTTTTATTAAATTCATCTGTACTCTCCACACACAATATTGTGTGCTACTGCTGACATCTGATTTTCTTTCTTTTTTTTTTTTCTTTTTTTTACCTTGGACTACTTTTAATAAAACACTCTATATGACATGACTTTCAACCAAACCTGAATTTAGGAGGTTCAGGAAAAGTTCACACAGTTCATTTGAAGCACACAGAGGCCAGTGTTGCTATATACCAAACTTCTGTAAACACTTGACCATTGAAGTAGCAACTGACCAACAGGGACTCTAAATAGCACTTAGTGTAAAATATAGTATGCAGCATTAAGCGACTGGAGGATGTGTATATGGGTTTGAGTCTGAGTATGCTACTAGCATCCCTACTTCAAACAGGGTTTTCTGTGTTTGAGGCACATTAATTTCAAGTCCAAGCAGTTGGGAAAGCGTATGCTGAGTAAGTCCAACACCGACAGAGCGCCAATATTACACCCATTGTCTCAAGCTGTGGGCACATTGGTTAGATTCTTCAAAGGCATCTTAAATGTATGCAGTTGTTAAGACTTGTGTAACTGCATAGACAGAAAAGCTAATTAGCTAAAATAAAGTTCACTTAAAAATGAAATCTACTATACTGCCTCCCTGGCGTAAACTCCACCTGCAGCTACTTATCCTTGAAATAAGAAAGGAAACGTGACACATTCATGTATGATCTTAGTTCAATACTTACCTCTACCCCTTGAGGTACTTCGGCCCCTTGGTGCCCCTGCTATCGGCCCGCCTCCTCGCCCTGTCAGCCGAAGTACAGCTGCACTGTTTACAGACATGGAAAAATTTCTCTGCAAATAAAAAAAAAGGGGGGAGGGGAACAAGTGGGACAAACAGCAGGCTCTCAGCTTTCTTCTTTGCACTTGCTCTGTATTTGGTAACTTAATTGGCAAACACTGCAAAATCCAAGAAATGACAATATAAAGTCAACAAGCCTGAGGTCAAAACGACATTTATTTTGATGTCAGAGAAGTCAGAAACTGTTTCTGCTGTTACAATTTCTCACCAAGATATAGATTGGACATTATAACAAGTACTCCTACCTGTTCTTCCTCTGTAAAAGACACAAGTGCCAGAGGCGGCAGGGGCTCCTCTTGCAATATAGGCAGGAACTCCTTGTCGTGTAGGTCTATAGGGATCTGGAGGAGAGAAATAAACAATCGCAAGCGTCACCGTTAAGATGCACAAGCCTTTGAAAGAATCACATCCAATAAGAAAGATTAAACTAATCTCAGCAGTAATAAAATTTGTATGCAAATCATGCTGACTGCAGATCTGCGTCAACATTACAGGTCTACCCACCTTGTTATCCTTTACATAAAGTGCTAACATTTCTTCTCTCCCGTAGCGATAGTCTGCAAGTTTATACTTTGGCAATGCAGGTGAGAGGGGTGGAGAGGCAACCGTGCAGCCGCTTCCACCACCACCGCTGCCGCTGCCACCACCTCCAGACAGGGCACGGAGCCTGTGGAGAGATAAAGAGTAATAAAAAGCAGAAGGGACAGAGGAAGGGGAGACAACACTAAAGCTGAGGTGGCAAATGGCATGTCTAAACATGTATGGAGCTTCACTTGGCCACAACAGAAAACCAGTTTCACAACCTAGGAATCATTTCTCTCAGACAAATCATGCATTTGTGCCAGTTCATTTACCATTCTGGTCCAAAGTTAAGTGTCTGGGTTTCGGCCATTCTTCCTTGAAGTTCTACAAATATGAAAAGGGAGAAAAAGGGTTATTACCACTCCGTAAATAGCATCATCGTATATCTGTGTTACTGTTGAAAACCAAACTAAATGAAAGAAAGTATCATATAAAAAAGTTTAGTATATTATGCATCATCACTGTGTTGTTGGTTATTTCACCCAACCAAGTTTAGTGGTATACAACTTCAGTACTGTTTATGTACTAGTAGTGCAATGGTTAGATGTATTAATTGTACCTCAAAAATACTTTTGTGTATGATTTGACTAGGACAATTAGATTAAGCTATTGCAGTTACTTAAGGGTGGGAACTACTGCCAGTCAGATCGAATCCATCTGAAGTTGCTTACACTCAGCCATCCATACCAAAACTCAAGAAGTATCCTTGTTTAGAACATCTGTTACATTTCACCATCCAGCTGGTTCAGTTGTAATGAACACAGAGCCGATTAATTCAAGTAATCATAATGTCAAGATCATAATATCAAGGGTTGGCTTTTAAATTTCTGATTATTGATTTTTCTGAATCAACTATTCATCTTTCGAGAGAGGATTGCAGCGCATCTAAAAGTAATTACTTCTCCAACCCCTGCAATTGTTAGGCCTATATGTTGCATGAATCAACAATACAACAGCAGTGATGTTCAGCTCCCAATGTCTGCTTTTGAGGATTCAGTATCTGTTCATTTACAAGGGCTGAATAATTAATCAAAATACCAGTATGGCCTACTGCAATTTTCATACTGGAGGAGGCACTTTTTTATTAAAAGGGAAATTGTATGTAAAGGAACATTTTAAATTAAATGTTGTTGTGCCGCAGAGATGTCATTGCCCACATCATAATGTACAGACTTAAGAAAATGTCTTTATTTGGTACAGATTACTGCAAAAATCTATCTATAATCAAGCATTTTTCAATGAAAACAATAGTGTCAAAAATATAATTACCCCTAATACTGCAAATCATACAGCAATAGCAGCATCAATCAAAATAATCACAATGAGCTATTTTTTCAAAATCGCTCAGCCTTACTGTTCAGTGTATTGAATCATTATCAATTACTCTATGTAGAAATTAGGACACCTAAAACTAATGTGTTTTCTTATCCACAGCACATGTGAAATCAATTTTTATCTGCAAATATATTACCTAACCTGTCGTTTTGCCGTAGCAGTTAAAGTAAATGTTTCATTTCACCGAGGCAATTCATTTCCCGAAGCATAAGTCAATAGAATCTGGAAAAATACTTAGGGTTTTGTCACCCACTTTAATGCATTTCCAACTCCTCGGGATATACTATGGCTCATCCCACCAGCACACAAGCAGTGTACAATTTCAATCTGCTAAAGCTATTTTGGGAGGTCTCCCAGCCTGCAAGGAGGGTATGTCAGACAGACACCTGTAATTGACAACTTGGAGGGTGCCTTAATCTCACCAAATACAAATAAATAATCATGTTTTGCCAACAAAGGTAGGTATCGGTTTACGTGAATGTCTCCACTATAATGACGTTCCCTCACACGTGAAGGCAAAGATTTATTACGAAGCAAGACTTCCTCAAATATCGGGCACAAAAGGCGACAGTAGACCCACAATACCACTGACCATATGGGAGCCAGGATAAGCCACGTGTAAGTTAGTAGTTAACGCAATAACTACAGCAACTCAACCGAAGTTAGTGACATATTTGTGGCAACAATTATGCACGCTTCACACATTAATCATGTCTTCACAAAGTGAAAACTGAAAGACAGGCTGGGTTTACATGACGTTATGACTCGTTTGACATGGTTTACGATTTACAGCCTAATCTATTCACAACAACACAACTTTTATCAGTTGATCGTGTCAGACTCGGGTGTTAACTTGATAAGGGAGAAACGGCTTAAGTCAGCGGAAAAATGACTGACCATTATGTTCTTGCAGAGTTGTCCAGATAGTTAACTGTTACCTTGTGCAAAACGTTGATTCCACCGAGTTATATTAACGCTAATCTTACAGGAAACCACAGGTAGCTAACGTTACCTAACGTTTATCAGACAGGACCTCGTGTATTCATAGATCACACTAAAGTTAACGTCAATTACGATACTGAATAATGTTAACAGTCGGGTTGTAATGTTCACTTCGAGCCGGGATGGTCACTCGGGAAGGTTGAGTGGAAATCAAAAACGGTTACCAACATTACGTTAGGTTAAGTTAGCTAACGTAGCAAGCTAGCTTAACGGCAACGAGCCTTATAAACAACATGGATAATTGGAGTAATCCAGGCACACTGGCATCTGACATTAGACAATACTTTTCCTAACGGTTAACTCGAAGGTTGACAGAAAAGTTATAGTTATGTTGAAAGCTGGCAGACGAGTTCTAGCTAGTTAAAGCCCCACTTGCTACATGCTGGTGCCACACGCTAGCCAACACTGGCTATGCTAGCGCTATAGCTAGCTAGCTAGCTAGCTGACTGCAGCGTTGTAGCCCATCGTACACAATGTAAGCCTACCATGCGTCAAGATATAGCTACACATATATTGACACTATTTGAAAAGACGTGTTAACATATATTCTTCTAAATGTCAAATGTAACATCGCTCTGGCGTAAGTTAATCCCTATCTTTAACACTTGTAGCTAGCACGCTAACAGGTTGGCTAAGTAACTAAGCTAGCTGCCTGCGGCCTTCGAGCAGCCAGGCTCCACAACAACATTTCCTTGTCAGCCCGTCCCGCAGCTCACACGGCCCAACACGCACCCACGGACAGTAGAGCCCGGTGCTGCGAGGCCAAGTAAACATGGTGGTTTAACAACAGTCCCACAGGCATCCCAGCTCGTCAGGATCTGGCTGTCTGACATGGCACTTTACTCAAATGTACGATTTTTCCTTGTTAGTGTATGAAACTTTGGCTGTCTTACCTCTGCTTGTTCTGACAGCACAAGGTTTGTATGCGAGTTGTGTGGCTCTCTCTGGGCTCTCTCTCTCTCCCTTCGTTTTCCACAAGATGGCTGAGTGTGGGTCACATGACAACAGATAAAACCCGTATGCCGTACAAAGATTTGCTGACTAGTACGTATTCTCAAACAACGAGCTGAATATTAGCACCGTATTTATCGCTCTCGTGTTATATGCGCCTGCTGTACACAGTACATTCAGTCCTATCACCCACGTCACATTAAATAATGTTTAAATAAATCGGTTATTACTTTGTTTTTACACATCAGAAGTATTTAGGAGGGTTATAACACGGACAAACCCCCACAGTAATGTAAGATACTCATATGCACCCTCTGAATGTGATATAACGTATTAAATGGCTCAACAATAACTGTATAGACAGTAGTAGTGGATTACATGTAACGGGATCATGTAATCTGATTACAAAAATAACTAACTGTAATTAACCCAGATTACGTTCTTTGTTTACAGAGAAACAATATTTTTGTTGTATCCAAAAGTATTCAGATTAGATTACATTTTATAATCCAATCTATTAAATTACGAATTAGCCTACAAAAACTTCCATGTAATTTGTATTCAGTAATGTAATTCATAAGGTATTTTCACATGTAATTATGTAATAATCAGGATCCAAATAGGTAACTGTATTCCTTTGCAGTTACAGGAAAAAGAAAAAGACATAATCTGATTACACATACATTTAGTAAAAATGGGGATTACTTACCAGGACTGCTATGTGCAGTGCACCAACAATTCATGCACCACTCTGGTCTCAGTGAAACCATAGCCAGTAATACGGTCTATTTATTATCATGGCCTCTAATGGAAAAAATGCTTCACTTGGTGGATATTTCAGCATTATTTTGTCTTTAAATCAGAAAGGAGGAACAACGGTACAATGAGCTCTGCCTACAGCTGTTAAAATGCTGTCGTCATCCAAAACAGGACATCTAATTAAAAAAAAAACTTTTACAGATCAGACAAACTGATAAATGTTTGCTATGCAGAAATTTGAGTGTCAAATATAAATAGCTACTTAACAAAGTATATTTAAATGTCAGCCACAGCTATTAATCTAAATGGGTATCTGCACATAACCAAGGTAGAAATATCTGTACTATTTATAAATTTAACAATCATAAAACATTATATTAAACTAAATATTTTTAACTTTTGAGGTAATCCAAAAGTAACTCAAAGTAATCTAATTACATTACTTTCATATTGTGATACATAATTCTGTACTGTATACAATCGTTCCTATTAAATACCTTTTGCGTATTTGTTAGAGCAGGGGCTCTCAGATTTTTTTAAAGTCAAGGTCTCCCACAATAGATTAGATCATGGGCCACCAATTTGAGAGAATTTCTCTAGAGGAATCCACTGTGAGTATTGTTTGAGTTTTAATCTTGAAGGTAATAAAATCTTCACAGTTCATCTATGATAAAACCGGGATCACTGTAAATTACTAGCAATGAAAACAGTCAAAATCATTTCTTCCCTTGTTATGAATAAAAAAAAAAGTGATAAAAGTAAAAATATTCTAGTCCTCTTTTTACTGGGGAACCACTGTATTAGTGCCTCCCACAGTATAAACTTGAGTAAAAGTACTTGCAATTAGTTTAAGTATGTTTTCATGCTAGTACTTGAATGCAGGACTTTTACTTGTAACTGAGTATTTATACTCTGTGACATCAGTACCTTTATTTTAATAAAAGATCTCAGTACAAGTTCCACCTCTGCTCCTAATTTACAGCCTGTGCTTACTTGTTTAGGTAACATAGCTGCTAACTAACTGACGAGCTAACCAGGCAGCAGTGTGCGCGCCGATTCGCGCTGTGGTCACAACAAGTGGCCGCAGCTCGACCCTACGGAACAAACCAATGCTTTAAGCTAGGTATGTGATTGTACTATTACTGAATAGCCATTTTCCAAACAGTTAGTAATCAATAAATAAATTACGTTGTTGCTTTCAAGTCACACCGTCTCTAGCTAGCTAACATTACATGCTAATAATTAGCTAGCTAACAGTATCGCAAATTTAACGCTAGCTAGCATGAGGACTGGCAAATGTAAGGGTACTTAATTTTGACACACTTACTAATAGATATGTAAACATTCACATCAGCCTTTATTCATTTAGTGTATTTCGTCTTGTTGGAGATTATTTTTAATTTAAAATGTTAAACTAAAGTCTAACATTAGCTACTGTGAAGTGACACTTTTTGTAATGTTATAAACTCAGTTCAGAATGACGGGACATTGTCGAGGGTCTTGGTGACATAAGTTTGAGGTCTGTGTTCGTGGATACGTCATAATGGGAGGTTTGTGAACATTTGTTTTGAAAATATTCTTGAAAATACTGAAAATTTCGGACAGTCGGAAATCTTCTGTTGTCTTACGGCAATTATTTGCATGGCGGCTCGTTGGTCTAGGGGTATGATTCTCGCTTAGGGTGCGAGAGGTCCCGGGTTCAAATCCCGGACGAGCCCTCCTTTTTGTCTTAGTTGTTGCCCCTTTCTCTCACTGAATTTCCTCTGTCCTTACCTCTACGTGTGGAACGAGCAGTGTCATTGTCTACATCTGAAAAAATTCAAATGAATGATTTAAGCATTTCCGCTTCCCACAGCATCTCTCTGATATGGACTATGTTGTATGTTTGTTCATTTAGAGGAATGTGAAGGAAAAGCAAGCAAACATACAGTATGAAGTTTTTGCAAAAGTACAGCAAACAAAACTATGATGTCGAAGAAATAAAAAAAATGGGAAGATCAGATTCACACAGAAATCTTTTTTTTAATTGATTGTGTTTTTTAATAACGTGTCTATAATTTGATACAGTTTAATTTGGATATTCGCCTTTTGCAAATGTGCTAGTGCTGTGTCGTAATTAATAGCAGCAAAGTCAGCATTTCTAGTAAACAGTTCACAGGACCAGTGACCAAGTAATGATACTTGGTGTTTGTCAGATAGTGTAAAATTCTCTCATTTCAACAGAAGACATTCAGCTAAGAAAGAAATGTATTTTATTATCATAATTAAATAGGATCAGTAGTAGTACAAAGACTAAATGACTAAAAAGACTGACCCCGACGTGATTTGAACACGCAACCTTCTGATCTGGAGTCAGACGCGCTACCGTTGCGCCACGAGGTCTGAAGAGCATGGTAGCAGTTAGGATTTATGACTGTGACACATCTAGCATCTGCACAGGTTATCCTGAGTGGATACACGTAAAAACACCAAATCATATATAATTAGTGATACATGGAAGCCCACATTATTGGACTGTGATTGTCTAGGGGCCAGTATTTATTTAATTTTATTTCATTTTAAAAGTATTTTAAAACGTTTAATCTCTATCAGAATTATCCAAAATTTTGTAATCCCCTTTAGCTATCCCATATAAAACTGATCTTGCAGCTTTTGTCCTGGTTTTTTCAAAGAATTTTAAGATAGCATAAATCTGCTATTGATGCCACAAGATCAGGATTACAGAATATAGAGTTGCAGTCTTCCGTGTGTTGGTCAAAGTAACTTTTCATCTGAAAACACAGCTGTTTTGTCAGGGTACTACATCAGAATACCGTAAGTAGTAGTTCATTAGAGTGTCTCTCTTCAACCATTTCGCTGATTGCAGTGCTACCAGTGGTAGGTCTGGGCCCTTTGGGGCTGTGTATGGCCCCTTTCATCACAGAGATTTTAAATTATCCTGACCGTACTGGAAAGAGGGACCCAGCATGGATAGAAGGAGGATGTAAGAGCCACGTAGAGCTCATGGATGTGGTATCTGGGTCAGAATTATTCTATCTGCAACGGTTTGACAGTACCAGGATAAAAGATCAGGTTTATCAGGTATAGCAAAAAATGATTACGAAGTCTGGGTTATTATTATCTAAATCAAAGAAATGCTGTCCTTAATACTGGAAATTCCAGTGTTGATTTGTATGTGAGAAAGCGTGGAAACATCCAGGGCCGGTTAGCTCAGTTGGTTAGAGCGTGGTGCTAATAACGCCAAGGTCGCGGGTTCGATCCCCGTACGGGCCACTACTTGTTTTGCTTCGTTGATATACGGATAACTTGTGGTTCACCTTGCGTGAAATACACAGCTTATGTCAAGTATGTATCCATTTATGAATTTTCGTGGTCTTAATTAGTTAACAATAAGAATAACGAATCTACTATTTAACGTAGCAGTGAAATAAAATCTGAAAGATGCCTACCACAGTGTCACAGTGGATGAAAACAATTGTAATTCACCACTTATAAAAAAGTCACCTGAGCAAGCCTTGCAGTTTTGCTATAAGAAATGCATACATACACAGTTTTTCTTGATTGCTAAAACATCACCCTCTCAGCATTTCAATTATATTTGATAGAATTATCATATATTTATGTAGATGAATTATTGATTGTAGCACACAAATTATTCTGAGTGAATTAATTAAAATATTAAATACTGCTGACAGAAGCAAAATAGCTTTAATTCTGATATTTGTCATATCAGTGAAAATGACCATAGTTGTGTCTATAGTTTACTGATTGATGCAAGTCATACTAATGTACTTTTGGTATAAATTGTGTCTTTTGATGGTCGCAGTAATTTTTTACATGGGAGCTGCTGGTGCTGGTGTAAACTTTTTATGATGGTTTATAAATGAAGCTGAACTTTGTTAATATCACACTTTGCTGTATTGTTGGATACATGACGTTTAATTAGTGTTGTAAGCAGCAGCTGTTGCAGTGCCATTGTACAAATAATTTATAGGCTTTAGGGATTAGAGTACACGTAATTAGAGAGCGAAATCCCTTTGAAGAGAAAAGCTTTTTCCCCTCGTGTTTGACTTGTTTTTACTATAAAGCTAATTTGTCCATATAAAGCTCAAAAAACGTGTGACACGTATTGTGGATTTAGCACAACGTGCAGGCCTGAAATATTTTTAAAGCATGCATTTCATCCGTGTGTAATCATTTTCTTGTTTTATTTACGTTGAATGTGAGAAAATACATAAATGTCATAAATGTTTCCTGTTATTACCGTAAAATTTAAAATACAGAGCTGTTAAATTTTAGAAGCGACACCTGTTCGTCTGGTTAAAATGTGACAGACAGCTGCACGAGATACTGATTCGTTTTTTCAGTACAACCGCGACGCTATGTGGTGGTCACATCACACTGCGTTTATTTTATGCAGATATTTTTTCTCCACATTTTCTCTCGACTTTTTCTTAACCAGCTACTGAGATCCTTTTCTGGGCTGTCCTTAGTACGGTGTTTTGCAGCAGAAAAATGAAATAATTTAATGTATTGTAACATGAAAGTCATTAGTTCGTTTAATTTTTTGTTAAACTGGATATAAATCTGCGGTGACAGTAGAAACTTGTGACTAGACGTGGAGAGACTGGTCTGAGATCAGAAGGATTAGGGGTCTTCCGGCTGGTGTATGCAAGGCGTTGGTGGTATAGTGGTTAGCATAGCTGCCTTCCAAGCAGTTGACCCGGGTTCGATTCCCGGCCAACGCAGCTCGTTTTCTTTTCAGATTTTAGCTACTAATTTGCAATTAAAATTTGCATCGTTACCTGTTGTATGTTAACAGATCTAAAGCTGTAGGTAGAACTTTGTGATATTAACATTTAGATGCACAGCAAGTTTGTCCACTGCAGCCATGTCCTGAATGCATTAGTAATGTATTAGTAAACAGCATAATAATATACCTACATAATAACAATGCTTTTAATCTAGGTAAATGAGAAGTCACTAATCAAAAATAAATTGTTTCAAATATATGCAGTTATCCATCTATTGTTATTTTTAATTAATGTGTTTGTAGAGATGCAACGACTAAATTAATCACCAAAAATTTTGATAACCGATTTAAGAAAAAAGTCAGAATTCTCTGATTTCAGCTTCTTAATTGTGACTATTATCTGGCTTCTTTACTCCTCTCTAACAGTAAACTGCATATCTTTGGATTGTGAGCAAAATAAAATATTTGAGGACGTCATCTTCCGCTTCAGGAAACACTGATGGACATTTTTCAAAACTATGCAGCAATTTCGTCAGGTCTTTTTCTTAACTGTAGATAAGATAAGATAAATAAGATAAGATAAGACAATCCTTAATTGATCCCCCAGAGGATAAATTCAGGTGTTGCACAAGGGCAAAATAAGTACATATAACTTCAAGAAAAGTTAAGAAAATAATTTTAAGTGTAAGAAAGTAGAAACTATGCAAGGTCAATTTGTTATTTGATTATGTAAGTTATTTTTCTTTTAGCATCCACAAATATTCAGATGCTAGTGACCTCAGAGTGTCTTCGTGTGGTTATTGCTTGTCGCCCTATGACACACACACACACACACACACACACACACACACACACACACACACACACACACACACACACACACACAGGCACAAACAACATATCACCCGCACTTATTAATAATAGATGGAGACATGTGGCTCTAGAAGAAAGGTAGAAGGAGTTTACCTGCTGAACAGGAAATGTGTCACTGTTTCTCCTCTACCCAGTAAGTTCATTTGTTATCCTGTTCAACGGTGTTTATCCTGCTTACCCTCTTTTTCCCTCTGTTGCCATGGATATGCTATTCCTATGGCAACTGCAGGCCTTTATGGATGGCCTCGGGCCCCCACCGTAGAGGACTCTCTGAACCTTTCATTACACATTCCCTTCAAGCTCACAGACAAATCACACAAGTAGCACATACTCCAACTCTGTCTATAACTGTCACCCTCTCTCTCTCTGCCCTCCCTCCTTCTCTCTTTGTGTCTCTCTGCTGCTCTGCCCCTCTAGTCATACTGCTGTCTCTCACTTTTAAGTCCTTGCTGCTCTGCACGTGTCCAAGACATGCAGCCACACAGCTGTTTGTCGTTCTAAGTCTACATTTGTCCTAAATTGCACTCTAGGCATTCACTCTGTATGTGATACTAGATGCCAGTGCTGGTTGGAAGAGGACTGTGATCAGATTTGTGGCACGCGTATCGCTGTCATAAGAGTCAGCGCCCCCAGCTTTCTAATTTTCGGTGGCACTGGAAACCAGAGCTCCATCTTTAAAGATGCATGAGACGTCTTGAGCAGGGGAGAATAGGGATGGAGGCTCTGCCAGAGAAAGTGTTTCTGTGTCAGAGAGAGTGAAAGAAAGAAAGATGGGGAGGGGCGAGGCTCGTGCAGATGACAGTAAAGTTGCTGGTGGCATTGAGGGCCCAAGTCGAAGCAGAGGGCAGTGTCAGGACACTGCGAATGGCAGGTGGGGGGCCTCCTCCTGCTGAATGAACCCAGTCAGTGTCGGGGAGTACCATGGGCTACGGGTGGGCTCAGCCCTGCTCAGCATTGTGGCGGGCTGTATCATCATTGGGGTGTCCAGGGAGTGCGACGCTGATGCTGTAGGAGGTATCTTCCTGGGAGCAGGGGGCCTTGGTGAGTGTGTGTTTGAAACTTTTTAGGAACTTTTGATCTAGCTGTGGGAAAGATGTTTATTAACTGTTAAAAGTCTTTGGTTGAGCCTCCAAACCCATGTATTAATCTATTTCTGTACTGAATTTCACTGAATATTAATGGAAGATTAGTTAGTGTTAATAGTGGATTAAACATAATGTTCTGTAAGGTTCATTTTTAACAGTTAAAGATGCAGTGTTAACATTTTGCAATAAAATGTCTTAAAACTCTAGACCTATGTTATATATTTTGTTGAGTCTTTGATTTAGTCAAACACATCGAACCATAAGTTATTCAAGATAATGGAGCGTTTCCCACTAGCCACTAGTTGCTATAAATTCCAAAGAAACAAAGGATCAGAGAGTGAGGAAGGAAGTTGAATGTTGGTTTTACAGTTATTTTTATCACATTAGTAAGAGCAATGAGATCTCAAACAATGAGGAAACAAAGCTCATGTCAACAAAATACAAGGGTTAAAAAAAGGTTTTTGTGGTTTGAGGAGGACACATTCATATCTGATGGATACACTGAGAATTGTTTGTTCGACAGTATCAAAAATTCAGATGAAAGATCTGTGGCTTGTGACATTTTCCATTCTCCATTCTTGAAAAACACACCCTGTGATCATTTGATACAATGGTGTAACTAGAGCCAGCTGACAACCCGACGAGTTGCACTGCCAAGATAAACTGCTTTCCTGGAGAGAAAGAGCAAAGGGCAGGGCTTTTGATCTAAGGGGGACAACATTTGCATGCATTGCTAATGTGAAATGTATTCTCACTGATGATTTGATCAGCTTTCAATAATTAATCTGTCTCTCTAATGTATACAAGAATTTGGCCAATCAAAACGGTGCACAGCAGCTTGACAGAGACATTCACTCTGGCAGCACTTGTGCAGCTAAGTAGCATCTAATTATGTGTTTTGGGGCTTGTGTGCCTTGATGCCTCCTCCAACACATAGGCTGACTAATGAGTATGAACAGAGTGTTCTCTCGACAGATTCTTTTCACTCCTTCTGCAGTTTCATGACATTTTAAGCACAGACATGCATCACAGCCACCCTCAGGACCTGCCAGGGTTTAATGCCAGCTCTTGTGGCTTGTAAGGGAAATCAATAACTGTGTTGAATTGGAGCAGAGTGCCACTGAGAGGCACACGAGCCCTGTGGTTCAGATATTACTTTATACGTTGAGTTGAACGGGAAGAAACATCACGCTGTATCTGCTACACTAAAAATAATCTGAAGGCTATTTCATCAAACAGCCTCATTGTTCGTCGTGATGTCTGCAAGTATGAGAACTTCTATGAAAGAGGGAAGAGAGTTTTTCTACCCTCTGGTGTGGCACACAGGCAATCTATGGCACTATGAGCAAATGTAATTAGCAGATTGCAATAACAGAGATTAGATTTATGATTTTATATCGCAATGAAATTTGATATCCCTATATAATGAGATTTTTGGTGAAGCCTGTAGTACGAAATATTTTCCTCCACTACTGGTTTTATGACAGTCAAGTGCAAATTCAGGGAAAGGAATAAATATTGATCATGATTTCTCTTGAATCCAATCCATGTTGACAGTGACAATACAATTTATCAATTATTACTTCTGAATTATTCAGCCGACAGTGATTAGGAAACTGTAGTAAAAGCAATGATTTTATATCCTTGATCAAATTAATGACCAGGTAGCTCAGTTGGTAGAGTATTCGCCCTGTTTATGAGGCTGTGAGTCCTCTGCAGTGGCCTTAGGTTCCATTCTCATCTATGTTCCTTTGCTGCCTGTCATTCCTCTGCTCTCTCTCCTCCTTTCCTGTCATATCTTCAGCTATACTATAAATTAAAGGCATAAAAGCCCCCCAGAGTTTTTCTTTAAATTAATAATGATATCTGCTTCCCAGGCCTGCTCATATCGGTCTACCCCTTCATAAAAGCCTGGCTGAACGTCAACCATATTCTTCCATCCTTTGGTAAGTGATTTGATATTTGTATTTGATATTTGATATTGTTTAAATAGTGCTAAATTTAACTACACTTTAAAGGGATAGTTTGGATAGTTGGTTAGTTTGGATTATTAGAAGTGGGGTAATATTGTACTTATTGATAGTCAGTGTATTACCTACAGTAGATAGTGGTCACCCCTGGCTTTGAGAAGCAGCAGGAGTACCTGCATAGCTTATATTTAGAACATTGTCACTGCTTTCATTTGCCATCGGACAGCCTTTTCTTGTATTATATAAGCCAAATATCGCTCTCTTCAAACCAACCAGACTCCAATTGAAAAAACAGCAATTTTACCTTGCAGAACACAGGAGTTGTGGGTCAACCGTTTGCTTGATCTGTTGGTTTGTTTTTGTTGTTGTGTGTCTTTGATGTTTTACAGTGCTAGTTTTGATTCACTGAAATCACACAGTAACACAAAGTAACAAATCAGGGCAGTTGCAAACCAACACCTCCCTTGTTTTGTTAGGTAAAATTGCAGATTTTGCCAGTGGAGTCTGGTTGGTTTGGAGAGAGCAATATTTGGCTTATATAATGGTGGTTTCCCATCAGAAGAGGCTTTCTGATAGCAAGGTATAGTGTACACTGATATTGATATTCTTAGCTGGCTAAAATATGTTTAACTGCTGTCTTTGTCCACAGCAGTGCATTGTATAGCTTCTGTGTTGGTACTCCACTCTGCTTCTCCAAACTGGGGGCTTGTCAATTGTAGGTAATACAGTTCCATTTCAAATAGTCCGACCTATCCCTTTAAAATCTTGTTTCATCACACGTGCCATGCTGTGATAAGTATGCAAATTCCCCAGGAAACTTCAGAGTGCACCCCACACCTGCCAGTCCCGCTCCTGAACAACCTGTGGAGACACTAAGGAGAGAAGGTGAGCGAGTCTGAGAGTCAGACTTTTCCTCTGTGTTTCAACGGAAAGGCAGTGAACCACATGCAGCTATCATATAACATTCAAAGATACTGTGTCCAGTTTGCTACTTGATAGTGAGCCATCATGTCCATGACTGTTATAACAAATCTGACACCAGTCAGAACACTGGAGAGCTAGTAGTTAACACCAGTGAGAGAGCTGAGGTGTCTCGGTGTCTAGGTGGTTATTGCAGAGCACCAGTCATCTCTTTAATATCTCACGGGGTGCAATTGAATTGTAACCAAAAATGGCATGCTTTCTTCTGTCATAACCACTTTTTTTTTTATCAAGATGGAAGACATTATCAGGGAAAGGTGTAAGAACAGAAACACAAGAAGACAGAGAGAGAAAAGAGACACACACAAAAAAAATACATGTAAAACGTAGCACTTTTTCAAATGTTAGTTCATCAAAACAATCAAGGTTTAAATATACATCATATTATCATCACACAGCAAATGTACAGTAATTACATTACTGAGCAGCCAACCCTACTAGTATGAAAATAGATGAATAACACTTTAAAAAAAGACCTACATGTTTGTGCTCCAATGAAAACAACTAAAATAAGAATATAATATACATATTTGAATCAAACAATGAAAGTTAATATTGTATCTATGCCTGTAACAGAAGTCATTTGAATACCTGACACTGAAAATGTGAACTTATATAGAAATAAAGAACTATGGTATGGCAATTTGCACGTCTCATTTAATAGAATCAGAGACTAACTTAACTTTATTTGTTTATTTGATAGGATCAGAGCATCTGCATAAAGAAGAAGATGTAAACAAGCCAGATTTTAGCCAGTATGCTAATTTACATCCATAGTCCCTCAGCAGGTAACAAAAATAGATAGATTATAAGAGACAATATACAAATACAAATATAAAGAACAGAAGTAAAACCAGACATAATACACTGTGCAACATGTCGAGTTAAAAGGGACCACAGTTCTGGTTTGCCTTAAGCCATTGTTTGAGATGAGTCTTAAATTGTCATCATTGCTACGGCTGAGATAATCCTGGGCCAATTCCCCTCTGTTATGGCTATTTAACTACACCTTTCCAGTCATTTAGAAGCTGCAGCTGCTCATACACGCCTGTAACAGCTTTTCATTTTACCCAGTTGTACGTGGTGGATGATAATAGACAATCCAAGTATGTGTTGTGCCTTTTTCCTGTGACAGTTCATAGTACTATACAGCTGTCTGATTTCCACAGATTGGTCAAACATGTAGTGATAAACTGAATGATGCAGTGTGTTTACCTGCTCTCTTGTGCTCTTGGCAGGGACTCAGAGTCAACTAAACCTGGAACGTTCAAAGAGTCGAATGGGAGCCTTTGTGGAGGGCGGACCGATGGCTGAGACCAACCCAGACGAGGGGTATGAGACCAATATTACATCCTGTGAATTATGTTCATATGCAGTTAATGTGGATTAGTGATTTACACACAAGAGCAAGAAGTTGTGGGATGTTAATAGAGTGTAATAAAGGTAAGGATGAGCAGGGTGGGAGAGATGGAACTGATCTTTAACACCAGAGTCCACCAGAGAGGGTTCACATCCCATTTGAAGTCACTACTACAGTCATTTCCTCACCTTAAAAATCATAATATTTCTCTTTAATTTCTTAAACTTAAATCTAATTTATTCATCTTTTGTTATACGCAAGTAAATGTAATCTGGGCTGCACTGCATTGCTCTAAAACATAATAAACCTATCCAAAATATTACATATGAACACTGTTCTCTGTAGAAAAATATGAGATAAAAACTCGTGCCTTTAAAAGAATACATGCACACACAGGCACATTTGCATATGCCCAACCTCAACATTGGGTTGACAAGAAGTTCCTTCAAGTCCTGCCTCTCTGTCAGGTTTAGTGTAGTTCCTGGTAAGAGTAATGGTCTGCCTTAGTGCTCCTCATGGTCCAGCAGGGGTCAGCACTTGGCCTAATTTCATTCTTAATTTACATGCTATCTATTTCTCGCTCACAGTATCAGTTTCCAGTTTAAGCAGAATGAGGATTTATTTGAGCTTCGTTACCAGGTCAGCATCAGTCATGTGTTTGATGTTTAACTTATAGTAGCCATGTGAATTGATTGTATTGTTTGTCAGGAGCGCAGGCAGACATCTGCTCATCTTCCTTTTCTTGAGAGTAGGAAAAAAGTGTTTCCAGCTCTGGCTCCATTTGCATTTCTCTTTCATTCAGATGACATTTCAGCCGTCAGGCCTTCTTCAAGATCAACAATCATAGGACACAGGCACTGGTATGTTATACAGACCACACCCTAGTAACATGTGTTACTAGGGCGTGGCCAACGATGCTTAGATAATCATGTTTCACCATTTGGATGGGAAAAAAAACAAGCAGTCAAAACTGTTTTCTTTAAATCATGATGGGGATCTTTCCCTCAACTTAGGCAAGTTTTAATCATTGCAATGACAGACAAAAATATTAAATTTAACGTATTCTGTTATGATGTTGTTGTTTAATTTAATTTAATGTGAAGACTAGACTTGTTGTATAAAAAATATTTTGTGGAAAGTTTTACTTCCTACAATAGACAGCCGAAAAAATCTGAGACCCTCATAACTGACCCAGATTTTAATGCCTCCTGATGTGTCCTTGATTATTATTGGAATGCTATACTATTTTTACACACTGTTGTCTTCTGTCAACAAATACAGCAGGAATGTTTTGGATGCATCACAAGTAGATACCAAGAGATTAATTAAGTGATACATCAAAGAATTTTAATGACATGTTTTCTAGTCCATAAAGCTGTTTGACTATCACCGTCAAGTCAGTGAAACAATCATTTTTACTTACTTTAGTAACAAATGATGTTCAGTACGCATGTAGTTGTTCTTGTACTGGGCCGTTATGAGTTCATGATGTCCTGCCGGTCTCTTCAAAGCAGAGCCATGATTTGACCTACAGTGTTTAGACCAGTGTGTCTGCTTTTACCTCACAGAGTTCATTTTTGGGTGAGGCGGTCGCTGTGAGGCATGAGCTGATATGGATTGATGTATGAGAAGTGATGGCTTATTAATCAGATTTTGTATTACTTTTTTTCCCTCCTCTCTATGCAACAGTTTAGAGGAGAAAATGGTTTGGTGAAAAAATATGAGGTTCACTTTTAAAATAGAGTTTACTCTGTTTACTTTTGCAGGAATAAACTGTTGCACTGATTCACGGACAGAATTGTCATTGATGATATGAGGACAGAAGTGCTGGGGTGTAATTAACTGCATGTAGTTCACTTACTGGTTTAACTACATTTTGCAGCAGTTGAATGGTACTAACTGTATTGAAATCTCAGAAGCCTTTTCAGTAGTATCTACTTTGGGTCATGTAGTTTATATAGTTAATAACAAACTACACATTCATAGGATTCTCATGACGTTTCACCTGTTGTTTGATCTGCAATCGAATATTATGTGTTTCCCCAGAAATGTAGCATTTTCCTGATGTCATCTCTACACTTGCTCCCTTTCCTCTCCTTAGAACACATTCTCAGGTTTTGTCCTGAGGACTGGCCTGTCCTGGTCCCTAAATCAAACACACCTACACTACAGTTCAGTTGTGCCTCCATGTAACAATATGAGATTCCAGACCACTTTTTGCAAGCTAATTAAGAGTAGTTAACATGCAGTCTCACTACCTTTCCTTGTGAAGTAGCTAGTAGTACAGCTTTAAAGTGGTTTCCCAAACACTGGAGGACAGGTAGACAATAAATGTATTACAAACTGTCAGGAGAACAGCCAACAAAACACCTTACGTAAGAACATGTGGTTTTTTTGTTGTCTGTCCAAACCAGTTAGCAGAGAAAAGTGGACTTTCAAAAGTGAACATCGCCTCATTTTCATAGGCAGACAGCCACTTTGGATGTTTTTGTTATGGCAACCCAAATACTGAATAGATTTTCAATTATGTGACGCCAAGCATATGCATAAACACATTGTCCTTCAAAACTAAGCATTTTTACAAACCTGTGAGGTATTATGTGAAACAGTCACATTTTTTGCAGTGCCAATGTTAGATACCTTACTGATTTTATCAGCTTCAAGTATGATCCAAAGAGGTTATAAATTACCTGTAAAATGCTTTGTTTAGTCTTAAGGACTGATATCTGTCTTTTGAAGAAAATAGCAGGTTAATTTAACAATTTTTAATGGAAAAAATCCGTTTGACCTCAGTCACTAAATAATAAAGAATAAAGTCAAGTCAAGTTTATTGTTAGAGCACACTTAAAAACAACAAACACTGACCTTTGCCATGCTTTACAAACAGATTAAAAATATAATGCAGGAAAAACAAACACAAGCATAGGATTGATAAGTAAAACTACATACATAAATAATAAAAACACAATATTTTGATAAAATCGTAACACAAACAACATTGGCCATACAACAAAATACAATATAGATGATAAAAGCAGACTGTGGACAGGTATGTCTTCATATGTCTTCATAATGATGACTGAGAGGCTAAAGAGAAGAGATGAGTCTTTATGGTTTAAGTTATCGATGAAGAGGGAAAATCTAATTGTCAGTGGTAAACTATTGCACGATTTAGGGCCAACAACTGAAAGTGCTCAATCCTCTGTGTTTTTTAGCCGAGTGTGTGGAACTGAGAGCAGTGATTGGTTGCCAGATCTGAGGGGATGAGAGTTTGAAGAGGGGATGAGTAGTTCTGAGATGCAGCCTGGTGCCTGGCCACACTGTGCTTTAAAAACAAATAAAAGAAATGAATCATGGATTCATTCACTGCATCAGGTTCATTTAATACATTATACACATAGCAATGCTTTATCTGTTTATTACACTAATATAAATTTTGGATGACTTAAGGGAACAAAGTAATATAGGCTGTCAGGAATAGAAAAAAATTTCATTATTTTTCCACAAGATGTTTAAGTTCAGCTTTATTAGAAAGACACAATACAGCATCCCTTGCTGACATGAGTCATGCTGTGGTGTATTGCAGGACATCCTCAGACATGCCAGACGTCTTATCGAGACGGAAACTTAAGCAGTCGCCTTCTGATCAAGACCAGCCGTGACGCCATCACATGACCTGACAGACTGATATCATTCAACATATCTTCTTCACTGGGATTCTTTCAAATGTGGGACAAAGAACGTTGATTTTAATCTTTCTGAAACATTATTTTTCTGTTGCACCTGCTGAACTCGTCCTGTTTGTTGAGATCATCTCATTATGTTGTGCTGATGTGGTCTAATAAACATCTCCAAAGATTCATTATGATTGTTAGTGAAGTTTTTTCCTACTTCCTGACACTGAATGAAGCAGATTAAACCCAGCAGTCCCACTTGTGTGCAGCTCATCTCATCAACACACAATGTTCTCAGCCAGCAATTAAGAAATTATTACGATCGTTATGTGATGAAGGGATTCGTACAGCTCAGGTTCCCCTGCCTGTATTTGTCATGAGCGAAACAAATTGGAATACATGCATGTGTACGCACACACACACACACACACACACAGACAAACAAATAGCTACTTCCTTTGCCTGCATACAGTGAACTGCACCCCCGCAGTGAAACATAATACATTGATATTCAGGACAGCACAGGCAGAATGGCTGCTGCATGGGAAGTGGCGTGGGGAAGAACGCTGTGCTCTGACAAAAACTGTGACGTGCTGTGAGGCTGAATAATGCAGACAACAGGAGCCTGAGGAGGCTGCGGTGCCTTGATGACAACCAGCCGTTTGATTGTCAGGCCTCAAATCACAATGCCACAATCCCACAATCCATCTGTGTCTGTGTGGAGTTTAACAATGGATACCCAGAAAAGATACATACAGTTATCTATCCCATCACCGCTCAGAAGGCAATGAAAAACCCTGGACCTCACCTTAAAACCAGACCTGTGAACATTTAAAGGCCCAAATCACACAAAACCCCCACAAAAAAATCACCTACATTTTCCCAATTACCTCCAGATGTGTCCAGCCACATCTGTATTTTGCATCTAAACAGATTCATGATAATTTTGTCAGTGCAATGGGCAGGTTTTGAATGCTCACTTGAAGCATGTTCTGATCCCATACTGATTCAGATACCTGAACTTTACCCACAGAATATTGAGTAGAGTAAAACATACTCTTTAAAATGTAAAAAAAAAGAGAATCAGAGGTTAGGATGGAAGCCACAAGTGTTTGTGGTCTTACAGGCGAAAATCAAACAGTGGACCTTCAATTCCATTGTCAGTTCTGCCTCTGTCAAAAATGAACATTTTCCTCAGGCTTTCAGGTATCAATGGTGACAATTTCTAATCCAGCGACAACTTCTCTAAAGGATTAATGAGCTGTAAGTAATGTTATGAATTACAACTGATGCTTAGCCCATAAAGAGATAATTCTGATTATTTGAAATGTGGTTGTATGAGGCACCTATAGTATATGTATTACCTACAGTAGATGGCAGTGGGCACGCCCCTAGTTTGGAGAAGCAGAGAGGAGTACCAGCACAGAAGCTTAGTTATTGCTGTGGACAATGTCAGCAACAAAATGTATTTTAACCACCTAAAAAGGCCCACCTCAAAAGTTTAACTGTATTCTGTATTTGCAATATTTTCACTGCTTTATCTTGTTGTCAGACAGCGTTTTCTGAAGAGAAAATGAAGTTATATAAGACAAATATTATGTCTTTCTACAAGGAGTCTGGTAGATTTTAAGAGAGTCGTGTTTGGCTTATATGACAGCAATTTTCTGTTGGAAAAGGCTGTCTGATGGCAAAGTAAACTATTTTAATTTGATTATTTTATAAGTGGCAGAATATATTTTTCTGCTGACCTTGTCCACAAAGGTACATTGCTGGACTTCACTGGTGTTCTCTGCTTCTCCAAACAGAGGGTGTGTGGATCGGCATCTACTGTAGCTGATACACTGACGGAAGTAAGTACCTCATACAAATAAAACTGTCCCTTAAAAAGGTTTTTGAGTTGCCAGGTGGTGTTTATCCTCCTTCAGCAGAACATTTGCTTTGTCTTTTTAGTTGTTTAAATCACCAGAAAGACTCCTCCAACTGGTTGACCTCTAACCTTCTTTTTTAACCATTAAAGGGCCAGTATGTAGGATTTAGTGTCATCTGAGCTGGCAGATTGCAAACACCTCACCTCACTCTCAGCTTCCCAGCATGTAGAAGAACCCACAGTGGCCATGAAACTAGGAGAAAACATGAAAGGCCCGAGAGCCAGGCTTTAGTTTGTCTGTTCTGAGCTACTGTAGAAGTAGCGGACCTGTGCCCTCTGTAGATAAAAGTGTCTCATTTTAAGGTAATGAAAACACCATGATTCTTATTCTGATCAGGGGAGAAATCAAAAGTGAAACAAAATTGAATGAATATGATTTATGTAGGAGAATTCGATGATGCTAACTCTTATTTTTACTAAAATTCAATTTCAATCAAGTTGTTTGCACAGTTATTTTTAATAAATGGTAATAATTGTGGGATGGGGGTGTGTGAACTTTTTTCTGCTTCTGAAAACCACTGTTATATACAAATAAAAACATAATTATGAATATTATATGACATTTCTGCCATATTTTGCCAACACATCCTGGTAAGTCATACACTCTGGACCTTTGACATTTAATTATAGACGAGCTACTAACTTCTGGGTAATAACAACTGTAATATAAAATCTGTTAGTCTGATCCCTTCGTAACCTTTTGTACTTTTTTACTCGCCTGTATAGGTTCACACATAGTGCAGTCTGGTACTCTGACCCACATATAACTCTTTTCGACTGGCTATACCTAACCACAAGGCCACTTTGAACCAGCTCGACGCACCCTTAGTTTCGTTCCAAGAAGAGGAACTTACAGTGGTGGGCTCGCTCCTTCTACTATCAAAGAAGCTCTATTACATCCTGTGTTTGTCACACTTCTGCAGACAACTTCCACTGTATGACTGTTTGACCTTTTTGCAAAGAATGAACTACAAGAAAGACAATTTCTCTCTCAAGTCTTTATTTCAAGATCATACTAATTAAAATTTCTGCAACAAAACTTATGAGGTGACTCTTGGCCTTTTATGAATAACATTTATAGTTACAAATTATATGGATTATTATATGAATTATAAGTAAGTTAGGAACTCATGACCCTTTATTAATGACTTATTGATGACTCAACAGCTACTAAGGTTGATCTAATTAATGACTTATTACTAACTCATTAATTTATTAACCATTAATTAAGGCAATTAAGGTAAAACTTAGGAACCTTTTATAAAGAGTGCTTTATACATTATTATATTATTTAAGAGCTGAAACATGATAACAAGTAAACTGAAGGCAGTGACTTGTTCAGGTAAGTTGTGCTTTATTGTCACCAATGTTGGGCAATCACACAACCAACAAGACAATACAGACAGAGGCATAATAATAAATACATACAACAAAAATAGAAGATAAAATGTTACACATGCCTGGCTAGATAGAAAATATAAATACCTTTACATTATGAAAATAAGGAATATTACTATATTTGTAATGTAGAAAATAAGAGGATTGTTCGCCTGTTCAGTAGAGTTATGGTCAATATAGATTCAGTTCAAATCTGAAAGACAAAATCAGATTAAATTTCAACATAAATTGCGGAAAAATTAAAAATGCTGCAAGCAACAAGTAGGCTAAATGTGAAGGTGAGGTGGCGAGCCATAGGCAAGGTGACACACACACACACACACACACACACACACACACACACACACAGACACAGGTTGAGCAGTGGTAAAGGACGGCTGGGTGAGGAGGAGGAGGAGGAGGAGGAAGAGGAGGAGGCAGGACGGTCGCATCCAGAGGTCTACGGACGAGGCTCTGCGCGACAGATCAAACATGAAATAATGATTTTTAATAATAGTAAATAATAATAATAAAAAAAAATAAAATAAAACACATCGTCTGCTGGAGGGATGCCTCGGTCGGTTTCCCTCCATTTGCGCTGCAGGACGACCTGTCAGGTGCTACGTGCGTCTCTGTCCACATCAGGAGTAGCGCGGTGAGAGGAAATGTCTCACCTCCTGACTGGTCTTCATCCTCTCTCCTCTCCTGTCCTCGGGTTGAATCTTCCTCAGCAGGTCGGGTGAATCGGCTCGCTCTGTGTGTCTGATTGAATGGCTGTCATGACTTGTGCCCTCAGGACTCAGAAGCAACGACAGCAGGATGAAAATCCCTCGTTTGGTCTTCACGCGTCCTCTCAACCTCTTAGTAATTAAAGGCCGGTAATTAGAGCGGGAATCACGGTGAAAATCTGCTGATGAAACCATGGAGAGACCTTCAGTGTGTCGACAGAAAGGGTAAGATCTGCTCTTACGTTTTAATTTCACAGGAATGCAACACATCAGTGCACTGAGGATGCTTTTATATCTTAGCAAAGCCTAGTTCATACAAATGTACCCACTGTTTGTAATGTAGGGTCATAGATTTACTGATGAACACATTTATAAAGCAAATGATCACATCTCCCCTTCACATCCCCCCTCTCCATTTGCACTGTAAGCTCTTGAATGGGGTGCATGCTGGAATGAAAGGGCTGATTTGATTGCAACTAATCTGAAATGCTTTCCCCCAGTGGCCTGGCAGGCACCAGTGAAGCAGCTGCAATGTGATTTTAACACATTTCGCCTCATAAAACAATAAAATATAAATAGCAGTTATGATCGATCATGGTGAATTATTAAAGAGCAGCCCAGGAGTTTTTAAAAATGGTGATGCAAGAGTCACAGGGTGCAAGCATCATTAGTGGAGCAACACATATCTCATCTGTTGCTCTATTGCTGTTCATTTCAGTCTTTAAATTGATTTTTTTTTCTAGAGTTTTGAGTTTAATTTTGAGCAAAACAAGCTAAATTAGATATAGAAACATATTTCAGTTCATTTTTTAAGATTTCAGTATTGGAAAGTATTCTCAATATGCATGTGGGACAAACTTCTGGTGTCATCAGTATAGACTACAGTAAGTTAACTGGAGACAGTGGTATCCTATGTATTCTGCTCATGGGTTCAGTTTAAGTTTATTCACAAAACAATTAAATTACAATCATAGAAGACATGTTGAAGACATGTGAAATGGGGCACAGCGATAAGCTAACTCAAGCTTAAAATAAATGAAGCAAATAATGGTACTACTTTACAATAAGACTACTTTTATAAATGATTACTACATGTTTTATGATTAGGTTGTAAAGACTTTGTAAATCATTAATAAGCTTTTACAACAGATTAGATTAAAAGGGCAACACTGACCTGTTGCTCGCCAAATAGTGAGCCCACATTTATCTGTGCTGTTAAGTCTCATTGCTCCATTAGCTTATTTTATCTTCTCCATCTGCAGCATTTTTACCTGTCAGCGTCATCACCTATTTGTTACTAGCATCTAAACACCATCGGCAAATCTTAATAGTCAAAAAGTTTGGAATATCAAATTAATATATGAAACCAGATGGTTGGTATCTTCTTCACGACAGAATCCCAGATGTGCTGCAGCTGGTAATCTTCCTTTACTTGGTGTAGTCATCAATAAATGGTGATGTGTTTCACACATTACAATAAGTCTCCCTTTTGCCAGTTATAAATAGTAGTAACTCAGTAGTAAGATTAAATAGTGGTAAGCAGTAACTGGATTTACCACATAGTGAGCCCTCATCAATGTATAAAAACTGTATTATAGCTTGTTTTATTTATAAAGTGTTTGCTACCTAATTAATAACCTAATTATGAACTATGTCATAAATAATTTTTAAGGTTTGTCTTATTGTAAAGTTGTACCCAAATAATATTTCAAATATATGCTTTCTAAAATGTTTAGGTTTGAGTGTATTATTCAGTAACATTTTCAACCTGCAAGTCAACTAGGACAAATCAAAAGCCTTAAAAAGCGAAAAACTAATTCAACAAACCTAAAAAGCTACTTAATTTAAGACATTTTTCAATCAGTCTAAACATTGGTTAGATAGGTAAGATACAATAAATAGAGACATATGGCAGGTGGAAATAACAGCACAGTTTAAATGGATTGCAGAGTAGATGAACTAGTTGTTCAGGTTTGCAGATATATTTCCATTGTCGATTATCTGTCAATTATTTTCTCAATTAATTCATTCATTATTTTGTCTATAAAACGCCAGAAAATGGTGAAAAATGTGGACCAGTGTTTCCAAAGCCCAAGATGATGTCCTCAAATGTCTTATGTTGTCCACAACACAAAGATATTCAGTTTACAGTCACAGAAGACTAAAGAAACCAGAAAATATTCACACTGAGACACTGAATCAGAGATATTTGAATTTTTACCATAAAAATTACTCAAACTGATTAATCGATTATTAAAATAATTGGCCATTAATTTAATAGTTGACAACGAACAGATAAATCATTGCATCTCTAGTCATAATATGTCCGTCCACCACCTCTCATGATATTTGTAGTTTATTGGAGCAGCAGGGCAGAGAGATGAGTGTCAGAGCTCACTGATGGATTACACAGACCCTCTCAGGAAGGACACTTCACTGTGCTCACCATGATGATTAGATAGATATCCAGTGATACTAGTGCACAGAACAAGAGCAGTGTAATGCGTACACTCATAAGAGGCAGTTTGTTTTATTTAATTGCGTGTAGCGCTGCAACAATTAGTCAGTTAATCAACTGGATGATCATAAAGAAATTAGTTGCCAACTGTTTTTAAAAATCGATTAATCGTTCAGTCACTTTTCAAGCAAAAATGTCAAACATTTGCTGCTGTTTACTGCTTTTCTTTGTCATTTATGATAATAAATTCAGTGTCTTTTGGACTTGGACATTTGGTTAGACGAAAATAACAATTTGACGACACCCCTCTGGAAATCTTTTCACAATTTTTAGACATTTTATAGCCTAAACAAGTAAGAGAATTATTGGCAGATTAACTGTTAATGTGTGTATCTATAATAAAAACTGGTGTATCATGTGTTTTTATTTCCAGACAAAGATGTTTCCTTGCTGTGACTTTATCTAAATGTTGCCATGGGGAAGAGTTTGGACTGAGACACAGGGACATTTGATCACACAGTGGATGAGACAGCCTGGAGGTGAAGACATGGTCATCACTGACAGAAACAGCGGCACCCCTGTTCCTAAAAAGGAGGCCCAGAAGAAGACGAGGAGGAAGTCTCGCCCTCATGGCCTGCCCTCTCCGGCGCTCTGCTGTGCCTGCGGCCTCTGCATCATGCTGGCTGGACTCAACATCACCCTGGTGGGAGCGTTCGCCTTCACCACACTGGTGCCTTCTGCCAACCCCCCGATCATCATCGGACCCATCCTACTGCTGGTGGCCTTCTCCTTTTTCGGGGCGTGTTGCGTGTGCAGCCGCCTCCCCCCTCCCCACAGCTCACGGAGGTCTAAGGTGGGCGGCAGGGGCGCGGGACTGATGGGACACGGTGGGCTGGCCGGTGGGGCGGCGTTTGAAATAGAGACCAGCGAGCACACCTTGCAGGACACCACAGCTGTGCAGCTCAGCCCCACGTCCTCGCCTGGATCGTCCCAGGCGTCCAGCCCAGAGAAAGAGGCTCCTGATCTACCCGGCCCCTGCAAGCTCTTCACCATGGAGACCAATGGCCCTTCTTCTGTTTCCGCCACCGCAGTCTACTCAGCCTCCACAGCAGCAGGAGGGGAGGTGAGGCTCAACCTGCCACGTGAAGAAGTGGTCACCTAGCAGCACAGAAACTCTTCCAAGGCCGGAGCGCTGGCAGTGTAAATATCCTTCTGGGCTGAGGGCTTGCTGAGTGTGATTGTGTCCTCTAGTTTACGTGGTGCCATATTTCTGGTAGTGACAAGTCGTCGACAGTATGCTTTTGATTTTCTTGCTGTGCAGCCAACTGGTAATTAGCATGCAAAGTTAATGGAACATCCAAGTATTTGTGGATCATAGGTTTTGGAATTCAAATTCCTACCTCTCTCTTGTGCTGTTTTTCCTACAGGTCTTTGTTCTTAACGTGGGGCATTATGAAGAGTTTTCATGTAGAAATCCAACTAAGTGTCTGAAACCATAAACATTGATCTTTTTCACTGTTACTCTGGTTCATGGAAACCTCAGCTGTCAGCAGTGATTTGAGAGGGCTCGCCTGAAGAATGTGATTGTTGATTTGCTCTTAAAGATTAGATGTGAAAGGTCATCAGTGAACTGTACAGCTACATCTGTAGAGACATTTGGCATTTTGTGTGCCGTTCTCAGTGCTGAACTTGTTTTGGGGGCATAAAATATTGTAGGTCACAGGGGTCCCAAAGCAATATTCTCTTACCTGAGATTAAATTCTTGGCATTTACAGTTCTTCTCAAAAGTAACTGATCACACGTGACTTGTCTACAGCCAATACATTTGTAATAAACAATGGTGTATATGGAACAGTGTGTTACAGAACATTTACATGCAACTGTATAATGTTGGATTGTGGAAGCGTTATTCCCATAGTTTGACAAACTTTTGTTATCACACCAACATTAACACTGTGAACATTATGTTTGTCACCATATTTGTTGAAGATAATTGCAACTCAAATCACGTTTCGGACCCCAGTAAGAATAGGGGCAGAATTTGCTGCAGCTAATGGGGATCCTAATAAACTAAACAGTTTTAAAAGGATAGCTTGGATTTTTTGAAATGGGTTTGCATGAGGTTTTTATCCATAGCCAGAGTTACCTACAGTAAGTCAGCACGTCCTGAGCTTAGGAAGCTAAGCAATGCAATGCTGTGGACAGAGTCAGCAGCAAAACATATTTTGGCAACTAGGAAAGGGCAATATTAATTATAAATAATATCTAGATGTCTTTATAGACTTTGCTGGTTATGTTTTGTGCATGTAAATGTCATATCCTGGTTTCAGAACGCAACCCAACAGTATATTAAATAGGGCTGGTTGAATCAAATATCTCAATATTTTGGAACAAATCGGCCTACTTCTGTCAATATTGTAGGGATGAATACTGGTGCTTTCACAAAATATTAACATAGTCAGATTTTTTTAATCAATAATCATCAGTAATGTGGATACAATGACTAAGTGTGTAAAGACAAATACTAGAACAGCTAGAGAAGTCTGCTAAGTTCAGAAAAGAACATTACTCCAATGCAGCCTTTAAAACCAGGAAAAGACAACACTAAAATCTAGAATATCTCATCTCATCTCATATCAATATATTGCCCTATTAGCCACTAGGATATTTTCAACACTTTATCTTTTTGCAAAAACAGCAGCAGCTTTGGTAAATCTGAACTAACTTCTTAAAACAGAAAAGTCACACAATAGCACACGCAAAGTAACAGATTTAGGCGGCATTCTGTGAGGTAAAATGAGTGATTTTGCAAGTGGAATAAGAGAGAATTATATTTGGCTTATATAACAGAGGTTTCCTGTCAGAGGCAGCTGTCTGACAGCAAACTAAAGTGGTAAAGGTGCTCTAAATATAACATACACTTAATTTTACATGGATTTTTTTTCAGGTAGGCCTTTTTTAGATGGCTAACATACATTTTGCTGCTGACCCTGTCCACAGCAGTACATTGCTTTGCTTCGTACACCTGCTGCTGCACACTGTGGGTGTGTTGACCATCATCTGCTGTCGGTTAATACGCTGACTAAGGAAAAATACCTCATTAAACCCTTCTTCAAAAAAATCCCAACTATCCCTTTGTCACATTCATGATGATTTTTTCAGTGATTTATATACAGTGTAATGCAATTTAGATTATGATCCAGGTGAAATAGGGACTTACAGATGAGGACGAAATTATTACCCCCCCCCAGTGAAATTTTCATTTTCAGGTATTTGCCCAGTGCTGTTAAATAGAGCAAGGAATTTTTAACACAGCTTTTCCAAACCCCCTAGTTTTATTTTGGATGCTTACATTATTTTACTTTGCACACAGAAACAAAATTATTTCACAAAAACCAAAAACTACCAGGGTCAAAGTTATTAGCCCCCCTGATGTTAATAGTCAGTTGTGTATCCTTTTTCCTGGATAACAGCCTGCAGTCGTTTGTTGTAGTTCTCAACAAGTCTCAGACACGTCTCCTGAGGACTCCCAGCCCGTCCGTCTTTGGCGAATCTCTCAGGCTCCTCCAGATTTGATGGTCCTCTGGCATGGACCTTGGTCTTCAGTTCACCCCACAGATTTTCAATGGGATTCAAGTCAGGGCTTAGTGCAGGCCACTCAGTAATGTTCACTTTGGTCTTCTGGAGGAAGTTCTTCACCAGGTGCGACGTTTGTTTTAGGTTGTTGTCGTGCTGGAAAACAAAGCGACGACCCAGACCCAGTTTTGCTGCTGACTGCTTTAGGTTTTCTTTCAAAATCTTCATCTGTCCTTCTTTCTTCATGATTCCTTCCACCTTGACAAGATTCCCAGTTCCAGGCGCACTGAAGCATCCCCACAGCATAATACTCCCACCACTGTGTTTCACTGTGAAGACGGTGTTCTTTGGGTTATACGCCTCTCCCTTCTTTCTCCAAACATAAGCTCTGTGGCCAGATAGCTGTAGTTTTGTCTCATCTGACCAAAGGACACGCTTCCACTATACATAATCTTTCTCCAGGTTGTCCTTAGCATACTTCAGTCTGACTTGAAGGTGTCTGTTCTACAGAAGTGGAGTTCTTCTTGGTCTGCAAACTCACAGTCCATTCCTGTGCAGGGCTCTAGTGATTGTCTTCTTTGAGACTACAATTCTTGACTTGGCTAAGTCATTCACTAGTGACTTGGCAGTTGCTCTGGGGTCTTTAGACACATCTCTCACTAGTTTTCTTTCCAGAGTCTGAATCGTTGGCTTCCTACCTCTGCCAGGTTTGTTCTGTACTGTGTGGCTCTCTTTGAATTTCTTACTGATACGTCTCACTCCAGTTCTTGACACTTGGAAACGCTGTGATAACTTTGTATATCCTTCTCCTGCTTTGTGAGCATCAACAATTCAGTCTAAACTGATTTCATTTTTTTTTTGGCATGATGCTTTCTCAAGTGACAGCTCAACCCCTTACTGAAGTTTTTATACAGTGTGTAAATTGGAAGATAACCCTCAGTTTTAACTTGATTTTACAAGCTTTGAGCATTACAAAGTTAAAGCACATCATTGCACAACACTGGTTTGTGCTATGGCTCAATAAAAAGGTCAGTTCTTAAGGGGCTAATAATATTGACCCTGGTAATAATTTTTCTGAGATAATTCTGTTATTGTGTGCAAATAAAAATAATTTATGCTTTCTAAAGAAAACTAGTATGTTTAGAAATGCTATGTTGAAAATTCCTTGCTCTGTTAGAAAAGAGCTTGGGAAAATTTTGGAAAAAAATTTCATAGGGGGACTTTTTATTTTGTCCTCAACTGTAGCTCATTGTAAGGCATAAAAATGTGTCCTAATGATGATTCTGTCATCATGAATTTGAATTTATTGAACTTGAGTTCATGTTTTACAAATGTGAACATGTGAATTTCACAGTATTGAATTCTCATTTTGAATGATATGACAAACTTGAACATATTTGGCGACGGTGACCAGCAGAGAAAGGGTGAAATTCAGGACTGGGAAGTTGGGGGTGTGACATCAGAAGGATTAAAATTAGAAATTAGAAAAACATCAGACTCTAACTTTGATCATTTGTTAATATTATGTAGGTCAGTTGCAGATTCTGAGGATGATATGAAGCTCAAGACACACAAATCATTGTGCAGAGGTGACAGGTGTGTTACAGTCATTTTAACATCTTTTCAGCAGATAAGATTGTCATTAAGCTGGAGGAGCTTACAAACACCTTTTTAAACATATTTCTGTCAGAAATTCCTCCTGCGGTGGTGGCCTCTATCTCTGTTATGTGTTTTAAATCAGGTCGCATGACATCAACAATCTATTATCAGTCAATCAGTGCTGTAGTAAAAGTGAAACAACTTAACAACTTAAGACACATTAATAATACTCTGACCTATTTTTCGAAAACAAACAGGACATTTTTAATATTTAACAGCAGGAGTTAGAGCCTACAAAAGTGATTTGAATTTGAATTTCGGGACAAACAGGACAGGATTTGGGATTCAGGACAACAGATTGTGATGCAGGAATGTCCTGAATTTTTCGGGACACCTGGTCACCCCATATTTGTCAGAGGGTTTCCTCCACTGGACCTACAGCAGTAAACACAATATGGACAAGCCAAGAAGTCTGACAGAGTTTAGATATTTAGAAAGTATCTGTTCCCCATCACTGTGATGTCTTCTTGTCAGTTATGAACTTGACTGGTCAAACGAGACATTCAAACCCTGATTTCCTTTGAAAGGAAAGTTGCCTTAGACTGAGATATCAGGATCAAACTAATGAGGGCTATAATAAAAGTGCACAATGGCATTTTTCTTCAGAAAGCCTTTGTTTGGCTCTGGATTTCTATTCCATATTGTTCAGAAAGCTTCACCAACTTTTTGTGGATGTAACAAATGCATGCAACTGGCTTAAATGTTTCATCTCTGAAGTTCAGCAGGAGTGGCAGGAGAGTGAACACCTGCACACAGGTATACAGTCCAGTGATCAGAGCATTCCCTTATACAGTATTAACCTTCGTTATTTGTGATACAGCTCCTCAAAGGGACCAGTTTTTCTGTCAGAGCTCTCTCTATCTTGTGCCAAATCAGAGTGCTGAGCTTGTTTTTGCATGTTCAGAGAACTGACTCATGGAAATGCAAACATCCTGTTGTGAAGTATCGGTGTTATCTGTGTGTTTTAATTTGTGTAGCAACACTTATACAAAAATCTGGAAAATGTAAAGGATAGAATATTTTTGTGAAGATTATAATTTGTTTATTTTAAAAGTAACCGATCCAAATGTGAATCCTTCAGAAAGATAAAAATAAAAAGCTCTTTCAGTAGAACATGAGGTTGCTCATTATGTATGCATGGCATGACACCATGTTCTTGCTACATTGCATTTTGTGTCATCATGAAGTGAAATGAATAAAAATGGCCAACTGGATTTGTTGCAAATTAAATTTCAAGCAAGTTCGGTGCGATCTTGTAAGATCTTGTCGTTTCTCGGGCCATGATCATCTTTACAAGCATTGTTCATTCCAAGAGAGAGTCTATAAAAACTCTCACGGCTGTTTGTAGGAAAACAAGACATAAAACATAAATGTTTACCCAGATATGTCAGGAAGAAGGTCACCATAAAAAAAGCTGGAGACTTTGTGTTTCAGTATATCTTTCCAGACCAAACCAGCCTCCTGTTCACCTGAGACAAGGCTCCTTCCACTGCCACAACTAACTGTTGATTAATCTCCCAATTCTTCTCTGAAATAATAGATTTGTCATCTGATTTATAAAATATCAGAAAACCGTTCAACACTGTTTATTATAAATGGCTGGCACACAAAACTTTTAATATGCAGCCTGAAATGGAGTCTTAACTTTCACACAGTGCATGCTGGGAAGTCTGCTGCACCTGCACTCTAAAAATCATGTTGAACTAACCCATTTTTACTGAATTGTCTGTACAAGAAAATAATAAGTTGATGTAGTTTTATGTTGAGACAGCAGAACATTTTGGTGTTCAGCAGAACACTGCAACTCTTGTAGTTATGTATTATTGTTATCTTAAATGACACAAATTATTTGTTTTACTGAAACAGAAATTGATGTCATGAACATAAGAAACATTGAATATATATTTTTACAACTGTTTTTTTTAGTTAATTCAGCGTTTGAAATATATGCTAAGTGCACAATTAATGTGTTGTTAATTGATCTTGAGCTAATTAGACCATATCAGCTTCATACATATTAGTAAAATGAAAGAAAAAATCAAAACTTGTTGACTCAACATAAAAAATTATGTCTCTCACAATAGCTGAGTTTTTGTGTTAAGTGAACATAAAGGTTTCATGTAATTTTGAGAGTCCCAAACAACTGTATAGACACCTAAATATTGAGTCATGGATAAACTGGGATTTAATAATATAAAACAAGTGTGTATCTCCTTTGAAATTTTCAAATCCAGGCTGGAACATGTGTTTTATTTTACCAATTATTAGAGTTAAAATGAATGCTGAATGTTACATTAATGAAGATATTTATGGAGACTGGCAGCAGTAAGGTAGGCACTCACTGAACTCCAACTCCAGAGTGTGTATTTTCAGAGCAGTGGGCTTTTGTTTTCAGGATAACAGGCTTAACTTTACATTGTTATTATAAACAGCTGATCAACTTACAGTGTAGAACTCATTGTTCCTGCAGCCTGCCTGATCTTCAGTCCTGGGAGGAGGACAGGTGGGAAACAACTTACCGTTTAACTCTAATTCACTATTTGGACTGCAACCCTCATTTGTGAATACTGGGGTCTTAGATATTTCTCCTTTAGCCATTTATAAAAATGGTTTCTGATTAATTTGATGGTTTTTTTTTACTAATCAAATTCTATTGTGAAAATCTAAGGCTGGCTGGTTGAAAATCCGGTCTGAACAAGAAATACTCTCCCACCCCTTAACACATCACATCAATATGGCCTTGAGTGAAACACTCAATATGCTCATGTGTGTTTAAACTTGTTACCACTGGAGGGCGCCAGAGCTCAGTCTATGACTTTGCAGAGAAGTTACATAAATGTGGTGTTTTATATGAAGCCAATAGATGTCAGTAGATCATAAGAAGCCTTTGTTGGCTGTTGTCGAGGCTGTCAGAGAACTGATGGTGCAGCAGATCAAGTTTAAGTGAATCTAATGACATAGTAAATTGCATATTGATTATTGGTTTGCAAAATCATTATAAAATGATTGATAGGATTGCGTTCAGAAGCTTGCAAGATAAACCTGCCAAATGTGTAAGTCACAATCACGTATCTATTAAGATTTCTTATCACTGTTTCACTAGGGTTGGGAAATCTCAGCTGATTGCACTAATTACATCAAAGTTATGACCGTATCATTTAGAGTGTCCACGGTGCTGATAAAGCTCTCTTGTGCTCATGCAATAGGGAAGGCACAGATCTGGGGTGCCCTACTTTCTGAGGCAGCTCGCAAATGACAAAATGGACTCATGATCTTTTTTTCTGTCAGAGAGGCTCAGAAACACAATGATGTTCAATTTCACAGTGGAATTTTTGATGAAAGTTTAAATTTGGAGTTGCAGTATGAGCTTGAGTCTTGGTGGGCAGTAGAAAATGAAAGACTGCAGGGATTTAGAGGCACTGATTTATAAGAGGATGTTGTGACAGAATAAAAATCCTGCACATATAGAAAAACAATACGATTTTGACTGACCCACTTCTCTGTTCTGCTCCTTACGCTGCCTGTCTGATGCATTTTTACGTAAGTTTACAGTAATGATGAGGTAGAGGAGTTTGAAGCAGCAGATGGTGGGTTGAGGCTGGTTACTGTACAAGCCAGGCAGGGAACTCAGCCAAGACACTGAGGCTGTCACATATCTAACGGCAGCAGGAAAACCCACACTAGAACGCGTTATATTTTGGAAAAACATGAAAACTACTCAACCACTTCCATCTTTCAGCTGCTTCCAGGTTTATGTTGCGTTACACAGAACATTTCCCATGTGGCTACTGTCAAACATGCCTACTTCCTACATCTTCTGCTTGTTGGCCTTCACCAGAGAGGCTCATAAAACATATTAAATGTTTAGCCAGCTGGAGGCTGCAGGATTTATTGCCCTGTGGAGGTGAACAGGTTTGTAGGTAAACTGCGACCTGAGCAGAATATTTGCATGTTTATGCTCCTGGCGGGCAAAGGTCAGGTCAGGGTTTACCGTTGCAGTTAAGCTTACTTTTTCAAAAAAAAAGGACTGAATGGGGGCCACCCTTTTGCCCTTTGAAACTCCATGTTTCCCCATCACCTGAGACTTCTGTTAAAATCAATTTTATAAGTGGAAAAAGCACAAGAGCGAAGTCTGCACGCCGTTACAACGGTCAAAACATCATTTTATCTTGCCCTTTCGATTCCTTTTAGCAATGGTTGTTTTACAGCTCTACAGTACAAGAATGCAGACTTCCTTATTGCCTAAATAAAGTTACTGGACAGCTTCTTTGGCGCAACCCTTTCATGACGAATTATATGATCAATGATAAATGTGTCTTGCATACACATTGTCTTTGACCTGGATTTCTCTTATCATAGCAGCATGCACCCCATGACCGCAAAATGTTGACTTTTGATGTTCCGCAAACAAGAAGAACAGAGAAATATGTTCATTTCTGTCAGAAAATCGAAGTGAAAGTGGACACAGACGTGCTGTAAACAAGCAGTAGTAAATGTTCACACTGCCATTGTTTGTCTCTGTCATAATACTACTGTATATTTGCATTCTGCATCCATGTTTAATCCAGGAACACTTCAGCGTCAGCTGTCTTCTTTCAGCACCCCTGTGTTACAAAACCACAGACAAGGCTGTTGGTACATCAAATATTATGGGTGTAAAGTCTCTCTTTGTTGACATCTTTGACCAGATTGTAATATTGCTGTTGTTCATACACATATCGAGCTGCAGTTATGACTGAGACTGATTGTTCGTGATGCTCAGATACTGTGTCAACAACTGGAAAGGTATGGAAATCAGAGGGGTGGCAAGCATGCACAGCTAACCTCGGCTGCAGCGGACGCATGTCTTCACGACGAGATACTGCACACTGACAAAACACTGCTGCATCCACACACACACTCACACCTGCAATCTCAAGCATCCCATCCGCTCTAAACCGGAGCGTGGCGGATCCCGACGCTCTGTTCATGTGGTCCTGTGTGTGGATGTGCTTGTGTGTGAGAACATTCTCAGTTGAATGAGTCGGCAGAGGAGGGGGATGGAGGGTGTAATCAAGCTGAAAAGATTAGGGGAAGACGAGCTGCTGAGGATCTATGAGAGCAGACACTGGTTATATAACCCTAACCCAGTTCACTCCGCTTCCAAAGACGGGCTGGGGAGGGACGACAAGGAGGATTTACTGAACTGGGGTGAATCCTTGTGTTTAGACCAAAATGAACCAGGACAGTTGGTTATCTGCACGCACTGTCGATTCAAGATGACAATGGGTGTCAAATTCTTATTCAAAGACCGTTTCTCCAGGTCAGCAAAGAGGTTATAGATTGCTTTGTCAGACTGCAAGCACTGATTCTTTAGTGAAGGAAAAAATGTTAATGATTTTGAGTTTTGATGTGATGAAGGCTTAATGCTGAAATGCATCACAGTTGGTTTGTTTTAAGGTCCAACACGCCATGACAATTAAGGCATTAAACTGTTTTAAAAGAGAATTTTTGCTGTGATTTTTGTGCACACATGGACCCTTCATTTTGAAGAAATAGTGTGTCAAGGGTCATTTGTTCCATTCAAAGGTTCCATTAAGAACCCATTTGGCAGACATAGTTCTTCAAGGACAGTTGAAATTCTTGAAGGGTTCTTTGTACCATAATATAAAAGGGTTCTCAGCAGAACTCCCTGGTTGGTTTCTTGATAAAACCTTTGGAATGTAAAGGGGATCTTGGTAGTACCTAAAGTAGAACCCTCTCGGTGGGCTCTGGATGAAACCATTGGAATATAAAAGGGTCTTCAGCAGAACCCCCTAGATGGGTTCTAGATAAAAAAACCCTTTGAATATAAAAAGGTTTGCAGCAGAACTCCCTAAGCGGGTTCTAAATAAAACCCTTGGAATATAAAAAGGTTTGTGGTGGAACCCCCTGGGTGGATTCTATATACACCCTTGTAAGGTGTAAATTTTCTGGATCAAAGCCCCAGAGATGGTTCTGAGTGAATGGTTCTCCTTTAGAATCTCTCATAAGTGGTCCTGGGAGGACCCTTTCACAGATGGTTCTAGATATAACCCTTTATGTTGGGTTCTAGATAGAACCCTCCGAAAGGGTTCCAAATGTAACCTTCATGAAAGGCTCTCCTAGAGCCTAAAAAGAGTTCTCTGATGGGGACAAGCCAAAGAACCTTTTATGGTTCTAGCTAGTACCTATTTTTAGAGTGTCCAAAGGGCACCTCAAACAAACACATTTTGAGTCCAGGGAGCACTGTTACTCAAACATGTTTTGATTGGCTTGTTTACTGCACAAGAAAATGCAAACGATTTGTTTAAGACCAACTTTATGTTCACCTTTGGTTATTGCTTCATTGCACTGGTGAGTACAACAACATATTTCAGGCCCTCCCTGCAACCCTGCAAGTGTTTACTCAAGATTGTTTGCAGAGTACCTTTGAACACATTATTTAATCAGAAAACATATCAAAGTCGGCTCCATTCTAAGTGTAGATAGGGGTGTTTTGGTGTGCCATGCATGGACGGGCCTCGTGACTGGGCTGTTTCTGTGGGTCTCCCTGACATGAGCTGTTTGAGGGCGACACGGAGAAGAAAGCTCCCCACAGATCAGGGGACCAAAGATGCAGCAGATTTTGATCAGGACCATTGAGGGTCCTAATAGTATTGCCGCAGTGCTCTGCATACCAATGGCAGCTGACAATGGGTCCCTCGCCATTCTTAACTCCTCCATTCACCCCTCAGTAAACGGCAGTTTATTCAAGTGGCTGAGCTGTTGCATAACCTTGCTTTTCTCAAGTCTATACGTGGGCCCTGGGAGAAGGAAACATACACAGTGGTATACAGAGAGAGGACCCCAGTGCAGTTCCGGGGGAAGTATAAAAGCACAAGAAAACAAATAACAGAGTGACCACCAGGCAGTTGCAGCTTGATGTGAAAGGCAGTCAAATCAATCACTCTTTCCTATAACCAGCCATTAACAAAGTCGATCAATGTTGCTTCAGTAAAACACTGTGTGGACAGTTAGGCCTTTTTCTCTTCACCTCGAGTGGCTGTGTTTGACCTGTTCTGTGAATCATTTTGCATGTGACCCACTGTTTAACCAAGAAAATCAATAAACCGAAAATAGAATGGCGGTGTTTCAAGATATGAGGCAGACAACTAGTCAAATATTCAACTTGTGAGTACAACAGGCCAAAATAACATTTTGTTTTGAATGTCCTGTGCAGTAAACCTCACATGATTTCTAGAAAATTGTGATAATTACATGCCAAACAAGTCAGGATAGTGTGTACAGTAGGTCTACGGTGTTTTCGGGACTTATTATTTTATGTTTGATGAGACAGCTGCATGCTTACAGGCCAAAATGAGCCAGTTTAGTACAGTATCAGGATGTCCTGGGGTGCAAAAGGGCTGGTAAACAACATGTGGTACCACTCGATTCCAGCAGAGGCCCCCATTTTTCAAAGAAATACAGGAACAATGAATGAATAACACTCGTCCACAGCAGACTGCTTCAGACCGGTTTGTGTGATCCACATTTAAGAGTGACTGTCATCCTCTGAAATTCAGCATTAGACTCAGCTGTCAGCTGTTTCTGTGCCATTATCTTACTGCGCCACAGTGACCTGTTGATCATTTATGAATGTCTAGCGAATAACCTCTTATTGTTTTATGTGCAGCAGTTAAACTTACACAAAGGGAACTCCCATGATATGTTTTTCGCACTAAAGGCAATCTTCTGTCATTACAATGCGTGCACATAGCTGCTTATTGTGTCGTGGTCCCATCATGCTCTTACGTCTCTTTTTGTGGTGTTGTAATGCTATGATAACAGTCTGACATGTGGGTCATTTCACAGGTGAAGAGGTGAGAGGTAGTTTTGTACTTACCTGTGCACTGTCCAGTTCACCACTTAAATATATATTGCATGATATAATAATGATATGACTGAGACGTGGTTGGACGTATGGGATAAAATGATATCTTTTATAAATAAACCGTTTAATGTTTTTCTGACCAAGAGCCTAGCCCTATGCATGTTGGGTATTATCCCAAGAATACTATAGATGTACAGTCTCAGTAAATCATGGTGCCAGATAGCTATGCTAACAGGATGGAAGATTATTGTGAGACAATGAAAAGTCAGTCCTAGTTTAGTCCTCAAACACACAATATGTGAATTCTGCCACTAAGGGTCTCTCTCACTTAAAACAATAACAAAAGATGTAGTTTGATGACATCGTGAAGTAGAGCGGGATCATGGGAGTTGCTTTCTTCACTTTTAAACAACCACCATAGCCGATGCAAACCTGTCTGACATTACATTTAGCCACATTCGCCATCTCCCCTTCTCTGATGTATCTGACGGATCCTGTTTTCCTGTGAATTAGTTAGCTAGCAACTAGCTAGCACTGTGTTTGAACATTTTGTAATATATAACATCTGCCTGGCATTTGTAGACAATTTAATGCAGAAATGTTACGTATTACAGCTTTAATAGTATGCTGAGAAAATGTTTTGGTACCGTCGTTTATTAATATTCTCAGTATTATTTACTTAGCCATGGACATATAGATTGGGATGCCTGGATGTTCATAGTGTGAAAATGTCCAAATAAATAATAAATAAAAAAGGAATGATAATGATATGATCAGTAAGAGGAGATGATCGACGAATAACCCCTGATTAAATTAAAGGCCTCAACTCCTCATCCTTGAGAGGCAAGTGTTGCGTATCAAGTCTCCTTTAAATAAATAATGACTGATACCCACCACACAACTCTCCACCAACAAACGGCCTAAAAGTCCTTTTCCTTTCTGGAAGAAAAGGTCTGATTTAGTAGTTTGCTGGAAGACACTGGCCACCTGTGGAAGAGAGGAAACCCTTCTTGCCGTGCGTCATGCCGGTTTTATAGCACAGAATCGGTTTGCCATGGCAGCAGCTATCGGCACACACGGCACTGTGGGGGTGGCCGGTCTGTGTCAGCACTCATTACCATCCACCGCCTTGGTGGATGCCTCTTCCAGGAGTCCTTTAGAAATAAATAAAAGAGAGATGCTTTACACTTTAATGACTTTCCCACAGTGGCTCTCCAAAACAACAGCACCCCTTAAATTGCTGTGCCCTGGCGGAGACTAGAGGAGAGTCCCCACTGCTCAACAGAGGAAGGGAAATACTGAGTCCACTGTCTGTCCACTCTGCAAGGCCAGCCAACGGGGGTGGGGTGGGGGGATAATCAGGTCTTTATGTGGCATGGGGCCTACAGGGGACAGCCTCGGTATTGTCCCCACAGTGCCCTCCCTTATCCGGGTTTGATTGTTCGTCTGGATCCAACACATGGTCACGTTGCGAAACCCCCACAACCCAAACTTGGGTTTGTGCATCTACTTCCCCAGCAAACCCTGACCCATCAGCCAGTGGACGTCCATGGTAAAGCAAACAGATGAGGCAATGTGTTCTTGCACATCTCATTTAATAACAGCCTTTTTCCAGGTACTTGTTCTTGTTTAGATCTTCTGTTGGCAGGTTTATATAAAAGTAAATATCCAGAGTGGTGATTTAAGTGGCTCGCTATGATCACATGACTTCTGTCTGCTTCCAAAAATTCCTTTGGAAAGGATTACCTGTTTTGTTGGAGTTGACTGTTGACAGGACAGCAAATGGACTGGTTCCCAAAGTATGAGAGTGTAATGATACATGTGGACTGATAAACATTTGTACTTAATGGGAACAGGAAAGCAATGTCAACAATAGTTGGTCCAAACCTACCACTAAGCACTATACACATGTCAGCTCCGCAAGATAAAGGCAGATTTCAAAGCTAGTTATGTAACCACTGAGATGTATGAAACACTGGGCAGAGTGGGTTTCTCTCTCCAACTTTAATCTCCTGGAACTTTATAAAAATAGATTACCTCGTTGTTACCATAAATAGGCATTTTTAAATGGTTCAAGTATGTTAAGTCTGTTTAGGCTCTATTTAACAGTTAAAGGGATATTTTGGATTTTTTGGAAGCGGGCTGTATGAGGTACTTCTCCAGTCTAAGTGTGTTTTCGTGTTTGAAGAAGGAGCAGGAGTACTGCTGTGGACAAAGTCAGCAGCAAAACAGATTTTAGCTTCCTGAAAAAAGGTCCATCTAAAGAAAAACATCATCATTGTACTATATTTAGAATAGTTTCACCATTTTACCCAGCGGTCAGAGACTTTTCTGATGGGCCCCTGTCATTATATAAGCCAAATATTGATCTCCCTAAAGCAACCAGACTCCTTTGGCAAAATCAGTAATTTTGCCTTGGAGAACACAGGAGATGCTGTTCCACTGCTGCCTCGATACATTACTTTTGGATGTGTTATTGTGTGACTTTGATGAATCCAAATTGACCCTTTAAAACACTGAAATCACACAATGACACAACAACCTCACCAAGTCAGTGGTGGAAACAGAAAGGCATCATGTGAGGTAAAATGACTGTTTTTACCAAAGGAGTCTGGTTGCTTTGCAGAGAGCAATAGGTAGCTTATATAAAAGCGGCTTCCCTTCAGAAAAGGCTGTCCCCTGATGATATCAAATATGTAAGTAAATAATGTAAGTTACAATTGTGCCAACTTTCCTCATACAACCCCGCTTCAAAAAAATCTGAACTGTCCCTTTAATCTCCTGGACTGGGACATGATAGTTCCTCGTGTTGCACAGGTGGTGAGCCAGCATCACAATCCACATTATTGTCATGAATGTGTTGTAATAACTGGTGCAAAGGTCAAAGTTTCACAATTTCACAATGCTAATTTTATCCATGACTTGGAGTAAATACGCGTCTCTTCCAGTTGTTTGTTCTATCTGCAGCAGACATGGCCCTGTTAAAGTGGATTACAGCCACTGATGACATGTGTAATAAAACATAATCTCCGCTGTAGTTGTAAATCCTCACTGAGCCTGCTGTGTGCATGTGTCTCTGTATATTATAACCGATTATGATGGTATGTATGAATTCTGTCTAATCTTTCTTTTAAAACATTGGTGTCATACTATATACAGAACTGTGACTGTGCAGTAATACCAACAATTTACAAATAAAATGTGGCGTTATTTCTGCTGCTTCAGTAAGTAGGTCGTTTAATCATGATGTTCTTTTTGTTATCTAAAAACGTGGGATGGACGTGGATGTTGCCCTGTTATCTGCCTGATCTCATGCTGGGGAATAGAAAGTAAAAAAAAATGGATCTCTCAGAGGATGAAGACTTCTGACATTGGTGAGCTCTTGACCTTTCCCGTACAGCCATCATGAGGCTGGCATTTGTAGTTGTGAGTGAAATGTCGGCTCCCGATTGATGGATTGCCAAGAAATTTGGTTCAGAAATGTATGTCCTCCTCAGGCTGAACTCTAAGAACTTTGGTGATCCCTTAAACTTTCACCGAGTGCCATTATCAAAACCAAATACTTGCAAACATTATACCTGCTAAATCCATGTTTGCATTATCGTTGTGAAAATATGAGCATGTTGTTAGATGTTAGGATTTAGCTTAAAGTGCTGCTGTCCCTCAGTACAAGCTCACATCTGTAGACTCTTAGGGCCTTTTCACATGTAAAAATCTGAACTAAGGTCTGAACCAAGATTACAGCTTGTTCTCTACTTGTCAAATACTGATGTGTCATCATGCCTCTTCAGTGTCACGAAGCCAGACGGGGTACCCTGTATGAGGCGTACATTCACTCCACTAAGGACTCCATAAGATGCTGTGAGCATCCAACCCGTTCTTGTTCCAGCTTGTCCACCACTAATGCTGCATTGTATCTCCCCTCCTCATCTCATACTCATCCTCATCCACAAGGTACCCTTTCTGCCAGAAAGCCTTTTAAACACAACAACAAAAAATGTGAAATGGTCTCAGTTTGGGCGCAGTTAGGTTTAGGCACAAACACTACTTGGGTAGGTGTTGGATAAGATCATGGTGGCAGCTACAATAAGTACATGACATACTATGTCACTGGAACAACTCACAAGATGACGCAAGTAACGTTATGTACCTTACAACTTTTAATTATGTTTTGGTTTCACATGGGACATGAACCCTGGTCCCCAGACTGAAAGTCCTGTGTTTGTTTGAGCTATCTATCCGTTCCACAACCGCTGGATTCGGACTTCTGTCTCTTAAGACAACGTTGAAAGTCTGGTGCATCTCATTCAGCCCAGAGTTTAGAATGAGAAGTGAAGTTTCACATCGTTGTGACATTGTATTCATTTGATCCAGTTAGTTAGTTAGTTTCACATTGCATTTATGGAACCACAGTAAAGGACTATATATTACATACTTCCTGTCTTCACCTACAGGAGCTCATAAGCTGTGTGTCCCCATACTTGCAATTGACAGTATAATTGACTGTCAGACAGTTTTTACCAGCTGACATTTTATTGCTGGTGGACCAAATGTCAATTGAACATTTGGTCTCTTCCTCACCCCATGTGAAACCATGGCCCATTTAGTTTTGCTGCATTGTTTTTCCTTTTTCCGCTTCTGACGATAGCCTGCCAGAACTCCTGATAATTGGTCCAAAAGTTTGACGCTTCCAGAATACTGTTTCCACATTATAAACCAATGGAACCGTGGTTCAGTCCAGTTCAGACCAGGACCACCTCTTTTAATTGGATGAAGGTTTGGCTGTTTGGTCCAGATGGTGATTCGAGGTTTCAGGTTTCGAGGTTATCTCATTCCAGCAAGACCACAAACAAAAGGAATTAAAAGGACACATTCCCAAGAGTTGATAAGTTCATATCAGAACAACAGTCTGGGAAATGAAGGACTTGGCCAGATGAGTTACTGTCCTGTTCTTGTTCATATTTGTTTTTAATAGGCGTTAACTTTGGGCAGTAAGCCAGATGAAACTAAACAAAACACAACTCCTCCTCTCATCCCGATCTGATTACACGTATTCATCTGTTGGTGTCCAGACTTAAGAAAGACTGAGAAAAAGAACGAAAAAAAAATAATTGTATGAAACTGGAAACCATGCATTAGAATGGGTAAGAGGGATGGCAAAAGAAAAGAAGTAAAAGTCCAGACAGAAAATGTAAATAGACCATTGTTTTAGCACCTGGAGAGTGTTAAACAGAGGTCAAACCAAATTATTTTCTTTCTATTTTAGAGATTTGCTTCTCTAAATAAGACATAGTATAATGATGTCTAAGTCAGTGGCCATGCTACTATGTGTCGAAGAGACTATTGGCCACTTACAAATATAGCCCTACAACTGCTCTAAAAGGCCATCAGCAGTGGAAATAATAAACTTGGCGACGCAAGGAAGCAGCTGTTTCCTTGACTTTTCCTGACTCATGGCATTGACACAGCTGACTCATGAAGAACAAAGTCACCTCCCTTGCATCATGCTCACATACTGCTTACTTAGGAGTCTGCCACTGTGGGGACATTAGAGGTGGTGAGTTTGTCCTTTACGTGTGTGTAGCTGTCATTACTGTACAAGAGTAGACTTTGAGAAGAGGCATGGAGGATTGGTGCAGCTTGAAAGATTGAAGGTTTGCACAATCTCAGATATTCCTGCAGACTACAGAGAGTTACATAGGATAAGAAGTATGCATGTTTGATGTTGTTGCATATGGCAAAATGACTGTATCAGGAAATAAATACATTTAAAATAATAATTTGAGTATTAAAAATCATGCAATTAAAAGAGCATTTAATTATTTTTTTAAATTGACATTAAATGTGCAAATTAATAATTATACTTCATGATTGTGGGTGTGAACTAGCTTTCTTTTCACTGGTCTGACTCACCAGATGTTCTCTGTAGGCCTGCTATTGGACGACTTGTTTCAGCGTTGAACCATCTCTCCCCAGAAAACAATAAACAACCTCTGAAATAGCAACCTACACGCTGAAAATGACAAATTAGCACCGAGGATGCAAAACATAAACAAACGCAGCTTTTTGCAGTAGCCATCCTAATGCCATGGTTCACTTCCCGAGGTGCAAATGTTTCCACCAACGCTATTTTGCAGGGACATCATCACTGCATCCCGAGCTTGGTGCCACCAGAGACGATTGTGATTGGATTTGTGATTGGATGTTTTTTCCTGTATAGTAGAATTATATTATGTGGAGCCATATTATAATTAATACTGTTAATATGTGGACTTTTCTTCACAGCTGAGGGATGTGTAGAGGTCTGGCTCTTTTCATCAACACTGAAATATCTCTCATTAACTGAAGTCAAACTCTAGTTGATTTCATTCTGAAATTGGAAATTTGTCTGCCGCAGTAATATTACTTGAAATGTTGCTTGGTGTTACGTAATAAAACTAACCTATTTAAGGCAAACCGCCTTGTTGATTCAGGACCTTGGACAAAGCTGCAGTCACCAAACAAACAAGTAAAGGGAGAGTTTGTGTTTTCTGAACTATGGGCCTTTGGAGCAATGGGTGTTTGTTTTCAGGATAATGGACAGTTGGACAAATTGGCTTGTCAGACCATTGGGGTTTCGACCATCAGAACAATGACATTGCTCTGTTTTCAGCTACTGCTCAGTTTTTGTTTTGATACACCAACTTTTCCACTTCGACCAAGCTTAAAAACTTACTTGCAATGTTTAACTTATTTTTTTTTCATTTCCATGTGTTTCCACTCAGTTTTTTTGTCCATGTAGAAAATGCATACAAAGACAGAAACTTACTGACAATCTTAAGTGGTTTTTTTGCACATTGAAAAGACCTCTGCTGGCAAGTGACATTTGTTCAAAGGCAAATCTCCCCATTAGTTGCAAATTAATTTAATTGTAGAGTTCCCCTTGTGGCTTTGAATAATTTTGTCATTTACTCTAGAGCGCTTTCCCTGTCAGCTGGATTCAATGGCTTTGTAAGACGCCAATATAACTGCGCTTGGTGTCAGTGTCCCTTACCCTGTGACTGGCATATGGTGAGCCATGTGACGCAGCCAGCATGATGGTGAGATCAGCGTAATCAAGAAGCCATAAAGAGACGCTATAGTTTCACAACTGGGCTGGGATGAATGGCTCCTGTCATTTCATCCTCAGATCTGTGGTTCCTCTCGCAACTAACACAGCGTTACAAGCTGAACGGCATAATAAAATTTGATTTGATTTGAACGCACCAGCGCTGATGAGAACAAGATTCACACATCAGCTTTATCCTCTTTTTCTGTGCAAAAGAAATCAAGCTGTTCAAAGACATTTTTGAGCCGATCAGTGCGTGAGGATTATGTTCTTTTCTGGCATTTAGTTTATAGAGGACCAGGGAAATAGGATGGAAACAAGGAGTTTTGGTAGAAGACTTGTTCTATTTTCAGATTTCCTCAGTGAGTAATCCACCAGCTTTCACTACGATGAATGGGGGACAGGTATTGCCCTCTCCACACACAGCCGAACAATAAAGCTAATATATTGATCTTGTGTGGGAACATTTAGTGCCAAATATTTCCGTTATATCCACGCGGAACTATTTCTTTCTTAAACCAGGATTTGAACACGCAATTTTCTGGTGTTATCGTGCAGCCTGTGCTCGCTGTGCTCTACCTGGTTCAGTGTCTGCTGGTGCAGAGGGTACAGTCAAAGAAGCTTACAGCCATCCACTCTTAATGAGGCTTTACACACTCTGGGACCCCTGTCAAGAACAATGACCCAGCTGTGTGTGGCCCTTTTCTCTTTGGTGTTGTAGAACATATGGAAAGCTCTGTTAGCAGGTCAATGTCCACAGCTGTTTTTCTGTATATTTCTGTGGTTTCAGATGAAACACATGCCGCATGTTATTTATTGCAGCGTACTCAGGTGTTTCCCAGACTGCTCATCAAAGGTAGAGACCTTGTGTAACGTTCGGGGACACGGGAATATTGTATTCAGATTTTCTCATTCTGCTGCACACTGTTGCACATGCAGATTGATTACATCTCATTTTTTTCAGATCACCAGGCCAGTGTGCCTGAGTAGGAGGCTTCTTATGTTTGAAGTTTGAAAGAGGCTTTAACCACTCGCCTAATAATGGAGCCATTGAGATCCGATGGGGCTTTTGCACAAACTGAACTCACTATGAATAAACAAGCCCCTCTTACATAAACAGCCAGCAAGGCCAACTCTAATTATCATACAGCCACAAACAATGGCTTTTCCGAGTTGAATTTTATGGTGTCAGAATTGGTTTGGACTTTGTCTTATGATGGGTTTGGACATTTTGCTGCGTGATACAGTCGTGAAATTATAGCTGCAAATGATATCTCTCTGCAAGGAAGCATGCATGCTTTTCATCTGGTTTTAAAAGCAATACCTGTGGTAATAAGATTAAAAACTTTTGATCTGATTTCAAAGCATTTCTGATTTCAAGGGATTTTGAGGCATTTACATGTAAATCTCTTTGTACAGTACAGTGATTACAAGGTCGTCATTCATCCTGCAGGCAATGCTTAGTGCAACGGTCCAAGAGAAAAGTTATTGATTAGGTTTTCTATGTAGCTATCACCACTCTTTCATGTTGTTCACCTCTCCTTGACCTCTTGACAAGTCATCCTGTGCACACAGTCAGCTGAGGACAAAGATAGTTATTTTACACAGAAAGTCCACCCAGCAGTTTAAAAAGGCTTAAACTTATTATGACTTTTCCTCCGAAATGTTTAAATGTAATTGAAGTTAAAATGATTATTCAATTAGCGGCCTTGTTAATGAACAGAAAATTAACCAACTATTTTGCTAATCAAAGAATGGTATAAGCATCTTATCAATGAAAAATGTGAGCCATTCTCTGGCACCACCTTCTGAAATGTGAGAGTTTGCTATCTGTGTGTTTATGTATTTGATTATACAGTATCTTTGGATAAAATACATCACCTTGGGCTTAAAATTATGATGGGCATCTTTTAAAAAGTAAATAAATTAAAATGTCATCCGAGGCTCTGGGAAGTAATGCTGATCTTTCTGGTACCACAAAGAACACCAACACTGAGGGTGATGAGGAAAAGAAAACCAAGCGAAATAACACAGTGATCTCATATGTGTCAGGGATATTTGAGAAACTCAGGAGGGTGTTCAACAAGCACCACACCCCAGTATATTTCAACCCCAGCAACACACTCAGACAGAAATTAGTACATCCAAAAGACCTCACACCACATCTGCAAAAAAGTAACCTGGTGTATGCTGTCCAATGCAACGAGGACTGCAATGACCTATACACTGGAGGAACCAAACAACCACTGAACAGATGCATGGCTCAACACAGGAGGGCTAACTCCTCAGGCCTGGACTCTGCTGTCTATTTAGTACATCTTAAGGAGAAGGCTTTGAGGACAGCAATGTCCTCATTTTAGACAGGGAGGACAGACGGTTTGAGAGAGGAGTTGAGGAAGCCATCTATGTTAAAGTGGAGAAACCCACTCTCAACAGAGGAGGAGGCCTGAGACATAACCTCTCTCCTATTTACAATGCTTTTATTTCATCCTTGCCCAGGAGATTCAACAACAGCTCAAAGACAACAGTTGTTCACAGTCATGTGACTCTAACGACTGTCACTCATACCTGGTTTCGGGTGACACCCGATTATTAGCGACTTCAAATGACTGTTGTTAAAAACTGAATGGAGCGCTAATAAAGCTGCCACCAATGAACCATTAACACCTATGGCCTGGTGAACACATCCGCAGATGTTAAACACCTGGGTTTCCCAACATAATAATAAACTGGCTCAGACCAGTCTGACATGCATGAACTGAAGAGGCTTCTTGGATGAGATGCCAAACGTCTTCAGAGTCATATAAACAAGTCCAGTTGCCTTTGATTTAATCTTTTCTTGAGATAACAATGACCTGGACGAATGAGAACTTTCACGGAAATGCTGATATATATTTTTTCAACCTTTTTCTGAAACTTAAAGACTAAACGACCAGTCAATTAAAGGAGAAGATATCCATCTGTTTCAGCAGTTTAGTTGCTAAATTAGTTGCAGTCCAAAATACAACCATTTATTAAATGATTTTGAGGAAATTTCTTCAAACTTGGCACAAATGACCACTTGGACTCCCAGGGGACATTTCATAACATCTGGTACAAATATCCACTTGGACTCAAAGATGAGAATTTGGTGGTCAGAGGTCAAGGTCGCTGTGACCTCACAAAATACATTTTTAGACATTACTCAAGAATTCATACGCTTGACAAATGAACACATTTCTCAATATATATAAATGATAAAATGATGACTTGATGATATTTTAAGTCTAAAAAGTCACAGTTCAACTTAAATGTTAAGTAATAAAATTCTGCAAAAACCCAAAACTAGTCACCGAGAGAAGACAGAATGTTTCTCATTGGAAAATATTTAACTGGAATCATACATGTCAATATATCGATAACTTCCATTTGGCCAAAATTGCACTTAATACCTTTTATTAATGTCCTTTAAAGTCTTCACATATAGACAGACATGGATGTAAATGGCAACTTGACTGGTTGGTGGCACACAAGGTGTAATTCTTTAGTCTATTACATGTCAAATGATGAACAGTTTCAAAAAAAGACATTTAAATGCACAATAATGTTCACAAACATGTTGTATTTAATGACTAGAATCTGTTACCACTTATATCTCCAGTCTCAGCTCAAAAGTTCATAGTAATTTTCCAGAAAGATCATCACAAAGTGCAGAGAAAAGTGAAGTGACTGTAAAAAGGAAACTGAAAACAAGGCTGATTACGTAAATCAAGCTTTGTCCCATAATAAAATGTTTAGTTATGGAAACTCTAGTACAGAAATATGCAGTCTAGGTGTGTTAAAACCCTGCCAAAGGTTTATCTCCTGCCACAGAAGACGGGTGTCAGACTGTAAACTTTAACCTGTTCGTGACTCACAGCTCTGGAAGCATAAAGAGGCCATTTGTTTTCTTTGTGTTGGGGTTTTAATTAAGATGGCTCAGCTAAATGTCTCTGTCTGGTGCGTGCATGTGCGGCACTGTAGCAGGGAAAGTTGGATAACAGTGCCTTCAGTCTGTTCACAGTGTTGCACCCCAGAGGGAGACAATCGGATGCTTCTAGCCTGACTCGGTTCGGGTCGAGACGGGTGATGTTACATGAACAGGCTGCTGTGTGCCAGCCAAATGAACTGGGTCCATTCTGAGGGACAATTCCTGTTTTATCCCACTGTCCCTCTTGACAGCTCCTGTGCCACAATGCTCAGCTCTCCACGGATACAGTTCCCACGGTACGGTGGGCAACCTGGGACTCACTGTGTGGTTAATGGTGTAAGAGAGCACCAGTGTGTGCTTACCTGACTGTCTGTTAAGCAGCCCAGCAGGGAAGGGAGCTGATTAAATAACGCCCAGAGAACAGGGATGAGGAAACTTTAGGGAAAAAAAAAGAAAAAGCGGACAATAACACCTTTTTAAAAAATGCCCCTATGAGAGTTCAAAGGACGGGCAAAGCTTTTATAAGTGGACATGAATGACCCTGTTGGCGTGCTGTTGTAAAAACTTTCTTTGGAAACCCAAAATGACAAAGAAGATGTGAAAATGGTGCAGGGGAAGTATGCCCAGACAAGCAAAAAGAGTGCATCTAGGTCAGGGTGTGTGTTTTTCCACATTGTAAAAACAAAAAGTTGAGAAATTTGAAGGCGGTCTGTTCTTGATAATGTTTTGTTGAGATAATTTAATTTTCTTCTTTAGATAAACTTGAATCTTCAAGTTTTAGAGAACCGAAAGTTGTGACCCTGATTTGTCATTATTTGGATGCTTTGATTAAATGTCTACAAATGAAAATATTAAATTAATAACCATTATTCACACTCATGTCAATTTCTGAAATACTTTTTTTTTTGTTTTATAAGCGTTTGAGTTGGGCTCAGAACTCAAAAATCTAATGAAGCGAGTTGCCTTTTGCAACTGTGTTTTTGCAGTGCAGACAAATGCTTCATGAACATAAAGAATGACCTTTTAGACAACACTTGAAGGATTTCCAGATCCTCTGAGGCTGACTCAGACAGTCTATTCTTTCAGTTTTATTTGAGACCAGAACAGACTTCAGTTCAAGTTCACAAGAGTTAATAAACTCTTTATTGTCACAACTAACATCATAAAATTTTATTAAATATTTCATTCCCATTAGAGTTACATACAAGTTGAAGGGACATTGTGTTTCATATGTACTACAGAAGAGATCCAGTACCACAGTTCTGATGTTTGCCTACAGGTTTTCTATCTCTTGCAGCATATGTGGATTTTTGTTCAAGTTTAGAATAGCTCCTGCACATCTGATGTTTGAAACAGTTCATCCAGAAAACTAATAAAATGGTTAATGAGAACTTACATTATCCAGGTCAAACTTGTTTCCCTGACATCCCGGACACTTACATTAAATGTCTGGAGGGAAACTGTCCCCCTGGGACCGTTCAAAATGACTAAAATACTGGAAAGCAGCTGAGAGTATCTCAGACTGTTGGAGTGAAGGTGCCTCACCAAGCAAAAGCATGCGTGCTGGGCATATATCCAAATAACTTTATTGTTAGTTCAGCACAGATAACTTCAATTGACTGTGGACTGCTGCAGGCTAGGATAAGATAATAGCTCTATCTTGGCGAAAAATTGATCTACCTTTGAGAATTGTATCAGTGAAGGAAATGCAATCTCCTATTGTGCTGGAGAGATTGACTTACATAACCAGAGGAAGGTCAGGAGAATTTGAAAAAGTGTGGAAATTTCTACTGGAGGGTCCTGGACGTCATGGTACACAATCATGAAATAGAGCTCTGTTGAGTTCTATGTTGTTATTGTTTTGTTTTGTTTTTTAAGATAATGAATTTTTATTTAATTTCTTTAAGTATGTTGATGTGTGAGTGTGGGAATGATGATCACATGTTTCATTGTATATTTTAATATGCCAAATATGCAAAAAAAAAAAAAAATCTATATATACATATATATGTATATACACACACACACACATATATGGATTGTTTTAAACTAATAAGAAAGATGAAATATAGATAATTAAACTGTGACCATAATTTGACCAGATTTTAGTTTGCTTTGGTCATTGCTAATGCTTTGACGTTGCATTAAATGCAACAAGAGCCCATTATACAACATTGCTTAGGATTATTATTATTTCAGAGAAATGCTGCCTTGAGGTTATCCCTTCTTTCTGCACAATCCCCTCTCCTCTCACCACTGGAGGGCAATCCCTAGCTTCAGGGTTCACAGTGGTTTCACTGGGTTTTCAGTCTTGAGATTTGAAACTGTGCACCTCAGAGTGAAAAAAGTTAAGCAGGTTAAATAGTTTATAAGCTCTGGAATGGTGAGTGTTCTATTAATTGACCTCCTGGGGCTTTTTAAATTTGAAATTTCATTTGTATTTTCATCATCAACTTATGTAATTTGAAAAAAAAAACAGAAACATGTCAGGTTAATTGGAGACTAAATTTTCTATAGTTGTGAATGTAGGCATGAATGGCTGTTTGTTACGATATATGAGCCCCGTGATGAACCAGTGACCCGTCTGTGGTTCTCTAACTAAGTTATGCAACATAAACCAGAGCAACTCATCACGCTATTTTCTGAGTTTGGACGAGTACTGAGAGCAGCTCTCCATAGAGTTGGTTAAAGCCTCTACAATGCCGTTCTCTGACTCAACCAAGAGAAAAATAAAACTGTACACCAGATGTCTTAGAAGTGCCTCACATGTAGGAACGCCAGGGAACACAAACAGTTGACTGGTACTCTGCCATCTGGGATCCTGAAACAGCAACCTCATTGCATCGCTGTAAGCCACTACAAGCCTCTGCGTACCGCTTTTCCTGTAGCTACACAAAGGATGAGCTGTGTACACAGGTGTGGCGACAGATTTCATCATTCAAATCATCAGCCAGGAAATGGCCAAGGTTTTTTTTTCTTTGCATGCCATGAGAGGAATATCACAGATTAGTTTCACAAGATAGGCAAGTTTTTCCACTAAATCTTTATCATTTCTTCCTTGACTACTAACTTATTTCTCATAATGATCATAAGCACAACATTATCAAGCCTCTTCCTAAAATGGATCAAGACAGATTTAAAGCATTTTGGATGATAATTGCAACAACATGCAGCCAGATAGCACAATATTTATTGAGTTATCATCTTTCAACTACTCTCCCCAGTTCTGGAGAAATTGGCAGGATGGTTATGTCTGAAATAGAGAGGAGCTCTCCAGGGCCTCCATGTTGTTTTCCCCTCCTGTCTGCTGATAGACAGGGTAGTTTGATGTTCACATGGGTAAGACACTCTTGTTGGGCAGATGGTAAGATGAACAAACTCACCAGATTTTTAATATCACTGGCTGATAGAGAGCTTCACTGTGTCGTGCAACGACACCTGAAGCTCAATATCAGCAGAGGAAGAGCCGAGGAACAGAAGGGCTCCTGTCCTGGTTGTCATCCCGGGAGATGAGGTGAAAAAGATGGATCATTCAAGTACATGGGGGATCAAATCAATAAAAAAATACTGCACTGGACTCAAGACAGTGAGGTCCTTTTCAGGAAGGGACAGAGCTGACCTGAGGAGACTCAGATCCTTCTGTGTGTGCAGCAGACTCCTGCAGATCTTCTGTCTTCTGTCTGTTTTGCTGCGGTCTGCTTGGCTGGTGGCATCAAGGCATCTGTCTGCCTGTCTGTGCCTGAGTTATGGACAGAAAAGTGTTTTGCAGAACATTCTGACGTCACAGGGAAGTTGACCTTTGACCTTTTGGATATAAAATTCAAGCCCCTGGGAATTGTAACAAAATGGTTTTCGCTCAAGTTTGACACTGTGGTCGAACCATGTAATGATACTGTTATGTGATGAACCGCAGCCCAAAAAGACTTTTTCGAGCATCAGAACCACTGAGAACTTATTTGTTACAGTATCTGGATTTGATCCATTTAATCCAGTACCATTTGGAAAGTCATGCATGATTAAATCACCTCATCCCATTTCAAGTTAGTGGAAGCTTAAACCTGGAAATTCGAAGCTCGACTGGTGGAGGACTCCAGTGCACAAACTCATGTTCCAGGTAATTTTATACCTGGAAGTCAGCTTCATGTGCCACTGAGCAGCTTTCATATGAATAAACTGGGGCCAGCCTCCAACACTTTATCCATTTCTCCTTCATAGATCCGTGATAAAATGTCATCACTTCAGAAGACATTAGTCTAAAATGTTTAAACAGTGTGAATCTTTGGATATGAATGTGTAGATTAGCATATAAATTTTGTGAGGTCACAGTGACCTTGTCCTTCAACCTTTGACCACCAAATTTTACGTACTTCATTCTTGAGTCCAAGTGGATGTTTGTGCCAAATTTGAACAAATTCCCTCTGGGTGTTCTTGAGATATTGCGTTCATGAGAATGGGGATGGATGGCTGGACAACTCGAAAAAACACAAAGGCTTTGGCCACAGCTGTCAGCAGCGTGGAGGCATAAAAAGGATTTCAGAAATGCAAATCACTTCCAGCAAATGTTGTGGAAATTTTCTGAGATGTCCTGGTGACAGATCAACAACTAACAGGTGCAAAAACACGACCGCCTCTGGGGAGCAAATACATGATTCAGCAAACACTCACTCTTCATTTTTTATCAGTCCTGCGCCTCTGAAGAGTTCTCAGAGTAAATAAAGTTTTTTTTCCACTGACATTAACGTGAACAGATTTGTGTCACTGGACTGCTGCACTCTCATGTCTGAATCAGCCTTTAACAAGTAATAACTACACATTATCAGACATTAAAACACATTAATGTTTGCATTATAGACATGTTAAACTGATAACATTGCTTTATCTGAAGGGTATAGGTGCATGTCCCTGTAACCTTAGTGTGCTGTTTGAGCTGGTAAAAGTCAAACATCTGTGGGAAAGATTGCAGTCTGTCTATCCACCCTGTAATCTCAGTATTTTCACCTTGCAGCTGACGTAGGCTGTCTTGCAGAGACAGCTGCTCTGCCTGGCTTTTCACGAGAGTGATTATCACTGTGATATGTACTTTATTTACTTTGTAAAGACTAGCCCTGAATCTGTACAACATGTTCAGAGGAGCCCTCAAGGTTAGTGCTTCACTCCAAGGCACAGAGAGCGGTGTGACGACAGACAGCTTTATTAAAGGGCTGATGATGATGAGGAAAAGGGGGATTATGACAGTAAAGAGGACAATGATGATTGTTTACTGTTGTTTATATATAAAAAAATATCCACAAGAATACCACAGTTATTATCAAATTAGAAATCTTTTTATTAAAACTTGTTCCAAAATAGTTTAATAGACTTTTTACCTAACTCAACAACAGCTAAAAGACCTCAGGTGTGCAAAAAACATGTGCAAGTCATATGCAACCAAAACCTTCACCCCTCATCAATGGTATTCACACATTTGAATTGTGTGACCCAGGATCAGGGTCAAAACCACTCTTCCATGCCATTGTTCTCGTATGAGGCGATGTTCAAATTATACCACCTCTGACCTTGGTTGCAGCTGAAAATGTATTATTTGAAAGTGTGACGAATGAGATGACAGCTCTGGTGATATGGCCAGAAGCAACACATGAAAGCAGGGGAAGCAGAGAGTGATGGAAAAACAGTGTGTCTCTGAACTTTATAACTTTATAAGTAATGCACAGCAAATTGTTGAGGCTGCCAGATTTGTGGATATGCATGTAGTTTACAAACTTAGCTAAATCCAGTGCTAAAGTTAGGTTAGCTGTTTGTGCATGTCAGGCAGTCATGATGCACTCTATGTCAGGGTGAGCCAAGAGAAAATTTCTTATCATGTGAAGGCAGCGTTAGCCATTTACTAGTTATTACTGTTCCACTGAAGCTTGTGTTGTAACTTAAGGAGTTTGCAAGCTTTAAACAAAGAGCTTATTGGATTGCTGAGGAGCATCTGAAACCGATGTCTGCCCATTGTTCCAAGAAGGCCATTTTTCTAAAACCCCAACAGTCATAAAAATGTCATTATCCCCCCCAAAAGATCAGCTTTTGGCCCTGTGCGACATTTTTCAGACCTTTGGGTTTTCAGAATAGTGGGCCAATACACCCAAAGGTGCAGTATACATTATAAGTATTACTTGTACTGTTAGTTGAAAATTGTCATGAACATTATTGTAAATTTATAAGCTATAATATAAAAGTTATGAAACAACAGCACCATTATTGCAACTCACATTGTCAACATGTGGCTACCGCGCGTCTTGTCCACACGCAGCCGCTCTTATTCTCTGCACACATGCTTTGACGCATGTTTACAGCTTCAAAGAGGACTAGACATGCATCTGTCCAATCACGGGTCTCTCAGCGGACGGCTGCACCCCCACTGCTTCATGACCTCCCTAAAACCTCTGCCATCCACTACAGTGATCCTATTACACTGAACAGGTCGCAGACGGACATCAAGAACATAGCCTTATGGGAAAATGCGTCACTGCCGTCTGCTGTGCGTCGTCGTATTTTGATTACTGGCTGTGGATTAGAAGAAAATTGATTCACCATGATGACAATCCTGCTGAGTAGCGACGCAGAAGTTTTTATTCTTTACTCCTACTTCGCTCATTTACTCTACTTGTTGTTGTGGCTCAGTTAAGGCTGGTTGGAGTGTGTGTGTGTGTGTGCGTGCGTGTGTGTGTGTTGGATGTACCGAGGAAAATAAAGGATTTGCTGGGATTAGGCCCTTGCCACAGACTAAAGGCAGTAGGAAACTTGCTGTGGCACTGGCACCATCAGATACATGATCAGCCCTTAATCTTACAGGAGCTCAAGGGGGTGTGGGGGGTTGGAAAGGGCACTGCTTTCGTGTAATCAATTTTAAATCTCTGGGATAGAGGGAGGCCTCAAATGTTCAGCGAGCAATTTATCCGCTGTTGTTGAGCAGGCAGATTGCAAGAATCTGACAAAAGACGTAGTAAGTTGCATGACAGCAGTGGCAGGCCAATGTGTGTGTGTGTGTGTGTGTGTGCCCGCATGTGTGTGGACTTTTGTCTGTCTGAGATGACTTGCTTATCCTGACACACTGTTGGCAATTATGCAACAACAGCAACCAGCCTGTTTCTCTGATTTGAATCAGCACTTGATGTGAACAAAGATTAGAGACTGAGACTGGTTTGTTTTCACATCAATGCAAATTATACCACTGTTACAATGAGAATAAGAATAAGAAATAAATTAAAATAATCAAAATAAATGGCAAAAGTATGATTGCAAATAAGAAAAATCATTTTAAACTATAAAGTTGTGTCTAATTTTTTTCTAATTCACCTTTTTCAGTGAAAACTAATGTAACAATTTCAGCATTAAAAGCATTAGAAATAAGCTTTCAATTTCAGTGATCAAAACGGCAGAATCTGCATTTCTTGCAGCATTTTTCTTTCTCTCTCCACCCCCGCCTGCTTATGGCATATAGCGCTTTAGAAGAAAAAACATAAGTTCAAAGGTGACACAGCATACCAGCTGTTATATCACTCTAGATGCCATATAGAAAAACAGTGATCTGCTGATTTGTACAGATTAAGACTCGATAGTCTAACAATGGCACTGCCATAAAAAAAAAAATCGAATTATGACCTCAAAATAAAAAGTCAAATCGAAACATGGATTTGGAGAATCATGACACATATTCCAGTTAACAAATATCCTCTAAAGCCACAGAGGACATTACACAACTGTTTACACAAGCTGAGTAATATTCACTATGACAAGCAAACTAACCTTTATGTGTAACATTGATGGAGCGCCCCTTTAAATTTGAAGCTATTATTTGGGAAACTTGGGCTGAATTTAAAGTTATAGACAACACATGTACACAACAGGCACAGCACAGGAAAGATGAAATAAACACTGACAGAGACTGAGAAACCGACTGCTAGAATTTGACCATGTCATAATGTAATTATGTAATCATCAAATTATAACCATCATGTGAGCTGTGTCTTTCTATGTCGTCTCACACGCGAGCAATTACAGAATAGCTGAGGTTTTTTGCGTTATGTAAACATGAATTGGGACAGGGGGACACGTTAATTATGTGAATGGGTGGCAGCTTCACACAGAGGATCTGTGTGTGTTTTACAAGCCTAGTCATGTGTGTAAAATCTGCTCATGTGTTTAAACACACACATGCACAGAGGCCATACATCCTGGAGATTACGTAACCACGGTGTAGGCCACCATCAGCCGTGGAAGACAATGAGTTAACACAGGTGCAGCGCAGGGCATGATTCAAAATATGTTTATTTCTGTAACCATTACTAATCTACCCATGACAGACTTCATATTGTCTCCTGTTCACTCCACAGAGTTATCTGAGGTTTAGACACTCAGTCTCTCAGCTGTTCACACTGTGGGCTGCTCGCCTTTGTTTGGCAGCCATGTTGAGCTGGTTAACATGACTCTCAGGACTGGTGTCTTATCCTGAAACACCCACCCCAGTATGACTAACTGAGGAGGAGTCCCATCATGGCTTTCATTTCTCTGCTGCTGAACTGCTGTGGTCCATGATTATCGAAGAAAAGAATGAGACTTTCGGGAAGTTTGTCTGCATATTAATTGTTGTGCAGCACAACGAGGCTTACATTATGTATCTCTGAAAAGCCAGTGATAAAACACAAGTATATCTACTAAAGTACTCTATTAAAGAAATATTTTGATGTACTTGTAATTGAGTATTTTTGTTTTTTTATTTCTTTACACTTCAACAAACACTTCAACAAAGTTGGGACACTGTGTAGAACGTAAATAAAAACATGATCAGTGATTTGTAAATACTTCACAACCTATATTCAGTTGAATAAAGTACAAAGACAAAATATTTAATGTTCAATCTGCTAAACTTCATTTATTTATTTATTCTTTTGTAAATATGCACTCATTCTGAATTTGATGCCAGCAATACATTATTTTCTTTTAACAACACCATTAACAAATTGTCCAAATTCTCTGATTTCTGCTTCCCAAATGTGAATATTTTCTGGTTTCTTGAGTCCTCTGTGATAGTAAATGGAAGATCTTTGGGTTGTAGACAAAACAAGCCTTTACCTGGGATTTTTCGCAATTTGCTGCCATTTTATTGGCCACACAGTTAATCGAATAATTGAGAAAATAATCAGCAGATTAATCAGAAATGAAAATTGGTTGCAGCCCTAATTTAATTGCTAAAAAATTGCATTTTTACATTGTAAATTTTACATTTACTATAGAGTAAGGTCTGCATACTTCTTCAATAAAAGAAAATCAATGCTGAAATAAAGCATGATTAAACTTGTGAGAGCAAAGACAAGATGGCCAAAAAAACAACTTAAAAGAGGAATCTGTAAAATATCCTAAATCATAAAATGCCTATGATATGTCATCAGAGATTAAGGAAACATGCTAAGTAGAAATATTCACTTCTCTTTCAGCGGTACAACCAGCTCCGTCAAAATTTCCCGTGTCTTGCGTTACTGACTAGATGTTTGCAACAGTTAAATTGAGCATTAGTCTGGCAGGCAGTCACAGAACTCAAACTCCAGAGTGTATATTTTCAGAGCAGTGGACTTTTGTTTTCAGGATAACAAGCTTAACTATTCATTGACAGTTATAAACAGCTGATCAACTTACAGTGTAGGACAAGGGGAAACAACTCGCTTCTGCCATTGACTGTATATTAAAAAGGCTTTCAACCATTTTTATTTTTATTTTTGAAAAAGATCTTCCACCACTGTGGATAATGGGGTAGAAATGGTGAGAACTCTGTACGGAGTAAAAATCAATCACACTCGCATATTTCATACAGAAGTAAAGCACAATTAAATTGCTGAAGAGAAAGAAAAAGATGACTAAATCCTTTAAAACAGAACTTAATTAAAAGTAAGAGCAAACAAGAATATTTTCAGACTTTTATTAAAATCTCCAAGTGTTTCAAAAACCCTCAAAACCCATAATATTTTAATTGTCCCCTATTTGCAAATGGGCGGCTACTTTTATGAACATTTCATCCCTTTAAGATTACAAAGTCACATCATCAACCTCTATGCCTTACTCAGTCATCTGGTCATCTTACGTAACATTAGCTTGCCATATCTGCATCTTCAAGCAAAAACAAACAGAATCAAGATTAATATATATTTAATCTGTCTAACCCTCCATCCAACTGATATGTGCCTTATCAAGAACCAGGTCACACACACTGCATAATGTAATGACGAAGAAGCACTTTGACATTGTGATTGCTCCTTTTTGAGCACCTTACTTCACAAACACACCCCAGCATGGCGTCAAGTTGCCAGAGACGTGTGCGTGCGCCGGAGCATCCGTGTGTGCATATGTGTGTATGCTTAAAGGGAGGTGAGAATCAGGTCAGCACGAATCCTGGAAGAATAAGCATTCCCTTTGTTAGAGCTAAAAACAATGGTGAGAGGTGTTCAATAGGAAAATGACAAACAGGCATCTCCTGTCTTAGCTGGTCAGGACTAGAAGCACATGGACGGATGAACAAAGAAAGACAAAGCAGTTGTGTTTTAACTCTCTGTCCCTCTGCCATTCTCTGTGCCTATTCACCATAACTACCAATGGACTTTACCCAGGTTGTTTGCCTTATGCAGAGTCCAGCCCTGTCTTAATATCCTCAGGGCGTGCAGCATGTTGTTTGTGTAGCGCAGGGCCACATTGCATGTCAGGAATGATGCCCTTGTTCATTTGCATGCAAGAAAGCAACCATTTCTGAATATATGGGCCGTACCCATCGGATTTTCAAAGTGTCAAATGTAATTGTACTTTTTCAAACCACTCCCTGTTTTAACAAAGTTTTTATCGGTATCATCATATTGTTTGTTCCCTGATTTATCTGTGGCCACAGTAACATATTTCGTTACTTCTGTTTCCTTATAAAGCTTTGACTAACGTCAGTAGAAATATAGTACAAGGAAGTACATGTGAGGTTATTGAAGTGAGTCAGCAGAACACTGAGCTATCAGGACATGCACTGTCGTCATTTCCTAATTGTAGTTAAGTAAACACAGTTAGAGTTTTAGTTTATCTTTCTTACACCCAACAGCACTTCTGCTGCAGCACTTCTGCATGAGTTAATAACTTTTAAAGGGATCACAAACACCGCATCTATTTACTACATAATGCTCCATATTTACTGTCTGTCCCTTTATTTCAGTGAGTGTGAAATTCATCCACAATGTAGCTCCCTCGAAAATTCAACAATGAAATAAACAAAGGGTTTTCCATTACATGTATTTTGCTTTCTGCTAACAATCACAGTGCACTACTCACTACAGATTAAACTATTAAAGGGAAAACATTGCCGCGAGGAAAGCGGAGTTCTCCTGCTGCAAAATCTGTTGTTTTCCAGTGATGTCACAGTGATGTCACGGTCATTGGATGTAGGAACTACAGGATATTTCAGCTTGGATTCCAGTTTCCCTATTTGGGTAGTAGTGAGGGGACATGCTAAATGAGCATTTTTGTCAACTAACACAACATGGGCTTAGGTGACAGAAGCTCATGTGCAATGTATCCTGGTACTTGTAGGCACTGCTGGCATGGCTCTGCAAACAGGAGAACTCAGTTTATTCTTTATTTTATTTATTTCATTTTTTTTTAAGTTCACCTTTATTTAACTAGGCAAGTCATTAAGAATAAATTCTTATTTACAAAGTTGGTCTGGCAAAAGGCAAGAGCTTCTTGAGGAAAGAGAGGTAGGGACAAAAAGTGTTACAGCTGTCTGAGGAATTTTTTGGTCCAGTTGACCCTTCACTAAGCGCCGCCCTCCTTAGTTACAGTTGGTACGCCTGTCAAGCTTTCCATTCTCACCCTGCAGTTTAGGGTGGTAACGGTAGCAGATTTAACATCAAAACTGGGAGTAATTGTTGAAACTTTAAGTCTTTCATTCCTTACAGAAGTAAATGAAAGCAGTTTCTCATTTCTAGCTGACAACCATGTATTTGTTGGCTAATGATGACTCATACTCACACTTCATACTTGTAGCTGGCTAATGTAAGCTAATGCTAAGTCCTTGAGTTAGCCGAGAAGTCCCTCTCCAGCTGATGTAATGATGTAATGTTTGCATCTGACACATTTTAAAGCAATAACGCTGTGAAAGTGTACATGTACAAGTTGCCTAACAGCAATGCTAAAAGACTGGCCTGTGCATCAGTGTGTATTTAGGGAAGGCAGGAAAGATCTCTGACTAAGCAGCTACACATTTCGCCCAGCCCATGTAGGTAGAACTATCACACATGAAAGGCAGATAAACATTAAACCTGAACAGGAATGTGTCACATGTCATTGATTTTTACATACACACCCGGTTTACTCATTTCTGGTCAGGGCTTAAAATATCAACGTGCTATTTTTGGTCCCTCTTCCCCTCACCTTGTTCCATGATTCAAATGAAATCGACTCAAATATTCCACTCACTGTTTGCTTACCTGGTTGTGATGTTTTATCGTATAGTCTTACAAAACAAATACATAATCACAAGTTAAAGATGGAATAAGCAATTCTGAAGAAAGATAGTTGATTGTTGAGTCTCATTGTCTCAAGCGTTGGTATTTGATGACCTGGGAATGAGACTTAACAACCAACTACGTTTCTCTAGAATCACTTAATCACCCCACTTTTAAGCCGCCCACACTCTTATGAGACATGCGGTGTGCATTTCTTCTTCAGGTAGCCTTGACCTGATTGCTCCTACTTGATATTTACACAGACTGACTGGGAGGATCAGCCAGCCAGCAGAGACCAAACAAGGAAGTGCTTAAGTAAATGCCAGGGTCACATAAAAAGCATACGTAGCTAACTATCATTTGAGTCTTGAGAATATTATCATTTGCTGGTGGGTCTTATCAAAGAGAGACAAGTCAGTGTGTGTTGTAATGTATAGGATATATAGTTATATAGTTAACAGACAGCTGCGTGTACACAGGTCAAAACAGGTTCCAATTCAGTTTAACATCATACAGCATCAGGAGGAGCTGACATGAAGCGCCACTTCTGACCAAAGTGTGGAAAGCTGTCTCATGACAAAGACAGATGTTTATGCATCAAATGACTTCTTAATTTTCACTTCTGCTATCAGACCAGCAATAAAATATTCCTCAAAACACAATTACGCACATTTTCCCATTTCATTTGTTCCTTCCTGCATGTGACTGACTAATTTTTGTCAAGTTTCATTCCATTTTACATCCAGAGTTACATCACCTGCCTCTCTCATCCAGCCACTATAGATCATACCTGATCTTACTGTACCACGACTTGTTTTCTCTTCTCCAGTGTCGGAAAGCAGTGGTGGGAGAAATACTCAATCTTTTACTTAAGTAAGTGTAACACAACCACCATATAAAACTACCCTCTTAGAGGTAAATGTCATGCATTTAAAATATTACTAAAAGTACGAACATTTACGTTGCAGATCGTAAATGTGTAGCTAATTTATACACTGCTAGCTTTTTAATGTTGTTTTAACCTATAATAATACTTTGCTAAGTTTTAAATTCATTTTTGTTGAGTAAAAAGTGCACTTTTTCCCTCTGAACTGTACTGGCGCTGACATATAAAGTAGCAGAAAATGGAAATACTCAAGTAAAGTACCTCAAGTACTAATTACTATACAGTTTCGAGGTATTTGTACTATACTTGAATGCTCCCATTTTTTTCCCCTAAATTCCAGAGGGAAGTATTGTACATTTTACTCCACTATATTTATCTGACTGGTTTGAAATTTAAAAATATAACCGCCTTGACACATTTCAGATGTCTATGAACTGTCAGCAGTTACACCAAAGAGAAGTTTCTCCTCTAAATTTCTCAGATGGTTTCATTTAAATTAAGTCTGAGGGCCAAAGACATAAAAGTATGCAATATTTCACAGACAAAGCAAAGCAAACAAACAAACAAATTAAAAAACAACAAACACACAAGACAATTATGCCTACTATGTAGTCAGTACAGTATAGTTTTAGTAGGTAAAACTATCTACAATTCAACCAGTTGTAATGGTAAAATTCTACATTAACAATGAAATAATTTTATATTTCATACTACAAATTACTTGACAAGGATTTTGACTGCTTTTCTTTGTAACAAAGTACTTTTGCATAGTGTCCTGTTGTTCTTCCCAGTTCAGTTTTTCCTGTTAGTTGGTAGTGAGCCTGAGGGTTGGCGGGTAAATTTTATATGACTCACAAAGTACTGAGTACATTGCCTAATGAAGCGATCCTTAACCGCTGCTGTTATGTCATTCACCTTTCAATATAGGGAAAGGTGTGTACACCTGTGACTAACGCTGAGTGGGTGTGAGAGAGGGTGGTTGTTCTGCAGGAATGTATTCAGCTGACTGATGTTACGGTGGTGTCGTTCATCCATTTGGCCGCAGTGTCCGTTCGCTGCTGGATTTGACCCATAATGCTGATCTGTTTGATGGTCAAATTCTTTTTTAAACCAACAGGTTTAGTATGATGGGTGGCACGCTAGAGGCAGCCATCCTAAAATTTCTTTTACAACGTGGATGTTTTTTGGCATTTCCTGTGGAAAATTACGCAGAAAGTGGACTTGCAGGGATGTGTGAGCCACTTATTGTCTTGTGTGTTAAAGAAAGGACAACCCCTGCAGATAAATCAACAGGAGGCTTCTGGTGGTGGGGGGGGCACTTCTTGTGAAATTGGAGTTGAAAGAGTACTGGCATGTGGCCATCCGTTCTGCCAACTATTCAAGCCATGAAAGTGTGGACTGTTTGAACTTTGGTGAAACTGAACAGAGCTGTTTGTGACCGGAACAGTTTGTGAAAGCTTAATTATAAATTCATCACTTGTATTCCTCCCAGGACTAATGTACAAGAGGGGATGAACAATCCTATAAGCAATAATTTATGACAAAGTGACAGCTTACTGTTGGATAGTTGTGCAAAAAATGTTTAAGATAATATAAAGTATTCCTTTATTAAAGTATTCCTTTATTAGTCTCACACTGGAATTTTCAGTGTTAGGAAACAAGAAGATATATAAAAAATATGATCAACTTAAACAACAATAAATATAAAAATAGGAACAATATGAACAACAGGAAATATGAAATATAATACAAAAATCGTATATATAATATAAACAGACTCAACAGTTGAATTTACACCATTGCAGAGGGAAATTAAAATTCACTAAAGTTCACTTTACTTGCAAAAATATTTAAATGCAGATTGTGCACAGAAATCCAAGTAGGTCAGTGTGACTGTGGAAGAACCTGTGTGGCACCACCTTTGGTGGTTATAATCCTTAATGCTGTAATGTGGAAAATGTTGGTTTATAAATAGCTGAGCTGAACAGACTTTTAATCCAGTGGTTCTCAACCTTTTTGAGTCGTGACCCTTCAGAATAATTAGGCTAGTGTTTGTGACTACAACAAAAAAAAATCATATTGCTGAAAGTCAGGGTGATAGTTCTGAAGCTTCGTGGGAACTCAGAGCTCTGTTGGAAAACTTGGCTTGACTTGGTTTGACTTGACACGTCAGTTTGGCATGACAGGGATTTGTATCCCCATTACAACAGCGTTACCCAAGTGAAGGTGTGTCTCTTAAGTGAAGATGAGCTTAGTTCAAGTCGAGTGGGTGTGAAACAGTGGATAAACACATCAACTCCTATAAATTCTTCACAGTGACCACGCCTCGACCTCCCCCATGTATTTTGTTATCTAAAAACTTTTATAATGAACCCGCAAAATCAGGAGGTGTTAACTCAACTCCTATACGGCAGAAAGTGAGCGTGAAAAAGTAAAATAAGGCATTTATAAGCTTACTTATAACCATTGTGATTCAGTCAGAAGCTACAACAGTACTGAGAGCTGAACACCCAGAGACTTTAAAAAATGCCTTCCTCTTTGCTCTCTAGGGACATGAGCTGACAGACATGAATTAAGTCTCACAACACAGGCTTGCTTTGGTCCCCCTTCAGAGAAGGTCCATTATGGACGCTAAAAGTCATAAAGGCAATGCAAATCAGCATGGCATGGTTTGACTCGGCGCATCCAAAAGTGCCGATGGAGAGACCCCAACAGTCTTTATTTCTGGCCCAAGTCTTGAGTTTTGTCTGAGAATCCATCATAATCCTTCCACGGTAGCAGAATTGGCTATAGATACTTGGTTAAACACAATTCTGTGGCACAAAACGGTGTTTTTTGTGTGTGTGTGTGTGTGTGTAGTTAGAACTCATGTACATGCACGCTTCGACTCTCACAAACACACTAAATAAAACCCACTCTAAGGAAAATTATTTTGCTGGTACAGTTGATATTATGAAAAAACTATTACCCAGTCAAGAATAGTCTTCACTTCCCATCATGCTTGGTGGATTGAGTAGTTAAGTGTAAAGTTTGCTATTTTATGTTAGAAGATGCAAATAGTGCTGATTTTAACCATTTGTGAGCTGGCTGTTCTTGAGATCAGCTGTATTTTGCAGATTTTTCAGTGTTTGTTGATTATGCTGAATGTCATTAAGGGGTTCACATCACTCAGAGCTGCTTTCTAGCTCTTATTCGGTGCTCCTTGCCACAGTATTTTATTTTAATCCCCACAAACATCTGGCAACCCTTGGAAATTATCTCGCGATCCCCTAAGGGGTCCTGAGCCCCAGGTTGACAACCAATGCTTTAATCCACATCTGATACTTGTAAAAGCAGGCCATAAACATGTTCAATAAAACCTTCCCCTTTCTGTTTATTTTAGAAAACACACACTTTCACCGGTTTCGACTAATCTATCTGCTGTCTGACAGTAACAAAGGCAGATAAGTGCTTCTGTGCTGCAGTAGTACAGTCAAATCTGTGTCACTGTGTCATGCATAATGGTGTAACCAATCACGGCGCAGGTAAGCATGAGTGGCTGAACGGGGATCTAGCGTTGGTCCAATCACACCAGAGTGCTGAGCCAATCAGGATGCGTCTGGTCAGGACACAGCATCTGTCTGTGTGAAAATACCAAACCGTCTGAATGTGTGACTGTGGATGTAAACATGCAGCAGCTTGTTATTCTCAGCCCCCCTCCGCAGACAGGGCGTTGTGTTAGCAATGTGTTTCTGAGAACTAATGTGAGCACATGTGTTCAACTTCCCCTTGTGTGTACTTGCACGTGAGACTGAATGTTTTGTGCATGTGTAAGGTACAGAGATCAGCAAGAAGTTATTCTCAGAAAACCAGATTTGGTATGTGATAAATCACTTTTATTACACAGGCAGTTCAAAAACAAACCTCTTCAGATATGCACAAACTCATCCTGTTGTCTCTTTTCTCTGCCTTAATAGGATTATGCATGCCTGTTGCCAAAAAATGAGCCATGAGACAACTTTGTCCTCAGCTGACATTTTCTAATCCATCTCTTGCATTTTTCTTTTGCAGTATTTTGCACAAAACTCCAAGCTACAGCCTCCTTTCTATGCTGCACATCTCATCATTACCTCATCCTCCCTAAGTCATAGCTTTAATGCAGAGTTCCCTCCTCTGTTATACGCACTGTAGAAAGAGGAGGCAGCACTGGTTTGAACTAGTATGATGTGTTACACAACAACACGGCAAAAGAGAGGAAGATCATACTGTACATGCACTGACAGCAGAGCCATAACCTTTAAAAATGACTGACTCCCAGCGCACGTGCTGTTTATCTTGCAACTCTGCATCCTATTTTACTTCAGATTACCAAAATGTCAGTCATTATTTTTAATAATAAGTGAAAATTGTACAAATATGGAGAGCATTTGCACTGCTTGCATGCATGCTAACTGACTAGCATCTTAACATTGAGTTTAGCCGCGGGGGGGGGTTATTGTGCAGCTCTATTTATGAGACCCCATTCCATTTTTTTCCCTCCTTACATAACATGTGTTTTTTTTCTCCCACCACTTCACACAAGAACCACCACGATCCAGCCTGTACATTCCGGTGGTTGTCATAGCAACAGGGCAGCATCCCTCTCCATCCTTTGTCCAGTGTCTCCCCTTCGTTTGAGCTTCCCAGGCGGAAGGTGGTTTGGATTCTGCATGCAAATCGCAAAACCCTCCCTAATTGAGCTTCGAAGCGAAGGAAGCGGCAGGGATTTTAAATGGCGACTGAATGTCATTAGGTGCTTTTCACACATCGTAGCGAGGTGCTTGACTCCCCACAGTGGTGTTACGACACTCCAAAGTGTTAAATAAGAGGAAGAGAGCACCCAGTCAAGAGTTGCATGCGACAGATCCTGACAATTTTCTGTGAAATATACAAATGGAGACACGGTTATAGAGGGTGTGGGGTTAATGGCTTGCACTTTGATGAAAATATTACCTTTTGATAATGTTTGACTATGCATGTCTCCAAAGGAATATAAAAAAAACAGGTGGAATGAGGGTGTAGGATGGGGAAAGGAACATTGTGTCCTTGCTTTGCGTCTGGGAATGTTGATGTTTTACTAGGAATAATTGACAGTAATGTAGTGTGTGTGGGCCACTTTAATTCCCTGCAATTGTGTGTAGCAATCAGTGGATGGAGTTTTTGGACGCGGTTCTGTGTCTGTCTTTGTTTTGGTTCTGTTTTGTGTGTGGGAGGATTTTTAACTTATAATTTTCTTCACTATTTCTCCACTATTTTTTAGCTGTATTTTACAACAGCTTCTGCATGAATGTAGGCAGAAATAGAAGTACTGATAAAAATATTTTGTGCCAGATTAGCTCTATTGTTGTTTCATGATACTGTTAAGGCTATTCTCCTTTCTTTGCACCAGTACAACAGATTTTTACTTGAACATCTAAAACAAGCTCTAGAAAAACTGCAAAGGTATGCACAAAACATAGTTGAAAGGTCAGAGAGTTTGCAGATTTGGCCAGCAGAAAGAACCAAAACAAAGTTAGAGCACATATGTTGGCTTTGGGCCAGCCGACTTCCTCTGAATCAGCACTGAACCAGCCCCTTGGACTTTATGATTGGTTAACTTGTTCTTGCCAAAGCCAATCAGTGAGCTGTTTAATGTTCTGTCGTGAGGGCAGTTGGGATGTAGGGGAAAGGTCTCAAAGCAAACTTTCTTGCCCTTCCCCCTAAAGGGGAGAGTACAGTGGGAGTAAATGTTTATGTCCCGTCAGATGAGGATGTTTTGTGCAAACTTGTGAAGCGAGGTTTGATATGTCTCCTTGTTCAGTCGGGGGGGAAACAAAGAATTTCTTCACTGTGTTTATATCTGTGAAACTCTGACTCACAACTCTTTTCTAAAGCCAGCTTTGACTTAAAAACCGCTGAATCGGTAGATACTGTATGTTATTAACAAACTGGAGAGCCTGGTCATAAACATTAAGTGTAAGTACTATAAATATGCTGAGGTGTTTAGGAAATATGAAGCATTTTACAGTTACACTACACCTGTATTTGGATGATAAAAGTCAAAAATGTAATTAAAACTTAAAGTCCGTCTTGATATGGTCTTTTAGGAGATCCCATACAGATTCAACTAAGCCGTACCCAGAAAATAACATTTTCTGACATGTCAAAAACAAACCAGACAAGCATCTGGTTTGTTTGTCATTGATAACAGGGTCTGGACAAGGTGAGTCGAGGTCTCAACCACACTAATCAGAGGTGTTCTGCAGTTTATGACACAGCGCTTCTGAGAATACTGGCCTTGGGCTGTAGCTGTGAAGGAGCATAATAACTGTCTCGTGAGTACACCAGTTTCCAGTCACTTCCCACAGGGTCCTAAAAACCAGCCAGAACAAAGCTGCTGTTGAGCTGCTGCCAACATATCAGCCAGACTGAAACATCAGAACATTTGGCAAAAGAAAGCACAGCCGGAGAGCCTCTACTAGAGTTACCTATTAAATGCACTTCAATTTACTGTTTGTTTTTATGTTTACCGCTCAGAGCAAACTGCTGTGTTGCCAGCTGTTTGAACAGCTTTTACAAACATGGGCATTTACTGTATACTGTAGACCAGCCTCAACTGTTCCTGCAGCTAACTAGCAAAGTTCACTTGATGAATTAATTCTGTGTTCACAAGATTAACAAGTCTTGAAACCAAGTTGTAAGAAATTAGCACCAGTGTTTTGGGATGTCTGCTCCATCATTACCAATTCATGTGCTGAAAAAGCTCTCCGCTCCAGACTCATGAGTGTTGATCTCAAGTCTTATGAATCATCCTCTATACTCATGGCTAAACCAATGACAAGCTAACGCTTTCACTGAGCAGCTGGAAAAGCAAGTGCAGCTCCATCCTATCACCTTGTTAAAGCAATACCGAGACATTTTGGGAAATCTGCTTACTTGGTTTCTAGCAGAGAGTTAAGTTAGAGTATTACCACTCACCTGTCCAGTAAATGTAAAGCTACATGCAGTTAGCTTAGCATTAAGACTGTAAAAATCTAGCCTGACTCAGTCAGAAGACAAGCTGCTGACCAGCATGTTAATCAGCAAGCTTTACATGTGCTGGTTTGCAGATTTTGTTACCAGCAGACAGAGCTAGGCTAGCTTTTTGCAGTCTTTATGCTAAACAAAGTTTCTGCTAGATTTATCTTAACATTTAGACTGAAAAAGTTACAAGGCTCATTCAGAAGAAAATTTCTTACAATATATTATCAGTTAACTTTAGAGGTGCTGGTAAGCAGACATAGCCACACTAGCAGTAAGCTAAGCAGCTGCTAGCTGTAGCCTTGCATAAAGATGGGAAAAAAGCTAGTCTGGCTTTGTCAGAATAAATCTGACAACCAATGTGTTAATCAGTAAGCTTTAGAGGTGCTGTCAGCAGATTTAGTTACCAGCAGACATAGCCGGGCTAGCTTTTTCCAGTCTTTATGCTAAGCTATTGGCTGAAGACTAGCAAAAAACTAGTCTGGTATGGTCAGAAGACCATCTGTCTGAAGACTTGTTAGTCAGTAAGCTTTAAAGGTGCTGACTGACAGATTTTCTAGCAGAAAAGGCCAGGCTAGTCTTTATGGTAAGCTAACAGGCTGCTAGCTGTAGCCTTACATTTTCCTGACACTGTGGTATCCAACTTCTCCAACTCTCTGCAAGAAAGAGAGCAAACATATTTCTCAAAACATCAAACTATTTAATTTTTGAAGTCAAGAGTCTTACAGCCATGTTGTGATAAAAATAAAAGTTTTAAATGTATCAATAAAAAACACCCAGGTTCAGTAAACGTGATGTTTTACCAAATCAGGTGCATTACAATATCGCAGTTAACAAAAGGATAAAACTCCTTGAGGAAATCTACAAATGGCATTACGGACAGATCAACCACATTTGAACATACGTCTGGGTACAGACATCTACAAAGTGTACCATAACAAGTTGACCCAGTGTGTCAAAATCTGAAGACATCAAACGTTTGCCATTTAAAAATAGACACTTCATATAATCAAAGAATTAGTAACATTGAAGACTGGATAGTTGAAAAGGCAGGTCAACATATATTAACAGTACATGAACTAGTCAGATTTATTAAGTTACACATGCTGCCCAGCCTCAGCAGCTCTACTCTTCAGTGTCCGTGTGCTTTAGTTCATTTTTAGTCACCAACAGACAAAAAGGGAAAGTATGACATGGGCTATAAAACAGTGTTACAAAAGCCGATCCCTTCTAAAGACGAGGGGAAAGACATACCCTGCCATTACCAGCTCATAACTACCAAGGATCTCATTAACCTTGTCATGTTTTAAGTTGACCAGCCAACTTCAAACCATTAAAATGCAGGTTAAAAATCATCTGAGTGGGAGGAAAAGAAAAAAAAAATACAGTACTAATTTAAAGAAAAGAGAAAGTCAGGAGGGCAGTGGGAGTCAGTCTATGAGTTGTGGATTTAGTAATCCACAGGTTCATCCCCTTCCTCGCTCAGCAAACAGGTGCGGATCAGGGCCTCCGTCACGCCGTACGGGTCGCAGTTGGCAGATGGGCGGCGGTCCTCGAAGTAACCCTTCTTCTCCTGGCCGACACTGCGTGGAATGCGGATGCTGGCGCCGCGGTTGGCCACACCAGCGGAGAATTCATTGATGTTGGAGGTTTCGTGGTGGCCGGTGAGACGGCGGGCATTGTCGAGCCCCCCCTTGGGGTCATAGGCACGGATGTGATAGCTGTGCCTCTTCCCGAGCTTCTCAATGGAATCTTCAATGGCTCTGAAACAAGAAACGCCAAGATTCCCCGTCAGAATTTTAAAATCATTACAGCAAAACATTAGCGGCGCTGTGAAGTGATGCTTTGAACACTCACTTTAATCCACCGTCTTCCCTCATCTCCTTTGTGCTAAAATTTGTATGGCAGCCAGCACCGTTCCAGTTTCCAGGGATTGGCTTGGGGTCAAATGAGGCAACGACGCCAAAATCTTCACAGACGCGGTGCAGGAGGAAACGTGCCACCCAGAGATGATCACCCATGTTGATACCTTCACAAGGCCCGACCTGGAACTCCCACTGGACAGACAAAGTCCCGAAATTATAAGTTACATTTTAACTGACTCTTAATCATAAAAAAAACAAAACAAAAAAACAAAAAACAAAAGAGCAAAGTAACCACACTGATTAATTTGTTAGTATTATTACCTGAGCAGGCATCACTTCTGCATTTGTGCCACAAATCTGGACTCCAGCATACAGACAAGCTCTGTAATGGGCCTCAACAATATCTCTACCATAGGCCTTGTCAGCTCCCACACCACAGTAGTATGGACCTGTAAAAATAGGTTGACAAATGAATGAACCATCCAGGCATTTATTAAAACACATTTACACAAAAACCTTTAAACTGGCCGCTTACCTTGTGGTCCAGGGAAACCGTTTGATGGCCAGCCAAAAGGGTGTCCATCTGTGCCCAGGATGGTGTACTCCTGCTCCATGCCAAACCAGGGATGCTGGTCCTCCACCATCTCCATCACCTTCTTACATGTGATGCGAAGGTTTGTTTCTGCAGAAATAACAGTCAGATTAGAATACTAACACCAGTACAGTCAAATCCAATTAGCTGGGACAGTTTTAGAAAGGCAAATTATGCTAAATTTCATGTCAATCATGGAAGTTATGCAACAATTTAATTGCTTTAGGGCTCAGGAGCTATGCAAGTATGGCATGTCTGTTAAAGACAAATGCAGAGTCAAATCATACAGGATGGGCCAGTGGATTACAAATTATTCATCTTAATTATTCAATTACTGTTCAAATTTCAGTTTAATGCTTTATAACATATTTGAACTAATTTTGCTACTGTACTAATGCATTCATCACTTCTACGTGTATATATGCATGAACATCTAAGGCCTGCACAGACACCCCTACCCTCAGAGACTATTTACAGATTGTGTCTGATTACAAAGTACCAAACATCTTTTTTTCCCCCGCCACCAGTCACCTCTATGTAAAAAGTATAAGCCTCTAATAAATTTTACATACATGTTGCCATTTACTGTTGCTTGACTGATTCTGCTTTTGAGTTTTTCATTGTGTTTACATTTTTCTAACTGTCTAGAGAGAAGCCAGGCATAATTTCACTGTACTTTAGTATGACGACAAAGTTTTCTGATTTTCAGTGTGCATGCACTTGAGAATGAGTGCATGCATGTGCAAATGGGTGCATTTGTATGAGAGGAAGTGTATGTGTGCAGTGAACACATATTCATATGCATGTGTGCATGCAACTGTGTGCCATGGAAAGTAACAGATTTAATCTTGCAATACCTGTGTAGTCTGAGACGGGGAGGCTTGTCACATCAGATAACATTCTTGTTTTATCCTATATATTCACATAAGATAGCAACTAAAATACTCAGTTGTGTTTCTCGATCATGATACATGTCTAAAGCCAAGTGTTTTTCCTCCACCATTCTCCCTATAAAGTAATGTCCCGCCCACCTTGCACTGTCAGGCCAATCAAGTCTGCTTCATGTTAAGTAGTCTGGCTCCTGCTACAGTTACAGAACCTCTAAATTTAGCATATTTTACTGAAATATTACTTAATTTGTTAGGAATTACCCTGAGTTTGACATAGTCAAAGTTTCTGCCACGTTGTTGCAAATTATTCCATTCATTACAGTTGAAAACTTGAGGTTCTGGGCTTCTTTTGTTACCTGCAGGTTTGCCGTTGTACTTGAGCACTTCACACAGCACCAGCTTGTTTGGGTCTTTGCGGAATGGATCACGGAACATGGCAGCAGGGATCAGATACATGTCGCTGTTGGAGCCCTCGGCCTGGTAGGTGCTGGAACCGTCAAAGTTCCACTCAGGCAGATCTACAACAAAAGCATGAGGAGGGCAGATATATTAGGCTACACTGTGGTAATTTTGTTATCACTGGAAAATGCTCGGGAAGATTTGGGAGGCTTCTTACCTTCGACACTCTTGGGCTCAGAATCCAGCGTCCGGGTTTTGCAGCGGAGCCCCTCTCCGGTTCCGTCGATCCAAATGTACATGGCTTGGACTTTATCCCCCTGAGGGAGATCCATGTACTGCTGCTTCACAGCTTTACTCAGCGTGGCACTGGCGGACGTGGCCATCTTTTATTTCCTACTATAACACACCTGAGAGGGATAAGAAGAGCAGAGGAGAGGAGATGCAGGTATGAGACCACGGTGCGCTCTGGATCACATGTTGCGTAACAGCGGGTTGGGGGCGCAATAAAAACACAAAAAACAGGACCATTGTCTCCTCTTCCAGAAAGGAAAGCAGGGTTGAGGATGTAAGAAAAGGCACATTTCCAGTCTTTTCCCTTTCTCCACTTTGAAAACAAAGGGAACGCAACTTGCAACCGCGTGTGCACGACCATTAAGATTACAGCTGACAAAAGAAAACCACATTACAGCAAAAACAAACTTGGAGAAACACAGCTCCTGTGTATCTTATCACCATTACCGTCTGTTGTTGTAGTCATGGTTACAACATCGGACTGTGGCAATATTACATCACACACTTCCTCGCTGTAATCCATCACATACTACCTACGACTAAAAGCCTTAAACTCACAAAAACAAAACACCAACGAACACACTTCATCTGCAGATGAAGCGACACAAATCTGAGACTAAAGGCAGAGTTCACTGCTTCAGGTCTATAACAATGAAAAGTCTGGTACATTGAGTACTAAATGATCTCCTGCCCTGTCGCTGTGAAGTTAGACCCGGAACAAAAGCGCACGAAAAGAAGAGAAAACAAATTACCTGGATAAACGAGGAAATCGAAATAAAAACTAAAGGACTGACAGGTCCAGTGTCTTGTCTCTGGATGTCTCGCTAGTGTCTCTCTCATTCTCCGGTACCGAAACTCCTGGTCCTGCCACATTTATAAGAGCAGAACTAAGATTCCTCGTCGGTGATTGGCTGGAGGGAGGGCACCATGTTTACTCCAAGATGATTGAAGGCACCTGCGGCCCGTCATTGGCCAGGCTGTGACGCCCTCTAAAGGAGCTCAGCAGCGTGCTACTATGCGTGACCGAGTCTCCACTTGTGTGTCCGTGTTTGTGCATCCTCATCTTCCTCACATGTAGAAAATAAGGAATCACAGTTTAAGTAAAACAAAAAGTGGCGACGAGGCCGCGATGAAGGCTGGGCACGTTTCACAGACGTGCTTCATTGTCGGACTCGACCTCGTGGGACAAAATGTACAACATCCCCAAGTCTCGGCGACACAGAGCCACCAGACAGGTCTTAGTCAGCGCCACCGACGCCACCGTGTGGTGGAAGTCAGTCACGGCCAGACTGTACTGGTTTTAATGGGAGAGATTATGTAATTCCACTAATAAACATGTTCTGGTGTTGGTTTTGCCCACGTGAGCAGATTATGTGTAACACGCATATATAGTCATTTACGCAAACAATATAATGGAATTGTTAAACAATGAAAATATTTTTTATTACATCTGGTTGACTTAATCAGTGTGATTTATTGATTGATTAGTTTCTACCATGAAAGATAAACCTATTTTGATTTATTAATAGCATCATCATGACACTTTATTGGTCTAATATAATTTCCTACAAAGACAGAGAGCAGCACTGAAAAGGATGGACATGAGAAAATTTGTTTAAATTTGCCCAGTGGTGTAACAGATGGGTAAATCAATTTGTGTACATAAATTGTAAAGTCATGAGTCTTGACACAGTCTTTAGGATGTGTTAAAAACCTTCAAACCTTGAGGGGGGATCCAGGGATAAAATGGTGACTACAGCTGGATACTCTGCTAAAACTAGGCTAGTAAATTTTTAGCAGGACTACCAGTCGGAGATGGGGCCAAGTCACGAGTTAGTCTCAGGTCTTGGCGCTCAAGTCCCAAGTCTTAAGTCATAATACGCTCGTTCTAGCAACATTAAATCTAGACTAAATGTTCTTTGTGTAACTTCAAATGTGGAACAAAGTTGCAGGTTGCATTGAGCCTGCATGTTTTGCATCCTGCAACTTATTTAAATAATCTTTAGTCTTATTTTTTCTAGCTGGTGCTCAGCAACGTAACGTTAATTCCTCATGGTTCTGTCCCGCAACCTGATTGGAAGCTGTCGGATTGGTTCAAACTAAGTTGATCTGGGGATTGTGGGAAACTAAAGGATCAGTGTGTAGGATTTGGTGCCATTTAGTGGTGAATAGAGCAGTGATTGCAAACACTTTGTCTCATTCTCCCCTTCCAGTTGTGTAGGAGAACCTGTAGTGGCTGCAAAACTCTGATTTGGTGTTTTGATGATGGTGGTTGAGGGTGCTGTCCAACGCGATGGTTCAAAATCTCCCAGAGGTGTTCACCTGGGACCAGATCTGGTGATTGTGAAGGCCATATTATATGATTCCCAATATTTTCAGACTTATTAAATCAATTTAGTGACTTATGCATGTGGACATTGTCATCTCGGTAGATACGACTTCCACCAGAATATAAATGTTTCATCATAGGACAAAAGTGATCACTCAGAATAACTTTGTATGAGTTTGCAGTGAGCAACGAAGAGGTTTTCAGTTTCTCCAGCTCTGGTACAGAGATGATACTAAACACAGAAAATATTCTTGTGCTGGTTGAGTTTATAACATAACTGTGTATATATGCATGTATTCTTTTTCCATGAATTTGATTGGCAAGACGCATTTACCTGAGAAAGTTCCAATGAGGCACTGTACCTATTGGATATCTTCTGTATCTGCCATCAACCTGAAATGACCCCGGTTCCAGAGAGCATGAGGACACCACCTTAAGTCTTACTACTCAAAAGAGCCTCTAACCTTATAACATTAAGCTTCTTTTGAACTCTTAGGTAACTTTAAGTAAGGGTGGTGCTGCAGGGGGGCATGAAGGAACAGGTCTGTTGTTGTGGTTCCCCTAGACAAGTATTAGACCAGAGGAAACAATGTAGAAACAAAGTTAACACCAGGACCAGTTTGGCATAGGAAAACAGTGATTTTAAGAAAACTGAAGCCAGCACATCCACGAAAACATACTTCTCTCATCTTCTGTCCCCTTAGGGAGCTGAGCAGCCCTCCTACACACATTTATATCCAAAAACCTTGGATCCCTTTTCATGTTTGCATGCAGAGACTATTTGTGTTTACATGGACCCTCATGTTCTACAAATAATCAGAGTGGTAGCCCAGTCAGTATCGAACATAACACATAACCACCTCAATTGTAAGAGACTGGCTCCATCTGGCCCCAAATAAGCACCTAGTAACCACTTTAACACTTAATCTGATAATTTCTCTGCAGTTGGAGTGAATATATTCTTTGTCTCCTCCACGTGTGGGGAAAACATTAGGTGACATGAACAAGCAGGAGAGACATAAAGATAGTGGAATGCAGAAACAAAACAAAACTCACCTGCCTGAAACATTTTTTTTATCGTTGGAGACCTGAGAAGATTTTATGATTTTTGAATGCCTCATGTCTGAAAGGCTGCAACAACGAGCTGTTCAGACAAATGTTTGAAAAGATGAATGAAGCCATAATAATCCACTGGAACATCAACCAAATCAAAAAACACACACAAAAAGTTTGTTTTAACAGGCAAAACCACATCTTGTTCTTCTGTTATATTCCTGGCAGATTCGATGCATCACAGTGTTTGGAACCTCTCTGTGCATGACAGAAAATGTATATGCTGATTACATTATTTGGGGCATGCAAAGGCACATCTTATCAGATCACTTTAGTAGGTGTCCATGTAAACAGTTAAGCTGGAATCTCTAATCAGAATAAGTTCATATTCAATAATGCACTGGCACCTTTGTGTCATCCTTTTCCCATCATTGCCAGTCCCCTCCTCTTCTTCTTCTTCTTCCCTTATCAGACTTTCTCCTGGCATGTGATGGACTCTTCTCCCCAGGATCATCTGCTGATACACTGGCTGGAGTAATGATCTTCTTGGGGCCCCCGGGCTAAAATACCACACTGCGCCATCTGGGACTCTGGGAGGATCTGGACATGTCTTTGAACCTCCTTCTAAAGACAGAGGATGTAACCACCAATGCTCCGTGGCAGGCCCTGACCAGGAATGTTGTTGCATTGTATGTCGGTGTTGTTCTGAATCATTAGAGGAAAAAATGACCCACAACCATAAACACATATCTTGTCAGCCTGCAGCCCTCTGGCAATGTTGTGCCCTGGATTCAAACTGGTGAGCAGGAAGTGTGCCCACTGAATTCACTAACAAAATATTAGTATTAATATTAACAGACTCTCTTGTGTATGAAAAAACTCTGACAGAATTATATTTGGTTTGTTTGGCTTCCACTGTGAGTACATCTGTTGCTGTGCCCTTTTAAACTTTTGTTCATTATTTGGATTGGTTCTGGCTTCTTTTTTTCTATATTTTTTTCTTTATCATGATGACAGAACTGTACTGTAACTGCTCATTAAACCTGCATCAGTGATGCACAGAAAAAAAAATATATCGCATCATTAAAGGATCCTCCTGAGCAGCCCTCTGCTATTGGTTTGTTTTGCAGATCAGTGGATGTACAGCACCACCTGATGGCCCCAGCGCTCCAGAGCAGCAGATGAGGATGAGGAGGGAGCTCTCTGTTCTCTGTAGGAGATCCGACTTTGATTACCTCCGGAAGGGGAAGTTCCCTCTACCTGCTCTTTACAAACACAAGTAAGACCAAAAGACAAAGTACAACTGAGCTTCAGTTTCCAGTTGGAATCACATTTGTTGTTGAAAGATTTTTATTTGTTTTTCATAAAGCTGGGCAAAATGTTTGAAATCCAAATCATGATGTTGATAAAAAATGTTTTACCAATATCTATAAATACCACAATGTTGCAAAGTCTCATATAAAATACTCAAACATGTAAAATTACATGTAAGTTTATCCTCAACCTTGGAAAAAGTGAGTTTCTTAAAATAATCTGAACTCAAAGTCTGTGGTGGAAAGTAACTACGTACATCTACTGAAATACAGTTCTGGGTGCTTATACTTTACTTTAGTGTCTTTTTTTACTTTTCGCTGATGGTCTCGTTTGCTTATGTTGGTCATATAGATGCATCAGTATTAAACCGATATTAAACTGAAGCTGTTTCATAACCAGTTAAAAACCCTCGTAGTAGATTAAAGTGAAATTCTGAATGTAAGAGCTTTACTTGTGACAGAGTATTTTAAAATTGTGGTATTTCTACCTTTACTTACAGTGTACCATGTATTTTTTTTGGGGGGGGGGCTTTGTTTTAACTGCGTCTCAGAGTCTTCATCAGTGGTTGGCGTTTGCTGAGTTGTAACGGAGGTGGACTAATGCCAATGACCAAGTGTGAACAGAGACCATACTGAGATGAGGCGCAGATGGAAGGTCAGAGAAAAGCTAGTCAGTCTATTATTTTGTCAAAATCAAGTTACTGTACATTTATACTTAATGCGGTACACTTTGTTGTAATACTATGCAACAAATTAGACAACAATTAGACACCATTTTACAGTATTTTTAAACTCAATTTGCTTGAAAAACATTAATTTTGGATTGTAAAACAGTATCACAGTATGGTCCTATCAACACCAATACAGTTCCGTAATAAGCAAAATGAAAAAATAGGATTTTCCTCTTAACTGTGAATTTGCAGCGCTGTTGTAACCTCATGTGATCTTCCATTTGAAACTAAAGCACAATTTGTCAAGCACACAGAGGTAACTCTGAAGTCTCAGGTTGTGTTCCCAGTGGATGATGAAGTCACAGCTCATGTTAAGCGACTTGTCGTTCTCAGTCAAAACATGTTGAGTTTTCACAGCTTCATCATTGTCACGTTTGCCTGAAGGCACCATGCAAGCTGCTCTACCAGTCTGTTGTGAGGCACTGGATACTTAAGGAATGTCTGAAAATGACTATGAGGGAAGAGTAGTGAGAAAAAAACAAAACAAAAAAGTTATTCTGTTTTTTATTATTTTTTTTTTTTCTGGAGGCTGTGTAGTATGTGAAGGTCTTTCCCACCCCACATTTGTATTTGTATTGTCTTCCCTTGTTAGATTTTACTATTAGTATCAAATAATTACATTAAAATTTTAGGTAATGATAATTACGTTATTGACTTATCATGATGAATAAAAGGCAGTCAATCAGAGGATGATCCCAGTTCTATTACAAAGTAAAAAAAAAAAAGAAGAAGAAAGAAATCCTGTCCCATCCCAATCCCAAGAGAATGATTCCCATCCCATTCCATCCTGTTCCTGTCCCTTACCTATTGTTATCATGATTCCTGCTCTCACCTGCTCCCATTACCTTTTTTCCTGTCCCGTTTACTCCCATCCTGCAGGAATCCCACAGGAATCCAATGTCCCGTGGGATTACTGGAAAAAAAAAAAGTCAGCCTTTTCTACCAATCCACACTCTGTATTGTGATCCGTACTGGACCTGAACTGACCCACAAGCCAAGTCCTTATGGACTGAGCTACTGCTGCCCCTAAAATTATAAATTAGAAATTAGAAATGTTGAATGTATTTGAGTTTATTCAAGGTTACCACATTCCAATATCTTAGCATTCTTAAGAATTAAACATTACTCTGTGAAAGGTTGTACGATCAATATAATGTATATAATATAAAATAATATCATTAATGAAATGTCTTAAACTGAATCTTGTCTCTGTATCAGGGCTTAAATTTTTGCCTCGCAATCAACTGGTAGCTATAAGGATGAAGACATGTTAATCTTTCAGCTTGTTCTTATTTGCAGTTCATCTGAGGGCAACATTTTGTCAGACTGACATATCTTTATCATCAAATAGTTTTTTGTTTGCTTGTTTTTTGGAATAAAACCTTCATTTATTTGCATTGTAATAAAATTCAGAACTACAGTAAAGATTAAATATGTCCAGTAAACTTAATTGATAATGAAAATCAACATTAACATTATTTCTAACATTATTTATTGTGCCTAATTTAACAGATTTATCCCCTTATCACTATATTTTTGAATTCTGGAATCTCTCAGACTCGAGGTAATGTAATGTGCTGTGCTGTAGACATTTCAGCCAGACTGCGTCAGTGCAGATTGTGAGACTTGCTGATACTGTGGGGATCTGATGTGACTGTCGGCACAAGTCTTATCAGTACGATGACACTCATTTCATAATAGAACTGAAGAGACTTGAAGGAGTTTTCCTGCGTTTCCGTCTTATGAATTTGTCCCCGTCTCACCTTATCATACTGATGATTATCCTGATGCAGATAACCGTATCAAAGCAAATGAGTGACTTCATAAGAAAGAAGAGTACAGGAGACTCCTCTGTGATGCCAGGAATGATGCAATATTTTCCAGTTTCATCAGAGGATGACTGGACAGGGAAAGAATTCCTGCTACATCCCTGTGGGTGGGAACTTGATTCATGTTTAGTGTGACGCCCTCTGTAAACACAGGTGTGTTTAAAGCCTGGATGAATGCAGACTGTAAACTTTTAGTTCATGCAATGTAATAGGAAGTCATTAGTGAAGCTATTAACACGTTAAAATAAAAATATCTGATAAGGCATACATTTATAGAATAACATATAAAATAATTAAATATAATTCTGAATCAGCAATTCCATCCAATCATTATTTATGAAAGAATCCGTTATATTTAACCACTGACTTACTGAAGTCGATGATTAATCCAGTGGCGCTCTCAGCCCTCACACCAGGTAGTAATTTTATTCCTGCTCACTTAAAGTTGAAATAAAATGAAAACATTTCTCTGTAGCCCTTTTAAATCACATTCCTAGCCACTTTGTGCACCTAATTATTAATATATGCCAAAATGAAAAACAAAACAAAACCAAAACCTCAAAATAAATTTCTTTGTATTCATATATCAAAATCCAATCATGTTTTATTTGTGTAAAACAGAATGTGATGGGCCTATGTAGGCTTGAACTGACAAATTTCAACCACCAATAATATCACAATATCCACCCTTCAGCTTCAGTCTTCAGCTTTTAGCGGCTCAGAGCTTCAGGTTCATTAGTTAGCCAGCTAGAAGCAGCGTAGCGTGGCAGGTTATGACACACTGACTTTTTAACGTTCAAATCAAATTCCTCCCCTCAACTTGTCTAACAGTACAGTTTAGGACGACTGCCTTAAAAATCTTGAAACCTTGAAATGAAAAGTCTTGAAATACTGATTTTTTAGGTACGAGACTGAACAATCAACTATTTGACCAACCTGTGACTGGCTAGATTTTCTAAAGCCTGAACACAGAGCCAAGAGGAGGAACAGTAACAGTTTTCTCTCACATCACTGGAATCACATTATGGAACTTTTGCTCAGTGACGCCAAAAATAAACTGTCTATCCCACGTTTAAATGACAAAGTTCTGCAGTGAAGTTTATAAAATGTATAGTTAAATAAAGAAATAAATTCTCCATTGCAGTGATTGTCTTCTTCAGGTTTCCCTCCACTGCAGGTTAAGCAGAAAGTGCAGCATGCAGCTTTATTCAAAATTCTTTAGCTTCAGTCTCATAAATCAGCAGTTGCCACCCTTCCTGGTGAGTTTCATCACCCCACCTGACGTGGACTCGGACCCCAGGCTGGGAGCCAATGTCATAATTAATCAACGACACTAATGACAAAGATTTAAATATGTATGTTTAGAGGAATGCTGGGTATTTCTTTGTTTTGGAGAATCATTCGATCTTCCAGCAGAGGGCAGCAGCTACCAATCATAGGACTTCACCTGGCAGGCCATGGTTTCTATTTTGAACCAGCTGAGCAACTAAGGTGACATTTTCCCCTTTACCTTGTAAGTTTGTCTTTCTTGAACTAAAAATGCATTCGGCAGAGAAATGTTAAAACTAAAGAACCTCATACAAAGTCAGTCTTTACAATGTGATTCTGTCTCTGATTATAAAGATAATTAAAGATTCTAATTATTCACCATTCACTTGTCAAAATATAATTTATAGAAAAGCAAAGTGAATTATTTGAATTAGAATTTTTTTTGGCAGATTTTTGATGCTGGAGATACAAATAAAGGATGTTTTTTTTAGCATGTGGAGCTGTGCTGTATAGCTGTATATATTTAGAAAATAATTTTGAGTAAAGTGCAAGAAAACTTTCTCTCCAGACTTTCAAACTCACCTTCTGGTTTTGCGGCACAGAGGTTGATGAATAACCCTGCACACATCTTAACGCCTTCACCCCACTCAACCCTTTAACAATTAGGCCCTAACCCCTGCGATCCCTCGGCCGTCATATATCATCATGTCCTCTGCAAACCACAGGACAACACTCTACCTTAAAAATTAATAAGGCTGACAACATACTTGTCGCTATTTCAATGCCCAGCATGTCCTCTGTGACTCATCGGTTCAGCTGTAAATCAGGCCAGGAGGAGCCTCGAGGGATTGTGTTCCTCCAAAGCTCCTTCAAAACCCTCTATACAGAGCATCAATAACCAAACACTTTGCAATAACACTTATTGGCACGGCAGCATGAAATACTATTGATTGTTCAAATGAAAATCAGCAGGAGCTCCAACTGCGGCTTGGATTGTTCCCTTTGCGTGATTTTTTTTTGTCTATATTCTCTCTGCGGTATCAGCGAGGATGAAGGCAGAGCAGCGTGAGGCATCATGGGTTATATTTAATCCAGCCTTGCTCTTCTTTGGGATAATAACTTTTTTGCTCCATTCCAGGACTTGTCTGTCATCTTGACATGGCAATATCTCCCAACTCCACTGTTTCATAGTCAGTTTCATTTACTTCCAAATACCATTTCACACCCTGCTGGCTTTAACTAGGTATTATACAGCGTGTGGGGAGTGTGCTGCAGATTGAATCGTGACAGAGACAACAACGTTTCTGGTGAAAAATAAGTGAATATTGTAAGTGGCAGACTATATAAAATGATTTTTTGCTCTATTTTCCTGGCATGAATTTGTGTGTTCGTCACCCTGGACACTTGAATTCATATGGGATGTCTACAGCTGATAAAAATCTGCTTCTGTTATTTTGTTTTTGGTTTGTACATTAAGATTCGTATGAAAACGTAGAGCAGTGAACCCAGAATTTATGCTCCCGTGAACCACAACTTTAAATGGAAATGATGGTAATATGTGTTATTATGATAGCTGGTATACCATGTTAATAGTCTGTTTCCAGTCCTTCATTCTCTAATCTTCACTTGACTGTAAATTACTGCACAAACTCTTCCAAATTCTTACAGCTGGAGATTTATACAGAACGGGTTTTTTCAGGAAAACAATATTTTTGTTGTTCTTTTTTTTGTTTGTTTGTTTTTTGGCAAGTTGACCCTAGCAGTTTTGCTCTAGCTGTCATGGACTGTTTGGGTAATGCTTGGTTAAAAATGCTGGCACTGTTTTATGCTGACACCTCTATGGATTATAAAAATCATAAATATCTTTATATATGTATGTTTTAATATCCATAATACCCCATGGATATGATCATATCCATGATGACACTGATTTTTAAGATTTTGATTATTTCTGTAGTCTGAGTTCAGGAGAGACCAGGAGATCAGTTACAGTCTTATGTCTAAAAGTTCAATATGAGGATAGAGCTGGGAGGCAGTTAGCTTAGCGTTAGCTTAGCCTGAAGACTGGAAATAGGGAGGAAACATCTGGCCTGGCTCAATCCAACGGTAACAAAACCTGCTGACCAGCATCACTAAAGATCACTTTGTTACAGTAAATCTCATTTGTTCCATCTGTACAAAAACAGGTTGTGTAACCCACTGGATTGTGTCCTTGGCCAACAACAGGCTTTTTTACCTGTTGTTTTTAGTCTTTATGCTAAGCTAAGCTAATATTTCCTGGCTCCAGCTTCATACTGAACAGATAGTTATGAGATTTGTATGACTCTTTTAAACTTCCGACAAGAACATGAAAATGCATACTTCTGCATAATTTCAAATTATTCCTTGAGTGTTTATGAACTGAAGTATAGTACTGTAAAAAGAAAAAAGGTAACATGCTAACATTAGCCATACCAGTCAGGCACTGTCTGCTTCATGTTATTGTAACTGCTCCATGTTAAACAGAGAAATATTAGAGAGGTAAAAATCTTCTCATCTGACTCACAAGAAAACGTTTTTCCTAAAATGACAATTTCTTTAACAATTGCTTTTGTGGTTTTCTGTAGTTCTTTTGTTTGTTGTGTCAGTTGTAGTGGACTTTCAAAGGTTGTTTGTATTGACTTGACTAATGTGCTTTTTGTTTGTTATTACAATGCTTAAACAAGGTGGCTACACTTTTCCTTGAAAAGTCTTAAATTTTCTTAAGCTCACATTTACTAATAAAGGCTCTAAAGGGGATTAAATAGCCTTAAATTCTGTTGGGGAAGGTCTTAAATATGTGTTTATTGAATGTTGTAAGCAAGGATAGTCTGTTTAACCTTTAATCTCTAGTATTTAATTTTTATATTTGATGTTTTTTGTGCAAAATTAGCCTTTAATTTAATTAAATGGTGGCATTGAAAAGTCTTACATTAACATTGCTGACACATGCAGACACCTTGTTAAAATAGAAGCACTTCACTTGCTGTAAACTGTGAACACTGTGGGTTTTATTTTTTGGTTTTTTAACACACATCAGCTACTCAGTCACAACCTATTGTCTGCCTGTTGAATTTGTTCCGGAGCCGACCGTGTTCTCCCATACTCGTGAAGTCGAGAAAGAAGAGAAAATATGCCACTTGTTAATGTCAGACAAATAAACTCAACCACAACAAAACCGCCATGAATTCTTAATTTTTTATTCACAGATGTCATTGCATAATTTACCCTCAGTCTCGCTTGTGCAACAATGAAGAGACAGGAATGTGTTTGTCATTTATTTATTCTTCTCGTAGTAATCGCCCCGCTGACGCCCATGGGGGCCTCCATATGGAGCGATTGCCCACGGATGTGTGCGCTGTGATGCCAGTAGGTGGTCCTGCCCATGGCTTGGTGGGTGAGCATGGTGTAGTCCCTGCTGCCACTGCCGCTGACATATCAGAGCTGTTTATTAAGAGGATGACAACTCTATCAAGCCCCATAAGCGGGCCCTCGTGCACAGGAGTTCTTTTGTTACTTTCAGGGAGTGTGTCATCAATCTTGCTGCCATGCTACTCTCTTGAGCTGTTGATGGCAAACACGATTCCTCCCTTTCTGCCTGGCCTCTCCCGCCTCGCAGTCTGGAATCAGGCGTGGTGAGGGGGATCGGGGAGATAGAGGACTTTCCCCGAGAGTGCCTTTTCTTGACAGGCGACAGAGCGGACCGTTAGGACACCAGGGGTGGATATATGGGACCATGTAATGAAAAGACGTTGACAGGACCTGCTTGCTCTGTAATGAAGGTCCTCTGGAGCTGTGAATGGATACACACATCTTTCACGCTTTTGTCTCCCTGCCTTTCCCACAGAATCCATCTCATCCATTTTAACCAAAAAAGAAGGTGTAAGAGAAGCATCCGAGACAACAGCTCGCAGTGTCAAACATTTACATGCAACAACGTGGTGTGAATTTTTAATGAAACAGCAACTAAGTTGATTTACACCCACGATTTGCAGCTAAATCCCTCCTGCATCAGTCCATGAAGGTGCAGTTGAATGTTCAGCCTCTTTCTTCCCTCTGTCAGTGCTACTCAAGACTCAGTGTAGCTCACAGAGATGGACTATGATGTATGTACTCCACTTTAGCATTGGCTGAGGTCACAGACTCCATAAATGTCTTAGACAAGTCTGATATTTTAATCTCTTTTTAGTGAGGGGATGTTGGGCCTCTGCCCAATCAATACACAGGGCAATAGCCTTGCCAAGATATCTCATGGTAGCTTTTCATTGTTCTGTCTGGAAGCTGAAATGTCAACCAGAATAGCACTGCTCAAACTGAGGCTGAAATACGGCTGTCTGTAGTCAAAAAAAATCATTTGTTATGATCTGGAAGCTTCTGACAATAATGAACGTGGAAATCGCAGTCGGAAGATGACTTGCCTGAGGAGGAGAGTGCAAACTGACACCTGAAATTTCCTTTTTCAAATTCTCAAACCAAGTCCAATCTGTTCAATTCATCAGTCAACAACAGCCAAAAAATGTAGAGAGTAACTTCTAGGATTTTTTTAACCTGTTGTTTTCAGTCCTTATGCTAAGCTAAGCTAATGTTTCCCAGCTTCAGCTTCATATTGAACCACAAGAGCAAAATTTCATGCCATGGTTGGAGGGGACGATAAACATCTCCTGGCCTGTTGTTGTTAAGTTTCAGAGTGACAGAATCTCCATAAGCATAGTAAAAAGCTGTCAGTCTCCTGCACACAATTCGAGGGGAGAGATGTGCTGCTGCCAGAGGAGCACTGACTAAGATTACAACATGGGAAAAAACATGAAATAATAGATTAGTAAAAAAAAAACCAACAAAAAATTAAAAATGCATTGTTTTGTGTCTATGATTAGCACAGGTGCTTTGTCACAATACTAAATCTCAACAACTGACATTGACATATTTTATTTTTGATCAAAATTATTGCTATTGCAGTTCATTAATTCCTGGATATTGTCTGGACATGTCCTCACTGTCCCTATTCAGTTCCACACCCCTGAGAGTGGTTTAACTCTTACTGTTTAATTCACAGTAAGAAAAAGAAACATTTCTCAAACTATCAAACTATTATTTTTACTGCCTCACTTTCTTAAACATGAGCATTTCAGTGTACTACAATTATGAAATTAATGATGCTCTGATCTGTCAGTTGCAGTAGATGCAAGTAAAATGCCTGTTGAGGCTAACTGTTTGCTAGCCAATTATTGGCTAATGTTCTAACGTTAACAGTTAACTAAAAATTTCAAGCTGTGTCATCCGTGCATTGTAAATTAAGACAGTGTGTCACCAAGCAGCGTTAGTATAGTTACAGACATTTTGTTTCAAGAGAGTAGCTTAGCTAACAAATCATGCTAGCTAACATTAGCCATACTGTCAAGCCAGCAGGGTGCTATGTGATTTGTCCCTCGTTTTACTAACCTCTAATCTCATGGCAGCTTTTCATTGTTCTGTCTTGAAGCAGAAATGTCAACCAGAATAGCACTGCTCAAACTGAAACTGAAATACGGCTGTCTGTAGTCAAAAACATCTTTTTTTTAAGATCTGGAAGCTTCTGACAATTATGAACATGGAAATCTCAGTCGGAAGATGACTCGTCTGAGGGGGAGGGGGCAGACTGACACCTGAAATTTCCTTTTTTTATTCTCAAATCAAGTCCAATCTGTTTAATTCATCAGTCAACAATAGCCCAAAAATGTAGAGAGTGTGTGCAGAGAGTGGGGGTGTGTGGCTGCCTTTGTAAGCACACACAGCCAAAAATATCAAGACACTCTCTCACATTAACATTGCTAATTTGTTTGCCAATGGTTTCCAAGGCGCTGAATAATTGGCTGTGAGATATTGTTTGCTCAGGTGTTCCGCATAATTGAATTCTGTATTGAAAATACTGTGGATGAATGTTAGAAGAATACTGAAAAGAAATCATGCACTTTGTGATACATTTTCTTTGAAATGGAGCTATTGGTGTAGATTAATTCTCATCCCAATAGCGACTAGTGATGATTGCAGCACATTAATTATCTGGCTAATGTATAAAGCACACACGGTTTGAATTTTAAAACAACTTAACTCGTGTTCACCCGTTTCCAATTAATGTCCTCTTGTTGGATTTCTTTTTGTGGACCCTTTCAGAGATGATATGGTTTCTTTGCACATGACGACCTTTTGAAACCCACTGATTGATTTCATGCATCCATTATTCTGCCGAAACGCTGCCTTTGTCAGCGCTCTGCTTTGAGCTGCATGCTGATAAGCCTGCTAATGTGTGTTGCAGCGTAGCTCAGCCCGTATGCACATGTGGAAGTGATATAGCGTCCAGCTGGACACATGTGTTGACAGAGCTGGGTGATGTATTTGATCATAGTTAGTCGTGAGGAGGGTCTTGGTTGGGTTTGATTCAGCTGCCCGACGCTGACCTAATGCCTCGGCTCAATCAGTCACCTTGTCCTCCCCTTGACTCCTCACCCCATGATCCTTCCCTCCCACCCCGGAGGACTCAAGAAAAACAACCCAAGTGCTTAAGACCCTCCCTTTGCTCAAACCCCTGTCTGGACTGAAATAAATTAGATATGAAATCAATGCTGGGTCCTCAGGTTGTTGTTTTCTCAGAGCACTCTGTCTCTGCACTGTGGTGGAGAACAAAAATCTGAGCCCTGTACAAATGCAGCCTCAGTGGGACCTTTTCTCCTATTAATGCATTCATTATGCCCGTACAGATAACTGAATCAACAAGTAAAAACATGCATTTGCTCATAATCAGTAATTTACAAAAGTCTGAGCATATTTTAGCCTCTTCTCTCAACACACAGTAGTTAGTGAATCAGCCTTTCACTGTAAGGTTTTAGAACATTATTGCCAGTTTTTCAGGTCTTCATCATATCCTGAGCATGAAGCAAAGGTGGAAAGTCATCATACTCTGACCTGTACAGAGAGAAAGGATTATTAACTTACTGAATTTCATAATAAAAGAATCTTAACCGGAATCATATTTTATTCACAGAATTCAGGTCAGTCAGTTTTCAGCAAGTGCTGGCCCAGTCTGTCATAATATAGAAGTATCATACTAAAACTTAAAGGTTAATTCTGGTATTTTTGAACCACCTTTTTACATATTTTGGGGTCTAGATGACTAAAATGTTTTGGAATTGGTCCAGTAGATAAACTCAGCCAGCAACTGTGAAACAGGTTGTAATGGCTGCAATGCAATCTGCAAATGCGCCCATCAAAGTGCATCGTTTGTTTTTCCACTGATAGGCTCATATTGTTACTCTAACTGTCTGACAACATTATGGGAATGATTCCTACAACAACAGGCCTTTTTGTTAAAGAGTAAACATCCTTTTTATATAGCAGAAACAGCCGTTATATCACTCTCCCCAAAGCCACCAGACTCCATGGGCAAAATCTCTTGTCCTCATGGAGCGAAGGAGTTTCTGGTTTACCGCACACTTCAATCAGTTAGTTTGTGTTATTTGGTGACCTTGGTGTTTTGAAGATTCTAGTAACAGGATAGTGAGTGTACAACCACCTGAAAATAAGAATCACTGTGTTTTTGTTACCTTAGAAAGAGCCGTTTATATCTACATATGGCACAAGTCCTCTTCCATGGAAGGCACCATGTTGCCATGTTTCTACCAACAATGGTCAAACCAAACATTGACTCTAGATACAGCCTTTCATGTTTTTGACAATTTTCACAGCTGATGTAGGTTCTTTAACATGCTAGACACAGGGGAGCGAGGTGACGTGGTTGCAATGTGAAAGCTCACCACTAGATGCCACTAAATCCTACACACTGGTCCTTTAAAGAGGAACTCCACCAGTTTTATCCATAAATAATCTGGGTTTGGAGTCAGAAGGAAGTGGGACTGTGACACTAGCACAACACATCTGCAGCACCAATAGAACAGTCAGCTGTTGAGTTGCATCATGGGTAATGTAGGCACTGGGTTTTGACAACTGACTATACGATGAACAACATGACAGGTCCCTAAAAGTGAAGCCAAAACCTTCCTGGCTGCAGTATATGTCATAAACCCCGCCCCCTCTATGTTAGCAAATGGGCCAAAATAAAAAAAAAATCTAAGTACACGTCAAATAAAATTTTCCCATAGATGGTTTCTGTTATTTTAGGTGTTTCTTCTTGCACTGATTTAATTGTTAATTTTATGATAGTTTTGGTTTTAATTAGTTATTTGATGTTAAAAAAAGAAAAGAGGATTTCACATCATGATTGACAGCTGAGTCCTGTTCGTGATTGTGTCAGCTGGGGGTGGGACCTTGATACTGCGGCTCCAACCCTGATCACTACTGCACAGACTCTGACTCCATCATCAGTGTAAGATGGCAGCAGGATATTTAATTTCATACTTCACTTTTGTACAGTGGGAGGAAGTGAAGACATGTCCATCTTTATATACAGTCCATAGTTTTGACAAGGAAGAATGTGTGGGATAGAGAAGATGATATCACTTGTTCTACTCCACTGATTTTGATCCTTCTTTAAAAACTGTCCGTCATGAGTCCAACAATGTCTTAACGCATCAAGCTATCCCTAAAGTTAGTGACAACTCAAAGACTTTGCACCTGGTTGCCTCATTTTCTAGTGTCTGTGACCTGACAATACTCTATTACATCCAGCTCTTCCCCCAAAAATCCTATTTAACTTTCAAATCTGTGTCATCTGGTTTCTTCAGTGTTATTAAAACTCTCCTCGTGCTTCTGTTTATCAGCCCGACATTGTTTGTGTCTGTGTGTGTTTTGAGTGTGTGTGTTCGAGTCTCCGGTCTGATAATCAGTGACAGAGATGTTATAGGAGTGTGACAGAGTTCTATTTGCCATAACTGACATCTTCATCCCATCACTTTCCTTGTATTTTTGCAACTTACCAAGTGCTGGCATCTGTGGTGTTTCCAGGCGGATACACCGCAGTGGACTGGGAATTCAGAGGATTCAGACAAGGCCACAGCCGCTCAGGCAGGTGGAGAGAGAAGGAAGAGCTGCGCACACAGGCAGTACAGGAGGAGAGGAGAAGGAAAAGAAAAAGAGAAAAACCGACTGGCTTCTCAGAGTCTTAAACTTGAAGTATTTAGCAGACGTGCTGTCAGATTCAGAGGTCAGAGGGGATGATTGTATCATCGAGTTTTATTCGCAGGTCATAAGTGAAAAAGAGAAAGAAAGCAGGCTCGAACAGCAAAAGCTTGTGATGCAGAAAAGCACCATAAATCACCACGTACAGTTTGTCCTGAATAAAAACTGAATCAAAGCACGAAACAGCGTTGAATATGTGGCCAATATTCACATAAATTCCTGCATATTTGCTTCCTCAGCTAACACGTCCAATTTAATTTGGCCCACACAGCTTTTGAATTGGATTTACACTTGGAATCATCATCTAAAGGCAAAACCTCAACTCCATTCATTTGTGATATAAATAATAAATACTTTATGATTTATGGATATCATGATTGGCACTTCTAGACTTAGCCAGAGAGTACTTGACTGTAGCACCCCAGCAGGAAAATATAATAATTTCATGGATATGAAATCTGCAAACTGTGCAAATATCCAACTTATAACTAGTAAACTTTTCAGTACCAACCACATTATAGCCTGATATAAAAACACAACAATCAACACATTTTATAACACTAAACAGACAACACCAACCTTTAATTACTTTAGTTTACATGGGTTTGTGATCCAGTGATTTGAATTTACATCATTCAGATCGACAACTACTAAAGATACTGACAGAAACATGTAAACTCTACATGCACGCTAATTTTTACACCACAGGTTTGAGCTTTTCTCTCTTCACCACACTCATTTGTAGTTTCACAATTTATGTATGAAGTCAGAAACAGTTCATGCCACATACTGAACTGCTTTTGTTGCTTTTGGGAGCAGTTGGCAATGTGACACATCAATCATTAATAAACAAAAACAGCTCTGATTAACAGACTGAAAGCACAACGTTAGCATGTGTGTGTTTGCGATGACATATTCTCACCATCCAGTGGAAGCCATGTCTTTCCAAACCGTCAGCTTTCCCAGAGATACGAAAAACTGCCCTGCTTAAAACTTTCTGACAATGTATTTTAATGGGATATAAGATTTAGCTTTAATTCTGGGGTAGACAGTTTATTTTTGGTGTCACTGGGCAAATGTTCCATTATAACCTTTAAGCATGATGTAACTCAAGTGGTCTGAGAGAAAATGAGCCTTCTGCTCCTTCTCTTGGCTCTGTATTCAGATTTTAGAAAGTCAAGCCTGTGAGAGGAGACTTTGGACAATCACAGGTCGGTAAGACCAAAATATCTTTATATTTCATGACCTGTGAAGGAGGCTCAACAATCAACTTTTTTCTCCTGAATCAGCTTTAAGGAGAAGGAGAATTTTCTCAACTCACATGGAAAAATACAAACATCTGCATACTTGTTTTCACTGTAAATATTTAATTTACTGTTCAAGCTTTCCATCACAGAGGACAACTGTGACCAAAAGCTTGTACATTCATTTGCTTTTTTTTTTTTGCGTCCTACTGTAGCACCATTCTGTCTTGTTGGTGGAGTGTGCTACTTTCAAAAACCCACGAGAGAATTTTTAATCCTTGCAATATACTCGTATTGACAATGATAATAATAAACAGATGATAATATCATAGACTAGAGAAGAATATCATGTAAATAATCAGCACCTCACACATCTTTTGCTTCACTATACATTAAGTGCTCTTTTAGTACATTTATATAGAGTTATAGTTAACAGACTCGCTCTCCACCTCCCACTATGCATTTTGAGGGAAATTCATTTCCACAAAAATAGACAAAATGTGCAATAAACAAAGTTAAGTTTTGCTTTTTTTTATTTTGCAATAATATTGTTATCCTGAATTTCGCCACCATAATTATGTTATGAAAATCTGATATTGTGACAGATATCTTCAATTTATCTGAAAACTTACAAATAATGTAAATGTAATATAAATATGGGGACACTTTAACACACTGAAGAAATGTGCAGTGATATTTAATGCATGTAACACGTAGTATAAAAGTAGAGTATATAAGGACTACATATGCTTACTCTTATTAGCAAACACTTTGTGTTTAGGATCATTTCTTCACAGAGAGCCCGTCTGCAGACTTGTTTGTAATGACAGTCTTTATGTGTAACTGAATGGATGCTTTAAGTATGCAGTCTTAATGACACAAAAATAAAAAGGGTGTTGTGTTTTGCAGGGCACTTTGCAGAGGCTTTTCAGTTGCCAGTGGCCCATGATGCCTGACCCCTCCCTTTCTTTGTCACCGCTGGCGCTGTACTCTGTTTTCTCCCATCTCCGTGGCAACCAGCGCCGCATGCTATTGTGTTGATGTTTGTCCACAGCTAAGGTGTCGCCTATGTGTTTAATGGACCTCCCAGTCCGCTTCAGTGTCCGCTTCGGAGTCCCCCAGCAAAACTGAGCGGCTGAGCGCTGCCACTGTTTGTCCCTGGGTGTCAGTGAGTCGAGGCAGGGTGGGGATGAGATAGGGCTGATAATGGCTGCTTTGTTCCTTTGCTAGATGTGTTGAAGCTGGTGCTCCTGTGGACCAGGAGACGCCTGGTCAAACAGAGACACACAAAGGCTCTGGAAACGGCTGGCCGTGGCCCATTCTCCACAGTCTGCCATGCTGCCAACATACACCACCTTCTGAATTACTACCCTCACAACCTTTCACACGTATAAAAGCACTCTTTCACCCAGTGGGAACACTGACATTTGCTTTTTGTCGGATACAAAGGATTTTTTAATACTAAGTTTTTTTAGGTGATTACTCTGAGGCCATATACACCATTAGAATCAGTATGGGGGCTCTCTTTTGAAGGGCATTCAATTTATTCACTCGTAAAAGCCACACAGGCATTACTTGATTCAGTCGAGCTTAAGTCAAGATTGATGCTTTTCCACTGCCTTTGATGTGTAAGTGGTGCATTCTGCTTTTAAGATATTATTTTCACTTGATTGATTGACAAAGTAGGCGCAAAGCAGCCCTGATATCCTCACCAGTGTTAGAAATTGAGGAGAAATTACTCTCCATTATTGGGCTTTTAACATTTGCAAAGAGGATACATGGCTGCACAGAGAATAGTCATGTTTTGTAGTTCAGGGGGAGATAATGGTGAATTTAGCAATCAATAACAGTGAGAACCTTTGGAATGCCAGAGAATAATCTCTAGAGCTAATGTGCCACATATTCTCATCCACCGGCTGGTGTTTTAACCTCTTTAGCATAGCCCCTCGAGGAAATGGGGGATATGATTAGGAATTCGTTAGCGGGCTTCTATTTTTATGCTGATGACACACTTTCTTCTCCCGGGCTCCCTCTCAATGTTGCTGGCTCTTGACTTTCTCACTGTCTTTTCTGAACTAGATCAGCTGTTTACCACCATGTAGGAACGTGACATGAAGTTCACTGACTAAAGCAGCTGCGAGCACAAGAGGTCTGATAGCAGTCGGAGAGAAAACTCTTCTGTCATCTGAAATCCATTCACAGGCTTTCTTCAAAGGAGAAATCTGTAACATATTTACTGTAATAAACCATAAAATTACCATGATATGTTGCCAGAGATTAAGGAAACATGCCCAAGTTGAGATACTCACTTCTTATACAACAACACTACACTTGCAGTGTCCTCTTTTGACATTTCTTTTCTGTCCTTTAGCTTGTGTTTAATTTGCCTGTTTCATGGTAATTAATGGAAGGTATTCTCTCAATGAGTAAGTGTCTTTTTATAAGTCGTAAGAAATCTGTTATAATCTTTTCAATGCATAGCTGTTTATAACAGTTAAATTGACCAATATATTTCTATAGTCTGGCAGACCGTCGCTGAACTCCAACTCCAACCTATTTCAACCCATTTAAAGGTGCAATGTGTAATAACTGCACTTGAAAAAATGAGTACAGCAGCCCAAATACTAAGTTGAAGCCATAGACTGTATATCAAATAGATGAAATCATATTGAGTAAACAGTTTATGGTTGAAGCGAGGTGTTTTACCCCACCCCTTCCTCTCCAGACTCGGGGAAGCTCTGCAGGCTGCAGAAACACTGCAGGAGCACAGGGCAAGTGCAACATCATAAACTGACAATAATAAACAACAATAAATCTTCCACTGTAAGTTGATGAGCTGTTTATAACTGTCAGTTGTTTGTTAATATAAAGTTATCCTGAAACACTAAAGTCAATTGTTCTGAAAAGACTTTGGATTTTGAGTTCAGTGACTGCCTGCCTCACTGCTGCCAGACTCCATTAACATATTGCTCAGTTTATTTGTTATAAATATTTACTCCATCCAAAACATTATTAATGGTTTCTTACAACTCATGAACAGATGTTTACTCATTCTGCAAACACTTGGCATTAATTTGAACTCTAAAAAGAACCTAAAATGGTATACAAAAAGTTATTCCAGCATTGAATAAAAATTTCAAAGGGCATACGATGGCTGCACCGTTGATGTCAGAGAAGCAAGTATTTTAACTTAACAAGTTTCCTTTGTCTCTGCTGAAATATCATGGTCATTTCATGATTTATTACAGTAAATATATTACAGATTTCTCCTTTAGCATCTTGGGCCCCAGCTCATTTTTGGACATGCAATTGTTACATATTGCTCCCCTCTTCTTTAAAAGATCTCACAGCTCAAAAGGTTTTTGTTTTTTTTAAAGTTTTATAGCTGCTCCCTTTTACCTCTCACCATTTGGACCTGCAGTCGTGCCACCTGCCTCAACTATTGACTGCAAGATACAAAAAAAGGATGTACAAAACCAATAAAGGGTGGCATACAATTTTGTTGAAATCCAGCGTTTTTGTTCGTCCCATCATGTTTGGAGCAGATTACAGTGTGTCCACACATCCCCGCTCCCCAGGGTGCCTTCTCTGTGGCTCAGGTATTGTGACCAGGCAGGCGGGCCGGTGGTGGCCCTGGGCCCTGGGCGCTTTGGAGAAGAGAGGACAGTGGCTGCATTTGTTTCCCACTGAAAAGGATTACAGGTCCTGACGGCCATGATTAATCACCCAGAGGCAGACATCTGAATACGGCCAGGGAAAGGTTCAACTTTTTAATTCATCCCACACACAATCTATTCAAACCAGCTGTTGGCGCTCCTTTCCCTCATCTCGCCGCTCTTTCTTCTCAGTGACCATTGCCTTCTACTGTCTTTCTCTCCCCATTTATGGCTCACATAATTATCTGGGGACGCAGAGTTGTTGTAATTGTGGGGGCGCTTGGACGACGCTCTGCGCTCTATTTTTATTGGAGATGGGTTCCTTTCTTCTTTGTCGGAGAATAGTTAATTGACTTTGTTAATGCATTTGGGGATCAGTGATTTCTCAACAACAAATGACCTTTATGGAGCTCAGCGTCACATATTGTTTATTATGTGTGCGTGTGTGCAAGTCTGTAAGGCTGTGTGTGCCTGCATGCGTGTGTGTGTGTGTTTGTGTGTGTGTTGATCCATTGTGACCTTTTCTTGTGTCAGGTGTGTTTGTGCACAGGCAGAGAAATATTTCCCTCAAAGCTTCTTTTCCAAAACACTTCAAATTCATAAACATTTCCATGCCACTACTCCAACGCTGACAGACAGCTGAATTCCTGTGTTTTTGAATAAATTTCACATCTCGCCATGTTCATATCCACTCATATGAGCAGGCCTTCTCATTAAGACTCAGCAGGTTATATGATGGTATTGCTGGAATCCCTGGAGCAAAATGAACAGGGACAGCTACACTGCTTAATGCAAGGTAGCCTAGCAACAGATAGTGGGATGGCGGTGGAAACATACCCTCATATTTATGTTTACATGAGAGAATGATTTGTCTGTCAGGCTGATGGATCCTAATGTTCTCCTCTCCCCGGGGCTTTTCTTGTGCCGCACGCAGGCCTGACACTTACCCTGAAGGACAGGCACCACCTTCCCCAACACGCATGAATACTTAATACTGTTAGACTGCATTTATGCAAAGAATGGAAATGGCACTAGGCGAGGAGAGGGGGGCCAAAATGCATCAAAAGCATGACACAGTATGCATCACGAACACAGGGAGGGAGTGTAGAGAGTGATGGCAGACATAAGGAAAAACACAGTAGCATGTTGATACTTTTCTGCAGTTTTTTCCTTATAACAGCATGTAAGTAATTATTGTACTTTAGTAGAAACCTGCAGGGCTGGGTGAGCTAATTTAAAGCTACTACAAGGAGCTTTTAATCGGTTATGAAAAAGTCTCAATTTAATAATATATAACGCCTCTACAGTACATGACCTACATAAGCAAGCGCGACCATTCACAAGAAGATCTATAGCTATACTGTTATTCTTAATTCCTGCCACCAGGTCGGATTCTCCTTGAAATGAGATGAAATGAGCCTGTCTACATTTTAGTTACAGTAGTAGCAGGTGGAAATTTTTCTTTAGATCATTGTAGTTTTGATGTTATGTTTTGTGGTGATTATGGCGGACACACTACCACGTTTGTCCACATGGGCATCCAAAATCAACATAATGTGAAAGTTTCTTGTAGTAGCTTTAACATGTATTCTGATACAATTTCTAAATACTTAATAAAAAATGTAGTGAGTAACCAAATTCAAGTATCACAATTAAAAGAGTAAATGTAATTTAATTTAATTTAATTTAATTAATTAATTTAATGTCCATTACTTTTGGATTGCCTCAATACCAAATATAAGTGAAGTTTTTTAGCTTAATATAATACTTCAGGTTTATTAATTGTTTGTCCAGCTGTTCCTTCCTTTGTTATGTGTGAATGCCTGTTTAGATTAATAGCTGTAATTTTGGTATTTAAATATACTGTTAAGTATGTTGCTTGTATTTTTTACCCACATACCATCCCAGTCACCAGCATCGTCACCTACAGTCCCAAAATATTTTTTGGTAGCAGTAGCTTTGATAGGTTAGCTAGCTAACTGTATTTCTGTGTAGCTAATGTTAGCGGTTGGTCTTACCTGCAATTGTAAAAAAAAACCCAAAAACTTTATTTTATGGTACACTAATAAAAGACAACAACTGTAAAATACACATTTTGAAGATGTTAAAAGATGTTGCTGGGGGGCCTGTAAAAGCGATGGTAAGTCACATGTCAAGACAGCTAATGTTAGAAAAACACTAGCTAACAACAACTGATGTAGATTGGATTAGATCACATTATAAAGCTGACTGAGGTTCCACCAGGTACCAAGCTTGCTCATCTGTTTTTGGAGCGCAGAGCAAAAAGGGGCGGGACTTAGGAAGGGTCAATTGTACTGGAATATAGTTACTTTTTAAAAAATATATATCCTAATGATGTAACTCTGTTTCATGTAATCTGTTACTCCTCAAGCCTGGAAACCTTCAGTTTCATGTGCAGGCCAACCGTTGACAAGTGTGACAATATAAACGCAAGTCACTTCCAGTAAGCACAGTATATGAGCTATATGACTTGATAGAGTCTGTCTTTACTGTATGTCCAGCTCCTCCAGGGACAGACTACATCAACTCAATTAGCCTGGCACAGCCTGAGTATCAGCACCATAGATTAGATTTCACTCTGCCTTGTTTACCAGAGAGCGGCCCGCAGAATAATATCTATACAATTTGTGCTTTCAGAAAAATGATGATGGTATCGTAGCAGGGGAGCGGCAGATATAAGCTCCTCCTGTGTTGTGTAGGGTAACTGGCTGCGAGAGATATAAGAAAGCCTTTTGTCAGGAGATAGGCATATCCCCGTTCATCTTGGGAACTTGTTTCCATAGTTACATCAATGTTGTTGAAGTGAGAAGATCAGGTATTCCAGTGAGTGATCCTTTACATGAGCTTTGCTCCTCTGCTATTGATTTTCATCCCACGTTGAAAAAAACAGCCCACTGCAAACTGTCTCAGAGATATTGTGGAAGTAATGAAAGGGCGAAATGTGTCGGAAATGTGCTGGACAAGAAAAGAAAAGAAAATAAAAGCCTCTCAAAAAGCATTGAGAGATTTTTGAGATGTCATGTGCAGCTCCTCCGGGGGTCAGGTAATGCCGTCAGAACCGCAAACCACAAAGCATGACAGCCGCGGCTGAGGCTAAAAACTAATCGCTGTCTCTAACAGTCGATGATCGGCGTGTTGTTAGCCACATGCTTATGTGTTCATATGAAATCTCCACAACAGCGTGCTGCTCGCTGTAACGCTAATGGCTCTGAAAAGAGAGTTAATCACTGCTGCGTGGTTAGCCACATGCTCGCCTCTTGCAGCATGGTTGGTGTGTTTCGGGGGTTAGCAAAACACTGGCGTAACACATCATCGCTCTTTATGAGGCTGGGGCCTGCAAGAGAGAGAGGGGGCCCACAGACGATGCTAAAAAGACGGTAATGACAGCCATTCACCGCAATCCAATTATGCAAAAGGGAGTCTAAACAATTCCATCATCCCCTAAATTAGATTGTCCTAACGAGATAAAGGCACCAATTAATCCTGAATTAATTTCTACAGCTCATTTTCCCCAGAAAACACTCTAATATGCAAATGCCAATGAGAGACAGAGAGGCATCCTTCTGCAGGCGCTTACACCACCTCTGCATGTTGGCTTCTCTCTTTGAGTGAACTTATGAACTTAGACACATATTGTGAAGATACAATTAAGGAATATTACACGTGTAACAGCTCAGGTGTAGCACTGAGGGGAAGAAGCAAAGTCACGACAAATTTCACTGGATTTAATGTTTAGAGTTCAGTGAATGGCATTGTTTTATTGACACAAGACAGTGCAGTTCAATAAGTATTTATAGTGCTGCAGCTGAGTGTAAGAGAAAGCAACTAGAAGCCAGAACAAAGTCAATACATCTGATTTGCCGTCTGGGTTTAGTTTAGCGCATACAAGAGGCTCAAAAGATTCAAATGATTCTGGTATGACTGGATAATAGCAATGGTTTTTGTAGAGATATAAAAATGTGTGATTTTTTTGAGACAACTTTGAATTGCTTTTGTTATTAAGCTGCAAAATCCACACAACCGCTTTGTGATCTTTTTCTGGTCACTCTCTCTCATTTTGCTTTTCTTTGTGGGTGTTTTGTATCTTTTTGTTTTGCATTACTTTATGTTTTTTTGTATCTGTACGTGGTCATTTTGTGTAGCTTTTTGATTCTTTCGCATCTCTGCTGTTGTTTTGTATCATTTTGTGCTCATTCTGTGTCTCTCTGTGGTTGCTTTGCATGTCTTTCTTTTTGTCTGATTGACATTCCAACAAGAAGTGCTAACTGTCACTTTAAACAGAGGCTCTGGCCCACGGGCCCCCTGTTCCCTTGGGCCCCTGGCCCAGTTCTGGACAGGCCCACTTACTAATCCATCCATGGTGACGGTACATTTTTCGGATAATTCAATGGGTGTATAAATGGGTTGTTTGCCTAAGAAGTTGCATAATTTTCTAAACCTGCTAAGGAACAATTAATCTTTCAGTGTATCTAAAAAACTCAAAATATCAAAATATGGAGACCAGTTTTCGTTAGATGGGGTCAGGAATGATTTGATCATTGATATTCACGTTAGCCACAGACAGACTAGTTGCTCAGTAGCCTGTAAATATCTGCTTGCTTTGAAAACAAAGCAATTAAAAATTTTGTTCATCATAATCATCATTATCATTTTCACACTCCTAATTGTCTGGCTGCCAGCTGTCTCCAGTTGTTATAATTGAGTGATCTGGCACATTTTCTCAATAGAGCCTGTGATGCAGCCTCCACCTCTGGAGCAAATGTATGTTTTCAGAAATGGCTGTTCAAAGTTTATGTAAAACTTTGACTTTTCATTGTTATAATTTATGATTTCATGATTGAATGACTTTGATTTTTGAGCATAAATCTAAAACCTTCATATGGGAATGAATGAAAATTCTGAAATGCCTCTTTACTCCATATTTTATCACAGAGGATGTCTTTATGAACCTGGTTTGGGCCTTGAAGCACAGTACTTTATCGATCGGCAGTGAGCTACTACCACCTGTGCACCCCCCAGTGATGACAGAAACAACCAGGCTGTCAGTTGCCAGGCAATATTCACAACCACTGGCCCACATCAGCTAATTACCAGCAGAAATCACGTATTGACAGATGGGCCCATGCATATTGATCCAGCCAGCACTGCCACGTTCTAAATAACCAAACGCTAATGAATCATTTCCCATTTGGGAGAGAGAAGGAAAAAAGCATTAGTCTTCTGCTTGACATCATACCTGTACTGCACACAGCCCATGACGGGAGCACACACAAATCACAGCAAACTCTCCCAAGACTTCAGCTGCTCGTATATGCACCACCAACCTCTCCGCCTCACTCTCCTCCTTTCTGTCTGTCTTATCTGTCTCTCCCGCCATCTTTCTCACCCCAGCCATCCTTCTCTCTGTGCTGCGTGGCAGTTATTTTTCATCGCGGCGAGCTGGCCGAGGCAGTAAATACCCCACTCCTCAGACTGCGGACCCAGAGTGACCCTGCAACCTCCGTGTCTCTGATGCCTCTCCCAAGGTCTCTCATTCCAAGGCCCCGGTGATGCAGCGCTCTGGTTGCAGCGCAGACCCTGTAATTCACCAGCCTGCTAGATCGCCTGCCAGGAGCTATTGATTTTTGTTTCCCCAATCTCCAGGAGAGAGGGAAAGAAAAGATTAAAAACACTTTGTCAGTTTGGTAGGGAATAAGAATTCTGCGCAGGGGGATACCTAGGAGGGCACGGGGTCAGGGCTGAGGTACTGTACGTCTTTATGGCTTTAACTATTTCCACACCGTGGATATCTCTGTCTGCAGCTCTTGCCCCCTCGTCGTCTTTCTTTCTGAGCAGGGAAAATTCAACACAAGAGATTTTGCAGGTGTTGTTGCTCAGAGATGACCTCTCCTGCTCCTCTTGGTATAGACTGAGCGGTATGACGTGAGTGCAAATGCATGCGCAAAAAAACAGTTGAAGGCAGGAAATCAAATAAAGCATTTCAACGTGCCACAGTAGTCTGATTACTCTAAAACATCAGATTACTAGTGATGTGCTCAGTAATCAAATCTCACAAATAGGACACTGCTTAACAAACATTTTATTTTCCCTGCATAAAGGTGAAAATCAAGATACAAATATGAACCTTGCCTATTATGGCTCTCAAATTTTCATATGGGTTTGATCCCTTCTGATCTAAAGAGTAAGTGTATAAGCTCACTGCACATACATGAAGTGACTCACTGAATGAGTCACTCAGTATCACAGTTACTTGTTCTTGTGAAGTTGTTTTCTATTCTATGTAGCTACCCAGCTAGCATATCTAACCAATGAATGATGGATTGAGAGTATATAATCTTAATAAATAAGATAATAACTATAAAGATTTTCCCCTCTTTTTATACATTCAAATTGACAGAGAAAAAAGGGCTCTACTTTAGCACAGTCTTGCAAAGGTCTTTCTGTCTTTCTATTTTTTTTGGTCATGTCTAGAAGGGAACCCAAGGTTTGCAAAACCCACCTGACTGTGCAGACGTAATGGGTAGCTAGCAACACATACACAGTGTCATGTGTCTTGCTAGTTAGTGTTTGCTCTTCATGAAACAATTAAAATAGAAGTTGTCACATATAGCAGTCAAAATACCTGTGCATAAACACACATTTATTGCTTAAGATAAAATAATTTCCACTTGCATAGAAGCATCTTTGCCACAATTCATGTTGGTTGTTGTTCATGTTGTTTTGTGGATCAAGGGTCTTTTCCGTGCACATGTGCACGCTTAAAAGACCTGCACAAAAAAACTTGTATATTCTCCCAAATAATCAGGTTTCTCCTGCAGGAATCTAGCTGTGTTAACTGTGATATTCTTAGCCTGGAAAAGGAAGGAACTACCTACCTTTTACTGTCTAAAATTAGATCACTACAGTAAAGTGTCAGATTATTGCTCAACACATTAATGCACTGACTGTGTAGTTGAGTTTTTAAACATGTTTGACTTTCGTTCCTTCTCATCAGATGAGTGTGATGATAAATTGAAAACCCTTGTGCTCCAAGTTCCCCAGTTTTTCATCTGAGTCATTTGGGAAAACCTACACACACATATACACTAACACACACAGATACACACTCACACACACTGCCATGCAGTCAAACACAGTCATGCTAATGTGATGCCAATGCATTACTCCATCAGATTGTGTTACGCATGGACGGCTCTTATCATTTCACCCTAACTTTCAACTAAATGTGGAGAATGTTTTCCCCCTGACATTAGGATTTGGTAATGGTGCCTTTCAGGGCCACTCTATTTTCTGAAATGAAATATTCATTCATTGGCGAGGACAGTCTTAGAGGAAGTCTGTCTGAAATATGAATTCATGGTTCCAGCAGACATTTCTTCAATATTTGATGGGTCATCAGAGCTCTGTGTCTAATACTGCGCTTCCAAATATTCATTCTTTCTGTTTTGCTTCTCTGTCCTCACTTGGTTCAAACCAACCTGAAAAATATGCACAAATAACACCTTCTAGGATAATTCTGCCGCATATTTTGGTGAAATTTTAAACCCTTTTTCCAATGTTCCCTTTGCTTTGGTGACAGTGTTTTCTTTCTCAACAGGTTAACATCTCTTAAAGTCCAATCCATTGTGTGAAACCATCAGTCGGTGCACACTAAATCAGCTTGATTGCATGCCAACAAGAAGATAAAAGGCTCGGAGGTGGGTACAGTAATCCAAAGAGAGCGGGTGGTCTGCTCGAAGGCATATCGTTTTATTCCTTCATGCATATTCACTTCTAAGCCTCTGAGTATGCAGATTAGTCTTGTCTGAACAGTGGACCCTCCAATCACATCCTACTTTTGCTTTTTCTTTTTTCTTTCTCTCTAACTGCACCCTGCTGTGCGTGAGCGCCGGCACAATGAGTGTAACGTGCATGTGTGTGAGTGTGTGTGTGTGTGTGTGTGTGTGTAGGGGGGATTTTTCTTTTTTTTGCTTGTTTGCAAGTTCGGGGGCAGGCGGGTTGAGTGTGCATGCATGAATAAATGTTTTGGTGTGTGTGTGCGTGTGTTTAGGTGTGTGTGTGTGTGTAGTAGGTATGTGTTTGCCAGACACATGGCTTTGTCTTGTCCTGGCACTGTGCTCGGCTCACCAGATGTTCTCCTTTTTTATCATCCTCCACTTGCACCGTGTTCTTTGAGGTTTAGGGAATCTGTGTCGCTCACATTCAACTTGCTCTGTTGTTTTCTGCTGTTCTGTGGAAAAAACGACAAGCTCTTCAAAGCCTTGTTTAGCATCTTCTTTTTCATTTTTACACACAAAAAAAATCTTTGAAATTAATGTTTTGGGTCCTGTAGAGGCAGCAATTCATTGTGCAGTAGTTTGTCTTTCAGGAGAAAATAAGAATAAGGTATCAGTGTGGGGTATTTTACTTATTTATTCAATCATTCATCTACTTAGTGTGTTGTATATTGGTGCAAACTAGCAAAACTTATTGTTTGTTTGGATATCCATCAGTAATTATCCTGACAACAACAACTGTTCTTGGGGTAAAATAAGCAAATTGCACTTACAGTTCACTATATGCAGTATATAATACAGTTAAATGCACATTATGTAATACCTGCTGTAATTTCAAAACAATAACAAAAGATGTAACATAGGGTCATGGGAGTTGTTCTCCTTGTTTTTTGCTGTTGAAAATCTAGTGCTTACCTGCGTGGTAGTCCACATGTGAGACCAACGTCTCTGTAGTCCTAGCTTGTCACAAAGCTCTCTACAGTTTGGAAATGCCATTACGATATTAACCTTGTTTTTTTTACAGCTCTTTTTGCTCATAATCTTCTGGGGTTGTTCACTGGTACGTTTGTGCTTTACGGGGACAGCACTGGCAACAGAACATGCGGCAAATGGTGATGTATAATCACGCTCCATCATAAGTAAGCAGTACTAAAAATAGTAAACAATAGAGTGGCTGGCTAGCTAGTTTTCTAACTTCTTTCCTCACTCTCCTTATGCATCACGTAGTGTTTCCCAGGTTTCCCTGGAAGTTATGGTAATTAGGGAAAAAGGTGATATTAACAGGTGACCAAATGAAATGCACCATTATCTTTAAAAAAAATGATGGATTTCTCTGAGTTTGAACATTGTTGGAAACATCTGGGATAATGTTAAAGACTTCAACAAAATATATAACAAAAAATTTGCCATTCTTTGACATTTTAATGCAGAAATGTAACATATTATGCCTTTAATAATACTAACCTCCACTCATTTCAGCAAAATCACCATGACACCAAACTCAATAAAATGACATAAAACCAACATGAAACAGAACATCAGTATATTTAATACTAGGGATGCACTGATACCACTTTTTTTCAGACTGAGTACAAGCACTTACATTTTGGTACTTGAGTACTGAGTACCAATACAATACAAGTACTTAATAATGGCTTTAAAGTTCTTACAATAACTTTTAAAACGTTTTTTTTTACTGTACTGTACACATTACATTTTTAGGTTATTTGTAGTAATTTACTTTCGTGATTTTGTGTTTCTTATTAAGCTGTGCAGTTTACTGTGTATGTTTTAGTATAATCATTTCACAACATTATTATGGACTTGCAGAATTAAGTTTACTATTATAAATTGTGTTATATATGATAATTATTTCATTATCATTTACAGCATTTTACCTAGTATTTTAATTTAACATTTACATGTGTAATATTTAAGGTTATTCTTCATGTCCCTCCTGTCTAAGAGCTAATTAGTTCCTACCTGTCGTTGTTTAGGGGGGACAGGTATGAGTGTGGTGCCATGTGTGCAACAGTTTTGTTGACCCCGCCGTGAACCTCAGAGTGAAGTTGGATGTCCTGCGCTGTCAGGCCGTTTTGGTGAAGGAATACGTGAAGAATACGTACACAAAGAGAAGTTGTAGCAGCTTATTACGAAGAAAGGGGCGGCGGTGTTTTTTTTATTCGGATTCGGATTAATTTGCCGAAGCAAGGACTTACTGGACAGCGGCTGGCTGCGGTCTACAGGTGTTTATTTCAGTTTTACACGGACTTACATGGATTTTACGGACAGTTTCCTGCGGTCATTAATGGATGATGTCGAGTCCCTCGCTGATGATGACGTCGCGTCCAAAAAAAGAGGGTAAGCATCAACAAACGACTTGAACTCTGCATCATGGCGGCTCTTTATATGTTTACTTGTATGGAGCGGTTACGTTTCGTGACGTGGTGTCGGGTGTGGTTTATCGGAGTAGTTTTATGAGTACGAGTACGTGAAAACAGTATCGGACCGATGCTGATATCGGTATTGGTGCATCCCTATTTAATACCATATTAGTCTCATAATATTCACGAGTGGAACAGAATACATGACAAGAATATAGTTACAAGAGTGATTTAAATAAAATCCTTTGGATTTTCATTTATTTGTTCAAATAGAGGATTTGACAGTCCTAACAAACACTGTTACAAAGTGTTGCCAGAGAAATTAATAAGACTATAGACACAATCACAGTGTTTTGGGAATATAAATAAATACCTCTGATACATGATATCACTCTGCTAGTTACTAGACAGTGAATTAACGGTCAAGTTTGTTGCCTCCAAATCACATTTGATTGGATAAATGTATGTAATCGGTCCAATTTCAAGATGAGTCATCAAACATATTTTAATATTTTACAGGGAAAAAAAGTCTCCTACTTAGAATATATTAAGACAAACTGACACCGATTTAACACAGGGACATAAGATTAGAACTTGGAAAATATAAACCTGTAATAACTGATGTTTTTGGCCACATGGAGCAGCGGAAACAAGTCATGAACACACATATCATCACCTTTTAACTTATTATGGCAAACTTACTAACAGTTTTATACATCCAGCAGTTACAGAGCAACATTACCACTCAGTAAAGTTGCAGGTCAACAATGAACTGAATGTACCTCGACCCCTCTCACAATGTCATGTCACAATGCCTGTATTATTTAAATATTGATCCTAGCCACTTAAAATATTATCCTTAGGCAGACCGCCTTCCTGATGAGTTTGAATGCAGTGGCTGTAAGATATTTTGCACATGCTCATAGAGTAACACAAGCAGCTAATCACAAGATTCTCATAGTTTCCTTATCGTAAATGATCTCTTTACACGACCCCGTTGCAGTTCTTGTCGCTAGTGAGGTGAAAGGTGATGGTGACTCCAGGGAACCACAGCTGGAAAAACATAAACACTCCACCCAGGATTAATTTAGTAAAGAGGTGGGGATCCAGAGTAATAATCCTTCAGGGAGCCCAGAAATCCTCATGATGTCCCTGCCCTCTTTCCACAAGAGGTCAGAATACAAACAGAATAACTTCCCTAATGGTGGACGGGATGCAGCGCTTTGCTCAAGGACACTTCGGCGTGGAAATTAACTGCAGTTAATTGCATGTGTGCATTCACCTGCTGTTTCAGGTGTACATCAGCGCTTGATTAAAAAGCTAGAATGTGAAGTCAGAATTGAAAACCACTGCACCACGCAGTGTTCACTCCCATGTGGAATTAAATCAAGCTGTCACCTGGTCAGTGCCACCACCCCCCCACACACGCGCACTCCCATCAACAGACACACTCCCATCAACAAACACAGAGAGCTGTCAAATAAAGCAACACTTGTAATTATGGGAGGGGGTGAAATTCAGATTTATTTATTCCAAAATGAAGCCTGCGGATCGACGGAGGGACAGCTCTCCTCCATCTGTCATCGTTGAAGCCACACTTGTCTGACACAGGGATTCATTCGTCTTGTCGTCTTTGACAGTCGGATTTTCCCGGCGCACTCCCACCAGGAGTCGCACAGGATTTTTGGAGGCAGACTAAAAAAGAAAACACTCTGTGACAAGGGGTAGGCTCTTTATGAATGCAAATGAGTCTGGGAAAATTCACAGAGCAGCTAGCGGGCTCCGAGGCTCCGGCATCCGTCACATCTCCCCCCACCAGGCACAACCCACGCTTTGCCAAGAGGTCTAAGGGCTTACAGGGGCCCTACAGCAAGAACAGACACACTCATAGAAAAGGGCATGGAAATCCTGTGGCTGACACACACTGCGAGTGCCACCGGTGACTATTATTTTCATGAAAATGATAAGCTTACTGTTTTTACATGCCATGCACAGAATGGCTGGTGGGTTTTAGGTTTTTATTATGAAACATTCATCTCCTCAACCCTGTGTGTGTGAGTGTGAGTGTGTGTGGGTATATGTGTGTGTGAGGATGCGTCACTTGTATCACTTGACATTTGGCTTCCCTTTTATCCTGTTCCAAGGATAGTAAGTCAAATGCTATGTGACAGGTCAACCCCTTCATATCAGTCATCCTTCACCCTGACCCAGCCTCAGCTGCACAAAGACACATCCAGCTCCTCCGCACTAAAAATGATCATTAGCTACAAGGTACACACGAATCCTGCTGCTGGGTTAAAGGCAGGAGGCTGTTTACTCAAACTGACACAGAAACACTGAATAAAATCTCCATCTTAACCAGACAATTCTTGAGTCTTAAAATGTGATTTCCTTAAATGAAGGCACAAAAACAGGGTCAGCATTAGTTCACCTGCTTTAAAGATAAATATCCTCAGAAGCTTCAGAAAATATAAAGCAGTAAGCATCATTTTCAGGTGCTTACTGAGAAAACCACTGTCGTGCTCATTTCCAGAAATACATTAATGGGGCACTGCACCAGTTTTAAAACCCTTTTCTCTTCAGTTGGAGTGCAGATAACATGACTTGTGACTTTAATTTGTGTGCAGGTGATACGCCGATCCTTTCAATGAAAAAAATGTCAGGTGACATAGTATAAAGAGCAAGAAAGTCCACATATGGGGGAATTTTCAGGGTTGGATGGGCCAAACAAAAACAGGAAGACGGGGATCATGTGAAACTAAGAGTCAACGTTATTTAAGGTTTCAACTAGCATAATGTTATATCCGTCACGTGTCTTACCTCATTATGTCTTACGGTATATGCATCGTTACATCACAATCTTTTCCTAAGCCTAACCAAGTAGTTTTGTTGCCTTCACCTAACCAAACTGCAACCATTTCACATTAGCCACATGTTTATTTTCGTTACCATGATAACAAAAGCGCACCTGAATATGGATCTGCTCTCCACAGAAGTTAATGGGTAGGATGGGCGTTATCACCTGTGTGCAATTTGAAAACGTAATGTTGTGTTATTTGTATGCAGATTGAAGAAACCAGGTTGAATTTTACATGTATAGATTCAAGTCATTAAGTTATGCATGAGGAGTACTACTCAGTCAGTAAAAGCAGTTTTATAATGTCTACAGGTTGGAAATGACATATTCTTAGTAAAAAGCCTGTCATATCAGCTGGGGAATTTAGACCAGGTGGCGAAGGTCTAATCAAAGAGTTTCATTATTGAAATAGGCCTTTTTTACAGCAGACATGTGACATTTCATAGTAGTAAAAGCAGTTGTGTTTTCTATGTAATAATAATAACCTTGGGTCACTTAAAGTATGCCAGTAAGGTGTGACTGTGAGCCACCGTCAAGGAACTGGAACTGTGAGGCAGTTTTGACAAAGTAGCTACACTCTGTATTGCAGGATTATGTCAGGTGAGTAATAAATGTCACAAACATCCTGAATCTTTTTTTTCAGAACTTGATCAATTTAATTCAATAAAATTTCTAGAAAGTCATACTATTAAGTCATTTTATGCCATTTATAACCTCTTCTGTGAGTCAGCTCAAATGTGCATGCATTCGACCAGCTGGATCGGAGACGGACTAAAAATGTGGAAGCCTGTGGCTGTCTGAAAGACGTTTGGACGGATGCACCCAACGAACAACTTTCATATGATACTTTATAACATCCATAGCATGCATGCACAATACCAGGACCCTGAAACTAAAGCAGCTAAATGGAATTCAGCCATCATATTAAATATCATATTTATAGCAAACCAAACTGAATGTTTAAACATACATCAGCATGATAAGATTCCCTAAAATGACAGAAACCGTATTTGTTTGATGTGTGCTTTGATTGTTTTAGACCCATACTGCAGCCAGCCAACAGGGCGGCGATTGAGGGTTTGTTTTGGCTTTACTTTTAGGGAGCTCTCATGTCACCAATCTGTATATACAATCAATGATTTGCACCTGTGCTTTTCCTGCTATTGACATGTCTCCTGCAAAGAAGGTTTATTGTTGGAGCCAGTATATTAAAAAATGATAATAATAACTTTAAAGTATGACTATAAAGATACCTCAGCCTCTGCTGCATCTTTTTTTTAATCAGTGAAAATGTCTCTCGCGACAGCCTGTACTTAATGGATGTGCAATACTAAATCTGGAGCTACACTTTAATGAGATGATTTATATATAATATCATGTTAATGACAGCTGTGCAGCTTTTGCTTTCCACCTCAGGTCTGTTTCAAGTACCTCTTTTGCTTAAAAGCTAATCTGAGGTGCAAGGAAACTGGGACTTGTGGGTATTTAATTTAGCAGGAGTTCAAAGGAGGATGGTCAACAGAGGCAGAGCGAGGGGCTTGGAAATGCTGACTCGACTCCTGTCTTTTAATCTATTTGAGGTGCGATTAAAGTTTAATTCGTGCCCATCTCCTAATGCTGGCCGATGTGTGTGCTCCCCAGCAGTGGGTCGGTGAGTAGTTTCAAGCTGAGCCCAGGTCTTTTCTCTCTGTCTGGGCCTCACTTTATTCATGCCTGAGGGACACCAGGAGCTGCAAACAACTGAATTTTTCATCAAGGTTACTTCCTGGAGAGATGTGCCATGCAGTTGCTGCTGCTTTCTCCCTCGCTGTGTTCCTAGCTCATACATAACTTACCCTGCTCTGACCTGCAGCTCTCTCTGGGAGGAGTTGTTTGACCCTGGTCTAGATAGGAGAACATGTGCTGTGGAGTCAGCATGAGTTTGTTATGAAGCTTGAGACACTGAGGTTTGGTTTATATGTATGAGATATCTGCTAACATTTGATTTTTATTCTAGGATTTACAAGCAGTTTATTGTTCTACACACTCAGTCAAAGATTATTTTACAATAATGACCTGCTCACTGTACATTATCTCGCATATTACACAGTTACTAGAAAAAAACAATGATTTGACACTAAATATTAATTTTAAAAAGATTTTGTTGATTTAAAAATTATTGTATTGCTCCTTCAAGTTCCCTAAATTTGCTAAACTCTCACACATGCATGCTTGATTCATCACAGTAGTGCTCCATGTCATTTTTTGTAGACTTAGTTGATTTATTATTTTAAGTTTTTAAAACTATTTTCAGTTGTAGTTAAGCTGAAATAGACCCCTTCACAACGTTAAAAAGACTTTCTGGCAATCACAAGCATGTGTTGTTGAAGCAATGAGAACTAGCCATTCACAGTACAGCAGCCAATCACAGCACAGTAAGGTGGGACTAGTAAAACTGCTGAGATTTAGGGGCCTTCACATGATGAGAAACTTGTCCTTGGCTCACTGCGAGGTATTGCACAGAGAGGAAGAGCACAGCGCTATGTCATGTCTGCCTTGTATACAAATGGCTAAGCTAACTTAAGTATTGGTTTCAGCTGAGTTCATAAACTATATGATTCACAAATCGCACAGCCTTATCTGACTGTTCACATTTCGCCATGCATTACATTTACTCGCAAAGTCATAGTCTGTTTTTAGTGTTGTGTTATAGATTTTTGGGAATCTGGCAAGATTTGTGCATGTTGTTCCTTCATTATGACGTACAAATGTTAAAATGATCACTCTTGTGAGATCTTTTGCGGGTCTGGGGTTCCCTTCAAGACTTGACCATCAGTCTCTCCTTCCTCTGCTTGTGTCGCTTCCATACATCTGTGGTTCCTTCTGGCTGCATCAACACATACAGCTGGTATCTCACAGGTTGCGTTTTGAAAGGTCAGCAGCAAACCAGGTCAAAGTTCAAATCATTGGAACGTTTCAAAGCAGTTTTCATCGCTGACCATATGTGGGGGCACTTATGCAAATCTAATGAATCTTGGGTTCCCGTTTTGACACGTCCCTGTTATTTCTGAAGAAGACCATTCCTATGAAGAGCAGACCATTGCCATAGACACAGTTCTGATCACAGACTCTGGAGAAGCAATAAAATAATTTTAAATCGCTAAAATATTTTTTTAATTAATATTTTGTAGCATTTTTCACTCTTCTTAGTAAGCAGCTGTGTAATAAGCCTGATAATGTACAGCGAGTGGGTCAATATTGCGAAATAAACCCCTCTGCACCGTGTCGGGTTTATTTCGTAATAATGACCTGCTCACTGCATATTGTTCTGTACTTAATAGTTGACAAATGCATCAAAAAACATATGAAATAAATATTACAAAATGTCATATTTGGTCACAACTGACAATATAGTAAAAAATGTATATAATGCATATTAATGTAATAAAATATGCGCAGTCTTCAATTTAGTAGACAGGATCCAAACATACTGTGTGAGACTTTATTTTATTTTAGTTTTAGCTGGCTCAAACCTAAGACAAAACCTGCCATTTTCCACTCACAAATGTATTCTAATCTATGGTACATTCTGTCTTGTTCCATATTTATTAGAGCAGCCTCACTGGATGATGGTAAACACAACACAACTCAACAAATTCAACTAGTTCACATTTCTTTTGGGAATACCAACATGCTCTGCATTAACATTTTTAGTCTCTGAAAAACAACTCTGCAAACTTCTGGAGAAAAACATCTACTATTTATAAGAATATTTTTACATCAGAATTCATTTGCAATTATAATCAAATCCCACTTACTGCTTTTTTGAGGGATTATTAATGCTGCAACAACACATTTGGTTTTAATGGAGGGAAAATATGCGATGTCAGATGATTTTTTTTTCTCGTTCATTAAGGCTGCAAATGCCGTTTTTTGTGAAATACAGCAATCAGCGCCACAAACAAGGTCTTATTTATTCTATTCAGAGTTTACTTTTCCAAAAGCATCCACAAGCAATAAGGTCATTTCTGTGTATTGGCTTAGAGTGGAATAAATTTGAATTTAGAGCAAAAAGAATGAGCTCTTTAGATCATATTTCACACTAATCAATGCAGCCTTTGATTTTTAAATCAGACCTAAGAAGACGGATGTGTGGGAGGTATGGATCGGGATTTGAAGAACTTGACATCAGAGTGCGGTTTAATATCCACGGTTTTGTAAATGATCAAAAATATAAGAAAAAAAACTTGATATTTGTCATGTTTGATTTTTTGTTTTCATACTTTAAAGTATGCATGTTTACGACTGAACCACCACCGCCTTTGTAAGGTCTACAACACAAAGATTATCCTCCGTCATTATGACCCTGTTAAATAGCGAATAAAATCAAGCAGAATGGCTGTTGGACTGCAGACTTCCATTTCATGGCTGTGCTGTGCAGTCTTGCAGCTCCGAGTGTCAGACATTATCACCACCACTACCCTCAACCTCACCCTGCCCCTTGTGACAATTACTGCCCTACCTCCCTATTCAGCACGTAATGAGAAAACTGACTGATCGATTTCTGTCCGGCCAGTAAAAGAGGGGAAGGAGGCATTTGGATATAGCACAGCCCGTACTCTGAGGCACACAACTGCAGCACATATACATACATATTATTTATTTTTTTAGGTGTTAATAGGAGTTTATTGGCATGCAATGCCAGATATTACATGGTTGATGCAGAGTGGTAAGATATTTAACTGTAGGTCTGCAACTATTATCATTATTGATTAATCCGCTGGCTGTTTTCTTGATTCATTGATTGTTTGGTTGATAAAATGTCAGAAAATACTAACAGTTGGCAGTTTAAAGAAACAACAAATCAAAATCAATGCAGAAAAAAACAGATGAGATATAATCTTTTTTATTTTACACATTCTTGTGGCACCTACATCACTCATGATGCAACTTGACCAACAGTTCGATGGGAGATTCAGGTGTGTTAGTAGCTGTTAATGTGGCCTTGAGTTGCTAGCCTTAGGTAAAGATGACAAGCTACAGAAGTCTGGCAAGATCAGTTTATTGCAAAGACTGGAAGATATATAGTGGCTGAGCTGTGGGGTTTGAAAAGGGAAACTAATGCAGAATCGGGTTAAACCTGCTTCCTTTCTGATGGCCAGCAGGGGGCGAGTCTATTGGTCGCAAAAAGAATGTATGTAAATGTAAGAGAAAAGGTCCTATTTATCGCTTGATTTATGACCTCAGTAAACAGTTTCCTAATGTTTTTTGCCTTGCCAGTTTCAGGTCTTCTTTGGTACATCATTTTGTAAATTATGGTCCCATTTAGAGTAAAGTAGAGGATAAAGCAGCATCATTCTCAGGCTCACAAAACTCAGATCAAACTGTTAAGTTAGCCAAGCCACTGTATTGCCTATTTCTCATCTAAAATGCTTTCAGAAATATATTTTAGTGTACTTTTAGTTGTAATACCAGACACTGCCATTTTTACATGGTGAATGGACAAGTCATCTCCACAATCTCATCCAAATATAGTCACTTCTTTTTTTTTTTTGAAAAAAAAAACAAAAAACAACTCATCGATGGTCTTCATGCCAAACTCGAGGCTTCAAACTGGAAATTCACAAACCTACGGGTCACAACAAGGTTTTTTTTTGTAGCATTTTCAAACTTGTAGTTCATGGCGCCAACTGACCAAACAACTTACATCACTGAAGACAATTTATCAGATTTCCCGCTGCTCCCTTTGGAGCCACAAAAGGCTTTAACATATGATTTTTTCCCCAGAGGTGTCATGCTATTTCTTTAAGTATTAGGGCACAGTTATGACACATGCATGCATCGCTTATGCATGCTTATACTGCGGCTCATTTCAGGACATGTAACCACTGTTCCTGAAATGGTAAGTTTACATACAAAAGTCAACTATAACTGACCAAACAATCAAACGTTAGACTGACTTTATGAATAGTTTCATCATGTTGAGAATATTACGCAGCGGTCAGTCCACATGAACTCTCTCTCTATTCTCTCTCTCTCTCTGCAGCAGCTGCGAGTCTGCATCACGTTTGTCATCAATGTGGACAAAAATGCTTCTCATTGAAAAACTACACCCTCTTTCATGATGATTGGATCTTCAAGCGCTTACAAAAATCAGATTATGTGAACTACAAATAGTTTATTTCCTCGCTTGGGAAAAAAGTGGCGTACTGTTATTCTGGTGCGCTTCGGCGGCATTACATGTAATAGCACTCCCCAAGACTCGTGAATGGACTTTGATGTGTAAAATTGGTTCAGTCAATTATCAAAATACTTGCTGATTAATTTTCTGTTAATAGACTAATCATTGTTGCTCTAATAGCAATTACAAATAGTCCTTGTGTGATCTGTAGAGCATCAGGATGTTTAAATACACGGCTGGTTCAACTGTCAGTAAATTTGTTATAACAACTGTTGTGGTCCTGTGTTACAACATGAGGCTTGTAAAAGCGCTCCACACAAACTGCTGCACGTTCTAATAAATTCATCTTGATTTATTATTCCTTTGACTGATTACACGGATGTAAATATTCAGCGGTAAAATATATAGTCTGGGCTGACAGAGTGTCTTTTCCAAGCACCACCACGCTGTCCTGTTGGGTCAGAGCTCCACTGCCACTCACAATTATTTATTAGGGTACATATTCACTCTCTATCCATCACTGTGTGGCCACCCGGTCCGGTCACATCTCTTTATGTTTATTACAGTGTCCCACCTTCCCGACGAGGATGATTGACGTGTTCGGAGAGGACCGAGGTGGGACTTGCGCGCTCCTTCTTCTCCAATCGTGGCTCGGGGGGCGGAGGCTTTCCATCCATACTCTGATTATGAGTCAGTTACCAGACATAAGCGAAACAATAACAGTTGGTGGTGACTTTGTATGCAAAAACCCTTCACAGGCAAGTCTTAGGAGTCTTTAGCGCGTCAAGCTCTCGAGTAGATCGGAGGTTTCGTAAGAGGAGCTCAACGCGCTCCACTTTTAATCAGATTAGGAGCCTTTAATGTTCAATCCTGCGCTTTTTTTTCTTCTTCTTCTTCCAGCTACAGTAGCCGTGCAGGAGTGGCCAAAGCCAAAAGCAGCGATTCAGATCAGATTTCACCTAAACCAGCTGGGAGAGACACCGAGAGAGCAGAGAGAGCAGTCAGTCTCCCTCCTCCCAAATCCAGAAAATCTTACCAAGGAAAAAGGAGGAGTGTGCAGGCGCAGAGGAATCCAGAGGAATTTCCGAGGATATTTTCCCCCCTTCTTTATTTTTTTTAACCCCTCTCCTCTTGATATTAAAAATTTAAAAGTTGGAGGCGAGGCAGCAGCAGCAGCAGCAGCAGCAGCAGGGACCGTGGTCAAGGATGGACGAGCAGCCGCGGTTGATGCACTCCCACGGGGTAGGCATGGCCGGACACCCCGGCCTGGCGCAGCATATGCAGGATGGCACGGCGGGGACGGACGGAGAGGGAAGAAAGCAGGACATCGGAGACATATTACAGCAAATAATGACCATCACAGACCAAAGCTTGGACGAAGCACAGGCGAGGTGAGATAGAAAAACACACTTGTATTATTAATCGGAGAGCGGAAATATTAGGCAGTGTTATTGGTGATGGAGGGGGGGAGATAATAACACTGAAGACTGCCTCTAAATAAAAGCAATTACGCCCACTGAAGTGCCGTGACTGCGCGAAAGCGACACAAAACCGTGAAAAACTTCACATTTGATTAATTGAAACAACTTTAGAGTGGATATTTTGATCAAAACTATTAATTATTGATTGATTGATGATGATTAAGATGATCCGTGGAGCATTGCCACTCCAGTTTCCAGTTTCTCTTCATACCTTGTTCCAAAGAAGCTTACATTGTAATCCTGTGCAATTATAACATGTTGCAGATCCTCTCCTATAGTTTTCACTCATGGCACATCAGTTAATAATGAAAAATGTCATTTAGAGCTGCGACACTTAATTGATTAATTGATTAGCTGTCAACCATTAAATTAATCGCCAACTATTTTGATAATCGATTAATTGGTTTGAGACATTTTTTAAGACAAGAAAGTCAAAATTCTCTGATTTCAGCTTCTTAATTGTAAATATTTTCTGGTTTTCTTTATTCCTTTATTACAGTAAAGTGAGTATGTTTGGGTTGTGACATTTCAGGACGTTGTCTTTGGCATTTTTCACCATTTTCTGACATTCAGTAACCAAACAATGTTATTATTGATTAATCGAGAAAATAATGAGCAGATTAATTTCAAACAAAATAGTTGTTAGTTGCAGCCCTTATTCAAAAATACATGTGATTCATGTTGCATTTGAAATGTCACTAACTGATTTTGTTGCATTTTAGAAAAATCTGTGTTTTTCAAAGGGTCTAAGTCTTATTGTGTATTTATGTGACACAGACAATGAAATTATGAATTCAGTGAAATATGATTAACATTTTTCTTTGCTTTCGCTCCTGCGTGTTTTAGAATTTCGCCTGCTTCTTGCAGGGAAATCAGGGAAACACTGATGATATTTAATGATTAGAGATTCTTAAGTGGCTTTGTTTCTGTTGCCACTTGTTTGAATACTGATGTGGAAAGTGGTGTCCTCTTGTCTTTTTAGGAAACATGCACTGAACTGCCACAGAATGAAACCTGCTCTCTTCAACGTCTTGTGTGAAATAAAGGAGAAAACAGGTAAGAATTCTGTCTTATAAGGTCATTTGTCTGCTGGATTTTTGTTTTTTGCTCGCTTACGACTGATGCTGACAAGAATATTGTCCTTTTCATTGCGTACAAGTGTATTTCTAGTATCTTAGCATGACATTGTTTATTATTTATGAAAGTCCTTCTGTCATTGTATAGATTTACTTGTACAAAGACCAGATCATCATGACATCCTCTTAAACCACCGCAAATTAATTTGCCACGACAATTTTTTTTATGATTTATGACATCTTTTCCCTGACAAACGCACACACCACGCATGTGAAAAGCTCTGGCCCCAGATGAGCTGCTGTCACTGGACTGGAGTGTTTTCATGCCGACATTTGGGCCTTTCTGCACGGGGCTGGGCTTTCTCACCCCTCTCTGTCTGTTTTCCTTGGCTGAAGTGGAGCTGTTTTAAATGCAGATGCAGGTCAGAGGGATTTTCTGTTTATGTTTTGCGACAACGAGGGGTCAAAGTCATGAAAAGGAGGAATGTGTGAATTATTAGTCTCTTAACAGCAGATTAAAAGAAGAAGAGCGGTTCACATGATGAAAGCTTGTGAATATTCTGGGAGGGAGGTGGCAGAGCAGCGCTGTTTAAAGAGGTGGGAAATAAAACAAAAATATCCAATATAAGCGTATATAGAAACCCAAGTCTTTGAGGTTATGGAGAGAGGCCTGTCACTTTGTCTGTTGCATTCACAGCCATGACAGGTGAAAATAAACAGAGAGTGCTGGCGTGGAGGCAAAACCATTTTCCTTAATTTTACATGAACTGTTATTCACCGACATTTCCTTTGAATGAGTCAGAGTTTGGCACGGTTTTTCAAAAAAAAAAAAAAAAAAAAAAAAAAGTAGAAGGAAGGAAGCAGGAGACACTTTGGGATTTTACAAAAGGTTAAAGAGTGTGGTCTGTGAGGAGGAAGCTAGAGTAGGTTGGGGCCCTGTTTCTAAATTGCAAGGCTTGGAAAAGTAGAGAGAGAGTAATGCCTGGCTCTTTGTAAACTGTCTGGCGTCTCCCTGGGTTCAACCAGAGTTCGTTTCCAAAAAGAAGAACAAAGTGACTTGGACCTTTTCCTGGCTTTTCCCCCCTGCCTCTCCTCTCTTCCCACCGTTCTTGGCAACCAGGATTTCACAAAGAGGCTCCCCCTCGGCCTGCAAATTCTCTTTTCAGTACCAAGTTTGGAAATGAACATAATTCAGCGTCGTTTATATTCTTTTTTTATGCATTTATTTGGCTATTTTTACTCAAAGTGTAGCTGAAAAACATGCTCCAAACCACAAATCAGCGAGCTCTAAATAACCACATTGTTTTCATGAGGACAGAAAGGCATTTAAAAGTTAAGAATAACCCAGAGAATCAAGACTTAATGGCTGCCTCGCTGTGTCCTCCCTGTCTCCGTTTGAAGAGCTGAGCTGCGGCTCATCTTCACCCATAGGAGGTTTGTGCAGACGAAACTGAAAATCCTTTCACTGCAGTGACAGAGAAAATGACTCAAACCTTCACCATGGCATTTACAGCCAAATGTGCTGAGTGCAGTGTATGCGAGCGGAGTACAGCCTGTAATTTGTCAGGTCTTTTTTTATATTCTTTATAAAGAGTCAGCTTCTCTTCGCTTTTTTACATTGTTGCAGTCAGAGTGTCTTTTAGAAGAAGAAGAAGAAGAACTGCGAGGGAGACGAGCTCGGCGGCTCAGACTTCTCCTCGACCTTTTAGCAGAAGGGAGGAAACATTTCTTTAGATCGTATATCATGTGTTGCATGTAGTTATTCACATGCGTGTTGCACGGACCTCCTCTCCACGGTGTATCAGTGGGGTGTGAGTGTTGACAGCAGCAATATGGGACATTGCAGCAGCGAGGTGTCCATTGGCAAGCAGCTGACAAACAAGGCGGGAGTGCATGCCACTAGCGGAGCAGTGCAGGCCTTAACTGATGACCCCACCCCACCCCGCTGCCTGTATATTTGTGCCGGGGTCATGGCGGGAGAGTATTTAGCAAGCTTAAACAAGCTTGCTGGGTTATGGAAAACCAGCGACGGAGGCTTGTGTTACCTCTTAGAGGAGATGTTCCTTTTGGCAGCTGGGGTCGTGTTTCACGCAAATGTTTGGCCTCACTACCAGCCCTTTCTTTTTTTTTTTTGTTTTTTTGGTCGCACATTAATTTTACAGTACACTAATAAGACGTAACAAGCTGTACTTTGTGATAAATTAGATTGAAACTAGAGATAATCATTAGACAGTTGTTGTACTCTAATCAAGACACCATACAATGTTACGCTAATGAGACGTAACAAGCCGTACTTTGTATCAAATTAGACAAAAACTAAAACATAATATGTTCTTTATAAGACAGTATTTAGACCCGTTATTAGATCTTTAGTAGAGAGTAATTAGAGACACATTACAACAGAACTGAATCGTAAACTAAAGTGTCAATCGCCCTTTACCTTTCCTTTAAATATTTACGTGGTAGATCTGGTTTACACATTTGTTTTAGCATTTAATAAAGTCTAGTTTTTGTCTGATTTAATACACAGTACAGTGTGTTATGTCTTATTAGAGTGCTCTAAAATAAGGTGCAACGTTTTTTTAAACTATCACCATTGTTTCTACGATTCCAGAGAGCACTTAGAGTTACTTTTCCTGTGTTTGCTTCACATCCTGTGAAGAGGAGAGCTTGGACAGCGTCTTTGTTTGTGTGGAACCATTACAGCGATGGAAGCTGGCACGTACAGGTTGACTAAGTAAGAGAAGCCAGACACCAAGTCAGTGTTTCTGGGTGTCAGATTTCAGGCCTCCTCTCCCTGCCTCTCCCGCTCTGTGCGTCTCTATCTGTGGGCCTGGGACTGTTTGGTCAGGCCACTCTGTGTCAGCAGCCTCACATTACCCCCTCGCAGGCTCGGGTCAGATGGAGAGCTCCTGCATGACTAATGTGATCAGACGGATAATGCATTACACCGCTTGAACTTATCAAAGCTGGAGACCTGCTGAATCAGTCGGTCCCGTTAACTGCAGCGACACCCCTCGCTGCTAATTAGACACGTATAAACATTAGATATTCACAGTGGTGTTGATCCGGTCACTTTCAAGTAGTTTGCATCATTTGCACAAAGATGTTTCTCTGATAGCTGGCCTGCAGCTAGGGTGTGCCATATCACATCATTCATGATAATATTGTTATCATGTTTAACGTGATTTTAAAAAAACATATCGTGATAATGGCAATATTTCAACTTCTTGATGTAATGACATCATGCAGTTGTGCACAGCAAAAACAAGCCTGGCTGAAAGTGAAAGTAACATTACTACTGGCTCCGTGGTGGAGGAGTTTAGTTCCAAAAACGTGGAGCTGCTTCTTACTCTCAAGTGTGTATAGACTGCAGGTTATATGAACTTCTTTTTAAAATACAAGAATGTTAAATCAGTGGTTATCTTACTGATATTGACCTCGAGCAGGTCATCATCAGTTATCAGTATCGGCTGAAAAACATCCATATTGTGCGTCCTTATTTTGGGACCATATCGCCCACTTCTACCTGCAACTTACAGCTATTTTCATTTTCAGTTAATCTCATGATCATTCTCTCAATTAGTTGTGTGGTCCATTAGATGTCAGACTATGGTGAAAAATGTCGAGCACTATTTCCTAAATCTTAAGTTGATGTCTTCTTCTGTCCACAACCCAAAGTTATTCAGGTTACTGTCATAATGGACTAAAGACACCAGAAAATATTCACATTTGAATATTTTAATATTCTAAAAAAGAACAAAAAACACTCAGAATGATTAATTGGTCAAAATAGTTGCCAATCAATTTAAAAGTAGACAACTAATCGATTAATTGCAGCAGCTCTACTGTTGATTCCCGTCTTGTTCAACAGAGTAAACTTTTAGTCTGCAATCTTGGGACAAAAAAAAAAAAGGCCCAAAGTGACGTCTTCAGTTGTCTTTTTTTTTATCTGATCAGCAGCCCAAAATACAACAGTATTGAATTTGCAGTGATATAAACCAGAGAAAAGCAGTAAATCCCGACACTGGAGAGGCTGGAAACAACAAACACTTGGCCTTTTGCTTTTAAAATCGATTACCAAAGTAGTTGCAGATTCATTTTCTGACAGTTAACTAAACTAATCCTTTCATCTCTAGTTGGTGGTCTTGGAAGAAAAAGTAAAGGTGCATGGAAATGAAATGTCAAATTGCAATTTATATGAAGCGTTGACGGAGGTACTAGTTGAGCTCCCATGAAGCAGCGGATAGACTGGTCAGTATGGCTCCCAGTGCTGCTGTTTTTCAGTATTTAATTGACATGGCTGTCCATGATGAGTTCAGGGGTTAGTGTTGCCTCTCTTTGTTACTCTCCTCTCATCTCCAGTGACAGATGGAGGCATTAGTCTCCAATGTGGCGCTGTCCTGAAACTAATGGCTATGTCCTTGGTTTCCCCGCGCTAGCTGGGAGACTGTATATCTGTCCCCGGCTTGGAAGTGCCGAAGCAGCAGTTTATCCCCCCATGTTTTAGTTTCCACGGAAATAAGGCCGAACAGGACTCTGTCTGTTCTCCCATAAATGACTTCAAATAAATAACTTCAAAACGAGGGTGAAGTTTTCCTAAGAAAACGTTCCCGAGCTTTGATTTGCGAGTTTATAGGAAAACTCTTCCTCCACTTACCAAAAGTGTTCCTCTAAGTGAATAATAACAAACATGCAATATATTTTTATAAGGAGCCAGAGAGGAGATGTGGTGATTGTAAGTTTATCTTTTCTGCTTCTTAAAGTGACTTATATCAAACATAAATAGACTGGATTCCACTTTACCCACTGACATTTCCTCTATATTCATATTTATATTCACTACCCTGTCAGTGCACTTCAGAAGCAACAGCGTGTATTTTTGCTGTTCCCTGTCCTCTGATATAAACTCACTCGCAATTAGGACAGCTAATATATTATGCAAATGTTGACTGGCTTAATTGAGACATGTTAATCATGTTTTAAGAGGCTAATTACAGCCCTGTATATCTGAGGTGGGAGTAGTAATTAGCCGTGATAACAGATCTGGCTGTAGAATGGTCATATTCTGTGTGTCGACGTATGGCAAGGGAGTGTGAGCGTGTGTGTATGAGTGTGTGTGTGTGTGTGTGTGTGTGAGGGCATACATAGGTCACTAGCTGTACCTTGTGTTTGCTTTTGCTTGTGTTCTTGGCTCTTGTAGCAAGTATTTTCTGTCTCTTACAGTCTGTAAACAAATGAAAATCAAAGTTTGCATTTTAGTTCGGTGCTTTTACATGCACGCGAGTGAAGTGTGCGTCTGCGTCTGTTTAATGGTTCAGATTAGTGATAGATTAGGCCTGGGCAGTAAAACAATCGTGATATGCATCGGCAATAGACGCTGAATTGATGGCAATAATAAAATTGTTAAAAAAAAAATGAGTGTTTTCACTCAAATGTATTAGATGTAAAATGCTATGACAAACATGCCCTGGCTCGTAAATGGCTCATGCAGACGTCTCTGCAGACAGTCTTATCAGTGTGGCTGCTGCAGATCGATGTAAGAGCTCCTCCTTGAGACGTTTGAAAAGGTGGTGAGAAGTTAGTCTTGAGCCCTGTATCTCTAATGTACCTTCTGTAAACGTGAGCCCTCAGTCACTATCATCCTTTCTTAATGTTAACATATTTGTCACATCCAAAATGACAGCAAATGTAATCTAAAACTGTTGCTGACTAGTGTCAAATTTCTATTATGTCATAATGTATAGAAAAATATAGTGAAAGAAGTTGCTTCTGACACACTGTACCCCACTCTAACATTTCCTGATTTTGCTGCTACATAAGAAAAACTTTTAAATAAATAGAGAAAATATCAGGGGACTTTTATTGTGAAAAATGTATAGGAAATGAAACGTGGTTAACCATTGTTTTGCAGCCGGGTGATTCTAGACTGTGCAACAACGGCAGTCATAGGAATTTTCAAGATTTTGTCGTCATAGAAACAAAACTCACATGCAGCATGTGGACACACAGCCAAAGATAAACTCGCATATTAGATTGTAATGCACATGAAATTATATTTATCTTTTCCTTGTTTTGATATCAGGATTATACAGTATATCAGCAAACGACTGCCCTGCTCAATAAATATTGTCATCGTCCACTGAAAAAAAAACAAAAAAAAACACTACTGGTGGTCACTACTAGTTCAGAGAATGATCCCCCTCCCCGCATACATTTCTTCATATTTCACCTTCATGGAAACAGCATAAAGGACAGAGGAGCAGAAATCTATCAGCTCACCTATTTCACGAGAAATATGAATGCATTGCATCTCTATCTATAGTTTGTTTCCTGCACTCCTCAATCTGGTTATCTGATGCAGCAGTTACTGGCCATTCTGCAAACCGGGCTTTTATACACGGCTGTGTTCTTAGTTTTCTGACAGAGATCATATTCAGATCCATTACGCTAAGAATGCCTTCCCACTTATCGAATATAAAATTGCTTTAGAGAGGAAATTTGCTCTATGGCGGAGTGGAGTTTCTTTTTTATCAGATGTTTGTCTCTGGAGCAGCTTTTAGTGTCTACAAAACAGCTCTGGTGACATTATTGCAGTTGCAATTGCCTCAGCCATTGTTTTTCTTATTGGTGCTGTTTGGATTTGATTGGATTTTGCACACTCTCATGGAATTGCCTCACGCAGTAGGACCGCCGGACGCGTATATCCTCATATCGTTGGAGTTGAAACACCTGCAGATCTTATTACTGATATGTTCATGGGGCTCCAACTGTGTACTGCAACTACGTCTGAATTACTCTGCTTAGTTTTTCATTTTTCATCTCTTTAAATCTGTTCGGTTACAGTTTTCCTTCCTCCCTTTGACTGAGGAGACGTATCTTTTCTTGTATCAGAAAACGTCACCTACACATTCAGATTTTCTTGGACACTTTGATAGAGGTGGTTGCCCCGGCAGTTGATAACCTTTAATTCGAGGTGTGGGATCTCATTTCTCTGGCACCCTGCCACTACGATGTAAGTGGCGTGTTGGCAGCATGCTGGGGCTGTACAAAGGAACCCCCCTGACTTCGATGAACAGTCAAACATAAAATGGCAAGCGCTCTTCCCTGGCTGACTTAGTAAAAATGACATAAATTAATACATGCTGCTTAAACAGGACCAAGATTAATGGTTGCCTTTCGCAGCGGCTTAGATCCACTGTCAGTCGCTGCTCGCTGCCCAGATGGAATCAACACCAATCAATGAGGCTACCCGACTCTCCCTGGATATCTGCTTAGGATGCTGACACACTCATACACACACACTTAAGTATATCCTGTACACACACACAGGGCTGGAAGGGTTTCTGTGAAAAATGTATTCCAGTACAGTTACTAATTACCTGTTCAGAAATGTAGTCAGTAAACTCACCAACTAAGAGTTCAATATTGATTTCTAGTTGGAAACTGCCAATATTCAGTCAGACTGTTTTAAATGCTAAAATGCGGTAGCAACATCAATGTTTCACAAAACACAGTTTTCTTTAATCATTTTAATAATTTGTTCAGTTGTAGATATTGATTAGTGTGAAGGCATTTCTCACTGGTAGAAATCTGATCGACACCTAAAAACAAACAAATAGGACATCGTAATGAGAGAAGTTCTTCATGTAAAATAAAAAAAATTGTGCTTCTTGCTATAGCTCAACGTACATTTGTAAATACTCATTTGGGACGTAGTATAAAGAGTGACAAAGACATGTATTGAAGAGAAATTCATGGTGGTTGAGCGGGTTTAACATAAAACTTTTCCCCCAGCAGTTGGGTTTCAAGTTTAGCCCGTCACAACATTTTTTTTTTTTTGGCTTTCAGCTGAGAAATTTGGATGTAGTTTCTCGATTAGCCTCCAAAGTGACAATAGGCTTTTGTCTGCACATTGTAAAGGATGAAACATGTCATTACTGCCAATGATCTAAATGTCTAAACGTTCATTTACCGTCTTTAAATAAATGGTGAAAAAACTTTTTTTTTCACCGGTGACCACCAGTGTCATTTTTTAAATGTGTTCTCAGTGTAAAAATACTCACTGTGATCTAATCCAAACATCACAACATTAAAATAATGTCACTTTTTGCAACGTTGGCATTACCTCTATACCAAATATCGTCAAATTGTTTAATGTTTTATGTTTGTTGGCAGGTTTATTTATGGCTTGTCCACCTTGCTTCTTTTGTTAAGCGTGAATACACATTTAGGTTAATATCAGTAATTATGCACATTTAAACGTACTTTGTTAAAGCTACTACAAGGAGTTTTAATTAGTTATGAAACAGTAAACAAGACCATCAGCAAGAAGAGCGGCTCTTTCTATATAGTCACTCTTAATGGCTGCCTCTGGATTGGATTCCTCGTGAAATCAGATGAAACAAGTGTTTACATTTTGCCAGGCAATACTACAGTGAGTAGTACGTTAGCCAGTTAAAATGAAGCAGGAGATTTTTATTTAGATAATTTGTTATATTTTTGATGTTAGATTTTGTGGTTATTATGGTGGAAATGTTACTACTTTTATCCGAAAGGGGCCTCCAAAATCAAAAAAAGCATCGCCACCTAAAGTCCCAAAATATTTTTCATTAGTAGGAGCAGTAGCACCGACAGGTGAGCGAACATTGGTCTTACCTGTAAATGCTTCTTTAGATTAGATGTGGAGCCCTTGGATGATGGCAGTATTTCCTCGTTAGATGGCAGAACTTGCGCTGCGCTGTGATGTTGTTCTTCTTTTCTGATTTAAAGACAGAAAAAAGGCAAACGTCCCATCATTTTTTTACTAGACAACATGGTAGTAATAATATTACTATAATAATAATGGCAGCATTCATCAGTGCTAATCCTTATTTTTACTAGATGTATCTGTAGTCTTTTTTATCTGTAGCTGTAATGGAATACAGTTGCCTTCTTTGGTATCCTAGTTTCATTACAAGTAATCTGTTACTTCCCTAGCCTGCACAGAGACATATTCAGACACATGTATCATACAAAAAAAACATGAATTGCATCCTCATCGGTGCAGTATTTTCACTCCTCTCCTCTGCATTTCTCCATATAAACTCGTAGGCATATCCTGTATTACTTCCCATACAGTGGGGTGTTCAATCAGGTGCCACAAAGTCAGATGGGGAAGAGCAGTGAGGCTGATGGCTCAGTAGTGATTGGATGTTTCAATTACTGATAGTAATGCCATGGTGTAGTGAGTCATGCAGTGCAGATAGCACCATTTATTTTAATCAGGACGGGGGAGAGATGGGTGTGGATGTGTCTCCCTCGTTTCAGAGTAGTTTCACATTTAGATGCAGGGGAGTATGCTCTCTCTTTCTTTATTTCACACACATGCAGACACACACACTCTCACACACACACACGCACACACGTTCAGGTGGAGTGAGAGTGGAGGAGAGGTTGCCGTGGGTAACGCATAGCGACAAGGTACTCTCTCGGTGAGCTATTCTAATTTATGTTAATAAACCTTGCTGTTGCTGTGAGAGACAAAGGGGCCACAGATGAGCCTTGGTAACCTCGGCACCTTCACTGGAAGGAAAAGGCGCAGACAAAGAACAATGCAGACACACACACACACACACACACACACACTCTGAGAGAAAAAGAGAGAGAAGAGATATTGAACTGTAGAGAAAGACACAAATACTGTGGCGGCGGAGAGCGATGATAAATTTAGCCACACAAAGAGTTGTTTTTGTGGCTGCAAAATCAAACAGCCTCATGCTGGCAATCTTCAGTATGGTGTGTGGTATCTACTGTTTCTGAGAGAGAGAGAGTGTGTGTGTGTGTCAGAGTGTGTGTTGGAGGGGGCAGGAATAGGCAGGCTGAGGCAGTCTCTCGGGATTGTTGCTGCTAATTCCGTGGGGAATCTCTGTGGAGTCACAGGGTGCTGCAGTTTTGGATCACTTCCCGGGGCAGATGTGACACCACAGGTAGCATTTAGCACAGTGGGGCGAGAGCATGAGCGTTAGCAGAGGTCAGCACTTGGCCTGGCTGCCTGGCAGTGAAGAGACCATCTCAGAGAGGCAGATAAGGGCTCTTAAATGTGCTTCGGAAGTAGTGTTGGCTTTTTTTTTCAGACAAAAAGGAAACCCTCAGCATGCATGAATCAAGAAAATGTCAAAAAACCCCTCACTGTTAATGTGGATTTAAACACCTCCTGTTTGCTTTCCTGCAGTGATCTAGGGATGTACTGTAAAAACTAAACAATTAGCAAGTTAAAGCTGATGTTAGGGTGAGATATTATCTATTCTTTCCAAGTAGGGCTGCACAATTAATCGAAACGTTATTGCAATATGGCCAAGTGCAATGTAGAAACTGCAGTTTTTTTAAAAAGGGAAAATGAGTGACAAAACAGCCTTATAATGAAATTCTATAGCGCTGCAGAGGTGCCCTGGCCTAAAAATCTTCTTCACCAGATTTAGAGTTGCAACAGTTATAATCGATTATTAAATTAATCAGCAAGTATTTTAATAGTTGATTAATTGGTGTGAGTAATGTTTTAAGAAAAAAAGTCAACATTTTCTGATTTCAGCTTCTTAAATGTGAATATGTTCCTGTTTCTTTACCTTTTCACTGGCACTTAGAAAGACCAAACAACATAGACCAAACAATCGAGAATCGAGAAAATTATCAACAGATAAATCGGCAAGAAAAATAATCGTTAGTTGCAGCCATAGTTCGTTTGATGCCGACTCCAGCAAATGTCACATCATCAGAAGTTTTTTCAGTGAAAAAGAAAATTGTGATGCACAAATAATCATTGCCGCCATCATGAATTATATCGCAATCCCAATATCTGTCAAAATAATGGTAATATGATTTTTTTTCCTACCATATCACGTAGCCCTAATTGTAATTCAAGTTTTGAAAGAATCCTTGAATCAATTTACATTATTGCAACTTGCAATTAAAGTGAATCTAAATTTTCTCAAACTGTTGTTTGTTACTGGATGACTTGTTACTATGGAAAATCTAATTCATGTTTATATTAAATGCCTCGTTACTACATACTATGTTTTTCGTTGTGAAAACTAACCAAAACATTAATTTATAATCTCAATCCTGGCATCTAACAAGGTAAAATATGTCAGCTATTTCTCACACTAACAGCGATGAGGATTGATAATGCAGCGATGCCTCCTTGCTGGTTCCCTGTATACTGTAGCTATCTGTATCCTCAGCCCAAAGAGTGAAAGCTGTGGGTTTCCTCTCTGCCGTCTGTCTGCCAGCTTGCCTTTGGCGGTGTTAGTTCTGGACAGTTAACTCCAACTGAAATTATGTTAATTGCTGTCATTTTCTTTTTTCTACTTGAGCATAATCAGCAAATTATATACTTCTGTTCATTTATTACCAAGCCACTTTCTAACAGAGTTTTTACCCTTCAAAGATCAAAAGTTAGGAGGTAGTTTGCTCTCGTGATTTGTGTATGCACAAGAGTTTGTGTGCACAGATTTGTTTGTCGTTTCATGTAATAGTTTATCATTGTACTAGTAGCATTGTGTCTTGAAAAGTCTGAAATGTCAGTTTGTGTTGCTCAGTGTTGTGATATGCTGCTCCAGTGTTGCAGTGGTATGAGGTTTTCATGGTGCGATAACATCTCAGAAAACATCACAGTTTCAGTATCACAGTATTGCAGAATTGTTATCATCATGTTACAATGATGCTTAAAGGACATGTGGGATGATAGCTCTTAATTTTCATATCACCAACCCTACACCTGAAACCATTCATGCTAAAGCAAAAAGGCTGCAAGTTTTAGTTGCCATTGTGTCAAAGAGGTCTCTTGAGGCCATTATTGTGGCCGAGGTCTTAGGTATTCGCAAAATTAATACGGACAAATAAACAAGAACAGAGATTAAAGGAAATGCAGGAATCCTCTCCAGAGCGTGGTCCAATTTTTCATGTTGTCATTTTTATCTCTGATTTTCTGCCATTTTGTGAATGTATTGTTGTTTATGGAAATCCCCTCTAATCACTGAGTGTGTGTGTGTGTGTGTGTGTGTGTGTGTGTGTGTTAATAGGCACTAAGTCACTGACAAAGAACAAGTCTGAGGTGCGACATGGAAGTAGCACAATTAGATTGTTGAAAAACGCGAACACAACACACAGGAGCACACAAAAGCTTGGACTATGTGGTCGTCTGCACTCTGAAGTCTGATGAAGCAGAAACAGATTAACTGCTGCATTTTTACTGTCCTCATCACAGCAAGGCAAGTGTGTTAGTTCAGACCAGGGGTGGCTAAACCTTTTTGATTGTCGACCATATACAGAAAAAATACAAGCCAAACAATAGTAAGACACAGTAAGACATTCAGTGTTCCTGGACCAGAAAACTCTATGTTTAAAAATAACTACACTACAATGTGTGACTTAAGTGCGCCCTTATTTTAATGTTATATGTAAATATGTAAACAGGTCAAACTAAAACAGACGGAACAGGCAGAAATAAAGTCTTCTAACATTATGATCTTTCATCATCGCAATAGATTCTTTTTAAATTAAGCAAACACACTTACCCTTGACTTCTGTGAAAACACACTAATCTTCCCAACATTTCTGATATTTTTTAAGCGCTTGCTATCTGCCATCTTTTCAGTTCTGCCATATTTCATCAACTGATTATAATTGTGGTTCAATTAAAACATGCAGTTCATTAGAAAAGTACTCAGTACTCAAGTTTATTTTTAAAAATGCACTGTGGACCATTTAAAAACCGGCAGCAGGCCATAGTCGGCCCGTGGACCGTAGTTTGGCCAACACAGGTGTTGACAAGAAGTCTCATTTTACATTGACAGCACATGACAGGAGGATGAATAATTAAACATATTTTACTTTTATCTATTTCTCCCAGAAAATGGAAGGGAAGTTCAGATTAAGTTTGTAGCAAAATTTGAACATAGTTGAATTATTTGAGATTCATGTAATAAAAATAACAACTTTATTTTGAAAAATATATTTTCTTTTTGTTTACATCTTGTGATATCCTATTAGAGTTTTGCAGTGGAATCTTTGTTTATTGTTTTTTATTTATTAGGACTGACGGAGCAGACATGCGGCGCCCTGCTACAGACATTTTTTATAAAAGAAATGGAAGATTTCCAGTATAGTTTTTTAGCTTTTAGATAAAAGGCACCTTCAGTGGAGCAGCAGTGTGTGTGTGTGTGTGTGTGTGTGTGTGTGTGTGTGTGTGTGTGTGTGTGTGTGTGTGTGTGTGTGTGTGTGTTGGCACCTTGTTCAAGTTCACTTTGAGCCTTTAAAATTCGTCTTTCTTATTCATGGTCTCACCAGTCGTTCATGAGATTTGAAGCGACGACCCTGTGACTCCACACATGCCTCCTCTGGCGCCTCCAGGCGAGCTTCTTCTTCTTCTTCTATTATATTTTATTTGGCTTGCTGGCACCACCTTGTAGCCTGTTTTATTGGACATGTCCTTCAGCACCATGTTTAGCAGTCTCCTCCCCTAAACACATAAAATTCCTTTATGTTCCTATTACTTGAGTTTATGAAGAGCGTCTACGGCCCCCCTCCCTGCTGATAAGATCATATTGATAGATTGATATTGGGAGAGCTGTAGTGTGATAAAGGCGTGGGGGTTAAGAGCTTCTTGGATAGTTTAACCTTGATAAAACAGTTGTTTCAGTGAGGCTGATTTCGCCCCATCCGTCTTCATCCGTCAGGGCCCCGCTGAAGTATGCAAATGAAGGCAGTAGAGGGAAGCGCCGTGTGCGGTTAAATGGGGCGTTGCGAATGTGCGGTGTACCGCGCCGACGGGGTGATACTACTTACTGTCCAAATTTAGTGTGTCTCTTCTGAAACATCCTTCCCCCCCTGCTCTTCCTTTTTGTCTGCGTTTCAAGAATATATACAGCCCTGAGAGGAGCTGTGGCCTCTCGTAAAATGATTACAGCTGTGGCACTTTATGCTCCTACATGTGTTGCTACAGATTTTAATGTTTTGGAGCTGGAATTTAGAGACTGCAGAACAGTGTGTTATCCCTTTTATTTGTGTCTTTGTGTGTGCAGTATCTGTATTTACATGTTGCAGCCGGTTTTATTGCGCGCTCCAGCCATACATTTTGGAATATGGCTGTTTATTGCACTAATTAGCGAGTCTGGAGGTGTGGGGGTAATAATCTTTATGATAATAACTGTTTATGCCTTAACACCGCTCTCCATTCACAGTTTACGTTGCTCGGGCAGCTTCATTTGCCTGATTAGTTTTGTACCTACTCAGCAGCATTAGGGATGTTTTTTGTGTGTGTGTTTGATTCTCTCATTTATCTCATGTGTCGGCATATTGATTGATTCCCCCGCTCACTCATTATTTTGTTCTGTTCTTCACAACTCATTTTCAGAGAGGGGGCCAGCACAGAGGCCAGAAACAGATACCGTGTCTCTTCTCTGCTGTCTGACTCGCCACCACACACATAAAGCTGTCAATCAGGAGCTTTCCTGGCTGCCCTTTGTTATGGAACGCCAGCTCTGTGGGTGGGTCCTCTGGGTGATAGATGGCTCGGAGAGCCTATCGGACTGCAAGGAGCATCCATCTCTGTCTGGAGCCTGTTAAACAAGCTTGGGAAAGCAGCCATGTAGTCCTAACCACCACTGGCCTCCACTAAAAAACCCCATTAACATTAATGAAGGATAGCTTTAAAAGTTCTTCAGTAATAGGCTTGAATTGGATTTATGAGTCAGATAGTTTGCCAGAGAGTACGTCATGAAAAATGTCACTGGCAGATAAATGGAAATGAGCATTTGAAAGGTCTCGGGACACAGTTTCAGTGAGGATTTCAGCTCAGCTTAGAAGCATTTTTTTTTTTATATTTTTTTATCATGCCCCTCAATCATTTTCCCTCCAGGTTTAAAATCAAGCAGCAGCAGCTTCAGAGTGGCTGTGAGGGGGAAAGCAAGGTGTTTGATGTTTTAAATGACTGCAAAGATAAAGCTGCTCATCTTACACACAGTGCTGCTGCTTCTCGAGAAAAAAAAAACAAGTTCTTAATACTTTTTTTTTAAAGGCCTTTCATCCCAGGTGGCACTGGCCATTTCAATATCTTGGAACTACCACTTTACCTGTCTGCAAGGTCCCTATAGATGGCTGATGTGAAACTGCCATTAGCCAGCCAATTCCTCAGCCACAGATTACTGTGCCAGTACGTGGTAATCACAATGCTGAAAAAGGTCTGATTGCACTCCATCCAACCTACAAAGTGTGGCTTAAATGGGTTTTTCGAAGGTCTGCAGTCGGTTGTTGGTATGTCATCATAGTGCATTAGGACTGTCAGTGGCAAAATGGCAGTTTTTGAAACCTCTTTCATTTCGTGTGAATGTTAAAAGGATGCAGAAATACACTCGGATCAAACCAAGCAAACAAGGCCGCGGTGAGATTGTTCATTCAGAGCAGCGATGAGCTGCAGCATGTTACACCATTCACTTGTTTCCATTGAAAAAATACTTTATTATTATTGTTTTAAAGGTGTAGTGTGTAGGATTTAATGACATCTAGAGGTGACTTTGCAAACCTTGTCTCACCCTCCACCTTCCAAGCATGCAGGAGAACCTACAGTGGCTGTGGAACTCATGCAAACCTAGAGCCAGTGGCCCAATCCCAGTGTCCACCCTCACGGACTCAAAGAGTTTGAGGTGCGTTCCCATTACGTCCATGAGGGCTCAGAACTGTCACACTGTCCACGAAGGCACTCTCAAATACTTTTTAAGCCCTTAATGGACATTTTCTTTAAGTCGGCATTTATGCAGACTTTGCCTGGAGAATTTCCCACAGTTTATTGTAGGGCTGAAACTAATGATTCTTTTCATCATCATTTAATCAATTCACTAGCTGTTTGATCCATAAAATTTCAGAAAATGTTCATCAGTGTTTCCTGAAGCTCAAGTTAACATAACAGATAACATGAGGAAGCCCGGAAGCATTTAAACGAAACAGTAAACGAACATTGGAGGAGCAACTACAATGTCCATATGTCCATTTAACACATTCAGTTACTTATGTCATCCCAAAAATGCAACTAAATTACAATTTAAACAATTTAATGACTGAAGTCTTCCAGTGATACAGACATGCCATGGAAATTTCAAAATAGAGGCGTATCTTGAAGATGACGATATAGATTGATATTTTCACTTTGGATCGTCGAACAGTGAATTGATATATGAACACACATCAATGCATCATTACACCCCAAGTAAATACTACAAATAAAACAGACAGGATATGCTGGCACTAAAATGTGTACTAGAAGTTTTTTCTGAGATACGTTTTGAGAAGCGTTTTAAAAGAAAGAAGATCCCGCCAGGTGATTTCAGCTGCAGGGGTTCGTGGCTTAAGGCTTCAGGGGGGGCACTGGGATTGGACCAGTTACTGCTGTTGAAACATAAATATAAACCAATCATTCCATGCCTTATTCTACCAATGAATCCCTGTAAATCTTACACACTGGACTTTTAAAAATCACAAATTTCATACGCCCCCTTCTCACCCTCTCTCTTTGTTCCTTCCTCTATCTTTCTTCTTCTCGCTCCTCTCCTCCTCCTCCTCCTCCCATCTCCTCGGCTAGTCTGCTCTCTGCTAACCTCTGATGTCATTAGCGTTGGAGGGAGGTTGAAGGGAGAGAGGGGTTGCTATTCTTAATGAATTCCACTGTGTCTTTGCACTCCCCCACCTAGTTAACCCGACCCCCCCTCCCGTGCTCAAGGTGTCAAATTAGAGCAGCTGGAAAAGGGGAGAACAAGGAGATGGACAAGGTACATCTCACCCCACCTCATTTCCTCACTCTCCTTCAAAGCACCTAATTTAACATGATATTCATGGATGGTATCCATGTAGCAACTATGCAAAGATGGTTGGATGCACTCCACGTACTCACTTTAATGATTAAGAAGCTGCAGATAATAAATTGTTATTCGTGCAGTTGTGTGTGCAGGAGATACAGTTAAAGGAAGGCTTCACTCTGTTACATAGAGTACAGCACAACTTACTTGACTTAAAGTTCTTCTCCGCTCCATAATCTTTTTTTCCCTTCTTTTTGAAGAAGATGAACTTTACAGGATGATAAAAAAGTTCGACACTATAAAGATGTTTTTACATTCATCTGCTGAAAGTTGAAAGTTTCTCTGTGCTCATTGAAAATCCCATTTTCAGGGCCGGGGCCTGCAGCTGTGATCTGTGACATCACAAATAGTTTGGAAGAAAATCGAGGTTGAATATTCAACGTGCGAACGTGTGATGTGGAAACTCGAAGTCTCATGTACGCGCACATGTTCGCTGAGAAGTCGAAGTACGAAACGTCTGTTGTCCAGTAGCTCAACTTATATTTATAAATTCTGGATTTTGTGTGTGCATTTTAATAATATATTTTAAGCTGTTTTATGAAAAGATCATATCAGATACAAATTATTATTCAAAGTAGAACAAGTAACATGTCTGCAGGGGATCTTTAACCAAAAGTACCAGTACTAAAAAGCAAAAGTCTTCATTCAAAATTCAAACTCTTGAATAAAATTGTAAACGTATTATCATAAACTCATTATGCAGAATGGCCCCTGTTAGTGTTATAATAGATTATTATTACTGGAGGATTAATATGTAAGCAGCATTTTAGTGTTGCACCTGGCTGAGTTGCAGCAAACTTTATATATTTTACTGCTAATATTTACTGAATTTCTAGAGGCACGTTTGTGTGCTTCTATTGAGGATAATTAAATAAACATAAACATTTCTTCCCAGCCTTTCCCTGCTTGTAACCTTTAAGCCCAAATCTGAATCACTTTCTTCACCAAGTGTATAACGTACATAGGAATTTGACTTGGTGATACAGTGCAGTGGAACAAGAAAAGTTAAAAAGTTAAAAAAAAAAAAAAAGATAAACACAAGCCTACAAACAAAGAACACTATACAAATTAAGGATAATAGTAGGAATAGTAAAGCATAGTATCAGTTAAAAATAATAAGTACTGTACAAGTTAAGAGTAATTCATATGCTGTGCTGTGCTACACATTGTGTGGCATTGTAGAAAGCTGTATATGCACATAATAACAATATGTGACAACAAATATGCTGCAATATGCAGCAATTGCACATGTATTACACATAAAATAAAGCATGTGACCTGCGTCTTGCAACCCCCCGGCACATGTTGCATATGCAGTTCTAGTAAAGAGTGATATTTCCCTTTACACATCACAAGTTTTTAGATAGTAAATGTAAAAGTATGCAGTATTTCACCAGAAAAAGCAAAGCCTAGAGAAGCATTTTGAAAAAAAAAAAATGAAGACCCAGCGACTAACTCTACCAACCTCCTTGTTAGTGATCACTGATCTACAACTGTGCATTATATTTTGTATACCAGGTTACAGGTTTTTAAAATCTTTATCCGCAAAGTAACAAGATTCAAGATTCAGTACTTTATTGCCAAATTAGTTGACTGACCGCTGTCATGGTGAGCTCACTTAAACACAGACAGATAAAGAGAAAAAAAGTGAAACCACTCACTCATAAAGCACACATACATTAAGCAAAGTGTGTAAATTAACAGGTAAGATCAAATCCATGCAATAAAAACAGAAAACAGTGGGTAAAATAAAGTCCAACACATAAGAACACCATGAATAAAACACTACCACCTGTAGGGAACTTGTAAATACAGCTCACAAATACATATAGTGGACTGAATTTACAAAATTGAACTCCAGTTCAGCAGAAGTATTACTGTAAAGACTATAAATATGACAGTATGTGTGTGTGTGTATATATATATATATATATATATATATGTATATTGAAATGATCAAGTGCTGTAGAAGTGGCTCAATTCAATCAATTTGATACAATGCAGCTGTAACAAATATGGGTTCATTATCATTTACCTTCAATTCAGAGTTGGAACAAAGTGACACAAGAATATACAGTCTGTGATACTATCAGTATCAAGTTTATTTTTACAGAAAAGGAGAAACAAAAGGGGAAAAGTGGATTTAGGTTTTAACCTCAGCTTACCTTGTCGACTCTCGTCTCTGCTCGTGACTTCCTTCTGTCCACAGAAGTCGTTTCGACAGTCTCCAGAGACGAGGGCATGAACTTGTTGCCTTCACCGCAGAGCAGTAGTGGTAGTGACAGTGATAACATATCAGACTCCATTGTAGCTCGTGCAGGAAACACCGCGGCGTGATGTCACATCCTCGCCGTTCGGCCGCTGATCCTCAGGAATGAGAAAAACACACCGCCCGGCTCAACAGGCGCGGAGATGCGGGCTCCGTCGCCGGTAGCAGTTTTTTTAACGATGTTAAAGTGTTTGAGGGTGGATTTTTCCTGCGAGCCTAGCAGAGTTGTTGTTGTCTACTTCACCCCGGCGTTAACGGTTGATAGTCCTGACTCAACAGAGAGCCGGCATCCCCCCGTGGCTGTGCTTACTCACTCCTGAGCCCGGCGTTTAGTTTTCCTTGGCAGACCCAGGCCACAGCTCATTAGACTAAGAGAATGTGCCTGCCTTAATTAATGATATGTAAATATCCTTGAATTGGCCACATTTGCATATTAAGAGAGATTTGTGGAATCTGTGGAGTAATATATTTTAATTAGGGATTAATTAAAAATAATGGGAATTTCATTTCGCCTGGCAGGTTGTGTTTGGTGTGAAGCGTGCGCCGGGGCCCAATCTTTGAACGCCACGGCAGCTCCCAACATGTGAAGGAAGCTCTGCTCTTCCACCTGCTATCTGTGCTGCATACAAACATGCGCGCGTGTGCCCTCAAACACACACACACACGCGCGCTCTGGCATCACATTCCTTGAGATGCCAGAGCCTTCCCAGGGGGTCTTCACAAAGCGCTGTAGCTTTGAAAAGCGGGTGAGGAGGAGGAGGAGGAGGAGGAGGAGGAGGAGGGAGATCCAGCCTGAACACCCACAATATGTTTTTTGGGGATGGTCCCAGTTTGGCTCGATTTCATCTGCTCTCATCTTTCTGGGGGTTTTTTTCCTCCATGTAGTTGGGGAATGGCTCTCAGACACGGAACACTAGTTATGTTGGCAATTATGTTAATGGAATGCCATTAGGCCATGATTGTGTATGAGCGAATGGGGAGAGAGGGCACGTTTTCACAGACCCAAGTCAATGTCTGCTTTGATCCACTTCTCCGAGTCTCTTTGCCAAAACATTTTCCCACATATTCTCTCGTTTCTCACTCATACGTCTTCGGTTTGACCGTCATGTCAGGGGTGGTTTCATCTCAGGCTATTTGTACCGGGTAATGATGTACTCTGTGTGTTTTTTGTTTTTTTTTCCTCTCTCTCTCTGACGGCTGTGGAAATAAATCTGAATAGAGACAAAGAAACCATCTGTCATCAGCATCACTAATAGCACTGATAGCACGGCCACTATCACGGCATCTCCTAGGTGGAAATCATCCCCATTACCAAGCATCAAGGCTGCTTCCTGCTTCCTGATGCTCCTCACAGCAGCAGCAGCATCACGCACACAAACACACAAACCTGTCCCTGTTTTACTCAATCTGCAAAGTAGATATCACAATATTTTTCATCAAATACCTTGATATTGACATTTGTCAAAGTTGCGACAACATTTAAGGGATGACTGTTGGCGCCAAGGGTATCAAAAGTATTGATACATTAATACTTTTTGGAAACCTTGTGTTTTAAATACAGTATTTGATATTATGTTTTATTCAAGACCTCAGTTCAGTCTTTATTGTTCTACCTGCCGCAACAGCAGACAGTGTTCAGTGACTTTTTATGTACCAGCAATGTGTGCAGGTTGTTAATAAAAAGAAAAGAGGAAAAAATCATTCTGTGGTGGCCTGGTAGCTCAGTTGTTTAAGCATTCACCCCATGCACTGAGGCAATGAGTCCTCTGCAGTGGCCGTGGGTTCGACTCCTGCCTGCAGCCTTTTTCTGCGTGTCGTCCCCCAACTCTGTCTCCCCCTTTCCCATCCTCACTTCAGCTGTCTTATAAATTAAAGACAAAAAACCTAAAAAAAAACATTAAAAACCATGCTATTTTGTGTGCTGTGGTATTGAAAGAGGTATCAAGTATGCTTTTTATACCAGTATTGCATTCTAAGGTCTGTTATTTCTGAATAGCAGGCTGTTGCTATGAAGAACAGACCATTGCTACAACAGGCTGTTGCTATGAAGATGAGACTGTCGTGATGTATAACAGACAAATTGCCATGAAAAACAGACCCTTGCTGTAGACGTTGTTCTGATCATAGACTCTGGAGGAGCAATGAAATGATTTTTTAATTAATATTTTGTATGAAATTTATAAGTAGTTTTATAAGTAATCATGTAATAAGAGGATAATATATAGTTGAAAAGCCATTATTGCAAAATAAACTCATTCAGGATGATTCAAGCAAGGTCCTGCATCACCCTGTCAGGCTTTCTTTCGCAACAATGACATCCCTATACATTATGTTTCATAACCAATCATCAATACTGTGGATATAATAGCTAAGTGGGTAACAGCAAGTAAGAGTAAGTAAATAGTAAGAAAGGAAAATTACTTGATTTTACTGTAATACAGCCTTTAAAACCATGAAAAGAAATCACCTATGCCACATCACGATACAACGATATCCAAAATCTAAGACGATATCTAAGCTCACATTACAATGTGGATGTGATGTCGATATGTTGCCCAGCCGTCCTGCAAAGACGATTTTATGATGCGTTTGGTCATTTTTCGTGGAGGACCGGGAGGATGCAGTAAATGTCTGTTTTTCTTCGGGCTGTGCTCAAAGCGGAGAGCTCCTTTGGCATTTGTGATGTGTCGTCAGCGCGCTGATGTTATTGATCCAGGACCTTCCGAATTCATTAGGAGATCCAGCACAACTGTGCTGCATCTTTATTTATGTAGCTGCCCCCTCCCTGGCCTGGCTCTTTCTCTCTGTCTCTCTCTGCCTCCCTCCCTGTCTGCCTTCCTCTTTCATCCTCCATGCATTATTCTTTTATTATTCTTTTACAGCTGCCTTATCGCCTGCATTTTGGTGAGGATAAGACCTGTCATCTTTGGGTCTTGTCTGGGGAGATGATGGGAGACTTCAAGGGGGAGGAGGAGGTGGATGGGAGGAGGGAGTGTGTAAAGAATGCCTGCTGTCCCCCCTTCCCCCCCCCCCCCCCCCGTCTGAAACGGACCTCTCTTTCTCTCCGTCTCCTCCACCTTGCTCTCTTTCACTCTGGCTCTCGCTGTCTCTCTTTGTAATGAGAATCTCTCCCTAATTGAGGGAGCTGCAGCGCGCTGGCCGAGGGCGGCAGGGTTAGATTGTGATACTGGCTACGTGACCGTTATGCTGATAGAGGTGGCAGATCAATAATTTAGGCCCTGACCTTAATGGTGGTGTTAAAACGCTCATTCCTCTGGAGTCTGGAGGCCTTAAAGGTGCAGAGTTGGATAAAGCTGGCTCGGGTGTGTGGAGGTGGTGGGAGTGGGGGATGGTGGGAGAAGCAGATAAGAGGAGAGGTGGAGAAAGACGAGGGGAGAGTGTATTTGCAGTCAGCCCCTCGGTGTGTGAAAGGAGGGATCATGAGTGATGTTTTTCCTGCTTCTACATTCAGACACTCACATTGTCACCAACATTCATCCTCTTAGTATCTATATGAATGCCATAAGCTTTTTTCCCCCTGTATTTGGTATCTGGTTGTAATCCGTTTTCATAAGAAATCCTCCACCCATCCTCGCTGATGCACTGAATGCATCACCAGACACCAGAAGTGAACAAAGACGGCGGTAACGAGTGGGTTTAATCTGGTTCTGGGCTTGTCTTGTGCTCCTAGCTTAAGGCCATGCACACTGAGGATTCGGACAGCCATCGATTTGATTCTGAGGGACATTAACGTCACGGCCTCATGCGTCTCTCTGAATCTGTAAGACCCGACTCATTCCCTGCTGGCAGGATGCGACCATCTCAGCTCTCCCCCTGCTCCCTCCCTCCCTCCCCACCCACCCACCCTTAGGGGATGATATATTAGATATAACCAATTCAATTTTATGCAGCCAGGACAGACGCCCTGGGGACATAAACACACACATTTTTAATACACTCCTCACCAGGAAGCCCAATGCACCAGAGCCTGCGGCTGCCCTGGGTCTCCTCTCACACTCAATTATTAATGTAACGGCCGTAGTGGCTTAATTAAATAATAAAGACAAGCTCACTGCAAAGGAATGGGCCAAGGACGAGTCAGAAAGGAGAAGTGGCGTCTCTAAATGTCTGATTTTGACATATATGAGGATGCAACGCTGTAAATACAAGATATTGCAGTAACAGTCGGTGACATAAAATGTGAATAAAAATCACCAAATATACGTTAATGGTTAATATATGTATTTATTATGTCACTGTGTATAATTTATTTATTTTTCTTTTATATAAGGTACTATTGAGATAGAATATTTCTTCTGCCAGGGAGTGGTGATCAAAATGAACAGGAAAAAGAAAAAAAAAAGTTTTATATTGGGCCCAACCGATACTGGATTTTTGGAGCCGATGCTAAAACCCATATTAGAGAGTAAGAAAATTCCATATATTGGTCAAAAAGTCAGGAAGAGAAAATAAACATAGAATATATACATTACCACATATTTTTGCAGTGATCCATCAGAACACTGTACTAGAAGGAGGATATTTTACTGTTCAACAATAAACTTTACTGCTGCACTGATGGCAGGGCACTGAAACAGTAAACCTTTACAGATATTTCTAATAATTTTAAATAAGTATAATTAAAAAACACAGTAAAAAAAATCCAAAAATATATGTATATATATTAAGTCTGAATTAAGAAGAATGATCAAATATACATAAAATGGTGCTTACAAAGCTAAAAAATAAAAATAATGTGCATTATGTCTGTTAAAAAAGTTTTCATGTTGCTGCATATCAGGCAACATATATGCCAATACCAGTATAGACTGATATAGATGTGTTAGACCTATCACACTGATAATATTGGTTGGCCTGGTTGGGCTTTAATAAGGAGTCATTTAAATATGTTATTTTTTATTTTATTTATCCTTTAATTAACAGGGAAGTTAACACTGAGTATCTCTTTTGCCAGAGCATTCAGGTAAAAATGAGCAACAAATGAGCAAATTTATAGTAAAGCTGTTGCAATAAAAATTAACATATTTTGATCTTAACGCACAGTGGAGCCCATTGAACCATTTAATATAAGTTACATTATCAGAAAAGAAGGAACCTTTTTTTCAATCTAAAATAGCTTTCTGACAGTTGTTAGTCTTCTATTATTTTTCCAGAAAGCCCCTTTTTTAAGAAAGAAGAAATCATTTGAGGCAAAGGTGTAGACTTTTGGCTCCAAGTCTGCTCATAAATCAATTGTCTTGAGAGTCGGGTCAAACAGGGGCTTGGTGATACCTCAACTACATAAAAAGAATGATTTCCTCAGATTATGGATTCCTGCCACCTCAAGGGCAAGCCAGAGGAAGCACTCTGTCTGCGATGTGATGAAATGTGGCGTTATCTTTTACTTTGTTTCATTAGATTCACTGGAGATTACACACTCTATCCTCAAAGACTAGATTTTTCCAGCTTTCTAAGATGAGAGATCTTCTGGCCTCGGGGCAAAAAAATATATTTCCCGCTCCCTTCACCCAGCCCGTTTCTTAGGGGTTCATGTCTGTTTTAGCTTGCAATTAATTATTCAAATTCATTTTGAAATGCAGGGTTACATTTTGAGTGGCTTGTTCAAAGAAAAAAGCAGGAGGGTTTTTTTTTTCCACTAATGGCAAGTAAGCTCCGCCATTAGATTGAAAAATAGGCCCATTGTGTGTGTTGACTTGGTGGCGTAGTGCGATGAAGGATTGCGACAAACTGGAGTGTTTAAATCGGCGAATTGAAATTAATGCCCTCTCAAAGCCAGGCTTGCTGACGATACATTAAAGCTAATACTCCAGTGAGGTCGAGCAAATGTTTGTTTATATACATGAAATACGCTCGCAGAGAATGAAATGATTGGATTTCGCCCAAGTAAACACTTATATTAAAGAGGGAGACAAAAGAAACGATTGTAATGCAATGAGGTGTGGGCGCTTGCTATGTTTATGGTTTGTTTTTGAGCAGACTCATATTTCCTGACATGTTTCATTTATTGGTTTTAAAGGCATAATATGCAACATTTTCCCCCAAAATAATCGATAGACTCATGCATATGGCCTCACTTAAGATCCGCTAGAAGTGTGTAGTGCTGGTTGTGTCTGCAGACACCCTGTCCTCTGCGTGTATTTCCTTATTTTCTCATTATCTTGCTGTACTCTGGACACTCGGGACAACCCCAAAACGTGGGTATTTGATATCCTGGCAGCTTTCTGGTGCATTTCTCTGTTATTCTTCTACAGTTCAACCTCATTTTTTGGTTATTTCTTCTTGCTGATGATACATTAGAGCTTATACTCCAAATATAAGCAAAGCAAATGTTTGTTTATATACATGAAATACGCTCGCAGAGAATGAAATGGTCGGATTTTGGCCATGTAAACACTTGCTTTAAAAACAAAAAAGACAATTGTAATGCATTGAGGTGTGGGCGCTTTCTATGTTTGTTTTTCTATGTTCTATGTATTTAAAAGGCATAATATGCAACATTTTCCTTAAAAATAATTTGTAGACTCATGTAAACATAATCCCTTTGAATCATCACTTCTGACTGAGTAGAAGTGTTGGTTAGAAGTGTCTGTATTTCCTTATTTTCTCTTTTTTTTTCTCTGATTATTGCACATAGAATCAACCCAAAATGTGTCTATTTCACATCCTGGCATCTTTCTGGTGTGTTTATGAACAGCTCGGACAAGTTCTACCTTTAATTCTCTGTCATTTTGCAACAATTCAGACTTTTTTTTTTCAGATCATTTCTTTTTTTTTTTTTGCCTCATAGTTACTCCCGTTTCATCCACTGACACATTGAGACACTTTCAAAGGTCATGCCTCAAGTCTGTCTTGTCACATCACTTATTCAGGGCTGCTTTTATTTATTCATGCCACTTTTTGATTTTAATAATTTAATGCAGTGAAATGTTTCTTTCATACTGCCATAAAGCGCTCGCAAAGGAGTGTTGACGTCCCTGAAAATATGGTTATATGGCTTCTTTATCCAGTGTGGACAATCCTCCATGTAAAGTGTGAGCTGTTGCTGTCAGTCGGAGATGTCGTAATGTGTATCGATTGAAATTATCCCTTGCTTCCACTGCAGCCGGAGGACCCCTCTCTCAGGTGCCGAGGTGGAGTGTATAAGAGGCTCTTTTTGTACTTTTCTTTTTTCCTTTAGAATTTAATGCCAGCGGCTGAGAGTGGTATTTATTTTCCTCAGACTGTGCTCTGCTATCCCGGAGTTGGCAGAGTGATTTTGTAGAATAGAAACATTATAGACTGTTAGTGTCAAAGTGTTAAATGTGATGTATAGAGCTGGGGGTTTCAGAGGGAGGGAGGGTGGACGGCGGTTTGAGCAGGAGGAGGCGGTAAGGAGGTGAGCACTGCCAGCCATAACTGGAGCAAGGTGCTCATGGGAGAGAGGAGCCATCCACCATGTGAGGGATGGCAGGGTAATGTGGCGGGAGGTAATGGCTTTTCTCAGTCCGCTGAAACAGAGGGGAGATCATTAGGGGGCTGCCGTTGCCGCACCGCGCCGTCCGTTTACCCCGACTCTGCCAGCGTCTCCTGTCAGAGCAGGGATGTGGAGACACTCATTGTGTTTGTCTGTCTGTTTTCTGTGGCGCTGGCAGCGTTGCTCCAAAGAGGCAGGAGTGTTTGATTATTATTTCGGGCCTTTCTTACCGGGATGGATAGACGCTGACACTTTGGCTTACAGCTGCACTCAGATATTTCCTTACCAAATGCTTCTCCAGCTGTGAAATCAAATCAAAAGAGCGAGGCAGGACCTGATGACAAAAACAAAACTCCTTGACTTCTCCTTTGCTCTGTGTTTAACACCAAGAAATACATTTGCAAAAAAATTAATTTTTAAAATTATTCCATATTTAGCAGCTCAGGTTTCTTCAGGTTTTTTTCCTCAGATGATCCAATCAGGAGGCAGACACACAAGTTGACCATCCAGCTGAGTTGACAGAGACTGGAATATAATCAATATTCGATCAGTTTATAGAAAACATTGGTTAATTATTATTCACATGATAAGTGCATTGTAAAAAGTGAAATATTAAGTTGTTTACCACTGCAGGTTGTACCCCCTCAAGCAGACAGAGCTGATTGACATGGCAAAGCTATTCCCGCAGTTAGGAAACACACGCACACATTCAGCAGCTTTGCATTTGCAGCCTTTATTCACTGACAAACTCAAACCAACACTGTACATTTACTGCAAGACAGACAACTGCTCACCTTTTCCTCCACTCAGCTCGCATTCACTGTCACTCTCTGCTACTTGCTCAGCTAAAGTTACACGTTCACTAAGTTTCACTGCTCTGACCAATCAGTAGTCTGCACTGTTTGCTGGCTCACGTTTATCATCAGGACGAGACCCAAAATATTTGCATTTTGCTTTTTTTAAACTAGTTAGCCCTGTAATATTATCCCCCAGCCGCCATGTTTTATTCAATGCCTGTTAAATGGTTTAATTCAGTAACTGGATGCTTAAGTGTTAAAAAAATAAAGATTAAAAATGGCTGTGATCTTAAGGTGAAAAGTCTTGACTGCTTTGTTTCATCAAGGCTTAGTTTTGACTTTGAATAATTAAAAAGATCACAGCTGCAGTCGTACTTTTTATGTTACAAGCTGCAACGCAACACATATCTTTATAGTTCAAAACTCAAGTCTTAATCAAAAGAGAAATTGACTTCAGACGGAGATAGTTTGAAAAGCATGCAGACAAAAAGCTGTCAGATCTCAAAGCAGATGTCTATGGCAAAATAAAGATACCCCCTTTTATTTTCTGTGAGGTTATCTTTGGCTTTCGTGTGTGTTTGTTTGCTTTACAAATCATTACAGTGGCTGACATTTATGTCTCACTACAGTATGTGCGATGAAACACATGATAACTGCAAGTTTTTATCAAAAGCTTCGGAATAAACATCTTTTATTTTGAAAAGCTGTGAATCTTTGGGGATCTGTATTTGTTTTCCTACATGCAGCACGAAGGTCTAAACTTTAATTGTGGGTAAAAAGACAGGGTCGGCATGGCTTTTTGTGACCCACCTTAGAAATAAAGGTGTGCTTTGTGCATCAGCGAGGAGTCCTCAAAACCGGTTAACAGCACTTTGAGCTGTCGGTCGATTTTTGCCCTGGTGAGCCTCCAGCCCGGCGTGACAGAGAAGATTGGACGTCATTAAGGGCTACACTCTTTCTGCTGTCTGGGGGTGTGTGAAATGGGCTCTGCTGCTGCCAAAAGCGCGGACTGTTATTGTGTATCTCCGTCTTGCATGTGAAATCTCAAAGACGACCAGACCTGCATATTCATCCTGTGGTGTCCTTTACCTGCACTGCACTGCTTTTCCAGATGTTCTTCAGTTTTTTATGCCCTTCTGTTCTAGCTGAAGGTTGGCGAGGAAGTCACATCTCTAACAAGAAGATTCTCCTTGTGTCGCTGTCAAGGCTCATTCTTAGCGTATGAAAAAAGCCTCTGAGAAATATGATCACTCCTGTAAAAGGGACCAATTACTCCCCATTGACAACCTTCAAACCCCACTTTTATTGGCCGATTCAGCCAAATAAAACTTTATTGCATGAGCGGAAAGGGACGCCGTCGTTTTTGCATAGCTTTTCCAAGCCCAGCGTTTATATGATCCCCGTTATTACACCTCTGTGACATTTAAACTTTATTGAACAAGACTTTAAAATCTGTAGGCAGTATATAAAAGATGGAGGAATTTATTTCTTTCAGATGGAGGGGAGAGTCCCCCAACAGTTGAGACCAGAGTGGAGCAGACTGACATGGTTTTGTTTGATCAAATAATTTGGTAGAGAAAGTATATATTATTTTTTCACTTATAGTAGGGCTGAAACTAGCTATTATTTTCATTATCGATTAAACTGCCATTCATTTTCTCGCCAAAATGTCAAAAAAATGTTAGAAAATAGTGAGAAGTTCACATCGTGGTTTTCTGAAAAAAAAAAAAAAAAATCACATACAGGCTGCCAGTGCAGAGGGTCTTGCAGAACGTCATACCAGGACTGAAATTAGGGCTGAAACAAATCATTATTGATTAAGCTTGCAATTGATCAATCAATTTGTTGTTTAGTAAAATGCACAGCACACTTTCCCAGAGCCCAAGGTGATATCTTGAAATCACGTTTTGTCATATGCTAATAATCAAAAACCCAAATGTACGGCTCAGTTGTTGTCATTATTGATTCATCTGCTGGTTATTTTCATCTTTTGGTCAATTAAATAGTAAAAAGTATCCATCATAATGTCCTAAAACCCAAGATTATGTCCTCAAATGCTGAGTTTTCTACTCTTATAGAAGACAAATAAAAGTAGAGCTGCAACAATAAGTCAATCCAAATAAAATTTGCTGCCAGCTATTCTGATAATTGATAAATTGTTTAAGTCATTTTTCAAGCAAAAATGTCAAACGTTATGGCTCCATCCTCTTATATGTAAGGATTTCCTGCTTTTCTTTGTCATTTACGATGAGTTAACGAAAAATCTTTGAGTTTTTGACTTTTTTTTCACACATTTTGACATTTTATTGACTAAACAATTAATTGATAATGAAATTAAATGTTACAAAAAGCAGCATATCCTCACAACTTAGAAGCTGGAATAGGTGTTCTTGCTTAAACAATTATCTGATTTGCAAAATCAGGGCTGTTTTTTTTTCTGTCCATCAACTAATCGATGAATCAAGAAATCATTTCAGCTCTACTCGACAATATCTGAAATGTTACCATGATACACAGTTGCTACATTTCAGCTTGAAGCTTTATTTGACACAGCATGTGAGCTCCCTCCTCTAAAATCAAATGTATTTCCTCGACAGACAGCCAGACAGAGACAAACTGAAGCAGAGAAGGGAAAGGCACACGGGGAGAAAGGTCCTGCCCCCCTCCTCTGTGTAATTAAAAGGGGGTGTCTGTCAGGGGCTGCTGCTGCTTTGTGTGGCCCCATATGTTTGGGCGCTGATACAGGGAGGATTATTCTGTTTGGAGGCCTGATAACAGCCTGTTTATAACCTTGGCACAGGCTGGAGTCTAATCTGGCAGCAGCACATCTCTCCCCACCTCCGCCCCCCTCCCCACCACCCCTGAAATTTTCACAGAAAAACCATATTGGCTATTTTTTTCTCCAACTGGGGGAAACAGTCATGACCCAAAAAGACTCGAGTGTTTCACCTATATCTCTCGATTGCATGTATGGCTCTGCTCAGCCCTAAACGTTGATGTAAAACTGTCACACTGGATGTGAGTTACAGTATCAGGATCATTCAGATTGTGGATGTTAACAGGTGTAAAATTAGTCCAATTGGTTTTTTGCTATTTTGGATGATCCATCCATCACGATACACTCAGTGTGAAGCATAAATACTGTTATGTTCTTGTTCGTCTTTCCACTTTCAAGGTTTCATTGTGTCGAGTTGTACAGAATTAGCTCTGCACTCACCTTTTCTTTCCCTCTCTGGACGTCAGTGTTCCCTTTGTTGCAAAACTCTACTTTCATTTTTTAATCTACAGGCTGATTAGTTCAGTCTTTTGTTCTCGCAGTATATTGCCATCGCACCGCCTTTCACATGACTGAGTGTGTCGTGATTTTAATTCTGCCACTGCAAACTGCTTTGTGATTTTAAGTCCTTTGTGCTTTCCAAATAACAGCTCCAAATTGTTTCTTTTGAACGCCTAAATTATGCCTTTCCTTGACTAATTGCTACATGATTGATTTTATGAAATTAATTGAACACTTGTTGCCCAGTGTGGAGGCCGTATTCTTAAGAAAATCTGAAAAAATCCTACCGGTATATGCTGGATCACTGTTATACTGTCAAACACTTAAATAGAATTCTAATAATAGGACTGTTTCTGACTGAGAGGACCAGTGGTGGAAATACATATACTGAAGTACTTCACTTCAATACAGTTTTGAGGTTGTAGTTACTTTACAGAATTAAATATATACAAAACCCATATTTTGCATCTGTTTGTTTGTGTATTTGGCGATATAACAGTGGTTTCCCATCAGAATAGAAGAAAATATTCTAAATATAGCGTACACTAAAACTGCTGAGGTGGGCCTTATTAGCTCTACCTCGTACATGATAATGCATAATGTCCATAACGTCCAATACTCTATTCCGCATGATGAGTACATCTACTCAAATCTACTGTTAAACTTTTTTGCTAATACTGCTGTACTTCTACTTCGAACCACCTATTTTTAAAAACAGGATTGCTGCCTTTATTTAAAGGTGAAATATGTAACACCCTAGTGTTTAAAGTGGGCACTGCAGTCAAAACACTGGAGCAAGTTACTTACCCACGTCCCGGGCAGGTTTCCTGCAGGCTGCAGACACACTCACCTAAACAAGCACAAGACAAGTGCAACATTATACTAATGACAAACGACAATGTGTCCTACACTTACTATGTTAAGTTAAACCTGTTATCCTGAAAACAAAAGTCTTACTGTCTGCAAGACTTCATTAACATATTGCTCAATTTAACCTTTATAAGCATCTACTCTTTTTTAAAGATTCTTAATGATTTCTTAACAGAAACAGAGACTTGCTCATTCAGCAAACAGTCAGTATTATCGTAAGCTCCATGTAAAGTGAAAAAATGTGAAACAAGCAGCAGAACACGCTGGCTGTTGCATTGTTGTCAGAGAAGCAGATATTTGAACTTAACATGCTTCCTTAGTCTCTGATGACATATCGTGGTCATTTTATGATTTAGTGCAGTAAACATGTTACAGATTTCCCCTTTAAGTGAATGATCTGAATCCTTCCAGCACTGAAGATGGCTGAGTATGAATATGAACAACAGAGTATTTGCTCTTTTGGTGTTTTTAACCAATGAAAAAATACTGAAATTCATCTCCACTCCCACATCCTGAATCACGTAATTCTCTGCAGGTCTCTCCTTAAACGTGCACGTTAATGAGAAGGTTCCAACCTTGCTGATGAGTTTCCAGTGCGCTGAATAAAAGTCACTCTCGGTAATGCACTGTTCCATAGCGAGGACCCTTAACCGGCACGCTGTGGGGAGAGGGAGTGCTCGGAGTGGCAGGCAAAGAGAACTGTCAACCTGTCACATTTCTCCCTCCTCTTCCCCCTGATAAATTAAAGTTACACAGTGTGCGTGTTGTAGCAGCGGAAGGCTGTGCAGAAAGCCTGGCTCCTCAGGTCTCAGGAGATAGCTGGCAACTAGGTCAGACTGATAATGTAATCCGCTGACTGGATCCTACAGCCCACTACATCCAGAGAGAAAAGCATGACAGGAAAAAAAACGGAAATGTAGGAGGAAAATAGGAACTTTCATGTGTTGTTGCACTTACTTAGCATTACGGCGCCGGCTCTAGTTAATCAAGTTCATAAAGGAGGACCGACCATGCAGCTGATTGTGAGGAAATGTACTGATAACACATCCAGCTTGTGTACATCTCTGTGTGTGTGAGAGAGAGACTCCACACACACGTGATTATTCATAAAGTGTAATCCATGTCAATATACCTCACACTCCTCACAGGGGAATCTTATTTACATGGATTCCTTTTTGCACGTTATCTGTGCACCACATACTGCACTGCACATCCACAACAAAATAGTATCATGTGAGTCCGCCGGGAGAGAGTGACAAGAATAAGTTCCTGCATCAGCAAGGTGCATTTTCATTCCCATGCAGTATTCCAGAGAGGCTCTGTGGGCCCACTGTGACAACTCTGCCTCCCTGCAGGTGTGGAAATGAAACAGGGCCTATAAATAGCCCAGGCAGCTGGGAGTAGAGCACTGTAGAGCAGGGGGGGAGGAGGGGGGGAGGAGAGGGAGGGGAGGATTAGAGGTCCAGCTGGGGATGCAGGTGTGTAGAGGCTGACCAACAGAATACGAGTGCTGTCTCACCCAGGGGGCCGGGGAGGGAGGAGAAGCTGCGGGGCTGCGGCCTGATCCACTTCGAAAAGTTCTTCAACACAAAATAAAGTCAAATTTATACACTTATTATACAATATACAGATAACGGTTATATTTTTTAAAAAATGGCATATTGATATGTTAATAATACACACAGGATAATATCATGTAAATTGCGTACTTTTACAAAACTGCTGCAGTTGTTTCTGATTTGTGTATGTGCATCAAATTCAGCTAATTTTACCACAGGCACCCTAGTTACAGTCCGCTCTACAATTGAATGCGTTCTTTCTTGGCCCGTGTTACACCCTTTTACTAAGTGTCCTGAAAATCGAGCCACTATTTCTGTAATTTTGCTGACAAACAAAAAAACCACACAAACCATAACCTACAGTCATGTGCTACTACACTTTGATAGTTTAGCGGACCGGTGAAGTGAACTGGATGGTATCTTGATAGAACGTTTGATGCTGTTTCCATGGTTACAGCTGTCAGACTGTTGAATGTTCTGCTGCAGATTTTGACTAAGTTCTTCTTCTTCTTCTTCTTCTTCTTCTTCATTAATGTCACTGTGTTGTCCTTACAGGTTTAACCCCTGAAGGCAGAACAAACTGATTGAAAATATTAACATTAACTTTTTTTTAACATGTATTTAAATTCAAATGAAAGTGATGATACGTATGTTAAACTAGCTGTGGTTAAAGAAAAACAGCTGTTGAAGCATACAGTTATTGACTCATTTAAGGTGATTTCATGTGATTAGTTGTGGTTTGATCGTATTTGAGGTTTTATATTTCATCGACTTATTTTCATGAACTCGTCGTATACGTATATGTTATTGATCTTTCAGCACAGCAGGACAGGTACATCCTGCATTATTCACTATATTGACAGAGCTGACCACAGCGTCAGTGCAAAGCGCCGCGTGTCTTCTGATTGGTAGAAATGAGCAGAGGCTCTCATGTTGGATAAACAAAGTGTCTACCACCTGCAGAAGAGCAAACAAGAGTACAGAAGTATCCCAGAATTTATGAAAACAGGCTTCACATCAGCAGACCAAAAACTAAAATGTACCAAATTAGGTACCACATATTTAAAATGATATGATCTCTTTTGGTTGTATGTTCAAACATACTGAACCTATAATATAAAAAAGTAAAGTGCTCGTTCAAAATAAACCTATTTTGCCTTTGCGCCATGGACTTTTTTTTTTCTTTTTGCCGTGGCATTAAAAGAAGTTTAAAATTCTGGTATTGTGACAACATTAGTACCAAATGTACATTAAAGTCAAACAGGAAGTTCATTGCTATTGGACCTAAGTTCGGCCTGTCTCAGCTGCTTTGGTTTTTGTGTTTTTACAGGTCCACACAGGTGTTTTCTGTCCCAAGTCTTGACTACATGTGTAGTGTGCTTTGGCAGATGACAGTTCCCTTATCACCCTTTCAGACCGATCACAGTGACCCGGGTTAAACCTACATTGATTTTTGACCTAAACAGGTCAAAGCTTGTGCTTCTTTTGTGAAGTTAAATCTATGGAGGAACAGCGTTAGTGTTAGTGTATTAACCTGTGACAGAAGAATGAAAAAAAAAAATGGGTCAAACACTGGTTGATTGATTGGTTGAACATGCGCTCAGTCATACACGTTTCTCTTATTTGAATGGGATATTAGTGTTCCTGGCGTGTGCTGCCGATGCCACAGGGCTGTCTGCATAGTATAGTAGTATTCTGCGTTACGGAGAGCAGTGTTGTCTTTATTTTTTAAGATCAAGCTCCAGCTTTTAGGGCAGAAAATGAATGCTTTCATTCCCAGCGGATGACTCGATATGCTTTTCATGTAAATGACGTCTAGCACTTGCACAGTGGTGTTTGCAATAATGCATTAATTCCTCAGTACTATATGCTTTTTTTAGCTGGAGGCAAAATGACACATTCTCATCAAAAAACACACTCCCCCGCTTACAGTCCCACTCCACTCAGACACACAGACACACATTTCACAGCGCTGATTGACAGCAGGAGCTCCAGCTGACCCAGTATTCTGCTACAGTGGGACGATCTCACAGGCCTGTGATTAATGACTAGGCTTTATCCGCAAGTGGTGTGGTACTGTAGGCCTGCCAGCCAGGCCACTTAGACTGCCTGGACCACTACCTCTGCTGTAAACACACACACACACACACTCTCTCTCTGCCTACAGGCATCGCATCGTCATATTCATTGTTACAGCTCTAAACCTTTGTCCCAAGTTGACCTCCTCCAACACACACTCACACACAGAAACACACACACACATTAGGGCGGCACGATATGGTAAAATGAGATATTTCAATTGAGATGTGATTCAAGATAAGTATTCACTAAAAAGTATTCACTATAAAAAAAACTAGTAAAATCATGATGGTTTGACATTTGTTGGGGTTTTTTAGTAATCAAACATGTTTTCTTACAGTTGGAGAACAAGATTTGTAGGCCAGGGCATCTCTGCAGCACTACAGTACTCCACTATAAAGCTGTGTTGTCACATTTTATTTTCATCAAAACAATTGCACCTTCTATGACTTGAATATTACACTTAATAATAATCAAATAATATTTCAAGTAATTTTGCAACCCTAACATGCAGACATTCATACAGCATCACCATTTTCTGCTTTCACCGTCATGATGCTGCAGCTTCTCGTGGCAAACAAATATTATTTGCATCATTTCTACATTAGGACATTCTCACTTAGTGTTGAGCGAGGTATCATACACAAAATAGTACCTTCATTTGCCTTTTAAGTGCTCTGTTTTGTTTATGTAAAATGTCTGGTACAGATTTTTTTCATTCATAACAAGCCATCACCGATGTGGTGATGCAGGCCGGTTGAAAAAGCAGATGTTAAAGGGATATTTGATGTTGGGTTGTACTTATCCGTAGTTGCTGTATCACTGTCAGATATCTTGATATCCTGATGGGACACCACCATTATATAAACCAAATATTCCCTCCAAATACTTCAAACTCCATAGGCAAAAACAGTCATTTTTCCTTGCAGAACACAGGAGTTGCTTGTCCAGCAGCCTTAGTCTCTCAGTCTAGTTTCAACTATGGAGTTTGGCTGGTTTGGAGAGAGCAATATTTGGTTTAACATTAAAAAAGACTGTCAGACTGCAAAGTAAAGCAGTGAAAATATTCTAAATATAGTGTGCACTTAAAATGATATTATTTTTTTGTAGGTGCACCTTTTTAAGTGGTTAAAATACCTTTGCTTAGTTTTCATGCTGGTACTCTTCTTTGCTTCTCCAAACTGGTAGCATGCTGATTGCCATCTGCTGTAGGTAATACACTGACTATCCATAAGTGCCTCATACAGCCCTGCTTCAAATAATCCAAACCATCCCTTTGACAGAGCTATCTGACCAAGGCACATCTCTGTAGTGTAAGAATTGGAGCTGCTCTCACTAATGGACAGTGATCCCTCACATTGTTTTTCTCTCCTGACAGCTAGGGGCAGACTAAGCATCACTAGTCTTTCGAGCGCCAGGCCTCAGCAAAACAGTAAACCTCGCAGGGATTTCCGTAGTTGTTGTGACAGCGTCCGAACAAACTGCACACGCAGCAAAACAAAGCCGATTTGACTTAGTGCGCCTTGATGGGAAGCTCCCTGATAAATGCAGGGAGAGACCATATTTCCTGCCGGAGCAAATCTCTCAAGTGTTGCAATATTAATGGGCCCTCAAAGCCTATCAAACATTTGGATGGCATCAGTCCACCTGCCAGATTCTACGCTGCAACACTGTGCTGGAGTTAGGGCCACTTCTGTCTTGTGTTTTGATGCCTAGGACATGACAAGTGTGTATAAATAAGGAATATTTCAATTAATCCATGAGTTGATTGAATAAAATTAATCTTCAACTACTTTATGAGATTATTAATTGTTTTTCAAGGAAAGATGCCAAATATTTTCTGGTTACAGCCTCTTAAATGTGAGGATTTAATACTTCATGCTTCATTCATGATAGTAAACATAGGCTTTGTTCAGATTTATTTCTCAAGACACTGTCCACACTGTCATTTGCAAGTGATCAGATCCGATTTGTGCGTCCAGACATCGCCAAGGATCGGCATTGGGTTGCTGTGGTAACAATGTTGGCGTCACTAACACAGTACATACGCTGCTAACACAGCTTAACAACGCGAATGAAGCATGAGACATGGAGATCCATCATCTAGCTCTCTAAACAACTGTGTTTGTAGCAGCATGGACTCTGCCTGCCTGCTCCGATCACTCTGGATTTCATGTAATTATTGTGTGTCGCACTGTGCAAAAGACACTTTGAAATCTGATTTCCGGATCCGGATGCGCCTGTAGAAATCCAATTGGTAACGCATTGCAAACCACCTCCAAATGTGACCTTTGCAAAAATCGTATTTGATGTTTTTTTGCTGTCCAGACTTTATAAAATTCAATCTGGGTATGCTGTGAAAATGCATTTTAGCTGGCAGTGTGAACAGTGCCTTAATATCTTTATGTTTCAGACTTTCAGTTGGATAAAACAAGCAATTGAAATACATCACGTTGGGCTCAGGGAAATTTTGAGCATTGTTTAATATTTTTTGACATTTTATAAACAAAACAATTAATCAGATGAATAATGCAAATAATTATAAGCTCTGGAGCTCCCTCGCAGCTCTGGACTAAACCGTGAATTGATTCATCAAAACAGAAATATTGTGAGATAAATCAAAAATCAAAGCAGTAGGCCTAAACATTTGCAGCTGTACTTTCAATCCCGGAATGTCATTCTACCAGACCCACCGCAGAGACTGTGTACTGGTATTTTTAGCCTTTCCATGGTTTGTCATGGGACAACAAAAGTGCCCTTTGTAGTTTTGTGGGAGTGTGATCTGAACTTGTGGAAGGCTGCAGGGTTTCTGCTGTATGACAGCCATGAGGGAAGCTAAACAGTCTGCCAGTGATCTAACCCATAAAATAAAGGAGGTAAAGCCGAAAGCATTACAGTCCAAGAATATCACTGCTCAACCAACCAGGTCCTGAGCAGCTGAGAAGAACACAAGATTAACCTTCATCACAGCTGACATTACCTGTCAATTCATATTGTTCATGTGGAACTTACATCTGCTTATACATAGATGCTCAGTTTGGATGGTATCTATATATAGAAAAGACAATAGGATCATATCTATTTACAGAAGAGGCATTGGCATATGGCTAACATTATTATCATGCCATTCAAAGCACTCAGTGACCACTTGTGCTTTATGGAGAGGAGCATTGTCATCATGGAAGATATTGCTCCCCGTGGAGATGCAATGCATCATGGGATAATCTAAGTAACCACTCAGAATCTTTTTTAATAGTAGAGTATAGTACAGACTGGAACATGTGCCTCTGAATGGACTCTAATAATAATAAGGAAGCAGCAGCAGCATCTCTGTTCTCTCTCTATGGTACGCATTATGATGCCAGTTGGTTAAAAAAAGTGCAATTCTTTTTTGTCATTTGACATTTTCAGGATTTGAGGGTACCCTTAAAGGTATGTTACGTTAAAGCAACATAGTACCATAATGGTAAGGCATGAAAAAAGAGAGTTATTGTTTATAATTTGGATAAAACTTTTGACAATACTCATGGAAAATACCAGTTTAAAATTTGCCATTTGAAGCTGAAAAAACAGGCTGGAATAAACTATTTTCAGATCATTCTCTTTTTATTAAACAACCCACTGTTAAACTTAATTCATCTATTAATGTGAATCCAATTTTATCACAGATTCCAGAATGACACAGTGAGATATTTTCAGCTAGTTTTGTGGAGAGACATGATGGAGCTGAACCATGTGAGGAAGGCCACAAAAGAGATTCAACATGACCTCCAGAAAGTCATGTGATAAATTAAAACGCTGCTATTTGTTTCCTCAGGGCCCTGTCTCTTTTTTTAAACTATTGCACCATAATTGAGGATGTATTGTGCGAGTGAAAAAGGTCAAGACTGGGTGGCTGGCTTACCTGGAGGGTAAGGGCTGCACAATTAGTCAGAATATTATAAAAATCACAAAATGGCAATATCCAAATCATATAAGCTGCAGGTTTTTGATAAAGGAGAAATGTGTAACAAATAGCATTATGATGAAGTACTGTAGGGCTTCAGAGATGTCCTGGTCTACAAGTCTCGTAAGAAAACATGTTTGGTTGGTCCAGACTCTGACAAATGTCAGATCATCATGATTTTAATAGTTTTTTTTCAGTGAAAATGAAAATTCTGATGCTAAATTAGTCATTCCCATTAATCATAAAGCATATCAGAATTGCAATATCTGCCAAAATAATGGCAGTATGATTTTTTTTTACCACACTGAACAGCTTTAATCTTTGTGTTTCTGTGTGTCTGTGTTTTACCCCGTACACCGTGGGTGTAATTTTGTTCTTCCATAGAGACAAACTGCGAGCCAGGTTTGCTATCTAGCGACGTTGTGTAAAATGCATGTTCACATGTTGTCGGGTGAAGCCGAGCACAGCGAAGCAGAACCAGCAGCACTATTGTCTATGAGCGGCCATATGGTGGGTGTCCTTGCGTGGTAGCTTAAGGGAGCCTTTCTCCCTGAGATGAAACAATTTTGTTCAGAAATGAACCTCCTCTCTCAGCCCTCCGTGTTCATCAGACCCTGCCCCATCATCCACCTCTGAGATCACACAGTGCATCACCGGTCCCACCAGACGGCCTGAAGCAGGGACGGCAACCTGGACATCCCAGGTAGACCTAAACAATCTCTGTCACGTGTTCTCTGCATCTCCCCCTTGTCAAAAAGCCCACCCCTACTTGTCGAGCCCTGCTCCGTGCCTCCAGATGTGGCTTAATTTACTGCGACTCTGCTAATTGCTGTAATTAAGGATTAATTACTGTTAATTACCTTCGCATAAACTCATCACCAGTCAAAGAGCGGAGCCTTATGAAATGTGCCATGCACAGGAACACACACCGCGGGGACTTGAGGAGTATTGTGTTACCGGACCTCTTGTTTCATGGCTTGTCCTGGTGCGTAGGGAGGGCTTGTAGGGCAACAGTTAGGGCAGGATGCTAACTGTCATGGACCATCTCCTCCTCCTGGCTCCGATCGCTTCACACGTCACCTCCTCACTAACTGTTGCCCGGGACAACATCACTGTGCTGGCTGTCATTTGATTAGAGGCAGGCATTTATTTGCTGAAAAGTAGATGAATCATTTCATACATTAAAGAGATCTGTAATATTTTAAGTGTTTTATAGCATATAGACAAAATTATATTCATACTAAACTTCTGAGCTTTGGGCTGGGTATCAAATACTTGTTGTCTTCTATAGGAAGATGCCAAGCATTGAAAATTTGTATTAATTCTTTTGTAGTATATAAGTTTAGAATGTATTTTGACAAAATACACTGAGTTAGGCGGTCATGGTTAAATATCCCTGAATGTACTGAAAAAATGATATCCAAATCAATATGATACTGGCACTAGTATCAAGATGCTTGAAACAAGTGATGTCATAGTGGCCTTGGCTCCAAGGGCAGGGTTATGCTTCAACAGAACTACTTTGATGTTTTGTTGCGCCATGTTGGAGGGCAAAAGTTTCTATAGATGTTTTCAATGGCCAAATTCAAAGGCAGTGTGAAAAGCTGGCATTCACAGATAAAGAAAATGATATAAAGAATTGTCTAAAAAAGTTTGCGCCTCGGTAATGGCTTAGTGAAGTGTATGTGAATGTCAGATTTTTGGTTTTGGGAAGTTACAGAAATTGTTGGACACAGCTTCCCAATTCTGATGTCAGAAATGTGTGGATGGAGTTTCCAGAGCTGTTTGACCAATTTACCAGCAGTCCCATTCAAGCATACTAGCCTGTTAAGACACTGACCATAGCTGAGTTTCCACCCAAAATACCAGAACTTTTAGACTCAGGAACTAAAGGTTCGCTGTGACCGTTTATCTTGGTGCACTTTTTCTCTCTCCCCACTCCCCCTGTCGCTTTGTCTCACAACTCGAGGCTTCTGCATGTTAAAAGGAAGTTTTTCCTCACCACTGTCAGCAAATGCTTGCTCATGGTGGGAATTGTTGGTTTTCTGTAAGTTATATTATGAAGAGTACGGTCTAGACCTATTCTATATGAAAAGTGCCCTTCTGTTATGATTTGGCACTATATAAATAAAATTGACTTGGCTGAAGTGGCTGATGCTGTCATTCTTCTTTGGACAATAGTCTTGGGTTGCCCCATGTCCCAGCTTTGATTATGGGGGACCTTTATTGAATGTCAACCCTCTTCTTTCTCTCATCATTTTTGTCACCTGTCTAATGTCAAATAAAGACAAAAAATCCTGAAAAAAAAAAAGCTTAAAATGTGTGGCACAATACAGAGCTCTGCCCAAGTGCCCAATCCAAAAGTTAGTGCGACCGGTCATTTGTGAACTTTGTGTTTCCGGTTGCACGCTCCTCTCTCCATAGACATGTCTTTGTCTCTCTGCTAGCAGGCCGACTGTGCAGCTCGCTGCTCCACAAGCTCGTGACTTCTCAGCCACACGGGTTTCCAGTGCAGCCTGGAGCTGTTAAAACTGCACAGGCTGAGCGGGCATGAGTTTGATTCAATCAAGAAGATATATATTTTAAGACACCTTAAGAAAGACTGACAGCCAGGGGGCTAATGTATTGCCTATTTTGAATAATGAATTATTTTAATGAAGGCTTTTAAATGGGAGTGCTCAGTGTTGGTGGCAGGGCGGTGTTCTGAATGGTCTTCTCCTCTGGCGCTGGCTGCCTCATTATCAGGCCATCCCTTCAGGCCTCAAACTGGCCTGCTTAAGCCTCAGATGATGACGATAATTACCGTTATTAGGAGTAGCTGCAGGGGGAACTTGTTCTGAAAAACACCAAGCTGAGTTCTTGCCTCGCTTGCCGCCGCCGCATGAGAAACTACCGATCGCCAGTGGAGAAAGCCAGAGAGGGAGAGAGACAGAGGAGGGAGGAAAAAAAAAAAAGGAGGGGATGAGGGGAGCGGCCACCAAATCCGCCTAATGTGACGCCTGTCAGCTCGTCTCCCACCAGCTGTCACCTCCCAAATGCACTGGGGTTCATTTTTTTAATTGACACCTCGCTTTCCTATTCCATTTCTATTTTTCGCCTTTCATTTTCCCTCCATCACTCTCTTCCCTCCTTGCCTGAACCGTCCACATCTCCTCGTCTCCTGCCTGTCCCTCCAGTATTTCTTTGGCGTTTTTCCTTGTCCTTGGTATCCCCCCCATCCCCCCTACCCAGTGTCGGATACAACACCCCGGCGCTGCCCCCTCTCTTCACATGATACTCGAGATAGCTGATAAAACATAAAGCTGTTTTAGAGGTACTTTATGACTATGCCCTTGTGTACTGAGGCTGTACAGCTTCCCATTATCTGGTGATGGAGGGAACATTTTGGGCCTGAGAAAGTTTCCCAGGAGTTCATGGATAGACCACAAATCTAGCTTTCAGCTTACAAAATGCAACACTTTAAGACTATTTAAACAACACAATATTTAGAATATAACAATAGTTTTCATGGCATAGACTTACAGTAGGCTACAATTAGCAATTTCATAATGATTGTGTGTTTCTTTATTACAGATTCGATTCAGTAGAAATGACCAACATAATATTCATTCAGTGTTCTCAGTAATGATAATAGCATTGCTTAGCAGTGTAGTTTACCTCTAATCTGTGTGGCACTATGTGAAATATGGCACAGCGTTGCGTTTTATGATGATTGCTTTATCGGTATGGCTGATTTTTGAACCACCGTCCTTTTTAGGCGTCAACTGAAATATGCCTTTAGCACTCAGAAAAGTGATCAGATTGATATTCCTCTTTAGAGTTGCAATGATTGGTTAATTAATTAATTAGTTCGCTGAAAATGATTCTGTTCCTCTTCTAGCCAAAAAATTCCAAACGTGACCTAGTTCCAACTTTTTCTTTTCCTGCTCTTCTGTTTCTTATGTGATGATGGCAAACAAAATTTTAGGTTGTTATTTGGACAGAACAAGCCATTTAGACATCACCTCCTCCACCATTTTCTGACATTTTATATACCAGATGACTGATGGATTAATCAATAATGGAAATAATTGTTAGTTGAAGCCCTGTTCTTCTTGATTTATTATTTGGACTGACAGTTTCTGGTTTAAATCTTAATTTCAGTCCATCAAAATGAAAATACCTTGCTTTCAAGAAAGCTGAAAATGTTTGCTTAATGAAGCATGGTCTAGCAGAGAAGAGCTGTGAGACGTGTTTTAATTTGGATGAACCTGGAAGGTCACACCAGCCTTCACCTCACTGTGTGTGGGCTCAAAGTACAAAACAAGTAAGAAATTGTTCAATCTTAATTTTATAAAAATTGAAACTGTGTTTTATTCAAGCAGAGCCTTCGTACAGCTGTGTGTGTTTGGACATCTCATCTGTTTACAGGCACTGGGGAGTAGGCTACTACTTCACATGTAAATCAAGTGGAATAAAGTCTTTTGTGGCTTCAGAACGAGCATGAGGCAAGACTACAAGTTTGAAAAACTGATGTTACCAGACCTCTGTCGCCTGCCTCTCATCTCTGCTTTAAACTAACAACTCAAAGCTACATTAGCCTCCACTAACATAACACACCTGAATCTCCAGCCGAATTGTGGGTGGAGCCGGTGCATTGTGGGTAATGCAAGTGTCAAGGATAGAGAATGCATGGAATCAAAAAGGCGATATCTCTGATTTCGCTGCATCAGTTCTAATCATATTGACAGTTATGGGCTAATATTCATTCTAAATAGTTGTGGTCGCTGTAAAGGTCGTTCAGAAGAGCCGATCCGATGATGAAGTGGCAAGATCCCAAATGAACACCTGGCAAGCATCAGATGTGGGTAGATTTTCAGTTTTGTCCTAGAAGGCTATCTGTAATCAAATTCTCATCATTTGTATTCTTGTACAACAGGCCTTGAAGCACCTCTTTGACGCTTTTCAAGTTGTTTTACACTTAAATATACAATAGGCCTGGTCGGAAAAACTGTCACCATAGTGAAGTTTCATACTAGTCAATATCGATAATTAATTAGGTTGTGTGTTTCGTACTGTTGGGATGGAAGCAGCTAAAGTGATAAAAAATTAGTTTGTTGTATTATCCCTGGGCGATATAGATGAAATAAAATGTCACAGTATTTTTTACCAAATACCTCAATATTGATGTTGTGACAATACTGTAAGGATGACTATTGGTGCTTTCACAAAATATTAAACCAATTAGGTTGGTGGGTAAAAATGAATAACAGAACAGCTATAACAGTCGTATAAGTTCAAAAAATGCATCATTTTACTTTAATGCAGCCTTTATAACCAGTAAAAGACATGACTTATTCCACATCATGATATAAGAATATCCAAAATCTGTCACGAAATCTTGTCTCATATCATGATACACTAAAATACATATACAAGATAAATAGGAGGCTTCAAATAGACCTTGTGAATGGTGATCCATATTGGCCAATACTACTTCCAGCAATCAGTGACTGGCCCCGAAAATCCTGAGCAGATCTGATCCTTTTTGTTTCTTCAACTTGACTTCTGTTGTGTAACCCTGTGTTGTAGAGTGACAAATAATTGAATCTTGAATCTTGAGTCTAATAACGTTAAAGGAGTGCAATGCTAAGTTGGTGCAGCTCTCTTTTAACAGTGTCCCATTATCTGATGAGAATATTTTGGGAAAGTTTCCCATGACTTTATGACTACTCCAAAAATCAACAGATGAAGCAGACTACAAAAACAGTAAAGGTCATTTTAAGAAGCTACTTTTTAAAAATGCTTAATTACTAACAGTTATTTCCTCATCAGTTCATCTGTTTATCATTTTCCTCATTAACCGATTAATCCATTGAGTTGTTCGGTTCATAAAATGTCAGAAAATGGTGAAATGGTTGATCACTGTTTCCAAAAGCCAAAGCTGACGCTTTTTGTGAATTTGGTAAGATATGTCAAATTTTGTTTAGAGCTCAAAAAACACATTTAAGTGTGCAGCACCTCCTTAAATAGAACAATATTTAGATTACAGCGACATTTTTATAGCACAGATGTTATTGTGAGGTATGATTATTAGTAATTCCATAACGATCGTCCTTTCTTTATTAAAGCCCGGATTCAATTCAGTAGAAATGACCACATATACAGTAAATTGGATGTAATGTAACATAATATTCATTTAGCGTTCTCAGTTATGATAATAGCATTGCTTAGCAGTGTAGTGTGTGGGTCAGTATGAAATATGTAGCAGTGCTGCTGCGTCTTATGAAGACTGCTTTATTGAGCTCGTATCAAATGCAGATGAGAGCAGGATGCTGAACTCCTTGAAGGAGCGGAGGGGAGGGGAGGATTTGTATTAGTGATACTTGTCATGTCTGCTGTAAATCACGCTGCTTTTTTTCAGGTTCCTAGGTTGTTGTTGTTTTGTCTCAGAATGCTGTGTGGCAGGGATGAATGGTGGTGATGTTACATTATCATGTGGCTGTCGCTTTCACTCCTGCTGACTGGTCTGTGACAGGCCCACACACACCCACACACACACATGGATGTACTCTCTCTCACACACACACACACACGGTTGTGTCAGGAGCAGGCCTGATTTATTAACTGCTGAAACCCTAGATGACGTGTGCCCACACAATCAATAGAGAGCACAGCCACTGCCTGGCCCTCTCTGGGGTCATGTGATGTGGACAAGAGCTAGGCAAGGAAGGACACACACACACACACACACACACACACATATACACTACAGTGCTGCTGCGGAGTGTATTGCATTACTGTATTGATGGGAAATGGATCCAGTCCAGCGTTGGCTGCTAGCTGCCAGTCAGAGGCAAGAAGGGTAAACTTTCATCATGGCTGTCAGGGACATCACTGCTGCCTTGTTTGACCGTAAATCTTCCTAATTGTGACAGAATACTTCAACATCATTAATTAAACATGTTTTCATTTAAAAGCACTCGCAGGGCGCCAGGCTGGGTGCTCAGGGTAGTCTGCCAATGTGCATAGCTGTGTATTTTTCCTGTGTGAGTGCTTACATTAAAGCACAAAGTGTATGTTTGCGTGTGTGTCTGTGTGTGTGTGTGTGTGTGTGTGTGTGTGTGTGTGCACCTTGCTTCTCCCTGTATGAGTGGGTGGCTTAATCGTCATGTTTATTTACACTCCTGTTGTCTGCAAACAGCAGGCAGTGTGGCGATGGGCATGAGCCAGCTCTTAAGGAAGTAAAACAGCAGAAATTAATTTTGTCAATAACCAAAACAAAGGCTTATTCTTAGAATTCCATTCATTATTCAGCAAGCGGCTCGAGAATTGTTTATGATACGTATTCATTTTTTATGCCTTGCCTTTTTGGGTTTAGTGCCCCACATCTCAGGGAAGGAATTATACAAGAGGAGCGTGCACAAAGAGGGAGGAGAGAAGAAGAGAGGAGGAAGGAGGGAAGGAGGAGGGGGGGAGGAAGCGACAGAGAGGGGAATTGCGTCCTCTCATTGTTCAATTAAGTCTGTCGGTAATGATCAAGATTAGATGATGGCCATCTTCCTTTTATAGATACTAATCTGTGACTGTCCATGGAATAAGGGAATCGCGGCAGAGCAGTATGGACTCCATGCCTTTGTTGCTACAGTAGACTTGAAAGTGTCTATAAGATCTAAAACAGCTTCAGTGTGCAAAGCGAGATACTTGAGGGTTCAGCTAGTGGCGTGCAAAAAGACTTTGACCAGAAAATGGCTCAAGAAAGACATACCAACCATAAATGAGTGGACCGATGTAATTTACAATATATACACGATAGGGTGGTAAGAAAATATTGATACACTTAAGTATTGCGATAAAATTTTGTGATACTGTATCGATTCTCAAAAGCACAATATTCTGACATCGTGACACGTGCAAACATTTGCGGCAGTGGTTCTTTTTGTGTTGTGTTTAAACGTCTGACCACTAGTCAGCAGTGTCTGTCTATCTTCACTGTTCTGATTGCCTAAAAAAGTAAAACCTAAATTTTATGCATATGATAGTGTGTTCTTTGAATCATAACCCCTGCATTGTGATATGTTTCATATCAATCCTAAAACACAATGGAGAGAATCACATTAAAGGAGCAGTATGTACATTTGTATGACTGCAGCATTCAAAAATGAGTACAGCAGTCCGAATAATGAGTTGGAGTCGTAGACTTGAAGCTCAGGCAGGTTGGAGGAACACAGCAGGGGCAGAAGCTACACAAAAGCAAGACAAACACAACAGTGTAATTGACAATAATAAGTGATGACGAGTCCTTCACTGTAAGTCGATCAGCTGTATAACTATCAACTGTCGGTCAATATAAAGTTAAGCCTGGTATCCTGAAAACAAAAGCCCACTGCACTGACTCCTTTAACATGTTGCTCAGTTTAACTGCTATAAACATTTACTCCTTCTTATGACTCATTAACAGAAACTAACTCATTTGTTGAACATTCTGCATTAATTGTAAGTAATAAATGTGAAACGGGCAAACAAAAAACGAGGAGAACATGCTGGCTGTAGTGTTGCTGTCAGAGAAGTAATCCAACTTAACATGTTTCCTTAATCTCTATTGACATGTCGTGGTCATTTTATGATTTAGTGCAGTTAAATATATTACAAATATCTCCTCTAAACTAAGAACTCAAATTGATATCTTTGAAAATTGGTCAAAATGACATACCCATATGTCAACCATGAGGCCTGATTTTGTACAGCAGCAAGACACTTATATTAAGTATCCAATTTAAAATATTCTTCTTTCCCCAAAAGCAGAACCATTATGGGCTGAATATCTACACATGTATGTGTGATCATGTACATAGGTGAAAATATGTATAGGTATACATATGTGTAGGTATTTGTGTAGATTTTGTTGTTTGTTTAAAACATGGATCATCTGCTTGTTGTTCATTTTATTTTATTTCATTTTTAAATGTTCTGTGTGGTTGGCACATTCGTATCACTTTTGTTGACCTGTGTCCTTTAAAACAAAACGTCATAAAAAGTAAATAAGAGAAAAAAAGAAAAAGTGTATAGAAGGTTTTTGGTGTTGCGAGCATGTGATGTATTGTAATAGAGGGCACTTGCCTCTGTCAGGTGATTATGTTAATGTATAGTCCGCGGCTGCAGAGTTCACAACGAGCCACTCTGACTGGCATTGAGGTCTAATCGATTTCATTGCTATTACTGAACAGAAATAAATAAAGCTGATGGCTGTGGTTAGGGTAATTACGCCACAGCACAGTGAATTGTTTGATTTTCCTTATTAATTGTATTTATTTAATCCATTTCATGCTTTTAGTTGTGCACTCGGGGACTTGGAGGGAATGAATAAATCACTCTTAGGCTCATTAGATTCCCCCTCTGGTTGGGATGTGCCACTATTTTGTCAGAATTAAATTGGCGAGTGTTATAATTTCCCGCTGGTGTGATTCACATGAAAAATATCCACATATGATCCATCTACCGGTACATGTGCACGCACACGCGCGCAAACACACGCCCACACACATGTTTGCGTCTGCTCCCAATCTGAACTCCTGACCTTTTCCAGCCGTCTGATAGCCATTGACATTTGCCTCTTGAGCTGAGCTTGCTCACGTGTTGGAGCTGATGGGAATGGATGATGTTATTGCTGGGGGAGAAAAAGAGAGGGAAGGAAAGAGGACTGAGATGGGGGTTGTGGGGGTGGTGTGGGGGGGTGGTTGAAAAGAGGAGGACCAGGGTAGACAAGCTCCCCATGTGGGCCCCGGGAATCCATCTGGACCCCCCTTGCTCACCAGCAAAGGTCACAGGGCGACTCAACCTTACATCGTCATTACAAAAGAGCCGTCGCTGTGACCGGAGACCGCGGGCTCCAATACGGCTTTACTGCTCTGTCACACAGGCTGTCATTTACCCTGACTGTCCACAGTCATCATGAAGGAGACGTGCAGGACGTGGTATTAGATCGTTCCCCTGAAACCTTTTGATAGATGCTTGGATTAAAGTGCGTGTGAGAAATGTTGTGGCAGCGGCGCGAGCTTTGTCTTTGTCCTTGAAGACAGTGGATGGAATGGAGGGCTGCACCTGGTCGGCTGTTTTCAGCACCTCTGAGAAAAAGCAGGACGCTCTGCTGCTGCTTTACCGAGGGAGCCTTCTGGTGGCAGAAAGAGGCAGGGCAGTACAGCTCATCTTTAGATGAAAACTCATGCTGAAACACCTGTGTGTGATTTATATTCTAGAGCATAGTTAAAATATTATACATGGAAGGAATTCAAATTGAAGGTTTTTTCAGACTCCAGAAATAGAGGCTAAAATGGACCCAAGACACTCAAATAAATGTTGGAGAATCTGTGGTACACAAATTGCAACTACACCCCCTTATATTCCACCTGCCCTAAATTAAGAACTTTATTTAACCACTAGATAACGGTTCTGCCATCTATCTTCACTGTTCTGGTTGCTTAAAAAAGTAAACTTTTCTAACTCAGATTTTAAGCATGTGGTGGTGTGTTCTTTATAGTATGACTGTTCTCCTAAAATTAGACTGAAAAAAGAAATATATCACCTTGGTTACAGTATCCCGATATATCGCAATATGTTGAAATATAACCTGTGTATTGTGATGTGTATCACATCACCAAATTCTTGCTGACACGCAGCAGCATCATAGTTTTTGTGCAGGTTCTCACAATATCTGTGTGTGTGCAAGACTGCATTTGTTTCTGTGTACGTCAGGCTGATGTTTTGTGTATATGTTGTTTGTGCATGTCCATCTCAGCGGGCCTGTCTTTGTTGTGTTTACACTTCACTCTCCACACCATGGGAGCCGTGCGTCAGTCGAGAGCTGAGTGCCCGTAGGTGTGTGAATACGTGCAGGTTCAGACCCCCCAAACAAGTGTGTAAACAGACCTCAGTGTCAGTTGTAAAAGCATCCTGAGTCCTGCTATAATAAGATTACAGCACAGTGAACACTGTGCTGGTGTTTAAGGTGTGGTGTTAAAATGGTAATTTATTGGTTTGTGAGATGTTGAAAAGTGTTGTTTGATCACTGCTCAGTGTGAAAATTATTAAAGTTAATGGTCACAAATCAAATGATTATTGAACCTTTTAACTTTACGATATTTTTTTAAAATGAAAGTAGTCATCATATTTTCAGTGTGCGAAATTCTTTGATTTCCTCCGCTGATTTATTTGAGCCAGGCGTATTTGCATTAATATTCTGTGTCTAACTATGTTTGTTTTTCTGTTTAGATAGCATCTGACAAGATAATAAAGCCATCAGCCAGAAACTAAACATAGTCTGAGCATAAGGAGAGCAATGAAAGATGAACTCTGGTGGAAGGCTGTGTTAATTTTTTTTTTTTACATGAAATGATAGCCAGAATCGATAAAATTATAGTTTTATGGTCCTGCGTAGCTGCCAGCCACTGTGAGGCTGCGGGTTTTTATGGCTCAGACTTGAACTATTAAAACGACCGCCATATTTCAGTGAGTTCAGAGAGAAATACTTAAGAGTCTCTTTCAGCCGTAGTAAAATTCTTGCTGTAATTTTGAACATCTATGCACAAATAGGACTGTTTTGTATGGCTGCTTTCATGTCTTCTTCTTCTCCTGTCCTCCACAGTGCTCAGTATTCGTGGCGCCCAGGAGGAGGAGCCTCCAGATCCTCAGCTGATGCGACTGGATAACATGCTGCTGGCGGAGGGCGTGGCCGGGCCGGAGAAAGGTGGCGGGTCGGCAGCAGCAGCGGCCGCAGCAGCGGCCACCGGCGGTGTCGGCGCCGACAACTCAGCAGAACACTCCGACTACCGGGCCAAGCTGACTCAGATCCGACAAATTTACCACACAGAGCTGGAGAAATATGAACAGGTGGGGAGGAGGAATATTACCACCAGCCATTATTATTCTCAGTTATCTAGCTCAGTTCCTCTTCTTCTAAAAGATTTTCACATCCTCAAGTATTTTATCAGTAAATACAAAAGGAGGATTGACATGTGCTACACAGTGAGTGTAGATGTTAAATGTTTTTCACCCCCTAAGCCTTCATTTAACCCCCCGTAACAGGGAAACCTCCTCTCTAATGTGTTTACGAGCCAGGCCCTGTTTAAAAAACCCTTTTTGAGTCATTTATTTACACCACTTCCAGAGGAAGTGTTAAATAGCTGACCTCTGACCTCTCCCTGCAGCGAGTAGCGAGCAAAAGGATAATTTTCTCTATGAGGATAATAAAAATTCAATTAACAGATACAACAAAAATAAAAAGGGATTGAGACTTTATCCTTTTCTTGTTGAAATTGTTTTTTTTATTTTGGAAGAGCATTCATTTCACATTTAACACTTTACATAGAAACAGTATTACTGCAAGTGGATGCACATGGCATTGTACACACTTTTAACAAAAAAAAAAAAAATGCATTGTGTTTGGTAACTGTTTTACAGCCTGGCTCCTCCACAGGTTTTCTTCTATAACATAAAAGGTAGTTTGCATCATTTGATGTTGGGTTGCATGTGGTACTTATTGAGAGTCAGTGTATATACAGTAGGTTTGCCCCAGTTTGAAGAAGCAGAACGGATCCCCAGCTGCAAAAAGTATGTAGCCATTCAAAAAAAGATCCACCTAAAAATATCGCTATCAGTTTTAGTGTGCACTATATTTAGAATGAGCCATCAGCCTTTTCTGATGGAATTTAAGCCAAATATCACTCACCTCAAACCAACCATACTCCATAGGAAAATTTTCATTTTTCATTTTACCTTGCAGAACACAGGAGTTGCTGGTCTACCGTTGCCTTAGTCTGTTAGTTCGTTTGTGTTGTTGTGTGACTTTTGAATTTTAAAAGGTTAGATTGGATTCACTTGAGTCTCACAATAACACAAACACACAATCAGATCGAGGTAGCTGTAGAGCAAAGTGGTAAAACAACTGATTTCACCTATGCTGTGTGGTTGGTTTGGAGAGAGAGATATTTGACGTATGTAAGGGCGGTTTCCCATCAGAACAGGCCATCTGACGGCAAAGTAAAGCAGTGAAAATATTCTAAATATAGTGAACACTGCAACCTGATATTGAATTTTTTTGGTGGACCTTTTTTGGTGGCTGAATATGTTTTTCTGCTGACCTTGTCCACAGCAGTACATTGCTTAGCTTCCGTGCTGGTACTCTACTGTAGGTAATACACTAACTTCATACAACCCCACATCAAATAAACGAACTATCTCTTTAACTTTTATTCTTTACAATTAAAAATAGCTTTCCCCTTAGATACTATGAAGGGTTCAAAGAGGAAAAATTGATAAAGATCGAGCTGTTGATAAATATATTTGGAAATAATTTTTATTTTTTTAGATTTTAAGGGAGGTCTTACACATTATCCCTCAGGTTTATCCTTATATGACCCCACTGAGGTGAACTGGAGACTTTAAATTGCTTGTAGTTAAGAATGTCAGAGGGAATATTATGTTTGAGCACCATTACTGCTCTGCATTGGCTTTTTTCTCGCCCTTTGTCCAATGCATGGTGAAAAAGCTCAGTTTGAGAGCCTAAATAGGAATATGCTGGTGTAAATGATGGATTGTTTTTTTTTTTAACTAAGTATAACGCTCTTGAAATCAGCTCTCACAGGCCAACTCATGACAAGCCAAGCTTTCAGAGATGTTATCTTCGGCAGGCAAGCAGCCATTATATCAGTCACACACCAGCTCTCTTCCAAAGACTGTAACGTCTTGTCATTCCCTCGGAAAGTCAAAGCGTTCTGGGTTTGTCATCTTCTCCGAGGAAGGCTAGTCATCGCTAACTGTCACAGTCAATACACACCTGAGCATTTTTGTGTCACCACGCTACGTACACCTTGCGCGCATATGAGTGAGTAGTGTCTGGCGTGTGTGTGCAAGCAGAACGGGCTGCTCGGTGCATCACTTTGACTGACGTAACCCTGGTGTTGACAAGCAACAGACACCTTGACTCTGAATGCAGTCATATCCAGTGACTGATTCAGACAGAGGGAGAACGAGGTAGACGGAAAGATGGAGTGAAAAGAGAGGCAGACAGTTTAAACCTCTTGAACGTTAACGGGACTGAAAGCCTGCTGTCATTTTAGATTTCTCTTCACTTGTCACATTTTCTCTTCCATTGAAGAGAAGTCTTTTTAATATTCAGAGCACCACGAGTCTCACTGCCTCCACTGTACGACTCCGCCGCCGCCACATTTGTTTGGCGTGGAACATCGCACTGTGTCTGCTGCTTTAATTCAGACTCTTCTTATTACCTCTAACACTGCTGCTGCTGCACTGCTTCTACCAGGCCCAGACCTGCACTATTAGGATTAAGGGTTCTTCCCAGAACCATTTGCATGTAAAGAACCCTTTTTTGAAGTTCATAAAGGGTTCTATGCAAGACTAAAGGTTCCATTAAGAACCCTTTTCATTGTAAGAAGACAAGGACAAGGATTGTTGAAATCCTTTAAGAACTCTTTCGTCAAGGATTTGTTAAGGGTTCTTTTTACCATAATATAAAAGGGTTCTCTGTAGAACTACTGGTTGGGTTCTGTTTAGAACCTTTGGAATGTATAAGGGTTCTCAGGAAATCTTTGAAATTTAAAAGGGGTCTGGATAGAACCCCCTGGGTGGGTTCTAGATAAAACCCATGTAACATAAAAAAGTTCTCGGTAGAAGATGCTGGGTGGGTTCTAGTTAACATATGTGATATAAAAGGGGTCCTTGTGTGGGTTCTAGATAAAATCCTTGCAACATAAAAAGGTTCTCAGTAGAAGACCCTGGATGGGTTCTAGGAAAAACCCTTGTAATATAAAAAGGTCCTTGGTCAAACCCTGTGGGTGGGTTCCATATAAACCTTTGTAAAATAAAAAGGTTCTCAGTAGAACCCCCTGGGTGGGCTCTGGGTGGAGCTGAAATCTTTCGCAGATGGTTCTACTTACCTTTATGTCGGAACCTTAAGAAAAGGTTCTACCAAAAACCAAAAAGGTTCACTTATAGGGACAATCTGAAGAACCCTTTGTGGTTCTAGTTAGACCTTTATTTCTAAGAGTGCACCAGTGAGGCTGCAGCCTCTCCAGAATCCAATTTCACCCTTTTTGTCCTGCTCTTTTCTTTTTTGTTCTGTCCGAAGCTGTCGAGCCAGTGTGATAGTTATTCTTCTTATGAATCCTGTCTGTCTGTGCATCCAGGCGTGCAATGAGTTCACCACCCATGTGATGAACCTGCTGAGGGAGCAGTCTCGAACACGACCCATCTCGCCCAAAGAGATCGAGCGCATGGTCGGCATCATCCACCGCAAGTTCAGCTCCATCCAGATGCAGCTGAAACAGAGCACCTGCGAGGCCGTCATGATCCTGCGCTCACGCTTCCTCGACGCCAGGTCTGTGTGTGTCTGTGTGGGCAACAGAATCTAACACACCTGTCCTTTAGTTTTAAAACATTAGGCTTATTGCCATTGGTTAGACAGATTAAATTGTGTATTTACACTTCAGTCATGGCAAAAAAAAATCTAAATACATTTTAATGGGTTTTCATGTTTTAAAGTGAAGAATGCATTCATTTATTTACTGAGTATTTTTTATAAATTTCTAATCTGTCCATCTCTTTTCTGTTGTCTGTCCAGACGAAAGAGGAGGAACTTCAACAAACAGGCGACAGAGATCCTAAACGAGTACTTTTACTCCCATCTCAGTAACCCCTACCCCAGCGAGGAGGCCAAAGAAGAGCTGGCCAAGAAATGCAGCATCACAGTGTCACAGGTAACCACAGTAAACAAAGTTGTCCACTTAGACTGTGATTCATCACTTGTCAACAATAATCAAAATCACTCTGAACCTAAAAAACAAGGCTTTGCAAGACTTGAGATCTTATTTTGACTGAAGCTTCAGTTAGTAACAATTTACTTTTAGCTGGGTTTGACGAGAATTGCAACCTTAACATTATTATAGGTAACAGTGACCTTTAGGGTCAGCAGTGCTGCGGCCGTGGTTGGTGTTGGCCCAGCATGCCTCTCAGTACCATGACATCAGCTGATGGACAGATTATTAACAATGGACAGGTGTATACTAAATATCAACGCTGTCTCAAGTACATCTTAACTTATAATCAGTTCCTACCAAACATTAGTACATGCATCACGAGCACATCGGCTGCAAACTGAATTTTGGTGCATTTATGCAGTATTTTTGTCAAGGGTCCAGACTTTCAAATCTGCCCATTAAACCGAGTTGATTCTCTGATGGAAATAGAGTGTAATGAGTTGATATCAGGCTTCAGTAAATTATACAAATTTTTGCTTTGAATAATTTCCAACCTATCACAGATCATTATTTTTATAAGTTTGAGTTAAGTTGAAGTCCATTAAGTTTACTATATATTTGGGATGATGTTCATCTTTACAATTAGATTAAATGCCATTAAGTTTGATTGACATTATTTAAAAAAAAAAAAACATTTATCTGTACAGGAGGAATTAACCCGAGAGGAACAAATCTGTTATACAGATATAGTTGCCATCCTTGAAACTCAAAAATTAAAAAAGTTTCAGAGACTTTCCTGCATTCTGCTGACTTTTAACAAATGAAAATACATTTTTTATTATTATTCATTATTTTTATTTTATGTTAAATTCTCAGGAAAGAATACAAAATAATTTGCCCCTCTGGCATGAACTTGCGTTAATCTCTGGCATACACTAATATTCAGCAGTTTTCATTGATTTATTCATTCTTCTTTTTTTTTTTTTTTTTTTGCCCTTGCACCTTTTACAAAATGCATGCCCCTTTCCTTTAAAACTTTCTGTAAGAAAATTATTCCTTCCAGTATTTTTCCTCTTAGTCAACTCCATTTCTCTCATGAAATAAAAACAAGATCTGGGAAAATCTCTCAGGTAAATCAGAAGGGCTGACAAGATACATAAAGTAAAACCATGTATAACATAAATATGAAGAGTGATCTTCACATGAACTGATGTCGACTAAAAACATCTCATTTCATCATTGTTATATGAAGCACAAATACAGGAATATTATGGAGCTGCTTTGTGAATAACTGATTCTACAGACTACAGTAATATTACAGTGCATGCATGCAGTATATTAGGTCAGTGGAAAACAGAACTGTAAAAATATTTTAGTAATATTTCTCCATAAGTCTGATCCATGACAATCAGTGTGAGGGAAACTGATTTGAAAGCATAATGTTGCAAACTACTAATTACTTCACACTTGAAGAAGTCGATCATCAATAAAGATACCTTAGGGAGAAATCTAGTGTGTTTAACTAAAGCTAATAAAACTATAAAACGACGTACATGTGATACGATGAAAAAATAATATAAAAAAAAAGTCACTACCAGAAGTGCCACCTTGTTCACAGGTCATACATAAACCATGGAAGAAAATATCTCACTTCAGTAGTTAATTAACTGCACATACAAATAATAAAAAGTAATTTAACTACTTGAATCACCATGTAAATATGAATGTTGTTGAAGCACCATGCACCCAAATCTGAATATGTCACTTGGGAAAGCACAAATGTAATGAAAACAGAAACTTCTTCAATCCAAAGTTGCTCATTGTTAATTGGAAAAAGGCAGCTTCATGATTATCTTGGCATAGTTAAAAAGGTTCCATCTATATTAATCAATTACTGATTTAATTCACCGAGATATATGTTTATATAATATAGAGTTTCTATTTCCAAATGCAAAACAGAATCTTCCACTTTATACAACATTTATTTGAGTTTCTGAGTTTTCAATATCCCCTATTTAAAAGGGAGGTGGTGGTGGGCTTGAGATGTTTCATAAAACTTAGTTAAGTTAAAAAATAAAAAGAAAGAGAGAGATGAAAAGTAATGTATTTCATATATTTATTTCAGAAATATATTTGATTATTAATTATATGCCAATATTAAATCATTTTGATGCTTTGTAAGCACAATCACATAAGGTAGAAAACACAACGTGCCAGATTTAAACCACTTGTGTAAACTACGTCCACTTCAGATCTTCTATCTGAATACAGATACAGAGACAAATAATTTTATTAGTTGAACAGATACAAATAATGACATCTCAACATGTAGGCCACAGCTTTCCAATACTACAATCAAAACTATTTACATTTTGAAGGAGTTAGACTTGAGTTAAACATACCAAAAACCAATAATAATCATGAAATCAATTATGTCACAGCAGCCACAAAGGCTGACACTAAAAGAAGGTGTGCTAACTGGTGCAGAGTGTCCAGGCTTAGTTATTAAGTGTTAATATTCAGTGTTTGACTTTGATTTGTTTGTTTCCAAGGATCTGTGTCATTTAAACATGTTATAACTCAGCCCTTGTGTCTTGTCGTTGCTATGTCGACAGGTATCAAACTGGTTTGGGAACAAGAGAATCCGATACAAGAAAAACATCGGCAAGTTCCAAGAAGAGGCCAACATGTACGCAGCGAGGACCGCGGTCAACGCGACCAGCGTGTCTGCCCACGGCAGCCAGGCGAACTCACCATCAACTCCCAACTCAGCAGGTGAGCTAACGCATAAATATATTAAAAACCAGCTCTATGGTTGTTTTATTCTTTTTCTACCAGAGCAGATACAGACAGATGCATAATAACACTCTCATACCTGAACTCCGACTCCAGAATTCAGTCTCTGGTGCAGAGGCCCCTCCTCTCCTTAACTAACCCAGTAATACAGACTGGCTTTCTTGCTTTTCTTGTTACATTTCTTCTCTTCCTTTTGCCATTTGTCCCTCTCACTCATTTCTCTTTCTCTCTCTCTCTCTGTCCCTGTTATTGACCTCTTGGTCTCGTGGACGTTAATTTTTCCTGTCTCTTGTCCGGTTGACCTTGTGCATGCCATTAAGCTGCTCAGAGGGCACACGGAGTCTTTTGTCATATAGAGACTTCGCGACTGTATTGGATTAGGACCGGGTGTTGAAATCAAGTTACGTGATGGTCTCTTTACATCTGGGGAGCTGGGGTCCATTAAAGGACGAAGACGATTCTTTGGGTCTTCCTGCAGATCAATTATTACTTCCTTAATGAAACACTAGCAGCACGGACGTTAAACTGGACTTAAACCGTTTTATGATGATTATCTGTCTCATGGTTCTTGTTGGCTGATTTTTCCTTTTAAATTAGGCTGCAGTGATATTTTAATGTGCACGTTCTGCATCTGTAGCATGCCGGTTTGTAGAAAAAGCCTTTTTCATGATGCCAGCTTCCCTCCCAAACTAACCCACTCAGTGCACTTTTGCTTATGCATGATCATTTTAACTCCTTGTCCTTTTCCTCTCTTCCTCTCTTCTCTCCTCTTTGTCCTACTCTCCTTGCTCTCTTTCTTCTTCCTCTCTGCCTCTGTGTATTCTCAGGTTCTGCTGGCTCTTTTAACATGTCAAACTCCGGAGACTTGTTCATGAGTGTGCAGTCCCTCAATGGGGACTCGTACCAAGGGGGGCAGGTTGGGGCCAACATACAATCCCAGGTAGGCGCCTCTTCAAGCTTAGTGTCCTACATCACTGGTAAAATTGTTCAACCACTGTCCGGTACGGATGGGTTCATTATCGATACTGACACTGCTTATCAATACTGACACTTATTAATACTCTTATGGCCTTGCCATCTCAGCTGTTTATATAATGTTACTTAAATACTACTAGCCAGTGGTGTGAAGAAAATCTGTACTCAAGTGCGAGTACTGTTGCGTTACTGAAACATCACTCAACTACAAGTAAAACTATTTGCGTAAAGTTGCAAAGTATTTTTCTCGAAAACTACTCAAGAGTGTTAGTTACTTTTTAATCGTCAATGTTCAATGCATTATCAGTAGCAGACATTCAGTCAAAGTGGTTTTCCTTTCTCCAGATTGTCAGTCTGTGCTGTTTTGGTCATTGGTCGCTGCTCCAGTTCTTTGCCTGCTGTGTTTTTTGTCTGTGTGTCTGTTTTCGTTGGCTCATTTACAATCGGATTGCCTTACTGGCTGCAAAAATGCACAGGAAAGGTTTGGATATTAATTCAATTGTAGGCCTACTCAGTAGTAAATTATAATTTTAAAAGTAACTAAGTAGAGTACAAAGTGCAATGCATACTTAGAGGGATAGTTTGGATTATTTTAAGTGTGATTGTATGAGGTATTTATTGATAGTCAGTTTCAGCTGATATAAACTTGTTTTAGTTGGATCTTTTTTAAGAGGCTAAAATATTTTTTCTTGCTGACCCCGTCATTGCGTAGCTTCTGTACTTGTACTCCTCTATGCTTCTTCAAACTGGGGTCGTGTTGACCAGCATATACTGTAGATAATACACTGATGATGAATAAGTACCTCATACAACCCCACTTGAAATAATCTGAACTATACCTTTAAGTATGAGTAAAATCACAGATTTATACTCCCAAAAAAGTCACTTAATTACAGTAGTTGAGTATTTGTAAGTTGTAATTTGGTACTTTCACCCCTGCCAGTAGCAGTAATGTTTTCTCAGGAGCTTATTGATGTTTTGATGCTGACCAGTAAAGAACTGGTACCAGATTACCACCGGTTCTCAGAACCCATTCCTGCTGTCCAGTCTACGAGTGCAGAGGCCGACAACAACTTGACCTCCACAGTGAAACAGAGGTTACGTTTACCCTGAAGCGTTACATTAATGTAAGAGCCATTGTCAACCCACAGTTGAGTAGACGACTGCAGACAGTTTTGGAAATGGTGCAGCACTCATCAGCACTCCTGACAAGAGTTCACATAGCCACTGGTGCACTGTAGCTCCCTGACCTTGCCCCAGTGGACAGTGATGACCAGCGCCGTGTTTCTGAGTGTTACAACTCTCACCATAGATTAAGGAATCACCACCCGAGGTGATATATTCTCATTTGGTTTCACTGCTTTTGGCATCATTCCTCTCTTCCTCCACCGCCCCCTTTTCTATTCAGATCAGCTCTCCGAACGCTTTAGGACGTTCATGAATATGCAGAAGGGACGAGCCTTATAGGAGGTAAAGAGGTCTTCAGGGTCAGCCGTTAATTAGTGAAACTCATGTTCCTTTAAAATCGTTCTCTTTTTTTTCTGTCAGAACAGCCTCGCTGTCAGGGCCGTACAATTAAAACAAAAAGAAAAGAGAAAGTACAACTTTGACTAAATTGGCCTCCTGAGCAGATTGGTCTTATTTGTTGTGAAATCCATATGGCAGGTGTGTTTTCATGCATAACCTGGCAAACTGCTCAGCCAAAAGCTACAAAACAGCTTCCAGTGAATCCGTGGCCACATTCCAATGAAACTTCAGAACAAAATAATGCAAGAGATGACCTCAGTTACACCATATTATCATTGGCAGCCGCAATGGGTGAACATGTTTCAATGTGAAGATTCATCAGAGCTTTTGCTTTGGTGTCATGTGGGTGTCATTTAAAAGAATGAGCTGCAGTGTCTTCTTTCTGATGTTTTGCTTCACATTGTGAAGTATAATTTTCAAAGATAACAAAACATGATATTGCCATGCTTCTTTTCCTTAAAAATACAGTGTCAAAAACACTGTAAAAACAGACTCTCTTCATATCAAAAATAAGTAAATGCCTGAAAGGAAAAACATAAGACTTCTAACTCCTAACTGACCGCTCTCCCTTTATATCTACCCCATCCTCACCCCGACGGATTGCAGATAAGATTCAGTTCCTTCTGTGAGATGAGAGACCAGGCTGGGTGACTGATTTTTAAACACAATTAAATCATGGTTTAATTTAAAATTATGTTGCACCAAAGTTTCAAACTAGTTTAAAATTTAAAATTTAAACCTCTCATTAAATGAAGTAGTTTTTACTTAAACCTAGATTAATTTTACAACTGTAATTCCAATGCCAAAACTTTAAACCTAAAATTTAAACTGTGATCCAGTATTAACTTTAAACTAAGCCTTGAGAAGGTTTAACTTTTAAAATAGCTGCCTTTTTGAGATAATTTAGCCAAAAAGTTTTTTTCTCAAATGAGAAATTAGAGCTTCTCTGCTGAGCCATCATGAATAGGACTGACTTGTCAACTTGTTACACTCCATGTCCATCACTCAGTGAAATAAGCGGATTCAAAGATCTGGGTTAACTAGACTAACTAACTTTCTGGCCAACAAGCAAACAATGTAACATCAGTTAACTTTTTAGCAAGCTGGCAAACAATGTAATGTTTTAACTTTTTTACTAGGTAGCAAACAAATGTTAACGAATACAGAGCAGTTAATGGTTTTCTCCCATCATTTATATTTACAAGTTCACAACAGCACCCAAAATTAATTTGTATTTGTTAATTTATTTAGTTATTTTTATTTGCAAGCATCTTAACGTTGATTAAACCCAATTTAATTTCACATTTCAATTTTAAGTCAAACTTAGTTCTGCTTAACACTGGTTATAACTAATCTTTAAAGATTAAATTAATCTTTGTTAGTGCAACCCAGTCTATAGGTTGCCATATCTTCTCAAAATCAATTATAAAGATTGGATTCGGGTGGATTTGAACATTAAGTATCTTTGACAAAAACAAGAGAATATATCAATCCTATGACCTTGTATTTCGCATTGTTTCTGCAGGACTGTAAAAAGTCTTAAATAATCTGAATTTTAGGCCTTAAAATGTCAGAAATACGGTTACGTAGACATATTTTAACAGTGATGTACATTTATTGAACGTGTTAATATAACCGAAACTCTCATCTCATTAGTCAGTTTGTGTCCTAATTCTTTTTCTGACTCCACTTTTATGGTGGTTGTATTTGGTCAGTTTAGGTCTTTTACTATCTGATTTTGTGCATTATTCAACCACAGCTACAAATACATGCATAATTAGTTACTTCTTGACGTTTTTCTTGTATTTTCATCCTTTTGCAATGTCTGTTATCAAGCTTGTAATAGCGGCCAAATCGTTGTGATTCGCTGTTTGTAACCTTTTCGTGTTTATGGTACCCTTTTACTATCAGACTGACCTTTCCTTGTGCATGGCTGTCTTTGTTATCCCGAGCTTTTGTCTGACCAGGCCTTTTGTCTGTGTGTCCCCGCTGTTCCAGGTGGATACCCTTCGCCATGTTATCAGCCAGACCGGAGGATACAGTGACAGCCTCGCAGCCAGCCAGATGTACAGTCCACAGGGCATCAACGTAAGACCTGTAAACAATTTCCTCCTGTCCTTCTCAACGTTTTCTTCGCTGTCTTACTGTGCAATGATTCCCCAGTTGCAGGATGTGTATAATACTGTGTAATTCTTCTGTGTGCATGCTGGGATGCCACTTAGCAGCGTTTGCCGGGTTTGGGCTGTTGTCCAGCCAGTTGCCCCCCCTGCTCCAGTCGTGCCCTAGGTGGCAGGCAATGAGGCAGCTACCAGGCTGAGGAGCTGGACACGCTCCTAGTCTGTCGGAGGATATTAGCGTTAGTGAGACACCTGCAGACGACAGGAACAAGGACACAGGTGTCATCCTCCCTCCCAGTGCTGCTCTCACATTGGCACCATAGGACAAGTCATACTCCTTCCAAGACAGGAAAAAAAAAAGTTCCCAGTTGCTAATTCTTAAAATAACTCTTTAACTAGCCTGTCAGAGGCTGGGCCAGTTTTCCAGGTCTCCATGCTGGGCTGGACTGGGCAGGGCGGGACAGCCAACACTGGAGGCAGCGTGTTAGCATGTAGATCCATAGCGACAGGCCGCGCGGGGCTGAACAGAATCAATACGACAGTCACAGGGACAGAAAGAGCGGGGCTCTGGGCTAACAGTCCAAGCACATTGGTCAGATCATTCATCCACAGGAACAGCGGCACTGACAGCCAAGCCTGCAACACCCCCCGTGCTAAAATAAGAACATGGATGCATGAAGCCGGTTAGAACATACAACATACAACAGGCTCAGCTGGACATACGTGTTCATTACAGATCAAAATCTTTTTACAGAAAGTGCAAAACCAAAAGTAACATACAAACTAAGTGTTAGCAGGAATTGGGATTGGCAATGAAGCAAATTTATTTAATTACTGATGCCAGTTTGTGCCTGTCACATATCACCCTTACACTGGAGTCACAGAGTTAAGTATCCGGTTTTCAAAAAAATACAATTTCCAATTATTGTTTAAAAGCCAGGAGGTCGTTGAACAAATTTCATTACTGTTATGAAGGTATTTTCTAATCTGAAATGATTACATTTGCTCAAGTACCATATTATATTTTTATATTAACAAGTAGAAATTTGAGGTATTTGTACTTTACTTGTCTTTACTTACTGAACTTGTTTTTCCACTTCAGGTAATTTAAACAACTTAAACTACTCAGCAGAATATAAAGCAGTTTAAATTACCTCAACTTTACACATCTAGAGTACTAAAATGCAACATAGACTTTAATCGTAAAAAATAGTAAAAAACTGATGGGGATCATTTTACTGTGCCAAGACTACTTTTACTTTTCATACTTAAAGAACATTTTTAATTTGTTTATTTTTAATAATAAATAAATCTGAATTCATATCATTAAAATGGGGTCAGCTACAACAACAGTTCAGTCCAGATCTCAAACTAAAATAATCAGGACAAACAAATCAGAAATGAGCCACAACGAGAAAATAAAATATCATGAAATGATGTATTCAATAACTACATTTATCATTATGAAACTTGGCCTGTCACAATAATTAAGTTACAGACTTATCAAGGTCAGCTAAAATTAGTGTGTTCCCAGTGTGGGAACATTTTGGTTGAAAACCAAATTAGAGAGGACAGGTGTATTTTAATATTTTTATCAGTCTGAATATTCATAAGATTAAAAGTTAATTGCTTTTTGAAAGGGTTTACTTGCATTAGGATGCTATTATATTGTCATTATACCATTATAAAATTTTATAATAATAATATTGTTTATTGCAATTATTTCTGGGTCGATATATCGTCCAACAGAAAGTCATTATCGTGCAGTAGATTTTAGGCTACATCACCCAACACTAGTAGAAATACTTAGGTTGGAAATTTTGATTTTAGGTCATTTTGGTGGAGATGATGGTTCTCTTCTGGTTCTTTTATATTAAATACACTTTTAAACAATAAATTGGAGTGTTTCAGTAGAACCTGTGAATGAAGTGTTGCTGCTTGTATTTATTTAGCTCAGATAAAAAAAAAAAAAAATCTTTTTTCTAAGATCTACTGACTGAACTCTCGTGGTTCACCTCTCCTTCTTTATCCTTGAACAGCAATTACACCCCTCAAATTGCTGGTGGGTGTTGCCTCTCTCGGAGGCTGGAAATGTTTTTTTTTTCCTTCCTTTTTTCCTGCCTCTGAATAAGATGACAGACAGTCCTTACGCGAAATAACAGGGTTTGGAAATAAGAGGCTGCCAAAGCACGTTCCCAGCTCTCACTAATAGCGTGGAAATTGCAATTAATGTCCTTAATGGTCTTTAGTCAACCTTTTATCATGATTTGAGAGGGCCTCTGCTTTAAAGAGCTATTTTTTTATTGTGATAATTTATTCTTTTATCAACCATCTCAGGGGTATATTCTGAGATATATGAAAGGTCTGCGTATTCTGTGTTTCATCTCTTCTGTTTATCTCACATTATGTCAGCCGCTCGGAGGGAAAAATGAGGGAAGTGGCGCAATAATATTTTTAATGAAGAGTCTCTTAGAAACAGGGTTTGTCAGTTTTTTGAATGTTAAGTAGCAGTTGGACAGACTTCACTCGCTGTTGTTTTATATTTGCATTTGAGTTAAGGATTTATGTAGATTTTATTTACTTGAAAACCAAATAACTACCTGTCTGAAACTGAAGCTGCATTCTACTTTTTTATTTATTTATTTTTTGTTTTTTTTTTAAAGCAATGCATGCAACATAACAAAAATGATGCAGTGTATCCTGTTTCATTCAATCTCATTAAAGGATAAAGCCAGTGATACTGATATTTATGCTATTGTCAACAAATAATGTTAGTCCACCTCTCAATACTTTCCCTTCCCGTCTTATAGCAAAAAAAAAAAAAAAATGGTGCATTTGTTGGGGACTATTTTCACCTGTGGATTAATACATATTTGATGCCCTTGTTAGTTCAGCAGCAGGACAGTGTACTGTATGTGCTCATGTTGATTTTAATGAAGGGACATGACACAAGAATGATAACTTTAACAATAACTATCTATATATTGTTTTATCTGTATATTGTTTTAAAAATTGTTTCAGTACTTGGTATGAGCTCATACTCAAAGTCCAGGACTCTTTTACTAAAGTTAACTAAAGTTTGTTATCCTTCTGCTGTTCCTCTGTGCGATGTACAGCAGTAACAGGTCATCAGTATTAATTTTCCTAAGCTGCGGGTGTGGATGACCCTTTAGTTTTGGTTTTATCATGGGATTTTCCACCAGTAAGAAAAATATAGAATTGTGCCAATTTTACCCTGATAGTAAAGTCTATAGTTATATTGTTTCATACAGTATAATGTGTTACTATGAAGCTAAACTACTTCCTGTCTTATCTACACAGACAAACGGTGGCTGGCAAGATGCTCCGACTCCTTCGTCAGTGACATCGCCCACAGAAGGACCCGGGAGCGTTCATTCGGATACTTCCAACTGAATATATCCATCTCTACGCCTCATCTACAAAAAAACACACATGGACTGACCTTGCTATTCACAGTATTAAACAAAGGAATTCTCTGTCCCACAGTTTGGAGAGGTACTGTGAAATCCTAACCAGAAAAAAAGAGAAATGATATTTCCTCTACGTATAACGTTGGACATTTGGGATACAAACAAAAAGTTTCACAATAAAAATCCAAACAAGTCAATGGAGACGTTTGTACAGATTTCACATTATATTCAGAGGGCTGGGGTTACTTATTCACTCATAATGTTTTCACTCATAATGATGAAATGATATGATAAAGTAAATAAATCAAATCATTGGTTTTAACTGAAAATACTTCATTCTACCTCTCAGCCACTAAAAAAAGTAGAAAAAATATGTCAGTGACCATTATTTGTTTTGTAAAAATGAAACTTTTGTCTTTGCAAGCAAGAGGCACATCTTCTTACTTACATTTTGTTGTCTCTCACCTATTCTATGGTACGCCATTTAGACTTAAATATTGCTCAGTTGTTTACAATGTGTGCTTGATAAAAGTATGTTCATCTTCCCCCTCTGTCTCCGACAAGTCAAAACAGAGTTCTGTCAGGAGATTTTACCTCTAAGGTAACCCTGTGAAGTATGTTATCTGTAAAACAATAAATAAATACTTGTCATCAAATCGGACAAGCTTGACATCATTCATTAAGTTGGAGGTTATACAATATATCAGTTGAAAAAAACTAATTATTTTTCACTCTGTTGGTTTTGGTTCTGCAGCATATTGGTACAGTGACAGTCACACTGAGAAAAACAGGAAGTCTGACATTTTATGTTGATTTATGCTGGACAAGGAGAATTTTTATTTGAATTCATTTGAATCCTTTATGATATTATATTGTTTTCCACCACAGATGAAGAGTTTTTGACGTTGCCAAAATGCTGATGTAACCAAAACAAAACCGTGCCATCATGAAGTCAGTTATAATATATTCTTTTGTCAGATATATACAGCATTTTGTCTTTTTCTACTCTTAAATCAAAATCTTCTGTCTTTTAGCTCTGGTTCTATGGAGGAACACAAGTGTTACAGAAATGGTAATAAGGGATTTAATTAATCAATAGTTAACTGTACCATAAAAACAGGCATTAATAAAAAATGTACACTTTAATTTATCAATCTATAAATAAATAAACTAAATTACAAAGTAATCCAAAATTGGCAATAAAAACAGGAATGTTAAAAAGAATTTACAAATGTTATATTCATCAATAAGTAGTTCAAATAAAAAAACAACATAAAAGGCTGCACATTATGCATTAATGAATGTATACATAAATAATAGAACTTATTCTGTGTGAAAGTGCAGTTTAAAAAGAGAAATAAATAACTGGATTCACAAATTGTTTTAAGAATATAGATTTTAATGAGGTATTTAAAAGGCCAGTTTCCTTTACCGTTTACCGCACTCAGAAAAAACTGCTCTATGGACACTTTTTTCATGCAGCCTAGAGAGAAAGTTCTGTGCCGCGCGTCTTTTTCCCCCCTTTTTTGTGCAGCCACTCTGAAAACATTTCAGGAAGGCGAATCTTTGTGGTTAAAAGTTTAGTTGTCTCCGTCGCTGTTTGTACTGTCAGGTTTCTGCTTTATTTTACTGTTTAATGTTCACAGAAGCACTACATGATTATGCTGTTGCATCATAAAAACTTTTAGATAACAAAATATTGGGGAACTTCGTGAAGAATTTATCAGAAAGGAAATGTGATTAACTAGTGTTTTATAGCATCTTGACGCCAGGCAGGCGCATCTCAAGGCACACCTTTAAGCAAGTAGCTCAGATGTGAATCCCCACCACGCTGGGCTGATGCGCCAAGTCAGACTACACCAGCACGTTTGTGTGGGAAAGAACCATATGAGAACATGCATCTTCCAGTTGGTGCTATTTGGCATTTGGGTGGCTCCTTAACCAATCAGAGAGCTTGTTACATCCTATGGCTAATTTGCATTGTTTTACCTTGTTTTACCAGTGCAAAGCCTGAAGTGTCATAAAGCGGGCCTTTTTAATTTGAACTATTTGTTAATTGATTAATATTTCATTGATAAATCTTTTTTTGATAATTCCTCTTTTCATAGCTATTAAAATACCAATTAATTCATTACTTTGTCATTTAGTTTATTTTTTATAGATTAATAAATTAATTTGTAAACAATTTTAATAATGCTTTGATAACAACTAATTATTAATTCATTAAATGCTTTATTACTATTTCCATTCACTCATGATCCTCCATGTGGTGCTACAATCGAGTGAACAATGCTGTCCCGTTGAGAGAAATACAAGAAGAAATATCACTTTCTACAGAAAAGAAAGTTTGTCAAGAACGTCTGTAACTGAGTTTGTTTTTCAATACATGAACCACAATCCACTTAAACAGGGAAGTCATTATGTTAATAGAGTTTTACATGCTTACACAGTGGATCCTTGCTCCTGAATCTCCAGCACAGGTCCAGAGATGTTCAGTATGGAGCCACTGATCATCGATCGCCATGAAAGAAGCATCTGGATGGACCTGAACTGCCGCTCAGCTCCAAACGAGGGCACTTTGATGTAAAGATAATGTTGCGTTCCTCATTTTTGATGAATTGTATCCTCGTCTGGGCGTTTATTTACATATAAATCATTGAAGTCAATATATTATTCTGATGGTACTGCTTTAGTAACCCTAGAATTGACACCAAAACAAATGTAGACATTTGAATTCATGCTATCAGACTGATTTCTTTTCAGTACCAAACATTTATGAGCATTGTAAATGTTACCCATTAAGCACTAAAGAAGGGACAAGTCATTCTGTCAAATAATGTGTTGTTTTCTGAGCAGTCTAACCTTGTTTATAGACACTTTTTATGTTGTGTGGCCTATTTGTTTTTTGTATTTTGTTATTTTTTTATGGTATGCTTAATGTAGGCAATTACTTTTTTTTTGCTTTCCTACTCTCGTGAATTAGCTCATGAACTTTCAACATGTGTTTATGTGCACCATTGTGCTTGACTTGCTTTGTTGGAAAGGGTTTTCAACACATTAAAAAATGATATGTAATACAGCCAGATCATACATCAGCATCTTTTATTGTGGAGTTTACGAGAGAGCAAAGACTCTTTGCTTTGCTTGGCATCAGTGGATAGACGATGGTGGTGGTCGCAGTCACTGTTGTGAAAACTGAAAGTCAACCAAGGTCAGTTACTGCCAGCAGACATCAGCCCATTTATGGCTCTGCGTGTCCGTGCTGTCCATTATGGCTCTTATCCAACATATTGGTGTACGCGCACTAATACAAAGAGAAAGAAGTGCATAGTAAACCAATATCAAGGGAAAAAAAGAGGAAAAGAAAGTAACTTTAAGACGGTGTTTGTCAGTTTTTGACTGTCAAAAAAGTAGCTGGTAAACTCCCTAATTTCATATTTGCATCTGACTTTAGAAGAAAACAAACCTCTTCATAACATCTTATATCTGATCATTGAAGCCCCTGTCAGATAAAAGAAGATACTGAAGGCTGAGTCTGGTATGGAAGAGTATTGCCAAGTGTAAGGTTTCCAGAAGATGCAAATTTATAAATCTGGTCACAAATATGTAGTTACATTTAAAACAAACACTTAACAATTTTCTGAAACAGCTGGTCAGTGTAGTTTTCAGCAAATTTCACTCAAACACACCCAAAATATTGTATTTTTTGAGGACAATTTACAAAGATTAAATGTACAAAAATAAACAAATATAACATAAGTGAAAGGGAATTTTCCTCCATATTTTGATATTTTATATTTTTAATAACTAATGATGACGGTGATAACAATACTAATACTCAAAAATAAAATAAAATAAAAAATCCAAAGTACTTTCTTTTAAAACAATTAAAATGTTTTGTTGGACCTTAGAAAGTTATGTAAAGTTCAACATGACTATGCTGTGCATTGTTACGGCATAGTCTTCATCATGGTGAGCACACATGGCTCTGTATCCAAAGAGCAACTGAAACAAACTAAAATTTGAGAACAGGAGCTGCTCCTGACCAAACATTTTTGATACAAAAACAATTGGTTGGAGAACTTTACATCAAATACTCCAAACAAGATATCATCAGCCATGTGGGAGTGATTTAAAATAAATTACAGAGCCCATGTTCATGATCATTTGGTAGTTGTTTGACAGCAATGGAGCTCAATTTCAGGTCTAATCTATATCAAATTTTGGTTAGACAAAAACAAAGAAAGAAAGAAAAAGAAACAGAAAGAAAAAGAGACGTCCATTCGGTTGTATTTAGGTCACCTTACAGTCAGTTTTTTGTCACTGTATATATATAAAAATCTGATAGTAAAGGAGATGAATGGTCGCGTTCTTGTGAGATTCTCCCTTCAAACACTACAAACAGCACGGCTGACACTATCTGGCTGGACAGTTGCATGTCTGACAGAATTACTTTCAGAGCAGCTGAATATTCATAATTGGCCAAACAGGGGCGAGGGTATAAGGGAGCAGTTGGCTGTGGAGTCTGCGGACGGTCACAGGCCTTGACTGCTGAGCGAGTGTGAAATGCCAAAGCCAGACTGCTCCCCTGCGCCTGGAGGGCAGCGAAGGAGCCGGCCTGCTCTCACCAACAGAGAAGGGCGTCAAAAACAATCTGACAAGACTTCATCCAAAAACATCTCCTGGCTTCTGGTGCTGCGCTGGACGCTCGTGATTATCACAGCATCTGAGGCCGCTCTGAAACACAAACATCTTGTGAAATAAGTTGTGCAGAGAATAATAACTGTTTTCTGACATTTTTGAGGCATTTTGTCATGTGGTGTAGTTTTTTACACCTCCTCACTCCTCAGGAGTGTTGACACTGTGCAGGCTGATTGAAATCTAATGTTGCTGTTGACATCTGCCTCCCCAGCTGTCATTGCACCACTGTTTATAATTACAGCTGCTGAGGAAGAGAATGGGTGGGTGGCCCAGACACCTTGTCTCCCCCTCTCAACAGAACCCAGCACACGACTGTAATGTGCAGTGACACAACCAGTCCAGATCCTGCTGCTGCTGCTGCTGCTGCTGGATAAAGTGACCACATGGGTGCTTCATCCAAATTCACTCATCTACACACTGTCACACAGACACAGAGACACACATTATATTGTGCACAGCAGACTGGGTGTGGCATCCGGATGCCTTAAATTACAGTCTTTCTCTTCTCTTGTGTAACATGAGACGACGATTGAGAGGGTGTGCGAACCAAAAATATGGGAACATTACATCAAGTTTGCAAACAAAATGTTTTGATCAGAACAAAAACATTGCAGAAAAAGTGCCAGAAGTATCTGCGCCTCGCCACAAGATGGCGATGTTAACCCATTTGTTTAAAGGATTTCATCCACATGATAAAAACATTAAGGTGGAAGATGTAAGTTTAAATACTGCCTACTTTGGGATTTGTTTTATTTGCAGTGAGCTGAAACTATTTTGCTTTCCACTTGTTTTGTTTTTCCACTTGCTTAACTTTACAGATATTTAATATTTCCCCTGGGTGATGTCTTTCTGACTTTTCCTGCTGATCTCTCTCTTTTCCTCCTCCTCTCTGTATGTGTTGGCATTTATTTTGGCGTTTCCACTACATTTCAGAGGGAAACTGCACTTTTTATTCAACTACATTTATTTCACCACAGCTGTAGATTTGAGATTTTACAGCTACAACATTGCACATGGATTTAAAGGTCGAGCAAGTGATTCTGAAGTAAGATATTTGATTGATGAATCTCATTCCCAGGTCGGTCTGAGCCACCAAGCCAAATCATCGGTATTGGACAACCTGGAAATGAGACTCAACAATCAGCCAGGCCTGTCTTCTCCACCTTTGAAGCAGTTAAAAGATAACACTTTATATTAAGGTACCTGTAATAAGTGTTAGTGAATAGGTAATAAGTTCCTTATAAGATGCTTATTATCATGAATATATGTTAATAAGATTATATAAGTGTTAGTAATGGCATAATAAACATGTATAATATGTATAAGCTCTTATAAGACATGTTTATAGACTGTTTAAAAATGCTAATAAAAGTTTTATCAGTTTCTAGTAATTGTTTATAATACGCTTATAAACACACTGATTGAGTTGAACTAACTTACCTATTATGTCATTGTAAAAACTTTACTGAGCTTCTGTATGTGCTTTATTAAGATTTCTACATACTTTATTATGCATTTTTAACTATGCATTATCGGGGTACTGGATCTAAAGTGTGAACAATGCTTATTAAGGTTAATAAACTCTTTATGATGCACTTTTTAACACTTTTTCAACAGTGATTGTTTTAAAATTAGTATTATTTTCAGACTTTTTGCCTTGATTGGTCAGTGACAGCTGAAAACAGACAGGAACATTATTACAGTTATTAACAGTTCTGTGTGCCCTCCACATAAAATCTTAAAAAATATCAAACAAATCTGTACAATGCGTTATTTCATTAATTTACAAAGTATTCACCGAGGAATGTGCAACAGTACACAGTAATAGAATATTTAAAATATGCAAGATTGTAATCCAAAAAAAGATGTGATGCAATTTAACACACTTTAAACTGAAGTCGTGCCTGTTATTACAAACTGAGAGCAGGATCTGACAAACCATCCTGGACCTCTGAGCACAGGATCATGTGTTATGTCGCCCCTGGTGGCCGCGGAGCAGAAAGACACAGCTCAGAGGGGGTCAAACTGCTCGGTGGTTACAGGGAACATTTTTCTCTCCTCTGATGCTCCTCCTCTCTCCTCACCGTGCCAAGCGCTTCCGAAAGCTGCACCACCACTTTCTCTCACGACGAGAGGCTTTTTTCTGTGTCGGCGGAAAACAACATGGCAGACTGCACCGTCCAGCCCGACGGAAGAAACGGCGGGATTGTGGTAAACTAAATGAGAAAACACGACAAGTGCCGCATGGCGTCAGGAGAAAAGTTGTCCTATTCGTGGATGCACAGCAGGCTCGGCTACTGCTGCGCATTCACACAACTTTACGCACCGAGGCCACATGTGTCTCTCAGGGTGGTTTGGTAGCCTGCGACTTAGTGATAAAACCCGTGTACTTTTTCTAACTAAAGAAACTAATGTTTCTATCTTTCCTCTCAGATTAACGATGACTGGCCAGGCTACAGTTTAGACCTCTTCAGTTACCCAGCTCACTACTCCGGAGATTTAGACTGTGTCATCATTCCTCATGGCGTGATTATGGACAGGTACAACACCGAACTAACCCAAATCCCACGCAGTGTTTTGAGTTTTACAGATGTTCCTGCTGTGATTCCTCCGATGGTGCATTAAAGCAACGCGTGTCTCTTGTCAGATCTGAGGGATTTGGGGAAGATTCAGGGGATATCATCTGCCATAGACTGTTTTGTGGTGTGAAGCTGCTGGAAGTTACACAAAAAACCTTCAACAAAATGATTACTGAACAAAGAAACAAGAGAGAACAAGCAACAATAACTCATGAAAAGAGCATCATAAATCATTCTGAGAGTGCTGTGCTACAAACAACTCTTTAAGTAATCTAATTTTATCATTTACAGAAACTTTACTGTGCATCTAAAAGTTGATCTGCATCAAAATACACAGTGATTAACCATCATGGGATACATGTGCCAGAATATTTTTCAGTAAAGAGCAGTAGAGGTGGGCAATACGATATATTTCAATCAGATATCAAGTAATACCAGGTCCAGGATCAGGCCCTAGGATTGAGTATAAAGAACCCACCACTATATGCATAAAATCTGAGTTATAAAAGTTTATTTGTATGCAATCAGAACAGTGACGATAGATAACAACACTGCTTTTTAACTGTCAGGGTTTAAACAACGCAAAATGAACCACTGCCTCAAATCTTTGCATGTATCACAGCATCATGATACAGTGTTTCTGAGAGTCGATACAGTGTTTCTGAGAGTCGATACCGTGTTTCTGAGAGTCGATACAGTGTTTCTGAGAGTCGATACAGTGTTTCTGAGTCGATACAGTGTTTCTGAGAGTCGATACAGTGTTTCTGAGAGTCGATACAGTGTTTCTGAGAGTCGATACAGTGTACAGTGTTTCTGAGAGTCGATACAGTGTTTCTGAGAGTCGATACAGTGTTTTCTTACAGCCCTGCATACAACAGCAGCAGAGTTTCAGCACTAAGAAGAATATTCATGGACCCAGGATGTTATCTAACATGTGATGGATCTATAGTTTTTGGTATTGATTGTGTTGACGCTGGTATTGATACTAAAATCAAGACTTAATATCTGTATTTTGATCGATCCACCCACCCCAGTTGAAATGTCACATGTGACATTATCACTATGTGGCACATGTTTGAAAAATAACATTAAATCCAATCTAATCATCTTTTTTCTACTGTTATGAATTACATGATGAGCTCAAATGCTTCGCATGTAAAAAACAGAATATTGTTAGTTAATATTGCTCAGAATAAGGCCTGCAACTAATTATTACTTTCACTGTCCCTGAATTTATTTATCTCATTTTCTTGATTAATCGATTGTTTAGTCAGAATGTCAGAAATGCCACATCCCAAGGCGACATCTTCAGGTGCCTTGTTTGAGAATCTGAAACCAAAGTGTACTCATATTTACTATCATGTAACACAAAGAAAAATCATCAGATCTTCACATTTTAGAAGCTGGAAATCTGCAAATTTGTGCTCATGAAATTATGTGATTGTTAACAGTATGTAAAACAATGACAACATACATGTAACGTTCATATAATATTATTCTGTTGAAAGTTGAATGTTTCCCAGCTGTAGTACAGTAGTTCATGAGAAAAATGCAAAGATGTTCATGCTGAAATTGTTTAAAAGTTCCTTGATCTGCACCAAAAACTGTTCACTTGTTTTTTAGCCTGTGGCCTTCCATTATATCTCATTGGATTTTATCTAACCTACAAACTAGGCTCTGTTTGTTACAAACATGAATCGTCCACCGCTGTGAGCTTCAGTAATGTGAATTATCACACAACTTTTCTTCAGGAAGTTAAAGAGAAAGTTGTCACATCGTTCACAGGACAGAACGTCTGGCTCGAAACATCATGGATGACCTGGGCGACCACGACATCGTGGTGCTGTGCGTGCTGAAAGGAGGCTACCAGTTCTGTGCCGACCTGGTGGACCGGATCAAGGCTCTGAGCCGCAACTCCAACCGCACCATCCCCATGAGGGTCCACTTCATCCGTCTCAAGAGCTACCTGGTGAGTCTCCGCCCACTGCCGCACAGACAGACGCTTACAGTTTGTGTGTGAGAACGGAGAGGCTCTCTTCACGCTTAAGATTATCAGTTGTGACGGTTCTGAGTCCCATGACTCGGAGGATATGTGTGTTATGTTTTATGCAACATGATGACAGTGGTATCTTTGTGTAAATTTGCTTCGGACTTGCAGTTTCATGTGGTCACCAAGAAGTCCAGGCAAAGGAGACAAATACCACAGACTTTGAATTGATGATTACAAAATATTTCTGATAGTACTGCGCTATAAAATACACACTGACTGAGTGTTTGTAAAGGTCTAAGTGTCTTAATGTGATTTTTTGGGGGGGATTTTTTAAATTAATTCTCTTGAAAAGTTAAAAAAAAAATTAAAAGTTACATTTTGCATGAAATCTGTGTAATAAATTGTATCAATCCCCAAAAACTGCTGCAACAACTGATGTGATCATAATGGTATAAGCCCTTATACCTGCTAAACTTTCAAAATTTGAAAAGGCACCTGAAGAAAGCACAATGTTTATTAGAGATATACAAGCAGAAAACTTGCCAGTGCATCTCAAATTAATCTCCAGGCTCCCATCTTTCAGATGATGTATACCACCTCTATATGACATGTACTGTTGACAGGCTATGTACCCCTAAAGACCTGAATCAAAAATGGGCCTGTGGTGAGGACGGTTAAGCTGAAAGAGTTTAAACTGGAAATATACTCATGTTCAGGATGACATAATTTACACAGTTTTTTTAAAGAGATTTTAGAGCTTTTCTGTATTTTTATTTCCTCAGAATGACCAGTCTACAGAGGATCTTCACATACTTGGAGCAGAAGATTTGTCTTTTTTAGCTGGAAAGGTAATATTCTTCTTATCTGCACCTTTGAAAACAGCCTGACTTTTAATAAAGACCAGCATGTGCGTTCTGCGGAACATTATTATTACAATAAAACAAACTAACAAGTGACACGGAGATGGAGATGGAGGGGACTGATAGACGGCAGCCTCAAGAGGGCAGTCTTTCCTTTAATCTGCCATCTCCCCCTCCATCCTGAGGAAATGATTCAGTGCTTCCGTAAAGGAGATCGAAGATGGCAGTCTCTGACAAACCCAGCGTTGATCAGATACTGACGGTTATAACGTAATTGTCTAAAGGTTTCTCTCACTTTATCTCAGTGGAGAAAATCTGCGCAGATGGCAGGATAAAGTACCTGTGATCATATTAGATGAGGAGGATGACAGTGGTCTAGTTGTTACTCACTCTTCATTTACTTGTCTGATTATCATGTAATCAAAATCAGAACCTCTGGACTGTGTGTGTTTGTGTGTGTGGTGGCAAGTATTTATATTTAAGGAGCTGGATTCAGAGACTTTTTGGACTCTTGGCTTAAAACATGACTTAAAGGTCCAGTATGTAAGTTTTAGGATAATCAGAATCAGAATATGACAGGAATGGAATATAATATTCATAAGCATTGTGTATAGTACAAATGTATATTCACCTGGATATAAGACCTGCTATGTTTATGTTACCTTAGACTGATCCATTTAAATCCACAGAGGACGTGAGTCTTTGTCCGTGGAGTCTGTCATGTTTCTACAGTAGCACAGAACAAACAAACAAACCAAACACCGGCACCAGATAGTTGAGCAGTTTTCAGTTTGTTCCAGTCTCCAAGCTCACTCTTAGATGCAGCGGTCCTTTAAACAATTAATCATGTATTAAAATTACAATTGCACAATATGGATCAAAAAAACATATTGTGGTTATTTTGACAGATGATTGTGATTTGATTCACGATTAGTGGGAATGATTCATTTCCACTGAAAAAAAAAACTATTAAAATTATGATGATGTGTTTTGTTGGGGGTCTGTACCAAAATAAGATGCTCTCATCCATCTGGAGGACAAGATTTTTATGCCATCTCTGCAGCGCTGCAAAACTTGTAAACTTATTATAATGCTGACGTTTACATTTTAACATTAGATCTGATTTGGTTCTTGTTGTTGTTGTTGTTTTGATGAGGCGTTTCTTCAGCTGATGTAAACATTAAGAAACTCAGTCTGTGAGAGTGTGCATGTTTACAACTTGCTTGCTGAATGTGCATGTCAGCAAACTCATCCTTCTCTCTCCACACATCTGTGCGTGTGAGTGTGTGTGAGTGTGTGTGTGCACAGGGATGAATTACTCCAGTACTACAGGAGTCATAAGTCAGTGAGAGTATTCCTAGGTAATATAAATCAGCTGATCTGAACATTCACAGTCACACACACCCCTTAGCTGAGCACACTCTCTCACACACACACACACGCACACAGTAATATGCGCTGTATCCAGGCGTGGCATAAATGCCTGAAACATGAATAGGATATGAGGTAGTAAGCTTGAGTCATTGCTGGCTACTTTGCTCACAGTATTTTAAGTGTGCTTGTGAAATCCCTGAGCTCCCTGTGATGTACAACTAAATTTAGTCGCCTGTTTGTAGCAGAGTGCTGCGATGTTTTTCTGGAAGAAGTGAACTAATTGTGTGACAAGGAAAATATTACATAGTTTATGTTGTGCCTTCGCCTCCCTGTAGTGTGTCTGACAGACTGTAGCTTCCCCTTTCTGTGAAGGCTTTAATATATAGCTCATTCCTTTTATATTTCTCCAGGGTTTACTGCACTCTTAATAAATCTGTATGAATAATGAGGCCCAAACAAAGCATGACTGCGTGCTTGGCTGAGTCCTTTGTTTGAAAAGTAGAGTAAACTGCACGGCAGTTAAAGTTTTTTTTTTTTTTTTATCTTGACCTAGCTAAGTTGTACTGAAGCTTTAGATTGCGACTCTTAATATAAATAGTGGCCAGTTGTCTCCAGTCGATTAGACAAACATTTGCAGAATTTCAGCTATTTCAGTGTGACATTCAAAGGAGGACTGTAGGAGCATCGATTTCCAATCTGGGTGACATTTTCTGCTTTTTCACAGACGCTCATAGATGATATTTTACTTTTAGACAGAGGTGGCAAAAGTACACACATTGTTTACTCAAGTAGAAGTGCAGATACTGGTGTAAAAAAATGTCCTGATTCAACTGTTTTACTCAAGCAAACGTGAGAAAGTACAGGCTCTGAAATGTTCTCAAAGTATTAAACATTTCTACCAGCTGTTTCAAAGCTAACTGAATCTCACTTTTTCTCTGTGGTTGAGTTTACCTGTCGTTGTTTTCATGTTGTTACATCATTTACATTTTTGCCTTTTTACACTGTTTTCGTTTTGGTATGTATTTTACATGGTTCTTGTTACATGTCTTACCTTTTTCTCGTCTTGTTACATTGTTGTCACCTTGTTACTTTTTTACCTTGTTCTTGTGACATCATTCACATCATTTTTGTCTTGATCTGTCGCTCTTGTCTTAGTACATTTCTTACGTCATTCTCATCTTGTTACTTTTTTTTTTTACGTGTTTTTGTCTTGTTATGTACTTGTTACGTCCTTTACCTTGTCTTTGTCTTGTCACATCGTTTTGATCTTGTTATGTCTTTTACGTTCTCGTTTTGTTACATTGTTTACAACATCATTTACATCCTTTCATCATCATTTTTTGTCTTGCTTTGTGCTTAACCTGGTTGTCGTCTTGATGTGTCCTTTTCATCATTACATCTTTAATGTTGCTTTTGTCATGTTATGTGTTTTGCCTCGTTCATTTACGTTGTTTTCCTCTTGTGATAACTTGTGTGATATGCACTGATGGATGTTATTGTTATCAAGTGTTATTGTCCATCCATTTAGGTTGATGATGGGCAGTGATGCAAAATAAAAATAATTATTCCACTCATTTGCATCAAAACTAACTGAAAACTCAAAGTATGTCTACTATGTTACTTTCCGCCTCTGCCTTTAGATGCATTCTTCATTTAGTTTTCTGTTGATGTACAAAAAACATGCAGTATAGGTTAACCTGTGCTCAAAAATGCTTTATCACTTCAAGATTTCAATTCTTTGCCCTTATCTGTGCAGTTGCTATCTTGCAGGGTGTGTGAGGTTGATCAGAGGATGCAGCAGTTTATTATCTGTTCCTAACCCAGAATAACTGTTTTGCTTTCCTCCCTCTCTTCCTCTCTCTCCAACATGCCTCCATAAGAACGTACTGATTGTGGAGGTGAGTCAACCATGTTTCTGCTTCTCTGTTTTTCCTTTTCACCAAATGGGCTTATCGTATTTCTTGCCGTGTTTTGGTTATCCAGGTCGAGAGCAGCCATTTAAAGTTTTTTTTTTTTCTTTTCTGCAGGACCTTAGTCCAGCGTGAGGAAACTTTTTAATTGGCTGACCTATATTTAAGAAATAAGAGCTGTTTTTTCCAACATGATCACAAACTTTCTCTTGTTAGCACAGTAATTGAGTCCTATATTGGGAGTAGGTGCACCAGGGAAGAAATGACATTTATAGGAAAGAAATCAATGTGGTCATTCAGTCATGGTTATTTACTGTATGTAGACATCACAGGATTAAACATTTTGAAACAACAGTCATTAGTTAGTGCTCAAATATTTGTGGATATGCCCTTGCAGTCATCATTGACTAATGATGTGACTAATGGAAATGTCTTTATTATAGAATTTCGAATGACTCAATGACTGATATAACCTGTTTAAAGCTGCTCTGGTCATTATTTTTAAATGGATGAAATTGCCAGGTACAATGTGAAAGGGGTTGCTCAGAATGAAGAACCCATAGAGATTCCCAGTTCCCCACAGCCGTAAGGAGCATTTTGCATCTTTCAGCTGTTTGGATTGGTGTTGCGGTGCAATGATTTATTGTTTTGCTTTGGCCTCGCCACTCTTGTCCATGTTGTTTTTGGCCACAGAAAGCTGCTATTTTCCACAAAAAAGCTAACCGCTGAACTCTACCCGCTCAGAACCGAACAGTACACAGACAAATTAGCAACTAGCTAGCTGGTTGAAGCATTTAACAGCTAAAGAATCAGATATTTTCCTCAAGAGACCAAAACTGATCTAAAAGAGAGTAAATACTGGACTTGCATTCATCAGGTGACTGAGACACTACTCTGAATAAAAGCTTAAGTTGCTAAACTGTGTGCTAACAAGTTAGCCAAATGCTGTTGGGTGAAGTTAGCTTTCATGGCTTTCTGACAGAAAGCCCTTCTTGGTTAGGTTTAGGTATAAAAATGTTATCTTTACAGCTTGCTTTACTACCTCCAAGTGGCCAAAAAAATCAGATTTAGACAGTACTTTAGATAATGTAATTCAATCATTTTTTAATGTACTTGTACTAAAATCTAATTATGTTGAAATGTTTTATTTAAGTATTATTCTTATTGACAGTTGGATGAGTAAGGACCACACGTTGTAATCGTGATGATATGCGGTCTGATTTTTTCTAAAAGTCTCTTTTTCCCCACAGGACAGTGCTTTCTTATAAAAAAAAGTCCTCACTGTGTTTCAGAGTGACAAACTGCAGGGCAGAGTTGATTTCTACTGATATGGTTACAATCAGGATGACTAACTGGCTCCCGAATGGTGGCCATATGTGAGTCATAGCAAGTTTATTTGTGTAGTGGCTTTCGAACGCAGGCAGCTTAAAAAGTGCTTTACATAGGCAAAGAAACACATTAGAGCAACATTTGAAAACAAAATGAAATGCAAAACACAAAGCTAAATGCTAAATATGTCCTTCTTTTGTTCTGTTGAAATTTTTTTGCTACCTACAGTGGCACTAATACGCCATTTTCCATGAGTAACAGGAACCTCCAGCGCTCGCTCCACCTGAATTACCCTCTTTTCATATCCTGTCACAAATGAAAAATGTTTAGCGCGAGCGTGTGAGGACCATCCATTCTGTTTGAAGGACATGTTGACCCACATATATGACAAAGCCAACTTCTGTGGCTTCATTCCACCACTACTTTCACCTCTTCCTAAGAAGTACAAGAGGACAGAGGCAGGCTTCCTGTAAAACATCACATGTTGGTTTTTAATTCCCCTTTTCAGTCAAGTAATTTTTAGAGACCACTCATATACGGTTATGTAACGCAAGAACTGTGTGACCAACTTCTTCCTTTTCACTTGTGCTCTTAAGTGTGTGAGATGAATCTGTTTTTGGTCTGCATTTCTGCAGTCTCTCTTATCCTCAATCCAGTTTTTTGTGTCTTTCCCCTTACAGGCCATTGTAGGCACCGGAAAGACAATGAAGACTCTCCTGAAGCATGTTGAAGCCTTCAGGCCCAAAATGATCAAAGTGGCAGGGTAGGTTATGGCTGTGAAGACCTCAAAACAAAACCAGCCCACGTGTCCTGCTTTATGAATCATTCAGTTTCCAGTCTAGACCGAAAGAGAATGACAAGGAAAGAAAAAAAAACGACTGTTTTTAAAATGAATATGTGTTAAAAGGGATATCTGATAATGTCTGCTTTTATTTCCCTCAGACTGCTGGTGAAGAGAGTGCCACATAATTCAACATGTCTTCCTGATTGTATGTACCTGACCAACCCTTTTATCTGTTTATGAGTCAGTGGCTCATTCACAGTTAAAACAAATGTCGCAGCTTGTTAGTCAGTGAGTCAGTGGACTCTGGAAATACTCGCTATTAAGGATCCTCTTTATCTTTGATTGCAGATGTTGGCTTTGAGATACCCGATCGGTTTGTGGTCGGCTATGCCTTAGACTACAATGAGTATTTCAGAGACCTAAATGTAAGTCACTGACTTATTTATTCTACAACAGTAAGTCTGTCAGAGAGATGGTTTGGATTATTTGAAGTAGGGTGTCTGAGTTTCTTATTCTGGTGGTTGACACGCCCCCAGTTTAGGGAAGCAGCCACGTGAAATACATATAACACATAAAAAAATGTATATCAGTTTCAGTGTATTTCATATTTAGAATATTTTTACCACTCTTCCTCGTCATCAGACGGCCTTGTCCGAGGGGGAACCGCCATTATATAATCCGAATATTGCTCTCTCTCACTCATTGTCAAAAACAATAATTTTACCTTGAAGAACACAGGAGTTGCTGGTCTTCTGCTGCCTCGGTCTGTGAGTTTGTTTGTGTTATTGTGAGACTCTGGTTAATCTGAACTCGCCATTTAAAACACCAGAGTCACACAACAACACAAACGCACTCCTGTGTTCTGCGAGATAAAATGACCGATTTTGCCAGTGGAGTTTGGTTGATTGTGACATTTGGCTTTTATAATATCTGCTTCCTGTAAAAAAAAAGGCAGTCTTACGGCAGGGCGACAGTTTCTAAATACAGCGTACACTTTAACTGATCTGGATTTTTTAAGGTTGACCCGTTTTGAGTGGCTAAAATACGTTTTCCTGCTCATCCTGTCCACAGCAGTTCATTGTTTAGCTTCCTATACTGATACTCCTGCTGTTTCTTTACATTTGAGTTGTGTAAAACACACAGACTATGGATGAGTGCCTCATACAACCCCACTTTTAGTAATGTGAACTATCCCTTTAACAGCTCATAATGAGAATCTTGTAACACTGACCATCATACATACATCAGATAAAGTGTCCTTGTATTGAATGTCTAGTTCTGCCTTCTGATTGTTGTTTTTCCTCCTTTTTTTTTAGCATATCTGTGTGATCAGTGAAAGCGGGAAGATGAAATACAAGATCTAAAAAAAAAATTAAAAAAAAGGAGGCGACTGTCACACAGATGTCATCTAACAGCAAGCCTGAACATTTTCCCGGAGATGCCATTCATTTACAGCTGCTATCGTGACATTTGATCTAGAGCATCCCTGTTTTGTTGAAACATTCCTCCTGTGAAACGTTTATCTGTTTTTAACAATAGACACTGACATCTAACTGGTACATTTCAGCAGAACTAGCACATGCTTTCCCATGTTTTAAACCCTTATCCTTAATGTTTACAGAAATTATTCACATGGAAAATGTTTAATAGCACCGTTTGCCTTTGTTAGTTTGACTAACACAAATGCCATCTCTTCCTCTTGTATGCAATGTAAAGAACTTGATAATAATGACCTGTATAATGTGATTTTTTTTAAGTCAGTGTGTGATGAGGTAGCAAAGGAAAGGGAAGTGTTTTTATTAGGAACGTAGTAATAGAAGTTTACATTTCTTCACTTGTTCATTGCCTTTTTAAAGTTTATTAGCTAGTTCTCCTGCTGTCGCCTTTAATACTCAGGGGCAGAGTAGTTCTATAAACACTAAGTGTGCTAACTACCTCTTTGTGTTTTTCAGTATTTGAGGTGTAGTGGGATACTTTTGTCAGTCATGTATTTTCTTTCATGATTTAACATATGAGTAAAGTATTTTTCACTTTTATGTATTCTGTATCCACACGTCCTCTGTTGATTTTTTTGTTTTTGCAGAAGTTGATAAAAATCGGTTACAGTGGTGTCTTGTTTCAACGTTATTATAGCTTAACTAAAATAAAACTAAACATTTAGGAAAAAACGAAAATGAACTGAGACAAGACTGCATATGTTTAAGATAGGAATCTACATGACTGTGAGTCCTTTGCCTTCACAGTGTGTTGCTTTTGTATTGTAATACCTGCTCTGAACTTTCTGCATTTCCCTTTGACAAATAGACTACCTCAATATTATGAAAAAAACTAATACTGAAACTAATTAAACTAAAACTAAACATTTTTAAACAATAAAAATTGAACTGAAAAAGGCAAACCCACTCTAGAAACCAACTGAAACTAAACTGAACTGAAAACAAAAATGTAAAACTATCATAACCCTGTCTTGGTTGAGGTTATAAAATGAAAAAAGAAAGAAAAAGGAAAACAATGCATACCTCACATGTTTTTTTAGGCTGGTGATGTACACAAGAGGGCTTTGAGTCATGGAAACATCATGTTGAATGATGTGTTTTAATCATTTCTATTTATATAATCCTGACATTGTTTATGGAATTAAGCTGCTGAGATGTTGTACGTACTATTGGAAATAATATTACAAAAAATTGACTCCTTCAAACACTTTTCAATTTCCAAAACTCCTAAACTTTTTTGCTAACTGGTGTATGATTGTATTTTTCTGGTTTTCTAACCGGCCAAATCCGCCTCCTGGAACATCAGGCTACCATTGGTTAGTTTAAAAAAAAAAGGTAAACTGCAAATGAACAACAATAGAGCGACCGTTGTGTTGAGCCGCTGTGCTCTGTGCACACACCTGACATATGACTCCCGGTCTTTAAACTGGAACACAAAGTGCCATAAAGACAAAAAAACGTTTTTTCCTTGGTACAGAGCTCTGCTGGGGATTACTGTAAACTGACTCTCTGACCTTTTAACGGAATTTGGCTCCAAGAATTAATGACTGGATGAAGTACTCCAATAGAATTATCACTGTAGTAGGTTTTAGTCAGTACTTTTTGCCAGTAGTGGAAGAAGTATTCAGATCGTTTACTTAAGTAAAAGTAGCAATACCACACTATAAAAATACTCCATTACAAATTAAAGCAGTGCTGGAAAGTAACTAAGTATGTGTTCTCAAGTACTGTACTTAAGTACAATTTTGAGTTGTGTACTTGAGTATTTTCCTTTTATGCTACTTTATACTTCTACTCCACTACATTTTGGGGAGAAATATTGTTCTTTTCACTTCATAATCATTATTTAAGGGCTATAATTACTCATTACTTTTCACATTAATGAATTAATCAATTAATATGAACTACTTTTTATCATGTCAGGTAGTTACATTTTTAGAAATACATATTTTTCTTTTATAAACCAGACATATGTTTTATACATGAAATCTGAACCTGCAAAAAACAGCAATTACAGCTGTCAAATAAATGTAACAGAGAAGAAATTACATTTTTCTCTGACATTTAGTAAATATTAAGTAGTTAAAATTAAATCACTCTTATTAAGTATCTCAAAGTTGGTACTTGGTTAAATGTACTACCTCACAGAGATGTTGTGTCTGTAGGCTAACATTTACATGTTATTTTCTGAGGTTTACAGCCACAGTGGAGCCACTGGAAGTAGAACTGGCTGGACAGGACAGCTTTGTGAAAGTCTCCTCCCTAACTGACCTCTGCAACAAAAGCTGCCAATCCCAAGAACAGGTGGTCCCTTATGTCTGAGGGGAATAAAAGGGACATTTGTCAGGGCCCTGAGAATCTCTGCTTTTATTTTAGTCTACAGCTACAATCTGTTTAAGATTGTGTGTAGTAGGAAAGGACTGTTAGTGTTAAGTATTCAATTTGAATAATCTGCTTTGGAGAGTAGGGTAGACTGGGAATGGTTGCAACAGGGGACGACTGCAACAAATATTATTTCTCCAATCAGCATTATGCTGGAGTAATGTTACTCGTACTGCACATGCTCAGTTAGAGCCAGTTGGACCTTTTCCAGCAAAACCGAAGATGCATTCAACATCTGCTGCTGCGTTTATTGAAAAAAAATGTTTTGGAAGTATGAATAGAATTTTTTCATGAGATGTATTTTTGTCACACTGTCCTGTGTGAATGAATCAAAAGTTGCTGTATTTGAATCGTTGTTTTGTTGACTTGTGACATGGTTAGCATGTGGGTCAGTTTGTTTAGGTAGAACATGAGGTTTTGTCATGGCAGATTTGGAGGGGACAGTTGCAGTAAGTTGTTACAACCATCCCTAAGCTAAGCAGCCATGTCAAAACAGTATTTTTCAGCATGTACTATTCATTGCTGCACCGTTATCAGTTAAATACATGTTTAAGAAAAGTTTGTTGCATTGCAAATTGTTACATTCTTCCTTTTTCACAATGAAATATAGAGAGACTGAATGGCATCTCTAACATCTGTACATTAACTCAAGGTAGTCTGATCTTCTATGCATAAATAAACAAAACTCAAAATTTATTTCATTAATATTGCTAAATAAACAAAAGAGTGCTGGAGAGAAGATGTATGTTTGTAGGCAAGTTTGCAAGTTACTATTTGCTCTGGTTCCCTCCACAAAAAGCCAATGAGATTTTACAATTGGATTTTGGATTAGTGCAGAAAACAAACTCTGTGACAAAAAAAGTTTGATACTTACATGTTTTGTTCAGCAAGATAATCGTCACAAATTAACACCACTTTCCTGATCTTTCTAAGCATAAATACAATCGCCAGAAGTAAGTGACTAGTGTTTGGTATGATGATTTAATGTCTGTGACAACCACTGTAGTCTCATGTTAGCAACCTTTAAAGACTCAGAAAATTTGCTTATGTATTTATGTGGGAGAACCAAACACAAACCTCTCTTAGGCCTGTGTTAACCACTGACCACCTGACTAAAGGCAAATAACTAAACCTGTTCAAAAGAAAATTTGACTTTGAGATGAGGGAATCAGAAGTGCTAAAATGCTACGTGTTTTAGGACTGATTTCTGCAGCACTCTTTACTATAATTAGTAATAGTGAAATTTCATGTATTTTTTAAATGTTGCAACTGACCCCAAACCTGGGGACGGTCGCAACATCTGACTTCTTCAATTCAAACACATATTGCAAACAATATATAATCTATACATGGCATGGGTAATTACGTGGAGAAATGTAATTTTAATATATAAAGATTTGGCATGTCTTGTTTAAAAAGTCCCTAAGTAACAGAGAAATGCAAAAAATGTCACAACCGTCCCCTGTCTCCCCTATACAATGGCAGCACGATGAGAGCAAAGATTATATGCCGTTTGGTATGTGTGAATTCACATTCCTCATCCACTCACTGCCATCCACATGCCAGCCCTGCTCGACCTCACTTTGAACCAGGAGGACATGTGACTCCTCGTTCAGCCTTGATTTCTTTTCTTTTTTTTTAATGAAACGAAAGCGAGTAGGGTTTTGAAAAATTATTACACGCGAACGTCTCACACAGCGTGTCTGTTTCTACTTTGTTCTCCTGGGACAGTGTCTGTGCCTTCAACTGGCTAAACTCCGTTGGAACGGTTAGAAAACACCACCTTTTTAACAGTGCAGCGGCGACTTTTTGTAAACTCGCCCCTGATTGGTCCGCTCAAATACAACGCCGCCTGTGATTGGCCGAGTGTCCTGTTGACCGAAGGTGGACTCCCAGAGAGTCGGGAACGCTGGAAGCAAAAAATTCCAGCTACAAAACTACACCATGCGCCTCCCCTGAGTGGGTTTGGAGTAATCACCGGGAAGCCGTTTGTACTCAGACTATATTAAATTATGACAACGCCTGACCATCTTGGAGCTCCCACGCTATGTTTTTACTTCGTCTATTCGCTTTTATGGACAACCGCCGCCGCTGTTGGCCGCCTGTAATGACTCTTCACAACTACACAGGTAACTTTGTTTTAACTCCAGCCGTTAGCATGGATGCTAACCGCAGCGCTAGCAGCCTGTTGCCGCAGTTGGTTTGGTTGTTGCTTTTGCCCACTTTACACATTTTACAGGTAGTGTTCACTGAATGTGTCACTTGTAAAGTGGACACGGCGTCTCATATCTTCATTTTGACTGTTTTGTGATGATGTTTTGTTAAAAGTAACAAAAGAAAAGCTACTTTTGTTAGTCGCTCGAGAACAACAGCTCGGCACGCTCTGTTCGAGGTGACCATCGATCTCACACACGAGAAATTCAAATTCACAGACTTTAAATCACTAAAGCGTTGGTGTTATCATCGAAATACAAACAATATAATGTCCATAAGTGATTCATGCTTTATAATCCCGGTTCTATATCTGGGATGCAACTTAATTTCAATCGTGACGGACCTTTATTTCGGTCTGCCTCTCGTCTGTAGTCCACTTGTTGCTGGCCATTCATTATGCAGTGTTGACTATCCACGTTGTTGATGACAACAAGCCCACATAGTTGTTGCGTGAATAATGCGTCGATGATGTGGTTTGTCACATCATCGCTTCTCTTTAGCATGTCCGCAAAACTTAAGGTGATACTCGATTATATGTACATTGTGCATGGAGTACTTTCGGAACAGATGGTGGCTTTATAAAAGGGACAGGTCATCCCCAAAATCAAAATCACACAGTTTACATGTATGGCCTGTGGGGCTATGTATCAGTCTAGATAGTTTTGATGGGAGTTACTGAGTTTTGGAGATATTGGCCGTAGATGTTTCTGCCCTATCTTAAATATAATGTGAGCAGATGGCACTCTGTGATACTCAAAGCCCAAAAAAAACCCCAAAACCTTTTAAAAGATGACCCAGTTACTCAAGATCATCCACCGACCTTTTTGTGAGTAGTTGTATATAGGAAATACTTTCTTTGTACCACAGAAAGAAATTAGTTACCTTTTCAAATGTGTTTTGTTGGTACTTTGGGTTTGGGCTGCAACTAATGATCATTTTTTATTAGGAATTAATTTTCTCATTTGATTAGTTGTTTTTTTTCCCATAAAATGTCAGAGTATGGTGCAAAAAAAAAAAACAGTTATTGTTTCCCAAAGCCCCAAATGATTCCCTCACACCCCAAATATATTTAGTTTACTGTCACAAATCACTTTAAAAAAAACTGAAAAGATTCACATTTGAGAAGCAGAAAATTTTGACATTTTTTCTTTAAAAAATGACTTTAAACAATTATCAAAATAGTTGGCAATTATTTTAATATTTGGCAAGTAATTGTTGCAGCTCTACTTTGGTGTACCGCGAGCTGAGAGCCATATACTTTAAGATTTTTCGAGAGAAGTAAGACATCTCTATGGCTTGACAACTCACATCAGAACAGTTTAGATGGATAAATAGCACACAAAGTCAGAAGAAAAATGTGTTTTTAGTTTTAAGCAGATTTTCTCATTAACTAGTTTGTGCTCACATCTTATCATACAGTGTTGGATATTTATCACTCAAAGTCAGGCTGTTTCCCAGCATTTCAGTGCAAAGCTTTATAGTCAAGACACACAAACATCAGGTTGAAAATAGCACTATTTTAGGACCTGTTGCATAATGTTGATTGTCTAAAATTAAGCAGGGATGGTGTACTATTACATGTGTTAAACAGTTACGGTGTGTTTCATGTTGTTTTACAGACTCTACAACAGACAGTGCCGTATCTGAGCTGTTCATTTAAAAAATTTGCCCATAATTCAACGAGCCAAATGCAGCAATAACACATCTCTTTCCCCTCTCATTTATAACAGATGGACTGAGAAATCAAGCAAGAATGGAGGTGTAAAATTGGACACAGTGGAACATATTTTCCTGCTTCCTCGCTGGAGCTACCTTTTCGATGTCGGCATTCACGGATAATAGGATTTTAAAGTTTCAAGCTGAATGATGGCATCACGTTGGGTTCATGAAGATGATGAGAGACAACAAGCAAGATCTTCTTTCTGTGAGGTAAACAAAATACAGCAACTTAAATCCCAGACTTTGTACGTTATTTGTAAAATGGCAAATGAAAATTGTCAAATGGTGATCATGAAAGTGATTGTTGGGGGCAACTGACTCTCTGGTTTCAGCATCTGACTTCTCTGTTTGGTGTTAGTGGGGGGAGTAATGTGTTTGACACTTTGGCCCAGCTGTTTGTGCTTGTGACAGCTCCTGTTGGATTGTTTTCCTCTTTATCTTACTAATGCTTAATGATTTTGGTTCTTTTTGTATTTATAGCTGTCAGATTTACGTCAGAAGTTTGTCTGTGCTTCCTATTTTTTTTCCTTGGGTTGATCACTGTAGACGAAGAGCGCAAAAGACAGATTTCAGTTGCGAAACAGCGTGATATTTTAATCAAACTCATCACCACTGAAGGAAGTGGGAGGAGACAATGGCATTGAAGCAGTTTATGTGAGACCCATCTTTCAGATTTTTAAGCTGTGACCCCTGTAATACCAGACAGGACACCATCTGCTCCTCTGAAAGCTTGTTGCTTGAATGAAGACCTTTATGGTAAACTAGGTAGCAACCTCATACACTTTGAAATGGAAGGGCATCTATTTATAGAATCTATAGTTTTCTTTCACTCCCTCCATTATCTTTAATCTAATATTCAGCTCTCCACTTGAGCCTTCCTCCTTTTATGGGAATAGTCTGTTAATGAGGTATGTAAAGCTCCTTATCTTGTTACTTCTAACAGACTAGATGTGCTGAATTTGATTTTAGATCACCGAACAGAGCAAAGGATATCTTTGTACACAACAAGATATGAAATCAATTAGCAAGAAATAGACTTTGTCTTATTAGGTTTGTTTTTAATTTAGGTACTGTATATTCATGATTTTCCTCTATAGCCCTGAAAATACATTGTTGCTGTGTAAACACAGTTAGATCTCATTCAGAAGTCATACTGCAGAGATGGCTCGTGTTGTATCCTTGTCTTCTTCACCATCACAGCTTAAAAAAAGAAACTCAGATGATGTGCTTTCCTCTGTTATTATGACCATCTGGATACAGCCTCTTAACATTTAAATGAGTTGAATGAATGAATCTAATGGCATCTGACAATCCTGATGCAGAAAGTGTGTTCATATGCCTAGAAAATGACTCCAGGCAATATACAGGTGTCAGTATTTATTTAGGAAAAGTGTTGTTAAATAACATGACAGAAAATAAAAATTTGAATAAAGTTTTAACTCGTTGCATTTTAAAAATGTTCTGGATAACACATAAGACACATGTTTTAGATGTTCTTTTTTAAAAGTGTATAGTGTGAGGAAAAACCTCAGCACAGTGCAGTCAGTGCAGTGGAAATCCTTCTTTTAGCAGTCCTTCTAATAAGGCTACCACACAAACCAATTCATGTGCTAATTTTGAGCCGGAAACCCCCTGGAGTCTTTGGGAGTTTCTGGAAATGATGACACTGTGGATTTAATGACTGAAGAAGTTTTGTCAGTGGATGCTTTTTAATCACCTTTTGAATGTGTCTTTGCAAAAAAAAAAAAAAGAAGAAGAAAAGAAATAAAAATTTGCGATTGCCTCAGTTGACGGAGTTTAGTCAAAAGGTGTTGATGATAGATGGGTGTGCCTTTGTTTTCATTCGGAGAAAGCTTGGCCTTGTTGCTGTCGGACTTGTGGTGGATTAAAGACAAAAAAATAATAACCATACTGTTTCACTGTGCTGTATCACAGAAATTATTTACTGATATTTTTAAAATACGTCTTATATTTTTCTGAGAAAGATATTTGACTTTGAAAATATGACAGTTTTTCCCTGGTGTCTCCCCGTGAGAGCTACTTTCATGCTTGTAAGTCAACACAGCCATCCCTCTCTTATAATACTGTAGTAATCATGCAGTGTTTTATCTTCTTTTGGCATTTTAACAACCATTATGACCATTGTCCTGGGAGATATGTGCTTGTATTTATTCTTCTGGCATCTACTGGATAAGAAAAATAAGTTACTTATTTAGTTAGTTATTTAAATCAAGATTTTTATCTTTGGCTTTTGCTGGTGGTTTGATTTTTTTTTTCTTCTTTACACTGGAGTGTTTGTCTGCTCTATCAGCTGAATAGTGCATGGTATCCAAACATTGCAGCTGAATTCAAATAGCAGACAGAGTTGACTTAATGTCTCTTCATTCCTCTGGTCAAACATTGAGTTTTCAGTACAGAGATTTGTTGTGTCTGCTGTTGTGTGATATGCCTGTGGCAGGATGCTCTCGGATCTTTCTTTCTCTATTAAACTACCTCATAATATGCATTTGTGTTTCCTATATGATGAGTAGACTCGTAGCTTTTTTCATGATTTATAATATTTACATCAGCTTGTTATGCTGCAGTAGGATGACAGAAATGAGAGTGGAGAGAAATGAATTACTGTTTTTGATGATAAAGCAGGACCCATATTTAGCACCGTACAGGGCTGTTGACAAACAGACCCCCCTGTCCCTACAATCTTGGCCTCATTAAAGCTCAGTGTTTATCTCATTTAGGCTGGCTGCCTTTTACAGAACCCCCTGCACAGGCATCGCATGGCTAACTGATGGCAATCGGAAGGGAAAATTGACCTTCAATTGGATAGAAGAAGTCTGTTACTTCCTGTGGCCCTATGGTTGTGTCTTCAATGTCTCAGAGGAAAACATAAAAGATGGGCTATGTGATTAAGTTTTTTCCTCATTGCACTGTTTCTCTGCATTAATAACATCCTTATCATCTTAAGTGTGAGTTTCAGAACCAAGTGTTCAATGCACAGCCTTGGCGAAGCTTTGTGAGAGAAATGACCAAACAGATGTGTTTCTGAAATCTCTCTCTCATCAGGAAACCAAGGGCATCAGTAATTTCATCCCACAAATGAGAGTGGGATGTGTAAGAAGTCTGGTCTTATGGCTAAAGGATGTTTTAGACAGTTGTCACTACAGGGTTACTTTTCTCTGAGAGGGCACAGTTGTCAGCCTGTTTGTTTTTTATTTATTTTTATTCTGCATTTATACTTACACAAGATGCACATCCTTAATTCATTCAGTGTTACTATTTCCTGCAGATGCAGTGTGACATCCATATGTTTTACTCAGTAGCTTCTGAGTTGATTCTTTTCCTGAGGGCATTCCCAGAAAGTGTGGGAATGCATTTTTTGTGCGTGTTCACATTAAGAGTAATTAGATTATCTGTTTATGTGTTGGACCACAATTTTACTTTCAGTATTTGCCTATGACAGACCTTTTTTGGATGGGTAGATTCTTTGTCCAATTCAATTCCACCAGAAAGTCATCCAGAGAATGAAACTGTCACAGAGCTGTTTGTCTGACACATTATAAAGGCACATTGTAAGCATCACAAAAGTAATATTTCTGTGCTAATACTGATCTAATACTGTATTAGATTTAAAAATGAAATGCTGTGAAAATTTAATACCGCAGTTATAGTGGCCAAACTATTATGATTATCAGTGTTATCCTGGTATTGTTGGAATTTACTGAAAATGTTCCAAAAGTACTGACACACACTGAAATCATTTCACCAAGTTTTATATTGAAAACCTCTGAATGATTTGGAAAGGCACAACTTTCTTTGTGATTTCAATGTTTTCATTGATGCAGGATATTCCCACTGTAATGTTAATTTTCAGCATTGATTGTGACTGTTTGAACTTTGTGTTTCATTGTGAAATCAGGAATTGTTTCATCAGGGGCTAGCAACTAAACTTAAGTATTTTTATGAAACTGCCTAAATTGCGTCAATACTATTGAGTATCCTGGTATCAAGCTAAGGAGTCAGTATTGTATGGAACATTTTTGAACAATATCCAGCCCTGATTTCATCCCTGATCAGATTGCATCATATTGGGCAGGTGTTCATACTATTGTGTTCATGCTCTGTAGTTTTTGAGGTGTACTGCATGCAACAACATGTATGAAACACAAATTATGTCACTTTTAGTACACAAATGATTATTTCCCAACTCTGACATTGGTGAAATACATGTCATACTCCCCACTTTTACAGAGCTACCATGGAAGTTTAAGTCATGTTATGCTTGAAGAATTTTAATGAAAAGGCCACAGTCTCCACAGGACTATACTGTGTCCCATCTGTATGTTACAACTAGAAGTCTGGCACGCACAAAGCGCACCACGTGTCTACATAGGCTGAGTAATGATGCCCCTAACCTTGTCTTGCACTGTAAGCCTGGAACGCCCAGAGCTCACCAGTGGCCCTCTGTATCATTATCTTGGGCTTTTCACAGTTAAGTGCTTGGTTTGAACGGGATGTGGTGTAGAATGTAGCAGCACACAGAGAACTAGGCTTCTTCACATTTTAAGGTGGTGTACTTGTCTGATGTTTTTAGGGCTGATGTCATGATGTCATGTGGTGCTTGTAATGTGTCATTTGGTGATGTCAGCACAGCAGAGGTTTTTTAAACATACTGGACATGCAGGTTGGTTTCACAATATTTGTAAAAAAAAAATGAACAAGGTGGAAATTCCAGTTTCTTTTTTAGTGTGCACATAGCCTCTAGACATCAACATTTGTGGTGTGTAAACAGCTGTGCACGTACAGTGTTTCCCCTCAAATGTCTGATGTTAGTGGGAGGTATTGGTCGGCCTGCCCTCTAATCTCTGTGGTGGGGGAACCACAGATGTAGTCACTTTACAGTCTCTCAGAAAATGACCACATGTACTCTGGATTTAACATGTCACTTAATATTATGGGACAACAGCATACCATTTGTCAAACAAGAATAGATTTTGATAAGCTTCGATCTAAGTGGATCTGTGAGCTCATTGTAAAATGCATGTAAGAAAATTTCTCACAAAATTGTCTGTAGGTTACCATCGCAGGCATATCAGTACTGTTGTTTGGTAGTCATGCATGTAGAAGAGCGGAAATTCAATAAAAACAACAGCCTTCAAGTTATACTGATGCCATTATGTATTCATTCATTATTTAGGAGATGTGTTTATAGGATAAGGCTCAACAGATTCCAGGAAAAGACCAAAACCAACAGTCATGGCCTGGATTATATCACCAAATGTACATGGACAGCTGTGGACACCATGGAGGGTACCACTTTCCACTCAGGTCCACTTGGGGGATGCGTTCCACACATGGGCAGTAGATTGGTGTCTACAGGATCAGTGTAGTGAATGCATGGATAAGTCGAAATAAGGGCGTATTCAGACAGGAAAAAAAATGCAAAAAGCTAAAACATAATAATAGATTTTACTTCTAAGATCCTTTCAAGACGCCCGAGAGCAATATAATAGACAAGAAAGTCAAACCATAGTAAAGAAAATGATACAATAATGAAACGTAAACTTTTGTGAGAAATGCACGCAAATGGTGATACCAAGAACCTTCCCTTGGTTTGTGTCCATTTGTTTGAGAGAGAAATGTGGGTTTATGCTTTCCACATCCATGATTGTATGAAGGTCTCCTGGGGTCTGTGTGACATAAATTTGGGGGGTCTGCAGTTATCTGTTTATGCATCTTTACTATAACAGAACCCAGAGAGAGAGATTGCAGCTGTGATTGTGCCAGGTAGAGACTGAATGAGGTGAGGGAGCACTGGTAGCAAGACCCACCTTATTTCCTGATTTTTTTTTTTTTTTTTTTTTTTTCCTCGGCAGTTATGTTCTAAGCACAAATGAACACCCCCACACCGCTACATAACTCTGTGGCTAATTGCCTCGACGCCTGATTCTTTCTGAATATGGCCTTAGTTTTCTTAATCTGTCTGTCACTCTCAGCCTTAAGCCCATTCATTTATACTGAAATGTAAATCCCTAAAAACTGGTCATGAATATACACTTTCACTGTTAAAAAATGGCTCAATAATATCCTAAAACATCTGGACACTCAATTTTGTAGTAAATGTCACTCAAACATAAGTAAATAGTTTGTTTCCATTGTTGGGGGCTACTTTCAGCTGCAGATTTATTCACATTTAGTTTTCTAGTGAATTTGTATTGCAGCAAGACAGTGCAAGTAGATCGCCTCATTAAACAAACAGTGCCCATGTCCATCATAATAAAGAAACATCTCAACCAGTCATTAATGAGTTTAATAGGTTTTGGTCAAAAATAGATGTCTATGGCATAGAGGAATACATCAAGGCATATCAGGCTTTTGATACACAGGCAGTACTTGTTTGAATGATCAATTCATTCTCGGTTTTGCTGTTTCCCGGGGGAAAACAAAATATAAAGAAAAGTAGAATATCACCAGACTACCCACGATCTGGTGGTTGAAGGTAGTGTTCCCACACCGACACAGGCTTGGTCACTGCTTGAATCCAAGAACTGTCCAGCAGATGAACAAATGCCTTTTAAAAACTGACTCTCAGCTGCCTCACCCAGTGCAAATATCAGTCTAGCATTCTAGTGATTCATAAATGGCTGAAAGGCATTCATTTGTGGCCAGGAGATGATAGGTGCGTATTTTGATGTGGGTGTTCCTTTTATGGGCTCTTTGTAGCCCCTTTATTGACAATTAATCTCATAATTTTCTCCCTTGTGCAGATAGCCTTTTGACTTCTTTTCACAATTATTTGAAAGATTATCAGTCTGGCTTGTCAGGTTTATACCGGAGCCTTGCTTTGTTCTCTATCTTTAATAATAGTTTTTTTTTTAATTAAATAAGGGTAAAAGGAAAACCACGAGGGAAATGTTGGTCTGGAATTTATTGATGTGGAATGTCACAGTAGTATTAACTATGCAATGATAACACTGCTTGGCATGCGTCTGTCAGGAGGCCCACACCCCCTTCTGTCGTCCACATCTAAAGATCAGAGGGTTGGAAATTGCCCTGTGTGCTGGCTGCTAAATCAGTTCCAGTAGACTGGGATTGGCCTGACCCGGAGACATGAGGGGTAGAAATGCAGGCATTTCAAACATCTAGCTGATCTATTGTCATATCACTCAAAGCACTTCTCCAGGGATGGATTTAAATGTTTTCTAGCTGAGTTAAAGCACCCAGAGCTCACACAGAGTACAGCATGGAAGTGCCGGTATCACAGAACAACCAAGGCTTAGTAATACACAGTAAAACCTGTTTTGCTAGTTTCATCAAAATACATGGGTGTCAGCTGCACCTGCAGCTCTGTTTCCCAGCCAGCCACAGGAGTACTGTGGGTCCTTACTTTCTACAGTATGCAGATTTTAACCCCTTGTATGTGTTCAGCAGCTCTTATTGCCACTTGCAGTGCACTTGGAAGAAAGTAGTTTATCTGTGTCTTTCAGTAATATGTGGTTGAAAAGCAGTTTGCTGGTTGATGAGAATCAGTAATACTTTCTGCAGAGAGTACAGTGAAACATGCTTTAACTTGGTACAGACCTCCAGGCACACAGTATATTCTAATGAACCATGGAGTGTGAGGTTGAATGGTCGTCATGTGATTATATTCAGAGCACTTAGATGGGATGTTGGTGGTTTTAAGTTGGTGTGAATAAACTGTTGGTCATGTTTGTTTTTTGAAATGTGGTTTGGCTCATTCACTACTCCCTGCGACAGCTGGATCAAGTAGCAGAGCTGTTCAGATTTATTTATTTCTCTTTTAATCAAAACAGACAAGTCAGATTTGAAAGATTTTTGTTTAGTTTTACAACTGCATTAATCAGAAGTAGATGAACCTCCTGCAAATTCTTTGTTTATCATAGTTAGCACTGTTTATGTTAACCTGCAGGTAATTTACTGATTTTCTGACATTTTACTCAACATATCTGCCCAGGCAGAGATAGCATGAATGCAAGCTCATCAAATTCCTCACATTGTGGGGGACGGTCTATGCTTGATGGGGGAGGGGGAGGGTTTGTTTGAGACAGGGTGAGGAAAAAGACTTTTTCAGTGTGGAAATACAAGACTGTTTGTACAGGGGTGTTCCTGAAAGTCATGCTGGAAGAGAGAATATGATATGGGGAGATCTGAGTAAAGGGGGGTGTTGCTGCACACACGATACCACAAAGGTGTGAGGTTATAAATAGCCAGTAAACACAGGGGTGGGTGTCTAAAGCCCTGAAGCCTGACATGCTCTGCTCTCCAGCTGTGAAAATAGGATACCATGACTTGACTGTAAACACTGTACAGCTAGTAATGTTTTTCAGATAGATTCTCATCCTCCTCTAAACCATGTCCAACTGCACTGAATGACTTGGTGGTGCTAATTTACAGTAACTTCACCTAAAAATGTGAGTTATTATGGGATTTTATTTGTGGTATATTTTTAGTAAGATGTTTTTGGATTGTAGCACTGGGGTTTTCCAGCACTTACACTTTCAGTTTCTAGATTTCGGTACTATATTTTCCAGTAGATATCTATCAGATCTTCATGTGATTGTAAAAATGAAAGTAGGATTACTTAATTTCAATTCCTTTCTCCACCCTTCTCTTTGTGTAGAATGACTCTCCAGAGTGGAGAAGCTTGGCTGATTCTCCTGCATACCCAACAGAGGAGGAGTTCTCATGGCCGAGGCCAAAAACCGTGCTTTTGCGTCGAACCTCGCAAGGATTCGGCTTCACTCTGCGACACTTCATTGTGTACCCTCCAGAGTCGACCATGCACTCCTTTGCGGTAAGGTTCAGGATTGTGTTTGTTATTAAACTTTTCAGAAGCTCTCCTTAGTTTCATACACCTGAGTATTATTTGCTTATCATGGAAGATTACACTGAATCAACAAAAAGCCTGATACCTAAATTCTATGACCGTGAGCACCAAAGTCACTTGAGTACTTCTCTGTTTTTACAGGAGGAGGATCATGGCCGCAGAGGTAAGCAGAAAAACTCGACTGTTCCTCTTCACGCATGCCCTTCAGCACTGCTGAGTCAGAGCAGTGCCTCTGACTTCTAATGACTCTTAATCCAGCCACTCTTTGGCTCTTTTTGCTTCCTTATGCGATGAGAACAATGTAGCTCCTGTGTGTCACTGACCTTTGTGGAGGCATGAAAGGTTTGGTCAGCACCACCTGTTTCTGTCCTGCACCAGCCCACCTCTTCATATTGTTTCACTTTGTTATTCTTGCTGCTTTTCTCCTGCACCATAAAAAGGCTGTCAGAAAGAGACGGCCTCAATTTTGACTGGGTTGTGTGTGTTTGACCCTCTTTTCCCTTTTTATTCTCATACCGTTCTGTTTTTCACTTTTCACAAGGGACAGCTCTCACATCAAAGCCTTGGCAGAAGTTAATGTTGTTTTGGTTAAGTACAAAGTTGCATACCTTAAAAACAACAATACAACATACCTTTAAGATGCTTACCAAATCCTTATGGTCCACTCTCTGTTTTGGTATACCTAATATGAGCCCTACATGTTTAAAACAGTCCACAAGGTAGTAGCCAACAGTCATGTTCCACAAATGTGGATTTGAGAAAAAAATATTGCTTTATTATACGGTCTGGATGTTTTATAGAAGTAACCTCTGCATTAATCATGACTCTGCTTTTGCTGGAGACAGAACTCACCTGTTGTGTCTTAATCAATTTAGGCCTGGAGGACACATGATGGTGATATGTCTTGATTAGAATGTGTGTGATGTCTAATTTTGTCCAGTGTCTCTTCTTTTGCCAAAATGTCACAATTTGATTTTGAATTTTATTTGAAAGTCTTAACTTGATTTTCCAACCTTGCCTATTGACAAGAAGAATACTTGAGATTCTTCCTGAAAGATGAAAAAATTATGTAATGTTCTTATTGGGTCTTCCCCAACTAGAATATATTTCAATTAGATTTTCCTGATTGGAATTCTCTTTGAGTTAATGTAATCACGGTAAGGTGATGTAATCCCAGTAACTTGTTGTTTGTGTGCTTAACTCTATGTTTAGTCTGTTGCTGTTTGTTGGCCACAAGGAGGTTGCTGTTGCTGGAATTCATCCAGGTGGACGTCAGTAATTCTATTAGACATTTATTTGTCTTAGAGAAGAAAAAATATACAGGAAAGCAACACTTGCACATGTTGAGGAAGTGAATTATTATTTGCACAAGTAATCGCTTTGTTTTCATTACATAAGAGGAAGGAAACCCCATAAATCTGGTCCAACTTTCCTCAGTGCTTGTTACATACAATTGTGAAATGGGAATGCATGGACAGACGCTAATATTTTCAAGCACTGGTCCCACGGGCCAACAAGCCCCTAAATTTGGGGGTCCAAATGTAAACCTATGTAAAAACAACACAGAAATGCCAACCTCACACAACTTAACACAGCCTTCCTTATCTGTGACACTTGTGTTGTCCACTTTTCTTGTGAACTCTGGTGTGGTGTTTCCTGAAAGCATTGTTTTCTATGAAAAAGGAGATATACTTCTGGGCTAGTTGAGGAAACTGGAGGCACACACCACAATACATTATAATAATATAATTATGATCTAAGGGCACTGGAGGAGGTGAGTCAGGCAGTATTGCCGTTGCAGTATTCCATCCACCTGTGTAATTAATGTCGTCAGTTGTGTTATATCCAAGCCACTTTAACTCCTGTTTCCATTCACTCCTGAATTTTCATTGCCATTACGATTTTTTATTGTTTGCCTTTTGTGTGTCTGGTACTTCTGTAATGATTAGCAGTTTGAGTAGGCTTAGTAAACCCATACTTCAGTAGCCCCAGTATATCGGTAGCTAGCCAATAAGGAGTTCTATTCACTATTGTAGAACATTGAGCTAAAAGATGCAGAGGAATCAGGATGTTTGTGGAACTGTAATGTTGTGTTGGTAAAGGCTTGCAGAATGGGGATGGAACTTGGAGGCCCATTTGATATTTGGTGGCTACAGAGTAACTTTTTGTGGCCACAAGCCATGTTAAAACCTGGAATGAGCAATGACAACAAACTCAAATGTCACAATATGTCTGACCTAATACCACAATATGTGTTGACATCATTTTAATGTGGGCTTATTGGTGGTTTTGTGAAGACATTTTCACATGAAAATCAATCAAGGAAAAACATTAGTAATGTAATATGGTGACTCTGTCAGGTAGAGGCATTCATAATTGATAACCCACACACAACACCACAGTCAGTTAAGCTCAGATATTTGTCACATGACTGTAAAGCAGCTTTTTAAAGTCAGAAATACTAAGCAGTGACTAGAATCCAAGAATTTTTTTTTCATATCACAGTATTGATGTTATAAGCTGCGCAATGTATCACTCAGCTTTAGATGTTGGGTAATTAACTGTATGATGCAACAGATCATGTGGGCTGTTCTTTGTATGACATGGAGACACCATTCATTAGAAAGTAGACATCACAGAGTCACATGGTCATCCGTACTTACTCACTGACACATGCTTGAATTTTCTTGCAGTCCAGTGTAATGATCATTGCTCCTCTCATTCAATTAAAACCCTGAATGGACTGTATATGATATATGTACACACTGAGCAATGCAGGCACATACATAGAGGCTGCTCGAAATAGTAAATGACTTGAGTTTTCTGCAGCATCTGTCCGTAACCATGTGATGAAATGGTATTGTTGTGTCTAAAGTTTCGATTTTTAACTGTTTCTGTGACCCGCTTTGTGTTTTCTGTAACAACAGGGATATGCTGGAAAGAGACTGTGCTCATCGTCCAATTTTAAACTTCATGTAGCAGTGCAGAAAGCCAGCTCCTATTAAATTATTTATATTTCACCTAAAAACTAAAGCACTGAAGAAGACATACCGCCTTTAGTTTGGAGTTTGGTCTGAGTAAGCCAGAGAATATTAAAGAATCCAGGCAGTTGCATAATGCTGGACACGGGGGCTCATAGGCAGCAAGCCAGAATTGAAGAAGAAGAAAAAAAAGACGCCCTGGAATCATTTTAAGTCCAGACCGGGCTAGTCTGGTCACAGTACCACATCAAATAAATAGAAATGCTGACATCAGAAGGAGGGAGGAGAGAGCTGTGCATTCATACCTTTTAATGCAGCCTTTTTGTTCATAAATCATTTTATTGGCACTCTGCCCTCTTCACAATAAAAATACACTTCATCTGTATGATATATTTAGTCTGCAGGACGACTTGGATCTGTCTCCAGTACATTGACAGTCAATGTATATGAGTAGTCCCTCTACTTAACTTTAGTTAGAATGTAGAGCCTTTGTACTATGAAAAAGCACAAGACACCTTACAACAGTCAAGCCATGGTAGTAAAATTTTAGACCTCTTGCCTTGATTATTTCTTGCTAGAAAGATTAATGACTGATGATGTGTTGATCATCCTTTGACACAACAGATATTTCAAATGAATTGTGGTTTTATTCAGAAGAAGGCAATATGTGCCAAAGCGTGGATTTATGGATAAAAACATTGCGTCAGAGTTGTGAGTGCTACACTCTTCATCCCTCCACAGTGCCGCACTGCCATCAATTCTTTTATTGTATTAGAGTCGGCTGCTTCCCAAGACAAAGCTCTTCTGTCACTACGCTGAGGTCAAGTTTGGGTGCACTTGTGATCTAATGTTTTCTTGTCAGCTCTTTGCTCTCTCACAGAGAGAAAGGCTGTCTTTTACCTCTATCATAGCTGTCTTTTAATGTTTTCTTTAAGTGCTCAGTGTGTACAGGTGTTGTTGGTGTTCCTTTTTGAGTTTTTGCTGAATTAAGTATAGTTTCACCCCACAAATCATTCTCCAATATTTTTGAAGTAGTCTTCATCAGCTTTACAGTGAATGAGCATAAACACCAGCCAACTGTAAGCACTCAAAGCATATCTTGTTTCTTACCAAGCCTTATCTCCCTGTATTCACCAAGTGATTAAAATAGTGCAAATGAAACCTGATTAGGGTTGGATTTGCTTGGGCAGGGTTTTCTCTAGTACAGAGACACAAAAAAAATGTTCCTTTAAACCAAACACACAAAGATGAAATTGATACTGATCTTTGAACTGTGGGTAATCTAGCAAACAAAAATCACTTCCAAAAATGTTGGGAGTGTTTCTTTAAAAATGGTTACGTGCCAGCAGCTTTAGTTAGGTGAAGGTTTACGTATTATATTTATGGTTGGGTGGTGCTTCAGAGTATGAACAATTAAGACATTTTTATTGCCCAGAGCAGTCAAGATAAACCTAGACAGACTAATTTAGAGTATTATAAGAAGAAAGCACATTGTACACAATGTACAGTTACTGCTTGTTAATTATATGTTTAAGAATACAACAGATTAATCTACAAATGTTTTGGCCTCCTTATATTATCTCATTTTCTTTGAGGCAAAAATGTTCATGTATGGATTTATGAACAGCTCCATTGTGGAGAAAGTGATGCAGTTCTTCTGTGTACCACTAGAGGGAGTGTGTCTTACAGCTGTAGTTATATGGGACTCCTGTTGTAGTATTACATAATGTTCCCAAGATGTGATTCTGCATGAGTAATCTTCTGTGAAAGAAATAAAAATGGAGGCATAAGTCCGTCTGTGTTTTGTGAGGTTTTCAAAGATTTACATATTATTGCTGATTATTATTGATTAATTAACCACTGAGTAATTATTAAGCCACCTGTTTCCTCATGATCATCCTCTTTTTTCAATGCTTAAAACACAAATCATTCAAAAATAGCGGCTAATATTGTGTCATTGACAGGTCCAAAAGTCAGATTTCTCATTCGTTTATGTTTTGAATGACACTTAGAATGTTTAACCTCTTTTATTGATCATGTCAGGATTTTGTTAACAACTTTTAGTGCATTTTTTTAAACTATCACGCCTGTTTTCATGCTGGCCTTCCCAGCCACTGTAGTTTGTGATCCGTCGTGCGCTGACTCACTACCAGAATGTTAACTACTGGGGAAGGATTGTAGCCACTCTTTGGCTGTGCCCAGAGCTATTTCTCAGTTTATAAGGAAAGAGTGGGAGTTGTGCAGCTGAGCACACTGTCACTCTACCTTCTCTCGGTCTCTCTTTCTCTCACCCCCTCCCTCTTTCTTTTCTTTCCTTCTTTTTTTTGCAGCCATGCAGCTGCTAGGAGACAGGAGCAGCATGAGCAAACAGGTTTCCACTCTTTAGCTGCTTTTATCCACCTCCCTAAAACCACATCATTTCCCCCTATTGAGATCTTTCTTTTCTCTGAACCAATTAATGATCTCGCCTATTCAAATCTGGTGTTAATGTGGGCAAGCACTGGCCCAACCACAGTCTGTTCAGCTGTCATAATGTTGATTCACATGCCTCCCAATCTTGTGACAAAGCTCCCAGTTTCTCTCTCATTCTCAAACACAGCCATTCTCTCTTCTCACCTAAATGTCATGGAACAATTTACTGTTCAGTCTGGTGCTCATTGGTAGGGTTTGTAGTTGTTGTTTTTCACATTTCAGGTTCAGCCTTGGTGCAAGTGAGAGCTTGTAAATGAACCTTCAGGATAGCACTTGTATCAGAATATGAAGTTAGTTATCTGGGGTTTTGATTCCTTTACTTCATTTGTAGTAAATTTGTATCTAAATCAAATGCCTCAGGTAAAATAAAGTGATTTATATGGTTTTATTTGTTATATTTTGCATACTTGTATAATGTGTACTGACACGGTTTCTTTTCATCAGGGAGACAACGGAATAAGCTAGAACCGATGGACACCATTTTCGTGAAGCAGGTGAAGGAAGGTGGCCCCGCTCACGGAGCTGGACTTTGCACAGGTAAAAATCAGTAATCAAACAACCGTCTAGACATTGACTGGAGCTGTATTCAGATTTCATGACATGAAAGCATTCCAGACATAATCCTGTAAATTATGTCAGTCTGAGAGCAGAATGCTTACTTTCAGCTAGTGCACTGATGATTTAGAGGGTTGCAAACAAAAGGGGGAAAAAATGCAAGGAGTGCAGTTTCAGTAGTGGCCTGACAGCACCCCTGCTGAGAAGCAGAACATTAGGCAGGCCATATAGTTGTAGGAAAGTGCCCTTTTTGTACTCCTGTATTGAGTAGATACCCCGGTGATTTTCTATTTTAGTGGTGGATACAGGGAACCTTCAGCTCAGTTACTATAAATGTCAACATCATGTGACTGAAACTTTCTCAAGACGAACTTACTACCCCTTTCTCTCACTGATGTTGTTATTACTGTTTTTTAATGCCTTGTTAGGTGATCGATTAGTGAAGGTGAATGGAGCAAGCATCATCGGGAAAGCCTATTGTGAGGTTATATCCTTGATCCAAGACAGGTGAGATTTCAAATAAATTTAATGGCTCATTCTGGCCAGTTGGTATATTTTCCCCTCTTTTAATTCTCCTTTTGTTCACTAACAGTGGTGACTTTCTTGAACTTTGTGTGATGCCAAAAGATGAGGATATCCTGCAATTGGTAAGTCTTCTCAATCCTATTTTCTAGATGGGACTCACTTCTTATGTTACCACCCTTCCTTAAAACAAAAAAACACTGTTTTGAATGTGTTCAGAAATTGATCCTCGCTTCTTCAGTCACACAGTATTTCCCCTTATATCTGAGCTCCCAGAACTGCTCTAGTTTAAGGTGTTCATGTTGGGACAGGAGTCATGAGATGCAGGCAGTCCGCCTATCCCATCAGAGCTCTCTATCTAGGCCTCCTAATCAGGCCAGAGCAGCATTTCTGTCCTTGTCCCGCTGCTGACACAACTGACGAAATGGCCTAATTGGATTGGTGGAGCAAGGATTATCTAAAATACATATACAGACATATCATGATGGACAAATCTGTCTGTATAGATTAAATGTTGTGACTTGTAGGGACGAAGGCAAGAGAGTATGTTGCCAAAAAGTTGTCTTCAGACCTACATTAAACTGCTGAGTTTTAGAAAAGTTGTTGTGCTCATTACTCTGGCTGCAGCTTCAAGTCCAAAACATCCTTAGGCAATAATAGTGTCACATGCTGGGCTATATGTGACAGCCTCTGTTGATTGTTACCTGTGACAGGTTAACTACTGCTAATTAGTCAACCTCTCCTAACTATCAAAACTACCAACAAAATTTGATGGGAGATTTTTTTTTTTTTTTTGATGGTTTCCAGTAATTCTGATGTAGCCCCTTAGCCACACTAAACAGACCTCCTTAAATGGAAAATCTTAACAAGGACTTTCAGTGAAATAAAGATCTTTTTTTGTAACTAATGATTGTGTTGTCATCATCAGGTGACTGTGTAGTGATGTGCTATTTCCATTATGACTGTGGAATCTATGACAGCTTTCAAGGAAGCAGTTGGGTAATACACTCTCTGTTTTTAGGGGAAGTGGTAATGGCACTCAAGTGCCATGACTGTTTAAAAATAGGTTGATATGTGTCCATAAAATACAGAATGTTAAATTACTCAACTAAAGGCTGTTAATCAGGCCTGTTCAATCGTAATGTCTGTTCAGTCCAGTCCTTCGATCATGTTATAAATAGGATGAAGAAGTGGAGAAAAAATAAAAATGTGCATTGTTTTACACCTTTAAATTCCTAACTTTACTGGTTAGACATAGGAAATGTAAATATCCAGCTCCTTGGCACTTCTGAAAAGGAAACTTAGTATAGCTACAGATTGATCATCAGAAAATTCATTAATAAAAAAGAAAATGCCTTTTTTAGGTGAAAGATAATTGTCAAATGTAAATCTAAATACCATGGGCTGAGATCTTTAGTAGTGATATGAAAAAGTCATCTGAAGTTGAGTCTAATTAAATTGCTATTTGAATGTTTTTGAAATTTAAGGCTAAATTACATTATTGTCTTAAATATTTCACATATTAGCTGCATATTTTCAGTAGTCAATGTTAAAGAAATGTTCAGGGCAGAGATTCCTGTGTGGTGCTCACACAAATGTTTTCTGGTTTAGCTACTCTTACAATTTTTAGTCAATCAAGCGTGTTGGAGCCATACACCGGGTTTTTTTATTTTGGAAAAAATATATAATGCGATGTTAAATTAATTGTCCGATTAAAAAGGCAGTATTCATCTCTGAAAATGAATGTTCAGATGTTTGGCTTTTATAATCCATCCCTAATCCAATTAGGCTCCATATAACGTATTTGTCTTCCTTCATCTTAATCTGGTTCTGTGTGTGAAATGTGAAAATTTTAATTTCAAATGTGGTCTACATGTCTCCAAATACTATTTCCAGTGCCGAGATAAGCTCCATACCTGTGAGCACTTTAGATCTCCTCCTCATTAACCTTTTATGCATGCTGCAGGCAGCTGTTTGCAGCTACTGTGCATTCTGCACGTTCAGGGCGAAGTGAAGGTGCACTCATCTGTTCCATATCTATAGCAAGTCGCAGTAAGTGCTTTGTCAGGATGCTCAGGAATCTTCTCCCAAGGGCCTATTGTTATCTGACGGTCTGTTTATGAATAATGTAATGAAAAGACCCTGGCTGCTTTCTTTATGTCTAATTTTCCCCCGTGGATCCTTTATGTCCAGATTGAATTCTCGTAATTAACTTTATAGATTAATCAATGAATCATTTAGGACAATTGCATTCAGAATTGCAACATCAATATATATTGTTGAAACAACCAGTTATCTCTCTTTAAGCACCAAACCCTCATGAAAATATGCAAGCAATAAATTCTCAAAAACATTGAAAACTTGTATGAATGGTTAACATTCTATCATGAGTCAATTAAAATTAACTTGCATTGTCACAGAAAAATTTGACTGACATCCATATAACCTTTTTCTTAAAACTACTATCAGTTAATTTTCTGCTTTCTTATAACCAGTGGACTGTTACTCCACCCCTCTTTCCTGTTAGTTCCTCCCCTTCTCTTGCCATTTTTTCCCTCTCTCCACCCATTTACACAGTCCACTGTATCTTACACGTGTTGTGTGATAACATTGGCCACAGTATTGCACAGTAAAAGGCGAGCAGCTGCACAAAAAATATCTATGAATGTGGGCAGGCAAACTGATGAGGGCTGTCCATAAGAACAAGAGGATTATCAGAGATGCTAGCAAGATGACATTACACTGTAGGAGGCAGCACACACTGACTGCTAGGAGACAGGCAGCAGTTGCTTAGCAAAGAGACGGAGAGAGTGTACATTCAGGGAGCAGAAAAAAGGGAGGGAACTGTACGCCAGGCGAGCAGAGGGAAAAAAAGAGGGAACAGCATGAATGATGAGCTGAAACCGGTGGATAAAATCAGCTGACTGCTCCTGTGTTTTGAACAGGTTGATGCTAAGGGAAAAGGAGGGAGGAGGAAGGAGTGGGAGGGGGAGCTGTACCATCACAGCTGAATGTATAATCAGCAGCTGCTGCTTCTGTCATGTGAGCAATAGCAGAGGGAGGGAGAGGGAGACATAGACTGGAGACACCTTGTTCAGTTAGCGTAATATTCTGGCTGAAGATGGATAAGAACCGTGGAGACTTAACAGCAGCATGAGAGGCGAGCTTCTGCTCCTGCCACCTCGCCCAGGACAGACTGGCACAGACAGGTTGTAACGTGGCAACCTCTGCTTCTTCATCCCTCTGTACTGCTGCTGCAGCTCTAGTATATTTTTAGCATGTCAAGCCCAGGCATTGCTGTGGCTGTGTTTTTTACAATATGTGCATTTTGCTCTGCTGGCATCTTTTTCTCTGCCACCCTTTCTCCCTTGATTTCTTATCACTCTGGTTTTCACATGCTGTAACGGCAGCCTTTTTCTCTGGGAACCACTAATCTGGTAAGCAAACAACAGACTGGGCAGTCATTTGACGTTGACATTTTGTGCTCGCCGTCTCATTTTGCATGTGTCATGCATGTCATCATCGTCATTACAGGATGTGGTCTTCAGGTTTTACATCATTGCTGTTTAATTGTCGTTGGTGACTGTGAAACGGCCAGCTGTGTGTCGGTGATTCAAATGTGTAGACCGTAGAAATGGCCGATGGACTGTGCCTGCAGTACCTGTTAGATTGAGCACTCGAATTGGCGTCCAGCTGGCATCACAGCGAAGCCTCGCCCCTTCTTCATCCTCCCTGCCAGATGTCATTAGCGTGATAAAGGCCAGTGACCTCTGAACTCTCCTGCACACTCATGCTTACAAAGGGAGGAACATAGCCTGGCACTGATTGCTGTGGCACCCAGACAGATTTATGTAAGGTTGTAATTTCACACCAGGTAGCAGGATCAAAGTCCTCATACCTTCACACATCTTTTTGCTTGGTGTATGTACAGTATGTTACAACTAAAGCAGATAAATGTACTGAAGCTTACATGCCCATAGCAACCATCTAGCTTTAATTTTGTATTGATTGGAAAGGATTTCATTAGTATCTGCAGTGAAATAGTATAAGCTTCCAAACCTTGGATGATATATCAGGCATGCTAAATATAGCACTTTTTCTATGAGGGATGGGCAACCTCCTGTCTGTCTGAGGTTACAGTCTGTCAGTCTGTTGTGGGAAAATGAAGACACTGGTTACCTGTCAACATTTATGTAAATTTTATTATATTATAATTATTATATTTTGTGTTATGTGAGTGTTAGATACTTGATTTCCTTAGCTAACAGGTGTTTTGCTTGTTAGACAATCTTTGCTGAAAATGCCAGTGCAGGTTATGTATTGAGTTTAGTACGAATAAACACCTTTGATATTTATCTTATGGTGTTTGCAATTATGATTGGTGTTCATTTCTTACATATAAAAGGTTTTCTTCCTTCATATTGAAAATCACAGTTGTTGTGTAGCAACAAACCATTGTTGTAGAGAACACAAGCAAGAATAATAGAGAAAGACTGATGTACGATAAAAATCTTTCTTGAAGCACCATTGTAAGACTCTGTTAGTGAAAAATATTGTCTACCTTGGCTTATCTAGTGTACTATCACCTTTATAGAACAGTGAACATTACCATGAGAACTCTAAATAAGGAGCAGATGAAGACCACTGACACCCCTGAACTGCTAACGCCTCCACTCACTCATACTGCAACATGCACTGCCCACACACATGCATCCGGTAGCATTTGTAATATCACGCTTGACTTCTCTGCAAGCATTGAGTAGCACACTGTTGAATATCATACACACACACACACACACACACACACACACACACACACACACACACTTGAAAATGCTGCTTGTACTATCTATTGTAACACTGCTTTGTTGCTCTTCCTCTAGGCCTACTCCCAGGATGCCTACCTCCGTGGCCACAGCAGCTACAGCGGAAATGCCCGTCACATTCCTGATCCACCCCCAGTATGCTACCCCAGAGTAGACTGTAAGCCTCCGGGCATGGCCCAGGCGACAGACTCAGCAGAACAGGTCTGCCGTGGGCCAACCGCACCTCCTGACCATGGGTACCGCAAGGAAATCACCGTGCCCCCATCTCCCCCTCCTCCTCAGTCGTATCCAAAAAGCCAGATGGCGGTGTGCATGCGCAATGATGGCGTGAGGACAGTGGTGGTTCCTCCTGAAACAGCCCATATGGGGCGCATGGGTCCAGCGCATAGGATAGATTACGTGGACCCTGCGTTTATCAGGGGCCGGCCTGGGTCACTGGCCCAGTATCCTCACTCTCGAAAGGCTGATGTCTATCCCAGTGGTCCAGGAATGCTTCCATATGGAGGTCAGGCACCTCACTACCCAGCCAACCATCAAAACATTGATTGGCGCACTTACCAAACGTACAGGGAGTACATTGACAACAAAGGAATCCATTCCCATGGTAGTCGGACTATCCAGGAGAGGCTGGACAATTTGCGAGCTACCAGTCAAACTGCGTTTGGCGCTGCTCATCATCACATTCCCCGGGGAGACTGGGGACCAAAGGGGATACGACGGAGGAGTACCTCCCATGATCGGTCATACCAGGGACCTCCACCCCACTTTCAGATTGCCCCACGCAGTGCTTCGCAGGACCGCATCCTCAGTGCAGAGAGAGTGGGCCAAACCAGGAACTGGCCTCCTCGAAGCGTGTCCCAAGATGGCCTCATGCACAAAGCCCGGGCTCACTCCATGGACTATGTTGACCCTGCAGAGCTGGCTCGGCCCACTGAGAGGAGAGGAGTGTACGGAAGGGCAGACCAAGGTACGAGGCCCAGCAGACAGTCTGTGCCCAGACACGCCATGCTCTACAGGCCATCAGGTGGATACAGCGGTGGTATGAGGGGGCCACCCAACCCCTCTCTCTACTCTAAAGGACCAGATTCTCTTCAGAGCCGCTCCTCGCCCATACTCTCAGACAGACCCTCACATTTTGGAAAGAGCACAAGTGCTGAACATTCTCTTGTTGACCAAAGAGTTGCAGTCAAAGGAAATCATGCAGTCCACTCTACGCAGCAAGGCCTGAGCAGGTTGCGGGCTGAAACCATGCAGCCTGTTGAGGCAGGCAGAGACGTAGCGTTGGTAGGACACAGGTCTTCCTCGTGCTCCACCCCAAAACAGATGCCTCAGAGGCCGAGCATCCTCAAACCCCCTCCCCCAGACTCCCACAGTCAGGTTAATGGGCGAAGCCCCACGGAGCCCGGTGTCATTCTAAGGGAAAAGCCCCCCTCTGGAAAGAACCCCAGCCCCCTTCGCCACCCCTCCTACATCCTGGCTGTAACTGACGATGGAGCAGATTCCACGGCAGATGTGGCTGCATGCTGGCTTCCCAACGATGCACGTCGAGAGATACACATACGTCGCCTTGGGGAACAACGTCATACCTCCTGCTCCAGCAACCTGGATGAGTCTCTGGACTCCATTCCATTCATCGGTAAGAAAATAATCAGCTGTAAGCCTTGCCACCCCACGTTGTCATGGCAACACAGCAGGCAGTAGTAACATGAGGCAGAGTGGTACTGCTGATAATGTAACCAGTTGAGGGGCTTCCACCATAGATGCTAATAGAAATTAGTTTAAAATAGATGGATGGAAAGACTGTGGGGCCTGTAGACCTCTATAGTGTTACTGCTAATCTGATTCTGGGTATTACTGGTGTGTGTATACAGTCCCACAGAGATGTTCAAAAATAAATTAATCTTCATGGAAAGATGTTATTAATCAGGTTTTGTGGCATTCAGAGAGGTTTTGTGGGATATTGGGCTTAACTGGGGCGGAGTGAAAGATGGCTTATGCCTTTTGGAATATATTGAATTTCTCCTCTTAATAGGTTGTTTTCTTGGATGGTCTCTCTTCAGGATGGATTACATTATGGTTCAGTAGTCCCATAATGCATTTCCTGGTAATTAAATGGATGTCATCTCAAAAACAACTGTCTTACCTTGCATGTGTTTCGTTTTTTGTTTCAAGCTTTGTTTCAGGTTTTAGGAAACGGCACCAAGCACATTTCTGAATCTGGTCAGTCTAGTCTGAATTTCACAGCAAATAATTTCAGTGCGTTCAGTCTTGTTTTAGAGAATGTGTTGTAATCAGTTCAGCAGTGTGATGATTCATTCCTATTCATAATTGATAGGAACTCTCAGCATATTTTTGGTGTTCCTAGGTGAGAAAATAGCTGTAGTTACACTGCTGAAGGCAAGACTGAGTATGCAGTTGGAGGACCTTCTAAATTTCTTAAATGTTATTTGAAATAATAGAACAGCTAGAATTCTGATCAGTTCAGAGAATTGCATCACTTTACTGTAATGCAGCCTTTAAAACCAGGAAAAGACAAAATGTGTACCATTTAACGGTATCCAAAATCTGAGATGACATCTAGTCTCATATCACAATATCGATTTAAAATTGATGTATGCCAGGTCTCAAAGTTAAGAGTCGCCCACTTGCCTGGGACAAGTAAATCCAGCACACACACACTTGCCATTTTGACAAGAAGTAGATTTCTGACCTACTTGCCCAACTGGGCAAGTGGAAAAAAAAAACAACCACATAAATGTTTACTCCTGATTGTCTTACTCTATTTGCCTGCTCTCTGTTTGTCTTTTTCTCCATCTGTGTCTAATATACTGTATGTATTATGTATGTTTGGGTATCTGTCTACCATCTGTCAGTCTATCTGGGATGTAAAATGGAGAAGTATGGGCTCTGTAAGAGTGGACATCCTGTTATTTACAGTTTAATCTTCTCTTTATTTGTCTTAGGCCACAGTGTCTCCTCTATATGATTAGGATGGTTGTTCAGAGAAACTGTCCGTCCCCGAGTGATAAGAAACTTAAGATAAATTTGCCTCTATATTGAAAGACCCAGGTCAGCATAAAGTTGGTGTTTTTCAACTTCTGATCTACTTATGTTTTGGAAGGACCTAAAGGAAACATTTTGTGCTTTCGCAGGTAGCCTGTATGGAGGAACTAGGTCAGAGGCAGTGACAGTACTGGAAGGTTTTAGTTTGACCCACGGGAGAAGAGTTAGTTTCTGAGTTTAATTTGAGTCTTTTGAAGCAGTTCAGTGTAAGATAAATCTAACATATGTTGCAAAATAAATTTCACTTGTAAGTTGTTCCTAATTCACAAGTCTCAAAGGTAAATCATCAGAGGCCTCTTCATGTCTGTTTATTTTACAACTTTAATAATCTACACTGAGTTTATTAGGTACACCAGTTAAAGGTAATGCTGTCTAATACAACACTGCTGCATATACATGAAAATTAATCTGTAGGCTGCAGTTTGTGGTGCTCTAGAAGTGCTCTGCATTATATTAAGAGTTAATTTTTAATATGTTGTCCACTTTAGTTATATAGATGGGGATATGTTGGAGGAATGTTGTCAGTTACCAGTGCCATCATAGATTCTGCTTGTTGGTCCATTTCTTTATTGTTTTTCTTATTGGTTCCTGATCACTTTTGCTCAAGCTGGATGTAGCCTGAGAGCCAGCTGTTCCAACAGCATTCCTGGAATTTCTGCCTGTGTTGTATAGATAGATTTTCCAGCATATTGCTGGTGTTTCCACCTTTACTTGAAATCACTTGAAACTTGTGTTAACTTGTTGAAAATTTTAAGTTTGCCAGACATTTTTCTATACTCCAAGTCAGGCCTAAATGTTAATTAAAAACATAACAGTCATGAATAATTCTTAAAATAATTATACTGAATGAAGTTCAATCAAAAGAAAGAGGAAAAAAGAAAGCTAAAACAGAGCCAACAGAATTCTGTCAGTATCAGGAAGAATATCTTCATGGGATTTACCTCAACCAGCTGACAGTGATGTCACAGCACTGTATTACACCTCTTTTATATAGGCGTTTTCTTCTACCGAAAATGTATGGCGCTGGTCAGATTGTGCTTAACAAATGTTTCAAAGGGGGTACGTTATTGAAAAAAGTTAGAGAACCACTGCTCTAAGTCACATAACCCCACTGCTCTACAGAGAGCTAAATTAAATGTCCATGATACTGAAACAAGGGGAACATATGACAATTTCAAGTTCATGCCCAGAGTAACAGTGAGGTCACTACACTTGTGGCTTACCAACAGTGTTTTCCCCGTTCCTTTAGGGGTTCCGTGTGATATTGGTTGTAAAGGAGGCCTGGCAGGCCAGGTGCAGACAAAGCAGGCAGTGACAGTGATGATGCCGCAACACCATCATTCTGGGACTGGTGCCCCGGACCAGGAGAACAGTGCTCTGATTGTGTAGGCTGTTCGGCCTCCATCAATGGCCTGTTTGAAAACCCACTAGTCCAGGCCGTAGTCAAATGCATTTTATTGCATTTTAGGTAATCTACAGGCAGGTCATATATCTTTTATCTCCTTTTCATGGCCATGGCTAGTATTTTTCACTCTATTTTTTACTTATCTTTTAATAAAAGTGTGTGAGTCTTATGGAAGAATATCAAATCTGTTAACAGGCAGAATAATCGTATCTGTTGTAGCTGTACATAGGACCAGAGAGTGAGCATGTCTTGACTGCTTTATGATGGTGCTGGTGAACAGTTTGGGCCTGGGGCTGAACCCCTTGGCTGTTGCAAGAGCAAGCTGCCTGGTATATGGCCTGTCAGGAGTGTTACAGCAGCTACTGAAGAATCCTGACTCCGATCTTGTTGATGTATTTGCGCATCATATGCAAAAGTTCACAACACGCATTTGAGTTTGGGTTTGTTATTAATTTGTGCAGAATTTAGGATGAGAGATTGGTCGTCTTATATTTTGGAGAGAACTTATAAAAATGGAGGGAGTTGTTTCTACTAAATCAAGTTTATTAATGATGGGCGGGGCCTTAGTCAGGTAGCATGATAAGCCTTTTTAGGGAGACAGTGACATCCTTTTCCTTTGCCCCGTTTCAAAGTTGGGTACAGGCTGGAACTAGGACAGTTCCTTTTAAATTTAGCTCCAAAAGCCCCTCGGCTGCAGAGAGCAGCTTTGTACTCTGAGCTGTGTCAGGCTTGAAGTGCCAGGAGTGGGCGGTACCAAGGAGTTAAGAACTTCCTTCCCTCTCAAAACATGTCAGAAGATGATCTATTCCAACTCTCAGCTGTGGTGTGGTATGTTAGCCATGTGAGTCACAGAAAGACTGGTTTTGATTTTCGTGGAGATGTCTTTGATATAAAGATGTTAAAGATAAACATTCTTCCAGTAAGAGACATAATGTCCTGGAAGTATAGAACAAAAACTATATTAAATCTGTGTTCTCACACTGATCATTGTGTTGTCTTCCTAGATGAACCAATCAGCCCCAGTGTCGACCGGGAGGCCGCTCCTATTCCACCCTCTGCTGTAGTATCTGTTGCACCATCCATAACTACAGGTCCCTCCAGCCCAGGCTCACCGTGCCCTCCCATTCGTCGTCAGCTGTCACATGACCAAGGTAAACAGCGTTGGATTGGTTGGGTGATGGATTCGTCAGTCAGGGCTTGGTTTGAAAGAATTCCAAAGTACAAATATTTCTTCCATGAAATAAAATAATTACACACTGTCTTGTCAGTGATTCCTGTTTCAGTTGACTAATCAGCTAATTGTTTGGTAGCTTTTCAAATTTTTCAGTGTTTAGTTAGTCTCTAAATTAATTTATTTCCGTGCTCAGTATATACAAGTGAATCAACTTTAACATTTGTTTAGATGGTGGCTATAAATCCAAGAAACCTCTGAGAGCTTAATGTGACCCTCATTAACACTCATAATGGGTTATAGATAACAAATTTCTTATTTTTTTTCATCACTACATAGAATCTCTGAGAAGTGCTTTGCTGGAGTCTGACACAGCCAGCAAAACAGAGCGGTCCAAATCCTATGACGAGGGTCTGGATAACTACCAGGAGGAGGGCAGAGGGTGAGTGCATACTAGGATTAGGTCATTGCTCTATTTTCTTCTCATTTGTATTGAGTTATGGATCTGTCTGACCTTGTCTCCGACTTGAAATATACTTTTCTCTGTTGTTCTTCCAACTCTGTAGGAGATCTTCCAGTAAGCACATGCCCAGTTTCAGGGGCCTGAGAAAGGTGAGAAACTACAGAATCATGCTGGACTTTCTATATGTTGTGTTGTCTAGATGTTAATGATTCATTATGAATCAATTAACTGTCAGTAATTAATGGATTATAAATTTGTCAACCAATAAGGTATGTTTTGTGTACCATTTCTCCGAGCACAGATTTTCTCATGATTTGGTTTAGTCTGCCCTTTTACTCTAGAACTGGCAGTAATTATGCCTTAGTAGACATTGTTTTAAACCATTTGTTGAATAAGAATAGGCATACAAGAGCAACTGTTTTGAGCAAGAATTTGTTTGTTCTTAATACATTGTTTCAAATAACTAATGTGCCATTAGAATTCTGTAAATAAAAAAAAGATGTGTTCATATCTTATTCATTATTTATCCATTATTGATTGTTAACATATTCAACTATCACTTAAGGAAAATGCACAAAATGTGCAACCCAATTCTTTGCTAGTAACCTGCTATATTAGTCTGCTATTTTCTGACAGAGGCTCCATTTGCACTGTTATTGCAGTGCATCTGGAATGAACAGATAGCAATCTGTAAACACATGTGGAAATTCATGTGTAACTGTATCAAATTAGATTTAAATACAATTTCATGGCTGCGACAACCTGAGCAGATGGTCAATTAGAAGCCAAAAGGTAATCATTTGTAAGCTGAAATATGTGCTCATACTTATTGGAAAGTCTGTACTTCTCCAACATTTCACAGACAGAACGAGACTAACAAAACGTAAAATTGGATCCAGTTTTGTTTAGAGCATAACTGAGGAATTAACCGTTTCTATACCAATTTACTGGCCAATTTACTGGCCAATCAGATTCAGATTTGACTGCCTGACCCACATTTTTACAAATGTGCATGGAATGTTAATGAATCTTACTTGGAAAAATTGTGAATGCATGTTCGGTGTAAAATCAGGTCAAAAATGGAACGTTTTGCTCTATATGTCCATTGAATTTGAAATAGTCCTTTAATCTCTTTGACATGGTGTTTTATATGTTTCTTGACACAGTTGATTTTATGGTTACAATCAGACAGGCTTTGATCTTCTCTCAATTTAGTTTTTTTGAGACACAATATTGTTTTAGATATTGGAATGTCCTGGTGACCATGTAACTGTGAGATTCCACTCAGAGATCTTTGTTAGATGTCATCTTCCTTTCTCATTCCCCCATGTTTCCTGTCACACTTTAATAATGGCAGAAAACAATGTCATGTTCACGCTCACAGGCGCTGGATGGGCATAAATCTTCTGGAGATTCTGGATCTCGAAGGGATTCTTCTTCAGATATCTTTGCCAATTCTTCCAAAGAAGGGTTACTCAATTTTAGGCAACTTACTACAGATAAAAACAAGGTATGTCTGAACACTCATGCCTTCATTTAACATCCATATAAATCGCTAATGTTTTGATGTGTGAGCATTTCTCTGTCTCTTTTGTCTCTGCAGCGTGTTGGTGGAGGAATGAGATCATGGAAGCAGATGTATGCTGTTCTACAAGGTCACACCCTCACTCTTTACAAAGACAGGAAGGATGCACAGTCTCACGCTTCCACGCAATCTGACGAGGACCCGCTGCGAATCAGCATCAAGGCCTGTCTGATTGACATCTCCTATAGCGACACGAGACGCAAGAACGTGCTGCGACTCACCACCTCAGACTGCGAGTATTTGTTCCAGGCAGAGGGGAGAGATGACATGCTGACTTGGATCAGAGTCATTCAGGAGAACAGTAACCCAGATGAAGAGGTGTGTTATCACCACATGATGATCTCAGGCATCGTGTAGCACTCGTGGTCAGTTCTTTGAGGTTACAGGGCAAAAACAAACAAGTTAGAACCACTTCACCATAGTTTTGAAAGAATTAACAGGCACACCTATCAGGTTAACAACAACGTGAACCAAAGCCTTTCTTTGAATAAAACACAATGAAGGTGTCAGTGAGGTGGAGAGGATTACAGCCTTTATTTTCATAAAATGCCTAACAAAAGCTAAAATAAAGTAGAAAGGGAAACTTGTTCTACCTGCACAGAACAAAAAATGCTGCATGTCTTTGGGTGGGAGGGGAAAACTAAATTTCAGACTGAGAGCCAATCAGTAAGTTGCCTTTCAGTCTTGATAAGAAAGACATTTTATGGCATAAATTTTTTCCTTTGATCTGAGATAGAGGTGTGGATGCACGAGATTAAGCAAGAATGAAAACATTCTGGAAAAAGTTTACATATTGATACTTGTTGTAGTTAAACTGCCAAGTTATCCGGCCCCTATTATCAGCATGGGCCACTTCGATCACTGATCAAAACATTAAATCACATCATAGTATTTTCTTTTTTTGGAAGGGTGGTGGTTGGATTGTAAATAAGTAAGTAAATAAAGAAACCTTTCTGTGCATGATATGCTGCTTTACGTCATTTATCCCACCATGCCTTATATTGAATTTGCATGGCTAGCGGATATAAACAGGAATTACTCTGCCAAACTGCTTAAAACTATATTGTATCTAGATTTTTTAAGTGGAACGCCATTCTGCCCAAACATTTTTACAACAGCTAACTTTAAGTAGCTGGCCTGTCTGCCTGTGCTGAGAATCGGATTGTGGGTTGCAAGGCTGTGGTGACAAATGGGTTGAAGTTGGATACAGTGTGTGTGTAGACAATATTTCGTAGGCAATTGGGAAACTTAGGTGATGTCAGGCAAACATTAAATGATTCTAATTCTGTGTATCATGGTTATTCTTAATAAAGTTTGTCTGTACAAATTACATGGGTTTCCCAGAAAAAACAACAAAACTGGAGGGCACTGGGAGATAACCCGGGAATAACTGGCAGGTTGTCTATATAGGGATGTCTGTGTAGGGATATCTATATCTTCTTTGGACAAATAGGTGAGGCAGAGATTTATAACTGAAATTTTTAGAGATAAGCATTTATGCATGACTGACTGACAGCCCTCTTAATTACTTGATACTGCTTGTAAACTCAACTAAATAATTTTCTTAACAATTGTTCAGTCATATTGGAAATAATAATCTAAATTAACATACATGTAATGCAAAAGAAACTTTGTTTTAACTATATCTAATCATTTGAAATTGATTGAGACCTTTCTGTAATGTATTTCTGCTGTCTTTACAGAATGCTGCTGTAACAAGTCAGGATTTGATCAGTCGAAAGATCAAAGAGTACAACATGATGAGGTATGGAGGACTCCACATCGCCCCCTGGGGCTCAGCCAGAGTACGCCATTTTAATTGTATGCCAACCTCATGTTAATATTTGTGTATTTCTTTGCTATTTCTATTGTTCAGTGCACCCAGCAGCAGGTCTGAACCGTCGCCCAAAACCTCCCGGCAGTCCCTCAGCATAAAACAAGCCTTCCTGGGAGGTAAAACAGACGGCAGGGGCCACAGCCCTCATTCGCCCAAAACAGGAGAGGAGCGGAGAGCGCCGAAAGGTAAAGTAAAGCAGCACCATTTAGTGTGATAAGCGTACAATTCTAACCTCTGATTGCTAACTTATGTATGTTTACTCTGTCAGATGATGCCAGTCCACCACGAGACAGAGCTGCTTGGAAAATTGGCATTGCAGGGATCATGAGGAAGCCCTTTGAAAAGAAGACTCCAGCTGGGGTCACATTTGGGGTGCGGCTTGATGACTGTCCACCTGCACAGACTAACAGGGTGAGTCTCAAGTATTTGAGAGAAAATGATGGTTGGTTTAGCATTAAGATGGAGTAGCTTGCTTCCGTGCACATAAAATATTGATTTTTGCATTAATTTGTCAGCCAAAATTCTTGCTGGGATAGGTCAGTTTTGCTAGCTGTAGGAGACACTGATTTGTATGATCCATTACTACATGCATATCACGACTGCTCATTCAAACAATTTGCAGACTGTTTTTAAGTGTTCGCTTCCATCAAAGTCAGTGATATGGCATATCTAACGTCTTTGTGTTGTGCAGTTTGTTCCTCTGATCGTGGAAGTGTGCTGTAAGGTAGTGGAGGAGAGAGGTCTGGAGTACACAGGAATCTACAGGGTGCCCGGGAACAACGCTGCCATCTCCAGCATGCAGGAGGAGCTCAACAGCAAAGGCATGACTGACATCGACATCCAGGAAGATGTGAGTGACTGACTGCTGGGTTGCACAATACACTGTGCTGCTTTACTGACAACATTGTTTAGCAGTGACAGATCTGTACTGTAAGGACTGCTGTAATGTAATGCTCTCCCAACCTTTCATTTATCTGCAGAAATGGCGGGACCTCAATGTCATCAGTAGTTTACTGAAGTCCTTTTTCCGAAAACTTCCAGAACCTCTGTTTACAAATGGTAAGATCTTGTAAATACTTTTAAAATAAACCAAAAAAAAAACCCTGGGTTATGTGGATTTTCTGTCTGGTTATTCCGTCTGCGATTCTGAGTAAAGGTTTCACTGCTCCATTCACAGAAAAGTATGCTGATTTTATTGAAGCCAACAGAACAGAAGACTCTGTGGAGAGATTAAAGGAGCTCAAGAGGCTGGTGAGTGATAAATCTAATATGAGGAGCGTTTAATTGAATAGCATTTAGGCATATTATTAATCCTGAAACTGTCCTTTTTTGTCAATCCTTGCAGATCAATGAATTACCTGATTATCACTTTGAAACTCTGAAATTCCTTTGTGCTCACCTTAAGAAGGTTTCTGACAACTGTGAAAAGAATAAGGTACGGCCATTAACAGGATTTGTCAGTGTCCTTCGTAAATCCAGCGTCGCCTTGGGCATTATTTCATTAAACCTCATCTGTCCTAACCTCATCTGTTTAGATGGAGCCTCGTAACCTGGCGATCGTGTTTGGTCCTACGCTCGTCAGAACCTCTGAGGACAACATGGCCAACATGGTCAATCACATGCCGGACCAGTGCAAGATAGTTGAGAACCTTATCCAGCAATATGACTGGTTCTTCACTGATGACTGTGATGACGACCCTGTTGTATGTGTCATTTCATTTTTTCTTTCTCCTTTGTTAGGATTATGAAAGATTAACCTCTATTGTAGATCAACCTAATTTTATGCTGTTTTGTTTGAACATATAGGTATTTGAAGCTGCATTAATTAATATTTTTATGTGAGCAGTGGCTCAAATTACTGTGTAACATGAGAAATGTCACTCACATTGATGAACTCGTAGCGAATTATCACAGCTCTTCGATGTCAAGAGCTTTTTAGCATGATTCAGCTGATTGTTTTGGTTTTAAGGCTCGCAACTTGATTGTTTCGGTACAGTCTCATCGCTCTCATCGGGTGCGATTCCAGCCAGAACATAATTACTATGAGGCAGGATTTAGTGATTTAGTGAGGTAACTTCACATTTCACCCAGTTTTGTCAAGGTTTCAACTGTAGTTTGCTTTTTATTGCAGTACATTGCTATGCAAACTCATACTGCACACTTAACCTGCTGTGGAGAAGGTTATGTTCAAGATAAGAGTTCAGCCCATATAAAAGCACCACTGACTGACAAGTCAGTTCTCTTGGAAAATCTAAATTAAACTGTACTGGGCATCACCATTTGTAGAAGATCCTCTGGAGCTTAGTGCTTGGATCATGAGAGGGAGAGAGAGAGAGAGTGTTCACAGACCAGCAAAGCCCTTTTGTATACAAGTATCGTCCTACAACAGACTAATTGAAGCACTAAAGCCTTGTTCTTGTTGTGCTTATAAGATATGAAATTAAGCCTAATAAATTCATTAAGATTTTTTTGCCAGCTGTCTTTCCAGCATTTGGCAGCTGCAACTGTGTTGCTTTTAGCCTGTGCGTTCAACTTCTTTGTATTTGTCTAATTTTTGTAGTTTGCTCCTTTTCAGCAACATATGCTGCTGCTCTGCCAGTATACTTGTCAGTGTTTGTGATTAGTCTTTTCCTGCAACCACTGCCTCCTTTATGTGAACACACTCGTGGCTTGTTTGGGGATATTCTGGGTTGACTTACTGAGTCGATACCGTTGTGTGACCGCTTTGGGTTATTGCTGTTGTTAGGCTTATTGAAGTTGGATAACAAGAAGATATCCTGGTTATGTGGAACTTGCTTCATACTGAAGGCCCCTGATTAACAGACTGTACACTACATGCTTAGCACCAAACAGCAGACATACAGAGTTAGCGAGAAGCTGGTGAACAGAATGAAGGGTTTTGGAGCTGATACGTTGGTGGAGACCAGAACAGAAGTAATTCAATTAATTACTCTCTTCAGTTAATCTATTAATGTATCTTAAAATGAAAAGCATCTTATGCCGTCTTTTTTCTGCATTAATGTTTTGTGTTAAGTCGCTTATCATATTTCTGCTTTCTCTTCTATTCTTGTCCAAACTGTGTTTCTCCCTCCATGCGCGGCTGCAGACCACAGCTGAGCAGGAAAGCACAGTGCAGTCTCAGCCTGTGCCCAATATCGACCACCTGCTCTCAAACATCGGACGAACCGCAGCATCACCGGGCGAAGTCTCAGGTAAATCTGAGAGTGTTTTCTCTTAAGAGCAGCACTCCAGCATCATCACAGCAAAGATATTACCATGGCAGCAATAATATGTTTCAGAGTAATAATGTCAGAGTAGATTAAAATGTAAAATATATGTGCTACAGATTTGTTGTAAGATTAAATGTTAGCAGTGTGTCAGTTTTAATGCTAAGACAATGAACATCATGCCTCTTTTCATTAATTTTAAATGCTTTGAGCAAAAATAAGTCTACCAAATTTTATTTGTGTTTCTGTTAAAGCAAGCTTTTTCAGCTGTTTTTCAATGAATACATTTTGTGGTTTAACCATTGGAAAATTGTTGAAAAACACCTTGCAGTATGTTGAGCCTTTTTTATTACTTTATTTATTTTTGATAAAGGTCTTGTTTTGTTTCAGTGTTGACGTTTTTTTGCCCAAAGAGATAAAATTGTCCTCAAGTTTTATTTCCGTTCATTTGTTTGCTTTTCTCTTTATTTCCTCTTGCTCAAGTCATTTTTTCTCCCTGTGCTTTACCTGTGTTGAGACGACGACTCCTTTTCTTTCAGTTCTTTTCTTCCCCTCCTCCACGTCTCTCACACAATCCCGGCATGTTCTTTCCCAAAGAAAATCTTAACACACAAAAAGAAACGATGGAAGTTTTAACCCTTCTGACCTCTGCCCTTCTGTGTGTAGTGTGTTGTTTTTCTCCCTTATCCCTGTCCAGCACTCACACATTACCCAATCTTGACACAGGCCAAGTGGGCGGCGTCTATCACTCGATGATGTCACTGATGGACTCTGTTTTGTCAGTGATGGACAGCTGGGACTGTAGGAAGAAGGACGAGTGTTGTGCCCAGTGTAGCTGCCTAGTCTGCAGAAACCCGCAGCTCTTTTAAATTTGGGCGAAAAGGAGGAAAAAAGATAAAAAAGAAAGAAAGAGAAGTCGATGTTTGTCATTTTTCCTGTGGTGTGCACGTCTCATATTTAAACCAATACCCTAAATTGAGGGGATACAGAGCGATGCTGCTGTACTTTCTCTGAAAGCCCTTCTGCTGTCTCTTGTTGTCTCTAAAGCTGATCGCAAGGACAAGTAGCATGGTACGGTCAACCTCAGGTTCTCTCCCGGTCATGTGGCATAATCTGTCATGATGTCTGAGGGGTGGGGGTCGTAGTAGTGGGACTGAGCTGGATGTTGCCCCAGCACACATGCGTTTACACTCAAAACAAACCCACACATACAGATCGTTAATATCTAGTGACTTGTTGAAGCAGTCAAATAGCTGTTGACGGGACCCCAAGCATGTAGTTATAGAGGTTTTTGACGCAACTGGTAGTTGTAGTTTTTTTTGTTTTGTTTTGTTTTGTTTCAGGTTCCTCCTCTTGTGTCTTTTTGTTTAATTTGTTGTCTGTGATGTCCTTATTTCAAAGTCTCTGTCCTCATTCAGCTTTAAAAACATCACATTGTACAGACAAACATCGCTACATACTTCCACATCTCTGTTACATAATCTGTAACACCTACAGTACATCACTAACATTTCCCTCACACTGTCTCCCTACCCAACCCTGCAATATACACAGACACACACATTCTGGTCTTAATTTAGATCATAAATAGCCCATTTCCACCATGGGAGCTCTTTCAGGAGCCCAGGAACTATTTCAGGAATTTTACATGCATTTCACCCAGAGAATCCAGTGACTAAATTTAGTAGCTCTGTCTGATGGCCCTGGAACTATCAGGGGAAATTTGCAGAATGTAGTTGATTCATCAACCTCTAGGCTCATGCTTCTTATCTACAGCTTTATTCAAACAATAAGCAACTGGAAGCACTGGATCCTATTAGTAACAATATTTGTTGTGTAAGGCTGTATTGAAAAGTTCTAAACTTCGTTCATAACGTTGACATTTCAGTTCTAAGTCAATATTTGAATGCTGCACATTATTTTTTCTTTTTTTTTCTGCACAGTTGCAGATAAAGCTCAGACGTGTTTTTATCTAGTGAAATACTCTGCTTCAGTCCATATTTGTTGGCATTTAGACTTTCAAAAACAAATTTGCACTGCACCCGCTTGCTGCACTCTAAGGGAGGCACCCTGTATTAATGGTGCAGCTTAGCAGCAGTCTAACAGCACCATAAATCACACTTACATTGATGAAACTGCAGAGTTATGTTTATTAACTTAAGTAAGATAATTTAATAAATAAAGACAAACTCATCCGATTAATCACTTTATTCAAGTTGAGGAATTTGTTTGAGGACTTTTTTTTTATTTCACGATGATTATATCATAAAATATGAATGCAGACATTTGAAGCTTAATTTGAAAACCTTAATGTAACCTCAAATGTAAAATAAAGACAATTTGACACAGTCCTATTTTGTCGTAAAACAGAAATATATAGCCATTCAGCTCTCACCATATTATCTACTTTTAAAACAGATGCACTGTAGTTTCTGCAGGTTTCCTTTGCATCCATCCATTATGTCCATCTGAATACCAGAGCAAGAGTAACACAATGAATTGTATCCCAAACGTCGTCATGATTTTTAATCCATTAATCTTTAGGCTTTTTCAGATGTGTAAGTGCTTTGAAAAAGACCTCCAGGTCCTGTGTTTAGTTCTTGTGGCTCTGTGGTTCCTGTTTGGTGGAAATGGCCTATTGGTCTGCTTATCTTTGTTAGCTGCAGTGTGCGTGTTTTCTCCTTTTGCAAAGTGAGATAAGAAAGTTTTGTGAACTTTGTTTTGCTTTTATGTTGTTTAGAATGACAGGCTACACGTTAAAGGGCCCCCACAGGAGTTAAACTAGCTTGGAGTAAGAGCAATTTTTCCGTTATACTAAGGCTTGCCTGCGCCAGCTGTATCGACCACGACACACACTCACTGATCTGTTCAGCTCAGGCCCCTTAAGTCTCTCAGTCAGAGCAAAACTCATCACTCCCTCTCCTCTGTGATGTCTTTGAGTTGGGAAAGAATGCCTACAGCTGGTTGGTGGCTACATGTGATGCTCTGTGACTGACGTGTTTGTCCGTGATGTGCCGTCGATCCATCGATACATGAGCATGAGCTGCTTTTTGTTGGTTTACTGCTGGGTTTTCACTTCCTTTCCTCTCATCCATCATCTCAGGCCTCCTCTGACGCTTTCTACACTTCTTCATATACTGCTTAGTGTGGTTACTCGTCCTGCTGTCTCCTCTCAAAGCCGAAAATGTGTCATCTGCTTTCATTCAGCTGCTCTCATTATACTCATCATGTCCGTCAGTTTCACTCTGAACAATCTTTTAATCTGCCTTTTCTCTTTCTTTATCTTTATCTTGACTGTTTTTAGTAAGTCTGGGGGTTGGCAGACTTTCACTAATGACTCTCTTCTCTTTAATACAGATTCAGCATGTAGTGACTCCTCCAAATCAAAGGTAATATCCTCTGCTCATTTCGTTATGTTGCACATAAATCCATCATTCCTTCATCTGTGTTGATTTTATATTTATATAGGGATACCTCAGATTATTTGAAGTGGGGTTATATGAGGTACTTATCTATAGTCAGTGTATTACCTACAGTAGATGGTGGTAAGAACGCCCCCACTTTGGAGAAGCAGCAAAGAGTATGGGTGTAGAAAGCTAAGCAAGGTACTGGTCAGCAGCAAAATGTATTTTAGCCACATAAAAGAAGGTTCATCCAAAAAAATCATTAGCTGTTCAAGTGTACACTATATTTAGAATATGTTTACTGCATTAAGTTAAAGTGAAAATATTCTAAATAAATTGTACATTTACACTGATCTTGATGTTTTTTAGGTGGCTGAAATACATTTTCCTGCTGATCTTGTCCACAGCATTTCTTGTAGGGGTGTCACAAGATCAAAAACAGGATGGACAGTTCAACCAGTACTTTACAGTACAGCCCACATTCACATGTCTGTGGCGTTGTTTTATCTTGTTTTGTCTTTGGACATGCGCCAAAGACAGTACAGAGTAGCTTACCAGTAACCTGAAGTTGCTTATTTCTGTCTTTTTAAAGACGAATTTTAAAATGTTAATGACTGTTGTCAGCACTTAAAACTAATGATCTGCTAATCTTTACAATTCAGGACTCTGTAGTCTAACTGTCAGTGATAACTGTCAGTGCTAAAGGTCAAATTGAATCATGGATTTTGAGAATTTTGACACCCCTAGTTCTTTGCTTATCTTCCTACACTGGTTCTTCTGTCCTTTCACCATACTGGTGGTATGCTGACTGACATTATACAGCCCCATTTCAGAAAATCCAAACTATGCCTGTCAGTCTCATCTTGAGGAGTCTTTAATGCTGTTCTGGTTCTGTATCAGCAGAGCTTGTGGGGGTCAGGGAAGGATCAGTGTAGCAAAGAGATGCTGCGCTCCTCCTTCTTCGCCAGCCGCAAACGCAAGAAGCCCAAGGACAAAGCTCATCCCAGCAGTTCAGATGACGACCTGGACGCTGTATTCCCCAAGAAGGAGCTCCCGGAGGAGAGCCAGCAGCAGCCTCTGTGGTCCCCGGACAGCCGGACCGAGGAGGAGGGGGAGACGGATGACACCAGTGAGCAAGAGAAGCACAGGAACAGCTCGGAGGAGCAGCTGGACAAACCCAGCAGGAAGGAGTCTCTGTCCAGCAGCCTGATATCACAGCCCTCCCCCTCCCTGCCTCTAGAACACATCTCCTCTGGCCTTCAAACCGGCTCCCCATACGCCTCGCCCCCCCATTCCCCCAACCTCAGCTACCGCATGCCGATGGCCCACCAGTCCTCTCTGTCAGACCCGCCCTCCAACTACGACGACACAGTGTCTGACCTCGGTACGATGAACAGCACCAGCTCTCAGGCGTCGGTGCCCAGAGCGAGGCGAAGCAAGGCGGCAGCTCTCGGTCCAGAGGCGGGCCCCAGCGGGCTGGGGGCGGAGGTTTGTTCTATCACCTCTGACTACTCCACCACCTCCTCCATGACGTTCCTGACCGGAGCTGAGCTCAGCACCCTCAGTCCTGAAGTGCAGTCTGTGGCGGAGAGCAGGGGTGGAGACGATGCCGATGACGAGAGAAGCGAGCTCATTAGCGAGGGACGGCCGATGGAGACAGACAGCGAGAGCGACCTGTCAGTGTTTACAGTTGGAAGATCTGACCAGCGAGAACTGCAGGACGCTCCTCGGCCCCTCCCCTCCCACAGACTCATTGAGTGTGATACGTTGTCCAGAAAGAAAGCTGCTCAGCAGAAAACCAACAGTGAGTCTTCACTGGAGGGCACCACGAGTGATAAAGATTCCAGCAAGCTGTCGCGTGTGTTGGGCTCGGTCAAAGGCCGCTCCACGGGCAGCCTCAGCTCCTCATCTCGCAGCGAGTTAGATAAGACGGAGCCTGCGTGGAAGCTGAAGATCACAGACAGACTGAAGGTGCGTCTGCGAATGTCAGTGGATGACATGTTTGGCGTGGGCAGCCAGAGGAGCCGGTCCCCGGAGGGCCGCAGTAAGAAGAAGAAGGACATCAGACGCAGGCACACGATGGGCGGTCAGAGGGACTTTGCAGAGCTGTCCGTGTTGGGAGACTGGCAGGTCGGCATCGGCTCAGGTTCTCAGCTGTCAGCCGTGGACCAGCTGAAGCCGAAGTGCAGCTCTCAAGACTTCTCCATCGGGGACTGGATCGCCCGCGAGCGCCACCGCACCAGCAACCCCGAGGTCAGCCTGGACCTCTCTGACCAGCAGGGGGGGCTGTGCCGGGCAAACTCCCAGAGCATCGGAGCCTCGTCCTCCTCTGAACTCCCACACCGCCCGGCAGAGGTGAATGGGGACGTCCCCCAGAGCAAAAATCTGAGCCTGTCGGCCACCGCTCACCCACATAAACTCACGAGTTCCCAGGTGGTCCATTCACGCTTCTATCAGTACCTGTGAGAAGTGTCAGACGTGTGTGTGACTGTGTCTGTTCCCCGTCTGAGATGTGTATGTACTTGGGAGTCTGTCAGTATAACGTCTGTTGTGTATGTTAGTGAGCTCACCATATTCACACGGCGGCCATTTTCCTCTGATGTCACACTCAGGGCAGGAAGCTCAAATGCTGTTATCAAGAGAATAATCTTGCGCTGCTGTGTTCCAGACGTGTTCGTAAACAAACAAATTGTTACCATGTCAGTGACTCCTGAATGATCAGCTACTGAAAAGTCAAGAGAGAAAATCCAGAGGGACATGGAGCCAAATTACAAGCTAAAATAACATTTGATAATTTTTTTATTATTTTTATAATTTATACCTTTCCTATCGCATCATGCAACACCATCAAACGGTACTGTTAAGAGGTGGTTGAATGCTAACGTTAGCTGATATCTATTGGTAGCTAATAGGTTACTTTGAAATATGGCAGCAAGACCCTCCAGATTTTTGCAGTCATTGTCCTTTCAGTGCAGATGAATCAGGGGTCAGGGACATGCTAATTTGTTATTGATATTTCACACTAAAGTAACATATTCGATAAGCCATTAGCTACCATGAGATGACAGCTAATATTAGCATTGAACCACCTCCCAGCTAATAGAACTGTTTGGTAGGGTTACATGATACAATATGAAAGGCGTCTTCTGTGGATATTTCAGTATTAACTTAGACCTTTCCAGTCGTATCGTGCAACATTGCAAAACGGTAAAGTTTGCTAGAGGGTGGTTAATGTTAACATTAGCTGTTGTAGCTTATGGGTTGGCAAATGTGTTATTTTAGCTTAAAATATGGGACAGAGACCCTCCAGAGTTTTACTATCCATTGTCTTTTCAGTTGCTGATTAATCAGGAAGTGTTGAAATATCTGACAATGATGATGTCACACTCTTTGCTTATACACAGCAGTCCGACATTTGAGCGTCCCATCCCGAGTGTCACGTCAGGGGAAAATGGTCGCCATGTGAATATGGTGAATGAGCATGTTGTACAAAAACTCGTCTGGAGTGTGTTTGTAACGTGTGTGTGCGCGCTTGTGAAAAAGAGAAATACTGCACACAGGGATCGTTGATCTTGCTCATGTAGAAGGCATGAAACAAAATGTTGTTTATACCTTTTTAATTTTTTTTTTTTTTTTTTTAATGACAAATGACTCTGGGATGGTTGAACAGGAGGACATCCTCCCTCCTGATACTAATCCCCGTTATGCTGAAGACTGAGAGGAACTGTCGCTCATGAAACGATGAGCCTGTGAAGTCTGTGCAAAGAGGAAGTGCAAACAGTGACACTCAAGTTAAGTTTTAAGGTTTAGCTAAGTGGCTTTAAGGATGAACTGACTTTTAGAATGAATAGGAAGTAGTGAAAAAAAGATTTTTAGTATTGCAGAGGAACTATTTTTGTGTAAAGAAAGTTATGATGTTCAGAGTCAGCGAGTCTCAGTAACCAAATGAAGAATGTACAGACATGCTTGCTGTAATACTGACTAAAAGCTTTAGATGCTTGTGTTTCATTCTAAAGTGTACATATCCCTATTTTTCTGTGTACTTGAATTGTGTTTTTGGTACAGCCTGTGTGTGGACTGCCTACGAGCTCTCTGCTGTCAAAGGGGCCTTTCCAAAGGTACAAAAGGTGACGAGGAGACACTGGACTTATGCAAAATGGAAATAGAGTTCTAATTCATCCCAGTATGTGGTTTAAAGAGCAGCGAACAACATCCCTCTGATGCAAAATGATAATGCTGTGTTTTAGTGTTAGTGGTTCACACATCTGTCAGTGACTGGCAAAGAGGAAGAAAAAGTTAAAAGAAAATGAGTAATCAAGTCAGAAAATCATGTTTCTTCTTCACAATAGGAAGTGCCTCACAATGAAATGTTAAGGGTGCCATATTATTGTCTTTGTTGAGACACTCGAAGATGTTACTGTGAATGACATTTTTATTGTCGACTCTCAGTCATTCTACAGGTTATGTAACAAAATGCCGAGCTTCCATTCCTTAGGCATTCCACTCTGGTCTTAACATGTTTTATACGCTTTTTTGTTTTTCTCCTGTTTTTTTCTTTTTTGTTTTTCTTTTTTTTTTTTGATTTTATCAGAACTTGAATTTTAAATATTCCTTGTAAAATAAGTAACTTAAATGTACATATAAATGCCATGTTTTAGCTGCTTTACTTTTCATTTCCATCAGATTTGCAGGATTAAGTACAGTATTGTGAGATGACGATGATGATGATGATGCTCATGTGGTCTGTGTGGGTGTTGTGGGCAGTTTGGTACTTCTCTGTGGAGAGAGATGTCTCTGCACGAGGAAACACTTCATTGAGCTGGACCGTTTGTACCAATGCTGTGTTCCTCTGATTGTTAGAGGGGTGTGCACAGACTCCTGAAACACTGGAAATAAATTTTGTCAATGGCAAATGATCGGGTATGTTGATTGATTTTTTTTTTTTTTTTTAAACCACATTGTAGAATAGCCTCATAGTAATATAGAAGATGGATGAACTGCTCAGATGTTGGCAGTCAAAGGTCACTGTGACCTCACACCTATCCACTACTAAATGTGATATCTGAGGAACGTTCAGAGGGAATTTCTACAAATTTGGTATAAATTTGGTCACTTGAAGATTGATTAGATTTTGGTGGTCAAAGGTAACTATGATCTCAAAAAAACCCAAGAATTCATACACTAATGATAAAATTTCACAAAAATACTATACACACTGGAGGATAAATTCTAACCTGTTATTAAATTACAAATAAATGTAATTGTAATCTGTTACAGTTGCTGCAAAAACTGAGTGATAAGCCAACTTATTCCCAAAATGCAGAAATAAAAAAAAAAACTTTTTGTATTTTCTTTTATTTTTCCACTTCCTTTCCTTACCTACCTCACTTCCTTTCCTTTCGTCATCACTGATTGGCTCCAATTTTCACCCTCAATTACCTGATTAAGTTCACCTGGTCACTCCTCATTTAAAGACTGCGCACCCTCTCAGTCGCTGTTTGACTGTCGTGTGTCGCGGCCGTTCAGGTAAGAGAGATTTATCTTCTTCTCTAGTTTTATCCCGTGTCCATGACTAATTTTGTTTAACTTTATTTATCATTCTTTCTTTAAGAAGGACGTGAGACTAATTTAATTTCATTTTGTATTTGTTTTCTGTGAGATTCAACAGCCCCTTTATGTTAATCAACGCATGTCCTTTTCTAGCTGATTCCATTGATTCAGTCGTTCATTCTGAACTTCTAATTAACACGCTTCATTTCCCCCTCATGCTCGGTCCTAATTTTCTGCTGGACAGAAGTATTTGTAAGCCAAAAAAGCCTGTAATCTTTTAAATCGTAAATCTTACCATGATTCGGTATCGTAAAACAAAGGGATTTTTTGCTGTGGAATATTTTTAGGCGCTGTAATCTTTTGTTTGAACGACTCCATTCAGGATCGGTTGATTTTGATTGGGTTTGTTGAAAGTTTAAATTTTTCATCTTGAGTTTTTATGTAGAAACTCTGCACAATTAAGGGCTATTTAAGCTCAACAATATTCTGGATTGGTGATGATATATTAATTTTTTTTTTTTTATAAAATTCAAATTCTTAAGGCTTTCATCTTTGAAATTTGCAGCTCGTTTAAACATTGGAATTTAAAAACCTTTTTTTTTTTTTTTTTTTTCTTTTTTCAGTTTTTCAGTTGCCTGAACTTCTCTCTTGGCTCATGTGACTGAATCCAGCAGAACAAAGGGTCTTGAGCATCAGAGTTCAAGTTTTAAATTTTCATCTTGAGTTTTAACCAAAACGTGACCTAAATTTGAGCACAGTTTTTGAACACTGGTTATTTTGATTTTCTATGGAAACGTATGAACCCTTAAAAATACTTAAAAGCATGTTTTTAAATGTGCACCATTTCAAAGCACCTTCTGGAAATTTAAGACAATTCAAACCACATACAGCACCAGTCAAAACTTTTGCCACATCTTCTCATTCAATGTTTTTTCTTATTTGTATTATTTGCGTTGTAGATTAATACTAGAGATATCAAAACTATGAAATATGGAATTATGCAGTAAGCAAAAAAAATGTGAAAACAGGGCATGTGTGTGTGCTTTGTAAGAATCTAAAATAAAAAAAAAAAAAACGCTTGCAGTCTTTATCAAAGATTTAATAATATTATTAAAGACTGCATGAGTCTGCTTTTTATTATCAATAAGTGGTCTTTTCATTTGCACCTGTTGCCCTACAAGTGTGCAAGAGTTTTTTTTTTGCTCTTTTATATTTTAGATTCTTCAAAGCAGCCACCTTTGGCTCAGATAACAGCTTTGCAGACTGTTGGTAAAATCTGGGGGAGAAAAAATATATTGAATGAGAATTGTGTTCAAACATTTGACTGGTTTTAACTGTAAATTTAGATGAATGAGTTTCATATTTCAGTGCTGTAATATTAGATATTCATACAGTGTTATTTGAATGAGTGCTCAGTTGTGGTGACATTTAACAACAGACCCTTTTCACTAAAGACATTTTGTCATTTTCACAGTAGCGATATCACAGCTGTAAATAAGGTCATGATGGCTGGATTTCATTTAGCTGTTTCAGGTGCACGTTGACTCACTGTCATGACTTACTGGCACACGTTGAGCCATTATTAATGTAATTAACACCTGTGATTTTGTTACTGTGGCAAGTCAAAATGTCTGCCATGACAGGCATTCATTTTAGTATTTATTGCTGCTTTGCTTCCTTCAACTTCAGTCTCAGCCCTCAATCTTACTGCAATACCTCGACTGCACACTAGGGGGCAGTCGCATACTTTGTGTGTTTACTATGTAAATGTAAATGTGACAAAGCCAACTTAAGATACATTTCAAAATGCTTTATATACAAGTTGCACATACAACATAAAGACTTAAACAATATAAGATTTATACACTTTGTACATCAGCTGACTAGAAACCACTGACAATACTAACAGAAGTGACATGGAAAGGAGAGAGTCAAGCTATTTAACACACAAAGTAATTCACAAAATAATGAAAATTCAGCATAGTTAACTCACCAGTATGCCAGTTTGGAAGGTAAATATCAAGAACTGTATTTGCAAACTAAATACTTTACATTTTTGTCAGTATAATACCATCTTTCAAGCAGACATACAATTGTTTCGTATCCAGTTCTGTCCATGTTTTGAGATAAAATGTGCCATATGTTGCAATTTAAACTTCCCTCACTAATAACTGGCTATCATTGGAGGAAAACGATATCATGATCTGGTTTTTAGTTACAGTTCAGACAAGGCCTATCTGTATTTACTCATTTTCAGTGTCATGTGGGCTCCTAACATGAACATTTCACCCACAGTAAGGCACAGTGACTAAAAGAACAAGAGTTCAATCAGAAAAATGAGCAGGGAAATTATGATTTCATACCATTTCTGTATAGACATGTTTGTTTTTTGAAGTACAACACAAGTTAAACATTGTGTCTTCGCTTTGTAAAGCAACTAAGGACAGATGCAGCCAGACGTCCACTCATAGACACAACACTGAACAGAGAAATTCGGAGAAACAAGTAGCAGTAATCATACTCATGAACACAATAATCAGTAAGTTGGTCGGCAGGGATATTAGAAACTGGCAGCCTGTTCAAAAGTTAAATCTCAACATAATGAACTCATCGTCACAGGGGGGATATTTTGTGCTGCAAAGCGCTCGATTAATGTGCCTGGTTTGGAGTGGAGACGCGTTGCTCAATGGACGTTATGTTCGTCCTCTATTTGTCCACCAGAGGGAGTGCTAGTCCACATATTCCAATAGCAGAGACAGACTGTTCACATCTGACATTTATTTTGTCTTTCTGGCAGGGGTCCTCGCCAGCAGCCAGCACACGAGAGGTGAGGAGAGGGGATGCAGGCCGCCGAGGCCCCGTTGCACATGCAGGTGCTGCGCTTCAGAGTGCAGCTCAAATCTGATTGGACGGCAGGTCGTTGGGGGTTGACTGGGTTAGAGAGATCTGTTGCATATTGTGCTGTAGCAGCCGGCCGGGGGGGGAAGGGGACGCTGCTTTAACTGTCGTCCTCGTCCTCTTCCTGCTGGTCTTCCGTCAGCACCTCTGGCACCCGGAAACACTCCTCGAAGAAGTTGACGAGCGATTGGCTCAGGTGCTGCTGCGTCCCGTCACTGTGCAGGAAGTGTCCCTCATCTGGATAGATCTGCAGAGAAATAACCAGTAATGGATTTATGTAGAGCTGCAGCTCACAATATTTTCATTACTAGTTATTCTTTTTGTTCATTGATTATCCATTTAGTTTATAAAATGTATGAGGAAGAATACATATCGCTAAAAACCCCAAAATATTAAATTTACAGTAAAATGAAACCGAAACACTTTAAATGATAGGTAAACATTCTGGCTGAAAGAATAGTGTAGTTTTCAACCTATTTTCCATGTTTTTGTGTCTAAGCAACTAATAGGGACAACTTTTTTTGGAAATTGGTCCAGTATTGAGGGTAACTGCTGCAGCCGGCATAACAGGCCATAGTGTATTCCTTAAAGGCAACAGTGCACTGTCAAAATAAAGCAGCTAAAATGTTTGTTTTTGCCACAAGCTAAGCAACATTTTCTTTAACTAGAAACTCACCAGACTACATTTACAGAAACAGCATTTTTATTATTGTAAAACAGACTTCATTCAAACTCGACAAACAAAATAAAACTCACCAAAACCGTCTCGGTTTGTCATCCCATTGCTCCAACAATCAGCAACTCTGTCTTTGTCAAAATAAACCATCAATTCATTGTTTGGTGAGAAAATATCAACAAAACCAGACCTGATGATTGTTGGAGCAGTGGAAAGAATGAAGCAAGACAGTCCTGGTGAGTTCTATTTTCTTTCTATCGAGTTTGAATTATGTTTCATGATTATAAAATTGATGTGTCTGTAAATGGAGTCTGGTCACTTTGAACTGAGCAACTGTCAGTTTCTGGTTCCCTCTGCTGGCTGCAGCACTCTCGCTCAGCAATGTATTCAAAAACTTGTCTCAGTCAGTCATTTCGACACAAAAACACTGGAAAATGCAAAGTTGCCCTTTTAAACATGACTGACATGCCCACAGGTACATTGAAACATTGAGATTAGCTGTTCGCCAAATTAATCTGCAACTATTCTGGTAACTGACTGATAACTGAAGAGCAGTCTGAGTTTCTTTAAGTTAGTGGGCATCTTCCGTCTTTTTAGTATGTAATTCCTTTTTTCCTTCGACAAGGAAGCATGTAATGACGTGTGGATTTTGTCCATCGCAGAAAGAATGTTGTTACAGTTAATATGGACAGAAGGAACAATTACAGCAAACAAACTGTTTCAATGCACACATGGACACATGAGTGTTAGAAAATCTTCTGAATCAGCTTATCATTTGAGCACTCAATTAGTCTGATAAATTAGAGTTTTTCATCTTCTTACAGGGACACATTCAGGTCTAACAGTGTCGAGCACATCTCACCTGTAGAGTGTAATTCGCCTTCTCGCTGATTAAATGATTGATAAATTTGGCCGTGTGCTGGAAGTGGACCTTTTCTGTGGTAGAGGAGAAGATAAGGTAGGAGGAGACACATTAGTTGCAGTTTAAATACTTGGTATTTCACTCAGTGAAGTATTGAGAAATAATATATAAACTATGTCTGTTACCGTCGGCAGTTGGATGAATTATCAAGTACTGTTTCTGCAGAAGCTGACCTGCTCTGTGTGCTAAATTTGCCATCTGAAGGAAAGAGAAGAAATCCACAATTTATATCATCGGCAATCTCTAAATAATGATCTTTAACTCCATCACTGCCCACTTAAACTAAACATCCTGGAGGCATCAGAGACTGAGAAACTTTACCGTATATACTCTGGAATCTGTCTTTGAGCCGAGGTATCGTTCTGAAAATGCAGATGCTGCAAGAAGAGGGAAAAAAAACTGAGTTAGTAAGACCATGACATCTGTGACACAACCACAGAAGAAAAATAACTGAAAAGTTTTACCATAGAGCTCAAAATCTGTGATGGGAGAGACGGCTGTTCCACATTTAAGTTGGGTAAACTCTTCAGAGCTCAGAAGCATCGTGGCTAAATATCCTCCATAGGCCTGAACGCACAGAAACACATCAGGAAGTCTGTTTCATTATACTTGATGATAAGAAATTCCATGTGACGAAGTTGCTCTTCATCTCAGGAGCTTCTTTGAGTCTGAGTTCTCCTTACCCTTCCATAAACTCCCATTCTTGTCTTGTCGATGTACGGCTCTTTGGATATGAACCTAAAAATGAAAGAAAACTGATTAAACCTCCAGTTGTTCTGGTGTCTTGGCTGCTGGCACGGCTGCAGTTAAAGCTGAAGTCTGACCTGAGGGCCTCCAGCTGGTCCCTCTCCTCCAGTTTTCCCAGTTTCCTCCTGACTTTGTGGAGGAGGTTGGTGCCCTGGAAGCCGCTGCCGTGGCCGTCGAAGCGGATGACGATGGTGCTGAAGCTGCTGACCAGAACTGTGGCCCAGTCCACCCGGAACTGCTCCGACACCATCTGCCCACCGGGAGTACCGTCACTGTGGAAAATACAGACGGAACAAAAGAACAAACCAGACACGGTGATCATTTTAAGGACTGTCACATTTCTAAGATTAATTTCAGATGGGAATATAGTTTGTATTGCCTTGCAATGTCATGAAGTCCAGCTACACAAAACCCTTAAAAAACACATTAAAACTGAACTAATTTATCCAGTCTATTACAATTTTAATAAATGTTTACTGCAAGATAAAGCTTGTTTCTATTTTGTTCTTGTATTTTATTGTTATGCAAGAATTCATGATTTGTTAAAATAATTTGCAACTGTTCTAGAGTGATAATTTTTAAGCAAAAAGATAAACAATTTTCTGTTAGTAGCTGTAGAAACATGAGGCTTTGCTGTGTGTTTTTAAAATTATTTTATGATCATCTTTTTGGGACATTCTGTAAGTAGCTTCTTCACCTCCAGTCTTATGGGAACGGTGACAGGCAACTTCTATTTTTGCATTAAAAAACAATCAAATTGCACAAGAAATATCAGGATTATCTCTGCTGTGGCTTTGGGGCTGTTATTTCTTTTCTTAGCATTTTAAAATCTTGATTAGGGATATAAAAATAACAAATATTCCATGTCACATTTAAAAAAAAAGTACCAGACTCTAAGCATGTAATATCATGGCAGATATTGTCAGTCATTTTATTTAATAAACTGACTGCTGAGTTTATTTGTTTTGCAATTGGAGACACATAATTCAAACATTCACTGCCAGACAATTCATGACAGTGTTTTTGCACATGCTTTAGTCATGGCTGCCTACATTTATTGTTTATTAAAGGAGATCAGAAGCACTTTAAGTAATTATTAATTTAAAAAGGACATTTGCAGTCATCATTCTTTGATATATATCATATTGAGGGATTAATGAACTTTGAGTTTTTGGCATTGATACATTCCTAATCTTGACTCACACCAGGGACTGAAAGTCAGGAACCTTTTTGACTTTTTGTTTTCAATACAACTTCTATGAGTCTCTCAAACATAAGGAATACTAAATTGTAACACTGTAATTTGTGCTTTTTGGAGTAAAAACAGATATGTTCATACTTACACTAGCAGCAGTAGGGGGTAGTGGGCTGTATCTACAAATCCAGCTGGCTTTAGAATCTGCATCGTCAGAGCTACAACACAAAGGAGCAGGTTAACGGGCTTCAATGTCATCAGGATGCACACACAGGTAATCGTCTATCTGCTAACACGATCATGAGCACATACTGTAGTCGTCGATGACGATGGTCTTGTTATCCACTTTGGGCATCTGCATCTTGTTGTATGTGTTGTTCACCCGCTCATTCGTCTCCACGTCCAACAGCTCTGCAGGTAAACACAGTAAACAGGACGTTTATTAAAATCTCTGACATTTATTTATCAATGAAAACGGAGAATTCAGTGCAGTTTATTGAACACGGTGATGTAAGAGGACAAACACTATCGGCACGACACTCACTCTGAATGAACCACTGAATAAAGAGAAATATTAGAAAACAGCAATTAATTTGACTTCAGAGTGTTTCATTTAATTAATTCATTCTGTAATATTCTAAAATCTGTTGCTTTTTTATTGCTTGTAAGAACAAGAGTAAAGTATACAAACACACTGACATCTTTCAGTTTTTTTCTTCCAAATGTGAGTTCCAGTAAACTGACTTTGTGACTTTGTTTGTTTATTTATTTAAAGATTTCTATTTTTTCTAATTTTATTTAATTTCCAACTTATTTGAAATATTTATTTGTTACTTTGATTTATTTTGTCTGCATCCCATATGTTTTTATATTCATACAAATAGATGAGAAAACTCAAAATTTCAAGGCAACTGCTGTCACTAGATTTTTGAATCAAGCTCAAACTCTTAAGTTTTTAAATAAACCAACAGTTTTTCCAGTTTAGAATCTTTTTTGAGATAATTTACTTTGGTCTTACTTTGGTCTTACAAACCAAAAAAAGGACTGTGAACCTGATTTGTCATTAGTTGGGTACTTGAAAATTATTCACTTTTACTTAAATGAATCTGACACTTTCTGAAATACATTTTTGAGGGTTTCTAACACACAAAGATTCAAATTTATCCAAAGAGGAAAAGCACATTTTCTGCAAAAAAAAAAAAAAAAAAAAAGAAAAGAGTTAGTAAGACATTTTCAAAACTTTAAGTGTGAGTTGGGCTGAAAACTCAAATCTATTGAAGTAAGCTGCCTTGAAATTTTGAGTTTTTCAGCTTTTCTTTTTTTTTGGTTTTTACAGTGTATGCTTCATTGTTGTTATCAGTACTCCTGTATTGTGTTCTGTATCTTTTGTGCCTGACATAATAAGTACATTTTTGTTGAATATGACAAAATTAAAATAAAATAAAAAACTCACTCTGTTTGTCCTTGGTGCTATAGACCGCCACACTGGGTACATGTGGACCTACACAGAACAATTCACAGAAGGAACAAAAGACAGTTAGCAGGAATGCAACTACAGAAGCTGATACTTTAAATTTCCTGACATGAAAGGCAGAAATGCCTCCACCGTACAGTACATACCAGTAATCAAGCCTGTGAGACCCGATACTGCTCTGCAACAGCAGCATCTCCCTGTCTCATCTTAAACAGACTTCAGCAGCAGTCCTCTCAGCCAGCTCTACAGTTAATAATCTACTTCCGTCCCATGAGGAAGCAGCTTATTATTTCACAGTGGAGCTACTCTCCAAAGATCCAATTAATGAAGAAAGCCACTGGCACTTCTCCTCTCTGGAGTGAGCCCTCTAAACAAATCAACGTCCATAGAAACCGCTTTGTTGTGCCCCTGTGCTGAGGCCACGAGGGCAAAAAAACAAAAAAAATAAAAACAATGATGGTGTCTCTAAGGAAGAATATCTAGTGAACAACACAACGCTAACCACCAGGCCTCTTTTTCATGTGAAAAATACTAAAAGCAGAGAGCCAAACTCACACTCTGTGCCAGCAGCTCAGCAGTGCTCACATGACTGTTGGCGAGCTGTCAGACAAGACATTTATTTCTGCGGCTAATCGGTGGGATCCAGCGGTGGTTTGAGGTTATCTGCTAATGTCCAGTTCAATACGAGCTCTCAACCCGACATGGAGCACTAATTCAATTACACACTCTCTCTGTCCGGGGTTATGAAAAGAGCCTCGACTCAAGAGACTCAAGGTCGAGGACGCTCACCTTTGCAGTAGAGTAGGAAGTACTGCATGTTGTGGCTGAATGAGACGTCCACGTAGCCGCAGTCGAACTCACAAGACAGGCAGCAGCGGTTGAATGGAGGGATTGTGTCAGCACTGTGGGATGGAGGTTAAGTATCATTGTATAGAGTAAAGGAACAATTCGGCTTTTCTGAAGTGGGGTTGTATGAGGTGATGATGGCGGTCAGCGTGCCCCTAGTTTGGAGAAGCAGCAGCAGCACAACTGTAAGAAGCTAAGCAATGTACTACTGTGGACAGTGTCAGCAGCCACTTAAAAACAGTCTAAGGCTGTGTCATATTGCATTTAAATATTTTCACCCCTTTGCATTGCCAAAAGGCAGCCTTTTCCCACCACTGCAAGAGCTAAATTTCAATCTCTGCAAAGCCACCAGACTCCTTTGGCAAAAACAGTTATTTTACTTTTCAGAACATGGGTTATTATCTCCAGCTGTTTGTGTAATTGTGTGACTTAAGTGAAACCGAACTAGTTCTTTAAAACACCAAAGTCACGGAATAATACAAATTAACCATTTGAGTAGTACAGAAAAATTACTGGTTTTGCCAACAGAGTCTGGTTGCTTTGGAGAGCTTTGGCTTATATACTGACAGTTTCGTATTGGAAAAGTCTATCTGACAGCGAAGTAAAGCCATGAAAATATTCTTAATACAGCGTCCACTTAAACTGGTGCATATGTACAGGCTATATATTAAAGGCGATTAAAAAGCACCTGACTCCTTCCCCATTGTCAGTGGACAAGTTGCCCTTGCTTCTGTTTGTTTTTTCTGATGTGTCCCTGGAAAACCAAAACTCGGCTCATGTCTGTGCAGGAGAGCAGAGCACGTCTGTGTTCAGTGCTTTTGTAGCTTCTAACTGAATGTCGGTGGTATGAAATTGCAGCTGCGTTGCAATTTGTACTTTCAGGTATCTGTTTTATTTTAGTGTTTCATGTCACCATCAACTCATAGGAGTTGTGTTAAGTAATTTCTGATAATATCAGGGGACTATAATTGTGAACAGTATATAGGAAATGATTGTGTTCATCCCCTGTGTTACAGCTGCTTTACTAAAGACAAGCTCATCATCGGTTAAATACACACTGTCAAGCAGTGCAAACTCCACTGTGCTGGGCTGATATGCTGAGTCAGTAAACAGATAGGAATTGGGGAAAATCAGTCACATAAGTTGTCAACGGAGGCGGCAAACTGTCATAGCCTCTGCCAGAAAAGGCCCAGCCAGGAATCATGTTTCCATCACTGCCGATTGGAGCTGTACCTGACAAATACCTGTGACTACTGCTTGACCCTGAAATGAATGCAGATTGTACCTTTTCTTACTGAAGACACAATCCAGATGTTAGTGGGTGGGTTTTAGCCACCTACCACAGTACTCTTGCTGCTTCTCCAAACTGGGGGCATCTGACTGTCGACTGTAGGCAATACACTGATTATGGGTAAGTACCTCATACAACTCCACTTCAAATAGTCCCAACTATCTTGGGACTAACTAAATTCCTCTATTGCAGAAAACTGGATGTAATCATAGGTTCAACTACAATCTTACCTGTATAAGTGCCTGCGTTTGGGGTCGTCCTCTGTGCTCAGAAAGTATCTGAAAAACATCCAAACATCACCGTCAAATAACAAAATAATGATTTTGCAGCACTGGATGTTAAAAAATATATATGTTAAAGCACCAACATATCTTACATGAGGTTTCTTTGATGGTTGTAGGCCAGGATGCTGGTGACATCCCAGTCTCCAGAGGTCAGAGACTGAAGAATGTCTGTGCTAGTGTTAGGCTAGAAGAAAATTAAACATTACACACACTGCACCAAACCATCAACGTAATTCTTCTAAGAATAATTTGGAAAATAACTTACCATAGATGTGGACATTGAGATGTGGAAAAACTTTCCTCTCCCACCCTGAGGGATTGCTCTGGTGAAGAAGAACTTGTGTCCATCTTGGGAAAAGAGTGGCGGCTCATTCTGCAAAGAGAAGAGAAAAACATCTGCACATGTATACAAAGTTTGTGCCTGCAGGGCTTTTTGATATCATGTTATTTACTTGTTCAAGCTCAGACACACGTACCGAGCGCCGGCTGTTTTTTTCAGTCAACAGGCGGAGTGTTTTCATCACGTACCTGTCTGTGCAGCCAGCTCTCACTCTCATCTTCATGTTTCTGAAAATAATATGAGGGTATAAGTTTTTCTGAGTCTAGACAACAAAGAGAAACTATTTCACAAGATATGGCGCTCAATTTGCAAAGCTCTGTAGATTGTGCGGAGCTGCAAAGTCCCCCAGCATAAGGGACCCTGTGTTTCATCTTTATCTTGTCCTGTTTTGCTGTATGTCTGTCAGAAATTTGTATATGTTGTGTGGTTGGAAATGCAATATAACCTGTGACTGCCCCAAAACAACAGTGTGTTTGTCTCTAAATACTTTCCGACTTCCATAAACTGTCAGTGGCACCCTGAGCCCATTCGTTCCTACAGAAGATATAAATCTTAAACAAAAGTAAAATGCTTATTCACTTTCTGGCAGAGAGTTAGCTCAGACAACTGATACCACATATCTGTCTGTTGAATTTAAGGGTGTATTCACACTTGTAGTTCACCTCATTTGGTCCAAACCAAGCGGAAAAAAATGTTTATTTTTAGTTCAGGTCCAGTTCATGTTCACTCTGAATTTTTACAAACAAAACACAGGAGAGACACTGATTGGACAGTTTGGGACAGTTTGTTAATTTCTTTTTGCGGTAGAATCTACTGGAACTACATCACTTTCTCACAGAAAGAAAGTAGTTCCTACATGAAACTGCTCGCAACAAGGTCTGTGAATTATCTTGAGTAAGTCACGCACCACAAGAGCCATCTATCCGCCAGTATCTCCAAAACTCTGCACCTCACACCAAAACAATCTAGATGGATACACAGCACTACAGGCCAGGGGGAAAAATATCTATTTTTGATTTGGGGTGAACCGTCCCTTTAAGGCTTCTGATGTGTATATTTCTGTTCTTTGCTGTCACCAAGAGCACACGAAAAAATAACTGATTGATAAGCAATATTAGTGTAATTATATTGCCAATCAGCCACGTTTTGAATAATGACTGACAGGTAGAGACAGGACAAGAAGGAGGCGTCTTTTACACGGATGATTCAGAGCTTATTACTGTGGGATCGCTGTCACTCATTTTTTAATGGACTTAATGAACTGACACACAGAGATACATGTACGGCAGCTTTAACTGTTTTTGACCTATGAATGGAAAATACACGCTGTGACGTGCGTATGTATTACCATTGTCACCAAATGATCTGCATTAATATATACATGGTATACTGAACAGATTTTATGATACGCAGATGGATTTATTAATAGTTTAGCCTCTGAAATCATGGTAAAAATCACATACTTGCTATCAAAAAATCCTGCAGTTGATTTATTTCCGCTCAGACCACAAACAAACCGCACCAGAGTCGCTTGGAAGCACACTAAGACCACCCTTTACAACCTGTCTCGGTCTGTTTTTTTGGTCCACACCAGGGTTTGAATGGCAGCTTTCTCACCAGCCAAAACAAACAACACTGACGGTGCAAATGCACCGGGCATTGTTTTAACTAAACCAACAAGGTTAGGTGTGAAAGCACCCTAATCCTACAGCCAGACGCCGGTTAGCTTAGCTTAGCACAAAGACTGACACAGGGGGGAAACAGCTAGTCTGGCTCTGTCCAGAGGCAACAAAATCCACCTACCAACACCTCTGAATGTCAATTTTAACAAGACTAGTGTAAAAAAACAGGTCATGAAAATATACTTTTCTTTCCTAAAACAGTGTTTTTTTTTTAGCAAACTTTACCAAAACAGAACTGAACAGTGAGTTTTTTTTTCAGCTGGAGATTGATGAGCTTGTGAGCAACAGAAGAACAGGCCTCAAAATAAACCATAGTGTTACTGTTTAATATAACAAAGGATAATGTCTTTTCATGTACTCAAAACTGAGTAAAAGTATGTAAATTTGCTTTTAAGTAGAGAAGAAACAAGTATTTTACAGTATATACATACTTGTTATGTGTTCCTTGTAATGTTTGTCTCTGTCCTCAGCTCTGCTCACGTGTGCTACACCTGATTACTGGATGAGGTGCACCTGGTCTGGGAATGAAACGCTTTAAAACACCTGAGCCAGCATCAGGAGAGAAGAGAGGCTTCTGGTGAGGGAACTGCTGCACTTGCAGCCTCTCAGCCTGGGATTTTGTGATGCTTTTCGCATTTTATTTTGACTTTGTGTCTTCTCATAGTCTTTATTTAGTGTCTTATATGTATGTCTTCGTGTTAATAAATCAGACAGATTTGGATGCTTTAAAGGTGTTTTTCTGTGGTTGATTTGGGTCAAAGGTGGAGTGTTGTTCACCTTTGACCCACCTTTTTTGGATTAATATTACAGCTGCATTAATGTGTATGTTGCATTTTACTGTTGTGTATGTTTAAGGTTGTGCTGCATTATATACTGCTGAGTAGTTTACTCTACAGCAATGCACCATATTCTATAAGATCCAGTGACAACCACGAGACATATTTTTCTAACCTTGTATCCAATGGTTGATGTGATCACAAAATCTTGTTTGCCACCATCAGTAACATTGTCTCTCCTACATCACCAGCTGTTTCCCCTCCCTCCTGCCGATATCTTGCCCCTACTGGTAAACAATCCTGGAAAGTTTTTCCTCCAATCTCACCACAAGAGCTCACAAATCTAATCAGCCCAATGAAAACACTCTAACCCCCTTGAAATTCTAACCACCCCTTTGTTAAAAGATGTCATTGATTTCTTCTGTCCTTGTGTGTATTCTCTATAATCAAGAACTTGTTGACATCTGGTCACGTTTCAAAACATCCCACTGTTCAACCACTTCTGAAAAAAACAAACAAATCTGGACCTATCCCTGCCCCAGAACTAATGGTCTGCTTCAAAATCGTCTTTTATTTCCAAGGTCTTAGAAGAAGTGGTTGCTAAGCAGCAAACAGCTGTGTTATATGAGCACAGCATTTTTGACAAGTTCTATTCTAGAAAGACTTCTAAAAGACTTTTACTCTGACACCCGCTCACATCCAATCTGTCAACTTGTCAGAAGTCACAGAGTTTTTAGTCACAGACTAAAGACTGGGGATCCTGCAGCGTCACTATTTGCAAGACTACAACTAGATTATTTTGGTCTGGCAAGATGTCTGTACACTTATTTTCAAATGTATTGATTCTGAATTTTCACTTATGATAATGTGTTGTTTGACGTTTTTACGTATTTCCTACAAAACAAATCAAAACAAATATCCATAAATTCTAAAATTTCAGATTTCACACTAGTAAAATTTGCTTCACCTTGATGCAGACTCCAGTCGTAGCCTCACACAGTGTCAGGATGGAGTTGTTCTGGGCTCTGTTCAGCCAGTTGACAGCCAGTTTGGTGCTGGTGGCCCATTTCACCATGGTAATATAATATTCTCTCCTGGAGAACCAGAAGGTGAGAGGACATCACACCACTGACAACCTCTGGCTCCGCTGCCTTAAGAAACGCTCCAGGGCACAATCAGGCGCCACCGGGCCGTCACTCACCCTATTCGAGGGTCATCGGGTTTCTTCATCACCACGGTGTGCAGGGGGCCGTTGAGGCTCACCACTGACAGGTGCACTACAGGGTTTTCCTCGCCAGCCTGCGGGAGCCAACAGGAAATTAGATAGGTCAGACTGGATTTAAGTTAAAGACAGTGGGAAATTGTCTTTCTGTTGTTCTCAGAGTTAGTTTAATCTATCAAAGTCCTCTGAGCATGACAACAGCAACAGGTTGGAATATTTAAACCTGCAATAACTGATTTTTTGGCCACATGGTGGCAGCAAAAAAAAGTCTGAACACAACAATACATCTTTTAAAGTTGTGGTGAACTTGTTGGCAGAAAGCTGCTGATTTACACCAACAGTAGCCTCAGTTTGTGCCTCTAATGTAGCTACTAGAACACATTCCCAGAGGTAACCGTCAGCTTCTTTAAATTATAATTAACCAGTGATGTTTGAAAAAGCCTTAAGTTTGTTTATTCTATTTTTCATTTTATTTCAACTCTATTTAACCAAGAGAGTCCCTTTGAGATTAAGAATCTTCTTCTTCTCAGGGGAGACCCGGACAAGAAAAGTCAGCAGCATAAATAAAAAAACACAGTTACAGACAGAAAACACAAAAGGAAACAAAACAGAATAAACAAGCACGCACACAACTCACATTTCAAAAAGAGAAATGAGTCAGCTGCATAACTGGGTAAATTAAAAACATAAATTTAAGGGCTGGCACATATGGTGAAATTTTAAAGCTATTCCACAATGTGTGATATATATCTACATATAGATATTTTTAAAATAAATACCATAAATTCAACAATATTATTGCAGCTAATAGCGCTTTCATAAACTATTAACACAATGAGATTTTTGATGAAATGTTTTACTAATAACTCATGGATGTAATGACTAAAAGCATAAAGGCAAATAACAGAACAGTTAAAATTACATCACTGTTCTGTGATGAAGCCTTTAAAATCAACAAACTTAGGTCATATCACAATATAACACTATCAAAAATCCAAGTCCGTATCTACTTTCATATCATGATATCTATAAAATAATGATATATTCCCAGCCCTGTTTGACATCTTAAGGAATCTGCCTTTACTACTTTTTTGGATTTGAAATATTTTAAAAAGATTCATTCTTTGAGTTTCGAGTCATTCTGAAAGAAATTCCATGACGCCGGTGCAGAATACACAAATGGCCTTTTCTCAGTTTCCATTAGAGAGACTATAAAGCAGTTCTGAGAATGAAAAAAGTTTTCTCTGGCACTTTTCTGTGTGATAAAGATAGATAGTTAGTGTGGGAGGAGACCAAGAATTGGCTTACATATTAACATGCACCAATGGAAGAGCCTGTATATTTAAAAACAGTTACTGTCAGCTGAATGATTAAAAAAAAGATTTCTAGCCCAAGATTCAAGTTTGTTTGTGAATCAAACCAAATAAATCCAGCTATCTGGAAAGGAAATAGACTTACAACTTGGGAAACAGATTAAAATTCTTTTTTATTGTAAATTGGATGGTTAGAAGAGTCATTGTGAATTCTAAAAATACCGTCAGGAAAGAGCTCAGTGTTTTTAAATGAACTTTGGGGTTTTTAAAACATTGTGGCTTAATTATATTTTAGAGAAACTGATGGTTACCTCTGTGACCTGACAGTACACTAATAAATACGTGAGAAAAACAAACTGGAACTACATATCCAGTAGATACAGACCAACATAATTCATCTCGTTATTCATCTTGATTTGTGTTTTCTGGCCACCTGACAAATGTCAGTCCAAGATTCACTCTCTTTCAGCTCTATTGTTGGTCTCTACCAACTCCTGAAGGCAACATCCTGCCAAATGCTCCATTATGTTCACCAGATAGTCTCTAACTGTGTCTGTCTGCTGTTTGGGATTGGACAGGTGGTACACAGAGTGTTTTTTAGAGATTTACAACTGAAAACAGCTGCTATTAGTGCGATGAGAGAGAACCAGAACAGCAAAATTGTGGTCTGGACAACTGAATTGAGCTAAAACTCACTATACAGCTCTGCAGATTCAGGTGATAAGTCTTCTGAAAGGGACGTCCACACCAAGAACAATAACAAGGATAACAATAACTATAAATATATAATTTTAAAAACTCAAGTTGATGGTGGAGTCCAGACTGCAACTTGATAGTAATGGTGTGTGCCTTCCATCGTGCAGAGCAGGAGTAAGTAAGAGTAGGTGTAAGATTGTGGCTGGAGACTTAACTTTGGGTAGTGATACTCCAGGCTGGCGGGGTAAGGCGTTCCTGTGAAAAAGGGAACTTCCATCTTTGGTACGAGCGTGTCATTGATGGTCATGTAGGCCAGACGCAGCCCGTCTGGAGACCACCAGTGCGCGATGTGGGTCTGCAGGATCTCCTCTGTGAAACAAAACAGCCAGATATTAAACACACTGTGAAGAATACTGAACAAAGTTTTGAAGATGTTGTATTCGATACCAGTATATTTTATTTATTTAGGCTTTTCAACCTGTTTCTTGTTTCTTGTTTCTTACGCCGAAGAAACACAAGTTGTTTCTCTGAATACTGTAGACGGAGAGAATGACAATAAATTCTACCCTGACTTTGACCTCAACCTGTTTCAAAGACCAGACTGACTCCAGGGAATTGTCCTAAAAAAGTCAAATCCATACAAAAACCCATGTAAAAATTAAAATTTTCACTCCTGACACTTTAAAGTGTTTTGCTACAACACTGTTAAGTCCCTATAATGCCGAGCCATCTGCCGCTTTCCCATTAGCTGGTGTTTACGTCCTGACATTGATAAAGTTGTTTCCAATATGTCACCATTTGAACAGACACCAGTTTACTATACAGATGTGTGATTTATGGTGCCTATTCCCTGTAGTGTCGATGAAGAAAAATACATTAATTACTCATATTCAGTTTTAACGACTTACAATTTTGGCATTGCAGTAGGTCCACCATGTTTATGCAAATCTAATGCTTGTGAATCACATAATGACAGTTTATACTAATCATGATAAATATTTATCAGTACAATAGATGTTACCAGCACTATTGCATCTTCATTAATCAAGGATTGCTCATGTGATTCCAGACATTTTTTTCATCATCTTCATCTTTTTTTTCCCCTCAATTTAGTTATTTTTCCTCTGTATGGAGAATGCTGAATCAATACAATGGAAGCACGATATTCTTTTTTTTTCTGTTGATATGATAACCAATAATTGCCTGTTTCTCATGGCCGATATAGATGAGATAACTAATAATCTAACATTTTTGTTTTTTTAAGAAGTTCATATTGTGTGTAGTTTGTGCACACCAGAGGATGACACAGGCTCAGAGCAAAGACCGAACCAAATCTGACTGACATCACTATTACAGTGAAAACAAAGGACAGTTCTGACTGACTCTGGATGTTCACTTACTTGTTCTGGTATAGGACGTAAAAAAAAAACTTCACAAATACATGTTGTTGTTTATAAAGCATTTGCCTGAAATTTAAAATTAAATGCTTTGACATAATCTGTCAAATCACATATTATCAGAGCTGATATTAAACAGATTATTCGAAATCATACATAATGACATACAATATATTTTCCCATCAGCCACAATATTTATTGTGCATCCCTAATAAGCACAGCTGTTTTTGCCTCGCCTAGTTCCTTCGTTCAAGGCTTTGTTTCTGGCGGTGGAAAACACAGCCTTGCAATATTCCCTGAGTTAAAACTAGATTTTCATCAAAAAGTGACATTTTGGAAGAAATCAAGACAAGAAGTGCAGACATAAATCCTCACAATGAGAACTGGATTGTTTTAAAAGGATCAGTACTTGCTCTGCTTGCATTTTCAGAATAAAAACAAAGAGGACCAAGGATGGTTTTCTTTTTTCCCCCCCCCAGCAGTGACTTTCATCCAGCAGGGGGCAGAAGAGCTCTATGAAAAATCACACAATGCACACTCAACTGTACTCTGAATGTGGAGATCTGAACAACAGCCTTCTCCTGACAAAAAATGACAATCGACTCAACCTTGATGTGGACTGGATGGTGCAATTTGTCACATATAATAAAACAATTTCACATTACAGCGAATGCACAAGGTGCTGCCTGTTGAAACAGGGTGATTGTGGGAAAAGGACACCATTCAGCGCTGAATTCTCAACATTTGATTGAGTTCTCACTCTGAGGCCAACAAGTTTGTGCAGTGCAGCAGGATTTTCAAGGCCTGCGCCCACAGAACATCAGCCAACACAATCACTTCAATAACCGAGGGAACACACAACATCAGATTTATTTTATCTATTATCCTGTGAAGGTCGGAGCGTTTAATATGACTGCTGGCATGTTGCTGTTAAAAATTATACTTTTGTTGACATTCATCATCAACAGTAGGATACACATTATATCTGCACAATTCATACAAGATAAAAAAAACTTAAATCTACTCTGACAGCGATAGAAAAAGATGGTTTTGTGTTTGTTCTTTGATGAATTAGCGTTGGGCTGCAGTGAATCAGATCTGTGGTTGATGTGGTCTGAACCTCCATCAAGGAAAGTGCACATAAACCTGCAGAAATCCACATGTTCAGATAATTATCGATACAAACACACAAACTCACATGTTGCACTCTTGTAAAATTGATTTCTTTCATCTCCTCCATTTCCCCAACGCGCTGCTCTACAGGAAACATTCATCCCGACTTCAATCCCAGGACTTCACTATCTTTAGTCTCTTGATCAAAGTTGGAGCTCGCATGTTTGTCATTATTATGAGTCATTATTATGACAAGTGAGGAATAATTATTAGCTCTGATCAACATCAAAGCCTCACAGATAATTATCTTTCTTTTTGGCCGAGCATTGTTCAAGCCCACAGGACTCAATTTCACATTTTAGTGAAGTTAAGTTTTCGGTCCATTATCTAAAATATTCCATTTGATGTAGCGGTGCCGCCATCGAAATGTTTTGTTTGAATAATTCAACAATGTCTGCGTGATGGACTGTAACTTCAATGAACAGCGCAACAAGCAGATTCTAGACTTATATATGGTACTTTGATACATGTGTAAAAGTTTTTTCATCTTAAAACTTAAAGCACTCTAAGTGGAAATTTAAAGGAAATGTTTGAGTTTTAGACGTTTAGAGAAAGGCCATATATCACATCCCTGTCTTGAGAAATACCACGCCCTCCTTTGTGCTGTAAAAATTGAATAAACTAATAGCACTATGCCTAAAAGCTACTGTGTTGCATTTTGCCTGTCAAACAATTAAAAAAAAATCCCATTTTACGATTTTCTTCACTTCCCCAAAGAGCAAAGGACAGTAAAAGAAGAAGAATCTGTGACTTCAGGCCATCTACAGAGAGGATGAAAATGGTAAACTAATGAACACAACATGATATGTGTGCCGATTGTGCCTGTAGATCAAAGGGAATCAGAAAAGAGTCTTAATGATGGTGTAACTAAAGTTTGTACAGTGAAAATAAAACACCTGATTTGGGAATGGATTTTGCTTTAGCTGTCTGTCCACTCGAAAGATGGCCAGGAACTGAGAGCTTTTTTTTCATGGCAGAAATTGGAACCTCTGATGTGATTTTCTTACTTTATGCAATTAAATCATCAAATACCTCAGAATTGGCAGTTTTACACCAGTTATATTAGAAAGGCTGCTTTCATCCAAAAAGGGGCGGGGCCATGAGGCAACAGCAAAACACTCGGAGGGGTGCTTTCATCTATAAATCAGAACTTTGTTGAGCCTTTCTAAAAAATTAATTGATTGTAGCAGGAAAAAGAAAGTTTGAAACTGAATGCGTAAATTATGATTACTATGATAATAATAACGTGAATCATTATGGATCACCTTCCACTAATGAACTAGTTAATTACTAGTAAAGTAATGTGGGAGGTGGAGCTAAAACTGACCTGTTTTCAACTTTTTATGGCTCGTAGCAAAAGTATGCCGTATTAAGCACAAACAGCTATTGAAATAAAGTCAGCGACTTGGCTTCACCATGGATGTAGTTAGGTTACAGTAACGTCACATTGGACAGATTACCAAAAGAGCAAAATAAAGCGACTTAATTACATAAAAAGTGACAGATGTCACAAAATACTTTGCCTATAAGGTCACTGAATATTATCAGGTTTGTCCACTTTGATGGGGGCAGACTGAACAGACACTCATCCTTGCTGTCATTCACACTCCATATTATCTTTATTTTTCTTCGTGTGTTTTATTAGTTACTTTCTTTAAATAAATGTATTATTATTTGGCCTTTAGTCTGTGTCCCCCTCGTTGTTTGCCATGACGTTAGAGCCGGGCTGTGACAAATTGGAGGCCTATCTGGAATCTGAACCCGGGACCTCATGCAATATGTTATTCTTATTTTAGACTATTAAACTGTCAAAGACCTCAGGATTTGTATTCACAGGCAGTGGAATTAGAGGGGCCGCTTTCACCCAAAAAAGGGTGAAAGGGGAAAATTAACTTATTGCAGCAGAGAAAAAAGTTTGAAACTGAATGTGTGGATCCAGATATTAGAAGTACCTCTTAAAAACAGACAACTAACAGCTCTACAATCGAAACATTTGCTGCTCACAATAAAGCTTAAATTCTCTTACTCAAGGTTGTGGATGAGGATTAAATACCAGAGAAAAATGAGGCTGCCTCACCTTGAACCATACTCAAACAACTGTTGAAAAACCTATCTCACCTGAACAATACAGTAGTACACACTATTAACACTGTAAGCAGCGGTGTGTCGAAGACATAAGCTACACAATCTCTGGGTTTTGTTTTTTTTTGTAGGACAGTGTGTTATCCACTGATAAATCCATGAAATATGACAAGAAAACATAGCGGGACAAATCTTTCTTTAGCATTGAAAATGGATTACTTCTTTCATGTCATGTTCTGTGTCTACAACAAAGAAATAATCCCATTAATGAAAAACCGATTAGAGGCGACCCTGAAGCATTTCATGCGCTGTAAGAGAATTCCTTTCATAATAACTAGCATTTTGCAATTACATTAAACAATTACACTGCAATTATTCTCTCTGAAGAAATCCAAAATTAATAATTATAACAATGACAGAAGCAGAAGTCTCCACTTACTAAACAAGAACCATATAAACTTTATTATGAATGAATATGAATGAATGCTGAGTGGAGAGTCTCAAACACGGCGGCGCCTCTGTAAACAAAGCCATATCCAAGTGGTATGTAATTGGAATGTCTGTCTCACATATGCAGCAATCAGAAAAATGTTTCATATTAGATTACAAGTATGCCAGCTTTTGAACATCTGTTCAATGAGATTGCAGCGCTGCAGACATGAATTAATTAAAATTGCCTGAACACAAAGACGGGCTATGGGAAGTCTGGGGAAGGAGGGGCACTGAAACGTAGCCAGCTGTGCCCTTTCAGATGGAATCATGCAGACCCAGCATGCCTCCAGGTGGGGGCAGGTGTCACAAGATCGCATCAAAACGGTCTTTGAATTTACTTTCGTGGTTTATCCTGGGGACTGTAGATCCAGTCACTTTAACCCATCCAACAAGACCACCCAAAAAAACAGCTTAATACCAGAACTCAACAAACTGCTCATTGTGTATGTATTAGCATAATTATTCAGTATGCCAGCATTAAAATCAGTTTTCCCAAACCAGGTCTTTTGGCCTTGTGTTATTAGAATATCGGCTCTTAAATAACACATAAGTCTGTGAACATGTAGACCAATTCACTGACACACTAACTTGTTGCTTTATCTTTTCACTTTCTCTACCATTTTCCCACTTCTATTCATGTAATTTCCGAACACAAAGAAAAAGCAACACACAGTAACACTTCAAAAGTAGCTCAATTCCACGGGGGAAAACTACAGACTTGGCAACCCCACTCAGCTTTACTGTTTCATTTTAATCTCGCTGTTCTCAAACCTGTAACTGCCCACAGTCTGAGTAGAGTTTCATAGACTGATTTCTGCATTCTGGCAATGTTCAAGAATGAAAATAACATAATAATAAGCACAGATTTTCTTGCAAACAGATGCCTGCAGATGAACGCTAACTGACACCTATTAGCTGGAAAGCACAACGGAGCCACAGCATTAACCTTTCCTGATCCCTTTTCAAATTTGATTTGATTACAAAAAAACTTGAAATAGCAAAAAACAAAAAAAAAAAAGGATATTGTTCTCTCCATGACGTCTGAAATCTGTATTTCTTTATATTAGTACTCTTTTCTGTCTCTGTCTCTCACTGAGGAAGAGTATGAGGAGCACGAGGAAGCAGCTCTGCCAGACATTTGGTGCAACTGTATTGTTGTCTAGGTGGACTTTTAGAGTTGAAGGGCTTATATATTCGCTGCACGGTGCCAGAAACAGGCTGTCATAACGAAAAGAAAAAAACAGGTACCTCTGTCCAAGTCCTGCCAGGCTCCAGAAATATTTTGGGAAGCCTTCCCAAGAAGAGGGGAAGCCTGTTATAGTGGCCCATGGTTTTAAAATGAGATCATGTTAAATGATCACATTTAAGTGTGACGCTAAGGTGCCCACATACTTCTGACCATGTAATGACTTACGAATTTGGTCCAGTTTCACTCACTCGCTTCAGTTTCTTCAGCTCTGAAAGGGATGGAAATTCCTACACTGTCTTAAAGGGACAGTTCACCCCAAAATCCAAAGTAAAGTTTTGTAAATATCGGCTAAAGAAATGTCCACTTTCACTCCAATATGATGGGCACTCAGCTTGTGGCGCTCAGACCCTGACCCCCAAAAAAACTTTCGAAAAATTCTAATCCACAGAGCTTGTTAGTTTGCTAGTTTCATGTGGGAACTGTTTTCTTTTTAATAGAAATAAAGTAGTTAGATTTTAAAGTAGTTCTGATAGACTCTACTGCAGAAAGAGAGTAGTTCCTGCATGAAACCGCTAACAACAAGCTCTGTGGATTATCTTGAGTAACTGGGTCATGGTTTTTGGAAAGAGATGGTGGTTTTGAATATTTCAAATACATTTTTTAAGGCTCTTTAATGAGTCACCACAAGAGAGAGCAGACATCTCTACAGCCGATAGCTCCAAAACTCTGACAACTTACATAAAAAAAAAAATTCCAGACAGATAAAAACACTAAAGGCCAGGCCATGTGCATTTTTTGATTTTAGGGTGAACAGTCCCGCTATTTGCAACATTTAAATGATGGACAATATTTTCCTGGGTTGCGTTTCTAGTCGTCTTACCTTCATACAGCCAGTCAGCGAGGCCATTGAAGACGACTCCCTCTTTACCAGTGGAAACCAGGCGAATCGCTCGGCTCTCGACTGTTGTTCTGTAGTAGATGTTGTTCTCAAATATGAAGATCTGGACAGAGAAATGCAGAAGGGAGAACCATCATTAGTCTCTGTATCACTCTATGATGCCAGAAACCATTATGTGTGTTGCTGTAGTGCTAGACTTGCAACTGTATTTACATTTTTTTTGCAGGGAAATTGTTCAGATATTTGCACATCCAACTCACTCAGATGCAGGTGTGTTGGAAAGTTTTACTTTCACATGTTGAGTAGTAGTATATTTCAGTGATTTCAAACATGATATTGCATCATTTAGGTACCAAGGCACTGAAAAGCCGACTCTGCCAAAGAGAGATAGCATATATTATTGCACAACTTTGACTGAGTTATAAGTAAGGCTAATGTTTTTATTCATCAGATGTGGAATCACTTTAAATATTATTATAAATGGACTTAATTATGTGTTGGTGGCTCACTATTTCCTGTTTTTCCTTTCTTTGTGGAACAAAATGCACCAGATTGCACACAGGTGGCTGTCAGTTATTGAGAGACACTACCACAGATTGTTAAAAGACATTATCTATTTAAAATTAATGTGGTATTAATTGTTTGAAAGCAGACTCCCCAAAAACTTGGTATTTCACCCGAATGGGTGTAGTTTTGTAGGATGTAGCAGTGCATGCTTCTGCCAGCTCCATGACCATCTCAGCTCATGCTTTGAGTTTGATACAATATGAGATAAGTTTAATGCATATCAAGTATGATGGCATACAAAATACACAATTCATGTTTTTCTGCAATTTGTATATTTGGTCTCACACCTACATGGAAATTGATATTTTGTCCTGTAAGCCTGTTTGTGCTGGAAGACACTAACTTGATTTGAGATGATACAGACCCCCCATCCGAGTAGACATCATTTAGTCCATCACTGTTTAGTTGTACATGTTTACAGTTTAACTTTATGATGGTCAATTTGAGAATTTACCAGCAGCCAGGTAATGATGATTTGAATCATTTCTTTTGAGATCTGATCATCTCTGTTATAAGTTACAGTTAGGTGTGAGGTCTCTTGCATGTCTAATCTTGGAGTTAAGGTAAAGATTAGGTTCTTTCTAGGTTATGATTTTGCTAGTTAATCCAAAAAATGATGAGACAACCCAACATGAGCCGACGAGGACGCACATCAGGCACGCAGCACTCACAGTGTGACACAGGATGTGTCACACCACCACCGGGTCAAACACAAATTTTTTAGGGAGTCCCATTTGAAACGCTCTTCACAGAGGTCCAAAACATCCGTGTGACCAATAAACTGCGATGCTGAGCTTTCAAGAACAGTGTGCAGGATTTTCTTTTCATAAGACTGTAATTTTCTGCAGTGCAAAGCCGGGACTACTTCTTCCTGTGTCGAGCCTTTGCTTGTCTCATCTTTCTATCTACAGTGCTCCAAACCCACCTGTGGCTTCTTATCACAACATGACTTCATCTTAATCCCAATACTGCGGCTACCCACTCAGTGACACTTACAAGCTAATACAGTCTCAGTCAACACCTGCCTTAAGCACTGTTTTAACGCATATTTGCCTAATTACAGTTTGAGTTTGATTCCTCTCCAAAGCAGTATGAAACCCTCTCTGTTGCTAATCAAGGCACTGGAGCTGGCTGCCGCCCTGCGGGCACACACACACACACACACAAGCACACACAAGCACACCATTCTGCTCCTCTGTTTATAGAGACATTATTCTGTCTGTTGGGGGTGTGTGATGGCTGAGCTAAACTGCAGGTTAGACTGCTGGTTTAGGCCTCTCAGTGGCAACAATGGCATCGCCTGAAGGGTTTAAGACACACCGCTGGCGGATGAGTGTGTGACACTTAAAACCTTCTGTCAATCCACTCCAGTGTTTGCGCTGCTTTCGCCCGGTGCCAGTATGAGGGAGATGAATGTGGGATTGATTTGTGTCTGACGCTCAGGTCGTGTTGGTGTGACTGGGCTGTCAGCTGAAACCTCTTCAGTGGAATCTAAGCCTCAAATTGCCGACACAAGAACCAAAACCAGAGAAATACACGGCTCCTTTTCGCTCTGATCTATGGCGGCTGTTGAGAAAATCAAACTTTTATATTGTGGGATCAACATCTGAGGAAAACAGATCAATGCAGGGCTGTGTAAAGCAAAAGGAAGCTGGTGGTTGGTGAATGTTGCAAAACCACCACGGGACATAACCAAAATCATAGGCTTTCAAAGACTGGTATAAAAATTGAATTCCCAGTATTTTAATTATTATGAATTACATTTTGACTCTAGCTGCCTCAAAACTCAGCCTCAACACCTTTATCAGCTCCAGAATATTAGCACATAAATGATTAAAAAGAGATATATTAAATCTCAAGCTTCATTGTCAGCAGAAAATCCATTATCGCATTTAGTCGCAGATGATCCCGACTGGCCTCAGAAAACTGGAATAATTTGTAAAGCAGTGGCAATCTCTTGACTTAAGCTCACCGATTTGATGACTTTTCAATCTTCAAGGGATTTAGATGAGAGAAAACAGAGAATAGGCAAAAGGATAGAAAAGAGACATTTCAAACGGGTGGAGAGATGAAAGTGCCAACATCAAAGATACCTGTGAAGCTCGAACAGCAGGGTTTCTTATTTGTCCGCGAGTGTGTGTACATGTGTGTTTTAAGCTGTTAAACAGTGTTCAACTTTGTTCACAATTCTTTCATTTGGTTTATAATAGCCATCATTAATAAATAGCAATTTAATTTAATTTAAGTTATAATAACTGTTAAGAAACAATGTAATTATAATTAATTATTATTATGATAATTATTAGAAAACCTATAATTTATCTCATTTTATCATTAATTTGTGTAATATAAAATAATTTGCTTATAAATTATATATAGTATCATAACTAGATTCAACAACTGGATTCTGATTAAATTTGTAAACTGACCCCAATTCAAAAAAAGTTGCAATGCTGTGTAAAACATAAATAATGCAGAAAGCACATGCAACATGCTCCAAAAAAGTCGTGACAGAGGCATGTTTACCACTGTGTTACATTAGGTTTGCTTTTAACAATACTCAGTAAGCCTTTGGGAAGTTAGGACACTAATTGTTGAATTTTTTAAACTGAATTGTTTCCCATTTTTGCTTGATATATGACTTCAGCTGCCCAACAGTCCCTGTTCTCATATTTTGTGCTTCATATTACAGCACACATTTTCAATGGGAGACAGATCTGGACTGCAGGCAGGCCAGTCTGGCACCCAAACTCTTTTACTACGAAGCCACAATGCTGTAACACGCTTCAGTGGGTCCTTCACAGATCTGCAAATTACCCATGATGTCATGGGCACTAACACACACACACACACACACACACACACACACACACACAAACACACACACATACATACAAACACACATACATACACACACACACACACACACACACACACACACACACACACACACACACAGAGAGAGAGGCTGGCTTTTAAAGTTAGTGCTTTTAACAGTCTGGATGGTCCTTTTCCTCTCTAGCCTGGAGGTGATGACGTCCATGATTTTTGCAAACAATTTGAAATGTGGACTCGTCGGGCCACAGCACACTTTTCCACTTTCTGTCAGCCAATCTCAGATGAGTTCAGGCCCCAGAGAAGTCTGCAGCATTTCTGGATATTGATGATATATGGCTTTCACTTACTGTTAACAGTAAAATAACTACTAACTTAAGCAAAATTAACTATCAATTGACCATTTATTAACGATTATTGTTATTAAGTATTATCATATTTTCAGTTCGTTTTTTTCCTCTTGCTCCTCCTCCTCTCTGTGTCAATATAACCTCTTTTTCAGGTGTGTGTGTGTGTGTGTTTGTGTGTGTGTGTTGACCCAGCCTCACTGATTGCTTTGTCACGGTAGAGTAATTGCCTGCTGTTTAATGAGGGGAGCGGCTCAGGATTCATCTCCCGTCTCCTCTCACTGTACATCTGATGCTTCACTGCACACAGCCACAAAAACTCACACACACACACACCTCTCATCTTTACGTGCTGATGAAGTACCTGATGATAAATTACCCCAATTCTGATCAGCTTTGGAAAATCATTATATTCAAAAACCGTGAGGGAGAACAAAAAAAAAGAAAACAAGTCAGACATCGGCAGGTCAGACAGAGACAAAAGACGAGGGCTCATCTAATTTTTTTTCTCATAACCTCAGCTATTCATTAAATCAAACGCGGAGCTACAGTTACAGCACCGCGAGAAGAACAATCAGGTACACTATTACCATATGCAAATTAATCTGCTTTCTTCCCTTGGAAGGCGAAGTCTCATCGCACACTTGAAATGTTAATATTTTCTCGCAGCAATGTATCTGTAATTTAAGCAAATGATACGATAAGAGCAATTATGGAGGAAGAGAAAGCTTTGAAGTAATGGATGATGAAGCGCGGGGCTGTCTGTTGTCTAAGCACCGCAATCCCAAACAGAAACTAATTTAAAGTCAACAAGGTAAAAAAAAAATGAAGCAGAGCATTGCATTAGGTGACAGAGTGCAATGAAATATTATCAGTGCTTGGGTCAATGGCAGTTTTAGGCTCATTACAGGCTAAGGATACCATTTTTCTTATTGTCAGCAAATCACATAAAAAGACCAAAACAACTGTTTGACTTCCCCACTCTATTTGTGGAACTCAGCTTCAAGCCCCACTGGAGATGTAAATCTTTAAAAATGTGTCACACACAAAGGCTAAATCATCTATTTAAGCAGCAGGGCACTGTAGTTTTTACTCAAGGTTACTGAAACAGGAGTAAATAGTACATTTGTCTGGGGACTATTTTCAGCTGCTGATTAACACACACGTGGCGCACTGGTGAGTATTTACAGCAGTAGGATTTTTTTCCACTGGCGTTCTGGCTAGCACGCATTGCCTCCATTGGTTAGGTTGGTTCTAGAGGCTGTTTTACATGGATATGAATACAGGTGTGCCTGGAGGTTTTGGCTTGCCCTTTAGTAAGCCTTGGCTTGGGCAGAAAATGTTTGAAAACCACCGCTATAGTCTGATTTGAAGCCCCATTTCAAATCACAGTTGCAAAAATAACATTTTTTGATCTAACAAAGCCACATTTACGGTTTAGTTAGGTTTAGTCACACAAAAAAAACTTGGATAGGTTTAGGAAAACTTTGTGATTTGGGGTAAAATCACATTTATCATGATGGTTAGCCATTGTAGTCACATTCTGTCCATCTCAAACTGCTCCCAGACATCGTGCCTCCCTAACCACAAGCTTTTGTTTGCCTTGGGAGCAAATGAAATGTGCTATTCAACTATCAAAATTCAAAATGCAGAACTGAAACCTGCTCTCGCTCCCAAACTGATTGGTTCCCCCCCTTAATACATGAATTATCACTAGACAATCAACCGTATTTATTCATCTTTTCTGATGCAGACAGAAGGGTTAATATACAGTATTTGAACTGTCCGTGATCAAAAGAATTACAGAATGAGCTACATTTTGTAGCCGGCCTCCAGTGAAGTTCATTTAAAACTTTAAAATTATGTTTTATTGAATTCACCAAAAATAGTCCACTGTGCTGCTACTGTTGAATTTGTAATAGGTTGAACTATTCAAACTAATTTTCCTGTCCAGCTTTGAAGAAGTCACTCTTCGGAAAGATAGAAGAACAGTGTTGAATCCAAGGACTTCAGGCAGTGTAGTGGGCTTTATCTGTAAGTATCTCAGAAACTCTCTGCACTCTGAAAGCTTTTGAAAGCTGAGTAAAAAATTACAGCTTAGGGCGGCATCATACTGATGTAGAATGAAAAAAATGAAGGTATGGAAATGCCAAATAGAAGAGCGATGAAACCAAACTGAAGACAACTATTTTGTTTGCCCAAAATGTGTCCAATCAACTGGTGTGTTTTACAAAATCTATCCCTAAATGTGGTGGAGACACACACACAAACACATGCACACAGACACAGACACAGACACAGACACACACACACAAACACACACACACACACTTTAGTCAGTGCCATGTGTTTTCTCCCTCCCAGCAACCTCAGACTGTCCAAGCCCCGGGTTGTGCCACCGAGATGCCATCTGCCACTGTGGCTCTCACCAGCTCATGTGTTGTCACGAAGTTGTGAAAAGTAAAAATTATTTGGCCTCACAGCGACACTGATGGAGGTCAAATCAAGGAGAGTTCGCCATGGAACCCTTGAAGTGGTCATTACAGTCCACATAAACCTCTTATTGCCACAGCGTTTATCTGTTCCACTGTGACAAACCATAAATCACTGCTGTGCCTCCTCTGTGATGCCAGACTGATCCTGACAGACCTCCACCAGTGTGCCAGTACTCAGTGACTGTAATCTCCAGGGTACGGCCTCCTTACCAGCTGCTGGCCTCGGGGACCCCATCCAGCAAACTGCAGGACGGCCTCATGCACTTCGGGAGGATTCAGAGGCCAAGTTTCCCTGCGGAGACAAAACATGAAGGAATCAGTGCAGGATTTGTTTGTATGTCGTACAGGGTTCCTACACCTTTTCCAAAGTCAAATTCAAGCACTTTTCAAGCATTTTCAAGGTGCATTTTCAAGCTTTATATTTTATATATGTATATTTATAGATGTTATTGTGTTATAAAAAAACAAAATAATGTTTTGTGATAACATTCTACAGAAGGGCGGCAAGTTAAAGGAAAACAAAAAAGTTTCATTTTTCAAAATGTGTCACCTGTCTGTGAGTAGCAATTTGTCAGGAAAGTACCACAATTACAGTTTCAAGCAGTTTCAAGCACTTTACCCAAAATCCAAGCACTTTTCAAAGCTTGGAAACACTACATTAAACTTTGCATGTTTTCAGGGATTTCCAGCACCCACAGGAACCCTGGTAGTACTTGCCAAAGTTGAGACCTCAAAGAGAGGATGATTTCAAAATAAAAGCAGGGGGTCTTTGAGTTTCATATACTTTGTTTCCTGCATTCTAGTGACTCTGAAGAATAAAAATAAAATAATAGTACACTGCCAGCAGATAACCTGTAACTGACACTTGTAAGCTGAAAAAAAAAAAAAAATTTTCACATGTTTTTTTCAGGGAATATTAGTTAGTCTACTCTGAGAAAAAAATTGCCCCTTTGCTTTAAAACTTTCCATAAGAAACATTTGCTTCTTTTGACCTATTTCAACCTTTTTTCCTACCATGTCTTAGTTCTCTCCATTTCTCTCTCCCATCTCTTACTCAGTCAGGAGGATGAGGCGTGAGAACTGGATACAGCAGGTGTGACATGTCTGCATAGTTGTCCAGGTGGACTTATACACAATGTGCAGTGCCAGAATCAGGTTGTGATAATGAAATGTTAAAAAAAAAGTGTGGAAATCTGTCATAAATCAGGAGAAATAAGGAAGATATGTGACCCTGAGAGGAAACTGGGAGAGAGCAGCGAAAAAAGTTGGCAAGTATACTGTATGTACAGTTAATGTACAATGCACAACGTATATCTGAATGCAATTGCATAGTCAGAGCAAAGACGTCATGTGTTTTTTGTCTTGTTCCCTCACTATAGGCTTCATCAATCATCCACATGCTTTTTTTAGCATGAGCTGACTTTGCTTGGCTCCCTGCAAGTACAGAACAGTGGGGAAATAAGCAGACATAGATGGATGAAAGGCTAAAAACAGACCAGGCTGAATGCAGCACACAAAACTAGATTAAACTTAAATATCTCTCCAAAAAGTGTCAGCAAAAGCAGGTAAATGGGGCTGACGTGAGAGGACTGTCTACATTAGGTCAGGCTGAGGGCATATTACTGTCCAGTCACATGACTGTGAGAGGAATAACGCAGACAGACAACGGAAAAAAAGACAACAGAGGTGGGACTTACTGTGTCACAAGGCTGTAAATAATGTACTTGGCAACATAGGAGTGCTGGTAGATCTGCAGAGACAAAACAGCATCGCAGTTAAAGAAGGACAGCTTCTGGAAAAATTACACAGTGCCAGGAAGAACTCGGAGGGTTTCTCACCCGTTTCACTTCAAAGGCAAACAAGACATGTTGCAGGTCTGGAGACACTTGGTACTTGGCGGCTCTGGATCTGTCCTGGATGGAATCAAAGACAAACTTGTTCTAACAGTACAGCAGTGGTAGAGGATATACTTACTGCTCATGCTGGTGTAAGATGATACTCACAAACAGCTGGTTTGGCACAACAACAGTTCTCTCCTTTGTGTCAACACTGAGCTTGACAACATCCCCGTCCCTTGTACGGTACATCAGCTCATTGTCTGTAAATAACAAATCAAAAACAACCATCAGAGAGAGATAACTGTAGTTTATACTCCCAGATTTTTATATAGAGTCTTGTCCTCCTCCTTCACCTTTATCACTCATCTTGAGTGAGCCAAATCGGTATTAAACCTACAATAACTGATTGTTTGGCCACTTTGCGGCAGTGAATCCAAACTATGAACACAACACTGACATATTATCACCTTTCAAGTTGATATTGCTAAATTGTTAGCTAACAGTTGCTTATTTACACATCCAGCAGCCATGTTACTACTTTTGAGTCGTGTTTCATTCCAAATGTAAATCTTTTAGATCTGTTTGGTCAAATCTTTATGGAAATATCAGGCTCTTTACCTGCTGAATGCTCCACTATGTTCGCCAGCTGTGTGGTACTGAGCATTGACCAATACAAAGGTGGACAACATGACAGCTCTCCAAAAGTGAAGCCAAAGCATTTTTGATTGCCCCCTGGTGGCTGGATGCTGTATAGGTCATAAACCGCAACTCCTCCATGTCATTCAATGTTTCTGTCATTTTAGATGGCACTTACCATGTTGATGCGTGTTCGAGTGTTTGTTTTTCTGCTAATTTTGGATTTGTTTAGTTATTTGATGCCATAAAAAGGGGGTTTCATATCTTGACTGACAGCTGAGCCCTGCTCAAGATTAAGTAGGCCAGCTGTATCGGCAGCAACTCAAAAGTCCAACCCTGATCACTGCTGCACAGAGTCTGGCTCCAAATGACACCAGCAGTGCAAGACGGCTGCGCTCATATCCGAGATATTATTTGGATTATTATTTGGCATCAATGGTGCTGAGTGGTGGATGGTCATTTTTATGTTCTCATGGTTTTATGCTCTTCAGATTTATATGGCACATACTGACAAAGGGTCTCATTTTCACAGTCCTGTTTCCTGTTTGAATTTAACCATTTTATTTATCAAGGTACACTCGTAATAGACTTAACAGATTTTTTTTTAAAGTGTCATACTGGTGAGCTGACCTGTCCTCTTTTTTATCAATAACAATTTCCTCACTGTTTGCACTTACTTTCTCACTCCACGCAGTTTCTGTTGTTGTGTCAGCAACACAACTCATGTGTCCACAGTGCACCTAAACAACACGCCTGTTAAATAATTCACTCGTGGCATTCTCCATTATCAATGGATTATGATACGCTGTTAATGAGCTAGGGCATATTCGTAATGTGCTTTCATGGCAGTTTGCATTTAATGCATTTAAGTGAAACTATTGAATATTTCATTAGACAATTTTCTTATTGCTATTGAATAAGTGTCAATTGCAGATTCATATCACTGTTGTTTTACTTCCCAGGCCTAATAGATATATTCTATCTTGTAAAGCACAGAAAACAGTGCTAATTTACATGCCAAGCTAAATTCAAGTACTGAGCTCTTGCTATTGCATGTTGTGTTTAGTGCTCGCTAAGTTGCCAACTGCTACGTCTGTCTCAAGGCCTCACTTACATCTCTCAAACATCTCCCACTGGAGTCTTAAAAAAAGGTTTGAGTGTGTAATATGTCCAGACTACACAGTACACGGGGTCTGCACTGTGAACTGTTATAATGCTGTTTTCCTTGGCATCCTGCTCTGCAGACAACAAAACAGTCTCCTCTTTCACGACAAGATCCCAATAAATGCCAGGATGCTTTCTTTGGTTACCATGGCAATTAAATGTCAGCGTTTTGAAAGCCAGGGTGCAAGATTTAACACTGTTGTGCATTTTTTGCTATCATTTGGAGCTTGTCCTTAGGTGGTTTAAATGCTCTGGAACACAAACACTCTTTTCATAGAACAGATTGAATTTCATAACCCCAAAATTCCCTCAGAAGTATCTCAATTTTGTTGTCTTGTTCAAAAACATTTTTTAATGGCAAAGGAAATGCTTAACAAATGTGATTATTACAGTGTCTGGCTCAAGGCATGACTCTCTAGCCAAATGAATTTGGTAACAACTGTTGGGAAAATGTTCATCTTGTCAAGCACAGTTTGTTCTGTTTCATTTTATTGCCAGTTTTCTTTAGTGGTGAGGGACACTAACACAAGTTTAAAATGTCAGTTCATACTGAGTCCAGGATGGAAAACTGTAATTTCACAGTTTCATAAGATCATCAGAGCAGGGAGTCATAAAGAGAAGTGATGGTGACTCCAAAGGTGTTTTTTTAGTTCCCTCTATTAGTTAAAGTACACTCTTAGAAATAATGTTTCTAACTGGAACCCTAAAGTGTTCTTCAGCTTGTCCCCATAGGCAAACTCTTTTAAACACACTTTTAAAGACTTCTGCATAGAACCCAACATAAAGGGTTATACCTAGAACCATCTGTGAAAGCTTTCACCCAGAACCCTCTCTGGTGGTTTTATCAAGAACCATTCCACCTTCTAAGTGTGCTAACAAGAACCCACCCAGGAAGCTCTACTGAGAACCTTTTTATATTCCATGGGTTTTAACTAGAACCCACCCAGGGTGTTCTACCAAGAACCTTTTTATATTCCAATGGTTTTATTTAGAAACTACCCAGGGGATTCAATCGACAACTCTCCTGTCTTATGGTACAAAGAACCCTTGACAAAAGAGTTTTTCAAGTATTTCGACAATCCTTGAAAAACTCTTTCCTCCAAAAAGGGTTCTTTGGATGAAAAGGGTTCTTAATGGATCTCACAGTCTTACAAAGGACCCTTGACAAACTCTTTCTTCAGACAAGAACTCTTCAGAAGAAAACGGTTCTGGGTATAACCTCAGTCCTTCAGGAAGAACCTTTTTGGAACTAGAGCTTGAGATCTGTGGCTGCAACCAACAGGACCCGATGGGTTTGGGTCGGGTCGGGTCACATATTTCATGGGCTTACTTCAGGTTTGGGCTACATTATTTTTATTTTTCTCTACAATTTTTTTTGTTGCCAATTCAATTTCCCCCCACGTATCATCCTTGTCACTGCCAACTCCCACTGTTTGGTACATAGAGTGAAGCTTGTTAAGAAAAATGTTGGTCTGTAATCGAGTTCAGGCTGAAATATCCTCATGAGGGACAGGTTCGGGTTGAGTTCTGACAGAATTTCGTCGGGCGTGGGCTTTTTCAGGCTCAACTTTGCAGGCCCGATTAAAGTTCAGTTTGGAACCCTCACTTCTATGAGTGTAGATTTTAACAGCCAGATTTAGATGTTTCTTGTTGGTACCTCGTTTTCAGTGTTGGACAATATTATATTCTGTTATATCTCAGAAACATGTCTGCGTGAGTCAGACAGCAGCAGCTCTTTGTTTTAGTCTGAAGGTTGAATCCTTTGTCTTTGGATCTCAGTCTATGTGAGAAACTCAAAGGTGAGTCCAAAGACTACTGAGGCAAGCGGTGATCAAAGAGCAATGGGGATCAATTACGCACTGCTGTGAATGAAGCCCACAAAATATTGATGAGGACTACTGAAGTGTGAGGTTGTCCCATTGGGTTTCTTATCAGAAGGTCATTAGCACCAAATGGGAGTTGATTGCATTAACTTAACTGACAAGATGCAATGTCACACAATTGATTGCCGGCGTTTCGTCAGCTGCTGAGGACATTTTCATCATGGTCGTGAATGAAGGGCACAGAAACACAGGAACTTAACTAATTATATGTTAATAAGGCAGTAATGTGAGTAATCAGGGAACATTCTGCACATTAGAACAAAAGGACAGATGTAAGGTCGTAACGTGTCACACAAGTAGCAGACATGAGTTTGCACGTGCCGGTGATTTTGATTTTTACATACAGCTGTGTTTAGACGTATAAACACAGACGTATGCATGACAATAGGTGTATTCATGGACGCAGTGTCGGTATGTGAATATGTCAGTCTGGTTGTGGTGAGTGTTCAAACACAAGAACAAACTTTTTATAATGGGAACTAACATTGATGATCATAACAACTATATAAGTCTGGGAGTTTTCTCCACAAGGATACAGAGTTGTACAGCATGACACATATTTAAAAGCTCTTTTATAAATTTTATGAACTGAGTCTATGATGTTTAGTGCTTCAAGGGAAATTGATTTTTTTTTAATCGATAAAATCACGTTTGCCGAATTTTAAAGTTTAACACTGAACAGCCTGAGATTCACACCAGAATGCAGTGTTGACAGATCCTACATTTAATGTTTAATACGTAGTCTTTAATGTATGATCTTTTCTATTTGTTTCATCAGATTTCAGACGACTAGCCGTGTATCTTGTTCATTAAATTACAATAACTCTGCACTTGGAGAAAAACACCATAATTCGATCATCTAAAACAGAGGTCCTCAAAGTTTTGATGAGTGTCAAGTTGGTGCGACAGTGTATGACTGAAGGTTGCACAGGGAAAGCGATTTATGATTTGTCTCATGATGGTGTTTAACATTAAATTCCTTGAGCACAGGAATCACCTGTGTGCAGATAAGGCAGATCACTTTATCTGTCCCCCGAGGTCTGACAAAGTGAGAGTTGATTCATTTTCCCTGGAACCTCCTTTTCTTCTCAACCATACAACATTTTTTCCCTGGTGGCATTTCCATCTTGCTTCCACCGAAATGCAGCACTAGCACTGATGACAGAGTGTAATTTCTGCGACACTCACAAGGTGCCACTAGTTTCCATGCAACCAGTAGCATGCATCTTTCCACAAGCTGTCATTCCTCACCTGACAGACACTGATGCATAGTATATTAAATATAGGCTACTGAAAGCCAATGCTACTGAAATGGACTGATTAAAATATAATGCATGCATTTCATGTTATGTTTTGGGGGGGCGGCACAGAATGTGTGAGAGGTTTTTGAATGCTCCCGATAAGCTATGAAGTGGACCCCGGGTTCACTTTTTTTTTTTTGTAGGGCACAAAGGAGAAAAGTCTGCACACTTCGGCCTGAGGAAGATCTTGAAGTTCGAAACTCTGCCTTAAAAGAGAATGTCCTCAAGGAGAATTAAATAATTTATTTGGAGCCAAGCAGTGTGCAGACTTTCCTCCTTTGTAACCTGCAGTGATACTTTTTGTCTTGCACCTGAATATTTTTGCTTGGATATGCACACACTTTGTTGTTGGTAAGTTTTTTTTTCTGTATGAAAAAAGATATCAATTCTCAAATGACAATGTCAGGCAGAAACTGGAACATTTTTTACATGCAATCTGGGAATTTAAGATTGTTTACCCATTTGGGGAAAAAAGTACTAGAGCACATATAGAAGTGGTTAGGTACTGCAGTAAATCACCAAGTCTATGCCTGACAGGGGACAAAACAGAACTGCAAAATGTATAAAAATCTTAAAATCTGACTTTGCATGTGATAAATGTAGGGGTTGTCACAGCTGCTTGAGTGACCCTAAAATTTTAGAAACGTACATCCTCTCCAGACTTTAACAAATGACTGGAATCTATGTTAGAAACAGTAACATATGAACAAATTTTTGCTAGAGTCAACTTTAAGAAGTAATAGGACCGCTTGTTTGCTCACAACATTGTTGGAACACTGTTCGATCTGGCTGCAGCGCTGTGTTTGTTAAATAATTTCATCATTTTGGTTCTAAGTATGTGTATTCATCATGGACCTCTGGATATCTTACTATATTCAAATAATAATAACTGCTCAGTTAACAGTGTCTTCTCTGTATATTTCATTTTGAGAACCCCAAACCAACCTCTATCAAATCCAGATGTTAAAAGACTCATTTACACACTTTTCTACACAGCTGTGAAACAAAACTACCCTAGAATTTGCTCTGCTTGCTAACTGGAGTACCTTATAAACTTTTAAAAATGTAAGTATTTTACACTTGGATAAATAAAAGCAATGGAGTTGTTTAAATGGTAGTGAGTACAACTAGTACAACAAGACACGATGGCGCTGACCCACACTGCTGCTCAGTGCAAAATGAAAATTATCCACATAAGAATAAATGATCATGGATTCAGTTTATCATGCAGAGGCTGAAAATATTTCCAGTACTTTTCCTGTCGAACACCAGAGGGCACTGAGTCAGCTGATCCAACATTTATGAGCTCAGGTGGCAGCTTCCTACTCGCTACTTTGTCAAGGTTACAGAGGCCACAGCAAACCCGTTCAATTGTACATCTGTTCAATTTAGACCGTCTTACTCAACGCCTGGTACACAGCATACTGAAGCTGTGGTGCATACAAGATGGGCTTGAAAACTGGTGCATATGTTTACCACGGTGAAAGACAGAAATCACAGCTAGAGAGAGTTTATGTGCATCTACATGATGTTTAACTGTGTCCTTTCTAAGAGTAAAATCACAGTTACAGAAAAATAATCCCAACAGAGCTATGATTTTTTTTTTTTTTTATTACAGCTGTGGTGTTTTTTTAAATGCAGAATGTGACGTACTATTATTAGCTGTAGAAACAGGTAGGTTTAAAGGCAGAGAAAAAGTTTTGATTTGAGTGAGACTGAAGACAAATTTAAAGCTTCTTAAAGCTCACAACTCTTCTCTCATTTAATCTAATAACTATTTATCTTCAGATATCCCATATGAACGTTAGCTGAACTACATAGTTTCAGGTGCAAATCATTATTTATGAACTGTAAACTGCCCTCAAGATGGATTCTTTTATTCTCCACTGACACTTAAAAAGCTTTACTGTCTGATGTTTTTTTTAGAACTTGTTCGTTTTTATCTCACACTTAATTGATGGTTTTTCAGCTTTAGACCTTTTGTTCTTGTATGCTGTTTGTGTGATTGTCTAACTATAAATGTTTCTTGTTCTCTCAGTCATAATACCTGATGAACATTAAAGTTACATAAATACAAATAAATTCAAGCCTTTGACAAATGAGTTTGCACAACACTAGTTAAAGGACCAGTGTGTAATAATTACAGGAATTTATGTACATAAATGAGATATATTATATATAAGTACGTATTTATTATTATCAATCAACGTAAACTCATAATCTATATGTTCCCGTTACTTTAGAAATAGCCATTTATAGTTACATACTGTCGGGTCGACTTACGGAGATCATCATCGTGCCCATGGCGACCTTACGTAGACGCTGCAGCGTAAACAGGGAAGTAGACGGGGAGGATAGACGCGGGTGATTGCTGGCAGACCATTTAGCGTTGTGAACCTTGACTGGCACAGTTTTGACAAATGGAGGATCATACATACACTGTACCAGAACAAAAAGCAGCGGACAGTGAATCCACGTCATCCAAGAAGCGGAGACGCGAAGAAAGTAAATGGAAGCATGACGGGAAATGGCAAAAACACGAATCAACATCGGCATAGCCTTTACACGATGGAAATCGCTGATGGAGGACAAACGTTTTCACAGTGACACCAAGGTTGCCTGTTTTCTGTTGGACAGGTAATTCATCCTACACACATAATTGTAGTTTGTTGTGAGATAGCTTTCGCTCGCCATTTTGTCCGCTGACGGCCACCGTACTCTTGGTGAGAGAGAGGCGGTGTCGGGGTAAATCCTCTTAGTTGCAATCTAAGGTTTGAACGCTAGATGCCACTGGAAATCACACACCTCTCCTTTAAGCCTGTAACGGTAAAGGTAAATCTTTGTGTATTTCACATTATAATCACATTTTTTTAAATCTGGCGTCTGAGGCGATATTTTTCTGCTGGTGTACTGGTCATGATGCGTTTTATGTCAAATAGCAATGTTTGGTTTGCCAGAGCTGAAGGAGGGAGCAACTGTAGCAGCACAGTAGGTGCCTACAGTAAAAAACTGTTGGTATGCGTAAGAAGTGTGTCGACTGTGTTTGTGTAATTAAACTCGTTGCCAGAAGGGGGAGACAAACTTTTGCTTATGTTGTTTACGTTTTAGTAAAACATCCATCTCCAATAAACATTGTTGACATCTGGAGGAGGGGGTGGCTCTAAAACATCAGGTTCCTGAAAAGAATAATGATAGTAAAAACGTGCCGATGTTGTGTGTCTGTTGGCTCATTACGTTATAATTTCCATAACATTTACCTTCACTAATTAACATAGTGATGTGTGCGCTGTTTGCTGTGTGTGCCACCCTGACAGCCGCGCTGACACACAGTGTAGAAGACAGAGGCAGAACGTCATTTACTTCAGATTCTGCCTAAATAGAACTTTCGGTTCCATTTTTCCACCCCAATTATAACAATTCACAGAAAAAAAGGGAAATGACAAGTAAGTGAAGGGACAGTCAATGAAGGAAAGAACTGCAAGCAGTACTTTAAGAAAAGTCCTCCCATGTAAAACAAATGTCTGACAGTTTTTTACACTCACAAAGCTAAGTTTTGCAATTTTGTTTCTTGTTTTTTGTTATTCCTTCGTAAATGCATTCTTTGATTTTCAAACAGTGGCCTTAAATTCTTGTTATTTAGCCTCTATGATATATTGAATGTCTGTCATAGTAACATGGTTGAACATTTTTCGCAATAATTTTGAAGTCGCTGCATACCTCCATCTATGCATGTGTACGCTGCATGTTTAGCGGCGCTGTGCAGCAGAGAATAATTCTCCCCTGAAAGTTTCTGTATAGTTTGAACCCTGCTGATAACATTTCCTTGTCGGACAATCAGAGTTGCAACAATTAGTCCACTGAAGAAAAATAAATGCTCTAACTATTTTGATAATCCATTAATTATTTCAGCCATTTTTCAAGAAAAAATGTCAAACATTCACTGGTTCCAGCTTTTATGTGAGTATCTGCTGCTTTCCTTTGTCATTTATCACAGCAAATGAATAGTCTTTGGGTTTTGCTTGGACAAAAAGAAGCAATTTGAAGATGTTGCTTTTGAGCTTTGGAAAAAAGTTATGAGCACTTTTCACAGTTTTTGACATTTTATATATTAAATGATTGATTGTAAAAACAACTGGCAGATTAATCGGTAATGAAAATAATAATTAGTTGCAGCACTAGATATTGAAATGAAGCTCAGAGAGTGTTCAATCAGGAACATGATCTACTCATTCATTCACAACCCTCTAGTGTACCTTTCTCTCACTCCCCGGCTTCTTTTAATCAGCTGATTATGAACGTTCACTTTTTTTTTTTTCTATTAAACCAATTAGAGTTTGCCATGATTTCAATCAGCCAATCATATTGTTGCTTCACACCATTAACACCAGTGTCTAGATTCTATCGGGAATTTCCTATTCTACTTATAGCTTCATCACCCCCTTAAAATAAACACATATATGTAATATAAAATGATGGAGTGTATTTGCCAAGAGACAACTAACATGTCTCATCCTTTTGTCCACATGTTAAAATACATTTGTTCACTCAAAATGAAGTCCTTCCTGATTGAAATAGCTTCTGTTAGGAATCTTTTTTATTTCTAAAGCTTCAAAAAGCAGATAAAGTTCTTTGTTTGCAGTGTAATCACACTTTAATGTTCCTTTCTAACAAATGCCATTTCATAACAGCAGTGCTATTTTTGGTGTCTTTCCATGTGGGCTATAAGACAATAAACAACAACCACTATAATTATATTGACATTTGAAGACAATGGGTCACATCTTAATGTTGATGGTATATTCTGAGTCATGGACAACCAATGATGACTGACATGATGTGTCTGGATATGTTTTGTGTTTGGAAATGAGAGGCAGATGCTAAATGCCAAACTGTTCACTCACCGCTGAGCCATTTGGCGTCGGGGTCGTGGATGTGAAAGTCTGGGCCAAAAACATCCTCTATAGTCACTTTCTTCTTAAGGGCGAGGCTGTCATCTTCACCTGTCAAATGCATCAGCAAAAGAAAAATAAACATAAATGAAATATGACGTGCGGCGGCTCACAAGTGATTCTTGAAGAAAAATTCAAGAAACAGCTCCTCAGTCTTCAGAGGTTTATTTGCATTTCATGTGGAGGTTTACAAGTTTCAGAGCAAAAACTGAAAAAAAATCTTTTTGGCTTTTTCCATCAGCATGTTGCTTTGCTCAGAGGGCTGCAGTCTCCAACTCACTGTATATTATATACTCTCCCTCTATCTCTGGAGATAGCACCTCCAACCACGATACATCACCGTAGGTAGAGCAATTTAGAACAAGGTACAAACAAGAAAGAGGCCCCTGGTATTGCACTATTGATCTGAGAGCTTCAGTTCACGTCTGCCTGCCTCGTTTTCCGCAGCGGGGGGACGACTCCTTCCATCCCCAAAACTCAAAATGAGATCTGAAGCTGACAGCTGAACTGCAGGTGGAGCCGACAACACGAGGTACTTCTTCTACCACACATTTACTCAGGAAACGACCGTCAGACACGAGTTGTCAGGATGGTTGACAGCCCAGTGTTACTGTACAAAACAGCGCGTTGACAGATTCTTCGGCAGGCCTGACGCTGTGACTGAGCGGCGAGATCTGACTGTGTAAATACTATGTCAGACATTGTAAAGTGTTTATTGACTTCGGAGAAACTCTTGTCTGGTGAGAAGCTGCAGAGTTCGGGGAGAAAACTAATTTCCCACACGAGGCAAATGGTATCTCTGATGCTGTGCCAATCTGACAAATGGCTGGAGTTATTACTGCATAATCATCTCCATTAAACAGGCCTGAATGGCATTACACATAAAAAGGCCCATTACCTAGTGAGAAGATGACCCCGCCTCTGTGTAAAACCAGTGCACAATCACCAACCGGAGAGACCGTGTCATCTGTAAAACCTTGCCCCCCTGAAACAAGGTCATCAAATTAAAATTGCTGCCAGTGCTGTGAGGTAAAGAGGAAGAGGAGGAAGAAGGAGTTGAGTTTGCTGAGTTCAAAGCCTGTCCTGTGTGTAGAGTATGTGTAGAACGAGGCAGATGTGTGTGTATGTGTGAATACTCCTTTTGAAAGTATGTTAGCGGAAAATCTAAAAATCTTCTCAAATTTAGATGGAATTTGGTGCAACATTCGTCCACAACAGGTTGGCTGATGCGAACCCTGGAGCATTTATCCCCTCAATGTGGTTTGAATGGGTCGGCGTGAAGATCGGACCTGAACTTTGGTGCAGACCTAACAACCGCTCTCTGGTCTCGGACCGCTGTCGAGTGACTTCTGGAGCGGTTAATTTCTATTATGAATACCATTCGAACCAATCACAGAAGCATGTGTCATTTCATTGGTTAGAAAATGTTCTTGTTTAGGTGACAGGTGAACTAGTAGTGCGTTTGCTCGCCAAAATGTCAACTGGCAGGGGACAAACCTGGACTCACAAGGAAGTGAGAGATGCCTGCAGGATCAAATTATTTAATACCCAATGTCTTTTGAGACACTCAGGCACGGTCCTCTAAAGTCTGCTGATAGAAACTGGGCCATCTGTGGTCTTAGTACCCGTCGACCAAATGACAAGTAAGTTTTGCTTTCGTGAAGACAAACTGGCCCTTAAATGCAACATGTATCAATGAATGTCTAACACTGTTTTGATCTACATCTAGATCCAGACAAAGATTTCTAAAAAATTTTCCACTTTGGCGACTGCGGCTCAGTAGAGTAGGTCATCCATTAATTCAGAGGTCTGTGGTTCAATATTCGGTTTCTCCAGCCTGCATATCAAAGTTTCCTTGAAGATGATACTGACATTGTTACTGAAGGTTGTGCCACTGATGTATGAATGTGCATGTGTGGATGGCTGAATGCGGACATGTGTTGTAAAGTGCTTTGAGTGGTTGGTAGACTAGAAAAGCTCTGTATAAATGCAGTCCATTTACCACTTACGAAATAATCAGTTGAGAGGACTGCAGCACAGTGCATGTATACTGAGCCAGAGAACAGATAAACAGGCATATGTGTAACTGTGTGTGTTGTTATCTCTGCCAAGAAAATCACATTTGTTAGCAGACTATTTCAAAAACTTAACACATTTGAAATTTGGTGTAACATTAGGTCGTGGCCCAATAAACACTGATGCGTTCTGGTGAGGGTCCAGGAGGTTTTTTCTTTTCTTTCATGATTTCTTATCTTTGCAAAATAGTCTTTTAAACTTTTAGCTATTTTAAGCTATATTTTGTCATAGAAGTATTTTCTAATATGCTAAATTTGTCATATTGTGCCCCGTAATCATTTAGCACTACATATATTTTGCTGCAGATCCAGACCTAGTTAGAGAGAGAACAGTTAACAGTCCAAGAGTAAGTGAGTGAATATTGAGTAGGCTGTAACCTTTGACAGAGACATAATGATTTGTATCTAATTTGTTTGCCTGCCTGTCTCAAAAACAGGTTTCATTGAAATTTGGTGGAACGTTAGGTCACGTCCCAAGACGCAATGATCAGTATCTGCTACTTTGTGAGGATTCGGAAATTTGTTTCTTTGCAAGACTGAAAAATAGAACATTCTCGGTTATTTTCCCATGAGGCTAAAATGCAAATTTTAGTACTTTGTATGCCATGATCGTCTATGATTATGAGTGTTGTGCAACCATATTGCCAGACAAGGTCCTCAACGATTAAATGTCAACATTTTCACAGTTAAATGACAGGAACTCTACTTACAAAATCTTGCTAACAATATCTTCACATGCCAACTACAGGACATTTAAAGTCATGCAGGATTTTCCTGAAAAAACAATGTATTGACTCATATGAAAATAATCCCCCTCAGTCATCACTTCTGACCCACTATAAGTGTGTTATGGTGAGACCCACAGAGCACTCTGCCTGCTATTTTCTCATTATTTTAATATGTCTGGGATGCTTTTCCAACCCAAAGCATCAGTGTTTGATGACTTGGGAGCAAGACTCAACAATCAACTATCTATCTGGTGCGTTTACAAAGAGCGAGTGAAAAAACCCTGAATATTGTACTTTCTTAAAGTAGAAGGTATTGACAAATATAATATGGTTAAGGTATAGTTGAAGTTATGCAGTTAAAACTCTTTGTTAATATTAGGGAAAGATCATGCTCACGGTCAATAAAAAGTTGAATGTTAATTGAAGGTCTATGCATGAAACCGGAACATGCTACATGTTCACGTGTCACCCAGATATCTGCACCCTCACACAATGTTCTGCACTGACATGGAACATGTACATTTTATGTACATTTTTGAGCATGAACAGAACTGGGCTGTTACTTTGATGCAGGTCCAGATGGCACATTTTCAAAACATTTTTCTGTGCACCCTTGCAGGAATGCACGCTTTCAATGATAGCATATGTACGTGTGTGTGTGTGTGTGTGTGTGTGCATGTGTGTGTGTGCAGACTGCTCATACCAGGGGTCAGCAGGATGACGGAGGTGACAATCAGGGAACAGATGATGAGGATGACCAGCAGGGCGATGGCTATTCCTTTCCAGTTTCGCTGCGGTGGAGCGCTGCCCACCAGGTCCTGAAAAACAATATTACACATTATATTATAAAGATGCACAAAAAAAACACAAACAGGTGTAAAATATGACTTTTTAAGGATTTAGGTAACAGAAAATGATTTGTCTCCACAGGCTGGATCTCCACCACTGTATTATAAAAGAGTGATGACCTTCAGGTGTGGAGTTTTATTTCAAGATGGATGGACGGCATTTGGCCTCATCATACATGAGACAGACGCATTTTGTACTGTCACAGTTGGAGCCCAAGATTGGCCAGCGGACAGCTCATTCTCTGTCAGACAGATGCCGACAGCACAGCCACTTGTGTGCAGTAACACTGCGTCCTCCAGCTGCTCCCCGCTGCTCGCACACGAAGAGTCCCTGCAGCTTTGCCTGATAGCTGGAGTGGAGCTACAGCTTCGACACAGACACAACAGGCAGGATAATGAGCTGCTCTCTTCACACGGCCCAGCAGATGGTAGATGGCTAATCAGCGCTGTTCGAAACACAGATACTGCAAAAATCCACAGGACATACAAAACGTTTTAACTGCAGAAGTGCGGGAGGCAGCAATCAGGTGGCCTCTGAGGACTGAACAGTACTCCAGCACACGGATCTTAAACTGTTTTGACATAAAAGCCTTCTTTGGGAAGCTTTACTGTGTGATTTAACTGTTGGGTCTCGGAGACACGCACATTTCTGTCCTTGGCATACTGTGTCCATTACGAAGCAACAGGAAAAGACACATTTCTGGAATAACTGTAGATATAGGTTAACCTCACAAACTACAGGCTGCCTCCAAACAGCAACCTCCATGGCTGAAAAGTGAAAACAACATAGGAGTTTAAAAAAAACCCTGCAATTTTCTCAAATGGCCCCTTGAGACAGGCTCCAGAAACAAGTCAGTACAGCCTGGTACAAAAAACAGTTTTAATCTCCAAAGCTAATGTCCCTATTCATAACAGTTGTACATACGTTGAGTCAGGCACTGCCAAGATGGTGACGGTCACAATGAACTTCAAAACCATGTACAAACAGATGTCGCACTGGGCTTCGGCTCATATTTCAACATCCCTGCTATACTGGACGGGGCAAAACAGGCCTGTAAACAAATAGAAGTAGCTGTAGTTTTTCTGGATAAAAAGAACTATATTGTTTACATTTCTCAACTGATTTCAATTAGTCATTTTTATTTTCAAGGGTTCTTGATCTATGTGAACTCCTACTCTGTGTTAGCATGTACTGGGCAACTGGACAAATATATCAACAGAAATCAGAGAGTCCATCACTTCTTGATTTTTTTAGATTAGTTTTGTCATTTTATTTTGCTAATTTAATGGTCTGCAGAGCGAGAGAGCGAGATACCCACTGAGCCAGAGGACGAATGAGGAAAACAACCTGTAGAGCCAGAATATTTTCACATCAAATGCTGTGAATTAAGGATTTATTTAGAACAAAACTGGGGCCGGTGATTGTTGGAACAGCTGAAAACCTAACCAAGATGGTGTTAATGGTTTTGCCTGTCTGAATAAAGTGTGGTTTAGAATGAGTTAACAAGCAATTACAAGCACATCCTAGTATGGTAAGAAAAAAAAAAAAAAAAAAAAAAAAAAAAAAAGAGGAACTTGTATTTTGAGAGTATACGGTTCAGACTATTTCTCTTCTTGACACATTGTGAGTTTATTTTGTTTACTGGACGAAGCAAGTTTGACAGCAAACTTGATGTTCACACACATTTCCCCGCTTCCCAGCTGAGACTGGGAGGGGGCCCACACACACACACACACACACACACACACACACACACACACACACAAATATATCAGCAATCCTCAGTTGAAAGGCTGAGGGCTGGAAAATCTTAACATGCTATCCAACCCTGACAGCTCATCAGAAGCCTATGGGTGGCTTCACAGAAGCAATTTATTATATATATATATATATATATATTACTATTTATTATACTGTCTAAGGCTGTCTCTCACCATCTTTATTGCTTGGCTTGTGTCACTTTAGGCTTCAGCCACATGACTCACATATTGCTATTATCAGGACACGCTGAGCTATTCTGACCATACCATTATTTGCCATATGAGCAGCACTATATATGTTTGTGGATACATTTTTTGAATAAGTGAAGTCTCCCTGCAGATGGTTGGAGGGTTACAGTCAGAATTCAGGGTTTCTTTAAGGTGTAATTCCCATCTAATTACAGACAGACACACACGTGCACATTAGTCTCTCTGGTCACTGTCAGGGAGGAACGTGAGCGGCTCCAGCCACCCGTATCAGTCCAGCTGTTGATATCCTTGTTACCAATTAGACCTGGCCTCTGTCTGCCTACAGTCAGCGGTCATACAGTATGCAGCAGCTCATTGACCCACCCGCAAGTTAATGAGGGGTGTGTGTACACGTGAGAGTGAAACAGACGGCCTTATGCAAAGATGATGCTTTTTATATCTTTAAATACTTTCCATTTAAATGTTTAAGGTCTACCTGTGTGTGTATGTTTTTCCACTGCTTGTGCACCTTACTGTCTCTGCACAGTTTGTCTCACAGCTAAGCAAATCAATACTGAAAGCAGTGAGTACACATAGAAAAACAGCAGGCACATCAATACGCTGATTTATGGCTGCAGAGGTAAGGAATTTCGCGATAAGGTGTACGGACTTGTATACTGCATTCATAAGATATTAATGTCCCTGCACGTGTTATCATACCGTAATAGGAAAGACATGCTGTTGAAGTCGCCTTTGATATCAACCATCACTTCAGACCTCTGACCGAGCCGGAGATAAAACAATGAGATGCTTTGACAGGCATGCAGATAATGGCCTTATTTCAGCATCTGCCTACTTGTTTTTCTGTATATCTGCACTGAAAATAGCAAACCGTTTAGTGCGGGCAAAGCAGGTGATTTAGATGCAGCCCAGTCCAGCATCCAGTTCATCTCATCCTCTGTCTGACGCCTGAGAGGAGCCATATTACAGAAACCTCTTATCTTTAGTCTTAAGTTAGAAGTCTAAGATAGGATTTTTCCCACTTTGGTATTACAGAAGCAAATCCTAACCAACTTTAGGAATTTTTATATTACTTCATTCTATCTTATCTCAGGTTAAGAAAACTCAATCTAACACTGCATGTCAGCTTTTATGTCTGTTACCTAGCAACCAGTGCAACTTTTCAAACTTAACTTTGTCACCATTGTCTTTTAGTCCTTGAAACTTAATGATGCATACCAAAAAATTCAGCAAAAACAATTATGCTCACTTAATTTCAAGACAAATGAATTACAGGTGTTGGCAACATCTGTAGAGAAATCCAAACATGTTCTTTGGAGAAAATTTACAACAAAAGGTTAAAGAAGTAGAGAATAACAAGACAGTCTCTGTGATTTCCAGCATCAATTGTGTAAAAGCAATAAAAGAGCAGCCATACAGATTAAACAGTAGCTAATACTACCGTTAGCTACTGTTAGCCAGCACTGCCATCCAGTCGTTGGTAAGTTAGTTACTACGATGGGTGGAAAGTTAGGACATCTTAATGGATGTCCTAAAGTTAGGAGAGTTTATTTAACATTTTGTGAAGTTAGGATGCTTGTGTAACATACATTTTCCATCTTTAGTTAGGATAGGAACATTGACTTAGGAACTGTTCATCTGTAATGGCTTTTTTCCTAAACGAGGTCCTAATCCTACGCTCACCATGGGTACTAAATAGTTAAGATGGGATCTGCAAGTTAGGAAGTGTCTGTAATATGGCCCCAGATCTATAAATGTGACAGCTGGATGTACGCCACATAACAGAAGAAAAGTGTCTCTCAGCAGAATATTTCCAGACACTTTGATGCCAGCCTGGGAGGCATGTGAGTAAATATTTAGTTCCAGTCATTTTTTTTTTTTCCACCCGTGACAAATTCAGCATGCTCATTGTACTGGAGCACGAGAGGCACAAGGTAAAATTATTTCAGACAGCCTACTTTTCCAATCTTAAATACATCTCCCACAGGCCCTGTGGGCTAATTCGGGCTGTGGAAATGTAGGATGCAGACGACTCGAGTAGATTCCCTCCGGTGTTTGGCATTTCTGTAAACAGACAACCAAATATTCAATCACAGGTCAGGGAGCTTATCCACAATTCAAATCAATGTCCAATCAAATGCAGTTGGACGTTTGCTTTTTGCACAGAGAAATACTCAATAAAACTGCATCCATTCGAAATGGATACGACCGTTAACCTTCAGTCTCAATATTTCTGGATACATAACACCGACCTGAGAAAGACATGATCGATGTTTATCGTACTTCCTGTGACAAGCTCAGTGGTGGTCAACAGAGCCGTCTGGACGGTTGTAGCTGCTATTCCAACCACCCACTCAATTAACAAAAGCTACTGCAGAGTACAGCATTAAAAATCAAGTATCAGGACTCTGAGTGTTGTGCCTTGAAGCTATGCCAGCCAAGGTTTTTTTTCATTAAAAAAATAATACACTGAAAATCAGTTATGTTCATCATCCTTATTTGCTTAAATTAATTTCTGGCACGATCATACATGCACATGTTTCCATCCAAAAGAGGTCACAGTTCAAAATGTGGGAAGAAAAAGTCTCTGAAGGAATCATTGCTTAATCTCCAAGAGAGTTTTGTTTCCATGATCTACAACAAAAAGGCAGCAGATTACATTCTACGCATTTGGCTTGAAACCGCCGTTACTGGCAGAAAGAGATGGCTGATCTGTCAAAGGGTCAGTTCATGGTCGAACAGAACTGGTTTGTACAATGTGTTGTCTAACCGCACCACAGCTGTTCCAAACAGGCACACTGGAAGGTGGGTGAAAAGAAAAGAAAGACATTGCGATATTGCTCAAATTTGGGTATGGGTTTTTGAGACATTATAGGGTTAACAGCATACATTTTCATCTGTCGTCTGTCTTGGAAGGCGTTCATAGTGTTGTGCTGTTGTGCTAAAAGTGACCGAAACAGATGTGTCAAGGAAGGAAAAAAAGACCTAGAAAGAGAAGTTCAAACAATGGCTCCTTCCTCACCTACGCACAGCTGCATCACAGCATGAAGTGGGTGTGGATGTTGGATTGCTGGTTTAGAAAAGTTACAGAAATGGTTGGAAGCAGACAGGTCTTTATATATAACAATAAATTAACATTTCTCCGTGGGTCAGATTTTGTATTATTAATCTGAATCTCTAAAGTTACTTGGAAGTGAAGCTGTTGAATAAAAATAGTGGAGCAAAAGTACATCATTTCCCTTTGAAATTCTGTCTATTATCAGTGCAAAGTAGCATAAAACTGAAGTACCTGAAAATTGTACTTAAGTACAGAACATACTTAAGGACACAGCTTTTCCTTTATTGAGGAGTTAAATCTTATGTCATTTAAATATATCGTATAATTCTTTCATATTCTATCACAAATAACAGTGTAATTCTTTCTGTGTATGCCATGAGCGAGGTTGTTGACTTCAACAGGCTGTGGTGTAACGTGTTTTTAAGAACCCCAAATAATGAAGGATCTGGCGACAGGGTTCTCAGAAATGACCAAGTGAGGAAACCTCACACAAACACGTACAGAGATGAGACTTTATAAAAGGAGGTCGTGCATCTTTACTCTAGCTTCCTATTTGTCAAATAAACTGCTCCTCTTACGCACTAAGTCCCTGTCTCTGTCTCATTTCTGCATCAGCTCTCATTTGCCTCCACAGCCACAGGCTTCTACTGCTGCACTTGACAAATACTAATCATAAACTGGGTTGGTGAGGTAAAAAGAGAGAAGATACCATTTTCTAGTGGTGGCAACTAACGTTCACTTCTATCTCCGGATTAAATACTGCCATGATACTTGGATGCTGATGCAATATTATGACTTGTTGTGTTTTTTTGTTTTCTTTTTTAACACTTTATCATGGGAAAACATTGAATCATACACCTCTCTCACCTCTCTTTCAGCAGCATTGATCATCTGCTCCTTCTAAAAGATTATTAATTAGATTGCTCCCACACTGAATCCATGTCTTTAAAACCTAGACTCAAAAGAAGCAACATATATTTTAAAATAGCACCGACAATCCACTGTTATTACGGTGTCTTTGCTCTGTTTGCTTTATCCCTGCAGACTGTTTTATCCCTGCGTGAAATGTGGAACATTTCACCCACCTACTCAACCACAAATGAACAGGGAGCTCCGAACTCAGGCTGAATTCGCTCACACAAAATATAATATGAAAATCATCAACACCTCCATTGTTTCCAGCAAATTAAAACCCTGAAGAGATGTACAGAATCCAGCTTCAGACGGATACAATTTGATTTCCCTGATGTTCAACAGTGTATTAAGTTTATAACAAACTGTGCGGCTGTAAACTTTAGCATTCCCTGGACGCTGACTTTTCTGAAGAGCTCTTAACGAGGCGAAAGTGCATCTGTGTGCGAGAGGAAATCTTGACCTTTGGCAGCGTTTTCAGACATGGGGAAATATTACCGGCTGTCTGCTTTAAGCCATCTCCTTCTGTTAGTCTGTGTGTGGAGGCAGGCATGCATGCCTTACAGCTGATAACAATAAAAGCAGCATCAATAAATGAGAAGCAGAGCCATTTTCACGCTCTTCTCTACAGACACCACATCTAAACAAACCCTGCGCATTTCGCCACTGACGACTGCAAAGGCTTGAAAGTCCCACGAGAGGAAGCAACGCATTTTTTTCAATCCATTTGTTTCTATTTTGATTCTATTTCGAGACAAAGGGGCTATACGAATGAAGCATCTTTTAAGGTCAAGCTTCCTTTATTCTCCCACTCTCTCCCTTTAATCCTCTCTCCCTCCCACTTTCCCTTTGTCTAACCATCTCTTTGTCTCGCCGCTGAAGTGTGAAATGGATCTTTCCTGATCTCTGAGCACCTGGTTTCCAAGGGAACCAAGAGAGTCATTTGAGTCAGATTTGCAGTGACGATGGCGCTGGCTGCTGTACAGTACAGAGGGGACTAATATTACAGCTGAGAGCCATGTGGGAAATGTGCCCGAGGGCTGAAAAATTAACGCAGAAAACACGACACTTGCACACATGCCACACGAGGGAATACGGACATGTGAAATGAATGCAAACTTCAGCTGTGTAAAGACATCGGACACTTGACACACGATATATCACTCCACTGTAACGTAGTCGCTGTGTGACGAGTCAAACTTGAGAGTGGAGCGGTAGCCTTTGGACATGGGGGTAAACTTTTCCTCTGGAACAGCATCAATAAATTATGGGCATTCATGAGTGAGATTAAGAATTCATGCCAGCTGCATTTTGGTTCATGGATAGTAGGGCAACAAGCCTGCCTCTTTTTGTCTAGCCTTGTCTTTGTCCACTTCGGAAAATGTGGAGTGTCAGGGTTATCATCCACAGAGGTGAGACAAAGAAGACTTGGTGTTGTTTAGATGAGATATTGTAACTTGCAGGCATATTTGCTGATAAGAGATCAGCTCTGATAAGGAGAGAGAAGCACAAAATCAAGCCTTGTTGAGAGACAAACATCAAATAGATCAACACGTCTGGCTGAAAACTGAGAGGAGAAGTACTTGAAGATGGTACTATTGTTGCACGTATTCTCTCTCTCGTTCACCTCGGCGGAGGAATGGAAGACAAGGAAAAAGTCATCGGAGAAGAGAGGGGGCAGAGAGTTTAGCTGCTGTTGCTCACGTAATTTGTAAGTTGAGAATAACGTTACATAAAGTTACGGTAAAGCTGATCTTTGACTCCACCTAATTCTACACTGCCCTTCTGTGCATTTGGAATCTTGAAGACACGTGATGTTATTATCTCTCCAAACGGATGAAGGATACACGAGGTAGCCATCATGCACAGGTGAATGTGTAGTGAAAAGTAAGTTTATCTCAAGCTTTACAGTACCATCACTAGCCAACACGTAGCGAAGCACCTAAAGATTCCTTCTGCAGAGCTCTGTCTGAGTGTGTGCAACTCTGCAATATAGAAAGACAACGGCACAACAATCTTTCCTAATCTAATGATTGTGGAGAAATCTAAAGTTCTATAGGTGAACAATTTTTTCAACTTTAATTCTTTGAAACAAATGGAATTCACCACAGACCACGAAGAACAAGCCCACCATATTATGAAGCAAACAGTCGCTTATTTACGCTAAGGTTGTCAAAAGTATCAATACTTTCAATACTTATTCAATATGACATGATTAAAAATGATACAAAACTAACATATGATTGTCCAGTGTCTGACTTTTACAGTACCACAGTGTGCAGGAAAAACATTGGACTTTTTTTTCTTTTTGGTGTGATATCAAGAAAGGTATCAAGTATCATTTTTATACTAGTATTGAAATTTAAAATTCTGGTATTGTGACAACCCTAATTTACACATCCAGATAGGTCTGACAATTCAAGTTAAATATTGACTCTACTGTTAGCTCTGTTTTTGGTTTCCACCAGCCCCTGGGGAAAATATCAGTTATCAAATATATCAAATATGCTCCATGTTTTCCAGCTATGCCTGTCTGCAGTGAGGGTGCAGTGGGTTTATCAGACTATTTTTTGCTGAAAACAGCTGGCTGCTGCTGCTGGAAAACAATTATGAGAGCAGCGAGAGTGGAAAAAACAAAACAAAACAATAGCTGAAAGATGCTAAAACTCTCCGTAGAGTTGAGTGAGGAGTTCTGGAGAGTTGGATTACTCACTACAAGCAACTCCTTTCACACAGACACACATAAACAAACACATAAACAAATAAATCTTTAAAATCCATTTACTTTTTTGAAAGAATAGTAACAGTAGTAGTCGAAATAGTGGTGATGGTAGCAGTGATAGTTGCAGAAATATTACTAGTGGCACCATTGACATATTGATAAGGTAAGTGAGAAGAAGACAAGTGCATTGTGTTGTTCTTTCACAACAAGTCAAAATAATATTAAATGATTTAGACCACTGCCTTTTATGCCATTATCTGATTTCACCTGGGAATAAATAATTCAATATCTGATGAGATGCTTTTTCTCTTCCAAGGCTCAGACACTTAAATTCTTCCAGTCAGCTACAGTATTCTGTATGTTGACAATCCTAAATTAAATTACACCCAGTCAGCGAGTCTCATTTAAAAATACCATAAGTGCCGCACCAGTCTCATTGTCAGAGCGGATACATTACCAGACAGGAGGGGGAGGTGCTCTGAGGGATCTATATCTTCTAAGAGTGAGTGTGTGTGCATGTGTTTGAAACAAATAGGACCTCTCTCATATGTACCTGGATGTCTTTTAAGCGTGACTTAAAACAAGAACAAACAAAGAAAAAAGACATGCCGTACAACAACGTACAGCAAAACGCATGAAACAGCAAACACACGTGTGCCACAGCCAAAAGTAAGATAAATAAGTTAAGATATTCCTTTATTAGTCCCACAAAGGGGAAATTTTCAGTGTTGCAGCAGCAAAGTGATATCAATAAAAAAAACAATGAATAGTAAAGAATCACTATAAACAAAGGGAATAAAAAAAAAAAAAAAACAGTTTAAACTCGTACTGGACTTAGACTCACTGTTTTGAGTGCATAAATGCATTTGCATTGTCATTTATGGCAAACAACAACGTGCACTGCGAGCACCTGGATGTTGTACTTAAAATGGCGAAAAAGTTGAGTGTAGAACGCTGGACACTTCTCACACTCAATGGTCGCCATTTTGTCTATGTAGCGTAAGAGGTGGGGCTACCAAACTTGTGAACATTGCTGCACAGGCAGCAAGAGAAGCAGCGAATTATACAGATATAAGTCATGCATGCATTTTTATCAGTAAGTACCACTATACTGTTGTCCAACTGAAGCCACCAACATGTTAGTCTGACTCACTGGGTGCACACTGCGGGTATAAGTCCTGCCATTAGTCGCTTGCTGTAAACGCTATCTACATTTTTAAAGTCCACGGGAAACAGGAACAGGAAAAACTGCAGTTTTCTTTTGACCTTTTAATCGGGGAAAATACCTGCACTTATGTACTTATATGTTATGGCTATGAAATGATTTGCATAAATATAGCCTGTGCATGGCTTAAGCAGATAAATTATAAAGTTGTTCCTTGAACAGTTTTCACAGCAGATCAGTGAAGATAATATGCCTTCTATCGTAAACTGTGCTTGGTTTGTGTCCTTTCAGACTGCAAACAAACCACACCAGAGTCCCTGTGGAAGTGGACAGAGACCCACTTCTTCAAGCAGCTGGGGTGAGTCTCAAAAAATTAAACATGAATATTCAGTCTCTTTCTAAAGCTATATTCAAGCTGAATATACTCTTGTGGCAGTTTTATTGATCCATCGGGAGAAGTAACCTGGGGCGTTTTATACTGCGGTAATGTGTACATCTACACAAAGTAGCTAGCAAGCTAATGTTAAAACTCCACTCCAGTGGCAGCCTTGTGTGTGTTGGTGAAGCCAAAAAAATGCACCAAGGAATTATAATTCGTTGGTGCTTATTAATGCTTGTGCCAAAAAGACTTTCTCTTGTGTGTTATTGCTTTAATATAGTATAAAATTGAGTATTTATAGTAGCCTGTACTCAGAGAGTATTACAAATCCAAGACAAAACTGACAGAAGGGTTGGACTGAGAGAAAAACGTGCAATTACAAAATCTGTCTGCTACTTCAGCACCACAGACAGCGCAATGGACGTATCAATAAACAGAAGTGATATTTCAGAGCCATGGTCGGGGCCATAGATTCCACCTCGCACCACCCAGTTTAAATGAGGCTAGATGAAAAGCGAGGGGAGAAAAGTTCATCCTGTGTGCGACATGAATGCTTGTACCAAATGTGATGGTAAGATATCCAATAGACATTTCACTAAAATGCAAAAATGTCAACCTCAAGATGACACGGTAGCAGAGGAAATGTCAAACATGAACACAAACTATGCATACAAGAACTTACAGGGAAACATAAAAATAAAGATTCAAACATAAGAGGATGCTCTACTGGCTTTAAAAGTAATCGCTTTTTCAGAATAGATTGGAACAATTAAGCAATTACAGCAAAGAGACGAGAAAAACAATTAGTAACATGATCACAAAGCACTATGCAAAATGATTTAATAATAACACTCCTCTGTTATTTTCAACTTTGGCTTGAGAACAAAATGTTTTTCAAAGCCAGCTGCTCTTTTTGCAGCAGTGCTGTCCTCCAGCATTTAACAGCAGGTGGGGGTGAAGTGTTTTTTTTTTCCTCCAAAACAGAAACAAGTTTTAAAAATCTCTGTCTAGTGAAGTTATTGAGTCACCGGCATCAACAATCACCCTGAGAGACGGAGCGCTGGGACTACGAAAATAAAACTTTCTTGTGCTACTCTAAGAAATGCCAAATTATTGTTAAACTGAACATTGCCTTTGTTTAAAGGGTGGTCTTCATCTTGGACTCTATTTTCCAATGTTCTTGTCTCTAAGGGACAAATGAGGACAACCATTTTTGAAATTCTGCAAAAAAGTGCTTGTTTTTGCTGCTGACATGCTCCCATTGTTATTCCATGTGTCTGACACCATTATGGAAAGGATTTCTACAGAGTGAGAACTCTTTTTAAAGAGTAAGACACATTATGTTTAACCAGAAACCAATGTTTTATTGCTCTCACAAAAAATAACCAGACTCTCTTTGCAAAAAAGTCCAGTCTTTATTCAAACTTGACAGAAACAAAATACAACACACCAAAAATGTCCTGGTTCGTCTTTCCACTGCTCCAACAACCGCTAGCCCTGCTTTGGCTGAAATAAACCCTTCATTGACGGTGCTGGATGTGACAATATCAGGAGAAGAACAAGAGGGAGGTTGGACGGCAGAGAAGCAGCTGGGAGAAATGGCTTGTATAGCCAGGAAATTTTCTCATCCAACATGATGAATTAAGGTTTTTCTTTTTTTTTTTTTTTTCAACCAAACCCAAGCTGGTCCTTGTTGGAGCAGTGGAAAGACAAACCAAGAGATTTCTGGTGAGTTTCAAGTTTGAATTGAGTGTGTTTTAGAACAATAAAATTTCTTTATGATGATAAAGTTTCTGTAATGGGAGTTTGGCGAGACACCCTGGTTCTGGTTAAACCAAGCAGACCTTCCTCTTTTGGACAATATAGCTAAGAAGTCTCTCACAACAGTGAATTTTCATATCGGTACATACGGATAATTATCGATTATCTAGCTTGTGGCTGACCTCATATAATGTGCTCCAAATGGGGGGAAGCAGATAAGGGGATACGTTTGTTATATTACCAGTCTTGGTCTGGAAGTTATTCCTGCAGTTTACACACAATTCTGTGTTTATAGTTGTCCATCCATCCATATCCAAAGGGTCTGGTCATGGCGAGAGCAGTCCAAGCGTGACGTCCCTCTCTCCAGCTTGTCCACCTCAGTTGGTTCCTTGCAACCCAAAGTAGGACCTCTGATACTTGTTGTCGCATGCTGTTGTCTCATGCTGTTTGTTTGTTATTATGTGTAAATCCATGCTGTTTGTCAAGTGATGTTGCAGCAGCTGAACAATACAGATTGGCTGTTTGCGCATCACTCATAACATCTTGGGATATGATTGGCTGTTTACAAACCAGGGCAGACACATGCCTGTTAAACGATTGGCTGCACACGTGTCATTCGTAGCACACTTCATTTTCAAATGACAGGCTGTCTATGGGCTGGGGCGAACTAGTTTCGTGCTTTCTTGGCAGGCTGCATTTAACTATCAAACTACATTCTTATGATGAGTCTGTCACTACTGTTTTATCACCCAGGCTTGATCTTTAGATGCTGTGAAAAATTATGCTGTAGCTTAGTTTCACAAAACTATTGGTGAAACTAATTTAAAAATTGTCCCCATGAGTCACTTAAGACACAAAAACATGCAAAAATGAGGTCCATGGATTAAAAAGTTACCCCTTCACATTTGCATCTTGCGTGAGTCACACACACACATTTGTGAGCCAATGACTTGGCAGCTCCAAAGTTTGTAATGTTATCCCAGCAAAGGAAAACATAGCAAACTGGCTTAGTGTATTTGCTATAGTGTGTTGCCATATTTGAAAGTGTGTCTATTTCCTGCGTGACCCTTTCTGAAGCTGAGCGTTTGAAATAAGCCACAAAACAGATGGAGCGGAAATCCATCCCAATCTGTGTAGAATAAATAAATATTTGAGCGTATGCTTCAGAGAACAAGGGAGAGATCCATAGAAGTGGGGAACGTTGAGTCGTCGTGACAAAAAAAAAGAGAAAACATAGAGTTAAAAGTAGATATTTTCCACGCTTTGTGCAGCTACATTGGTCTTTGTAAGAATTAATAACATGCCGTACTGAGTATGTGAAACTGGGAATGAGATGAGAAAAGTAAAAACGAGGCAGTGTTAACTCCTGCTGACTCTATCAACAGGAAAAAGGCAAGACTGAGCAGAAGTGTTTTCTCAGAGGATATGAATTACCGCCTGCCTCTGGACAAAACTAGCAGAGTATCTTTTAATCATCAGAAGAACTATAGCACGCAACAACACGAGTGAAGCTGAATCACTCCATAATGGATCAGTTGGAAGTAAACCTCACAGCTTTCGTCATTCTTTTTTTCTTTTTTGAATTGTTCCCTGAAAATGTCCCTGAAAATTAAATCCATTTTTAGTTACAGAAAAGATAAGAGACCTATTATCCTTTCAGAATAATTATGTGCAGGCTAAATGGATATAGCATGATGAAAGTTTTATGCAGGAAAAAAATTCACAAAAACATTAAAACTGAATATAATCACAGCAGAATATTTTCGAAATTGGATGTGCTGTAGTAGGTCTAAAAATCTTGTCCATTTTATAACGGTCTTTTTGTACAGCAGGAGTGACCTTAAGTCTCCTCAGTCTTGATGGGTACCTGCGTTGACAATACGACTCCCTTGCTGTTGGAAATGACAGACAGTAAAAGTGGATGCTACCTCGAACAAGACAATGGCCTGAAGCTGAAAAGCAGCTAGTAGAGTAATGGAGGAGATCGCAAGCAACAATCTGAGTGTACTGCCTTACAAAGGCAAACAGCCTAAAACAGAATTTTAAATGTCTGCTAGTCCTCTATGAATTTTTTTTCACTGTTCTTCTATGAACATATACATTGAAATCAACATTCTATAGTTCAGTAGTTTTAAATACCACACCAGTATTCAATAATTCCACTACAGTCGAAGGCTGAGACGACAGTGACTGATATTATGTTAAGCTAGTTAGCTCAGGCGGTTTAAGGCTAGTTGTTTGTTTTCTCCACTATATATGACATGCAAACTGAATTACCAAGATGTCAGATCATCAAAATGGATATTTTTCAAGAACTAATAACCTCAATAAATATGCTTTAGCTAAGCAAAGCTGTGGTTATTGCACAAACTAGCTTTCATTTGATGTAGCCCTCCTGCTTTAGCTCTAGTTGTCATAATTTCATGGCATAATATTTTTTATATGGTTAAACAGATGTCAAAAAGTCACACTCCTGTTAGGTCAGTTTAACCAAATGTAGATGCTGCATTTTTGCATTGTAGGGCAGTATAAATGCACAATATGTAGGTAATAAAGCTAGAGGAGTCTCTCACATTAAAACAATAACAAATGACATAGTTACATGGTGCCGTGAAGAAGTGTGGGATCATGGGACAACCAACATAGCTGATGAAAATGACGTGACTCAGGTGGAAATCATGATCATGGACGAGGTAATATTTAAGCTTTATTCATGTCACATCTAGCAACAGTTACCTTGAACGGATTAATGGAGACAAAAGGAGAAAACTCTTCCTACTTAGCGAAACATCTCAAAGTCCAGATTTAGTCCAAGAAGTCAAGGTGAGTGAGTTTCAAAGGCTACCCTTTTTAGGCTAACGTAATGACGTAGCTACCATCGTCACTCCTCATCTTTTCATCTGTGTCATCAATATATAATGTTAGCATTTTAAATAAGTATTTCCAGGCTAATGGTCTGTCACCATGTCAGTAAATTTAAACTACTGCTTGCACTCTGAACTCAGTGTGCTCAAAGTTCAGCAGCAGAAATCACTTTTGCACTTCATTACTTTCCAGACGTGGGCAACATGCTCCCCTGACGGTGATCTGCATCAAGCTTAGTAAATGTCTCCCTCAGTCTCTTGTCCAAGAAGCTCAGAAGAGGTTTTATGTAAGGTGGCAAAGAAAATTAACAATGGCCGAATTGTATTATTATTTTCTTCTTTGACGTGATATCAAATTGGGTATAAAGAATCACTGAATTTAAGTGGTATTGGTATTGACTACTTCTGGTATCGTGACATCCCTAGAGGCAATAAGATTTGTAAGCAACAATAAGAGTGACAAAACATTGCGTGGGGGCAGCTTCTGTGTCCCGATCAGCAACAATGTGAGGGCTGTTTGCAGTGATAGCGCCACAAAAGCAACTGACAGTGATGGCGTATCTGATAAACAATATGGTGCATTTCCTTCAGCCTGTAATGATGGCCCTAATGAAGACAGCAGCATCTCTAAGTGGAGAGATTGCATGAATTCATTCAGCTATATCTCCAGATTCAAGCTGGATAAAGGGCCGGGTGCAACACATTGCCCAACTGCACTGAAACCTCCACTGTCAGCAGCAGCGTGTTGCAGTCCAGAGGGCTGGAGGAGTTTAAATCTCAGATGTGCGTTGTGCTCCCTGTGCTGTGATATCTTCGTCTCTCTGCCTCTGTCTCCACATCATTAGAGGAGTAGACGCACAGGCTGGCATTCGTATTTGAAACTGATATTACCAACGAGCAAGGTCATTGCCGAGGCTCTGATGGGGGAGTATATTTTCCGAGCTCGCCATCCAACAGGAGATGTTGTTTGTACAAACTGAGCATATACTGAGGAAAGAAAAGAAGCCGAGGCCGCATGAAAATCACGAATAAAGATGCATTCTTCATTTTCGTTGGCAAAGGTGAAATAATTACTGCATGTGCACGCTGATAACTGCGTGTGATGTTGTGTTGCATTAACGTGCGCAGATGATGAGCATATGCACAGCTTCCCTTTTCAAGTCTGACATCCGATTTCCTCTCAACCTTCAAAAGAGCTCATGCTTCCCTCCTTTTTTTTTTCCCCTGATCTGAACATGGCTAAGGATCCGCTGTACTGCTGACGACTCCGCACTCTTGCTTTCATAAATGCATGAATAGGATGCGAAAAATACACTTTACACTTAAAATATTCAAAAGTGCTGACTGACTCAAAACACAAGAGAGAGATCTTCACGCGGTTTATAAAGTGCACGAGGAAATAAAAACATTGAAATTCAGGTGAGGTTCTTAAAGCGGCAAAACCTTTCCCACTTTGACAAAATATCAAAGTAAATTACACCCTGCCCATGCAGTAATTACTCACAGTGAAGAGTTTTCACCTCAGCTAATGAAACAGACCTCTTTTTCAGAAATTCTCACATACTCAGTGCAGCCAAATACTCAGCGATCAACAATTGTTATGCAACTAAATTTACTGTCAAGATGTTCTGACTTCATATGAGCAAAAACATGGTGTTTATTTCTGTAAATCACCTTTCAACCTAAATTATGATATTGCTGCCAGGAGCTCAGTTATGTAAAACCAGAAGTGGATTGTGTGTCTACACGCCATTACATCACTTCACAGTGTTTCCTGTGGCCTCATACAGAGCACAATTTAAATTCAATGAGTTGACAGAAGCAATTAACACCCACTCTCTGTCTTTTTCTTCTATTTTTTTCTTTTTGGCTGTGACAAACTTTTATCCTTGGTTTCATAACAAAAAAATGAGAGAATTTGTTCTTGAAACCAAAGAGAAAACAAAAGAAGAAAAATAAAAACACTGTAGAAGAGCTGCAAGCAACAATTATTTTCATTATCTATTAAGCCGCATAGTAATTTCATGATTAATTGAATAATTTGGCCAATGACATGTCAAAAAATTGTGAAAATGCTCTTCGCAATTTCCCAGAGACCAAAGTAACATCTCCAAATGGCCTCTTTTGTCCAACCAACAGTCCAAAACCCAATGAAACTTAATTTACTGTCATAAATGACAAAGAAAAGCACGAAAGAATCTCACATTTAAGAAGCTGGAACCTGCACTTGAAAAATTACTGAATCAGCCGGACAAAACAGAAAACAAAAGCTGCAAGTAGCAATTATTTTCATTATCTATTGATCTGTCGATTATCATCATGATTAATCAGTGAAATGTCCAAAAAGAAAAAATCGCTTCTCTGTCAAAAAAAAAAAAAAACTGTGAAAAATGCTCAGCACAATTTTCCAAAGCCCAGAGTCATGTCTTCAAATTGCTTCTTTTGTCCAACAAACAGTCCAAAACCCAAAGACACTTCATTTTCTATCATAAATTACAAAGAAAAGCAACAAACCCTTACTTTTAAGAGGCTGGAACCTGAAAATGTTTGCTTGAAAAAAAATGACTTAAAAGATTATCAAAAGAGTTGGGAACTAATTTTCTTTTAATCAACTGATCGATTAATGGATAAATGGTTGCAGGTGTAACACCACAGAGGACCAGAGGTTGTTTACATGAAGTCAACCTGCTGATGAAAACAGGACACCACTCAGGCTTGTTATGGTATAGATGCTACCTGTGGGCTGAGGTTACAATAGATGGGACTTCATTAAATATTTAGGCAGAAGTTTCTAAGTTGTTGTTGCATACATTCAAACTGCAGCACTCAACCATCTCTACACGAGAAATTCAAACAAGTCAAAGAGAAACGGTGATAAAGAGGCTCAGGTGTGTCGTATATCTCAGTTTCGTCGCTGCTCATTCACAAGCTTGTCCAAGAGAGAAAACCGCGCAGACATGATAATTATATAATGTTTTAGAGAGACGGGAAGAAGCTCGTCTGAAGTCTTACCTGATCCTGCTGCTGTGGAGCCGCTTTCACCGGCCCGTTCGCGTCTTTCGCAGAAGTCATGACGGTGAATGAAAAAAAGAGCAGAGGAAGAAGAGGAGAGGAGGGAAGAAGAGGAGCGTCCGCCGCTGACAGACGGACAGGTGCGGAATAATGAAGCGGAGGGAGAGACGCGGAGAGACGGAGAGGGAGAGAGGGAGAGAGGGAGGGAGGCGTGCAAAGTGTTCAAGGATATATCTCCGGTCAGTATCCAGTCAGTGATTTGCTGAAACAGTGAGGAGACCGTGGGTGCAGACAGCGCAGGGTTCAGCTGATACAGAGCAGGAAACTGTGTGTGTGTGTGTGTGTGTGTGTGTGTGTCTCTCTCTCTCTCTCTCTCTGTGTGTGTGGACCGCTCGCTGGCTGCGATGTGGGAGGTTCAGTTTGCCTTTCAGAGGCAGTATCATCAGCACCACTGATCAACAGACTCCTAAAACTCAAACCTACTGCAGGCTGCTGATTTTTACTCTTTAATTACTTAGACGCACTTATTTTGAGAGATCATGGAGCTAAAACTGGAGAGTCAGACATCCTGTCTGCAGTAAAAGAAATAGGTACTAACATCCTTTAACTAAAGAAAAAGTGACGTGAATATGCTACATTACAAAAAGAGATCCTAAATTCAAAATTCTACGCAAGTTAAAGTATTTTTAGGAAAAAAATAGGGGAGAGCAGGGACAAAAGTGTCAGAGGGACAGTTGCAACATGGACCTTTATGGTAAAAAAAAAAAAGCTAAATTGTCATATTGCAATTATTTTTAATGAAACTGTAATTGTGATTGCAATACTGATACAATTAAAATTGTGAGGATGTGATATTCGTTGGGGTCTGTACTAGGGATGCGCATGATTAATCGACTATACGATTAAACATCCCCAACCACACTAGTCGGCACCAGAAATACTAATCTTTTAAAATATTTATCAATATTTTATTCATGCACGATGTCAGTTATCTGTTGCCTCTAAGATTTTATGCAGCCGCCCGCCACTAGTCGGGGCTGTGGCTCTGTCAGGTGGCAGCTCCCAGCGCGTATGAACCAATCGCCCTGGCAACCCCGGATGTTTATATCAGCAAAGTCAGACAGATGAATGTAGATAGTGACAGAATAAGCTGATATATATTCACTCGACTGGAGAAACGTGCCCACATTAAGCACATACATAGACATAAACCTGCAAGCAGAGCTGCTGCTGCTGCTACTACTAGCACTGCTAACGTTAGCCACACTACTAGCCAGGGTGAAGTTGACAGAGACAGGGGAGGAACGTAAGTAACATGGCGTTATTTTATAACATCATACTTTTATTTAGGGCTGCCCGAAGAGTCGAAGCCAAAGACTCTAATTACAAGATTCTCTAACTGTGGTACGTGGAACAGTGACAGAATTTTTGAAAAAAGAAATTAAGTAAAATAAAAATATGATACTATCAAAATATTACAAAAATAAAATATAAAAAAAAAATACATGAAGATACATAAAATACCAGATCATTGAAAAACAGATAAAATATGTTTTGTCTTTCCTGTATGTTTGTGTCAATATCAGCCTGATTACCAGTAGTTACAAGCTAAACTGTGATGCTAAGATAATAAGTGGCGATAAAAGACACTACAAAATGAATGTTTTAAGAGCATCATAATCATGGCTCCAAACAGGAACTATTACAACAATAAGTTCAGATCAGGAGAAGAATATTTGGAGCAAGACGTGTTGAAAATTAAGTAGACGGCAGTGAAGCAAGCACAAGGGCTAGTGGCTACTTCAGGATTGCCAGTGAAGTGTCCACAGCCCCTGCTAGCATCAAGTGGCACAAAACAGTAAGGTGGGACTTGGAAAGCCCAAAATATTCTGAAGTGGCATGTGTTGTAAAAAGTCTTAGAGAGTTGGAGACCCCTCAGTCAACTGAGATTCTTCAAGTTGAACAGTTGTTATTTAATTCCTTTGTCAGTCAGTGAGCTTTACAATAACCGGATAAAACAGATAGAAGCTTGCAAAAATGCACCACAAAAACATTTCAATGAATAATTAGAAATAAGTGAAATCACGAATGTGTTTTTGCCGTGGCGTTAACTGATAAGAGAACCGGGTAAACAAAGTAAACAAAGCAATGCAACAGCATGCCATACAAACTAACAGTTATTTTCATTATTAAAACTTTGATTACAACTTTATTAACCAAGTATCAAAATCACCACAGACCTTGTTGTGAGCAGTTTCATGTCGAGCATCACCTATTTCCTGTACCACTGCACAGAAGAAAGTGGCCGTCTACTCATGGACGAGACGTTACAGCGGAAGAGGACGCCATTAATGTTTACATCCTGTGCTGTCACAAGCACAAGCCTCTCATCCGTGAGTAGGAAATATTTGCTTTTGGGGTAAACTGTCACTTCAGTACGCATCAATGTGTAAACTGCATATAATTGTTGTTGGTCTTTGCTCATTAAACAGTTATTTAAATGAAAACATCTGAGACGTTTAGAGGGGAAATGTCGTAATGTAGTTAAGTAAAAAATATAACATTTCCTCTGAAATGTGGCGGAGTAGAAATATAAAGTAACAGAAAATGAAACACTCAAGTGCAGGTGCCACAAAATTGGACTCCATGTCAAACTGCTATCAAGTTATTTTTTTCCATCACTATCTTGAAATTCGATTTTTAACACCCACGTGAAACAACAGAAATCAGATCTTAATTGGGAGAAAGAAGCCAAAAAGAAGCAAACACAGCAGTAAAATGGCTTCATTAACAACAGACAGCAGCTCCAGGTGGTGAAAACGTCTTCTCAGACTTCTCTGAAACTGCAGAGCTTTACCATTTCCATTTCTGTATCGCTTTTTTTTCCCACCCCCTACACTGTACTATAAAGGAGAACTCAAGGTTTTGTCCTTCCACCTGGACCTATATTTAGTCCTACCAGGCTCCACTTCCCACTGCTCAGCTCCAAGCTCACAGCAACTGATAATATGGAGACCTGTCAGTTTGGATCAGATCACTGTGGGCACTCATTACTGGCAAGTCCATTACACAGGAAATGGAAACAGGAATCAATGCAAGTAGAACAGAATACTTTCAGGTATCAGTGCAGTTCTGTTCGGACAGGATTTTTAGTCATACCTCGTTTAAATTAGGGTGCGTTCATGACTGACAGTGTTCTGTGCATTGCAGTTTGGGAAGTAGGAAGAGAAAAGATTTGCATACCGTGTCTATACCCATAAAAATCATATTTCCTGCACTATAATGTATGCCAATGCTGATGTATTGTCTGCCAATAAAACAAAGGGTTGCTGCTGGCCTGGCTCTTGAGAAGCAGTGCTACCGTCCTCCCACATAGAGCAGAAATAGTTCCAGTTCCTCACAAAACACTGTTTGTGCTGCAACTCTCTCACCGTGTGTCACATCTCTGTGCACACACAATCCACACTCTTGTTAGCACAGCTTGTCTGCCTATTTGTGCCGCACACGCGCATCTACACACAGACACGCGGCGGTTGTGGAAAGAGCGCTTCTTCAGAAGTCGTGCACAGTCTCTGCAGAGTTCCTGGCCTTTTGAACCAGTCATCTGTTGGAAGGAAAGGAACCGAGCAATCTCAGATAAGAAAGAAAGAAGAAAGAAAGAAAGAGGAAAGAGAGAAGGAAAGAAAGTCAGTGGTGTGAGTCACTGGCATGCAGAGATGAGGATGTGTTTGGCTTTGGCACGAGGGAAACGTTCCCTTGTTACAATAATTTCTTCAGCGTAATTCAAAGCGGAACTATTATTACGATCTTAAAGGGTAATTATTCTTACGTGATGGCACACTCTCTCCAAGTCATTTGTGGATGTATACATGAACATGGACAAACAGTACAAAGTCTAAACTTCAGAGTAAAACTGTCCATGTATCTTAAAATCATAATAGTGCAAGATGATTAATTAATAATAGCCTACAGTAAATCATGAGATGTTTTGATTGGTACAGGAAATTAAACTGTGCAGTCTATCTCACTCCCAGAGATAGACACCTTCGTTCATTACTTACGAGGAAATTATGAACATGAAGACATGAAGTGCTTCCAGATCGTACAGTCAGATTAGGACAACACTAACTGTTATCAGTCCAGGTTACACCTGGGGGAAAAAAATAATTTGATTATAATTACATTTTCGGGGGCGGATTTTGCGCCTCTGTTTTTGAACGAGTTATTCAGACTAAAAATTTTAAAAGATCTAATTGTGAACAGGGCTGAGTGTTCCTAACAAAGTGAACTATGTGGTTTAATTATCCTCCAGGTTCTGTTAAGTCTTTGTGCGTGTGAAAAAAAAACACTAGATATGAATGTGTTAAGAAGAAGCGGTATTATCTGGGTTGGAAAGTGGTGGGTACATAAGGATGAAAAAAATTATGATCTTAGGTGATGTAATGGGGCGATCAGGATGTGGTGAAAGTAGATAATGGCAGCTGAAAAAAACTTGCAAAATCGAGCATCAAAGCCTAGGCTATTACAGAGACGGCTATATAAAAATAATCAGCATAAAACAACACCAACAGCACATGTAAGAGTCATCCATCACAGCCAAAGCAGCAACAATATGTCAATCAATCGATAGATACCAATATAACATCTAATATTGAAAGCACAGTGAAACAGTAAGCCTCAGTTAAAGATAATAAATCAGCATTTAAATGTTAAATCAAACTGCCTTCTTGTATCAATGCAATGCTTTAAACAATCATGACTCATTTCATGTTTTCTTACTGTGCAAATCAGCAGTTCTCAAAGCCTTCTCAGTTGTTAGGTAACATTTGTTAGGTGAAAGCTAATTTTCTGAACTTCTTTTTTTTTAACAAACTATGCTTTTAAAAATGGGATGGGAACAAAATCAAGCACATTTAACAAAGCGCACTGCGTGGTTTAATCGCCCTCCATGAGTGAACTCTCGCAGGTTTCTGCAAACCAAGAATATAAGACTTGTTTATGTTAATACATACACAATGTTCCTCACCAACTGTAGTAAAAATACAATTTTAAAAAAGCGGCATTACTAGACATTTCCACTGTCAGTTCATGTATATTCACTCAGTCATTATGGGATGATGACTCTGCTTTCAACAGCATCCCTGTTCTCATATTAGATCACAAAAAAATTCCCTCAGTATAAATGGAGTTCTGTCTGACTTCATCTTATCTTCCTCACAGTGAGATATACAGATGTTAAATTTAGGGGAAAGAGGGCATTGGCATTGAATTGGCACCAGAGAAAAAAGTCACAACATTTTAGTGTTGTCCAAAATATCGGTATAGTGATGCACATTGAGCCTAAATTTTTGAAATGCTTTCACTACTCATATTTTCAAATACACCAGTACTGACTGTACTTTTTTTCCCCTCTCTTTTCTGTCCAACAGTGAGTTGACAAACTCTCACTTGCTCACAGTGCTGTGTGTCTTCTTCTTGGCACTCGTCTCAGTTGCTCCAGTTGACTATCTGTTGACATGTTATAGCCTTGTTATATTTTCTTAAAACAAGAATCTGAAATTTTATGGCCTCACTCTAATGCCATTTTTTGCTTGTGTTATTAAAACGGTATAGAATATTGATATTTTTCAAGGTATTTTTTCAAAGTTAGAAATGTCAGTATCACAACAACACTATATCATATTAACTAACACAAAGTCCTACTTTTAAACAGTTCCCATTTATGATCATTATTGTTAACCTTGTTTTTATTGGCATTGTGTATACTTTCTATTTTGCATTGTTTATATTTTCACTATTTCCTCCTTTGCACTGCAAGTGTTGCACAACAATTTCCCTGGGGATGAATAAAGTTCTGTCTGATCTCATCTTATCTTCCTCGCAGTGAGGTATACAGATGTCAAATGTGGGGAAAAAAGACAGCCCTGAAATCGTATCTGTGCCAGAGAGAAGAACACTACAACAAAATATTGTCAAGTACAAGCCAGCAGACAAGCACAATTGCAATAGAGTATTAAAACGCTGCACATTATATCAGCACCAGAGGTCACGACTCTAATCGGCCCAATTCTCGCCTTGATCATTGCTGCCTCTGAGCATTATAGGATCAGCATAAAAGGGAAAAAAAGAGAAGACGAAAAGGAAGGAATCAGAGGAAGTATAAGATAGAAAAAGTTGGATGCAATGATGAAGTTTCTTAATGTTGCAGATGAAACACACAAATGTCGCTGGCTGGATGAGTGGACTTTAAAAGGCACCAAACACAACATTTGGCTCTGCTGTCACTGTGCAGCTCCCTCAGGCCATGTGTGGAGCTGCACGACCCGCTCACTGCCAAGACTCATTTCAGCACCACTGCTGTGGACAGCTCCACGGACACTGTTACCTTTCACCAGATAACATTCAAATCATCTCATTCACATATGAAACATGTGTAATTGGGTCTGCTTAGCATAGATAGCGCAATAAATTAGAAAACAGCACTGAATTAAACAAATTTCACAATTCCAGATTACAGTTTAATCCTCAAATGTGTGGCAGTCTCGCTCCTCTCCCCATTATCCCTTTTCACTCACGCTAATGTGCTTTCCACAGTTGCTCAGTGGCAGATTAAACTCACCTCGCTCCTGACAATTAGCCGCACAAAAATGTGAACAAAGTTTTGCGAGGAGTGAAAGGCAGCGAGGCAGCATTTACAAGACAAACACTGCATTAAGCAAAAAGTAAACATGGGGAGAGCTTAAGAGACCAGCCAAGCACCAATAAACACGAGACGAAACCTAAACACAGCGCGGGGTACAAAGATTGATCATCACAACACGATGCACGTAGGTTCCTGGCAACAATTACCTTCCGAAGAAACAGCAGACAATCAGGCTTAATTGGAGAAGCAAAAGCAAACGCAGCCATGTGGGGTCAGAGCGTGCCAGCAGTGCGTTTGTTTTTACAACAAATGCTCCCCTTTATACCACATTTTTATCAGCTAATTGACATCATTTTCGTTTATATTCCCTTTCATTATTTTGTGCTTTATGTGCAGCCTGAGACGGCATCTCCAGGCAGCACCTGTCAGATAAATCATGCCTTCCAAGGCCCCTTCAACAAGCACTTTACACCAAGCAATGAATGTGCAGTGTTGTTGAAGTGCCTTTTCTTTCTAAGGGATCTACAAAGAGTCATTTATTTAACTGTCAATAAACAGTGTGAAAGTCTTCAACTGCATGCTAGCTCCCCCCAGTGATCACTTGTTGTCTGACATCTTTATGTTGGGCAAAAATAAATAAATATCCAGCAGATTTCTTGCAGAGAAATTGCTCTTTTAATTGTCTTTACTTGAGGCCTTGTGTTCAGTTTATTACAAAAACACAGTCACAAATTAAGGTTTATTATAAAGATGGTGCAGTTATCAAGAAAGCAAATAATTTTCCTTGAAAAATGGCAGTAAATGAAGGAGACTGCGGATAGAGAAAAGCTTGATTCCCTGACCAACTCAGCCTACAGCTGTGGCCATCAGTCCTGTCAGTTAAGCCTGAAAAGAAAGAGGAAATGAGAGAGCGAGAGAGACGAGGTCTCCTAACAAAGGCCAGGACAGTTTTGTTTGATAACCGATCATTATCAGCTGCTCTCTCTCTACAGTCCAAACAGCAGTGGAGAAAGCCTCACACAGCCACTTAAAACCAACAATGGCAGGCTGCACACCATTATCCGCCATGTTTTTGTATAAATGCATCCCTGAGGGTTTTTTCCAGCGCGCAGACAGCACAATAACGCTACGGTGATGAGCATAATGTCATCAACACCTGTGCAATCTAATGCAAAGCAATACAATATAACAGCTTTGCAATAAATACTACCTCTGCAAAGCGTGTGATTTCCACATTTAGTCTGAAACTGTGTCAGAGAGGTGCAAAGTCAACCGTGTGGTACTTTTTGCCTTTGTAGCGGTTTTGTTGATGTTTCATACATTATTAATCAGCTACCCACGTTTTTGGATTTAACTTCTGACGGTCAATATCATGTACTGACCGTCAGCATGTTAATATTTGACCTTTCCACATGCAGAATAATTTTGTGTATTTTAGTCTTGGCAGGGGAGACGTCTCAGCAGAGCGTTAGCTACCACTGAGGACACTGAGGTCATTTCCTCACTATTTCTTCTGGGAATCTGGGGCTATTTTTGCTGCCGAGGACAATTACACACTTATGCACTGGTTCCAGTATTTCCATTTTTTGACTACTTTTATGCCAAGCAATAAATGAATAAATAAGGATTTTTAGCATTTCCCCCCAGAATGAAATTACTGGGGGTGTGTTGATTCCTATGTTGGGTCTTATTATAGATAACTAAAACCAAAAACTTAAAATGGGCATGAAAAATGTATTTAGTTAATTGAAGTAAAAACAAGACTTGAAAATTATGTACAAAACTGTACATGTCAAGTTGTCATGACAACCCCCTCAACTACCGCACCACCTGAAATTACAAAGGAAACTAAAACTCATACTGAAACAAAAAAAACCTTTTAAAACATTAAAAAATCAACTGCAACAACCAAAACCTCTCTGCAAACTAACTGAAACTAAACTCATTTGAAAACAAAAATGAAAGACATTCAAAATACACAACTAATGAAAAATACAAAACTAAAATAACTCTAGTCTGAAAGTAAAACAATGACTGAAAATGTAATGAAATCAAACTGTATTAAGTTTGACATTTTTTTTTCCTGCAATAGCTATGCAAATATTATTCAATTACATTCAGTATTTTACTCTGTATAAAGTAGTTTTATTGGTCGAGGCAGAGTCCGCCATTCCCACACTGGATTCAGATTACCTACCTGAACACCGGGGAGTCACAGGAACACAGTGTTTACATGTAACCCAGTGCAACTGTGTCATTGATAACAGCCTCAGTGTTAACTCGTCACTCTCCTCTCAGCCATACTGAATTACCGCTAATGCAAAGACAATACTGTACTGCCGCTGCACTGCTGTCCTCAGGAAAATATTGGCTGCCCGCAGCATGAAATCAGACCTCATGCTACTACACAAATACTACTGACTTTGTCTTTTTTAAAACAATGTGAGTTTGATGGTATAGTAAACAGATACGCCAGTTGCTCTTTTGTTGCATTTCTGACAGGAAGCGATGTGAATGAGCGAACATCAGATTGTTTAAGTTTTTTCCAATCAGCGAACAGACTAATAAACATGTCACTCGTTTCCAGTGATCAAAAATGATAATGATGTCCCTGACAGTTCTGTTTCCCATCCAGCCAGCCGTCAACATGGACGACAAGAGACTAATTTATGCAATCGAGAAGCGATACATCTTATATGATCCACAGCACCGTTTTTTTTAAGGATATCATCAAAAAGCCACAAGGTTTGGAATAAAAATGGGAAGCAGTTGAAAGTTACAAGTAAGCTAGCTGTCCCCCAACTTTATAGAAACAAGCCTGACTTAAGAAAATTATGTTACTTATGAATAAATAACTTAACTTACTCATTTGCTGTCTCATATATATCTGGACAATTTTTCGCGCTCCATCCAGAAGAGTTGTACATGTATGTTTGGAAGAGGTATACATGCCAAGTGTGTGTTTGATTCAAAATGTTCTGGTGGGTGTGGTATGCAGGGCATCTATTAGGGCACTTGAACCTCAGCATTCTGACTCTCAGATGATGTTTGCGCCACTGAACTGTTGCCAAGGGAATGTAAATTTTAAATAAATTAATAAAACATGCAAAGAAAATAAATAAAACAGCCTGACTGTAATTTTAAATTGTCCTCGTGCACAATGCCAATATAACCCTATCAATCAGCGACGGCCGCTGATTTAGGAACAAGCTGTTCCCGTTCAGCCACGCTGCCAGCTGTCAGCCCGGCCAACTCAATCATCAGTCACGTCCCCTTCGCCCTCTGGCCTGCCGTGACTCCTTCAGCTGTCCAACTGTCAGCACACCTGCCTCACTCGGTGTAAATACTGATGTTTGCATCGCCACTCCGGTCTGCCGCACTGCTGTGGCTGTAAATCACAGGTTAAGGATAGAACCGGCATGTGGGCAGGCGCTTCATGGTTCATCACAGATCATTACTGTACTTAAAGGTCACGAATTCGGCCCTGAGAAAACACGCCTACGTACGTCACAGAGTGATGAAAGGCACAGAAGTTTTCAGACTGCAGGCGGAGGCAGTTTTTCACTGTCTGGACGTAACAGAGGGGTAATTAACAAGTCCGCAAGTCTTTAATCAGACTCATTATTGGTCTGCTACCAAGAGAGGACTTTCAGGGGGAAACAATTAATCTACCATTGTCTTGTCTGGAATTGTTTGGACGCACACACACACATGGGGACACACACATTATAAAACATTACACTAACTCTGTATCATTCCCTCGCCTCTGAACCTCACTTCTTGACCCCTCATCAATATTTAACTGTTTTTCTCGGAGAGGTCTGCCCTACCAGCAAACTTTTAACTGCAGACCCAGTTGGCTCACATTATTCAATGGCACTGAGCTATGTTTTTTTTTGTGTGTGTTACATACTGTAAATTCAAATTTTAAGTTCATAAATACCAAATCAATACTGTTTTAGAGTTTATTTTTATACCAATTGCTGCACAGTTTTTGAATATAAATATACCATATTCCTTAGATAAAGTGCAGTGATTGTATTAATGTAACAGACTTCTTTTGTTTTTGTTTAGAGGCTCAAACTTATAATTACCTCTGACATTTAAACAAAATACAATATGATGTAAACAAGGCAAAGGCATCTTTCCACCACCAACCTGAAACCCACATGATGATTAAATTTAAAACTCATCTCTGCAGAGAAAGTAGAGGGAGTTTTTTTTTTTAATATTACTTTTTTTCTAGTGTAAAGTTGCTATTTATGAGAATTTTAGTTTAAAGTTCCCATGAAATGTCTAGCAGTGTGCTTATTGGTTATGTGTTTCCTGTAAAACAGGCAGTTAGGAAGGGATTAACTGCAGCCCTGCTGCTAAAGTGGTCCATGTACCTCTATAACCTGACTGTTCCCTGACTGACCGAACATGGCCTCACAGACCAAAGGCCTCTGTTAACGCTAACATCGGCTATAAATGCAGGTTACTGTACTATAACATCACCGACAGTGTTAAAATGTTTGCTAAGTTAGTTGTTTGTAGAAAGAAAGAAAGACCTGTGGGAAGTCTGTGTTTATTTAAATTCAACAAGTGGCCAGTTCTTACTTGCAGCTCCTTTAAGTATAATTACTTATCAGTTTAATTTGCTATTATGAATGATAAATTAAATGATTTTCCTGTTTTAATACAGTATTTGAGTTGCATTTTAAAGGACCCTTTACACAGAATATTCTTTATTATTTAAACAGTCTGTAGTCAAATAAGACCACAGAGGATGAAATTGGTTTGTTTTATGTGTTGCTCTTTTCCAGTTTCATTATTCAGTTTGCATTATAGCAGTTTCACATCACCTCCTCTGACTGACTCAGACTCATGACTGTAGTTTTTTATGCTCTTAAGTCTACTGTGTTGCTGTGTGCCCCATAAAAAATTATTTCACACACAGAAACCCAAAATGTTTTCTCCTGTGGACCCTGAACGGCTATCGACTACCTGCACTCACAACTTTCAACCCAAGACTCTCTCATCTCGAGGAAAAAGATTATCTTGACTGCTCAACACCCCACAGAGCAGCACAGAACAGGCTTTTCTCTGAACACCTCAAACTCAAACAATAATAAAAGATCCATACAGATCATTGTGTGACAGCCTCAGGGAACAGAGAGGGACTCTTCCAAGGGAAAAGTGCACCGTGGGAGAAAATAACTATGAGGGAAACAGTATTACAGGTTGACAAAAATGGAGCCTCACAATGTGGTCCCAGTTTGGCCTCTGCAGTAGCTCTCAGCAGTCCATTTACAGGGTTTCCAAACCCCCAATCCTTCATCTATTGCTGGTATTAGATTAGATTCTCTTGAACATCAGTATAATCTCACCACAAGGCTGCTGGGACCAAAATTTCCTTAAATTTAGGACTCAAACACAACACAAAGCCAAACACTGACACATTGCAACCTGCCGTATTTCCAGGATACCGCAGTCTTCTCAGAATGATCAAACAAGAGACAAGATCTACAAGAATGTCAATGCTTACAGGACAAGAGCTTAAGTAATGCTTAGAGAGAAATTAAGATGATTTATATGTGCGAGGGCTCAGAAGTAGGGATGTTAATGAGCAATCATTAATTGATAAATTGCTGTTAAAAATTTATTAATTGAATATATATGTCTCTACCGTGTCTCTGGAGCTCAAAGGTTTACTCACGGCTTGGTTTGGTCGGCCTTGTTAGTCTAGAAATGACACTAATTGTGCCTCATTTGACATTGTTTTCTTCGGCGGAGCCTTTTATTGAAGACGGACAGGCGGGCAAGAGCAGACGTTTCAAGCGAAGGCCTTATTATTTCATTATTCTGTTCGCTAAAACTGTTTATGCTAATGAGTTAATGTTTCATGTAACCAGTGCATCAAAGCCAAAAGGTAAAGCCTGCACACTTTCTCCAAGTTTAATTATGACAACATTTTGATCCCAGTTGGATCTTCTTCAGGTCTTCAGTGTTTGAACAATGGAAACTGCACCTGCATTTATACATCATGCACCTCAATAGGCTGACAAGCTCTGTGACAACAGGTGTTGTTAATTATCTAAACCAAACTTTCAATAAATTATACAGAAAAAAATACACAGAAAAAACAGTATAGGAAAATCTACATGACCTTCATTCAAAAATATTTTATAATAGATAGAAGGAAGAAAGACACACCCTAGATATCATGTGATGTGCATATAGTTACTCTCCCTCATCACTAGAACTACTTAAATGAAACTTAAACTGAGAAAAAGGCATGCATTTGGAACTTAGGTCATCTATCAGTTGGGGAAAAGGCAAAATTTGCATTGCAATCCTATTCATAAAAGAGAGAACTCCACCAAGAAGTCTGAGAAGACCTGCAGCCGTGCTGGTAACTGACAGATTTTCTTAATTTAAACTGGCTTTATTGGTTTTGACTGCTTGGTTTATCTTTGTTTAGCTACATGCAACACTAGGTTAGCGCATACATATTTAATAGCGCTCACACCCTAACACAGATTTCACACATCATACCCTGCTTATTTAAAATTAAAGACCCCCTCCAGGCATGTTTTAAAACACATAGAAATTCGCTCATGAAAAATGGGAGCAAAAAGAAAAGTGTTGTGTTTATATTTTTGTTGAGTTGAAGTAAAAGATCTTGTTCTATAAACACAGGCACGGTGCAAATGTATAAAATTGGCCTACAGTTTTTTTTTTTACAATAGAAATATAATCACTACAGTTATGATGATAGCCAGTTCAAGTGTGTACACATTTAACAGGCATGGGCTAAAAGCATTACACTTCTCTTTCTGGCTGCACTTTGGATATTATTAATTTCATTTCTGATACTGTAATAGCCAAATGTGCTGTGTGTCATATCTGCTTTCATTGAAAAAATAAGAACTTCCTTATGCAGTAACTGTGAAGTCACGAAAATGTGCAGTTTTAAAATTATTAAGTACTGAAGTATGGCTATTTTACCCGGGGCTACAGATTCTTTTCTGCTTCCGTGGCAGACTAGGGCAGGTCATGACTTAGCCCTCCTCTGTAAAAAACTGGGATCTGCAGCCCAGTGTGAAATAGCCTCATTATTTCAAGCCTTTTATTGTGACCAGTCTGAGGCACACCTGTAAAATCATGCTGTTTAATCAGCATCTCTATATGCCACACCTGACAGGTGGATGAATTTTCTTGGCAACAGAGAAGTGCTCACTAACCCAGATATTTTTACTTTTACTCATGTAAAATGGAAGCAAAAACAAAAGGGTTGCATTTATATTTTTGTTGAACGTACCCGTTGTGTAAGGCATCTTTTCCACATAAAGGTTATCTTGTTACATATTCTTAAAATTACATCTACTCATTCTCCCTCTAGATGAATATGCAAAATACACATTTTCATTTCAAAAGTTTAACTGTTGGACTCTGCTGGATGTTTCCTACTCCACAGAAAAGTTAATTCTCGCTGTATGTGCACTAGAGGCTTCAAACTTCCACATAACACTTGCATAAGTTGCAAACTGCACCAAGATTGACTTCCAAAGTAGCTGCAGTGGGTTTGGTGTTGAACTGCACAGTGACGGTCAAACATCCAAGTGAACTAACAATAAGCAAAACATTATTATAAGTAAATTTATGAAAGTTGGAGCAACGCTAAAACAACATCAAGTGTCTCTGATGAGTTCATTCTATCAAAGTGTCTTTTGAAGATCACAGTAATTCACAAAAACACCCAAAGGCAACTTTATGCTACTGCGGTCAAACTGAAATTAAGCAAACAGAAGTTGAGCGCGGCTGTACTGAGTGGATATGACTAATAAAACACAACAGCGAGAAAATTATGTCAACAAGGAAACAGTAAAGTTGCTCATTAAGTATAGCACACGGGCAGCTGGCATGTATACAAAGAGAGACGAGCAGGGTGAGTCAGCATGCATTCACAGAGCATTAACCCATCTGCTGATCTAGATCACATAAAACAGACTTACGGGCCTCATGAACTTTATGTGTGCTCATCAATGGCTTACAAGAGGGTCATAAACTGAAAAAGTTTAAAGATAACACTGCATTTTGGCAAGTTGTTATGGAAATTAGTTGGAGATAAAGCACAGCCACACGGGCAATAAACAAGGCATTAACAACAACCCGGGCTGTATATTCAGATCAGGGACTTACAAATCATCAAATAAACTTAAGTCACAGGTGTAAGAAATGTGATTCAGCGGGCCAAAAAGAAATGATAATGAATCACATACAAAGGTAGGATAATTAATATATCAGTGCTGAACCATTCTTCTTAAGAATGGAGTAGTAGAGATACTGAGGGGAGTGATTAGAAGCAAATTAGAAGCATCTGAATGAATACTGCTTCATCACTGCGGGTCTGAAAAGGTTTTCATCATCACGCTACTCCTCAGCGTCTCAAAGGACCCCCGCCAACTAACAAAAAACTTCCAATCTACTTTATGTTTAATTATTCCCTCTGTCCTTCTTTAATAGGGCTTCAAGACCCAAATGAGGAATCACACACACACGCACACACACACTAACCTGTATCTCTCTCACACACACATACAGATAAAGACAGAAATCTAAGAAGCTGCCCATTCAGAATAGACACAAAGCTATTACTGTGTATTTATGTAAGGGATCATGTGATAATGCGTCAAGGTCCTGCAGGTCAGGATTTATTTCACAATAACGACCTGCTCACTGTGCATTATCTCGCTTATTATATGTTACAAAAATAAATATTTGGTGCACATTTAGGTGACACTAAATATGAATTTTAAAATGATTTTATGGCTTTATTTCGCAATAGTGACCTACTCGCTGTACATTATCCTGCTTGTTACATGGTAATGTACCAAAAAATCAATAATTTGACACAAAATATTAAGTTTAAAATGATTTTAGTGATATGACAATGATTTTATTGTTCCTCCAGAGTCTATGATCAGAACTGTGTCCATAGCAACGGTCTGTTCTTCATAACAACCATCTTTTTCACAGAAATAACAGATCTGTAATTGACCAACCAGAATTGAGTATTTAACAAAGTCATGTAACAACGTCACTTAAGCCTATAACACCTGAATGACAATTATTTTTCTGAAGCAATGAATAGTTTTCATGTTCCTTCTTATAAACTGCATCTTAACTCTTTACTTGGGAATATTTTTGAGGCAGCACTCTCCTTTTTACTTCACTGCTTTTGCCATTTACACCTTTGTTACAGCTAGTCGTCTCTAAATGCAGGGACCGAGTGCAGGGGAGGAGAATGTGCAAGGAGCAGCTCTACAAGTTGCTGCTGCCTGGAAGAAAAATAAGCACCACCTGTCTTTTTGATGATGTCGCAGCAAAACCCAGAACAAGAGGCAGCTTCCAACAACAATGCCTGGCCACATCTGGCCGGAATCTGAAAAAGACAACAGTTACATGATGTGCCTCCTGAAAAACACTGAGATCTCTGCTTTTAAAATGTCCTCTTTTATCCTCTGCAAACACGCTGAAGTAAGATGCATATAACATCACTGCAGGTTTACCAGCTAACGTTAGTACATGCATGTACATTTTTCATGTGTAACATTAATCTTTTATGTTGCTGACATAAATTATCTTATGGCTATTGGTCTGTTGGGCTTTTAAATTGGTAACGTAACGTAATACCACCTTCAACGTTAACATCTGATTGCAGTACACCCAAAACTTATTAAAATGGAAAGTAAGTTGTACTTTGAGTAATTTATTATTTTTACATTTACTTGATTAGTTTTCTCAAATGGTAATTTTCAGTTTTACTTGTGACACTCTTACTGACGTCATTATTTATGGAGTAATTGTACTTGAGTATGGATTTTCAGTTGTAAACCCACCACTGCTTCCACACCAGTTCAAGGGGGGCAAAATGAATTTCGTTCGTAACACAAAACGCTGTTTAACACGACAAAAAGGAAAGAATAATTTCAGCTTCATTGTATAGGAGTGAATACAGACAGATCTCAAAACTTGAATGAATAAAACCAAACCAATCTTCATAGCTAGATGCACTAAAACGGTACATGAGAAAATATGTTTCCTTCTGGTATTTGACAGAAACAGCCCTTTAATTTGATCATTTAATGTTGTAACTATAGTTTACAGTCATGCTAGTGGTTTTGTGAGGCTGTGAGCATTCTGTGGTAAAAAGAAAACAGTTTGTAAATGAAATGTTTACATCCTGCGCTGTTTGAGTAGATGTACGCTTCCATCTGTGTTGTGATAGAGCTGGCAAATGATAGAAAGAAAGTAGTTCCTACATGAAATTACCCTTAATAACCTGGTCATGATTTCTGGAAAAAGACATTGCTGTTGAGATTTCTTTTTGGGGTTTTTTTGTGCTTTGAGCACCACAATCTGAGTGCCATCTAGTTTCATTATATTGGAGAGAAGGCGGATATCTCTACAATCATCACATAATCTAGATGGAAAAATGGTACAGGCCCAGGTAGAAGGTAAACTATGACCCGAACTATGACCCTTTAAGGGATCTCCAAAGTTATTACAATTCATTCCGAACAGGATGTGTCTGTACCAAAACTTTAGTTATCCATCCAATTTATATTGAGACGTTTCATCCAATTCCATCAATGTCAACCTCACAACGGCACTCAATAAAAAGTCAGTGGATTTCTAAAGTGATAGAATTAGCATTATTATTTGTTCCAAATTTCAAGACAATATATTCAATAGTTGTTAGACTTTGCCATCCCTGGAGCAAAACCACCACACACATCTCATTTTATTAGCAGTAGTAGTAGTTAGCAGTAATAGTGACAGTAGCAGCAGTATCCCTGAAACACAGAAAATATGAAAACAGTTTTATGACAGCTTGCACACCGTCAGCTCTCTGCCAGAGCTCAGCCTCTCGGGGGATTTGGATGCAGTTTTGAAACACTTGTGTCAAACTCGAATCACGTCAAAACAAATGCATATTTCAGACATCAAGGAAGCCACAAGGACAAAACCCCAGGATGCACCGCTAGATCAGTATCAGCTGCTAAGCTGTAGCCTGAGTCTATCAAAGCCAGACAGTGTCTCACTGTTGCCTCACACTCCCTGTGTGACGCTGATAGCATCAAGTGAAAACATCTTGCCCCGCTGAGCTCCAAGGTGTCTCCCAAAACCGATGTCTTTAATGAGATATTACTGCTAAATGCACCACAAATGTATACCTGAACTAGAAAAAACAAAAGTCAGCTGACGTTGGTTTTAAATCTGACTTTGAACCAGCAGTTAGAGCATCTGAGCAGTTATTACAGTTTTGTTTTTTTTTCATTTGTTTGTATTTTTATTGAAGTTTTGCTTTCAGTTCCATTTAGTTTCACTCAGTTTCCAGGGTGGGTCTGCCAAATTTCAGTTTAATTTTTCTGGTTTAAAATGTTAAGTTTTGGTTTAATTATTTTCAGTTTCAGCATTACTTTTAATTTTGTTTGACCACGATATGGAGGGATATTTGTCAGGAACTAGATTTAAAGGGGTAGTTCACTCAAAAATGAAAATTGTTTGGGAGATTCTGCAAAGCTGATTTTTCTGTGAAACTCCAGCAGTCTTTTGTGGATTAAAAAACTAAACCTGACCTTCAGCCTGCATGAGGGTGAGTAGATAACGACGATTTTTACGTTTTGGGTGAACTACCTCTTTAAGAAGTTCAGAATAGATACTACAGCACAGACAAAACAACAGGGTGGAGTGGTTTAGCAAACATAGCGTGCTGCGTCACATGAAGCTTTGAAGAGGCGTGGAGATGCTGACCTTCACACAAACCTCCCTCGCCCGTGTTATTAACTCATGAAGAGGGAGACAAGGATTCATGTCAATAAATCAGACTAAGTACAGGTTTATATGCTGGGTGGGGTTCATTAGACATCCTTAATCACATTTGATTAGATACATTATTTAACTGCCCCTGAGTTCAAGATGAGTCATCAAATATATTTAATTTTTTTACTGGAAAAGACAGGGATTTTGATATTAAATTCCCAAAATGATTTTTGACACATATAGCAGCAGATAAGCAGTAGATAATTGAGAATTTAACACAGGGACACTTGACTGGAAAACGTTGGGACATTTTTCATTTCATGGTGTCTTTAAAAGGTAAAATTTGTGTTTTTTTTTTAACTGGACCCCGTTTCCCCTGTTTTTGTGTCTAACTGGCTAAATGGGGACAACAATTTTTCAAACTGGTCCTGTATTGAAGGAGAGTGCTGCAGCCAGCAGAAGCAAAACTGAGCTGCAACGTAATCCTCCATGCAACTGTGCACCATCAAAGTAAGTCCACAAAGTGCTCCACTAATGCTGCTGCTGTATCGCTCTGTTCAAAGCAACCAGACTCCCATGACCAAAACAATAATCTTACCTCTCTGATCTACCGCTGCCTTGAAGGGTTTTTAACCCAAAACTCACACAATGACACAAACAAACTAATCGATCAAGGCAGCGGTAGACCAGAGAGCTAAAATGAGTTTTTGAGTTGTTTCACTTTGAACAGTGCAGTCATCCTCTGTTTTTGTTTGATAAGGATCTTAAAAGATCTTTAAAGGTCTATCTTTGTAGTGATCCTTCACATAATGCTGGCATCTTCTTATTATAGTCTGAGCTTATCAGTGCCAAAAACAAGCACTTTTAGTGGACAAGCTTTGACAGCTGCCCAGAGGGATTACACTGCAGCTTAGTCTTGTTTCTATTGACGGCAGGGCTCTCCATAAATACAGAACAAATTTCAAAAACTGTTATATTTATTAGTCACGTAAACACTGTTAGGAGCAGTCAGTAAATCAAATCATTCCCACATTCTTAACCTCATGATCAGGTCTTTTATGACAGGACAGCAGATGATAAATAAAATAATAAACTTGAAATAAAACAAATAAAACACTACTCTGTCAGTGTGCAGTTGTGCTCTTCACCTGTCTTAAATCAATGATCACACCATGCCCACAGGTTTGCGTAGGTTAATGGTTGTCCTCGCCCCTGTTCAAGCAACTGTTTTGCATTCAGAAATCCCCAGACTGATCGTCTTTTGTCGCAGGACTATGACGCTGCAGATTTACTCAAAAAAGTTTTTTAAAATCTGCCTGAAATCCGGGTGAAATAATTCCACTTATTTCCACTCAGTTTTTACAAGTGTGTTCAGAACAAGTTTAGGTAAACGAATGCTTAAGATTCAATGAAATTTACTGTATTAGAAAAGTTTATTTTTATTATAAACATTGATTATAAAGTCAAGTTACATCCAATCAATAGTTGGATCATAAAGGTTTGTTCTGTTGAGCCTGGTCTAGTGGGGTGTATATTAAATATGTATTGTAGTAAAAAAGCTGATAATGCATGATAGGACTGGGGAAGCACTCTGTGCATTACAGTGCAGCCTTTGCTTAACCACAATTAAGCCAATAAGGAAAGTGCATTAAGGTATTTCTGTGCTGGATCCTGTGTGTCTGGTTTTTTACATCTCACTGTAGCAGTCAAGTCAAGTAAGACATTCAGGAAAAACTCAATTTATATATAATTCTGAATCAACCACTAATCTATTTCACTCAATAACACTTTATATAAACTGCTTTATAGCACCGTTTAATACATGTTTATAACAGTAAGATGCCCTTCAGTGTGTCCCCAGAGACAGCCGGGTGTTTAAATTTACCAGCTGACAAGTTTTTAGATATAATGACTATGATTTTGCTGCAAATTCTAACAACAACAACTTACAACACAGGCTGTCATCTGAAGTGCTCATTATATCATCAGACAGTTTGAAAGCTTAATAAATAAATAAACACTTCCGACACTTCCTCGAGCATAGAAACAGCTTGTAATTTCTTTTCAAAATGTCCTTCAAGTGCTCAATAACAGATTGATTAAAAGCATAATTAGGAAGAAGAAAGGACGCTTAAAAGCTTCTCGTGGTAAACGTTTAACAAATTGCAAACACGAGTTACAAGATTTAACACACTCACCTTCCACAGTCTCTCCACCCGGGACAACTTGCGTGTTTTCATTGTGACGGAGCGGTTGCATATGGAGTGTCGAGCGATGAGTGATGTAGATGCAGGGAGAGACGGTGAATAATGACCCGGTCATAAACGAGACACACCTCAGCTCTCAGTGAGAATAATCCCATAGTCAGCAACTCAGCACTTGAAGTTCCACACATCAAGTTGAAAGAGGTGCCCACTTGGGTGCCTGTGTGACTGCGGGTGTTGGTATGGACTTTTTTTTTCCTGACTGAAACACTGCCCTGCTTTCTCAGGTAAAGACCACGTCATGGAGACCCCAAAATGCTCACCGAAAACTCAACACCACTTCTGTCACGCCGGAGGAGGTCACGCCACATCCCCGAGGGAGAATCAGGGTGTCAGACAGCCGCTGACGGTCGCACTAATCTCTGAAACACAACCCTGGAGGAGATCGAGGAGGGATGAAGCCAAAGCGCTCGGCCCCTTCACAACAATCAGCACTGAACCACTTACCTGGGCCATTAGCTGCATCTTGCCGTTCAGCACAGATCAGCATTACACACCACACGCAGAGCTGGGCCACTTTATGGCGCTTTTTACCCAGGGTTGTTTATCCTGTCTCCCCTCCACTTTTCTCCCAGGAGCAATTTAGCCACAATACCACCTTTCTGGACTGATAAAAGCGTTGCTCATACAGCTACAGGCTAATGTAGGCTTGAATTGCATGAGGACTTGAGAGGTCAAAGAGAAGACGGTGACCCAGTGAAGCTAATACCTGTAAGGCGTCACTAAGTGCACATGCTATCTGTGCCCTGCAGGGATGCCAAATGCGGTGTTAAATGTGACCACTGCTGGATCTGTCTGTCAAGTTTCTTTTGCTCATAAATGATGGAAAAAATTCTGCAAACTCAAAATACTCAGGAACCACAGATTTCTCTAAATGGCATTACATCCACAGAACTTTTAACAGTAACACATAAAAAAGTGCAGCGTGAAAGATGTCGCTCACAGCGCCGAAGCCACAGATAATTGTCAAACAATGCTAGAATATTTCAGTTTATTGTTTTGGTTTTACAACATACAACTATAATGATCTGATCGAGTTTCTCTGCTTTCATCAAATTTGGTTTTAGCCACATTAGTCGCACATAGCCAGACCGATAGAAAGGTTGCTAACTTGTTAATGTTCATACCGTTAACAGCCAGGTTAGGGTCAGAGTAACTTTCCATTTTCAGTGTGTGGGTTGCTAGCTTGAAGGTTGTTGCTGTTGCTTCCCATAGAGACAGGGATTTTGAAAACAGTAACATACAGGTAGCTGAAGGGTAAGAAGATGCCGCCTGATATAGGCAGCCAATGACAGGTCAATACACACAGCCTACATCTTTTGACTTTAGCCACAGCATCAAGCGAAAGTAGCAGGTGGACACAGTAAAGCATTTAGCTGCTAAAGAACCAGATGTTACCCTAAAGAGTTAGAGACCAAATACAGAACAGGACTTACTAAATTGGAATTATCTACTTTCTTTTGTAGTTTCACATTGATGTGTCAAAGCACAATGAAAAAGAAAAATAAGTTGATTTCCAGCTGCAGATTGTTTTGAAAATGGTGGCTGAAACATAAAGTTGTTAGAACTGAATCAGAAATGTTTAGTGCTGCAGGCCCCACCCCCAAAGTTTGCAACCACCTTTGAAAGCAGGCACTTTGAGGGGAGTAAAATAATGGTTCTGGAACTTAATTTAGACTCCCTGCAGTGGAAATGAGTTCCTCCAAAGGTTCCTAGCTTCTGAGGAAAGCTCCTATGACGGAGACAAGACTACTATGTTAGTATGCTACCCCTAAGTGGCCAAAAAATCAATTCATGCAAACTCAAATAATCTCTTCACCTTAAAATTCAGAATGCAGAATTAGGTCTATCCAACAATAAAGCATCATGGGTATAAAGTTGTAAGATATCTAGTTGACAGACTGACAGAAAAGACAGACATAGTTTTCTCTGTGAATCTGATAAGGTGTGTATGTTTGCCTCAACACATAAGCCATAATGTCAGCGCAGCAAGACGTCTTCCTAAACACATTCAGCAATAAAGTCTCCGTATTCCCATGATGCACCAGCCAATCTGGTAAGGAGCGGAACATCAATCATCGTGGTTCAGCTTCCCTGTCTTTGGTGGGGTACAATTTGACAGGCTGCCAGCTCCAGAATAGCGAATCACTCAATAGCTCTCCCCGTTCTCTCCACCTCCGCTATACCAAACAATCATTATCTCCCCCATCTCTGTTCTGCTTCATGTGAGCACCACACTGAACATCATCACAGAAGTCAGCGCTCCACTCCCAGCTCGGGGAAAAGCAATCTTCTTCCCCCCCGTCCCCGGAGCTCTGAAGCTCATTCAGACTCCTGACTGCCGGCTTAGAGGAACAGGAGAAAAATATTGACTGGAGATGATGATGTACATGCAGGAAAAGCTTCACCATACCTGACAGAAAAAGCCCAGTGACCTACATGTGCCTGTACACGAGAGGTAAGTTTTCACATACACATCCTCACACACACACACACACACAACACACTGTACAGTTCAGAGCAAACAACTTGTTAGTCCGAGCTGAGACTGACCGGCCACCTTCATGCTGAGCTTTCCAAGAGAAGTAACAAGCTACAAACCCACCTTCATGGCTGCAGGGACAAAACTTTTCTCTCCTGTCGCTCCTCGCAGGGCTGGAAAGCACAGGAAGGTCTGGCGAGGAGGCAACATGAAAACCTATCTCATGTGTTATTCATCAGAAGACTAAACCAGAGCCTGAAGGCAGGACAGGGTCTGCTGTGGCATCATTCTGTGAGTGAACCAACACCAACAGCCTGGTGTCACAGCAGACATTTTGACTTGTTAAACACAGGCGCGGCTCGCTGCGTTCATATCGGCTGCTTCTGCTTCTAGGACCCTGCTGAAGTAGCATGCTAATTTAATGACATGGATTATTGACACAGCTAAATGGAACACGGCCATCATTAACGTTATTAGTTACACCTGTGCTTTTCCTGCAATGACTAAGTGTGAAAAATGACCACTTCAAGATATCACCATAGAGCAGTGGTGGGATGTAACTAAATACATTTACTCCAGAACTGTACTTAATCACAAAGCAGAGGTACTTTACTTCACACTTCCACCACACCTCAGGGGCAAATACTGTACCTTTTCTCCACTACACATTTCTCTGACAGCTCTAGCTACCAGTTAGTTTTCAGATTCCAACTTTTCATACCTTTCTTGTAAAGTGAAAACCATGTGTCTCTAATTCTGGCGATTAGATTTTTTTTTTGTGATAAACTGAAGGATTAAGTGTTCCTTAATGAGTTGAGAAAAAGCCGCCTACTTCATAAGTTAAATAAACAATTTAAAAATCCTCTTTTATTTGCTGGAAAAGCTTTCTGAGCTCACGAAACGTTGACTTTTCAGAGATGCATGGTTCTCACAGGACAGCAATGCGACACATATATATGACCATCATATAGAATATGATGCATTGCTGCAGACTGACCTACCAAACAGTAAAGTAGTTCAAATTAGCTCAGTCTTAATATACAGCAGTGAAATACAACACACTAAACATGGTAAATACAACATTCAGCCTGAATAGATTTCACCAAACAATTTTTGCAATTTAAAGATATAGTAGAGTACTGCCTTCCTGAGCAGAGAACGACGTAACACGACCTCTATCTTTGTTCTCATTTAGTCGTCTCTGTTTAGCTGGGACAGCTGCAAGTCCCTCAGTCTTCCCTGCGTCCATTTTCAACATGACAGCCTGGTGAGTAACCTCTTCATATTACAGCTAAACGGTCACTAAAATATGTTTCTGAACCCTTTTGAATCGAAAAATAGGTGATGCAGCAACAGAACACTCCTTAGTTTGACAGTTTGAGAAGTTGTTTTGTTGGAAACAGTCATCACTACAGAGGGAACTCTAGATTTGTCTCTCGGAAGATTATTTTGGGTTGTTTTTTTTGTGCACGCTGTACAAACTAATCATGTTTTATAATGTGACAGTGCTTTGTTTAAGATCTGGGTAGGTTTAGAGACGAAAACGCTTAGAATAAAGGATAGATCATAATTTGGCACAAGATGTTTTGCAGGTCTGGGACAAAATGGTGGCTGCTCAGTTACAATCTTTCTCGTTTACAATGAAATGGTCAGTAAAATATGTTTATGAAAATATTTTAAGCAAGAAATAGGCAATTTATGAACATAATCTTGGTCCACATTTTATCAGCACTGCCTGGTTTGACAGTTTGATCAGTTTTGTGGGCAGTGTGTGTTCAGACAACACGTTTTTCACCAACTTTATTGAGAAAACAAGACGTGCGTTTGTTTCGGTCTGAGATGCCGGTGCTCTACAGTGACCTCTAGGGTAAATGTTGTATACAGCACCTTTAACACAGCGGTAATGTTATTTCAAAAACACCATAAATGATAGTAGAACATTGACAGAGACGGTTTTGCACCATAAGTAAGTCTATCTCTACTTTTTATATTTTATTTACAGTTTGTTGATAACACTTACAGACTTTTATTTAAGATTTTGAATGCAGGATTTTAATTTGTAGTGGAATATTTTCACAGTGTGGTATTTAAAGGACCTGAATACTTCGTCCATCACTACTCATCATATCTACTACAGTTCCTCTAAGTGTACAGCATTCAAACAGGTATGATCATTGTGTATTTAGAGCGACATCATGGTCCTGGGTTTAATTCACTTAATTCAGTACTTAGATGTAAATATATTATATCTGTTAAATTAACTTGGCTGCCGTGGTATGGACAGCTAAACAACAGAGAGCCATGAAGCAGCTTTCAGTGACGTCAGCCCCTTAAGGACGTTCAACGTAGAGGACAAGCACTCAAAAATACGCAAAATACAGCTGGCCTCAAAAATGTATAATAACATCTATCTCACTGAAACTGTTAAAACTGTAAAAAAGCAACGTTTGTATTTTGTAACGTAAAATAGCTGTCTTAACAAACTATTCAGTCCAGCAAGCATGATGGGAAATCAGGGCACTATTTTAGACTGGGGAATGATTTTTATGTTTCATTGCAGTGTTGCCAGATTGAACATTTTCCATGCAGTTGGTTTGGGTTGCACTGTGTAGGTTAAAATGGGTTTGGGAGGGTGGACAGAATGTAAGCTGTTTTTCATTATTGTTATTCATAAATATCTTTGTTACGTGAACACCTCCAGTCAATTAGCACAATTGTGATATGAAATAATTTTTATTCATTCTGCTGCGAGGAGATCTGCGCCTGTCGAATCTGTACTTTCATTATGACAGAAACCTCTTGCAACATTACAACATCATTATTTGTTTGGCTTTTTGGTAGCATGGGATTGCATGTACTTTTCTTTTTCTCTAATCATGCATGTTTACCTGGGGCAAACCTATAATTTATTTATTTTTAAAGAACAGAAAAGGAAAATAGTTTTATAGTTGAACCACTATATTATTGCTTATGTTTATGAATTCATTTGTATTGTTTATTATAGATAATATTTGGGCAGTTTTTCATTAATTTGAGCAGACTTTGAATAATTATTGGACTGGAAGTCATTAAGCCAATCTGGTAACACTGTTCCATTGCCTGCACCAGTGATTTAATTTGCCTTAGATGATACCACCAGCAGCTGATTGCTTGGTGGTGAGTTTAGCTTCTAAAAACTGTAAACGGGGATTCATCTAACTTGTCTCTGTTGAAAGGTAAATTAAAAAATGAGCCTACCAGCCCCTCTAAAGCTAATTAACACATTATATATCTTATTTGTTATCTTTAGATTAACCATTTAGCTGAGCTACCCTGCTGCTGGCTAGCTTCATTTCTACTGAACAGACATGAGAGTGGTGTCAATCTTCTCATCTAACTCTCTGCAAGAATGTGAATATGCCTCTCTTTCATGACTTTATTCCTTCATCTATCCATCTTAGTTTTTTCTTATTTTGTTGTGCAACCATTGTATAATGCTAATAAAAAAAAAGAATATCTTGTAAGATGATTTTATGCAGGTTAAAAAAACAAAGATGGAGTTGATATTCTCAGCTGCAAGGATGATGTGATACTCAAGCATCAGGAAAGAGATCTAGTATGTTTTTATCTGCATTGACTGTGCTGCTGCAAACACACAAAAGCTACTTGTTGCTTCTGTTGTTGTTTCCTCAAGGATTCACTCCACTGTAATGTGACCCTGTTGACTTTGCAGCGCTGCCTTTCTGTTGCCATTCTGTGTGTTTGCCTGTGTTTATGTACCAATTAAACGATGTCCTTGTGTGTGTGTTTGTGAGCGTCTGCGTGTGACTCCCAGGGGTGTGTCGCTGCTGTATCATGGTGTGGTCGATAAGGGAATCTGCCCGTGTGACACAACGGATTACTGCTGCCTGGTCTCAGCCCAGAAAAAGACTGTGAGAGGACTCGGGAGAAATGGCAGCTCCGCTCTGCTGCTCTAATTCTGGCTGACAGAAACGTTATAGGAGAAATTTCCTTCACTCGCTTTAAAGTTCTGTCTTCATTATTAATGATCTGCTTCGGAATACATTTCTTTTTTGATTAGAGAAGAGAACATTTGTAAACATGAAGCGTTGCACGGGACATTAACAGGAGATGGGAGTCTCATTTTTAACAGGGGGAAAAGAATAAAGCCTTGCTCAAAGACACTTCAACAGAACACTCTGCTGCTGCAGGAAAAGGCAGCTAAAATCACCGCCTGGTTTCATGACACACCTCCTGCAACCAATGTGATAATTTGATCTCTTCTCCTTCTTGAATTAAATGTTGTAATTACGTAGCGCCACTGATGATGCCACCATGTGCAGGTCTGAAATCCCTGAATGTGACCATATAACCTTTTTCAATTCTAATGAGAGGTGAATGGCAAGCCCTTTCAACATTTAATCAGCAGGGCAGCAAACTAGTTTTTGCAAGAAGAAATGACTTTTAGGCATATCAAAAGGTTACTGTGATATGTCAAAATGTTCATTTAAGATACCGGTAAAATAATTTGAACATGTTACAAATGATTTAGTTGTAAAAATATATTTGATTTACAAATTTTAATTTGATTACATATATAAGTTATTCATTTTTCCCCTATAATAATGAGATACTGTATCTACTACTGAATTTCCACATATCGTAAAAAGATCCTGACTAGTGTAAATCTGTTAAAAGCCGCTGAGCTCTGCAATTACCTACCTCAAACTCTGGTTGTTACAACTTGCTATAATTTGCCAAACATATACTTGTGATGTACTATTGTGTTTAGCTTTGTATTGTATTGTGTGTCTTGTGTGGTCTTCTTTGTAGAACTTTATGTCATCGTGCTGCCAAGGGGCTGCAGATACGAACTAGCTTTAAGATATAATCTGGTGCAATACATCAAATGGTGACATTTATGTTTTAAAGTGTGCATGGCCCCTTGTAAATAAAAATACATGAACAAAATAAATTAGAATTGCAACCTTGCAGTTACATTATGGATATGTCGACTTATTATATTACTTATTATCGACTTTATAATAACATCAAAGCAGAATTATAGATATTTGTAACTGAGTTTGAAAAATGGTAAAAATCAGTTAGATGTAATTAAGTTACAGATATCTAATGAACACTTCTACCAATAAGATATCATGAATTAACATTTTGACCAGTGAGAACTGTAGACATGTTTGTTTGGAATTCTAACTGGTCAAAAATCAGTTGTTGCAACTGATTAAATATTAAAAAGGGCTCATAATACTAGGTGGCATTATGTGCCTCTTCTTGGATCTGGATGACACGCTTCTATCTGTGGCAGCAGGTCGTTTTAGTTACAGAAGCTGTGTACGAAACCATGGCAACTTGACTTTTTATTTGTTTGTTTTTTTGGTACAAGTAGGATTTCGGGGTTCTATTGGTGTCGTCAGTACAGCCGGGGCAAATACCCTGGAAACAAAGCAAGAGCTCACCTACTGTACTGTACAGTATGTTGATGTGTACAGTGCAGTGTAGAGATGGTGCATTGATTGTAACACAACAGTCTCTAGTGGCAAAACAGACACAGTGCACGGAAAGGCAGTGTGCCTGGCATTTTAAACATCAACTGGATAAAAACTCAGTTATTTTAACAAAATGGCAGACAAGGGAGTAAACTAACGCCTGATCTGCAGTACTTGCCCTTTCCACCCTGTAAAAGAGCTTCACTGCTGATTATCAACAACACAACTAATAAAGCTAATCCTCAAAAGAACAGCATTGAAAAGATGCCTCGAAGAGCCTTCACTTAAAAATAAGAAACAGACACATGAACGCGGGGAGGAAAGGAAAATGGGAACGAGCCGGTTTAAAAGACGGTTATATTTAGCCGCACGCTCAGATAAAGTTCAAAAAAAGCCGCAGAAATCTTTAAGATCCACAGTGAAGTTACATCTGTGGAGTGAGCTAATCTCCTGTGAAAAGCGGAGAGGGGATGTGACTGTCATCAAGAAGCAGAAGATCAAAAAACGAAGGCTGACAAAAGGAGTGATTTTTTTTTTCACCGCATGAATATTTAATCAGTTAAATTTCAACCACGCAGCTACTGTTAAAATGAAAATATCAGTGGAAAAGTGAAGGGGATTTAAAATGTGATCTGAATAAAACTTGAATCACTGCATGGAGCCTTAATGACAGCTGATGATGATGTGTTTGTTACTTCACACAATCTTCAGAGCAGAAAATCTACCACAAGAGACTCAGCATCAGCCATTCTGCAGGATCCTCGTCTCTCCTCATCAGGGAGTAATAAGGCTTCTCTGTATTTAAACACTGACTAATGCCCACTGTCAGCTCGTGTAATAATATAGTAAATCATCAAGAGGAAGAGGGACAGTCTCCCGGCGAGGCAGCAGCCTGCTGACGTGCTGTTGACAGGTCTGTAGAGGTGGTGGGGGGAGGGCAACGCAGCGAGGGATGATCGATGGCATGTCGACAGAGCATCGAGGTGCTGGGTGGGGGGGATGGATGACCTGTTGAGACACCCTCTGGGAACAGAGGAGCCAAAAAAAAAAAAAAACAGGGGTCGATAGTTAATATGTGTCAGCACAGGAGTAGAGGCTCATACTCATTAGGAGCCAAAGGGGAACGACTGTTTTTAGATTGGAAGGGAAAAAAAAAAAAAAAAACTCGCCATGCTCGTTACGATGGACGTAACAGTTTGGATGACACAAGCACAGGATGCTCGGTGCGCAATGTGAGAGCTGCGTCATCTCCAGATGGCAGTCAGAGCCACCAAACGAGCCGCAGCGTGTGTGTGTTCCCAGAGCTTACACTGCCTCACCCTCTCCACCTTTGCAACCATGGCAACGCCGAGCAAGAGGTCCTGCCGAGGATGCTGTGCTGTCCTGAGGGGAGGAGCTGCACCGGGTGACAGCATGTTTGAAGAGCACAAAGGTCTGCGTGGTCAGAAACCTTGCATTGAGTTTTCTTCTGTTAATTTCTGTAATTTCTTTTTTAAATTTGATTTTGTTTTATTTTACAATTAATCTCATACAGTTTGTCTTTTGTTTAGCTGTAAAAAAAAAAGCTTTTAGTATTTGGGTTTTAATTTGTTGCCTTGAATAAAGCACTTGGTTACCTGAGGTTTGAAAAGTGCTCTAAAAATAAAGAATTGCAGTTTAGCTCAAATTTGATGAGGTTTATGATCCAGCCAAGACCTTAAAACTGCTAATCAATATTTTTATATTCCTAATGAATCAAATCACTAAACGTTATGTGAAAGGGGTTGAAGTGATAAAGAGGAGAGAATTACTGTATCATAAACTCTGCAGTTCCCTTCAGCTCTATGGTTTTTGCTTTTGCACTTGCAACTTTACTATTTTGTTTCACTCTCACAACCTTTCATATCTTTTTTTTTTTTTTTTATCAAAAGCTCTGAAAACACATTGCTCAGCACCAAACAGCAGACAGACAAAGTAAGCAACTAGTTGGTGAACATAGTGGAGCAGCTAAAGAAACAGATATTTCCCAGAGGAGTTGGCTGGAGAGCAAAACTGAGCTAAAGGGAGAGGTAATATTGGACCTCATTTTATCAGGGGACAGTAACAATCAAAAACAAAAACTCCAAATGAATGCTAACTGCTGGATGCATATATAAGCATTATGTTTGTCATATCAGTGTAAAAGGTGATACAGATGTCAGTTATGTGTTCAAATGTTTTCACTGCCCCCAGGTGGTCAAAAAAACATTTAACATAGGTTTACGAAACTGGCGCGCGCAGCACAGAGGCTGAAAGTGCTGCAGTGAAAAAAAAAAATCTTTTGTCTCCTCAATTTCGAGATTTTGTTTTTTATTTTTTAAAATACATTTTGTTATAGTCAAACATTTGTTTTATTTGTTAACAAATTTAATAATAGATTTAATAACTGACCATGTGTGGGTTTTTTTTTTCATTTTTTAACAAATACAGTATAAAAGTGCTTTCACATTAGATACAATTGCTTTGTCGCTTGCCCCCCTTTTCACTTCCTTGCTGTCCAGAAAGTGTAGAAAAGCCTGCAAATCACAAGATGTAGCAGTCCATTTCCTTGCTTTGGCACAGTTAGTATTAGGGCATTTAAAACATTATGATACCAGCACCAGTACCAATACCCTTAAACTGATCCTGATACCAATAAAGTACTTCATTCAATATCTTATTTTGAAAGTTCTTCTTTATGAAAAAGGCTTTGCTGTGATTGGCTGCAAGCAAAGCCATATACATACTAATTTTTTTCTATGTCTGGGGACTAAAAAGATTGAATGCAGGTATCGTTTCACTGAAGTAGTTTTTATGTTACTTGGTTCTGGGTTATTTCAGTCGATACCTAAGAGGTATTGAGTGCTGATACTAGTATTTACACCATTAACCATACTCAGGACCACTCAAAGAACCATGCTCAGGTATGTTATGCAGTGTTCAGACTAATTAAGTGAACTGGACTTTAGGCTCAAGTGTAATTGGATCTGAGCCTGGGACCCTGATGTGAAAACCCCCTAATATCTTAGCTTGTGCCGTTAAGAGGAAATTGCCACAAATAAAATTGTCATATAAAACAGCAGGTACAACGTGACCACAGTACCAAAAACACAATGCAAATGGATTCCCTGGTGGCTTTGGTATTTAAAGTGCAGACCATGAAAAGCAAAAACCCTGATTTGAATCCAGCGAGGGACCTTTGTTGCGTGTCATTCCTCATCTCTCCCTCCTCTCATTTCCTGCCATCTTCCAACTGTTGACTCTGATAAAGCCATTAAATCATCCTCAAATGCCCGCTTTTACCGCACATCTGGCCTTTTGTACTGGCCTGTGTTGTAAGAGGGGAGTCATCTCAGGACACAGCATTGCTTGGGATGAGTGCAGCAGGTAGCAAATCCAGTGGCAGCCTTCAGTAAGCAGTCATCACCTGAAGCACTCAGTTAGCCCGGCTGTAGAGATAATGAGGACAGCCTATCACATCACGCCGCTCGCTCTTTCTTTTATCTGCCTGCTCTTGTTGAGCTCCGTCTGGCTGATTTATCTGAGCTCCGGACCTCAAAGGAAGCACAGAGCTAAAACTAAGACTTGGGAACCGGGCCAAACTGTCTTACTCAGATCTGGAGTATCTCTAAGTAGAAGCCACAGTTAAGTGCATATGAGGACATGCTGGATGTAAGCGTGAGCATGTGTGTATCTCAGCCCTGGGCAGCAGTATCGAACGTGAATTAAACCGCACAGTCTGTGATTAATGACTCACTCCTTTTAAACTCCAATTTCCCACAATCCAAAAACAGAATAACACAATTTTGAGGACGGGGAGTTTTCCTTTGATAGAGTGAAATTTTACCAATGTGGCGTTTAAAGGGATAGTTCGGCTTATTTTACGTAGGGTTGTATCAGGTCCGTATCCCTAGTGTATCACTGCATTCACATGCTGCTTGGATGGTTCTGTTTCCTGAGACAGGAAGTCAGGTTGAACAACGTGGATGTTAGGGTATATGCTGAATCTGTTTGTATGCTATCAGGGTTATTTCTAACTCATCTAGGTCACTCTATCTGTACAACACAGTTATATTACCAATTTCACATGAGCAAAAATTGATGTGCAATATGTGAATTTGTAAAAAGTTATCAACTGAGCAATTAATCTTGTACATAATGTTTCTGTACATATGATGTCAACAGACAACTCTGCATCTCATGTAACAAATTTCTTTCTTTCTGATGTTGTTCTAACTTGATGATTTTTTCATTTTTCATTCTTTCAATGCAAAATATTCCCTACAACAGCGGGGTGCACCAGCATGGAATCGAAAAGTATTTTAGCCACTTAGAAAAGGTCCACTTAAAAAAAAAAATCTATATCAGTATTAAGTTTACAGTATGTTCAGAAAACTCTCACTACTTAACCCTGCTGCCAGAAAACCTTTTCTGTAATAAAAGCCAAATATCACTCTCTCCAAACCAACCTCTCTCCAAATCATCCATGGGTGAAATCAGTAATTTTGCCTCGCAGAACCCGGGAGATGCTTATCTATTTCTGTCTCAATCTGTTAGTTTGCTCTTGTGATTGACTTTGGTGCTTCAAAAGGATAATTTGGATTCACCAAAGTCACAAAATAAAACGCACACAAAAACAAAACAAAAACAAACAAACACAGAAACAGACTGAGGCAGCTCTTGTGTTCTGAAGGGAAACTGTTTTTGCCAAGGGAGTCTGGTGGCTTTGGAGAAATTTAAGTTTGCCTTACATCACAGCTGCTGCACGTCGGAAAAAGCTGTCTGATGGCAAGGTAAAGTGGTGAAAATATTTTTGATAGAGTGTAAGCTTAAACTGTTTTTTTGTTGTTTTTTTTCAGGCAGACCTTTTTTTAAGAAGATAAATTATGTTCTGTTGCTAACAGTGTCCACAGGGGTTTCTTTCTTAGATTCTGTGTTGCTTCTTCTCTCCGCTTCTCCAAACCGAGGGCGAAGACCGTCACCTCCTGTAACTAATACCCTGACTACCAATAAGTACCTCATACAACCCCCACATTAAATAATCCAGCCTATCGCTTCAAGCAAATTAATTTAAAGATGACAACCGTGCAGGTGTAATGACGCCTCGCAGGATGAAGGCCTGCAACATCCAGCCAAGAATACACCCTGAAATATGATGGCTGCGCTATAAAAACACTCCAGTAATCTCTAAAGAGAAATCAGAGAGCTCATAGCTCTTTGTGTTCATCCCCAGAGATGCAGCCTGTTGTAACCTTGATGTTTCAACACCACCGTCTTTGCCACCAGCCTGCTCAGAGAAAATATTTCTCTGTCATGAGGGCATTGTTGTAGGCTAAGTAAATTTCAAGCAGAGGCAGCCCATTAAAAGTAATATTAAAACACATGTTCAGTGTACTTTTAATAAAAAATCTGTTGCCTAGGCAGAGGAAATAATGACTAATGCATTATAGAGCAGCATACCGGTCTCAGATTAAGGTAGGCCTGAGGGAAATGAGCCTTTCACTAATGACTTGTGCTTAGAGTTAAACATGAAGTCACAGTTGTCGTCACAAAATCACAATAAGCAAGCAGCAAGGTTTAGGTGTTTTGAGTGAAAATGTTATGTTTTCTCATAAAATATTAATTTCTGTGATGATCAACAGCATAAATAAATATAATGTGATTATTTATAAACTTATTAATGTAATTATGATGCAAGGCAGTAGCTGAAATCAGTGATTAAAGTACAGTCTGTGTTAAAAGCTCTGAGATTTAGCTTGAGGCAGGAATCTCTGATGTGCCTTAATTATAATCTGTAAAATGTTAAACTCATTTAGGAAACTGACAGGTAATGAATACAAAAACTCTAAATCCACATGATCGTGTTTAGCAGAGATGGTTTAGATCACCAAATTAAATCAGACTATTTTTAGTGTTTGAGCCATTAAGGAGGAGTCACATGGACATTTATTCCTTAATTTACATCTTTTGAATCTGTGAATCATTTGGACATCTTTATATTTATATAAAGAATGAACCACAAAGGAAGGAAATCATTCCACTGTTAAAATGTTCTGTTCTTTGTCTTATTTTACTGGTCACTCATTTGCACAGATATGGTCTTTTATCTGTAGCGAGGAGGTCATTTGATAACAGCTGAAGCCATCTAATGTCCCCCGGATCCACATTCTTCACTTTAATTTTATAATCTACATGAACAAAATTGTATTTCATGTGATTTTGTTGGTTTGCTCTGTGTGACATCAAATGCATGTCTGTCTGTGCTTGGAGAGGGATCCCAGTACCCATTTTTCTGGGTATTGAGATATGGGAGATTTTTAGTGCAACACGTGCAAACCTGGCAACCTATGAGGACGCAGCAGACCAGGCCAATGCACAAGGCAGCTGTCAACAAAGCTTGTCAATGATGCTAGAAAGAAGATAACAGCAATATTTAAAGTCTGCAGCTCAAAAACCAGTGACACGACCTCCACTTACAGACGTACTGACTGGTGAGCTAAAAAGCTAATCAAGCAAAAGTCAGACTTAAAATCAATCCTGAACTTTATTGAGAAAACATATCGTTAATGTCAAAGACAATCGGGGGACTGATTCGTGGCAGTGTAACAGGTCATTTAGGAGGCTTGTTATTGATCGCACAAAATGTCAGATATCTTAAGATTTACAAGGTGTTAACAGTCCTTGTTTATGTTGAAAATAAAACTTAACTTTTCAGAATCACTGTCTTTTAACAAATTTAAATGTGGAAACTGGGTGGATCACCAGAATTTTTCTTGACTTGTGTTTCACATGATTTATTTTATATTTGAACAATGTAGTGTGACTTATATTTGTCTCATGAGCTGCACGTCTGGTTACTTCCTGTCAACGCTATCCTTAAGTTGCTACTTTTCCCAGCTATTTTATTGTTGATAGTATTTACCATTTGTTTTGTGTATAGTGTCTTTGAGTATTTCGATAATCACCTTAGTGTCTTAGATAGCAATTAACACCATTAGCTAGCTGGGAAGCATCGTCGTCTATATGCAAACTCGACAGAAACAAAATCAAACTCACCAAATCGTCTTGGTTTGACTTTCCATTGTTCCATGAATCATCGACGCTGGTTATTTAGTTGAAAACACTTAATTCACAGAGTTAGATGTAACAATATTCTGGCTATATTCGCTGTGTTCTCTGATGTCCGGCCTCCCCCTCAATTCTCTACTCTGAATTAAGGGTTTAAACCAAACGGGAGTTGGTGATTCTCGTAGTAGATTTATTTCGTTTCTGTTGAGTTTGAATGAAGATGATGATGCTAGCTAGCTAGCTAATGTTGTTCATGTCTACCTAAGACACTAAGATGATTATCAAAATGCTCAAAGATACAGTAAACACTATTAACAATAAATAACTGTTATCCCCAACACTGATGTGAAATGCTCAAAAACACTTTACATCATGCACCAAGCTAACTGTGAAAAGTGAAGTAACTAACTGAAGGATAAAAAGTCACTGAGTTAGTAGGCGAAGCTAACATTACTATAGATTTGACAGGAAGTAAGTAAATGTGCAACTCATAAAACAGGTAAATGTCACACTACATTATCCAAGTAGAGAATAGTAGGGAAACGACTTGACCTACTTGATTCTCACCACAGTGATTTGGGACCTTCCTGTGACTTGAAGGTTAATACTGGACACTTACTTGTGACCTGCACATGTGTGACTCCCTCCCACCTCTGCACACCAACAGAGAGAAATGTTTACATTTCCTCTGCTGTGCATAAAAGAAAAGTCAATCCATGCCCAGTCATGAAAGTGTCCCCGGGGCTCCAGTCTGCAGGTAAAATGTCAGCCTATTTCACCTTTACATACAACAAGAATCTATTGAGGACGCTTGTGGGTTTCTATTTGCAGTAAAGGGTAGTGAGGAGGAGAAAGAACTACTGCTGATGTCTCCCTGTGTGACTCAAACTTGAACACGAAATACTGATGCTTACACACTGAGTGCAGAAACAATTAATCAGTCCCACAGCACACACACCTCTCCAGCAAACAAAGATGCAGTGCCTGCATTTTGTGAGCTCAAGAGCTCAGAAGAACGCTGCGGTAAACAAATTAAACAGTTGTTTACAAAAAACCTAATTATTTCCATTTTTTCACCAGCTGTGGACAAAAAACAAACAAAGAAAGCAGCTCAACCTGCATCTGGAACTGAGGGATATTGGAAAAAGGCTGAACAACCGTGCAGGTAAATATGTGGATAATTTAATGACATTCAAGACATTTCCAATTCAATTTTTGCCCTTTACCTCTGCAAAATAAACGGAAACAACAACAGTGATTTTAAACTTTTACTGAGGGATATAGCACTCCTTGAAACAGTCTCCCCATCTCCTGAGGCTAAAGGCAATTTCATGCTCCAGCACGACTCAGGGGGACATCAGGAGTAAAGGTGACCTCAAGGTTAACAGTGCAAACCTGATAAATATGTTGGAAACCCAGCAACGGCACAATAAAAGCTCCTGGTCACACTCCTGAAATGCAATCGCTGGGTTTAACTGCCCGAGAAAATCCTGATTTTGAATTTTCCAGCGATGAAGTATCTCATTAGATAAACACCGAGGCTCTTAAAATGAAATGAGGGAAATATGACGAGCACTAGGTGTTGCTGTTGACAGCCGGAGCAGTGTCAGTGTTGAGCCTGTTGCCAACCTTATCACTTGATTCTTGATGTGACAGACATCAATAATTCAGAGGAACATTGCAGTGTTGGCAGCTATTTAAAGATGAAAGGCCAGTCAAATGTACTTGTGTTTGCTGCTGGTGTGAACTGGTGTCATCTGCAAACCAGTGACACAACAAACTCTATCAACAAAACACTGTGGAAGCAAAGCGTTTTCAGGCAAACCAAAGACTGACTAAGAAAAAATGATAATAGTTATTGTTATACTTAAACTAATAATGATTTGACACAGAATATTGATTTAAATGATTTTATGAATTAAAAAAACATTTTATTGCTTCTACTATGTCTCCAACAGTCTATGTTCAGAGCGTTGTCCCTAGCAACGGCCTATAACAGACCGTAGGATGCCCTTATTGACCAATCACAATCAAGTATTCAACATTGCTGTGTAAGCAGCTGTGTCCACATACTGGTTGGTCCTTTTTGGCTCAAGAGGAGATAATCAGCAAATATCTGCTACTGAATATCTGCCGTACCACCATAATGAAGACAAGACAGCCAAGTGTTTTGACAATAAATTTTGATGACATTTTAACTATTTAAAGGTGTAATATATGATATTATGCCTCACTAGATGCCACTGCCTATCAAAATCCATTATTTGCCCTATTCAAGTTCAAGTTTATGTGTGGCGAAATCTCCAATTTTTTCTCCAAGCCAGGGGAAAGTGCAGCAGTCAATGAGGGAGTCTCTGGTAAGAACCTTTCTCATATTACAGCAAAGCAAATATGTCTCTGAGAACATTTCAGGCAAAAAAAAAAACAGGCAATGTAGTGAAACAATCTTAAACTTGATCGACAGTTTTATCTGAGATTCGTCAGCACTGTATGTTCAGACGCTGCTTCCTTTTTCTTTTTCTTTGCCAAATTTATTGACTACACAGAGTGTGCATTTACTTTGGTCTGAGATACTGGTGTCCTACTGCGCCCTCTACAGGCAGTGAATGTCACACACAGCACCTTTAAGTTATATTTTATGTTCTGCATTTAGCTGTATGGGTATTAAGCACGTTCGAAAGATAACTTGGACATCGTTGACTGAAAATGGTACAAATTTTTCCAAACACTGGTCAATATCAGGTCATATACTGTCTCACATGAGGGAACTTAATTCATTGTTCATGTCACAAATTAGGGCTGCATGATTTGGTTAAAAAAAAAAGTATTGAATTTATTTTGACTGAAATTGCGATGGCTGTATGCGACACAAATAGTGGAAATGAACAGACAATTTTCATGTTCACTGAAAAGAAAAAATAGAATCATGACATTGTGATATTTATGTTCCAAACAAACATGTTTTTTCCATCTGGAGAACAAGATTTTTAGACCAGAACATCTATGCAGCACTACAGTACATCATTATAATGTTGTTTTCTCACACATTTTTTCCTATTTCAAAAAACTGTGATTTCATTCTGGTTTTGCAATTTGAATATTGCACTCGGCCATACTGCAATTTTTTTGTGCAACCCTAACATCAAATGAAGACATATGTTGAACAATTATAATAAAAATGATGTATCTACAAAATATCATGGACAAAGCAGCGTCTTAAGCTACAGATCTTCTCATTCAACAGAAATTCTGTCCAAATAAGTGCAGCTTCTCTCAAAAATACAAGCTGAATATCTCTCTGGACTCTGTCTGTTGAACTTGTGAATATGTTTTATTTATAGTACAATAACTTTATTTATATATCATGTGGAGACAAGCTGAGAAAAACAGTTGCACATGCTGCTGTGGGGCTTTCTCACATTACCTCATTTATTTCTGTACACCATAAGAAATGTTTCTGAAAGCTTTTTTCCCCCAGTTGTTTTCAGTGATTTATAGGCATATGTAGACTTTTGTTGAAAAAAGACCTAAACTGAGGATAAAATCACTTTACATGTAAACAGACTGAACTGTAGTTTTATTTCTTGCAGTTTTCTGCTATATTCATGTGTATAACCAAGAACTTTCTATAATGTCTGTAATAAACAGTCGGCTGGGTTTAGTACTCCACTGAGAATCCCATCGCTTAAGTACAACCTTCTTTTCCAAATAAAGTTTTCTAAGATATCTTGAGATAGTATCACTAAGAATTTGTGAATCTTTATAGGCGCCTGGCTCATCCTTCTTGTATTTCGGGTTCTGGCAGCTTTATACTTTGGTCAATTTAAGAACTTATAAACATCATTTTCTCAATTTTTACAAAGACAATGAATGCAGAGAATATACTTCTGGACTCCTGAGGAATAACCACTAGCAATAGTAACAGGTCAAAGGCTGGAGACAGTTTCGCAGCTCATCTGAGAGGTCTATAACTTTCCTGTAGACATCTTCTTCTTTCACTAAATTTAGATTTTCTGGCTCCAGTACAGCAGCTACCAAGACAGTGACCCGCATACAAAACCAAAAGTCAAAGCTTTAAAGTGATCATGTAGAAAACATCACAGACTACATCCATCCATCCAGACTAAGAACCTTGCAGTGATCTTTTGAATCTCAGCACCATGCACAGCAACAAAGTTAAAAAAACAACACATAAATGTTTGTCTATTGTGATGTGAGCCAAATAAATAAGTGTAATGTGAATATTCTGTCCTCATTCAGTTGAAGACATGAGACATGCTACCTCTTCAACTGTTTAAAATAAGCTCACTGGATTTTGGGTTTAGTACTCCACTGAGAATCCAACTGCTGAAGCGTAACCTCCTTTTTCCAAATACAGCGTTCTATAATAAAGACTTGTGTATCTTTATAAGCAGGTGAGTTGTTTTTCTCCTGTTTCTGGTTCTCGCAGTCTTATACTTTGTAAAATTGACAAAATGATGTTTAAAAGATGCTAAACTGACCAACAAGAATACACCTCTAGGCTACAGAGAGATAACTAGCAGTAATAGGTCAAAGGTTGCTGGAGACAATTTCACAACTCATGCAAGAGGCCTGGGTCCAGTACAGCAACTACCAAGACACAGACCAGCAAAGAAAAGCAAAAATCAAAGCTTTAAAATTACCATTCAGGAAACATCACAGACCACGTCCTTCTATCCAGACTATGAAGCTTGTAATGGACTTTTCAATTTGAGCACCAAAAGAAATCAAATGTTTGTCTATTGTGATATTACCCAAAATGTGTATGTTGTCCTCCTTGATGTGAAGACTTGAGATATGTTACATTTTTCAACTTTTGGGAATAACCTGACTTGATTTCAGGTTTAGCACCCCACTGTAAATCTAACTGTTGAAATACTGTATTTCAAGTGACTATCATTGAAGATCTGTGCATCTGTACAGGTGCATTCCTGGGTTGTTTTTCTTGTATTTCAGGTTCTGGCATTTTTATGGTTTGTTAAACTGACAAAAATCATGTTTAAAAGTTGCTAAACCAGCCAAAGGCAATAATGTATGTATAAAAAAATCACTAAGAATAGACCTCTAGCAGGTCAAACGCTGGAGACAAATTCGCAACTTTTCCAAAAGGCCTTAGACATTCCCGAAGACATCTTCCCTTTTGACTAAATTTAGATTTTCTGGCTCTGGTACAGCAACTGCCAAGACAGTGACCCGCATACAAAACTGAAATATCAAAGCTTTAAAATTATCATTCAGAAAACATCACAGACCACATCCATCTATCCAGACTAAGAACCTTGGACAAGCTGTGCAAATTCAGCACCACAGACAGCACCGAAGGGAAACACACTGAATCACATCAGGCAGTGATGATTATCACATCATCTTCATCCTCATCTGTTATTTGACACCTGCCAATGATGTGGATGCTCTAAAAAACATCTTTTCCAAATACAGTGTTCTATAATAATATTTCCAGTGATTATCACCAAAGATTTGTGAATGTTTATAGGCACCTCTGTCGTTTTTCTTGTGTTTCAGGTTCTTGTAGTTTTATACTTAGATACTTAGTTGTCACAATGATGCTTACAAATCGCGAAACTGACCAAAAAGACAAAAAAGAATGAATGTTAGATTCTGGGTGTAGTACTCCGCTGAGAATTTTGAGTTAGTATCACTAAGGATTTGTGAGTCTTTATAGGGGCCTGGGTTGTCTTTCTTCTGTTTCGGGTTCTGGCAGCTTTATACTTTGTAAAACTGACAAGATGAAGTTTAAATTGACATGCACAGACAATCATGACAGCTATACCTCTGGGCTCCACAGGAATAAAGAATAGCACTGGTAACAGGTCAAAGGCTGCTGCAGACAATTTTGCAACTCATCCAAGAGGCCTATGACATCGTAGATGCCTTCCCCTTTGACTAAATTTAGATTTCCTGGCAACATGGTGACTAGCATACAAAACCAAAACTCAAAGCTTTCATTCAGAAAACATCACAGACTATGTCTATGCAGGCTGTCGAGTCTATGAACCTTGTGATGAGCTTTGCAATTCAGCACCACGGACGGCACCGAAGGAAAACTCACAGAATCACATCAGGCAGTGATGATTTTCACGTTATCATCGTGTTCATCTGTTAGACACTTGACAGTGATGAGGATGCTCTAAAAAACAAAGGTTTTCCAACTAAAAAAATGCCACAAAACACAAATTCAAGCAATAGTTAAGTTGCCATTTAAAAAAAAGCAACATTTTAAAACTTTCTTGACCAGCTTGTAAAAGTGAAACCAATGGGAGAACTTTTATATCTCCGGAGATATTCTCTACAGGCCTGCAACTGTCTGTGTGTGTACGCATAATTGTCTGACAGTGTGTGCTCTTTGAATGGGAATTATCTAAACTATACATCTGGAGATTATTAATAAGTGGGGATTATGTTGGCAAATAAAGTAGAAGGGTCTTACATCCTCGTCCTCCTGCAAGCATTTCTTGCGGTACTGGACGTGAGGTCTGCCATCGACGAGTTGCTGGGGGGTCTTCGTTGCGTTTTCCTCGTCTGCAACCTGTCCACCGAGAAGGTGGCTGGCCTCAGGTGGGTGCGGGAAGGAATTGGTGGTGTTGATCTTCCCGGTGAATCTCTGATAAAGCGAAGCCATAATACAGGTCCAGTCCAGATAAAAACAACTTACAGCATGTCACAGCCACACAGACGGGTCTCTCCTGATTTTTTGGGGGGCAGATCTATTGGTTTTCTGTGCGCTTCGAGGAGAACCGATGGCAGGCAGCCAGTTTTCACCTCCGGGATGGAGCAGAAAAGATAAGGTGAAGACGCACAGCTAGTAAATAAGCATCTATGGGTAGTGGATGACTCACAGGCAGGATTGATAGACCGATATAAAGCTGAATCCTTCGCAGCGATGTCCTTTTTAGCTTTGTCCAGGCGCACAGCAGACTGGTGGGCTGAAGGTGTCAATAGTTGCTCTCATCTGTATTCACAACACGTTGTCTCCCCTCTTCAGTCTCCCGGTGCCTCCTTGCAGCGAGATAGCTGGCGGACGCGCCGAGTTTCCGATCAGATATTCGATCCCCCGCTACGCTCCCGCTGATTGTCCACAAAATAAAAGAGCGGGAGATAATGTTTTCGACACTTTCGGCTCTGTTTTTTTGGCGGACTGTCCTCGCGGATGAGGAGCGTGAAGGACGCAGAGAGCCCGGCGGTACTCTCCGCAGACGCGCTCTGCATGAGAAGTGACCAGCAGCGCTGAGAGAAGAGCAGCTTTTACTGTAGCGCTGCACTTCTGCTCTGGGTGGCTGTATTTGTTTTTTTTTTTACGCACAAACATGCGCCAGCACCGCACAAGTTTCACCTGTATTCACCTTCATTTACAACCTCTGATGAAGAAGTCACACTCATTTGTGATTTCATGAACGGGGTCATATGTTTTTTTTTTTCTCCCATATGATCGCACATGGTCCCTGGACGGAGCTCGAGTGCCTCTCTGTGGCGCACTGGATTAGGGCAGGCTGACCACAGGCTTCTCAAGGGGTCGACTTCAGGTGTGAAACGACAAATATTCTTGTTGTTGCTCATTTTGGCTGAGGAAATTCAGCTTTAACAAAGTGAGTGATATTTTAAAGCTAAAGTCGAGATCAATAAACCTTCACATAACCAAATTTCCCAAAAAATAAAAAGGCACATGGAAGAAGAACCGATCAGGATGTTTTTCTAATTTGATATTACAGAAGAAAATCCTAACTCACTTTATGAATCCTAATTTATTTTAATTCCTCATATTTTATCTCAGGTTAGGAAATCCCAGTTAGTCAATATAACATTGCGTATCAACTTTTAAGTCCTTTTGCTAGCAACCGACAGTAGCTTTTCTCATTACGCTCAGCTAAACAACTTAGTAACCATTGTTGTTTTTTAATATACGAAAAAGTGTCGAAACTTGCATTGAAAAAATGGAGCAAAAACAAACACAAGCACTTTAAAACATGTAAATCTGAAATCGGAAATTTACAACGAAGCTAACTGGGGAGATAAAAGAAAGAAAGTGGGCTAAGCTAGCAGACACACCCTCTGCTGAGCTAACACTACCATTAGCTATTGTTAGCTATAGAGATAAAACAGTCTGGAAATTAAATATCACTATTGTAGTGACCAGAAATATAACTGTTGTCAGAATTATTGTAATATTGTTAAACTGTGTTGAAAATGTTCAAAAAGTACTGATACGCTCACTGAAATAATTTCACAAAGTTTCACACTGAAAACCTCTAAGTGATTTGAAATGGCATCACGTCCTTGTTTTGTCAAAGTCACCGATTTCACTGATGCAAAACAATCCGACATATATCAGGAATTTTATCATGGTTTATTGTGAAACCGATTATTGTTTCATTCCTAGTTAGCAAACACTACTGTTAGCTACTTTAACAAACAGTCCCATTACCATTGGCTACTGTTAGCTAGTTGGTAAGTTAGCTACTACAACAGGTGGGAAAGTGAAAACTAGAACAGCTTAGCAGTCATAAAGATTTTGGTGAGGCTACACATTTCCTGTCTTAATTTAGGATGGGAACATTAGGTGTTTGTCTGTAATGGCTTTTTTCCTGAATCAGGTCCTAATCCTAATTACCACAGTTGCCAAACAGTTCAGATAGGCTCTGCAACTATGGAAGTTTCTGTAATACAGCCCCAGGACATTCTGTCAGATTTTTTTCTGTCAGAAAGCCAAGAAAGGGCTTTTTGGCAGAAGGGCTTTATATATAATATAAAAAGCGACAAAGTCCACATCAGGAGCAGGCTGTGGTGGATGAAAGGCTTAAACACAAGACTTTCACTCTGGAGACTGCATGGAGTTTGACTCGTGAACCTTTTTGATTACTTATTTGACTTTTTTTAAAACTTAATTTCTGTTGTCGATTGCTGTTTGATTCAGTTTAGGCAGCAAAACTACTTGAAAGGTCAAAAGGTCATGGTGTGGGTTATAATAGAACATTGCCCACATCTTAGAAAGGCCTCTCTGACAGAAAGATTTGAAGGCTAACTTCTCCCATGTGTAAAGTACTGCCACATACATCAAAAACAGAATAAACAGGAAGGAGTTTATTTTTGGTGTTCATACAAACTAACACCAACTTCCCTCCTGCACCATCTTCAAGTCTCATAAATACTTTCCTTTAATATCCCATCGTACAGTAATAATTCAAACCATGAAAAGCATCTCTTCCTCCCCTTTAATGTATGCAGTTTCCTTCCTTCTATCATATATTTTCAGTCAGTCCACATCCACAAGTGTTATTCAGCTCATACACTACATTGCAAGTGATTTCATGCTTGAAATGCTCACAGAGGCCAAAGCAACGCAGCTCCTCTGCTAAAGGCAGAATATTGGCTTATATGTGGTGGAGAGGAGGGGACGGCGAGGGTGGGGAAAGGCTCTTGAGTCAAAGTGTTAAAATCTCTGCCATCCCTGTCATGAATGCCACAGGCGAACACCCCTCAGCCTCTCGCTGCGACAGCTCAAACTATCACTCCACCGGGGCCGTGCTGTATTTCTGGGAAATAGGTCATCTTCACAGGGGTACGGACTTCAAAAGCAGCACTGAAGCATGGCTCCAAACGGCCACATACACACATTTAGTTTAGTGAATATCACTGTTTTGCATCTCCCATTAAGTTCATCAAGTTTATTTTGTAAAGAGTACTCAAGGCTAACTGACTACAGCAGCAGAAATAAAAAAAAATTCTATTATTGGTTGGACAAAGAGTGAGTTTCAATTAATTTTTATTTTATTTTTTTTTTACAAATGGTGAGTCATCTCTAGCTCTGAAAGAAGTGCTGGAGGCTCATTGATTCATGGTTTGAATTATGAATGTAACCTCTATAATAGGATATGTATCTGGAATACAGAATATTGATTTCAAAGGTTTGGACATTCATTCCAAAACAAGGACATAGGACATTACTCCCTTTGCCTAATTAAAGTTAGTCTCTATCCCTCGTTTCTCCTCAGTTTGAATCAATTTTCCTTTGACTCTGAGTATGATTCATAAATCAATTGAACCACAACTTTTCTCAGTGCTTTTTGCATGCTTTTTAATTGCAGCGGAGATTTATGTCGCAGGCTGGGCCTCCTCTCACACACTGGCTCGCCTCGGTCCCTGTCATCATTTGTTTCTCTAGTTCATAAATGCCTTTCCTGGGTCTGCGCACCCCTGGGGAAATAGGTCCGAGTCACTTGACATCCATCCCAGCCTCTCTGATAGATGTCTTCCAATCTCCCTCACCTTGTTGGGGAGCTATTGTGAACCGCCTGGCTGCTTTAACGCTCCCCTCAGGACCGCGCCGGGGAGCCTGGGCTCAGCTTGACTCCCCTATCGCCTCCTCGCAGATACAGCAGCTGACTGGAGCTATGCCTTCTCCCCCCCCACACACACACACTCTCACAAACATCACTGCAGTCAAGCCCTTCGTTATAAGAGGCAAAAAATTGAAGAGGCATGTAATAACAGCTATAATGATGCTGATAGCTGCAGCATACCTAATACCTCTGCAGGAAGCTAATGGTGCTGCTGGAGCCAGTACAAGAAAACATACTTCAGGTGTGATATGGGACAGTGTAATTATATTGCAAGCTTATAACAGATGCATTTTAATGAGAATGCATAATGTGCTTCATGATGCTGTGAGTGATGGCTTTAAACTCTGACTGAGTTTACTTCTGATTCCATTGAGCGATTTATACACAAAAGTTACCGAAGACTTTAACTGAAGATGCACAGATGTTATCTTAGTATACAAGGGCCAGAAGGAAGTCATTTGTTTTCCCCTTCAATAATCCCCAAACACTAGCGCTCACATGCTCCACTGAGAGCTGGAATACTCTGAGGCAGGCTGCAGGTCAAATCCCACCACTGCGTAAAAGATTTAGTTTTGTTAGTACGAAAGACTCAACTGGGACCAAGAAGTCTGAGAAAACAAAAATGGTGAGAAACTGTTAGTCAGCAAGGGAAATACATAGTAGAAAGTGGTATATTGTAACAAATAAAGTTTTTTTTGAGGTTTCTCTCTTCTTCTTTTGACTTTAAAGGACCAGTGTATCAGGTTATAGGGATGTATTGGCAAAATATAGCAAAATATAACTTTCATGCATGTTCACCTACACATTTGGAAGGGGAGGGTAAAACAAATGGAACTTAGTTGGTTGCAATCTACAAACTCACCACTAGTTAAATCATCATAAAAACATATTTTAGCCACATAATAACTAAAGGATATTCTATATTCCTGGCTGCAAGTGCGACTGCTGTGCACTGTACACCACAGATCAGCTGTTTGGGTCAGAGGTAGAGTGGTTTAAGGAAGAGACAAGAAATACAAGAAAATAAAGTACACAGATGTAGAGTATACAGAGGAAGAGCATTTGAAGATAGAGACTCAGGGTGGGTTTTAAATCCACTTCAGCTGTATCAGTCTTGCAAGTTGAGTTTGATTTTAGTCTGATCTCGCAACTTTCTGACCTAAACTGCTGATCTGCAGTGTAATACAGTGTGTGAGCTTTTGATTTTTAGGCTTTTAGCCTTTTTTCAGTGGTTAAAATATGTTTTTCTGCTGATCCCATCTGCAGCACTACAGAGCTGAGCTTCCATTCCAAGAATCCTCTGTGCTTCTCTAAACTGGGGGTGTGCCGATCACCATCTACTGTAGGTAATACACTGATTATGGCTAAGTACCTCATACAACACCATTTCAAAAATCTGTTTTATGAAAATTACATTAAGCATGTCTAAGACCATTTAATATTTTCTTATTCAAAAGTATGTCAAGTGGGGTGAACAGCTCAAGGCACAGCTCAATGTCACAATACAGCCATGATTCATACCATCATTTATAATCTAATGTACTTTTGATGCACACATTAATGTGTTTGTATTAACTGAAATGCCACTGCAGGCCAACTTCTTTTCATCAGTATGCTGCACACCACAACAAAACTACACACAAATTAATTGGATGGAAGAGCAAACAGATCAATCAATCAATGACTGGTGGAAGTGCAGTAATATCTAATTTCCTCTTAACATCACTCAGCTGAAAAAGGAAATTACTGCGCCTCACTACATGCATGTAACAGAATGGATTTAGTTACAGTCCACCATAATCACATAATTTCCCACCATTTTCCATTTGGCATTAGCTGGACACTTAATGATTTCCCTTGATGCTGAGCCGAGCCAACCAAGGCAACAAATTTTTTTTATCCTCCTGCTGCTTGTGTCGGATTACATGCCCCTGCTTTGATGTGGACTGGACACATTATTTTATCTCAAAAGTGTCCTCACCACAGTCCGTTAAATAGTTTAGTCTCATATTGATTAGAAATCATCATAAATTCATTTGAACAGAGTTGCATCAAATTTGTCCAATTATCGCAACCCGACTTAACACCAAACACACATCACGCATCATTACAGTCCTTCTAGTCGGAGGTTTTCAGACCGTGAAGGGAGAGGCAAGAGGTGTGAGGCCAAGCTACTGCAGTAGGTGAAAGGAGCAGGTGCAGGAAACAACTGGAAGTTTGAATTACTTACTAGAATTTGGCCCACTTATTCACACAGTCAACAGCTGCAGACTCTGTGACACAATTGGTAACCTACTTTAAAGGACTACTGTGTAGTATTTAAGGAGCTTTCACACCGCCTAGCAGTAACCACGATGACAACCTCCTACCTGCAAGAGCACTCCCCCAAACAGCAAAGCGTTTTTATAGTTTGCCTCATTTTGGCTCATGTTTCGAAAACAGTCACAACACATCAGATTCATGGGATGTCACAACAACATTGCATGTTTGCAAAAGGTAGTAACTCACCCAAAACATTTCATTTATGCTTCAAAACCTAGTTGTTGTGTCAGTATGTTGGCTAATGCCACCAAAATGAAAAGTTATTTTGGCATTGTGTGAGCCAAACTGATCAAAATGTTCAGATGTTTTTTCTCCATGACAGTCAACCCTGGCAATGTTTCTTGTATACAAATCTCTGTTCTTTCTGTCTTTCTTTCCTTTAGCCTTTGTCTTGACTATTTACTGCACTATACAAAAATGTTTGTTCTGTCTGCCTGAATGCTATTGTGTACCACACTGAGCTTTTTAGATTCAGATTTCAACACTAGGTAAAAGTTTACTGGGAAACATGATTGCAGTACAATACCGCAGTACACAGAACAAGGATGCGCACATTTGTATGTACACAGTAAATTTATTTTCGTACAAATGTGTTTCATGTACTGTAAAGAGAAAATTCTGCATTGGTCTATCTCTGTAAAGTCATATTCAGTGGTCAGAAAATTTGCATCTGGCTGGGGTTTTTTTGCCAATCTAGCAGAGAAGAAACTTTCATATTTCATATGATGTATTTCATATAAATATAGATGTATGCCTGGCTGATTTTGCTAATTGTATGGATCATTTTGCATGTGATGGCTGAATCGATGAAAGAATATTTAGATGTTGTTTAGAGTTTGACAGTTTCCGCGAAAATCAACTCCTAAGTTGTGATCAACAAGCCATGTGATTATTGTTCAAATTGCTGACAATTGTATTTACTTATTCGCACACGTGTCAGAACACATGCAATTTGCTTGAATGAATGACAAATTCAAATCTGTTGTGAACAACAAACTAATTGTTCAGAGATCTGAATGTCTTGAAAAAAAAAAGTCATTCTCATTTTGGAATTGAGCCAAAGCGAGCGAGAAAAACTGTAAAAGCGGCTGCGGCGGTCCAAGGCCGAGATGACAGACACGGGCTTTGATGAACATCATAGCGTTTGTACAAACTATACTAGCTTGCGAATCTCTGTACATAAATATGTGTACAAGTTGGGAGGGAGACATGGCTCTGTCATGTAAATACTTCACCAAGAAAGTAGGCCTCAATCATTGGGCCAATTATACTCAGTCATATTTTCCCACATAAACACAATATTTATAGATTCATTATGACTTATGTCACTCAAATAAATGTCCATGATTAGGCATCATAGATAGATAGATAGATAGATAGATAGATAGATAGATAGATAGATAGATAGATAGATAGATAGATAGATAGATAGATAGATAGATAGATAGATAGATAGATCTTTGTGTCACATGACTCCTCTCCCATCAGGATCACAACATTGTATTAAACATGTGTAGATATAACACCAATTGCTCCCAGGGTACAAACATCTTCCTCTGTCATTGTTTATCAAAATTTAATTATGCCTCAGTGAAGGCCAGAGTCAATAGGACCAAGCAGAGGAATACATTCCTTATCACTGAATTACGTCCTAACACTACATTACAGCACTCGGTTCATTTTGGGCCATGTAACGATGCCGAATTCAATTACTGTGTGCTGCAAGTGATGGCACTTCATTACAATTGTGGCCGGTTGTAGAAAAGCAGAGAAGCCTCCACAAATCACTGACGCAGTCTCTGAGGTCATATTTATCTGATAATATGCTCATAGAACCAGCATAAACAGATTATACAATTCATGCATCACCTTTATGAAAATTCCACCATAAATTGACAATATGGTTAATATTCTCAAGAGTGCTCATTTCTAACTTAATTTTCCTCTGAGCCGAGTGTAAAATTCAACTTTGTTAACTCCTTTTTGCAGGACTGAGACCAGCTGAGCATGTTGCTTGTCGGAACAGGCACGTTTTTATCCTCGACAGATAATAAGCGCTGAATCTTCCAGTACATTACAGATGAAGGGAAGCTATGTAGTGAGCCCAAATTGAAATGGTAGCAGATAAGTCAGTGAGGAAATGGAGTTTAATGCCGGCTGATGTGGTAGAATAGACTGTGGCTACGTTTGAGGGGAGCTCAGTACAGTTGTGGATTGTGGCAGCAGCAGCAGATGATGAGAAGGAGAGGGGGGAAGGAAGGAAGGAAGGAAGGGGGAGATAGGGAGTGGAGCAAACGAACAAGAGAGCGTGTCACTAAGAATTTATTGTCACATGTGGGTGTTTGTGTGTGGATCGGTACATAGTGTGTGTAGCAAAACAAGTGCTGAAAAGGGGTCGCAGCAGTGAATGAAATGAAGTAGCTTATCGTGTGAGAAGTGTGAGACATAATGTAAACCAGCCTGCTTCGTTTTTCCTCAGTTATTGGTTGCATGGCTCTTCTGGCCCTAAAAGATATACATATATATACAAATATAACCCTCCTTTGGTCATTGGATATTTTTTCTATAGGGCTCTACAAACATCTATGCATCCTGCAACCGTCTAAAGCACTGAGAAATGTCGAGGATTTTTTATTTACTTCTCTGCAGGAATAGATTCTTTTATCCAATAACAGAAAGAAACCTCTAATAATTACCCTCAGATTGCTCTTACATTTTACATCGCTTTAATTACTTGAGAATAACAAAAGTTATTCTAAACTTCTCAAACTCCTCATCAATCTCTTTTAATTGTCACATGTGTTGTTTGTGTGTGGATAAATAGATGGTGCGTGCAGCCAAGCAAGTGCTGAAAAGGGGTCGTGATGGTGAATGAAATGACGGAGCGTATTGCGTGAGAAGTGTGAGACATAATCCGAGTCACCCTGTTTCTTCTGCTCTTTTTTCACTCAGTTATTGGTTGCATGATTTTTCTGGCACTACAAAAATGTACCATAACCCCCCTTTGGTCATTGGACAGCCTCACTAGAAAAACGTGCTAGCGCAGGCAATTTATTCCAACTGATACGTCTGTTTATTGTTAGGTGGCGCCCACTAGTGGACGTAGTAAACATGAAACAAACGAGCACAGGACTTTCACCTAGGAGAATGGGGTTTGAGTCTTATGTGGACCGAAAAGTAAACGTAGAGTAATTTAAAGTTATGTTTAATTAAAATTTGGGTTATGGACGTGATATCCATCGCGTCACTTCCATCACGCGAGTGACATTTCTTCCATCATGTGACCAAAACCACGCTCTTTTCTTAACACTATCCGAGTAGTTTTATTGCCTAAACTGAACGTAAAAGTATTTATATACCTAAACCTAACCAAACTGTGACCGATTTACAATATACACCATATTTATAATGTCACGTGAGTTATGTCACATAACCTATGTAATGCAGTTAAGGTCTGGTAAGCCCGTCCCTGCCGGTACTCTTTACCGGTTATATATGTCATTTTGGGAGTAAGAGACAATCAACCTATTCTGACGTCTAGGTATGAGGATGTCATGAATATTAATTCTATTTGCCTCTACAAACATCTATGCATTCTTCAAAAAATCTCTCCACTGAGAAGTGTCAAAGCATTTGTGTGTAGAATATACTGGTGTTTCTCTGCAGAACATAGATGCAAGTCATTCTTTTAGTCAATAACATCAAGAAACCTCTAATAATCTTCTACAGATTGTGACTGGCATGTATTCTCAGACCATCTCAGCCACTGAAAAATATCACAATATTTATTTTTATAGTATACTGAAGTGTTTCTCTGCAGGGCATAGATCTGGAGCCACAGACGCAAGCCATCCCTATATAATACAACAACAAGAAACCTCTAAAACATTCGGATTGTGTCCATTCTTAACATTTTGCGTCACATTAATTGCACGGGAACAACAACAAAAGTTACCCTAAACTTCGAACTCCTCATCAATCTCCCTTGCTGCCCATTTGCATGCAAGTATGAGAGCAGCATTAAGTCAGCATTTAGCCAAAGCTGAGCAATTAGCTGACCTCTGAGTGATTTTCACATACATAAAACAAAGTAAACAAAATGTTTAAATTCAGGACATGCCAACAAGGACTGCAAACCAGTCATTTGAAAAATCCAAATATCTCACACAATAAATACGTACTTCCATCCAACTTTTTCCCCCTCGATGGCCAGTTCCCACTGAAGTCATTAACTGGCAACACATCACAAAGAATAACAATGAGGCACTACTGAGCATTCTCCGCAGCATATGGAACCAACCATTCATTAGAAGTCGGCACTTGGAAATTAAAATTGGAAGCATTTGTCCATCAAGATCCTCACTGGGGACGTCGGGACCCTCGCCGCTGCTCCCTTCCCGCCTGTCCAGTTGCTATCAAAAACAGCCAGCAGCCTTTTCTGTCAGGAGGCAGGAGGAGACTCACCCATAAACACAGACATTCCCCCACAGCGTGCCATGCATGCTAAAAGGGCCCCTCTTACCCTTCTGGAAGCAGTGCTGGTGTCTATCTTCAGCTGGGTGGCTATGAGGACAGACATGCTGGAAAAGTGGCACTTGTCTTCCCCTCTTCGCTGTGCTCACACCTTTGTGCTGTGAAGTTGGAGCTGCTGGAGGTGTCTGAGAAGTCCCCCCACCACTCCTCCTACTACTCCCCTCCCTCCCTCCCTCCCCTACAGCTACAAGGAGAGGGAGAGCAGGATGACCCGGGGGTCCAGGAGCCCCGACCAGAACGCCTCCCCTTCTCTGTCCTCGCAGGGTGAATCAATCACGCAGACACTGGCATCGCCTCCGCAGGGGGTGCAAGGGGGTGGGATAAGAGGGGGTGGGGGGGCATCTCCTCCGCTCAGGCTGCTCCAAACGCTACTTATCTCCCCTGTCCGCACTCCCTCCTTCCTTTCCTGCACTCTCTCTCACGCACACACACACACAAAACTCTCTCAACAAGACTTTTCCCAGCAAAGGCTGAGAGTTCAGTAGTTTAAGCATACATACACATACTGTAAATTACAGCCACAACTAACAATTATTTTCATTGTCAAAATTAATTAGTTGATTATTTCCTTGATTAATCGATTAGTTGTTTGCTGAAACATATCAGTCACTGTTTCCTAAACCCCAGGACGACATAATCAAATGTCTTGTTTTGTTCACAACCAAAGATACTCAGTTTACTGTTATGGACGAGTAAAGAAACCAGAAAATATTTACTTTTAAAGGAGCAATATGGAACAATTACACATCCAAAAATTAATACTGCAGTCCACATAGCGAGTAGGAGCCATGCACTGCATATTAAATAGACTGAAATCTCTTTTAATGTGCAGTTTATGGTTGAAGCGAGTTGTTTCCCCCTGCCCTCTCCTCCTCAGACTCCAGGAAGCTCAGGCAGGCTGTAGGAACACTGCAGGAGTGCAAGACAAGCATAACATTGCAATTTTACAATAACAAGCACTGACAAGTCCTTTACTGAAAGCTGATCAGCCATTTGTGATTGCTGATTCTCTGTTGTTGTAAGCCTGTTATCATGAAAACGAAGGCCAACTGCTCCAAAAATACACAATCTCAAGTTTGAGTTCAGTGACTGCCTGCTAGACTCCATTAGAATATTCCTCAATTTAACTGTTACAAACATCTACTGCTTCTAAATAATTATTAACGATTTCTTACATCTCATAAACCTACACTTTCTCATTCTGCAAACATTCTGCATTCATCTGAACTCTTCTTAATGTGAAACATGCAGGCAAACAAGAACACAAGTTACAGACCAGAATAAAAATATCAAGGGACATTGCAGCCATACCATTGTTGTCAGAGGGGCGAGTATTTAAAGTTAGCATGTTTCCTCAATCTCTGATGACATATCATGGTCATTTCATGATGTATTACAGTAAATTTATTACAGAGTTATCCTTTAGGAAGCTGGAATGAGAGAATTTCGACTTTTTGAAATTACTAAAACTGATTATCAGAATAGTTGGTGATTAATTTCATAAAAAACGACTGTATAAATAAACAATAGACACATCATTACTAATCTTGCCTGTGAGGCATTTTCCCAAGTGTGTGTGTGTGCGTGCGTGTAGGTGTGTGTTTCTCCAATCTGAGTGTGTGCACATATTGCCAAGAAATGGATCAATTCAGTCGTCTTTGCAGCTGGGTTGTGATTAAGCGCGAGTAATATTTATGCTGCCTGTCTTCCACATCATAAAATACAACCCCTCCACCCCTCCACCCCTCACACACACACACACACACACACACACACACACACACACACACACACACACACACACACACTCACACACTCACACACACCCATCAAGCCATGCTAACAGGACAGAAGCCTGGCACGAGCTACGCTGCTGCTTTATTTATGTAGCGTTTGTGCCTTGTGTATTGAATCCCAGGGCTAAGAGTGTGTAACCAGTTTACACAGCCAAACCACAGCAATGGGAGCCCTGGGAGAAAGAGGGAATTCAGCGGGCTTTTATAAAACTAGAGATAGTCATATTTCTCAATGAAGATCCTCTCCTTTCCTAATCTAATCTGTTCGAGTGAATGTGACAAAAGCCGGAGGCAAGAAACACAGAACCTTGGGAAGACCAGTGCAGACAGCTCGTATAGCAAAGCATTCATAACTCATTCACTAAAATGGGGCAAGGAAGGCTCCAGGAGCAGTGAATCTCAAGGCTATACCACACTCAATTCCCCGCTCAGATATGGACTGAGGGGCTGAATCATGGCTTGTATTGATGCCTGCTGTCCAGGGTTTTGCTTGTGTGTGAAATCAAGATGCTGAGAAGACGTATGTGATGCAAGGTCATTAAAGCACCATCACATTGCAGAACTCAAGTAGTTTTTACACTTCACAGCTATATAAGCCAGTATCTAATTTCACATTCATGAGCAAAATGTGCACTATCTTAATGTGACCTTGCCAATTATTCATTGGAAATGTGAATAAAATAAAGTTGAAATGCCTCTGTTCTCATTTCACGGACAGCGGTATGTTTTATACCCTGTGGCAAGAGCTGGTTTGAGGTTTCACGGCGCTTCATAAATACTTATATTTAAAGTCAGCTGAATTTCTTTTTGACCATGACTCATGGACCCGTTTAAAGCAAGAGTCTTCCCCCTGCAGCCGCGGCAGTTAATCACTAGTGACTGCCGGGCTTCAGCTCATATTTTACATGTTTGATTTGCACCCTGACGACAAACCCACGATGACAGCAGCAGATGATAAAGAGCTGCACTTAGTTAAAGGTAGGCAGTATAATCATATGACACGAGACAGCATGAGTTCAAGTTAAAAACACAAGAGCAAAAGAGAACAGCTGCACATTTGGAGCTGATTTCATCTTAATCAGGAACAAATCCTAACTTTAGGAATCATATTTTATCATAATTCATCCTACTTTACCTCAGGTTAGAAAATCTTAAATATTTAATCCAACATCACTCATCAACTTTAAAGTCTGTTACCTAGTAACTGCCACTGCTTTGCTCATCTTGCAGAGCATAACAATTACATAAATGTTTTTTTTATGATTGAAATTTACTTAAACATACAAAGATATGGAGCAAAAACATCAATGGGCCTTGAACTTCAAGACAGACGAGTCAGAGATTTTGGTAACATCTTCAGAGAAATCCAAAGATTTTATTTGGGAAATTTTCAACATCGGAGATAAAATAAAGAGAGTGGGATAAAATAGCAGACATGGTCTCCAATGTGTCTGGCATCCCAGTGAGAACCAAGCGAGATTTAATTGATTTTGTTGATATTCAAAGAACATCTGAGAATTACTTATACCCTTTTTTCAAATGGCCACAAAACACGAATTTGTTTAATCGTTCTTTTAATTTGTTCACTCACAGGTTGAAAGGAAGACAATATCGATTGGTGTGAAGGCATTTCTCCAAAACATGCTTCATTGGTTGGTGAAATCTGGTCTACACAAAGACAGAATTTCAATGCATGAAATGTGTCATATAAAATGTCATGAATACGAGCTGTATAGACTGTGTTCAGCCAGCAAGAAGCTTTTAGGACATCATAATGGGAAAAGTTCTTCATGTAAAATGAAGAAATTGCACTTCTGGCTGTAGCCTTACACACATTAGGCGTGTTGGTTACAACCTTGACCATTCCAAAGGTATTCACACCAAAAGTAAACAAAGTTGCTTCATTAAACTGAAAGACATGGTTGTTTGGTGGCTTAAGTATAAGACTTTCATCCTGGAAATTGAGGCTCAAGACCTGTGTGTTGCAATTTTTTCTAGCTTTGAAACTGTGAATTTTTTATGATGTTTCTTAATTAGGCTCAAAAGTTATGAGAGGCTTTCATTTGCGCATAATAGTTTTGAGTCTGTAGAGGGTCTAAATGTGAATGTTCACTTTTGAGTCATCTTTTAAACATCTTTTCAATGGAAAAATGTTTACTGGAATCCAGTATGTAAAAGCAATAAAAAAGCAGCCACGTGGATTAAACAAGTTAGCTAACAATACCATTGGCTACTGTTGGCCAACATTACTGTTCGTTACTGTTAGCAAACACTACTGTAAGCTACTATTAGCTAACACTACCGTTAGAGAGCCCTACTGTTGGCTACTGTCTGCTAACATTTCTGCAAATTCAGCAAATGAATGCTACTGTTAGCTACTATTACCCAACTACTACTACTACTACTACTACTACTACTACTACTACTGTTGGCTGTTAGCTCATACTACTGTTAGTTAATGTTAGCAAACACTACCGTTAGCTACTGTTAGCTAACACTACTGTTGGCTGTTGTTAGAGAATACTACTGTTAGCGAAGACTACCATTAGCTACTGTCAGCAAACACAACCATTAGCTCCTGTTAGAGAGCACCGCTGCTAGCTACCATTAGGTAGTTAGTAAGTTAACTACTAATATGGATGCGAAAGTGAAAATCAGCACAATTATCCTTTAAGTTAGGAGAGTTTATTTGGGAAGTTAGGATGCTTGTGTTATACACTTTTCCTGTTTTAAGTTAGGATAGGAACATTGACTTAGGATGTGTTTATCTGTAATGTTGTTTGTCCTAAATCAGGTCCTAACCTTAATTATCATGTTTGTCAAACAGTTAAAATAGGACCTGCAAATTAATAGATTTCTGTAATATGGCCCCAGGCCAACATATAAAACCATACTCTACACCAAGGACAAAGATGAGCTAAAGTTCATATTTGCATTCACACCACAGGAGAAAAGGTTTCATCTGAGAGAATAATTGCTCTGGTGCCTGTATGGGGGAATAATAAAGTCCTTTGAGTTAATACATGACATGGTGGTTGGGGTTATAGCCAATGCTGTTAACAAGCTGATTTTGTGCCATGACATTTTCCCAGGGTCCTTTAAACAAGCCCCTGATTGGTCATCTTCCACATTCATTTTTGTCATTTTTACTACCACGACACACTCTCCTTTGATTATGAACATAGCTGGCTCACATAAGTCACTGTAATTGCAATTAGTGCAAAAGGTCAGCGCTGTTATTGCTGTAAAGCAAGCAGGTGATGTGGTATTGTATCATGCTGACAGAAGATGAACAACGCACGGCTTGAATTTCGTTACTTGTTTACTTTTACTACACGGCATCGCTTACACTCATTTACTAATTCCCTCCATCTGTCACCTCCTGCTGATTTTGCAAAACGTGGGATGCCATTAAAGCGTTTTAAGAGCTGATGTCAAAACAACGTCATTAATAAAGTCTATGATCGATGGCACGGACAAACGGAAGGAGACATATTAGTTTATATACCAGTGACTGTGTGCATTTTGGTCTTTTTAAATCACGCGTATCAGCATGTTCAAGGGAAATGTCTAAAGCACATATGGCTCTTGAAAGCCAAAGAGAAAGCTGGATTTATTACAAGATACCACAGGGGTAATGAAATCATCAGTTTAGGTTTTGGCTTATCTAAGAGTGTCTGCCTAACTGGTGTTCACAGCTGCTGAATTAAAGCGATAAATCATAAACTGATCAATAAATAAGGCTGGTAAATACCAAACAGTTCTATGTGGATTGCAAGAAGCAAATCATCCCTAATGGCAAGTTCCTATTGCTTTTCTTTGTGAGCAGTAATGTTTTCAACACTGCAACAGGCAAAGTTATAGGACTCCAGAGGAGGTCACAAGTAAGTCACAAGTCTATGGTGACCAGAAATCTTGGACTAGGGGTTTGAAAATGTGGTCACCCTGTGCAAGTCTTTCAACTCAGGTCCCAAGTCCAGGTCTGAAACTTTGAGAGAAGTTCACACCAGCCTTGTTAAGTTGGGTTGAACTGAACCCTAGAGCATTTACCTCCTTGGTGTGGTTTGATTGGTGAACATCAGACTTGAACTCGGACCAAACAACTGCTCTCTGATCCACTACAAAAGAAGTGGTCTCAGACCGCTGTAAAGTGAACTCTGTAGCAGCTCTTTTACAGAAGTGTATAATTGTGTCATTTAATTGGTTAAAAAATGTTTTCTTCTTCTGTTTGGGTGACTGGTGAACAATTTTTTGCTATCAAAACGTCAACTGACGGGACAAAACCTGGACCCACAATGAAGTGAGAAATGCCTGCGTTATTAAATTATTTTTTACTGTCTTGTAAGATGTTCATATGCACAGTCCTCTAAAGTCTGCTAATATGCACTCCAGATCAATACCAATATGAACAGAACCTGACGGTAGACATATGACACACTGGCTGAATGACTAATAATTGGACGACATTTCCACCAAGTGACTTTTGTTTACAATTGCTGGACCATGAGTTTTTCCTCTGTGAAGGCAAACCGGAAATGAGAAAAAAAATGAAACAATGTATTATCTCACATAAACCCGCACTGAGTTTTGAGTCTGAAATAAGTCATAATGTCACAGTTTCCAGCCTCAGTAATTTATAAAGTTACTCAGGTGTGAGATATCAAAGTTTGGAAACGCATTGTCTTGTATGTCATTTTCAACCGATTGAAAATCTTTTTTTTTACTGACCATCTTATAGTTTGACAAACGTTTTGAACGGAATTATCTCTGGTATCATTTCTTCCTACTGGAGCCCAGTAACAAAGCGAATCTTGGAATTGCAAGGAGTTAAGTGTTGAGTTGCAGAGAATCATAGTGTTAATGTTAGTTGATTCAAGAAATGAAGGTAAATAAATTAAATAATGACATACAAAACACATATAAATAACATACATTTTCATCGTTGAGCTCAGGGAGCGTGGTCAAGTATTTTCAAGTCAAAAGGCTCAAGCCCAAGTCACGAGTCATTGGCGTTAAAGTCCAAGTTGAGTTGCAAGTCTTTTTAGACTTTTGTAAAGTCAAGTCAAAAGTAATTGAAATTGTGGCTTGAGGCTGACTTAAGTCTAAATCATGTGACTCAAGTCCACACCTTTGCAGATTTTCAAACCCAAATTGACATTCAAAGGATTTTTATGCTGCTGATTATTTATTGTTTATTTGCACACCGAATGTTTCACTGAATACTGCCTTATTTTTATGTTTTATATACTTTTACATTTGGATTATTTTCTGAATATATATCTATATATTATAAATAGTTATTTAATTTACTTTTCTATTGTTCTCCTATATGGTTTTTTAATCTCAGAGGGCGCCATCATAATTTTGTTGTGTCTTGCAGCAGTACAATGACAATAAAGAATCTTGAATCTTCAAAAGGATTTCCGTCTGGAAATGTGCATTAGTGTTTCTTTCTGCGTGCTACAGTGCAGCATGAAAGTCTAATCTAAACTCAGTTCACAACTTTATGTCCCATGACACCATCACACCTTTATGTCCTTAGCCCAGCTCTGATCTTGACCTTCAGTCGGACCACAGTACCCCAAGTGTGGCCCCAAGCATCCTCCAGCAGCGCTCCTCCCTGTGGATCCCTAAGACGCTGCTGTACTTGGTATGCTTCTCAGACCATCAGCCCCTCTTTGAGCTCAGGGAAGGACAGTGGTGCAAAGATATGAATAGACAACACAACACTGTTTGTCAGAATAGGAATGAGTCCAGGAATACGTGCATACGCGGCTATGATGTGTCTTTATCAGCGAGATGCAAGCGGCTTCACTACAGACAGAGTTCTATCAGGTCATCTGTTACAGGCGACAGCCACAGATGAAACCTCCACCCCAGGGAGCAATGCAACAGCATGATTGTGTCCAGGATGAAGAACTTCAGGTGCTCGAGGGTGGCCAGGAGCTGCAAAAACCTGGACAGCTTTCATAAACATGGTTCTCATCTACAGCAAACCTTCCCTGGAGAGCCAAACCCTCGGCACAGCAGTTAGCGGTGACAAATGGCTGCTGTTGAATGGTGTTGTCCCTCGCTGCTGTGCGTCCCTGGTTGTTTCTCTGTCTCCGAATTTCATTTCATTGAACAAAGTGCTATTGTTGGCCAGTGCATTATCACTCTCAGAACAGTCATTGGATAAAATAAACAGATAGTATCGAGATGTGTGCATTGTATGTGTATGTGTGCACACATCAGGAAAATGAAAGTCATTTTGGCTAATAGTGGCTGTGGGCAGCAATACAAACATTTAAAGCAGGCGATTCAAAGTGCCATGGTTCAATGCAGAAACACAGAGGCTCACTAGACGAATACAGAATGCTTTTGAAAGGCATTTCATCCGTACATATTCCTGCTGCATACAAATCGTTTCAGTGGAAGTTTGTCTGTACAATTCTACTCCTGGGAACCTTAAGATTCAGCTCAGGGCGCCAGTAAATCTTTGACACATACTTTCAAATAGCTCTGATACAGGTTCTCTCAAAACGAACCTGATCAAACAGATTAAAGTTATGATCGTGTTTCCTGACAACACACAAAATATACCCAAGTAATAACACGATACATGACCCAACAGACACAATTTAAAGGGATTGTTCGGATTATGTGGGGTTGTATGAGGTAGGCTACTTATTGAAGCATTACCTACAGTAGCATTACATTGATTAGCTTCCTACACCGGTGCTACTGCTTCTTCTCCAAACTGTGGGCGTCTGACTGCCATCTGAAGGTAATACACCCTCGATAAGTACCTCATACAACACCACTTCAAAAAAATCTAAACTATCCCTTTAACAACTGTCTGTGTGCCTGAACATTTGAGACAGTAACTGCAACATGGATATTTCTGCAGAGAGTGAAACAATACCATTTGTATCTTGGAAACAGAGAGAGCTGTCAGCAGCCTCTCAGTAAATGCAAATGATGGAAGTCTAGACTCAGGAGAAAAGTACCGGCCTCAAAAACGGCAGGCAGCGGGCAACACCAGAAGCACCAACCACAACAGATGAGACAAGTCACCGTAAGGCAAAACATGAAGCGTATTCTCTGCTCTGTGGTGAAGGAGGCACAAATATAATGCTACTGATTCAATCTTGGCCGTGCCCAAATCTGATTAAATGATGCTGAGCAACCGCTCCATCTGAGTTAAAGGGACAGTTCACCTCCAAATCAAAACTACATATTTTTTCTCTGGCCTGGTGTGCTATTCTTCAGATGTCTCTCTTCTCTTAAATATAGCAGAACTAAATGGCACGCCCGTGGTGCTCAAAATGCTGAAAATACATTTGAAAACCTCAACAACAACGTCTCTTTCTGGAAATCAGGACCCAGTTACTCGAGATAATCCACAGACCTTGATGTGAGCACTTTTGTTGTTAGTAACCATTTTCGTTTTGGTGAATTATGCCTGCCAAACCGTATCACTGCTAGCTCAGTGGTGCTAATATTTCAGCTCAGCCAAGGACAGCGCATTTAATGTTCACACTCTGCACTGTCACAAGCACGAGCTTCTCGTCCATGAATAGATGCATGCAGCCTTGCACGCAATGATATGGTTCCTACATGAAACTGCTGACACCAAGGCCTGTGGATTGGTTTGAATGATTTCTGGAGAGAGACGTTGCTGCTGAATTTTTTAAGTGTTTTTTTTTTTGGCGCTTTGAGTACCATAACTCCAGAACTATCTGGTCCAGTTAGATTCAAGAGAAGGTAGACATCTTCAAGTCCAATTCTCCAAAACTCTGCAACTTACACAAAAACAATCTAGATGGATAAATAGCACCACAGGCCAGAGGAACACAACACGTATGTTTGATTTTGGGGTGATCTGTCCCTCTAAAGTCACCTAAAATCATGCAGATGCTACTTCAATTCTGAATAAAAAAGATGAATAAAAGGTTGTTGACAGGACAACAACATGTCCTAAAACATTACAATATACTAGACACAGATCCATGTAACAGCCTAAATTTTACCCAGAGCACTGCTGGATGTTTAGACTTGCATATTCTCTTGGGTGACATTTCATTATGAAAGCAGTCATCATGAACACAATCTTTCACAGAAAACATCAAAAGCTCTTCACCGCAGCGGCAGCAACGGCTCATGATCAGACAACAAACACTGCAAAAAGATTAAAAAAGTATTAATATTGACTCAGTCATCATCACTGTAGGATGGAGGATTTTTGAAGAGCTCGACATTAAATTTCAGCGGTGTTTTCCATGTAGAACATATGCATTATGCATTTCAGTACACAGTATAATTCATGTTACGTTTTGATAACAGCTAATGAACTAAAATAATTATGTTTGTTCTTTGCCTTGAGCATCTCCCAACAAAAGCCACATCTTCTCTCTTATTATAAATTACCAAAATGTCTTATTAATTCCTCAGAAAGGCTTGAAAAGGTGTGAATACAAGTGATTACAAGTATGTGGTGGTTTCACAAAATATGTGAGGAGATTAAAAGCTTAAAAGAGCCTAATTGCTGTTACTGTGATTGTGACTTTTGTCTGTGCAGCAGCAGCAGGTATCTCTCTCTCAAATTCAAATTCAAATGGCTTCATTGTCTACTGCCAAAGAAAGTGTTTAGACATTCATTTGCTAATTATTCATTAGAAAATATAATATATGAATGCAAATAAACATACCACAGAAAAATAAACACAGGAACAGGGAGTGCTGCAGCTCACAGCTCTTTGGGTCCTCCCCTAGTAGAACTGGTCATTCTTCTTCATCTGATAGGTTAAGAAAACCTTTTAAATTATTAAAAAATGTACCTCTCTAAGATGCTTATGCTTTTCACATTTGGTGAGGAACTGTAGCTCTGTTTCAGGTGCAGTGACAGCAGTTATTTGCTCTGCAGGAACCCAGGTTTTCAATAGCAAGGCTGTGCTCCCTCAGTCTGTTCTTTTCTCAAGGTTCATTCCAGTTGTCGATCAGCAACATGCTCAAATAATCTGTTATGACATACTGTTTTATGTTGTGTGTAAAGATAGGTGGTGTAATTTTTTTTAACTGTTTTGTAATTTGATTTAACTTAACTTGATCCCTTAATTTTAATTAATTTATCTTGATGCCTCTCACCTTATCGTCTCTTCCTTGTCCTCTCTTTTCACTCAGGCCGTCCTGTGACCTCTCTCTTTCTCTCTCCGGCTCTCAGTGCCTCATTCCAGGAGTTCGGACCTGGATCTTCTTCCTGCAGGAGATTTAGCCTCTCCTCTTCTTTCTCTCTTCTTGTGCACCTTGTCCTTGCCCCTGTCCTTGCTCTGAATGGTATGCTTGAGTTTTGCTATTGTGAATCTATGCAGTCTGTCCTCCTGGATCCATATTCTTCATATATGTTTACAATTTTTCATGAATGTTTACAGTATATCTCTAATTTTGTCATCATCATTGTTCATACCATAAATTTATTACTATCTTAGTCTATTCTGCACACAAGTCTGCGTGACTGTCCTGGAAGAAGTGTCCCTTCCTCCATTTTTTCCCTGCAGGGTTCATACACTTTCACCAAAGTCAAACACTTTTCAAACACTTTCATAGGGAATCTTCAAGCTTTTCCAGGACTTTCCAGTTGTTTTAAATGACATATATTCTCAAAATGTATAAGCACTTTATCCAAAACCCGAGCAGTTTTCAAACCTTGAGAACATTACATTAAAATTAAAGTGTTTCAAGGAATTTTCAGCACCAGTAAGGGCTCAGTCCCTGTTAAAGGTTTTTCCTTATTCAAGTTAAGGGGGTGTAAAGATAGAAGGTGTCTAGCCAGACACCTCATTTTACTTAAGTGGAAGCACGCCACCCCCCTTCACACAATAGTTGGCTCAAGGAGATCCTAAATCACATCAAACTTGAAAAGATTAGATTTTCACTCGCAGACTCCAGTAAATCCTTTGACAAGACCTGGAAGCCTTTTATTGAGTATGTGAATAAGGCTACCATCCATCGAGATGACAACTAGATGCTACACTCCACACCCCCGCTCCATTTTTTCTTCTTTTTTTTTTCCACTGTCTGACTGATGAATGCACTTATTCTCCTTCAAACCTAATACCTTCTTTTGCCAGTGGGAGGAATTTGGGAATGTGGTTAGGAAGGGTTAATGTGGCCATGCAGGCAAATGTTTAATTTTCTAATATTCAGTGGCCATGCAATGTTGTGCCTTCAAAGTATCAAGTTGATTTAATATTGGCATAAAATTAACTATGAAATATATTCCCACCTTCCCATATGGTACTTTTCATCTATTTCTCTCTTGTTTATTTTATTTTCTATTAAACAAAGTTTTCTTTAACTCTCTGTAATGAATTCTTGAACAATAAGAAACTGAAAAATAAATTATAAATTGAAATCTTCTGTTCTGCATTGGAAATAAGACTTCTCTATGTAAAGATATTAAAAAAATCCTTCAGGTAAATTACAACGATGCTGTCTTTATGTTTCTTGATGAGCTCATCTTACTGCAGTTCACATTACTAGAAATATTACAATGTATTATAATAATACAATATTAAAATTAAGTGCTAATGTAAAAATGTACTTAGATCACAATTTAAAAAAAGCAGTACTCTGAATATTACTGTGTTACATTCAAGTTATGGCCACAATACTGGTGCAAAATCTATTTTTAAAAAAAGATTTGAGTAAAGGATAGAGGGTGTCATCAGCTGTACAGATTGCAGAGCCCCCTAAGGTAAATTTGTGATTTGGGATATTGGACTATATAAATAAAAATGACTTGAAAAATTAACTTGTTTATTCTCAGCTGTTGCTTGTTCAAAGTTTATATCCTAACAAAGCGTAAAGTCGATGACTACTGCAATTACTAAACACATTTATCAAAGAAAAGACAAGAGGAGAAAAGGTGCCAGAGGAAAAAGAATAGAAGGAAAATTATGAATGTATCCATGTAGATTCAGCTTGTAAGTCTCTGTAAGTCAGAGCTCTCTCATTCTCAGGGCAGGATTATAACAACCAAATCAGGCATAATGAATTTTTAGTGAAGACATGTCCACATTTTCTCCAAATTCGCTCTATATCCTCTGAGAAGGGAGGGCGGCTTGGATATCCACAGCCAGACTTAATGATTTCTTTTCTATGCAAATTGACCACAGATTATGGTAGAATTTAATAGGCTGAGTGCCTGCAAGTCCTTAAAGAGTCAAACTTTGGTCACGGAAACTTTAGTGTTCAGGATTTTGGAGGCTTTAATAACATCGAGCTGTAAGTGAGTGGAGTCAGCAGGAATGTGGGATGTATAGAGGTACAGCTTCTCATCTCGGTGCTGAAACTTGTATGAAAGAAACTGACTGGAGGCTTGTAAAGTCGTGGTAATAAGAGAAAAATCTGTCAAGATGCCGACAAATAGGAAAAGAATGGCAAGGAAGCTTGATCTCAAGCCAGTGTGTGACTTTCTGCCTCCAGCAGAGGGCAAACTAACTCCAGTAAGGGATGTTATCAAGAGTCAAAGTGACAATCCGAGAGCACTGACAAATGAGTGAATCCCAGCAGAAAGCAGCCACACATTCACATCTGACAAGACTGAAACACTAAATCATGATGAAATGAATTCAGCGAATCAGTGAGGCAAAATACGGAGATTTTTGCAGCCTTCCTGACAAGCAAGACACTGTTTCTTCCATCTAAAACAAAAAAGAAAATGTTTTAAAGAGTGGCCTCTGCATGTGGCACTATAGGTCTCATTCAACTTACAGAAATACCTATAAATAGCCTCACAAAGCTTGTGATCTGAGAGCATTTTTGGGATGAAATGCCCCCTAGAGGCAGACAGATTTAAATAAATATTTAAATATTTCACAGCTCCTCCTCAGACTCACACATGCAGGGAAAAACTGATTCATGCGTCAACATATTTTTGTCCCTTATTGAAACCGCAATCGATGCCGTCTGCCTGTGTAATTCAAGTTAACTTTGGATCTTTTATGTGAGTGTTGCTGGGAAATGGCATTATGGGAGTGCTACTGCGGGGGCATTACTTGGCAGACATGATGTTTTCTTCTTCTTTTTTCTTACCCCTACGGGTTGTTTTGTGATGTTTTTTCCTTGTGAGAACATAGAAACAGGAGCATTCAGCTAACCTAAGTAGGTAAAACACAATCTGGCAAATGCACAGAGCAAAAGTTGGTATCAAGTCAATGCTGCTGTGGAATAGAAATGATAACCAGATTCTTATCAGGACGACCTATTTGGCTGTAGATTGACACTGAATTTAGACCATGAACTTTGCAAACTAGAATCGTATCACACAATTTGGTCTTAACTTCCAAAAGGAAGAGGAAAAACTATCAGTGAGGAGACATTTTTGGTCAGGCTTTGGTTTGATACGAGCAGAAGGATTTACTGCAAACTAGTGGCTCTTAAAAGTAGTATCAATAGGATTTTTCCGAGGTGTTCATAAACGCACCAGAAAGATAACTTGATTGTTGAATCTCATTCCATTTGAGTTGGGAAAGCCTCATGAGCACAACAAAATAATGACAAAGCAGAGTCTCCACAGATACAGACATCATCACACACTTCCAGTGGATTATAAATGATAATTACAAGGGATTATGTTGCATATCTTGCCTTTAATTTCAAAACACAAGTGGAAAACTACCAGTGATGAGACTTTTTGGGAGAGACTTTGGCTTGATACCAGCAGAGAGTTTTGTTGCAAAATAGTGGAACTTATTGCCTGATCATACACTTAAAAGACAGAATAAGTAAGATTTGCCGGAGATGTTCGTAAACGCACCAGAAACATGGTTGTTGAGTTTCATTCCTTTGAGTCAAATGCAGACATTTTGGTTTGGCAAAGCGTCCAAAGCACATCAAAAGCATATGAAAATAAGGAAATACAGGCAGAGGGCAGAGTGTCTGCAGATTCAGACACCTCCACACACTTTTACTGGCTCATTAGTGATGACTGAAAGAAAAAATATTGCATACTATGCCTTTAAATACTGAATATGAGGCTGAAGTGGCATTTAAACACATTTGTGCCTCCAGAAACAGAAAGGGAAACTCAAAAAGTAGACTACCCAAAGTTTAAAATCGAGATAAAATACCCAAAAGACAGCAGCAACACCTCAACATCTCATCAACATGTAACACGACTCCGATCGTCTTCTTTTTCAGCCCACAGGAAAGGAAATAACATCGTCTCTTTGCGCATCAGTGCGCCCAGAAGTACTTCAACAGCAACGCTGTGCCAGTTGGCGAAGGTGGATTTTTAAGCCTAATGGCGAGGAAAGAAATGCCGGAAAGAAGTGGAAAGAGGAGGCTTAAAACATAAATTATCCTACCTTATCTCCCTTGGCGGATCCCCTGCGGTAGTTTCCTGCACCTGCTGATGAGTTCATGGTCCCATATACAGTAGCAGAGAGTCTGCAACAAACAAATATTCACCTGAAGCCGACTGAACAATCAACTTTCACCGCTCTCTCTGTGCTGAGCTCGACGTGAGCCTGAGATGAAACACCACCCACCTGTAGTAACGCTATCTAAACGTGTTGTCCAATGGTAAATCAAAGCGCTATAGGAGCAGCAGCCTCTCCGTATGCGGGCTGCACACTGTGCGCTTTGTGCCTGCGCGCCGCCAGATGATGAGCAGAAACTTTCTCGTCAATACGATTTCCAGTCGGCGAGTGAAGTTTCTTTTATAGTTTTGTGCAGAGGTGTTGCTTATAACGAGCTGCCAGTTTGCTGTTGCGAATTAGAAACGTGTTCGCAAAGGAAAAAGTGGGAAAGTGCGGCTTTATCAGCAGATTGCATACGCGTCTCCGTTCCCAGGAGTGAGCAGCCACTGCAATCCTTTAAGTGTCCACGTTTAACTGTGCAGTTTGAATCCACTTAGTTGAATAGGACTCTGTATTCTGCGCCTTTTTGAGACGTTCACGCCCCATCTAGTGTGTCAGAACATATTAAGGATGGGTTTTTGACAAGTTAAGAGCGCCTTTGTGCATTATCGGTTCAGACCGATAGCTCCTGCCTAATCTGGAGAGGTTTATATTTCTGCTTTCATAGCTGGTTTATGATTTGTTTGTGTCTCTAAACCTGTAAGGAGCCGGACAACAGGATATAACCTTGCGCGTCTTTTGCCCTCCGCCGCGCTTCAGGGCAGAAACTTCCGCAATTAGACGCTTTTAGCGGTGGGTGGTGATCAAAGACGAAACTGTGTCACCCCCTGGCCCCTCAGCGGTTAATTTTTTTTTTCCATAGTCCTAATGAGGTAGGGATGCAAAAGAGTTCATTACAGAGAGTAAAGTGTGAATTTAGTGAAACCACAGGGAGCAAAGTGGCGACACACTCTGCAAATACTAATGATCCGGGGCTGGGGAGTTTCTCCAACTTCAGCTGCAGCTAATTAGAGGGAACAAAGGACAGAGTTTTCTTTTGTTAACAAGAACAATATGATTGATATTTAGTTAAGGATATCTGTGTAAATCCTAGAGGGGGAAGCATATGTTTTTCCCACTTTTGTCTCCTCTTTTCTTCTGCAGACTTGTGTGATGTTGAATCAGAAATAACACAGAGGTACATGAGTGATTGTTGATGGTGGCCAGTGAAGACAACCTTGATACTGCTCTCAGCGGAGAGTTTGAGGAGGTGTTGAGAGAGAAATAAAGTGCTGTAACCCCCAATTTTCTTTCTTTCTTGCTGATATTTTTGCCGCATTGCACTGGTGTGGAACCATAAATAATTGAACAGTAGAAATGTAGTAAATAATACCCAAAGACACACAGTTTAGGTATGACAATTCCCCATTGGGCTGTGTTGGCGAAACAGTAACAAGGCAACACAAAACGCACTCATATCTACTTCCCTTTAAGGCAGTTAATAAAGAAAGCAACAACAGACCAAAAGAACAATTTGTGCTCTTTGTTGGACAATTATAGTGAGGAGACAGTGGTAAGTTCCAAGTCCTAATTGCAAATTCATTTAAATTCACATTTTGTGTGAAAGTTATGGAAGCCCATTTCCGCCGACATGAGGGGAAAAGAACATCCTCTAAATCATTATAATGACAAACTTTCTCAAGCTAATGGGTCAAAATAATTAGTTAGTATCTCAAAATAATGAGAAACATTCTCAAAAATAGATGGGTGCACTAAATAGAGTGCAGAACCCTGCAGGGCAAAAGATGGTGAAGCACCTACTGCAATGCCACCACAACTGCAAGATTCAACCAGCATAGATTTGTATCAACATGATCTCTACATATGCTGTCCTGAGCTGAAACAAGATTTAAAACTGAAGCAGCTGTTGATCTCTTGCACCCGCTATTGGCCTGTTAAAGAGAGTGAGAAGTCAGCTGTCTATGGTTGTATAAATCAGAGCAGTCAAAAACAAGAATTACTGCCTCGCAACTGTGTCTCCACCAACCAGTCAAGTTACAGCTTGCATCCACATCTGTCCAGACTCATATAATGTATACAGTGAAGACTTTGAAGGAATTTAATATGAAACTCATCACTATATTGACATGTAACTTTGTAGGAATTTATGAGAAGGTATGAAGTGTTTTGGCCAAATGGGAGTAATCACTATATATGTATGATTCCAGTGAATAATTTCCAGTGAGAAACATGGCATCTTCACTTAGAGACTATTTTTTACAGAGGAGAGCAGAGGAACATTATTATGTCACGGTGAAGCTGACCTTTTAGATACAAAATGGCATCACCTCATCATTTTATCTTATTAGATATCCGTGTGAAATGTTAATTAGCAGATGCAGTTAATGCCAAAAATGTGTTTGATGAGGTCACAGTGATCTTGACCGTTGATCTATGACCACCAAAATCTAATCAGCCCATCCTTGAGTTCAAGTGGTCATTTGTGTCAGGGATGAAGAAATTCTCTCAAGGCTCAAGTTCTTAAAGTACTGCATTCACAAGAATGAGACAACATGTAAACATACTGCCCATGGCCACAGCTGTTGTCGGCATAGAGCCACATAAAAGGTTTTCAAAAATTCTGAATCACAGAGGTTCTTCAGCATACAGTCATGAATGTTCACAAAAACATGGGCTGCTTGCTTCAGTGGTATTTAAGATTAGCTGCGGACAAGCTTCAGGTCTGTTGATCACTCACACACACTCATTCACACACTCAGGCACATATACAAGCAATCACGCAATCTTCTCCAGGTGTCATCAATTAGCAATTCATTATTTTGAGATGCTAAGTTATTATCTCTGAGACATTAACTAATTATTTTCATACACTATTATTTTGAGATAGTGAGACACTCTTTTGAAATATAAGTCTTTGTTTTCAAAAGGTTTCTCAATATTTTAAGATACAAAGTCGTTATTTTGAGAAAGTTTCTCTTTGTAGTGACTTACAGTGACTTTATTCCATCACATCAGCAGAAATGGGCTTCCATATAAAATTACTCAAAATGTCCTGTATGGTGATGTTTCGCTCCAACGTGAAAACTATGCCACTTTGATATTTGTCGCTGGTGCGTCGCCTTCAGGTGGAGCTGCCTTTCTCTCATTTTATAACTTCAAAAAGGGCATTTTATAATGGTTTTGCAACATACTTTTGTGTATTCCAGAAAAGCAATCATGCATGAGACAGGAGAAAGTATGTAAGTAGTAAAAGTGCATGAGTGTGCGACAGAGGGCCGAGCAGCATGGAGGCATCCTCCATCACAAAGCCATCATTTACAGATCAGCACCATGGACAGCAGCCAGGCAGCTCTGTGGTGGTGTTAATGGAAGAACAGGCAAGGGGCTCTAAAGCCACAGGAGACCAATTACAGTTGTTATACTGTTGTGGGAATGCTCAAGTGGAGTAAAGGTTTTAGCTCAGGAACTGAGTTACACTGAACCCAAATAAATTGGAAGTCGGCCAGATGAAATGGAGTGGGGGAGGATGAATGAGGCAAATCTGCATAACAAATATGATGCTCCTCTCCTTTTTGTCTTTCTCGGTCTGTGTTTAATAATGACCCAGCTTTGTAGTTTCATCACAACAGACAGACAACCTACAATATAAATGGGGCACAGAAGACAGCTTTAAGTGGACCTTCACCAAAGTCTGGCATCACTTTAGTAATCTACAGTTGTGGTAAATAATTTAGAAACATAAAATGTTCAAAAACTAGACTTATGATCCAAGGTTGGTGCAAAAGGTAATCAAGAATTAAATGATTCTCTTTCTGCTTGATAATTGGCTGTTTCCAAATCCTGTCCCTTTTTGCAGAACTTCAGTCAACCTTTTCTTTTCCTGTTTCATGTACTTAGATATCCTATGTCCTACAGCCTTGTCTATGTTGAAAAGAAAACCAAATTTTGAAAATGGTTAAAAGGTGTTGCTTAAGGACCTGCAAAAGTGACATATAGCCACATCTTAAGCTAGCTAATTATAGCAAAACACTGGCAAACCAGCTAACTAATGATTAGTTAGCTAGCTACTTAGCCACCATTTTGCTATCAAATGTAACTAGCTGACTAATTACTCCTAGATTAACCAGGCAGGGGCAGCTCAGTGAATGGAAATGAAAAAAATATTGCATTTGGTATTACATTATTTATTATATGGGGATCACAAAGAATGTGATTTTGTTGAAGAGACAGAGCTAACTAAAAACAGATTAGCTAGGTAGTTATGTAGTGTTTTTGCTAACATTAGCTATCAGGTGTAACTAGCTAATTCACGTTTGATGTAGATTAGCAAGGTTGAGAAATTGCTATTGACTTCCCACTTTTCCCACTCTCATGCCTAGCTTCAGGTTTTCAAGGTGTGAGTCTGTGGGCTGCCCCTTCAGACAAAGCTCCCACCCTCCAGTGTCCATCTTTGTTTATGTCAGTGCTCTGAAATGTATCATCAACCAAATCATACACATTTAGGCTAATCTATGTGATCTATATGTCCTTTTTGAATTTTAGCTAGCTTGTCACATCTGATAGCTAACCTAATGTTAGCAAAATGTTAGCTAAGTAGCTGGGTAATCTACATTAATTCTACTTAGCTAGTTAGCTAGTGTTATGCTAATATTAGGTGCCTTATGGTGTGACTATGTATATATGTGCGTATGTGCGTGTGTGTGTGAGAGAGAGATGAGCCTAACACACGTATCTTAGTAACAGGAAAGTAGAAAGTTGTCTGTGGTTCCTCTGGGTTCAGGGATTAGGAAGAATCAATTATGAACTCGCAAAAATCACAAATCAAACCATTTCTGCACTGGTTCATTGTTTGTTGTTTATTTCCATACTTTCTCTGGAAAAGGGCAGATGTGTGTTGACAAAAATGGTGAAGACTCACCTTATCCTGTGCCCTCTGTTTCTTGTGCCATTATGTCAGCTGAATTATTATCTGTACTGAATTACATCTTTACAGCAAGAAATCAGCTGACCATTACAAAGTATCAGGGTTCACAAGATCCTGTTATCAATAAAGCATTTCCTCTCAGATGGTATGTGAGAGCGCTGCAAGCCCTGTGCTGCATTTTCAGATCTTGTTTCAGTCCCTGTGGTCTATAAGCACTTTATTTAGATGAAGCTAAATATGCTACAGACATGAAAAAATACAGATATACAGCATGGCTGGATATAGGTCAGCCTTTTATATATATGCAGCGGCAATTGCTTTTTATATCTGCTCACAAAATTAAATAAAAAATCTTTGACTTGATTTAACGAGATTTCGCCTTTGGAGGAAGCATCCAAAGTTCTATCGTGTTTTAATACTGACGAGGCAAGAACCCAAAATGTCTGCTAAAATAAGTTTATTTCAAAATGGGCTTCAAAGATTTGCATATGACTTATTTATTCCATCACCACCTCTGAAACAGCAATCTAGACGCCGAATAAATCATAGACTTCTTGCTGGAAATCCAATTTTTCTCCCAGTTGGCCTTCCCCTTTCCACATTAGAATATCACAAAGTTGACCACATGGGCTGTGGAGCGATAAATAAATCTCTGTTCTGAGCGCCACTGATTTAATGGACCTGAGGATCTCAGGGGTTGGAAGTGTACGTTTTGAGGAACTCTGGCGGCACGTGGAAAGTCAAGCCCTGTAGTGATAATGACCTGAATGTCCAGGGGATGCAGCACTATCAGCTTAAAAACCTCCTCCACTTAATGATGTGTGGGCTGCTGACGGGGTAACATGAGGTTGGTGTGACATAAGAGTGAATACAGACAGTAGCAGCAATACCCCAGCCCTTGACATTCATTTTCACTCCTCTACTTTGCCTGGAACTACTTAACACAGTTGCCTGTAGGAATACGGGTCATATGACGCCTCTAAAATACATTTGTAGTGCCTGGCTTGGTGAGGAGCACTTTAGAGGGCGAGCCACTTTCCAAAAACCTATTTGTAACAGAGACGAGGAACAAGTACAAAGCAAAAAGAGCTGTTTGAACTGTTCAAGTTCAAATATGCTTTATTTTAAGCAACAGACCAATAAGAAACAAGAATATACATAAAATACATCAAAGGATGATAAAGGTGTTATTCAATATTTTTGTTACAGTCAGCAAACCTCATGAGTGTCCAGGGGAAGCAGCACTATCAGCATGCCTCTAAGCCAAAAGCCCATTTTTTTCCCCACTGAAGGCATAAATATATAAAAATGGCTCTCAAATATATTATTTATTTATTTATTTTAAAGGCGAGGTAGAATAATTTTCCAAAACAGCTGGGTTTCAGTTTTTAAAGTGCACTCAAACAAGAGAAAAGTGTGCATTTGTTGGGAACTATTTAAGAACCTGATGCTAGCAAAAGATTGACTCAAATGTATTAGATATAACATATATGAAAAGCTTGATGTAACATATATAAAATGTTATATGAAACAAGTTTGAGTTGTTTATGGAATTCAGTGACAATAAGAAACATATAGAATATCATCAGATTTAACCTTTAAACAAATGTTGATTAAAAGAACAACAGAACAAATAACAGAAGCGACAGGTGTACGGAAACAGTAGTATGTTTTGTCATTCATGTTTGGTCAGGTTTAGACGTGCAAATTACTTGGTTAGGTTATGTATTTTACAAATACAAGTGGTAACATAACATAAGTTGAAATTTCAATTTTCCAGTCGCCCCAACCAGCTGTTTTGTCTGACTAACTTTCTTGCTCTTTGTACACCACCACCTGACTTCCTCCTTTGCTCCTGTCATAATCACTATAACCACTAGAGGTCAGCACCTAACGATAAACGTCAATATGGGCTGTAATAAGCTGCTGGTAAAGATAACCTATATGCCTTCTGGTGAGGATGGGCTGGAATAGTTGTATATTTTCCAAAATATGTATAGTTAGCTTTGTGCAGAGAGTTAAATGAGAAGATTTATGCCACTTTCATGTCTGCAAGTATGAAACTACCTCTAGCGGATCGTTTATTTTTAGTTTAGCAAAATACTTGAAACTGAGGGAAACAGCTAGCCTGACTCTGTCTAAAAGCATTTTAAAAATCCACTTACCAGCACCTACAAAGCTCATTAATTAAAATATAATGTCCTGTGTCTGTACACCATACTGTAAAAGCAAAAAGTTGTAGTTTTATGACCTGCACCAGACTATTTCTTGGGAGGGAGCAATGACTAACTCATCACTATGAGGTTGAAGGCTACCAGGACTCTTGGATGTTCCTGCTCCTGGCCAAGAAAATATCCAACTATTCCTATAATGAATGACAAAATAAGTAATTGGCAAAATGCATTCCCTAACCCCTTACCCTTGTCTTGAAATAACCAGAGTCGCTGCCTACTGGTTGTTGTCTGGGTTTCTGAATGTACGGTAGTTGTTTGAACGATGGAGAGTACAGCTACTAACAAACCTACATTTCTTACATTTTCCTGACAAGGACATGTTTTACTAGAAAAAATGCTGTCCTTCTATTCTCGTCAGAGATTTGATTGTTCCTCCACAGTCTGTAATTGTTTCCAATTTTAGCAATGAAAGGTTTGATTATATTGCAAAACATTTAGAGACTGACTTGTCCGTCCGCCCTAACCCCACCTGTTACCCTGAAGCGAATTCTATTCTTAACCCTTAAACCAAGTCTTGATCCTCAAACAGTCCATTGAAGACACAAGTAACAGCCAAAATGTCCTCACTTTGCAACGTTGTCCTTACTCCCAAGGTCCGAACCACTGTGTTCCTCACAAAGACTGACATACAAGAATGCACATAAACACAAACGCACAGACACTTGCAGTGACCCACAGCACTGCATCAGCTTTCAGGGCCAGGTCTCAGACTTCCAGCCACTTTATCTCACGTTGTGGTCAAGAGCGACTTCCTGTCAGATAAGCTTTCAGCCGTACAGGTTTACACAGCTCCTGTTTACCACTTCACTGACAGCCATACAGTAATTACACCTGACCCCAAGTGGGCTACATCCTCAAAAAATACATAGAAAAACTGTGTTCAGACTGCATGCGGGCTTTTGGAGTTGTCAGTCCACACATCCTGTATATTTGTATATTAAATTTAAATTGTGCATCTTCAAGTTTCTCTGGCGCCTGGCAGATATAGTGAAACCTCTTCTCCTCTTCCCTGAGCCATTTGTTGCAGAGTCGAAAGGAAGATGAGCTGTTGGGAGATTCAAGTGTGACTAAAATGACTTCTTGTCTGTATTAGAAACAGTTTAGAGTGAGAAAAGCTCACAAAAACAACTCGCATGAACGAATGTGTTTTGCAATGCGGAACCTGTGTCACTGTGGGATATTAGCGATGCTCAATTGCATGCAGTATGGCCATTTGTTGTGAGGCACAGTCACATTTGTTTATACGATTTTCTCAGAGCTTTCATGTGTGCCCTGCATAGTAAACATTCATCACATGGCGTGTAAAATGACAATCTTACACCGGCATGAGGAATTCCCAACCCAGAGTCAGTGTTGTGGCTGTATTACAGGAATAAATCACGCCATTAGTGGCTATGCCATTTCACAACGCCACAAGGAATATGTTGGCCCAGATTAATCTTCAAAATGAGCCAACAATTCAATAACCTCCATGGTCTATGTGCAAACTGTCATATTTTATTAGAGAATTTGTCAACACGAAGATGAGAGGAGACATGTAGTACACAAAATAAGCCTGCAAGAGATTTGATTTGGACAGATTTGAGTGGGCTCACAACATTGTGTTTTGTTCTGAAGAGCTAAGCAAACAACGTTACGTGTGTGCACTCTGAGTAAGTGGCTGTCATGTGAGGTACATGCAGCAGCAAGGATAAATCTCTCCATTTTTCTCATCCGGGCTGCGTTTTCGGTAATTTTCTGTTGCTACACTGCTTCTGAAATGCTCTAGAAGTGAAGAGGTCAAGATGCTCAATCTGCACTCCAATCAGATTCGAGCAGAGAGGATACGACCACTCAGACACTGTTGCTACGTCACATTATACAGGGGACACCCACCTCCATGCATCACCTTGGCAGCACATTAAGCCTTATGCGCTTTATGAAGAGGGATTATAAAGGGAAAAGTGAGCCAAATATCTCACGTTGACAGAAATACTTTGCACACACAAAGGTCTACATATTCCGGCTCAAAAACAATTACTCATCATCAAAGCCTTTTGTCTCTGCATGCTTTGTTGTTTTGACAAAGAGAGGAGGACCATTCATCACTATGAATGGAGGGAGACATTGTGAATTTTCACTGTACTGTACTTCAGCATATTCAGCAGCCACCGTCAGCCCTGCTGCTGGATCTTTGGCTGTGAGACGATGGTGATTTGTGGTTTATGATTTATGATTCTTTGGTCATGGAAAACAAACCTGTCCTGCATGTGTAAATATTTCACTGTAAAAAAAAAAAAAAAGTTGCTGTTCCATAACACTGTTTACCGGGGTAGCTACAAAGGTCAGCAGCCCTGCACCACTTTTTACTTCTGTTATAATACATTAGCCACGCTCACACTGGTGGTTGGGACCCCCAGAAGGGACTCCAAGATAAATCTAAGGGGTCTGGATATGTTTACTACAAAAGAAAGGAGAGAAAACATATTCCTCACTACACAAGACCGTGCTTATTTTCTCAGACTTTCCTCTAATCTCTGCTTTGTCTCCTGTGATTGTTGGATCATTTTTACTCCTTCGGGAACTCGCAGTGTTTAAATTTGGGAACCCCCCCACACACAGCGAGCTGCAAACCACTGTGAACAGTGTGAACACAAGAACATCAAAATTGAAATACAACTCATCTTCAGCAGGCTCCACCACGCTGCAGTCACCAAAGGTTTTAGTTTATCTTGTGCTCATCAGGGGAGTGTTTCAAGCAGCTTCCACTTTCCTCATATGACCTATACCTCACCATAGATATCAAGTATACAATGAGTGTCCAGTAAGATTTCAGGGAGGTGTTTAGGGGGGAAAATTCCCTTCTCGAGTGCAAAGATCACCCTCATTAGTCAGAGTTTGAACTGTCACCCTTTGGTCATTATTTTAAGTTGCCTGTTATGAGGATCAAGAGATACAAGCCTCATTTGTCCCTGCTGCCATTCAAAAGTTAAAGTTAAGTTATTTGCACAGATTGCTTAAAAGGTCTGCTCGTATTTTGACCTGGACGTCAGGTCAAAGTGTAAACTGTCTTGTTGTTTGCGGGTTGTCCACCAGTGTTTAAAGAGACTTTGTATTTTAAAATTTGAACAAAACAATATTGTCACAAAAAATAATATAATCATCTGTTCAGAATATTCTCTAAAAATACATTCTGTCATTTTAAACCATCAATGCATACAAATTAATTTTTTAAAAAATTATTATTTTGTATAATAAGCACCAAATTCTGCTTTCAGACATTACTCACTTCCATCAGCTTCCTCACCTCTCATTTCTGACTAATTAGGGATGATCCTCACTATTTTCAAAGTCAGTCTGTAGCTGACCCTAACACATCCAAACCTCAAAGTCCCCATGAAATCAAAAAATCAACGTCTAGGCCTAAGTCTTCATGGTATTTTTGAGTTTCAATTTTGAGTCTTTAGCTGGAAAACCCTTTAAAAATGTTAACGACTCATTCTGCATTCTGGTGCGTTTACTAATTTAGCATCCAATGAAACACTAGATTTTCACGACACCACTAGCAGCTAGTATTTCTTGGGACCATGGCCTCATTAACAACTGTACAAACATAGAACTTGAAATCAGTGAATAAAACTTTATTCACTGATTTTGGTGAAACTGAATCATATTTAGCATAATCATATGATTAGCTAGCGGTTCTATTAGCTGACTCAGTCCCAGGTTGTCAGGAGCCAAAACCCAGCTAGAAAACCACCTTGGTCCTGTATTCCCTGTTGCCAAACTGGCCTCTGTCAGTCTCAGAGGCTCACTGGGTGCTTGAATTTGCTTGTATAGCCCAATATCACAAGTCACAATCTGCCTCAAGGGGCTTTACAATTTGTGAGTTGACATCCCCTGTCCTGTGGACCCTTGATAGACTAAACAAAAAATCCCCTCAAAAAACTTTTAACAGGCAAAAAATACAGTATTTGAAGACAGAGTAAATGCCAACCAAAATCTGCAACCCTCCCTAGCTTTGTGCACTTTTCTAGCTGTTTCAAGGGAACAAAATTTCCAATCATTCTAATGTTCTTTGAGACCAAATATAATTTAGGAGACTCTACAAATATGTCTAGAAGTCTAATTTCTCATTTAATCCTCTACAGTTTCGAGTAAAATGCCTCTCTTTCTTTGACAAACATTCCTCTGGATCATATAATGTTCTAATAGAACAATTAAAGTAATCATTCGTTAAACTTGTTGCAGCTGATAGACCTACAGTATGTGACGGTGGTTGCAAACAGACATAGCTTCATTTTAAGGTGTCACGAGCCAAAAAAGTGTGTAAATGCTGTTCAAATGTATATTGTTCAAACATAAAATGATATCTGGCTGAACAAAGATGTTTCACCTGAATCAGTTGACTGGTGTTTTGCATTACGCCTGAGCCACAGACTGTTTACTCCCGACACTGTTCATGCACTATTTTTGGCCTGATAACCACTCTATTTGACTGAGGATTAGAGGAGCCCTTTATTGTTTTATGTCTGCGATTATATTTAACATTTCAAAGAGCCAGCGATCTGCCAAACTACAGTTGTTTTTTTTTTGCCTTTCCTGCTGCTTCCAAACAAAATGCAGAACGACTGCAGGAGAATCTGAGAGGCCCTGTCTCTTTCTCTCTGTCTGTCCGCATTTTACAGCTGCCCACACAGGTACTAAAGGGTCTTCATTTGTTTATTATATCTCATTCATCACAAAATGGCACAAAACTCAATAAAAAAAAACAGAACAGAAAACAAACATATTACTTTTTATTTGTTGGCTCAGACAGTCCACAACAGTTGGAAAAACCTTTGTCAGGTTGGTGTGCGACGTCTGCAGTCTCATCGCCTTCCTCATCAAACTTTGAAGTGATCCCTTGGTAGCCAGCAAAGAGAATTCTGTCAATTCCCTAATGGACCTGGACACCATGACTTATTCAGCAGCCTCACATTCAGCCCAGCACCTGAATTTGGGATAGTTTTCACCCATTTCATGTTGGTTCACTGCATCTTTCCCCAGACTGTCAAACACCCTGTTCTAAAATACATAACACGAAGGTCTGCTCTGTGCTCCTCTGGCTGTTTTTTTTTTTTTTTTTTTTTTTTTGGGAAGAGTTGTGCAAACACCCACACTGACCTTAGACAGCTTGTGAATGATCTTATAATTAGTCTCTTTGATAACTTCTGTGTTCTGCAAAGATGCATGAAGCTTTTAATTTTCAACCAAACAGACAGAAACTGATTTATGATTTATATTTTGTATGGTTAGTAGCAACGGTAAAGCAGCGTCTATTCCTTTTCATGAGTATTTCTGAGCTGGGCTGCTGACCTCAGCACCTTCCTCCTCCTTACCATCTTTGAAAAGTAGCTTTGGTTAACTCCACTAAAATAACAGTGATGCATAGGAATATTGCAGAAAAGTTGGCTGGGAATTCATGCATGAATTAGAATCGTGTTTTCAATGCTTGAGTAACCTAAATACTACCTGCAAACTCCATTTCTATGAGTACACGCTTAATTATTGACAGATGGATGCCTCTCTCTCTCTTGCCCAGCTGAGAGATTTAGGACAGGCATCAATTGGTTCAAGAAACTGCCCTATTTTGAAAGGTGGCCTGTTCCCCTTGGAAAGAATCCATCTGGACCCTTACATCAGACTATAAAAGAGAGGCAGACTTAACACGATGTAGACTGATGGAAACATAATTTAATACTCATGATAGTCCTACAACTGTCAACCCGTCAGTGTCAGTGAAAGGAACTTGTCAGGGCTGATTAGTGTGCTTTGACCCACCGTCAAACAGGATCAGGGACATCTGTAACCAGACTGCACAACATTATCAAAACTTAATGAAACTCCCTCAAAATTTATGCTGTACATCATTTTCCTACCTCACAAACAAGTGTTAACAACCTGCAGGAAGAACGGTGAGTGATGCCAGCGACGCCTGGGGGCCTGCGTTCAACCAAAATCTTTCTCTGATTGGCACAAATTCAGTAATTAGAGAAACTTCTCTCTGTTATTGCTGTAGAGAAAAGTTCAAAAGAGTCTACAGCCATACTTGTGGCTTTGCAAAGCTATACATAGAGGGAAAATGTGGCACTTTTCATGTGGACATAAATGTAGAGCAATAAAGTATTCACTGCATGCTATACTGACTAAGAAACCTGGGTTCTCCTGCTGTAAAATCTGCTCTTCTTCCTGCATTCAGTGATGTCACAGTGATGTCATGAGCGTCAAGGAATAACTACAGCCTATTTCAGCATAGATTCCACCTCTGGGGTATCCAGGGGCGTGCCAGATAAATATTTTGATCAACTAATGTTATGTTTTGGCCAACAAAGTAATAGCTATAGGCTAGGATGGTGATACACTGATGCATGATGATACATGATGTTAATTTTCTAACTTAAGGTCCTATGTAGAGTAAAATAGACAATAAAGCAGGGTATGCTTTAAGGCAGGACATGATTGAGTCAGTCTTACTGAATCCATACAGTGCAACACACAGGGTTCATGAAATTCAGTGTTGGCGAAATGTGTATCAATATTCTGTTAATAAATTACAGATTTCTTGCCCAAGATCTTTTTCAGAAATATGTTTTAGTGTTCTGTTCAGTTGTAATCCAAGAAAGATCAGACAGGCCGACATTATTACATTATTTCCTATGAAAACAAGGTGGCAACTGTTGTAACAGCAAACTCAAAGCTTCAAAACAGTAGTCCAACTAATGGGTGATGTCACTGGTGGCTCTGTCCACAAATGATTTTATTGTCTATGGTCAATATAGCACACACATAGGACTTCATTGATTCAACTGACCATGTTTACCATCAATACGGAATGAACATCTACATAAAACGTGCCGATTTTTTTCCTTTAAGGGCAGTGTTGCTTTGAGCTAAGTGCTAACATTATCATGAAGGCAACACTGACATGATGGTTTTTAGCAAGTGTAAAGTTCAATGTATTCACTGCCATAGGTTAGCAAGTAAGCTTCACTACACTGGAGCTACCCACCAGAGAAATGCAGCAAGCTAAGCTACAATAAAATGACAAAAGTAGCTTAACTACATCAAAGCTATTTTTTTTAAGTAAAAAAATCAAGTAAAAAAATAAAGTATCTATGTATCTGTCTGTGTTTAGTAGTATATTCATTACCCCCTTTTGTACTAGGAGCCATCTACACAAATACCAAATTATTTATTTAAACTGACCACAACAATTTGGTTTTGTAGACAAGTTTGTAAAAAAAAAAAACTGCATGAGTAATATTTAACATAACCCAAAGTTATACTTTTCAACTTCTCCTGTCTTCTCATTTTTCCTACCTATTCCTGCCTAAATTCCCCTCAGACACACACACACACACACACACACACACACACACACACACACACACACACACACACTTTTACTCTTTTTGCTGCCAAAGGACATGTTGCTAGCTTGTGCCATGTTAGCTGCTGGTGTTTGCTGACTGAGTTGTGATGATTAGCGTAGCAAGCGATTGTTGTGTTAACTTCGGGAAATACCTGAATGTGTGTCCTTAAATTTCTGTTGGACGTCTTGGATATTGACAGGAACTTCCTTTTGGGGTTCCACAGTAAACACCGGAATGTGTAACTGTTCTGTGAGGACTCGATAAGTAACATGAACTTGTTAAGGTTTGGCCACGGAGATTCACGACACGTACACGTCTCTGCCCCCTCCTCTGTCTCGTGCTGCGCGCGGTCCATCGTGCCCCGCTGCGACAATTAGCGACCATCTTTTTCTACACAGTCTATGGCGGCCATCAGCAGGAGGGCAGGTACGTGACGTCACATGGAAGAGACGCATTTAAGGTTTAGAAATACGTGGGGAAATGTAGCTTCTGTGGACCGCGTTATTTGAAGAAAACAGTGATGTTACGGCCACGTTACTGAGAAATGTAGTTAAACTAGTAACGCCGCTACTGCCGAACACCGAGTACAGACACCTGAAGACTCTTCTCTTAACTACTGTAACACAGTATTTGTACTCTGTTACTTAACGCCTCTGCTCATTTTCAGTAAACACGCAGTACAGCTGAGGCTGAATGGAATATCTCTAGTTTTGCAGGTATTTGGTTATAAACCAAAGTATTGAATAAATACAAAAAATGAGAGATCACCTACGTTATTACAATTCATCCTGAGAGGAACATGGATGTCTTTACTAAATTTCATGACAGTCTACCCAGCATTTTTATTTAACTTTAAATAAAAAATGTCACTCTATGGCCCTAGATGAAACATTATGGATAATTCATTGGGGGACCATGGATGTCCGACCAAAGTAAGTAGTTTTAAGTAAGTAGCAATCCATCCAGTAGTTGCTGAGATATTTCAGTCTGGACCAAAGTGGTAACAGACAGACGGGCAGACAGACATTGCCATCCCAAGAGCCATGTTGTTAGCATGGCTAAAAAGCTGGAATGAATACAAACCTGGATTGCTTCTGCTTGCCATGGCATGCTGTTCCCCATCCCCAGCCTCCAAGGTGCTGTTACACGGTGAACATCTATAACATACGAGACTTTGCATGGCTTTAGAATCATTTTATTTTTTTATATCATTTATCTGACTGCAATATGAACAGCTATATTGACTACATAATTTAACTTGGCTGCATGCACTTAGTTAATCTTGGCTGGGGTCTGTTCTGGTCTATTTTATTACTTGAAATATTCACAGAGGTCATTACAATCTCAGGTCCAAACGTTCTTCTTTCAAAGACACTAAAGGAAAACCACTTAATCAAACAACAGAATGAAACCAAAGCTGTGTGGACAATTGCAAATTATTCAAATGTAAAAGGCCATCTTAATAACAGTGTGGCTACAGCTCTCAGCAGAGGCATGGTGAACCACTGAAACACACAGAATTTAATTGGCTCTACTGAGGTCTGTGTTAGCCCTGTGGTAGACTGGCAACCTGCCCAGGATGTACCCCCTCTCTCGCCCAATGTGAGCTGGGAGAGCGTCCATAAGCAGATGGGTGGATGGATACTGAGATCTTCCTGTTTGACTGCTTGTCCTTCCCATAAAATACCGACCAACAGCATTTCCATATTCTCTATACACATTACCTAAATCAGAATACAGAAAGGAATGGCCGTACATACAGTTTTATGCTGCACTTCTCACGGATATATAATAATCTCAACAAAAATATAAATGTAACGCTTTCATTTTTGCTCCCATTCATCATGAGATGAAGTAAAAAACCTCAGACTTCTTCTGTGCATGCAGATGGTTTATTTCTCTCAAATTCTGTTCATAAATTTGTCAGAATCCATGTTAGTGAGCACCTCTCCATCGCCAAAATACCCCATCCACCTGACAGGTGTGGCATGTGGTGATGCTGATTAAACAGCATGATTATTGCACAGGTGCGCCTCAGACTGGTCACAATGAAAGGCCACTTTAAAAAGTTTTATCTTGACAAAAACAGAAAAGACAGACATGTATTCGTTTTTAGAGTGAGAAGGGATTCTAGTTTCTTCTTTTCCCTTTTCTTTTCCTTTTCTCCAAACACCTTAGACTGGTTTTCATTGAGAAATAATGAGGTATGCTTAAGCTGTGTGTTGTTGAAATGATGTCACTGTGAGGTGCAAACGCATAGACTGTAATATTTATTCATGCGACAAGGCTCAGGTGTAGCACACCTGCACACCACAGCTGAATGAGTGCAGAGATGCCCGCTCCATTGAGGACACACTACAGCTTGACCACTTCCAACTCAAGGACTTTTTGTATGAAAACCAGCTCTTTTATTTGTCTACATCCACAAAAAACAACTTCAACTGAACTGAAAACCCAAGACAGAGCTCGCCGCTCACCAGAGCAGAGACTGGCACAGGCCAGACCCGGGCTGGGGGACTCGCTAAATGTTAGCATGTGGCACGGTAAGTTAAGCCACCTCCTGGCTGATTATCCGTTCTTGAAAATCAGTCCAGTTTTCCCTCTTCAGTACACCAGGGTTGGGGCTAGTATCAGCACTCATAAATAAAACCTTGAGACTTGACTGGTCCATAAAATTAGGCACTGCGCTATGGCTATGTCACATATGGCTACATTTTTCTTTCTCTCCAAGAAGGCAAAGTCATGATCTGCTCTTCTCTGCCTCTGACTGGTTTACCCCAATATACCCAAACCCTAAACACTCCATCCTCATGCTTAAACCTAACCAACCCAATCAACAAAGGCAATGAGTAATAGCCAGGGGTAGTGATACTGATGTTGATGGCGTATGTTGTTTGAGACGAGAGATGTTGTTCTCTGAGCAATTTCACACAAAACTAAACTAAACTATGACAAGTAAACTGAGACTTTCTTCACTTGTAAAATTATGTTTCAAATTGACAAACGACATTTGTGGCACAGTTGAAACGGAATTAAAAGTAATCTGTCTCTCACCATAGACTACCATTAATGCTTTTTCAAAGTTTAGGTCCCATGGAGCACACTGGAAGGGGCATAACTTAGGCTCTCTATTAAGATGGTGAAATTACCTCAAAAGAAAAGGTAACAGCTGTTAGCTTGTTTACATTGGTACCATGAACCAGATGCTGATTTGCCATTTACGGTGTGTAGGTTTCTAGCTGGGAGGTTATTGTTGTTTCCTCAGGACTTTGACAATGCAGACAGCGGATGCTGCAATGCTGCCTGAAACAAGCAGCCAATGGCAGGCTTATACCCACAGAGTACATCTGGTGAGTCAGACTACACATACAAAATTAATCCCTCTCAATCATCACCCACAATCCACCAGAAGAGTGTGGCAGGCTTTCATCCACAGAGACCCCACCCTCCACCCGTACGTTCTTATTTTCTCATTATTTTGCTGTGCTTGGGACGCTTTACCAACCCAAAATGCAAACATTCATTCATTCATTATCTGCAATCATTTGTCCTTGAAGGGTCGCAGGGGGCTGCAGGCTGTCCCAGCTGACACTGGGGCGAGAGGAATCACAAACAGCAACTGACAAATCCTACTTATTCTACCTTTAACAAACGCGTTAACAAAATTTGAGCGGAATACTCCTTTTTGCGTACACAGAAACTGATGAAAAATGGAAGAAAAAACATGTGTAGCCCACTGATGAGTGCTGAATTAGGTGTAAGCATGTAGCACAGGGTCAGCTGTCATATTTTAACCACCCCCATTCTTTCTCTCTCCTTCCCTAATTTACTTATTGTGAATCTTCTTCTGACATTGTGTCCAGTGTAGAACAGCAATGAAGAGAAATATGATTGCCTGTAAATCACTTCCAAAACGCTACCCACACTTCATCATAGCTTATTGCTATGTAAACAAATAACATGACAGCTTGATAACACAAAGCATGAGTAGCTGTATATCCTGTCTAGTATTCAGTATCACACTTGCGACAAAACTGTCACAGATTTCTCCCTTCAGCATGAGCTTATTACCACGTTACATATTCCTGGGGAGAGAAAAAAATAAATAAATATAACAGAAGTAAAATGAAGGATGATTTGACATTTTTTGGCACACAGATATTGGAGAAAGTGTGATCTCTGCTGTGATGTTATACAGCCTTGTTCCAATAGCTTTGACAAGCATCCGTGCTGTGAATATGCAATGCATTTGGACTCTCATTGTCACGGAAAACAGACACTGTAAACACAAATATGTCCCATTTTCCTTTGATGCCTTGTCTGTGCTGTTCAAAAAAAAATTTCCCAGGTGGGTGTCAGACAATAATATGCTAAATTGGGCGAAATTATTTCAAACCCTATACAGGCACAGATGTTTTTGGCGAACTTTTAATAAACTTTGTCTGCAGTTTTGATTGTGGAAGTTCATTCTTGACCATGGGGAAAACTGAACGACATTCAAATGTTAAGAAAGAAAGAAACAAACAAAGACGAAAAGCAGTGGGTATGACGTAATACTAGTAGTAGGTTACATGTACCGCTGAGTTTTAATTATTTTGTCACGTAAACCTGCAGTGACTCATGCAACAACACATCAGCAGAACACAGGACATTGTACATCACCAATTTATTTCACTGGAGTTGCGATCATTTTTGAATCAGAGTCTTCATAATAAGAATATACGAGGAATGGTTCCAAGAATGACAAAATTACAGTTCAAGTCATGTTTTATCATTCTCAATGATCGAATATGTTCTTACTGATCTAAGACCGCTGTGGTTTTCTTTTAACTTTTAAAGGTATACTCACATTTTGGCAAGTACACTTATTCAATTTCTCACCAGGAGTTAGATGAGAAGATTGAGACCATGTATTCACCACATATAGGAGGCTATAAATCTAGCTCAGCATAAAAGACTGGAGGCAGGATGAAACCAGCTAAACTCTGGCTCTGTCAAAAGTTAAAAACTCCCAGCATCTCCCAGCTCACCGATGATCTGCTTTCTTTACTCTGTAGCCTGCATAAACAGATCTAAAATAAATAAATAAAAAAGATGTTACAAACAAGTTTAATTTAACGGTTACTGTTCGAGTCAGTTTGATCAAGTTTGCAATCATAGCCTACTACTACCAGGAGAATCTGATGGTTTAACCTTTTATCTGTTAAGCTACATTTATCCATTACTCTAAGCTCACAATTTTAACGTTTATCCATTATCCATCCATTACGTTTAGCTGATGATTTTTGTGTTTATTATCCTTGACTTGCTAACTATTTCAACACTTATCCATTACATGTAGCTATTTCAACTGTTTACCCATTAATTTTAACCAACTTCAACTATTTTAACTATTTATACATTACTTTAGTGAGTTAAGCTAGCTTTATTCACTTCTGTTCATGTGTTAATGCACTCTCAACTGCAACACATGGTGTGGTGTAGGTATTTAAAGCTGACTCAATATGTGGATATACTATACAATAATGTAATTTCTGTTTTTTTTTTTTTTATTAAAAACTGCTTCCTAATTTTTCCACTAACTCTGCCAACTGCACAGCCTCCTCCTTCCTCTCATTAGGAGTCACTGACCTCGGCTAGGCTTGAATTTCATAAACAGTTAAATCCAAACAGAGGTGACAACTGAGCTGAGGGAGTGTAAACTCCACTGTAGCTGGGATTTAATTCATAAAACAGTTTATTGTAATGGTTTTGTGACACAAAAAATGATGAATATATACTATTATATGCTGATGCATAAAAATCCTCAGCCTAAGCAGACTTCAAAGAGAATTTCTTTGTGAATAACAGGATATAGTGCCCCGCTCAAACCCATGCACACCCTCCTCTGCTCTCCCCTGCGAGGAGCGACTGAGAGCCCTGTATGTCAACAGGGCTGGGATCTCCGTGTAAAGCCCACCTCAATCTTCTCTGTCACATTCACTTCTCTCTCTGATATGGCTTCAGGACAGAGCATCAGTTGTGGTGTCTCACGGCCCACTACCCTTTCTCCCGGGTTTATATGGGATCTTGAGCCCTATGAATTCATCTCCTCTATTGCTGCAGCAAGCTTGAGAAATTCCATAAGGCATTATGTGAGTCAGACAACTGATTTATGCAGCAAGGAGGTTGCTTTATGATTCCATACGACCAAATGAAATTTTCGGAGATAGCTACAGGAGATGATGCTACAAGAAAAGCATCTCACATGGAGGGTTTCCTATTGCAGTTTTTCACAAGTGAGTGAATCACTGCTAGAAAGGTGACAATGTTGAAAGGCTCGCGTGGGACTGCAACAACATCGTTTGCCTCCTTGTATTGAAAACAGCTGTATAAAATGGAAAAAAACAACTTCTAATAGCACATAATGAGGCGAAATAATCTCTGACCAGCAACAGCAAGCTTTAGATGGCCTTTTGTTCTCACTTCCTCTGGGCTTTTAGAGCAAAGGCAGAGAAGCATCTCACCTTGGCTCAATGTAACACCAGGATTACTGTACCATCCTGTACAGTGCTCCTTGGGTGTCCCAGAGGAGTTAAGAGTGCAGCAGAAGAGAATCCAGGATATTAAAGAACTCTCAGAGTGGATACTAGTATGTGCTAGTGTAAGACAGAGCAGAGCGGGATTTAACCTTGGCTTTAATAAGGCCTCCTGGGTGTGCCTGTAAGGGAGCCCACTGTCTACTAGCTCTTTGCTTTTCAAAGAGAGAAAGAGGAGATGGCTCGAGTCTTGCCACAGTGGAATATTACAGGGGAGAAAAGGACGGTTCAGCAGTGGACTCAGGGGCAGAACCAATAAAAAGGGCACCACCTGTATTAAACAGAGCACTAGCATGCCAGAAGTTGTGATGTATTTATGACGAAGCAGTTCAAATCATTAGTTTAGATTAAAATTGTATTATTGCAACAACTATTACACCTCTGTAATAAAAAACACAGAGGGAACCATTAAATCTTTAATTATTTAAAGGCACGTAGAGGTCAACAAATTTTGTAAGAAGTATGCAATCTATGGCGCTTGTTTGTCAAGTTTCGTCCACTGGAAGAGCGGCGCAGAGGACACTTTATCCCATTGTGTCCACTGGAAGGAACCCCAGAGAGCACTTTAACACATTGTCTTGGACACCGGGCCTCCCTCTAGGGCACTATATCAAGTTTTTTTCTACTATGGTGGCATCCAAGAGGGCACTTTTGCAGGGTTTTTTGTTTAAGAATATGGCAGAATAAGGGAGGGAAATCACCAACCCTGCCCCCCTCTGAGTCCACCAGTGAAAAGATGAAAACATGGAAATGATGTGACAGAGAGAAATAGTGTAGGGGCCTGTGTATAATAACTGAAAATGTCACATTTCATGTGCGGGTACGATGGTTTCATCCTGTCACATCAATCAATGACTCCTGAAGCAAATCAGGTTGTTATAAGTGGATCAGAGGCTATTTCAGTTTGTGCTATATTTGTATCCTCGCCTTTAAATAAACACTGGCTGAGAAAAGCACCGGGGTTTTTCATCTGAGCTAATGTGACACTCATGATGGCAACAAAAGCATATTGTATCGACCTGTCTGCTCATGCTTGCGTCCTACTTTGTCAATGTGCGCATGACTAGTCTAGTCAGACACACTAATAATGTCTCCATGTGAGCGGATGATGGGTGGTCCACACTGAACTCGCTGCTTTGCGTCTGCTCTGGGTCATATTATTGCATAAACATAAGTGGCTGGCTGCGGAGAGCTGACAGCATGGTCATGTTTTTTGCACAAAGTGGTGAAGCACAGCCTGCTCCTGGTTGGAATCTTTGATGATGCAACGGCTGAGTGCAAATGAAGGTTAGCCCGAGAACAGAATAACAATCTGTCTCGCTTAATAAAGTATCTTAATATTATTTTGACAAACGAGCTGTGATAGTTTGATCAGAGGGTTATAACACATTTCGATACTTGACTTTCCTGTCTTCTCGTCTCTCTCTGTACTGGCCCCTGAGAGCTTTACATAAGACTTGACTACTAGTTTGAAAGCGTTTATGAAAAGTTTCTGAAACTTGCAACTTTAAGATCAAGTGATTCCTCTTCATCACGCCGCTTATGCCCTTGTGTTACTCAAGAATGTCCCATAAACTGCTGCTCGGCTGCTTTTTCCTCTTCATCCTGAAGAAAAGAAGGAAACTCTAGTCTTGTCTCTGTGCAAACCTGTTAATTTGGTTTTGTCTGGCTCCTTGGATGTGAAATGTCTTGGTTTCAGATATCACAGCATGCCGACTGATTTTATGACACCCTCCCTCTCCTTTAGTCCCCGTCTGTCTTTCTCTACCCTCCTAACTCTCTTAGCTCTTTGGATATATTCCCCCTATGATTATAAATAGATTCTAATTAGCTCCTCCAGCCATGGGCAATAGAATTGTTCATCAAGTAGGGACTGCACTCAGAGGCCTTTATACATTAAAGCTCGCGCAAAAGTCAGAAGAATAGCAAATCCCCTCAGCCTCAATTTAATTTTTTTTTTTCTGCAAAGCAGGGATTCATTTGCCTACACTATATCATTTTAAAAATAATTTTGCGGTGCAATCAATTTCCCTTCATCGGTCAAAAAGGACTAGGAAAGGTCAACCCAACCTTATGACTAAATCACACAAGGACACTAATGTGGTACAAAGTAATGAAATACGAAAGTCAGCTTTCAAAATAAATGCAGTCAATTATTAAAATATGTATTAGAATTTTAGGGGCTTAGCCCACTGAAATTAGGGTTAATAGAGCGCTGCAGGGATGACGTATTTTTGCAGGCCAATAAGGAAGTTCTCATCGATCTGGTTCCCTTGACAAAAAGTCGACTGTATTTTCCTATTGCAGAAAATAAACTCTGTGGCGAGCAAAATTTTAGGATACTAACACGTTTCGTTCAACAAAATAATCTTCACAAACAAACACTGCTTTTTTCAGATTTTTGAAGCAATTATATAATTATAAGCTGACATGAGGCTGCAGACAAATTACACTACAGTCGCATGACTCAACATCACCACTACTGATTAGTGTTCGGCATGGAGACGTTTAATGTCTGTGACAACCACTGTAGTCTCATTAAACCATTTGTTTGCAACCTCCTTTTTTAAGACATGTAAAAGCTTCAGAATTCACAAGTGGGGTATTTACTGACATATGTTATGTTGTAGAACAAAATGTGAACATTTCTTAAGATTGTGTTCACTACAGACCTTATTATGGCAAATAATGAAAAATAACCTCACTGAAAAAAAATCAACTGACTGAAAACAAAGTGCTAATATGCTAACTGATTTCCAGGTTTTACAACTCATTCAGTACTACTGAGTAGCAAAACATCAATAATCACATGGCTTCTTTTAGTAGAGAAGTCTGCAAGATTGCATGATAAAACAGGATTGCCTACTTAAATTAAAGGTATCTGGACTCAACAGTGACCCTTAGAACTTAACAAAGAAACAGTGGTCCATGAGATGTGGCCAAGAATCAGGACTGAAAAAGCCAGGACGCTTGATTGTAATGTTACTTCAAGGTGGAATTTGTTGGCAAAATTAAAGTTATGAGGACACCAAAGGACATTCTGTTTGAATGTGGACAGGTCTGCACCAATATTTTTATTTTATTATATTTATTTGTGTGCAGCAGCATTGATGTTTGCTGTTATGTCCTAAGTCAGGATATGTGATTTACATTGTATACATGCTAAATATTTAATTGATAAGTAGGCTAACATTAGTCAATATAATACATACTTGTAATAAAAACGTACAGCATGTCAATTCTGTCTTTAGGGGTCTCTTACATTAAAACAATAACTAAAGACAGTTTAATGATGGAAAGGAGCATGGGAGTTGCTGTTTTTCCATTGTTAAGCATGGAAACTTACTTTTTAAGTTTCCCCTGTGTTTTCCCAGAAGTTGTAGCAACTAGCCAGCTGGCAGGAAATCTACCATTACCTTGAACAAATTCTGGATTTCTTTGCATTTGAACATTATTTGAAACATTTGGAATAATGTTAAAACTCTGATTTCTTGTTGAATCTCGGTTCTTTTTGTCACTCAGTGGTTGTAACTCAGTAACATCTATAAAGATCAACGCCATGAGGCCAAACAGTTTGATCGCCCCCTGGTCGCTGACTGCAGTATAGTCCATTTATGTACAGTGGGGGGAAGTAGAGACGTGTCATCCATCTTTATTTATGTTAGTGGTGTAACCAGAGCGACGTACACATACTGTGACATTATGTGCATACACTCTATACTGGAGCCTCAGTCCACCTCGTGTCTCTTCATCAATCGGCTGCAAATTAAGAGATTGATTTTGACTCCTTTGCGTCAGTGTCTGTACAGTTTGATAACATCTAAGCGCATTTGGTTCAGTTTCTAATTTCACTTGGACCTAAAACCTCAAAGAACCTCAAACTTTTCACTTTGTTCAAAGCTTGTCAAGACCAAAGACTTGATTTCTGAGATATGGCCAGAAGAAGAGACAGACTCATTCTTTCTTTCTCTCTTTTTCTCATATCCACTTTTCCAATTGCGCCTGTTTAATGTACCCCAATTAAACAAAGTCCTTCTCGAAGTTTTGTTCTTAAAAGTTCGCATTTTTGTTCTTTAATTAGACTGTGATGAAAACCCCTCTCTATTTAGAGGTAAGTAACAGTCATTCCACGCTGAGTTTAAACTCCCAGTTGTCAGAAGAAATTATGATGCAAATTTGTCCCTGAAATATTTAAACATTTTATCTCTTTGAAATTAAAGATTAAAACAGATTCCCTATCCTGGAGCCTTTTGAAGTTTGTGTACTCTCTGTGGTTTTCAGCACTCACACTGAGCCTAATGTTTATAACATACTAAAAAATTTTGAAATGCGTTCTGCGTGCAACCACAGAAAATAATTATCTGACTGTGCAGTGAATTATTATGAGCTGAATTCTATAATACCTGTTCTTCTGCAGACAAAGAGCCCAGACAGCTTCTGGTTTCATGTTTCCTGTCTCCTCTATTATATTAATAAGATCCATCTGCTCACCTGGCAGCTGTCTGTCCTGTTATTCTACAACTGTCTGTGCAGCTGCCTCTTGTCCTACCCTCAGCAGCATGCCTGCTTTGTCTCCAAAGGCCTCCTATAAGAGACACGTACAGGGAAACTGAAAGGGAAGGTCGCTGTCAGCCCGAAACTTTGACATTATCAGCAGTTTTATTCTTGTTGCAGGAGAAAAATAATGATCTGATGTCTCTTCACACAACTGTGAGTCGCTACAGTGTCTTTTATACAGAGGCTACACCTTTTATACACGTGGATTCTGCCGCATTATTATGGCATTCCCTATTTTATGAACACACGCCCTAAGAAATGAGGGTTCCAAAAGGGTTCTTCCTGAAGGGCTGAGTTCTAGTCAGACCCATTTGCTTCTGAAGGACCCTTTTCTGAAGACAGGGTTTGTCAAGGTTCCATTGTCAGGTTAAAGGTTCCATTAAGAACCTTTTTTAATCCAAAGAAAGTTTTTCAAGCATTGTTGAAATCTTCAAAGAACTCTTTTGTAAAGGGTTCTTTGTACCTTAATATAAAAGGGTTCTCAGTAGAATCTTTATGTGGGTTCTAGATAAAACCTATGGAATATAATAAGGTTCTCTGTAGAACCACCTGAATATGTTCTAGGTAAAATCATTGGAATATAAAAAGGCTCTCTGTGAACTCCCCAGGTATGTTCTAGATAAATCCTTGGAATATAAAAAAGGTTAATAGTAGACCACTTGAGTGTGTTCTAGATAAAACCCTTGGAATATAAAAAGGTTCTTGGTGGGACAACCTGAGTGTGTTCTCAATCATAACCCTTGGAATACAAAAAGGTTCTTGGTAGAACCTCTTGAGTGTGTTCTAGATTAAACCCTTGGAATATAATATAGTTCTCGTTAAAACTCCCTGGGTGGGTTCTTGTGAGCACCCTTAGAAGGTGGAAAGGTTCTGGATAAAACTCCCTGAGAGTGTTCTTGGTGGAACTATTACACTATAAAGGGGTTCCCTGTAGAACCTCTCACACTGGGTTCTGGGTGAAACCTTTCACAGATGGTTCTAGGTATAATCCTTTATGTTGGGTTGAAGGTAGAAGTCTCTGAGAGGGTTTATAAAAGGTTTTGATGGGAACCGAAAAGGGTTCTCCAAGCCGAAGAACCCTTTATGGTTCTAGTTAGCACCTTTATTTCTAAGAGTGCACCACATAACAATGCCAGAGTAATGATCACTAAACTGCATGTATGGCATGAATTCAAATGACCATAAGGAAAACAACCAGCAACATAAACAGAAGGCAATTATTTTGTAGAAAGAGCAGAGCAGATCCGCTGCTTTTCGAGACTTAACACCCACATGATGGCTCGCATGGCTAGCAAAGTGTAGGTCATTAGCCTCCAAAAAGCCTATTTTGTCTCGCAGTCACAGTGCTTCAGTATTCTCTTGAAAATTAGTCCTTAATGCTGATAGCCAAAGGGCATCAATTAAACTCAACAACCAGAAAAGAGCTCCTTGAGCATTTATCCACTCAGCATGTAATTGTGTTTTATTTTGCTGAAATGACTTATTGTATTAAAGCACATTTGTCTGCTAATAATCATATAAGTCTACATTATAAATTTACATCATAGACAGATTTAGGTAAGCATGAAAACGTGGGTTAAGTCTCATAGAAATGTGTATGTGGGTAAAATGTAAAATGTTGAGTTTTTGTTGTAACAGCACGTTGCATCAGCTCAGTGAAGCCACGCCATATGCGCTTTGCATTTTTAACCTTTCTCAACCCTCAGATTTCTTGATATCCAGTTTATCTCACTCCTCACAGTGAAATCTCCAACAATAGAGAATATTTTACTCGAGGGGAGGATGTATCTCAATCTGAAAACACATCACAAACTGTTAACAACTATGAACAATGAGAATAGAGATAGAAAATAGGGATGTTGGACAGGCAGAGAAACAGCCAGACTGCATGTTTCATGTTGAACTGGAATGGGCAATTTGATCTGATTACTATTCTCAGTGTTGTATAAAATAGAGCCATGCTGCCCTCTGTCTGTAGTAGACTAAAACTGGTCTTCACTACAATCACAATCAGCCTTATGGCTCAAGTATGTGTGCTCGTATAAGGAATTTGATCCCAGTTTTAAGTTGCTCTCAGTGTACCTGCTGAATACACACAGAACAGTTTAGATGATGGAAGACAGACTAGAAACAAGGACAACAAAGGTAAACAAAGACTAAAGGCTAAACACAGACAAAGAACTATTATATTCATACAAGTAGGTGGGAAAAAATAGGTGAATAAATATATATATAAAGCAACAAAGCCCAACAACATATAATGTCTATATAAAAGTCAAGTGTCTCTGTAAATAATACAAACAGCGCAAATAAATAATGGGTATACATGGTGATAGTGTGTGTATACATAAATAACTGGGTTTTATTTATTTTTTTATGTGGTTTGTTTTGTTCTTGCTATGTTCTCATGTGTTTCTGTGTTATGTTTCATGTGTTCTTTGCTTTCTGTATGAAGCAGCCCTGATTTTCTGATACACACGGGTCTTTTGTTGTTTGTTTGATTTTTTGTATGTTTATTTGTTTGCTTACTCTGTTTGCTTTAAAAAAAAAGATCTATAACGTACAAATGTAGGATATTTTTACCTGCTGACCTTTTACTTGAATAAAAAGAAATTTTTAAAAATACATTAAATGATGTTCCTTTTTTACATGTTGCACCTTATAAATAACATGTTGGACTGCTTTCTAAATCTACAGCAACCAGCAAATTCAAAACAGGAACTTTATTGTAATATCCATGTAGGGCTGGATGGTGTATTTGTTTTTTCTTAATATATCAATTTAATATCATATTTCATGCAGTAGAGAATTTTAAGAACATTTGTGCAAAGCTGAAATAATAAATAGGGGAAAAAAAATACAAAACCTTTTCTCAAGTATATTATCACCCCTTGTAACCACCGTTGTTCAATATAATTTGGGGAATATATATTTTTTTATTCATTCATACTGGTGTTCTTTTTCCGCCATTTATACCGTCCACCCTTAGATTCATGTTTTATTGTTGTAAAATATTAAAACTTGAAGAAGGTCAAAGGTTGGTTGGCTATAAGGGAATTCAGTTTGAGCTCACTCAGAGGAAACATCTCTTGCAGGAACACCCTGTTCACACATTCTCACCTGGAAGCTGCCCAGTACAACCACAGTCTGATCTGCCTGCTACTGGGCAGCTCCACTGGTTAATATTAATTAAGGTCCAGTGGTGGAGAGAGTAATGAAAATTGTACTCAAGAACAAGTACTGTTACATTACTGAACTATCAATCAATTACAAGTAAAATTACTTTTGTTAGAAAAATATTTAAGTACCAAGTATTCTTTACAGAAACAACTCAGAGTATTGGTTACTTTTTAATTAATTATCAATAGTGGGCATTCAATCAAAAGGGGTTTCTGTTTCTCCGAATCATCTGTCTAAATGACTCCTGATTGTTCTGGTCGGTGGTGACAGTCGCCTCTACAGACTAGGTTTGAACATTTTGAGCATTTTCATTCACTTTCACGTATTTGACAAGCTAACAATTTAAGAATCGGCTAATCAATTATCATTAATCATTGGTACGATACAAAATGCCTGGTTTTTAATATTCTTTCTCATCTTCAATTCTTTTCTGTTTTTCCTTTCTTTTTTTTTTTGTCATTTTAAGTTTAAGTCTCCATATTTAACAAACGGCTCTGCCAAACAAAATTATGTCAAATGAAGTGCAATTACTGCAATATTGATTAAATATCAATTAATACATTTTTAATTGGTCAAATTCTTAATGTTGATTAATCAAGTAATGATCAATCATTAGCATCCCTACTTTAAACCTGTGCCTGCTGCAGTGTTTATGTTTGTTAGTTTTTTGGTGTTTTTTTTTTTGTATGTTTTTTGTTTGTTAGTTTGTTTTCATTGACTCGTTTGTGATCAGATAACCTTATTGGCTATGAAAAAGAGATGAAAGTTTGTATATGAATTCAAATTGTGCTCAGTGCTTATTTGTGATTTTAAAAGTAGCTAAGTAGATTACGTAGTGTAATGCATACTTAACTATGAGTAAAAGTACAGACTGGAAAATCTACTTCTAAAAGCACAAGTACCTAAAAAAAACAACTTAAGTACAATAGTCTTAGTATTTGTAATTAATTACTTTCACCCCTGTTAAGGTCCTGTTACCTTCAGTGTAGCAGAGCCTGTCCCGTGAGCTAACGCGCACAACAGCAGCAGCCTGACTTTGTCTGACCTGAATGAAACTAAACCTTAATTAGTATCATTGGCAGCACCTGTGTTCTACTGTTTCATGTCAAAATGGCTGCTGTGAAAAAGGTTGATTGTGCACGCTGGCTCAGTGTCACACTGTCAGGAGTTATTGTGACTCTCGAATTGAACAGAGCCATCGTTAATGTTACTGGTAACACCTGTGTTTTTCACACGACGAGTAAAGATATCATCTATAAAAATGGCCTGTGATGATTTTTAACAGAAAGTGAAATAAATATATATTTTTGACTCAAATATATATGGTTAGATCTGAATTAAGCTCCAGTATAAAATGAATAATTCATTACATAAGCATTCAGTCTCCTCAACCCAATATTACGTGTAGAGTCACCTGACACTAACTACAGTCTTGAGTCTAGGTCAGCAGGTCAGTATCAGTGTCACGGACACAACGCTAAACAGCAGCTTCGTGCGGTTCAGGGTAATTAGGGCAATGGTGGTTAGTGGTGTAAATGTACACCACCTCAAAGGTCATAATTTAGAAAGTGACACCTGTAAGTACCATGTCTCACACTTCACTGACATGAGGCAACACCGCTGTCCTAAAATTATGCTTCTGATGCCACAACGCAGGATAAAGCACAATTACTCGTATTCATTTGACTATGATGATAACTCTAAGTAGTTACCTTCCATATCATGAAACAGTACTGATGATGAATTCTGTGATGAAGAATCTCTCAATTAATTTACATTTTTTTGCGCATTACTTTGAAACAAAATAGTTGAAACTGCCACAGAAACTACCAACAAATAAATTAACATCTGCATCTAAAGGTCCATCCTGCTTATTAACAAATAGCTTTTTATATACTTTGTTTATGGTGTATTTAATGAATTAACCGACATTATTCCTGTTAAACGCCAGAAATGCATGTGAGGATTGTCTTTCTCAAAGGGCAACACCTCTGCTGATATTAAAGGGACAGTTCACCCCCAAATCAAAAATGAGTCTTTTTTTCTCTTTCCTGTTTATCAACCTGGATCGATTTGTTTGTGGATGAAAGGTTACGGCTTCATCTTACACCCTATGCTGTCACAAGCACCCAGCTGTCATCCATGAGAAGATGTACACTTCCTTCTGCATGGTGATGCAGTCGGCAGGTAGGTAGAGGGCAAATAGTCCCTACATGCACCTGCTCATGCTCACAACAAGCTCTGTGGATTATCTTGAATGTCTGGGTCATGACTTCTGAAAGGAGACACTGCTTTTACTTTATCAAAAGTATTTTTGTGGCTTTGATCACAACAAGCCGAGTGCCACCTAGTTCCATTATACATGATAGAAGGCAGACATCTTTACAGCCGATATCTCTAAAACTTGGCACCGCCTATCAAAAGAATCTAGATGGATAGCACAACAGGTAAGAGGAAATATATCTGTTTCGAGGTGAACTGTCCCTTTAACTTCTCTGTAGTTATTCTCTTTATTAGTGCTAATTTCATTTGGTTGGAAATGATATTTAATATGTATTAAATGCGCCCATAGAATTGACTTGTGGACACTTAATAAAGACTGTATAGCTTATCTAGTCTAGCTTTGGTTGGGTCCAGTTTACTTTCCACGCCACTTTATTCTCAGTGATATATGCTTATTATCACATCCTAGATTTGTAGGTTCTTTCATGAAATTGTCTCATATATGTGTCATAACATGGGAACATGTGTAATACATGCTTTACATGACATATATATGGTGCCTTTGTAAAGTGATGGCCTATCTTTAAACAGAAGGCTTGTGCCTGAAATGTAACATGGTATATTAATAAATGTTCGTGGAAGCATTATCTGGTGTGCAGATTTTTTTTAACCCTTTTTTGACCTGTACTTCTGTCCAGCATCTTGTATTTATGGCTTTTGGATGTGCATACTTTTGTAAACTTTTGCTATCTTTACTCACCATTGTGAGTAAAGCTGCAGGTGAGTGATGAATTAAAGGAAAAGCGAACATAATCTGTTTTATTAAGGTGTTATTGGTCATGAGTTGCCAGAAGAACTTCAGTGGTGTGTGGATTTTACAAGTCTCTGCAACTCTACTGGAGGGATGAACTCTTTCAAAAGATATTCCAGAATTTCATGTTTTAGATTTATTGAATTTTTTTTACATTTACACTCTTCTCCACTGTATTTCAAATTGGTTCACAAATTGATTCAAGCCTTCCCTTCACCACAAAATAAAAAATACATATTTTTCCTCTGACCAGCAGTGTTATTTATCCATCTTGTTTCTTTTGGTGTGAGTTGCAGAGTTTTGGAGATATTGGCCACAGAGATGTCTGCCTTCTCTCCAGTATAATGAAACTAAATCTCACTTGGCTTGTGGTGATCAATGTGCAAAAAGAAAAAACACATTTGAAACTTGACTTGGTTACTTTTTCTATTGTGTAAAGAAAATAGTTCCTCGATGAAACTGCTCACAACAATGTCTGTGGATTATCTCGAGTGACTGGGTCGTGATTTCTGGAAAGAGACATCGCCATTGAGTTTTGCCTTTTTTATTTGTTATTTGTTTGGCTTTTTGAGCACCACAAGCTGAGTGCAATTTAGTTCCATTATATCAGAGAGAAGGCAGACATCCTGGTTGATATCTCCAAATCTTAGCAACCTGTTTAACTTATTGTAGATGGATACATGCAGTACAGACCAGAGAGAAAATATGTATTTTTGATTTTAGGTTGAAGTATCCCTTTAATTTGCCCATCTGTTTCCTGCTATTTGATTTGCTTGAATTGTCTCCAAATGATCAGCATTAATTAAAAAAATACTAATAAATGGCAAACATGGTGTCTTCTGTCACATTAGCCAGCAGGGGGAGCTCATGCTCTAGGAAAGCGGTGCCAGGGTTTACCATTGAAAGGGATAGGGCTGTGTTTATTTCCAGTTATTTTTCTTGGGGCTTCACTCGAAGAAACTCAGTAAGTTGTGACTAGAAGCGCCTAGAATAAATCTAAAATTCACGTAAATGGGTAACACCCACCGGCTCTATTTCATATTATGTATAGCTGCTGGAAGCCGACCCCTGGGGGCTTTTCCGAAATTTAACCCCTGCATGTACAGTATGTCTGCCAATTTGCAGGCTACCTCTACCAAACACCCAGTGCAATGTCTGCTGCATCCGTTCACGTACGTGTGTTTGTGTATGAGAGAGAAAGAAAGCAGGAAATGGGATGTTGTCATGGGCTAGCCTGTGGAGATCCCGTTTGGTCGTGGTGATCTATCTGAACGGATGCTATTCGGACGAGCCCTGAACCACTACCACACTCGCGTATTAAAGTTAATCCATCTTTGTGTCCCCTCCTCCCTGCTCCGAAGAAGGCTGGTGACTGTTGGAGTCACTACAGCTGCTGCTGCTGCTGCTACTGGAGAAGATTTGCATGAGCTGGAGCACCAACGGATGGCAATCCCCGTCCAGCCCCAGCTCTGATCCAGTTCTCCATCTTTTCGAGCCCTCCCTAGCCATTATTTTATTTACCAAATGCCCATATCCCTCCGCAGGGTCAGAGAGTATTTTGAAGAAATTGTCAAAATGATTTGTGTGGCATTTTTGATCGTGTCTTCTCGTTTATGTTGTTAAACGTTTGCCACACCCGCGAAACATCCTTTTCTCGACGGGCCACACCGATTTGTAAACATTTGTGTGCCGTAGTTGTGGTAGGGGGAGGTGGATCTAGTTTTTGAGGAGCCTAGAGGGGCTGTGCTTAGGTGCCACTTATCATTAGATATGGCCACCGTTATAGAGTACACCGAAGCGTCATCTTCAACTTAATTTAGTAATATTTCATTGTATTTTCGCAGCTCAGCCACTGTGGCAGGCGGAATGTAATTTTTGGCAAGCTAATGTTTGTTTTTACCTGTCTCGGGAGGCGGTTGTTACTGCGTGGCAGGCTGGCGGAGAGAGTCTCCTAACTGGCCGCTTGGTCCCGCAGCTTGTCGATGCTGCTGAAGAAAATAGAACCAGTTGCCAACCAAGCGGTCGGCACCCAACGTTTGCTCTACGCGTCGCTGTACATTCGCTGAGGATTCGCATTTAAAGTTTCGTTCACGGAGTCTTGACTTTTGCAGCCGCTTGGACTTTGGCTTTGATATGTTTATACGTGAATGGTAAAATTGTTGGCCGTAGACTTGGGTGGCTAACACCAACTAGCTATATAAGCCGAACTCGTGCGACGACAGCTGTCATTGGAGAAAGGAAAGTGATCCCCCCCAAATGCGTGAGCCAGTGAAGCGGTTTTCTGTTGGATTTACATCTTCTGCCTTTCCATCAAATGGGCAAAGTTGGGAATAACATTGCAACGTTGGAATATAATGATATGCGTTATGCATTTTTGAGAATTGCGGTGTTGCTTCATTGGAGAGAGGCTAGCTAGCTCAATTAGCTTGCTAGCTAGCTGGGTGATAAAAGTGCGACGTTTCATCCCCCAGTATTTTGGACATGAAGAGGATAATTCGCTATTCATAGGGCTGGAAGGTAAGCCACACTGAGATGTTTGATTGTTTCTCATGCAAGCTAGATTTGTTAAGCATTCACCTTGTGAAGTAAGCTGAGCCAACATTATCCACCTCCAGTCTGATGTTGGGGGTTTGTCGCCGCCTTGGCTTTCATGACTCAGACTATTCAACGGAACGGAGAATAGGCCGATTTTAGAAAGGAACTCTAGATTTGCGAAACACTCGCGAGATTTATACACATCGTTTCTTCATTGCGCCTGGTATACAAATTAATCGTGTTTTAAGATGCGACAACTCTGTGGTTTGGAAGTGCTTAGGTTTGAGAGCTCGAAAACATTTGCTTAGAGTTAGGTAAAGATGATGGTTTGGGTTAAAATGACCACTCTCGCGAGATGTTTCGCGAGGCTGGAGGTCTCTTCAAGGCAGAACATAACCGAACCGTTCATGGGTGCTATATAATCAGAAATTGAGGGGTAATTATTATATGGGCACTCTTTAACACACTATATGCGATCCATATTCAAACACAACTAAGGGTTGTGTGTAATGAAAAGAAGAAATAGAGGCTTACGTCATTGTGTAAGCTATCATTTTCACTTTTTGTGGAGCATTGTAGTTCCCCAGAACAGTTCCGTTTCATTGAATAGACCGAGCCTTTGTGTGTGTTGGGCACAAATGCTCATCATTGCCTTGTACCCCGGTGTAAGTTGGCTAACGGATACCGTTTAACCGCTAGGTTTGCCAACATCCCCTGATTGTTATAATGAATATTATCGGTAGGACAACAAAAGGCTGTAATGGTTCGTGTTTTGGCGTAGGCGTTAGTTATAAGCTAGTATGATGAGTTGGGCAACTAACTGGAACCACAGGTAACCTGTTTGCTATGTGAACCCCTTTCAAAGTTACTGGCTAATGTCTCCTCAAAGCCGAATCGAATCGGCTGTTGCCAGTTAGGACGATGGATTAATTTGTTTATATATTTTTTGGTCAAATTTAGACGATGTCAGTGTTACTTTTGTTTGTGGTCGCTAAAGAAAAGGCGACAGAGTTCAACACAACAGGCTAGCTATCAGGCTAGCTGTATGCAACTGCTTTGTGCCCAAGCTTGAGTTAACAAAAGCTAACGTTAGCATGTCTCCAATTGTGCCTGTGGTGGTGGTCGTGACTGCCTAGTAGTCACCGGATCCTAACCTCAGATGCCCTAATTATCAACCTTATTCTCACTGCTTTTAGTTGAGGTTTACCAGATTGTAAATCTGTTTTTAAAATGGTTCCTATCCAGGCCATTTTTGTTCCATTACCACTTACAGTTTTTTAGGGAACAGGGAAAGACCCTGTTTATAATTTTTCTCAATCTTTAAGTTCAGGTTTATCATTTCTGAATAATTAGACTGACAGTTTAATCATTGTAATGGCTAATATTTTTTTGCGAGGTTTGGTGTTATTGGACCACCATCTGGCCACAGAACCTGGAGGCTGGTGGAGGCTAATTTAGACATAAGAGAAAGAGAGAATTACCACAGATCGGTAGTGAAAGATGATGTGAGTTCCACAATATCTAACAACGCAAATTTAGACCTCCTCGTTCATTGATACAATATATTTAAGTAATTTCAGGCTGTACTGTGTCTTTAGAAGCAGTGACACATGGCTGGCCAACAGTAGCAGTGACTTTGTTTACTGTTTTACAACAGTGTATTCTAAAAGCAATTTTATGCAGCGTGGGACCAAACGACATAGCTCAACATTGACACTGCACTGTACAGATATGCAATAAGGTAAAAAGCAAGAGGTACAATGTTATACAGCAAATCAGGCTTACTATGGTTAATAAACTGCTTTACTGAAAATTAAAACAAGCAAAGTTGACTTTCTAATGACTCATCCTAAAGATTAGTCATGATGTACTCTGATGCAATTGCATGGTTCTAAAGAAAAAAAAAAGCTAACTAGAGCCTTGTGCAGATATTTGCATCCGTCTTTCTGAAGAGGAACCATCAGTAATTATTACTTGTTGTTCAAAGTATATGCAAACGTATGCCTGCTGTTTGGAACTAGTTTGCTTTTGAAAAGAATAATGTGGATACAAAACAGGTATATTTAACTTACAGGTATACTTGTTTTTCTTTTCATGTTAAATCTGAAAAGGTTAAGGGGTTTAAGCAACATTTAAGAGAGAAAATAAACTCATTGAAACACAGCTGTGATATAGGCTACAGTTCTGTTGTCTTTTCAAACAGTTAACTAGTGTGTTAGCAAACAGTTACCTTGTTTATTTCTCCTAACTGCTAAGAAAAATATTTGGTCATTATCTTGTTTGATGCATAAATGTCTTCACCAACCACTTGTTAACTTTGTCCTTGTATACAATGGCCGCGTAGCAAAAAAAGAACAACAGCAGGAGCTGCATCACTGTTGAAACTCCATGCATTCAGCCATAGTACTGCTGTGAAATTAATGTTTTGACAGTGCTCTCATCCCCCACCCCCCACCCCATCCAAAAAAATCCATGAATCTTACTTTTCATTGTGCAACAGAACAGCTCTCGGTTATGAGCACAACACTTGCTGTGCTGCATCATTTACCTGCAGCACAGTCTTACTGCGCTGACTTGTTGAGAGAGGCTTGATGTGCACAAGGCACACATGTGCAGGCAAACACACTTTTCAAAGCAGCTCATCCAACACATGAACAGGCAACATACAGACAAGTCCTGAATAGATGAGTGAAGAAACATAACAGATGCTTTCATACAGCGCACAAGTGGTCGCTGAATAGTTTGAGCATGAAAATGGTATGAATCACACCATAAGCTCTCTACAGTTACTGCATCTCAACCCAGTTGAACATTATCATCATCAAAATGTCAAAAGAAGGAATATCTTTTGTAACAATGGTGTTCCTCCCTCCAGTAGAGTTCACAGACTTATAGAATTTAAGCCAAGGAGCATTGTGCTGTTGTGGCAGCGCCTGGTGTCATGTTCCTTTGTTTTTATAATTTGGCACCCATTTTTGGTTTTATGTGCAGTGCTGAGGTTTTCACAATGGGGTTGCATAAAAACTGTAAGAAGACCATGGGAAGTGGCTCATTGTCAATATTAGGTGTGGTCTTGCACACAGTGACATTCACATTATATTGTATGATATTATTATATTATATTATGATCTGCTTGTTGGGGAAAAAACGTTTACATTAGTGTCTGACTTGTAATTTCTAGTCCAACTTATCAGGAATTCCTGACTCCGAAGATATCTTCCACATGGTGAACTATAGACATGTCAAACTGCTGACTAAACGGCTGCAAATGCAGCACCACTGGCCAAAACCTTCTATCAAGTCATATGTAAATATATATCATTATAACAATATATATATCACAATACAGCAATTATTCTGAAAATTCCATTAGGAAATAGTTTAAAATAACCATACCATGTACACTGTACTTCATAACATTTGTTTGTTTTCTTGGATCAGGGTAGGAAATTACCTTTTCAAAATGTGAACATCCACCAGCTACTGCCAGACACAGATTCATCAGCCAATAGCAAGTCATTATTTTGTATCTGAAATCTACCAGCCACTTTCACATTTTACCACCATTTGGCTGGTTCTAATTTCCTACCCTGGTTGCGATTCCTCCTGCTCTGTGTATTTACAGTTTCACTCTCCTACATTTTTTCTTGTAACGCTCTTCATCTGTGGTGATTGGCAAACCATCTTAGAGGTGCATTCCCTCCACCAACTGTTGCTCTTATGTCACATGAAAACGCCTTAAGCAGTGTTCCTCAAATCATTCAGAGAACAGGAGAGAATCCAGCTCTGATTTGCTACATAGCCTGAGCCAAATACATAGCAGAGACACGAAGGGATTGAACCCACGTTGGAAAATTGGTAGCCAGATCTCAGTGGACACATTTCTACAGTTGTGTCTTATCGGCCAACCCTATAACTTATTAGTGAAAGACTGATTAATCTGGCTGATTATCTCACATTTTGAGATATTCAGCATCAGCCAATGCCAGCCCTCACAATGTCTACAGAATAGGGATGTTACTGGTGGCTATGTTCCCTGTAGATTAAACACAAATTTTAACTCAGACTAGTCAACTAGTCTAACAGTAAAAAAACAAAACAAAACACAGAAAGCAGTTCAAATTGAGCACAACTTGTTAATTGATAATGTTAAACCTTGTCTGAAAAATGCTGCTTGTTTGAAGAGTCATTTTGAGCTGTTAATCACAATTTCAACGTGTTTTATAAGTGCTGCTGAAATGTTTGTTACTTTGCGCTGTGCATTGCACATCATCTTTCAGCACATGAGAACATTTTAGACCAAGCAGGATCACAGTGTCTGCAGGTAAAGAACACCAAGAGCTGATTTTAGCGGCCAGCCTGATACACAGGGTGGCTAACGTTAGCAGTGCTAACAGCAGCAGCTTGCTTGGCTTGCAGGTTTACGTCCATACCTGTCATGAATGAGGTTATGCATTCCTCTAAATGACTCGTTATATGCCAGTTTATTCTGACACAGCCTATATTCAACCATATTTTGATCTTTTACAACAATATACTGATGACCAACATTGTTTACGAGTGGTCATCTGTCCCACTTTGCTGATAACAACATTCAGGCCATTGGAGCATTTGCACCTGGTGAGAGAGGCTGCTATCTGATGCAGTGCAGCCTTGGCTAGAGGCAGGCAGCTGTGTGACAGCTTAGAAGGAGCAATTAACTGGCATTGTATGTTTAAAATATTGATAATTTATATAGTTGCTGAAAACGTGAAAAGACTGAGAAATATGAAGAACTATATTGTGGAGTTAGACCGGTAAACTGTTGTTCACGATTTTTATGTTTAGGATTTTTTGAGTGGACCGGAAATATGGCTCTGTGACGTGCCGGATCCATGGTCCCCTAATGCTATACAAGCCTCGCGTCAGCTCACTTCAGTTCCAACAAACTGACATGGAAGACAAAAAAATACCATCCTGTCTCCTCACTATCCTTGGGCTCTGGTTGGTCAAAAACATGTCTGGACAAGTCCAATAAAGCTGCTAGATGGAGCGTCCATGTTTCAGGTTGTTTTTAGGTCGCACTGATCTTTGACACTGATGCAGTAGAGCAGACAGGATCCCAGCGTTTCAGAGCAGTGAAAAGTGACAAGTTTTTCATGATTTTGACACCTAATTTTATGTAGTTGAGGATTTTTTTAGTGATTCAAATTTGTCTAGGATTTCGGAGGAGGGAAAATGTGCAACTCATATTAAACAATGCAGTGAATGACATTGTTTCTGACAGTGCCCCACTATCCCTTAAATACCAGTCACATTCTGAAATCTAGAGCATAGTCCAATGTATTTTTCATTGATTAAATTAAAAATTGCATCTAAACATGTTACTGGCTTACCGTGTATCTTAGATTGTAATGTGCATGAAATAATGACATTATACATGGATTTTCTTTGTTTTGAAAAGGACATTATATATCATCCACTGGTCACTCTCTAAATATCAGCATCTGTCATTGAAACGCCTGTATCTGTTGACCTCTAGGCTAACACAAATACTGTCAATTTAGCACATTTTATTGGGGGCTAAAGTTTTTGTTTGTACCTGGTAGGGCTTGGTAACGATGCTGCAAATGTAGCTAATTTAGGCTATTTTTATGGTAAGGCACCAAGGTTAGCACTAGGGCTAATCACCTCGGAATAATGCATGAATGCTTCTAAACGGTGTTGTTTCAGTTCTCTCTATTATGTTGACATTGCATAAATACGGCATTTGTACTGAGTCAAAAAGCAAGGTGACCTTGTGAAGACATGTTTCAAAGTTATATCAGCTAAAATCCATTGTGGGAAGGAAAGCTGTGTTTTTCTCCAACAACTACATAATCAGAAAATGATATGTAGTGCTATACGTTATTTGTTTCTTTCATACACAACAACGCTTCATCACAGAATGACTTGTTAAAGGCATAGCGGACTGCAATATATTGGAATCACACTGAAAATACAATGTGGGCACAAAAGACAAACCTTTCTTTCCTCAATTTTACTTTGTCCCAAAAGACCTAATGGAAGAAAGGATCTGATTGGACCAGAGCCTGTGAGTTGCAGAGCATAAAGAGGTGTTTTCGAAAGCTGGACTGTTTTCTGTGCAGATTACTTTTGGGAGCATTTCAGTCCCTGGAAGTAGCTGCAGAGTGAGAGCTCCTTACTTTTGTCACTGCTCTCCAGCATAAAATCATTCAATTATGTCAAGTTGTCCCACTCAGTAAAGATGTCTGCAAGGCATACTGGTAGCTGTGGACCTGGCTGGATCCATGGTGAGTCTGAATGAAGCTTTGCTTATACTCCCAAACAGATACATATACAGGCAGCTGCAGACACCACGTAGTGGTTCTGAGAGGGAAGCAGCAGCCAGAGTAAGAGAGGCCTTGCCCGGTCAGTGGCATTTAAATTACGATTTGGCAATTGTAGACTGTGATTAATGGCTTCAAATGGCTTCAAATGGATCTTAATACACACAGTATTTTTTGGACAGTGCTTAGCATTGTCACTTAATCAATTGTAACTGCCTTCTGAGTGTTTTCTGACTGTTAGACTAGTCAAGTAGTCTGAATTAAATTTTGCGTTTAATCGAGAGAAAAATAAGTTGCCAGGAACACCCCTAATAGTATATAATTAGAGCGGGGACCAATAATCATTTTCATAGTTGATTACACTGTCTTTTTTTTTTTTTTTTTGATTAATCAACCAATCGTTGTTTGTTTTGAAATGTCAGAAAATAGTGAAATATGTCAATCAGTGTCTTCCAAATAGGGCTGAATTTTGAAGAAACATCTATTTGCAATAATTTTGAATGATGTCGCAACTGTGATATAATTTACAATATTAGTGGAAAGGATAATTTTTACACAGTTATTAAAAACATTAGCGTTTTTTTGTTGTTGTTTATTTTGTTTTTTTCAGGGATATGTACAAAACAAAGATGTTTTCTTAAGTCTAGAGAATGACTTGTTGGCCAGGACACCTCTGCAACACCACAATATTTAATATAAAATGGTGTTTTGACACAAAATTTGTCTTTAACAAATATTGTGCATCCTGCAATTTGGAAATTGCAGCAGACCATATTGCGATTTCAGTTAAATTTTGATTGATTAACTGCTCCCTAACCCCAAGATGATGTCCTTAAAGCGATAGTTCACCCAAAAACTGAAATTCCACTCAATATCTACTCACCCCTGTGCTGATGTGAAGATGGGTGAAGATCTCCAGTTCACAAAACACTCTCAGAGCTTCAGCGGAAAACAGCAGTGCAGCCAAATCCAGTACAACTGAAGTGAATGGTGACCAGTTTTAAAATATAAAAAAAGAAGAGAAAACACACACAGAAAAACCCCACAAAATGTCTCCATACTGCTCGTGTGGTGTAATCCAAGTGCCTGTAAGCCGCGACATTAAAACAAAAAGATGCCATTTACACCATATTTTTAGCCTAAATGTCATCTGTAGCCTCTCAGACTGGATCCGCGTGCACACGCCTGAAGTGGGTAAACAAGCTCTCGAAATCAGAGAATTTGACTTTCAATTACTCAGAACAGAACATTTAATCGATTACCAAAATAGCAAGTAATTGTTGCAGCTCCATATGTAATAGTATAACATAGCATTTAACAGCCATATCTGATTTGACTGACCACATACAATGCAAGTGAATATCAACGCTGGAGAGTTTTGGAGACATACAGTCATTCAAACTGTTTCAAGATAAAATGGGTGAATGGGAATGTTAATTTTTGACTCATCCCATGAATCTAATTTTTTGAAAACTTGTGATATTAAATTGCATCACATTGATGCAAAATCCTGAAAATCCAATATTGCCAAAAACAGTGATGATTTTGCAACATTTCTGACAATTGCTTAACTCACACAGAAATATTAAAGGGATAGAGACCTTGGTAAAATGGTATAGAACAATCTTTGACAATTAACAAACCTTCTCATGGTATACATTTTCATTTCATCCAACCCTGGTTTGTGCAACCTAAAGCGAATCTTAGCTGTTTGCCTTTGCTTCTGCTGTATACTCATGCCACCTCATGTCCCTTCACATTGTAAAATACAACTAAAGGGCAGCATTCACCATATTTACCATTGAGCGGTTTGTAGTGGGTTTTCTTTCAGTGGGTGGGATGCAGCAAATAGAAAACCTGGAGTGGCTGGATGTGGAGTGAGAATGCTATGAGTATGAACTGGAAATTGGGCAGAAGCTGAGTTGAAGAACATTTCTCAGAGCTGGACACTTTGAACTTTAGGTGCCAAACGTATTGCTGCAACAAATGTACAGATCATCAGGTGAAAGAATATAATGCAGCTAGGGCATAAAAACAGAATCCAAGATGCCTCAGTCCCATTGAATATGATCAGAACTATTAAGGAGGATGCCCAGGAGGTTTAGTTTGGTGACACATGATCAAAAAAAACCAAGACAAGGATGCGCTTTTGTAAATATTTATCAGAATTGATTGCCAATTAAGTAGTAGCGGTGATGATGCAAATCTCAGAAAGAGCTAAATCAAAGATGCTTTAAAACAGGGAGATCTCATTACACTTAGCTGAAAAATGATTTTATTTGACTATTGATGGTTTGAATTCCCACAACATGTCAACCTCTTTTTTTTTTTTTTTCCCCCCATCGACTCTTTGAAAGCCTGTAAACAATATGAGAGGTGAAAAACAGCACCTGGTTTTCTTCTCATAATTTGAAAAGTTGAGTGAATTTTCCAAGATTACTGTGCAACACCTGTCATTATCTCATCTGCCTTACCTTTTTTTTTCAGAATGTCATCAGAGGATAAGACTGTGGAACCCTCTGACCAGGGACCCTCACCGCCCTCCAGCAGTGTAGGGGCCACGTCCACAGGAAGCCCTGCCCACGCAGACAAGCGACCACGTGGCAGGCCGCGCAAGGATGCTGCTCCCATCCTACCCCAGGCGCCACCCTCATCTACGTCGAAGAACAGGAAGAAGTATGTTTTTACCTCTTGTATTCAAAGTATTTTTTTTCCTATATATATGCCACAGTGAATTTTCTCAGATCTTGAATTAGATATAGCTTGGTGGTGCTGCTACAATATAGAATAAAAACATAATTATTACATAATAATTTATATAAGACTTGTTTTTTTCAGTAACGATCCTGTGGCCAGGTGCCAGGTCCATAACACTGTGTCCTCACATTTAGGGTTGTCCATTTGGCACAGGAGTAGGCAGCGGTGTATCTCACCCTTTGAGATGACCTCTTCATGTATGGAATCATAAAAAGACTCCTGTAGATTCACACTTTAAAGAGCCCTTCCACCCCATAATGTGTTTTTCTCCATCTTTGTACAGATAGAAGTCGGTATGGTCAAGGTCAGACATTTTCTGTGACATAAACTTGTCACTAGAGAAGTGTTTTTACATTCCTCTAAAGGAGAGGGAGATGACTACGCACTTTTTGAAAATCTGAGATTCAGACATACCCTGGGCAAGCTAGATTTGGTCTGCAACAAATTTGAAAGCCAATTGCTGTAATGCAGGCAAAGAAACCGAAAATCTCCAGGGCAGCGTGGACTGGTCAGTACAGAGAGCGAGAATTGGCATTAGCTGTGACAGCCACTGCTAGTTAAAAGTTAACAAGCTAACAAACATCATTAACAAAATTAAAAATACTACACTTACTATTTTGATATGTCTGGTAGTTGCTGATTTTGTTGCACAACAGACTCCTCATCTGAGTCTGGGTCTGACCGAAGCTCAAACGTATGGTTGAACACTTTTTAAATGTATTATGTGGAAAAACCATGTTAAACAAACCATTAATCATAACAGAGCGTTTTTATATACTAAATATGTATGGAGTGGAACTTTAAAAGTTATTTTGTCTTAAAATTCCTCATAAAATGAGATTGATCATGGTGCATAACCCAAAAAAGAGAAAATCATATCATGAAATTTCAAATATAGCCTATTTCTACTCAGTCTTTTAACCACAGTACTTATTTGATGCTCTTGCTTCTTCCAGATCGGGTAGTTTTTACGATGTTCACGAGCACGCTTTAAAGAAGTCGTAATCTTGCTTTGCTTTATGATATTTCTCGCCTCCTCCCCATCAGTGTGTGTGTTTTGCTTATTTTGAGTTTTTTTTCAAAATAACTTTAAAATCGATCTTTACATCTGGCCGTCTTAAATTCTGAGGACTGATGTTAACCTTAATTATTATATAAATACAGAATATTTGTTCTTGCTTTGGGCATTGTGGTTGGTTGTTCAAATCTTTTCTTGCATTGGCCATTTAGCTGGCATCAGATTTTTGATAAAATGCCCTGGTTGGCTGATAAGAAGTCCTTGTCATATAGGGTTTTTTAACAGTTCCAAAGCAGCTTGATTTCAGGTAACACCAGCACAGAAATGTCTTATGAGGCATTGTACAAGGTGCCTGGCTTCTTTGTGACTTCCATAGCAACATATAATGCAGCTTAGAGCTACTCTGTAATATAATGCCTGCAAGGTTCTTAACTCTCTCCTTACACTGTCCTCTCAATCAATCTTAATACCCTGCTCCCAATGGATCATTTAATCTGCAAGCATCCAGACAATGCGTTAATGCCACAGTGCAAGGATGACCTGGGACAGACTTGAATTGCTTCATGTTGATGAACGAACCATTGGCAAAAATGTTTTACTTCTTCTGTTCTTCATGGTTATATAGTGTTATAATGGACAGTGTTATCAGGGTCAGAATGATGACTACTTGCATGTGTAAAAACAGGCTGCAGATAATTGCTAAAATTATCAGTTATTCAGTTAAATATTGATACCACAATTTTTTATGCCATCTTAGATTTCATTGAATTCGATCCATTGCGCTCCCAGAAACAGTGAGTTCATATTCCATTGACTGTCCCTCTCCAACTCTCACCAATTATCAGCTTTGTGGATGGACCTCAGAGTGTTTCAGCCAATTCAATAAACTATTTTCTGATCTCATGATCAGTCTGAAAAACAATAATAAGGGTAATTGGTGGCTGTTGTAGGATGATAAGTGGCACACAATGCTCAATCAGCTCAATCAGCTCAATCACGTCTTCAAAGTGCAACTACTCCACTGAACTGTGAATTATCCTCAGAGAACAATCTTGCGTTCAGACCAACTGGCTTCCTCTTCCAATGGAAATGGGCAGTGTGTATAAATATTAAAATGACCAATGTTAAGTGTTAACAACCAGTTTGCTTGTGACAAAGGAGGATGTGTCAGAAATCGCTCTTGTAGACCTGCTCGTTGGAATTTACTAGATTTGCCCACGCTCCATCTGCTAGTGAATCAATTCCAGAACAGAAAAATCCATTTCGGGTTTTCCAGGCAGCTCCCAGCTAGCTGGGACTACTTACCACAGCATTATTTTCACCTTTTCTTTTTTTTCTCTCTCTCTCCCTGTGGTGGGACTGTGGGGGGGATAAGTTGTGCAGGGTATGGGGTTGAATGTTAGTCTTGAGCATTTGTCAGTGAAATAACTGGCTGTCTCAATGCTGAAATTTGATGCCTTTAGAGTAGTTATGTATAATTACAGCTGACTGTTATGTAGCAGTCTTATGTAAAGACGTCACCACCACCAACTACTTTGATTGTAGTCATAGATGAAAATGTCACAAGCAGCTAATTTCTGCATTTGGATTTGCCTTCTGGAATCAAAACCCTCTTAAATGTCATTAGCTATGGACTGTAAAAGTGCTTGCCATAAACATGTAAGGGAAAGCCTGTGAGACAGACAGCGTGGTACTGTTAAATTCAGCGTGATATATGACCGAAAGATGTAAATGGTTTGCTGCTTTGCTGCTCCTGTAAACACATTTAACTCGGTCCTGGCTCATAGCTGTCTGTAGCTTTACATGTCTCTGACTTCGTATTGTGTTGATCAGGTGAAGAATTGTTCTGAAAATGCATGTAATACAGTCCTATCAGAGTTTCCTTTTTACCTCAGTCTGTACAAGCTCCTTGTCTTGGAAGCAGTAGTACACTGAACAAAGACCTTGAAAAATAAGAAAATTCAGTAGAGTTGATTTGGAAAATTTAGACCTATGCTCAGTAAAATTGCATCATATATTTTGTAGTGAAACTACATATTGATTAGTTGTCATTTTTTTATTTTTTTGGTTTGTCAGTGCTGATATTACACACGTAGTTGTTGCAGTTGTTTTTCTTGGTTTAACTTTTGTTTGTGAATGACTAACAAGGCTGGGAACTTGTATGCAGCTAATATCCATTAATACTGGACCTATCAGCCTAAATGTTTTTGTGCACATTTATTTCTGTTTACTGAAGGACTTCTCATGGTTGCAGTGATTCACAATTTTTGAAAAACCTTTTTATAATCTACATATAACCTATACCAGCTGAGTCCTCACTCCTCACTGCTGGCTGGTAGGGGCTACAAGGCTAAAACAAGGCTTACCTACTAGCAGTTTTAGCATGTAACTAGTTACATGTTATTGAATTACAAAATAAATGTCACTGTAGTTTATCACACTTACCGAAAAAATATGCAATTAAATAACAGTTACGGTACTAATCAAAATGTTGGTCATTGCAAAGGGGTTACATCTAAAACGTTCTTTTTGGCCACTGAGATGTTATGCAGCTGCCCGCCATCAGCTTGGACTGCAGCTCTGTCAGACGGCAGCCTTCCTTTCTCCTCACTGATTCCTGGATCGCCCTGATGTTGTAATCAACAAAGTGGGACAGATGACATCTCGTTAAAAAAAAAAAAAAATGCACTACCACGGTCAACTTAACCACTTGACTAGAGCATTGTGTACCCATATTCAGCATAGGCATGTGGACAGTATGTGCATTGTACAAAGAGAGCTGGTGAACAGTGATAACAATGTAATGTTAGTCATACTGTATGGTAGTTAAGGTTACCTGTAACATTTTTGGAAAAAAAAATTAATGTAGTAAGAACAATTTGAAGGTTTAATTGTTTTCTGATTTTTTTGATTATTGAAAAACTATTGTGCCTGATGACAGCTATATTAGGTCAGATTCTGCACAAATCTCAGTGTGATCCAGAACAGCAGGGCAGACCATCTTTGGCTCAGTAATTACTGTTTGCACCTTCACAATAACATGAAAAGAGCTCTCTTTCCACCTTATTAAGATATTTGTGTTTGACTCAAGCTTATAGGTAATTATGTTTTAGCCAAGGTTTGCTAGAGGCCTCTTCTGCCATTCTTGGGTTTTCGGGTTGTTCCTTATCTTGACATGGAAGTCATTTAGAGGGAGGGGTTGATTTGGCATCCAGCCATTTGTGATTTTTCTCTCCAGTGGCACCGAAAATTACCCCACCCCCCCTCCATCCCTGCATCTCCTCCCTCACTTCCAACCCCCTGTATCCTCCTGAGTACCCCTGAGACATGCTGCTCTCATTTGCCCTGTGTTTGCTCTCCCCACTTAGCATGCTAACAATTGATGTTGCTATTTAATTTGTATCCAAGACAATTATACCCTCCACATGGCGCTTCCAAGATTAGTTTAACAGAGATCCCATTGGAGGATGCTGACACTGACAGATCTCTCCACACTGTACGTCAACGAGGGCCATGTGCTTGTGTGTGCTTGTGTGTGCTTGTGTGTGCTTGTGTGTGCTTGTGTGTGTGTGTCGTGCACACATCTGTATGAGTTGGCACAAAGGCATATGGTAGTCTGATATGCTGACAGGGCACATTCAGTAAGATATGGGAAGGACTGCTCTTTGTGATAATGGCATTTTTTTCTTGTTTTAAAATGTGATGACGTCTTAAAAGAGAAAAGGCTAAGCTTACATTTAACATGGCACTCCAGAGAGAAAATCTTGAAAAGGAGCAGTAATGAGATATATTTGGGTCACCCATCAGGAGGTAGACACATGAGAGGGGATATCCCGATCAAGTTTTTTTTTTGCCTTGGATCTCAATCCAAGTCCTTTAATAATGAATATTTGCCAATTCACAGTTCTAATCCAATACTTCCGTGTCTTCCTGCAAGCCATGCTGCAATCCAAGTTTCTACTGAACAATATATTTGACACCTGTATAGCTCTGCATTGAGATATGTTACTAGGTTTAAAGCTTCTCCCGATGGTCTTAAACGGTTTTGCATTGTGTCCTACAGAGAGGAGTGTCAGTATGCAGCTGTAATGGTGGAAAGTTTTGGACAGGATTCGGGCCACCTCTGTTGCTCCCCTGCAAGAACATATACTGAAGTTTGAATGCAGTTTTCAACTAACTGCTGCAGTTTGTTTCCTCACGCTGTGCCTTGGTTCACATGTATGCTACACTGTGTGTTAGGAATACAGTGTAGCGTTTTATACAGTGCATGACAAAGCTTCATAAAGCACGATGCACAAAGTCAAGTATTGCTCCAGCAATATCTAGAGCAAGTGTTGAAACATGGCAGTGCAGTATAGCAGCCTCCGTGGAAAAGGACCTGTGTCTTCTGTATATATAAGCGGCTCATTCTATTGTCACACACAATTATTATTATTTTCAGGTGGTTATTTCTGCCATATTCTTCTGATATGTCTGTGTAAATCTTAACAACTGGACCCTTGAAAGAATTAGGAAGAAGACAAACCTGAACAGACATTCAGGGTTTGCTTTTTGTACTTGACAGTTGTTGTCATTCTGTGTAACATGTTTTGGTTAGTGCTGATAAGGTTTGAAGATCTTTTTTCAATTATGTTTGGCATATCCACATCTGTCGACACCTGTTAGATTTATTAAACTAATAACATAGTTATTATTTTGTTCACCAGGCGTACCATCAGTTTGGACAACTATCTGGCTTCATATAACCAGTTACAATCAATTTTGAAAAAAGAAATTATCAAGTCAAATTCTGATTACACAGGGCAGTTTAGCACATTGCTATTTATCTTTTAAACCAGGACAAGACAACACTTAGGCTGTATCATACATAATTACATCTAAAATCTAATACAGTATCTACTCTCATAATGATATTGATTAAGTATCAATATAATACCCTGATATGGAGTAATCATTAAAACAGCTGGGTTGTTATTGTAGCTATCCATCAATTTCCCTTAAAGCACTATATATTGTGCCTTTTTTGGTGGAATTTGCTTGTGGTTCTGAATTATTATTTGTTTTGTACTTGTGCTTTTTCTTTTTGTTTTGTATTATCTGCATCATTGGTTTTGTCTGAAGCTTCAATGGACATTTTATTGGTATGTGACATACATGACAGTGATAGCTCAAACAACCCTAAGGATATGTCTCTTCAAGATGCCAAACACATACTCATACACATTCATGATTAGATATTTGTTTGTGGTGTCTGAAATTACACAGCTATTAACATATAATAAGTGATGTCTGTATCCTGATTTGAAATTCAACTAGCGCATGTTCTAATGAGTCGTTATCCCTAAGGAAACTGTAAACGATGAAGATATTTGTTCGACGTTGCTCTGAAGATGAGCACACAGATTTCAGTTCTCGTGTGTGAGCACCATTAAACAGTGATTAGTTAGAACACCATCACTCTACGTAGGCATCATCATTTATTTGTGGATTATGTTATATTAATGTCAGTACCTCTTTATTTAATTCCCAGCCTGAATCGTAGTTATCCAGATTGGTCTGTGTCTATCTAGGGCAGAACAATTAATCAAAATTTTGTCAAAAACACAATATATTTTTAATATGCAATTTCCGAATCACAGGAAACGGAATTATTGTTAAAGGTAATGTCTCTGTCAGAATATCATTTTAAATTAAATATTGTTGTGCTGCAGAGATGTTCTTGGCCTGCACATCATATTCTACGGAAATGATTTTTGTTTGCTATGGATCCCTGAAAAAATCACATCATAATAATTTTAGTATGCTTTTCAGTGAAAATGAGAATAGTTATGTAAAAATTATTATCCCCTCTAACATTGTAAATCATATCATAGTTGCTGCATAAGTCAAGATAATGGCAATTAGATATTTTTTCAAATTTGTTCAACCCTACCTCCATCTTTAAACTCCACATGCTATTGGACTGTATTGTATACCCCCACCACCACCCTTCCACCTTGCCCAGCGGCTTGAGTGCCTCCATTAAAAATCAGTGACAGCTGTGACTATATTTAACTAATTCATGACCACACCGCCATCCCCCCTCCTGAGGAAAGCCCAGGCACTTTTTCTTGTCTTGTTCTTTTTCTCTGCCTTTATTTATTTGTTTGTGTCTCTTCCTCACCCTAGGGGTCGCACCAGAGGGAGGGTTGTTGTGGATGAGGAGGACAGCATGGATGGGACTGAGATAACAGAGTCCGTAGGCCCTCAGGACACAGGTGAGACTTCTCAATCCTCTTTTTTGATCCATTATGTACACGCTGGCTATGTTGGGACTGATATGAGACTTGAACTTGCTCATCCAGGCAGCCTCATGCAGACAGTGCTTCAAAGGGGTATTTCAGTAAAGGTAGAGGAGTCTCCCTCTCCTGGAGAAGGATGGATGAGAGCTTTTTCTTGGCACCCCGCGCTTCTACTTCAGGGCTATAATTGAAAGGGTTTAGCTTGAGCTGTGAAGCTGCAGTGGGTGTGTATTTTTTTTTTCTCCCCTTACTGCTTCCATCTTTCCTCCTGCTCCGAGATTGGCATTGAGGTGCAGTGGGAAAGAGCCCAAGGCTAATGCCCTCTAAAAGCTTTTTAAAATCCCATCAGTCTCTCCAGACCCATTTATGTGCTTTTTTATGTGTGTACATCATGTCACATGACCATGCCTCCCATTCTCCTACATCTCAGTGCTACCCTGTTGCTGTGCAGGAGATATTGGTGAGTGAAATTCTGCTAGTGGCTAGTTTTTACTTTTATTAGTTGGGGTTTACATTACATTAACAATAGGCAATTGCAGATTATAGATTTTTTTTTTTTTTTTTTTTTTGAAAGAGCAGAGGATGCACTTGAGTTTTGCCTTTCAGTCGACTCCTGTGTCCACTAGAATCACAGAGGATCCCTCACTGTTTCTCTCTGCCTCCAGGCATTTGTCAAAATGAAATGTACAGTCTCTATACAGTCTTGTTCATAAAGTGATGTGTGTACGGCTGAGGTCAAGCTGACTATTTCTGTACTTTGAAAAGGTCAACATGGCTTTAGAATTCTATGTTAATCATAGGTATAACCCCTGATTTGTATTATTTGTACAATGTAAACGTAAATGTTTTATGCAAACCACTTCTGAAACCGTTTTAGTAGTGGGTAGAAATGGATTACATGTTGTGGGGATTACGTAATCAGATTTTAAAAATATATATATATATATAATCAGCCCAAGTTACATTTTAAAAATGTGTATTTAAGCAACTATTTTGACAAGTGATTTATTGGTTTGAATAATTTATTTAAAGAAAAAAAGTCCGAAATCTTGAGTATTTTCTGGTGTTTTTGCTCCTCCGAGCTGAAAATCTTCTGGGTGTAGACAGAACATGGCATTTGATAACGAAATCTTTTGGGAAACACTGATCAACATTTGTCACCATTTTCTGACATTTTATAGACCAATCAGGTATTCAAGAAAATTATAACAAGTAAAACACATCTGACATATGGGTTTTTTTAGACTGACAACTGCTCCACAAAAAAGATCTCTATGAGTAAAATGCATTTTATTGGCATTGAAAATGTTTTGTCGATGTTTAGAAAGGGGGAAAAAAAGAATATTTGTGGAACTCAAAGTTTTGTGGCTGTGCCCAGTTTTTTTAGAATAAGATGCAGTATTTTCAATGTTTAGAATTACTTTTGCATTACTTCAAAATTAAAGTATTCAGATTTGATTACATGTTTTTGTGATCCAGTGGATTGCATTACTAATTGCAAACATCGCCATGTAATTTTTATCCAGGAACTGACTGCATTTCAAAGTAATCTGATCCAACCCTGATAGTGATGTATTTAATTCTTCACATAATAACAAGGGTACAGCCAAATATTTAGTTATAAAAAACAAAGGTGATACACATTTTCCCTCACGTCAGTTGTATCCCAAGACTGTAAGAAGTCTTCCACAGGTGCGTTCAGTTATTAGGAGGTAATGAGCTTGAATCTGTCCTTGTGTAATTCCATTGGATGACACTGAATCATTGCAGTATTAGCCTAATTACATCTCAATGAAATGTTAATAAAAATTTTGCATGGCTCAAAGTCTCAACGAGAGATACATTTGGGAGTTGTTTTGTATGATTAGCACAGTGAATTGAGCCTTTTTTTGTAATTTAGATCAAAAGCACTCATGATGGTAACAAAATTGGGTGTAGTTATATTTCAGGCTAAATATTCCCCATTAATATTAAACCTCACTTCTTGAGACATTTTGGCATGCCATGATTATTGTATTTTCCCTACTTCCTTTGTTATTGCTATTCTGTACAAGAGCTTGCTATTCCCAGTGGGTTTACTGTAATCAGTGCTTGAGCATATGGTTCCCATATTTTACCATCCATCTCACTAATAAAGGCTGTGTTTTTGACCTGGAGGAAACTGACTCGAATGCAATCAACCTGCCCTATGACAGCTTGTATCTGTCAGAAGCTGCATGCTGATTTTACAGTCATAATTAGCAATGAATTGAAGAGCAGCTAGTATCATAGGGGCCAGTATTGAATAGGCTGCAGTGCTCATCAAATGCGCTGGAGGGATTTGATTCTAAGTAAGTTCTTACGGACTAACCAATCATTTGTTCTTTTTTTTCTTTATTTGTTATCATCAGAAACGCCAATCCATCCAGTGGAAACTGTGGAAGTGGTGACCACTGAGGTGCCAGAGGAGGACAAGCCCTCGTCCCCTCTGGCCCAGAGCCCTCCAGCTGAGAATTCAGCAGGACCATCTGTCCCAGCGAGTAGAGAAGTCAAAAGCAGGTTAGAAACACTAAACTTCCCCTGAACCATAACTGTTTGAGAAATTAAGATCCTCGTGTTTTTAAGTGTGTATACAGCATGAATGTGTATATGTACAAGCATTAGTGTGCATTTGTGTCTAACAATGTGACATGCTGTTTGCCTTGCTGTGTACACATGCATGGATGAATTGAAATAGAGTCATCAGCTGGTAGAGGCAGTGCTCTTCCCAGGTGCCACTCTGTTAAAGGTTGTAATCAATCTCCTGGCCTGTCCCTGCTATCGATGTTAGTGATGGAGGGCAGACCGGGCGCATCTCCTGGGATCTTATTAACAAGGCCATCTCATCCCTTAAAAATGTGATAAATATTTACTGCCCTTGTTATTTCTCAACTTTCCAACTTTTGGCCACTATTCTCTCTTTTTGTCTTTGAACTACTCTGTCTGCTAAATGCCTTTCTCACAAGGAATCTGCAGCACTTCCATGTCCAGTTATTTTTGTAAGGTGGTGGTTTTTGTTTTCAACATTCTGCATAAAAAAATCATGCAGAATTAACTGCTGAAAGGTGCAGGAAGATATTCTGGAGAAGACAGTTTATTGTTGAGTCTCATTCCTAGGTCATCAAATACCAACTCCTGGGGTTGGTGGCTCAAACATAGTTGATTGTTGAGTCTGAGACCCTCAGGTTGGTGGCTTTCAACACAAAATCTCAGTATTTGATGACCTGGGAATAATCAATAATCGGCTATCTTACTGACCTGTGAATGGCCAAAGTCTTTCGTCATAGACTAAATTTTCAAAAGCCTGAAAAAAACAGAACCAAAGGGAGGTGAAGTGGTCTACTTATGCCAGCTTTAAAGTGGTTAAAGCTGTATTGTAATATTAAAATCCAAAAGCACTGCACCAAATTTAAAATTAGGATCTCCAAGTCAAAAATCCAGAACATAGCTTTAAACATTTTTACTCAAGGTTACATGTAAATGTAGGGTTGGGCATGAAACACAAAGCCAATATGGAACAGGTTCTTATATGACCAGTACGTTCTGGACAGAATCGCCATGCGATGACTCATTTTGGTGCCACATGTCTGACCTGTCTATTGAAAAAGTTACCCCCCGGTGCGGAAGTTACAGATGCATCACCATACATGCTTAGTTAACATTATGGTAACACTTACTCTATATGGGTTTGGGTGCAGGTAGCCTACTGTTAAATAGTAGCTACTATAAACATGGTGAAATGCCAAGCTAAGTGGTATAAAGTTGGGTTGTATTTAACTCTAAAGGATTCCAATTTGTTATGTAATGTAATGTGTTGTATTTTTTTAATATATATTTAAATAAACTTTAAATTGTCAACAGTAAATATGTTGGTCAAGTTCAAGTCCAAATTTGCAATTAGCAATCAGTTGTTAATGTCATTGAACGTCATTTTCTGCTTCTTTTTTTTTTTATAAGTATCAGTTCAGCCATTGGTATTGTTTTAGCACCAGCATCAGGCAAAACTCAAACGATATCTTACCCTAGGTTAACATGCGAGTCAGGGTGTGGCCTGCTACTGGTATACCATGTGGATTCACAGGCGGTTCACCTCCTAAGAGTGTGTCTGTGTAAACAGTGTGTGCGCCTGCCTCACAAATGTCGCCATTATGTGTTTGTATGTATGTTGTTGCCCAGACAGTCCCATTGCCAGGAGAAGGAGGCCTTAATTCATGTTGACATGCACTGCACTGTATTAAGTCACAGTAGGTATATATAATTAAACACCCCCTTCCGCCCATTTTCTTTGTTTCAGCGAGCGTCTTTGTGCCTTCTGTTACTGCGGTGGCCGTAGCCTGCTGGGTCAGGGGGATCTGCGAGTATTCAGCACCACGCCTCAGCTTGAAGCACTCTTCAGCCACAAGGGTGGAGGAAACTCGACGAGCAGTGATAGCAGTGATGGTGATAAAACCACTCAGCCAAAAATGGCCGGCGAGACCACCTCAGGACAGAGGGAAAAGACAGAGTAAGTAGGCCTGGCTGATGCTGTTGTCATAAATGGTTTGGCTGTCAGTGTTTGTCAGGACAGTAAAGTAATCTGTGACGAGTCCTGTTAGCAAGTTGTGTAACTCCATCCCAGGTCTGAGCCTAACTCCTACTGCACCTGAGCTGCTGCTGTTATACTTGTCCGGGAAGAAACATTGGTAAGACGTAGGCCTTTTCCACCAAGATAGAACCCATTGAAGAACCAGAGCTTATTCGGTGGAAAAGACTTCTCTGACAAACGTTTAAGTCCACTTGAGCTTTGACAGGCACTAGAAGCACATTTGTTTGTGTAAAAGTTTCTGTATTGTTGCTAGCTGAGCTAACGCTATAAGAAGAGGGACTCTCTGCTGTGGATGTCTTCGGGGGAGTGGCGGTACATATCTGTAGCCCTTCTGTTGCAGTCTGGTAGTGTTTCTACAGCCGTCAAAAGCAGCAAAATGGAAAAAATATTAAGTTGAGGCTCATCAAAAAATAGCAAAAATGCCCACTCAAGAGTGAGGGCTGTGGGAGGTGGGCCACCCAACTCTGATTAGGAGGCATTAACCTGCCTTTTGTCTATAAATCTAATAACAGAGTCCCTCCCTGATTCTATATCAGTGTTGGCATCACAAGGCTCAGGATGATTCTAAAAGAGTGGGTGGAGTTATAGCCTTTATCAACCCATGAAATGCCGATTTTATTTTTTTTTAATTTTTTTTATTACGTGTATTTATTTATTTTTTTTAATATAAACCCATCAAGACATATCAAAATTAACACCAGTATTGATGTGTTTCACCATGGTAAAGTAATATAATTTAGTTTACAGCTCAAAAACATGTTTAAGTGTGCAGTACCTCTTTAATGAGCTGCAAGAAACCAAAATTTGGTTGTCCTGAGTCTTTGCATGAATTGGTTGCAGGTGGGGAAGTAGTCGTAAGTGTCCACAAAACTTTGGTCTTTTTAGGAAATCTTTTTTTAAAATTGATTCTTTTATTTCGGGTAAAATGACCTTTTACCCTTTCCCTGGAAAGCAGTATTCTTACTTCGTGGATTATCCTGGTGGTTAATAAATGGCCACACGCTTCCATGCACATGTTTACCCATGCACTAACTCATACACACAAAGGAGCATGCTCACAAAACAAACACACAGGCCTCACAAGCTAAAGTGCCTCTCTCAGTTAGCAGGTTGTGTTGTCACTCTGCATTTGAAGGCTAAATTATCACTTTGCCATAGCAGTTAGTGTCTTCAGGCCCTGGGATGCCACATCAGGTGAAGGGTGCACATAAGCCTCTCGTTCGTGTGAGTGTGAACTCACATATTTGCACACTGTGCCAACAAAGGACCCTCCTCTGACACTTCTGGACAGCTGCCTAATTTGTTTTGGTCCTTTGGAACCAGTTGGGTGTCTCTCCGGGCTCCTGGTGACGTAATGGGCAGTGCGAAGCAGTATGGGTCTGGCAGCACGCCAAACCAACCAGTGGCTGTTGTGTTGTTGCCGTGTGATTGGTCATTGGGGCCAGTCCTCCGTTGTGCCTCACAGAGGCACAGGAGGGTGCAAGAGGAGTAAGAGGAGAAATTATATATTGATTTGTCAGCTGGTGGACAGAGGGGAGGACTGTGGAAACGTGAGGAGGCGGGAGAAGATCATTACATAATTGGCGATGAAACTTTGGCTGTAAACAATAAGCCGTCAAGGCTGTTTGTCATGAGTGTGCCATCATGCTTCCAGAAACCAGTCTCTTGATTTTGGCCATCGGTTTGTTTACTGGAACTTAGGTCCTTTTTAAATGCTAATGCTCCCTCTCCACATTTTCCGCATGCTATGCAGCTCACTAGTTCAAGCCAGGGACTCGGGGAAACGCATCCTTTTCAACAGATTTTATGAGACAGAACAGCCAGCCTCTTGTGCACACACCAAACAAGATGGCCCTCTTCCTCCTCCTCCTCCTCCTCTCCCTCCTCCCCCACAGCTTTTTATTTGCTCTCTAACATTTTTCCCCCAGCTCATTCTCTCTGTCTTCATCTCTCTGCTTTTGTAAAAACTGCACATCGTCCTCTACCTTTATGTCTCTACTCTCGATTCATTCCTAAATTGATTCAGGCTGTCCTCCTCCTCCTGCGTTACACATCTTTTAGCTGTCCTCTTTGGAAAAAGAGAAAAAAAAAAACCTGTGCTGACCCGCTTTCTCTGCAAACCTCTTCCTTTGTTGCAGCGGGTCTGAGAACTGTGAGGAAGAACCAGACCCAGCCAGTCGATTTTGGGATGAGCTTTCTCATGTCGGCCTTCCACAAGATCTTAACGTCCAGTCTCTCTTTGAGTCAGGTAAGACTGATAGACTAAACATTTTTACGAGTCATTTCTAATGGAGAGTCAGCATGTGTTCATGAATCTATACATGTTAATTTAAACATTTTGTGTCTTTGAATTTCAGGGCAATGCTGGGCACATCAGAGTTGTGCCTTGTGGTCCGAAGGTGTTTGCGAGGGCGAGGGACAATCTCTGCTTAATGTGGACAGAGCCATTGACTCAGGGAGCACAAAGGTGAGTCAGGGGAGAACATCCGCGGACTAATAGGTGTTAACACCATCTTAATGTGTTGGGGCAGCAGGGAGGGACTGCTTCAGTGAGGCACGGCAAAGCTGATGGATCAGACTGGCTGGTAAAGGTCGGCCCGACAGCGTGGATCTCTCAGCTGTGAAATGGAAAAGGTCACGCCACTCAACGGGGCTGAGCTCTCATGGCAGCTTAGCTCCCAGTGTTAGCAGCAGTGGCACAGCTCACAGCTCTACGATCGCGTTTGCAGCCCATTGGTCGTGCAGCCCATCAGCATGTCTTCCACTTGATCTCCAGAGTGGCTATTAGTACACACTCATAGAAGTGAGAGAGTTTCTGTCATGACTGTCATCATCAGGGGGCTAAAACAGGGGGTTAAACAGGGGTCTTGATCCTAATCTGAGAAACCTGATGAACATTTTCCCAAAGAGACATTAAAGGATAAAGCACTGTTTTTACATAAGCTAAGTCAGTCATAAAAAATGTAAAGGAATGAGTTTAGTGAATTATTTCCTTGGATGTTCATGGAATGTATTAATTTTACTTGCAAATAAAGACATTTTAGACATTTAATGATTTTTTTTTGCTTTCTTTCTGCAGCACTGTGCATACTGTAAGCGCCTTGGAGCATCCATTAAGTGCTGTGCTGAAGGATGTGCTCAACTCTACCATTACCCCTGTGCGGGGGCAGCTGGGACCTTTCAGGATATCAGGAGTCTCTCGCTTCTCTGCCCAGAACACGCTGAATTGGCCATTCACAAATGTGAGTAGAGTAGAAGGAGAGTAGAATTGGACACACTGTATGTAAAAGCTATATTAATATGATTTACATTCAGTTTAAATTTGACATTTTATCAGCTATGTTGTAGAACCCAACCAATTATATTGATTGACTAATTTTATCGGTGCAATATTGTCACAACTATATCGGTCAATATTGGTGTCCGTGTATATATTGTCCCATATGCACTTAAATTTACACAGACTGACACAGACACTTTTTAGTTGTTAGTATAATAGGCTGCATTTTATGTATATGTGATCAACTTTCTTAATTCAAGTTTAATATATACATATATTTTTCTCTGTTTGTCTGTTTTAATTTAGAGTCATTTAATGATTACTAAAAATACTGGGGAATTTTTCATGTTTTAGTGTCCTGATATCATTCTGGACGATGTTTATTGTTAATTGTAAAATTTCCTGCCTCCCTTAACGCATCTTTGTCACAAGTGTTAACCACTTATGAGGGCTCATTGCAAGAAATGTGTGTTCATTAGGGGTGTTACAATTTCAATATTAAATTTGAAATGAGCTGTCAATTTTCAGTAAGCGAAGGCAGAGTATACATGTTTTTTCTCTCCACTCCCACCTACTTGTGTGTGTCTGAAGAGAAAAAAAAACAACACTTCAAAGATGACGTGTAGCTTACTGGTCATTATATCACACTTGATACCATATAGACCATCTTTTTAAAGAAGAATGTTAATGACAGTTGTAAGGGAATAAAACTAATGGATGGTTGATCTTTACAAATCAAGACTCAGTAGTCAAACAATGGCATAGCCATTGGTGCTAAAGAAATGTTGAAATCGAATCATGACTTCTGTATATTGTATTCTGTATAAAGAATATCAGCTGATATATTAGATAGGAGAATTTTTTTAATTTCCTTATATCAGTATCAGCATTGGCCCCAAAAAATCCAGTATTGTTCGGGCCATATTGTCTGATATTAGATTGTCTCTCTCATTTTCTTGACTTAACTGATTGTTACTTGAATTCTCCTGCCCACAGTTGTAGATGAAGTAAATTGCGCGCTATGTGATAGCCCAGGGGACCTACTGGACCAGCTCTTCTGCACCAGTTGTGGTCAGCATTACCATGGGATATGCCTGGACATGGCCGTGACCCCTCTGAGGAGGGCAGGTTGGCAGTGCCCCGAGTGCAAAATCTGCCAGACATGCAAGTGAGTCACCTTCCCACCTGCTTAAATAGTGGGTCTCAGACTCAATGTGTTTGTCCAATCTAGCTTTTCTTTCAGTTTTCTTCTTACTATTTTTCTCTATAGCTAGCAGGCATGGTGCTTAGCGCTAGTTTGTTTACCTCTGTGGGTTGTGAGGAGCTAACTGAATGCTGTACCCTGAAGCTCAGTCTTGTAACTTCTGACCTTATTTAAACAGTACAGGAGCTCTGTTAGCAACCAGGCCTGTTTGCCTTAGGTGAACACTGTCCATTGAGCTTTCAGCTCTATATTTACATAGAAACCCTAGTAGCATGTTGTGTGCATAGCATGATATTTTTCAAGATGAGTAGGGGATCATGATGTATTATCACAAACTATAATGGATGGTATGGGAGATGAGACTGGCTTAAAATTTTCTGATTTCCTTTGTATTGTTTAGGTTTGGAAACACAAATCCTCTTACCCTTGCCTGTGCTTTTATTGTTGATGTTAAACCAAAACTTAAATGTTTTTAAGAAGTAAAGATTAGTTAAAATACATCCTGTCTTGGCCAGGAAAAGGCCACTTGTGTGTTTTACAGTCACGCTTTCATTTCTTTTTCCAAACAATTCTTCAGCCTTACTCATTGACAACCCTACAATTAGAGATGTAGCACCCCCACACATCGTGACGCACAGCTATACGCCCCAAACTACTGTATATTATCATTTGGGCTAATATTTTAGCATACTAACATTTCTCCAGGAGCAGGCATAACTTTGTGTTCAAACCATGGCAGTACATCATTGTGTTTGCCATTCTGATGCCCAACAATCAAACATGCTTGAATTAATTCTTCAAACAAACTATGTTTGCCACCTTTGGTGACTATAAAAGCATTACACTGCTGCCAATATAACATTAGAAGGATGGACTAGGTCGTTGTATACACATAAACAAAGGACTGACCGAAATAAATAAATCCTTACTAGTTAAATGCATAACCAGGCCACTAAATGCTCTCCAGAAGTAATTGCTCTGGCATTAGATTCAACATATCAGGACAACTTGTTGCATGTTCTCGCCTACACATTGCTGCAGGCCTCCTCTTGTGTATGCGTTTATCAACAATTAGTCAGTCAGTCATTTAGGGACAGTCAGTGTGCTCAGCCAGTCTTCTAGCTGGCAAAAGTGAGGTTGTTTTATTATGAATGACTTATTTTATTTTTTGGGTTGTTTAGAAGTACAATATTGAAGTTTTGGCAAGACATACATTCAAGCAAAAACAAATAATTCTGTCTTCATTTTATGAAAAATAAGGACAGAGCACATATTTGTTATGGCAGGAAAATGCTTGTACTCTCTTTTGATTCATGCATACAGTCTTTCAATTACATGAAATAGAACTGATATTTGTGTAAAATTAAGATCCACTATAATAGAAACAACAGATCAGGTCAAATAAAAGATCTGAAAAAATACTCCTGGCAAGGAAAATTAAAGGGAAGCAAGCGCTTAACTAAGAACTAAAGTATGTAGAAAAAAATAATTTGTCCAGTAAAGTAAAACAGGATGACTATTATCATCCGTCCAACTATATATAGTTATATAAGTCTTGGGTAGCTTTTTGCAGTTTGTGTGCAGGAGGTCCGAATCTTCTGTCCAGTTTCATACAACCCTCTCTGTCTCTTTGTAGGAACCCAGGAGAGGACACTAAAATGCTGGTGTGTGACATGTGTGACAAAGGCTACCATACCTTCTGTCTGCAACCTGCTATGGACTCTCTTCCCACCAATGGATGGAGATGTAAGGTAGGTGAGACCTCATGTGATGCTGGATGGCTTATTCAAGACAATATAAAATAAGTGTATTTCTGGCTGGTATATAAAAAATATTCTAAAGCTGTTTACAGTTGAAGTACCAGCCTATGGTAATGGTAATGCCCAGATTGCTTCCACCAGGTGTAACTTTGCAGCAAATTGCAACACAAAATACTCACTGTGTGTGGACAGTCATACTCTGTGGAGAACTGTTCAGTATATGAATTTTTACACGGGAACAGAGAAAAATGTCTACCGCCTATGACAGTATGAGTTTTTGGTGATTTGTATTTGAGCTTCCTGTGGTTAAGTAATGACTCACACCAGCTGATCTTTTAAAGGTTTCAGTTCAGCCTTGGTGCCCTAAGACAACGCACCGCCTGTGTGTGTATGTGCATGTTAATCTCACGCATCCCTCTGTGTGGCCCCGCCCTACATCCTCCAGCAGTGTAATGGTGTGCTTGTCACTCAGGCAGCTGGTTAACACACCACGTAATTTTCTGCAGCGGTCAGAGGAGGCCACGGCAGGTGATGAAAGGTCTTATACTTGGCTTCTCTATCTGACTCAGCACAGGAGGAACACAACCCACACACATCCTTGCCACTCACTTCTCCTAGGCGCCCGCCACCAACCCCTGTTGCACTTACATGGTAGTTTTGTGCTGAGAGCAGTCATCTCGCTGCAGTAGAAATCAATGAAGAATAAGTCATGGTTCCAGTTTCAGTGCTCTGTCATGTTCCTCTTGATGTTGTCTATCATGTATGAGCACCAGGATGGCAAGCAGTGCCTGAGAAATGAGCTCACTCAAGCTAAGTGCCCGACTAGTCTACTAAACTAAGCAAAGTCAGTATATTGCTGAGAGATGGTAAGTGTTGGTACTAGGGTTGGGCGATTGGACGGGTACATATCGGCTGTCAAGGATTGTCCATTGCCGGTCTCAACATGGTGAATTAAGGATTTATTTTGACCAAACCAGAATTGTTGAATATTTGAATAGTGGAAAAATAAACTAACCTGCTAGAATATATTGGTAATCCCTGGTTATTGTGTGGTGGCCGATTTAAACATATTGGCCAGTACAGTTTTCATGAACAAGCTTAATAAAATAACACAATTGGAAACGACCATGCTGCAATTTATGGATCCATAACACAACTGTGTGCAGTATATTTAGTCTAAACTAGCCCTATATCATAAATGTATATCTAATTATATTTGAAAGCTGAAAAAAGTAGGAAAATATGGGTCAGGAAAATATAGCTCACAAATATTCAAGAATTTAAAAAAGGAGAATGGAAAAAAGAAATTAAGTCTTTTATGATGTTGTGTTTGTAAAAAGAAGTATCTGTGCAGATGTTGCATTCCTACCATCAACAAAATTAAGTCCAAGTACCTTTATAAATTAACAGCTGTACTTAAGAGGCATACTGCTGAAATAAAAGCCAAATGACCACTTTCAACCCAAAGCAGCTCTGCTTGCTGTTGCACGGTGTCAGTGTGGATATTTAATCAAAAACGTTAGCTGTCATTTATTTGCTTTGTGCCTCTGTTGCTTACAACGATGTGCTCAACAAAGCTATTCCAGTGACTTTTTTTCTTTTTAGGTAATTTAAAGGGGGTACAAAGCTGATCCTTTTTTTGATTATTTTTTGGGCTTTTGCCTTTATTATGATAGTGACAGCTGAAGATATGACAGGAAAGGGGGTAGAGAGAGAGGGGATGACACACAGCAAATGGGCCGCAGGTGGGAATCGAACCGGCAGCCGCTGCAGAGGACTAACAGCCTCAACACATGGTGTGCACACCCTGCCAACTGAGCTATAGGGACGCCCACAAAGCTCATCCTTCTCAAAATAATCCCCAAAATGTTGAAGACAAAGCTGAAAAAGTGAAAAAGAGTTCATACATGTGCTCAATCTTGAAATATTAGGAGCCTGTTTTGATTTCAAGTGTTTTTTTTAATGGCAGTATGTTGCAGGCAGCCATGTAGCTATGTAGCCAGAGCCTGATTAATTTGATGCCAGTGTTTTATTCTTTTCAACTTTTATTCTTTTCAATGTCAAAATTGTGCTAAGTCTTAACAGTATTCAATAGTAAACTGTTTGTGCTGTTATGTGTAACCTTAATAGCATTTATTAAAAACTGGTTAGTCTAAATGATCCTTTTGATTTGAAAATTACCTTGTAAATCCATTTCATTAAAGCTGGAAAATACTGATGTTATTTTTTAGTCATACTCCCCAGTTCTGCTGCATAAATTCTGCTGGAAAAGAGTCATGGTCTTAAAAATATTAAAAATAGGCACATTCGCTATGGACCTGGCCAGGTTTTATGCATGTTTCCAGTTCCATGACTAGAATGCCAAATTGTATCGCAGAAACACTGTATTCATACTGCGCTGGGTCTGACTGGTTCCCAATGTCATCATGTTAAGAAGGCTTCCTTTGCTTCTCAGAACTGCAGAGTGTGCATCCAATGTGGAACACGATCCAGCAGGCAGTGGCACCACACCAGCCTGCTGTGTGAGAACTGTGTCCAAAACCAGGACCCTGCTCTCTGCTGTCCTATGTGTACCTGCATCCTGGACCCTGAGCATCACAAAGACTTACTCTTTTGCCACACTTGTAAGAGGTAAGGAACCTTTGTTTGTAATGTAAAAACTTCAAATGCAATGCTCTTTTTTTTTTTTTTTTCTTTTTTCGCTCCTGTGGCAAATTTATCTTCCCTGGAAACCCTAAGGAAAAACACAAGGAAAACCACAGTAATAAATATGTCACATTTAAGAATTTCACAGAAATCCCTGGTGAAAAATCCCTTAAAATTCCTGTGCACTCCTTTCAGATGGCTACACCTGGAGTGCGAGCGTCAGAACTCAGGCCAAGCAGAAATCCACCCCAGAGAGGACTATGTTTGTTCCAACTGCAGGTCTCCTGCTGCAGAGCAGGCGCTACAGGCAGAGGATATGGACACCGGCCCAGATCTCAGCCCTCAGCCAGCCTCCATGCACACAGACTCTGAGACTGGCCTACAGCTGGCTAAAAAGCACACGGACCTAGAACCTGGCACTCAGCTGCCTCCTGAAATGCACAATGACCCCAAACCGGAATTACTCGCTGTTCCATTGCACTCAGATCCAGAGCCTGTCCAGGCTACCGTCCAGGAGGAGAAGCTGGCCACGTCAGCCCAGAAGCCTGGTGGGTCTTTGTTCCAGAAAGGTTAGATTATACACAGGAAGATGACTGCTCTGATCTCTTTCTTTGTGTTATCTTGATGTCTTTATTGTCCTCTATGCCTAAGTGTCCCTCCTGAGAATCTGATCTGTTTTACCAGCATATTAATCATCTTGTTATTGCAAGGTAGGACCAAGGAATGTAACTCTTTTGATAATACAGAATCATACACAAGCACCAGTTTATACGGTGGAAAATGAAAGAGAATCTTTGTAGTTCAGGGTTCATTCATTCAGCCTCTAGCCATGCAGAAGGAGTTGAAAGTTTTGGCCGTGCAGCATAAAAAGGGTCTGTAGTGTCAGTGCTGATGAAGTTTTGAAAGTCACAGTTGTTGCAGATAAAAGGGCTGGGAGTTGTTTGGACTAAGACCAGAGAGAAGCACTCCCTCTTTTATTGAGAGGATTTTCTGAGGACTCTCCAATAACCAGATGGTGTCGTACTAGCGACAGATTAAAGCGACTCTATTGTCTTTGTAACACTGTGTTTTGAAAAATTAGAAGTACTTTGTTTCTCCTCTTCCTGTCTCCTGGGGAGGCAGTATCTGGATTGATTCTTGAGAGAACTTCTTTTTATAAAATTTCACTTAAGTGCATGGCTAAGAAATGGGCACACACGTTGGCTGCTCATATGTGTTGTAAATCAACTTTACATTTGACTTGCTGCCAAATTTGTTCATAGTACTAAACAGAGGGAGAGGTTGCTGAGGCACTGTAACCATGTTAGATGTGTGACATGTCATTGTGTGCATGTTTGTCAGCAACAGGTGTGTAACACTGAATCCCTCTGAAGCCCCTGCTTGACAGACACTGCTTGTTGTCTTTTGATTTAGCCTATAAGTTACAGCCGTTGGATTCGGGGCAGAGTAGAAGAACTATGTTGTTTTAATAGTGGTTCTTTTCATACCCGAAGAGAATAACTAAGTGGAATATCTGGCTATTCTAAGAAATGTGATTGAATAGGCCACACTGTCAATGTCTTCATAGACATCTGCAAGTCCATATAATCTGGGGCCTCTTCTTTTTTTAACCAATGGTCTGCAAGGGCTGATGATCAGACTGTACAGTATGAACACATAAATGGGGAGCTTTGGCTTTACATTGCAGACAATTTATTCATGAGCTGGACTTAAACAGCACTTCGGAACTTGCACACAGCTGAACTCAGAGATTTGACCTGAATATCATTTGTTCTGGCATGTGAGCTTTTTTAGCTAGATGCCATTTAGCAGCAGAAGTACCAACTCCCTAATAAGGCCCTTCCTTCACAACAGCTGTCTATTGTTTCTACTGGTCATGATCCTTCTGTGATTCACTATGGTGCACTGTGGTGTGGTGCTCTACCAACACTATGAGTTACGCGATGCTGGTATCTGCTTGTATGAAGCTCTCGGCTGAATCTCCACTCTGGTCCATGTGAGTTCTGCCAACAGTGGAGTGGAGTGCAGTATCAGGGAAATTAACGTTGAGCTGGGGATGCCAGTGGTAGCTACACTGCCCACTCCGTCTAGACAGCAGACTCTACTGGCAGGAGAGAATGGATAGGAGCATCATGATGGTGATGATATTAGATCCCTTGTCTGAAAACCTGCCTTGGAGCTACGCTGGCTCATTCGTGGCCGCTCACACAGCTTGCTCGCTCAGCTCACTGTACACATGTGCTCTCATTTTACTAGCTTTTTCCTGTGGTCATGAACTGCTTCATCATTGGATTTAGCTGGCAAGACTATGCTTCTCCCACTGTGGTTTTGAAGACAAGTGTGCATGCGATCTGTGTATTGATTTAAGAGGAGCTTTGGAAGGTTTATGTTAAACACCTCAAAATGAGCTTTACCTGTTTTTTGGGGGGGGTTTTTTTAGACACGTGTCATAATGCTGAAGATATCGTTTGGGATTTTAGGTTAAAGCCTCTTGAATTAGACAGTTATTTTTTATTTAATTTTTTGCAGTGTATAATCCTGCACCAAATAAGAGAGGAAAATTTGGTAGGGATGCAGGAATTTGGGTGTTTCACAATGTCCAATATGACAATATTTTCCAACTCATTCTGGCTGATACTGATGCACATATCTTCTTTATCTAATCTCTTCTGGAATGAACATTTTCTTCTGCATGATAATATCACAATGGCCGCTCAGCAGATGCAGACATAAAATGCAATGATTTACAAAATAAAATGCATTGATTTTAAAAATAAAATACAGTGCTTTTCAAAAATGGACACATTCATAGAACAAAATAAGACAACTACAGCTGACAGGTTCTTTTTGTTCTTCACTAATTTGTTGTAATGATTGGGTTGATGGCTATTAATGGTAAATTTGATGTTAAAAGAAATTTATAGCATTAAGGAATGTGATTTGGCTCCTCCTCACATGACCGATGCTTAACTTGCAAGACAGCTGGATTCACAAGATCAAGCGAGAATCCATTTTGTGAGGCCACCAAAAGTGGTGCAGACAGTGTGCGTCCTAGGAGGGACTAGTGGCAGCTATGGGCATGGTTTTAGGTGTTCAACAGCGAGAAGGGTCCATGAAGCGACTTGTCTTGAACAAACAATAGCGGCTCCTGAAGAGGTTAGCATAGATGCTGCGATAGCATCAATTATATCAGAACTGGATAGTATTTCATCATTGAAAGAAGAGCAAAGAAGTGCACTGAAGGCTATTCTCAATGGAAACAATGTTGTCCTGACTGACGTTGTCAAGAGTTTGATTTGATTGAAGTTAGCCCATGTTATAAGTGACAGACAGATGGTTCATCCAATCACCTGCCAAGTGTTTTTTGAAAGTGTTCTTTTCCAAACAGTTTCTAAGGACGACTTCCCAGATGGGTCTGTGTAACAAACCATCTGTCAGGTTAGGCCGACTCTGAACATTCATTGCAAACAATAACTTTGATATCCCTTTAGTCATTTCTAAAACCCTCCACACCGCAGACATACTCGTGTCACATGTGCATAATTAAAGCGTCGTCTCATTGGCAGAAATGTTGGCATTTATAGCCAATACAAATATTTCATTTTAAAACCTTTATCTGCTGATGCCTTTATCATCTGCCGACTATATTAAAACTACTGATATTAAAATTTAGTTTAATAATGTGCTTAAATTTACTTAGATATTGGCAGTTTTTTTTTTTATATAATTATGTGAGATCATCACTATGGTGCCAACCGCCCACACATGTAATGTAATTAAAGTCATTAACCGGAGCTGTTTATCACCTGCCAGGATTCTCCACCACTTTGGGTTTAACAGCAGGCTTACCGTGACTCAACTGACAGATGCTGTTAGATCCATTCTGTGACTGCAAGTTAGACCTGGCTTCAGGCCTCTGCTGCATTAATCAAAGCCGTGTATTTATCCCAGCCATCACCTTATTCACAGTAGGAGATATAGGAAGCAGGGTGTTAATATGAATGAGAATGTGTGTTCAGCTTGGTCAATAGTTGAAGGCTTGAGATGGTTGGAGGCCCATCTCCTAATTGACTTTCTGGCATCGGCACCGGATGAGCACCTGCAAGCTGCACAGTCATGAGCCCAGAGCACACAGACCCTGGGATGTTGGTTGTCATGGTTACTCCCTTCCCTGGCAGAGATGCTTAGCAGGTGCATGTGTGTGTCAGGATCAGTGTGACATGGGAACTTGTGGATTGAAATGGTGGGCGCCTCGTTAAGACTAGGCTATCTGTACGGTCAGAGGCTGTCTGGCAGAATATTGGCTCGATGTGTGGATGCCTGATAGCCAGGAATGACTAGTTCTATTCATGCCAGACTAGCCAAATGCAATGATGTCTTTAATACAAACCCAAATGGAGATAGAGGATAAGGGGAGATACTACAAAACCAAATGAAAAGAGAGATACATTATATAAATGCTAAAATGTAGCTTCTAATAAAGGCTTGCCACATTGTCCTTTTATGCATTGTGACTGCTTGTTACTGGAAAGCCACTGCTTTTCAGTAACACTCCTGTCACATCCTTTTCAAAGCTAATGCAGCAGTTCATTAAGTCCAAGCAGAAAATAATGTTACATGCATATATAATGTACTGCATGAGCTTTTTTTTAATTATGCTAAGGTTGAACCGTATAAAATTTCCTTTTCCATTTATTGGCACAAAAGAAAATTTGTGATCTGCATCATAGGGTTTTATGTGTTAAATTAGATGTTATGAAAGATTATCTCTGTTCACCTTGTTTTCATAGAGAAACACCCAGTGGTTTTACTAAAGGGAGAAGAGTTTCTACAACTTAAGAATTCAGATAGTAGTATAGTGTGGTTTGCTTTACCATTGGATTTGAAATAAGGGTTGGGTAAAATTGATGCAAGTAGCAGAAATATGTCTTTTTCTCTCAGTTAGTTTCACTGGGCATCCAAGCCCAACATTTCCCTATGGCCCACTTTTATTGAATCTTGATATGTTCACAATGTCTCCAGACTCTTAGTTCTCTCTATTAATGAACAAATTAGGGTTGTAACAATACCAGAATTTTAAACTAGTATATAAAAACGATACTGAATGTTTTTCTTTTTGCCAAGATAACAAAAGAAATTCCCAGGAACTCAAAATAGATACTTTGTTCTTTTATTTTTTTATTATTAGCAGAATAGCTGAGCACTGTCTAATTTTGCTGCAAGCCAAATGTCAGGCAAGACTGAACTGAACTGAGGTCTTGAATGAGCACTTAAATTATTATTACTTTTTAGCTTTGGTCATTTTAATACTGTAAATATTGGATATTATATCATTTTAAACTCATGGTATTGGAAGAATATTGAAGCGTGAATGCCTTTTACACCTCTTAGAATAAATGGCTTTTATAATGTATAATATATTTTGGTAATGAATCTTCTCCTTTTTAGACGTCTCAGTGGGAGCAGATGTTGTCGAGAGACAGGTCACTGAACTGTCTGTCAACAAAACCCTAACAGAATTCAAACCAGGTTTGTATACACAGCCTATATATAGTATTGAATCTGATTGCTTTAATATGACAGTCAGTAGTTTGGCTCACATTTCATTCACACTGTTAAAATCTGTGTAAACACAACTGTGTTTACTGGTAGTAAAAGGCCCCTGACATGGGGTCTCCCCACCAAATCCACACCATTTACCTTTATGGCATTAAAGGGGACTTTTGCTTTTGCTTATTTTCAGTCAAATATATAGTAATATATAAATATATTACTATGTTGGATGTTCATGTTAAACATGCCCAACATTTAAAATAATGAGGTATATGTAAAAGTAATCCCTGTGAGCAAAAAGCTCAGGCTGAAGACTGCTCTGAATTCCAGGTTTTTTTTTCCTACTAAATCAACTCATCGCAAATTTACTGACTGGTCCTCTGGTCAAGGCACAGCACGCCCACGTCATACAGGGACATGCCCATCCACCCACTCAGTCTGTCTATATGTACCAAGGTGATTTAGAGCAGCTCCAATCTGGATCATATTTTATGGAGAAAATATTGTCTGGCTTTCCCTCTGCTGTGCTCTGGCTGCCCTGCCTGATATCTCTGTGATCTCCGGCTTCTCTGCCTAAACTCTCTGTGATTTATGAAGTTTACTGACAGACACATAGCTTTACTTGTTGCAACAATAACCTTTAACTGCTGCCGACTGTAACTTAGCTGTCATTAGCAAATTAGCTCAGTTAGCTTTGCAGTTAGCAGTCCTGTTAGCGGACTCTCCTCAATGGGTTCCCCTGTCTCGGGCTTAAAAACCACCTCCTCCAAGCAGTCCAAAACTTTGTGCTAGAAGGGAAAACACCAATTCAACCTGGTTAAAACAGTGGTTAATTTAGCGACAAATAAAGCTATCTGTCCATCAGGAAACTCCATATATCACCGACTTATTTTTTCCACAAAATATGATTGAGTTTCACCACAGTCTCACTTATGGCGTATGATGAGAAGGGCAGCTATTTTATAGGGCCATACCCCTGACTTGTGGCGGGCAGCACGCACATCCCTAGTTATAAAGCTGCGTTTTTGTCCAATGATCAGCGAGGCCTGGCCTCATCAAATTCAGTGCCCCATATAGTTGTAGCTTAGCTGTCATATGCCATTCAGCACACAAACAAGAGGATGAAGTAGTGCTCACAAGCACTGGGTGCTGCCTTTTGGTAGGCTTGTGGTAGGTGGCCAATAAGAAGGAAGTGGTCTTCTAGGAAGGGAGCCTTAAAGAGACTGGAGCTAAATGGCTTTCTTCAGACGGAGGATGAACTTAGGGACTGAATAAAGGGGCACTTAAAAATAAGTATGGAATATTTGAAACTGTAAGTCATGCAAGGCTGCTCTAGTGGAGTCCCAAAATATAGATGTAGAGCTGGAAAGGAGCATAACCAGTCCCCTTTAACATTGTTGATCACTTGAAACCCTTTAACACAACATTGTATTGGTTTCCAGTTCTATCTACTTTCATGTCAGTGATGTGCATGAGGTAAAGATATCCAAATATGTTCCTCTGACCACTATTTATTTCCTCCTACAGAAACAAAACCAGCAGCAAGAGCCCAGCTTTCATCTTTGGAGAGTCCTGCATCTTCAGCGACCCCGAGCCAGGAGTCTGACTCTTTTCCAGCCCAGCTCTCTCTGGAGTCACTACAGACACAGGATACCACGTTACAAATCAAACCAGCAAAGACAGAGGTCGGCCCTGATGAGGGCACGGCCAACCCCAGCACAAAGGATTTTAAGGCCATCATCTCAACCACCAAAGAACCAAGTACTGCATCAGTACCTTTCACAGACCAACCAATGGAGGTCTCACTACCCCAGCCTTCGAGTATGGATGTAGTTGGGGCTTCTTTCCTGGAAACCGCTCCAAAAGAACTCAACAAAGAGAGGAGTGAGGGTATTTTTCACAGGAACCTGGCAGAGACTGTTAAGCCCCCAGCCTCCAGTACATCAGTGGAGATGTATACTACACTGGAGAGCAAGCCTAGTCTGTCACTTTCCAGCCTGTCTTCAGAAGACAAACCACTGAAGACAACTGTGGAAAGGTTGGCAGAAATGGTTTCCTCTCCTTCCCACTCCTCCCCTCTGGGCCGAGGAACGTCTCCCCGAGAACCACCCCAGACTCACATCCTACCTTCACTAGGTGACCACAGCAGTGTAATACCCACCACCACACTTATACCACTTACCCCTAAGATTGGAATGGGAAAGCCAGCCATCACCAAGAGGAAGTTTTCTCCTGGGAGGCCACGGGTGAAGCAGGTAAGATCCTAGATATCATGATGCAAAAGATCCCTAGTTAGCTTCCTGTCATTGTCTGGCTCGTTGTGCCTTGTTCATTCTCCTAGCCCAAGTAATAAACTCCTGTGGTGTAGGCTAATAATTGGTGCTCATACCTTGCATACTCCTAAATGATGTGTCCTGTGGGCCCTTCTCTATGAAGGTGAATTAGGTTTTTTGGTTGAAGCAGCTTATGAACATCAGGATATGTTTTGTTATGTTTTAAATTTTTTGGTCTCAGTCGATTTAGGAATGGGAGTTGGTAAGCTTGTATTGATACCAATGGCATTATTAATTCTGGTTCCATCCGATACTTAATCAATTCACTTATTGATTCCTAATCAATTTTTTGTAACGCAACTGTTATCTCTACACCTGAACACAGTGTAGAAATGAAATAGAAAAAGCGCAACTATAATTATTGCAACATACATGCATTCATGTGTGCATGCATTCATACACACGCAACCACTTGATCTTAACTATATGGAATGGGATTATAAAGACACACTAATAGAAAGAGGCACTGTCTGCAAGTCTTATGACGCCTGCAGCAAGGCGTTATGATGGTCCATGAGTTATGAAAGGACGTGTGACTTAAGTGTAGGGGGAGAGGCATCTGTCCACACGTGCCTAAAATGAACAATAAATGAGTTCTGAAGGGACCGTGGCTAAAGTATAGGCTAAGGAACTCTGCTGAGTCCAGTGGTCCCTCCCACAGTTCAGATGTTATGAAAGGGGTGTAGCTAAAATATATGCAGCAGGGCTAACTTGTACAATTTAAATAGTAACTCCACTGAGACCAATGATGCCTCCTACAAGGGTCTTTGAAACAATTCATGAATAATGAAAGTGGTGTGGCTAATGTATGGGGGTGGGGCATAAGTCACTAATCATATAGGAACTCTGCTGTGCAGTGATGACTCCCAGACTCCTAGTTATGACATCAGACCTGACTTAAGTGTACAAGGGAGGTTATATGCCACTGCCATGGCCCTTTTTGCCAGTCGGCATGAATGGTTAATCAGCTGTCGATTGGCTCATGACCAACTTTTTTGCAAAATCTTGAGCAAGTCTAAACCAATTTGGCAAATTGGCCAAATTGGCATGAACATAAACACGCACACACACACTTTACCTCCATGTCAGATTTCAGACTCCTGGGGCGAAAACGGTGACCACCAAAGGGTGTGACCTATAGAGCTGCTGGCTGCAGCTAAAACTAGCTCTCCACCTTAAATTCTTCTTGTTGCAAGTTTCCAGCAGTGTAGATGCATGGGTTTGATGTCATTGTTTTTCAATGTGCAACTGTCAAAAAACATACTGGCACCAATAAAAGAAACTGATATGCTCTGCGACATAAAATTCCAGTTGATCAGACAATGTGGAACTGGTTCTCAACTGGAAGCAGTTCTCAGTTTCCATCCCAAATTGAGTTATACCTTTCAGTACAAGCACAACAGGAGGACAGCATGGGGAATTATGCTTTCTCTCAACTGCCCTCTATACATGTTTGTGAAGCACATGACCAGTTCATCACAGTGTTCATGCAGAACTCAGTTGATGTATCATTTATTTCCAGTTGAGATAATTTCTTTTATGGCTAAAACGCCTTTCACTGGGAGTCCTCAAAATATTCACCCTCAGTGTCATTTTCATCACTCACTCTCTTCATCTCATGTCCACATTACAAGCTTGCGCCGCCTTATTGTCCCATTGACGATGAGCATTCATCAAATTACAAATTACAGTGACCATTACCATTATCATGTCCTGTTTATCTCCACTTTACACCATTGACTGTATTTGGTCACTAGTGACTGAAAAAACTTTTAATATCCTAATATTAGCGTCCCAGTGTCGTTAACAGATGAATTATAATAGAGATACTGAATGTAGACTCTTTCAGACAAATAATAATGGGAATTGAATTTCACCCATGGCTATAATATATTATGAATGATGCTGGTGAGGGTAGACTCATTTAGTTTGCAAAATGTGTGTTTTTTTTCCCTAGATATATCCCATCTCTTAAATAAACATTATATGGCTCAAACTAATTTGTTACACACGGCCTGGGGAAATCTGTTCCAGAAATTTAAAATGTTGCTCCGCTTTAGTCCAGCATGCTTTTGTCTGATGTGCTCATGTGCTCATGTGCTGCCGTGCTGACGCAATTCTCCTTGTTTTGTCAACATGCCAAACATACACGGTTGTCATGGCGAGAGGTTGCAGGGCCTCTTGCCTGCTGTATGGTGCCATGATGCCCTGGCAAATTATGCTGTGTGAAATGCAACTAACACAACTGTGCTCTCCAGTCTATTAGAAACATGCCTCTTAAACTCATATGCATGAAAAACATTGAGGACTGGCTTTGATATAATATAATATAACCTAATAACTTACCCTGTTCATACTTTGGCACGTCAGATTCTTTCCAATACTGTAGCCATGCTTAGATGGATGTCTACTGAGTAGTTCCCAAATAGCTACATTAGAAGCTCACTACATCTCTCTAACATCTTTCTTTGTATGTTTTGTTTCTTCGCTGGCTTTGTTTTTAAGTTGCTGCATTTTGTCGCCCTCCTCCCTCCCTCTCTCTCACTCTCTCACCCGCCTTCCCTTACCTTAGGGTGCATGGAGCCCCCATAGCAGTGTGAGCTCCCCCTTGTCCTGGTCGCCAGACCAGCCAGAGGGGTGGGACGTCCCAAAGACCAGGCAGTCCTCTGGCAGCCCCGGCTGGAGCATCAGAGTGGTAAATACTGTGGCTCACCAGAGACAGCAGGGCAGCAGCTGCCCTCTGTCAGCCCTCTGTTTACCCGAGTGACGTGCACTCCCCGAGTGTTCCTGAATGTCACTGTGATGTATATCATAGCCTACACTAACAGTTACCAGCACCTTAAGAGGAGATTCATTGACCAGTGGCTGAGCTAATGACTTTATGATGTGGAACTGAAAGATATAGCTATACTGTCAGTGGGTTTTGCTGGCTTTGTGGTAGAATTGAGAGATCAAGGGTATGGTGTAATAAAACATTTCACCATCTACGCAGATATTTCAGTAATATTTTTGGATAATGAATCAATGCGTCACATTTCCTCTTTGTCAGCTGTGCTCTGCTGTGCTCTCTTATTTTCTGTCTTATTCGAGCCCATTCAAATATTTTTTTTCTTCTTTGATTTTGACTTAGCGAAAAGTCTGTGGCAGTTGGTTGCCATGGCAACACCCATTACTCTTAGCGAAGCTGGGTGAAGGTTAATTTGTGCGCTGTGGCAGGGGTCCTGTCCAGGTTAAACACCATCGTACAGTGTGTCTGTCAGGAGGCACAGTGGATGGGGAGGGGCTTTGGTTTGGGATCAGTGTCAGCTGTGGGGTAAATGGAAAGGGATTTTGGGGCAGGTGCTGGAAGCTTCATTTACACTTAAGTTTGACAGTCATGATTAGACAGAGGCCTCCTGCTGGAAATGTGCCAAGAGCACAGTTAAACTCGCATTGCTTGAACAACAGCTCAGAGGCCTTTTCTTATCCGTCTCACTCGCTGACTGTCTGGCAGAAATTGTAGTATTATTTCTCAAATAATATGTCATGTCTAAGAATTATTGGAATGTCGAGAATCACGTTAATCTTTTTTTCTCTTCTCGTTGAGTATTTGCATGGTGTTCAAATGTTACAGAAGTCAGATGTCTGATTTTTGCCTTTTTTTTTTAATTAAGACATCTTTTCAAAGAATAGCTATGACAAAGGGCCACTATAATGTGGGAAAAAAGAGAAGAGGAAATGAAATGTTAAGAATAAAATTAAACTTTCAGTATTGTGCCAGGTATAAATCACAGAAGGAAATTTTTTTTAAATTTATTTTTATTTTGTATTTTGAAAATAAAGTTGAAATATGGTGAATAAAGTGAAAAAGGTGTTTCAACTGTATTCTCAACAACTTGACTTTATTCCAGAAAAGCAAAATAAAGATATGTTTCTCTTATGCCTGGCATTAATACTGAAAGTTTAATTCTTTCTCGACATTTAGGCTTTACTCCCTTTTCCTTTCGCCCAACCCTCATAGTCTTCAGTACGTAACAATGTAAACATAAATACTTGAATGTATTAAGTAAATCATTTAATGCAAGTAGCCTGCAACCATACAAACAACCCTGCACAATGATATTTCCTTTCTAGAACTGGACCAACGCTGTTTCTGTTGTGCAGTCTGTAAAGTCAAGAATGTATACAGACCTAAAAGATGAAGAGTGGGAGGGTTGAAAGGTTTCCCACGGCAATCTTTAGATCTTTGTCCACTCTGAGCAAACTATGACTTTGATAATTCAGAGTGTGCAAGAGAGAAACAAACTTTTGCAAACAAGTCTGCCAACTTGAGTTTGTCAGATGGGGCGTGGCTCTGTTTTCCCCTGGCATTTGTTTATATCCACAGTTAGGTTCTGGACTGCACATTTTCTGATTGTTGTCTTGTCTCCACAGGGTCGAGGCTCAGGCTTCCCTGGGAGGAGGAGGCCCAGAGGAGCTGGTCTGTCAGGTAGAGCTGGACGCGGCAGGGCCAGAGGCAAGAATGGAGCAAGTCCCATCATCAACCCCGGGGTATGTGCTGTCAGCTGGATGACATCTTGACATCCTTGACAAATATTACGCTATATGCAAAACAGTGTTTGTTTTCCCTCCAGCTGAAGACATGGCTGATGTTTTGATGTTAATGACAGAATAAACAGTCTGCTAGTGAAGAATGTGTATTTTGTAACGGTCAATTTTCAATACCTCAGTGACTCAGCTGTGTGTTTGGGTGTGCGATATGACAATATGAGATCTTAAAGGATTAGAATGTGTCCATGATCTGCCATTACAGAGAATCCCTTGCAGTTCTATCCTCATACACGGGTCGCGTCCAAAGCATTTTTCTCAGCCAGATCACGCTATTAGTTAATCTGTTTCATGCCTTCCGTAGAGGCACGCAAATAAACCAATCATAGGGAACCACTGGGCCTTGGATTTCTTCCACTCTCCCTTTATTTCACAAGCAGGAAGCCATGGATGAAAATGAAAACACTGAAAAGAGAGAGTCCCAAAAATGGGCCCCAGGGCTGAATTATTAAAAACTGTAGTCTTTATACAACATTATTGGTACTTTTTAATGTTTGGTGCAATTTTTATCACATGGCAGCAACGCAGCCTGTCCACTTCTCTGTCTGTGTCAGGGCAGCTCTTCTGCTCTCATACACATGGAGCGAGGTCAGTGCACGGCAGAGCGGAGAAGCCGCAGGTAGAGAGGCAGTGAAATTTAACGGGTGAAGTTACTTGAAGTTAACTCAATTACGCTCGGTATTTTAAGCAAGTGCAATAAAACCCTTGCAAGTAAAAAGCCACTGCGTTCTCAGTATTCCTGTTCAACAAGCACTAACATGTAAACATTTAGAGAGCAATATGTTAATCTGCTCTGTCCACTGTCTGTCATCCACTACTATTGTTTTACACAAGCACATTGCTCTGGCTCAGCTAAATAGCAAATTGAAACAAGCAAATATATAAGGTGTGTGTATTTTGTCAAACTGTTAAGCTAGGCTTTGTTTAATTGTTGAAAACTTATTGCTGGATGAGACGAAGAGCCCCACCTCTCTGCCAGGCAGAGACCTGCAGGCAACGGATTGCATGAGCATCAGAGGGAGGAGGACAGAGGACAGATGAATGATAATGACTGATGTCTGTGTTCTTCATTCTTTATTAACTTAATTCAGTGTTTTGATATCATGAATATGATTTCTTTTAAATGCAGGAAAGTGGTGTGCCTTTTATAAATTAATAAATTAGTTTTGATTCCAGTAAGTTATTGAGTTTATATAGTGACTTTCCTGTTGTAAACAGCAATTTACAGTTGTTGCTCTAGTTATAGTTAATTATGAAAATATTCAATTCGCACAGATTGCACACACAGATTAAACTGTTCACAGAGGTTCTTTGGTCTAAATGGTCTGTTATTCTATTCCTTTGAGAGCTTTATTTTTTAAATTAGTTAGGCTGGTTACTGTTCAGTAACTTGCAAAATGCCCTTAAAACCAACACGAAAAAGAATCTTAATGGAATTATGATCCTGCCAAAAAAAAAAAAAAAAGTGATATGATCTTTTTGCCGTATCGCACACCCCTGGCTATATTAAATAATAGAAAGTAACAGCTGATAATAACCATTGCTCTGTAATATGTGTATCCTAACTAATCATATTAAAGCCTCTGGAAATTTTGGTTGAAATAGTAAAAATGTGTATAATACCAAAGTTGAATGTCTCATTGTATCAACTGCAAGCATCCACAAAAAAACGAGTGAGAATAAATGTATGTAGTTCCAAAAAACCTTGGACACCTGGAGCTGTGTCAGATCTCATTTTGATTGACATCTCCCTCGGGAGTCCAGATTCAGATGTTCGGATGTACTGCTTTGGACGCAGGCAGTAGCAAAATGTATTTTAACCACCTAAAAAAAATCAGTGTTCACTATATTTAGAATATTTTCACCATTTCACTTTGCCGTCAGACAGCTTTTTCGGACAGAGAACAGAAGCCACCATCTATGCTCTCTGTAAATCCACCAGACATCTTTGACAAAAACAGTATTTTTTAATTTATGAAAAAAATTACATATTAAGAAAAGTAACTGTGTATTTGGGTTTCCAGTGGCTTTAACTCTTATGTACAGAGGGTGGATCTTTGTAGAAAAGAATGTTGAGACTGATACTATATGTTATTTTTGTTTATTTTGTGTATTTTTTCCCTCTAATCTCCAGATCACCACAATAGAAACACCGTACCAAGTCAAGGAGGAGGAGGAGAATGCCATGCACAACACAGTGGTCATATTTTCCAGCAATGACAGTTTCACGCTAAAACAGGTGTTTGTTTATTTAATACTTGAGTGTTGCTGATGTATTTTATTCTGACTCCTCATCCGTGAAAATCTCAATTCACTTAAATTGCCTGAAATTAAATCTGTGCTTAAAGACGTCTCCCACTGGAGATCATTAATTCTTGTGGAGATACAGCTAACCACCTGCAGGAAATGCAGTCGGTTATGTAACACAGGATCATATTTAAATTTTATGTTTCTTGCTTTCTGCCTTCAAAATCATGTTCCTGCATTGAATTTAGTACTGTAAACAAATGCAGTACTGATGGCTGTCAAATATCTCATCATATCAGGTCTGCAGAGACAGCAGTAACTATGAAGTTAGCATTGTGGGATAGTAATTTAGAGTTTGAAATCCTGTATTGTTAAAGAATAACTATTCATTTAAAGTAACTAAGCAATTAAACAATACAGCTGAGGTGCTGCTTATCAAGGCACCAACCCCTGAATGGCCCAAATGAAACTGGTCAGTGCTCAAAAGGCTGTTCTGTAGATCTCTCAGCTGTGAATGCAAGTGTGAGGCAGGGGGTAAAAAGGGCCCACTCAATCATCCTGGTTAAAAAAGGTCCTAAAAGGCCAATGTTTCCAATGTATTCCTTCTAGTTTGCAATTCAGTGTGCTTTCATGTGCAGTTATATTTGAGGGTAGAGGACAACAACACTGTTCTTATTGACCGAGCAGGTTTAGGGTAAAGAAAGCATTTTCTTCAATATCCAGGATAGCATGTAACAACATGTATAATGGCTGCTACTTACAGCGCCAGTGGCATTGAATGAATTTACAGAACATATTGATACCCATGTGACTGGGTGGTGACGGTTAAAAGTTCAGCAATTGTGAGATTTTTTTCCTTCCTGACTCACTGAAACTGACAACAGCTGACTGGTTTCTTTGTTTTGTCTTTCAACATTAAAAATGAAGTTGCTTTAACTGAGAAAATAGGACTGGAGGTTGTTCTAACTTGGAATTTGGCTTTGGAATTTCATTGTCTGACCTGAACTGCTTTAGTGAAAGGGAGTAACTCATGATGTCTTACTTTTTAGGACATGTGTGTGGTGTGTGGGAGTTTTGGCCTTGGTGCAGAGGGCCGTCTGTTGGCCTGTGCTCAGTGTGGCCAGTGCTACCATCCATTCTGTGTTGGCATAAAGGTACGTTTACTATTGTGTTTGTACAGAAATACCATCCTGTCATACACAGACCTACATATTAATGTCTTATTGTTACTTAAACAGATCACAAAGGTTGTGCTGAGCAAAGGCTGGCGTTGTCTGGAGTGTACAGTGTGCGAGGCTTGTGGCCAGGCCACAGATCCTGGACGCTTGTTGCTGTGTGATGATTGTGACATCAGCTATCACACCTACTGTCTGGACCCTCCACTGCAGAACGTACCCAAGGACAGCTGGAAGTGCAAATGGTGTGTAACTTAATGATCATCTCACTCTGACGGCCCTGATGCTGATGACTTGAGCTTCACATAGCCAGTGACATCTCGAAAATGATGATATGCAGTTTTTATTTGTAATATGAAGCTAGGACAGAAAATATGTTAATTTCTGCAAGTCCATAAAGTCTAAAATCCAATAATCTGATTTTTAGGCCTTTAAATGTTTTAAATATGACATTAAAATTACTTTATGGTGTTAATATTATTGTTAACAAGTTAGATTTAATGTCAGTCTTGCTTTTAAATGTGTTTTTAGGAAACACTTGTAGGATATTGATCATGTTGTAGCAACTATAAAACAAAACCACACTGAATCAGTAACCACTAATGCATGCAGCATGTACTTTTTTGCCAGTATGGGCATGAAATTGGTGTTAGGTCGCATTTTAATGGTCTAAATAAATACTAAAAATAAATATTAATATTCCATGGTATTTTTAGCTAATGTGTCACAGTTCTAGCTCATCTGCAGGCATTTGTTTGCAAAAAATATTCAGGTGAAAATTAAAAAAAAACCTTCAGTTTCGGTGTATTCAAACTTCCATCACTCAATACCAGTAGTGCTGACTGACTGTTGTTGAAGAGAGACCAAAATCATGCATGTACACCTTAATGGTTCAAGACCAACTTTCACTTTACTTTAGGTCTGCCGGTATAGGTAGTGTATAGTATCTGCTGGTATAGGCCTTTTAGAGTATATAAACCATGAAACAGATTTATATACAGAATCCTCTGTGGTTTGCTGTTATTATAAGCAAGTCGAGCAAGTCACCAAAATGAAATTGAACATCAGGCCCCAAAATCTGCCTTTTTTCAAACATGCAAAGGCGTACAAAGTGAATGTCTTGAACGTTTTTTGATGAAGAGGTGAAAAAACAAATTTAAGTTGAAGAAATAAACAGGAAACAATTTCATATTTTCAGGATGTGGGTAGTGAAGCTAGCAGACAGGATCTTTCCAGCTCAGTTAATCTGTGTTATCCTCTTTGAAGTAACCTGGGTAGAATGACCTCCGTCTTCCATGTGTCCTGCAGGTGTGTGTCCTGTACCCAGTGTGGTGCCACCACCCCAGGCCTAAGGTGTGACTGGCAGAATAATTACACCCAGTGTGCCCCCTGTGCTAGCCTTGCGACATGCCCCATCTGCCTGGTTGACTACAGTGAAGGCACCACAATTCTGCAGTGCCGCCAGTGTGACAGGTGTGCAGTGTTCCCACTAAATCTGCCAGCTCAGGGAAACTGGTCTCCACTATTTCTTTTTTATACATAATTGGCCCTTACCTAAACCTTGTCTTCTCTCCATAGGTGGTTCCATGCATCTTGTCAGGGTCTCCATTCAGAGGAAGATGTAGAAAAAGCTGCAGACAGCAGCTTTGACTGCACAATGTGCCGAGCTTTCAAGACCACTAAAGGTTTGAGCTCAGTGATTCCTCTAAATGTGTTTCTTTCCTTTTTGTGTGCTTCTGTAAAGACTGTATAGACTTAACTGTGACATTTGATCCTCCTGTTTCTGCGGTTGTGTCTAATGGCTTTTGTGCGTCCTGTGCTGCTGCAGTTGTGACCAAGGCCAGAGACGCCATTGAGCCTGTAGTTATGACGCAGATTGTCACAAAGGCTAAAGAAATGGGTAAGCTCACAGCTTCAGAATTGATAGATTGTAAAAAATGAAAAATGAAAAGAGGAAAAATGTTCCTTCTACAAGATGATTTGACTTTAGCTTATACAGTATATAATGCTCATGATTGTTTTTTGGCCTTGATAGATCTGTCAAGAACATACACCCAGGATGGAGTTTGCCTGACGGAGTCTGGGCTTTGCCAGCTCCAGAGCTTGTCTGCTACAGCACAACGGCGCAGGAAACCCAAACCCAAGCTCAAGCTGAAGATCATTAACCAGAACAGCGTGGCAGTGCTTCAGGCTCCTGTAGACCCCCTCTCAGAGCACTCTCGTGACGAAGACTTGGAGGACAACAGAGGTACTTGTCTTCTTGCACAAGCTTCTTCTTTCATCTCAGACTGTTTATTTGAGGCCTTTAGCACTGTAATGACTTGGACTATCAATGTTGGCCTTTCTGTGTCTGTTAGTGTGTATTTTCCTTCCCCTTGTTTGACCTGTTTTCGACATTATTCAGCTGCACAGTTCACGTTTTAAATTACCTAAGTCAAATCAATTCTGATGTGTTTAATGAAGAGGCTTAAATTTTAGAGCAAGTCTGAAAATTTTCTTGTCACAGCAGCTCCAATTACAACAGTGTAGAATAGTTGAAAATTAAGAATAACAAAACAACATAAATTTTATATAATATAACCATCACAAAAACTATGACAAGAAACCAAAATACATGCATTTAATATCAAAATCATATACATTATTCAAGGCAATTCAGTGTGCATTTGATAGTTTTAGGATTGATCGGTATACGATATAGTTGTTCAGTCTAACCTTGTTAAATCATGGAAACTCTGTTTTGATGGTAACAATCTGTATTCATTGTTCAGGACATGCCTCAATATGTTGTTATGGTAGGGTGGTTAGTTAGCTCTGCATTAACAGAATATAGGTAGACTGAATGTGCATTGTCCTGTTTTTTGTTTCATATCTGTTGAGATTTAAGTGTAAGTCTGAAAGTGTTATTAAAGGAAGGTTTGGATGTGGACAACCTCCCTTATCTACAACATGGACAAAATTCTGAAAAGTAAAATGTGAATTTGCTCATTACAGTACACTTGCTGACATTTTATTAGTGTGGATATCATTAGTTGTAACTGCTGAGTGCAACTTAATTTTCTTAAATTAAGACATTTTGAACTTATCAGTACAATCCACTTTTTTGAACTTTCATTTTATTGGTGTTTTCAGGTTAAAACAAAAGGGGGAAAAATGAGAAAAACAAGGGTTGTATGAACCACACATTAGTACAAAATGGGACTTTTCAATTACATAGACAGTAGCGGACATCCCATAGAGTATGGAATCAGTTCTTTTGAGTATTTTATGTATTGTTCAGATTTTATTTTTAAACCTTGATTGCACTGGGCACTTTGCGTCTGTGCCATCTGTCCTCTACACAGCTTCATGACCCATCAGTAGCATTTCAGAAGTGGACTGTTTTGTCTCCCTGATAATTTTGCCTCACTCAGATTTTGTTGATTTGATAATTTTTCCTTGATTTTTGTGCTTCTACCATGGTTGAGGAGGCTACATCATTTGTTTCTTTTTAATCTGTTTATATGACCATGAGTCTATGCCATTTCTTTGTCCAACTTCCTGCCTACTCAATCAACTCTGTCTAGCTTGATGTAGTTTCCGTTCAACATAAACTGAGTATATTCTCAAGAGCAGAGTCAAGAGCCACTTTGGGGATGCGCTGCAGTGCGTCTGGCAGAATCACAAGCATTGTCTAGAAAAGCTATGATGAGCTCAGGTGGCCGTGTGGCAGCTGTAATGTGCCACATCATTGTGCCTGGTGGAATTAAGCTGTTAAAATGTCACTTTGTTCATACAGTTTATTTTGTTGACAAATTCAGTCTATTCATCCTTTGATGGTGGGTTGGCCCACAGCAATGTCTGTGTGATGACTTTCTTGCTTGCAAGCATAAGTATAATATGACAAAATCAACTTCTATTGTAAAAATGTTATGTAATTCTTTGGCAAACTCTAGTCAAAATCACTGGATCATAGAGCAGCTCCAAATGAAAATGGTCTGCCATTGATTTACCGCGCTGCTTCCAACATTCATCCTGACCCTGAGAAACCTGCTGTATAAATTTCAGTTTTGGACTAACAAAATATTGTATTATGTTCCTCCAGCAGAATTCTCACCAGGATCTTGAGTTGGTAGTCTTAACCTGATTTTCCCAGATATCATTCCAGCCATTGTCAGATATCTCTAGGCCAGACACGCTCTCCCACTTCTGTTTGACCTGGATAGTAGAATATTTTTTGGAGTTTTGTAATCTATTATATATTAGTGATATAAGATAAGTAATATATTCACTGATGAATGGAGATTACTAAACAAGTTTGGTTCAGTATCCACCATTTGTTTGATTTATTTACTAAAATAGTCTCTGACCTGGAGCACAAGCCAATGTTTTGATTTTGTTTTTGTTTTTTGTTTTAAGACATGGGCCTTGCTTCATATAATCAGTACCGATCAACCAGAAAAGAGTCACAATCAGCCCTGGTCCAGATGATCTGATAGGAATTCCCCATATTAGTAATAATAAAATAGTTGCCCCCTCATTTACTCATATAGCTTCTAAATTCTTTCTTGTAAGTGTGTGAAAAAGAGAAAATCTCTCTGGAAATGAAGGTCCTTGGTAATGGAACTGGTGAACTTAATTTCAATCAGGCTAATGTCCTGCCGCTGAGTGGAGTTCAGATAGAATTGACCCTGGCACTGTGTTGAGGGGGCTGGCCGAGGTTTTCTCTGCCGCAGGGCTGTCACTCATCATCAGTGCTCTCTCCCTCTTGCAGAGGCGGAGCTCCTAGATTGTGAGGCGAAGTCTGACTCGAGCCTGGAGCGAGAGCCAGCAGAAGACGACTCCAAGGGGGCCGACGGCGGCAAGAAGAGGAAGAGGAAACCGTACCGGCCGGGTAGGGCACCTGATTGAAGGAGACAGCTCCTCTGAAGCGTAAAATGGTGCAGTACATGCCCGACGCTGTGGCTGTAGCAAAGCACTGCCATCTCAGGGCCTCTAATATACAAAGGGCTCTATCTAGTGTTTCTGAGCTTTCATTTTGAACGCACTGGACAACTAATAGAACCATACAGTCAAACTCAATACATCACAAATCATATCACCTCCATGATTCTAATGAAAATTTATTTTTGTAAGTATATGTATTGATTTATAGCTAATAAATGAAAAACTACTCCTTTCAAGGCATTGGTGGGTTCATGGTCCGCCAGAGGAACCGTCCTGGTCAAGGTCCAGGCAAGGCCAAACGATCCCTCTGCAGAAAGGATTCCTCTGGATCTGTGTCAGAGATTCCCGTTGGAAAAGATGAGGGTTTGTACACCTGTAATATACAGTCACACATCTGTATGACAATAGATTGTCCTCAGCTCTGTTAATGCTTTTATGTGATGCACTTTTTCATCTCTGCTGTAGGATGGACAGAGGCTCTGCCTGATACCCCTGTGGACGAGACGCCTCCTGGACCAGAGGTGCCAGAAAAAATAAAGAAACGCTACAGAAAGAAGAAAACAAAACTGGAGGAAGCTTTTCCCACCTACCTGCAGGTCTGTCACCTTTGATAGCATGCTCCTGTTGTGTGACATGAACTGATCTTGTGTATAAATAGAATGAGCATAATATGAAAGTGTATAATCACTGTATAACCAGTGATAACTTTGACAAGAATTTTCAATGTAGTCTTAGTCACTTACTGAAAATTGTTGTTGGTTTAAAGTCACATTTTAGTCTTCCATTTTTGGTTGAATTTAGCCCACTTTTCTCATACGGTTTTGTGATTTCTCCTGGATGTAAATATGCCAATGTGAAGTAATCAAACCTTGAACTTTGTTTAGACATCTAAGCTTGGAATGTGTTATGGACGCATTGTTTAATGACATCATCTGAAAATTAATGCTTGAATTCTTTAATGGGCCGTCATTACTGGTACAGACACTGATCGTGGTTATTACTTGATAAAACAGACTTTTTATATATTACTGGGGTCTTCTGCTAAAGTCAGTGTCATGTTTCACACAGGGGTTACAGTGTAATATATTGTGATACTGGAACCAAGGTGATATATTGCTGTATTTTTTTAATCCAATTTTAGTACAACTATTGTTGTATAAGGAACAAAGCACTACGTGCATAAAATCAGAGTTTTAAAGTAAGTTTACTTCTTTATGCAGTAAGACACAATGCACTCCATTCTCATTGAGAGCATCATCATCTTTCTGTCAGTTTAAGTAAAAGAAAAATGTGTCCACAGGTTGTGTCCCCTCTTTCTTTCCACCTGACAGGCTGATGGTCAAGATGAGGCACTCATCATTTGAGAGGCCAGCTGGCAGCAGCCACTAATGGTTTCTATAGTATTTTTAAGCTGGCTAGATTTATTAGTGCTTTGAGATGCCTAATCACAGTTATCTAAGTTAAGTTGTCTGTCCAAACAGAGCCAACTCTTTTGCTTCATCTTCACTCTTCAGGGCAGACTGTCAATTATTTGTCAGGGCAATTATTTTTTCGTTTATGTTGTCATTACAATTTTGACACGAAATAAAAGGATGCTAATGAATACTTACTAGAATTTGAGAATTATCATCAAAATGTCTATAACCTTATAGTCTAAACTGCATCATATGCATTCTGTTGTCAGTATATGTGTTCAAAAACTGAAATACTTTCTCAGTTTTGTACACGTATGTACAAATAACTAGCTTCAATAGTAATCAACTTAGATACCATATTTTAATCATTGCATATTTTAAAATGCACATTCGCTAAGAGAAGGAAATATTGCATTAGTTTAAACAGCTCATTTCATCATTCCATTGCAGATGTACTTTTGTTTTATTGTTATGCAAGTCTCCCATTCATATGCACAGATTGTCTGATTCTGTCATGCCATATCTTCATAAAATGTGTTTTATCCCACCCTTGGGAAGGTTGGGAATCCAAAGTACATTGCCTGGCAACCACTTACAGAACTTTGGTGCATGGTGCCCCTTATGTGAGCTTTTTTGAAAGAGGAACAGCCTGGAGGAACTCACTGCAGAGGATACTAGTCTCTGATCATGCTCTTTAAATGGCTCCTGTCTGAGTTGTGAATTGACATACAAAAGCTTAACTGGAGATGACTTCAAGGCCCCCTGTCTCCAGCCAGTATATCAGTGTCACCTTTGATTGGCCAAAACATAGATATGTGATGTGCATTAAGCCACCAGCAGCTGTCAGTGCTGCTCTTTATCCCACCGCAGTAGGGGGATGTTCAGTCTAACCTAAAGGTCCAGCACAGCGGAGCACATTTCATTAATTATTGAAATAGCAACACGTTGGGCTTTTAATGTCTCGGTGCAGCAGGGAGCTGCGGCTGCATGTCGTTGAGGATAGTAGATGACTTGTGGGTATAAGTGGTTGGGGGAGGTAGGTGCTGACGAAAGTGAGGCCAGCAGCAACATGACTGTTAGTTTCAGAGCTTCTCTGTTTCATTTCAGTCAGTTCTCATGGGCCGTCAACGTGTGGTGAATAGTATCTGTGTGACAGTGATGTGTTTCCCCTAGAATGATGTCAAGAAAGGTAAGCTGACAGTTCCTGAAGGAAAGTGTGAATGCAGAGAATTGACCCGGTGCTTTATGTTGTCATGTTCAGGAGGCGTTCTTTGGGAAAGACCTACTGGACAAAAGCAAGCAGAGTAGGCAGCAGGGGGTCGAGTCAGGCCTCCTGGAAGAAGGTCACAGCCAAGTGGAGAGGAAGCACCCCACCACCAGCTTTCTGGATCCTTCATCTGACCCTCTGCTCAGCGCCTCAACAACCTCCCTGCCCACCAGACCAGCAGCAGGACGTACGTATACTCTACAGCTCCCCAGGACAAGAAAAGTAATGATTCATTGATTCAAAGGGAGGAGTGAATATTACATATGTCCAAATAACTTAGAACACCTTAAATTCAAGTAATCAATGCAGGTATTGGAAAGGCCTGACACAACAGGGGTATCTTTTCTTTTTATTTTGGGGCATTACAATCTCTTTTATTCCATGCATTTCTCTCCATCGTTTTCGCACGTGGCATCACCCAATGAGAGTATTAACCCTTTTCATACAAGAGTGAATAAGTATGACAGAGTTCCACTAAACACATTTTCAAACTGCATTTCACCCATTCATACAAATATCAAAGGTTAACTCTGGCCATTAGGGTACTAAAGAGTTAGACAGACTTCAACCCATAAGTACCAAATAAAGTGTAGTTTGAATTTCTGTTCTCTCTGCAAGCTCACACTGTCTTGCCTGCCCACTCACTCTGACTTTTGCTCTCTTGACCTGTCTCCGAATCTTATATGAAACCATACATGGCCCTTGTGCTGACCTAAATAAAACAAAAAATGCTAAGTGGCTGAAAACAGAAAAGTAAAAGTGGTCACAGTTGAGGCTGGTTCTGTCTGCCAGCACTTTGAACTTATCCAAAGTTAGATGTAGAAGTGTGCCATAAATGAAAATTTGTTGCACTTTTGATAGTGGTTTTAACATGTTTATTATGTTGCAGCATGATCATTACCTGGTATTGGTATACTTAATGCAAAGCTTCAGCCACGCTCCTTATCACTGTTCAGCTGAGAGAGATTCAACATCATGCCTACCGCCTGCACTCTGTCAAGCAGATACTATAGTACCATATGTGGTGCTGTGTACTGTGCAGCACACCATCACAGCCAAATGGAGCACAGCCACTGCCATCAAAGTGTTTGTCAACACACCGCTCACTAACATCTATGCACAGTCAAAATCTATTACTGAAAGCAGTGCGTACTGTGCATTACCAGCAGAAAACCATTATAGCGAGACTGATAATTGCTTTCCCTGTTTATCCAGCAGTAGCTAATTCCAAGTTGCTAAAATACCTGAACTTGATAACTGAGAACAATAAATCTCCTCTCAAATCTTTTACCTCCACAGTTTTTGTATTGGCAAAGAATGCTAAATTTGGTTGAAAGGTTGGTCAGAGGACAGCAGAGCTTAAAACTTATTTTCAAAGACCAATGAACAAAACATTTATTTAGTTGTTTAATTTAGAAGCTCATTTGAAATCATCCTTGCAACACTTGAGCTTAAGTTTTTTTGATGGACAAACTTGAAACTTTTCTTCTTGAATATAAAGTAGTAGAACAGTTTGTTTTGTTACTTAACATTGTTGTGGGGATGCACAATAATATCGGCATGTCATTGGAAGCAAACGATAAAAGCTTTAAGATCAACTATCAGTATTCTCTGCCAGGCAAATAGACCGCTGATTGCGTACATATTAAACATATAATTGAAAACGGATATATTTTATGTCTGCATCTGCCAGTGGTCATCACAACAAGAAGGCACAATAATGTTAATTCCACTACAGACTTCATGTTCTCTATGTTTAGGTGGAAAAAAATGTGCAGATGCTGGTATCACCATTCATCCAAAATGTATTGGGGAAGTCCAATATTGTGCATCCCTACTGAGCAGATTTGATAATGAATTTGTGACATACTCGCTCATATCCAGTAGTGTGGTTAAAAAAACAAAACAAAACCAATGTAGTGATACTACTAGGTATCAGACTCCAACTAAATCTCATCAATTTTAACAGCTGGAAAAAATTCAACTTTGTAACACTGACAACTGTGACCTTCAGGCAGAGGTGTAAAATTTCAACAGATTAAATCTTTTTTGTTTTATAAAGAACATTCAGTCTGAATCTGCAAAATGAATCTGCAGTCAGTCCTGTCTTTTGACAATAGTATAATAATAATAAGTCAATGGCTTGTACAAATTTTTTGAATGAATCCATAATGTTTAAGATAGATCGTTATCAATCTTCAGCATTTTTAATTCGCATACAGTGTCTTCCTTTGTTTACCAGATTAACCAGATGTGGCATCCAAACAAATGGTTCCAAATCATGTTCTCATGTCCGTTCAACATCACCATCAATTATGATTTGTGACGGTTTGGTTTTCTTTCTTTTTTTTGTTTCTTCCTTTTTTTCTCCATCTACAGAGACGTCTGAGGAACCATTAGTTGATCTATCTGATGTTCTGAACACTGATGCAGACATCTTGGGAATGCTCGGAAAGCCAAGCAGTGACTCTGGTGCGTCATATATCTCACAGGCAGTCACAGTGGCAAGAATTAATTAACAGTCACCTAGCTGTGGGTTTACAAATTCTTTTCCTCGCGGTTCAGAAATCTCCCCAGACAGCAAGTTTATTTTGCTTTCACCACTTAATAATTTTTTTAATGTCACATTCTTTAACAATACTTTTTGTTCATCTTTGGTTTTTTATCTTTTGTTTGTTTGCATTGTCTGAAGCGTGTTGTGCTTGTTCTGTCTTCACTATTTTTTCACTCATTTTATCTGGTTTTGGGTTCTTGTAGGTCTTGATTTTTGCCCCTTCCAGGTTGACAGCTCACCTCCTCCTTTTGGTAAGGGTGCTATGGCCTACTAATCCCTTGCTTTAGTGCATTCTTCCTCTCTTACAGTGTGTGTCTCTATTTGAGTGTGCATGTATATAAGCTGCTTCATACTGAGCTTTTCTCAACCATTTCAGATTGTTTTAACACCCATAAACTGCTTAGTGCTTACCTAACCCAGTGCACAGTATTCACTCAAACGCATATGGTGTGTCAGTCTTTGTTTGTGAGCCTCCTAAACCCTTTCACAGTGGTGACATTTTTTAAATAAATAAGAACAAAGTCATAGCTGCCTAATCGAAGATGTCTCCAGGATTGTAAAGAAACAAACTGACAAGGACATTCTGGCATTCAATAAATGAGCAGTTTAGAACCAAGCAGTTTAGAGGAAAAGAGGCCTTGGCAACTGTCCTTCCACTTTCCTGAAGATGGTGAAGGCTGGATTACAAAAATCACTGCAGTAGAAGTCCTTCATTCTTGTTAAAAAAAAAAAAAAAATAGTTTTTTCAGCTTAAATGCCCTGTAGGCTGCATATAATTTTGTTCTAATACAGATTTACAACTAATGGTTGCAACCATCTTTATCTTGGTAGAAAGTTTTGTGTTGAAGAAAATATGGAAAAAGTATAAAGTAGGGAGACAGTTGTTTTTAGTGATAGTTGTTAGGGCTGTACAGAATGTCTTTTTTTTTTAATATTTGAAGATTCAACCGTTTTTGAATTAAGTCATCATCTTTTCTGACTTCATCACCCTAAAAAGCATATTTAATCTCATTTAAAACAATATCCTCAATTTGAATAAAGAGCAATCTAACAGCAACATAAATTACAATTCTGATTTTAAAAAAAGTTGGGATGCCTAGAACACAAACCAAAACAGGATGCAGTGATTTGCAAATCCTTTGACCTGTATTCAGTTTGATATAATACAACAAGGTATTTATTTATTTTGAACTTGATGTCCATAACATGTTAAAAAATAGTAAAAAAAAAAAAAAAAAAAAAAAAAAAAAAAAAGACCAGAAATGTTGTGCAATTCTCCAAAAATACCTGTTTTGAATATTTCACAGGTAAACAGGTTTATTTATAAAAGGTGATAGTATAATGTTTGGGTATAAAAGGGGCATCCTCAAAAGACGTTCACAGGAAATAGTCGAACCCTGGGCCTGAGCTCATCTGAGATGGACCAATGGAAAGTGGAAAAGTGCACTGTGGCCAGACGAATTATCAGGGACGTCCGTGCTTATTTCGGCAAGACATTCCACACGTGTTACAACAGTGTGGCTTTGTAGTAAAAGAGTTCAGGTACTAGAACGGCCAGACTGCAGCTGTGAGCTGTCTGCCATTGAAAATGTGCAGTGCATTATGAAGTGAAAAATACCACAAAAGAGATGCTCGACTGGACAACTGAATTCATATCAAGCAAGAATGCGAAAGAATTACGCTTTCAAAATGTGAACGGTTAGTGTCGTCATTACTCAGTGTCCCAACTCTTTTGGAATCAGGGTTTAGCTTATGCTGCTGTTAGATTGCTACTAGACCACCTCATTAATCTACAGGCGTGTAGGGAGAGCACACAGCTTTGACCACAGTGAACATGTAAAAAAAATGTGAGCACCATTTGAATATTAATTTAGAATTCTAATGTCGACTTCATAAATGAAGCTTCAAACTATTCGGTACAGCTTTAATAGCTATGCTCTGTAATGTAACAAGCTTGAGAAATTCCAGCATCATTTTGACTTAATCTGCTTGCAGTGTAGTAACCCAGATGATTTATATGGGTTTTCTAATGAATTGGCTCATTGATTTAAAAGCTGTTGAAGGTTGCATGGCTTCCTTTTCAAAGAAATGAATAGTTGTTTAGAACAAAAGACCGGTTTCCTATACAAACTTTCAAGTGTTTGTGTACCTTTACTGAGAATTAGTATGACCTGTCTGTCTCTTCACAGTTCCCAAAACACTCCTTTTAAACAACACAGGAACCCCAAGGAGCTGTAATCATATACTGTTGAGCTTTGATTGCATTCCACAGGCTGTTAAGACAATAAACATGTTCATGTTCTGACTTCAAGTCTATATTTATGATCACATTCTTGGTCGGGTATTTTGTTGGGTTTTTTTTTTTGTTGGTTGTTGTTTCTTTGTGTGTGTGTGTGTGTGTGTGCATGCGTTCGTGTTATGATTTGTTTTTGTATGTCTGTGTGTGTTTCCACAGCTGGTCTGGACATTGGGCCCCTGACAGACAGCTCTCCAGTGGCGCCCCAGTCTCAGGCTGGCCGGAGGACACCTCGAACCCTCCCAGAGGAACCCCTGGACGGTATTCTCAGCCCAGAGCTCGACAAGATGGTCACTGATGGTCAGTGAGGGACACCAGTAGTCTAGACACTTAGAATTATTTTACAAAGTTATTTTAATACTTCATACAGGATGAATATTGATCTCTTTTCTCTTATTTCATTTCAGAATCAATTCTCAGCAAACTTTACAAAATTCCAGGTTTGTAATTTCATTTTATTGCCAATATTTTGTAATGGATCAATCTTAAAGGGATATCTTGAAGGTCCATCCAAAAATATCAGTAACAGTTTAAGTGTACACTATTTTTAGAATATTTTCACCACTTAACCATGTCGATAGACAGCCTTTTCTTATGGGAAGCTGACGTTTTGTAAGCCAAATATTGCGCTCTCCAAAGCAACCAGACTCCTTAAGGAAGACTTTTATCTGGCAGAACAGGGTAGTTACAGGTTTATCCCTGCCTCATTTAGTTTGTGTGTTTTATTGGTGAATCTGAGCCTACCATTTAAAATTCCAAAGTCACATAATTCCACAAATAATCTTATCGTTGAGCAACTCCAATGATCGTCAAGGTTAAATTACTGTTTCTCCTCAAGGAGTCTGGTTGAGCTAGAGAGAGAGCAATTTTTGGCTTGTATAACAATTAATGACAATTATCTAAATATAGTGTACACTGAAACTGATTTAGACTATTCTGAGTTGACCTTTTTTAGGTTGCTAAATTACATTTTGCTGCCAAGCCTGTCCACAGTAGTACATTGCTTAGCTTCCATGCAAGTACTCCTCTCTGCTTCTTCAAAGTGGGAGTGTGCCGAGCTCAATCCATTGTACACTGACTGTCAATAAGTACCTCATACACCACCATCTCAAATAACCCAAAATTATCCCTTTAAGAGGCAACTTACCAAGTAGTTTATTATTTTTAACCACCTCGACTCTTACCTTAATGGGTATTACATACACACAGCATTGTACTGTTACATTATGTTACAGAGCTGGAGGGCAAAGATGTGGAGGATCTCTTCACAGCAGTCCTCAGCCCCAGCACGAGCCAACCACCTCCACCACCACAGGTGCCTCACCCCCAGGGTCCAGGGCCCCTCCCTGCCACACCTGGCACTAGCATGCCTCACCCCAGTGCAGGTACATCATTACGAAAATTGTCATGGTCAGAGATAGCATTTTAGTCTTTTTGTTTTTTTTTAATCTGTGCATCTAATTTAACTCCTAAATCACATGTGTAGGGAATCCCATGTTTCCAAGGATGCCAATGATCAATGGCATGATGGGACCAAACCAACGCTTCCCGACAAATCCAGGAGCAGGGCCCTGCATCCCAGAAAATTTCCCTCCCCTTAACCGTATGCCTTTCACTGACAATCCAAGGTAATGTACTGTCTGTTGTTAAACTATTAAATATTCCTAGATTGATTTTTCTGTGTTCTCTGCAAAACTAGAATTTTATGATCAAAGATTTGCTGTTTTCTTTGATATTACAGGGATAGAAAGTTCAATCAGATGCCTAGAGAGGCAATTGGTCCATGGCCCTCCCCTGCCCATGGCCTTGGCCCTACACCCTCTGGATCTCTGCCTGAGGGGGAGACTGAAGCCATGTCAAATGCCCAAAGGAGCACACTTAAGTGGGAGAAGGAGGAGACACTTGGAGAGCTAGCCACTGTAGCGCCCGTCTTATATACCAATGTCAATTTCCCCAACCTCAAAGAAGATTACCCAGGTTTGTATAAGGCTTTAAAGCCTGAAGATATACTGTATCATATATTGTCATCATTCTAATTATTTCTGCCTATTTGTTTGGGTGCACCCACTGCACTGTGTAAGTCACACAGTACAAAAATACCTTGTATGCTCTGTGAGACTGTTGGCATGACAACTCCTCTCCTTTCTTTCAACAGACTGGCCTACAAGAGTAAAGCAAATTGCAAAACTTTGGAGGAAAGCTAGTTCACAAGACAGGGCCCCATATGTGGTAAGATCACTCATACAGTTCAATTTGCCAATTTTTCTCCTGCTGTATCAAAGCCTAAACACTTTGAACCATGCCGCACATCAAACTGTCACTGCTAGTTGCACTGACATATTAGTATGCAGAAGACAGACTCCTTTATCGCATCTGGCCTCTTGCCTCGTGCCAATGCAATTTGAAATCCGGCCATTCACAGATGAACTAATTAACATAGGAAGCCCTGCTCAGTGTTAGAACTCACTATGGTCCCAGTAATTAAGTTCACTAGAAGTAATTTTATCTGGCACAGACTAGTTTCAAAGACCTAGTCTTGATTAGAAATGTACTCTGCGTTAGTGATTTTAAGATTTTGTGCCACTGGTTACATGGTGGCATTTCTCTTTCATGGCTTTCTCTTTTAATATCCCACTTAAACATCCCATTTATGATGAGGACTATTAAGATACCTGATCTATAGTAAGAAGATGACCTCCATCCTGTGCTGTATATACAGTACAAAGAGGGTTCTTTCTATGTAACCAAAGTACCCAGCATGCAAAAGGGAAAAAAAAACATTTTAGTAAGTCAAGTTATGAAATAGCAATCCCTATCCCTTGAACATTTTTAGTTAAATAGGGCCTTAGCCAACTAATATCAAATAAAAACTCATGGAGTTCCTAATTAGCCATGCCGTTATTGTAGGGTAGCAAACCACCTTAGCCTCAGGGATGGAGACCCCTTCCTCACTGTGCCAACTGTTTGTCAATGAGGAGGGAACCTCCATCCCAAGTAACTCCTGTTGCAAACAGTTTGGATATAGTCAGAGCGACATTGAGTTTCTTCTCATTGTGGATGTTGTAGCTTTCAACCCCTACTTGTTTACCAGTGTAGTATCATTTACAAATAGGAGGCACTTTGTTGATTTTCTGTACCCTGATCCGGGTTGTATCTATTTTGAATGTTTGTGCTGATGCTGGTCAGTCCATGACCCACACAAGTGGGAGGTTGTAAAATTTGAATGTCATAGCCAGGGATGTTCCTGGTGACTAATTTTTATGTAAATTAAACAGAAATTTTAATTGAGACTAGTCAGCTAGTTTTAAGGTTGGGAAACTTTGTAACATTTTAGAGGCAACAATCCATGTTATGCATTAATAAAAAACTAGTAATAATAAATATTAAAACTTGTTTAACTGACTAGTATTTCTGCTTATTGTTTAGTCGCCTAATCCGGTATGTCCCTAGTCATAGCTCTTATCCATCATGCTGTTGCAAACATGAGGTCTACTGTCTGGTACTGGGCTTGTTAGGGAAGCTGAAAGTCATCTTTTGATATGAACTTGCCTGTGAATACTGAAGTCTCTAAATATCATAGTGAGATATTGAAACATAGGCCATGAAAGAGAATTTAATATTACACAAACACACCAGTTGTTCTTGCTTACAAGTAAAATTTCTCAAGACATACTCACATACAGAGAATCACATGCATAGATAACTTCTTTTTTTTCTTGCAATATTTTTAGGTATTTATTCCTAATGGGTGTTTTTTTTTCAATTGTGATTGATTTGCTGTTTAGCAAAAGGCAAGAGATAACCGAGCAGCCCTGCGCATCAACAAAGTCCAGATGTCGAATGAGACGGTGAAGAGGCACCACCCACAGCAACAGCCCCCTGAGGTGTTTGATCCCAACATACCACTAGACACAGAACTGCTGTTTAAAGACCCTTTGAAACCAAAAGAGTCAGAGCATGAACAAGAGTGGAAGTTTAGACAGGTAAGAGTGTATGCAATGAAGTCAGCGAATGCAGCGGCAGGTCCACTTTATATTAAGACAGCTAGGAAGTGCTGGTTTAGTAAAGCTCCCTAAACAACTGCACTATCCTCCACATTAACCCTGATGACATTGGTGGTTAGTAGGTCCAGTTCATTTTTGGCATGAGACTGATATTTGCTGCATCCCTTTTGATGTCTAATCCCACTTTTCATTTGTGCCCTTCCAACAGCAAATGAGGCAGAAAAGCAAACAGCAAGCCAAAATCGAAGCCACTCAGAAATTGGAGCAAGTTAAGAATGAACAACTCCAGCAGCAACAACAGCAGCAGCAACAGCAGGGCAACAGCCAACCTGAGGGAGATGGCAATAACAGCGGCAACCAGAGCCCAGCGTCCCAGCCCAGCAATGGCAGCATGTCGCCCATGCAACAGCTGAACTCTAAAGAAGGCTTTGCCAGGCCGCAGCTACCAGGGACGCCCACCTCATGTCCTCCTGAGGATGTCTTCTTGCGACCCCCTCCTCCACCTCCATCTGGCCCTTCCTCCCAGCCACAGTCCCCACAGGTATTCTCACCAGGTTCCTCTGGCTCTAGACCCTCTTCTCCGTGGGACCCATATGCCAAGATGGTTGGGACCCCGAGACCACCAAGTCTTGCGCCAAATGCGTGTCGCAGACTTCCTGTAGAATCTGGTAAATCGCCCACCTCCTTGATGGAGCAGCAGGACAGAGGGAGGCCCTCTCCCGCTCATGAATCTTTTGGCTCTCCAACATCCATAAGCAGCGACCCTTATGCCAAACCTCCTGACACCCCGAGGCCAAGTGGGGAAATGGACCCTTTCCTGAAGCCCATGGGTCCCCCCAGGGCCAGTCAGGCTGCTCAGGGAAGGCCCCCAATGGGTTCTCCAGGCAGAGACCCATACTCAAGGCCCATGATAAGAAATGAGGCCTATCAACGCATGGCCCAGAACAGGATGATATTGTCTGACCCATACTCACGGCCTTTACTAGCACCAATCCCTGGAAGTAATGAGTCTGGCTCTGTCCCTCTGTTCAAAACACCCATGCCCCCTCCTCAGGCTCAGGATCCTTTCAACCGACCAGGTCCACATCCTGGTGACAGGTTCTCCCAGAATCACCAGAATGATCCCTACGCTCAGCCTCCACACACCCCAAGACCATCTGGGAATGACAACTTCACCAGTCCTCCTAGAATGGGCCAGCACCATCCTCAGGCGCACTCATTTGCTCAGCCGGGACCAATCAATCAAATGTCTAGAAATCCTTATGCTCATGCACCTTCCACTCCAAGGCCTGACCACTTCACATACGACCCCTTCGCCCAACCATCCCAACCTACAGGTAACCAACGATCCATCAATGAACCTGGTGCTCAACCTCGGCCATTTTTCGAGCCCTATGCCCGACCTCCTGGTACCCCCCGTCCACATGACAACTACGGTCAGCCTTCAAACCCCAGCCCATCCTCAGACCCTTACTCACAGGCTCCTTCTACTCCCCGCCCCAGTGGGATGAATCAGTTTGCTCATGGACAGAGGATGTCACCTTCCCACTCAGTGGACCCTTACGCTCAGCCACCAGGTACGCCACGGCCCTCTGCTGGAGAGAGGTTTTCCAAGTCACCGGGCAGCCAGAGGGGACCAATAGAGCCATTTTCTAGTACACCTGGAACATCAAGGCCAGGGAGTAGTGACATGTTTCCCCAGCCTGGGGCCCCCAGACCAATGCTTAATGACCCCTATGCCCAGCCTCCAGGGACCCCACGACCTGGTCCCGATGGGCTCAGCAGACAAGGGCCAAGGCTTGGACCAATGGGAAGCCAGGATCCTTTCTCCCCACCTCAAAGCAGGCTTCAAGAGCCCTTCCCTCATCCAGGCTCACAAACACCAAAACACCCAAGTATTTCAGAAGACGGATTTACTCAGTCACCTTCCAGAAGACCCAGTCAGACACCTGGACATGACCCATTTGAACAAGCCCCCATGACACCTCGTCCACAGTCAACAGAAAAAATGGAAATGAAAGATCAGTCAGGTGTGGCCAACAGTGTAACTGTCCCTCAAGACCCAGGACAACTGTCTAACAACCCACAGATGCCCGGTGCTTCGTCTGAGGCTCAAGGTGTTCCTCTCGCTGAGAGTGAGGAAAGACTCAGACAAGTACGTGTATACTGTTATTTCCAATCTATTCTGAATCTCATCTCATACTTAAAGATGATATTGAACTTTATTAATATTTAAGGGAATTCTTGTGCCAGAGAGTGCTCAAAAAATACAGTAACTTAAGAATAAAAGCAAGAGAGTATTAAATGTAAAGTGAAATATAAACAACAGTGTATAAGGAGTAAATGCAAAAAGCCACATTGTCCTACTGGCCAAATAACATAGCTTACTCCTCTGATTAACAAGAAATCTACATATTTAAAAAAAGTACACAGAGAAAAAAGTAAAGACATAAGATGTGAAAAAGAGCTGTTGCACCAGTGTTTCATTCATTTTAACAAATTTTCTTTAAACAATGTTTTGTTTTTAACATCCTGGGTCATATTAGTCTTGCCATCATTGCTACCAGTTATTGTAACAGTTAACTCACCGCATCAGTTATTGAGATCTTTAAAGACATTTCTTGTTCTACATGTTGAGAGCCAAAAGCAGATAACCTCAAGTGTACATACCTGAAACTTCTGTTGTAATTGTTCATTCCAGAGAAGAATTGTTATTGCACAGCTGTCAATGGTAGGTCAAATATATATAGCCAAATATTCACCCCAAAAAAACAGACAGCCCAAAAGAAAAAGCCTGATTCAATCCAGCATGAAACATGGACAGGTAAGAACACAAAATAAAACAAATTAAAACTATAAATGGTATATAAGACACACAAACTTGCCCTTTTTACTCCATTCTTTTATGGTGCCACATTACCTCAGCAGTGTTAGTAAGCAAAATGTTTTGATATCACATGGAACAAGTTAGTTGTCTATGTAGATGAAGAACTTGTTTCCATATTGTCTATCAAATCTTTGCATAAAGCTGTAACGTCACCTTTCTTTCATGGACAAACAGTCAGTGACTAACAGCCAAACCGCAGCCTGCTGCTGCTGCCTGACAACCAAACTTTCCTACAAAAAACTCTCTCCATGTCTTACTTACAAATATGAACACATGTTTTCTCATCTATCTCAGCCTGTTGAAGAAGCCACTTAACACTACTTGTGCCACTAGTGCTAGATTGGTAATTATCTGGTCAGCACACTAAACGGCATGGAAACGCATCTACAAATGTCAGTACATTGAGATGCTGGTGAAGTCTTTACTAACACACTGTTTGCTCATGGTTTGTTAGCTATAGCACAGGTCACTTATGTTTTCTCTGCCTGTCTCGAGTCCTGCTTGTCCACTGCTGTCAATCAAAAATGGACATGAATAGACCCCTCCAGCTTGCTGGAACAAAAAGTTAAGATATTCCTTTATTAAAAAGGAGAATTTTTTACTTTTCCCCCCTTTTAATAGTATATAACTATTACCAATATGTTTAAAAAAAAAAAAAAAAAAAAAAAAAACGTTCATAGTATTTCAGGATGCAAAAAATGTGATTTTATTTGGGCTTTAAAAAAAATTAAGTAATAGTTTAACCTTGCTGTAAGAACATGTACAGGATATATAAATAGATAGGCCATTTTAATACCTGTTAAGAAAACAGATTAGCAAAATATACTTATCTTTACTAAATGTCGTCATATGTTTTGTTAATTACTACATCAAAATATGAGAAGTACAGGAAGCGAAAATTTTATGTACCTTTGCAGAATTGAAAGTATGCAATGGAAAAGGGGCCCTTTGATTTGCATTGGTTCACATAAGCTGTGGAGTTTAAAGTAGGCCAAAATAAACCAACAGTCTCTCTGAACAGCTAAAAATACAGTATCATTTTAATCTATACATGAACCATTGACCCTTTTTCTAAAAAGGCTTAAATTTCTGTACACTTGTTGTTGTGTTTTTTAGCGACAGCGAATCAGAGAACTAATCCTGAAGCAGCAGCAACAGAGGAGTGCTATTCGACAGGAGAGGGGCCCTCAGGAAGCTGCTGGTAACATAGCCCCAGGAACACCACGACCCTGGCCCCAGGAGGGCCCTGGGCAACAGGGAGAAATGTTCAACCGGCCGCCTCCACCTTATCCAGGACAAGGACCCATGAGAGGGCCAATGAGGTTTCCTGGACCTTTTCCAGGTGATCAGCGTGCCCCTTTCCCTAACGAGGGACAAATCCCCCGAGGCCCACATCCTGGAGATCCTAATTTGAGACATCAGGGACCAAGGTTTGTGTTATGATATGATTATATTTATTACACCTTTGAGTTTCACATGATCTGTATATATGAATATAAGAATTCCCTTCCTCACTGTTTATACATGTTATATCCTATCCTAGGTTTGCATTTCCACCTGGGGTTCTAGGACCTCATGGGGCCCAAGAGTTCTTTCCCCGGGGGCAACACCCAATGCAGGATGTCCCTCCTCAAATGAGACGGTCCATGTCTGCCGAAATGGCAAAGACTATGGGAGGCAACCCCATGGGGCTGCCCCAGCACTTCCCACCACGTGGTATGCCAGTGCAGCAGCACAACATCATGGGCCAGCCGTTCATTGAGCTGCGGCACAGAGCAGCAGAAAACAGGCCACGTATGCCATTTCCTCCTGGTGCCATGCAAGGAAACAACATGGATCCCAGTCTGCAGGGTCAGAGGCCGCCAGGCTTTCCAGGAGCACCCGATCCCAGGTTCCCTTTAAATCAGGGGCTCAGGATGGCAGACCCCATGACGAGTCAGCCTGGCCATGTACAGCTGTCTGCCAGCATGGACAATCTTCATCAGCAAGCCCAAATGTCAGGAAACAACACACTCAAACAATCTCCTTTGATGAGATCCATGAGTCAGCCTGCTGCATCTAGTGTGAGCCAGAACATGGCAGAGTCTATGATCCTGACTGCACCCCCTGCTGGTCAGACTGAGACTGTCCCAGTGCCCACCACTGAAGCTGTGGAGGAGAAACTGGATGCAGAAGAATCAGCAGTCAAAGATCTTGAGGACGTGGAGGTGAAGGATTTGGTGGACGCCGACTTGGAAAACCTAAATTTGGATCCTGACGATGGAAAAGACCTGGATCTAGAGACAAATGATCTGCACCTTGATGACTTCCTAACATCTGGGAAATTTGACATCATTGCCTATACAGACCCTGATCTGGATGACATCAAGAAAGACATGTTTAATGAGGAACTGGATCTTAGTGATCCTATGGATGATCATGCTGACACTGCAGACACTGCTGACACTGCAGACATCAACAAAGACTCAAGCGGAGGAGCTGAGGAGGCTTCATCTAGTTCAGAACCTGTACTGGAAAAGTCAGAGGCCTCAGGTGTGCAGTCTTCAGCTGAAATCAAGCTGGAGGCCCCTGGGAGTCAAGACTCTGCTTCTTTGGCACCTGGGCAGGAAATTAAAACGGAGGTTAAGGACTGTCAGAAACCCCCTGAGGTGGTCGACCAGCAAGCAGCTGGAAACACCTTAGCCCCAAACCAGCAGGGAGTGATCTCTGACTCCACCCCGGTCCTGTCCAGTTTACTCATTAAGCAGCAGCCTGAAGAACAGTCATTAAATCCAATTGTTGAATCTGTCAGTCAAGGAGGTAACCTGCTGCCTCAGCAGAACCAAGTCACTGACGGTACTCAGCATACCGCCGGACTTCCAATAACTCAAACACTACCTGACGCCACCGCTGCAGGAGAGGCTTCTATGACCGGCTTTGGGGCAGACCACCAGGTGGGGCTAGCCTCCGGAGTGGATGGCATGAGCCAGGCCCAGCAGACGGCGTTGAACCAGGCGATGGGTCAGCACAGCCAGCAACGTCCGCTCCTACTAGAGGAGCAGCCCCTCCTATTGCAGGACCTCCTAGACCAAGAGAGGCAGGAGCAGCAGCAGCAGAGGCAGATGCAAGCCATGATACGACAGCGCTCGAGCGACTCCTTCTTCCCCAACATTGGTAAATTATTTCCGCCACACCTTCACTGTCAGTATAGTTGAATATTTGAGATCACCAGTGTTTTATGCAAAGTGATTATTTCTGAGAATGTGTTATTTGTCATTTGCAGATTTTGATGCCATCACTGACCCCATCATGAAAGCTAAAATGGTTGCCCTGAAAGGCATCAACAAAGTCATGGTTCAGAACAACATGGGAATGGCCCCAATGGTCATGAACAGGTAGAAAGTTCACTTTGATATTATCTGAATTAATTTTCCTTCTTGAATAGAAAATGTAATACTTGTAGTTGGAGTGTATGCGTTAGTTTTGATTTGAAAGCAGTTGTAATACCAACCAAATAACCCAGCCACTAGGGTATTGTGCAGCTACTTAAAGCAGACGTTGTCAAAGTAGGAGGCTGGCCTCCTTAGGGGGTCTCCAAACACGTATAGAGGAGGCTCAGTAAATGTAAGTGAAGAAATATTACATTACGGTTATCAAAAGGAGATCACATAAAATAGCCTAAAAATGTTGGATTTTGTTAAAGATGCAGTAGTTTTGGAGAATTTTACCGTTTTGTCTCCTTTCACTGAGTCAGAAACTAATAAATGCCTTTAGAGAGACCTTTGTTATGCATTTGGTGTAACCAAAGTTATATCAAACAGCAATATTAGGCTATCTTGGTTCAATTGTCTAGTCTATGGGATCAAATAACATAGTCATGATTAGATAGGCATCCAGGAATTGAGCAAAACTAAGCAAATGAAGTTGGGTGGGCACCTTTTTCCAACCTTTACCTGAGTGGAGGTGCAGTGTCAGCATTGGAAAACCCTTGATTTTGTAGAATTGATGAACTTCTAATAGGTAGGTAATGATACCAAAAGCTCAAGGTACGAGAGTGGCACGATTAAAAACAATCTTTGATACAATATTAATTTTAGTATTAAAAAAAAGAAATAAAAATGGCGACTTGGAAATAAAAATGTCTATTCCCTTTTAACTTTAAGTAATTCTGCTTTCTTTCTTAATTGAAATGACAATGAACGTTTGAATTATGCATGTACAACTGCAAAACATAAAAATGTAGCAGTCAGTAGCAGTCATATTATAAAATAAAATAATTAATCACATAATATCCTGGTAGCTATCATCACTGTCTGGTTTGGTATTGAGACATTTTTATGGCGGTATTCAATATGTTGTTACATCTGTAATTGCTACTGTGACCGATGTTATAATGATGCATGGCTGTGCTGTTGCTGTACTGCAGATTTCCTCCTGGTCCTGTACCCCCTTGTCCTGAAAGCACACCGCTTCCTCCACAAGTTGTCGGACAGGTAATTGAATCATCAATCTGATTAGATGTTATTTAAAACTATATAATGAGAAATATGCTAGTTCAAAATATATAATTACTTGTTTGTTTAACCTTGCTTTCAGGATGGCAAATTGACACAAGTAGCAAGACCGACTCCTCCAAACTTTGGACCAGGATTTGTCAGTAAGTTCTCAAAAAATGTATATGCAGCTTCAAACTTTTTGGTTTGAAGGTCTGTCAGGCCTTGAAATGTTAAGATGTTTGTTTTTTTATGCTGTCAAGATTGCTAACAAAAGAGCCTTTTTCTTCTTTCAGACAATGCTCAGAGGGCTCAGTACGAGGAGTGGCTCCAGGAGACTCAGCAACTACTTCAAATGCAGCAGAAGTTTCTGGAAGAGAAGATTGGAGCTCACAGGAAGTCTAAGAAAGCCCTGTCTGCCAAACAGAGAACAGCTAAGAAGGCAGGGAGAGAGTTCCCAGAGGAGGACGCTGAGCAGCTCAAACATGTCACAGAGCAGCAGGGTGTAGTGCAGAAGCAACTGGAGCAGGTAAATGTTCGGCCTGTCAAGCACCAACTCTTAATTCTATCTCAGCCTTCGTCTGCACAGTGGCTGCCCGAAGCATTGTCCTTTCACTGGTCCAGTGAGCAGAGTTTAAGTGGGGACTGGTAAATAACAAAGTAGTTGCCTTGTAGTACTAGAATACTTGGGAACATGTTATGGACAGCGTACAGTGGTGAGATAAAAGAAAGAAAATAAAATATATATATGTATGTATAAATGTATGTATATATATATATGTGTGTGTGTATATATATATATATATATATATATATATATATATATATATATATATATATATATATATATATATATATATATATACATACATACATATACATATATACATACACACACACACACACACACACACATATATATATATATAATCAGTATTGTTTAACAAAAGAGACATTATTTTTTAACAACATATTTATTTGCAAAGACACAGTGGCATTGGTATAAAGGTGAAATGTGGTGTTTCCTCTCCCATTTTAAAACAGTTTTGGTGCTTTGGACATGAATTCTCATTTTGTCTGATATCTGTGTCTGTATGGGTCTTAGTAGTCTTTAAAGTTTAGGTTCTGATGTAAAAAAATTTTTTTTTTTTTTTTTGAGAGAGACATAATTTGTTGTTATTGGCAGCAGAGATGCAGTGTCTGACACAGTCTTATCTTTACAGCAGACCTAATTAGTATTGACTAATAATTAATTAGTCTAATTGATCTAACAGATAATAACCTACTAATTAAAGGGATAAAATGTTAAATATAACTTTATTAAAATAACAAGCTGCTTCTAGTCTGTTTCTTCTCTAACTGTGAAAACTAGTTAAGTGAAGAAAAATAAGAGTGCTTTGTTTAAAACATTTAAATTCCTAATTTTACAGGTCAGACACACAAAATGTAAACATTTGGTCCCTTTTTCAAATCCATCCTGTCGAGAAGAGTAATGGAATAGGCCTGGTATAGGGTTTGGATTAAAAGGTACCCAGTTATTTTCTTTCCAAGCAGAAATGAAAAACTGTCTGAACAAATGGAAGAATGCAAAACACACAGCTTTGTGTCTGCACTGCACCTGTCAACCTTCTTTGACTTCTTAAAAAAAGTAGTGCTGAAAAAAAAATGCTCTTGGCTTATTGTACTTTCCAGCTCCTGCTTTAAAGTTAAATTCTTTAGTTCTTCAACTCTTTCAGTTGCTCTTTGAAAGTAAAATAATTAATTTCTTCCCTTGGGTAAAACCGTGTGCTCATAAATTTGTCTTGTTAATGTGATAAAACATCTTTCAAGCGATACATAATTTCTTTGTAATTTTCATTGAGACCTTCAGTCACATTTTTATGTGAATCTATCTCATGTTTTGTTTCAGATCCGCAAGCAGCAGAAGGAGCACGCTGAACTTATAGAGGAGTACCGAGTGAAACATCAACAAAACAATATGACACCCATAATGCCTGGGATGCACCCAATGCCAGGCCCCGCTGGCATGGTGCCTGGTGGACCACCAATGGTCCCTGGAGGACCTCCAATGGTCCAGCCTCCTATGAACCCCATGATGCAGATGCCGCTTCACCCCAGCCAGCCAAATGCTCCTCCGTGTTTGCCCAACCAGCCGCCTGGCTGGCACCCTGGTGCTCCCATGCCCATTAGCGGACCTGGAATGCCACCCATAATGCCCCCACAGGTACCCGTAGGAAACCCAGGCCAACCTCATCAGATGCCGATGGGCAACATCCCTCAACACCCACAAATGCCTGTGGATCCCCAGGCCCCACCAGCTCCACCAGCTGGTGTAAAACCCATGCAGGCAGGTGGTGTGAAGTTTGACGACAACAACCCGTTCAGCGAAGGCTTCCAGGAGCGGGAGAGAAGGGAGAGGCTTCGGGAGCAGCAGGAGAGGCAGCGGGTGCAGCTCATGCAGGAAGTTGAACGACAGAGAGCCCTCAAGCACCGAATGGAAATGGAGCAGCAAGGTATGATGGGTCCAGACGGCAACATGGCTCCCCTCGCCCAGATGCCGTTTTTTAATGCAGAGCTGCCTCAGGACTTCATGCAGCCTCAGAGGCCTCCACTGCAACAACAGCAACAACTTGGACCAATGTTCCCACAACAGCAGGGCATGCAGCCGGGTATGGGTTCACCACCCGGGACATTCATGCAAGGTGAAAGGAGGGGCATGATGGGGAATGGGATGATGCCACGGGACATGGGGCCTGGTTTTGGGCCTGATAATCTCGCCCTTCAAGCACCAAACTTTCCCCAGGGTCAACCCAGACCTCGTCAGTTCAGTGGACCAGGAATGATGCTTCAGATGCCAGGCGAGGGTCCACCTTTCGGAGGCGACTCAGCTACACCTCTACCGTCTAACTTCCCGGGCTCGGGTCAGTCTCTCATCCAACTCTACTCCAACATCATCCCAGACGAGAAAGGGAAGAAGAAGAGGAACCGCAAAAAGAAGAAAGACGACGATGCAGATTCAGTCAAAACACCTTCGACACCACACTCAGACCTTACAGCCCCTCTCACACCATGCGTCTCAGACACCTCCTCAACTCCGACCAGAAACACCCACCTGTTTGGCGACCAGGACTTGTCACGGTCCCCCTTACTGGGATCTTCCACCCCCAGTCACTCAGAGCTGGAGAGGCAGCTTTCTGGAGGCCATTCCGGACAGCCTGGCCTCTCCTCAGACGCAGCAAGAGCCCAGGCTCAGGAGCATGACAGGATCCTCAACAACATAAAGCTGGAGCAGACGGATGCCAGCGAGTGCCACGGGCCACGAGAAGGGCACATCGGCTCGGAAATGAGCTCTGTGAAAGAGGAGGGTAATAAAGGCAGCGCGTCTCCTTTCCCCACAGGGCAAAGTCCAAACAAGGGGGAGGCCAGCAATGAGCTGCTGAAACACCTCCTGAAGAACAAGAGCACACCTCCACCTGGATTTTCCCAGCAGAGGTCAGAGGAGAGCCTGCGCTCAGAGGAGGAGGATCCCACAGACTGCAAATCTCTGCTGAGGCAAAGCTCCATGGACAGCAACGGGGTCAGTCTTTGTTAGTCATACAGTTAGAACGCTGAGGGGGTGATCAACATAATGAGTCATAGACAAGCTAAGTGATTCAGATGGGAGGCACGTCATAGTTAAATTGGTGTGAGTCATAGCTGTCAGTTTTTGAGTGAGTCATAGTTATGTGTTTGAAAACAACTTGAATCCATAATGCTGCTCAAGTAATTTGAAGTTTATTCATGTCTTTTCGTGCATCTCTTTCTCGTCTCCAGGCGTACTCTGATAGCGCCCCAGACTTCCCTGGACCTCTGCTCCCCGAACAGGAGAAGAAGAAAGGGAGGAACAAGAGGGCTCCGAAGGGAGGGGAGAAACCTGCCTCTCGCTACAAGAAGAGGAAGAAGGAAGGAGATGAGAGGCAGCTGATGCACTCTGGCCCTGACACTGTAATGACCCAAATCAAACAGGTAAGATTGATTTTACCACCTTATAACCTGCTCCTTATAAAATTGGTTAGAGCTGCACCACTTCACATCTTTGGCAACAAAGGATGGAAAGATTATAGCTTGGAATCTGACTGCTTTATTCAGAATTTTACAGTATTAATTACTGCCAGCATAGAAAATCGTCTTCAGCGAGTGCACAGACACTTATTTCTCATATCATAAGCTTATTACTGTAATTAGGTACTTGTTAGATGGCAGTTGCACACACAGGTATTAGAAGCCATTATTATTCAGGAGAGTGGAAGGGGATTCATGATTATATTGCAAGTCCCTCACTGATTGAGGCTTATTGATTTAAACTTTATGAAGCTGACTCAGTCATTATAAGTTACAATACCATCTCAAATGAGAATGCACTCTAGTGTGCTAGTTTCGCACAAGTGTATGTAGCTTTCTGCCACCATTTACCATTTACTCTTTTTCTGTGATCTGAAGCAAGGTAGATAACTGGACCAGAGATTAAACTTTATTCTAACAATATTCGATTCAAACTTGAGGCCACAAGGTAAAAGAGCTGTGTGATGATGATGTAACCCTACATACTAAACGCACAACCAATATTAATGCTCGAATTGCCTTGGTTGTGGTGAAAGGTGTTTTTTTTTTTTTTTTTTGAATAAAAATCTGTTTGATTTAAAAAAAAAAATGTCATAAATGAGAGGAACTGCTTATTCAAGGTTGGGGATTCATCTATGAATGCCATCCACCTACTCAGTTTAGGTATTTGTTAAAAAAAGGTCTTTCTTTTTTATTGAAGATTTTTATTAAATGATAAACAGCGTTAACAGAGAAGGTTGTAATGAGTTGCAACGATTAGTCGACTAATGCATTAGTCAACTGACAGAAAAATAATTACCAACTATTTTGATATTCAGTTGATTGATAAAGTAATTTTCATGCAGAAATGGCAGAAAATGCCAGAGAAGTATCCTGTTTTTTTCTATTTTATATCTTATTAAATTGAATATATTTAGTTTTAGACTAACAAAACAAGACATTCAAAGCCACCTTGGACTTTGACACTGAGATTGACATTTTCTTTCTATGTGCCGACATTTTTTAGTCCAAACGATGAATCAATTAATCCAGAAAGTAAGTGATATAATGATAATGATAAATAATCATTAGTTGCAGGCCTAACAAAAAATAACCCCATTAATCATTCAGACAAGGCAATAATGGCACATTCTGCAGTGTAATATAAAGAAACTGTTACAAATGATAATTTTAAGTATGCTTTATTATGTCGTTTTTTGCTTTTTAGTGTTTTTCATATACAAACATATATATAAACACGTTGTATCGTTCTGCGTGGTGTTTCTCTGCAGAAGGTTTATGCTTTAAACATCCACAGTCCTTATGTACATGTTCTAAATTTTATTCCTTTCCTGTTTTTCTCTCCTGACACAGCAGCTCTCCCTGCTGCCCCTCATGGAGCCACTGATTGGAGTCAACTTTGCCCATTTTGCTCCCTATGGCAGCGGCCAGCTCAATGGAGAGAATCTTCTGTCTGGTACCTTTGGCAGCGCCTCACTCGACGGAGTCTCTGACTATTACTCCCAACTGGCCTACAAGGTGGGATCTGCTTATCTTACTAAGAACTAGAACTGGGCAAACAGAGTGTGCCTGCAGCATCATGTGCTGACATTGTATTGGTTCTGATTCCTGCAGCAAAGTAACCTGAGCAATCCACCAACACCACCGGCGTCTCTTCCACCCACACCACCACCTGTGAACCGACAGAAAATGATCAATGGATTTGCCACGACGGAAGAGTTGGCAAGCAAAGCTGCCGCCATGGGTAAGCATTCAGGAGGATGTAGCTTAATGATACATTTTCCTCTTCTCTATCACATGTTGAAACTGGTCCAGTTTGGAATCTAACAAAACCAAAAAACTTCTGATACAGTAATACCACAATAAATCCACCATTCAACATCTATTGCAATATTAAAAAAACAGAAAAATTATGACTTAAATAAAAATAATATACATTAAGGGGAAATAATTAACATCCAAATAGATATTGTCACAGTCTGGTACAGTATTGAGACATTTTTAGTGCTATATTTGATGTATAATTACATTCCTAATAAAAGTACAAAAATCAGATATGGAGTTTTTCTCATAATTACAAAAAAACTGAATGATTTTGACAAAAATATCTAATTGTGGTTATGTTGAATGACATTGCTATTGGGATATGATATGATATGATATAATATGATATGATATGATATGATATGATATGATTTTACACCAAATTAAGATGTTTTCATAAGTCTTTAGAATATAATGTGTTGTTCAGGACATTTTTGTAGCATGACAATATTTAATTTAAAACTACTTTGACACACATTTCACCAAAACAAATACTGTGCTTTGAAGATTGCATTGGGCAGTATTGCGATTTTGATAAAATTTGACTAACTGTTCGGCCCTAAATTACAGAGAAGTATAGTGTGTGCTTTTGTGTTGACACTGTGGTCCTGTTTCATACAGTGTCCAAAGGCCTGGTCCCAAAGCCACTACATGTCCCATTTAGGACTGAGGAAGACCTCCTTGCCCGTGCCATTGCGCAGGGACCCAAAACTGTGGATGTCCCAGCCTCCCTCCCCACCCCTCCTCACAACAACCAGGAGGAACTCAGGTAACCGATAAATAACAGTAATTCTTTCCAGTTGTTTTGGGAGGGTTCTGCCCCATTAATGGCTGTCATAAGATTTTTTTTTGGGTTACTCATGTGACTGTGTTTATGAGAATTGATTTGGGTTGCAAGGTCTTAACACAAGGTCTCTTTTTTCCCATTAAAATGTTAACAGTAACAGAGGACAGGAGCCTTGCAAGGACAGAGACACACCTGACAGCTTTGTTCCATCCTCATCACCTGAGAGCGTGGTTGGCATGGAGATCAGCCGCTACCCAGACCTGTCTCTGGTGAAGGAAGAGCCACCGTCCCCCTGCCTGTCTCCTGTCCTCCCTATGCTCCCTGCACCTGATGGGAAAGGTAAACACACACGATTCCCAACATAATCATGTTTTTTATTTGTGCACTTTAAACACATAACTCCTGCATGCCTTAACAATGTGGCAAATGTTCATTAATGTGCTCCTCTTTCATTCTCCAGGGTCAGAAATCAAACTGCAGGATATCAAAACGGAGCCTTCTGCCATGTTCTTCGGCCCTCCCTTTGGCCCCATGTTGAATGATTCCAAACAAGGGCTGGTGTCTGTAGCCATCACACTGAGACCAGCTGCAGCTGAGGTAGGAATACTTAAGTGTTATGATGGATATCTGTGGAAACATTGTAAATTTAAGTATTACTTTTTCCCCTTTTTTCAGTCCAGAACACTGAATGGCCAGTGTCAGTGAGGGATTTGAATAACTGCTTTAAACTTGTGTTCTTCCAAACTTTTCATAGTTGGAAACACTTGTGCCACTTGTTTGTTTTTTATTCATCAGAATCTAACTTTATGGAATTACCCAAATGTATTGTTCAAAAAATATTTTGGACATGTTTTTTGCACTGATTATTTTAAGCTGTTCAGTTAACCATAAAGGAAGGACTGTGTCTATCTGTTATGTATGCACGTCTGTCCTTTTTCTTTTTTCAACAACCATTCTTCCAGTTGACTTCACACTTAGCGGGTGTATTACTGAGGATCCAAGAAATTGTATTGTTGAGCATAAAGTAGCTTGGATGAGCGGCTCTTGAGAAAGCTGCAAGCAGCAATGCCAGCTGCCAAGCAATTGGCCTGTTCCAATCAGACACATTCTGAAAGGACACTGCACCAGTATACTAATTCTTACATACGTGTAGCACATTTAAACTTGTGTATTCACTTTAAGTAGACCAAACAATCCATGAGAAAACCCGTTTGCTCCAGAGAGAATGATAGTACACAAAACTTTATCAGTTAATAAATTGTTGATTGAATACAATTCTTCAAGGCGAATAATCAATTAATTATTAATTATTAGTTTCCCTAACCAGAACAGTAATACAAGCCTCTAAATCCTAACATTTGGCACATTTTATGTCATCAACATCAGTCAGGCCAGCATTCAAACCAAAGCAAAGGTCTTCACCAGCTAATTCATTTAACTCACAACTTACTACATAATTTGGAAATATTCAAGATATGGCTGGCATTTGATTCAAAATATTTATTTGAAAAATCGGCATGAGAAAAACACCAAATATAAGAATGATAATAGCATTGTAAAAAAAAAATGGCAAAGGATGTAAATGCAGACAACATGCCAAAAAGTCTTGCTGGAACTATCCATGAGATTGTTGATGAAAGAAATAATCAACTAATCTTATTCGTGTCTTTTTTTTTTTTTTTTTGTAGAACATCACAGGTGTAGTGGCAGCCATTTCTGACCTACTGTGTGTGAAGATCCCCAGTAGCTATGAGGTCAGCAGCACCCCAGACCGGGGCTCCCTCTCTATACTCAGCGGTCCAAGGGCTGGTCCCCATGGCATGGAGCCTCGGCCTCCCATGCTCTTCCACGGACAAGGAGACAGTGGAGGGCTGCACGGGCGGCCGGGACAGATGATAAGGCCCGGTGGAGCACAGGGGCTGATGCAACAGCAGCAGGCACATCATTTCCGTTTCCATCCCAATAGCCCAGGTGAGAGAATGAAACTAAATTAAACAAGCGCATCTCTGATTCCCCTGAGAACTGTAATACAGCCTGTAATTGAAATGTCGTGTCTGATTTAAACAAAACATAATGACTTCCTGTGAATAAGCACACAGCAGCAACACAATCTCAATATGTAATTGCTTAGGAGGAGCAATTATCTTTGTTAACATTATTTACAAACTGCCATTTTGTTTTACATATCATTATTAGTCTGGGGCCGAGGGCAGCGTACAGGCATGCTTACTGATTTCAGGGATTCTCTCAGCTAATGAAGTGGACTAAATAATTTTTTTGGAGCATGATGGCATGATACGATACAATGCTTATTTCTGTCAAAACATGAGTAATGGGCTTAGGTGAGTATGTGAGAAATATCTGGACAAGAAAGTGGACAGTTAACCCAGATTTGAGGGCCGTTGCTTCAGGTATCTGGTTTTATTGTTTACTGTGATATACATCCCAAGCTAATATTTTTTCTTGAAATTAAAGGGACAGTGTGGATTATTTGAAATGGTGTTGTATGAGATAGAAGCAGAGAGATGTACCAGGTTGAAAACCAAGCAATTATTAATTCATATGTATTTATTAACCTCAAGTCCAGCATTATACTATAGTAGATTTATAATAGGTTTACTATCAGACTGCCATTTGCAATGGAAATCATTTTTTGAAATGCATTTTCTCTTATTGCAGGTGCAGCTCTAGCTCGAGGACCTGACCAGAAGACCCCTGCCAGCCCTGGATGTAAACCTCATTGGTGCTGCCACTGTAAGGTGGTGGTTCTGGGAAATGGAGTGCAGAAATCCATCAAAGACCTCCCCGCCCACATGAAGGTACCAAATTAATTAGGCTTACATTCTCTGAATGGCAGCAGGGTGATATATTAAGTAGGCAGCTGGAGCACTTTGATCCTAAAAGTATGATTCAGAGGTTAATAAATTACAACATGTTTTAAATATACAGATACCAGTTCATAAATGGTCGTCCCTGCCAAACAAATATGGATCATTTTATCGTTGATTTCCCAGTGGGAGGGCTATATGAGTCATGCCCAGACTTACTTAGAGGATATATTAGCCTGAAGGGCCATACACATCTATACACACACACACACACACACACACACACACACACACACACACACACACACACACACACACACACACAGCTACACAGTAATACTGCATACATCCTCTGATTATGTAAATCCTGCCTGCTGGAGTTAAATCCATTTCGGATCAATTAGTGGGTTAAACAGGATACCCTATGACTCCAGTCTTGAGAGTATTTTGGTAATTTAAATATTGTATGTTTTTGATGTTTATTTCATAAGTCCTTTGAACGTCATTTGAGCTTAAGCAGTTCACACTGGTCAGGCTTTGATTTAACACCTCATTCCTTATGCAGCCTGTTTAAACCACTGATTTCTCTTATTAGGAATCTGAAGGCCGTTTGAAATCTGAAGAAGACTTGGTCTTCTGCAGTCACAGCTGCTTCCTTCTCTACTGCTCCTCATCACCGCTTCAATCCAGATCGACAACAGAAACTAAGGTCTGTACCACTGTAACATGCAGAAACAGCACTGTGAGTCTAAATAACATCCAGTTAATATGACAGTTTGTTTCTTTGCTGGACATCATGGCTCTTATCTTGTCATTTCAGGAATCGGTGTCCCTTCTCTCTGCATCTGAGCAAACAGAGAGCCTCTCTAAAACTGTGCACCAGTACAGCAACAATATGTCGTCAATGGATGTTCATTGCCTGGCCCAGCTGCAGCCAAAGCAGTCGCCTCCCTCTACTCCTCCCATCCCCTTCCCCACAGCAGGCGAGACATCCAAGACTGAGACCAAGTCTGACGCCATCAAAGTGACGGTGAAGCTAAAGGCCCGGCCGAGGTCCCACGATGGCTGGCACCAGGGAAAGAGACAGAAAGGACTCCGCTGGAGGAAGTGGACTGTCCAAGTGGTGGTGCCAAGAGGGAATTCGCAACTCCCAGATGAGGATAAGATTGACGAGCTCTTGAAGAAACTCGGGGCCTCTCTGCGCCCTCCTGCCTTGCTGCGGGACCAGAGGCGGTGCTGTTTCTGCCACCAGTTTGGAGATGGGATTACTGATGGCCCTGCAAGGCTTCTAAACCTAGATCTTGATGTGTGGGTTCACCTAAACTGCGCTCTGTGGTCGACTGAGGTGTATGAGACGCAGGCTGGCGCCCTCATCAACGTGGAGCTCGCACTGCGTCGTGGCCAAACAGTACGCTGCGCCTACTGCCAGCAGACTGGAGCCACCAGCGGCTGCCACCGCCTCCGCTGCACCAATGTCTACCATTTCACCTGCGCTCTGCAAGCTCAGTGCACCTTCTTCAAGGACAAGACCATGCTCTGTCACGCCCATAGGCCCAGGGGAACAGCTGGACAAGCACTGGAGCACGAGCTGCGCTGCTTTGCCGTCTTCCGACGTGTCTACGTCCAAAGAGACGAAGTGCGTCAGATTGCCACGGCTGTGCGGCAGCCCGAGTTAGGCTACACCTTTCGAGTGGGCAGCCTGGTGTCGCATGCAATGGGCCAACTAACCCCTCTACAAATGGCAGCCTTCCATTCCCCAACAGCCATCTATCCAGTTGGCTATGAGGCTTGCCGCATTTACTGGAGCATGCGCCATAGCAACCGCCGTTGCCGCTACATCTGTTCTGTTGAGGACCGAGATGGACTGCCAGAGTTTAACATCAGAGTCATTGAACAGGGCTATCAAGACCTGGTCCTGACTGACAATTCTGCTAAAGGTTTGTCCTCATATATTCTTGACAAAAATATTTTTGTCACGTGTTTCAGCTTGAGTGCTGTTTTTAACCATCATGTGTGCTTCTCTCTCTGTAATCAGGAGTGTGGGATAAGGTTCTGGGTCCGGTTGCTGAAAAAAGAGCTGAATCCAGCACTCTGAAGCTCTTCCCTGTTTACCTGAAAGGAGAGGACTTGTTTGGACTCACAGTCCCTGCAGTTGCCAAGATCACTGAATCGGTTTGTAGCTGCTCTTAGTAATTTTACTCAGGTTAAAGGTGTACTATGCAGGTTGCTGTTTGCAAATGCACCAAAATTGGCCCCTTCTCCCTGGCTCAGTGAACAATCAAGAGAGTGAATGAAGAGAGGGAATGGCTTTACCAAGAACAAAACAGTGAATCAGAGAAATAAAACATTATTTTCAGGGTTCTTACAGGTGCTGGAAATCCTTGAAAACCTTTGAATTTCAGTGTAGTGGTTTAACATTTGACTTGGACTTTGGATAAAGTGCTTGAAATTGCATTGCATTACTTTCATAATAAACTGTTATCTGATCGAATAGTTAGCTTTGTAGATAAAGAAATTAAGTAAGTCAGAGAGCCTAATTGCTTGTATAAAACTTTGTTGTGATCTCCTTTAATTTGTCACCCTGTGTAGAATTCTACCAGGAAACATAATTTTGGGTGTGAAAAGCACAATAACATCTGATTTAAAGTGATAAAGAAATGAAAAAGGGCATAATCATCTTTGGCACATGTATGTTTATAAATGTCCTTTACCACAGCAGTGAAGTGGTGGGCTGCTAGTGTGTATGTATTTCAGCCCTGGCCTCAGTCAGACACACAGACCAGCATCTAAACATCTGTAACACATGCAGACAGAGCAGAGCCGATAGATGGCAACAGCAATGTAACCAAAATACAGGCAGAGGGCGGGCTCTCTGGTCTCTAGTGGGTCATAAGTGATGATTGAGAGGGATTTTTTTCTGAGTGTATACATTGTTTTTTAGGAAAATCCTGTATATTATAATACCTTGCAAACAAAATTATATTTAAAGGTGTAGATCATAGTCTGTAGAGTCTCCATTATGTAACACATTTTTTACTAATTAATTCCAGCTCCCAGGAGTGGAGGCTTGTGACAGGTACTCATTCCGTTACGGACGCAACCCTCTTGTGGAGTTGCCTCTCATGTTCAATCCAGCTGGCAGCGCCCGCGCCCAGCCGAGAACCAGCTCTCCCTACACCTCTCTGGTGATAAGGTAACTTATGACATTCACCATCTGTGATGATGTGGGTTATCTCAAAGCAAAACACATTTTTTAATTCTGATTGTTTTTAATTTTTATATTTTTTCCTCGTAACTTTCCCCCTGTGACATAAAGGCCACAACCACAGGTTGTATCCAGCAGCAGTGCCAGGTCTAACCAGAATGTAGCTCAAGGAGAAGGTGGTGCCCCCCATAGCAAGCCTCCAGTAGTGCACCCCAGGTCTTCTCAGTACCGCTGGATGAAGAGTGAGTGGAGAGCCAATGTCTATCTGGGCCGCTCCCGCATCCAGGTCAGTGTGAACACAGTCACTTGATTTATTTCTCAGTTTGGCAGTGTAAGGTTGATGCACTTAGATTAATGAATACCTACTTGTGTGTTCGCAGGGCTTGGGGCTGTTTGCTGCCAGAGACATTGAAAAACAAACTATGGTGATTGAGTATAATGGAACCATCCTGCGAAATGAGGTTGCCATCAGGAAGGAGAAGACCTATAGATCTCAGGTAAACATCTGATTAAAATACTTCTTGAGCTGAAACTCCTTTTGTTTGAAGTTACTTCTTCCAAAACAGACAGCAAGTAAATTCTCCTCTCTCCCTGACAGAACCGAACAGTGTTCATGTTCCGCATTGACAGCGAACATGTTGTTGATGCAACTCGGACTGGAGGGCTGGCAAGGTACTGTGACTTCCACTGATTATTGGACATGTAATGAGAACATCAAATAAGAACAATTTGTTTTCTTTATCTTAATTTGTTGATTCTAATTAGATATGATTTGTTATGATGTTCTAAATCTAATAATGAAGTGTGTGTTTTTAATGGGCAGCAGTGAATCTGAATTTGTCTATGCATCTGCATTTTTGGGCAAAGTCAAAGTCAACATGTGTGCCATTCAACTTCAGATACAGTCAAACTGTCTTTTAGCCAGTCAATGTGCGTCTGCTGGCTGGCCTGCCATGGTTAGTCTCCCAGTACAGCACCACAGACGTATGTATGTGTGTCGGTGGTGTGTCTGTAGTTATGTCAGTGATAGCTAATAATAAATAATGCATCAGTATTTTTATTAATATAAGAAGACAGCAGTATATACTGGCAAAACATGAAGGGAATAAATAAAGGATTAGTTTCGGAAACATGGCAAACCCTTTATTTCAATGAAAACTGCTGACTCAACTTATAAACACAACATTTCTGTGCTTTCACTTACTTCCCCGGGCGCTCATCACACATTGCTATCCACTGTGGAGCTCCTGCTTTAGTGTCTCTTCTTTCACCTGCACACATCAGATCATCAGATTGTGATAATAGTTTTGTAATCAGTGTGTCTGGGATAAAGTCTTTCATGATCCTGCAGCTCAGAATGTAGCTCAGTGCTACTGGACACTGTTCTTACAAGACGGTGACCCATTGATTCTGCCATGCCAACATTGCCTCACAGCCTGTTCCTGGAGCCATGAAGTGTTTTGCAAGCAATTTAAATAACATGGTCTGTGCTATACTTAGTTTGTATAAATGTGATAACTACTTTTGAAGCTATTTTTGTTGATATTTAAACTGCCAGCATCAACCAGCTAGAAGCTGCAGATGAAAATTAGCTTCTATGGCTTAACCCGACACATTTACATCATAGACTTGCATCCTTATCCTAGTAAATGTGCATTGTCCCTTCTTAAATAAAATAAATGCGAACAAACATACAAATGTGGATTTTTAAGTTTAAAGAAATACATCTTACACTTTTCAAAATTCAGATTTAAATCAAAATACTCAATTTAAGTTAGAAATCTAACATGTTTTGAAGGTATAGGTAATTCATTTATCATTATACAACACTGTGTTGCACAACAGATAAATAGTTGTAGTCCCTTCATGTTACATGCACATATATACAGATGATTAAATTCAGAAAGAATAGGATAAAATATACAATAAAATTAAACCATACAAATAATTATTAGCAGATATACATGTACACACAGGAAATAATTCTGTCTTGCATTTTTTTTGTATTTCTATCTGGGGGAATGTGCACAATATCAACAATATAATGATGATAACGTGGTCGGCATCTTCACATAAAAAGTTGGACGCCTGGGAGACACTGTCCATCAACTGTGACTGCATTGATGCAGACAGTCCTCTCTCACTCGTCTTCCTGGAGCGTGTTGCGTCCTGTCACAGTATGTTTGCTAGTGGCAGTATTTTCAAATGCAAAATGGAACATGCAGGTACTTTCTTCAAGGTCAGTTGTGGTATGTTGGTGATATGAAATAAGTTTCTCTTCATTTTTGTTTTGGTTTTCAGATATATCAACCACTCTTGTGCCCCAAACTGTGTTGCTGAGGTGGTCACATTTGAGAGGGGTTACAAAATCATCATCAGCTGCATTCGCAGAATTGAAAAAGGAGAGGAGGTGGGTATATCCTCTTTGATTAGACTTATAACTTGTGTGCTTGCATGAATGTAAGTGTTCAAAGTGCCAGTGGGATGCTCATAAACTGGCATTTCTGTCCCTGTCTTCCAGCTGTGTTTCGACTACCAGTTTGACACTGTGGAGGGTCAGCACAAGATCGCTTGCCACTGTGGAGCTCCCGAATGCAGGAAGTGGATTAACTGAGGAAAACAAACAAACGACAAATCTAAACGCATTCCTTGCTATATGACGTGTGGATGCTGTCGTCTCTGCACCGAGAGGGAAAAAAAAAGGCTTCACACTAAAGTCATTTTCTGAATGAGCAGAAGGCCTGAACCCTTGGATGAGAGACGAATGAATTTACGTGTTGGTTCATCGAGACGGAGGAAAACAAATGGGTGGTAGAATGGAAGGGAACGCAGTAGCAGGATGTGACTTGTGCCATATGTGGGAGGCTCTGTTGTATGAGACGCCTCTGTCTGTCTGTATGTATCTGTGTGTTTGGTGTATACATGGGGGTGCGGAATCCACCAGCGAATGAGAAAGCACTGTGCAGGGTGCGGCCTTATTGCTTACTAAGGGCAGGCCCTTTTGTTTCATACTGTTAATGTATACCGTATGACTAAATGTAGACATCACTGAATGAGGAATGTACAGCAATGAATACTGCGAAGGGAATATTAACTTGCACTAAAAAAAGAAAATAAACAAAAAAACACACACACGAAAAACTTTTAAAATACTTGATTCCATGAGTCAGTTTTATCATAGGTCTCTGTCATGTGATTTGTGTGGAATTCGAGAGGTTTTGTATTTATTACTGAGTGAATGAATTTTATTCTCAAAATGATGAGATTGAGTTAAAGAAGGCTAGATTGCTATTGTTTTTGAAGATTGAGGAAGACATGCTGTTACTTTTGTATAAATGTACATAAAGAAAACTATAGGAATAACCGACCAAATACTACCTTAACCTTCTTGATGTTTGGGTGTTTTTAAAATTGTTTTTGTTCTGTTTGTCATTGAAATTTATTTAAGATGGACGTTATTTCAGTTTGAGAGTATATATTATGATTATTCTGTACAGAATTTGTAATATAACCACAATAATTCACAAAGTATTTTTGTTGTATTAAAAGTAAGGTATTGTAGCGTAGTGTTTTTGTGACTTACACATACTTTGACCACTCAAAAAAGAAATATTTTTGTTGACTAACGTAACGAGTTATCAGTTACAGAATCAAAAAAAAAAAAAAAAAAAAGACTCTTCAAATAGTAAGAGATCAGTGTGATCTGTTTGCTGTTAATCAGGTTTGATTTTAAAGAACTGTGAATTAGGTTTTGAAACCCAAAAACAACTTTTTAACTTTTTAACACAAATAGGAACACCGACATGTATTTACCTGTTTTTGTTTTTACATTGCTTTTAAAACAAGGTGCAAACGTCTAATGACATTGTGAGTTAGACGAACCAGTGTGTGACAGAAAGAATCGTACTGGGGGAAACTCTTATTTGGAACCGTAGGTTGTTCTACCTTTTTTGGACAGAGATGGCATTCTCCTTAATCAGAAATATTTCTTATACTGACACTTCACAAGTCACATGCTTAGAAACGGAAGAGTTTTTGCGTGCACAATTTCAAGTCGACTGTAAAATTTTGGAGACAGTCTTAGAACTTGTAATGTATATGGCATGTATTTTTTTAACTTTCCGAAGACTCAATTGTATATATTTTCTCAATGAATGGTTGTAACAAAATTGTTTCTTGGATATTTTTCTTCTCTTGTATGATATTACATCATCCTGCCAGTGTGTTTGTGCTACATTTTCTTGGTCGTGTAGTCAGATTTTTGTTTTCTTTCTTTTTTTCCCTTTTTTTTTCCTCTTTTTTTTTTTTGAAAATGCCTTTTGAAGTGTACAGAGTATGAGGTTTGGAGTTTGTGGAATTGAATTTAGAAACATTTACAAAAATAAACTATTTTACATGTTAGCCTTGTTGTCTGTGTGAATTCAATATCAGTACTTACATGTTAAAAATCTTTAATTTCCCTTGCATTGGTGGTGAAATAGCGTTGAAGAAGAGTATAATAATATAACAATTATTAACATAAAGAAAATTGTGCATTTAATAGAGCAACCTTTTAGGGCTGCAACTAACAACTATTTTCATCACCAGTTAATCTTTTGGTCTCTGAAATGTGTAAAGAGAGTGAAAATGCTCACTGTAATTTCCTGGAGCTCAAAGTGACATCTCTAGATTATGTTAACTGACCGATATTTCAAAACCAAAAGATATTAAGTTTATTATAATAGAAGACAGAAGATCAGAAAACATTTACTTTTGAAGAGCTAGAATTGGTTTTGATGTTTTGACTTTTGATGTTTTGAAAAAAATATTGAGCTTAAATATGTTGCTATTTGATTGTCTGGCAATCGATCAATTATTAATCATGTATTTCAGCTCTATTCCCTTTTAAATTAAGTTACCTCTGATCCACCGTCATCGCTGACTGTGACCTTAATGTGGGTATTGTTTCATTTAAAGGATTTTAGAGGCCGGGGGGTCGAAAGTACCAGGTATTTTACAACAAAGAAGCAAATATTTAAAAAAAAAAAAAAAAAAAAAGGAAGAAACAATAATTTGGGGTATAATTTGTGTGTTGGACCTGAATGTTTATCCAACATTGCAGAAACACTCCTGGGAGCCTCACTGCAGGTTTGACTGTGACTAAAAATACTGCTGCTGCCTCTAGATACCTCTGATGCTGCTACGGTAAGATGGGAAATTTATAAAACATCTTATATGTGCGTTGAGCAAGGAGTAGAGGCTTTCTCTTGAAGAAAACTAGCTTTCCATACCAGGTAAATATCAATAAATATGTGTTAAATAACCACCAACTTGACATAGAGCAAAGCTGGTGTTAGATAATATTGTAGTAATGCTAAGTTTGGGGGAAGAAACTGCATAATTAAATCAACACATAGTCTACTATATGCTCTGTACAGAATACAGAATACAGGAGGACCTGCAGCTCATTTGTGTTCATATAAAAGCAAACTCAATGTTGAGTTCCTTAATGTTATGTTTTGGATCTTCCTGTGTTGCTGTTGTTTAGCAATAAGTTAATATCTCAAAATAAAGAGAAACAAAATTGTTATTGGTTATTTTGAGATGCAAAGTTTTTTAAAGAAAGTTTCTCATTAGTATGTGATGCTAAATCATTATTTAAGATACATCATTTTGTCATACTGTGTTATTTTGAGAAGGTTTCTCATTATTTTTCTATACTAAGTGATTATTTTGAAATACATTATCTTGTTGTATAAGTCATTATTTTGCCATACTAATTTGAGAACCTTTCTCGTTATTTTATAATACTAAGTCAATATTTTGAGAAACTTCCTCATTATAATAATGACACAGGATAATACAGGATCTTTTTTTTTTTTTTTTTTTTTTTTTTTTTACATCACAATGGCAGAAACGGGCTTCCAAACTAGTTAAAATTTGAGTCGCACTGACATCTGTTGGTGCATCATCTGCACGCGCTGCTTGGTGTTGTGTCGAATTTTGCTTCCCTTTTAAAAACGTGTTTTCCTGGTTGTTCGCTTGCGTTTTGCCTTTTCTGTTATTTTTCCACCGCACAGGGAAATGAAAGCTGGATGCGCTGAAGAAATGTCAAAATGACGTGACATATTGACAGCCCTAGCTTGTGGTTATAATGACCTCCCATGTTAAAGAAATGGCAGACACGTTATTTGATTGGGTGATCCAAAAAATGTTATGTAAAGCGTTGTTTTTTTTTTTTACCAGAGCTCCTCATACGTAGAGAGTGATGGTGTGTTTATTTTTTGTCCGGCGTCAGACCGAGCCGAACACACGGCCGAGGGCACAGAATTGTCCGGGTAGCAGACCGTGACATAACACCTGTAAACAGTCGACGTTTAAAGTAATTTGAAGGCGCATGGTGCCCTGCCTCTCTTCACGGCCAAGCCTACTTCCTGGTGGATGAGCAGGGGCAGCGCCTCTCTCTCACTGTTGTCGTAGTAAGTGGACTGGTGTGGGCAGCTGTAGTGAAGGTGGAGGCGGTGGTGGACGGTCTGCAGCCTCGGTACAGCAGTTGAACTAAACCCTAACTAGCACACATTTTTTGATTTGAACGTTTGAAGAGAATCAAAAATGGGAAGCACGGTGATGGAGTCCAGCAAGGACAGCTCAAAGAAAATGCCAAAGAAGAGGAGAAGTCTGCGGATTAACATGCCAGTGAGTCGGTGAAGTATCAACTAATTTGGCTTCTTACTGTGACTGTTTAAAAAAAAAAAACCGACACTGAGTTTGTTGTTGAAGTTTTCGTGAAATCATCCGTTGAACTTTCAGCCGTTAAAAACCGTTTTGTTGCAGCGACGTAGAGGAGCGTGCATGATTGACAGTTGTCTCTGGATCACGACTCTTCAGTTAGTCTGATAGAGCTGACAATAAATATACTCGGTTTATTTTTTTTAAGTCCATGTTATGTAGCTAACGTTTGCTGGAAAAGAGCTATGTACCCTCTTGGAAATATTTAAAAATATTTTCGGACTTCCTTAAACATTTTTTTAAAATCATTTTCATCCAGCAGTAACCCTTTAATGTCATTGGAGCCAACTCCCTTACAAAACACACTTACAAAATAGGACTGTAACTAACAATCATTTCATTATCAATCATTATTTCAACCATTTGTCGATTAATCTACAGATTATTTTCTCAAAATGCTGAAAAAATGCCCATCATAATTTCCTAGAGTCGCAGGTGAGGTATTTAAAGGGACAGTTCACCCCCAAATCAAAAATTCATATTTTGCTTTTTATCCCTGTAGATCATAAATGTGCTGAATCCCAATCTGCAAAAGCTTGCATACAATATAATATGCACATTACAATTATATGCCGCTTTAAGAAAGCACAGTGTCCATAAACTACATGTCCCAAAATGCATCTTGATTTTGTTATCGCGTGCAGAGACAGTTATATAAAATTATAACAAGTAGATACATTTATAGCCTAGTCATACATTTACAACCGGCCCTTTGAGTGCAACCAAAGTGCTGCCTGGTATGAAGTTGAGTTTGACACCTCCGATTTGGATTGTTTTGGTGTGAGTTAGAGCCAGACTTCATCTGAACCACATAAAAATGGTTCACTGTTTCAGTGGACAGTAAAGTTTATTAATCAGTATTAAAATCATTAATTGATTAATCTACAGATTATTTTCTTTAAAAAAGTGAAATTATGAAACAATTTCATAGTCGCAGGTGAGGTTGATATTACTTCAGGTGCTGTACCGGGCAGCAGCCTGCAGAGTTGCTCCTTGTTCCATTGCATGGTCTCCTTATACATTACATTTACATCTATATTTCACTTATTTGATGCCTGTTGTTATTGTGTTAGGGGAATTTTGAAGCAATCTGGCACAAGAATTTCCTTAAGGGTTAATAAAGTTGTGTCAGCACATTTGAGGGAACATTGCAGTCTTGACCAGTATATCTGTACTGGAATTTTTTACTCCCTAATATTATTATCGGACCCCAAAAATCAGTATTGGCTTCAGTGTGAGTTGCCAAGTTTTGGAGATATCAGCCGTAGAGATGCCTTCTCTTGAATATAATGGAACTAAATGGCAAAAAATGGAAAAACCCAACAACAACACCTCTTTCCAGAAATCACGACTTACTTAGGATAATCCACAGATAGCTGTGAGCGGTTTCATGTAGGGACTATTTTCTTTCTACCAGACTACCTGCCAACCACATCATCGAACTAGCTAGATCAGTGGTGCTAACGTCACAGCTCAGCTGAGGAGGACGCTATCAATGTTTACAACCCATGCTATCACAAGCCCGAGCCTCTCGTCCATGAGTAGATGACCGCTTTCTACTGCATGACAATAAAGGTTGGTGTGTTTAATTCAGATATCTCTGTGGGTGATATCTCCAAAAGCAACATAGAAAGAATGTTGTGGGGTGAACTATAGTGAGGAAGACTAAGTCATATCAGCAAACATTTCAGCTGAACCAACCTGCTCCAAACCAGCAGTAATGATTCATTATGGTCACTATTGTTTACCAAGGCCCTTTGTTTATTTAAGTTCATTTCACTAGCTTGGCCGGATTCACCGTCGCCTCTATTCATCATTCTGGGCAATTAATGTCTGGGATAGTGTTTTTCTTTGCTTCACAGGCCCACAAAGACTTGAGGACTGAACGAACATACTGTAGACATTAAAGGAAATCTATGCAGGATTTTCATTATAAAAAAGCATGTATGGACTAAAAATAATCCATCTCAATCATCACTCATGACTCACTAGTGTGTGGTGGTGTCTGTATCTGCAGAGATCCTGCTCTCTGTATTTTATAATTTTATCACTTTTGCTGTGTTCGTAACACTTTTACCAACCAGAGCACTGGTGTTGAGACTCAACGGTCGACTATTGTTCTTGTAGCATTTATAAGCAGCACCTGACAAATCTTTCTACCTTGAAAGCTTTAGTAAATATCCATTTTTTTTAAGGCCAGAATATGTCTTAGATACTGTGGCCGTGTTTTGGTAATTTGTTTTGTTATTTGGCATGGATAACTGCCATGTTACTGTAGCTCACAGGCATGTATTTTTTGGAAGGCATCCATCAGGACTACCTTTTGCATGCTTTCCCATCTTACGTGTAAATGAGTTGGATGCAATCTGTATTCCTTTTTGAGGTTTTGTAAAAGAATCTATCATTTGTGTAATTTTTTTTATTTTTTTTGCATTATTGTTGGAAAATAACATGACAAAATGCAGCTGTGCAGTAATGTGCAGCTGTATCGATTGGGAAAAAAACCACTTCCCCAATAGGAAGTAAACTTGCGAATACAGCACTGTTTTTGTGGCTAGTACTCTGGTGCTGGATGTTTGAGCTTACGACCACTATGTGAACTTCCTCAGCTAGAGCCTTGATGAAAAAAACACTAACATAGTTGCATAAAAGATGTCAGAAGAGGATTGCATGTTAACTGAACTGTGTCCGTTTAAAAGACCAGTGTGTAGGATTTGATGGTGTCTAGTGGTGAGCTTGCAGAATGCAAACACCTTGTCTCACCCTTTCCTTCCAAGCATGTGGGATAGGCTTGGGCGGTATCTATTTTTTCATACCTTCCTGACATTTTGCCGCGCTATATGGACAGCATTTGTGGAAAACGGGGCAACTTGACTGTACTACACTGCAGATAGTACTCTCTCAAGGTGGGCTGATCGCACTGCTCTTCCCACAGTTGGGAAATGATACACACTCAGGAATTTTGCTTTTGTGTTGAGGAGCTGCGGCTTTTATTCACCGACAAACTCAAACCTACACTGTACATTTACTGCCAGACCAACAACTTCACTGCTCACCTCTTCCTCAGTGTGCATTCAGCATTACTCCCTGCCACTCTTTGTCTCACTCTAAACTTACACAGTTACATCATAATACATCATCTCAACACAGCATCTCTATATCAGCAGAGAAGTAATAGAAAGAGGAGAGCCTGTATTTATAACAGTACTGAATCTCACGATGTTGGGATATCTTAATACTCTGCTATTCTGTAATACTCTTATACCACCCAAGCCTAGTGTAGGGAAAACTATCGTGTCCATGAAATTCTTGCAGAACACAAAAGGTTGTGTTTAGAACTAGTGTTTGGTTTGTTCCTTCTGAGCTACTGGTGCAACCAGCCTCTGTCCATGGAGAGCTCATTCAACAGCTCATTCTAACATAACAAAAACATGATTCTTATCTTCAGGTGGCTATACACTAATCAAAATATACTTACGAATATTCTGTTCAATTTCTGCCATATTCTGCCGGTAAGTCCCTTTAAATCTTACACACTGGACCTTTGATTAAACAGACTTTTTGCTGCATCATCTGTCTAAAGAGGAATGCAAAACCCAACCCTTCATATGGAGAAAGAATGTGTTATGTGTTGCGTTTGCTTGCAAAGGTTTCCGTGGTGGTGGCGAAACATGTTTTTCTTCTTTTTGAGTGACACTCTAAAACCCTACAAGATTGTGTTAAACATTTTAACTTTCCCTCTCAGCTATGAAGAACATCATTGTCCATTTTTTGTTAAAAAGCAAAATGTAGTGTCTAAGAAGGCATTCTTGTTACCTGTTATGACTTGCCATTTTGTTTTTCTGCTGTTTTTCCTGGAAGTCAGCTTCATCCCTGACACTCAGATCTTTTTTTATGTGTAGGACTTTGGTGCGTTCACTTCCCCACAAGTGGAGACGAGTGGCTCAACCAAAAGTGGTGCTCAGACGGTACATAAATTATTTTCATTTAATGATTTTTTTGTGTCATGATTTATCATTTACTTGCCCGTTGTTTGTTTTTCTCGTGCTTGTTTTTCTCCTGCACATGATTTATCTTGTCTCTTTGGCTCTTGTTTGTTTGGCTTTTAACACATTTAGACGTGGATTTGGGCGAGCAAAATATTACACAAGGCCGTCTCTCCTATTCTGCCAACCCACACTGGCTTACAGTAACATTACGCCCACTGTGTTCAGGCATCGCAGGATCGCATACAGGAAATTGATTTTTGTAAAAGAAAGCAGCCTCTTCCTACTGTCTGCTCTAATTGATTTGAATGGAGTAATCATTGATCATCACCTCAAATTCACCAGAATAGATATTTCACTTTTTTACGTAATATAATATTTACATAATGTAATACTTCGGCATTGCTGCACTCTCTTGTGTCCTGAAAGAGCTGATTTATAACCAGACAAACCCCGATAGCTGCTCACTTGCCTTAACAAGCTCTTGCACAATGACAGAGTGAGAGCTGTTGGCAAACAGAGGAGATGGGTGTGTGCTCTCGCTCGCTCAGATTTGTCACAGGATTGGTTTAAACAGAAATGTGCGTATGGACACAGGCCAGCCTTGAGCAAATACCACCCTGAAGCCTTGTAAAGGAGACCGGACAAAACAGCACTTCCCTTTTTAATTTGGATTGTTACAAATTCACTGACTGTGAGCCTAATAAGTGTGTTTTCTTTCCCATAGAGAAGCGGTGGTTCTTCTTGCACTTCGTATCATCATGCAGCTTATCTGATTTGTTGAGACAGGTTATTATGCAGGCTTTTATCTGCCTACAGTGTTACCAAAACACTCCTGTTGCATTTTATTGTTTTCTGTAAATACAGCCTCTGAGCTGCAGATGACTGCATACATATCATAATCCTTGACTACATCAGAGCCCACAAATGGTTAAAAGATTTGTTGTTGGCACATCCAGAGCAGGCAGCAGCAGTCAGTGGTGGGAGGAGGCTCTCTCTGTCTCCAGCTAGATTGGCTGCCGTCTCTCATGTTTTGTTTTGGTATCTGCACTGCGAATAGAGAGGGGTTTCTCACCCTGTTTACAGGATATTGACCTTGCAAAGACAGACTTATAAACACAGAAAGTCATAATGAAAAATGTTGTCACCATTGTTTAATGAAGACAAGTACTGATGGTGAACCTGATGGTACTTGTATCAAGGGGGAGGCCATTAAACATGACTGTGCAGTATGACATTATGTCTTACAGGGAAATGGAGGAAGACTCTTTCACAAAATCATTTTAGATGCTAAACATTGTGAATGCAGCATGAATTGCAGATGTGAACAGCTTCCTATTTAGCTTTAATTAGGTCTTGTACCAAATGAAATGTTTCTGCTAAGGATTTAATTGGTTTGAGCAGAAAGATGTTTTCATATTACATTACAGGTTTGGTTTTTCAGTAACTTTTATCACCTGTCCTTGTTTAACAGCTAGATCATTTGCTTTATTGCACTTTGCACATGATACTCACATTCTCATGCTGCTTTTTTATGACATGCCATTAAGTGTTACAGTGAGGCTAACTAAACAAAACAGGGCCTCACAGGCGGAAAAAAGAAGAAGTAACCAAAATAGCAAACTCTCACAAAAAGTGCAACCAGCAGCTGTCATTGCACAATAAATCTCTTCTCTACATTTGCTCATTCAGCATTACACTTTTGTTTGGATCTTCAGAGTTTTTCACATATAATGAGGCCTCAGCAGTGTCAGTTAGACAAAACAATTGGATCCAAAATTACAGTCTTTAAATGTCCTTTTTATATAAATTATATGCAAATTAAAAGTTAAAGCCATTGGAAAGCCAAATCCAAAGTACTCTACTAACTATGTAATTTAGGGACTTGTACATATATCTTAGTAAGCATCTTAAGTATTAGAAATGAGTTTTAAACGAAATTCCAAATATCATAATTTACGTACAATTTTCTGATATTGGGTTTGAATTGGCAGTGCTTATGCTTGGACATTTATCACAAAAATTACGACTAGTTTGCACAAGTTCATATAACCTAGTTAATGCACACCTGATGGTGAGAAATGTGAAGATGTAGTGAGCAAAGATATTTGATTTAATATTCCATAGCTCTGACTGAACCAAATCTATCTGACATCAGTATTACAACAAGAACAAGGAACAGTTCTGATTGTTCAAATGTTCATTTATTTTTTCTAGTAACGTACATTAAAAAAATATACAATAACACTAATGCTATACTAATATACTTTACTTATAATATACTACATAAATAGATATTCTTTGGCTTTTATAGACCATTTACCTAAGGGTCAAACTTAATACTTTTACAATCTATCAAAACAGATATAAGTATAATTGATATTTATTGGCTAATGTACACCAATGCTGATAGAGACTGATGTAGCTGGATAGGCCAAATTCATCAGCCCCGATATTTATTGTGCATCCCTGTTCTTTGTCAAATAAAAGTCCTTTTTTTTGTATGCATTCATCTGCTGTAGCTCGGCAAGGAAACTCAAAGAAGACAGTTGGTTCTAAAGACTATACTGCTAGAAAACAACAAATTTAATCACCTCTGCAACCTCTCACGCAGCACTGTGGGTACACATTGAACATAAACCACACAATGACAAAACTGCAGGAAAATTAAACTGCCTCCTTATTGTCTCTCAGGGAGAGCGCCGCATCCGTTCAGCCAGCCCCACCAAAGTGTCTGTGAGGAGCCCAGCCAGCGCCCTCCTGCCCCCATGTCCTCAGTCAGCTCCAGTAAAGACCAGCTCAGGTTCTCCCAAAACTATCTTCCCCTATCCCTCCCACCAGGACTCCCCACCCAAGTCCCCCCGTCGCCTGAGCTTCAGTGGTATCTTCCGCTCTTCATCTAGCTCCTCACCTGGAAGCATCAAAATCTTCTCCAGGACCAGGAGAGGTGAGTCAAAACATTTCACTGACCGCCCATTCAGGATGAACACTCCCATTGTTCTTGGTGCAAACTGAGAGATTGACTATTTAAGTGTCTGTTGGTGGATTGATTTCAACTGTATTTTAAGCAGGTAGTTCAGATTTTTTCATAACTGAGTATCACAGATCAATACTTCTGCTACTTTGTGCAAGAGCAGCTATTGGTGCAAGGTGATTTTTAAAGGAAGTGAGACACAATAGATGAAACTGTTATCTCAAAGATTTTGTGGGTTTCCTGTTGTATGTACGAAGTGAAGCCACATGCAGGAAACTGTGTCTATCTGACTGAATTCATGAGTTCAGATAGGTTGCTTGTGGTAGAATTGACATAAAAACATGTCAGGCAGCACTTTCTGAGTTATAGACGTGGGAGTAGGAGGAAGTAGCAGTCTAGATTTCCTAATCATTAAAACAGAAAAAAGTGAGGCTGCCCCTTTGTTGCTCAGGGAGAACATTTCAATGAGGAATTATAAATAAGAAGAATCATGAATGTATCTTTATATCAGCTGGCACATTTCCTTAAAAAAAACATCCATGTGACCACAGGCGTTGTGGTTAACTGATGAGAGAAGGTGAAACCTGTGGTGGAGCTGTTGGTAATCAAGTTTCAGCGCATGTGTTTTTTTTTTAGCTGTGTCATTGTACACAGAGCAATGCAACAGCATGACAGACTGTCAACGTAATAAAATCAATCACCACAAATCACCACAATGATCAAAATCACCACACATCTCAAAAATAACTTCGATGAAAGTGGAGAAGGGTGACAGAAATGGAGCGCAATAATGACCGTGTGTGATGATTCTGTAGAAATCTGGTGTTTTCACATCACGGATGACGAAGAAAGGCATTAAAACATGACATCTTACCGGTGGACTACACTCCTGCGGGCTGATATGAGTTAAGTGTGGTACTAAGCTGAATATTTAAGGAGCGAATTGTAAAATGTTCAGCCACATCCAATTCAACTAACTAAATTCTGAGGCGGGTACAGTTCCAGTAAAAAGTCATTGACATTTTAGAAACCAACATGGTCACGAGCCTTGACAGACAGATGGCTGATCATTTGATGGCAGATAGATATTCCTTCATAATCAGTCAGCCTCTTAGTGATGTCAGCAGCTTTCTCAAGGAAAAGGAAACAGCTTTAATTTTTTTTGTTTCAAATTCCTCTCATTGAGCCGCGCATTTCAAAGCCAGTTTACTAGATTAAGTTACAGGTTTGGCATCTCACAGGTGGAAGTCCAGCCATATTACATTCTCTAAGTCAAAATTAAAACTTTCTTAATGACATAATGGTAATTCTGGTATGCACAAAGCAGTGGAAATGAAAGAGGCTAGTCAGAACAAGGTCTTGTTTTATAAAGAACAGACCTGGGCAGATTTTCAGCTCTCATGTCTCCATGTATTTGGGCGGCTGATTATTACATAACAAAAACCAGCCTGTTTTACACGGAAACAGCCCTGCTGGAAGCAGCATCAAACACCACAAAGATGAGTCATATGCTTTTGGCTCGTATGCGTACCCATTCTTCTGTTTCCTCGCAGAGGGTCAGTTTGGCAGTGGCTGCTGGAATAGTTCTGTTAGGGCCAGACCTCAAGAGTCAGCATGCTCCGTTTCCTCTCGAGATTGTTATTGATGGTAACCAAACTAAAACACACCAAAGCACACCGACTGCTGCAGTCTTCTCATGCCAGCCGCCCAGCATTTCTACAGTCTGATGTGGTTTGAGACGTTACAGCCTCTCATTCCGTTTTCTGACTAATGATGTGGCTTTAAACAAATGGGGGCCAATGATAATATCAACAAAATATGCTTATAAATTTACATTCTACAATGACTGAGTGGGTAAACTGTCTTCTCTATTTTTATTAGGGATGTTTTTGTAGAGAGCCGACTTTCACCACAAGGGTGCGCTGAAGGCATGGTCATGTCTTGATTTGGTTCTCAAACTAGTGTTCAAAAAGCTGTCAATTTCATAACCCCTAGATTATTATGATCAATATTTTTTTACCATTTTAGTAAACATAGAAGTATTTTTCAGAATTCTATGGCTCCCTGAACATTAGATTTTGTATCTGTTGCATAATACAAGGCCTTCAACGATATGGAACAGCCATCTATTGGGAAAAAGCAGCCAGCTGGAGGGGTCTGGGATGTGCTCCCTGGAGAAAACTTTTGGCTGTAAAAGCCAAAATTTTGTGGTCTGTGGCACATTCTAATTCCACTGTTCCATCATATACACTGATCTTGATTATTGCATATTGTAATGAGTTTGCCTATGAGTATGATTTAAGGATGAACCTTCACTTTTTTACATACAAAGGTTGTCAAAACAATCAATACTTTTCGAATAGCACGTTTAAAAGAATACTGTTATAGTATCGAAAGTGATTGAAGTGATCATTTAAGACCTGAGTTCAATTCAGTCTTTACTGTTCTGCCTAAACTTTGGCTTGCAGCAAAATCCGTGTTTAGTGATTTCTTTTCTGTACCAGCACTGTGTGCAGGTTGTTCATTTAAAAAAGAGGAGAAAAAAATATCCCATTTTGCGTGCCCAGGACTTTTTTTTTCCCTTTTTTTCCCCCTTCAGAACTTGACAGCTTACCTACTGGTGGTTTTAATGTAAACATTTAACGGACAAATTGTGATGACCAGAGGACTTAAGGGGTCAGAGTGTCTTCCAAATAGCAGGTCCTGTGGAGTGTTCCTATATGAAGTAGTTAGTAGCTACCAAAAGGAGGGACAACCAGTGAACCAGGGACAGGGTCATTGGTGCTCAAGGCTCATTAATGCTCATGGGGAGCGAAGGCCAGCCCATCTGGTCTGACCGCTTACTGTACTGCTACTGTAACACAAATTGCAGGGGGAAAAAATATGCTGGCTATAATAGAAAGGTGTCAGAACACACAGTGCATCACAGCTTGCTCTGTATGGGGCTAAGTAGCTGCAAACCGGTCAGAGTGCCCATGCAGACACCTGTCCACTGCCAAATTGCAAAAGTGCCCATAATGGGAATGTCACATCAGAACTGGACCTTGGAGCAATGATAGAAAGAGGCCTGGTGCTGACTCGCCCCGCTAATTCCTCTTATCTAAATCTGATTGAGCATCCAGTGGGTATGCTGGAACAAGAGGTCTGATTCAAGGAGGCCCTACCTTGCAACCTAAAGTATCAGCTGCTAACATCAATATACAATATGTGTATAGGTTGTTTTAATTTTGTGGCTGATTAGCATTTAGGGCCAATGCAGCAATTTCAGTGGACTTTTTAATGCTTATTGTGTGATCGTCAAGTTGCCGCCACTGGTGTTTTCCCAAGTACCCTTTCTAACATCTGTGCAATCAGTGCAATTTGTAATGTTTTTTTTTTCATCAGTTATTTTGCTGTTACTTGTCAAACATTGAAGACAGTTCTTCGCTCTCTGCTTGGCAGGACTCAGAACTCACACACACATTCATATAGAGCATGTGGGTGTGGGACTGATACAGACAGATAAGAAAGTTTATCTTATCATCATGTTCGCATTGTTTTGATCCAGAGGCTCGTGGTCATAAAATGTACACGCACAGCAAATAGCAACTTGTTAATCAAATAGCACTGTAAGAAAATATCAATACACTATTGCAATATTATGTTTTGTGATACTGTCACAAATCTCAAAATCACTGGATAATGATATTGTCATACATGGCAGTGGTTCATCTTGTGTTGTTTTTAGTCCCCCGTCCACTAGATAGCAGTGTTGTAACCTATCTTCACTGTTCTAGTTTCATGAAAAAGTCAATGTTTTTAACTTTTTAACACATCATGGTATGTGATTTATAATTCATATTATGACAGTTTTCCTAAAATTAGATTTACAAAAAACAATACATCATCTTGCTTACAGTATTGCAATATATCACAATATATGCAGTCATAACCTCTGCATCATGATGCATATTGTATTGCCAGATTCTTGTCAATACATGTTAGAATCAAATATTAATGTAATCAAGTAGCCGAGTGGACTGTAATCACTAGTTTGAGCCGACGGAAAGCTCTGCACAATATTTATTAGGTATTTTCTTAGGTGTATTTATATACATGTTACAAATATGATCAGAATGTCTTCTCATTCCCATCTGGTCTAAATATGTGTTTTCCCATCGCCTGGACATTGTCAGTCTCTCACTGCTGAAAGCAACTGTGGTGCTCTCATACCCTTATCTGGAAGTGACCAGACTCTCAGGAGCTCTTCATACAACCATGCAACCCCCTCTCTCTCACTCTCTCTGTTGCTACTGTGTAATGTATGTTGTCAGTAAATAAAGGAACCAGGCAGTTTTGACTCTCCAAATTCACAAAACTAGCCTTACAAGGGCAGAATGATTTTATTCTGAGTCGGGAGGCTAAGCTTGGGAAGAGCTTAACAAAACACACCTCGGATTCATAGATGTGTGTATAAAATCCTCATGGATCTGAAACTTAGCAACCTTCAACACAAACTGAAGTGAAATCATTTTATTGGGATAATGATTATCACAGTGAGCATCTCAGGATATTTGAGGTGACTGATTTCATCATTGATGTTTCAACCCCCTCATTCACTTTGGCCATTGACCCACTGAGCGGAGAGAGGAACACTTGCATAACATGTTAATTGAGAGCTGTACTGGACATACTGTAGCTAATGTGAGCAACAAATACTGAGTGGGCCATCTGTTAGGGGTAGGGAAGGCTGGTGGCTCTCTGATCAGCTGACAGAACATGGGATGTCCCCCTGCTGTCATCTGACGGGGGCTGGCCTCAGCAGTCTTAAAGGTCAGGCCCCCAAAAGTTACAGACAACTGACTGTACAAATGACAGAGCTGCAGCACTCCCAGCTCAAAACCACAACCTTTCTATCTTCCTTTAAGGTTGAACTGCAAATTCAGAGGAATTTAAAAAAATGATTTTTTTTTAGCTCAGGAAACACTGAGATTGTGTGATCCTGAATACATTATGTGAAGACAAAGTGAGACAGATGTGGCCGTGCTGACTTTACTCTGAGGGAAGAGGGAGGGCAGACGGAGGGGGAGGCGGGAAGACGTGCAGCATGAGCCAATCGCTGGTGTATTCTTCATAGACTGGCCTCCTTTTACAGGCTGCTGACATGAGTGCTATATTAAAGAGACACCACCCACAGCTGCACCTGACAATTTACAGCACTGACACCGGCGTAGAGTGGGGAAAAAGACGCTCCAGTCCCAGTTGTTCTTTGCATCAGTCGTGACATTTCTCAGCTGAAGCTGTGTGGAATTTACTCCTTTTATACTCTTCATGTCCTCTTCATCAGATGTGTTGGCTGACACAGACAGTGTACACTGATTCCTGCTGGTTCTGTGCTCCGTGGACCCAGAGGATTTTTTTGTTTTGACTCGATATGCAAGCTTAGCCTTTTCTGTTCATAACTACTTCTGCTGGCTCCAAAAAAGAGTGGATTTCAACTTGATGGAATAGCAAAACTTAGTTTTTCTCCTGCAACAGAAGCCAGAAGACCACTAAAAGACAGACTGTACAGCTTCCAAGACTAACAATCCTCCAGATCTGTGGATTGACATCAACTGGATACACTTTTAAACGTAATCTCTGTACAACTTTCTTCATTCTAAATGGAGTAACTCTCACTTGGGACAGTTTTCTGCGCCCTTATCGTGATGCGGATGGTCATGGTCAAAATTCATTTTGCATCCACAACCCACTGCTTTCCATGAAGAGGTTTGGCAGCCTGAGGAGGAGCAAGAAGCGGAAGGAGCAAGATGGGCTAGGAGGGAGGCATCAGTCCGAGGCGTCGTGTCTGGCCGGTAACGTGCTGTACTCTTTACCTGCCCCATTACTCCTTTAATCTTAACATTTTCCTGCAGCTCCCTTCAGTAAACCAGTAATACTTTCATCTAGTGTAGCCACTTAGATTCTAGTACACCTTTTCAGGGATATTGCTAAGGTTTCAGAATAATTTATTCTAAATTTCAGTAATCCTGCAGAAATATCGAGATTGATCATTAGAGTTATTTTACCTAATAACAAGAGCCATGAAGTGAGAGCATCCATATTTTATTTGATATAAATCTGTTCATGGCCTTTATGTATAAGTGCTGAATGTTGTTCATTGTGGCCTGAGGTGCTCCTTATAGTGTAGGTGCAGGTTACAGGGATTGTCTTTGGTTTCACAAATGCATGCAGGACACAGACCAAAGAGGTAAAGCTATCTGTGAGGGGCTGACCTGAGGCAAGAGGTTAGGTCTAGCCTGAGGGTAGCTGTGCTTCAATTCACAGAGATGCATCTGAACCACTGCACATACTGCTGATGCTATTAAAGCTGTGTTATCTGTGACTTTAGTCTTATTAATGCAATCGCTGATTCTAATGGAACAGAATAAGTGAAAATGTTTTTTTTATTTTGTAGTAATGCTGTCATCATGGTAAAGTAATTTATAGCGGCTGTGTCTGACACCGTGTCAGTTGAGTGTCATTATTTCTGTCTCATATCCTAAGGGAGTCACTTCAAAATAGCTGCTCCATTTTTAAAACTTTATTTAAATTGACAGGAAACATTTCGGCTAAAGTAAGGATAGTCAAAACACGCTAGGCTTATATAATATTCCTTCACATTTTCATGACAAGAAGCAGGCTGTGAACAGTAACAGAAAAGGTGGATGCCAAACAAAACGCACAGACCACCAAGCAGAGTTAAAAGGATAGTTGTGATTATTCGATGTGGGGTTGTATGAGGTAATTATCAACAGCCAGTAAGGAGAAGCAGAGAGGAGTACCAGCATGGGAGCTAAGCAATATTAGGGGTGTAACAATACATCTATCTGAATCAATATATTGATATATTGTTGTCCAAACAATCAATATAATATTGTATTATGATGAAACTTTGTTTTTTTAAATTCAGAATACTTTCACCGCTTTGCCTTGCCTTTTTTGTTTTCCTGTTATATAAACCAAACAATGCTGTCTCCAAATAAACCAAACTCTATAGGTGAAGTCAGACATTTAACCTCAGAATAAAGGAGTCGCTGATGTGTGTAACAAACAAAATAACAGATTGAGGCAGCAGTGGACCAACAGTTTTGCTGTTCTGCAATGTAAAATTAGTGATTTCACCTATTGAGTTTGACTTATGTAACAGCAGTTTCCCTTTTTTCTGTACTGTACCTCATGCAAACCTACATCAAATTATCTGAACTATTCCTTTAAATCTAGTTATCATGACGCATTAGCTCATAATGCCTTCTACATGAAGCGATGGGGTGCACTGTGTAGCGTACAAGTGGCACTTTATCACAGACTTTACAGCTCCTGATTTAGAGCCAGTCTGACCTCGGTGCAGTAGATGAGAGGAGTACAGTCCTGTCGTAATGATATATGTCCATATGTGGCTGTAGGAGATGTAGAGCTCATCGTAAAGGCAGTATACGACGTGGTGACACCTCGGCCTAAACCATACATCCTTTGATCCTGAGCCTCTCTACACTACGAAAGAGCAACTATGTCTCGTGCGTTGTTCACTGCACCCTTTTAAGAAGCTGACATCTGCATGAGAAATGTCAGTAGTTGCCAAATGGAGGACGTCTGTGCACACTGTCTGTCAGTTTGAATAGTGACTGCTCATTTGAATGTTTGGCCATGATGCAGTTTGCACACTGATGTTAGATTGTGAACCTGCCATTACTGAAGTACTGCAGTCACGTCCTTAGTTACAAAGGGCCCATTTTAAAGGGACAGTTGATATTTTTTGAAGTGGGGTTGTATGAGGTAGTTATAGATAGCCAGTGTAACCTACAATAGATGATTGGCATGCTCCCATTTTGGAGAAGCAGCAGGAGTACCAGTGTAGGAAGCCAAGCAATGAACTGCTATACACACAGTCAGCAATAGAACATATTTTAACCATCTGAAAAAAGGGCACATCTTTAAAAAAAAAAAAGCTTAAGTGTATGCTATATTTAGGATGTTTTCACCACTTCACCATGCCACCAGACAGCTTTTTCCAGTGGGAAACTGCTGGTAATATTGACAAATATTTCTCTCTCCAAAACAATCAAACTCCAGTGGCAAAACCAGTCATTTTACCTCGCAGAACACGGCAGTTGCTGGTCTCAATGCCTCAATCTGTTAGTTTGTTTGTGTTGTTGTGTGACCTCAGACAAGTTTGGAATCACTGAAGTCACGCAATAACACAAACAAACTATCCAGTTGAGGCAGCAGAATGCCAGCAGCTCCCGTCTTCTGCAAAATGAAATTACCAGAGGTAATGTTACCTCTGGAACGCAGTCTGGTTGTTTTGGAGATCAATATTTGGCTTGTATAACAGTGGTTTCCTGACAGAAAAGGCTGTCTGACAACAAAGTAAAGCGCTGAAAACATTCTAAATGTAGTGTACACTTAAACTGCTATTGCTGTTTTTAGGTGAATAAAATCTTTTTTTTTTTCCTGCTGACGCTGTTCACAGTAGAACATTAGCTTCCTACACTGTGGTGTGCTGACCACCATCTACTGCAGGTTAATACACTGACTATGAAGAAATACCTCCTACAACACCACTTCAAAAACTCTGAAGTGAGCCTGTAGAGTGTACTTAGCAAAGTGATTTGAAGCCCTTCTTATTAATTGGACTCACTGACTGACTGAGATCACATATTGCCTCACAATCCACACACCAGGCCTAACCAGTGCGCCTATACAAACATAAATATTGACAGTCGTGATTCATTGCTGGCCAGAGAAGGCTGCAGCAGCACATCTATTGGGCCTGTAGCAGCCTCACTACTGCTCTGACACCAAACAGTGAGGCTCACATTGCGCCCAGAGTCACCGCAGACCCACTTGATGGAAAACACCATGTCGACTCCTCAGGGGGCACCCACACTGAGGGATCTGCTTTTATGGGTGTAACATTAACACGGCCTGCAGTAAATCGCAATAGAATATCTCAGTGTGATTAGTTTCTGCTAATCTGCCACACTGAGTTGCCTCTGCACCTCTGAAGCCACTGCCTACCTCTCAAACTTCTTTTCAAGGATTCAAACAGTGTTGCAGCAAATGTTAATTTCATTTTGAACTAATTGTTTATTGGTTTAAAGACAGCGCAGTACAAACATGAACAATATATAAAAAGTCAAACAATTAGAAATTATACTGTCAAAATAACAGTCCCAGACCCAAATATATTCACTTAAGTTCATTGCATATCAGAGAAAATCAGGAAATCCTTTAATTTGAGAAGCTCAAACCAGAGGATGTTTGGCATTGTCTAATTCCTTTTGCTTAAAAATGAGATGAAATTGATTATGGAAATAGTTGCTGATTATTTTTATGTTGACCTACTAATCTATTACTGGACAAATTCTTTCAGCTCAAGATGTAACTTTGGACTGCAATTAATTATTTTCAATATCAGTTAGTCAGCGGATGTATGGCATTTTTACCAGGGGTCAACCGATTGTCAACCTTGCCAGTCATTTATTTAATTTTTTGTCTATACCAATTTCTTATAAAATAAATTAATTTTAAAATGTGATACTTTGACTTTGCTTCCAAGATGTAGTGGGGTATTGAAGTATTGAGTAGCCAAAAATGGAAATGCATGAGTAAAATGCAAGTACCTCAAAAATGTATGCAAGTACAGTTCTTGAGTAAATGTACATAGTTGCATTTCTCCACTGGTTCTCAGGCAAGTGTATGTCAGCTCCAAATATTGGTTATTGGTCTCGTTGATTACCAGCTGGTATCAGTATCTGCCCTGAAAACAACAAAAACAAAAAAAAACATATCAGTCAACCTGATTTTACTTAGTAAAGAACTTAAAAAATGAATCGTCAGAATCTTTACAGATGAACTTTCTTTGAGTTTACTAACTGATTAGTTTGAATAATTGCTTCATCTCTAATTCAAATAGTTGCATAATGAAGTGACATGGAAATGGCAATTTACTCTTCAGAAAAAATATTACCTTGGAATTAGTGCGGCTTTTGTCTCTATTGAGTAAAGATTTTACATTGAGTACTTTTTTTTTTATTTATGTAAACTTAGACTGGACTACTTACATCTATTTCCGGTTTCTGGGGTGGCGTCTAACTGCCCCCTATTAACCAGGCTATGGAGAGGGCTCCCAGCCCCGCTGTTATCTCCTCCTGTGGAATGTGCCACAACAGCGTGGCTAAAATAAGAAGGCCACAGCGGAAGCAAGCTACGCCAAAGAGGGCTGGTGCATGCCAACTAAATGTCATGAGATAGTGTAGGGTGCACTCGGACAGACAACTTGGACAGAAAAATGTTCAATCGTTTATGAAAAAAATGTCTACTAAAGAGATATTTAAATTCTCTTTCTGAACATTATATTGAGAGACAGAAAACCTTATCAGAGGACATCTGTTTAAAATCAGTGATCACAGTATGGATACTCCTATCTGTCCTGGTTTATTGAGGAGAATGAACAACTTCTTAACCTTTGAATGAGGATCTCAAATACTTTATTCCTCAGTCATATGTTCAATTTACTTATCAGTGATCTCAGTTTGTTTCATGTGACTGAGTCAAGTGGGATGATTTCCTGAAACTGATTCTTGTATTTTCATGCCGAGTCCTCATGTGACATTTACATACACGTGGATCATCACACCACTATTTGATATGTGGACATGATAAAAGTCAACTGGACGTCTCATGGTGAAGTCCTTGTGATGTGAAACGTTCAGTCCACATCACCCACGTCGCTCTTTGTCTGGCCTCAGAAATATGTCAGTGGGGTGGAGCCGGGGCAGCAGCGTGAGTGTCGCATGTCACCCTGTGTAGGATTGTGGTGCCTGATGTGAGAGAGCGTGTGAGGGGGGGCTGTCATGTGACTGACACCTTCAACTGGACACCACTGCAGGAGGAGCTGCGTCACAGACAGCTGACTGGAGTTACATAGGAGTTAAGTTTAATACAGCTGCTTATGTTGTAATGACCTAGTTATGGTGGAGGGGTGTCAGGAGCAGGAAAATGACAACCAGCATGATTCATTGTGTTTCTTTTACAATATTGATCCAGTATTGATCGCTTTTAGAGCATTCATTTAGACGAGTTGGGCTTTGGAACATCATCTAGGGATTTTTCATTAACACAGACTGATGCAGATGTGAAGGGCTGTCAGTGGTATTAAAGAACATGTCACAAAAATAATTAAAGCCTAGATTTGGCAGTTAAATAAGATTAATTGTTTAATTAATACATTAAAAACAATTTAAAAGGGGATAATTACATTCCTCAGATTCAAATATGAAGTAAAAGTAGCTATAAAAATAAAACATGATCATCATTAAATATGCAACCTCATGTCTTTTCCATGATTCTTTTTGTTTGGATTCACTGAAGTCACATAGTTACACAAACAAACAATCTGATCAAAGCAGCGGTAGACCAGCAACTCCAGAGTTCTGCAAGGTAGAATTACTGTTTTTGGAGCCTGGTTACCTCACGCCTCACAATAGTTTCCTCACAATAAGGCCTGGGAGTCCCACTGACACTGACTCTTATACTTAAATTATATTTTCTTTTAATATGTTTTATTGTTATGATTCAATATACCAAGGGAAATCCCTTGTGTGTGAAAACATACCTGGGAATAAACCTGACTTTGACTTTGTAGCTGTCTTTGAGATGTTGATTTGCCAAGCGTATCCTTGTAAGTGACCGGACTGGGGTCTTATCACTGAGTGTCTTTGTTGTTCCTCAGTGCCCAGAACTCTCTCAGTCCCTGATGGATCAGATATGCATTCTCTCTCTGCTATAGCGTGTGACAGCATTGATGGTATCTGCAGCAATAACGATTGTAGCACCCCAGCCTTGCCAACTACAGTAAACCTATCAACGACGCACTGCATCCCTCAGAACGCAGTGCGGAGCGACATTGAGAGAAACTGGAGATAAGTTGTGGTATCTGTTTTATTTCCTTGCAGCCTCAGGACTCTCCACACCACCCACCACCCCAACCCAGTCATCCAGCCAACCCGTATTCACCCAGGAGGCCCAGCCAAGCAGGCCCAGCCCCGAACGTGTGGAACCGAGCTCCCGAACTCGCTCGCTCTCCACGCCTCCAGACACTGGACAGCGCCTCAGCCTCCCCTCTGCTAAACCCCCGATCCCTTCCTCGAGCCCCGTGCCATCTTACTCTACCTCACAACAAGTGAGTCATGCTGCAAAAGTGTTTAAATCTTCAAAAATTCATGTTATTTGTTTGCCTTGGGATAGTCAAATAGACATAAACATGAATCGGGCTTGTAGACTTGGTATCTAATGGCTCCACAAAGTTAGTGCACCCTGTGTTATTTATGGAGCAGAGAGTTTGCACATCACAGGTACAAAACTAGTTTAAAGGTCAGGTTCACAAGTAAGGAACTGTAATTGAACTCTCCCAGTTCTCAGTAATAACATGTGTGTGTGAATTCTTAAAATATGTGAAATATTTATTGCTCTTACTCAAAAATAAGACTGAAAATGTGACTAAAATTACATGTAAAATGATCTATCTGTCAGTACCAAGTTAGTTTTGTGTTTAATCAAATTAAATGACTTTTTAAATTAAATCATGCCAACATGAATGTAAGTTATGGAGCTGTTAGATTGCTGCTAGATTGCCACAATACTACAGGTGCACACCTCACTTTGTGTGCAGCAAGCAGAAGAGCGAACAGTTTTTTCACTGTAGTGAAAATGTTGTTTTTGAGAGGTTAAACTCCAAAGCAAAGGGATACAAGCTGAAATTGAACCCAGGCTCTATATATGGGTTGTTTACTCTTCCAACTGAACTACCAGGGCATTCTACAAATAATATAATATTAATGTACCTTTATCTGCAACTGTGCAGAAATACCAGGTTTAAACTGAATACACATGTAAAAAAAAGCAGTATTCAAATTAGACTTATTGATGTAGAATTATGAATGAAGCTTTGAATTATTTGGTACAGCCTTAGTATTTTTCAGTATCAGTAATGCTAATTTATATTTTAAGAACTGATAAATACTGAATGCATGGGTAACAAGATGTTGAAACTAATAAATATATTTCCTTTGTGACTATATAACAGTGACCTTCTGTCCATGAGTCATGTGCTACTTCACTCTGTGTCATAAGGGTTTACTTGGACAGTGGTGCACAGAAAGCATGAAGGATGCAAATCTCTTCAGTTCAAGCTCTGATACTTGAGAGCGGTGTGTGTCAACAGGGCTGTGTTTGTACCATTCGCTCTGAGCAACAGCGGCAGAACAGACGGTGTAAATATTGTCTCGGCATCGAGGCGATATCTCGAACAGGGATAGATGACGTGCTTTGCGGGCATGCAGTTGACTATTACTGCGAAAAACAGCTTAGAAGCAGCACAAGGTTTTGTCACAAGGGTTTTCGTTGTGAGTTTTATTTAGGATTCACCACAGTCTTGAGTCAGGCTGTGGAACCAGATTTCCCACAGATTAGTGAGGAAATACTTCTTGTGTCCCATTTAATGAATAATTATCTGACGGTCTGTCCTGACCTGTCTTCTGTGAGTGATTGTGGATTGTAGCCAGAGAGGATAAATCAATATTTCATCACCAGCATTGTATACGGTTGATTTTAACACCCTAGGACTCATGACTGTGGTTGATGAGTCAGCCCCTCTGTGCCTCCCTCCATCACACATACGGGCAGCTCACAAAATAATCTTCTGATGCTGTAGTTAACTTTTTGCCAAATCCAATTTCAAAAGCAATTATTTTAATGGATTTGTGTATGTCTGCTTCCCTGGAGTTTGCTGCTGTAATACCCTAAGCAGGCTGTGTGCCTGCCCGCTGTGATGCAGCAGGGGAAGATTTATGAAAGTGCAGGAGTAGTGTTTGGCGAGAGAAGCGCTGTGTCACCATTGCGGGGCGACACAGGGGGACTGTTTAGCATCACAGAGCAGGTACGGTATGCAGACTTTCTCATACTGCTGTAGAGCTTTGTTGTGGGTATATTTTGCAAATTGGGAACCAAGGGAAATCATGTGTCAACAAGCACGCTTTGAGTATGCAAATCTCTCAGCATGACACAGCATATTTCATGCTGGGATTGTGCCAGATGCAAATAGCACAGTCTGCATATCATCTTCCAAACGTTGTTGTCACTGCAGAGAGTCCAAATAGGAGTTGTTGCCCCTTTCGTCTGAAGAAATGATCTGTGAGGATGTGACAAGGCATCCCCAGCTTCTTGCTGCTTAGCAACATAAGGGATTTCCTAATATGGTGAAGCAGCCAGGTTGCTCCGCATGGAGGGGTGTGTCCACACAGCGCGCAGTGGAGCTTCCTGCTTTTTTCTCCACGCTTCATGTGAGAGACGTTCTCTGTGGTGAGTGTTGTTTGGCAGATTATGACTGTAACAATGAATTCAGCTGGTTTATTGTGCTGGGATTAGCTCTCACACGCCGCTGTAGTGGCTGTTTGTGGAGGCATCGGTCCCCCCTACTGCAGCAAATGGATCAGGACTGTTCCACTCCGAGTTTTAAGGGGTGTGTGTAGTCTAATAATACTGTGCCACTGAAGTTGCACCGGGTTTTTGTCACGTTACCTGTGTATATTTAGCGGACCTGGACGTGTTTCGTGTAATCGGTAAACGCCGGTGGCGCACGGTGTTTTTTGCCCGTGGTTGTTTTGATGTATTGCGCACCGCCGCCGCGCTCCGTGTGATCTCAGGCTGCTGCTGGGGCCGCTGGGAGAAGTCTCTTCACTGCTGCTCACTTACTGTTCACAGCAAAGTTTGGCCGTGCGCTGCCATCCGTGTGCTGCTGTAAGGATCTGCTGCGCATCTTCACTGCAAACTTCTTCTTTCCTCTCACAGGTCTACGGTCTATTCGAAGGCATGCTGGAGAAACTTGAACTAGATGATGATGGTAAGTGTTAACCTCCAGTACTTGGTAATGTAAAGGTGACTCCGTAACATCAGAAGATCAGAGGTACTCCAGTCGTTTTTAGCCAAAATAGTCGACTCATGCTCCAAATACCAGAGTTAAATGTGTTTTTAAAGATGTATTCACAGTACGCAGCGTCTGCTCAGTCCTCCCCACACAGATTCTGCGATTCATCCGCTATGAATGGTCACAAATTTTAGGGATTCCCTTCACATGAGGCAGACTTTACCAGTTTGTCACCATAACAGTTCCGTTTATTTAAATGAGAATTTTACGCATTTACGCACGTCTTGATGAAATGAAATGATGACATACACCAGTGGAATGCTGGAGAGACTGCATTTTAAAATACACTCTGTCTACATTTATCATGGTAAAGCTTTTGAAAAATCAATATTTAAAATATTTTTGTTTGATTTAATCTGTACAATGTCAGAAAAAAATATATGACAGATGCTCATCACAAGCACCCAAACCCCAGACATGTCTTCAAATTAGTAATTTGTCTGACCAGCAATCAGATTTTCAGTTTATAATGGCATAAAATGTTTTATTTTTTACTATAGACTTTTAATGAGATTTTCACAGTCACAATCTTGATAAAAATGAAATGACAGATATTTGTGAAATTCTGGGGAGTCTACTTGCATTAAAAGCGATATTCAGTAGACCTCCTTTATTATTTTATCACATTTTATTCTGATAATTAAAGCTTTTGCAGCATGTGAGTAAGGCTGAAGCTAAAGAAAAATATATTATTTGAATTATTTCTGTTTAAGTACCCAGTCCCCAAAGAAATGTCCTCATATTGCTCATTTGTTTGACCTAAAATCAGTTATATATAAAATGTTCTTTTACCATAAACAATTAAAATAAATGTGAGGGATTCCCTTTGCAGGAGGCAGACATTACCAGTTTGTCATCATAACAGAGACATTTATCTAAATGTCTCAGTCAAATATTTCTTTAATGAGAATTTTACACAGCGGTCTTGTTGAAGTGAAATGATGACAGATACCTGTGAGACTACTTGCATTTAAAAGAGATATTCAGAGCTAGAATTTTACGCATGTCAATGAGATGATGACAGATATCTGTGAAATACAGGAGAGGCTGCCTGCATTTGAAAAGGATATTCAACAGGCCTCCCGCGACTTAAAACAAAAAATCATTGTTTGAAATATTTTAGGGAAAGAATAGAATCAACTTTATTGTCCAGGTTAGGCCTGGAAATCACATTTGGTATAAGCCTAGGCAATAAAAATATCACAGGACATTCATACAGCAAATCTCATCTCATCACATCACAGCAGTTGTAAAACAATTAATACCACATGCACACAGTGTACAAGACATGTTCAACACACAAAAGTGCAGATTAATGCAACTTGTTTGTGAAATTTATTACACCAGGGACAAAAGATTCCTTATAGATCTTTTTGCTTTCCAGGGGTGCTTTGTAGCGTCAACCTGACAACTCAAACTTAGTTTTGTTTGAGTAAAATCAGTGAAATATCAGAAAAGTAGAAATAGAAATGTACAGACTCCACATATGTCTTCAAATTGCTCACTTGTCTGACTAACGATTGACTTTTCAATTTACAATCATATTAAATGCTTTATTTTTACTTTAATATAGCATATTGTCAGAAAACTAATAGATTAAGACACTCACAACATGTGGGAAAGAATGACTGTAATGCTTTGGTTCTTACAGTACTTTGCTGTCTGTGTTTTTCCACTGTTTCTGTGCTTGTTGGTGCTTAATTATCAGTGAGATGGAGCAGTAAAGTGGCTGTAAGTGGTGCAGAGCTGTAATGGTTGTTTAGGCTCTCTGAGAGTGTGTTTTGTTTCCAGGCTCTCATTATAGATTCCCTGTGAGATTTCTCCTTCCTCTAAAAGTATTTTCCTGCTCTTTTCTTCTTCTCACAGCTGCTGAACCTGAGAGTGATATTTACATGCGCTTTATGAAATCCCACAAGTGCTACGACATCGTCCCCACAAGCTCCAAGCTGGTCGTGTTCGATACAGCACTCCAAGTAAGCACTGCGACAAAATAATGTTTCTTTTTCCCTCAGACGAATCCATATGATTATATGAGGTTACTCGTCTGGAGAATTGGAAGAGACATTCAGGTTAAGTTAATGTTCAATAAAATAAGCCTCAGAGCTTTTTCCATGAGATGGTTGCCTGTTGTTTGGCGAAATTGTCATAAAACTGTTAAACAGTAATCCACGGGAGGTCTGAAGGCTTTGATGTGTAGATCTTCAACCACTAAAATCATTGAAGCTCAGAGTGAAGAAATCCTTATCTGGAAAAACGCGGAAATGCTAAAACCAACACAAACTGTTCAGAATGTGCTTTGACAAAGAAATCACAAGTGACTCCTCTGCTCATGAGAATGTGACAAAAAAGTCACCAGACGAGGTTGAGGGGGTGAAACCAAAAAATATTTTCAATTAGACATTCTTTGTTTATAAAATGTCAAGAACATGCTAAAGAATTCGATAAACTTGGGAGAGCCTAAAATGACTTCTTGAAATATCTTGTTTTATCCAAACAACTGTCCACAACGTTCAATTTAAAATAATATCAAACAGAAAATCAGCAAATCTCAGACCTGAAAATGTTTGCCGTCTTTGCTTGATTGAACAACTACATCAATTATTTGATTATGAGAATTGCTGCTGATTAATTCTTTGTTGATTAACTACAATAATAGATGAAGTGTTTCATCCCCAGAGAAGACAAGTACACATTGTTGTTAAGCATTGTGTTTAATGTTATTTTATAATCTGAACTGGATTTTTCATTTCAACTGTTGCTCGACAGGTTAAGAAAGCGTTCTTTGCCTTGGTAGCCAACGGTGTGCGAGCTGCTCCGCTATGGGACACAGAGAAGCAAAGCTTTGTGGGTAAGAATCCTAAAACCCGTCACAAAAAGGCATTTTTATGCCGGTAGTTATGGCCAGAAGCATTATGTTTCCGGGTTGTCAATAGATCCGTCTCATTCTCTTGAACGTGATATCTCACCTGAACGGCATTTCTTCAGATTTGGCACAAAGGTTCTCTTGGACCAAATAAGAGAAAAAGCTTCCACATATTTTGCATGTTGCAGATTTATTTGCCAAGCGTCCGGTCAGATGTCTTCCCCTAAGAGAAGACATAGTTTAGTAATGAGCTGTAAATTTTATAACAGAAAGTATGAGGTTTTATTATATTTATACAATGTTGTAATATATATAATTTCATTTTTATTTAAATTTCTAGTTTTTATTTTGTCCCTGTTTGACCCGTGCTGTTCTTTCCACTCGTGCTCGTACTGCTGAGCTGACCTGTTTTTCTTGTCCTACAGATTTCATTGTACCGTTGACTCTGCCCTACACCTCCACATGAATAATACTTGAACTCACGCACCATAGATTTGACTCTTAGTACCTTCATGAGACTTCAGTGTGCAGTCCACATATTTTTAGTCCGCAGTTTGCCTTAACAGAGATGGCAAATGTCCTTGCCGTGCTAAACGAACACAGAGGAAACTCTGTGTATTAATGCCGCTGGTCATGGCTGGTGGAGCGTGATGCTATATTGAGCAGAAGTCATTAGAGCTGTCATAAACCATTAAGCACAGCAATGACTCGTCTGTATTGACCGGCGCTCCGAGAGAGTTGGAGATAATTTTTAACAAGAAAAAAAACACACACACACACACACACACACACACACGCACACACACACCATATATGTAAATAAACCTGCTGTTAGTAAGACAGAGTCTAAAGCCGAACCGGCTGTGAATTGACTTTGTTGTGCTGATTTTTTTTCCCCTGCATATAGTTTAGTGCAAGTCAGCCTGTGATGAATAATGAATGCCAAGTCAGCGTGAGGATAAAAGGTGGGGGGGGGGCAGTGATGTTGTGTTTGGACCACGCCCTTGTAAGCGCTGCCTCTTTGCACAGTGCCTGCAAGCACAGCACTGTATGTATGTTGTGCATAGATTCTCATGTGATTTTAATATCTGTTTTTATTGCAGGAATGCTGACAATCACAGATTTCATCATCATACTACACAGATACTATAAGTCACCGATGGTAGGTCCACCTGACACATAACGTTTGCATGCAGTTTACTTCTTTCATTGACGATTTCTCTGTTTTTTCTTTAACAAATGTCTATTTCTTGTTGTATTTCAGGTGCAGATTTATGAATTAGAGGAACATAAGCTTGAGACATGGAGAGGTTAGCATCATGATCATACTGTCATGTAGGGCCTGACTGGTAGTAGGGCGTAAAAAAATTCTGATATCAGCTGATGTTCTTTATACAGAATATAATGTACAGAATAAAGAATATATACATAAAACACTTTTTTTAAACAATAATCCCTTAATACTTGTGACAAAGATATATAATGGAGGCAGAATATTTTGTAATAGGCTGATATCTGGCAGATGATATCGGTCAACCACTATTATCAGTTTGGCTCTACTGGCATGTTTTTGTAGCATGAATAATATAAGATTTTATGACTCTTTTCTAAGCGGAATATGAAATATTTAAATATTTTATTTCTTACTACACAGAGGTTTACCTTCAAGCTACATTCAAGCCTCTGGTCAACATATCACCTGATGCAAGGTATATCTGACTATAAATAATGTGTCCCTATGTTTTTACACATTTCATGTGTGTATGTATTTGTTGTGCTTGTCGTAACTGATCGTTGTGTTTGTCATGTTGCAGCCTGTTTGATGCAGTGTACACCCTCATCAAAAACAAAATTCACCGCCTGCCTGTCATCGACCCTGTCACGGGGAATGCACTTTATATTCTCACACACAAGAGGATCCTCAAGTTCCTCCAGCTTTTTGTGAGTCCAACACAGTCACCCTCTGTCCGTCTGTCCGTCCGTCTGTCTGTCTGTGAGTGAATGAGATTGCAGAGCATCTTAATCTATGTGATGGATGATGATGATTTAACTGAGGACTTGTCCCACTTTCACTTGTCTACTGCCCCCTAGTGGTCAATGTGGAGATTAATTAAACGTGACATAAATGAATTGGGTGGAGAGTGATCACGCTGAACACATTTCTGCCTCCTCATTGTGTGTGTTTGTGTTCTCCAGATGTGTGAGATGCCAAAGCCAGCTTTCATGAAGCAGACTCTCGGGGAGCTGGGCATTGGTACGTACCACGACATCGCTTTCATCCACCCCGACACGCCCATCATCAAAGCGCTCAACATCTTTGTGGAGAGACGAGTGTCTGCCCTGCCTGTGGTGGATGAGTCTGGTAAGATCACAACCTACAGAGGTGACAAAGTAAAATAATAACACTAAATTAATCTGTTTTTTGACTGGAGTTCTTTATGTTCTCTTACAGGCAAAGTTGTGGATATTTACTCCAAGTTTGATGTGATTGTGAGTAGAAATTTCCATTTCTCTTTTCTTTCAAAGCTCTATTTATTGTTTGTCAGTAATAAACAAAACAGTAACTGTATGGGGAAAGGAATTTTTGTTTTGCTGAACACTCATCAACACATCCATTGCCAAACAAAAACAAACACACAACCACAGCTGACCATAAAAGATATAATTTATGGAGGTGTTGTGACAAGGGTGATAAATAGAATCATAGAGAGCAATACAGAGAAGATATCTGTGATGTACCCTAATCAAAATATAAAAAATAAGTCAAAAATAATTTTTAAAAAATCGAAAAATAAATAATTAACCCATTAATGGCTAATGACTACATTTAGTATATGAAGGAAAAGCCTCAGAATCTTTTCTTTTAGAGGTGGAGACAGAATTTGCTGTGGAAACTGTCAGAACAAGTTGCTACACATGACAAAATAAAAGTCTGTCATGTCTTAAACTTACTTTTTCCATTTTTAAAACAAATCAAATTTCAGTGGATTTGTGCTTCACTCAGTTAGAATTTTAAGTGATGTAAAGGGAAGTATAAAATCCAACTGTGGAAATTAATAGGTTAAGAAGAAAAGAAATGGAAAAAGGAAAGGACAGCTACTCAGAGATTACTGTAGTGGGTTTCTCAAAAAAATGTCAAAAATGGGCTCCACACTTAGTCAAATTTACTCTCTGATCCCCAAATGGTATAAACAGATTTTCTCCAGATTCGTACAGAACATAATATCTGTAATCCAGTATGAGTGGGAAGGAGGGGCAGAGCCCTTCCAGTTAAGTAAGATGGTGTGTGCAGCCAGTAAAGAAGTACAAGCCAAAGTATTCAGTATTGCTTTTGGCAAATCCAAGTCTGGAGCAACGCCAAAAATGGCAGTCAAAGGATTTGTCTCAATTTGGTGGTGAAGGGTTTCTGAATTAGTTTGAACGACTGTTGTCCAAGACATACCTAAAGAAGGACATGACCAGAACATGTGAAGGAATGAGACAAGGGGTGCTTTTTTTTTTACATTTATCACATGTAGGATCCACATCAGGGTACATTTGAGCAAATGTGTTTTTTGGCATGTGGATACGATGGACTGCTTTAAATTGCAAAAGTGAATATTCACATGGAGGAGGAGTGTATCCGATTAAGGGTTGAGTCCCACATGTCGTCTTTTGAAGTAGAGTTAAGGTCCTGTTCCCAAGCACTTCGCATAGCTGCCATTGAGGGGCAGTGTAATTTTGGCATAAGGTTGTAAAGGTTAGACATGATACCTTTGGCTGTAGAGTTGACCAAGAAAGTTTCTCTTTCTGTAGAGACAAAATGACAGATATTACAGGATGACAGATATTACAGGATGAACTGTTCTGTGGTTTATTGTCTCACTTTATACAATGTATTTTCATATTTGCGTGCAGAACTTGGCTGCTGAGAAGACATACAACAACCTGGACATCACAGTGACACAGGCTCTGAAACATCGCTCTCAGTACTTCGAAGGAGTCATGAAGTGCCACAAAATGGAAACGATGGAGACCATTGTGGACAGAATAGTCAAAGCTGAAGTGAGATTTTTAAAACATAAAGACATGTGCATAAATTTAGTCATAAATAACCCGTAGGATCTGATTAGATGTTAATCTGTTGTTGTGTTTGTGTTTTCGTGCAGGTGCATCGGTTGGTGGTGGTGGACGAGCGCTCAAGCATCGAGGGCATCGTCTCCCTTTCGGACATCCTCCAGGCTCTGGTGCTCAGCCCTGCAGGTATAGAAGCTCAGCATTGCTAGCCTCAACTCCCCTTCTGTCCTGGACCCTGAGCTCTCTCCCTACCCCGCCCTCTAACCCTGTCCCGGGTAGGAAACACACACCGATTTTACTCCCAGCTGGTTGTCGCCTGTAGCTGGCTGTGGCATGGTGCCTGACGTCCTGTTTGTCCTGCCTGTGTGAACTTTTTTGTCAGGATGAAGAGGCTGTCATCCTTTGAAAACAAATCCCAGGTCCTCTCTCACCAGTGCCTGTATTTGTTTATATTTGGTAGCCCGGGATCCAGATGAATCTCCAAGCTCGTGTTTGATTTGGTCTGGCAGATATGTTTGGCGAACCTCCCGTTCAGACAGATTTTCACCAGCCTTGGTGCTTAGTTTTTACCCGACTGACAGAGAAGCATCACCAGTAGAGATCTGATTCTGGGGGGTGGAGGGAAGACGGGGAAGACATGGAGAATGAAACAGTTCAATTAATATAATCTTTGTAGGTGAAATAAACAAAAAAGAGTGTGGTGATTATATCCTGTTAACTTTTCTTTAACTAAAATTCAACTTTTGAATCCTTTTTTTTCTCAGTTCCATCCCCAAATATTGTTAATAACTGATAAAAATGTTGTGATGGGGGCTCAAAGTTTTTTCAGCTTCTGAAAGGGAGGGAAGCCAAAAAAAAGTTTGGGAATCACTGCAGTATGTGTTTGTGAATTAGTCTAGAGATGACAGGCTAATAAGTTCATAGTTGAACAGAGACAGATTGAGGGAAATCAAGTTTGCTAACACCTCTGTTGCCTTCACATGTAGTGCAAATGGGTAAGCATTTTTAACATCCTCTAAATCAGTTAGGAACATGTTCAGTGGTGAACATGTGGTGCGCTCATCTATACACTTATTGTTGGACATATGGAGGTTTGCACCAAATATGTGATTTTTTTTGGGGAGTGAGTATGAAATTCAAAGCAGTTTTGAAGTGTAGGGCACGTAAGGTGAATGCTGACATGTGAAAAGCAGCAGTGATGCTTAGAAAGCCAAGTTCAACAACATGAACTGACGTCAAACTGAACTGAGGACAAACTTGTTGTCGTTTTGTTTTTGAACTCCAGACACTATCCAAAGTTGTCCAGAGATTTCCAGACAAGTTCAGGGAATTGTATTGAATCAAGACTAGTTTCAGGTCTGTGCTGACTCTCCTATCAAACTATTCTCTCATGTATTTCTAACTCAAACACCTGTGTGTTAACTACAGCAGAGAGCATGAGTCGGTCTTATCAGGCTACGCTTAGTTTGTTTTGAATCTCCCCTCTAAAGCTGTCTGTGTGGTGGGATGATGTGTTGCCCAAACTCTGTCCATTGCACAAGATGAGTGGATTCTCACTATATTTAAAGCCAGTGGTTCAAAGTTATATTTGAACAAAAACAAACCAAGTGTGAAACTTGAACTTGAATCAGAATTGTTTGACTTATGGCTGCATAATAAGCTAGCTGCAACATCAAATTCTAATTCTAAATGACTTGGGTGGACTTTTTCTAATTTTGCGACTGACCCTGTCTACAGTAGTACATTGCTCAGCTTCCGTGCTGGTTCTCCTCTCTGCCTCTCCAAACCAAGGGACATACCTACTGCATGCATACTATAGTTCACATTCATCCTCTAACAGTTACTGTTAAATAGGACCTATGATGACACCTCATATTGGTCACGGCCCCTGAATCGAATCAGAATCATATTGTTGCAGATTTTATGATACCAGCAAATATTGTAGTGTTGTCCACAGAATTGATATAGTATTGTGTTGTGATGAAAATTGTGATTTATGCCCTTAATTCTACATTGGGACAACGCTCACCTCATATCGATTGCAGGCCTCTTGAATCGAATCTAATTGATTTGGTATGGGCAAATAGTGTATTGTTGTTTAAAGAATCAATGTAATATCGTATCATGATGAAACTTTGTGATTCACTCCACTAATAGTGAAGTAATGTCGTGCTGCAGAGATGTCCTGGCCTACAAATCTTATTCTGCAGATGTAAGAAAACATGTTTGTTTGGTACAGACCCCAACAAGTGTCACATCATCAGGATTTTTTCAGTGAAATTAAAATTGTGATGCAAAAATAATCATCATAAATCACATCGCTGTATCTGTAAAAATAATTGCAATGTTTGTCTGTTTGTTTGTTTGTTTGGGTTTTTTTTTTTTTTTTTTTTTTTTTGCTATATTGTGCAGCGCCAGTCTGAATGTTAACTAAAACATAACCTGCCCCATGCAGGGGCTTTATGTATTATACATTTTTTCTCAGTTATCTTTGGCTTTTAGGAGATGCAGCTGCGTTTTGCCAGTAGCGAGCTCCACTTTGATGTGATTATGTTTTGTATTGATACGCTTGGAAAACAAATAACAGATGCCTGCATAACTTGAGTGATTTCAGTGTTGGAGGTTTGCTGTGTGTTCAGGCTGCAGATCAAAATCCTGCTGTGAAGATAAACATGACCCACAAGCGTTTAGGGTTTTCAACCCAAGCTTAAATTAAATGTTTATATCATCATTTATATTTGTGCGTATCACAATTTCAGTTTTGTGAAACTCACCAGTCTGCTGCAGCTTCTCACTGAGCTTATATAAAGTCTGATTGGGCAGTGGTTCAGAGCTTCAAAAAGAATGATTAATCTTGTTTTTGAAAACAGGAAGCTGACTTTACACAAACATGTCTGCAGAATTATGCTTACACCTACTTTTATTGACTTTATTTCTGCCCTATCCTCACTGAAGGGAGTGGTCGTCCAAAGTAAAGTCATTAAAACTTGCTAAAAATATTGATTTGTGAAATTGTTTTGGTAGAACATGAAAATGTGTATAACTGGAGATTTATCATGCTGTTTTTATCCTAGTGAGATCCTGCAACAGGTCGTGTTATGCATAATTATTAATGATGAAAATGGATGAAACATCTTATCAAGATTCGTTAAAACATACTGATACTCTCTGCAGGGTTAATTTTGACAGCAAATTTTGGTTTAGTTTTAGTTACAGCCTTTTGATTAAAATGCCTTTTAGTTTTAGTTATGTTTTAATCTGAATCTACAGTAGATATAGTCGACTATAATCTAATGAGCGTAGTTAAAAGTAAATGCATTACATTTCTCTGGAATTTCAAAACTCATCATTTACTCCTTTGGGAAACTTCTATTTACCTGTGGTTAACATTAAGTACGCTACACTTCTGCTCATTTCTCCCATCGTATATCTAACATTAAGTGTCATACATTTCTTCAAATGTGCATTCTTCTTTTTGTTACATTATATTTTTATTTCAGTTTAATTATTTTATTTTTGTTTCAGACTTAGTGAAAACACAACCCCAGGTTAGCTAGGTGATGCAATAACATTGGCTTGTGTTTTTTACCTTTGCGTTAATTTTGGGATGACTCGTCTGCAAATGTTGCTTCAAGTTTGTTGTGTTTTGTTTTTTTTTTACTGGTGTGTCTTGCTCCACACAGTTTACAAAGGGTCTTATTTTTCTTGACATCTAATGTCAAATTTATCCATGTCTGTTCTTCTCTTTCTTCCATATGGTGACATTTGTGTACATTTTGGACATCTAGCAAGTGCATGCTAGTTGACTTCACGGGTAGATCAGTAGAATCAAAATGTGCGCCTCTAACTTCCCTACCACACAAAGAGATGTACTCTGATTGGATCTCTTCTCAACTCATGCCTACCTAACATTTTTGTCTTGTTTTTATTTCTCATCATCATTTTTGTCACCATCATTTAGTCTTTATTTAGTTATTCCCTTGTTTTCGTTGATGAAGAATATAATGCAACTCATTAGTCGTATCTTGTCCCTGTTGTGTCCTGACTCACTCACTCTCTTTTGCTCTCTGCAGACGCCTGTAAGGAGGAGAACCTGCCTGAGTGAGAGGAAGCTGAAGTGGAGATGTGATGGGAGTAAATAAGTTTGAAGGTTGAGGTCGGGAGCGCGAGGCTGAGCCGAGTCAGTCTGAAGGTCCCAGAGACGCCTGCAACTGATGCACTATAGAGGCTTAGAAACCAAAGAGCTAGACAGCTGAATGAAGTGGAGTTCCTGCACTGAGGATTGATTTTTCTGAATTTCTTTATTTTTTGTTTGTTTATTTGTTTGAACACTGATCAGATAAACACACACACCTACACACACACACACACACACACACACACACACACACACACCTACAGTGGATTGTATTTATACACACAGACACACACATAGAGTCATACACACACATACACAGAGATGCATTATGGTCACCAGCCAGGAAAAGGTGGTAAAGTCGAGAAGAATTAAGTAGGGCTTCAGTGTAGTTACGATCATGCTGCTTTCATCAGTTGATTTATAGTCGCATTTTGTAGTCAGTACTGAGTGTCATCACCTCAGTATTTGGTGTTGAAAGGTGAAACATTCATAGATGCAACTTATTGTTTGGTAGCAAAACTACACTTCACTTACAATGTGGCCATTTTATGACTGATGTCATTTAACAAACTGTTTTCCAGTGCCAATATGGAGCGATTGATGCCCAACCTTTATTTGTGCCTTTGTTTGCCCTGCCCTTACATTTAAAACTGACAGTATTTCACTTTTTATTGTCAAACGAGTGCAATCGTGGATTTTTTTAAAAATACAGATGTGTAATATATTTAGGTAGTTGGCAAATTCTGCCTTCTGCTTCTAATTCAAAAACATCCTACTACCTTTGATTTGGTTGCATTTTCTGTGATTTTTAAACCGTTTCAGAAGTATCAAGAATGTCTGTTAAATAGATTTAATTTTAAACGGACAACCCTAAACAAAATCTAAATTCTGATTGCACAAAACCATGCACCGGTCAGAGGCAAATACAGCTGTACACAAGGGTTCTGTCAGCTGAGAACTATAAGTGACTATAAGTACATCTGTAGTGACTTCAGGATTATTTTTGTAACGGTATCACAGGGCCGAAAAATGGCTTTTTAGATGTTTAAAAACTTTTTTTTTTTTTAAACATTTATTTTCAGTTGTTTTGATGCTTCAGATAATCACAAACATGCAAATCAACTCGGTTATCTCAGCTGTAGCTCGACAGGACTCATCTCCATCTTTGACTGTAAATAGGATCGTTTTCGGGAAACGTGTCACATAAAGCTTTATTTTTATGAATGTGTCAACATGTTTAAAGAGACTGCAGTTTTAATGTTATTTTTGTAAATATATTGTGGCAATATGTCCGGTTCAAAGAGACTTTGTATCAGATCAACATGTACTGTAAATGTGCAAGCATGAGAAAACTACACTTCAGCAGTATGAATGTTCTTTGTTTTACTTTTTCTATTTTTCTGGCTGCAGAAAAATAAATGGACACTGAATGTACTTTAACGCTCTGGTCATAAGTTTTTATTTAATTGTGTGTACTATGTTTTTAACTGGTCAGAGGATATGTCAGAGGTTTTTTTTTTTTTTTTCTGCCATCCCCCACAGTGATACCCCTTTGTCATGCCACTTCCAAAGCCCAATTCCAAAATATTTGGGAAAAATGTAAATATAAACGGAATGGAATTATATGAAACTCCTTTTTCACCTATGTTCAATTGAGTACTGTACAAAGACAAGATATTTTATTCTAAAAAAAACCCCAAAAACTTTATTGTTTTTTGTAAGTATATGTTCAATAAAAGTTGGAACAGCAGCAACAAAATATCGTAAAAGTTGTGGAATGCTTAAAAAACACACTGAAAAGGTTAATTGGCAAATGGTGATATGATGACTGGGTATCAAAGGAGCATAAAGGCTCAGTCATTCACAAGCAGCGATGGGGCGAGGGTCACCACTTTGTAAAGAACCGTGTGGGCAAGTTGTCCAACAGTTTACGAACAGCATTTCTTAACGCACAACTGCAGGGAATTTAAGGATTTTGCTGTCTACAATCCATAGAGTTATTAAAAGATTCAGAGAAATCTCCTAAGGCGCAAGGCTGAAAACCATTGCATGTGACCTGTGACCCCTTTGGCAGCGCTGCATTAAAACCCCACGATTGTGTAAAGGATATTACTAAATGTGCCTGGGAACATTTCAGAAAACTATTGTCAGTAAACACTTTGTCGCTGCGTCTACACATGCAAGTTAAGACTCTATCATAAAAGCCATGTACTGATTTCTGTGGGGCCTGAGCTCATTTGAGATGGACTGACACAAAGTGGAGAAGGATCACCCAGATTGTGACCAGCAATACCTTCCGAAGTCAGCATCAACGATTGCATAGGGGTGTGTTAGTGCCCATGGCATCATGGGTAACTGTCACATCTGGGAAGTTCATTCATGCTGAAAATTACAAACAGGTTTTGGGGCAACATATGATGTCATCCAGATGACGTCTTTTTCATGGTCATCCCTGCTTATTTCACCAAGCGTTACAACAGTGTGTCTTCATATTAAAAGAGTTCGGGTACTAAACTGGCCACTCCCAACTGAAGAAAGAGGTGAGCAGCGTTGTGTTGAATGACATGTCAGTTGACATAATTGCAGAGGTTTCATGGAAATGTCTTTTTTATTGTTGTATACTATATTTACTGACAGTAAATATAGTACAGTAAGTGTTGGACTACATATAGATATATCACTATTGTAGCTATTGGAGGTATGTGTTACAGGGTCTAGAGGTGCATAGTTAGCATGGCCTGTTGTGGGGAAGGGGGCCCAATGTGATGTAGCCAAGTCTAGCATAGCTTACATAACATAGCTTTATAGCTAACATTCAACCAGACAATAATTTCACTTAAAAGACACATTCATGTACCTTTCTGTGTGGGTTTTGTAATAATGGATGAGGCTGAATGTTCATATTATTTTTTTTTTTTTTTGGAGCTGCAGACCTTGCATAATGCTGTTCTCTTACTACTCCCCTTGACAACATGCTCCTTAAATCAAATTTTTGTTATTTTTGGACGTTCCCCCTCAATGACAGCTGCTTCATTCGTTGGCCTCTGTCTGTCTGCTGCATTCTAGCGCACAAGGTTTCCAGCTTTGCACGCATCGCACTAGAAATCACCCGATCAAATTCAAAACATGATATCCCTGCAAAATATAGGCCTATTAGATTTCAAGTATTGGACTTTATGCTGCAAATATTTATTTTAAAAAAGTCGAGCCCTTTCAAGTCATCTGTCTCAGGCCTCAAGTCTTGAATACCAAATTAAAGCCAATTTGAGTCTTTAATCAGTGCTAGTCAAGCAAGTCACAAGTCCTCAAATTTGTGACTGAGACTTTAGTCAAGTCATGTGCCTTAACGCACTCGCATAATAATCCTTGGTCCTGGCTATACATATGTAAATCTTTAGACGACTTTTTAACACATATGGCTACTTTTGTGATGAACTACTAGAGGGAACTGTGTTGCAATAGTTTCATATTTTTGCTTTTTATTTCATATATACTATCAGCCGAAATCCTGAAAAGCAACTCCATAAAACATACTTGAAAACACCATCTTGGTATGTGCACTAAGCTTCGGTTTACTCTCACTTTTTATTAGACATTAAAGAGTTTTATCTCACTTTTTACAGCTTTAAACAAGTAGTCTGAACTGGTTTGCTGCTGAGCACTTGATCACAGACATGATGTGTAGTTGGTAGTTACACCACACGCACTCCCCGTCCTCTTCCCTGCTGATTACCATACTGCGTGAGATCTAAGATGCTTGTCTCATGCGTTTTTTTGATTAGACATTTCTGAGATGACGATCACCAACCACAGACGGTTGAACAGTCATCACCAAAGCTGTAAGCTGTTGAGCTTTCAGCCCTGGAGCCTTTTCTTTTCATGGCATGCAGCCCTGAGGATATTTTAGTGCAGGGATAGGCAACCATGTGCCAGAGCGTGCTCATCGAGAAAAGACTGGTTTTTATTTCAGCAGCTGATGGTTCAGCCTCTATATTTGAAGATGATCTGCTCGGTGAAATCAGCTGTTGTTTCCGGGAGACGAGGTAGAAATTTGCAGGTGCTTTTTTTTTCCGTCATTCCAGTTTTTCACAACTTTTTCAACCAATTTGATCGCAGTGACTTCATATCATTGTTTTTGGTTTTTGTTTTGATTCGTGCTTTTTAAAACTTCATCCTTGCAGTTTTAGTAGATGAAACTATTTATTGATAGAGTTTGTTTGCCATGGGTCCTAATTTAATGTATCACACACTGTTGGGGGGGTTGGGGCACTTTCTCAGTCATTTTGAAGGAGAGAGACATATGCTCTGTCTATTTGCATTCTACACAATATACAAATTAACTGTAATTTTTCTAAAATAATTATCTTTTTTTCCCTCAGATGACATTAATTACATGTACATTTTATGCAGTGTATAATGCAGAAAGCGATGATTGAGGTGATTTTATATTTCGCACAACGGAAAGCATTTATGAGCTGCTTCTTGTTACTGTAACCTCAGTTCCATAAAAGTTGGGATGTTGTGTAAAATTTGATTTGCGAAAAACAATTCAACCTAAATTCAATTGAAAACAGTACAAAAACAAGATATTTGATTTCCAAACAGTTTAACTTAATTGTTTTTTTTTGTAAATATACACTCATGCTGAATGTGATGCCTGCAGCATTTTCCAAACAGTTGGGACAGAGGCATGTTTACCACTGAGATACATCACCGTGTCTTATAACAACACTCAGTTAGCGTTTTGATACTGAGGACACTAATTGCTGAAGTTTTGAAAGTGAAGTTCTTTCCCGTTCTTGCTCAATATACGACATCAAGTGCTCAGCATGGGGTCTCTGTTGTCACATTTTGTGCTTTTGTAATGTACCCAACATTTTCAGTGGCAGACGGGTCTGGACTGCAGGCAGGCCAGTCTAGTATCTGAACTCTGTTACTACAAAGCCACTCTGATGTAACATGTGCAAAATATGTCTTGGCATTGTCTTGCTGAAATAACCAGGCAAGTCCCTGAAAAAAACAAAAGCCTGTGTACCTTTCTGCATTAATGGAGCCTTCAGAGATGTGAGAATTACCCATGATGCCATACAATCACAGATGCTGGCTTTTGAGGTTAGCAGTGGTAACAACCTGGATGATCCTTTTTTCTCTAACCCAGAGGTCAACATGTCTGTGATTTACTCAAAACAATTTCCTGAAAACCATCTCAGAGCTCAGGCTCAGAGTCTGTAGTGTTTCTGGATGATGTTGATATATGATATATTCTCTTTGCATGGTAGAGTCTTAACTTGTATTTGTAGATGGCGCCACACACTGTTCTTAACAACAGTTCTCCAAAGTGCTCCTGATCCCATACAATATCATTTATACAATTATGTGGGTTTTTAATGTTTTTTTTTTTTTTTTAATGCAGTGCCATCTGACAGGATCAATTGTCAAAGATTCCCTGAATCATTTAATGATATTATGGAGTATAGATTGTGAAATCCTAAAATTACTTTCAGTTTTGTGTTGAGAAACGTTGTACTTAAACTGTACTATTTGACCCAGCAGTTTTTCACAGTGTGAATCTCTCTCCATCAATGCTTGTGAACAACTGAGCCTTTCAAGGATGAGTGCATATTAACAAAAAACAATAAAGTTTATCAGTTTGAACATTAAATGCATTTTCTCTGTTCTGCTTTTATTGGATCAATCATTGCATGATTGCATTAATTACATTTTTATTTAGGTTTTACACATCATTTTTGTGATCACGGTTATATGTTAAATATGTTGGTCAGATGAGGGTTAAAGACTGTGGTTGCCTGATGTTTTCAAACCCTTCTGGAGTGTTTGTGGAGCAGCCACAAGGTGACACTGTAGCACAGAGACACGTCAGGCAGCTCAAGGCTTCTTCAACCAGAATCGGTTGCTGCAGTTGATCCCATCCTGGTGTAATAAGTAATGACCTCTTTCTCACTGAATATTTACATTCCAATAAGAGACGAATGATTCCCAAGCAGTGCTTTTTTCCCCTCTCTTTTTAGGAAATTGGTAGATTTCAGCAGGAAGTTTTTCAACGCCGCAAAGGTTGCCTCTAAATGAGGCAAAGGTACAGTGAGTGGATCTGATGGACTTCCAAATGAGGGGTGAAACTGGACCAGACTTACTCCAGACAATCTGCTTTGATCTCCCAATCTCCCCTGTGATACCCAGCGCTGGGAAAGCCTCCTCTACACCTTGTAGCCCTAAAGCAGAAGAGGCAGGAGGGCTTCACCATCCTCCCCCCTCCTCTTCTCACTGCCCATCTTTCTTTACACACACACATTCACCATCCACACCCACACTGGACTCTCTTTTGAAAGTCTAGGGCTTGATTTAAAATTCCTCTTCAGAGCGTGTCATGCATTTTATATGCATGGCGAGTGGGAGAGAAGAGGAGGGATTGCGTGGGGCTCAAACCCAAATGAACTTCCCTACGCTGTTGGTCTCCTCAGGGATATATATCCACACACACACACACCCCACTTTCTTTCACTCCCCTCATTTTCTCGCACCCACTCAACTCTTTCAACATTAGTTTTACTGCATCATGCTTTTCACAAATTCCACTGAGCAGCAAGAGTGCCGTAGCCTTTGAAGACAAGTGTGATCAGAACAGAGGCAGGGGGTGTAAAAAAAAAAAAAAAAAAAACCTGGCCGCAGGGCATTCGGGTTTTTGCACTCGTGTTTAGCAGCGTATGGAGCAGAGGAGGGAGGCTGACAAGTGCAGTGTTTGGGGACAGCTTTGATGTCTGATGGGGTGCGGCTGCTGCTGCTCATGTGCACACAGTCCTTCACAAGGAGACTTGTCACACTGACACAGCCAGGCAGGCTCATATTTACAGTTCATAGATAACACATAATCAAAAGAGCACTGTTGATACACCACTCTCCATCTAAACATCTCTTATTCTCTTTCTGTCTTGCTGACACGCTCGGAGATGAAGCTGAGAATCGATCAAATAAAAAATAGCAGACACAACATGAACTCGGACTGCAGCTGCTTGAGAAATCTGGTTTATTAGGAACAATATGATCCGGCTAGCTTATCGTGGATATAGCAGTAAACAACAGAAACACAATTCACTTTTTTTAAGTGCTACAGGTTTGTGATTATTATAGACATAAAACAGTACAGCAACCATAGTGCCTACATTCATATAATGCACAGAGAATATAAAAAAATTACAGTATATTGCTGTTAAACTGTTCTGATTCCTGCTCATAAATCACCCTCTGTTTATCTCTTACATACACATCACTAGGAATATCACACACTGCGAGCTGTTGTAGGGAGAATGGGATGGTTTATAGTGATAACTGAGACAAGGTTTAAAGGAACAGTTCAGTCCCAAATCAGAAAATCATGTTTTTGTCTTAACTGTCGTGCTATTTATAAATTTAGATTGTTTTGGCGTGAGCTGCTGAGTTTGGGGGAAATTGGTCGTAGAGATGTCTGCCCTCTCTTGAATATAATGCAACTAAATGGCACTCAGCTTGTGGTGCTCAGAGTGCCAAAAAGTACATTGTCTTTTTCCAGAAATCATGACCTGGTTACTCAATATGATCCACAGAGGCTACTGTGAGCAGTTTCATATAGGGCTCCATCCAACAATTATTTTCATCATCGATTAATCGACTATTAATCAGTTAGTGGCTTGGTCCTTAAAATGTCAAAAAAAAAAAAGTGAAAAACGTTGATCACTGTTGCCCAGAGCCCAGGCTGACGTCCTCAAATGTCTTGTTTTGCCCCAAATACAAAGATATTCAGTTTAATGTCATAGAAAACTAGAAAAATCAGAAAATATTCACATTTGAGAAGCTGACATCAGAGAATTAGGGCGTTTTATTTAAAAAATGACTCAAAATGATTAACTAATTATCAAAATAGTTGACAATTAATTTAATAATACATATACATATTGTAAAAACAAGTGTTTTGCCCACTTTACATACATCTACAGTTGTTTTTATGTGGATCAAACAGTCATATGTTCAAACACACATAACTTGTCTGTCGTAATAGCAACTTTTCTTTTTCCTTCTGACCTCTTCCGCTTCACCGTTTCGATTTTTCTGTCCTTTCTCCGTTTCATTCAACTTGAACTCCTCTCTTTCTGTCTTGATATCACTTGATTAGTTCCTGCTTGACTTCTGACATGGATGGACAGATCTACTTAAAGGGTGGTGGGGGGGTGATGGTACCCCTTTCTGCACCTGCCTTAGAGTACAGGTAGCCTGTAGACAGTTTTGGGACCATGTAAGCCCCCCCCCACCCCAGCAACAAGTTGGTCTGTCACGAACCCCACACCCCAACCTCCAACGTCTATGTAGATGGAAGAAAAATAGTAACCGGGTCATGATTTCTGGAAAGAGACATTGCTGTAATTTTTGTTTTTTGGCACTTTGAGCGCCACAAGTTGAGTGGCGTCTAGTCCAATACATTCAAGAGAAGGAAGACATATCTACAGCTAATATCTCATGACTCTGCAGCTCACACCAAAACAATCTAGATGGATAAATAGCACTATAGGTAAGAGTTAAAATATGAATTTTTAATTTTGGGGTGAACTGTCCCTTTAAGTCTGGCAGGTCAACATTTTACAGATAAGCACTGAGTTATCATGGGAGCACAAAGTTGACAAAAGTTAAGCTGATATAGTACAGTAACACTAGACAAACCCTCCACAGAGAGATCAGAAAACCTCACTGAATAGACTCAGTGAAGTGAAGCGACATGTATTCTCATTAAGCTACCTTTGTTTTTTGTTTTTTTTATTAAAGATTAATACAAGTTAACTTTGGTTTCCAGCTCTCTACTAGAACTATACTGTAAATCTGTGGCAGTTTAAGCTGTAAGTAAAAGTTAAATCGACAGTATAGCAGCCTTAAGCCAATATTAATACGACACAGAAATTCACTTTTTAAACATTTTTCTTGTTATAATAGCAGCCAGGAAAACATGTAGTTACAGTGTGATTCCATAGAATAGAAAAAAGTGAAAAAAAAAAAAATCTCATCAAAGTACTGTTAAAAAATCTGTGATCTGGTACCTCTCAATAAATAGAAAATGCAACTTCTTTGCTGTTATTTCTTATCTTCTACCCTACTCTGTTATAAATATGGTTACACACAGTGAATATCTGTTGTATCTTTCATCCATGCAACAAAGAAGTTGAAGATTTTTAATGACAGTGGAAAGTAAGAAAAAAAAAATCACTTTTCCATAACCAACTTGCTAAGTATTGTGTACAACAAAATATTCTGGAGCCTGTTAGCATTTCCAAAAATTTCTGAGACTGTAACACAAGACAGACATCAATAAAACAGGCTGAAAGGAACAAATCAATGACTGAATGCATTTGCAGCCTGGAGAGAAGGGACATCTCAGGTTCCAGCACTCGGGACACACTGGCTTTAGTCCTAAACTGAAACCCTGCCGCTGCCGGCCGTGGTATTCCACTCAGTCATCTGTGGCCAGGCGAGGTTTTCTCAGTCCACGTCAACAAGCGTCTTTGTCAGAGTGGATTCTAGCATTACTGAGTCGCTGTAGGGCCTCAGCAGCTGGTTGTCAGGGTCAGTTCTGAAACCTGGGGGAGCCCAAACAATCTAACCACAAAACAGACTGAGTTAAGAGTGAGAAAGCTGCAACAGAGGTAGAAAATAGAAGAGAACTGAGAGCTTTTAGAGATGCTTGGTGCTTATCAGAGGACGCTTTCAGAGGACCAGTGTGTAGGATTTAGTGGCATCTAGTGGTGAGTTTGCAGATTGCCTACGGTGGCTGCGAAACTCTGCTGTGGCTAGAGAGCTTCACAGGTCTAAAAATTCAGGCCTGAACCCAAAAAGACCCATCTAAAATGTAAAATCTGAGACCTGGACCAATGCAGAACTGATCCAGCCTGGAGACACAAAACAGACCGGCACCAGCTTTGGGTCAGGTCTCAGGTTACTGTAGAAACATGGCAGTGCAACATGGTGGCCTCTGTGGAAGAGGAGCAGCGCCCTCTGAGAACATAAATGACTCATTCTAAGGTAACAAGAACACAACGATTCTTATTTTCAGGTGATTATATAAGAATGAAAACATACTTATGACTATAATCTGCCATTTCTGCCAATAAATCCCCCTAAATCTTACACACTGGACCTTTAAATGGGTTAAATTTTGAGCAGAGGAGCTGTCTCCTTCACATCGCCTGGCTTGAGGAATGCACATTTTCAAATCTTGTCCGTGTTGCAGGGGCCTACTCCCTTCTTAAGATGCAGACTGCAATATTTATTTTACTTCTACCTCACTCTTTTGTGCTGTGCTCAACATTTTTCTCACCAACGTATGACATTTTTATGCAACAACAGGCTTCTCCGGCATGTTTTCCACCCCTTGAAAAATTCCATCTTCAGTGTTTTTCTGCGGCAAAACGACACAGTTTGTTTGGGGCTTGGCGTGCTGCGAAAATTAAAACCAACATACAAGTCTCAATCGTGGAGCTTTCAAAAGCTTCTCTGCAAAAGAAAGCTCAGCAGAGCTCGGTCCTCCACTGGCCCAGCCTCTGTTTATTAAAGGCCAGGCAGAGTATAATGGTGCAGTGTGTTCAGAGTTCACTGGAGCTGTCTGAGGAGTGAAAGCAGTAACTCGCTGGTTGTAGCAAGCTGTTTCCATTATACATTCTGAGCAGCTGTTCTGTGGAGGAAGTCCTTTGAAGGACGGCTGCAGGGGGGGTAACTGGAGTCCACAGTTCAAACGGGGTTCTTCACCCTAACAAGCAGGGGCGGGGCTGCGGCATCATTGTCCCTGCGCCCCCATCATCCAAAACAGAGGTCCCGCATGAGCTCTGACACATGCAACGGCTACACTAACACTCAACATTCATGCTATAACTAGTACAGAAGCAGGCAGAACAACAAAAAGCCTCCTCTCTCCTCAGCCGTACTCAGATTAGTGTGATTACATCTAAGCTGCCTCTTTTCAAGACGTCCTTGCTCCGTATGGGCTGTTCATCTGGATGCTTCAGTTCTGTTTTGATTTGTGTCTGTTTTGACATGGAGGGGCGAGGAAGAGGGAGTTTTCTTTGAAGAGAGCCAGATTCGGAAGAATCTGAAGGTTGTCTCTGAGGGGTCTGGGGCGTCTTTAAAAGGAAAAAGAATAAGAAGAGGCACGAGGAGAGGGCAGAAGGAGGTGGATGAGAAGGAAAAAGTCACGCTGGTAGAAAGAAAGAAAGCTCGTTCACTTCTGGGTAAGGTACGCCCCGATGGTGAGGCTAGCTGCCCCGAGCGCGGCCATGCCGAAGACCGTCTTAATGGAGGGCCAGGAGCAGCTGAAGACGGAGTCTCTCTGCCTGTCATACAGCTCCACAAAGGCGTCCTGAGAGAGAGAGACAAGAAGAGACAAACAGTTATTCGGGATGTCAGAGAGTATGTGTTTATCAATGTGTGTGTTCTTGTGCCAGTTGGTAATCTGATGGTTGGAGACAAACGAAAATACCACACAAGATAAGGCTGGCATCTCGTTTGAACCTACTGAAGATGTAAATCTTTAAAAACATGTCACAAACTTAGAAATTCGTTTACGAAAAAGGCTCAGTACTGTCCTAAAACAGAAGGGCACAGTAGTGCTTAACAAACATTACTCAACAGGAATAAATGGTGCACATGATTGGGACTATTTTCAGTTGTGGATTAATACACATTTGTTGTTCTAAGTGAGTATTTCCAGCAGCAGGATGATGTGTTTGGGATTGACTCTAAATGCTCATGTTCATTTGAATGAAGGAGCATGTCATCAATACAACAGTGCTGCCCATTTATGTGTTTTTATAGTTTTTAGACAGCAAGGAAGCTCTTTGGCACGGAGTAATAAACTTTATCGGGCTTTGATTTTTACAGGAGCCATGATGCCCATGGCCACCATGCCCCATCAGTCTTGCATTCTAAAATTATACGCCAGTTAGATCACAAAGGGGCCTTGATTTTTAGATACCAGAGTCTTTTATTGAGATTCTGAATTCTGTTTGGGCAGCATCAAGTGAAACACTGTGCACACAATCAGTGGTGGATTTGATTTAGAGCCTGGTATGAAGTGTTGGAAAGCCAGGCTATTTTTGATGATAGACGCAAGTCCAGCAATACCAGCCCAGCGGGAAGAACTCATCCTGATGTGCCAGTGCTGCAAGGCTGTGACTGAGAAGGCCGACTGGGCTGAGGTAATACAATTTCATAAAACTGGTGAACAAATAATGCAAGAAACTAAACATACGGGTAATGCTACACATTGCTCTTATATTTCTACGTTGTCTTAGCTGACCCAGTGACCCAGTCTTACATGCCTATCAAGTATTATAGCCTTTCAGTCTATAATCAGGGGGCCAAATGGTACGTTTGTAACATTAATGGTGACAAATGTACCATTTGGCCCCCTGATTCCCCATCTTCAAATGAGTCCAGTGCCAAACAGTGACATTGACAATACTGTATTTTGTTATGCTCATGTAAATAGAGTTATTTGAATTTGACTCTGATTAGTCCAGGCTAAGTGTGTCTGAACTTTTGACAGGCATTTGTACAAATATAAGCAATTTATAAACACAGCCCCCCAAAAATCATCCTTAACCCTTGAGTTAAATTCATTATTTCTGTGGAATTAAAATTGTTTTTTATTTAGCGGTCTTGCTGCCCTGGCACTTGGCCTTCGTGCCCACAAATAATGGACAACCTCAAAGGCCAAGTGGCCTTGCCCCTAAAATGATGAAATTCCAGGCCTGCAGCCAGCAGTTGTTAGTAAGATCAATTCATTCTTGGATTTAGTCTTTTCATGGGTTTCCACTTTCTGTTAGTGGTATCTAGCCATACACATAATTTTGGTTTTACCTTGATTTCACCAGATTTTGAGATCCTTTGAGATTTGACAGTGGAGGTGGTAATTATTGAAAAATTATGGATAAACAATTTAAAAACAAAATTTCACCCCAGCAGCAGTACATTGTTTACTCTTAGATAATCCGCACAACACTGCCGGGCTACCATTGTGATAAAAATTGGATTGAATTCAGTAAATGGAATTTTTAAAGAAGCAATATATAACAGTTACACATCCAAAAAATAAATACTGCAGTCCAAATAGCGAGTTGGACCCAGGATGGTATATTACAAAGGTTGAATCCCTTTTTAATAATGTAATAAAATACAGTGAAAGTGAGTTGTTTCCTTCCACCTCCTCGTCCCCAGACTCGACGAAGCTCAGGCAGGCTGCAAGATCATTGCAGGCTAGAAAAATTTTAAATTTGACAATAACAAGTAATTACAAGTCCTACACTGTAGATCAGCTTTTTATCATATAGCTGTCTTTCTTACAACTCATCAATAGACACTCATGAACATTCAGCATTAAAGTGAACTAATACACCTGCTGTAGTGTTCACTGACCTTAACCTCTGATGACATATGGTCATTTTATGATTTATTACAGTAAATATAATACAGATGTTTCCTTTAAATGCCACAAATAAGCTTCTATCACCTGTATTGGAATGGCAGACAAAATCTCAAGGGCAGATATCTCCAAATCTGTGCAAATAAAACAAAAATTATACCCATGGCTGGATACCTCTAGAGATAGGGGAGAAACCATGTTTTTTTTGTAATTTGGGTGAATCGACCCTCGAAGATGTAAATCCCTTGGCCAGCACCACTAAATATGAGTGGAAATAGAGTGTTATTACATCCATTCTGCAGTCAGATCCATTAATGTTTATCAGCTCTCACACCCTCCTACGCACAACAACCTCAGACGCCCTTCATGCAGCGAGACACAACACAACCAGAAACAAACATGGGAATCACCAAAAAAAAAAAAAAAGACCCCATTCGCAACTGCACATCAACAGATTTTGGTGTGGTGTTTTTTTTTTTTTAGCATGCGGACGAGCGCTGCCGCAGCACTCGAGCATAAATGTATTAATGTTGCTCAGAGGGGGCTCCGCTTTCTGCTGCTAACACGAGTTTTAAAGGCAGTCTGTTACGAACTAAGAATGTGTGAGCGTCTGTAAGATCTGTGGAGAGAATACCACGGCTGTGTGCCTGCAGACGAGGAAATACAGACATCTGCTCATAGGCAGTGACAGCAGGAACAGCTGGACAGGAAGTCATGGTGCTAAGCTCCTAGCGCTCCCACACACACACACACACAGTCACACAAGTGGATTATCTTGAACCCTACTACAATAGAGTATGTTTTAGAGAGGATATATCAACAGTTTCCTATTGAATATCAGCTCTTTTGTCATGAAGCAAACCACATTGTTAGCAGTGTTGTGAAGCTCCTTTGATGCCTCTGTTTTTAGCTGTAACTTGACCTATCTGTGAACAATGGTGAATTGTTAACTTTAAATCACTACAACATTACTGTGTCGGTTCCCATGAGAATCTATTATCATTCTATTTCAATCTGTCTTGATTTAACTCAATTTACCTGCAGTAATTATGTTGTGTGTAATTCTAACTGGAATACATATGTTTCATATTTGACCTTGATACACTGGAAGCAAAACTGGGTCATAAAAAGTGTTACATTTTTTAATATACAGTTTCCTTTTTATCAAACAAAAAGCCCACGCAGGACTAAAAAAAAAAAGGAGACATCAATTCTGAAGTGCTGTGGGGAGACAAAAGTATTTCCTGTTTCCCTCTCCTCCCTTTCCGTCTTGTTGCATTCCTGAGGCTGGGGGGCCAGTCGCTGTCACAAAGGAGGAAGGATCAGCAGTTTCTTCCCACTTTAGACCCTCTGGTGTCAAAACACACAGCAGTCTTAAATCAGCTGGTAATATCTTTAACCACATGGCATTTCCTTTGTTGCAGCTGAACATTTTCAATTATCCAGGGCTAAAACAAGACTAAAGGGACTACAGTCATGCTACAATAGTAGATCTGCCAGACTGAACTCATCACACACAGCTGCGCTTGGACATAAATGCTAACTTTAGCATGCTAGCATGCTCACAGTGGCAATGCAAGTGTGCTAATTCTAGACAGGTGTAATGCAAAGTGTGCCAGCAAACTTTTCATACGACAGGAGGAACGTAACAAAGCATTAACGTTACATTAAAAATGTGTTGTCCTTGATATCCTTATCCTGAAACACACCTTACCAGTGTACGAAATATCTGGTGGCAATCGGGGGGTCCGGGGCTCCAATATAACGATGAACTGGTTGAATAATACTGGACATAATAAGCCTTTGAAAGACATTTTACTGACAACTGCAAGTCACAAATAATCTCTTAAATATTTTTCAAGAGACCAACCCCCCCCCCCCCCCCCCCCCCAAAAAAAATAAAAAAATAAATAAATTTGCTGTAGAGGCTTTCAGGGAGTTTCATGTGTCAATCAGTTGGACTTGGACTCTCCGACGCTCATTGTGTTTCGAAACATGAATGTTGCCATTACTTTTGTTTGAGACTGCTGGTATTGCTGTGGAGCCAGCTATGTTTGAAATGGCATAAATGCTAAAGGCTACCATGTTTAGGCTAATGACAACCATAACTCATACTAGTAGGCTACAATCCTGACTTGTTACTGGTGTGTCTGTAGCATCAAAATATGTACATGGCTTTATTGTTTTTGTTGTTGTTTTTTTTACAGTGGTATCGAATGGGGTATTTGGAATTGTGACATTTCTAGTATTGTTACATCCCTGATTGAGATATTTCACAGGATAAGTGAACATTGCCCCACTGGTGGAGCAAATAGAAAAGTATGGGATCACCAGCGTAATCCATAGTATTTATCCTCTAGCGATCATGAGTGCCTGAACAAGTTCATGGCAATCCATCAGTTTTTGAGATATTTCAATCTGGACCATCCAACAATGCCATCCCTTGTATCGTGCCTCTATTATAGCTAAAATGAGAATCAAAATGTCAGACAGTTTTATTCTAGAGAACTTTGAACAAGCTCAGTCTTCCAGTGATGATTCCCCCCTTCTTTTCTCCAGGATTCAGGTATTAATTAGAGAGCAAGCTCTTGAGTCAAACCTCCAGCTGAGAGGAATGTGTCAGTTGGCAAAAACACTGCCTCCATCTTTTTTTTTTCTCACCTATTCCAGGAAAATAACAGTTTGCCGAAGCAACAACACAAACCAGCCACTGGATCCAAAAGCAAGTGCATGTGACTGACCGCTAGCGAGGCTCGACGAAATGGCAAACTCATGATGCGCGTCCTCAATATGTCCCAGACAGTCGGCATAGATTATCATCTATTTAAGTCTGAAACAAAAGCGGGCCAATTACTGTAAGAGGTTCATGAGAGTGGTGATGGATGTTTAAAAGAATCCTACAAGGACACGGACGGTAATAACTCCAGACTGACCCAGGGGAGAGCTGGGAAGTAGAGATAGAGGAAGGGAGGGAGGGTGTCAGGTGGATATCATGAGACTGAGGCATGCTCCACTTCAGCTCCAGGAACTTTTTCACCCACACGTTAGCAAGCAGTGCAGCCACAACCATGTGAGTATAGTGTGAAAAACAAACCTTGGTACCTTCTATTTATTCCCTTCCTCTCCTCTTTTGCCCTCTTTCTCCTCCTGTGTTGACTGTCATTATGAAAACCTGAGCCTTTGAAGAAAATAATAATAAGCAGCTGGCAAAAGAGGACACAGAAGGTTGACAGGGGTAGGAAAGGACAAAACATCTGCATTCATCACATCAACAAAAGATGCCATAATCCTCAAAATCTCCCATTGCCCTGCAGCAAACCATCTGCCATTGACAGCAGGTGTGCATCTGGGAAATAAAGTCCAGGCTGCACTTCTCTACAGTATTCATTTTTTGGATCAATGGCTTTTTAAAGGTCACAGCCGCCCAACAGAAGCCAAGAATCCAATGGGAAAATGCCTAGCCAGGTTTACACACTCCCTTTCCCTCGTTTTTGTGGCTGCACACAATGTATCCCTCTGAGAGACATACAGAGTAAAGGAGTCCGACTGAACAGCGAGGACTTGAGAGGATCCCATACTCAGCCATGGGGTGGCAACTTGCTGCCCTGAGTGTCATGGTTACCCCGGCTGGAAGCTTCACACATGATTTGCTTTTCCCACCAGCGGGAGAGAGACTGTCCTCGACTTCTTGATTTGTTTTTCACATGATTTAGACCTCTGGGTTTTGCTCAGTGTCTTTCTTATGGACACAAAGGGATTTTACACTGTTGTCTTCCTCGGAAGGCCTTAACGCTGTCTTAAGGGCAACAGGAAATACCAAACATTTGCCAGTTCCTTTGGGTATTCCCCTACTATTGGGAATGATCCCTCCACTTGTGTGGAAGATAATGAGTCATCTTGTGCGCTTGGCTAGCACTGTTAAAACCCCAAGCAGCACTTTGCCAAAACAGAAAAATGATTAGGCAGTCATCTCTGTTTTGGGACGTTTCTGTGGGTAATTGCGGCCAGGCTGAGGCTGAGAGAAAGGGATGTGGGTTAAAGTTCAACTTGTAATTAAAGTGCCTGTTGTGGCTTCGCAGCTATATTCACCTCTGAACTGAGCTTCTCCCCACGCTCTGTTTATTTCCTTAGCATCCACATAGTAACATCCTTATAATATTGCATACGCTGCTGCCGCCGTCCCTCTTTGATTTTCTAATGAGCCTCTTGCAGATTTCTCCGCAGCTAATTAAAGTCAAACAAAATTCTCATTTCAGGAGCTGAAAGGGAGTAATGGGCGATTAAAAAAATGCAAGAAAGGCATTAATGTCCTTTCCAATTGATCTGTTTTGGGATGCATACACAGATGCAAACATAACAACACCCCTCTCCAGACACAATAGGTGACAGGACAGCAAGTCCTCGTCTGGCAGCCAGCAAGGTCAGGTTCGATCAAATCTCCAGAGTGTCATCCATCGACTGGCCTGGCAAGAATAAGATGACGGAGGAGTTTGTTGCAATACTCATTACCCAGTGAATCCCCCTGTGTCAGCATCACCAAACAGCTTGGAGCTGAGGGCACTGAGCCCTTCACTACCCTGTGACAATACTGCAATACTTGGAAACAACAACCTCACAGCCAAGTGATGACAAACTGAGTGGAAAACTGTACAAATTTGGAAAATAAGGCCAAACTTTTAGTGGCTCAGACTGACAAAAAAATAATGCCTGTTGAAATATCTGCAGCTTCCTTCATTTAAAACATACATTTCAAGCTCAAACAAATAGTTAATTGATTAGTCGATCAACAGAAATTCTGCAACAATTTTGCAATAGGAATGGTTCACTATTTTGGGATTCACATCACATTCTGGCTGAGAGTTAGATGAGATGATGGATTCCACTCTCATCTGTCTGTTAAATATGAAGATACCAGAGCTGGTTAGCTTAGCCTAGCACAAAGACACCATAGCTAGTTTCCACTCTGTTTCCAGTCTTTGTGCTATGATAAGCTAACCAGCTGCTGGATGTAATCCATTCTAGAAGAGAATTCGATGATAACACAAGCTAGCTAACAGAGAGGCAAGAGTCCAGACACACTAATTAGAATATTATACATGTTGTCAGCGCTTACATAGATGTATATCATGTTCTGTCTCACTTATCTAACCCAGTATTTATCAACCCTGGTCCTTGGGACCCTCAGTGCTGCATGTTTTGGATGTTTCCCTGCCCAAACACACCTGATTCAAATTAATATGTTGCTATCAGGCCTCTGCAGAGGCTTGATGACGAGCTGATCATTTTAATGAGGTGTGTTGGCATAATGTAAAATATGTACAGCAGTTCACCCCTAAGGACCAGAGTTGGAAAACACTGACCTAACCCAGTGTAAACATATAAACAACAATACATTATGCATCTGAATTCAACACTTTCAACTGTATTTGTGTCAGTCAATCAATTTATGAGTCATAGGCACGTGTCATGGGCTACAGCGCTTGTGGCTTTTAGAACCTGTCAGTATGCTAACGGTCTTTTCTAAAGAGCTCCAGGAGGCTACACCTTCCTTCGTAAAGTGCTAAGCAATAAAAATGCTGCGTTTATGGCGTCCATGGTGTTGAAAGGTGCACTTGGTAAGTGCATGAAGTAACAAAATAACTGTCTTCAGCCTGATGAAAACGCTTATGGTGCCCTCATAAGAACAAATGTGTGCACGGCGACCTTGTTTAACTCCAGAAAACAAATAAGCATATTTCCAGAAATGTCAACCAGTTCCAGTAACTGTTAACTGTTAAATTTTGAGCAAAAATGGCAAATATTCTAAAATGTGAGGATTTTTCTCTTTCTGTATTTGGTATCTTTTCTACTTGAATATCTTTGGGTATTGGACTGCTGGCTGGATAAAACAAGTAATTTTAGGGTGTCACCTTGGGCTGTGGGAGATTGTAATGGGCATTTTTAGCATTTGCTTACATTGTATTGACCAAACAATTTTATTTAATCAAGGAAACAATCAGCAGATTAACTGATAATGAAAACAGTAATTAAATGCAGCCTTTATCCAATGTATGCTAATTCATTTCATGAAGTATTTAGGTTTGCACAGAGAGCTATAAAACTGCTTGGAAGATATTAAACCTCCTCAGTAAACCTCACAGGAGAGGTGAATAATTGTTCAAACTAAACCATAAATTCCATCTGTAAAGGTAAAACACAGCTATACAGTTTCAAACTGAGATACATTCTCAGCTGATATACTGACATCAGCTCCTATAAAAATATCAGGCCTTTCAAATATTCCTATAAATTCACCCAAGGAGTTAACAGCCACGATGGTAACTATGAAGTAATGTCCGTCTGTCTGATTAAAAGGGAACAGAAAGTCTTGAATCAAAAGAGATAGGAAATCTTTTTAATTTGCTTTCGCTTTGGGTGTCATTGAAGACTCAGGTTTCATATTTGGCAGTGTATGTACTTTTATTGGACTCAACTGTAAGGGGAGAAACACATTTGACGTTGGATGCTACCCTAAAGGCTCATAAATATTCAAATTTGCGTCAGCAGCAGCAGCATTTGTGTGTTTACAAAACAGGACGCTCTCCCGTGGGAGTGAGCCTGCTCTACTGGAACATGAAACGTGATCACCAGTAAATCATCCACACTCCTCATGACACTCTGCATTTTTTTTTTTTTTTTTTTTTTTTATTGTCTCCGTTTTTCATTGTCTGAACCGCCGGATAAATGAGGACTGTAACTTTACACATGAGACGACGGTTTCTGTGGAGATGATTAACGCTTCACTCGGTTTTTATCCCATCAAGGAGGAGAATCACTGGAGTTAAACTGACCAATTTGTGCAGCAGCATCCAGGTTTTTGGAGAATACAGACAGATTTTTATTAGACAGACACGCTGTAAAAAATAAAGATTCTAACTAGAATCATAAAGGGTTCTTTGGCTTGTCCCCATAGACGAACCCTTTTTGGTTCCTGGTAGAACCATTTGGAACCCTTTCAGAGAGTTTTTGCGAGAACCCAACATAAAGAGCTGTACGTAGAACCATTTGTGAAAGGTTTCCCACAAAACCTCCAATAAGAGGTTCTACAGAGGACCTCTCTATGATGTAATGGTTCCATCCAGAACCCCCTCTGAACCCACCTTCTGGGTGTGAACAAGAAACCACCAAGGGGGTTCTCCTGAGAACCCTTTTGATATCGCAAAGGCTTTATCTAGAACCCACCTGAGAGGTTGTACTGAGAACAGTTTTTTTCATTCCCATGGTTTAATCCATCTAATCCTATAATCCACCCAGGGGGTTCTACCGAGAACCATTTCATATATGGTACAAAGAACCCTTAGTAAACCTTTGATGAACCTTTTTGGATCCTTTATTTCTAAGAGGGTATTTACTTAACCTTGACTGAGCAGATTTATGCTCCTTGCAGGCCGTTTATTCTTGTTGAGCTCATTGATTTGTATTGATCAGCTTTGATCCAACATGAAATGAAGGACTGGGTGACCTTGCAGGCTCAGAGAGGTGTGAGGGCAGGTGAACGGACACAGACTGTGTTTGGTCTCCTTTCACTTGCTCTCCTCCCGGTTTATCGGCACCTCTGCACATCTTACTGCAGCTCAGAGTGTATCCTTTACAATCAGTTACTTCTGCATGCAGAGCAAGGAGACATCAAAGCAAAGGGAGAGCCACAGACAGACAATCCTTTTCTCTCACAATAAATCAAACAGCTCAGTCAATATGTTTCTTTTATTCTTTAAAAGAAGGCAGGTCTTTGATTTTGACCTTCAGATCTATTTCAACCTCAACAATTAATCCAAAATCCTTCACCGTGTCCAAAACTGGGCACAATGGCCTCCTCAAATAGACACAATGCAGCTGAAAGGGGATGTCTGCCTCATCTGAGGATGTCTGTACTGAGCCCATCCGGCCCCTCAGCGGAGGAGGAAGTGACAATACTCAAATCGGACAGAAGCAGCAAAGACTGTCGTGCTGCTATAAATATCAAGTGGCTTCATGTGAGCTCCCGGTTCACGGGCTGCCCAATCTAATAAAACAACTCTCATCACCGCCGCTCCTCCCGTTTAAAAGGCCACGGATGACGCCTGAGAGCAGGAGGGGAGGATGGAAAAGGGCCGCTGAGTCATCATCCACACTTGTGAAGGCTGGTGTGTTTGGAGTGCATTAAACCTGGCTTGAGTGGCTTTCCAGTGAAGACAGGATGTCTGCCACTTGGGTTGTCTAATAGCTCTGTTCTCTCCAAGGAAGGCGTGCACAGAACATTGACTGTTCCAGTGACGTGTTTGTGGCTGCAAAAATCCATGTAAGCATGTGAAAGCCAAAGAACTGTGGTGCTTTTCCAGAGATAATCATGTGAAACTCAACTTGTTTTGTTCAAATTTCACACTCAGGAATGCAAGGACCACTTGTATAAAGAGCTACTTATACCATCTGTGGCATTTAAAACACGCAGAAGCACTCAGCTGAATGCCATGTTTCTCATTCACTCTGCAGTTTAGGTTAATGATTAAACACCAAAGTAAAACTTTCACATTTCAAACTGCTCTATCAGCTTTAAAACAGCTTTGGATTGCAGTGTGCAGGAACTAGAGCACCTCGTACTTTGGCAAAACAAGGGAGCGTGGGAGCCCCCCCCATAGCTGAACCGCTCTGCCTGATTGGTTCAGATAAAGACCTATGATAGAGACCGTGGGAACCAGCAGATTCCCAGGTGGCCTGTTGCTTCTCCTGTGACAAACACAACCCATGGGAGAGGCTCATTTCCTGTAACAGGGGCGGCACGCTGCTTCAAGCCTTTAAAAGTCATATCCACTGACCCCTTAAGACCTTGAGACCACACAACCACCATCTCAAATGCAGCGGAGCTGAAAATAGACTGACTGATCTGAGCCAGAAACGACTACTGTATACCATGTAATGAATGGGACGTGTGGGAATACCATCTGCAGCGATGTGCAGCGTGTGTGTGTGTGTTTTGAACTTGCCCAAGAAATGAAGTCATTGGATTTTCTCGAAATGATGCATTCAGCTTTTTCTTTTGTTGTGTTTCTTTGTGCCTGCATTGAAGTACAAAGTAAAAGTGAAAATAACCATTTGAGAACAAATGGTAAAAAAAGTAAAAAGGTATCCGGTTAGTAAATGTCTCAAAGTACGATTTACTTTTCATTTTATTGCATTTATACAATTAACCCTTTGCTAAGCCCCGCCCTCCTCAGTGGCTGTTCCTACATCTGTTGAGCTATCCATTCTCGCACTGCACATTTGCTGCAGTGATAACGGCGGCAGATTTAACATTGAAACAGCTCAGCTAAAAGGATGCCTCCTGCTAGCAGATTGTATAAGTGTAGCTAGTCTTAATCTCCTCGAGTCAGCTGACAAGTCTGAGAGCCTCAAGCTTACTTTGCAGTGTTTCTGTCTGTCAAATGTTAAAAAGAGAACCCTGTAAAAGGGTCTTAAAATTACTTAATGGCTGCATATAGGATGTAACATTAATGCTAAATGACTGAGGCTAAAGCTTATATGTAGCAACCGTCACTGTCAAAACACAGACACAGCAGTCCATTCACAGACGTCCTTTAAACGTCAACTGCTCACACATGCTTTTAACATAAATAAAAAAGTATGTTTCCTGCTCACATGTAGCGAAGTAGGGGTGTAAAGTAATATAAACTAGAATTAATTAAGTACAAGTACTATTAATTTGTGATTAAGCACAGTATTCGAGTAAATGTATTTTCCACGGGCAGTAGTTGCCCTCACTTTGACTCACGGCTCTACTTCAAAGGTGTTCTTCAGGGAGCTGCACCTCAAACAGATTATTGTTTTCTCCAACATTATCGGACATCTGAGATCCTCGATCCTGCTCTGCCCCGTCCCAGACTGTGGCCTCTCTAATTTACATGGGTACCCTGCTGAACCTGAAACCTGGCCTGCATGTACGCCAATCACGTAAAACCGCTCCAATATCTTGTTGCCAAAACTGACAAGCTTTCATTTAGCAGCTGACTTTACAAGATGTTTTCTGTGTGAAAGAGGAGACTATGAGAGGCACCTTGCATCTAGCTTTGATGTTCTAATACTTTCTTCTTCGCTGGCATGTTTAATTCTCTTTTAGATGGTGTTACACTCGATTTGTTTGGCACTGCTTCCTAAATTACAGGGGTAACTTGGAATTTCATCAAAGGAAAAATCACAACATTCTGGCTTTTTGTGATCATAAAACTTGCCCTTTTGTTACAAGTTGCTTTTTCTTAGACTTGGAGCTAGGATTTAGGAGTCAGTTAATGGTTCAAAACAAATACAGATCTCTTAGTTACAGTGTCTAACCAACTGAAACTGCCCCCCCCCCCTCCCTTTCTCCACGGTATTCGTATGACTACATGTTTGGCTTGCCTCTAGTCTTTCCCTAGTTACCCGCACGGAGTCTGTGATTTAACCATACTTGGCTCTACCACAGAGAAGCTATAGTCTCAAACCAGACAGTGATGTCATACCCACAGCATCTGGCACAGGAAGTGACTTAACACTAACTGAACTGTCAAGCTCTTTTACAAAGACTTCACTGCTTCTATGAAAAGCCCCTTTTGGAACACCAGGATTGTGTCACTGTGTTACATCAGTGCTTGAAACAAAAACCACGTAGACGGGGTTGGGTAGTAATGAGAAGTAACACATGAGTAAAAAAGTTTTTTCTTTTTAAGAGGAATGAGAAGTTTTCATGTTCCTTTTTTAAAACTGTACTTGTACTTGTTACTTGAGAATATTTTAGAGCCAGTAATCTGCTTTTTACTTAGTTACATTTGTCATTTATACCTTCATTAAGACTAGTCTGCTCATTTAATATCTGTGCTTCCTTTTCTCGCATTAATGAGTGTATTTCTGTGATCTACTGTATGTGTCGTATTTCGCTGACCAGTGTTTGCTAGGATGTCGCTTGCAGGGCTGTCCCATCCAATATGAATATTCACCACGCTACGTTCCTGTACCAGCCCACACAAGCGTGTTTTATCAGTAAGACTAACACCTTTCTTTGTCATCTGTGATGTGAAAACAGATTTTCACACAGACAGAGACTGTTTGATGTTGAAATGGTGTGAGCACATCACCTGCGCTCCGGTTCTATCACTCTTCTCTGTTTCCATCACAAATAGTTTTATGTTTATGGGGATTTCGAGACTTGGTTTGTAAAATTTCCATCCTGCCATGCAGTTGCATTGTGTACAATGACACAGCTGAAGAGCAGAAACTTGTTTACCAAGCACTAGTTTCAACTTCTCCAACACATGCTGTCACAGTGATTTTTGTGACTGCAGCAGCTAATATAATAAATATATGATGCCCCTTATTATTCCCCTTATTTTCTTGTAATAACTTGTTATATTTTGTAATAAGCTACATCCAATATGGCAGTCAGACGTCAGATGTGCCCAAACATGGCCAATGAACAAAGAGCTTCAGGTTCATCTTGACGTAGCACACGGAAGACACGTCCAGAACATCATCCCACAAGATCCTCACATTTATGGTGGCATATCTCCCATCTCGGCTGTTGTAACACAAAGATGAGTCTGCTTTGCTGGACGTTGCTGAGGAGCAAAAGAGCAGATAATCTTGGACATTCTGCTCTGGAGATTTCCTTGCTCATCAAACGGAAGCAGACGGCTCACATTTCTGCTGACTAGGGACACTGAATGAAGTGACTGAATGAACTTAGTGTGGCGATGAGCAGCAGAAACCAGTGAAAGCAAAGTGTGTCTCAGATCTCAAGGGTACTCGAAAGATGATGATGATTTCTAATTCCTCGCTGAAATATTATCCTTCTGTATTTTTGTGAGTTTTTATCTGTTATTGTAAATAACACTGACTGACAAAAAGGAAAAAAAATTGCTGCTCGGCTGGAAGAATCGACCGCGGAGTCTCCGAGTGATGATTCAAATCTTCAACCTTTAGGGGGCAGCCCTAGTAGGATCACTTATGGAGGGAAGCTGAACAAAATGTTCTCAGGACCTTTAAGAAAGGTCACTTCTGTAAAGATTTGAATGCTTTTTCCACCTCAGTCATATTTGCGTCAGGGACGAATCATGTCAAGACAAAGCCAAACTCAATAGAGGAAGGAAAGCAGCTTTCACAGGCTGAGGGCTGAAATTGTGAAATGCGTGACAAAACTTCTCTATCCTGCATGGAGCATGAGGTCATTTTGAGGGGGGAAGGGGAAGCAATAATTTTTGTTACGCAATTTAACTTCCGGCTGAGAAATTAGAAGCATATATCCACAGTCCGTTCTATGTTTTCTGGTCAGCTGTATCAGAAGCAATCTTGGAATTAACTCTGACGTTCTCCCGGCTGAGAAAACTTTTTTTCCTCCCCCTTTTCTCTTCTCAGGCCGGGAAGACTGGGGAAAAGTTCAATGACCTCTCTCAGGCAACCAGCTGATTTTCATCCAGGGGGAGAGGAATGAGAGGAATGCATTGATGTGTGGAAACAAACAACTGCACTGTGTGTGCCCGAGAGGCCTGATATGAGCAGGAATGAACCTTGAGATAACCAAGTCGACTGCAAGGAGCACAGCTACGCCGCACAGCCACACATTATGTAATATAATAACTACATTTAAACCCTTTTCAGATATAGACGAATGTAATTAAAGACTAATCAAGAAGCTAAACACTGGGGTGGACACCACTTCTATTGCTGGTCCTTTATCCTTTGAGTTCAGTGAGACCTTGGAGAGCTATGTTGAGCAGAAAGCTTTAAAAACGGCCGAGCGTTTGAACTATCTGGAGCTGGATGACTCACTCGAGGCTGTGTGACCTTCTCTGTCTGTATGCAGGGACCACAGGGAAACAAGCACAGCACACCTGATGAATGATAATAAGTTGCCTATTGTGACACTGAAGGTTGGTGCGAAAATGTGTGGAAAGCTAATAAGGGACATGACAGTTTCATAATACAGGAGGGTTTTTTTTTTGTATTTTGGCATTTTCTCTCTGGAATAATCCATAGAAAATGGCATTCAGTGACTGCCTGCTGTGAGCCGAGAATCCTTGACACTGCAGTGAATATTAGAAAACACTGTAACATATCATACAGGAATGTTGTGGAATCAAACAATATTTTCTCGTTAACTTAATGGAAATATATATATTCCCTATTCAAGTTTCACTGAACACTTCAGAACTTATAAACATGAGTTCTTCTAACCTGAAGTATTTTGACCTAAAATGCGTTGAATGAATGCACTGTGCAGAGTTCAGTCAACTCATAAAATAAAGTTTCTAAAGTCACAGACTGAGACCTTATTTATGCAAAAAGAAGGGGCTGTTTAAGGTTGGCCATGTTGGGATGTCTCAGATGAAAAATGACCAACATGAAAGAAACATGTCGATACCTTTGGTTGTGGCTTCAAAACCACTTAGAGGTTCAAAGACGGCTGTTCTCGTGGTTTTGCGATCAAAGATAGTCTGGGACAAGGTTCTGATGGTGTCAGAAATTCAGGATAACCATCTCATGATGTGACTGCTGCTACAACATACATCTACTAACCAACCAATAACTAATGCTGATCAACAGTTTTTCACAATTTCCAACATTTTATAGTCCAAACAACTCATCTATTAATTGAGGAAATAATCAGCAGATTAATTTGACAATGAAAATAATCATTTGTTGCAATATGTTACAGGCAAGAGGCACGGTCTGTATACATGCAAACATCAAAACATATTTCTAGTGGGTCATAAGTGATGTTTTTATGAGTCTACACTTTGTTTTTGTTTTTTTTAAGGAAAATCTTGCATGGTAAGCCTTTAAATCAGACAGGGAAAAATGTCTACATACTGTATATTTAGCTGTGACTGTTGGAACATGTGTCTTTTATTTCCATTTTGTGCTAGGTAATGCCCATGTGGATGTTTTCACAAGGACATTCCCCTGCTTTCTGTCAGCAGACGGATCAGCTGAGAATCAGATGATTGTTGAGTCAGATGACTTTAACAGGCAACTTTATCCATCTTTGCTCTATAAATTTCTATGGAGTGAGCTAATGTATTCCTACTCCTGCAGCACTCTACTAACAGCATGAACCCAAATGAAATCAAAGCCATTTGCTCTGCTAGCTCCATTTTGCTTTGCTTTTTCAACTCTGGTGGCCTGACCGTACTTTGCCAACCATCCATACCGTTTTCCAGCAATTACCCCGGGAGTCTTGACCTGGCTGCATGCAGCACATGTGGCAGTAAGAAGGACTGGACTACCTGTGTCTGGCTTTTTATAAGCCTCCTCTGCTTGCTTGCCCTTCCATTTCTCCTCCTCCTCCTAAACCCTGTTAGCCTCACACTCTGATCAAAGACACCTTGTGAAGTCCAGGCATTTCATCCAGGAATATTTTTAACCCCCTGTCCTCCCTGCTGGAGTGCAGGAATGTGATCTCACATTAATTCAAATCTGGAAACATTGAAGGTCGAGAGGTCTGAGTGGCTGTCGTGATAGATTGGGTGGTATCAGAAAATGAGTTTGCCAAAGCTAGCTGATAATTTGGCACAGACACAATCAAAGATCTTCTTTTTTTTTTACAATGTATAGTGAAATTCTGTTGCTTAAATGAGAGAAAATATTGGGATCTTTCTTCTTTTTTCTTTACAGCTTTTTCACCACAAAATGTGAAAGATAAATGAAGCACTTTATAGGTCAATTTGCAGAGTTAATTAAACTTCTGGTGGTTAAATCTGCCGACATGAGAGTCGTCTAGACATGTCACAGTTAACACTCCTCTATAAAGCATAATGGCGCCTGACATAACTGAATCCAGGCATCATAAAAAATTTGCTTTGACATAAGTCACAAGATGATTGCATCCCAGGCAAAAAAAAAAAAACATAACTATTGTAAAAAAATACCAAAAAATGCTCAACAAAATACCTCAGAAGAAAAGGAATCACTGTCAGTTCTCCTGTTTTCAGCTCTCCCTGTTCTCTTTGAAGTATCTGTCATTATTTGAAGTTGTAATGACAGCCCAACAACCAATTAAAGGCAGCAAGGCTTCAGAGTCGACCCAGTGAAATTGATGTAATATAACGCCGTGGCAGTGCTGGGTATGCCCCTGCCGGCGAAATATCCCTGTCAGAAGTAGCATGCAAGAGTCGTCCTCTGAAAACAGCGGGGGTTATCTGAGACAGCGACAAAATGTCTGTGTGCGCTACAGTGTGCTGACAGAATTTGGTTGTAGGTTTTGGGCGGACATGAAGAGTTCAGGTTGGCGAGGAGTTTCACGAACGCTGATCGCTGCCCTGAGACAATACATAGCAGCAGCTGCAGCAGCAGCAGCAACGTTCCCTTGGCAGAGCTTTTATCTTGCAAACATCAGGGTGTATCGTTTTCTCTGCACTTCAAACCTAATCAGTCGCCATCAAAGGTGACTGCCAACAGGGTGGTACTGTCTCACTGGGAGTCAGAGCGCACACCAGTTGAAAGCTGTCAGCATAAAAGTGCTAAAACATCTCGCTGCCAAGGTCTTTCCACAGAGGCACTCTTCACTACAGCATGAATTTCAATAAATCACCTTCATATACAACCTGACATTCACTGCGTTAATTGAGTCTTTGCTCAGAGATACCAACACAAACCATCGGAAACGCTCAATCAATACGACATAGTCAAAGTGATATCCGAGCAATGGCTGACCTCACTCAGCGTCCACCGAAACAGATCAGATTTCCTAAGGGCTGTTTGCTCTGCTGGCAGAAACCACATTGGAGAGGGGGTCCAGAGAATAATTTACCCCAGACCTCCACGGACAAGGCACAGAAATCTATTTACCATTATCTGGCTGTTGTCATTTTTTTGGGAGGCCATGGACTCAGCATTTCGAGAAGAGCCAATAATGGCATGCTGTTTGTTAATGGCCAGTGCTGTGGCTAGTTGCACCAGGAAATCCCAGTGGAGATAGTAGTGGCGTGTGTGTGTGTGTGTGTGTGTGTTGAGGCTGAATGGCACGGCTAACAGGAAGCTAGGCACCCCGGGGCCATCTGCTCCCTGCCATGGCTCACATGTCACCCTGTGACAACACAGCATTATTGATTCACACTGCCACATCCGCTTCTGTGTGTACACGCTGATGTGCCACAGTTATATGTGTGTATGCAGATGCGTGTCAGTGTGTACACAACCATTTTGTGGAGAGCAAATAACTGATTTGCACCAGTACATCCGCTTCTGTGTTTGTCTGTCAGTGTGTGCATATTAACTCTATAAACCTTAAAGGGTCAGTTCAGCCAAATCACAAAACCATATTTCCTCGTTTGTCCCTGGTGGTATATGGCCATGTCAATAAACGTCAAGTCAGTTTTATTTCTTTCACCAAATCATAACAGATTTTTATCTGAGGGGACTTTTCATATAGAGCAGGTCTAGACAGTACACTTTATAATATGCCATGCAGATAGTTTCATTTTTGTAAAGTTTTAAGGCTGCAACAATCCGTATTTTTATATTAACAATTAATCAAATGACTATGTATGATGTGAAAGGTTTCACTGATAAGAACTGAACACAGAATTTTAACCAGACTCTGCAGTTTCTTCCACCTCAATGGGGCATTATGGCCAAGTGAAATATCCAAATCACAGGAAATTTAACCAAGGAGGTAAAATTTCTGAATGAAGCATTGTGGTGCAACAGAGATGCCCAGCAAAAATTACATTATCATCATTTAGTAGTTTTTTTTTCAGTGAAAATTAAACTAAAATTGTGATTCATCTCGAAATTTGTCTAAATACTTGCATATCGTTCAGCCCTACCGCTCACTACTCTCAAAAGCCACCTGTATGCTACCTGCCCAGCAGACAAAGTTAGCGTCTAGCTGGGGGACACAGTATAGCATTTAGCAGCTAAACAGACGGATATTTCCCGCAGGCGTTGGTGGAGACCAAAACGTGACCGAAGGCAAAGTGAATATTGAGCTTGAATTTGTCAAGTTGCCAGAAACATGTTGCTAAATGTGACAATAATATGTCACTGTTACATTTACAGCAGTGGTTCTCAAACTGTGGGGCGTGGCCCCCTGGTAGAACATAGAGCCACTGCAGGAGATGGAGAACGGATGACCAGGAGGAAAATATGGAATAAAACTAAGTTGAAATATGATTTATTTAGGGAAAATAAACAAAAAAACGTTTTCTTTATTTTCTTTATTTGACTAAAATTCAGCTTGCTTTTCCTATCACTGTTAACAATCCATTAAAAAAATTGTAGGGTGTACTTTTATCAAAAAATTGCAGCTCCTACGATTTGGATATTGGACTTAGTCATATTGCAGGTTTGACAATATTTTGATTATTTGTTCAGACTTAATGCGAGGTAAGTAAGAACATCTTGTTTCTGTAGTTTGGGTGAACAGACCCTTTAACAAGTATTTAGGTTATGCTATGCATATAACAGCCTCTCTCTTTGTGAACAAGAAAGTCATTTAGGAGACACTCCCAGTTGCATTTCAAACAGCAGTGGCTATTGTTGCTCTAGAAATTAATTGAGAATATGAAAACTCTTTTAAAACCCGTTTGGGGGTTTGTCCCAAAAATATCTACAGTAGCGAGACAATGGGAGGAACCGTTTAACCTTGCCCTATATTGATATGCCGCACAGCTTGCAAGGGTGTGCCCAGTGGCAAAGTCAGCTAGTGTCTCAGTAGGCTCCTCATTATCCAGCTCCCACCATGACAGGAAAGGTGGAAAACTCTTTTTATCTGCCGTCTCAAATGGTTCATTAGGACGTGTTTTTTTTTCATGCAGATTGGCGGCAGGCTTGTGATGTGAATACAGGCGTGATGATGGCGCGGAAGCAAACAGGGTAGGGATTTATGTGTAACATGACAATTAAAGGACCACACGGGAGCAGTGATGGCAACACTTCTATATTTAGAGGCCTCTCACATGTCCCTGCATTTTTCAGGAATGTGGAACGTTACCTGACACTGAAAGCCACGTCTCGGGGCATTAGTGTGGGATCGGGCACAAAGATGTGTAGAGATGAGTGTATGTCTATGGCGGTGGGGTAAGGGACAGAAGATGAGGAAAAAGACTATACTCATAGAAATAAAAGTGCTAGCTAGAACCATACAGGGTTCTTTGGCTTGTCCCCATAGGAGAACCTTTTTTGGTTCCTCAAGCTTTTGTAAAAGTTCCACTTGGAACCTTTACAGAGAGTTCTACCTAGAAACCAACATAAGGGGTTATACATACAACCATCTGCAAAAGGTTTACCCCAGAACCCCCTCTGAGAGGTTCTATAGAGAACCCTTCTATGTTGCAATAGTTCCTACCACAACCCTCTCAGGGGGTTCTATCCAAAACCTTCGTCCTAGCTAGAACGAGAATGCTAACAAGAACGATACCCTTTCTACATTTCAAGGGTTTCATCTTGAACCCACCTGAGGGTTCTACCAAGAATATTCTTACAAAGAACCATAAAGGGTTCATAAAGGGTTCTTCAGCTTGTCCCCTCGAACCACTTTTAATTCCTGGCAGAACACTTTAGAAAGGTTCCACTGGGAAATCTTCCAGAGAGTTCTACCTAGATCCCAACATAAAGAGTTATACCTAGTGCCAGAACTGCCTATGAGAGGTTCTACAGAGAACCCTTCGGTGGTGTAATGGCTCCACCCAATCTTTCCACCTTCCTCAGATGCTAACAAGAACTCAGCTTACTGTTTATCCATTTATATTTCTAGTGCTTTATCTCAAATCCACCCAGAACCGGCAGTTTGGATGAAAAGGGTTCTTAATGTGACACTTAGTCTTACAATGAACCCTTGATCAACCCTTCTGAATTTAATTATCTGTATGTATATATGTTGTATTTTGTGTGTATTATGAAGGAACAGCAACTCTAAACAGTCTTATGTTGTATAATGCTAATAAATTACTTTGCGTCACTGAGGAACCCTTTCATAAAGCGAATGGTCAGCCCTTCAGGAAGTACCCTTTTGGAACTCTTATTTCTAAGAGTGTAGACACAGAGGAGGTAATCTCTAAACTGGAGCGCAGGCAGCCGTTGGGCTTCTACTTGAGGGACATCCATTTAGTGTCCGAGTTTATCTGCTCCATATATTATTCATCAGTGTGTGTTCTGACTGGGACAGCAGTGCTTTTAAACAGCTCAGGCACGTGTCCCTCACGAAGCAGGAAAACAGCAGGCTGAGTTGATTACAGATTTGAGCAAAATATTAAAAAAGGAAACACAATCATATGGCTGAATTCACAAATACCAATCTGTAGGCTCACATGGCCCCCAGAGGCATACATGTGACAGACAAAATAAACAAACAAAAACCACACACGCGTCAAACCGCCTACAGTGGTTCCTGAATGGAGCACGCTCAGCTGACATGATCGTCCCAACAACAAAATGACCCAAACCCTGCGCCGACTGGCCACTCAGGAAAAGAAACACCCAGGTCGTCTCCATTATTTATTTACAGTTGCTGTTCCCCAGCAGACATTCCTCTGACTCTCCTGAGGAGGCCCAGAAATAAGCACACAGGACAGGGTGGAGGGTCTCTGGGGAGAGGTGAGGTGGTGGAAATAGACGCAGCTCTCGCAAAGCACCAGAAGTATGTTTTAGAAACGAAACAGAACTGTATTTCTGCACTAGTGGTGCTGTTAAAGTGATTTCCAGTCACAACAAAGGTGCGCGTTTGTGGTGTGTTCATGAAATGCTCGGCATGTGTGGAATGGTATAGGATGGTGTAAACATGACATAGAAAGTAAGGAGTGTCATGTCAGACTGAAAAGAGATCAAACTGAGTGTCTGACCTTACATTCAAGTCATAAGAATCCTTTGTTTGGGTGAATTTAGCTTTAGAGAGACAGTATTTTCCTCTGTCTTCATGATACCAGCCTTTTCCATAATTAAGACTGACAGCATGTCTACAGTTTGTGCATTTGACTTGATTTTATTGTCAGAGAAATAAAAGATTGCAGTTGAATAAATAGCTAAATTATTCATTGCACCATATGCAGCTGCAACGAAACCTTACATTTGTTGTTCTGCTGTATGTAGTGAAAGGCTGCAGGCTGATAATGCAAAGCAGGATTGCTCTTGCTGCAAGGAAAGGCCACAAATAGATCTAAATCTAAATCTACCATTTTTCTTTTGTGAACACTAGCTGCAGTTACATGGGTAATATTTCTTCAACCCGATTAAAAACATTCTGATTAGAGATTCCAACTTAACTGTTTTCATGGATGCTAATGTGATGCAATAAGATGTCTTTACATGCCCCAGAGTAATCATCAGAATATACCCTTATTGACATGCGCAGAGTGGTTCAGCGAGTTCAGAATATATTTTATAGACATAGCAACAATTATTTGAACTTTTATTGGTTTATCAGCTAAAACCTCTCACAGAGGAACGTCTATTGGGGGAACGTAGCAACAACATACAAACAAGATACAAACAGATTACACAAGTTGATATTTTTTCACAATGTCGTGCTGATATTTAACTCTTGTGTTGTCATGTTATGCATGTATAAAATGACTGATTTTTTAATGGAATTTGTACTGTTCTGTTCTGTGGGGAGCTTGCTATGTCAAATACCCTTTAAATGTGCTGTAATTGTATGTTTCTTCGCACATTAATAAATGTATACATCAGACAGTTCGAAAAACACGATGTCATGCAACTCAGCACAAAATTCTTATAAATTCGGCATATAAGCCTTGACAAAGCTATACTTATTTAGACAAAACTCCAACTTTCATACATGCCAAGTAACATCATTTGATGAAAAGTGGTCCTGACAACAGGCAAACGGATTATGAAAGTTGATATTTTATTGCTGTGATACTTCTTCTGTAGGATATACATTAAGCTTATGTATTACTGTAGGTGATTGGTAAACGCTCTTACAGTGCTGTTGTTTTGTTATACATTGGCCATATTTCTGTCTGTCCCAGAAGCCTGTCCTGTCTGTTCATATCGCCTCATGTTGCCTCCATGTGGGGCAGACATGTGCAGAAGGACTATATTTAGTCCAACCAAAGGGAATTGATTGGATTAAGTGTTTACATGATTATTATATGCAAGTATTTACTAATCGAATGGATTATCAAAGGTTTACACCACCCCTCTCAAACCAACTCAAAAGTCCTACTGATAGTCAGATCAGACTCGCCTCTTCTGATTGAGGTGGTTACATTAGGCATTTTATTCTGATTAGGCTAATATTCTGATCATTAGGTATATTTACGTGGACTCTAATATTACTCTAACAGGATAAAAGTGATTGCAGCAAAAAAAACAAAAAAAAAAACAGACTGGAGCAGTCTCTTAATTGTCACTCAAACTGCACCACCTAAACTGTTAAGGATTACTAAATCTTCCTTCCAAAGTATTTCCACACGCGGGACTGAATATTTGGAACAAAGGTCTTTATGCTTTGAGCATCTCGGAGACCCAGACAGCAGAGCGACACGAGATCTCTGCAGGCTTGTTCCTGAAAGAAAGTATTCATGTCAGCCTGATTCTGAGAGTTAGAGCCCAGAGCTGCCTGCGTCTGTAGGAAATGTTTCTGAGATTACAGTTGCCGGGCTGATGGGTGTAAACACAGTGGCAGATGGCGAGCGACCGAGGCCTGCGCAGGAAAAGGGGTACAGTACGGGGGAAAATCTTGGCTGCTTCTCGCCACACTGAGCTCTTTTGTGGTGTGCAGTCTCCATTACAGAGCTCAGAGTCCACAGCAAGAGATAACATTGTTGTGAAAAGCAGTGAAATTATGACGTTGTTTCTGTGTTTTGAAATGATGGGTGGGAGGGACACCCTAAATGCTATTTGCATGAGTAATCGTATGTTCCCATGTCTGATTGCTGCAAACGAGACAGCAGAGTTCGTCCCGCATACTAATTTTGCAAGGCCAGACTAATTAACAACTACTAATTAACAGATAAAAAAAGGAAACGACCGACTGTGACAGCATGCAGAGTGAAAAGAGAAGATTTCTGGATGGATCAATCATGACCTGTGGTGTTCATTACACTGTAGAAGCTTGTGTCCTCAAACATAGCTTTCCTCTCACTGTCAATACAGACTTCTTTTTGTTGGGAGAGGAGTTCAAAGTCACGGGAAAGCTATGAACACTTCCTGAACGTTGCCACAGTTAGAACTGACTTGTGTCAACAGATTGAATTTGCATCAAGGAGACACAAATTGGATGTAAGTGAGATCTCATCAGGATGTTCTATTTTTTGCTTTCTTGTGAGTGGCTGCATGTGCCTCCTTTGTGAGTGAGTTTGTTTGGGTTTTTTTTTTCCCTGCATCTACTCTGCAGACATGTCACCTATATGGAGATTAATGACTTCCTCGTTGTCCCAGATCCACTCAGCCTCAACGAGGGAGGAGAGGGGCGCAGCCAGATGCCCGCAATACCGTAGCAACATGCAGGTCCCACCCGCCGACGAGCAGATTGTGCTCAGGGAATCCCCCACAGGATGGACCCAGCCCAAGCCAACTTACATTGTTTTCTTCTCACACACACATACACACATACAGACACAGACACACACACATACAGACACCTGTAACACACATAGAAATAGGCCACCCGGCTAGCAGCATTCCTCAGACACCTGATCCTGCTGTTTGAGGCTTCAAAAAAGGTTTTCATGACATTAACTCCTTCCTCATGTCGACTCAACCTGACCTGATCAATCCTTGTACAAATAACACAACTTCAAATTGCACTGGGATGAGCACTGTTTACATTTTATAGACCAATCGATTACTCATGAAAATAATCAACAGATTAGTCAATAATCAAAATAATTGTTAGTTGCAACCCTAATTTATACTACATCACCTGATACTTTTTGTGTGTGGTATTTGCACACATCTGCTCCACATAAGTCAATGAGAACACAAAACTGGACTTTGGTGTAAGTTCTGCACGCAATTTCAAAGCCTAAAGCTGTCTTATTTGTATACTTAATGAAGAAACTGGGCTGATTTGCTACCTGAAAAGAGAACATGTGTACAGTGCTAGCAGTTCTTAAGGTTGCATAGAGCTAAATGCAAATGGGCATGCTACCATGCTCACAATGACAGTGCTAACATGTTGATGTTGAGCAGGCATGTTTACTATCATGGTGTAACATGTTAACATGCTAATATTTTGCTAATTAGCAGTAAACACAAAGTACAGCTGAGGCTGTTAATGATATGATAATGGTGCTACATAAAAAGAGATCACCAACAGTCTCATGACAGTTCATTCTGCAGTCAAGCTGGCAATAATGAATACGTAACATCTGGTTAGACTTTCAAAATAAAGCTTGCTGAGACACATTTCAGGTAATAGTTGCTGTTTGGTTACATTTAGGCAACAAAACTACTTGGTTAGGTTTAAGAAATGATTGTGGTTTGGGTAACTACTTCCTTCCTTCTTTTTTGTTCCTTTCAGATAAAGTAAGGGGATTGCCAAAATCAGTGGGATTAATTGTCTAGGGACCATATACACATGCCAGCCCATCCTATAATTTTGAGATATTACAGTTTGGACCAAAGAAATTAATTTCTCAACATCACATCTTACGCTATTCTCAGTCATTTTATCCAAACTTGTGAAACCGCTATTTTTCTCTTGCAGCACATTTTGGCATTTTGCTTTGTGCCGCCCCCTCAGCCAGTCAAATGTCTGAGGTCAAGCATGTAATTTCAGAAGTCGGACGCCGTCTGCCACTTTGTTCAATCACTTGGTATTTACTGCAAGAGAGTGTAAATAAACACAGGTGCAGCATGTGTGGGTGAGGCTGCAGCCTGAATACAATCGTCCCCTGATGAGTGCAATTTCTGCCACCACAAAGGATGAATTCATACAGGTGGAGAAAAGTGAGGACAATGAAAGGACAGTGTGTTACATCCCGGAGTGTGTGGGTAGTAATCAGTGCAGAGTGGGAGTCATTTCACCCTCAGCTGGGTTTTGCAAATACAGTAACTGCTTTGTTATTTCTAAAGGGCAGATAGTTTTGTTTAACTTAAAGTATATTTGACTCACCGGTGATGCCTAGACTCAACAACGATTAGTGGGCACTCCTATTTTGGGTTCAAAAACAACAGGAAACAGAGGGTGGCTGATAGAAAGCTGTTTCCACACCACTCTCACATGTCAAAATGTCAGTAATGGGTTGATTAGCCCCCACTTTTGTTTTAAGGGTGGTGGCAAACACAAGACTCACCTCTTGCACACAATGGATAGTGTACGGGACTAAAAACACAACCTGTCTAAAAAAACATATAACAAGGTTTATTGTTATAATCTGTACCCTCACAGGGCCAAAGCCTCATCAGAAGGCTGCACTTATTCAAACACCGGACCTGATTCCTTTAAGAGCCACCTGGAACATTTATGACCTGTATGTAACTTCAAAAAAAGTGTGACTCCTAAGCAGGATAAGTAGATTAGACAAAAAAAAATGCAGCACATTCGCATCAAAACAATCCCCTCAAAGCTTTCAGACTAAAACAGATTGATTACCAGTTTATATCCAAACAGTAGCAGCTATTGTTGGGAGCGTAGGTAGAACTGAGGACGCTGATGTCGTGTCCTCAGTTTTTCTGGAAATTTGTTTGAGCAACTGGAGGTGTTAATCTCTTCAACCCTGCGAGGATGCCCACGTCCCCAGCTGACATTACTCTTTACTCAGAGGTTTGGTTTTGTTTTTTCTTTTTTTTGAGCTTTTTGCCTTTAATTCATGGGACAGCTTGTAGATAAGTAATGGGGGAGAGAGAGAGAAGGGGACACATAGCAAAGGGTTGCAGGCTGGAACTGAACCCATAGGCGCTTCTGGGGATCCAGCCTCCATATATTGTCCACTGGCTGAGGTACTGGGGCACCAGTTGTGAGCTCACTTTTACGGCAAGAGTGAAAATGCAGGTGTCATTTGAAACTAGCAGCCCATTTATACCTGGTATTAAAATGGGATCTGTATCCACATGTTATCCAGATTGCTGTATGGATTGTGTTTACACCTACCTGAGATCCAAACACAACGCAAGCCAGACTACTTCCTGATGTCGTCAGGCAGATCTGATCATGAAGCGTTTACATCTTGCATTAATATGTTTTTCCTCATCTGGATAACTTCTCTAGAAACAGGCCACATTTTAATACCAGTTGTAAATGGAGTGTTAAAGACCTAATTAGACCTAAGGAATCCATTGGCACCAACCATGTCACGCTACCTTGTCAGGAAGGAGACTAAATAACGCACCAAAGTTAGGCTAAATTTTGGTGAGGGGAACAACTGGCATGGCCATTTTCAAAGGGGTCCATTGACTTCTTACCTGAAAATATCTGAATGAAAGACATGTCAACGTTAGGCTGGTCTCATGCATTTTTAGGGGCATGCAGGTTTTTGCATGCAGTATAAATGTCTTATTTTTGCCTGATCTATTTGAATATTTTTGCATATTAGGGTCCATAAACAGTACTGGATAATTATAAATTGTGTACAACTGGAAAGCTGAGACTCTTGTGGATTAAGTGAGTCCAACTGTATTCATGTGTGATGATGTTTGTAACCATAGTAGCCATTTCACTGTAGTGAGACAATTTATTGAAACTTCAGCTCAATGTATAGCGACCTGTTGTGACCTCTCTAAATGTCAAAAGTCTTTCACATAATCACAATGTGAATTTTTCTATGGTGTTCCTCATAGTCTTGGTGTCTTAATGTGGTATATTTGATGGACTTTGGACCATTTTTATCAATTCTCAAAGTGGTAAAAATGGTTAAATATGTACCAAATCTATGTAATAAATTGTATCAACCCAAAAACTGCTGCAGCAACTAGACCATGGGAATAGCCATCATATACTTCCAACATAATGTTTTAGACCCTTATACAGTCTAAACTTTAAAAAATATAGATAGATGCCTAAAAAACCCCTCAATTTATTACAGATTTATGATTAAAAAAATCTTGAGACACACAATGCATCTCAAATTAATCTGCAGCTTTACAGCTTTTAGATGACGTATGCCACTGCTATGTGGCATATACTGTTGACCTGCTATCTCCTCCTAAAGATCACGATCTCAGTATCTCTAAAATCCTGACTGCAGCCCTGAGATCACTCATGAGGAATGTCTGATAAGAAACCTCAGCAACTTGGGGTGTGGATGCATAATTCAGGAAGAAATCAGTACAAAATCAACAAACCTTTACTCGCAATACACACCAAAGAAACATCCCAGACTCTTCAGTGTATAAGAAACTCTTTAGCTCTAAAGAATAGCAACAAACAATGCGGGGAAAACAACATTTTGCCGCATGCTGAATGATACAGTGACTTTTCTACTGTATATTTCAAACACTTGCCAGCCAGTCAGTAAAAAAAAGGAGAAGCTGAAATACACAAATGCAGTGTGGAGCACAGACAAAGCTCTGTGCCTACAGTGTCAGTTATTAAATGTCAGGTAATAACTGAAACACAAACACAGCTCAGGAAATTCCCCACCTGAAGGGCATTCAAATCATTATATAAATCAACACCAGTGTCTGTTAGACATCTAACTGTCTGAAGCTCAAAACATTCATGGTATAAACTCACATAAGCCCATGTTAATATATACTGTATTAAATTGTTTTAGAGCCTAGTTTGAGCCTCGGTGCTGAGGGCAGAAATCCACCAAAATGACCCAAAGTGGAAACATACGCTTTCAAATAATCCTGCATAATCCTTTGGATTAAAAGACTGTTCTCTCCCTCTAAAGTGGACGCAGAGCAGCACAGACACAGTCATCTCCGCCCAGCTGGAAAACACAGACTATGATGATGACCTACATTATTGTACAGTGGGCACAGGCTCCAGAGACCTCGAGCAGCCCAGCCTGCGCCAGCTTCAAGGCACAGGTCTAAAAAAGCAGACAAAAGAGTTCCAACCTAGATGCACAGAGGACTGAATGCTAAACACTGTGGCTGCAGATTAGCACCCTGTGTTCCTGGAGGGCCCTCCCTCTGTTGCCTGCCTTTGATATGTGGCACAACCTGCCACCTCCAGGGGCAAGGCAGACTCAAGGGGAATGTTAAACGGTCCTTCCCTTTGAGATGAAATGTTTGATATGAATCATTGATGACCCCCACGCTTCGCCACCCCCCAATTCTGATACCTTCCGGCTAAGAAAACACAGCAACACAAATGTTATGCTCTCATTAAGAGCACCTCTGTTAATTAGAAGCTAATTCATGGCAGATTGGGTTAATAGCTGTCGAGGAGCACAGATGAGGAGGCTGCTGTCACTGTGCCCTTCAGTGTCTGCAGACAAGGAGAATTGTTGCAAAAACGGATGCGATATTGCACACATTTTTCTAGTTCAACTTTTTCAATTTCTCTGTGAATGAGTATGTGCACTGTCAATCATTTAAGATGGTTCAACTTAAATTCCCCTGCTGCCTAAAAAATGTGAGTTAACTGAACATCGGTTGTGTAATTACTTCAGAGTCGTCTTATGGGTTTAGAAAATGTTAAACTAATTGATCCTTCCTAAGTCCCGCCCCTTTTTTCTCTAAGCTCCAATAACAGTTCAGCAAACTTGGTACCTCGGTCAACTTTCTCCTTTTCTTGTAAAAGTGACATATAGAGTTGCCTCTCCTTGTTAGTACTTGAACTTTATGTGTAATTTAGTTGTGCAGAAAACGGTCCTGATAGCTGAGCGCTGTCCAGCCACCCCCAGAGGCCTGAACATATTATTCCAATAGTTTTCTGTTTGCTGACATGTGTCTGGCCTCCGCCGTCCCGTTCAAACCATAGCCTACAGCATCACATCACAGCAGCACTGAAGCACTTGGGCAGAGTAAAGCTTTCGATGAAGGTAAATGTTGAAATTACCACTTAGCTCTTTCTAGTGCAATGAATTCAAAGTGAAATGTGTAGCATTGTTTATAAACGCATCATTGAACATTGGTCCCCAGCTCAATTAATGAGGGAGGTAGACAGTGAGGTAGCCAAGCTAATTAAACAGTATTTTCTGGCTGTTTAACAGGGTTACGCTCTACACAAATTAGTATGTCCACACCTATGTGCAACGCCAGTTTTTGGACAGCTGAAGCGATCCTCAGTCTTCTTTGCCTGTGTGTGTATGTGTATGTTACTCTTTCTGCAGCTCTCACACACAGAGAGCTGAGAAAAGCAAAGGAAAACGCAGTCTAGTTGTTTGCCGATACATTTTTGTCCTGATACTGATTGCAATACCTGAACGTTGCATATTAGCCCACATCTATCCCATACCAGTGCGTTAATTTATTTAAAAAAAAAAAAATAGGTGTATAGGTCTACTACTAAACCCTGTATGATGTGATATGATTGGTAGTATTGTTATATGGCCTGGCTCAGGTTAAAGCAGGTTAAAAAAAAAATGAATACCGTAGACCATGACTTCCCATCCTGGGAAAAACATAACACTGCTGGGAAGTGGCATTTGGGGGTTAATAAATTATGTGGCGTAAGATGGGTGGATAGACTTGTGCTTGTGGAGGCCAATAACGATACTGGTATCAGAACAACACTAGTTTTTTATATTGTTATGATTTCAAAGCTTGCACGCTATGTTGGCTGGGGGCTATACACTGATGCCAAACAGGCTGAAGCCCAGAAATATCCAGCAAAACGTCAGAAAATAAGGAAATACAGGCAGAAGGCTCTCCGCAGATACAGACACAACCACTTTTAGTGGGCCATAACTGATGACTTAGAGGAATTGTGTTTACATGAGTCTATAGTTTGGTTTTCAGGACACTGTTGCATATTATGCCTTTAAATACAGTTTTAGAAAGCTTTAGTTCCCTTTGGACTCTCCCCTCCTCGCCCTGACAGCAGCGTCACCACCACTGGCTCTGCAGTTGACAGGGCGGCTTTTATTCAGAGCGTCGGGAGGTGTGACAGAGCACGTTGTCTGATTGGTCAAGCAAGTTTAACAGCCATCACGGCCATCCAATCAAAGCAGTTCATAAGTGAGGCCGTCCATCTCGAGCACTGGTGCTGTCGTGCGTAATGGGCGCATCTAGATCGATCTTAAGAGATTTTTATTAATGACCCACTACATCTGTGGTTTTATTAAGTTATATCAGAGCATAAGTATTGATAACAATTACACATGCGAGCACTAACTGAATCTAGTGATTAAAACATGTTCAAGCAGAGCAGAGGAGGACTTTTGCGCCCCCGTGGCACACAGCTGCACAGCGCTCAACTATACGGAATCAGACCTACCCATCCCCCGTTATCTTGTATCCAGCTGTTCAGAGGTCCATTTAAATACTCCGTCATCCACTCCGCGATGTTGTCCACCTGCGGCGTCATCTCCTCCTTGGCCACGCACTCCACGCACACCGTGCCCCCGAACTCGAAGAAAGCGATAATCCGGCCCCAGTTCACCCCGTCCCGGAACAGTTCGTCTATCACCTCGGCGAACCTCCTCTGCGCCGTGGTGGAGGTGAGATACAGCTGCCGCGACATCTCCGTGAAGTCCGGCTGGTACAGTCTCTCAAGTTCGTCCCCAGCCTCCCGCAGGACTCTGTGGATGGCGGCGTGCGGGTCGGACTGTGGCAGACGCTTGCAGTGATGCGGGATGCTGTCGCTGTCGGGCCCGGTGCTGCTGGCCTCACGGCACCGGCGCACCAAAGTCGGCGGAGGGGAAACTATCGACCCATTATTAGCAGCATCTTCATCCCGGACGTCGTCAAGCCCCCACACGTAGCCCTGCTTGGAGAGTTTATGGCTGATATACTTTTCCACAATGGTGCGATTATACTCGTTCGCCATCCCGGCTTGATTTGGCACTTTGTACAGACAGATGTTGCCCTAAATAAAATGCATTATGACCGAATTTGTGCGCTGTACAATGCACAGCACAGGCTCATCCAAAACTCGATTATATTCAGATATGAGCAATGCAGCGAGTAATCCCACATATGGAGGAAATGCTTCGTGAGTTGATCAAAAAACTGCACCAAAAAACGTTTAAAAAGTCCAAAATTACTGTGTCTCTGTGTGAGCAGCAGTCTTCGTTTCCCGAATCCTTGGAGGGACGTTGGCGACCTTCTGTTTGCATAGAAATCCAATATGCGGAAGAGGTTGGAGTAGTGTTGATCTATTCCTGTGCACATCACCCATACGTGAATGCGTGGCGAATAAAAACATGAATGAAGGCCAAAGTTGTACGCCTTCAAACGCCGCCAACTATTTTAGCAGCGTTTACGCACAACCAGGCGCAGGACTGTGAGCCAGACAAGGTCGGACTGAGTCCTCTCTTCCACGATTGCTCCTCATATCCTCCTCAGCAGCTCCCTCCTCGCCGCCAGTTGGCCGCACGCACTCTGCTGGTGAGGTATTTTCCTGACGTCAGCCACGGAAAGTAATTCCTTTGGCTGCGCTCGGAGACTCCAAGTACATACGAAGAACTGCACTAAAAAGCCGTAATAGCCCGTATTCTCGTGATTGCATGTTTAAAGCATCAGTTGTATGAGTGATACCCACACAACTTCAACCATGCTTGCAAGAGACGTGCAATGAGAGCTCTTAAAGAATCCTGGTTAATTCATGAGGAGCACAGGAGCGTCCCATTCTGTTCAGTGATCGCTTTGATGTGGTACAGCCACCCCCTTGTGGATGGAGATCCAACCTTGCAGTGCAAAATTGATATACCTGTATACAATCTCTTCGCATTCTTTGACTCCTATCTACGCTCCTTTATCTATTCTCCGTGTCTTCTTTACTCCCTGATGAGACAAAGTGTCTAAAAAAATCATATTTGAGAGACATGCTGCTCTGGAAAGTTTCCTCATGGAAGATTAAAATCTCATCTCTTCAAACAGAATTCCTAATTCCCACAACCCTCCTGCTGCTGTGTGAAGTATCATATACTGGGAAGAAAATGGCTGTCACAGAACATGCATGACATCTTTAAATCACAAACATCCATCATTTAGAGCCAGACATATATATTGGTTGGTCAATACCATCACCTCAAGATTGGCAGCTACATATAGAACATAATACAGACTGTTTTTATAGATAGTATTTAATGTATCTTTATCATTTTTTCTTAATTTATGTTCTAATTCTGTTTAAAAAATACAAGGGAAAGTTTACTGTTTTAAGTACCTTAATGTCAGTTTGGATTTTACATGTGAGGGATAATGTACAGTGGGCAGGTCATTATTGTGAGATAATCCCCAAAACGGTGTTGCAGGACCTCGACGTGAAGTGCACATGGTTACTTATAAAAAAAGCATGCAATATTAATTTAAAGAGCGATGATTTATAGATTTAAAAAACATTTCATTATTGCTCCTCTAGAGTCTATGATCTGAACTACATCATTAACAGGTCTGTTCTTCATAGCAATGGTCTGTTATACAGGAATAACTACTATAAACACACATAACTGAAGGACTGACACTAGGAATCAGATTTTGTTTTTCTTCACAGGTATTTATTTAGTTTATCATGTAAGAAAATAAGACAAAGAAACGTTCCACTTCTCACATTTTCTTTCAATGGCACACAAGGTGAAGGTGTTAAGTTTTTTGGCAGAAAATAAAAGTAAAAAAGCAAGAAAGAAGAATGAAACCAAAGAGTGCAGTATGACTTTCATGTTCAAAAACTCATTAAGTATCTGATGATGACACCATTAAATAGGGGAAACTAGCGTGACTGTTACAGAACTTACATCTTGACTGTATGCTCAGACATACTGTAAGCATAGGCTTCATTTGCATAGCTTAAAGGTCGAAACAAAATGCAACAAAACTGCTTTTATATGGGCTACATGTTCTATCAACTAGGTGTTGCTACCTCAAGGTAAAAGAAGAACTTTTTGATGGCAATAAATGTACAATTATGAAAAGCTCTTGAGTGCAGGACAGTATGCCTTTAACCAATATCAAATGAGAACATCATCCAACATGAGTCATCCATTCTCACTTTCATATCTTGGATTTCAGTAAGGCTTCTTTTTGTCATACAAAGACTGGAAATTGACAAAATACACAAAAAACAGCTGGCATTTTTACACTGAAAAGTATTAAAGATTAAGTAATAAATGAACTGGTAAACAACATGTGGGTTAAGCCACATTGTTCTGTGGACAGGTCCATTCTTATAGCATTAGCTTCATCAGTAGTCACGTCTTAAGGCTTTTAGAATGGGTCCCCACACTGCTCCACAACTGTAGCAAACTATCTCTAAGATCAACAGAGCAGCAACATTGAAAATAAATCTCAAATAAATGCATTGCATCTACAGAAAATTGTCTTAACACATTTTGGCATTCAAATATTGGTGTATTTAAAAAATAATATTCTCGTGTTCTGATTTGTATGCTTTGTATTAAAGTACATTCTCCCCGTTTGTGATGGACCAAAGGAAGACTTGCAAGAGTCAACACTGTAATTTTTCCCCCTCTATATGCAAAACATATAGAATAAAAATATGGTAAATACAAGAGATTTAAAGGCTTAACAGAAAAAAAGGAGGGAATCGATATTAAGGGAGCTACAAAGTCCCAACTGTGCATGACAGCGTGACACTATTTTGGCCTTTATGTAAAACAAATCTCTAGCGCTCTCACTAGACCTACAGGAACATGACTTGAACCAGCAAGTCTTGCCCTGCCCTGACTTAGACCACCCCGACAGATTATGGATCCCATGTGGATCTTGACTGGGGTGGCTTAGTATGTGCACTGACACATAGAACTGCATGTAAAAATGATTCTCTTCCTTTCACACAATCAATGACAAAAACATGTATTCAACTCAATCAAATTCACAGGTGAGAAGTGAAATTACCTGTGCTTGTCTTTTCTTTAACCACGTTTTAACTTAAAAGGGATATAGTTTGGATTATTTGAAGAGTGGTTGTATGAAGTACTTATACATACTCACTGTATTTAAGGCATCATATGCAACATTTTCCTAGAAGGAAAAACAATGTTATGTCAGAAATATAATTCATTTCAATCATCATATATGAACCACTACAAGTGTGTGTTGGTGGCTATATCTGCAGAACCCTTGCTCTCTGCTTGTATTTATCATTATTTTGCCATTCTTGAAATCTTCTACCAATTCAAACATTGATATTTGGGAATGAGACACAACAATAAACTCTTTCTGGAGCTTTCACGTACAGCTTGGACAAATCCTACTGAGCCTACCTTAAACAAGAGTGGAAGGCAGTCAACATCCCCCCACTTTGGAGAAGCAGAGAGGAGAACCAGCACAGAAGTTAAGCAATTAACTGTTGTGAATATGGTCAGCAGCAAAATAACACACAACACAATAACATACACAAACAAACACATCGAGGCAGTGATAGACCAGCAATTCCTGTGTTCTGCAAGGTAAAATTACTGTTTATCCTGAAGAACTTCGGTGGCTTTGGAGAGGACTATTTTTGCAGAACTGCTGTTTTCAGTCGGAAAAGGCTGTCTGAGACCAAAGTGTTGAAAATATTTTACATATAGCGTACATTTAAACTGGTTTTAATTTGTTTGTGTGGGCCTTTTTTAAGTGGCTAAGATACGCTTTGCAGCTGACCTTGTCCACAGCAGTACTTTATTTAGCTTCCACACTGGTACTCCTGTCTGCTTCTGCAAAGTGGGGGTGTGTTGACCGCCATCTACTATAGGTAATTCATTGACTATTGATAAGTACCTCATAGAATCTCACTTCAAATCATCCAAACTATCCCTTTAATGGCTTCAAACCATAAAACCTACTTTCCTTTCTGGATGAAATGAGATGGGATGATGAGAAAATAATTTGGTGCGTTTTTTTCCCGAGACAATAACATCTAATGGCTTTTCTCTCCCCAGGGGTTGGCTCAGTCACAGCAAACACAGACACACACACATTCATTGCACACAGCTCACCCAAAAAATCTTTACCCCAACACTGTGTCTAACATTTTTGAATATTATTATTATCTGGAAATTATATTTTTGCATTAGTAAAATTGAACAAACAATCAAAAACATCACATATGCGCTCTCGCTCTCTCTCTCTCAGTAGTGCTGTATCACATCTTGGCTTGGTTCACATGCAGAGCACAAAAACATCCCACAGCATAAACAAAACACTGAGGGTCACAACTGGTTTCAAACACAGAGCTTATTCAGTCAAACAGGAAGGTGCTTCGCCCGCAAAGACTTGTGGTATGAAAAGGTGGAGAGGGAGGGGCTTATTTAGTGAAAACTAAAATTCTTACAAGATGGATCTAGTTTTGAGAAACATGACACAATATGACAAAAGCTGAGTTACCATTCTGGTTTTCACTACAGCCCCTGGTGGGAAGGAACTTCGAGCCATATATAGCACAACCGGTCAGACAGGCTATCTGTTGCTTTTGCACGGTGCGAATGGAGGCCTGATATCTGTAGTGTCAGTGGTTTAACAAAGCCTACCTACTTTAAAACCAGGCTGTGGGATGTTTAGTCTGCCCTCATTCCCTTAAAGTAAGGCTGCTCCTGCAAAAAGAAGCAGGTGGACACATTAACTGAAAAGTCATTGGAATGCTCTGAGAGGAGAAAATCAAAACAACTGTGATGTCTATGGAGGTGTTACATCACTGGACAAGCAAAGAGTAAACATCTGCCTCTTTCTTTCATCCCATCTGTTAAGTCGATATCAGAAATGCACTCAAAGCTTGGCCTTTTCCCCCACCTACGGTTGTGCACTAGTACAGCTGGAGGAGGGGAGGGGATGGGGAGGGTGTGGAGGAGGAGGAGGGGCGTTGGGCTGTGAAGAGGGTAAGGCGGCTGTTACTCCCTCTTGTCGGCTGCTTTTGACTGCTCCCTCTGAATCATGCAGCGGCGCACAATGCTGTCAAAACTGCCCAGGTAGAAGAGAGCGATGGTACGAAACAACCCCATGGTAACAATCTGCACAAAAGACAGACTGATTGGAATTTGTAAATTGCACAACACTACTTTGGCCAATGTAGCAATATCATGTACACAGTTTTACCTGCTGGAGACCCTCTGTGATGGAGGTGACAGGTGACATTCCACAGGTGAGAGCTGACAGCATGTAACCATCAGGTCCCACAGAGCTGTTGAAGTTCCCTTGCTACATGAGCAAAGGAAATAAAGGACAGGTAGATTTAAAACAGATTATCCATCTTCCTCCAGAATCATTTACTTAATGTTTAAACATGGACTGGAAGCATGGCGAGTCACTGTTGAGGAATGGGTACCAGAATCTGGTATTAAATAGACCCTGGAGTAAATATATTAAAGACTGTAGTATTAATTAGCGCCATCATTTTCAGTTCTTTTACTTGATTTGACGACAACTACGTTCAGTGCTGTATGTGCAATAAAACCATTGTTGGTAAAAAAAAAAAAGCACAGCATATTAGTTTGTCTGAAAGCTAATTACTAGAAACTAAAAAGAAAGATGTCTGTATGTAGTCTGTTTAACTTTGTTTTCCATGTATCTTAAAATGTGGCAAATTCTTGTAAATTTAGCTGCTGGGTAAGACAAACCAGCCCCCAATTCCTCTACCAGTGGTACCTGCAGACAGTAAATCACATCAGAGGAGGATAGAGGACAGGATGAGTAACTAATACTGACTAATGCCTGTGCTCTTCATTCTTTCTAAATTTCACTCAGTATTTTGATGTCAGGAGTATGATTATTTTATTGACATTTTGAGTGTTTTTCCAGTAAGATATTATTGAATTTATATAGTGACTGTTGTAGGCATTACTGTTGCAGCTCAAGAAACAACACTTATTTCTATTTAAAATATCCAATTCTAACTGAGCTGAAAAGCACATCAATAAAGAACCTGTGTGTCAATAAGAGTAGTGGCTTCAATAAAATCCCAACGATAACCATGCCTATGAGGTGCCAGATGAACTGGATGTCTTACCACTGCATCCCGAACAATGATTTTGGCCACCTGGTCTGGTTGGCAAACCCCAGAGGTTTCAGAGATTAATTTGGTCTCTAGAGGCTAGTAGAGGAAAGATAAAGCATTAAATAGGAAAGTGAATGGCAAATGAAATGGTATCTATTTCATGTATTAAAGAGGTGTTTACCTTTGTCTTATTTTCCTCAGCCAGTCCTGGGGTGTCAGTGTCAGGGGGGTAGGCCACAGTCACATAGATGTTGTATGGCTTTATCTGGAGTAGAAGAACAGCAACACTTCAGTTTGTGTACAGTGGAAATATGTGCAGAAGGGTATTCAAGCGTGCAAGGCCAAAAACTCACCTCCATCTGCAGTGACTCTGCTAAGCCACGCAGAGCAAACTTGGATGGGGAGTAGGCAGTGTATCCGAACAGACCGATCTGGCCTGCTTGGGAGGAGACAAACATGATGCGGCCCATTCTTCGCTCTTTCATGGTGGTTATGACAGCCCGTGTTGGGTAAACGCTGCCCAGGTAGTTCACTTCCATCAGTTTCTGTTGGAAGTTCACACATATTATTATATGATTGTCCACAATTTAGTGCTGCAGAATTGCAACTACACATTTCATACCCAGTATACTTTTGCACATTTTCTCTAATACACTAATTGGAGCTGCAATTGCAATTTAGTATAAACTGTTAGATGGTAATTAAACACGTCTTGATTTATTCTGACAGTAACAATATCTCATGCAGAGCCAGACAACACTCAAACCTCTTTTGTTAAAAATTGCTTAAAACACATATAGAACACTTCTTTGCAGTTTAAGTACTATTCCCCTTATACCTTGGAAAGATATGGCCTTACTCCTATGAACTTGTTAAAACGTGGAATAATGTTTTATTTATGTCCATAAAACATTGCCTTTAATCAGATGAATGTGATTTACTTTACAAATAATAATCTAAAACAGTTTTTTTAAACTTCAGAGCAGCTTATTGTCTTCTGAACATAAACAAGACCACAACAGTGTCTTGGTTACACTCCTAGGTACCTACTTTAAAGCGGTCCACTTCAACGTCTTCAAACTTTCCAGAGATGGAAGTTCCAGCACAGTTCACCAACATATCAACAGGCCCCAGCTTCTCTTGAGCCTGCAGGACAGGAAAAAGACACTTCAACACTTCATCACTGAATTATTCAAGGATTTCTGAGATGTTCCACTGTTGCTACGAGGGTAACATTACCTGTTTTATCACACTTTCCACCTGGCTATAATCACTGGAAACATCCACTGATATGCAGAGCACCACCTGTGTAAGGACAATGAACATGATCAGACTGGTCATTTCCTACATGAACACATATACAGTCATAACGGGTGCTTTAAAACAGTATCTGAAAGTAACATCTTTCATTGCATACATACTAAACCCATACCTGCTTATCATTGATGGCAAATTTCTCCACCTCTTTTTTAGCTTGCAGCAATTTAGCCTGAGGGCGAAAGTGCATGTTTAATCAGTTACAAAATCTTGTGTACACTTATGCATGTGATCAGGTTTCATTTTTTCTCCACTGTATAAAAACATGTCAAATCTTCAGAAGACGAGTGCTCACATGCAGGCAAACTGTATAACAAAATAAAGCAAAATTTCCACTTGAATGGAACAAATTCACCTTTAGAATGTTTCACTGTGTTTTACATCAAACAAGTTGACTATAACAACAAACAGGTCGCGACTAGGCGAGACACAAAGAAAAGAATGTTTGCTTGATTGCGATTTTGTGCTGACCTCATCCCGTGCCACCAAAGTGATGAATGCTCCTTGCCTGTAGCACTCCATTGCAATGCATTTTCCAATCCCACTTGAGCCTCCTGTCACCTGATAATTCAAAGGGTAAGAATATCGTTAATCCAACATGGGTTTAGCTGATCTGCAACTCATAGGCTGTGACACAGGTAAACTTGAAATGTAGTTAGGTTTCCAAAATGATATGCAACCTAACAAAGTTAGATGTGCAATTCAGTTCTCCCATGTTGCTACCACATCTGCATAATGAAATGACTCAAACTACACTCAGTTGAATGTTTATTAGGAACACCTAGCTAAAACTAACAAAGTCTAATATAACAGGCAGACAGTAGAAAAGCCTTGAAAAGTCAGTGTGTAGCACTGTTGAGATGTATTGTGTTATATTGAAGGAGGATCTAATATTTAGCTTTCTGACATAACCATAAAGTTGACCAGTAGCTTAGTTCAATTAGAATCTTTCTATAACTCTATAGACTCTATAGTAAGTTCTGATATTGTTTTTTCAATATATGTTAAGGACTATACAAGAATTGTAGAGGACAGTCATGCAATTACAGTATAATACAAATTATTATGTTATCAAAATGTGTAAATGTGAAAATATGAGGGATTTGTACACCCACACGGGTTGGTACTATGGGTTGAAATCATTTATAATTCAAACTATGCAAGGCTTGCTATTTGTCCATTTGCTACAATTAATATGATATTTGGGCATAAGAATGATCATATTAGATATGTTAGAAATAGATTAGTTTGAATTATGCAAGTAAAAAATATGAGAAATGTCAAAATGATATCTCGTGTAAGCTTTTATGTCTGACCAAAATCTTTTGAATACAGTGCACCTGTTCTAATGTTTCATCTGTCAAATTACAAGAAACAATGGTCTACTTAAAACCTTTTGGAGGACATAGGCCATTTAAAACATTTAGAGTGTGCCTTTATCCATGATAGACAATGTTTTAATGATCAGGAACTTGTGTACACTCCTCAATCTTGAGTGTTGACTAGTTTTAACTATACCTAATTAGCTACTTAACGTTAACTCATTATATGGATGTGTCTCTTCTCACAACTGACGGCTGACTGTCGTAATAAATTCAGAACTCAGAAAAAATATTACTGTCAAAAGGTTATGACTGGTAATTAGACTACCTGCAAAATTAACGCTAATAGGCCTATCGTTATAATGCGTAACTTTGTAACGCAAACCGAGCTAGCTATCTCAGACAGAACATAAAGCTAGCTAGAAAGCTACGGCCATGAGAGTGAACATTAGCTACCGTTACCAGACTTACTAGCAAAGTGGTTAACGTTAGCGCGCTGGTGCACTTACCACGACGTGGGCCCCGTTCAGTTTCAAAGGTTTGGGACTGATAAGAGGCGATATCATGTATAACAGCAACACAAAAGCAACAATGAAGGCGGCAACTACAAGGAGCATTATGAATGGCAGAAGGAGCCACCAGGAATTGATGAAAAGCCACTCCGTGATCGTTGAGCTCAACCCTTCTTCAGAGGACATGGGTAAAATCAGGCAATCGTTAGCTTGTTTGCTAACTAGCAGGCCAGATTTTGGGGTCCAATAACGGCGCTACGAGGCAGGCGGCGGCCCTGAAAGGGGGGTGGCGAAACGCACACCACGGAGGAGGAGTTGTTCCAACTTTCGTCAGTCAATCAAAGGTGTGTCACGGCCAGGTTTAAGTAACGCAATGGACTTTGGCTGCCCGTGACAAAGCGCAGTCTGCATAAACCAAAACAAATCGAACTGTGCACTGTCAACGGACGCCCAACGGCTGTGACTGGTACTTGTAGTTCTCAAGCCGAAAGAGTTTCTCTGGAATCCCAACGCTTCTTGGGTGTGCATAAACAACAAGTCCCACAATGCAACGCTCCGCTTCCTCGTTCGTCGTATCCGGCTTCAGTTAGCTACACGCCTTTGGACGACGTGCTTCACTCCAAGCCCCCAGGACACACAAAAAGGTGACATTCTCAAAAATTATTAAGATGGTGGGATAAAAGCAGCAGATTTTGAAATCATGAATGGAAATAAAATGGCGTCCATCTTTCCTAAGAAATGGTAAAGAGGCGTGGATCTCATTACCTTCACCTGTATCCCAATACATTTGTAGGTATTGAGTTTGTTAAACTGTGACGTTAAAATATTCAAACTACCTGTCAAACTCTCTCAAAGTGGTGCATAAAAACTTTTTTTTTCATGTTAAATGAAAAGGAAATATATTTGTGGAGGACTACTTGAAAAAACAAATATTGTCAATTGTGCATCTAAAGAATGGAAATTGTCATATGACATAGGGTAGGTAAGGTAACGCAAACAGTCTTCATAACAAAAAAACAACCTTGATAACATGTCAATACTTAAATTACAAAATATTAATATAAACCGTTAATGTCTTTCTCAAAAAGTACAATAATACATTTCTGTGGCAGTATTTTTTTAAATTCAATGTACCCTGGCTTAGGAAGGACACAGCATCTGTATGACTATGGAAAACTGAAGCACACTTTGAAAATTCCCCATTCCTCCTAATTATAAAGAAATGCTTTATAAAAGGGTAAACAACATTTATCCTTCAAATGAATTAATCAGAACAAGATTTAAATTTGCTGTCAACAATTTTAACCTGCGCAACACAAATGTAGAACAACTCAACACTATTCTCCCTTAATAAAACCATGCCTCATGCCAATACCAACCCTGGTAGCAACTAAGTATAGTTCTAGGTAAACACTAGCTATTTTAAGTGGTATTCTTTATTTAAGAACCTTCATCTCTAAAATCGATATCTTTGCCAATGACTTGTGAATTTGTTACACAAAATTAAACAGCTTTTCTTGACTTAGCTATAACTTTTATTTACATTATGGAAAAAGAAAAACAGAAAATGTGACCTCTTCATACAGAAAAGGCTCAAGAGTTGACTCTATGTATAGACATTTACAGTAAAATAAGAGATGTTCCCCATCAAAACTCAAAAGAGACACTTTTTCACACCTTAGGAGCAAAAGAGTACAGTTGTATACAATCTCTAAAAGAACTTACATGAAATGTGCAAGTATTATACCTTTCTTAGTTGTAGTGACAAAGCACTGGATATATGCAATATGACCAATTTAGAAATAAACCAATAAAAAAAGAATCTTGCAGTTTTTCTAGAAGGCACATGGTGCACTCTGCCACTTGTGGCTAGATACAGGTCATGCTTGGAGGTGCATTCCTATGTAGTAAAGAATATCAGAAGATAATCTTTCCACCTGAGCCATCAGTGTTCAACTTCAACACCTCAGTCTTGTTTCATCAAAAATTCGCAATGCGACTTCATTCTAGTATAAGGCTTAGTATTTTTTGCAGTTTGTATTAAGAATAATCAGCAAAGCCTGTGGATAGCAATGGAAAATATGTACAGTACAATTCAAGAAACAAACAAACAAACCATGAGCTGAGTGACAAAGCAATTCAAAACTACTGAGTCCTTAAAAAAATGTAAAATAATGCTGGTCCGGCACCAATGGTGTTCCACATTAATAGTTGTGTTTAATTCAAATGACAAATGAGTAAAGAGATACAATTGATCCTTCCTTAGTCTGACCCATCTTCACTTGGTTGTCCAGTGACTTTAGTTGTGACCCATGTTGTGTTTACAGGAAAAGGACAGAGGTGACCACGGTATCAAGTTTGCTCAACTGTTATTGGAGCACAGAGCAAAAAGGGGCATGCCTTATGAAGGGTCAATTGTCATTTGTTAACAAACTGGATAAACAATCTAAAATTTCCACAGGGCCTGATGCAGTTCTCCTCCTGAGTATCTCTGTCTCAAATCTCTAACCATCCACCATCTTGAGACAGCTGACATATTTCACCACAACCAATCACATGAACTCATGCACTGCTTTACTCCCCCAGCCCAAGACTTATACATTCCACAAAGTACAGTATACACTATAAAATGCTTGTTTTTTCTTAATAAAAAATAGATGGAAGGGGTCATCTAGTAAGATGTGTTCTGACTGGAAATTAAGAACACATGGCCTAGTGCTGTCTTTAAATAAATCATCTTGATTTCAAAAGCCTTCAATATTTATTGTGTATTACTGTTCATTAATACCCTTACTCCTTAGTGCATAAGTCAAAGAACCCTCTAAATTCCCTGTCATATTGATTCTATTATCAGGTCAGCTGCAGATGTCTTTAATCTTCTTTGGACACTGGTGAATAGAGTAAAACAAAGTCTTCCACCATTTGTGTAGTTATCAGATTGGCAAAACTGTCATAATCTGACAAACCACAAGGCCTGATGAATGATTATGAGGAGACAGAGAGAGATAAACGGGACAAGGACAGTAAAGAGAAACAATCACAAATCCGTTTGCTTTGGTTTGGGTTGGCTCAATCATCCCACCTAGCCTTCCTGTCCGAAGTCCTCTGTGAATTTTTTCAGTTTTTCCAGATCTTGTTCATTGACTGTTGGCTTTGTGCTGGCCAGGGACCTCACCATGTCAGACTGAGAAGACAAAAAAACACAATGTTAGGGTGGCATGATATTATAGTGAGGGCTCTAATAGGTTTCTTAATACAATCTACTATTTTTTATATCCTCACCATGCATACAACAGGCTCCATTAGCTTCTCCCCAGGGACATCCATCCATGTCATTTCAATTGCGTTGGGATCGCCAGGTGAGCAGGGAGTCAAGAGGTCATCTACAATAGTGTTGGGGTCAGATCTCGATGGACCTCGTACCTTATTTAAATAAAAATATCAGAAATGAAATAAAAATAGCAACAATTAGTCAAGTACAACAAAGTACACTGAAGCATTTAACTTGTGAGGAAGCTGGATTCGCAAAATCACACAAGAATCCATCTCGCCAGGCTTCAAGTTATCCGTTTCTGTCTGCACCAAAAGTGGTGCAAGAAGCATCCATGAAAGTTACTCATCGCTCATTTTCGCTCCCCTCCCGACTGGCTGCAGCAAGTTTGATCTGATTGGGTGAAATTAGCCTGTTTTAGAGGTGGTACACAGATGGTTCATCCAATCACCTACCAAGTGTTTTTTGGAAGTGCCTACCCTTTTCTAACAACGACTTCCCAGATGGTTCTGTGTAACAAATTAGCTGGCATGTCAGGTTACTGAAGCGTAAAACAAAGAAATATTTTAAAAGACCCGTACCCGTTTGAAGTGAGTTGCTGACTGGACCTTTCGAACAGGCTGCATTAGAGCGTCTCTGACAACGATGCTGATATCTGCTCCTGAGTATCCGTCTGTCTTCTTGCCCAGGGTGTTAAAATCACTCTCGGTGAGACTGTTGGGGGTTGAGCCCAGATGGAGCTTGAACATGAAGGCGCGGGCATGCTCCTCAGGCAGAGGGATGTAGATCCTCTTTTCAAATCTGACAGAATAATATCAGTGTACAGTTAGTACAGGTGAATGAAAACATAGTTACTAACAACTTTAACCAAAAAATAACAATTACCTTCTCCTGATGGCTGAGTCTAGGGTCCAAGGGATGTTTGTTGCCCCAAGTACCAGCACTCCCTCGTTGTTACTTCCCACTCCTGCAAAACAAAAAAGTCAGGGTAAATACAAACCTAAAGACTTAACATCTAAACAATCTAGACAGCTTTCACTGACAGCTAATGATTCCTCCAGCTTTGTTACAAGCTTTGTTACTGCTGCCTCACACAAGATGAGATTAGGGGTGGGGGGCCTGGTCTGGATAATGTATTAAGTGTAGCTTAATATATTATCCGTACAATGGAGTAATAGCTCACTTGAACAGCAGTAAAGTTTAACTGTTTATTTTACCTGAAACAGTTGAAGAAAGTGGATATAATTTCATTTTACATTTAAGGTCACTCCTGTCTGCGTGTTTTCATCTAAAAATAGCATGTTGCACTTCTGGCCACACCTCAATCAGTGATGTCACAGCAGGTGTTTTTCCTTCATCTGTCAAAGAACATTATCTGCTCCGACACGTGTTTATGGGTGTGACCAGATTTGTCATGCTGCAGAGTTTGATTCTCTTTAGTGCTGAAGCAGACAAGCTGAAGGTCTTGGCAGCCAACAACCTAAATATTTTAAGGTTGTCTGTAAGTACCTTCTAGTCACCCAACCACTGCAGCTATACTTTTCTCCCGTGCACAACTTGAGTTTCTATGGTAATGCATTTGTCTATACCCATGCCATGTAACTGTAATGATTGCAGTGAAAAATTGCAATACAGGAAGAGACTGAAACTGAAAGGGTTGCTTCACTTAGTGCATCAAAATCCATTTTCTACTTGAGCCGTCATTTCAATCCCACAGGCTGTTACTCATTCAGGATATTAAATATTGCTGAATAAACTTCACTGATATCTCAGACTTTGAAACAATTTAATTTAACAGTACAAGTGGGGACCATTTTAATTTTCACAGAATTTAGTTTTTACAAACAATTACTTCAGCTCATCAGACTTACCCTGCATCTGAACCAGGAACTCTGTCTTAATACGGCGAGCAGCCTCACTCTCATTCTCACTTCTGGAGCCACACAGGGAGTCGATCTCATCAATGAAGATTATAGAAGGCTTGTTCTCCCTTGCAAGGCTAAAAAGATTCTTCACCAACCTGAGAAGCAAATGGGATTTTTGAGAAATGTAATATCTGCATGCTGTTGGCTGCAGATGCTGTTGGCTGCAGTATATTTTTATGTTTAACCTATGCTTTTGTGGATATCTGTTAATATGACCTACTTTTCACTCTCTCCCAGCCACTTGGAGACCAGGTCAGATGAGGAGATGGAGAAGAAGGTTGAGTTGTTTGCCTCTGTGGCGACAGCTTTAGCCAGATAGGACTTTCCTGTACCTGGAGGTCCAAAGAGCAAGATCCCTCTCCATGGTGTTCTCTTTCCTGTCAGTCAAGCAAAATGGTAATTTAGTCTATATTTATGTCACCAAAAATCATCAACTGTAATCTGACACAAGAGCTTCAAGGACATAGATCTTTGCTTCTACCGTTTAAGAGTAAAGAAATTATGTAGCCTCCCTATTAAATAAAATTAAATACCCGTGAAAAGGTGGGGGAATTTGATTGGAAGAATAACAGCTTCTTTCAGCGCCTCCTTGGCTCCCTCTAAACCAGCAACATCATTCCATTTGATGTTTGGTTTCTCCATAACAATTGCACCTGGAAAAACAACACTACATTACTGAGGAATCTAAATAATATTGTAATTATAACAGGCTGCACATAATGACCTCCACAAACATCATGACAACACTTAAGATTAAATAAATACAAAGCCTGCCAAGGACCTGATAGCCCCTAAAAGGAATATTACAAACCTGACAGCTGATTTTGGAACTTCTTTTTCTCTGGATCATCACCTTCATCGCTGTCATTCCTGGAAGCACACACTTATAATGATTAAAAAATAGAATTCTGTCAATATATCAATTGAAAATAATCTCTATTATATTTTTCTCTATATTAAAAGAAACATGAATAGCATTTCCCATCTACATCTGAATGACATCAAATGCACACATAGACCCAGCTGCCCAACCCATAAACACACCCTTTGTCGTCAGACTCTTTGACAGGCTTGGCAGGGGGAGCTTTCTCTTTCCTCTTTAGATAGTCTTTCAACTTCTCTGCTCTGTCCAAGTATTCGGTACATTTTGCCCGGATGCTCTCTTTGGCTTTTTCACCCGTGGCTTCGTCTGAAAGAAATGAGCACAAAAAGGTACACAAAAATTATTTTAGGTTGGAGTATTTGTTCCCAAAATGACACCACCCTTCTATTAGTATCTCAGCATTAGTGCACTCTGATTGCTATATGAACAATGATAAAAAAAAAAATCACAACCAACTATTAAAATTCCTGCCACTGCTATGATAGTGTACAAAATATTACTTTGAGAGACATGAAACCACACCAAGCTACAGCCATGTCAAGAATAATTATTATCAGATTGTAGTTCCTGTTGTGACAAATAGCTGTGTTATCAGACTGAGTGAACACTTTACACTAAATGACAATTTTGTTTGTGCCTTACATTTTACCACATGGAGGAAGTACTGAACAGCAGCTTGGTACAGACGCAGAGCCTCATCGTAGTTCTGAGCTTTATCCTCCTGAGCTGCCTTGCTGGCAAGATCAATGGCTTTCTAAAATAACAGGGACACAGATCAATGTTATACTTACACAACAGTGAAGAACACAGACAACTACTTAGGGCTGAGCAATACATCAATATGTATTAGTACTGCCACATGACAGTATGTATTGGCTTAGATTTTGGATATCGTTGTATTGTGATATGGCATCAGTGTTGTCTTTTTCTGGTTTTAAAGACTGCATTGCAGTTAGTGTTATAATTTTCTGGACTTAACACACAGTTCTAGCTGCCCTTACCCACATAGTCATTATATGCACATTGCTGATGATTACTTATCATAAATATTATTGTGTTAATATTTTGTAAAAGTGCCAATAGTCATCCCAGCAATATTGTCACCAGGTATGTTATGACACCAGAAGGTACAATAATTCCACAATCAGATATTTATCTCAATAACAAACAAAAAAAGATAACTAAAAAAGTCCTTTATTAAATAATTTACTTTCAGCTTAACAATGCTGCTCCTCTCCTTCTTCAGTGAAATAAAAGTTGCAAGCTATGTCATTTGCATATGCAAAAAATGACATGAATTGTCTTTGGCGATGAATGTTTGAATTATGTATGTACAACTGCAAAATAAAAAAAACAGTGCAGCAGTCAATAGCAATCTATTTATAGAATAAAATGAAATTTAAAAAACAAAAAAATATATTGCGATAGATATGGTCAAAGCCTGGTATGGTATTGAGACATTTTTATGTTTTTATTACAATATTCAATGTATTGTTACATCCCTAACTGTCAAAATATTGATGTCTGTATATTTGGTCAAAAATGTTGTGATATTTGATTTTGTCCTACAACTAGGAGATTAATAACAAAGTATTTAACTTATAAAAACGTCACTTCAAACATCAGCCACTAAACGCAAAAGTCCAAACAAAATGACAAATGTCAGCAAAGAAAGTTATGAAATTGACTGAATATAGATATTTAAGTGCCTCTGTCTTCCAACCTTCCTATAGACCGTATACTTACTGTAGTTTATTATATTCACAGATCAGACTTAACACCACACCTGTCTGTTTGTCTGACATCACATATTCCGAGGTAGGTGTGCTTGAGTCTGAATTTGAATGCACATTCTTTCACTTCCTTTTTTGTCACTGTGGCTACAAAATGTAACTATAACATAAGTACTTATCACACAATTTGTACAGAATATATCGAAAACAGTTTTGCTTTCTCTTTGAAGTGAATAACTTTTTAAAGGCCAAAATAAAACCCGTTAGCTAGCTAGCGACGTTAATCTCATAAGCTGCCTTTTTTGTAAATACAAACTCACGGTAATGTAACTGCATTGGCCACATCTGCATGTATCTTTCCAACGGATAACATCTGTCTTTATGTAACATGAAAAATCTAGACAACAACGTCATCTTTTGGTATCCTTTTTGTTGTTGAAAAGTTAACTGGCGGATTCATGCCCAGGTTAGCTACATTAGCTAACTATGCTAATTAGCAGCTAATGTCTCAAACGCTGCGCTGTTTTACACAGTTGGAAGTATTTACACCGAACACAACTCAACAAAATTAAGATAGACCTGTCTATTGTCAACAGCTGGTGCACTTTTTAAGTCAAATCCTTAACGTGAAAAACTTTCTCAGCTTATTTAGTTAGTTACCCGTTTTAGCCAGCTCTGGGATTGCTCCTCAACTTACCTGTAAATTATTGTTAGCCATAACGGCCGATCACTTGTCCAGTAATTGAAACGAGTGTAACACCACCGTGAGTAAACAACGTTTAAACACACTACTTCAGAAATCAACCTGTTAAGTTGACTTTTAACTCGACAGTCGAGGTTTTCTGAGACTTGTTTTCGTTTGTTAGATCGCTCCCAAGAAGATCGAGGAGGGAACTTCCGCATTAAAAGTCGATACTGGCGTGAACGGAATGTTATGACGTCAAGACGTAGCCTCGTTCAGAGTACTGTGCCTTAGTGCATTTTTATAGATTGATTCAGTGTTAAAATTATAAACTGAATGTTGGGACCAGACTGACATATCTTTTGTGTTAAATGTAGTACCATTGTCTTACTACATTATTTTTTCTTTTCCAGTTTGCTGTTCTTGGTGTTTATTAGGTGATTTCTGATTAGGTGTTAACTCATAAACCATAGGGGAGACTGGGAACAATTGTAACATTTTTTGCATTTTCCTTCATGGCTCACAGACTACTAGTAAGAAATATAGCTGCAATAATTAATACTACTGATATATTTTCACTAATAAGCTCAAGTCTATAATATTAAATTTAAGAAGTCACAGTAGGACAATTGTAACAATGAAAAAAGTCATATCAAACACTGTATCTCAAATTAATGCATAAAAGTAATTACTGCTTTAGTAGCTGATAATGTTACTTGAGTTTTTTTAAATTATTATTTTAGATGTCAGATATTGTATACAGTCAAACCAAAAGTATATTTATATTTCTGCATTACAACTATTGTAGTGGTAATAATAGTGGTCATTTGAATTGAGCTAAAAGTAATTTTACATTTAGATTTAGTAAAATATGCTCTTTTTTTTAAAACAGAAAAGTATCTCAATAAAGACAAAGAAGGTGCTTACACTCAACTGCCCCCAATCTTGCAGCCATGATAAAATCTTGTATGCTAGATAGCAACACCTATATCAGCAAAGTTTATTCATGTTTGTTCAATTGTTAACCAATAACCTAGAGATAAAATTAAAAAAGTAAGTTTCAACATCACATTTTTGTTGACAAATTCTGCCCTGATGAAATGATCCTGCTCCTGTGCAGAGATAGAGAGAGAATTCCTACTAAGCATGTGCAAACTATTGTCATCACTCTAGCTTGTTGCTGATTGACCCTTTGCTAAGCCCCTCTTCCAAACAGCAACTGTCCAATGATAGATTTGCATCTGTAACTAGGGCACCACAGGCCTGTCAAGTTTTGTATTTCAATACACTGAAACGGTGTGCTTAGGACTTTTAGATAAACGATACTTGATGTGTCATGAATTTGAACAGTGTCTCTTTTTATATTTTTTCAAAAATGTAACACACTAGAGCATTTGTGTGAAGTATGGATTAAACTTTCTCAAACATAAGCTGCAAACATTAGCATGTCCAGATAACTACCACTAGCTTACTGCCAAACCTGTGTTAAATAATACTGCATTTGCCAAACCCATGGCTTATTCCCAGGGATTACACTGGGATTTGTTATGAAGAAGGTTTGATGGGATGTAAGATAGCTTTAGGCTCAGTCTTTTAACATTAATGTTGTGTACATGTTAAGTAACTTTACATATTTCAAACCCTTATACAGGATTTTCATTTTAAAACATGTCAGATGGAAACACTGAAAAGTCACCTGGAGACAGAGTTCTCAGCTGACTGAAGAAGTTTTAACATTAGCATTACCACATTAAACATTAAAATAGCCAGCTACGTTTATGAAATCTCCTAGTGATAGTCATCATTTTAGGCGACAAAGTCAGTCATCGGTCATCAGTTAATATGAGAAGCCAGCTTTTGTTTATTTCTCTGTGAAATCGAAGACCTTGTGGTTCAAGAGTTACTCCCTATTTCAATGTAAAATCAGCCACTGTTATTACTGCAAACAGCATATGTGCAGCGTGAGAACGGAAAGCTTGACAGACGTAGCAACAGTAAATAAGGAAGGTGTTGCTTAGCAAAGGGTCAGTTGGAGGAATTGAGTCTTTTATGCTTGCCCCATTACAACTGCCCCCGTTCTGTCCTCCCCTACCTCTTTATTTACGGTGCATAGGTTTACTGAAATAAAACACTATGAACGAACTGTTGACCTTGTCCTTCTGATGCATTTTAACATGAATTATCTATCTTCTATCCATGAACTTTTAACCCTGTCGCTCTAACATGAGATGTTTTAACATGAATTATCTATAATCTCTCAGGCGCTTGACTTAATTCTTGAATTTCTATAGCAACCTCTTTATTCTCTAGGTATCCCTGTAGTTCCTCCACTCTGTCCAGGTACTGTTTACATTTATCTCTGATCTTCTGGTTTCCATCTTTACCCTGGGGTTCACCTGTTGGGGAGGATAAAATGAATTTCATACAGTTCTGTAATATTACTGATTTTTTGTTCTGATATTTCAGAAACTATTAATTGTAACATGTTATAAGGATGGCACAGTTTAAAATTGACATATACACACAAACACAACACATTACTAGTTCAATAACAGTAATGGGCACCCATGTGCAGACCGTTACGGCCTGATATGTCTCAGTGGGTGTGGAGTTTTAGTCTGACATTAGAATCATTTTCTTTCCAGCCATGGTGACGTACATTTTAAAATGTGCAGAAAGTACTTGACCGCATGTTGGTAGGAGCGGATGGCCTCCTCATAGTTTCCATCTTTGTCTTCTTGTGAGGCCTTCTGTGCTACAGAAATAGCTTTCTGCAAGAGAGGGAAAATAATATTTCAGATATTATACTACCGTATTTTTTTTAAACAATATATGACAGAGTCTGTAGAGGAGCCTAAAACTCAGTAAATTCACATAATCTCAGTATCTCATGTACTTAAACCAAAAAATAAAATAAAATAAAATAAAATAAAATAATCAAAATAATTTCTGAAAATGCTCTGAAGCTGATGCTGAAATAGTAAATTGACTGAGTAGTTGAAAATCAACCTTTTTCACAGCTGCCATTTTGACACTAGTAGCAATGATATGAAATGTAAAGGGACTTCAGTTAGTATCATTGGCAACATCTGTGTTTACCCTACTATTTCATATCAAATCATGTGAAAAAAGGTCTGTTATTTCTAAAATTGAATGAAACTGTTAATTACACCTGAGCTTTTTGTGCCGTTAAAAGTCAATTTACTAATAGACATCAGGATTGACTTTTTATAGAATAAATGATGAATCAGTTACGTAACAAAATATTGAATTCTCGGATCAATCTCTCTTTGATGCAATGTGACAAAATGATTTTAGTGTCTGAGTTGCTGCACGTCCAGTTATTCATCTTTTCATTTTTACAGTGAATGTGTTGAAACAAAGTGACAGTAAACTGTCTACTGAGTGTCTGCAGATTCAAAGTCAGAATCAGGTTCACTGATGTCATTTGCAATGAATTTACCTTGATATATTGGTTCATAATAATAAATATAGTTCAGGAAATATATTAATAATATAATATAAATAAAGAATGAAACAATAGTTATTAAAATTATTGATATAGGAGCTTGCTACCAATCAGAGCAACTCTAACTCTTTTGACCAGTCAGAGAACTGTCGGGCTATCAGATTTTCTATCTGGGACATGAAAACGTTATGTAAATCACTCAGATCACAGATATATTATAACTGGTGACATGTCTTGCATAAAACATTTAATTAACTGTGACTGATTAATTTCATAGACTGCCACTGAATGTGTGGACTTGATGTGAATCACTATTCCTGGTCACTGATGGAGTTCAGTCAGCTCTAAGCAGAAATACTGACACACTGCATTCAAAGTAAGAACTGCTTATTCTCTTGTACTTTTAATAAAACACGGGATGTAATTTTAATTCAGCACACAGTACCTTTCGAAAGCATTTGTTTACATGAAACCCGTCAGGTTACATACAGGCAATTGTTTATTCTTATCTGAGTTATAGGCTACTTGTTTCACTCCAGCTTCCAGTTTTACAGATTATTATTCATCCTACCTGTAGATTTGTTGGCTCCATGCGGAGTCCCGTCAGAGTTTAAAACACAACAGAGTCGACCCCTGATCCCTGACGGTTTTGTTTCGTTTATCCAGGCGTATGTCACTGTACAAGCAGTTCCTGTTTGCTTATCACTCCCTCAGCAGTGACACGCGTTGAAGAAAGCAGCCTGCTCAGTCAGTCACAGGAATGGCAGCGATGCTGGGACACAGAAACCCTCCTGCCAGTGAGTCACCGCACTTAATTGTTGTCGTGCAAGTTACAAACACAACACAAGAGTCATTGTTTTAAATGACCCAAATAAAATTACATGATGATTGTTTCATTAAGAATTATTTTAGAAACAGTAGACAGCAACTGCATGCATAAATAAGACAGAAGAGAGTCGTTTTACTTGTGACACAGTCTGGAAGATCTTATTACAGGAGACCAAGTGACATGTAAAACCTGGAAATCCACTAAGATCCACTTCACTAATGACTCGTGTGATGACTGCGCGCTCCACCAGAGGTCGCCCCAAGATCATATTAAAAAACCTGTAAACTGGCTGCTGGGGCACTTCACAGGTTTGGGGCTCCTCTGATCGCGCTATAAGAAGTTATACTATACTTTCATATCACAAGTCAAAAATATAAAATAATAACATATAATAAGAATAATATATCATGATAATATGATATTATGTATTAATACAAATATAGATTGTATCTATAGAAGCTTTCTTAACCAGCCTCCCTATTTACTATATGGCTAGACAATTTTATTTCATTTCATAATCAAAATCTGACATTTCTGTTTGAATATATTTTTTTCTGTTTTGCATTTCTTGTACACAGAAAATTTTGAAGAGTTAATTTGACTCAATTTGAGTAAAATTTTACTCCCAAAAAGATAGTATTTGGTCCCAGTCCAAAAAGAGTAAAATTTACTCTCGTCAAAGAGTTAAATTTTCAGAGTTATTTCTGCTCTATCGAGAGTTCATATTTTACTCCACAAGATTAAAATTTACTCAATTTAGCATAAAGTGAGAACAACTCCAACACCATTTCACTCAATACAGAGTTGTATTTTACTCTGTTCAGAGTAGTAACTGCCTCATAAGAGTTCTATTTCTACTATTAATAAAGTTGTATTTTACTCTGTACAGAGTAGTAACTGCCTCAAAACAGAGGCCTAATTCTACTATGAATAGAGTTCTATTTCACTCAATAAAGAGTTGTATTTTACTCAATATTGATTATAATAACAACTCTGGATTAAAATGTTTGAAATAAAAAAGACAAGAAATAAAATTCAACAATGTAATTGTATTTTTCTTAAATGCATAACATATGCACTGAGCACTCATAATATACATGTTTGGCCTTTGTAATATGACAGCATTGTATAATACATGCAACAAAAATCTCCATGAATAAGGCTCCACAGGCAGGGTAATCAATATGAGGGGAAAAAAGTCTTTCAGGGTGACACATCCCTATAATTTCATAATAAAACAAACAGAATATTGCAAACAGGTATGCACACTATCACCACACCATCAGTAGCTGCAGATAAGGCTGTAAATTTCTGCAATAGCCATCAGCCCAGCCAAAACATTCACACCCAATTGGTGGGCCATCACAATTTGGACACAATGTGCTCTTTGAAATTGGGTGGATTAGATGTATCAGATAAAAGAGGAGAAAATAAAAATAAATTAGAATTTGAGTTATGGGCAAAGACATTCTGAAATCCACTGTTCATCCCCAGTGCAATAGTTAGCTTAGCGATTCTTTTATCACAGGAAACAGTATGGAACAATAAATGAACTTGAATCATCATTATTGTATGACATCTGCATATCGAATGCTTTGTAACACAAAAGCTCTTTGACATCAACAACATGAGGTCCATCTGCAGTACACACAACTTTAAATGCATAAAAATGCTCATCCATACACACTGTTTGTAGTGCAAATGTAAACAACAGTAACCTCTCATCTTTAAGAACAACATGGTGGATTTTGTGAAAAACTGGCATCTCATTAAGCACTTTCAGACAAACAACTAAACCTGGACGATACATATTTCCATGGTGTTTGGCCCATCTAACATCTAACACCTTAGTGTCAATTGCTACCTGAAGAGCCTCTGCTATCTCACAGCCCCTGTCCATCACATTTAAAGCTACCATTTTACTTGGACCAAGCACCAGTCTGTCGGGCTCAAATATCTGCCAACTATATGCTACTTGACTTTGGTGTTTCTTTGCCAATGTTTTAGTTATATTTTTGAAGCTTTTTAGTTGCTTTTTAAAGAAATTGTGCTTCGCTTCATAGCGCATGCACCAGGTATGCAAAAGTGGTCCAATTTTACGAATACATGTAGGATAATGCACCATAAAATGATGCTTTGGCAGTAGCTTCTTTTTGGGAAACAAATGCTTGAATAACCCATGGTGCTCTGAAATCAAATGTTTCAAATAAATGGTAATGCCAGTTGATAACATAGGAGAAAATACAATATCTGCTATTTGAAGCAACAACAGAAGCAAATACCAGTGTTGATCATCTCGACAAACCAAGTCTCCAAATATAAGTGGTAGATTGCGAAGTAAACACCAAGATTGGATCGCATTTAAACCTAAGTCATTTGAGTCCTCTACTAACTTCAATGCAGGTGGCTTGTTGTTTTGTTCCATGTAGCCATAGTTAAAGTTCTTAATTCTTCTGTCTATTTCCTTTGATGTTGTGTAGTTTTTGATCAAGTGTAGTATTAGCAGCTTCATTTCGTATTGTGCCACGCCCTCCAAGATATCGTGCATAATATCTACAGAGAAGTTTTCACATGTATTGAAGTACTGCAAGGAATTTAGAACACAAGAACGTTTAACACCCATCACATACGGAAGACTAGCAGTTTTCTCCATTATCTGGCAGTGTTCTGCGTGAAGTGCTTGAGTTCGCATCACTATCTTGGGTGAATCTTCTGTGAATTCTGTCTGAAAGTCCTCTTTCTCAGCAAGACAAAAGCGGCAACAATATCTGGCACTGAATGATTCTACGAAACCAAACAAACCATGAAGGCCAAGGTTATCACCAGTAACTTGGACAATAGTTCCATACACATTTTCCTCATACAGTCGGACCGGAATTCCTTTAGTCTCCAGCTCTTTAATGTCTTTCACAATTGGAGCAAGTATTTTAGAAAAGCCATATGTTTTAATGTCTTGTGCATGGAATAAAGCGACCAAATGAATATTAAGCAGCATTGAGTTGTGCTTTGGAGAAATATTACGTAAGGTGAAATAGATTGCTCCTAATTTATGTATTCCCTTTTTACTGCCCAATGGATTTGCGCATTCAAAATCATCATAGAAAAGTTGCAACTGAATTGCATGCTTCTGTTTTGAAAATAAAGGATGACTCTTGAAAAGATCTCCATCACAAAAGTCATTAAGAAGATCTTCTCTTGAACTGGAATGACTCTGCATCATCTCTTTTATCTTCGGGTGTTTGTAAATTAAGTCTAATGTTTTCAAAATTGGGATATAAACAAATTTATCAGTAACAACAGCTGGATCATAAGTTCCAGTAGTCCGATTGCGCCGTGTATCAAATCTTGTACCAAGAACAAATTCAACGGGTTCCACCCTTCCCCACTTCTCTGTGAAATACTGCCTTCTTTTAGTTTCAGAATTTAAGACACCAAAGGGATTTTCAATTTTTTCAAAGCACTGATCAATTTTACACTCAACCTCAGTTTTGATAGGTTCATGTAAAGACAGACACTGCTTCACAGATTCTTTTGCTTGATTTTGGATATCATCAACAATCTCTTCCATTGAAGTAACCAAAGAATTAATGATTGTTTCACCTACACCTGCCACTTTAAGTTCAGCCACTGTTGCAGCACAGCTGTCTACAAGACTCTTATTAAGGAGGACTGGGTCAGAAGGGGCACTGTTTGATGGAAAGTCATCAACAAAACTTCCGGCTAAATCTTCAGTTGTAGAGGGGCCTTCACCAGGATCATCACAAGGTTCATGTGCTTTAAGATGCTTTCGAAACCCAGAAAAAGTACCAAAAAAATGACAACAACCAAGTTGACCACATTTCAGACGAAGTGTCTTTCCTGAACAAAGTCCGTGGATCAACTTTAAGTGCTTAATTAGTGAATTGGCATTTGCCTGAGGGCCTTTGCAAATAAAACAAAACATCTCAATCACAATCAGTGCAGCATCAGAGCCCTCAAAATAGATCTTTGCAGTATAGCATCAAAACCCTCCAAACCAAAGCATCAAAATCAGTGCAGCATCCGAGCTCTCATCTCTTTGACCCTGGGATTCACCTTGGTGGTAGCAGCATCAATCTGGTAAACAGCGGTTTGCAAGAAGTGGTAGACATTGGCCAGATCCCTGTTGTATGAGGTAGCGAAGACAAAATGAGCTTTAAAAAGCTCGTCAAAAGAGGCAAGAGAATCTGGTGACTGACACGGGATAGCATGTTTGTCAATCACAATGAAATATTTGTGTATGGCGCTCCTCCGGGTCCCCACAGCCAGTAGATAGGGTTGACGGCTCTCTGTGATGCTGTCCAGATGCCCCTCAACACTGGTCCCAGTCTGTTACAAGAAAACTTAATTAGTCTTGCTATTAAAATTAATCTGTTGCAGTTAAGGGCCCCATCATCATCACCAGAATCACTTAATGAAACAAAACGCAAGATGAACCATAACATTTTCAGCCTTATATTTTTTATTCTGCTAAATGTAAAAGAAATAAACTTATTCATATCAGCATATCTCAGGCTGATGATAGATCTGTGGGGAGCAAAATCAGATAAATATCACAGGGCCCTCACTGATTACAGATGAGTATGGTCATCGCATGATTTCACAAGAGTATAGTTTTAAGGTTTAATATTATGGCCAGAACAGTGAGCCTTCTTAAACTTCAATTAAACTGTAACATTACCTTGATAAATTTCACAAGGTGGTCAATGGCTTGTCTGGCGGAGAGCTTTCCTGGTCTCTTGTTGCGGCCATGAGGTGATGGTGGCATGAGGTGGATAAGGAGCAAGATGGAGGACATCTCACTGTCCCATCCTGAAAATACAAGAAAATTCAGAAAGACATTTTTACTAAACTGTTTATATTTTTGTTTCAAAACCATTTCCCTCTTATTATTATTATTATTATTTCTTTAATTCAAGTGTACCATCATCCAGTTCTTCTGTTGTGGATTCAGCGTTATGAAGAAGATCTTCAAGGTCGCTTGTCTGGGTGAGGCCACGGCTTTGTTCAAGGACTTTCTGCCTGTAGTGAGTAGGCCACTTCTCCAGGAACTTAGCAGAGATGTCATCACCAAACATCAGACTGAAATCCTGCTCTATCTGCAGACAAGATGGAAAACAGAAAACAACATGGCATACATTGTTAATACATGCACCAGGGATGACCAGGGATGTGATCTGTTTAAGGTCATTTTTCATTTCAGCTCGATTTTAATGCAAGGCAGTTTAAGAGCGACATACCATTCCCGTGATGTCAAGAAATCTCGGAAAGGTGGTGAATACTTCAGAGGACTTCACTGGGTCATGAACCATTGCTTGGCGATAGGTGAAGGTCTGTTTCATCTTCTCCTTGATGATTGCTTCATCAGTTGTATGCTGCATGAGTGCGATGGCCTCATGACACTGGGTTTCCGTGGTTAGCTGGTTTTCCTTACTGACGGGGGTTCTGTCACCAGAATCTGGACCACCTGTAACAGTTACCAGTGAACAGTGACCTGTAACAGTGAAACCACATACCGCAACAAGACAGAACTTGCGACCCCAGGAAATTTTAAAAATTAGTCCAGAGCTCATTAATGAAAATTAAAAAAAAACTGTAAATTCTTCAACAAAAACAGAATATAAAATGTCTGCACGCTGCAGTTGGGAGTACGGATGGTATGAAATTAAATGATCAAAGGTGACCTGATATCTGAGGTAAACATCCACTGTGACTGAAAATGCCCTTTAAAAATGAATTTAACATGTGAATTCTCATTAAAAAAAATCTAACTACACTCAAAATCATGTACCTGTCAGTGGCTGAGGGTTTCTTTTCTTTTGTCCCTCTGAGGCTTCTTTTTGAAGCGTTTTCACTCTCCATGCAAGAAATCCACTCCCATCTACTGGATTGTAATACTGCTCCTAAAAACCAAGAAAGCGTTTTATTTTTCCTCCTTAAAAAACTAACATGTCCTTGTCTGGAGAATTGCTAAAATCAAGGTCAACCAGTCTGAAATGTGCTGTGTTCACCTTGTTGAGGTTAGGAGAAAGGGTCAGCATACAAAAATGTTAAAGGGATAGTTCAGGTCTTTTGACATGAATCTGTATGGCATCCTCATCAGCAGTGTAGCGCATCAACAGTGACTTACCCCCGACTGCATCCGGTGAGCGGAGTTCTGGCCTGGTTTTGGTGTTGACGAAGGTAGTCCGGCTAGTTGCCTGGGGTCACGAAAATAAAGCGTTTTGCTTCTCAAAACAATATGCGTTCAAAAGAGTGATATATTTGCATCACAAAACTGCTGTCCTCAAAAAAGTCAGACCTCAAAATCGCCTGGCGCTATTTTGAACGCATACTGTTTTGAGAGGCAAAACGCTTTATTTTCGTGACCCCAGACAACTAGCCGGACTACCTTCGTCAACACCAAAACCAGGCCAGAACTCCGCTCACAGGACGCAGTCGGTGGTAAGTCACTATTGATGCGCTACACTGCTGATGAGGATGCCATACAGATTCATGTCAAAAGACCTGAACTATCCCTTTAATATTTGGTTGAAATCTCACTCGGTTTTTGGATCAATACTAGAAGTATTGATTAAAAGGTTAGACTTGTTTTATGTACTTACATAGCCCAAAGTGCCCTGGGGATCGGCCAGGTATGGAAACAAGGCAGTGATGCCCTTTGCGTAGTCCTCTTTAACACGCCTTGAAGGACTCGTCCTACAGTGCGCGCACGCGCACACACACACACACACACACACACACACACACACACACACACACACACACACAGAGAGATCCAAACAAAAGTACTGCTATGCCGATGCCTTCTGCATTTGGTCTGTACCAAATAAAATCATAAATGTTTGGGTTGGATGTTAATTACATGACAACATACCCATGTTCACTCGCCATGTGTGCAACCAATATCTTCACCATGTCACGTCTTCTGGAATCTGTTAGGCTTTTTTTCCGAGCATACTCTGTAAGGATCCTCTCTCCACCAGGTTTCTCCCTCAGAATGTTTTCAATGATCTAAGTGTGTGGGGGAAAAAAGAGGGAAGGGACACAGGGATTTGGTGGCCAATTACATTTACAGTGATAAAAATGTTAGCCATGCCCCGTATTTCTCTGCAACTTTACTTGGCCACTCCCCCTCCCCTTTTTTTATCAGAATCACCATCTTGATCACTCCATCTGCAAAGCTTACCTGAGCAAGACGAGTCAGGTCATCTCTGTTTCTTTGGGCAGGACTAGACTGCAAAATGATGGTGTCCTCTGAGTCCCCTTCATTTTCTGCACCAGAGCTGAGAAAGGAGCTGCTGCTGCTGGCAATGGAGTGGCTTGTAGAGGGGCTCACTGAATCTAGCATGTTGACATAACAGGTGTGATTATAATAACATGTCACTAGCAAGAGGGGATAATCTGTGATAAGAGTAATGTAAAGATCACGTTAGATTAGGATGGATCCACACACCAAGCTAGTTATTCCTCAGATGCTTTCTTAAGTGTCAGAAGAGGTAATTATTCAAAATGTCATGCAACATGGGTAAGTCTCTCTTTACTATGTTGCATTACAAGGTTAGCCAGGATTGTATGGATTATAAGACTCCAAGTTAAAAAGTGACTCACCGCCAAAATCTGAGCCCTTGGACAAACACACCTCAAGCACACCCAGGTCTGGTTTTGTTACAAGAAACGCAAATGCATCCTCATCAACTTCAGTGTTTAAATCATCATAGACTTTTAGGTCCAAGGTAGGAATGTCAAATTTCTTGGAAACTGTGAAGACAAAACAATATTGCACAAGACTGATATTCTGTTGTGTAATTAATCTTATTTTTATTAAAAGGTCACATCAGCGTCACTTTAGATCCGAACCACTTAACAAGGATCTTATACTCCAAAAATAGCAGATCTGCAAGCTCATACTGTAGCACGAGTGCCATGCTGAGCTTGTAGATCTGCATTTTATTTTTTTTTTAAATCATGAAGATTTTTCTAACTCAAATAATTCTTTTTCTCAGGGTACACGAAACAACATTTAGAGATTCCAAAATCAAATACATATACTTCTAAGGGTCCTTGACAGTAATAATAATAATAGTAATAATAATAATAATAATAATAATAATAATAATAATAATAAGACAGCACCACTAATTTACACATGAGGTTGTGCAATTTTTTTCACTTACCACACTCCAAAAATGATTTGAAGGTCAGTTGCCCTTCATAACAAATGTATTTCTGGCGGTCTCTGTACTTCACTCTTACAGCCTGCATCCTTTATGGGAAAAAATAAAAAATAAAACAGTTACTAAGATGATATCGAGCACAACAATTCATGCATTGAATGCTACAATTAGCTTAAGTACTACAAAAGCCCCATCTACAGGTAGGCTCCATACCACTCTGCATTTGCACCTAATTAAATGCTGTTTGAAAGCTGGGTAAAATAATTATTTTTCTCGTTGGGTGCTTCAAATGTGTTAACATGCGTTTCAATTCACATAGGCAAGGCAAGGCAATTTTATTTGTATAGCACCATTCATACACAAGGCAATTCAAGGTGCTTTACAAGAACTTAGAAATACAATAAAATAAAACATAAAAATTTCAGATCATTAAAGACAAAGGCTAAAAGAAAGACAATAAATACAAAAATGCATTTACCTACCAAACGTAATGTTGCTGCTGCGCCAGCACACACCACAACACCACATCTCTGAGCTGCTATTGGAAGAATGGTTGGGGAACCATTTTCATTTGAGTTCACCACGTAAACCTCGCATAATTCCATTCCACTCATTGCTACACGGGGAAATACACAACTTATTTGTGTAACGGATGAGTGTTCCTCACAGCCAATGTCTCCATTTGTGTCTTACAACACACACACAAAAAAAACACTTGCTAGCCGAAGAGCAGGTAAAACCGTAACCTTAGGTTAAAGTTACAAGACTCAATTCAGAGTAAAATACACATGCTTGCTAACCAAACAGCAGGTGAAAACGGTCCACAAAACCCCCCCAAAAAACTAGCTAACCAAAGAGCAATTTAAACGGGCGGTGTAAATGCTTCAATTCAGAGTAAAATACACGTGCTTGCTTGCTAACGGTCCATGTGTAGGTTAGCTAGCTAACCGAAAAGCAATTAAAACTGTCGTGTAAATGCCTCAATTCAGAGTAAAATACACGTGCTTGCTAACTGTCCACACAAAAAACCCCACTTAAAAACCTATGAACAAGTCCGGTAAAACGTCATGACTCAACTCAGAGTAAAACACACGTGCTTGCTAACCAAACAGCAGAGAAAACAGTCCACACATACAAGACTGGCCCATAAAAAAATAAATTTAAACACACTTACTAACCGAGAGCACAACTAAAACCTTCTTCGATAAAATGGTCAATAAACAGTAAGCTCAGTAAAAACACGTGGTAAATTAAGCTAACGTGAGTGAGGCTCGGTTTAAATTCACATCTAGCTAACAATTTGTACTGAAGCTAACGTTAGCATCGACATTGGCAGTTATGCAGTGTGTGAGACCCACAAACTCGCCAGCTGCAATGTTACTCACAAGCATTACCTTTCAAGCAAGCCAACAAAAATTCTGCTGACATTTTATCTTAAATAAAACCGTTTAGTAAGCTACTTTGCTGACTTACCTGGCTTACCGCCGTCCACCACTTCACCTCGACCTTCCACTGCAGGGATAACAGATGGCGGCAGAAACGAAACCTAAGAAACATTAGTGGGCGTGTTCTTGATATTACTCCAGTAGGATTTTCTCTATTTTTTTCCTCCTACTCTAGTGGCCACTGGAAATAATTACAATCCAAAATGAATAAAAAATACTCTTTTAGAGGAAAATAATGGTAACTCTGAAAAAATTACTCTCTCATTTTTCCTGTGTATGAATAATGAATAAGCAGAGGCCAGTTCAGATTGCTTTAGAAATTGCAGAATAGGGGAGACCAGGGGCAGATTTAACAGGGGGGATAGTAACACACTCAGTCCCTCCAATCAGACACAAGGTAGAGTGATGACACGTCTCTCTCTGGGCAGGATAATTTCATCTGGGCAGAAGTTTAAAAAAAAAAAGTTATGAAAGTTGCTGTTTGGATGCGCATTACTTTTCTTCTGCAGTCTAAAGTTGATTAGCAATTTAAACTAAAGTAAATTTTACTAAATTTAAATGACTTTTAACTGAATTTAAACAATTCAAATCTAGTTAACAAGAGAATTGTTACCTTGTCTTCCCTAAGCATAGAAATAGACTTTTGGTTTGAATGCATAAGATGCCTGACATCTAAAAGAACTTGAACCATATGAAAAATATATATATTTATTTTAAGTAACAATATTAGACTCTACAGCAGTAAAGTGGTTATTTGAGATGTGATTTTATTTGAGAAACAGTGGGTTAGTATGACGTCCTAGGTTGCCTGGTAGCACTGTTGGTAGAGCAACTGACCCGTGTACTGAGGCTGTGAGTCCTCTGCAGCAGCTATGGGTATGGCCCTTTGCTGCATGTCATTCCCCCAATGCTCTCCACTTTTCCTGTCATATCATCAGCTATCCTACAAATTAAAGGCATAAAAGCACTAAACAAATACTAAACACACAAGCAAATTGCCTCCTACAGCTGTTACATTTGACTCCACCAAGGGTGCAATTCTAACACTCTGACTTCTTGCATTAACTTTAGTATTTATAGTCTTGTCCTTATTAGTGAAAACATGTCAGTTATCAGTTATTATATAGTATCATTGATCGGTGCACATATACATGTTTCTTACATCAAAAGTTAAGTAGTGCATTTCAAGTAGTGTGTGAGTTGAAGGAAAATGTAAAAATGTTACAAATACCCCTGGTCTCCCCTACTTCTCACGTTGACTACAATATATGTCACAAACAACATTCTCAGGGCGGTTAATGTTTGCGCAATTACTATATGATACAGGAAAGTGCAAATTATAGATATTCACACAACACAACGCTTTAGATGCATACATAAGTTAAACGTGTAGGTAAGACAGCTTTTAGGGACGCAAAGAAAATCAAACATTCAGAAGACGTGCTTCTGGGAAACGCAGAGTAAACTGTGACAGACCTTTGGCCCCACTCAGTGGATTAGTGTCGAGCTCAGACCATCGACAGCCTGACACCTGATAGCTGCAGTGTGGCGCACGGTTTGGTCATGAAGAAGACAGAAAGCTGTTGCTGGTGTTAGTGTGGAAACATGCGGCAGACAGAGGAGACCACACCGTCAACAGCAGAAGAACAACTTCAAGCCTTGTCTCTGACATTAGCGGATTTGTAGTCCTACTGAAGAGCCGGAGGCGCGTAACTCCCGAAGCACCATTAGGCGCATTTTATGGAGATCTCTAGATGACAAGACCTGCACGCTGCGGGTTGCTTTCAGCATCTACCGGGATCGCTAATGTGGAACATGGCGAGAGGGATGAGAGGAGCTCATCTCCTCGCTCTGTTTTTGACTTTTTCAGTAACGCTTTTCATGGACGCAAATGGACAAGAAACCTCTAATGACTTAACAGGTTTTAGTTTGAGTCCTCAGTATTTCAACCTCGCTGAGAGGTCCACTATCTCTGCCACAGCAACCTGCGGACAGGATGAGAATGGGACACCGAGATATGATTTATACTGTAAACTTGTTGGAGGACCGAACCCCGGAGTTCTTACTCAAAATATACAGGTAAGAAAGAGCTGGAGAGCTTTCGGTCCGTGCGTAAAAGTTGAATGACAACTATATGCAGCCACAGAAATAGGAATTACATTGTAGTCGGATACATATAGCCGAAAGTAAGTTATATTCAATATCTAACTATTGACAGAAACTTTATTTAGCTGTCTCTTATAAAGTTTATGTGACTTTTTAAAAGCCCTGCCAATCCTGCCCTTCCCGACCAATCTGGTTGCCTGCAAGTTCCAGAAATAGTTTGACACCATTGTAGTTGAGATTTGTAAAGGAAATGCCCTTTCAAAAGTGGTCCTGTCCCCTCCGGAGTGTCTCCGAAACGTTCCACACGATTATGAGAAGAGCACTTTGACATGGACATGCAGCAACCGTTTTTCTAAACTCAGTAATCGCTTGTGGTTGAAATATGTATCATATTTTCGTTAGGTTAAGCACTTGTTAGTGCTCGCCTCCATTAGTAAAACCCACATGTATTTTGCTACAATTATTTGGGTGTGTATAATGTGTCTGAATAAAAACTGTTTGACACTATTTAAAGGGTCAGTTCTGTGACTACTGCAACGCCGCTGACCCAAACAAAGCCCACCCGGTGTCCAACGCCATCGATGGGACGGAGCGGTGGTGGCAGAGCCCTCCTCTCTCCAGAGGACTCGGCTACAACGAGGTGGATGTTACCCTGGACCTTGGGCAGGTGAGATTACCATATCATCCTCTGCTATGAGCAGCTGCTTGCTGTACCTGCTGCTACCTGCAGCTTGAGTAATGATTGCTCTGTGGTTTCAGTGAAATACAGCATTCAGATATGTGAAGAGAAGGAAAGCTTTTTGTGCCTGAACTCATGCTCACGCTCACTCTGCTGGCTTGAGATGAGTTATGTCATTTGTATGAGGTTGCTGAGCACTTTCACTGTTGTGAATCTGGAAATAGGGGAGGACAGGGGTAATAGTACAGAAGGGATGGTTGCAACATGCAAATCAGGAACATGTCATGAAGTCCATGACATGTTATGAAGACCTAACAGTTAGATCGAAGAGTTTTAAAAGTTTTATAATCATGCTAGCCTATCTTTGGTGCTAGCCAGGGTGAAGGTGATGGGACAGGATGGACAAAAGTAACATGGTGTTCCTTGCTATTATTAAAGGCAGCTAGGGAGGGACTTGTTGCAGACATTGATTGGTGTATCCAGTTGCCAGTAAGCCAATATCGCCATGCAGCTAAAGGGGTCCATAGATGTAATGCTAGGATGGAAAGCGTTCCTGTTAGCTGAAACAACCAGAACAACATAAGAGACTAATGGAGGCCAGTTAGGTGACAGGGAATAAGGGGATGAGTCATGGCTAACCAAGCTAATGGTGGTTAGCTAACTTACTTAAGCAATAAGTAAAGCTATCTTTCCATGAGGAAACTCTGTAAATGACCTTGGTACTGTATTCCTGGTGGGTCTCGGAGGCTGTGTTCGTCCTGGTGACCAGTCATATTCACTGGGAGGCTGCTGAACCTGGTTCTGTTGCCCACCAATGGTAGCTAACAGTTACGGTTAGCTACTTTAGCAACAAGTAAGCTAAAACTATGTGTCCATCAGGAAAAGGTCTGTAATTAAATAACCAAGAGCTGAAGCTGAGCAGCCGGCGGGCATCAGAGGGAAAATATTTTTTCCATAATATATGATCCAGTTTCACTCAAATCAGTGAATAAAATTATAAAGTTGTTCTTTTGTACAGTGAGGCCTGGACCCCAGAAACACTCCAGTCCACTCTGCTGATCAGCTGTAATCTCCTCCCATGCAAGACAGCATTTAATTGGATGAATCATAAACAGTTTAATACCGTTAAAATACCTAAGAATACCTAAAATTACTTTTTTGTCATTGTTGGGCCACATACTGGCATGTCAATTTTCTCTTTATGGGAACTTTAAAGATATATTTCTTTAGTCATTTTATTTGCAGGAAATGCCCAGGGTTAGGGCGAGGAAGACTGTGGTTTCACCAGGCTAGAGCATGTCAGGCTGTTTTATGTGAGGGGCAGTTTGTAAGAGGTGATTGTGCATTTGTACAACTGCAACATCTAACATGATGCATTGATTTGTCCTTCATTAAGTCACACGGTCATTTGCCTTTAGGACTAACTTAAGTATTAATTAGGATGCCAGCAATATTAATTATTTACTTGTTTTGTGGTCAGTTTATCCAACTGTAACTTCATCCTGTGGCAAAACATTACAATGCACAATGTCAAATTCCAGTTTGATTATCCAGAATAAAAAAAAAAGGTTGGCATTGGTAGAGGACATGTTTATGTTGTTCACAATAAGATATGGTTACTCTAAATAAATGCATCTCAGTACAAAGAAGGAAATACTAAGAAGTTGCACTTTTGTCCCTGCTCTCCCCTATTTTGCACCATATTCTTCTTCATATTCTTCTTCTTCTGACTTTTGCTGATGCTCATTTGTTTTGATTCTACAAGGAAGAAAGAAAGTTGTTTGACTCATGGTATTTCATTCACAAATTATTCTAAAGGTCTTACATGATTATATTTTCACTTTGAGCTTCATCACCTCAGCCAGCAGTGATCATGTGAATAATGTGCTGCAGTTGGATGCCTGCCAGGATTCAGTTTCACGCCCCCTTTGGCCGGCAAACATGCTTCCATCATGACCCGTGTCTTTGGCAGAAGTTTGGCTCGAGGCCCATGAAATTGCGCCTCACGCTCAATTATCCACTGTGAGGAAAGAGAGGAATTCTGTCTTGGGATTAGGGATCAGAAGGATGTTGAATCAGATTGGAGGAGCACAGGTGGACCTCTTGTGTTGTGTTAGGAGGGATTTGACTAGTTTTGGAGTAGACTTCAAAAAGAGAGCAACAAAAGAGGAGCTCCTCTCCACACGTGTTGCATATTTGGCTCCCAGTGGGCACAGAGTCAGACAATGGGTGTTGGCTTTTCTATCTCTGTTTTTAGACAGACTGAGCTGAGCAAAAGATCCTGCACAGCTAAATATAGTCCACACTTACAGGAGGATGGACACATGCAGGGCCTGTAGGGATGTCTGACTTTAATACGTGGTAATGCTCAGTTTATTTGGGAGCGGGGAAAGTAGCATTATTGCATTATGGTGTGCTAAAAAGAGCACGGCTGGATTTCTGACGGCGACTACCAACCGCACAACACCCAGCACAACCACCTCAACCAAACACACACACAACCACACCTGTCGCACACATTTTTCTTTTTGTGGCATCTGATGTAACCGCTAAGAGTGTAAACAATGCTCACCTGCCACTGTTTCTTTTTACACCAAACAGTTGCTTTAGCCCTCAAATCTAATGATCTGTTCTGTGTTGAAAACTGAGTCTATGTCAGGAGCAGAAAAACTGACTGTGAGAAAAACTCTGGCATGTGGGAAGGAGATTTTGATTTACTAATGAGAACGTTATCAGTTGGCAGCTTCCTAATGTCACATGCATGAAAACAAAGTCTGACAAAAGACAATGCATTTAGCAAGGACTTCCCTATAAATGCAAGAAAACCCCCACAGAATATGAATACAGTATCACTGGGTATATCTAAATATAGGACTGCAATTTAAGATAATTTTTTCTTATTGATTAATCTGCTGACTATTTTCATGATACTGGTTTAGAGTCTGGTTCCACTTGAGGTTTCTGGCTAGAAGGAAGTCTTTTCTTGCCACTGTTGCTTTAGTGCTTGCTCTTGGTGTGAACTATTGGGTCTCTGTAAATAACAGCATAAACAGTTCTGTCTAGACCTGCTTTGTATGAAAGGTGCCCTGAGATGCTCATCACAATTTCCCAGCGTCCCAAGTGACGTCTTACATTTAAGAGGCTGCAACCAGGGAATGTTGACTGTTCCATGTGAAGCTTTGATATCTTTGTAGATTCTTTTAAATCCACAGGATAAACGATGTGTTCAATGAAATATGTGGGCTAGACCCAGGTGAATGGGGATTGTGGTTTCTTTCAAGACCAGCGCAGGTGGCTGCTCTGCTGATATCTGTATAGCTCTGTGCAGATATTAGATAATGGCACAGAAGCTGATGTTTATGTTAATGGCAAGGTTCAAAGAGAGAGGCCTTTTTGACAGAGCTGTTTCCGGTTTGTCTGTGAAGAGGATCGTTTGAAGTAGTCTGCCAAGTTTAAAGCTAGACTACTCAGACTGAAAATGAACTCAATGGCTTGTGACCTGAGCATCGTTAGAAAGAAAAGCTTTTCAATATTTTTTGCCACGCCTGCAGCGTGGCTCTAGGGATGGTAAAGTCAGTCTGTCCGTTGGTCTGCCGCCAGGCTGAAATATCTCAAAAACTGTGTGGTGGATTACCATGAAATCTTGAATAGACATCAATGATCTATCTTTAGATAAAAAAGCTTGACAGATATTGGCAGAACTGCAATAACTATTATTTTTATTATTATTACCCGCTCAGGATGAAATATAATGACTTTCGTGATCTCCTGACAAAAATTCAATTCTCTAATACTTTTGTTAATGACAAAGAACTAATTCTCATGAGCCACTACTTGCTGTTTTGTGAACGTGGTAAACAACATGCCTGCTAAACACCAGCATGTTTGTGTCGCATTGTGATCATGTTACCATGCTGATGTTAGCATTTATGTCTTAGCAGCCTTACAGAGCTGCTAAGAATATAACATCATAACATTGTTCCTTGAACTATGACCCTCTTCCTCATACATTTGTTGCAGTCCAAAGTGTGACGTTTAAAGTAAAAAGATTTGAAATGCAGCATTAATGAGCTATCATCTATCTGTGCTCTCTCTGCAGCTCAGTCAATGTAACTTATCTTCTGCTTCACAAAAGATTGTGGGTCAGAGTAGTCAAAAAGCATACTGGCTTTCATCCTGCAAAATGTGACTAGATGCAGAGATCATCCTGGTATTTTGGCTTGCGGCATATACAAAGCAAAAAGACTCCCACACTGTTTTCTGCACTTGCGGTCTAAGATTTTATTAACAATGTTTCCGTGTGATGACCTTTATCTGACTAATCTGATAAAGATCATTGTACTGATACATCATTAATAAAATCTTGGATTGCAAGTGCAGAAGTCAGTGTATGGCTGTCTTCTTGCTTTGTATTGACAACTCCTCTCCTGCACACCTGTCCACTCACAGGTGTGCAAAAGTTTTGCTCTTTGTTGGCATGCTGCATTTGACATACTACGCATTGGGGACATAGTAAATCTTTTTCTGGCATGCTAAATGTTGTATGGTAGTATGAGTACTGGATCACACCTTTAGTATTCATTCAAGTGGTCATGTATCATCAAATGCTGAGTGTTTATAATGACATGATCACTCTTTGAGTTGCATTCAGCTCAGAAATCTCCTCTACATAAGCCCGGTGTCTCAGACAGGACAATGTGAGCAGGTTAGCGGCTCCCTGTTTTTGCAGCGTCTTGGCTTTTGACCCTTGACCCATGACAAATCCTACCCTGAGTCAGGAAATTGCCTCAGTGATCTTCACTTGGCTTCTTCTGGCATAAATGGCTTGTTTACCTCCAGGTTAATTGTCCAAAAATGAGTGAATTTGACCTATGGGACTACAGATCATATCTTAATTCATTTTCACTAATGTAGCTCTTACCTTGTACACGTTTATCTCTTGATGATTTTCTTCTGCCTAATGCACTCATGTCAAGCACTAGTAAAGCATTTCTTGTCCATCCCGTTATAAATTTATTCTACATTTGTCCCCACCAACATACTAGCTACTTTTCCAGGAACTTTTGCCCTCGTTAAACTATTTACAGGACACAGTAGGCAAGCCATTGTTCTGGTAAACATTTACACCACGCATCACACTGCCAGTCACTCCTTTTTTCTGGGGAATGTATTTTAGGAGCCCTGAGCACATGTGCTTATCTGCCTGAGTGAGCCCAGAGGAGACCATGTGAGGCAAACATACCGGAGCTTACTGCTGTCTGTCTCCTATCGGATGAGACTGAGCTGCATTTTATTGGTTGGTGTCCAGGCACCGAATCAACATCATACATCATCAGAGTTCTGATTAGTTGCTGAATTGATGTTCGAGGGATTTAACTGGTATTCTTTTTGGTAAAGGTTAAGTCTGTAGATTATTTCTGACAGGTGTTTTCTGACAGGTGTTTACTGTGTTGATGATGGGGCTTTGTGTGGTGGTTATGTGGTTTTAAATGGACTTGTTTTTTTTTATCTGTGATTTATAGGTTGTTTGCTCAGCAGACTATCACTTTGTCAGGGATGTGAATTGGTCCAAGAATAATGACTTTGAATGCTAAAGTTGGAAGACAGGAATGGTCTGGTTCAGGTTAGTGCAGTGGCTTTGGCACTGCTCACAGTTCTGCAATCGTCAAGAGACAAAGCTTCCAAGAACTCAATTTTAGAGACATTCCCCTGGAACCTAATCCCCTCTCTCAGGGGTCCACCTCCCACCGAAGTTGGTTTGAATGTTTTATTTGCGGCCGTCGCCCCCTTTTGTGTTTGAATCCGTCTGCCCTGTATTGTGTGACATCCTTTCTGTGCTCTCAGACTCTCACAAAGGTTTGGTTCTTTCTAAGCCTCTCTGAAAGTGACCTGGTCCTCTCTTTTCACTTGATAAATGCATAGAAATGGAGAGGTGGTGTAATTTGGTGGTGAGAAAGTACTTAAACAGAAAACATGCACACAAACACACAAGTCTCAGGCTGAAAACATTCCACGTTCCCTTGACATCCGCCCTTTTACTGAGTAGACATTCACATAACACTGCACATGATACGTGCATACAAGTATGATCTCGTGTACACAGATTAATTGTGCATGGCTGCAGTCTGCCAAGTCATGCAACAGGTGGTTACAAAATAGAAGCTATAATCCTAATTGAGGTGTCATGCATTTGAATATGTAATCTAAAAAAAATCAAAGAATAGAATAGATCAAAGTCAAGATTTGTTTAAATTTCTGATTTTTGACTTTTCTGCATTGATTCAGAAAGAGAACTAGAGAGAGAAAATGCATCTAGACTGACATTTTTTGTAAAGGCAATTGATTGACAGTTGTTAATGTTCTTAACATGTTTTTAGCTGCCTTCTGGCAGTCCTGAGTTGCCTGGGGCTGAGTCTGTCGACCAAATAAAGGCTGTGTTCCTGACTTGTGTGTGACTGTGCTGATCCTTAGGAATATTGATAGATCAATCAGTTGATCTCAACATGAGTTTGACCCTTCAAAAACCCTGCAGTAGGCATCACATGACTGCACTGTTGCAGTAATACTGTTATTGTCACGTAACTGCTGCTGGAGGTTCCTTGTGTGTAATGAAGAACTTAAATCAAATTTGTTTGTATTGTTTGTCAGTGTGACTGAACAGTTGTTGGTTAAACTATATCTTAAGCTTATTCTTTTCTGAAGTTGTGTTAAGTTGAACCAGCTCAAAATTATTTACAGTGCACATTAAATGTTTTGTGTGCAAGCTGTTTATCAGAACTTCTAAGCCGAGCGAGTGTATTGGAGTTTACAGTGTTTATGCTCGGTGATAAAGATTTGCAGTGCAGCTGGCTCAGCCCGACCCTAGTGACAAGACTGGCTGTTAGACATGTCCCTATTGCTGTGGTGACGATGGAGGTGATGTAAGTGCCTGTGTTTAGCCGGGCTGCCTCAGGCGCCAGGCCAACCCGGCAGATATTTACTACTCCTCTAACAGTCAGCCACCTCATGCTAGTTAGCAGTATAGCGGTCTGGCTGGGTGAGTGCATCACGGGTGACTGCTGGACTGCAGTTAAATCTGGAGCTCTGATGTGGAAAAGCTTGTGGGGGTTAATAGGGGATCTTTTCACCTTTTCAAGGTCTTTGTCATCAATTCATACATGGAAATGCTAATCAGTGGTCACAGGTTTGCTGACGCAGGCATTGATGCAATGGGATGAGTTATAGAGAGCAGGAGTTTCCTAGACCCAATTGACAGGGCTGTTCTATGGATAGTAGTACACCCACACAGTATGCATGCTTCAATTAAGGTCATGTATAGAGGTGGAAGGAAATGCTGCATCAGTATAATATTGCAATATTACACTAGTTTCCCCCACACTGTAACAACCATGCAGGAAGGGAAGGGAGGTGGACAACTAGATGTAAATATGCACATTCAATATATTCAAGATAATTAAACTCAAACATTTCAGTTATTTATTATCAAAACTTTTAAAAATTAGTTGTTCTAATTGAAGTCTTTAAACTTAAAATGATGAGTTGAATGAATGTACTGTACAGAGTTCAACCAACCCATTAAGTTTCTAAAGAAACATAATCAGTATGGTAGCAGACCTCCCAGCATTCATTGTTTGAAAGTTTATGAGATCCTACTTTTTATTTTATTGAAGAAAACATGTATGTTGAACTTTTAAAAAACTGCTGCAGGGTAACTGAAGAGCTGTTGGTTCAACTTAATCTTATCTTAAGCTTATTTAAGATGTTTTCTCAAGTACAAATGAATTAATATAAAGTTTATTTAACCAGAGCAGTTTATTTGTTTTGATTAATGACAAAAATGTACCTGAACTTTTCAAATCCAATCAACTTAAAATTTTCAGGCAGTCCAGACACTAACTTAGGGATTTTTTTTTTTTTTTATCATGTATACATTCTTGTCGTTATTGTGGTTATCATGAATCATTATATTTTGTGCTCAGATTTCAAGATTTTTGACAAAATAATAGTTTTCTGTATAATATATAATGATAGGTTTAATAATGTAATTTCATAAAAAGGTAAAGATGCAGTGTTGAATGCAGAAAAGTAAACTGACAGTTCTTAAGCAGCTGCACCTCAGGCCTTTACATGTTACTTTTGTGAATCTTGCTAACAGGCCGAAACTTGCATATACTGTATGTTTTCTGTTACACCTACAGTTCTCTTGTGACTTCTGGCCAACCTTTCTTTGTTACCATATTACTAATTCTGTCATGGAGACAGAGAAAAATACACCAGACTGCCCCTCTCCCCTGCCCCTGCCCCTGCCCCTGCCCACCTGTTGCACACAGACAAACAGTTGTAGCTACATTGCATTGTTACAAACTGGAGGGCAACTGCTCCGGTATATGCTCTGTCTGGCATGGGCCGATCCACTCCAACAGAAGGCAATGCCTCTTCTCCTTTGAATTGCATTCCTCTGATCTCACATCAACCTCTCAGGAGCACGCTCAGATGGCTTCTATCTGTCAGGATTCTGATCTTAGTGTGGATTTACACACTGCACTCCTCTTGGCTATGTGGTGTCCTTTGGTTGGAATTTGGGATCAGGATATTCAATATCTGCTTCTTGACTGCACTTGCTGGAAATATACTTATTTATGTTTGATTGCTACCTCATGTCTCCTGCCTGTTAAACGTAGGTCAGTTAAATTTTAATTGACCTACTTTTTACTTGTACTGTATCTACTTCTCTCCTCTCAGTAAACTGTACCGTGTTCCATTTGAAAATTTCTTTTAACACTAGTTATGGTAAGAAAACTGGAGTCCACTATGTTGCACTGCCATGTTTCTACAGTGGCCCAGAACGGACAAACCAAACACTGAGTCTAGATGCAGCCTTTTGTGTTTTCCTGCAGGTTTCGCAGCCACCATAGATTCTCCTACACGCTTGAAATGAAAAATCACTTATCTTCTATCTCTCTCTGTATCTCTCTTTCTCTCTCTCCCTGAAATAATATACTCCAAATTCTCAGATTCTGCAAACGTGTGATAATTTTATAGAATATGATGCATTGCCGAAGATTAGCTGAAGAATACCTAAATACTGAGACAGTATTGTAAGGATGACATAAATATTAACACAATGATATTTTTGATAAACAATCATCAGCAATATGGATATAATGACTAAGTGGGTAAAGACAAATAATGGAACAGCTAGTTCAGAAAAGAAAAGAAAAGAACAGTTCAGAAAATTGCATCACTGTACTGTAGTGCAGCCTTTAAAACCAGGAAAAAACAACACTTATACCATATCACAATATAACAACATCCCAAATCTAACATGTTATGTATTCTCATATCAGGATATCGATATAATATTCATACATTGCCCAGCATTCGTTCTATAGAACTACATCGTCTAACTGTATCACTGCGTAGGAGGAAGTGTGCGTCCATTCATAGATGAGAAGTTACAGCTCAGCTGAGCAGGACGCCATTAATGTTTACATCCTCCATTGTCACAAGCACAAGCCTCTCATCCATGAGTAGATGCACACTTTCTTCTATGCAATGATACAGTTGGTGGGTGAGTAGAGAGAAAATAGTCCCTCCATGAACCTGCTCATAACAGGGTCTGTGGATTATCTTAACTGGGTCATGATTTTTGGAAGGAGACATTGCTGTTTAGTTTCTCAAACCCATTTTTTGGCGCTTTAAGCAGCACAAGCCAAGTGCCATCTAGTTCCATTATGTTCAAAAGAAGAAAGACATCTCTACAGCAAATATGTCCAAAACTGGGCAGCTCTCACTGAAATAATTAGGACAGACCACACACACCACAGGTACGAGCAAAAATATGTGTTTTTGATTCTGAGGTCCCTTAAACGCAACACAATATCTGGGATTGAACTCACATGGATTATAAAATTAAGGAACAGCAATTGTCAGACACTTTCTTATTGAGAAGGCTGTGAGAAATTCCTAACCAGTCTATGTTACAGTACACTTCATTTGATCAACACAAAGAGATTATAATTGAAGAGATCCACGTGGCAGGCACAGAAATGAGGATAACTGGCGAACGGTCACGCAATCGTGCCTGTTTTTGAGATGTTTGATTGTTCTCGGAGTATGAGACATTGCTCCACAGCTCTATAACCTGAAGCGCAGCCATGTATGCAGTCAGAGGGCATGGCTTAGTGCTGCTGCAGCTCACACTTGAGGGTGCACATTCATCACTCCAGAGCTGTCACACACACGCAAACTTGGCATAAGCTGTCAGGGGTCAATAATCCAGAAATAATAACACACACACAAGCAAACAGTGGGCACGAAATGTCAGGGGCCAACAAATGTGAGAATGTGACAGTGTGTTTGTTTTATCAAAATGCATTTACGCACTGCTACAAGTGTGCTGAGAGGAAAAATGTTAATATGCTGTTGTTAAAATGGTGTTTGGTCATGAGGGAGTTGGTTGGCTGTGTTGCCCTGTCGTGTTAATTAGAAGGTTAGAGATCTCGATACTTTATACCTTGTATATGTGACACTATTATAGAGGGTCAAGGTCAGAAATTTGAGAGGGTGGGTGTCAAACAGTCCATACCTGTCACAGCTCAATCCCTGACCTTTTTGACACCCACCCACCCACTCCTCCTTCACTAAACCTCCTGGCATGACACTCCCATCTAAAGCCTGAGGGCTGCAGAAGCAGGGAGGGGCAGAGGATGGCTCTGCTCAAGTGTTATTCCAAGTGTTTTTGCCACAAGCTTGTCAATCTGTTTCATGTCTTTGTGCGCTGCTGGAATCCTGAGCTGATGTGCTTAACATGCCATCACGATATTTCATGCTCTCTGCAAACAATACGTAGGTGCTGGACATATTTCAAGAGTGTGTGTTTAGACTGGCAGGACACAGTTAGAGAGAGACAGGCCTGAAATTAAGGAAGGCCGTGCCAGGACAGGCCCTGTGTCTTCCAAGATCGCTGCGTTGTCTGTTTCTGACTGGGTTTGTTTCCGGACGATTCTTCTCACCATCATTCAGTTACTGGCACCAAGTCAGACACAACAGTGAGTGAATGGCATCAACACATTCAGGCTTGATGGGAACTAAGTAAAGTTGAATGAACTTTCCATTAAAATGTACAGTTTCCACTGGAGTGAGAGTAAACAAGAAGTGGTTGGTTTGTCTACTTCAGTCTTTACAGATGAAATTGTTGTTTTTTAATTAAAGCTATGATATGTAACATTTCTGCATTACAATGTCAAAAAATGTTATATATCTGTGTTGAGTAGTGTACTTGCATTATCCCAAACGTTTTGCAACAATGTTCAAATGTTGAGAAATTCATAACTTCTTAAAGATAACAGTGCATGTCCTTCTAGCCACTGGTATCTAGTTGCTAGTAGAGTGAGGAAGGAAGTCAGCGTGTGTGACTAATGTAATGTGAATGAAACTCCAATATTACCTCGTCCATGAAGATGATTTCTGCCTGAGTCATTTCAGATAGATCTTCCTCAGCTATGGCGGTTGTTTAAAAGTGAAGACAACAACAACTCCCATGATCCCACATTGTGTAATGATGTCATCTTTTGTTATTGTTTAAATAGGAGAGAGACCCCCTTGCCCCATCACTATATTGTATATTAAAGACTTATTATATTGATTTATTTTGACCTATATTTTTGACTGAATTTATACAGTGAAATGCTGAGCAAAAACATTGTTGGTTCTGAATTAGTAGGCCAAGGTACCAAACATCAGTATGTCTTAAGTACTGACTAGGGTTGGGCGATGTGTTAAAAGTTTCCAACCGGCCACTGTCAGCCCAGCAACCACAATTGCTGATATGTTTGCACACACCTCCTCCTGAGTTTTGTATGCTACGCTACATTGCATACGCCATGTATGCCCAACAAATAAACAAAAGAAACTCGCAAAAGTGAAATGAAATAAGTGGTTCTACCATGGATGAGTTGGAGGCGGACCTCCATTCATTTCCATGAGAGCTGCTCAGTGGCACTTGAAGCCAACTTCCATGCCGGCCACAGACTTCTGCCACCAAGCTGGACAACTTCCTGTTCAGCCCTTTGCTAACTTGAATGGGGATAAAATGATTTAATCGTGCAGCTTTTCTAGACATTCATTCAGTTATTGGACCGGGTATTGGAGATCATTGGTAGGGGTTGTGACACTCAAAGAAATATATCTACCATTTTACAACCAATTCTTTCACAATATAAGCTTAGACTCTCGTTATAAGCTCTCAGTCTTTATTCAGCTCAGTGGGCTTGTGCAACTTAATGAGTCACTCTGAAGACCAGTAATATTGGCACCCGTATTTCTAATGATACCTATCCCTGTTCACTAGTCCATGTCGTAAAATGTGAACACAATTACATTCTGTGTGCTGAAACATGATGGTTGAATATAAAAATACAATCATTGTTGATTATAGAAGTAAGTACCTGCCAAAATACTTTGTTAGTCATCTGTCTGTGTTTAAATTTTTATTATTACAGCAGACAGATAAATCAAGGGTTGTAGATAAATTAAGTACCTTTTTGAGTAATATCCTGCCTTTATTTAAATTGCCTTGTTTGTGATATGGATCTATTTTGGTCATTTACCATTGCACTCTTTCTTTGTTTTATGTTTTTACTCCATGCCATGATGTGCGATCTAGAGTAATAAAATAAAACTGAAACTGAAAACTGATGACACACAGAGTCTTTAGTTAGTTAGTGTAGGAGACTTACCTTTCACAGTTGACAAGACACTGATCAACAGGTGATCTAATGCAAACACCCTGAAAATCCCCAGAGAACACATATTTTGCTGTACCGGAACTATAACAAAGGATTTTTATGCATGATAAAGGACATTGTTGTTGGGAAGAAGGAGAATCTCTTGTATTTACCATCATTATCTGTATCCATGACAAGTGGTGGAGAAGATCTTTACCGCTGTGCCTTGCTGTCAGTGACAGGTTCCTGAAAGCAGTGGCATGCTCTGCTTTGGGGGCATTAGGAGGGAAGGGGAATGTGGCGCTATGTTTGGAATCTGAGATGGGTCTGCATGCCAGCCAGCACGTCTCTAGCCACCCATACCCTTTTTTACCCTCCCCCCACCCGGCCTCCCTTCCCCCGGCCCCCCCTTAACGTCATCACAGCCCGTGTGAACTACACTTCCTCCTGGTCCTCAGCAGAACCAACACATTGATAGAGGGCAGCTTCTCTGGAAGAGCCTTGGTGCTGTTTTTAGATGGATGACAGCCCACGTCTTGTTTGTGTGCACCGTTCATCTTTTTTTGCACATCCTGTTGCATGTGGGTGGAAGCGCTTTCTGATTAACTTCCAGTCACACCCCATTTAAAGTCGAGGTCAGAAAGAGGCATTCTCAGCTATTTTATTTACTTGAAGATTGACTGTTTTGCCCAATGCTAAGAGTGATTAAAGGACAGTCAAAGGGCTATTCTTGGCCAGTAATTCTCAGAGTGGGATCCATGGCACTCCGCCAGGCAGTCTGTGAAAAGATTTCAGGTTCATTCATTTAAATGTAGAATCAGTAGGATTTGTCTGATCTGTTCAAAAATGCACCAGGGCGTTGAATACCAATGTTTTGGGGGTGGTAAAGCGTCCCTAGCACGGCAAAATAATGAGAAAAATAAAGAAATACAGGCAGAGGTCAGTTTTTTTTTTTTAAAGAAAACATTGCTAATTATACTTTTAAATTGTCATGATATACAAGGGTGGAGATCTCACAAGTACAAGTGTAAAATACTATAAAATACTATTGATATTTAGACAATATTGTAGGGATGACAACTGGTGCTTTTACACTTAACACGAAGAGATTTTTGATAAATAATCCTCAGTAATGTGGATATAATGACTAAATGTAAATAATAGAACAGCTAGAACAGACATCACTTTACTGTAATGCAGTCTTGAAATCAATATAATAAGGATATATTGCCTTGTCCTATTGATGGGTACCTCCACTATGGCTTTATTGGATTGGACTGATGGCCAAAATATCTTATATGCCTGCAGTGTTTGCCAGTGAGTTGATGAAGCCTGACTGTATGTATCTTTACTGTTGTTTTTTGTTTGGGTACAGCGTTACTTACAGCTAATTGAATTGATGTCAGTTGCATTGTTTCATGGGATATTCTATGTCTAACATTCTCCTGTCTTTCACATAACTAACACTATAAATGAAGGGATTCCCACAGCATATTCTCTATCTTGTAAGAAGTCCTTGGTTGAAGAAGAATTGAAGACCAGCTTTTTCAGCCTAATGATTTTGTTGTTTGTTATTAGGGAGTTGTGACAGTTTTCAGAGAACAAGACCAGACACTTCTGCAGCTGACCTCTGACCTCTCATAATCCATCAACCTAAGAACTACTTGAACTTGAGGCCATTACCTTTCAGGGTTTGAGGGGAGAAATCCATCTGGATATTTGTGGATCTTTCTTGACACATTCCATGACTCCACAGTAGAGCCTCTGCTGTGTTTTACTTTGCTCTGATTTGAGTGTTAGCATAGCCTGCCTCGTGTAAGAAGAGATAGCAACTTGACTGTTTCAGTTGCCTGTGGGGCTTTTCATCAAGGTGCTGAGGGATGCTAGACGAGTGCGGGCCTGCCTTCATCACTTTCAAAGAGGAGACGGTCTATAGAAACGTCTTTTATTTAAACAGCACACAGTATTTCAGATACAGTTTTCATTCATCACTGCAATCCTGAGGGCAGATATCGAATGTTTAGCAAATATCCCTACAGGACTGTTTTTGAAACATGATAAATGTTGCTTTAGGATTCATGCCAGCACTGATATTGCATAGTGTGTGTTTCAGCCTCACACAAACAAGACAGGGGTGTGGTGGTCAGGTGTAGGTGAAGCTTTTTGTTGACACTGCAGGTGTCACGTGTAGGTTGGTGTCACAGGGTTTATATTCCAAGCCACGCCAAGTCCATGGCAGATCGTAACAAAGAGAGCTTTGATTTTCACCAATTACCTTTCCATTGTACAATGTTCAATCGAGCTGAAGTCACCCGCTTTCGAGGCTTGATGAGGATGTTGATGAACTGCAAAGGAAACATACTGCTGCTCTGAGCGTCATGAGCCCGACTGAAAGCTCAGTGTTGGCAGAAACAATCATTGGCATCATTTTCTGCCCTTGTATGGACTGCATATTCTGATGAAAGGTGGAGATAGGGAGTTCTGAGAACAGACATGGATCATGTGGGCTTAGCTGATGTCTTTTCACTAACCTAGCTGCACCTGCACCACTTTTATTGACTCCATGCTGACAAATGTTGGCAAATTGTTTGTGCTTTGCTGTGTGGCCACACACAAGTCAAGCTGAATGAATAGAAGCTCAGAGCAGAAGGCCTTAACTGTAATTCAGTGCAATGGCTATATCCTCATCAAAGTTGTGAGTTCTGTGGAGATCATTTTCAGATATACAACACTCAAGCTGATGTTGTGTCCTGGGTTGCATAAGAAAGGAAATAAGACTATTGTCAGAGCTGCTGGCCAAGACTGGGGGCTTACTCGATAGAACAAGAAGTAGAGCACAGGAAACTACAATGTTATGCCAAAATCCGTTCAGAGGAGTGACCGCTTTTTTATTTTGCGTGCTCTTTGTATTTTCAGCTCTTCCATGTGGCATACATCCTCATCAAGTTTGCAAATTCACCTCGTCCTGACCTCTGGGTGCTGGAACGATCTGTAGACAACGGGAGAACCTTCACCCCCTGGCAGTATTTTGCACGTAAGTTAGCATTTGATTGTATTTTGTAAGATTTCAGTTTTTATAAATGGAGCAGCATGTTTGGGTACTTTGTCTTGTGCATCACGACATCAGCCCCTCTAATTTGACTGGTGGTAAATGCAAATAATTTACCAATGAAGTAGCATAAACTAAGAATACTGTTTTGCTTTTTCGCTATTAGGAGCCCAAATCTTATCCAATTATGTTATGTTGTTGCCAATCAGTGCCCATTGAAATACAGAAATAGAGATCGATGAGTATCCTTTCAGTTTGGCTGTCGAAACTGATGAACCTGACGTATACAGTTGCCTTACTGGGAATGCATTTCTTAAATTTGTCATGCATATGTCATTAAGATACTTAATTTCACTGTTTTGGTAGTTTGTCCAATGTGACATCATTGTAAACTAACTATACCGCTTTTGCAAAGTGTAACCACTATTTCTACTTTTTCTATGTTTGTGCTCATTATGCGACCTTTTACTAAGAGCCAAGAGATGTAGAGACAGATCAGTTTTGCTGTTTAACCTTAGAAAAATTTCACTATTATAAGGTAGGTCAGCTCAGTTAAAGTGAATTACTAATGTTAAAATACCGTCTGCTCCCAGGAAGACTGTAAAACAAATTACATTCTAAAACTGGTGTTTTATGGCAAGGCCATATTTTTTCACAGTAAAAACTTAAACTAAAACTCTTTCTGACTACCTTCGATCTGAAGGCATAATCAGCACACACGTCATTTACTCAGTAATGTTATTAACTAACTTGTCATGAAGTATTTGCCACAGACGTACATGTGTAGACTGGCTGTATGCAGATGGCCTGAAGCAGCAGATCCCTTCATTTACTATCTTTCGCTCTTTCAATCACTAACTGGGATTGAGTGTATATGCATGGTGCCAGTAGTTTTTATAACTTGGTGTCGACACTTTTAAAGCAATTGTTTTCACTCAAAAGGGGGTGTGGTTGTTCTGATGGAAGGAAAGCAACGAATGCTTGCCCTCATATATTGTATTCGTAAGAAAACAACACTTCCTGCACCCTGCCTCATAACTTGTGACTCAGATGCTTAAATTGGATACCTGTCTGGAGTTGTTCAGATTATGGGCTTTAAAATCACATATAATCTAAACTCCCCCGACTATTAATGATTTGAAAGTAAATCTGAAATACATATTTGTGTTTTTTAAGTATAACATTTTCTTATAAATAAACGTTTCCTATGTAAGACAATAGTGATTTAGTTCATCCCTACTTGACAAAAGCTTTTGCCCTTTTTGTGAAGCTGCACCTGGTGCAAAAACATGAAATCAGCAACCAGACATTAACACAATCCCGCCAAAGTCACAAAAACACAGATATGGATTATTCTGTTTTTGTTATAAGCAGTTGTAATATCATAATTTGCAGATTTTATTTTTTAAAAATGCAAACAGGACTTATTATATATGGAAATACATATATTATTATGTTAACAATGACCCACTCAGCCAGAGATCCAGTGTCATGGAGCTGGCGCTGCTGAAATTAATGCAGGTATTAACTACGCCTGTGTCTTTCCTGCTTTGACAAGTCAAAATGCCTGCTCTGAAAAAGAACCACTCTGAAGATGGATTAAAATGTGTTCACTAGTACATATTTTATCTTAGCACACTAATCAGTCTGCTTTCGACTGTAAGACAGGAAGTGTGTGTGTTTATAGTGAATTAAAATGAAAACCAACAACAGAAGATTTTCACGGGGGATAAATGTTGGGTTTAAAGCAGTTATGTTTTGTGGTTTTTTTTGGTGGTGACATGCAATAAGTAGTTAAACGTAATTACTATGCCTGTAATATCATACCATTTCCAAATTACCCAAGCTACATACCTGAGTTCACACTCTTGATTTGCTGTGTTGGCAAATCTGAGTTATGATGTCTAATATCCGGGAGGCACCTGTGCGCACGAACTGCCAGGAGACACAGCTGTGACTCATCAGATTTACAATCTCAAAGTTTCTCTTTGCCATACTTTTTTTTTACTCGATTCAAATTCATGTTGATTCGAGACCTTTCAAGATTTTAATTCAAACTCCACTTCTAAGACAACTCTCATGATTCATTCCCGTAATCATAAGTCTTAGGACCAGACACAAGTGGAAAAAAATAATCTTATTTTGCATTTCAGAAATAAAGTTAAAATACAGAAAATAAAAATGTCAAGAATAAAAATGCAGTTTTAACTATGCTCAAAATGTCAACTTCATTCCTAAGATTTTAACTTCACTCTTGACATTTTGAATTTATTCTCAAAATAAAAAACAGGCCCTGGCCCTAATACTTTTCCATAGTAATTAGACATTACTATGATTTTCATCCCTTGTCCAATTAACAGCAGAACGAAAAGACGTGTTGATGCAATACATTTCCCATATTACGTAGTTTTCTTAGTCTCATATTTAAGTCCAGACAAATCTATTTAATATACTCATTTGCTGTTTGCCTTCTGGGTTTGATTGTGCAACAGCATGAATTGTAATACAAGGTATTTTGGCAACACTATAAAATATCAGATGTCAGAGCTTCATACAAGCACTTGAACACAACAACTGTCAATGATTGATTGTTATGGTGATAGTGAGTAGCCTCCATCCTCGTCATCCATGTGGCAGTATAATTGTTGTTACTTTAAAATTAAAAATGAATGGGATTTGGGGTGAGAGATCTAAAAGATTTTAATAGATTTTTTTTTCTTTGGCAGATTCAAAACGTGAGTGTATTGAAAAATTTGGAAAACAGCCAAATGCCCGTATATTAAATGATGATGACCAGCTCTGCACCACCGAATACTCACGGATTGTCCCTTTGGAGAATGGAGAGGTAAAATATCACATCTAGTTGCTGTATTTTGTCAGGCATCAAAAGCAATCTTTGTGAAATATACATGTGTTGTCCAGATTGTGGTGTCTCTGGTTAACGGTCGGCCGGGGTCCAAAAACTTCACCTACTCGCCGGTGCTGCGAGATTTCACAAAGGCCACCAACATCCGCCTGCGCTTCCTCCGCACCAGCACCCTGCTGGGCCACTTGATATCCAAGGCCCAGAGAGATCCCACCGTCACTCGCAGGGTGAGGCACAAACTGCACAACCTCACACACAGGTGTCATGCTGGCACACTCATGTTCCCCATTTGGGCGAGCCAGATTTACAACTCTGCATCACCTACCCTCCAGCTTCCTTTTTGCTGACACAAACACACTGACCTGCTCCCTCCTGCTCACACATTCATCCTTGTCGAGGCCTAATGCCAGATCTGTCTGTCCAGTCAACACGGGCTGGTTTGGACAGCTCCCACAGGCTGCAGGTGCATAATATGGCACTTACAGCAGGAGGCCAGAATTTTTTTGTTCAAAAAAAGAACATAATCAACAGAACATAAAAAAGTAACAAGTAAGTAATACATTCATGTATTGTGATGTAGAGATATCTGCTAAAGTTAGCATGCTAACCGACTAGCCCTGGCCCGTCCTGTCTAGTAATGCCACTTTGTGCCTCAAGAGGCAATAGTCCAGTCCCTCTGTAGCAGTGAGTTTGTTACTTTCACAACCTCTCTTTTTTTTATCTAATAAATAAACAAAATAAATTCACAAAATATCAAGAAAAGGAATATTTTTCTGTCTTTTACTGAACTAAGATGAGCTTGTTCAAAAAACTTTCCACCAACTCTGGTTTGGTTGAAAATACATCCTTAATCCTCCGTGTTAGATGTGAATGAAATCTGGTTACCTGCTACCTCTTTGATGGCCAATCCTCAGAGGCTGTGTTCGGTCCCTGTTCAGCTCTGTTCACTGAGAGGCTCCTGAGGCTGAGGCCAAAGAGATTTACAGCAAAAGACCTGGAACAGTTTGGAGTTACTCCGGTGATATGCTGCCCCTTTTTTGTTTTTGTTTTGACTGACTGACAGGTGGCCATATTTTACACATTGTCCCTTTAATAAGAACCTGTAGCATCAGAGTACTGAGGCTTAAGTCTGTGTTTTTATGTTTAAGTAGCGGCTGTCCTTTAACTTATCTTCAGTGAAACTATTAAAACTGTTCAAAGTAAAACTCTTGTAGACTTAATTCCAGAAATTTATCCTCTGGGCTCATGAAACAGTTCTTAATTCTTCTGTATTTTACGTGCCAAGAAAAAATCAGCTGTTAATTATCTTATCTTACTTTTTTCATATAATGCACTGATTCACCTCAAAAACCTGGCCAGGCTCACGGGTCATGGTTTAAGTCTGAACTTGTCAACGTGTGAGTCAGACGTTTGTTCTGGTGTGGGTGATGTTGCGGACTTGCTGATAAAACCGCTATTACTGTGACACAGTGGTGGTGATAACGCTCTCTGTATTTGTTTACAGTATTACTATAGTATCAAAGACATCAGTGTCGGTGGACGCTGCGTTTGTCATGGGCATGCACAGGTGTGTGGCAGGGGCCGTGACCCAGACAACCCAAACAGGTTAGTATGGTCTTTAACTTGAACAATATTTGACAAAATATTTCTGCATGTGGTTGGAGCATTTTTCATCAATCATTAATTACAACCCGTAGCGGTTCCTTATAAGCACTTTAAAAGTTAACTTTGAAGTATATCTTCAACCACTCTGTTTCATTTGTTTGTTCATTAACATAGTCTGCAGTCTTTTTGTACAATGGCCTCTTGTGTATAACTGTACTGAGATGACTTAATGTACCTGAAAAGGCAAAGACACGGGGATTCTGCTAAATCTGGTGAAAGGAGGAAGCATTACCTCATAGTACATTGACACCACCATTGTAAAGGGCAGCAGATTATTTTACTTACTCTGATTACAGGCTGTGACGCCGTAAATAGTTTTGTAAAAGGGCAAGATGAGTGATAAAGTGGTGCTTTGAAACACTGTTGCCCTGTGTATTCGGAACATCTGAACAACAGAACAAAACATCTAAACAACAGAATGACAACATTCATGAGCGCTTCATTGTGTTTTATTGTTTGTTAGGGGCTTGGGCATTTTAAATGAATGTTTTCTAAAGCTTGAAAACAGAGCCAGAGAAGTTTTCTCTCAGAATTACATTATGTTGAAAGGTTATTATGAGACTTCTGCCCAGTGATGCCAGAAATAAACAGCCCAACACCAGCTTTACTGTGCTGCAGTAATCTGTATTTAGGCAAAAGTTCTGATAAGTTACTTGCCCAGCACCATTTTAGTGTCTTTTAGCTTGTTGTTATGGTTTTAGAGGCCCCAGCATTTCTGGGTGCTCTGATATGGTATTTGGCAACACCAAATAGCAGACAAAGTTATCACTAGCTAGTTAGCAAGATATTTTCTACAGGAGTTTGGTGGAGACCACAGCAGGGCAAAAAGTAGCATGAACATTGGACTTGCATCCATCAGGTTGTCTGAAACTTGAAAGTAATGCTAATGTTGCTCTGTGTCAACTTATTACGGTAATAATATTTCAATACTGTGTTTACAGCTTTTTCTGCCATCCCCAAGAAGTTGAACAAAATTTGAAGTTCAATAAGCAATTCTGGAAAGATAGAAAGATAGAAAGGGAAAGACAGATAGGTCATCAAACACTGAAGTTATGTGAATGAAACTCAATAATAAGTCGTCTTACTGACCTGTGATGTGGCTAAAGTGTTCTGTCACCGGATTTTCTAGGAGCAAAAGTCTAGTTTTCTCTCAGACCACTTGAATAACAATATGTTAAAAGGTTATTACGGACCTTTTGCCCAATGCCATTAAAAATAATCTGCCCAACCCAGCTGTGATTATTGCAGGTTGAAAGAAAGTTGTTGGGATTTTGTGCTGCAAATGAATGTGAGCATCACTAAATCCAGGTGTCTCATTTCCTGTCTGCAGACTCCAGTGCGAGTGCCAACACAACACCTGCGGCGAGTCATGCGACCGCTGCTGCCCAGGCTTTAACCAGAAGCCATGGCGTGCTGCGACTGTTGACAGCCCAAATGAGTGTCATCGTAAGTGTGCATGTACAATGGTTCATTCAGCGTGTAAACAAAACCACACTCTGCTGCTCCCCACGTTGCTGGCTCCTTGAATTACGGCCCCCTGAGTGGACTGAAGTGTCCTCTGATATTTAAGCCCTGTTGTGGATGCCCTCATATGGTATTGCAGAGAGCCTCAGTGAAGAGTTGAGAGGACATTCCTCATATGGAATGTGTGATGAAGAGCACAGTGCACAACTAGCTCCAGGATAACTGCTTTTTGTCATCTTAGCCAGCTAGTCGTCTGGCTAGCCAGGCCCGCTTCAGCCTAGAGATAGTCCCCACCATGCCAGCTTATCGGTGAGCCATCCAGTCAGTCAGCAGAGCCTATGTCAGCTGGAATCTAATTGCTTTGGACTGTTGACAAATTTTCCCTACATGAAACATGACCTTGTAGCCGCCACAAAAGCAGAAAGAGGAGGATGAAGAAGACTTGTAATCCAATCAGTGCGGTGCACAGTGCAGTGGAAATGCGCTCTAGCCATTCATAAACATTAATGAGAGACAAGGGTAGTATTCAGGAAGAGGATGTGCCATCTTGTTTAGTTTGGATTTTATAGTTTCTCTTAATACTTAACAACCAGACCTATAACTCCTTTTTGGAGAATGAGAAGCTTAAGGTGCTTAACTACAGACGGTAGCATCAGATGTAATTTGCTGAGGCATATAGAATAATTCTGTGTGTGTCTCGGGGGTTTCCTCCTCAGCCTGCCAGTGTTTCTCCCATGCCTTTGACTGTTATTACGACCCAGAGGTGGAAAAAAGGGGAGCAAGTTTAGACACCTTCGGCAGGTACAACGGAGGAGGAGTGTGCATCAACTGCCAGGTATGAAATGCATGTCAAGTCTAAACTGATTCCCGTGTGTGAATGTGTGTGGTTGTGAGGGGGGAAAAAAATGAAGAAAAATTCCATGTTGTCTGTGTATATCTTTCTGGAGTGCTCTGTGGAGCATTTGAAACCGCACCACTTACTCTGCAACTTGTGCAAACCGGTGTGTGAGACCACAACAAATCTTTTTCTATTTACACACTTTTCTGGAATTTCATTTTGTGACATTTCTTTCACCAAAATAAAGTTATTTTGAGTGGTATGTAATATAATATTCCCCTGGAATATGATTCTATTGCAGAGAGCATAGGAAAGCATTGACTATGTTCACATGCACAAAATATTCAGTTTTTTACCCTTATTAAGAAAAAGACAGTATTCCTACTAAGCTGTTTTTGTGGCTATTGTTTACATAATATTCCCGTTTACATGCAGCTGTGCATACTGGCCATTTTTCCTCTTTGTGTTAAAACTGTAATTTTTCAAAATCTTCCACCATTGGTAGACTTGTTTGACTGTGCAAACACAGTCTCCTGCTTTCCTTCATTCAGCCATCTTCTTGAAAATGTCAGTGTTGCGATATTTGTGCATCTCTACTGTAGCCTTGCAAACTGCGGTAGAAACCCCCATTCAGATCCATATCCTGAATGCACCATTTACATTTCCAAAGAATGCGCCTAAAACCTGGTTAATACCATTCATATATTTTTAACTGACTATCCAAATGGAATATGCTGTTTACATGAGCATATCAATTTCAGAATATTGTCATATTCTGTAGAATGGTGGAAAATGTGCATGTAAATGTTGTCATTGTGTCCAGTCAGATGCTTCAATGTGCATTTGAAAAGGAAAGATTCTACTTTACAAAACAAAGACAACTCTCTCGCTCATCCAAGGACATCCTCTATTCTGTTCTCCCTGTTCAATTGTGTTCAATATGTTCGATTAGGACTTATGGCTCACATGTTATTTTCATGTTGTTCTGTAGCACAACACTGCTGGAGTGAACTGTGAGCAATGCCTTGAGGGTTTCTACAGACCTTTTGGAGTACCTCCTGAGTCTCCCACTGGATGCATACGTGAGTTGTGTTTTCTTCTACATATTTTGTTGTTTCACTTTTTTTTTTTATTGTTGTTGCCACTTGTTTATTTGTTCTTTTATTTAAAGAACTTTGCTTGACCAGAATGTGGTGTTGGGGGTTAGGGATGTAATGATTTAGTAGTTGATACCAATACCAATGAAATTACACAACTCACTATATCCAGTTTAGTACTACAGTAAAAAAACAAAACAATGAATCCCAAGTTCATATTTGGATGACAAATGACACACACTGAATGGTAATGAGTCAGAACGGCAGAATACTACAACGAGCTATGGTTACATTGCAATGTCAAAAATAATAGTAATGTGTATTTCAGGATAAGATGCACTAGAAAATACTTAGAATAAAGTCATCTGAAGAGGTTGAAGGCATCATTTAAGCGCTGATAATTAATTGAAATTGTTGTGATTTTTTTTACTACAGTCTGTTTTCGTTTTGCATTTCTTAACATGTGGAAGTGGAGATTGCAGTCCATTAAAACACGAGTGTAGAAATGTCCACTGAGGCTGCAAATGTAGAGACGTGTGTGAGACATTTCTGCAAACATTTAGATGTTGACTATTTGTCGCTGTGGTAGTCTGCACTAAAATTAAAGGCTGTGTAAATACGAAATATTGAGACAACATGCATAGAGTCTACACACTACATAATGCCTCTTACAATGCATCTTACAAGTACCTAGTTTCTGCACCTGCTTTAATTAAGACAATGAAAACATGAAGAAAACCTTATTTATTTGGGTTGAACTTTACCACGTGTTGTACTTTCAGTACCTCACTTGTTAAGAATGGGATGTAGTTATTTGACTTACAGTATGCATGATGAACAAGTGAAGCCAAAACGGGTTGATATTCTCACAGAGGCATCAGAGTCTTGTTTGAGTCAGACACAAATGGCACCACTGCACAAGCACCACTGGCACCAGTGCTTGTATTATTGCTAAACTGGGCTCCACTCTTGTTTACATTACTTTAATGGTCCAAGGCTGTTCCTCGCCATATAAATAGCTGCCACTTGTGTTTGGACATTAGAAAGCAGTGGAATTAAATTGGTTGCCCTGAGCGCTTTGAAAAGTAAACCATAAAATCCACCAACTCAATTAAGTCAGCTTAGCAGACAAAGGTGTTCTTTTGGCAAAAACAGAGTCAGTAAGGGTTCAGTAATCATTATCAACTCTGGCAGAACATAGCCTGAAGGGGATCATGTGTTTGATCGCATGTTATGTTTGTCTGTTTTTAAGAGGCTGTAGCAGGCTCAGTTTAAACCTAGAGTGAAGATGCTGGTATCATATGAAACTAGACGACCTAAGGCATCTGGTAGTACCAACCATGCCATGCCAACTTTTTGGGAAGGAGGCTACTCTCCAAATTTCTAAATTTTGGCAAGGAAAAAACTGGCATTGCCTTTTCCAAAGAGGTCCAACTATGACCTCAAGATATCCAAATGTTCTATGAAGGGATATTATTAATCTGTTGGCCGCGGTTAAGAATGTCATCAATTAGATTTCACTGATAATATAGGTTTTGTGTACCATTTCTGTGAAGCTCACATGTTTTCTCACAGTCGGGTTTGTTCTGCCTTGTTAGTCTAGAAATGACAGTAATTGGGCCCCATTTGACATTGTTTTGAGCCTAACTGTTTTATTTGTTTAAATTGTTCGTGCTTCATAAATTCATGTATCGCATAACTAATGAGCCTTTAGAACTGTTTACATAAAACTGAGAAATTTTCAAAATTTTCAACGGTAACATCGGTTAAGGAAAACACTAATTTTGCAACCCTAGCTCCATGGGTACCCATAAGTTTCCCCTTTACAGACATGCCCACTTTCCTGTGTAATTTTGGGCACCAACCATGCAGTTTTTTGCATCCAGTATATGTTGGGCAATATGTGCCAGAACATCAGAATAGCTACAACTTCCACTGGGACATGCAGGAGCCAACAAACATCAAGTTTAAATTGTTTGGAATTTCAGCTTTTGTGAATTCCTCAAAAAATGTAGATTCCTGTATCTATTATATTGTTGGAAAGCTGCCTAATTGCTTGTAATGGTGCAAATAAATACCAGTGTTTAAATTTATCATCACGCTTGTGGTTACAAAACCATTACAATATTCCATGCGTCTAAAAGAAAACTGAGACTGTAAGCTATACTGACACACTTTATTAAAAGCTTTATGTATATCTAGTTAAGAAAACTTAATAACATACAAAACAAAAACGACCTTGATTTAAAACTTTGCAAATCTCCGCTTGTTGCATCTGGCAGTTGTGGTGGCATTGCAGTCGGTGCTTCACCATCTATTCCTTGACAGATATCTGCACTTTCTGATATGAACAGTAAATTATTCTGTCTAACAATCTATCATTCTATGTTGTGTTTATGAGTATGCATGCTCATATTAGTCTAATTTGATGCATTTGTTTATATATGTTCATCATAAAACAAACATGTGACCCCACCAGCCTGCAGGTGCGATGAAAGGACGACAGCTGGATGTGAAATGGGGTCCGGAAGGTGCATCTGTAAGCCACAGTTTGCCGGAGAAAACTGCGATCGCTGCGCTGACGGATACTATTACTACCCTCAGTGCATTCGTAAGTTTATTTTTTCTTATCACATACTGGATGTACCAAATGCGTGGGTGCATGAATACATGGGCAGTTGGGAAACATAGGGGTGAATATGCTGAAGATGTAATGATGGTCTACAAATCCGATAAGTCACATGAATAACAAGTGTGATGAGTGCAAGTAAAGACAGTGGAAGCTGCAGTTAACCCTTCCATTATCTGTTTCAGTCATGGATAACTTTAATTATCAGATTATTATTTGATGAAATAACGTGTCTGTGCTTAGGAGCTCAGTGTACCAAGCGATATACACAGATGGTTGGATCTGAACCACTCTTTTGATGGCAGGAGTCGGTTTCATGTTTTCATGTCTTTTTTTTATTAGCCTTTTGTGTTTCAGTTTTCCCCTTCAGGGAAGAATAAAACTTTTTTGATTATATACTCAATGAGGTATGCCTTTATTGCTGCAGGGCAACATGCACAATGATGTATCCACATGCTACAGTATTGACTAACCCACATTCCACATAGATGCAGACACTGAAGGAGAATTTTCCCGTCTTATCTCAGTCTAATCTGGCTACAGACTGAGGAGTCTGTGAGGGTTTAGAGATAAGCCACATATTCTTTCATCTTTTCTAGTATTTTTTTTTTTCTACCAGTGTTTTTTCTTTCTTAAGACTGGGTGACATACGTCTTTTTAAGGTTTCTGCATGAGCTGCAACATTCAGCTTGTGTGTTCCTGAAAAACGTCTAAATGACAGTCATTTGTTTTTTCAGAGGGGGGGGATTTATGTTTTAATTTAACAGTTTGACTGATCTGATGGTGTTGTCGTCTTAAACTTTTATTTTACAGTAATTATACCCAGAAAGTCAACAAATCTGTAATCTGCCCCAGGTGTTTTGTTTCTCATGTCATATAAACGTAAAATTAATTGGGGACTTGAAAAATCTGACTCTACATTTTATCAGCTTTATTTATTATCCAAAGTTATTATTAAGACACGGGTGTCTCATCTCCAAGCTGTTAGCAATGACAAACTAGTCTAAACATGTCGTCACAGTCATTAGGAGGCCGTCTGGGTTTCAAGAGATTCTTCTCTGCTGTTTTGTGTCATCATAAATGAAATTTCCACATCTTGTGTTTGTGATGCAGCAGATCAAAATTGAATTAGTTAATTGTTGGTAGAAGGGTTTAATTATTTACATGTAAGGGTTGTGCTGTTAAAGGAATTGTTTAACATTTTGTGAAATACTTTCAAAAAAAGTTAGAGGTGCAGTAAGCGAGTCTAGAATGTGTCATTCCCAAGTCATTAAATACTGAGATTTTGGGAATGAGACTCAACTATCATCCATCCTACCGACCTGTGATTGGCCAAAGTCTCTAGTCCACATTTTCTCTCAGACCACGTGACTTACATTATGCTTAATTTTATTGTGGAACTGCCCAGTTCTGCCAAAAATAAACTGCCTCCCCCAGCTTTAGATTGATATTACTGTTTTTGCTCTTTTTTTTATATATTTAAGCTTTCTGGCTGCTGCTGTGGTGCTCCTCAGTCTCTGCTTCATTATCTTTGTTTCTCGATTTGTCTTCAGTCCGTGTCTACTGTTCTCATTGGCTGTAGCTACTGCATAGCTCGCTGACTTGTCCCTGACATGACCAGATATTAAACCTGATTTATATCTTTCTGGCATCTGCGAGGCATCAGCAAGCTGTTGGACTGTGTTTTTGTTCACACACAGTGATAACTGCTCAATGGAGCGAGCATTGATTTGCCTCTGATATAGGTTTGTTTTTTTTTTTGTTAGTGATCATCAAAAACTGTCAACAAGTGTGAACTCAGCTTAACTCTCAACAACAAAGTGAATGACCGTATTTCCAAAAATGTAGAACTGTTTGTTTAATAATGTTTGCCTCAAACTGTGTTGCTGTCTGTTGCTTTTGGAGTGTTTGTGAATATTTATTCTACAGCAAAAGCAGTTCCCCACTGCAATAAATAATGGTGAAACCTGAGGTTTTACTTGATCACATTTTCCCATCAGTGGAGGTCTTAATTTCGTGCCTTTCCTTTGCAATCAGAATATCCCGTGTACCAGACGACCACCAAATCCCCTGCAGGGCCTATTGTGGGTAAGTTTAGTTAACAAGATTTTGCAGGGCCTCATACCACAATTGAGCTCCACAGAGGTTTTTAAACACTCATTTAAAATGTTATTACTCTTTCTTTTTTCCCTGTTTTTTTGTTTTACCTCCATCTTTTTCTCTCTCTCTTTCTCTCTCTGTATAGGGCCCACCCAGTGTCCTCCGGGTTATTTCGGCTCACCAAGCTGTCAGCGTGAGTATGATTAGACCTGATTTGTTCTCCTACAATAGAGTCATTTACACGACTGCGCTATGCTAACTGCTTTTATTGCCGCCTCGCATTTGCATTTGCTGTATCTAAAAAAAAACTGCTGATACTGTATCCTCTTAAAATGCTCTTTTACAGGGCAGTCTTGGACTTTTTTTTTGGTCACCTGAGTCCCATTTACTTACAGGCAGCCCGGGTTGTTAAAAGGGGCTTTAGAGGACTGTGTTAGGCACCACTGAGTCTGACTTGGTTTTGTGCAGAGTTAAATGTTAAGAACATGTGGCAGTCAGAGGTCAGTCAAGAAAAGGCTTTAATGTATGTAGGCACAGCTGAAGGTCAGATCATGTTTGTAGGCCTTATGGAAACAGAATGTGATGGTTAAAATGCTTAATAAATCATCACAATAAGTAAATCTGCTGCTGAGTGATAGAGGATCTTGTGCAATTGTAGAGCACGGATGCTCTTTGATTATCATGTGCGTCAGTGGGGATTTAAGCTCAAGTGTCCTCTCCTGAGAGCAGTCGTCAGTTGGGACTGTTCAGTGAGAACTAACCAGTCTATTATTAGCTATTATGGGTCCTGTTCAAAATTCCCTTTTCTGGTTTCTTCTAAGCTGGGAAACCCATTATTAGCATTATGGCATTTCTGTTAAAACAAAGACCTTTAGCCCTTTAATTTTTCATCATTTATTAAAGAATGTAGGCAAACAATAACTTTCCTTTAACTTATCTCGAGAACATGTCTTTCATCCCTCAAGCTGACTGTGAAGGAATTTAATCAGCAGCCTTTGAAAAGCTGATTTTCATGTTTTGGAGCTCCTTCAGCGGCAAAGAAACTGGTGGCAGCCTCTCTAGTGGCTGTTCTAAGTGCCAACTAGTCTATTCACATACCAATACCAGGCGAGGCTTGGCAAGACCTGGACACCAGTGTAGCTGTGCCACTGTGTGCCACAATATGAGAATAGTTGGGACGGAAGTATTTGTCATTCCTTGTTCAGCTGGAGCAAAGAAAGAGCTCAGAGCTCATTTAAAAGCAGATCTCAGGGTTCAACAGGGTTACTCATTTGAATTTCTATTGCTTCAAGATTTAATTTGTTCAGTTTTATTGTTAGAATAAACATTTCCACTGTGTTTGTGCACAGAGTGTATATGCGACTACAGAGGGACACTGCACACGGTGTGTGATGCGTCAGGGCGCTGCCTGTGTCGTCAGGGTGTGGAGGGACAGCGATGCGACCGCTGTCGACCAGGATACCACTCCTTCCCAAACTGCCAGGGTGAGAAAGAGTCACCATGTCAACCACAATTTAACACCCCGACAGACTGTAAAAACACTTTATCAATTTAACTTGACTGAATGATACTGAACTTTTTATTCCACCACACTGATTTGATAACTTCAGTTACCAGTTACTTGCAGATTCAGATTATTAACATAAAATATTAATCAACTAATAAAACACGATGTATTATTATAGATTAATCTACCCAACAGTATATGAGTTAGCTGAAATTAGCTCCACCTTTACATGAAATCATGAAAATGATGAACACAGTATTGCATCATTAATTATAATCCAGTAATATAATACATATAATTCTAAAATGGGTCATTCTGCATAATGAGTACTTTTACTTTTGGTACTTAAAGAATTTTAATGCTAAATCTTCTACATCTACTTTTACTTAAGTAAGATTTTAAAGTTGGCATTTTTACTTGTAACAGAATATTTTTTCACTGTGTTACAACTATTTTTTCTACAGTAAAAGATATGAGTACTTCTTCCACCTCTGTACTTTGGACTAATTGCAGACAGTTACACAGTATTGTTACACAAAAGTATCCCTTTGCCTGCTTGCACTACTTTTGGGAGCAAATACACTCTCTCCCTCTTTCTGACCATCTATTTAATCTTATCTGCTTAATTGTAAACAATTATCTAAAATAATCTTTTAGAATGATGTGATAAAAAAAAAACTTGATTTAATGTTTAGTCTGTCCTCCTGTTCTTTTGAAGTTATGTATTAGTTTTTAATGTTACAGGTCCATTTACACACTTTGTATAAATCATTTTTTATGTATTTCAAGTAGATTTTGATAATTGTGACAAATATTTTTAAGGAAACCTGCAGTGCTATTCAGATAAATTGGATGATTATTTTGACTATAATAACAAATAATGAGTGTTGTGCTAAAAAAGCATGTTCTTGCTGTGGCTGCTGAATTATGATGGTGTTAGATGTAAATTTATAGAAAAACCATGATATTGAAAAACCATGATAAATGCATTTAACCATGATAATCTGCCAAAACAGCAGCTTATGGCCCTCTTTCTCTTCCTCCAGCGTGTCTCTGTGATGGTGCTGGTGTTGCTGACAGTGTGTGCAGTCCAACTGGCCAGTGTGTTTGCTTTCCCAACTATGGGGGGCAGGAGTGTGACGAATGTGCACCCGGCTACTATGGATACCCAGACTGTGCTGGTGAGTGGATCTGATCCCTCCATGTCCACCAGTGTGATTACGATAGATAAACCAATTGGGTGCATGTGATGGAAAAAATGCCGCTGCTGGTTTCACTGGGCTCACTGTGGCCTCTTCTCATGACTCTGTGGAGCAAACATCCTCATTCTCCCACAGTATCCTGTAAAACTTTTTGTTGTTATCCACGTTGATTTATTTACAACATTTCACAGAGAACTGGAACGTGAGATATATACGGCCTTTTCCCTTATAAGGAGTCATATTCCCAAGAATAGACAACTGGGAATCAGTCAAGGAAATCAGATTCTGGAAATAAAACAGGAGCCATTTAAACCTTTTTCATATTAGATTCACTCAATCCAAATGACGTTTCTGTTTCCTGTCCCCAGCCTGCCAGTGTTCACAGGAAGGCTCATATAGTAACATCTGCAACCCACTGTCGGGTCAGTGTCTGTGTCTCCCAGGGGTGGTGGGACAGCAGTGTGACCGCTGTGCCTCTGGACTCAGATTCCCCCAGTGCTCAGGTAACCACATCAGGAACCAACAGACTCATAAATGATCTAAATAATTTTGGGACTGAAAAGGAGCAGCATTTAGACCAGGGGTGGGTGATTATTTTTCACTGGGGGCCACATGAGAAATGATATAAAGCTCTAATAATGGCCAAATTTCTCATAATGGAGTGGAGTGGAGATGTGTTCAATATAGGGCTCTTCTACTGTTGGTCACCTTTTCTGGATTGCCATGTTGAAGTGGGGGCTAATATTTTGTTGGCATTGTCCAAAACTTGATGTTTTATGGTGTACCATGCATGCTGCATACAGGTTGCAATGATAGTAGCAGCAGTGAAAATATTCTTAATATACCGTACACTTAAAATGATACTGATTCTTTTCAGACAGGCCTTTTTTAAGTAGCTAAAATCTGTTTTGCTGGTGACCCTGTCCACAGCAGTACAGTGCTTGGCTTCCTACACTCCTCTCTGCTTTTCTAAACTGGGGGCATGTTGACCACCATCTACTGTAGGCAATATACTGACTAACAATAAGTACCTCATACAACCCCTTTTAAAATGATCTGAACTGTCCCTTTAATGTATCAGTGTTTTGTTTTTAGTAGGATTCAATAATTTGTTTAAAGTGTTGATAGTTTTCTCTTCAATCCTGCTTAAAATAAAAGCTTTGACTACCTTTTTTTACTTAGTTTTGTATTCACTTTGTGCTTCTAGCCTCCATCAGTTTGTGTAACCAGGCAGGAACTGAGGTCGCTGATCCTCAAACGGTATGTCGCTCTCAATTTTCTGTTCACCATATGATCTCTCCTAATTTCATTATGAGAACCCAAATCACTGACTGTGTTTCCTCCTTTACAAATAGTTACCCCAACCCTGTTATAATTCTGTGGTCTCTGTTTTTAAAATTACTAACCAATATAATAATAATAATCCATTGTTGTTTTTTACTGACTTGTAGACTTACAGAATGTCTGTGGATGATGTGCACTTTAAATACACTAAACTTTAAGTTACATAAACTTTGGCCTTCATTATGTTTTTATTAGCCTTGATAACAGAAGTGGTCGCAGTCTAAATCCAGCCTTGGCCCTTTGGGTGTGGCTTTACATTACCTCAAAGTCGTATAACTGATAACACAGCTGTGCTGCTCAAACATCTTCCAGTGGATTTTCAAAGGAAGTGTTTTTCCCCTGAAATGTCATGCAATTAAAATAAAGGAAAAGAGACTTCCTTCCATTTTGAAGAGGAAGAAAAACAACAATGAGTTTTTGGAAGGTCATTTTCACTTCTGTTTTGGAACATGTCCAGTGTTTGAAAGAAAGAAAGACTGCAAATTTCCACTTATTCAGAAAACCGGCACTGTGTCACAATATGCAACAGCTTGTGGCTGATTTCCATCTGTCTGATTGTAAACAAATTTAACCTGGCTTTCAGGAGTAGCTACCAGTCTCAACAACCCTTACTGTAGATTTCTTATCTGTTGTTCAGGGCTCCTGCCGCTGCCTGCCAAACGTAGAGGGAACCCTGTGTGACAGGTGTAAACCGCTTTACTGGAATCTGGCTACAAACAACCCTCGTGGATGTATAGGTAAGAGACCAAAAATCTAGAGCTGCAGTAGAAGATGTTATTTTACTATAAATTTGGTTGAAAAAGCAAATTTTCACCACTGAATGTTGTAGTCAATCTGTAGATTCTGCCTCAAGGGGTCTCGCTCATTATTACAACAGCAAAAGACATAGCTTGATGCTGCTGTGAAGTAGTGTAGGATCATGGGAAGTGTTTTCCTCACTGCTAAACAATTACCATGACATGACCCAGGCAGAAGTCATGTTAATGGTGAGGTAATATTAAACTTTTATTCATGTTACATTCAGTCAAGTTTGCCGACTTCTTTCCTCAGTCACTCTGACGTATCCTAAGGGCAAGGGCTATCAGGAAACGCACCGTTAGCTTGAATAAATCACGGGTCTCTCGGGGTTTGACCATTGTTGGAAACATTTGCGATAATGTAATTATGCAACTCAACAAATTCTATAACACAGGTGCAGCGTTTTTGGAAAGCCTCATTTTTCCTCTCCAGAAGTATTACTTCTGATCACTGATCCTCTTTTTGCTCCACTGCATTAAACCACCAGTAGCAATCTGACAAGGCACTGATATGAGTCTTGGCCCTTCTTACCCAGAGGATATGTCAACATACCCCTGTCAACAAGGCCGGATCTACCTTCCTGTCCCTCAGCGGGGAGCTGAGGAATAACACACAAATACAGGCAAATTCCTGTTAACTGCCTTCACCGTGGAGCTGAAGTGAGCCTTTGAGATTTCATGCTGTGACTCTGCAGTAATGAGTACACAGCGGCACATTAAAAACAATACCTTAGGACTTCTACCCCACAAAAATAACTCTGTCCACCTAATCCAGTGAAAATACCTAATATGAGAATAATAAGTGGGCTCCAATTATTCAGCCAGTGAGAGAACAGCTTCAGGCTTTGTCCAGATACCTGTCTAATGTTACAGTTCTGCTCTGTAGCAAGAATGTTGTAGTGACCACACCGCCTGAAGACACAAGAGGAAGGGAGAAAAAGAGCTTTTAATATCCTAAGAATGCCTCTGGTTGACTGGGGCCGGACATTAAGGGGAAGTTTTTTTTTTTTTTTCTTTGCTGGGTTAAAAGCCAGCCGTGGCAGTAAATCTCTCCTGGACCTTTGATGTAGAGATCTCTGAAGATTGTGGGGTTTTGTGCTGCTGTGTTTCACCCGTGAAAGTGACAAAATCCTGCAATCAGAGTCTATTCACCGTACATCCCCCTTAATATTTACACAACCTTTTTCCTCTCTCTCTGTTTCTCTCATTCCAGAGTGTCAGTGTGATGTGAAAGGGACCCTGAGCGGTGTTGGAGAGTGTGAGCAGGTGAGTATTTCAGTGACAGATGCACATCGGTTTTTGCACAGTTTTGACTGCAGGGCTCAGCCACAGTTGTGTCATATACGTTTTGTTTGTCTCATGTTCTCATATTCTGATCATGTGTTTGTGTAGAAAAGTGGACAGTGTCACTGTAAGCCGTATGCATGTGGACATGCATGTGACACCTGTAAGGAGGGATACTTCCTGCTGCAGAAAAAACAGTATTTTGGTTGTCAAGGTAAGATATACTTCTTCACCAAACTTCTAACTAGAGTGATACTGGATTTTTGGGGCCAATGTTGATAACAATAGAGACTAAAAATATTCCAATATTGATATATTAGTTGATATAACAATGATCCCTCAAATGTGCTTATCAAAACTCTTGTGACTTTTTGTAATGAAGGCAGGATATTTTACAGTTTAATTAACATTGTTATCTAAAGTGGCATCATGGCACTGGAACAGTAACATTTTACTGGTATTTCTGATAATTGTAAATAACTATAGATAAAGCAGGTCTTCGTTGGGCAAACCAAATAGAAAAAAACCTTTGTAATCACCAATATTTTGATAAGTAACTGTAATTTAATTACATATTTTTTTCTCAATAACCAAAATGGATTATAATTATATCTATTTGAAAATATAACCTTCCATCACCAAAATCTAAGCAGCTCATCCTTGAGTCCAAGTGGATATTTGTACAGAATATTAAGAAATTCCCTCCAGGCATTTCTGAGATATCACTTTCACAAGAAAGACATGACTCAAAAATATAACGCCTGTGTCCACATCTGTCATCAGAGTGAAGGCATGAATGACGGCTTTTCAAGTTTTTGAAAAACTGAAAATCTTAAGAGGCCTTTCAGCGTACAGTCAGGAATGTGCACAAAAAATTAGACTGACGGGTTCAGGTCTATGCAAGATTAGCTGCAGACAAGCTTCAGGGCTGCTGGTCACGCACACACATGCACAGACGCAAGCAATTACATGATAAAATATATATAATTATATGCTTAACTTTAATTAAAAAAAGGATCAAATATACATAAAATGCTGCCTATAGTATTAAAACATAAAAAAAATTCTGCATTATGAGCAATATCAGCTGACTGAATTGTTGAATGTCTATGGAGTCAAATAACAGTAATGATCACATAGATATCCAGGAAATGAGCAAAATAAGCAAGTAGACTCGGGGGCATTTTTTTTTTACCAAGCTTTGTCTGAGGGGAGGCCTCAAAAGTCTCAGACTTTGAAAACCCCTGATCCAATCTAAGCTAAACTAAACTAAACTAAACTAGAGAGGACAGTGAAACCCTGCTTCAGTCTTTAATCAAACTTACTTTTACTCTCTCTGATAGGTTGTGGGTGTGATGTAGGTGGTGCTGTTGGCATGGCGTGCGATGAGATGTCTGGACAGTGTCAGTGTCGGAAGAATGTCATCGGCCGTAAATGCACTGAGTAAGATATGGACTGTCGCCATGCATTGGGATTCAGACACAATTTTATATGAAATAGTTTTCGCTAAGTTCTCTAAATCAACGACTAAGCTACAGAGTTTTTATTGTAATGTTCGTGAACCTTTTTAGGCCAGCACCCAGCTACTACTTTCCAACTCTCCACCAACTGAAGTTTGAGATTGAGGATGGCACCACTCCAAATTCCAGACCAGTGCGCTTTGGTTACAACGCTCAAGAGTTCCCAGATTTCAGCTGGAGAGGTTATGCTGTAATGTCTCCTGCACAGGTTAGTACTTATGAAATTAACAGTCAGCATTTCACCAACATATTGCACATGCATAGACACGGTCTTTAAGGATTTGCACATTACTTATGTAAATGGACATTGCACACTCCTAGATATAGTTGTATGTAGTATTTTTTATTTCTGTGTTTATCTCATTTATTTTGAATTCTAGTTTTATTTTACTTTTATTTGATTATTTGCTACATTTCCCCACACTGCTACTTTTGGGATCAATAAAGGTATTTCTTATCTCATGTCTACATCAGTAGCTTCGTGCATTGGATACATTTATGCAGTTATTCTAATAAATCACAGTATGGCTGGGAAGAGTCTATTTTTGGGGCCACTGCTTCTTCAACCACTTCCTTTTTCAGTCTATTCTGATGCCACCATGATTGTTTCGCTTTTATCTCTGCACTGATAATCCTGCTTCAAGCACACAACTACAAGCTAATGTGGAGCTCTCTTAGAACTAATACTATCTTTCTTCAGCCGGAGGTGATCCTAACACTTAGCCTTGGCTTTCCTGGCCCTTTCCATATTGTAATGCGCTACTCCACCCCCCGACAAAAGGGGCGAGCACGAGTAAGAGCAAGGATCTTGGTGGTGGACGAAGCTGGCGTTAAGTCTTGCTGTGACTGTAAGTGAAGGGCCTGCTTTCTTCCTTTGACTCTGTTTTCCTCTCCTCACCTTTGCATGCTGTCTGTTGATTAATCCGCTCCGTTTGCTCAAGTCTTCTGCCCGCCCGGCATGATTTTTAACCGAACATTATACCCTCATCGTCTACTCAAACCCGTGCCGTTGCAGTCAGCTGTGTGTCACTCTTGTCCCTGCAGAGTGAGGTCAGAGTAACAGTGCATGTTGACCCAAAAGATGGGAGGCAGCACTTATTCCGTGTGGTTCTGCGGTTCACTAACCCGAGCGGCAGCAGTGTGACAGGTAGCATCAAGGCTACCAATAACAGAGGCACTGCAGGTAAGGCTGCCTCTGACATTTCATGTACATTTCATATCATATCATCAAATCTAACCTATCATTGAATACATTAAATAAATAACCCATTTCCTTTATTTGATTAAAGCTGGTGTGTCTTACTGTATACTGACGATGACCCGCTCTTCGTTTGTTTTCTGTGCTCTCAGCTATGAGTGTGTAACATTACAGACGTTTCTGCTTTGTTGCTCAGCAGGGTCGGATAAGCACAAGGAAGTAATATTCCCTGAGAGTCCCTCCCCGTCCTTCCTCACTGTCCCAGGAGAGGGCTTCGCTGAGCCCTTTGCATTGACCCCTGGGAAATGGATCATTCACATAAAGGCAGAGGGAGTTTTGCTGGTGAGTTTAAGAGGAAGGCAAAGATCTAGAAATGATGATGGTAAAAATAAAAGTAAAAAAAAAAAAATTAGGAATTTGAATCAATTCTTGTCATTCACTTTTTGTTTTCAGAATATACAAAAAATAATACTGAAATACAAGGCATTTTTCTTTTTCATGGTCAAAAAGGGATGAGCAAAATTTTAAAATTGTTTGTTTCATTTTTCTATTTTGTATGACAAAAAATAAAGTCACTAGAAAACAGACAAAAAAGCTTTTTTTTCGCATTATAATAGTTATTTTACAGTTCAGTTTTTGATCAAATTAAAAAGTAAGCTGACATTACATGGTACCATTCATCATTTTCTCAAAAATAGAACAATGACATTATTGCAAGGAATTTGGTGAAAATTTAAGAAAAATAAAAAATACTATACAAATAAAAAATAAAGGGTATGAGTAAGATAGGAAATAGTAAAGTACAGTAGAAATTGAGAATAATAAATATAGAACAAGTCAAAAGAAATTCCAGTACAGTAACAGAATAATAGATGTGTATCAAAGTCCTGGCAAAATCCTGAATTTTTTGGAAATGACGCCTCTTGTGACTGCAGGCCTCGTCTTGCTGTGTCTAACATCATACCAGAGTAGAGTTTCAATTAAATTTAGCCAGGACTAATGTAACATTGGCAATCTTACATTTGGCGCTTTGTTTTGTAAATGCCCTAATTCAGTTTCAAAAAACATGCTTTCATTCGTTTGTGATGTTTGATTGTTTTGGTATGTGAAATAGAAAATGAAGACTGAATACTGAAGTGCAAACTGTCACTCTCACTCTCCAGGACTATTTAGTGCTGCTGCCTCAGGATTACTATGAGGCACCTCTGCTGCAGGAGAAGATCACCCAGCCCTGCACATACATACCAACCGCAAACAAGGATACAAAGTAAATCTTTCTGTTCAGTATTTTTGATGTCTGCACTTCATATTCACCGCTCATGCCTGACATAGTTAGATTTTGTTTTCATTGCCGTTCACCCTTTTCTACACTCAGCACAAGTTCTCCATATATAGTTCCATGCAGTTATTGGCTTGGTTCAACTAGAACTAACATGATTTTACAGAGGTCAATCATAATGAATACAAGGGTTTATTTTTGTGTCATAATTTACAGATGATTTGATACATACCAAAAAATAAGTAGAGGAGAAGAAATAAAGGCTGTAGTATGCATTGCATTAGCAGGAGTATGCACACGGCATAGCCATCAGAAATTCAAAATATGCTACAAGCTATGTTTTATGAATATTCTATGGTGAGTTTGGACAGAAAGCAAAGCAAGTTTTCACTTTGCATTACTCCCACGAGTTCGACCGTGAGATCTTTTGTGTATTTCCCCCAAAGGGCCAAAATATAATAGCTGTAAGCAAGCGGACAATGGCAGGCACTGAGGGTTTGTGTGTCTGTGTGTTTGTGTTCATTTCAGCATTTGACTGAACTCAGTAGTCACAAGAGACTCCAGCTCTGACTGTTATTTCCCACCAGTCTCTTTTCTTTTCCCTCTCTCCTCCTTCTACATTCATGAAGTAAAGTATGCTGCTCCACTCAGCAGTCAGCATGGAGGAAGAGAGACTAATTACAGTATACCTGACAGCGGAGGTTGGCACCTTCACTGCTCGCTACAGCAGACAGGTTCAGAAGCGAGAGTGAAGATGAATCCACTTTTTAATGCCAAAAGTCTCAGAGCAGAAACTGGTGTGACTCCAGGTGTTTATACCTACAGAAGCTCTGCAATACATGCAGTTTTTTTGCTCAAGTTAAATATTTTCAACATATGTGAATATATGAATGATGCAATATGATGATGATGTATGATGCATAATTCGCATTGTACAGTGCCTCCTTGCAATTACTTTGAATGTAACTGCACCATTCAAAAAAATGTGTGTTTGGTGTGAACACATCATTACTGACTTAACTTCCCCATCAGCTAAAACAGGATGATTTTTTTTATTGATTGTGTTATTGTATCTCATTGTGCTTCCTCTATCTGTGTGTCTCTGTCTCAGCTGTCTGTTGTTTAAGCATGTGGCGATGGAGGGCTTCAGCTCTAGTCTGGGCTCACAAGGAAAACTCTCCAACCGCAGCGGGCGCAGGAGGAGGCAGGCACGTGTGCGGCAGCCCACCCCAGATCACCCAGAGATGGCTGCTCTCAATGGCAGACAGGTACAGTAGAAGGCCTGGGTTTATGTACGTGGCTACATACAATATAGAGTTTGGTTTGGTTACTGTAGTGTAGTTAATCACCTTTAATGCCTAAATAGGTTGAACACAAAGCTATAAAACAGACTGAGGTTCTTGGGCAGCTTCTTATCAGATGTTTCAAAGTCCAGAAACAGCAGGTGATTGAATTTTTGGCATCAGAACTGTGGAACTACTGCACAATTAACTAAAGCTAAATATGCTTTTATAATCTTTGACTGATTGTTTTTTACACTTGATTTGTTTGTGCTTTTATCACAGTTGATTAAAATGAAATAAAATGACTGTGTCCCCTAGGCACAGCTCCAGCTCAGTCTGCGCGTTCCTCGTCCTGGCTCATACGCCCTTGTCCTGGAGTATGCCAGCGAGGTGGACACTGTCCAGAATGTCAATATACTCATCAGTGGCCAGTCAGATGGCAACATCCCAGCCAGGGCCAACATCTACAGCTGTGCCTACAGGTGAGTCCTGTATTTGTTGCTTCAGCATTCAAAATAAGATATCATACATACAGTACCATACAAAACAATTTACTTCATTGTACCTTTAGGGGACTTTATCTTAGACTCAGACGCTGCACACATATAGCTACCTTCATAGTAATAGCAAGAAAAAAACAAATACTATAGTAGTATTTTTCAGATTTATGTCATTACAATTACAAAGTTGTAGAATATGTGTTTCTCAGCTGTTGCATCTTTTAACCCTTGCAGCTTTTTGTGCCGGAGTGTGGCAGTAGACAGCAGTAATCGCGTTGCACTGCTGCAGCTTTCTCACAAGACAGAGGTCCTTCTGCAAACTTCCACTACATCATTCCTGCTGGTGAGGGAAATGTTTCCACAAAAGATCTAAAATAGGTCAATGACTAGACTGCAACGTGTTTTTTGAAATGCATTTGTTTCTCTCTGCAGTATAAAGTGTATGCAGTCCCTGCAGAAGAGTTCTCCCTTGAGTATGTAGAACCCAAGGTGCTATGTGTCTCCACTCATGGGCGCTTCACTGAGGACAGGTACATAATCTTATGGAGAGAATTTTTCAACACCTGTTAATGTAAGCAGCAATTTAGGAGATGATGTTACACAACTACACCTCTGTGTTGTGTTGTTATTTTAAGTACAGGGACACACATCTGTTTTCCAGGTGTTAATGATGGCATGCATTCCTCCAGCTGGGCAGGGTCATTTACCTGAGGTTGAACTTTGGGTTTAACTCTCTCTTTCTACCTCTGTCACACTAAATTTACTTTCACTCTGCACCCAATGACCAGGCTACATGTTGCAGTAACACATGTTTACAGCTGTCAGTGTGCAGTCTGGTCATTTTTTATGCAGTCCACCCTGAACAGTGTAAAGATAAATCCTTAAAGGGAAAATATGCTAGCAAAGAAATAGTCAGAATTGACTTGAAAGCAAAGGTAAATCTTTTAATTAAGCAAAGTACAAATAATTGTGCTTGAGAAAAACTGACAGCAATGATGACTTAATATTAGGGATGCACAATATTGAATTTTTGCAGATACCCTGTATGACAATATTTTCCAACTCAGTCTCTCCTGTAGTGGAATTTACAGCTCTTAGTGATGATTCTTTCCTGAGTCATACTGGCAACAGGCCCATTTTCTTGAATTCATTACCCTGAAAGATGTTATTTTTTGCGTAACCTGTATCTTGTTCTTTTGTTCTGTTGTCAAGCCAGTGAAACATGTAGAGCAGCCATAATCAAAGTGATGCTGTCTCAGGACATGTAACTTGAAGGCAGATGGTTAGCCTGTAAAACTAAAGCTTTCCTCAGAATTGTGTGTATATTTAGTGTGTGATATCAGGATTTCTGCACATTGATGAGAGAGAGTGTGATAACTAGAGGATTTCAAGGTTTACAAAAGGATTATTGGAGATTAATCCCTTCTCATTGTTTGCAGTCCCTGACTGGCCACTGACCCCTTTTCTAACACCTCACATTGTTCTGCTACAATATCGCCTTGGCACACACCTCGAACGCTATCAACAGGTTTTAGGTAACAACATGTTGTTGCTGTTTAATGTTTGCAGTCGGCACTGCGTTCTGAGGCAATTTGACAAGCCGACCTCAGCCCGGATTCTGTATGCTGCCCGTGATGGACAGCTATCTCCAGCACCAGCTGTTTCTCCCCAACGAGAAGAGAATGAGGACTGGAGACGGAGAAGACAGACCGGGGTGTTCCCTGTCCGTGAACCTCAGACTGATGGGGTATTGCTTAAATACCCTCAGGTAAAAACTTGTTGAGGAATTTGAGCTTTTCTGAACTTGACACTGCTGCTGAGAGTTGAAGCCGCTCAATAAGCAACCTCTGCCCTGACATTAATTTTAAATTTCCCCATGACGCTTATGCTTCCTCTTCGTTTTTTCCCAGACGGAGATCAGTTTCACCCCTGACGTGCCCCTCCCGGGCAGGTATGTGGTTGTGATCCATTATCATCAGCCCGAACACACCTCCTTCCCCGTGGAGATCCGAGTGGACGCAGGGCGTGAGTGGAAGGGTGAGTGTTTTGGAGCTTACTCCTGTTTATTGGCTCCTGTTATATAAGCGTAGTTACTCAGGCAGTGACTGGGAAAGCCTTCACAGTAAGGGGGTGATTCCTCCTCAAGAGCAGATTAAGTCCCTGCATGGGTTCATGACAAGATGATCAAAGCCTTGGACACACTTCCCTACATGGCTTTAAAGGAGGGATGGATTATTGTGCAGCATGCCAGAGTTTACCCTCTTTCTCTGGACAACTTTAACTCTTTTAACTTCTCTCGCAGGTTCCATAAATGCATCCTTCTGCCCTGCCATCTCAGGCTGCAGGAACGTTGTGATCGCTGATGGGCGCATTGCCCTTGACTTTGACCAGAATTCTTGGCAGCAGCCCACCATCTCTGTGATCGTGCCACCTAGGAAGACACTTATTCTGGTCAGTGGTTTATGGGATTTACCCTCTAAATGAAATGAGAATTAAAAGGGTAGCTGTGGCATTTTTCAACCTGGACTCTATTTTCCCATGCTTTCTCATGCTAAGTGACTAATGAGGACAACAGTTGGTCAAGTATTAAGTGAACCTGCTGCAGCAATCATCTGTAAAATGGGCTGCAAGGCAATCTGCATGGACGATTGCAAACCATCACAGTACATCCACTTGTTTTTGCTACTGACCATTTACCAAAACATTAATTTTATCAGTGTAAAACACGCTTAATTCAAACTCACCAAGACCATCTTGGCTTGTCTTTCCAGTATTCCAACAATCACCAGCTCTGGTATGGTCTAAATAATGATGTTTTCTTGGATATTGACTTGCATCGTAGCTTACGACTGTGGTAATTGTACAGTCCAAATACATCAAACTTGATGTTATATTCAAGTTTATTAGATCCATGTCGCACAAAACTTCTAAGACTGCTGAAATCACATAGTCTGTAGGTGTCTTTAGTCACTTATACAAAAAAAAGGAAAAATCTTGGGGAAAATATTAAAGAAGACGTACTTCTGTGTAAAGTCTTCAGGTTTGAGGAGTCTGTGTTTTTGTACCAGAGTTGTTCAGGTTCAGTACTTGGCATGCTGAGGTCCTCTCTCTTCAGTGTTATGCCATATCCCCAACAACAACAATGAAGGGACTGTGCTTTACCTGGCAGCCCCCCCCGCAGCTTTATAAAAGCTAAACTCACAACCTCTGTAAGGCAGGAACAGGTCGGGCTTTGCTTGCCTGTTGTTCATCTGCTTTACTTTTTCTTCTTAAGATAAAATCTAGCAGGAAAATGTAACTAAAATGCTTAAAATCCTCTGTTTATCTGTTTGTCGCCATCATACTGATAAACATGTTTTCAGGAGAAAACAAATAAAACTGGAAATCTGCGGTAAGATTGTGTGTTTTTTATCATTTGTTATGATTTGTGTATTTTGTGTAGGATTATATCCTGCTGGTTCCTGATAGCAGTTACACCCCAGATCTCCTGAAAGAGAAGCCACTGGATAAGTCTGCAGATTTCATACAGCAGTGTAGAGGAGAAGGTTTCTATATTGAGTAAGTATCAACCAAATCTGTGAAACAAACTTCTCAAAAACTTCTTTCTGTTATCCTCAGTCATACACAAAATAAAGTTCTTACATATTTAACACATAATACAAATAATACATAAAGTAGAACCAACAAAGATGTGAAGTTATATTTTTATTTTCATCAGCACTTTGTAGCTGTATTCAACTGTTTCTGTATATCTGTGTTCAAAGATGTGTTAAATATGTGATTGTTTCTTTGTTACAAACTGTTCTCTTTTATAATCTGTTATTGTTGAAACTTTTTGGAAATGGTGCCCTCTAGCTGTGACAGTGGAGTACACAACCACATCTGTATTTTTCTGCCTCCTCAGCCCCAGAACTTCTTCCCAGTTCTGCAGAGACTCCGCCCGCTCTCTTGCAGCAGCCTACAATGATGGAGCTCTGCCCTGCAACTGTGACAGGTCCGGCTCCACAGGGACCACCTGTGATCCGGTTGGAGGACAGTGTCCCTGCAGGCCGCATGTCATCGGTCGACAGTGCACAAAGTGTGCCACGGGATACTACGGCTTTCCCTACTGCAGACGTGAGTAAATGATTACTTCTTTTCCTGGTTATATTTTCAGAGTTTCCCTCTCTCTGACCTCTCTTTCCCTCTCTGTCCCTTCTGCAGCATGCGAGTGTGGCCGCCGGCTGTGTGACGAGGTGACAGGAAGTTGTATCTGCCCTCCTCAGACAGTGAAACCGGCCTGTGATGTGTGTCAGGTTCAGACTTTTAGCTATCACCCTCTGCTGGGCTGTGAGGACTGCGAATGCTCTCCAAATGGCAGCAAAGCCAACGCAGGGCCGGACTGTGACCGCATCACCGGACAGTGCAGGTGAGTGGAAACCTGTAAGGCTGTGCACTTAAGACTGTAGGTTTTCTCCATGCAAAAGCCTAAAGCTCAAAATTATCTAAAAAGAAATGAAAATTGTTAGAAGAATTAAATGGAATTAAAAGTTCAGTTAAAAGCAGCAAATCTTCGTATTTGTGAAGCTGGAATCATAAAATGTTTTTGTATGAAAAAAATTGAAACAACCAAAATAGTTGCATTATAGTTTAATTAATTTTCTGTCTTTCTCATTTCCACCGTACTTATGCTTGTCATATTTTGTGTGCAAAATCTTAATTCATAATGTAAAGAAGGCTGTCAAATAATTGTAGTAACAATTCTAGTAAAAAGTATGAAAAAAAAAGTGATGAAAAGAAAATACTTAATGAAAGTGCAAGTACCGCAAACTTGTGCTTAAGTATAGTAGTTGAGTAAATGTACTTAGTTACATTTCACCACTACTGTAAAACTCAATAATAACCTGCAATGTTTCTGTTTCATGTTAACTATAGATTGACTCTTGTCCTCTGTACAGCGCGGTTGTCGCCTGTTTATATCATTGTACATATTTTCTCAGTTGTTCTTAATCTTCTGTAATCCACGATACTTTTTAAACAGCTGCACAAATAATGGTCATCTCTTTACCAGTACCTTTTCTCTTTCATGCACTGATTTGTGAGCGATGAAAAGGCTGGAATGTGAAGCGTGCAGCTTCTTAACAGTGGAAGCGAAATACGATGCCAAACCACTTAAAGCGATTAATGAGGGGATAAGTACATTCATGTTGATAAAACCCATAGATTGTCTTTTCTGTCAACAGTTGATGTATGTGTTAATAAAGTCATGCCAAGTCATTTTCGTTTACAATATATGCTACCAAATCATAACAGATGTAGAGCAGGTCTAGACTGCACTGGTGATGTTATTATTGACAGAGACCAAACAATGCCCGACGTGATCAAGCACTTGGCGTCAGTGGTGAGGAAAAACTTCCTTTTAACAGGCAGAAACCTCAAAACAATAAGATAAGGAATAAAGAAACAAAAGGATGCATAAACAACGAGCAAAGTAATACACCGTGCAGCAATGCAAAAGATCGTTCAGTTGTATGTGTAACTGTAATTTGTTCCTTACTTTTTCTAAGATTTGACTTTATAACTGTATGAACGACATATGACATCCAGGATTTCACTTAAGATAATGCGCCTGTGTGTTTTTTTGTAGTTGCAAACCGAGGGTCGGAGGTCGGCAGTGCGATCGCTGTGCTCCAGGTTATTACCGCTTCCCTGACTGTCTACCTTGCAACTGTAACCAAGGTGGCGTCACACCTGGCGTGTGCCACCCAGACACAGGGAGGTGTCTGTGCAAGGTGAGCTAATTTCATCAAACGGCTCCTTTAAAAACTCCCTCTGACTCATTTTTGTTTGTTTGGTCTCTTCTGGTGCTGACTGTCTCTGTTATTGCCGCCCTGTAGAGAAATGTTGCTGGTGTCAGGTGTGATACCTGTCGGGAAGGTTCCTTCTATTTCGATCCCTCCAACCCTCTCGGCTGTACAAGCTGCTTCTGCTTTGGAGCAACTGACCGGTGTCAGAGCTCCAGCAAGCGCAGGGGGAAGGTGTGTTCGCTTTTCGTGCCCCTGCATGTCTGTAAATGCCTCTGGAAATGTTATGCCTGCAAAGCTTTCTGGCTCATAGCAGTTATGTGGTGGACAACGTCATATGTTCAATGAATGCTGAACATGTTGTTAAGGAAAACAACAGCATCTGGGTACATTCTTTAATGCACAGTCACCTCTGCTTTCGAGCACAGAAAGTTTGTTTTAAAGATACACTACAGTTTTAAATTTTTAGTTTTTTTTTTGTCACCTTAACATCCAAATACTTCCCCGTTATTAGTTTGTTGAGATGCAGGGCTGGCGTTTGGAAAGCCCTGACAAGGAGGAGGTGACCTCTGTGCTGAACACAGCCAGTAACACAGTGGTGGCAGACATCCAGGAGCTTCCCCCTACAGTTCAGACTCTACACTGGGTGGCACCATCGGCCTACCTGGGAGACCGGGTGAGTCAAGGAGGGAGAGAACATCATAACAACCAGACAACATTGTTGTAAATAAATGTTTTCTGATGGTTAAACATGGTAACAGATGACAGGAAGTATAAACTGATATTAAATAGGCCTGTCACAATAAGTACTTTTGATGGACAATGTGTGATAAACGATATTATTGTCATTTTAAGACCATTTTATGCCACTGATGTAATGATAATAATAGAAATATAACAGCAATGCAAGTACACCAAAAAGCAAAGAACTTTTCATTCTTGAGCATATTAAGAATACTGGAATTTGAATGTGACAAAAATATTAAAATATCCTTAATAAATAAAACAAAATTTTAAAAAAATCTAAATTATATTACTTTATTGACTCTTGGAGGGAAATTGGTTGTCATTACAGCTGCTTCAAGAATAGAAATATGTATATAAACATAGAGAAACTGCAAGATAATAAAAACAATGAATATGTAAAAAATATGTGCATACTACAATATATAGCAAAAAAGTAATATGTAAAAAAAATGTATATGACAGTATATAATAGAGTGTACATAAACAATAATTCTGAAAGATGTTGACCATAAATAAGTGTGTTAAAACAGATTAATGCAGTACTGGATATAGCTGTTGCGTTAAACATTATAACAGGATTAATCATTTGTGGGGCAAATTAAGGATAATCTTATCTTCTTGATGACAGTGTACATCAGTTTATTGCACTGTTTTATAATTACTGCACAATATTGCTGTGCTGTTCAGCCAAAATGCGTAGGTGCTGCACCCAAGTCTTATAATGGTAGGGAAATGCTGCTGTTTATTCTGGCATCATGTCGACTAAAATACTGGGGACATTGTTATGTAATCAAGCACACATGTAAACCCAGCGGGCAATATTCATGTCAGAAAATATTACTGAGGTTATGTCCATATACTGTATAAAAAATTGATAATGTAATTATTGGGACAGGCCTAATATTAAAGTTAAAAATATTGAAGTTAATATTTTAGTTACTTCTTTCAGTTTTGACCTACTTCATTTTGTTGCCCAGTTTTTCAATGTCCCAGAGGATTGTGATGGACATTTCTTGTTTATCACAAATATTTTGGACCAGATAATTCAGTCTTTTTTATGTGTCATCTTCTTCAAGTCTTTCAGATTTATCCACTCAGTTTTAGAAACGTTGCAGTGTCCCCAAAATCTTAATAATTGCACTAATAGGTAAAATCCCTCAACTGTTACTTCCTAGTTGTGAAATATGACCCAGGTTGCATCGATACAGAATTTTCCTTTAAGCTGACAGACATTTCTCTCTTTGTGTTAGGTGTCATCTTATGGTGGTTTCATCACCTACCAGTCCAAATCCTTTGGGATTCCCAGTGAGGGGATGACTCTCATGGACAGAAGACCTGATGTCGTGCTGACTGTGTGTAGTACTGCTGTGCTAGTTTCTTCACACATCGACCTCTCTTGTTATCAGTGGCAAAAGCACGGTTTATTTTTCTAACTCAATATTTCCCCCCCTAGGGTCACAACATGACCCTGGTCCACATGGCTCCACAAGTCCCGCTTCCAGACAGGCTGTATCAGGGCAGAGTCCAACTACTGGAGGTAAAGCACACAGCAGCTTCTCTATTTGCCTCTGTCTTTAGACTGTTTCAAGAAGGGGGTAAACTACACACTGAAGATTTTTCTATTTTTACAGCCTTACTATTCATGAGGTCATTCTGAAAGGGTTCGTCTTCTGGAAAGTGTAAATGTGTTTTTTTTAAGTTCACAGCCATCTGCCACTAGATTTAGTTATTTTGGGTATGTGCAATATTGGATGACATTGTTACATCACAAAAGTAAATTATGTTAATTTCTGAGAAAACGAACATGTTCAAGTATAAATATGAAAACCCCTTTGTGATTCCTTGTGCCAACATGCACACATATCACAAAATATATTGCACTGACAACCTGAAAGCAAAGAGGGCAGAAACACAGGCTTGTGTAACCTACAGTATTATGTTTGAACATGCAACCAGTAAACTGGTTAGCTTTTCAAAACACAAGCCTTTATACAAAGTATAAAAGTTCACAGGCTTTTCAAATCACGTAGACTCCCCCAACCAATGTTCTGACTAGTTTGCTATTTTATAAAACAGTAAGAGGATTTTCTGAACTTGTGTGGGCTAGTCAGGTCCTCTGACAAGACTTCTTTTGTAAGGCTAAAAAACCTCTTCACAAGCATACTAGTCTGGATGGAAAGTTTTGATCATTTGTTCAATACATCCATCACCAGACCCAACTTGAGATACTCCACAATTTCAGTGTCTGCCAAAATTGTATGCCAGGTCTGTTCAACTAACAGTAAGGGGTCTGGATATGGCCAAATTTTCTATGACCCTCAAGAAGCTTGTGTGTGATAAGTAAAATTAAGCTACACATCTCTGAGCTACTTTGAGACATCTGAACAATAGACAGTATGATCTGAACCAATATGGGGATGGTTATGTCTTTTTTAAAGCACCTATGTGGTGTGATTAGCTGCAATAGGATTGTTGCACTTTAGGCTGGTGGGCTGCAGAGAAACTCAGGTTAACTTAGCAAACTACAGGCTTCCAAATGTCACTCCCAAAGCAAAAGAGACATGAAGTTGATTCTGAAAATCACCAGTTTCAGAGCAGTTGTGCAGCTGTGATGAAATAATACAACATGACAAAGCACCACAAGTCTCTATGACAGATTTTTCAGCATTGGTCACAAAATAACCGATCTGTTATCTGCAGGGTAACTGGCACCATGCCATCACCAACAGGCCCGTCTCCAGAGAGGAGCTGATGATGGTCCTGGCCGGTCTGGTCGGCCTGAGGATCCGAGCCTTGTACTTCACTCAGACCCAGCGACTCAGCTTAGGGGAGGTGGGCCTGGAAGGGGCGACTGACGCAGGGACCGGTGGTCCTGGAAACACTGTGGAAGATTGTTCCTGCCCCCCTGAGTACACCGGAGACTCCTGTGAGGTGAGGCCATTCAATATTTCAGAGGTTACAAACACAACAGATGCTTTGCTTTCTTTGGGATGCATCTGGGTTTCGGTGTGTTTGGCAGTGGTGTGTAGCACCCAGCAAATACAGTGCACAGATTTTGAGGTTATATTTTATTTTTTACTGAATTTTACTTTAAAAATGTAGGGATCAACGCTGTCACATTGCTGTCCCCGTCTCTCTCCTCTGCTCGCTGTCTGTGAGAGCCGCAAAACGAGATGAACACACAGACACACACACAGGCAGAGCAGACGGAGGATCACATTGGCTGAATTCACACAATATGTGGCGTGGTGTGGAGGGGTGTTTATGCTGTAGAACGTAACTGCAGTGAAACAGTCAGAAAATATTGTTTATTGCTTTGCGCTCGCTAACAGTGTTCCCTCTCTTTAATCACATCTCAATGTCTCATCCCCTCTCTCTTGTTCATCGGGCCGGGGAGGAGTAGCCAGCTTTGAATGCTGCATTTACAAACAATCCTGCATATTCTGCCATTATTATCCACCCTGCAACCCTGATTTTTTAAAAATGGAAACTCACACTCAGCTGTAAGAAAAAAAGTAGTGATGTAGGTTTGAATGCTAATGCCGTCCCGTCTCTCAGTCTAGAGGGTTCATATGTAGCAGCATCATCATCGTGCAGAAACCTGCATCAGGTCACGTGGGAAAATGTGTGAGGTTTTTTTAAACGCTTTGGAAAAAATCAAATTTTGACACTAAAGCATTTGTGTTCTGACCATAATGTTAACCATGTTGGTTGGTTCAGCCACATACAGACAGAATCAACCAGTGTGGTGAAAAATGCAGTTTAATGTGTTCATTTAGTGGGTTTGTGCTGTCATCAGGGGAGCTGCAGAGGATGCCAAAAAAAAAAAAGTTTATGGACCAAACGACGTTACGCAACGTTAATCTTTGTACACCTGATATCGACATAGGTGTGTAGATAAACTATGAAAAAATGGTGGCAGGGTGGGGAGATTACAATCATTTTTTAAAAGGAGATAAAAAGCAGGGTGGGGCAAGGCATCCTGTCATCTCTGAGGAGCTGGAACTCCTCCTCATACTTGTAGGATGTCCTGACACGCCTGAACAGAGTACCACACCCTTTTCCTATCGAGGAAAAATTCATCATCTGAGGAGCTTTGGATGGAATGTACTGGAAAATACCGTCCAGAGAGCTACGCCGCCAAAGTGTAGCCTCAGGCTAGGATATGATGCACAATCACGCAGACATAATATTAGTGATTATACCACTGTAATCACTGGCATGGCTACAGCGCGCAGAAACGTAGTGCAAGCAGCCGTGATGCTGTTGCTAAGGAAAAGCTTTACGTGAATTCTTGTTATCTTGGGAATGGTGCTGACTGGACTGAGCATGTTTGTTCTTCTCAAATCTGATTTGTCTACACATGATTGCAGCAGTTTTACCCACAAAAGCTGATTAAATATGAGAGTAGAACAACCACTAATTAAAAGGGAGTTTTAATGTTATTAGTGGAGAGAAACAGTAATGTCAGGAGTGGTTTTAAATGTTGTTCTTGAGTGAGTTTTGTTGCCATAGTCATGGGTACCTACCTGAGCCGTCGTCAGGCTGGGAGTGCTGTAGAGGAAGTCTGTTTATACGTACCCAGAGGCGGTATGACAAGGCGCCGCACCCTAATTGACACATGAGGTGTGGCAGTTGGCAACACACTGTTACTCATAAACCTGAGTTCGTTCACCTGAGTGTGTGCGTGTGAGTGCAGCCGACACACCTAATTGTGTCTGTTGTGTGTTTGAGGAGCGTGATTCAGGTGTGAGTTTGTTGTCTGAGGATGTCTGACTTTCCTCGCAGTCACATACGCTTACATAAACACCATTAGACACCACACATACACGCACGCACACATACAGGACATACAGAAAATTACAGAATATTAATACAATGATGAATGTTTTCCTTGACTCGTGCTTTATCACCACTCCCTATTTGTAGATTTAAGTAAACACAGCAGCATTTGCAGTATTGTGATTTTACTTTTCCCTATTCAGAAATTTTGAAAGTGGATTTTGTGTGTGTGCACACGCATTTGACTGTCTGAATGTGTCTCAAGCGATTTTATGTGTTGTCTGTGTGTCAGTCTTATTTGATTTTGATTAGATTTTTTATTTTTATTTTTTATTTCAGCCCAACTGGGCTTCTTAGAGTCCTGGACATAAAAACATCACTTATAAACAGCAATAAACTATTTGTCCAGATAAAACATTTAAAACCCATAATCATCGCCATACATTGCACAACACACAAAATAACATTAAAACATTAAACAACATGGTAAAACAATTAAAAGTCCTGCGACTTTATATACAATGAAATATATCATTATTAAATACATATTTCTATATTATATATCAATTCTTTCTACGGTTATTATTGTTACCTAAAACTAATCTAGGTGTGAAAAAAGCATTTTACCCAAAACAATATTGTGCGCTTACAAACATAAGTAAAATAGAAAATATAGAAGAAAACTCTTTAGTTTTAATCTTTGCCAATTTGATCAAATTTGTAAAACACAACAAACATGAGGCATTGGTTCATATTAGTTTTATAGAATTTTAGCATTTTGAAAAATACTATCAATTGATTAAACATTTTATAATTAGTAGTTAATAAGATACAAAGCAGTTTTTTTTCCCCTCATTTTCATTTTTTCTCTTTTTTTTCTTATTTTGAGTTTAAGTTAATTTTATCCAGCAAACTAATAAAACTAATAAAAACTAAACTAAAACAAAACATTTTAAACTGAAATGAATAAACTCTCTCTGGAAATTAGCCGACACTTGGTTGAAAACAAAAATTAAAAACAAAAATGTTTTACTGATAAACCTGTCAGTCATTTTCTTGATTAATCGATTAGTTGTTTGGTTCATAAAATGTCAAAAATGGTGAAAAATGTTGATCAGTGTTTCCTAAAGCCCAAGATGACATCCTTAAATGTGTCCTTTTGTCTCCAAGAAATTCAGTTTACTGTTACAAAGAAACTAGAAAATATTCTTATTTGAAATGCTGAAATCAGACAATTAGGCCTTTTTTTCTTAGAAAATGACTGATCTATTTAAAAATTATAAGTGATCAATTAATAAATGAATAGCTGGCAACTACTCTGAACAACAAAAAAAAAAAAATACAATACTGTAATAATGTGTGTGTGTGTGTGTGAGTGAAAAGGTGAGTGACAGAGCAGGTAAAGACTTGCATGTGTGTGCTTGTGCGCCTGCAGACACTCATGCTGATGTGCAGGACTGACTCAGGTGAATGACGGGGCGTGTCCTCTGCGTGAGCGCGAGCGTGTGTGTTTAAGAGGCCGATGCAGGCAGAGTGGAGCATTACTTCACACAGACTAAACGTTAGGAATGTCACATACATACATGGATAGACTACAGCGGAGAGGGGTTTTGTTACAGACCCTGCTATGTTGGACTTTGATCGGACTTAGTTGCGCCGGCCCCCGGCCCTTCGAGAGAGGAGGTAGATCCCGCTACGCCCGGCATCATGACAGATGGAGTCAGAGGATCCAGTTCCCTTCACCTAATGACCAAGGAACTCAAAGGATAGTGTATCCATCGGTGAATGATGAGGGTACCCAAGTGGTACGCTACCCCTCGGTACATGACGGAGGACAGAGAGTTCTCTTTCCTTCTGTTAATGACGGAGCCAGTGCTCAGATTAAGGTAATCATCTGTCAAGATCTTCTTGTTGAAGGGATGTTGAGGTTTTACCTTCTCAGCATCTCAGGTGTGGATTGTCGGTGACTTGAAGACTGTTATCTCCGAAAGCAAAGGGGCGTATTTCGGCTCTTCTGCGTGAATTGTTAATGATGGATGGTCAGTTCAGGTCAAGGGCCCTGCTGTGTGTTCTGTGAATTCTCACACAAGCAGAGATGTCTGTCTGAGAGAAAAGCTTTTAATCATCCTCTATGAATGGTGGCAAAATCTCTGGAAACACTGCTGTGTTTAGACAAAATAAAACTGACTCTGTTCACAGTTATTAAGTTTAGCCTAAAGTCTACTAAAGTGCAGTGGTAACTGGCATTATGTAATACATTTGTACATGCTATCCTTCAAGGTAAGGCAATATGATAATATATAGTCTAAGAGGACAGAAAAGACGAGATTTATGGGAGATTTATTTATGTTTATACTACTATACTATACTACTATAATGTATTATAATATTAATATATTTTTATAATATTCTAGCACTGTGAACTGCAGTAGGATTAACACAAAATGGCATGAACACTGCATCATTGTAATTTAAGATTATTTCCTTCAGCTCAAGGATATTTTTTTATATCTTTACTGTGAATAGCTCCTATTTCCAATACAAAACAGAATTACCAATCAATATTTGATTAGAAACTACATTTGCCCAATTTATGGTAACATCCACTATAAACCACACCTACCTCAGGACTGCTTTTTACCACTTTACAGGGTTTTTACACCATTGTGATGAGCAACCTTAAAACAGACATGCTTGTCTGGATATTTAATGTGTATAAATGTCTATTATGTCTGTAAAATGTCAAAGAAATGTGAAAAATGCTCATCATAATTTCTCAGAGCCCAAAGTGACATCTTCAAATTGCTTATTTTGTCCAAAGACTCTTCATTCACTATCAGAAATAACAAAGAAAAGCAGCAAATCCTCACATTTAATAAGGAGGAACCAGCAAATACTTGACAATATTAACCACAGTTTTTCAATGAAAATAACATTGCTTTTGAATTCATATGTATTTAATCAGTGATGTATCTGGATATATGACTTATTCTTTCCAGCAATAATTTAAGGTAATCTTTTTTTTTTTTTTTCAGAAATGTGCTCCTGGATTCTACAGAGATAACAGTGGACTCTTCCTGGGCCGCTGTGTGCCCTGCGAGTGCAATGGTCTGGCTGACGAGTGTGACCAGACGACAGGGAAGTGCCTGGTAAGAAACAATCTCTAACCCTTACTAAAGACATCATGAGCACAGGTATACAGCACAAACACCCACACACACCTAAAACTGTGATTACCTCAGAGCCCAGCTGTTGAAGTGCGTGTGTGTGTGTGTGTGTGTGTGTGCGTGTGTGTGTGTGTGTGTGTGTGCGTGTGTATGAGCCACAGTTTAGTCAGAGTCTAGACCTCTCACCCTCAGGCTACATCTGCGAGCGAATAACTTTCTGTTTGTCATATCACCACATCAGAAGCATTATTTGATATGACTCCCTGATTTCCCGTCATGGGGCCCCTCTCGCTCGTTATTCTCCTCGATCGGATGGCGAGCCTGTTTTTTCAACGTCTGAGCCGTGTCTCTGTCGTGTTATTGTTATGCAAGAAACTCAGTACTGGGCCTGTGTGGGCAATGCATGCATGGATCCACACCCAAGCATCTCAAAGTCAAATGGACACAAACAGGCTGGTTCTGAACACACCGTCTCTGATTGATTGGCAAAGAACGTATCCTCTCTTTGCCCTCAGATGTTTGCATTCCTGCTTCAGTGTTAAATAAAAGATGAGATGCGAGGTCGAGTTTGGACAACATGTGCACACAAAGTACTGGTTTTGTTTTTCATAGAGCTTCTTCACATATGGTTTACAAGTGTTGCAATAACGGCATTTTTTTCATTTTCAGAACTGTCGGGACAACACAGCCGGGGATCGATGTGAACGCTGCAAAGAAGGTTACTATGGAAACGCAGCTCAGAGGACGTGCAGAGTTTGCCCATGCCCATCCACCACGTCTGCAAACAGGTGGGTGAAGAAAAAAAAAAACACCTTCAAACACTATAATACCAAAATAAAGTGTAAATGTGTATTTTAAGAATCTAATCATGATTTCTCTGTGAATGCACAGTTTTGCGATAGGATGCAGAGAGGTGTTCGGAGACTTCCAGTGTATATGCAGACCAGGCTACACTGGAGAGAAGTGTGAGAGGTGAGTGTGGATGGATCTGTTTAAAGTCCAGATGAAACGGCGTTTTGAGATTTTCCATCTTTCCTATTCTGACGTATTTGACAGAATAGGCGGGTAGGGCATTGATTGTGTGGATGGTTCAAGCCTCTGCATGTACGTCATATTTTGTTTTATAGGAAGAAGAAAATTATTGGATTTTGATATAAGAATACAAAAAAATAGATGACCAGGAATACAATCTAAAGGAGTTAAATATATTTTGTAATTTCATCTCAACGTTAAAAGGCTAAGTAATGATGTTTAAATACTGTGTAGACACTGTTTTTTTTGTATATTGTTGACTTTTTTCTATTTTGCCTTATTTTTCTGTCCCACAGCTGTGCTCCTGGTTACTATGGCAATCCACTGGTACGAGGAGGAAGTTGTCAGCCCTGTAATTGCAACGGCAACGGAAACAACTGTGATCCCAAAACTGGAGGTGAGAGCCTGGACTCCATATCGCATTAATCCATGATTTAATTCATTCGATTCTCTCAAACTTTTTTAAAATTCCTATACATCATCATGAAATTAATTTTCTTTTCTTTTTGTACACTGGGCAAAGTTGAACAAACCATATTCCACTTAGATTTCTTTCTTTTAAATTTTACTAAAAAGAAATACAGCACTCAAATTGTCTGTATTAATTATTAATTAAGTTTGCATGCCACCTTCATCTCTACTGTTGTTCCCTTATAAATTGATGAAAATTTTCCAAGTATGCCTTGATCCAAAACATATCCTTTTTTTTACTGTTTCCAGTTTGCAAGAACACACTGGAGCCAGGAGACACAAACACCGATGAGAACTGCCAAGGTGAGTTAAGAAAAATAACTGATGTCTGATGTTCTGACATGTAGTTTATAATAAAATAAGTCTCATCCTTTGCTGATCCAATCCTTTTTTGTATTTCAGAGTGCGATAATTGCGCCCAGACTTTACTGCATGATCTGGAGAAGCTGGACGATGAGCTGGGGAAGATCAAGACTCAGCTGGACAACGCCACTGCCAGCGCCTCCTCTCAGGACAGGCTGAAGAAGCTGGAAAAGGCTGTGGAGGACACCAAGGTAACATGTCGGTGTACTGTAACCCTGGACTGTAACTAGTGGTGGAAGGAAACTAAGTATGTTTACTCAAGCACTGTAATTAAGTCACATTTTGACTACATTTTGGAGGCAAGTATTGTATGTTTCCACTCCAGTTATCTAATCACTGTGACTCAGTTCACAATAGGCCTTATCAATAAATCCAAATCCAAATAAATCCAAATCCAAACAAAATCTCCTGTGACCCACCTGTGAATGACTGTGTAAGTGCATCCCTAAATGTAATCCATTTATTCTTATTATACCGTATATTATTCTGAAATGGGCCATTTGGTACTTAAACTAAATTTTTATGCTCATATTTTTGGACTTATAGTTTTTGAATGCAGGTCTATTACAACTTCTTCCATCACAGACTGGCTTCAGATAGGGAAGAAGAGCACTTAAGTCCTAGATTCAGTGTGGACACAAAAGTCAAGAAATTATGCCAAATGCACGGTCACAAGCATGAAGAGATCCATTGTTTTATGCATTTTGTACATTGCACATGCCCATTTCCTACAGACACACTCACACACAGTGTGGCACAGGATGGGTGCGCTTGTTCAAACATTCGAGATTCCTGCTGATAAGCAATCTCAATGAATTTTATCCCACAGCCAGTGTGTCAACTTGAGTTAGAGATCACACCACTGGATGCCAGTGTTTGTTGCTTCAACCTGTCGTTTCTTGTTCCCTCGTAATCTCAGTTGTTACATCTACTTCATTTGTGCATCCTTCATGAGACACAAGTAAATACTTCCCACAGCAGCGTTTCAAAACAGCCTCAACTGCAGCATCTGAACTTGACTTTGTGCAGCTTCATTTACATTTCTGCTGCTGTGCTTTTTGCAGTCTCTTGTCAAGAAGTACGACAGCGCCATCAACGCCCAGAAGTCTAAAGTCAACCAGCTGGAAGATGACACAATCAATCTCTCAGATGACATCAGCTCCCTCAGAGACAAGGTAGAGTGTTGGAGACGTATCAGATATCACACACAGATATCAGTATGCAACAAAGTGTGAAACAAAAAAGCGTGAAAATGAGTATTATCTGTATGTATGTTTTATCTAGGCGGATAAAAGGGCCGATGATGCCGACAAGGCCGTGGCAGATGTTGAAAAAACCCACAAGAGGGCAAAAGATCTGGACTCAGAGATTAGAACCGCTCTCAAGAAAATCCAAGGTAAAAGGAAATTTAAATTCAGGACTTCAACTCTTTCTCTGTTCTTTTTTTTTATCATCTTAAATAATGTTTTCAACCTTATTTTAATCTCCTATTTTCCTCTGTTTTCTGCATTTATATTTGGTTCATCAGTTTATATTGTACATCTTTAAAGACAGTATAATAGTCTACAATAAAATTTAATTATCAGAGCCTGAATATTTGTTTTTACTGAGTGTGTGTTTTTGTGTGATTGCAGCTCTGCTGGACCAACTAAAGGAGTCAGGTACTAGTGGTGACATGCTGCCCAATGAAAATTTGGCTAAAATGCTAGAAGATGCTCAGCGGATGGTGAACGAGATGGAGAAAAGGAACTTCACCCCTCAGAAGACGGCCGCCGAGAAAGAAAGGGACGAGGCCAAGAAACGTAAGAGACTTAGTCTATACGGTAACATGTTATAATAGCTATCATTAAAAAATGATGAATTCATAGGTAATTAAACTATTTAGTAGTTATTTTACTGTTAAACAATGAAATTCTAACAATGTTTACTAAGTATTATTAATGCTTACATTTACTGTTTATCATTCATTTGTTTGATATAAAATAAAATTATATTTTGAATCATAACTTATAAAAGACAATGGCAGTTACATTCTGACTACATTAGTAAACTGTTTTATCATTGCACTCATTTTAACATTTTCTACACTTTAGCGACTATGTCTTAACTTTTGTCAGCTGATACAAAATTTGATTTATAAACAATTATATTTGATATATAAACTATTATTTTAAACTATACTATTACTTCATATTACACAAATGATAAAATAGCAAATTATAGCATTACTAATTTATTAAAAAACATTATTATCATTGCATTGTTGCAAAAATGTCAATTCAGTTTCTGACATTTACATTGCAAGTGTAAAAAACAACAAAAAAAAATGCTGAAATTGAAACAAAAAATGTACATAAGCAGAAGAAATATGTGTATGTCATAGCTTTGTTATAGCTTAATAGCTTATATTTAGTTAGAAAATTTGATTTTCTTTTAAGAATATGTATATGATATTTTTTAATTAATGTGTTTACAGATTTTTGTTCTGTAGATTGTTGTTATTTGGTTGATTTGTATTCCTCAGGTCATTTATTACTGATAGTTGTCAGAAAGTATTACTGTCAATACTTATTCAGTATAAACTTATATAAGTCCCTCCTTTGTGGAAAGCAAACCCCTTCACAAATGCTTTATCCAAACACTGCTGAGGTTATATAATCCATGACGTTCATTTTAGAAGAAGTTAAACATCACTGCAGACTGGTCAATAACATTTCCTTTCTCTTATTCTAATCCATTTCTTAGTGCTAGACTACATCAAGGCTAATGTAAGTAAGCAGTGCGAACAGAACGAGGCTGCAGCAGAGAAGCTCGGGGACCTTCTTAAGGGTTACGAGGCCAAGCTGAAGGATCTGGACAAGGCTCTGAAGGAGGCGACGGACTTGGTGAAAAAAGCAAACACCCAGAACGGACTCAATGCTCAGGCACTTGGACCTCTGCAGGTAAGAGCTCACAAGTCAAAGAGTTAATCGGTGATCAGAAATATGTGGGCTTGTTGGTTAACGGTTACTGAGGAGAGAAATATTAATGAAGATGATTTGTACACATGAGATCATTCATTATGGCACATAAATTATAATGAAGGATGTATTATATAGTGGTTTATAACATAAAAGTGCTGTTATACATCAATGTTATAGTAAGGTATTACGTAAACTTGTACTCTAAGTTGACTTGTACTGCCTACAGAACCGTATCAAAGCCTTAAAAGATGAGCGGAAGAACGTTGAGGACCAAATAGCCATGGCAAAAGACGAGCTGCAGAAGACAGAGAATTTGGTGAAAAAGCTCTCTGACAGCAAAAAGGTATGCTCAACAAACTGTAGCCTGCATGTTCTTTGCCTCAAATATTTTCTGTACAGTCACATATTATCTCTCGGGATCCCTGATATGGGAAGACAGATGATCCCACATGAAGAGCCGTCAGGTCCTAACATGCCGTCTACTCAGATAATGATCAGTGTTTTAGCTCCTAGTGCCCTGAGGTGATATAAATGGCATTTAGTGCTCTTACTGTATGAACAACTTGCACCCATTCACCTGTCCATCTCCTCTGTAGGAATACGAACAGCTGGCAGCACAGCTGGATGGTGCCAAGACTGACTTGACCAAGAAGGTGAATGAGATTACCAAGGCAGCCGCCAAGGAGGGCCTTGTGGAGCAGGCAGAGGAACATGCTAAGAACCTCAACAAGCTGGCAAAGGAACTTGAAGAGTAGGTCTTGTTTGCACGCAATAAAGACATATGATCTCATTTCAGCTAAACATTGTTTTTGTCATTTTGTGCATCCTTTCTCCATGCATTTTGGGTTTATTTTCTCCTCTTGTTAACGTGTATTACAGCGTTGTGAAGAATGCAAGTGGACGTCCTGAGGTGCGCAATGCCAAAGACGCTATTGATGCCTACAAGAACATCACAGATGCAATTATTGCCGCTGAAGCTGCAGCTAATGAGGCCAAAGAAGCAGCAGACAACGCCTTGAATGTAAGCCACAGACTTGATACCTTACTACTTTAAATAGCTATTAGTTCAAGTAAATATTTAGTATCTGACTGAATATTGTAATAACTTTTTGGAATTTTGTTTCACTTTAACCAATATGTTTTTTTTCTTCCTTTAGAATGTAAAAAATCAGAAGCTGACAGAAAGAGCAAAAGACCTGAAAGAGACCGGTGAGGATCTACTGCAGAATGCAAGGGACGCAGAAAATGACCTTAAAGGTAATTCATCCCTACTATTAAACTGCTGTTTTTCTAATAACCCAAAAGCTCAGTCACTAATACCGTTGTTTTGTAACAGACGCTGCAGACGATGTCAGTGACCTGAAGAAGCGCCTGAAGGACGCTGACACGAAGAAGAAAGCTCTTGAAAAAGACCTGCAGGATGCACAGAACCAATTAAATGGCATCAAAAGAGGTAGAACAAGTCAGGGCATTACAGGATTAGCATGACTGTTTAACTGCCTGTGTCAGTCTAATACCAGAGTTCATTATCCCTCTTCATTTTCAGATGACATTGCTGGTATGATTGACGAAGCCAAGAGGAAGGCAGCTGCAGCCAATGACACGGCCAGCGACACTATGGACAAACTGAACACAATCAGAAATGAAATTGACAAGATCAGTGTCACTCCTGGAGACTCCAACCTGGGCAATGTGTTGAACGAGGTGGACAAGTCAGGTGAGATTTTGAAAAAGATGTCTCTAGGCGCTATGGTTTTTTTTTACTTTATGGTACACAATAACCATTTTTTTCTCTCCTTTTTACCTTTTACTTGCAGTGAAGGACTTGTTGAACACCATCCCATCTCTGAATGATAAGATCTCCGAAGTGGAGACCCTGACCTCGAAGTTCACTCCCATTAGCAACATAACTGAGAACATCAAGAAGATCAAAGAGCTCATTGAACAGGCTCGGGACGCAGCTAACAGGGTGAGGTCACGCGCTTCAAATGCATTCATACTGTAACCAAAGCCCAAATCAAACCAACTTGTCCCTTATTTTTCCTCGATTGGTCTAATTTCCCTTTACTTTACTTTCGTCTTTCCTCAGATTGTGATCCCAATGAAGTTCACAGGCGAGGGTCACGTGGAGCTGCGTCCACCAAAGGATTTGGAGGATCTGAAGGCCTACACAACTCTGTCTCTGTCGCTGCAGAGACCTGAAGGCAGGGGAGATGGAAGACGCAGACGCAGACAGGCCAGCGAAGGAGACATGTTTGTGTTGTACCTCGGCAACAGAGATGTAAGTGATCTGACTGATTGTGAATGTTTTCAAATAAAGATTTAGCTTGTAATTGTAGGCATTGTATTAACAAACTATCTCTTGCAGTCCTCTAAGAACTACATAGGTATGGCTCTGAGGAACAACGTGCTGTACGGCGTGTACAAGCTCAACGGACGGGAGTATGAGATAGAAACGGGTACCATCACCAGGTCTGCATCTGAGCCAGCCAAGTTTGACAGAGTGGACCTACACAGGTAAACCGACAGCTTAATTCTTCTATAATTCACCTATTTTCAGTGTTCAGTATAATTTTCACTCTTTTATTCCCAGCCCATGTCCATATAGTGTTTTTTTTTTCTAAACTAAACATTTCCAGACTTTAATGCTTCATAATAAAAACTTTTAGATAGCAAAATATTGGGGGACTTTTATTGTGAAAAATTAATAGGAAATGAATGTAGTTAACCAGCATGTTACAGCTGCTCAACGCTGGACATGGAGAAAAAATCTCAAACAAATAGATACAAACAGATAATCAAAACCAAAGGGGCGATGCTTGACTGTGCAACAACGGCAGTTGAATTTTCTTGCGACATCTATTGCACAATTGTCCATTCTGGGAGGGGAATGCCTCCTCTGTGGCCCTTGCTGAGGTTTCTCTTTTTTTCCCTGTGTAAAGGTTTTTTTTGAGGCGAGTTTTTCCATACTCTTTGAAGGTCTACAAAACAGGTGGTTTTGCACACCGTGCAGATTGCAAAACTCCTTGAGACATATTGTGATTTGTGATATTGGGATATCACTATGTGGACATGAGGCCCTACTACGTAGCTCTGAAATAGATTTATGAAGAATGTGAATGTTGTGAATCTGATGAACATGTGGACATTTTTTTCCCTTTTTTGATTTAGAATTTACCAAGATGCACAGATGACCCTCACCAAAGATATCACCTCAAGCACACCCGGTACGCCAATTACAAAAAGCAAACAAGGATTGGAAAAGAAGAACCTCCTGGACCTCACTCCCAGCGATACTGTGTTCTATGTTGGAGGCTACCCTGACAACTTCACTGTAAGCAGCAAGGAAATAGGGACAGCAATACTTTTATTTTGTTTTATTTTAACCAGCGTGGCTTTTCATTAACACCGTTCTCTATTTTGCTTCTACTCAGCTGCCAGACTCACTCAGGTTCCCCAAGTACAAAGGCTGCATCGAGTTCTCCTCTTTTAATGACAAAGTCATCAGCCTCTATAACTTCCAAAATGCAGTGAACATCAATAAAAATACTCCATGCAAGAGGTAGGTCCTACAGTCAGTAGTGTTGAGAGGGACTATACTTAGTGGTGGAGTGTAACTCAGTACATTTAGAACAAATTTGAGGTACCTGTTCTTTTCATTCCACTTTCGACTTCCTACTCAACTACAATTCAAAGGGAATAATTGTATTTTTTACTCCACTACAATTATTTGACAGGTTCAGTTACTAATTAATTTACACTGAAAGATTTTTTCACACAAAAAATATACAAACATAAGTACAGCTGAAATGATTAGTGGATTAATCGAGTAATTGACAGAAAAGTAATTGGCAACAATTTGCTAATTGTTTTAAGTTATTTTAATCTGCACTCTTGTAACAGACCAAACATGTTTAGTGTGAAATTGTCAAAGATGAATAAAGCCTATAGATTTTTTTAAATATTATTTTCTGACTTTTTCTCCTGTCTTCACAGATACGTACCTCCAGTGGATTCTGATTACTATGAAGGCACTGGATATGGCAAAGTGATTATAGATAAAAAATCTCCTGTCCTCCTCATCGGTATGAGCGTGCATACTCGTTCAGAAAATGGTCTGCTCTTATACATAGGAAGTGAGGTAAACTATTTATCACTTTCATTGTTACTTTAAAAAAATCTGCATTGGATGCATTTTAAGTAGATATGTACATACTACTTGGAATTTGATTACTCTATCTCCTCTTCAATGTAGGACAAATACTTCACTGTGACGATGGAGCAGGGCGTCGTTTTCCTGCGTAGTAATTTGCTCGACGCACCGGCTACAAAGAACCAGAAAATCTTCCCAGTAAGCTTATTTTGCTTCCTGAGCACTGCTTAGCCAGATAACACTTGTGCATAAAGCATCATTTAGTGAACGGCATCTTGCTTCTCTATCCTTCAGACGAACGACTTCGTTGAAGTCCTCATCATCAGTACAAGCGCAGGAAAAATGACAGTCCGGATGGCCAATAAAGAAGTGGTCTCAGCTCAAGCTGCATACAAGAACGACGAATTTAAAGAATACTACATCGGTGGTGCGCCACAGGACTTGAGAGAGAAGTATGTTCTGATCAATTTTCCTCCTAATCATTGTGTGTTGTGAGTTAGGTTTCAAACTTTTCCCACTTTATGGTGAATAACATGAGTTTCTGTTCCTCCTCACAGATTCAACATCACCATGCAGCCATTCAAAGGATGCGTGAAGAATCTGAAGCTGAATAAAGACTTTAAACCTGTAGCTGAGCGAGTGGGCATCAGCAAAGGTTGTCCCAAGGATTCCTTGGTAGGACATTACTCCCTGTATCCCAAACCAGTTACCAACATTTATATCACTGCCCAAACCGACTAATTAACATTTTGCCAATGTTCTTGTCTAGATTACCCGTAAAGCAGAGTTCAGCTTGGGAAGCTCCCTGTCAGCCAAGCTTGCCGACTTCGATCTGGCTAATGACGTCACTGTCTCCATCGGATTCAAGAGCACAGAGAATCAGGGTATCATTCTGCAGGACAAACAGCAGGTCAGTCCATACATTTGTTCATTTTGAAATCCGATGTTTCAATCGTGGCTTTTGTGATTAGATTCATGGGAGACGGCAGGCTGAAAAACTTTTTTTCTTCTGTTTTCCAGACTAATGGAATGAATCTGAGATTGGAAAATGGCCACGTGATTCTCAATTTCAACAACAAGATCTGGAGGTCAAACAGACAATATAATGACAACCAGTGGCATTATTTGACTGTGACCAAAAGAGGTGCAAGGTATGAAAGAGTTCATGCTTTTACATTCAAATCTATAAGCAACAATATGCACATCCATACTCACATTTAACATATGACAGCCTGTTTTTGGTTTTAGCAGGTAATAGTTGCTCAGTTATACATAAATAGAAAATGCACAGTGACATACGTATGTTGCCCAGCAGTTAAAAGCAAACGTCTCTGTAAAGCTGTAAAGTAAGCTCTAAAGTGTATTTAAGTGTATTAAAAATAACCATGATGATTCTCCAAACAGCATCGAGCTGCTTATTGATGATGAAGATGCAGGCCAGGAGCAGAGTGGCAGCACTTCCATACGTGACACAGCTGGCTCCTTGTTCCTGGGACAGGACACATTCAAAGGCTGCGTTTCCAACCTCTACACAAGACGGTAAGATCTCCTCAGTTTGCACTAAATAAGTTTGGCATACCTCAAGACGACCTGAAGTCAAGTAGTGATTGTTTGTGCACCAAATATTAGGGCTGGGTGTGGTTTAAAAACTTATGATACCAGTATCAATACAAGTGCCCTTAAAGTCACACCGATACCCATAGAGTACTTAATTTGGTTCCTTGTCTTTTCTACCTCATTCAGTACTAATTCATGTGACTTGAAGCATTCCTGAAATAATTCATCCGCATTTTATGCATTTATTTTAAATAGATGTTATAGGCATGTGCAGTTGTGGAAAGGTCATATTTTTGAGTGATTCGGTGACATCTCAGCATGCTGTGAACTGTCAACACCATCAAATTTGTTGTGTTGTGTTACAACTTATTTTAACATGGCGGTTATTATGAAGTGTTACCCCAAAACCCAGCCCTGATAAATATCGTGGTACTATGAGGCATGGTGTTTATATCTGTTTGTCTGTTTGCAGGCAACCAAGTCTGTTCAAGGCTGAGGACTTCAGCAAGTTCCAGGCTTCTGGAAATGTCTTGCTGGATGTGTGTACTGCTGACAGTCCTGCTCAGCTGATGCTGGACCGCATCTCTAAGAAGGTGAGTGTTTGTCTTTCATGCCCACACTTATTTCAGTAATGAATTTTAACATTCAAAAGACAAGTAAACAAGTGAAAAAACTTGTTTAATTCAAACTTCTGTTTTCTTTGAATTAAGTGACATTATTTGTCAAAGGTATAATATATACATAATGAACATGGTGAGTTGACGATTGAGTCCACTTACCAGCAGTAAGTCATACCCACTTTTATCTTTCTCTTTTGTAACTTTCGTAAATGTATACAGGGAAACTACTGTATAATACTGTTGTTGTAGATTAAACTCACACAGTGTTTTTGGTCTTATGTTGACATCATTTACATAATATTTTGCTGCCTTATTTCCAGAGATGAAGAAGAAGGAGCCCTAAGACCTGCCGATGCTGACAAGAATCTAATATTGACATGAAAAACTGGCAGCTTGCACCTCAATGTTCTGTTTCTTATGCACAACCTCATTCATCTGCAGTGTGTTTAAATAAAAAAAAACGTTGCATGAACATTCCCAATAATCATAAGAATGATTAAATGTATTGTATCTGTCTATTCTATTTATCCAGTAATTACAAACAAAAACTTGTGAATAACAAGCTTGAAATCAACTCATGTCTCTTTTCCTTCTTTCATGTAACTGAACCACTTTCTAACAGTCCTTCACAAGCACATGTCCTCTAACTCACTATTGTCAACTAATGGAAACACTCACATGCCTGATTATATAATGATATACATGTTAACTTCACTCTTTAATAAAATAACTAATCATCATGGTTAATATCCAGTAAACACAACAGGAGCTGCATTTCTCAACATGTTTTGGCCTTTTGTATAGTTTTATATTCTCCTTATAAGGACATAGATGGATAGAAATTATATGTTTCAAACTTATACTTTTAATTTAAATGGAAAGCCATGCTGTTGTGGCTCAGTAAAGCCCTTTGGGGTTTTGTATGTAATACTAGGCTACATGAATAAACTTGACTGAACAAACAAATCTAGACTTCTCAGATTCATCAAATTTACCATCCCTTCACTGTAAAAATGAGAAACGAGAAAACTTGTTCAAGTTCAAGAGAACGTACCTCAATAGATTTCTGACTTTTGAGCCCAACTCAGACTCAGACTCTTAGTTCTGAAAAAGTTTTACTAAGTAATAATGTTTTGTTGAGATAATTTACCTTTCTTCTTTAGATAAACTTGAGTTTTAGGAACCCTAAACAATTTGTATTGGCCAAACTTTGTTTAGTTTATTTCAGAACTTAAAGGTCTGAGTTTGATTGAAAACTGGAAAATGTAGTGAAGGCAGTTGCCTTGAAATTGTGAGTTTTCTCCACCTTTTTTTTGAAACTCTAAATTGGATGGCTTTAAGTTTGAGAAACCCTGAGCTACATTATCAGTATTGTAGCCTGTGAGATGTTTGGAAGCAATACCTGGGATGAAATGTTAGGATTTCACAGCTAAGAGTTGAGCTTACTATGTTCAAAGACATTTAATTCCATGTTCTCAAAAGCATGATTACACCATTTCTTCAAATCACTGATCTTGCATGCCCATCATAACTTACTAAGCTCGATGTATTTGACTCAACGAGGCTGTATCACCGCCGCAATCTATTCTCAGACACCCCATGAGACACAACAGATCGCCTGAATAATGAATTCTGAGCTGCTGCATGAGTTCATACAAGAACAATAATCAGCTGACATTACAGTACACTACACATGCAATGGTGCTGTGACCCTCAGTCGTGATTCATGAGGTTCTCATATTGTATTCTGTAATATCTTATGTGTGTAATACGATTTCTTTGGTGTGAGCCGGCCCTCAATACTTAATTGGTGTTTTCTATAGTATCAGGACTACATGAGCCATTTCAGAAAGGTCTTTGAGTCTGTTCACTGATTTATAATCTCTGCACTTCTGCCACACGTCTATATAAGTAAGCCCCTGTTATTTTTAAGTTTACACCGAACTAAAATCACTCAGATCAGTAGAGCAACTACTTCCCTGCAAGCTGTATGGAACAGTATAACAAACACAGCTTTAAATCCTAACTAAAGTTGAAACCAAACACATCTGCGTAGTTTGTTGGGTTAGAAGCCCGATGTTATAGTATAAACCTCAATTTATGCATTATTTTGTAGTCGCAATCACACGATCCAAACTGACCTCCCAGTTAAGATCACATAGGAGTGATGAAATCATAATTAACCAGATTGTACTTTTCCTCAGCTATTACATGTTTGTAGTTAACTATCATAGGAAACACAGAACTTGCACATTCTGTGTTTCCTATGATAGTGACTTGAATGTATTTGATTGTTTGTGGTGTTGGATGGACAAAGAATCAATGTGAATAAGATTACTGAGGCTTTGGGAAATTGTGGTGGCCATTATTCAGTATTTTCTGACATTTTATTTTATTAACCAAGTGGATTAGTTGATTATAGGGGTGTAACAATACCAAAAACTCAAGGCACAATAATATTACGACAAAAAGTCCAAGATGCAATATTTATCACAATATTAAAAACAAAAGAAAAATAAAGACTGATGTGTCCAGCAATTTTTTTGTACATATAAAATTAATTTTTCCTTTTAACTTAAAGTGCTTCTTTAATAAAATAAAAAGTAGCCAGCCACGACCTAAGCATGTGCAAAAAATTGTCTTTTGCAATCAGTATTTGAATAATGTATATACAATACCAAAACAAAAATAATTCAGCAGTCTTTTTTTTATAAAATAAAACAAAACAAAAATTAATAAAATTAGTAACCATTTAATACCGTGGTAGATATTGTCATGGTATTTTTTTTTTTTATCATATCTCTGTATTCAATATACTGTTGCATCCCTAGTCAGTTAATCTACAAAATAATTAGAAGAAGAAGGAGAATAAAAATAATCATTAATTTATTCAGTGTAACGGTCAGTTCTTAGCTCAGCTTATAAGGTCTTTATTGTCGCTGTCTGTGTGTGCAGCCCCAGTTTGATTCATTATGTATGGTATTTTATAGATGTTAACCATTGTTGTCATTTGAAACCCTTTCATCTGTATTTTTGACAGAGTGGAACCCTGTTGGAGACTTCCCAAAGAACAATCAGTGATCTTTGACCTTGAGTCTGAGTCTCTTGTGTTAATGTTGTGCCGTTTTAGGAGGCCGAGATGCAGAAAATAAATGAAAGTCTGTCACCATGTGCACTACCAGCCCTGGTCCAACACGCGTATCGCCTCGGTGGTCCTGTGAGCAGCCTGAGCTACAGCCTTCCTCTACAGGTCCTGCAGCCCAGGTGAGTAACCTGTCTTAACTTCACGGGATCATTTCACAACACATGCATGCACGCACACGACACCTTCAGTGGAAGATTTCTTAATTAAAAGACTACTTGGCTGAGTCCATCATCTCCAGAACAATGCTGCAGTCATGTTAGAGCCAACACACACAAACACCAAAGATGAAGAAGTCTTTCTTTATCCTCTCCAGGCCCCACTTCTCTCTGGATGTCAAAACTCGAGCTCCTGAAGGCCTGCTGTTCTTCGCTACTACCAGAGGAGGGCGCTCTCATCTCGCTTTATACATATCCAAAGGCAGGATCAGACTGTCTGTAGGCAAACAGAAGGAAATCTTCAACAGGGAGAAGTACAATGATGGAAAGTGGCACTCGGTCAGTGGACTCATATCATACTTTACATGAAACTGCTATAACGGAATAATTCAATCCACATTATAGAACAAAGCTCAATTTCTTCTTCTTATTATTATTATTATTATTTCTTGATATTTTTGCATTCTGCATTGATTTATTTAAAAAGTCCTGACATTTCAGTCACAAAGACCTTTCTCAAGACACATCAATCATAAAGGGACATAGTAGTTAAGTAGAGCATGACAGTCGACAGCTGTGTTGTAGTATGTACCTCATAGTACAACTAAATAGGGGTTTCAGTCAATCTACATATACATCAGAAGGAAAAAAAAACACATTTTCAGAAGTATAAGCCCACCCACAGAGACATATTATGCTAGTTTTACTTGTAATGTAGGACTTTAAAGGGCTCAGCTGAATCAAAGTAATTAAATATTTAAGTAAAAATGGGGGTAGTAAATACACCAACTCTCAATAATCCCACAAAACAGCAAGAGGACCATCTGTATATTCAGTAGTTTATACCATAATAGAAAAACCTTCTGTGCAAAACACGGTCAGCTTTAAAACAACAGGAACACACAACTTTTTTTTTTTTCAAGAAAATTGAACCAGACATCATCGTAATAACAGATAGTCCACAAACAGAAATATTTCTTCCATTAGATTAAACCAGGGTGCACACACACCACTCAAGGCAGTTTCAGCACCAGACACAGCTGTGGGCAACACAAAATAACACACCATTACAGAAAAACAAACAGACAGTGTGCCTATAGTTAGTTACATCTGAACCCACCAGTTCAATTTACCATCTGCCAGTACAAATGTAGTCAAAACTTCCTTCCATTAAGGCCAGAAAGGAGCATCAGATGGTTTGAAAATATCTGTTCTCCCCATTACTCCGTATGTGACTCATTCAAGGGCAGCTTTTTCTGTTTTAAGCTTAATCCATTCTTTAAAACAGCATGTGCTGGACAATTTCCAGTGTTTTAATATTAGTCTACATCCTCTAGTTGTAGCCAGATGGACCCATAACTTCTTCCATTCATTCACAATAATATCGTCCAGAAACAGACCCAGAATACATAAAGCTGAAGATTTAATCAGCTGTGACTGATCAGTTTATTTAGACGAGTAATAACATCACTGTATGAGAATGCCAGCCTCTTTTTCACATTTCCAGCGTTCGTTATTATTCTTCATGTGTGTGGTGGCTGTGCTGCTTGTAGGTCATATTCAGTCTGGAGAAGAAGAAGTTCCGGCTGGTTGTGGATGGGATCAGAGCTCAGGATGGTCAGCTGACGAGTGCTGAGCTGACGTCCATGCAGCAGTTTGTGTCACCTGTGTACCTGGGCAGTGCTCCAGAGTCTCTTCACAAGGAGCTGAAGGTAAAAAAAAAAATCACACAAGCATTCACATAGACAATTCATTCACAAATTTTAATGTCTTCTTTTTTTAAAAAACTTCAGTCCAAGGCTCTTCCAAAGCAAAGTGTGTCAGGCTGTATCCGCAATTTCAAAATGAACGGAGCGCCGATGACAAATCCAACCACAAGCCATGGAGCCGGCCCCTGCTTCGAGGGACCGACACAGAGAGGGGCTTATTTCTCAGGGAACGGAGCACATGTGATTATCAGTGAGTACATCTCCCCGATAACAATCTGATCATACAGCAGAGGAATTTCTAATGACTATAATGATCTCTATCAGCTTCTCATTAGATGAGATGTGGATGAGTAGTTAAGTGTGTCCAAGATAAATAGATAGACTTGTACTGATCCCTGATTGGAAAATACTTTATAGATCACACAGTAACAGTAAGTACACAATAGTATACATAACAAGAAGAGAGAAATATTCATCAATAGAAAATATAAACACAAAAAATAATAAAATAAATTAAATTAACTCAACACAAAATTGAATAGTAATATAGTATATCTATAGAATACACAATATAATAAATACACTAGAATACATGATAAAATAGTCTTATTGTCTTTTTTTAAATTCACATTTTGAAATGTGAATTTTTAATTTTTATTGTGATTTAGCAATAAAACTAATAGTTTCTCACAGAAATATTGTTGTAATGTCAGTAATTCAGAGAATATTTTACAGATCTAGTGATTGGTTAATTTCCTCAGAAGTATCCTAAATACTGCATATTTTTGTATGATTAAATCTGATTCTATTTGTGTGTTTGAGTGAAAAAAGTGAATAGAGTTACATTAAGAAAAACAAAGAAAAGCAGAACTGGTGATGTTATAAGCTGTTGTGAAAATCCACAGATATTTCCTTGAAAGAACTGATAAAATATAAACTTAGCAAATATGAATATATTTGTATTTTCAAAATATTCATGGTACATATTAACATACTATATTTGTTCAATTTTGAGAATGCTAGTAAACTCCCACCTTATATGAAAACCCCTTTTATATTTTTGTCAACTTCCTGCAGTGCTCTGAGTAAAACACTCTAATTTACACACTGGATATTAATTGGAACTAATTAATTAAAGCACACCGTCTCCATTTTCTCCATAATTAGAACCAAAATAGAAAGTCCTCTCAAGGACATTTCCCAGGAAATTAGTTACATGTCAGTTCCTTCTAAGAAACTACGAGAAAGAAGAAAGAGTGTCCTTGATGAGTTCATTTCACATCTGCCGCCTTGTTGTTTTCATACTTACAGTCTGAAGTCTAAACATGATGATATCTGTTTTCTGTGTGTCAGATGACTCCTTTGTCGTGGGCTCCGGCTTTGAGTTGCTGTTTAACATTCGTCCACGGAGTCCGACTGGACTCCTGCTACATGTTGGTGATTTCAGCAGGAGCCTGTATGGACCTTCGATGGGCCACTACTTCACTGTCTACATGCTCGGAGGAGAGGTGAGGCCTGAATATACGTCACTTTAAAGACTTCACGTTAGTTGTTTTGTTTTGGGTTTTTTTTTATGTATAAAAATTATACAAAGTAGATTTGTTGAATAGATAATAAATCATAGAAATAAAAATAACTGCACATCCCATGAAGTCAGTTTGTGATGTTTGCAGTCATGATGCTTTTTGTTGCTCCTCTGTAGAAGTTAACAAGAACTTGGCACAGGATTTAAGGAATACAGCTGTTTTCTTGTCTTTAATTAAAGCGTGTTCCCTGTGCGCGTCAATAAAAGCACTGTGTTTGGCTCCTGTTTACAGGTAGTGGCACAAGTGAACAATGGAAAAGGGGAATTCATGGTGTCAGTGAAGCCAAAAGCTTCTTTATGTGATGGAATGTTTCATAAAATTTCAGGTAAATTGCACGCAGTCAAACTAAAACTGCTTTTAACTCATTTTAGATCCCCAATATTAATGTTCATTTGCGTTAAATCACTGTCTGTTTGTCTTCTAGTAATCAAGAGGAAAAATGTTGTACAGCTGCATGTGGACACAATAGACAATTACAAGATTGGACCACCGTCTTCCACCACAACTTTGACCAAAGATTCCTTGTATGTGGGTGGCATTCCTGGTGAGTATTAATCTTAATCTGAGAGTTAATCTACTTAGTTTAGTTTTAGTTGAGTGTATTCATGCATATAAAAAATATGAAAATACTACAGCAGGATAACGTATTATACAGTATAAAAATATGAGGAAAATGTGACATCACATATATTACAGATATGCCAGTACAGTCAAATAAACAAGAAACAGCTGTTGTGTAGTTAAGCCCAAAACTATGATGCTCTTAAAATATAACTACATACAAATGTAAATTACTTTTAAATAAGGATGTAAGGATACCAAAAAGTATGATAATACCATAATACAAAACTACAATATTTATAGCTATTTTAAGACACAAAGAATTTTTTTTTTTTACTGTCAAATAATAAGTCTGTGTTCAGCAATTTTGTTCATGATATTCGTTTTTCCTTTTCACATAAACTGCTTCTGCTTTCCATCTTTAATAGAATAAAGTAAAAGTAGCCAGCCATGACCTAATTATGTGCAAAAAAATGCCATGAATTGTCTTAAATTCTTGATTTATGTGTGTACAATTTCCAAACAAAATGCAGCATTCCAGAGCAGTCCTTTTATAAAATAAAATAAAAACAATACAGAAAAATATGTAATATTGTACCAGTCTGGTACGGTATTGAGACATATTTTATCTCAATATTCAATATATCGTTATATCCCTACTTTTAAAATATAAAATACTGTAAAATGCATAATGAAATTATTCTATATGTAAAGAATTAATGTACATATTTTATTTTATTACATTATTTATTCTATAACTTTTATATTTCTTGTTCTTAAGCTGTGGGGAAATTTTACAGAATGAGGATTTAAATGTTAGTTAACATGCAATTAGCTAACAATATCAAATACATTTCTTAAAAAATGAACTGGAACAATGTAATCACATACAAGTTCAGAATTAGAAAACACTTATTGATGCTTTGGGGAATATTGGGTTGCGTCACATTCATGAATAGAAATATATATAAGCACAGAGAGAATTATAAGAAAAGTAAACTTGAGAAGTATGTCGAAATATATGCATAATACTACAACATATAACAATACCTATAAAGAGAGAAAGAATAGAAAATAAGAAATGAACAAAATATATGTAAAAAAAATATGTATACTGTAATATATAACAACAGTGTCCATAAACAATAAGGCTGAAAACACATGTACCTGTCTCCTGCAGAGATGTCAATACAACAACAACAGATGCTCCCTGTCACATCGTCCTTCGTGGGATGCATCCAGGACATGAGGATCAACAGTGAGCCGGTCTCTTTGGACAGGCTGTCCAGCGTGTTCGGTCCAGTCAACCTCAAAGAGTGTCCAGGCTGAGCGAACACGTCTCGCTGCATCATCATCATTGAACTATCCTTGGGACCACGTCCACCGCCAACCATGTGCAATCTGTTACCAAGACAGAGAATGTGTTTGAGTGTAAGAATGTGTATATTATGAGGGGTGTGTTTCAGTGTGCGCGAGTGTGTGTGTGAGAGTCTGCGTGTAAATACGAGCAGCAGCTTACAGGTTCATAATATTTGCTGCTCGGTTAAACATTTCTGTATTTATTTTGTATCACGGCACCAATTCACAAATGCATATTCTAACAGATGTTTTACTGATGTGTTGGTCCATTCATCTTCTGTCGACAATCAAATGCTACTGAATATGCTTGTGATTGGTCAGGGCTGCACTTTAAGAAGACAAATGATGCCTTTTGTGATGGTGCTTTAATGGAGATCAACATTATTAGTTGATTTTTTTTTTTTTGGTTGTTTGTTTTGTTTATACCAGAATAATTACGTTTACACCCACGGTGCTCAGTTCAGAGACATTTCAGGGGCTGTTTGGCTATTTTATATTCATATCCACGTGCCAGCATGTAGAATTCTGGATTTTAACTGGTTTAATAGACATTGTGGAGTCCTCACACGGGAAACGTGAAATCACATGGTTATTCCCTTTTCGTATTACTGTTGTTCTGAATCCATTTTCCATTTTTGCATTCCTTTTTCATGCATGAGGTCGTTCTGTGTGGCTGTAAACGTCAGTTACACCAGAGAACAGCATGGGTGCACTTTCTACGACGGTCCTGCCTATAATGCATTATAAGCACCTTCATAAGTGGTGCACATGTATCACAAGTTGAGTACGCCCACTATAAAAAAAACTTTATGAATGATTTATAAATGGTTTAGAATTAGGTTATTTAATTAGGTTGTTAAGACTTATAAATCATTAATAAGCTGTTACAATACTTTAGAAATACATTAGAAATGCAAACAGTGACCTGTTGCTTGCCAAATAGTGAGCCCACATTTATCTGTACCATTAAGTCTCAGATCTCATTGTTTATGGCTGCCATCAGCGTATCTTCATCACCAGAATGTTTCATGTGGCATATCAAACTAACATCAAATCACCACATTCATAAGGTTTTTGGCAATGCATGCTGTCAGCAGCCTTTCTCATTATAGTCATGTGTTAATATGACATAAGTCTTTAATGAATGGTTATGTGTTCTTTTACTTTACAATAAGGCTCCATTTTGCCAATTACAAGTCTGAGTAAGTAAAGTAAGATTAATTAGTACAAGCAGTAACTGGATCTTGTCCCCATCAGTGTATGAAAACAGTGTTATAACTTGCTACTAAACAGTGATTTTTAAAGTGACACAGCATAATTTATACGATAATTTTAAAACATTTGTAGATAATAAATGAGTGCCATCATGCTGTATACCTCCATGCCAAAGTGACATTCTTCTTGTTTGAAAGAAGAATCTGAGTCCTGTGTCACACAGCACATTATAACTACCACAACATATAAAGGACTGCTCTAGTGTATCTTTAAAAAATTTCAGTTTCTGAAACCAAATAAAGTCTTACAAACATCAGTAATATGCTACAGCATGACTTTGTGATCTTTAAGTAAAGTGACAGCGTTGTTCATTTTTAAAAAGTTGTTTAAAAAGTTAATTTTTATTTAATGTAAAATGTGGTGTGAAATTTAAAATTAAGATGTTTCTCCAGCCTAAAGCCCAGACATGTATAAGTTTCAACAAATGCCATTAAGAGTGTAAATAGAGAGGGAAGGAGCCTTAATGTTTCTTTTGTTAATAGCAAAGCCTTAGTTTTGTTTGCATTCAAAAACAGTTTCACAGTTCAAGTCAGACTGCAAGTTGGTGGCTGCTGTCTCAGCCAAAGGAGCAGAGAAATTCAGGACTGTATCGTTGGCAAACATATTATACATTCAATGATTTGTTTGAACACAAATGTCATAAATATATATTAGAAAAAGTAAAACAAATCCTTGGGGAACTCCCATTAATAGCAGTTGAATCATACTAGTCTGTAAAACAGTTAAGAGGAGTATTTGCCCACTGCAAGATACATGTGAGACTTTTGTGAAGTCTTTATTGTCCAAAACACACAACTTCACATTTTGATTAAGGTCTTATGAATGTGCTTATAATGCCTTACAGACACCGCCATCATAGATGGAGTTATCACAAAGTGTTCTGAATATTGTGGAGCGTTGTCTCACTTCATAAGTCTCACTTCTGGTCAGTCATGTTTGGGACCATTTAGCCCACATTTCTATAAAGTTGAAAGTAATATAATAAAAGACACAAAGTGTATTTAATGTATTTAAATTCCCCAGCCAGTGTTTACTTACCTGCTTTGTACATTTGTGGAAATGTGTGATATGAGGAAAAAAAAAATATATGCATGATAATTGGACATATTTTTACATGGCATTCCTGTCTTGTGACCACTGATTTGTAAACCGTTTTTTTTTTTTTTTTAAATCTGTTCAGTTAATGTTCTTTATAAATACTTCTCAGTGCCGTCAGTAGGTCTTTCCATCATGGTGACAGACAACTCACATCATTACATGTATCAAAACATGCATTTTTTTCAGACATCCGGGATTAATTTTTGATTACACTCAGCAAAAGAAAGAAATGTGTATACTTCTGATTCATCTGATACTTCTGATTGTAATACTGTAAAACAAATATAATGTTTTTTTTTTTGGAACAGGCCTCATGTTTAATATTGGTGTGAAGAAATTGTGACTCATATTTACTGTGTTGGAACACAGTACATAATGTTGATTTGTCACCATATGTCCACAGTTTTGGGAGCAGGGTGATTCAGCCTGAGCTACAATATTCTGAGATAAAGTCGTGTTCAGTTACACTTCAAAACAGGATTTTCCTCTTTGTTAACACCAGGCTTGGGGAAGTAACAGATTACATGTAACAGGATTATGTAACTGTATTCTGTTACTGTTATAGCTAAAAAATATAAGCTCAATAAATTGCACACAACAAAGAGAGACACAGCTATACAAACTAATAAACCTAATAATGAGCATAAAACAATTGCTGCAGTGATTAATCTATAATTCATTGACTATTAAATTAATCTACATCTATTCTGATAATCGATTAATTGTTTTGAGTAATTTTTAATTGGAAAAAAGTCAAAATTCTCTGTTTCCAGCTTTGTAAATGTGAACACTTTCTGGTATATTTATTTTTAATTAATATTTTCTAATCCTCTCTGATAGTAAACAGAGGATTTTTGAGTTGTGGACAAAACAAGACATTTTAGGACGCCACCTTCTAGTCTGGGAAACACTGATCAACATTTTTCACCATTTTCTGACATTTCATGGACCAAACAACAAACTGATTAAATGACATTTTTAAAATAAACCTCCCAAACCTGGTTAACATTACCCTTATATTTACATTCTACAATCACATCATGTTTTTTCAGGTGTTGCTGTAATATTCTTAGAACTTCTATATTTAAATTTTATAGAAAATAAAACAATAATTGAAAAAAAAAATAGAATTAAACTATTTCACTTTTTTTTTTAAAAAACCAATTTACTGTTTAAGAATGATTCTAATTTAGTGAGAAAGCTGGATCTTCTGGACCCTCCTTCTGCCTCCTTGACTGCAGTCACTCTTCACAGGTCTTTGGCTGGCTGGGATCTCCAGCAGAGACAACCACGCCCACTCTGATGCTGCCTTCACAGACTCTGCGAAGTCGTGAGTGAAAGTTGCAAAGTCGTGACTGGTGCCAACAGGCTCTGTACCGAATTCTGTGAACTGCACAGATTCTGTGACCCAGTTATGTATTTTAGCTTTGTAACATAGGACTATTTTATTACTAGGACTATTTTTATAGCCTACATTTGGACAATACTTCACAATACAAACCCATGTGCTCTTGGATATGTACAAATATGTATTGTATTTGATTTTGTGGTGAACTGTCCGTTTAAATTATTATGAAAATCAGAATCAGTAATATTTTATTGATGCCCAGGTGGAAACTGGTTGTTACAGTTGCTCCCATTCAAGAACAGAAGTATAGCCTACATGAGAAGAAAATAGAAATGAAGTAATAAGTATGTTAAAATAAGGATAGATACAAATATGTGCATTATACAACAGTATAGCAGATTATTAAAAATGAGAAACTAAAATAAAAGAATATAATATAACCAGTGTATTGCACTATTAAATTAATATTGCACAGTTGAATTATGGCACAAAAGTGACTCTACTGTTAGACATTGTACAGTTGAAGATTAAAAATGATAAATAAATAGTAAAAAACAATGGTTGAAGTAACTAATTACAAGTACAAGTTGCTGTAATTAAGTAGTTTTTTGCGTACTTGTACTTTTGTGAGTACAAGCTTGTTCAAGCCTGTACTTTGTTGCTCTAAAATCAATAATTGAGTGCTGAGAACAGTTTGAATCAATGAGAAACATGACATATGGAAGAACCTCTAATATCGCAAATTATATCACAATTGCAATATCAGTCAAAATAATCGCAGTTAGATATTTTTAAAAATTGTTCGGTCCTACTTCCCTCCTTTTAAAAACCACGGCTCTGCGGTTATTACCATGTTGCTTCTGTGCAACGGCATCGGAAAAACAATAATTCCGACAGCACCGAAAGGCAGCACATTTCCTGTCTGCGCAGGAACGCACGAGCCACCGGTCAGGCGGCAGAATACGGAACAGAACAGACAACCAACCGCCGGGACCGACCAACAGCAAGCAAACACACCGACACTCATGTCGTTAGCTGTTAGTCACTTGAGCCTGTTCGCTTATTAGTGTCCTCATGTAAGAATATGAGCATGACCGCGTTTGCTCCAGAAATACTGCGCCACTGGCTGAGACTATTTTGCCTGTAAGTAAACTACCGCCGCACACACCTCCTCCCTCCTTTTTTCGGCTCTTCGCCTCCGGTATCGGGTGTCTCAATGGCGGACCCGACAGAAGCAGCCCCGGGCAGCGTGGAGGATGAGAAGACGGAGCGCATCAACGACGCAGAGCTGGCACTGAAGGGGATCAATATGCTCCTCAACAATGGATTCAAGGAGAGTGACGAGCTCTTCAGGACATACAGGTAATGTGAGTGTCTGTCTCAGACACAGCGAGGGATCCTCTCTGTTTCTATGTGTCTGTTTTGAGTGATGAGGGTTTGGATATTCTCTTCAGGGGGTTGTTGAATTTTATGACCGGCTGCTGTTTCCAAACTACTGTGGTCAGTGAAGACACATTATTTCCCCTCAGTACTGTCTGTGCTTTGATAGTGCTGTGCTTGCAAAACAAAACCTCAACATCTGTCACACTTGTACAGTGTCAGCATATGATCTGGTCACAAGCTGGGTGAATCTTGTTTGAATACCTTGAACAAATATCCACACCCAGAGTGTGACTGGTGATGCACAAACAGTTTAGTGACTTTGTTAGTGTAGTAATGTAGCTGATTATGTGTAGTGGCAGGTTGCTGAAAGTGTTGAAGATCATTAAATGCTTAACCTTCATCCTACCAGCAGATTTAACATAGAAAGACTACCATCTAAACATCTAAGAAGCAACAGCCATAACTTATTTTTTCCCAAATCATTATTAGTTATGTACTGTGATTAATGTCATCTCATGTTAGGAAATTGCAGTTATTTGGCTTGTGTAAAACAAAAATAGACAGAGCACATGAGGAAGTCTTTGTGCCATATCATGCTGTGTGATCATTTAAATGCGGACCCATGGCAAACATGAACTAAATCAATATATAGTTCCATCTATTAAAACTGCATAGGCAGAACTGGATGCTTTTGTCCCCCAGGACCCTAATACATTGGTATTGTTGAAAAAGCACTAGACTAATTAAAACAGAAACAGAGAACAATGATATTAAGTCATTAGCAACAAATTGATAGACAAAGTTGTGAAAAATTAGAATGATAAAATAAAGTATATATGAGATAAGATAAAAAAGTGTACATCTAGAGTCTGCAGGCTGTGTTACCAGACTGGTTTGGTGTTTTCCAGCCCAAGAAATGCTCATCATATGCTCAGGTACATGCACGATATGAACAATAGCGATATTATTGTGGTTCATAATCATTTTTATAATATGACATTATAATAAAACAACAATTTAAGTATTCACAAGTGAGCTAGAATACAAATAGGAGGCTACAACGCAACTATAAAACCTTTTCAGTTTTTGTCATCAGCTGTAGAAGTAAAGAAAAAATGACAGTGAAGTGCAGTGATAACACAAAATAATAGTTTTTATCTAACTTGGTCAACTGCAACAAGCTTTGACAGTATGCCCCTCATATACACACATCATGCATGAAGATGGAAAGAGAGGAGTATATGCAATCCCAAAAGATTGCTCTCAAAAAGCCACACAAATAATTGTAATGTTGCAAGAGGTTTCTCTTATAATGACTATACAGATTTGACAGCTGCAGAATAAATAACATTTATGTCATATCAAAGTTGGACTGAGTGACTAAATGTGTTTACACATTTACAAATGTGAATAGGTTTTTAATATATTGTAGTTCTTAATTTATTTAAAAACCAGCCCAACTCATGGGAAACGGGCCCAAAATTCTGTCCAGTCGCCAAAGCTCATTTTAACCCACGGAAAATCGCCCTCTGGCAATACTGTCTGCAGGTACCCCAGTCAGTAGGATTAATGTTAAACAGGTTAGAAGTCCTGTCAGGCCGACTACTTTGAACAGGTTAGTGTTAAATTTGTCATCTTGGTTATTCAAATAAAACAGGGGAAATAAAACAAGTTTAATTAACCTGATTATAAGCAAACTGCGATGGGTCATAAATAGAAATTACTTTGTTTAAAGGGGTCAAAAGCTAAAATGTTTGGGAACCCCTGCTCCGTTTAAACCACACACTTTGACCATTTAGCACACATCCTTCAATCATGTGATGTGATTATAAGGGCTGATTATCTCTGGGAAAGGTTTGCTTTCAACTCGAATGTTGATGCCACAGAAGGGCATGCACCCCCTGTGTGTCCAGACCCCTGGTGAAAACTAAATGTCACCTCTTCCACTAATTGCGTTTAGCGCTAGGTGTCATCCTGCTTTGATTACCTCAGCAAAAAGATGGAGGGAAGTGAAAAACACAGACACAGCAACCAAGAACAAGCTTGTGACGTGTTCAGTGATGCTTTAAACCACCGCCAAGCCTGTGAAGGGATATTTGTGCCTATTGGGACTGTCACATTCCTCAAGTTGTTGAGCCTCACCTTGCTCATGTCTCCACAGTGAATCAACCCTGTGCTTGATTCATGAAAGAGGCTTAACATATTGTTGTCAGTCCAGATTCCACCTATGAACTGCTTCTGTGCCCTCTAGATCTGCCACCTGTTCACGTAGCACGTCCCTGACTGACATCACCTGTGCTTTATTTACTTTTTCAGGAACCACAGTCCTTTGATGAGTTTCGGGGCCAGTTTTGTGAGTTTTTTGGTGAGTCAACTCAAGAGGCAACAGCTTTCTGCATCACTTCTGTTTTATGTTTACTTTGTGACCTACTGTAAGTGCTGACAAAAGTGACTATAAATTTCCCTCTAAAAAATATGTCTGTTTCATAACGAGGTCAAAGGAATTTTCCTGCCTTGCGCAATGCCAGAAAAGTGTGGCCAACTAACTTGATCCACTCGTGAATTAGGGTTTGCATTGAAGGGTATTTTTATAATCCAGTTTTCACTCATTATGATGTAATATTACATGACTTTGTCCAAAGCTGCAAGAAGTGAATCCAAATTCAATAAGAACCAAGAGCAAGATGTCATCAAAAATTGGAATAATAATAATAATAATAATAATAATGATACACTTTAAAATTGACGTTTAAAATAGAGTAATATAATACATAAAATCAAAGAAAACAACATTTTAAAAGAAGGGCAGCAGTGCGTATATGCAAAGCAAAATGCAAAGTAGAGTCTCAGGCCTGTATAAGCAGAGTCATAGCTAGTAAATACTAAAGTGAAGAGATACATTGTTAGCTTTCTTTTAAAAATATTTAGCGAGCTGGCTTTTCTTATATCTGTAGGTAATGTTTTCCAGAGCTTTGGGGCGTAACTGACAAACGCTGCATCACTGACTTTCTTTTGGCTGTTTCTGTGAATCTCCAGTAAACCAGCTGCAGATGGTCACAAGGTTCTTGAAGGCAAGAAGGGAACAAGGAATGTAACTTGGTCTTAGCCTGTTAAGGGCTTTGTATGTAAGGAAAAGGACATAAAAATAAATTCTAAATGCCACAGGAAGCCAGTGCACTCCTCCCAAATTAGGCCAGTTGATGTCACCATCTGTAGGACTCTACACCAGTGGTTCCCAGACTTTTTCATGCCTCCCATGTAGCATCAGTTGTCATACTCGTCCTTAAAAGCCCATTAATAGTACCACAGCAGATGTAAGAGAAAAAAACTCTTCTGAATACATTTCTTTACATTTACTGATGCAATAATTATCAGTCAATCTATCTGTCTGTCTATCCATTTATCTATCTATCTATCTATCCTACATTATAAATTATATTTTATAATAATACACAAAATGATCTCTTTATCTTCATCTTCCCTCCAATTTGTTGAGGCCCCCTGGTGGTCACCACTTTAAAATCTTGGCTGTACACTGTAGGTGTCTTGTAGTCCTACAAGCATGACACGATATTCTGAAAAACTAAGTGCAAAAACGTATTTTATACTCTTGTACAGTGTGCATATTACACCTGGGTTCATGTTTCCACCTTGTTTTGTATGTGTAGTCTGAATGTTTACTTCACTCCCACTCAGTGCTGCATCATTCATTCATCATTTTTCTCCAGTGACCAAGAGATACACGGTTTTATTCCTTTTATTTGCTGCACTGCACTGCACTGCACTGTATACAGATGGATGCTAATACATAAAGTCTCTCATATCTTATGTCTGAACACATAATCTGGTTGAGCTGGCCAAGGCAACCAGATACTTCAGATCTCAGCACATGCAGAGAAACTCTCAAGAAAACCCTAATGATAAAAAAATAAGCAGGTAAAATAAAGGGGATTCTTCACCTTGACAGATAATTGTTTCCTTCAGTAATGTATCACCTGGAACCTGAAGCGTGATAATGGAATAAACAAGCTATAGACCTTTGTGGTAATTATAATAAATTTAGAGATATTATAACTTGATAAATTAAAATTTAAAGGAATGGATGCATTATAAAACTCTGTCTTTAAACATTAAAAAATTGAATTTCAAAATGTAATGAAGAATGTATCATATCCTTTTGTCAATTTCACCATTTGATTTGAGGTAGTTGTAAATAACAGGATTATCTCTCTGGCTACCTTTTTGTAGAACGCCATGATGACGTTTGAAGAGGAGAAAATGCAGATGGCCTTTGAGGACCTGAAAGCCACAGAGAGATTGTGTGAGAGTGAAAACACTGGTGTCATTGAAACCATCAAAAACAAGATCAAGAGGAGTGTGAGTAACGCCTTCAACAGTTAATTCGATTGAATGTAATTGAATTAGTATTTTAAGTTTGAACATAATGTCCAGGTTTGTTAGCCTGCGGACACGTCTGTCACATCGGTGTGTAAGTGTGAGTTGTCCGTGTGTTTGGCAGATGGACTCTCAGAGGTCGGGGGTGGCTGCTGTTGACCGACTCCAGAGGCAGATCATCATTGCAGACTGTCAGGTTTACCTTGCAGTGCTGTCGTTCATCAAACAAGAGCTGTCATGTAAGAGAACCTTTAGCAATTGATGGTTAAAGGGTTGGCTCATTAGTTTTTGTTTACTTGAGGTTTTTATATCATTCTGTAGCTTCCCAGTAGAGCTACAACAGTTAATTTATTAATTTATCAGTCGCTCAAAAGAACATTAGCTGCCAACAATTTTGATAACTAATTGTTTCAGTAATGTTTCAAGCAAAAATGTAAAACATTTGGTAGTTCCAGCTTTTTAAATGTGAGAATTTGCTGCTTTTGGTTGTCATTTATAATAGTTAATAAATAGTCTTTGGGTTTTGGACTGTTGATTGGACAAAAGAAGCAATTTGAAGACATCCCCCTGGGCTCTGGGAAATTATTATGCTTTTTTCACATTTTTCTGACATTTTATTAGGGCTGCAATTAACAATTAGTTTTGTAATTGATTAATCTGTTGATGATTTTCTCCATTAATCGATTAGTTGTTTGGTCAATAAAATGTCAGATATAGTGAAAAATGTTCATCAGCGTTTCCCGAATGCCAAGGTGACGTCCTTAAATGTCTCATTTTGTCCAAAGATATTCAGTTTACTGTCACACTGAGTAAAGAAACCAGAAAATAGTTAGTTTGGAAGAAAAATTTTGAATTTTTTTCTGAAAAAATGAAAAATCGCCACCTATTTTGATTATCTATTAATCATTAACATAATAGTTGATTAATAACTGGTTATGCATTGCAGCTCTACATTTTATAGACTAAATGACTAACCACTTAATTGTGAAAATAATGAGCACTGATAATGAAAATAATCTGAACAATCAGATTTAGGTAGAATTATGTATATTTCAGTGTTTAAATGCTGTTTTCTTAAGCCTTCCTGAAAAAGTTTTCCAATGTGACCTGATGTAGGTCATTGCATAATTATGTTGCTAACAGCTGAGTTTGTTTCCATTTGATAAACATGGAAAATAACGCAGACAGAGTTGCCCTTTAACTATGAAGACTCCTCACATATATGTGTGAAATTAAAAAAGATGAAACTAGCATTTTTCACTGACTTCACCTTTAATCTCCTGACAGCATACATCAAAGGAGGCTGGATCCTCCGTAAAGCCTGGAAGATGTACAACAAATGTTACAGCGACATCACACAGCTGCAGGAGGGCAGCAGAAGAAGAGCATCAGAACAGCAGCTGACGCCACCTTCATCGCTGTCCTCTTCCTCAGACCTGTCTCACCACAGCCGCTCCTCTTCGCCTGGGCCGAGCCCCTCCCAGAGATTGGACGGCGTCAGCCCGGAGGCTCTGGATCGGCTAAAAGGTTCGGTCAGCTTCGGTTACGGCCTCTTCCACCTCTGTATCTCGATGGTGCCGCCACACCTGCTGAAGATCGTCAACCTGCTGGGCTTCCCCGGCGACCGCCTTCAAGGCCTGTCAGCGCTCACGTACGCCAGTGAAAGTAAGGACATGAAGGCACCCTTAGCTACGTGAGTATGTGAGTGAGTACGTTTGTGTATCTGTACTCTGGCTGTGAAAGAAACATGATCCAACTAATTCAGTTGTAAACATTATGCAAAGTAATGGAAGCATCATTTCAAGAGGAAAGAAAGGAGATGTCATCTTTGTGAGACGAAGTTACAATTTCAGCCATATGGAATTGACCAAATATTTAAAAAATACAAAATCAGCAAAATACAGAATATGAAATTAGTTAAAGGGGCAGTTTGGCTTATTTGAAGAGGGGTTGTATGAGGTATTTATCTATTGCTGCCTGACAGCAAAATAAAACAGTGAAAACATTCTAAATATATTGTACACTTAATCTGATAATGATCTTTTTTTTTTAAACGGGCCTTTTTTAAAGTGACTAAAACATGTTTTGCTGCTGACCCTGTCCACAACAGTACATTGTGAAGCAGTCTATACTGGTATTCCTGCTGCCTCTCTAAATTGTGGATGTTTCGACCGCCATGTACTGGAGGTAATACACTGACTATGGACAAGTACCTCATACAAGCTCACTTCAAATAATCCAAATTGTGCCTTTAATGTGTCAGGGTTTTTTTTGGTAGGGTTCAGTAATGTCCTATTATTAGTAATATTAAACTTTATTTATATTGCACCTTTCAAAACACAGTTACAAAGCACTGTACAATGAAAACAGAACACTATTACTGAAGGATGTAATTTCTATACAGTGTTGATAGTTCTCTCTTCGGTTATCCTTCAAAATAAAAGCTTTGACGGTCATGTTTGAAAGTCAGCTGCAGAAACTTCACACTTTATACACTTTTATTATGAATAAGCACCTCATACAACCCTACATCAAATAATCCAGTCTATCCCTTTGAGCCATTACAGATTATTCTAATTAATACTGATTTTGACTGTTTTGTACTATTTTTTGCCGTACAGTAAACTCATTATAGACTCTGTGGCTCTCTTACAGCTTGGCCCTCTTGTGGTACCACACAGTAGTGCAGCCCTTCTTTGCTCTGGATGGCACAGACACACAGACAGGCCTGATGGAAGCCAAGTCCATTCTTCAACAAAGGGAGTCTATCTATCCTAACTCCTCCCTCTTCATGTTCTTCAAAGGCCGAGTTCAACGCCTTGAGGTAAATGCAAGTAAAAATAGCCTTTATATCTGTGTGGCCTTTTCTCCTAACTTGGGAAAGCTCGATGTTGTCTCAGCCTGTAACTCACACCACAAAGTTCCCCTTTCTAGTGCCAGATCAGTAGTGCCTTGACGTCCTTCCGTGATGCCTTAGATCTGGCCTCTGACCAGAGGGAGATTCAGCACGTGTGTTTATATGAAATAGGTACTATTTTCCCTCTCAGATTTCACGCCATCTTCCTCAGCGCCAGTCTGCATCATAATTTCTGATTGTTGAACATTTCAGGTTGGTGCAGCATGATTGAACTGAACTACAGGGAAGCCTACAGAGCTTTTGAGCGACTGAAGACCGAGTCTCGCTGGTCCCAGTGCTACTACGCCTATTTAACTGGAGGTGGTAACAACACCAATGAATAAGGCTTTAAGAATGTTTCTTGTGAGTTTGGTATTGGCTCATAATCCAAATTTTATGTTGTTGTGTTGCGTAGTGTGCCAAGGAGCCACAGGTGACCTGGAGGGAGCCATCTCTGTGTTCAAAGACGTTCAGAGACTTTTCAAACGCAAGAACAATCAGATAGAGTTGTTCTCCATGAAGAGGGTAGGTGCATATATACAGCTGTTTTTTTTTCTTTTTAAACTTAATAATAAAAATCAGTGAAGTATGAATATATCCATTTTTTCAGGCTGAGAAGCTAAGAAGCACCAGTCTGTCCAAAGAGCTCTGCATCCTGTCTGTGATTGAGATTCTTTATCTGTGGAAAGCTCTGCCCAACTGCTCCACCGCCAAACTGCAGGCAATGACACAAGGTGGGTACTTGATTTTAAAATATTTAAATCACCAAACTACACTTTTTGTGTGTTGCTTTGCAGCTTCTTGTCTTAATTTAGACAGCAAATTTTGATTTAGTCATACTTCAGTCATTTTAGTCTTTTTAGTTGGCTTAATATAAGAATTTAATCAAATCAGATATTCTCAACATCATTGTAAGCGAGGCCACTCCCTCAGTGATTCCTTGCTATTAAATAAATGTTGAATAAAATCTAGAGAGTTAAAGTGTAATGTCTTATTTGAACTTTTCCCTAGAATTTCCACAAAAGGTCTTGCTTTCCTCGACATCATCAAATATGAAATTTATTTGTGTTAATGTATTTTTGATTCTGGGGTGAACTGTCCCTTGAACTTTGTTTTTCTTTTTTTTTCTTTTTTAGTGCTGCAGGGCATTGAAGATGCTTCGTCAGCAGGCCTGAAAAACCTGCTTCTTGGTGCCATTAGCAAATGTCTTCACAATACCAAAGATGCCATTCAGGTACTCCCATGTATAATTAATAGTGGTAGTGATGTGTAGGACTTGGAAATACAAGGCTCTGCAAGACACACTGCACTCAGCTGTAGTTGTAGGACTCATAAACAGTGTACTCATCACATAAAAGTCCCTTCTGTGGTGATGAGAGTTGGAACTGATTTTATCTCCCCTCTTTTTATTTTGCAGTATTTCCATCTGGCTGTGAGGGATGAGGTGGGTCGTCTGAGCAACTCTTACGTTCAGCCATACTCCTGCTATGAACTGGGGTGTGTGCTGCTCAACACCCCTGAGGCAAGTTTTTTTTTTTGTGTGTGTGTGATAGAGAGACTCCCTTGTCTGCGTCACATAGTCTAAATATTTTATTGTCCTCTTTTCCAGTCTGTAGGAAGGGGCAGAATGCTAATGCTTCAGGCCAAGGTACAGTAGATTTCTTTATTTCATGGCTTTTTTTTGCTTAATGCTTTATAAAGAATTGTACTTTATACTGGTTGTCATGTGCTTATTGCCTGAAACTTTAAGTTGCTGGTAGCAAGTTTATGTGATTAGTTCTCAGTGGCGATAGTCTGTTTGGGCTGTGGGGGCAGCAGGATATGCTGGAAAACAACTTTGTGGTGTGCTCTTTTAGAGAAACACAGCTTGATGTCATACTGCGGTGGCCAATCACAAGTGGCCGATGAGACTGCTTCAGTCGGCCTGAAATATGTCTGAAAACAAGTTCTATTCAGACAGTTTATGACTGAATAAGGAGAAAGATCGCTGTTAATGAAAAAGCCAGTGAATCAGAGAAATAAATGTTATGTTAGCTGCAGTTATGTTTTCATCACAAATAACCCAATAATGGAGCAGTAAGCCCGCTGTTTGGTTCCTCTCTGTCTCACGATACCAGACAATCTGAGATCTCCCCACTTCCTGATTGTCTGGGGATTTCTAAATGCAAAGTAGTGATTTGAATGGCGGTGAGAACAACCACTGACAAACCTACACTCCTGTGTTTTCAAAGATGCACTCGTCCCTCATTCTTAGTAATAAGCACACAAAATCATCACCCCAATATGAAAGGCTGCCCTAAAAATTTTGGATTGGGTCATCAGGGGAGGTTTTCCTTCAGTCTTTATTAAACAAAGCCTGTGGAGACTGACTTGTAAGTCAAGGTTCTCTTTGAAGTCAGTCAACTGAGTACAGTGGGTCAAGTGGGCACTGACCTGAAAAGGAGGTTGATGGTGTCACACTAGCTGGAAAAAACATTGATGTACACTGTTTGTGTGGTCTGAAAAACTGCCTTGATGCTTAAAGAGAGGCTTGTTCTCCCCTGCTCAGTGCTCATGAGGCACTGGCCAAAAGAGGACTGTCTTTACAAGGGGTGACACTCATTTGCAGAGACAGGCACAGGCAACATTCACATTCTCCTCTCCTGCCTGAGCCCATAAGGAGAGGGAACCACTCATACTGCACCCCGTTGGTTTTGATGTTTTAGCATTGTCTGATGTCAGCATGAAGTCATGACACAGCAAAGCAGGTCACATCCCAACCACAATCAACACCTTTGTTAAACAAAAAAGCAAAAAAATTGCCCAGTTACACCCTTTTCCAGATGTGGCGAAGGCCGTTCCAAATAGTTTCATCAGTTTGTGTCTACATTACCTGAGGTGCACTGGTTGCAGCCTCACCCACTTGAATTTGCATTAACGTCTGATGCAGCACCATTGATGCTGTTAGTGGATGGACAGCAGACAGAGCACAGATCTCAAAGTCTCTGCTGTTGCCATAACTCTGCATGTCTGAACAGATGCAGCAGTGTCTGACAGGAGGAGCCGGGCAGCGGGCTCTTTAATGGGTATGCTGCTACATGACTGGGCAGCGAGTGCATTGATCTGTCTGAGTGTGCAGACTTCAAAGCCTGTTAGAAGGCAGAGCGAAAAAAACATAAAACTTTGTTTTATTCACTATTTTGTCTTTTTTCATGGATTATGCAGGAGGACTACGCCGGCTATGACTTTGAGAACAGACTTCATGTTCGTATTCATTCAGCTCTCGCCTCCATGAGGGCTGAAGGCCAGCCATGACATTTTATCTGTGCCTCAGAAAGCACTGGAAGAAGTGTCTTTAAGACAGCCACAACACCATTCTGGTCACTAATGTTACACTGTTTTATTTATTTTAATTAAATTATTTTTATTTTCATATTCTGAGCCAATGCATCATTTTGAAATGTGCACAATATGTTGTATATTTTAAATGTTTTATGGGAGAACAGTTACAAGAGACATTTTACTTATGTTACTGTATTTCACAACAGTTTTGAGTTTTATTGTTTACATGGTTAATTTCTAGATGCCGGTTCAATCAGGAAATCTATTAATTAATTTTGAAAAGCATCAATCACATTGCTTCCACAGAGGGACAGTGTTACCTCTGATATGGAGACAAGTCAGGTCAAGTAGAGTAATGGCACATATCAAGTATTAATTGACAAAGCAATTAAAATGAGTGACTCAGCCTATGACTTTGAGAAGATGATATTCTTGCCATCTCCGTGTTGGTTGTAGAGTTTGACATTTGTGCTGTAAAGACTTTGCTAATTCATAGGCATGAGTACTAAATGGTGATTTTTTTTTTCTTTTTGGCGTAGTCCCTTTTTTAAGCAGAAGTGTTTTTATTAGTGTAAATATGTTTTGCACACAAGTTTTAATAGCTGTGCCAACATCATGTTGTGCCACTGTTGAGTGGCCTCTGCACACAGTGCTATTCTGTAAACTGGTTCTCCTTTATATTGTTTGTTTTAAGATAATAAATTGACTATTGTAAAATGGAATATTTGTTTTGCATTTGATAAAGTATCATATTGGTGTATCATGTACACCAGGGTATACATGATAAATGCATGTACAGTGTTATGCAACAACAAATGATCTTTTAACAGCGAACAAATAACATGACCAGTGTTAAATCTCTTAATCATTATAATTTAAAATCACTGGTTCCTAGCGTTTGGGTCCTGAAGCCTTCTTGATTCTGAAGGTATATATTATAAAAATATACAGTAGGCCTATACCTCAGGATTTCATTTATTTCTGTGAAGAAAATTAAATAGTTAATTTTAAGATGATTAGAAACTTAATCTGCTCAAAATGTATCCAAATCACTAGTTTTACACAAACTTGCAGTTATTGTTCAGTATGTAGGATAATTGTTCAGTTTATGGGCACACACACGTGGCATGGAATAAGATCTGCATTAGTCTACCCTCAATTATATAAATGGCATGGACAGAATATTGGAAACACCTGACTCCCACTGCAGTACAGCTCAACTGCACCACACACTACAGCCTCCAAAAGGATCCTAACATTCAATCAAAACCTCTAAAACAGTTTAAACAAAAACTGAACATTATAACCATCATGCAGAAAGGATTTATTGCAGTACTGTTTTCATTAGTTTCCACCAGGTGAGCCTAAAAAACTGGCAACTGTGTGCATTTTAAGACGGCAAATCGTAAAATCTGGGCAGGTCTAACTACTGCCAGGAATTTTCAGTCTGGATTTTTCTGATCCCCCAGGGGTCCACGGATGAATTGTGAAAAAAGAACAGTCTGCATAATATGGTGGTAAATCACTAAAATAGGCCAAGACAAATTTTATGATGGGTCGCATGGGTATTGTTAAGTAGGACATGGCCCATGGTAGACAAGGCTGTGGGGTTGATGGCACACACTAAAATATATTAACGTTTTTAATGCCTCTCATCTTGTACTAGCACCTAATGCACACTGGTTTTTAACTGCAGCAAGAAACTCTGTAGCTTACTTTGTGGCCCTTCTCATCCTACGAGGCTGAAATTTGGCATGGAGGTGAAGGGTGTGTGTTTATGGGGTGTTGTAATGGCAGTGGCCTATCACAAAAGATGCAGTATTTCCAAATGGATTCTCAGACTTGCACAGAGAACAACTGGCCATGAGCCAAAGGACACATCACTGACTGTGCCAGTGGATGAGAGCAGCCCATCTGGGTTCTTTACTCCTGCGTCAAACAGCAAGTCTAATTTGACTGATGGTCAACACAAGTTACAAGTTCTTTGCCACTTCAAACACATAAAATACGAAAACTGTATTGCTTTTTAACTATTAGGAGTCCAAATCCTCTGGCCAGTCAGGTGAGCAACTGACAGTTGGCATCGTTACACAAAAAAAGTAATGAAATAGGGTCCTTTAAAGTTTGTCTGCTATCAAAGTGTAAGAAAAAGCTCAATTTTGAAAGCAGACGAGTTTTTTAACCGCATAATCTTTAGTTACACCATCACTAAGACTCTTTTCTAATACACTTTGATCTACAGGAACAATCGGCACAAATGACATTTACTCAATAACATCATCAACTAACCTGCGATTAAGAATTCGTCACGGACACACATACAGACTGGCCACTTTTACAGTGTGTCTTTTCACCCAAAGGGAGTCGGGGTCATTCTCTAGATGTGGCGTAGGCTGCTCTCATCCATTGGCAAAGAGAGGGTGTGGCCTATAACAAAAAGGTGGATGACTTCTAAATGGATTCATGTAATATGATACACACAGATGAACACATGGATGCATGCACGTTATGTGGTCACAGCTATAGCAAATTAACACTTGGCACAAAACCAAAAAAGTTCAAGTAACATTAAGCTTTTATTTAGCAACAATAGAAATTCTGTTTTGATACCCAAAAGAGTGATAACAGAAAAATAAACTAAAACTCATAGCAGCTATCATCACAACATGAGAAAAGGAATATTCAGTGCTTGATTGTGAAGGAGGTAAGGCTTGCATAGTTATAGTAATGCACATGCATTCAGTTAGATCAACAGCACTAGGATAATTATACTTTAACTATGGCAAGACCTTTACACACACGCACACACAAATCTATAAGTGCAGAGCCAGTGTCCCTGCTTCAGTTATAGTTAGAAAAAAGTGCTACAGTATCTACAGAGTCAGGTAGACTTATGTGCAACGCTGTTAGTCTCTATACACATCTATACAGTACATAGTTCAGGGCTTAATGATGTTTTTAACATGTAGTTTATTGTGAAAATCTAAGTCTTATTGTGGTAGTGCTGGCCATTGTTCTTGTCAGATGTGAAAACATTTTACTCGCCTCATCATCATCTCTGCAGAGAAATGGCAAGACACAGAATTACAATCAATTGCAAATGAGCAGACTTAAAACACATCCAGTTAAACACCAATTATCTGCACTACTTAAAGTACCAGAGTGAAAACAAAGGCAAATGCTCCCAAATGGGCTATTTCAATACTTTGCACTGCATTATTGTGTGCATCCACAAGTAGAGTAAGAGTCAAACATCTAATCAGTATGCTCAGGATGCATCATGTACTCCATCATAGCTGTTTGTCATGGTGTCGCCTCGTACATCTCTACACTGAAGTTGATGAATAAAATGTTTTCATGACCAGTGGGACTTATGACCAAACTACCAACAACAAAACCGAGGTTTTCTGTTTAAACACTCCATCTATCTAGATAAATATAAATATTTCTAAAATACATTCTAGTTTTTCCAATACATGCCTATACTGTACCATACGTAAGTGGTCAGGAACCACAATAAATAAACAAGAAGAGTTTTGTGCTTTACTTGTTCACACACATCTATTTAAGAGTATATGCCTCTGGGTTCATTCAGTGTTTTACTGTCTTCGGCTGCTTTAAGACATTGATTGATGCATGTGCTGGGGCCCTAGCACAAACCCCAGTACAGCAGATAAAGTCCAACGGTGGTAAAAGTAGATATCCGTGTGTATGGTGTTTGTGTGTATTTCTACTTGTTAGTAGATGTCAGGCAGGTGGGTGTAGTTCCTCTCCCAGTAGCCTTTCAAGTAGAGCCAGTCCTGAGCTTTGTTGTGAGGGTTGGGTCCTTGCTGGAACCACCTAGTTTTAACAACGAGAGAAGATTTATTTACTATGACTACAGGCAAACTGAAACACACAAACAGCATAACACTATTCTTCACACCAAATATCCAGTATTAAACATGACTATCTTATTGAGTGCCTGTGTCTTGAGAAATGCATTCAATATCAAACAGTTGCAGTTTTGTATTTTGTCCTGAGGAGGGCGGTGTTGTGCAGCACTTCACATCAGACAGAACAACAGCAACCACACAAAGCTTTGAACCAAACCTTGGGCCAAGTGCAGCATTCCTTCTCAAGTATAATAGAGAGGACGGCATAGTTGGTAACACAAGACAATAAGGAGGAAATCAGTGAAACAAATTAGCAGCGGGGTGAGGATGTTACATCATGTTACTCAGTGACTAACCTCGTTTTCCAGTCCTCTGTTGATTTGGTGCGATTTTTCCGGGCTGTTCTCTGTTTTTCCTCAAGTCTCTTCTTCTCTGCACTTGCCAAATCTGTAAAGGAGGGCATGGACACAGAAGCCTGAATACCCCCAGAGACTGCATTTAACCTGGCGTGGCATAACAGGGACTCAAATCAAATCAAGGTCATACACTGTACCTATATCTCCATTCTCCATGGCGCGGATGTCAGGTCTGAGGCGACTGTCGGTTGGAGGAATAACTCCGTCCATGCTCTTCTCCAGCTCATTTAGGTGCATGGCGAATGATGAGAATGCATAGAACTGGAACAGAGAGAATGAAAATGACACAAAATTTCAGCTGTCAGAGGGAACAAGGTGAGGGACATCTGCAGATATCAATCCAATTCTGTTTTTCACTCTCTTAAACAACAACACACTTAATAATATGTCTGCATGGATGCACTTTGCTTAACAGAGCCATCTAAAAAACATCATGCTCAAATTGTGAAACAAATATTCTACTCCAATAAAAGAAGAAATATATAGCCCACAACATGACTCAGTTATGCAATACGACTGCTTGTTTTTATTTAAACTTTTTCACACATAAAACTTTTAGCAGCATTGAACTTAAAATAACTCCACACAGCTGGTGTGAAGACAGGTCTCACTCACGTGCTACCTGCTGTTCACATGACACATCAGTCTTCACGGCATGTCGTGCAAAGTTTAGTTTAAGTTATGACTCTGTTCAACTTCTCTACTTTACTCCTGCTGAAACATGTATCACATTGGAAAATGAATTGCAGCTGATCCTGATCAACAATGCACTTGGCACTTGATAAGAGCCATGCCACAGCTGGGACTTAAGGCTGCTCCTGGAAAATGCCCGGCCAAGACATTGAAACGGATGCAATGGGACTCAAGCTGGCCAAACAACTTGGGAAAACCCACATGGAGAGCTGCTCCACAGCATCCTGGATTGGGCTGTTGCACCTGAAGGGTGGATCACACTCAAATCTGACAGGATGCAACACACAAGACTCCAGCAGGAGGTGGACTCCTTTTTACGACATAATGATTGTTGAAGTCGAAGGACAAGGAACTAAAACGCAAATTTCATTGTACAACCCTGTGTTGTACGATGGTAATAAATGTCCTTGAATCTTAACATTAGCAGCAACAGGCAGGCTGAGCAGATTTTTTCTTTGATTAAGAAAACCTTGATGAAAACAAGTGCTGTACAAATAGTCTCTCACTTCAATTTTAGATGATGATGATGTTTCTAGACTGTGGTCAAACTTATGTAGGTCTACTTTTCTCCACAAAGAAAACTTATGGAATCAATGAAGAATCAGACTGGTAAGCAGACTTGATACTGGCACCCTGCACAAAATCTGTTCCCATCAGTAGAGCAAGGACGAGAAAGCAACAGATAACATAAATCCCTCCTCTCCCCCCAAGATGCCTGATTCTTCTTTTTTTGTAATCTATAAATTGTTCTCCTTTCACCCCCTCCTGCCTTTGTGTACCTTGGCTGAGTTGTCCGGTCGAGGCGTTATCTTCCAGATGAGCTCGCTGCCTGGGATGACCTGGACTGTCTCAGCATCAGGTGGTGGCATCTCTTCTGGCTCCTCATCCACACTGCTCTGAGGGCAGATAAAGACAAAATACTCTAAGTTTACTCTGAACTTACTTTACTCTGGTGACTCTGGAAACAGTAGAACTGAATACCTGTTTATTGCCCTTCTTTTCATCTGAATTCTTTCTGTCGGTCTTTTTGTGGGCATCGAAGACAGCGGAGTCTACTGTGTACAGGCATTCAGTCCATTTGCCATATATTGCACAGAGCTTCTTTTTGCTGCAAACACATAATTGTGAGCTTTAGATACATCATCACTGAATGGTACTGTTCTGACCACACTGATGAGTAAAACCGTCTGATATGACATATGACATATGGTAATTAACAATGTAGTAATTCATGACGAATTTATATTGCTTAAACATCAAATGAATAATGAAATCACTGTAAATTAAAGAGAGAAGATACCTTTTATCTAGGATGTATCCCTCCACTTTATGGAGCTCTTTTCCAAAGAGGCCACAGGGCTTGAACGTCATGCTGCATCTCTCTCCGGTCCTACCGCAGAATGACAGACTGTTTACTAATTCCTTTTCACTATTCTGCTTCTGCGAGCTGAGGCTTTCAAACATTAATTATCCTGCTCATCTGTTCTAACAGCAACTGTCCCACTTCAGCTCCCATGATCAATAAGCTGAATCTGAATGTAGATCAGAGCTCCGCTGCTGAGCGCAGGAAAAAGATATTCATGCACCCAAGTCTCTGTGCACGTGAAAGCACCAGGCAAGCATGCATTTGCAGACAAACATAACAGTTAAAAATGGAAAGGGGATTTCTATTACTTGTGATTGATCACTTCCACGCTGCCATACTGCTCAATCCAAAGCTGACCAACGATGATGTTGTGGACACAACAGGTGGGGTTTGTCCAGGTGTAGGCTTCATTATATCTGCAAAGACAGAGAAACAAAACAATAAGATAATGCAACGCTCAAAAGGAGTAAGACTTGCAAAGCTACAAAGCAGTCTTAAGACCAGGCACTCACTTGGGCAGCTCCAGTGTGATGATTCCCTTGGGCTCGGCTTCTATGCTCTTTCCCCAAAACTTGAGTTTGGGGTAGATGGAGCCGTGGAAGACAAAATCCTCCTTGAGGCCCTCAGCTTGAAAGGCACTGACTGGAGGGTGATGGCTTACTTGCTCTGACACCCACCTGAAGCCCAAATCCTCTCTGATGGGGAACAGGGACATGTTTGGTATTGCACACACAAAAACTTCACTAAATGCAAAATGTTAATGGACCATTTAAAGGGACAGTTTGGCTTATTTGAACTGTTTGTATGAGGTTCTCCTCCATGGTCAGTGTATTAACTACAGTGGATGCCAGTCAATGTGCTCCCAGTGCGGAGAAGCAGAGGAGTACCAGCACAGAAGCTAAATAATATATTGCTGTGGACACCTTAAGAATAGGCCAATTTTAAAAAAGTCAATATCAGTTTCAAGTGTACACAATATTTTGAATATTTTCACTGTTCTACTTTGCTGTCAGACAGCCTTTTCTGACAGGAAACAGCAATTATCAAAGATTATATTGTTCTTGCTTGCTCAACCAGACTTCTTTTGAAAAACACTAGTTTCACCTCTCAGAACCCAGGTGTTGCTGGTCTATCACTGCCTTAATCTATTAGTTTGTTTGCTATTGTGTGACTATGGTAGACTACACTGTGGTTTTCCGTATTTTCTAAAGTTAGGTCAGATTCACCAGATGTTAGATCATACTTGACATGATACAATAAACAATAAACCTTGCACTGACTACCATCTACTATAGGTAATACATTGACAATGGATAAGTAAAAAACCCAGAATTATCCCTTTCAGGTACTAATGATTTCATTGTCTTACCTGATTAGCTCATATGTCTCTCCCAATAGTGGGTTGAAGGGTTTCCCAGTCCTCTCCCACTGTGATGCTACAGCTGACACAGCAAATGCTGCAACACACTGCACAACATTGACTTATGTTAACCAAATTACAGTTAACTAATTCAATATTTAATAATTAGAGGTGTCACAATTCTTTTTCAATCTTTAAGACATGATTCAGTTTAAACATTTTTTTTTAGCACTGATAGCAATGCCATTGTTAGACTATCAAGCCTTAATTTGTAATGATTAAACATCATTGGTTTTAAACCCTGACCGTTGTCATTTACATTTTCAGAATATCCTTAAAGAAATATAGCTATAATAATATCAGCTGGTAAGCTACACTGTGTTGTCTTTGAAGTGGCACAAAATTCCTGGAAGAAATCACAGTTTCTGCCTTTGAGTATGATTATTGAAATTAAAGCTCATTTTGATTGATTTTCATTTAAAACTGAAATTGTGACGACCCCATAAATGACAGAAAACATGCATGTGTATATGAGTGAATGTATATATGATTATATGTTTTTATTTAAGAGAACTAAACATGATATAGTAGTACCTTCATCCTTTCGACAGAGTCTGTTGTGGCATTGGCCTGGTGGATGAGGTAGGTGTGCTCCATGTATTCTGTTAACCGCTGGAGGAAACTCAGAGGCTCATTAAACACCACAGGCATGGCAATCTTTGACAACTCCTGAAAAAGATGTTCAAGAAATGCTGGTAAGACTATTGCGTAGGCAAAGGATTGTGTACTGGGAACAGCCCTAAAATCTAATCCGATTCCATACAACAGAGCTGTGTATTTATTACTGGTACATATATACAAGATAAAGATGATAATATTTATATATACACTATAGCCCAATTTGCACAAGGCTAGCATTACCTGGGGACTGCTAGTTATTTGTAATAATTGCAGAGGTTGTTTATGATCTTAATCCTCTGTTAATGTGTGTAATCTGTGAATTAACTCAAATTACCACCTCATGCTAATATGCCTCTGCCAAACAGTCAAGTTGATGTTTACATTCATGTCTTTTCAGACTCCTATCATCTGTAGTAAATACTTTGAAGGAACTAAAAAGTTATTGAGTGTATTTTTTGGCAAAATATCAGTTATCATTACATTGATGTGCAATTCCGGTGAGTAATTTCCAGTGAGAAACATGTTCTCTTTAAGTAAAGACTATTTTTACAAAGGAGTACAGAGGACTGATAGAGAGCTGAACATTATGACATCACCATGAACTTGACCTTTGACCTTTTGGATGTCAAATCTCATTGCTTCATCATTTTATTCTACAAGATATTTCTGTGAAATTTTGTTAAAATTAGCATGCAAATTCTTGAGTTATGACCAAAAACATGTTTTGTAAGGTTACACTGATCTTGACCTTTGACCCCTCGAGTCAAAATGAATGTCTGTACCAAGTCTGAAGAAATTTCCTCAAGGTGTTTCCTGAGCTATCATGTTCACAAGAATGGGACAGACGGACAACTCGAAAACATAATGCTGTTGCCGGTGCTGAGGCATAAAAATCACATGTGCCATATTTCACAAAGCACAGAGGTCCTATAATAATATTAGTCCTGTACGAATCAGCATCTCTGTGATTTGGGGCCGTAATTTCTTTTTAACACCTGTTTTTTGTCGTCAGATAACTGAACAAGTATGAAATTTGATCACGGCTCATAATATGCTGAACAGCAGTCAACAGCTGTACTGGGACATCATCTATATTGACGTTTAAAATGAGCGATGATGACAGAGAAGGTTACGAACAACAAAAGGTGGTTGTATTCAGGTACACAAAGCATTTGTTATTTGATCTAAATGAGCTGCAAATGTGTATATATGCATCTAAAACATGCAGAAATTGGGCAAAACAATTATTTACGATATTATTTATGCAGCTGCTGAAGTATAGATGCTCTGCTCCTGAAATGTTGATGTTTAACAGAGCCTTGACTACATCCAGGGGAAACTGTCAGTTAATCTAAGTAAAATACAACTTCTGTTTCATGCGCTGTATGATAAACACAGCCGTGATCTAAATCACAAGGACCCCCAGTAATAAGTCCAATGCAAAAAAGTAAAAAGTAACCTTTAGTGTGAGGCTATAGCCAGTGGTTTACACTATATGTGGTAAAACACACATTTTAGCCCATATCTATCTGTCCACTGAATTGTGTATGCATGAATCATTAGCCACATTTAATTGGGGAATAAAACATTAATAGACATTATTAAATGTAATTAAATCCAGACAGGGGCTGAGTGAAGACTGAGATCCCTCAGGACTCCAAGACACTGATACTAATGACTATCCTCCTGAAGCCACCATTAGTTAAGGAGGAAGTACAAAAACTAATTTCTCATAATTAGTTAACTTTTTAGTTTAGACTTAATTCTACAAACCTGCTTAAAAACAATACCTCAAATCAGAATTAATCTTCTTCAAACAACAAACTGGTGCACAACCAATAGAAAATAAATCTGTTTGACAAGAATTGTCTGTTCTCACCATGCCGATGCATTTTTTCAGGATACTCCAGATGCTGACATCATTCCTGGAGAACATGGGAGCCGGTAGACATGTCCTGTGGGACCACAGAATAAAGACACAGAGAAAAACTGTCAACTAAGAAAATGACATCAGTGTGCATAGGATGTGACATAAGTTCCATTGACATGTTAATGCAATATTTTTTTAGAATAGTAACAATGACAATTATAACACTGATAACAATAATACTAAAATTAATTTGTATAGCACCTTTCATACAAGAAATGCAGCACAAAGCGTTTTAACACCAAGAATTTCAATCCACCAAGTTTTTCACATAAAAGCTACATAGAATTAACATAAAACTGGGAAAGAATTCCATAATTGATGCAAAATGTGATGAACAAAGCATGGGATCTTATCTCCCCAAAAACTATTTACAGTTCTAATATGGCACTGAGCACAAAACCCAACACCTCATCTAAATATTGGGTAAACCACACATTAAAACCATTATTTTATCGACTGCATGCTGAGAGTTGTAGTATATAAAAGGTGCAGAGCAGACAACATAGCTTGAGCCACCATTTGGGAACCAAGTCATCTGACACCTGTAAGCTAATGAGCTTTCAGCTGGTCTGGTCAAGCCTCATGCAATACCCATGAATGGATGTACAACTGCATGCGTGTGTGTTGGTTTTCAAGACTGGTTATAAGAGTCCTTAAATTGATCCTTTTGCATATGAATCTTGGCACAGGAACACTCACGTTTATAAGATTATTTTATTTACACACCCGTTATATTAATTATGACAAATGTTTTTTTGTTATGTTGTTATGTGACAAAGTTTATCTTCCATGCTTGCTGGAGGCAGATGGTGCCCTTGTTTAAAATTGAGTGCTGAGGCAACTACACAAATAAAAGCCATTACTTCAGCTAAATAAACAGAGGGGTAGGGGGTGGGGGTTTGCTCCATCTGTAGGATGAGCAGAGCAGTGATGCCTGGCAGACTACAGTATACTTCTGGCCTGGTTTGTGTTCTATCATCCTTGCCCCCAAAATGGAAAAATGAAACATGATGATGAGTGAATCATCTCTGCTAGAGGTGCATAGAGCCATTAACTGTATCTGCTCAACCAACAAAATTATCTTTCTTGATATCTGTATTCAGATAGAAGACCAGAAGTGGGCGTGGTTTATATTGGAAGTCAGTTAAATCAGACAAATGTTTTATATTCTAACCTAATATTCATTAGCATTGCAATTGTTGTACATTCAAAGCCCCAAACTGATTTAATATTGGCATAAAATTAATTATGGTACATTTCTACATCCTCATACTGAACATTTCACTTCTTTCTCTAAACTAAGTTTTATGAACTGAACCCCACTACTGCCTCCGTTTTAACTGAAAGGCAATGAGGAATAAGAAAATGAAAAAATGTTTTGTTGCATTGAAAACAGGAACTCTTTACAGGAAAGATCTAAAAATATCCTTGAAATTACAACAAGGCTGCGTTCATGTTTCTTGATGTGTTCATTTCAGTGCAGTTCACAGTAATAGAATATCTCAACTCTATTAAAATGAAGTACTTAGATAAAAGTAAAAAGCAATACTCTGAACATTACTGCATTGCATTTTGGAAATTATTCGTTCCCAAATAACAAGCAAGTTTGGGCAGAAGAGATATCTGTTTCCATTATTTGCTCTTTCCTGAATAACATCAGGTATATTCCTACTCTCTACTAATGTACTCTACATTTCTAAAGATTCATAGGACCTGTAGTTTTTGGTTGCTGAACATAGAAATTGTATTTTTTTTTTTACCCTCAGTTTATCCCTTAAAGACATTTTTGGCAAAAGTGTACTATTCAGCAGAGGCTACTGAAACACAAGCCAACTTGGAAGTGAGGCAGGATTTTCCACATAAACATTTCACACATAAACATGCTATATCAGTACATTGAAGTGTGCACTTCTTACAGCCAACGCCGTCTATGCTCTGTTACTCTTCAAATCATTATTATTACATGCATAAAAATAATTTATACTACTGTTACTTGTGTCTTTAAGTCAAAGACAAATTATTTGGGCATTAGTGTGTCGTTGAAAGATTAAGAGGGAGAGAAATGTTTAACAACTAGACTTAGGTCCATAAACAGGCAACCAGGGACAGACGTATCTTTGAATGACAGGAGTAATTCCAAATAAACAGACACCTCATAAATGTTTAATGCACAACACACACACGCACACACACGTACGCACACATAGCTAACCAGCCAGTCCCCTTTCCTCCAACTCCTACTCAGAGCCAGCACATGCTTAATTATTCATGGATCACTTGTTGGACTAAGGAAGAGAGGCCAAGCCAGAATCAGCATCCACAGAAATGAAAGAGATTGTCAAATCTTCACGAACCCCCACCACCACCACCACCAAACAACAAGCGCTATGTTATTCGCTTGGAGAGTTGGATCTGTCAAGAAAAACAAAACAGGCTATTCTCTACGGATTGGGTGCTCAAACACAAACACCTGAAGACAAAAACAGACTGGATTGGAAAGATGGTATCTCATTACACCAACTCTGTCATTTACTGGCCTATCGTCTTGCTAATTGAGGTCTTAAACCTGTCATCAGACACGCATACTAAAAAGTCAAATGTGCAATATTTATTTAAGCAATGTAAATTTACAGGACATTGTACTGATTCCTGCTCCCAGCTGATATTTATCTTAAATGCAGTGGAGAGGCTGTCTGGAGAGCACTCGGCATGGGCGACATTACATTTCCACTCTTCTCTTTCCCATCATTTAAGCCAGTAAACAAGCATGACATCATAACTGGAGCGTGTCCCACCTGTGCTTCTTGACTCCATTGTACTGGGCTGGTTGGTTGCCATGGTCACCCTCCCCTGACATTCCGGTAGGCCCCCTGTGCACGCTGGGATGGCGGAGGCTGCTGAGAAGGGGGGTGTCTCTCCCCTCGTCCTCTTCACAGGAGTGACTGGCCACAGACAGGAAGCCGCTCACAGACAGCTCCGACTCCGACTCTGTGGGATGACGACAGGGGGCAGACGCCAGGTCATGCCAGGTGTGCCAGGTCAACGCTCACACGTACATACACACATTCAGGTTCAAGCGGCCCTGCTCTGAAAAGCTGCAGCCTGAACAGCACACTGTCCGCAAATAAGCGCTTGTGTGCTCGAGTTCCCCTCCAGCCTCCCCCTCCCTGTTGCCTGCCAAACCCCACCTGAGGATTGTGTTCCAATGAGAGGCCACACGGAGGCTTCATTTCCTCCAACATTGTTTGCTCTGTGCTTGCTGGATGCTACTCCTCCTCTAGCCTGTACTGTCAGTGACAGTACAGGTTCTGTCATATTGACAAAGGTAGGGGAGAATAGTCTACATAGATATATGTAAAGTAAGAGAGAGAGATACAAGGATAAATTGTCTTATTGTCTTATTGTCTTTTGTCCTGCTGTGTAGCTTTACATGTAAGGATGTATAGTTTGTAATGTAAGCTTGTGTGTGGGTACAGGGAACCATATTCATTATCTGTGACTTCCTGGAAAGAGGACCACAATGGAAAAATCAAGTGCTCATTGTAAGTACTTGTGTACTTGTATACTGAATAATGCATTGACAGATATTTTGGTGTAAACAGGGCCAGAGATGTAGTGTTGACAAACAGCATGTAGAAAATGCGTAATATTTTCACATCGAACACAGTGAACTAAGACTTTAGTTCAACCAAACCAGAGTTGGTGATTTTTGAAACAGTGGAAAGACAAACAGAGATCTTTTTGGTAAGTTTCATATTTTTTCCGTCACCAGAGTCATTTGAATTAAGTGTAGTTTTACAATTATCTGTGAGATAAAATCACTGTATTTGTCAGTGGAGTCTGAAGGCTTTGAGGAGAGAAATATAACAGCTGTTTCAAGATAAATAAAGAGGATTTGACTCTTTAACAAAATGGATCCATTTCCAGAACGGAATAATATTCTGAGCCTGTCAGTGGCAAGCACACACACTTTTTGTGGACACTGATGGAGCGCAATTGCCCTGAGGGAACTCATAGCAGCCAGTTTCATATCATTCCCTTAATACTTGACCAATTTCAAAAATTGTTGTCCTCGTTAGTAACTTAGACACAAAAACATGGGAAAATGGGGTCCAGCTTTAAAATCACAGAAGTTTCCCTTTAAATTTCAGACAGTTGCATGGCTGTATATGCTGTGTTGGCAGGAAGTCCAACACAGCTTCATAACGGTCCTCTATATTAAAACACATGATTGGGTTTTACACTCAGTATGTGATTCTCATATATATATGCTGAGCACAGTTCAGAGTCTAGAGGCAGTGTCTCTGGCTACTAGATAACTCTGGGCTATGTATGAATAATGCAATGATTCCTGAGAAAGATTGGTCCAGAGTAGACAAACATTTTGTAGAAGGATGTCTACTGTATATAATCACCATGGCAATGGGTACACGACTAAGCAAACTTTGTATGATCCATCTCACCACATACTGAACATGGTAAATATGCAGTGCAGTAAACACTGTCAAATAAACTCTTAACTACTGATGGACTGTACTGACAAAACTACAGTGTGAGAGTGTCAGGCTAATCACTCTCTCATTACCCTTGAGTATAAAGGAGGGGACACTGGCAAAGTTATCTGGGTAATCTCAGAGACAGACAGAGTGCCAATAGACTGAGTGTCATTGGGTACAACCACACATACACAAAGAGACACACAGAAAAGCTGTAATTAACAATGATTATTATTCTCTAAGTACAGTAAGAACTGTATGTAAATATAATTCTTAAAATTGCCCTGGGGAGTTTTCTTGTAAACAAAGCAGTTTACATTCCTAACACCTTGTTTACATGTGTTGTCTATATCTGTGAGGCCTGACAAACGTGCTAAATCTTTAAAATAGGATAGCAGCAGGAATGTGTGACGTGCTGCTTGTGTGCACACCCACGTGCATGATGATACAAACAATATGGGAACATGCTTAAAAAAGTAATGCGCTATAGCATAGCTAGAATCAAAAACTCCACAGGATGCCTTGATGAAAGCTCTGCAATGGGAGAAATGAGCACAACTAAATGAACTTTGATTTGAATGTTTAAAAGTGGGCATGTTATAACCCAACAAGTAAGATAATTTTCTGAACTTACCAGACTCTTCTAGCTGTTTCATTATTACCACTTAGTCTTTATATTCACATTACTGATAGTGATCCCTACAGTACTGTTGCAATATTGATAAAGATATTTGGTCAAAAAATAGTGATATCTGATTTTGTCGATATCACCTAGCCCTAAGCCTACTTTACTTACTATTGGGCAGTTTAATCTACAGCAATGCATTGCATTCTATAGGATGGGGGTTAGCAACCTGTGGCTCTTTTGCACCTCTTTATGGTTAATGTATAAAATAAACACTAACTGTATATATTTTTTTAGAACATTTAAATTTTCATTTATCATTGTTGCAACCATAAAGTTATTCTTATATTCTCCAATTGTAAATATGTGTATCCTATACACATAATTAAAAGAAAAGTGTTATTTCATCAAGTAAAATGTGCATCATAGCCTATGACTGCAGCTCGGCGCCTGTTCCTCTAAATTTTGCCATGGTTGCTCGAGTCTCCCTAGGCTAGCTGTGGAAGACAGTCTGTCAGTATTTTAAGTGCAACATTAGTAAAAGTAGAAAATCAGAGAAGGAAAGGCTTCAGATAATGCTCAAGACTTAATGGGTCTAATTTTATGGCCTGGCCAAGACACTGGATGAAGAGCCAGGTGTACAGTAATGATGTACTGATCTCCCCAGTAAGACATTAATATCACCTAGAGGCTGCTGACCTGACACAGCGTCATAGAAGTCATCTTCAGTTAGGATACTGAGAGTAGACGACCTCCTGATATTAGACAGGGACTGCTTGAGTTCGTGGTGCTCAGTTGCCAAAGTCTGCAGAGCCTCTGTCAGAGCTTTGTTCTTCTCCACCTCCTGCTCTAACTTCAGATTCCACACCTACAAACACAGGACCACCAGACACACAAAACACAGACACACACACCAGGGACAAGGCAATGTAAATGAAGAGAATATGCTCATGTGTGTACAGTATAGATATATAGATATAGATATAGTATTGCTGGAATTTGTGACTGACTGATGGTTTGACTGATATGAAGGTATTGATCTGCATCTGTCTCCACACTGTGCGTGTCTTTGTGGTTCTGATGGCAGGTCATTGTTCTAACGCTCCCCACAGATCTGGTTTCCTCCAGTCGGAACCAAACACCCCAGTCTCCGAGAGCTCTGTAGCCTAGGATTGAGTGTCCCTTTAGAGCAACCTGAGCCATGCCACTGTGGGACAGACCAGATCAGTGTTTCCTATTGTCTAACGCTGCCGTTTGTACGCCCTTTACCAACTAAACAGATGGGCAACTAAATGAAAATCAACAGATGCTACCAAAAATGATATAGAATAAAATGTCCATAAGAACACATTTTTCTGAAAAATAGAAACAAAATTTTAAAGATGATAAGGTTATAAGTAGCCCACAAAAAGCATTCACAATGTAAAGAAAAGCACCGGTCATAAAAATGGAGCACAGTTTAGAAAAACTCCTGCAGTCACCTTGTGGAAGGCAGCAGAGCCTGAGAGAGACAGGAGCTTGTAAATCAAATTGTAAATCTGAGACTACAAAGCAGAGCCAAAGTCCTCTATCAAACATGAAAAGTTCATCCTCTTCTCTGAGAATGCCTGAAGAATTATTAGTTGTGTGCATCGCTGTGCTAAAAGAAACACCTGTCAGTACATCTGCTGATGTGCCCATAATTCATGCCTGTAGCCAAGAGTATCTGTGAACTACCAGTTTCCTTTTCAGATATTTGGTTATAATCATCATATGGGAAATGTTTCCATGAACGCTATGAAGGTTTTATGTGATCAACAAGATAAAAAAAATAACTGGTGGAATTCTACTCCAAGATCATTAAATAAAGAAATATGAAACATACCCAAGTGTCTGCCATTTGCTTAAATAGTGCTCATTTTGACAGCACTTTCATAAGATAACACATGATATACAACACAGAGGCTGCAGGGATGATATATTTTTGTAGGCCAACCCAGAAGGTAGCATCGCTCTGATTCCCTCCACAAATAAAGAATGGATTTTTACATTCCATTTATTGCAGAAAATAAGCTTTGTCGAACAAACGTTTTTGATACTTACATGTTTAGTTCAGCAAGATAATCTTCACAAACAAACACTGTTTGATAATGACTTGATAATTTTTGAAGCATAAATGTAACTGCCAGAAATAAAAAGATATAAACTAACTTGACATTTTTACCTCTTTGCTGATCTGTTTTTTTTTTTCTGATTAGCAAACTTCAAGGCTGCAGATCCAGCCATTTGTAATGAATATTGATTGATTCCAATGCATTGGAGCACTCCTGATACCAACTAAGAGTATATTATGTAAATAAAATCACTAAAATACATAATGTGAGCCTGATTTCTTTTGTGCCCAAGGCTTGACTCAGCAAGCCTTCATTATATATACAGTACAGAAAGGTGAGAATGACTCATGAGCAACAGTATGCAGATCTTAACTCTGGAGAAAGCAATACATCACCTCTAATCGGAATATTTCAAACCACATTAAGTTTATCCAGAGTGAGGCATTCATGACCTTGCCACATGCACACATCTGATGTATTCGAAAACCCACAATCACACTAACGTTATCCCTGATCATTTTACTGTATACAAACCTGTGTCCTTGTATACTTGAAAAACACAACAAGCCTTGACATCTTATTTCACACTAGGCTCAACAAACTTCACACTTTCACTCTTGCTGTCATCACACTTTCTATACTGTATGTTCAGCACCTTTAAGTCATGTTCTCTGTAGAAATGGCATCTCTGTAGATGTGCAGATTCTCTTCCTTCCATACAATTAATTGGCAAGTTCATACCAATTTCATTTAAATCTAAAGCTTATCCTTAGGGCAAATTAAATCTTTGACTGTATATTTTACCTCCCGGTGTTTTTCGTTTTTTATTAAGATTTCTATCGATTGTTAAGGTATTATTGTGGCTTTTACTGTTTTTGCTTTTTATTGCCATTTTTATTTAAGTTTCTTATTGATGTTTCTTTGCATCTAGAAGAATGTATTGATTTTTTTACTTGGCAACATTGCAAGGGAGTTAAAATGAAATTTAAAAAAAATGAATGAAGAAATTTTGTCATTAGAAATTCAATGCTATTCTATAGTTCTAAATGTGATATGCTGTTACTATCTGACCTATGTCAAAACATGACCTTGAAAGTGCTTCCAATCAACATCAGCAGAAACACACTGAGACCCATTTGACATATCATAAATCCATCCAAAAAAAGATTGTCCTTGTCAGAGCCCCAGCTTCTTTTTAAATGTATGAGGTAAAGTAAATGAGCTCCCTGTGTGTGTGGGAGCCTGTGTTAACAATCCCTGTCCCAGGCACTTGGCTTAAGAGCCCATCCAGGGACAGAACACTTTGTTTTGTAACTATCCCAGCCAGCTCTTTTGCTCTCACTGCATCCTCTCGCCTGAGCACAAACAGCGCTATTTTAAGCCCTGCTGAGGCTGTGTGCAGTAGCTGCTGCTGAAGCCTGGGAGGGAAGCTTCTCCTTGGCCAACACCCCAATGGGTACAGCTTTTACTTTGTTCTAAAATTTGTTTTCTCTGCTGAAGGGAAACCAAATCTCAGAGGCAAATTTATGATAGCTCGATACAGTAGTCTGAAACTGTAACAATATCAAACTGCACATGACTGATGGCTGGGAGCTAAAAAATGATTCCATTCAAGCGTGACGTGAGCACCGGTGCAGCAAAGAGATGCAGTAACCAATTACACAGAAACACTCCCAGGCAGGTACCTCTCTATACTTACACACCCTTGACTAAAAGGTCAGAATCCAAAAAGATAAGGGTAATGTACATTTCTTCCTCTTAAACTTTCATACTCCTGATCTTGTATGAGCCAACAAGGAAGGAAGTCAGCGCAGGGGTCCACAAGAACATTTAGCTGTGAAGCCCAGTGAAGTGTCTCCTGGGTGTGAGATGACAGTCAGTGGGTCAGTTATCCATGTGGCCATGGTTGAAGTAAAGGTCAAATGGTACTTTGCGTTCCCTTCATTCCCCATGGGTTTGAAGGGCAATCTGCTTTCTTACAGTCTGTGGACAAAAAAAATTAGCAAAAATGATAGTATGCTGCCATTCCCCTGTCTTCAGAGCAATACAAACTGACAGATCTGCTTATCTGCGTGTCACCACTAAGTGGTTTCATGCTGTAAGCCTCCATTTGTTTTCTTGACAGGTGTGGAAGCCTGGTGCCTACGCTGGGTTTATTAATCTGTGTGTTACTGTCCCAACCCTAGAGAGAGCTTCTGCCCAGGACTGTCTATCTGCAGCTCAGTCTTCATGAAAATGTTTCTGTGAAGACGCAAAGTTAGCTGCATAAATCTCTCCACAGTCAATGCTGAATAGTCACCAACCAGTCATACTGTGCCCTGCATGTACTGTATAAATGTGGCACTCTTACTAATCTAGCATGCTTCAGTTCCGCCGCAGCTGCTGAAATGGGTCAGTCCACATGTACTCTGCTGAAGGGTAACACTGTAAAACAGCACATGAGTCCTGTATGTTACGTAATATAGAAAACAAATGTGGAAGCGGCAGCAAATAGAGGCATCTGGGGTGTGACAATGGGAATGTAGGATTAGAGTTAATACTGCCTAATACAGCAAATCTCAGCAGTGTAGGAAATATAATCCAGTTAGTACATGTAGTAGTAGCACCAGCCTAGCATGAGGCCAGTGGATGTAACTTGCTTGTTAGGACTTTTCTCTCTTATTATACTGTCTGGTTGTCAGAAATTAATTCAATGCCCATTGTTATGACACTTTCGATGCTTCTTGGGTGATGAGACTGTAATGATTGTCTCAGCCTCCCTGTGATAACAAGGCTGGGTTACTCCTTGTGACAGGACAGCAGCTGTGGCCAATTCATACTTAGATAATGTGGCGTGGCAATGCACACATCACTGTGTAAACATGCTGCTCTTGAGCATTGTTGTATTATATCCTGCTAACTTCAAAAGCAGAGTTTCACTGTATCTGATGCTGAATTAATTCATTTATCTTAATCTTTTATACGAAACCACACACATGTAGACACAGGAGCCCTTAAAAGGACAGTTTGGATTTTTTCAAGTGGGGTTGAATGAGATACTTATCCATAGTCAGTGCATTACCCACAGTAGATGCTGGTTAGCACTCCTCCAGTTTAGAAAAGTGGTAGTACTGGTGTAAGAAGCAAAACAATATACTGTTGTGGACAGGTCAGCAGAAAAACTTAAATATCAACGGGGAACTGCTATTATATAAGCCAAATATTGTTCTCTCCAAACCAACCAAACAATCAGAAATCAGTCATTTTACCTTGCACAACACAGGAGTTGCTGAGTTTGGCTTGTTTGGAGAGAGAGTGACAGTTGGCTTATATAATAGCAGTTTTCCATCAGAAAAGGCTGTTTGACAGAAAGTGCATTGTCTACCTTCTGTGTTGGTGGCGCTCACTGCTTCTCTAAATTGGGGGTGTGCATAACGGCATCTACTGTAGCTGATACACTTACTTTAGATAAGTGCTTCATACAACCCCACTTCAAATGATCCGACCCATCCCTTCACCTGTGTCTCAACATAGGCTAAATATAAGCTTAATTTCTGCTTTGCAGACGGTTTTACAATATGAGAGCTGTAGTACAGACTATAACCAGCAATCAGTAGACACAGTCTCAGCATTTTAGTGTGGTATTTTGACAGTGTGCCAATGTCAAATTAATTAGTAAGGATGAGATTAAAAAAAAAAAGGGTGAGACCAATTTATCATCTCTCAGGCCTTAATTTATGTGTTACAGTGCAGTGAATCACAAAGGAAAGACTGCTATGTAGAAATGGGTAAATCAACAATCTTTATATTAAAAGCTTACCTTTAAGTATCAAGTTCTCAGTCTAATTTAATCCATCCCTCCCCATGCTCTTACTTTGACGGAATTCATTACATTATAAATTGATCTAATTAAAAAAGATGCAGCAAGCAGTGTAGTGCTCAGCACCACTTCAAATATGCTCAGTTTCACACTCTATATTCACATCATTAAATCTCTAAGAATGACCTCTGCAAATTGGTGAACAGCTTTCATCCATGCAAATGCTTCAGACCAGTCCTCATATCTACAACACACCAGAAACATCAGGCTAAATCACATCTGTTCCAAACTTCAAACACCATATAACAAGTCATCAGGGAACACCAAACTGCAAACACAGACGTTTGTTTACCTGACAATAAAAAAAAAAAAACAAGAAACAATGAGATACGAGAAGATAAAAGAACAAGTGTTTGGTTTGTACCTGTGCAGATAGTGGATGATGAGAGTGCCGTCACTTTCTCCTCTGCCTTCTGTGCTCGGATGCTCTGGCATGTGGAAATGTGCCTGCGAGCGTGTATTTTCACTGTGTGAGGGTGAATGCATGCATCTCCAGCTGAGCCTCTGAATATGCACGCGCTTCAGTTCTCTTGCTCAATGCACAGCCTTTCCCCAGAGCGGGAGTGTGTGGATCCAAGTCCAAGAGTGTCTCTGTGTGTGTGTGTGTGTGTGTGTCTCTACACTGATCTGCAAGCCGAATGCAGACCTAAGCATAAAAGCGGATCTTGCCTGTGTCCTTCCTACAGACATGCCAGTGATTACAACACGGTTCCATTGCTCTCCCAAGGGCACAGCACAGCCACTGGGACAGGTGGGCAGGGACGCACATGCTCGTGCACACAAACTTCAAACCTGATTGGTATGAGGTCTCTAACGTAAAGGGGAGGAGCTTGAAGATTTTGTAATCATTCAATGTAATTTATTCAGCCAATAGGAGCACAGCACATGGGTGAGGATATGGCAGTCAATGAGATGAAGATTCATACACGCTCAGTTGGCTGCAGCTAATTGAAAAAGGAAACTAGATTCCAAAACTGTTACATCAAGCTCAAGATTACTCAACTTTGTCCTGCATCAAAAGGCAGCATTGTTTCACAACCATAACAAACACTGGTTGACATTATATTATTTTAAAGTGTCTATGGTTCTGGCTGCACTAAATTCAATGTGAACAATGGTATAATGGTGGATAATAATAGCCCAGATCCCAACTCAACTGTGTTGTATGGTGTTTGTTAGTTAAGCCAATCCTGTACATGCTGATACAGGCTTAATTAAGATGATGAAGATGCTTCCCTACCTCCTCCTGTTTTGACAGCAGTTCAAGGCACAGATGGAGAGCAGCACAGGTTTCACTGGAGAGCTCGCTGGTCTCTTTGGCTTTCAGTAACAGAGGGGCAGCCAAAGCTTTTGAAAAACAAAAAATATGTATTTTCAGTGCAGATATATCAATTTGGCTGCAGGAAACGGTTATTTTTAATACTGATTAATCTGTTGACTGTTCTTATGATTCATAAATGAATAATTTAGTTAAAATGTCAACAATCCACACCACAAAGATTTGGAATATACACTGAAATAAAACAGTACAAGACTGTTATCATCAGATTATTTAAATGGTTTTCAGAGGTCTAGAGCTGTACAACTCCACAACATTTCTCAATAATAAAAGCAACAATTTGATAAAAAAAAATTATATGCAGTTGAAATGTTTTTCTCCCCTCTTTTGTTTTCAATTCCAAATGACTCTTCAGATTCATTTTGAAGGACCCTGACCCCTTCGCTGGGAATCACCAAAAAAAAAAAAAAAAAAAAAAAAAAAAAAAATCACTATCAATTTGCTTGTAATTAATTTTCTGTTCTTCTGAACAGTAAATTTACTTCCCTTTTCAGCACTAGTATAAAACAGTATAGTATAAAAAAGGACACTATATCAAAGGATTAGTTCATATTCTTTGAAGTGGGATTGTATGAACTACTTATAGAAAGTCTGTGCATTTTAGATGACAGTCAAAATGCCCCCAGTTTGGGGACGCAGCAGTATAGCTAAGAAATGTACTGCTGCAGACCAAGCAAGTAACTCCTGTGCTCTGTGAGGCAAAGTGACTGATTTTACCAATGGAGTCTGGTTCACAGAGAGCGATATTTGGATTACATAATGGTGGTTTTCTGTTGGAAAAGGCAGTCTGACAGCACAGACCAGCCTTGACAATGTTCTAAATATAGCGTACACTTAATTGAGGGGAAAATAAGTGTTTGCTGCCGATGCCATCGTAGTCATCACAGTTCACTGCTTTGCTTTTGTACTGGTACTGTAGGTAATACAATGACTATTGATAAGTACCTCACAAAGCCCCACTTCAAATAATCCAAACTATCCCTTCAACTACATACATATGTGACCAATTCCAGGACTCCTACCACAGTTCTCTTCATTCTTCACCATCGACAGAAATATTGACACTTCACTCTCCAATTTCTGCTGCAAAGTGTTGGCTGCCTGCAAGAGCACAGGAGAGAGGCACTTACACATCCGAATCCTTCTCCCTCAACACCACTTTCTCCCTACTGTCACCTAATAATACACTGTGTTAAAAAGGTCTGAACTTAATTTTACCTGAAGGGCGTGTGACAGATTCTTCACTGTCACGCCATCATCACCATCCACCTCATCAATAATCTTTTCTTGGGTGCAGTAGCGAGTACTGTAGGATGAATGTGCCTCAAAAGCATCCAACCATCTCTAAGGGGACAAATATCAGTAAAACTTAACAAAGTTTTCAAGCCTTGCACGTACACTTAAAACAAATCAGTCAGGAGGTGGGAGTATAGCAACGGCATATAAGGTGAATCTCATCTCACTTTTCTTGTTGTCACTGAATCTGTCTTTGAGGGGACCTTAAAATAATGTACTGTGTCATCAAAGCACCTGAGCATGAAGAAGCAATGATCCCATGGTTTGACCTGGAATGACAAAGTAAAATTACATACAGTCACGCTTGCTGCACTAGATGTCAAACATCATGTACAAGTTCAGTGTGGTGCAAAATGAAACAATGAGAATCCTTGTGTAATCATGAAGGTTAATTACAATGAGACTCTTCCCTCTACTACCTACCATGCAGTAGGATTGTGTGAGAGATTTAGAGCCTTGTTTTCTCACACCAACTTGTGCATCGGCCCTTGGAAAAGAAACAGATGAGAGAGCACACAGACAAAGGCTTTTTGACATGGCATCAGACCCCAGACACACACTGTATAAAATAATACAGAGCAGTAAACTACCTATGGCATAGATGTAGTTACTGTTCTAAGTTCCACTTTTCACTCCAGGCGAGAATAACTACTGATACCTCCATCTCTAACAGGAATCATTTGGAAGATATTATTTTATTTCAGCCACTGCAGGTGACAAGACATTTGCTGCGTGCAAAATCATATACTATGTACTACACAAATTGTGTCCAATTGTTCACTATGCTTTTTGTAAATAAACAGTATTATGTATCTTTTTGGACACAGTATTCAGTGCTTATTATGTCCCCTCCTAGCCAGTAGGAGACATGTAACCATGGTTACCCAGGCCAACTATGAACTAATTTAAAGAATATACTCAACCTTACTTACATTAAATTGAAGCATTACTGATGTTACACAGAGCTGCCTTGGTTGCTGTCTGCTTTTGTCTGTTATGTTGTTTTTTACTACTGTTTTGCATTGTGGAATAATTATGTCAGTGTGGTGTCCAGTGCTTGCATGCTTAAATTTTCCCCCCAAAATAGCATGCACCTCACGTACTAGTGGTTTCGGCCATTCTAAAAAATCTCACACACAGTGCCCTCTCTACAGCCAACATAGGAAGGGGAGGGTGAGGCAAGGTGTTTGCAATCTGCAAGTTCAATGCTAGAGCCTACTAAATCCTACACTATGGTTTGTGTAAATATGTTTTTTTTTTTTTTGTTTTTTTTTTTTTACACACAGCTAATAAGGGTGGCATAGCAAGAGAGAGATGTCTACCTCAGCAACAGTATATGTACAGAATATACACATGTACATACTATACATTTTAGCTTAAAAATCTGCATACATATAAAGTTATCTCACTGTCTGTGGTACCACGAGAGGGTTCCGTCTTCAATTACCACCCAGTGGGATCGCCATCCAAGAAAGCGTGAACTCTGCCAAAGACACATGAAGTCAATAAAAGTTCAACTATAGTAAGTAGCAAAAGTAAATTAATATCATATGTTTTTATGTAGACAGATAATATTTTAAGACATTAAGTAAAAAAAACACTAAATAATAAGGAATAAAGGGTCTGAAGGGACTAATTGTATGTAATAACAGTGATACTGTGTGTGGAGTAAAATCAAAAAGGTCAAGTCTATATCATCAAATGTGGAGCAGTCTGCACAAAAACATTGCCTGACATATGAAGTGTAGAAAGTAATACACTTCAACATCTGGGTACCTTCCAAAGAGGGCCTTCAATCTTCTGCACCCCACTGCTCACATCCTTTGGGAAAAAAAAAATAATTCTCAGACTTGTGTACAGACAGAGCCTGATTTACAGCTGTGAAGAGAGAGTGTGAGAGAGTGTGAGACCACAAACACTAAGATCAGTTTTGTAGAATAAAAACCTGCATAGTTTCAGGGGTAAATAACATATATATTTTAATTTACTTAACAGCTTAGTGCTCAGCCTTTTTTATTTCCACCATGACTATGCAAAGCTCTGCACTGAAGCTGTGCCAGGCTCATCAGACATCCAACCAAGAACACAAAGTGCTGACTTGCAAGGCTTTTTCTCCACAGTCACCAGACTGAAAATGTACAGAAATGTGAGAAAAGAGGAAATGCAGAAAGATATTTGTGGGGACACATATTTAGGCTGGGTACAAGACAGAAAAGTCCATGTTTTCCTAAAAGAGAATCTGAGCACAAAAAATGTAGTTATTTGCTCAGGATGTGTTTGAAATTTGAATCTCCAGGGAAACAGGAATGAGCTCAGGAAAATTCACAGAAATGTTCATTATATTTGGATTTTCATGGCAAGATGCTGATTCAGTGATGGTGCTAGATCAGTCCAGATCACTAAAATAGTTAAAAATTCTTAGTTTGTGGAACATGATTCATATACCAAATTTAGTAGTGTGGTGTGGAGTTCAAGTTGGACTTTGCAACAGACTGGCTGGCTGCACTCCATTTTTTACATTACATGAAAAGAGGTGCTAAAAATGTGCTGCCACATTATAATTCCTTCCTTAAGTTTTCTTCTGGGAAAAAAGAAAACATCATACGATTTATAGGTTGATTAAAAACGACTTCACTCCCCCTACCTTGTCTTGATAGGCAGCAAGGATCAGTCTCAGCTCATCACAGCGGACGAGGTCTAATGGTGTCTGGTCTGCAACAAAATCAGCCATACAAGAAATTATCATGAAATACAGAGGAACAAAACTAGCAAAACATATTGTAAGATTTGCAAAAACAAATGTGTATTCATTGAAAACAAACTGTGGTGGACTCATTAACCATTATAAAAAATATTGCATTCATAACACATTAGTCTGAATAATAAGCAGTGATGTTTTCAGTAAGGTGATATACCATTGCTGTTTTTAATGCTGGGGTTGGCTCCAGACTTGAGCAGCTTTATAATGCACTGCTTCTGCCCTCTGTAGGCTGCACAGTGTAAGGGTGTATTCCCCACCGAGTCGTTGCAGTGAATATCTGGAGCTTCTTTTCCACTGAGCTGAGGAACAGAAGACGGAAAACAATTTAACAAAGGAGAAGACACTGACATTTACCTCTTTTACACATCACACAGTAATGAAGTCTTATCTACAACTAAATATTTATAATATTGACCTGAAGAGAGTAACACAATACATCGAAAAAAAAGGCAATTATAATCCCAATTTACTCTGGTCTGCTAAAACAGGGCGGGTCACATCTTGTTCATGAGTGTCTATGATTCAAACTTGCCACTACCTTCCCAAACAGAATTTAAGACCTTTTATTAGTAAATGTGAAATTAAGACATTTTAAGACTTTTTGCAGACCTGTGGCTATCCTGTTTTTGCACCTAGAATCTGGACAAATATAAACGTAATCCTGCAGTTTGTGCATTTTAACAACCTCAAAAGACAGCGAAAAACCGTGAGAGGCACAGAATTGTTTCCTGCCAAAGTTCTTAGAAAAGGTCAGATGCTGACCATCTTAGACAGAGTGGAGATGTCCCCCTCTCGGGCTGCTTCCAGAAGCTTCTCCTCCCGCCGCCTCATCTCTCTTCTCTCTGCAGCTGCACAAACCAAACACTATCTGAGAACAAGGGCAACTGATCTACAGTAATGAGAAGAAGAGGAAAAAAAAAATACTCCCATCATTTCATACCCTCCAGCATTGTAATGATTTCATCATCCTCTGTGACATCTTTGGGGATTTTAGCTGTTCCATTGATTATGTTGGAGCAGGCATCATACCGCAGCAGCAACAGAACAATCTCCTTAGGGATCCAAAGTAAAGAAAAAGTATAAAACTGACCATCAGCTGCCATCACTCAAAAGCTTCAAAAAGTCTGTGACAGTAATTTTGTCTGACATTAGGTTGGCTGACAGGAAGGTATATCAAAAGTTACAATGCAAACAGGACCTCGTATTATGATATATGAGCTGACAGTGAATTATATTCTTTAATATTACCTTTCTCCCAGTGTAGGCTGCTTTGTGGAGAGGTGTGTCACCCATGCTGTTCTGCAAATTTGCATCAGCACCTGCCTGCAAATGTGTGCCACAAAGTAAATTTCGCTCGCTGCAAATTTGTATGGAAAAGGAAAAAATAGAGCCTGCACATAGATAATGCTCTCATCAACATTTATTACTATACCACCATGTGACAAGCCTTTCTTCAAATTGATAAAAATTCAGATACACCTTACAAGTACATATCCAAGGGGTCACCTGATGGTCACTAATCAATATACCATCAAAGTGTGTGACGTTTTTTACCTGATTTTATTACACACACACACACACACACACACACATACATATATATGTGTGTGTGTGTGTGTGTTGCATATATAAATTACAGTTAAAGGGTCCAAATTTATTGCACTACGGCTGTCAAAAGTACAGGTACTTCAATACCTTTTTAATATCACATGATTAAAAACAATACAGTACTACCATTCGATGATATTAAGAGTATCTAAGCTTTAAAAAAGAAAATTCAAAACCTCAGATCAGTTCAGTCTTTACTTTCCTGCCTGAAATCTGGCTTTCAGCAAGTGTTCACTGACTTTTTCTGTACCAGAAATGTGTGCAGGTTGTTATTCCTTCATTTTATACTAGTATTGAATCAAAGTTAATTTCTGGTATTGTAACAACCCTATAATGAACTATTTAATGTGTTCACCATTTTCCAAATTTTTTCTTTTTTGGTTTATCTAGGGCTCAACAATAGCGGCTGCCCGCTTGCTGGAGGCAAGTAAAAGACATTTTACAGGCTTCACATGACCTGTTGGATAACTCCTTGAATTGGTACTGGCAATGTGTGTCTCATGTCATGACCCGACAAGACAAATGGTGGTACAGTAATAAATGTTCATGGGATCATTATGTTGTGTGTAATACATTTTTCCTTTTTTTGACATATATATCCATCCAGTAACTGGTATTTATCGAACTTGGATGCACTTTGCAAATATGTACTAGACATAATATAAAGAACAGTATCAGCTCTTACCTTTAGTAACTCCTCCACAACATCCTTGTGTCCAAAGTAACAAGCCAGGTGGAGGGGTGTCCATCCCGCACTGGCTTTAGACCGAGCTACAGTGACAGAAAGCAACATGAAAACTCTCTGTAATAGCTACCTGAGATTAATCTAGGCGGGTGACACCATCTTCTTCTCACTTACATCTGCAGTTGATGTTGAGAGAGCTGCTTTGGTCGATCCTTGACTGAAGAAGCCTCTGAATGTGAGAACAACTGCCCGCTTTAGCATAGAGGAGAAGCTGGTTCTCAAGTGTGTCTGCCTCCATCACCACTTGACCTCCTTTTGTCCAATACTAACGGCTACTGACTGTAAATCCCTGTTCAAGAGACTGGGGAGAAAAAGCTAATTATTAAACAGCGTCAGATGTCTTAAATGAACTGGGAAAGGCAAATTAAGTCTAAAGAAATAATTTTGAATGTTTGAATATAACTCAAATTATGTTTTAGTTTACTTTCTGTTAACTTGAGCGTGGAGGGGAAACTGCTTTTAAAGCGTTAAACCAACAACACAATGTTCTCAAACGATACGGGGTTACTTTTCGGTCCTGTCCTGAAGGGAACCCCAGACCCGCGAATGATCTCGCGAGAGTTATAATTTTAACACAAACTATGATCTTTCTCTAACCTTTGACAGTTGCCTACTGTCCTTATCCCTACCCCGATTTTAACCGCAGCGTTATCACATAATGAAACATTTGTAATTTCCACAAGGTGAACAATGAATTATAACAAATGTAAATCTCGCGATGGTTTCGCAAATCAAGGGGGTCCCTTCTAGACAAGACCCATATTTACTTGAACACTGATCAGCTAGCTTAACTAGATCAATTAGCTCTAGCTTGTTAACTAACGTTAGCTAGAATAAGATATCATGAGATATCGACTTAAGACTTACAGATAAGCATTTTCAGATCTTAATTCGAGGACTTTGGCCTTGTTGCAGCACAGTTTAGGACAGATGAAAGACACAACACATTTCACAGCCGAAACTTGAGCTTGTCAATCAGCTGACAGCCGTTGGTGTCCGTCACGTGACTAGTCAGACAGCTGCTAAACAGGTGTATTCAGGGACGGAGCTAGTTGTAGGATTTTTGGACACCCCCGTGTCTCTCAACCAACAAATAAAAAAGTAAACAAACAAATAAATAATAATAATAATAATACATGCTACTTTTGGTTATCACCCCACTTAATTAATTAATAACTAATTATAGGCATTAATACATGTATTTATTGATTAATTAATTGATTAATGAACCAATTAATATTAATTTATTAAATTATAAATATGTATTTGAATTTTGAAAAAATTTTGCGCTTCAACAATGGGATTCTCATTGGAGTGCTTAACAAAAATCCAGTGAGCATATTAAAAAAATGAAAAAGTAGCACATCTCAAGACTCACATTTCAGTTATTTATTTAGCTCACATCACAAAAAAACAAACGCTTACACGTTTAGGCACAAAGCCTTCATCAGAGTGTTTGTAGTACTGTGCAGGTCCAATCTGGTAATATACACAGGGGCAGAGAAAGCCCAATTATTTAAGAATCAATCACTTTTCTATGTCTCAAAAATACAGGTATCAATGACAGATAACCCCCTTCCATACATCATTACGTTTCACAGAGCATTATTACTGGCCATCTTTCAATATTAAAAATTTTAAAAAGTATTTTGTCCTTCCTGACTTGGCTACCTTTTCAGTTTTTTGGAATATAAATATGTATTATTTGATATTTTAATACATCAGACCGGAACATATGGGTACTTCGCACAAAATCATGGCTGTGCGTCCTTGTTGGTGGATAGAAACAGAATATCCTATTGATTCAAAAGGAACAATATAATGGCACATGCAAAAATGAGTACAGCAGTCCAAATAGCAAGTTGGAGCCATAGATGATATATATTGAACAGGTTGAAATTCTATTTAATATATAATCTATCGTAAATTGCCGATAAAAAGCGAGGACAACTTCTACACTGTAAAGCTGATCAGCTGTTTACAAATGTCAGTTGTATGTATTATCAATATTCTATAAAGTTAAGCCTGTTATCCTGAAAACAAAAGCCCACTGCTCTGAAAAAACACACTCTAGACTTTGAGTTAATTGACTGCCTGTCTCACTGTCTGCAAGTGAGACAGGGATATTATAATATATATAATATGCCTACATATACATATATATGTATATGTTGTAATGCTATACTGTCAAGAGCTTGACGTATTTTCAAACAGCCTTGCCATGACGGCACAGCGAAGGTCAATGTTTTGCCTGAACACAGGAAGTTGCTGAACGAGTTTTGTTAATGGGAATGGCCAAATGGCTTTTTCAAATTAAAAAGGGATTTACAAAAACAACATAAAACAGTCTAAATACATTTATTCCAAATAGTGTTGGAAAAGATGCAGATGCAGCCCCTTAACCAATCAGAGAGCTTGTTACATCTGATCGCTTATTTGCATTGTTTTACCATGTTTTACAAGCTCAAGGCCAGCAGAAAGGATAACTGCAGAGGCTAAAAGGAGAAGCTAAATGATAAGACAATCAAATAACTAAGAGAAAAATGAAAAGCAAGGATGAAATGGAAATGGAAAAGGAAATTGTCCTTTTAAATGCATGATTAAAATATGTATTCCTTATTTAACTTGTGATTCCAGTTTTTTATTTCCATTTTTGAACTACAAACGATTTCTATTATTTTTTTTTTATGAATTCCTTAATGAATTTTAAAATGATGTACTTAATCACTCTTTTATGTTTTTCTGTTTTATTTTGAAGGGCCTTTGTGTGGCCTTTTTGTGTTTAAAGAAACAAAGAAACTTGAGGATGACAGAAAGGAGTGAGTGAGAAAATGACACGCAGCAAAGGGTACAGGCTGAATTGGAGCTCCGCTGCAGTAATGACTCATGGTGCTCTCATGGGACGAACCAACTTCAACTTCAATGACCAATTTCAACTGCAAATTTCAACTTTATTTGTCCCAGTGAGCAATTGATTTTGCAGCTTAAAGTGCAACATAGAAAACAAACGTGGATTAAGACATAATAAGGGGTAACTGAGAGGAATCTGAACCAGGTATCAGGGGGCAGGAATTGAAACTCCTAGTGAGAAGGGTGGATGTCAGACAAGATGGATATATGTCTAAACAAAAACTGAAACTCCAAACACTTGAATCTAACACAGGGCTCAATATTATCGCTTGCCCACTTGCCCAGGGCAAATAAACTCTGACTTCCATCAAGTGGAAGGCCTCATGCAGTTATCTGATTGGGCAAGTGAAAAATAAATGTCATTATTTATCTGCTTTTCCATGTTTCTGACTGTTTGTCAGCTCTGATCTCGAATGCAAGACATTGCAACAAATAAATTTACTGTATACAGATAAATGTGCTAACCACTGAACCACCGTGCCACCCTCCACACCAGTCACCAAAACCCATATCAGATGCAAGTTTTCCGCTCAACTGATGTGTGAAGCAAGTGTCACAGGATAAGTTTTCGAGCACATTGCATTACTCATGCAAAAAAGTGTAACATTTGATTTGCTGCATTTTGTTCCATTATCCACCCCCCACTAAAAATACAAAATAACACAAAAAACTAAGGCTGTTATCAAATTCCAGCATTTGTCAGAAAAAACTGAAACACTTCCTGTGACTGCAAGTGAAAACAAAGATTAAAAGTGATACCAACCACCCAAACTGTCTGTTGCAAACAATTCCTCCACTTCCTGGTCCAGCTTGATCTTTGCCATGGGTAACTGTAGTTAACATTTCTGGTGCGTTCATCCTGTTAAACCATGACTGGTAATATGTTGTGCCATACTGTACCACTATAAAACATCTCAACATTTAGGTTTCACTGGTGAGAATGTTACTGTTTCATAACTATACCAAGTATGCTTCTATTCCATCCATTGAAAATATGATTTGGAATTCTGTGTCACATTAGAGCAACATTAGAGATAAAGTCATCTTGTGTCATAACATATAGCATAACATATAGCACACAATATTTTGCTGCAACTGACTTTATAGTATTAATGAACTCCTGATCTAATTACTCTCCAGAGCCCAGTTCTTCTTTTGTACACTAGATGGAAGTATTAGCTGCACCAGGTGATGTCTGCACAGGTTAGAGCTGCTGTGTTTATTTTCTAAACATCTGTCAGAGAGAAAGACAGTCGCAAAGTTTGGGCAAGACCTGCACATCACAACCACATTTTAACCTCCTTCCCTTAATTGTGCCATACTTCTGTTTTAAAGGTCATTCATCCCAGACATTTTAGACTCTCCTATTCTATGCAGAAAACTGTAGCTGCAGACATTTTTGAGGTATTGAAGGTCAATTCTCTGTGAGTGGCTTTGAAGGCAATTCAAGCAATTAGGTCCCCTGAGGTATGTGCAAATCTGGCAGAGAGGCTGATGGGAGGTTATGGCTGTAATGACTGTGTCAGGGAGGACTTCAAAGATGAGTTACTTAGTCACCTGTGAGAAGAGAGATGTCTTTTTAAGTGGCTGTGTTGACCGGGAACCTCGATCACAGGCGAGGCTAATACACAGAAGAGCTACAGTGGGTTCACAAAATAAGATTAACACCCAGTGGAACAGGACTTGAATGCGGACGCAACATGCACAAACAATGTATGCAATGCAAAACATCTGAGTTTCTATAGTAACCGCAGCACTTGTCGGCTGTACGTAAGTCTCTGAATCAGTGCTGTGTTGTGTGGGTTTTCAAAGCAACAACAACTAAGCTGTGCCTACTGCAGGTGCATCTTTTACAATTTGGGGTGTAGTTACATGTGGTAGAATTACCTGCTTACCTGGTGGTTTAAGTATATTCAAATTTCAGCAGCTTCTTCAGTAGTTAATTACTTTGGATCTGGTAGTTTAGGTAGCATGTACAATATATAGTATATATGCTTAAACAGGCAGGAGACGTCCTTCCTCAGTCTTTAATGCATCCAACAGGTCTTTAGTTTTTCTGAAAGTTATTGCAACTAGCAGCTAGCAAGAATCTTGAATAGATTAAGTTTGACTAATGCTGGAAAGATTTGGAACGATATAAATACACAACTCAAAAAAATATCTAAAAAATGTCATGGGTTTGGAGACATTTCATTGCAGAATGTTGCATATTATAGCTTTAATTAAAAGTACATATTCATAATATTGACATGGCGTTTTTTGCTATACAATATAGCACAATGCCAGAGCTCATTAGCCAGGGGTGTCATTTAATGACAATAATCTGCTGATTTGATTTGTTTAAAATCTCCTGCGATGTTGAATACAACTACAGCTGTCATTATTTACACACAGTTTGTTCACACTTATTTCTAATGATGTGAATTACAGTTTTTATGTATGTTTTCACGGAAATCTGAAACTCACATACCGAATTCCTACATAAAGCCCGCAACATTGCAAATGAAGTTTATGCCATTCATTTAGTTTTCTCTTCTACATAAATCACACTTTTTGCAAATACTATACACTGTTCTCTACAGAGGCACAACATTCAAAATTACAGTAAAATCTCTTGTGTGCCTTCAAAGCCAATCTCAATAACGAGCTTTATTTACCATCTGTGACACCCACACCTCACATTTGGAACTTACAGTAACCAGCTGACTAGAATCTGGATACATGAGTGGTTCATCATCAACTAGCGACTCATATAGTAAATCTCTGCACGGTCTATAGCTGAAACCTCTATACCAGACAGAGCATTTCTATAAGTGCCTTGGTCTGCAGTGATGTAGTTTTGTTCAGGCTTGATGCTGAGACAGAATTAATTCGTCATCTGTATTACAATATTACTTGCAGTACTTTCAGTAGAGAATATATTCTGTACTAAACTGTGAATATACATTTTAGTATATTTTTTTGAAAGTGCAAAAGGCATTTTGAACACAGTGAAAATGTTTTTCTGTAGCTACATACCCTGAACACTGTGTTTTTCTATTTTTTGATGTAGTGTGTGACTGCTCAGTAGTTGTTATCTAATGACTGGCTGTGTGTATGATCTGAGAGCATTGTTTGATTCTGAGTACAGATAAAATAATTTTGAGATGAGTGTTTGATTTTGCCAGAAGACTCAGAGGTTATGTGAATGTAGTTTGTTGATTTGGTTTCATGATTACAGTTTTGGGACAAGAGTGGTAGGTTTCAAGACATGTGTCTCAGCGATTGTGAGAAACTGTAATGCCTCTCTTTCTTACTCTCCCCTTCCAAGCATGCAGGAGAAACTATGGCCGCAAAAGAGCCAGTGTTTGGTTTGTCTGTCCTTGACTACTGTAGAAACATTGCGGTTCAACATGGTGGCCTCCTTAGAACTAGACCTACACTATCTGTAGATATAAACAGCTCATTGTAAGGTTATAAAAACATAATGATTCTTATATTCAGGTGATTATATGCTCATGAAAACATACTTATGAATATTCCATTTCTGCTGCATAAATTACCCCCAAATCTTAAACACTGGAACTTAAACTAGTTTTCATTGAATTGAATTATAGTTTTAACACAGTTTCTCCAGCACTGTTCAGGCTAATTGCAGAATTCGTCATCACAAGATAACAGGTCTTGGAAAACAGGACAATCATGCTAAACACGGACAAACTGTTCTTTCAAAAAGTAAATTTTATAGACTTGCAGTAAGCAATCATGGACCAACACAGCAATGTTTGACAAGTGTTTGTTGGTTCTAAGCATCATTATCCTCTTACAACATTTTGACCATTGCAAACCATTACGGAGAAAATGTGCTCAATCTCAGTCCTCTCACCTGTTTACACAGACCGGGTCAGGTGGACCACCCCATACTGTAGAAATAAAAAGCTACTTCAAAGCTACCCGTTAATTTCCAGCCAGTGCACATATCTGGTAGTTGGCTGGAAAATATTGCAGTGCTCTGTATAGAGATCCAAGGCTGCTGATAGAAATGAGAAATGCATCATGGGTTAAAGGTGGCCTATTCCAGTCATTATGGTTGAGCTGATCATAATTTGCTTCACACTCCAGGGATGTTTTTCTATTGATCTTATTGCAATTACGTACTGCTCCCTACACTGGTCCAACATATAAATGGAACCTTTCTTAGTGGCAGGATTGAAATCAGATTTTTCTCTTTGTCCTTCAAAAACAATAGCCTCTGCGTTTTATGTGTTAACACATATCAGTCAGTCATCATCATCGCTGACATATTTAATTACATTGGTTCGGAAGTTCTGGAAATACAGACATTAATCAAAGCATATTCATCAAATCAGGTCTGGCGAGGGAAAGAAGCGCACTGGGCTAGTTCTTGCTAATTAGCATGGCAATTATTGTAAGCTGTCACAGTTCTTAAGCAACGGGGTGGACTGTGTGTGCTCCAGAGCGTAATCCCTCACAAATTACAAGATAATGGAGGCAAAGAGAGGCCACTGCTTCAAAAGGAACCAGGAGATAGAATACCCAGCAGGGACATTTTAGGGACAGGCAGGGAGAGAGACAGTGAATGAGAGAAAGGTAGGGGAAGGAAGTACAGCATGTATTCCCTTTACATAGAGCAGTGTGAATACCACAGGCTCATTTGACTGCTTAGTAAAGTCACTGGACACGATGGAAACTGATAATTTGTTCTTATTTCAAGCTTTTTTAATGTTGTTGTAAAGAGTATTTTAAAAAATAATAGCTAACATTACATTACTTTTGATTCCACTGTATTTATTGATGTACATCATAGGCTCAGTGGATGGTTCAGCTAACAGCCACAGGTCATCCTCGCTGCTTTGACTCCAACCTGTGACATGCTTACCTGTGGTGCAAAACACGCTTTTAAAAGCCTATTCTAACTAGGTTCCAGCTGTTATAAAGCTTTTGCTTTTGTGTTGTGGGAGCTGATTTCATGTCAAGAACCAAGAAAAGATAACTGCAAAAAAGCAGGCAGCAGAAAAACAGTCTACTACAGTATATGGCCTACTGTAGGATTATGTACAGTAACTGCGCTGCGATTATACTTTGAGAATTATAGGAAAAACTGACCACATTTCCATATTATGCAATGGGTAACAGACCAGACCACAACGGATGTCAGCCAGGAGTAAAGTTTTATAAACTAAATACTCGGTGACGGCTGTCTGCTGATATGCCACAGTATGAAAGTATGGCTTTACTAAGCAAAACTGCTAATGCAATCAGAGGTAAAGTTCTGTACACACCAAGAATGTACTGTGGAGTTTGCTGCCAGTTTCCTCAGCTATCTGAAAAATCTAGCTTCTTTTTCATCAGATATAATACCGGTTCATTGAAAAAGTTGATAATATAATGTCACATTTAGGGAAGGCTGTGTTAATAAGCTGAAAATTACTCTTTCTGTGTTTTTTTAAGTTTACATTTGGGCCACCAAGTGTACTTTGGCCGCCAAATTTAGGGGCTTCTTAGCCCATGGTGAAAGTGTTTAAAAATATTCCATACAGCTTTCCCTGTGACCACAAAAAATCTGTCCACCTCACTCTGCTTTTACCTGCGAGCTTAAAAGGACAGTTCACCCAAAAACGCAAAGTCAGTCATTATCTACTAACCCTCATGCTGATTGAAGATCGATGTAGCTTTTTTAGTCCACAAAACACTTCTGGAGTTTCACAAGATGACAAAATCTAAATAAATAAAAATAAATTAATAAATAATATGGCTCCATACTGCTTGTCTGATGTAATCCAAGTTTCCTAAAGCCCCAACATGCCGTTCAGTTGTGTGCATATGCCATTACACCCAATTCAGATGGTGTGCAGACTCACATTAATGTGGCTCCAAACTAAGGATCTACAGAGAAGATTTTTTTTGTGTCTGTGTATTTCTTTTACATTTGAAAGCTGGAAAATATAATTCATTTGCATATTGAGATTCAATAAAAATGTGGGAGAACTGAAATAATGAGAACGCTACAAGCTGTAAATGGCCTATGGATCAGATGCCATTATCCAAATAATTTATCCAGACACATATCACATGTCAGTACCGTGTCAGTACTGTTCAATATTGATGGTTATTGTTGAGTCCTCAAAGGTATGTGTGAGTGGCTGAGTTTGGCCATAGAGATGTCTTCTCTCCAGTTTAGTGGATGTAGATGGCACTCAGCTTGTGGGGTGTTTGAAAAATTCAACATTAGTGTCTCTTTTCAGAAATTATGACCCAATTACTTAAAATAATTCACAGATCTTTTGTGAGGAATTTCACACTGAACTGCTTCCTTAGAAGAAAGAAAATAGTTTCTGTAGAGTTTACCAGAAAAAGAAAGTATTTCACACATAAATCTGCTCCTAGCAAGATATGGGGGTTGTCTTGAGAACCGGATTATGATTTCTGGATAGAGACATTGCTGTTGACTTTGGCTCTTTGAGAACCACAAACAGAGTTCCATCTGGTTCCACTGTATTTGAGGGAAGGCAGACATCTCAACAGCCAATATCTCCAAAACTCAGCAACTGACTTATCCCCCCCTTGATTTCTACGTAAAGCACGTGTGCAGGTTTTTCTGGGAAAATCCAAAAGATGTGATGTACTGTGACCTTGCCTCTCCTCGGCTCTCCTACAGGCCCAACAGTGTGTAACACGGCTCATTCTGAGCTAACAAAATCACACAGCGATTCTTATTTCCAGTTGATTATTCACTGAAAAAAACTTAATAATGAATACTGTCTTCCATCTCTGCCATACTCTGCTACCAAACACCTATAGGCTGGACCTTTTAAGTGCAGTTTGTAACCACCCACACAGTCCTGGGGTGAGCTCGAATCAGGTAGATTAAGTTAAAACACCTGTGTGGGTGGACCGTGGCTGTGTATTGGGTTTTAATGAATCTATAAGAATGATAAAGGTGGAACTTCTCCCGCACAACAGACACAACAGAACTAAGAGGGGGGTCAGGCAGATACCGAGCACAGACTGTTCACGCCCACTCCGTTCTCGAGTGAAGTCCAGTCAGGAAAAATAAGAAAAACATCTATACTGTATGAGGATGCACCGTGGCTGTATGGCAGTGAAACCTGGCTCCCGCTAGGATGCTGGGTGGTCTACATACATTAGTAAATCATCATTAATATCACTTGGTTGCTGCTTGGAAAGGTGCATATTTGCCCAGACACACTAAAAGAGCTAAAATACACTTTTCATCCTGGTAGAATTATGTTAATATGCAACATTTGAGTACCTGCATGATGGCATTCAGCGACAATTGATGTTGTATAAACTCTTTCAAATATAACAAAAATATTTTCCACTTAAATGTGGTTGTAGCTCTAACATGCAGAAAATACATATGATTTATCTGTTATATTCCTAGTGTCAATCCTTGTATTCCTCGTAAGTTAATTTAGTTAATAAATTGATTGATTAACAAGTCAGCTAATTTGAAAACAAACAATCTCAAAGAAAGATGATTTAGTGGCCTTTTATTTCTTCTATTTTATCTTTTCATTTTATCTGATAAATATTATTCATGTTTGTTTATTGGCTGGCACCTGACCGTCTATCATTTTGTAAAAGTGGCCCCCTGGGAAAGACAAATTGAGTGTCCCTGCCGTATGAGGCCTTTAAAATATACTTTATATAACTGTGCTTTGCACCACTGATGGTAAAGTTGTTTTAGGAAATAGATGGTGCAAGTAATTACTTATTATTTGTCTTCTCTTTTCTATCGTATAGCCTTTTACATGGAAATGAACCCAGATGCCACATTTATTACAAAGTTTACAATGCCTATTAAAGTAACTTTCACTTCAAATATGACTCATCTCCAGACACATGCATTGTTTGTCTAAAATGCTCTCAAATGCATTGTCTCCTCTTTGATTGAACCCCAGTGGATCATCAGGTTTAGCTTTTATTTTCACAGGAGTACTGTCAATAACACTGATAGGTGTTAAGATCCTAACACATTTAAATTCATAGGGGGGATATTATTCTAAAATAATTGCTTTAATACTGCCTTGATAGTGTAGGATGGATGTGACACTTTGGTATAAATTACCTAAGGTAATTTGTCTGTTCACCTTTAGCAAGAAAATTGAAGTAAACAACGTCATTTTAAAGCATTCTTAATGCACATTTACATAAGAATAACTGAACTTTATTAAAAAGTAAGTGGAAGCAGCCAGTCTTACCAATGCATCTCAGAAGAAATGGAAATAAACCACCAGTGCTTGGTGCATCAGGGTGGATGAGGACATTTAAAAGATAGTATTTGCATATTTTTTACATTTTGAAATTATCCTACATTATATGTTCCATTCTGTTCCCTTTACATGAAGGACAGATTACATAATACAATTGCCTTTGTTTCTTTAGATCATTCAAACTGATCAGAATGTGTTGACTGCAGTTCTGTTGGCCCTAAACATTGTGCATTCTGGTTATTAAACATCTAGGGCTTACTTTTAATTCTTACGTTATTCTTATAGGAATAACTGGTGCACACTGACATGTACAATGATGACTTGCTCAATAAATTTTGATATAAGGGTGGGGTAGAGTGATACATGGATTAGCCCGCCTGGAGCTTTTGAAAATGAGATGAAAAATTTAACAAGTCAAAATACTGTCACGAAGAGGCACACCCACAGCATTTCAATGAGCTTCTGTGGATCTGGAACATAAGGTAAATGCCAGCACCCTTCATCTCGAAAACCGGCTCTGCCAAAGCAGACTGTGAGGCTGTGAAGCCATCCAACTATGAGTTCACTTCTCTCATTAATGATTAGCATTTGTTATGTAAACTGTGACAGCTCTGATGTGATGTGGAGACTGAGACTACCAGGGGATATTTCTGTTGTGTTCAAATGGCAATTAGCCCAAACCTGGCATATTGATGCAGGCCTGCAACAGTTGGAGTGTGCTTTTCTCCACAAAATATTCTTTTATTCCTCTAACATCATAAGTGCTTTGTTATTTTAGAGTACATTTCCAAATGGCTTCGATAGCGATTGAATTTATCTTATATAATCTAACGTTCTGCAGAATCGTAAGAATCAGATCACATTTTGTTGGGACAAGCAGCTGTGATGTTTCTCAATTTTATTACTTTTTTGCAACTGCTGTCTTTTTGTGACTTTGGCATCAGAGCGCAGGTGGTTTGTCAGCGTTAGTCAGAACTGAATTGAGCCAAGTCACAGCAAATATACACAGTCAGATTAGAACTCATAATTAAAGTAATCCAAAATAATGTTTGTGTTTTCATGCTTTTGTTTGCTGAACGTGAGAATAACACTTGTTCATTTCTGTGAATTGCACGATTGCCAGAGATGATAACTAGGAAAAACTTAAAATAAATTAGAAGTGCTGTTTTGCCAAATCTACCAATCTAATCAGTGGAGCGTTTTTCATGCTCCAGATAGATGTGCAGCTTTTCATTTAGAGAACCTAAGAGGTTTGGTTGCCTCAATACTAAAACAAAATTAAACTTATGATAATTCACATATAAATGTCAGCCTGGACTCGTGCATCTTACAGTGGAAAGATGAATTATTCAAATCAAGTACAGTCAGTTAAGTATAGTCAGCTCTTATGTAGTATGTGGATCAAAACTTTCGAACTCTATAACCTGTTATTCAATATCCATTGCTAGAGGTTCATTAGACATCTTCTTTTAGTTGTTGCTTAGAGTTTTGCACATTTTCTGTATGTTGCTTTCCCATCAGCCATTTAGGTCTCATTTACATTCACAAGTCTCAGAGGTGTCAAATTCAGATAACTCATGGGCCAAATAGAGCACAATTTTATTTCAAGTGGGCCGACCTAGTAAAACCATTGCATAAAACCCTACAAATAACACCTCCAAGTTGTTGCCTTTTTTTAAAGCACAGTTTGAAAAAGCTCACAATTAACGAACCACTCATTTACAAATAATAAGAGCAATGTCTCAGTTATTGCACGTTCAGTTTGTCTGCTGTCATTACATGTGCATCATAATATCACAGTTGATCTAAATGCACAGAACAGTACGTTTAAGTAATTTGGAACATCGTACTTTTGTAAGATTCGAACAGCTTGATCCAGAAATTATTTTGGCACTATTACACAACATCAAGTGAAGTGGAAGCTAATGAGGCAGATCTGTGGCCTTTACAAACCATTTACAAATCAAATGTTTTGCCAGTGTCTTAGAAAGAGGGTTTTAAGATAAGAGTCTGATACAGATTGTTTTGTACTGAGGCGGCTGATTTACAATATTTTCCACAATGTTCTGTCTCTGCAGTTTTTCACACTTCGCAAAAACGATTCAGTGGGTTGGATGAGACCCTTTAGTGGGCAGGTTCTGGCTTGTGGACCATATGTTTGATACCCCTGCTCTACACGCTTTGCTCAAAAGAGACGAAGAACAATCTTCCAGCTTTTGTTGCTAAAACTGGGTGGAAACTGGCCTTTCATGTCGGGGCAGTGACAGGCAGAGTTTTTGTGCTTATTACAGAGGAAAATGAGGAAGAGCAGAGACTACCATGAGTATGCAATGGTTGTTAAATAATCAGTGTTAAAGGGGTAGTTCAGACTTTTAGTTTTGTATAACCTACAGTAGAAGGCGGTCAGCACGCCCCTTGTTTGGAGAAGCAGCAGGAGCACCGCTGTGTTCTCAGACATCCTTTTCCAAAACGATAATTCTACCTTGCAGAACACAGGAATTGCTCATCTATCACTGCCTCAGTTAATTTGTGTGTGTTATTGTGTGACTGGTTTGTAAAGCATTAGTTTGCATTCACCGAAGTCACACAATATCACAAACAAACTAACAGTAGTAGTAACTGAGGCAGCAGTAGACCAGCAATTCCTGTGTTCCGCAAGATAAAATTATAGTTCTTTGCCGAAAAAGTCTGGTTACCATCAGGGGTACAATATGTTTTTTTTTTGCTGCTGACCGTAGCCACAGCAGTAAATTGCTTAGCTTTCTCCAGCAGTATCCCTGCATCTCCAAACTGGGGGCATGCAAACTGCCTGCTTCAAAAAAATCTGAATTATCTGTCTGTCTGTTCTATAGGTTTGTTTGCTTGTTTTGTATGTTTTTATCCTGTCTTGCTTGACTAGAAAATCTGACATTTTACTCTCACTGTGACAAGGACCAAAATTGAAAAAGGCTTTTAGATTCAGTATGTTTTTATCCTTGACAATTTTATTGTCAAGTATGACAGGACTGGATGCAGAAGTTTTAGCACTGCCTATTTCTAAACCTTATTTATGAACATTTTGTACTATTACTATAAATACTGTAACATACTGTACTATAAATATAGTTTTGAAAGTCTAATGAAAGTCTTCTAATGGGTTCTAAAAGGAGACTCGGGCTTTCCACTGTACATGTTAACATTTCATTTTAGCTGTGATTAATGTGGATCAGCACACTGTTACAGTATGATAGCATCAGTACTCCAGCCCAGCATCCAAACACAAACACTTGAGTACTAGAGTAATGGAGAGCCACAGCAGGGCACTGTATAATCGGCAGCACTAGAGCCTCTCTGTACCCTCTGTGGCACTGCTTTGTTTCTGAGTGCCCTCCATTTCCAGATGAGTCAGTGCACTTGTGTTTCCAAATCTGGCGACAATGCACCTGCCAAATTGATTGCTTCCCTGACACACTTACATATGCAGCAGTTTAACATATTTTATGGAGGCAAAGCACGGTCGTAGCTAAATAAACAGGCCGCACCTTGTGGCTTTGGAGATGCTGCTCCCAATATTTCATTGTTCCACTCTGTATGCTATCAAGAACACCTTTAGCATGACCTTTGGAGTAATGATCTAATATTAATGTTGGTTTGAGACCCCTGCATGATCTTTACATTATATATGACACTTGTTTAATTCTTGGGAATGGAATATATTCAGGTGCCTCATGATTTCAGAGAGGAAAACATTATCTAGTGCAGCACTGGTGTAAATCTTGTAAATTGTGCATTAGTTTCCATGACGGCACCATGCCAGTTTCCATGACATCTTTGTTGCACATTTGAATAACTGGCATTTGTAACTAATGGCTATTTCACTATCACTAGCCTTTTTTGTAGGCAGCTGGAAACTGAATTCTGAGGTTGGCCTTTAAAGGACAATTTATGGATTCGAGCAGCTGTGATTCAACAAGGTTTGAAATTATTCATATATGAAAAGTTATTTCTCAGTCATCATTTTTCTTGTACAATGAGAGCAGTTCAATCATTCTGCACAGGACCTTTAGTGCTGTCAGCTTATATGTAAAATCAAACTGTGTTCTTTAAACTGCCCTTCAACATCCAATATGAAGTAGAAGTGGGAGACTGGGCATTGTTAAAACTCTGGGTTAGTCGTACCACTGTTGAGTTTTACCAGTTAGAAAAAGTGCTGTGGTAAATTTAAATGAAAGAATCAAGGAACCAGGTCTTTATTGTAATTGTACAAACACAGGTTTGTATAAACATATAACACAAACAAATTACAGTAGTAGTTCCTTTGTGCTACACATAAAATCCAACATATAAACAGATAAATAATTAAATTTAAAACGGAATAGGATAAAATATATAAAACAACACATTATTTGGTTATTTACATGCACGTACACACCCAGTAAATAATTCTGTGGTGTGGTTTTTGAATTAGCAGGTGATTGTAAACAGTGGGAACATGATAGTGGTGATTATATGGTCAGCATCTTCACTTTAAAAGTTTGACACATGGGAAACACTGCACATCAACTGTAACTGTGTGTGTATGAAGCAACATCGATGTAAAACCACAGCGTCCTCCTCTTCCTCCTACTGTCCTGCTGGAGTCTTCTGTGTTGCCTCCTGTGAGCTCCAGCTGGTCCTCCCGTCATATGCAGCATCTTGATCTGTAATTTTTCGGAGCAGGTCTCTGAAGGATGTCAGAGTCTCTGATTTCCACGCCCATTTTGTCTGTTTCATTTTCCTGGTTGGACGTTAGCTCCTTAATCTAAACCCCGCGCTTCATTTTTCAGTGCCTACAGGTGCATTTCTGTCATAGGTTGCTCTCCGTCCAATCAGTAATCCAACATTGCAGAAATCTTTTTTGATCATTATCTCAGTTTTGTTTTCATCACCTCTGTGACATTTTAAGGATCAAACCAATTCTCTCTGCCATAAATGTGGAAACTGTTATTCATTCCCCCATAACCAGTCATTTAGATTACTGTAATTTGTTGCTCTCTGGCACCAGCAAAAAATCCCTCTTCCTTTGTAAACAAGGCTGATAGAGCCTTTGCTCTGAGAGCTCAGAGACTGTGGAACAACCTGCCTGTGGAGATCAGGGTAGAAAATTCTGTCACATCTCTTAAATCACTTAAAGTTATAAAACTTTAGTTTTACTCTCTTTGTGTTGATAATGTGTTTAGTTTTTATGTCTTTTATATCATATTCTTTGGTTTTAAATGTCTGTTTTTATTGTACAGCACTTTGTAACTGTTATTATTATTATTATTATTATTATTATTATTATTATTATTCATGTTTCAGCAAAAGAGCTGAACAAATAACAGATTAAAGGAGACAAATAGTGAAGGATACTGGTCACGTCATCTACATGTGCAACCGTTGCCATGGCAACATGCATATCATCAATGTCTTACATTCCCATTTCCTTTCTGAGCCCACAATAGACGTATCAGATCTCTGCAACATTACAGATTTTACAACAACAACAACAACAAAAAGTTTTTCAGGAGAGAAACGTTTTGTCGTAGACAAATATGGGTACCAAGTATCAAAGTTTGTGAGGTCTAGCACGACCAACAAATGAGTTACTGATGCTCAAACATCCCTGGTCTCCCCTAGTCTAATTTTTGTGTTTGAAAAGACACACTTTCTGTATGTTTGTTTCCCATCAACCATCAGGAGCAAATCACACACACAAATCCCTGCAATTGATCATTATAACACATTTGTCTCTTGACAAAGCACTCAATCATTTCCCTTTTGTCACAGCTGACACTTTGGCTATGAAAAGTGCAGCATATGATGACACCATCTAATTAAGAGAAGCTGCAGAAACAGTTTGGATATACATTTCACTTTAATTGAGCTTATTGTGAGCAACACTGGTAAAGAGTCTGAAAGAAGCTGCATTTAAACTCCTACGCTCGCCATGACTGTGTCTTTTCCCGCATTCCTGTCTTGCAACTGTGACGTGACTAACTCTGAGAAATAGTGGTGGTTCCATTTGTGAGAAAATAACAGTAATTCAAGCTTGGCTCCTTCAGTCACTTCTATGGTTCTGTAGTGTTTCCCATTTCTTGTGGACCACAGCTGGGGGACTGGCAGAATAGTATCAGAATGCAAATAAGGCCTACAGCTTCCTCCATTGTGTGCCAGAGGGAGGTTATACACACACACACACACACACACACACACACACACGCAAGAAGCTACACAACAGGTCCATGAAATATACAAATCCCCACATACTGGACTTTGAGGTGCCATAGGCGAGAACACTGAATATTTAATTACGACTGGTAAAACTCTTAATCTCACAAGGCGTGTTGATGAGAGCTTCGGTGAGAGACCGTCTGGTGTGTGTGTTTTTGTCCATCATGCTGTTGCTGCATGACTTTTTGCACGTCAGTCAGATTGAAGGTACTGGCTGTTGGCAGGGTGGGGGAGAAAAACACCAGTGTTAACCAAAACATGAGATTTTTGTAGGATGAAATGTCTCTAACCTAATATATAAATCATAAAACTGTTGATGGTTGAAGACCTTGAACAAAGTGTCAACTGTAACACTTTACAATTGGACCACCTTCATATGTGATTTATAACTGGTTTATAATCAGGTTGTTAATTAGACTATAAACACTTAATCATTCTAAAATAACTAAATAAATAACTAACTAACTAAATAAATAAATAAATAACTACAAATTCTCACTCCCAACACGTCAAATATGCAACATTGGTCGACTTTCAAAATAAAGGCACAAAAACTACTTTGGCAGGTTTTGTTTTGGGCTAAAATAAGTACATTAAGATATTATAATATCATCAACTGCAACTTTATACTTCACATTGCCAGCTAAATCATGTTTATAAAGGTTTACAAGCTAATTTTAACCATTAAGAAATCTGGTCCATCTCTCTATGTCATGGTTTTTTAAAGGGTTATAAATCATTTGGTAATCATTAAAAAAATATTTAATATAGTATGTAAATCTTCTTCTGATCTTCTCTTATCAGCTATCATACAATATTTAATTTATTATCTAATTATTCTATATTACATATATTATCTATATATTGTTCATAAACAATCTGGATTGTTATTGTGAAGTTGCAGCTGATGTTTATAAAACTTCACAATTGCTTAATAAGTGGTTTATAAAAAATACATAAGAATTATTGGAATTTAACAGTAAATTAACTACTAACAGAAGTTATATTGACAATCAGTTTGCCATTTATTAAAGATAATTATTATAAAGTATTATCCCTCATTATTATACCTATATATATATATGCTGGTGGTGGTTAAATGACATGTATAATGATGATCTTAATGTAAAGTGGTACTACATTAAATCTGATGCAACAAAAGAAATATCATCCCCATTATCATTTTATTCATTCAACCTTTATTTTAACTCAGGAATACATTGAGGTAGACACCTCATTTACAGTGTAGCCAAGCAAGTAAGTTGAAAATGTGAAAATAATCTACACTTGTAGTTATCTTATTGTTTGCTTATCTGGCAGGTAATGCTCTTGATTCCTTCCACACTGTGGGATGAGATAAGGGCCATCACACTTTGATTGTGCCATGCCTACAGCATGCCATGTCCCGTATTCTCGACACGCTAAAAGCATGCTCATTTGAACCAACAACCAAAAATTGGGAGGCTGCTTGTATGGTGCTGTGCTCATGCATCAAATATGAGGTTTCTGTAAATGGATTTCAGCAAGGAAAATACATGAGTGGAGACTGGGATTTCATTCACCGCATGAAAATGTGAAAATGGAGAAGAAAAAAAAAGAGAAATAGACTTTTTGATATCAGCCAAATTATTTAAAAGTGCCAATCTCAGTTTACATTTCACATAAAGATAATAATCAGTTTGCTGCGCTTCAAAAATCTCTTTGCATTGAAAGAAATGCGAGGATGCTGCTGGAATAATATTATATTTTTTCTTGGTAGTGGTGGTAGAAGATGATTTTTATTCAAGTACTGTACATGAGAACAATTTTCAGGTAATTGTACGTTATCTGAGTTTTTCAAATTTGTGTACTTTATATTTCCACTAACATATGCTCATTTTATTAAATTAAACAAGTGACTATCTGGTTTTGCCCAGGTGTCAACTCTATGTGTTGTTGACAGGACTTGTCCTCTCTAAACTTTAAGATGGTTTAATTTAAACAACTATTTCAATCCCAGAGAGATCAAATTATATTATTATATTTCACCAAAATTCTAATTTTAGGGGAAAAAAATGTTGTATTTGGTAGACAACACATTTTTACAATTGGAAAATTGAAGAAGAATCACCTTAGGCCTACAACAATGACAAGTGCAAATTAAAATCTAATTAAAAAAGCTTCAGGTCGCTGACCCCCGAGCGAGCACAGAATGTTTTGTCATGGCTGATAGGGTGAGGGTGGTTGTAAAACAAATGAAGCTAAGCAGTCATATCAAAACAGACCACACAACAGTATTTTTCAACATAAACTAGTCAGTGTTGCAGCTTCATATAATAAATTCACATCAAATAAAAGTTTGTTGCATGGCAAATTCTTCCTTCTTCCTGTGTCTCACAGAAATATACAGAAATTTATTGGTGAGGAAGTGTGACAAAGACATGGACATACAGTATGGAATATATTAGAAAAAAAATGAATAGCAAATTAATAGCCTGATGTGCTATGCATAAACAAAGAAAACTATTATTTAATAAATATTACGAGATAAATAAATAGTACTATAATATTACTGTAATACAATGCAGATTTTTAGAATTATTAGTGAGACATAAAGAAAAGTTAATTTGTGAAATTCAATGTGATTTTAACATGTTGCACTTTTTAAACTTGTTGCACCCAGCTCTTGATCATGTTGCAACTGTCCCCAGGGTTGAGGTTGGGGTATGTTATGTGTAATCATCTTTAAATGGTATAGGTAATTAGCAGACAGATGTAAGTTAGATATAAAGATTTGGTTGGTCTTGCCCAAATAGTTTCTGAGAACTGAGACAAAAAAGGGTTGCAACCATCCCCAGACTCCCCCACTTATACTTTTACTTCCAAGTACTTCTTTCGCCACTAGATCATAATCGCTTAAGGCGGTGGAAACAGCAGTTAACTCTCATTAAAATGAAGGGAACCAAACTTTTCAGTAGTGTTTCTGCTGTTTAAAGCTTACTGTGCAATAAAAATCATAATCTGCACTGCATATAATGTGTGATGATAACTGAAAACTATTCTTTGATTACCTGGAGAAGTAATCTTTATCTTTAGGCTGCGAGGTGCGTAATTCATGCACTGCCCAGACAGCGTTTTGTGGAGAGCGTCGTGCGCTCTCTCGTGGATTTTCTGAGACATTGTGCTCAGTTTCAACAGCAAAGCGACGCTTTCAGAGGATGGTACATGAGGGGTGTTGGATGCAGCGTCTTCTCGCCTGGCACCTGTTGCAGGCTGATTACTGCCGGGGATTTATCGACAGCATCGTTCAGCAGCTCACATCAGGAGGACCATGGCGGAGGGAGAAACTGATTCCAACTCCAGCCGCTACTATTTTGGCAATGCCTCAACTAGAGTCCAGAGCAGCGTCGTGTTTTCAGGACCCATATTTGTCATTTTGATGGTGATGATGGTGACTTTGGTTGTGGTGATAGTTTTGGGCAACGCACTGGTCATTTTGGCTTTTAAAGTGGACAAGAGTTTGAGAAGGCAGTGCAATTACTACTTCCTGAATCTGGCAATATCAGATTTTCTTGTAGGTGAGTCCAACCTTATAGTCTGTCATTAATATAGACACTGGAACAGCAGAATATAAGGTAAAGTTAAATGTGTTATCTCTGTCATAAAGGCCATTTTCTGCTATTCATACATGTTGAAAGTTTTGAAATCCTTAAATTATCTTTGACTCTCATTTTACCAACACATTTAACACGCAAGGACTACCCACTGGGAGCCCCTGGGGACTCCAATGTTAAACTACTGCAAGAAACAATTATCATAGCAAACTGTTAACCTGTATCTTCTCATAACTTTATTAGTTATGGAATTAATGTATTCGAATATTGTGTAAAAACAAAAATAGAGCAAATGAAGAGTTTGTGTCTGTCGCATCTGTGTCTGTGCTTCAAAATGACTGACAGACTGTTCCTACCCCCTGTTAATGTGTGATACTTTGAATTAAGACCCATGGCAAACATGAACTCAATAAGTGCTTCCATCTATTGTATATCAGCATAGGCGGAAGTGGCTTTTCTTGACTGGGGTTCTCCAGGACACCAATGCATTTGTATTTTAAAAAGTGCTGATTAAAAATGAAATAATTACATGAAATCATGAGAAACACCATGATAGAATGAAGCACCTGTGAGATATGACAAAGAGGTATTCCTCTGGGGTCTGCAGGTCAGTAGGATAACGATTAATGTTTATTTATATGCCTGTAAATCACCTTGTACTGTAGATGAGTACTGCGTGGTTGAGTAAGTCTACCACATTTAAAGAGCAGTTCCTTCTTCCTTTATTTATTTGGCAGTTGCATTACTTCCTGTAATTACAATCTCTCTATGATCTGCTCTTTCACACCCACCCATCACTATTTGTCAAGTTTCTTTCATGGTAAACTAACACTTTACTTTAATCCCTCCCCTTATTTAGCATTAATAAGCACAATTTGAACATTGAATAAATAGATTATAACACACTTAAATGTAGTTATGAGAGATGTAAGGACATTTGTACATAAGAGGATTTGTATATAATGTGACTTTGACTTTGTGTCACTAAATTGTGAAAAATATCATCCCAGTTTTTCAAAGTCTAATGTGATGTCTTATAGCATCTTGCTTTGTCAGTCCAAAACCCAAAGATATTCAGTTTAATGTAATAATAAAGGATGAAAAGCTGGAAATCTTAATATTTGAGAGCCTGAAAACAGCATTTTCTGTCATTTTTAATGAAAAATTACTTTAATGATTAATTGATTATCAAAACTGATTAATAGTTTTTTTTTTTTTTTTTTTTTTTTTTTTTTTTTTTACCTGGCAAGTGGGTTGCCAGATTTACTAGCCCAACATGACATTTTACTTATCCCAGGCAAGTTGGTAGTCCTTATTGTTAAGCCCTGCCCTGTGGCTCTTTCTTCCATTTTTTCCCCATTAAAAAGGTTGTTTGGGAGGAGTATTTCCTGACTTGGCAGGACAGAGATTTGTAATTTTGGGCTATATAAATAAAATTAGACTTGACCTTATTTAACTATTCTGTCATTAATTTTCTCTTAATACACCTGCCTCTTTAAATAATTACTTATATCTTTTTACATTTTACTACATTATTGTGTGTAATGAACCATTTATAACATATTTATACATTAATTATAAATTTTAAATGGGGGGGGCTGCTGCACATGCCTTGATTTCTGATCCTTTCCCACTGCCTGTTTCTTTAGGGGCTTTCTGCATCCCAGTCTACATCCCGTACATCCTCACAGGCAGGTGGACACTGGGCCGAGGACTGTGTAAGCTGTGGCTCGTCGTGGACTATCTGCTCTGTTCTGCATCTGTCTTCAACATTGTCCTCATCAGCTACGACCGCTTCCTGTCAGTCACCAGAGCAGTGAGTGGAAACATCTTGTGTGCTTCACATCTGTGACGTGCAGAGTCCCATCAAAGGGAATTTAGGATTGTGACACGCTGAAAACTAAGCTGCCATATGTGTAAAAGAATTTGAAAATTGTCTCAGTCAAAATGAGGGCAAACCAGAGCATGTTTGGGGTTAAAGGAACAATATGTAGGATCCGAGGATTCAAAAATGAGTACTGCGGTCCAAATACACAAAACACTACATATTAACTAGGTTGGGTTCCTATTTAATGCACAGTCTGTGGTTGAAACAAGCCGTTTCCACCTGCCCAGACTAACACCTCAGGCAGGTTGCTTGCAGGCTGCAGGGACATTGACCCTACACATTCGCAAGATGAGCACAACATTATATTCTGACAATGACAAGTGACAATGAGTCCTCCATTGTAAGTCAATCAACTGTTTATAACTGCCAGTTTTCTGTCCATGAAAAGCTTATCCTGAAAACAAAAGGCCACTGCTCCGAAAATACACACTCTGTGACTGCCTGTCTCACAGCTTTCCAGGCTTCATTAACATGTTGCTCAATTTAACTGTTATAAACATCTACTCCTTCTAAAATATTCTTAATGATTTCTTACAACTCATAAACAGACACTCACTCATTCAATAAACATTCTGCAAGAATTTTAACTCTAATAAATTTAAATAACATGAAATGGGTGAAGGAAAGCAGACGTTCTAGACCAGAATGGAAATTTTGAAGGAGTACTTGTTGGCTGTAGTGTTGTTGTCAGAGAATCCGTTTCCTTAAAGAAGAAATCTGGAATATATGAACTATAATAAATCATTAAATGACCATGATATGTCATCAGAGATCAAGAAAATATGTTAACTTGATGTACTGGCTTCTCTGACAATGATGCTACAGTCTTGGTGTCTTTTGAAATCTAGTTCATTTGTTCCAGGACGGAATAACTGTTTTTGTCTGTTACCCATTTTCTATAGTTAAAATTAATGCAGAATGCACACATAATGAGATGGTATCTGTTTATGAGTCATAAGAAATCATTAATAATATTTTAGAGGGAGTAGATGTTTATACCGGTTAAGTCAAGCAATATGTTAATGGAGTCTGGCAGGCAGTAAGACAGGCAGACACTGAATTCCAACTCCAGAGTGTGGATTTTCAGAGCAGCTGGCTTTTGTTTTTGAGATAACGTTTTCTTTTTTCCACATTTGAAGATTTCAGAGTATAATGTTAGAAGCCTAAGAGCCCTTTCTCTTGTAGCCGTACAAATGTTCACTGCTTGTGGTCTGTGGCTTAATTTCTGACTGGTGAGTCTCCCAGGTCATTGGTAGGGGCAGTGCCACCTCATTCTCCCAAATGTGCCCATCTGCAGAGGTTAATCATTCCTGACCCATTCAGGCCCAGTGCCACCTCTAATTATAGCCCTTCCCCATGACGAAGATAAAAAAAAGTCACATTTTGACTTTGGAGGAGACTGGGCTTCAGAAATTACGCAGAAAACAACACACGACTGTCAAAAATCCAATTTTAGATAACTAAACTTAAATACTTTCAATTTCCACTTCAGCAGTTAAAAATAATTCAATTTAACTTCATGCAGCTATGTCCCACTGCTTTATTTTTCTGAAATACAGTTGTACAGCGTCAGTAATGTCGATTTTCTATTTTCTGCCTGTCTTGGCACGGATCTAGTAGTTAGCATACATTTCCAAAGTTCTGCTGCTGTTAGGCCCATTGAACATTTTGTCGGAGCTTGTCTGTGCATTAGCCGACTCACTGTATCCTATATTCTTGTGTGTTAACTCAAAGGTGGGATGAGGCTTGGCAGAGTAGACAAAGAGAGTGTTCTGTTTTCTTTCACAAGCAAACACTTAACATCAGAGCAATGAATACAAATAACACCAGAGAGAGGGAGAGCCTCTTCTTTAATTAGCTAGCTTTGATCATAGCGATCCTCCTCTGTGCCGCGGTCCTTCCAACCTGAAGAGATCAATCATCGCAGAAACAGGCCACCGGCAGCCAAGCAGCATTTTCCTAAAAGCATTTCTCTCTGAACACCAGGAGACAAAGGATCGTCAACAGCCACAGGACAAAGTTTGTCTTTAAATGAAAAGACAAAGTCAGATTAGATGCATGAAATGTCAGCACATAAACAAAATGCCAACTGTACAGCGTTAGAGAGGAAAAAGCCTGTTTTATGTGTTACTTGTGATTACAAGAGTGAGCTAAGATGAATCCTAGAAGCTCTCAGGAGGAATATAACAATTTAAAAGGATAATGCAAAATTTTTCGATTGGATTTATGAACACACCTGATTTTTCTCTGTCGAGTGCTGCATCTCTACATGGAGAGGGGGCTAGAAGTACTGTATACCAATTAATTTATACGAACATAAGTGGCACCATTTTTCATCTCCTTTGAAGATGAACTGCAGTTAATTTTTTGTCATTCAGAACAGGGGCGCATCTTCAGAGCAGCTGGAGAGGACGTAAAGTATGCTGCCCCCTCAACAAGAATGTGGACAGGGACGTAGGATGTGACGCTAATTGAGAGCGATCATGAGAGGTGCTTCATTGGCTTTAACACGCATTCCGCACTTTTTCTGCAGCGCATGATGTCAGGATGTTGGAAAACATAATGATTTCATAAACATGATAACATAACTGGTTGCACTTTATGGTGAGGGTCAGAGGTGGCAAAAGCACACACATCCTTTATTCAAGTGTTTTTGTCTTGTTTTATCTTGTCTGTCTCATATTTTTTTTACATCACTTTCATCACTGTCTGTCCGTGGTGTGTGATGTCCACTTATGGATACACCAATGAATTGCCTTTTCTCTGTGTTATCATCCTATATTTTAGACTAAATAACTATACCGTAATTCCCCTCAGAAGCCTTGAAACTAAAGTAACAAGCCTGTTTTGAAAATGTAGTGGTTATGAAGTGCTGATATTTGTGTTAAACTGTAGTGAGTAAAAGTAAAAAGTTGTTAAACTTTGTTAATGCCCACCTCTGGTAAGGGTACAACAATCATCATGGATTTATACGTGACTTCATGCATGAAAAACGATGAATTCACTCGTGTAGTACTTCATAAATTTCAGAAATCATGATTATGTTCATGTCTTCTTCATAGGTAAATCTACAGTTAAAGGGACAGGGAATAAAACTGACCAGTCACAGCAGTGCTCATGCATTCTTCATGCATACTTCATCATATATGTGGACCTTCAGATAAAATGAGCCCTTCTGTATGTTTAGGCATTACGTATTTTTGTAAAAAAAATGCAAATTAGGTAAGAATTTTGGACTCCATTTCAGTTATCAGTTTGGAAAAGAAAATTTGTATGCATAAGCAGCAAATGGTTAATACACATGATTTCACAATTATGGCACCAATAATCATATGTTTATCAGTGTTAAAGATGGAGAAGAGACCACAAACATGATAACGCAATGAAAAAGTGTTGCTTAGTTAATTTTGATTACACCATGGTCTGGGTGAATACTCAATTCCGATTGGCTGCAGGGTGTCCATTAAGATCGGAAAATGAATACTTGGTAGTTCTCCAGTGAAAAATGTACGACATAATGATTAAACATAATGTCAACTTATTACTGTTTGTAAATTTTATGCAATATTACTGACTGTGAATCTTGCTAGCTGTGAGCTTTTTGGCGTTCATACCTACTGGAGGAGTGAACACCCAGTGGGTTGTTAATGATTGTTCAAGGGATTAGTCAAACCCTCCGGCGTTACCAGGGAAACTCAGTTATGGCTTGAGAAGAACTTTAGATTTGATTGCACAATGCGTGAAAATATACATTAATGCTCTTACTTTTTTTTCTTTGGCCAGTGACCATTGTATCAGCAGGATAATGCCCTTTGAGTTGTCGATAATCAGGAATTAATGGATGACATAGAGGCCAGAACCTTCCGATGCACAAAAGACGTCCACGTCATCCATTAGTTCCTGATAATGGACACCTTGTTGGACATTAGTCCTTACTCACAACAGTTGGAATTAAACAGAATACATGTCCACTGCTGTGACTGGTAACTTTTTTGTCCTGTCCCTTTAACTGCAGACGTACTGTGAAGAAGACATGAACCTCATTTATAACTCAGAAATTATAATGATTGAAATACTGTAGCTGTTGCATTAATTAATTGCGTTGCATTAATTGTTCATTCCTGATAGTTCATGTAGTACTACATTAATGAATTCACGCTCTTTCATGCATGAGGTCCTGTATGAATTCACGTCACTATCAAAAGATATATATTATGCTGAATGTGCCAGTTCTCTCAGTTTGGGCTCATCTGTGTCCTCAGATTTGAAAGGTTTCACCGCTTCACTGGATGATTTTTGTAGACAGGATGGTTGGCCTTCATATTCATTGTACCACTGTGCTGTGATTAGTTCAAGGAGATCAGCGTTGTGTTAAAAACCACTTCCACCACTGCTGTTAAATGAAGACTGCCTACCCTTTTGATGGCTAAAGTGTACTTGAGGAGAATAAATTGTTATTTTATCCTCTAACTATTTCTGCAATAATGGTAAGATGCAGCAATTGCACGTAATATTGAGCGGTAGGTATTACTCAAACTATATTTTCTGATTTATGCTTATATTTACTGCAGGTAAGTTACCGTGCCAGACAGAGCATGACTCATCAAGCCATAATCAAGATGATTGCTGTCTGGGTGCTGGCCTTTGTCCTGTATGGCCCAGCTATCATATTCTGGGAGCTGGCGGTGGGCAGAAGCCGCGTGCCAAAGGATGAGTGCTTTGCGGAGTTCTATTACTCTTGGTACTTCCTGCTGAGTGCCTCCATGCTGGAGTTTTTCTCTCCTTTCATCTCGGTGGCTTTCTTCAACCTCAGCATTTACCTCAGCATACGCAGGAGGAGGCGCCACAGCAGGGAGGTCCAGCTCCACCTTAAACAAAGCGAACCTGCCTCTGCCCAGGGGGATGCTGTCCCCCTGTCCCACAACTGGGGGTTTGGGATGAAACTGGCTGTAAGAGGCTCCATCCACTCCCAGACCTCCTCTCCCAGTTTGGGTAAACTAGATCCCTCAACCAGCAGGGCTGCCCAGCCTAGCCGTCTGTCCAGGGATAAGAAAATTGCTAAGTCCCTGGCCATCATAGTGTGTGTGTTTGCCATCTGCTGGGCACCGTACACCCTACTGATGATCATCCGTGCTGCCTGCAGAGGGCGGTGCATCCAGCATCACTGGTACGAGGTCACCTTCTGGCTCCTGTGGCTCAACTCAGCTATTAACCCATTCCTGTACCCACTTTGCCACAGTAGCTTCCGCAGGGCCTTTAGCAAGATCCTTTGCCCGAGGCGGCATACTACTCCCCCATCATCTGTGCTTCGTGCTGGCCAGTGACGAGCGGATGCCCATGGATGGATGGGGATGAACAATGTGCCAAAACTATGGATGGAAGTATTCATATCTCACCCATAAATCCCACAGTTTCAGCAGATGAAGATAAACTGTGCACCACAATTTGTTATATAGACCATAACCAACAGTTTTCAATTGTGCTTTTCAGTGTTTGGATGTATAAGGTTGGAACTGTGCAGTATAATGTCATTTACTGTCAATCAGTTCACTGTGCTCATGGCTAAAGTGTGTGTTAAGCATTCATGATAGGCAGGGAAATAAGTGCCCTGTCTAAAAAATTTGAATATACCACAAAAGTATTCTGGTAATTAATAGACTTTTTAGAAACACTTTCTATGATGCCCATATTTATAATGCATTATAAATGTACTTAAATTGCATTGTAATCTACTTACATCATCTCAGCACTCAAACATCTCTTCAACCAATTTACTACATTTATTTTTAAATGTTGTCTATTTTATGAGTAGCAAAGAGGGAGCTTAAAATCTTGCTATACAACCCTGTTGTATAATGATACATCAATTGAGCTTCTATCTTGTATAATTATATTAATAAGCACTCGTTAATATTCATTTTATAACAGTAATATAAAGCATTTTATCATAATATTCCAAAACTGCTGGTCACATTGACATTTTTTGCAAGGATCAAGTGTATTATAATACAATAACCCCAATCCTTAAAGCTGCTATATTCAATTAATTACATTACTATATGTTATATTTTAACACTGCCTTTTTCTTCATTGAAAAGCATCAGATACATTCGGGAATTTCATCACTTTACTTAAATCAGACAAAATCCACTTAGAATAACTTATAATCACATTATAATGCATTATAACAGTAATAATAAAATGACTATACAATACACTATCATCCTCGCAAAAAAAAGGTCAGCAAGCAACCAACAAATATGAGGTATTTTGATACTTGACCTTATAAATCATTATAAAATGCTTTATAGTGTGCTGTGGATATTTAGGAGTACTTATAATTAGAATTATACACTGCTATGAGAAGATTATAACACATTATAAGTTGTTTCATACTACATTATAGATATGGGTGTCATAGAAAATGTTGCCAAGTTTACCAATGATGTGCTGATTGTTGACTGGGAGAAAACAACAGAAAAGAGCGAAATAAATAAAATACAGACAATGTGTGATGAGACCTGCCAGCTGTGGCTCATGTACTGTATGCATCTTTAGAAATTAGGTCAAGAAAAGCATTTTCTTAGACCAACTGCCACATTCTCTGGCACATCCATATGTGACAGACACGCTGTATAAAATGAAACATAACTAGATTTTATATTTGTCTTGAGTGAGTGCCATACAAGCTAGAAGACAGTTCATCAGTCATGTTGCCTTGTTCTTTATGTTACGCAGCTTGTATCCTGAATTTCTACACATTATACTGAGGATTTATTCATAAAAAGATAAGTGTTGTTGTCCTCACCGTGACATCCCTGCTTCAGCAGATGTTATTGTAAAAACAGATCATCATCACCCTCTGCTGTTTGAGAGTTAAGTTAAGTACTGTTAATATTGCAGAAGCACAGTGATGAAAACACAAAGTGCCATTAAGTATATATGTATGTATGTAAAATGAACTGTGTTATCAAAGCCTAACGTTTTATTTTCTCTCTTTTTTGGGCACATTGTTGCACAAAAGATAAGTAATAGATTGCATTCTCCACACAGTAATCATCCTATGTTAAAAAATAAACATATCCTTTATTGAATTGTTGAAAAACATCAGAAACAAAAGTAAAAATTCATCTTTATTTTTGACTATTAATACAGTTTTGGTGATTGTCAGCTCTATAAAAACTCCACAGCAGTACCATCACTGGTCTTATTATCATTATCATCATTATTATTATTGTTGTTATTTTAAAATTGTTTTACATAAAGTATTTGGCTTCATGTAAGAGAGAGAAATAATGTGTTTACAAACAATGCCAAAATACCATTTAACTGTGATCAGTGTATGTATACTTATGTGCCACTAGATGTCACCATTAACCTTTACAGCTTCCAGTGTTTGCAGTGCTGCTCTGGCGTTAAGCTTCGATTTATCACAGAGTGAAGTCTTTTTTTACTTTATCGTTAGACTTCTCAGTTTAAAACATGCTATGTTTTTGCACCAAGGCCCTAAAATGTAATAGAGGAATTTAACCGAAAAATCACAGGTCTAAAAAACCGTATGGTGCTCCCTCACTGAGTCCTTTCACTGTCACATTGTGTCACTTGTGATCAAAAAACTTGAACAGTCACAGTATGTCCTATACTTTTAGTTCCTAATTGCTGTTACGATATATATTTCTTGCTAACTGTTTGTGTAACTTAGATGTTAGATTAGTAGTTTGGATGTAGTCCTCTTGGCTCAGAGGAAAGTTATGATATCATTACTCAAAATACATAATCAATTTTGTGCTTATTTTATGTGAATGACATAAAGTATTTTCAAAAATAAACATTTCTGTCATTGGCTGAGGATCTTTATGCACAATATAAAATAAACTGATTAAAAATGGAATAAGCGATTCTGGAGAAAAATTGTTGATTGCTGAGTCTCATTCCCAGGTAGTCAAATACTGTCGCTTTGGGTTGGATTGATTGTTCATTCTCATATTTGTGTTGAGTTGCTTGGTCCGGGCCAACCCAACCCAAAGTGTCAGTATTTGACGACGTGGGTATGACACTCAACAACCAGCTGTTTTTCTCCAGAGTTGCTTACTCCACCTTTAAGCTACATGATGCATTTTAAACAACATTTGTAGTTGCTGTCTACCTGATGGCGAATTGGGTCAGTGGCTTTTGTTTGATGCACAGATGAAATGCTGAGAGTGGAATATCCATTTTTGTATTGTTCCCCAGTCTAGGTAGGTTTGATTTGATAGATTAAACAAGTTCTTTCCAGATGTGGACTTATTAGACCTGTAATTACGCCGTCATGTTAGATAGTGGGGTTGCGTTTGCAGGTGCCTGGGTCCCACAGGGGACTTACATTGCTCAAATTGTTGCTGTTGCCCGTGTGCACATCTGGGCCCCTGGTCAGGTGCTGGGAATAAGGGCACAGCTGCAGGGGAACAGGCCTGTGCTCCCCCTCCTCGCTCCCTCTCCGCCCATGGCGTGGTGGGGGAGACAGAGGCACACTTCTGACCAGAGGGATGCAGGCACATTTCCCTGGGGGTGACAGAACTGCATTTATCAGCAGAATGGCAAGGCTGGGTTTACTCCCTGTGTATCTAAATGCGACAGCAAGAGCCGCATCACTGCGAGGAGCGCCTGCACTGTGTGCAGTTATATTGGGAGGACTACTGCTATTGATTTTGTTGATAGATTGAAATGTCATGGCATGTGTGCCAAACAGACTGGGTCTGTGTTAGGGATCATGCCAGTTTAAATTGGCCTAAGAGTGGTAGTGCCATGAAAAATACAGATGAGAGATTTCAATTATGTGCGTATGCAAAGGTGTGTGTATCCTGTTCATTGTGTATAAGTGAATGTGTTTATGGGAGGTTTGGATGTCTGTGACCCCGAGCAATGTATCTAAAAGCTGTGACCCCAAATGGAGTGCACCTGTGCCCCTAAAGTTTATAGAGTCCCATTAGCAGAGACCCAGTCAGTGATCAGAGGGGGGAGAGTGCCTATATAACCTCCCCATGAGAATCTCTAAATAGTCAAACTCTTAGAGTTTCCCTTTAGCATTTTGTCAGGATGACTTAATGTTGAAATCTTGTTTTCAAACTGGTTAACACCTCTGTTTTGCACAATAGTAGATAAATGAAAGGGGACAGATGTATACATGTATGAATGAAGCCACTGCAATGTTTGGCAGAAAGAAACAGAAGACACGGCATTAAGTTCATCTGTTTATTTGACTGGGACAATGCATGTAGGTATAGTTACATTTAATCAAAATGGCACAATGTATATAGGACTTCTAGCTATGGCTAATTTGAAGTCCTTGCCCCTGGTTAGGTTTTTAATTTATAAAACACAGGATACAACACTCTTATTCAGACATAGAGACAAACAAAAATGCATACATAGACAGACAACCACTAAGAAAATTAATTGAGACATCAGTGATGAAAAAAATGACAATTAATGTAACATTTCTTCAGTAAAATGTCTAAAAATGCTATATATGATGTATATTTTGTTGAGTTGTGTACTTACATTACACTAAATGTTTCAAACAATGTTCAAATACAGAGAAATAAGTAATCTATTCAAGGTAATGGTGCGTTTCCTGCTAGCTGTTGCTAGCTAGTTGCTATAATTTCTGGGAAGACAACAGAATACATTGAATATATTAGAGAGTCAGAAAGTAAGTCAGCAAACATGACTAAATGTAGTGTGAATCAAACTTTAATCCTGCCTCGTCTGAGTCATGTCAGATAGATTTTCATCAGCAATGTTGATTGGTTAAAAATGAAGATAACACCTGCATGATCCCACGCTGCTTCACAATGTCGTTAAACTATGTCGTTTGCTAGTTTTAATTTACATATGTACATTTAAGACCAAAACAAAAGTAGTATGTATGCTATGTAAACCCACGTCACCCTCTGTGTTCAGTTAACCTTTAATTAAAAAGGAGCACTGACCGAATAATACAGCCTTCTCTTAAAACAAGCAAACAAAAAACCCATTTACAGTTGTAATACACAACACTGATAAAATGCTGAATACTTATGCTACATGTGAGCTAGTCTGCTAAATCACTGCGTGGCAGCTATCTTGATAGTAAACTAGTTAGCTTTGTCTCATTGAAATGATGAATAAAATATAATAAATATTGGGCAATTATCTGTATTATTATCCCAGCTGAAAGTGAAAGTGAAAGTGCAGAGGATGAGGCTAATGCAGCTCACATTAGTCATGCTACAACTGCTGCTGACTTAACAGCTATGGCTCAGCACAAACGAAAGACGACCTAAAATTATTCAATGTGATATATGTGGGGGTTCATTTTCTCTCTGTCAGGTTCAAGGCCTGAAAAATGTTGAAGACCTCTGCTTTTGAACAGTCCTATTATATTGCATTTCTGCCATATTCTGCCAGTAGCTAGACCCCCCTCGTAAATTTTACACTCCATACGTTTAAAGTTAAGCTGGAATATAAAAGTGTACCAACATGCAAGACCAAACCACTTTAGTCTGCAGATAGAGGTCAAAACTGTGACCTCTTTTGAAGTTGTAGCAACACTTAGTGTACATTTTCCCCCTCGCACGTAGGCTGTTCACTTTCTCAGTTAACTAAATGTAAACCACAGTTAATATTTCACGAGGGACATACTCAAAAAGAAAAACAGACTATTTCTGCTTGATTTTTGCCTTTTCCGCTCTTCCGTTTTTCCCTCTGCCTTTTTCCTGCAGTGTACTTCCTGACTAGAGATTAAATAATTCCATTGGAATCCTCTTAGGATGGGTTCCCAGCACTTGGCAATTAAACAATTACATTTAATCAGCATGGGGCGACGCTTCAAGTCACCCTCATTTCAGACGTTGATTAAAAGCAATTCTGCAGTGGTTATTGCTGTCGACTTTCGAAACTGTGGTTCACTTAGGTTTACTGCATCTGTGGGGTCAGGTTGGATAGCAATATGGCAGGTTCAGTGGTGGTCGAGAGCTATATCCGCCTGTGGTGGGTAAAACAGTAATGACAGAACTCATGGCAGACCTTATACTGTCCCTCAAGTCAGAGCTAGTTAGATTACTTGGAGACATTTTGACCCTACAGCAAAGAAGACTCAATGAACAATGGAGGGGAGTGGGACGTTAAGTTATGCATGTGGGAGTCGAGATCCTATGTGAGTGTATGAGTGCTCATTTCTTACATTACATATGTATACTGGACTGCATCTGTACACAACTATTTCTTTTTGCATCTACAACACAATACAAAACTTCATGAGGAGTGAAAAGTCAAGACCTGCCCTACTCTGATTCTGACATTCTCACCCTAACTATTGTAAACCTATATTCTGCATATAACAATTCAAAACAGCATATACAATATTTTTATAGTATTTCTGTTAGTATTCTTGCTTCTGTTTGAACATGCATAATATATTTGGTAAAGGATACACAATTACCTAAATGCTAAATGCAGCACTTTTGGTTTTGCTCCCATTTTTCATGAGTTGAAATAAAAAAAAATCTGTGCACACAAAAGGTTTATTTCTCTCAAATCTGTTCACAAATTTGTTAAAATATGTGTTCATGAGTATTTCTCCTTTGCCAGGATAATCCTTCCACCTGACAGATGTGGAACGTGGAGATGCTTCTTGAACAGTGTGATTATCGCACTGGTCATAACAAAGGTCACTCTAAAATGTGCAGTTTTATCTTGAAAAAAGACATTTATTAGTTGCTGAACTATGGCTATGACTCTGCCATTGATTGGCTTGCCCTGATCACTCACTCACAATCACTCATCATGCCAGTGTTGAGCAAGTCACTGGTTATTTCTCTCTTTCTCAAAAAAATGGAATTATTTTACCAATTACAGCATTATGAGTGTAATTAGTTACTAGGGAAAGTAATGTTTGCATCACTTTGTCTGCTATGTCTGCTTTAATTCTCTTAATAATGCACACACGGCTATATTATTTCAATGTAATACAGTATTTAAGTGTAACTATTTTAGTGTATTAATATTGTTTAGTGACGATTTTTATCTATCATTGCACCCATTATCACTAATAGGGGTTATTATTACTCCCGACCAACAGAGGGTAGCAACAACTAGTGTCTGTTATTTCCTGTGGTTTAGACTATAAGATTTAGCAGAGAGATCCACAACAAGCTTGCTACAGTGATCAATGATGAACAGTTTATATTATACTATAGCACACATTACCACGTCTCACTCCACCTCAAGATCAAATGACGTATATCATAGATTGGGGAATAGGCTGCTCCATCTGCTGTCTTCTGCAGTTACAGGTAAGACAAAAGTAACAAGTAACCAGTGCATTCAAATTTCAGTGACTCTAATTGTGTTATTAATTAGAGAAAAGTTACTAGTTACATGTATACTTACTGCCAAGTGCAGTGGAATTCCAATGTCTATGCCTTAACCCATCCAACTCATCCAATGAAGATAACGAGCACTAATCGATCAGAGGTGGACGGGTCATGACTTTGCCCTCCTGGGAAAAATCGTCAGTTTACGAGCTAGCTGTAGTTCACTGCCTAATGAATGTATTTTTTCCAAATAAAACTGCAAATTTTAGAGTGTTCTTGTGTCTCATGAACACAGATTTGACAAGTGTGAATAAAATTTAAGAGACATAAACCTCTTGTGTGCGAAGGAAAAATATATTTTTTTACTTTGTTTCATGAAAAATGGGAGCAAAAGCAAAAGTGCTGCATTAATACTTTTGTTGAGTGTACATCGAAGTGCATTTGGCTTGAATCAAATACACCTTGACATATACAGTTTCATCATGCCATGCAATAACATTTCCCTCTGTGATGGCAAACAAGCTGAGAGAGGGCACACGGGGAGGAGGGCTTTTGTGTGAGCCGTATTTGACATTACACTCGAGTGAAAGAGTGTGAAAGAGTGCTACGTGGCAAAGCACCGGAGCGGACTTTAGTCTTCGCTGTGCAACACAGATGAGTTGCGATGGATACCCGGCCCCCTCTTGTGAAACCCAGGTGCCCCTGTTTCATAAGGCACCCCACTGGCTCCCCAGCCCTCTTAATTAGCGGCTTCCGTCAGCTGGCACCCAGGCCTTCGAGCACCAGTCGTCACTGGCCTCTGCTGCTGCTGAAGGAATCCAGTTCACTCCAGATCTTCAGCTTCTCTAACAGATGGATACATGGGCGGGTCAAGAGGCATCAAGGTTTTTCTAAATCTGCACTGAAATAAGAGACTTGCTGGACCAGCTTTAAAGAAATACTTCAAATATTTTTTTTTTCAAATCAAATTAACAAGTTAGATGAACACAATTGCTTTAAGTTAGATGCACTGAGTCTGATTGCTTTCAAATCAAAAATTTGCATTCATGCAACTAAAATTTAAGGCAAGAAAAGTTACCAATTTTTCAATTATTTGCTTTAAAACCTTAAAACATTGCTCATTTACAACCTAACAGTATGATTTCAGGAAATGTAGTTTTTGATTGTAACTTTAGTTTTTTATTTTAGATAATTATAAGTTAAATATAATCAATATAATCAGTAACATTAGCCTGACTGAAAGACATAATATGCAACATTTTCCTAAAAAGACGATGTAAAGCCTCATAGGAATATATTCCTTTTCTGTCACCTCTCATGACCCATTATCTAGACTGTAAGTCTGTCTGTGGTGGTGACTGTGTCTGCAGAGACCCTGTCGTCTGCCCGTATTTCTATATTTCTTTCATTATTTTGCAGTCTTCAGGACATTTCGCTGACCCAGAATGTTGGTATTCCATGTCCTGGGACATTCTGGTGAATTTATGAAGGGCTTGGACAGATCCTACTGATCTGACCTTTAATGTCGAATTAATGATAGCTAGTAGTTTGGATCAGTGACTTTATAACTTTAACAACACAATTTAACCATTTCAGGTGGACCATTTTATATCATATACATACATATACATTATATTTATCACCAAAATGTAATTTTCTTGTATTAGACTTAACTTCTTTCCAAGTCACCAACAGAAAAAGGACAGTAAAAACAAAGAAGTCAAATTTTCAGCAGCTTACAGCAATAGATTTCTGAGTTTTGAAACAAACTCAAAAGTTTCTTCTTTTGAAAAAGTTTTAAAGTTTATTGAGTAAACTAACTGGAATATAAGTGAATAATTGTTAATAGATGCATATTTTCATTTAAAACCATTTAATTTTCAGGCACCTAAATAATGATTAATTATATATATATATATATATATATATATATATATGTATATTATTTTACTTTATTTTCATTGCATTTTTCCCTTTCTTTGGTTATTTGTTATTTTCCTTAGACAGTGTCCATGTTTTGTACTTTCTACTTTTGTGGGATAAAAACTGAAAATCAGCAAAATATATGAAAAACTCATAAATCTATTATAGTAAGTTGCCTTTTCTCCCCTTCTTTACAGTGTGGCAGCTCAACTGCAGGGGAAAAAATCTGGAAAAACTGCGGACGTCATTTTGTCAGATGCACAATACTGATAGAAATCTAACTGACGTGCTTTTAGTGGAATAAGCAGAGAACAGGGCGTAATTTCAAATTGTTAAAAAGTATTATACATCAGACAGCTGAATTAGAATCACTCAAAAGATTATATCAACAACCACTGAAAATGTACTTTTTACAGTGTACAAATCATCTGTGTTTCCGAATCAAGAAGGAGGACAAAATGCTGTTGACTTCTATCGTCAGTGTGTTTAATAAAGATGGGCACCTGCAGAGAATGAGCCATGAGTTTTAGTCTCTGCTGCAGATATACTGTAACAAGACACTGATGATTTTTATATGATGAAGTCAAATATAGATAAAAGGTTTCACCAGGACGGGAATGTTGCCTTTTTCCTGGTGCAGTATCATAGCAGTGCTGTAACAATAGTCTCTTCTAATGACATTCCCCTAGTAACTTCTTGCCTCTACGAATCTCAGGGGGGAAGCGCTACAAAAAGTGATAATTACATGAAATATACATAGAGAATAAAAGGAGCATGTTTACATAACCAGGCCCATAAATATCTGACGGAGAAGACATTGTTCTCCGACTCCTTTTAAGCTGATCTCCCAGGGATGCCATTTTAATGACATGATGGTTTAAAGAGATGCTGCTCCATCTCGTTCCATATTTAATTAACTTTTGCTTTTCTGACGCAGAGGAAAAAACAGAATAAAGAACGTGTGATAGAGACAAACACACACGATAGCGGGGAGACAATAACAAATAGCTGGGAGAACAGAGAGGGAGGCAGGGGGAACATGAGCGGAGACCTTGTCATGCTTTTGTGAGCTGTTTACAATACAAGAGATGCAAAGGGGAGAGGAGGGGTGGTGGAAGAAGAAGAGCTCTTAAAATGTGTAAAAAAAATAAAATAAAAAAATAAAAAAGGAGAGGGATCGAATTAAGAGAAAGGAAAAGAGGAAGTAAGCGGGGGAACACAGGGAGAATAAGGACCTTGTTCTCCCATGGGGCTCCATTATGGAGCATTTTTTTTTAGTTCATCACCAATAAGAGAAAAATAAATGTGAAACTGACAGAATGCGTTTAAATGACATCCCAGAAAATAAATAGGATAAACATTACCAAAAATAAACTAAAAAAGAAAGCCCCCTTTGTATTCTACTTTGGCCTCCTTTTCAGGCACGTGCAGACAGACCCCAGGTGGTGCTCAAGCACCTGCCCTTTTGGCCTCTGACTACTAAGTGCCTGGTTTGCCTGACATTTATTTCATATTTTAGTTTTGAAATTTGGTGCGTGGCATCAATCCTAAATTTAAAGTGAGCTGCAATGACCACAACTGCATTTGAGGTCTAATTCCGCAAGTCATTTTCTGTCAGTTGACCAATTTGTTAATCAACTAATCATTTCAGCCACTCTTGTGTACTGCTGGGTAGCTTGGTTCAGTGGTTCGCAAACTTTTTCCTGTCAAGGACTCCTAAACTTACACAAATGAGATTACGGAAACCATCAGGATTTTGTGTGAAGGCTCAATCTGATAAGATTTTTGCTTTTAGATATTTTATTATGGAAAATGAATGAAACCCATGAGCAAAACATGTACATGTATTACTTATGTATAGAAAGCAAGAATGCCTGTACTTGTAATTCTTTTTTTAATGCTGTTATCACTAAATCACAAGTTAATTATTTTATCTTGAGATAACAAATCTAGTTCTCTTGTGATATCAGGTTAACTATTTCGTTATCTCGAGGTTAAAAAAGTCTTGTTTTCTCATGATAACAAGTTAATTATCTCCTTATCCTGAGATATCTATTTAGTTATCTCAAGATAACAAGCTTATTTTTTTGTTATCTCCAGAATAAAAGCTTGGTTATCTCAAGGTAACTAAATAATCATCCGTACTGATGGATGGAATTACAGTGAAGATAAATGATTCCTCTTCTTGAAGGGGACCTCTTGGAGCCCCCTTAAGGACCCCAGGGCGTCCCCAGACCTCATTTTAAGAATCACTGACTTAGTTTATATCAAAATGTGCCATCTATATTTGTGTCAAAATCTAAAGCTTTCAGATAAATGTTGTGAAGTAAAAAGTACAATATTTACCTCAAAACTGTACAGTACTTGAGTTAATGTACTTAGTTGCATTGCACCACTAGAAATAAATAAATATCTAAGTAAACAATGTGTCACTGTAATTTTTGAGCGCCTGCCCCTCAAAATATCTGTGCATGTCTCTGCTTCTTCCCCACATTTCTTGCAATGCACATCACACTTGATCTGCCACGTGTTCATTAAACAAACACGTGGCAGATGTCAGTGAGCAAACATTATTTCACATCAGCGTTAATATGTACATATACAGCTTTCTGCTCATTATGAAACACGGCTAAATGCACTAAATCGTGCAGAAATCTGTGTTGACTTTTCTGCATATTTGGTCACGCACTCCCATAGCGCTGAGACATTTGAACTGGTTTCAGCAGCTGCAATGAACTCAAATCATTTAACCAATGAATTCATGTTCTGGCGCTTAGATACAAGGGACGCAGCCCAGAATTCGCCCTTGCTTCTTCTCAGGCATCGTGTTTTCCATTTTTACTGTCAGCTGTATATGGTGGTGTACGCTGCATTATTGATACTTTCTTTCTCTCTACTCTCCTCTTGTTAGACTCTTCCCTTGTCCTCATATCATCACACTGGCCACTGTGGAGCCGGGAGAGTTGCTGTGAATTTGACCCCACCTGGTCTATATTTTATTGCTTGGTGTTTAATACATTTTTGAAAATCCTCCCCCATCCCATCCACGAAAAAAAAAGAAAAAAGTAGTGCCTTGTCTATTTCAAGTGTTTGTCTTGGTGAGGCAGAGGGAGATGACTGGAGGGGGATACTCACCTTCAGCTCTCCCAGTTCAGGAGACAGGGGGGATCATTAGGAGGGGCTGCAGAGGAGGGAAGAGTGTGAATGTGTCTGTTTGTCTATATGTGTTAGCTTGGTGATAGACTGGCGACTTGTCTAGGGTGTGCCCTGCTTCCTGCCCTAATGTGTGTGTGCTGGGATAGGCTCAAGTCCCTCGTGACCCTGAACAGGGTAAGCGGTTTAGAAAATGGACGGAGAGCTGAAAGATGCATCTTCCCTCATAAATCAACTGTGAATGAATGTTTTATTTTAATGAAGGAATATGTAATATATTTAGTGTAGTAATTCAGAAAATGACCACGATAAGACAGCAGAAATAAAGGAACAGATAAGTTTATAACGGTTAAATTGAGCAACATGTTAATAGAGTCTGGCAGGCAGTAAGGCAGACAGTCACTAAACTCAAACTCCAGAGTGTGTATTTTTGGAGCCGTGGACTTTTGTTTTCAGGATGCCAGACTCAGCTTTACCTTACTGATGGTTATAAACGGCTTATCAACTTCGCGTACGACTCATCATTGCTTGTCATTGTCAGATTACAATGTTGGCTTTTTCAGAGCTCCTGCAGCGTTACTGCAATCTGCCTGAGCTTCCTCGAGTCTGAGGAGGAGGAGGCAAGATTAAACCATTCGCTTCAACCACAGATTGTATATTAAACAGGATTTCAACCTATTTGGTAGATCGTTTATGACTGCAATTTTTTATTTGGACTGCATTAGGCATTTGTGGATGTTTAATTGTTGCGTTTTTGCTCCTTCGAATTACATTTATTTACATTTTCTAGTTTTGTACTTGTGTAGTTTCAAGTCTAGCATAAGGGTGACTATCCTCTGAAAGTGATATTCACACCTCCAGGCACCTTTTCTAATTATTACCTAAGAACTGTTTTTGCCATCCACACTGTAAAAAGAAGGTATTTGTTTTAACTTAAGGAAAGGAAGTGTTCAGGTTACCTTAAAATGTTAAGCTGATTGAATATGAGGTTATTTTGTGATTATTCAAAACAAATTAACTTTTCTGGTCAAATAAATTTGATATTAAAGTTATAATATCGGACATTTTTGTATTAAAGTATATAAAACTGCTATATTTTTGTTGAGTTGTGTACTTACTAAGATTTTTAAATTTTTCAACATTTTAGTGAGGGAATATTACACAATATCAAGTTTGACTAGAAATTTATTTGTTTTGAATTATTCCAAAATTACCTAAAATGATCTTTTCAAATTCTTAAAAAAAAAAAAAAAAAAAAAATGAAGGCAGTTAAAACAATCATTTGACTTAAAGTTAAAACAGTGAAAAGGGGGGCCTTGCAGCAGTATTTACATGTTCTCTGTTTAATTCAGTTGTACTCTGAGCATTGTTGAAATCATTGTATAATGTGAATGCATAACTCAAAATAAAAACATCTGTCCAGCATTTTTTAAGCATTTTAATGCAGAAATGTTACAGTGCACACATTTGCAGAAAAATGTCTTTAAAGCAACTTTACTCTGAGGAGAACAATTTGAGATATAGCTTTCATAACTTTACTGTGATTCTCATAATTGCATTTTAAAGACATGGAAACAGGGTGTACACAAAATTACACAAAAGACAATAGCAAATGCCCCTGTGCTCGATCCATAAACACTGTGGCAGGACTGCACACTGAGGTTGAGGCGTCCATTTTGCTGACACAGTTCTGAAGTGAAAAGATGGCTCTCTGGATGTGGAGTGCCGGTGTGAGAGATTGGGTTACCCCAGACACTCCCAGTGGATCTCCCGGCCAAATGGATCTGGATCTCACGCTTGGGCGCACATATTGAATGCCATAAGAGGTCTCTGAGGTCTCCTTCAGTGGGAGGAATGCGCAGCCTAACAATGTGGAGTTTTCACCAAACTAAATTTTGCACCAAAGAAGAGTTATAGCAAGGACACTGGAACACAAGGGACGAGCGCTGAATGCATACTTACATTTGTGCAGGTTGTTCATGACAGACAAAGTGGCACATTTTCATCTTCCTGGATGGCAACATACTGCACAGGTTCACTAGGATCTCATAATTCTTTAATAAAGTCTTAACACAGGCTGCCTCTTGTCCTCTAGAGGACTATGGGTATTAGCCTGTCAAATGAAAAAACAAAATGCCATTTCACACACATCCTGGACAAGAACAATGGCATTTCAGCGACTCCCAAACATCTGGCCTGACTGCCCAGCTCCACTAAGGACTGGCCAGGCTCTTAGCAGCATTGAGTGCCACTTGCATTGAGGTTATGTTCAGGCGACGACACCGTGGAGGATCAGCCAGGCTAAGTTATCTCTGAACAAGCCATCCATTCTGCTGCTTTCTGATGGAAGAATACTTGGGGGCTGTGTAATTATATTGCTTTAAATGAACCCCTGAGAATGCCCCTGCCAAAGCGCCCACAAAGTCTCACACTTGGGCGAGTGTCAGAAACACAGTGCTTGTGTATGCACTCGTGTGTAGCTGCATGTGTGTGCGCGCGTGTGTGTTTTGCTGCTTAGGCTGGCGTTAAAAGGGAGGCCGCAGTGCTTCTGATACGCCTCACAAGTGAATTTAATTAAATCATAAATATGAGCTGGAGGCCGCCACCCAATTTAATGTAATGGATGATGTGGGCCAGTCCATCTCTGGCAAAGCAAAGTTCTGGACCCGTTCAAATGCCCTTGAAGCTTATTAAAAGTGCCTGGCACAGGGAGATGCTAGCAAAGTTGTTTAATGGATGCCCAGCTTGCATTCAGTATGACAGTTAATGTTGGGCCGTACCATCTCTGACTTGGATGAGGGGTTGTGTCTCTATTGTGGAGGGCTGTCACTGTACGAGGCCCCGTCCTCTCCTCATGTGATCCTCGTTATAGTGATGTAATAAAAGCTAATAGATGACAGACAACATGCACATTTGACTGAAATAAGAAAATTCAATAAGACAAGCTTCAGAGACTCGGGGCTGATTGTGATCATTATCTGTGACAAATGAGCTTCAATATTATGATCCACAGGGATCACATTTATATGATTGTATATATGTTCTGCACGTAACAGATCAAAACAGGAGTATTATTATATTTCTCTTAGTATTCTTATTTATGTTTGCGCATAACATATATCAACACCTTTGTTTTTGCCCCCATTTTTCTTGCAGTAAAAACTCTAAGACTTATTCTGTGCACACAAAAGGTTTATTCCTCCCCAGTTTTGGTAAAAAAAAAAATTAAAATCCAATAAGACAATCTCTATACATGAGATTAGAGCCCAACCAGTACTGCACTTTTGGGGTAAATGCCGATAATGAGGCCATTTATGCTTCCACATACTCGCTTCCTCAGACACATTCATTGCATTTTCAGTTCATCCACCAGGTGCCCCCAGACTTTTTGCTCCTCCTCTTGCCGCTCCCATCTGCCCTGCAATCTAGTTATTCCTGTTACCTGTGTTTCCCCGCCCATCGTCCCACCTGCACCTTGTTCCCTCATCAGCCACTCACCATACATACCAGTCAAGATCTTTTGTTCATTGTCAGTTTGTCCTGGTTGTTTTTGAGGTATCCCTGGGTTATCCATGTGCTCTGTTTTTGATCCTTGGATCATGTGTCTTGGATTTTGTACCAGTTACTATCTGCACACCCAGCAATAAACCTCAGTAATCATCCTCCTGCTCTCAGTGTCATCTGCACTTGGGTCCTATCCTGCTTTTCCTGTGAACGTGACATATATGTTGACACTGATAAAGACCAGAATAGCTGACCAATCTTGGGCCAGTAATATTGGCCAACAGTACATCGGTCTGGCTGTAATAGCGAAGCTGATTAAACATCTTTGTTATTGCACAGGTGAGCCTCGGACTGGTCACAATAAAAGCCACTCTAAAATGTGCAGTTTTATTTCTACCACTTTGTTTTTACACAGGAGGGCAAAATCATGACCCGCCCTACTCTACTTCTGATTGGCTTAACCTGATATTTTTACCCTAACCCTAACCAATCACACAGATCCAACATGGCGTCTTCTGGCCTATTTTTTTCTGTGTATCACAACATTAGAGGAGTTGTTACAAAGTTTATTTTGTTGGCCACTTTGTGACAATAAGTAAAACAGAACACAAGCTGTAAAGGCACACAATATGAACTACAGTAGCCATTGCGGAGATAAGGGAAAGTAGGCTGCCTGCTACAGCCGTAAACAACGTACTGCCAAACATTGCATTTGTGTACTGCAACTTAATTATTACTGTTGCTTAACAAACTGGGATACACGGAGACCTGTTTGGCCAGGTTACTCTCAAGGGTGTTCATCTTGAAATTAAAAGTCCCCAAACAAGTTACAAAAATGGTGCACAACCAAGCGACGTGACAACTTTCTTAGCATTGTTCAGAATTTTCTGGTATGTGTTGGGGACTCTACTGCAAGCATAAATCCCCCTCCTAACCAACCCAATCAACGAGTACCAGTCAGAATCAGAGACAGAGTAGGACAGGTCATGACTTTGCCCTCCTGGGAAAATAACTGTGCAGCTCTAAGTCAAATAGCCACAGTTCAGTGCCTAATAAATGTCTTTTCTCAAGATCAAACTGCACATTTCAGTGTCCTTTTATTGTGAGCAATCCAAGGCACACCTGTGCAATAATCACGCTGTTTAATTAGCATCTCTATATGCCACACCTGTCAGGTGGGTGGGAAGAGCTAACTAAGACAGATTTTAACAAATATGTGAACAGAGAAATGAACCTTTTGTGTGCAATGAAGTCTTAGATATTTTTTTCTTCAATTCATGAAAAATGGGAGCAAAAACAAAAGTGTTGAGTCCACATTTTTGTTCATTATATACACTATATAATGAAAGTCTGCTGTGTATTTCAAATGAGGCATCAGTTTACAGTCATTTGTTCCACACAGCATAACCTAGTTACAATACTATGGGCTGCAGCGCTGAGCCTTCTCAAAACAAAACTGAAAGCTTCAACAAATGTTATGCTGCTCGCGTGTCATCGTTGATGAATCATTTGCTGGGACAGACAGATGTTGTTGCATGGGTTTTGTCCCATTCGGCAAAGGCAGAAGAATCTTTTCTCCCGGTCTCCCGGAGCGCTGGAGGCTCCCTAAATAGACCTAGCGCAAGGGTGTGTAGAATGGGACCGCACAGGGTGATGGGTAATGGAGTCATTAATAACACAGACCTCCCTTAAGATGCTCAGATGTTTGTTAGCGAGAGCCACGAGGGAGCGGGGAAAATAGGATGCAATTTGATACAATGAAAAAAAGCAGTGTAAGCTTTTGATGATGATCGTGTTTATGCTGTCATAGGTCTTGTCTGATGGGTTAATTGCATTCACACACACACACACACACACACACACACACACACACACACACACACACACACACACACACACAGATAAACATGTTTCCAACTGTTTCATTAAGGAACCCCTTTTCTATAATCGAGTTAACTGATGGTAAGTCGGGACATATGTTATGGATATTAAACATATTATATTAATTGCTTAACAATAACAGTACAGAACAACTAATAAACTGTACAACCAAGGATTGTTGAAACCCTTGAAGAACTCTTTCATCAAGGGTTCTTTGTACCATAATATTACAGGGTTCTCGGTAGAACCACCTGGGTGGGTTCTAGATAAAACCCTTGGAATATAAAAGCATTCTCAAAAGAAACCCTTGAGTGGATTCTCTGGAAGGGTTCCAAGTGGAACCTTTATAAAAGTTTCTATCAGGAACCTATGGTGACTAGCCATCTCAATCCCCTTGAATCTTTGTCGAGTTTTCGATAGATAATGAAGGGACAATGAAGCCATTTCCTCATACAGTTTTTAATATTTCCATCACATGTGCAACACAAAAAAACGAGGTCTGCCAAATACAGAACTCCATATTTGTACAATACATTTTAATAACATCAGAGATAACTGTCCTTTTGCTGCAGGAGATGGTGATTTCCTGTAAACTGTGTACGAACAATTCTCAATCAAAATGTCAAAACATTAAAGTTTTATACAAAAGTGCATCTCAGGTTCAATGAATGCAAAACATTTACAGAACAGAATGGTTTAAAGTTTTGTATGATGCCACAGTGGCTTCCAGCTTGAGCAAAGAGCAATGGGACACTGCGAAGCAACAAGAGGAGTACTTTGGGCACTCTCCAGGAGAGCCAGGGACGTTTTAGAGTTTAGCAACTACGGTGTATCCCCGAGACAGACTGAAATTGTCTTCATGACCCCCAAATCCGAATGGATTAACTCCCCCACTGCGAAAAAATATGTAGAGATAACAAAACATAAAGAAAAAAAAAATTCCAGTAATCTCCAGGCTTCAACGAGCAGTAAACATTAACAACAGAAATGTACAGGTTGAGTCAGTGGGCTGGAGATTTCCCCATGCTCTGAGAGCCACATGGGAGCTTCACGCCTCTGTTCACGAGCCAACCAGAGGAACTAGCCTTTTCCAAATCTGTGTCACTGCGTTTGCATATATCAGCATCCTGTCCTGTTTTTCTGTTCTCTCTGTGTTGTTTTTTTCTTTTTTTTTTTCCTCACTCTTTTCTGAACTCCAGCGCAGGCAGTGCAGATTAGTCGCACCGCCGTTCTCAGCTGGTCCTCTGGCGGCCATGTTACGACGGACACACAGACAAGATCTCAGCCTATGCTGGTGAATCAACCTTTTTCTACCCCATAATGACCAGCCGTGTCAGGATACAGAGTGACATACTGCGCAGTAGGAGTGGCGCTGATGAAAAGAGTCCTCCTGACAACACTTGCCGGTTCCTACAGCTTCCTATGCTCTCAGTGGCACCCTGTTTCTCCTTTACACAACTGGTTGAGTCCCATCTGGTCTGATTGACAATGTCATTGATCTTTTTTCCCCCCCTTCCTCTTCTTCTTCTTTTTTTGGACAAACATTTTGAACTGTACATTGGCAAATACTGTATAAGATTGCAATATAGCTGTAGTTAAGCAACACATGAAGAATTCTATGTACAAACAAGTTGGCTTTTTCTTTATTTTTGAAATAATGGTTAGTAAAGACGGAGAGGGTTCTTTTATGTTCTTTCCCCCTCTTTCTTTTATTTTTCTTTGCTTTTGCTTTTCTTTTTTCTTGCTGTGGCATGGTTCCTTGTGGTGTAACTGAATCGAAAGTTCAGTGCAAGACAGTCAGTGGGAAACTGCACTGACGGTAATTGGCGGTCAGACATTATTCTCCGCGTCATGTGATCCTTGTTCTCGGCCACGGCGCTGATCTTTGCCATGTTAGCTGCTGTGCTGAGTCAACGTGTGGTTCTGCAAGGACACAAAAAGAAACAAGGGGAGACGTTATGATCACATACAACAAACACAGCTTTCATTTTGCTTGTGCTCAAAGGACACTAAGACATCATTCATCTCCCACACTGAGTACACTAATGCACAACCCTAACCCTAACACCTTTAATTTATCGTAAATGTTATGATTGACAAGCACCATCTTTTGATTATCTTGGCATTTGAACACTGTCATCATTAGGCTGTCATTATCCAGATGTGTGGATCAATGGCAGTTGGTTTGGGATTAAGCATAGTTAAGTCTTGGTCTAACACAAAGGCACAGGACCACTGACAGATAACATCCCATTCGTCAGAAATCCAGCCTCCTGATCAAAGGCTGTGTCCATGGAAACAAATCCATAACAAGGCACTGACACACCTGATGGAATATCATCCTGAGAGTCTTGTTTATCCAGCGCCTACACGTATTGAATGTGCCGCAAATGTACAGTGCAGAAGCAGAAGGAAAAAAAAAAAAGTTGAGAAATGCTTTAGGTGCAGCAGGTGAGGCCGTTGATGATTTGATCCTCCACGCTGCTGTGAATATGTAATGCTGCACAATCTACTATGACAGGATAACAAGCTGACAATATCACTCTGTTTTGCTGTATCGCCCAAATTTATGCAGGCACACACACACAGACCGTCGAGAGTGGTTGTAGTGGGGCAGCTGTGCCAGGTTCTTTAAAGGGAGTGTGGACCAGGGGGTGTGTAACTGGTGTCCCTGGTGGGCTGAATCCAGGTCATCTTTTGAAGTGACTGCTAATCCCTTTAATGCAAACTACATGCCCCACTTGCTGCGCTCTGTTTAAAACACGGCCTTGGACTCTCTAAACTGGCATGGACTAGACACACCTGTCACGGAGTCATCAGCACGCATGCATGCACAAATACACACACACCCCAGTGCACACATACATTTTATTGTGCACAGAAGCACAGAATGAAGTGCATGTATATGAAAATGACATTTTAGTGCTAAAAGGAATAGTCCTGATTATTAGATGTGGGGTTATATGAGGTACTTATCAATATTCAGTGTATTAGCTACAGTAGTTAGAGGGCCAGCATGCAAGGGGCACCAGCATGGAAGGTAAACAATATACTGCTGTGGGCAGGGTCAGCAACAAAAGGTATTTTAGGCAGTTAAAAAAGGTCCAACTTCAGTTCAAGTGCAGGCTATGGCACACTTAGAATATTTTCGCCACTTCACTTTGCTGTCAGACAGCCTTTTCTGGTGGGAAACCGCTGTTCTATAAGCCATTTATCGCTGTTGCCAAACCAACCAAACACCATTGGTGAAATCAGTTACTCACAGAACATGGAAGTTGCTCATCTGCTGCAGCCTTGAACTGTTAGTCTGTTTGTGTTATTATGGGATATTGGTGTTATAAACAGCTAGCTCAGATACACAAAAGTCACACAACGCACACAAACAGTTCAAGGCGATAGTAGACCAGCAACACCTATGTTCTGTGAAGTTAACTTAATGATTTTGTGTATGGACTTGATTTGAGTTGATTTGGGGAGAGTAATATTTGGCTCATACAATGGCAGTTTCCTCTCGGAAAAAAGATGTCTGCCAGCAAAGCAAAGCAGTGAAAATATTAAAAATGTATCATATACTTCAACTGACTGGCCTTTTTTAAGTTGCTAAAATGTTTGTAGTAATAAATTGTTTAGCCTCCATGCTGGTACTCTCTGCTTCTCCAAACTCGGGGCCTGTCGACCAGCACCTACTGTAGGTAAGCTTTGATAAATACTACCCCGCTCCAAATAATCCCAACTACCCTTTTAACTAGTTTTAAAAAAGAGAAAAGGAGAGAAAGAGACAATCTGAAATGATTACTGCAACCTGAGCGAAAAGGTTTACCAAAGCAGTCACCTTCAGTCCTGTTGGTGCAGAATCCCTCGGGCAGCGCTAGGAGACGACTATTAGCCCCCCTTGCATTCATTCCTTCCCTCTTTACCCTTTCAGCTGCCTCCATATAAAGCATTTAAACACCTCGACAGCTTTCCTTTCAGCTAGGGCGATTACTTCCCGACAGGTGGGGTAATAAGCTGTTTGACGGGGAGCAGGAGTGTGACCCCTGTAAGGGTTAGCGTGGCTCGCCTGGGCCCTGCTCTCCCTTTTTTAAAGAGGCGGCCCCGGACAGCTCCTCTGCTTCCCTCTCTCCCTCTCTTGCTGAAATAAAGCTCCTTTAAGTGAGTCTGGGAGGAGACTCCCAACGGGATGCTCCCTCTCCCTCTACCTCACCTCCTCCCCTCTTTCCTCCTCACACTCCACCAACCCCCTACCCCCCGGTGAAGACATCCTTGGCGTTGCTGAGGAGGGACAGGAGCACGGCAACCTTATTAATGAATGCGGCCCATTACCCGTCAGCCTGGCTCCTTGGCGACTCCCAGAAGCCCCTGCAGTACGTGACTTCAAATGGCAGGATATTGACACGAGGAGAGCAAAGCGGCTAGGACTGAGTGTGTGTGTTCATGTGTGTGCGTGTGTGTGTGAAAGAGAGAGAAACAGAGAGAGAAAATTTGTGCTCGACTGAGTGTGCATGCCTTTGTGTGAGTGTGCCAGTGTGTCTAGGTGTGTGTGTGTGTGTGTGTGGACCCCAAAGGAACGTAGCTCCTTGGATATAATGTAGGGCTCGTAACAGCTATTAGAGGGGAAAATAACCCCTCTGGGGAATGGCTCCCCCCACTGCATGTCCCAGCTCTGTCTGACACACACTGCATTCTACCTTTTCCTTAAACATGCCAGGAGTTTTCTCACTGAGGGCTTTCTCAAGGACGGTGTTAAACGACTTCAGTGGCTGTGGCAGCCATGCAGACTAAAGGGAAATAGAGGAAAAAGAGGGGCGAAAAAAAAAAAACGTTAAAAGAAAATGAAACTGATACCTTTATCTCTGTGGATACTGAACTCCACAGAGTAGCTATAAACTGTTCTGTGTATGAGTATGGAAGGTGGATGGGAAGGAGAGGGGCGGGAGGGAAATTCACTTTCCAATCTTCATCCTTGTCAAGTTCTTCAAGTACCTCTGCACCAGCGCTGTGTAAATTAAATACCAGCAGTATCCAACCACAAATGTCAAATTAGATGTGAAACACCTCATTCACATCTTGTGCAAGAAAATGACCAAAATGTAGGGTTATGATGATAACCACATTATAATGAAGTTGAGCTCATTACCATCATCACTGCAAATTTAATATTGAAAGGTCAATCTCATGTTGATCTATTAATACGTCTGTGAATTAGTGCTGTCACACACAAGTCAGAAGCACAGCCTCTGATTGGTTGATAAGTCAGTTACACAAACTCTGATTGGTCAACAGACTCATCCTAAGGCTTCTTGGGATTGCCAGTGGGAAACTAACAACATGTTTACAACAATCACAACTGTTAACAAAAAACATTTGGTGTTGATTTATTTTGGGCAGATGGTATTTACACCATACAATATGTATATAGCCATGGCAGAGGCAAGCACCCGTGTCCACAGCCAACAATGCTAATTGGACCGAGGATGTTGCCTCTTATAAACCATGAATATGTTGTTCTTTGTAGCTAAAATAAGGGGCTTTGGTTGAATAGCCTAAGGTAGAAATAGACACACATATTTTACCATGTCTCCAAGAAGGCACTGTAGTTCAAGGCTGGAGTACAAAGCTTGTGAATCTGACACAATTACACCGGAGCTGACATTGTAAAAGTACAAGGCCAACATTTCTTAGGGTTGAGAAGCTGCAACAACTGACAATATTAACTGATATAATGTAACCTGTAATGTACATTTACTGCCAGAGTGACAACTTACTGCTCCGCTATGAGCATCACTGTCACTCTCTGTCTGCTACTGGCTCTCTCTCTCCTACTTGCACACTGCACACACTTACACACTGCTCTATTCCTGAAAGGCACTAGACTACACTTATAACAGTATATTTCAATAAAATTAAAAAGAATAAGCTATAATTAAGCAGTTAGAATATGTTGCTTTGTCACCACTGTAAGAAAAAAGCCATACCGTCACAGCCCTACCAAAATGTCCACTGCCCCGGCAAGGAGGATGTCACTAATGGTGTCACACCAGAATTACCGCAATTTAGGATTAGATGCCCTCCATTAAGCCTTTTAGCTCTCATCCTGACTTCCCTCCTTCAATGCCATCCCCCTATTCCCCCTGAAACTCTGCCATTCCCCTCATCATCCATTTCCTTCCCTTCTATCCAACCCTTAATCTCCTCCTCGATCCTTTCAACCACCTGCTGGCCACACAGGCCTGCTGCAGGGCCCAGTTACCAGCAGTGTTCAGGTAAACCATAGCAGTCAATTCTCCACTAAATTAAATTTTGCTCTGATCAATAATGCGCACCCGCTCCTCCCTTATGAAGACTGGCTGCATTGGCTCGGAGCGAGCCTCTTCCTCCTCTCCTATTCTCTCACCGGCTCTGTGCCACCGTTAAACCACCACTTTCATCTGATTACATCACCCCACTGCAACGCCCTCAGGGGTAGTGGAAGAGGAGGGGGGGGGAACATCCGGCAGGGGTCTTGTGTACCCATGCAAACAGGTGCAACATGTCTTAGGAATTTAACGCTGCTGCAGAGAGGGTGAGGAAAAAAATGGGGAACGATTGGGGAAGAGCAGAGAGGAGGAAAGTGCAAGGAGGCTGGGGAGTTGATTTATTAACTAATCATTCTTTATGTCGTTCCCCATTGCTCTGGTCTCCATCGATAGCACCCGGTCTCCAGTGAGGCAACAGAGGTGCATCTCTTACATCAGCTTTGCAAAGGAAGGCCAGTGGACCAGCAGACACATCTTCTCTTTCATCTGATCCCGCCGTATTAAACACAATCTTAACATTGTCCAACATCACAGAGAGGAGATGTAAAGCTTAATCGCAACGCTAACAATGTTTGATTATAGCATAACGTTAATACCTGCAAAGCACATGTTACAGTAAGCACACTGTGTCTGTTCTTCTACCTGGTGGTTTTATCCAGCACATAACATTAAACCCAGGCTTTATCGAGTGGTCGCAGAGCTGAGTGAGCAATAACAACTTATAACAAGTAGTGTGCACTTTACACAAGTGAACTTAGCACAATCTGTCGCATTGTGCAGCTCTAAGGAAAGAGTTGTAACGTGCACATTTCTTGCACAACCAAACACTTCACACTGCCTTTGCACTACTGCCTTGTTTCTAGTTACACTGTTTTACCCCATTGACCGGTCTATAAGCTATATCTATTGTCAGTTTGTCTCTGCACTGCTACGTTATGCTTATGCATGTTTATGTATTGCACAGATTTTCTCAGGTTATGTCCTTGCAGTTTTTTATGTTGCAAATTTATGTAGTTGCACTGCCTGGTGGTTTTTTTTTTTTTTTTTTACCTGTTTAACTGCTGCACCATAGGTTCCTGAAAAATAGTATTTCATCCAAAATGTATACTTGTATATGGATGGGCTGACAATTCAGAGAGTCTGAGTCAGAGTCAGTGCTGTAACTGCACATATAGAAGTTTTCTGCACATGTAAACAAAGACAAATTTCTGTCACTATGTCAGTCTAATATAAAACAAACCAACGATCTCATTATATAAGTGATATCATTACTGTTCTTAATACATACATGATATACAAAGGCATGAAAAGCAAACAGTATGCAGGAAGAACTGCAACTACAGAATATAATATTTACAACGCATCATTTTGTGACCCTAAACATGTACATGAGTAAGTGTAGTAAAGTAAAACATTCTTTGGGTGGTAATATAATGTAATGGCAATTAAGGCTGTAATGATAACCATTTTCACAACACAATTATTGCAGGCAAAAGAATTCATGATAACGGTATCATTGCAATGTCAATAGAAAAACTGACAAAATGCTGTCAGTAAAATTCACATTGAACTATGTTTAATGTGCTTTCTGTGAAGTACATTGAAAATACGTGTGTAGGGAGGTAGAAAGAGAGTCTAACTGATTTAAGATCAGTATGTTTAAGATGTGCTGGATTATATACATGATATTGTCATATATATATTGTTAACATGATATCAATATTTCATTTTTAAAATATCATGCTTGTCATCAGTAATGGTAAACAGTGACATCTGTAATATGAATAAAGTGTGAATGTCCCAGTTAAACAGACAGTTTGGGGTATTTTCTAGGAACACTGCAATTGAAAATTTCTGACAAACAAAAAACTTAAAACAAAATGTTAAAAACAATTTAGATTTTGTATTAGTTACAATTATGTAAAGAATAAAGAAATTTATTATTTATGTCTGTTGACGTTCTAGTCTGAAAATGAATCACAAATTTTCTATTGTGAGTCAAGTGAGTGTTACTTACAGTGAAGATTACTCATTAAAGAAACTATTTAATTAGGAGAGTTAAGCACATCCATTTTAAACCCTGCGGCTAAAGTGTCTTATTTAGTTTATCTATAATCAAAAAATTTGAAGGAACAGTCAAACTGTAAACATCCCCCTCTAAGCTCTGATTAAAAGTCTTATCAGTCTGTGCCGAGTCTCTCTCTTATACCCTGCATGGCTGACATTACAGTAAAGTCTGCAAAGCGTCTGCATCTGGAGCACGGGGAGTGTGCACAAAACCACTGAGACCTGCGCGTAGCCGTACTCATCACTCAGGAATTTAATTAACGCATAAGAGAACGTCATCAAACGATGCTAAAACAAAGAACCTGTGGTCTTTTCTTTGAGGCTCCGAACTGCAGGGTGACTTTAAGCAATGAAGTCACCCGGATATTTAAGCTAATTTATGTTTGCGCAATGATTGAAAAGAGGGACAATGGAGCTCAATCAATAACGACCCCGTTGTGTCTCTGGGTAATTTTGAGAAAACTCTGCCACCGTGTGTTTTCTTATCGCTCCAAACTGCTGTGGAGGAATACAAGAGTGCTGCATTCTGCCTTGATGTTTAATGGTGTGTTGAACTCGGTCCAGTATTGACTCAGTCCTCCCTTTGTGCATTCCCTACTGTTGACCAGTCCACTGAGGGAGTAATCCTTTCCTGCTTTGACCTCGGGCCAGGCTTACCGCTGGCTAGTTTAGCCAATGAAGAACACAATCAAATAAATAAATAATACAGCAGTTGGCATTCTCCACAGTCATCACTTATCAGGCCGTGGGGAGGGTTGACCCCAAACACTGTTGTGCCACAACCGGCCCGGTCTCCTTGGTAACAGACTGTCTTGTTTGAAGTGAGGTGCCCGGGGAGTCATGGTCATACAGTAACACGGCGCTCAGCTAGGGTGGAGTTGACAACGGCGATGGATTTCAATGTCTTCCATGTGTGTCATTTTGTGTGCGCTGGTTTTTCGCACTTGTAAAAATATATAATAAATCCATAATGTTTGAAATGCTTTGATTAGATGTCTAACTACCACCAAGCAAATGCTTCTGAGGTGTAACCAGAGATGACGGACCACCCTTTTTGTGGGCTGGTGCTTTGTAGCTCCAAATGATACTCATTACCCTGTCTAAGTAGACAAGTGAATGGTACTAGAAACACACTATGCAGTGATCCTGCTGTTTGACTGAGGTAGCAAAACAACTGCACAACTGCTGTGTTATTATGGGGCCTCATTAAGTGAGGAGAGAGTGGGAGACAGGGAGAGGGAGAGCAATAGAGAGGGAGAGAGGGCCAGCGAGAGGGAAGAGAGAAAAGAGAGGAAGGGAAAAAAAAACACAAGAGAGCGATACAAACTGTATTCTGAGGTGATAGCAACACACAGATGCCTTTCCAGCCAAAATGAAGACTATGACTAAAGAACCCAATTAAGGGCTTTCTTAGGGGAGCCATCTTGGGAGGGGGATGGGTCTTCCTGGGACATGAGCCCTGGGCTACATCCTCTAATTAGACAGAGCGAGGGGGGAGGATCTCTGCCTGTCACTGGGAGGGAGATGGGGTCCATGGGGTTCCACATGTCAGTCCCAGAAACAAAACACAATTACTCTCACATTTAACCACTTCAGTCAGGGACAGACTTTGACTAGGGACGCTACATATCACCCCCTCCCTCTCCTGTGCTGCTAGATATGCCACTTCACAAACGCGGAGATTTTTGAGGACTAAATTTTCTCTTGCGTTTCCACGTCGAGTCGATCTGCACTCTCATGTTTTCCCTCTGAAATGGGGGAGCGAAATGGAAAATTAGCTTTTAATTGACCGGTGTCATTCAACATTCACACTGAAGAGTTAAATTACTTTGCTGTTGTGATGTGTGTGAACATGAAATTCGAGTGGGAATAATTGTTCTAATGCTGTTTATTTTGGCCTCGGCTGCATTTTGTTAACATCATAACAACATAATAGACACTTGAAAAATCAAATCACTACAGGCAGTAAATTAAACCTGTGGTGAATTTCCAGAGAAGCGCTTAAAATGGCATTTATCAAAGTTGTTGAAAAAGTCAACTAAGAAAAGTAAAGGAGACATGTTTGAGGGAGAGATCCGGTGATGGATTCTAGCACAGTACGCCAAGCGTCTCCTCTTTGTTTGGATTTAACTTTCCCCAGTGGTGCAACACAGGAAAAAGAAAAAAAGAACAGCTCAAAGGCTTCTGGGAGTTTTTGTCATGTCTCCCTCCAGACAATGTGTTTGCATGCACATATCAGACCCTGGGAGAGACAGACACAAAGACAAATACATACAGCACGCACACAGATGTATACACACACACACACGCACTGAGAAAGAGAAAATCCTCCCAGGATCATTAGGTCTGTCATGCTGTCTAATTCTGATCCACCTACAAAACTAGAACACCACTATTGTGATACATCACTAGTCTTCTAAGGGTGTTTATGTCCCCATTTACAGTGTGTGTACAGTGTTGTACATAATTATAAATAAGCGTAAATATTAATGATGGCGTCTCACAAGCAGCTGTTTTTTTTCCTAATTCCTTGTTCTTTTATTTTGTAGTGCAACTTTTTGAAATGGTGACAGAATTCTGAGCACCTGGGGTGATGAAGAAGAAAACAAGTTGTCATATAAAAGGAGAAAAAATATATATACAACTTTCAAAAGCGTGAAGAGCTGTCACACTTGGCAGATCAAGATATTCAGAGAATATGGGGTGTTTGAGAGCCGCTTAGGGACAAACACACGAAGCTTTGCTTTTGTGCGACACTTTTGGGACGTGGGGCAGTTAGGGCGTTTTTGGGGGCATATTTTAAAATTCATGATAAAAAAAACAGAAAGAAAAACTTCTGGGGAATTAGGTCTCGGTGCTTCATACTGAAGTGTGCCTCATGAAAAGGAAAGGGGAAAAGAAAGGCCTAAAATGTTTTTTAGGAGCCATCATTCATAGAAACAACTTTAGTATGCTGACTTCTTTGGATGCATTTAAAGGAATAGTTTGGGTTATTTTAAGTGGGGTTGTATGAGGTACTTAACAATAATTATATAGTAATTAATAATATAATTAATAATATAATTATACCATAATGAATAATAATTAGCTACAGTTGATGTAAAGGACCACTGTGGACAGGGTCAGCAACAAAAGGTGTTTTAGACCCTTAAAAAGATACCACTGAAAAAGTTAATATCAGTTTAAGTGTATGCTATATTTAGAATATTTTTTTTTTTTTACTTTACTCTGCTGTCAGACAACCTTCTCTGATGGTTTTCTCTCCAAATATGGCTCTCTCCAAACTGACCAAACTCCATAGGCAAAATCAATAATTTTACCTCACAGAACATGGGAATTGCTGGTCAACCACCACCTCCATCAGTAAGTTTGTTTGTGCTATTGTGTGACTTTAAAAGGATAGTTCAAATTCACTGAAGTCACATAATAACACAAAAAACGCTCAAATCGAGGCGGCAGTAGACCAGCAAATCCTGTGTTCAGATAGGTAAAATTACTGATTTGGCCTGTGGAGTTTGGTTAGTTTGGAGAAACTGATATTTGACTGATAAACTGATATTGATTTTTTTTTTAGGTGGACATTTTTTAAGTGGCTGGAATGCCTTTTGTTGCTTTCTCTGTCCGCAGCAGTTAACTGCTTAGCTCGCTCTCTCTGATTCTCCTAACAGTGACATCGATATGAACTTCATACAGCCGCACACCACATAATCGCAACTATCCCTTTAATCCATTTCATGCTCTCTGTCTTTCTCCTCTACTCCACCCCCCCTTTCTCTGCAACTGTCCATCTCTCACTTTCTCTCCCTATTTTCTGTCTTGGATGGACGTTATGACACGCATAGCTGTTTACACCTGCTGACCGTGAAGCCTATAAATATGCTTAATTAAAACAGTGGAATTGGTCACAGCTTGGCAATAATGGCTATCACACGGGGAGAGGAGAATCTCATTTGTGTGGGGAAGTAGAACATGATGCAGATGTGCTCTTGTCACTTTCAGCACTCATTAAGGCCAGGGAGCTTTGGATTGTCTTTGAAGGAATCCTTTTAAAAGACACTCCAATTAAGGTACGTGTCCTGCGGGCGTCTGAGGAGAGGGAGAAGTCGTACAGTACCCCAGTCCTTCCACTCCTCCGTCGACTTAACACATGACTTACAATCTCGTGTCACTTCCAAGGAATGATAATGAAATTGGAGGATGGAAAGGGGGAGAAAAAGACAGCCCAGCTTAAAAGGAACAAGGGAATCTCACGCAGAAAATGTCATCTTCACTGTTGTGTAACTTCAATCTCATTGTCTCGTCTTTGGAGGAATTGGGATCGTTGGGAGAGGAGCCTCCGATTGCAGCCCTCCAGTACGCCGCATCGCTGGAGGAGCTGAACTTCTCTGTTTCTTCACAAATGAACTGCACTCAGAGAAATGTCAGATTTAAGCTGTGGCTAATACTGCGCATCCATCAGTTAATGAATCTGGCTAATTAATCCAGCCTAGCAGCATTGTCAGTGGCTCAGTTCCTTTCGCAAATGTGAGAAGCTACTGTATCTGAAGCCAGCGCAGAGGGAAAAGGAAGTTTATTATCAAGTTTCACATTGCAATGTGGCCTTCACTGGAACCCAGAGAGGGTTTTTTTTCTCCTCTCATAAGGGGGCAGCTGCTTTAAAAATGACAGGACAGTGGGTCTTATTTGGGAGAGCGGATGCAGTAAAGCCATGTCTCCTTGCTGCTCAAGGGGTGGGCAGTAGTTGAGGGTCAGCGAGAGCGCTGCACAGCCAGCCCACTTGCCCTCCCCATCAGCACCTCATGAAATATCTAGACTTTGCTCCATATTTTAATGGGGTGAGGGAGAGGGATGCACAGGGTGGAGGCTGTGTGTGATGGTGGAGGGGAGTCCTCTGGAGAGTTTCGAGGGGAATGGTGGTCTATGCATCTCACTGCTTATTTTTTTGTCTGTGAAAGGAAGAGGAAAGGGAGAAATGGAGGCAGAGAGAGAGATTATTCTCCTTTGGAATCTGGATTCTGGGGCACACAGGCCCAGGAGTCAGTCAATCTGGCCGGTCTGAGGGGGGTGGCTGGGCGGGGGGTCCTAGGAGGGCTGATTAGACGGATGCTCTCCCATCATCCATCTCGACAGGCTGGCGAAAATTGGCTAGCCCCTTGCAGGGTAGAGTTCACGGGGGGAGGCGGTGGGGGAGGATGTGGAGCGGTGCACTGGATACCTGTCACAGCCTTTGGTCTGTTTCAGGATCTCAGCAGCAAATTAATAAAATATCGTTCCTGCTTCCCTTTACCTGCCGTGGCAGCTCTCCCTCTCGCCGCTCCTTCTCCCAGCTTGCACTGGCCCTTTGACCCCTCCGACTACTGTGAGAGATGAGGAGCCCAGGCAGCCTGCGAGTGGGCCAGAGTGTCAGGGAGAAATAGGGAGAAACTCCAAACTCAAGACCTGGCAAAGAGAGAGCGCTTCCACTTCTCTCGCTGCTGGAAGACAGCTCCACTTCAGACAGACTGACAAACGACTGCCCCATGTCAGTGAGACATTTTGAAGTGTGATGCATGGGAAATGGCAACAGCAAACAAACAACTAAAAACAAGACTCCGACCTGCACCGTTTGTTGAAAGCTTTAACTATAGACAGTGGAAAAGGCAAATCTTACATCCAACATTAGTTGAGGAGTTTCATTTTGAAATAATCTATGAAAAAATACCCAAACCTTAAAGTGACACCTCACTCCAAAATCAAAAATACATTTTTCATCTGGCCTGTTGTGCTATTTACCCATCTAATTAAGGGTGCAGATCTCATTACAACTTAGGGAGGGACAGCAGTAAAGGTCATCCCTGGACTTATATGCTCAGAGCGGGTTTAGGGGTTAAGGAAGCAGAGCAGAACGACTCAGAGTCACTATTTGACTCACTATTTTGAATGCAGTTTGTGCTTATCATGTGAACTTTTACTACAAGCCGAGAGAAGTAGAACACAGGTTGGTTTTAGCTCCGCTTTCAGTGTTGCTACACTGTTTACAAGGTTCATTATTAGAGGGTAGGTCAGCTCAAATTATGTTAATTGTTCACGTTAAAATACCCTTCTCTCCTGGCAGTCTTTTGAGCGGGCAGATTGTAAAGCCAAACTCCATTCTTAAAGCAGGTGTTTTATGGTAGAACCTTATTTTTTCACAATAAAAACTGTTGTTCCACCATCAGTAAGACTCTTTTCAGATTCACTTCAGTCTGCAGGCACAATCAGCACACGTCATTTACTCAGTAACATCACTAACTAACCTGTGCTTGCCACAAATGGACACTAGATGCGCTGACTGGCCCAGCACTACACCACCAGACGAAAGCGACATATGTGGTTCACACTTGGTGTGTAAGAAAGCGTTGATATGTGAAACGGTATCCGTTCTCAAACCCAATGTGTTGTGATACCATGACACATGCTAAGATTTGTAACAGTGATTCATTTTGTTTTGTTTAAACCCCCGAAACACAGTATCTTCATTGCTGTGATTGCATTAAAAGGGGGAAGTTTTTATCCATATTGTGTTACGTTCTTTGTACTACTTTTTTTTTTTTAAAATATGTTCAAAAATATCACCTTACTTACAGTATCGCAAATTTCCTCAGTGTGGGATCGATAAAGTTTATCTTAATACACAGCCCTAGTTCATACCACTGAGCAGGACAGACAGGGAGTACATAAACAAAAGCTTCAAAAAGTGTTGTGTTTAAGTGTGAATTATTTAAAAAGTGGTGTCTGCTTCTATTAAATATATATATTTTCAATCACATAATATATTTCAAAATAATTTATTGTAGGTGAACTTAACTTTTTTTTAAGAGTTGGGATGGACAGATCCCCTCTGGTTGCAGCCAAGCATCGAGTTTGTCTAGGCGTGAGTTGCAGATTTTGGAGATATTGGTTGTAGAAGTGTCTGCCTTCTCTTGAATAAATAAGTGAATTGGCTTGTGGTGCTCAAAGCACTGAAAAAATACATTTAAAAAACTCAAACGCAACGTCTCTTTTCAAAAAGTATGACCTTGGTTTACTCAAGATTATCTGCAGCCTAAGTTGTGAGTGGTTTCATATAGGAACTACTTTCTTACTATACAAAGAAATATCTCCAAAACTCAACAATTTACGCCAAAACAAACTAGATGGATAAATAGCACCACAGGCCAGATGAGAAATATGCATTCTTGATTATGGACTGAATCACCCCTTTAAAGAATCTTTGATTTGGTCACAGCATAAATAAACTGATGTTGCACATTCTTCTGTGCCACTGCGTAAACAGCATATGTGCAACACATCTATATGAACTACATATGTGTGTTTGAGAGTGTGTGCATGCACTCACATGGGACCGCCTTTAGAGTATGGCACAGGTTGAGCATAATGATCGTCTTATCCCCCAAGCTCATCCCTGCTCTCCTTTCATAACCCCCTGTTTCACAACAAAGTGCCATAGGTCTTTCATGTTCTACTCTTGTCTCTTCACACAGAGTGTAAAACAATATAATCATGCATGAAACAACACCTCCGGGAGGTGGAGATCACTTCAAAAAGTAGGAAAACATCCCCAGGTTATTTGAGATTGTTTACAGGTACCTGCAACAACGCTGACTGTATGGAGAATGCTCGTACCAATGAGAGATGAAAATGTGATAAACAGGAGGCCTTGGCATGAATGAAAAGACTCCATGTTGGCAGTTTGGTGGAACACGAGCCTTGTTAAATAACCTTCTACGTGGTAGAGCTGCATGCTGGTGGATGGTGGATTGTTTTATTCATGGTTGCAGTGCTCAAATGACCAGCAGATAATGATCGCATTCACCTTCCTCCTGGCAGACACACGCCTCTGTGTTTACAACCTGAATCTCAATATGAAAATCGTTGCCGATCAATGGGCGGCCAAGCCCTGGATACCTCCTCTGGCTACCCGTTAATACATAGTGCTGCTAATCCAAGTTTCAGGTATGTACTTGAAAGATGTGGTCAGGAGCTACTCTATGCGCTTAAAGGCGAATTAAGAACAATTTAAGTGATTGGATTGAACACGGCGGTTATAGACTACTCATATTTTAATGATTCAGTTTCAAAAGGTAATAGAAAAAGATCTGGATATGAGAAGTGCGCCATGTGTACGGTAGAGAATCCCCCAAACAAAACAGAGCTGCTTGAAAACACCACCACAGTGAAATAATATAATAAGGTCTGTTTCATTTTTTCAGGTTCTCCAAGGACCGGAGGAAAAGATTGCTAGAAAATGGATTATCTCTCTAACATTGCGAGTTCATAAGTCCAACTACTAACTTTGTTGAAGGGCAGATACGGTCTCCCCGAGGACAGAGCTCATATTTAGCCATGAGGCCTCCTCTGTGATTAGGAGGGGAGATGCAGGCATATTGACTCAACTGTGTTTTTGCCTCTGCACTGTATGTAATTACCTCTTCAAAAACGAACATTCCACTAATCCTCTAATTCCAGATATTTTAGTGCTCTGCTGGTCTAATAAGCAAATCAAATCATATCTGCACATCACAAATGAGTTTTGGAAACGGACTGAAATAATTCCTTCTGAGTCTCTCATCCCAGCCGGGACGGAGGGGACAGCCGGAGTGCGGTGAGCGGTGTTTAGTGTTTGTTAAGCTGTCATGTGTGATTAGCGGTCGCGCTTTCTGCTGGTGGGCCCTTTTGGCTCTGCCAGCCCGAGGCTCACCTGTAACTCTGTCTGGAAGAAGAACTTCTGTGGGCACTGTGAGCAGTCGTAGATCTTATCCTCCTGGCCGTGGGCGGAGAAGATGTGCTGCTGGAGCTTGTTGGCGTGGACAAACACTGCTCATAGACAGGGGAAGGAGACACAGGAACAGAGGAAAAGACATTTATGAATGTTAGTGCAAAAGACTTTCTTATGGTGTTTCAAAAACTGTCACTGCAAGTAAGGTTGGGTACCATTCACATTTGAACTAATATGGTACTGACATGGTACCTGGAATCATGACCCAGCGATACATTTTTTTGTTACTTTACTCTCTCTCACAAATGTTGATTTCATACTAAGGTTTCAGACAAGCTATTGAATCTCAAACACTCTTTTAGCATACCAAATAGCCAGTGGCTACATGTTGGCTAATGCTAGTAAAAATGGTAAGCCAACCAAGACAGTGTGAAAAAGCCCAGTTACATCCAACTCCAACTAGCCCATTAATCACCTAAAGATGTCGATGAAGTTGTCGATGCCTTATGTAAAGTTTTGTTGTTCATAAAGGGTTGAGCTACACTATTTTGACGCTGGGCTGCAGGCGTGCTAACATTAGCTGCAGCCGCTGTGGGGGACTTGGCTTGGCAGTCAAACACTGTACACTCTTTAAGGTTGCACCAAAAAACATTGTCAGATTTTACTCAGTTTCTAAATATTACAAATTGTTGTTGCTGTTTCCTGCTGCTAGCATTGAACTCTGTGTGATGTTGGATCTTTAGATGTTTACTCAAATTGCTTGTGTTGAGGGAGCTAATTTTCATAAAATGGTATTGGGTGTGGTGGTAGCGGAGTAATTTAATGAGTACAAGTACAGTCTGTACATTAGTATGTGAGTAAAAGTGTGCAGTATCGGAATGATACCCGAAACTGGCACTGGTATCGATGCATCCCTGACACTTCATCCTTTACATATTTTGTGGCAGCTTTGCATTTCACATTACAAATATTGCAGCGAGTCGTGTCTGCGTCAGATTTTGACAAGTTTAACCACACTTTGGATCCCTATTTCCCAGACTGTGACTTTAACAAACTGCAGGGGTAATTTCACTCTCTTTCTCTTTTTTTCACCCTAATGAACTCCAAGATACCAAAATTTGACTTAACATTAATCGGTACTCAGTAGCACCGAGAATTCGGTCAGTACTCATAAAAGGACAGAGCTTGGTACCCAACCATAACTGTAAGATGCCTCTACTGTTTGTTTGTTGACTGTGGTAAATTAGAGTAGGGCCTCGTTGCCTGCATTAAGGGAACAAAGGCAACATCATAATTGCATCTGCATGAATAAAAATTGAAGACAGACTATGTCAAATGGCAAGGAAAATTACTTAATTACAAACAAATGAATGCACTATCAACAATAGAAAAAACATTGTTATGAGATATATAATTGAAAAAAAAACAGAGAACAATTTAGATGTTAACAGTGAAACTAGAGTGGTCATATTCATGGCACTAGAGCGAACGAATGCATAATGTTTTGGGAATAATGATGCTCTTTATTTAGCGCTACTGTGGGGACAACAAGCCGGAAAATAAACAACCACAAAAAATTGGCATGGCTTCAAGTGCAAAACATGGCCTCCATTAGTCTACATAGCTAATTATATTGACAATATAAATATTCATGGTGTTGCACTACTTATTCATGCAGACTCAGACTGCATTCACCATCATATAAACACACAACTCGCTGGCACTTAAAACATATACCATACATTTGTGCTTTAATTAAGCCATAGTCCACGCTGGAAAGCTAAGGGGGATGCAATTGTGTGCGTCTTGAGTGTGTGTGCGAGTGTGTGTGTCTGCATTCTCCAAGGAGCACTTCAAACATGCCGTTTGTTATCCCAGACCCTTGTGCTTTAAGGATGGCTGTCTAATCTCAAAGGTCTGGATGCTCTGGAAAAGTTAGCATGTGGGGGCTTCATTTGAATTTCTTACAGCTCAAAATAACTTTTCTTCTAATGCATGCACCGTGGGGCCACAAGGAGAGGGAGGAAAAAAGCACAGCCACAAAAGGTGAGGTGTCTGTCGGAGATGGCTTTGGGGTCGCTGCAGCCCCGTGGCGGGGCTCTGCAACATTAACGTGTCCCAATTTGAGCTCACCTGGGAGAGTGGTTATTAATTATTGAGCTGCGTACACTTGAGACGCACTCGGCTTCATTGAATGTCACACTCCTGACCTGGGAAATAAAAGTTTAGATTCAAAGCAGACACACTGTGGCGATGCTCTCAGACTGCTAATGCCTGGGTGACAGCTGTCTCTGGAACATGGCAGCATGTTAACCAGAAATGAACAAACCTCCTCTAATGAACAAACAACAACTCCATGGTCCATTTCTGAAACTAATGACCACAACAATATGAAGACAAACATAATTCCAGATAGATGGCTGGTTTTACAGTCTGTTACAAAACATTTAACGCTCAAGGTTAAGGCCTAAGCCATCATGCACATTTGTGCCTCTTTTATGCTCTAAAAAAGATGACAATTTTCTTTGTGGGGAATACATGCTCTGAAAGGGAAAAAGCGCTGATAAACAATAGCGTTTTTCTTTTGCTGTGTTTTGTCTGCATATACAGTACAGAAACAGGTCACAGCAGCTGCAGGAAGCCTTCATTATGTCTTTGGCTAGAGGAGGAAAAAGTCAATACAGCAAAAATAAAAATGGATTTGAGACTTGGGGGGCCTTCAAATACTGTACAATAGGACCAAACACAACTGAGATGTCAAGTTCGCTGTTTCTCGCTGTTTACATGCGTATCTGGTCCAGTTCCAGCAAGAGACACATTTAATCACTTATGCATTTATCACTTTATAGCTCTGCATTCATTCATGTGCAAGTGTGCAATGATTTAAAGTGCACTTTAAAATGCACTAATGGCACCTACAAGACAACAATAAATACTGAATGGACTTATGACGTTTAAGGCAAGGATGTAAATGGAAGCTCAAAAACTTTTCAGCTAATTTATAGGGTGTAGTGAGACATTTTAAAAGGCTTGGGGTATATTTACGATTGCTAAAGATGATTGGAAAATTCAGTGTTTGCTAAACTGTGGTAACCATTTAAGGGTGCAATGCATAAGAACTGCATACTTGCTGAATTTATACTCCAGACAAACAGGGGGCAGCGTATCAACATAGTAACAACTAACTACTGCTAACTGTAAGCTTAGCTGTCGTTAGTTGGTTACTGAGCACCGGGGGAGTGTTGGTGTTGGTACACTTCTAGAGAGAGCAGGAAAGCGTAATCAGGGTCAGCAGCCTCCTAGTGAACATGACTACGACCGAACACAGCCTCTGAGAAGACATGGCGGACGGGGACAGTAGAGCTGAGCTATACTACCACACTACTGCCTCTTGAGGTACAAAGTGGTATTATGAAACACGATGGGCCTGGACTAGCTGGTTAGCATGTTAAGTTCAGTAAAAATCTCTGCAACAAAATATTTAGACGTCTTTGACATAGCATCAAAACTGTTGATAATTTTAGTTTTGAATGTTTTAAACTAAATTTCTTACACATTGCTCCTCTAATTAGTAGTATGAGTTACAATTAAGACAATTTCTCCATTGTCATTCCACAAATTAGCATGCAATGTGTATGACATTGTATTGGTATTTGGCAGCTCGAGTCACATATGAAATATGCCATTGCAATGCCCATTTAGGGGAGGGAGGGGCACAGCCATGTCTTCCAAGAGGGTTAAAATGAGGACATAGAGAAACGGGGAAGAAATAATCCAACACCACATCCAAACAGGATCAGTGGCTGGCCATTGTGTCTCTCCCTGCTGAGAATGAGAGAGAATAAGGCAGGGAGAGAGAGAACTTTGTGGAGTTTGTTGGCTGTGGAGCCAGAGCAGAGCGGAGCTGAACAGAGCACTGAGCCGGGTTGGGCGTCAGGGGTGTCAGGGCTGAGGGGGCTGAGGGGCCAAGGTCTCCTCGCTGTGGGGGATATTAAGCCCTCTGATTAGATCTCAGGGGCCGCCCATGGCAGACGTCTCCTTTACTACAGGCCCCAGCTCATCTTTATTTTGGCAGGGTGGTGCTCTCTGCAGGCTGCACTGCACCAATACTAAGCTGTTTGTGCAGGGAGGAAAAAAAAGTTTATCCTTTTTTCCCCCTTTCTCCTTTTCATTTATTTATTCGTCTAGCCTACATGTGTTCGTTTCTGCTTAATCCAGGAGTTCACAATGCAGAGGCTGATCCAAATGTTCTGAGGCAACACAAACAAGTCGGCTGTGTAAGTTGATTCGGAGGCTATAAGCTGATAACTACTAATTTTGAGTTAAAGGATCAGTTCACCCTATAATTAAAATTGCATACTTTCCCTCTCACTTGCAGTGTTATTTATCTATCTATATTGTTTTGGTGTGAGTTTTGGAGCTATCAGCATTGAGTGTTTCAGCAGTTTCATGTAGGTGCTATTTTCATTTTGCAGAATCTACCAGAACTACTTTCTTTCTACTAAAAAGAATACGGTTCCTTCATGGGCATGATCACAACAAGGTCTGCGGATTATCCTCAGTAAGTATCCTCAGATTTCTGGATAAAGACACTCGTTTTTTTTTTGTTGCTTTGAGCACCAAAAGCAAAATGCCATTTAGTCCCATTATACCGGAGAGAAGGCAAACATCTCTATAGCTTATATCTCCAAAACTCTGCAACTCATACCAAAACAATCTATATGAATAAACTACACTACAGGCCAGAGAAAAAACGCAGGTTACACTCTAAATTACACCATAAGTTTCGGGAAATGACATGGTAATAACGTTACCAATGCTGGTTCAATCTCAAACTGACCACTACGCACTCCACCCACCCACTCAATCTGTGCATTTGTGTGGGGTCCGCCACATTGAGTGTCATTCCAAACCAGTCAGCCTTATAAACTAAATTGCGCTCAGGTGCAGCACCTCTGTTGTGTCCAGGATGGAGGAAACGCTACAAAAGTTAGTTCTGTATGAGGTGCGGTCATTTCCACCGATCAGTAATAAGTTACTTTTCCTCAAACAGAAATTTAATAGATATTTTTCGCGCACATGTGACAGAATGACAAGATGAAAAAAGGTTCAACAAAACAGATGTGGCCCATGAAGTGTGGGAGCGAGTTTTTATTTATTTAATTAATCATTTTTCCTTCCATAAGCTCACTGTGTCATGGATGAAATAAGAGTGTCATGTCATTGCCACTTACATCTTTGCCGGTGCTGTTATTTTGTTTAAATATTTATTCAATTACAATATTCATCATGATAAATGTTCCTGTTTCTGCCAGAGAAAGGCGAGGGTGTCCCAAAGATTGCTGGTGTATTTACACCCTCTCCCTTATTTAAGTGACCCTCCACAGCTGAAAGTATGACTACAAACTGAGTCATACTTGTCACTGAGTTGGAGCCTGTAAGTTACAACGTAAATTTTGGGTGGTCACTTTCTAAGTTAGACCGTGAGTTCCAGATACTTATATGGTAATAACAGGTAGCAACACTCTAGGTTAGAAATTATATGATAATGATAGGTATTAACACTCTAAGTTAGACCGTACATTCAAGATACTTATGTGGTAATAACAGCTAGTTATACATTATAAATTATGGGAAATTACAATTATAATAATGGGTAGTTATACTCTATGTTGCCTGTAAGTTCCAGGTAATTACATGGTAATAACAGGTAGTTACACTCTGAGTTACACTGTAAGTTCAGGGTAAACACATCATGGATAGTTACACACTATACATGGGCTGTATTATAAAGTGGTACAGAAAAAATACAGATTTTTGATTTCTTGGTGAAATTTCCCTTTAAAGCTAAGCTCATGGTATTTTGGAGGTGGGATGTCTTAATTTTAACGTCATGCACTGGCAGAACGTGGGCAGCAACTAAACAAAAAGCCAATTAAACCACTGTATTTGTCAGACTCTTGCGGATTTGAAAGCGGAGCATCCTGTAGTTTTCAAGTTTGTACTTCATGCTGTGACATAAGTAAAAGAAAAGTGTGTACACGCACACACTCACGTACACACACGTACGACTTTCATCAGGCACACTTTCTTCTGTTTTGTTTGTCTTAAGCACATATTCCCAATCACAATTTCCACACCAGCCCTCACTACAGCTCCTAAGGGTGCAGGCAGACACTTCTAGCTGCAGGCTCCCCCACTTCTGAAACCTGTCAAATCTGTCCTGGGAGAGTCAGCCTCCCTCTCATCATCCAGGGGCTTATGGACCTCTCTCCATTTACCCTCCCTCCCCTACACAGTTCTCTTTTCCTCCTTCTCTTCCCCCCTTTCATCTCACATCCAAACTTGCCAGTTGCAACCTTCTCGGCTTCCTCCAAGTTTTGTCTCCTTTTCTCCTCTATTTTGTCTCCCCCTCATCTACCGTCTACGACTTACTTTTCCCCCCATATACTTTCCCCATACGGTCTGTTTTGATTTGTCCTCCCTCCGTTTTCCCTTCCCGATGTGGATTGAGGATAATCAGGTGTGTCAAAGAATGACAATCACATCCCTGCCTCCCACAGAGTTTTGGGTCACAAGGGGGTGGATCAAACTGAAACATGGGCATCGAGTGGGGATGATCTTTTAAACAAAGAGTAACCTTGTTAATCGTGTGAACTCAATGACCCAGCCACTATTACTGCCACCACCGCCTAGTCTGATCAAAGTTTTGCTTTTATGTTCAGACTCATTATGGCTGTAATAGGGATCCTTTTAATCTGTAAATAAAGTTTTTGGAATAGTGCACACAGTGATTCATCAACAGCAACTCGTCTGCACTGACTAAACAAAACTGGCTAAAACAAAACGCAAACTGAGAACCTCACAATGCATTACTAAAAGTAGGTGGTGGAAAAATAAATTACTTTATACTTCTTCTCCACATTTCAGAGAAATATAGTACTTATTACTCCCAGTTACTTTGACTATCAAGATTAAACATACAAAATCTAATAATTAGAACTGCACTGTTATAGATTAAAATTGATTAAAAATGTTTTTACTGTTTATATATAACACCAATAAAACTAACTATATATAATGGGAGTAATTCTGCATAGTGAGTAGCTTTGTTTGCAGTGTTGGGGAGCAGTGAGCTACATGAAAATAAACTCTTATTTAAACTACATTTTTCATTTGCTTGCTGGTAGTTTGACTACATTCATATTTGCATAGTGATTGCGGTAGTTAAATAACTTTTTTTTTTACTGAAACTACAAAAAAAGGGCCACCATTACCATTGCTTCTCTGATTGTGTGGTAAACAAACTCAAACTCATACTGTGCACTTTCCCATGATTAGTGGGATATTTATGTATTTTTTATTTATATGACCTGTGAACAAGTGGGCACTTCTTGCGATAAACTCAATTGAGAGGCTTTTTTATTTGCATATTTTGGCATATTTTATTATAATTTGATCATATTTTTTACAAAGTACACTGAGCTACCTTTTCTAAGCTGCTACAGTTCACCAAACTAGATTTCTCCTCAGGGTAGCTTTGCTGTGGTTGAACCTTAAGTGTGAAGTATTTGGTATGCTTTCAGAGTAGCTTTCACAACACTTTTTATGCCTAAATACATTTTACCAACAATACTTTCAATACTCCAACCCTGTCTCTGTGAAATTATGTTTATATACCAATAATATGTTTTGCAAGTTACTTTAAAAAGGGACACCAGGGGTTCATAACCACATAAATAATATGTGGTGAGGTTTCCACATTAAAAGCAATCGTTAAGGTTAATAAAGAATTGTGGTTTCCCAATAAATAAAGATCATAAAGAAGTCATGTCTTGTGCTTCATGTGACTGTTTTCTCAACATTTAACCATTTAGTTTAAGACAAGCATCTTTCTCTAACCTTATAAAAATACTGTGGGCACCTAAACATAACTATTTAAGTTAATCCTGCTTTACTACAGATATTATGGGGCAACAAATGAAATACTATGTCGATGAAAATTATATAAATCATGTTGACAGAAACCACAATCCGAGTGACTTTACATTTACTTCAAAATCAATTTGCTTTAGTAAAACAGTAGAAACAAGTGAGACTTAAGTTTTTAATGAAGAACTTGTTATAGACAGTGGTGGAAGAAGTTCTGAGAGCTTTTACTTGAGTAAAAGTAGAAATATTATAGTCTGAAAATACTCTGTGTCAAGTAAGTCCTGAATACAAAATATTACTTGAGTAAAAGTACACAAGTATTATCAGCAAAATATACTTAAAGTGCAAAAGTGAAATTATTCCTTACGCAAAATGACTCCTTTTACAGTGTCATATTGTTATAGAATATTATATTATTCTGTTTATATCATGAACAAATGCATGCAAGAGCGTTGACAATGTAGAACCAATTTTAGACTTTGTATAAGTAGTATACTAGATCATATCATTTATATCCTGATTTTTTAAATGTATAAACTAGAAGCTAGTAACTATCATTGTAAAATAAATGTAGTGTAGAAGAAGAACATTTACAAATGACATGTAATGGTGTAGAAGAACAAAGTATCTGAGTAAATGTACTTAATCACTTCCTACCACTGGTCATAAGAGTGTTTTAGTTTTGTTTAATTTCTCTTTTTATTTATGGAAAAGATATGAGTGCTTCTTCCACCACTGTATTAAATCTATTAAATTAAGCTTCCTAACACCACACGACGTTAGTTTATGTTGGTGTGTAAAAGTAGTGTCTTTCCTCTACTTTCTGCCAGGCTCAACTTGAAGAAATATATTCAAGGACAGCTGTCAGCCAAACTCTCAGTTCCTCCTTCTCCTCCGAGTGCTCTGCCTACAGTCTGCCTGTCCCCTCCATCCCCAACAGAGGGAGGCCTTTCAGTCCATCCATACTCTCCACAGCCTGCCTGCCTTCCCCACCACCATAGTCCTTCGCCCATCTGTCTGTCTGCTCTGCGACCACTGTCCTGAGGGTGTACTCTGTCTCTCCCTCCTCCCTTCTCCCCTCCCAGCATCCTTCTCTCTCATGCGCCGTGATCGATATGGACGCGGAGGGAGAGGGGGGACCTGTCTGTCAAAGCCGGCGGTGGAAAATGAAGGCTCAGATGAAGGAGGCATGCTCTGTATATTAAATGCCCAGACCCCTGTGAGGGGTGGAGGGGGATTCGGGGTGGGGATATATCAATAGGCTTCTGCTAAAAGAGAGATAAGGCCAAAACAGCAATGAGAGAAGTAGAGCGGAGTGGAGGGAGGGGGAGCGGAGAGAAGGAGAGATGAGGAAAATGAATAAGGAGCTGAGCAGTGAGGTGGATGAAGATGTAAAAAATGTGGAGAAAGATCTTTGAGCAAAATGTGAGTTAATGATGTTAATTGATGTAATAACTGGAGGAGAGACAAATGAGTTTTTTTTTTCAGGTGGATGAAGGGGGGGTACAGGCAGGAAGCGCAAAAAAGAAGGGAAATGAGCTGAGGACCCAAAAAGTGCGAGGAAGAGTAAAGAGCTGAGAAGGGAGAAAGAGTGAAGAGCTGAAGTTAACGACTTTGCAGATTTCATTATAGAGATAGTTAACCCTGTTGACACTGAAGGAGGGCGCTATCCTCTCAGGAGGAGTCCGGTCCTTCCACCTCCACGCACAGAGACAGATGAGATCATTACAGCTATCAGCACCACTGCCATCCACAATTAGCACATCTCCTTTTCTTTTCCCCACTCCTCCATCCCCCCATCTCCCCTCAGCTCACACTGTCTTCCCCCCTGCTCTCTTTCTTTACCTCCCCCCTCCTCCCCCCTCACCTCATGACACTTCTTTGGCCTTGATTTGGAGGCAATTTGACTAAATAAAAAGCCACATGCAGCAAACCGCTCTCAGCTTTAGCGAGACGCTTGCTTGACCTTTCCCAACTCATTTAGAACCCATTTGGCTTTTCACACTGAAGAAGGCGACGCACGGTAATGCAAAGCTTTGCATATTGAGAATATAAATGTCTCTTAAAAGTTAAAGGAGAAGTATGTATTATATTTGTCTTACAAAAACACAAATGACCACAAAGTGTCATTGGAAATTAAGGAAACATGTTATGCTGAAATACTGGCTTGTCTTAAAACAATGCTACAGCCAGCATGTTCTCCTTTGAAATTTCCATTCCCGTCTGTAACGTCTGTTTTTGTTTTTTGATGTTGTAACTTTATACTTACAATATGTTGCCGCTAAGCTGTTGAAACATTACATCTGTTCAATGTCCTTTCCTGACTTTTCCTGTACTTCATATAATAACTAGGGATGATAACGATTAATCTATGCTCAATTAATCGATCGTTAAAAATTTAATCAATCTATTATCAAAAAAAGATCTGAAGCATCACAGAGATTATTTTATGAGTGCACTCAGCATGTTATCTGATGTTCTAGTATATGTGTTTAATATGTGAGCCTTTACATCTTAATGTGTTTTATAAGCAGTACAGTACTGTCAGAGAATATACACTATGCTGCTCTGGAAATAAAACTTTAGTACTGTTTGGTATAGGCAAATGTTTAATATTTAATGTTTTTTAATGATTAATTGATTTAATTGATTTTTACTGTTAAAGAAAGTCCCTACAATTTGCAGCTCTAATGCTGACATTACTGCTACGTTGCTAAAACGTCACAGCATCTCCAAAAAGCGGTGGAAATTCGGACAACACCGGCAACGTTTAAAATGACACGCTAGCTACGACACTCTGTAACTTCACTCGGTAGGTTGCTACAAAGTCACATGCTGCAAAAGTTACATTGCAACGACGTTCCTGCAACGGCTTTGTGTCAGTCAGGAAGGCAGGCAGTCACTAAACTCCAACTCCAGAGTGTGAATTTTCAGAGCAGTGGGCTTTTGTTTTTTTTTTTTGTATATTGTGCTTATAAAAAGCCAATCAACTTACAGTGTAGGACTTGTCGTCACTTGTCATTGTCTAAATGTAATGTTGCACTCATCTTGCACTTGTGTATGTCCTGCCTGAGCTTTGAGTCTGGGAAAGACAGGTATAAAACTCACTTCAACAATATGTTGTATATTAAATAGGGATTTAACCTGTGTAGTGTACTATCTATGGCTCCAACTTGGGATTTAGACTGCAGTGCTCATTCTTTAAGGCTAGGATCTCACATATTTCTTCTTTAACTCGTGTATAAAGCCCAACTCTACTTTTCTAATCTTTCTATCAAGTCTATCAAGATGCAAATCCATGATGCACAAACACTCTCATGCACACAAAAACATGCTCAATACACACCTGTAAAGCAGACTGGACACTTGAAGGTTCCTCCCATGCCCTCAAAGCTGTGCTCAATCAAGTGGCATTGAAGCTTCGCTGGTGAGTCGAATGACTGACTACAGAGCTTGCATTCATGGTTCAATCCTTCCTCTGCAGAGAAGAAAAAACAACAAAAACAAAAAATCATGAGAAGGGAAATAAGCAGAGCGTGAATGTCAGAGGTCTCACTCTGCATTTTTTTCCACTTTATTTTCTCACATGAAATTTAAATTTTACAAATTTGTGGCAAAGGCTCCTGCCTGCGATTTTCATGACTCAGGCAGGAAATAATATAACGTGTGATCTGCTCCCATCAGGCACAAATTAGATGACCAGCCGGGGTCCTAATCGCTCAGACGAGGCCTTGCACTTTGAACATGGTGAGCATCATCTTTCTGATTAACTTACATACATCACAAAATAATTTATTTTTGGCATTTTGCAAATTAAAAACAGACATGAGGCAAATCTAAATGAAGGGAAGTCATTTGTGTTTTGTAGAGGGTGAATCAAAATAGATAAAAATCAAAAACGGGGGTGATTACTATGACTGTAAGGACAAAAAAATGATAGCAAAATAGTTTCTGAAACCCTTAGGTCACCAAATCATCACTTCTTCGGTGTACATACACTGACAATGCTTTCAAAACATGTCAACATTTTTAATACAGAGCACGACAGATTCCCAGTTTATCGGCTTGGCATTAGAATTCCCTGCACGTCCATCTAAACATTCAACTACCTCAGCCGAGACCACTGATAGCTTAAATAAATGTCGTTCAGACTGTGAACCTGCACACTCATTTGCAGCACAACGATCTGCTGACTCAGACTTCCAGAGAACTGCCCATCTCCAGCGCGTCAATAAAAGGCCTATACACTCTGCCACGGGGCCGGACTAGTGCTCTATCAAACTCCTGCCAAACCTGACATTAGGCCAGCTACTGCAAAGGGGGGGTGGGGGTTGGATACACCGGGGACTCATCTAGGGTTTATCCCCAGGTCTCTACAGCCCAGTGCCCACCACATAGGCCCTGGGTACCAGAAGCACGAATACACAATCCACCTAACCAGCTGTGCCCGGCTTGAGCCCTGGGGGATCCGAGTGGAGGGTTAATCGAAGTGGCTTTAGGCAAATCTGGCAAAACATGTCTGCTGAAAAACAGCGCTGGTAACCTGCAATGGACAAGACACTTATAGTTTCCAGTTTTCTTATAGTTTTTAACTAATTTGAATGTTTTTATTGTTCTACACTAAAAGCTCACCTAAAACTCACTTTTTGGTAAGTGTTAGGTTTAAATGTAAGCTTTGTATCTTTTCTTTGTTCACCATCAGTTTTCTTTTGTCCTGTTTAGAATTTGTACTAAAAGCTCACCTGATACAACAAGCTGTTTAAAAGAATAGTTTATTATTTAATGTGGGGTTGTATGAGGTACTTATCAATACTGAGCTTTTCAGTTACACTAGATGCCTGTCTGCACCCCCCCAGCAGTTTTTGATGGAAAATCACGGTTATATAAGCCAAATATTGCCCTTGTTGCAAATATTGCTTTTGTTGCTGACCCTGTCTACAGTAGTACATCGTTTAGCTTAGTACTCCTGCTGCTTCTCCAAACTGGGGGCATACTGACTACCATGTATCGTAGGTTATACACTGTACTTCATACAACTTCACTTCAAATAATCTGAACTATTCCCTTAGCAAAATTAAATTACAATATAATGTGAAGATTCTGGAAAAAAAAACTTTGCCCAAATCAACCTGCTTGGTGTATACATGCTGGACCTGGTCACTTCATTTGAGGTATGGTATATACAGTAAAAAAGGGTAGTATCTCAGTTTATGCACCTATAGATTGATTCTGACTACTTCTGACAACTGCAAACCACTGACCCCTGATATTTCCAGGAAGAGAGGAGAATGGAAACATCTCCTGCTGTGCCAAAAGAAACAGTGGGAGCGTATACATATTGAACTTTTTGCTGTAACATATTACCACATGTTCTTTTACAATCTTTTCCTCAATAACATAAACATATGGCATGGTATACCACATAAGGTGGTGTCTACGGCATAAATACAAAGCATAGGTTGCACAAGCTCACAGGCTTTGTTCCCTCATGACTGTCTGGTAAAAGGTAAAGGGCCGATCAAGGCAGCTCATTGCAGTTTTACAGGGAGCACGTTGATGGTGTGTTCTGCAATCATGCATTTGACAGATGAGATATTCTGTAGCCTACATGTGCATCTAAGTGTAACAGCAGGCATCAGCGAAAATACGGGGAGGAGGAGGAGGAGGAGGAGGGTGGCACGAGTGCATCTACGCAGCCGTGCGGGAGGATCACTGCCCTCTTTGATCACCATTCAGTTTGCTTGTCTGTGTGAGGGTGTACACTAAGGTCAAGCTTGCTGCAGGGTTCACAGAGCTGTTCTTCTGCCATATGCGCAGCCCTCATTTGACCCCAGTGCACAACGCTGTCCCTTTGGAGACCTGGCCTGCTTCATTATGCAGATAACTCTGCACCTGCCTGACTGACCTTGTGTGCGTGCATGTGTGTGTTTATGTCTGTGAGCAGGTGCACCAAGGGAAAATGGCAAAGAGATATTAATACAGTATGCTTTAATTTTTGAAGAATAAGGCTGGTGTTGTTCAATATTTTTCTCATTGTCAACAAATCAAATCATCAATACCAATATCGTGATAGTCCATCACTCAGTACTTTCAAACTTCCAGAGGTGGAAGTGATGCTCAAAATACTGTGATTACGTCAGGCTGCAAGCCTGTAATTTTACTGTCACTTAAGTATGCATTACCCTATGTAATCTACTTAGATACTTTTAAAATCATAATTCACTACTGGGAAGAACTACAGTTTGACTTAATATCCCAATCTTTCATCTGCATTTGTGTAGCCAGTAAGGCCAAATGGGCCAATAAAAACCATGTCATATGGATGAAAAAACCCAGAAACTCTGCAGCAGGCACAGGTTTGGTGAGTTGAACACTGACCAGAACCATGCAGGAGTTTGAGTAGTTTAGACTGAAGATTTGGAGACACAGAAACCTCTCTGATTAAATCCCTGCTACTTATGATGCATTAAACATAAGCAATTTAAAAGTAATACCCTGAGTAGTTTTTGAGAAGATTACTTCATATAGATTTTCAGTACTCTTTCCACCACTGCCAATTCCGCTATACTGACCGTGAGTCAGCCCACACCCCTTCATTCCTATAAATTAGAATAATAGTTTAACAATAGTTGAACACAAAAATGCTCAGAATTTCCTTAAACAGCTGGCATTGTACTTTTTTTTGACAAGGAGTAAATCATGTATTTGTTGGGAATTATTTTGGGGGGATTAATACACATTTGTAGTGCTAGCATGAAGTTATATTTGCGATCAACTTAAAATGAACTACAGAGCCTGTTCATCATTATGTAGGAATGTGTCATTCAGTAAGGGTGGGGGAAAAAATCAATAGAGCATAGATAGTATTGTGATATTTTGCATGGCAATATTCTAGTGATACACAGATGCCAAGTATCAGTCTTTTGTTATATAAATCATTAATATTGCAAATGTTACTTTTTGGTGACAGAATAATAATATCAATTGCTTTTCTTTTTCAGCCCACTAGAAGGGGCTGAGTCTTCTGGTGAGATGATGCCTTCGTTGCAAAATTTTTAAAAAAAATGACTGAAGTGGAATGATTGTTGACAAAGTTTTCCTTTGTAACTGAAAAAAAAATCTATATATTGCAAAATGTTTAAAATCACAAAAATATTGTATTGTGACTTAAGTGTCATTACAGTATTGTATCAGGCCTCTGGTGATTGGGTAAAAGTGGCTCATCGACATGTTTTTGGACAACAGTAGAGCTCTCTGGCAGAGAGGCATGAGCAATACTTGAAAATAGGATTTGTTCAGTGTTGGTTTTGGTCTTCTGTTGGGATTTATAATTATGCAATGAAAAAAAGTTAATGCAAGGTCACTATTGTGATATGTTTTAAAATTCTGTTCAGTATATAGTTCAACTAGACTCTTCACGTGTTTACCCTGAAAAAAGTGCTGGGTAATATATAGAAAGATAAAGACAGATGAACAGAGAAACATGTTTGAAAGAGCAGTAGAGGTTTTACTGAGAGTAAAGTGTGCTCTGTTATCCTGTGTAATGCAGCCTGTGCAGGGCTGGGTTTGTATTCAGCAGTGTAACAGGGGTTGAATCAGGCTGGCAGCCTGTTTCTTAGTGAGAGCCAAGGGAGGAAGTCAGCGCACTCGCCCCTATAGCAGCCTCATTGGGCTGAGGTCACTTCCTGTCGCTCTCCCAGCCCTTCTCCTGGGCTGCCCAATCAGCACAGCCCTGCGTGAGCCCCCACCCCTCTCTATGCACTGAGCAGACTCTGGATATAGTTACAGGGCCACAGGGGACTGTCAGCTCTCTCTCCCTCTCTCTTTCCCTCCTCCGACTCTCTGTTTCCGAGTCTCCCGAGTGTTCTCCGCTGCCACCACCCTGTCCCTCTGCACTCCTAAGAAAATCCTTTAGATGAGAACTGCTCCTGTGCCTGCTCCCTCTAAGCATCCCTGACACCAGCAAAGTAAGCCCATCTGCATATCCACAGGGCCTTGCGTTCCTGTGGCTCATGGTTTATGTATTTCACAGCTCCTTAAAACACAAACGCCTAATATCTCTCCCATGTGGAGGACAGGAGAGGAGGGAGAGAGGAAAAACTACTCTCAAAAAGAATGGTCTTTATTTCTCAGCGCTGTTTACTTTTTTATCCGGGCTGAAGTTCATGTGCTGTTGAAGGTTGTTTGGGACGCTGGGGCTCGCAGGTCTGGCTTGCGTAGTTTAGTGAACTCTTCGCAGCCGCGGCATATTGAATTCTGTAAGTTGAAGGTAAAGGTGTCTGTGAATTTGATTGAGACGTCTCAGTTTGCTCGGAGTGTAACTGCTCAGCCATCAGCTGACAGTGAGTAAGAGACCGGAACTAAAGTAACTAAAGACAGTCTAACTTTCTGATAATAGTGTGTAGTTAAGTATAACGCAGGGCATTGCTTAATTAAAAACTCTCCCTCAGCTTATTCCGTTCCAACACCACCACCACTCGCCCCCACCGCCACTGCCCCTTACTCTATTTAAACAATTCTGCTGAGGAGCAGTTTGATTTGGAGGGGAAATCAGGATCACTTTTAGCATTTGGCTTTGGAAGAGAAAAATCTGATACTTAGATTTACACCCCTCTCTGGGGCATAGTGAATGGTTCTCTGAAGCTCACTCTTAGAGGGACCCATGCTGCTTGTGTCGCCAAAGCAGCAACACTCTAACAAATGATATTAAGGACATCAATCAAGGCACTTCTTTGCTGCAAGTAATGAGTAAACAAGTGGGAGAACAAATTGAGAATATTTACTAGGCAGGAATGGATTGTTTTGGAAAAGCCACAGACAGAAGTAACATAGTAATCAAAGCTGGTCCTGGTCAGTGTGATACTGAGACGGGGTTGTACTGACAAAGATTAATTTAATCTAATTTGCAGACAGTTCTAAACAGAGAAACAGAGTTAAGCAAAAACTAGGTTTAAAATGAGCAAATGCAAATATAAAACTAAGCAGTTTGTTGCATAATTAAGTTTCATCAATGTGGAGATGGTCGCTTACCCAAATTAAAACTAATATGTAATAAATTAGTGTCTTGTTGGGAGCTAGTAGTTTAAAAGAGGGGGAAAACCATTAGCTTTCAGCTGCTCTGTACCCCTTAACAAAACATTACATTGTTTGCTAGCTAGCTAAAAGTCATTAAATCATTATAATGTTTGCTTACTAGCTAAAAAAGTTAATGAAATGTTACATTGCTTGATAGCAAGCTAAAAAGATAATAAGATGCTATATTTTTTGCTAGCCAATAAAAACTTAACAAGGTGTTATATTGTTTGCTAGTTAGCAAAAACAAAAGTTGACATAATGATATATCGCTTGCCAGCTAGCTAAAACATTAACAAGAGGTTACATTGTTTGCTAGCTAGCTAAAAAGTTATCTAGCTTTATGCCTAATTTCTCCTCATTTGCAAAAAACTTGATGGAGCAATATGGCTCAATATTAGAAGACTAAAAATGGACAACTGCACAATTAGGAAAAAAAAGAGACAACTGGTAGACTGTTTCAACAGATCAAATGGAGTAAAAGAAAGAAAAGGTACATCATAAAACTCATCTGGATTGAGTCTGTCCCTTAACTTTATGTTTGAATGCAAGAATTAAATTTAACTTTGGTTTTAAATAAAAAAAAAACTAAATTGAGGTTTAAAGGGAGGTTTAAATTTATTATACTTTCATTTTAGGCTAGTTTATGTTTGGTGCAACATAATTTTAAAAAAATGACTCTATGTTTGTGCAACCCTATCTAAGTTTCTGAACTGCCAAACCTCGCCATGAAGGCAGAAATACCTGCTTAGAGTTATCTTCTTTATGAGGAATTTCACCTTTAGCAAGAGTTTGCTTTCCATTCTACCATCTGTTTCATGATATCCAGCCTGATGTTGGAGTTGTATGTTAATAAACTGAGAAGATTTGGTTTTCAGCGGACTCACTGCTGTATATACAACCCACTGCGGGATTGTGGATGGTAGCAGAGTAGACAGCTTCAGGCCTGTAAACAGTAGGTGGGTTTACTTCTCTCTTCTCTCCGCGGGAACTATCCATTAACAGATAATGGGGGGAAAATCAGAGTGATTAAGGCCCAGGGAATTATGGGTGAATACAAATTGACTCCACCTCCGTGTGGTGTGCTCTCTTGAGGTGGAAGCACTGCTCATAAGGAACAAACTCATTTCAGAAGTACTACAAGGCCCATTAAGGCCTGGAGAACGCTGCGGATGGGAGGGGGGGGAAGGTGGTAGGTGGGAGCGCAAAGGGATGGACTCCCCCTGGACCAAAGCTGATTGGAGAACTGGCGCCTGGGGGGAACATTACTAATATCTATTTCCTGTCTCCACAGTTTGAGAAGGACAGAGCGAATCAAGTGCAAAATGTAAAAAATTAAAGTACGAGATTTAATCATGGCACCTTGAAAATTCACCCCATTCTATCAAAGAGTTAATGTATTACACGATACAGTGATGGAAATGTGGTCGAGAGCTAGCTAATAAAATCAAAGAGATTGGAAAACTACCACAGCATGAAAGGAGAAGCTTTACTCCAGTTTGCCTGTAGGGAAGTGGGCATGTAAAAGACATATTCTGTGTCTGCCGGAGAAAAGTGAAAAGTGAAAGATAAGCTAAGCGAGGTGCCAAAGCCCTCATGTCAGGGTCCCAAGTTCGGTGCATGCCTGATGCTGTTTTCCAACCTCCAGTGGGAGAAGAAGGGCTGAGGCGAGACTGTTGGCTGTGACATGTCAGTGGCGGTGACGCCCGCGCACAGCAAGAGCAAAGGATTCTGGGGGAACATGTCTCTGGGAGAATGTCAGCTCTGATGCATGGCAGCTCGTTGGAGGTGCTAATCAGAGCAGGGCTAGGCTCATGCTAGGATCAGCCACTCAGCGCCTACATTAACCGCCTCACAGCTCCCCTGGCTACTGGGCCAGAGGTAGAAACACCGAACTGACAGGTTTTTGTGTCGAGATAAACATGCGCAACGCTTGAATGGATGTTACAAAAGGTTTAGCCGACTAGAACACCTTTTGGAGTTCACAAAACATGGGGGACGAAAACATAAGGACACTTTCTTCTCCCTAAAATAAACGCACTGAGCAGACATTTCCACTTGAGTTATTTGCCAAGAGCCCCTGTGCATGTGTTTAGCGATACTCAGATTTTATACTCTGTCGCAGAAAATAGAGAAACTACAGCCAAAAGTCATTGTTGAAGCATTAATATCAAAGAAACAAGAGACAAAAACATGTTAAAACATTTTATTGCAGAAGACCTCAGGCTGGCTGTATAAATGATAGGTTTCCACAAAATGAATGCATGTGCGACTTCCTAAACGGAGCCTTATGAAGAACCTGCTGTGCTCTATGCATGGCTTACATTAGGCATTTACAAGCTTTTATGAGTCAGCTGTGTTATGGCAACATGGCAGACAGTGGCATGATATCAAAGAGAAAATTAGAGGGAAATTTTATTTGTAGATCTTATCTTTCACATCACTGTAGCCTGTTACCTCCAATTCAGTAACATTTATAGAATAAATTGTGGCATTTCTCATCCTACAAGCATAGATGTTTTATATTGTTTCTAGCTAAGTGAGTAAATGTATATTGTGTGTAGTAAAAGAGTAAGAAAAACACACAAGTTAGCCCTACACAAGATATGTTAAGATGTGGAGGTGGGTTTTGGGGGGTATGGAGCTCCCCTTCAAAGTTTTGAAATACGTGCATCTGCCTCCCAAATAAAAACATGAAAGTAGCAGAGGACTTTATTTTCACTAACTGCTTACCTGCTACTCTGTACCATTATTTTTGAATTGTGACATCACACCTGAAAGACACTATCACAAGGCACAAATTTTGTGCATTTTTCTTAACCGAAAATGCTAATGATCATCATCAATAATTAATAATAATTAATATTTTTTCTCATTTTAAGTATAGGTTTCCTTATTCAATAAATGCCTCCACCAGACAAAACAATGTCAAATGAGATTGAATTACTGCCGATCTAGACTATCAATTAATTATCAATAAGACATGTTAAAATTCCTAATTAATCAATTAATGATTAATCATTAACATACCTAACTATCAATATGAAATGATGCAGAAAAGGCACCAAAAGGTACATAAAAAAATCACCAGGATACAGTAATTGAAGTGTGTTTTCCCTGGTCTGTAGTGCTGTTTATCCATCTAGATTTTTTTGGGGTGTGATTTGCAGATTTTTTTTTTTTTTTATCAGCCGTAGAGATGTCTGCCTTCTCTCAAACATAACAGAACTAAATGGCACTTAGGTTGTGGTGCTCAAGCACCTAAAAATACATTTGAAAATTTCAAACCAAGTGTCTCATGACCCGGTTACTCAAGATAATCCACAGATCTTGTTGTGAGCATATAGGTTCATATAGGAACTACTATTTTTCTGCAGTAGAATCTACTTTCTTTTCTACTAGAAAGACAGTAGTTTCTTCATGAAACTCCTCAAAAAATGAAATATGAGTCCTACTAATGTTGAAATGAAACCTTGATGTGCACTATGAAATTTTTGTGGGATAAAAGACTATTTAAATTTCAGATTTTATCCAAATATGTAATTTCAGATTTTTTAACTGTACTGAATTTCATGTCTGCAGCCAAAGGGAAACTATATCTGGTAAAACCAGATGAAGCTGCTGTTTCAGCTGGATTTGGCGCTGCTGTACGCTTTGAAGGATAGTCTGCCATTTTGGGTTTTGGCCTGGACCATGTTACCTGCTATTCTTACAGCTGAAACCCACAATGGCTAAAACTCGGTCAAATGAACAGTGTGTAGGTCACAGAGGCAGAGGAAAAAAGCTAAAAAAGAGAAGGGAGAAATCCACAACAACAAAGGCAGGAGCCGAATACTTGTTAACGAATGATGTGTAGGCGCTGCAGCTGCAGGCAGGTATGGAGGTCCATTGGGGACAAACAGTGCAGGGCTGCTGAGATGGATTGCATGGGAGCGCTGGACCCCCTGCAGCCACACAAACACCATTCTGCGCTGAAATGCTCTAATTTACTCTATACATGCCTATTCTAAACTGCTGGGCTTTTTCTTGTTAGAAGGAAATAAAGGTCAAGTGACTACGCCCTGACTTTCCAAGACTTAAGTTGCTGTGCAAAAAAATTATAAACAAGCAAAGAAAAACTGTGAAATGGGCAAAGAAAAACTTGTGGAGAGAAGAAATGAGGTGTGAATCCAACCATAATCTCTTTTGGGCCCCAAAAGAATGTGTGGCCTGAATGTAACAAGTTGCATTTTTTTGGGAACTATTTTTCGGTGAGTAAGCAGGAGGAGGTGTACATGGGACTGACTTAAAACAGTTCATAGCATGTTGTCCAGTGCAACTAACAATTATTTTCATTATCAATACATCTGTCAGTCATTTTCTTGAATCGCTTAGTTGTTTGGTCTATAAAATGTCAGAAAATGTTTATCACTGTATCCCAAAGCCCAAAGTGAAGCTACAGATGTCTTGTTTTGTGCACAACCCAAATATATCTAGAACACTAAAGAAACTAGAAAATTTTCACAACCGAGAAGCTGAAATTAGAGAATTTTTAATTATTTCTTTTTAAAAACAATCAAAACAATATATCGAATTTCAGTATAGTTGCGATAAACATAATAATTGACAATTAATCGATTAATCCGCTAATCGTTGTAGCTCTAATTTGAATGACATTGGAGCTCAGTGACAGTGGTCCTCAAATGGGACCAGAGACCTTAAAAGGGTCCTTAAAAGAGCTTCCATGGGGTCTCCAGCGAAAAGGAGAATAATTTGTTTTTACTAAAAATAACACAATGACAACATGTATGACTATTTAGCCATGGGTTTCATAAACAAGTGTTTCCTCTGTATTCATTTGTGCACCACAACAGCAACAAAATTACTACCACTGCAATACGTATAAACACTGTAATTTATCCTTAATGTTATCTATAACTAAGGTAAGTGTAATGCAGATTCTTCAGAGGTAATGATCACATAATAATTATAAGATTTTTAATGTTAGAAGCTTTAAGCATAACTGAGACCTGAACAGCGAAAGATAAGAGACAAAACAAGGACTACTGCCCAATGAAAAAACTTTGTGGTCCATTTGTGTCAGTTTAAGGGCACTTGATCTGAAAACATGTGAGAACCACTGCTCTGTGGCAGGGAGGAATGAGCTGCATCTAAACATGCCATACTCATTAGTAGGAGTAATTTAGTTTTTGGTCTTTTAATGCGATTCATTAACAATAAAAAAAAGGTGTCAGTAAAAAGAAATAAAGGTCAAGTGACTAGGCCCTGACTTTCCCAGACTCTTGTGTTCAACTGAAGTTGCTGTGCAAGAAAAAAAAAACAAAAAAGACAAACAGGCAAAGAAAAACAGTAAAATGGGTGAAGAAAAACTTTGTGGAAAGAAGAAACGAGGTGTGAATCTGAGCGGAATCTCTTTCAGGTCTCAAAAGAGTGAGTGGCCTGAATGTAAAAAGTTAATTACGGGCACATGCCCGGCTTTTTTCGCTCGCCTCACTGTGGCATTGTCAGGCTGAGGTATGTGGCTCTATGGGGTCTGTGGTCCACACAAAGGAGCAGGGGAAGAGAGCGTTGCGGAGAGGCCCCTTGGCTGAGCTCACGGCATGGAACACTGTACAATTAGCCAGCCCCTGCGTTCTGCCGGCTTATAATTATCAGTGCTTGCCTTAATTGACTCCCTTAGCCTGCTGCAGAGGGACCCCCCCCTCCTACCCATACCCCCTTCCCCCCTGCTCGACGCAGGCCGCCGAGTGCCACGCCGGGCTCTCCAAAGTCATTTAGAAAAGCGCTCATATTTTCGACACAAAAAAGGGGGAACATTTGGTGAGAGAGAATTCATCATCAGGTGTCTAGAGGTTTTCCTTAATAGAAAAGCTGAGTCCCACTGAGTGCGCTCCGTGTAGCGGCCAGCCACGCATGCTCAGGACCAGCAAGCCGCCATTCGCAGCGGGCCACAAGACATTAGCATAATTTTATATAACACAGGCACCCGCACTGGAAATTTAATACATCTCAGCAAATACGAGACAGGCGTTTTGCATAATTTTTTTTCTCATTCTCCACCTAGCTTCCCTCTATCTCTCTGTCTTCACTCCATGTGTCTCTCCAGTCTTGTCTTCGTCCTGCCTCTCTTCCTTTCCTCTCTTGCTGCCACTCTCCTTTGCCCCCGCTCCCCCCCCCCCCCCCCACACAACCACCCCTCTCTCCTCGCCCCATGGTGCTGCTCTCACTAGGAGAGGGGAAGTTCATTACCTCAGCTAAATCAGAATTAGTCCCTTCATTTTGACGGGGCGAACTTCATTAGAAAGGCCCTTCCTTAATCCAGCAGGGAGAACTGATGAATCTACATGGGGGCAATAATTTGCTTCACACAGCACATTCAGCCACTTCCTCCACACCGTTTCCCCCTTTCCTTTTCTCTGACTATCTGGCTTTATGTACTTATGGTTACATTTTTATTAGATCTACAGCAAAAAACCTGAGAAAGGAAAACACCTGCATATAATTAACTAATGGCAGCAGAGGGGTGTAAAGAATGAGTTATGCTGTTTGGAATGTCCCGTCTCCCCAACAGGCTTCAGGGCCTCTGGAGCAGCCATGGCTGACTTGGCCGACACTCAAACACAGGCTGAATGAGCATGGCCAACAGGAGACCGGGTCTGAGTTAACTATTCTAGATGATTTTACAATGCCATGATTATCTTAGTGTTTAAAGATACACAAATCTTTCCGGAGCACAGCAGGTTGTAGGAGTGGAAAGTTAAGTCTATTTGCCTCAAAACGTTGGGTGCAGGCAGTTCAGTTTGGGATGCACCCTCCTCAGTTCAGTACACCCTGTGACCCAAACTGTCAGAGTTCCCTATTTATATCTACTACTCGCATACTCGCACATGTGGAACAGAAATTCTATGCACGATTTTTTTTGCCTAGAAATTTTTTGGCAGTGCACCAGTTGCTTTGTATCAGCTAGAGGTGCAGAAAGACATGATTATCCCTATCATCTGTGTCTGTTCAGCCAACAAAATTATCTGTCTCTGTATCTATATACAGGTCAGAAGTCGCATTAAATCATTATATGTAAATATTTTATGCCTTCATAGCTTTAAAGCAATTTATATTAGCCTATAAAGAATTATGAAATATATTTCCATTTCCATATCCTCATACTGTGCTTTTCATCTCTCTCGCTCTCCTTTTTTATTTTTTATCTTTAACTATTATGAACTGTCTCAACTTCCTTTAACTGGCGGGCATTGAAGAAGGTGTATAAAAAGAAAGGATATATAGAAAAATATCCTTTTGAAGGGAATAATCTTAAATTCTAATGATACTGCATTCATCTTGTGTTACTTGTGTTTTCTTACTGCAGTTCACAGTACTAGAATTTTATACTTAAGTAAAAGTAGGCCACTACTACTTTAAATGAATTTTGTTCAGGTAAAAATGTGGCAACTTGTGTAAAAATGTACACAGACAAGAGCAACTGTAAGTCAGTTAAAATGTACTGACTGATGAAAGTCCTCACACACCTCAAAGATAGAAGAAGTTCATAACTAATGTAGCAAATGTAGAAATCAGCGGTGGGGGACTCACTGTTAGCATTTCAGCAGCAGGCAACTTCTGGGATGCATTTGATTTGTGTAACTTAGCACACTCAACTAAGTCAGTGATTAAGGTAGATGCAACCTTTTTTGTTTTAACTATGCTATGAGGTAATCAGGGAGCTGATTTTCTCCAAATAGAAACAAGCAACTTTGGATCAAAAAATATCTGTTTGCATGACATCATTTGTGCTTGTCTGAATAACGCTATTTGGATTTGGATGCATCCCTACTATCAGCTGCAGCATGCCAGTTAGCTCAGCCCAGTTAGTCAAGCTCATTAAGTATTGTTGTACTTGTTTAGTAACAGTGAAAATATTAGTGTCAAATTGTTGTTCAACTGAAGTCGAGTCTGTGGAAGCAGACAAACACGTTGTTTCTGGCTGCATCGTCCATGTGATGCCTGTGTGTTGATTAGGAGAACCAGACAAAAACGGAGTGGAAGGCGAGTCCTTCTCACCACAGCGTTCAGGCAGCCTCTCACTGCAGATTCAGACCAAAGTAATAACTAATGCTATACAAGTGTTTATCTCTGTGGTTATGTGAGCATACTCAGTCTAAAGACTACAGGATTTAAGCATCTGGTCAAAGCGCTTGAGCTCTGCTCCAGTGAAACAAGCAAAAGTCGTTCAGGAGTCTTGCAGAGTAACATCACTGACAATTGTTATTTTATTGACAATATGTCAGTATTTGAGCGCCTAAACTGTTACAGTAAGACTTAAAGACAATGAGCCATTGTTTTTCAAAGTAAATAACAAAAATGTTATTTTGTACTTGTTTTCAGTTCTGTACCAAAAACGTACTGAATCATGACCCTAAAACCGAAGTGCGTACCAAACTGTGGATTTTGTGTACTGTTCCTCCCCTAGTAGGAAGAATGAAAAAACAGACATAAGGATAAATAGATTGCTGTTATGGGACTAAGAATCCTTCATCCTTTGGTTTTGGGGTTTTCTTTTTCTAAAACCTCCATAAACACAGTTTTAGAAGGATCTCTAAAGAGACAGAGCTTCAGCAGAGTTGTCCAGATCCTTAGAACAAACTAGAGAGCGAAAAGATGTGAATCAGGACAGACAGCCCCTGACTGCCATACCACAGCGCCTGGTGTCAAACAGATGTGCAGCTTGGCAGCTACGCTCCCCAGAAAACACAGAGCCCACGGATTCCAGGGTGGCGCTGAGTCGTGCTGCCCTCCCTCCTCTCACCACTCCCCCGTCCCCCAACAGTCCCAACTCCCCCACACTGTGCCCCTGCAGTCTCCCTCCCTCATCACCTCCACACAGGGGTCCCCTGACTGGTAATCTCGTCCCTCGAATGTGAAATCTCCGACAGCGATGCCCCGCGCTTTTACCCCCTACCTCTGCGGCTGATGGGTAAATTGGAATGGCGCTCCCTGCTGGCGCCGAGAGCTCCGAACAGACAGCAGCACACACATGCTGAGACACCCCTCACACGCTCTGTCTAATATAGTGGACATGCACACTCTCTCCAAGCTGCAATATCCATGCACAGACACACGTCCACGCACAGATGTACACATGGGAACAAACACACATACATACACACAGTCTCACGAAAGCTTCAGGTAAATCGCATCCACGGCCTCATAAACATACACACGTACAGATGCAAGGTAAGTGTTCCATGCATGATCTGTTCGCCCTCATCTGCATAAAGATTGAATATATGATAAATAAACAGATACTAGGAACTGAGTCAATATATGTTCAAATTTAAATGTGCATCATCTGGAATGGCTCAGCTGGGGTCCTTCTGCAAAAACTGCACCTGACTTCTGCTGCCATAGTTTAGTATGTTTCTATTACGTTTACAATATTGGACTATAAACACAGAAGACTGTGTAAACCACAGAGTAAAAGAGTAACTCCACAGCATGCATGTTGTGGAGTAAGTTCACAACATGCATAATAAGCACTGCCAACTAGATGTTTTTTGGGTGTACTTTATTTTATAGTACACAAATAAGCTGTAACAAGTTGTACTTTGTATTAAATTAAACAAAGAAGAAGAATTATGTTCCTTACTAGTCAATAAACACACGTAGCTACGTGCTACAGCTACTATACATACAGCTAACTGTACTGTAGACTAAAGTGAAATCACAAGTGAAGTCTGTGCAGTAAACCATTGACAAAATATTCCTCTTTCGCTATAATTTTGACCTTAAATTGGTAGGTTCACATATTGTTTTTAATGGGGAAGTAGCATATGTTTGATCTACTTAAGTCTACTTAAGTTTTTTTCAGTTTTGTTGTAACGTGCCCCAAATTACCCTCTAAAAAAGTCTAACAAGAGTTAAACAGTGGGAAATAGTAGACTTTAGTTTACCATATCATTCTGTTGTAATTTGCCTCTAAATATAATAATAAAGTAAAGGACGTCCTATTTCTAGTTTTGTACTTTTGGGCATATGATGTTGGTTGTGTTTGTTTTCTCTAATAAAGATATTAATATATTATTTCTAGTTTTATTCTAATTTGATACAAAGTGCGACTTATTACATTTTATTAGTGTACTGCAAAATTAAGTGCAACCTGTTTTTCAATAAGCATACTGTAAAACATTATGTGGCCAGGCATCAGGGTTGGATTTCCCAGAGGGCTGGTCCACCCGTACGAGGCTTCCACTCCATCTATCTGTCTATTTTTCTCCTCAGTCGATGCTCTGAAGCATGCGTGAACGGTTGAGTCCACCCTCAAATCGCAGGGACGTCCTGAAATAGTCAATGGGACCTGAAGGGGCTAAAGATCACTGCAGAAGAAGCCACAGAGGCCTTCCTGTCAAAGGCAGTGCTTTCAGGGGGCCAGGGGTGAGGGGAAGCCAGAGGGAGAGAGCCAGAGACATGACATACATTTCATTACACTTAAACCAACTGTGGGTTCAACTCCGAGCCCTGGATTTCCAATGGCGTCTCAGAGGATGGAGTAAGTGGAGGTATAAGAGAATGGTTTTTACAAAGAACACAATGGGTAGGTGGACAAAGGCAGGCAGCTGGACTAATTGCTTGGGGGCTTGCAGGAATATTTTTCTAAGTACTTCTGTTTAAAGCTCAATTTAGCTGCGTACGTCATTCTGGTGAACATTAAATGGCTAAGATGTTAATCTCCTCACTCCAGCTGCAATTAGAAAGGATGCTGTGATTAAGAGTAACATTTCACAACTTTTTACATACAAATTATGTAACATGTTTATGGTTTATTTGATGGGGACAGAAACAATAAGCATAGACAAATTGAAAAAAGCTATCATAGCGTTTTTAGCAGATGTTAATTTGCAACACACAACCATAGAAGGGGTTTTATGAAACTAAAAGATTGAAACAGTGAGGTAAAAAGAGGATAAAGTGATTCTGACATCAGGTGACAATTCAAAATATAATGTTATATAATAAATTAAGTCTCTCAGGCAACGACTATTTGATGAACCAGGTAGTTGATTGAAAAGAAATTAGATTCCAACTATCTCGATTATTGATTAATCATTTCAGTCATTTTTTAATCAAAAATATCAAAACTTCCTATGGATTTATATGGATTTGCTGCTTTTCTTTATTATTTCTGATACTCAAGGGTCTTTGGGGTTCAAACTGTTAGTTTGACAAAAGCAGCAATTTGAAGACTTTTTGACATTTTATAGACTAAAGTATCATTCAGGTAATTGCTAATAATAATAATTGTTAGTTGCAGCTCTAGCCAAAACAAACGTCCCCTTCTACGTTCACTGTGACTTGTGGATCTTTTGCAGCTCTGAAATTTCTTCTTCTCATATTCACAGAAAGACTGAAAGGCCCAAAGTCCATTTAAACACAAGATTTACATAACAAAAATAAATAAAGTTTGTGAAGCTTAAAATCTTATGTTTACTTAAAGGAGCAACATGAGAAGAACCTAGCATTCAAAGATGACTACAACAGTCCAAATAGCGAGTTGGAGTCTACCAGACTCCATTAACATATTGCTTAACAGCTATAAACATCTGCTCCTTCTAAAAGATTGCTAATGATTTATTAACACTCATAAACAGACCTCTAATAAACGTTTCCTTAGTTTCTGATGACATGTCATGGTCATTTTATGAATTAACACAGTAAATGTATGACTTATTTCCCCTTTGAAATGTGGAAGTAATGATACCTTATTTCTAGATTTTTAAAGTCTGACAATCTATAGAGTTAATTACTGACTGGTTGACTTGGGATCAGGTAGTCAAACCATAGCACAGATGTGAGAATATCGTCACCTAATGTCTTTTTTTCTATAATTACACGCTTTCACACATTTGTTGGCATCTGTTATTTATCTTAAGGCGAGCGCAGGCTCAAAAGTATCTCTTCTCCTCTCCTTCCTTTTGTGTTCGCCGTCGTCTTATACGGCTCAGTTTAATTCCTGCCTATAAACACAATCTTAGCTGGGCCTGAGACGACGAGCGAGGAGAAAACAGTACTTATCCCAGACATGGCCCAGAGTGGTCTTTTCAGCGAGAGCTCTCCTGGCCTTGTAGAGAGACTACTTGTCCATTAAGACTGTCAGAGGATGCTCTCAGAAATGAGAGGCCGTATCTCTGGAGAGGTCTGCAGGGAGCATGCACAGACACAGACGGGGGCTGGGGGTTAAAGGAGAACGAGCTGGATGGGTGTAGTGTAGTGGCCAGTCTTGCACAGGGTTAAGGGAATCTGCAGTCCAACTCTGCTGCACAGTTTAGAGTGTACATATGTTTCTTAAAGCCTTACTGTAAAGACACCCTTCCCGTCATCTCCGCTACATTATGGAAAATATAATTTGCAGTCTAACCTACTTTGCTTTACAAAGAAATGTCTATTTAAAATTCCTTGGAGTATTATTAAAGGGGCTATAGAATTACAAAACACTATTATTATTGCTCGCTTGGGGGGAGCCCTCGCTCATTAAGCTTCTAAGATGTCTTGGGTTTTGATTATTCTATCAGCTTCATTCTCTTATTATAGTGACAAACTCCTGCTATTTTGTTGCCAATCTCCTTCCAGCTGTCACATCGTTCGAAAGATCACAAAAACCTTCAAACACACTTGTGATATGTCTTCAAATTCACCAGACATCGCTTGATTCCCCCATTGAATTTGTAGGATTAACTTGAGGAAGAAAACGTCTCATATTTCTTAACTGGTTGCTACGTCTGACATCAGAGTGTATGAGTTTCGAGCATACTGGTATTGTCCAGGGGAGGGAACCCTCACTCTAACCGTCAGCGCATCTCCAAGTGGGACAGAGATGATTAAAACACACCATGGCTGTGACTGACAGACTCCCCACCGCTTCCAGAAGATGACATGTCTCCAAGTCACACAGAAAAGCAACTCCTCTAATTTTAACTCTGACTACAACACCGACCCCCTCTGTCAAAACCCACAAAAAAACAGCCATGCTGAGATTCTTAACTACAATAAAAGTGATAACAACTAAACAGAGAAATAAGTTTAAAAACAACAATAGGGAGGGTGGAGACAAAAGGGGTGAGAAGGCGCCATTTCCCTCTGGTGCACACAAACAGCAGGAACCTGTGAGCTTGTGACAACACCTTCAAACATTTCTGTTACTTTCACAGAAATATCTGATGCTGATGCTCCAATGTGATGCTTCCGCAGCAGTCTTGTCCCAGCGCACATTCGACTTGGCAAGCTCTTGGTTACCAGAAAGAAAAAACACCCTCCTAACGGACTGTGTTTGACATTTGTCATGACAGGAATACAGTGAGAGAAAGAAAAGAAAAGAGGAGTGAGAGGTGGGAGGGGAAGAGGAAAAAATGGAGGAGTGGCAGAGGGTGATCGATGTGTGAAATTGTACGTGTGAAAAAAATTATTAGGCATTCTCTGGGTTTGTTGCAATTCTCATTTTTTCTCGATGAGGAGGACAGAGGGGGGTTTCCTGTTATTGTCACGTTGTGTAGAGAGAGCTCAGGGTCGCGTACTAAATGATTCACAGAAAACGGAATCTTTTACATTGGCGTCAGCAATTCAGCCAGGCGCCCTTGTGGGGGAATTCTTTTTGTGTGTTTTTATTGAAGTCTGCACTGAGCGCGCCCAAAAGCTCTGACAGGGGGCCCCCGAGGGCGCTTGTCTTCACCTCCAAATCATAAGATGGAGAGACGAAGCTCCCTCTGTGCTCTCAATTATACCCCTCAACACCCCCTCTTGCACGCCGACTCGCAAACCCTGCCCTCCCCACCCAAAAAAAAAAAAAAAACAGAGGCAGAGAAGAAAAGCCTTCAGTAATACAGTCCCAGTGGAGGGCTCCGCGATCGCTCTGCGCTGCTGGAACAGCTGACAGGCTCAATGCGGCGGGTCCATTCCCCGCGGTCTGTCAGAGTTGGTGCTACAGCATGACGGTTAGTACTTCTCTGGGGACGTGCCTCCTTTGCTTGCCCCTGCGTGCCCCTCACATGACAGGCCCCTCCTCTGACCCATGGAAGCACCGTGGCTTTGCCCCAATTACTACTGCGGATAGGTGCAACTCTGGGTTACATGCCCCCTCATGTCTCTTTACCTCTCCCAATGTCCCCAGTGAATGGGAGACCCATCTGAGGCTCCTGGCACATTCGCAGGGTTTTTCCATAGACACTTTTGGCTGCACCGAGTCAAACCAATGCTGATTTACATTTCCATTACCACTTTTAACGCACTGAGCTGTGCCGAATGGCACCCGGTTGCATGCCCAACCAGCCTCCAAGTGGGCTATGGTGACGTCTGGCTGACTGCAGCCAAGCCGTGACAATCCCCCTTCCGTCCTGTCAAACAAGCAGTGTTTAACTCCAAAGACATTTTTAAAAGTTTCTGTGTATTCAGCTCTTTTGTCGTTTCTAACTGAATCTCTGTGGTTCGAAGGTTAGTTTCTGTCCTCCTTTCATAACTTTCAGCCATGTAGCTGTCATATTAAGTTAACATTTCCTGATTTTGCTCCTTAATAATAAAAGCGTTTAAATAACAAAATAACAGTGGGCTCTTATTTTGAAGAATTTATAGGAAATTAAGTGTTTATTCACACCTTCAAGACACAACTTCAAGCAAGTAGCCCTGTTATAATGGAAATGCAAATCTCTGTCATGCTGGGCTGGCATGCCGAGTCAAACCAAGTCAAGCCAAGCCAGCACATGTGTATGGAAAAATGGTATCAGAGGAGGTTGGGGTGGTAGCAGGAGGCGTGGGAGGGTTGGTGTAATTTGATCAGAGGGCACAGCTGCATAAACAGGGGTATCGAGGAATTTCTGTCTGCTTGATGGAATTGACTTTGCATGAATGGCCCCTCTTTTCCCCCCAAAATGGGCCATTTTCCACATGTCTCAATGAATATGACAACCTCTCCAGCAATACGAGCGTATTACTGGAGCTGCAACACCAGCCAGGGGTAGCTTGAGTCTTTTCTCGAGCTGTGAAATTCTCCCTCTCTGGCTGTCTCTGCTAAAGACCTCATCCAAGTCCTGCTGCCTGACCTGTCAAAAGCAGCCCCATCCTCTCTAAAATGCCCAAACAAACTAAACCAACAACCGCTGGCAGGGTCAGAGGGCAGCTGCTCTGGGTGCCTGGACTCTGGCGGGCCCTCTGATTGGTGGAAAGGGCAGTGAGTAAAAGGGAATCTTTTCAAAGTGAAATCTCCAGCTGATGGCTTAGAGCTCCACACCCCACAGTTTGTTTCTCTTGCTGCTGTCAGGAGTTTTGCCTGAGCCATTTGGAAGGATTAGAAAAAGTGGGGGAAGAAAAAAAACTCGACTGGGCAGATCGTGTGTACTGTAGGGTCTGAGTGATGGCTCCAGGACCCCTCGGAGAGTGATAAACCTTTGACCTTGACAGCCCCCTGCGGTGACCCCTGACCTCTGGCTTTGTGCCACAGACTCAGTGAGACAGGTGCAGGCAGGAGAGTGACCACACCCCCACTGTCCAGGCAAAATCTCCCTCATCTGACCTACCTGTCCTGAAGGTCTGGACACTCAAACTATGCAAGGCAAAAATCTATAACCAGTGTTTGGGGAGTAACAGAATACAACTAACAGCGTTATGTATTTAAAATACAGAATATGAGTAACTGAATTCTGTTACAGTCATGGTTTAAATAATTCTGAAAGTTTGTCTTTAAAACAGACTATTTGAAAGGCTGACTTCATTTGTTTTTGTTTTATTCGCTCTAAAATTCATACGAGGCACGCATTTCCCATAAACATAAAAAAGGGGAACAATTGTGCGCAGTGCACCTGCCACACACCACACGAGAGGAGCTGCACCGTAAGGATACTGTCAGGAAGGCATATTCGACGTTCTCAACCACCACCATATTCTCAACCACTAGTTGAGAGTGTGCATCATTATAGGCTAATTGTTTATCTGTCTTTTTAACCGAATTTAGAGACAGAGAGACTCCCGCTATCCCTTCAAAAAAGCAGCCACGTTCTTACTGTAATTAAACTTCATCTCCAGCTCAGACAATATCAAATGATTGCGCATTTGTCAACTAGGATTCTGCTGTTTCACCTACCCCCTGGTTGGTCTTGCCTACATTAGTTGTATCTTAGGCTTTTTTGATGAGAATCGTTTGTTGTTATTGGGTGAAAAAAACAGACCTACACACACAGTCAATAAAGTTGCAATATTACGGTGCAGTGCAACTCTGCTTTGCGTCACCCAAGCTGCTTTCTGTATCAAATTATTCCATGTCTGATTTGAGGAAGCACCTTGAGGAAACTTTAACTTGTTTTTGTCATGCTAGTGTGCTTTGTCATGCTAATGATGTTCTAACATTAAGAAAAGAGGGTGTCGTACGCTGCACAGATTGCCCCTCAAGCAAATTGTGATTTGGGATTTTGGGCTACATAAATAAAATTTGACCCCACATGCTTGTTAGTTTGACTTACTAGCTGGCTAATTTGTTTAGCTGAATTACTGATATGTACTGTATCACTAATTTCTCACAAATATGATCCATTTATTCAACAAATGATTCTCATTATGTTCTTTGTGGTGTTGCTTTACTGTTTGGCAGCATCTGTGCAAGACAATTTTGAGGTATTCCAAAAGTAAAATAATAATTTTAAAAAATCACAACAAAGTGGAATAATAATAATAATAATAATAATAAAAACTCTCAAATCGGTTTTTGGTCTAACGTGCCTCTATTGTGGGGGTCCCTGACATGAAAAAGCTTGGGAACCCATGTTTTAGCTCAGGCAGTTGTGGAATATTTTAAATGTAACCCTCCTAATGCTGTCTATCACCAGCCAAAAGTACCACAGCTGATGTTACTGAGTAAACAATAATTTGCATGGAAGCCTGCAAATATTAGATTGTGAAAAAAGAATACAGTCATACTGAATTTACTAAACCAATACTACAAAATCAATAGCAATAGATTATGATATGAAACAGCTAAAAGGGAAATGGGAGAGGCAGGGAGAAACTCAGGGGCTCTAAATGGATGCTGAGAAAAGCTTTCAGTTTACAAATGGATTAAGTTCCATTTTAAAAAAGCACTTAGTGAAACAAATCATAATGTTATATAAGAAATGAAAGCGTGGATATTATTAAAGTGGAGGTGTGTGGCGAGCGGAGGCACAATGACACGTCACACGGCCTCGTTCTCTGCTCCGCAGCGGGCACTAGCTCCAAGGTCGCGCCAGTCCGCGCCAGTCTTTCTGCAGATCCATTTCCTCTCCCTAGGCACTTCCCTCATGTTGTTGGCCCAGTGATTCAGTGCCTTGCATTAAGAGCAATTCACCTGCCTCCGGCGTCCCAGCGGCACGGGTCCCCTGGGGAAACCAGGTGGAGCATAAAAAAGTTCCACATATGGTAAAGTCAAGCTGCTCGGAGGCTGCCGAGTGTCTGCTGTGGGGATAGAGGCTCCTAAAAGGCCCAGCTGGTACTTGGAAAAGGGCTTCTGCATTACTACACCTCAGTGTCTGTTTGGGCTCCCCTTTGGAAAGTGTTGGCCGGCGCACATGACCAGCCATTTTAGATTTCTCCCTCTACCCCTGCCTCATCCCTCGCTCCCTCCCGCCTTCCAACTGGTTCTGTATCCAATTGAACATTTGGTCCTCCACTGCTGGTTAATCAAATTCCTCCATCTGGCCCCCCTATCCCTGTGGAACACAAAAGGTGCAGCCTGAGCCTGGGTCCAAGTGCATATTGGGAGGGAGGAGGGGGATGGAGACAGGGACTGCCTATCTAACTTACACAGCCCAGTCAACTAGATCAGGTAGAGAGCACGAGGCCAGGCCTGATCGTTTTGGGCAAACAGGAACAGCTTGGGACTAAGTATCAGGGCCCTGCTGTTCATATAGAGCTCGGGGACGGCAGCGGGTTCATATGACAGTAGGAGGGTTTTATGAGCTAATACCTCCACATACACTGTAGAATACAGAATAGAGTGAAGCCTAAGTACTACTGGCTACAACAGAAGGGAAAGCACTGCCCTGACACTGGTGTTATTTAGTCTCCGTGGCAGTAGAGGGCACTGCTCTCGGAAAAGACAGCCCAGGAACAAAGAAAAAGGAAGAAAAGGGGAATAAAGACATTTATGTTAAAGCTGCAAATTTGCTTGTTGTCTTCTTACACTGCCTTCCTTGAGTTCAAAGTAACAGTGTGTCAGTAACTAAGCAGAGTCTAAGCCTGTACTCTGATCAAAAAGAGCTATCTTAAGATATCACACAAAGCCAGCAGTGATCTTTTAATCCCCCGGAGAGACGGTGTAGCCTTCACAAAATATCTCCTTAACTACATATTTATTAGAAGAGACCTTTCAAAAAGCAGTCCTGCCGCACAAAGTTAAATAGGTTTTAAAGGTGCAGTCACTTTCACAAAATGCTTCCCTTTACAACGGTGACATATCCAGCTGATCGCGTCTGCTCCTTGCTCTGATTCAGCAGGAGGAACCTGAGGCGAGGTGAGGACGACGGCGACATAAAATTGAGTCACACAGATAGGGAAACACATGGCATCTCAAGTGCTAGCTCTACCCGTCCATAATATCTATTGTATGATTTCTATTCATGTCCAACCATCCTTTCCCCTGCCAGGTGGCAAAACATGTGTCAATAATTAAACTGCTTTTACATAACAGGATACAGGAACACAATGCAATTTGCTCCCCATATTTCATTGGGCCTTTATGAAAGCACATGAGAGAGTGTAATTAATCAAACCACTGGAATATGTGAACGGCAATTTCCACTTAATGGCACTTACAGGGATTGGGTCCCTTAAGCACCACGTTCTGTCTACCAAACGAGCGGGATTCATTTTCATCTTCATAGTTCAGACAATAAAACCTGGTGTGGATGTTAAACAACACCCATTTGACATTAGGAAACCTGAAAACAACATGAGACTGGGTCCATGTGGCCTGGTCTCACGCGTTCGGATGCGCCATAGCTGTGATTAGCTTGTTAAAGGGATAGTTCGCTCCGAAAATCAAAAATATGTATTTTTCTTCTAAACTGTAGTGCTGTTCATCCATCTAGATTGTTTTGGTGTGAGTTGCAGAGTTTTGGATGTATCAGCCGTGGAGATGCCAGCCTTCAATAATTTAAATACAAATCTGTGCTTGCACAAGGTAATGTGATATATTTCCGTTTTACGAGCAGCACATCTGTCCACTTCCTGTCAACACTGTGGTAACGTTATCTATGCCTACAGACTTAGTGATTTTTCACCTCAAGTTTCACTTTTCATAGTCAGCTTGGTACAATTTGTTAACAGTATTTACCATTTGTTTTGTTTATGGTGTTTTTTCTTAGCATTTTTATAATAACCTTAGTGTCTTAGATAACTGTTAGCAACATTAGCTAGCTAGCTAGCAAAGCCTTTATTCAAACTTGTCAGAAACACATAAAACTCACCAAAAACATCTTGGCTTATCTTTCCACTGTTCCAACAATCACCGGCCCTTGTTTGGTCTAAGGAAACCTTTAATTTAGCGCATTCAATGTTAAAATGAAAAATCATTAAGTCACTAAGACCACATCATCATGCTAGCTACCTCAGTGGTGGTAATGTTACAGCTCAGCCAAGGAAATCAGTGTTAACATCCTGTGATGTCACAAGCATGAGCCTCTAATCCACGCTTCCTTAAGTGCGGTGACATGGTTGTTAGGTGTAGTTCCAAAGAAATTAAGTAGTTCTTCCATGAGACTGCTCACTGCTTTCAAATGTATTTTTTTGATGCTTTGAGCACCACAGTGCCAAAATCCCCAAAAAACAATAGGTGCATTTCCACTGCAAGGACCATAGTCTGAGTTAAGTTCAGTGGACCTTATTTTAACCGCTAAAAAGGCCCTGCTTGTGGGATGATACTTTCCAAAAGTACAGGAACTTTGGGTGTGGGGCCTGAAGTGAACATTTCTAATTGGTCGAATAACTGCACCATTTTATTTTAGCCATCATTTTAAATAGTCTATAGCTGTAAACCACTTTATTTTTCGTTCATCATGCTTCAACACATAAACATGGGATTACAGAAGAAAGCATGACAGACCTTACTGAGCAGTTAGACTGAGGATGAAATTTAGTGGGAATTAGAAACAGCGACCCACAAAAATAAGATGTATGTGTCATTGTCATCTGTCTCACAGCTGTCTCTTTCATACATCTGCGGACTAATTTGCCTAATCTTTGCAGATCTTTAGACTGTGGTGGAAATGCAGACAACAACAGGCTGAAGGAACCTTTAAACGCCTCGAGTAATAGTTCCTGGGGTCAAGAGTTAGTGGTACTTTGGGTGGAAACATGGCTTATCTAGATGGATACATACCCCTACAGGTAAGAGGAAAATATGTATTTTTGATTTTGGGGTGGCTTGTCCTTTAAGAGTGACTTGATATAGTCCTATGTGCACAATTTTCATGCTTGGACTTTAGAAATTAATATTGTTTTTAATGATCTTGCTTTGACCTCAAACCTGAGTGTATGTTCTGTATTCACCTAACCACAGGAGGCTAACCGCCTCCCAGCCAGGGACAGGAAGAGGATCATTCACTGCTTTTAGTGGCTTTCTGAGAGAAGATGGTCCTAGTCTAAATGGCACCCATGTCCCTAAAAGTGTTTCTCTCTCACCCACCTCTCTTTCTCTCTCCCCCTGCCTCTCCAAAGACTCCTCTAAGTGCAGCATCTTGTTTCAGTAATTCAGCCAGGGCAGAGACAGTGGAGAGAGGGAAGTAATCGATTTCTCTCTCATTTGGTTCCTCCTAGACTTGCTGTAAAGCCTCTTGGGGAGTTCTGGACTATTGGACAGGACAATGTTATGGGAAAGAGTGTCATTGCGTTTAAGGTCATCGTTACACCAAGGTTTCATTTTGAGTGTATTTTTATTGGTGTACGGAACAAAGTAGACAAACAAACAATGCTGCCGCCATTTCCAGGATGGCAGACTTCATGACGTGCCCTCCCTTTTCATAACGGGCATCGCCATATAGTGAATGATAGAGAGAAATATCATGCACTACGGCAATATGATCCACTGTAGAGATACACTCTGAAAACTGCTGCTAAGTACCAAGCTTTTAGTAAGGTCCATAGGTAAACCTTGTGTCTATAAAAAGACACCATTACTAAATAATTTAGAGGAAATGCCTTTACTGTATGATTACTATTTCTGCTTCACGCTTCATATCATCTTTCCAAAAGAAAAAAGAAGAGTGGTAGGAGAAACAGCCAAATGACATGGAAGATAGGGGGTAGAATAATATTATGCTTTCATATTGTAGATTTGAAGTTTCACTGCAATATTAGACATCCGTCTTTTTAAATGAATTCCATATATTTTTGCACCGTATTAAATGCCTGCAACAACGTTTGCCACATCATGCATTTCTAATGTACTGAAAAAGTTGGTCTTCATGGATCATATTAATGATTGATAATTAACAAGAAAGCTCTTAAAATAAGACACCCATTATCTTGTGTTTGTAGAATTATGTGTTTTTGCGGACACTTGAGGAATTGTTAAAACTGTTGATAAGACTGTCTGACATTGCCCGTGGTTAGTTATTGGTTTGATTAATGATTTACAGTCTAATAATGTATGTTTGTATCAATAACTTATGGTGGCTGATCAGGCTAATTCTCAGCTAATTGTACTGACTCTGGTCTGTCTTCATGTAATTATCATTTAATTATATTGCACCACTGGTTTCGGCCTCAGTGCCCTACATTTTAGTTGCCATGCCCCCAAATTTTCCTGTAGTAAATTTCAAAAAGTAGGCCTATAATTTCTATTTTCTATTTCCATATAATGTAAATCTTTTTAAGTATTTTAGGTGAGTCTGTTGTCCCTTACAATGCATAATGCACTGTGTATCAGCCTAGTGTGAGCCAACTATGATGTCATCCACTGGCCATTTTGAGTTTGGCATTATGGGGGTCAACATCTTGGTTTTTTACAACCAGGACATGCTCAGTACCAACCAGAGCATGAAGCTTGGGGGTAACATACCGCTTGGATGGTTCTCGGCTTTGACTCATCCATTCAGCAGGAAATAATGACAACCCGCCTGTCCGCTAAGTTTTTCTTTATTACAGCTAAAGATCACAATAAAATATGCTCCTTAAAACATGTTATGCGATAAATAGGTAATCTAGTAACATAATGTTGATCCATAATTGGTCTGCACTGCCTAGTTTGTCAGGCTGCCTGGTTGCAATCTTTCTCTTACACCAAAATAGCACGCTAAAATATTATGACAGTTCGATCTGAGTTTTGTGAGTTGCATTGGAAGTATTCACATAGAATGACCTGTCAATCACAAGGTAGCCCCACCCTAAAGTATATGCTGCTCTATGGTCTATTTTACTCTAAATGGGACCATAATTTACAAAATGCTGGATGGACTTGAAACTAGCAATTGACACCATAAACTCATTAGGAAATGGTTTACTGAGGTCATAAGTCAAATTAGAAGTAGGGTCATTTTGCCATACATACACACATGTTTAAAGCACTTCCACACTGACTTCACTTTGGAGACCTGGAAGCTTTGTGAACTATTTAATATATATTACAACTGTAAACAGGAGAGAATATATAATCTCTCTGTCCTCTTTAACAGTCAGCATTATTGGACCGTGCCAGTGAAGTCTTCCCTCTGCTTTTCAGTCTTACAACCTGGCCTCATCAACAGGTTTGTAGTTGTTTGAGCTCCTCTCTCCAGCTTGCATCTCTTCTACATTTGGGCCCTTTATGGTTTCTAATCATTCATTCCGTGTTTCAGCTCCACGCCAGCCTGCTAAATTCTTAATAACAGTCAGTAACTCTCAGGTTGAGCTCCCATTCATTTACATCTGATTGAGATATTCTTGCACAAACCAATTAAAAATGCAACACAACTACCTTCAAATCTTGGCATGCATTATTTTCAAAATAGAGACCAATCTCGTGTGTCATTAAGAGTGCGGCAGCTGCAGTACAAACAAGACAAATCTATCTATTGTTTATTACCTCCTCAGGCTTTTTACCCAGAGGGCAAGAATAAGAGAGGGAGGGGCAGAGGTCAGCGTAATTACCATTCACTCCCTCCTTGGAGTCAGACAGTGCTAAGACATGCATTGGCAAATTCCATGGCAGCATCGTATATCACATTACCATAAAGCCCCATAGAGCTAACCTTTGTTCAATTCCATTTGATTCTAAGAGAGGAAAACAGGCTCACTGACAGCCTCATCCACCCTCAGTGTTTCATGAGTTCAGTTGTTTGTCTTTCAGTCTTGTGACTGCTCTTGCTAAAGATGTGCTATTCCAAAAATAAAGCGTCAGGGGACGTGGGGGATCATTGAATCATCCTGGGTAGAATATCACATCATCTGGAGAGCTTCAAGGTTCAGTCTCAAACTATGCCTGAGAAAAAAAAAAGACAGTTTGTCTTGGAAATAATACTCAGTGGTTAGCTCCAAGCCACTCTATCAATAATTATGCACTTCTATGGTTGCTCACATTCTGATTAACAATTATCTTGAGTTAAACTTAATAGTGAGCCCCTAGTATTGCAGAATTCACCTGGAAGCACTCTCCATTTTGGCTTCAGTTGACAAACAACAAAGCACAAGCATTTGCAGCATCAGTACACTCTAATATGCCTGTTGACTGAAAATGAGAGCACCAGTGCTGACAGAATGTGAAATACTGTTACTGAGCAGAGGAGGCTTAGTGGCGATGTCTTCAGTCATGCTTAAAACCAACGGCTTTGGCTCTCGGTGGCAATCTTTAGGCGGCGTGGAAGGACAAATGTTGCCACAGAGGTTGGAAGAAATGTAACAATGAGCAGCAAACGCATTGAGGAGAGAAATGTAGACAACATAAACCAAAGAAATAAAAACACAGGAGTGGGTAAAAGAGAAAAGATAGAAAAAGAAAGAAAGAAAGAAAGAAAGAGAGAAAGAAAGAAAGAAAGACAGAAAGAAAGAAAGAAAAAGAAAGAAAGAAAGAAAAGAAAAAGAGATCTGTGAATTTCCCCTTCCTCCCTTGAGACCTCCCTTGATGCCAAGCATTCATCATCCAGCCTCTAATATCAGTTATTCTGTGGCTCCTCTGCTTACAGCAGAATTAATTTCTGCTTTAATTACTCTCATCGGCGGAATGCTGATGAAGGAGAGGGACGAGGCATTCTGGGACTCGGGCCTCATTCCACCGCTTTAATTTGAATGAATTCCACCCGGAGACGCTGGCAAACAACTGGCAGCCGAGCCCCGGGAGCCACTCTGGGACTGCGCAGAAGAGCTGCAGCCATGGCCCCCACCAACCTAGCTACCTTGTGTGTGCGCGCCTGTGTGTGTTTCCATGCTGGTGTGTGTTACGCGGAGCATTTTGATTGTGCGCGAGGCTGAGCGTTGAAGTGAAAACGTAGGGAGAAAGAACACACAAGTGGAGGATTGATGGATTGAGCGATGAGTGTGTATACAGTATGTGAGCGTGTTTACGGTGTTTGTGTGTTTGCATGCACACAAATGTACTCAGGGATACGGGGTGAGAAAAGTAGAACATGTACAGAAACAAACTGTAAACGGTTTCATACAGACGGAGACAGTGAGAACAGATCCATGTGGACATGAAACATATGAAATATGAACAACAGCACTGACTGCAGCCCACTGTGTAACACAAGTGTTAGTTTGAGAGCAAAAATCATTAATAGTTAATTTGATTATTCCAGATATGGCACATCATACTCCCCAACAAACCCTCAGCCCATGTGTCATACAAGAGCAAGCAGTATAAAGAGGAAAAATAGGAAAAGGCTGTATGCGTGAGATGCACTCAATCCATGTTTGCATAATGAAAACAACTGCAGAAACAGTATAATATCACAGCAGAGGAGCAGAGAGAGGGGCCAAAATTGACTTTTCTCCAAGCCAGCTTGGTAGTTACAGAATGTAGCATATTGGATAAGGATTGTGATTGATTATGTGGGTCTGCCATACCGATTCGTTTGATTAAATGTAACCATGGGTTTCTTTTCCAAGCCCTAATGAAGCAGCAATTTGAAACTGAGAGACTGGAGGAGGCTGAGCCAGGCTGCCTTTTCAGCCCCGTGTGCCGTCTATCTGTGTGCATAAGAGGCTTCAAAACAGGACACAACATACTACCACTATCTCTTTTGTACAAAAGGCAGTGGTGGAAAGTAACTGAGTGTATTCACTCTAGTGGTGCTGTACTTGAGAACTAATTTGGGGTACTTGTACTTTACTTTAGAATTTACATTTTATGCAAGTTTATATTTCTAATACTGTAGTTTTTACTCCACTTCATTTGTAAGATAGCTTTAGTTATTTGTTACTTTTCAAATGACAATTTTTCATACCCTTCCTGTCCAATTAAAACCACATATCTCCAAATTTTGTAATTCTGAATGTGCATTTAATGAGTGGATAATAAACTTAACTTATGTAAGTTTTGCCGCTAAGGGTCTCGCTCACATTTAAACAATAACAACAGACATAGTTTGATGACATCATGAAGTATTGGGGGATCATGGGAATTGTTGTCTTCACTGTTAAACAACCACTATAGCTGATCAAAATCTAAGTGATGCAACTCAAGCAGAAATCTTACTCATGGATCAGGTACTATTAAAGTTTTATTCATGTTGTGTTTAGTCAGGTGCACCGACTTCCTTCCTCACTCTCTGATATATCCAGCGAATCCAGTGTTTTCCTACAAGTTATAGCAACTAATGGCTACTAGGAAACAGTAAATCACGAATTTCTCTGCGCTTGAAGTTTTGTGATAAGTAACACGACTCATCAAAATATATAACATATGTATAACATTTTTAGACAATTTAATGCAGAAATGTTACATATTATAGCTTTAAGTGTTCCTTTATGGATTGAGAAAATCCATCAACTAAATAAAATATTTAAGAACCCTCAGCAAAATGTACTAAACACATTTTTCATTTTATAGCCATTAGTTGCTATGACTTGAAACAAAACATGGGATATATGATAGAGAGTGAGGAAGCAGGTCAGTGCACCTGACTAAATGTAACGTGAATAAAAGTTTAATATTACCTCATCCATGAATACAATTTCTGCTTGAGCTGTGGCACATAAATTTTGATGTACTAAATCAGTTTTGCTGATAATACTTATATGCATTTGCTTAAAGGAGCAGTGTGAAGGATTTAGTGCCACCTATTGCTGAAATAGCACTAGATTGCAACCAACTAACCTACCAACTATGTAGGAGAAACTATGGTCACTATGGCCGCAAAACCCGCACGAAATGCAGGCCATTTCTAGAACCACTGTTCACACAGTACACTGTGATGGACTTGGTGAAAGCAGACCTGCGGTCTATGTAGTAAAAAAAAATGTTGGTTCTAAGGTAACGAAAAAACAACAGTTCTAATATTCAGGTGATTATACACTATTTATTTGAATGTCATATTCCAATTCTGCCAATAGATCCTCCTATATGTAACACAATACCATTTAAGTAAGGTTTTAAACGCAGGACTTGAACTGTAAAAAAGGTATTTTCACATTATGGTATTGCTACTTTTACTTAAGAATAGATCTGAATACTTCTTCCACCCCAGATAAAAGGTTTTATTGTAGAATTATTTTTGATTAAACTAATTAAGAGAATTAAACACCTTATTTATCAAACTCTTAAATGCAAAAAGTCTAATGTTAGTGTTCAGTTGCTGGAGTAGCCTGCAATAATTGAAATCCAATGAATAATTATGTGGCATGAATCTCTGCAGGGAAAACATACATTTCCCTTCACAGTAGACTAACATAACTATAATTAATATGTATGCTGATATTGTATATGAGGAAGGTGCTTTAATAACCACTTGAATTCATTCACTGGCACTCTCTAACTTCACTCCACATAACACAATTCATCTCCTCCAATTTTATGTTCTGAGCCGTCCCTCCTCCGGTTCAGCAGAGGGCAGGGAGGTAGGTAGGTGTGACCTCCACTAACCCTGAAACCTCTGGACAGGTGGGCGGTGGCCTACGTGCACTGTCCGTTTTGGCAGCCAGCTCACTTCCCCTCCCCCGGCAGGGAGCTCAGGCCATGATGAGCAGCTGGGTCGCAAACACTAAGCACATTAATATCTTCTTAATGATAATAATCATTATGGCATAAGCACCTTCCCCAAAGTGGGAAGGCTCGCGGAATATGTGCCAGAGTAGCATCGTCGTTAAGGTAAAAAAACGGAGATGAAATGACTCTTTTAATGGGCAGCAACTTACAGCCACCAGGATAATGCAGACACTAATGTAATAATGTGATAATGAGATACATGGAAGACATCAGGGAGACCAAAAACTCAATGAAACCAGTGTGAATGAATAAATAAAATCTGTACTTGAAATGGGTTGACGCAATTACCACTGCAGATATACATTATATGATATGCTAATGTAGCCTTGACTGCATTACAGATATATGTTTTAATTAGCACAAACTATCTCTAAGATTTCCTCATGCTTTAAGGCCTTTCTGGAATTATTGGACTACTTCGCCACCTCGTCTCCCTGCGCCTTTGAATCCACGAAGTGCTACTTGCTCACAGCATTTCCCATATACTCGCCTCATTTAATATAACTGTCAGTATTCACCTATCATAGGCCATTATCTGTCTCATCCGCGTTCATTATTGAAGCTAATGATCTGTTGTCCTCTCTGCTCCCCATTGAAGGAGGACTACATTAAAAGTCTCTTACTAACTTAATTAGTAATTATAAATGTTAAAGATTAATCAGAGAGTGAGTGGCTTAAGGTTTACGTCTCTAGGCGGCGGTGGGACAAATGGAGAGACAAAGAGGCCATGTCGCTTCAGTGTTCACACTCCACTGTCACGCTGGAAATGGAATGAGACACATGAAAAGAGTGCAAGTGTGACCGTTTTAGCCCTAATGAATGTCACGTGTGTTTTATCACTGTGTTTGCACATGAAAAAAAATGCACACATGAAGAATTCTGACAAAATACTGTTCAAAATTTAAATGTAAAAAATACAGTGAGCTTATGTGCTTGAAGCTTTGTCTTTAAAGGAGCGATATGTAGCAACTACGTTTCCAAAAATGAGTTCTGCAGTCCAAATAGCTAATTAGAGCCACACATAGTATAATAAATGGGTTGAATCTCTATTTGATACACAATCTATGGTTGACGCGAGTTGTTTACTCAGGCAGGCTGCAGAAAAGCTGCAGGAGAGCAAGATGAACACGACATTGTAATTTGTCAATAAAAAGTGACAATAAATCCTACACTGTAAGACATAATCACATTGCTCTGAAAATACTCACTCTGGAGTTGGAGTTCAGTGACTGCCTATCTTACTGCCTGGCAGACCCGTTAAAACCGTTAAAAAACACCAACACCTTCAAAAAGATTATTAATGATTTCCTATGACTCATAAACAGACACTTACTCATTCAGTGGACATTCAGCATTAATTTGCAAACAATGACACAAGTTACAGGCCAGAGGACACCAAGTTAATTAATTGTAATAGTTGTGAAAATTTAAAATTTCTACTAATTTAAAAACGTTAAGTTATTAAGTTAATAATTCAGTTCTGTTAACAATGAAATGAGAGAGGTAAATGAAAATTCTGAGTTGCATTTACTGAACATATTTGAGTTGGCTTAATCAATAATTTCAATTTAAGCTTAATCATAAAGTACAACATGTAATCCAAATATTAAAGCTTTGATAACCTCCAACTTACTTTTTTCTTTTGAGTTTATGAACTCAAACTCGATTGCTGATTTTTGAAAGTATTGCAAACTTATTAGGGTTTATGGTATATTTCAGTTTAACCTGTTTAATTCATATCTGATGATATATCATGGTAAGTTTATGATTTATTACAGTAAATATATTACAGATTTCTCCTTTAAGCTGCAGTTCTTCCAGACAAATACATAGAGTTGCCTCCTTTCTTTAATCTACAAGCACTACTGTAGTGGATATAATGCTGTTACAGGAAGCAGCATTTAATATGGTAACCTATGATGCATGAAGTACTCACATTATCTCTTTCTAACAAGATGGAAATAGATCCCCTTAATTAAATCCTGGGTGTACACTAATTCCTTACTAAATCTGCACCTCTCTGACAATTCCACATCAGCAGCAGCACCGTGCACTCCAGTAAACATATAAGCACCGATATCAACATTAAACCTTAATAACTAATAAAGCTTTCATCCAGGGAGTTCCTGTGTGATTTCCATTAATGTGGGGGGAATCGCCCAGGACCATCTCCCTGTTTTCCGGAGCACGTTGACGCTCGAGCCGGGGGGGTCGGAGGAAAACAAGGAGGAACTTAAGCTATGCTGAGTTGTGGGGATGCTAGAGATGCAAATTGCATTTCTGCCTTAAACTTCGACCATATGTGTAAGTGAAAGTGCTACACTTTGATTTGACTTGTATTTATATGTTACAATTTTCAGTTGGAGGGAGACGTAGCAAAAGTACACATATTATTTACTCAAGTGAAAGTACAGGCTTTGAAATGTACAAGTAAAAATTTAAAGCATCCATGTGAAGGGCATCTCTACTGGCTGTTTCTGCGCAAAGTTCACTGAAGTCCACCTTTTCTCCACAGTCAGATCTTCTTCTCTTGTATGTTTCATCTTGATATGTCTTTTTTGTCTGTCATGTGTGATATGCATTGATGGCTACACCAAGGAATTGTCTTTTCTATGTGTTATTGTCCCCTCCATTTAGGTTCAAATTGGTCTCGATGTTGGGAAAGGGGCACACAATGATGCAAAATTAAAAAAATAAAAAATAATCAACCCCTTCAAATGCCTTAAAGCTATAATATATAACATTTCTAAAAACACTAGACATATGTTATGTATTTTGCTGTGCTGTGTACTTAGAATATTCCAAATATTCCAAACAATGTCCAAATGCAGACAAATCCTTAATTTGCTCAAGGTAATGGTGTGTTTCTTCCCAGAAATTGCTAGTTGCTGTAACCTGTGTTTTCCTGAAGGTTACAGCAACTAGCAAGGAAGAAAGTGAGGAAGAAAGCTGGCGCATGTGACTAAATGTATGTGAATAAAATCTGATCTTGTCCATGAACATGATTTCTGCCTGAGTCCCATCATATAGATTTTTATCAGTTAAGATGGTTGTTTTTAACCATAAAGATAACAACTCCCATGATCCCATGTTACTTCACAAAGTCATTAAACTATGTTTTTTAGCATTCAAAACTAAAGTAACAAGAATGTTTTGAAATTGTAAGCAGTAAAAGTAAAAAGAAAATCCAAAAAATAAATATGCAAATACCTAAAGAATCTTAAGTACTTAAGTACAGTAATGAAGTATTTATACTTTGTTACTTCTCAACTCTACTCCTCACATTTTCAAAACAAGGGGAATTACTGATTATTTTTATTTTGCACCATTGTGTGCTGCCTTCTTAACATCAAGACCAATTTCAACCTAAATGTACGGGATAATAACACATAGAAATTCCTTGGTGTATGCATCAATGGATATCATGCACAAGAAATGTAACAAGACAAAACAGACGAGAGAGAGACTCAGCTGGCCAACAGCCAGTAGAAATATCTTCCAGAGGGCTACTTTTTCCACTTTTATCTGAGAAAAGAAGTTGAACCTGAGTCTTGTTTATACAAATATCTGTACTTCTACTTGAGTAAAGAATGGGAGTACTGTTGCCACCTCTTCTTCTATTTGACCTGTATTTAAATGTTATAAATCTTCAGTTAGAGGAGATGCACAACCCTCAAAGCGAGTAAATAACTGACTATCGTAAAGAGACGAAAAAAGGTTTTACAGTAAACAATAACGGGTATCCATTTCGTGGCTCTGCCCTCTCTCTTTTAGAGGAGAAATGGCGGTGCTTTGACTGTTGAGCAGGGAGTCCTATCACACAAGACACACAGAGTGGGGTGATGGTGGGGGGCTGGCCGGTGGCCCGCAGCACCTGAAACCTATTAGAGAGCTTTGGAACATTCCACAGGGTTCTTCCACTTTGGCCAGAGGGCATCGTAAAGGTCCTCACAGACAGGGTCGGTGCGACTCAGACGCCGACAAACAGCCAGCAAGGTGAAACACTAAAACTAGAGGCTTGATGTGAAAGAGCATGACATCTGAGGGTATATAATGGGCGGCGTTGTCGTTAAAAAGAAAACATGTTGTTTTCACTACATCCCTAACTTGCCTGTCCATGTAAAATATTAAAAAAAAGGAGAAATATGTAAGTCCCTAGTGTAAATAGCAAGTTGGAGCGATAGGTTGAAGAGAGTTGTTTTCCTGCCTCCTCCTCCCTAAACTGAGGCTCAGGCAGGTTGCTTGCAGGCTGGACAATAACAAGCGATGACTGGAGTCCTACACTGTGAGTTGATCAACTGTTTAAAATTGTGTGTCAATATAAAGCCGAGCCCCTTGTCCCAAAAACAAAAGCAAACTGCTCTGAAGATACACTCTGGAGTTGGCATTCACTGAACGCCTGCCTTGCTCCATAAAATTTAGCTTGTGTTAAAGTTATAAACATCTACTCCTTCTAAAAGATTAACGATGATTTCCTACGACTCATAAACAGACAGTTAATACAGCAAATATTCTGCATTAATTCAAACTGGTGAAACGGGCAAATAAAACCAATCATTCCAAAACTGAGAAATGAGAATATGCTGGCTGTATTTCAAGTGAGCGCGTTCACATAATCTCTGATAACATATCATGGTTATTTTGTGATTTAGTACACTAAGTATATCGAATATTTCTCCTTTAAAGGCAATGATGACATTTTCTGCACCTTCGCTCACAAGGAGTTTGTCCTCATAAAAGAACGCTATGATTAAAACATTTACCGTTGGCAAGCCGAGCAAAACTTTTATCAACTTTTTATCAAATGGTTTGCCATCTGGACTTAAAACAGTAGGGGCCCAATAGTGCGCTGACACTAAAAACAAACATGCATAAACACACACAACCTCCTGCCAAATTTCTTGGAGATAGCCTTATCTTCGCCGCAATGTGTGTGTATATATGTGTTTTAGTGGTATCAAGGCCCATCTCTTTGGCTGGATCCGTGTCCATGCCTCAGTGTTATGCTCACTGGGTTTAGCTCTATGGGTGTCTGTGGCCTCTCCTCTGGCCGCCCGTGTCCATTTGCTCTGCGGGTATGGCAGGCCTGAGCTGACAGATGGCCGCCCCTCTCCATTCCGCTCCAGAGTAACACAGTAACTGGTTTTTCCTCCGCCGTTGACCTTGCCACAGCCAGCCAGCAATCCAGGCTGGCACTCGGCCTGTCGAACAGGAGGGTAATGAAGTCCAGCGCTGCTCACATGATTATTAAGGCTTTGACGCTGGGGGGCCTTTCAGAACCCTATCCCCCTCCCCTCTCCTCCCCTGTCTGCCATTCACACAGCCAAAGTTCGATGAGGATAGTCATTCGTTACATGGTACTTTGGAAAACCAACATTGCACTCCGTAAAGAGAGCTAAAACTTTTTCGTGTGCTCTGTTTGTCGTCTTAAACAAACCTCTCTACGCCTATGAAGCCTACTTAACAACAATTTCGAGAACATCATTGGAACTCTTTCCTATTTAGTAGCGCATGATAGCTACTGGTGTCCCTGCGTGCATGTCATTCCACGAACACACCAAGTAAGAGCCACTACACAAAGTTAGATCAGATCTGTCACACTACTATTGGTGCTGACAACCTCTAAAAGCAATGCAGTTCAGCGGTAGCGCACCACTTCACTCTCTGAGCAATTCCCCTCACCACAAGCATCTCTAGGCACGCCTGGAACCCTGGTCCCATCAGGGCCAGGCTGGGATTTGAGAGGTGTAGGTTGCAGCTCTGACCTTTACCAAGGCAGGACTGTCTGTTTGCACTTCTCCCATAAGCCCCCCTCCAGTCAGACTGCTAAGCAACCCCATCAGACCAGGGGTGCGCGTGCACCCACGGCCTTGGTGACATCTCAGAGACCATGGGGAGGTGGAGTAATGCAGAGGTTAATTCTGATCATCCAGTATTTATGGGCTTCACTTCAGAACAAGGGTTGGCATTAACACTCTAAAGGAGACATCCCTCCTGTATATCAATAAAACATAGCCAGAAGCACAGGAAGAGCCTACTTTTATTCAGGTCGCCCAGGTACCCAACTACACTTGCAGGGGAGGATTTTGAAAGTACACCAGTGAATCCATCATTAGATGATGTCTTTCAATTCAAAGAAAAAATGTAGGATTTATATGAATCTGAATTAGTGTACGCTGGAATAATTCTGGGTTGAATTTATCATTACACGCATTTGATTATTATTGGTTATTATTTTTTATTTCTCATGCAGATTACCATCTAATTGACCCGTACTAAGTCCTGCCCCTGTTTGCTCTGTGCTCCTATAACAGTTGAGCAAGCGACTGTATGTACCCAAAGGAACCTCAGTCAAATTTCTCTTTTCCTGTTTACCGCACTTTGATGGGCTGTGAGGCTGGCTAGTAATTGATATAGTTCTATATTAGCTCTCAGATGTGTAAATGTACTTACTTTACAATAATATAGTACTATATATAACATGACTGTCATTTAACTTTTTTAAAAAATTGTTGACATGTATGAAAAGTCGTTAATGACTATAAGCAAATTATTTAAACAGCATGTGTGCAGGAATGATTCTGTCTGAAGTTTTTTTTAGCTCTTGTAAGCAGTTTATCACTGTATCTGTGATCACTATGAGCTGTTTCCACTGTATTGTAGTTGTAATCTACGCTTTAGAATGATTAACTCAACAAATGAGCGCAGTTCAACCAATCGCAGGGAGGAATTTGCCCTCAAATCACCATGGTGACATCCACCCACCAATTGCAATGCAGTAAGGGGCAGCAAGTCTTCGCTCCGAGTTTGTACAAACAGGCTGTATGAACTGAGAGCATCAGATATTTTCTCACATGTTGGCCTAGTCTGTGAAGTGTGGGGAAATGTCAGGAAAATCAATAGATAAGGACCACATCAGACTGAGCTTGTCTGGCCTAGCAACAGAGCATCCCCATGGTGATGTCAATTACCTCTGCTTTACAACAAAAACACCAGGAAGAGCAAAACAGTCTCTGCAATGCTGTAAAACTTTTAATGCAGTCTCCTGGTTACATTGAGGAATTTGTAAGAAACTTCTTTTTTTTTTTTTTGTTTTCCATCCAGACAGGTAGGTAACACAGCGAATGTGAGAATCTTATTGATAGCTTCTTTTTTTTTGCAGCACACTCTGTTTTCTATTCTCCTCATGGACGCCACATTAGTCAGGGAGCGGTATAATGTAACGAGCAGTAAGGTGCGCATAATTGCATATTAGCAGCAACACACTTGGCTGCACGGGAGGTGACTGCGCTAACGAACAGAGAGGCGTTATTAATCACCAATTAATAAAAGCAGGCAGATATCACACTCAGTATAGGGCACGCATGGTTTCCTTTGTTTCCACTGGCTGGTCCAAGCCTGTTCTCTTATTTATTTCATAAGATTGATCCTGTTCCTGTGCCGTGTTGTCTATTGAGTTCTGACTCTGATCCAGCCCCCTAGGAGTCAAATGAGGAGTGTTTGGCCATGTTTGTTAGCAGATTACATGTGTATGTGCTCTATGAATGAGTCCCAGAAACTGAGGGAACACCATCAGACACATCTAATCAAAGAGGATTATAGGAAAAGAAACAAAAGAATGAGAAAACCATATTCTGTTTATGCACCAGGAGGAAAAAAAACAAAACACTATGTAGTAGTAAAGCACTTGTAATAAGGAGAAATTTTTCAAGTCTGTGATTTTACTTGTGGTAGCGCAAACAATTTGAATTAATGCTGCATTCATATGCTCCTTGGATGCTCCAGTTTCCCAAGTTGCTGGGCACAAGAACAGGGATTGCCATTTGCTTGGGGCGTCTAAAATGCCATGTTGGGCAAGTATATCTGGCAACTCACTTGCCCAAATGGGGGAGTGGTAAAAAAGAATTTAACTATTCAACTATTTTGATAATTGATTAATGGTTAAAGTACTTTTTCATGCAAAAATGGCAGAGAATGCTGAGATTTCCTGCTTTTCTCCATTCATTATAAACTGAATATCTTTGGGTTTTTGTCTGACAAAACAATCTATTTAAACACATCACCTTAGACTTTCAGAAACTGTGTTGGACTCCCAGGTGTTTACAGCCTAGCATAGCAGAGCCATGCATCCAGGTGTCCAGAGCTAACAATGCTATTTGCAACTATTAACACCAAACCACGAGTACTTTTGTTACCTAAATCTAACCAAGTATTTTTGTTGCCAAAACCAAACCAAAAATGTAAAAATAAAAAAAAAAATAACTTGACAAAAATAATTTGACATTGAATTTGTTGCATTTTGTAGCCCAAATAATATGTGAGTAGCTGAATGGCTGCAGTGTACCTACTTGTATCAACCAAACATCTTCTCTTGTCTGCCATTACTCTGTCTTGAGTTCTGACTCTGATCCAGCCCCCTAGGAGTCAAATGAGGATTGTTTGGCCATGTTTCTTAGCAGATTACATGTGTATGCGCTCCATTAATGAGTCCCAGAAACTGAGGGAACACCATCAGACACACCTAATCAAAGAGGATTATAGGAAAAGAAACAAAAAACGAGAATACCATATTCTGTTTATGCACCAGGAGGAAAAAAAAAACACTTAATGTAGTAGTAAATGTGTTTCCACCAGGGCAGAGACAGTGATGGAGACCATGTAATCAGCATACACTGGCCAAGTTGCTCAAGGGGCCTAAGACAAGAGGATATGTGTCGAGGATAATTTGCGGCCCTTAGCAAGAAACAAAACAAGGCTTTCAGCTTCAAATACTGTTACAGTGTGCCTCCTGTCTGTTCCCCCACTAACAGCCAATGCAGTGTGTTTTGCCAGGTTGGAGCGCGGTTAATATGAAAATGTGAGAGCTGGATAGCGAGAGATGGTGGACAGACAGAGGGGGAAAGGAGAGACACAGAGAACAGAGAGGAGGAGGAGAAACTAGAGGAGAGCTAAAGGCCTCTCACTCGCTCTCCTCTCCAGCTCTGTAACGGCCCACAGTGCCTGCTTCACACAGAGCGGCCAGCTGTACAGCAAATGTGCCTTTCCCTCTCCGCCCCCGAACCTTTCCACCCCTCCAGTGCCCCCCTCTGCCTGGGCCGACCAGGCCACCGGCTCCTCTCTGTGCGAGAAGGCTCCTCCCTGACTTGGCTTCGAGCTCAGTGCTGTCACCATCCCAAAAAATCTGTAGAGGTGACCCCAAAAAACACTTTTCTGGGATGTGGTTTTTGGTTTGTTTGTTTACAATTGTCCTTCTGAGCTCTGCCACCTTGGCAGTCGCTGCTTGGAATGGACAGGAGTGAGATGAGAATTGGATTGAAAGCAGATATAACAGGAAAGCAAAAACCCTTTTCACCTTTAAAACCCTTTAAGACAGAGCCTGTGCTTCAAAACATGTCGGGGCTCTGAAAATCCACACAGGGACATTTGAAACAGTGCGATAAATGGGCCAAACGTGCCCCCCATGAGGCTCCAAATGTCATAGTTTACAGTGGGGTCAAAGTGAAGCAATGGGGTGGCATGATGGCATGCTGATAAAACCAAACAGGCTTTTGTGTCAATGAAAGACCTTCAAAGGTCCTCTTTAAAAAAGCAGACGACTTTGTGAAAGTGCTGTGATTTTAAATTTATTTTCCAATTGAATTTAATGCACATCAAGATAGCAAATTGAACTGACAGATTTGTTTTCTAATCTGAAAGAAAAATAGAAATAAAAAAGGTTTGATAGTGACTGCAGCAGCTGAAAGCTGTATAAATCTGTGTGTCTCTGGAGAAAAATCGGACACCCTCAATTCTGTAAGTGAGCCATGCCAAAAAAACTCTAAACTAAAGAGTGGCCAGCTGTCTTCTGGCCTGCTATTAAATTGCTCCTTGGATGGTGGCGATATCATTTTTTTCTCCATAGGAGTATCACACCAGGTCCCCAAACAGAGCGACCAGCTGTACAGCAAATGTGTACTGATCCATCTGGGCCCTAGCAGGCTGCGGCCTCCATCTTAAAACACGTGGGGCCGTTCACAGGCTTGGCTGGGGCTGGTCTGCAACACACCCTTCTGCACCCACGGCCACCTCCTTCCTTTTCATTTACCTCTATTATCACAGTAAATGTTGAGTAGCTGGGCAGCGGAGCCGCGCTTTATGTCTGAAGCAGGACCGTCATCGTCTGAGAGTAATATCCATGCATCAAAATGTGCTGGCAGGAGTACAGAGGAGGCATCCACGAGGAGGTGAGAGTGGAGGCTGAGTGCACTTGGTTTAGGGAGACTATTGTATTACAAAGGGAGCTAATATGGACTCGTCTGGGTGAGACAGGCTCAGGTTTTGTTGTTCCATACACTTAGCACTATGGTTATGTCACGGCACATCACTATATATAGAGTTATCAGTGTGAACTGACACCATGGAGCGGGGCATGGATGAAAACAACACCCCTATGAATCCAGCGTCTGCTCCATTACCTACGCTAATAACGCTGACAGCTGAGCGGAGATGACCCCAGCCCCCTGTTTCCCCTCTCCTGTGCAGATGGCCATTAAAAGGAGAAAGTGTCCCTTTTTTCAGTAGAGAAGGTATTTAGAGCTTTTCCAAATTAGTATTTTTTTCTGTGTTTTTTGGCCCAAATTGGCTTTGCAGTGATTGCAGGCTGAATTGAATTTAACCCCATTCTGTAGTGAGAAACTATATAAAACAATAAGATCAACTAACTTGGCGCAGATGTTTTTATTTATATTCCTTCAGTTAAAGGAGCAATATGTAACAACTGCACTTTAAAAATTGAGTACTGCAGTCAAAATAGCAACTGTAACCAAAGACGGTATATTAAGCCCTATTAAATACAATCTACGGTCACTGCAGGAGCATAAGATGAGCGCAACATTGTGATTTGACAAAAACAAGAGACAGTGAGTCCCTTGCTGCATGTTGACCGGCTTTAAATTGTCTGTCAATGTTATCCTGAAAACAAAAGCCCACTACTCATAAAATACTTGAGTTCAATGACTGCCTATTTCTATTAACACATTGCTCAGTTTAACCGTAATACACATCTGCTCCTTCTAAAAGATTATCAATGACTCATAAACAGGCCCTTACTCATTCAGCGAATGTTCAGCAATAATTTGAACTCTAATTAAAATAAAATAGGCAAAAAATAGTACAGTAAATATATTACAGATTTCTCCTTTAAACATATTTTATTGTCTTTTTTATTTGATTAAGTTTCCTTTTTGTTTGTGCAGTCACTTCTAGATAACTTCATCTTTCTATCAAATTTTCATTACAATGAGTTTTGTTTTCTCCATATTTTAGAGATCACAAAACAAATGCATCTAACAGAAACCCTTTTGAGGAGTCTGATGAAACCCGTGATCATGTTGAATACAAAGCAACGGCATATCAGAGAAGTAAGACATCAGACAATAACCCAATCACCTATCCTCCTGTTATCTTAAGCTGTCTGAATTCCACTATTATGGGGGAACTGTGTGCTTGTGCGGCTGACAGACATAAAATAACCAGTAGGGGGGTTTGTTTTCTACCCTCCCAGTGTGCTCCGTGCCTGCCTTTGCGAGAGAAAGGACTAATGCTGGCATGGTACTGTATTAGGCACCCCCAGTAGAATAGTGGGTGAGCAGATCGCAAAGATGAATACAAAATACACACCTACACACTCTCGGCTCGTCTCTCTCCTTTGCAAATACACCGAAGCATCAAAATCACAAATCACATGCTTCTGATTGTTTATGCACAAACAGTGGGTCCCTGATAGAATTGCCTACCGGTCCTGATAGAATTGCCCACCGTGTTTAAATTCACCTGCGCCTAGAAGCGTGTCCCAAACAGAGAGGCGGTTTGGTTCCAGATCAATGAGTCTCTCTCCCACTGAAGACAACAGATAATGCAGTGTAATGAAAGAGCCGCCAAACGAGCTGAATAAATGAATGAATAAAGGAACGTGAGACCGGAATTCAGACGCCTACTTACTGCAGGCAAGAAAACCTGTTTTCCAATTGTCTGTTCTCTACAAATTATTCTGCCTGCATACAAATGACAACCAAAAGTAAAGACGTTTTGTGGAGGTTAGTCTTACACCAGCACTCTTTGTTTAGGAATCTTGTGAAAGAACATGAGTAATTTGGAATAATTTTCTGTTACACGATGTTGTAAAAATCAAATATCCATTTTTTCAGTTGATTTGACGTCATTAAATGCAGACAGCATGAAAGTATTATTGCCAAATGTTGTGTTCAGATCTCAGTCATCTGAACAGACTTAAGAGGCACAATAAACAAACAAACAAAATCATGTACAGTAGCAATGTGGAGATTTTTCAAAACACTGTGGAATAATATTTAAAATTTTGAATTAAATCAGTTTTGGTATTAGAATCTGTCAATAATCCATATAATTCTACTACTTCAAACTACCGTCATATAGAGTGGTTTGAAGTGGAGAGATTGTGCTCCACAAGCATGCACACGTACTATATTATACCATTCACATGCATGGGGAAATGAAGATGATGGGTTTATAAATGCACAACACTGGGGATGCAGTTGATGGTCAAAATATTAAAATAATTCCACCTATTTGGTGATGTGATCCAGATACTTGTGAGCCTGAATGAGACAGGGTCAAATATTTCATTACATATATCACATCAGTCCTTAGTATGTGATTCACCTTTAAAAGAAAGCACTATGTCTGAAATGTATTTCAAATGATCAAATACTTGTCAAATTGGGTGAATTTTCCTCATTGATTTATATATTATATAGATGACGGTCATACAAAATCATCACACACCTAAAGCCAAATTGATTAAATTTACACTACATTGTAAAAATACTCTGGGAAATGTAGAAAAACATATTTACAAAGATATTACACATGTACTGTTTTTTATGACTTTGCTCCAGGAGTGCAACAGAGACCATAATGAATGAAACAAAGAGTTATCTCCTACCCAGCATGTGGTTGGCCACATGAACTTGGATGTCCCATTCACTGTAGAACACCATCTGACATTTGATGCACTGGTATGTCTTCTTCTGCAAATAAGACCAAGAGGAAATGGATTGTTATGGTCAAATTTGGATCAAAATGAATATTACAAACTAGATATCATTCATTTTACCAATTTAACATAGCAAGAGAGAACAATTTGTGAACCTTAACATGTTTTCTTATGAATTTTGATTGATTGAAATTCTGACATTGTGTCTACATGAAGATGCAGTTTCAAGGCATTTCATGTTTTGCCTCTGGTTCTTCATGTAATATTTTAAAATCTGCTTATTGTTACACATTGCAGAAGATGAAAAATCAGCAACTTGGGATTAAATACAAGACTGATTAACAATACCTCTTCAGTTTGTGAAGGACTTGCTCTGGGCATGGGGGACACCTGGGGGGTCTTGAGCTGCCCACTGTTGCTGTCTCCTGCCGGTTCCCGATGCACTGTCTGGATATGGTTTTGCAGCTCTGCTTCGGACTCAAACTTCACATTACAGCTGGAGCATCGTGTCTTGGCAGCAGATGATGAGGATGTGGAAGAGGATGAAGAGGACGAAGAGACAGCTTTGCTTTTCCCATCTCCGGGGCTGAGACTCTCCCCTTGGACCCATGTGGCTGTAGTTGTCGCTGGAGTGGTAGCTCCGCCCTGCTGCTGTTGTTGCCTTCCTCCATTTACTGTTGGGCTGGAGCTTTTGGAACCAGCTGCTGTCACGCAGGACGCACAAAGTCCGTAAGGCAGTCCATTGATGTCCAGCTTCACCAGGTCTTGTCTGGACCGGAAGTCTTTCAGACAAGAGGCGCATTTGAAAGGTTTTTGGATATGGTGTTGCTGCTGGTTATGAGAGATGACATTGCTGCGGCCAACAGGTTGGTTGGCGGACATCGTTCCCGTCTTTTGCATGTGGAAGGTACCATGAATCTTGAGCTCCAATGTGGAGGTGACTGTCTGCATGCACACCACGCAGCGGAAACCTGTCAGGGAGTTCCTCAGGTCAGGGTGCATCTGGCAATGCTCCAGGAAGTCCTCTTCGCTCTGCAGTGGCATCTTACAAATGCGGCAGCTGCCTGTGTCCAGACTCTTGCTATGAGTGACCTTGTGCTCAGTCAGGGTGAGCAAGGAAGGGAAGCGCTCCCCACAGATGGGACACATATAGTGTTTGACAGGCCCAAGGTGGGTCTGCATATGTTCCCTCAGCCCAGCCTCAGAGAAGAAGGTGCGAGAGCAGACATTGCACTTGTGGTTGCCCTTGATCATTTCAGCTTTCCGTTTTACCATGGCACTCTCACCAGGGTGTATGTTGTGGTCCCTCAACTGGTGGTTAGTGAGGAGTGACTCCATGGTATACGATGCCCCACAGATGTCACACCCATACATGGGCTCTGCAGTGTCCACCTCTTCCTCACTGCCATCATGGCTGTTCTGGGACTCCACCACAGATCCTCCTGCTGCCCCTGGACCATGGCTGTTGGTCAGGAGACCCTGTAGCTCAGCATCTTCTTTAGGCTGGCCATCTGCACCACTTATAGTCGAGCCGTTAGCACCACAATTCTGTGCCTTTCCATCAAACACACAGTGTTTCTCCCTCAGATGCTTCTCCAGAAGGACAATGGCATGGAAGGCCTTACTGCAGAAGCGACAGTTATACTTCTTGCTGTGGGTGGTGATGTGGCACTGCAGCTCCACCTCCGTGCCGAAGGACTCTCCACAAAAAATGCAGCGGTGGGCACGGCCCTGGTTTTCCAGATGACTGTGTTTGACGTGTAGCTGTAGGTCAGTCTCATGTCTGAAGTCCCAGTTGCAGGAGGTGCAGCGATACACCTTTTTCTCGTTGCTGTGCTTTACAGCCAGGTGGAGCTGGGTAGACACTTTCGAGTCAAAAACCTCCTGACACAGAGTGCAACGAAAGAACACAAAGGTATGCATGTCAAGTAGGTGTTTCTGCAGGTCATCCACTGAGGTGAACTGCTTGTCACAGCTCTCACAGATGTAATACGTGGAGGTAATAGTAAAGTGAATTGTCACATGCTTCAGCAGGGACTCTTGGTTGGGAAACTCTTTGTTGCACTGTGGGCAGGTGAGTTGAGGCTGCAGACCATCCAGATGAGTTTTTAGGTGAGTCTGGAACAGGTCTAAGCTGGTATACTTCGCTCCACACTGGTTACATATAAACTCACTGGTATTGCGTGAACTGCCTTGTTTCAGCACGGCAGTTTGTTCCACAGATATTGGAGAAGAGGGGCTGAGAGTACGTAGGGATTTCTTTCCATTGTTGATGTAGTTCAGTGCCAGTGGAATGTTCTTGTGGTTCTCCTTGATGTGTTTGTTGAGCTTCAGAACACTGTTGAATATTGGAGAGTTGGTGCAGTACGAACAGGAGTACACCTCCACTATAGACTCCTTGGGAGTTACAGCCAAGGGGGAGTCAAAGCGCAAGCTTCCCCCATCACAGTGAGTCTGACGAACATGCTCCTCCAAGGTAGCCTCTGTCAGGAACCCCATGAAGCACTGGGGACAGAAGAAGGCATTGCTTTCCTTGGCCACAGGACTGGGGAACCCATGGGAGCAGCGGATGTGTTCCTGGAGGGCGTTGAGGTCACTCAATACCTCAGTGCAGAAGTTGCACTGAAGAAGGGCATCAGGCAAGCTGGCTAACAGGGCAGCATGGTCTTCTGCATTGTGCACCTGCTTAAGATGTTCATTTAGATTTAGTAAAGACGGCAGAACCTCCAAACAAAACTGGCAAGTGTGAGCCTGCTCTGGCTTGTCCAGATGCATGGTTCGCAGGTGAATCTGAAGCACTGCCAAGCTGGAGAATACTTGCTTGTTGCAATATATGCAACTGTAGGAGACTTTAGGCTGTTTAGAGGAACGTCCTCCCATGTCTGATGCATTCTGAGCAGCCCTCTTTCTCCTCCCTCTTGTCTTGGGCACAGGTGGCGCTGTCTCCACCATTGTGGAGCTATCGACAGAGAGGTTGGAGTCAGGAGTGGTGCTAGAGACAGAGGTGTAGCCCACAGTCAGCAAGGAAGGGCTGTTGCTGTGGTTACTAGATTCAGGGAGCTGGTGGATGTCCATGTGAGCGTAGAGGTCCTCAACAGACAGAAAGTGCTCAGAGCAGATAGCACAGGTGTGGCCCTTCCTGTCTCGGCTGTGGGCCTGGTCAATGTGAGCCAGCAGGGTGCCCTCGTCACTGAAGGGCTCATGGCAGTAGATGCACTGCAGGGTGGCACCCAAGCCTCCATCCTCAGATGGTGAGCACTCGGGGTGGCACTCCGCAATGTGCCTCTGGAGGTCCTCTGGGACATCAAAGCCCTCCTCGCAACGGCTGCATTTGCGAGTTTCTTTCAGTTTCCATTCATCAGCTCGAGAAAGGCTTGAGCTGCTGCCATCTTTGCCCCTTTCGTGTACTTGCATGTGGCCGTGGAGAGAGCTGGAGGAGAGGAAGCCTCGGCGGCACACAGGGCACTTGTGGGGTTTGTTAGAGGCGTGAGTTTTCATGTGGATTTTGAGGTGATCACTGCGGGAGAAGGCAGAGTCACACTCTCCACAGTGGTACTTCTTGTCACCGGTGTGTAGCTTCACGTGTCGATCTCGGCTGCGTTTGTGCTTAAACAGGCGGCTGCAAAAGGTACAGCTGAAAGGGAGTTTGTCACCGTGGCTCTGCTCGTGTCGCTTGAGAAAGCTTAGACGGCTGAAGGACTTGTCGCAAAACTGGCATGGGTACGGCAGCCCGGGGCCCCCTTCCTCCTCGCCAAAATCATAGTCCTCACAGTGTCCTGGAGAAGTCTGATCCTTACTGGAGGGAGATGACGCTGGCCAAGAACATGATGGGTCATCCTCAAGATCAGCACCGTCTGGAGAAGAAGACAGAAAGAGGGGAAAAGAGAGAAAAGAGGGCAAGTCAGAGGGAAAAAGACGGAGAGAGAAGGAGAAAGTGAGTGAGAGAAGTGTTTTGTAGGACTCCATTAGCAACTCATTTGTCTCACTCTTTTGAATAGAAAAGGTGGGCCACCATGGTGTTATTTGTCATAGTAATTATAAGGTTGTGGTGCATGAATTTAGAATACTTTGCAACTTGGACAATTTTTTCTTCAGCAGAAACAATACCTCTCCTTAGGTGTTATCTAAAAAGTTACATTTAAATATGCAATTTTAAGTATAATTAGGGAAGAGAATAAGTGGAAATACTTTTACTACAATTAACCTTGTATGTGGCCACGTAATGGCTTAGCCCACTGTGACTCAAAACACAATCTCTCTGACATTTAAAGCCAACACAAGACAATTTGTGTACTTTAGGATGTAAGCCCGGCATGAGGTAAATTAGAACATTTCTATTATTCCTGAACAATTACTAGAATATTTTTGAAAAACAAGAGCCCTTGAAATGACCTTAAGATAAGAGAAAAAAAGAGAGAGAGAGTGGGAAAGAGAAGATTAAATGTGCAATTTAGACCACAGCTATGCATAGCCTTTAGGAATCCTCCACTACAGAATAGATGATTTTCATGAAACATGGGCCTTTCAGGGCATCACTCAATAGATATCAGATTATAGAATATGCATTATTATCATATTTGTCTGTGTGGTTTGCACGAAGCCGTGAGGCAACTGATACTGGATGGATGAATGTGCCATGTGCTGATGCAGGGAAGGGGGGCAAGGAGGGGACAGGGAAACGGATAGGGGAAGACAATCGGGTGGCTAACTATCTCACTCAAGGACAAGCAGGTGCAGAGAATGACCAGGGAACGCCATTCGCTCTACAATAACTTTAATGTGTCCCTATTCAAATCGCTTCTTTGCCGACATTCCTTTCCACTGGTTCAGTGCACAGCGATATGAATGGAAAACACAGAGCACCACTTTCCACAAGTTCAAAAGGTTACAGACCACTTCTTCCCGCTGCCGAATTCTAAGTGCTGTGAACTTCCTTACCTAAATAAAACAACGTAATCCCAACCCCTTCAGAAAAAAAAACTGTGTCAAAAGGCCAAAACTTAGAATGGGAAAAACAAGAGGAAACTGCAGAGATTTATGAGAGGGACGAAGGAAAAGCACAAGCTCTTTCCAGGATCCAACCTCTGTTACTCCCCTTCAGCTGACAAATCTTAGTCTCCCTTTCTCTCTCCCCCCTTTCTGTTGTTTTTGCTGGGAGATCTGCCCTTTGTCAGGATATCATGCCCTCTCTGAGCACTTACCCCCATCAGGCCTATCTTCAGGAAACAGATGGGGTCGGAGGCCATTCCCTTGCCCCTCCAAACTGCTGAAAGCGGCACATTGAGAGCCCACCTCCACACCGTGGCCCTCCCGGAAACCTCCCACCCCTGGCAAGGCGCCCACTCTGCACACACATCTCACTCAAGGAGCGAACCTTGCTTGATTTACTTGCTTTATCTCTCGTACATGTCTCAATGTTTTCTCTCTCTCTGGTTTGAGGGAGGATGGGTGACTCAGTGCTATGCCCTCCTCCACAGAGGGGGCGGATCTGCCCTCTCTCATACTGCCTCCCAGGGTATAGGAGAAGAAGACAGTGCAAGAAGAATGACCCCAGTCAATGCCTTACAGTCAAACATATTGGCTTTGAGACAATAGTATAAAACAAACAAATAAATGGGCCTGTATACAAGGCTAAATTAAATTCTACTGTACTAAATGAGGACGTCTTTGCCTTGAGACATTACTAAGCTGCCAGGACAACCTCACTCCATTTTTTTTATTTTGGTTTGTTTGCTTGATGTATATTATTTATTTAGTGCCTTTACTCATAACACACATACATAAAGTCGTATCTGTGGGGGACATGTGGGAGTCACAAACATTGCTTGAGTTTAACTAGCAGAATGAACATGTTTAGATGGGCAAATAGCTATGTTAATATGAGGTTTGTGAAATATTAGAGAGGCTGCCTCACAATAAAATGATGCCATAATATTAAAAGTCCAGAGTGTAGAATTTATAGGGATTCACTGGCAGAATACGGCATAAATGGAACATAATGCTGCTGAGTTGCACCTGTAGATGAACTGTTGCACCTATACTCAATGTATCATCATACCAGTGCACATAAATTTATAGTTCAGATCATTCAGTGTGGGGATGTATGAGGTACTTATCAATAGTCAGTGTATTACCTACAGTAGAGACTGGTAGACATGCCCCCACAGGAAAAAAAAAAAATCAGTATCAGTTCAAGTCTATGCTAGATTTAGAATATTTCCACCACTTTGCCATCAGACAGCTTTTTCAGACAAGAAACCGATGTTAGATAATCCAAATATTGCTCTCTGCAAATCTCCAAACTCTATGGTTAAAATCAGTCATTTTACCATGCGGAGCACAGGAGCTGTTGATCTATTGCTGCCTTGACTGGTTTGTTGTGTTACTGTGTGACTTCGGTGTTTTAAAAAAGAGAGTTTCAACTCAGACAGCCGTAAATTGTTCTGTGAGGTAAAATTTCACTCATGGAATTTGGTTGGTTTGGAGAAAGTGATGGTTTCCCATTGGAAAACACTGTCTGATGCGAAGTAAAGTTGTGTAAATATTCTAAATACAGTGTATACTCAAATGATATTGATGTTTTTAGGTGGGACTTTTTTAAATTGGGAAAAGACCTTTTGCTGCTGGGGGCATGCCGACTGGTATTTAGTGAATACACTGACTACTGAGTACTTCATACAACCCAAAATTAATCCCTTGAAATATTTTGTATGTGTGTTGGACCAACAATGCAGAGCTTCTGCTAAACACGCAGTCGGTAAATCCTTTGTTTTGCAGTGATGGCCATCAAAATGCCTGATTTTTTTTTTTAAAAGAGCAGAAAGAATCACATCTGTTTTAGGGCATCTGGAGTTGAAGCTGTACATTTCAGGTGCAATTATCCCACATAGAGAGACTAACTACAGTGTTACTCACACACACTCAGTAATACACACACATAAGAGCAGGAGTGCGCACACCGCACACTCCCTCACAGTAACAAACATATACATGTGCAGACATACGTGCACACATAGCATAGAAACAGATACTAGCACAATGGCCGAAACAAGTGTGTGAACAACTGTAGATGAAAGAGCAATCTTCCTCAGGAGACCTCAAGAGGAAAGAGAGAGAGAGACTTGTTTTTTTCCTTCTTCACCCAGACAAGAAATGCCCAGGCCTCAGCAGCAGCCTGAGTAAATAAAAGAACGGGCCTTACTTCCCTGTCTCTCGGGCCGGGGGCCTGTGCACGCCAGCACTCTCTGTGCTGCTGCCAAAGGGGATGCTGGGGCCTGAAAAACTACACCCTGCAGCTGAAGGGCTGTCTTTGTTGGTCTGCCAAGGCCTTCCTGAGCATCCTCCAGCCAACAGCCTGTCACGTCCTGGGAGGAAGACCTCCATCTTAAGGCCTGTCCCTCTCTGGGAGTTCTGTCCCTACCCCCTCCCTCTTTCTCTTTTTAAATGTCTCCTATATGGAACAAAACAACCTCATTTGGAGTGCTTCTATAGGGGATGGCATGAAATGTGCCATAGCCATATTTACTAATAAGATAAGCTACAGTGCATGAAAACTTAAAGGAATTAAACAAAAAGTCAAGTTCAACGAATCCATATATGTAAGTGTATAAAGACATTTAAAACAGCTATGAACAAATTGGTGTTTATTTTTTCTTCTGTGGCAAAAGAAACCACTAAAAATTCCCCCTTCACACGCAGATCTCAGTTTCCTCCAAGCCAGTCTGAATTACTCTTTGTGCACTACTTCCTCTATGTTCATTTATAGCACCCTTTCCCAGAGTAAATACTCCTGTTCAAATACAAATCCTCAATGCTGAGAACAGGTAAGTTTGCCATTTCCGTACACAGCCGCATAACTTTCAAACCCCCCGAAGAGAGTTTTGATTTATGCAATTAATGTATTTGAGAATTACCGAGATATATAAATATATTTCTAAAAGAGCGAGTCATTAATTTTCCTGATGACATTGCTTCCCTTTGGACTATAATACATATGGTGGCAAATATTGTTTCTAAATTTTAAGTACTAAATGATATGCATAATTTGGAAAGAATTATTACAATTGTATTCTTTGTGGACAGATACCGCTCTGTCATAGTGTGAGCAGAGTGCAAGATCAGACGGAAGGCTACATATGATTTGTGGAGTTATACATATTCAAATCCAGTTAAATCCCCTTTTGTTGCAAAAGTGTACAACAAAAATGTATGTGTCTGATAATGGACTTAGAGACAGCCTCAATGCCTATCATGTTTATGTGCCAAAAAATGAAAAAGAAAGACAAAAAGTATAATTAACTCTCATGTTGAATGCATTGGGAATAGAGCTAGGATGTTTGGTTTTTACATTTAGTAGCGTAAATACCGCAAGAAACCCTTGGAACAGAAATGGCCTTTTGCCAAAATACCATAAAAATCTATATGCACAGACAGTGCTCAGCAAAGGTATTCTGTTACTCTGAAACCCAGACACACATCTGTCTTGCCAATTTTAACTGATGTATTCAAGCAAAGAGTCATTTTTGCCATAAAATACCACACAATATGCAGAATTTTCATCGTAGATGATTTAGTGGAAAACTTTCCATGCTTAAAGCGATAGTTCGGATTTTTTTAAGCAGGGTTGTATGAGGTACTTATTCATGGTCAGTTTATTGCCTATAGTAGGTGGCAGTCAGGACTCCCCCAGTCTTGAGATGCAGCATTGTATTGTTGTGGACAGGGTCAGCAGCAAAATGTATTTTAAACACCCAAAAAAAGACCCATCTAAATAAAATCAGATGGGAAACCGCCGTTTTATAAGCCAAATATCGCTATAACCAAACTCCATGTGCGAAATCAGTCATTTTACTGTGCAGAACACTTGAGTTGCTGGTATGCTGCTGTCTTGATCAGTTAGTTACTATGTGGTATTGTGTGACTTCAGTGATTTAGAACTAACATTTTAAAACACCAAAGTCACGCAATAATACAAACAAACTGAAAGAGTGAGGCAGCAGTACTCCTGTGCACTCCTGTGATCTGCAAGGTAAAATGACTGATTTTGCCTATTGAGTTTGGTTGCTTTTGGAGAGAGCAATATTTGGCTCATATAACAGCAGTTTCTCATCAAAAAAGGCAAAGTAAGGTGGTGAAAATACTCAAAATATAGCATACACGTAAATTGATACTGAGTTTTATGGGTCCGCCTTTTTAAGTGGCAGAAATATGTTTTGTTGCTGACCCTGTTCACAGTCCATTGTTTAGTGTTCATTCTGGTGCCCCTCTCTGCTTCTTCAAACTGTAATTAATACACTGACTATGGATAAGTACTATGGGTAAGTGTTCTGTAATGTATTCATTTCAGTTCAGACGGATCCGGTTGTTTTGTGGTATTGGGAAGCACTTTGAAATATATTTTGAAAAGTGCAATCATTACATAAAGTTTTACTTACATAATTACTTACTTACTTTTTTTAACAGAGACAAAACTTTGACAAAGCCCTCTCTTAAACATAGCTTACTAAACAGGCATTTGTTCTATTGTTTTTATCCAGTAATACACCCTCCCAAAACCTTTCAGGGACCGTGATTTGGGAATAACTCGCTGCTGGCGCCCGGACCTTCGTGTCTGAGGTCCTGGAAGCAGTTCAAGATGGCTTATCACTGCCTGACAGCAACATAGTACATCTCTTCTATTTAGGAAGCCAAACTCTTATCCAGGTCCAGGACCTTATCTTATCAGAAAAGTGTTTTTGCTATCAGTCATCTGCCGCTTCTATAGCGAGCTAGACTTTGTTCAAAAGCCACTCTAGTGAAGCAAAGCATGGCCATGCTTTCAGCCGCCAAAACCTTATCTTCCTGTGTGTTGTACCGGAGATCTGTACGTAGTGGTTGTCATAAGAGATGTGTTTGTGTGAGTGTATTTGTGGCACATTGGGGATTGGGGATTCAATGAATAAACAAAAAGCTGACAACTTGTCTGATGTAACACCATGACCCCACTTCATATTCAGAGAGGGGATCTTTTTACAGTTACTGGGAAAAGTAGTGAGCCTCTCCCACGAGACAATGCATGTGTCATCTCAACGCTTTTCCTGTTCTGATGCCCAAATAGCAATGTGTGTCTGAACAACACGCTATCATGTACGGCCCTGTTTGTGACACAACCACTTAAGATCTAATAGAGGAGGTAGTGAAAGAAGTTTTTACATTAGCTAAGACTCCGTTCTCCCTGACTGAGAGAGGGAGAAAAAGGGGGTGGTCGATTTTTTTGGGACTAATTCCAGTCAGATGAACAAATCACTCAGTTGATTCAGGACCGAGAGCTCAGAGGACACAGAGCTATTGGAAGAGGCCCAGTGCTGGGCTTTACTCACAGTAGTCCTGCTACATCCCTGTTTTAAGACATCAAATCCAGTCAAAATGAAACACTGATAATTCCCAGTAGCTGTCAACAAAAGTGCCAGGTGGCTAGACGTGGCTTTTTGCACTGTGCGGCTGATTAATACACACAAATAAAGACAAGTGGAGGTATTTAAAAGAGCTGCTATTTAACATTTAAAGGGATAGTTTGGATTATTTGATGTGGGGTTGTATGAGATAGTGAGTGTATTAGCTACTGTAGATTAGGGGTGTCAGGATGTAAATATTAAATCAAAAATTGATCAAAATGAGCTTTTCATTAGTCAATTTCATTAATAGAAATCAATGCCAGAATCAGCAATTGTACCAGTATTTTTTTGTCTACATGCCTTATTGCATCCAGCATGTCTGAAGAAAAAAACAACACTTTAAAGACGACACAGCGAAGCTTACTGGCTGTTCTATGAGACTTGATACCATATCAACTATCTTTTTAAAGAGGAATTTGAAAATGTAAACAACACTTGTCAGGCCATAAAACCAATGATCTGTTGAGATATATAAAATCAAGACTAGATAGTTTAACAATGGCATAGCTGTCTGTGCTAAAAAAATGTTTAAATTGGAAAATCAGATCAAATCGTGACCTTAAAATTGAAATCAAATGGTGGAATCATGACAGTACATACCAGTCCACACTCCCCTAGTTTAGAGAAACAGAGAGGGGCAACATAAAAAGTCTGTATCAGCTTAAGTGTGTGCTATAGTCAGAATATTTTCATTGCTTTACTTTGGCATCAAACAGCATTTTCCAATGAGAAGCTGCTGTTAGGTAAGCCAAATATCGCTCTCTCCAAACTGCAAACCAAACTCCACAGGCAAAATCAGTACTTTTACCTCACAGAACATGGGAGTTGTTGGTCTTCCACTGCCTTGATCGGTTGGTTTGTTTGTGTTATACTGTGTGACTTTGGTGAATCCAAACTAACCTTTTAATACACTGAATAACACAAACCAACAGACAGATTAAGGCAGCGGAAGACCAGTAACTCGTGTGTTCTGCAAAGTAAAATTACTGAGTTCTCTTATGGAGGTTGGTGAGAGCGATATTTGGCTCATATAACAGCAGTTTCCAATCAGAAAAGTTTGTCTGACAGCAAAGTAATGCTCTGAAAATATTATAAATATAAAATGCACTTAAACTGATATTGATTTTTTTTTAAGTGAGCCTTTTTTTAGGTGGCTAAATTGGGTTTTGCTGCTGACCCTGTCCACAGCAGTTTATTGCTTAGCTTACGTGCTGGTACTCCTCTTTGCATCTCCACTCTGGGGGCACTGACTGATACACTGACTTACCTCATACAACCCCACTTCAAATAATCCACCCTATCCCTTTAAAGAAGCAGCTATTTATCATTTAATACATGTCACATACTGTACATAGTATTGTCTATGTGGGTGTGTGGGTGTGTGCTGTGTTTATACTCAGCCCGTCTCCCTCTTTTCCTCTTTTTTTCCTTAGCAAACACAATATGTTTTTTACACATCACTGAGAAATGTCAGGTCCCTGCCCCCCCTTGCTACAGATCAATCAAATCCACTATGCTACAGGATGAGAAGGAGGGGTTGAGTTGTGAGACGACTAGAGCAGCAGCAAACAAGGATGCTATCTTTTAGTGAACGAAGGTAGAAAAACAGCAGATGAAATAAGGATTCACTTCCTGGGGTTTCATCAGTGCTGTAGCTGTGAGTTACTCTGGCCTAACAACATGTACACAACACATTTACACACACACTTGGAGGAAAAATGAACACACACACAACCCCCAAAAAACTGCAGTCAATGGGGATTTTTTCACACAGGGCCTGACACAAAGAGCTGGAACATCAAGCGCTGTCCTGACTCTGTGGTCTGGGTGTCCATTATTCTGGCCCTCATGGCTCTGTCTCTCAACCATGGGGAAGCGGCAAACTGTCAACTACTTTGTCCACATTACCCACGTCCCCCAGCTCAGACAGGAGCACTTGGTCACTGTCCCAGAAATCACAGTGCCCCAGTGGCGTCCCAGGAAAGTTAGACAAATGGAAGGCCAGAGGAGGAAAAGTAGGGCGGCCAGTCATCCTTTACTAGGCTTTTTCTTTCCATGATAGTGAGACACAATGAAAAGTGGAATTCCATTACTTATCGCAGAGATGTGTCCCTGCTGCAACTGATGTCTTTCCACCAACACGGACAAGCTGAAAAATATACTAATGATGACAAACAATAATAATGACTGACCTCTAAAACGAAGGAGGATGTTGATGCAAAATTAGCATCATGTAACAATCCATAAGTGTTTGAACTCTGAAAGCCTGACAACACATTTCTTATCCTCTGTAACTACTGCATGCTTTTACATTGAGGTCACTGCAACACGCTTAAACTGAACACCAGATATTGATGACCAAAGATGCTGTTAGACATATTTTACCGTTTAAGAAATACTATCACACTAACACTGCAGACTGGGGTCTCTGTGAACAATGACAAACAGACAGATAGATCTGCTCATCTCCTTTTTCATCTCCCTGTAGTCCTCATGTGTTATGGTAGATTTAATTGGAACTGGAAGTTTGGAATTTGCGAGTTTCCGAAAAAGCACTTCTTATTATTATTATTTCCAACAGGCTGGGGCGATGTTGGACTAATGCTGTAATTTTGAAGAACAGCCAAGAGAAACTGTGCGAATGTTACGACTCTCATTAATATAGAGTTAAAGTGCAGATTTTTTTTCTCCATCGCCAAATGGATTGGTTGAAGAGTAGGTATAATTTCAATCAACCAAGATTTTCTTTGGTGGACTACAGATCCTTTTTTTTCCCTTTTTTTTTAAAAATAAAATTTGTAGGGAAGTTGTCTTGTATCCTTTTGTTTGGCCCTGCCTGTTGTGTATACACATCAGAGGGCACAAGTGTTATCTCAGGGCAGCACAAGGTCAAAGAGACTGGGTTGATAAGAAATTATATTGTCAGGAGTGCTTTGTTTGGCTACATTTAAAATTAAGCCGTATTTTTAATAGAGAAAAAAGGGTCACATTTAATTACATCATTATTTAAGAAAGGTGAATGTGGGGTTCATAACAGGTTACTATGCAGTGTGCAGTGGGTAGGTCTGGGGACTAATGTTTATGTTTCAGTTGAATTTTGCTTTATTTGAAGTACTCCAATTATTAGAAGTGAATCATATTGGAAATTAAATGCACTTCACAGCATGTGTCATTAGCTGATACAAGGCAGTGTTTTTTAAATTATAAATAAATGTACATTAATTAAATAGACACTAACAATAATACAAAACTACATTTTAGTAAAGTGGAATATTTTATATAGTCAGTATGTTATACAGTATTCATTCATAGGTTTGAAACAGGCAGCCAGTATGAAGCTTTGCTGCAATGCAAGCTGGTTCGAGCTGTGTTTAGGATGTAGGTGGAGCAGTTTGTGTGTGTGGGAGAGCGGTGGTGGTGGTTATGGTGTCATCTCCTGTAGAACAGAGAGGCTGGTTGGTGTGGAGAGGAAGGACAGTTGACCACTTCAGGTACGACTACAGCACAAACAGGAAGGAGGCTGTTCCCCAGGTCTTGGCTGGACCAGCAGCCACAGTGAGCCTCCCAGGGGGAGAGAGGAGGACGACAATCTGTCCCCCAGCATGGCCCTTCACCGCCTGCCTCACTGCACTGGCTCTAAGGGAGTGCTGGGCCAGGCGGGACTGGGCTGGGCTGGGCTTCAATAGGCAGGGGAGCCTCTGTGTGTGTGTGTGTGTGTGCTGTTCCCTCAACACTGCGGCAGACCAGGCGCAGGACCCAGTGGACAGTCAGCTAGCCAGTCAGTCACTCAGTCACTCAGCCACTATGAGAGATGCTGCTGTACTTCTATATACTGCAACTCTATTAATATTTCCTCATGGAGCAAGAGTTTACTTGGATGCTCTATTATTTTGCCCCCGCTCTTAGTTACTCACGCAATTTTGATTTATGTGATCAGCTCCAAGAAGAAAAAAAATTGTTGTGCATACAGAAATATGCTGAGTTACTGTATGGTTGCTTCATTAAAATAGGGTTTGCTCTGCAAGTTTCACAAGGCGCTATCCATTACTTAAAACCAAACACAGCACACAGTGAATTCGGAAAATAGGGTCTAATTCTTTTTAATCAAACTACCTCATAGTGACCCATAAAACTTGGGCTAGACTTCAACTAAAAATTATTTCACTTATTCAGGCTAACTTCAGACACTTGGATCTACGTTTCAGCACACTGGGAATATTTTGAAAAAGGGCAGTTAGTCTGCCAAATGCCCATAAAAAAGTCAGCTGCACTTTATTTTACAGTACGCTACTGAACTGTAACAAGCTTCACTTTGTATCAAAGTAGACAAAAATTAGAAATTAGTTCCTCATTAGACAGTATTAGACCCTTTATTAGACCCCTATTAGACTTTATTAGAGGATACTTACAGCCACATTCACTTTACTTCACTGTACATTTCTGTTGTAATGTGTCCGTAAACACCCTCTGATAAAGTCTTATAAAGGCCTTACAGTGGGAATCAATACACTTTTACAGGACAGTTTATTTGGAATGTGTCCCTAATTAAACAACTAGTAAAGAATCTATTATTTCTAGTTTTGTCTAATTTCAGACAAAGAATGGTTTGTTATGTTTTAAAAATAAAGTGCAACCAAAAATATCACATCTCTTTTTTTTCTTTCTGCTGAGGCGATGAAAATCACATGCATATGGACGAACAGCCCAGGACCTGTGTGTGTGTTAGCTTTAGCATTAGCATTTATCAGAAAAAGCCTGACCCTGCCTCCTGACCCATGACCTTCAGCTCCCCTGATTAATACACTGTGGCTCTATTTGATAACTCCTCAACGCCATCCCAGCTTGTCAGTGGTAAAACAACTGGAGACAGCCCAGGAGGGAGAAGAAAACATGCATCTCAGAGAGGAGCGCGGGAGGGGGAAGAAAAACAAGCATCAACTCAAGCAAGACGATGTATTTTCATGCATCCCTGTCTTAAATGTCAAGATTTCTTAACCCTCAGTGACTGCAGCGCTGACACCTCTCCAAGGTTCAACAGAAACCGCATTCATTAATAATTAGCTTAGCTGTGAGGACAAGGAGTGAGACTGAGAACGAGAGAGACGGCTAAAATTTAAACTTCTGTCCTTTCCCGAGAGAATCGGATTTCACTACAAGTTTTTTTCATTCTTCTTCATTTCTTGTTTTCCTCGTGTGTTGGCCAGAATCCCGCAGGCGGCCCACGAACGAGCGATGCAGACGTCGCATCAGCCGTACTACTCCCTCCTCTCCTTAATCATGGCTCTAATACCCTCCAGATGAATAAACATCTTCATCCCCTCTCTGTTAAAGCCAGAAGGCTCCTCCACTCTTGAATCCAAGAAAGAAAGAAGGAGAGAAATGGAGAGTTGAAGAAGGAGCGCAGGAAAAGGATGACAGATGGAAGGGTGGATCAATGTTGAAATGAACCAACAGCAAAGTAACAAAGCCACGGCAAGATTTTCTGGTTCTTCCCATAATTCGTCTGATCTATTTCCCCCTTGACACAATTATCACAGTCCTCCTAATTATTTTTGCTTCTTAAACCGATTTCTAATGGCAGGCTGTGTTTTTTATGATCATGTTTGTAAAGTGGAGGTTTTTTTGCGGGCTGTTGTGCAACCTTGTCGCCTCAGACTGTGTCCACAGACTGCACAGGAAGGGGGAAGGGGGCGGGGAGGGAGGAGGCAGTGGAGGAGGAGGGGGGTTGTCTCTGGAGAATGGGCCAGGCCCCAGACCAGCACTTCCCTGGCCCAGTAACTGTGCCAGAATACTCATGACATGTGTGTACAGTATGTGAGCGCAAATGGCAGACAGATTTAGGGGTTTGCTTTGTTTCCCCCTTCTATTGTTTTCTGCTGGTATCCAGGCAGCTCATCATCATATCTTAATACTAGCAAGTATTAAGAAAACACACACTGACACACGCACACGCCTCGCCGAACGACGCGGCTCCTTTGCTGCCCTCACCCTCATCTTCATTTGCAGAACAGGGCTGGAATATGAGGCCTGAATACAACCAGACAAATGACTACAGGGCATTTTACTTATTCATTCATCACTTCACATTGATTTATTCCTGTTTATCTATTTATCAGCTGCAAAAAAAAAAAGTTTCCCTTGGATTGTTTTGCTAAAAGTTTGCACGCTGATGTACTCAGTGAAAAACTTTCAGGGTCACAATAGTAAAATCCCTAAAAGAGATTATTGAGGTTCATCTTACCCTTGAATGCCCTCCTCTCATGCCAGCACCTCAATGGGCACTTCTCCTCTCCCTATTTACATGGGCCCAGCACTCCTTGGCTTAGTAACCATTTACTTAGTTACACACCACCACCTGGGAGGCTATTTATGTTCCTCTCAGGAGAGGAACTCAGTTTGACTGCCAACCAACGCCCCCATATGAATTATCATCCATTCACTACAAGTAAACTTTAGGAAAAGACCTCAGATTCTCAGTGTGACTGTACATTTGGAATCTGCTTGACAATATTAGCTGAATAAATCAAATATTTGAGGTGAGTCATGTGTTTAAAAAAAGACAAGACTGCAGTGTATTAAATCTTTTTTTGTGTGGATAGAGTGCTGCAGGAATGAGTCTTAAAACCCGGAAATGAGTTAGCATATTAGCACCTCCGGCTCCCTCGTTTCGAAGTCAATGGGCTTTTTGAATGGGTTTTTGGTTAGATGCCTGAAATAAGGTCTGTGGTTAACACAAGCTTAAAGGAGAAATATGAAATATATTTACTACGCTACATCATAAAATGGCCATGATATGTCATCAGAGATTAAGTTGAAATACTGGATCCTTCAACAACAATGGTACAGCCAGTATGTTCGCCTTTGAAATTGCCATTCTAGTGCAGAATGTCTGTTTTTATTTGCCCACCTCATGTTTATGAAATATCAAATTAATGCCAAATTAATTAGGGAAATAATAAATAGGGATTCAACCTACTTTATATACCGTCTATGGCTCCAGCTTGCGTTTTGTTCCATGACATAAAATATATCAGTAAACACACAAATTTTGAAATATTAAAAAAGGCTGTTGTGGCTAAAATATGACAATAAAAGTTGTCTGGGACATTAAACATCATCACAACAAACACTAGTCACTTAGTGGTGGTGATGTGAAGTCATGTGACCGTTGACTACGTTAACATTAGCGTAAGTTTTTTATTTCTGCCGACTGCATTTATGCAGGGGTGGTAGAAGTAGACATATTCTTTTCTAAAGTAAAAGTAAAATTGCTGATCCAACGTTTTTACTCAAGTAAAAGTGAAAAAGTAGAGGTTCTAAAATATACTCAAAGTATGAAAGTAAAAAGTCGCCCTCTCAAGGACATTTCTACCAGCTGTTTCTGTGCAAAGCTAACCTCACCTTTTCTCTGAGGCTGAGCCTGCCTCTCTTGACTGTTCTGCCTTGTTACATCTTTTACAACATATTAATCTTGTTACATCTGCTGTGCGTTATATGCACTGATGAATACAGAAAGGAATTGTCTTTTCTATGTGTTATTGTCTCCATGAGGTTGAAATCAGTCTTGATGTTGGGAAGAAGGCACGCAAAATGCAAAACAAAAATTATCTGCAGATGCATTAAAACTTAGAGAGTGCACATATTTGTGTTAAAATATAGGGAGCGAAATTTAAAAGCTATCAGAATAATACTTAAGTATCTGTAGTGATGTATTTGTATTTGTAAACGTTTGTTCACCACATTTTCTGCACTAATAAGAAATCCAATGGAAAAATCCCATTGCTTTTTTGTGGCGGTAACCAAAGCGCTGCTAACGTCCAGGTTGGTCTACAAAAATGCATCATCCCTGCAGCACTCTACAGCGACCATTTCTTAAAGGTATCTTATCTTAATATCTGGGATTATAATGCAACTCGGTAATAAGGAGTTTTCCGTCTTATATGTGTTAATCTCACGTCTATCTGAATGTGCAGCTTACTGTGATGAACCCATTTCAAGGATCATCGTTTGAGAGACTGAATGTAATAGTCCCCCAATATCAGTTATCGCTGACAGCGCCATCCATATCAGCTAATTACTTTTCATTAGGCTGTTGTAGACGAGAGGACATCAGCCTTTATCTGTATATGAAAGGAGAAGACATTACTATTATGCTGTTACTGCGAAACAGCTCGTGTTACTGTACCACTAATATAGAAACGGCTTACAATGAGATGGTAATAAAACTCCTGTCACTCCTCCAGCACCTATCGCACTTGGCTACTTTAAATATCAAGAGAATATTACCAATAAGGTGACCTTTAATTACATTTGGCATGCAAATAAGTTGACGAGTCAGGAAGAGAGAGAGGGAGAGAAAGAGATGTTCTAAGATTACCATTGGAGTCCTGATGACACACACATTACACACAGAGCCCTACCCGCCTGGTAACAGGATCTGTGCTGCTTTTTTTTTTCCTTCTTCTTCAACCAGCCTACATCCAACACAAACAGAGGAAGCCAATAGGTCAGAGCAGTGCATTCTCCCTTCCTTAATTTGTATTTTCCTTGGCGTTCTTGGGTTAGTGAGGTGACTGTCATCTCTGCGGCTGTTCATTGTCTGACGGAGGAGTTGGACTTGGGGAATATAATCCCACGCACTATGCATACAGCAGGGAGGAAATATGGGCACAGAGTTGGTGCACGACCCCCTGGGTAATTTGTAAAACATGAGCCATGGCACCCGAGCACCATGCTGAAGCTCAGGTCAGGTGACTCAGTCACAGGTGCACCATGGGAGGATCTCTGGTGAGGAGGCACAGCTCCCACCACAGAGCATGGTGGGCAACATGATGTTTTCTAAACATGGAGATCTCTAGATAGTTGCCTCAGACTTTATTTTTAGGAATGTGAAGAACACTGAAAGTGAAGCACAGGTAGTGGCTCAATTGTTCTTCTTATTTCTTCAGTACTGAAGATCTTTTTCCCAGCAGCCATATCGATATGAAATAGCAGGGTTAATACAGGTATTATCAATGATACTAATTAAGGCCCCATTCTATTTAGTGTTGCAGAGCCTTTCCATTGAGCCAACATGCAAAATAGCAGCATCCTGAATGTGTTTGACCTGAATGGAACAGAACCTTAATTAACAGGGGTTGAAGTAACTAATTACAGCAATTTAAATTACTGTAATTAAGTCATTTTTGTGTACTTGTACTTTTATGAGTATCTTTTCAAGTCTGTAATTTTACAGTGTGTAATCTACTTTAGAGCCAAACCAATTGTGGATTTTTGTGATGATGTTGACACTAATATTAAGGAGTAAAACAAATCTGATATTGTCATATTGGCTGATATTATTTATACAGAATATAATGTACAGACTATAGAACATAAACAAACATTTTTTTGCAATGATCTCCATACCAGCCTATGCAATGGTGGCAGGATATTTTATGGTCTGACATTACACTTTATTGTACAAAATGATATTAGGGCACTATTTCTCTCACATTAAAACAAAAACGAAAGACAAAGCGTGAAGACACTGTAAAGTTGCATGGAATTGTGGGAGTCGTTGTCTTCCCTTTAAACAACCACCATAGCTGGTGAAAATCTTTTTGACAGGACTTGAGCATAAATCATGTTCTTGGATGAAGTGATATTTAAGTTTTACTCACATTACATTTAGTGAGGTTCGCAGACTTCCTTCCTCACTCTCTGACGTATCATGTTTTCTTGGGAGTTAAAGTAACTAGCAAATAGCTAGCAAATAGCTAGCAGGAACTGCACCGTTACCTTGAATAAATGATGGATTTCTCTGCATTTGAACATTGTTGGAAACATTTGGGATGATGTAAGTTCGCAACTCAGCAAAATATATAACATATGTCTAGTGTTTTTAAGATACTTTACTGTGGAAACGTTATATATTATAGCTTTAAGAGCAATGATCAAATATAAATAAAAATGGTTTATATCAGACAATGCTGATATCCAATATTCAGTAGCAACTATATAAACTAGAAAAAATACAAATAAACTTATTTTCTTTGTTTGTTTGTTTTTTTGCAGATATGCAGTTATGATTTCTGGGTAATATGAATGTTGATGAGCCAATGTCAAGTCTCTGTTTAATCATATCATAACGTTGACCGTCAGAGCACTATCCATGGTTCTGATGGCTTTCTCTTTGACTTTTCAGCTTTCCAAATACAGTAGCCTAAGTAACTCATTTGACTATAAAATTTAGCACATTGTTTGTGTGTGTGTGTGTGTGTGTGTGTGGCCCGTCATAAAAGCGTGCACTGCAGCTCATCATAACCACCGTACATCACTGTAGCTGTGTAATATTTCAGTGCAGTACTTCTACTTAAATATAGAATTTTAGTATTCTGTTAGTTAGCATAATTGGTAACACCTGAATTTAAACCACTATTTCATGTCCAAATCGCTGCTGTGAAAAAGCTCAATTTAGCTTTTAGGAATTATCAGCTTGCATCTGTTCCTGAAGGTGGGAGGTCAAAGACGCACCTTTCTTCCATTGGACATAATGTTTTCACTCCTTTACATCAGCAGATCCCTGAGACGCACAGATGTTGGAACACAATAGCACAAACATACCACACACATTATACATGCCTGAGCTCACACATGTCGCTTTAATAAGAAGTCTTGATTAGGATTCGGCAGACATAACATCCCGCATGCACGCTCTCTGCTTTGCTAGGCCTCAGATAACCTTTATCCTATAGGGTTTAATTAATGTCAGCCAGTCTACTCTGCCTTTCAGAAGGAAACGACTTATTCCTCTGCCCTCATGAAGCCCAAATCCCTCTGTTTCACTGGTGAGGCCGGCTGCCTTGTTTATCCCAACTACAGGTACAGCTCCCTATTAAGGCCAGCACTTGTTACAGGGAAAAGGTTGAATTATTTACCAACAGTACAGGGGGAGGAAAAAACAGAGAGAAAGAGGCATTTCATACACAGGATGAGATTTTTATGGTGTTTTTTGAGGTTATGAACGAGGTAGGATTAATGATCCATGGACATTAGACATACAGGTGCTGATTACGTGGGAAAAGGGCATCCTAGCCTACCGTTAAGTAGAAAATAAGACCATACACAAGGATTAGTAAATTTCCTCCTCCATTACATTATGCATTAAATGACTTTCTTGCTTAAAACGTAGGTAGTTTTATACATTTGGTCATGTGTAAATAGTTGAATGTGTTTTGTTAAAGAGATACCGAGGGTGCTTGTGCGCACTCTTCACCCAGGGCAAACTGTCTGCATTCTATCTGCATCTCAGCCTCTCTGCACAATACAACAAAACATACAGAAAACAAAAGGGAGCACAGAGGGGGAGAACGAAGAGACAGACCAAACAATAAACTCAACCACAAGAGACAGAGTTTGACTTGGTGTGTGTGTGTGTATTGTAGTGTGTGTGTGTGTATCGAGGAGGGAGACAGAAAGCGCGAGAAGAGGAGGACGAGGGAGATGAAGACAAATGCAGAAAGGGGGAGAGACAGAGGGCGGCAGAGAAAACGAAAGACAGAGGGAGAAATCAAATTTGCAAGAACATAACAAAAAGCTGTATCTCCGACAAAAGAGAACACACAAGGGTATTTGTCTAGCTGTCTGCACCAGCAGGATCCTCTGAAAGTTTATTAAACTAGAACCCTTCAAGAGAAGGCAGAGAGTAGTAAACTATACTACTGGGGAGGAAAAGAGAGAAGGAGAGGGAACGGGAGTGAAGGGGGGGGGTAAAAAGAAAAAAAAGCTAGCTTTTCAGCCTCTGTCTCTCAGAAATTCTTTTATTTCAGCCATGCATTAAGTAACCTCCCCACTGAGTTCTGCTCCCCTTCCTGGTGTGGATAAAGCCGTCCCTCGGGGGAGCCGCTGGTAATTTCCAGCTTCGCCAGAAACTCAGGTATTAGAAAAGACCGCTTGGGGACCTGCCACAATATACCTTCACAATTTCATACGCTCTGAAAAAGAGGGAGCCCCTCCCTCGCAGCCTACCCCCACCCTCCCAGTAAACCCCCTCGAGGGTCCCCCAGTTCAAATTTCTGAAGTGCAGACAACGGGTGTATGTGTGGGGGGAGGGTAGGGTGGGGGGTGGGGGGGCCCGTGGGACTGAGCACCAGCAATAGAAAATCCACTGCATAGAGGAGAAAAAAGCATTTCCTCTCTGGTCTGGCAGGAGTGCCTTTTTTCCCCTGGCTCCCACCAGAGGCTTTTTACAAAACATGTGTTGCTGACATGTTGACAGATTGCTCAGTGAAGTGTTAGGCGCATGCACACGGCTGGCCATTTAGGGGGACATGGCTTCCTACCCAACATCCTCTACCTGAGGCACCATGTTTTATACATCATCCCCCAAAGAAAAAAAGGAAACAATAAAAGGTAAGGGAGTTGCTTCCTTTGTGAGGAAAGCAGAATATCAGAGAGCATACAGAGAGAGAGACTGCGTATAATGCTGCCTTAGCTGAACTGCGGTGGTGATGGGGAGGAGCAACGGAAGTGAGAATAAGGGAGGGAAATGGTTTCAGGCAGGAAAGACGGAGATAAAGCAGGAGAGGTGGGAAAAAGAGCTCGAGGATGCATGCTTATGTATGCTTATGTGCAGCAGGTGAGCTTGTCAAACCAATAGGAAAGCCAAAAGATCTCTTTGTCTTCCTGAATTGAACCCACCAATAAATAGCAAGGCGGGAGGATGGAAATCTGATCAAAGGCCAAGCTTCCAGATCCAACTTTTTGCTCCTATCAGGGTATCGACAGCACACGTCTTAATCGCCCTGCGGCTCCAAAAGTGCTGCCGTGGCAACAGGATGGAAATGGGGATCATAATGTATTCATGGTGCCGGCGACCTGGGGGCTGCGGAGCGCGCTCTCTGGGGACCGCACTTTACCCAGAGCCAGACGTGTCTGGGCAAAATCACTCCACACAAGACAGCAGCAGAATACTGAGGAGCCATGACAGGATGGAGGGAGGGAGGGAGAAAGAAAGAGGAAAGAGGGGAGGCAGCAGAGAGAGCGATGGATTGGAATGGAAGATGATAACAGAAAATAAAGAAGGAGAAGGGTTGTGACATTAGAGGTAAACAATGGCGGCTGAGTGGTCTACAGTAAAGCTGGGTATAGACTGTACCATTTTTGACACGTTTTATTCCAACTCCTTCTGTATGAGTAAATCGTCTGCGATACTGAGATAAATAAAGATGGACACCGTGGCTCCGCTGACTCCCACTGTACACAAATGAAGCCAAAATATCCCAGATACGAGTGCTGCCATCCTGTGCTGATGATGTCATTTGGAGCCAGAGTCTGCGCAGTAGTGATGGGGTTGGAGCTGCGTTTTTGAGGTCCCGCCTACACAGCTGGTCAACTCAATCATGAGCAGGCCTCAATCATGATTTGAAACAATTTTTTTTATAGCATTAAATACCAAATTTAAACCAAACTGATCAGAGAATGAACATTTCAACAAACTCATTAAGAGTATCAAAGGGGAACATTAGCAAGGAAATGGCTGAAAGCTGGCTAATATTAGCTACAGAGGTTAACTGGCTATCAAACATGTTAATTTAACTGAAATATGGCCGGCTATCCCTTTAGACTTTCACTATTCATTGTCTTTATAGTTGCTGAGCAACCAGGAATTGGTGAAATGACAATGATTTGTCAGACTATTTTTTTTTATGTGACTTGTAACCTGGAACATAGAAGTACGACGGCTTCTCATGTGTGACGGCAGAGGAAAATTACTGCCATGTAAATATGGCATGGCAAACAACACCCGACAAAGCTGAAATTCGGTCCATCGTGCGGCTCAAAAATCAGGTCCAAAACTGTCTCAAATTGAACAGTGAATGCCCAGCTTAAAGAAAGGCGGAAAGGTTGCATTACTCCAGTACTGAATTCAAACTTCAAAACATAAAAGACAAAAGATCTGAGGCTTAAAGGAGGGGAAAAAAACAGGATGTGATTGGTGTGAAGGGGCTTGCTGGGATGAGTGGCTCTACCTTGAGAAGCCTGATGCTGCTTGACCAGGTGGGTGGTTGGCTGGGAAATAAATTGCAGAGGAAATTGGTCCAGATTATCAGGGCCACAAAGAGACATGGCCCTTTGGCCACGGGCAAGGATGGATAAATGGCTGGATGAGTAAATGAACAGAGGGATAGAGAGGGGGGAAGATTGATGGCTGAGCAGATGGATGGTTCAGTTGGATTGAGAGTCCAGTTACCCACCAAACACCACCCTGCACCACCCATCCTATCCTGAAAAATAAATGCTTACATTGGAGATACATCTTGCCTTTTTCCTGGTGCTCTCTGACCCTTTCCATCTAATGATCTCCCCCTCCTCTTCATACACACACGCACACACACTCACATATACATACACGCTCACAAACTCACACACACCTACAAAGATGCTCACATGCACAAACAAACAAACACAAAGCTATAGCCTGACCTGCTTTTCCTCAACAGGAGGGCAGCTACAACAGGCACCATGCCAGGTAAACATCCTCAAGCCTTGTGCACTCACTGCAGAGGGTAAAGCTCAATGTTGGAAACACACTCTAAAATACAAGGAATAGTCAATTATGTTTAGGACTGGGAAGACATTCTTAGAATATATATTCCTCTTACATGGCCCTCCTGCTGTATTTAGAAATAAAAAATTAAAAAAAGACAACTTTTGCTGCATTTTATATCAAGGTTCCTTTCTGTAACAGAAAGTCATAACACTCCCCCCTAGAGGTGATGATTCCAATGCATTAAGTCTCTCAAAATGAGAGGATTCACCTGCAGACTGCGGTGCGTCCTTCTGCACTAACTATCCTCCACACGTAGTACACCCTCAGGCATTCAACCTAGGGCCACAGACAACTCCCCTGTCTGTCTTTCCTCCTTCCCTTCAGCTGACAGGTTCTTCGACTGCTAAGCTCCAACACGGACCTCTGTGTTTGAGATGACTGTGCAGAACAATCAAGGGAGAGAAAGAAAGAAAGCAAGAGGAGGAATGATGAAGCGCGGCGAGAGTGGAGGAGTGTGGGTGAAGAAGAGGTAGAGAGAAACAAGGACATCAACAACGTGTTCTCACAGAGAGATGACCCCTGGCCATCCCGAGGCATCTGGTTTATCTGGCTGTCTGGGTAAGCCACGCACACACCTAATGACTCCAGCCTGGTCCATGTCCCATAGGTTTTTTTATCCCGGATTACGGATGGGGAATGACAATGGGTTGGTAAACTACTGTGCCTCACGTCTAAGAGCTCATATCAGACAAGGAGTTCTCCATGATGAAAAGACTGGGGTGAGTTGAGAACAAGGTTCAAAGTTACTGAGAAGTTGTGGTATTAGTTTCTGAATTGTACTTACAGTACGAGATTAAAGGGATAGTTTGGACTTTTTGAAGTGAGGCTGTAAGAGGTACTCATCCATAGTCAGTGTATTACTGTCAGTAGTAGATGGCATGCCCCCAGTGTGGAGAGTACCAGTGTAAGAAGCTAAGCAATCTGTTGCTGTGGACAGGGTTTGCAGCAAATATATTTTAGCCACTTGAAAAAATCAATCTAACACTAAGTGTACAATATATTTAGAAAATTTTTACCACTTTACCTCGTCATTAAACAGCCTTCTCTGGTGGGAAATTGCTGTTATATAAGCCAAAAATCGCTCTCTGCAAAGCAACCAAACTCCATTGTCAAAATCAATAATTTTACTTTGCAGAGGACAGGAGTTGCTGGTCTACCAGTGCCTCGATCGGTTAGTTTGTTGTTGTTATTGTGTGAGTTCAGTGGTTTTAAAGGTTAGTTCACATTCACAGAAGTAACAAAAAAACACAAACGAACTAACCAATTGAGAAAATGGTAGACCAGCAACTCCTGTGTTCTGCATAGTAAAATGCAAGATAAAATTATTGTTTTTGCCAGTGGAGTCTGGCTGGTTTGGAACAAGCTGTATTTGGCTTATATAGCGGCAGTTTTCCATCAGAGAAGGCTGTCTGATGGCAAGGCAAAGTGGTGAAAACATTCTAAATATAGCATACACTTACACTGACATTGATTTTCTTTTAGGCGGGCTGTTTTAAGTGGCTAAAATAGGTTTCGGTGCTTCTCCAAACTGGGGGCATGCTGACTGCCATTTACTGTAGGCAATAAATTGACTATGGATAAATACCTCATACAACCCCACTTCAGACAGCATGAACTATCTCTTTGATGTATCCTTTCAAAATATTTTCAATATAGGATTATGACACCTATAATTTTAATGGTGCTGTATTCTGATTTGCATGCATCATAAATAGTATATACGATATCATCTCAAACTGAAGGTCAAATATACCCCTAACTCTGAGTTGCGCATAATGTCGGGGGCCAATATGGAGATGTAGTTTAGACTCTAACCTCCCTTTTTTTCTCCTCATGTTGCATGGCACTGCTGAACAGACCTCAATCTACTTCTGTGGTGGAGATTAGTAATCATCTAGGGTCTTCATATTGATGGCCAGGCTCAGCTTGTTTGCATATTTACTGGCCTCAGAGCCCAGTCGCCTGAGGTGAGAAGCAAATTACATTTCTACTTACCCCCACGCGCACAACTCTCTCACACTCTTTCGATTTCTATCCCTCGTTTTCTCCTGCTTTTTTTTTTTTTTTTTTTTTTTTTTTTAACCAACCTCGTTTCTCTTAACATGCTGATCAGTCATCTTGTGGTAAGCATCCTTGCCTGCCCTGGTTGCATCCGAATAGCGGTCTCATTTGGCTAACATCATCACAGCGTAATCTTGTTGGAGAGAGCAATCAGTTTACTTTGGAATTAGGTATTCCGTTGGCGGGCCCGGAGAGAGGGAAGGCTCACAGGGTTTAAAGGATGCAAACGAAAGCATGCTCTCCAGAATACAGTCTTGAGCCTGATTGGGTGATAACAACCCACACAGGCTCCATGTGAGAGTAATGAATGGCCAATGGGAGGCCTGAATAATAATGCAATTGGATTAAAATCCAATCACACGATGGTTTTGTCTGTTGACTTTGTTTGTGGGGTATGTTCTACAAACCAAGTTCATGATGAGAAAGATGCATCATGCTTTGACTGGGGGCACATAATGTCCTAATATAAAGATTACCACTCTGTTTACTACAGCCCAATCTCTCTTGACTGTCAGCCAGTCCTGCTGGATTTTGTTGATCTGATTTTAGTGTACATGCGTTGCATATAGAATGAGCCTGATAAAACGATGAAGTGATGGTAACAGTTACATGTTCTTTGCTTCTTTGAGAATGGCTACCACAGGTGGTGAGTTACTATTCAATCAAGCATTTTAATGTCTCGCTTTATCGCGGAGACATGTACCAAAGCTGGCACACACTGCAGCCTTCTGCAGAATCCTAGCCACTCGTTGGGAGGCCATCTCTTAGGAGAGGCTCTCTGATCAAATCGATTGACTCCTCCAGGATGATCGATCAGCCAGGCAGGTTGGAGGTGGAATAGATTAGATGACCTTTACATTCTCAGCGGTGCTGGACCCCCCCCCACTGTCCACTGCTCTTAACATTAAGAGGACATCTCTGTATTACCTGACAGCACGGCTTTACTGTCAAACCATTACACTCTGCACCGACACACAATGTTCCCTCTGCCAAAGCGCAGTCCAGCTGGTGGCCTTGGAGGCCTTAAACGACACCCATCCTGCCCATAAAACTAAATTTATGAACCCACCTTCCAGTCCGAAAATGGCAATTAGCGCTAAGGAACAAATGTGTTACTTCACATGATATTTGAGAATCCCTGTCCTTGTGGGTGGCTGTGCTCCCCATATCCTGAAGTATAGGAGTGGCCGTTCCACAGAGCCCTATAGCAGCCCCCACCCAAACACTACCCCCTGGCCAACAAAAACAACCCCTGGGAGGGGTATGGAGGAGAGGGGGGAAACGTTGAGTCGGTGATAGTGTAGCCCCAAAGTTCCTAAACCACTGTGGCTAAAGCAGGATGCCGTCACAGCTGGCTCCGCTCCTTCCTGTGGGCCCACTCCACGGAGCTCAGCCTGCTGGGAGACATAAACCTGTCGGACTGGTCACTCTTTCCACCGCCCTCCATCTCCCTCCTTTCCTTTCCTCCCATTACTGGTGAATTTGGCAAAAGCCATCTAAGGAAAAAGCCCTTTGGGGATCAATGTGCAGTACAGTACATTTCCACGCAGACACATAAGCAAAAATCCTGTGACCTTTTCATTAGGGAGTATTAACATGATTCAAAAGCCTGTAGACGTTTCTTTTAGATGTCTGTGAACGAGGTACATGTTGATTGGATGAACTTTTCTTTGTCTCAAAGCCATGTTACATCCTGCCGACTCCTGGTGTAAATTATCGGAGGGAAACATACCACTGAAAGGCTCTTTGGCATTTGATATGCTAATACGGAGTGTTAATTATAAGCCGAGCATTTGTTCGTGTTACGCACTTCACACGATTGTTTATAAAATCAAACCAGTGCAAGCGAATGCTCATTTGCCACATAACACGCCACACACCTGTTAAGGTGCCATCTGATTAAAGGAAACCAGCCTACTGCAAACGAAAGTGTAAAAAAAAAAAAAAAAAAAACCTTCTTAAAGAGACAGTTCTTCTTTTAAGTGTGGTTGTATGAGGTACATATTGATAGTTAGTAGATGGCGGTCAACACAACCCAGTTTGGAGAAGCAGAAGGAAGTAGGAGAATGGAAGCTAAGCAATGTGCTGCTGTGGACAGGATCAGCAGGAAAACATTTTATCCACCTTAAAAAGTTCCACCTAAAACAAATTAGACCAAAGTATTTTCATTGTCAGACAGCCATTTCTGACAAGTAAGTGCATTATTTATGACAAATATCACTTTTTCCAAACCAACCGGACTCCATTAGCAAAAACTTGACTTCAGTGAATCCAAATTAACCTTTTAAAACACCAAGGTCACACAAGCACACACAAGCAAATTGACATATTGAGACAGTGGTAGACCAGCAACTCCCGTGTTCTGCAAGGTAAAATTCGTGATTCCGTCAATGGAGTTTGGTTGGTTTGGAGAGTGATATTTGGCTTATATAACAGCAATTTCCCATTGGAAAAGGTTGCCTGGTAGCAAAGCTAAGTGGTGGAAATATTATAAATACAGTGTAACTTAAAACTAATATTGATTTTTTTGTAGGCGGCTAAAATTTGATTTGTTTTGCTAGTTCCTACACTGGTCCTGCTGCCTCTCCAAACTGGGGACATGGCAACCGCCAACTACTGTAGGTAATACACTGACTATAGTATATAAGTTACTCATAAAACGACACTTCAAAAATCCAAACTATCCTTTTCAGGTATTTGCATCTTAAGCACAATATTACATTTTTTCATTAATATATATTCTATAAATAAACCAAAACCCTGCACACCTGATTGTGCTGAGCAGATTCAACATTTCACTTGTTAGAAAACTGAGACCAGAATGTCCACAAAGTTTTTTAAAATACATTTTTGCCTTTTCTTTGTGCCTAGTTATGTTTCTCTGTATCTGCTTCATCATTATTCTGGTGAGCAGTCCCACGTTTGAAAGAGAAAAAAGAAAATCATTTGAATTCCGGGGACCCAGAGGAGAGTGAGCAAAACCCAGAGGTAAGATCCAAGCTCGCTCTCCGTGCCCTTCCGTTGGCTGCCTACCTGGTAAACATCTCCACAAGCTCCTTGCTTTCAAAACACGTCAACCGGTGCCTATGTACTTTAGACTGGCCGGCCAAGCAGGAATTGAGACTTTATTTGTTTTTTACTTTTTCCTGTCTCTCTTCCGAGCCACCGCACATAACCTGTCTGGCATTAATGATGTTGTTAATAAAATGCGGCTGGTCTGTGGGTGGATTTGCCTGGCAGGCCTGGTGCCTGTCCTTCTCAGAGATAAGCCCACTGCTGGCCTTATCTACCTCCCACAGCCCCACCCAGCAGTGCCGTGCACTGGACACACAACCAGTCAACTCATCACTGGCTAATTACCACCTCTGACTGCCTTACAAAGCAGGCCTGGACTCACATCGCTGCTGCTGCAAAGATTGACTCTCCGCTACCTTTACTGTCTCTCTCTCCATGTCTTTGTCTTTTTCTACCCATCCCCCTTTTCCTCTCAACTTCCCCATTCTTCTGCTGTCCTGTGTTAATACATTTTATTCGTCTCTCTATTATCTGCTCTATTGCATTTTTCTAAGCCAACAGGCTATTTTAAATATATCCACTATGTGGGGCTGCCCCCTAATAAGAAGAGTCTTAGTCGTCCAAGTCTTCATTTGTTCCACAGAAAAAAACGCCTCACACTCCATTAGACAGCTGTGCCTCACCGTTGAGCAAGGACTGTTGCAATATGAACCTTTTTTCTGGTAACACTGGCACACCGCTGCTAACTGTGCTGTAGCTGCCATTAGCTAGTTTGCTAGTTAGCTTATTTAGCAGTCCTATTAGACTGGAACAAGGCTTCCGAGAACTACAGGGCCAATTTAATGCATACAGTGCCAAGGTGATTTACAGTGCCTCCAACGTCGACTCTGACTCCAGGCAAAACCAGAGACTTGGCAAATTGGGTCAAGAGGCGTGAAGAGGTTGAGAAGCGAGTTTGTAGCAAGTTAAGTTGTAAGCATACATCATCCATTGTGTTGACAGAGTCCACGAGTATTTGGTTTTGTGAAGCTGTAAGTTATTTATTTCCTTGTTTTGAACAAAGAGGCTATACTGTGTTAAATGTTCATTACCGCTTTTGCTGTTAGCATTTAACAGGCGGCTACCATCATGCCTCAAAAATGTGGAGCTGTATTAAATAGGATAAATCCCCATTTAATATACCGTCTGTGGCGGGAGCGAGTTGTTTACCCCCGCCTCCTCCTCCTCAGATTCAAAGCATGGGCAGGTTGCCTGTAGGCTGCAGCTACAGCGCAAAAGCGCAAGACAAGCGCAACATTATACTTCGACAATGACAAGCAATGACAAGTCCTCCACTGTAAATTGATTAGCTGTTTATAACTCTGTCAATCGTCTGTCAATGTAAAGCTGACCTCGTTATCCTGAGTACAAAACTGACTGCCTGCCTTACAGCCTGCAAGGCTCTGTTAACACATTGCTCAATTTAACTGTTAAAAACATCTACTTCTTCTAAAGATTATTAATGATTTTATTCGGACTCATAAACAGACACTTACTCATTCGGCAAACATTCAGCATTAATTTGAACTTTAACTAAAGGGAAAAAACAAAAACAAAAAACAGATGTTCCACACCGGAATGGAAATTTCAAAAAAGAAATTGCTGGCTGTAGCACTGTTGTCAGAGAAGCCAGTATTTAAATGTAGTATGTTTGCTTAATCTCTAATGATATACCATCGTTTTTTAATGATTTAGTGCAGTAAAGATATTACAGATTTCTACCTTAACTAACAACTACTAATCAACTTGGAAGGTCTATAGTCGGAGGTAGCGCTGCCTGTAAGTATTGTGTTTTATGGCAGTGTTTTCCAACTGTCACAAGAGTGGGGAATATGCAACAACTACATTGTGGGTGGTCAGGTAAATCCTGTGTCTACCTTCCAGCGTATGTCTATGCATTCTGAAAAGGACTAATGTCATTTATGTTACAGTTTCTCAGTGAGGGCTTTATGCCATTTGTGAGCCGGAGTCAGTTCAGTCTCATAGCTTCAGCAGGGCAGCCGAAGTCACTTGTGTTACAGAGGGAGGGAGCGGTTTCTTTTATTCAATTGTTTTCCACTTCCACGAGCGTGTGCCAAGGGGGAGGAAAGCGCCGGCTTAACACGCTCTGCAATTCAACACGGCCAGACGCAGTCCTATTAAGATTTAATGTGCCATTCTTCTGCTTGTGCCGCTGAAAAAGACTTGCAGGCTGAGGAAGAGAGTGAACAAAGAGCAGGCAGAGCCAGGGCCAGGGAGAGATGAAGAGAGCAAGAGAAACCGAGACAACCGCTCCACGGCCAGGTCTTTGTCACACGACTGAAGTCGGTAGTTTCAAAGGGATGCTACATAGTGGAGAGGGAAATAACAACAGTGTCGTTGATATAATGTTTGCACTCTGTGCATGTAGTTCTAGGTGAGTACATGAGATTATCTCTGTTTTGTCCACATGTCATCCCTGGCTATTGTGGCTACCTACTTAAGAAAGAGGTCAACTGGATGAAGTCGCAGCATGTGTTTAGCCTCTTGGGCGATGAATTATGTGTCGTCTAAAATGCAAAGTGCAAGCACGCAGGTGCTGTGAGGGAGCATGTGTGCGCGCGTGCGCGTTAATACGTGTCTGGGTGTGTGTGTGTGTGTTTGTGTGTGTGTTTGCATGCCTAAGCGGATGACTGATTGAGCAAGCAAATACATGAGAGACAGAGTGTGTTAGATAGAGGGGGTTGCAGTGCTGGCCATTGTCGTTTCTGCCTTGAACATACAAACATAAGCATAAAAACGCAGCCTCCTCCATTCTTATTTTGATTGTTTTCCTGCAGAAAAATGCAGCCCTAGTCTGACAAAGACCAATAAATACTTTATACAGTGCATAATGTGTGCTGTGTGAAGCACAAGGGAGAGAGAAAGAGGGCGTCCTCACGAGGGCATATGCTTTGAATTCCTAATGACACTCCTGTTAACGTTACTGGCACTGTCGCACAGAGAGGAAACGCACGGGGATGCTACGCCATGGAGTCAAACATCTACTTTAATACTCCCTTTCTTTTCCTGCCTCTCTACCTTTTCCTCCTTCTCCCATAGACTATCACGCAGAGTATAGCCCCCCCACGCAAACACACAGACACAGGAAAGACTCAAGCCCAATTCTGAGAGCTCACTCTAGCATGAGGTCTCTTTTCAGTGGCTGCGTTGTGCCAGAAGTAGCTATTCTCCCCTGACCGCCTCTCCTCCTTTTCAAAGCCTTGTAATCAGTGTGCTGCTCTTTGTACCAGGATGTCGCAAGACGCCCCGGCAAAAACACAGCAGAATTTCTGATGAACGGCAGTGGCTCAGAGTTCGGCTAATCAGGTCTTGCTCATGTCGCTTTCCTCTTATGTGAGCCCTTTTGAAGCAAATAAAGTCTTTGCAGTTTGGCACATTCTTCTTGGCAGCCACAAAGCAGCTGTTGGATCAATACACAAAGTTAGTTGAAAAAAAAAAGAAAAGAAAAAGAAGCCAGTACGACCAATAGCAGCCTGTTGGAAACAGTTAGTAGAAAACATGGCCTGCCAGGAGCCTGTTCATAGTTGAGGGTATTACTGAATGTTTCCATGCTGCTGACCCAACGACTTGATGTAAATTAATTCAAACACTTCAAACAAACATGCCGTGGTTAGGAAAGGAAGGGAGGAAACATATATCAGTGGGTTTAAAAAATTTGTCTGGTTCCCCGTCGCAAACAGAGACTTCATATTAGAAATTTGTCTAAACTATTCCTATCATATTACCACGCTCGGCATTGTGGGGGGATCTTATTGTTTTTCACAGAGTATTAATATTTCATTTGTATTTTTCTCATAAATCTGAAATGTATTTTATTGAAGCTGAGTGCATTTTGCTATGTCTACAGGGAAGAAGAAAGGGGAAATCTACATAATATAAATCCATATATGGCCCAGTTATCTCTCCCTCTTTCTCTGTTGCACCCTCTCTGATTGATTCCTTTATCTGAGGGAAGCAGAAGACATGCTCTGTTTGCTCGCACAGTGGCCGGCAGGAAAACAGAGAAAGACACTTATTAAAAAGGTCATCTCACAGAGGGTTAAAATAGCAGGGCACGGATCTCTCTAAGGGGAGCAGCCGTGCCCCTCCTCTAGTGAAGGACACAAGAAAAGGTGTTGCTCAAGGGAGCTGGACCCGTAATGAAAGAATGGCCACCAGGCTGACAGCCCATGTGTGCGCTGGGCTATTCAAATACCTTCAGAGACATGGAATCGGACGACTTGACAGCGAAAGGCTTTGTGAAAAATGCAATCTTCTGAATTAAACTCTGAGCTGGATGTGTTATTTTTATTTACAGTGTGGGCTAGCTAGTAAACACGAGTTGAAATGAGCAAGGAGCAAGGTTTGGCGAGCAGGTCTGAAGGCATGTTTCCTTGCCTACCGCTGCAATCTCATATCATATGAACATGTCTTGTGCCAACTGAGAACAAAAGTCAAACTACAGACAGTGTTTCTCTTTCTCTGTGAAGGATCGGTAACAATACAAGGCTGCACAGACAATACAGCGAGACAGTGAGACAAAGCATTTGTGAAGTGTTTTTGGAAAGGCCTATGGAATAGCAGTGCCTTCAGCCTCCTGTCTCCTCCCCAGGGCAGCCTAAAGCCCTGTCGGCAGGATGCTGATCCCCACACGGAAACCTGATCCGCAGCCATCCTGGAGCCGGAGGGGGGACGGGGGAGCGCTCTCCCCCCGTGGAGCCCCTCCACTTTCTGCTCCAGAGTTAAAGGGGTGCTCTGGGGGAACATTCCTCCAGCCCTGCCCCAGCCAGCCTCCACTCTCAACTCTCTGGAGGAGCATTCTTCCAGCCCTGCCCTAGCCTTCACTGGGATCTCCTGGGGAGCATTCCTGAAGCCCTGCCCCAGCCCAAGACGGGCTCCCCAGGGACGCATTCCTTCAGCACTCTCTCTGTTTCTCTCTTCCCCATCTCCCTCCTTCTCCCTCCTCGCTCCCTTTCTCAGACTCTCGCCTTCCTCCGCAGTCCAGCATTAGCGCGATCAATAGCACCGATCGCATCAGGGACACGAGGCAATCCATACCCATGCGCTCCCTTAGCGCACTGCAGTGGTCACGGCTTAAGTGCATGGAAAGGTGTTATACCTCTGCCAGACGGGGGGGAGACAATGGCCGCCATTGATCGCGGTGACATGTAACATCTTTCTCTTTCTCTCTGTCCATCGGGCGTGGTCGACATGCAGCTTTAGACTTGAGTTTTTCGTCTGTTTTGTCTCACTCCTGTTGTGAAACTAACATATAATGAGGCCCAGAATAAACAGGTGAGGCGGTGGGTGTATGTGGGCATGTCTGGTTCTGGTAATACACTGTATACGCTTACGGGACATCAGCTGGGAGGAAAAAGAGCTGAGTTCTGTCAGGGAACAGCAAGCAAATCTCCATATGTGGATTGGTTCCAGTCAAGCTCGACAATTTGTTTACCAAAAATAAAACATTTGAAATTGTAAAAATGGAGGGTTTAGCAGGTGCTGCTGGTTGATTAGAAAATGGTTCTAATAAAGGATCCATCTGTGAGTAGAGACTTGATGTAAGGCAGATTAATTGGTCATGGATGTCTACATAATGCCACATAGGAAATCTCCTCCCATATTCCAGCGAATACACAAACACACACACACACACGCACACACACATTTGAAGTACTTAGTATGCCATCTAGAAGTTTCTTTTCTCCCACTGTGTTTGAATACTAATAGAGTGTTTCTGCACAATCACAATACCCTAATGGCAATTAGATTCTTTTGTTTGGTTTCCACGGGGGCTCTTATCCAAACTGTGTTTTTTTTCATCATTGAGCAATTAAGAGTTATTTGTCCGTAAGATTGACATTTATAAAAGCCAGCCTTAATTATAGAAAGAATATGGCTGAGTCAGTCATGACCACATTACAATGGTGCCTGCCCCTGAATCAAATACTCTTATAACATTACTGACTTTTGCCTGAATATTACACCAAATATGTATAATTAAATGATCCTTGTATTCAAGCATCGCCCTATGTTTAAAATTATGTCCTTTGTGTTTTTATTTCCTAGGTTGCCCTGATGGAATTGGGTGTCATATTGAAAAAAGGATGACAGGAGGTTCTGCACTTAGTTTCCTTCAAACCAATGACTGCTTTTGTTGGATGACAGTAATGTGAAAGTGAACAGTACATTGATTTTCACACCTTTAGTCGACTGAGCGTCACTTTGAATTTGTGCACACATGAGCACACCAGAGGCACACATACATGTAAACAAGCACTGCCTGCACGTGCAAAGTCACTCTTACGGTGAACATGCATGCATTTCTGCTTAAATTAACACCAATGGGGGCATGACAGAATGCACGTATGCACGCTTATGTACACAGATACACACACACACACCAACAAACATTTGGTTTGGGAGACTGGCTTACAGTTAATGGAAAATCTTCGTAAAACTCGTGGGATATCTACCCTATAATTTGTGGTTTGCTGATTGTGGGTTGCAAAATATGAAATCAAACTGTGCTCGAGTGTAAACAGAATAGAGACTGCACTGGGTTTCTCTTGAACAGTGCTTTGAATTTACTTTGAAATGACAAACGGCAGCTTCTGTACTACATCAGAAACACATTCATTACATTTTAGCCTGTTCGTGTTTCGGTTTCTGGGGCCGTATTACAGAAATTTAAGTAGTGTTCGAAATACCTGGTGGGAATCAGGGGGGTCCCCCTACCTAGTGCTCTAATGTTATGCTTAAGACTCAACAGACTCAATACACAGTTTCAGACTGTATTTATAACCTAATATAACAATGAGGTCAAGGCAGAAAAAAAGCCACACTCAGCTGTGCAGGGTAACATCAGGTTTTCTAAACTATACAACATTTGGATTGTGGACCGTTTGCAGCAGTGCCACCCATGGAAGATGGTATTCAATGGCAATATAAGAGAAAACACCATTATATTTGTCTTTATTCATATTTTTAATTTGATTAATGAATACTGAACATAGTGTACTTTTATATTTCTATAATTCTATAATTATATTTTCAGTGACAATTGCAAGAGACAAATATTTTTATTTTTTTTTTCAGGGGTGTCTAATGTGTCAGTCAAGGGACTTGGACCCCTGACACCTCCAGTATTTCACACCATGGTCAAGATAGGAAGAGTATAAGATTTGGTATTACAGCAAATCCTAACTAACTTCAGGAATCCTTATTATCCCATCTAATCTCAGGTTTGGAAATCCCAAATGCTCAATTCAACATCACTTATCAACTTTTATGTCTGTTACCTAGCAACCAATACTACTTTTTTCATCTTGCTGAGCTTAACAACTTTGCAACCATTTTTTTTTTTTATAATTACAGTTTTTCCATCATTTAAACACACAAAAATGGAGCAAAAACAGTGATGGGCATTTAACTTCAAAACAGATGAGTTTGAGTTGCTGGCAACATCTGTAGAGGAATCTAAACATGCTCTTTTTTTTTCAGCGTCTCTGCTGTATTTGGCAGCCGTTGTGTAAAAGCACCAAAACAGCAGTCGTATAAACAAGTTAACTGTTGTTAGCTACTGTTAGCAAACATTATCATTAGCTACTGTTAGCAAACACTACCATTAGCTACTTTTTGAAAACACTACTATTAGCTACTGTTAGAAAACACTACTATTGGCTACTGTTAGAAAACACTACCATTAGCTACTTTTTGAAAACACTACTATTAGCTACTTTTAGAAAACACTACTATTGGCTACTGTTAGAAAACACTACCACTAGCTACTGTTTGAAAACACTACTATTAGCTAATGTTACTGCTACTGATAATCTTAAGAGTTATTCCTAAAGCTAGGATAGTTTAAGAAGAAGACAATGTTAGGATACTTGTGTAATACACATTTTCTATCTTAAGCTGGGATAGCAACATTAACTTATGAAGTTAAGATCTACAAGTTAGGAAGTTTCTATAATAGGGCCCCTGAACATTATAAGAAGAGGCGAGATCTGTGCCCAAAACATATTTGGAAATGTGTGTCAGAAGGCGTTTCTCAATGCGGGCCCATCAGGACGTGTAAAGGAGGACAGCAAGTCCAGGAGAAGCACATGGAAACCTTCAGTTCACATCATTAGTTCTGTCTGCCACCTTGTCAGGGTATTTATAGCCCTATTCATCCATCAACAGGTCAATGACACAGTCTGCCAATGGCATCCTTCTCTTTCAGTCCCACTATTACTACTGCAGCTAGCTAGCATTGGGACCAGCTGAGGGACTTTCCTGGAGCAAGGATCTGTTTCCAGTTGGTGGTCTGGTTACTGTGGGACCTCGTAGCTGCATTTTATACTCTAGTGAAATGTTACAATTAGTATAGTGCTGTATAAAACTGAAACAGGCAAGGACACAATGCACATACTATAAATATACACACTGTAGCCTACAGTGATCTGTTATGAGGACACATGGAGGCCTATTTGTATGTCACGTCTGTATATATTGATGTACAGCACACATAAATAACGTGTGTGAGGCCTGTGTGTGTCTGTTGTTGGATATCTACCAAGCAAACTGGTAGTCTGGTGTTGTGCTCCCCTCGGTGCAGTGTACTAACACACATAGTGTGGCATATTCTCTGGTGAAGACGTAGAGCGAGAGTGGGAGTGGGAGAAGAGCTGAGTGGCAGAGTGGAGGGGAGGCTCGGTGGGCTGAACGTTGTTTACCTGTCAGCTGGCATTGATTAATCTTGTGTTCGGTGAGATCGCTCAGCGACTCGAACACCTGCCGGCAGCTGTCGCAGCTGTGCAGCGCGGGCTCCTCGTCCTCCTCCTCTCCCTCCTCTCCTTCCTCTGGAGAGAGCAGCCTCTTCCTCAGACGCCCGGTCTCACCATCCTCCGCCGCCCTCTCGAGGGCGCACTCTGGATCTGCCGAGCCACAGGAAATGACAGCACCACATAGTCAGAGGGGTGACCCGCACAGTGAGGTACTACAGCTTCCTCTGGGTGACAATAAAATGGATTTCTAGACTCTGGATTTAATAAAAACAATAATAAAAGCTGTAATAAAAATGCAGGTTCAATTTGGGCCTCTGTAACTCAACCACTCATGCCATAACAGAAGTGTTGGGCAGGTGAGGGTGAGAGATATACAGGCACACACACAGACAAGGTGGCACAGTGCTCACACACACAAATCTAACACACACATACCCCCACACACACACCTCTGTTATTAGAAATGGTTTTACGTTGTGTTTGCCCTGCTTCACCCAAGCAAAACTTCAGTATATGAAACTAGACTGATGGGAATATGTGTAGTTAATAAATCCTGGATTGCAGTTTTGGCTCGACCAAAGAAATATGAAATTCCACCAGTGAGTGCTGAATTGCATCAGTCAGCGTCTATCCAAGGAGGAGACAGCCCTTGCCATATTATCCAGACATCTAGGCCAAAAGTGTGGATGTATGGAGCGTAGCACAGTAAGACACACAAAACTGAGATTGGTGTGTGTTAGGCTGTCGTCACGACACACTTCCCTAAATTATTCAGCCTTGCTCGCAGGCAGCCGCGGGTCGCGCACATCAATATTCTTCAATCCATCTGCAGTTTTGTCTCTTGTTGGCTTTGTGCTGCAGCAGTGCCAGGGGTGGGCGACTGACTACCCTGAACCCGGACGAGGAATCATCTTTCAAAATCTCAAGTTCTTCACATGATGCTAAAATATTCGGACAACAAATCAAACCGTGCATTGTTCACTCACAGCGAACTGTAAACATCTTCACTCAGAAGCGGAGTAGAGCGAATCTGGCTTGTAACGGCATCTTATAAATAGGCAGCATGGCCTGCAGCCCTCTTTCTCCCCTGCTGTGACCATTACACTTCACAATAAGACTGATTAAAAAGCCATACTTACAATCAAACAATCATGTCACCCTGGTTAAGGCTTTGTGGGGGAGAAGAGCCTTTGCACTTCACTGGCAGCCATTTTAAAACCCCACTGATGCAAGTGTTCCTCAGCTTGTCCTAAAACTCCGGAGGGGAACGTTAGGAGGAAGCCTGTTTTTTTCGCCTCGCACACAGTTAACACCGCCTGAGGACAAAGGAGTGTGTGGCACCGATGTGTGCAGGTGTGGGTGTATATATATACCGGGTGTACATACACACACGGGCGGCCATTTTAAGTCCTTCTTTCTGTAGGGTGCTCTGTGAAATTCCTTGAGGAAACGCGTTCCAGAACTCATCAAGGCCACCCAGGATTTTTCCTTTCCCCCTCTTGCGCCAAGTATTGATGTAACATCACACCCTCCATTGTCCTTCCCTCTTGGCGACTGAGGCTCTCGGAACATGCCCTCTAAAAATATCAGCACTGTGGTCCCTGGTGGGACCATGCAGAACAGAACAGAAGGTGTTTCAAGAAAATGAAAATCCCAACCCAATCCTCACAGATGCAGGCCTTTCTTGCTCTGGGGGAAACACTTCTGACTGAGGCCAAAAGCCACACAATATAGACTTATGATTCATCCACACACACAGAGACACAGAATTCACAATATGCACTGAAAATGTGAACACTTCATGTCTTTTTTTACAGGGTGCCTGTGGAGGAGGTTAAGACTTTGATTTCTTTTTTTCAGCGGCCTTTATGAATCATTAATTTTTCTAATATTACAGCTCAGCCCTGTCAGAGAAAACAACTGATGGCTACATTTAAGCATTTTATGTTTTAAAGGAGAAATATGTCATATATTTATTGTACTAAATCATCAAATGATGGTGATTAGAAAAGCATGATCCACTTTTTTTTCAGTTCCGATCTGATTCCAATACCTGAATTTGGATATCTGCCAATGCCAATACTATATCAATCCCAGGGTTGTTTGCATCCAGTCAGACTTTTCACCATATGGAAAGCTTGTTTAGTTTTCATGTTGACAAATTTTGCTCCAGGGAATTAGAATTGTGTGATAATGTCTCTCTGTCTCTCTGTCTCTCTGTCTAATGTCAGTGTGGGGGGGCTGTAGGGACTGCTGATAGTGCTGAGAGACAGACCTCATTATTCATCATGCATTGCTGGGTAGTTTGCTATTTTACGTTCCAAAATGCAAATTTTACTTTTTGTTAGTGTTTGTCACGTATTTTTTTGTACAGATTTGATGCAAACACTGCAGCTAGCATGTTCTCCTCTGAAATTTCCATTCCAGTTTTGGATGTCTCTCTTTTTGTTTGCTCATTTCAGGTTTATTAAAGTAAAAAAAAAATAAAATAAGAGCCGAATGTTCGCCAAATGAGAAAGTCTCAGAGTCGAAAGAAATCATTGATAAACTTTGAGAAGGAGTAGGTGTTTATAACAGTTAAACTGAGCATAACATTATAACATATGTTAAAGGAATCCATCAGACTGTAGGGCAGGCAGTCACTGGAGTATTTTTTTTTATCAATTTTTGATTTAATATTGAAATTGTGACGCTCCTACAGCACTGATTTTTTAATGATAGGGTGTTACATGTTGCTCCTTTAACTGAAATAAAGGACAGATCGCTAAATACAGAATGTGCAGGATTTTATTCTACTGTTCATATTGCGTTCATCTGCTCACATTGTTTCAAGGGCAGTAGATATAGGATTAATGACCAAAGGAAAAAATAATTCAAAGAAACCAAGAGATTAAAACCCAGAGAGCGTTATGCATGTGTAAGCTTGATTTTTCACCCCTCTGTTTTCTCTTGTTTCGAGTGACAACTTTGAGCTGTAACTTCCAGTGAATCCAAGCCGGGTCAGTGCTCTCGGTCGAGCTGAGTGACCTCCGGTGCACCACTGTGATGCGGCGCTGGAAGTGCAAACTGCTACATGTTTGGGGGGTGGCGGTTTGGGGAGGTGTGGGGGGTTGACACGGCAAGGTCACGTCCAACCCTGGGATTAAAGAACCACGTCAATACTGAGGTTCCTGTGCCTCTGGGCCTCATACAGTAATCCATCAGATCAGGACATCCTCTTCTACCAGTCTCTACAGGCCGGACAGCAGATCAATACCAGCATGCCTGGAAATCCTGACAATCACATGTGGAATATGGGGGGAAGACGCGTGGCATATTGAGAATTTTTCATCACGCCTAACGCGCTTGTTAATTTTTGTTAATCAGCTTGACAATGTCGGCGTAGAAGGTGAAGACAAGAGGGAAGCTGCATTGACTGCTGATCCATATTCTGATAAGGTCAGCTCGAAGCGAGATGATCGTAGCTCGCACTGAGAAATTATTCATACGGGGAATATAATGAAGATCTGACTGAAAGATTTTTAAAGATGAATTTTCAATCTTTATGGTACTAAAAGCACATTAGTACTGTGCTAATAAAAAGTGGGAATCTGAATGGTGATTGACATCTTTAGAGCCATGTAATATCTGTCCGAGTCTGAGTCCATTCATCATACACACTCTCTGTCTCTTATGGTGCCGAGTGACATTTATCATGCCACAACTTTCATCTTGTGAGTTGAAGAGTCCCCTGGACCCCCCACCCTTATATTATTGAATATTTCTGCTCTTAAATATTTATAACCTTTTAATTGATATTCTTTTCTCTGCTCCATTAGCCCCACCAGGGACCCGCGGTCCCTAGCAGGGAGGCCTACGCTCGTCCCCCCACTGTCTGGCCCACACACTGAGACAGGTGGAGACACTGACCATGGGGAGAGGAGGGAGGGCATGAATGTACATGCATACTCACAGGAAACAAAGCAAAGCTGTAAAGTGAAGAGTCTGGCCAAGTTCTAAAAATCATGAAGTTGTCAGCCCAGTAAATTATTTTGAATTAAATTATGTAATCAAAAATATGATAGAACCCAACTTTTCTTTTGAAATAATTCACACATGAACACAACATGTTTTTAAGATTCTCTTCCACTAAGCTGTATGAACCTTATACATTACTTTCATCTGGTGACAACAAACGATGTAAAAGTGTTGTGCTGCTAAATATAATAATAATGACTAGTCAGAATAATAACTATGTAGACGTTTAACCGGATCATTTTTCTCTGGTTGGAATAAAATATTTTGATTCTGTGTGTTTGTCCTGTGTGTGTGTGTGTGTGTGTGTGTGTGTGTGTGTGTGTGTGTGTGTGTGTGTGTGTGTGTGTGTGTGTGTGTGTGTCATTAGTTGGCCAGGTTTCACTCTCTACATCTTTGCAACTTTTAATCATCACAAATCTTCATTTTAGTTTTTCGCTATTTACTTTTTGAATAAAAAACATTTTTGTATCACTTTCCTCCTAGTGCACAACATGGGTAAAAAATGAGTCATTTCCTATGTTATTTCATGCACAGACATAAACCTACTTAACCAACTAGTTTCTGTGCCTAAACCACTCACATAAATAAAGATGGATGGCGCATCAACACTTCCTCCCACTGTATAAAAATAAACCCAAAATATCCTGGGGAAGAGCACTGCCATCTTGCACTGGTGACATCATTTAGAGTCAGAGTCTGCGCAGTAGTGATTGGGGTTGGAGATGCACTTTCAGCCAACCAACTCAATCGCAACGTGATGCCCCCTTTTTATAGCACCACTTTGATGTTTGGCCCATGTCCTATCTATCCAATTGGAGGGAGGGATTAATGACCTATCCTGCAGCCAGCCACCAGGGGGTGATTAAGATGTTTTGGCTTCACTTTTGGGGAGCTCTCATGTTGTCCATTTCTATGGACAACTCTCCAGGTCATTTTTGACCCATGTTGTACAGTGGAAGCTTGTGCATCTAAGAGCTTCAAGATGTAAGGACTGTCGAACACCTTGATGCTCATAAGGCTCGAAAAAAGAGTTGGTGGGCCATCCTGAAAATTGTATTAACAAGCACAACCACTTCCTCTTCTTCTTCTGTTATATTTACATCAGATAGGATGCTTCACAGCGGGCGAAAACACTTTGTGCATGTCAAAAAAGTTATGTTCTAATTAAATGCTTTGGGGCATCTAAACCACATCTTATCATTTCACCTTGTTTCGCATCCATGTAAACAGTTAAGTTGGATCTGATTGAAGAAATATTGTCCATGTAACCACAGCTAGTAGAATTTTGATCTAAAAAGTTAATTCTCACCATGAACCATGCTTTTAACCTCACTGGAGACTTTATGTCTAACCCTAAGATTAAATAAAATATCGAGTGCCTAAAACAAGAAAATGTTGTTGTTGGGTACAAAGCTTTTTTTTGAAATGCAACATGTGATGGATGTCAGTGTTTTAGACTGGGATTCATTCAAATACGGCCCCAAAACACTGAGCGCGTAAAGTGTAAAATCACTGAGGGCTATGTTCTTACTTGCCTGTAGATACAGTAAGTCTAGCTCCATCAGGGCTTAGCCTCAGTCTTTCTTTGTGCAATGAAAGACCTTGGTGTCGAAAACATCATTACCAGCTCACCCATCTCCTCATTTCCCCATCATTTCCCAGAGATCCTGATCCTATGATGCCCCCTCCCCTGCAACCCACCCTACAACCACCCACCCCCAAGTTCGAATTAAGAATTTATTTTAACCAGCGAGCAGCTTCTGTCGACACATGTCGGCGGGCCTGATCAAAGGTGAGTACGCTCCTTTATCAGAGTGAGGGAGGCTGTCAGAAATAGGAGGACATTAAGATTGAATAACCTTCACACGGTTGCCGGCACCTCATTATTTAAAAATCTAAAACTTTTGCCGAGCACCCGCCATATATAGGTCACACTACATTCTAATGCCACATGTGCCTCCGAGTGTATCCTCCTCTGTGTGGATGGGATTTGGGGCTCTCCACTTAGACCGTCACATCCACTGATCCCCCATCATTAAAGAATGTCATGATCCGACGACGAGGCTGTGAGCTTGACACTTGCCAGATTGTTAACGATCGTCAAGAATTTGCATGGGTGGCGGTGGTGGGGAGGGCTGTGGTGTCTGTGTTCATATGGTCGGTGCATGCAATTTGATTTATCTGCCTCAAGTCCCCCAGATTCATATTAGGGACTAATTGCTGTTTAATATTTTGATGCATGATGCATTGAAATTTGAAAGTAGATTAGCAAGAGGTGTTTGTCAAGAGCCATTTCTCTTAAAATGCTAAACACATTACAAGCTCAAAGTGAACTCCCACCTTGTTATATGTATGTTACAAAAAACATGCAGTATGTTTATGAAAATTTTATTATGCGTGCTGAGATAAAGATGAGAGTAGCACAGACAGAGAAAAGGGTGCCAAACAATTATAAGAGAACACTGAAGACAACACAGAGAAAGCACTGCATGAAGGGAACAGCATATGTAATCACAGGTATACAGACAGCATCAACTGCCATTAAAATCTCTGCATAAGTAAAAAAGAGTACATGTAAGTTGTAGCATGGCTAATGTTAGCTGAGTTAGCCTCTTCTGGTAACTTCAATACATCAATTGGTTCATCAATTGTGGCTCTTCATAGGTAGCCTTTTGTCAACATAGTGTAAATTAAAGACTTTTTTGGGGGGTGGTGTTTTACTTTTACAAAGGGGACAATATACCTTTGCTAATAATATGATGATTCATGTAATTTATGCATTAAAGTGTCTATGTATTTTGTTGAGTTGTGAACTTACATTATCCCAAATGTTTACAGCAATGTTCCAACGCAGAGGCAACAGTGTGTAAGCTAGTTGCTAGGGAGGAGGGTATGTCTGAGCTAATGTTTCAATAATATGTAACTAATTAGTTTATCATTATGTTTAAGTGCTGCCCAGTGATTTAGCAGGTTAGCTGCTCACATGATTGCACAGAGAATCATGGGTAGCCTTTTTCGTTTTGTTTTATTTTGCTGAAAATAGGTGATTTATCTTTGTAAATGATATGATAAATAGATGTTAAAGCTAACATTCCCACATTAAAATATGTGTTAGTTGTGTACGCAACTAACATTTGCCATGCTACAACTACTGGTGAGCTAAAATATATAATATTCCGCCCTTAAAGTGTCTACAAATGTTATTTGTTGAGTTGGGTTCTTACATTATCCCAAATATTTACAACAATGTTCACATGCTAGCTCTGGCTAGCTAGTTGCTAGGCGGTGTGGGGATTCTGTTCATATGGCCGATGCATGCAATTTGATTTATCTAGTCCCCAGTTTTCATATCAAGGACTAATTGCTGTGTTATATTTTGATGCACTTCAATTTGAAATTATATTAGCAGAGGTGTTTGTCAAGAGTTTTCTATTTGTCGTTTCTCTATGTTCTTCCCTATGTTGCAAAAAAAAAACAAAAAACATGCAGTATATTTATGAAAATTTTATGATGCATGCTGAGATAAGATGAGAGTAGCACAGACAGAGAAAAAGGTGCCAAACAATTACAGGAGAACACTGAAGACAACACAGAGAGAACACTACATGAAGGAAGCAACACATATAATCACAGGTATATATCAGACGGCATCATCCACCATTAAAATCTCTGCACCAAAAAAAGATGTGAGTGCACAAAGAAGAATGGAAATCAAAGCGGTTGAATGAGAAACAACATTTGAACATACCAAACGCTCTCTTTCTCTCTCTGTCTCACACGCTCTCTCTCACAGGGAGTGATAATATTGAACGGAGCGCCTTGCTATGCCATTAGTGCAGTAAAACATCAAAGGAAATGAATAATAGAGAATATGATTTTCTGAAGTGGTGGAGTGAAAGAGTCCTTTCCTCTTCCTGCTGTAGTGAGCCCTGCAGTACATTGATCTGTGGGCAGCCTCAACCTCAGCCAGAGCTCAGAGTCTCAGACGCCGCACCACCACTACGCTACACTACTCTACACCACGGCACCTTGCCACCCAGACACCCCCTTCAGATCTCTACAACACTTCTATTTGCCTCAGTCCACTCCACTTTGACAGAGCTGACACCCTCGACCAAAAAAACAGCCTCGATCTAACATCGCCGAGAGCGAAAAAAAAAGAAAGAGAAAAAAAAGAAAGGGATGTATATATAAGAGAGAAGAAAAAGCACGGAGCATGTGGTTATAATTACACACAGGCAGCACAGTGGTAAAGCCAAGCTGCAGATCTTAAGCCTGCTCGACACTCTCTGTGTAAAAAAGCGCACTGCCTCATTAAATCTCAGATATCATACTGTTCCTGCCCCTCTATACTATGCATAATACTGTCTATCTTTTAGAGGGCCTCTTTTGTTAGCATTTCTCCTTTGCCTTTGCCACATATCAAACATGAATGAGAAACAGGATGCAGGGTCTGCAGAACACTTGCAGAGTCACAGAAGAGCACGACTGGGGGTCTACTTATGAGGCAGATCTTGACACCATGTCTGATTAAGTCCTTAGCTTGTCAGGAGCCTAATGGCTATTGTGGCCGTGTCCGTCAAAGTGGCAAATGCATGAAAAGCAGGTAAGCTTTTCCACTGCTTTTCAATTTGACGTTAAAAAGAGCTTGTTTGGGCCATAACCAACAGTAAGGATGAATTAATGCTGTCACGATAAAGATCTTGTGACGAGACGTTTTAGAAGTTGGAGGCGACAAATTGGCAAAATAGCATGAGAAATCTCACTGCATCCTGAAAAGTTTACCGCCACAAACAACGCTTTTCCCATTGACCATTCCTCAAGCTGCATCCTGAGAGGGGGTTAAAAAATAAATCAGTCAGACGAAGTCAAATGAGGAAAGTGAGAAATTAATTTGTGCGCCCTCCTGATTTCTCCACAGGCAGACATCGATCATGTGGCGGCTGTCTCCCCTCACTCTGGAGATCGAGGTGGTGGAGGGACGGGGGAGAGGGGAGATTCGTGTGTCTGAGGGGGTCGTTGTAATCAGGCACACTCATTAGCTCTACTTTGGCTCTGGATGACAGGAGGTCTCCGAGGCAAGTCTGCCTTTTATGCCCAGTCCTTCATCCCCTTGAGCCGGGGTTAGAGGGGCTAAGGAGGCAGTTTCTTTCCACAGAACCACCCACCAATACCCATCGATACACATTAACACAGCGGCAGATAGATATTGCTCTGCTTTTTTACAAAGATGAACAGAAATGTTTACTGATACATACACACTACGGCAGGGTTCTTCAAGGTTTTTTAGGCCATGGACCCCTTAGCTGATAGAGAAACAGAGCAGAGAGCCCCAACTTCATGTTTTGCATTGAATATTTTTCAGTCTTCTTTTGTTTGCGCTGATGTGTAGCTGTTAAACATTGTCTATAATACGTAAATTGTGCCACTGGCACTGGTCTCTCTCATATCGAAGTTAACTATGCTGATGATGTTGTGAAATAATTTGGCATCATGGGAGTTTCATCACTGTCACATTTAAACAAATCTCTCTAAAATCTATGTGACAGGTAGAAATCACGTTCAGGGACGAGGTAACATTAAAGTTTCATTGATGTTACGCTTAGCCATGACTTCTTTCCTCACACTCTGACGTATCTGATGCATCCTGAGTTTTCCCAGAAATTCTAGCAACTAGCTAGCAATGTCATGCTAACAGGAAATACAATGTTCATGAATGAATTACAGATTTCTTTTGCTCGTGAAGTTACAAAATGTTTCACTGTACCCCACAAAAGTGTTTGTACATAATAATACAGCTAATGGTCTAAAATGTTTCAGTAATATGTAGCTAATTAGTTTGCCATTATAGATAGGTGCCACACAGTGATTTAATAGGTTAACTAGCTATAATTTTATGAGGATTCATGGATAGCCTTTTTTGTTGTTTTTTTATGAATAGGCTACTTTCCATTCATTCATTTTCACTACCACTATGATGGATTCATGTTAAAGCTAACATTTCTGAATTAGAATGTATAAAAACTATGCACCATTTGAACATTTTAGCCACTTGCTAGCTGCTATAACTTCAGGGGAAACACAGCATATGTCAGATATGTGACCCAAATGCCTGAGTCACGTGAAATACATTTTCATCAGCTGTGGTCCCCTCCATCTTAAGAAGCCACCAGTAAAAGTGCAGAGAGCGAGGCCAATGCAGCTAACTATCACCATGCTATAACTGCTGCTGACTTAAGGCTATAATATGTAACACGACCACATTAAAATGTCTAAAAATACTCGACGTATGTTATATATTTTGTTGAACTGCGTGCCTACATTATCCCAAATGTTTCCAATAAAGTTCAAATGCAGAGAAATCCATAATTTATCTAAGGTAATGATATGGTTCTTGCAACTACTTGCTATAACTTCCAGAAAACACAGATATGTCAGACACGAGGATAAGAAAAGGAGGTCGGAGCACGTGACTTAATATAACATGACCAAAACTTTAATATTACCAAAATTTTCATCAGCTATGGTAGTTGTTTAAAGTGAGAAAAACAATGTGAGTATAGCAGCAGAATTTGCATATTGTGTGTTTAAATGTGTTTTTGTTGTTATTATTATTTTTTTTTTTACAAGTATGCCAATTTACTTACTAATAATATGATGGATTTGTGTAAATGTGCATTTTTAGATATATTTTAAATTTTGCAAAAGAAAAAATAATCATCAAACAATAATTTGGTGCCCCCCTGAAGTAACTCTGAAGACCCCCTCAGGGTGGCAAACCCTTTGTTGAAGACCCAGGCACTAAGTGGTCAATCAGAACCGCATGAGAGGGATGATGGATAACACCAAAGGTAAGAAATGGCACTGTATGTGCTCGAAGATTTCTGCCTGCTTCTGTTTAAACACGCTGCAATTCAAGAATCTGAAATCTACCTCTGAATACCTGCTAGATGCTAGGTTTGCAGAGAGATCACAAACATAAAAAATGAAACTGTAGTCATAAGCAGACAGAGAAAAGCCAGGCTCTATCTGTATTTTGCACAGGAGCACTCAGAAAGCTGTGGGTAAATGCTGGACTAATGTGGCAGCCTAGGAGTACCCAGGGTCCCCAGCCTGCTGGGCAAAACCATCCATATCGGGTTTAAAATAACCACGCCTGAGACTTAACCTTTACCAGAGACAAATGAAATGAAAATATACAGTGTGGTGCATCAGGAGCAGGCTTCATTCATAGGGGGCTTTCTGCTAGCCTGACCTGAATTACCGCTCTGTTCCTGGAGGGCCACTGTGAATGGCACGCGTGGAGACAGGACACATTCATCTGAGTAGCTCTATTCTACATCATACAGAGGGTTGGGAAACAAAGAGTTGAAAAAAAAAAAAAAAAAACGGCAGGAACACACAGAAACACAAGGACAGCTTTAAGCACACCTGCATGTATGCATGCACACAAACACACAAACAAAGAAAAAGAGCCACACCGCTGCTCTGCTCTGCCCATCTCTTACTATAAAAACACATGCAACCGTGCAGTTTACAGTATGAAAACCTCAAAAACAGGAAATACATACTTTATATCAGTCTGAACCCAACAAAGATTTTACAGACGCACACACACAGACACATGATCCACTTTCCAGCCGAAAATGATGAAATATGAAATGGAGCATTACCGCTTGGAATGGCAGTCTGCCCGGGACTGTGCTGGTCCTCTGTCACATTGTCTTCTACTGCCAGAAAAAGAGAAAAGCGGGAGAAAAAGAGGGAAAGAAACAGTTAACAGTGCAAAACAAGTTCGACACATTGAGATTTCCTTCTTTTTTATTATTTACTATTGAGATTTTCTGTATGGAAACTCCAAGAGATTTCAACAGCTTTCGACAGCTCAACCTGTGGTTTGGGAATCCACACAAGCCTTTCATATGTATGAGGTTTGGCAACAAGGCAAACAACCACCCACGTAAATAACATATTGGACTGGGTAATGACTTGATGAATTATGAAGGTCTCCCATGAAACGTCCTCCCAACATCAACAGTGACCAAGTAAAAAACACCTTGATGACTGCATTAGTGAGAAGGTTGTGTTAGCTAAATTAGACGGGTATCAAAAAGACGATTTGCAGATTCCAGTACAAACACGGACACGAATCCAAGCTTAAATGCAAAGAAAACTTACATTTATGAGACTAAAGCAGACGCAAAGTGCTTTTGCTCTTTAACAGGATGGCTGACAAAATAGTGACGGCTTGATCGGCACTCAAATCTGCTCATTAGGCGCATGGCAACTAAACCACTTTTGACTTTTTGACAACAGCACTGGCCTTGAAAAACACGACTTCTGTTTAGTAAAAGGTAAGGAACCTTTTACATTGGAGCCTTTGTGGAACTGGTGAGAGTTCCTTGTGGCATGTCAAGTACAAGAAATGAAATGGATTTTAACAGCGGGAAGAGAACAAAAGAGTCTCCCACCTGTTCCATGTAAAATGAGGGTCTCACTGAGGACTTCTTACGCCTCTGCGTTCCACCCCTGCAGTTGAAATGCATTCTCCATTATGTCTTTTCTTTCTAGCCTTTCATTTTCCTGGGCAAAAGAGGAAGGGGGAGTCTGACAGGACCTCCCAGTAGGGGAGTGTGGCAGTGACTGCCAAAGCAGAAACTGGCGCACTTTTAAAATCGCACAAAATATCCTGTACTTTGCATAATTAAGGCAGGATCCTATGGTGGCAGAAGCCTTTCCCTCAGGGGAGCACGAGTCAGTGTCAAGCAGGGTGTCAAACCTCAGTGAAAAATGAAGAGGAAAGTGTCGAGCTGTTTCTTATGAAGATGGCAAACGACGGAGAAACTATGTTTCGCTGTCAGGCCTGTCCGGCCAAAACTGAATTCCCAAGGCAGTAACATTTGTACAGAACTGCCACTATTCACTCAAATATATAAAATCTCTGAGATCGAAAAATTAGACTCAGACTGATATGGGATTTTTGAGACTGATTTTAGAAGAGGGTGCTCAGATTACTGATATGGTGGCCGATATAGTGAATTTTTGAGCTCGAATAGAAATAGACCTTTTCTATGTGGATTGTGCACCAATTTTGGTTTGGTTTTTCCTAACTCTTTTGAGGGTCTACAGGACAGGGGGTGTCGCACACTGTAGATGGTAAAGCCCCCTGAGGCAAACTGTGATTTGTGATATTGGACTATACAAATAAATTTGACTTGACCTGAATTTTGCACCAATATGAGTATGCAAAGGTACCCAAGAAGCTGTTGTCTTAAACAAATAACTTTATTTAAAAATATTATATAATTTATTTAACATGTTAAATAATTTAAAGCTACTACAAGGAGTTTTTAACTGGTAATGAAACAGTCTCAGTTTACTACTGATGCTTCTATATGACCTACATGAGCAAACAAGACCATCTGCAAAAAGATTGTGTATGTCTGTATAGTTATTCCTAATGTCTGCCGCTGGTTGGATTCTCCTTCAAATCAGATGAAACGATCCTGCGTTTACGGCACAGTTACAGTCAGTTGTACGTTAAGAGAGATTTTTATTTAGATATTTTTATTTTTGATTCAGATTTTCTTTTTATCGCAGTGGAAACACTACTGCTTTTTTTCCACAGTGGCTTCCAAAATCAGCGTAATATAAAAGTTCCTTGTAGTAGCTTTAACATATATACACTGTCAACCAATTGTAAAAGTCAACACAGAGAATATAAAGAATAAATAATATAGCTAAATAAACATCAGTACTGTTCAGTTACAGTCAATTGCTGAATATTGTAATACTGTCAATCACTTAAGGGCAGGTTTTAAAATAAGTAATGTTCTCCTGCTCTTCTTGTTCTCATTTCCCCATTGTGCCAAACTGCATTATGTTGTGTAAAAAAGTTTTTATATAGGTGTATATGTTTAAACATATACACCAGTACGGATATATCTGGAATAGGCCCATACAGGGCTGCACAATATGGTAAAAAAAAAAGTCATATTGTAATTATTTTGACAGAAATTGCAGCTGCGATGTACAATATGATTTGTGGAAATGATAATTTCAGTGTCACAATTCTCATTTTAGCTGAAAAAAAAAAAAGTTGTGATGACATTAAATTTATCAGGGGTCTGAGAACAAGATTTGCAGGCCAGGGCATCTCTGCAGCGCCGCAGTACTTCATTATAATGCTGTGTAGTCACACATTTTTCCTTTCTCAAAAAATCACAGGGTTCTTTGATTTGGATATTGCCCTTGGCCAAATTGCAAGTTTGATAAGACTTCAATTAATTGTGCCGCCCTAGGCCCAAATCAGGCCAATATCAGACCAATATATCGGCCGGCTCATATATCGGTCGGGCTGTACAAAAAAAAAATCTCCCTTTCTAGTTGATGTACACAGAAAATATGCCAAACAAATGGTCACGGGTCTGGCAATTAATTAGCTGAATCAATTAAAAGTGATGGAACGGACATAGTTGGACACCATGGAGGTATATCCCTCTGAGCCACCAAAGAGGACTGTCTCAGCCAACACAGAAACCTTGTCCTGTTAAAGGAGGCCTTAGTGACTGACGCCCTGAGAGTTTAATGAGTTTCTCCAGCACTGTTGAGCGCCTTGCATCTAGGATCATTTAAATGGGCTAGGGATAGGGGGTCCTAATAAATCCCCCATGGTTCTATCAGAGATTGGTTGGTGGGAGCCGGAGTTTTTGTTTTGATTACCGTCCCTGTTGGTGAGACGGGGGAGTTCAGGCAGAAAATTCTCTTTTACAATGCCATAAGAACTTAAATATTTGCAGCAGTTTGCGGTGATTTGTCACCACTGTGAACTTATTAAAAGTTTTGTCATTTAAAGTAAACAACTTCCATCGCGGTGCAGATTCTTTTTCTCATTTGCACCTGTCTGCTAGATAATTAATCGCCGGCTAGGAGCGATCATACAGTAGAGGGGTGAGCTGTCATGAAGGGCAAACTCCTGTGATGTCTCATACTAGCTGGACATTTGATCAACAATCCGAACGGCGCACAAATACAAATAGCTGGACCGCTTTAATTAACACACCCATGATCACCTCATAATGACACAACTGAATAAAAACTCACTCCACATTGTTGTTAATTCATCACTGCTATCAGTTAATTAATGTTTGACAAGGTACAGTGTATCACTCAGTCGGTGACAAACTGTAATCATGCTGCTAAGGTTTTTGTTGATACAATACCAAACACACATGGGACCATTTCAGCACTGCTCCTTTGATTTTCAAAACGCCGGAGCAGGAAAAAAACATAATCCCACAACAAGTGGCACCGCATTAAAGGCCACTAATTAACACACTGGCCACACACACACACAAAAATGAACGTAGACTAAGTGTCATTATATTCAGAGTGACAATCCCCATGATAGGACATTTTCCTTTTTAGGGATGAATTAATTTTCAACAGATTTGGGAACAAAACAAGACACAAAAATGCAAAATCACAAAGAAAACAGATTGATCACCACATGCACAGCCCATGATACAAAATTATGATTTAATGGACATGAATAAGCGTATTGTGTATAAATACAGTACATTTTCCTGCATTAATTCCAGGATTGCCACCGTGTTTGTGTGCTCGTGTGTATGAGCATTTCTCAGACCTAAAAAAAAAAAAAAAAAAAAAGCCCTGAGTGTGTTCCTGGATATGCGTGACTCATCTGCTTGGTTACAGCCAGCTTGGACGATACAGTGCCGAACACAATGGCTGTGTAATCCGCCCTGACTGACCGGGAAGGAGACGCTCGCCACAGGGACTACAACTCAATTTAGCTCGGGTCAAGAGGTCAACCCTCCTCAATTAGGGCCGGGAAGGGAGGGAGGAGGACACACACTGCACATGAATAACTTTCTTAATGAGCATTATTTGAACTGGTGATTAGTGTCATAAATAATTTGCAATAGAGGAGCATGTTAATCACGTTGCATAATATTTGTAATCCTCCGTATATTGCCATGTAGTGTAAGCAAATCATGTGAAGAAAAATGAACTCCACTTGTAGCAACAAAAAAAATGGCACGAATCAATAATCTCATTATGCAATTATTATAAATTTAGCTTCCAAAAAAAAAAATTAATGCTATTCATACGGATGCAAATAAGCCGGGCAGCAACGTATCATTTCATTTGGTGGAAATCAATCATTGTCTCTGATTCAGAACTCCTTCTCCATGTGGCAGACAATCCATGACAACAAGAGAGACACATGCCATGGAGTAAGAAGAGATATCGGCCAGCTCCCGCGACACCAAGTCCAACACACTGAGCCGCATGTCAAGAGCACTGACAGCCGTGCTAATGGGATTTTTCCACGGCTCCATCATAATTTCCTTAATGATAATACTAACCATATTTTTGTGTCACATTAGAAAAGTGTTAATGGGTGTTATGCCACAGATCATTAATTGTGAACAGACTGGAATACTGCAGCTTCCTATAAACTAAGACTGACGCAACTGTTAAAGGACATTTTAACAGGGGAGGGGAAAAAAATAGGGCGGTATAGAGTAAGTTTCTGCATTTTTAATTGTGCAATTTAAGAAGTAGCCTCTCTTATATTTAATATTAAACATACGGAATGCAGTGTGTGTCCAAAATAAAGAGTCAAATGAGTTTTTCAGTAGTTTTTCTGACAAAAAATAATGCTTCAAAGTGCCATTATTTACACAGACCAATGTTTATGAGGCTGGAAGGGGGAGTGGTTATGCATCTCTGGACATAATGTTCGAGCATTCTCCAAAAAGAATCACTTTAAATTATGACAAATGTGGGTGTTTAAAAAAAATACACATCTATTTTAGTTTTTCTTTTTTGGTCAAATTTCAACAGCAGTTTTATTCAGTTTCCTCACATGAAGAGAAAATAAATGTACTTCAGGTCTAATGTGAGGAATTTTAACTTAAAACAGACAATCGTGTTAACTTTATTTTTATAGGCCCTACACAAATTTCACAAATCAACCTGTGAGCTTTACATTTAAAGTAATATTTCCTTTCATGTATAGCCAAGCCAAAGCTCCAGCATTCACTCATGTGGCGGCAAATTTCAGCTCCTCAAAAACATCAAATATTTAAGGTGTACATGACACAGCGCTGATTTCATGACAACCGCTATACTTAAAGTAAATGGCGCAGAAAATATATTTATATATGCGGATGACAGGACCTGGAAACTTCCAGCTCAGCCAATAAACACACCAGGACTGACTGAGAGTGTCATTTGTGCTCCAAATGAAAATATCAACTCCAGCCTCACTCACATTATTCAGGAAGTGCTGTAGGACAGAGCAACGTGGCAGTCATCACACGCTACATGCAGGATTTGGAGTGAGATCCTCCTTCCTCCTCGCTGCTGCTCGCCACTGACTGACTGAGGCAATGTGCTGACCCAAAGCCTCCGCACATCAAAACAAAATTACAATGTGCCTACAGTCGAGAAATGTGGAAGGCTCAGGATTGAGTAAATGTCAGTGGCTGGGGTGAAGTGTTTGCATATAAGCGAATGATGTATGGTCTCGTCCTGTGCCATTTATTCCCCCAAGCAATAACGTAGCCGGATCTGTCTCTCAGACTTAATTGAAACGGGACTTGTAATGTTGCCCTTTTCCTCGATGGGACCAAAAACATAACCTCTGACTCCCACAAGCAGCCAATACTGAGGAAGAAGTGGGTGTGTGTGTGTGTGTGTGTGTGTGTGTTGGGGGGGGTACACAAGGGAAAAAAAGAGTGCCAACTGTCACAGCATTATTTTCTCATCTCCTCTACATGTCCACACTATCCACACCAGTCCCCTAAAACCGGTGCACATGATGCCCGTTTTTACCTTCCGTCATGCAAGTACCATGGGTACCTCTGTTTATCCTCCCTTCCGCAGAACAAAGTGTTCCTTCTGCGCAAAAAAAGGCACCGTCCACATTGACCACTGCCTCAAGTCGGCAGAAGACAAGCTATAAAAGTGAAACCTGAAGTCTGCAACCGCACGAAAACACACAGTGCATGCAGGCGCAGGCTCACACACATGCAAAATGTAGTGACACAAATTTTTACAAAGGAAATAAAAATGAAAATTCCTGCCTCAGTGAGGAGCAGTGTCAAGCAACTATTTTAAAAAATGACAAGGAAAGTTATTGTGGACATCTGTATAAGTGTATCTCTGTCCCCGAGGAAAGAGATAGACAAAGAACAATAAATAACATCTGCCTGGCCTTCCTTGGGTCTGATCCAAAACAGGGAAATATCTATGACGTATCTGCATTTCTCCTCCGCTTCAGCAAGTCGGGATGAAGACATGAAAAGTCGGGGATGTTTTGTGCGCCACATTCCTCCAATTTAAATTTTTAGTGACAATAACAAAACAAACAATGTCATCACTCTGACTTCATTTGCATACTGATTTGCTCACTCTCTATCCCTCTCTGCCGCACACATAGACGTACACAAATCTTGACAGATGTTCTTCTGAATGCATGCACACACACACACACACACACACACACACACACACACACACACACACACACACACACACACACACACACACTTGTAGCATGTAGGCATGCTGGCAGGAGACGATTATATATAAGTGATGTGCCTTTTGAGAATAGCAAATGTCACATCAACTAACAAAAACAGTCAATGCCAATCTGGTCTGAGAGAAAATAGGAAATCTATGTATAGAGCTGTTTACTGTGAATAGAGCAGTGCAGGTCTGGAAACACGAATGTGACAATTTTAAGATGTGCATGCACTCACATTTCCACCCCTCTCCTGGGTATTGATTTAAAATGGTGGCTGCATGAATGTACTACCGCAGACCATGTAATCTTCCTTTGAGATGAAGACTTCCGAGAACGAAAGGGGGGAGAGAGGAAAGGGGTCCACAGACCACAAGCTGGGAATGTGAAATTGTGGACAATTATTTGCTGAGCAAAATACAATGCCTGCCAGATGAACTGGAGCTCAACCTCCAAAAACCCCAGCAGCTCCCCCAGCAAAATGCTACAGAGAAAAGTAGTGTGTGAATATGTGTGTGCATGTGTGTGCATGTGTGTGTTCAAGCATGTTGCTCCGTCTCTATTTCCCTCCCCCTTCTCACACACTCACATGTACACTCAGACACAAATGAACGATTGAATTACAACTAGTCCAACTGTTTTTTTCTTTAAAAAAAAAAGAGGGGAAAAGTGTCAAAAAATGAAAAGTCTTACACATTATCTGCTGTGTTATATCCTAAAATAAAATCACAATAAAGTTTAATTATTTTGAAGCTTTAGGGGCAGCCTGACTGAGAAGGAGGAGTATTGAAAACTGGTACAAAACCGGTACTAGTTCTTAAACACAAATGCATGATTGAATTACCTGCAGTTGAATTGTTTGGGGTTTTTTTTTAAACTAGGGGAAAGTAACAAAAAAAGAGAAAAATCTTACACATTATCTGCTGTGTCATATCCTGGCAGATGTTTTATATGACATAAAAAACATAACAAAGTTGAATTGTTTTCAAGCTTTAGGGCAGCCAGCCTGAATAGGATGTGTATCGAGAAGTGGTACTACTTCTCAAACACAAATACACAATCATATTACCTCCAGTCCAACTGTTTGAGACTGAAAGTAAAAGAAGCAAAAAAATATAAAATAACCTTTAATGTCTGCTGTGTTATATCCTGGCTGATGTTTTATATGAAATAAACACATCATAAAGTTGACTTGTTTTAAAGCTTTGGGGCGACCTGACTGATAAAGATAGGTATTGAGAAGTGGAACCGCTTCTTGACTGTCCAGTACCGAAATATCGATAAGCTCCTGGACAAACGATACAGCTATCGGTATTTTATGCAACGTTGTACAGACAGCTGACAACGTTCAAAAGTATGTGCTTACTTTATTAAATTTGCTGAAAATGCAGATAAATGCAATAACTCAGGAAACAATTTAACTTGTTATTTCTGCAACAAAAGTAATAATACAATAACTGTTGAATCTTTATTTTTTTGTATATAATTATTGTGAGGGCTATCAATAAGAGTATTGATAAGTATCGGTATCTATAAAACCCTAATGATACCCACCCCTACTGACTGATAAATCCAGATGTTTACAACTTTTAATGTCCAATTAGCACTCGCCTCTAATTTTGACTGTTGCACACACACACTTACATGTACGCGCACACACACACACACACACACACACACACACACACACACACACACACATCAGAGCCCTCCCTTTCCCCAACATATAAAATGTTTCCTCCTTTAGTTTCTCAGACAGGGGGGGTCACGTGACTCTGCACCCCATTCCATCAGACGGCTTAAGTTGCGACCAGGAGCGTCTTTTAATACATCCAGATGTTTGCCAGCGTCGCGCTGCACTGTTGCTCTCTTAATTATCCACTGCCCTGCCCTTGCACTTTAATCATTATTACAGCAATACAGTGTGAGCTGAAGCCGACTAAGTACGTATATATGCAGCGGATTTCATGCGCAATAAGAGAACAGGAAGAAGAAATGCGTAAAAAGAGAGGGGAAGACAGTTACATTTCAGTGAGCGATAAGTTCAGATCATGCTCGTCTAGACTTGTCATCACCTTAAAATAAAAATGTTCTGAGAGCCATCCAAAAATAGGCTTATCACTTACCTTTCAGGGATCTTGGTTTAGCTTGCTTGCGGCGCGACATCCTATAGAAAAACGCTGAAGTTGCTCAGTTTCTGTCTGATAATTTGCGTAAAGACGGGATAGTCTAAAGGTAGTCTGTCTAAATTTCACTCGCTGCCCTTTTTAACATCACAGAAAAGGTGCAACTTAAAGCCTGTGCAGCGCGGTCTAAACACACGGAGTTTGCTGTTATTTTGTGATGAGTAGGTGGATGTTATAAAATCCAATTACAGCCCGATCGGTAGGTATAGGCGACTCTATTTAGTTGAGCTGTGTGTCGGGAAAAGTGTGAGAATATAGTAATCCCGTCATGCGCTTCTTCCATATATTCTCCGGGAAAACACACACGCGTGCAGATGGCATGATGCTCGGTTTAGGAATAAAAGCGCAATATTTGCTTTTCGCCTCTCATCTCAAATGCATCCGCGTTGAGAAAGACATCAGCAAAACGCCTCCTGTGAGAGTGCACAAAAAAATGCAACAAAACCCAAAAAAAAGGAGGAAAAAATGAAAATAACACTTTTCACTTCATATCCACCTAAACAGCATCAAAACTATCCTAGACTCTTGCTTTTCTCACTCCAGTCAGCTAATCATGAATTAGGTTCGGAATCTGATCTAAGTCTACGTCTAAATTGCCCTTAAAAAGAGGATGAAGAAGCAGAGAGAAGATGGAAGCTCCCTCCTCATCACAAACCTGCAAGGTCTTGGACTGCGCTGTCGCTCCGGTAGTCCACATAATAATGGAAAATGGAAGCAAGGCCCCCAAAGCCATCAGGATGGCTCCAGAGGGGGCCCCTACCCCGCAGGGACTCGCTCTGTACGTAATCACTGAGGAAATCATTGTCAGCCTGCCTGCACTCACACACAGACAGAGAGGCATGATTAAAATCCTAGGGATCATGGCAAGATGCGGAATGCTGGATCTGCTGGTCCCCGGATCCGGAGTCGAACTCTAAACCCAGAGTCGGCTTGCTCACCCTGGCGTCTCCTCTGCCTCAGCTCGCCGTCGGCCACTCTCCGTCTACGGCAGACGGACTGGTCCCCCTTCTGGTAGAAATGGTTAAGCAGAAAGACATTTTCTCTGTGTGGCTGTTGACATACAGATGACATGTAACGGCACGCATAGAATTTAGGGATGATAGGTTTAATTACAGACGGAGCTTTCCCCTCATTATTGTGGTTTTCACTATAAATTAGATTATTTTAACCCTCTAATCATTTGCATATTGATAGTAATATTAAAAATCATCTCTTTTCTCAGATTTAATGGGTCTTTCCACCAAATTGGTGCCATTTGCACATTAGAACTTTTCAAAATTAAACTTAATTCTTTTTCTTTTTTTCAGAACTGTATCTTAAAACATGTTTAACTATTTAAAATGTGTAATAGTATGTCTCAGGCCATTTTATTTATTATTTACAAGGTTTCTTAATGAAGTGCATGCAGGTTTAGTAACAGGTCTGAGTTTTTAACATTACCAAACACATGAAATGTAGCCACATGATATCAGTATGAGAAAGAACACATTCAAGTAGTTTACAAAATCTTAAAAAAATCACATAACACCTAAGAAATAATTGAGGTTATAACAAAGACTTGATGCCGAGACTGACATTCTCAATCACACTTCAAATGTGAACAAAATTAGAGAAAATAGAGTAAGATCATTTACTTTTGGTCTTCCCGTGACTTTCAGGAGACCCACATGTGTAGAGGGAGGGGATGTGTCAGGGTAACAGGACAGAGTGAAAACCAGGGGACACAACTAAAATCTGTATTTTAACCAACATGTTATGATTTTCTGATGAGAAAATGCATTCAGATGTCTAAATTGGAAATGGAGTCGCACAATAATACAAAAAATAAGATTTCTGAAGGATCTTTTTTTTTTATTTCAGGGTGAACTGCAGTGTTAAAGGTAGAATCAGTAGGAATTTTTCCAAGCTGATCATAAACGCAACAGAAAGAATCTTGATTTTTGAGTCTCATTCCCAGGACGGCTTTTGTTGGTAAAATGTCCAGAGCACAGTAAAATAATGAGAAAATAAGGAAATACAGGCAGAGGGCAGGGTCTCTGCAGATACAGACACTACCACCTACTTTTAGTGATGATGAGGGGGATTATGTTTTTATGAGTCTGTACATTGTTTTTCTTTTAGGAAAATGTTGCATACCACGCCTTTAAAGACAGGGATGGGCAAAATTATACATTTTCACTGTTCTAGGTAGTTTTTATTAAGGTTTTGCATGACGTATTGTCAAACTGCAGTTAGGACAAAGTGCAGGACACTCTGCTGAATAATATGTTTTACTTTATATGTACATTTATGCATGTAAAGTCCTGGGGACAGAAAAGGCCCTAATATATTGAGTCAAAAAAAATGTAGCTTCCTTTCCTTTAATATGTTTATTTTATTGAAGGAGGGACAATGCATATTAATTAACACGATGACTTAAGTCCATCATGTAAATGTGTGAGATTTAGCAACACAGGCTAACTTTCATCGGCATCCCCTAGCACAGTGTTTCCCAACCCTGGTCCTCGAGGCACACTGTCCTGCATGTTTTAGATTTTTCCCTGCTCCAACACACCTGATTCAGATGATCAGGTTGTTGTCAGGCTTCTGCAGAGCCTTGATGACGAGCTGATCATTTGAATCAGGTGTGCTGCTTTGCTAACTGACACTTTGCTTTCATATTCTTTTATTGCTTCGCTCTGCTTCGTGCACAGCACTTTGTAACTTTGTTTTGAAAAGAACATTGAAAGATAACATACAAAATCACAGAAGCGCATAAGCAGAGAAAAAAGCAGATTGATGTCTTGTAAAAAACATTGAGAAAATACTTGCAAGTGTACATAACCATTTACGGAAAGCACATGATCACAGACAAAAACACATAAGAACAAACCATATAACCTTAAACATTAACAAAACATAAAAGCTCAAAACTACATAAACACAGACAGAAACATGGGAAAACATTGACATAACCGCCAGTCCAAATCGTGACAGGATGTTTGTCCAGTAACAGCTGTTTTACAGATTTGGAGAAGGAGTTAATTAAGAGATGTGATGTGTCTTAGTTTTCTGTTATGTACTGTTGGAAAGGAAAAGGCTGACCGCTCAGTGGTACTTTTACTTCATGGTAAATTCTGTTTTTGTTTTCTTGTTTTTGTTTTGCTTTTCATATATCAATTTTTATATTAATCATTCCATGTATAGTTTCAATAGAGAAAATGCATCATATCTAATTTCAGCCTGCATACTTTTTATATAGTTTATTGAAAACACCTTCTGTACAGCCATATTGGTGTGAAATATTAAGGTAACCACAGGTGTTAGTAATGATACAAATTAGGGTGCTGTTCCATTTAGTGTAGCAGACCCTCTCCAGTAAGCCAACTTGCACAAACAGCACCTGAATGAAATGGTATTATTGCTAATCTTTCTTTCTTTCTTTCTTTCTTTCTTTCTGTCTTTCTTTCTTTCTTTCTTTCTTTCTTTCTTTCTTTCTTTCTTTCTTTCCATCACTTGCATGTAGATGTCCAGGCCCCTTTATTGACCTGAATGTAACCTTAATTAGTATTATTGGTAACATCTGTCCAGGGTTCAAAGTTAATGTTTTGTTTTTTTTTTCATTTGTTGGGCAAGTGGGTCAGAAATGTACTTGCCCATATACAAATAGTTGTATTTATTATTAATTGCTTAAGTTTTATCTAGACCAGCAGTGTAAAATGTCAGAAAATAGTAATACATTTCCATCAAAGTTTCTCATCTCCAAGGGGATGCCTTGTAATGTCATTGTAAAATGCAAAGATATTCAGTTTAAAATGATAATAAACAAAGAACAACATGAAATATTTGAGAGGCTGAAAACAGCATTTTCTGCCATTTTTGCATGATACATTACTTTAACCATTTATCAATTATTAAAAATAGTTTGAAAGTTTAATTTGTTTTCACCACTTGCCCCGTCAGACAAGTGAGCTGCTAGATTTACTAGCCTGAAGTGGCATTTTACTTGCCCCAGGTGGGCAAACAATCCTTTTTGCTGAGTCTGTTTTTTAATCTTATTTCATGTCAGAATGACTGCTGTGGAAAAAAAAAATATTATTATGTAAAAGAAAAAGTCACACAATCTTTCTGTCCTTCTTTCTTCCTTCCTTCCTCCCTTCCTTCCTGTCTTCTTTCCTCCCTTCCTCCCTGTTTTCACCCTCACCTGCGTGCGTGTGGACATCCAGGCCCCATACTACCCCTTGCTATGTGAAAATGAGATCCAGAGCGGAGTCCTGCGGTGGGCTTCTCACTCTGCACTCTGCCCCTCCACAGCCTGTTGGAGGTAGCCTCTGCCAGGGGCCCCCATCCATCTAAAAAATCACAGTCACGCAAATGCTTTTTTTTCCCACTTTTCACTGCATTTCTATTCTGACTGATTCACAGAGACATATGTAATCGGAAAGTGAGGTTTTGCGCTGCACACCTTGGGAAGTGAAGGAGAGAAGCAGTCGATAGGGCAACTCCCAAACACGGTCTGGTGTAGAAGAAGAAAATTAACAACAACCTTTGATAGCCTTTACTGTGCCGGAATCTAACTTTGTTAAAGAAAATTCCCCTATAAAAGTTAACTATAACTATAAAAGTTAATGATGTGAGTACATAATAAGGCTGCTCTTATTCTATAGGGTATTCCCACCTTTTACTTTGGAGTTCATAATGAGGCCATATACTGTTACAGACATCTAAAGTAATCACCCAGCATAGAGTCGTGTAAATGTAATGGAAAATTCAGAGCTACAGAAGAAATATCTATTAGCTGTCATTATTAGCCTCTCAATTTAAAGAGGCCTTGTTCTTGGCATCTTTTTTAATCAGTGATAGATTTTAGACGCAAACATAATAAGTGAGGACTTGTGACCTACATATGATGCCAAGGCTTTTCTTGTTTGCTCAATTTGTATCTTGTAATTTTTCATCTGCACCCTTTGCTTCTCAAATAATTTCCCCACCCACACACTGCCATAAAATGTGTGCAAAAGATCAATAAAACAAAGTATGACACAGATTGACGTGATGTGCTTTGGTAAATTCAAAGCCCTCGCAAACTACAGTAAAGTTGGTAAACACACACATATGAAACATCTATTTGTAGGTGCTTGGAATCTGTCAGGAGGTCTCAGCTGCCTTAAAACTTCAATCTTAACAATGCTCCAAAGTTCCCCCTCTCTGTCTCAGCGCTCTGTCAGGCGGCTCTCCCAAAGTTTTACCACCTTGCCTTCCCCCCCTGTACCTCTCGAATGCTCTCTCAAACACAAACAAACAGTGCTCTTCAGTCCTCCAGGGCTCTTTGCTACTTTCATTAGTGACAAAGTAACTGGGAAAAGGCTTGACTTGACTCGGTGCTTGCACAGTTCAGTCTCTAAGTTACAGTACACTATTGCTCAGATGTTGTTTTTTTTTTTCTTCAAGTGGAAAAGAAACCTCATGTGAGGAATGTTGCGGCTCATGATGCTCCAAAAACTGTCTGACACGGCTCGTCCCTCAGGGATGGCTTTATAAATATGGAAAGGAGAATCAAATATAAATTTTTGGGGAGCAAATAGGCACAATGAAAATCAACAAAAATGTTTTTTGTTTCAAGTCTCACCTCTGAGCGCCTGGGAAAAAGGGAATCAAACAAAGATAAATAAAAAAACGTGACATGTTTGCCATGAAAACAATGCCAACCAGGAAATTTCTATTCAGCTCGTAGCCATATGATACTGCAAAATTAAGCAATGGATTCATGTCTGTTGCATCTTCATTTTTTGTCATTCACATGAACATTTTAATCAACTCTCTAATTGTGTTGTCCTTCAAGTGCAGCCTGAAAAGAAAAAAAAGCGAGATCCACACACCAAAGATCTCACATTTAAAGAATTTATTTGCATGATGTTTCAAGCTCCAGGCTCTCCAGACTGCAAATAGTATGTACAGAGTCATCATCTTAAATGCCCATTCTTCTCATTCTTCTCATTATTGTTATTCCTCTTATTATTATTATTATTATTATTATTATTATCATCATTACCAGTGGATCATGTGATGTGCATGCATTATCAAGGGACTTGCGATCAGCCTAATTTTTTGTGCACATCCATGGCTGTATGCTGTAGGACCTCTGTGATTCAAAATTTTTGAAAAACCTTGAAAGCCCCTTTTTTTGTGGTCATTGACAGTTGTGGCCACAGGCATTATGCTTTCAGGTCATTTCATTCTTGAGGGAATTTCCTCAAACTTGAGACAAATTACCACTTGGACTCCAGGATGAAGTGCTCAGAGTTAAAGGTCAAGGTGGCCTTGATGACCTCACCAGAAACAATTTTGGCCATAACTCCAGATTTCATACATTAATTATGACAAAATTACACACAAATATTTTATGAAATAAAAGTGAAAACAGCAAGTTTCTAAATCATTAATGTATAGTGATAACTTCCGTTTTTTTAATGCTCTGTTTTATACGACCATTAACAGCTGACTTCTCACTCTTCTTTGCAAGTGTTAAACAACCGCTTCAGTTTGAAATCTTGTTTCAGCTCTGGACGACGTATGTGGAGGTCATGTTAATGTTCGTGGAACTTTGCAAATGTCAACTGATTACATCTGGGAGTTGTGGTGGCATTGCAGAAGGTGCTTCACCATCTGTTGCCTGGCAGGGATCTGCACTCTATTGAGTGACCTCTTCTAGTTTAAAGTGTATTTTATTGATTTAAATGATTTTTTTGTTCCTCCAGGATATATGATCAGAACTGTGTCCATAGCAACGGTCTGATCTTCGTAGACTCGGTCTGCCCATTAAAAATTAAAAGATGTTAGAATGCCGTAATCGACCAATCAGAATAAAGTATTCAACAAAGCAATGTATAACAAACCCTACAGATTACATTATACATATCCACACCAATCAGTCCCTTCAGGAAGTTGCAATGTTGCAATTGCAACAATTAACACACCCGTTTTTTCCCCTGGAAAAACTTGCCTTTGAATTTTAATAAATTTTATTTAAAAAATCGACTTTCTTTTGAAAGTTTGGCTCCCACCGTTGATGCAAAAATGCCAATAAACATTGCAACATTCATCAGAATTTTTTAGAAAAACTGCCATGAAATCAAGCATTTTAATCCTCAACAATCTCCAAAAGAGTCAGTGGATAAATTTTTGAATAAAGAAAAAAAAAAAAAAAAACCCAAAACAATCTTTTAACAACCACAACAAAAAATAATAAATCTATAATCAATACAGTCTCTTCCAATTCATATTGCATATATATATCAATCTTCTGAAAGAATATAAATCCATAATAAATAAACTTAAATGTATAAATTATGTCTCAAACTGACTACGTATACACCAATCATTTTTTAAAAAATCTACAAAAAAGAAAAAAAGATCTATAATAAATATAAAGAAATGTATGGATAGATCAACACATACGGTAAAAATACAGAAATGTACAGTCTGTCTGTCGTGTGCAGACTACAAGCCTTTGAAATTCTATCAAACGCACAAAGGCACAGCCTGTTTTCAGATCACCTAAGCTTCATACTGCAGTATTTGTAGTAAAACTGAGCAGTTATGTGGAGATTTTTTCACCTCCCATAGCTTTTAGTTAGACATCGAAGACGCCACAGCAAGTGTGTGTGCCGCGGCATCAGAGATTTCACTCTGCCTCTCAGCAGGGTGAAACGCTCCCCGGTGGAATCCATGGCCCTCGGGTGGTGGGACCCTTCAGCAGTTCGTGCTGACCTGTGGCCCCTGCTCACCCTCTGTCCATTTGGCTTCGACTTCACATTGTCCAAAAAAAAAAAAAAAAAAAAAAAAACAAGTAGCAACTGAACTTTAAAACTCAGAGAAAGTTTTAATCCCAATGAAGTGTCTCCTGTAGAAATAATAATCACTGAAGGCTATTTAGTACAATACTCTCGCAAATGGTGAAAAACGGAGGCTTAAAAGCACAGTCGGTCAATTACGCTCGTTAGAGGAGGGCAGATACACAGACATGCATGTACACTAACCACTTGCACACACACTAACACACACACACACACGCACACTCTTGACTTGCCTCATTAAAACCCATCCAGCTACTAGAACTCAGAGATGTGAATGTTTCCCTTGAGGAGCGGGGCACGTTCATTTTGAGAAAGGCAGAAGATTCAACTTTTTTCTTACTTGCTTATAATTACAGAGATTGCTGGAATGCATGACCCTGAGAATAAGGCTGAGTCCTGGGAGAGTCCACTAGAAGCATCACCATCTTCAGTCTTGCTCTCCATTGTGTGTCTCCCTAGTTGGATGCCACCCACACCAGGCATGAGTGAGGTCGAGGCAGTGCCCCCATCACCAGAGGAGCGCTCCCCGGGGACTTTAACTCTGCTCCAACAAGCCAAACTCCTGAGGCTGCGAAAAAAAAAAGTCAAGATAGCGAGTGACTGAAAACATTGCCCTCTCTGAGCACTGAGACATACTTCCACACAGTAAACTGATTAAAAAAAAGAACAAAAACAGCACGGAGAGCTAACAATCAGAAGGCTTCAGAGTTGGCAAGCAAGGGTGAGTGCAGCTTTCCAACTTCTCTGTTATCCAAATTGTTGGGCAATTAAACACTGGAGCAAAAACCCATCATATGTATGCTGCTCACATAAACATTGTGACTTTCCCTACCAAGAGCTGGTGCATATATTTACAAAGAATAATAATATTTCTGATTTACCCCTCAGTAAATAGCCACGCCTATTCAGGGGTGGGTAGTAACAAGTTGATCTGACTATTTATTATCTGCCTTGTTTACACTTGGCTGTATTATTCAAAACTGCTTGATTTTATCTGGCTTTATTATTTGAAATTATTACATATTTTCCATAATTCCAACATGTGCATTTTTTAAACTGTACGTTTCCTCTTACTCGAGTATATTTTTTAGCCTAATTTGGCTGCTCCAATTGTGGGAATTGAGAGGAAGAGTGTGCTAGGTGCAACTCAACATGTACTTGTTGCTAGCTGCTTGGAAGAAAAAGAAGCACCACTCGTCTTTTGCCCACGATGTGATAATAACGGAGCAAAATCCAGAACATGAGGCGGCTTCCAGCTACAATCCAACGGCACCACTGTTACATGATGAAGTGCTTGCTTTGCCTCCGCCTTTAAAGCTATTATATGGGACATTTTCACATTAAAATGTCTTACTTGTTACTTCACAATATTATCATGTGGGAGACACCCTTAGTAGCAGAATTCACATATTGTGTATTCAAGAATGAGTATTTTTCATGGTTCTTTCTATAAACTTTTACTCAAGTATATTTTTTGAGTCAGTGGTCTACTTTTTACTTCACTACATTTCTCATTTACACCTTTGTTACAACTAGTCTGCTCTAAAAGCAGGGAGGGAGGTGTGAGAACAATAAGCACCACCTGTCTTTTGACCAAAATGTGATGATGATGGAGCAAAGCCCAGAACAAGAAACAGCTTCCAGCAACAATCCCTGGCCACATCTGGCCACAGTTTTTGTATCAAAATCTAAAAAAGACAAGTTACATGATGAAGTTCTGACTGTGCCTCCGGAAAAACACTATGATCTCTGCATTTAAAAACTCCTGTTCTTTCCACCACGAACACAATGAAGTAGGCTGCATGGTGGTGAAGATGTATAGCTACAGATAACGTTAGCTGTTAATTTTTCATGTGTGACATTAATATTTGATGTTATTGACATAAACATGTCATGTAGAAAGTGACCCGTTGGGCTTTTAAACTGGTGTTTTAGAAAGCAGTTAATCTAATGTCAACATTTAACACATAATATCTCAATTCTGCCACTAGACGTAAAAAGATGTAGTCTAATGATGTTGTGAAGGATCATGGGAGTTGATATCTTCACTGTTAAGCAACAACCATAGCTGATGAAAATATATCAATCTAAATCTGTCTGTCTCAGGCAGAAATGAGGTAATATTAAAGTCATCTTGCGGATTTCCTTCTTCACTCTCTGGCGTATCTGACCCATTTTTCCAGAAGTTATAGCAACTAGCAAGCAATTGCCAGCAAGAAACACCCCTTACTTTGAATAAATTACTAATGTCTTTGCATTTTAACATTGTTGGAAAGATTATGAAAGTACACAACTCAACAAAATATACAGGATATGTTTAAGATTTTTAGACATCTACTCATGCTATGTTTAGTCATATTCACCAGCTTCCTTCCTCACCCTGACGTCCAACATATCCCCTGTTTTCCTGGAGGTTATTGCAACTAGCAACTAGCTAGCAATGGTTAACAGGAAACATACCGTTGTTGTGAGTAAATTATGGATTTCTCTGCATTTGAACATTGTTGGAAACATTTGTAAACAAACATAATGTCAGTCCACAACTCAAAGATATAACATATGTCTAGCATTTTTTAGATATTTTAATGTGGAAATATTACATATTCTAACTTTGCAGTCACATTCATAAGTGTAATACACATAAAAATATTAAAATGAAAAGTAACTTGCACATTGAATAATTTATTAACCAGGTATGTTTTTACTTTAGTTGAATAGTTTTACTATTTTAACTTATTTACTTATTTTAACTTTTATTTAACTTTTACTTGTGTATAGGTTATCAGTACCGTACCCACCACTGCGCATGTTTCAGTAAAGTCATTGACAGCCTCCATGTCTCAAAATCCTTGCAAACTGAAGGATGTCAACAAAGTAGAGGGAATGTAGAGTGAGTGGTCCTCGTCAACGGTGACCTTCCAGCTGGATATCCACAACTTCCATCTTCCCAAGCCAAGGAGCCCCGTGGAGCAACTCCCAAACCGGGTCATTAGCGCAGTGGTGTCACCAGACAGCAGATCACGGGCCAGAGTGGGAGCAAGAGGGGGACTCCTGGCACTGCAGCGGCTGCTGTGCGGTTTGACATTCAGGGCTGGCTGATCTATGGGGCTGGGGAGACAGTGCCCTTGCTCTGGGTCTTCATGAGGAGAAGGTCCTGGCAGTTTTCCCCTTACTTACTCCATCATAAAACTGAGGTCACAAGATGTTAGACTCGCGTAGCCCTTGCTTGCAACATCACGACCCGAGCTGTAGGGTATTATCACAGCTTAAGTGACGATTAGCCATTTGACGTCATCAGCTGGATGACTGGTAGCTTGATGAAATTCCTGGACGAACTAAAACATCCACCCTCTATAACGTCCAGAATATACAGCAGTAGACTGGACATTTATTCACTTAGACCAACTTTAAATTGCTTGCCGTGACAATAACCTCTACAAAGATGTGTTATTGGCATGAAGAATACCATTTAACCACAATGGGATGGTTTCATAGTGTGATCAAAAATCATTCTAGGGGTTTTATGTCCTTCTCAAATGGCTTTGACCTCCACAGCCCGTCTCCAGCAAATGGTGACCACTATGAACATGCCAAGAAAGAGGATCCCCTGGGGGCATTACCATGAGCCAAGACGAACATAAAAATCTCCCGGTGAAAGATGGACATTTTCCACTTGGCACTGCCACACAAGATGAAAGCAAAAGATAGCAAATCTTTCAAGACTTTTTTTTCTTTCTTTTTTTTTTTACTGAAATGAGAGTGATTTTTTTCTTGCTCATTACCACTCTCTCATTAGGAGATCTTCTCTGTAAGATGAGATCAAGCCTGCTCACCTCTCTGTGTGCCGGTAGTTAACTGAGCTGCAGTATGTAAGTGTGCTACAGAGCCCCTTATCATACAGAACATTTTACACCATCAGCCAGACTCACCTCGGAGTGGTACTAATGTCTGATTACCGGGTTCAGCGGATATCATGGCTAAAGAACATGTCTAAAGAACATGTCTAAAGCTAAGTAGCTACTGCTTTTGATTATATTGTTAATTAAAGTCCTTAAAAATGGAATATACAGACTTTGTAACCACAGTACAGAAACGTAAAAGCTTGCAAATCCTACCTTACTTGTTGGGTAACGTGGTAATAAGGACTGATGAACAGTTCCTTAGTCACCGGGCCTCATGCAAGAACCACTCGCATGAACAGATTCTATCTTAAGTGGTTTGTATGAGGGATTTAGGAGAACTTGCCACCCATTTTCTCACATTTTGAATTTTCTTTCAGGTACGAGCACAATTTAGAGTGGCGCTGACCTGTCGTATGTCAGTCATTATGTTGAGTTAGTGTGCTGTTATCCAGACCTCAGTATTTCACTAATGATTGCATATTTCAAGTTTGAAAATCCTAAATTACACTTCATAATTATGTTGATATTATTCTGTCTGACTCTGCATTTTGAATTAGACTATTAATTCTAAACTTAGCAATGTTATCCTAATGATATCATCATGAATTGAAATTGCAGATTACCTACTGTCAGGCTGTATCTTCACATGCCGGTTTATGCAAGTCGCTGTCCAGGGGAACATCCTCAGTTGCAACGATCTCTGTGAAGGAGACCCTCTCCCCCCATTGCTCCCATCAATCAGCTTGCTGTCGTTAGGTTTTTTCCCCTTTGAAACCATTTTAATATCAAACCATTTCTTCTTTATTTTAGTGGCAGTACAACTCTCAGATAAAATGACAACAGCACTCAGTTTTTTCTTTCACAGGTCCCATAATTCTACTGCTGACACTGTTAAAATGATAGGCTTTCCTCTATGGATCTTTGACTGAACTGCCCAAATGCATAATGTTCTTCTTTTTACCATGCCATGTTCATGAATGAACACCTCCTGACATATGGGGCAGGAAGCATAGCCTTATATGGTATTACTGGGGCATGAGTTATGCTAATTTACAGGTCTTATGCACATGTATTCAAATACACAAAGACAGATCATTAATACAGTTATCTGAAGTTTTGAGTGCTCCTATCCTAACTTAAGATATGAAGTGTATTATACAAAGCATCATAACTTCCTAAAATATTTAGGAAAACCATAAAGCTGTGCTAATTTTGTGTAGCAAACTTACCAAAGGTAGCTGATGGTAGTGTTACGTAAAAGTAGCTAACTGTACTTTTAGCTAACAGTAGTAGTGTTTGCCAACATTATCCTTATTTTTAGCTAATGGAAGTGTTAACTTACTTGTTTAATCTTGCTGCTCACACAATGGATGCCAGATGTAGCAGCGAATAACTTACTCTCTTTCTTTTATGTCCCAATTATTGTTGAACAAAAAAAGACCATCTATCTTTGGATTTCTCTACAGATGTTATCAAAACCTTTAAGTCATCTGTCTCAAAGTTAAGTGTCCCATCATTTGTATTTTTGTTTTTTGCTCCGCTTTGTGTATGTCTCAATGCTTGTTTCAGTATATTTCAATTATTAAAATAAACTTTTAATCACTGAAATATATTACTTTGCAAAATGAGAAATAGTAGTGCTGGTTGCTAGGTAAGAGACATAAAAATTGAGTATTAAGGTTATCCTGACCTGAGATAAGATTGAATGAAGTAAGGTAAGATAGGATTCAAATTAGTTAGGATTTGCTTCTGTAATACCACATTGAAAATATCCTAGATTCTTCCTATCTTAAGATAAGAAAAGTCTGTAATACATCCCAGAAGAATAAATACAAAACTCGTATTGCCCTTAACTTAACCCAGTGAATAAGGCCTTACAAATGTGAACAATTGCATAGTCAATGACTACACTGCGAATGAAAGCTTTTTGACTCTCTTGTGGAGTAATGAGCTGTAGTGCAAATTAAGAGCAGCCATCTTCTCATCAGCATGTCCAATTTACTTGGGGATCGTCCCTAGAAAATAGGCAGCTGTGTAGAATGACTGCTGCGTTGTAGTCGTGTGAAGGCATGTGGATAAAAAGGGCTCTGAAGGATTAGAAGAACCCTCACTCCCAGGCCATGCACGCATTATTCATCCCTCCTCCTCCTCCTCAACCCTCTCACCTTCATCACTCCCACCCGCCCACCACCTCTCCTGCTCCCCGATGACTCCCCCACTTCCCTGACAGTTGCATAAGCCCCAAGAACCTCTCTCCGGACCTCGGTGGCGGGAGTTGGGAGTTGGGACGGTGTTAATTAAAAGAAAAGGTTAACACACACGGGGCTGGCAGAAGGCACGTTCAGGATGCTCCCTTGGTAGAGCAGCTGCTTGCTGTTTCCTCCCTCGGAGGCCCCCAGGAAGGGCCCGGCGACCAGGGGATGGAAGCCAGGTGATTGGGGACACCGGGATGAAGGAGTGACTGGGCCATAAAGGATGGAGCTGATTTGACCCTCGCGCTAAGGAGCAGCCAGGGGGGTGTAGCGAGTGGTTCCACTCACCTGTCCAGAGCCTCCCTGCCCAGGCCTTGGTTTGGAGCTGATTAGTGTGTCCCAGAGAAGGTCTCACCTCCCTAAACACCGCCCACACACACATACCTTCGTTAGACAGTGGGACGCATGCCAGGCCCATTTAGAGGAGTGTGTCAGGGAGGTAAGGAGAAACAGACAAAAGTGTGGGATGAAAAGAGACAAGGAAAGGTGCTGAAATGGCCTTTCGGAGAGAAAAAGTCATGCTGGACATCAGAGAGGGGGTCGTAGGGTGTTGTGGTGGGACTGAACTTGCACAGACGCTGCATCTCGGAGAATTCGCCCATCAAGATCCGGCACAGCTGTTGTCGCTGACTGCACCATGTGTGATGTACTGTCTGTGGGAGATCATTAAATAATGATAAATTATCACTTCATATTGCTCAAATATGTAGCATTATTTTTGAAAAAAGAATATCCATTTGGGAAAATAGTTGGCCTAGTTTAGCAGAGCTAACATTGGAATAGGTGTTTTGCATCATTTGGGAATAAATGATAAATGGATCACACTTAGCAGCAATATTTTAAAGATTAATTCATTAAAGTAAATTAAGAACACTAAATCAGTTTAATAAAGAAGAAACCATGATTTAATCTTTGTATTCTGGTTCTTTGTTTCTAAACCTCTCAGTGCTCAAACCTCTAAATGCTTCCCAATAATTTCTATCTCAGGTCAATACATTGTGACGATCAAACATCGTGCACTGATTGCCACTTAAATTAATTCCAATAAATACTCATGAGCTTTTAAGACAAACAAGAGGGAGTGAAACAGTTTTTCCTTCCTTTCCCCCCCAAACAAGCAGAGATAATTAAACATCTATCCTCAGAGAAGAAGTGTTCCCACTGGAAGGTTGTTTGGTTTAAGGATTTGCTCAGTGGTTTGACTCGCCAGGGACTCTCCATTTGAGTCTCAAGGTTTTATATCTCTAACAAGGCTTTAATTGCCAAGGTAACAGACCACCTGATTAAGCCTGACAATAAGTCTGTTTTATCTGTGGGGTAGAAGTGAGCAGAATAGACTGCAGCGATGAGGAGGAATATTCAAATTCAGCTATCTGAGTATTCACGCTCAATAATCCTGTTATTTTTTAATGGCTAAAAAACAGAGATTGTATGGTCATGCACCTCAGCAGTGTGAACTTGCCTCAAAAATTCTATTTACTGCATGTCAACTTTGGAAATGCACAGCACTTGCAGGAAAGATCCCAATTCTACTGAGAGTGTGGAGGAGGCGGCACTCAAAGCCTCAGGTCCCATGCCATGTGCCCTCCTTATTGTAACGAGTGCATTTCTCTCCTCAAACTCTGACTGGTGAGCGCGTCGAGGAGGAGGGGTATTCTTCAGAGGAGACGGGGAGCGTCTGGTGGTGAAAAACTCTGTGTTAAAGTCCCATCTCTCCTGTCAGAGGGCTGACACGGGGCATCCAGGGACGCAGGGCCTTTGGTGCTCTGAGTCTGGACACTGGCCTAGTTTCCCCCCTTCTACTCCCCTCCACTACAACCCCCCCCTCCTACAACATCCCACCTACAAAACACTCCTCAGCCACCCCATCTCATCTGTTCTTTACTGTCATCCTGACCTGAATGAACTGCCCCCCCCTCCTCCAACGCCGCCTCTACATCCCTTCACTTCAGCCTGTCTCGCTTTCTTTCTTACTTTTTCGTGCCAATTCTGTTTTTATTGAAAATATTAAAAGTCATTTTGAAAAAAGAAATAATATACTAAAAATAAAATGAAATAATGTATTTCCTACTGTTAACAAAAACAAGAAAGCTGTCTATAACTGTGTCCCAAATCCATGCTACACACTAATTATAAGTAGCTTTTGAGTATACTGTGTTGAAAAAAAAAATAAAGTGTACTCAAAATGGTCACAATGCATACTAGAAAACCCTTGATTTTTTCGAGTGGGCTGTTGATAGACGCCGTTCTCCAACAATGCAGTGCACCAAGGAAATGGATTGTGAATGGTGGTGGAACAACTGCAGGTGCCATTCAGAATATAATTATTATATTTTTGTAAATCATTTTGACTGTGGCATTTGAAATTCAATTGTATGTTTATCTCTTGTATGCTAACTGCAAAACAATATGCTAGATTAGATAAATATGTACTGTACTAATCTGTACTGTACTGTTTAGTGTTGGTATGGATTTAGGATACAGCTTGTCAAAGCAACACTTGAATCAAGTTTTGTTTTCTGGTACCTTCTTATTACAACATAAGTTAACATTAAAGGATTTAGTGGCATTTAGTGGTGAGCTTGCAGATTGCAAACACCTCTCCTCACCCTCCCCTTCCAAGTGTGCAGGAGAATCTACAGTGGCACTGAATCTCAGGACACCGATGAAAATATACTTATGAAAGAAAATGATTGGATGGCCCACCTGCTTGTCTACCTGTGCACACTCTGCCCATGCACTCATTGCACATGACAAGAGTCCTTCACAAGGCTGACAGATATATAAATAAAGATATAACTATAGCAAGCTTGTCGCACAAGAATGGCAGAGAATGTGCGTCAAAATGCAGGATTTTTTCAGTTGGATATTTTCAAAATCTAGCTTACTCCTTCTGGTTTCTCCATGTCCAGTGTTACCCACTCTAGCTGGAAGATCAATAAGATTTCTGTCGGATGACATATTTTTGCTACCTTCAGGGGCATTAATTAAGTCAGTTTGTTATAGCCTTAAATTTTGGCTTTACTTTTCATCGTGGACTCCTCATCCTAATCTTAAAGTCCAACTAAAACCACACTTCCTGTCGGTAGTCGACATAATATTACTGTTAATTTTTATGTGTTAACAATAGTATTTTTATTTGTAAAAGGAAAAAAAAAAGGTTTTCATAAATATCAGCAGTGGGGGGGTGGGGGTGTCTGTTTGATTGACAGCAGCTGGCAGGCTGAGCCCCTGCAGGGGAACACAGAGTCATAGTAAACCTGCCCTCTAGTTTATAAACCATGGGTAGACAGTGTGTTGTACAGTATCTAAAAAGTATCAAAGTGATATTTGCAAGAATAAGTTCACATGCTGTTGTGTATTGTAAAGAACAAAATATATAAAAATAAAGTTCACCTGTTTGTATTCTATTTTTTTCACTTACATGTTATTTATGAAACAGATTTGTGTGCTATAGACAACATCGCATAAAACACCAATGTCTCTTTCCAGAAACTGTGATTCAGCTACTTAAAATAATCCACAGACCCTGAGAGCAATTTCATGCAAGAACTACTTTCTTTCTATGGGGGAATCTACTGGAACTACTGTTTTTCTACTAGAAGAAAAGTAATTCTTACACAAAACTGCTGGCAACAAGGTCTGTGGATTATATCGAGTAATCAAGTTACATCGCAGTTGTTGAAATTTTCAAATGTATTTTTTCGCAGACACCTCTATGGCAGATATCCCCAAAAATATGAAAATCCCACCAAAGCTATCTAGATGGATACATAGCATTACAGGCCAGAGGGAAAATATGTCATTTTGATTTTTGGGTGAACTTTCCCTTTAAGGTTGCCAGCTAAAATGTGACATTTTTGCTTTATATTTTTGTAGATGTGATTTACCTCTTAAAGCAGGTCATTTAGTGTCTTAAAGATGTTGTGAATGGATGTTTACTAATCAGTGCCGTATGTCTGCAGTTACAGTACGTCCCAAGAGGGACCAGAGACAATTTTCCACTATTGTGAGTAATAAAGTCTCATTATGCTGTAACATCGCTCTTGGCACTGTTGGTATTCATTGTCAGATACAGTGAGAAAAGCTTGATAATATCCTGCACTATTGACTATTTTGTCAAATTGTTGATGTACTCAAATTTTTCTGTCCCAGATCATAGGATCCTCTTTTCAAAGCTTTGCCAGTGTGACATTATAAAACTGCTACTGTATACAAATGACTCATCTTACCAACCCAAAAACAACATTCAAAGCACCTCTGTCATGTGAACATGTTGTACGTGTCACTTCGTGAAATTCAGCCTGACATGAAGCGTCAACTCTTGCACTTCACTTCATGCGGTGCGTATGTGGCTATGGAAATGTTCCATGTCAGGATGGCGCTCTGTCTCTCTCTGGCAGGTGTAAATGGTGCAAGTTTCTGTCTTGTTCAACACCCATGCTATTTTGATGTGTTGGCAATCCCTTTGCCAGACCAATAACTCCCTCACACCAACACTACTCTTTCATGCTGCCTGCTTTATTCTCATTCTTGGGGGAATCCTCATGAGATACATAGTGTGCCTCTTAATTTCCCCCGGGATGCATGCAGGAAACATACACTAGTGATTTTCCAGGGATGAAACACAGGGAAAACATTAGAGCAGAATATATCATGACATCTACTGCTGCTGGGTCAGATAACCAGTTAAGCGGGTGCCATAACTTGTCACGAGCCCGTGTTTTGCATTTTTCCTCTTTGTTTGTCTTCATTTTAGTTTGCTCTTTTGTTTTCCAGGCTGAGGGTGGAATTATTCTGAACAGCGCAGCACAGAGTAACGTGCAGCCAGTCAGCGCGGCATAGTAAGGGAGAATCCCAGGAGACGACGTGGCCCGGTGGGTTTGGTTTGTACACCCGTCACACACTTCTGAGGGGTGACGTGCATCACTGCTCCACTGAGGGAGAGCCTCTGCCATGTTTACTGTCATGTTCCAAGGTATGCTACGTGGCTTCAAACACATCAAACACATCTACAGGAATACTGATATTGGGAATGCCATGGGGAGCCCCACGATCGGTGCAGACACACTCCTGAAAACACACATGCCCACGACTGCGCCACGAGCACTTGCAAGCCACACAAAAATAAAACAGTACTTTTAAAAATCTGTTTTTATGGATCTTCAAATTGTCTGTGATCATAATGCATAGATTATATAGATACATGGCTGCAGAGTCAGGTCAAATGACTACATTTCAAAAAGACAGCAGTGAATTAGATAGTGTCTCATTCAAGCCTGCACTACTGTATCTAAATTTGCCAATATGCCATTTTTCCAGTACAGTTGTTTCCATAGTAACAATGCCAACAGTAACACCTATGATGTAAAAGGAGACAGTATAGCCAAGGGGATTCTTTGTTCAGATTGTGAGAGCTGATTGGAACCAAAAATTATTAAATCCTCAGCAGGGTTTTAGCAGTTCATTAAAGGAGAAATGTGTAATATATTTGCTGTACTAAATCACTGAATCACCATCCGAGGAAACATGTTAAGTTTAAATACCGGCTTCTCCAACAACAACGCTACAGGCGGCATTTGAAACTTCTGTTCTGGGATGTAGCGTCTGTTTTTGTTTGTGCACTTCTTATTCAGAGTTAAAAGTAATACTGTAATTGTAAGTAATTAGAGTAAAAGTAATTTTCACAGAACAGGGGTGTGGGGGCATGAGGGGGGTACAAACTACTTCAACCATATTAAATAGTGATTCAACATATAATATACCATCTTTGGCTCTAACTTGCTATTTGGACTGATTTGCTGAAGGTAATTATGACAAACCCCCTTTTTATACTATTATGATGGGCTTGAGTGCACGCTAGTGATTTGACATACTTTATTTTTATATTTATTTTAATAGTTAGTTTATAGTTTTTATAGCTTATGTAGAATTAGAATATAATGTAGTGATTATTCTACCAAAAAATGTAATATGGCATTGCCTTTTTGAGGCCGTATAAAGCAAATGGCACTATTTTAAATTTAATATAAGTTCTTGTTTGAACACATGCATGTGTGTTCAAAGGTGTTTGAATTACTTGCAAAGGTCCGTTCTCCATCCATCATAATGTTTAAGGTCTCCCCCACCCCACTGGGCCCCAGTTCAACTGCACTGCCTGCAATGTCTGTGTGTACGCCCCTGCTTGGACTACAGAACTTATTTTGAAATGCTCAGGTCTTACATATTTCTCCTTCAAACATAAAAACAACAGGTAGTTTCTTGTCAAAAAAACATGTAATATATGATGCCATACATTCCGGCACAATGTTAACATAATGTCAATAACCTGTTGTCTTTCCTGCACAATCACCAGGCTTTCAGCCATCACACAGTTGCACTTGATTTATGAAGAATGGTCAAGACTGATTTGACTAGCAAAGTGCCCCCCTCCCGGCCTGCTGTTTGTAGTGTTGACGAGGACTGAGTTGTTTGCTGTGCCTCTAGGCGTGAGGATGAGGGGGAGCAGCCTGGAGTTCCTGCCTGGCTCAGGGGGAGGTTGGACTGGATTAGACGGCTGACAGCTGGGCCACATCTCTGGAGGCGCAGGGCGGAGAGGCCCCCTGTCTGCCTGCCTCTGCACCAAGTGTCAATTTGAGCATGAAGGAAGGATGGAGTGAGCCAAAGAGTAAGTAAGTGAGCGGAGTGGGGCCACTGGTAGTCCTGTGTGGATTGACATCAGCGGTGCATGGGCCGTGCACACCGTTAGGCATCAGGAAACACACTGTTTATTTAGCGGGTTTTGACTTGGGGGCACAAACGTGTGCACACTTGGACAGACACACCGACATGAGACAAAACACTCTTACAAGGTTGTAGCTTTTGACCTCTCAAGTTTGGGTAGTGATGTTCATAGTCAGCGCTGCACGGTATCAGGGAAGCATATAAAACAGGCTCAGTGATTTGACTTCAAAATGCAAGCGTTGCTATTAATTGCATTTGTTTCATAATCAAAGCCAATCTTTTCTTCACAGAATCAAAGCTTTTCAATAATGCAGAAATGGCAGTGAAACTAGCTCGCCTCAGGTGGTATCCTGTACAATTATGTGCAATCAAGATTACAAACTCCTTCAAAATCAAACACACTTGTATTTTACTTCTATTTTCAGTGATGGGATGTGTAATTAAATCTGACTTCTCTAAGTGGTTGCATTATTTGATAGGCTGACTTTCAACATTTGCTCCAACTTCCAGAGGAGATTCCTTGATAAATTTGTATTTGATTGTAGCATGCACAACAACAACTGGCATAATTTACTTCAGCAGCGCAGTGTTAATATGAAGAATGTTGCCATATGAGACTTTTCTATAATAGGTTTTCTCTAATCCTGAGAGACTGCTTTGTGTATTTCCTGCATTGAGACTTGGCTATCACTGGGACGTGGGATGTGGGCCGGAGTCGACTTTATTAGCTGGTGATGTTCTAATGTGATTTATTTTTATAAATGAGAGTGGGGTGGGAATGCAAGTGGGGGTGGAGGCCAGTATGCAAATATGGACCCTCATTAAACACCACCACCACACAACATTATCTGCCGCTCCTCAGATTGCTTGTGTGCATTAACGAGGTGCAACCATGTCTGCTAACTAATGACAATGTAATGATCAGAGCATTCATGATAAAGTCATCAGAAGGCATGACATTTACACATTCGATGTATTAGGAGGATCTCTGCCACCCATACACTCAGGTGAACCGCGGGTTCCTCCTCATGAATTTGTCAAGAAACAAACTCAGAAGTGATTAAAGATACGAATTTAGAGTTTGTAATGTTGACCTTCAGTGACAACGAACAACTTATCATATCTTCACTTCTCAGAGAAAAACTTTGTATCTTCAGTTTTAGCGAGTCTTATGTTAGTTAAGCTCCCCTAAGGGTAATAAATAATTATCTGACCCTTGTGAAAGTCTATGAAAACGGACAAAAACACCCAAAATACACATTAAGCCTAATTACAAATAGAAAGTATACTTTTTATAGCTCTATTGTGATATCATGCAAGTTCTACTTATACTACATAAACATCTAAAAACATGTAATCTTTTTGTGGTGAGATTCTCAATTTTATATCAGCTCAGGACCCCTTACAAAATAGAAAATATACTGGGGACTCGCTCATGTATTTCCCCTGGAACATAGATTATTTTTTCACACTTGCACTTTGTGTAAAAGAACAACACAAGTGACTGTGTTAACACAGAATACCTATAATATAAATACACACACTTTAAGAGAGCTTCACTTTCTGATTATTCTGACTACTTTGGTTAAACACTGAAGGTTATTGTCCAAACTCAGGGCAATGAAACATTAAACTTTCACTGCTTTTTTAATAATTATAAGTAGCAATGAATACAAACATAGAAATAGAGCAAAATATATGAATATACTAAACTTGTTTAAACTTGTTTCATCTGATTTCACAGAGAATCTGAGCCAGTAGCAGGCATTAAGAATAACTATACAGAAATAGCCAATCTTCAATCTTCTCTAATCTCATTAACTTGGAGGTATATATATGTAGGTCATATAGAGGCATCAGTAATAAATTCTTTAAACTGTTTCACAACCAACCATCTGCATTGTGGTCTGTTACAAAACAAACAAACAAAAAATATGTCATATAGGCACATATTGGACAACATAAAAGTGTCTGCTAAATTAAATTGTAAATTGTAAATTGATGGGGCAATATCAGGCCGATCAAACCACTTGACTGATATATCAGATACAATAAAAATGAATGAATCTGAAAACTGTTCAAGGACCCCCTGGCAGGGTGCCACTGACCTCTGAGGGGTCCCTGAACCCCCGTTTGACCTGCAGTGGACATTTAGTATGTTTAGAATGATTTATGACTGCATACTATAAATAGTTACCATCATACATTTGTATTTTTGTGGCATACACATATATGTTTTCTAAAAGAATTAAAAAGATTAAAAGGATTAAAGAGATGAAAGACATGGACATCTATGGATGCTGTCTTACAAAGAATCTAAGACTGAAAATGAATTGTTTATTTGACTAACAGTGCCTAGGTTGCTTAGCTCTGTTTCAAGATTTTTGCAAAACTGACCGTGCAAGTCTGCGCCGCAGTTTTATTTTTGGTCCTTCAAACTTTCTTATGAAGTTGGGATGCAGTTCTCTGGGGATTTTCATGAGCCTATTTCTGTGTAAAGATGTTTATCTTTATGGCTTTTGCGAGAATGAGGAGATTAACCCCATAACAAGCAGACATCTTATAGTTGATCTGAGCATCATTAGTCCACATTAATAACCCATGGAAGTGCAAATAGCTTTTTTTTTAATCATCTTAATTACATGACATCTGAGGTCTCTATCTAACGATGACTCTCTTTAGAGATGAGACCGGCTCTGTGACTTCGAGGTACGTTGTGTTTTTGTGTGCACATCTGACAAAAAAAAAAAAATCGTGGTGCTAAAGAATGTGCACGCATGCGTGTACACACACACACACACACACACACCAGCCATCTAAACTAAAAAGGATGCCATTGCCCATTAGAGAGATGGATTGACAGGAGTGCAGAATAAATCTTTGTGGCAGTGAGTCAGAAATATAAATAGAGCACCTAAGATAGATTTGTCTCTGGTGTTGATGAAGTTACCTTTGGGGGTAGAGCTCTATCTTTTTAGTAATGAGGACAACCACAAACAGTTTGGTCTCCTAATGAGAAATGATAGTTTTGGAGGTGCCAGACAAAAATGCCATAGAATAACACCCCGCTTTAAGCATTTTCTGCTGTGATTCTCAACAAAAATGCCAGAAGTGGGATTCATTTATGAAAGAATCAGCCCCACCTGGTGGCTTTGATGTACACCGTACTCTCCTACACATGGGTGTGAAAAATGCTCTGCATTAGTATCAGTAACCCTCAGCACTTCTGGATTGCTGCAATATCTTCAACAAGAGATTTATTTTCAGCTGTCTTGGTTGGTTTGAACATGTTACATCTGCTCAGGAGTGGCTTCAGAGGACATTTTTTTTCAGCCCCAAGTCCATAAGCTTAAGCACTGATAGAATGAATTATTTGTATCTGTATCTGTTCAGCCAACAGAATCACCTGTCTCTGTATCTGTATTCAACTGTTAAGAACTGTTAACAGTTGTAAGATACAAAAAAATGTTCACAGTTTACAGTACAAGAACATTATCCACATATACAAGGGAGTTCTGGAGAGGCAACAGGGACCTCTGTGACACTGAGTTTACAGTGGTCCCCCCCCCCCCCCATGGCCACCCTCCAAGAGTCTACATCAATAATAAAATTACCACTTTCTTGCAATAATATGGCACTGACACCATGTTACTGGAAGAAATAACTAAAACTGTAAGACAATGAAACAAATACAGTGACTGAAACAAACACCAGTGATGGTATATTGTTCTTTTCATGGTGTGTGTGTGTTATTATTTTATATACTGAGCAAAAATTTTGAAAGCTTGACCACCATCACTTTCTTCTGTTTCTTCTGTCCCAGGTGAAAGGTGGCCCCTCTAACAAAACAACTGACCCCAGTAAAATTGGTCTAGAATCGCCACTGCATAAATATTAATATTATAATATATTGTAATGGTATTACAATATTAAAATCAAGTACTTGTGGAAAAATGTACTTGGATAAAGGTAAAAAGTGGTACCCTAAACATTACTGTATTATATTTTGAAGAGGAAAAAAAAGCCCAAAACATTCATGAATAATAAATGAAAATAAATAATGAAAAGTTACCTGTTTGCATCACATTATTTGTGCTTTCCCAAATAATGTATTTGTATTCAGGCACATCCTTAGTATGAATACACAAACTCTATATACATGAATCTACCTTTATATTAAACATCTTCTGCTGTTAATATCAGCAGACACACTTGCACGTGTCATTTTTTAAAGTGTCTGTAATCAAAATTTCCTTTCCATAACAAAAAACCCACACCATTAACAGCAGAATTATTTTAATTAGATCAATAAACGATGTTAAAATCAGGTAGGCAGGGGAGGGAATGAATGCTCTATTACCCATTTTATCATCAAAGTGAGTGCTGTGCTAATTATGCTAGCAGCACCCAGTCAGAGCAGCCCACCAGAGACTGATAACAGAGGACTGCCCAGGGTTACAGTGATTGCACACTGCAAACTCCCCCCACGCCATCTCATTGGACAGGTTGGGTTGCTGATATTCATGCAAAAACAGGATGCATAATGATATAGAACAGCACTAAGAAGGTGGGGCATGTTTTTTTTTTTCTTTTTTAACCTGAGTTTGGGAGCTGGCATCCCATTAGAGCTGTATTGCTAATCAATGTGAGGCATTATAGGTCGTATAAATCACACTCTGACACCTGCTGTATGGGTCGTTAACAGAGAACTCACCAGGGAAGAATAGACAGAGCAAACATGCAGACACACAGAACAGAAATGTCTTGGAGCTCAGGCTGAGGCACTGATACCAAAAGCACTATTATGGCAATGGAGGACCTGATCGATGGAAAGATTTGGTACAACTTAAGTGAGGTCGTGCACTGAACGAGTATAGGCATTTCTCGATTAGTAAAGCAAATGTTGGTTTGCTACGAAAGATACACTTTCTGTCTCGCTGCTTTCTAATAATGCTATGTAATCTAGGCTCAAATGATTATTTGCAATTTGCGGTTACCAAACAACCACGGACCACCGGAGGTGTTTCTCAAATATTAGGAGGCAAAGAAAAAAGAGGTTCCTGTGAAAATTTTTAATTGAGGATGTAGTTATTCTGCCCGAAAAGGCACGCAGGAAAGTGCACACGCAGGCATTTGTAACCTGAGTGTGGTACAGAGGGGGACCATCTAAAGACTCGCAGGCCCTTTGATGTCTTCTGAATACGGGCATAATGCATGTGTAATTAATAAGCCATTTGCATATGATGAACTAGGGCACTTAGTCAATGTTCTCGGGATACAAATACCTGAGGAAAACAATAACAACAGAGAACATTAAAAAAGGGAGTCTACGCAAAAAAAGACAAATCTATGGCCCGCTTCGGATTAGAAATACATTAGCAGCTAATTATGTCCTAATTGCCAATATTTTAGCAGGTGTTTGTACTTAACCAGTGGTAATGCCCTCCTGGAACAAGCTCATCAGGGCTATTCTCAGGTGGATCTCTGCAGTCCTGGATGATTAGGATGCGACAAGATGGACTCATGGTCAAAAAAAACGTGGATAATAATGAGGCTGCTGAATAGGACAACAACAAAATACACCAGCATCAATAATAATGGTAATAATCTGAACAATAATGTTACTAATAATAAAGATAATCTAAGAAGAACAAGAAACAAAGAGGAAAAAGAGGAAAAAACAGTAATTCAGCACACAAATGTAACCGTGACAATTATAAACTGTTTCTGGTGCTGGGATATTAGTGCTGAGAGCACACACAGTTCAAAGAGGAGTATTAATTTTTCGGCCAAATATTTTCAAAGCAATCAAAGACTCTGGGAGGTGGAATTCTCTTACCTAATCAAACAGCAAATGTAACCCAGCGCTTGATTAAATATTGAGCTTAGAAGTTTCAGGTATCTTTTTTCATTGGCCTGCTGGCATTTTGGCAGCAAGGGAGCATCAAACTCCCATAAGTCCCTGGAGTTGGTCCACTCTGGAGAAGTGCTGAGCCAGCAGATCAAACTGTAGAAATGCCACGGAGTGAAAGGAAATGAACCACAGGCATACATCTTCACATCTGACATTTTAGCTTCTGATGAGGTCCAGATGAGAAAAAAGTTACCGCGGAAAGTAAACTTTGATCATGCCTGTTGAATCATACAATTATAATGTGTGTTACAAGATAAGTTAAATAAGATGTTAAAAGACAGAATAATTTGTTGTGATAGATCAGACCAATGTTATATAGTTCTATATTTCCTTTATCTTACATTATCTAACCCACAGAAATGAGTACTTTTATCAAGGTAACGTTTAATTGGTCGCTTGTCCCTGGCGTTAAATAACATGTTTACCCAGTTGCTCTAACTACCACAAAAACACAGGAAACACCAGATGATACATCACAGAGTGAGGAAGGAAGTCGGTGAACTTGATCAAATGTAATGTGAATAAAATGTTTCCATGAACATGATTTCTGCGTGAGTCAGAAGAACTCCCATGATCCCATGCTACTTCATGACATCTTCACAGTCATCTTTTGCTGTTGTTTTGATGTGTGAGAGGCCCTTAGCAGCAGAAATTACATATTGTGCATTTAGAATTATACTACTACTAAAACTAATAATAACAATTATTATTATCATTATTATTATATTGATACAATTTGTGGTAGGCATTTTCCAGAAATAGTCATTCATTGTATTTGCATTCTATAATTATGTCTCATTACAGTAGTTCGTTGTTGGTGGCAGGGTCCGCCATTCCCAGGCTGGATTGGATACAACATGTAATGCAGTGTTACTGTTAAGTTACTGCTACTGCAATCAGAACATTTCATACTGCTGATTCACATTAAAAGCATTCAGGTGACAAAGTACAGAGTGGCTTTTATTGTAAAGCAGAAGTGGGAAATGCAACGGGATTGTTACTGATGTTTGGACCAACAATGACTGACAAGAAAATGTTGCTACTCTACTTAGACTTCAACACCAGTGACTCAAGACTTCACTTGGACTTGCACACTTACTACCTCCCCCAAATGCCCAAAGATTAATAAATGTTTTATTTAAAAAGGTGTGCCACAAATCAATGTATCTATTTAGTTTATTTCCTGAAACATTAGTACTATTTATTCTCAGCAAGTCAGCACTTTCCCCACAATGCCCAGATCCATAGTGGTTTGAGCTAGTCTGACAGCATCCAATCAAGTTGCAGGAGAACCATGAAGAACTAACATTACCTTACTGAAGTCCAGTTGGATTTGAATTGTATTTGAATTATATCAGATAGATTCAACAAAAATCAAATTGCAGTATGCAAAACAGCAAAAATTACAGAAACCACAACTTTGATGTTGCACAAATAACGGTAAGTCAAGGCTAATATTAGCATAGCTAATGCTTGGCTGACGTTAGCTTAGCTTAGTAATTTTGTGAATCATGAGGCTGGAAACTCACTGTGACATTATGACTTGTTTAGGACTCAAAACTCAAAGACTAGGACTTGGAACTTTCTTGGCTTGACTTGAAACTTACTTTTGACTTGCAAAACAATGACTTGGTCCCAGCTCTTACTCTTCTGTCATATTTTTGAAAGCGTAAAGTATAAAAGTAAGTTACCACCAGTAACCACAGTTAAAATGAACTAGGACTGAAACCTTAAGGATTAGACCACGGCTTCTAGTACCTGTGCTTTCCTACTATGACAAGTCAAAATGGCCTCTGCTGTGTTTACATGTTTGATTGTACAGACTCACACTGTAAATCTCTACCTCAGCTCGAGGTTCATAAAAATGCAGATTTACGCTGAGGCCTTCTGAGAGTTATAATTCCACATATCCTTGTGTGTTATTGAATCTACCCCAAACAATCCTACAGGTCCTTTGATATTTTGCCTCTTAGTTTCACAAGTCTTAAATACCATTTTCCCAGTTCTCGACTCAATACCCAGCGTTGCATCAAATATCTGTTCAACTTTTTCCTCCATCTTTTTTTGTTCTACTCCCCACACTTACCATTGTATTGTTCGACCTTGAGTGAGATGCTGTCAGGCGCTTTTTAGAACATAAGCGTTGCAGTTTCCCATAATCCACTGGGAGTGTTGAGGTGAGAGCTGTGGCCCAGTAGCACTCTGAGTGGCTGGCAGCGGATCAAAAGCAAACGAGGTTCCTGAGCTCATTCCAATTATAACAGCACACACTATCAACTACAAATACAAACAGCACGTAAGTGATAGCGCTGGTGGCCTGGAGGACTGCTGCCAGAGAGCAGGCAGCATGCTAATCAGGATACCTCTTGCCATGGGCTATTTAGGGAATAGCCTCTTATCCCACCAATTCCCCATGCCTTAGCCAGGGAAACGAAAGAGAAAAAGGGGAGTGAATTCCCTGAGTGCACAATCCAAGGACAAAATATTAGAAAATGGATCTTTATCTTTGCTCTCGGCCAATATCCATATTAATTACAAAAAAAACATTGCATATGTACTGAATAAAATATAAAGAGATTTGTCAAACACATACAGCTACAAATTATGACCACCTTCTATAATTGCCTTTCTTATGATGTTAATTTAATCATCAAACAAAAGTAAAATAACGTTTGAAAAAGAAAAAGTATTACAATTATTCTCTTCATTTTTCAGGCAAATCTCACATAAGCTTTTGTTTGACCTCTCTATGCTGGCATCGCACTCTCTACCCTATGGTTTAACCTTTGCAAAAGCAGAATGTGGGAAAACAAGCTCCTCCGTCATTTGCACATCACTTCACACTGTTTATTGCAATTAGTCTGATTATTCATAACAACATCTTCCCGAGCATCCTATTGTAGTTGGCCAATCCGGGAAAGTGATTTATATCCGGTCGACTGTCATGGGGGAAGGAAGTGAGATGTTTGGAGCGGTTCTGTGGTAACATGCATGCTCCCCCACTCGCACGGACAACCCCTCAGAGTTTGGCAACTCTCCAGAGCCATGCAGGGGCGGCGGAGTACAGCGGGAGCCTGAGTGAGAAGCACACATTGTGCACCGCGGGACCCCACCAGCCCCGGCCCGAAGGCACAACTCTCAAGGACATGGAGAACTGGGGCAGAGAACTTCCAGGCTTCCCACTGGTAGGGCAGGCTGAGAAAAAAAAAAAAAAAGAGGCAAAGTTTCCAAAGTGTCTCTGTCTGTGTGAGCGTAGCTGGTGAAATTAAATGAAATACATGGATTCTCTTAATCAGTAAACACTAATCATGCAAATGTTTTTAAGCACAGAACAGCTCTCCAGTAATCCTGTGAGTGTGTGACATTTAATGTGAAATAGAGGTGAAATTAAAGTGGAAAATTCATGCTTGAATCACATTTTGTGTCAAAAAAAAAAAAAGTGAAGGGGTCATCCTGAGGTCACGAGTCATATGGGTGTTTTGTGGCCTGAAGCCAATGCAGAAGTTCCTTAAACCTGTATTCTGTCTAATGGCCAGCAGGGGGCAACTCCACTGGTTGCAAAAAGTCATAGTCTGAGACCCTGATTCTGTCTTTATTTATTACCTCCCATCCAACCCATCCGAATGAATCTACAGTTTCAATCACTAATTTGAAGTCTTTTATACAGCAGGAGTTCCTTTCGTAAATTATGGCCCCATTTAGAGTAAAATAGATGACAAAGGAGGGTATACCTTAAGGCTAAGGCTAAGGCTTACATCCGTAGCTGTAAGCTTACAAAAGATGTGCAGAAATATTAACACAAAATATGAACAAAAGCCTTCTTCTGTATCCATATTCATAGCTAACATTTAGCATGAATGAGCCTTAACTAGTCTGATTTTCATTTTTTATGATATTTTGTTTTGTGCCTGCTTTTTGCTAGCTGATATTAATATCACAGTTAACAGGAATCACAGATGCACCTCGCTAACCAAGCTGCCTCGCCAGTGTTAACTGATAAATTAGCATTTGCTATGCTAACAATACCTCGGCTGCCAGTCTGGTAACCTGTTAACCATAGACTATCCACTCCTCACTCCTGCCAGGTTCTGCTCTCTAGTTCAAATATGGTAACCTCTGGCTACAAAATGCAAAAGCCAAGACCTCAGAAATGTAGTCCACAAACCAATGGATGACATCACAATGGCTACTTCCACTTCTATGGTTGTAGTCAAGATGATATGGTTAAAAAGGGGAATACCAATCAAAAAGATCTTTCTCTAAAACTATGTCTGTGCACGTAGATGCACATTACAGTGTTTGTGTTTCTATCTCAGTGTATCCAGACTCTGATCTCCTAGTCAAATATAATTACTGACTTGTGTGACACCCCAGCAAGGGATACATTTGAATCGATGGCTCAAATAGCCACATGGTGCCATGGAGGGAAGTGTAATTCTGGGTTTTGCAGACAAATAAAAATGTAATCTCAAAATGGAAATGACAGCTTACTGTTGTACTAAATCCAAGAGTTGTGTTATGCAACATTTCAGATAAAGTGACTGCAGTGTGCTTTAGAGTGAATCTGCATGAAAATCCAAAATCGGAGTAGTTCTTCTGGATATTTCTGTGAAATATGACCAAAATGATGTATATTCTGGTTTTTGATATAAAATCGTACAAAAGAGGCAAAGTCTTTGACACTGCTGGAACAAGCATTGGAAGCAGCAGCCCTTTCCCTCATTGTCCTTCCAGTCAGGAGCTCAGGTTTACTGCGGGTCAGCCCCCTCTCTCTCTACATCAGGGGGAAGGAACCACACTGATCGGAGATGGAGTACCCCCAACCAAACCTTACCACATCGACCCATGCCACCATCCTGGGCCTCTAATGGAAGTCCTGGGCATCCAGACGCCTCCCCCGCTCCGACATGGACGTCAAGTAGCGCTCTACTCATCATTGCAAGCAGCAGGCCTCGTAGCCCTCCTTTTCTCTCCCTGGGACTGGCTTTTTGGGAACATTGCAGGCAGATGTGTCCAGATGAGCACGTTCTAATTTGCGGGCCCAGGTTAATGCTCCGCCAGAGGCCCCGGAGGATCAATAGCTTTATTTCCCTAAAACGCCGGCGTGGTGAGAACCAGCTCACGGGGTGCTTTTAATACCGCCACAGTTCCAGTGATGACTGGGTTGTATTGATTGTGCCCATGTGGAACTACGTGCGCCTTCTGGGGAAGGATCTATTTGTGTCACCCTGGGCTGGGATGGGGGCTCCACTGGAGGAGTAGAGAGCTCAGCCAATGGAGGATGCCAAAAACATCAAAACAGCCATGTTTACAGATTACCCAAAGGGAAAGCAAATTACAGCAATTATGCAGGCTGTGGGAATACTGATATCAGCATACCTGCTATTTCACCCAGAGACTACTTTTATGAGGCTAGAACACATACAAAACAGCACACTCAATTTGATTTGATGGCTAAACCCTCAACAAACGATGGGATTTAAACAAAGCACCGCACATCAGATGCATGCAAAACAATGTCTTTCTAGGGGATCACCCTGTTTGTGTGTGTCAGGTCCAAAAAATATTTTCAGTTGTTTTGAAACTAGATATAATAGCTTACACAAATATCTGTGAGGCAAGTATGTATCTGGCAGGCATAGTGATGAACATGTAATATTGAACACTGTCTCTACTATAGTTTTTTTTTTCTCAAACAATGGCAATTAATCATTCTTTGTAAACACTGCAAATTGCTTTACAGAAAACTCATTTACCCTCGCAGCATTTATCTCATATATCAGCGCGGAGACAACATACAGAGGAGCCTTATCCAAATCACGGGCCTTTGTTTGCAGCTGTCGTGACATATTCATGACTGGGGCCATAATAGTCAGATTCCTGTTATATCCCCCAGGGAGAGCACAGAGAATGGTGTCACATCCAATTACTGCGGCACACTGTAGAGGTAAATCAAAACTCGTGCCATGAACTCTGGAATCTAAGGTGCACACACACACACACGCATACATGCGCAAAAGGCATGAGCAAAGCGAGACAACAGTTATATCAACATTGATAGAATATTGGAAAACACATTCTTCTGGCAACTTGGAGGTCATGTATGGATTACACAGGGAAATGGGATTGGCTGGAGGCTGTTGGCTGCCGTCTTCTGAAAACATAAATTGACATACATAAGATCTAGGAGCAAGTGAGGCAGACAGCGATTGCTCAAGATTTTACAATTATGGATTTTGCTCACTGGCGTGCAGAAATTGAACTTGCAGATGAGGACGATGATATGCGTCTTATTGGAGGAGGAACAATCGGGTCGCCAAGTTCACCCACACCTTCTGCTCAGCAGCACCGATGTAAGATGCGTTTCCGCGCAGTGAAATTAATGCCTTTGTCCTCTTCTCCACAGTAGTCTTTTGGAGGCCTGGTGGTTTGGTGGTTGGAGGGTATCTCAGCAGTGCATAGCCCAGTTTCACCCTGGAGCGGTGCAAAGCTCCTGCCCAATAAAACAGGCTGCATCCCCAGGGCCCCTCCCTCAAGCCTCCAGTCAGCGCTTGTTTTTGCACCATTTATTTAGTGTGACACATCTCCAATTAAACTGTGGAGGCTGCTGCATTCCCCCCATAACTACCTCTTATACCTCCCCATAGACTTTCTGTCACACTGAGAGTGTGGGTATGAGAGAGTGAAAGGGAGAGTTAGTGGGGAAAGAGAGACGGAGAGAGAGATCACATCTTGCCTGCCAGCTATGATCACAATGTCATTTTCCCCTCAGTGGTTAGGAGCCTCCTCTGAAAGGTGCCCTGAATTATAATTATCAAAATATTGAACAAGATAATCATCCTCTTAAATGATGCTGCCACTTCACTATTTGCCTTACCATCGTAGAACATGCTCTCCTGTACGCTTTCTTAATAACTCATTTAGAACTACACAGCCAAAGACATCTTTTGTGCAAGACTGCACTTTGTGGTATTGAGTTACGTAAGTTAGTCATTAATAAACTACAACAGAAATTCTTATCAGAATTCTTTCACTGCTTCACGTTTAGTTATGTGCAAATCAGTTTAAATTCATGAACTCTTAAAGGGACAGTTCAATCCGAAATCAAAAATACATATCTTTTACTCTTACCTTTAGTGCTATTTATCAATTTAGATTGTTTTGGCGTGAGCTGTCAAGTTTTAGATATATTGGCCATTGAGATTTCTGCCTTCTCTCAAATATAATGTTGTGTTCAAAGTGCCAACCATGATCCAGTTACTCAAGATAATCCACAGGCCTTGTTGTGAGCACTAATATGTAGGAACTCTTCTTTCTAGCAGGAACAAAGTAGTTCCTGTGGTTTCTATTGCAGAACAAAACTAGTTCTGTAGTAGTAGTAGTAGTAGTAGTAGTAGTAGTAGTAGTAGTAGTAGTAGAAACATGTATACCAGTAGGAGTAGACAGAAAATAGTTCCAGTAATTTCTACTGCAGAAAGAAAGTAGTTTCAGTTGAGTCTACCATAGAAAGAAAGCAGTAGTAGAAAGAAAGTAGTTCCTGCAGTTTCTACTGCAGAAAGATAGTATTTTTCATAAAGAAAGCAGTTCCAGTGGTAGTAAAAAGAAAGTATGTCTGGCAGTTTCCACTGCAGAAAGAAAGTAGTTGTAGAAAGTAGAAGTTCTGGTAGATTGTACTGTAGAAAGAAAGAAATAGTAGAAAGAAAGTTTCTCCTACATGAAATGTGGATTATTTTGACTAACTGGGTTATGATTTCTAGAAAGAGAAGTTGTTTTGTTTTTCAGTTGTATTTTGTTTTTCAAGCTTTCAGCACCACAAGACGAGTGCCATTTACTCTATTAGTAATCTGTTTAGTGAGTGTTTGACCTATTTAATCATCTCAACGGTCAATATCTTTAAATCTCTCCAGCTCACACCAAAACAATCTAGATAGACAAATACTACTACAGGTAAGAGGCAAAACATGTACTTTTGATTTTGGGCTGAACTGTCCCTTTAATGACTAATTTCGAACTACACAGCAAAAGACATCTTTTGTGCAAGGCTGCACTTTGTACCATTGAGTTACGTAAGTTAGTCATTAATAAACATTGTTCTCCTCGCAGAATTCCTCCACTGCCCATCAATTTAAATTCATGAGCGTTTAAAGGAGATCTTTCGGAGGAGGTAAGAGTCTCCTTGCCACCTCTTCATCCTCCCCCAACGGCCCCAGACACAGTCACAGGAGGAGTGACTTTGTCCGACCCCAATACCGTCTGCGAGAGCGCAGCTGAGGGCAGCAGCTGCCAGGGAGGACTGGTGGGGGAGCGCCCAAAACGCCAGCTCTGCCAAGCGGAGGGGCCGGGGGGAGCCCCAGTGGCAGCTGGGAAGGGTGGGGCGGCCAGCTGTGGAGCAGCAGGATGGTGGGGTGACTAGGAGATGCCACTAAACCTGAGCAGAGATATACACAAGTGCACACACACACACATATTTTATATATAGGCAACACCCTCAAAAAGTTCCCTCCTTTCTTTAAGCACTTCTGCTGCACTCACCTACATTCACACACACACACAAACACTCATCATCGGCACAGAGGCAGCCTAGGCAGTCTGTGGCCCTCTTAACACCAACACCACTCTCCCATCACGTGCTTCGGCCACACATCTGGTGTACCATCTGTATCACTCCCCCCAATGTGACAGGTAGTCCCTCTCCCTCTCTGGAGGGAGCAGAAGGGGAAAGAGGGACACGGAAGGTAATTTTGGGTGTAAATGTGCTCTGGACCTCTCTGGATGCATCTGGACAAAGCAGACATGCTGCTGAGCGGTGCAGGGTCATTATCAGTTGGAAACTGATTACCAGATAGCAGATGAAGACAAAACAATTATATCATACTGTCACATTATGACGGCACCAATAGTGCACATCTTGTTTATGTTGTCGTCAGAATAAATGATGTCGGACTTTTGTATTTATTAACAGTGTATCAATTAGGGATGGCCGGATCAATCCTGCGGGATCGATACCTTACAAGCTACTCATTTGGTATTGATTTCTTTAAAAAAATATTTCTAATAAGATTATACAGTAGAAATACAAAACGTGTGTGGCGGCATCACTTCCAAACATTTCCAGTCCTTTTGTATAATGTTTGCTAATAATGTGGGTGGACTTGTATTTAGCTGGCCTTTGTCACATGACTGTGAAACCAGACGTGAGAAATTAGCTCACAGGTGTAGATAAAAAAAATACAGCAAGAAGCATTTTCTGTGATAAGAAAGTACCACACATCAGCAACCTGAGTAACCTCTTCATTTAGTTACGTCATTTATCTTATGACTATATATCTCATGTGATTTGCTTCAGTGTGATGATCTATTTATTTATTTTTTTCTAAAAATTACTATTATTTTGAAAAACCACATATCAATTTAAGACATGATTAGTATTGGTATTGGTATACAAAAATGAATAGCTTTATTGTCATTCTACATACAGAATGAGATTCTGTGTGCCCTACTAAAGCTACATAAAGGGAATTAATATAAATATAAAATATAAATATGTAATATATTTTTTAAATTATAACAAAAAAATATCAATATCGTATCATTAAAAAAATCTGGTATCACCCATAATATCAATGAAATGGTTAAATGCTATAAATCAAGGATGCATCTGAATCAAAATATTTTATTTGGGAAAGTACAAATGATGCAATGGAAACTGATATTTCTTCTGTCAGAAGTTGCATATTATTGTTTCAAAGAGTTAGCGCCACGATTAGCTCAACATAGTTGCATCTATCTTAATCACTGATTTAACGCACCAACATTATACCTGTCAACTGAAATTTAAAACTTTTTATACATTTAGACTGTAGAGTTTCTATTTACCATGCAAAACAGAATCTTTTGATTTGTAAAACCTTTTTCCCAGCGTCTGATTTTATTAACCCTAATTAAACCCCTAGTAAAAGAGCAGGTGGTGATGGGGGACTCCTGAAAGTTCATAAAATTTAGTGTGGCTCAAAATAAAAAGGGAGACAGATAGTATAAGTACAGTATGAGGATGTGTAAACATATTTCATAATTAATTATATACCAACATTAAATCATTTTGATGCTTTGAGGGCACAAAAATTGCATTCACTATATTCACACAGCAGCCAGGGTGGGAAGCTCAAATGTCATAAAAACAGAGACACTGACATTGTCGTTTCACTGCTTCCTTATTGATCAGCAACTGATCAGAGACTAATTTTGGTGGTTGAAGAGATACAGATACAAATAATGATGTCTGTGCAGCTTCACTATAAATAACACAAGTCAAAATATATTAAAGATTCTTCCAATTTATTGTAATGTACAGTTATACATTGCCATGACACAAATGTGACCACTCAGATGGGGTGCAGAATGCAAAATATTAAAACAGCCATATAAACAATATCTGAGGACAATGAATTCCTCTTCTTTATGCCGCTGTACACATGGGATCAATAAAGTATGCACCATAAAACAGATATCAAGCCAGTGATATAAAACTGCACAACCAGTCTTTACTGTGAAATTAAGGAATCCATTTTCAGAACATTATTTTCACATCTTATGTTACATATTTGACAGTAACTTTATTATTCACACACAACACTATTTGAATGACATCAACTTAGACGTTTATTCAAAGGGGAAAGGGGATTCCAGCATCGTCAAAGACTAACAAAACAAAGTACTTGTCAAAAATATGTAAGTTTGATCTTTCCCATTCACTAATTTGCAGTCAATGGACAAGACTGAGGTGCTTGTATAGAAAACAAAAGCTCCATAGAGCATTAGAATTTGCAGTGGCATCTGCTACGCTTCAACTTTTTGGGCGTGTTTCAAATAAAGGTGAATGGCCATTATTCTGTCAAGTAATGTGGTTAAAAAATGTAATCATGATTCATATTCTAAACTGAACTAAATACACAACCTAACACAGAATGCAGCAAGTGTTTCATATGTTTTCAGACATTATTGTAACTCCATGTATATTGTTCTTAACTGTCCGTTGGGGAATTTCCGTGCAAGTCAATTCATTTAAAATTTTTACACAAAGAATTCACACAGTGTCCATGAATACTGAAGTAGCAGAGCCAATCGAATAGTTATAGAACACGACAAAGAAATATAAAACAAAATGTGCTGGATGGGATCATCAAAGTTCATAAAAAAAAAAAAAAAACATTGACACGTACACTTCATGAAATAAACAACACAGCTTTAGTACTAGTTTCCAATGTCTTATACAAAGTTAGCTTGATCTAAAAAGCATAAAATATATTTTTACATCATCACATACATCAAGACATGTACCATGGCCTAGCGGGAAGATCGTCTGGTGCATTATTTCAAGCCCCCGCAACATTTCCCTACTGCTGGCATTATTGCTTCTTATGAACAAGGAGCTGAGGGATAGAGAGAAACAATGCACCACAGTAGACTGAAACTGTACATTTAAAATCATCTCTGATATCCAAAATTTTGTTAGCCTGTTTCACAATCTGCAATGCTAAAAGGATAAGGCAGTTCCATTTTTAAGGCATTGCTGTTTTGAGACGTAGTGGACCAGAGGTTGGAGTCATGAACTTTTACATGATCAAGCCCATGAACATGATTAACAGAATACATTTTATAGGCGAGGATAAGAGCCCAAAGAGAGGGGGGGAATCTTGTATTTTTGTTGTATGTTCGTGTCTGAGAGAATCTCAGTGAGCTACAACCATCATTTAAGTCTGCTTAGCAGTTGACCACAGGGTCAAAGCTCAGACAGATCAGAGCAGAGCTGTGTGGGTTGCTGTGACCATCTCTCATTGCTGGTAATTTCCATACTGGCCCTGTGGAGAGAAATGTGACAGGCTCATGTTACTGATCTTCCTGGAAAGTTAAATCTTACATTCAGATATCTCAATCTCAATAGGGTGCAAACAACAAACATCTGTGGTTTCAACCATATCCTACTGCAAACCATGATTTATGGCTGCATTTGCCGGTATTGACCAGCAGGTGGCAGCATGGCCTCACAACTTGTGAGCTCTAAATTCTAACTTGATAACCTCAGGTTTCGGCAGCAGCATGGCTGAGGACGATATTCCTTTTCATTAAATAGTGGACACTAGCTTCAAGTGAGACTTAATCAGAGCAAGAACAGCAGTTGATGCATTTCTAAACAGGGGTCGAAGTAATGGAAAATGCAATGGAAACAAATTTGGAGACAAACTCTGATTTGACAGTCTAATACAGCACATTACATTTTATTTCAAATATATGAGTGTTATCATGAGAATAAAAGATATCCAAACCATAAATTGCATAGATTAAGGACATAGCCAAAGCACTAAGCTATTGGCTGTCTCACTGCAGACTAAGCATGCTGTGTTTCTGGACCTCATGACTTACAATTCGACCCCTGGTTAATAACAAAATAAGAGTACAAAATAAGAAAAGAAAAAGCGTAAAGGGATAGTTTGGATTATTTAATGTGGGGTTGCATGAGGTACTTATCAATAGTCAGTGTATTAGCCACAGTAGATACCAGTCAGCAAGCCCCCAGTTAATAGTACCAGCACAGAAGCTAAGCAGTGTACTGCTGTGGACAGGGTCAGCAGCAAAAAGTAATACTTAATAATGTCCCCCATAAAAAGAACACCCCCCCACCCCACACACAAAAAAAATCCCCATCAGTTTAAGTGTATACTATATTTAGAATATTTTCTTTGCTTGACCTTGCCATCAGACAGCCTTTCTGATGGGAAACTGCCTTTAAATAAGCCAAATATCACTCTCTCCAAAACAACCAATGGGTTAAATTGACAGTTTTACCACAAAAAACAGGAGCTGCTGGTGTATGCCACCACCACCGCCTCAATCTGTTAGTTTGTTTGTGTTGATGTGTGACTTTAATGTTGTAAAAGGATAGTTTGGATTCACTGAAGTCATACAATAACACACACTAACAGACTGAAGCAGTACCAGCAAATCTGTGGTCTGCGAGGTAAAATACGTGATTTCACCAATGAAGTTTGGTTAGTTTGAAGAGAGGAATATTTTTTATTTATACAATAGAGGTTTCCCATCAGAATAGACTGTCTGATGGCTAAGTAAACAAGTGAAAATACTATGGTGTGTACTTAAACTTTAGCTGCTGACCCTATCTACAGCAGTATGTTGCTTAGCTACCTACACTGGTACTCATGCAGGTTCTCCAAACTGGGGGCATCAGTGAAGGTAATGCATCGACTATTGATATGTACCTCATGCAATCCCACATTAAATAATCTGAACTATCGCTTTAAGAAAGAAAAAGAGAAAGATGGGAGGAAGATAAAGACAAAAGAGGAGACAGAAGAAACATAACAAATGCAAATTAAGGCTAGGTGGTCAAAAGTCTAGATTGGACGTTGAGGTCTTCACAGCAACCATTACCTTTGCTTCTTACAGAGCTAGTCAGGGGTTCAAATCCCCGGGTCTTTATTTCCTCATGTGTCCCTGAATATTCAAAGATAAAGATATCAAAGTGTAGCTGTGGTCCCCACATAAGACCACAGGAAATACAGGGCAACAAATAGATCTCCCTTCAAACACTAGAGCAGTCTGCATCAAGTTTAAGGAAGAATCTTCTTAAAGCCCTCATATTTCACTGAATTGGCATACCATATTAGCCAGGATATATATATATCTTAAATTAACAAGTGAAAGACAATACTAACACATACACTCTTTTGGATTTGATTTAACCCCCAATATGATGACAGCATGCAACATACTACCTTTTAATCTATATTCTAACTTCACTCACTGGTCTCATTACACAAAATATACATCTGAATCTGGCAATAAACATTGTAAGGGACAAACTAAGACGAATGTATAAACTAGTCTCTGTGACTGTCTAGTGTGGTGGTTATACTCACCTGGTCGTATCCGTAGGGGCGTTGCTGCTGGCCCTGTGGGGGTCCAGGCTGAGGAGGGCGATAGGCCCCATACTGCTGTCCCTGCCCCTGTGGATAGTTGGGATACTGTCCTGGGGCACTTTGAGAGGGACCTACGACAAACATCGAGAACTCAATTTAGAATTATGTATGCTTGACAGAGCAACTTGACACATTTAAATCAAACTGATCAATGAGCCATGAGAGTCAAATTGAAGCATTTTTTTATGCATTTTCAAGATGCATCTCATAGCTGTTACAAATTGCATACTTTTACGTAGGTTTATTTCACTTCACAGTCATTTAAACATCCAAGTCTCTACAAAGATGTGCGCTAATGCATCCACACACTTATTGTGTTGGTAAATCTGGTTACATTCACAAAGGCTAAAACTAAAGACACTTCCTGTACATGTTTATTTCTATTTTAGTTGGTTTTGTAACTACACAATATTGTGTTTAAGTTTGCTTTTTACTTTTATTTCAGTTAACTAAAATTCCTTTTCACCCCAAGTTTTAGTTAAGTATAATTACCATGACATGAACAATGAATGACAGTCAAACCCAACTTGATGATACACGATTAAAAGACGAGCCCCTTGTGCATCTTTTTCTTTTAACGCAGTGCCATTTTTTCGGTCTTATCACCTGAAAGAAATGCAGCAATCAAACTCAGGTCTGGACTCAAACGAAGTAGCCCCGGTGTGAAGACGGCCCAAAGTTTTGCTCATTAACCGTTTCCGTTTCCTACTTGTTACTCTGAGAACTCTAGGGAATCCCTGCCAGTTTACTACCACTAATGGGCTGCAATAAAAAAAAAGCTGATGGATGACAAAGAGGGGATGGTGGATATGATAGATCCATTTGTTTAGGCTGCCTCCACAACGCCTGACTGAGTAATGAATGAGAATGAGTGAGTCAGGTTGGACCCAGGCGGTGGTTCCCTAATGCAAGGAGACATCAAGGATTCTGTTGGTCTTCATTAGAGGAGCAGCCTTCATTAAAAAAAAAGGAGTTTAAAAAAAAAAATCACTTCATCAGCCCCCATACACTGTAGCAATCTATGCAGGTGCTGCGAAGGACCGAGCAAAGCTTTACTGGGGCTGAAGTCAAATGAGGCCCACGCAGCATCGTTAGGCGCTCATAATGCCTTATGCTGTTGAGCATAACCTTGTGGGGGCCTGCGAGAGAGAAAGCATGTGTGTGTGCCAGATGGATCTCACCTCACAGCCTCTGCCTCTCCGCTAGCTCATTACTAACATGAGCTCTGGTTCAGACAGGGGGTGAGTGATGGAAAGTTACACTGAAAAATGGGATGAAGAAAAAGACCAAAGAGCTGCAGGAGCTTAAATACTTACGTTGCATGTGGAACATTTTAAACACCCGTTAGTTTATTCATTTTGGTTAAATGGTTAAAACCCAAAGCCACGCTCCGAATAACCTGAAGTTAGAAAATATAAGTACGGAATAGGTTTAAGTCAATTAACTTAAGTCTCCCAGACTTTTTCAATCTGTATTTTTTTATTTGTACATTAGCCTGCCTTGGAGCTGTACTGACTGGTTCGAAGCTTTGAAGCTTGTTCATAACGTTGACATTCAACTTCTAAAATCAACATTCAAACACGGTTTGGGGAATGTTTTTTGCAAGTCTATCCAGTCTGTTTAAACCCAGTATTTCTGAACAGTTGCAAATTAAGATTAGTCCACAATAATATTACGGGTATACTGTTTGTAGAATTATATTCAAGTGGTAGGACTGTTTCTAACTCAGTGACTCCAGGGTGTTGTGAAGTCCAAAAGTCAAAATTTATTAAAAAAAAAAAAAAGATAGACTTAATGTAACATTTTTATCCAACGAAATATTCTGCTTCAATCGATATTTGTTGGGGTTTAGCCTTTCAGAAACAACATTTTCACTGTGGTTGTGGGTGAGTTGGTTCACTTGTGGTGGTTGAACAAAACAAAACAAGTTTATTTAAAAGAACCTATCTTCTCATCACTTGAACTGCTAATGCTAAAATGCTCTTGCATACATAGCGCATCATTGAGCACGATTTCCAGTCCGCCCAAAAATCTCTGAACACAGAACTACTTAAATATTCTTGCACCACAAATCAGTACTACAAAGTTCTCAGTCTTTTCATGTTTTCAGAAGAAAATCTTTGAATTTCCTTCACACGGACTAATCTGATGAACCACCTTATTAGAACTGAGGATTTAGTTAAAACATGATAACTCCATAGACATTTGAAGATTCATTCGAAAACCAATCTCACTCAAACTCAATAGAAGCTTCAACTGTAAAATAAAACAAAACACAAAAAGACATTTGGTACAGCCATAGCTCATCTTTTTTGTCATGAGGTGCAAATTGTACCAATTGCTGAATATCTTAAAAAGTTTCAACAAAGATCAAGTGTTTGGCCATTTCCAGCAAAAATGTTTCTATCTTATATCATTAATTTGCACCTATTCTTTAATATTAGGGCTGCACAATATGGCAAAAAAGTCTTTTTGCGATTATTTTGACTTAAATTCCAATCGTGATATGCGATATGATTAGTGGGAAGGATGATTTTCATATATTAAAATCATGATGCTGGGACATTGTTGGGGTCTGCACCAAACATATTTTCTCTCATATGAAGAACAGCCATAAACGCTGTGATTAATTCTGCAGCTGTATTTAATATGTATTGGCTTATTCACAATTAATGTTTTGCTGAACTATTTATCCAAAATGATAAAATACAAAAAGTTCAAAATGTCTGGCTGGCAGTCTGCGCACACTTTGCCCAGCGTCTGTACCCATCAGCCAAAGCTCCCCTCCCTTTCCCTCAGAACAGTGTGTCATATCAAACTGAAGCACCAGGAGAAATGCTAATGTGGTGCCAGCCACCACTACTGATTAAATTTCCCTTCCACCAACCTCCAATCCCCCAACCATTCATTAAGGTGGTCCTTTAATTCCTTGCTCTTGATGATGTCTTGACATGCATCTGGCACAGCTACATTTCCAAGGGGCAGTAACCACCAACTCACCCAGGAGGAATTATTATTCAGCAGTTAAAAAAGGTAGCCAAAGAGAGCTGACAGCGCCTCCTACAGGACAAACGTGTGCCCCTGTTTGAGGGAGGGTAACTCACCGTAACCCTGTTGCTGTGGTGGGTAGCCCTGCTGCCCCGGGTACTGCTGCTGAGGAGGGTAGCCCTGCTGCTGGGGAGGGCCTTGCTGGTATGCTTCCTGTTGTTGGCCATACTGGGCGTTACCTTCAGGAGGCAACGGCAGGCAATGTGAGCAACATGATGACAAATACAGCGCAACAGCAAAGCAGGTAGGTAGACATTAAATAATGGTTTTTTTTATACATAATTACTTTAAAAAAATACTTTCCATTCAGATGGTGCTGTTAAGATGCACCTGGAACTGCAATACATTACCTGGCACATACTGCACAGCCAGTAAAAAAAATACAACACTATATAATTAGATACTATTAACTAATGTAAAGTTTACCATTAGATAAATGTTAATACTAAATGACACAAACTGCAACAGTGAAGACAATAAAGTAAAAGTAGAGAAAGAATCAAGCATCAAGTAATGTTCAAAGTTTAAGCTGGATAAGAGATTGAAATAGATCAGAGCTGTCCAAAGTGGGGCCCGCGGGGCAAAACTGGCCCGCAATAAGGTTCAATTTAGCCCACCAGATGTTTCGAGCAAAATAAATTAAATTCTAAAAAAAAAAAAAATCATATATATAAAAAAAAAATACAAATCACATCACAAAAACATCAAGAAATCACCATTCATGCTGTTTTATATTTGTGATGTCACACAATGGAACTAAATGGAACGTGGGAACCATGACCCATTTTGCAATATAATAATATAATATGTGCTTGCTTTTTGCCAATGGCTCACTATTGAGTGTCAGTTTTGGCCCTCCAAGGGTAAATGTTTGTGCTAATTGTAGCATAAAAGGCATTCAAGTGTTAAAAAAAAAAAAAAAAAGAGGGGCAAAAAAACTAAAAACACAATGACAACACTGTTGTGAGGGATTCTAATAAGACCTACTGATGCCTTGATAAGGATATGGTGGAGGCAAAATGTAATCACTATGACCATATGAAGCTAACTGAAGCTAATACCTCAAATTTATTGAAGTGATACCTGGCAATAAAAAAAAGGTAAGTCCATAGAACAAGATGAAACTGGTCATGTTATTGAGGAGTTCAGGGATGCACAACATAGCAGCAGTTTGAGACAGTCATGTTTTAAGAACTTTGGGCTCTTTGTTCCTCAAAAGGGAGGATTTTACTTGAAAAAAGGAAAACACGTGTTTGAAAAGGTCAAAAGGAAAACAGTGTAGTCAGTAGAGAAAACAAAACAAAAACAAACAACAAATAAGTAAATGTTAATTGGACAAAGAAAGAGAAGGAGTTGTTTATAACCTGTAATCTTTCAGTGTGTCGGCTAATGTTATAACACCACCCCTTAACGAACCAGCATGGAGAAAATCAGCAGTATATCAGGTGTTACATTTAGAGGATAATGCAGTGGTGGCATATTTCTCGCAAACAGTTGGTGGTCACTAGTGCTGCTCCTCTGCAAAACACAAGGACTGTCTGTCTGTGTATTTATAAATAATGGCAGCCCGCTTCACCGCAGTGGAAACCGGCACATTGAGAAGCTCTAACAGACTATGAATCCTCTGCCAACAACTCCAAACACGCAAACACGTAACGTGCCATGTAGCGCTAAAGTATCACATGTGGCATTTTTAATGAGCATCTGGAGGATTAACATTTAACTTAAATACATCGTTTGCACAGCTTTGACAATTAAGACTCACACCAGACTCTGTCCCTGACTTTTCTTTCACACCAACAGATGAAGCACCGGCCACAACTGGGAGGGGGGAGGGGGGACTTTACAAGAATGGGTGGGTGCTAACTTATCCGCCTTTTGGAATAGGGTGCACTCTGACATATGGATGTTTCCTAAATATTAGTTGCCATTTGTCTTCCTTGTTGGAGCCCAATTCACCTCTGATTTCCCAGAAAATAATGAAGAAACTGAAATACTTGGGTTGGTCACAGTCTCTTTGCATCATTTGTGTTTTAACACAACTCCTGGGTTCATTTTTTTTTGTCGTTGTTTTTTCTCCACGTGACTGGAGGGTTCTCCTACCTTCTGAGGCTCCCTGTCCTGCGTGACTGTACTGGTCCCCATAGTAGTCTTCCTGCCCTGGGTACTGCTGAGGGGGTCCTACATACACATACACACAACATACACACAAGTAGATTCAAGGTGTTGTTGGATCGGTTGTGTGAGGGGAAGAGTAGAGAGGATGGATTCCTTGCCGCTAGTTCTTGTTAGAAAGCTTTCTTTTGGTCACTTGACTAAATTTTATGATTGGAGGCTTTAGGTTACATGTTTAGTCATCAAGATGTCTGTGATCTAGTGGAGTGGAAATAGAGGAAATTGAGAGGAACAAGAGTAAGAAATGCAGGAGGAGGGTGGGTTAGGGAGAAGAAAGACCAACACTCACAACTTGCACACTTAACAGACACACTGTGAGGGGCATACCTTGCTGTGGGGGTCTGTAAGGCGGCATTGGCCTCTGTCCCATGACGTGGTTCCCTTGGTTGACCTGGCCCATCATGCCCATTGGGTTCTGCTGTCCTTGGTAGTGCTGTCCGGCACCACCAGGAGGCATGTTATACTGCTGGGAGGGAGGCTGCTGGTGCATCATCGGGCCTGTGGCGCACCGACAAATAGTTTACCTCTCGGACTGAACTAGGCAGAAAACTAATGCATGCAGTGCACAGGGTAACCCCAGGGTTGTCCAGGTTAAAATTAAGCTAAAGTCAAAATTTTTATGACCTTTTTTAATACAATTTAAAATGACATTTAATGCCAACATAATGGCCATACCTGCAACGGTATTAAATATATAGGCTAAAAGAAAATCAGTATGAATATTAAACCCTAAAAAACAATCATGGGTGATGCTATTTGCACCCAGGGTATTATAGCCAATGTAGCTATTTACATCTGAGTCTATATATCCTTGCATGTCAGAGAAAAGCACCGGGTGTCAGTAGCAACAATCCTATTTACACCCGCCTCATATAATGTCAGACCACTGTCAACTAATAGCTGTCCAGGGCAGATCTCGAAACCCGGTCAAACCCCATTCTTTCACTGCTGCCTCTTACTGTATCTTGACAATTTGTTGCCGTTTATAGCTAAAATAAGACAGTGGTGTGTCAATAGCCAAATTGCTGCCATGTGTCTAATCATACCTGGGTACAAATAGACATACTGAATATTTATTTACTAAGTACTAAGTAAAACAATTTATCGTAATATTCACATTAATATTGCCTGGAATAGGCTTAACCTACTCGTATTTTAGAATCTGCTGCCAGTTGAAAAACAGCACTGATCGACCCCTTTCTTAAGCATATATATTAATATCAACCATAAGATAATAACCATATCTTAATATGGATTTGTTAACAAAATTCAATACTTTCAAGGCCTTACTTTGAGGTTTTTAAATTCAATACTTTTAAGACCCTGCAGGTATCCTGAGTATATGGCTTATCACATGCAGGTGAATGATGTGCAGCAAACTCAACTAAGACAGGTGATGAGGCACTGCGAATCAACTCGACCGAGAGAAAACTAACAAATTAGTGCTTTTTTTTTTTTTTTTTTTTTTTACCTTGATTGGGCTGCATGTTCATGTTTGGCCGAGGCCCGTAGTTTCCCATGGGCTGGCCCTGGGTCATGTTCATTTGGCTCTGCGCTGGCATGCCCTGGGAAGAAGGGACGGTGTGATTGTAACCACCCATTGAGCCATGGCTGCTGGGGGGCATATTCATAGAGCCACTGGGCATGTTTGGGGGCTGGTTAGGGCCTGGACCGGGACCTTGCATGGGCATGTGATTAGGGCCTGGAAAACAAACAGCAGAGACAATTCAAGACTCACTTTGAAAAACTACATTAATATTTAGCACACATACATGATTTCCATCATGATGTGAACAACTTTAATGTGGGGCTGTGTTTCCATTCAACATGAAAGAAGAATGTAATAATTGTAGTCACTGTCTCGCCTGCACATTTGTCTTACCAGTTCTTTGTGTTTGCATCTTCTTTTCATTCATTCCTCTCTTGCATTATTTAAAGCTGCACTGCAAAGTGTGACTGCAAACAATAACCATATATCAACCTGGCTATCTGTCTGCACTTAGAAACATGCAAGTTGAGTGGAAGATGCATGTCTTCCCATCTCCTACACAATTTGTTGTCTTATTAAATTGTGAGTCTAGCATTGCAAAGTTGCTTGACTAGCAGATGAATAGCACAAACTGAACTCAAAGAATAGACCACCATCATTCTGGTTATCTAATTAACGTTAACGTAGCTCAGGGTTTCCACTGCTAACATTTATCTGTGGTAATTAGTGTTTCACATAATTCCTGCAAGAATGCAGGAGGACCCTGAAAGAGTCAGAATCAAGAATTGTTTAGAACTGAAATAGATAGGCTGTTATTTTTAAGAGCTTTATACTACTAATATGGATGTAATATGATTGCCATCACTGTTGTATGGCCTGGCTCTGCTTTAAGAAATTTGGCATTTCAGGGCTGATAAATTATGTGACACTGCATGCATAGACTTGCATACTGCCCAATATAACCGATCCAACATTTTAGGCTGTATCAGAGGCATTTCTGATATTGGTACAACCCTAGTTGCCATCTGTTAAGTTACAAGGAAAAAGTAAGTTCAATGGACAGCAACTCTTCAGGGAGCTTCAAAGGTACTCTGAACAGGCCACAGTCTGAAAAATGGTGCAGACTCCCTAGTCAGCAAAATGACTTAACATGTTCAGTCTTTCAGATCTGATTAAGGAATATCATACTGAGGCTCTGCTACAAGTAATACCATAATACTGTCGGTCAAGATGAACATTCCCTGTTGTGATGCCTTAGTAGAAATCCAAAAAACAGAATGGCACAGCATGGTACAGCTTAAGTGAAGATTACCACACCAGTGGAAAAGCAACACTACAGAGGCAACTTACCCTTTAAAATTCACTATCATTGTCTGGTACAGCAATCAGTGCTTAAAAAAACTCAAACTCTCAACTATCGCTATGTTGTTGTTGTTTTACAAAAAAGAATAATGAAATACATTTGCAAACAAAGCTCACAGTGGAACAAACAATAGGGGAGGATAACCATAATCAAACAGAGTACAAGTCTAAGACCACCAGAGCTGGCAAATGGGTGACATCATCCTTCAGTAGAGCGACCTCCCTCACAGTTCTGTGGTTGCTAGGCAACCGAAGTGAGACAGGGACTGAGGGAAAAGAAGGGGAAAGAAAAGAGAACGAAAGACGAGGGAGAGAAGTTGAGAGGAGAGGGGGGTCACTTACCAGGCATCTGTCCATTCATCTGGTTCTGCATGTGTGGAGCTGGAGGGCCACCACTGACCATCCCCTCAGAGGGCATGTTGTGACCGTGAGGAGGCTGAGGGGGGGGTCCACTTTGGTTCATCCCACCAGGGCCCATGGGCATGTTTTGAGTGGGCGGCTGCAGGCACACAACATAGACACAAAAACACACATCAGCTGGCGAGAAACACATCTGAGGCTGAGCCACTCCAAAGGAAAAACTCAAGAAGAGAGCAGATGAAAGCCAAAGATCTTTGTACAACAAATTATAATCTAGTATAAATGTGATGCACCTTAGTCAGTCAAGGACAATACAATTTTCAGTAGATATTATATATTTAAAAATGAAAAATAAATAGTTCAGCAGTACAATACACAGTCACATAATCACTGAATGAACTGTCCTCAAAAAAAGTCACAACCAGATATCAAAGAATAAAAAAGGTGTTGATGAGAATGCTTTGAAAGGTGCAACAAATCAAACACATATCACTCAATTTATTTATTAATTTTAAGTTCAGTCTGATCTACTGCAGTTTCACATACGATATGATTGGGTGATAGTTATGAAAAAAACAAAAACCAGACCTAAACTTTTACCAACTTAACTGCACAAAACAACTTCATACTCTTGGTGCCACAATAAAGAACAGCTACAACAGGTCAATTGAGTAACACATGCGTAAAAGTAGTAGCCCTACTCCAGTGCATTTCTATTAACAGCCATAAACTTGGGGAACTTGTAACAGAAGGACTAAAGAAGAAAGAAAGAAGAACGGTGATGTTGGTGCAGGAGAGACCAAGATATCTAGACTTTTAAACCCTTGTACGAGTCAAGCCCCAAAATATTGTGGAAAAAAGTCTCTGCACAACTCAGTGTGAGACAGGTATGACAGAGGAGGATGCAACTTAAAAACAAATGAGAAGAATACCCACACATGGTTGAATAATTTGCATCACACACACGAGCTGCTTCAACAATCCAGTCACCCAATCAGAGGTGTGCAAAGAATGTCACCTGGACTGAAACACTGTAATCTAGCAGTGTGCAGGACTTCTTCTCAGTGTTTTTAGAGGTAAAGCTCCAGAAATGCTGGATTCTACACTTTCCAAAACCTTGGTGGCATTACTAGGCTCATTTTTTTAAATTTTGGAAAGCCCTCTTAAGAGCAATGTACAAGCACACTCATAGTAATGTTTTTTAGCTGATGGAGTTTTCCTTTAATACAATAATAAGTTAGAGTGGATTTGACATAAAAGATTTACCTGAACTAGGGCTGCACCATATGGTAAAAAAAAATCATATTGCAATTAATCAAGAAAATAATTAATTAATAAACAATGGAAATAACTGTTAGTTGCAGCCCTGGTCTGTACCATCTAGAGAACACAATTTGTGGGCCAGGGCAAATTCTGCAGCACTACAGTACTTTGTCACACATATTTCCTTTATAAAAAATTGCTGATATTGCACTGGGCCATATGCCGATCTTGATGATATTTCAATTAACTGTGCATCCCCAACCTGAACCAGTGCCCAGGTGACTTGTACTGGACATGAGGCAATACAAGGGGACCAACAACCAGGAGGAATCAACATTACCTTATGAGGCAGAGAAATCACACTGTTGTATACGCAATTTACTAACACAAAACAAACAGGAAGGATCAATACTCACAGCAGGGAGGAGAGACTGCATGTTCTGATTGGAGTCTGCTATCGTTGCCAGGTACACTAAATTTCTGTGCAGCATTTGTTGATACCTGGGCAGGTAGAAAGACGTCATGCAGATTTTGAGTTAACTTCAAATTATTGTGACGTGATTTCAAGAGGGAATTTTCATAACTTACTGTGAACATTCTGCTGTTTTTCCTTTACTCTGGAAGTCCATTATACACTGGATCAGCTGGTTGTTTTCATCAAGTAACTGCAAAAGTAAATGCAGAGATTTATATCATGTGTTTCTGTTATGTGTGATAGCATAAAAATTTAAAATTAGTCATACTGAACAGTTTGGTATGGTTAGTTCTTTGCTTACTGACGATTATTCTGCCCTAATTTGAAAACAAAGAGGAGAATGGGGGGCGTTTTTGTTAAATGTGAGTGTGCGTTTCTAGCTAACAAAAGACGCGTCTCGCTAGCTAGCTGTCATTAGCTAACAAAACGGCAGGCCTTCATTCATATTAAATATAATTATACGTTAGTTTAGTGAATCGACCTAAGACCCATCGTCTACACATGGCGTCCTGACTCCAGAGAGGTTCATATTCACCGCGCTTTGACCCTGCAAAATTGTTCCCGATCTATTCACAGTGAGACTTGGATGGGCACTGCTACATTGATTAGCTCAGAGGCTAGCAGCGTCTGATGCCACAGCCTCCATTCTGAGACGCGCTAAAAAGATGAATTACCTTTTGTATTCCGGCGGGTGTTATATCACCCTTCCCACGCTGCCTGTGAGGTGCAAACGCCACCGACATGGTGATTCTCTATGAAATTAAAGTGAACTAGAGCATAAAAGTCAAAAGTAGCCAACACACTTAACAAATCGGTACAACTCAGATCAAACAGTTTCAGAATAGGATGCTATTTCGTAATGCAGTGGTCCGTTTTGGGGGGGAACTTGCACATATGAAAACACAATTGATGGTTATTATGTATACAGATTTCACGGGGAAGCGGGATAGTCGAATTCATCTCAGATATATTAGAATATTTAATCATATTTAATTACATAATAGAAAATACCCATATTCCGGCTTAATTAAATAACAGTTTCACCCATTTCTCATATAGTGGAACAGTCTACCTCTATGGCCACGGGAAATGGACCGCTCGACAAAAAGGGGAAATGCAGTCATGGCTTTAAAACATTTATATTATTTATTATTATTATAACAATACAGGGAATGTCAGGCAATATTTGACTGATTTAAAAAAAAGTCCTAGTTTTATATGTTTACATTCACCCACATTGTACCCTCATCCCACATTGCCCATCGATTACCAAATTAAATTAAACATGACTATTTTAAATTTAGACTTTATATATTGAATGTGAGCCGTTTTGTATAGTAACTGTCAACTGTAACACACTTGTTTACCAGAGTAATTAAGCAAATTAGATCGTGAGAGTTCTGCTCGATTTTTAATTACAACTTTCCTCTGGCGGATCCTAATTTTGGTATCTCCCGAGGTCGGAGGTTAAGCGCATGCGCTGTTTTCAACACACGGCAGCTTCACAGACTGAGCTGGTACATGCTAACTAGCTGAATCATTTGGTTGAAGTCTCCCCTATTCTTGTGATTGTACTCGTACTGCTGCGCAATGGCGGCACGATATGACAGAGCCATTACTGTCTTTTCTCCGGATGGTCATCTCTTTCAAGTGGAGTATGCACAAGAAGCTGTAAAGAAAGGTTCCACAGCGGTAGGTCCTAGAATGAAACTAATGCTTAAGCTAACATTAGCAAACGTTAGTTAGCAAACCGGCTAAGCTAGCGGCTAGCAGGCACTCTTTTCATTTGTGTTTTGTACGTTTTGTTCTTACCATAATCTGTTAGACTCATGTGTTGTGATTTGTTTCGCATTTTATTGGAATGCTCATGTGTAACCACCCGACGTAATAAAATAAGTATTAAGTTTCAGAACATGGAAAGAGAGTATTACTAGCAAGCATTTTGTCGCTGTGTCACTCTCACAATAGTTTCAGTTTCAATACGAAGATGCCAACTGACGCAAGTTCACAAAAAAGATATTTGATTTTCACGCTGTGAGTTAACTTTTGGCATGTCAGTTGCGCAAAATATAAAATAAGACCTACGACATTGAATTATGTCTGCCAGTTTCTATGTGATTATCAGGCGGCACCACAGTTGCATTAACTTTAAGCTAGGCATGCACTCGCTATGCCACTGTGGTTGTAGCTGCCTCAGGAACAGTTAGCTACCTATTATTTTCGTTACCGATTTATTTTGTCCAATTAACTGTCCAAAACTAAAATACTCTTCATTTATAATCATAAATAACAAAGAAAAGCAGCAAATCCTGACATGTAAGCCCTGGGAGCCAGGAATTGTTTTGACAGTTCTTCTGGAAAAATGACTTGAGTGAATAATCGATTATTAATAAAAGTTGACAATTAATTTTATTTCAACTGATTGATCAAATAATCCACAAATAGTTGCAGCTCTACTTAGTAAAAGTTAAGTGGCAGCTTGTATAGGAAGGTCAGGAAGAATTAGCTCACTAGTTACATCAAACGATGAGGGTGCATCAAAATATATCAAATCCTACATTGTTGACCACTGAACCTTTCAAACTCCTGAAAAATGTAAGGAATGACTAATAACTTAAAAGCAGTATGATTAATGGCAGACCAGTTTTGGTTATACACCTGGATACAAAGCTCTGATCTGACTGTAGTAAGAGTGATGGATGTGCATACACCATGTAGTGGAAAAAAAATCATATTGCCATTGTTTTTACAGATATTGCAATATGCTTCGCAGTTAGTGAGAATTATCATTTCACATTACAATTTACATTGTTACTAAAAAAATATAAAAATCTTGATTGTGTTTTGTTGAGTTCTGTTCCAAACAACTATTTTCTTAGATCTGGAGAGCAAGATTTGTAGGCCAGGGCTTCTATGCAAGTGCTACAGCAATACTTTTAATGCTGTTTTCTCTCACATTCTGCCTTTATCAAAAAAAAAAAAAAAAAAATGCAGCTTCTGCATTTGGATATTGCGATTTCAATGATATTTTGATTAATTGCACAGTCCTAATCTAAACCATCAAAATATGTCACTTTTTAAATTTAAGTCTGAAGTACTTTTGTGTGGCTTAATGATGATTGCTTTGCATATTTCATGCAGTTGTGTCTTTCACAAATTAAAAGGTGTTACAGTGGTCATTGTATTGTTGAGGACACGCTAAAGGATGTTTGGATTCCTGAGAATTAGGAGCCCAGAACCTCTCAGGTGCCAAAGATGAATTAAAGCAAAAAGACTGCACAGTACTGAAAATTACTTAGCATGTTATGAAGTTATCTGGAGAAATCCTTACTGAAACAGGTCCAGTCTTTCAAGAATCTTGATCTGAAACTCTTTAATTCTTTTTACTACTCAATATGCAATACCAACAATTGCAAGTGTTGCTGATGTTCATGAATTGATTTAGATTCTTTTCTGTACAGGTGGGAATCAGAGGAAAAGACATTGTTGTCCTCGGTGTTGAGAAGAAGTCTGTAGCAAAGTTGCAGGAGGAGAGGACTGTCCGTAAGATATGTGCCCTGGACGAGCATGTCTGCATGGCATTTGCAGGTACATGAAACGGCAGAAACTTTTAGTAACTGTGTAACATGGCCTAGTGGGTTAAAATCAGTTGTCACAAACAATAAATTATTGCCAGCATCTACATCACATATTAGTTTTGTTTTTTAGAGTTTCCTGTTGTATTTTACCTACATGTTTCATAGCCACTTAACCACTTTAAATGTTTTGAAGGTCTGACAGCAGATGCCCGTATTGTGATAAATAGAGCTCGGGTTGAGTGCCAGAGCCACAGGCTAACGGTTGAGGACCCAGTCACAGTGGAGTACATCACACGCTACATCGCTACACTGAAACAGGTACTTAACTCTCTTACTATTCACTATTCATTTACTGAAATGCATCTGCGGTATTTTAGAATTCACTGGAAAAGCACAAGATAATGTATAGTTCGTGTTGTGCTTTAATAATTGTTCTTAAAAAAACTGTAAGGAAATTAAACTATTTTCTTTATAATAAAGAATTATCAAAATGACTTCTCGTATCTGTAGCGATACACTCAAAGCAACGGGCGTAGACCATTTGGCATCTCTGCGTTAATTGTTGGCTTTGACTACGATGGAACTCCCAGGCTGTATCAGACAGACCCATCAGGAACCTACCATGCCTGGAAGGTCAGTGAGTTTCCACTATGTATATGACTGTGTTTTACATTTGACAACAAATACCCTGTCTCTGTGAAATGGTTTGGTGATTGAATTTTGTGTTATTCTTTAAAAAAAATCAGGCAAACGCAATCGGCCGTAGTGCCAAAACCGTGAGGGAGTTCCTGGAGAAGAATTATACAGATGAAGCCATCGCTGGGGACAATGAGGCAATCAAGTTGGCTATCAAAGCTCTGCTTGAGGTAAGGTCATATGTAGTCTTTGCAATGGCCCATTTGAATTTACACACCTTGTCACTAGCTACTTATATTGAATTGAATAATTACTAATCTTCTTGGTAATAAAAGGATTACCCCAGTGCCATACAAATATTTTAAAGGGTACAGTCAGGAGGCAGAAACATCGAACTGCGAAACATTGAAATGCGAACATGTTTTAAAAAGTAAATGCAAAACATAAGCTGGAGAATTTGTCACGACAAAAATATTTACATTTACCATTAATACAGTCCTGAGACTTCATCAAAGATATCAGATGCTGTCAGATGTAAACCATAAAATGATCTACTTGTTGTGTTCATCTGACTCTACCCTAGTGCAGGAAAATACAGGAGAGAATAAAGCAAATGAAACTAAATGCTGCATTTCAGCAGATGGAAATTTCACCTTTTATGTGTGTTGTTTGTGATACTTTTTTAAAAATGGCCCTAAAACTGTTAATTAACTGTTGAAGCTAATTATTGCTGAATTAGTCACAGGAGGACTCTTGTACTGTATTTAATTGCATTTAAATGCCCCCAAAACTTTGTCTCACAGCCTCCCAACATGAACCTGTGTCAGAGGCCACAGTAGTTAACATATGCTGATTTGTCACATAAGGTGTTTGTTTTCGTTCCAGGTTGTCCAGTCAGGAGGCAAAAACATTGAACTCGCTGTTATCAGACGGAATCAGCCACTGAAGGTGATTTGCTGCAGATTATGGTTGGTTTTTGTGTAATTTTAAAAATGGTTTATTTAAAAGCTAATAAGTGCTTCTGTTTGCAGATTTTGGAATCCAAGGAAATTGAGACCCTGGTGGCTGAGATTGAGAAGGAAAAAGAGGAAGAGGCAGAGAAGAAGAAGCAGAAAAAATCCACTTGAAGCAGTTAACCAAGAGTTTTTCTTTATTGCACTTGGATGACAAAAGCATATTTGGGTTGCAAATATTAGACCATTTTAGAGGGTTTACTTGTCATTTATTTCAGTATAAAGACCTAAATCGTAACTTGAGATCTGTTGATGTTGTTCATGTGTTTCTGAGTAATACTGCACCATTTGCAAATATTATGTAGTTCCCATACTTCCAGCTGTTGAGTTGACTGATGTTTCCGAACACATAAATAGATCTCAAGTTTGGGTTTAGATCTCAAACTGTGCTTACAGGATGTTTTTATATCATTCACCAAGCAGCTGTTGGTGATGAATCTCAAATGTTGAAATAAACCATTCAGAAACATAATGATAATAATACTCAATAAAAGATGACTTGTTTGTAACATGTTTTATGTTATTCATCAAACCAATTTTAAATGGTCTAATGCCAAATGGCTTAATTATTAATGAGTAATGTCAGTTCACCACTAGAGTAGACTAGTTTTTTAAAGCCGTATTGTGCAAGAATTGGTACTTTTTCTGACTTGTGAATTAACTTTTACACAAATACGACTCTACATAGTTTTTTTTTAATTGAGACATTGGAGGTTAGCACCAACATAACAAAAGAATGACAAAGGTTTAGTTTTGGTGACATGACTGTATGTAGAATACTTTGACAATGTGATTTAACCCAGATAAGCGGAGTTAGGTTTGCAAATTGCAAATTTTCAAGGCTTGTTTTGTTGACAGGATTTGATTTCCATGCTAGCCCAGGACTGAACTGAGGTTAGATGCCTTTTGGCATTTAGAAACAACTGCAAAACATCCATGAGACTGATAAGTGCATAGCCCACATCGCAATCTTTGATCATAAATATAGACATGTACAATCTGCTGTCGGATTGTCATTTTTTTCCAGTAGCCAACAACTAATAGTCATTCCAAGATTAACACTTTTCTGGCCTCTTGCTTGGTCCCTCTTTTTTCTCACTAGTGTCCTCCATCAGTGTCCTCTCCAGTCTCTACTTCTCTACTGAGAATATCATGCTAGTTTCTTTTTACAGCTAGCTGAAACTATGGAACCCCAGAGAAGCAAATCAGGAAAAAAATCTGGTGATCCATTTTCCAAGTCTTGAATAGTGTCTTCTACCCTTAAACCAGTATTCAAGATAGGACTAAAGGCCTTCATGTTTTGTTCCAGATGAGATTTAATATCTCTGTGCGATCGAAACACAAGGTAAATGCAGTATATGTTGTGTGCAAAATATGTAGCATTATTGTCATGTCTGACTGTTTAAAAGTTGGTGGCCAAAAGAAACACATGACCAATGGTACACAACTTAACAACACACATGCATAGTGAAATGAAAACTCACCTGAAAGAAAATGTGTTTTTAGTTCTGTTTTTAACATTGGGAAGTGCTGCACTTAACCTTCCTGTGGCTGAAATGAGTACTACAACAAGAGTTTAAAAAATATCCGTTTAAAAGAAAAGAAATTACCTACCTTTTTTTAATCTCTTTCTCTTGCCTCTCAGGGCTTCCATAGAACCCATAGTTGATGGTGTGTGACGTAGTGCTGTGAAGCTTTTCACACTTGTTGCTGGTGATCGTACTTGCTCAACCCAACTTGCATAGGGCAAGAACAGGCGTTCAGCGCCCAGAGTGGGAATCAAAGAGATTCCATTCTCCCAATTAAAAGTCAATCAGTGTGGCATCAAAATGATTTTGCAGCTGTTATTTTGAGATAAAACAGTTGCATAATATTGCTTTAAAGATGAGAGCAGAGGGACTTCGAAAAAACAGCCGAGGAATTAGTTCCTACCTGTTTTTTTTTTCCTCCCCTCTTTATTGATTATCCTACTGCAAAGCAAGTACTGCGATAAAGATAACTACAGTTTAAAACACCACTAGCGGCAGTATAGTGTGTGGCTATAAAGTGCAATGGTTTTCATTTATCAGCATTCTGTCGCACAGACCTGGAATTGGGGTGGAAAAAAGGTATCTCCGATTGCTTTATAAAGTGCTCACCTCTCCCTCAGTCATTTAAAACAAATTAGTGATGAGCGAATGAAGTGTCTAATGGTGGCCCAGCGAGACCCCCTTTTGCCTCTCCTTTTTTATTTCACCCTAAATTCGCTTATCAAGCAACCGCTGCTCTGAATTCTCAACGACACAATTATGGCCGGCGGTGTGGTAGGGCTGCTTAATGGGATCCTGGCCTCAGACCCCAGTGGGAACTTTCAGTGACTTTAATCTGGAGCCCTTTGAAAAGTTGTGCCGTGCTGTGCTGAAGAGCCCCGGGGGTTCCCTCTGACTCTCACCAAAGACATAATGGTGAATGGTAAAGTCCTTCATTTAGAGTCATCTCCCCAAGCCAGGATTTCCTGAGTGGGTGCCCTGGCTGCCTTGACTAGAGCAATTGCACTTTGTCTGCAATTTGTCTTGTTTGTGAGTCTTATAGGTTGCTGTTTTGGCTCATGTCAGTAGATCAATTAAGCCTCTGATATTACTTCAAATACATAACATCATTAAATCCTAGGAGGGACATAAAAGTGGGATTTGTATGACTCACACTCAACCATTTTATCCATACACTGATCGTCACATATTCGGGTTTGGGGTAATGGGTTACATGCAACAGCATTACATAACTAGGATTTTGTGAGAAAAGGTAATCCATTACAGTTACAAAAAAGAAATAATCAGATTACAGATATATTTTCTAAAAAAAAAAAAAGGTTTATTTGCAGGATTACAATTTTGAAATAAAGAACAATAATTTGCTATGAGAAAGTGCACCCACATTACACATTTTACAAGTCTCACAGCACCACTCTAGTCTCAATGAAACCATCTAATCTTACAGCCAGTTAATTATCATGTCCTTTGGTGAAAAGACGCTTCACTGGGTGGAAACTGTCATTATTTTATCTTTAAATCAGAAAAGAGGAACAATATCACAGAACACTGACAGTTCTGCCTTCAGCTGTGAGAATACTGTCATCAACTAAGAACTCAACATCTACTTTAAAGAAACTTACATCTAAGACCAAACACTAACGTTAGCTACACCGACTAAATGCTAATGTTAGCTATACAGACCAACCGCTAACACTGGCTATACAGACCAACCACTAACATTAGCAACACAGACAAAACACTAATGTTAGCTATATAGACCAGCTAAGATTGGCTACACAGACTAAACTCTTATGTTAGCTACACAGACAAAACACTAATGTTAGCTATACAGACCAAGTGCTAAGATTGGCTACACAGACTAATTGCTAACGTTAGTTACACAGACCAAACACTAATGTTAGCTACACAGATCAGCTTCTAACATTAGCTACACTGACCAATCCCTAATGCTAACAAGGCAGACCAACTTCTCACATTAGCTATACAGACCAACTGCTAATGTGAGCTACACCAAAATCCAGTTAGCTATCTAACCTGTGCTACTACCACTACTTAAATTATTTTGGTAGGTGTGTGGAAATGCATTTATGTCAGTTTAGTTTAAGTTTCGGTGTTAAGTGTGAATACCACACTCTACTAAGTGCGTTCAAATGTGTACGATTACCACTATAGCTGGACAAACAATAAACTTAAAAATGCATTTTTGAAGTAACCCTCCCAACCCTGCATACTCATGTATTCTGAGTCAGTTTAAGAGATTACTATGCTGTCACAGCAGCCACTTGTTTGTTGGTGCTTAGAGAGGTGTTGAATCCACTGGATGACAAAACAAGCTATAGGTAAACTTTAATAAAGTTTATTCTGGGTAATCCTCTAGCTACAGAGGTTATCTGATCCATCTTGTCAATAGAGCTAGAGCAGCTTATTCGGTGCTGCCGCTAAGACTCCCAGTCTTTTGAACTGCTTGTGGGAGTTTTCTTTTTCTTTCTTTCTTTCTTTCTTTTTTTTTTGTGCCGGCATTGTTGTTGCCCATAATCAGCGCTACTGTGCCCCAGGACAAAGTCCATCTCTCTCATCGCTGGCTGCTGCTCATCATTAATGCAGAAAATAATGGCTTCACCAGAGGTCATCGACGGAGGAACGAGGCCTGAGGACATGTACTCTCCAAGCAAGAATGCACACTGCTGCGGGCTGTCAACTGAGTGCATTGTTTGTATGCACACACACACACACACACACACACACACACACACACACACACACATAAAGCTTACAGGCCAATTGCGCATACACACAGCGAACTGTATTAATGTGAACACACAACAGATTTTTTAAAAAACAGTGCCCACATCTCTTTTTCTCTTGATCTGTCATGCACATACAGTACACTTAAGGCAAAGTGTGTTCTCATGTTGTGGTTAACATAGAGCAAACAGTAGGAAAAAAAATATTGTACATGTTCACATCAGCTTTTAGTATTTGGTTGGTAGCACCACTGGTTCTCAACCTTTTTCAGTTGTGACGCCCAAGAACAATCAGGTTGATGTCTGTGGCCCCATTTTTGTGTGCCCAAGACAGAATTACATGAAAGCTACCAAACTTACAGTGTGTAATGTAAAACCATTCTCCAGTCTCATTTTCCATCATGCTTGTTGTTTATAGCTATATTTGTTTTAGTAACTGTAATTGATTCAGTGACTGTATTTGTTTCAGTAACTGTATGTGTATCAGTAGCTGTACTTGTTTCAGTAACTATATTTGTGCTAGTATCTGTATTTTTAAGTAACTATTTGTTTCAGTAACTGTATTTGTCTTAGTAACTGTATTTGTTTCAGTGACTGTATTTGTTGCAGTGACTGTATTTGTTTCAGTAACTGTAGGTGTATCAGTAGCTGTATTTGTTTCAGTAACAGTATTTGGTTCAATAACTGTATTTGTTTCAGTAACTGTATCTGTTTCAGTGACTATTTCTATCAGTAACTGTATTTGTTTCAGTAGCTATATTTGTATTAGTAACTGTTTGTTTCAGTAACTGTATTTGATTCAGTTATTTGTTTCAGTAACATGGTGTCAGTGCTATATTATTGCAAGAAAGTCTATTATTATTGTCTACTCATAGAGGGGTGGATATGGGGGGTCCAAACTCATTGTAACAGTGGCACTAGCCCCTGTTGCCCCCCTTACAACCCTCTCCCTTCTGTTACATTTCTTTAGGCCCTTATTTTGCAAATTTTTGAGTGCTTGTCCCTCAAGTTGAATGTCTTTATGGGGCTGATGTCGCTGAAAGCTGCTTTCTGGCTTTCATTTAGTGCTGCATGTGCTGCTTATATTGTTTTATTCTCCAAAACCATCTTGCAACCCCCCAGAAATTATCTTGTGTTCCCCTTGGGGGTCCCAACTCCTAGGTTGAGAACCACTGGGTAACACCACAACAGTCTGACCCTCTTCCAACAATATCCATTACTCCTCTCTCTAGCTGCAGATTTCACTTTGAGGATCTACATTTTTGTCATTCTAATGTGCCACCCTGTGGCCATATTTCAAAGCATGCCCCTCGTGGGATGTTTAAAATTTGTCAGTGCAGAATGTCCTTAGGTCCAAATAAGGCAACTGCTTCAAGGGTAAAAGCACACAGACATTTGCATCCCTGGGGAACTAAGGTTACATTAGTCTTCTGTTAAGACTGTCTCACTGCTGCTGCTGCTGCCGCTGCTGAATTACCCCAGGTGTTATCACCTTCCGCCAGCAGAGCGCAGTGTTGCATAAAAGCAGCACTCCCATCATATCGCTTACACTTTCATCTCACTTTTTGTCCTACAGATTGACAGTGTGACTCCTCTAGCTAACAGCGAGCAGAATCATCGGGGCCACTGACATGTTTTTGTCTAACACACAGCCACAAAGGCTCTCTGAACAATCGAATCCATCGAGGGAGAGTTGTTTTGCTTAAAATTGTCAGATGAAAAAGCAACATAGCTCATGTCCTGGAGCGATGGCCAAGCTGTCAAAGTGTGTTGGGTCATAAAAGGCTACGCTCTCAACACTGTCCCTTTTCTGCTTGTCACATGTCGACACTTACACACACATACACTATTTGTGTATAGCAGAATCTGCCCGCCTCCACTTATGCCCTTCAGGGCTCCGCGGCAGCATGAAGTAAAGTTTGGGCATATTGGTGTGCTGGCTTACATATCCATAAGCGATCAAAATATGTTCTCTTTTAATGTTCTTTTTTAACTTCTAGCTCCAGGGATACATTTTGAATATCATTCTATTATCTCATATCACATATCTCATCTTCTCTGTCCTTAAATCTCTTTCCTCTCGCTCCCTCGCACACATGCACAACACATCTTGATTTTCAACTCCTTTTTTTCCACACACACCCTCCACTCTTATCATCATCACACATAGCAACATATACAGTTGAGTAACAGATACCACCGACTGCTTCGCTTGTTTTTTTTTTTTTTGTTTTTTTTTTTACCTTTGTGTCCCGTGAAAGGTGCTGGAATACTAACAGTTTGTGAGAAGAGACTAAAGGCATGGTTTTGAGTTTCCCCTCAAGAGTCACCTGTCAGGGGGTTTTGTCTCACAGAAGAATACAAGTGCATCCTCCTCCTAATTGAAAGTAGACACCAGTGGGCCAGAAAGAGAAGAAGAGAGAACAGGAGAGACGAGGAGAGGAGATGGCAAAACGAGTAGGGAGAGGCAAAAAGGAGCAGACAGAGCTAAAATAAACAATTCCCAGGATGCTGCGGGCCAAAAGCAAATGGCTTCAGGGCTCTGTGGCCTCTCAGGGCCGTGGCAGAAGCCAGTCACACACATCACATAGCATTACTCGGGATGGGGTTACAGGAAAATGTCAGCCGACGCATAAGGAGGAACCATCAGCCCATAGGATAATTCGATTGCCTGAGGGAGGTGCAATCTTGCATTCCCACGATTCCTCTCTTTCCACCCACACCCTCTTTTCATTGTATTTCTGAATCCATTTTTCTTTCTCAGTTATTTCATGTTTTCAATTCTGTTGTTTGCTCTGGTAGCCACGTATATTTGCGAATGTTCTGTCTTATTAGAAATGGGGGCTACTGGGTTCTTGCAATGGGTTTGCCACAGTGCATTTTCTGTGCAGCTCCCTCTGGGAATTTTTATGGGCCATTGGTTTGCAGCATGGCCCCTGATATCTTGATTTACAACCTGATCTTTGTCAAAAATATCTCTCCACAACTCATGCTCTTGTACCCTCACAGTGTCAAGTTTGGGTTACATGTTATAGCGCTTGTCAAGTAACAAATCGCGTCCCCTCCAGTCTTGCTCTTGTGGCACATGTGGTCAAGATGAACTCATTATGAAATACGAAATGAGTCACATCATGTCATACATCTGAAGCAGATGTTTATGGTTTAAAAAGTGCAGTTTTACATTATCTGTAGTGTACAAATGGGCACGCTTAGTTTTACACTACACTAATAAGACATAACAAGTTGTACTTTGTATCAAATTAGACAAAAACTAGAAACACTGTCCTTTATTAGACCCTTATTGGACTTTCTTAGAGTATAATTTGGGACACATTACAATGGAACTGTACTATAAAGTATATTGTTTCCCAGCATTAGACCCTTATTATTTGTTTATATTTATTTATTAGAGTTATCTGGAACACATCATTACAGACTAGACTACTGTAAACTAAAGTGTATTATTTCCCACTGTTAGACTCTTTTTAGACTTTTTTTAGAGGGCAGTTTGGGACACAGAACATACTGTAAACTGAATTTTATTGTTTGTCACTGTTAGAACCTATTAGACCTCCTTAGAGGGTAATTTGGTACATGTTACAACAGGACCGTACTGTAAACTAAAGTGAAATCACCTATCAACAAATTACCTTATAATAAAGTCTAATAAAGCTCTAACAGTTGGAAACAATACACTTAAGTTTACAGTACAGTTCTGTTGTAATGTGTCCCTAATTACCATCTAAGAAAGTCTAATAAGGGTCTAATAAATGGTCTAATACTGTCTAATAAAGACCATATTATTTCTATTTTTTGTCTAATTTGAAACAAAGTACAGCGTTATACATCTTATTAGTGTACTGTTTTTCTACTGTTTAATAAAGAGTATGTTATTTCTATTTTTTTGGTCTAATTTCAGACCAAGTACGGCTCAGTGTTGTTACTGTATGCTACTTGAAGCACAGAATGGTTGCGTGTGCTGGTGCAGCTGCATGTATGCGCGTGCATTAGATAAAGACAGAGAGAAAGATGGAGAGAGCAAAAAGAAAAAGAGACAGCGAGAGAGTTCAGCGCAGATATCTGAGTGCGTCTGACAGAGAGGACAGCCCCGAAGGCAGGTCCCAGCCCTTCAGCACCGAAAATGACACATGACTGCTTTGACTTTTGTCATCCCCTGTCTCCCTCCGCCCCCAAACCCAAGCCTGCAACAAACACTGAGGCTAGCATAGATGCACACACTCACACACACTCAAAGACACACAGTCACACACTGTATACTGCTTAGATTACATTATCTTTATCCCCAGGACATGAGCCCTCCTTGTTGGATGACATTTGGGCTTGTGCAGCACTAAGGTTACCTTTCTTTGCCCCTGAGTTAAAGATGCCTGTCTGCAGCATGCATTTGAAATGAAGGGCAGGGGAAAAAAATCAGATGAGAAAGATTTCCAAAAGCACTTTGATCAGAGGCATCAACAGTCACGCACAAACTTGTTAAGCAGTATGTAAATTTGGGCTGATACTGAATAAAGTTGCCAGAATGGCATGAATCCATTGTGCTGCGATGATCAAAATAAAAGAGGGCTTCATACGCTGGAGGGCAAGAAAGTCACAGACATGAAGGTTTTTTTTTTTCCTTCCTCTTTTTTTCTACAAAGGGGCTGATGGGATGCAGAGAGGAGAGAGGGAGGGGAGGGAAATGAAAGATAGGGGAAAGCCTGGAAGGATCTCAATCTAAATTAGCCGAGTAGAAGGAACTCTGTGCTGAGTGAGACATATAATTAAAACCAAAGTGATGAAAACATCAGTACTCATTCAGTCACTCGCCAGATGAATTTCTGAAATTGCTAGCGCGATGATCTGAAGATGTTTCAAAGCTATAGGTAAATCCAGCTCATTGTTAAAGCACACCAATCTCCCATTTACTGAGCTTTCTCTCACCATCTCTCTTCATCCGCCTCCTCTCCCTCTCTGTTTCTTTATCCCACCCTCATTCCCTCTTTTTCTCCGTCTGACACCCTGAGATGAATAGACGCTGTCACTGAGACTCTTGTAGCCTGTCAGCTTTTAAACAAACAGTTTGCAAAAGGATCACTTTCACAGGAAACCTCCCAGTTGGAGGTGAGGTTATCAGCATTAGCTTGTTGTGTCCTGTCCGTACGGGAAAAGAACCCACCTTGTGATTGAAGTGAAGAATATGACCTCACACATGCACCGCTCTCACGCCTCATCACCATCACACCGTAGTAAACACTCAAACTAAGTGCTGCTTTGAATCATTGAATTCACAAGATTTTTTGGTAGCAATGACAGCACCGTCCTGCATTTTGTCCTCAACTGACCCTTCCTAAGTCCTGTCCCTTTTTGTTCTGTGTTCCAATAACAGTTGAGCAACTTTCCCCTTTCCTCTTTCCCGTACTTATGTGTTAGGCTGGTCTATGCTGAAAAGAAAGCCAAATTTTAAAGATGGTTAAAAGATGTTGTTGGGGAAACTGTAAAAATCTTACAGTGGCTAATAATGTGACTAAAATTCTAGTTAACCAGCTAACGACTGATGTAAACTGTGTTTCAGTACAGGGCCCCATCCGTCGAAGGCTGCATTTGAAGACCAATTGCGTCAAATCAGGACATGTGGCTTTCTTTTGCTGAATTCGAAGGATCCAATGGCTGAATCCTTCACAGCCCAAACTATCCCAAGATTAATTACACAGCAGTGATAAAAGAGAAACATAAAGAAAACAGCTCCAGAGGACTAACGTTACACTTTAAATTGTAAGTAAACAGCTAATGAAACAAATTTTAAAAAACAAAGGGGCCTTAAAAACCTCTACTTTTGTTATTAATAGGCTAAGTTATGTAATGTTAATTGATGTTAGTGATGCTAACTGAAGTTGCTAACTAGTGGCTAGCTGCTTGTATTACCAGTATATTACCGGTTGTGAATCCTGCTTGGTTTTCAGACAGTTGACTATCACTTTCAAAGTCCTGTACGAACATTTGGATTGATTCCACAGCTAACCTGAACTTTGTTATTTTGCTGCTTAGGCTGCTTTTGTTTAGTGGTGGGAAGCAAAAATTACTGTGACATTTTGGTTTGTTTGATTAGCTAGCTAGTCAGCTAGCATTTTGTGAATATTAGCTATCAGATATAACCATCTAACTATTGATAGATGCAGATTAACTAGCTAACTAGTGTTTTGCTAACATTAGCTATTGAATATAAGTAGCGTGTTAATGACTGATGTAGATTTGCTAGATAGCTACCATAAACTAATTTAAGATGTGATTGTGGCCCATAGCTATGTACCTTTTACAGGACCACCAGCAATGTCTTTTAACTATCCTCAAAATCTGGTTTCCTTTCAGCATAGACGAGCCTGGCACAGAGCATATTTAAGTACAAGGAACAGGAAAAGAGAAAGTTGACCAGGATCCCAAACAGGGCCGGACTTAGGAAGCCTCCGTGAAGGGTGCAGCAGTTTACCGGTACTGACGATAACTGTCATGTTCAGAAAATGAAATGCTGATATCATGTTAATATCACACATATGATAATATTGTTTTCCACAATTCTGGTTGGTCAGTCACAGCAGTGTGGACACAGTTCTGATCATAGACTAGACATTATTGATTTTTTTAAAAGTATGTAGTTGTGTAGTAAGAGGGATCATGTAAAGTAAGCAGGACTTTATTGCAAAATAAACCCTGCACCACCTTGTCAGGGTTAATTTGGCATTAATGACCTGCTCACTGTATATTATCACTTACATAAATAATCCAGCATCTCTACTGTATGCTCTTAAATCCATTAAAGTTATGACTCTCTCCACCTCCCTACACTAGTATTTTGTAAATCGTAAATCATTTGCTAAAAAAGCCAAAAAGCACGATAAACATGAGTTAAAGATTAATTTGATTTATTTGACTGCATTATTTTTCCTCCCCAAATTGTATCGTTATCATAAATTCTTTTGGCCACAATGAAATCTGATATTGTGACAGCCCTGTCCTCAATGCTGAAAATGTTATTTATACTGGCAGCCTGCGTCTGTAACCAAATGTCTCTGGCAGTTAGAGAGTAAGCATTTTAACTGAGGGCCCTTTCCCTCTCCCTCCAGTAGAGTGTACCTCCAGTAAATCTGTCCTCCCGACAACAAATGTCCCTGCACCGAAAAGGCCCCCTCACAAAAAAAAAAAAAAACAAGCCTGACTTTTGTGCGAAAAAAATAAAAATCAGCCCCCTCAGGTGTGTTCCCTCTCACTCTTCCTCTCTGCACCTGCACTGAGTCTCTCAAGTCCTCCATGTGTCTCTCCACACAATGGAGACAGTGCATAGCCTCTGGCGCCTCTCTCCAGCTGAGAGCCACCTCTCTCCAGAGGACAGGAGAGGAAAACTGCCAGCACTAACAACTGATCCTGGCAGATAAAGGTGCAGATAGGCGAGGAGAGAGCGCCTTGGACAATACTTGCCTCGCCCCTGTCCTCAGTGCCGCTTCCTTTAGCTCTGAGACTATGACGATAACAACTCTTAGGGGCTGATGAGGAGGAGGTTGTGCATGCAGAAATCATCATTATTCGTCTTTTAAGAGCTTAATATTTAATACAGTCTGTCAACAACATGCTTTCATTTAACAATGATGATGATTTACACTGGCCAGTATTTGGAAAACCCCCTCATATTGATTCAATTTGTGACCTAAGCTGTATCCGTCACCATCAATTGTGTCAGCGCGACCACAAACACTGGGCTGTTGAGGCCTTTTTTAATGTGCTGTAATGTAGCAGTGCCAGGCCGGATGACCCAGCACCAGATCAGTGTACCACTCACACTCCTGAGGGCAGCTGACTGGAACAGCAGTTAGGCGAGACGACGGTTGCAGGTCGCCCAGGCCACAGCTGGGAAGCCCCAGGCCCAAGTGTTGACCTGATGTGATTAAGTGTACATCCAGCTGCACGGAGGGAGAATACGTGGAAATAGTGTTACACCTGGAGATTTTTTTGACTAATGTAAACCACGTTTTGTGTCAGAATCCACAAAGAAAATTGGGTATTTTACTGTTTTATGTGAGCTGGCGTGGATTTGCATTCCTTTTTCTCTTCCTAATTTCTCTGACTGATCCAGTCCAGTGTGTGTGGTCTATAAGAGCCAAGCTCCTGGTATTTGTCCTGAGAAAGACCTTGATAGGAATGGGGTCTGAGTGAGAGTGCTTATTTTATTCTCTTCCATGCTGCTGCAGGCTATGGCTGTATTAATGCAATGGCAGGGATCTTTGAAGTTGTGACTTTATGAGACAAAAGCTAATTTCCTTTCCTTTGTTCATTATCGAGAGAGACTTCCAGCCGGGCGGAAAGCATGCTGTGCTAATTATTCCATTCATGAGTCGTCTCTAAAGTATGTAATGGATTTCACTGGGCTTTTTACAGGTAAGCAGGGTGAAACTGCATACACACACTTGTGTCAACATGCTGGTTTACAGCAATTATACGTTTTATTTGTTTAATCCTCATGAGGAAAAGACGCACAAATTGTCATATCTTTCAATAAACGAACACATGTCATATCTACTGTTAGGAGAATCAAATAACTTATAACAGACTTAACTTAAAGGAATAATTAATATTAGAAGTGGGGTTGTATGAAGTGCTTACCCATAGTCGTTATATTACCTACAATAGATGCTGTCCCCAGTTTGTAGAGGTTCAGGAGTGCAGCTGTAGGAAGCTAAGCAATGTATTGCTGTGGACAGCAGCTAAACATATTTTAGACACCTGAAAAAAAGACCCAGATAAGTTTAATGCTATAATGTATAACATTTGTGCATTGAAATGTCTAAAAACACTAGACATGGTTATGTATTTTGTTGAGTTATGTACAAAAATTACTTATAAAACAGCAGTTTACCCTTGGAAAACTGTCTGACAGCATAGTGAAACTTGAAAATATTCAAAATATTGCGTAAACGTAAACTGATATTGTATTTTTGAGCTGGGCCTTTTTCTTCAAGTGGCTAAAATACATTTTGCTGCAACTAGCTAGCAATGGCTAGCAGGAAACACACCTTCTTGAATAACATTGTTGGAAACATTGTAAAGTTAGTGCACAAAATATATAACATATGTCTAGCATTTTTAGACATTTTAATTTGGAAATGTTGTGTATTTGTTGTTTTTGGTGACTAACATATGTTTCAGGGCATGCCTTAGCTTCTTACACTGGTAGTCCTGCTGCATCTTCAAAATACAGGCATGATGACCATGATGTACTGTGGGTAATACACTGACTATAGATAAGTACCTCATACAAACCCACTTCAAATAATCTGAACAATCTGTTTCAGGTTTTTGGATTGCTAGCTGGTTATAAAGTTAACTTAAAATCAGCACTGACACATCGCCACTCATTCACTTATGTCTGAACAAATATATCCTCTGCAGACTTACAAGACCAAAACCACTTTGCAACTCATTAAGACCTGAACCCAATTTCACAAATGAGTTTCAGAGTTTGTAGGGCCAAGTTAGGCATGTGACATAATGGGATTTCCATCTTTCCCTGAAACACAACTTGGCAGCGCATGAAGGGAAATGCAACATTTCACATTCCATCTTCGCCTCGTACCAGGATGCCACCCACAACACCTGAGCACTCCCAATCAGAGAGATGTGTGTGTCCCGCCGCGGATGTACTGTGGTGTGTTTCCTGCCACTCAGAGTCAGATCAGACAACAACCAAAAAAAAAAAAAAGGTGGGGGGGGGTGTAGTTGTGATACAAGTAAAGCCATACACCTCCTCCACTGCTGCCTGACACCCCTCCTCCTCCTCCTCCTCCTCCTCTTTCTCCTCCACCTCCTCCTCTCTCCCCCGCTTTGTTTGTGCTCATTTCATTCCGTGTGCAGCCTCCTGGCAGGCAGGTCAAGGTTTACCCTCGCACCACACACCATTTCCCTCACACGCCGCCTGGGGGAGGAACACTAGAGGCCCGAGGCAAGGGCAAGCCCAAACAGCTCACACAACATTGCCGCCATCACCACCTCTAACCATACTGATAGGAGGACAGAAATACTGAGCTCAGATTCACACAGTCGGATCTTTGTCTTTCTTTTTTTTCCCTCACCAATTATACCTTTCTTGCTTTTTTCCTTCTTCCTTGCCCTTTATCTTATTGTACATTATTGATTTCTGTCAGTAGTAAGGTATATGTCTATTAACCGACAGATTTAATAGAGCGACAATAGAAAGCTACTCATTTGTTCCCCCCGTAGTGTAAGTGTTCATTTTGAGAGTCTGATACTAACCCTGGCTAGGAGCTAGTGCTGGATTTTTAGCTGTAAATGGAAAACGCCTGTGGGCTTTTCATTTTCTGGGCCCAGACGTTCCCTTCATGGTGTCGGAGCCCTTGTGTTCACAGAGTTCATGTTTTGCTGCGGGGCTTTTTTTTATTTTGTTTTATCTCATAGCTTAGACTAGCAGGGCTTTAACTCCCAGAGGACTCCTGCGTAGCAACAGCAGAGATCAACAAAGTAAGTTTGTTTATGTTGGCTGTGTCCGCATGTTGTCGACTTATACATTTCTCAGTCTCCATTTCCTGCCTCTCCTTGCCCCAGGGGAAAGGAGCCCTCTAATTGGATCTTGTTCTAATTGAGCCTAATACTGGAGCTAACCGGAGTTGGGCCCTGTGGCTAATGAAGAGCTGAATCAAAACTAGGCACTAAAACTTTGACTGTGTATGTGTGTGTGTATGGTGTGTGTGTGTGTGTGTGTGTGTGTATGTGTATCCCTGCATATTTTTTTTTTTTGCTCTACATTCTATCATGAATGCATCATTACCCATTTTGGTTTAGTTTTTGTTTTTTGTTTTTTACTACATATTTTGTACAGCAAACAAGTATTTGTAGGCAGGGAACAATTGTTTGTGAGCACCACAGAGGGAGGTTTTTGGGGTTTTTTTGTGACTCACATAATTAAAATCACATGTATCTCACTCACAGACTCACATTCATGTTTAGCATGCTGCAAGTTCTCCACAAGAGGGAGCTATTCAGTCGTTGTCAGGCTAGTTTTGCACATGTAATAGTGTGCCACCAGCAGCAAGTCACGGCACGTTCCATTTGAACCAAGAAGTCGGAATTTCCGAGTTTTCCGGCGCTTAATAAAATTGGCGACATACTTTGATACCAAGTTACATGCAGAGCAGGTTTTATTATATAATAGAGTCATGAGTTGTCTGGAACACAGCAACAATTCAAGATGGTGACAACAGTATATGAAATATGTGCTGTTTATTAGCACTTGGAAGCACAGTACTGTCCAACTTTTTCTGTGGACATGTTACTACGGTGTTTGCATACATTAAACACAATGTAAGAGCGAAAGCACAGCAAAGGTTTTCCTGGAGGCGTCAGTCTTGGTCTTTTGACTTGTACTGAAATGCAGTCAACATCACTCTCAACTCCGACTTCCAACTCCCTTGCTAAATGGATCACAGCAGAAGACCTACATACATATGTTGCCATCTACAGGGAAAGAAAATCATACCATTTTGACACTTGCACCAGTGCTAATGTTTTTTTTTTTATAGCTGCTATTGTCTGTGTTTTTCCGCTTGTTAGCTAAAATAAAATAATTAATCAAAATGTAAGTATCTAAGGTACGCAGTTCTTGTTGTAGCTATAAAACACTAAACGTTAGCTTTTGAAAAATGTTTTAATTTTCTCGCTAGTGGTAATACATGCATTTTGAAGTGTTACAGTAGTGGCACAATTGGAATAAGTTCTGATGTAGTGAACATCTGAAATGGCTTAGAAATGTCATATTTTCATTGTGTTTTCTACATTGTCAACATTTGAGGTTCGAATGGCGCACTTTTGATTACATGCACTCATTGTGCTCTCTTCTTCTGCAATGGTATAATGGTTTATATGTTATAATGGTTTTCCTTCATTAGAATTGGCTCCACATCCTGCTTATCTCAATTAACCAACTCCCAGTGATCGCATAATGGTCATAATTGTCATAATGGTCTATATTGTCTATAGGTGGCAGTGCTGAGACACGTCAGTACAGAGCAGGAAAAGAACAAGTGTAAATAATAAAATTAATGATGGCTGAATTCCAGTTAGCTGCTTTAATGCCAGGTTCCTGGTATTGTGCATGCTGGCTGACTCTCACACTGTCACAAGATACTGGAATAGAACAGGGCCATTGTTGTCATATAATCAATTATACAATCAATGCCAGTTTCATAGATACACCTAGCTAAAACTAATGCAGGGGAATACAGCATTCTCACAATAAATCCTACCTTCATGAAGGTTATTTATTATTATGTTTTTGTTTTGTTGAACTGTTTTAAAGAGGTGTTGATTCAACTGTAGGGTCATCTTGTAGGCTGCAGTTTGTGGTGCTTTTGAACAGCATTGTGTAATACTGAGAGGTGTTTATTATTTTGTATACCCCATTTATATCGTTGCTGGTCGGCTGAATAACAGAAATACCCCTCTACATAATGCAATGAAGTTCAATAGCACCACAAATTACATCCTACAAAATGATCATATAGTTGAATCAACACCTCACTGAAACAGCTTCAACAAAACATTATCACTTTCATAAAGTGAGGGTTTGCTGCAGTCTGCATTAGTTTTAGCCAAGGTGTACCTAATAAACTGGCAGCTGAGTGTGTATTAGTACCTGTGCTTTTCATACTATGACAAGTAAAAATATCTGCTGGGTAAAAAAGACCTCTTGTGCACATCATCTACATCAGCAGGTCAAAAGTTGCTGCTAATAGGTGTCAGAGGTTGGCCAGGCACTGCAGGTCTGAAACTGTTGTCACTGCAGCTCTGTAGCTGGATGACATCATGCGGTCCCTTGCATCAATGCCACTGTGTGTGCCATTGCTTTTAAACTTAACACAACATCAGACACTGTAGCCCTGATGAAAACCCATTTTCAAAGGATTGATTTTTTCACTTATTCTCTTTGCCTCTGTCACACTGAATGCCAGTCCATTGGATATAAAATGAAACAAGCCAAGCACATGCTGCAGTTTCAACAGTTGCGTAGGCAACAGAGAAATGGAAATGAATGACGCCAGGTTTGCTGCCAGAGGGCTGGAAAAGAAATGACTTCTCTCTCGCCTCTGGCTAAAAGACTGGCTTTTTTATATTTTTATCTATCTTCAAATCATCTTCTCCCTTTACATAAAAACAGACACATGTGTGGACACAGCAATGTGTGTCCACACACGTGTTATTTAATCACATTCTTCAGCATAGGGACATTCATATCTATTCTCGCAGATGTTTTGATGTAGTTTGCATCCATATGTTACAATTCAAGTCTTACCTACCGAAAAGATGGTTGATCTGGCTTTTCCAGTAGCTCACTGCAGATTCAAAACCCCACAACAGACTCTATATGGGTTGCTTTGTTTTATCAGGGTCAGACACAAAGTAAATCACACACATAAACCACAAGCATTACACATTTACACTGTAAAAACTGAAAATTTGTTTTAACTTAAAAAAGTTAGTGTCAGGGCAATCCTTAAATTTTAAGCTGACTGAGCCAAATAAACATTTCAAGTCAAATAAACCTGATATTAATTTAATTGTACATTAGAACTGAACAAGCAACTCTTCAGGCACACTGACAAACATGTACAACATTTAACATTTATTAAAGCTACTACAAAGAGTTTTAACTGGTTATAAACAGTCTCAATTTTATAGTGATGCCTCTGATCCACGTGAGTTAATGAGAGCATCTGCAAGAAGATCAGCTGTGTCAGTATAGTTTTTCATAATGTCTGCCACCAGGTCAGATTACCCTTGAAATTGGATGAAACGAGCCTGTGTTTACATTTTTCCAGGCAAAGTTATTTAAGTATGTTTAGTTAAGGTTTTTTTTTTATTATTTCTAAACTTGCCCTGTGCCAGAAAACACCCTTGTCCCATACAAGAATTTATAACTTCAAACAATAAAAAAAAATGTGTTAAAACCCTTCAAAATCTAAAACTAACAATACCTACTGATAACATATGTGTAAAAAATATTTTAAAATACCTTTTATGAAAAAGTTGCCCTATAAAATTGTATCCCAGATTTCTGTCAGTACTCCTCAAGCACTGGTTATATGGCTAATGTAATAATATTGGATTCAATGCAACAAAAACCATAAACATTTCCTACATGTTTTATATTGTAATACTATAACTTTTTATGTGTCTGACAGAGTTCACAAAATTCAATTCCTCAGCCACAAAAAAATGCTACGTAATAAAAAGCTGTATCACTGGAATGTTGGCCCATTGCAGGGTTTAATAGCCAAGAGTTTGATCTTTTAAAACATGTATTCCCAGCGTAACTGAAGAGCCAAAATCAAAACCCTCTCAAAATTCAGTTTTGTCCCAATTCTAAAGAATGAGTGATCAATAAAACTTGTATATTTGTGTAAACATAAAAAGATTAGCTGATTCCTCTAAATTCCTGTATGATTTTTTACAGTGTATTGGACACACATGTAGATAAAGGAGGGGTATATATTTGCAAAAGTGAAACAGTTTGTTTTCTGGTAGAACATAAATAGTTTTTAGCCCGTGCACAATTTGGCTCTTACCTGCAGCCGAACCACATATGGCTCAACTTAAGTCTTACTTTTTAATTAGGAATCTTCTTAGCTGTCTTAGTTGTTATGATTACAAGTCCATTTTACACCTTCTTTGCATAGATCTCGAAGGTTATTTTGAGGAATATTAGCTGGCAAGAGGTGTTAGCTCCAGGTGTTGCTGCTGTGACGCTAACTGTTAGCCAGAGTTGGTCCCAGAAATAAACACAGGAGTATAGCACAGTGTGCACAGTGAGCACACGGTTCAACTTTCTGCTTTACACAGCATCTCATCTCTGCTTTTAAAAAATCTGGCTTGTAAACGGTAATGGGCGCTACCATGACATAGCTGCGGTCAAGCTCTCAATTGGCCACATATGCTTTGAATCCATTCTCTCAGCTTTGTAGCGCACAAAGTGGTGTTTGGAAGCTGGCATTATTCAATCTTGATCTCCAGATTGTGATGTCTTTCCAAGCGGTTGCTGTAGTTGGAGGCCTGCGAGGCACAAACCAATGCTGCACAGTGTTGGTGACTACCACCAGAGGGGGGTTGGGTGGAGACACAGCACTCCAGGTGGGCCGAGTCGAAACCCCCCTCCAGCAGCGCCCTGCCATGTCTCGAGAAGGAGGAGGGCTACGGTAAATGGTTCCAGAGCAAATATAGCCTTCCAAACCTCCTGCCTGGAGGACGTAGCCCAGAGGCCAATAGGGAGATTGGAAACAGATGAAAGAAAGAAACTTTGGTGGGGCTCTTCTTGGTTGCTCTTATGAAACCGCTGGATGAAAGCCTTTAAGACTTATTTTTGTTAAAAGGCTCAATAGGCTTCCTGTTTTATGTATGAACACTTGGACATGTATAGACCTGTGAGTGTACATGTGTGTAATTCAATGTGCTCATACTCATTCAAGAGTGGGATTGCATTGCCTGAGTAGCCCTCCAGCTCTTGTCTTGTTTGTTGACAGTATTAAACAAATGGTCAGAAAGCCCATTACTCAGGGGGGGATGAAGTGAAACCATGAAGTGTTTTGTGCATGTGTGTGTGGATATACGCGTGTGTGTGTGTGTGTGTGCTCTTGTGTGCATGGCCCCTCCCTGGCCCTGCAGGTTTCTCTGGGGTTTCTTGTCACCCCATGTCTTGGAGGTGAGAGGGCGGGTGATAATTGAACACTCCCTGGCACTTTTAACAAATGTATTGAAAGGAGGAATCGAAAAACCTGTTAATGAGATTTCCCTCCCCAGGCAGTGCTCAGGGTTATTATTCTTATAATTTTCTTAATCTAATGAGTTACTCAAAGTTTATTTTCAAATGTATTTCTCCTTCTCGCCCTATAGGGCTGCTGTTTTATTAGCCTCCGCTCCTCAGCAGCACACAAACTTTATTAATAAATCAATTTACAATGCATTGAAGGAGGCACCTACCTATTGAGACTAGAGCAGTCGAGATCTTTCAAACCAAACAAATGCTAAGACAAGGACTCCTACAGTCTTTGAAACAAGAGTTCCAAAAGGGTTCTTCCTAAAGGGCTGAGTTTCTACCCGTATCCATTTGCTTCTGAAGAACAACCTTTTGAAGGAAGGGTTTGTCAAACACTATTTGTAAAACTAAGGGTTCCATTATGAACCTTTTTTCATCCAAAGAGCCCTTTTTAGAAGAAAGAGTCCTTCAAGGATTGTTGAAGTTCTTGAAGAATTCTTTTGTCAAGAGATTATTGAAGTTTTTTTGCACCATAATATACAAGGGTTCTCTGTAGAACCCCCTGGGTGGGTTCTAGAAAAAAAAACACTGGAATATAAAAAGGTTCACAGTAGAACCCCCTGAGGCTGTTCAAAATAAAACCTTTCAATTATAAAAAGGTTGTCAGTAGAACCTGCTGGGAGGGTTCTAGACAAAACCCTTGGAATATAAAAGGGCTCTCGGAAGAACCCCCTGAGGGTGTTCTAGATAAAACCTTTGGAATATGAAAAGCTGCTCAGTAGAACCCCTCTGGTGAAGGAATATAAATAGGTTGAGAGAAGAAGAGAGAGAAAAATATATTCTCAGTAAAACCCCCTGGACGGGTTCTCATTAGAACTCTTATAGAACCTCTCAAATGAAGTTCACTGTGAAACCTTTCACAGATGGTTCTAAGTATAACCATTCATGTTAGATTCTAGGTAGAACTCTCGCAAAGCGTCCCAAGTGGAACACCTCTAAGAAGGTTTTATCAGGAACCAAAAACTTCTCTCTAAACCAACGAACATTTTATGGTTCTAGCTAGCACCTTTATTTCTCAGAGTGTAGATTATAGCGTGAATGATGGAACAGCACTGGCTCCATACCAAGGTGGTGCACATCTTTGTACTCGGGTTTGTTTACCTCACAAGATGGCTCCTGGCTCAGGGAATGGACCATGAAAATGGCTGCTCTCTTGTGCCTACAGCACTCTGTATAGATTGGAGTTTTTCATGTGGCAGTTAGGCTGCTGGGATATACACCCCAGGGGATGTGCTCTCATTAAGGACAGTAGCTCTGGGCACTTTTGCACTGCTTCCTGTGGCCACTGACCTCCTTTTCACCCGTGGGCGTGCAGCTACACCACAGCGCTGCTACTTCGGTCTCCCTGTCACTCCCGACACCACCCTGGGGGTCGTCACATGACTCGAGTGACTCCTGACCTGGCTGCCCTCCTGAGACCCCTCCCCTCCTGACGGCGAGTCGGGTTAGTATGATCACAGAGCGCATAAGGGTCACATTTGCCCCCCCAAAATGGCGGTTATGTCCTTGGGCTTTTGAAGGAAGAATTTTCTGAGTTGACAGTGTCAAAACATCATGTCAGAAACGGCCAACCTTATGTGTCATCTTAAAGCAGTACAGCTGCAATACTATTCATGTAAAAAAAAAAGTTTGAGCTCTGCAGTAAAACCATGCAAGTCATCTACAATTTATACCATAGTCTCTGAGAGCAAATTAGTGATAAAGGCATCTGTTAAAAGGACAGTTCAGATTATTTTAAGTGGGGTTATATGAGGGTATCCCTAGTCAGTGTCTTACCTGCAGTAGATGCTTTGAGGAAACAGCAGGAGACCTGGTGTAGGAAGCTACAAAGATATTTTAGTTGGCTAAAGAAAATCAGTTTAAGTGTACACTATATTTAAAATATTTTTTCCACTTTACCTTGCTGCCAGATAGTCTTTTCCAACAGGAAACCACTGTTTCAATTATGACTTTCCAAAACAACCCGACTCCACTGGTAATTTTACCTCACAGAACATGAGTTGCTATGATCTACTGCTGCCTCAATGAGTTATTTTTGTGTTATTGTGTGGTTTTGGTGTATTTGTTTGGATTGACCAAAGTTACACAATAACAAAAGACTGAGGCAGTGGTAGACCAGCAATTCCCGTGTCCTGCAAGCTAGAATTACAACTTTTGTCAAAGACGTCTGGTTAAGCAAGAGAGAGGTACCCATGGGGACTGTCTGATGGTAAGGGAAAGCAGTCAGATATTCTAAGTATAGCCAACACTTAAGCATACAATATGAAAGTTATACCACTAGGGGTCTCTCTCACATTAAAACAATGATAAAAGACTTACTTAAATTATGTCGTGAAGTGGCATGGGATTAAGGGAATTGTTATAGTCACTTTCAAACAACCGCCATAGCTGATGAAAATCTATCTGACATGACTCAGGCAGAAATAATGTTTACAGACGAGGTAATGTTAAAGTTTTATTCACGTTACATTTAGCCAAAATATGTTTTGTTGCTCAATATGTCTACAGCAGTACATTTCTTAACTTCTGTGCAGGTACTCCTTTCTGCTTCTCCAAACTGGGGATATGTCATATGGAATCTACTGTAGGTAACACACTTACCTCATGCTACCCTGATTCATATAATCCAAACTATCCCTTTAAGTTGAAGCAAATACTCGAGTCGTGCTGCTTCAATGGACACATGCAGGATAATAACATTGCTTCGTCACCATCCTCCCTGAGCCATTTCTGCAGCCATTTCCTCAGTGTTGTGGTTCATTTTAGCCACAAGACAAAGTAGCTTGTGAGGAGCACCTAAAGGTGATCTAAGATCCCGACTAAGGTAGTTAATCATTGATCAAAAAAACATTACAGTGGACTTGGGGGCATGATAGTTCTGTGCCTGAAGTGTGCAGAGAAATATCAATAAAAATCCCCCTGATCTTTTTTTAATTAAAGGCTAAAAGCCTGATGCTCTCTGTTGCTGGTGTACTTGAACAGACTTTAAACTAATTCTCATTGTCCATCTTAGGGAAAAAATTAACAACAAATAGCAAATTTTATGAGCAAAGAAATGTTACACTAGCATACACGGTGTTGGTGCATGAAAGACGTGGTTTTAAGAGGCAGGCTGTGGGGTGGCCCTGCATTGCTGATTGGTGGATTGAGATATCAGACCAGTTCTCATCAGCACCACCCATACTTATACCTGCAGGCACAACAATTTTGTCCTCCACTAGTAAGCAATTAGATTATATTCAAACACACATACACAGAGAGCCTCCACAAACTGTATTCCCCCATATGCAGCACTCAGTATGACACTTGCTTCCTCCATATGTGTGTTTGAGCTAACACAAGGATGCGAGCAGACACACACATAAGATACACACACACACACCCTGTAGGTATAAGGTTCCAGTTGGTATATCTCTGTCTCTAAGCTCCAGTTTGATGCCCTAGTCTCATGGTATCCAACCCCCACTCTTTCTGCATCCCCTCAGGCTTCTGTGTGTGTGTGTGTAAGATGGCTACTGAACCAAGAGGGCATTGTTTCTCTCCAGCGGGGTTTCATAATTGAACGTTCACATTTATGCACTCATTCAAATGGATACTAAAAGTAGAAGTGAAGCACGTAACCACACTCGAATTATCCATGGAAAAAGTGAAACTCAAGATTAAACTCAAAGATTAGGGACACATTGCAACAGAACTGTGCTGTAAAGTAATAAGTGTATTATTTCCAACTTTTGAACCTTTATTAGTAAACCTTAAGTAGACTTTCTTAGAGGGAAGTTTCACCTACATTACAACAGAACTGTACTGTAAACCAAAGTGTATTATTTATCACTCTTAGACCTTTATTAGACTTCCTTAGAGTGTATTTAGGAACACACTACAAAAGAACTGTACTGTAAACTGAAGTGTATAATATCCCTCCATTAGCCTCTTATTAGATTTTATTAAAGGGTTAAAAGGGACACATTATAACAGAACTGTCCTGTAAAATAAAGTGTATTATTTCCAGATATTAGACCTTTACTAGACTTTCTTAGAGGGTAATTAAGAGCACATTTCAGCAGAACTGTACTGTAAACTAAAGCGAAATCACATATCTGCTACCTTCCTATTTAAAAACAATATGTGAGGCAGATCTACCAAGTAAAGGCCAAAATTATTACAGAGGAAGAAGAATATTCTGTCTATGGGTGACTGCACAATCTTATTGTAATACTTTAGGCAGATAATCTGATTTAGTTCTATTTAATGTGTCCTTAATTACTCTCCAATAATGACTAATAAGGATCTAATAAAGGGTCTGATACTGTCTAATAAAAAAAACATTTATTTGCACCTACAGCCTTTGTCTAATTTGACTGAAGTGCAAGCTTGTAACGTCTTCTTAGTGTACTGTAAAGTAACTGATTATTATTTATTTGCACTGCTCCTATATTCTGAACCCATTTTTGGTGGATGCGCATGCAGCAGATAATTACACATGCACTGATTGGAGGCTTTCCACAGGAGGTGCAAACTCCAGGCAGCCCGCTGCATCAGGTTGTGTGTTTCTTAGGCACATGTGTGAGCGAAGCAGGGAGGAGAAAAGACAGCGGGCAGCAGGGACAAACCCGTCAGCCACTCAGATCACATCAGGTCTGTCGGGACACATTGGAGCACAGCGAGCCTGATGGGATATGCCCCCCAGGGGTGCGAAGCAGGCCAGATGACATACAGACACAGGGGCAGGCAAAGAAGGAAGGAAGAATAGAGGATGGCACATCCTGCCTTTAATGCACAATATGTTCAAATAAGAGGCATGCAATTATGAATGGTAACCCTGACTACATTATGTACCAATTATACAGTAACACCATACCGCCACAGACGTACAATCACACACACTCCCACCCCCAACACACGTACTGTACATTCATGCGTGCTCAGTGATGTAGCCATAAACATGTAGCCTCGATCTCACACCAGATAACCTACATCTTAAACAACACGACACATATGCTAATGTGAAAGGCATGATGTTTATGAGCTGCACACGATGCATATGCTTGTGCGTGTGGGTAAATGCACAGACACGCTTGGGTACATATGTCCGCGGGGGCAAAATGGGAAATAGACACTTTCTCTTCATGCCTGTTCTTTAATTGGGGCATTTATTGTTTTTGCGGTGGTGTTTACTTCATTAAATTAAGGCGCATTTAAAAAATGCAGCATGTTTCAAGGTTTATATAAGCAAAATTATGCTTTCAGCCATTAAGTTGCAAATTAACATATCTTTATGACTGTGGGATATGCCAGTTGAAGATGCTTTTACATTTTCACACTAATCAACTTGACTTTAACATGTTGGATTTCAGTTTGATTTGCTTTCATCGCAAATATTGTTTCCCCCCTCGGCTGTGTGTGTGTCTGCACGCACGTTTGTATTCGAGTGGAGCCGTGTTGGTGTATGTGTGCGTGTGTGAGTGTGTGTTGTTACTTGTCCATGGCACCTTCATGTCAGCCACAACTGTTCTCTTTCTTCACAAATCACAAGATGCGTGTGTCTCTATGTGTGTGTATGTGTGTGTGTGTGTGTGTGTGTGTGCAGAGGGGGGTGTTGCAAGGACAAAATGAACTAATGTTGAATATTCCGTATTGGTTTTACTGTAATTCTTTTCTAATTCTTAGTTTATTCAATTTCATCTCCTTGAGGCTGGTAGGTATGGAAATGAGGTCTGTTCTTTTTTTTCTTCTTCTTCTTCTTTTTTTTTTCGCCTGTGTAAATTGCAGCTATCACCTCAAGCCTTTTGAACAAGATTACCCAGATGGCCTTGCGTGGTGTGCCTGAAGTTTTATTTTCCTCCTTTGCCTGCTTTTCCTTCTTGGCTGCAGGGGGAAAGGAGAGGGGAGCTGGGAAGCCTCCTGAAGGCTCTGGGCGAGGCCAGGAGGCAGCAGCTGTGGCAAAGAGAGATCTGGGGGAAGAAGAAGAAGAAGAAGAAGAAGTTGGGGAGGGATTGAGCGCTGGGGGGTGGATGAGACTGGTGCAGGGGGCGTTGTTGTGTGTGAAGGGAGGGGGCACTAAAATCTGAGAACACCAGCCATTATGAGCACTCCCCCCCCCCACACACCTCGGTTGAATGTCGAGGGGACCGGAATATAACCCTTGGAGTACTCACACAGGGGGCTGGTGGAGTGGATGGGAGCAAGAAGAACTTAGGCGATGCGTTCATGAACATGTGTTTGGAGTGAGGTGTTGTTTGTAGATACAGCGAAGTGTGTCCCAGTGTAAACATGGCATTACCACATCACCAGTCACATTAGCAATACTTACAATTCAGACAGCTCGTATTGGCCCGTAAATGCCAGGATTTTTGGTGAAAAGCATGCTAAATAAGCAGCAGCCTCCTTCTGCCCAGGTGATCATTGTTGTGCGAGTGGTGGAGATTTGTCATTGGGTTTCCACTCACCGTGCCCTGGACATAATCTGCTGCTGGTTTTCTGCCCCGAGGAAGAATATGATTTTAATACATTAAGGTGGCGCAGAGATAGAGAATTATGCAGAGTTAAAGTGTTCACCTGTTTATTATTCTAACATGCAACAGCCTCCATCCACACTAATCTCCAAAAGAACACACCCCAACTCCCAGATTGCTGATCTTAGCTCCGAGGCAACAGTGAAGGGAGATTCTCACCTGTGATAAGGTGAGGAGTGGAGCAGGAGGAGGAGGAGGAGCTGCATATATCACTTAAAATATAAAAACATAACATTGGAGGAAAAGCTGATAGGAGACAGAGATCTACAGCATTATTTTATGTTTTTGCTTGTTTTATGTTGCTTACTTTATGTGTGCTTTTGATCCCATATGTGGTTCCTTGTTTGCTTACTTTTATGGATTACATGACTTGTATTTACTTACATAATGCTTATTGAGGTGAGATTCCTTCTATAAGCCCCTTGGCGTTTTTTAAATCTCACCTGCACAATTTGCATCTTTTCTTTCTTTTGTTGTTGTGTTTCTGCTGCTCTGATTTATTGTGCAAAAAATGTGTTTTACCAACTGGAGTTACCCATTTATATGCAATTAAAATACAAACATGATTTTATAATGTAAATGTATTTTTATTTGATGCAAAATAATAGCAAAGGAAGTTTTTGATAAGAAGAGAGCAGGTTTCAGGGCGTTATTTCTTGTTTGGTAGCAAACAAAGATCTCTCTTTGCAAACCAAAGAGGAAAGTATGATGAAAATATGTTGGTAATGGAAATATTAATGTAAATTTTCTTGTAGTACTTGAACATTGAGGTGTTGTCCTTCAATCCCCCAATCTAATTTGAGTTTGAGACCCCTGTTCTAGACTGACATACATTCAAAAGACACATCCTTTATTTAATGGACATACTAAATATCAGAAGTGGCGAGAGTGTGCACCTTCTTTAAATACAGATACTGTGAAAAAAAAAGTAGAGGTATTGATTAAATTTTTATGCTCAAGGAAAAGTGAAACAGTGTAGGTTCTGAAATGTACTCAAAGTATAAAAGTAAAAAGTTGACCTCGAAAGGACATTTCTGCCAGCAGTGTCTGTGCAAGCTTAACTGATACTCACCTTTTCTCTGCAGGCAGGTCTCCCTTTCTGGTCTGTTTCTTCTTGTATAACCGCTTTTTCAACATTTGCTTTTTGTTACATATGTCGTGTGTGATATGCACTCATCTTTTTTATGTTATATTCCATTCAGGTGGAAATCGGTCTCGATGTTGGGAAGGCAGCGCGCAATGATGCAAAACTAAAATAAACAATAATTTACCCTTCCTAAGCACCACCTTTTTTTTTGCTCTGTGGTCCAACAACAGTTGAGCAAGCTTGGTACCCGACAGGATCTCGGTCAGCTTGTTACTTTCCTGTACCTTGATATGATTGTGTGCCAGACCAGAAAACCAAATTTTTAAGATGGTTAAAAGATGTTGCTGGAGGAACTGTAAAAGCAGCATATAGCCACTTCTTAAATTACTTAATGTTAGCATAACATTAGCTAACTTGTTACTTAATGACTGATGTAGCTTAGCTAGCTAGCATTTTGCTAACATTAGCTGTCATATGTAACTAACTAGCAAACAACTGGTGTAGATTAGCGAGCTAGTTAGATAGTAATCAGAGCAAAATGCCAGCAAACTAGTTAGAACTGTTATTGGAGCCCAGAGCAAAAAGGAGCAGGGGTTAGGAAGGGTCAGTTCTCCTAAAATGCATTAAAACTAAAGCAATGAGTCTGTTTTTAAAATGTGAGGAGTAAAATGTACAGATGAGTTAAACCGTAGGGAGTAATAGTTAAAAATCATGAGAAAATTAAATACCCAAGAGAGGTACAGATAGCTGAAAACTCACTTTGGTACAGTAACAAAGTATTGTACTTTTCACCTCTGCTAAATATAGTTGTTTTCTGAATACAGTTATACAAAACAAATGTCTCAGCATGTGATCCATATGGTCAGTCTTCCCCTGTATTGAAGTGTGCCTTTGGATCAAATCCCCCGTGTTACTCCGGCAACAGCTTTTCAGATGCTGCTGCCAAAGAGTCAATAGTAAGCTATCACTGTTTGTTTTCACTCCCTCCATTTGTTTGTTTTGTTAAGGTTTTGCTCTCCATCATAATGAATCACTTTTTTTCATCTTGTTCTTATTTATTCTCATGGCTGGAGGTAAGAATGTGGTGGTTGATGAGGGGCTGAAATGAACTGAGCCTTAGCCTTAGCCCGAGGGCTGGCGCATATCTTAGCATAAGTGATGGCCAACCGGAGGGCTAGAGCCTAGCTGAGAGCGCCCTCAGGACAGCAACTCTGACAGATCATGTATTTATAGGTCTGTTGAAAGACCTCTATTGTGTCCCACATAGCCTCGGAGCATGTCTGTCCTCTGTATTATAATAAAGCCGCTGGCCTTACCGCTATGATGGATGGGTGGCCCTCGAATGGCAAGCTCCAGAATCATTAGAGCTCTCCTAACATGCAGGTCTACCCATGTGAAAGGCTGGTGCAGGGAGGGGTGCTACCGGTGAGCAATACAGTACAGTTGAGACCTTTTAATCAAGGATAGGTAGCCCTTACTAATTCGCCACCAAGAGAGGGAGGGAGTGAGAGAAAAGAGAAATGGAGTGAGGGAGGGAGGGGGCGTATTTGCTGATGTTTTTGCCAAAGGATACATTTGCAATTATCTCAGTGGCTTAAAACGCCCTGCAGGCTTTTTCAATACAGGTTAGAATGTGGCACCTATAGCATTTACAGGCAGCTTCACTGGTCAGATTTCATTGCAGCTGAAAATTTCACCAAAGCCAGCATTCCATCACACCTCCACTGAGCCATACAGCGTCAGTGTAAAATAAATGTGTGAGCGTGGAGGTATAACTGAGCACAGCATATTTATTAGGAGAATTTTTGGAGAAACTATTTAAAAAAATAGAAAAGAAAAACAGAACTTGCTTGAATATGCTCTGCAGCCCAAAAAAAAAAAAAAAAAAAAAAAAAAAACAGCTTGACTTTTCTGTGCCTAAAGCCTCACAAGCAGAGTGGTGTTTGAGCTGTTTCCCAATCTCATGTTCTTCTGTTACCTCTGGACTAGAATATAAATGATTCCCTCTCAGTGTACAGTGTATGCCAAGGGGCCTGCAGCGACCATAGTCCGGTCTAAAATTCCTCACTGCAAGCGCACCATAACTCAAGGCCTGACTGATAAATAAACAATGGAAAGTGCAGCATGTTGTGGAGCACTACCTCAAATCCTCCACTTGGAGCACTGTCACATATTACAGCCCAATCATCATGAGGTGAGGAGAGGGTCTGATAGAGGCTGGTGTATAAAATCTGCTGTTTTTGACAAAGGAGGAAAGTGTATTCCCTCTGCAGCATATTTCAGGATACACGTATACAACACTGTACAAAATCTGTGGAAACACACTCAGGATTTTTTAGTCAAGGAGCGCTCCACTGATTTTATGTCTAAGTCAACTGAGTAGGCACAGAGAGAACTACACTGAATAGCTGAATAATGTCTGCTGTGGCTCTGGTCAAATCTGAAAAAATACTTGAGTGACTTAACTTTAGTAACTGCAGCTTGGGCTTGGGGACTACTTTTTTTTTGTTATGCTAGCATTGTTGTTGGCATACGTCAATGGGCAGTTGCAATTCTGTATTGTTTGAGTGTGTCCGAGGGTTGATGGGGGTTGTTGTTGGGTTTAAGAAGGGGGCCTGTCTGCTGCAAGTGCAATTTTTTTCTACTGGATGCATTGCCAAGAAATCTTGTATATTTGTACATTGCACGACGTCGTACAACGTTCATGTCACCCACCAGGATGAATTGGAATAACTTTGGTGATCCTGACTTAATATCTATCGCCATGACCATTTGTCTGCATTTCGCTTTCACTTCTTTGATTTATGAAGAAATACCTGCAACATTAAGGGGATTCCCATCAGCCTCAAATATACATTCTGTGATTAATGCTAATTAGCTAACATGCTAAACTAAATTGGTAAAAATGATAAACATTATACCTGATAAACACCAGGATGTTACCATTGTAATGGTGAGAGTGTTAGCATGCTGACATTAGCCTTTAGCTTAAAGGTCCAGTATGTAAGATTTATGGGGTCTACTGGTAGAAATGCAATGTTCATTAGTGTATAATCACCTTAAGCATTAATACATCTTCATTACCTTAGAATGACTCTTTTAAACTGCCAAGACCCGGGTCGTCTTCCATGGAGTCGTACTTTGGAGCCATGTCGCACCACCACGTTCCTACAGTAGCCCAGAATGTACAAACCAAACACGAGCTCTAGATATGGCCTTTCACATTTTGAGTGGGTGAGTTTCACGGCCACCATAGGTTCTTCTACACACTTGAAAGAGAAAAGTGCGACAAAGTGCTTGCAATCTACAGCCTCACCACTATATGCCACAAAATCCTATATACTGGTCCTTTAAAGCAACAGTCTCACAGAGCAAATAGCTTGGGTGTAGACTTAGTCTTATTCTTGTAATGTTATGCATCATATCATCAAACGCCAAAGCCGCACCCCATTGTAGGGGAAAGAGTCAGGCTTTCACATAACAAGAGACACAGGAAAATGCCAAAAATCTGTTATGCTGTAAAACAAATAAACACCAGATCTCTGGTTCCCCATCCTTCCTGGAAAGGGATCCCATGAAGACAGGAGTAAAAATGCATAAGCCTCCAGAGGACGGTAATTCTTCATTTTGGCAGCAGTGTAAATTCCTTTCTGATATGAATTAGCTTCTGTCATTTAAATTATGCCGAATAAGAAACCAAAAACAACCGTATTAATAACCAAGGCTTTCACACTGAGTTTTGAGACACAAAATACATGAATATTCACTGTCAGTGTGGTTAATAGCTACATGATGCTGGTGACAGAATAGCTAGTTTGAGTGGGAGGCTGCTGGAATACAGTCATTACATTACAGTATAGCAGCGTCAGACGTTCATCTCTAACCAAATCTCAGCCTAGCTTAGATCAAACAGGTTTTTTTTTAATCAACAGGTTGGTTATTTAAAGACAAGACTTATTATACTGTTAATTCAATATAATCAGTGTGCGAAATACGGGGGGGTCCAGGGGGGTCCGACCCCCCCGATTAACCCATGAGACCAACGAAAGCCTCAAAAGCAAAATTTGAAGGGGGTCTCAAATTTTGTCAAAAGAAATATTTCATTGTCACTAATGGTCACTAAAATGTTTTTTAAGCTCACCATGTCCAGTATTCAGAATTAAAAAAAAAAAAATACAATTTTTTTTTGCCAAACGGAGCCAGCCAGTCCTGTGTGTGTATGCAAATTAGTCATGTGCGCACCAAACAGAAGAAAGACGTAACGTTGAGAAGTCATACTGGTCATACTAAAAATGGCAAGCAAGCAAAACTAAACCGAGTGTGTCACGCGCACACTTTGGGTTCACATGGCACTCAGAGATGAAGATGCTGGTGCAGGTAGCACAGTGGGCCCACTCGCTACCAGAACAGAGGATCCTCTCCCACCCAGTGACTCCACAGAAGAACAAGGTGAAGTTGAGGCCGAGTGCTCTGAAGACGCAGCAGGTGCTGGGGTAACGTTAGCTGCTTCTGCTGCTAGCACTGTCATATTTGCTGTAGATGGATGGTTAAATTATGTCACACGATCGGTCATACTGCAGGCTCTCATTTGCAAGTGCACTGATTGCGTGTCGATATACCTGACATTTATTCAGTCAGTTGCTCTTGTAAATGCGCCAGATTGGTGTCAATTGTTGTTGTGTCTGCATTGTAATGCACAACTTTGCCTCTCCTTGTTATAAAACAACGTGCATCCATACAACTTTAGCCAGTGCAACCTCCTATGTCAGTGTTGCTTTGCGAATATTATGGGATTATCAAAAATTGTTAAGTGTGTGCCTGTGTGCTGTCACGTAGGCTATAGACTGATTGTCTTGGCTTGCATCCATGAAATGTTGTAATGTTATAGACCTACTGCATATTGAGAAAATTTAGATCGGTATTGTGCAACAATCGGGAGATGGGGACCCCCCCGAATATTGACGGGTATTTCGCACACTGAATATAATCAATATTCAGCCACAGCGTTGAGCCATTGATCCAGCTGGATGGGGGTGACTGAAGACGCCTGAACTTAAATTTATCGAGGTGTCAAGAACGCTCACATTCAGACAAGGTAGCAAAACAATTATTGGGCATGTCTATAAAACAAAGGTTTGTTTAACACAAAATAAATGCATACAAACTTGTAATCCAAAAACACATCAAATTGCATTAACATCTACAGGATCTTTGGTTTTCAAGAATATATACACTAAAATGGCATCAATGATTATTTCCTGAATCTCTCAGTAGCTCCTCACTAACTTGGACTTTCCTGTGATTTTACTGCACATTGGTGGAAATAATTCAGGAAGCCAGTAGCCAACTCATGTAAATGCATGGTGTGCAGAATATATATAATATAACATATAATATAAATAGCATACTAGAAGACAATACATACCCATACCACAGCGTGTTCAGCCTGCTGCCATCTGGCAAGAGATATAGAAGTATTCACTGCCCTACCACCAAACTATGGAGCAGCTTCTTTCCTGAGGCTGAGACAATTCATCCTCCACACTCCACCATAAGTAAATTTATTTTCATGATTTATTATTTAATCAAATATTGAAAAATGGAGAGGAAAGGGGGGATATAGAGGGCACCATGCCTGTGTTTGCCTTGGGCCCCAATATGACTAAATCCACCCCTGGTCTAATGTATCTATGGTTCTACTGCATTGAACCTTCTTCTTAAATCTCAAATTCCCCCATTTTATAGAAATCTAATACAAAATCACTGTTATAAGAAGATCTATTTTTGAGGAGTCAGAAACTGTTAGGGAATTTGAAAATACATGCTTTCCAATATAGAAAAAGGCCATTGCTGGCTTTTGTCACCAAGCTCACCAGTTTAAAATCTGTTATACATTAAGAGTGGATTATTACAAGTTGCCTTGGGCTCCTACAAAAAATAAAAAAAAACTTGTGGGACAATATGGATTAGGTGTTAATATGGTACTTTCGCATGCAGCCTTTTTTCTCAGACAAGTTCAAGCTCAAGAACCCATCAGTACTGCTGAGCTCCACTTTTTGTATTTAGACCAGCTCTGTTTTACACTAAGTCTTGGATTTCTGTAACTCAAGCAAAGCCACTGTGACATATTATTCCACTAGCGAGTGTCCATTTGAGATATTATCCTACCAGCGATTGTCCATCTAAGAACATTTAAAGCCCCAAAGACTGTGCAGGCATTCATCACACAGATGAACTAATTTTTCCACTAGAAATAATTGCTAGAAATATGTGGCCATTATATTATAATAAAGGTATTTATGAGCCTTCAATCTCGCAGCCTCACTATGAGATATCTTTGAAAATTTGAAATCAGCTCCCGAGGCTTAGGGAGCGGGAGGAGGGGAGGGAGAGAGAGAGAGAGAGAGAGAGAGAGAGAGAGAGAGAGAGAGAGAGAGAGAGAGAGAGAGAGAGAGCAATGGCAAGGGAGAGATGTGGGAGTTGTGTTTTGCTTTTTAGCCACGGGTTACATTTATAATTATCTTGCTGGCATAAAATGGCCAAGAGGCTTTTTCAATAAAGGTAGGAGGCACCTACAGTACTGAATATTACCTACAGATCAACACAGAACAAGAGAGATGACTGCAAATAGAATAAGTCCAGAGTACAAAGTATATCATCTAATAAGTGTATTTAGTTAGGACATTCATTAGGAAGAGTAGCCACTGCTTGCACGCTGCTGTAGAACCGAGCACTGTGAGGGCTGATGATTTGAAGACGAGGTGAATGAGTCCATCCACTGACCTTCACTAGTGGTGAGTAAGCAGAGCCTGGGGAGTGAGGGAAAGATGGCCACAGCCACTTTCTCCAGGCCCTACTCTGCCTTTTGATGACTGGAAATAATCACTAGAGAGAAAGAGAGTGAGAGAGACATGATCACAGACACACCACAGAAGAGAGGAGGATCTCAAATTGCTTTATTCTCCTCAAAAACCCCTGTCCTCTAAAGGACTGGAAGTCAGTTTCTTAATACCATTCATCTTTTCTCCAACAGGCTGTGTCCGGGGAGGAGGATATGTCTAATTCCTTTTCAAGTTCGCGTGAAACCAGGAAGTGAGAGGAGATAGGGCTGGACAGGGTCTCATTATACTCAGGCTGCCCCACAGGTAACAAACTTAAAAATCACATAGGAGTGCACAAAAAGTACAGCTGAATTTTAAACTAAACACGTGTTCATTCTCTCACACCAACCTTAAAAATATTTTATTTTAGCAAAACAGTGGCTGTAGTGGCTTTCATGGCCTTCTTTTGGGTTTTATGTAGCTAAACAAATTAGCTGCTCAGATAATGTTTAAATGTCTAAAAATCTTTATAAATAGTATTATAGGTATAGGTCACATTTTGGGGAAAAACTTCCTTCCTTCCTTGCTAAGACTTGAGAGAATCGGTATTCTCTCTCATATCTGTGCAATTAATGTAAAGCTGATTAGCTTAGCTTATCTTCGCACAAAGACTGGAAACAGGGAAACAGCTAGCCTGACCCTGTCCAACAGTAATAAAACTGGCCTATCAGCATCTGTAAAGCTCATTATTTAACATACTATATCATCTAAACTGTACAAAAAACAAATCTAATTGGCTGCTGACTGCAGCTTTAAATTTAAAGGTCTAGTGTGTAAGATTTAGTGGGATTTATTGACAGAATATGGCAGAATTGGAATATAATATTTGCAAGTGTTAATGCATTAATTTAATCACCTGAAAATATGAATTGTTGTGTTTACCTCAGAATGAGCCATTTGTGTCTACAGAGGGTGCTGGTCCTCATCCACTGAGGTTGGCATGTTGCACCAACATGTTTCTACAGTAGCCCAGAAGGGACAAACCAAGCACTGACTCTAGATAGGGCCTTTCATGATTTGTGCAAGTCTCATGGCCATCATCGGTTCTCTTACATGCTTGGAAAGTGAGAGTGAGGCAAGGTTTTTGTAATCTGCAAGCTCAGCACTAGATGCCACTAAATCCTACACACTGGTCCTTTAAATGAGGTTAACCTGGCTCAGCTTACCTTATCTTAGCTTAGCTTAACTTACTTTAGCTTAGTGCAAAGGCTTGAAAAAGAGGGAGACAGCTAACCTGGCTCTATCCAACAGTAACAAAAATCTGCCTACAAGCACCTGTAAAGATCACTATTTAGCATGCAATATATTTGTTGCTTTCTTTGTACAAAAACCAAAATGAAAAATAGTTTTACAGTGTTTGTGCTAAGCTAAGTGGCTGCTGGCTGTAGCTTTATAGGCCTATTTAATTGTACAGACATGAAAGCAGTATCAATCTTCTGTCTTGACAAGAAAGTGAAAAAGCGTATTCCTATTATTCTTTGTAAAATCTTTGAAAGTTAATGAAACTGTTTTAAATATTTATCCAGTGGTATTTTTCAGTACTGAAATGATAATTAAAGATAATTTCTGGAAAATTTGAAATATGGCTCATGATGTTAGTTTAATGTCAGAAATTTTTAAAAAGTTTTATTTTGTTAAAAAGTATGACCTATTAGTGCTATATCTCCTCTAAAACTTGAACGACAAGTTTAAGAAATTTTAAAGGACCATTGTGTTGGATTTAGTGAGTGTGAAAATGCAAAAGGCCAAATCTAGAGCTAGAAGTTTGTCTGTTCTGGGCTATTGTAGAAACATGAAACTTAAACATGGCAGTCTTTGTGAAAGTAGACCAGCACCCTCTGTACATATAAATGACTCATTCTAAGGTGACAAAGGAGCAACACTTTTCAATATCAGGTGATTATGCACTAATGAAAACGTACTTAATTGTATTCCATTCCTGCCATATCCTACAAAAAAATCTCCATAAATATCACAAACCGGACTTTTAAATCTGCAAACTAATAGTTTTAGCAGAGTGTTAATGTGGTTGATATCTCCTCCATTAATCCTTTATAATTACATGGGAACTGATATTTTGATTTGATGACTGAGAGCAAAGCATTGTTGCTGTGTACCACTCACAGTTGCACCTCTAGCCTATGAGAATAACAGTCAGTCAAACGGGAATCTAGGGCAAAGAGGCCTGAAAGGGAGACATATAGCATAAACCGTAGATAGCCAAAGAAAGTGGAGATTCTGCCAAAAGGGATGAAGACAAGACGACAAGGCTCCGTGTGGGATTTCACTTTGGATTTTGGCCCTGCAGGGATATGTGGAAGCACAACTGACAGGACTTGCGTGGAGAAGTCGGCTCTATTCAATATAACTAAGTAAAGAATGCCCCATGTAGTCACTGATGCACCAGCATAAATCCTCCAAGGTACAATATTGCCTTGGTGAAGTTAGCTTTACCTCTCTGGTTATAAAACACTACATAATGTAAAAGCTTCTCTTCTCTGGTAGATGTAGATGTTGAAAGAATCTTAAGAGGTGGGGTAGATAGAGTAATTTTAAATTTAAGGAATTACTATCTAACCATTGTGCTTGAAATGCAGTGCTGGGCAGACATGCGAAAGCAGTCCCTCCAGCAATATAAAAACAGCGAACAGACACCATGACAACTTTAGTTGAGATTTATTTCACATTTTTTTGCTACATTCCTCTTTACTCAAATCTAGGGAGCGTAGGTGGGTCAGTCATCTTAGAAATACTTTATAATCCAACTTCATATCAATATGTGCTACAAGTAAAAGTGATCTCGGAGTGGGTAGTACAATAAGCTTTAATCTGTTCAGTCATGTTGGAGGCAACAAATTCGCTTTAAAAAGATTCAATGTAAAAAACACAAACACATATACAATGAAAAAATTTACAGGTCATGACTTGGAAGAATATTATGATCCAATTAAATAATTCCCAAGGTAGCACATGGGGGTGAGTAGTTCATACTTCCCGATGAGGCAAATGGTGTGACATAATAATTTACTAAATTATTTTCTTTACTGTGTATAGAATGGCCTTTGATGTTTAATTCTGATGATACTAATGACAACTATATTTTATGGCATAATCCAATAAAATAGCTTCAATGAAAGTAAAAAAAAAAAAAAAAAACACTTCATTGGTATCACAATATTCAACATCATGTTATTTGCGAAAAAAAGATGCTTTGTTGAAACTAACTGTTTATGACAACTGAGACATTCTGTACTGTAAGCAACACATTAGTGACCTTTATACAGCGAGGGATAAAAACAGACTTAGCCAATTTGCCAGTGAGACAACAAATTCAAGTCACTGGTGACAAGCTATGCAACATACTACATAAGCAATAAAAGCCTTTTTTTAATTTATATGGGTATAATAGAAATCATGTTCAACCTAATGTAGGCTCTAAGTTTTAAAACAAACTTTGTTTGGGGATCCAGCGTATATAAATCCTTTTTAAATTGGCTTATGGGGGCTAGACAATCACAAATGTCCTTGCAATCTCAAACTTATCAAATGTCTTGTATCTTCTTATGGCAAAAAATCTCCTGTTGCACCTCATTTTTTATTCTCTAGATGGTTCTCAAGTTTAAGAAAACAAAAACATCAACAAGGAAACGAAGAAAAACCAGAGTCCACAGAGCTCTGCAGCATCGAGCTGCCACAGAAAAGTCTAGCACCTCCTGCTGCTCGGGAGGCTTCTAGTCCAGCTGCTCCTGCTTTATCCTGTTTGTATTGGATCCTCGCTGACTTGTCCTCCTCAGTTCCCTCCTCAGGACGTACTCGCTGAATTGGGATGAGTCCACGCCTCCGCCGCAGGAGCCAGCGATCTCGAAGCCACGCTGTTGGAGACGCTCTAGAACCTGGGAGAGGTGGGATGGGATAAAGGGAGGAATCTGTCAGTGGCAATACAGGATATCAGTCACAGAGGGAAAAACGTCATTAGCATTCTTTATTAGCACTCCAGTGACAGGCAGTGCTTGCTCATATACCTGTGATAGTCAGTGTTGACCTGGTAGTGTTGAATTTCATATCAGGGCTTCCCAAGCTTTTATTATGTCAGAGATCCCCACAGTAAATGCATATTAGACCACGGACCCCCCGGTCTGAGAGTATTTTGTCTTGAATTTATTTTTAGGTTTGAAAATAAAGTCAATAAATAATCAAACTAGCATCACCATAAATTACAATCAAGCAAAACACTCCACCTTATGACTTCCCTTGTTGTTTCAACCTCCAAAAACTTTTCTAAAAGTTGAAATATTTTATTTGTCCTTTTGCTGGGGACCTGTGTTGGTCCCCTTACCCCAGTTTGAAAACCACTGGTCAAGACCGCCTAAACTGAGACAAAGTCATGGCCAAGACTGACTGACACACGACCAAGACTTTGAGAGGTTGAAATCAAGTTAAGACCAAGACCAAGGCAGGGCAAAACTGAGTCGAGATCAAGTGATCTCATGTCCCTAGCACTCTCACCCTAGTGAGGGAGTGGTACTGCAGCGTGTGGTGTTTGTGTCAGAGCTGACAATAGCTAATGATGATGTAACATTAGCTACATACTGTAGCTTTATGTGGCTGGTCTAGTTACTGATTGTCACAAGCAAAAACAGCCTCACTTACACTTGGGTTACCTTTCTTTATGCTTCCTCTCTAAGTGTTGATAAAAGTTTGATGTGGTTACTCTACAGCTGTCTCAGTAAGCATTGCATTAGTGTTATTTTTGTTACTTTTGTTGCCTACACCTACTGATGTAGTTTTCTTGCCTAAAACTACCCAATTTGCTTTTGTGCTTAAACCTAACCAAACTGCAACTGAAAATAATACGTTATCTTAGTCTAAAAGAAAAGTTGACAATGATGTTTAGCTTCACACAAAGCACCATCTGTTGGGAGGATTTTCAAAAACAAAGAGGAATTCTTCTTCACAAGAAACAACATTTTGTGTAGCAGTATTGTTGTCCAGGTGGAAACAGTAAACTTTACAGTTATGGGGCTCAGACACACTGCACAGTGTCAGAAACAGTTTGTGATAATGAAAAGGATAGTTTGTCCTAAACTGGGAAGAGGAGGGAGAGGAGAATTGTGACCATGGGAAGAAACTGGAAGAGGGTGATGAAAAGCAGGAGTCTGCAAGGAAAATCTGACAATGCACAGGCAATTTAGTGATATCCCTGCAGATGTGGTCTCAACCTTGTCTTGAAGTAAAATCCTGAGTCCTCTTAACTGAGACCACGACAAGACTGAGTAAAAATGCAGTCCATCCAGAGACAAGGCCAAGACTGGAGCTGGTCCGTTGGTTGATGGCACTGTCCATCGTGATGGTCAACCATGTTGTCTTTATGATTATCTTTTCAAACACAACTGATTTATGGACCTGTGGTGCTGAGACAAAGACCCTTTTAGACCCAGCAACGGTATCATCATCCATCACATCACCATATACTGATTTAGTCGACATTGTCCAGCCCTAACCAAGACCTTCAGAAAGTGGTCTTAAGACTGGTCTCAAGACCAAGACCAATCTCAAGAACTACAACACTACAACTGGGTGGTCAAAATGGCCAATAAATAATTCGTGGAGGTCTGCCAATCCCCATGCACTGATGCTAAATCATTAATGTAACCTCTGACCTTTTGTTTCCTCCTACAAAACTGGAAAGCACAGAATCACCCGAAACTCTTCTAGTTATACAGCACGCTGCCGAGTTAGTGCTAAGTCTAGCATTGGAAACAGCTTTGGGAGTAAGCTGCAGCAACATACGGCCTGTGACGGGAATTTGGATGAGACTTTCACAAGACTTTCACAAAACCAAGAGCCTCTCATTTTGCTTCATGCCTCATTTTCATTGTTTTCTGGTGTTTATGTGTGTATATGCCTGTGTGTGTTTGTGCGTGTGTAGCTGTTCCTGATCTCGCAGCCTTGCAGACATCTACAGACGTGTCCGGGGGGGCAGTAGGATCACATTCCATCGAAGAGGCCCCAGGGAGCAGTGAGGCTTTCTCTCTGCCACTTGGCTCAGTGTGGACTGCTCAGCAAAACCCCCTCTCCCCATTTCTCCCCCAGCCCCCAGGCCCAAGCCTCCGCCAAAACTACAAAGGTCCCCCTACTGCTGGCAGCTCTCTCTGCCCCCCTTCCTTCTCTCAAAACCCCCGCCCTGCCTCCATTAGCCGCAGATACAGCATCCACCGCCGGCGTGCTTTAATAACCAAACAGGATTATGGGCCCTGCCTGGGGACAACCTGCCAGGGAGCATGCTCACTCTCTTGCTTGCTCTCCACGACTCACACACTTCAGAGACGGGGTTTGTTTGTGTGTTTTTGGGGAGGGAGATGGAGATTTGACTTCCTCAGATGGAGACACAGTCCAAATCATTGTGAAATCTTTTCAAATATGCCTCTCGCCATCATTTATTGATGCGTATCCGAGGATTTTACCATCAATGAATTAGTGGAATGTCAATATATAATCAGGGAAATACAATATTGCCAAAGACATGCTGAATATGAAAGATGAATTTACGCTTTCTTGTTTCAATCTTGCAAGTATGGTTTTGCCCAGAACCCTGGTATGCTCAAGATCATTTCCATATAGTATAAATGTAATAGTGAGTGTTGAAAGTACACCTGACCTTTAGATATTTAAAGACACTTATTTATAGATGCCTCCCTTGATAATAAAAGAGTCACAGGTTTACTCCTTGAGAGATCACAACTTTCCCAAACACCTTGAAAGTGTTAATTAAGGCAACAGAAAAGGATCAATAAAAATAACCCCATTTGGCAAGATTACTTGTCTAACTTTGCTTAATGTTGGTGTAGAACAACCAGAACAGCCTCAGACAACTGCTGCCATCCATGCACATATGCATCTGTGGATCTGCAGAACTGTCTGAACTACTATTTGATAAGAAATCTGGTGAAGGCAGATTGTCGCTGACCAATGACCGGGCAATATATTGATATTATATCGATGTCATGATATGAGACTAGATATCATTTGAGATTTTGGATATCGTTGTATCGTGTTATGGCACAAGTGTTTTCCTGGTTTTAAATTACAGTGAAGTGATGATTTCTGATCTTATCAGTCTGTTCTAGTGTTCCTACTATTTACCTTTACCCACTTAGTCATTATATCCCAATCATTGATGACTAATTTGTTAATAATTTGTGATCACCAGTAGTCATCCCTACAGTGTGGTAGTAATGATATCAAGGAATTTGGTCAGACACCTTGTCCATATCACCCATCCTTATGCCTACCCAGAGTCTGGTTCTGCTCAAGTTTTCTTCCTGTTATAAGGGAGTTTTTCCTCGCCAGTGTTGCAAAGTGCTTGCCCATTGCAGGAATAGTTGTCTCTCTGTAAATAATATTATAATAATATAAAGAGTATGGTCTAAACCTGCTCTATACAAAAGTGCTCCGAGGTACCTTCTGTTATGATTTAGCACTACATAAATAAAACTGATTTGACTTGACTAAATATGTGTTTAACACTTTTAAAACGGACCACCAGCAGGTGGCTGTGAACTACTCATGGGAGATCATTGTTTGCATATATCTATTTAAAATGATCAAAAATAAAAACCATAATAGCTAGAGCATTCATTCTTTTTGCAGCTGAAAGTCGACACTTCTGTTTTTCATGTCATTACATTGTTGTATTTATACTTATTCCACATTCCCATACTTTTATCAGTTAACATTATTTATGAAGCATTTGAAGACACTCAAAATAAGCAAACATACAAACAAACATAGGTACTGGTGGACCATTTCTATTGCAGAGTTCAGAGGGTTAACAGATTTGTTTCCTGCATGTTGCAAACAAATATGTGTGGAGTTGCTTGGCTTTGGTCTTGTTTTAAATTTAGCCTTGAGCCAACAGCCCTGTAAGACACTCAAGGGATTCATCTCGTGTCTACTTAAGCGTTTCAGTGCAACCTGAATTGACCCCCTTTCTCTTGTTGTCAGACAGTTTCTCAACAGTTTCCACATTGTCGGCCGTTCCTTCACTTAATGGGTTAAAACCATTAACCCTTTTACGGTTCCTTTTCTTTTCGTTGGTACTGATGCTCACGATCAAAATAACATATGGATTTAATTGTAAAAGTTTTTCATCCTCATGCAACACAGCAGGCGATCGCGTAAGATGTGAGGACCATATTATGAGTGTTGCATGATATTAAAGCTGACCATCCACCAACCAAAGACGCAATCATTATTCCAGTCAGATCACAGAAAAGTAAAGATAGTGGTAGACTTGTGTAATGATGGCTTGTTAAATTGATACTTTGATGAACTCATCAAAGAACTCATTTTTCTGCAAGGCTGTTCTCATGATTCGATTAGATTAAAAAAGATAAGATTTTGCAGTCAGACATCAGTAAGTATACAGTATAACAGCAGATGAAAAGACGCTGAATGAACAGATCATCACCTCAGTCAACTCCTTGGGCATAAAATTGAATAGAAAAGTAGAGACAAACATGACTTTATCCGACCTTTGAGTGTTTATACTTATTTAGGAATGCTGAATAAAATACTCAGTATTACCTGGACAGAGTTAAGGTGGCAGTATCCATTAAGTGGGAAGCGGATGACGTGCGTGGAGTCATGGTTCCAGCCAGCATTGACAGAGTTGCACATGACATCACCGATTTCCGGAAACACATCCTCAATCAGGGCCTTGTCACCGCTGAGCGTGATCCTCTCGCCCAGGTCAGGTGCAACGCGCACCACCAAACACTCGCACGGGCGTGACACCCGGCCCAGCTCCTGGTCCTGACGCCAGCGCTCCAGCTCAGCAAGCATGGGCTGCAGCTGGAAGTATCGCGCCTCCTCGTACAGCAAACTGTAGTCCTGTAGGAGATGACAAAGGGCATCTTAGGATACAGGAAAAAAACGTGTGATCATCTGCCTTGAAAGTGTAATATATCATCCACTTAAAATGATACTGATTTTGTCATAGCTTAGCTTCCCACACCAGTACTCTTGCTTCTTCTCCAAACTTGGGGCCAACTGCCATCTACTGTAGATAATACAATGTCTTTGAATAAATACCTCATACAACCTTCAAAAAATCCTAAAGGCAAAGATATAAAGGCAAAGATGCTTCAGTGTAGTTTAATATTGATCCACTGACATTTGTGATACTTGACTTGAGTTTGTGGAGCAAATGTCAACACAGCGAATAACTGGATATATTTACCACACAAAAATTCCAATGGTTTAAAGGTTTATAGACTATCAAAATGTTGCATACTGTATAAAGTTATAAAATACAGAGCTGTGATGATTAGTCAAATAATCACTTCACTGATCAAAAGAAAATTGTTGCCAACTATCCTGATAATTGATTGATCGTTTCAAGCAAAAAAGTCATACAGTTGCTGGCTCCAGCTGTGGAAAATTGTGATTTTTCATTTTTTGACATCCATCGTGAAATTAATCGGCAGATTAATCTGTAAGAAAATGATCCTAAGTTGCAGCCCGAATGGTAACATTGCGAGAAGGGTGTGACTAATGATGGGTCATGAGCTCAACACAGGAACGATTATAACTGGCATAAAAAACCCTGCAATACAGTATAAATCATCACTATCATTAATCTAATGTGTGGAATAAGCATTCCAGTTTGATTGTTTTATTTACAGATGCCTAAATGCAAAATAGCCATAATCTCTCCTCCTTAGTTTTTTTCACATAAAGCTCAGAAATTCCCTCAGGCAATCTTACAAAATAACATATATATTGTACACTGATACTTCCTACTGTTTAAGGTAGACTAAACTAAATTGGAGGAAGCTGGCAGCCTAAATGCATCATCTTGCTATTTTAGAGAGCAAAATAACCAAAAACAGAATAAGCTAATCAGTTTAAGGTTGTGTTTTTCTTTTCTAATGTGGTTCTAAACCAAAAAAAGAAACAACAAAGAAGTTTGCAAACCACTGTTCTACATGAACGAGCAATAAACCAAAGCAAAGCAGAGGAGATGTAGTGCGACATGTAACACAGGGTTGCGTGGGGTAGAGGAGCAGATCCTTTACTCGCAGGACTGCAGGGCCTGAATCGCACCACAATCAAGTTTTCTCATGCTCCTCTCAAAATCGACTCAATGTGAACGTGGCCTCGCCCTGAACTTTAGCCTGTCTTTTGTGTCTTTGCTTAGTTTTGCTGACATACTTTCCACTGATTGAGTCACACTGTGGACAGTCCATCAGATAATGTGGTTTATTTGTTTTCTCCCAGGGCAAGTTAAGTAATTACTGACTAAATGACACATAAGAGTAAAAAGGGGAGGAATGCTAATGTGTCACATACAGTGAGACTCACCCTGGATGGACGCTTGGCATGGGAGCATAGAGCACTGAGGGAATCTAGCACATGCAATGTGGTCGTGGGCGCCAGAGCGTTTATTTATTTGTCTTGATGCAAGCTTATTGTTTTCCTTACATATCTCAAAAGAATCTGTGGACACTTACAGCTGGAGGCGACCAAATTGCATCTTGTGATGAGTAAAAACATTATGATAGAGCTGATATTTTGTCTCCAGCATGGGAACTGTTTTCAGCAATTCCAGGAGGACCAGTGAGTGACCAAAGGCATTCCACGGCCTTAGCATGCATTGTGTGTGCTGCTAAGTTGTAGGACTGCTGACTGGCTGATGGGACTTTACAGTTTCTAGGATGGACATCCACTCACTTTGAAGTCGTCTGGGATGAGGAGCTTGGACGTCCTGAGGAAGTTGAGGATGTAGCGGAACATGTGTCCATCCCTGTCAATGAAGTAGTGCTGCTTCAGGCTGTCCAGGACTATAGGCTCTGTGCCATCAAAGAGACGACCAATTCTGCCCACAGAGAGGGGAGGAGGAGGTGTGGGTTGGGCAGAAAAGGAGGGAGGGAAGGAGGCAGGGGAGACAACATGTCATCATTAACAATCTTTCTTGATTTTTGCTTGCAAAAGTTCATTTTCTGTTCATCATATATATGGGTGCCACAATTTTTTTTATTAGGTTATCAGGTCTTATTTTTTAAAGATCAACACATCATTGGTTTTATGCCAACTATCATTTACATGTTCAAATTCAGTTCTTTAAAAAGACAGTCTATACAATTACATGATGGGAATGTAGGCGGGGACGGAGAGGAACAAAATTTCGAGGGGACAGGGCAACTGAACCCACCCCTTCAATGAAAAAATTAGAGTTGTCCCCTTTAATGTATCATTGTAAACATCACTGTATTTTTAAATAATGTATCAATAAGTATTTAAAAACAGTTATGCTAATTATAGATGTTAAACGGTGCATCTGTCCAGCAATCTCTGGAAGTGTGCCAGTGGTGACTAACTTTGAATAAGTAGCTGCTTTGCAAAGGTTGGCTTAAAAATAAATTATGTATCAGAAAATTTTCTTTACATCCAGTAGGCGATTTCAGGGGTGATGAACAGGGATGTCATCCCCCTCGGGCAGATAGGTCATGTAGCTGAATATGTTAGTCTACTCTGTCAGACTTATTGATCATTTATCTGACTGAGGTTTTGGCCAGTTACAATCTGTGGCCCTGACCATGGCTCTGAACTATCAGTAACGTTAACCAAAAGAGTCGTTAATGAGTTGGTTCACTATAGTTGCCCCAGTTGACATTTCCCAAGTCCCACCCAATGTGTTCCAATAACAGTCGAGCAAGTTTGACACCTCAGTCAACTTTCTTCTTTCCTGTAAAAGTTCACATTATAGGTTAGCTAATGCTAGCAAAACAGAAGCTAACTAGCTACATAATGATTGGAGATTAGCTTGCTAGTTTGCTAGTGTTTGCTAATCTTAGCAAAATGGAAGCTAACTAGCTAGCTAATGAATAATCTAGACTACCTAGCTCATTAGCTAGTGTTCTGCTCACATTAAGTGTTCTGCAACTTAAGATGTGAATATACGTCACTTTTACAGACACCCAGCAACATCTTTTATCCATCTTCAAAATCTGGTTTTCTTTTTAACATAGACAGGTTCAGCATGTCAATTACAAGAAACAGGAAAGGAGAAAGTTGACAAAGATACCAAACTTTCTCAACTGTTATTGGAGCACTGAGCAAAAAGAAGGGTCAGTTGCAACTCAAAGCATTTGACTGTCTATTCACAACTAAAATCATCACAAATCTCTGAATTTTTGACCGATTTTCAAGTGGTTTGGTTTATCACAAATGCCAGATGTGTGTTTATGACACCAGATACTTGGTTAAATTAAAAATGCAGGTTTTCATACCAAAATACTTTATCTTTTAGTCATAAGAGTTTTCACTGTATACATCAAACAACAGTACTTTTGGTGGCACCTTTGGTTTCCCCCTCAGGAATTTCTCTTGAGAAATTTTTCTCTCTATTGTCCCCCCCAACAGTGAGATGAAATATCCTCGTCTATATACTACTCTTGAGATTATGTTTCTGTTTCTTGCACCTTGTATAGTGGAAGACAAGTGGCAGAAAAAAGAAAGAGAGGCCAAAATAATACAGCAGCATGTGCAAGGGGATGTGACTCATTCATTTTCTCAAGCTCTGAAATCTTTTTCACACCTTTGCACCGACATGCACACATTACCGACCTCAACACACGCATCAATGATGGAGAAAGACAGGAAGAAAGAAAAAAGATTAAAAACAGAGGTCGTCTGAAAAGGTCAGGGCCAGCTGGTAGTTGGATGCCTGAGGCTGGGTGCCAGTCACCCTCAGGCCCGAACCTTGCAGCGACAGTGCGGCCTCCCAGCCTCCAGATGGCCCCATGCCCTTTGGCCCTTTACTGCTGCTGTGACATCTGTCAGAATAACCAAGTTGCTTTTGTCTGAGCACTGCATTCAGCACTTGAAGCCCCCACAAATTGTTTACGGCTCAAAATAACTGTGGTGTTGTGATACTACCTGACAAATCCAAAATCGACTGATAGTGCAGATTTTTTGGATAAGAGGAGCAAACATTTCATATATAGTCTCCACTCTTCACTAAATGCATCCTTGAGATATTTTTGTGATTTGAGGAGATGTGACATTTGACTGTTTAATGTCACACGGTGACATTAAAGATTAAACAGGATGACATTCTGACGCTGATAAACACATCTGACATCTGAAACTATAAGACACTGAATCTCCTTCCTCCTTTCGTGCAAAATGCTGGACACAAAATGACAAAAAAACGCAAACTTTAATCTCCATCACACACTTAAAATACAGATGCATGTAGGAGCAGACTCACCGGGATTCTGGGAATTTTGTTAAGGTGGCCAGACTGCTGGTGTACATGTGTCCGCCCACGTCAATGTGCACAGGGGCATTGGACTTGGTGAGCTGTGCAGGTGTGGGGATGCCCTGGTTACTCAAGGGAGACACTGGTGACCGTGTGATCATGGGCCTGGACATGCTGGAGCGATTATCCTGTAAAAAACAATTAAATAAACACCAAAAAATATTATAACACAGGCAGGTGAGACACACAGAAAGATGCAGATTAAAATGTGCTGTTCAATATGAAACATACATCTTTCTAACCACAGGGGTTGGGCTGCAACTACTGATTATTTTCATTATCAATTAATCTGTCGATCATTAGTTGTTTGGTCCATAACCCAAAGATATTCAGTTTACTGTTATTGCAGACTAAAGAAACCAGAAAATATTAACATATTGAAGATAAAACCATAGAATTTAGATCCTGTCCTCTTTAAAATTATTCAAAAAAAATAATGAATTATCAAAATAGTTGGCGATTCATTTAACAGTTGACAACTTATTGATTAATCGACTACTTGTTTGGTCCACAGCTGTGAGAAAATGGTGGAAAATGTTGATCACTGTTTCCAAAAGCCCAAGGTGATGTCCTAAAATGTCTTGCTTTGTCCACAACTCAAACATATCCAGTTTACTGTCATAGAGGACAAAAGAAACCTGGTTATATTTACATTATTACATTATTTTTTTTTAATAATTCAACTAATCGATTAATCGTTGCTGCTCTACACAGAGTACTTGGTAATAACTTATTAAACACACTGATCTTTAAACATTTCGGCAGCATAATACCCTTCAACCAGTCAGTCAGGAGTGAAAAGGGAAGATTTTCTTTTTCTGCTCTAAGTTAGAGCAGCCTGACCTTGACCTGAATGTTGCCACAATCCACAAGCATCCACTCCTGTGGGCCATAATCTCCAAAACCAAATTAATTTGGAGCATCAATCTCACAGTCTTGGAAATGAGCAATAATGACTCTTGATTTGAACACTGTAATAGGATTTGGAGAAATTGTCTCCTGTTAACCTACAAACACCATTAGCAGAACAATTTCTGTTGAAGGAAAATTACTTTATACCCCCAAAAGTTTCAGAGCCTGGGTGCAGATGAATGAAATAACAACTCGATCACTGACGCCATGCAGTTAGATATGACAAAAATGACCCTAAAATGATATAAAGTGGTTTAACAGACAATTGAAGCAGCAAAAAATAATGTGTGCGTGACATTCTTGTGCGCACTCTACATTTAAGGACAGCAGGAAGACAAAACTGCATTCAATAAAACCTCAGCGTCTGTCACTCCGCTCCTCCAGCAGAAGTGACACTTCAACCTCAGCCTCACACTCGTTTGTCCCCTCTGTTTTTTTTTTTCTGCACAAAATATCGGACTTTTACGCGTTTACCTGCGCCGGCATCACTGTGGTTGGAGAAGAAGTCACCGAGTGGTCATTTTGCTTGAGAGACGCAGCGGGAACAGGCTCTCCTCTGACTGCGAACATGAGTGAGGGCTCCCTGCACTCCGCCGCTCGGATCGGGAGCCGTTTGAGGGAGGCATGCACCGACTCATCCACGGAACTGATTGGACGCGGTCGCTTTCTCGCTTTCTGATGCGTTAAGTCCATGATGTCCGTCTCGTCCATTATTACAGCGCAGACTTTTCAAAGGTGAACACAAACAGGATAGGCTTTTCTTTTCTTTTTTTTCCGGCGCGCTTGTGCCAAATGTGGAGAGGCGGCGTGAAAAGCGGGATAGCAGCGAGAGCACCGGGGGAAGAGCTGCTGCGGCGCCGTGGCTGTCACACGGAGCAGCTTCTTTGCAATGGCTGGGAGAAGTCAAAGCCCCCGACAACATTAGCATTGTAGCGCCTGCGGCTCTTTTGGGCTGTCGCTGTTTCAGTGGCAGGTATGTGTGGCGCATTTTCACAATAAAACAAACCGTGCCGAAGCAAAGATCATATGCGAGTGGGGTCAACGCACACATCTGGACCTGTCACAGCTGGCCTTTGCCCTTTTGGAGCAGTGTTTCTGAACTGCGCCCTCCTCCTGTTCAGCGGCGGTTTTCACCGTCAAACCCTCCTTCAACACCACAGACCCACAAAGTTCAGTGTAAAAGAAGCCCCAAACGGTGACCAATCCACTCAGCCACCTGGACAAAAATGGCCCTTTAACACCCTCCACCCACAAACACACACACATCACTCATAAGCACCTGACTGATGATGATCTTCGGATCACACAAAAGCAACCAGTAATAGCACTGTCAGTCACCAGGGTGTAATATTGAAGGGCATAAGTATCTTTTAATCGTTTTTACAATATATTAATAATAACTTAAGAGCTCTTCATGCTCACAAAGAAACATCACAGGTAAAGCAGGGCAAACTAATATTATAATATCAGTATAATAATAGTCATAATTATTTAAAATACCAATAAAGTATATTTTGTATAATGTAAAATACTTCTCCTCCACTGCATATCTTTGTTACATGTGTTTGATAACCACATTTGTAGGATCATTGCAAGAATTGTGTGCATATGTATATATTCTATATTATGTATATTATGTATATTATGTATAAAGTTAATTGACTGATATATCGATATTGGAATGTTTTTTTTTCTCCCTACAAGGCTTAGGTGGTATCTATTTTTTAATACCTTCACACCCTCTTGATATTTTCAGGGTATATGGTATTATGTCAGTATTTGTATAAAACTTGTGTAAAACAGCTCAATTCGACTCTGCTCCACTGCAGATAATACACCCTCAGTGTAGGCAGAGCTGATCATCACAGCAGCGCTATGAAATCAGAACACATACAGGGGAGCTTTGCTTTGGTCTTGAAAAGCTGCAGTCTTTATTCACTGACAAACTCTAACCTAACCTGTACATTTACTGCCAGCTTGACAACTTCACAGCTCACCATTTCTTGCCATCACCTTTTCCCACTCGCTCTCTCACTGCTACTCTGACCAATCACTAGACTGCAGGGTTTGCTGGCTTACCTTTATCATTACAACTAAATCCAGGGACTGAGGCACTTTTCTTTTTTACTAGTTAGTCCTGTAAATTTATCCCCCAGATGCCATGTTTGTCAGCTCAGCTGCCTTGTCCACCAGAAGAGAGACTGACCTCTGGTGACACATGCTGTGCACTACAATACGTCACCTCAATACAGCATCTCTGCATCACTTTAATAAAAAGAGTGCCTGCACTTTTGACGGCATTAGATATCATTAGGATTTCTATACTGCACAAGCCTACTCCTATACTATCGGTGTCAACATCGGCCCACGAATTTCAGTATTGATCAGGCTCTAATCACAGCTCAAGTACCGCATCAGATCCCTCCAAAGCAGCAGTCTGCACCTCAGTGAAGACATGTACACTTGTAACACCCTCTTGATCAGTTTCTCTCTGGCTCTATTCCTGACAAACATCGGAGTTACTGTCTGATGGCTGCAGTGTGTAAACACACCACCTCCGCTGACCACATCAGCATTGCAAAACCACTACACTAATGACTTCATGGAGTATAAAACCACACCACAACATGTCCAATTGCTGTTAAAAGTACTGCCACAGCACTCTCCTGGGCTGTTTTTTTTTCATAGAAAATGCAGGGAATCCACAAATTTTAATAACATTCAGATTAAAATTAATTAGTTCAACCACTGGCCTTAAAACATCCACATTCCTGCTTCTCATTGGCAGTGTGAGTTTCACACCTAGATACCCAATTAGCAATTAAGCTTGCCTTTGAGTGTAGGCCTCCAATGCGGTGTGTGATCCTGGTCTGATTTGCATGCCGCTTGTGCACGCGCTGATAAGCGCAGGCAGCAGCCATACATAGTTTTAAAATTCAACTCCAGAATCCCTCGCAGAAGGCAAAGGGGCCTGCAGGGCAAAAGAGAGAGAAATCACATGGCTGCTCTTCAAAAGGGGACCTGTGTAAGGCAGCCGGCAAAGTGCGTGGGATCACACTCAGAATGCAGGTAATTTGTTCCCTGACTAATTTGTGGAGATGGTGGTGTGTGTGTGTGTGTGAGTGTGAGCGTGTGTGTGTGTGTGTGTGTGTGTGTGTGTGTGTGTGTGAGTGAGTGTGAGAGCGACTGTGTGCCTGTGGAGAGTAAGTTCTGAAAACAGCTTGGTGGAATTGGATTTCCTCAAAGCCTTGTCATCGCAAAGGTGGATTGAGTGTAAAATCTGTAAGGCATTATGGAAAATTGCAGGGGAGAGAGAAGAGAGTGAAAGAGAAGGAACGGGTGGTTTGGTGGGTGGGAGGTGGAAGGGGGTAGCGGGTTGTGGGAATGAGCTCTTATATCGCAAAATCACCTGGAGTTGTGTGGAAGTAAAGATACATATGTGGAGTGGACAAAATGTGAAGAAGTGTCCTTCCAGTGAACCAAAATGTGATGAAATCCCCTCTAGGTTCCCCTTCCAGTGGAGAAAACACGAGGAACTGTCCTCTAGGTTTCTTTACCAGTGGACAAAAAATGGTAAAGTGCTCTTTGCAATACAGCAGCTGGTAGCTCCTTCTCATTTTGCTACTTTTCTCCTTTAATCTGCAATTTTTCCAGCCGTATTGCTGAAAAATATACCACCTATGACAGAAATACACTCGCAGGTATTGGAAAATGAAGGTTTCGATTAAACAGCAGTGGACCTTGATCAACAATGCAGTCAGCATCTGTCAACTACCCACTCAGATCACCATGGATGCACCACTGCGGACCACCAAAGGAGAGGAGGCTGACGGAGCATTGGGAAACTAGAGACTGTTGTTCCCACACAGAAAGGACTTACATCGGTGATGCCTCATGCACAAGTGTTTTGCTAGATGTGTCCATCAGAAATAAACCTGAAAAGTTCTGTTCCCAGCTGGAAAAGAAAAATAGCAGGTTTTCCGTGGGCATCAAAGTGCGGGTGTCATATTCTACAGGTTGTTGTGTGTGGTGCAATGCCCTTTGTTGATGACATCCATGGTTACAGTGGTTCCACTCAAAATGGTGGAAATGCAGGCTGGTTCACTAGATAGCACCATGGTTCCAAGGATCTTAACAGAACCAGTTCAACAATCAGAGCTTATTTGGTGGAAAAGGGTCTTTTAAGTGATGGAAGACAGACCACTGATGCTCATGAATCAGCCATCAGCTCCAGATTTTCCTACCTGTTGCCGTACAGAATTTGACACGTTGCTACAAAAGTGTCCCATGCAACTGTGTTTGTGTTCCCAAAGTTTCCAGCCTTTGTGAAACACGACGAAACGTATGTGTTTAGGGAATTTGCTCGTTTACTCAGCTTGTATAATTTTGTTGCACCACAGTATGCACAAACAAATCTAAAACAGGCACAGTGCATCAAGGCCTGGAGTACTTTGGCTGCTCCAGTTACTTGTTGTTTTCCATCACTGGTCCTGAGCCTTTTATGCAAAATCATCCTTTAACATCTCCTTTACATCTCAATAAACAAACACTGTAACTGTTTACATCTTAAGTAAGCGAATGCAGGGTATTACCCACAGATGCTCCTGAAACCGAAGCATCAGCTACCTGTCTGCTGTTGCTACATATAATCAAAGGGCCTGTTGGGGATCAACAGCAGCAACAAACTAGCTTTCAATTTTCCATCCCACAATACAGCTCTTCAGTGTTTCGACATATCGCACAAGACACAATTAGCATTTCAGATCAGAGCATTAACATTCAGTTCGAGGCAGGCAGACTGGTATTTACATAATCTGGATGGGTTGTCTCTGCTTTGTTGCCCAGAGCCATTTGTTTCAAATGTCCACACACACAGACAACTACAGACTTTGGGTTAACTTCAGTCACTGCTGGCTGTAAAGGCAGAAAAATAACAGGTAGTGAGACGGTCATAGCAGAATCACCTGGGTAAATACTGCAGGCTGCTTGTCTGGTCAGGTGTGCATCACTTTGGATGGACACTAAGCATTATGAGACTCAGAGCCCCCAAACAATGCAACATCTACAGTAGACTGCTCATGTTAGTGTAATAACATGCTCATTTATATTAAACATATTTTGTTTAAGTTAAGTAAGTTATTAAGGTTGAGCTTCTGTGTTTGTGTGGAGTAAACGTGTTGTTTTTAGGGGAGACTGGGGGCAATTATAACATTTCTTAAATTTTCTTTCATAACTCCCAGAAAACTTAAAAGATAATATTTTGACATAAGAAACATGTATTTGCATAATAAAATTGTTACATTTTCATTAATAATGACAAGACTATGATATTAAATTAAATGCAAGAAGTCAGAGTGTTACAATTGCCCCAACAGTGGTTTGTAACACTGAAAAAAACCTAACCCACTGTATCTCAAATAAACACAAAGCTCAAATTAGTGCCACAATATCTAAAAATGTCACATCTTTTTTTGTATATGGTTCATATTCTTTTAGATGTCAGTCATCGCATGCATTTAAAACAAAAGTCTAGTTATATTTTTGTAGTAGTTACTAGATTTTACTTACTTGAATTGAGTTAAAAGTAATTTTACATTTAAATTTAGTGAAATCTGTACATTTTCTAACAGAAGAGAATGTCAATACAGACAATCAAGGTGCTTAAATTTGGCCATGTGTCTTGGGATCTTGCAGTCATAATAAAAATCTTGTATGCCATCCAGCAACGTTTACGTTAGCCATAGTTTGGTCATGTTATTTTTTAACAAATAACCAAGAGATCAAATATATGTAAGTTTAAACTTGCAGTCATCTAACCTTTAGACAGCATAAGAAAAATACTGCAAATCCAAAACTTCTGCTGAGGTGAGATGATCCTGCTTCTGTTCCACAGGCAGCGGGAGAATCCCACTGAACATGTGCTGAGTAAGTGTCATCACTCTAGCTTGTGTCTGATTTGAGTAACGGAGTGTGTTACAGTTGCCCCCGGTCTCCCATATGTTTTGCATTGTCTTGTCAATAGATTCTGGGCCTTTTTGTTTTGTTCATGTGGAAAGTGCACGTTGTATATACTGAGAAGTCTAAATAAAACCTTACATAAAAAAGATTTAGGCATGAGTCTTGAATTGTGGCATTAAGTTGATATGTTTGTGTTTCTTTGATGAGTACAGAGATATCTTTGTGGTTTGTGTCATGTCAAACATACATGTCACAACTGTATTTCTTAAAAGCGTATTTCTAAGTAACAGCAGTGGCTCTGCGAGTTTGTGGTAACAAATGCAGAAATGTGTTCAGTTTGGCATTTAGTGAAAGGATGAAGACGTTGCCTTGCAGTAAAAAGTTACCAGAGCAAAGCGACCTTGCTGACCTGCTCCTGAGCTAAGAGAAATGTGATTTTCTGGATGAACTACTTTTTAACCTCTGGATCATGGTTATCCAATCTGTGTTTGAGAATCTGCAGAATCAACAATGTCACAGGACTCGGGCACCTCTGTTAACAGTGTCTAAAAAGACAATCTGAACTGACACAAAGTTTTAGATTTTACATGCAACACAATTACGTATCATCAGTGGTGGAACCTAACTAAGAACATTTACTCAATACTTAAGTATGAGAGACTTTCATCCCATTTTTGGACACTTTAAACTTAATATTGTAAGGTTCAGATTAATAATACATAATATAATTAACACACAAGCTAAGATGTATTGTTAGTATAAGGATAGGACTTTATTGATCAGTTTGTGAAGTTCACAAGGTTTCCTGCAGTATATACAGTAAAAAATAGCTCCACCTTTATGAGCTGCAACTATATTATAATTATAATTCAGTAATTAAATAAACATAATGCAGAACTAAACAATTCTGCATAAGGAGTACTTATACTTTTTCTTCTTTAAGATTTTAAAGAAAATGCCACATCTGTCTCATTTATGCACATGTGGCAGATGTTGTAAGATTTTGTAAATTGTTTCCCTATATTGTAATATTCTGTAAGTTTATATGAGACCTTTGATTTGAATTTGAGAGAAAAAGAAAGATGTTAAGAAGATAATCTAGTAAGAAGAGGATCTAGCCTCGTTTCCACTTAAATGCATTTTTCCAGACCACCTTAAGGGACTGGAGTTCCTCCACGAGAGTCTCACAATATAGGGGCCCCCAAACAACATTTTGCATAGGGCCCACAAAAAACTAGAAGCAGCCTTGCTATTACTTTTTTTTTCAGTGTTACTTAAGTAAGATTTGCAGGACTACAGGACTTAAACTTGTGACAGAGTATTTTTACACTGTAGTATTGCTACTTTCTCAAGATGTGAGCACTTCTTCCACTACTGCACATGACAGCAGAGCTCCAATATGTATCAAACTATATATTTAAGACCTTTTCTATGATCATTCTAAGTGCAATTTTAGATCTATTTCACATCAATATACTAGCAAAAAAGTACATCCACAGTTTGCATTAGTGGTTACTGGTTTAGTGTTGGTTTTGTTTTGTAGTTGCTACACCCTTCTCATCACATTTACTTCTCAAAAACACATTTAAAAGCCAAGACCAAGATTAATTTAAAATCAAAATTCTATTTGACACATTTTAAGGCCTAAAATTCAGATTATTGGACTTAAGACTTTTTTAAGAACCTTCAGAAACCCTGTTTTTTGCAACTACAGCTACTTGTCTGTACTCCAGCATTACTCTGAAGAGTTACTGCAGCAGCACATCAGCATGATACCACAGATAAGGAAGGGTGATCAGTGCTCCGTGGCTGCAGGCCTTTGGAGACGCTGGCACAGACCAAACTGTCCCAGGGCACAGGAGTGGCATCACACCATAATAATATGAAATATAATAACACCATCTCTTTCCAAGGAACTCCAATTTGGCAAGTAAAGCAATTTTGGATTGATGATGCTCTCTGACAAATATAATGTGGACTAACTGACTTGCCTTTTAAATACCTGTCTTCCACCAGATTAAAGTCTGGTTGTTAAGTGTAAGTTGTCTGGGAAACAGATGAAACTACAGGTGCTGTACATACAGGGTTCTCACAGGTGCTAGACATTTCAAGGTTTACTTGCATTACTTTCATAATAAATCATTACCTGACTGACTAGTTTTCTTTTTAGATACAGAAATAAAATAAGCTGGATATTGGCTCAGTCGAGTTGTAAAGGATGCAAAGTCTATTTACAGACAGGTGACATATTTTGAAACATTAAACTTCGTCACGTTTCCTAAAATTTTTTAAGCCACTGTGTAATGCTTTTTCAGCACAAATTTTTGGTTGTTTATAGCAAAGCTTCCCAAACTTTATCATGTCAAGGACCCCAACAATAGATGCACATTAGAGCATAGACCCCCAGTTTGAGAGGATTTTGTTTTTAGTTTTAATATCATAAAGTTTTCATAGTCAATCAATAATTATTACAGTATACATTACAATCAGGCAAAATGGTCAATCCTATTTCCTTCCTCGTTATCCAACTTCCAAAAAAGGTGAAAAAAAGTTAAACTATTGTATTTCTCCTTCTGCTGGGGAACCCCTACAACTGATATAATGTGATGAAGAAGTGGAATAATGGTTGTGAATATATACATATATAAATATGTAATTTACCATACATGTAAGATGCTGGAAAAAGTTGAAAATGCACCTTGAAAATCCTTGAAAAGTGTTTGAATTTGACTTTGGAGAAGGTGCAGGAAGCCTGTCCATACAGTAATGTGGTAACTATGGTTTTGTTAATACAGCGCCATCAAGTGATCAGTCGTGACAAACCAACATCTCAATCTCATTCTGTTTATTCAATGCGCCCTCTGAAACTGGTGAAACAGAGTATTGGCTTTCATTACAGGTGACCCGAACTTAAGAATATTTTGTTTGTGATACTAAATTTAATACATGTAATTTAAAGTCTCAGAATTCTTGCAATGCGGTGATAAATATTAAAGTAAACAAATATATATATACATTTTGTTCAGGATACAGAATGCAATTTTAAAATATAAACTTTATTAGCATTATTAGAAGATTATTCACACAATGCATTGCTTTATGGTTGAAATAAGTCCAGATCCTCACTTAGTAAACTATATTTGCCGATTCGCATTCGGACCTTAGAGTTGATTACGCACGGAGCGGCGGTCAGAGAGCCAAGAGAGGAGCGGAGAGAGGACGAAATCTGCTCCTATCTTTCTCTCCGTTTCCATAAACATGATTCTGTTAACACGGTCACGGCTTGTGTGAGGGGATGATTCACAGATTCTGCATTGACGTGTGTAAAAGGTACACCCTGTCTTTACAGAATACGAAAAAACGCCTGCGGCAAAATTACTCCACAATGGCGTCTTTCATTAGAAGATCTGGGGCAGCCAGGAAATAGAACTGTTTCACGACGAATGCGACTTCAAAAAATCTACAAGGAAACGATAAAACACGGGTTTGAGTAAGTTATGAGCAAGTTAAACAGCAGCAACAGCAGAGGAAGCGACACGGAGACGGTGATGTGTTCGGAGCTGAAACGCGCCAGGAGCGAATTCACACGGTGGACAAGAAGAGTGTTTGCTCGACAAGATCGCAGCCTAATCCGCTGATTGTTTACACCACATGTAGCAAAGCCTCGTATATTGTGGCCATTTGTACACTAACTATGGAACAATAGCCAGGAAGTGGTTAAATATTTTTTAAGAACTGTACCGCTCGAATCGCTTGGCACATGCGTAAAAGCTTCTGCGCCTCAATGTCCCAGTCCATCCAGCCACGGAAATAATAGCAAACCAAATAAATCTCCGCTTACCTGAAACATACAGCGGCATAAAGTAGCTTTTTGTGCACCTTTTCCTTCCGATTTGGCCCACGATCTGCTTCTCTTCCTACACCAGTGAGAAATGCAATAGCTTGGCTAAGGTAGACAGAACAAAATACAGAGAATACTTGCTCCAGGGCTCCGAAACCCCTCAAGGCAAAGATCAGGATACAATTAGCTCATGTCTCTGCCCCAGTCTAAACCAATCTGCAGAATAAAACTCCCGAGCAAAAAGGAAGAGATCACAGCAGCAGCAGTGCCTCAGTCTTTGTTGAGTTTATGTTTTTATAAAATCAAATAAAGAAATCTTTTTTTTTCTCTTCTTCTTGCATTTACAACACCCTCACTCCTCCTGCCTCCAACTTGCCTCCCTCTCGCAGAGAAGCTGATTTTAATCGTTATGATTAGTTTTGATGTAACGTTCCCCCGGGCGATTGCTACAAATGGATGGAGTGTTTCTTTGCCAGGGAGGAAAAGCAGCAGATGATGATAATTATATAGATTGTTGGTGGAGTCCTTTGATTTTTTTTTCCTGCCTCTACTACCTCTCAAACATCTAACCTATCTAGTTCTTTAACACATGCTGCCATCCACACTGCAACTTGTTGATTAGCCTGGAATCAACTTATTAAATTAATGCAATGTGCTTAATGAAATTCTCAGTCTGTAGTGTTTTTTTTCTCCTTTGTAATCTCCCCAGTCTCTTTTCCTCCCTTTGGACAACCTCCAAATGACGTAGTTGTATAAATAAGCACTTGCAGCTTGCCTTGCCCCAATCAAGTCTGAATCAGTGCCTGGGGGTGATGTGCGAGCTCATTTCAAATGTTCAACCATGCATGATTTCAGGAAGATTGAGGCACTTCTGAGGCTTTTAGATTTACTTGGGGGATGCAGTCAGCAAAGGAATTACGTGTTTAAAGTGTTTCCTTTTGTGAAATTCCTTCATGTGAACACGCATAATTATTCTGTCTGAGCCAGGAGTGCTGTTTTGTGCACATCTGGACATACAACTGACACAGTTATGTCTTTACATTCTCAACACTTCATTCAGAGGAATAAGGCTTAAGTACCCGCTCCTGCGCCCCCTACTGTTCAGAGCATCAACTTTTCCAACAGCAGCTATGAAAGCAAATCAATTTGAGCATGTTATTGTAACATTACCCAACTTTAAAAGCAGAGAGAAAAAAGAGAAAGCATTCGTTTGAAACAAATATTTACAATCAGACTGTGTGTTCTAATGTTCGTCCAGGGATAAAACTGGATCCAAGTTTGTTCTGAAGTTTAAAGGGATAGTTCATATTATCTAATGCAGGGTTGTGGGCATGTATCAATAGTTAAAGAAACAGTTACAGTATGGTGGTCAGCATGGAGCTAGTTTGGAGGAGCAGCAGGAATACCAGTAAAGGAAAATAAGCAATGTTCTGCTGTGGACAGGGTCAGCAACAAAAGGTGTTTTGGTCACCTAACAAACATCCTATTAAAAAATCCATTTAAATTTAAGTGTAGGTTATATTCAGAATATTTTCACCACTTTACTTTGCTGTTTGACAATTTTTTTAAACAAGAAACCACCTTTATATAAGCCAAATATCACTCTTGTCATTTTACCCTGCAGAAAACAGGGAGTTGCTAGTCTACCACTACCTCAATCTGTTATTTTCTCTGTGTCATTGTGACTTGGCGTTTTAAAAAGATAGATCAGATTCACCAAATTCACACAATGACTCAAACAAACAAACAGATCAAAGCATCGATAGACCAGCAACTACAGTGTTCTGCGAGGTAAAATGACTGATTCCTCCCATGGAGTTTGGTTACTGTACACTTAGCGGCTTAGTGGTTAAAATGTATGCTATATTTAGACTATTTTCACTACTTTACTTTAGACAAAAAAGGCTGTCTGACGGGAAACCAACCAAACTCCAAGAGAGTCATTCTAGTTGCTGGTCTACTGTTGCCTCACTCTGTTCTGTTTGTGTTACTGTGTGACTTTGGTGAATCCAAACTATCCTTTTAAAACACCAAAGTCGCACAATAACACTAAATAACAAACAGCTTGAGGCAGCGGTAGATCAATAACCACCTGATTTCTCCCTTGGAGTTTGGTTTGGAGAGAATGAGATTTGGCTTATATGGCAGCGGTTCCCGTTGGAAAAAGTCTGTCTGACTGCAAGTTAAAGCAGTGAAAATATTCTAAATATAGTGAACACTTAAACTGATATTTATTTATTTATCAATGATAAAACATGTTTTGCTCCTGACCCTTTGCACAGCAGTACATTGCTTAGCTTCTGTGCCAGTACTCCTCTCTGCTTCTCCAAACTGGGGGCATGGCACTGGGCATCTACTGCACTGACTATTGATAAGTACCCCAGACAACCCCACCTTAAATAATCTGAACCGTCCCTTTAAGCAGCAGTGGAATAAGAGTCCACCGTCCCGGGAACAGCGACTGATGGATGCGAGCACACAAACAAAAGCATTTTCCAATTCTCCTCATCAAAAGAGTTCCCCTCTCAGAGCATCCTTTGTCTATGATAAACAGAATTACGTCTGAGGAAAGGCCAGATATCCTTTACCCCATCTGATCCAGGGACCATTAAACTTTCCACTTTTTGACCAGAATGTCCCACAGGAAAACAAACACAGGATTAAAGTGTTACGATGAAGTTATTTGCCCCAGAGGTTACTGGCTGGCACACGATACACCACCAAGCCTCAACTATCACCCTGCGCACACTCACGCTCACATTTTTATGCCATTAGTCTGACAAACTATAGTGAACAAAGAGCACCCCAGGCCTTAAAATCCCATACGTTATCCATTTTCCACACAAATGGAGCCCATTCATAATGGCATCCTCTCACTTCAGTATTCAAAGTATGCATCAGATGTTGTTGAACGTAACCAGTATTGATCTTTGAATACATGTGGTGTTTGATACTGAAAAACAAAGCCGTGCAAAACAAAGGCTTGTACTCTCCTTGGATCTAGACCTATAACTGCTGCAGCAGCAACAGCAGGCGAGCACTGGCTGGCTGCGCCATATTCTGGTGGACAAATTATCCAGATTGGTAGCAGATGTGAGTTTGCCCCAAACAGAAACGGCCGAGCCTGAATGACATCATAAGGTTATAAATGCATACATGGTAGAAAGGAGAGAGGAGTTCTGAAAAACTCATTCTGAGTGCTGGAATATTAAGGAACACACAAAAAACCCTAACTAGCTTGGTTATCTATCTTTTCTGTCACAAATTGAACACTTAAAGGCGGAGTTCAACCCAAAAAATGGACTGAACCAGAAGTTAAGAAAGTCTCTGCTGTATGGGCCACACAGCACAGGAGGATTTATTGAAGATCAATACGTAGAAGTTGGCTTCATGGGCCACTGAGCAGCTTTTGTAGAAATGAATCGAGGCCCACCTCCAATGCTGTATCCAGTTCTCTTTAATACATCCATGGTTACATGCTTACATGTTGCATGGTAGTTTGGTAGAGATAAAATTGTTCCTATATGAAGCTGCTCACATCAAGGTCTGTGGATGATCTTAAGTAACAGTGTCATGATTTCTGAAAAAAGACTTGTTGCTGAGTTGTTCAAATGTTTGTTTGTTTGTTTTTTGCCACTTTGAGCACCACAAGCCGAGTGGCATCTAGTTCCATTTTCATATTTGAGAGAAGGCAGACATCTCTAACACCGATATGTCCGCAACTTGGCATCTCACACTGAAACAATCCACAAATAGCTCCACAGGCATTGTTCCTCCTACAAAAGTTACATTCATAAACAATATATTTTTTTTAATTTGCAACATTCAAGCCTAACTTAGCCTGGTGTGAGCTGAAGGTGACAAATGTTAGCAAACATCAAAAACATATTGGTGTGAAGCTGACATCACTGAATCCACTTGATTCTTTGTTAGTTGTACTACTTGTCACTTTAAAGCTGGAACTTTACACAATTCTAACACTGAAAGGCTCTGTCTGTGTATTTAATATCTAGGAGCAACAATTCAGCTTTGTTCAAACACCGCTTTGACATAATTTGCTTGTGTCAAATAATATTTACCATGCTAGCAACAACTGGACCTGATTGACAAAGGCCTTCCCAGTCCTTGCCGAAACCAGTTAGTGTGGACTAAGAGAGACGTTGGTTTCGCCTGAGACCATGTTAATAACTGCTGCTGTGCTCACCACACCCCTCTAATGGCCCGTGGTTATGTAAGGGAGTGGGATGGATAAGGGAAAGTGCTGAAGCTGCTCCAGAGCCTGACTCAATCTGCCCTGCAGGGTTGCACAGTTTCAGGCCAGAACTGTTCATCAAATATTATCTTTGGCACAATGAAATTTAGCTCTGGAGAAATGACTCTGTTGCTACACTGTGGTCCAAGTCATAGCGTCAGGTATGACTCTGGTAGGCTAAACATTAACACTGGTAATTACATGTCAGAGGAGATCCTTTGTTCAGTGAGGAATAGCAAACAGTAAAGACAAGCAACGAGCCTGTGCACTATCTTTGTTCATGCTGTCCTTCAGAAACCCCAATACGCAAACTCTGAAGGGTTTGCATGTACATGTTTCTGCCTCACTGTTACAATGATGCTCGTATAACTCAAAGTAAATATGGCACACATGATACTCTGACTCTTGACTCATGATTGACTCTTTCTAAGCCCTGCCCCTTTTTGTTGAGAAAGCTTGGAACCTATCACATAGATAAACTATGTGCTGGGCTTCTCTATGCTGAAAAGAAAACCAAATTATGAAGAAGGCTAAAAGATGTGGCGGGGGGACCTGTAAAAACAAAATATATGTTGCCTATATCACATCTTAGGTCAGCTAATGTTAGCAAAGCACTGGCTAACTAGCTAGCTTATGATTTATGTAAACTGGGTAGATATTTCGCAGGCTGTTTGCCTCCCAAACTTTACACAATAGATGCACAGTAGAGCACTGATTCAGAGAGTTTTTTGTCTTAAGGAATCCCCTATTAGTATTTCCTAGTTTTGAAGATAATAAAGTCAAATGATGATCAAAGTAGGATCATTACAATTTATACTCAGTCAAAACTTCCAACCCCTTTTCTTCCCTTGTTGTCCCAAACTCCAAAAAACTGTGACAAAAGTTAAGATATTCTATTGCTACTTTTGCTGGGGACCCCCTCATAACCCACTCAAGAACCCCTGTTGGTTGCTGGACCCCAATTTGAAAGTCGGTGAGAGAGCTAATGATTGATGTGGATTAGTTAGCTACTGTTTGTTACAGAGCAAAACACCAGCTAACTAATGATTGATGGAGATGAGCTGGCTAGTTATAGCCTTTTTCTAACATTATCTTTTAACCATCTTCAAAATTTGGTTTTATTCAAGCCTAACACAGGCATATCTAAGTACAGGGAACAGGGAAGGATACACAACAGTCTACTTACTTGTTTTGGTGCCTTTAGCTTTCACTTCTGATGCAGAGTGTACTTGAGTACACATGAACCGTACTCAAGGCCACCTGGACCTGGGCACAGATCAGCGAACCATGCCTGTGCACGGTATGCACATTTATTAAACAAACAGGACTTTGGGGTCAAGTGTAGTCCTATCAAGGCCCAGGTCTCTGATGTGAAAGCCCTCTAAATGACAAAAGTGATCAGAAACCCGGATTTTACATTGACACAATACTTTTACTGTTGCTATGAAAAGATGAGGATCCCCATTGTATGGGATCACTTGCAGCCCCATTCACCGGCGTCCCTTTCAGCCCCAAATCTACCCATCCCACCCACAGTGGACAGAGGAGTCAGTGACACTACCATGAGGGGAAGAGAGACAAGAGGAGGGGGCTGCTTGGGTAATGCTGGGAGGCTCTAATAAAATGTAATCCTATTATATGGTTCCCACTAGAGGGCAACAATAATAAAGGTTTCCCTAATAACACGAGCAGACCAAACCCAAATGGAAAACAGCTCCTCCGGTCAAGTCCCACACTTGTACATATATCCTCTCATTAACCCAATTGCTGTTGGGCCACATTACACCGACAGGCCTTCGAGATTTAAGCCGTGATGGCGAGGCAAGAGTTAAGTCAAACAAATGTGTTTCATCAAACTGCAGTTTGGGCTGCTCTGCATAAAGGAATTGAAGGGGGGGGACGAGGAGGAGGAGGAGTGAGGGAATGTGTGCGGGTGGGAAGTTGGAAGCAGAGCCCCGAGGAAACCAATCAGAACTTCTCCTCCCTCCCTTCCTGTGTCAAAGCCACCGGGGTCTCAGGTGTGTGTTACATGAGCTAATACCTCCCAAACTTGATTGTTTGTGTTCGAGTAATCAGAGTTTTGTAAATTATCATTTTGGAAATGATAGTCTTATCATTGGAAAACAAAATCACAGTCTATTAGTATCCAGTGCTGAAACAAGTACTGAAAATCTGTGCTCAAGTACAAGTACTGTTACTTTACTGAAATATTATAGCTACAAGTGAAATTACTGCTGTTAAAAATACTTAAGTACTAGTACAAATATTTTTCTCACAAACCACTCATAGTATTTAATGCTTTTTATTATCAATAACAGGCGTCCGTATGTTTTCTTTGGCTCATTTGTAATCTCAGATAGCTCTACTGGCTACAAAATTGAAAATCCAAGTTTTGGATATCAATTCAACTTGTAGGCCTACTCATATTTATTTATATCATTATATTTTAAAAGTAACTAAGTAGCTTACATAAGCCAGAAACTCCATTCAACCTTATAATGCTCCATATCGTTAACACACTATGAAGTTTATTTAACTTTTAAATCCCATTCATAATAATTAGACCCTTTCCCACTTTTCCAGTTCTTCATACTCCTTTACCTGCTTCTACGAATGAATTAAAGCCAGCAATCCAATTTGGCGTCAGCTTTTAAACAAACCTTAAAACATTCAACATCTCTCTTGAATTCTTAGTATTATTCAACTTTAACAATAAAGTAGACTTAAGCATCAGCTTTTCAAAAACCACCATTCAGAACCCCAATTTCTTCAGAAACTGCCTTCTCTAGTTCTAATTGTAGGGCTACAGAGCCAGAGACTCCATTCAAAACCTTTACTCAACTTTTAAATACCATTCAAATTAATTTTACTGCTTTCTACATATGAATTAAAGGGATAGTTCACCTAAAAATGAAAATTCAGTCATTATCTACTCACCCTCATGCCAATTACAGGTCAGGTTTAGTTTTTTAGTTCACAAAACACTGCTGGATTTTTACAGGAAAACAGTATTGCAGAATCTCCCAAACAATGTAAGTGAATGGTGACCAGTTTTCAAACATATAAAAACAGAAATAAAAAATAATAATAATAAAAAAGCCTCCATACTGCTCATCCGGTGTAATCCAAGGCTCCTAAAGCCCTGACATGCCCATTTGACTTGAAAGACGTAATTTACAACATGTTTTTAGACTAAATCTTCACTGTAGATCTTTAGCTTGGAGCCACGTTCATGTGCACATGCACACTGTCAGAACTGGGTGTGTCGGGTGTGACAGTATGCGATCGGCATGTCGGGGGCATTAGCAGACTTGGATTACGTCAGATGAGCAGTATGAAGGTATTTTATGTTTTTTTGGGGGAGGCTGTGTTTTCCATTTGAAAACTGGTCACCACTGACTTCATATATTTGGGAGATTCTGCAGCGCTGTTTTTCTGTGAACCTTTAGCAGTGTTTTGCAAACTAACAAAATAAACTCAACCTTCAATCAGGATGAGGATGAGTAGATAATGATACAAATTATAAACAGCAGAGATTGGCATTAGCTATTAAACAAACCCTAAAGTATTCAACATCTTTCTTACATATCTCGGTACTGTTCACCTTAAGCACTGGGTCAGTTAGCATCAGCTTTTCAACAACCGGCATTCACACCCACAATTCCTTCAGAAATTGCCTTCTCTAGTTCCAACTGTAGGGTGAGTCAGAACTCAATCATGATTTTTAAAGTAATTTACATCTTGTAAGCCAAAAACTCCATTTGAACCAGACCATTTTCCACATCTTTAAAGCATTATCAAGTTTATTCAACCTTTAAATCTCATTTATATTAATTAGACCGTTTTCCATTTTCCCAGTTCTACATGCTCCTTTAACTGCTTCTTCATATAAATTAAAGCCAGCGATTCAGTTTGATATCAGCTCTTAAACAAACCTTAAAACAGCACTGCAGTTTAGTGTCAGCTTTTCAACAATCAGCATTCACACCCAGAATTCATTCAGAAATTTGCTTCTCTAGTTCAAACTGTAGGGTTAGTCAGTACTCAATTATGATTTTAAAGGTAACTAAGTAGATTATGTTATGCATACTTTAAGTACGAGTTAAGTTACAGTCTTGAAAAATACTTGTAAAACGTATCCCCCCAAAAAGACTTAATTACAGTAATTTGAGTGATTGTTATTTCTTATATTCACCCCCAGTAGTGTCCAGATGATTATGAAGTTCTATTCTTCCTCGTAGGCCAATTGAGATGAACTATTTCTTAGTAGTAAAGTTACTAAAAAGCTGGAATTTCATCAAACTCTTTGCATGGGAACAGTGGAAGGGACTCTCTTAGACTAATATGAACAAGAAATGGCAATCTCTCTACTGGAAAAAGACGTAAACACAAAGTCTCATATTTATATGATTTGATAATGTAATGAATGAGTTATTCCGCTGCCGAGCTATCTCACATAAACGCAGTAAAATATTTATCATAAGTGACAAGGTGAGTGAGAATATCAATCATATTCTCAAGACAGCTTGAGTTATTAAGTGAGCCAATGTAACAGTATTATAAAACCCAGAATAACAAAGTTATTTATCTCTCTCTCTGCGTGTGTGTGTACGTGTGTGTACGCCGAGTTGTGTGTGTCTGTGTTTATGTGTCTGACAGCATCAGACAGAGGGAGAGAGTGTGTCGCATGCCTTCCTGTTCCTGTACCACCCTCCAACCCCAGAGCCGCAGACTCAAGGCAGTTTCCAGAATCAAACAATTTCACGCAGCTACTGGAGGAGGAAATGAACTGAGCCCAGAGCAATAATAAAATTATACAAATGTTATTACAGACTCGCCTGCTACTGTCCTACTTTAATTCAAATTTGGGCACTCCAGGCAGTGCTGGTGGCAGAGACCTTCCTGAATAAATCAACATTAGCTTACGTCTAAATTATTAAGGAAGTGGGAGACTTTCTTGTTTATAGTATGAATTATTAAACAAGTGTTTAACGCTGTTTTTCTTCATGAATCCCCAAATATTATTTGCTAATGATCTTTAAGGTGTGTGTTTTATCTTTTGCCCCTTCTGTTGTGTGCTGGGAATTGAGAATCTGAATTTTCAAGTCGCAAGAAATCTGTCTGTTCTCAGTTAGATAAGCATGAGATGCACTTTGAGATATACTTCGCTGGCATCTGTATGATGTGCAAATGAGGCTCTAGTTAGAACAATATTCCCATCATATAGCCATTGTTGGTATTTGCAATGCATGTGAATGTAAATTAATGAATTATGGAGGCAGCCACTGTGAAGGCTATCCATGCATTATCAGTTTTCTGCTCAACATCTCGCTGATAAGCCGTGACGTTAACAAACAGACAGCTGAAGGAGCGTTGGTCTATTATTTGCTGTCACTTTTTATTTGCCTTTTCCTAATTGAGGAGTCTGCAGCAAGCCTTTGGAAGTCAACACACACACATACTCAGAATTTTTTTTTTTCTAATGAAATCTTCAGGTTTGATTGGCACTTTGCAGCATCCGCTCATTCATGTAAGAGTATGAAAATGTATCACAAGGAATTTTGGTTGCACTTTATTATACAGAACAAGAAAAAAAAAATAATTTAATTATTTAATAATTTGGGAAAAACATTATAGCAGAAATGTACTGTAAACTAAAGTATATTGATTCCCACTGTTACCTAAATGTGTCCCTACCTCAAATATAAGCTAATAAGGGTCCAGTAAAGGGTCTAATACAGTCTAAGAAAGAATTTATTATTCCTAGCTTTTTTCTAATTTAATACAAAGTACAGCTTGTTGCATCTCATTAGTGTATTGTTAGGTGTCTAATTATGGTATAACTGTTTTTGTTTGCTGTCTAATTAAGAACATATTATATCTAGTTTAATATAAAGTACAGCTTCTTTCATCTTAGTCTACTGTAAAAAAACAAAAGTGCAAGCAGAATTTCAACAATATCTTGCTCTGTGTGCACACAGAAGCCACTTAGAAACACTTGTTAATATTTTACTCTCTCTCACCAATATGAAATTCATAACAAAACCAAATCACCAATCCAACAGGGACTTCTCTCCTCACCTGTCTTCCTCTATTTAATCTTCAGATGGGCGAGGGCTGATAAATCAAAACCGAGTGAGCCCGTTCCCCCACCGTCCGTCCCAAGAGGAAATAGTGAATGCATGAAACATCAGATTTATGTACTCATTTATTTAGGCTATAAAGATGATTAAGGGGAGCTGAGAGGGTGCTGGCCTCGAGCCACTGAAGCCTTAAGGGATACAAGCAGCATGCCTGCAGGTAAAGGATAGCGCTGCTGAGAAATTCAGTGCTGTCCATTTTCAACTCCAGTAGGCCTTGAAGAACAGGAGTCATTAACATTAACAATCTCGCTCAACTAGTTTTGCAACCTTTTAATAGGTATAAGTATTAGGAATGCACTTCAGCTTGGGTGAAAACAAGAATCCTCTGACAAAAATGGTAAAAATGCTAAAAATACCATGGTTGAAAACAAAAATATACTTTAGTATTTCCTCTCTTCAGCATTTATTGCAGTACTGAGTTCAGTTAAAGGGCTCTGCAACACTTAATCCTCGTGTGTAGTTCTGAATTAATGGCCTGGACCAATTTCAAATTAAATGTGGCTCAGTCTTATGAATAAAACTGACTTGTGTCTACCCACGTTTGCAGAGCAACCTGTACATCCAAGGCTCGCGGCTGCCCTCCCCTGGAGAAATGCAGATGGGAGCATTATTCCACCATGAGGTGATTCATAATGTGGCCAGGAGGTGATGCTGTTGTCACACACAAAAACTGCACTTGCTCGGTGAAGAAGCTCATATAAGGGGGAGTTAGTTCATGTAGGAGTACAAAACAATTTTGATTTAGTATCTGAATTATTCTGGCATTCTAGTCTTGCAAAAGCAATATAGTTGCAGCATGTAGACAACTTCAGTTGATGCAGCAGGATCAGGGGGGCTGATCATTTCTTTCGCATTACAGGAAGAGATTGAATTGCACCTGTTCTTTTAGCAAAGGAAATAAAGTGCAGACATAACAGATCACCTCGATTTCGTATCACAGAGTGGTATCATTTCCTGTGCTCTCTGTTGATGGAATGAGATTACATGAAGCTATTCTCAGAGACTTAACTCACCGGGAACACACATCACGGACATTTATCTGGCCATAGGGAGACATAATCTAAAGGTAGATGAGCCAATCCATCATTGATCCGAACCTCTTCTCTCCCCAGTGTCTGACTCCTACTACCAGAAGCAAGTGACTCAGTCGAGCGCCTCATAGGTGTGGTCCCTAGATTTCTTCAGAATGTGAGGAAGATGTAGATTTACTTTTTTTTTATGGTAACACTTTATATTAACCATTATTAATAAATGGCAAATTGATAGTTAATTAATCAAATAATGCTTGTATATGCTATATAAACCATTTATTATGCAATTTTAACATCAGTTGCAGCTCTATAGAGCTATCCACATGTTTATAGATGCACTTCACAGTATTCATTAACCTTTTACGAAGTCTCAGAAACATTACTTGCAACCTTACAATAAGCTTGGTCAGTGGGTCTATACGCTTCCAGCTGTACAGGTACAAAAACTACCTGTGCAGGTTTAGGAAGAAATCATGCCTTGGATTAAAATAAGTATGTTACTTACGTTCAGTATCAAATGCTATAATACTTTTATTACTTTTCAGTGTCACTGCCGATATTTCTTTAAAAACAACTGTTGCTATTCATCTTTTTGTATTTTAGGTTTTGTTTTTTTTGTTTTTTTTTTTGCTTACTTATTTTACTTAACATATCTTACTTTTATTGTTTTGCTATTAGGTACTGTTTGCATTCACTCCTAATATCTTTTATATGTAATATTGTTTCCACTCTTTTGACTAATTTTTTACCAATCTCTGGTACAAGAATTTTGTTAGGGATAAATAAAGTTATATCGATAATAAACTGAACTATCACAGCTAATTGGTCTATATCACTATATACGTTATTCGATATGTGCTGATATGAAAACCTTTTTTAACAGAACAAAATGCAGCATTTTTTCACCCCCTAATATTGGTATTGGCATCGGCCTCAAATATCCAGTATCGGTCGGGCCCTAATCTTGTTTTATTTGCGCGGTTATACTGTTCACATGTTTCAAATCATATTAATGATCCAGAGAAATCATTAATGATGACTTAGAGAAATAAAAAAACCTTTATTATTACAATGTAATATCTTTTACATCTTGTAGCACTTGCAGTCTGTGAGCATAAAACAAGAACTGAGAACAAAGTCATGAAGACAGAGCAGCCAAACATCTTATCAATAAGTTAAGAAATGCAGCAAATCATACAGAGAAATACGAAACACGTTACAAGAACCAAAGCTATGTCTACAGAATAAAACAGACCAGTATCACAATTTTTATGAAATACAAAAAATAAAACCATTGTGTAGTAATCGACACGATGAACACAGAAACAGGGTGTTTCCATTAAGATGAGCAGGTAGTTTCCCTGATTAATGCACTGAAAATAGAGAGCACTGTAACACAGCTCTGATAATAAAGCTTGACAGAGCTGTCTTACATTGCTGGGACCTGTAATGTGCTTAATGATCACAAGGAAAATCTCTCCTGTTATTTCATATACAATACATGGACCAAATGTGACACTAATCCAAAAATAACAAGGCTACATTTTCTTCTTCGGTCCTCCAATTCAGCGTGATGACCCCACATAATTGGTTGACCCTACACATATTTCCTTAACAACACAATGTATCTCGGGCTGTCACTCTGCAGCGTGCGGTGTGCTCCGCATGCCAACGCTTCTACTAAATCGTTTACGGAGGGCCTCGGGAGAAGTATTGAACAGGTTGTAGATGTTTGTGGGATTGAGCCATAACATCATATTAGCTTTATGACAATGAGAGTAATTCAGCCTTGCTGTGAAGCCTCATGGGCAGAAATAATATTCTGCTCTGAGGATAAAGTCTTTGGAGGGGGACAGGCTCAAGATGGATACTCCAAAGTTTGACTGTCAGGCTGCTCTACAGATTGGTCTCCATTTCCAGTGCACGTGATAGTCATGCTGAAGAGAGCACTTCTCCTGTCGAGTCCAGGAAAGGCTCTTTTTTCTCACATTTCTCCACATCAGAGATGAGGTGGATGGAGCCCGGCTTGATGGTGAGGTCCTCTGTCTCCACCTCCCTGTATTTACCTTGTGGGTCCTTCTGAAGGACCTGCTTCAGCCTCTTCTTGATGTCGGGGTCAGGACAGTACAGGTACTCATACAGTCCAGCAGCCATGATGGCCCCCAGAATGGGTCCCACCCAGTACACCTGCCACAAACGGCGAGAAAACCATCTTAAAGGGACAATTCACTCCAAATCCAAAATACATGGGACTACAACTATCATTTCATTATACAACCTTTAAAGTAATTCAGATTCCATGAGAGGTGACAAATCTAGGGTTTCCTTCTAGACACAATGGAGAACTTTATCAGAGGTTCTGCGAGGTACCAAGCTTAGCTAAACTGTTATTAAGCACAGAGCCAAAAGGGGCGGGACTCAGTAAGGGCCAATCAGCCAGCTGGTTAATAAATGCCCGTGGTTTAATGACTGATGTCAGTACCAAAACTACCAGATTGTCCTGCTCTGTTAGACTGGGAAAGAGGTTCAGTGTTCTTCATGGGCACGTAGATCGGTGTCTGCTGCATCAAGCAACTGCCACCAAGAGAGGACGACACTGAATATGATACTAGTGACATAATGACAGTTATACAGTGTTATAAGCCAAGCTCATCACCAAGTAGACACACACAACATGACACCATGCTGCCTGCAAATAGATCAGTGGAAGTCATTGCCTGGGCACAAAAATTCAGAGCTAATGCTATTTTACACCTTGTTCAGCGACGTCTCATTATGTAGCTGGAGTTGAAAAAGCTGAAAATTTGCAATTCCTTTGCACTTCTTTTGTTGCATGCAGTCATAAATTCGAGGGTCAATGTTTAAGATTTTTAAGAAGTATTTAAAGCACCTTGTATTTAGTGTTTAGTGACAGTCTATTCTTTGATTTTATCTTTAGGTCACAGCTGTTTTTGCTGTTCTGGCAATGGTGCTGAAAATGTGACCTTACCAGATTTCAACATGCCACACTATCCTACTGTGGTACAGTAGAGCTGGCCCTCCTCAGGACACCATCATCAGCTAGTGCTAATTAATTCAGAACTGGTCGTACTGAAATGCACTCAAACTGACCCAGCCTATATCAGGAGGAACTGGCTAATGTTTGGCCATGCAAACTCCTAAAAGAAAGATTATCCTCTTAGCGAAGTATCTCTTACCCAGTGGCTCTCGAAGTTAAGTGTGACCATCGCAGGCCCGAAGGATCGAGCAGGGTTCATGCTGGCTCCTGTGTAAGGGATCTAGAGAGCATACAACAGCATTGTTTTCAGTTTAAATAATTAATTGCAAGATAGTTTAAAATTCTTATCGATGATATGTTTTTAGGTGTAATTCTGTCTTACTTTGACGTACAGACCATGTCTTATACTGCAAACTGTGTCTAATACAAGTCATAATGTATGTATATATGCATTTGCTAAACAGACCTAAGGAGAAATCAGTTGAGCATTGCGAGAGATAACATCTATTTCCCTGTGCATTCATTTTTGCTCTGCAGGGTTCAGGGAGCCCCCCCAGAGAACGGTTGCTATGCGATGGCAGCCTCCAATAAAGATGTGCACGTGGGTGTGAATCAGTGAGAAGCGTACTATCACACATTGAAGAATAGATGCTTTAGTGCACCTGCCTCCTTCTCAAGAAGCACTGGCGCTCCGGCTTTCATTGCATGCTAAAGAGGCTTGCACTTTGGAACTACAATTCTTTTAATGTGCTGTGTTGAATTTAATAAGATTTCAGGATGGATCTTTAAAACAGTGCATCGCTGCTGGGGTTCAGCGCTGAGGGTATCAGCTGATATGTAGATGAAGATGCAGAAAATTTATGAGGCTGATATTTTGTTGTTATATAGTGTATATGATATAAATGCTTGTATATAAAGTTACTGTAAATGTGTAATTGTTTCTGTAGAATCTAGTTGGCCACCTTCTTGCTGGAGTAATAAGAATTTAAAGGGATAGCTTGTATTGTTCGATTGTGGGGTTGTATAAGGTACTTGCTGATAATCAGTGCATCAGCTAAGCTATTTTTGAGGTGACTTTTGTTGCTGACCCTGTCCACAGCAGTACATGCTTAACGTCCTACAGCAGTACTCCTCCTGCTTCTCCGAACTGGGGTCGCCTCTACTGCCATCTGCAGCCGGTAATACAATGACTATGGATAAATACTTCACACATCCCCACTCAAATAATATGAACTACCCCTTTAAGGTGACAAGCCAAAGTTATTTGAGCACCGCTGCTATAAATACTCTCCTAGCCTTCTAACCCTTCTAACTGTTATTTCATACCTGTCTCTTATCTCACTCACTGGAAGGTACTTACTGCAAATAAGTGACCAATAACTACAGCAAAGCCGATGGCGAGGCCAGCAGAGCCTCCGAGGTCTGTGCGTTTGGGATCACAGGTGGCGAAGACGGTGAAGACGAGCTCAAATGTGATGAGGAGCTCCACAAGAAGGCCGTGTCCTACTGAGATGTCGGTGTTCACCTTGGAAACAGAAGATTTTCCCCATGAACTTTGAGAAGACATATTATATACTCAAAATAAAGTGAAAATGAGCAGATTGTTACCGTGGTAACACCAAGGGACCCTCTAAGAGCAGCAGGCGTGACAAGGTAGAGGATCCCAGCTCCTGTAATAGCTCCCAGGCACTGGGCCACCACATAAAACAACGCCTTGGCCAGGCTCAGCTTTCTAGTCACCACCATGGCCGCAGTGACCGCGGGGTTAATGTGCCCACCGCTGATGTGACCAAAGCATTGCACCATGGTGGCAATGCTCAGGCCAAAGCACAGCGAGATGAGGACCAGGTCGGCCGGGGGAGCCGTCTCCTCCCCAACGTGATGGTTGATGGTGGAGCCCAGACCAAGGAGGACAAAGATGAGAGTGGCCAGGTATTCTCCAGACACAGCCCTCCAGAAGTCCTTGGTCCAGATCCCTTTAAATGCCACCATTATGCTCTGACAGTTACACCAGGACAGGAACCTCCTGGCGGAAAGAATAATGAGCAAAATGATTAGCCTACTTATGTATTCCTGGTGTGTGCATGTGTGGCTGGAAATGTACTGAACCCTATCAGGATGGCTGCCTCTGGGCACAACATTTATAACTCCACCAGGGATTTAAGCCAGTGACTTTCCATCACAAAATGCCATACAGAGCATTCTTTAAACATTGTGTATAAGGGGCAAATGATCACACTCACAGTCAAAGCATACAAGGTTTAATTGCTGTCACTCACTGAACTTTAACTGGGATGGAAGAAAAATACATCTTTTGACTATTAATACCAAACAGAACATGATTCACATTCATTAAAGCATCTGTAAGCGACTTTACAAATAGAAAAATGTTGAAAATGAAAAATTGAACATAATTACATTTGCCTCAGCAAACCTCCAAGGCTTCAGTCATTTCTTTTCCTCAAAAAGCTAAAACTTACCAAATGCAATAACATGCTCTCCCTGTTTCTGTCCCAGTTGTGTGTGATGTGTTTTCATTCATAAGTCCTGGCGAGTTATTCACCCAGCAGACACATCTCTCCCCTCAGTCATCACATCTAGAAGTTGAAATGGCAGTGAGTGACCTGCAGTACTTACAGGAGAGCAGCAGGCTGTGCGAGCGCAGGAGGAGTGGAGCAGAGAGCAGGTCTGTCAGACGAACATGATCCACACATTGTGCCTCGGGATTGCATCCAGCAGCTTTATTAAGTTACTAACCGGGCATCACCTCACGGGAATTAAACAGCCTCAGCTCAGGGGGGGAGGAGTCAGGAGATCTGCTTGCTGTGCAAACAGTAGCACAGTTGCACAGTTGTGGACACACAGTGACTCAGTCAGCCTCAGCATCAGAGCTTTGAAAACATGCTGGAGTGAGCATAATATCTACAAAACAATTATTTTTTCTATTACGTGAATTTTATATTTGATTTTAATCAGTAACCAGTGTGTATGTTTTGTATTTATTTTTTGTTTTCTTTTGTTGTTTCTTTCTGCACTGTTCAAATATTTGTATCAGATTTTTTTTCTTTCTTTACTTTATGCTGTACTTGACACAACATTGACACTTGAGATGTAACTTTTTTTCATATTCATGTGTTGCTGAAAATTCAATAAACAAACTTGAGGGGGGAAAATACTACCTAAAGAAACATATTGACCATTTCAACTTTTCAACCCTATTCAAGAACATCTCAAAAAACAAAAAATAACAACTTTAAAAAAACAGATATTATAGCAATATTATTGTGATGGGAGATGCAACATACTGTATGATAAACAACAGGGGTAGAAGATACATTAAATCAGTTGCTATTTTTGTCAAAGGACTCTGGTAGTGAGGAGAGAGTGATTTAACAGCGTTATACCTCCAGTTTCCTATGGGAAAAGGCTGTCTGACAGCAAGGTAAAGCCATAAAATATTCTAAATTTTGCTGCTGACCCTGTTTACAGCTGTACATTTCTTAGCTTCCTATGTCAGTAGTACTCCCGCTGCTTCTCCTGTAGGTAACACTCCTGTAGGTAACACACTCTCTATGGATCATGACCTCATACAACCCCACTTCCAAAAAATCCAAACTATTCTTGTAAGTAAAGGATCGTCTTTCTCCGCTAGTAAAAATATACTGAAGTGCATAACTCAGGCCCACACACCAAGTTCTGGAAAGAATAAAACAATATGTTTGTTTTGTTTCTTTAGGGCAGCTGGGATGAGGACACATAATAAAGATAGAATAAAACAAGAGAATTAAAAAGTGCCTTGATTTGTCCCTTTGATTAAAGTCACCTCATTACTGGAAAAATAAACAATAATCTTGTTATTATCTAAGCTTCAGGTTCAACAGCCCGGAAATCATTAACCATACGTTTATGTTTGTATTGAGTAAGACGGAAATGAAATTCCACATTTCTGTTTTATCTGGATCAAGATCTTGTGTGTGTTTCCACATCAACAAACTCACACGTTATTATTTTTTCATCATGTGTTCAATGATAAGCCTCCTGGAAGGAACGTGGCCTTTCTGGTTTGAATGGAAGTATAAAGATGTTATCTTTACGGTGATCAAAGCAGTATCCTTGTAGAGATCACCTTTGCTTCCTTTTTGCTTTATTTGTTTTCATCAAAGATTCTCTATTTGTTCCTCTGACCTCGACTATGTGAGTAAACAGATAAATACATCGGAAACTCCATGACTTGAAATGTTTATTTTAAATAAATAGAACGTAATTTTTCTGCACTCACAGACGTTTTCCTGCCGTTACCCAAGGTTAACACAAGGCTCTTACAAGACGGAACTCAAACTACTTCAGATGACTAAAAATAAAATAAAATAATTTTTAAAAAAAGCAGTATTTTCCCTTTCATTTCTCAGTTCCAAACTGTAGCTGCCAATTCTATGTGCTCTTGTGATATTGATCTTGAGGGACTAATGACTGCAAACTTAAATTGTAAGTAATGTCCAGTGTTTTCAGTGGTTGGCAGTGCAGCATTTGAGGGCATGTAAAACACTTCTTCACACACTCCTTGAGGAAAAAGAAATGTCTGCAGCTCCTTCAGAAAAAAAATGTGAGAGCTGCCAAACTGGAACTATTTTGGGTGTGAGCACATTTGTTTTTTATTCTCCTTCTACACTTGCAACTATTTCACATCACTGACAGATCACAACTTTTGCTCTAAGCCAACAAAAGTCAGTTCACTTTTAGAAGCCTGGTTCAGTTTTTTTTTTTTTATGTCTATTGAATTTAAAATTTCAACAACACAAAACAACATCATAGAAAATCCAACAACCCAAACAGCACCAGACAGATGAAAGAAAAAATATAACCATAACCATTTCTAAGGGGGGAAAAATATTTCACCTGGAGATCTTAAATCTAAAAGTCTGCAAGAGTTGTGCACTGACTTATAGTATAATGACCAAAAACTGAAGAAGTAATGCTTCACTTTATTAAATGCAATTTTTCAATTGGATTGCATATCAGTTTCAGTGAATATTCGTCCCTGCAGCATTTTAAACTTTCATATGTCACCATACTGTGTTAGATGTGGACAGTGTCTCCCTCAGAGGACATCACGCGTGGACGTGTATCCTCCAGAACTTTTTGATGAAGTGCTTCTTTAAAGCATCACTGCTTAATTAGAAATGACAACAACAGAAGCCAGTTTCCAATTTTTCCAATAGTCTGCCATCGCTGCTTCTGAAACACACATTAAATGACATTTAAATATTAGGAAGCAGAAATATAGAAAGACATTTGTAAAGCAAATGGAAATACTGATAAGAAAAGTAAAAAGCAATAATAATCTTTCTCCAGGATACCTAAAATTACATTCAGCTTTCAAAAATAATCGTTTTTAATATCATCATTCCCTTTTTAGCTATAATACTACTTTGAATTTCTTTGTAGATGTTTCTCACTTTGATGATTATATGAACAATAAACAAGAAGCAAAGAGGATATTTTGTCTGGACACATCTACAGTGTTAAAGAAAGAAAACAGTCATCATTTCTGACACATTTATGCCATAACTTCCAAAAATTTCCTGGCATTGTGCCCCTGCTTCTTCATCATATCAGTGATTTACAAGAACACATGTTCTGTCAGTGATAACAGCAAGATAATTTTATACTGCTCTGAACAAAGTACTGAAAAACACACCGTGTATCTGGTGAACTGAGGTGATCTTGTTATGCAACTTTAAAATGCTAGATTCAGTATTTTTTATATCAGATGGTGTGACAAAGAGTTTCTTTGAAAGTTTAGTTGCATTTTATGATGACTTGTACTCAGACTAAGCAAAACCTGAAATAAAAGTACATACTGAACACTTACTGGACACGCTGAATGTTTGTTTTGGTTTCTTGTTATGATAAAGTTTGCAAAGTTCTACAAAGAACCATTTCAACCAAGAAAGGTTCCTTTAAGAGTTCTTTGTAAGACTAAGGGTTCCATGAAGAATCCATTTCATTCAAAGAACCTTCTTTTGTTGAAAGTGTGGATGTTAAAAGTATCTGAATGTTTACCCATAATTCAAATCGGCCAGTTTGAACTTTGTTCATTCTGTTAATTGGTGATGACCACAATATACATGAAATGGCATTCAATATTTTTGACCCATCCTTTATAACACAATGTGGTTCTCATTAGAACCCACAGAAGACATTGGTGAAACTCTGAGAATATGAGGGCAGAACCCCCTGGGAGGGTTCCAGATGAAAACTTTAAAATACAGAGGGGTTGTCTGTAAAACCCCTTGGATAGGTTCAAGATAAAAAGAAGAATAGAAGAATATAAAAGGGTTCTTGTTAGAACCCCTTAATTGGGGTGGCAACTTTAGAATGTGGAGAGGTTCTGGATAGAACCTCCACAGAGAGTTCTGGGTGAAACCATTACAGAAGGGTTCTCTGTAGAGCCTTTCATATGGAGTTCTGTGTAGAAGCTTTCACACAGGGTTATAGGCATACCCTTAATGTTGGGTTCTGGGTAGAACCCTGTGTAAAAGAACCATTTATAAAAGGCTCTACGAGGAAAAAGCCGAAGAACAGTTCATGATTCTAATCAGCACCTTTATTTCTAAGAGTGTAGCATGTAATAGGAAGTAACCCAAGCAAACCCCCAAACTAAAAAACTATTTGACAATTCTACGGAACTGTCATTAGAAGAGAAGAAATAACGTCTCACGTAAAATCTAAAATCCTGCTCTACAATGTCAGGATCTAATTTGGTCTCGTTTGTAAACTAGATGCTAGTGAGACTATAATGTGCACCTACAATGATTCATAAATTGTGTGCATGTAGCTTGTGGTAATATTGTGAAACCAGACTTAATGATGCATTCAATGACCATATAAGTGACCTTGCTCTGAGGGGACATTCAGCGGAGTTTTCATGCGTTACTATGTTTCATGTGTTAATATTTGTCTTAAAGATCCTTCATGCTCTTTTAGGCCAACACAATAGTTACGCTCACCATTAACCAGCAGAAAGGTCGAGAGGAGAGTGAAGGTGATTTTGAGATGAAATGAGCTCACTGGATTGAGAAAATATTGGCAAATATGCTTTCTTTCTTTCCCTCTTTCTTTCTGGCTCTTGATCTCTCTTATCTTAATTTGGCAGAGTAGCGTAGTTAAAAGTCAGAGGTTGAATACAATGACGCAAATAAAACATGATGACGTTTGTCCTCCATGTGAGCACCACACACACACACACACACACACCATACATGTACAAATACAATATATGTTCCAATGACATTTTCTTTAAATAAATGGATGACTGCCAAAAGTTATCTGAAGCTTAACCTTTGCTCTAGATACTTCACCTGCCCTTTCTGGGATAGGCATTAAGGTGGTAGACGGTAACTTCTACACACACACACACACACACACACACACACACACACACACACACACACACACACGTATGAAAATAACATATGTCCCAATGACATTTTCGTTAAACAAATGGATGACTGCCAAAGGTTGACTGAGACTTAACCTTTGCTCCAAATATTTCACCTGCCCTTCCTGGGATGGGCATGAAGGTGGTAGACGTTAACTTCTAGGATTTCAGCATGCTGAGGTGCTGCGAGGATGAATGCACGCATACTGCAAACAACTGCACATCTATAGAGTAACAAGATCCATCCTGTGATGCCATCAATTACATGAATGAAATATTCTTGTAATTTAAAGAGGAGATTTTACAGTCTCGATTTGGACGTAATGACATATACATACTGGGGAAGAGCAGGAAGATATATCATCATCATCACTCGTCAGTCGTCACAGATGCCAGCTTGTATCCTCTTGCACTTTCGGTCAAAAACCAGAGCACAGAAGGGCACAACTTTCATGGAAATAGGTTCTCCTTTCTGCTCCTCCAGTAATTCTGATCCATTTTAGGCAGCAGCTTAAAGGTCCAGCGTGTTACATTTAGGCCCACACTCTTAGAAATAAAGACGCTAACTAGAACCATAAAGGGTTTCTCTGCTTGTCCCCATGGTTGAACCCTTTTTGGTTCCTGGTAGAACCAGGATTGGTCCCACCTAGAACCCCTTGTGGTGGGTTGTATCCAGAAACTTTCCACCTTCAAAGGATGCTAACAAGAACCCACCTTGGGGATTGCAAGTTATTTTTAAAGAAATACATGAAATTCAGGGGAAAAATTCTCTTCTGCAGTTACGTCTCTGTAGGTGACTCTCTAGGTCGTACCCTGATGTTGATTCCACCTGTCCCCGCTACACTATATCACAGATTTTTTTTTCCTGCTGTACGGCCGTAACATATACCATCCAACCCTACACCTGCGTCTGGAGGAGCTCCAGAGGGGGGTGTCCCTTTCAAATAGCCAATTAATCTGCCTGACTTTTGCATCCCTTCTGGCCCGCCGTCTGATTCTCCTTAAGTGGAAGGGCAGGGCAAGATGTAACAGCACATTTAAAACTAGAGGAGCTTAAATACCGTAGCCAGGAGTCTATTAAAAAAGGCGTGGCAGCCCTTCCTAGATTACTTGACGACTGAATAAAGTGGTATACACATGCTCCTGCACTCTCGCCCCATTGCCCCCTCACCTTTTATTATGTTCATGGGAGAGTAGGGTAAGGTTAGCCAGTTTTTACATATGTTATTCTCTCGGCATGGAAAGATGAGACAGATGTAAAATGGAAATATTTACTCTTATTTAAGGATGTCTCCTATCAAATGACATGGTAAGGATTGATTTATGACAAAGGGCTCAGGAAATAGGACTTGCCCGGGATAATGAATAAGTTTTGCCAACTTAGTGGGTAAGTTGAGCCATCTGGGGTTGAATTGCCCATCTGACTTTTCAAGTTTAAACCAGAGCATGAATAAAAAAAAAAATCACATCTTTAAAAGCATTGTTTAATATAATAATTTAATTTGAAATAAAAACTTCCCCACAAATTCCCACCTGAATTTATGGCCACATGACAACAATGTGCCCTAAAAACAGGGGTCAACATCCCTCCTGACAATGCACATTTCTTTTACTTTTATTTTTACTCTACTTAAGTTGCTTGTATTTTTATAATTTCTGCTTACACCTGTGCCTCGGTCTGTTTGTCCGCATTCTGTGTAGAATACAATAAAAAACAGCTGAAATTAAAAAGAAAAACCTTTAGACTTCCAGTTAAGGGAAAGTCAACGTCATGGATGAGACAGCATACAGTAACACTCTGTATTCAGCAGTGAGATACAACCTGCACCATATACATAATACAACAATTATGCATGCAATACAGTTTTATTTATAAAAGTAAATATGGCCACTGGGCTCGCTCATTCTACACTGAAATTTAAATCTATAATCACTATACAAAGTTGAATATTAATGAGCTACATAAATTGTTATAAAACAGTTTCATGTGGAGGATCCTGTTTCTATGGTTCCTCCAGGCGTCAGACACATCAGAAGAGTCCCTTCTTTACTAATTAGAAACTTGCCTTATTTCTTCACATTTGCATGCCTTTAAATTACAGTTAAGTCAATTAACGTTTGTTGATACAGCATGAGTTCTGTTTGATTAGAGAGAGAGAGAGCTGTCCTCCATATCAGGTTGTCTGGTTTTAAATTAAGTCATTTGTTAAAAGGGAATTCTTAATGTGCACCGACAAGTAATTTGTTAATGTGACACGTTTCACCTTTTAGAGTCATTTTGGAAGTTAAAAGGGATAGTTCGGATCATTCGAAGCGGGGATGCATGCTGTACTTATCGATAGTCAATGTATGAGCTAAAGCAGATGCCAGTCAGCACACTCCCAGTTTGGAGAAGCAAAGAGGGGCACCAGCACAGAAACTATGGATGGATGACTGCCAAAAGTTGTCTGAGACTTAACCTTTGCTCCACTTCACCTGCTCTGTTTGGGATGGGCACGAACGTGGTAAACGGTAACTTCTAGAATTTCAGTATATTGAGGTACTGTGAGAATATCATGCATGCATGCTACAAACAACTTGATCCTGTGATACCATCAGTTTCAGGAATTAAATATTTTTGTCATTACTTTTGAGATTTTGCAGCCTTGATTTGGATGTAAAGACATCATCACTCATCATTATTCACCAATGCCAGCTTACATCCTAATGTGTATTAGCATTTGTTTAAATTACAGCTGAGTCAATTAATGCTTATTGATACAGCATGAACTTTGTTTGATCAGACAGCTGTCCTCCAGATGAGGTTATCTGGTTTTAAGGGAAATCATTTGTTAAAAGGAAATTTTACACTACACATTTAAGAGTTATTTGTTAATATGGCACTGTTCAGTCATTTTGGGAAGTTAAAGGTATAGTTCGGACTGTTTGATGTGAGGTTGTATGAGGTACTGTATATAAATAGTCTATATAAGAGCTAAAGCAGACGCCCCCAGTTTGTAGAAGCAATGAGGAACCAGCACAGAAGCTAAGCAATGAACTGCTGAGGACATGATCGGAAACAAAAGGTATTTTAACCACTCAAAAGAAGTTCCACCTGAAGAATCAATATCACTTTAAATATACGCTATAATTAGAATATTTTCTCCACTTGACTTTGCCATCAGACAGCCTGTTCCAACAGAAAACTGACATCTGACTGTGGTTAAAATACATTTTGTTGTTGACCCTGTCCACAGCAGTACACTGCTTCTGTGCTGCTGCTCCTCTCTGTTTCTCCTAACTGGGGGGTGTAAGCCAATCGGCATCTACTGTAGGTAATACACTGACTATCCATAAGTACCTCATACAACCATACATCTAATAATTTGTACTATCCCTGTAATGGATTTACAATAACTTGTTGAAAAAATAGACCAAAAAAACGTAAAGTGAGTATAGTGGAGAATAACATCAAGTTGCTGCTGTCCAAAACATCAGTGCATCTGTGCTTTTCTCTCCACTGGAGTTATCATCGAACCATTCAAATATATGCATATTTACCACAAATGGTCAAATAATACAGTGATAAAGTGATACAGTAATTTTTTTAAATAATAAATACGGGCTCTCACTTGGGGATGCACCAAAGTCAGCATAAGCAGGCTGTCTCTGGAAACAAACATGTTTTCCTTGCTGAGTGAGTAACACCGCCATGCTTCGTTAGACACAAGCTAGCGCCTTTGTTAACGCTGCGCCATGCCAAGTTTTCTACATGCCACAGTGAAGAGAATCCCAACACTGTTATATAATCTATAGGCCTGACAGGGAGCCAAATCAGTGACCCCTTCTTGAAAGACGGGACTCGTTAAAGGGTTGATTCTTATTGAAGTAAATGAAGCAAATGGGAACGGATCTGCCCCGTGAAAAGCTCATTTAACCTTTGACACACAGAGAAAAACAAGCTGCTAACTGGTAATCACGCAATCATGCAAGAGTATGCCACGGCTCGCACATGCATGAATCTAACACGCGTGCAAGCAGGATTGTTTTCCAGGGATGGCACGAGGAGAAAACTTTTACTGATAAAACAGCTCTGTCCAGTTAACAGAGGCTACATCTTCTCTTTCTTCCCCTGAATTATGCAAAACAGATCCAGCTGCAAAAAAAGCTTATGACTTGTCCAAATCTTCATGTAGGTCAGTTTCCTTTTTGATTTATTGATATACTGATTTATTTATGACTGTGGTATCATGATCCAAGCCAGCCCTGTTCATAGAGGTGGGCAGTAAGACAGGCAGACTGTACTTAGGTAGTTTTCAGGTATTTGTACTTCACTTAAGTATTCATTTTTCTAACATCCTTTTTTTATTCCTTACATTTTAACACAAATATCTATACTTTCTTCTCCTTACATTTCTGGTTCATGGGACAATACTACACAGAAAAGATGATTCCTTGATGTATCCATCAGTGCGTATCACATGAGATAAACCTAACAAGACAAAAATGACTTCACAAGATGAAACAGACTTAAAATATGTAACAAGACAAACAACTAATAAATGTAACAAGATAAAACACCAAAAAGACCTAGGAGATTGGAACGAGATGAGAAAGGCATAACAGGGCATAACAAGGTGAAAATGACATCAAAGACATAGCGGGACAAAAACGAATGAACAATACAAAACGGACGTAACAAGGGGAAGAAGACATAACAAGACAAAAGCCACATAAAAGATGTGAGACAGAGAGACTGGACCACGGAGAAAAGGTTAGGTTCAGTTAGCTTTGCACAGAAACAGCAGGTAGAAATGTTTACGCTTATATACTTTGAGTACATTTCAGAGCCTGTACTTTTCCACTTTTACTTGAGTAACAAAGTTGAATCAGTACTTCTACTTCTACTACAGTCTTTTGAAAGTATCTGTACTTTTACTTAAGTGCAGAATATGTATGCTTTTGGCACCTCTGCACTGCATTTGACTGGGTCCTTCCTCTGGAGTCCATCAAATTTGCAAGATGAAAACTGTGATTTTAAATACTGTTATCATTATTCCTTCTCCTGTTCATTTTGACAAGTTTCACTGATCAAGATGCAAGTCATGCACAGGCATGCAAGAGCCTCACAAGTTTATCTGTGGTTTGCAAGATACAGCCATTCGTGAGATGTTAAGGAGTGCTCACAAATCCCTTTGGTGAAACAGGCTCCAGGTTTGTAAAGGCACAACAACAAACCTGAAAGTGAATGTGGTTCTATAATCACCCATAGAGCTTTTTAATGATTTACCCTGCCTTTACATTACAGTCACTTCATACTGAATGGAACCATCAAAAACCACTGAGCCGAATGGGATCATGTGTACATATACAGTATAAGTCCAGGTTTTAATGGCATGTATATTGCTCTATTATAGAACTTCAATTTTGATCAAACATTAAAAAATGCAGCATTTTTCATTCTCTTTGTGTCCAGATCTTACATGACACAATAATTGAACTCAGGGGAAGGTTTGTTTTTTCTGATTTCTGGCTGCAAACTAAAGAATGTTGAATTTTTTAAAGAAGTACCATTTTCATGTCCTGTGTACAGGCTGAATTTAAGCTGCAAAATATCATTGGGCATGCCAAAGCTGGCCGGAGGGCAGAGGGATCCTCTGTTCAAAGGTACAGTTGGGTACAACATAACAACTTATTATGGGATTTGTGTAAAAGTAAAAGTGTGGGGAAAGCTTTCTTAGTGTCACTTGTTTCACTTTAATGACAGAAGCAACAGTGGGCCAACAGAAGTCTGACAGCAGATGTAACACCTCATTCTGGTCTCTGTTGTGGTACATCACACTGCCAACCTAAGAATGTACTAACAGCAAAAAGTAAACACAAAATTATTATCTTTGACCAGCAGCTCTATAGATCTGTCAGTCAGTTGGTCAGTCGGTCAGATGTTTGGCTGCTCAGCCTGTCACAGTTTTCACTGGAGGAGGCTAAAATTTGGCAAGGAGGTCAAAAATGTGTGTGTGTATGTGTGTGTGAAGGTATGTGTTTGTGTTCAGGCCAACTGGCCAAAAGGGGGAGTAGCAATGCGAGTGGCCTATCACAAAAAGGCACCAAACTTCTGAATGGATTAACGGATTCGCACAAGATTGTGTGGAGAGGTTGGTCATGAGCCAAAGGACAGCTGATTAACTGTTCATGCCAACCAGCAAAAAGGTGGTGTGGCAGTGGGAGTGACCTATCACAAAAAGGGACAAAAGTTTTAAATGGATTCACGAAACATGACCAAACTCGTGAAGTGTTTGTCACGGAGCCTTGCTGCAGGCACCATTACACTTGGCAGAAAGTTTGTTTTTCCATTTTTGCAACTTAGTGCCACTCCTTATACTTTAGCCACAGAGGTTAAGTGGTTGTGTATTGCACATACGGATGCATGCATATGTACATGCGTTGCAATTGCTGGTCGCAGCGATTGCAAATTTGCGCTTGTTACGTTACATTTTAAAGTATGAGTTACCATTCTTTGAATTGTGTCTGTCACTGTAATAAATATTCAGCTATGTCTCATGAAATTAACAAAATGTATGAGTCATAGTTATGTCTTAAGTAGTTTTGTTTTATCAGAGCGCCTTTTTGCTTTCTGCATGTCTTTTCATGTCTCACTTTCATATTTAGTTTGTACTGATTTATATTGTGAGGAGATGGTGTGTCATTTTTTTGCATGATTATTGAATTTGCATTACTTTAGATTGAGCCATTTATAGTTGACAAGTTTGTTTGGTAGCCCAGAACAGATAAAGTAAAAACTGTCTCTAGATATGGAACTTTATAACTAAAGTTTAGGAGCAAGGCCACACCACTCTCTCACAAACCCGATTATCTGCATCTTGCTAATTCAACCACCTGTGCCTCTCACAAACCCAAATCACCAGTGTCTTGTTAATTAAACACCTGCGCCTCTCTAATCCAATCACCTGTTTATATCTATACGAGCATATCTAACCATCTCCTGTCTCAGTTCTCATGACCCTCCCCCACAAAACCCCATCTTCTCTTCTTTCCTTTCTCAGTGGGCAGCGTGGCAGCTCAGTGGTCAGCACAGTGGCCCCACAGCAAAACCCAAGTTCAACCCCATCGGTCCAAGGTTCCCTCCACGGGGAGTTTACTTGTCCTCCCTATGTTTGCACTGGTAGAGACCAAGGTGCTCCAGTTTCCTCTCATTGAAGATATGCATATCAGGGTTAATATATAAGTAATGCTTCTGTTTTCTATAAGAAGGGGGGGATGAAGCACCGTAACTCATCAAGACATGTCCCCACCCTGAGTCTTGGCCACCCAGGTTCCTAGCCACTCAGCTAAACCAAGAACTGACCCCTATCCATCCCCTGGCAATCGATCATCCGTCCATACACAACCTTCCTCCCATCCTTCAAAATAAACTACCTGTTATACTGAACACATGGTGTGATTTTTGTAAGTGAAATAGCCTTTTGCAAGTTTCACAGTTGCCATAGGTTCTCCTACGCACTTGGAAGGGGAGTTTGGAATCTGAAAGCTGCTAGTTGCCACTAAATACTACACACTGGTCCTTTAACTTACATTCTGTACTTAACTTAAAGGTTGGTATTTGCACTGCATGCAATTTGAAAGTGTAAAGTCATGTTATTTGCATGCAGATTGAATAGAAATAACAATAAAGGAAGTTAAACAACCAAATAAATCTCAATAATAGATCAATACACTTCATTTTACAGTTGGGAGAGGCAGGATATCATTAATAACAAGGACCTTGCAGTATCATGCTGCTCCTAGAGTATTTAATCAGCTGCACCTCCAGGCCCTGACTCTAGTTTTCCTGTGGGGCAAGAAGAGTTTGTTAGTCAAATCTCCTTGTGTGCACCCTGGAGTGCACGCTGCAGGGAGTGATGACATCAGAGCCTCACTGCCAAACATTAACTGCACATACTCTGTTTTCACAAATCAATAAAAGTTTTCCCTGCGACTCAGCTCACCAAAATGTAATTAGGTCCAGTATCTGGCAGTCTGTGCAAATCCTATGGTCTAATGAGCACACACACAAACACGCACACGCTTTCTCTTTACTTCACTCTCCTGTTCTCTCTCTGTTTCTCCCCGTCTGTCTCTCAGAAGCGCTCAGAAGACCTTGAGATTATAGTGCTGTTGGACAAAAACAACTTGACAAGATCCCAATGTTTTCTGCTGTGGGGAGAGGGCACATTCCATGTAAGCTTCATTACTCCTATTCAATCATCCAGAGAGAGCATACTGAGGTTTTCTACTCAGGCTAACTTGAGCAAAAGGCATCACTGCTGTGGTAGAAATGTAGAGCTGAAAATCTTTTTCATATCATTAAAGTTGTGGGGGTTTTTTTACCTTAACTTACTGGTTTTGGATATAAGCAAACATATCACACCTACAAAAGGGGTCATTTGTTGCAAGGGTTGGGGACACAACAACCACCAGTGTGATTAGCCCATAATAACAATGATAAGAGTGCTACAGTGTCTGACCTGGCAGTGTGTGGTGGTGGCAGCTGGGCTGCAGCTTCTTTGAGTGAGGGCAACCAATTTAGCCTGGTTAACCACAGTGCCAGGGAGTCCCCCCACCCCCTGGTGGAGAATCCCGGTCCTGAATCATCCTGCCATCCTTAAAGGGATAGTTTGGATATTTTGAAGTGGGGTTGTATGAGGTGATTAGTCATACGACAGTCATACAGCCTAGTCAGTGTACTACCTTAAGTGCACACTATATTTGGAATATTACAGCCTGTCCTCACCAGAAAAACTTGCATGAAGGATGGCTGTGCAAGCAGCTTTTTGTGACTGATATGTCTGTTTAGTGTTAGGCAGTACTGCCTAGTGGATATAGTAAGTATTACAGGAGAAGTATAAGGAGCAACAAAGTCTGCAGTTGGGTGAGGTGGGGTGGAGTGATGAATTAAACAAACACAGGACTTTTACTCAGCAGTTTGAGTTCTTTGTGAAACAAAAAGTTATTTTAAGTTTTGAGTAACTTTAAATTTGGCATTATAACCTAATCAAGTAATTTTTGTATTTAAACCTAACCAAACCGCGACCGTTTTACAATGTAAATCACCTGTGTGATGTCATATGAGGTATGTTATGTCACTTACATAACATACTTATGAATACGAATACGAAAACTTTATTGTGTTGTGGAAATTTGCCTAAAGTTTCACCATAAAACATGTCATAAAAACACAAATATAAGAACTATAACTCATAAAAGGTAAAATGACTGATTTTTGAGTGTGGTTGATTAAAGAGTGATATTTAGCTTTATATAACAACAGTTTCTTGTATAACAGCGAGGTAAAGCAGTGGAAATAATCTTAATGTAGCGTACACTTGAACTGACAATTTTTTTAAATGGGCCTTTTTTAAGGTGGCTAAAAAACTAAACTCTACTCTTGCCGCTTCTCCAAATCTCCTGTCTGTGCCTCATGCAACCACACTCAAAATAATCCAAACTACCCCTTTAATTCTTAGTGGATGAGGAACATTGTGCCCTTTAATGGAGGAAGTCACCACAGGTTTGGGGAGGCGAATGTGTACAGATGCAGTATGGATGACTCAGACAGCTTTGGCTGCAATCACAGGACTAAATAAAACAGATCACATTGTCCTCTGTCAGTGACTTACTGGACTGAAGTCCTGCTGTCTCCACTGTGTCCCTGATACGCAGCAAAGAAAAATGTCTTAGCTTGACACAAAATTACAGAAGACGGTCCTGGTGGAATTCAGCTTTGGTATAATTTTAGGAACTGCAACATAACGGGAGAAGCAGAACCAACTGCATTCGAGAAAAATGTAATTCAGAGCATCGAGTATCAGTTGGATTCTCAGTCATGGTATTCACCTTGTATGTAACTCAGCCTGGATAAACGCTCCACACTCCTGTCATGTGACAATACCTCATGTCATGAGGGGCCTTTATGAGTAAATCGCATCATCTTCAGTGTAAGTTCTCATCACCTGCTGGGGATTTAATTTTAAGGCCCCATGTCTCTCCCTCTCTTCTCGCTCTCTGTCTCAGTTTCTGTCTCGCACATTCATTTTGACTTCAAAGAGATTCAGTGGCTTGATAAGAATTTTCCACTGCTAATGCTGTTACAGAGCTACAGAAAAATATTTCAATAACGTATAGGAACATTAAGTGGACAAATAGAAGCTCCAGATATACAGTCTTAGAAATAAAGCTGCTAACTAGAACCATGAAGGGTTCTTTGGCCTGGCCCCAAAGGAGAACCGTTTTTGGTTCCTGGTAGGACCTTTTATAAAGGTTTCACTTGGCACCCTTCTGCCTAGAACCCAGTGTAAAAGGTTTTAGCTAGAATTATCTATGAGAGGTTTCACCCAGAACTGCCTACGAGAGGTTCTACAGAGAACCCTTCCATTAAGTAACGGTTTCACCCAGAATCATCTCAGAGTGTTCTATCAAGAACCTTTCTAAGGGTGCCCACAAGAACCCATCCAGGGGGTTCTGAACACACTCAGGAGATGGTGTAGAGAGCCTCTTTGTGTGCCATGGATTTTATCTGGAACCCACCCAGGAGGTTCTATGAAGAACCTTTTTATATTCCAGCACACTCAGGGGGTTCTACCAAGAACATTTTTATACTCCAAGGGTTTTATCTAGAACCTACCCAGGGGAGTCCGACTGAGAACCTTTATACATTCCAAGAGTTTTATCTAACACACTCAGTTCTACAGAGAACCTTTCTATATTATGACACAAAGCACCTTTGATGATTTCAACAATCAAAGAGGTCTTTCTTCCAAAAAGTGTTCTTAATGGAACCCTTAGTTGTACAAGGAACTGCTTCTTCAAAACAAGGAAGGAGGAAATGGTTCTGGGTAGAACCTCAGCCCTTCAAGAAGAACCCTTCTGGAACCCTTTTTGCTAAGAGTGTACAGAAACCATCGGCGGGACTCCAGCCACTTGGATGACAGCCACATTTCAGGGTGATGATCACTCTGCTGGAAAATGGCAAACAAGCCACTGGACACACACACACACACACACACACACACACACACACACACACACACACACACACACACACACACACACACACACACACACACACACACACTCTGACCCTGAGCTTCAGCCCTCTGCTGCATATTTTACAGGAAGTGATAAACATACACAGCGGGAATCTAACTTTTCAATAACCTGTCAGACATACTGGCATTGTGGTGTCACTTTAAACTGAAGGATGACATGTCCACCTCAGCATGACATGTCTTCATTTCCGTCCACTTGTGAACTGAGAGCGCCTTTTGCCCTCTGTTTTTTTTTCTCTTCCTGGAAAAACCAGCCTCACCAAGCTTGTCCCTGTTCTCTAAAGAACAGTTTGTGATGTACAGCCCAGTGAGCAAAGATCATAAATATCTCACTTTCACAGCAACTAAGCACTGTTGAGCGATTCTGTCTACATCTTTCCCTTTTTGATTTCAGCAGAGAGCAGGCGCATTAGAGGAGAACAAATTGTTCTGTGTTGTGGGAGGACCAGCGTGAGTAAACGCTCATAGTGTAGTTTCCAGGGCTTTCAGACACTCTCATAGACAGTATCACAGAACATCCGGCCTCTTGTTACATCCCACCAAGGAATGTGAGCTCCCAACCCGCCGGTTTGACATCCTCTGTGATTGATGTTTATTTCTAAAATAGTTCATGTCACAACTGGTGACAGTAAGTCCGAGTTTTTAAGCAGAGGGTGATGGGAGGTGACCGACCCTCCTAAATTTAAATAAACATACTGTCTGAGGAGTAGTGGAGGAAGTATTCAGACAAGTTATCTAAGTAAAAATATTACTTTACAGGTAAAAGTTCTGTCGAACGCTTTACTTTGATAGTTTTTGCCAGTGGTCAGGATCAGGGCCCTTCCAAAAAGTCTCAACATAATCTCAGGATTTGTGAGATGATTGTGGGGCAGTAATGAAGACAAAACAAAGTTGTTGTTTTTTAAAAAAAAAATATTGGATACTTTCACCTCTTTGGGCCACAAACAGTTTGTAAATAATACAATGTGTCACAATTTAGAGGGAGAATGTCTTTTAGTGGAACATGCCAAAAAACTTCAGGAAAAAAATACAATAGTTTGTTTATTGTTTGTTCTAATACTTCACTGAAGCTGTAGCTGAGCAAACAAAAGCCAGTGACTGGTTTGCTTTTTGTTTGTTTAGTTGAATACTTTGAAACAAGTTTTTAAGTGTGTATTGATTGTGACAAAAAAGAGAAAGTCAGGCTCTTTTTTTTCTTAAAAAAAAACAACTTTATTGTATCATGTTCAGACCATACAATTATTTTCAAACAATATAGGTGGAAAATTTTGATAAAATAAAACAAACCAAAATAAAATTAAATTAAATAAAAAACTGGATTTCTATTTTGAATTTTGTATGTGTGGTTTCTTTGTTATTCATCTGCATTTGTGACTATATTAGTTCTCATATAAAGAGGTTAAAATTAACAATCTTTAACAATCAATTCTAATCTTATCATAACACATAACGTTTCTTCTTTCTAAGCGAACAGTTAATCCAGTCAATGTCTTATAATGTCTTAAAATATTTCCGATTTCCAAATGTTTCCGGTCTGACGTAGTAAACGGCACCAGCGGGGAGCCGGAACCTGTTTGTGTTGTCGTTGATTCCACCCCTGTAGTACCCCCTTAACAGGGCCCCTGCCGCCCTGAGTCGGTTTGGCTGCGGGACTTTCAAAATGTTGCACCCGTCTGCTGGATTTCTGTTTCCCTCGCTGTTTTTCGTGACACCTAAAGTATAAAACAAGAGAGAAATCTGGGATTAGGGCGTATGAAACCGGTTTAAAATCAAGAGCTGATGTGACATAATCATTTCCGATCTTCATGACCACCTGCCCTCTGACGCTGAAGGGCAGGTGTGTGTTTACTGTTTGACTGTGCAGTGTGTGTTTGGACCGTGTGGGATGTTGTGGCCTTCTGTGCTTCACTCATAAACTACTAATCACTCTCAGTAACTCAACCCTTCATGTCTGGAAATGTCAACCACTGCAGCTCCACTTCAAACAAATCTTGTCATAAACTTTAGCTAGCATGCATGCAGCTAGCTGCGTGCAGGTGGCTGCAGACAATATGCACGAAAGCAACTAAGTTTGGCGTCAAACGTGTTGGAGCTTTTGGATAATGGACGTTTTGGACATTTAATGTGTGCTGCAATGGATTCCTTGCCATTTTCGCTGGATTGGATTCAAACTGACAGCTGCTGCATGAAAACATCACTGGTAAGTTGTTAAACCTTCATTATTTCTGATGACTGGCTTTGCACAGATGCTGTCTGTCTGGCCTTGTCTCGTTGTTTGTGTTGTAGGCCGCCGTGTCTGCTTGGTTACTGTAGTAAAGCTGCAACTAAACAGTTTGTTGACTGAAAGAAAACTAACTGCCAACTATTTTGATAATTAATCGATTAATCGTTTCAGTCATTTTTCAGATGAAAATGTCAAACATTTGCTGCTTCCAGCTCCTTAAATTTAAGGATTTCCTGCTTTTCTTTCTTTGTTTGATATATGATAATGTTAAATGAAGATATCGCTTTGTTCTGAGAATTTTTCACTTTCTTTGACTTTTCATATATTAAACGATTAATCAATTAATTATGAAAATAATCAGCAGAATAATCGATAATATTGTTTGTTGTTTGTTGCTGCTTGTGTTGTTGGCTGCCGTGCCTGTTTGGTTATTGCAGTAGAGCTGCAAAGATGAGATGGTTGAAAGAAAATTACTTGCCAGCTATTTTGAGAATTGATTGATCAATAGCGTCACTGTTCAAACAGAAATATCAAATATTTGCTAGTTCCAGCTTCATAAATGTAAGGATTTCCTGCTTTGTTTGTTTGTTGTTTGTTTGTTGTGTGTTTGTTGGCCTATGGCAGGCCACACATTGCTTGCACACTTGTAGTTGAATGGGTGTCCAGCATCACTGAACGTCAAACTGTTTGCATTTGCCTTATGTCCTCGGTTGCCTGTCTCTTTAGTTCAGTCTGCTTTACTTTTTTATCCTTTATCTGTCTGAGGTTTGAGCAAGTTAAAATCCACGGTGCTGACTGTTTTCTGAAATAGACTATCAGCAGGTGTTGCTGCTTAAAAGGATAGTTCATATTTTTTGAAGAGGGGTTATATGAGGTTCTTATCAATAGTCAGTGTATTACCTACAGTAGATGGCGGTCAGCCTGCCCCCAGTTTGGGGAAGCAGCAGGAGTACCAATATAGGAAGTTAAGCAATGCACCGCTGTGGACAGAGCCAGCAGCAAAACATATTTTCACTACCTAAAAAATCAATATCAGTTCAAGTGTACCTTATATTTAGAATGTTTTTACCACTTTACCTGGCTGTCAGACAGACTTTTCTGAGAAGAAAGTGCTGTTATAAGCCAAATATTGCTGTATCCAAATAAACCCGACTTAACTGGCAAAAAATAGTTTTACCTCAGAGATGATGGGAGTTGCTGATACAACTCTTGCCTCGATCTGCTGTGTGACTTTGGTGATTCCATAATAACCCTTTTAAATACTGAAGTCAGGCAGTAACACTAACAAACTAACCAACTGAGCAGCGACTCTCATGTTCTGCAAGGTAAATGTGCCATTTCTACCAGTGAAGTCCGGTTGATTTGGAGAGAATAATATTTGGGCTCTACATGACGGCTGCTTCCGTTGCTCATCAGCCCAACCCTACAACCCCGCTTCAAATAATCTGAACTATCCCTTTAAATATCAGCAGGTCGCTATTTAATAATAAATCCATGACACTGTCCGTGGCGCTGAAATAGCACACGTCATTGTGATCTACATTCCTCTCAATTCTGCTCCCTTTTGTAAGTTTCTCCTTAGATCTGTCTTCCAACTCTATACAGCTTATAGGCTTTATAAGGGCCCACTATAATCCCATTCCTGCAATGAGCCATCAGCACTGTGCCTGCTGGTTTGTTTTTGCACCATAACATCAAATGGAAATGTTTTAGGTCTCTTGTTCAACAGTTTATATACACTTCCTGTCATTTCTCCATGAAAATGCACAATAAATGTCTGTGGAATAGCTCGATATTTGTTACTTACATGATGGATTCACTGGCGGGTCAAGCGGAGTCGAACAGGTTTTAAGTATAATGGTGAGCAACAACCTGTTCTCTTTGGGAGTGCTGACTGATTAAAAGGCTTTCTGCCTGTTAGGCCGACGGAGGCCACAGAGCAGCCTCTGACTGAACGCTGCCACACAGTCTCAGCCTTTATTGCAAAGTAGCCTCAAGGCCATGCACATTTTTGAAATCCACGTGGAAGCACAGAGAAAATAAAAAAGCACTTTTGTAGCTTTTTTTTTTTTTTCTCGTGGACACCGGGTTTTAAGTGATGTATTAATAATGGTTAGATGGGGGTAGAAAAACACACGAAGGAGGGCTTTCAACATCTGCCCACCGTCTTAAATTAGGCTGCATTTTCATCCGCCTCTTGTAAACATCACTGCTGGATTCAAATTGATATTCTTCATCAGGCTCACAATTAAACTTCTAGGTGTCATAATTAGACCAATTAGATATAGTAAAGTATAAGAGGATGCCTCCCTGCTTATGTATTGATGTCCTGTTGTTCAAGGCTTAGCACGCAAATGACTTCCCTAATGACTTATTGTCAGATGGAGTCATTTGTCTCACTAAAAATAAAACTGATGCCAAGTAGAAAAATTGATGAATGTGTGTTGTGTGCTCACAGCACCCAGGGATACGCAAGATTCATGAAAAATAATTCTCTGAACATTATTTAAGAATCTGAGATGTTTTCATTAGGGCTAAATCTAGATTAATCAATATGTTTTGACAACAGATCACATGACTACGTGTATGGAGAAAGTGGTTATTTATAGGGATGAGCGCACATCAGAGAATCTTTCAACTCATTGTTTTGGTTTTACAGCATCCAACTTTATTGTGTTGGTTTTGTCTCGTCACTCTAATCAACCTTATTTCCAGATGCAGCAGCACCGAATGGCAAACAGATAAAGTGAGTGACTGCTGGTGAACGTGGCATTTAGCAACTAAAACTTCAAAAATCGACAGAAAAGCATGTAAAACTCACCTAAACCGTCTTTGTTAGTCTGTCAAATTAAACTCTTAATTCGCTGCACGAAAAGAGTGCAAAGAGTTTAACTCTGCAGGCTGTTTACCTCTCTCTCCGAGAGGGTGTGTGATGTGCTGCTGGATGAGAGTGCGGCGTGGAGCGGGAGCTGTCACTCTGCAGACTCTGCGATGGATTCAGCCCATTATCATTGGGCGATATATTTGTCCAACCCTAATGCTTAGCTTACCGGCTGTTATATTGCGCTTAATGCTGTAGACTCATTAAGAAGAATATAAAAATGTTAGACTCAATAGTTTAACATTGGCATGGCTGTGAGTGCTAAAAAAATCAGCAACAATTCAAACTGAAAAGCGTCTCAAATCTTCAAATCATGACATCTCTGTAGTTATAAACGTATTGCTGCTTTGTCGTCATTGAAGAGTTGACAAAAAGAACTTCTTTCTCTCTTTCATCCTGTGTTGCCTGATGTGAGGAAATACCATAATGCATTTCACTCTGCCGATTGGTGACCCAGCAAAAACAGGCCCAACCTTTAGTTTGGGAAATGCTGTTCCAAGTTAATATTGTGTTTCCAGCTTTTTGTGCCGGTGCCATGTGGCCAATCAGCTAATGCAAGTTTGAATGAACAAAACTGGTCTTTAAAATGTCTTGGTTCTCCGTTTGCGCAGCTCGAAAAATACATAAAACATCACTATTATTGCTTCCATTAACCTAGAACCATTTTTGTTGCCTCAACAGTGGGACTGTGAAAACGGCATCCAAAGGAGTTTGTTGCTTGGCATTTTTACTATACATTTGTCACACGCACGCCATAAACCTACACCAGAGACGCTTAAAAAGCCACCCATCATAACTTCAAACTAAGACAAATAGATGGTGTAGATAAATGGCTGAATGTTCTTATGGTGTTGGGCTGCTATGCTTGTCAAGAAATGCTTAAGGAAAACCGCAGCGTACACAAGCTCCAAAAACACTCATGTATGTGTCATTCTGACACATGTAGACAGAATGAACACAGTCTTTCTCATTACGAAGCCTTCATGGAGACAAGCTGTCAGGTTGAAACCCACAGGAGCCCACTGCAGATGCTGCAAACCATCAGCCTCAACTCCCCAAGCTAAGGAAATAGGATGTCTGCTAGCATCAGCATTAGAGGGAAAAGAAAATATTTACGGGGAAAGCATTCAAACTGAATTTTTGATTACAAACCAACTCTTCCACAAGGTGTTGGTCCATTGGGTTCAGTTTCAGTTTACAATCTGCTGTCAGTGCTGCCAGTAGAGACATTTAACTATCTCAGTAATACGGCTGAACTCGGAGAAAGATATCTTTATGTCTCAATAGCACGACCATCAGTTTGCATCACCATTATTCATTCAGTATTCGCTGATGAGAGGAAAAACGGCATCGGCGCTACACTTGTTGTAGAAGAGAGAGAAATCCACCGAGACATCCAATGAAAACTTCTGTATTGACCAATACGATCGATATGTTATTATTATGAGCTATAGCGCTCGCCTCACTATGATTATTGATCTAGATGTCAAGATGTTCTTGTTTAGACTAAGGTCAGCCAATGAATCATATGCAAATAACTGTGGATAATGTGCAAACGTGACAACACAGAACCGAGAGTTGTGTGGCTTAATCAAGATAACGATCATTCAGGAGCATGAATCACAATAAATCACCCCAAAAACATCATTAAAGGAATAGGTCAGATTGTCTGAAGTGACGTGGTCAGTGTAGACTACAGTAGATGGCGGTCAGCATGCCTCCACTTTTGAAGAAGCAGCAAAATATATTTTAATTTCAGTAACTCACATCAGTTAATTGACTCTGGAAGTTCCTCTAGTGTCTCTCTGTACTTACATCAGATTAAAAAATTTAAATTCCCCTATATGTAGGTGTTGGACCACAATCGGTTTTCATTACTCTTCTAGTCATTGGCTGAGTTACTGTTTCTTATTTGTTTTTTAACTGTTTAACTGTACTAACTGCAATGCAAATGCAAACCTGTTTCTGATTGGTATACAGCAATGGAATACACACACTTATGACATATCTTATAATTAATGTATCTGTGCCAATATTTTCAATGAAGCATAAATATAACCTAATAATTTCATTTGTAATGATATGTTTCTTTATTGTCCCAGTTGGCCCAGAAACCAAATGTTTGTGTCCCAGAAGGTATTTTTAAAAAGCCACCCACCAAAAAAAAAAATAAATCAGAATGCTGTCTGACAGCAAAGTAAAGCAGGGAAAAAAAATCTCAATACAGGGTAGACTTAGACTAATATATATATATTTTGTTGTTGTTTTTGTAAGCGGACCTTCTTTCCTTTCAAATTTCTTTTTATTGAATTTCAGTTTACACAAACAAACAAAAAAGAACGCAATCCGCATCTTAAGATGAACATCCCCTGTCCCCTGTTGTCACTCGGTCGGTTAAACTTATTTCACTTTATAGAGGAATGTACAACACTGTATGTGCATATCGGTGTGTGCACAATGAGAGAACTTTAAATAAAAAGCATTTCAGTTGTGATAAGCGGTTAAGCAGAAGCAGCACGTCCAGGGCAGAGATGTCAAAAGCCATATCTGGGTGTGTGTCGAGGGCTGTGGCTGAAATATGTTTTGTTGCAGACCCTGTCCACAGCAGTACATTGCTTATACCAGGCTAGTAGGGACCTGTTGACCCCCATCTACTGTAGGTACATCACTTACTATTGATAAGTACTTCATATCACCCTGCTTCAAATAATCTGAGCTATTCCTTTGATGCTAACTGACTATGTATCAGCAATATGTCTACAACAAAATGTTCATGTCATGTATCATAGGTATTTCATGTTTTACTTTACAGCATGTTGCCCTCATCAGAGTGCAAGTTATGACTGAAAACATTCAACTTGTCATTGCGCAAAACATCTTCGACACATCAAAGCCGACGGGGAATAAAATCCTTATTTACACCAGAAGTGTTGAGAGGTAGCACTCCGTCAAAACACCAAACACTCACTTTATTCCTCTGCCTTCACCAACACAGAGTCTGAAATGTCACACTGCCTCTCAGATTACAGACGGCAGACAGAGGAAACGCCAAACACCCCGGAGTGTCATCCACACTCTCGGCTCCATCCCGCTGGGCTGGTCACTGGGGTAAAGGGAACCCCCCCCCACCAACCCCTAAGAAAGCATCAGCTTCTTGTTTGAGAGCAGAATCGCAAACCTCAGACGCTGCAGAGCACCACCTAATGATGCTGTCAATTGATTTTGGTTAAGATAAAATGAAACTGGGAACAGCAAAATACTTGTTAGAACAAGGACCATTCAAGGTGATAGGAAAAATGAATGTTTTCAGCAATAGAGGCTTTGAATGAAACATGTCCTCTTTTTGGATTGTAAAATCTCCCACTGAGGTCTCTAAAAAAAAAAGACTTCTTAAATAGCCCCTGTTCCACTGAGTTGAATGAAATACTTTTATTCACTATGCATAGTACTCATGGCCTTTTGTTAGCGTACTTCCACTAATAAATTAGCCTTTGGTGGAGAGCCATTTAACATAGCTTCTTTAGCCTCAGTGCCAAGCAAGTCCTTTTCATTTCACTCCCATCCACTCTCGGATGGACACTCACTCACCCTCTTCTGGTCCTGGATACATTTTATTCCTCTTCATTTTCCAAAAATAGACTGGACGTTGGAGTTGGGCCCACCAGAAGAAGCATATCACTTGCTCATTTCATCTATCACCTTGTTGACAGAATGTAGAGCCGCCTGGTGGTCGAAGACAGACTAAAGGCTGAGCGCGAGCTGCCCACAGGGCAACAGATGTCCCAGGCAATCAAGCCAGTGATGAAACAGACATCACCAAAGGCGGAACAAATATAAGGAGCAAGGAAACAAGAAAAAGAGCACATAGAATCTGTTTGTTAAAGGAGCATTACACCAGTTTTTCACTCATTATGGGCTTCCCAGTCCATGAAAACAGTAATCTTAAGACTTCGGTGGCTGCTTGCCTGGAGGTCAGAGCCTGACCGACATAACAGCTGGCTGATATTGTCCTATCACAGCTGTATCAGTCTATATTTGTACTGATGTAGCCTATATGTATTCCGATATGCACAGATATGTACAGAATGCAGATTGTTTTTATTATTTTTTTAGTTTTATAGGCAGAACTTCCTGGATTTTTGATCTGGACTTAACTCCCCGACATCAGCATCAGCATCTCTATGGTTGTTACTGTAATTTTGGAAGAAATAACTTCCTTGAGGATTAATGAAGTTCTATCTTATTTTTGTCATGTAAAGGAATAATGCCTGTGTATTATTTTTATGTCAACATAACACTTGGCACATACCCAAGACTGTACATACAGTCTGCTCTATGTGTGCCTATAACCTGTTCTTACAGCATGTGGTCTTAAAACAAACACCAGTTTATGTGCGGTTAATGGGGTGTGCGGGGTTTCTGTGTGTTTGCATTGTTTACAGTAGTGTAGATTTAGCCCCAGGTCAGGAAACAGGAGACCCACTTGCACAAAAATACAAGCCCTGCAGCATGTCTATTGTAATATTGTTGGGGTTTTATTATGCTTCAATAACTGTCAAGCGAATACCTTTTAAACCAGGATTAATTACGGGAGAGTAAAACATAATTCTTCATAAAACGTGATACATGAGAAACAGTTCTGAAATTATTTGCTGTATTATGAATACCTCAGTGTAGGCTGCAGAATGTTGAGCTATATTCAAATAACAATATGATATAAGCATAATCAATCATAGAGTGTAACTTTGAGAAAGTCTTTTAATTAGTTTCCTTTTGCATATTTGAGTATTTTCCCCCATGTTTCAAAACAAGGTACCTTCAGAATAACCCTGCTGGTGGCTCTTAAAACGGTGCAGGTGCTGTGTGATGCCTCAGGATGGTGCCAGTGTGCTGTGAAACACAGAGGCCTCCACCACCCACAGACTCCACACAGACTCACAGCTTCACAGTGTGAGTGACAGCTCTAGTGGCATTATATAATATTAACTTAATGGTGGATGTACTGTCACAGTATGAGCTCCCTGCTAGTTTTCTGAAGCTATTCATATTTCTACCAGTCTTATCCCTCTATTAACAGGATGATGGCAAACCGCGCTCATAAAATTACCACGGATTTGTCAAAATCTCAGCTTCTGCTATTTCAGACTGTGTGTACACAAAAACTGTAATGGCTTTAAGCATAGAAAAATGGCTTGAGAAGTATCAAGGGTGTAGATCTATGTGGTGATAATATTAGCATAGCGATGTAAAATTGAATCTTTATATCGTGCATTCAAACCCTGCATGGTAACTGTAAAAAGTCAGTTCAGTGTTGATCTAACAAGCTGTTGGTTCAGAGCATTGTTGGCTAACTGGGATACATTCATTTTTAATAAAGCAACTTTTCTTTAGCCATCCAGATACCACATTCAAGGCCACCACTGCTGGTTACAATCCAATTAATGTTATCACTTGGGAAAACCAGCGGCATCACCGAGGAATAGTTGGAGGGAATAGTTTTGATATTTTTGGGTATCTGCTTTCTTGCTGAGAGTTAGATTAGAAGATCGATGCCTCTCGCACGTCTTTAAGGTAAATATAAGGCTGCAACCAGTAGCTTGTTAGTTTAGCTTAGCACAAGGACTGGACACATGGGGGAACAGCTAGCCTAGTTCTGCCCAAAGGTAATAAAATCCACCTACCACAACACAAACTGGTGTTGCGGTAGGGGGAGCTTGTTGTCTGAACCGTGCCCAACCAAAAATATAATATAAAAACTCTGCTTAAATTTGCAGGTGTATTTCTACTTTTTTAAGCGGCACACACTCCCTTTGAATCGGAGTGTGGATTTTCAGGTTGCTCTGACAGATGGGTTGATATTATATGTCATGTGTGGATTATGTGTGTAGATTGTGGGATTGTGGTGCGTGGAACATCTGGAACATCAATGTGGGAAACTTATGATCTATGTATGACCATCATGATAAAGTTTGAGGTAAATGCAAAAAATGAGAGTTTCCTGGGAGAACTATTGTTTTCATTATTCTAGGATTCCTAACAACATCTGGAAAATTGACTGCAGATGAAAACTAGCCTTTTGCAATTTAATGTATTTACATTCATTTCAATGTTTGATTAATGTACACTGTACCTTTTCAAAAAACTAAATTAGAAACAACAAACTAGAAGGGTGCAAGTCTGAGGCTGGCACATAAAGACTTATATTTTATTTTGTGCTGCAGTTTTCATACGAATTAAGCAAATAACATAAAACGTGTTAATTACCGGGAAAATGTGGTTGTTTGTGGATTTAGCCAGGCTAGGTGTTTACCCCTGTGTCTTATCTTTGTGCGAAGCTAAGCTATAGTAAAGGGCTGCTGATGGTCGCTTCATGTTTAGAAAAAAAAAATCACACTGCGATTATTTTCACGACTATTGTATCATGATTCATGGTTAGTGGTTATCTTTTTTGCCGAAAAAGACATGCGCATCCTGCAGTTCACTGGGATGGGTGCAGGATCAAACAATAACATGACATAATCAACATGCTGAAACAAACAGATTCACATGCTGTGAGAAGGATTTATTTATGCATAAGTGACGTTTCAAGTACACAGATTCTTCCTCAGACTTCTGGTGTAGGCTATTCAGCAAGTCACCATCGTGGAAGAGCCTGTGTGCTCAAAACCTAATTTTTCCATAAATAAATCCTTATAATGGGAGCTTCGCAGAGAGGGTGATCTGTTTGTTTCAACATAATGCTCTATTTTGGAACTAAATTTTTATTTTCACTGAAAAAAACATGATGGGGTGACATTTGTTGGGTTCTGTAAACAAATGTGTTTTCTAAGATTGTCAAAAGTATCAAGTTTTTCAATACTGTGTGTATAAAAACAAGACAGTATTTCAACAACAAGACAGTATTTCACAGTACTGAATGTACAGAAACTATAAAAGATTATCTAAATGCTCATTCAAGATGCATTTCAGTCCACATTGTCCTACTTGAAGTTTAGCTGCCAGTATTGTATTCTGGGCCAGTGCATCTCTGCAGCACTACAGTGTTTCATTATAATGCTGTTTTGTCAAACATTTTTCCTTTGACAAAAATTGCAGCTTCTATGATTTGCATAGTGCTCTTCTCATATTGCGGTTGTATTTTGATCAATTGTGCAGCCGTAGGAAATGAGCATATTTCTCAAAATGTCAAACAATTCTTTTAACCCAGTGGTAACCCCAGAAAAAATAAATGAGGTCTGCTTGACAGTAGTAGAGGATGACCAGGCCATAGAATTTAATCAGCTGTATAATTCCCAGTGTCATTGCACATGGGAGCCGGGAGCCTTTGATATCACCATTAATCAGACACCATACTACTTCACCAGAAATATTTTTTTATTTAAACAAAATATTTTTCTTTTGTTTAATTTAATCATGTAACACAGTATGGGGCTGCAGTAAATCATACATTCAGATGCCTCTTTTCTCCTTTATGCCTGAGTTCAAACTGCATAATTGGTAGTCTACAGTGAGCATGCATAGTAGAAATATTTCCCTATGGTGACATATAGTTGATGCAGAACAAAAATGACATTTTCTTCCCCGCATGGTTCAACTGCCAAATATAAAGCACAGAGAATAACTTTTCCCTGCTGAGACAGCTCTCGCCTTATAGAACTTTTATACAAAAAGGCCATTGCACAGTTCTCTCCAACATATAGGTGCACTGTAGGCTGCTCGATATGTGTGTGTGTGTGTGTTTATGGTCAAAAGTGAAAGCCAAAATATCCTCCAGGCACCAGCGTGGAGACATGCATCTATGCCAGTTATTTTCCAGGAAATTTCAATACTCTCCAGTAGACGACTCCCCAATGAACTGTACAGGTATTGATATTTTGTTGGGAATATTTGTGCGCACAGTAGGCTCTGCCATACTGCAAGTGCTTACATGCTGCTGAGAGATGCAGGCTGAATAGTGAAATTGAAACTGTAAAAGTGGTGTGTTTTTAGGAGAAGGTGGAAGGTGTTTGTGTTTAAAGAAAAGAGGGACTCAGGAATTGTTCCCTTGTGTAAGTGGATGTGACAGCTTCTCACCCAGGAGAGCACTTGTACTGAGCACACACTAGAGGCCAGCAGGGCCACCTGTCACACAGATCTGTGACTAAAGAACTCTATTAGTGAACCAGCACCCCGGGGTAACACACACACACACACACGCGTGCGCACACACACACAAACGCACGCACAAACACAAACACACAAAATCAATATGCGAATGAATGAAAGGAGCCATAAATGTAGAGTGATTAGATGAGAAGACGATAAATACGGTGAAGGATAAGACAGGACTAGATTGACAGTCGCTTTCAATATTAATGCACATTTTAATGATCCCATTCTCTAGATTATGTCCTGCTTGTCACCGTGTTCGGCAATACCATTGCTCAAAAGAGCGCATTTTCACTTTACATGATTTACAGTACATGGAGGGTGTGAATGCCACTGAAACAAAATTTTCTTCTTAAAACATGTTAGATGGTGCGTGACCATGTTTCACTCTGTCCACACTCCGCTCAGTATATGACAATAATCAAGATGGATTTGCACTAAACTGTGTATACTGCAATGAATTCACAGTGTATTTGAATAGACAAGTACGGCCCAGTCTGTCTATAATTCAAATGAGTGTCATACGGGGGTGAACGGCGCACTCAGGCCTGAGCAAAATATATCAATATTATATCGATATTGTGATATGAGGCTGGATATGGTCTTACATTTTAGATGTGCTTTTATCTTGATATGGCTTAAGTGCTGCCTTTTCCTGGTTTTAAAGGCTACATTACAGTAAAATGATGCCATTTTCTGAACTTAAAGGAGACTGTTCTTGCTCTTCTTCTATTTGCCTTTACCCATGTAGCTATTATCCACTGTGAAAAGAAGAAAAAGTTGAGGAAACTCAAAATTTCAAGGCAGCTTACTATTTTTCGACCAACTCAAACTCCACAGGTTACTGTCATAGTGGAATAAAACAGAAAATATACACATTTAAGATGCTGGAATCAGAGAGGAGATTTTTTCCTAATCCAACCTATTTTTAAAATAGATGGCGATTCATTTAATCTTTGAATAATAATTGATCAATTGATGCAGCTCATTTTCAAGCACCCAAATAATAACAAATCAAGTCTACACTCACTGTTTGAAATGCAATTTCTTTTAGGTTTCTAAAAAGATTATTGGTTGGCAAAAGTTTGTTCAGTTTATTTCAAAATTAAAAGCATAATATGTAACAGTTTCCAACAACGATGTATAGACTCAGACACATAATCCCTTTCAATATTTGACGTCCTGAGAATGAGACACAACAATAAACTGTCTGTGTGGTGTGTTTAAGAACAGCTCGGACAAGTCCTACTGATTGTACATTTAGGAATCTGAGTTTGATTAACTCAAAAACTATAACTCAAAAATCTAGCAAAGGCCTCACCTTGTATCCACATAACTGATCCTCAAGTTCATCACGACTGCACTATTTGAGAATTTATGGTATTTTAGAGATAATCTGTAAATAGATATATATTGTATTTTGCAGAATATCGAGATATTATTTATAACCAGCTCTAGGCACACTGCAGGCTTGATTTGGCCTTTGTGCTTGCATGCATGCAACTTTTCTTTTCTGTTTTATAGTCTTAAAAAATTCCTGTCAAACACTGTTTGTACATAATATAGGTTACTTAATGTGCAGAGATACCCTTCTGGAATAGAATAGCCAGAGGAATTTTCCACACTGTCACTCTGTTGCGGTCAAAAAATATAATCATATTTGACACCGCCGCATCCTCTGGAAAACCACGACAAGTTGGGCTGTCAGGGCTCTTTTGCTTGGTTCTTGTCCTTGAAGCCTTTTGTCATTTTTCAACTTCTTGCTTCCTCCCCCCGGATAGAGTAGTGGTGATGTTTGATTTTTAAATGGCTGCTGGAATAATATCCGTGAAATCAGGGATGATCGTTGCTGTCTCTCAAACCACTACCTCCCCATTACCTCCCTATTGCGGGCGCTCACGTGATGCTGTCGAGCTGATCCAAGGAGAGAAATTCATTGGAACAGGTGGAGCTGTGGACCATATCCCATTAGCGAGCCTGCCAAAGGCCGGTCCCTGTAGGAGTAAACCCTCCTTTTCATGCACCATAGGCACAAGCTACTGTATATAGAATCAAATTTATGGGCTAAAACCTGCTTCTCAGGCAAAAATAGGGAGGGAATGATGAGCATATAGATCACAGCTTTCATTACTTTTAATAAATCTGTAAAATACATGGTGTAAAACTCCTTTTTCTGTGAGGAATGTACTTCGCCTGGAAACATTCACAGAACAGTCATTTGCAATGAAAGTCAGTGGCTGAAAATGTACTGTAGGCTTGTTGATGTGTGTATTGAGGGTGCATGTGAAGGGCGCACATGGCTCTGACTTCGGCTTTGACTGGCTCGGCTGTTAGCCCCTGGCTTTATGACTCTTCCCACATGGCAACACATTATGGCAACACTCTCAATTCTATACATAGCACGGGGAATAATGTCAAAACAAATGAGAGTAATTGTGCGCAGTGATCTGATAAAGCAGTTTTCCGTTTCATTTTTTTTTTTTATGTTACGAGAAAATGAAATGGGCCGCTTCACACAGTCACAAATAGTGGAAAAGTTCTTTTAAACAGTCGGGACGATGTGTGCGCGTGTGATGAGATGTGTCCTGTGTGAGACACTTGACTTGCTTGGATGAGTAAATGAAAGCTGAAGGAAAAAGTTGAGTTTGAAAACTACATTTTTTTTTATTTACAGGAAAAACAAATTAATGTGCAAGTTATTTTCTTTACCCACAGTGTATCTTATGAAAGTTGCCATTATCCTATTTGAATTCAATCCATGAACTTTGACCACTAGCATGTAAATGCAATGTTAAATAGTCTGTTGAAATTAAATGTTTATGTAAAGCTGTAATTACCATTGTTGTGTCAAGGTTTCTTCACTACTCCTTGGTGTTTGTCATATGAATGTCGGTTAAAGGTCAACACAACAAATGTGACCTGACCCTGAGAGCTCAACACCCCATGATATAATCCCGAAGATTTTCATCGAATATCTTTTTAGTCGCTGTCTGTCACTGAATGAGGTAACACAATGGTGATTCAGCCCACTAATAGAAAAAAGTGTCCGTGTCAGTGGAGACATTCACAGGGTAGGAGGAGCCACTGTAACTGACTCGTTTGTGTGTGAAGCATCATACTGTTTTTTTTTCTCTGTTGGCCTTGCAAATAAATTGTTATGGCTGAATAAACAAAGAAAAGATAGATAACTACGTGTTATGGAGACGCAGTCCTGACGTCACATGAGCGACTAACGACCACAAATCAGCACAAGTGCCACCAAAGAGAGTGAAAAGAAGCAAGTAGAGATAACACAAGCACATTAAGAAAATATCTCCACCGATTAGAAGAAAAATCCTGCTATAAAGAAAAGAATGCAGATGACAGCAGAAACAGTTTCCAGCTGTTTCTGCCTGGGACATGCTTGTCACCATGGTTTGTGACTAATGGAGTCAGTGAATTTGGATGGTTGAACTGGCGTCTGAAAATCAAATAAGTTTTTTTTTTATTTTGGTGGAACAAGAGATGTGTCTTACCAATGTCTGACAGTTTCAGTTGTCCTCTTAGCTGCTTACATTATTTCCGTATTTGGGTGTTTAAGCTTAAGCTGCGGTGCGTTGAGCTCTCAGGGCCACAGTACAAATGAGGATTTTCAAAATAAGGTGAAAATTTTGTTTATCCTTTAAGTGGAAGTGGAGTACAAATGCACAAGTGCTGGCTGCTGTTGATGCTGAAAGAAAAGTGCCAAGTGCGGAGCAGCTGCTCACATGAGTTGCACCTAAAGTGGAAGAGTCTACAGTGAAGGACTAGCTTACATCACTATTTCACCGTCTTTTATTTCTGTTAGTGTTGTCAAAAATATCGATAAATATTGATACTGAATGTTTGGAATGCTTTCAATACTTATTTTTCGTAATATCCACGCTCTGGTACCAGTAACACTTTCTCAGATCAGATATTTGAGGCAAACTATCTGCACTGTTTGAAAGTGATCGGATTGGATTTGTGTGTCCAAAGATTACCAGCCTGCTTGCAGCGGTTGCCGTGGTAACGACTTGGGCATCAGTAACTACATATGCTGGTGATGCCCTCCAAATGATCGTGCTTTCAGATCAGTGCAGAAGTCTCCCCAAATACGCCAGCAGACAATTCATCTCAGCATCTGTCTTATTTCAGTGTCTGTGCACGGACTGCTGCTCTCTGTGTTGTTCTCCATACACGTCTGTGAATAGCAGCTGCTCAGCTGCTCTGACGCTGTCACTCTGGATTTGACATCGTCATTGTGTGTCACGCGAAAATTACATTACATGTATTTTTAGCTGGTCAGACTCTCAAAAATCAATCTTGATATAATCATAGAAATGCAGGCAGTCTGAACAAAGTTAGTAACAACGCAAATGTACGACAAACAACTCAACCTGACAAGTGAAATTGCATTAGAAATATCAGAGAGTTAAAGCATTTTAAGGTGTTTTTTGTTTACTCCTCTCTGGTCTGGCTGTAGTAGCAGTGCCTAAGCTCACTATTCCTGAGGTAATTTGACAACTTGTTGAGAGAAACAGAAGCAGAGTGAGGGAAGAGGCAAAAAGATCACGGACGTAGCAAACAGACATGTTGCCATGGCACATAATGGTTATAGTGAAGGATCCTGTCACTTCAGGAAAACAATATCAGAGAGCTGCAGCACACTCTGTGCTGCATCCTCCTGTTGGGTTGTGCACAGCGATGCTGTTTATTTGGGTTAAATAAGTATCCTGTTCCTCTTATGTCAGTTTCCTACTGGCTAGAACTGAATGCTGTTGAAAGGCTATGAAAATTTTATCCAAGTTAGACTCCTGGGTCCCATGCTGAGCTGGAAAGCTGATTGAAGAAAAAGCAGTATAATTATCCTCATCAAGGGAAGAGCCTATTCTGTATTTATATTCCAAAAAGCCGCCTCACTAAGCAGGCAATCCTTCCTTTCCCTTTATATTCTCCTCCTCTGCCTTTACATATCAAGAAGCCTGTGCTCTTACCTGCCTAGTTTGAGCTTTCCACCCGACATATTGTAGTATATGATATTGTAATTGTGGCTATAATAACTACCTCAATTCACACATAAGTGGAATGGAGTGTCCTTGAGCAACACACGCTCATGAACTGAAAGTGTTGCATTACTCTCCCGGGAGTAGCGGTGACTAAGGATTCAGTTCATGATTCTGAATGTAATGGGGAATGTCAGTATTATAATAAGAAAGTTCCATCTCATTTTTCTTGACCTTTTGTTTGAATACTCCCTCTGAGTGTGTACTTTACAGCAAAATCAATACGTGCATCACGGCGCGCTTTGTTCTCCATGCACAACAATGGCCACCGGCTACAAATTCTTCTTAACATATTGTGCACTACATTTGCTAATTTGTTTACGTCGGCAACGACCAGGTGAAATTATATGGGATTGTGTGGTATTTTAATCACATAAAAACTGAGCTTTACCCCAGGCGAAGAAGCAAATCAATACAGCTTGTAAATGTTCAGCAACAATAGAACAGAACTGCTTAAACCTACATAGATTATCTCAAACAGACACATCTGTGTGCTAAGCGCGTTATTAATCAGAACAAATGGAACAAAAGCTGCCGCTGAATAACATGCTGATGGTTGATATATTGCAGAAATTCTGTGAAAACCGAACACTTCATTTCTTCATGTCTTCATTTCTTTAGCCATAGGGCATTTGGGTTTTTATTATTGCTATCACTAATACACAAATAGACATTTATTCCTTGCTGTAGTTCTCTTAGAGTGGCACTGGAACTTATTTGTGATGTGTACTCCTCAGTATAGCTCAGTATTTTCCCTTAGATTATTTTCAGACTTTGTTTTTCACCAAAAAACCCCTAAACAGATGAGGCGCACAAGATGGCATATTGATGTGGTTGTCTCTGGTCAGATGGTGCAGCAGGTGGTCTGCAATTTATATCTGTGTTCAAATTTTTGTTTGCTCAGTATATTCGAGACTTTAGACAAAATGATGACAAGGAGAAGATGACTTAATAAGCTACATTTATTGCAGAAAAATAAGCTGCGTAACCTGGGACCTTTGCAAAACATTAGCACATCGTGAGGAGTGTTAATTAAATGCACTGCCCGTACATTTAAAGGGGAGAACAATTTTAAATGTCAGGGCACCTCTGAACTAGTAACATGTCGACCCGTCATACCTGGAACCTTTTAGTCCCAGGAACTACTTTTCAAGGAACTAAAAGGTTCCTTTAGGCTGTTGTTGTCTTCAAACACAGAAAGCATGGACGGGATTCAAATGGTACTGCAGTTGATTGTGATTTAGATCTGCAAAGATTGGCTGATTAATAGATTAGCTGATCAAAATAAAATTAACTGGCAACTATGTTGATAATCGATTAATCATTCCAGTCATTTTTTAAAATAAAATGTCAAACATTTGCTGGTTGTGTTATTTATTATAGTAAGTTAAGAGTTTTGGGGTTTTGAAGTGTTGATTGGACAAAATAAGATATTAATAAGAAGATTTTTTTAGTTGCAACCCTATCATGATTTACTGCTTTGTAAATGGGGTCACTGAGTCAATGAACAGCAGAAGCACAGTGGATTCAAAATTCCTGAAATGCACAATGAACAACAAACAAACTGGTTTGTGGCTGCAGATTTTTGAAAAATGATGGCTGAACTAAAATGCTGCGAGTACTGGACCAATCAGAAATGTTGGGTTCTGTAGGTTAGGTTCTTTTACTTTGGAAAGTACAGGAGCAGGTAAAACAATGTCCCTGAAACTTTATTTAGACCCTGGTCCCTGTGGGGGAAATGCACTGAGTCCTTCCAAAGGTTCCCAGTCCTTGGGGAAAGTTCCTGCAGTGGAAGTGCAGCTATTGATGATCTATGGTTGTGCTGCAGCCCACTGCTGCTTTCAGTCACTTTACATATTGTGCTAACCGGACCAAGAGCAGCAGTACAATTTAAATTCAAACCAAAGTAGGCTAAAACCCCGACAGCGGCAGTGGCTCTTTCTTATCCTTCTCATCCTATAGTCTCAGGAAAACATGTCTGTTTTCCTGAGACTCCCTCCTCCTTCAGCCCTAACACACTGTACGATGGACAGTATCGTGTTGTGTAGCTGAGTTTAAACCTACATCTTCAGCTCTTTCGACACCATGACTGTCACCATGCCTGGCCTGTTACAAAGGAGCATATGTACTCATAAACTGCTGGTTACTACAATATTTTTCAAACTATTTCCATCTCCATGTTTTACTGTAGCTCCCCTAAACTTAGCATGACAGGATTCATGTTAACTTTACCCACATGAAATCCAGCTGCATTTCTCATGCATTATATTTTAGAAAAACAGCTTTTCCGTCTTGTTTTACTTCTTTGTTTTATAAAAGTTTAACACACCCTCTCAGAAGTGCATTATTGGCTCATGCCTCTCATGCTCGTGTCTCACTTTTAAACAAGCTATGCACATTTTACTCTGCGCTGCAATGACATGAACGTTATTAGCATGAATTTTGCACAACCAGCTCTGCGTAGATGCACTGGCATTTGGGTTGTGAAGCCATTTCTCTGGTTTTAAACATAAATGAACATTAAAAGATCTGTAGTGAATGTAGCATTTAAAGATCTTTGGCCGTTCTGAGCGAGACAGTCGTGTTTTACTTATGTCTCAGGCAGTAGTGTAACTTACATTTTATGCTTGCAAGGACACAGCACCAGGATAAAGTAGCCTATATGAGCCTGAGTGACAGAGAGAACATTAGTAAAAATCCATATTAATATTGCAAGAAACTAAAGCCGCTGGGGCAAGATGTAAAGAGACAGTAAATCAAATGGCTTTGAAGCACAAGGACAAGTAATGACTTCATTAGGACAGCACTTAGCACTATACATGTCCAATATGCTGCATGGTAAAGACAAAAAAATGGTTATTTATATAATGTAAAAAATATATTTTTCAGTAATGAGTAATAAAGAGAAAGGATCCCATTAAAAACTGAAAGATATTCATAGTTTTTCTTCTATATCTGCTTCAGTTTCTCTGTCCATTTGCCCAGTTATAGCCTGCTCTTCACCACTTTTGCGATGAAAAAGTTCTAAGCTCAGTGTTTTCAGACACTGTCCGCAGGAGTGTTAGTGGATCCAGAAGATCCCTCCCTATTTGTGAGAGGAGTGAAATCAAAGCAGTCTTTCTTGGCTGCACTTAAGAGACCTTCATCTGCTGTAACTGACCCATCTCTGCACAGAGTGGATGATTTAGAACACTGGAAGGAGGAAGCTGGAAAACTTTTTCTTCTTATTTCCAGTTACATAAGGTGTGCTTCTGTTGGTAAGACCAGCATTTTAGAGGGGTTGTAAAATGGAAATGTTCACTTAAAATTGCTGCACATCTCTTCCCACCGTAATGTCACTGTACCTGCTGCATAGTAATTCAGTGAAATAGAAGAAAACTACATTAGCCTGTTACCCTGAAATACAACCCACTGGAGCTCCAGCCCCCTTTAAGAAAGAGATACAGTGGATCAATGAATACAAGTCAACTAGAATAGGCTTCACTACACATAAACAAAAAGGAAAAAAAAAGAAGTTTTGATGCAGACTCATCAAAATGCAAACTCTACAGCCAGCATGGTCCAAAGCCAGAGCAGATCATGTCTGAGCGCTCTGCAGGAGGGCAGTAGAGCCTGCCGCAGTGTCTTGAAGTATCGGGTGGAAGTTGGGAGCAGAGGGTGGTGGCGATACCTGTGATACGAGAAAAGCAGAGGATGTGAAAAAAGGGAATATGGTGAACGCTGGATGAGAGGATTTGGAAAGTATGAGGATAGAGAGCATACTGGGCCGGCTTATGTGACACAAGTGCAGCTATGTCTCATACTGTTGAACAACAGTAAACACAAAATAATCACATTTTAAAAAAATGTAGCTATTGGTGATCAGTGGTGGAAAGAGTACTGAAAATCTGTGCTCAATTAGAATTAATGTAATATTACTGAAATGGCACTCAACTTCAAGTAAAACATCTATTCTTCACAAAAACAGTTTCATATTAGTTTGCTGTTTAATGCATTGTGAATAACAGGCATTCAGTCAAAAGAGGTTTCTGTTTCTCCAGATCTTAAGTCTAAATTTCTCCTAACTCATGCATGGTTCTGGTCAGTGGTCACAGTCACCTCTTCAGAAGTAAAAGTGAATTAGATTGCACACTATAGTGCAATGCACATTTAAAGGTCCAGTATGTCCAGAGCTATGTCTGTTTCACACTGTTGTACAGTAGCCACCTTTACAATCACCGACCTGCAAGAGTGTTCTCCTGAATGGGCCTCAAATAATTGGTTCCACAGTTTGATATTCAGGTAGTATCGTTCTTCCTTGTACATGGCAGTGCTGTGTTGTACAGCTCAGGGTACTCAGACACCAGCATTATCAGCTCCTCCATGATCACTCCTCTCTCACCAGTGACAGCTATAGGAATGGGAGGAAAAAAATTCTCTTAAGTTATGTGATTCTTTTTTTTTTTTACCATTCCTGAATCGAATTCCTGAATAAATTTTTTCATAGACATAAATAAATGTTAGTTTGATGCTAGCACATAATGGGAATTCCCTTTTACACGCTAATGAAAATTAGCATCATGATCAGTAATATTATCTTAACAAACGGATCCATTTTACTTCACATGCTTAACATGAAACAATGTGTCTTCAGACTTTAAGGCACACATTTCCTCTGCTCTATTGAAACCAGCTAATAGCTCCTGATCTCACATTGCTAACTCAAACACAAAACACTCAGCACTAACCAGCTACAGCAACCTCAAAGGGTCAAAACTAAAACTCAGAATACAGCTATTATACACTTGGAAGAGACATTCTGTACCAAGAGAAGCACATATGTTTGTGTATAGTTAAGATCTATATATCTTCCACTACTTTGTGAGCAGGAACACTTCACTTCAAAAAATGCATATATACATACAGTTACCACTTCTATATGGAGTCCAGTCCAGGATTTTTAAATTCAGTTTTTTATATGTGACGAATACTCACATCGCGCTGTATACAGTTTTCAGGGATTCTCTTCATTTTGTCCTGACATCTTATTTATTTACTATTCAGCAAAGATAGCTTAAGTTTACTTCAAAAAGTATTTAAGTTTCTACTTGTATATGCAGTTTAGCAATAATGCAGCTGAAATAAAATTAGTTATCAACATAGTTGGCAACTGAATGTGCCGTATTTTTGGAATTCTGAATTGTGATATACAGTCTCCAGAAATGTATTATTTATTTATCTATTTGGCATTTCGCATGTATTTTTCATGGTGGCAGCTGAAGACGTGACAGGAAACGGGGTAGAGAGAGCGGGAATGACATGCAGTAAACGGGCCGCAGGCGGGAGCTGAACCGGCGGCCGCTGCAGAGGACCAGTAGCCTCAGTACATGGGGTGCACGCTCCTCCAACTGAGCCACAGGAGCGCCCTGGAAGTGTATTATTCTAACTTTTTTCCATGGCCTTGTGTTAAAAAAAGCATAAGCAAAAATCTCAATTACTCATATTAATGAATTGCAATACCTGTAGAATTGCAATACTTAAGAATCACAAATTAATATTGAATTGGCACCTGAGTATCATGACAGTATCAAATCAGGAGATACATGTTTATGCCCTACTCTCTATTTGATTGTAGTGTCAGGTGGTTACTGCCAGAGGTTCAGCAGAGGGAACATTCAGTGGTAGAAAAAACAAATCTGTGCTTCTTCATGTGGGCGTCAACTGTTTCTTACCCCTACACCTGTGAAACTGCTAGAAATGACTAGAGGTGACGAGTTACTGTATGGCCTTGTGAAAAGGTCACACAGTAACTGCCTAAAATTACAGACTTGAAAAAACACTCAAGTACCCACAAAAATTGCTTAATTACAGTAACATGAGTAGTTAATTACCTCAGCTCTGTTAATGAATAAAAATTAGGTGAACAAGACTCCATACTTGCACAAATCAAATATGTAAAAAATATAATAATGACACAGAGAAAAACTTTTTTTTTAAAAAAGGCACCAGTATAGCTGGCATACGGATTTGCTCCAGCACTGAGATCAGGACAGGATGGACAGTTTTGCATCTAAGCAGAGGGACACAGTAGGACATCTATTGACAAGTGTCTTAGTCATCGTGTTTCTTTTGAGTCTGTCAGGGGGGATTACAAATTCAACTGGAAAGTAGCTGATGTGCTAAAACCGGCATTTACACAGCCAGTAGTTGGTAGGTCCTCTTCTGAGAGGCAAAACCAGTACAAAATTTTTTACTGTGCTTATTGTGCAGGGGTGAATGTCTGCAGATTGTAATCATACAGTTTGATGCAGCACAGCACAGTACAGGAAAGAACCCAAACAATTTTGGTCGTCTACTTTAATATAAAACTTCAAATCATATTTATGATGTAACTGAAGTGCAGCCTTGGGGTTTGTTGTTCTGCCACAATTACAAGTGACTTCTTCTTCCTTCGCGTCGTGAAATAAGTAAAATAACAGACAGCATTAACAACCCGGCATTAAGGAAGTGCAAACGCTACATTTTCACTGCATGATTGATTGAATGTTTTTCTAAACGCAGAGGACGTCAGTCACAATGAATGTGATGTGCAGCTAGTCAGGGAGTGGCTCCACTTTTCGTCTCACATGAAGCGCAGGGGCCTCAACGTGTAAGATGGACTAGCTCTGCTTATTGGGGAAGACAAGTCGTGTTCACTTGAATTTTCCCAAGCCTTTGTCAAGATGCTAGGGTACTTTCAAAAGATTTTCTTTCCCTTTTCTTCCCCTTTTTCCCTACAATATAGAGAATAATTTATTCAGGCCTATTCAGGAAATCTGTTTGTCAACAAAAGACTCAAAAGATGTATTCAGAACGGAGACTGATGACAGTACCATGTAATAAAGAAATGCCAGTTATACAGCCATATTCAAATTTTCCTGTAACAATAAGCTGCTACCTGTCACACCTGTCATTATTGCATTCATGAAATAACCTTCATTGAGCTGTGAATAGCAGCTTGATATCATTGTTTATGATTTTTTTCTTTATAATACTGTGGATGCCAAATGTGATCAAATGCTCTGCAACTCAAGTTTGCAATAGGAATGATAGGATGTCAAATATAATGTGAGTGAATACATTTTTGATTGGGCAGTATTTACATTTTCTACATTAGATATTCAGCACACAGACCCCAGCTTTTTAATTGAAGCTCTTTGTGTTTAGGAAACCAAAAACAAACTGGCCAGCAAAATCTCTTTCAACTCTAAATAATAGCACAAACATTCCCATTTAATGGTGAAAAAACACAGAATGAATGGGTTTCTTTCTTTGATATTGTCTTTATAGTAGAGAAGAAAGGCAACAACGGTTACATCTTACATTATAGACTTTGGTTTTTAAAAGCAAACAGAGCAACCAAACAAACCAGAACCAGACAACAGATGGTGAAGCACCTACTGCAATGTCACCGCAACTGCCAGATGCAACCAGTGGAGATTGGAGTGGAGAACTGTGCTAAACTTATGATAATATGCTTAGTAAGGTCCAGTAATGTGATAAAATGTTCAAATTATTAAGGCAGATGTGATAAAACCCCATCTTGCAGGAGTATGTTGCTTTGTCACCATGGTCAGAAAAAACACATGCTCTCACAGCCCTAGTGGCATCTTACCCAAATACAAGACCTGAAAAACAAAAAAAGTCAATAATTTTCAAAACTTTTCTCGGTGTGATTTGATTTTATTTCAGCAGGAGAATGAATGAGTTTCATCATATTGCACTTAATTCCTTTAAAAGCAAATAGTTCAGCTTGTTGTAAATGTAATATGTGTAGTGCATGTTTAAAAATGTGCAGGATTTATGAGGCAGCTTTGTAATGGATTACAGCAGCAGTGAATCATTATACTGAGGCACAGTCTCATCTATATCCGAGCTGACAGTCCAGTTCTGTCTAAATACACAACCATTTTGTTCAGTATTCACGCTGTGAACATTCACTAATGCCAAAGGTGGTTTATTGGGTTGAGATCTGGGGAGAAAGCTGGCAACACTGCGACGTGTCTGGAACTGGTCTTAAGACGACATGACGCATTGTGCAACTGCAAGAATTCATCTAAAAAGGGTTGCTGTGGACATGAAAAGACATATTTTGTCAGAAATGTTTAGGTACGCTGTGTCACGAGAATGATGCTCAGCTGGCACCACAAACCCACCACTAGCACCCTGTACAGCTTCCGTACAGGACGGACCCACGGATTCATGCAGTTTATGCTAAAATTGTCACCCTGCCGTGACCATGTCGCAACACAAACCTTGATCCCTTTGGACTAGGCAACGCTTCTTGCTGCGCGGTGGTGATGACATCCCCACCACGGCTTCTTCTCATTCGGTTTGAGCGACAGAGTGGAACCTTGCATGGTGTTTTGCTGCTGTGGTCCATCCATTTTAAGATTTGACTAGTCGTCTGATTTAAGATGCCCTTCTGCACATCACTGTGGTACCGAGCTGTTACTTGCATTTTTGTGGGCCATCTGTCAGCTTGAACAAATCTTGTCGTTCTGCTGTGACCTCTCCCGGCAACAAGGCTTTTCTGTCCACAAACCTGTCACTGACTGCAAGCTTTTTTGTTTGTTTGCTCATATTTTTCGCTCGTGGCACCATTCTGACTAAACTGAAGTCAGCGCAGTGAGTGAACTTCCCAGAATAGTGTATGTGTTTATATTGGAATTAGCACATCTGGGATCAAACATCACACCGCATTCAAAGTTGCTTAGATCACATCCTGCCCATTTTACCATTTAGTCAAAGAGTTACTGAATCTCTCAACCTTGTTTGCATGCTTTACACTCATGTATTATTTATATACAGTGTGACTCAGTGTCTGGAGAAGCAAGATGTTTGTATAAATGAGAATGTGTACTTAATAAAGAAGCTACCAAGTGTACTGTAGATCCTTCTCCGAGAACAACAGTCATAAAAAATCCAGTCACATGCAGTTTTAAATATTACCTTGGGCCTGCACCTTTTTAAATGTTTAAATGTATCTGGGAGCTAAGTCCTTGATGTCAGAGATGACTTAAAAGCTGAAAATAGTGGAATGAACAATGTGGGGGAAAACTATAGCATACTAAAAGTTCAAAGCGAGCGTAGAAAGCAACTCTCTCACTGCAAGGAGCAAAATAATTCACATAATTACATTCCATATCAGAACAAGCAGTACGAATGGAGTTACTTTTAGCCACGCTTGCAGCATGGCACTATGGAAGGCAATTTTGGGCAGCCAGTCCTCCCCGCTTTGATCCAGACTGAATTGTTTCAACATTTATTGGATGGATACTGATGGCATTTTGGACAGGCATTTATGGTAGGACTGACACCTTCTGGCCAGTTGGTCACTTGGTTAGATGATATGCTCTTGTCAGACTGTCATTGGTCGAGTAAAGGGAGGAATATGTGCAGTATTTTATTTTAGAGTGGCTATTTACTGAACATTTATTGATTCCAGGTATCTTAATACCACCTTGGAAATGCTGTGTACCTTTGATTAGCATTCATTTAGGCTGAGAGGCAGCGTGCACTCGCTGCACTGTGGCTGATTTAGCTAATGTACAGTTTTCAGTTGACCAAGATTTTCTTTTTTTGACCACAGCCCTAATTCATGGTCCCCTGCAATAAATCTGAATAACTCTGGTGATCCTCTGTCTTTGCAGAAACACACAAACACACACACAAATATGAAATGAAATGCACATTTTATTTTGATCTTTACATATCAGTACTTTCCCTTTCAACGACCTAACTTTTAATACATGGCTCAGCCACTATATCAAACTGTGCCTCACTCAAGCAGTTTGTCAGGTTAGGTATGGCAATGTGTAGAAAGCTGCTGGTTGTGAGGCCAAGAGAAAGCTGCAAGAGTTCTAAGAGTTCTAACATGAGCTAGCATATTTGCACCTGTGGTTCCCTTGTCTTGAAGTGCATAGTTTTTTAAATGGATTTAGATGCCTGAAATAAGGTCTTTAGTTAAAGGTATAACCTGCAACATTTTCTTAAAACACTGAGATTTTCATGTTTTGCTCTGTGACATAAAATACGTCAGGACGTCATCTTTTAAAAAGGCGGTTGCTAACAAGTAGCTAAATAAGACTATAGAAGTTGTCACTTAGTGGGAGTGACATCATGTGACAGTTGGTATACAGCCTAACGTTAGCTTTGTATTTCCGGCGATTGCATTTAAGCTTCAAAAATAAAAAAAAAAAGTATTGTTTTTGTTAAAATTATCTAGCCGAAAAAGACATGTAAGTTCATGATTTGAGAAGGAAGTGCTGCACAGCTTGCATGGCTAGCCAGTAGGGTGCTCTTTGTGAGAGAGGTGAAAGTACAAAAACACAACACAATCTAGGAAGTCTTGTTTGATATAAAGTTATGCAGACAACCATAAAAAAACTTAGGCACTCCCCTAATGAAGAACTAGAGTGCGTAGGTCTTTTTGCTTGCCTGTGCTTGAAGAATACATTTCTATAAGGCTATTATTTCACCAGAGGACGCAGTGCCTTACTTTTTCAGTTGTCGGCATAATTTTGTATCAAGTGAGACGTCCTGGATCGTGCTGTCTTTAACTTTTGTTTGCCACAGAGCTTCAACAATCTAACGGGAAAATCTGATTGTTTCTTTTGTCAAGAGAACCGGGGCGATGCTAACTTCGGGTTGACCTGTAAAATGCATCATCCTTGCAGCCCTAGCATCTATTACAATGCTAATGAAGATGATGATTATGTCAAATATACCTGCTAAGCATCAGCATGTTAGCATACTAACACATTAAACTTAATGGTGAGTCTGCATTAGGCCTATACCTGCTAAATTAGCATTGTCATTATGAGCATGCTAACACGTTGGCATTAGCATTCAGCTGCTTAAGTACAGTCTCAAGAAGCTGGTTTCCATTCCTAAAGAACACTTGACAAACATTTGAAAATAGATGTACTAGATAAGCGTGTGCCCACATACACAGATTTTTATTCATGCTGCATAAATTTATCTAATCCTCTCAGCACCATTTACCTTTTTTTGATATCACATTAGATTTTGATCACCCCAGTGATAATATCATACAGGCAGTCTTGTGAGAGGGTTCACTTACGGTGATGGTCAACTGAAATTGGTCAGACATGCCGCAAAAAGACCAACTACTTTGTGGTGTCTGTGTCCCGATGTCAGGGGAGGGAAACAGAGGCTCGCTGACTCACCCACTGATCCCGCTGAATGCTGACATCAAAACAAACAGACAGAGGAAATAAGCCGTGGCATTGAATCAACAAACAGCTGTCAACCATCCCTGCGTTACATGACGGGCTGAGCCGTGGTGAGAACAACAGAGCGTAAATGGGAAGGGACAGATGGACACGCTCCGTTTGGGTGACAGACTGCACAGCCCTGGGAAAGGTGTGGGACAGACAGCTTTTTATAAAGAAATATGTCTGACACTGTAGACTCTTGCTGCAAAATCACATCAGGTTGCCTGAAGAGGGTTTATAACTCTGGTGCCGGTGATAAAATATGAAAGTGTTCAAAGTATTTTCAAGCTGTGGAGAAATATCCACATTTAATCTTTTCCTGCATGACATGGGAATTTGATGATCTAATTAGGCTTAATAATCAAAGCCGCAATCAACCGTTGTTCATAGCTTAAACTCTTCATCATCTTCAATTTTATCATAATAGATGCATTTCAATACACGTTTTGAATGTGCACAATTAGAATGTGAATAGAAAGCAATCAAACTGGATTGCACTGGTGATGTTGTCACAAAAGATGCATGCCAGCAGTCCCCTGATAATGTAGCCACAATGATTGCATGTTATCTCGGTAATGATAACAATGCGTATGCAATCTCCAGGCATCCCCCAGCGTATTCTGCATCACTCGCATATCTGGTAGCTCAGATATGGTCGCATAACAACACTCCTCCTGAGTATCTGTGTTTTAAATTTTAATGCAAAGTTCTGCTCAAAACCCTCTGCTGTCACTTGTTATTGATTATAGAGGAACATGGTGAAACTCAGGTAATATTAAATGTACTTTTGTGTTATCGCCAAGACTGTTAAAATAATACTTTTTTCCATAACGTCACATACCGTCGAGCTGTAGGGGCAGAGTAGGACACAGGTTCCCTCCTCCCCTACATCTTTTGGGAAAAGGCGTATGTATTCTCTGTCTCCATCAACACCATAGATCTTCTTGAATTTGACAACTCCACTCAATTGCCCTTGTCTAATGGCTTGTATTCAGATATTGAAATGCAGAACAATATGCAAACGCTTCTGGGGAAACAGATGCAGACTGTCTAGGCTGCAAAGTAATTTTATATGAAATTATATATTTTCTTAATAACAATGCCACTCACACATCTTCGATATGAATGATCTGGGATGAACTTTGATATTTTTTTTTTTCTGGAGCTGTCAGAAGCCGCCAGAGACGTTTGTATTGCTGAGAGGTTTTTTTTTTTTCTTCTCTCAGTTGTGTAAACAAATGTGGGCCATAGACTCTCACAGAAGTATTTGATGTTCTCTGTAATGTTGGAGGAGCAACGCACAAACCGAACAGTCAAACATCACAAAAACTACAAAGATACTACCTACAAAAATGTACAGTACATTTCTTGGCGTCTTTGTTGTTGCTGTTATGTGAGATTAAAGGAAGAGTTATGGAGGAGAATGTTTAAATTCCACGTTGGCGTGTACAAAGGGAGAAACTGCAAAGATCACACAGCTGTTCGGGAGACACTAAAGAATGATATGGTGTATGAAAATGGGGTATGTCAAACATGCATTAGAACATTGTTGAATCAAACTATAATGTGTCCCAGATGAGCAAAAGTGTTGCTTTCTGATATGACAAGACTGAAAAATGGGTCTGACATGTTGTGTCTGCAGGAAAACCAAACTACATTCAGATATTCTGGTCATAAAAGCGTATACTTAACTCGGCCTCTCCTCACACGAAAAATGTTTGCATTGGCCAAAAGTGAAAGCAGCTTATTCTGATTTATATTTCCATTTATTGTTAGCTGACATCCCCTATAGTGTGTATAGCTAGTGTAACAGAAAGAGTGTAAGGAGCGAGAAAGTCCACATTTGGAAAATACTTGTTTAAAGTTTCGAGTAATTTAAAACTTTGTTATGAAGGTGACATCCACTGCGTTACTTTTATTGCGCAAACGACATCCCTTCTGTCACCTGACATAGGTAATGTAATGTGAGTTATGTCACGTTACTTAAGTAATGTAGTCGACCTATTCTGTCGTTTTGGTATGAGGACATGTTGACTTTACTTTTAGTGCGTATAATTCTTGCAATTCAGTCTGGAAAGTCAATGTGGACACTGATAACAGGAAAATGTGTTTCTAAAGTCGTTTATATTTTTTTGTTTGAGGCATTATGTTGATGATTATGTGAATGAGCAATATATCAATATTGTATCAATCATGAAATGAGATTAGATATCACCATAGATATTGTCTTAGATTTTGGACATTGATCATTGTATTTACCTGGTTTCAAAGGCTGCATTACATCATTAAGTGATGTCACTGTCTGAACTTACCAGACTGTTCTAGCTGTTCTATGATTTGCCTTTTATTTACCCACCTAGTCCTCATATTCACATGACTGACAAATATATCTCAAAAAGTGTATTGATATTTTGTGAAAACATCAATAGTCATCCGTTCAATATTGTCGCTATATCAATATTGAGGTATTAGGTCGAAAATACTGTGATATTAGATTTTTTTTTTTTTAAGATTATTTTTTGAGCTTTTTTGCCTCTAATCATAGTGACAGCTGAAGATATGACAGGAAAGCGGGGTGAAAACACGCAGCAAATGGGCTGCAGGTGGGATTCGAACCGACGGCCGCTGCAAACGACTAACAGCCTTAATATATGGTGCGCACGCCCTGCCAACTGAGCTATAGGGGCGCCCCTGTGATATCAGATTTTGACCATATCGTCTCACCCTAATCATATGTTTGCACTATTTAAGAATTTACAGTATGTTATTCTAGAGAGCCTGATGAAACTTCGTCAGATTTGGTACAAACGTCCACTTGGAGTCAGGCATGAAGTGAATAGAATATCAAGGTCACAAGTCAAGGCCACTGTGGCTTTATGAAACATGTTTTTGGCCATATCAAGAATTCACAGGCTAATTATGACAAGTAAGAATGAAATAAATAATAAAAGAAGATGACATTTTATTTCTAAAAGGTCAACTTCACTGTGCCATCATAATGCTCAGCTCTCCATCAGTTCTCTGTACTCCTCCATAAAAATAGTCTCTAAGTGAAGACAGCATGTTTCTCATGAATGATAGCCGTCTTCACTGCGTACATGAGTTTGACAGACATGGATGTAAAGTGTAACTTCCCTTGTTAGCGGAGGCATACAACCACCATCCTAGTTTGTTGTCTCTCTTGAAATGCATACACAGATGAATGCTGCTTCATTTGTTTTTGTGACAGACGCAGATGACTGTGACTGTAAAGGGAGTCAAACATTATTGGAACCTAATGCAACTTGAGCTAGATTGTGATCAATGGCTGCTTTTCAGAAAACAGATTTCATCCTGTGATGCTCAACAGCACTAATTAATGTGCCACTCTCCTGGCAGCGACACAGTGTTGACCTAATCCTGCTTATAGTGCCACATTGTATTTGTCAGTGACCACAGGAGTGAAACATTCGCCTCATATTTTTCGCTTACATGGAAGACTGGCAGACACAGTCAATGGGTTTGAATACTGAATATTATTCGCTTCATGTCAAAATAGCACTCTGTTTCATTATTTACTCAAAGCTGCCATAGAACATTTTCCTTTGAAAAGAAAGCCCCGAATCTTTAAGGAAACAACAATTCCAAGGATCCCTGGTTCCTGGCTTATTAAACTTGTAATTTGCGCTATCAAAGCATGTGCATGAATATCCTTTGTGAAACATGCTTTTTGTGCTGGGTGACATATTTCCAAATACCAGCGTGACTCAGAGCACCATTATTTTGGTAGCTCCTAATGGCCCACGAGACCTGTCAAAATCTCCTCAATCCCTGAATAAAAATGAGAAATTACAGGCGAGGAATGAAGATAACTTATGCATAAAAAGGAAAACCAAATTTCCAGTGCTCTTAAATTTTTGTCTGAGCTAATTTTATATGCTGCTTTATATCTTCATTATTCCTGGATTTTGAATGTTAACTGTTTCATGTCTGAGTGTATTGAATTAAATTTCACTTCTACTACTACTACTACTACTACTGTATAAGCCAGAATGATTTTATCCTCTAAAACTTACTCACCAGTTTTAAAATAATTGTGGGATAAAGTTTTTGTCTCTAGCGTCCATGAGATTATCTGATTTAGGTCATGTGGGATAGATTTTCTTCTGATGAGACTTTGGTTTTTGTGCTCCTTCCAAGACTTTACTATGGATACTTTCAAAGTTTTTTAAGTATTTTTTGATCACTAAAGCTACAAGTATTCCTCAAATGTAAAAATAACACAAAGCAGCCGACAGGATCTGCACTTTATTTTACATTTGTGAGTACTTGTATAAATATGTGTAGTTTGGTAAAAATTGACAGACATGATGACAGGTTGCATGATAGAGTTTTTTCTTTTTGGACTTGTCATAGTCACTGTATTGCCCCCAATTTGGAGAAAGTCCCAGCATGGACGTTCAACGTTGTACTACAACAGTAAAACGCATGTGTACCCTGCATTAAAATATTCTCACTGCTTTACCTCAGCAGCCAGATAGCTCTTTACTTTGGCACTTCATTTTCTCAGCTGTGGTACTGCAGTGCATTCCTACACATAAGCTCTGTCTGCCTGTGCTGTATTACGCCATGGATCCGCTGCTTGGGTCAGAGTTACAGCGGTTCATGGTAGAGACAGTAATTATGCCCTTCACTGTTGAGACAAAAGGATACCTGTACGAACCAGAGTATCCAGAAGAAGAACTTTTGCAGAGGGAGACCTGGGGTGGTTTTTACCTCATCAGAGCAAAGATCACTGCGAATGCAGGGTTTTACTGCATTTACAGTTTTATCTTGCACGTTTAGTGTTTATATCCATTTTCAGTGCAGCTCGCCACAGCTGTCTAAGGCCAATATCTCTCAATGGAACGTGGTGAAATATATGACACAGCTGATCTGTGGTGTAATACAGTGCGTTGCACAGGCAGGTGCCCTTATGTGTGGTAATACTGTGGTACTATGGTTGAGAAAATATAGTGCCAAGGTAAAGGGCAGTCTTAGATATTGTAAATATAGTGTGCACTTAAATTGATATTGATTTTTTTTTTTTATGTGGGCTTGAACATGTTTTTTCTGCTGACCCCGTCCACAGCAGTACACTACTGAGGTCACATGTCAGAACTTCTGTCTGTCTCCATACAGTGGTTGTGCCAACCAGCATCTACCGTAGGTGACACACTCACAATGGATAAGCACCTCACACAAGCCCACTTCAAATAATCCAAACTTTCCCTTTCACAGTGGTTCATTCTCCCTTTGAGTTACAAAATATTCACTGGTTAGTCTCAAGACTCATTTTCTGTAAGAGGAAGCTTTTTTCCTCTCTTACTTCACACGATTCTGTTATCAATTTCCCACAGTCATGCAGTCAAGATGCTTGACTTTCCTTTTTTTTCTCTCTTTTTTTTTTTTTTTTACACTGCATTGATCCCCTAAGAATTCAATTATGGCCTGCCCCGATCCAGTGGGAGGTCAGAAAGCAGTGTCAACAACTGTCTCTTGGGTAGAGAATCAGGGTCCTGTTCAAGGACACTTCCACTGTGGATGTTTGCTGTCAGTGTAGCTTGAAACTGCGTTTAACCAACTAAAGGATGGTCTAACTATTCTGTAAGCCACCCTGCTTCCCATCTTTGATGGATGAAAGCTGCTGTTATATGAGTAACATTTCACACAAACAAAAGCCTGGAAACATCGCCAACAGCTTTCAGATGTTTAAATTATATCAGAATGGAACAAAATATAAAACTGTATCTCAGTCTACACCAGATCGCTCCATCTCGTCTTCTCTACAGGAAGGTATATAAATGCATGCGTCTTTGCTCGATGCGATGATTGAATTTTTGATTTCTGAAATAGACTCATTTTGTAGCCGTTTACACTATGTGATGTTTGTCTGACATAACAGATATGTTTCTATTTCAACCTCGCCTGAAAATTACTTACCATGTAATGGGCTGTTTCCAGGGGATATGTGTATTCAAAACTAAGAACGATGTTCTTATACAACTATTCGGGATTATTGATGTTTTCTGTGCAAATATGAAATGTTGTGTGACAAACAACAACCTTTCAATTATTTATCTATGTGAGCTTTTGTAACACTAACCAAATTATTTTGGTTTCCTAATCTATGCTTCCAAACTGTACATAAGTGACTTATTGACTGATTCTGACATAGTCTACATCCAACCTTTTTTCCTTTTTCTAGATCAAAAAACTGCCAAACCAGGCTGAGATGTTATCTGTGCTACTTTGCTGATTACAGTAACGTCCAGGCCATCTAGGCATTAGTGTACGGCGAGTGGGGCTACTGTCTGTGGAGGCTGCAGCTCCTCCTAGTGACGGGCAGCTGCATAACAACTGGTGTAATACATGAATTCAATATCAATAATTACTTTGACCGACTAGTATTTCTAGTGCTGACTAGAGAGGGTAGTGATGTTTAATCATTTGGCGGACCAATCATGCACATCCAATCTTAACCCAGAGGTAATCAAACTTTCTGTGCCCAGTTTTGCAGACCCACCCCACCCGCATCTGCAAAGCTGAGAAGCAGAACCGACCCATTGTCCGCAATTATCTCTAAGTCAAATCTGCACCCACCCAGAACCGTTAATACAAGTCCCACAACCTGACCTGCACCCGTGATTAGACATGCATACACAATCACTCACTTGTGTTCTCAGTTGATGCTGCACCTGTACTCCTGCAGCTGTCGGCGTGTTTCCATAGCGAGGACAAACCTAGCTTGTGGCTATCGGATGCAAATACTTTTTACAAGCAGCGAAGCCACTGACAATGTTATTCTCAGTCTCTGATCACACCAAATTTATCACAAATGTCAGGCTTGGCCTTCAACTACATATCGTCCACAATTTTGCATTCTCCACAGGCTATTTTTGCTTTTATGTCATCCATTTTAGCCATCAAGTAGCCTAACATCACTCTCAGATCAGACAGTGACGTCCCACTGCGATGGATGCGGGGTTGAAGGTTGTGTCATAGGCTTTCACAATAAAATCCTGCCGGCTGATAAGGTTTAATATCATTAGCAGATACAAATGCTAAATATTCTGAACAACCACTTTCATTTCTTATTTCTCCAGGTTTAGAAAACAAACAAATATATTATATGTTACACAATGTTTTACCCACAGGTTCACATACAACATATTATTATTAAAGTATAAGTAATTCAAGAATTCATTTGAAACTTTGTAAAACAAAGCAGCAACCCACCCAGACAGGTAAAAAAATAAATAAATAAATAAAAATGAGGTAATGGAACTGAAAAGAGGGAGAAGCAGACACTCTAATTCCAACCATCTGGCAACGGCACAAACAGCGAAAACTGGTGTTCACTGTGAAGGAAGGCTTTTAGAGGACTCTTTCCCAGGGTATAGAATTCGCCTTTGTATTGGGAAATGAATGTGCACAAAGTACTGATAAAGCAAATTAAAATTTCATTCATAACCTTTTGTATAGTTGTATATTGCAATAATAATGTATGGTTGTCAGAAAGTCCCACGACACACCTGGGCTTGTCTCTGTTTTGGAACCACTGCCTTAATCATGCTTCTGCTGGATATATGAAATATTGAAAAACCTTAGCAGTGAACATCCTGCAGCGACGTTCATTACAGTCTATATGATGCTATATGTCTGAGAAATGTACTCCAGGTGGCTTTACATGTCCCGTCAAAGCGTGTTCTTTTGGAAATAGTAGAATATGATATAAAACATGGGGGATAAGGTCGATGTTTTCAGCTGTCACACGCTTGGGAATGCCTCTCTTGCGTCTCGTCTCTTCAACATCACAGCAGTGTCAAAAACCAACTGCTTCAAATAGCTGCATTAACAGCAATTTAATCAGGGCTTGGACTGCCTAACACTATTACTGCCCTAATTATTCTCAAAGTGCTTGGTGTGTGAATATGATCTGATCTTCAACAGAAACACGCAGAGGTTCTGGAAGTGCATAAAATCTTAAAGGAACTCAGCCTCTTCAGGGGATAGAGACTTAACGAGCTCAACAGCCTTTGAGTTGCCTGGAGACAGTGGCAGGGTTATAAAGCATTAAGGAAGGAAATCATGTCCCCCTGAACACAGGAAAAAAAAAAAAAGACAGAAGCTGCAGAGATTCTGACTAAGCTGTGGGCGGTGGCTACAGAGGCTACAGGGCTGCAGCGGACAAACAGTGAAGGACCCTGAAGAAGGGGTAAGATGTGCGATCAATACAGCCGACATAATCGACAATCACTAAGGCAGTGACATTTAGATAAAGTCCATTTAATGCCATATTCAGACTCGCATCTTAAGGAAACAATTCCCTATAAGATACTGTTGAAGTTGGAGGCTTAGAAATGACATTTCAAAGTGCCATGCAACTGTGCGGACCATTTCCTTTCTTAATTACAGAGTGAATCACAGCAGTGGTTAATAATATGCGGTGTCAAGCACTGTCAAGAGGTATATTTCTATTACTAATCTCCTTTCACTTTTTTTTTCCTGCCTCTCTCCGTCTTCCACCTCCACTTCCTTTAACAGAAACTCCGAAACGTGACATTTGTGTTGATGGGAGCGTAGGGTTCTGCACTGCCCTACAGGCAAAACTTCCATTGCTTGGCGCCCTTCTTTCTCTCTCCCTCCCTGTGTGATGATAACCTGGAAAGCCTTTGGTTGAAAAGTCAAATTCTCATTGGCCTCCTCCTTCTGCAAAGTTACTGAGGAAGCCAGGAAAGAATGATTTAAAGAGGAGCTAAGGCTGTCACAATAACTGCAATTTTCCATTGACAAGCCAACTGCAGGGGATGCAAGCAACCACAAAAAAAAAATGCTACGTTCATGTTTTTTTCTTTCTATCCATTCTTATTTTACACCTCAGTACATGTTAAAAGAGAATCAATGCATCTGACTCTGTGAGTGCACTCAGGCAACCAGCAGACAACCTGAAAGAGTATTTGGATGCAACCCTTTTGTAATCACCAACATTTTGACTAGTAATTACATATTTTTTCTGAGTAAATTGTTGTTGATTGCAATTATGTACAATTATGTAATTGTAGTTACTCTCCAGCACTGCTAGTATCCTTTGACACATTTTTGTGAAATGTTGTCAGAATTATTAGCATATGAATCCTTGAGTTATAGCCAAAAACATGTTTTGTGACGTCACAGTGATCTTTCCTTAAGGCATTTTTGAGATATTGTATTTACAAGAATTGAATGGCCCAAAACATAATGCCTCTGGTCACAATGTCACTGATGTAGATGGATGAAAAAAAGGATTTCAAAATTTGTGTGACTGTGCACAAAAAAAAAAAAAATAGGTTGGTCCAGTAGTGTGTGAGACTGTCTGTGGTTAAACTCCAGGTCTGTTTATCACACACACACACAAGCAATCGCATGATTCCCTCCAGGCTTACGGTTGGCAGAGATCAAAATTCGATAAGAAACATGAGGGCCAGTATTGGTTTGAGCTCAAGGATGGATTAATACCTGCTGTCTGTGACTCGACCTCAAACTTGGAAGCTGTGAGTTTTGTATGTTTTATGGTGTTTTAGCGTTTATTTCATAAGTAATCTGTTGAACGCTGAACACGACCTTGCAGCGTTATGTGGCCACTGTCACAGACTGGAGTGATGTTCGACTAATGTAATATTTAGGGACAGTAAAGGGAAGCTGTGTGAACGTTAAGCCTCATTTGAAGCCAGCTAAATAAGAGTAGTAGCTCAGACTGTTATTCCATGTTATTTCATGTTGCTTTTTGTGAAAGTTTATTCTGCAGTGTGAGCTGCGTTAGCTTTGTTGTGGTATGAAAGCAGGCTTGTTCTCCTCTGTGATCCTTTAACTTGTGTGTGTGTGTGTGTGTATTTCTGTGCTGATGTTGCTGCTGTATGTAAATTCCTTTAATAGGCATACCCTGAATGTGACAATACAGCTACACATAAAAAAGAAATGTTCACACTGCAGGAATTTTTAATTTAATTTGCAGTGTTGTAGAATTATGACTCAGCTTTTTCAGACCACAAAGTTGCCCACTGGGCACTGATGTGAGATCAACAGATTACGTTACACTTAGCATTCCCACACCAAATAAATGAGAAATGTCTCAACAATTAATAGATGGATTGTCATAAAATGTGGTACAGACATTTGGATCTTCACGTAGGATGAATGGTAATAACTTTGTGATTTCTGACGTTCCATTTAACGCCATCATTGGGTCAGCATTTCAATTTATCCAATACTTTGGTGTATTATACTTGTACAAATACATATAGGCTAAAACTAATTAATTCTCGTCAGCCTTCGCTGAATATTGTGTTCAGCGCTAATTAGCAAATATTAGAAAGCTTCTACTAAACTGCTAGCCTGGGAACCAGACACATTTGCTAACTCATGTTCCTTTTGCTCTGGCAGATACTTCTACTCCCTCCCTCTTGTTCAGACAGATCTCCACCCTTTACTGGATTTTTTTTGAGACAGTCAAAACTGTTTACTAATATGGGTCAGGTTTGATACGGCGTTCGTACAGAGGACCATGGTCTTATTGGTCGTTGAGGCATTTTCGTAAACAACCAAGATGGCTGCTGTCAATGACAAACTGTTTCTGTTGAACCTGCTATCACGTCAGTATCAAACAAACTGGACGGTACATTTTCTCTAAAAGAAGAAGAACAACTGCTCATAAAGCTTTCGTTGATGAAAAAAGATGTTTGCCTTTTTTCTGACTGGATTTGGTAAGTTTAATTCACGAACTATGCTACTTTGATTGGTTGTACGTCTACTACTATATTTTGGCTACAATGCTTCTACCACACTACACTACGATGGTGAACATGCTAAACATTATACATATTAACAAGTCAAACATCAACATGTTATCGTTTTCATTGTTAGCATGGTTTGCGTGTTACCATGGCAGCATTAGCATTAAGCTCAAAGCTTGCTTTCCAAAGACTGCTTCACAGAGATACTGGCTTAGTCTTGCGCCATTATGTTTTCATTTATGTTAAAAGTTCATAGAAAAGGCTAAGTGCTGATAGAACTCCTGGGGGCATTTCCTTCATTAAATTTCTCCGAGCTTGTCAGTCGTTTCTGTTGTTGAGCTTGTGCTCTGCTGGAAATGCCTCGTCATTCCGCATTATATCCATGAGGACTGTTATTTAAAGGTTTTTTTTTTTCAGAATTAGCCTATCTAGATTTGAATATTTTATAGAGTCAGTTCTGATGAGAGCATATTGTCTGAAGAAAATGAAAACAGTAAATCAGAGGGTGAAGAAACCTTCTGGGGATGATTGTATAGTCTTGTCTTGTGGGAGAAAAACAAGGGAGAACCACAGACCTTGGCTAATTTGATTGGCATCTATTTTGATGGCTGCTGAAGTGTCCAGGTGCCCTCTTATCTAATTCTCTGTTCGGCTGGGAGGCTGGAGTCTATAATAGCCTCGTTATGGAAGCCTGTTAAATTCATTATGAAAGAAGGAAGCCGGAGCGACAGTGGGGGCAAGAGCTCAGTTGTTCTGACATTCTTCTGGCAGAGACTCTGCAGGGGGAATACTGTTTCTCATTTTCATTAGATTTCATTAGATAACACCTCGCTTTTCACAAGCAGTTAAAAAGATGAAATGCTATTTTGCACTTTTGCTGTGTCCTCTGCCCACACAGATCTGCTTCCAAGACTGTGTCGTTTCAGAAATGCAAAAAAAAAAAAAAAAGTCTTGTTTTGAATGTTAGGGTGAGGATTTAAATGTGTCTATATTTACTGCATGAAGCAAACTAACAAGCAGGACTGCTTTAACTGATATTAAGCTGAGTATATCATCCGGACAGAGCAAATGCAAAAATTCTTTGATACAGCCGCCTGCGTTGTATCTCTGAATACATGACACAGCCTGCAGCACCTCCTGTCTCTGCATAAATTAGCATGGTTCCAACCAGATGAAGATGGCACACTGTCTTGCTGTTGGAAGAGAATATGTTAGATTGAGTTTGACAAGGAAAAATCATATTCCTGCACCCTGGTCGTGTCAGACATACTGTACATTTCTCAGTGCTGAAACTGCTGACAATTTTGTGTTTTCAGACATCAGACAAGCCCAATCACAGCCACCACACTGTCACAGGATGCCAACATAAACACTGCAGAGATGCATCAATGGTTTTGCATACTGCAAAATCATGTCAAATTTGGACTTTATTCTAATTTAAATGTCAGTGTTTTGTACTGTGAAATTACTTATGGCAGCGCTTGTGTCAAAAAAGTTTTTTTTTTTTTTTTTATCATTCTTTGCTTTTCAGATCTATTATAAGTTGTTGATTGTTGTTCCGCAGAAAATATTTCAAATAGGCTTACTCAGTATTAGGGATGCGTATCGAGGATCGATGCTAAATTGATTCCTGCAGGAATTAATTACATTTTATTGGACCTTATTAAGGGATGCTGTTATGCATGGTTCCTTTAAGAAATAGAGTGGTTAGGTTAAGGTGAGCGGCACAGGTTGAGCAAGGGGAGAGCGACTGGCAGACGAGTGCTCATAGCGGAGCAAATTGTCAGTCTTGCAGTAAATGTACAGATCAGGTTACAGTGTGTCAGTTAATAAATGCTGCAGCATCTCAACAGCCAGAAAATTCTCCTCTGTTATTTCCCAATTGCTGGAAAATTGACAGCCCTGAAGTAAGCCGAGCAGGAAGGGCTAACATTGATTCAATAAGGATCCCACCTGCAAGTTGCGCTTTAGGCTAATGGCTAGCATTGTACCTGTGCAGCCTCAGCTCTGGTGCATCCGTTTCAGAAGCTGTGTAGTCCAGCCTTGAACAGCAGTGTCTTTTTTAAACTTTGTAAAATAAATTCATGGTGGTAGAATCAGCACTGACTGTCCTTTATAGTTTTCTATCCAATCTTTTCTACGTTGAAAACGGTTGTTGTTAGACTGTTGTCCACTGGCAATCCCATGATGATATGGGTTGAGTCTTCGTTCCTGACTTGCCAAACAATCAGAGGATGTGTTCCTGCCTTCTGTGAGACAGTGCTAATCCTAAAGAGTATTAACATGACAACAATTTTTATTTTTTGCGTCACATTATGGAAAATAGTATTGATAAAGGTATCGATAAGCATTATCAGTATCAATAAAATACCATGCTTGCAAAGTATAAGCTATAGGACAGGAGTGTCTGCTAAGTGCAAGATAGACTTGACAGTGTCACATAAAATTAGCCACGAATGAGCCCATAGAAATACATATTATCAAGGATCTTTAAATATAATTGACATAAGAAAAACTTTTCACTTAGTGCTTCATCGGGTCCAGGAAGAGATGCAACAATGACATACATCAGCTGAGACCCTAATTAGGGACAGTAACCAGATGTGCACGAACAGGCATAATTACATGACACACACAGAAATAAATAACTACAGGTAAGGCATGTCACCAATTAGTAAAGAGATGTCAGGCACTCTGTGGTGCAATACATAACAGTCAGTAATAAAACACATACTTATTCCTTCTTTACACTTCCATTAAGTATATAGGAGAATAATAATATCCTGACAACTAATTATCATTCTGTATTTAATCCAGTATTTGCAGATACATATTTAGCACACAAGTAGAGATAAGTCATTAAAGGGATAGTTTGGATTATTTGATGTTTGGTTTTATGAGTTACCATGAGATTGCGCTTGTTTTATATGCCAAATTTTGCTCTCTCCAATCCACCCAAACATAGAGCTTGACAATCATTTTACCTCTCAGAACACAACAGTTGCTTGTTTGTTTCAGTGTTTTAGATTAGTTCAGATTCACCAAAGTCTTGGCCGATTCCGATTTTTCACGTGCATGACATGACCACTGTGTAGAAGACATGTGTGACAATGACGACACAGAATGGGATAAGAGACGCTGATCGTCCAAAATGGGTTTTCTCAGGAGGGTGGCTGGAATCTCCCTTGGGGATAGGGTGAGAAGCTCAGTCATCTGTGAGGAACTCAGAGTAGAGCCGCTGCTCCGAGCCGTGTAGAAAGGAGCCGGTTGAGGTGGTTTGGGCATCTTGTAAGGATGCCACCTGGTCGCCTCCCTAGGGAGGTGTTCCAGGCACGTCCAGCTGGGAGGAGGCCACAGGGCAGACCGAGGACTAGGTGGAAGGATTATATCTCTGCCCTGGCCTGGGAACGACTTGGTTATCCCTCAGTCAAAGCTGGCTAATGTACCTGGGGAAAGGGATGTCTGGGGTCCCCTGCTAGAAAGAACACACTATAAACAAAGTTAAAGATGAATCTGACTAGCATTGTTTAGCATTTAGCATTTTTATTGCTAATGACTTTACTTCCTCATGTGTCAGAGGCAGGTTAGAAGGTTATTTCTTCTCTCTAGAGTTACATACTTCCTCTATTGCAGGTTAAATTGTGAGATATACAAGAATCGATGGTCAGTTTGCCAGGGGTACTTTCAAAACATAAAGTAAATGAGTCTGTTGAAGGCGCCCCAGTGGCCTAATCATTAGGTTGCATACTTTGTAATATGGTTCGGCTCCTGGGGAACCTTTGTTCTCTCTTTACATGTTTCCTGCTGCTCTCTCTACATTGTATGTCAAATAAAGGTGTAACGCTGAAAAAAATAATGTCTAAAAAAAAGACAAAAAAAATCTCTTGGGCTGGTAGGAGGGTGAAATCTATTCTGTATCGGAATAATGTTCATGTTATGCTCTAACAGTTAGGAATAACTTCTCTATCTGTTGAGTTTTTTTCAAGTCACACCTCAGTGCCTCACTGGCTGCATACATGCATTATGTCCTTATTTTTTCCAGATTCTTGTCTTTCAAAATAGATTTATGTGTAGCCTATTGAGCCATTACTATAATGACCTTCTCAAACATTCCTGACAAAATATCAACCGAATTTTTATTAAAGGAGGACATAAGTGCTGATATCAAACACTGGCTCAGCTCTTTGTCCTGGAGCAACCCTCTTAACCTCCAAACACCAATTCCCCCATCTCTCTTTTGCTGTTGTTGTCTTTTCTCTGCTATTTCTCTGCGCTGTCCTGAAACCACATAACCTCCGCAGAATATCAATCAATCAGCCTGTAGCACGCTTCATCATTTGGCCCTTCAACTCAGCCTCTCCTCCACTTTCGCTCAGGCAATCAACTGATTGTTCTTCAGCTTCCTAAACCGTTCCTGAGTCACCCCACAGACTTCAGCTGAAATGTCAACCAAATTAGCAGAGAGACTACCTGCGAGCATCACTAGCGCACGCAGACATACTCTCAGCCCCGGCACCGCTACCACATGGAGCTAACAACTGTGCAAGACAAAACAACTACACAGCTACACCTCTGGCCATCAACAAAGTTCCTGACAAGCTGTTAATGTCAAAGGTGCATCTGTTTGTAAGTCCAAACAACTCCTCTGCTGCTATTGGCAGGAGCCTTCTCCAGCCAAGCCTCTGTATGCACACTGGCGCCTCTTTATGTCTAAGTTTATTCCCATATGGGGTTTATTTGCAGTGCCCCCCGCATATTATTTATTATGCAGTTGTTTTTCTATGCTGCTTTGCTATGTTGGCACACCAGGGTGCATCCCAAAGAGAGGAACCATACTGCTGTGTCAAAGTGTGTTTACATCTCTATTTGCAACATGGTCTGAGTGTTCCTGACAAGTAAAAATATTGTAGTTATATATAATGATCAAAAAGGTTATCTTTCTAAAATTAGAAATTATCCCTGTGGAGCGAAGTCATTTTTTGCTATTTGCTTATTTCTGGGCCTCATAGGCTCATGGGTAAAACTAGAACCCTCATGCATTCTTGATCATCTGAATGGGGAATAAATATTTTATAAAATAATGTAGTAACTTTCTAAACTTTCCTTTGGGGTGTGTTTTGGGGTGTAAGGATGGAATCACATTTTTTAATCTTTTTTTGCTGTTGCTGTTATGGCCACAGGAGGAAGACATAAACTATAGACAAGCATTGTAAAGACTGACTGGGGGATTAGCCTGTAAGTGTGTGCATGATAATAACGTTAGCTCTGGGTCCTTTACCCGTAGACACTGTGACCATCTTCGGTCTGAAAAGGTGAAGCACTTAGTGAGTTGTTGTCATGTTTTGTACATTAATGTATAAGGCTTGTATTGCACAGCGCAAAGTAGTGCACATTTCAGCTGCAATTAAAGTACGATTTGGCGACTGTAGACTGTGACTAACGGCTTCAAATGGCTCTTAATACACACACAGTTTTTTTCGGACAGTGTTTAACGTTATAGATTAATAAATTCTGCTAAATTTTAACGGCTTTCTGAGTGTTTTCTTATTGTTTGACTAGTCAACTAGTCTAAATTAAATTTTGCGTTTAATCGACAGGGAATTCAGTTGCCAGGAACATCCCTAGTGCACACGCTCAGGCAAGCATGCCTGTGGTGTTGGTGTGCAGCAGTGAAATGGGTCCTCGCTGAAACACTTTCCCGCCGTGCACGTCCCAGACGTTGTTTGGGCTATTCACCAGTATGGTGGTATATGAAAAATTAATATCATGGGGAAAATAAAGACCGGTATTTGGTACGAACCGGTATACTGCACAAGCCTAGTCTGTACCAAACAAACATGTTTGTATGCTAGAGCATCTCTACAGCACCATGGTACACCATTATAATGTACTGAAACACATTTTTCCTTTATCAAAGTAGAGTGCAGATCTCTGCCAGGCACCCTGAAAAGGACATTTGGATGTAACTGTAATTGTAATTTAATTAAATATGTTTTCTGAGTAACACTAACTGACGACAGGTACATTTTTTTGTAAGTTCATTTGATGTTACTGGTTATATGTGTTAGAAGACGTTGCTCTCTAACACTGTTAGCATACCATTAGATATTTGTATGACATTCGTGCATGAATTGTTCCATGAATTTGCACAAAAAAGGCTGATAGGTCCTGTAGTATGCAAGATTAGCTGTGGACAAGTTGGTCACACATGCATGCACACACACTTGCAAGCAAAAATTGCAGCTTCTGCAATTTGGATATTGCACTTGGTCATATTGCCATGTTGATAATATTTTGATTAATAGTGCCACCCTAGCTTTTACACCCTTTGCTACATGCAAAAGAAACTTCAGATCTAACAAGTTGCACAGCAATAATCTACCATCTTTCATTATTCCCACTTCTGAGGCAGGTGTGCCTGGGTTCATCCTTGTACAGTTATTGAATATGTGAGAGACCACACTGAAGTGCTCATGTCAAGGTCGAAAGACACAGACAAAAAAACACAGTTTAGTCACATGCACAGCAGTGAAACAGAGTTAACATTAGACATTTACAGAAGATTAAATTATGATAGGCAATTCATCAGAGTTGAAGGTTAGCAAGGACTACATTCAGAGTAATTCCCCTGACTTTCATTCAGCCTGAAGCATGGTAAAATCTGCTCTGTCGCTAACAATCAACTATGAGAGAGAGGTTCCTGTAAGTACATGTCCTTTTAACACTTGTTATAAAACAAGTGAGCCATCTATTCAGTTTTGCACAATTGAATTCAGCTTTCATTGAGCATGATTTCTAGTGTAAAAGTGGGAACAAGCCATCAATGTCACTTCATGATGGAGAAGAAGTGCAATTTATCTGCAAGGGATTCCAGCAAACTCAGTACCAATATTAGTACTTAAAGGAGCAATATGCAACAATTGCACATCCAAAAAATGAGTACTGCAGTCCAAACGGCGAGCTGGAGCCAAAGCCGATACGTTAAATAGGTTGAGATCCTATTTAATTTAGGATCTATGGTTAAAGCGAGTTGTTTACCTCCCGCCCCCTCCTCCTCACACTTGGTCCTGCAACCTCAGGCAGGTTGCAGGACCACTGCAGGAGTGCACGATGAGTGCAACACTGCAAAGTGACAGCACCAAGCAACAATGAGTCCTACACTGTAGGTTGATCAGCTGTTTACAACTGTCACTTGTCTGTCAATGTAAAGCTAAGCCTGTTATCCTGAAAACAAAAGCTAACTGCTCTTAAAATACAATTTGTACAGTTTAAGTTCAGTGATTGTCTGCTTTTCTGCCTGCCAGACTCCATTAATTGCCCAATTTAACAGTTAGAAATATCTAGGCCTTCTACAATATTATTAATGATTTGTTACGACTCCTAAACAGACATTTACTCAGAGACGTGAGTACTTCAACTTAGCATGTTTCCTTAATCTCTGATGACATTTTGTGGGTATTTTATGATTTATTACAGTAAATATATCACACATTTCTCCTTTAATTCATAATGCTTATACCAAATTTACACACTGTGAGTGATTCAGCTGAATAAAGGAATGCAGCAGCATTGTATTTTAATTAATTCTAGCCAGCAGGGACACATTTTCTTACTTGTTTATGATTGTGCCATAATTCTCAAAGGCCCTGTTCAACCCCCTCAATATGTCATGTTTAATCAGCAGTTTACGGCATGAAAAAGATGTAGGCTGGTGCTTACCTAAGACAAATGGTGCCTCTTTACATCCTTAACTTACATCTTCTAAGTTTGGCACACGAGGCTGATATTCCACACTGTTCCATGTTGTTCCACTACCGTAAACAAAATTATCCTAAGGCACCCCCCACCCCCCATTAAGTGTCTTACAATCTGTCTGATATCATGTTTCACACAGACAGCGATTTCTTGACAGGGCTTGCTTACAATGACAGCCATACTGCATAAAGATCGAAGCTACTGTCAGGATTTCAGTCCAAGGTAACATTGTTTATGCTCCCCGCACAGCGGGGAAAAGAAAAGCTTTTCATGTTGCGTGTTTTCATTGAGACCTGTTTATTACTTTTCGATGATAGGAAAACAAATTGGTGCTTTACTACAACAACAAACCTGCAGTATCTCAGATACTGAAAACTCAAAATCACTGAATTATGAAACTGCTGTTTCATTTAAGTCACCACTAGTCATGATTACTTGTCACAGCCCCACTGTAAGTATTTTCTGTGATGCTATTAAAAAGAATAAAAATAATTCAGTGAGTGAATGGATCAAGCCACACACACTCTGAATGTTCTTTTATTCTTTCTTTAATTCCCTGTAGACTATTTTCCCCAGAGGGACACCTTGAGGTTCATCAGTTGAGTCCCTCTGGACAAATGTTTCATTGATTCACCAGCACTGTCTCTCCTCTGTGAAACTGAGGCACCATCTATATACTACATAGGCATACAATACATTCAGTAACACTTTGTTTCAAGTGGTGGGCATAAGACTGCCATTACCCTGTCATAACTATGTCATAACACCTGTCATTAGTGTGATGGAGTCTTTATGAATGTTTATGACTCTTGTTAAGTGTCATTTGGTCAATCATGCCATTTTTAACGTAAAGTTGACTTTGTTTAGATATCTTTGTTATGACAACTCGACATTAATCATGCTAATAATGTCTTTGTTATGACAGCTTGACGTTAATCAAGCCAACATAACCTGACAGTGTTTTTGTCATGACAGTAAAGAAGCTGTGTAGCTTTATGTTTTAACATTACAACAATATTCGTTAGTTGGACGAACTTTAACATTAAACTGTCAGTGTGGTTGGTTATGGCACTGACTGTCATGAGACCATTATAAGTGTGTCATGAATATTTTCCTTGACCTCAAGTAAAGTGGTACATTTTGGACCTGTCGTAAAGATGCCATTAAGTTTTATTACGCTGTCAAATGCTTTTGTAAAAGTGTCATGAATAATTCCCTTGACCTCAAGTAAAGTGGTAGCATTTGGACTTGTCATGAGCACGTCATTAAATGTTATGTTATAAAGCCGGTTTGACGACAGAGTGCAGCACCAAGATGATTTAGCTTACAGTTACCTGAAGGACAGAGAATGGTTAGCTAGTTTAGTTGTTGCTAAAGTAGGCTAACCACTGTCTGCTGTAAACTGTAGCTGGCATCAGCTAGTTAGCTCTGTTAGCTGTGGAGCTAGCTGCCTCATTAGCTAACTCAGCCCTGCCAAGAGTCGAACCAAGCAAGTAAACCACCTCAAGTTGTACTAACAAGGACATCTCAAACATTGTCAGCTTTCATTAAAAATTACATCTTTGACACAATGACACTTGATGAGACAGTCAGAAAGATTCATGAAGACTCCTTCATATGTCATAACCATGTCATGACAGTGTAATGACAGTCTTATGCATACCCCTTTAAATTAAGCGTTACTGTACATTCTGTAGATGCATTTAACATGTGCAGTGTATTTCACAGTGAGGCACATGTCGTGCTTTCATAATCATTTTTTGTCATTAAGATTTGCGCACATGTATGAGACAGATTACTACACATTGTTCATCCAGGAGATTGTGTCACATCCTCATTCTGTATTTTCTCCAATTTCTCTGAATGTATGGAGAAGCCACTGACCTACATACTGTATGACTTCCTTATCTTTGTCTCTCAGCTGAAAGAAAAGGGCCACGTGGTGCTTGAGTGACGTTTAGCACCTTTCAAAGTGCTATATGAGAAACTGTTTCACAATGATAAAAAAAAAAGTTAAAGTGAATAAAACACAGACAATGAGCGCCATGTGGCTCATCACCATCAGAGTGATATTATACCTAAATTTATGGTCACATTATCTTCAATCCTTCTAATATGAGCTCCATCTCCTGTTCATTTCAGCTGATGCCCGTCGGAAGTGTAAGAAGTATTCAAATCATTTACTTAAGTAAAAATAGCAATACCACAGTGTAAATACCTCAAGTCCTGCATTCAAAATTTTCAGATGTATCACCAACAAAACATACGGAAGGTATAAAAAGCAAAACTGTTCATAATGTACAGTGGTTAATCTGTGCTATTATATTATTAGGTCATTATTATTGGTGTACTATGAAAGCAGAGAATAGCAATGTTTGCCATTATTTTTTAACGCTCTTATCTAAATATTATCAGTTTAGTATTTCATTATCTCAAGGTAACAAGCATTATTATCTCAAGATAATGAGATAATCAACCCATTATCATGAAAAAACAAAACAAAAGGTCACTTCCTCTTAATGTCTGGCAGACATCAGGGGCGACATGCCAGCATGTATAGATGGTGTCTTGAAAACTGTAACAACTGATTTAAGCTGAACAGAGTGCCCATTATTGATCAACACATCAGACTGTACTTCAGTCAAGGTCTAACATGGACAGATATTGCTGTTGTCAGAGATAACATTCAGATCGGTCCTTGTCATTGAAGGAGAAGAGCAGCCCGGCTGCAGCTTCACATCCGAGTTCTCCATGATTATAAAGTTCTGTAAACACGACCTAAATGATGCCATTGGTCATGGTGGAGCTAATTTTAACTACATGGCTGTTAAATCTTCAGAATGGATCAAAATCATAATTTAAAAAGTAACTCCAACTCTTCATAGCATAACTCTCAAATAAATGCAGTGAAAAGTACAATAGAAGTATAAGTATAAAGTCGCATAAAAGCAATCCTAAATAATAAAGTACAAGCGCCCCCCAAAAATTATAGTACTTGAGTAAAAGCACTTACCACTAAAGGCCATCCAACTGACAAATCCAACCATGCATTTCCTGTTTCGGGGCAGGTTGAAATTCAATAAATAAGAAACAGTGATGCACTGCGCTTAGAAATGATGAAGTATGGCAGTATGCCATCAGCTTATTTTGTACATCATTACACTACCAGACAAGAGACTGCAGCAGTATTTTCATACATTTCTATACACTTTGTGATCGTGTGTTTAATATTTATCAAAGCAGCTGCAAGGAACTTTCATATTATGTTTGGAGGCTGCTGTGGATAAATGAGGTAGTTTTTTCCACCACCTTAACCACAAAATATAAAGTAAAAAATGAAATGATTTAAAGACAAATCTCCTCCTACTTCTTTTTAACTGGTTAGCATATGACTCATGTAAAAATGCCTGGGAAAATGTAAATTGTAATTAATTGTTTCATCTGATTGCCTGCGTTCAACATTTCTTTAAAAGTAAATGCGCAAGTATCTCTAAGAAGATCAACAAAATGTGCTTAAGCATCAAAAGTAAAAGTACTCATAATGGAGAGTGGCTGCTGTCAGTGTCATGCTATTATATTATTGGATTATTGATACAAGTGGTTCTTTAATGTTGTCTTTGGTCAAGGTCGAGTTCATTTCACTACCACCTACTTTTGGCTGTTTAATCTGTAAAAATGTTTCATGTTTTATAAACTGATCTAATTTTTTTATACTCTTGATTTGAAAGGAACCATTGAATTGTAGCTATGAAATAAATGTAGTAAAGTCAAAAGTACAATATTTTTCTCTGAAATGTAGAGAAGTCAAAGTATAAAGTAGCATAAAATTCAGTCACTTTCCACCACTAAAGCCCATCAACTGACAAATTCAATAATGTATTTCCTGCTTCTGTGCAAATTAAACAAACCACAAATTTGTTCGGAAATTATGAAGTAACAGCTTTTTGTACATTCTTGCAACTACTAGACGACAAACTGCAGTATTACTTTTAAACACTGTTTGCGTTTTGCTCTGCTCAGTGTTCATTAATTGCCACATACAAAATTGCATCATGTCCTTTTTCCAATTTCGACGGGCCATGAACTCGCACCAAAACAAAACAAAAAGCATGCTTCAATTCATCAGTTGGATGTATTTCAGTTGACAGGAGCTGCAGTGAATATTAACAGGATGGAAGATTGATGTGACCATACCTTTAGATGTAACATCACTCAATTATTGCATGGTTCTGTCATTTCCTAAACATTGTTTTCTTTTTAACCAAAATCAGGACCGGTGTCCCTGTTAGACAGTGCTGCACGTCTCTGATGCCATGAATTATTCTGAAGTGACAAAAAATAAAAATAAAATAAAAAATCCTAATTGTAAAATATAACACAGATTCACTGTAACAAGTGGTCATTAAGTAGTCTGCACAATTTTGTGCTTCGGGCAAATGAAGTTCACAATGAAATGATGCAATAAAGAGTAACAATGTTTTCATTATCAGTAACTGCTGATTTCTAATCTTCTGTATGAAGGTACTGTGATTTCCTGCAAATAGTTTCCACACAAGAGTGCCTAATTAGTAATCAGTACAAGTGCTCAGTGCTGATAAAATACAAAACGATGATCTGCAGAATACCTTTCATTCTCTCTGCTTTTTTTTTCTCTCTGGCTGAAGCTGGGGCTTTCAACAAAGTGCTGCTATTTAAATCAATACATCCCTCATTACAGAATGATGAATATTTCATCACCAAGACTATTACTTCAAATGAATAATTTAACTGTGTTATATCAGTCAGGGTTGGGGGTTCAGTGGTACCCTGCTCCCTCAGCTTTTAAACCCAACCACTCATTATGAAGCTCTTTAAAACACTGAGCAACCCCACCAAAAAGGTCCAGGATTAGGTTCAGAGATTGTTCTCTCTGAAAATGCCAGGGTCGCAGTTCAAACCACTGACAGCAAAGGTATCCTCAGCTCCAATTAGCCATGATATATACATTTTATTGAGAGCATTTTTCTTTATTATAATGAGCTCCATGAATGGGTGATTCCCACATGGATATATGGCTTTTGTGCTCATTATAAATACCAAAGCCCCCTCATGACCCAAAACAGTAATGCGTCAGACTTCAAAGGAGTGAAAGGAGTAAACGTGGATGGCACTGCGCCCATTTCTGTGCAGTCTAGGCTTTTCTTTTTTTTTTCAACTTGAATATTTGTTGTTCATTTACTCGTTGTTTTAGACACAAATAACATTTTGTATGAAAAATAATAAAATGTTCTGTTTTTGACATCCTGCTGCTACAGATTAATGGAACACGCAGTTATTCTATAATAATTCACATTATTCTGGGAATTATTCACCTTAGAATTTAAAGTGTCCAATAAAAATGTTACATTCTGAGAATTAATTTGACATATCAAGAATAAAGCAGGACTTTAAGTTTTAGTGCCAGGCATAAGAAAATATTTTTTAAAATTATTATTCAACTTTATTCTCTACAGTTAGAATTTATCCTGGAAATGCAAAATAAAAAAACAAAAAAAAACAAAAGTAGTTCTCTAAATTTACCCCCTTATTCTTGGCCCTACTCCTCTGTAGAAATTAGATGCCATGTCAATTTAAATGAAAATTATTAGTTTTACTGGTTTTACCGTAGATAACAAATAAGACAGTGTTACGTAAATATTATTTTATATACAACTACAATATACTATATATGTTAGTGCTGCAGAATTCTGTAAGCGAGAGCGGGGGTTTACCAACATTAAACATGTTGTGTATGTCGTTTAAACCTAATCGAACCTTGAACCACAGCTGCAGCAGATCAGAAAACAGTCATGTTAAAAATATTGTAGACATTGAGACATGTCAATAAAGGCACCATATCAAACAAAATGTGCATATTGGTTGATTTTTGAAAGCAATAACAGCCTAATTTGTAATTTAGTTTGGAAAAACTTGATGGTCACTGCTGTTCTACAGTATGAAAGCTGAGAACAGTCGTGCTTCCAAACATTTTATATCAAATCACTAGTTAAGTATTTCATTATCTTGAGACAATCAACTATTAACACAAGAAATCTAAAGGTTGTTGCCAGCATTCATGCCAGATGGCGTCTTGAAATCTGTAGCAACTGATTTAAGCTGAAAAAGTCAGATCAAGTCGTTCACATTATCGATCATCAAAGCATCAGGACTTGCAAAAAGACAGGGTTTCTCCAGCAAAGTTGTTAGGCAAGATGGCAAGTATCTTTGAACTGGGGCTGGCGACCAAATATCTTTTTTGATGAGGGCCTGATGTGGGCCAGCGACAGACTGACAGCACATTAAGCTGTGGTCCGTTCCTGTGATCATGAAATCATGTGATTCAGAAAAGCCAGAACACAGATTTCAAAGGGCCATGTTAAGAGCTGACAGTAGATTTACTATGTAATTTGTTGTTATACAGTAAATAAATAATTTATTCAACAGTTTTTAAAAGAATAAAATAGTTTTACAAAGAATCAAACAGGGTTTTTAAAAAAAACTGACATTTTTTTCCAAAATAAGGGTCTCATTGGGGACACTGGAAGGGGAGGGACCTCACCTTTTTCTTTTAGTGCATTTATGTTTTAACCAACAGATGTTGCTGGTGAGCTTTTCCAATCATTATATCTGCATTTCCAACTGAGCCACCCCACTGTAAGTGTTGTCTAAAAGACATCTTAAAAATACATCCCCAGAATATAAAATACTTCACCCAATACTTAGTCACAGCGGGGGGTCAGTTCACGCCCGGTCGCCTTTTTAATCTCCTCAGCAGGTATGGGTTTGATCCATTTTTATTTAAGAACACATGACTGCTTGGTAAATTAGCTATGCCATAAATCTGTTGATAAAAGTCAGGGCTCGCAGTCAGCAGATGTCTGAAGGCTGTGTGAGGATGGTGTGGGAGTCACCATGTGCAGTGGGACAGGCTCGCAAGTCTCACGGCAAACTGGATGGCCTGAATGTCTCTGCCTCTGGTGCTGTAATAGGCTTTTATTTGAGCTTCTTGACAAAGAATTAATTATGTCATGATCTTGAGATAACAAGATTAAAAAAAACATATTGTAAGCACGTCTGTTCTCATCTTCTGTACTGTACGAATAACGTAGTGCAACTTATTAACGGCATGATACTCATGTTTTACTGATGAATTTATGTGGCAGGTGATGCAGCCCAACAACTTGCCCAGCATCACAGACAAAATGCTCCCAAAAGTTTTACTGGCCGTCTCTTCTTTCCCTTCTCCACCCTCTCTCAATTTTGAGCTCAAACAGTCACTACAGTGTCAGCTTGTGTGCTGTAGAACCGCTTTGTGATGAAATGAAGGTTTAGAGCAGTGAATTTAAATAGAAGATTTAAAATAAAAATCTGTGGGTAATCGCTTAAGCCCTGAGATATAATATCAGTGTGGTACCGATGGAGCAAATTCTGGTATCCTAAACATGGTGTGAGCATGGTAATACTACAAAAAGGATATCTTTATTATCAGTGACATCAAATTCACTATCATACATTAAATATCGAGTGAGTAGATTTTAACCTTCGGGATTTCCACAGGGGAAAGGGATGAATCCACTTCCCCCCCTCTGAACTTCATCAAAATGGAGATAAGAGTTCTTTCAAGTGCTGAGCTGTGCTGGGTATTAAGTAACACAAGGTCAAATTCAGTGTTCATGTAAGATTATGGAAATGTCAGTCTTTTCCCTTCCTCTCAACTCAGTAGTTAAGAACACTGACACTGAGAGCACAGTGGTTAAGTATGTCATACACAGATAGATGTGTTGATTGTATGAGAAGCACCTATTTCAGTCACATGCCTGCTCATTTGTAGTCTTCCACTGAGACAGGTTATAATTTCTGTGTAATTACTTCCATTAGCATGAATTGCTCTTCTGAAGCTTGAGTATGTAATGACATATTGTGAATGCAGATAGTGGAGCATGGGCATCACAAGCTCTGCAATCTTCTCCTTCAAACGGCTGCACTGCCTCTCTGCAAATAAGGCATTTATCGAGTTAATTTGTCAGTATCGTGGGACAAAAATCGAATATATCTGCAGATGTAACTTAATCCTTTTGGGCAAAACGTAGACTGAGGTGGATAAAATAACTGGCACTTCTGCAAGCATTAAAAGATGCAAGATGTTGGTCCTTCACTGGCATTTAATTTTTGTCCAGTGTGTGAATGTTGTTGAAGTTACTCCTAAGGTTGATCCTTTTTTTTTGCCCTTGAACCATTATTTTCCCAAGAAGAATTAAAACTTATAAGACCTTCATGTAAGAATTGGCCACCTGTTGAATTCATTCTCCAAACAAATATAAAAATTACTAGAGAGTTGCCAACTTTTATAACTTAACAGCCAGAGTTAGCATTAACAACTCTTTACTTACCAGCTGATTGACGATATATTTCAATATATCCCGTCAGGGTGGGACAGGTGTGTGTGAGGAGAGTTCAATTAAATACGCTATTTACAGTTGCTACATCCAATAAATAAATAAACTCACAAAGTCAAGAAATGATATTTTCTTACACTGTTTTTCCTAATAAAACAGAAAAACACAACTGTACACCTTCTCTCTTTTACTGCACTAAGACCAGCTTGCTGTACTCATTTCAAAACAATTTAAACTCGACAGAAAAACAAAACTCACCAAAGCTCTCATAGTTAGTATTTCCACTGGTCCAACCATCAGCAACCCTGGTTTGATTGAAATAAATCCTTAATTTACTGCAGTGTGAAAATATTCAGGCTCCACAGGCTGCTCTTTTCTGTGCCACTGAATGAGTCTGTTGATGAGTGGTAGCTTTCAGTCAGCAGACCATTACATGAGCAAAATAAAAAGTGCCAGCCAATAGCTGATGTATTCGTCCAATCACCAAACCCTGACATTACATAGCCTCTTGAGGTACAACTTGGTCTTACAAGACTGGACAGGTGGAGGTTAGCTCGTGAGCATGCTAACTTAAATACGTAAATATCTCTGTAACACAATACATACAAAAGACTTCTTTGACATAATGTAAAAACTGTTAGTTAGTGCTTTACATTCTGTTAAAAATGATAGTTTTTAGACTTTTTAAAAATGTTTTAAACTATAAATTCTTACATACAGCTTCTTTAAGGTACCTTGATGTTTTCTTATTTCTGAGTGATTTACATTAAACTAAAAGTAAACCAGAAGTTTAACTATAACAGGATGGTGACGATTCTGTTTTTTAATAACCAGTGTGTAGGATTTAGCTGCATCTGGCGGCTTGCAGATTGAAAAACACCTGGTGTCATTCTACACTTCATGAAGGAGAAACTACGGTAGCTGTGTAACGCGTTCAAAATGTGAAAAGCTGTATCTAGAGCTAGCGTTTGATTTGTCTGTTCTGGACTGTAGAAACTGATCATTCTAAGGTTATGAAAGCATAACATGATCTATTTTCAGGTAATTGCACTGATGAAATGATAGTTATACTCTATTTCAGCCATATTTCACGAATAAATCCCTGTAAATCTTGCACACTGGACCTTTAAGGTGAAACACATTTTGACTTGAAGTTTTTAGTATCAAATATTGATTTTAAGGCTCAAAAGGCAGCTGTAAGAAGTCAGCTGTTACCACTTTTCTAAAGATCAGCAACTGTGGTGAACAATTTCTAAGTTTTCACAGTGGACAAAAAAGTATCAAAAGGTCATAGAAACTTCTCAAGCCTCCCCTGCAGCAGTGAATACTTCTGCACTGTCCATCTGTAAGCTCAGTACGTTCCAAACAGTCAGGATTTCATCAAAATATGCTCTTTTTGGCTGATATACTGCAAACCCAAATGTTTCACATTGATCGTAATACTATTTAATAAAGTCGTTGTAATAACAACTTTTTAATATTTATGGATAAATAATCATTAGTTCAGCAAGTGTGCAGGGAAGACTTTCAAATGGCTTCATCTACATAACTAGTGAGTTTCAAAAGCTTTTCATTAAATTTACATTAGGAACATTTTCTTTGTGCAAAAGGGCTTCATAACTTCTGATTCTGGACTACAAGTCATGCACGTGAAAAATAAAATCAACCCAGTTTTTCAATGTCCTAAATGGAGACGAATACAAATGGTGACGATTTGTAAAAAAAAGCCACGTCACACCCTGACCTCTGAGCATCTAAACCAATTTATTTAGCATGGCTGGTAAATCTTTTTAGCAGAGCGCCATTCATATCCTCTCTAACAGTATCTCCTCATAGACTACCCTGATAGCGATGGCGGAAGTAACTTATCTGGATGTATCTCTCCCTGGACTCTCCCCTATCTCTCCATCCTCTGTCCAAGAGACCCTCTGAATGACAAACTGTACTGTTCTCTGTGGATCAATGGCTCATAAGTATAAACCAATTTCCTTTCCAAACTGCACTCTGGGAAATAAACAGACACGCTGCCTGAGGAGCCTGACACTGTGTGAGCCCCAACTGCCGATTATTCATTTTAATGTTGCAGAACTTTGGCATATGCACCAAACTTCGGAGATTAGGTTAAACAGCAAATCTTGCAAAAGTAAATCTCAAGTCAACATAATGTTTTGTATAAGAGGCATAACGGGAAATAACTATTGCACATCATCTTTTACCGACTGCTTTTTGTAGATTATCTCCCAAACAACAGGCGTAGTTTTACAGGTTCACAATTGCTGCTGGTGTTTGACACTAGTTTTCGTAGCGTGTGCCTGATTTATCTCCATCTCCTTCCTCTTCTAATTTCGTCTGCTGTCAGTAGTTGTTGTGTCCTCGTCCACAGATCGTTATTGCTGATCTTGTCTGGCCATTGGGTATTAAGCATTCCTCTTAGGCAGCTTGTTGATAAAGGTTCTCACTTAATTATTAATTGTGGTCTCTGTCACTCTCGGTGCTATAAAACAACACTGGACACACACAACTTACTTTGGAGTTGAAGAATCAAATTTTTCTCTGTTGTTCTATTCCTCCAGAGTGCCAGATGTTCTTGAGCTGTAAAAAGGCCATCCTTACTTTGGCTGTTGTGCTTTTGAATCAGCATCCGCACATCCCCGAGCCTGTTCACACCTGATATTAACATGCACGCAAGTATACAAGTATGCAAGTTAACACCTGGCATTGAAATGAATCTCAATGACCACTTGTGATTGGATCTCACTTCCCCGCTCGACATGCAAATAAGTTCTCTGACTGTTTTGTCAGTTGAATGTTCAGCAGCATTTCACTGTTCAAGGATCAAGGATTAGAATATTTGTTCCTTTTTTTTTTTTGTCAGCATCACACTTAACTCTTATTAGCAAACAATGAGCTTCATATTTTACCTGTTCTGTCAGCAGCCTGGCAGGTGAGCTCCGTGTTGCGCTGCGATTTTATGACTGAACTCCGAGCAGAACGATGCGCTTCTTTACTCTCTGTGTGGAAATCTGATGTTTTCACAACACAGATGATAAAGAAAGGAATAGATGGTAGTCAGGGAAGGTAAAAGTGTCCCAGTGCACCACTGAGCCTCTCTCTTGTCTACTCTAAACAGCAACAGTGTTTTTGTTTTACAAGGAAATAAACATGTTAATGTATTGCATTAATGATTGATTGTATTAAACGATTAAGAATTCATCATAGCCATTTCACTGCCCCACTCTGTGTTTTTTTTTTAACTTGTGGCTCAACAGCAATGCCCATTAACATACTGGGACAAGCAGACACCAGAAAGAAATAACTATATTAAAGAAACTATAATAAAGAAGGCCCACATAATTAAGAATTTGTCATAAACAGCATTTCACTAAGTTAATGAAGAACAACTTGCAGAATAAAGCACTTTTTGAGGGAATCTTGATGTTGCGCTTACTAGTCTGGTTACAAACACACTGAAGGGAGGTAAAAGAATCCAGGCATGTAACTTGTATTATAATTAGGGATGCACCATTAATACTTACATTTGTTTACTTGCCGAAACTGAGTATCGATATGAGTACTTAATAATGCCATTAAAGTTCTTACAGTAACTTTAAAAACATGTTTTATTTTCATTAGATGGTCACTTTCTAACGAAGAAGAAAAGAGGTTACGGCCTGGTGGCAGCTGTGTTGTTTCTTTGTCTTCGCATTAATTACTCATGGCATTTAACTAGTTTACGCCGGCCAGGACTTACTGGACAGCAGCTGGCTGCGGTCTACAGCTGCACTCTATGCATTTATTACAGTGTTACATGGACTTACATGGAATTTTATGGACAGTTTCCAAAGTCACTGTGGTCATTTGTGGATGATGTTGAACACAACAAGTACAAGTACTACTTTCCGTGACATGGTATCGGGCGTGGGGTATCGGAGTAGTTTTATGACTGCAAGTATGTGAGGACAGTATCTGACCGATACCCGATGCTGGTATCGGTATGGATGCATTCTTAATTATAATGAACCAAATGATGCCTTTACAGGTCCTCAGTTGAGTAGGCCCTTCATCAGTGTGGCCCAGGACACATTGTGTACACACTGCTAAAAGATTGTGGTCACATGTGTCCCAGACCGCCTCCAAATGTTTACACCTGCACTTAGAGCTGTCCACTTGTGACTGGATCACTTGGGACACATGGAAATACCAGGTCAGAGCCCCTGTTTATCACTGTTACTCTCCAAGTAGGTAAAGTACTGTAAATCGCGTTTGCTGGCTTCAAGTGTGATTGGGTCGACACATTTCATTTTAACATGAAAATTAAGTTTCAGAACGTTTAGGCTTTAGATGGGTGCAAAGTTTTCTTCAAAAGGGAGCAGAAAACTTCTCAAAATAAAACTTTACTTGTTGATGTTTTCAAAAATGCTCTGACAGTTGAGTTGCTAGTCAGCCGCTGAATATAAATATTTTAAGCAAAAAATAAACAAAAAACCAATGAAATTCATGTAATCCTTTACACAACAGTTTGCTTGGTTATTGGAAATATCAGTGCAGTGTTCTCTTGTTGTCAGTAACCTGTTCCTGGAGTACTGAAGAGTCCTTGAATGCAGTACCAAAGAGAGTTTTGAAAAAATTAAAAGGCTGGTCTGCTTTGCTTGTTTTTTTGCCGCATGGCTGAAATGAGACTGGAACACAAATTGTCAAAATATTGCTCGTATAGATGCTTTTCAACTTTTTCCCCCTGACGTGAGAACTTTTCAAATTGATTGCAACCCAATAACAAACAGCCACTGATCAGTTGTCACAGTACCTGCCATGTCCTGTATTTGACAATGGGATGTATTTATAAGTAATTTCCTGTCAGTTCTTGTGCAAATCGTTGGATAGAGTTCGTGAAGAAAATGTGAAACATGGTGCTGACAAAGACAAAATACATATAGATAAGCTGTACGGAATGAAAATATGTTAAATGTCGGTGATATCATGAATGCGAGGGAGGAAAAGTGTCAAACAGTATTTTTCTAGAAGAAAACCTTTTGTGCTCTCCATTTAGAAAGTATAAATGGTAAATACTTTAAATGCTGGCTGGTATAAAGAAACCATTCAACACCTTTTGTTGGCTATGGCATTGTTCTTTTTCTTAAATTGCCTCCACACTAATTAACAGGAGCTCTGTGGTCCACCTACACTCATCAATTCTTCCCTTGAAGTTTCAGTGTTTCTTTCCTTTTCGGTGTGTTTTACAACTACTCAAACTTAATACTCATTTCTTCTTTTGCTGATAGTCAGTGCTGCAGCTGCTAGTGCCAACATCTGCATCAAATAAATCTCTGATCTTTTGCACTATGGATTTCTGATAATTGAATTGTGGCTGAGTGACGGAGGATTTACTCGATCGATTGGAGGTACTGATGGAGTTGCAGTTATACAACAGATTGATTTCAAACGGTATCCCTTCATCTTGCTCATCTTAAACTGCTCATTTGAGTAATTGGGCTTATTGATTAATGTTGAAAGGTTCTGTTTTGTGTCCTGGAACCTGAAAACTAAGAGTCAGAGCATTCTTGATCAAGTCTTGTATTTGTAATTATTGATCTTTCCAGTGATTTTGTGCTGGACTTTAAGAATCTCACTGCCTTTTTCTTTTTCTCATAGCTGTATTAGAGACCATCAGGTAAAGATCTTTGAGAAAAATGTCATTTGGACTCTCCTAAGTTAATGTTGAGCTCAAAGAAATATGAGTATCAGACCATATGGTTATTGGCCACTCTCCCAGCTTTTGTGCACCTGTCTGCTCCTACAGTGTAGTTTTAACTCTGCCAGCATATTTAAAGGCGCTTTTTCAGCCTTCTTTTCTTTTTCAACACTACTTCAGTGATTCCACTCAGTTCTCAAGAGTTCGTTGATTGCTTTAACGGCACTTATTTGAGTTCTCTTGATGCTGTTGCTCCTTCTTAAAAACAAAATTATCAACAAAAATCCTTGCCTTGACTAAATGAAACCACTTCATCTGTGTAGAGAGGATGGCTTAATTTTATATCATGAATTGACATAATGTTGTCAATTACTGGTGACTGCTCATCTGCAACAGACATTATTTTTTTAGGTCCCTTGGGTTCAGGATACTTTTGTGTTTTTGAAATCAAAGAGTACAAATATTTTCATTGTTGTGCACAATTACATGTGTGCCCTTAACATAAATAAGGAAAACATGTCTTCTTTTTTACTCCTCTAGAAGAGTGCATCTGTAGATTGCAGATCTCTGCCAACATATGGTGAAGCACCTACTGCAATGCCACCAAGGCTGCCAACCAGCAAAGGTCTGCAATCATTAAGATGACCTCAATATACTTTGTTCCTAGCTGAAACAAGATTTCATAGTGAAGTAGATTTTATGGTACTAGTAGTGGCCGGTAAAGAGAAGTGAGAACTGTTTGCCTCCACCAGCCTGTCAAGTTGCAATTTACAGCCATGTCTGTCCAGACTCATAGAATGTATGTAGTGAAATTTAATATGGAACTTACCTCTATAGGCCTGTAACTTTGAACAAATTTTATAAAAGGTATTACGTCTATTTTCTGGCAAAATTGGTAGGATTTTATCGATACCAGTATTGATACTAATACTGAAAAAATAAAGACATGAAATCCAAATATGTGAAAAAAGTCCTTTAGCTGGTGTAAACGCTAACTGTGTTTGAGGATTCTGGTCATCTCTTGAGCAAAGGAATAGTAGCTTGTCACTGAAATGAGAATAGCTGGTCTGGTCCACTTTAAATGTTGGCCCACCTTAAGTTAGCCTGTGTCGAAACTGTTGCTACTTCAACGCTAACAGCTAACCCCTTCCAGCTGCATTCCAGACAGGGGAACTTGGCTCGAATTTTTCGGAGCTGTAGCGAGTGTTGTCAGTCTAAACTGTACAGACACATCATTGCTATGTTCCCTCTGACTCTCTCTGTGTAGCTCTGTCAGCAGGAGGGGATGCTGAAAATCGGCAGCACCGTGGGGAGGAAAGTCAACTTTTGAAGAACCCAGTCCCAGCTGTGTCCTTGCTTGGTTTATTTTGTGTGCGCAGCTTTGACGTCTGCATCTGGTTGCAGTTTATGCTGCAAAGTAGTGACGCAAGAAGCTTTGTTTTGTTTGTGTTGATGTGCTTGAGAGGGAGACAGAGGGGCAGAGATAGTGTGCAGGGTACATACTGAATGGGGAGAAAGACTGCTGAATCAGAGAAATAGTTATTTTCTGATTGTTTCACAGTGGTTATATTCTAAGCACAAATAAACACCTCCCACACCCCCGGACAACCCTGTGGCTGATCGCTGCAACCCCTGATTCTGTCTGAATGTGACCTATAGAGAGAATTAACATTACATAAATACAGAGAGCAGCACCGTTGGTGCAGGAGCTTATCAATATTTGAGTACTGATCGATCAGGAACCAGTACCAGTGTAGTACTGGTCCACGATACCCATCCCTATGACCTTGTAGATATGTGTGTGAATTTTTGTCATAATTAGCACATGAGATGAATTCTTCAGATATCGCGTTAACAAAAATAGGATGAGATGAAAACATAATGCCTGTGGCCACGACTGTCACGGTCATGGAGGCATAAAAAAAAATGTTTTTCAAAGCTTTTCAAGAATTGTGAATCACAGAGATCCTTCATCTTACCGTCGTGAATGAGCACCAAAAGAATCAGGCTGAACAATCCAATGGTATTTGAGATTAGCTGCAGACAAGCTTCAGGGCCCTTGATCACTCACGCACACACACATGCAAGCGATCACACGATCCCAAAATATAAGTGTCTTTCTAACAATGTAAACCCGGCAGCAAAAACGTCCACATTAGCCGTTTTATACTTCTTACCTGCTTCAGAATTGTTTTTTTACCGATTCACAGCTTTGTATCATAACTCTATGATCGCAAGTCGAGCCCTTTGTTGGAAATCTCCTCCTGAGCCCAGAAAAGTAAAAAGGACTGAAATGACTCTCAGAACTTTAGGTGCTCATCCCTGCATCTCTGCACACAGCAAGATGGCAGTCAGTGAAGATTCTCCGTCTTACTGATCACAGAGGATTCAAAAGATCAAAAAGTCTGGACAGTCAGTTCACTGCTCATCAAAAAGGTTTCTGTAGTTCTACACAGCTGATCTGTAATTTGATCAGACTGACCATCCACATTTGGATGGCATGGGGGGACGGACTGTCATCTGTCACAAGGACATGACATGAAACATAAGAAACAATGTTGATGTCCTCATTACTGTATGCAAAATAGGTTTCTCCGTGAGCTAATCCTTTACCGTCAAATGGAACATAATATTTAAAAGGAGATGACATAATACGTTGCAGTCAACAGTTTAAATTAAGTTGAAAATAAATTGTGACTTTGAGAATTATCGGAATTATCACCTGACTTCAACTTTTAATAGCATCTTTCAGCTCATTGTTGTGGATTTTTGGGCTGCAACTCGAGCGATCCAGATAATTTTGGCAGGAATTAGTTGAGACCAAAAACACAGCAAAACAGAGATTGAATGTTGGACTTTGACTGCAAATTAACAATAACAATAATAACTTTGCAATAATCAACGTGAAAGGTAGGAACATGACTAAGACATCATCTGGCTTGAGTGTGAGAGACTGTGAGGGGCGGAAATGGTATAATAGGAATGGGACAACACTTACGCCACATAGCATGTTACCTTGACAACATGTTATGTACGATTGCGAGTTTTTGATTTACCTCGTTACTTTTTTCATGGCCAAGGCACTTAAGAGATTGACTACCTGATTTGAATGTCTTCCAGGCTGCTGTCTTACAGAGGGGACTACAAGCAATTAAATGTGTAAACTTGCTTGCTCTTTCAATGTTTATTTACCCTTTTTCTTAAAAAAAAAAAAAAAAAGCTTCCTGGCTTCCCCTGGTAACTTAATGTTTAATGTCAAAATGCTATGAACTATGGGTAATACCTTCAGGCAAAGTTTGAGGGCTCAAAATGTCTGTGATGGAGCCCTCATGGACTTGCCGCTTTGACAGTGGCACAGCCCTAAGCCCTCGCAGATTTAGCGAGAATGCACCTCAAAGTCCGTGTCCGAGTCTGGAAGTGTGGACACTGGGTTCAGGTCAGCTCGCTTCCACTGCCCTCAAGCGGCCAAAAAATTTGGGGTATTTCTTTTTCACTGTGCTACACATTTCCATTTTCAGCTTCATAAAGCTGCCATATGATGTTGTGGGTGTAGAAGCCTGTTAATAATGTCAACATACCAAACTATGTTATTTTTCATCACTCCTGAAGTGAAAGTGCTGCTTATCATCTTAATTGCTTGACGTTTGCTGTGAATGACTCATGCAAAGTCAGCGCATGCAGCAGGGAAAGAGGAAGAAAGTAAGATAAACTTGACATAAACAGTGAATTCTAGGTTACAAAATGCATTTCTAGACTGCGACAGAGACATGGGGGGAAACCAATTCGCACCGAACACTGAAAGGTTTTGATCTCCTGCAAGAGCCATTTTCTCTGAACCTCCTACTTAATGTTTTGACACTGTTATCCATGTAAATGCTCAGCGCAGTGCTTATGAATTCTGAGAGCTCTCTTTTGCACATGAATTGTCAGAGTGGTTGGAGATCATTTAATTCTTAGGAGATGGTGATTAACACATGCATTCATTTCAGGTTATGTGCCTCTTTGATGCCAGCGGAGAGAGAGAGAGACCAAAAGAGGAAGAGGGAAACATGGGAGTGGGAGAGAGATGAGGAGGAGGAGGAGAAGGAGAGGGAAAAGGGTGGGAAAGACGAAAGAAAGAAATACAAAGAGACAGACAGAGAGCCACGCGGCGATGGGAGAGGCAAATCCCTCATAACCATTTATTACTGATGTGTGGCAATGTGCAGGAAAGAGTCTTCATTAACACTGTTGATACTAAGCACAGCCTCATTCAGAAGCACAAAGAGCACTTTGCGCTGGCAGACATTATCAACATTGCTCTTAGCTCAACAAAGACTGGAATAAAAAGAGGCAACCATGTATTATACAATAAAAGAGGCCAGTAATCACTTTCCAATTTCCTCGTTAACAACATTGTCCGTCATTGACATCGTGTTCAATTAAAAGCAGAAATTCTGCACAATTCCGCATGCAGCAATTGTGGTCTTTGTGGTGGGTGTTTGTCTGAGTGGGGGAGGGGGGCGACTGAAAACTGAATAAACATGGATGAATAAATTATGTGCATATATATCTGAGAGTGAGGGTATATGGGCAGAAAGTTCTTGATTGTGTGGAGAAAGGATAAAAGGTAGGAAGATGAGATATTTGATGGTGGCTTTGCATTATAATTACAAGATTTAACCATTTAGAGAGTCATTATCCTCCTCATAAATGCTTTCAGCCAGTCTCGTACTGTACGGAGATATTTTCATCGCCTCACCACTCACAATATGCCAACACCTTCCTTTGGGTAAATATCTCATTGTTTTTAAAGGTCATGTCCCAAATACTGATTCATAGCTCATGCAAAAGGGCAGATGTTCTTGAATGAAACCACAGCTAAGGTCATTTGCACAGAGTAATATCCATCCGTACTCTGTATTTGTTGTCTGTAATCGTCTTACCATCCATGCATCTTATCTGTTATCCGTCCACACGTCACCTCTATGGATCAGCGACTAGCAGCAGGTCATGGTCTGATTGCTGTGAAACCCTTGAGTTATGTTTTTAACTGCAAAAGACAAAATACTTTATTCAGTCCTTAGTTTTTTCCTCTATTTATCTGCTGGTTGAATCATATTTATGAGGGATGCACCTGCATACAAATTATTATTATTCAGGAAAGCACAAGTAATAGATATTTCCTCTATCCAAAAATATATTATGATATTATTGTATTGTATATTATTGTTATTGTTATGCAGCATCATTGCAATTTGAGATTATTCCCTTCAACAGAGATATTTTTTCATATCATTACTGTAAAGAGCTCCTGTTTCCTATTTAATTTTTGGATTTATAAAATATTTGTTACAGTTTCTTTTTGTTCGTTGCCTCCCAGTTAAAGTAAAGTAGTGCTGATGGGGATCAGTTCATTAAACTTAGTATATAGTTAAAATAAAAGAAGAGTAAGGGTAAGGAAATACATTTCATAAATAATGATATGCTACTATTAAATCATTTTGATGCTTTGAAGGCACAGTTGCAGTGCAAATCAATATTAGGATAGAAAATAAAATAGTTGCCCAATTTAACGTGTCTTCTGGTATAAACCATGCCCACTTTTGGTCTTCTGTCCGAATACATAGTTTTGTTGGTTGAACAGATATGGATATAAATAAGAACAAATATAAATTCAGAGCTCAAAAGTCTGTTGTTTCATGGTCAGTCCACGCTCAAACCACCTGCAGCTCTGTCTGAAACCAGCACACACACACAGAGAGAGAGAGACAGTACAGACAGGAGTGACTGGGCTCCACTCAAACTGTCAAACTGCAACTTTTACTTTAAATAGTGCCATTACTTCAAGTAAGTCCCGTCTGTGACTTTGCTCTTGAAATGACACTTCAGGGGTGATTCATAGATTTCAATATTCAGCCCTCACAATTAGTCACTAGTTTATGGAAAAAGATTTGTGGGGGAGTTGTTTTCATGAATAATACACAGGAAAAAAAGAGCACTGCTATATAACAGGCCTACTCAATTACTTTTTTAGAAGGGTCGGATTTGAAAAGATTATAATTTCCTGCGTCTGACCTGTAAAGTCATGAATTTAAATGTGTAAAACAATGTACCTTTATGGAAAAGAAACATTATGTATAAAAGTACAGAAAAAAAGCAAAGCTCTTTTTGTAATTCTAGGTTAGAAGCAGCTTGTTGTTTTAATATATATAATGTTACATTTAACGTCCTTTTCCATTTAGTTTGAATCCCAATTTCTGTCTGCTTACACAGCCTGAGTTAAAACTTCCTGAGAAATAAACGTCTTTTTGCGCAACAATTGACAAAACCAGTGGATGCATTAATTAGTCTACTGATAAAATGATGATGTTCTAATAAACAATGTAAACACACACACACTTTGAGGTTGTTAAAGGGCCGGATTGAGTCTGCTGCATAATCTCAATGCAGTAGCTCTGGTGATCTAAAGCATTATAAACAATTCCAACCTACAGCCTGGTACAAAACGCATCAGTCTTAATAATTGATCAATAAAAACAATTGGATGTTCACTAAGCCCCATTCCCTTAGTTAGCGTTGCTACGCCTGTTGAATTATTTGAGCAGCTGATTTAAAGACCGTTGTTGGCAGGTTTTATTAGCTGTAGCTACCCTTTAGCTGACTCATTGGACTCTCTAAATGATGTCTCACAACAAATACACATGTGGTGGCTACATACTGTACATGCTGTAATGCTGTAATGCTTAAACCACATGTCCCAGGCAAAAAAAATCAGTTAAAAGAGTAGCATCTAGCGGTGAGGCTGTAGATACTGATACTGATACTGAATACTGCTCGCCCCGCCCTGCCCTTCCAAGTATGTGTGAAAAACTACGGTGACCGCAAGACCCATGACAAAAGGCCCCATATAGAGGCAGTGTTCGGTTTGTCCGCTCTGGGCTACTGTAGAAACATGGCAGCCTCCATGGAAGAGGCCCCACGGTCTCTGTAGATATAATTGGCTCATTCTAAGGGAATGAAAACACAATAATTTTTATTTTCAGGTGATTATATACCTAGGAAAACATACTTATGATTATTATCCTCATTTCTGCCATATACTGCCAATAGATTCCTGTAAATCTTACACACTGGACCTTTAGTTTTTCATGTGGAAATAAAGTAACAGCAGTGTTCTTGTATTGATGTGTAGAGTTCATTACTGTCGCTATTGTAAAGATGGTAAGTATTATAAGTATAGTATTATAAGTATAATATGCAGGCTGCTTAGTTTGGTGCTTGTTAGTATTTTCAACAATGTTTCCACTTTTAATCCTACAAGTGAAAAAGGTTTTAGGATGAGGACAAACGGGTGAGTCTGGCAAACACAACACTGTCTCGCTTAATAACGGCTGTGGAAGCTGGAGTGTAAAGTTTCCTAAATTTGATCAGGAGCTGCTAAAGTTGCCCTAACCTGTGAAAGCTTCCGGGAATCGCTGCTTACAAATTGGGCAAATATTACAGAGTGGATGTTTAAAAGTAACCTGTAACCCTGCAAACTAATGTAGTCAGTTAATGGTGTCCTCTGTGGGCTTGGAAGTAAGATAATCTTTTATTTGTTTATACCCCAGAGGGGAGATTTGTTGTAGCGGCACAAAGACAGTACAGAGTAAAGTACAGATAAAGAGAGAAACTTACAGAGTAAATAATTATAAGTAGAGCCTGTAAAATAAAAAATAAAATAAAAAACCTCAAACTTGCATCATATGCGATGGCGGCACGTACACATACAGTATCCAACTAATACTGCAGTATCCTCTCAATCAAAGTGACAAAGTGGTGAGATATTACAGCAAGTCAGTGGTAAACAACAAGACAACAAAGAGACTGAGCAGCTGATGAGGTCACTGAATGACGGTAAACTTTTTAACCCTTCATGCTACTGTTAGCCAGCAGCAAACTACTTTTCACAGACTGACAGTTAAAGTCTCATCTCCTGTTCTGGCTGAAGAATAAACAATCCGTACCGTACCCAGCCTCTCTTTGATTCTGTGTTTTTCCGCACTGCAAAGCTTTACTACAGCAAGCTGTTGCTCTGCGTCAGTCTCCGGTTTGTTTAAATCTGTTTCCATGAGATCACGTAAAATCCTTATGAGATCTCGTGAGATCCCTCTGGAACCTAATCTTAATTCTGTAATAACAATAAGGCCTGGCTGTAACCTGGAGCAATGCTGAAAACACAAAAATGTAAAAGTTCTTTCATGTTGAAGCATTTATCTAAGCCAAAGGGGTAAAATCACACTGGCTTTAGTATTAAAGTTCTTTTCAAAGTTTGAGCCTGAAAAAGTCTTTCACAAAGCATTAAACCAAGAATACAAAGCTGTAATGCTCATCATAAAAGTACAAACCGGGGTCACTCCATGAGAAGGTCTCTTGACAGTGAGAGAGACGCTGAGTTTACAGACAGCGCGGTAGAGCTGTATTCTGTGGGTATACATTTTCTGCTCCTCCTTCTTGTGGGTGTAAAGGCTCAGACTGCCAGTTCACAAAGTTGGCCTAACATGCCGTGAAATATTGTTTTATCGTAACTTCAAAAAAGTTGCCCCCTAGTCATGTTTGGATTTTAGCTCCTGCAGTGTGTCTTTCTGCCTCGAGTGGCTCACATAAAATAATTTACATTTATATATATTTTTGCTCCAAATATTTCTGTCACAGTTTGAGCTTGGACAGATGATACTGTGAGTATTATAATAACGCTTCAGTAGAGCCGCAGACAATTTTATGATAGATATCTTTGTAAATAAAAGATGGTATTTTACCTCGCAGTGAACATGTACTTCCACCCTTGTACATTTTGATCTGGATCAAGGGATGACATTAAAATATTTATAATGCTGATGAGACATTTTGGCTCTTGCCACATAAAGTTACCATTTTCTCTAATTTGTCACCTGCTCTGCTTTCAAAGGGATGCCCCAGAGCATTCAGAGCAGTGCATCTCTCTTCCACGGCTACATTTACAGAAAAAGAATTAATTTGTAGTGCACCTTTTTAGTGGGGGAACCTCTTTATATTTTACAAGAGCACTTTGACCAACAGCGTTCTTTATAAATCGAATTACTCAGTGTCCTCGAGTGTTGATGGTGGCTTTTATGGAGGGAGAAGAATGTAAAGTAAATGCAAAAACTGCCAGCGTGTGTTAGAGTGTAGCACTCATTTAAGTGTTTGTTTGCAAAAGAAATCCACACGGAATGTTTTTATTACTTTAGAAAAGAGAAAATACAATTTCCTTTCATCAGTTGCGCTCTGCTGGATCTGCATGTGGCGGTGTATGGAGGAAATAAGATAGCGATTGGGGATTTGGGGAGCAGGAGAGAGAGAGAGGTGACGGTGGTGTAGTATCATCATGAGTGGCCTGTCACTACGTGTGGACAAACTGTGTGGGGATGATGGGGGACAAAGGAGGCGATTAGTTGGACAGAGCACTCGTAATACACTCTCGGGGGACCAGTAAGTCAGGCAGCTCAATACTGCAGCCAGGTTCACTGAGCAATTAAGAGAGCCGGGAGAGTCAAAGTGGCTTAGCCTGACGCTCCGCAGCGCTGTGCCAGTGCTGAGAGCAGAGGGTCACTTTCAACCCCTATCAGTCCACCTGTGTGTCTTAATGCACCCATCCACACTGGCTAGACGAGCTGAGAACAGAGCCAACGGGACAAGCGGGGCCAGAGCAGTACATGGGAGGAATTATTCTCCCCTTTCCCCATAATTGTGTCTGACATATTCTTTGGCTTCTCTCCCAGATCACGAGCAATACATATATTTTTCTTTATACCCTTGTTATCCCGGGCTCCTTAATGAATTATTTATAGTGGGGAGAGTGAAAGGGGTGGAGAGCATTTCCCTCGGAGTAAACATACCAATAAAAAAAAGAGATGACTGCAATAAAATGATATGGTAGGCATCATTTGCCCTTTTTCCAAAATGGGTTTCAAAGTATTATGAGCTACACACCATTCTTGAACTGCAAAAGCAGTCAGTCTTTAGCAACATCATTCTCTGGAAACACATGAGGTCTGAGTGGAGTTGTGGAATTTAGTATTGCACGAGCCTTTGTTTTAAACTCTGTCATGATTAATTTGTGATGCACAAACAATTGATCTTAACCGTAATAATCCGGGCTGCTGTATAAATGGAATTGATCAAAGCCTCTTAAATATTTTCTAATGCAGTTTTATCTCCATGGTAGAGTACGTGCACACACACAGTAATCAACTTGCTGCTCCTGTTGCAGGTTTCTCCTAATTTTAGTGTGAGTGTCAAAAACATGGCCCGGGCAAAATTTTTTGTTTGGTTTGCCACAAAAGATGACAGCAGTGAAAACTTGTACCTTCAGTGACTGCAACAGAGGAAAGGCGATATTTGGAAATACTTCTGTCTTATTCTTCAGTTGATCGAGCAACTGCATAGATACAGAAATGCAAATATCTCATTGGCTGCTGCAGTATGTCTCTGCTATGCGCCTGCCTGTCCAACATTTTGGGGTCACAATCCGCTAATGAACAAATACAGAGAGATGCAGACTTCTGCAAAATCCACGGTAATTCGCTCAATTCTGAACCGATCTTCATGAACTTAATTTGTTATAAACCTGAGTAATCTAACATGTTAGAGGTTACTTGTTGGAATTAAATTCAACACATTACCCTTCTGACTAACTACAACTTCCACTGAGACATGCTGGCTTAGACCTATGAATAATCAACATCAAGTGTAAATTTAGAGTTTTAGCTTTTGCTTTGGCTTCTAGTTTCCTCAATAATGTTGACTATTTTTGCTCCCAGGCGTGTCCCAGTGGAAGATGTCGCTCTTCAGAAGGTTGTTGTTGTTTTAGCGCTGATTAGAAAGCAACCAGTATTATGTTCAATTTCTCATGTTTATAACAAACCAAATTTCATGAAAATCAGTTCAGAATTAAGCAGGTTACAGTTGATTTTGCCCTGAAATCTGAATCCCTCGATGCACATTGTGTTCTTTATTAGCTGATCTTGACCACAGGCAGGTGGACAGGCAGACACACATGAAATCATGAATGCAGTATCTACATCTCTATTTTTATGGGGTTACTCTTCCGAACGCTAGCTAGATCACACAGTCAGTGTGAGTGGAAAAAAGGACATTTTATTTGTAAAAGAGTTGAAGCTGAAACAGCTGCACAAAGATCATGTTTGTCTTTGTGTTGAACTTGAATTCTTGAAAACTTGAATTCAGAAGGCATTTGGTTGTATTTGATTTCGTATTTTGTATTTCATAAGAAAATAGAGGTAAGAATATTACATTTCTTTACATTTTGTGAGTTTGTTTTGTTAATTTATCAGATTAAAAAAGAAACCTTCCCCTGTTCAGTAAACAGTGATGGTTAAAAGAAGTACAACAATATTCCAATTAACTAATGTCAAAATAAACACATTTAACTGATTTTTCAATAAATGTTTATTAATTGCAATTGTGAAGTATTCTGTTTTCACTCACTAACTGCTAATATTTAGCATTAAATCCATAATTAATTATTTTTTAACAGTTTTTTAGGTACACCGTGTAATTGTTCTATGCTTAATACATGTACTAAAAGTGTAAATAAGGCGCCATAGTGCATAAAAAGCATCAAAATGCAGCTTGTTTATCAAGAAAAAAAACATCTGGGGTGGGATGCCCCTCTTACAGAGGTCCAGGCGAAGCCCCAAATGATCTCAAATCCAAGAAATGCCTCTGGTCAAATATTACCCAAGACGAGCTGGCAATCAGAAACACCAATAAGAACCTTATTGTACTGGAAGAATTTTAACACTAAGGCCCCAGGACAATCCTCAAAAGGTGTATTTTTTTTTTTATTTGCTTTTTTTTTTTTCTTCCTCCACCAGTCCTCAAGACAAGCAGGATTACAAGAATGAAGGCAGCGATGTCTTGAGGGGAACAATTTCCAACTTACTGGCAGCACATTCATGAGCACTCTCTCACCTGAAGGTCCTCTGAGAAATCTGCGCGGCAATTTACACCTTCCCCAAGAATGTGAGAAATAACTGTCCTGAAATGAGGAATCAAGCTCTTTGTTACATTTCATTGGAGGAGTAACCGTCGGCCTCATAAAAAGATCTCAGGGTCGAAATTGAGCAGCGCTCGACGGCTGTCCCCCCATAAGCATGTATATGTTCTGAAGACTTAATTTACAGCCCTGCCCTTTTATTCTTAAGTCCTCGCAGTGATTTTTCTCAGTGGATTATTCTCCTGTAGGTGAAGTTTTTGCTCCACAAGACGCACTTGCATGCAGAGTTCCAGTGTTTCAGAGTTGCCAGAAAGGGCAGTGATCAAAGGTCAAAGCAGAGAGCCTGTTAATTGAAGTTGTACATAATATAAGAAGAGGGGAGGGGGAATCTGTTCATTAATAATTGATCAAAGAGCCGTTAAATTGAAATGTGTTTGCATCAATTAATCATCCCCCCAGATGCCACTAATCAGCCTTTTCCATTGCAGCATCATAGCGGTCCTGCAGACTACACCAGTTGTGCAGAGTCCAAGCCATCATTCATCATGTCTTACTGTGCTCTTAAAGCTGGCCTCAAGTCTGTGACAGAGTGATTAAAACACTATTGCTGTTGAGCACTGCAGGCTTTACTCACAATCTCCTCTGAAAATTGGCTGCGGTCTATACTGTGTACAGTGTGAAACTTGATTACCATGTTTCCACGAGTTATTGATATTCTCTGAACTTTAACAGGTCGGCGAGGCGTTCTGCAGCAGTCCGCGGCGACAGTTTCACTCCTCAAAACGTTCAGTTCAATCACTGTCAGGCTGTGGAGTGGGTGGACGCCCATCAGCAGTTTGTGAACAGCACAAAATAGGATTTAAAACAATGACTTAATTATAGCTCATGGTACAGTTGGCATTATTATACCTTGGCATAAGTGGAAAAAAGGTTACATTTGAAGTACTTCAACCTAATTAATCTTAAATGCATCATCTGGCGAACACCACCCAATTCAAACACACCCACAATGAGTCTGTGCAGCCAGCAGGGTTGGCTAAAGAGAGTGACAGTAAAAAGTGAGGCTCTTATCAGTGCGGTAAAATCCAGACAGATTACATACCGCATCGTTTCCTGTGAATCATTTATGCATATGAAGGCAATCTGAATCCAGTGAGGGAATGGTGGTGTGACGTTTGATGGTGTGTTATTTGTGCCATCTAAGAAGCAGCTAGCAACAGTTAGCTCGAAGGAGAATAGCAATCATACGCATTCACAAATTTTTGAGACAATGAAGTCTGGGAGATCCTCACCCTCCTTACCCGAGCAGAGGACAAAATCAGCTGGCATATGACAAGGACGGTAAAGGCATTTGTTATTCTTTAGAAAGAAATGTCACTGCCCAATGCATATGTATACTTCATATCATACGCTGACACTGCTCTATTACATGCAGGGGTAGAAGTAACTAATTACAAAAAGTCATATTTCCATAATTAAGTAGTTTTTTGGGCTCTTGTACATTTTATGAGTGTTTTCAAGTCTGTACTTTTACTTGTATTTAAGTATGCATTACGCTATGCAATCTACTTAGTTACTCTCCTAGTACAATTTTAATTGATATCTTAACCTTTCACCTGAATTTTTGGAGACATCAGGCTATGTGATCGTGAACAGGCTAACAAAAATGATGATATACGGACAAAAAAAAAAAGATGAACCGAAACAGAAACTCTTTTTGATCAAATGCCCAGTATTGATGATGCATTAAACATCAATGGTTAAAAATATTAGGGCATCATTATGCTGGTGTTGTTTGGTTCGGTGCAAAAAAGCAGAGCTGGTGTAATGATGGGCCTTCTTTACAGCAGTATTATGAGATCTTGTGTTAAAAGGGATAATGGAAACTGCTTAACAGTGAGGTACTTACTAAATGTAAATACACTGAATGGCTATTGCAGAAAATACCAGCCATAAATTGTATAAAGAAACTGAGCTTGATGCATGAAATTCATGAGGATTATAACTTTACAAGCCACCCCTTCACATTACAGGAAGCAATTTGATTCGTTTGAGTTGTTTGATCATAACTGCATCATCTGGCAAGCTTTCTGGGTTACTCAAATCAAATATATACACACTTGTGCAGCCAGTAGGTGTGTGCATGAATGTACAGCTGTTGCTCAAAGGAAAAGGTTGGAAGAATGAAAATATTTAATTCTTATGAAAATAAAAAAAACATTTTAAGGAGTAACTAAGGAAAGAGGTTAAGACAAAATGTGCAGGACTTTGAGATTTGTGGAGTGAAAGGTTCACAGAAGGCTGACAGACGAGGTGTGTGCTGCAGGTTATATGTCACTGATGGACTGAGACCGACTCTCCATGAGAGAACATCAACAGCCGCTGCATTGTGTGACAACAAAGATCTATATGTGTGTACAACACGGTGTGCAAAATATGTGTTAGTAGGCTACACCTCCTGTGGTGATTGTGTTGCTGTGTGTTGCACAAGCTGAATCCCAAATGTCAAAGTAACAGAGGGTTAGTAACTGTAGAGTGTAATTCATGAATTTCACATTGTAATCCCCTAGACTCCTCACAAACACATTGCTGTGATATGTTTGCAGTGGTGTTGATTGTGTAAAATGTTAATTTACTGAATGCATTAATGCATGTTGGAACCACTGTGGTGTCCATTGCCTTTGTTTTTTTTTAATTTATTGTTGCTTAATTGCATACATTCATTAATTCTAGTGGGATTATAATGAGGAATGTTATAATTGGTCATCTGTTTTATGCATAAGTTGCAGAGTGCCCATATCTGTAAAATTAATTATTATTTGGTTTGGAAAAATAGCCCTTTGGTGCTATTTGTAAAGCAGAATATTGCTCCTTTAATCCACATAAAGAGATAAACACTTCAAACAGCAACAACTGTTATTGTTATGCATGTATTTTTATCATAAATATTTTTTTTCTCAATGCTGCTTATTGCCATGTCTTACCTAAGTCACCAGAGGATAAGGTCATGACAAATGTGATGTGTTCCGAAGAGTCACCTCCATCTAATCTGCCTGAAATCAGAGCCCTCATCTTTAATTAAGATGAAAGCACAAACTGATGCCTTTTTATATTTACTACATCAGTGAACATCCAGGTTAATCCAAGAAGGGATTATCTCCACCGACTGAGAGTGACCACTCGTGTAATAAACTCACAGGTAAGGTGACTCCGTTTCAGGCGGCCTGTGGAGTCGCAGAGTGGCCCAGCCACAAGTCATAATAGCCAGTCCCACTAAGCCATGTTGGGAAATGTTCCCATCATCTTTATTTAAAGTGTAATATCTCCAGGCTGCGTCTCGGGCTCAATGCTGTTGACATGAAAATGATCAATGACAGTAGATCAACCCCATGGGAAGTGCAAGATACACATCACATGATTAATGGCTTTGCCAGCTGTCATGAACTATACTGGACCAATACAGTGAAGGCTTCATAAATCATAAGTGTTCTGACACGTGAAGTTTTTGTGCACTTTATAAAAGCCAACATTTGGTGCGTTTTCATTTTTCCTTTATTTTTGTTTCTGCAGCACTCTCAGGAACACAACACGATCAATTCTGCTACACATCTTTTCTGTTTATAGTTACTGTATTCTGTTGACAGGGGTGCTATGGCAAAATGCCTGCAGTCTAATGATGAATTAAACATGAAATTTAAGAGTACAAATAAGATGTCCCTGAGGAAAGTCTGTCATGCGCTGTCATGCGCTAATGAATGTCTCTTAAACCTGCACTAAGTGTTTACCACTAGAGAAAAGAGAGACTCCACAACAAATTCGCAGCAACAGAGCCCTGATATACCGTCAGCTTATCAGGTGCTTAGGGCTCAAGTATCAGTAGAAAATTGGCTGCTTACACATCCAACAGACACCGAGCAACATGGGCATCGCACTTGATTCTTTTCTTCTCTCTACCTGTCAAATGTAAGACTGATTTTCACCCACGTTTCACCCCTGGTTTGGACCATGAACCCTTGAGGAAAATATCACTGGATTTCTTTGGTTTTCTAGACACTTGGATGTAAATCAAGTGAAAACTCCTGAAAGCTGCAGAATAGTAAATACGATCAATAATCATTGCAACTGCAATGTGATTTCACTCTGCACATGGAGCGAGTGGTTTTCCACACAACTGAAGTGCACAGTAAAGTTTATCTTGCTGAAGAGTTGGGGGCGTGCAGCCTTTTGCCTGCAGCCCACTGTGGCTGCTCTTTCTTGTTTCATCACTGCCTGCAATATTTTTACTAAAAAATACCAAAAATTGTTTTTTGGCCATATTTATGATGAATGTTTGTAGTTAACACACAGTGACAAAGTCACTGCGTTTCCTGCAGCTGCTTCACATTAAGTGAGAGTCATTGCAGTTGAATGCTTTTACTGTGAACAGGCTGTCCTCACCAGAAAAAAACAGCTGTAAAGGTTATTTGTGCAAGGACCTGTAATGCCCGTAGTAATTATGATGGGAGCAAAGGAGGAAGTCAGGTGACGTAGTATAAAGAGCGTCCAAGTCCATGCAGAGAGCTGGTTGGGGAGGATTGATGGGTCAAACACAACCAGACTTTCAACAAGGAGACAGGCATTCGTGTCCTGTGTGAAACCAAAAGTCAACTTTGACTTATTAATGGGCAAGCACATATAAACATTTTGGAAAATTAATTAGTTGCTATTTTCTAATGTATCTAGACTTTTTTTTTTTTTTTTTTTTTTTTTAAATACAACCTTTACTTTCCAAGTTTCACCCCAGGATACATTGCCCATTTAGGGTATAACTTAAATTCAAGTGCTGACTTTTAATAATTTTATGTTATAATATTTTTATATTTTATAAACAATTAATTAGCTATTTTCTGTCATGTTTTGCATACTGGGTTTTAAAAATGCAAAAAAAATTGAACAATGAACTGAATAATTATTCACATGTTTTGAACTTGTAAATAAATCACGTTGAAAAAACACGTTGAATGGCTATAGCAGAAAAATACAGAACATAAATTATATCAAACAGCGTGGAAAATCCTATAGATTATAGCTTTACAGTGAGTAGTGGTACAAGCCACAACTTCACAGTACAGGAAGTCATTTGATTCAGTGTAATCAAAAATATCACTTAGGGAAACTTTAACTGGTCTATAATGTTTCATCAGTCGTAATTTGTATTCCTTTAAAGTGCATGGTGTTAATTCCCCAAATTTCACTGGTGATTATGAGTTTCCAGATCCAACTTTCTGCGTTCTCCTGTGTGTTTGTGAGAAATGTTTTCTTACTCCTCATTATAATAATAAACTTGAGACGCTTTTCTATCCAGTTTCTCTGCATTTGCATTCCACACGAATCATTTTGCCGCCATGTGGTCACAATAATTCTCCTTAATGGCTGTATTAGTATGAGAGGTCACCAGGGGTACAACATGGGAATGATTACACATCCACCCACCAAGCACCTACACATATGTATGCACAAGTTCATTACTCAAACACGCATGTGCATGTGCACAGACGCCGAGAGGACAACAACAGAAGGTGATGCAGAGAGGGGGAATGAGAAAGACGGAGAGAGATAGAGGTCAGAATCTATCGAACACCGAACCTTTACTAACACTGTACAATAGTGAAGCCATTACAATTATAATTATACTCATTAGCCTAATATCCCCTCTTCCATCCTGTCCAAGATGATATGCAACTCTATTGAGATCCATCCGCTTCACACCCGTTGGGACTCGGTGAACATATGGTGCATTTAACGATGTGGGGGAAAAAAAATAAAATAAATAATAATAAGTTCACATAAATTGGAAATAATTGTTTATCTGACCATGCCTTCGGGATTGCATGGCATTCCTATTAACTGTAAGAAATATAAAGGGAAAAATGACTCTTTTTTTGTATTTAATTGCTCATATGTTTCTGCACAAGCCAGCAAGCCCAATTACCTCTTTCCTACATCCTGATTATATAGATTAAATCTGTAGATTCATACATTAAACCACAGCATTTTAAATTTATTATCATGGTTCCCATAAGGAAAGCCGTGGATGATTGTTTGAGTGTGTAAATGTAAAAGTTTGAGAAAATCCAGTTGATAGAATGTTTTCTTGTTTTAGACTTTAAATCACAATTTGCCGATTTCTTAGCAGTGCAAGGTCACCCCATCTCTTTCACCCTCTGCTCAATCCAAACAACAGTTTGTGTGAATTTACCAGGTCTTACATTTTAATCTAACATGGCAAGGTCAACACACAATGAAGAGCAGCTTCTATCACAGAGTGGATCTGCAGAAATATTTGCCAATACCAAGAGGCAAAACAAAAAATAATATTGGAAAGAGATCACAACTTAAAATAGAGCATGTCAAAAGCTATAAATGTATTTCTCTGTGATTTGGTAAATGGAATAGAATAGCTTCAAATCTGCATGTTTGTCATATTTTTTTTTTTTACCTCAGTCCATCAATGTAATTTCTTTGGTTTTCACCTTTATATTTTGAGAGCCTTGTGACTGACTTGCAGTCTGTCCAGGGTAAATGCTGTGTTTCTTGTCCAGTCCATGCTGGGAAAGGATTCAGCCCTACTGGGACCCTAAACAGGATAAGCTGGTATAGAAAATGGATGAATTGCTGGATGCAGTGGAGTCTCTCTGGAGAGAAAATGTATCTGCTATGACAATGACAGGCAATCTGTTTCTACCAGTGTGTAGGGCACAGGTGAACTCAAGGTGTTCAGAGAAACATTATGAAAGTGCCCCGTTGGACACCCCTATGGTACATAAAAATGAGTGGAGAAAACATGGAGATGTGCCTCCTATGGTGCCCCTTCCACTGGAGAAAATGTGATGTGGTGCCTTCTTGGATGTCCCTGTAGTAAATAAAACATGATAAAATGTTGAGAAAATGTTAAAAAATAGTGTTGGGACTGATGCCACTAATTCATGTATGTAGATTCCATAGTTTTTTATGACTTCTTAAGATTATAGCTAAAATGTTGTAGCACAAATAATTTCGGTTAGTAATTAAAAGTGTTAGGCGAGTTACTAAAATTTCATAATCAGTCACAGTTACTTCTCTCAAAAGTAATTGAATTACTTTAAAAATTACTGCAAATTAAAGCACTTAGTTACTAGAGAAAATAACTTTTGCATGACTTAAATGACTGCTGTAATTCTCCTATGAATGCACACACAGATTTATTACTTTAACATATTATATTATTTTAGTGAGAGCTATCAGATTTTTATCTATCATTGTACCCATTATCACTGATAGGACTTCCCCATTTTCCCAACCACCAGAGGGCAGCAGTGACTAGTGTTCTTACGTAAGCTACACTTTTATTTCCTATGGTTTAAGACAGTAGGATATGGTAGAAGACCATAAATTATACTTTGACTAAAAAAAGCAAGCTCACATTACCTGAACTGTGTGGTGTCATTAGATCATGGATCAGGGATTAGGCTGCTTTTGTTTGCCCTTCTCTGCAGTTGTCACTGTTTTCAGATAGGACAAAGGTAACGAGCCCATTTAGTTACATGACATGAGACAGTCTGCAACTGAGTGAGTTATAGTATAGTTATAGTGAGTAGTCTTTAGTGTTAAGATATGTGTGACTTTCTCTAAGTATCTTTTGAGTCTGAGTCACATACTAAATCAATTTAAATCTTAACCAGTTTCACCATAAATGCACCATGAATTTCTTCGCCCACTATATCCAACTGGTGCCTTTTTTAAAAAAATCTTTTCACCCTGACTACAGTCTCAGTCCACCACAGGTGTAGGGCTGCAGTCTTTCCCAAACATAAAAGTGTTTTTTAACATTAGTAGTTAGAGTGAGGAGGTGGTACCTTAAGTACCTCAGGTGGGCTTTTGTAGCAGCTAGCTCAAGATTGACGGCATAAAGACAGAAATTAAAGTGGTAATAGACGCCTTTTTGGCTTGAACTTGTTATTATGAAGTAAATGTTAATTGCTCACATTAATGGCTGTAGAATAATGACACCATACACGTTTGGATTTGTTGACCATAAGCCTCGATTTCATTTAGCAAATATAAGATTTTTCCCCAAATAAATTATGCCTCAGTCATAGACTAAATTAATGAACAAATTCACACTTTTTCTCTTGTTATACATGCTATAACATATAGATGTACAGATAGCTTTCGAGTTATCTCTTCAGTGAACAGGCTTTTTTTCTTCTCTCTTCTTTCCAAAGTGGTGTTGATCATTTCTCCGCAGAGCTAGACTCTGTGATCCCGTGTTGTGTAAAGGTGTTTTCTTTGTGACCGCAGGACAAACAACAATGCCACTTGGAAACACTAGGGGGAGAGTTGAAAAGTTGTATGTTTCCACTTTAACAGCCAGCAGTTATTAATTCATCGCCTCTGAGCACATCTACACAATAAAGTCAACACTGTCAGCACTTTGTACGTCCCTGATATTGCCAAGAACACAAACATCACAGCAGAGCCAAGACAATATCATTTTAACACGAGCAGGAAATAGTTTGGTGAAGTGTGCTTGGTGATGTGAAGTGGTGATCCCTGGCATCTCGGCAGAGAAACATCTGGTAGTTGCATTGACCTCAAATTGCCACACCGCAGAGAGCAAAACCGTCTTCTGGCTTGAAGTGCATCTTAGAGGCTGAGAGCTAATATTAACAACCAATAAATGGAAGCGAGGAACTCCGAGCAGTAGCGATGGCAAGAAAGGTGCAAGCACAATTATTTTCTCCACAAAGCCGCCCTGAAGTGACATGATTGGACTCTTAGCAGCTGAGTTTTTTCTGAAAAGCAACATGAGCAGTAGCAGTAGCAGCAAGTGTTACAACAGACTTAACTAATGAGTGGGGCAACATCTGAAAGCTCACATAGACCACAGTGTAGCAAAGGGTGCCTTTATGTATATTTCAGCTCACAGAGTGCGTTATGTGGGAGTGTGGCAGTGCAAAATAAGTTGCCTGCCTGAACTGGCTTGCAGGCTTCTCAATTGATATAAAAACAGAAAAGGAACTGTTCCAATTTGGAAAAAGACCAGTTTGCCGTGGCTATAGGCATATTTTTTTCCCATGAGTCATAACCACGCATTGCATCCTGTTTGTAAGTTTAATGCTGTCTACATTCGAGACACATACCCTTAATAAGGAGCTGTGATCTAGACGTTTCTGAGAGACTTTATTGTTAAAACAGTAACTTTATCCCTGTTAGCTTTAAAATCTTATACTAACAGTTACAGCCCCATTTTCAAAAACTCTGGGATGTTTTTGTTTTTGCTACTGGGATTGTATTTTGAAATGCCACCTCGTGCACCGCAACTTAGGAATTTCCAGGTATTTGGTCTGAGCCATCGAACGATGAGAGACCATCAAAGGTCTGTGAAAACTGCAAAAATAAATTGCTATAATCAGCACAATTATGTGTCCAGTGGCTGACACTGAAGGCAGCGTTAGCTTGACTGAGGGAGCCGGGACACAACATCCTCATTAAATGCTGTGTCTCAGGCTGTGAGCAGCAAGGCCTGACCCTTTGATTACACCAGAGCCGGGGACAAAGGCAATCCAAAAACCTCCCTCGCCACTGTGATTAATACTGCAGGAGTCGAGGCTTCCCTGTGCTTTTTTGATCATATCAGATAATTTCTGTCATTGTGGCTTCCAAAATAAATAAATCAATACAGCTGAAAATGAAAATATAAAAACACTGCAAGCGCAATTTGACAGCATGTGAGGGAAGAGCCTACAATCTGGTGAGATGAAACAACTCTCAGTGGATACTTGACTTTGTGGAATGTGCAGGCAATTGGTTTACAATGTTAGATAAGTTCAGTTACATTACTGATATAATTGGTGTTTTCTATAAGGACAGTACATTGCATGCATTTAGTCAAGTAGGCTTTGTGTTAAAATTAGGGCAGAGGCGATTCATAGACAAAATGTGTTTTAATTTAGATAACATGCATTGTAATTCGAGAGCTTGCATTCAGTACAGCACACTTCTCCATATGCTCTACAAATTGGAAATGCCTTAACACAGCTGTGCAACTTGTCTGGTTTATTTTGTTCGTCTGCAAAACCCTGCTGTAATTTCACAGGTAAACAGCGTCGCAGGGTCTCCCTAACAATTTAAGTCATGGTGACCAGTTTTCAAATGTAAACAACAACTGGGAAAAAAACGTAACATGCCTCTCAAATCAAAGTCTCTAAAGTCCTGACATGCTGTACGCACGCCATCACAACACACACAGTTCAGACAGTGTGTGTGTGTGTGTGTGTGTGTGCATATGAGTTTGGCTCCAAGCTAATGATCTGCAGTGAAGATTCAGGCTAAAAACATGCTGTAAATAACAGTCAACTTAGCATGTTGGGGCTTTAACAGATATATTGTTTCAATTATTTTCCTTGCCCTACACTGATGCAAAAAGTTTTAAGTCATGTTCTCAAGTAAATATATTGATTCTCCAGTTCAGGGAAAAGCTTGACAGAGTGATTAAATTAATTTGTGTCACAGTAATCCTTTTGAATTTAAGGTCCAGTATTTTTCTGATCAGGCCTCTGACAAATAGAGTCTGTTATTAATATTATTTATTGATATATAAAAATGCTCTTTAAAAGTTAAAGTATGTTTGTGAAGTTTGCTTTTATGTAGTTTACTCAAAAAATAAAATGAGCATTTGAAGTGTCAGAACTGTTCTTTTTTTTAGTTGTAATAGTTTGTTTGATCAAAGCTATGAAATGTTAGTCATTCTTATCCCCATGTGAAAACTAATCTAAACTACTTGATTATATGAACTGTTTGTAAAATATACAAATGTGACTTTGGCCATGAGAAGCAGATAATTATCTGTTATCATATTGGCTGGAAAAAAAACCCCTAAATAATCCAAAATATTAGTTTCCAGAAAGCCACAGTTGGATATGTTCTTAAAGGCACCCTTTGTGTCTGTGATGTGCATGACTCTGTTGCAGGCAAATGAATGAATAAATTGAAATTCACCACAAAGAGAAAGTAGAGGTGGAGGTTCAGCAACGGGCAGAGATGAAAGCAGGCCACGCTGCTGCTTCTCCCTAAATTAAACATAGAAGACGAGATAACAAATGTCATCATAGCAGAACAAGCAGGAGGTAAATGCAATGCAAAGCAATGCACAAAATAGATGTTTTAGAGAGAATTGTAAGATACACCCACACAGTAGCAACATGGATGTACAGAATACAGATATATATTGTGTGGCGTATGGATATAAAATGTGCATGTGATAAAAGGATGAAGATTTACTCAAAAGAAAATTCTCACAAATCCATAATTGAAAACTAAATGTATGCATAATTTTCTCTCTGGTTTATGAGCGCACGCTTGCTTTTGCTAGCTATAAATTATTAGCTTAATCCATTAAAAGCATAAGCTGATGTCATGAAGTCTGACAGTTTTCTCTTATTTTACAGCTCGATGCTAGAAAGCGAGTGACCAGTCCAGACTATTGCAAACAGATAACATGGAAATAGGATCATATTTGTGATGTTACTGAAAGAAGGGCTCTGGCATATCAAGTGACACTGAAGAGAGATTACATGCAGTCTCTTAGACCCTTTAATAAACTCACAATAAAGTGAAGGATTTGGGTGGGTTAAAAATAAACCTGCAAATACTTACCTCCTTCAACACTTATTTTTTCATTCTGAAAGGGTGCTGTTTTTTAATCTTACACTAACAGCTCAGGATAAAGGAGGAAAATTACCAAAGTAAGACAGTTACATAGTAAAAGCTTACAACAGAAATGACAACAGAGAAAAATGTAGACGGTAATAATTCCAGAGCAGTGATGGTACCTGAGCAGATTCCTGTGCTAAACTCGCACTTATCACTGCAAGTGCACAAGTCTGATACAATTTCCCACTGTTTTAAGAAATACCTAGTTTACATTTACAAATTGCAATGTCCTCTCAGGGACAGAAAATGGTTTATTTTAAGTGCTTCTTATTGCTAAATGTCAATTTCCCTCGCCTCATGTGGTTCTGCTTACTGTCTTTTTTGTCTGTCGATAGAGTGAATGGTAGGGCTACACAATTAATTGAAGTATTATCAAAACTGCAATATGGCCAAGTGCAATATCCAAATTGTTGGAGCTGCAATTTTTTGATAAAGAAAAAATTAATATAGTGCTGTAGTTTTGCAGAGATACTCTGGCCTGCAAATCCTGTTCTATAGATGTAAGAAAAACAAATGTCACATCATCATGATTTTTTTCAGTGAAAATGAAAATTGTGATGCAAAAATGATAATTCCCACTAATCGTGGGTCATATCACAATTATCTGTCAAAGTAACCCCCCATCATGCCTGTTCTTGCATTAGGTAACTTCGATGTCTGGGTCACAACAAGTACGCAACACTTTACAGCACCAAGTTAAAAAACACCAGCTATGTCACTAATTTTAGTGAAAACAGGATCATATTTCATGGAGGAAATGTTTTCTGGTTTTCCCTCTGCCTCAGCTGTCTGTGATTCATAGCGTTTCCTGATGGACAGTGAAGGAATCTGCTGCTGAATGTAGTTGCTGTAAGCTAGTTAGCTGAGTTATCCTTACTGGTGCACATAGGAGAAGTTTTGAGAATGTTGCAGTTTTTACCCAAACCAAGATTTAACCGAGAAAGGTTTTCTGAGAGAAAGCCTTGAGGGGTAACTTCTCCCAACAGTAGTGCTGTTGATTCTGTTGACGGAATAAGCTAAGGAGAGAAAAGGACAGAGTCACTGAGCAAGAGGCCAAATGGACAAATTTCTTGGACTGGCTTTTAGTCGTTGGCGAGAGCTTTAAGAAATCAAAGGCTGCGAGAGAGACGCCGAGCTGGCCTTCTTGCTGTTGGACTAGTAAACGATATTAACTGGCTTGCTATGTTTTGTGCTTGATGTTTGGCTGTTTTAGCAAGTTCAAGTTCAAAGTTAAAAGTGTTTATTGTTGTTTACACAGTTAAAAATAAGTTTCCCTTTACAATGAAATTCTTCCTTTGCCTTCCACTCTGAATGCTGTTGAACGAGACAAATTGGAGAAGAAATGAAGAAAAAAATTGAAAGTACCATTTTAAAATATAAAAATACAAGAGACATAAACAAAGATATCAGAAGAATCGGAGAGACATAACATACTTAAGTAACTGAGGAACACTATGTATAATTGCAAAATCAAAATACACCTTATATAATAATATCCAATAATAGAATAACCGGTATCAGAAACCGTGCAAAGTAGCAGCATTGAAGGAAATGTAGCAGCATAAATGTAAAGTCTGTCAGAAATACTGTGCAAAGTGTGAGTATGAGCAGCTTGAATGTAAACGTCCATTAATGTGCAGAGTGGGGGTGTGTGCAAAGAGTGTGTGTGTGTGTGTGTGTAAAAAAAAATCTTGTATGTGCAAAGTGAGCTTCCTTTGGTGAGGGGGTTTAAGGTGGGAGCAGTTGCAGTGGGTATGATCTGTTGATCAGTCTGATGGCCTGAGGATAAAAGCCGTCTCTCCGCCTAGAAGTCCTGCATTTCACACATCTGTACTTCCTGGCAGAAGGTAGAGCTGTGAAGAGTCTGTGCTGGGGGTCTCTGATGATGTTACAGGCTCTCCTGTGGACTCTCCGGTGGTAAATGTCCTGCAGAGATGGCAGGGATGCCCTGATGATCTTTTCAGCAGTCTTTACAACTCTCTGCAGGCATTTTCGGTCCATTGCAGTGATGTTCTCACACCGCACAGTGATGCAGCTGGTCAAGATGCTCGCTATACAGCAAATCTCAAAAATTAACAACATTTTACATAATGTTGCTGTAAATGGATATCTTTTTTCCCTTTGGTTTAATTGCTGCACTTACATGCTGGTTTAGAAATACAAATAAGTAGCCTGTTCTATTAATGGTAATAATAGACTGATTCACAGATAATGGCAGACATCTGAATCAACTACCCTTTTCTCAAATTACACTTGAAAATGTAACATATTTCCTTGAACATTACAAATAAAATGCAATGCAAAACAAAAGTTATCACTAATATGTTTAGAATTTTAATTGTGTTGTTCGTCGGGCATACAAACGAAGTAAATTCTCAATCTCGATTATTGAAACACACAGTATGTAATTTCTGCTGCTACGGGTCTCTCAATCAAAACGATAACAAAAGTCAGACTCTGATGACGTTGCGTAGTAGCGTTGGATCATGGGAGTTGTTGTCCTCATTGTTTAACAACCGCTCAGCTGACATGACTTCGACAGACATCATTTTCATGGACGAGGTAACACGTTAAAGTTTCGTTCGAGTTCTGTTCAGTCACGTTCACTGACCTTATTCCTCGCTCTCTGACGAATCATCTAGTATTTACCGTGTTTCCCTAGCAACTAGTGACAAAATGAAATGCACCATTACCTCGAATTAAGTTATGAATTACTCTGGGTTTCAAATTTGAACACTGGTTGCGATAATGTTGTCTTTTTTGGACATTTTACTGCAGAAGTGTTACATAATATTGTATATGTTATATAATATGAATTGAATTTGTATACAGACAAGTTAAATTAGGAGACGGCGTGTTTTTATGCAGGACTTTGAATAGATGTTCCAGTGAACTCAGTTGTGAGCTTTCACTGTGGTTTTATGAAACACGTGCAATTGTTTCATCATGTTCTCAAATAAAACTGCCTCAGTACTCACCCACTGTTACAACTCATGATTGCTTTGTTGCCATGTGGTAAGACCGTACTGCATCCATACCTACTCTTTGATTACTCCATTTGTTGTCGTCCTAGCTGTATGGAGAAATTAAATGGTCAATTATTTGTCTTGCCTATTCACCACCGACAAAGTACAATCACAGACACAGCGTACACGCAGGCAGCCCTGAGTGGATGTGGTCGGGTAATTTGTGTCCGCAGAGAGCGAGCCACGGGAATGAATGGAGGAGGAAAACACTGACGGTGAAAAATTATCTGCGAACGTTCATCTGAAAGCACACAAACAAAAATGATGGAAAAGGTGTCAGGCCTAATGCTTTGGGTTGTTAACACGCTGATTTTGGTGACCAGACTCTGCACCCGCCGTCCACATGTGGCTCTGATTATAAGAGGCCTTGTGGTTTGGAAAAGCAATGACCCTAACTGCTCAAAAGCTGTTCTGAATCAGGGACAAGGAAAGGTCCTTCCCAGAATGTTTATTTTGCCTTCGCTGTGCCTTCTGCTCTAAAATATCTTAATATGGTCGTCAAGATGAACTGAAATCCACACAGCATATACAATTACTGAATACATTAGCATGAAACATCTGGAATCATTTAATTTAACTTTTTTCGGGAGGTTTTGTTGAAAGAATCGTTAAAACTTGAAATAAGTTGGCAGGCGGATGTGACACGATATGTATGCTAATCTCTTTTGCACTGTGAAACATGAATGAATGTGGAATATGAATATGGAGGAGCGCCATCCGCACCTGCTGTTTCAGGACACCTGGCCATTACGCCGCCACATAGCTGCTACTTAGACGGGTTTCCTCAAGGTTGCTCCTGCGATATACCTGTACTTTCAGGCTACACATCTTCATGTAGCATTTATCATCACTAAGGCTTTTATCTTATACAGTACAGTACGACCTGTCACCTACCCTCCAGAGGATGAAATGTAATGGTGAACATTTCAAGTATAAAGGAACATATCATTTTCCGCAATCCATTTTCAGAGATCATTATACAGCACAGAAAGAAATGCATCTTTTTTTCTTTTTTTTCTTTTGACTTGAAGCACAAGCCAGTAGCTGAAAATAATAATAATTAAAAGTGGAAGATAGATTTATACATTTTTGTTTGATTAAGAATCATCCCAGGGGAGCTGTACAGTTTCTCGCTGCCCATCATTAAACAGACGAGCAGCAAGAGGATCAGAAGAGTGAGAATGAAAGCTAAAATCTTGGAATAATTATCATCATTCGGTAACTTTTAAGTTCCCCACAGCGGAGACTTACGCTTCTCAGCATCTCCCTGCACAAGGGCAGGTAGGTAAGCAGGAGACAGCAGTATGCCACCTTCTTAGCTGAATGACAGCTGAATGTAGTGTGCTGTAAGTCCTCTTTTCCATATACATGTGCATGTTTCAGCTTGGCTTGACTCGGTTTGACTCGGCTCTTCAGTCCGGCACAGCAGGGATTTGTGTTTCCATTTTGCATGTTCTCTCTTTTCTTTCTCTCTTTCCTGAAGAATCAGTTTTTTTATTTCACACAAAGAACTTACAGTTTCTCCTGTTCCTGCTGGAGCATGTGAGACTGCTACCAGTGAATTTATTAATTTGAAGTGTGATGGGGCAGGGATTAAATTTAGCACTAAGCTTTGTCATGTTTCACAATGTTTTCATTAATGTGAAAACAACTACAGCTAAGATTTAAGTGTTTTAGAGACACACAGGAAGTTTTCATTGTACATTGATATGCTGGCCATGTTTGTTTAAAAGCTGAAGTGCACAATATGTAGATTCTGCTGCTAGGGGTCTCTCCCATTAAAACAATAACAAAAGACCCAGTTTGATGACGTTCTGAAGTGGCGTGGGATTGTGGGAGTTGTTATCGTCACTGTTAAACAACCATCATTGCTGATGAAATCTGATGTGACTCAGGCAGAAATCATGTGCATGGGTGAGGTAATATTAAAGTTTTGTCAATGTTACATTTATGTCCTTCGCTCTGTGACATATACCATGTTTTCTCAAAAGTTATAGCAACTAGCAATTAGCTAGGAATGGCTAGTAAGAAACAGCAGAATGCACAGTGTTACCTTGAATTATGGATTTCTCTGTGTTTGAACACACAACAAAATATTTAACATGTCAAATTTTTAGTTGGAAATGTTATATATTATAGTTTAATTTAATAAGTTGATTTATTTAATTCATTGTTTCAAGTGAACAGACACTCAAAATAACGTGTTTATAAATTCTGAAGTGTTCTGAAAATATATACTAAAAATGTTAAGTTTAATTAACTGTTGATTTTTTGTTCATTGCTGTTTTCTGTAATCTCTTTTGGGTCTTAATCATGAAGAAATTATATGACGATGTGGATTATTAATGTAGAGAAAAGAATTCATTTAAATTTTGGCCCTGGATTCAGACACCACAGAATTCACTGTGCACTGGCCAGCACAATAAAAGCACAGATGCACATGAATGCATTCAAAACACAGTCACACACACACACACACACACACACACACACACACACACACACACACACACACACACAATATTCAGATGCAGATGCAGGAAACAAGGACCATAAATGGCTCCAAATACCCCCTCTAATCCTGCTGGGATATTTTTCTGCCATTACTGGCTCTCTTGTGTGAGCGAGGATGCAGGAATGCAGCTTCCAGTAAAGTGTTGCCCCACAGCAAAGGCTGGGAGAGCCCCTGCTAGCTACCTCTGTGTTCTTGCTAGCAATCACAGCCCACTGAGTCACGGGCCAGTGGAAAATGTCAGATAAACATCACACTGAGAACAGGCTTCCTCCCTCTCGCTCTCTCTGGCGGTATAAGTGGTTTAAGAATAGCACTAGAGATGGAGCTGCTTATTTTAAGTGACACCATGAGAGTCAAAAGGTCAAATGAAATATACAAGGTTAGAACAGGCGAATTCAGTGCTGAGTAGAGCAGATGATGGAGGCACATGCCAGAGTGTGTTGTGGGTTTTGCTCTAATTCAAACGCCACGCCGCGTGCTATTTTGTCTCACCAACATCTCTGCTGTCGTCCTCTATTATGCACTGTGCAATAAAGGAGGAAAGTGTGTAGGAGAACCAGGGAGGAACTGAAACCTGAGTCAGTGCCGCTGCCGAAACACTCCATTACGACTAAGCTCAGACTTACTGTACTCGCAACCGTCTCAATTCACACCTTCACACAAACATTCGCAAAAGCTTGTCGTAATTTCCTGTGAGACCTAAAGAAACACAGTCAGGAACAGCTCGCACTGCAGGCTGCTATTGTAAATCACATGAGGGGCAGCTCTGATATTTCATTTTTGCCGAACATTTCTCTGCTCATCGACCAGTGGGAGAAAGTAGCCTGTGAAACATCTCCTCCAGTTTCATGACGCATTACACAAACTCTGTGCTGCACTGCAAGTGGGACTTACACCATGTAACATTTTGTCAAATATAATAGCTTTTTTACTTATTAAAGTAGTGGATATAAAAAAGAATTCCATTTATTTTAATATTTGTACACCACTGGGAAACCAAAACCAATATCAGCTTATTAAATATGATGTTGTACTGTTATATAATAAACTGGCAACAATTTATAAAGTAAAAGTAGCTCCACGTCAAACATCTACAACATTTAAATGCTAATGCTGCTTACACATACATGCATCAATTACAGAAGCGAAGAACAGTTGTGCTTGTAATAATTTATTTTAATGCCATTCAGTGTTTCTTCTACATTCATTTAGGGGTGGCGGCCCACCACTCCTAAATCCTAGCCGCCACTCCTTCAAATTTCTTTTTTTTAATTTTTTATTTTTTATTGTTGACGCAAATCAAAACACCACCGCCGCATCTCTCCACCTTCAAAACAGACTCCTGTCGGGTACTTGCGAGCACTAAGGTAAACTGCAGATAACTATCTTGCTCAGTATGGAAATATACTTGCGCGTGCTCATTTGCATGATGTTTGGGGGGCGCGGTCATCAAGCACGTCAAGCACCTAGGCGACAGGGCAGAGTCAGAGGCGCGAATTCCCGAATTTCAAATGAACAATAAAGCAGCGAATTACCGGCCGAAGATGAGGTAGACGTAAGTTATTAGCTTGAGATAACTCGACATAGATTTTACAAGTTAAACAGACGTTCACAATATGTTGATGACCAGCTAACGTTACGTAACTTATCGGTAGTTTAAGTTAATTTGGCCCAGTGCCAACTGCTAACGTGAATAAACTAATTGATAGTATTAGGCTAACGTTAATATCTACACGCCATTATGTAACAACTGACTGCATTTTTCAGATGAGTTTATTGAAATATTTCTCTAAGAAGAGAAACGGAACGCCTGCCCCCGCTGCTGAAAAAAATCCTAGAGGAAACACTGCCATTATCTCCAGATCAAAAGTTAATAATTTTGTAATCTTAGGATAACAAAGCTTGTTTTCTCATGATAGCAGGTCAGTTTATTTCATTATCTCATGAAAACAAAAGGCTGATTCCTTGAGATAACGAGATAATTTATCGCAAGAAAATTGCTAGTTTTCTGAAGATCATAAGAAAAGTATGGAAAAATCTGTCTTCAGGCTCACTGTCAAGACTGTTGGGGAGGATAACAAGGCTTGTTTTTCCCAAGATAATGGTATAATTAAGTCATGATCTTGAGATAATTCCATTAATTAAGCCATTAGTAGTAGTTGTATGTGTAAGATTACATGAGGCTGAAACTGAATATTAGTGGTGCAACGTTCTGTATCAGTTGATGTTGATGCATATCCAGTCAGAATTTTCAATATATGGAAAGCTTTTGTAGTTTGTGTAATGTAGCTTGTGCAAATGGCTTCCTCCAACCATTATGTGGCGCTGTACGATTGTGGCTTATGACATTCACATGTGCAGCAAACAGTGCTGAGAGACAGCCCTGAATATTTTTGGGTTTTAAACTGACAAACCAGACATTTAAAGACATTACGTTGGATTCTGAGAAACTGGGATGGACATCTTTTCCTATTATCTGAATAGATTAAGCATGACTGTTCACTTAGTCTTTGTTGTTATTTGATAAGCAATAGTAAATAAGCCCATTTGCGCAAGTAGAATTTGATCTTTGGGTAAATAGATTCCTGACACACTTGCCTGAACAGGCAAGAGAAAAAAAAAAGAAAAGCTGAATCCTGTCTCTAACCGGGATTTCCACTAGGAATTTACAGTAAAGTACTGTGGGTTTTCGTCAAGGTGCGGCTGCATAATTTAAGGATTTAAGTAAAACATCTGAATTCTTAAAACTATAATGAATAAAAAAGCTTTTCCTCAGCATGAAGGTTCTCTTAATTTCTCTTAACAATCCTGGCCTCTCTCCTGAAGTTTCTCACACTTGGCAAAGCCACTTTAAAGGTTTCTCAATGCCAAAATCAGTTATCATTGTGCTTTAAATGGTCCCTTTCCAGTCTTAGACGATGAAAAAGCAAAGTTTTCGGTCCATTTCCTCAGGACTGCTACCTCTTTGCTGTGCTGACTGAGTGCTGCCCTGCCCGCCGCTGTATAGCTGCCTTATAGAGCAGGGATGAGCTACTGTAGGTTATGTCCAGTTCCTCCTCCTCTTCTTCCTCCCTGGCATTCACAAGCAGTGGCAGCCGGTGATCATGGCAACGGTGAGGTCTTTGGCGGGGCCAGTCAGGTCTAGACTGGTCCAAGCTGCAGTAGTCTTCTGGCTGCAGTGCTGAAGCGCTGTGTTTAATTAGGCCCATCCTGCTGAGCTGCTGCTGTTTATTTCCCCTGTGACACTCGGCTGATCTCCGTTGAGCAGCCGGAGAAAGAGGAAGAGAATCATTATGCATACACTCCTGCACAAAAGCACCTATACTCCAACTGCCATACAGGCGTAGAAATATAAAGTTACTGACACGTACACTCTCACACCCAAACACAATGTCTATACTCCCATATGACGTGACTACACTTTGTTATATGCAGTCATTTTCTGGTAAATTTCATTCTGTGCACACACAACCACTTTTGGAGGAGACAGTATTGCAGCTCATAGTGCTCAGCGGTGATCCTCTGGTGTTAGCCTGCACTCCCACATTATCACACTGCAGCAGTGTGCACAGCCTCTCAACCATCTAAAAGTCACTTCCAAAGTCCTAGAGACGGAGCTGACAAAATTTATGCAAGCTTTGTCGTCATTCGGACATGTGATCAAACACGAATTGAATTAGTTGTGTCAAGTTTCCTGCTAAGAGAGGAGATCTAACATTAAATAAAAGAATAGCTTGACATTTTGGGAAATGCACATCTTTGCTTTCACACAGAGTTAGATGAGAAGATCAATACCACTCTCATGTCTGTACGGTAAATATGAAACTATAGCCAGCAGCCGGTTAGCTAGGTTCAAAGAGCGGAAACAAGGAAATGCAAAAGTTTATAAAAATGTGCACATCTAAATGTGATAAAATACTAGGTGCCGGGCGGATGTATATTTCAAAAAAGGAAAAATAGAGTCTGCACTTTAGATAATGCTCCCATGAACATTTACTAACGTCCTACACGGTGAGATATTTTTCCTTTATTGGAAACAAGAGGATCACCTGGCTCTGTCCAACAGTATCTGTTGGAAGTAACTGCCTCGAGGACCAGAAATAGTCCAGTAGAGAACCCCCATTAAACCATAACATACTAATTTCACATCTTCAGTTTCTGTGCAGATTAAATCAACAAGATATAATGTGTCAATTAGTTAAGGATGCTGAGAACGGCCATCTTTGCAATAATTCTTTTTAATGCCGTTTTCATGATCGCAAGTCAATTATTTTATTATCTCGAGATAACAGAGCTAGTTTTCTTGTGATGGCAGGTTAATTTATGTCGTTATCGCCAGAAAACCAAAGGCTGATTTCTCAAAATAATGATAGTTATTAGTTGCAGCCCGGCTGTTCTCCTCCTTCCCCTCGTTCTCCTCAAATGACGAAGAATGGTCTGAATGTTATCTCGGACAGAAAGACACGAGGCAATTTCTGCCTGTCTTCTTGATTTACAGTCTGATGCACAGATCAACAATGGCGACTCCTCGATCTGACATTTTTAAGCTTAATTCAGTTGTAGAGATGAAACGGTATAAAAAATTACATATCACGATTATAGTGACCAGAATTATTACCGTATTATCAGTATTATCATGGCATTTTTATAATGTGCTGAAAATGTTCAGATGACATCATGTCCTTTATGATGTCAATGTTTTCATGGATGCACAACAAACCCACTGCTGCTTCTGCATCTGAGACTGTTGCTAACTTTAGTTGATGCTGGACACATTTCCTGTGAGTTTTCAGAGCACAGTAATCACATACAGTTATCATGATAGTTACAATTTGAAACAGTCCAATCATAAAATGAATTTTATCATGGATTATCATGAAACCGAGTGTTGTTTCATCCCTAATCAGTTGCTAAAATTGTCAAGACAACTTCTATAAACATCATAAGCAGTAAGAGAAAACAACCTGTCATAATAACAGGTCGATTATCTCTATCTTGAGAAAACAAGGCTTGTTCTCTGTGCTAAGCTAAGCTAACCGGCTGCTGGTGGTAGCTTCTCATCACCCATCACTTTGACAGAGAGATACATGAGCACATGTAAGGAACATCAGAGATGATTTTGTGGCATTTATTAGTGCTCAAATGTTTGTCAGAATGTGGCTGTGTCAGTTCAAAAAAGCTTAACTTTTTTGTAAAACTGAAAAACATTAACGTTCGCAGACCTCTCTGTCGCACATACACCACTCTCTGTCTCAAACGCACAGCTGAAAATGGACTACATGTCATATGGGGGAAAAGGGCAGTAGCCGTGTCTCTCTGGTACAAAAATCAATCCAACGAAAAAACAAAAGAAGGCATAGCCCTGACAGAAGTTAAGTTGGGTCTGTGAGTTTCTCAGAATCCCTGCAGGGCAGAAACTCCACTGAGTTCTTTTAAACATTAGCTGTTTAATTTAAGTGTGGGTCCAGTGAACTGGAGGAGAATTACTGTTCATCTCTACTGGGTCTCTGTATGCGGCAGACAGAGGCATCAGGTCAGCACGATGCTGCAGCCAGAGTGGACAGACAGAGATAGATGGATTGTCAGAAAACCTCAGTACCAAACAGCTCATACGGTACATTTTCCCTATGTGCAATTTAAGCTGCTTAGCTAAACAAATGTGGAGTGGAGCAAAGATAGACGAACACAGTAATGTGCTGTCCACACATTTTTTCCACCTTTTTACTTTCCCTCATTGTGTTTCTGTGGCTGCAAATTGAGAACAATTGGAACACATGGCATGTTAGAAATCAGTTTGACTACTCTGGCACTTACCAAACTGTGAAAGTAGGACTGGCAGAGCGACCATATGCTCTGTGCCAGATCCATCTTGTTACACCAACACTTCTTCACACACACACACACTCACACAATTATTGAGGGGAAATATGATTGATTTCATGCTTTTAAATAAAACCCTAATTCCAGAAAAGCAGAGATGCTGTGTAAAACACAAATAAAAACAGAATGCAATGATTTTAAAATCCTTTTCAATCTGTATTCAACTGAATACAGTACAAAGACAAGATATTTAATGTTAAAACTGATCGGCTTCAATTTGTAAGCATACACTCATTCTGAATTTGATGCCTGCAACATGTTCCAGAAAAGTTGGGACGGGGCATGTTTACCTCAGAGATACATCACGCCCAGTAAGCAGTAATCTTTCCCACGATCGCCTGATACACAACCTCAGCTGCTCAACAGTCCGGGGTCCCTGTCGTCGTATTTTGCACTTCATAATCACCGCACATTTTCAATGGGAGACAAGTCTTGATTGCATTAAGGCCCGTCTAGTGTCTGAACTCTTACAACAAAGCCACACTGTTGTAACGTGTGCAAAATGTTTCTTGGCGTTGTCGCAAGCAGTTACGTCTCTGAGAAAGACGCAGTCTGGATGGCAGCATATGTTGCTCCAAAAACCTGTATGTGCCTTTCAGAATTAATATGGCCCTCACAAATGTGCAAGTTACTTGTGCTCAGTCGAACTTTTGAACCGACTGAGCCTTTTACGGATGACCTTTTTATACCCAGTAATGATGCTATCACCTCTTACCAATTAATTTGTTTACCTGTGGAATTCTCCAAACAGGTGTTTTTGAGCACTCCACACCTTTCCCAGTCTTTTGTTGCCCCTGCCCCAACTTTTTTGGAACATGTTGCAGGCATCAAATTCAAAATGAGTGTATGTTTTTCAGAAACGCCAATGAAGTTTTTCAGTTTGAACATTAAACATCACAACACTTCTTTGCACTATACTCAACTGAATATCAGTCAAGATATGATTTGCAAATCATGCATTCTGTTTTTATCTGCATTTTACACAACATCCCAACTTTTTTACAGTCAGGGTTGTATGCACATCAACTGATTTATGCCCTCTAGTTGTGATGTCAGACAAAAGCTGCAGCTTCATGTGGAGTAAATAAAACAGATAGATCGCTATCTAAGTTGCTTCTCTCGCAGTTATAATGGCATAATATCAATATTGAGGTCATTTAGATGTTTAAGTTCAGATGAGTAGCTTGTGAATCTATATTTCAGCCCCCAGGTGTTCAATTGTTATGGCATTACAAATTACATTTTTGTTTCCCGGTTTCCGGCAGGCAGCTCCCTTGGCCCATAAGATAAGAAGGGAATATTTTCCTTGTTAAATGGAACAATTTTTCCTCTTTAGGCTAAATATATGTGAAGAATAATTCATGAGACACACTTCTTTAGTATCCGCCCTGGCTTGTAATTCATTGGCCACATGGTGTCATTGTGTCTGGATGATAAAGTGACTGAAAGCAGCAAAAAGGACATCCTGGAATTCTTTTGAAGTGCACAGCTGTGCTCATATCAGTTGTGTATGAAGTATAATGAGGGACCTCCTTGTCACTGTCACCTGTGATAGACTCATCAGACTCTGAATCAAAGGGCTAATGGAGAGATCGCCCAGTGGGATACAAAGGAGAGATATTGTTGTGCGAGGTTACAGTGGCGCCTCAGCTTTGAAATGGAATGCATAATGCTGGATTTATTTATGGTGTTAATGTATTTGAGAGGAGCTCATTTGTCTGTCAGCATGTATACTTGACTGGAGAGGATGGAGATTAGCTGTGGAGTCAATGTGACCTTTCTGTCTGTCATCCCTCTCTATTCCCTCTCACTGTCTGTTGCACCCAGCTTTGGTATTTTTCTCAAACGAAGTGACCGTGAACTTGCATTAAGGAAAGTCCTTGGCAGCCGTGGCGGCTGCGTTTCTGTAAGATGACAAAGAGCAATCTCAAAAGAGAGAGTGCCTCTTGATCCAGTGGCTTGGACTTGAACATCTGCAGAATACCTCTTGGAGCCGATTGCTGCCGGTGTTTGCTTAACCTGATTAAAAAACACACTTATCATTTCACGGGCATGTGAGAGCAGATTTGGAAAACATGAATCTAGCTCTTGTAGTATTTGTTTGCTTTAGCCTGTCCTCTCAAAATATAATAAATACAGAACAGATAAGAAAATATGAGATTCATGCAAAAATTGGTTCCAGAAGCTCTCGCAGCACTAAATGATGAGACTACCCACAGCAGTTCGATGATACTCAGACTGTTTTTTTACACCCAATATATCTATGTTTACATAATGCTCGGGAAAGACAAACATTTGTTTAGAGCCTTGACAGGTAAATATTAGCCACTGGCCTAATAACTAACGATTAACTAAATGGGCCTGTGAAATGTAATAAAGGTACCACTTTACAGTAAGTCTACCCTTATGAGTGTAAAGTGTTTATAACCTAACAGACTCTTCTAAGTTCTAAGTTCACTTTGTGATCCAACTTTCTGGTTTCCTGTTCCATGATAGATATAGATATAGATATGCTGAGTGCTACGCTTGTCTTTGTTGAAAAGAAAAACAAATTTTGAAATTAGTTAAAAATTAGCAAAACACCAGCTAACTAACTAGCTAATCAACATTAACAATTTGCTAGCCAGTTAACTAGTGTTTTGCTAATAGTAGCCGGCTACTTAGGTAGCGTTTTGCTAATATTAGCTTAAGATCTAGAGCAGAAATTAGCTAAAGGGCTCGCTTAAAATGTGACCTTATGTCGTTTTACAGGAAAAGGAGAAAGTTGATCGAGCAAGTTCGCCCAACAGGAGCTTAAAGCAAAAAGGGGCGGGGCTTAGCATAGTCAGTTAATAATTATAAGCCTTGTATAAATCATTTATATGGGTCGTCTTTTTTTTCTATACATTCACCCTATTCCATTTTGAATTTAATTCATCATCTGGTTTGTATTTTGTGCAAAAAAAGAACTACAGCTCTAATTTCGTTGTACAACCCTGTGTTGTATAATGATTGTAAATGTCCTTGGATCCTTGAATTGAAGAGTGGTACCATAATAAATATAGAGCAGATAACAGAATATGAGATTCATTGGGCTATTCCCTCTCGCAGCCTTAAATGATCAGACATAACAAATGATAAATAATGTAAAATCCAATGATACTCAGACTGTTTTATTACTCCCAATTTATCTATGTTTGCATAATGCTTGAGAAGACTCTTTGAAAGACAGACATTTGTTTAGTGCCTTGACAGGCATCAGAATCCAATTCATAGCAAAAAAAAAAACCCTTCTTGCCAAATGTTTGTAAAGATTAGCCACAGTTTAATTATTTTTGATTGCACATTATTAGCGGCGCTCTCACTACACATTTTCTGTGTTTCTCGTTTGGCAAATGAGGCCCATTGTTGGTTTTCCTTTTTCCTCCATGTCACCAGAGTTCAGGACAACACTGTTGGCATTGAGAATGATTGGGAGAAAAAAAGAGAGCAGTGACAGGCTCGAGCAAACAATCTCAGCATGATCAAAGCTGCTGAGTGGAAGAGAACACTGTGTACAATGATTGGAGAGGGGCAGGAGCCGGGCACTGTAGTGAAACAGATCACCTCAACACAAAGTTTCTCTGACACTGCACTTCATGGGCTGGAATCAGGAGGGAGTACAGTTACATACCATTAATCATAACTACCACGCTAATGACAAAAATTAAATTTGTAGCCTGTTGTGTAACTTTACAGCACGGCGAGAGCTGTAGCTGCAGAATAATTAAACAGTAGCGTTTATTTCTTTAGTTATCCCGTTATTATCTGACAACAGGCAGCAACACTAACAACAAAACACATGTAACAACGTGAGGTCTGGTCATCGTTGCACATTGTGATCACACTGACAAGGTAACAACCTTCATTTTGTATCATGCTCACAATCTGCCTACTTGTACATAATTACCACATTTCTCCCCTGCAGTGAGCATCGCCAGTAGGAGCCGCGTCCCTGCAGGGGGAGAAGGACATGTGACACCCATCCTCACCAAGCACTGTCATTAGACACTGATTGGAGGCAAAGTTCAGCTGACGACTCCAGTGTTAGGCCTAATGGTTGCACACTGGGATGAGGGGCTGATGGGGACAGGGCAAGTAAAAACACATAATGGGCTGGTGGAATTAAATGGAGGCAGTTAACTGGGTGTGGTTTAGAGTTAGCCTAATTGTGTTGGTGGCTGCAGGGCTGTAAATAATGCTCACTGATTTCAGTCCTACAGTATGATGTCAGACTTTTCCTCGTAATCCAGCTGCTTGAGGCTTTTCTCTTTATTACACAAGCCACAGAATTTGTTTTGGTGCTGTTTTTTTTTTTCATGCACATCATTGCATCAATTAGGGTTTGACCATTATGGTGTTGTATAAATCAGTATTTTCTTATCTCGCTGAAGACGCATTTGTAAGCACTAAAACAGGCTTTTATCTTCTGTCCCAATTTGTGGAAAAATACAAAACATTTTTATTTAATTTATTAGAGAATAATTTCATTTTCATTTCAATTATGTATGTGCATTCAACTTAAAATATTTATTCTGAATTGGACCTTTCCAGATAGAAGCTCAAACATTTGGGGATTAATAGTTGATATTTTATGCTCTTATTTATTTAGCATTTTCATGCTAAAAAAATAGAAAGGCAAATAGAGACAAAAATCAGATGAGAGTTCTGGTTGTAAGTCTGGGTAAGATGATGCAGCAGGTCGTGTGTGTGTATGTGTGAGTGGCCTGGTGGGCTGCAGCTGACCTAACATACTACGACATCCATCAGCCTAATATTTTTTATGCACATCTGTGACTGTATGCTCAAAAACCTGGTCTGTTTTATACTGACTGCTGACTCCTCACTCCTCCAAATCAGATGGTAACAACTGCTAGGCTAAAAACAAAGCGCACCTAGTCTGTTGCAAGCCACATTTTGGCTGACATGCATAAAAAGGTTTTGTCTCATTTTCAACCTGAGCATCTGCAGTTTAATTCCATACCTGGTATGTTATTAATCATACACTTACATAACGTTTGATCCACTTAAGTTCAGGCATCGTACAAGATGAATAAATCCCTTCTTTTGTTCGCTGCCATGTCCACTATGCTCCTGTACAGTCACCATGTTCAAGCGTTCAAGCTCCACTGTTAAACAAGGAGAGATGCAACTTTAACTCGCTTACTTCTGAACCAATTTTCATGACATCTGGTTTGTTATAAACCTGAAAAATTGAACATGATATTGGTTACTTGTTGGAATTAAATTCAGTTGCTGGGGGCGATCTAATCAGTTCTATTCCAAAACATTAATCTTCTGAATAGCTACAACTTCCACCGGGACACACAGGCTCCAATTTAGGAATAGATAACATCAAGTGTAAATTAGTCAAGATTTCAGCTTTTGTGAGTTTCACTAAAACTGTAGATTTTTATATGTGTTATATTGCTGTCACCTGGTTGCCTGTAATGATATTAATAAAAATACAGTGTTCTAAGTAATTAACATTGTTTAAATTGAGAAGTTTGTTTATTGTTTCCTTATTAAGTTTATACAGTAAGTTACAATACCATTACACCATTCTATGCATGTTAAAGAAAACTTAAGACTGAAAAGACTATACTATGCAAAAATATATATATATATATATTTAAAGCAACAAAAATACTTTACTAAAAACTTTGCAAATCTTCACCAGTTGTATGTTGGCATTGCAGTAGGTGCTTCACCACCTGTTGGCTGGTACAGATTTCTACTCTATCGAGTGCGCTCTTCTAGTTGTACAATTAATATCGACATAAACACACATCAAGAAGAAGTTACATCGTTTCCAATATATCAGGGATGATGCTGGAAAATTATTCAGTGTCAGTTCTGAATCTGAAGTTTAATTTAACATCAACAGAATTAAATAAAGATTCAAACATGTTTGTTGTTGGGTTCTTCATTCAGTCTGTGATCTGGTTTTGATCCGGTTAAGGATTATGTTGTGTCTTGAACATACAGTATGTGTGCTTTTGTGTGAATGTATGTGTGTGTGTGTATACGTGGTGTATACCAGTGTTGACATATATGCATATAAGCTCATATTGAACAGACACTTCTGGGTCAGCTCCTTGGCAAGATTCTAATCCAATCTGTTCCCTCTATGTACAATTAAAACACCGCTCAGGAATACTGTACTGTGTCCCAATTATATTTCTCCAAATGTTCCCGGCAACATTTCTGCAGCGTGCGCTCCTCTCCCACTCCTCCCACTTCTGAGTTTGGGTGACAGGCGTGTGAAATACCTGGCTCGTCTGTAGAGCTTTTCACAATGCCCCAGATCCATCATTGCAGGGCCATTGAGGCTCATTGTGTGCATCCATTAACTGTATCTATGGTAGAACCTTACAAAGGGCCGGCTTGAAGAGGGTCAGTGGTGCGTGGGCCCCCGCCATCATAAATCTGGTGCAGTCCAGAGCTGAACCTCCCCTGTGCTCAACTAATGGCGCTCTAATCGCTGGTACCACTTCTTGGGTGGGACGGAGGGGTGTGTGTGTGTGTGTGTGTGTGTGTGTGTGTGTGGTGGCGAAATGGGGGCTTATGAGCGGACGGGGTGTATAAAGCATTGCTCATTTGTTTCCAAGCCCCGAGACCAATGAGCCCTAACTAATCACCCGGCTTTTTGTCTTTTCTATAAAAGTGTTTCTGAAGACACAAATTAGCCAACCGTTTTAGAGACACTTCCTTTGTCAAGATATTGATATTAATCATTGTCTTTATCCCCACTCCAGCACAGTGTTAATATCCATATGAATAAAATATAGACTGCGCACTAGGGATGGTCAAACTCCTTCCCTGGCTTGCTTTTGGATGGATCTCATTGTTCCTCATTATTGAAGCGGGTCAGTGCCTCTTCACCTCTCTGCTCACCTGTAGAAACACATATGGGTTTAGAGAGAACTGAAATATTAATGCCCCCATAAAGCAGGGAGGACCGTCTCTGCAACCAAACCGTACCATAAATACAGGTTTATGTTTTGTTTCTGTGCCGAAAACCAGTCCTATAAACATTATAGTTGGTAATTTGTTCCCTTGAGCCTGTAGATAAGGTTTTACAGCATTACATGATTGTTTACAGCATCTATAATATTAAGGGGATAGTTTGGATTATTTGAAGTAGGGCTGCAGAAGGTACTTATCAGTAGCCTGTGTCTTCTGTGCAGTAGATGGCAATCTACAACCCCCCTGTTTGGAGAAGCAGAGACAAGTAGCAGCAAGGACGCTAAGCAATGAATTACTGTGGACAAGGTCAGCAACAAAATGAATTTTAGCCACTTGAAAAAGGCCCACTTAAAAAAGTCAATATCAGTTTCAGTGCATGCTATATTTAGAATATTTTCACTGCTTTACCTTGCCGTCAAACAACCTTATCCAATGGGAAACTGCCATTATATAAGCTAGATGTCGCTGCCTCCAAACCAACCAGACTCTAATGGCAAAATCAGTAATCGTACTTTGCAGAACAGAGGATCTGCTGGTCTACCACTGCCTCAATCTGTTAGTTCAACACATCCTCATACATACACGGCATCATAGGTCATTACCAATTGCTCGCAAAACGACATGTATTACCAGTGGAGAGAACTGGACCTTAATTATACTATGTAGGTCATGTGACATTACACGCATGGTTTACATTTTAAAACTGTCACAGTTTGGTTGGGTTTAGACATAAAATGGGTGCTGTAAATCCTAGAAAACACTTCAATTTTAATGTAATGTGTTTTCAAGGCTTGAAAAGTGTTTTTTTTTTTTTTTTTTTGATAAAGTGTTTAAACTGATTAAAACTGTACCTGAATTACTTTCTTAATAAACCTCTCTGACTGAATAACTCACTTTTCAGATAAAGAAATAAAATGAGTCAGAGGGAGCCTAATTGTTTTTGCCTTTCACACAAATTGAAGACGACTCCCCTCAAGCCTCGTTTGCCTCTCTGCACGTGTAGCTACACTTGATCTGTGTGATCTGTCAGTCTTTGTTGATGTGGAACAGTGAGAGGGAGGCTAACAGACGACAACATGGTGGGAGGTTGCTATTTCAGTGAGCGTTGGCTTGGAAACGCAAAATTAAAAGAAATTGAAAAGGGTTTTTTTAAAATTAAAATTAAGTGTCTAATAATTGTTTGTGTGAGTCTTTAATTTTGGCTCAGTGAGGTTGTGGGCTATACGTGAGAAGTCTACATACTGTCACTCAGCCTTTGTTGAGTTTTCCTTTAAGTCATCAGGCCTTTGTAAAATGCTATCACAAAACATAATTTTGGTTGTTTATAGCACAATAACATCTAATTTAATTTGATAAAGACATGAAATGATGATTTTAAGTACATGTATGTCATTTAAAGTGCTGGAAAAGCTTGAAAATGCACCTTCAAAATGCTTGAAAAGTGCTTGAATGTGTTTTTGGAAAAAATGTAGGAATCCTGTAGGTTTTAGGCTGTAAAACTACTTGGGCAGGTTTAGAAGAAGATCGCAGCTGGGGTTGAAATAACATATGCCACATGACAGAAGTGCCATCACTCCTGCAACAGAAGCGATATGACAGAAATCATTGCCGAAATTAAAGTTTAGTAACGTAAAACTTTAAATAACTGTTTACTTTTTACTTCACGCAGGACTTGAACCCCCGGTCCTCTGGGTGAAAGTCCTGTGTTTCTTTGAGACATCCGTCAACCCCACCTCCTCCAAATGCAGACCGTGCTCCCTATTCTTCTCCTGTGATACTTACTACGCTGACAAGAGGTCGCCATTGAACAATAAATGTCAATGTGAGTCTGAATAAGGTGCTCGCACACTCGGCCAACATCTGCAGCTTCCATGTTCTGCGAAGTAAAATGACTGATTTCACTCATGGAGTTTGGTTGGTTTGCAGAGAACAATATTTTGCCTATATAAAGCAAATTTCCCATCAGAAAAGGCTGTCTGATGGCAAGCTAAAGCTGTGAAAGTGTTCTAAATATAGTGTACACTTCAACTGTCATCATTTTATGTAGTGGATGGATGATTACGGACCCTTTTTAAGTGGCTAAAATACCTTCTGTTGTTGATCCTGTGCACAGTTGAACATTGCTTACTCTCTGCTGACCACCATCCACAGTAGGTAATACACTGACTAATGACAAAAATAACCCCACATCAAATAATCCAAATTATCCCTTTAAGCCTATGACTCTACATGTTGATCTATTTTGATATAAACATTAATTACAATGTGTACTGATTGCCGCTAATTATCACAGTACGAAATTACAAAACACTGTAAGCATAATTTGTAGTGTATGGCAACATGACATCCTGAAGAAATGCATTAAAAAGAATGTGGAAATACCTTATACTCGTACAGCTGACGAGGCTCTATAGAAACAAGCTTTTCAAAAGTGTTTTTCGCTCTTTCTCTTTCCCTTGTTTTGAAGAAAGCTGTGTCAAAGTGTGAAAACTGGCATCCGTACCAAAGTCACAAATTGTTAACTTGTTTAATGTGCTTCCCTCTGCTCTGAATGCTGAGCAGTATCCCTGTAAGCATTGCCATGCAGGTACAAGTGTCCCACTAATTTGCCTGCAGGTTCCTGGGAACGGCTAATTCCCCTGTGCTGTATAACATCGTCTAAATTGGGTTATTTTGAGAAAGCTAAGCAGGATATGAGAAGATTCTTTAACACCCGGTATCCCGCAGTTTGTCCTCTGTAGATTGGGCAAATAATTTACATTTTTTTCTCCTTTTGCTTTCTTTTTTTTTTTTTTTTTTTATATCCGTCTCTCCACCTCCAGCTTTGTAGGCAGCTCAGTCAGAACATCTCCCACTGGAGTCTGTGGGTGTCCTCTCAAGTAGAAGGAGCTCCTATTGGTTTTCCTACTGCATCCTACCCACACACATCCAAAGGTTCCCCTCTTTCTTTGCCAATCAGTCCCCGCAAGTCCTGGCAGCCATCACAGTGTCTGAAACACAAAAGAAACGTGTCCACCTTAATACTGTCCCTGGGTGCAGCGAGATGCAGAATGCTGGTATTGGCAGAAGGAGAAGAGTGCCTCTGCTTGAGGGGCCCCCAGTCCTCCTTTTTCCCTCGTATGGTGGATGATCAAACCTCAGAGGAAGATTCAAGTCAAGTGCTTAGAAGACAATGGCTTTTCCCTGCCAAACACTGCAGGATTACTGGTGGAATATAGCCAGTCATATTCTCACATCAATTACACCATTTAGATAATAGACCAGTGCTTGATGTCCAATCATGGCATTTACTTATGAAGCCCCTGAGTGTTCAATATAAGATAAATAAATCTAAAATAATTAATCACAGTTATAAAGTCTGTATACATCTACACAATTTAAGCAATAATTTGTGAGTTAACTTATTTAACTGACATTTTTGTTATAAAAAGAAGTTTTAATTTCATAACTCCTCTTTTCATCATATCACATTTTGTTTCATAACACCACTTTTCATTATGTCACTTTTTATTTCATAGTGTCACATTTCATGACTGTGGTTTTATCACCGCCCCCTTAATTTTTAGCCCGCATGTCCCTTAGTCTCGCATAACGAGACCCATCTCCACAGCGCCGTGTCAGTACTGTAGAAAAGTCTGGCTCACACATTATCATTCTGCCAAAGGGATAAAAACGCTCTGTGCACTTTGGATTTCTTTTAACCAGCCAAGATCATCCTGGGTGGCTACAGTGGCCTGCAAACTAGTGTCCAGAGTAGCTTGTTTTGGTGGAACATTTGCATGTGAGGAGGTTAAATCGCTGCAGAAGAAAAGGTAACAGCTGCTTTTATGTTCCTACTTTTAGCAATCAGGTGGTCACTTGCAAACTTAAGCATTTAGGCTCCTAGTTTGGAGGTTGTTGTTTCCTGTAGAGACAGGATCTTTGGAAATGCAGAGAGCGGATGCCACCTGAAATAGGCGGCCAGTGGCAGACTTATTCCCATACTGTGCACCCAGTGAGTCAGACAACACGTCTCCTATCTCTCAGAAGCAAGCCAGCTCAAAAACTGCGACCGGATTTAGCAGGTTAGCTCCTGTTAGCTACAGCAGCAACAATCCCAAAGTAATTCTGAATCAACCAACTGACACTGGGGCTATAAATACACACATTACACTGACACAGTGACAACCCCCTGCTTTTGTTCAGCTTAATTGCACATGCTAACTATTCCAGCCGTCGACCTTAAAGTGGCCAGAAGTCTGAGTTTGTCCAGGATTGTCCCAGTTTCAAGTTAGGTGTCCTGAGTCCCAACAAATATATTTAAAACACTAAAATGTCTGGATTTTCAGCATTTGCTACCAAATTGACCCAGTTTTCACTACAATTAAAATAATAATTCTAATATTAGACTCATTTTCAGCACTTGCAAAGACGTTTAACATTACTTAATGCAATAGAAAAACATAAGCAGTGCACCACACGTGAATTCGACATGTGTCAATCATTCAGTGCGTCATTTTCAAAGCTGTCGCAAACTTATCAAGCCTAGCAGGCCACTCTTTCAGTATGGCAACGGTTTCTATTTTCTGTCTTCCTCTTTCTATTGTAAAGTACCTGGCAATGAAAGTGCTGCATCCATAAGGCGCTCCAAAAGGCGCACAACGACACAGACAAAGTGACACGATAAACGCAGCTGGGTAAGCAGTGTGTGCAGACTTGTTGAGCAAACCATCTGCGTTTGTGTTTACTTACAGGAACATTTATTTGGTTTATTCAGAATTATTTAGACGTTGTTGCCACAGTCTAACTAAATGGCGAAAATTGGTAGCAGTTGTTTGTTAATATGATTTATTTCAGCATTTTGGGCTCCATATTTACTCAGTTCAGTAGAAGAGAATAATTCTAATCATGCAGTAATTATTTAAGACGGTGTTTATTTTCCTCTAGCAATACCGCCATTAGCATCAATCTAAGTGACCCGTCATGATGGCCTTTACGCCATGGGAAGCGTGTGGGTGTCTCCATATGGTTACTGTTTGAGAAATGCATTTCATTACTGCACACATATGATGCGTCTAAATTAGCGCTTCTTTTTTGTGTTTGTACAGACAGTCATAATTAAAAGCATTTCTAATGATGCATTGTCTTCTTTTGTCCTCCTGACATTGTGTCACCGGTTTAAGAAAATGTTTTTTCTGATGTAATCTATAGCAGTAACACTTTATTATCAGTGAGGCGTGTGCAGCAATACACTAGAGAAACCCATATCAGATATTCATCTGAAGTAATTTCCAATGTGTAAACATGGATGTCGTCCTTGATAAGGTTGTGCCCACTAGTCCAGCAATGATGATAGATGACCAGTGATCCACCTGTGTGTTATTCAACGCTCCTCCGAACGTGCTCATCGGTTGCGGAGATTACCATTCTGCTCAGGTCCCTCTTCTTCTGTGTGCCAGCGCAGGAAGCAGATGCTCTGCAAAATATTAAATACATATGCAAACAAGTAAGCAAGCGAAATAAATAAATAAGGGCAATATTCGTGCCTACCTGTTGGATGTTGTCTGGTAATGATTCCAGGATCACTCATGCATACAGTGTGCTTTATTAAATCGAATTCTCCCCGTGGACTTAAAGGAATTTCAATGTGTGCTTTCAGTTGGAGATCAGATTATCTGTGATGTTGTACAATGGCTCATTTTGGAGCTGGTGGAGATTTTGTCAAAAGAGATTATATGATTATATGGGTAATCCCTTTTCTGTCTCTCGTCTTGTGTGAAATACACTAAATATACCTAATATACACATCTCTGTCTGTGTGCTGACAACGCAGAACATGCAGGATCATTTCCCTGGAGAAAATTTACCCGCGTTAGATACCCTAATTTGAATATTTAAGTGAGTTAAAGGGATAGCTCAGATTGTTGAATATGCGGCTGCATGAGGTACTTATCCATAGTCAGTGTCTACAGTAGATGGCGGTCGGCACGTTCGGTTTTGTGTTTGGAGAAACAGCTGGAGTAGGAAGATAAACCGTGTACCGCTGTGGACATGGTCAGCAGCAAAAGGTATTTAAATTAGGTCTAAAAAGAATCAATATCACTCTAAGTGTATTCTATATTTAGAATATTTTCACCACTTTACCTTGCCGACAGAGAGCCTCTCCAATGGGAAACCACCATCATATAAGGCAAATATCACTCTCTCCATTGGTGAAATCTTGCAGAACACAGGGGTTGCTGTTCTACTGCTCCCTCAGTCTGTTAGTTTGTATGTGTTATTGTGAATTGTAAGACAAACTATCTGAACTATCCTTTTAAAATTCAGGGTTTCTGCATGTCCTAAAAGTCTTAAAAAGTCTACAATTCAGTAATTTGATTTTAAAATGTTGACAGGTCTTAAAAATTGATTAGATTACTAACATTACAAACATTAGTTTTATAAAGTTGCATTAACCTCATTGTCACTTTTAAATGTGTTTTTGGGGAATAAAAATATATTGATCACACTGTAACCACCAACATGGAACCAATAACCACAAATACTCTGCAGAATTAATTGGAGCACATCCAGCTGGCATGTTGCCATGTGGTCTCGTCAAAAAAAAAATCGCTACTTCTAGAGGTAATAAGTTAAAATTGTTTTTGTTAATGTTACTTTCTTCTAATATGGGTAAGCGTAAATTCTGCAAGATCTGGTTCTGTTCTCTGTTCATACTGGAATCATCACCAAAGCAACCCCATGCACCACACTTTGCACTAACAATGTTCTGAGAGTCTGATTTTCCTTTATATCCTTTTTGCCAGTACAGAAATTGGTCTGAAATTGCATTCACAACGGTCTTAAAAGGTCTTCAATTTTACCTGTGCAACCTGCAGAAATCCTGAAAACACCAAATCAAACAATAACACAGACACACTAACCGACCGAGGCTGTAGTAGACCAGCAGCTCCAATGTTCAAGTCAATTCAGTTTCCTTTATTGGCATGAATGTTTTATGAACAATATTGCCAAAGCATTAATGATACATTAAAAGGTTAGTGCAAATTAATTCAATTCAATAATGATATTAGAGGCAAAAAAAAAGCCATCAACGTTATCTACTTCTCTGGAATTAGGGATTAACATGCTAAATTTCTTACAGTATTCTGCTCTGATTTTATTGTATTTCTCACATTTTAAGAGGAAGTGCATCTCTGTCTTTTCTCCACCTGTCATGCAGTGACCACAGACTCTTTCCTCTAATGTTCTCTGAGGTAAAATTTCTGATTTCACTCACAGAGTCTGGTTGGTTTGGAAAGAATGATATATATAACAGCAGAAAAGGCAGTCTGATGGCGTCTGAGCTATCCCTTCAAAAGGACATTTTGATGTTTCATTTTTTTTTCTTTCTTTCTGAATATCCATGAATTTTCTACAAAATTTGTGTCCTTTTCCCTTCCAATCTCTCATTAGCACACAATCTGCTGCTGGAAGCCACGGCAGGTCTGAAGAGCAATGACAGGTTGCTCTAGGACTCAAAATGACACTGGCATCTCCACAGGAAGAAATCCCTGATAAACTCAGAAATGCGGGGTAAGAAATATCGACTCATTGCTAAAACCTGCCGCAGCGTAATGAAACTATAAAACCAGCCGTATGTGTCAGAAGGCAGACAGACAGAATGGAACAGAGGCGCAGGTAAAAGAGGGAATCGGGTGAAGGACTGAGACAAGGTGCACCTCTTTCTTATTATAAGGTGTGATTGATCACAGTATCATGCCATTAATGGTGTTGGAGCTCACATGGAGACACCGGAATAACAAGGTCACGCGACCACATTATTGTGCAGTGCTGTTCCCCGACAGGGCGGCAGATATCCTGCACTTCTTCTGCCTCGCACTTAAAAATCTTCTCACCCAGATTGACTCAGGCTATTATTAGAAATTTGGATTCTTTACTATATAAAAATGTGGTTTTGAAAGCCTATTTAACATATGAATGTCTCATGGCTTGGGAATTATTGGCTTTGCATAGTCATTTCATGACTAATGTGTCTTAATGACATCTCCATGGTTCCTATTTAAGACACTAATGGGCAGTAACGGGTCTCAAACTGTGGTGTGTTATATTAAATTAATTATTGATCTCAGCCTCATATGCAATTGATGTCTTAGTCCTTGGATACCTTGTTATTGATGTATGTTCTCAGAGGTTGTAAAGCGTGTCTGAGGCCAAAATGTATCAGGCTGTGGCTGAGCTCCACAGCAGACACACAATATATACAGACGTTCTCAGCTGCAATGATGCAATTTGTAGTCCGCATTGAAATGAGGGGAATCGATGAGACGTACGCGTAGAGTTGCATTTACAATGGCTGGCTCAGCTGTGGTGTCGATACGCGAGGATAATGAGCTGAAATTGTTATGTTCTGTATTAATGGTGGGCATCGTTTCCGCCATATTTTACACTTAATTAGAATGAATCTGTGTTATTGTTACAAGTGTTGGCTGTATAATTGAACAAGGAATTGTGGATGTAAAGGGATTCGCAAGGTCGTAAGACGTCATGTAAAGTGATCACAAATATACTTAATTAATTAATAGAAAATAAACGGCTTCAGCTGTTTATTTAACTCCATTTAAACATACATGTGATATCTGGAATCTCTGAGCTGGCTCTGGCCACATTCTGCATGCTGTTATATGTATTTACTGCATATTTGTATTTCTTGGCTGTCTTTCACTTCACATTGCTGCCAGAAGCAACAATATTCAAACGCCAATATGAAAAGCCACGCTGGCGTTGTTGTTTCTTTGTCTTGCGCATTGTTATTGTTTGTGCACCTGACCAAAACCACTTGCAGTATGTTTTACATACTGATAATAAAGTGGTTTCGGAGTTCTGACTTCTGTGTCTGGAGCTTTAAAGCCATGAAGATGATTTATCCATCTTGGCAGGCATGCATTTCTGCTTGTTTATAAACTGAAGAGTTTATGGAGTTCTTAGCTTTGGCACTGCTGTCTTCATCTGTCTTTTGGAGCCGCTTTTCTCTCACAGAGGAAATAGTCTCTGCAGGAGAAAACAAAACTTCTAAACACTGTATCTTAAAGGCTCTGTATGAAGGGAATTTCACTCACAACCAGACTGAGCCGGCAGAAATTTTGGACAAAAAAAAAACTGTTTGACCAATGAGATCATACAGTTTAAAATATACTGTAACTACTGTAGAGAGGCACTCGGAGAGCACAGACAATAGAGGGGAAATGCCTCCCCCACCAAAATAGTGCTATATGCCATGACAGGGTGACGTCAGTGCTACATTTTTTATTAAGTTCAGTTGTACTTGCTTTAACAAATAGAAATAAAAATCATTCATCATTTGTGTAAATGGCCCTACATTTCCTGAAGAGTGCATTATGTCTCGTTTAGGATTTGAAACCCGAAGTTTAGGAATTGGAATTTAATCAAAGACTTTAAGCCAAAGATTTGAGATGTATTTGTGACTTGACTCGGTTGACTTGGTTCCACCTGTGACTTTAGTTTGCCTACTTGAGACCTAACTTTGGGAAAAAAAACATGAATTGTAGTCTGTGGCAAGAGACAAATAATTTTTTGATCCTGTTTGAATTGTGCCACAAATCACGCATATGATGTTTGTCAATTTAAAAGATCATTTTCAAGTCAAGACGGTTGCAGTTGCTACTGAAGTATAAAACTGTGAAGATCTCCGCAAGCTAACGTTAGCCGCTGAAGCTACGACGCCTGTGTGTTTTAGTACCAAGATGTAGACACACAGCTGAGGGTCTTTTCTTATTCTTCTTCGTTCTACATGGAGCAGCAAGATGGGTGTTGATGACGTATATTAGGCGAGACAAGAGATGTAGATCAATAAACCGCATCACAGAAAACTAAATATAACTACAACAAATCCGGCAGCTGTAACTGTAATGTTTAAAGATATGTAATTAAATAAGCAGAACAGGAACGTCTGATAGGTCGGACCACTGTGTTTACGTACTGCGTTGTTTTGCAAGGTAGAGACTGAACGAGGAGAGGGAGCGGTGGTAACGGGAATGCGAGAAAGAGAGTGAGAGAAATAAAATGTTATTTTCTGAATGTTTCACAGCTGTTATGTTCAAAGCACAAATGAACTCCACCACAACTGTTCGCCGCAACATATGAATACAGACTCACTGCTAGTTCTGGGTAAACTCAAGCTGTTATTTTCATCCGTGGCCCAACACGTAAATTAGTTAATTAATTCCTAGTGAAGGCATAAAACATGAATTTTAGAGGAATGAGATCTGTGCTACACATGTTGCTGCCATTAAATTGGATGCATGACACACAGGGATTCTCTACCTGAATGTTATTGTAAACAAACGTTGTAATTCGTTCTATAGGCAGCTGTGGTTCAGCTGACCCGCGTCCCAAAAAGAACAAAAGTGAAAAGTATCACCGTATCTGCTCAGATTCAGATCCGCTCCAAAACTGAATGGGTTCTTCCCTGGTCCCTGCAGCACACGTTTCATGAAAATCAGGCCATTAGTTTTTTCCCACAATCCTGTTGACAGACAGACAGACAAACAAACAAACAAACAAACAAACCGAATGGAAAACATAACCTCCTTGGCAGAGGTAAATGTACATAACCTACCAGAGTATAAAGGTTAATCTTGACAGTAAACCGGGTGAATGTTGTGGTATCCTGAATTTTCCATGGCTGTAATGATTTCACTTTCAGCGTCATGCTGCACATCTACCTCAGCACTGTGGAACTGGGCCACATCTGGCCTCCTGTCTGTGTATTTGTTTGCCCATAATACAATTCTTCCGTGCAATAAACAAGTCGAGTGACTCCTCTCACTGCTTCGGTTGAGGATTCCTTCTGTGTGCTGCTCGTCAGACCTTTTTTCGTTGTTGTTGTTTTTTTTGGGTGATAAAAATACTTCTGTGGACAAACAGAAAACAAAAGAAGAGAGAAAGAAGGAGAGAGTATTACATATTCTGTTGCGAGCCACAACGCATCCAAGAAATGTTTTGAAATATTCAAAACCGTGGAGCAGCCGTGGTTTTATATCTGTTTCTTATTCTCCCTTAAGTGTAGGAGTTATTAAGGTGTTATTATAGCTGTAACATTACAGAAAGGTTCCTCATGGATGCAGCCTAAAACAGTCGTTTAGCTCCATAGTGTGCCGACTGTATACCGACGTAAATCAGCCTCTGAAGATTTCATCTTGTGTAGTCGTAACTGGGTGTATTTTTTTTTTATCTCTTCCGTTCACAAGAGACATGCAGATGAGCCAAGGACTCTGTGGCAATAAGGCCCAATGTGACACTTGTGAAATCTCCCCTGAGTAAAATCTGCGCTTGGACTCTGGACTTCTAAAGGACACGGCTTGTAAAAAAACTTCCCGCGACAGAGAGCGGAGCAGCTCCCAGTATAAGCCACCCTGCTTTTGAAGCTCCGCTCCACTTAGAATTGAGGGTAAAGGGTCAAATCAAGAGAAGAAGGCATCTGTGAAAAAAAAAAACGATGGCCCGAAGAGAGATTAGTCAGCGCCAGGGTGGAAACTCATTTAACATCATCCAGTCGCCGTGTAAATCTGTTTTTACACCTTTTCAGCGGAGCTCGGGCAGCGTCATATTAGCATTAAATACCAGTTAGAGCTATTTATTATATCATGGGAATTTTGTCAATTGAATTTATAGAGTAAAAAGGATTAAAGGGAGCTTATAATCACTGCGTTTATCACTACTCAGCCGAGCGGATGGTTTGACATATATGTCAGAGTTGACTAATGATTTTCAGACACTAATTCATTGCTGTGTTACAGTGATGAACTGTAATTCATGTATTGTGTGCATTGTACAGATGTCAAACAAATAATAGGTTGATTCAAACGTATTTGAAGTGATGTGCACTCTTGTATCACATCAAGTCATGTCAAGTCAGCTTTAATTATATTACACGTTTCATATGAGAGGCGTGCCTGAAAATATAAAAGCAAAGCTGCATCATACGTGGCAAAAACAGAATAACATGTAAGGCAAGAAAGTGTTAGATAAATAAAACCATATAAGATAACAATAAGAAAAACTTACAAGCTAAGAGATGACAATGTTCCTGTGGTTTTCAAAGTGGGATTTAAGAACCGTAAGTGGGTTCCGTGCAAAGGAGGAACAGAATATTTTAACTTTTATCATATTTTTTTTAGAAGTTAGAACAACAGCTGAATAAATACAGTTGGTCGTTTTGATTGACTGTAATTTATAATGATCCTGGTTTGATCATCGATTGACTATGAAGAATGTATTATTTTCTTGAGGGCTGAGTATCACCACTGATTTCCTGATTCAGTTTGATTTGATTCACGATTCTTTCAGGGGTATTTCAGTGACAATACCAGTTTTTCTTTAATATGAAAGAGATTTTCTATGAGGAATGCTCTAACCAGGTGCATTATTAAAAATATTAAGGGTGACGTTAAGAGTTAACCTTGCAGCATTGACTGGCAGCAGAGGTCAGACGATCAGAGCTACACTGTAAATACACAGCAGAGATAAAAAGAAAACATTGTTAAAAAGATCAGATAGATTTTTTTTGTAAATGACTGCTCATTCAGTTAGTCAGTGGTCCGCCTGATGGCCTTTACCCTGCAAGGCAGCTGGATTTGTGAGATTGTGAGATCACACGAGAATCCGTCTTGCCTGACTCCAAGCTATCCATTTGTGTCCGCACCAGAGGTGGTGCGAGCCAATCAGCATCCTTGGAGGGATTTCTGGAAGTTACGGGTGTGGCAGCTCCTGAAGAGGTTAGCGTAGACACGGCGACAGCATCAGTTATACCAGAACTGGAGAGTATTTCTTTATTGAGAGAAAAGCAAAGAACTGCACTGATGGATGGAAAAGATGTTTTTGCTCTTCTTCCGGCCAACTTTGTTTTCGGTTTGTTGAGTTGATCTGATTGGTTAGCTCATGTTAGACACGGAAGATGATTCATCCAATCGCCTGCCAGGGGTTTTCTTAAAGTGCCTCCCCTTTTCCAAACAGTTTCTTTGGACGGCTTCCCAGATGGTTCTGTGTCTCTGTCTCTGTCCGGTCAGGTTACTGATGGGCACATGTAGCCTATACCTGCATGACACATTTTCACTCCCTCCATGATACATGTAAGTTAGTGAAATAACATCTAGAATTTCAGCGTCATTCACGCTTTAAGTCCATGCAGTTATTTATCAACATTACGCATCATTTGTGAACTTCCTTCATCTTACAGTCGGTTCATATATGTGCTGTTTTTAGCTCAGAGGAAGTCCGTCAAGCTAGCAGCACACCTTCCTGTTCTATGCAAAGTGTCATTGCTATAATGCATGTAACAATAGTCCTTTTTTCATTTCTTTTCTTTTGAGCTAAACTACTACAACTTGCTGCCCCTGCTCAGCAAGCTAGTGCCACAAGAATAATAAATAAAATGAAAAATTTGATTTTACGCCAAAATGAATAGAGCCCCTGAAAACTACACACAGCACAAATATGAGTCCTTTTTTTTCTGTGCGAGAGGTGCCAGAACTGCTAGAAGAAAAACACCATATGGACACAAAACCTAATGGGATTAAAGCTTCACCAATAAAGATCGATTTAAATCAGAAAATAGATTTTTTTTTAAAGCCAGCCCTAATCTTCACGTTTAAGGAAATAAAACTTCTCTCACACTGGAGGTCTGTGCTCTAATGTGTATCTATTGTTGACATTAAAAGTTTGCGAACCCCTGTGAGAAGGACCGCAATGACTGAAAACACCGTAAGCTGATTTAGAATTTATTCTAGGCATAGTGAGGAGACCTTTATCTAAGGGTGAGGGTTAATCTGTCTGGTGTGTATTCAGTGAGCGTGTCAACAACACAGGAAGGAGCTAAGCCAGTCATAGATTCAAAAACAATATAATTCTGTAATTCATGCATTGTATACATTGTACAGATGTCAAACAAATAATAGTACTCGAACTGATGTGCGCTCTCGTATCACATCTAGCACTCTGTGACAATGTGTGAATGAAAGCTGATGCTCTGGAGTTTTGTTCCTGCCTCGCTGACGGCTTGTCACTCCAGCCCCTTGGCTATCCGTACGACTGGGTGACTACAATAGAGTCAGCAGACAGGAAAGAGTGGCCTACCCAGTGGCCTCTTTTCTCCTCCATATAGACAATAATATAACGGCCCAGTTGTACAATCAACGGCACATTGATCTCAGGCCCTCGTCTAGCCTTCAGCACATTTATTAGCCCCCGATCGTGGAAGTCCCTCACTACTAGTCAGCAGCACGACCGCAAGAACGGCAACATATTTGTTCTCATTGGAGGAAATTATCTAGTTACTGTGTGGATGTGGCCAAGGGACATAAAGCCTTAATGACAAGAGGGTGACGGAATGTCAAGTGTTTAAAAGCATGAATAAATCTAAAGGCTCTCCAGGGAGTCTTTGTTTCCACTCTTTTCTCCTTGCCGTTCACTCCGTTTTTGCATATTTTATTTCGCAGGAGAATAAAAAAAATCAAAAAGTATTTCTCTAGAGTGCACACTCGCCATTTGCTTTTGCTTAATGTAATTGTTTTTTTTTTTTTTGTGAGTCATTTTCAGGTTGTGATAAAGAAAGTAACTGCGTGTGAGTGTGTGAGGGAGGGGAATAGAAAGTGAAAGAGATGGCTTGGCTGTCTGTAGATGTGTGTGTGTGCATGCTTTATGATTACATGTCCTTTGTGGAGCGCATCAACCATTCATGCACGAGGAGCCGCGGCGAGATGAGAAATTCCTTCCGCGCGCTCGCAGGCAGCAGAAAGTGACATTGAACGTTCATACACAAGCTGAAAATCTCATGCTCAGCCGATATGCATCTTATGAAACAAACAGCGCTCATCATTTTCGTCTCAGTGAGCCCCACCCTCACGCCTTCCCCCCTCGCCAGTTCTGTGACCACGGTGTCACGGCTGTGTGTGGACTGAGAATAATGGCAGGATGGGGGCCTGATAAATGAGAGCTGATAAATCAGTATCGCGAACAGAGGCAGAACAATATCTGCCGAAACAGAGGGGGAAGCCGGTGGAGAGATATCTGCCTGCAGTCAGTGAGAACACAGGGAGTCGTAGATCAAGGGCTGGATGTTGGTGTGATCCAGAGGCGGACTCAGGCTGTCTGAGGGGCAGGGGTGAAAAAAATAAATAGGGCAACGGCTGTATGTGGGGCACAAGTCAAAGAAAGTTGTGATACACCTTTCCAGTCACTGGTTTAGATTAAATATATTTTGTATGACTTATGTAAACTGTAACTACTAAACTTCTGTAATAAAAAAGACAGCCAACATTACACTCCATCACATTTTCTGTGCTGGATGGACAACTTATAGGACAGTTTTTCACATTTTGTCCACTGGAAGGGCACCTTAGAAGGCACCTTTTCATGTTTTGTCCAGTAGAAGGACACCCTAGATGGTACTTCATCGTATTTTGTCCATGGGAAGGGCACTCTAGATGGTACTTCATCGTATTTTCTCCATTGGAAGGTCACCTTAAACGGCAACTTTTAGTGATTTGTCCACTGAAAGGACACAGACTATTGGTTCCCAACCACCAGAAATCACAGGGGGTCCCCAAAACAAACTAGATTTGCACGTTAACTAAAACCACAATCTATAGAAAAGTCAATTTACTAAACTGTTTTAAAAAAATACTTTTCTTTGCTCTCAATAAAAATAGCAGGTCACTTGTTCTTTGTTTGTTGTATGCGTATGTGTGTGCAGGCTGGGGGGCGTTCAGCTTTCCTTAAACACAAGTAGGGGGGCACCAAAGAAAAAAAAAGTTGGGAACCACTGCCCTAGACAACACTTTTTCATGTTTTGTCCACTTGAAAGGCATCCTAGACACCATTTTATCTGCTGGATGGGCATCCTCAAGGGCACTTTAACAGGTTTCATCTACCTTAAGGGCAATCAAGAGGGCACCTTTGCGGCATTTTGTCGAACACAGCAGCACCAGTGGGGGCAATCGCCCCTTGCCCCCCCTAGTGTGATGGCCACACAGAAACCTGCATCTCAAGAACGGGTCCCTTCCGCTCTCTGTGGCTGCAGAAACCCAAACAAATTGATCTAGTATTAAACTTACAGGGCAGCAGTGTAGAAATGAAACTGATTGATTCTACACAAGTGACTCGGTCTATACACAAATACATTAAAGAGTGCGAGTGCCCTGTGTGTGCGCACTCTGTCATCCGGCCTGCTTACTTATTCATTCGAAGGTAGCATGCAGGGGCTGGGAAACCATAAGAAATATGCTGTTGCTGCTGCGGGCCAGAAATTTCTATCGATAGCCTGGGTAGCATCCATCTTCCCAAAGTCCACCAAAGGTCAGTGGCAGCATAACTTAGAAGCTGGTTTGCATCGGATTCTAGTCTGTATTCTGCATGTTTACTGACAGTCCCCCCACGGAGGCTGGGTGGCTCTGTGACACTTGCTCAGCCATCCTCACACACACACACACACACACACACACACACACACACACACACACACAGGCTGAGGAGCTGCTGAGGATGGCTGTCTTGTAAATCTGCGATGGTGAGGGGGTGTTGGTGAAAGCATTGTTTCACAGTCAATAAAAGGGGCCCTGGGGTGCTTGTAAGAACAGCAATCTGCAGCCATTTTCCAAAGAGAACATCTAGGGAGTACTCGAGGGTTATAAGTTGAGTTCCTCCTCGTATTTGGAGTTAATATTTCGAATAAAAACTAAAACAATAATGCGCCCGGCACATATTGCAGTATCTAATGGGAAAAAGATATGGAGTTACTGGAATGTAATGTGCACATGAGAGCCAGAACTCACTCCAGGATAGACAACAAAGCCCATGATGCTAGCCAACAAATGATAGCACATTCATTATTTATTTATCTTTTTGTTTTCCTGAGGTGTTTGCTTTTTGCTTTTTTTTTTTTTTTAAATGTGCATTTTGTATGTCAAAGACATTCGCATAAACTGGCAGATGAAACCGGTGTCATTCCCATCCAACTTAATTAGCTTTGCAAATAATTTTCTGCACATTTAAATTCCCTTGCATTACTATTTTTATCCATTTGTCAGCCAGATAAAATGTGCAAATGAGATACTATTTTGAGCCCTTATTTCAACCATCCTTGCTGTACCATATGGCGAATAAATGATGAAAATATGCTTCTCACACAAAAGACACTCTAATTACTGCTCAGTCAGTCAATGTCAATGATTATAATCCTCAAAATACATTGTCCTTTAATTCCCCATATAGCCAGCATCACTCCAGCTGAAGCGGACTCTTTCCTTGCATTGTTTAACAGCCTCTAACGCTACATGTCTATAAATGGTTCTGTATTGTATGTTTTGGGTGTGGATGGTGGAGGAGCAGTGTGGCGGCTGCCTTTATGTCCTGGGCTCTCGTAGATTGCCAGCTTTCCTTCGGGGATAATCCATGTTGTGAAATTGAAGTGCAGTGCTGGAATATCAATTCTTTTTTTTTTTTTCTCCCTGCTGAGGGTTAAAAAATGAAACGGGAGTTGACTGCTCGGTGGATATGAACCCGTTGGAGCAATCTGAACATCAAGATGACAGTACGGCAGGGTGGGAGAGCCTGGAGAGGAGTTAGCGCTGGGTAAGAGGCGGCGTTAAGAAGTGGACACATGTACAGTGTAGCTCGCTGCAGCTATAAAGCTGCTCATCTTTTATGTGTGGTTTAAAGGAGTAGTTTGACATTTTGGGAAATACGGTCATTCGCTTCCTGGTAGATGAAACTTCACTCAGATGAAAAGATCGATGCACCAGTCTGAAAGCTACAGTCAGATGGTTAGACTGGCTGTAGTTGTAAACAGAATGAGACACCGAGACCGACTCTGTCCAAACAAAATCCACCTCTAAAGGTCACTCATTACCACGTATCTTGTTTGTTTACTTCGTACAAGTCTGTTAACTGTTAAATGTAAGGCTGAAGCAGCAGAACATTAGCATGTTGGCTGTAGGTGTAAAAAGGGTTTAAAGGCTAGCTTGGCTGGAGTCTCAGAGGTCTGACAGCGATTTATCCTCTTTTAGCCAAAACTCGTAAAGTGCACTGATTAAGATGTTGTACCTTGTATGTTTAATTCATATTTTTTTAAAAAATGAAAACAGTGCCACTCTCAAATCTGTCTGTTAAATGTGAAGCTAAAGCCCACAGACTGTTAGCTTTCTGGCTGTAGCTGTAAACAGGGTGAAACTAAGAAATAGTCTCACGTTAATTACAGTAAAATGGCAAATTGTTGTTTTTATGTGGACTAAAGGTCCAGGTTTATTGGCAGAATTGCAATATAATACTCATAAGTATGTTTTTATTAGAATATAATCATGTGAAAATGAGAAGCACAGTACAGTAGCCCAAAACGAAACAAGGTGTTCTCACCGCTAGATGCCACTGAATCCTACCCACTGGTCCTTTGAACAAACCAGATTTGTTCATTTACGAGCTTCAGTGTTGATGCTAACAGTTAGCAGAATTTATGACTCTATCTGATCCAAACCACCTTTTTCCCAGTGTTTCTGTTTTTTGTGCTAAACTAAGCTACACAACTTATTGTTAATGGGGCAGATACAGGAGTGGTATTGATCTTCCTATCTAACTCTAAGCAAAAAGCAAAGTCTAACTACCATGTTCCTTTAAAGCTGGGGTAGGCAGTTTATTTTTTGCAACCTTGGGCAAAAGTTCGATTATAACCTTCAAGTCATCTGAGAGAAAATTAGACTTTAAGTCCCCCTCTTAGCTCTGTTTTCGGGCTTTAGAAAAATCTAGTCCGTGATGGGAAAACTTCCCAAAATGTATTTAAAAAACTGGGAATGAGGCTTAACAATAACCCTTCTCCAAGCCACCAATTTAAAGCGTTGGTAATTTGAGAGTCAACAATCAGATATCCTCCTCCAGAATCACTTCCTTCACCTTTAACGTTGTAAAACCTTCCTCTGAAAGTATGTCCTGCTTGGCTGCACAGTTGTTAACTTCGGGCATGTCTAAGCGCTGAAAAAGGATTTGATGAAGCCCTTTTGAGATGTTGAGTCACGAACCACATCTGTGCCAGCCCGAGATCAAAGTAAAGAAAGCCATTAGGCAAAGGTTTAAGTTGTGCAACGCTTCTATTAAGAAAGCAGAAACAAAAGAAACTGCATTAAAACCAGCCGTCTGGTTTGAAAAACCTCAAAATTGAAGGAAGTGATTTGGCAAAACAAATGTGACTCAGTTGCAGTTGAAACAACACCTTGAGGTCAGACAGTTTGTTGTTTAACATTGCATTCCAGCTGGGGAACGTAAAATTTCATGTTGCTTCTGGCAAATGGAGTGCATACTCTGAGATAAGTGATATGCACCAGTCAAGGTCATGTAAAAACAACTGTGTAAGAATAACTCCTCCTCCGCCTCATGCAGGAGGATGTATGAAGACTACCGGTGTTCTTAAGAGCTACAGGATGTGGAACTGATTAACACAGAGCAGCTACACTGATTACACCAGCTGAAAAACAAAAGGCAGGTACGGTTCACTGGGTATTCTCTAATAGACATTCATTGCGTTTTGTGTGAGGACGAGAAAACCAAACTCCTGTCTAATTTGGTTGAATTAATAAGGCATGTCCACGTCTATTCAGCTGGCTACAAGCTGTGAATTCCAGGTCCCACAGTAATAGACGAAGGGGGGCGGCGAAGGCTAAACTACCACGTCCCGTGACTTTTCATCATCCAAATTATTCGTGCACGTGACAGCTGAATAGATCGTTACCACCACCGCCACGCACAGTAAGCAGAAAAACACTCATTTTTGTGTTTCTCCTCCCACAGGCCCCAGGGGTACGGCTACATGCTGGGTCCTTAGGGACAGATTTTGGCAGCATTCTTCATTATGAGGTCAAGGTGTAGGAATATTTCCTTTCATGGCATTTAGTGAGTTTATTTTGTTTATTTATGAGACAAAAAGGCAGAGAGAACCTGTGAAAGTGCCAAACTCTCCCTTTGCATGCGTCTCCCAGTTAAAAATACAGGGGATCGCCCTCCCGAGACAAAAAGTTAGACAAAAGTCTTATGAGATAGAGAACCAGCCAGGGCCGGCTGGATAGCAGGCTAACTTCAGTAGCTGTCTCTGCAGCACAGCTCATAGACATCTTTGACATAACTGTTCAGTCCCTCCAGGATTTTGGAGATTGTTGCGGCCTAAAGTGGTTGATTTCACTGCAGCTCTTCTAAAAAGAACTGTGATGCACGTCACAATATTTTTAGGCATTTTTTTCAATGAAATTGTGGGAGCAAGTGAAAATCCCTCACCCCAAAAAGTTTAGTTTTTTAAAATAATTTTTTTTTTTTTTTTTGCAAATAAAGACGTGTACATGAAACTCAGTCAAAACCTAAAGTACAAGTGCACAGAGCATTGATAAATGTCAACAACAATGGCAAACCTGTTCTTTGCCACCTGACAAAATAAAAAAACAACAAAAAGATGAGTGCTAAAACATTTGAGTCAGTTCATTGAGGCATAGGTGTATGATATGTACATGCACGACTGCTATGAACTCGTGAAAAGCTACGATGATTGGTCAAATCTGTGGAAAAGCTGCAGTGATTGGGCAAAAAACAGGAAGTGAAATTGCATTAACTGCTGCAGTCGCAACATCCCAACTTCCTGGAGGGACCAACTCTTACTTCTTCACTTTCTTTTGATAATGTTAGTTCATGTTTTGACTATTTTAATTAAAAATTATGGACATATCTGCACATTGCACCTTTATGCGAACAAGGTGTGTTCATTCATGAGCTTGAGAGGTGCTGGTGACATTTGGTTGATTTGGTGTCTGTGCTTGTTGATTCTAGCTGTTTCCAAATGTTCCCTCTCTTTGTGCTAAACTAAGCTAGAAACCTTACAGTTAATGCACAGATTTAAGAGAGGTATCAATCTTATATTCATTGCACTCTGTGTGAGGATCAGAAAACCAAACTTGTGTCTAATTTGGCTGAATAAATAAACCATATCCTCATCTGTTCAACTGTGTGCAAGCAGTGGCTCTGTGAATTCCAGGTCCCACAGAAATAGATGAGAGGGGGGGGGAAGGAAGGGCAGGTGAAGGCTAAACGGTCGACGTCGCGTGACTTTCATCATCCAAATTCACCGTGCACATGATGACTGAACAGATCGTTACCGCGGCTACCATCACCACGCACAGTACACACACTCATCCTTCCTCATGCCCCAGGAGTACACCCCCATGCAGGGTCCCCAGGGGCCGTTTTTGGAGGCATTCTTCATTTTGAGGTCAAGTCCAATCTGACCTTCAGTACTTTACAGTACAAATCCCTGATAGCCGACAGGTGCTGGATGGAATTGGCATTTCCATGAGCCTTTGACCTTGACTTGGTCGGGAGCACACAGAATGAGCTTATTGTTTGCTTCTTAGCCTGCGAGCCACATGACTTATCATCTACGGACTTGTACGAGCCTTAAGCATTTTTGCTTGCACACATGCAAAAATAAAAATAAATAAGAGTATAAATGATTTATTCTCCCCTCTGGTAAAACATTGTACAGTGAACTATTTTTTGTTTAAAGCTATTGTCCTTTGAGATAGATTGCACAATTCTCAATCTAATTAAGCCTCTGCAACAATGCTGAGTTTGAGTAAAAACAAATAAATAAAGAGGCGGTTTTTAGCTCCAAAATTAGCATTTTATTTGGATGGTTGGGGTCAGAGATGTATAATTTGTTTTCCAGTACACATGGTTATCCACAAGGCTTAAGTCCAAAACCTTTTCCAGTCTTAAAGCTGATTCAGTAATTAGTGCCTAGCATGTCATCCCACCCCCACCCACCCCTTTTTGGTACAAATTCAACAGTTGTGCTGACAAGATCACTACTTTTCAGTTTTTATCATTGTTTTTTTTTCTTCTTTTATACAAAAAACTCTCTTAACTTCTACACATTTAATGTCACCCAGATTTTTATTTTTTTCACTTTGTAAATAAATTTGGGAAACAACATTTTTCATTTTTGTTGTCATGAAAAGATAAAAACATGCAAAAAACTTGAATTTTGTAGTCCAAATTATACATTTACAAGTTTGGAACTTTTTGCACTTTTTCATATACTACATCAAAAGAAAAAAAGATAAAGAAAAAAAACATTATGTACACACATCTTTTTACAGTGAAGTAAAACTTGAAAATATCAGATGATGACTAAGGCAAATGAAGTGTACATAGATTAGACCAAAACAGTTTTTTTGTTGTTTTTGTAAAATACTACATCACTTCAGAAAAAAAAAGAAAAAAAAATCTGCTACAAAATTATGATTCATAACTCCCTTTATTTGCAACCAGCTGCATAATTTTAATTTTTTAGTGAAAAAGTCTAGAAGTCTAGCGTACTGTACAGTGCTGCTCTTAATTGTTTTTCTTTCCATCCAAGCTAACAGATGATCCTTCATTTCTCCATCTTTGTAGTTTATTTAAATAATCTTCAACAAACAGGAGCATTGTGTAACCAAAGAAAAAAAGCATGTAGAAGCATACCAGAGTGTAACATACTTTGTTTGAAATCACTCCAAAAGTCAGTACCATTAAAGCCTTGAACATAAAACTAATCATTTAGATCCAAAAAAATGTACAAAAAGGCACATTATATCCCAGTGCTTCTGTACTGTGAAATTCAAGTGTAACTGAGCGCATTCAATACCAACAATCCAAGTGGTGACAGTCCACCAGTGTTCCCTCCCACAGCCTCCATAACTGGACCACAGCCTATGCCTAAGCTTTCAACAAGCATATGTATGCGTAGACTACAACAATAAGCCTAGGTTGGTTGTTTTTGAAAAAATTTTCTGAATCAATGTTTATTTTTTGTTTCTTTTCTGTCACAGTTCCATCTCTCAGGGAATATCAGAAGCTGTCCATGTCCATCAACAGGAAATCTTTCCTTTTTCTTCATTTTTTTTTTCTCATCTTTTCATCCTTCCAGGAGTGTGGCTGCGTGTCCTAGTCATCACTTCCACCGTACATGTCTGCCAGTTTTCTAAAGCGCGGGCCCCAGTCGTTGAGGTAATCGTAGTCCTGGTCACCCCCGCTGCTGGAGGAGTTGAGGGAGCTTAGGGAGCCAGCTGTGGAGCCGCTGCCCTCGTAGTCGAACACTAGCAGGGAGTCGTAGGGAGGAGCGGTGGGGTCGTTGTCTGCCGCCTTCAGTCCCTGTGCAGGAGGAAATAAAAAAGCGCGGTTAGATGAGAAGATTAAAGCACGTCTGCACACCAACACCGTCTGCTATAAGGAGGGAGGGAGCCCCTGTAGACTCCGCTCCCCTCCCTCCCCCTACTGCTGCACACAAACAGGCTAATCTATCCTAAAACCAGTCAGTGGTTCTACCTCCGCTTGTTCAGGAAATAAGATTAATCAGGCTCTAGTGTTTCTGTGAGTTTCCACTGTGTTTTGGTCGAGACTCTCCTGATGTTTCTGGGATGTAGGATTATCTGCTGCTTGATCAAAAGCCAAGATTGAGCGTGACCAGCCGCCTCAGATGACTGGAATCATCTACACTCCCTCCAGTGAACCCTGTGCAAGCCCCCCCTTCTCTCTCTCTTCAAGGGCAGTACAACTCTGATCCTTTATCATCTGTAATTTAGATAGCAATATCTACTATACATTCAACAATATGAACACAGCACTTTTGTTTTTGGTCCCATTTTTCGTGAGTTGTACAAGATCTAAAACTTCTATGCACATAAAAGGTTGATTCTCGCAAATTTCGTTCATCTGTCTTTCTGAGCACTTTTCCTTTGCCAACAAAATCAATGGCTGCTTGACACAGGGCTGCAGATACCATTTTTTTTCTCCCAGGAGGGCAAAGTCATAAACCACCCTTTTCTGTCTGTGATTGGTTTGTCCTGATAACGAACTCAACCAGTGAAGGCAACAAGTAAGGGAGAGTCACCTTAAATGTTGTTACACATAACGTACATTTCCTCTTGCAACACAAACATCATCATAACCTAACAAATGTCTTTTTTCAAGATAAAACTGCACATTTTAGAGTGTTCTTTTATTATGACCAGTCCAAGGCACACCTGTGCAGTAATCATGCTGTTTAGTCAGCTTCTCTATATGCCACATCTGTCAGGCAGATGGATTATCTTGGTTGGTTTAAGCATGAGGAGTCATTGGTTAGGTTTCTGGTAAGAACATCAGGGTCAGCAAATTAGAGGCAGAGTACGGCAGGTCATGACTTTGTCCTCCTGGGAATAAAAATTGGTATCTGCGGCAAAGGAGAAGTGCTCACTAACACAGATTTTAAACATATTTGTGAGCAAAATTTGAGGGAATTAAAATAAACCTTTTTGTGCATATTAGTCCTTCAGCTTTTACTTCAACTCGTGAAAAATGGGAGCAAAAACCAGTGTTGTGTTTGTATTTTTGTTGAGTGTATATCTAATATCTCATATTTATCAGTCTCCTGCCTAAGCATCAGTAGTAAGCACTGAGCTCAACTGAGGCAGAGATGAGAGGAGCATGAGTGTTTGCTACGCATGCGTGTCTCTCCATGTTATCTGGAGGCTCATGGTGCTGGTGGGGGTGGTTCTATTTTAAAGACTGTGCTCGACATTCCTAGAAATCCTCATAGCGTCATGAGAGGTCCTCATGGATTGTTATTGATTTCCAGCCCCATTCCCTAACGGGACTCGGGAGACTTGATGGATTGCTAATCTAGGAGTTGAGATGTGCTTTGGCCATGAACCACGTTGGATCCAGGCCTGGTTTCCCCCTCTCATCGCCATAACTGAGGTACCCAACAAATAATAAATGAATTAACAGAAGTGGAGCAGCGTAACACACAGAAACGAGACCTCAGCTCATTGGGAACTTGTCGAAGATTTATAGTTTCCTCCATGCTGCCATTATAGCTCTGAAATGCTCTCAAATAAAAAGATGGATTGAATTAAAGTGCCCGGGCACTTAGCGATTATTTTCCACTTGTTAGCTTTCGTTAAGTGTTTGCTCAGGGCTGTGGTGCTGATAATTTGGTGGGAAATATGACAGATGGATCGTTCATTACAATTACAACCATAATCGCTCTGCTGGTTATAGCCCCCTTCCATCTACAACCAAAACCCCACTGGCAGTTTCATAAGGTTAGTCAATCACAGAACTCAGCCTCGTAATTTCATTATAACTGAGTCATCCACTGTGCGAGGCACAATCACAGTGAAATGGTGAACCCCCCCTCCCCCACCTGACACTTTTTGGAGTCACTCTGTCCCAGATAACAAAAGAGATGTGTAATAAAAACCACTGGCATTTCTGTTCAGAGACAGCTTTGCCAGGGCTGCAATGAGGCAAAACACAGGTTCCCTCCACCTTTTCCAAAGTCAGATTCAAACATATTTATATACACATATATATATGCACAAAATGATTGGGCCCTATTTCAGTTCTTCATCACTTTAGATTGGAAGTTATTGTGCTATAAACCAGCGCTTCTCAACCTTTAATACTCACGACATCCCTGAATGATCGGGTTGATGATCACAACCCCAAACAAAAAATCAAACCAACTAAAGACTCTCACAAACACACCCTATAATATCTAATCCAAGGGGAATTACATCACTGGTAGTGGTGCTGTAATGTAATAACCATTCTCTTGTCTAATATACGGCCTCATTTCCCATCATGCCTGGTGCTGGACTGAGTATTTTGTTAAGTTTACTCTTTTATGTCACATAATGCAAAGGTTACTTCATGTTAGTGTTTGTGTCTGTTCAGAATATGCTGGTTTATGTTGATATTTTGAGATGGTTTATAGTTTTAGTTATTATTCTTACATTTCTTGAGGTGAGCTTTTTGAGTGTTTGAACCAAATGTTGAATGTCTTTTTATCCCACAGAGTCGCTTCCTGTCTCATTCTGTGCTGCTTGCCACAATATGTTATTTTATTTTATTTTCTTCACAACCATCTGGTGACCCCCAGAAATTATCTCCCAACCCGTATGGGGGTCCCGACCCCCATGTTGAGAATCACTGCTATAAACAACCAAAATTATGTTTCGTAATAGAATCTTACAGAAGGGTGACAAATTAAACGCTCTAGTGCAGTCATCTTCATTTTTATGTGAAAGGCAAAAGTACTTAGGCTCTCTGACTGTCTCAACTTCTTTATCTAAAAAGTGAACAGTGAGTGATTTATTCTGAAAGTAATCCAAGTATAATTTTCAGGCAGTGTCAGGCATATAGAGTTCTTTATTTTATGTTAGTTTGTTTTATGTTATATGTATATATATATATATATATATATAAACATAACATATATATATATATATGTATATTTTAGTCTATTTTTATTCTTAATTTAATTGTACTTTTATTTATCAGGCACTCTTTTATTCTACTTGTACTTTTGATCCTTGTGCTGTTGGAACAACTGAATTTCCCCAGTTTGGGATCAATAAAATTTATCTTATCACAATTTAACACCTTTTCAAACCTTGAAAACATTAAATTAAAACTACAACAAGGAGTTTTAATTGGTTATGAAACAGTCAATTTAATAGTAATGCCTCCATATGACCTACATAAGCAAACAAGACCTGCAACAGAGTCGGATTCTAATATGAAACGTTTATATTATCCAAGGCAAAAGATGCAGTGAGTAGCATGACAGGACGAGTTTTTATTAAAATAAATTTATTTTGGATTTTATATTTTGTGGTGTTTTCAAGGATTTCCAGCACCCGCAAGGACACCGCCAACAATGAATGCAGTCAATTTATCTTTGTGGCGCCGTGTCCACCTGTGACCAACAGAGGTCAGGTCAAGTCAGTGCTCATGTATCTGATGTTAACCCCCCTCTGTGGGAACAGACCAGGAGCTCACTGGTTGTCCGACTGTGGGGGTTAAAGCCCTTCTGCTGAATCTAAATTTTTTTTGTCCCTCTAATTTAATTAAGAGCCACACGCTCCGGGGGCGTGTGCATATTACAGGATGGAGATCAGTACCCTCACCAACTCCATACCCTCCCCCACCTACCCCTCTGTGTCTCCCTGCTCCTCTGGCAGCTCGCCCTTATCAGTTGGGTCAGATTCCAGCTCCGTGTGAGCGCCGGCGCTACCATGACTGAGCTTTAGCGACAGTCAAATCTGGGACTAAAAACAGATCAACACTGCCTGGTTGCAGCAAGCCTTTTCTGGGTCAGGACGCTCAGACTTGAAACGTCTCGGAGGTCTTGTGAGAATATTAAAATGACAACTCTGATGAAGGATGGCGAGCATTGTGAAGCCGCTCTTCATCGAGCGGTGCAAAACATTAAATTCCACTCAATATCAGCTGTAACGACAAGTGTATTAGGTGTATTCATGAGACACGGCGCGGGTGAAAATGAGTGGTGCCTGGGTTAAGGGATCTGAGAGATAGATGGTAGGCGAGCTGAGCTGAAAGAGCGAGTTCTAATCTAAAAACATGGGCGCCATCCAAAAACTAGGAGAGAACTCCATTTGTAATGCTGTGAAACTCTTGTCTGTTGGAGCTTGTGAAAAATACATGACTGCTCTTTTCATTTTACATTCTCCCTTCATGCTGAAGTCAATGATGGCCTCAGGCAAACGAGGGCACTCTGAACAGTGCACTCCGATAGAAAGCCAATGTATTGCTTCTCTCATCTTCCATTTCTATGCTGACACATCTATAACTCTACTTTGGCAGAAAGTAAGGAAAAAAACAATTATATCTAAGCGAGTTAGCATCATGTACTTTTTGGGCTTTATGCATGTCTGAGCTGATATATGTTGGAAGAGAAAAGTTTCTACTCTCTGCCGGGAGAAGATGAAACAATTTTAATAATAATTGATTTAAAGTTTTTTTTCTCCCACTACAACTGCTTGAGTTAGATTGTTTATTTAGATACAAGTTGATTATAAGAAAAGTTATTCAGCTTGAAAATGAAATTGAGACTTTGTGACAGCACTGATCCTTTCATTTTTAGTTCTTCTCCTAGGATTTGATTTCACCAAGCACCACAGCAATCTCAGCTTTTGCAATAACGTGGCAAGTTTTGGTGCAGTTAATGGAGGAGCTGTCACCACACCAGAGTCTCTATTTGTACCTCAGTACGAAAAGGCACACGCCAGCAATTCAGCTATTCATGCCCAACTGCCTTACTTAAGCTATTAAGAGCGACAAATTTACTGTTGATAAGAGGCTGCGGCAGATGAATGACACAAAATACACGTCAGTAGTACTTTTTAGTTACATTTCTATTATTATCTTCCAGATTTCAGTCACAGTTTGGTTAGGTTCAAGCAACAAAACTACTTTGTTAGTTTTAGGGGAAAGGTCATGTTTTTTCTATGCAATGAGGGTGTAAACAGCCATATTAGCTATTTACATCCTGGGTGTAAATAGCATTGCTGGCTATGAACACCTGGGTGTTTGTTTCTGCCATGCTAAGCTATATACACCCGGGTGTAGCTATACTGGCTATTCCACTCTGGGTGCAAATAGCATTTGCCTAATTTAAAATGTTGATACTGCACACTGTCACACTGCACATTAAACTGTATTTTGCTGCTGAATGTTTGTACACCTGCTACTTTTATACTTGTATTTTATTGTCTTTCTTAGGAATTGTATTTTTATACTATTATTATTTATATTTATTTTTGTACTTTAAGTATTTTTTATTGCTAAGATTTTTCACTCCTGCCTGTTTATTCTTTGTAAATATGTTTGGCACTTAATAAAAAGCACCATCTGAAGATGATGTGACTGTAATTTCACTGTGCTTCAATAATGACAATTCAGTGATTTGAACTGAGTTGAATTGAATACTAGTATAAAAAATGACACTTAATACCCCCTTTGATATCATGGTAAAAATACACACAAGTCAAAAGAACACAAACTAGGCTAATTTTTAAATTAACAACCAGTACACGGCACTAGTACAGAAACTCACTGAACACTGTCTGGTTTTGCTGCAAGCCAAATTTTAGGCAGGACAATAAAGGCTGAACTGAACTGAAGTCTTCAAGGAGATTCGAGAGTTATTTTTATATAACTTTGGTACGTTCAATACTATCATTAAGAGATCTGCACGATGTGTAAAAAAAAATCATACTGCGATTGCGATATGATTTGTGATTAGTGGGAATGATCATTTTTGCATTGCAATTTTCATTTTCACCGCAAATAACTATTAAAATTATGATGATGTGATATTTGTTGGGGTTGGTACCAAACACACTTGTTTTCTCACATGTGGAGAACAGATTTGTAGGCCAAGGACTCACTGCAGCACTACAGCACGTGGTTACAAGATGCTTTTTTCCACATATTTTGCCTCTATCAAAAAACTGCAGCATCTGTGATTTTGATATTACACTTGGTCATATTGCAATTTCAATAATATTTCCATTGTGCAGCCCTAAAAAGTACCAATACTTTTGGCAACCTTACTGTATGGTGTGTTTACCTCATTGATGAAATCTCCGATGTCTCCGGGGTGGGGTGCTGCTGACCTCATGGGGTACTGTGGCTCAGGGTGGAGGGGTCTCTCGTCTAGACGGCGGATTCCCACTGGCTTGATTGCATCAGGCTCTATCGTGTCCGGCTGCTGGAGCTGACTCAGGTCGTAATCCTGGGGAAACGTACAGACAGATGGGAGTTAGCTGAGCCGCGTGACGAGACCCCAAACCGAGTGTGATTATTTAAAATAGGTAAACACATCCTGCGCTGAGCAGGAGGAAGAGAAGTTCAACTGAGTGGAGGAGATTTTAAAGTTAGAATGCAGCAGGAAGAGTTGAGGGAACACAAGGGAAACTTTAATCTTCTTGTCTGTGAAGCACAAGCCCAGGGACAATTTGACACATTAAAAGAGCCAGCACTGAGGGGGTCCAGGCTGAGGACCACATCATACGCTGCAGAGTGTTTGTACTTGTGCGGCGTGCCGCAGGAAGGATGTGCAGGCGACTGTTTTGCTCTAATCAATGCCCAGACACGGGATGGTGGATATGCATAAGCCATTGCTAATCCTATTAACATTACCAAGGCAACCTGAATGGCTCGCAGTTTGTGCAAAGTCATGGGCAGGGAAGAAGAAGGAGGAGGAGAAAAGGAGTGAGGAGAGAAAAGAGGCTGTGGTGAGGAGCAGAGCTGGGCTGAATGACTGGATGGTATCGCGGTGACAGCAGATATGATAGAGAAAACGCCATTTGAGAATCAGGTTGTGTGCCTAATAAGCGTGCATGATGGATTGTCCCTCTTTAGAAGATTTTCGGTAATCCATCCATCTCTAATATCCCCCTTCAAAATTGTCTTTGCTCAGTTGCACACGTACCTACACACAGACAGACGTGCATGCACACTCACGCCCAGAGAAAAGACAAAAAAAATGGCTGCAGACGCTCCAATGTAAAAATAAACATGAGAATAAATATAAACCCTGTGATGATGCACAAACAACCCAGATATACAAACACAACCCGAGCACTTGACAAACACCCACTCAACTCCACACTAATAAGTATCATCTCATGTCTAAAACAAACACATTGATTATTCATGTGTAATTTGATTTCACAGGGAATGACAGTAAACCCTCGAGGCTAGCTGGAGAAGAAGGATGGTCATCACACATCACGCCATAACGCCATCCGTCATCTTTGGTCAATTTCAGCCTGACTCCTGTTCGACCTTCTCTGAGGTCACGCACCGGAGGGGTCAAGAGTTGGTGACAGGAATTGCAACGGAGCCGTATAATGGCTGAACTAAGCAGGAAGGTTTAATGACAGACCAGCTCCCTTCAGGGAATTGACTCCTCACACGTACACTGGCCTGATGAAATGGCCGCCCCTGGCACTCATGACCCACATTCAAACACGGGAGGCTGAGCAGCGCTTAGCCTTGTGAGACATAACGGAGCAATTTACAACACAACATTATTTTAATAGTTTTTGCAGCAATTGCTACTGCTTATAATGACACTCTATGCAGTTAATCAATTCTGGACTTTGGGAGAGCAGTGACATCAGTAAAATAAGTCCAACAGGGCGAGAAGCATCAGCAACCAACCTCTGGAAAGCCAAACTTATTTGGAAGAGGAAGTAGTAAAGAATAGTCAAATCATTACCCAACGTTCCTTGAAATACATATCTATGCCACTTTGGCTTTGACCTCAGACAATATCCCTAAGTTGTTGCTTGTTTACAACATGTCTACAACAACATACAGTGATACAACATACTATGCAGCAAAAAAACAAAACAAAAACAATGTATGTGTTTATTTGTGTCTTAGAATATAACCGCTGTGAAACAATCACAAAATAATTAAATTTAGAAAAGAAGGTTGGGCTTCAACAATGGGATTCTCAGTGATGCAGTGCTGCGGATTCTACTTTTAAATAGTTTGACATTTTGCAAACTTTGCTTATTTGCTTTTTCTTTTTTTGCCAAGAATTCCAATTCAGAGGTGCCAGTGACTAGATTTTTTTATTACCTGTGGAAAAAGCCAGATTGAATTTCTTTCTTGTCTGTTGGCCAAGTTAAGCTTTACCATATCATCAAACTCTCAGCAAGAAGGTGAAAGTCGTTCCCAAAGCTTAGCACTTCCTTAGTTTTTGTAATAATAATTGAAATAATGACCAAAAGTGCCAAAATAAGCCCCAAGATGCAATAAACCAAAATTATCCAGCGATAACATTAGCGATGTTCCTCTGACATGTCAAGTTTGTGTTCATCTTTGGTGACAAATAAAACATGAGGCACTTATATTCTCTGTGTAAACAGGTCTGATTCTTTTCGTTTCACTTACTGCATGGGATTGGAAAACAAATCAAAACATTTTTCAAAGCATGCCTCCAAAACCACACTGTCTAAGGTTAATGTGCATCAAATTATTCTCGGGTTATTTGGAGAAGCAGATGACTCATCTCTGTCTTACATTTTATTTTCACTGGCGAACCTGTGCACAACAACTTCTCAATTTGCTATTATTTCTGCATTATTTTTTCCATGTCCGGGGAGCGCAGCCTGATCAGCTGTCTGCCTTTGATGAAATGAGTGCTTCACAAACCAATACAAACCAGGGCAGCAACCAAAATCATATACTCTGAGAGCACCCAATGGTCTGACACTTCAATTTCCTCCCCAGCGGGAGATAGGGAGAACAGAGGTGGGCATTATAAAGACCACATCGCTGGGAAAGTAAGAGCCATTTTTTACCCAACACTGACTCTCTCGATTCCACAGACAAGACCATTTTCTCCTGGCGCCCTGCCCTCCTCTGCGCCACTCAAAATGGAAGCTTGTTTTCCCCTCAATAAATTGCTGCATCCGCTCGTTTGCCTTTGAGGGGTGTTATATCACGTTTCTTTTTCAACATGTTCTGGTCCACAACTTTGTGCATTTCGTGTTTGGAAGTGAGGCAGTGAATACACAAGTGGTTGCACTCCCTCCTGCCTAATCACTGGCTGATGTGTAATGGCTTTGCAGTCATATTGTTACCTTACACAGAGCTTCATTATTGTGCCACAGTAGATGTCTATCTCCAAATGACATCAGCTTACCAATTACAAGTCTCCGAGGCTAATTTGGCTCTGTGCTGGGTCAGACCGGGGTCTCCTGCTTGTTTCTGCCATACCTAAGCCACCATAGCACTTCAGCCACCAGCAAGAAAATAGCCCATTTGGTATATTACTGCCTTTTTTATGAAATGGTTCCGTTCTGCTAACAAGGGGTCATTAGGACAATTGAATTTGTGTCTGTGTGCGTGATCAGTGCAGGGGGGATAAGGAGATGTGACTTTATTGATGCCTGTGGCACTGCGTTTCTATTCTATGTGTGTTTGTGTTTGGGAAGCAGTTCCAGTTGAGGAAACATTTCCAATATTCCCAGAACTGATTGGATCAAAATGTGTTTGCCTTATTGATTCCAGATTTCGATTCCCAGCCCATTTTTATTTTATTTTTTTATGGGAAACGGTTCCAGTTTACAATGAAAACTGCCTTTATCCTCGCTGTGAATCTCTGTGACGTGTACCTCAGAACAGCATAATGAGCAGCGCTGACACTAGAAAGAATGCATTGTGTTTGTATCCTTGCAGACGGATTCTAGGTGGTCCTCTCTTTGTCCTTAGGTTCCTTCAGTTATACAGAAACTGTTGCTGCATTCTGTAGATGTGACCTGAATGTTTCTCCCTAACAAAGTCCACGCTCGCATTTCAAAAACACTGTGCGCTTCATAGTGTGTAGGGTTCTGTGCTGTTTCACATTTTTCTGTACTACCAATACTACCAATATGATGGCTAAATGTCTCTGCTGAAACCAAAAAGCAAACTTTTTCTGAAACCTAGCTTTTCATACTTTAACGAGCATGCAGGCATAATTTAACAAGCTGAAGTCCTCAAATATTAAATGTTGTCTAAACACAAGCAGCAGTGCAAGAGTGTCTTTCTAAATGAAATACAAGACTGTGTCTTAAATTACATACTAACATGCTATTTGTACTAGGGTTGTTAGGATTCTCCAGATCTATTTTGATTGTATCCAGTGTGATATAACATCCAGTAAGCTATGCTGTGATGTCTTTGAAGTGGTGCTTTTTCCTCACGCTGTATGTCGCAAGTAGGCAGCAGTGGAGTAAAATAAAATACAGGGAGAATCACTAATTTTGCCTATGATTTCAATTATTAAAACTGAAAGCTCATTTTGATTTAATATTAAAATTGCGACAACCATATTCATCCTAAAACAGTATGTGAGATTTTTTTCTATGTCTGAAACTGTGGTATGAAACCAATACCACAAGAGATGCATTCTGTTTCTGGAGATTTTATACAGCATGCAAGCATTGGACACTACGCCAGCATAAATATCTCACAATGCACTGCAGTAGTAATAACAATAACATAACAGACAAAGACAGAGTGTGAAAAAGGCAGCTCTGGCAGAACATCAATAATGCTTCAATTTAAATGTAAGTAATGTTTCACTTTGCCAGGTGTAATTTATGTAGAATTATGTGATTTTGGACACAGCAATAGTCTGAAGGCCATATTTTTCACATCCGTGTGGCCAAAAGGGTCCAGAATGGAATTTTTACAGTTATTTATCCAGTTCTTGTCTAATTGAGTAAAACTCGAAGTTAAATCTCGGGAAGAAAGATATTATTTATTAGGAATTCAACACTCAGTGACAAGATAAGCCAAAACCCTCACGACTGTTATCAGATTCTGATTCAAATGTTATTAAATCCTGATTGTTGTTCAGACTTGTGTGACATTTCACTCCAAACCAATGAGAGGAACACAGAAAAATATTGTTTTTCAGTTTAAATTAACCAAAACTGTTATCACTTTCTGTCTAAGGATTTAGTGGAATCTAGCGTCTCACTTGTATCTAAAGCCAGTGTTTGGTTTGTCCATTCTGGGCTACTGTAGAAACATGGCGGTACAACATGACAGACTCTGTGGAAGAGGACCCACACCTTCTATGAATTTTTTTTTTCAGGTGATTATACACTTGAAAACATACTTAGGAATATTATATTCCATTCCTGCCATATCTTTCCAATAATATCCCCTAAATCTTACTGGACCTTTAATGCAGGACACCATCACATATAATAAGAAGTAGATGATGAAAGCAGGTTCTCACAGAATTGATAATAACAGCGAAATTGTCAAAGAAACTAGACTGTTTCAGTCATTTTTGCTGATTGCAGCTTCTTAAATTAAAGGATTTTCTGTTTTTCTTTGTCATTAATGATGGTAAATGAGCAGTCTTTGATTTTTGGACTGTTGGTTGGACAAAAAAGGCAATTTGAAGATGTAATTTGGGGCTCTGAGAAATAGTGATGAGCATTTTTCACAATTTTGTGGCATTTTATAGATTTAACAATGAATCCACTAATTGTGAAAACAACTGGCAGACTCATCGACAATGGAAAATAATCATTAGTGGCAGCCTACACTGTTGGGTCATTCTTACCTGATCCTCCTCTCCTCCACCTTCCTCATCATACTTGAGGATGTTGTCTCTCACATCGTCCTCTGGATCGATGAGGAGCTGCTTGGCCTGGCGTTCTTTGTCGCGGCGCTTCATCCACACCACAAAGAGCAGCACGAGAACTGACAGACAGGCAGAGAGAGACATCTCATATTACAAAACATAATAACTTACATATTTTCATACAAGTGTAATCGGATCCGATGTTTTAGAGCTTGGAAGCGGGCCTGATCAAGGCTATCTTTTTGGTAATCCTACAGTAATCTAGCCGTATCTCGGATAATGTTTAGCTGTCTTTATAATCCCTGCGTGTGTTCGTGCGATGTGCTGTTTGAGAGAGGCACTGAGACACTCACTGAGGAGGATGATGATGCACAGGAGGATGGCGATGATGGCACCGGTGCCCAGGCCGGCGGCCATGATGTGTTGCTGGTCGGTGCAGTCTCCATTGATGTCGCACTGGCACACTTTAATCCGCAGATAGGAGGTGTTGGACATGGGCAGGTTGCCCGAGTCTGTGATTATGATTGGGATCTCATAGATACCACTTTCAAGGAAGCCGATCTTCAGGCTAACCTGAGCATAGTCACCTAAGAGATGAAGAGGAGAAAAGACAGAAAAGGCTGAGGGAGCGATCTATGGTGAAGCAGTGAGACCAGAAATTAAGTTGCTCAGTGTGTTTAAAAATAAAATAGCATCATGTTTCTTTAGCCGAGGAGCCTTTCAGAGGGGATTATATCACAACTCTGAATAGTTGTTTGTATAGACCGTGTTCACAGTGCGATTACGCTCCCTATTACCACAAATATGCAGCATAAATTCATACCTGGAAGTTGCATCAGCATATCTAATCCAAAACATGGTCAGGATTTAGATTTGGAGCTTATAAATCTACTGAATGCCTTCTGATAATGCTGCTTAGGCTGAATTCCCAGTTGCAATAATCCAAATGCCATTATCCTATTAAGATATATTCACTGCTTTTCAACTCACACTGTCTAATAGCTAGCAACCAACAAATTAGTTCTTCCACTCATGTTTTTTTTTTTTTAGTTCAAATTAGCATAAACAATTAATGACTGTTTGGTAATATTAATATAATATCACACTGTCTGTTCCACCTCTGCCTGACCCTTCTGCAGTGATGATATTTACACGTTTCCAAAGTATTGTTCTGAGGGATCACAGATCAAAGTCTCAAGCTTTAATTACCCAACAACAGACTGCTGAATATTATATATAAATACATACATAGATCATTTACAGTTTCTTCCTAATCATTAAATGCTACTAATTGAGGAGTGCTGAAAAGGGTCGTCTTTTCTTCTTTTATTTTTCCGTAACAAATACAAATGAAGGCCAAAAAGCTAATTCCACATCAGAATGAAGATTAGTATTTTATTTAACAGCGTTCCCACTCTTTTCTAGAGATCATTTTTCAAGGCATTTCCAGGACGTTTTCAGCGATGATCGAACCGTTATGACAGACAGGGATAATGACAAATATGTTCCTCTCTGTCGAAGTCTTAAAAGAGGTGCAGTCTGTCTGGGACCATAATGGATCTATGAAATTATCGTTGTATTTGCTCGCCATTATTCTAGGATCAATTTGTCATAATTTCTAACACTATCTAATACTTCTATCTCCTCCTATTCTTGTTTTTACTGTTAACTTCTTGTCTTATTAGTATTCCATCATTGTATTTCATGTTTGTTTTGTAAAGCCTTTTGTGCTCTATGCTTGGCAAGTGCTAAGTATATAAAATTCATTATTATTATTATTATTATTATTATTATTATTATTATTATCATTATTATTATTATTATTATCATTATTATTATTATTACAGTAGTTTAAAACCTGAATCCCTTTTATTTACAACCTTTTTATTCAATTTTTTAAAGTTTTTTTGCTGCCCATCTCGACCAGGACTCCCTGGCAGAAGAGATATTTTATCTAAATGGGACATTTGTGGTTAAATTAAGTATAAATAAATAATTGCTTCTCGCCAGAGTTGAATCACAAACCTTTGCAGGCAAAATAAACTAGCAAGCACTTTAGCAACTGAAGCAAACACGCAAACAAATTTAACATTATTCAACCATTTCAAACAAGATGGGAAATTTACAATCTCAGCCACAGGAAAAAAAGGAGAATGGTGAAATAATTTTCCAGGACAACACAAGATGTTCAATTACATTTTACTTTTTCATTCATTCTCCATGTGTCTTCTATGAATAGAAAATCTGTAACACTGTTTTCCAGTTTTTTTTTTTTACTATATAATATAAATGCAACTTGTTAGGTTTGGTAGTGATGTTTCTGATGCTGAAAAAAGGGAGTTCCTCAGAGGACTATTCTCTCCTTTATATTTACATTTGTATTCAACAAAGTCATAAAATGAATCACATGTATGTAAGGTTGCTGCTTTCTTGTCCAGGTCACCACTGAAAAAGAGATTTTATCTCAACAGGTTTTTACCTCATTAAATAAAGGTTAAAAAAAATCCAGCTGGGTTTTTTGATGTGAAATTGTGTCTTACCACTGATTCTTGTGATGGTCCAGTTTCTCCGCACATCAATGGGCCGGTGGGCTAACTCAAAGGCAAACGGCCCAGCGTTGGGGTTCAGGTCTCCATCTATCGCGGTGATGTTAATGGCATTTGGCTCAGGCTTTTCACATATCTCTGCCTCCTGAGGGAACACCTTGGGAGCGTTGTCATTGATATCCAGCAGGTAGATCTGTAGAGTACCTGTCCCACTTGCTGGAGGTATACCTACATGGGTTATAAAATGACACACACGCTCAGCACATACATATTTATGGGGAAAAAAATGGGTTTTTAAAAATTTACATATGTATAGGAATAAATACCATTGAAATGCCAGCTGTGATTGTGCAGTCATTATGCGGACGACAGAGAAAAGTAAAGTACGGAGTTTATTCTTTGGGTCTCATGCTGTAATAAGACACTCTAAACAGCTATTTACTCTAGTGGGAGAAGACCCATCCAAACTGCATACCGATCTGAGAATCTAATCTCAAGTGAGGAGGTAGACAAAAAGAGAGAGATATCAGAACATTTGGGTAGTGTGTGTGTGTGTGCCTGAAGAACGTCTTCCTGACGAAGGACACGGGATGGGAATACTAAAGCAGACAAACAGAGCCCACTGTCGCTCCTCTCAGGCTCCTCTATGTATTCACTCAGCTAAGAGGCTTTTTTACCATTCAGGCCACGCTCAAAGGAGCTAGTCATCCAATCCTGACCCATTAATGCTGAGAAACCTCTTTATTGGTAGAGTTTTTAAGCCTATTGGCCTAAGCTATGCTCCGCAGAACAGGGTAAACCTGAACAGAGGTAAATCCCGCCAGTGCAGGGAAGAGGTGAATATATCCACATGCTGGATGGTTCTGGGATTGCTAGCACATTAACCTTCAACTAAGGTGGTCAGCGTTCCAGACACGCCAAGTGCCTGGTACAAGGTTGACCTTCAAGCATGGGGGATGTCTTTGTGGCTGTAACTGAGATAGTTTTTTTTTCCTAACAGATCCAGTGCGTTTGTGCTCTGGCTTTAGGTGAAAAACATCACAGAGGGAGTCAAAGTGATGCTAGGTGGAAGATTGACCTTTGAGAGGTAGGCTACATTAGACATCCGTGAGGCTTCCTTTCGAAAAGGCAGCATTATCTCCTCCTGAATGCTTGAACAATAATGGCCTGGAATAGAGTGCTTGTGTAACAGCCTGCCTAAAACACCTAGACCATGTAACCGGTGCATCACAGGAGCTCAACGAGGTATTTTTGGAAACTGCAGTACCACTTGAATGGTTACATACCGTTGTCAGAAGCCAGGAATGTCGCATTGTACAAACTGTCCTTCACATAGGGCGACTCGCGGTCCAAAATGGCAATTGTTTTGATACGACCAGTCACCGGGTCAATCCTTAGCCAATTGGCTGGATCTGAGAGTTTGGAGTATCTGAGGGCAGAAGAAAAAAAGTTGTCAAACATAGTCATACTTCAATACTTTTTCAATACCACATGACAATACAGTGCTAACATTTGTTTGTATTGAAAGGATCAATGCTATAAAAAGAACAGGTCATTCAAGTTCAAGTTCAGTCTTATTTTTCTTCCTGAAATTTGGTTTGCAGCAAGAGCAGAGTATTCAGTCACTTTTTCAGTACCAGCACTGTGTGCAGGTTGTTAAATTAGATAAATGAAAGAAAAGAATACTCTGTTTCGTGTTCCTTGGACACTTTTTTCTGTGGTATCAAAAGAGGTATCTGGTATGTTTTTATATATATTTTTTTAACTTTTTCTTTCAAACTTTAAAATTCTGGTAATGTGACAACCCTACTATTCACTTTAAATCCTGTGTAAAGAAATAAAGAATGTGCTCTGAGTTTGTCACATTATAGAAAATGTGTTATTAAAAACCAAGTCAAATTTGAATGCTTAAAAAAATTTGCTAAGAATATGAAATTAGGTTTCAATCAGATCAATCAAATCATCAAACGCTGGGGGCATGTCTGCTGCGCTGTCTCAAGTGTCAAATATCACAACCACCTGGACACTCTGTCCAGCAACTTTATTTGACTTGTACAGACATACATGTTTGAGCTACCACGGCCAGAAGACAGAGAACATCCCATGAATTAATTACCTTGTTCCTCTCAAGCTGCAACAGAATGGTACATTTTTTTCTTTGTCGTTGGGTTTTTGGAATTGAAGTGAACAATATCTGCTCGGCTGATTCGGACTGAAAGAGTTGCTAAAGATACGTTTGTGATTAGGGGTGTCACGATTCTCCAAATCCAGTCTTCGGTACGACTTTAAGGTCACAATGCGATTTTTCAGTTTAAACTTTTTTAAAATTTTTGCACTGACAATTATGTTATTGTGAGACAATCGAGTCTTGATTTGTAAAAATCAACAGATCATTTGCTGTCATTTACATTTTCAAATTATTCTTTTAAAAGATGTATGGTATCAGGTGCGATTTAACACCTGGTAAGCTACACTGTGGACTTGTGCCAGGAATTCAATGCCAGGACTAATTTCGATTGATTTTCAGTTTAATATTGAAATGTGTGACACCCCTATTCATGAATGACTGGAGGTTCGTTCGTGAGTCAGTTCACTTCTACCGGGTGGATGAAACCAGTACGGCTCCAGTGCATCATCAGATGTACATTGATTTAGACAAAGGCATCTGCTAAACGAAATTCTACGAGTGTAAGGTCAAGCCACGATTTCAGTCCACCCAAAAAAAAAATGCTGAACACAGAACTGCTGAAAAACATTTTAAAGTTGAACTCCACAATTCAGTACTACATACTTCTTAGTCTTTTCAAATGTTTTCAGCAACTATAGCTGGATTTTATGTCAGTCCTTATCTGAAAGTTCTTTTTTTAAAAGCAGTGAGAAAGTTTAAAAAGGTTAAATTTTGTTTTCTGCTGAAGGAAATCTTGTTGGTGAATTTTAGTTGTCTCCATTTCCACTCTTGCATCTCTTTCTTCTGAAAATGCTTTTGTTTTTATTTGTTTACACAGAATAAATATTTTAGGCGTCATGCATTTTACATAATTATTCCAAGTTTTGAGAGCAGCCTCACAGGGGAGACCAAACTGGCTCGTTGTTATCAGTAGCTCAAACTAATTTGTAGGACAAACCGTGGAATTACAAAGCTAGCTTATTTCACATGGACTGTTTTCAGGCAGATAAACTCTTCCACGGCCAAACAGCTGTGAGGCAAGACGTCTGATGATGAAAGGGAAAAAAAAAAATAGGGCTTGTTCAACAAGAATGAGATGGAGACATGCCGGCTGCATGGTGTTTTTCTATAGTCATCTGAGCAGGAATGATGCAGAAAGTGGCTGGCATGACAAGTCGTCTTAACCCTTCAAGTCACTCCTGTTTCACACATACAGCACCGTGTAATCGGTGATAAATGTGTAATAAAACATGTTATTTAAACATCTCTGATGAACATTTAAGGCAGAACAGACTATTTCATTCTAAGAAATGAGGCCAACTTAAAAGGCTGCAGGAATTCTTCAAATTTTCCACATCTATGAACTGGAATTAATGCCCTTGAATGTGTGTAACGTTTCACTCAGACAGTATTCAACCTCCTCCCTTTTTCCTCTTTACAGTAAAATCTACCTGATAGCTTGCATCAGGTAGCGATCAGGGTCCTGTGCGGTGAAGGTGGTCAATGTCGACTCGGGCATCATTCCCTCCTCCAGTTTAATGAGTTTGGGGTTGGGCTCAAAGTAGGGACTCTCGTTGACGTCAATCACTCTGATGGAGACGGTGGCGGTGGACTGACGAGGTGAGTGGATGCCTCTGGCCAGGGGGACCTCGTTCCTCGCTTCCACTGTCAGCACATACGTCCTACTGATTTCATAGTCAATAGGCTGGAAAACAGTCAGAAAGAGTGCACGGAGAGTGAGCCACGCATCAAAATGCAGGACAAATAAACAAAGGGAAATCACATTACATTTTTCGTAATCTGAGACTGGTGAGAGAGCAACTAAAAGAATTAAAGCTTTCTCTTCCTCTTGTCTGAAAAACCTTATTGTGAAAGCTTACAATGGATGGTGAGATGAGAAAAAGAGACTATCCTTTTGTGGTCACCTGAAGGATACACAACAGCAAGACAGCCAGTCTGAGTGTTGTGCAACCAACCAATATCAACTGAGATGTACTCTGAATTTTACAAACTGTGTTTCAACTGGTGTACACCGATTAATGTGACGATTATCTGGCATTTTGAGATAACTGAAATTGGCCCTGTGAGCACAGAAATCAGCTGATGCCAAAGTACAAAAAAAGTACATGTACAGAATATACATAAAATCCACTTGAAACCATGGAATACACAACACAGGGTAATGAAAAGGATGCGCTTGAGAGGATGCACATAACTCTGCTGTGTTTGGCTGAATTTGAGACAGTCTGAGTCTTAAATCATTTTCCACACACAGTCTGTGTCAGTGTGCAAATCAATTTGCACATCATCGTCAACTTCCCCTACCCCTGGAGGTACATGTACCCCAGTCTGGGAATAAGGGTAACGATGTATAGAATAATTCTGAAAGACGTCACTTCTGACATACTGCACCCCGTTTTCTCTTAAAAACAGCCACTTTTTACATCTACAGCATAACCCAGTGCAGTATATTTTTCCATTTCATTAATTAATAAAAAATAGTGGCTAGGTTAAATGTATATTGGGTTGTAAAGTGCATGACTTTTCATTGCATATCTGCAATTGGCCACCCTACACTCTAAATACCAGCACAGACCATTGAAGAACCCATATTGGGCATCCACTAGTTTTAATAATGTATTATGAATTTGAATTTGCACGTAATTCAAGCTGAGAATTTGCTCATTGCATAGCTCTTACACTCCATGAATCACTGTCAATAAATTAACTGTAAAATAATAGTATTATGTGACAAATCTGCTGAAGGGATCTTCAATTTTATCAGTACTTGTTTCCTATGATTTGTTTTCCAAAGTCAAATTCAAGAACTTGTCAAGGGTTTTCAAGCTTCACCAGCACCTTACAGCTGTGGTAAATGACATATATTTATATACATATACTCAAGATGATTATTTTACCTCTTCCATTCATCCACATTAAATCAGATGTTACAGTGCCATAAACAACCAAATTATTTTTTTAACCTTTTTGGGTTTTTTTTTACAGAGAGAGTGACAAATTAAAGGAAAACTCAACAAAAGTTTCAAAGTGCATGACCAGCTCTAAAACCTGACTGAAGTGATGAGAGACAATGAAACGATTACTAGAAAATTAACTTCAATTTCAATAAAAACATTTTCAATATTTTATTTATTTTTAGTTTTCAAGCCAGTGCTCACTGAAACGGCAACCTCCCACCATGTTGTTGTCTGTTAGCCTCCCACTCACTGTTTCACATCAACAAAGACTGACAGATCACACAGATCAAGTGGCATGAAAGGCTTGAGTCATCTTCATTTTGTGCAAAACACAAAAACAATTAGACTCATACTTTTTTAAATTTCTTTATCTAAAATATGAGCTATTCAGTCAAATCATGATTTATTATGAAAGTAATGCAGTTAGTGTCGGGCAGTTTCAAGCACTTTATCCAAAATGTACATTAAAATTCATGTGCTATCAAGGATTTCCAACCCCTGCTAGTGTTGTTTTCTAACAAATTCAATGTTATAAACACATTCACAGAATAATCTGTCAGATATCACTCTAATTAATCTTAATATTAATGCCACCCTAACCCTCTCAGTATAGTGTACATATACATCCACTATGCATCTCTAAGGTATTAAAGGGGTGGAGTTTGAGGAGGAGGCCTTACCTTGACGACCGTCACCAGGCCCTCGTTAGTGGTTGGATCAGTGGGCACGGAGAACCTGCCGGTGGGGTCGCCCCCGGTGATTTTGTAGACAGCGTTCCAGGCTGGCGTGTTGGGCTGGTCCTTGTCAGTCACCGTCAAGTTGGCCACAATGACATTCACACGGTTTTCAGGCACCTCGCCGAAAAACTGCATGAATAAACCATGAACGTAGAGAGCAGCGAGCTGTTAGTGATACTGCTGTGGCAGCAGAAAATACAGCGAGCCCTGCCTCAGACAGCACAGCAGGACCAATCCTGGGTAAATAGACATCTAAGGTAACTTATCATGTCGTCATGGTCATCTCATTCCCTGTCCTCCCCTGATAGCACGACGGCAGCATTACAAATTTCAGTGATTCACGAGCACAGTAAGTGCCTCTTTCACTCGGGCAGACACCCCCGTAGTTGCATGTGTCAACATTTGGAGGGGGATATAACACTTTACGCATGGCTGGCTAGTTGTATATCTGTATGGCTTCGGAAACGCTGGGCAAGCAGAACTAGGTAAGTGAGCAGAACTGACGGTTGAGTGCATATATCCACAATGGGGTGAAATGGAGGCCCTTGTGGTGTCTTCCTCTCACTAAGATTGCTGGGCTGATGTCTCAAATATGAGTTTGTTTCTTACCGTCTCAGCAGTAAACTCGGGCGGGTTGTCATTTATGTCAGTGACTCTGATGACAGCGGTGGCGGTGTTGGAGAGGCCATACATGGGGTTGCCCTCCATGTCAGTGGCCTGGATGATCAGCGTGTACTGAGGCACTTTCTGCAGGAAACAGAGAGAAACAAAACCGGATTAAAACACAATACTTTGATCTTTAAACAATATAATCAATTTTGTAGCCACATGAGGATTTGCTCACTGAATTGTCAGTTTATTGGGTAAAACTGCAATATGCAAACAATATAACATTCCAGAAATAATTCCTATTTTATTCAGGATTTTTGCAGGTTTCAACAAGTTAAATTAAGACTTTATAATATGATTATGCTGATATGCTTATGTGCTGACTTTTTTTTATATAAAATGTTCAAATTCTCTCATTTCACTGTTTCAAATATTAACATTTTCAGTTTTTTCGAGTCCTTGTTGTGTCAAAATAATCACAATATGATTTTTTTACTATATTGTGCAGTCCTTGTTACAGCATCAGAAACAAATTTGACTACCCTGCAGTTCAAAACCACATGGCCACAAAATACAGCCTTCAAATGACAGAGCTGAATTCACACCTCTTTGACAAGTTGTCGGCAAAACCTGCATTTTAACATTTTAAGTTTAATAAAATATGATTTTTCTTTCTGGACTATTGTTAGAAAGATTGAAACAGACTTCACAAGTGTCCCTAGTAAAGCGGTAATTCAGTTCACATCAGTATTAATGTGTTCACCTAAAATGAAACAAATCTGAACTGGCTAGCTTCTTAATTATGATGACTAATGTTGGCTTTTTATATAAATCTCATTTACTCTCTATGGGGGACATGACAAGCGTGCATGTGTGAAACTTGCACCTCTGCTATGTACACCGTCATGAAGCTAACAAATGGCTCTTTTCACATTAAAAGCCACTCAGGTGACGGACCAGTTGCTAGGTAATGAGAGTCGGGCAAATTACTTTCATGGTGGCAACTGGCGGACATAAAACGGCGGCCCCAGGGCGGAAGTGATTGAGCAGCCACCTAGCCAGATTGCCCTCACTAGAATTGCACCAACTGGCTCCAGCTTTCTATATTATTTTATTTATTTTCTCAAACAGCCATGAGATCCAATTAAATGACAGAGTGGTAGCATTTACAGCATGGGGAAATGGAGAGAGGGAAAATGCAAGTAAAGCCCTCTGCTTTAGAGAAAGGAAGACAGAGGAGGCGAGGATGAAGGAAGGGAAACATTTAGCTGCTCAGTGATGCACGCTGCCTCCTTGTAAGAGTAAATAAGTGTGAAACAGCCAAGTCCATTTCTACTTTCTCATTTAGTTGGTAATCAGCTAAATTCACTTTGGCTCATTAGTTCTCAGACAGTCTGGATATTAGCAAATATACTCAAGCTGTGTTTTGTCATCATATTTAAAAAAAAATGCATAGCCCATTTGTATAAACATGGAAAATGGATATGTTTTTATCCATCTACAACAGGCAGAAAATGCAAGAAGAAAATTAATTCGCATAATGAGTGGCTTTGCTAATGAAAGCCTCACTTAAATGCTGATACAATAATTTTATTATACAGCTACATTCACAGACACTTAACAGGGAAAGAAAAGGCAACATACAGGTGTATGGAATCAAGAGAAAGAAGTCAAACTGATGTATGAGAAGATAAAGAAAAAGAAAGACCACAACAGGGTTTCTGCAGGTTTTTACAAGGTACATTTAAAACTTTTTAAGACTTTTTAAGACCATTATAAATGCAATTAGGACCTACTTCACATTCATACTGGCAGAAAAAAAGGATTCAAGTTATAGTTATGTCTGTACCAGGGAACATGGTTTGAAACAGCTCACCTGTCTTAATCGCTTTTATATGGCTGTTGTTTAACTACCGCGTGTAGAGTCCACTAGTTCCATGTTGGTTTCATTTTTGTAGTTCTTACAGCGTGATCAAGACAAACTTTTAATGCAGTGAGAGAAAAAAAAGATTCTTAAGTATCATGATTCCTTTGTGTTTTTTGATGACTACTGTATTGATTTTTTTAAATACATAAATAAGTAGTGTTTGTCTGTTAGCTCAATGCTAACACATAATGGAAATCTTATTTTATTTATTATTTTCTTGTGGCACCAGCTTGTTGAGAAGGAAAAGTTAAATGTAGCATTTAACTTCAGAAAGTATTTTATTCACCACTTTTACATGCAGCATATCAATGATGCTGCTGAGATAAAACTCAAGAAGGAGGCAATGTGCATTGTTTGTGGAAAAATGAATCACGCTGCTGCAACGCAACTTCATAAAAGTTAACATTAACTTCAATCCAATCCATTTTAAGACCTATCAAAAAGACATTTTAAGGCCTAAAATTCAAATGATTAGATTTTAGACTGTTTATGATCCAATAGGCACCCTGCACAAATAAGGAAAGAAACAAACCTCTCTGTCCAGGCCTGCTGCCACCGTAATGATTCCTCCTGTTTTATTGTTGATGGTGAACATGTTGGAGGTCGGAGTCTCGGGGGTCTGAGACACGATCTTGTAACGCAGCATCCCATTGGCTGTTTTAGGGTCATCTTTGTCAACAGACGTTACTGTCATAACAAAAGTTCCTGTGTAATGGAAAGACAAAGGCAAGATGTAAATACTTCGATGTCATCTCTCTATTTCTCTCTTTTTAAATGGCAAAATAAATTAAAAGTTGAGTGGACAGTGCTATATCGAGCAGTACTAGATTTATAGCTCTGTAATATAGATGTCCAATGTTCATTCTTGTGATCTTAAAATACCACCGATCTCTTTAATACAGCAGAGGCAAAGTTAACAAAGTGGCCACCCCAGGAATGCCATCAATGCTGTTTGATCTGCTAACACTACAGCAGCATGTGAAGCCAGAGGCTCAGACTACAGTCGATCGGTTGCTCATACAGTGTGAAGCTGTGCTTTGGCTTCATGTGTTATATATTACCTGGTTTGGAACCCTCTGGAACACTGCCGTTCCAGATCTGATGAGTGAACTCGGGTCTGTTGTCGTTCATGTCGATCACATTGATCACGATGTCAATGGGGTTTTCTACCTGGTTGCCGTTCAGGTCCACTGCGTGAGCTCTCAGCTGGAGGAAACACAAACACATCTGGACTGTAGAGCTGTTCAAGCTAGGATGATTCTGCGCCATTCAAACAATTTACTGGGACAAACCACCCACTCAATGTCACCCACTGAACTGCTGTGATAATTAACCTGACACAATCCCAAATACATGTAGGCTGATCCGTTACTTCCAAAGTCTGCACTTAACAATAAGACTATGAGTTACTAACATTTTTTAAAAAAGAGGCGCATTATTACGGGGTTCAACGTTAATGTATTTTTTCACTTGTCCAGTTGGGCCAAAAATCTACTTGCCCCAAAAGTCAATTTTTACTCTCCCCTGCACAAATTGTTTTTATTTATTAGTGGTTATCAAATATCATCAAAGACTAAAGTTAATTGTCTTTAATTTAGATTTCTCACTAGAAAATAGTGAAAAATGTCCATCCCAGTTTCTCAAAGTTTGTGTCAGTCTAAACCCCAAAGATATTCAGTCAAATATGATAATAACCAGAGAAATGTGGGACATCTCCACATTTGAAAACAGCATTTTCTGCCATTTTTGCATAAAAATGACTTGACACATTGTTCGATTATCAAAACAGTTTAATAGCTTAATTCTTTTTACCGCTTGCCCGTTCAGGCGAAATGATTTGCTAGATTTACTAGCTCAGCATGGCATTTCACTTGCCCCAGGCGAGCAGGCAATCCTTAATGTTGAGCAGTCTAAAATACATCACCATTTATTGATGACTTACTACCGCTCATAACTTGCATAAGGGAGCCTTATTGTAAAGTGCAATATGGCGTACGCTGAAAATGTCATGGTTTTAGTGTTTGAACCTGGTAATTTGATATGATAATCTGACATGCAAATTGACTAGAAAATATGCTGACAGTAGTTAAATGCTTGTAACTTATTAACAAATATCTGCTAAAGCTAACAGGTATAAATGCTGGTTGTTAGAGAGGGCAAAGTAAGCTAAGTAAGCAATGACATCTGAAGCATAACAGTACAGATAACTGTGGGCTCACTATTTGGCAAGCAACAGATCACTGTTGCCCTTTTTATCTAATAAGGTATAACAGCTTTTTCATGATTTATAATGTGTTTACAACCCAATTGATAACCTGCTTTTGAATCATTTATAATGGTAGATACCAATATATTACTGCATGTAGAAAAGTGAACAGTTTAAAGAATTCTCTTCAGTCAAACCAGCGTGTTCAAGAAAGGAATTCTGTTTTTATAAAGAACACGTTTTTCCCAAAACTAACTCTGGCATTTGCAGGGCAAAAAGACAAACGAAATGATTAGATTTAGTCAGATACCTGCCAGAGCCGACAACAACACAAGCCTTTTAGCTGCATTTTTATGGTCGTCTCATGAAACAGATGCACTCTGATTTTATTCAGAACTGTTGCCTACACTGGGTCAGCACAGGTTCACTTCTGTTTTATGAAAACAACTCCAATCTGCTGCATTTTTTTTGCACTTCAAGTGCATCTTTCCTGCATACGCACGCACACAACAGCAAGGTTGTTGCCTTACACAGGAATTCAACTCACTGATGCATCTATATTTTGATGCCACCCATTCACAGTCTAGAATAAATATAAGCAATACAGTATATATTGAAAGTCTACAGGCTATGAACAATATACATCTATGCCTTTGCATTTAATAATACGTTACAGTTTAGTTAAAGCATAAATTAATCAATGAATTCTAATGCATGTCACAGTGTAAATAGCATACAATAAGCACATTCATCTTACAGTAAATTAAACTAGTATGAACATCTGTGAAGGTGTTGTTGTGATAGTCTTTCATGACCTTCAAAAATCACGCAAGTAAATTTGAGTAAATGAATATGCTGATGTCTATCATTTCATTTTAATTACAGCCTCGTCTTATGTTTGCCAGCTTATGTTAAAGCACATGAATAAATAGCATTTAAAACTGAGCTATGTAATTTAAAATCCATTTCTTTGTAATGGGAGAATCACTAATGAATATAGCAGTTCTGAAGGAGCAGGAGGTTATCATAACGTATCTAACACACACTCAGTTCATTCAAAAACATCATGTTAAAGCCTTTAAATTCTCAGACGGATAAGTCAGATTCCCCGGGAGACCCCGGCCCTGACCGTGTCCGAGGAGACCGTTTAGTCTACACATGACCATTGAAACACGCGCCAACTGGCAGGAATGTACAGCAGTGGCAGACAAAACACATTTCTCTTGCTGAAGTAGGCTGGAAACACCATGAAAATTCTAAGATAGCATTAAAGAGGGTTTTTAAGATAAACTGTTGTGTCTGACTTACATGGAAGCTGGGGATGTGCTCTCGATCCAGGGGCTTATTGACAGACAGCTCTCCAGAGATCGGGTCGATGATGAAGATGCCGGTGGGGGGCTGGTCAGCACCAGGACCGGTCACACTGTATCTGAGGGAGCGGTTTTTGTCGTGGTCCGACCGAATCTGTGGGTGTAAAGACTTGTTAATGAAAGCTTCAAAACTATATACTGAATTTTTGAGGTCAACATCATATCTGATAACAAAATATCAACTGATTTTTTTTTTTTCCAACACCGAGTAGGGCTGGATAACATTTAAAAAAATAACAATACCAGTGATACCCATGCCATACATCATTTGACACCTTAGAATTGAGTAATTGTCAATATTGTAGTATATAGAACCAATCAGAATGTTTTCTGCTAAATTGTATACATTTTATTCATCTAAAATGCATGTTTAATGCTTTCACTAACATTATATTAGAGACTTAATTTTGTTGTTGGTCCTGTTAGGACTAAAGAAAATGACAGCTTGACTTTAACCAAAAGCAGCAGTCAGACCGACTGATGCTGAGATGTCAGTGTTGGGTATATTTGATGATTTGAAGATGCTAGCAAAGCAAAACAGCACATAAAATAGTCACAGCAGAAATGTCAGAGAGGTTGGACCACCACATTTTAAACCATGTATCTTTAGATGTTACAGTTACAGCTGAAAACAAGTACAAAAATAAACAACTTTGCTGATTTTACATCACTGCAATTCACATCAAGTGCTTATTATCTACCCGCAAGTGACTGCTGTTGTCAGCGCAGTGTCACAGTGATTCAGTCTATAGTGTTTAAACAGGAAATAAAATACAAATGCCCATCACCAGTTTTGAGGAAAATTCAAATCAAAAAGTATGCAATTCCTCATGACGCTGAAACGCTGACCTTTTTATTCATCAAAATAACGATACATCTTCCATGTATACTGTCTGTCTTACTGACATATCATCAGCACCAATCACAGTATCAGTTTAAAAATAGGTTGCTGTGTAAGTAAAACAGTGCATATAGAGAGTGTGTGTCTATGTCGTATTGAAGTTCTGTCTCAGCTGGGCTGTCTATTCTGTTTGCCATGTAAGCTGAGACCCTCTGTGCCTACACCCAGGATCCATGCTGAGCAAACAGAGTATTTCCTCATCCTGATATCATCCACTAAAGCCCAGAAACATCCCTTCTAATATGGCCGGATTAAATATAATACATACAAATAGCATGTACAGGACTTAACACTCGGTAAGGAAGTCAGCTTAATATGCTGAAAAAGGATCTACTTCTTTAGCCGTCCCGAGTATTGCTTGTCCTCTGTCAGCCACCCACACTCAGCCCTGACCAGAGAACTGATGCAAATGAATTGGGCTGTGTGAGTGTGTGTGTGTGTGTGTGTCCTTGAGCCAAGATAAAAGGAGTGTAATATCTCAACAGGCAACTGAGGGAACAATTGTGATGGTGAGCACTTCAGATTTCTCCGTGCTTCTAAATAATGCCAGGTTACACTGGTACCGACCGCCCCCTGAAACAAAAGATAAATAATACAGCGGAAAAAAGAGCCCTGACCTTTAGCAAAGTGCTGTAAATATGAAGCATTTTGTTGAAGGCATAAGTCTCGTGTCTGTGACCCTCTGAGTGGGAGCTCAGGGCAACCGGGACCTACAAGGTTGTCATATCAAGCAAAAAGCATTTTCTTTGAAGCTGTGTGTGTGTGTGTGTGTGTGCGTGTGTGCGTGTGTGCGTGTGTGTGTGTGTCTGAGCATGTATGTGCTTGGGTGAGCTACGTACCCGGACAAGATCTTGCGGGAATGGGCCTCGTGAGTTCTCTGGGACATTGATTGGGGGGATGACCCAGTCTCTCTTCATGCGTTTGAGTGTGCTGTCCGTGTTTCGTGATGGAAACACTATTTCCTGCAAATCCTTGGACATGACTGGAGGGACAGCAACTTCCTCGACCTGTGAAAAGGAAATGATTTAGTTCAAGAGCTGGCTAGTGATCGTATCTCTGCAGTAAAATATGAGTACATACATTTTTGGCCACGCTAGCGGCATGGCTCTATGGGCTCCATCAGTCGGTCCACCACAGACTGAAATATCTCAAATTACTGCTGGATGGATTGCAATTTAATTTTGCAGAGGTTCATGGTCCCCAGAGGATGAATCCTCTGACTTCAGTAAAATTTTCCTCAAGCATCGCAGGGTTCATATTTCTGGTTTTGAGTGAAATGTCTCAACAACTATTGGATGGATTACCACAAAATTAGGTACACACATGCATGAAAAAAGTGGTTTAGAATTGCAGTAACTACAAAACCTGGTCAAGGAAAAAACTTCTTAGTTTTACTTTTTATATGATTACTGCAGTTAGGCTTTGTAGGGCAGTATGGTGGCTATTAAGCTCTTGTCACTACTGCAAATGAGTGATTTTAGACTAATTAACACTTATGAATGTTAAATACCATTTTTGGTAATATATTGAATCTTAACTCCTGTATCATGATTTGTATCATGTTGCCAGATTCTAGCTAATAAACAACGGCCCTACTTATGTTCACTGCTAATGAGTTAGTTGGCACACTAATATGCTAAACAAAGATTGTGGATATGGTAAACATTACACCTCTTAAACATCAGCATGTTAGAATTTAGTTCAAAGCACTTCTGTGCCAAAGTAGAGTCTCACAAAGCTATCAGCGTAGATACTGACTCTTATTGTGTTTATCCTGCAAGAGTGAAAGCCTTAATCTTAAACATGCAATCATTAAGCTACAGTCAACAGCAACACATACCAATCCATGTACTGAAGTAACACCTTACTACAAAGAATGGCACTGTAGTTCTGACCAATGACCCCTCCCTTTTGGTTACTCAAAAAGGAAATTAATGAGGTGATAAAAGGAAACAGGCTGCCAATTTCTGCTAAACCTAATTAGCTCTCCCAAATGTCATTTCATACCATTGAAAATGTGTGTTCAATCAAACAATACATTCTTGTAAGACTTCCTTTGTAGCTTAAAATATCTACAGTACAACATGTGATGATATGCCTTAACATGCTTTGGTGTGGCTACTGTTCGGCTACTGCAACAGTTGCCACACACCGCCGACCGCTTTTTTTTTTTTTTTTGCTTTAAATGGCAGACCTCTTCTTATGTCCTGATAAAATGCACCCACACAGACAGACCAGCTTCCATAATGGATCTGCCATCCTCCCTCGCCTGTAATGAATGAGATTTGAAACAAAGGAGGATGGTACCTGCAAGCCAGACACTAAACACACAGATGGCTCAAATTGCCTATGCCGCTCCAGAGACTGAGGAGACTGAAGTAGTGCCAGAGAAAGTTAAAATAACCTTGAACAAAACAAGGCGGGAAGGAAAACAGAAAAACAATATGTAAAATCTGTCAATGTCAATGAATGATAGCTGGGATTTCAATGGAGCTGTCATGTCTCTTGATGTATTTTCCACTAGTGTTGCTTGTAATCATCTGAATGTTGATTGGTTGTGAGGTAGTCAAGTCCTAACAAACTACTACAAAGTGTCCTATGCAAACAGAAATTAATTACCACTTTGCCACCTTATAACGTGACCCACATCCCTCGCTCCCCCTCCTCTAACATCTGGGGAGCTGTCGGAGAGCTTCCACTAATCATGTTTGAAATCCGATTATACTGCTTTCACACATTGGAAATGCAGAGAGGCAAGCGGACAGATAGCGAAGGAGCATGCTTCAGAAATATCTATTACCCTATTAAAATGGGTGCGAGTGAGAGCAGTAATTATTTGCAACCTGTGTCTGGAATGATGAATGGCATGGTGGGTTTGTTCAGCTCAACACGCATCTATCTCTGGTGCACTGGAGGTCTGCACCCATCCACACTCTCAGAAGCCCCTCCATCTTCTGACTGGGAGTCTACTTCAGAGTCCAGGAGAGTGTAAGGCTGAGTGATGGCCTGAGTGTTAGTGAGTGTGTGGGACGAATTAGGCATGTGTGTGCGTGTTTGCCCTTTTAGAGAAATTCTCTCTTTCAGATGCTTTTCTCCTCACGGACTGTAGCGGAGCTGAGGTTCTAATAGAGGTGGTGATGGTGGGCGAGGCCTCTCTCCTGTTAATGAGGATATTGTTTGGTTGTCATTGATTAAAATGTTTCCCTAAGGCTGCTGCATTCATGGACTAATAAAAAATGTAATCGCTGATGTGATTAAGAGATGCGTGATGACTCATGACAATAATTATGCTAGGGGGAAGACAACCGCTCATGACCTCATAAACGCACACGATACCAGGAAAGTCAATCCCTGATTTCATTACGGACAAATCAGGGCAAACCCAAGAGCTCTCCACAGATACTGATCAGAACACGGCTGCTGATGATACAGCTGATAATTTGTATACAGATGTGAGGATCTGGCTTTTATTTAAAAACTAAAAACCTTGCTCAAAGCGCATGTTTACCTGTTTGGGACACGTATGCATTTGCCTTTGACCAGCAGACCAACAGTGACTGATGGTATCATTAAAATCACATACCTGCAGGAGTCCCTCGAGTAAATGAGTGTCAGTGGCTAACGATGGTGTTTTGAAAAGCCGTGAAATCATTACCGGCTACAAGTTTAATTTCGGCCCAGCAGACCACTGTGCCTGCAGTACTGACAGTAACTACACATAACTGTCGGTAATAACTTTTAATCTGCACCCACATAAAATATGGCGCTCATCTTTCCTGAGATTATCGGCTGTGCTGCTCATTTAGAAAAGGCCACTTGTGGCCATTTCCTTAAACGTATTAGAGGGATAGAACAGAGGCGCACATAGGTCTTTATAAAACAAACACCCTTATTGCATTTGGAGGTGTTCATTAAGACACCAGAAGGCTAATGACTGAAGATCTTACAGCGATAATTATTAACAAATGCACATAAAGACCCATTTATGGGGCATCCCAGTAGCTCGCCTGGTAGAGACACTACCACATATCGAGGCAGTGATATACTTATAGCATTTTACCCAAAGGTGTGGGTCAAAATTGCAACATAAACAAACTCAAACTGTGTCCTGATTTGTTCTGAATGAGAGAAAAGGGTCTTAAGGAATCGTATGACAGGAAAGTTTTTAAAATCACCTTAATCACTACATTTCATTGTATACTTGTATACACGGCAACATAAACTGGCACTAATCCATATACATTTTGGAATTTATTAACATAAATTTAAAACATTTTTTTAATTGAAATTATTTATTTTTTTATTCATCTGTTGTTGTTTGTAAACGCACCAGAAAGATGGTTGATTGTTTAGTCTCATTCCAAGGATCCCGAGCAGAGCAAAATAATGAGAAAATAACAAGCTACAGGCAGAGGGCGGGGTCTCTGAGAATGCAGGCGCCGCCACACACTTCTGGTGGGTCGTGGGTGATGATTGAATGAATTTTTGTTTGAGTCTATGAATTGTTTTGGGGGGAAAATCCTGCTTAAAACTGCACTTTTATATTGCTTTCAAAATCAAAACTGCCATATTGGCACTAATCAACATAACTGCTGCCAGTCGTGATCATAAACATAGAAGGACACTGCAGGAAACTATCCCCCTTCTGTATTTAATGATTAAGAATTTCTTTTTGGAGATTCACTGTACTGCATCCAATCCATGTCTCATGTAAACACAGTTTCTGGTTGGTTGTAGACAGCACTGAACCCTTTGTGTGGACATCAGACAAGAAGACAAGAAGTCAATTTTTTAACGTTTACAGCGAAGAAACAATCACCGATTTCAATATTTTCAATACTTTTCCTCACTTAAATTTTCAAAGTCTTTTGACATGTTATAAATGACATATTTATGTGACTAGAACAACTGAAAGAATTTCTGTCGTGACTTGTGTGGCGTCATGTCATCTAATGCCTGTACTATTACAACCCTACAGAACAGGACTGGATAGAGAGTAGCTCACAGAGTTCAGAACAGCATGTGTGTGTTTGTGTGTGTGTAGGATCACTTCTGTAAGTTTAAAGCAACAGATATTATCTAATTGAACAGGATCACATAATCCAGTGGCAGTGAAGTTAAAACCTCTATAATAACACAGACTTTAGAGCTTCTTTTCATTTCCTGGTTACGAGGCAGACGGATGAGACATGTGCAGTGCTTTTTCTGTGCACTTCCTCTGATCCTCAGCCAACCACAATGTTGACATATGAGCACATGGTCATTCTAACTAATTGCAGATGACTGCACAACACGTCCAGCGGAACAGTTAGAGCAGCGCTCTACCGCGACAGACAGATGCTTCCTGTCTTCCAAAGCAATGAAAGAGGTGTGTCCCCTTTTGGATGATAAGGCAATAACCTCACAATCACAGGGCATGCTTACTGAAATCAACTTTATGAGGAGCTATTTTGCATCTGCTCTCGCTACCCACTGACCGTGTTGAGTATATGTTTGTGCTCCTAGTAAATTGACACATTAAGTTTTAATTAGCAAGCATCCATCCAGTCTCTCAGAACACCTGCTACAATTTAGGGAACTAGTCATCTGTGAATGTGCAGTATGCCTAATAAGCATAAGTTATTTGTTGTGAGGAGAGAATTGATCATTCCACCTTTCTATAGAAATAACATCGGTAATACGATTGAAAAACAAGTTAGAAATGTGATGGAAGTGGTTAACAGGGTTTCTATGTAGTATGGAAAAGTACAGAAAAGTAGGGAAAGTGATGTCAGTAATTTCCAAGTTGATTAGTTTGAAAGAAAATGCAGCAACATCATTGGAAAGCATACATCCATAGCTTCACAAATAACCAAATATGAAGCTTGTTTGAACATTTAGGAGTTATGTAGTGATGTAGATATCAGAAAAGTATATGGACTATCTTTACTGTGTGAGGAAACAAATTTCTTACGTCTGCATTCACTGTTGTTTCCATGGATACAGTGAATAAAAAAGGGTACACAAACACCTTGAAAAGTATTTACCTTATTATTTTTGGTTCTTATTTATAAAAGAGACTAAAAAAGATGGAAACAATAAGAACAATAATCATATAATATTTATTCAATATGTTAAATTAAATTAATACCCATAAAACACTGGTTAGTTTTTGTTCCTCTTTGGACTGATTACTATTTAACCTTATTTATTGTTATTTGTTGTTGTTTACAAGTATGTTTTATGCCATCTAACAGCAAATTAAGCAAATGGACTTTAGTTCTCTCTTCTCGTTTCCTGACGAATTGAACATGAATCTCTCTTCTGTTCCTGTAGTGGCTGAATAAATATGGTTATTTTAACTTTAACTACTGCATTTTTTTAGAATTACAGCTTTACTAAAATGCTGTGCACTAAATGGATTTGGTGTTACTTATTTGTTTCAGCTAAAGTACCTAGCTACAATCTTCTTCTAATTATTTGGCATGTTAAAGGAGTAATATGTAGCAGTTGCATGTGCAAAAATGTGGACTGCAGTCCAAAGAGCGAGTTGGGCGTATAGATGGTTTATTAAATAGGTTGAAATCCCATTTAATACACAATCTGTGGTTGAAGTAAATTGCTTTCCCCTGCCCCCTCCTCCCCAAACTCAGGAAAAGCTCTGCATGCTGCCGAACACATAATAAACTGACAACAGGCTACGACGAGTCCTTCACTGTAAGTTGATTGGCTGTTTATAACTGTCAACTGTCTGTCAGTGTAAAGCTAAGCCTGTTATCCTGAAAACTCTCACACTGCCTGCCAGACTCCATTAACATTTTGCTCAATTTAATGATTATAAGCAACTACTCCCGATACAAGATTATTAATGATTTCTTACGACTCATAAACAAACATTTGGCGAGCACGCAGCATTCATTTGAAGTCTAATTAACATGAAACAGGCATACAAAAACAGTTATTCCGGCTCCGAATAGAAATTTATAAGGGGGACAGGCCAGCTGCAGCACTGATGACAGAGGAGTGAATATTTCAACCTAACATGTCTCCTTGATCTCTGATGGCATATCACGGTCATTTTATGACTTGTTACAGTAAATTTATCACAGATTTCTCCTTTAAGGTATATATTCACCTGCTGGCTGGAGTGTGTGGAGGGCATCAGTTTGACTTGAGTCACCCATTGCTGCTGAGTGGTGGTGTCGCTGGCCTTGATCAACAGTGGTAATGCAGGGAGTGTGGAGTGCTGAATGCTCCTGGCAGCATAAATCACTCCGTCGGCCTCTATCCGGAAGTCAGATGGGTTACTGCATTCAAACCGCACCAGACCACCTCGGCCACAGTCGAAAAATCTCACTGCAAGAGACAGAGACAGACAAATTTAAGTAAAAAAAACAAACAAACATACATTAACCAAACCGTGAGAGAGAAAAACACATTCAGATAGAGACAACGGAGGTGGAAAACAGACAGACTCACAGACACACAGACAGACAGAAGGTCCACAAAGGTTTTCTGATTCTCCTTCTCGCTCATACATTATTCACTTCAAGCTGTGCCCCAAAGGTATTGCTCAAAACAGGTGCAGTGGAGGAGAGAGTTGGAGGGGAGAAAACTACAGAAAAAAGGGAAGTGTGCCCCTTAAGGGCTATTAAAGAAGAACCCCAAAACCCAAACCATTACATTTAAAACCTGGTGTGTAAATTAGATGTCTCAGTACCCTGCTGTGTTCGGATTTGAGAAAATATACACAGAATCTATAACCATGTTTAATTCTGCTGTACAAGTCTTGTTTTTATTTCCAGCTAAGGCCATCGCATGCTAGCTTTGCCCCCATGACATACAGGGATGCCTTCCACGGATGACTACAGATCCTCGGCTCCTCAAGAGACAGAAGTAAGAAGTGCGCGTGATGTTTATTTCATCAGCATGTTCACACAGAAAACACACCGAAACTTGCGCACGCATACATACACTGCAGACAGGTGGCTCATGGGGGCTCGAGTCCCACCGGTCCCTCAGTGACAGTGGTACAACACCAGTTCATGTTACAAGTGAGTGACAGTACAGCACAGCCTTCACCAGGCTCCTACATGCACACATACACACACACCTCAGCACCTGAGAGCTTCATTGTGTGATCCTTTTGTCCCTAGCAGCCCCACCCCCCTTCCCCTCGTGTTTATAGCACACAAAACAGCATAAAGAAAAAAGATAAAAGCTCCTCCTGGCCGCAGAGATCACGGCGTCACCATACATCGTTTGTGTGTGGTTGCCACCTTGAATTATTAAACGATATGTGGAATTACTTAACAAAAGCCTTGAAGGAGGGTGCCTAATCTTCCTGTGTGCTGCTACCTTGGGGACCCACTGATGTCTTCAGAGTATCATCTGCACCAGCACACCCAGTTCCTCTGGGCTTTGGAAGTGGATGCAGTAGCGCAGCTCGGGGTCTAAAGGAAGTCATAAGTTTAAACCCCACAGGCTTAATTTTATAGGATCACCCAAACACATGCAATCAATTCTCCTAAAGTGCACCACACCCAGTAGGGGCGGACAGTATAAACAGTAGCCTATAGGAAGTACGCTGGTATGAATTAACCCTACGGAATTAATTTTGACTATACCGTGATGACTGGTAGAGCCCTCCCTTTGCTTGACCAAAAATAAAAAATAGTTGTCCCAAGATTGGCCGCAGGATTTGTCTCCATCAGCCTGCACCAGCTAATCATCTGGAAAATGTAAGAGCCCGTGCTGCTTTGTTTTGAAATGACTGAAAGCGCTGCACAGTTGAGCTAGAGTGCTGTGCTTGTGTAAAGGCTGTGGATGAGAGACTGCAGACAGAGCAGATTAAAATATAAGTTAACTTCACTTTGTTCATTTTCAAGATATTAATTATTAATCATAAAAAATATTAATAGCTGTTATGAATAAAGAAGCACATTCTTCAATGTAAAAATAAATTAGATGTTTAGATTAGATTGCGTACAGGGGGAGGGGGGCACCATTTTCAAAGATCTCATAGGAAACGTGATTTCACATAATCTTGTGGAAGCAGCTGTAAACAAATCAGAGATAAACGCGGTGCAAAAGTCTGCTGTAGTAAAGTTTCGCTGTGAGAAAAACAGAAGCAGAAGTTAAACAAGTCTGGATGAGAAAATGTTTGAGGAGACACATTATAATGGGTTGTTTATTCTTCAGCTAAAACAGGAGGTGAGATTTTAACTGTCAGTCTGTGAACAGTAGTCTGCTGCTGGCTAACATTAGCCTGAAGAGCTACAAAGTCAGCTACCCCGTCTCCTTGTGGCCTGCCTGTCTTATTTTTATCCTTTTCTAGGAATCTATTGCTACCTCCGACTTCTCACAAGCGTGTGTGTGGCTGTGACCAGTGCTGTTGTAGCTGTGAAGTTGCTGTGTATGTCGCTGCACTCAGGACATGACCATGTGTGCGAATTTGACCGGTATGGGAATGGATATGTGATGGTGACCAGCCGGTTCTAGTCTCTGGCCGGTCGAGCAGTGCATACCAAGTTTAGAATTTAACCAATTAAAAATTAACTGAGAAATGGCCTAGAAATAGCAGTGATTTCACCTCATTTGACATTGTTTTGTCTGGCAGAGGCAATTGTTGAATAACAAAAAATAAACTTAAAGTGAGGAACAACAAAACATGTTTTGTATCTAATTAATTATTAATGATTACTCAATTGTTAGCATTTTCAATTATCGGTTAAGGAAACCAGCCCTGGTTCATTTCATTGTATCCCCTGTAGTCTCTCTTGCTGACTTCACTCTGTTGGTGTGTGCTTGCAGAGAAGCTTGGAGCCAAAACAGAGAGAGCTGGGGATGCAGCATGATAATAAATTAAACTAAAATGTTAAAAGTACGGATAAAAGAACCAGCAATGTCAGAGCTTTTCTAGATTTTAAGATATGCAGTTAAGCTTAAGACCACATGCAGACAGCTTTTGTTTTAGTTTGACTGTACATGTGTGCACACAAGAAAGAGATAAGAGTAAAAAAAAACAGTGCAACGTTCTTTATATGGATATGGTTCAGGTATAAAAAGCAACGTTAATCTGCAAATTATGTCAGATGACACTGTCTACATGGATGGTAATACTTGATATATTCCAGAAGAGGTTTTGTTGTCTTTGTTCTATCCAGTTCTGCACATTAAAATACCTCTGTACGATGTGAAATATATCCTAGTGATAGAGTTAAGGGTACAGTAGCCATGCTGTTGCCATACTAGTGCTTTACCGCTTTAGAAGCATTTATATTTATATTAAGAATATATACCATAACCATGTGTGCTTCATTACACTGTGACATTAATTTCAGGCCATGCCACCCAACCCAAACATCACCACTGCTAATAAATCTCTGGGTGATGACAAGGGTGAATTTGACACTGTTCTTGTTGCTTGTGATGGCAGACAAGGCAGATGTTGTCAGGTAGATGCCCTTAGTCCCAGCACTGACAGAGATGTACGTGTTTTCTTAGTGAGCAACTAACAGCAGAATGGCTGAAAGCAAAACAGCAGCAGGAACAGGAAATCTTCCTTTAGAAACAACTATTATTGAAAAGTGAACGTGTTATTTTTCTTTTCTTTAGACAGAGCGAATGTCCTATAGCATGTTTTCTAATGCGAGAGGTAGAATGAGAGAGAGAGAGAGAGAGAGAGAGAGAGAGAGAGAGAGAGAGAGAGAGAGAGAGAGAGAGAGAGAGAGAGAGAGAGAGAGAGAGAGAGAGAGAGAGAGAGAGAGAGAGAGAGAGAATCAAAAATATGATGTTGCCAAAGTTTGGAAATCGACATGCAGTGTAATCACAATGTATTCATTCTGATGAATGGAAAGGTAATCTTGCTCTACTTTATCAAAACCCAAACGGGAAGAACAAATCTTCTGCAAGGAAGAAGCATGTACTGCATTCCATTACACGACTGCTATAAGATTTAAACACTGACAGAACAAGAAAACTGCATTGCAAACTGGTCGTTTTTCTACCTGAAGAATTGCAATTCATCTAAATATTGCTTAACAGCACCCAAGGTGAAATTGCACTGCAAGAGAGGCAGCAGTTCCAATAATGAAGATAGAAGATGACAAGATCTTTCTTCTGTACTGGAATACACTTGATATTGACCATCTCCTTCTTGGCTGCCTTTGTTAAATTACCCTTGACCAATTAGTTTTTTCTCTTTGAACCTGGCAAAGCTGACATCAGATAGATGACCTTCTCTTCTCTGAAGGTTTTGCCTTAAAGCCAGCCGCCTGTAAACTCAAAGCCTTCAGGCAATCACCAGCCAGCCCAAGTCAGCAGATACTCAGACAGAGGTAGAATACAGAGTGAGGGACTGTCAAAATAACTCACAATACAGCAGAAGACAAGTCAAGTCACCTGGAGGTCCCACTCACACTATTCTGACTGAGGTGCTAATATTATATAACGCTATTTGGCAAACGGAAGTAAAGCTGTTATTGCTGCAACTCACAACTATTTTAATTTTTGATAATTTTCTTTTTTAATCAATTACTTGTCAGAAAATTATGAAAATTGTCAATTCCTGTTTCCCAAATCCCAACATGATATCCTCAACTGTCTTGTTTTGTCCACAACCCAAGTTTACTGTCATAAAGGAGTAAAGAAGCCAGGAAGTATCTGATGGTTCCAGCTTCTCAAATAGGCACTATCTCTGGAGTATAGACTGTTGGTCGGACACAAACACACAATTTAAGGACATAACTTTTCATTCTGGGAAATTCTGAAGGTCGTCTTTCACAATCTTCTGACATTTTACAGACCAAATTTTAAATATAGCCAGCATAATACACATAATATGTGAGTTATGCCACTAGGGATCTCTCACATTAAAACAATAACAAAAGATGTAGTTTAATGACGTTGTGAAGTAATTATGGAAGTTGTTATCTTAATTCTAAAATAACCACCATTGCCAGATTTCTCTGAGTTTGACCATTGCTGGAAAAGTTGGGTATAGTAAGTGCACAACTCCACAAAATGCATAACAGAGGTCTAGCATTTTTAGACATTTTAATGCTGAAATGTTATATATTATAGCTTTAATTAATAAAAATACTCATTACTGATTATAGAATTTTTCTGATACCCATACCAGTATTGGAAATGCCTCAGATACAGCCTACAGTGCTGGATTGGGTATCTACAAGTATGCAAGCTGCTGCACCAATCCAGTATCATGTAATTTATGAGCCCCCAAACCGCACCCTGCTACTTCCCAGCAGTGTCCCGTTTGCCTGTTTTGTTTTGTTTTTAACTTGAAGTAAGTCATTGCAAAGTTCAGGCACAGAATCAATATCAGGAAGGAAAAAATGGTATCAGATCATATCTGATTTATTATAGTGTATAAATTTCTTGCAGATGAATAAAACTGATGTCTTTAAGTATAAGTTGGTGCAGTTCTTGCTAATCATTAAAAGTAACTACTTCTGTATTGTTCCAGCAGTACTACTTCAGCCAGTTCCTCTCCCCCTCACTGTATTTAGGGGTATTCCAGTCAGCAGCATTATGTCAATAAGTAGTAACAGGAAACCCGTAATGTAACACGGACTTGTCTGACCTTACAAAAGTAATTTATAGACTGCAGATGTGATTCTGGCGTGGCTAGTTAGATCCAAAAATTATAAAGTAATTTTATGCTATTAAGTCACTATTTATCACTATTTAAAACCATCACTAAATGCATTTAAGCTGCAGCCCATGTGTTTCCATTTTCTGTCCATTTTCTGTCCTACTGGCACTTTTAACCATACATTTTTGTGAACATGTGCACTTGACAGCAGCATTTCCCCTGTGAGTTATTCTAGCCCAAGCCTCTTGTTGAGCTGAGCTCCAGCTCTTTAACGTCGTCTGAAATTTGGCCATCAGGACACCTCTGAGAGGCCCTTCAACAGTCAGCCCCCACGGCAATCACTAGACAAACTCCCAGCAGGCATGACCGTTTCCAATGATAATGAATGAGAGTGTCCAGCATGTGTCTATTCATTTATCAGACACACTCTGGTGGCTTATAAAAGCACAGAAATGTGTAGTGTGGCACCGCTTAAACCCTGGCTGCTGCAACTTATCTATATCTAGATGTATGGGCTCCCCAAGGTACAGCAAGGCTAAAAGAGTTCTTGGCTGCCACGCCCTATCAGACATGTCGTCATGGGCACGACGATAAAGGCCTTTGGTTTGGATAGAAATGCCGATGCAGCAGAGGGGGACTGGGGGTTGGGGGTTAAAAAAAAGAGGGTGGGGGAGAGGGAGAGGGAGAAACAGGCATGTCAGCAGAAAGGCCTGTCCAACTAATGCCCTGCACCGGGGCCCAAAATTACCTCCGACTCAATGATCCTATTCACAGCTTAGATGCCCCCCCTCACTGACAAGCAACACAAAAAACCCAGCTAACCTCTCCGTAGTGCCAGAGTGCCTCTCTATTGTCTGCTCCATCACGTGATAACTCTAACTCAGACAGACACAAATAGTTAGAGAGAGATAGGGAGAGGCAGGGAGAGATACATTTAATTTGGAACATGGAATGCAGACTCCGTGACTGCACGGAGGCAAAGAAAATGTTCCACAATCTCAGCTTTTTATGCCTGCCTGCCAAATGCACTGGCTTGCAAGTGAGCAGGCACAAAGTCCCCCTCTAATGTGCTGTAAATGTGACAAGACCCAAACCTCTCATGTGAGATCATCCCAATATACCATCACTCATTTCTGGGAAGTGAGGTCACTGACAGTTGAGAAATATTCAGCATAGGTGTTTCATCAGTAGCCGTGGATAAATGCAGACCCAGGCAAATACCCCTGTGGCAATCCACCCCCCCTACCCCAACCCAACCCAACTCAACCCTGGCAAATGGTACAACACCCCTGACAAAATGCATTATTCACAAATGAATGTGACCAGGTTTAGTAGAGTGGCCTGCACTGGCGATGAGACAATGCAATATGAAGCAGAGGCTCCAACTGAATGTGCTGCGTGAGACATCCATGCCAGCACCACTGTTTATAAGATCCTGTTAAGCCCCAGTGGAGCTCGCACTCTGTGGTACCTCAATTCAAACTGCTGTGATATGAAATTCTAATCCAGTCCAAAAATTGGGTAGAACATGCCAAATTAAGGTCAGCATACAGACTTTGTGCCCGACCACAAAAACATCCTTCACAGCATATTCTGTAATTGCCCAATTATTGCACAAACTGCTAAAAGCACAATACACTAATGTTTTTAAGCCAAGATGGCTGCTTGCGATGCATAATTGTGCATGCATATGTTACTTTGTTCCTCTTACTGTAGTTTTTTTTTTTTTTTTTTTTTTTTTTTTGATGCTACAATTATAAATGCATATCCTACAGCTTCAAGGCTGGGGAGTAAACAAACGCCACTGTGCAACTTATTACATCTTATTCTTCACATTATGGCTATTTCCAGTAGTGAATGGGATGAGAGTGGATGCGACCGCCCCCACCCACCTCCCTGGGATTTAAATTTGTTATTTAGTTAAATATGTTAGTCTAGTCTATCTGACTAATTGATCCTTTATCTGACTGAGATTTTGCAAGGTAGACTCTATGACTGACCATTTCTCCATTGATTATCATATTCAGCCAAGTATCTTTGGGTTCTGGAGTGACAAAACCAGACTTTTAAGGAAAAAAATCTATTTAAATCACCTTGGACTTAAGAAACATTTTTCCCAATTTTCTGACATTTTCTGTAATGTTGCAGGCCTAGATTAAACATGGCAATTAACTTAAAGTTGACTTTGGGCAAGTAGATTTCTGACCCAATTGCCTGACTCGGCAAAAAAAAAAAAAAAAAAAAAAAAAAAACACGCAAGGCCTTCTTTGTAAGTAGACTAAGTCTGCCAATAAAAAAAAATTATTTACATGCTCTTTGATCTGATATAATCAATGAAGCTGCATTCATGGATTTAAAATCTATGTACATTTAAATGAATAATTTTCAAGCTAAAATCAATTGTGTCAAGAATTAAGTCAATAAAGCTGGGGCTGTGAAAGCATTATCAATGCTTTTTAATGAAATAACCGGCATTAGTAGACAGGTTGTGGTACTTAAGGTGATGCTATGTTCCACTACTGATGAATCGTGACATTTCTAAATATCCATTTATTTATAGAAGTGGAGATGCAGAGATGAGACCAAGGTATATTTCTGTTTTCAGAAAAAAGGGTATTCAAAGGGTATTCTAAAGTAAACTGTTTGTAGCTGAAGCTTGGATCTGGGAATGATGATACTGCCTTTTGCCAGACTAAGCCCTCGAAGGCGTTTTACTAATGCACTGCACTTCAAACGCGCAAAGCATTCCATGCATTTATAGCTGGGCCTAAAATATGTAAGGGATTTGCATGAAAAAAACATGCAGTGTTTGTACTCTGTTCAGTGTCTCTAGCAATTAAGAAAACTAAAGAGGAATTGCATCAGAGCATAAACACATTTAACAAGCAGCTGGCTCGTTTTCCTAGCTTGATTGCAGTGACCATTCCCCCAACACTTGGTTTGTGTAGTTTATGCATATTGTTAGAGCTATTTTTCCTTCGTAAAACTGCTGCCTCAATTATAGATTTATGAAGAGGCCCTCCAAAGACGTATTGATACTACCTTCCCTTATCACAGGCGCTCACATTGGTGTACACGGTGACAAATTTAAGCAGCATGCAAGTCTGAGCGGCTACAGCCATATGAGCTTGCTCAATCTCAAACACAGAGATTTTTAAGCTCCCTTGATCTAGTAAACTGGCCCTTAGGAGAGGGAAACTATTTTCAGTCGTTTTGATGTGCTCTCCAAAGGGTACAGCAACCACACTGGACGACCATTGTATGTAAGGACAATTACAAGGTAAGCAGAACCCCCCACCAGGCCGAGAGTCACCTCCATTTCATTCAGAGCGCCAAACCTTCTCTTGGCTCCTCTTGGGTACAGAGGTTCTCTGTTGCGTCTCAGCAATGATTACCCTCAAGGAAACTACCATTACCCTCTCCGCTGGTTGTCCCATGCCTACACATCAACTGCATGCTTAGTAGATACCTGCTGAGCTCTGACTGAGCAAAAAGCTAGCCGAACATAACCAGGCCGCTCTGATCTTCCTAAACTGACACTCAGTAAGAGCCTCTTATTCCTGTGGCAATTCAGGTTTCTCTGTAAAGAAATAAAAATGCGTGGTGACAGCTCGGCTCTTTTGAATAAGTAATATTTGACCTTTAGAAATTAGCAATCTCACTGGGTTAGTAGTGAAGAGGAAGCGCAGGGGGACATCACAATTATTCTCAGGCCTTTGTTGGGTAAATGAAATGATTCTGTGTTTTCCAGTACAATGACAGCCGAGCATTGTGTGGATTACTGTGTCACTGGAGCCAAGAGCTGATAAGACTAAGCTACATCCTTCTGCAGTTATCAGCGCATAGCTACTGGGATTTTGTTCTGTGAGTTATTGAGACGAGCGGCTTGATACAGAGGCTTTAGTGGGGTATTAAACTGACCACATTACCAGGATGTCAAACTATTAACTCTTTATGATGTCTTTCTGAAAAGCTCCATGACCCCTGCGTGTACTTACAGGTGCAGCTCATTATGAAAAGCATCACATTAATATGCGGGTAAATCGACATATTAAAAGGAGATGATAGCTTTATAGATTGCCTTACAAAAGTAATTTATAGTACCTCCAATATGTTTCACTGTATTTTCTTCTTCAAGCTGAAAGGAAAATGTATTTATTTATAGGTTAGGGCTGAACAATTTATTAAAATTTTATTGAAATCACAACATGGCCTACTGGAAATTTCAAACCTTGGGAGGCGCAATATTTATTAAAGGCAAAATGTGTACCAAAATACCTTTTTAAAGTTACTACAAGGAACTTTTATACTGCATTGATTTGGAAGTCCCTGTGGACAAAAGCAGTAGTGTTTCCACCATAATAACCACAAAATCTAATGTCAAAAATCCTCCTGCTTGTTTTTAACTGGCTAACATATGCCTCACTGTAACTTTGCCTGGGAAAAGTGTAATCGCTTATCTGATTTCAACAAGTATTCGACCTGGTGGTGGGCATTAAGAGTAACTATATGGAAATAGCTGATCTTCTCACAGATGGTCTCTTTACCTTACGTAAATCATATAGAGGCAACAGCAGACAATTGAGACTATGTGCAATAACCAGTTAAAAACTCCCTGTAGACTTAAGAAAACATCTTTGTTTGATACAGATCCCCACAAGAATCACACCAGAATTATTTAAATATGTTTTTCAAAGAAAATGTAAAAAGAGTAGGACAGATACAGTATAAACACACCAACTGAAAACGGTCATGAGATGCAGTTATCACAGTCTTTATAGCAGATGCCAATTTGCAACACCCCTTCCTAGAAGGGCTTTTATTCATTTATTTATTTAAGAGACTGGAACACGGAGGTAAAAAGATGGTAAACTGAATACAGCAAGATGTCATAAAGCTTAGTAACAACTGAGTACATTAAGGTACAAGGCAAGCATACACTTGAAGATACGAGTGCAGGTTTGCTGTTCAGTTAACCAGGATGTGGTAGCTCTCTTAAAATGGTGACGTTTGCAGCACATTTCAAGAGATTAGGATCGGTTCTAGGACTTTCTCTTTCTCCATCAGAGCAAAAGATGTTTTACACAATGGAACTTTACAATTGATACTTGATGCTTTCTGAAGAATGGACCTTGTAATTACAGAAGACTTTGATGGGGCTAAGTGTTAGGTAAATGTGACAATATAATACCAATGTATAAAAACTGAAGCCTACAGTCTACAACGCCCCATGGGCAGAACCTCTCAGATGTAAGTCAGAGTTCTGTGAAATGAGGTGTTGAACTTCACAACCATAAACAGCTATTCTTTGACCTCCTTCTGTACTCTCAAAGAAGGTCACAGGTTTTTAATTGCTCTCTATACCCTAATTCACCTTATACCTGCTGGCACTGGTTACTTTGTTTAGTCTACAAAAGGCTTTAATGATTAACAGAGGAAGGGAGAACAAAAGCAGGGAGGGGTAAAATAAAGCAATCTGTGCGAGGTTGGAGGCCAGAGTCAGACTGGGACACTGGGATGTCTTTTAGAAATCAGACTGTGAATAATAATCCATTTAAGGTGTCCACATGCATCACTTTTTATTGTTTTTGTATTACAGAGGTCATTCTCTGGTGACCATACACCGCAGTAATACACATTTTAGGGAATGGTCCACTGCACCATACCATCCATCTCTGCTGTGGCGTGGTGCTGTTACAGCGCTACTGCTGCTGCATCTCAGGCATTTTCAGCTGGACGGAGTGTTAACTCATCTCTGAGGCGCTTGTGGGTGTGAAATAATCATAAATATTTAACATTGGATATTGATCGCTTTCATTTATTATACATATACCATGATGAAAACAAAGACACTGCTTAAAAGGAACAAGCTAAAGTATTGTGCATGGCCAGATTTGCTCAGAAACATTAATTAATTAAACAAAAAAACACATCCATTTCATCATTTTTATGTATTGTTCTATGTAATAGTGTTATAATGAAGTAATACAGAGCTGCAGCGATGCCCTGGCCTACTAATGAGAATTTCCATTGTGTGTAAGCACTATTTATTTATATATTTATAAAATTCAAGAGTTCAATTCAAGAATCTTTAAAAAAAAGAATCATGATATTTAAGAGAACTGTTTTTTCCCCAAGTGAAAAGACAAAAGACAACTAAAAAAGCAGAGCACCCATTGGCTACATCAGCTGATCACTGTGAATCTCCAGCGCCTCTGGTTCTAAGCTGAGCTGATGTTTTCTGAAAAGGCTGATCACGAGGGCCGGGCACTAAAACTGCCTCAGTGCAACCTGTAATGTGACATTATTAGGCCCTTTTGATCTCAGAAGCACAGACTCAGAGCTATTTAGTTCTTCCCCTTGATCATTTCTGTCAAAATACCATCATAAAAATCAAAGAGACAAAGAAGGAGGCAGTGACCAACGATGAGGTAACCTCTGCTGGCATGTTCGCTGCTTCTTGCAAGACTTTTTTTTTTTAATCACAGCAGCAGTTCTGTCTCTGATTTGTTGCTGAGAGAAGAAACACAGAAATGTATCTCTCTGCACACAACTGTACCAGTCATTGTTCCACAGGGACAATCGTTATCCAGAGTTTCTAGTGGAAAAACAGAATAGGTGACTTATGCAATGATGTCAATGTCTCATTCTCCTTTCACCAAGTGGAAAACTAATCGTGTTAAATCATGCATAGTTAGGCTATAGGCTCCAGCTTCACTGTCGCTAGCTGCAGAAAATATTATCTCTCAGACTACGCTATGGCTCAGTGTTGGCACAGTATCTCCCCCATCTAAACTGAGTCAGGAGTGCATGTTTATGGAAATTATATCAACAATCACTTAAAGGTAGTGCAACAAGATACCCACTTATTTTAGAAAAGGAGTAGAGCTGTTATCACGGCAGAAAACACACTATTGGTGTCTCTGTGGTTGAAGACGGCTGGTGCCAGACAAAAATGCATCAGTTTGTGTGCAAACATTGCATGTTTTAGTAAAGAGTGGAAACATATTGTATCAATCAAACCCTGACAGCTCACATATTTGTCATCCGTGCAGTGAGCAAGAAACAAATGGGAGCTCCGAATTTAGACACGTCTTGTGATGTTTTGTCATTTGATAATGCAGATGGACAGCTGAGGACTGAATAATGCTACACCAGTGGTAGTTTTTGAGGTGTTTAAAGAAAACTGATTGTTCAAACTCAAAAAAAAAAGTTCTTTGTGAAGCATAAAAACAGCCACCGTTGAATAGAGAGAAAAGGTATAAAAATTTCACATCACGATTATCGTGACCAAAATGGTCATAGTATTGTTGTGGTATTGTTAAATTGCGCTAGCTGAGCAGAAGCAACAGGCACACCACTTATTTGTTCTCTTTCGTGGTGCAGGGAATGAAAGCAGCCAAAAATTCATCTCAAAGAAAAAAGTCAATTCCCACACACACACTTATCACTTCGGTATTGATTTGTTGAAAAAAAAGGTGCTAACATTTTGGTCACAGTGGGCTTTGTCAAGACATACTGTCTTCAGAGATTGACTTTTTTATTTGATGCCAGGAAGACATCGTGTTGAGACAGGTCCTTGTGACCAAAACATCTGCACTTTTTAAATAACTGAATGCGGAGGTAATAAGTATGTGTGGGCATTGACTTTTTTCTTTGAAATAGTTAAATGTGCTGAAAATGATCAAAACTTACTGATACATACTAAAACTTCTCCACCAAATTTTATATTTCAGTCATTTGAAATGGCATCATGTCCGAAATCAGTGTTTTCAACAATGAAAAACAAACCCACAATGCTGCTACGCCTGTATCTGAGAGATTGCTAACTTTGGTTGCGTTTTTAAGTGTGGTAATAATACACGTTTTTTATGATAACTGAAATTTAAAATGGTAATTAAAATTGCTGTCAATTTTACTCTATCGTTTCATTCCAAACTCTGAAGACACTCTACAGCCTTGGGTTTCATAAACACAAGTATTTTTCATCAGATTCCATTTTGGATATGTTCCGAGACAGTTGAGAGGGAGACAGGACCTTTTGTAGGAGAAAACAAACCAAACAGCTCATTTAAACTTTGATTTTCACTGTACAAATGTCGTGCAAATTAATGTTCAAGAAGACGAAGCTTTTTCCCGGGAGACTGACTACCAAGGAAGCTGTTTGTACTTTATCAAATTTAATAAAAATTAACACAGTTGTATATTAGGATGTGATTACATTCCGAAAATTGCCTAACCTTCTGTGTCATTACTTGACATGGAGTTAATTTAATGCTGAAAAGAGGCAGATCCAACCACCGTAAATAATAACCATCATGCGTGACAGGGTGTATGTGCCCTCGCCTCATATGTGACACGCCCCATGCATAGCCATACAGCAGCAGCAGCAGCAGCAGCAGCACATGGTAAATACTAATCCTGAAGTCTTCAAGGGCTTTCTGACTAGTAATAAATGTAACCATCTGGATGGCCTCACCACAGTCTATTCAAACATATTTAAACTTTCATTACATGGTGCTGAATAAGCCACATGAATGACCAGCTAGAACAAACACAAAGGCAAGGACATCACATGACATTCCAGCCAATGGAGTAATACGAATAATATTCCAATTTACATGCACTACTTCCTTCCCGCTATCTGTTTAAAGAGGCATATTCACACATTCACGAATGACTAGAAGTCAAGGCCGCCTATTACAAAGGGTGTTAAAAAAAACTATCCTGTATAGGGTATTATATATTAGGACTATGTGGGGGAAAAAATTAAGTGCAAGGTGAAATAGGAGGGCAGTTTTATTTCTATGATTAACAGCTCTGAGCACACCGCAAGCAAAAGGAGTTTTCAGGTTTTTTTCTTGTTTTGTCCGAATGTCTTTAGTCTGAATTGATCGATACCTCCCTGATGTTCCTCTTTTTTTTTTTAGCTTTGCTGCACTTGTGGTGGACTTTTATGATACTTCTGAGTCTGTTAAGTTTGATGACTTAAGCAAATTTATAGAAACCTCCCACTATGTTTAACCTGAGGTGAGATTTAATCTGCCAAAACAAACTCAAACACTCCAGCATATGGACCATGACCGGGTAAGGGTTGATATGCCTTTTATGCAAATTAAATTTCAACCATTTCCTTAGCAATAATGACTCAATACTAATTAACAAGAAAGTGATAGCTAATGAAAAAGGCATGGTTTGTGCATCCTCTCCACCTTCATAGGGAATAACACTTGCGCCTACTTTGCATAGCTCTCTTGTCAATCAAACCCATGCAAATGACTAGCTCAGGTAAAGACTGATGCGGTCCACTGCATCCAATTACAAACCTAACCACACACACAAACATGCCGTTTCTGTTCACTTTCCCTCCCTTTCTTTTTAACATGCACACATGGACGCGTGCACCCACACACTCTCACACATACACAGTTTCTCCTTTATCCTTCTGCGTGCACAAAACAGAACAGCACAGCAATTTGAGCCAGATTCAAAAAGTGAGGGTTTTTTTTTTATACAAAGCAGAGAGTGTCTGTAACAAAGAGAAGACATGGAAGGATGTGATGCACTCACCTACAGCGTAAGATGTAAAATAAAAGCTGTAGGAAAATGCATTGGGATCTGGGACCAGTTCTGGGGGCCATTATGTCATGTGTAGCACAGTCACAAGTTCATGCTGAGTTTTTGAGAACAAAGCTAATGGAATTCCTGCTTCTCTGCTTTTTTTTTCCTTTGGAGGAGTCGGGGCACGGGGAGAAACAAGGAGAAGGCATGTGAATCCTCTTTGGCTGGGAAACAAAGCGGCAGACAAAGGAAGATGAGGCTGACAGCCTCTGGAGAAGACTATTATACTGTAAGATAGGGGCTGCTTCTGTGTCTGTCTCCAAGTAAAGAAAAATGATTCACGGAGTCATTTGCACACACATAAAAAATATACTGTATATTCTGCTTATTGCTTACACCAACCCCTTTAAATTATGAAAATTTACATCTATGTGTAGCGATTTAACAATATATTAAATATCGCAAATATTGCAGTATACCAGACTGTGACGATATTTACCAGGGTTTAATGTTAATGTTTTTTTGCCTGACCAGGCAAGTAGGTCACAAATGTACTTGCCCCTATATAAACTGTTAGCAATAACAACAACAACTAAAGTCAACTGTCATGTCTATGATGTTTGTAAATGTCCTATTTTGTCAGTCCAAAACCCAAAGATATTCTGTTTAATGTGACAATAAACACAGAAAAGCAGGGAATCTCCACATTTGAGAGGCTTACAAACAGCATCTTGTGCCATTTTGCTTGAAACATTACCTTAATGATTTATCGATAATAATTAGTTACTAGACTTACAAGCTGAGGTGGCATTTTACTGGCCCTGTACAAGCGGACATCGTTGTTGTTGCTAAGTAATTTTCATCAAAATGGCAGAAAATGCTGGTTTCAGCCTCTCAAATATGGTGATTTCTTGCTAATCATCATATAAAACTGAACATCTTTGGGTTTTAGACTAATTAAGACGTGTAAAGATATCATCTTGGACTTTGAGAAACTGGGATGGACATTTTTCACTATTTTCTGACATATTATAGACACTGTGACCTTAGATTAAACATGACAAATAACTTAAGTCTTTGTTGTTATTTGATAACCTCATATAAAACAATTTGTACAAGGGCAAAATTGACTTTGGGCAAGCAGACTTCTAATTTGCTTGCTGACCAGGCAAGTCAAGAATAAACATTACCATTGATCCCTGCAACTATGTTGTAAGGAGTTGAAATTCTCTTAGTTGGATGGCGTAAGAAATGTATTTAAATTTCAAAGCAAAAAAATTTTAATTTGTTAATTAATTAAACTGAGAGAAATAGAACAAAGAAAAAAAAACTGTGTCGTTGAAGAGGCCATGAGGACTTTTAAATGCTCCTTTTTGAAACTAAACAAACCCAATGAGTCATCATGGTGGGCAGACCATTACAGTCGCAGCTACCAACCATTATCCTCATTTTACTCACTTGCCCTGCGCCACACATCACGAGACACTTGAAAATCTCTCTCTCTAAATCCCTTCATGAAAGCAAAACAAACCAACATATGGAAAAAACCCAAGGCTGTAGAGTCACTGGGTTTTTGAAACCTGCCTCCTCTGAAAGGTTGGGGAGGAGAGAAAATATAAAAAAAAAAAAAAAAAAGACAGAAAAAAAATCCATCCTCAAAACAATGACAGCAAGGAAAAAGCTTCTTCTTCAAAGAGAGGGATTAGGGCAGCTGCCAATACGCAGGGTGTGCGCATTTGCCATTGCACGTTTGAATCAATACGTGTCAAATTCCGCTTGAAACACAATTAGCCCGTGCTTAAAGAAAAAGACGAAAAATACACAGAGAGAAGATTAAAGACAAGCCCAATGTTCCCCTCAAAAGCCTTCACATTCAACACATACACAGGCTTTCAGACGCATGACAGCTTGTTATGTGCTGCTCCAGTCGGAGAAAGCAAACACAGAGGAAAGAATGCATTTGTATGAATTTACAAACGCCGTCTTAATGTGTCAACTGAGCTCATCCCTTTGTACTGTGTTGGTTCTTGGAGATATTGTGCTGCAACTGAACACAGCTCCCTATGAACCTGCTTTGACCTTCTTGACCCTCCCCCGCACATAGTTTGTGATCAAAGGCGAAGAGGTTATTCTATGGATTGATGGTCATATAAGATCCATCTGTTCAAAACAAGTATTTGTGCAAAGTATCTCAAGGCTGAATGAATCATATTTTCAAACGGATACCACAAACTTGAATACTTGCAGCAGACAAAGAAATCAATTTAAAAGCCGTTTTCGATTTCAAGAACTTGAGTTTGGTGTTTAAGTTAGATATAAAGTTGGTATGTTGTGCGATACAGACGTTTTGTGCACAATTCAGAGCTGTTATTGATCCCTGTTACTGTTTTTTTTTGTCTTTAATGCCGAAGTTCAGGCCCCGATGCTCAATGCGGCATCAATTTGTAAGAGAGACACATCTTTCTATTAGGGCTGCTCACTTTCATATGCATGACTTCTTTTTTATTTCTGAGCAGAAGCAATTTAACACAATCCAAGCCGACAAATTGACATACTGCATTGGAGTCTCGCCTTCACATAATGCAGTGTGAGCAGCATTAAAAAAACACGCAAACTATTTGTTAATTCAAAAAAGTTTTCCATTAAAATATGCCTGTAGACTGAAAAATGTCGCCTATACAATTCTGCAGTCTGCAGAGCTGAAATATGGGTTTTTAACAGTTCATATATAAAGAATGAACATGGTTTTCCTTATGTGAGCAAGAATCTGTTTTAGACATTACAAATAGCAACGGATATAACGGTCCCTGAAGGGTAACAGTTGCGAATGCAACATCAGGTGTGAACAATTAGTCTTGGCAACAGTCCAGCACAAGGAAGTGTCTCCTCTCACATGCATTATCTGTGTTAAGGGACCAGTAGAGCATTACCATGTGGGGAGCATGGCTGTGTGACTGGACTCTGTGAGAGGAGAGCCCTCTTACTCCCATGTAATCAGCTGAACTGAGTGGGTTCAGAGAAGGATCTGTGCAGCTGTGCTTTATTACAGACACAATGAGTCCCAGATTAGGGGAACTGGAAGGAGGGAGGGAATAGAGGATCACGGGGGAGGAGGGAGAAATGGGGGAGGGGGGGGGGTGAAAATGACTCCAAACACATCTGTCCTCAGTTTGTCTGCAGCTATAACACCAAACCACAAGCATGGCCATGTACAAATCTGTCTCCGCTTGGAAAGGCCGCCTGCGGAAATGTTTCCAGACCTTGGGTTTTTAACGCGAGGACTCGTGGGAATAGTCTGTCGCCTCGCAGTGATAGCAATGTTCGTCAGGGTCACACTAACATCGGCGGTGGTGGCATGAACAAGCAGGTGGCACAAACATGTGAATCGCTGTGGACAGCTTCTGGTTGCTGTCGGGTGGCCCCTGTGTGCCTCTCAAGGAAACGATCAGTTTTAGTTTTATAGTGCATGACGTGCTGTTTTCCCGCTGCTTCCATTTGTCTAGTTCTTTGCCCTAAAATGCCACAACAACAGCCTGATCTGTCATTATGCTGCGTAATTGTTGTCCAATTATGCAATGCTTTCAGGCCAGGCATCACAGTGCATCCACATGGTTGTGAGTGGGATTTCAAGCATCAAAAATGCAAGCAATCCAGCAACTACTTTGATAAGTGATAAATGTTTTGAGTCATATATTATATGGACCAAACAAGACGTTTGAGGACATCACCTCGAAGGCAATGATGCACTTTTTTCATCACTTTCTGACATTTTATGAGCCAGACAACCAAGCGATTAATCAAGGAAATAATCAACAGATTAACTGATTATCAAAATAATCATTAGTTGCAGCACTGCTTGGGGTCACACAAGATTTGTTTACACAATTTGCTTTTTATATTTGTTGCACGTTCCAACTGGTGTCCGAGTCCTTTTGAGTGAAACAGCCTCCATTTAGACTGTTTAGCTTGGCATTTTAACCAGCAACAGGTCAACTGTGGGCTATCATTACCCACACAACATACTCAGTATTGGATTTATCATGATGGATTTATTTTACCACATCTCCAAAAAGACAATGCAGTTCAAGGCCAGATTACAAAGCTTATGAAAGGGATACGTTCACACCAGAGCCGATGCTGTAAAGGCACAATGCAAGCATTAGGGTTAGCATTAGCTTAATGTTAGCCTTTCCTGCTCAGCTTCTTTCAGGGCTAACCCCCATCACTTTTCCAGCAATTGGAAAACAACAGACTGCTGTGTTTATTAACTGATATATTGTAAACTATATACTGTACATTTACTGCACTGACAACTTGCTCACAATTTAATGAGACTACATTGCAGTTCTGTCACGTAAGCACCAGGAGTATAGGAACTGGTGTTTCGGTACCTGACCGTAGCCCTAAAATGCCACAAGAACAGCCTGATCTGTCATTAGGCAGTGTCATTTTTTTGTCCAGTTATACAAAGCTTTTAGGCCAGGCCTGGAACTGCATCTACACAGTTGTGAAGAGGGCTTTCAATCTTCAAAAATGCAAGCGATCATAGTGCCTCCACCTGAGTCACCCTAACCAACCCCGAGAGAGAGTCAGATGAGAGAGGAGAGAGAAGTGAGATGCTATGTTTGGTCTGTGCTTCCCTATCATTCTGCTCCAGTGAAACCTCTCAGGCAAACAAAAAAATGCAGGTTCACAGCGTGTTATGCCAACAGAGGCAGTATTCACCAGGAAGGCATCCCACTACCATTAGGGCTTACTGGAAAGCCTCTCTATCCCCCTTAGAACAGCTTACGCATAAGGAGTGATTAAACATCAAACCACACTGTTGCACCCTAATCCACCACCCGATTCCTGATGTGTCTCCCTGTTTGTCTTGCTTTCTTCCGTCACGTATACATTAAGTAGAGACGAGCCGATTCCTGACACTGTTCAGGATTAATCCTACAATAAGATGTTGTGCTTGTAAAGTGATAGTGAGACTTTGTTCCACAATTGAGAATATTTTCCTTTGTTGCAGTTTACTTACTAACAAGAAGAGTTACAGCTAACTTTATGATGACATGTAATTTTGGTTTTGATATACAGCTTTTCATAAGTCTACTGAGGAAAGGCAGAAATTAAGTGAATGTTAAAGAAATGGTTCAGATTATTCAGTGTGAGGTTGTATGAGGTACTCAATTGTTCTTTTTGTTTGTTTGTTTGTTTGTTTCTGGTGGACCTTTTTAAAATGGCTAAAATACCTTTTGATGCTGACTCCGTTCATTGCTTACCTTTTGTGCTGGTGCTTCTCTCTCCACACTGACCTGATCATCTACTGTAGGTGATACACTAACTCTCGATAAGAACCTCATACAACCCCACTTCAAATAACTCAAACTATCCCTTTAAGTTGGCAACAGCTGGCCAGCAGGCACATGACACAGGCAGGGTGCAGCGCTGCTTCTTTGTTGGTCAAGTTGGGGGGTTAAATTGTTTCAGGAGGGGTGCTATTTTCTTTAAAACTCCTCTGCTAGGCCTGCAGGTATAAGAATAGCAATTCCCTCGACTGGAATTGATCCTATTTTTTAAAGCGCATGAACAGACCAACAGGAATGATGGGGGCTGCATCACTTGGTCTGTTGCTGGTTTTATTACTTACACGGCTTCTCATCTGAGGCTGTTCTCTCCACTTATCCACATGCCTGTGATTCACTGGAGTGGGCACAGGAATTATGTTTTTTTTTTTACTGACTTAATCTCATTACTTTCATTGGCTGATAAAACCCTGAGCTAAAAGTGAGCATATTATTTATTGTTGTGAACGCAGTCTATCTGCACCAGGTGTGCGAACACACTCAGATGGAGGCTGGGATTTAAACAAGCAGTCCAGGGGGCGATAATAATAATAATGACCTTTTATTTTTTTGTTCATATCTTCTGTGGTCAGGTATGGCGCAGCTGCTTATTAACCAATATGATCTCCTCTCGCTACTCTATTTCCTCTAGGACCACACCGGACAGATCTGGCAATATACATGGACACTCAAGATGTACGGCCTAATAACTCACATTATATGAATTCAATAACACATGTCTATAGCCCTGCATGGTTGTTGATGGGAGCAGTAAAACAAACTTTAATATCCCAGTGTGTTAGAACTGTTAATGATCAGTGCAGAGAGCTGTTAGGCTGTAACTCACTGTCCACAGCCACCTCACTGCCAACGCAGACAGTAATTCTCATGCTAACACTGTATACATGAGCACTGAAGAGATGTCCCTCCACAGCACCAATAAATAACATCCATTTGGCACTTTTACAAGCTCGCCAGCTCTGTGACGTCAACAGCAATGAACTTGCAGATTCCTAAAACTCACCACATTGTCTGATTCATCGCCCCCAATTGTTTTCTTATGACACTAACTACTTTTGAAGGTCATTCGTCAGCATGCCATTTGGCAATCTGAGGGCAAATAATTAGTAAGCAGAGGTAGGGCTTTTGGCGAGGCTGACAAGTACAGCAAAATATGGCAAACATGGCATGCTATGAGATCACAGACTGCTGGCCAGCTGTGTCTGTTGATGTTGTAGGAACCCTTTCAAGCCCCTTCAACATATGGTTCGAGTCAAGTACATCAGAGTCATACTGAGTTTTAAAAACAAGCAAAGGTTCCATGTATTTGAGGATTAATTAAAACACTGAAAAACACATCATAAAATGCATCTTGACATATAAGAAATGCTGACACTGTACTTATGTGGCCACACATTTCAAACGCACAATTCAAAAGAGAGAGAGAAAAAAAAAAAGAAAACTTGGCCAACTGTTTCGGTGTAATGTTTCAGCAACTGTTTTAAATTAAAATCTAAACAGCATTTGACAGTGAGGTTTGCTGTAATTGCACAGTCTATCTGAATTTATTCTGTTATAAATAAATAAAATTAATTTATCTTATATTTAAAATAAAGGATTTGACTGTATAATGTGGTGCTGAAGCATGTTGACACATTTTTCACCTCTAAAAAAATGTGTTCAGGTGGAAAACATACAAGAAATTAAAGTACTTTAAATACAATACATTTTCATCTCTCCCTGACCACTTTTTGCACATGCAGATGTAGACACAGACTCACCACCAGGTACCAGTCATGCACAAGTAAAACATAACTGCATCTTGAGTTTGAAGGCCATCCTATCTTCAAACACATTACTCTATCACTATATAGAGCAAAATCAACATAAAAACAGAGCAAAGGTTTAAAAAAAAACACAAGAAGAAAGACAATGCTGAACACTGAGAGCCATTAAGTCCAGCTGTGCAACTTCCATTACTGAAGTGTCAAACAGGGTGCTGTTATATTCATTAACCCTGCAGGCACACAAAGGCCGGGGTAAGACTGGTTTTTTAGTCTCTGGTTAAAGCCAACACAGCACAATGGCAAATAAATATTAACTAGTTTTCCTGGGAGCATGTTAAAGTTAAATGAGTCACCGACTGTGTGAAGTAGAAGACTATGAAGCAGAACACTGAACACATGTTCAACACACATCTAATCCAAACAAATAATGGGTAGTTCTGTAGTAGTACTGAGAGTATGTTTGAGCAATTGGATGAATATTTCAGCTGTCAGCTGAGTTCAAAGGGTTTTTTTGGGCAGCTGACGGTTATTTTGGGGACGATTTTTGTTATGAGGTTATATTTTTGCTAATTCAATGTTTTGCCTCTGAAGAACATGTGAGAGCCACTTTACCTTGCCATCAGGTAGCCTTTTCTGACAGAGAAACACACTTTACATAAGCCAAACATGGCTCTTTTCAACCCAACCAGGCTCCATATGTAAAATTAGTCTTTCTGATGGCAAGGTGAAGTGGTAAAAATATTCCACATATAGTGTAAACTTGCACTGATATTGATTTTTTTCTTTAGGTGGACCTTTTTTAGGTGGTTAAAATACATTTAGTTGCTGACCCTGTCACCAGAGTTGGTGATTGTTGTAACAATGCAAAGTCTATATTTGAGGTGCCACACCCACACTTGTGTGAATATATCAGTAAGTGCTGACTGATGGTGGCAAACTGAAAATCTTTAACATATTGCTCAACCCTAACTGGGGTCACATCTGACCTCACATCACTTCTAAACCTTGCATTATGTTTATATGTTATGCAGGTTTGCTATACATTTTCACATCATTGAGCTTTGAAGACAATCTGTTATTAATAAGATTATTTCCCTTCGTGGCTGGCAAAAAGCCACGAAGGGAAATAGTCACCATTATATACTGCAATAAGATTATAATAACAAGGGGCTTGTTATAACACTTAAGTAATGCGATAACTAGTGTTCACCAGTCACGCCAAAGCGGTAGAACCCAGTATATAGACCAAGGCCAGAAAACACACACTGACCCCATTCACACTGTAACACTAAAACTTCTACAACCAGAAATTGTTAGTTGATACACTCAGATACAGTCTGGGAAAGGGCGTTGTCCATGAACCTCAGCATGTTGCTCCATCTTGTGTTACACATCCCCCCCGTCTTTTGTGCACAGGGACAATAACAGCGTTTCGGAGAGGGAGGGGGGGCTGCAGGGTTGACGGGGGGATCCGGTTACCTTCCCAACCACTGCCATAACAACATATGGAGGAAGCTCAGTTACATGACAACAGGTTCATCTTCCTATATTTCTCTCTACGCTGTTCAGACGCCTCAGGACACTGAATATTAAGCAGTAAACACAAACACATACATAGGAGAGAGGAGTGGAGCGTTAAAGCGGTAGTATAGGTGAAATCTTGTATGTTCACAAAGACATGATATCCAGTTTAAGTGTCACATCATTTCATTGTGTCCAGACTCACAAAAATCAAAACACACATCCTCAAAACAAACTGTGTGTGTGTGTGTGTGTGTGTGTGTGTGTGTAGGCAAATAATTGCATCATCTCTCTCTTTTGTACACTCATTTACATAATGTGGGCGTAGAGGGGTCAAAGATCATCCCCATCACAAATCCCTTTGAGTGAGGACTCACAATGGGCAGAAGCTGAATGCTTTTAGCCTAGCGGCAAAGGGGAGACCGGCTCCTCCCTTGGTGCTGCGTTCCTCCATCCCTGTACCCGCACCTCTGCTATATCCCGCTATTCACCAAGTTAACTGTTTAAAAAAGAATCTTACAGCCTGCGCTGTAACCTGAAGCGGTTTGCATATCAGTTTTCAACCAAGAGTAAGACGAGCTGAGAAGAAACAGAATAAGTCAGGAAAAAAAAAAAGATTAACAAAGAGAGAGGGGAGGGGGTAAAAAGCAGAGCTCTACTAGTAGCTGTTTTATTGTATCCTGGTTCAGGGCGGAAACTGCGGGGCTTCTTTCAGTTGTCACATTAAAAGACCCATCCATCAGAAACAGTTCAGTGTAGGCTAGTCCCTGCAGACTAGCAAAGAGGGGGCACTTTCCACTGTGCTGGCCAACCCTCCTAAACCCAGCTAGTGTAAATAAGATTTCCATTGGCACTCATTATGACCAGCATACAAACAGGGCCATAACATTCCAGCAAGAAGAAAACAATGAAATTAAAGACATGGTGGGAGGGAGGATTTTTGCACTCTCACCAAGCACAGCTAAGCAAAGAGTTTACTACCTTTTACCCTAAGCAACATCCAGAGTGTACATTGTCTAAAAATGTGTAGTTCATGTTAAGTTCATCCAGCTTTAATAGAAGGGCATAGCATTAAAAGGGCATTAAATCAGATTCCTTCCTTTAAAACTACAGTTGTTGTTTTGCAGTTGGGACTTACTTAAGCCTCAAAGAGGGCTATTGTGCCGGAAGCCTAATGATTAAGTATGTAGGCTTCTGTCAAAATAACAGCAGATATCTTAAAGCGTGTGTGCAGCTGGGATGCTAGCAGATATTGTATTGCATTCTGAGCTTGAAGGCTCGGGCAAGACGGGGATAACGTGACAGCTGTAGCGACCCGGGATACCAGGAAGACCTGGAAGCACAAACATTTGCCTTTCTGCCTCGCTGGAATCCACATTAGGAGGTCACTGGCATTACAGAGACCCCCAGACATGACCCAGTGGCAGCTGTGCATGGGAGTTTACAGCCCCAACACAAACAAGAGATAGGGTGTTCAGAGAGGGATGGGTGCTGCCATGCATGTACAGTATGACAGTGACACACTATCCCTGACAGTGTGTGCCTGCAGTCAATTTAATTACCATTTCATGACAGCCGGTTCCTTGGAAGCAAGTACACATTTACACAGGGCTGTAACCAACAATTATTTTCATCATTTTCTCAATTAGTCAATTAGTTGGTTGGTCCATAAAATGTCAGAAAATGGTGAAAAATGTCTACCAGAGTTTCTCAAAGCCCAAGGTGACATCATCATTTTGTTCACAACCCAGAGGTATTCAATTTACTGTCATAGAGGAGAAGAGAAACCCATAGTATTCATATTCATATTTAAGAAGCTAAGCATTAAATTCAGTGTTTCCCCTACCATTAGAAACTGTATTACAGCTAGGCATTATGGTTCACGTAGCACTCTCAGTTATGGTGCATGGTTCAATCCACTGTAATGTTGGTAAAGGCTTGTTTCAGTGATTTGCTTCAAAGTGTTAAGCTAACTTGCTAGCCTGGTTAGCTCGCCCTGTACTGTGAACACACAGTTAACTTGATTTCCGTGTGATATTATAATTTATAATATTAAACTTGAATTATTTCAATTGTGCTTGATGATTCCCACACAATTTTACCTAATTCTTTCACATTATATTGTGTACTGCAAACCCCTGCTATTTATCGACCAGGCTATCTGTCTGCACCTACTGATAGGCGAGTTGAATGAATGCACGCATTCCCACCATGCATTATTCTAAATTAACCCCTTCAGTTATTGCTAAGTTGCTTGATTAGCAGGTGAACAATCACCTCAGTTTAGCAAATGCTATGCTACAAAACACGACCAGGACAGGATACTCTCTATTGTTACATTAAGGTAGTCTAAGTAAACACAAAATTGTCAAACTGGAAAAGAGACTGTCATGATTACGGTTATCTAGCACACCTTAGCTCAGCTCAGTTTTTCCACTCTTAAAATTTATCCGTGGTAATTGTCATTTATTGAACAATGCTTTAACATGAGTGCATTTCGGAAAACATACCAGGCCTACTGATATGTCTGTCTTGCTCTAATATTTAACTAAGAGGGGATAAGGATGAGAAATGAGGCGAGTGGTAACATGAGAGGCCCCATTTGCATCATAAATCAATCTGAATAACATCACCAGGGTCATGTGATCTTACCCCAAATACTAAAATGTTTGATGTTGTCCTTGCATATGTCCCACTCAATCTTGCTAAGGTCTTCTGCTCAAGTAGACCAGTGGGAGCCGAGGCTTTAAGATCAATGTAACATATGGAACACACCGAACTGAGAGGGAGCAGCGCTCAGGGGTTAAGATTTTAACACGGACAGACAGACAGCTGGTGCCGTGAGCTATGACGGCAGAGCATTCATATGGAATTCAATTCCCTTTTTTACGACTGTGGAATTGTGGGCAAATTGTGGAGCTTCTCTGCTAAGAACATTAAAGGGTTTCTTTTATAGGTCTGCAAGCAGAGAGCAGGTCATTTTAATGAGTGGCACTGTCCAGCCTATGCTCCTCCTTGCTTTAACTGCATGCCGCCTCAAAGCCCATGTTGGACCCCCAGCCACATCAGGGACATCTGGCCCTGCCATCTACAAACATGGCCCTTAATGGGCAATTACAAAGTCCAGGGCCTGGGAATACGCTTCGATTTATAGTTCCAATGTATCCAAACTCAGAATCCTCTGTCTATCATGGCCACATTAGGTTATATGAGACAGGAGGCCCATCAGACCTAATAAGCCTTATCCTTTCCAGAGGATGGCCATTAAACTCCCCCCTACCATGCCAGCCCAGCCATCAGCTCCCAGTCTAGTAAATTAAACAAATGAATGGCGTCCTCAGTATTACAATTAAAGCGTAGAATAACATGAAACTATGAAGCTCATTAAAGCTCCACTCCATCTACACTCCGAGCCGAGCCCGGGAAAACTCAATTATAAATCATTTATAAGGCAGACATCCAATGTGTGTATTTTGTTTCACCCTTTCAATGTCAGGCTCATATTCAGCTCTACTATATGCCGGCATCTGAGCTTTCTTGAAGAAAGGGTGAGGAGGGAGGCAGGTTACACAGAGCCAGTTTTAGTTGCCCCTGACAACCCATGGCTTTTGCCAAGTTGAGCCCTCTTCATTTAAGTTCCCATCTTCTTCATTTCACTCTTCCTCCCTCCTTTTTCAGTTAGGGGGTCTCCTGCTTTTATTAAGTCCCCTCCCCCTTTGGTTACAAACACAACCGTGTTATCCATGTCAAATCCATTGGAGACAGCCCAGGGAAGTCAATATGGAGCCAATAGATTCTCTGCTTTCACTGTGGAACTCCTGAGGCAGGGAAGGCAAACACGGCTGAAACTATCGCAGACAGCTCAAAACAACTGTAACAATTTCTTTTAATCTAAAGGCAAGAAAATATATATATATATATATATATATATATATATATATATATATTAGGGAAAAGCTGGAAAAAACAATTCAACTGCCATTTCTTCACGCATTCAGTCAAGATTTATTCAGGTGTGACAGAGATGTTCCAGTAAACTGGTTTTCTTCCTAACAGTGAACAAGTAAATGAAAAAAAGTTAAAGCCCCTGCGCTGAAATGAAAAGCTGGACATGTGAGAGAAAAGAATGAAACTCTTTTCAGAGTGTTGGTAAGCTCAGAGCTACTGAAAAGGGGATTTTGTACAAACACATTAATCTGTGTACTTTATTGAAGTGCTTGAGCAAAGAGAAAATTCAAATGTGAAGCAGACAAAGAACAGAACAGAATTATCGTTTGTGAGACACTTTCATTCCTCACATTTGGGCTTGGATGCAAAAATAAAAATACTACTCAGAAATTATTCTTAGGTGTGTGTGAAACATCAGATCAGAGGAGGTACTAGAAAAATACAGTACTGTGCCATGTTTTCTGCAGTCTTTTTTAGCAATTAACACCTGCCAACAGCCTTTCACCCTCCTGTCTTGAGCCGCAGGTGTGAGGAGACCAATGTGTGACCTGATGAAAGACACGCTGCCAGTTCGGTGCCAAACAGTCATTTCCCCTCACTGATAGGCCATTCTTTATTTAGCGTAGCCTAAGGAGGTATGCTTAGCCCCCATGCAGACCAACACACACCGGCACCGACACTAAAAATAAACCATTACCACCAGCACAGTCCACCGGTCACACATTAACCACCGTAAACTAGCTATTCCCTACCTGATATGATAGTGAGTCTCGGAATTAAACACATCAGACAGAAAACAGGAGAGGCAAAAGACTGAACATGGCATCACGGGTGAAAGTATGAATCACCGCCACCTGTACGGCACTATTTCTCCCACTCTTCCTTCTGCTCATCGAATGGCCAGAACTCTAGAAGTGACAGTGAATACTAACAACGCGAGCTAGTGTCTCCTGGGCTTCTGTACAGCAGGCACGGCATAGAATCATAAATGAGCGACTTTGACAGAAAACACATAGGCTTATAGAAAAAAACGGGGTGAAGGATGAGCAGCAGAGGAGGCAATGAATTTAGAGGTTGGGGGATTTTCGATATGACAGGGGGTAGTTATTTGCTGGCAGCAGCAAGCCCTTTACCAACAAAGGGCCTTTCATATTTCCTGTGAACAGAGACAGAGACTCCCATTAATCCCGGAGGGAGGGCTCATCTCAGGCTTCTCCTCCGCACATAAATTACTCTTCTTATGCCCTTCCTCCCATTACTGCTCAGTGTTTACAGCATAAAGAGTAAAGAAAGAAAGTGGAGGAGCCAGCCACATCTTTAATGTGTTAGGCCACTCTTAAAAACAGTTATGTCGGCGCTAACTCATAACACATGTGCCAACATTTGCTTTGCTCCAAGCCACAGTCAGGAAGCTGTGGCAACCCCTCTCCTCTTTGCGTCCCTCCTCCCATTCTGTCTCTCTACATCTCATTTCTGTCTGTCTTTCTCATATGGGAGGAGTGAAAAAAAAAAGCTCTGCCCAGCTGTCGCATTTTTGAGCAGATGAAACCCGCTCTGACGGGCAGAGAACATGCCAATCCCCACTTATCCCGCACAGAATGGAGTTTAACAGTGGTGCACAGCTGCCTGTGTACACATGCTTAGACCCCTCGGTGGTCTGGTGGAAGGCATGATAAGCGGCTAAGGAACCATCGTCTCACCCGTGTGGCACGCTGAGAATGGATTTGCAAGAAAGTGGAAGAAAGAGGGAGAGATGAGGATGGAAATTTTGGACAGAGAATGAGAACGAAAGGAGGGAAAAAAAAAAATCCCACTTATGCATGTGCCCAGTATCTGGACCGCCTTATTTCAAACAGGCACAAATCAATGGTAGTGCAATTGCATTTTCCAAGCGCACTGCAGACGGACCAATAAATGAAGGCTGGGGATCAGAGTATAGGTTGAGGAGAGGCTAGACACTGCATTGGCTGTTTCATAGTATGCTGTTCCAGCTGTCAGCAGGATCCAACACCTACTGCTGCACTCACACATACCCTTTAATGCCTGCAACAGCCCTGTTCATAAGGTGCCCTGCGTGAGAGTGCTCTGGTTGTTGGTTTGACTGCCATTAAAAGCAGCAACAGCCACACTGTTCTCCGGTGAGATCGCTCTGATTATAGTTGTTAAGTGGTGCGAACAATGTGGATGAATCATCTCATCTTCATAATGGGATGATTTGTCGAACACATCACTCGGGATATTCATTTGTACTGGACTCAACGCTGTGAATAATTGGTAATATTCAAGTCTGAAGTCATAAAACTGTGGCAGCATTGCATGCTTGCTATATCCACAGTCTAAAATCTCAAACACAAAAGTGGATTTTATTGTACTTCATCTTGTATCATCAAATATCTATCACTGAAAAGCTGCAGATCTCTTCCACACAACATGTAGCCTCCTGGGGGTCATGAATCTTTCCTCAATCTTTCCAATTGTTTTTATGTCTACGAAAAACCTCAAAATGCACAACTGCACTTCATTCCAATTCAGGGAACAAGAACGTGTGACTATCTTGGCATTCAAGAAGAAATAAATCTAATATACAGCATTATAGCTCATGAATAAATATTATCTTACAATCAGCTACCCAATCTTTTAATAGATGTGTAAAAGAACAATGTGTGCTAGTGTTGCCCACTACAGTAACTGCACAGATTGAGCCTGGTAAATGCAGAACAAAGCCTTGTTTGTGTCTTTTGACCTCGGCTCTCCTAGACAACACATTCTTGGTAGGACAGAGGGGAAACATTCAAACGGGTTCACCACAGTTGTTTTTCCGCTATTTATCCAATAAGATCCCCTTTAGAAGACAAGCTGTGTATGTGAGTTTGTGTGCACTGGGGGTGGGGGAGTTGCTTTAAACAAACACTAAATACTGAAGTAATAATGCCATGTCAACCTGATGGTTTATGTTCTTGGCAAAGGCATCCACAGCATACTTTATTTAGGGCTGGCTTGAGAACTTCTTTGTCAACTAGTAAGAGGATTTCTCAAGTTTATTTATTATACCTTTTTACACCAAAATTACCGCATATATGCAGTTTTTTTTTAATGCAGATAAACCTGCTAAAAATAGGTGTTTGACCCTTTTTTCATTGCCAGTAGACCCATTTGCCTTTCTGTTTTTTTAATCTGATGTGCGCCGGAAAGCTTCAAATCTGTGAGAAAGAGCAAAGACAGAGAGAGATGTTTTTAGAAGTCTGTGTGTTCAGTTCTCAGCACTTTTGTAGCTTCAGACTGAATCTCCTCGGTTTGAAGTTTAGTTTTTCTCCTCATATAGAGACATGCTAAATTACTGCCGATGAAAACATTTCCTGACTACTTCATAATAAAAGCTTTTAGACGCCAAAACAGCAGGGGACTTTTAGTGTGAAGAATATATAGGAAACAAAATGTTTGTCCAGTGTTTAGATGTTCAACTAAAGACATTTTATCACCTACACATTTTCAAGTGGGTGCAAACTCTGCACCAAAAAAGGGTGGAAATAGTGCATCCACCCGGGTGTGATGTTTACATCAGTGCCAACTGGAGCTGGAACCAATAAATACCTGTAAGCCGACTGTTCCCTTTCCCATTTAAGACATAAGTCAGATGTTAGTGGATGTTATTGCGTTTTCTGTCCAGTGTAAAATGGGTTTTAGTTGATTTAATTGCAAAACCTGTCAAAATGTTTCTCTCACACTATTGTTCCTACAAGGTTTCCCTGTGTTCCAGGGATGAATAATGCTAATGGCTCATTCTCAGTCCAAACAGAATCTGTCTTAAACGATAATGTCTTAAACCACAGTGACTAATGGACTACAGGTGGCAGCTGTGTTCACACTGAAAGTTTGTGATTGACAGGTTTATCAACCACTGACAGGGATTTGAAAGTACACACTACATTAGAGTATGAACAGGTGAAAAGGAATTTATGTCATTATCCATTGCTAGCACCCTTAAACACAGCAACACTTGCACAGACCAGAGAAGGAGCCACCACCACAAGCTTCATGAAGTGTTTTTTCAGCTTGCTTTGATTGCTTTAACAGCCAAAGGTGTGATTTTATCCATCAGGTCGCACTAACCCGACAGTGACTTCATGTGCTTTTCCTCCTGACAAATTTAGTACCTTTAAGGAAAAGTGCTGTGTAAAGTGCAGCTTTTTGGTCCCAGACCACAAAATGGCCCACAATGGGAGCAACACCAGTGAAAAGGCAGCGTTTGTGGATTGAAAATGTGAGGGAGGATGTTACATCTCATCTCTGTCTCTCTGAGTAAATGGCATCTGGCATGGAAAAGGGCAACACATGCCGAAAAGAGGGAGGAGAGAGTGTAAAAAGCTATAACTTTTTTAGAGTTGAATCAATTATTAAATTCATCACAAACTATTTTGATAATAGATTAATCAGTCTGAAAATACTGATTGACATTTTTTACCTTTTTCTAACATTTTATGGACCAAACAGCTACTTTTCTTCTAAGCAACAACGAGTCTATGGTAACTCCGAGGGCGAACACTCCCTCAAAATACAGAAGGCTTTAAAATGACAATAATAAAATGTCAGAGGACTCGGTGGTCGATGATTATCAAACGTTGCAATGGACGATGGCACTGACCCAATCCTTAGCCCTATAACTATTACGTTGCCAATGCCGACCTCTAGTTTTTTAAAGAGATTACAGTACATGCTGCAGAACTGAGATATATCCACACAGAATTTTTCCAGCATTCACTCTGCTTTTTCAGTATTTTTGTTGGTCATCCCTTTTTGTAACTGAACTATGTGTGAACTGCAGCTTTAGAGTGACAACCGTATTTGGCTGCAGTGTGATGATCATACCCTAAGTGCATGTTTCCCCCATCAGCTGGCACCCACTTGTCCGCAGTCGCCGCTCGAGGTATAAGCTTTTGCGATATGGAGCTTTCAGGTCCAAAATAGCCCTCCCACTCATACGTACCCCTGTTGCCCACAGGCAAAGATAATGTTTTTTTTTCCATTTCGCACACACTGTACATTTTGATAAGTAGTCCACCTGAACCGAATAAGTCCCCACCAACACACAAATGTGCATTGCATTCACAAACAGCACTCTCAAGCATGCAAAATCTGCACGCATTAGTCCTTTTACCTCATCCTCTCTGGCTGCGAATAAACAAACACTTGAAAAATTCAACAAGCTCCTCTAAATTAATACTACAGAGGATGGCTGAAGCAGCATCAGTGATTCTGTCTCTGTTCTTGCTTTCTAAATGAGGTTATAGCTAAGCCCACTTGAAATATCTGAGGTATATGTATGTATGAATGGAACGAATGTACAATATTAAAAATGTCCTTTAAGTTGGACCTCACCAGAGACGTCCACTAATAACAAAAACACATTAATGGTACAAGTTCTCTGTTTTCATCTATTGCTTATTTCCACTGGGATGTGATTGTGGTCCTATGTACAAACAATGCATCAGGCGGAGATAAGCTTCTCCAGAGTCAATAAAAATGGTTTTAGTTGAACCCCCATAAGGGACCGGGTATGATTATAAACACAAGTAGTGGAGCTGGAAAAATAACATCATAGCATGTTGATCCAATATAAATGCATGCCTCCCTCGCCTCCCACCAGGTTTTACAGACTGGGAGCTCTGAGGGAGGAATGGGCCGAAATAACATGTGCTCAATCTTTGCTGTCCACGGCTCTGTTTCTCTGCAGTCCACAAAACATTCTTTGCATGCTTCATTTTATTCAAATGCTTTTCTGCTTGTGCGGCTTTCCTCCTTTGTCTTACAGCCACAAATGAACAAGTAAATCACAAGCAAAGGCCCACAAAGACAGAAAGATTTGTGAGTGAAATAAAACTGCAAAAAGTCTTGTCTAGCTGTTAAAATTCTTTGCCAAAAAAAAAACAAAAAAAAAACTTTGATTAGGGATTCCGAGTCCACAAAATCCTTCATCTGATAATAATGACCTCAGTTCAAGATGTGCTGCTGTAATGTGTTTTGTGCTCCAAGTGTTAATCCTTCAGGCATTTCACGCATTGCACCCTGATCTCTCCCAGACACATCCAGGGGAGCATTATGATTCAGTCTAAGTCCTGATGTATGTGCTCTCAATTTCTACTTTTGGCAGGAGACAATTGGTCAAACAGTGTAAAAAAGTAATGATTTAAATGAAAGAGAAAACCGGAGGATAAAGTTGCCCCGTAGGTTTGATTCAAAGCCCAGCTCTTTTAATAAGCCCAATTCGTTTTCCTCCTGGGTCTGGCTCCCTCTATCACTAGTGACAGGCGTGAAAGGTCAATAACCTTGGCTCATAGCCCTCATATGGTTAGCAATGCCATAAATTAATGGTTGAGGCCGTTATTCCAAACTCTTCAAGTCAGCCGAAGGAAGCTTATCTTCTACAAAGGTCACAGTGCTTAGAACACTTAGTGTGAGAGTGAAGGGCTGACACAGGACCCATATAAGATTGAGTGTATTGCTCTCTGGTAGAATCTGAAGAAAGGCAGGTGAGATGGTACAGCCACAATATTATGTTTTCGTCTTAAAATGCATACACTTTGCTACGTTTACGCCACGCTACTACAACATTTTCGAGCCCCTAAAACCGAGATGTCTGGACACGCTGCTGCCCACATTTCAGGTTTCAAACCGCAGGATTGTGTTTTAGTTTGAACTTGCAGAAAGGGAGACTTTTGAAAAATGATGCCACAAACACCAACGTTCATTCCCTGATTATCCTGTCTTATCATTCGCAACCTGCCATTCCCTGATTTGTGTGTCCCTGTCCTACAACACTTTCAGACTGGTTGTTGCTTGATTGCTTCAGTTTTAATGACCTATTTAATTGCATTTGTTTTAATGTTCTGTTAAAAGTTTGTCTTTGGATGTCTGGTTTGTAACTGATAGTCTGTTGCCTTTTAATCATTACCCCATACTGAACTTTGTTGTTAGCTGAGTCAACAATCACGACAGCCAGCGAACATTTTATCAACCCTACTCGTGTTTTACTAAGAAATGAGACATTCATCCTGTGGTAAAGGTGAATGTACGAGCACAGTCAGTCTACAGTTCAGCTGCACTCTTGGACTTGTTGGGCCTGATTCCGGCAGTTTTGAGCTGCTGCCATCTGCCCTGTGGTCGCCAGAACACAGTTAACAGAGCTAACAGCAACTACAAATAAATAATGGAAATAATGGATTGTTTTGATGCATCAATTGTTTGCTAGTATATGTTAGCTTTGGTTAGCCTGCTGTTACTGTACTGAGCTATCGTCTTTAGACACAAAAGTACAATGACAGAAAAAAAGACAAACGCACCATGCTACTGACAACGTTTTAATAAGAATAGCATTATCAAGGTGTCTGTGGAGAGCAGTCACGTTTCCGTGCCTCATAATTCTTGTTCTTTTATCCGACAGCATGCATGTTCTTATGGATGGAGGTTATCACTGAAATGGTGCCAAAACAGTCATCTCTACAGAGATCGTTTTTGTTCTAAAACACTGTCTTAAAACAAAACTGTAGTCATGTGGATGCAGCCACAGGGTGTGCTTAGTGTTATGACACAGAGCAGAGAAATCATCAGATGGGGCTTTGACATTCCTGTCAGTTTACTGGAAAATGTTATGGCTTTATTAAGCACTATTTTTGATGTTGACTTTGAATCAAACATCTTGTAACAAGGAAAGGGTATACTTAATTTGCTTTATTTGTTATGATTTAAAAAAAAAACACTTGTACAATGCAATGTAATGAAACAGCCCTGCAAAAAGTACTACATTGAATTTTTTGTTGAGACTAGCTACTTTTTCTCCTCCAAAACACCAGGCAGCAGGGATTTTCTGCTAGTTTTTGTGGCCTTGATCACTTCATCATACTGAACAAATCTGTAGTGTAGCAACCAGGATTTGGTTGCAATGTGCTTTTGACGGTCATCTTCATCTTATAATTGTACATTTTTAAAAGAATGTGACCTTTATCTTATTTTAAGCATGTTCTTGCCTGAACTGGACTCTATTGAATAAATATATCGCCTCTTCCTCACCATCAATGGTGGGATTTTCTTTTTTCTAACTCATTTTGATCTCAATTTGCAATTTAGGGAGAAATTATGAGTGTTTGGCTTAATGCAACTGATCTCCTGCTAATCCAAACACAGCAAAATCATTGTCATGTGCAAAAGCGAATTCGGTTATGAATGTAAATATTGACTTTAATACAATTAATCATCCCGCTGTAATGGACAGCAGCTCACAACCTCACACAAACACATCCTACCTGAACATAATGGCTGAGAGCCAATGAAAGGGAGAAACAAGTGGAGAAATTTAAAACATTAAGAAGGTTAAAAGACCCAGATATTTTATTCAAGATTTGGAACAAACTATAGATTTAAAAAACTGTGAATATTTGACTTGTCAGGAGGTAAGAAGGAGAACTCGGGGTGCCTATACTGCTCTAGCTTTTGATAGATTTATGAAAAGGGAAATGCTTGCTGAGAGCTAAAAAGTATAAAAGTTGTTATGTAGCTTGTGATGGAGTCTTGCTCACACATTGTTTAGAAATGTCTTGATTTAGAACAACCTGATTAATGAACACAGCCACTTCTACCAACTCATTTTCATTTCATTGTGCTTAGAACTTCAGGCAAAAAGCAATTTACCAAAGGAGAAATTCAAATCAAAAACACATTCACACTGTTATGCCATATGCATTTTTGAACCACCCCATTGATGCCGATTTGCCTCACGCACAAGGTTATTTTATGCAAGCCAGACTCAACATGTTGGGAGAAATTAGCAGACCTTCATCTTGTAGCAGCAGTTACACCCTTCAGTAAGATTCTACCCCCCTCCAGGTCCCGTCCTGCTGAGGAGGCAGTGCTACAGGAAATAAAGTGGCGACATGCTGCACGGTCTTTAATGCCTCAGTAAATATCGACAGAGGCAGAGATAATATAAACTCAGACAACGCGGGCTGCAGAGCGATATGTTGCTCACTGCCATAGCTTGCGCTCAAATGGAGGCAAGAAATTGCTGCAGGTCAATCATAATATCCGTGTGGTGATGGCAGACACTGGTGTCAGCAAGGCCGGGTGACAGTAGATCACTTGAGACAAGTAATATGGTGGGCTACATATGCTTATCTGATGAGCTAACACTTCCCATTCGCCAGTCCAATCAAGATTAAACTAACAGATTTATTTTCTATAAATTAAAGCAATGATGTTCTTAATTTTGTAAGACAAACAAAAACAGAGATACCTCTCACCCTGCAGGTCCCTGGAATGATATGATCTATCAATAGTGAATAGGACTTTATTCATATCCTGTCTCCTGACAAGCACGGACACACTGAGCACAAGTAAATCTTTAAAAAATATTGTTTGGAAAAAAAAAAACACACACACACAGAAACTCCACAAAGCCTCAGACAGCCATCTATCAAAAATATTACCAACAGCATTAAAACTGCACATCACACTCATGAAGCAACCAAGGTCAATCCAAGAAACAAACGCAGCTGCAGAATAAAGCACTAAATGCTACAGTACTGTCCTTGCTTTACTCAATTAAGTCACATCAATCATTGTATAGAGCCAAGGGAGCTCCTCCATCCTCCATCTTAAGGCTCACGTGCGGCAGAGGGGGGAGGGATGGAAGGGAAAGGAAGGGAGTGGTGGCGGTGATAGAGGCTTGGATAAAAGGAGAATGTCACGGGATAGCGACTCATCAGAGGCTAGTGCCCAGAGAGGCGCTGGTGCGTTGAAATTGAAGCCTCCGCCGGAACACAATAGTTGTGGCGTTAGCCCGCAGGAGGTAGACATCTCTTCCCAGGCAGGATATTGGCCTTTGTGAACATGGCTACAGTATCTGGGTCAATTAATGTGTCCCTGCTTCAAATTTCTCTTTTGTAGTCTAGAGGAATAATAGCATGCCAATTCATGTAGCCTCTTGAACACAGCATGAGGTTTGAAAGTTTGAGCTGTGTGTGTCACTCACATACACAGGAAAAGGCTAAAACATGAGGCTAGGTCTGTGTCTATTTTCTACATTTGCTCAAACTACCTCATTAATATATTCATTTGAGTATTAGCTTCCCAGTTTGACCCTGCGCACAAAGACGCTGTGTCTGCCTGCTGTCTGTATCTACAGTACATCCGGACAGCCAGTGAATGCTCGCTTGTCTAAAAGCAACAAAGCTGAGGCTAAATGAAGCTAAATGTATTGCCTTACGAACAAAAGATCTAACACGAGAGAGACAGTGGTGGAGACTGGGAGTGGCTTCCCTTCATGAAGTCTCATCTACCTTAACGTAATGAGAAAAAACAGACACGACGGAGAGAAAAAACTGACGGCACAAACGAACTTGGACTATTGCACAATAAACAGCTGGGGCAACACTGCATGCAGAGCTTTCTTTGTAGACACAGGATCTGTGAGAGAGATATGGAGTTGTTTGCTCTACCAGCCAAAAAAGGCTGTCCTGTGGAAGAAAAATGGCACTGAAATCCACAAATCAGTCCCTAGAAAAGTAAACAGTCCACTCCATAGTGCTGATGTATTGTCTTCTAGGTGCAAGCTGGCATTTTCCTTCGCCACACTGGTTCTAGCATTTCACTCGTGAAAAATAACACTAGCCTAGTTATAAGAAGGCATATATGCAGAAAGTCAGGTCAATACAGCTATTTATATACGGCCTCATTAAATAGCGGGGTCATCTTATGCACTTCCTGGGTGTTCTTCACATTAAATAAAACACATCAGAAACAGCACACCACAGTCACTGGGAATGATTCCAGCTCCCTCTCATGTCAGGACAAACAGAAAAAGGATTGTTTTAGAAGGATAAATAAATCTTTTCTCTTTTGACAGCCTTTTAGATGGCAGCACACACATCAATTTTAGAACCTTAGTAATACGGCATCACGGATGGAGGGGCCCAGGTGTGATCTAGAGCCAAATAACCCATAAACCCTCTCTAACCTTCACATGACTGTGTGAGGGAGCAGGGCCGCTTTTCAGATCTGTATTCAGTCCTGGTACATCATGATTAGACAATGAAATTTTGATTTGGCAAATCTAGTTACGCACAACCTTGTGAAAAACAAATGACAATGTACATTTAATACAGTCAGATAATAAAGCCTGGTCTGACTGCTGATTTCCAGACAAATCTTGTGTTGATAGAGGCCGCTGAGGTCAATTAACGTTTAACAACAGCTAGTAACAGAAGTCTCTGTTAGAGATGCACCCAAATATGTGGAAAGCACAAATAAAGCAGTGGAAAAAGATATTACTTCTATCCAAAGTTCCTCATTACTACTTGGAAAAAGTCATCTCCATTATGCTGCTAAGGCTGGGATATCAATCAAAAATTTTAGATACCAGTACCGGTGCAGATACCTTTACCAACAGCTAGTTATAGAAGTCTCGGTTAGGGATGCACCTGAATCCAAATACATTATTCAGGAAAGAACAAATAAAGCAATGGTATTACTTATATCCGAAGTTGCTCATTATTATTTGGAAAAATTCAACTTCTTTGACCTTCTTCTTCTTTTTCTTAACCTCAGCATAGTTACAAAGGGTTGCATCTACCTTAATCAGTCAATTTTTAATTGCGGGTTTTATTGTCTTTACTTCTTGTTGCCACTTTTATGTAATTTTCTCTTTGGCTTTTTCTGTGTCTATTTACTCGGCTACATTGTAAATGAGGTCTCTACCTCACCTGTTTTTCAGTTTCAGATTTTTCAATATCCCCCAGTTAAAGGGGAGGTGGGGGGAAGGCTTCAGACCGTTCATAAAACCTAATATAGCTAAAAATAAAAACAGAGACGGAGACATCCGAATGCAGAAGACAGATATTTGATGTTGGTTAAACATATGCAGATGATGTCTCTGTGCACCTCTAGTCTGTTACAAGCAGCCCCCGCACACGTCTAAGAGCTGTCTGCGTTGAACAGGCTAATTATAAGCCAAGGACAAACCCCCCCCACACGCACACACACACACACACACACAATCACACAGGCATGAGAGAGGGACACCTCAACTCCTGCCCAATGTCAGAGCCACACACTGTTAGGTGCCAATAGCAGAGGGCAGGGCCTGTAGCTGATAAGAGCGATATGAGCAGAGGTGATGAGAAGCCATCAGGATAGTGTCAGTCCTCTGCAAAATACTTTATCTACATTTAGTTCAAGTACCTGTCTGCCTCAAAATATGTAGGGGTTATTTTCAGACGACCCTTTAGTTTACTTAAGAGCTTACAGCCTAAAAAGGGTCACACATAAATAAAATACGTCCTCTCCTGTCGTGCCACCCAGCAGGCTCGGAAAGCACACCCACAAATTAGCCACAGATGGGTGCACTTGCTTTAATATGCTAACATTATTATTTCAGTTTTACGATATAGCCTTAGGACTGCAACGGAGCTGTGATCTTGTGACAAATGGCTGTGGTGGCTTCCACCACGACTGCTCAACCAACACTGCTTCCTTGTTATACTGTAGGCAAACTGCATCAAAGGTTGCTTCCCAAAACCATATACTGCCAAGATTCAATCTGCCGTCACAATATGTGGTGGTTATCTAGGCCATGGCGCTCCCAGGAAAAAAAAAAGATACTGTGACAGGGAGATGAAAATAAATTTATGCAGGCTGATAACAATAAAGAATAAAACAAATTCAACCCCAACCCGCCAGTGATGCTTTAGATGGGAATTGGAGCACAGCCTTCATTACAACATATTGATCACTGCAAACAAAGACCCTGGATTCATTGATCCACTTCCAGAAAAAAAAGACAGGGGGGGTGGGGGCAATGAACTGCTCTTATGAACAAAATTACAGTGATACTGCTGCCTTATAAAAACAAAGGAGAGCAAGTTTGAACCCCCCACGAAAAAGAGAAAAGATGGTCATGGGGCTCCTCTTGATGTCCCACAATGATAAAGAGAATATGTGAAAACGGCAGCTATACAATTAAAGAGGAAGAGCTTCACAGGGTCTCATGTTGCTCTTCATTTTTCTCATCTGCTGCATGATGGCCCCTCTGTGCTCATGGATCTCATCTTGAACAGGCATTTGAATATTAAGAGAGTCATGTTTGGCTATTGAATTATTCAGCATTGGCCCAGACATCAGTGCAGACCCTCATACACCTAAAACATAAAGATCTGAACAGCAGACACTCCTTCTCTGACACTGTGGGCCTTTAGCAGATATTCTGTTCTACATTATTCCTCAAAGTTATAAACCTACGCTGAATATTTCAATAAACAACACAGCTGACATAAAAATTGAAATTCTGCCATGTTGCAGAGACAGTGCCTTACCGTTCTTGGCCCATATCACAAGGGCCATAATCGTTATTTACTGTCCATCATGTTGCTGAAAGAAAAAATCCTGCCTGAAAACCTGGATTTTTGAAAGCTGCCTCTAGACTATTTTACACTGAACAAAAAACACACCGACCCCCACTAACATCTGGCTTTAGTCCTCAATGGGAAAGGGCACAATCAGCATTCACTCTCAAATAAAATGACCCTGCAGCAGGCATGTTTATTGGTTCCAGCTACAATCAACAGTGATGTAAACATGACACCCAGGTATATTTCCTATAATTTCTTTACAATAAATGTCTGGAAATGTTGGGTAAATTAACACGATTTCTATCCAACTCATCAAAATAAAGCAGATAAATAGGCGTACAGCAATGCGGGTGAAAAACTAAACCTCAAACCACAGAGATTCGCTTAGAAGCTACAAAAGTACTGAGAGCTGAACACACAGAAACCCGTTCTCTCTGCTCTCCTGCACAGACATGAGTTAAGTCTTGGCTTTTCAGAAAAAAAAGCTGCTTGTCTAAAAGCTGTCTGCTTGTCTACTTGCGATAGGAAAAGGTTCAATCACCCACTTTTATCAGGTTTACCCCATTTAAAAAAAACCTACAATCAGTCTCTCAAGTGATGAACGATAGACTTTGTAGGTTACAACAACATGAGGAAAGAGTGCCGTGCATTTGTGGCCTCCCTGGTGAGGGGGTCAAGACCTCTTTGGCTGGTCTTTCATTCATCTACACCTCACCAGGAAACCCCCACTACCCGCCTCATCACAAATCTGCGGGCAGGGGTAAAAAGTATGTTGCTGAGCACTTGGCCCAGTTTACAGGAGAGGGTTGAGCAGGGTCACGTCTCACCAAACACTGGGGCCCCTTAAACATAACTGAGTGGCCCCAGCTGTACCCAGGGCCATCAGAATCTTAACAGAGCGCAGAGAACCAGAACAACATAAAAAATGAGTTCAGCCAGTGCAAAATTCAGGTTTTCACGAGTGCAATGTTTGTCTTGTCAAGGGGGTGAAATTTGGTTTGTTTAAAAGGTTCGCTTTAAACAAACACAGCAAAGAGGGGTAATTAAACTTGATCATAGATTAAGTGAAAATTCTGAGAGATATATATAGCCCAAGATAGCTTTCCAGTTCATGTTCTCATTGCTGACGTTGACATTAATTGCTTCAACCACATTATTAAACTGGTCAACTGTAAATCCCTCCCCCCAACTCATCTCTGGAACCGGCTCACTGGACCCTCTTGACATGCTCACATTAAAGCACTTGAACCGAGGCTAAAGCAGACTATAGACATACTTCTCTTTCATCACCAGAGCTCACATAATTGTTAAGAAAAAGAAGTAAAACACAGGGCTGCGGGGTGGAGGCAAGAAAAATGAAAGCAGAATAGATGGTTGGGGGTAGGGATGGCAGAACAGCAGCATAAGAGAGTGTATTAAGCTCAATTAGGCTTTTGGGCTTTTCATTAACCCAGTTTTTAGGGAGGGAAACCTCTGCTGAATAATGCTGTGACTGACTCACTTTGCAACCCTGCTTTAAAGGCCTCATCTGGTTAAAAAAAAAAAATGCACAATGTGTGTCAGCTCTCCAAAGCCACCAGAATTCCATTAGACACCCAGGGGCAAACCACCCGCAGCCGCAGCCTACCTGAAATTAAATGCAATTTAGTAAAACAAGTCACTTTATCAAGCGACTAAACAAGATAAGAGGAAACGCTGCACAAATGTTTAAAGACTTTAGCTGCTTTCATCTGCATGATGGTCTGATAATAAATAACCATGTTTGGTCATTTCCCTCCGCTCAGTATCAGGCCAAAGCAAATATTCCAACGTTAAAAGCAAGGTCAAACCAGCCCCAGAGGGTAGGCAGTGGGTAACCTCCTAAGCCTGATGTGGTTTTGCATCTGCAAACAATGAGCGCAACCTCCCTTTAATGGATCATTGGAGAGGAGCTCTCATAGAAGAATAATCGTCCTTCCTGGCGTTTGTCTGTGTTGCTCAGCCAAGCAACTTTGAAGCAATGCATTTTAACAAAACTATTGAAAATCAATGGGGCATCACTTGGTCAGCTAACAGTTAAAGTCTAGTTTACGCCCACCAGAATGTGATTAAATCTAGCATCAAACAGCTATGTTAACTGGTCGCCCACAATTGCTGCCATCAAATCCACAGGATGTCTTTAATTTGCTGCATACAATGTTATCTGTTTACATGTAAACTGCCACCATTTCCAGGTTTTACAGACCTCAGGATGTGTATTCTCTTAATCAATAACAAAAGAAGAGGCTCCAATTAGATGGGACAGAGATATGTAACAGCTCACCCCCGCTGTGTGTCTTGCATATGCTGGGGTCAAAAGCAATACAATATGAGCAAAGGACTCATATTACTGACACCTTACACAATGTACTGATAGTATTACACAGACTTTCAAGCAGATCCTATTTCAAATAAGCTAACTAGAAACTAATAACTTAAGGCAAAGTTACTGGAATTAGCTGACTGGGTTATTTATAGCATGACAAAGCCTGTGTTGTCTGTTGCAGCATGTTCAGACTCTTAAGGTATGGTTAATAAAATGACTCAGCCAATGCCTTTCTCTTCATTATCTGAGGTCTTTCAGGGCACAAATGACAAAGTTAATGAAATGCATGGAAACTTAAAGCATTAGCCCCGCTACATGCTGCTATAGAAGCATCAATTTGACACAAAAAAACTAAGCTCCTGGTCAAAAACAATATCCCAAAACAGCATGGGGAAAGCAAAGTTGAAAAACTTGGGGCATACTCAGCACACTGTGGGGGCTTTGTCTTTCAAAACATGCCACAGGAGCTTTTCATTAGAGAATGCAGTTTCATTAACATCATCCCACGCTGCTGAGCCCTGCTGCATTACAATGACACAGGAGTGCCCCTCTCTGTCAAGGAAATCTCCACAGAGCAACAGCTCGCTGGGGGAGGGGAGGGCAGAGAAAAGAGGAGAGGGGGTGGTGCAGGAGAGGAGAAGGGGGGGCAAACAAAAGGGAACCTGATTACCCCCGGTCACGGCTCATCCACAAGCCAACAGAGGGAAATCCATCACCTGCAGGATCAAACGGAAACTTGTGCACAAGGTAAAGCCCAGTGAAAGCTGTACCCACCCGTCTAAGCACTCTCTTCCCTCTCCCCTTTCTTCTCTCGTCATTGCTACCACCACCACCCCCCCCCCCCCCCTCCACTTCTCTGACTCACACCAACAGCGGCGTGCAAGTTTTAGGCACACACTGTGAAATCCAACACAAGTGAGAATGTTTTCTGGTCCAAATGACCTCAAGGCTCTAACCTCTCTAATGGCACACTGGTGATATATTCCAGTTTTTATTACCGTCTGTATTCCTGTGTACCGTTTCACAGTAGCTGCATCCTCATTTTGCCTATATTAAACTCCAAAGAGGCCGTATTGGTCATGCCTGCTGCAATGTAATGGACTACTGCAAAAAGCATTATTTTTCACTTTCTTGTTTGCACCAGGTTATATGTAATACAGCTAGGTTTGCCACAGAAGGACAATTGCTGTTAAAAAAACATTTTGAGAGATACTTAAATAGCTGTTATTACAGCCATTGAGTGTGTTAGCAGTGTGACACAGCAATTGGACACATTACCATATTACTCTAGCAAGAATCTTTAGACAAAAAAGTGTTTAAAGTAACAGACAGAAATCATTGCTGCATATGGTTTAAATCTTCACTAAAGTGATGTTAAATTAGGACAAGACAAATGCCAAATAATGACATAGTGGAAATAATTCAATGCACCCGCACAAGGCATTCGATGTTTAATAGCTCGGCTATTTGCTTGATTAAAGTTGCATAAGTATTCAAATCTGTGTGTAATTGATTTTTATTCATTGCAACAAGAAGTGCCCCCAGTGCAATCAACAAAGTTTTCCTACTTTTAATGACAAAGCCAGCCAGTTAATATTCTTCTCAACAATATGCAAATTACAAAAACACAAACTGTTTAGTCACAATATAGGCTAGGACCTAGCATTTAAAGAACAATCCGCTTATGTCTGTGTCTGCTTTGAAGGGAGAAGACAGCATGTAAGCAAAATGTGTAGGAGCTATAAAAAAGTTGAACCACATGTGAGCTGGTTTACAAGGCAAACTACACAACTTGCAGCACCACACAGCTACACTGAAGCTAATTGTTTAAATATGTCAGGCTTGTTCTGATCCTCCCTGAAATGTAACACATGGAGGCAAGAACGCACAACTGATATCCATGCATGCAAACACACACACACTCAGACGTAGACATAACAAGCAGTCGGCACGGCACAGAACTAGAAATATTTCACGCTACTCACCGTTAAAAAGGGGCTGTCCTTGCTCTGTGATATCTGGCACCACAACCTTGTATACATCTTCAGAGAAGCCTGGCTTGCATGGTGGGGTGCCCCTGCCCTCTGCTGCAATCTGTAATGGTAGGAGGGGGGGGGGACAATGAGTCATAAATCAACCTTCAAAAATGCACTCTGTTGCCTCCAAAAAACCTCTTGGTCACGTTCTGAAGTCCCCACAGTTGTACAAAAGCATCTGTTGTTTTTATAGCAGGGACCGCAATTAGGATAATGAGGCCAAAAGGGTTAAGCATTAGCCAAAAAGCATGGCTAGGCAAGAACAAGCTCCATTTGTCCCCCTGGAGGGGCCCAGGCACAGGGAAGGGTTATGACCAACTCTCTCAGTCGGCCCCTCTGATCATCAACACATTACTCTGGACAAACACTCCACTTTGAAGTACAGGAACAAGGGCATAAAAAGTAAATGCTAACGATCCACTGTTGTGGGAATAAACATTTCTGTGTAAATGTCTGGAAAGAAAAAAAGGAATAACAACTGCTGCTGTCTAAAGAAACTGCAAGGCTTTGACTGTAATCAATATAGTGCTTCTTTGCCTCGTTTTGAAAAGGAAAACTCTGTGCTTAGGGTGTCAACACAAAAGATTTAGGGAATAATAGGGGGATGTTGCAAAGAAAAGAAAAACTGTGAAGCACTGGGGCTGCCGGTTGTTTCCGCAACGCATGAATTTCTCGAGAAAGAACAGTGAGAAATCACTAAAAGAGAGCATTAAACTGAAGAAAACGCTCTGGTGTCCAAAATATACCCCATCACACAACCCCAGCATTGATTCTGCTCCTTGAACAAGAGGCCTGGCCTTATTTCTTTGCATGCACTCTCTCTCTGAAGAATGTAAAACGAGAGGAGTCCTGCTGAAAAAGAGCATTGTGGGTATCCGTGCCACTTGCCATTCTTAATCAGAGGAATTTAAATGGAAAATGCTTGCAGACTGGGGGGAGGAGCAGAGCCGGGAATTCTAGCACGTTACAGCAATGGCACCAGGATGTACATTTCTAGAAATAAGTGTTAACACAGATGCCAGTCCTTTACAATTATTTTCAGCTGTCAAGAATGTTTTATTAAACTGTGCGGCTGCTATTCTCTGTAGCTCTGATGACACAGTTTAACAAAGTGCCCACAAGAAAATAAATTTCCACAAAAACACAGACTGTTTCCATCCTTGTGGCTGGACAACAGTCACTATTCCATCACCGTTACATGTACTTAGGATATACATAACCTGTGCTGCCACGGTATTTTATTTACAGTACGCTACTTTTCATTGTTGCTCACAACGGCTTTTAACCAGAGAGGCAATTAACTCGCCGGGGGGGACGGGGACACGCTGCAGTAATCTACATAAATATTGAACATAAACTAAATATAACCAAGTGAGAACTGGGTTAATGTGGGCCCGAACCGTTCAACTTCCACACAATATAAAAATTAAGCCGTCGGAACTCTCGAATCCGGCTACGTCATTGCCAATTTGAATTCTTTCAGCTCAAAAAAAAAATTAACCGTTAATTCGCACGTGCCTGGCTCTTAAACAGGGCAGCTCGCATCTCGTGAGCGTACATTTAAAAAGAACCGTTAGCTCGTCACGTAAGTGGCGTAACTACTCTAATTACAGCCTAGTTTATGGTGAATTTTAGGTACATTTACGGTACTGTTTCCGAACTACACGCCATGTAAAGTGCCTGTTTAAAGGCTAGCTCGTAACTCAGCAAACAGCATCGCCACAGCACCAACAAGCACCCCAAACTGTCCGGCGTAACTCCGCTGGAAACGGGTCTGAAATTACATTTACCTGCAGTCCTGCCAAGACCGCCAGCAGGAACAGACCGCTGCCCTCGTGTAGTGAGTACATTGGTACGCCCGTATCTGCTTTAATTCCTCCCGTCGGAATCCGGTGTAAAAGAAAAAAGAAATTAAAAAATAAAAAAAAAATGAATATCCGTCTGGCTCAAGTGTGGCCGCGGTGGAAAAAAAAAAAGGTTCCCTCTACGACAAAGGCAGGAGCAGCAGCAGGAGCGGTGGTGGTGGTGGCGGCGGCAGCAGCATGTAGCAGCAGCAGCCTCCTCCTCTTCTCTCTATCCAGTCAGTACTGAGGGAGAGCAGTGCCTGGTACTGAGGCTGCTGCTCCCTCCCATCCAGTCCGACACAAAAACAAAAAGAGCCCCAGCCACTAGTCTATAAACCGCCCATCTCACTGTCTCTCCCTACTGGTCACACAGCCAATTTCACTGCTGGGACGGAAGCGGGGTCCCCTATGTTAACCATCATCCCAAATGACAAGACGATTACACTGTTCGCACATAATAGTTATGTTCTTTCACAGTGTGAGGTAGTCAGAGTCCTCTTTATGGTGGTCTTATCTCACATTATTGTCGGTATTTTTTGTGTTTATATTTTTATGTTAGCCTTTCAGCAGTGGTGGAAATTTTTATTTTCAGTACAAGTAGGGGAGACTGGGGCAATGGTAACCGTTTTTACCTTTTCATTTACAACTCATATTATTTTAAATACACAACTAATTTTCTGATAAAAAGAAACCTACATATACACGCTAATTAATAATACAGTTCATATATTTACACTAATACATTTAATGCAAGACAACGGGCTGGGATAATTGTAACAAAAAAAAAAAACTATTAAATTACGATGTGATCTTTGTTGCTGGTCAGTACCAAACAAATGTATTTCCTTATCCGGAGAACAGGATTTGTAGGGTAGCACCACAGCACTTAATCATAATGCCGTTTTGTCACAATTTTTCCTTTATAAAAAATTTGCAGCTTCTGTGATTTGGATATGTGTAAACATCACTTTAATGTGGCAGCTGACAAAGATTGGGCAGATTTCAGCTACTTTATATATTGCTGTTACTGTATTCTTTAATAATGCATCACAATTTATTAGTTGATTATGTTTTGTATTATCTAAATCTGCAAAGTAACTAAGGTTATAATATAAATGTGAAGTAAAAAGTGTACATTTTGCTCTGACATGAGGTAAAAGTATGCTGTAAAATATCATGCAAGAATTTAGTGGAAGTCTCTTTAACTTACCATAAAACATAAGTTGCATTTATCTCACATTTTTAAGGCACCAGGGGGACATTTTTAAGTTGACCCAGCTTAAAATTATTTAGAGTGTGCCTTACGGTGTGTTTAATTATTTAATATTTATTTGTATATGGACAGGTATGTGACATAAACTTAAAGCCCAAGCTAATTTACAGTGCCCGTCCCTATAGACAGGCCTTTAAAATTCATAAAACTCAACAACAAATACACAAAAGACAGTACAAAAGACAAACTCAACAATAAATGCATACACAAAATACAAACACCAAACTCAGATCTTAGCAGGAAAATACAGACAGAACAATAGAAAACACTGTAACACAATAAAGCACATGCAATATGCCTTTAAAAAAATTTGAAAAAATGCATTTGTTATTTCAAAGTTTAGTTTCTCATTAAGCATCTACAAAAATCTGGGTGAAAATTAACATTCACAACTATTAGAAAACCTGGTTTAAAACTATTTACTTTTTCTGTTTAGACTGTTTCTCAAGACCGTGTGGATGCTGCAGATCACGTTTGATTGACATCTCCCTCAGGAGTCCCAGCACAGACGCAGAGCAGTGTAGTTATTGCTGTGTGTGGACCACCGAGGTGTGGACTGCTTTAGATGGGGGCAGAAGCAAAATGTACTTTAGCCACTGGAAAAAGGACCACCTGAATAAAATCACTATCAGTTTAAGTGTACGCTATATTTAGAAGATTTTTGCCACTTTATTTAGCCGCCAGACAGCCTTTTCCTACAGGGAACTGAAGCCGCCATATATGTTCCCTTCACACTCACCAGACTCCTTGGGCAGAAACATTAATTTTACCTTGCAGAGGATGGGAGTTTCCAGGTTACCGCTCTGTTATATGTGTTTTTGTGTGACTTAGTTAGTTCAGACCCAAACTAATGTTAGTTGCCACAGATCGAGGCAGTGGAAGACCAGCAACCTCTGTGTTCTGCAAGGTAAAATTACTCTTTCTGTCTGAGTAGTTTTGCAGCTGTGATGAGAAAAGGTTGTCTGATGGCGAGGTAAAGCGGTGAGAATGTTCTAAATATAGCGTACACTTAAAATGGAAATGGTTTCTGCAAGATAAATCACTGTTTGTGTCAAAGGGGTCTAAAGCGATGTAACGGCTTCAGCTCCCCGTTGTTGAGTTTACGTAGATTCAGAGAACAGGCAGAACAACAGCGGGGGCAGAAACTTTTTATGTGATCAATTTACTACTTTGATACTAAATAAAACAGGTTAAAAAAAAAAACGTCTGAGCACCAGCACGCCCAGTTTAAACCCAAAACAGGAAAGTGAACGAAAAACTTAAATGACAATGATATTTCGAATTTGGTTTCAGTATAATCTCTAATACTTTTTTAGATGCTCAGTATAATGTACGGACACTCATGATCCATGGATTTTGGTGTCCAGACGATATAAACGTGGCTGTGATACTTAAAAACGTATTATAAGTATCACCCAAAAATGGCAGGTAAATGCAAAACTGCTGATAAAGCTTTGGTAAGACTCTCATAGATATCACTTAACCGTCCTTCCAGTCAAAATTAAATTAACACCCAGAAGACAATATCTTACCATTTGCATAACAACAGTAGTTTTCAACGTTTGAAGGTCAGTTTGAGGTCAATATTTATTTACTTATTATCTGTTTTCACTGACTCATGCACATTATATTTGAATGGGACTCTCAACTGAGATAGGAATGCAAAGAAAAACAAATTATCAAACCAGATGTCGGCGAATGTTGGTGTTTTAATTTAAAATTTTTGAAATGTGACGTTATCAGACGGCAGTGTGTTATTTCTGATCGTGAAATGGTGGGGTTGTATGTTTATCTGTATTGTTTTCATTTGGATTCTACGCTTATTAGCTCTTGACTCCTCTGAGAAAAATTCTTTTTGAATGTCATGGATATCAGAAACTCAGGATCCAATCAGTTGTCTCTCAGACTCTATTGATGATTAGGTGGGTTATTTTGATCACTTTGCCCTTAGATAATTGCACATTTCATCCCAAGGATTATTAACTGTCAACGATTTTGTGCTAAATCTATGTGCATGTGTGCGTTTTCCTCTTTTACACACACACACACGCAGTCTCCCTTACTGCTGCTGAATAAGCTCACTGTTTCACAAATTACTCTATCACTGAGGAATTTGGGATTTTGCATTCAATCCATTCATATTCACTTAAGTCTCAAGTCTGTAAGTAAAGCTTTTTTTCATGTTCCACTAAAATATGCAATGAATAATTCCCTTACATTATCTTCTCATGTGATACAGCCTGATGAAGGTTAAATTACCTCGGTTGTGCTGCTGACACCTAATTAACTGTCAAGAGATGGCTGTGTGTGGAATAGATTGCGTCTGTGACACACAGATATTTCGGTTTGGTAGACGAGAAAAATACTTATTCTTTCTCCAAATAATAAACAAGGGCTGACTTTTGGTTCACCTCCTCCTGGGCAATCTGTTGTTTTCAAGTTATTGGCGTTTTGAGGTGCATGTGAGTATGTGATGGGAGCAATGCTGCTCCCCTCCTACTACAAATCAAACCATCCGCTCCTGAGAGTGTGCTGTAATCCTAAACAAACAGTAAGCACTATCACATCCCACTCACAGGCAGCACACTCACACACACACAGGCAGGAGAAGTGGGCTGAACAGTTTTTTGAAAGTGCTCTCTTCTTGCAATAAGTGACTCATGTCACTTCACACTCTTGTCATTGATTAGCACGCCTGATCGTCCATGTTTTAAAATAATTAGGCCGTCTCTTTGGTGGAAATGAAGGCAATCAAAAGAAGAAAGAAAGTGCAACAAAATGAAGATAACATACTTAGCCCATTAAAGAAACACTGCTGTGGTCATGCTTTTCCCACAGGCAGTTAGCAGCTATTAAGAAACACGACAAAATCATGTTTTCACCAAAGGCAGTCAGATTCAATGTGCTCTTCTTTTATTTGCTGTGGCAGAATTGGGCAAGAGATCAAACTGAATGACCTGTTGATAATTGATATCGCGTTTTGTACAAATTGTTAAATTTATGTAATCTAATCTAATTGAGAGTGGGATCAAAATGCCCCATCTCTTTGATTAATGCAGAGGCGGTTATCTTTCATCAGTACTTGTCTAGGCAGGGAGGGGAGGAGGCGTTAGTGGGAATCCAATTTGGACTTGGCGCATTCAATCAAACAATATCATGTTGCATGATTCATAAGACCAATCCGAGACCCCCCGGGAACTCTGCGCGCAGCACATACCTGGATTTGGCATTGGGTTAGAAATGTGCAATCAAACGAGGAATTTACCATCAAGGTCACTGTGCAGTCTATGGTTAATATATTCCCTGGCCCGGGCTGTCTGTGTGCAGACAGATAACATTGTTTCGCAGGCATGTGTGAGGCAGCTCTATGATGCATGTTTTGCGCGCGGTGCTGACACTGCGGTTGACTCTCATAAATGCAGGTGTCCGAGGGCTGGTGGCCTGGAGGAGCCCTTGATTCCACACCTTTTACTCGGCACAATTGGATGCAGCGTGGAGCACTGCAGCACGGTGGCCTTGATGGCACCGGGAGAAAAATGGACGAGGTCAGCAGCAGCTTTCACATCTGCGGCACTTCTTCATGCTGACTTTGTGTTGATACAGGAATATCACACGGTTCACCCTCGCCGCTCCTACATATATACTATAATTCAGAGCTCAGTCATTCCTACTGAAAGCCAAATATAGATGACAATATTCAGTGACACACATACATGCGGCCTCTTATTTGAATTTGCTTCCTGCTTATGTAAATCGACGGAGACACATTGCTGCAGTATTTTTGAAATGACACAAAGCCTCAGTATTCAGTCAGTAAGGGGGGAGTGTATTCTCCTCAGGTATAAACACACATATTTCGACCCCTCTCAACTGTTGGCTTATTACCTTGTCACTGGCAATCCCATGCATGCCAAAGGTTGCTTTGGAACAAATTAGTGAGTGGAAAGGAGCAACCTGGCCCTCAAAAGCCATTATCAATTCCAATCAAGCTTCATTGTTATGCATTCAATAAAGGATCTCTAAGGACCACGGTAATGCTCTGATTATTCTCCTCTTGTGCCAAATCGGCTCATTCAGTCTTTTATGCCATTTGAACAATGGAGCCAAATAGAGTCGTGCAAGTGTTACTCACACACATATATGTAAACGTATATCATGAGTGTGTGTGAATCATGTCCAGTGACGTTGTTTCTGGTTTTCACGCATACTTTACAGCGAGGTCACAGCATGTCCTTCACAAATGTAGTGCCTGACAGGTGTTTTAGACAAAAAAAATATTTTGCGGAAAATATGTAACCTTACAAAGGATCCCATTATATTGTATTGTATGCAAAGTGACAGTGACAGAGACATGCAGGAACATTTCCGCTGAGCATTTTCTCTGTAATTTCTTGTGAAAAGACACGTCAGTAAAGCAGCTTGGTGCCACCCCCTTGTCGACAAATAAAGGGAAAATGCTGCTTTGCGATCTCTGGCAGCAGCTCTGGCAATGTCTACTGAGTCACAGGGCTCGTACAAGTGTGTGTCTGCCCCAATTTAGAGATTGTGGTTTTTGCTGGGGGCCACATCTGCCTGCTGTGTGCTGGTGTGGCACACAGATCTAATAGTGATTGATTGCCTGATTAAGGCAAATTGTGTTGAACTCCAGAGCAACCCAAGGAGAGGAGAAAGCATCTTTAGTTAGTGATGCAATAAAAGTGTGGCTATTGATTTGTAATGGCACATGTGTGCTAAAAGGCAGTTGTCTCAATTATTTATTGTTGACTTGTTATTCTCTATTTTCTTTCAAACAAACCATGTCCAAAAGGTTATTTTGCATGTAAATTGTTTCTTGTTCATCTGTGCAGCATTTCAATTCAAAACTGCAAGAACTTGTTTTTTAAAGGCATATTATGGTTTATTCAGTTGAAACAAGTATGCACTGTACTTACAATGTTAAAATACAGCAATCATGGACGTCTGCACTAGAGGAAATGAAATAAAAAGAAATCTTGGAGTCTACAGTCTTGCTACCGGTTCTGTGTCACTGTACTGAGGCACAGTGGTGCTTTGACTAGGGATGAGCAGGGTGGCTCAATTCTGCAGGATCGATATATTGATCCTCACAAGCTACTCATTTTGGTATTGATTCCTTTAAAAGCTATAATAACACCACTACAACAACAAAATTTGGGTGCCTGCATCACTTCCAAACAATTTCAGTACTTTTCTATAGTATTTGTTCTAATAAACCGCCTGGAAAACTATGAAACATGAGAAGCCATGGACAGTTATACACTTCCACATCAGACACAGCAGCAACATGAGTAACCTCTTCAAACATTTGAAAACAACACACCCTTTTATGATTATTTTGGCATAGTATTTATGTAATGAGTCATTTATAATTATGCCATTTTTCTGCAGTAGCCCAGAACAAAAGACTGTTTTGCACACGTTTCATGGCCTTCATAGGTTTTCTCACACCAGACCCATTCAGTTGGAGCCTGTAGGTCGAATCTGACCCTTTAATGACCACAGTCCAGCCCTTTGATCATTTATAAATATGAGAAAAGTATAAATGAATAATTTCTTCAAATGAGAGAGGAGCAATTGGTTATGTTGGTGTGGAAACATCTATTTTATTGAAATGATTCGACTCATGCAGATGGAATTGAGGTCAAACTGAATGAAAAAAGATGAAATGCAACATTGTGTTTATTTAAACTACAAGCAGCTTCTAATCTAGGATTACAAAGGTGCATTTTTTCCTATTTCTGTACACAATGTTTCTTTTCCAATTGTAAAAACTAATAAAGTGGAGAAAAAATATATAAAAGGTGCATTATTTTGCACATTGAAATTCCTAACTTTACAGGTCAGACTTAAGAAATGTAAACATCTGGCCCCTTGGCATTTTCCTTTTTGAAAATCTGGCTCTTCTATTAAAAAAAAAAAAGTAATTGAATTGGCCTGTCTTGCACGCTTGGAAGGGGAGAGTGAAATGACGTGTTTGCAATCTGCAAGCTAGACGCCACTAAATCCTACACACTGGTCCTTTGAGACACAACAGGACAAAAGCAGCCGAACAAGTTTCTCTTCCGCTCTTCAGCACTGAACAAGAAAATAATAAATGACTGTGCTGTTGTTATCTGAGTTTTCAGGGTGAAACTGGAAAGTTTTGCTTTAATAAACAGCTTTATCTTCTTTACATGACAGGTCAGTCGGTCAAGTTCTTGCACACACACACACAAGCGCTTGCACTTACAAGTAAGCCCACCAGTAAACAATTATTTAGAATGGCTTTTTTATCATCAGTCACAAGCTTTGAATCAGTGCACAGCCTCACTTTACATTACATCAAACGAGTACAGCAAAATCATAATGTGCATCTCATGCAGGGCGAGAGTCATTTTCAAAGTTACACATTCCCTCGCTGTTATCTGCATGAGCAAAGTCAAACAAATCATCATCACAGCCTCCACCGTGCAGTATTCCTCAGGGTTGGATACTCATGGATTTCTTGTAATCAGGTAACAAAAAATTAGTAGTAGCTTGTCTGTTTTTAATGATGATTTATGGGTAATGGAGTTTTTATTCCTTGTATATACATTGAAAATGGATGATGAACATTTTACTGTTTTTATATGGAGAATTTGATTTGATCGACTACAGATGTTGAATATGCAAATGCATTTTATTTGCACTGAAAGTGTTTTGAGTATTTAAAGAGAAAGAAAAGAGCATTTGTGGAAGTCATTTTTTTTTTATATATAAGATAAAATATTTTCTCTTTTTTATGTTTAGAATTAATTTTAGTCTGAAAATTAGTGCATGTTAGTTCAATATGTATAAATCTACAAATTCATACAATAAATTCATAGCCTTTTACAAAAATGGCAGATACTTATGCAGTGCAAAAAACGTTTAACACCTACCCTCTCAAAATTATATATTTAACAAGGTAAGATCAAACATCAAAACACCCCCCACCCCACCCCCCAAAAATAGGCAAATAAAGAAAAATACAATCAAAATGTCTCATCAAATGTTTTCAATGTTTGATTGTAAGGTAATTCAAAAGTAACAGATAAAAAAATGTAACCATATAGATTACGTTGGTAGGCATAAATATTGCCATGTTATTTGTATTCAGTAACTGAGTACTTTTCAAAGTATTTTGACCCAATCCTCCGTACCCAGCAGTAAAAACATGAGTATACATGCCGTGGAGCGCTTGGTAAACTGAGTGCATCTTTGGTGTCTTCAGTATTTGCGGTTCTAAATTTATTTCCTCTTATCACTATTGATCTGCTAGGAGACAAGGTCTCGGGTCGTGACAGGCTGGCCTGTCTGATTTAGGAGTGGACCAACAGCCTGTCTGAGCACAGGGACCTGGATGGATTTATACCAGGGCTGTGGCTGCTGCTGATCACCCGTGTGCCGTCCTCCGCCTCACACTGGGATCTTCTATCTAGAGCTTAATTTTAGAGGCAGTCATTTGAATGAGACACTGGTTTTTTTTTTTCATTTTTGCAATCGCAGAGGTAATGAGATTAGAAGTTACTTCAATAAATGCTTGATTTTTTTTGGTTATCTTAATGTGTTCAGCAGGGAGAGTTTAGTTTTCACATTTATTAGATTGCTTTCATGCAAATGGTGGAGACGCCTGATTACAAAAATGTGTTAATAATTACTGTGGGCTTAAGACGGTGGCAAAGGGCTGGCTTGTTTGCTGATTTTGTTTGTCGGATTGCATAAAGAGGTAGGGTATGTTCATTAAAAGAATTAAAATCGGGATGAAAAGTATGATAAAAAGGAACGCTCGTTAATGTGTCATTATAATAAATGAAACATGGCATACATGGAATATTAAGATGAATTATTATTATTAGTTTCCTTTATCGTGATGGCATAGAGCAGTATGTAATATTAAACACTGTAGATGAAAAACCATCTAACAGACACTGGTTAAATTGAGAACATTAAGTATTCTTATAGTATTGTTGATTATACACAATATACTGTGTTTTAATGAGATTAAAATATGATCCTAATTCATGGTAATTGCCCCAGTACCTGTTCCAACACTTGCCTGTGGGTATTAGTATCTATTTTTTGCCTGTCAATGTGAACAGGATTATTATCTGGTGCATAATGCTATCTCCACAGCTCATTAGCAGTCAGCAGGTTATCAAATGCTTAAGATGCTGTTTTTCTTTCACTAATTCAGGAAATAATGCAGCATTTTTCATCTGAATCAGATAATTGCTGAAAAATGAAACACCTGCAAAACAACAATATGGAACATTTAAAGCTCATCGTGGCATCTGCACCGCACCCGGTGATGGACTTTGTTTTCTTGCCTTCACTTTCAGTAAAGCAAGGACCTGCCAGCTATGATATCAATAATTTAAATCAAGAAAAGATTGATTATTTAAAAGTAATATATGTTTTATTTGAGGGTTTTTGTGCTCACAGCATAGACAATGGTTCAAACCCCCACACCGACAGGATTTATAAAACTTACAAGGGCGTTTGCGGCCAAAGCAGCAGATGTTAGTGGCAGGTTGCTCAGAGCGAAGGGTGCCTCATTTGGCTCGCTCAGGAGGTGATCATGAGACATATTGCCTTTACTCTCGCCCTCCACACAGACACATGACTGCTCTCTGCACCCGCTGGGGAATTCGGCAAGACTCACATCAAAGGGTCAGTGGGACGCAGCAAAAGTGAACTGTTTTTAGTTCAAGCATTTCAGGTGCTTTCCAATGTTTGTTCATGAAAACCGAGATATCAAAAATCTCTTTAGAGGCACAGCGGAGGTTTATTCATTTAAAGTGAGGCAGAGTGATGCATCAGTGTGACTCAGATAAATCCACAGCATGTCCCACACAATACTTTTGAAACGCCCACAAATCCCGAGTAAAGCTGTCTACAGATACATTGCTTTTAATATCAGCTTCGACGCTGTTAAAGGGTTAGTTCGGATTATTTGATGTGTGGCTGTATGAGCACAAGTCGATAGCCAGTGTATTACCAAGTAGATTGAAATCTGTAATATAGTTACCATACTAAATCATAACAACAGGATAACGGGCTCAGCTTTTCATTGACAGACAACTGACAGTTATAAACAGCTGATAAACTTGCAATGTCGGACTCATCCTCACTTGTTGTTGTCGATTTACAATGCTGCGCTTGTCTTGCGCTCCTGCGGTGTTCCGTCAGCCTTCTCAAGCTTCCCTGAGTCTGGAGAAGAGCGAGGTAAACAACTCGCTTCAACCATAGATTGTATCTTAATTAGGGATTCAGACTCTTTAATATAACATCTGTGGCTCCAACTCGCTGTTTGGTATGCTGTACTCAGTTTTGCATGTGCGACTGCTACATATCGCACTATATTTAGAATACTCTTCACCGCTTTACTTTGTCATCAGCAGGGAAGCAGATTTTGTGCTTTTTCCATAAGCGATAAATGAAAAAGACTGAATACAAACAAACGATTAACAAATTAATCACTGTTAATTATAAGATAGAAAACATCCTCTTTTTCTCTTTTTCTCTCATTTTAAGTTAAAGTTTTCTTATTAAACAAATGCTTCCACCAGACAAAACAATGTCAAATGTTTCTAGACTATCAATAAATTATCTATTGATATATTTTTTAATTGTTTATCCTCTTAATGGTGATTAATTGATTAAAGATTTCTCATTAACATCCCTAGACATCAGACAGCCTTTTCTGATGGGAAACCACCAACCAAACTCCATTGGAAAAATCAATAATTTTACCTCACAGACCATGATAGTTGTTGGTCTACCACTGCCACGATTGGTTAAGTTGTGTGATTTCTGTATTTTGAAAGAATAGTTTGGATTAATCAAAGTCACAGAATATAACAAATAAACCAACAGATCAAGGCAGCAGGGATTCCCATGCAATAAGAGGTAAAATGACTAATTTTGCCTTTGGAGTTTGGTCGGTTTGGAGAGAGCATATTTAGCTTATACAGTATACCAGTAGTTTCCTGTCAGAGAAGGTTGTCTGACAGCAAAGTGAAGTGGTGAAAGTATTCTCTATATATAGCTTATTCTTAAACTGATATTGATTTTTTAGGTGGACCTTTTATAAGTGGCTAAATACCTTTTGCTGCTGACCTTGTCCATAGCAGTGCATTTCTTAGCTTCCATGCTCTCCCTCGCTTCTCCAAACTGGGGGCATGCTAGCTGCCACGTACTGTAGCTAGTACAATAATCCAAACTATCCATTTAAACAAAGGGAGTTCTTTTGCATGTGTCACTAAAGATGTTTGATGTGCTCTCAGGTATTTTCACAAAAAGTCTCAAGGATCACTTTTTGTCTCAGTCTGTGCTTTTTTAGCTGCTCAATTCCTCTCTCACCTTTCGCGGTGTCTAATTGGGTTTCATTGATTTACTCCTCCATGATGCTGGCTTGGCCAAGTCTCTGCTGACCCTGCAGAAAAATATCAGCCGGGCTGTCTAACAGGCACTGTTCCGGCTACACACACACACACACACACACACACAGACACACATACGCATACGCACACCCAGCACTCCCAATATAAGCAGTGAATGATTGTGTCAGTGAGCTGGAAGTGAGTCAACCTGCCGCTCCTGTGGCCCTCACAGCAGAACCATAGATTAGCGTCGCAGTGAAACAACAAAAGGCTCTGGGGGCGGGGTGTTTGTACCCACCACTCGTGGACTCTAGTGTGGTTGTGGGGGGGGGGGGTGGGGGGGGGGTGGGGGGGTGGGGGGGGGTGGGGGGGGTGAAGGGGCCAAGTGGCGGTCGTCAAGAGGCCCGGGGACACAGCCACTCATCTGTGCCTGAGCAACCATGTGTCACCTTGAGCTCTCTGGAGGAGGTGTCCGGACACGAACCTGCTGGGCCAGACGGGGTGTGAAGGAGGAGGCAGGATGGAGGCAGAGAGGAAGTGGAGCTGGCTGTCCAGCGTTCCATATGCGACAACTGTGACTCAGTGCATGAGAGAGCTAAGAAATTACTTGAAGGAAAATCGAAAAGAGAGTGAAAATTAAAAAAAAAAAAAAACCTTCACCCTCTCAGTTGTACACAGAGCAATAGAGAGGATAAGAAGAAAAGGATATAACACAGACAGAGCTTTGATACCAACTGTGTCCTCGTTTCCTCCTCTCGACTCCTGTCCCCCTTCTGCCATGCATTATAAACGGCTGATTATGACAGTGACAGCTCCTCAGGTGTGCAGTATGCTAGATTTGTTATTCAGCTCACAGGCATTGCTGTTCCTCCCTCTTACCACCTGCACAAGCACACAGACACACACACACACACACACACGCATACACAAGAGCAGAAGTGCACGCACACATACACACGCCCACGCGCATACGTATTGCTCACAGCTGCTGTGTCAGCGGGACTCTGGAGCCAGGGAGAAGGGGATATTACATGAATCAGCCTCACACAACTGTTGTATTCACAGTGCTGTGATCCAAACGCACAATTTAAATTGGGCTTTTATTGTTTGATTTAGGTTTTCATGGGCCACTGGTGTTTTCACGAACTTGGGTTTGTTTACTTTTGGAGATGTTATTACATCTTAGTGGACAAAAAGGGTAGATTTGCATTCCCGGAGCACGGTGCAAAGGCAACCTAAAACCAGAGCATTCAGCAGTACATTGTCTATCCTTCAGGGCACAATGAGGCCACAAGTCAAATGATAATATACACTCCAGCATGATTTGCAAAACTGTCTTATATCAATAAATTCCACTTCTATGATGACTTGTATATGTAGGCCCTACTAAAGGTTATGATACAAAAGGTTGAATGCATCACATATTAGGCATATTTCTATATTAAAGGGATAGTTTGGATTATTTAATGAGGGGTTATATGAGGTACTTATTAATAATAAGTGTATTATCTGCAGTAGGTGCCAGTCAGCATGCCCTCAGTTTAGAGAAGCAGAACAGGCCACCAGCACAGAAGATAGAAAATATACTACTGTGGATGAGGTCAGCATGAAAGGTGTTTTAGGCACTTAAAAAATGGTCCAGCTAAAAATTTCATTATCAGTTTAATTGTATACTAAACAGAACAGCACATTCTCCAAACCAACCAAACTCCATTGGCAAAATCAGTCATTTTACCCCACAGAAAAGAGAAGTTGCTGGTTCACTGCTGACTCAACTGGTTTGTTTGGAGAGATTTATTTTATTTTAGATTTGTTTAGGTGGTAGTAGCTACAATACATCAACCAGCATCAACCATCTCAAAAATTCAAAATTCAAAAAAGTCTTTCAGCTCATTGTTTTGGTTTTACAGCCCCATATATTTATTGTTTTAGTTCCATCTCACCTTTCTCATCAACCTAATTTCCAGTTGTGACAGGGAGCTCTTTTAACCCAAAAAAGTTTTGATTAACCCACTACACCACCTGCCCAGCACCAATCAGCCGACAGAAAAGTTACCATCTAGCTGGTGAACATACTGACGCATTTAGGATCTAAACAGCCAATTCTTTCTTTTTGGAGTTGGTAAGACCAAAAGTAATTTAAATGGAGAATGAGCATTGGAGTTACATTCTTCAGATGGCCAGAAACACAACTCCACATGAATGCTAATGTCGCTGTAAATAAGCAAGCTGCTCTATAAGCCACATATTGCTTTCTCTCATGCAACAAAATCAAAATCAGATATTTTACCTTGTAGAACAAAGGAGTTGTTTGTCTGCTGCTGCCTCGTTTGCTTGTGTCATTGTGTGACTTTGAAAGGGTCAGGGTTGGATTCACCAAAGTCACACAATCGAGGCAGCGACAGACCTGCAACTCCCATGATCTGTGCAGTAACTTCAAATAATCTCCCTTTAAGACGAAAGTTCTGCTTTAAGAAAAAGTCCACCCTAACGCTATACAATATCATGCATCACTTTTCTGAGCCTGTTGCTTGGGGGTGTATTTTTGTTACTGTGTAAATCTGCTCAGTTATAAAATATGTGAAATGACACGAGGTCACCTTGAGATTTTTTCAGAGCTGCCGCATTTTTTAATTGTGGAAATGTATCACAGCGAAAATGCTTCATTAAAAACATCAATCAAGTCAGAAAGTAAGGACGTTTTCACAGCCTCACTGGCAAGGCTGCAGTCCTGAACCCGTATTCACAGTACTTCTAAATTACAAAGCATAAAACAATTCCTGAACACCACAATCTACTGTATAAAAGTATCCAACTGGGGGATTTTTTCCCTTGAAGATGTGGTTGATAGTGCAGACCATCTGCTGCTGCATACAGCTCTTATCATCCTGTTGTCTTCTCCTGTTACTGTATTTTTAGGATGAAAAATAGCTTGCATGTAGAAAAAAAATCTTAGGGCAAAGATGGTGAAAACTTGCTGCGTTAAACAAACATGGTGAGTGGTAATAATTTCAGGGAATGCTTAAAAAAAATTACATTCCCGAGGTGTTGATTTTGAGAAGTCTCCTCACATGGCATTTCTTGAAGTGCCTGTTATTTCAGCAGTGCCCATGGCTTAGCTCTCTAATTTGCTCCAGCTTTGGCTTCACTCTACCATGTAAATGCAATCAAGTTGCTGACAAAGTATTTCTGTTGGCAGAGCTGCCGTCTGCCTTCTACATTAACAAAATAAAGAAATAAATACATTGGAAAGTGATCTAAAAATAGAAAAATTAATCACTTTGCCCGGCCTTGCTGTGGGAAGCAGTAAGTTACAGAGAGGTTAGGACTTCACCTTTTAAAGTTGCATTGATTTCCATTGAAGAGTTGCTTACATTTGTGCGTCTGTATTTGCCACAAGTATTTTTAGCCTAATTTAACTTGACAGGGTTAATTTTGCGAGGTCCAGTTTGCAGTAAGACAGATTGCTGACCTTTTGATATACAGATTCACACTCAACTTTTAATTAGGTTCCATGTTCACTTCATTACTCTGCTTTTTCTAACGCGGGCAGATTGCAAACAGTGAATATATTAGACGTGATGTAACCTGAGTAGGTTAACAGAGCATTGCACCCCCTCTACATTAAGACTGATTGTCTAACCTTACACACATGAAAAGGTTACATCAACCTTCAATTAAAACCTTCTTCACATTTCTCACAGTGCAGTAATGCAAATGTTAGTATAATGATGGCTAGGTCAAGAGCTGAAAAGTTAATGCCCTGGTGCCTAATTTACTTTGTTTCCTTCAGGGTCAGAAATTACTGCTCATAAACGCATCATTACGCCTGTGTTTCAGTTGTGCCTTTAGGGCCAAATTAGACAGACGTTACCTTGAGTGGAGGTGGCTTTTACAAAGTTCCAGCTTTACAGGTCAGTAATACATGGAAAGGGACTCAATATACTATTATAAATGCATGTGTTATGTGAGCGTGAATTATTCTAATCCCAGGAGCGCCACTTTGGACATTGTGTAATAGAAACAGGTTTTTTGTTTGGCTTGTTTGTTTTAAAATGATCATTATCACTGTTATAATTAAACAAGGCCCATGCACAGAAACATCAATCTCAAAATGAGAAGAGATGATTTATGCCAGATTTAGCTATTAGCTGTTTTCCATCTGCAGTCCCAGAGAAAGTACACACAGTCTAAACACATTCATCTGCATGCAACACCATTACATAGACGAGACAAATCTCAAAACACACACCAACATATCAATACCAGAACAACTATAAAATTACACTTTATTACAATTACAAGTCTGAATCAGCATCAAATTAATGTCAACATGACTAGTTGCTCAAAAGCCGCTGTTTTACATTATTGGAAACAGCATGAAAATCTGTGCAAGTTTTAAACTCAGCTGGCAGCATGTTCCGATGTTTAATGGCTATATGTGAAAAAAGCAGATTGAGCAAAGGCAGAAAGAAAAAGTAGAAGTAGTGTGGATTATTTGAGGTGGTGCTGTATGAGGTAATTATTGATATCTGGCGTGCCACCAGTTTAAAAAAGCAAAGAGGAGTACTAGCACAGATGTTTAGTAATGAACTGCTGTGGGTCCACCTAGATAAATCAATATCAGTTTAAGGGTATGCTATATTTAGAGCATATTCACCACTTTACTTTGCTGTCAGGCAACCTGTTTTCAACCGGAAAAAAGCCATTATATAAACCAAATGTTGCTTGCTCCAAACAAACCAAACTCCATGGGTGAAATCGGTAATTTTAGCTCGTTGAACGTGGGAGCTGCTGGTCTTCCGCTGCCTCGATCAGTCAGTTTGCTGGTGCTTTTGTTTGACCTTGGTGAATCTTAATGAACCTTTCAAAGGGCCAAAGTCACACAATAACACAAAAAATCTAACCGATCTAGGCAGCGGTAGAGCAGGCCCTCCCATTTTTTGCAAGGTAAAATAGCCGATTTCACCTATGGAGTTTGGTTTGTTTGGAGCAAGTGACATTTGGCTTATATAAAAAAAAGCTCTTCATTGGTGAAGTAGCAGCCTTGTAAAGTAACTTAAATACCAATCAAACTTCTGAAAACACAATGAGATTTTCACAACTTTTATGTTATATTTTGAAAATATGTAACAATGATGATGATTTAATGATTTCCCATCAAAAACTATTTAAATCAGTGACAAACGTTAACATGCTGAGGAAATGTAGACATTATGTTATGGATGTGACCAGCTGTTAGTCGGGGCCGTGGGCACTCTTGGCTTGCTCAACGGCAATGAACCTTGGGGACACTGTTTGAGCATCTGTTGGTGAGAATGCCAGGGCTCAGACCCCTTAAAATAAGACTGAAATTGATACTGACAGAGAAGCTCTTATGAATGTCATGGGCTCCTGAATGCGATGACAAATTGCATTGTGGGTAGAGTTTAGGATTCTGGTGACAAAGTGTCATCTTGCATTAGCTCGCTGAAGATTGGCGGATCAGGCTAAACAAGGTGGCAGCGAGGTGGAGCGAGGCAGTCAGCGCATGAGACTGTTCACTCCCGATGAGCTTACTGTACGCTGTTCAAGCACAGAGAGGAGGAAGACGAGGAGGAAGACGAGGGTGTAGCCGAGCGATTTTTTTAAAGTTTCTCACTGTGAACCACATGATTTCCCATTTCAACAGGGCCATTTTTAGTTTTTAGTTGTTGTTTTTTCTTTAATCTTTGTGCCATATGCTTTTGAAATCTAAATACATGTTTTTAAACCAACTCGGAGCACCTTCATGTCACACAGAGACAATCAGATAAAAGCTAAAAGCTCCTGTGCTTATCAAACCTCCCCATCCACACTACAAACTTGGAACAAGTCTAACATTCGGTCTCCCCACGGCATCGTGTTGGAATCACAAAATATGTTGGTGGAACAGAAGAGGAACCCAGCTGAGTTTTACCACTTCCCATTACCTGCATTTTATTTTTAGCTCTTCTTTGAGCAATTCTAGATCGTGGAAAGTAACTAAAGGTGGAGGTTCTTTCATACTTAACCAAGTGGAACCTATATGGTCTTTTCTATTTAATGACTGCTTTTAATTTTTAAACATCTGTCTCACACCCTGAGAAATAAAGGTGCTAACTAGAACCCTAATGGGTTCTTCGGCTTATCCCCACAGCAGAACCCCTTTTGGTTCCTGGTAGAAGCTTTTATGAAGGTTCCACTTGGAACTCTTCCAAAGAATTCTACCTAGAACCCAGCATGAATATCTAGAATCTGTTAAAGAGTCCACCCAGAACCACCTATGAGAGGTTCTCAAGTAGAACCCTTTTATGGTGGTTCCCACCAGAACCATCTCTAGGGGTTCTACCTAGAACCTTTCCACAGAGGGTTTTATCTAGAACCCATCCAGGGAGTCCTAAAGCAAGCCCTTTGATATTCCAACACAATGAAGGGGTTCTATAGAGAACCTCTTTATGTCCCAAGGGTTTTATCTAGAATCCACCAAGTGGGTTCTGCCAAGAACATTTTTATATTCCAAGGATTTTATCAAGAACTCGTCCTGGGGGTTCAACCAAGAACTTTTTGATATTTCAGTGGTTTTATCTACAATACACTTGGGGGCTCTACAAAGAACCACTTTATATTCCAAGGGTTCTATCTAGAATCCACCAAGGGGGTTCGGCCAAGAAACTCTAACAAGAACCCTTTATATTCCAGTGGTTTAGAACACACTCAGTGGGTTCCACCTTTTCATTTCAAGTGTTTTAGCTGGAAACCACCAAGAGGTTCTATGGAGAACCCTTTTATACTATGGTACAAAGAACCCTTGAAAGAGTTAATTATGATTTGAACAATCCTTGAGGAACCCTTTCTTCCACAAAGGGATCTTTGCCTGAAAATGGAACCCTTGGTCTTACAGGAAATGAAACGTTTCTTCAAAAACGGGTTCTTCAGAAGCAAATGGTTCTTTCTGGAACACTTATTGCTAAGAGCACACTGTTGTTGTCCTTTACTCATGTTTTTTTTTTTAGCTTTTGCTCTTAGGCTGCAGTTTACCATCTGAATTTAATTAACTACAGTTAATTAAATCTATTTTTAGCGTGTTTTATGCTATTCATTGTATTCCATTAATGTGCTGTTCTATACGCCGTTGAATCACCTTGTTACAACCTGTATTATTACTTATAGGATTAAAATGATTGATTTCAAAAGCATGTTAATTCTGATGCTTAATCCCCTTAAAATATTTTGAAGGCTCTTCTTCATGATTTACTGTTGAAGTGCACTGATGAGCTGATGCCTCTTAGTCACACAGGCAGAGAAGCAACTTTGTGGCTTCCTGTCATCATCATCATCTGGCTCCTGCCAAAGCTCTGAGCTGAAAAGCTGGACATCTTTGTTGTCCTTTCCCAACTTTCGCTGGGGGAAAATATGCCAGAAATGAGGCTGAAGATCTGCAAAATATACAGCAGAAACCTATCCTCTGTCATACATTACTGTGTCTTGTCTACTTTTCAAACACGTCGGATGCGTTCAGCCTGTCATTGGGTGAAAATAACAGATGCTATGAATAGGATGCTGGAAATTGTCCTTGCAATATTATGATGTTAATTTAATTTGTATTCCTACTCTACAATTTGAAAGGACAATGTGACATCTTCCTGCATGCAAAGTAGGGGAAAAACGTGTTATCTTATAATAGCTAATTAGATTTCTTATGTGAATACTGACATGTTAAACAGGCTTCTCCTACCAGTGTCCTTCATGGGCCATACTCATGTTTATGATTACCATTAATCCTGCCAGCGGAGTGGAAACATCTTGCTGTCTGTGTATTGGCACACAGCTCCTCAATTATATCAAAAATAATTTGTGTTGATCTATTGATGTTGAGCATTTGGGCAGGCATTATTTCCAAATGAGAACTGATTTCCTTTATCCAGTTGCAAACAAAGCTGCTCGTTATAGACGAGCTGAACAGATGTATTAATAATTATCCTTTGGTATTAACATTTTCAAATTCTGTGAAGGCTCATTCTAGTGGCATATTCTTGATTTTTATATGATACTTAATGTTACTTAACTGCCACAATTTACTTCATCTGTACTTTGTTAAAAACTGTCTTTAAAGGAGCACTGTGTGGGAATTAGTGACATCTAGTGGTGAGTTTGTAGACTGCAAACACCTCATCTCTTCCTCACACTCTGAGCATATAAGAGAACCTATGGTGGCAGTGAAACTTGCAAAAACTTGATACTTTTTCAATTTAAAATATTATCTGTTAATTATACTATACTATAAAACAAAATGATCTTGGAGCTGATTCGGTATGTCCGTTCTGAGCCTGAAATTTGGCTTGAAGCAAACATACAGTGTTGACTGACTTTTTCTGTACCGGCACTGCGTGCAGGTTATTAATAATTCATGTTTCTGGCAACAGCGGCACATTTAGATGCTGTGGCCAGTAGCTCCTTCAAACTTTGCTACTTCGCTCTTTTAATCTGTTACTTTTTTGGCTTTATTGCTGAAGCACATATCACCAATGACAGAAATACACTTGTAGGCATTTAAAAACTGAAGCATGGGATTTGGATTGAAGAGAAGCGAACCTTGGCTTCGTTCAATCCCACAGTCAAATCAGCTGGATGCAAAACCACAGACCGCCCCAGGAGGAGTGGAGGTGAGAGGGGACAAGAGCCACACTGACCCAGCTTGGACTTAACGCTGCTCCTGGCTAATGTCCAGGCAGGAAAATGAAATGGATTGAATGGGACTCAGGTTGGCCAAACAACAGGAAATAAGAGGCTGTCGTGCCACATCTGACACAGACCTGCTCCACAGCATCAGGGTGTTGAATTTGATGGCTGAAGCAGATCTGAGCTGACAGGATGTAAGACTCTGCTTCTGACTCTTGTATTGTGAAGGGGCTGACCATATTATGATGATCTTGTTTACATTCAACCTGATGCAAATTCCTGCACCAAGGACTTATTTCCTGGGTGTATATGTGTATATGTATATATGAAAATAACTATATATTGTTTTATTTTATTTAGCTTTATATCCTATTCTACTCTAAATTTTGTTAATTATCTGTATATGTTATATGTGTGCAGCATGAAGGAACTACAACTCTCTTCTCATTGAGCAACCAAGATTTATATATTTTGTGTGCTTCGAACATTTTTTCCCTTTTTGTTGTAGTACTGAATTGAGTGTTGAATATTGTATTGCAGTTTGAAATTCTCGTATCTTGACAATTTTAGTAGAAACATGGCAGTCTCTGTGAAAGAGGACCTGCAGCCTCTGTAGACAGAAACAGCTCATTTTAAGGTTAAAAAACAAGCAATTCTTAGAGATTCTCACCTGATTGTGTACTTATGAAAACATACTTAAGAATATTATATTCAATTTCTGCCATGTTCTGTCAATAAATTCATGTAAATCGTATCAACTGGACCTTTAAAGGTAGCAGGATCTGATCTGAGCTGTTAGTAAATGCACAAGAAAGACGTTTGGTTGTCGAGTCTCATTCCCAGGATGACAAATACCAACCTTTCAGATTGGTCAAGCTTCCTAAGCACAGCGAAAATAATGAGAAAATAAAGAAATACAGGCAGCGAGCAGGGTCTCTACAGATACAGACACCACCTCAGACTTCTAGTGGGTAATAAGTGGTGATTGAGAAAGATTATGTGTATGAGTCTAGGAAAATGTAGCATATTATGCCTTTCAATGCATAGATTCGTGTCCAAACCCTGCGACTACAGCCACACGTCTGAGCACAGGGTGACAGGACATATGAGGCAAATTGAAAAATTAGTTGTCAGCAGTATTGATCCGTCAACATCTCTGGAATCATCGACCCATGCACGCCCAAGTCCATCCATGCACTTCCTCTTATCTTGTGAAATAAATGTTTTTCAGGGCTACGGTGAGAATAACAAGGTCCCCACATTTTTACAAACAAATTAATGTATCCTTGTTAGTAAGAATGTGGCTGAAATGCTGTCAACATCATGCTGATCTGTTGATGACTGTCCGGTCGGAGTGTTGTGGCGGTCTGTGGTTGTTTTTTGTTTTGCTCTTCCCCGCCGCTCTGTTAAATGGGATATGTCTAATGCCGGCACAATAACAAATTATCAGGTGAATTTGCATATTGTTGTTGTGGCTAACATCATTGCTTCGAGTAACCACCTCTGATTTGCAGAGGGACCTCTATTATAGCATCTCTCCATATTTTTGCAATTATTTGTGGTCACCAGATGGAAACATTATAAAAGCATAATTGAAAGACACACAAGCAATTTGGCTGATCTGTTATTTATTTGATGAAAATGTGTCTGGCACATTTGTCTAACCTCCAATTCTGCTTTATATCTAAGCGAGAAATAATTATAAATGTTTGTTCTTGAATCAGAGTGCTTAACCTGCACGGTGTGAAAATCAGCCTTTATATAAACTCTCTTGGTAAAACAAGCAGAGGTGGCAAAAGTACACACATTTTTTTTTTTACTAAAGTAGAGGTACGGATACTTGTGTAGAAAAAGACAAATGTACTCAAAATATAAAAGTGAAAAGTAACTCTCTGAAGGACATTTCTACCAGCTGTTTGTGTGCAAATCTGATTTTTTTTCTCTTTCTTATCTGTTTCGTATTACATCTCTCTGGTCTCGATACATTATTATTGTCTTGTTACGTCTTTTACGTAGATTTTTATGTCATTTGTTATTTTCCGTCTGTTTTTCATCTTGTTACGTTTCATCGTGTTACATCATCAAGAAAGAAGAAAGAAAGAAAAAGAAGAAAATTTCTTCTCTATATGTTATTGTCTACTCTATTGGAGTAGAAAGTACAGATACTTGTGTTCAAATGTAGGGAATAAAAGTAAAGTAGTAAGTAAAAGTAAAAAGTAGTCTGGAAAAACAAATACTCAAATAAAATACAGATACCTGAAAACTCTACTTGAGTATAGTATTTGTACTTTGTTACTTCTCATCTCTGAAAACATGCCATGAATAGAGAAGTTACGTGGCTCTGTGCTCAGCCTCTTTTAGCCGATAGAGATGCCCGATAAGACGGAGAACTGCGGTTAAACTCCACTGCAAACTTCCAGGTGATTATTTCCCAGTTGGGGAATATTATTAGTTCAGCTTTCACAGGCCTATTGGAAATCAAACAATTCAACAATGCAACAATATAACAGCAATTTCCATTCACTTTTGTTTAGATGAAAAGTGGAAATGACCACTCGCAGTGCAACCGAGAGGAAGTTGGAGAAAAATACTGTAAGCACGTTCCTCTGCAGCATGTATTTACTATTCTGCAGTTCTTATGCTCTCGAGCTCCAGATGTCAGTTCATATCAGACCCTTTCTTTCCTTGAAGTGGGAACGTGCACTAAAACAAAAAGGTCTGAAGTAATCTCAATCAGATAGGCTGAATAAATACTTGACACACACATTCATTACCTCACCGGCCTGACTTTGACTTTTCACTCAAGTTTCGCCTGAAACTTACTTCCCTGATTGTGAGATTTCACTGCAGTGCTGGCAGTAGTTCAGTTTCACCCAGAGATATCTCTAAAGGCCTTGGCCTGAGAGCTGTTACTGAAAATGCCTTGGACCCAGCAGGGCAGTGACACATCCTCCCTGACCTGGCACTCGCCCCGCTAACAGTCACATGTGTTTTAGCTCAGGGTGATGACAGTAGGGGAGTGCAAACAAGATAAATAAGCAAAAGTACAGTAACACAACCCAGAATACATTTTCAGAGGCAGAGGGAGTCGCCTTTATCTTTAAATGTTTGATTAATGCAAGTGTTGTTCTTCTGAAAAATAAACAAAAAGCCACCATTTATTTGGATAACTCATTCACTCAGGACCTTCTCGAAGGTCTAAATGTGAAACCCAGACCAGCACAAGATTTCGTGATCATTTTAACCCATTTTAACCCAAACCAAGTGTTTTTCATCCTTAAATCAAAACAGATATTAATCACAGCGTTATCACATTATAAACATAACATAATTAATCAGCACATGGGAGAAGTTAGCCTTCAAGTCTTGTTATTTTAACGAGCCCCAGTGATACTGGATTTTTGGGGCAGATTGGATAATAATATTAAGAAGTAAAACTATTCTGATATCGGCCGATATTGCAATGATCCCTCAAATGTGGATGTAAACACTTGTGATATGTAATGAACACAGGATATTTTACAATAAACATTAGTGTCCAAAATTGAACATTGAAACAGTAAACTTTCACTGGCATGTTTAATTATTATAAATAACTGTTCAAAAAACACAAAAATTAAAAAAAATGTACATAATGTAATCTAATGCTGGCAATAAAACAAACGTAAAAAGTAAAATGAAAACAATCTGCATTAAGTTTTGCAAAAAATAATCTGTGATAGGCCCTGGCTGACTGATATACTGTCTATGTCTAGCTCTAATACAAGCTATGTTTTTTTTCCCCTGTCTGGCAGAAAGTCTTGAAAGATAACTTCTCCTAACAGCGCACAATCAAGTAACATGCACAAATCTTCTTCTTCTTAAATGATAACTGTGTGCTCTCACTCCTCAGAAATTGGTATCTAAGCTATTAGCTACAAATCTAAAATACTTCATTTAATCATTACTGCATTTCCATAAAATAATAGATATAATAAAACAATAATTACAGAATTAATCCAAATTGGGGGGGGGGGGTAGAATGACAGAGTGGAACTTCCACTTGTGTGGCTTTGGTCCACTGGGGGAGATTATTAATGATACCTGCGAACATTCAGTTAGTTAGCTAAGATTCATAATAGACATCAGTGGATAGTTTTCTCCTCTCCGAGTCCACCAGCTGTACTGCAGCAGCTGAGAAATAAGTTGAGGCCAAAGCAAGAACAACAACAAGAGAAGAAAGTCAGTCAGCTTCAGACAGATATCTGTGCATGTAGATCTTGGTGCCTACCTTTAAAAATAGCTTGTTGAAGACGGTTAAATAAGCGCTTACCTGGCCTTGGAAAGAGACTTTTAACGCAAGTGCACTAATGAATGGAAGGATATTTCACCAGCTTTACACCGACCCCCACATTCTTGAGTTTTGTTAATGATGATTTAAGTTTTATTTTTCCTTCTGACATTATTGTGATTCTAACACATTGTTACTGCACCTCTCTGTGCTTGCTATGGTATGTTTTGCCAACATCCGTGGTGTTGAATCATTGAAGTATGTGACATATGTATATGACAGAGGCGTGTCTGTTTGGCTGTTGCTTTCTGTGAAGTGTTGAAACATTATTTTGTTGTTTTGACAGAAATAGTTTGCTCTCAGTAGCGCTGAAGACAATGAATATCTATGGAATGTATTGCACATAACCATGAGAATCTGAACGCTGCAGCGTATATAGGCTCAACAAACGTGACACGTCCAGAAGAATAAAACAGCAAAGACAGATGAAAGGTATATAACATGTAAAATATGTGAATAAAGGGTGTTTAAAGGCTGTTTGGATCTCAAAGCAGCAATGATGAAACATAAAACATGATATGTTTCTAACACCAAGGCAGCTGATACAGACAAAACAGCAGCGGTATTTTGAAGCATTTTCCATTGAAGGATTATATGAAAATGCCTTACTTGTGTTCTCACACTGAATAATATCCTCATTACTCTCAAAAGACAACATAACAGCAAGAAGCAGCTAATTAACAAATGACTAGACTTTTGCATTTGATCCCCGGTTTTCATTTTTATGCTGCGCTGAAGGATTATGACCTCTCATTTCTCTGAGCAAAGATAATGGTTAAAATACAGTTTTCACAAAAAGAGTTAACTCGGGTTAATAAAATGTCACAGTGCTCGGAATGGATTAGATTTAAAGCGAATGGACCGGCCACCCTTGGATGCAGGAGATATACTGTTCTGTGCTCCTCCTCTGCTCAGTGCAGTTAATAGGTATATGCAGCTTATTCGAAGGAGCAGCGAAGCATTTTGATGCCTAAATTTAGTTGAGCGTGATTATCATCAAAGCTGTTCTGATATGGGGAAACAAAAACAAGAGGCTGATTGTAGAAAGACACTTTTTGATATGACAAAAAAGCATCTTTTGGTGTCAAACTGTCACCGAACAGCGCTGATTAAGGTGTTACAAAAAAAAAAATGTTCCCAGACTAAAATGTGGGTACCGGCACTGTTGTCACATGCAATGACAGTTTGGATCTAGAGGGAGCTATCATGAAAAGAATGCTGTTGTTCACCTGACATGGGAAATCTACTCACCTAATAGATGATATGATTAAATTTCCTAAAAGAAGACGCATTCAATGAAGACTCGAATTCGTAAATTGTAAAGGTTCCCACTTCTCTAAAACAATAAAGCAGTTTTCTGTCTCATCAAAAAGGTGGAGCAGTATTTTGCAGGTATTAAACATTTAGCAGACAGGGGATAAAGAGTGATTACTCTGGACTCCTTTCTGCAACAAATAAAAAGAATAACACTAAACGGATGGCAGGCATTTTGCTTTTTTTCTACCGAGGGAAACAATGGGACACAGGAGCGGAAATTGTGCCTTAGATGCAATTGTTTTTTGTGCCGATTGATTTAGATGAATTTACACTGAAATATAACATAATTAGCTCACAGGGGTTTTTGCAAATTCATTGCCATAGTCAGGGCGTTCCTCTCTGTAGGGAGACTAACTCTGCATCATTTACCACTTATTGTACCTGCATTTTAAAACCACTGAAATCAGATATTATAATGGTACCGCTGTACAGGAGGCCAAGGAGGTTTTTCAGACTGCGGCTGCAGAATTAAGGTGGTAATTACAGAGACAAATCACTTGAGCTTATCCCAACTGTGGGAAAAGAAGAAAACCAATTTCTGAACGCATTAAAGGAGTTTCAGTATACACATTGCATGTACATATCTCAGCAAGATGAAATGCTGTTGGAGGATAGTCCATATTAAAGCTGTTAAATGATACAATATCACCATTCCCTAGTAGTGTTATGACTCATTCTTATTCTACTATTATTACTATAATTGTGTCAGTTTTGCATATTTATACATCAGCAATTTTATTTTTAATTTCATATAATTTGCTCAGTTACTGTCCATTATTATAACATAATCAGCTTTGACACTTTTCTCATGTTCAAATTCAAAAGTACAGCTGTGAGCATCACCTTGCTCGTCAACAGAGAGCAAAAGCTCAGCGGTCAAAAAGAAGAATTACATCATTCTTGTTGGTACACAAAGTGAAGCACGCAATAGGTTTTGATCAGTGTAGACCCTGTGTCACACTCGTAGCGAAGTGTTGCACAGTGCAATGCATAGCTAATTCCTAATTTCCTGCTAATGCAGTTGTCATTTTCATGCACCCATCTGTGTGTCCATGGGCATGTTGTAGCCTTGGGCAGTATCTATTTTTTCACACATGTTAAAAGGAAGTTTTTCCTCGCCACATTTGCCTCAGTTCTTGCTCTTGGTGAAAACAATTTGGTTGTTTTCTTCTTTACTAGTTAGTCCTGTAACCTTATCCCCCAGACGCCATGTCTCTCAGCTCAGTTGTGCTGTCTTGTCCTCCCATAGAGCACAAGACAGCACACAACATCTCCATATCAGTTTAATAGAAAGCGGAGCGTCTGTATTTATGATGGTACTGAAAATCATGCCGTCTGCATTTCTTAATACCATTGTATACTGTAAAATCTTTGTATTGCCTAAGCCTAGCATATTGGTGTTAAAATGAGGTGTGGTCAGGTGCATTGTTGGTGTTGCCTGACATCATTATACCCCTTTCAGCATTCTGTTCCCATTCTGGTGATACCAGAGGACGTGGATATGCTCACCGCTACCTCCTTCCATGCCTTCTTCACATAAGGGAGCTGGTGAATTCCCACTACTCCTGGAAATGGTCTGCTTGCATGCTTTCTCTTTGGTTTAATTCATGTTACAAAACAGACTAAATACAACCCTTTTGCACCTTTCTTTGTGCCCAGATTATGCACTGCTTAACCAGCAAAAAGTGGGTTGGGGACATGCCCTTAATGCACTTGTGCCATGCACTTCAGACCACGTGCTGTAGATCATTCGAACAGGGCCCTGTATTTTCGAATGTTTGGTTAAATCTAGAGCAATTTCATGGTAAATTTGCTGTAGAAATACCAAAATCAAGGGTTAATCAGACAGCAGGTTAAGTGTAAACCGCAGTACTCAAAGACACATACAAGACTGCGCAGGATTCCCCCTTGAAATAGCATTAGTCTAAATTATACCACTCAATCATTACTTATGGGCCCCTGGCACTCTGTGTCAGTTAGTGAATCTGCAGAGACTCTGCACTCAGGCTATATCTTTTCCTTGTTTTCTTTTATTACACTCCACCAAGGACATAATGTTTTTAGTCCCATTTCTTTGTCTGTTTGCTAGTTGAGCACAATATCTCAAAAATGCATTAACAAATTTCAGTGCATTTTCTATCATTTAAAATAGATTTTATTCAGAATTGTGTAGCCTTGAACATGTATAAAGTCTTTGAGTGCTTTTCTGGTTATTCCTGCTATTATTTCTAAATTTCCAGGGCATTTATGGACGTCAGTAGGTGTGTGAGTCTGCAACGCTTTTCTACAATCCCTCTGTTCGTGAAAGAAAAATTATTTAAAACAACAGCCAGTTCAAGTTAGTAGACTGAAAAATCTTTTGGTTAAGGTTTCTTTTATGTTTTATTGAAGGCTTGTACCTCTCACCAAATCAATTCTTGCTCCAAGCCTCTTTTGTCAAAGTTAAAAATTGAGACATACTGAATAATTGGTAAGTATGATAAAAATATAAAAAGATTTAAATCACTAAAAAGATTTATGTAAACCTTTGTGATTTATCCCATGACCTCCAGACAATGAGTCATTCTTTTCATTCAACTGAAATTTGAAGCAGCAATTTGAAGAGAATTATGCATTGTCTGCATTATGACGACTGAATATAATATACAGAATAATTTGTTCTAATTTTGACTACCACAGAAATTGCAAAAGTAGAGTAACATTATGTGAAATAATACACTAAGGGAAAATTCCACTGAAAATGTGTGACTTTGCAAGTGCATGCTTGACATGACTAGGGTCAAACGATTATTTTGCAGTTTTGACAATAGGTGCAATCCAGACACTAGGGTGCAAAATGTCCTTTTTTGGCCAGTCAATGGTCACATTTTACCAGCTTCTCAATAACATTTTTTTTTTTTTGGACTGTTCAGTGAAGCAAATCTACCAGCGACTTGCATGTTTTCCCAGCATTTGGCTGGTGGCTGGTGCTGATTTTTACCCTGCCTGAGACAAAAGGATGGTGCATATTGGATGGAATTAATCATAGACAGGTGAAGCTGGAGTATAATGGTAGTAGTAGCCATCAAAACAAAGCCAAGCTTTCAGTTCTTGTCCAGATGCAGACTCTCAAAGTCCGAATCTGACTGTGTAGCATCTCATGTGTCTCAACACGGGGTCGATTAAATTGGCAGTTTGGAAGGTAATATGCTATGCTAAGCGGTTTATGGCAACACTACTGGCTCAGGTTCCATTTGTTAGTGCGATGTGAATGGAACCCAGAGGTAGGTTGTACAGTCGTCAAGCCAGCCATTTATGTGCACAACATGCCTTTAATGAAGTCATTTTCAGGGAAAGGCCACTTTGGCCTTTGATTAATACAAATACGTTGGGGCATTGTGGGCAACATGTAGGGCACCGAGGCCAAAACCAATGGTGCAATAACAATAACTGATAATTACTTTGTATGAAAACAATTGCTGATAATTAGCGTGCTCAGCCGCCATCGTAATCAACACACTCATTAAAGCACTAATCAAACCAGTAACCTACAGCAGTCAACATCGTCCAACCTTATCATATTTTAGTAGTTACCTAGTGTTTCTGTAGTCTAGTAAAACAAAAAACAAACAACATATTAACAGTTTGAATTAAAGGGAAACTTCCAGTGTTCTCCTGGTGAAATATTACCTCAAACTCCTTTTAAGAATATAACATATTAACGATTCCTTACATGTTCACAGAAACACATACCTCTAGAAACACAAGATAAAAGGCGTCATATGCCGACAGCTTTCTTGTTAACTTGGCATTGATATAATCCATAAAGACAAACTGCATTTCTGTACGAACTTTGCATTTGGATTTTGGCTCTGGCTTCAGCACACTGACCAGCTACAGCAACCTAAAAGGATCAAACCTCAAACTTCATAGTTTAAAAGTTCAAAGTCATATATGACAGATGTTAATTTAAAAGCTCGTTGTGCTGTGTGTTAATGTTTGCCTACCCTCTAATTTGATTTATTATTTTCATATGGCACTGGCTCGAAAAGCTGGTAAAGCTTAAGTTTACTTCAAAAAGTATTTTATTTATCCCATTTATATGCATTATAATGCTGCTGCTGAAATAAAACTTAAAAAGACTTACATGTGATGTGCATTGTTTTTGGAGATATCAGTCATGACATACAGTCTCTAGACATGTATGACTGAACTTTTCCAAACAAACAAGCAAACAAAAATCACAACATATCATAATATCAACCTGCAATACTTAAGAAGCACAATGCATATTCAATGCGGTACCAAAGTATCATGATAGTGTTGAAACAGGAGATAAGTGATTGTCCCAGCCGTAGTAGGTATCTAATTATAGAAGGGGCATTATGACCACACGCTGTGGCATCCATGGCAGTGGCCGCTCCTGCCCTGGCACTATATAACACCTATGTGTTGCTGTAGCAGCTGTGAACACATAGTATGCGGAGCAGCTTTTTTAGAGGAAATTATACTGTTGAACACATATCACTCACTACAACTGCATATAAAATGAAATTGGATCATATATGCTCAGCTCTGACAGAGCACATTTGGACTGAAATGAGCTGTACAGGCAATAAGCAGTTGTGTCCAAGGAGAGAAGAGGTCAGGATGTAAAAAGAATCACACAGTAGATTTCACACGAGACGCGTAGGCATCCTGCATCCTTTCTGAAACTTACAGTTTGTGCATCTTCGGGCTTATTTCTCTCTGAAATCACCATTTCGATACAACAGTCGTGTGAAATGTAAATCAAGGAAGCGAGGTCATGAAATCTGTCAGTAGAAAGCGGCTTTATAAGTTTAGCTGAAAAGGTCATCATTGCAATTTACAAAATTAATTACTTTCTCCTCTGACTTGTGCTTAATTGACAGTTAGACTAACATATCATGTTATAAAATGTAATCTGGCAGTTGTACAAGTTTGTTGGTATTTTTATTCTTTCACACTGTAGCGCTGTAGATCTTGGCTCTGCACTGTGCACCCATGGTCAAAGTTGGTGATAAAATTTTTATATGGCATGGAGAGCTCTGCCAATATGTCTCGCTGTTCAAGAACCTCAGTTTATCGTTTGAAGTATGAGACACCATCAGCAAATACCTCCCTGAAATTCAAATGTGGTGAAACGCAGTTATCTTTTTATGGGGATTTACGTTGTAGATGGAGCTGTTTGGAGTTGGGGCTTCCTATTCATTTATTCTGTCACCGTCGAGCCGCTCAGCTGTATTACTGAATTGATGCACTGTGACAGTCTTAAGCTATTTTTATCTCCTTTCTCCATCGTATTGAGAAATTACAGCTGATATACTGTAGAAAAGTCATGGATTTCCAACTCGACACCACCTGAACTTGATATAGCTCATAACACCATCTAAGCCTGTGTATTGAGTTTTGTTCCTCTGTGACCTGTAGATCAAAGTAATGGACTATTGGAGGCTGTGCACGCCAAACTAAAGAGGCTCGAGCTACTGAGCAGTTTAATGGTTTTGGGCAGGTTCTTAATTATAGGACAGTTTCCCCTGAGTGATTCCTCTCTTATGGAAGAGCCAAGCAATTGTACATTTTCACCTGATCAATACAGTGAGGATGTTTAATAAAAGGTACATGAGCGGGCTCCATCCAATCAATTAAGACACAATTATTCAAACAGCAGCAATGCAATACATTAGCCTAATATAACAGCAACTGGTCTCTCCAGAGTTGAACTTTTTCAGATCTGCAGTGATGCTCCTCTGACATAAGCGCTATTGTTAGAACATGTACAATTGCCGGCTGCGCCTTATTTTACTGTACACTAACAAGACGTAACAAGATGTATAGACAAGAACTATAAACAGTAGTTATATCCCCCTGTTTGACTTTACAGGAGGGTAATTTGGGACACTTTAGAGCAGACATGTACTGTAAACTAAAGTGTATTATTTCCCCACTTATAAAGAGTACAGTTCTGTTGTGATGTGTCCCAAACCCTCAAAGAAAATTTAATGAGGGTCTAATCCTGTCTAATAAAGAATGTATTATTTCTAGTTTTTGTCGTACGGCTCGTTATCTTTTATTAGTGCGCTGTAAAATGAAGTGTGATCCAGTTACCTTCTAATTAAATGATATGTATTATCTTTGCAAGCACATTACAACATAAATGATGATATTAAAGCTACCTGAAACATTTCTTTACTATTACTGAGTGGATTCTGTGTGTCCTCTTGAAGGTCTGTCCTTGTTCTCTCTGCCGTCTTGGTCATCTTGCACGACTGCGCTGATAATGGTCTGATGACTTTTTGTTCCAACAAGTTCAGCGGGTCAGACGTGTCATCCATTTTACTTTGGTCAGAGCCGGTATTGATCTGTCCTAAGTGTAGCTTCTTTTTCTCTCTTAGCAGGAATTTCTCTAGCAGTGAGTCGGAGAAACTCTCCCTACTTATCTGGGCCACACTCGCCCCACGTCTTACACCCGGGAAAGCTGTAAACATTGATATGGTACGGCAGGATGGTGAAAAGCTAAGGCATTACAAGCAAACATTTCTGCAGCAGATTACCACAGTGAAATAACATCGACTTTACTCACTGGTGAATTGCTGAAAAGTAGCCTCCTGTATTTACAAAGATCATACATTTCTTGCTGCTTTTGTTTACCCAAACTTTTTGTTTTTTATCTGGAGTTATGAAACCTTTAAAACTAGTTTTTGCACTGCATTCTGGCATAACTTTGTTTCAGTAACTTGCATTACTTCATTGACTCACTCTGGAAGTTCTGCTAGTTGTTCTCTGCACTTACAGCAGGCTGATATCTGAATGAAAAACCCCTGCTGTTTGGCCACAATCAGTTTTCATTATTTTTTTAGCCATTGGCTGGGTTAATGTTTATTTAACCAATCAATAAATGAATCACTGCAAACTTCGGCGCAAATGCAAACCTATTTCTGATTGGTATATACAGTGATGGAAATTTAAATACACCCACTTTGAGCGTATGTCATGGTAAACATTTATAAACACCATGACAGTGTGTAAGTGTACATGTTATAAATAAGTGGGTAATGAAAATAAAGTAAAGTAAAGCGATAAAAGCAAAAGTTTAATGTCAGATTGCTCGAACCTGATATGTACTTGGTGGAAATGTGGATTTTTGACAACAAAAACAATTTGTAAATGTAGCTCTAAACACCAATTATTGTACAAGCACTCCTGGAACTTAATGTTGTGATATTTCCAAAGTCTTATTTCTTTTCAGCACCACAAATAAGCTTAAAACCACCTTACTTTGAATTTAGCCCCTTTATTTATCAAGGCACACAGGTAATAGACTTAACAGATTTTAAAAACAAAAACAAAAAGCTACCATACTGTTGAAATGACCTTATCAACAATTTCCTCATGTCTGCATTCATTTCTTGCTTCATGCTGTTTCTGTTGTTGTGTCACATGTCCAGGGTGCAACTGAGCAACACACCAGTTAAATGATTGGCTGTCTGCATGTCACTCGTGGTGCGCTCCATTATCAAGGGGTGTTATATGATGCTTATGAGCGATGGTGTATTTATTATATGCTTTCTTGGTGGTTTGTATTCAATGCATTTGTGTGAAATATTTAACATTTTTCTTGTTGCTATTGATGACATGTCTGTTGCAGAACCATATCACATATTGTTTTATTACTGATCCGGGTTAGCAAACATCCTGCATGCCGGGCGATGACTTATGAGCAGTTCCTTCTTCTTTTAGGCATTCTTTAATCATTATGTACAGCATGTTTTGTGGCCTTTTCAAATGCCCTCTCCTTTCTCACACTTAAGGTGCACATGTTTTTTTCCAAAACAGACTGAATAACTTAGTTTTTAAGTGGGATTGCACTAAAATCAAAGAGTGATCTTGTCTGGAGTGCTTCTGTATGACCATGTTAGAGCTGCTTTCTGTCAACTCAGTGTAGTGTGCTTAAAAAATCATTTTGCAAGCGTTTCATCAGTCATGCATAATCTTTCTTTGATGCACATGGCTGACGACGGCGAGCAGTATTCGCCTGATTTTAATGTGAGATCACTGAGTGACTGACAAGGTTTTTCTTTGCCTGCAGATACCTCAGGTAGATGGCCTTGTAAGATTTAATTCTTTTTTGCACCATGTCATCCAGTTGGTCTTATTGGATCAGATTTTTGACTGTTAAATGAGAGGAGACATGAATATGATTCTTGAGAGCAAAGATATGTCTCTACATGTAGATGTCACATTGTTTGAATCCAATTTTGCTTCTTGAATGTGTTTGATATATAAAAGTCTTACGCCATTATGTTAAGCAGAATTTCAAGCAATATCAGTGACATGGTAAGATATTTTTTAGGGTCACCGTGCTCAGAGGTGAGCTTGTTGAGACAGTCAGCTCACTCCATGACTTTGAGAAGTTCTACAAGACCTCATCCAGTCACGCTCTGGACTAAGCTGGATGTGAACGATTCGCGGCAGACAGAGATATCATCCATCAGCCACTTCACCTGGGCCTAATGGCTTGCCGCAGACAGGCATGTTTGACTGTGTGTTTGATGTGTGCATAGCACATACCCACCTCCTCTTTTTATGTCAGAATATCAGCAGGCAGCACAGTGTCAGGGCTCACAAATGGATTTTCTAATCCACTTGTTTGCTGGAAGTTCTTTCAACCCCCGGTTTTGAAGCCCAAGCCAAAAATGTACTTAAACACAAGCATTCCCTTAGACTCCTGTCTGTCTCACCCCCCACCCCCCCCAACCCTCCCAGCTGTCATTGTGTGTTTTGACTGCCTAAAACATTTCCGCGGCAGAGAGAAAGACATGCAGGCAGGAAAGGCGAAGGACATCAGGAAAGCTCAAATAATGAGATGTCAAGCGGGGCAGACCATAATTGTTAATTACATTTATTCCAGTGCTTTTGGAATGCAGCCATGATGCTTTCAGGAATATAAAGTGGTGTCCTCAACATGTTCCAGGTTCAGCCTTTTAAATGGGTCTGAGTGATCAGTCCTGAAATCCAATAAGTAGTGCCCTCTTCCAATCTACAGTCAGCCCACACGTGGCCATATAAGGAACACAGACAGATGTTTAAAAGCAAGATAGATATAGTCCCAACTGCATTAAACTAAATGAAACACCAGCTCCGTTACAATGGCTGCCGACCTGCCAATGTGCGATTAGTCTCTGCTCTGACATACACCACTGTTTCTGCTGGTGAGGTTTTGCTGCCACAGCAAAAAAAAATTACAAAAGAAAACATTTTGCGATCAATCATCTGAGCCACACCTGAATACATACTAGGGCTCAATCATTTAATATCTATTTACAATTATTTTGACTGATTTTGCAATTGCAATATCATTTGCAATATTACAGGGAATTAAAATTTTTACATTATTATTCTCATTTCAATTGAAAAACGTGTTAAAAATTGAGTTTTGAACAATTGATAAACCTGATAATTGTATTGTAACACTGGAACAGAGATGGGTACTCGAGTCTGCAATACACAAAGAACTGAGACTCAGCTTTAACTCAAGATTCAGACCCCATGAACAATCTTTATTTTAGTTTTTGGTGCATTAACTTGACGGAAAAGACAAGGCGGAATCATAATCATGCGTAACCTATGCATCTGGTGTATACAATGACATTTGTCATAACGTTTGGCTAAAATAGCTTCACAGTTCCAAACAAAAGAATCACTAAATGCAACATCAGTAGGGATAAAGGATGCTGGATCGACTTCATCAGGCACCTGACAACACACGTGGATAGGTGAGTCACTTTGTAAGTTAATGTGACAGTTAATGTTAGCATCTATGGGTGGTTAGCGATCATTCTAATGTCAGATGATGAATATTTTGAGAAGAAGAAAGAGTGTTTCAGAGTGCTGGCTTTGCATAACTGTAAAATAATGTAATTTTCCCTGGCTTTGCATGGAGGAATGACAGTGGCTTCTTGGTGATCTCGCTGCTCTTTCATTAGCTTTTACGTGTGGGATGTCTCCGTTTTTTCTAAGACTCAATCTGCACTGACTGTTTTGTGATTAATATCAGTTGATTTGGTTGCGTGCTCTACCTGTGATTGGTTGACAGATTCAGCTAAAGGCGTCAAGGCTAGTGGATGACTAAAAACAATGTTTTTAACACAAAAAAAACTGATGAAGACATCCCATTTATTTTCCACTTGTATGAGACTTTCCCATCGCCAGAACAGAGAGTTTACTTGGCGTGCAAGTATGCAAGTGTTATGTTGAGTCCTGAGATAAGAGTTTAAATTACATGGGTCACCAGTACAGGTCCTAATAGTTTGACATGGTGCCCATCAAACTGTTTTATGTCAGCTGGAAATCACTCCCAGGCTGTTTGCTTTGACTTGGTTTTGCTTGTTCTGCTTTCTAATTGACAGATTAAGTGACCCGTTCTCAATTTTTACCTCCACTTGAACTTGTGCTGCCATGCCCTGCAGGAAGTAATGGTCACCTCTCATTTTTCCTTAACATCCGAAAGCAATTTTAAAATGTGCTGGACAGGACCAGTTAGTGAAGTTGGAAGTCTGTGAGTGTCCCCCTGCTGAAGGCACTCCGTGATTCTGTGATTCTCATCTCCTTTCCAAATAGTAGGGTAGTGTTTTCTTGTGAGAGCTGGCTAAACATCCTGGCAGCCCGCTGCCTTAATTGAATTCTAAAGAGAGACTGTCAGTCATCCAACTTCTCTGTCAGTCCAAATGTGTTGGTGCAATAAAGATATACACTCAGGAGAACTACAAATTCGTGTTTTTTACACGCACATTCTCTGATGTACATATACCTTCCTAGTTTTACTTGCCACCCCCGAACCATCTGCTGTCAGACATTGGTAATTAGTTTTATGGTGTTCTTGGCAGCCAGAGTATGGCTTCACGATAATTACCCTTTTATTGTTTTGTATTCTATTGTTAATGTTGTTGTTGTTTTGTGGCTTGTCCTAATTAAAAGTTTGGAGCTTTGCGGAATTAACATGGGCTGCCCTTTTTGTCCTTCTAAATTGCTTATCCTGCAAACCTAACATTAAAGGATATGATAGATGGAGTGAGGGACACGAGCGGATATGGTGTGGGACGCTAAAGTGTCTCAGTAATGAAATCGACCAGATCCTCTGGACCCAACGCATAAGAGTTTCTCTTACCACAAGCTGTAATGACTGTGAGGTTTCCAGGTTGCTCTCAGAAGGGAAAAATATACTGTATCATTACAATTTCTCGCCAAAAAGTCTTGTCTTGCAATCCTCCGAAGTATTTCAGGTGGTGAAAACAACCTGTATCTCCCCTCTTCAGATTTCTTTGACATTGCTCTATTTCCTTCTGCTCCGGCGTCCCCTGGGTAAAGTACAAGTCAATATTCTCCCCGCATCTCTCACCGTGCTGTTTGTTTTAATGGCTTTTAAGTTGACAGGCGGTCAGAGCTGGCTTTCTCGGGCCTCAAATGTGTTGTCTGAGAGGTCTCCGGTGCTGAGCTTTGGTCATCGTCGCAGCCCAATCCACTTACACACAACCCAATAAGCTCTCACATTCAACAGCACACATTACCCTGAAGTAAAAGCTCTCTAGATTAAATGGAAGACTTGACTGAGAGAGTAGAAAAGTGACTCCATCTGGTATCGACAGACACCAACCCATCTTGATCCTCTGGAAATATGATTCTTCATTGATCATAGTATCAAATACATATTTTTCATATTTCAGCTTATGAGACTGTCTGGGTTTACAAAGTGTTTGTCTTACATAGCCAGACCTGTCTCCAGACTAGTTTTGTGTCATTGCACAGTGCAGACAGGTCTGGCTGTACCCGCAATCATTATGGAATAAGGGGAAAAACACTCTGGCTTGTTTGTATTTTTTTAAACCGGTCACAGTTGTCAGGGCAGTGCTAAGCCTTGGATGCAGTGATGGTGCCCTTGCAAAATAATGTCGGGGGGAATGTCTGGTGGAACGTTTGCACATTGCGAGGTGCATTCTAGGATTAAAATGGCTAAATCCCTGCAAAAGAAAAGGTAACAACTGCTACCTTATTTATTTCCCTACCATTAGCAACTACGTTAGGGTAACTTGCCATTTTCAGCGTGTACGTTGCTAGCTCAGACGTTCTTGATACTCCTGTTTGCAACAGGGATTTTGAAAATGGTCACATGCAGATAGATACAGAGAAAAGGACTGACCAATACTTTTAAGCACCAACCCTCTGACATTTTATTGATGTTTTAGATGGTATTTGTGTAAAGGGGCTCAACTGTAATTATGTATTGTTCCCACAGCATTCACAGGAGTCTGCTTTGGTCTAGAGAAGCTGCAGCTTTTACTTACTGACAAACTCAAACGTAAACTGTCCATTTACAGTGCTGTCGCTGTACATAAGCAGCCAGACCAACAACTTCATTACTCCCCTTTTCCTGTGCTCAACACGCATTCTGCCACCGTGAACTGTAAATGTTATGCCAGTCACTCTCTCTCACACTCCCTGAAGTTACACATTAATGGTGCTTCGCTGCTTGGCTCCACTATGTTCTATCCAGTCAGTGGTCTGCACTGTCTCCTGGTCTATGTTATAATCGGACAAAATCCAAAACAGGGCAGAGGCATTGTTCTTTTTCTCTTCTAACTTTATCCTCAGATGCCATGTTTGTCAGCTCAGCTGCGCTGCAGCACAGACACTGACCCCTGCTGGCATAAGCTTTGCACTACCATATGGAGTCTCCCTATCAGTTTAGCAGAAAGAGAAGCATCTGTATTAACGATGGTACTGAAAATCATACCATTGGGTTTTCTTACTACCCTGGTATACTTTAATACCTTTATACCGCCTAAGCCTACCTTGTATTTTGATGTGGTGTTTCCTGTCACCATTGTTTCCAATTAAAAACGAGTACACGTTTGGGGATATAACCTGGGGCGGCCACCTGTATTGTGTATTTGGCAGCCACAGAGTAACTTTTTGTGGCTGTGGGCTGTGGTTAATGTTGAACTCTAGCCTGAAATAGTCAGCCAATGACAGGCTTATACTCACAGTCATACATCCGCTGAGTCAGTTATGAGTCTTGTTACAGACTGTCTATGTTTGGCTTTACAAAGTGCAAATCTTACTGGCGTCATAGTTGACAAAGTATACCTTGTTTAATTTAAGTCAGGGATGATGTTTACACAAATAATACTTCTCATCTACACTGATTATATTCTTTTTTCACAGCAGTGTGTTTTACCCTTAACAAGAAAGATTTTGCATTGTACAATAGTGTGTCACTGACAAGAAATTGCCAGTTCTGTATTTTCCTTGATTATTAAATCATAGACTCCAGAGAAATGTTATTTCTATTTTGCTTTCAGTCTCTCTTTTTTTTTTGCACAATTGCATGCCATCGGCAGTATGCTGTGAAGCAGTGAGGGGTATGTGTGATACAGCCTGAATGTCTGATTACTGGATCTTTAAATCCCAGTTTAACTAGAACTTTGGGAGAGCAATCAAAACATTTTTTTTTTCATTTTTTTCTGGCTCAGTCTCCTGCTGTCTCCCTCTCTCTGTTCTGTAAATTTTTAAAAACAGTGCAATGTGGCTGCAAGAAAACACACCAGTTTCTCTGATTTAAAAAAAAACATAATAACTTGTGTCCAAGTGGTGCACAGGAAATATTAAAGCTATATTTTTACTTCTGCTCTTAACACTGAACACTCATTAGTACATTTTTCTTCGAGAATTGGTTGAGATCCATGCTTTTTAGCTATGTCATGATGATTGAGGCGGTCAGCTGTCACTTGTACTTACATCTAAGTGTTAAGACAACCTTGGTGATCCTGTAGCCAGTAAAATATTAATCTTCTTAAAAACGTGGCCTCACTATTTTGATCACTAAAATATTAACATGAGCAGCGCACAGTGAAAGGAGCACCCGTGTGTGATTAGCAGCCACATACAAACCTCTCCTGGCCTAACTTGAAGAGTGCGCTCAGAGGAGTGCAGATCCCCAACATGCAACCTGTTGTGAAGTGCCTACTGCAAAGTCACCCCAACCGCCAGACGCAACCAGCAAGATCTGCAAAGAGATTTGCAAAGTTCTGTCAACATTAACATGACCTCCACATACATTGTTCTGAGCTGAAACAAGATTTCAAACTGTCTTGATGGCCAGTTAAGGCGAGTAAGAAGTCAAAAAATAGAATTACTGCCTCGCAGTTTATGTCTCTAACAACCAGTCAAGTTGCAGTTCACACCCACGTCTGTCCAGACTCATATAATGTACACAGTGTATTTAACATGGATCTATATTGACCTGTAACTCTGAGAGAATTTAATTTTAATTTTTTTTTTTTTGCCAGTGAATAATTTCTAGTGAGAATAATGCTGTATTCACTTAGACTATTTTTACAGAGAAGTACAGAGGACTGATTGAGAGCTGAACATTATGATGTCACAGTGACGTTGACCTTCGACCTTTTGGATGTAAAACATCATCACTTCATCATTTTGTCCTGTTAGATATTTGAGTGAAATATTGTCATAAGTAGAGTGTGAATTCTTGAGTTATGGCCAAAAATTGTTTAGTGAGGTCACCGTGACTTTTGACCTTTGACCATCAAAATCTAATCAGTGCATTTTTGTGTCCAAGTGAAGATTTGTGTTTGAAGAGTTTGGAATTCCCTTAAGATGTTCTTGAGAGATCGCCTTCACAGGAACTGGATGACCCAAAAGCATAGCGCCTCCGGCCATGGCTGTTGCCATAAAAAAGGCTTTTCAAAAATTGTGAATCACAGAAGTCTTTCAGCATACAGTCACTGATGTGCACAGAAAAAAAAAAGAAAAGAAAAATAGGCCCATTTTTCTGATCCAATAGTATTCGAGATGAGCTCTGGACAAGATGCAGGTCTGTTGATCACGTGATCTGACATGGTCCCCTCCAGGCGTGTGGGGATAATGAATGGACAACAATTGTCATAATTAAATTGTAACAAAGCATGGGACGAATTATGAAAACCGTATGGTAATATTAATAAATGATTGGTGGACAATTATCTGAAAAATTAAATACTCACTGCGAATCATATTTGACCTTCTGTGGATTAGATTATGCATCCCAGATCCTCGACACAAATTTATTAGAAAGACGGTCATTGCTTAAGGTTACTGTTAAATTCGGTTTGGTTCATCTCTCTCTATTGAACAGGAAAACATGAATTTATCTGGTAATTTTCATTTGATTTTCCCACATTTCTCTTTTTCCTAATTGCCCAAGTTTGTTTTTATGTTACATCCCTCAGCCTAAATGTCACAGCATTACATATTTACACTGGCTAATGGCCTGTGCCGCTGACAAGAGAGAAGGAGCACAGCTATGTCTTTATTTAACACACGGAGAGTAATGATTTGCACTCAAAGGGGGCTCTGCTGAGGGTTGGACACCTCAGTCTGTGTCCTTTAATAGGGCCTGTCTCCAGTGATTAGGGATTGTTGACAGGGGAAGTTGTAGTACCTAGCACCAGACGGAGCGCTCAGTTTCTTTTCCCCATTTATTACCACCTTCCCAATCTGTGCTGCTGACTAGAAATTACTAGCCTGCACACACACACATGCACAAAGGAACACACACACACATACTTCTGCTCATTATGTCAAATATCAGATGGTGAAACAAACATTGTCAAGTCATGGGGGAGAGCTTGGCTGCCTTTCCTCCCACGCCTTCCGAAACTTCTGGGTCTCAGGGCCACACACTCCAGCTCTCTCATCATTACACCCCGGTTCACAGCACAGCGTCAGTACTTTCTATCCTGAACCAGGCTGGAACCAAACTAATTAGCCTGTCATTTCTATTCTCTTGTCTTTGAGGCTTGCTGGATTTTCTGTGATTAGTTTCTTCCATGTCATTTCTAAAATGGTTCATAGGCCGCAAACTCTTTTCTGTCTAAATTAATCAACAGTGTCCTTTCTTCTTTTGGTTCAAAAAAAAAAGCCCAGACCTTGAGCTAATTGTAAAGCAATGGCTCTGTCTCTATGTCTTTTCCATCCGATAGACAAAGAAACCTAATTCTCTTTTTCGGATCACGGTGCTAACTGTGACAGTCAGCACCCCCCTTTTTCCTATTTCCCTCATCCCTCTAGAGATCAAACCCAGGTTCACCCAAGGCTTATAACATTTTGACCCTGGAGTTTGTAATTGACCTACACTTTTGACCTGTGCTTGTACGCAAACTGTACAGCCATAGTACAGCAGGCAATGCATACTGAATAGTCTTCCTCTGGGTGCTGAAGGCTAAATTAATTTGTATGAAAGTCAAGGATAACTAATGGACAACCAGGACAAATAATACAGTAAAGAGCCCTCTTATTCCACAGTAATTCAAACACACAAGGCATATTTGATTACATATTCCTGCCAAATGCATACTCATCCCCATATGCAAAAGGAGACCTAATGGCATACTAATGCACAGTGTTAGCCATTATGCATGAACCATTTCAGCCTAAGCCACCATGAAAGCCAATCAGACCATAGCCTTCCAAATTCCACAGTGTGCCTTATTTTTCAGGACAGTTTATTCTTCTGAAATCAGCAATTAATTGCATGGAGTTAATTGCAGACTGAACTGCAGATGACCTCTGCTGCTCTGTTGCTGCAGAGTGTGTACACCCTGAGAGAAGAGTGAAATAGATGTACCAGGGAGGGAGGGAGGATGTGCTCAGAGGATTAGTCCGGGCTCTTTTGTGGCGACTAAAGCCGGCGTGTGATTTTTGTGCAGATAACACCTGACCACGATAAAGAAAAGCTGCCAAAAATATATTTTAAGGTTGTTTCCATCAGTATGGACAGAAGTTAAAGCCACAAAGCCTCACTCTTCAAAAGAAATTCTGGGCTCTGGAAATCTGACCCAGTGTTGTCGCTATCCATCAAATATAGTCATTAACCTGTGACATGAGGCAACCATCTACCAATCATTCCTTGTCATAAATCACATTGTCCCGTGAAACAATACCATTTCTATACCTTGCACAATGCAATTCCACAAGGGAACAGAGTAATCAAAGCAGGCGTTCCCAGTGCCTGCTGAAAGTGGCCAAGGACTTACACGTATTTTTAAGTCGACATTTTTCCTTTAACTTTGAGAGTATATGATTTTTTTTCTTTACGTGTGTCTGGTTGGCATGGCTGCTGTCTATCATTTTATTGTCACTTGTCTTTGTCCAATTCCTGGAATCAAAGAGAGAAAATATCAGAGGAGAAAACATCCGAGCCTACTTGACTGAGGCTGATAAACTCTGAACTGTTATTATGCAGAAGTGACAGAGCTGCATTACCATGGTCATTGAACAGGAAGCTTAAAAGCATCTAAAAACAGCCATTCAGCGTGGCCAAGGAGCTGCTGCCGCTCGTCACATGGTGACAGTGGTTGAGTAACCAGCTCCAGCGCATGAGCCCATGTTAGTTGATACGTCCTGGCCCCCATGCATGCAAGCTCTGGCCTTAATCGGCCATGATTATAACTAATGGCTATAATGATGTACATTTTCTCCCCAGCAGGACAGTGCAATTAGGATCAGGCGAATTTAGTAGCTCTTCAGGCAGTCCCCAAACCCTCTTTCTCCTGCAGTCTTTTAGCCAGGCTAGATAAGTGCGCACTTAAACTGTTTGTGTGTGTGTGTGAGTGTGAGAGAGTGTGTATTGCTGTGTATATAACATAACACACTTTTAGGGGTGTTCAACTGGCTTGTTATCAACAACAAAAACATCCATCCTAAAGGTGCACGGATCACTCAACCAGAATAGGACGGTTTTTCGTCTTGATCGACCGTGATCAGTGTCAGATATATTTGATTCTGTGCTGGAAAAATTTACACACATGTGCTGCAAGATTGGTCACATTTAGTCTTGCAATACTAAAAGATGAGAGATCTCGCCATTTACAGATTGTGGGGGCAAAATGGTCGCTTGAATAGCTGGAAGAACAGCCCCTAACAAATCTACGGCCCTTGCGTATTTTCAAGGACATGCCTTACTGGACACAATGCTCTCCCTCCATTCCCCTCAGTGGAAGGTGCACGAGTTCTGCATGTCATCTTGCCAATATGAAAGGCCACCCTGAAGACTTTGGATTGTTTCTGTGGTCGAGGTTTTGTTTTAAAAATCTCTCTAATTCTTTCCACCCACTATTAACAACAAGAGCTCGGATTGTCCTCTGTTTCTACTGATCAAAGCATTAGAGCAAGTAAAAAGCAATGTCAGGCTTGTACAGCGCTTCCCACAGTTTTTCTGGCGTGCCCCCCTTCAGAAGCCAAAAAATTTCACATCTCCCCAACCACCAATTATTATCAATCATTAACAATAACTGGGGAAGCAACTGATAAAAAAAAGGGTTCAAACTGAATTTTAGTGACATAAAGGTCAACATGATAGCATCAGCAAGGTCTTGTTATTTATTTTCCCTACATAAATGATATTCATTTAACTTTGTTTCACTCCATATTTCTCCCTTTGTCATCCCACCCACCTCTGCAGTGCCTCTGTGCCTCCCCAGAAAGGCCCACCCCCTCACTTTGAGAGCCAGTGGGCTAGTAAACCTAGCAACTCAGTTTTTCTGGCTGGGCAAGTGGTAAAACACAACTTAAACTTTTAACTATTTTGTAGTAATTTATTATGCAAAAATGGCAGAGAGTGCTCTTTATAGCCTCTCAAAAGAGATTTCCTGCTTTTCTCCATTTATTATCATCTCAAACTGAATATTTTTTAGTTTTGGGTTAGGGTTAGGGAGGAGACGTTTAGACATCACCTTTGACATTTCTCACTATTATTTGACATTTTACATATTTTATAGACATTGCAGCCATAGACTAAACATGGCAAGTAACTTTAGTCTTTGTTGTTATTTGAGAACCCCCAATAAATAAGTCAGTTTCTATCCAGGCAAGTTGATACTGACTTCGGCCAAGTGCATTCATCAAAAACTTTAGATAATGAACTTAACAAAACAAAAACTAAACTAATTAAAACAAAAAGTTGCCTTTTCTCTTTAGACCTGATAAAATTAAATACAGCCGCTTTACAATAAATCCCTCTTTTGCCAAGCTTATAATAATCATTTTAACACTGTCACAGAGGTGTTGATTCTCTATTCTAATTTTTGAGGTTGTGTGCTGTGATCGTGTTGTATTAGACTGACATGACTCTATTATGTTCCCCGTGAGCTAAAATGGTGATGGATGCAGCATTTCACACACACTTTGGACCCGACCCTGCATATCAACAACACGAGTGAGAAACATGTGCAAACATTTCTGCATTTTGTTGATCATAGATGACTGCATTATTCATCAAACAAGACTTGCCTCTGGTAAAACTCTCCCCCCTGCAGCTTTCCAAGTTTTTTTTTTTTTTTTTTTTTGTTTGTGTTGTGCTGAAAACCTCGATCACTTAAAATCACATCTGGCTTTCCAGACACTGTATATTGCCTTGGGCCAGCTACACCGCGTGGCTGGTACAGATTGTGTTTAGTTTCAATCAATTACAGTGTTTTCGGTAAATAGTTGAACAAACTATTCTGTTTTGGAGTCGGCAGGCTGCCTTTTACATTAAAAGTGTATGGATTTTTGCTCTTTATGTGCTTCTGGTTGCCATGGTTACCGGGATCCTAAAGTCTTAAGGTATAGAGGATATGCATTTTACATTAAAAAAAAGGTTTGGGGGTTTACTTACAGCTGTATCTCCTTCCTGCTTTTGACTTTTTTTCCCCTCTGCAAATTACAGAGCACACCAACACACATACATAAACATACTCTCATATACACACATACATATACACATTGTGCTCGTCAAATCAAGCCACGTCTCCATGGAAACTAGAGTCGAATAAAGAGATTGCCTTAATCACTTGATAAGTAGTACAAACTCTGCTCTCGTCTGGCCAAAGACATTCACTTTCCAATATGATTTCAAATTCACCATGTGAGATATGTGGAGCCATTTCATTCTATTACCCGGAGTTATACATGGTGACATCTGTGACAGCTCTCCAATATGTTGTACTTGAGGTTAATTAAAAATGTAATGGTCAAGTCTGTATTTGTAATAGAGCTGACAGGAGCTCATAATTCATTCAGATTGATTAGATATTAAACCACTGGTCTGTATAACCAGTAGTCAGGGATGACTGTATGGAACAATTATCATTGAATCAGTGTTGATGATGTCCATTGCTCTGATTGGGACGTGGCTGGAAATCTAAGGACGCAATGAAAGAAACACTTATTCGCTACTAATCCTTGAAAACTGTGACACAAATTTTTCTTTTTGATCAGTGCAGTGGATGATTCATTATTTGAAAATCTCAATTCAAAAATTTGAAATGCTTGGAAAAAAAGAATTTGAAATGACTTCTTTTGGACAAAGTTCTTCACAAACTTTGTAGCTTACAGACTTGCAGTTTTTGTGTGTGCAGCAAAAAGGAATTACAGCTTTAGTACAGTTCCCGTTATATAATATCTGTATAGATATTGATCTTTTGCACCATAACGTAGACGTTTCATTTGATAGAATCAAATAATTTTATACAGTAATAATAAGGGCTGTACTATTTGAGGAAAAAATGTAATTGGGATTTTCCTGACCAACATTGTGGCTATTTTATTTAATGTAATGTCCAGTCTGTAATTGTGTCTACACAAACAACAATATACAGTTGTACCAAGATTTATCTCAGGCTTATCTTGTTTCTTAATGAATAGAATAGAAACAAAAATAGAACCAGATAAATTGTGCAGTTGTTAAAGCTGTCATGAAAAAGAATGATAAGTTCACAGTGTGTAAGTACAACAGGCCTGGTTTTGAACTTTGAGGGATGGGAATATAATTGAGTACCTGGAATTTGGTGCTGGTACCCAAGAGTACCCTTTTTGGTACCTCACTCTCTCTGTAATACCAAAAATGTGATTTCAGTTATAAAAGTCAGTCCAGATTTCTCAATTTCAACATTGTTCACATTAAAAATGCTAAGCTAGCACCAACAAGATGCTGAAAAAAAGCCCAGTGAGCTCCAACAACAATTATCCAACTAGAAAACCTCATAAACTGAAGATACTGATGAAGCTGTCGACGCCTAATCTAAAGTTTTTTCGTCTGTGAGGGCTTCAGTGTCTTCTGCTCTAGCTCCAGGTGCGCTGATGTTAGCTGCAGCTGCTGCGGGGGACGCAGCCTTCAGGCTTTCAAACACGGTACACCCATCAGTTTTTAGATTGATTTTGTGTTTGACCATGTGTTTCCTAAGGTTAGATGTGTTGTATTGTGGTGTGTTATATTTCGAAAAGGTGTAACCCTGCTTTTCGACCACTTTGTCGTCATTATTGCCCTGACCCACTATGACTTGAAGGAGCTGAAGGGACGATGTAGCTTCGCGCTCTCTCTTTCTGTCTGTGCTCTTTCACCCAGATGCACTCTCAGGGACCAAAATTTCGCACTGATTGATTTAACGCGAATCGGTCCTCAGTAGTGCAGACATGATTTGTTTGGTACCCTTAAACATGCGGAGTGCAGTACCCACCCATAGTGGGACTGAAAATGAGTTCTCGCGTGGGCCTGCACCGCTGCACTGCATGCGCCTGCATCAAAAAGAAATGCTGTGCTAACAAGAGTCTTCAAAACCTGCTCAACAAAACAACATTGTGAGCCGATTCCTACAGAGGAACTGACCCTTTTGTTATTGAAGTGTTACATCATTTTGTGTACTTGACATTATTTAATAATATTGAAATATATGAGTTAAGAGTATAGGGATGTTGAGTTTATTCATAAGAGCCTCACACACAAAAAAGAGATTATTCAAGAATCCCAGATCACAACTGCACTCTGGCACAAAGACATACTGTGGAATTTGGAAGACTGTGGTTTGATTGGCTTTCATTGCACAAAAGATGATCAAGGATTTCAGTGAGTTATTGAATTTGTGTTGTACTGTTATAAAATTGTTAAATGGACAGAGCTCTGTGCATTTAAAGCGAGAATTTGGCATTTTTCATTTGGATGTCCAGTCAGTGTTTATGTTAACTACAAACAAGGTTAATTATGACTCTTTGTATTATGAATTTTTTGATCCATGGAGGTTTTATATTCGTAAAAAAAAGCGATTTAAATACCTGTGATGTCATCACAAAGTACTATTTATGGGCTGAGTGGGAACTCACAGGCCACCAAGAGAAACATTACGTCACATATTCAGTGGGCTGCATATTGTGAAGCTAAAGAAAGAATTTTTTTGGTGTATGCGCCAGGTGAGCAATTTGCATTGGACTGAATAGTCGCTATAGTTACCCTGTGTATAATATATCCATGGTTGTAATGCTGCAAAATCTGCTGTTCTTCCTGCATCCTGTGATGTCATTGGATGCAGGAAGACCTACAGGCTATTTCAGCTTGGATTTCTTGTCTCCACCTCTGGGTAGCCATGGGGCATGCTAGGTGAGTATTTTTGTCACCTAAGACTATATTCTGGCTAACGAAGTATTACCTATAGGCCAGGGTGGTGATACACAGCAACATGGGTGTGGGAGTCACACCCATGCTGCTTGCACACAGTACATCACCATCATTATCCACATCCACATAAAAAGAGCCAAATTTTCTCTTTAACTGACAAATATTAAATTTTCTAATACACACTACTGGAAATTGTGGTGATATTACACTCTGGTGATCTTTTTCCTTGTATTGTTAGTATACAAGAGTGAAGGCTGTCTCTCATGAGAAGGTAACAAATGTGATTTACTGCTTCATATTGGGGCACAAAAAACAAGCCATGATTGATGTGCCAGTTTCAGGTTCTCTCCACCCGTCTGTAAAAGAACTACACAGGCTCTGTCTGTGTTTCCCATCCCCGTCCCCTGAGGCGGTGCTCTGATGTGGATGAAGTGAAGAATTATCACTGTGGGAAAAGATGGGCACCTGTCTACTATAACTGGATTTCATTGCATTTTTCTTTCATTCTGGGGGTATTTACCTGCATTAAAAGAGGGAAAAGGAGAGAAAGAATTTTTCTTTCTTACAAAAAAAAAAATTGAGAGCCTCTCCAAAATCGTCTTATAAATTTGATGTGAACCAAGCGCCAATATAAGAGATGAAAATAAGCTCACATGAAGGCTGAGGCTGCATATGTTTTCACACTTTCACACCTTCTTTAATTATAACCTTTGCTTGAATGCAAAATGTTGCATCCATTTCACTTACATTTTATTTGCAAATTATAAAGCCCTCTGTATCACATTTATAACTGTCTTATAAAAAGGGCCTTATTATAGATTTTTATTTTAACTTTAGAGGCTAATATTAAATCTCCTGTAAATGCTATGTGTTCTTTTCCTGAAGGCAGGAGAGAAAAGATAATTTGCCTCGTCTAAACACCGCTAACCAGATTTTCCTCCACTGTCACAGTGATTCAGTTGCGAAGGCTGGCACCCCTGAGCAAAGTGATTCCTACTGGTACTGAGTCATGACATGCACATCGCCAGTCAAATCTTATTCTGGTGAAAGCTATCATTTCCCTCTGTCCAATCCCTAGAATCAAAGACAGAAAATATCAGTGGAAAAGAACATCTGAGCTTCCATGGCTGAACCTCATGAACTCTGATTTGTTGTTATGCAGAAGTGACAGAACTGCATAACCATGGTCACTGAAAACAAGCATTTCTGCACGATTTTTCCATGAGTAAAAATAGAGGTAAGAGATGATAAACGTGGTGGTCGACCTGTCAGCTTCAGAGTAATTAAAATAAAAACTGTCATTCAGTCGAGAAGTGAAACACATCTGCAGTACTTGAGCCATAAGTGCTGATATGCGAAGAAGACAGAGGAGGAAACACTTCTGCCAATTTGCTGTATATCCCATGAATAACAAATTAGTATAGGAAATAAATTATGCAAATAAATGAATCCGTCTGTCTTCATTTAGAGTGAGATGAGAGCATCAGAAAAAAAAAAGAAGAAGATCTGAATTTCAGCTGAAAAGTGTCAGAGGTGATACTTTTGGCTTATGGAGAGCCTTAATGTAGTGAATTAATGAGCAGGGATTTTATGCGATTCTGTCTTTTTCTGCTCAGTGAAGTGTTTTATGCTACCATACACAATATTTTGCCTGTTTATATCTCTCTGTTGTTTGTTTTGTTTCATTTTTTCTTTAAGTAAGTCATTTATTTGCTGCATCCGGCGTCGTTGAGAGAACATAAAATGATGCATTTGAACCTGATTTCATGATGGATTACTTTTAACCATCAACATATTGTGAGTTTCAGTCGTATACTCAAAAAGACCAGGTTTATACACGTTGATGGAGAACGTGAATTAAAGTTGTGTCATTTTGTTATACAACGTCTTGCAAATTTCTCCCTAAGTGACTGAATTAGATTAAACTTTAACAATCCCTGCAGGGAAATTGTTGCATAATGTGGTCTAAATACTTAAATTTGTAAGGTGAGTCAAAAAACAGTTGACTGTTGTTAATGATAAGAAAACTGTTTTTGTTTTTAACACACAAACGCAATTAGTTTTTATGTTGAGACAGAGAGAAAATTGAGCTGTACTAAAATAAAATAAAAGAATAACAAACACATTCAGGCTGTACAGTCAAAAATGGTGCTTTTGCATTTTCGTTTAATCTTTAGTAGACAGATGTCCTTCTGATTCAGAGCTTGACTTTTACATGTGAATGAATTGCATGTTATTTTAGTTGTGACTTGATCGACGGAAGCATTTTATCATCGCACCATAATAATATCATTTGTAAATGATGATATTGAAATGTCAAGATAACAAGATACGGTTAAGTAGTTCTTTTCGCTCCTCCAAACTATTATTATCCCTTGAAGGGAAACTTATCTTGCTGCAGGCAGCCGCAAAACATCAATAAAACAAAATAAACACAACTGTAAAACACAAGGACAGACAATGAAAAACCTGCTGCTGGTCACTACAAGAGCAGCGCCCTCAGCATTAAGATATGAGCCCGAGATAACCGCATGAAAAATATATGAGCCGGCCATGGCCGCTCTCGCTATCTCTCAGATAATTTACCTTTCGTTACCTCTCGAAAAAAGAGAAAACATATCTCGTATTACTAAAAATATAAACCACTCCCGGGGGCTTTTCAAGGTCTGAGAGGCATTCAGAAGATTTTAGGAATGTTTTTTGGCTATTTTTGTCCATCTAAAGATGCAGGCAAATGCAGTCAACTGACTGATGTTTTTATCTACAAATGCATCAAAACAACTTGATGTGTGTAAGTCAGTGACAACAAGCTTTTTAGAGCACATGGAACACAGTGTTATATATATATTTTATGTACCAGTCCACTTTAAGGGTGGGCACTCTTCCCATTTTAACAACACTGGTATTTAGTAAATAGAAAAAATTTAACTTCAGTTGTAAAAAAAATACATAGTATGAAATTCATGTACTGTTGGTTTTATACTGAGGTTTCAGACATACTTATAAATTTCATTTTTGCTGCTGTTAACCACGGCGTGAAATCTCAGGGGTCCAGGGTGCCTTTGACTGACACACGAGACCCCTTGAAAGCTTCAAAAGCAAAATTATTTGTCACTTGCAAATGAAAATGTCTTTTAAAAGCGTTTTATGTCCAGAGTTCATTTCCATTAATTAAACTGGAAAACGTCTCTTTGCAAATATGAATGCAGAAACATTTTGCAGTGGTGTTATCTCTTATAATGCCACTGAACACTCGGCTGTTTCTGTAAGGCCTTCTTCCATGGGTGGCACTGCTGGTTCGCAGTCCTAAAAATGTTTAGGCTGGCTTTTACAACCCAATGTACGATTTTTTTTTTCTGATTCAACATCATGGTCACAGCGGGGTAAAAATACAGACCCAAACCTTGTGCATATAAATCTTGCATACTGTCAGTCTGTGTAAGACTTGAGCATAACACTGGAGCACTGGGTAAGGGGGACCCCCCGATTGCTCCTGGGTGTTTCACTCACTGGTGCTAACGTTAACTGCGGCTGCTGCGGGGGACTCGGCTTTCAGGCTGTCAGACACAGTACAATCTTCAGGTTGTAGATATGTTTTGCGTTTGACAAGTTATTTCCTCAGGTTAGACAAATGTAATTCACTTGGCACCTACAAAAGTACAGAGTTTCGTACACAACCCTTATTCACTTATTCATTATGTCTAAAGTGTCTAAAATCCATCATGGAAGAGCTATAATATCATAACACCGCATTCTACAGTACTGGATAGATATTTCTATAAAACTACAAACCCATAATCTGCTATACAGGAGTTATGGTAGCAAAAGGACAGATAAATATGCCTGTAGGCACCGTTATGTGTCTGTATGGTCTGGTTTTACATTTCTCACGTGTCACATACAGAAATATATGTTAGAGGGAATACATTATATCTCCTCTTGTCTCTTGCCAGTGTTTGGTTGGCACAATAATGCTTATGAAACACAATTAACAGAATATTTCAAAAGAGATGGAAATTATGCAAGCCTCAAGGCACACATGAGGGCTTTAATGCCTCTCTTGTTTCTCTTGTTTTACTGGTATGTGTTTTCATACCCACCATGTCATGACAATTACAATAATGAAATATTAATGTTATTTGTGCAGTATGTGCTTGATGATAACGGTCAACATCCTTGTAATGTGAAGTGCAAAACACATCTTGCATTAGGGTATACAAGTCCGTAGGTAGACTCATTCATCATGAGTCTGGCACCGAAATGTGTTGCAAAAAGAAAATATCCTGCGTCTTACACTGAGCTCTGATGCCTTCCAGTTACTTGTATCTGTATGCAATTTTGAAATGCAATTGTCTTGAGGTCCCGTCCCCCAAAACACTTTCCAAATCGCCTCAAGCAGAGATGGGTTTGACATTTATTTGTGCAACAGGCAAAATAAAATAATATCTTTTGGCTTATATTTCAATGCATTGCAGACCTCTCAACACAGAGCCCTGCACCAACCCGTTCAGTATACGTGACTGTGTGCAGTTCATCAGCAAAACACAAGCTACCAACGTGAAGTGATGGAAAAATATTTTATTAACCTCCTTGACAAATAAAATGATAAAAAACCTGGCTACTATTAACCTGCACTCCATGGCAACGGTGTCTGAATAGCTTTATTCTGAGGAAAGTCTGTCAAATCCAGTTTCCTTAGCAGGCCGTGATACCGCCTGGAGAACGAAGTTATCCGTCGACTCAACAATTGGTTGTTTTGATTGGTATTAGGCCCACAGCGCTGTCAGACTCAGGGATATAAAAGAGAATCAGAAATCATAATCCCACTTTTACAAGATTTTAAGTTGTTGAAAGTCCTGGTGATTCTCTAAACTTCTCTCACATGCAGACACCTCAGTGGATGTGGACTACGCTGGGCCTCTGGAGCGCTCACCACGGGGCTTTAACAGCCGGTGCTTTGATGTGTAGTTAGATGGGTAGACGAGGGTAGAGAGGGGGGAGAGACACAGAGAGAGCACGGGCAAGTATTAAGTTCAAGGCCAAGTTAGTTTGAATTTACACTTTCAAGCTCGAGAACGGCCTTTCAAAGTTGAGAACAGCATCGAAGAAATGTCACTGGAGATCGCCTCGGTACTGAGGAAGTCTAATCACGCCAAAGGTCGTTTTCATAAACCTTTAATTATTGATGTTCAGCAACCAACACAATGAAAACAAGGGCAGCCTCGCAGTTCTTGCAAATGTAAAGCAGACAGGGAATCATCAAACCTAAACCAAAGTTATCTGTGTTTTGCTCTGAAGTTTGAATTCACAGATTCACAGTGGATGTCAAGGCAGACTTCAAAAACCTGTGGTGCTTTTTTTTTTTTTCTTGTGAAATGTTTCTTTTCAAAAAGTCATGAGCAGGACTAAATCAATGTTTCTTTCACATATGTGGGCGTACATAAAAACATTTAAATGTTGTGCACAATAGGCAGTGAAAGAGTCCTCTGCTGCTTTGGTCATCAAGAATCAAACACATTATGTTTGATTCTCCCTCTAAACATCTAGCCTGGAACGGATATGGTTGGATAAAAAAAATTATTGTATCACTTGAAACATATAAAGCATCAATTGCTTAATATACTGTATACTGAATACAGGAACATTAAAGGCAAAATTATGCACTTTTCATCTGGATACCCAGTCAGTGTTGATGGTAAGTGTAGCCAATTGAAGCAATAAATTTCTCAGTGCATGCTGTATTGACCAAGAGACCTGAGCTCTCCTTCTCGCTGAGCATTGCCAGCAGTGCCTACATGCACCAGGATGCATTGTGTGTGACCTTCTGATGCCCACGTTGCCTTGTATCACCACCCTAGTCCAGAGTTCGGCATTCATCCACTTTTGCAAACCTGCAACCAAACTGTTATGTGCAATTATCAAATCCACTCAGCCTGTAGCCATTCCCATACCAGTGAATTTGTATAAGTAGATTTTTAACTGTTACACAACTTTTTTGCAGGTTACTTGGCTGGAACTGGCTCAGGCCTCTGCCCTAGCCCGTAACTATTACCTTGTTGCCTGAAACATAACATTAGGTGATGAAAATACTCATCTAACAAGCCCCATGGTTACCCAGAGATGGAGACTAAAATTCCATCCTTAACACCAATGACAATCACTGTAACGGCACTGGTTGTGGAGGAACAACACATTTTCCATCCATTTTAGCATAACCATCATAACTGACTGGGCATCCACATTTAACACAGCAAAATTTCCCTTTAAAAGATGATGCTGCGCAACATAGACACCAAGCAATGCCTTACCTAGTTTGCAAAAAGTGAGACATATGTTCCACTCACTCACATTTGTAGCAATATGTCATTGCTAGCAGTAGGACAGGGCTTGCCAAGCTCCCTAGGTAGGAAATACGAGGTGGGTGATTTTATTTAACAGCTCATTTAGCATTCATGTATAGTACCTTTAGCCCTGGTTCCTAATGGACTGTATTCCCCTGGATTTGTCAGAAGATGTATGAAAATGCAAATACATCAGCAGGAAGTGCACCCAGCTCTCTGGGCGTGGAGACAGATTTATTGGAATTGCAGTAAAAACTCTGGCTCAGGTGGGGAGCCTTTAGCTGGTTTTTTAGCACCAAACTGTTGGGTGACACTTGGTTTGAAGGGGCGTGCATACTGTCATACACTACACTGTCATAACATCCACACACTGAGGAGAACATGAATTATGCTTTATGAATGCTTATGTCACTAAATGTGATCTGGTTTATTACATCATGTTCAGTTTGTTATGACATTCTATCACATAGTTCAGAAGAAAAAATGTATATGTGCCTATATTTAATAACACTGTATTAAACTATCAAGTGTACTAACAGTCTTAATACAGTGCCATTCCAGTTTAATAACAGTGTAATAACACTGTAATCCAGAGGTAACTGAAATGAGAAGTAACTACTGCAAACTTCGACCCCATCTACTCTCAAATTTTCAACTAAGCTTTATATGTGATTTAATCAGCTTGTTCTCACTTCCAATGCTTTTAATATGGCAGCTTGGTCAGTGCCCCTATTCAAACTCCGACACTGTAGGTAGCCTATAGCATCATTTCAGGAGGCGCTCCTCTAGCGTCATGTTTTGGAGTGCCCTCAGAGTCAGGTGACTTATTATACAGAAGAAGAAAGTGTGCGTGGAGCGGGTGGATGGACGGGTCGAAAAAACACAGAAATTTCATCCAGGAGGGTTGAATTATGTTCTGTGTCCTGTGTGAAACCAAAAATTAACGCTGACTTCTCTTTAACTTGCGAAATACACAGAAGTTACGTAACCTACACAAGTTACGTTAACTTACGTAACTAATGTACTTATTTTGACCCAAACCATGATCTTTTCCTAAACCTACCCAAGTACTTTTGTTGCCTAAATCTAAAAAACTAAATATTCTTCTTGCCTAAAAGCAAATGTATGAACTATGAATGAGACAGCAGGTTTGTTTTGCCTTCACATCCTAAAAATTGCTGCTTTCTTATCACATAAACCATTCAACAGCTATAGTTACGACAGTGCATGTTCTGAAATCACTTGAGCTGCTTTTTTACTGACAATTTACGTGACAGGAAGATGAATCATGGCTAATTTCGGTGTAATTTAAATGTCATTTCGATTGCCATCATTATATGGAACAGACCAGTGTGCCCACTTCCTCTGACTGCGTACTGTAGTAACACCTGAAAGAAATAAATATGGGTGCATAAAAAGACTGCTTTTAAACATCTGGTAAGAACATCCTGAGGTGGATTTCAATACACAACTGACACTTTTTTGATATTTGCTATGTGTGTAAATTGGGCACGAAATTAACTCACGCTGACACCGACACTGACTATAAAGTAAATGCATTTCTGTTGCCTTTTCCACACTTGGATGTGTTTCAGCTGGCTGTGTGTCCACTAAGGTAAAAGGCTATTTCTGTAGTTTGATCTAAGACCGCAGACAAAACAGCATTAATAATTATTTGAAAGTTATTTTTGTTTCACTTTACTCAGAATAAAGTGTCTGTATGTCTACATTTACATGCAAAGGCACAAAGTAACTTTTCAGAGAACTTTTAATCACAGATTATGTTACTGGATTTATTATCCTTTCAGGGGCAACAAATCCTCACACCCATATATGCATAGACACACACGCACCCCCCCCACTCAGAAACAGTCAATGAATCAACAAACCTGAACATCCTTTTCTCCTCTACTTTCTACATCCGTGGCAATTCATTTAATTACATCTCTCTCTCTCTCTCTCTCTCTCTCTCTCTCTCTCTCTCTCTCTCTCTCTCTCTCTCTCTCTCTCTCTCCCTAATCTCCCTTCCTGTCAACTGGCTGTTTGAAGGAGCAAAAGTCCAAGGCTATCCTTTGCTTGTGTTGGCAAACACACGCACATAGGGGGTAGAGAAAACTCAGCCAATCCCATTAGGAGTGAACTCCTCCAGGGCATTTGCCCCCTATCAGACAATCAGTTACCAATGGCTCCTAATGGGTTTACCACAATGTATTACCTGGCACCATCCTACTCTAATTACCCAGCCCAGCTCTCACCAAACACATACAAACCACAATGGTTTCCTTTGGATAGCTTGAGCTGAGGGGGAAAAAAAAGACAGAAATACCTGGGTGTGTATCAACCATCAGTAAGTGCTGGTGTGTAAAATGTGTGGAGGCTCACTGTCAGTCTCTTTGTCAGCTGATATCAGCTGCAGACCTCCTCATTTCATTGAAACCTCACTGTACAGTACACTGTACACTGTGCTCCTAGTTTTTATTTTATATATGCAACTCCACTTTGACAGTCCTACCAATGTAATCCAATCAGCTTTATGACAGACCAAAAATGGGAACCAAGTATCAATCTTTTACTACATAAATATTAATATCATTAATGTGAATCCTAAATAACATCAGTTGCTTTTTCAGTGCACTACATGGTACTGAGTCAGCAGTGACAGTGTTGGTCATTGTTTCTGCCTTTTATTGCTGCAATAAAAATTATTAAAACCTGTATGTTATTCGATAAAAGCAGCGTATAACAATACTTGAATATTGCAAAATATATAAAATGTGGATAATATCCGGCGCACAGGACTAGCACCAGCCAAATGCTGGTTAAATGTGTCCAAAGTCATTTGGCTTCAGCAAATCATATATTAGCCCCTTGAAAAGGGACCACATAAAAAAAATCAACATCAGTTTAAGTTTATGCTATATTTAGAACATTTTAAGCAGCCAGTTAGTATATTTACATTATAATTTGAATATAATGTCCCACAAGGTAAAATTACTGTTTCTTTTTTCAAAGAGTCTGGAGCGATATAGCAGCTTCAGTTTCCTGTTGTTGAGTTGGCTCACATACAGAGAGGCAGATAAAGTGGGAACAGAGAAGTTTTGTTGCACCCATACAGCAACTGACATGGAGCTGAATGAGTCACAGAAGTAATTGCATAATTTTTGTCATAATTGTCTGAGCACAATCGCACCTAATTCAAAACCAGTAGCAGGAAAATGTACAAAAACTTAAGTGACAATATTTTGAATTTACTAATGTCTAATATATTTAGATACTTATTATTATGTTCCTAAGACCGAAAATGATATAGTTATAAGGCTGTTTCAGATCAAGGCTTCCAGTGGCTTTAGGTTAAAACTAACACACAGCCAAGTTACCATGTGAGACGTAGTTCAAAAAGTTGTGTATTTAAAGTCTCCTCCAGAGTGAACTTAAGGTAGTTAACACAATAAAAGTGTAAATACACTAGTAGGAGCCCAGTACTTGACCGGATTGCAGAGGTTCCCACGGTTCTCACTAGCTGTCTGATAAATGAGAGCCCACTGTGGGAGGTATATTAATCACTAATCACTAAAGCTCAGTGTTGCTGTAGCAACACCGGGACACAAAATCCTCCTTTGCTTTTACACTGAGCCCACCTGGCTAGTTTTTATAAGACTAAGGGTCAGGCTTTAGTAACACAAGGCAGAGTGTTTTTTATTGATACAGTGCTCAAAGGATGAGCGCAGATGTGTGTGTGTGTGTGTGTGTGTGTGTAAAGTTCAGGCTGTGCCTCAGGTTTGTGAGTTTAAACCTTTTTCTTCCTGAGCACATACCGGCAAAATCCCTTGTAAGATAAACACCTTCCTTCTTGACAGATACCACACATTTTGTATCGCACCTTCAGTTCATAAAGCGAGAGCTACAAAGGAGAGATGAGCGGTGCGATAATGGTTAACAGCTCATTTAGCATTCATGTAAAGGACAGTTTACTCTGAAGTTTAGCCACTCCAGAGACAGAACACAACCACCCACACCTAGCCAATACTTTCCTACTTGAACACAACTCTGCTGTAAGTGTAGTGATGTTGAACTTCTCACCACAGAAACTAATCTATGCCCTGATCATCTTTCATGATTCCTTATATGGTTCCAAGTGCTCAGATGTAAATCCCAGTACAGTCAAAACTGACAACTTTTTCACTGCGGTATAAAATATTCACAGCTGTAAAGGCAGTTCTAAAAATAACCCGTCTGTTTCTCCTTTTTTTTTTCCCCCTCCACTTGTTTTGTCAAGTGGGAGGACCTTTACTTTTCTTTTTCAATGCCTGTGCATGGCCCCTGAGTTGGGAGCTTGCTCAACTTGATCCGCTTTTTTCATTCCCACTGCTTGCCAATTTTCCTGACAACTGAAGCAGAATGCAGACAGAGACAGAGAAAGGGGGGGTTGAGGCTGACGTAAAACCATGACAGTCCGTCTCTGCCCTTTGTAATGGCTGTGCTCACCCTCTAAGCATCCCCCCTAGACCGGCCCCCCCGCTCCTCTAGTCCACCCCCCCACAGCCTTACCAGAACAGGGTTTATCATCTGTGATAAAGTACCCATGGTCTGGGAGGAATCAGCCCTGGATGTTTATTACATTAGGTCAGCATGTACTAATGGAGAAACTCCTACAGACCATGTCATCGCCACAGGGCAACAGGGTAGCAGATACAAAACAGTATTACTCCTTCTTCCTCTCTGTCCATTCCTCTGTTCTTTTTTACCCTGACAAAAACACACACACCCACACAGAAAAGGTCATACTCGATTAGAAAGCTTATTACAGTCTTTAGCATATGCAATTTACTTTTTGACTCTATGTAATCTTGAAAATAAATAAGCAATTATATATTTTGCTTCCTGCTCACATGCGCTGCTCCATTGGGTTCCATTTATTTGTCTGCAACAGAGAATTAATTGACAGAATGATTTGAAATGGTGGTCAGTGTGTGACGACGCTGCAGGAAAACTGGATGTGCCAACAGCTGAAACACAAACCACCGTTTTGTTAGGCACGGTCAAAACAAATTCATGTCATGTGGCGCATAGCCTGCTCTGAATTCCAGGTACGAATGTCTTTCAACAGTGTAGCAGGTATACTGCAACATACTGGCTATTGCAGGGCTAACAATTAATTTATTATTTTTATCAAAATTGTAACATGGCCTACAGCAATTTTCAAAACTCTGGAGGTGCAATATTTGTTAACGGCAAAATGTGTCTCTGAACACCACTGTAGATTAAATACCGTCATGCTGCAGAGACGTTCTTGTCTCCACATATTCTGCAGACTTAAGAAAAAATATTTTTTTGGTACAGATCCCCACAGAAATTCATAATCATTAGAATGTTTTTGAATGTAAATGACAATAATGATGTAAAAATTATCATTCCCTTAAAGCACTATTGCAATATCAGACAAAATAAATTGCAATTACATATTTTTTCAGCATCATTCAACTACTTTAGCACATTATGTTGCTGCATAAACAGTACATATTTACTTTGTTTTTGTTTTTTTAGAAATTCAGCAATTACTGTCAGACAGAATTATTTATAGATATTCTTGTAGCTTCCGTGCTGCACTCTTAACTCTTAACCAGGGATACTCAGCTTAATTTGTCTGCAAAATGACAGGAGGCCACAGGCAAGTTAATGAGGAAACATAAATAAAATATTATTTATCAGATAAAATGAATAAACATTAAAAAAGTCCATAAGTCATCTCTCTTTGAAATTCTTTATTTTCAAATTTCCAGGCTTGTTAACTAAATTAACTTGTTACAGTGATTGTGAGATAAATATAAAGAAGTTTAAACAACTTCAAGCAGCTGGAATCTCTTCCATCATACCGGAGACAGAATGGACAGCATATTTAATATAAAATAAACATTTATGGGATCAGAATTATTCTCGTTTCTATGTAACCTTTACCCCTTTTCAGCTATTACTTTTCTTCCCCTGTGTATCTCACCCTCTGACCCTACTGTACTTTGCACAACCTGAAAGGCTGTGACACAAAGATCAACCTTCTCTGTTACCAACAGCCTAATTAATCCCATAGTACAAAAACTGGTTTATCTGTCCATCTTTCCAAGGAAAAAGTGTGAATCAATTTATCTTCATTGTGAATTTGTAAACGGTCGGAGGGCCGCCCTGCACTCTACTGCAATTTGAGAATCATTGCTTTCAATGCTTTGGGGTGGGGCTGGGGCTGTAGATGGCACTATTACCCAGCATGCCCAGTATTACCACATGGGCTTAATGTTTAATGTTGATTAATGTGATTTATTATTTAATGTGCAGTCTGTGAAGTTCATGGTGGTGTTATTGTAGTTGCAGTACGTGCAAGACATGCCTTGCGGTTATTGCTAAGGGAACATTAAGCAAAAATTGGTATTTTTGCAGCTTGGTGCCCTTACAGTTTTGAAGTTTAATTCACACACAGCTGTTACATACATAGACAGGCTTTTATGAAGCCCTCGCCAACGACTAAAAACCCTTTCCTTCAGTCAACCTCTTCACCTCTACCATGATTTCATACTGAAAATATCAAGCTACCTGGCTGAAAACCTGTAGTTGGAGGTGTGTGATGTTGTGTAAAGCGTTTTGCACTTTTCGCAGGAGATAAAACCAAAGAGACTTAAATTAAATAGTGCAAGAACAGAGGCACCATTCGGTTATTTTAATGTTTTGGGGTTTTTTTTTATGTTTGCAAAGTTGAAAATAAAACCAATTTGATGAGGTGAGAGGCAGCACCTTTAAAAAAAATAGAGGAGATAAACTAATCTGTCAAAATTAATATTTTTGCAGTTTGGTGAGAGAACAACCAGCGTAACCATGGTTACAGTCTGAGAAGACATACAGAAATAGTGGCAGTTTCATATCACCTGCTTTAATATCATATGACACTCAAATAACTTATAAACTCTGATGCAGAATGATACGTTTGCACTTAAAGTTGTTTTAAATGAGTTCTACTCCAATAATCTGATGATGACTTTACTCTGACTTGTGCTGTTCAGGTGTCTGAGAAAGCATCAGCTGCCAACTCACCTGAGGCCCACAATTAGCGTTGAGCAGCTGCTAAGCTTTCTGTGCCATAACAATTCACACTCTGTGGACACAGACTGTCAGCTTTGCAAGATCAGCCACACAAAGCAATAAGCCTGTCTCCTTTCCTTCCTCCATCTCTCGGTCGATCACACTTTGTCCTGTATTTGTGAATGCATGCAGAGGCAACGCACCTTCTACTTTTATACCGTGTGCTAAGTGGCAGCCTTCCTTCCCGGAGCAAACCGCATATTAAAGCAACTCTCATTTATTTTCATCACTGTGCCATTGGAAGGAAACAGTACTTCATTTTCAACTGCTTGTTGACCCCCTGCAGTAAGCAGGCAGGCACTGCCCGATAGGCAACCTAAGCCAGTGCAACATCAATGACCGTGGTGGCACCATTAATGAGAGACACTAGCTGAGTGTGATATGAATCATAGGGAGTTCTGTAGCGTTCCCATGCTGTGCGAGGCGCACTGTGTTTTAATGATTATTAGGAAAGTCAGGGAAGGCCTGGGCAGATGGTTTCTCTTGAGGCATTCTCTGTTAGGAGCAACTGTCACAAGTGAAACCAGTTACCTTAAATTATCTTTTCCACTCTTATCAGCCCTCAAATCTTCATCATTATAAAAATGCACGAAATGACAGATAGAGAACATAGATAAATGTTCCTCTTGCTGAATTCAGCCTTTATATGTGACATCATTCTGAGAAATGTGAATCCATTTAGAAAGCAGACAGACTGAGTTAATACATGCTGTCATTATTCTCAGCCAATTATGTCCTACCTAAAGCTTGTGTCTGTATCTTTGTAAAGCTACTACAAGGAGGTTTTAACTGGTTATGAAATGGTCTCAGTCTATTACTGGTACTGCTACATTTCTTACATAAACAAACAAAGCCATCAGTGAGAAGATTGGATATTTCTGTATAGTTGTTTTTAATGCCTGCCACCAGGTTGATTGCCTGTGAAATCAGATGAAATGAGCCTGTGTCAACATTTTTCCTGGCAAAGTTACACTCAGTCTTATGTTAGCCAGTTAGAGGGAGTTAAAGACACAGATTTTTATTTGGATATTTTTTATTTTTGACGTTATATTTTGTGGTTATCACAGTGGAAACCAAAATCAACTCAATATGGAAGTTTCTAGTAGTAACTTTAAAGTGTAACTGCACCCACTTCAAGCTAACACCAGCAGCTCAGAGGGGCTGCTTTCTCCACTGCGTATATATCTGCAGGAGTGTGTCAGTGCATAGCTGTAGACCTGCTGTTGCAGTCTATATTATGTTTTGTGATACTGAATCAATTCTCAAAGACACTGTATCATGACATTGTGATACATGCCAAGATTTGTGGCAGCGGTTAATTTTGTGTTTTTAACTCACATTTTATTTGCATATGGTGGCGTGTTCTTAATATGTGACCGTTTTCCTACAATCAGATTTAAAAAACAGAAAAGAGCGAGAATATTTCCTTGCTTACCGAATCACAATATACTGAATTGAAACCCCAGTATTGTGATAAGTGTTCAATCGCCAGATTATTGCCAATACATGACCCTAATGTCCACAGCAATCAAAGGCGCATGAATTGAAAAATACTACACAGATTCCCACTCAGGAGCGAGGACAGGGGGACACTAAAATCTGATCAGAGGGCCTCAGTGTCTCAGCATCGGCCTTGCAAGGCTCAGGATGATTTTAAACAGCTGGTGGTGTTTTAAGCCATTTTTAACCCCTGAAATGATGATTTTTTAAATAGATTTATTAGAAACTGTCAATATGAACACCAGTACTGATGTGTTACATCACAGTAAAGCAATATTTTTTTGTTTACAGCTCAGAAAGCATGTTTAAGAGTGCAGTACCTCTTTTATATACAGTATGTAATTCAATGAATACATTACGTGAAAAAGGCACATTCATTGTGGTTTGAAATGTTTTTGTTCTCTGCAGTTCAGAGATGTTAATCGGCTTGTTGGGCCGCACTCATCCTGGTTGACAATGCCAATAAAGTCTGTTCAGAACAGCCAGTACACTGAAAGTGACACCTTTCAAACCACGTTTGTGTTCTCCTGCATCAAAATAAGCTGCATGAGCACAGTAATATCACACTTTGCTCACTGGTGTTTCTTTTATTTTCATTTTTTTTTTTTTTTTTTTGCAATGGCTGATTTAAATAAACAGCAGGGTTCCCTGCAACCATCCACAGCGAGTGAAGCTCAACAATTCAAACATTATTTTAATTACCTGTTGTCACGGGAGAAGGTGACAAGCATTACACTGTGGATTCAAGCTTTAACTGAGGATCCTGCTTTGTTCAAAGTAATGTGTGCACATAGAGAGCAAAATACTGTATACACAATGAAATCTTGTGTGAATATGAATGAACATAAGAGAAAACAAGCACCTATAGAGGCCTGCACTTACAGTATATCCAGTCACAACATATATGCATGTGTGAATACCCCTGACACACACTCTCACACACATCAACACACTCTGACACAGCGTAATAACTTCCAGTGGCACGGTTTTACTTGAGATCTTTGAGCAGGGTGTGTAGCTACGGTAGCATTTTGTGCTGGTTCTGTATAATCATACAGCAGGTGTTACTGTATGAATCAATGTTCACATAAATAAAGGTGTGGAAGCGCCTTCAAAGCAGAGCAGATAAAGGAACACCAAATGTGTTATGTACTGTCTGCCAGTGAAAAATCCTTCCTGGAAGCAGGCGCAGGTTCCTGCCTCAGTGCCTCTCTTCTTCTCCTTCTGTGAAAATGTTGTTTTTCTTTCGAGGGAGTGAAGGTGCATATCTGCTCAGAAAGAGAAACATGTTTGCTACTGTACCAAAACAAACAGGATAAATCTCACCAGCAGAGGCAGTGGTGCAGAGACGAGCCTGACAACAGCCGCAGGGCCCAGCGACTACTGCACTCTGCCTAATCAAGCAGCCTTTTGAAAACGTTGTCACTTTATTCCCGGCAAAGAGAGGAGGGTGAGAGCAGGGTTTCAGGTGGCATCCGTAACAACAGAAAGACAAAAGGAAAGAAGGATTTCTTTCTTTAGATTTTCTTAGAGTAGCCGTTCTTCAGGTATTGTGCAGAAGGATGTAGCAGAGGAACAAAATACAGCAGAGTGGAGTGCGTAGGAAGCAGGGGTACAGGCTGTCTTGCAGAATAATGGACTTGATTCATTGCTGTGAGCATCTAAGAAACCGCTAAATGATCCCAGGTGAACGCTGGCTGTTTTCATTTTGTCAGAGCCTTAATTTAGATTTTTTTTTTATGAATGTTTTCTCCTGAATATGGTCATGTGGGCACTGAATGGCAGGCAATTAACGGTGTCTCTGTCTGACCTTTGCATAGAAAACACTTCACTGAGTAGCTCAGAAATGATGGACTTTCCACCCTTCAACCCACCGTATAAAATCTGAGTGGTGAGAAATCAGCAGCAAGCACAGTGTGAAATTTCAAAGAAAGCTTGGGTGGCCTAATGTCCTGTAAAATGTAATATGTTCTTTTGTTCAACAAACAATAGCTTGTAATTATTATCTTTCAGATCAAAGCAGAACCATTTATGATCATAGTCAGACGGTCCTTTCTTTGATGTATCCTCTCTGTAAACATGAGAAAATGAAGAACCTCTCAAGCAGACAACAGAAATATTAATCTCCAACGTAGGAAAATATTCCACCGTTACCTCCTCTCTCAAACAGCCCACCTCGTTTAGATGTTATCGTTGCATTATTAATGGTGTCTGATTACCAAACTAATCTGCACACTCGAGTTCATTTCCACTACTTGAAGAGTATCTATAATCAGAACTTTAAATGAGAAGAGCGCTCTCAGTAGAGTGCAGGTCCCAGGTCATCAGGCAACAGACAGTGAAGCACCTACTGCAAAGCTACCACAACTGCCAGAAGCAACCAGCAGAGATTTGCTAAGTTCTGAAAAGTCTGTTTTAACAAAACAAATTTCAGCCAATTATGTGGTGAAGTCTACAGCTCTCATTTCTTTACTGGTGGACATTGAACGCTCCAGTATGGTGACTGTGCAGATGCATAGCAGAGATGGTGGAAAAGCTAACAAAACATATCATGTTTATTTTGCATCATGCCTATGTTTAGTAGATTTTGACATATCACTAATGGAATTAATCTGCAGATGCTCAGGTTTAAGGTCAAACTAAACTTTGTCAGTTTTTGAGCCACAACAAAGACCAAAATGTGGCCTGTAACATTTTCGGTAAGCCTTGTTGATGACTTGTAGCATCTACCGGCCAGTTAAGGGGAGTGAGGAGTCTGCAGGTGGTAAACAGAGCAGTCAGTACAATTCAAGGTTTTTCAAGGTTTTTTAAAACATTGTGAAAAGGGCAGCAATGAACAATTATTTCCATTGCCGATTAATCTGTCAATCATTTCTTGATTTATCAATTAATAAATCCTGTGTCAGTTTTGTCAGTCGGAACAGAGATCCTTTTTTCTTCAGAAATGACTCACAAGACTATCTGATTATCAGAACAGTTGGTGATTAATTTGGTAATCAATTAGTAATCGATTATTCAATTTATCATTGCAGCTCTAATTGTGAATCACCACAACCGTGAGAGGTCTTCGAGCATACAGTCATAAATGTCCACAAAATATATCAGGCTGATGGGTCCAGATTTGCAAGATTGATGCAAGATTAGAGATTTGGACTCAAACCTCATTGGTCACTCAGACATGTACAGACACAACCTCACATGATCACATGATCTCCCTCAGGATAAAAAAGTATTTTTTAAAACCGTGTCTCGTTTTAAAAAGTGTCCTATAACTGACACACAAATATCGAACCAGAATGTTTTACATTTTACATCACAACCACTTTCCAGGCAGTCACACCTTAAAACTTAAACTTAAGATTAGCATATTCATCATTTACTTTTTTTAAATAAAACATAGACTATAGCATATGCTATAATTATTAATATTATCTACTATTTTAATTAATCAAATCCTTTTGTCAGACGTTCATTCATACCGAGCTTTTATTCCGGCTGTGTTTTCAGTGGTTTTTGAGGAGGCGATGGCAGTGCAGCAGCGAAAATGAATGACCTTCTACTCTTATTCTTTTTTTCTTTCCTCTATCCAGTTAAGGGCCTCATAATTACTGGTCTTAACTGCCACTGCATTTCAATGACTCTCTTTCAAATCAAAATAACTTGAGGTTCAAGGTTAAGAATTTATTATAAATAATTACATTAAAACCGCTTCCATGAAAAGTGTTCTTATGATTAGATAAAAAAAAGGAGGAAATTTGCTTTAAGTATTTAAACAACCTGCTAAGAGTAAGAATTCTTGCAGAATGCTCAGTGTCTTTCACTGAACAATGCATGCTTTACTGTCTATCTGTTTTACATTACGATCGAGCATGTATTTGTCTGGGAGTATTTCCCCTATTTGCCCTAGTTTTTCGGTCGAACATATAAAATAACAGCCTAACAAACAACCTCGGTCTTTTCCTACTGGGCTGTGCCAATGTTTCTGTCTAACAATATGGAAAATATGAGGGCACCGTACCTCAAACCACATGTTCCTTCACTCAAAAAGCAATCACTGAAAATTTCAAATCAAGATGTCATTCCTCTCTGTATAACGTTAGTATCCCAAGTCTTGCATCATAACATAAACCATCAACTCTGTTAAATGTTATAAGACATAGAGCATGCCATCTTTTAGAAGAGAATAACACCACTGACACAGAATGTAAAGCTAATCTGCTCCACACTGTATATGTTGCTCCAAGTACTGCATATACTGCTATATTATATTACGATTTTGTCAGACAAATTGCAGTTTCAATGCAGGTTGAGTCAAGTGGTCTATATGTCATTGATAGTATATATTTCCACTTCCCTTTCGCAATGTGTCCTTGTGCTAAATTAAAAGAAAATTACTTTAAATAGCTATTAGCAGTGATCAGCAATCAGCTCGTAAGTAATCCAAAGGAAACACTTGTGTAAAAATAACAGGGACTTTGAGAGAAAGTCTGACATGTGTAGATGAGTTCGCCAAAGCTGAGGACTTAATGGAGGCCATGTTTATAGGTCCCAGCCCTTGGTCCCTCCGGTATCAACGTCTTCATCAGCGCAGGCAGGCTGACAGAGAGACCAGCGAACCTTGTCTGCCTCTCTCCACCCAAATCCTTCAATCTCAGCGAGCTTTTCGAAGGCAAATGAAACAATGTTCAAATTTAGCTTCTCCTCCCCTCCAGCAGAGAGAAAGAAGTTGACTTTTCTTCTTTCTCACCGGCGCAAAATGTAGAGCTACAAACTTGCTGTAAAAATAAAAATAAGGTTTGTGTGAGGAGATGAAAGAAAAACTTTGGAACATCTGGCAAGCAGACGCTGGCAGGTTAAGGTAAACAGAGTGTCCTTTTATGGAAGTACTCCTACCCTCGACAGAATCAGAGGTATGATGTGGAACACCTTCAAAGGAACGAGGGGCCAGCACATCTTGTTTCAATTTATCCTCTCACTGGCAGACATGCTCTTTGGCCATAATATACTCCCACAAAGAGGATACTGGGCATATGCTTGTACAATTGTGCATTAATAGTGAACTATGCTTGGATATGCACATTCTCAGACACAAAAGCTTTTGTTTCAGTATGCATTTCAAACCCTACACACATACTCAGACATTCAAATATTCACAAACTCACATATTTTTAGTGTGACCTTCTGTGAAACCAGGGCGGGAGTAGATTAATTAGTTCATGGCCAGCCCTGAAAACTAGCCTCATGCCAGACCTGCATGTCAGCCTGTACAACATCTGGCAGCGGGCATCTGGTGCCATACATCAAACTAGCTCCTCCACGTTCCACGCCCCACACACTGAATGTTGGCCTGATCAAACTAACTTCTAAAACTAACATTTGCTTTACGGGGGGGGGGGGGGGGGGGTGAATAAAAGGGGAACTGCGAGGTCCAGAGGCAGAACAGGTTCTTGTACCTGTTTTTCAAAAGGTCACTGCCAGTCCAAGAAATGCAACCGTACCAAAATACAGAAAAAGAGGAAAAAAAAGAATGCGCAGGAATGCTTTTTCGTCCATTTTTTTTGTGTGTGTATGTAACCAATCCCACCTTAGGCTCCCGGCACTTGTACCCCCTGCTGCTCCACGCATTCCCCTCCTTTGCCGAAGCCTTTGATGTGACGAGCTGAAATGTCACGAACCTACAAGTGCTCCAACCGCTTAGAAAGCTCTAATGAACAGGATAAAAACACAACCCCTAAATCAATGAGCAGGCGGCAGCAACCCTGTAGCTGTCACACTGATATCAGAGCGGGTCTGCCCTCCACGCTGAAGCTGCGGGAGAAAAACAGGCTTCCCCTGTGATAATAGGTAGCAGGCTTTAGGCTGTTAAACTGGGTCACTTAGTGGTGCATGTATCTGTAGAGCTCTCTAAATTTTCCCTCCTCTCCTCTCCTCATGCATCCCTTTTCTCTGTTTTTTTCCCCCCTCTCTTTCTCACTCCAGACCTTTTTTTAAACCCTCCAACAGAGCACCAACACCCTGAGCACTCCTCTCTGGCACTGCCACCCGCAATCCCAAACCCTTGATAACAGTAACTACACTCTTAGAAATACGGGTAACACCAAGGTTTCCATCAAGAATGCTTTTTGGAAGAAAGAATTGTTGATTGTTGAAAGCATGAGTGTTAAAAGATCCTCAACCTCAAATATTCAAATGTTCACCCATGTTTGAAATTTGTTAATTTAAACATAAAAATAAAAATTTGATTGTTAAAATGACAAATGACCACAATATATGGAATTTATTTGCCTCATCTGTAGAATATGTTCTTCATAGAACCCTCTGAAGTCAGAATCACAGCTTCTGGTTGGCTGACAAGTCCAAAACTCAGCGTCCGATTGATTGACAGACTCAGTCCAAGGCTTCTTGGGATTGCCAACAAGAAGAAGAGCTGTTTTAAAAATGGAAAAATGGCTAAATAACCACAGAAGACATTCAGTGTTGGATTTTTCTTTATGTGTTTATTTTAATACGTCTCCAAAAACATGCTGCAGTTCAAGGCTGGATCAAAAAGGTTCTGAAAGGGATACGATCGCACTGAGCCAACGGTGTAAAGGTGCAAATGCTAGCGTTAGCATTCGCTTACCTGCTCAACTTACTTTAAGGTTAACCCTGTTCAGCTGGAACCTTTATAAGAGGTTCTATCAAGAACCAAAATGAGTTCTGCTAGCCAAAGCCAAAGAACAAGCCAAAGAACCCTACGTGGTTCTAGCTGGCACTTTTATTTCTAAGAGTGTACATTCCTCTCCAGTGATACCACCAAGTATTACTGCTGCCGGTTATAAAGCACGTGGTCGGACTGCCATGTTTTCATGGTCATAAAACAGCACGGCAGGCCTCTTTTGAATAGAGCTGCTCATGTGAGGTATTTCATTATCATGTTTCATTGAGTTCCGGCTCTCTCGTTCTGTAATGAGAGGAAGAGATTGTTACCTTTACTGCCTCTCCCTCTGTGTACGGTGCCATAGTCAGTGGTGGAGTATAATTGAATGATTTTGTGAGGGATCAATGAGATTAGGGATTGTGTTTATTCCTCTGTCGCTCTGGATTAGTGGTCCTTTTATATCTGCCTTGAGGAATAGCGCATACAGTACACACTCTTAACACACACACACACACACACACACACACGTTGACACACCATGGCGGATACAGATAAACGTGTTGACAGGATAGCGAGATGGTAAGAATGCAGCAGCGAGGTGTTGAGGCTGTAAATGTGCTTAACGAACAGCGAGGTGTTTCTGAATTACTGTAAATTGTGAGCCATCTTCATGTTTATGTATAAAAATATATCTACACCTGTATTTTCTTTGTGTGGGCTGTTTTATCCTGCTTGTGTGGATCTTTGTACACGTGCGTTAGCCCTCGCTTAGGTAGCGAAGCAGCTTCAGAAGAGATTGCTGTGGGGATTTTTCTCATGGACTGTATTCCAAAGGTGGGGGTAGGCTCAGACACTTGTAATGTAGGGAAAGCCTGCAGACCTGCCTATCTGCTGTTATATGGGTAAAAGGAGAGTTTGCTATTATTAACCTTGCTACGAATCCCGTCTTTCTACCAATCCACCGGTAATCCTAATAATCCAAGCTTGTGCTCCCATCCCTCTATAATAAGTGCCAGATGCTGATAGTACAGATAAACAGCAAACCTGTGTTTTTATCCAAGAAAAATAAAGCAGAGAGGCCCGCTGGAATCCGCATGCTGTGATGAAAGAATGTGAAAACAGTGGTGCTCATAAGCAGAGAAAATCTCTCATCAAGGAGAGAGCCTCATGCAAAAACCACTCATCCCAACGGATTCGTGTTTAAGTGGCATGTAGAAGTGCACAATTTGTGGCATTCGCTAATTTTCCCGTACTTGTAAATTTAATTCACCAAAGAGAAAATTGGAAGTGGTCCACACCTGCTGTACGAACCACGCGCAGGGGTTCTGTCTTTCTTCACTCCGGGGAAAATCACTCATATCGCCTTCGTTTGAATGAATTTGGAGTTCAAATATGAAACTGAAATCAACTAGAATAAAAAATAAATTACATGGAAATTAGTATTCTGCCTCCATGGTCATAACTTTCTAATTTAATGAAAAATTTCAACCTAGTTCTTTTTCTTTACTCGCATAATTTTATTGGCATGTCAGGCACCCTTCAGTAGTAAGTAAAATTCTTTCATTCTGGTTCCTCAGGTTTTATTTGCAGGTCTGAGGACACATTTTCCATTGCACCCAACAGGATAACATCACATGCTCTGTAGGCTAATATTGATTTATACTTTACCTTATTAAGATGCATTTTAGCATCTAACTTTATGGCAAATTGTTCTCGTTTTGTCACATAAGGGAGGGATATATGTGATTAGACGACTATACAATTAAACGTTGCCACCCTTGCTAGTCAGCACCAGAAATACTAGTTGGTTTATTCATGTACAATGGCAGTTAACTGTTCCCTCGAAAAAGTTATGCAGCTGCCTGCCACTAGTCGGGTCTGTGACACCGTCAGACGGTAGCCCCTCTGCTTTCAAGAAAATCCCTTGTAGGTGATTGGATGAACCATCTGTCATGTCTAACATGAGCTTACTTCAACCAATCAAATCAACTAACTCACCGAAGCTGAAGCCGGCCGGAGGACAAGCAAAAACATCTTTTCCATCGATTAAAGCCTTCAGTGCTGTTCGTCACTCTTCTTTCAATTAAGAAATTCTCTCAAGTTCTGATATAACTGATGCTATCGCAGTATCTACGCTAACCTCTTCAGGAGCCGCCATTGTTTGTTCGACACGAGTCATTTCCACAAACACTTCTCGCTGTCGTCACACCTAAAACCATGGCCGATATGAACCAACATTTTTGAGACTTGTCAGGTATGTTAATTGACAACATTTTCTCATAGAAAAGGAAATTCGGTCGGAATTACGTTTTCCCTCACAGTGTATTTTTTGTTGCAGATTAGTATATAAATGTAATTTATAGGATACAGGGCTGTAACCATGTCTGTCTTTGTTATTATCATGACAATGAAACTCCTCTATCCTTCACAAAGTACTTATTTTGACCAGAACCAAACTTTATCCAAACTTATCCACAGCTTTGTCACATCATAAAACAAGATTTATTTTTCAGCAGTGATTTGTAAACTCTTTTGGAAGGCATAGAAATTGATTCTGTCTTGTTGATAAGGGCGTTAGATCTGATGCATCGCTGTAGGATGCAGGGACAAACAACACATTTTGTTATTTAATTTACAGGCTAAAAAGGTAAAATTACTGCATGAATAGCTTGTGTTTTTTACATTTTTACACACACAAATTAGACAAAGGAACAGCTAAAATATTTATAGAACACATAAAAGGCACTACAGAGGCAGACAAACACTGTACATACAGGGATGTACAGTATATCTCTGACAGTTCAAAGGAATTGCTTACAGGCTGCTGTATAAAATTAAGTATTATACATCTACACTCAAAGCTCTGTGGGTCTCAGAGAGCTTTGGGTGTAAAAGGCAGTGGAGCATTGTTCAGACTGATCTCCCTGGGTCTTTTTCGGGCTGCACAAATTGCTTCCACCATCCCTCGGGGCCAGGGCAGGGGTACTGGATGTCCAAAGGAGGAGAGATCATGAGTGGAGGGTTACAACGAAATATAAGGGGATTTGTCTGTTCATATAAACGATTAAGAGTCAGTGAATCGTCATGCCAGGCACTATTTGATACACGGCTCCCAGTAGATGATGAAGAACAGTCGTACTTCAGTACAAAGGCAATTGGCGCAAGGTGCAAAATTCTTTCACTTTTAATTGAAGTGACAATAAAAGCAGCAAGAAATCAAGATTGAAATGTAACACTGGGTACTTTAGTAAGAGACCTACAACCAGGTGACACTATACAAGTCATCAGGCTAATTAAAAATAATTTTCTGAACCATCACTTAGTGCGTGTCTCAATAGATGTTTCTGAATTGCTTCTTTTGTCACCTCTGACAGTGATTCATTTTCATCGGTGGGGTGAGTCTGCCTGACCCAGTTGTACGAGTGCTTTGTTTCCCTTTCCCTTTCAGCTGAAGAATATGCTGGCCTTGACTAATGCTCCCGCACAATACCTTGCCTTGAAGGCTTTTTACACGGTCCTTGCTTGGGCACTATTCAATACTGTATTGTATCTGTGAGACATACCAACACTAAGTTGCAGCAGTTTTTCATCCTTTTATAAATTCAAGGTTCAGCTGTGCTTAAGTGGAAATATGAATGATTTTTTAAGGTGCTGAAAGTGCACATGTTGAGATTAGCATAGAAAACAAATGTACACTCAACAATAAAATAAATGCACATTTTTGTTTTCGGTCCCATTTTTTCACAAGCTGAAATCAACAGCATGATTATTGCAGAGGTGTGCTTTGGATTGGTCACAATAAAAGGCCACTCTACAATGTGCAGTTTGGACTACAGATACTATTTTTGTCCAGGACCCACCCTACTCTGCCTCTGACTGGCTTACGCTGAAAGTCTTACCCTAACCAATCACTTCTCATGCCTAAACCTAACCAACCCAACCAAGGAAGGCAACAAGAAATGGCCAGTCAAAGGCCATCCATACGGCAGGTCATGACTTTGCCCTCCTGGAAAAGATCTGATATATGTAGCTCTGTGTCAGACATGCCCAAACTATTCCATAAAGGGCGGAGTGGCTGCAAATTTTTTGTTCTAACCACCCAACAGCACGCCAGATTCGACTAATCGTCTGTTTGAAGACTGAGATCAGTTGATTAAATGGGTGTAGCCTGGTATGCTCCGGCTTGTTAAGAATGAAAACCTGCAGCCACGTGGCCCTTTATGGAATAGTTTAGACATGCCTCTCTATGTGAAATAGCCAAATGTCAGTGTCTAATAAATACCTTTTTTTGCCCTAGTCTGCCTCTGACTGGCTGGGCAATATACCAATATTATATTGATAATGTGATATGGGTCTAGATATCGTCTATGTTGTGGCGTGGCATAAGTATTGTCTTTTCCTGTTTTTAAAGGCTGCATTACAGTTAAGTGTTTTCTTATCAGACTGTTCTAGCTGTTCTGTTATTTGCTTTTACCTCGATACATAAATATTTTGCAAAACATATAGTATTTGATTTTGTCCATATCACCTAATACCAAACCCACTGTAAAAAATACTCCACTACAAGTAAAAGTTCTGGTGTCTAAACCTAACCAAGGTAAAAGCATGCAAGTATTTAGCTAAATTCACTTAATAGCTCCTGTTGGAGCCAATTTTAACTACTGCTGGTTAGTTTCATCTACAGCAATGCATCATAGTCTACAAGACCATCATATATTTGCATAATTTGAGAATTTGTGTGTGATAATGTGAATATTTAGATATTGTAAATCATGGCCTGAAAATATGGCAGTATTATTCATAATCCATATCACCCAACCCAAATCTATGGCCCTATGTGAAATAGCTGTAGTTTAGTCCCTAATAAACGTCTTTTTTTAGGTAAAACTGCCCATTTTATAACGTCCTTTTATTTTGATTTGTCCAAGTCACACCTGTGTCATAATAACGCTGTTAAATCAGCATCTCTATATATGAGATACAAACATTTTATGTGCAGAGAAGAAGTCTTAGATCGTTAACTTCATGAAAAACCTAATGAAAAATGGGAGCAAAAACAAAAGTGTTGTGTTTATATTTTTGCATGAGTATATTTCACTGGTGATATTTCACAATGAGCTGACTTTGTTGGCGATGATGAAGAGGGTAATAATAATGATCATCACGACAGCACTGATGTCAATGAAGATTAAATGGAGACGCCATAATTGCTGTCCTTGTGTATCTTTTGCACAACAAAGTGCTAATCAGCGGTCCTCAGCTGACAACGCGTTCAAGTGGCGACTGTGTCTTTGTTTACCGCCTCCCGGCCTATCGGCACCCTTCCACGGGAGACGGGAAAATTACGAGAACCAATAATGAGAAGGAATTGACCGTAGTGATGTTTTTTCCACTGTGGAGAGTGAAGCCAGGGCAGGTGACATATCCACCTTCATCATACACAGCACAACACTCCATCACCTCTGTCAGCCTCAACCTCAGACTCCTCATTCTATCCAATCTAGTGGTCCTTTACCTTATCTCTCCAGCCAATCGCTTGGCTCCTGATCCTATCCCCTCAACCAATTTAAATTCTGGAGCCTCACTTTAACCAGACAGAGTCCTCTGCCCTTTTATCATCCCAGCCGGGCAAATTAATAGCCACTACTACCTTTACACGTAACATCAGAGGGATCGACGAGGCAAGAGGGACAAAGACGTGCTTCCTGCTGCTTTGCTTTGATACCCTTTATGCAAAGTAGTGTCAGTGTCAGTTGCAGTCTCAAAAATGTGAAAAATCGTTATTTTCATGGTAGACAAAGCTCCACTTGATGTCCGTTAAAACTGTAATTGGTAGTTCACCCCTTTTTCACACATGTATGCACGGTTTCACAATGCCTGATGCTGCTCATTCATGCTAACAAGCTGCTAAATTAGAATTGATAGGCGTACACTTAAGTCAAATTTGCTCCATTCCATCAAATAAGAAAATTAAAAATAGATTTTTATACTTCTTATCATTATATGATTGCATGATATTTTGAAGTTTCTTGTGCGATAAAACAGATAGTTTCTTTTCATTCTCTCTGACTTTTATCCTCAGCATTTAGAAACCAGAGGTGGCAAAAGTGCACACATTCTTTACTGAAGTAGAAGTGTAAGGTCAAGGTCTGATAATTATCTTAAGTAACCACATTCATCTTAAAAAGGTCATAAAATGTCATTAATTTTTTGAAGTCTGCAGAAACCATGATTAAAACTAAAGTACCAAGATAGATAGTTGTGTTAAAATGTAGGGAGTAAAAGTTAAAAAAATGTCAAAAAAAATACTCAACTAAAATACAGATACCTGTAAGACTATATTGAAGTAGTAATGAAATATTTGTACTTTGTTACCTACCACCTCTGTTAGAAAGATAACACATCCAAACCATCACGGTACACAGTGAATTTAGATCTTTTTTCACTGTCAAACTTTGAATCAAAAGTTGTTTTTCTTTCCCACGACTGAAAGTAAAAAGGTGTTGTTGTTCACAGTTTTCTCATAAAACTGTGACTGAACTTAAATAAACATATTCTTTGTTGAGGAGGATGACGGTGAGGATGACTTATCCACATGGAATCCCGAAGGCCAACACTGCTCCTTATGTCTCACCCCTCTTTTCATGTCGAATAATGGTGGCCCCCATTAGGCAGAGATGTGTAATTGCATGAGTCAGACAGGCTAAACAGCCCCACCTTTTGTCTCTCTTTGTCAGTCTGCACGTCACACTGTTGAATGCAGGACGGCACAGCCTGCCAGCTCCAACCCCAAAGTCCTGGTTTTCTTTACCCGGTCTGTGTGTGCGTGTGTGTGCGTGTCTGTAATTATGTGTGTATGGGCTCATTTCATGCCCATTTCTTATTTATTGATTTATTTGTCTCATTATTTGTCTATTTGTCTTCAGTCCATTACACCATTATTGCCACGATTGCCCTTTGGAATAAATCATGCAGAAGGCTGTTCAGCAGTCAACTCACATACTGTACAATGAGGATCATCTCCCATACATATCGACTAAATTGTGATGGTTTATTAACACAATAAAGATAATTGTTATCGGTAATTGACCAAATAGATACAACTAAATGGGTTCAAATAGCTTCACAAAGACTAGAGGCATGCAAAGATTATTTCTGTAAGCAGCAGTTTGTGTGACTTTTCAATGGGAAAACAAATGAGCTCATTTGTACTTGAAAGCCTCTTTCCAATATTACAAATTACTGAAGTAAAAATAGCACTTATTCATGCGTTTATTCCTCGTGGAGATGCAATAAACTTTCCCGAACCTGTCCCCAAACAGCACACAAGTGGAAGGGATGTGCCGCACATGGTGTTTTCCGATCTGAATGATTTTGCATTTAATTTTAATAACATGTAATCAGACACCATATAGTGGAAACAATTAGTATGAATATGATTAGACACTCGCATACAGTCATAATATGAAATTTTGCATTGCAAATCATATTATGCACCATTACATACAGATGTTTGCTATTTGATAAACATCATTACAGCATATTTGTCACTTTGTTAGACCAAAAGTTACTCTGGTTCTCTCCTCAATTTGAATCTAAAGCCTTAATTGCACAGGACTAGTATTACCTGGGGACCTCTAGCTGGAGGTTGTCTTTGGCCTTAATCCTGTGTGAATCTGCCATGTTCCTAATTTAGAGCTGAAATTCCAGTGCAAATTAAGGACCATATTTCACCAAACACAGAGGTCATGTGATAGTAGCTCTGAGCGATTTGGCATCTAGGTAATATGGGGTCAGTTTTGTTTTTGTTTTTGCAAGGTTATTAATTGTCTTTGTCTTTTTTCAGCCTCTTTCCCAGTCAGGAATTATAGAGACTGTGTTGGAGGCTTTGGTAGTATCTACCTTTTCAGACTTATTTGCATAATGAAAGTGAAAATTATAGGGAACGAGTCTAAACGTGAATGGTGTCATTATTTTATAGCCATTACTCTGTCCGATCAACATTACATCACAGTAATAAGTTAACGCAAAACAGTTGTCTATTTCTATTTTACATGACAGGTTGAATAGTAGCTAATGTCAGCTAAAGGAGGAGGTTTTACAGTTTTTTGTCTAACATTATTAATCAGAAGTAGTCTGCACAGGTGTCTCAAGGCTCCATATTTCCTTAATGATCCAAAGCTCAACAAAGTGGGATCAAACATGGTCGACATTAATCTCTTTCCAAATCGCTTGTAGTCTTAAGTATATCATGTTAGGTAATTATCTGTCTACCAACAGGTTATAAAATGTCATTTTTTTAGAAATCCAGTCACTCATTGGGAGACAGGGGTATTATTGTCTGTTAACCTGGAAAAAAAAAGGTTGTCATGTGCAGCCATTACTTCCTAATACCTCCTAATACATCACCAACACCAAATCACTTCCTCCTATGATGCTTTTTTTTTTTTCACCTCCCTCTCCCCCATGACTAATATACTGCATGCCACCATAACCCCTGACCAGTCAACCCTCACAGTGAGGACGGGTCTGACAGAAGTTCTGTGCAGCTGGGAAATGACGGCCCCTCAGCTGAAATAAAAAACATTCCTCTGTTGTTGCTAATAAATTATTAATCTGACAGCATTTCACACTTTTTTTTTCCTTGTTTCTCTCCTTTTTTGGGGCATAATTAAAATCTCAGGAGCCCTCTGACTGTGCTGGGGATTAATCTCCCATGGCACATTTCCATCTGCAGCCTGGATCATCAGCCATCCCTCTCTGCATTAGCCCCCAGCTGTGCAACTGTCTGCCCAACCCAGGCCTCGCACGCCGTACAGGGGGACACTTGGGAAAGGAGTTGGAGAAACGAGACGGGGAGGGGTTTGAAGAGCAGCGATAAATCTTAATATTTCACATCAATTTTATTTTGCAGAGCTGATTTGAGCCTCATTTTCCCTCAAATGGCCTTCTCCACTGAGATCTGATTGATACTAATAGCTTCTACAGCAGTTACATTTAGGGAGGGTAGGAGTCTCTTTTTATTGGTGCAGACAGTTGTTAGTGCAGCACCAACGTAAGATTGTAAATTTGGCTCTCTTTCATGTAATGTGACTCTTGAGGGCGGTTAGGCTGAGAGCTTTTGATACAACCACCGTCCATCTACACTTGCCCTGTGGATGTCCGATACTAATGAGATGAGTAAATTGTTAAATCTCACAAGCAGACGCAAAATTTAGCTAATTTTGCCAGAATGGCGAGCTTTATTTGTGGAACTATTTATTTGTGAGAAAGGACTTTAAAGGGATAGTTCAGATTTTTCGAATTGGGGTTGTATTGAGAGTCAGTGTATTACCTACAGTAGATGGCAGTCAGTACACCCAAAGTTTGTAGAAGTAATAGGACTGCTCATGGAGGACACTGAAGTGCCTTTTACATTAGACAAAAAACCCACTAACGCCCACTAACATCTGGCTTTTAATGGGAAAGGCTGCAACCAGCCTTTATTCCCGATGCAAATGACTCTACAGTTGACTTTATCCGTATTTATCAGCTTCAGCTCCAGTTGGCAGTGATGTAAACATGACACCCAGCTTGGCTTGATATGATTTGACTCGCACAGCAGAGTTTGTACCCACTTGAAAGTGTGAATTTAACTGATTGACAAAATAAAAGCACCCTGTTTTGTCACCCAAAAGCTTTTACAATGAGGCAGCGAAATCAGGAAAGGTTGGGTTTTCATCAGCAGTAACTTAATGCGACTCCTGTACAGCTGAGAGCGAACATGAAACAGTAAAATAAAGCAGAAACCTGCAAACACAAGCAGGGATGCGGGACAGAAACTGAACTTCAAAACACAGAGATTCAGTTACAGGCTACAAAAGCACTGAGAGCTGAGCACACAGAGACTTTTAAAAACACTTTACTCTCTGCTTTCCTGCACAGACAAGACTCATAAGGCTTTCTAGTGTACATTAAAAAAGCCAAATATCACTATCGCCAGAGCAACCAGTTTCCAGGGACTAGTTTTACCAGTTTCACCAGTTTCCTTTGGCGAAAACAGTAATTCTACCTTGCAGAACACTGTTGCTGGTCAACTATTTTTGCCACTTGAGTCTAGTTGTTTTGGAGAGAGCAATATTTGGCTTATATAACAGTGGTTTCCCATTAGAAAAGGCAAAGTGGTGAAAATATTTGAAATACAGCATATACAATATATGATATTGTTTTTTTAGGTGCGACTTTTTTAAGTGGCTCAGCTTCCTACACCAGTACTCCTCCTGCTTCTACTACATCATACAACCTTGCTGGATAAATTCAAAACTTTTTACAGTAAATTTGATAATAATACAAAACAATAATACTACACAATGACAGCAGGCTGCATGTAGATTTGGCACATGCACGTTCATGAGCTCTCAAGTGTGATTTGTAAACAGACAGCACTCTTAAAATGAGCAATGTGCTATGACAGCAGTCATTCACAGAGACCCATGGGTTTATAACTCTCCCAGGCTTTGGATTGGAAACCGTCCCGCCATCGTAATAGCCAAGTATTTGGCCACCTCATATTCCAGGCGATTTAACGGGCCCTGGGCTCCAGCATGCAAGATATGGTTGATCCAATTTAGGCCATGCTCAATCAACCTAATTCTACAGGGGACACAGAGACTGGGTACTGCAGTGTGTGCAAGAATGGACTGCTCAACAAAGCAGCTTTTAAAGGTCATGTTTTCGCTGCCTCCATGCCTACAAGATCCTTATAGAGGGCACCGTTTGCAAACCGTGTATGTAAATTCATCATAAACCTGCAACTCAACAGTGATTTATGCTGTGAACCTGAGGGGGCCTCTGTTTTGATTCAAGACTGGAGTGTAAAATGCAGCGTGGCGCTCTCTAAGGCCCAGTTTGTAGTATCTGCACTCTAAGAACTTGAGAGGTCTTTTAAAATTACACTGACATTAGCTACACTGGCTGAAAATGAGTACAACTCTTGTTTCACTGTTCACTCGAGCTTCCTTTGGGTTGTAGACACGCAGTAATTACTCGCTAACGCTGTAACTTGTCACAAATGTATGCAAGTGTGCGCGTCAACATGGTTTTTCTGCTCCTTTTCAATTTCCTCGTCTTTCTCACAGGGAGCACCGTGTCATGCTTTTGCTGCTGCCATACAAGGAGACAATTATATTATCAGCATGGGATCTCTGCTTGACATCACATGTCCTGATGATATAATGAAATAAAAGAGGTTTCACACACATGTTCCCACTGTGTCCTTGACGTGTCGAAATGTCTACTTTGCAATTTCTGTAATTTGGGTGAGAGGTATATTTTCAAAGACACCATGGTGCTGAACATTCTCCACAGGGGACAGGCAACCCCGTCTTCTTTTTCAAGGGGTGACTCTGTGAAGGGAAGGAGAAATTATTCCAGCGGGGAATTCCACTTTCTGTGAGTTGCTTTTGGCTTTTCCTGAATACCAATTAATGCTCCATCAGGACACTTTTTTACATTAATTTTGAATCAAAAGAATCACTGTAATGAGAGAGGAATACCAAACCTGCTCTGGTGATCCCACAGACAAAAGGATGATTACAGTTTTTTACAACATAGGTTTTATTTTCAGAGTTTTGGTCACAGAGTGAATAGCTGAGATCAGGAAGCGTGGCAACATCTATACAAAAAAAAAAAGTTTGCAGGTGAAGACAGAGTGCAGGCATTTTTAAATAAACCCTCAAATTAAACTTATTTGCATGTGAGAACATCAAAATTATAACCTGAACTGTCAATTATAAACATCCATCACTGGTTACAGACAGGTTTCCTGGTTCATATTCATTTCAAACAAATGTATGTTGTGTGTAGTGAAGGATTTTTACCTACATAAACACCGGTTTAGATAAACTGCTCAAGTTTTAGGCATGTTTACAACCTGTATGTTTTTACTTTTGCCCTGTCTGATGCTGAGCTCACATTACAGGATTGTAGCCCTGATTCTCCATTCGCCAACAAGAGCCATGACTAAAGCTGCATTACCACAATACCACAGTCATTTGATGCCTACCACGGGGCTGAGGTTCTAACTGTCATCACCACATTTTTTTTATATTTTGAAGGGTTAAGTCATGTTCAGATCAGCACACTGACCTATTAAAACACTCTGATTGGTTGACAGACTCAACCCAAAGCATCTTGGGATTGGCTGTGGATGTCTAACAACGTGCAAACAACAACAACTGTTTTCAATATGGTAAAAAAAAAAAAAAAAAAAAAAAAAAAGGATAAATGACTCCAGAAGCCATTCTGTGTTGGTCTGCAAAGCTTTTGAAAGCATTTGCACTGGCATAATACAACAATCCTAGCCTTAGCATTAGCATTAGCCTTTCCTGCTCAGTTTACTTCAGGGCTAATCCTGTCATTTTTCCAGCAGCTGGTAAATATGAGACAAGACTTTCTGCGATCTTGAGAAGCCGAAGCATTTATTAATGACACACTATATAGTTACTGCCCGATTGACAACTTAATGCTCCATTATGGGCATCCCCTCTTAGTCTGCTGCTGTCTTTTATTCACTTCACACCACACACACATTACTCACTGCTCTTTTTTCTTAGTTTAGCTAAAGAACTTTGCTGTGCTTAAAACAGTATGCTTCAATAAATAAATAAATCCAATTAGACATAAATATCATGGCAGTCATGGTAAACTGCAGTCTTGCGGGAGTATGTTGCTTTGTCACAGCAGTAAGAAAAAATCCATACCATCACAGTCCTATCACCAATAGTTTTTTTCAGAGATTGCAGGCAAAAGCCCCGAGGTCAGAGGCAAATCGCAAATCACCACTGGAATGCTATGCGTGAACTGGTCAGAGACACGATCTGAGATCTCACAGAGAACTTGCTGATGCCTCACAGACACCCATAATATCAAGCAGGTTTAATTCCTGGTCATGTCAGGGACAGGTCAGGGAGCCGGGCAACGAGCTGCAGCCTATGACAGCAGACGCAGGCTGGGAGAAGAGAAAGGAGAGCAAAGATTCTCAGCTACAAGACACAAAGTTGTGTGATGAGACTAAAGCCGGGCACACACGGTGCAATTTTGGGCTGTCCCCATTGAAAGATGACCAACATAAAAAAAAAACATGATTATATCTTTGGTCGTGGCTCCAAAACAGTGGTTCTACATTGCACTGTGAGACAGAGGTTTAAAGACCAACAAAAGATAACCTGGAATGAAAGTCTGACAGTGTCAGAAATTTAGGATAACCATCTCACAATGTGACTGCTGCTACAACCTACATCTACTAACAAACCAACAGGTATGCAACATACGTTTATGCATGCTATGTTAGCATACTTAGCATACTACAAATACTTAATGTTACCTCAAGCTGTCTTTGCAAAATTAGCATCTCAAGTTGTCTTCTTTTCCTTAGCCATGACCAGGTCCACTTTCCTCTTTGCATTTTTTCCTTACACATTAAAACCACTAATGCAAGAGCTCAGTTCTTGCTTAGCTGCGTTGCTTACCTCTATAGTGATGGATGATGCATGCTAATGATGAGCTGTTGTATATTGACTTGCAACATAGCCTATAATTCAATATGTGTGATCATCGTACATCATCGTTGTTTATTACATCCATGTCACACAGTGTGGCTTGTAATAAACTTGAAAGACTGCTGAAATCTCACAGTCTGTAGGAGGCTTAAGGCATTAGCTGTAGTGATGTTTCTGTGTTCCACCATTGCATCAATTACCCTGGTGAATATAATGTTATTCAAAATGATGGAAATGATTATCAAAGACCCAAATTATAATAAACCAAAATTATTCTTGAGCAACTACCAGCAGCTTTTGTCGTCTTATAGCTCATTGATCTGGTTCATTGTTCCATATGAAAGCTCATGTTACCTAGCTTCACTTGAAAGAGATTTAAAAACAAGTTGCTGTTCCTCACATGCCATAATGCATTAGTGTTAAGATTATCTGTTTAATTTGATGTGGACTATAATGGAAATTTGTTTATTTTAGAGCTGAAATGAGTGGTTGGGATCAACAGAAAATTAACTTGCGGCAATTTTGATAATTGATTAAGTGTTTAAGTCAATTATCAAACAAAACTGCCAAGCATTCTGTGGTTCCAGCTTGTCCAGTGTGAGGATTTGCTGCTCGTCTCTGTTTATGCTTGTAAACTGAATATTTTAGGGGGAAAAACAAGCAATTTGAGATATGACCTTGGGTTATGGCAAGTAGTGAATTAATTGAGTAATTAAAAAAAAAATCAATAATGAAATGCAATTGTCAGTTGCAGCCCTAATTTATTTACAGACACTGCCGGATTTCAGCCTCGCATCTTTCGACAAAAATATTCCATTTTATAAATTGTATCACTGTGACTATTGAAGGCTGGATGATATTGCACGGAGGAAAGGTCGACATGGAAACTGTCGAGTGTAATCAGCACCAATGAGGGGAATTTTACTGACTGTTGGAAGTCATCAAGTCTAACATGCAAACTTTTACAGCAGTCAGGAATGTTTGTTGTAAATGTTCAACACGCTGCAATAAAATGTGCCAAGCAGTGCTTGATGCTGGGGTTTAAAACAGGCCTGTTATAATGAGATCTCCCACCAACAAACAGATGTGGTGAACCAGCATTCTGTGAAGTTAACATCTGTGGATAATTGGATGGTGTAGCTATTGTGGAAAACACGTTGTGGGCCCCTGTTTCTCAGTGAGAAGTCATTATCAATGTTTATGTTAATAGCTTAGCCATACCAAGGCTGCATGTGTTCCTGGACTGAAGGGGGTTTTGGCAGACTGCTTGTATTTTCCACTTCTTGGTCATGGGTGCATTGCTGCCTAGATTTTCACAAGTCTTGACTATCTGAACAATCTGTTGCAAATTTCTAAACTTAGCACGGCAGTTTGCAGAGACCACAGCTTCACTCATTTGGTGATTTTGGCATATGTCACCTGGCTCTTAAATTGACATTAATCATGCTCGATGCCTGCCTCAAGGTTCAATTTGTAAGAAATGCATTTTCAAATCACATAAACCTGTGCCAACCAGGGTTTTACAACCACTTCTGCTTTCATCCCATGCAGTCGTAGTTAGTTCTGTCCGCCAATGCGCAGTCTGAACACTGGAAGGTGGCAGATATGGGAGCGATGAGAAAACACGACAGTAAAATGTCAGCAATATCAAGCGTCACATCACTAAGTGTTTAAATTATAAACCAGCTCAAAAAAGACAATTACAGATATAAACCATCATGTTCTGAACAGACACGTTACAAATACAAAAAGTAACATTTGCATTTTATAACATAATAAACTATTCAGTTCAGTCCAGCTCTGGGCCGAGGTAATATTGAATATGTGGGCTGTTGCTAGGCTCCCATTCAGTCCTATAGGCTCTGATATAAATTGAGAGTGGAGAGAAGACAAAAGAAATCATGTGGAGTCAAGAGGATCAACAAACAGGCTCCTTTCTATGATGAAAAAATGATGAGTGTAGATTATGTCTATCATTAACAATGATCTTGGAGGTCAACAGACGCTGAGAGTCTGTGGGATTTGTCCTGAGAAAGCAGCAAGCTAGGTTGCAAAGTATAGATAAATATATCTATTCAGTGCGCATCAGCATCGCATTTACGTGACTATTGTTGAAAAAAAATCATTAATACATGCTTCAGGCAGTTGTCATGCCCGTGAGACACAGACACACGCAGCTGACTTAACTACTCTTATGGAGCACAGAGCAGAGTTTAGTGAGCAGGCATATGGAGCATGGAGATGCCGGGTGTCAGAGTCATTAAAAAGAGGTGGAAAACTGGTTTGTTGATTGTGCCTTCAACTGTTTATATAAGATGCCATCACTAATCAAGCCAATCCTAATGTCAGCGGTGTTAAGTGTAAAATGGAGATTATTTTTGACCAGTCAGTCAATGTAATGTCAGTTTTCAATAAGGTGGCCAGATTTCAGAGGTGAAAACCAAGAACATTTCCAGTTCAGTGGTTAATACATCATTAAATATTATATGTTATTATCTAGGAAATAATAAAGGGGGACATTTCTGGTTTTATGTATCTTGACCATGGTCATAAACTAGGGTGCAGACCGACTGATAAAATTGGGAACTAAGTAAGTAACTTTGTAAACCGTGTCAGAAAATCATAGTTTACAGTACCATGGTGAATGAGGCTATGTTAAACTTGGGAACACAGAAAATGGTCAGATTACAGTGGTTCGATAGAGCGTATTTAAATATGTATCTCTTAGGCGGAGAAGCGCTGGTGGGCTCTGCTGCTCTGTCTTTTCTGTGATGTAAAATATCTTTAAATAAAAACGGGGACATTTCCAGGCACAGGTCACCAAAATGGGGATGTTTAGTGCTGCTAGTCTAGTTAATTTGCATGCACAAACACTTTGCTGACGGCTGTGCCGGCGAGCAGTCTGAGGTAAGACATGAGGCTCGGAATATTTCCTCCAGAAAGGCAACAAAGTCAAAGTAAAGTTGTGTGTTTTCTTCTCGTCAGTTTTGTCATAGTACTAGCAGTATCCTGTACCATATTTAGGACAAGGACCCGGTTGCCTTGTTGCCTTGTTGCCAGTCCAAGGCCATCACCCAGTTTATGTGTCAAATGATGGAGACCGATATGCTGCCAATCAGTGCGGTAAAGAGCAAGGAATTCAAAGAGCGACCTTGGCACTGTGACTAAATGCACCGAAAAACACTTTCAGGAGAAGAAGGATGATCTAAAAAACAAGCAAGCCGGTTCTTCAATGCATCTAGACGCTCGCACCTTTAGTCGTTTACCTCTGACTGTAGCTTTCAGCAAAAAGAAGATGTCAGGTGGCATCCAACTTTCCTTGGGCACCTATTTGTCACTCAGTCAGTGTTGACTGGGTGATGTAGTCCAGTGTGCTCCACACACAGATCTTCTCCATCCGGCACACATCATACAGACTCACGTATTTCACATAAGTTTCATAAAAATTAACTGATTAGTTAGGCTAATGGGTCTTGGGTTATTGAAAGCAAAACGAGTGAAAATGAATCGTCTTGATGCATGTGTTTCCGCCTAACATGTACTTTTTTTTGTTTGTGAGCAAAGAGAAATATTTTTGAAGAATGTTATCTGGTAACATAAGTAAGAATTTCATGAAGCATTTGGGTTTGAAGGTTCCTTCTGCGGAGAACAGCTCGATAAAATATGGATGATTTGGTGAATATGGTGTTCATTTTATGTTGGATACCCACAGATGCCCTGCTCATATTTAGTATTCTCTGAAAACTGTTGAATAATTCGAAACCTTCTCTGAATGAAGATGGTCTCTCTGTGTGTGTCTCTCTCTCTGTGTGTGTGTGTGTGTGTGTGTGTGCCCACGTGTGTCCCTGGCAAGGGTTGTGCTTGATTGCAATTTGATCACATTTGATATTCACGTACAGTCTCAAGGCAAATTCAACACATCATTTATACATTTCAGAAAATAAGCATATCCAAGGACAAGACATGGGATGGTAAATGCATGATGATGGCCAATTGAAAATGTTTGTTTACTGGGCTTTCAGTGGAGGTAATTTAACGTCTCAAGCAATGAAAATGACTTTGAGGTGATGAAGGTTGCAATAGGCTACCATTTGTTTTTAACATCCTCAACAAAAACAGCTCACTCCTCCACTCAGTCTGCTCCTTATAAATAAATTACCAGTATAAAGTATGTAGACAGGTCTGGCTTGTTCATTTACAACTCAACTAAATGTTAAAATGGGCAAGATGTGATCTACTGTAAGTGATTCGAACTTGGTATGTTGACAGGTGCCTGATATGCTTCCAGCATCTCAGAAACCTTGTGACCACAAGCACTCCTGGGATTTTCATGCAGTGCGCTTCTAGCGTTTACAGAGAAAGAGACATTAAAAACATCCAGTCGGTAGCAGCCCCTCTTTGTTGTAAGAGAAGTCGTAGGAGAGCTGTTGAAGCTAAATGCAGGCCGCAAGTAAATGGCAGACAGCAGTTTAATACAACAGTGATGTTCAGAGAAGCTTTGTAGAACATAAAGCTAGAACAGTGAAAGACCACGACAGAGTGTTATCTCGCTACATTCTCTATATAGATATTGTGTGCTTGTTAGCCGTTGTTGAAACGAGAGGTATTAAGTAGGAGTGAGAGAAAAAAAATCAATTCTCCTAAGTACTATGATTGTTTTTTGTAAGGTTGAATCAATGAATTGAAGTTTTGATTGCCAAATCATTTTTTAAATATATAAATATACAGTATAAATAAGTAGCTCCTAGTCTGTTAGCTTGGTGCTAACACATAATGGAAATTCCCATTGACCAGCTAATGGAAATTAGCATGGCAATTGCAGTAATATAACGTATCTGTTTACTTAACATGAAACGATATGTGTGCTTATATTTCCTCTGATCTGTGGAAAACAAACTATAGTTGCTGATTTCAAATTGCTCATTCCATTACTCCGGCTTCACAGCAACCTCAAAGAGTCAAAACTCAAACTCAAAATTCACAGTTTAAAAGTTCAAAGGATGTTAATTTAAAGGCTCTTTGTGCTGTGTGCTGTTTTCAAAGGCTGCATTTATCTGCACCAGCTTCATGATAAGGAAAAGTGAACTTCAAAAAGTATTTTACTTACTACTTTTATAAGCAGTATAGAAGTGATGTTGAGGAAATAAAACTCAAAAACTGACTGACATGTATTGTGTGATGTTTTTTAAATATGTCTCATGATATACTGTCTTTACAAGTGTATGATTCAATTTTTTCAAGTGACTGTTTATTTTTCTTCCTCACAGACAACGCGTGTGTTGCCAACCTAACCTAATACTTTCCCTAATGATTACAAACAAAAATACCCATTTAAGAGATGATGTTTCTGTAAATATATCTACAACCTATAACCTCATCCATCAATTCTGCAATGTTTGCTGTCGTTTTTTCTGTCACTGTTCTAATGCATGTAGGTAGCTGGCTGCCCACTGAACAAAGATACGTCCAAAAGACATCTTCTGAACAGCTTGTCTTTCTGTGAGAAGATGACAAATGTCTCATGTTTGCTGGGTAACACTTGACTTGTATACTTTAGAGCTTTGTCCTTTGTCTTAGCTGTTATGTAATGTTATGTATGTAATGTTATGCTGGGTAAATACACTGAGTGAAATTGAAAGAAGTGAAGGTCCTTGCATATATAAGCAAGTGAACCATACGTAACCAAGTGAAACAGCTGTCAGTGAGCAAAACACCACACTTGCTGTCCAGATCGCAGATGTGATTCAGAGGTGTTGAACCACGCGATACCAATTGAACATCATTTGACCGAGTGGATCATTTTTCCATGGATAGTGTGCAAAACAGGCATCGTTAAAAACATAGATCCAGAACCATGTTGCTGAGTTTTGTTTACTCCCATAACCTGTTCAAAGCCCAATTCCAAGCCAGTAGAGAACCTCTGGATGTGTGCAGCACCTTGCAAAATCAATGCCTGGAAGAATTTGGGCTTGGGTTGATTCTGACCAGTGCCAGACAACATGTTAAAAATGAATCTCTTCGTGATAGACACATTTCAATTTATTCTACCCGGTTGCTTTACTGGCCAGTTAAATTGAAATGGGAACAGGAGAGCTCAGCATTCAAAAGAGGACCTTCATCACAGCCGATGTACATGAGGATGTCTGGTGCTCAAAGCTCTAGATGTATGTTCGATTTAATATGGTGTAATATTAAAAGGGACAAGCCTTTAACCACATCCAGGAGTGCACTTACAAATATATAGCATCAAAAGACTTTCCACTGAAGACCTTTTTCCATTTCCAGTAAGAAAAGCACAGGTGTACATGATAAAAAATAATGATGGATGAATTCTATTGAGCTTTTTCTCAATTTCAAGGTCATGGGACCATTTATAAACTACATCCTTAGATTTGTGCTTGAACTTAGTCTTAAGATCATTTCTGATGATTTGATTTATAAAAAAAAGTACTGAGCCTAAAAAAACTTTGCTTGAATAGGATCTGAGAAATTCATTTATAATTTATGCACCTGCCTTAGAATCAGCTATTTCCCCTTTTATAATGCAACTCAAATGAGTGTTTAGTCAAGAATAGTAAAAAAATAAATAATAAAGTATTTTCTATTTTCTGTTGGACATTTTAATATGAAAATGTTACATATAGCACTAAAGACACTGACTTACTTGCTGAGAACAAAGTCATTTTTAATTTTATCAGTAACATCTGTGCTTTTCCTTCTCATCAAAATGTCTGCTGTGAAAAAAGGTCTGTTCATGGATTCATGAGAAAATAATACAAACACAAGACTATGCTAACATGCCAAGCATGCTTACAAAGGAAATTACCAGAAAATAACTCAGTTGCACGTCAGTTTCCCAAGTGACAAAACATAAAAAAAATCAATAGTGTTTGCACATCATCGACATTCTCTGGTTCAGGTGATAAGAATGTGTTTCTGACCAGGTTCCAAGTAACACATTTTACCAACACTGACAACCTTTTTATTATTATTTTTGACTAAACATGATATAGAGTTGCCTTGGCAGGTTCAGACACACTGAATTGATCATGAATTAATAAGGTCACGACTAATCAAAAGTCCTATCTGAATGTATTAGCAGGATCAGGCAACATGTGTTCAGAATCAGAGGAGGTAGTGAAGCGGACACAGAGGAACGAGCAACAGAGAGACGCAGGTCAGAAGGTCAAAGGTTAATCAGGACAAAGACCAGACATGTCTGCTTATGTTAAAATTGCTTACATTATTTTATTATTTATTTATTTACTCAAATAAATCTATAAGCACACATTCTCATCTATATCTGCCCAAATGTATATCCACAGATTTAGATACTGTTCATAGAGAGTCACAGCTGTAGATATTCAGTATAATGTTATATAATAGTCTGTCCGGGTGCCTTAAAAAAACCCTACAGCCTATTTTGAAATTGATATTAAGACATACCACTGCGTTTTCATTAACAGTTTGGAATGAATTAAGTTTCCACCTGCAGTGACGCCCATGAAGCTCTTCCTATTTTCTAAACAGGCAAATTGTTTATCCATCTCAATATAACTGATATTGATTGAAGTAACTGAAGAAGTGTTTTGTACAAGCAGTGGAGTGCTATGGCATGTAATTATCTCCTACTGTCTTATGCTGATAAGGGAGGGAAAAAAAAATGCCGTGTCTAAAAAAATGTTAATCCGGGTATTAGACAAGAGGGAAGATGCATGTCTCAGTGCAGACTGGGAATTAGTTTTCAAACGCTTTCATTAGAGCCCTGTGATTGAAATAACTTCTTTGGCTGAAAAAGTTTTGCGAGGCATTCTCTTTGCTTTAATAACAAATGACTGGGCGGTGTTTGTACTGTAACTGCATAGTGGCTGTAAATTGTTCAGCCTGCAAATGGAGAGTGCAGCTTTTTTTTTTTATATATATATATAAATGGCCCTCGGTAATTGCTAACTTTGGAATATCTGAGAAAATGTGCTGTTATCTGTGAAAGCTTTTAAACTATTGTCTAAAGGCAGAATTTAATGGTCAAATGGAACTGGAAGCACTAATCCACAGATTTAAATTTTTCAAAATAAAGCCATTACATCGCTTTTGTGCTGTGTTATCATTGTTCATCATTTTACAGTAATTTGAAGAATGTGAATGAGGCAACGCAAAGAGCTTTTCCTGACAAAGAAATAAAACACTGACTAACCTAAAGTAAGCGCTCAACATGCAGGAATTTAATTCTATTCCTCTCAAAACCACTTAATTCCTTCTCTGTGCTGTTTTTTTTTATCTCATCACTTTGGACTCTTCCTGTGTTTGTGTGTATTTTCACTAAATTGGCATTTTTCAAAAAAAAAAAAAAAAAAAGAAGACATTGGTTACATATGTAATTGTTGGGTTAAAAGGCCCCTGTCACAAAAGACATTTTGACAGGTCACAGATTAATGCATGCTGACTCACTGTCACGCTGTCGTTGTTTACAGGGACTCTTGAACAGAATGGTGCCATTGTTAATGTTATACAGAACATTTGTTACCATGACAAGTCAAAAAGGCTGCCTTTGGCCTATTTTTGCTGATTTCCATGTTCAACAAAAATTAAGCTAAAGCTATGATGGCCAAGCTAAAGCCAAGATGTCTCTGTTAAAGTCTGGTTTAATCACAAAGTGGTAAAGCAAAATTCTTCTGTGAAATATTTGGCTCTAGAAGCTTGGTGACAGAGGTACTACCACTCTGATGTGGGTCTTTTGAATGTCTTGTATTGTTGAAAAGATGTAGGGGCTGGAATGAACACTTTTATCATGTCTTATGATGAATTACGCATATTATTTAGTTGGTACAAATTAAAGATAATACATTAATCACATGTAAGTTTCACGTATTGAACTGCATATCTGACGTACAGAGTTCGGGACTGACTTGTGTAACATAGACATGTTTTGCACATCTGGCAGATGTTTCATGTTTGCGGGGTAGGGCTCAGAGAGAGCAGAATAAGTGGACAGAGCTTCAGGGTCTGAGAATGTGGAAACCTGCATTCTTTCTAGTGACCAGTAGGGGGCGACTCCACTGGCCAAGAAGTCTAATAGTATGGAGTCTTATGAGTAAATGACCCTACTTCTTACTTGTTTCTTAATGAGTTTATGATTCAATCGCTACTTTCAAGTCTACGGTGTGATGTAAATTTACTGAGTTATAGTTCCATTAAGAGTAAAATAGATGAAAAACCAGTATAGTATAATACATTAAAAAAACAAACAAACATAATTTAGTGTGCTGTAGGGGTCTACTACATGATTCACTGAGTCCATCCAGTACAACAAACAGGGCTCTCGAAACTCAATCAAATTGTCAAACCTGACATTTTTGATTTTGTTACTACAGCCTATAAATGTTTTCTGAAAAACATTTGGACGTACTGTTTGGTAGAAGAAAGATCAGCAGGCCACCATGATTTCCACCCAAGTTGCCATATGTCATTCACCAGCTCCACGCTCCTGTCTGTGATGCGCATGCTCTGGTTGCAAAAAAAACAAAGATGGCAACCACCTTAATGTCAAACTCAAGGCTTCAGAACGGTAGTCTACAAATCAATGGATGATATCACATTGGCTCCGTCCACTTATTCTAGACCGTAAATTGCTGTGTGTGGCAAGCCAAGTGCTAGCACACTAGCCAGCCCCTTTCAGTTTTGTCTGTACATGTCTGTTTACTCCTCCTGCCATTTTCTTCCCAGGACGATTTGCCATTTAATTAAAGAAAGAGTTTAAAGGGGGCAGCAAAGCTCCACAAGCTAGTTAGCAAGCTCCTTAGCTCAGTCGCTAACGGGACATTAAGTTCACACAGTTCATTCAAAAGACATATTTGTACTGTTTCACAACTGTTTGCTAACCATTTTTGTAGAGCAGTTTATTCTCTAACAGGGGAGGGTATATAAATATATATGGTGCAACACAGTTAACAAGCCACAGTAGTTCCCTCCAATCTTCTTGTCTCTGTTCTGTCGGTCAGTGCTATGGTCAATGGCTAAAAAAACAAGTTAAAGTTCACCAAAGTTCAACATGTTTTTTTTGGCCACTTGAGCCTCCAAAAGTGAGTCCGTGCCCACTGACCCTTTACTGCAGAAATAAACACTTTAACAGCCTGGTACAGGAAAGGTTTTTGTCTCTATAGCTAATTCCCCCATTCATGAAAGCTGCACACATTATTTTAAGGCTTCAAGTTAAGCGAGTGTCAGGTGGATACTGTCACAGATGGCTAGGCAATAGGTAGCCACTTCAATCTGCCCGCTTCCAGTTGACTCACTCACTCCACTCTACCTCCTTGTCTATTTTTGGATTAACTGGGAGTTAGTGGAGACAAGCGTTACAGTGGCGATGTCCGGAGCCAGCGCACCCAGAGCTTCACAATGGCTCTTCAGAGGCCTCCGGGTGACGTCTCGGACACTCTGCCCATATTTTCTAAACGCTGCACATTTACTTTGGCCCTGGAAGGAATCACCACCGATCACTGTGATTTAATTAAGTGAAATTAATTAATTAATTCACAGTTGTAAACTGCTGATGTGACTGGGCCTCCAGTGTTTGAAAATCTTCTGAGATGCAATGTTTTTTTTAAATCCTATTATTAGTCCTAATGTGGCTGTGTGGTCCCATGATTATTTGCCATACTGACCGATCACATAACACAGTGCTCTCACACAGTGCTGTGAGTGAGTGTTACATCAAGTTGTCCAGTGCACAAGCCGGTACCAGTCTACGTGGTCAGGAGTTTGACCTACTAACCCTGCAGCGAAGCTCTGACCCCTCACTCCCTCTCTGAACAGCACCTTCGGGCCCCTCTTGAACTTGTTAACAGCTTTCCCATGTCTTTGGACCGGGCAGCAGTGATTTATTCTCTGTGCCCTCACAACAAGGAGCACCGCAGGGTTGAGGGATGATTGTCCTCCTGAACGGGGGAATAAACTGTGGTATGATGGTGTCAGGAACCCCAGCTGGAGCCGAGAGCAGAGTCTATCACAGACACAAAGGAGAGAGTTGACCTTTAATCAACGTAGAGCCATACATATGGCTGCTGTCATATGAAAACCAGCCAACTTTTGCTCATTTTTATTTTGGGATTTTGACTTGTTGCTGTATAGTCTGTATGCAAATTGCAGGACATTCCATTGAATTCATAAAACATTTTGAATGCTAAACAGTACTTTTCTTTGTATTGTTATTAATGGAAAATATACCTCTGGAGGACAATAATTATATTTATTGGCACAGCAAATTTATTTTCATAGCACTTTTCACAACACAGCAGTATTTTACAAAAAACATATAAATGATTTAAAACATCTTAGCGAAATTAAATTAAGAATAAACCTGGACAAAAAAAAATATTGTAAACGTCCTCATTTCAGACATTTTTAATGCAGACTACCCCAATTTAAATGAGAACACTTAGCTGAAATGAAAGTTTAATCTTTCATTTGACTCTCTCATTGTTGAACAACCATCACTGCAGATGAATATCTGACACAAATTAGGCAGAAATCATGTTCATTGACAAGGTTATGCATTCAGTTTTATTCGTGTTACTTTTCTGTCACCTCTGCGAACTTCCGTCCTCACTCTGACATATCTGAAATATTCTGTGATTTCTCGGCACTATTCATGCTTATTACACTTCATGTCAGTGATTCCCAAAGGGTGAAGGCCCTCTTATTGGGCCTTTAGAGGCCATGAAAAATAACTTCAAAATAGCTTAAATTTCATACATTTCAAATAACCCTAAAATATCTATGATTTTTAAAAAGTAATCAGATTTGATTAAACAAAGCCATGTTGTCGTTCATGTTATTCTACATTTATCTGACGTAGCTTAACAGGTGTTACACTGTATTTGGTGACCTGTCACATTAACACCAGACTGTATCTTATATCTCGTCATTGGTACAATAAGTCTTGACCAGAGTTGTGATTTCAGGTTTGGGTGAGCCTCCGAAGAGTTTCATATTTCAAACTGGACCCTGAAATTTTGGGAATGGCTGCTTTATGTCATCGCAATGAACAACACTAAGCAGCTACTATACTGATGCAGCAAGCTGAAATTCATATTTTGATTTCAACATAAACAATTTCTAATTAAAGTAATATTCTAAGATATAATTGAATATGATAATCTGAAATATTGATGACAAATGAGTACTTAATAAAAGAAAATCTGCAAAAATGTTCTTGCCAGAAGATACCAAAATCAACAAATATTTATTAAAACGTCTTCTGGGCTCAACAGGAACATTTGCTTCGATTCAGAATTGACAAATCTGATTGGCTCACAATAAAAAATGTCTTACTCAACAACCACCCCGGTGTAAGGAAACATCACACAGTAAACATGCTGGGGTAGTTTTTAAAATTATATTATTTGGCTCAGAAAATGCAAGTGGGCTTATGTGGTACATGGGCTGAATGGGGACATGTACCCATGCATGGAAATCAACACAATCTGATAATAAACAACAACAACAAAAAACACAATTATAACTGTAACCAAAGCTCTGCTAGTGACCCCTAGAGGCTGCAGAAGTTATTACATCTCAAAATCCAAAGTTACTGTGCTTGTGTCTCACATGTACAGTACATGGGACATCCTGTGAGCAAATTGTATTTTGGCCTGAGGAACTCTGGGAAAACATGTAGGATTTTTCTTTTCCTGGTCGCAGAAATGCACCAACGTCAATCTCTGTAAAGCAAACACAGGGAACTGAAGGAGAAAATAGAAATTAACAGTAATATCTTTTTTGTTTCTTGTAGTTTTTCTCTAAATCATCTCAACAAGAGGAGAATTATAAAGCAAAAGAAGAACAATGGTGCAATATAAAAAACCCTTTTAGAAGGATTCAAGAGTACAAGACCTCATGAAGAGGTGAAAGATACTAAATAATGGCGTGCAAAGAAGAATAAAGACTAGTTTAGGATGAAGAGCTATAATCTTATGCTGCCTTTAACTACACGTAGACAATTCTGTACCACCAGCAGTGCCATCATGTCTCACTGCGGTAAGCTTCAGCGTCTACTAAATCATGTCCACCCACACACTCTACATCGACTCACCCACGCCCACCACCCACTGACGAATCTGTCACGGCCGCTTTCGGCGTAGGTCCCTCCTCTGGTGGAGGAGCAGTGGTGTGTGTGTGTGTGTGTGTATGAGAGAGAGGCAATAAGCATGTGTTTTCTATGTATCTGTGCGTGTTTGCACAGGAGACAGAAAGAGCAATAAATCTGTGTTAGCATGACATGATGAATCCTCTTTGCTGTTTTGATTGCTCGACTTTAATGTAATTTTATAAATAGGAACCATTTGATCAAATCAGAAGAGTAGCTGGAGGAACTTAAAGCGTGTGTTTGCCACTAAAAACGCTCGTACTTCAATGTACAGTCATTTTTCCGTTGTCCTCTTTTGAAGAATCGGAAGGGCCCGTTGGGGTACCACAAGCCGCCGTACACTTAGCGCAGATGAAGGGGGGATGAAGTCATTATCTATTGATGTCTCTTTTAAATGCTTCTGTCCTACTGATGTGTACTCAACCCACACTATCTCCCCCCAAAACCCTCCACCAGCACCGCCACCCCTCTCTATCTCTTCCTTATTTGACTTAATGCTGATAAATTAGCCTGTTCTTACCCATAGCATTTCTCATTCTGAGCGGCCCTGCTGGATTTACTGGTGCTTACTTCACAGTATCTGCCTCCTGCTTTCACTGTGGAGTCAGTCACAAGGACAAAAAGGTTCTGATAGTGCAGTTTTAGTGGAGGTCATTCACCATAGAGCTAAACTGACTAAAATATCTCAGCAAGAGAGGAGGTCATTTAAGGCTTGATTTGACTTGATTTATTTATTGTGTATATATATATATATATGCATGTGTGTGAGAGTGTAAAAAAATGAAAAAAACTAATGACAAGACCTTAAATGAGTAACATAAATTAACCAGAACTGCAATCCCCCTTGCCAATTTTGTTCGTATATGATGTTTCGACCAGATTTTGTGTTTTAGTATCATGCCCAGAATGATTTTTTAGCCTTTAGTCTGTCTATAAAACATCCTCTATCATAATTTGTAGTTGAGTATTTATTTTAGGATTCCCAAATAACAAGTAAGTCTAATAAGTTGTTCAAATTTAATAACAATTTGTTTGAGTCAAACCACATCTTTGATTTCTAATTTTGGTCATTTTCACCTCCAAAAGCTGCAACAAATTTTCCCTCCAAAAAGAAATATTTGTATCATCCATAAAGAAATTTCAGTATTTCACTAATTCTAATATGTATTTAATATTAAGAACAAACAATGTTGGGGCACATAATGACCCCTGTGGGACTCCTCAAGTAATATCAACACATATAGATTTGGAGTCACTTGTCTGCACAAACAATGTCAGCCACACAGTTCAACAAATATCTTTTTCTCTTTAAATATCTCAAATCATTACAAATTGCATTGTTGTTTTTTGATCCTCATGGATGACTGTGCTCTTGTAATGCAAAGGGAGCGCTTATTCAGAACGCTCATCTTCCGCTTTCATAGAAAGCAAAAAGGAAGACAAACTCAATTATATGTGAGTCATCATTTTCAGTTAATAGAGCTTGTCAGGAAAAGAAAAAGATTTTGTGATTTTAAAATTTCAAAAGAAGAAATATGTAACAATTTGCATGTCCAAAAATGACTTGAAGCCATAGATCTTTTTTTTTTTTAAATAGGTTGAAATCCTATTTAATATAGCATCTATGGTTGAAGCAATATTACAGACTTCTTCTTATCAGGAAATTCTTTCTAATGTAATCTGGGCTGATTATAGTTACTTTTGTTTTATAATCTGATTGCATGCAATCCATTACTACCCAACCCTGTCCTTAGTTTCGCAGGCGGCACTTTGACTTGCTCACACCCAAAAGTGCATATTTCACACTCTATTTTTATTTCACTTGAACTGTGTGCTCCTGCTGAAAACGTTCTAAGATCTTAAAAGGAAAAATACCGGAGCTGTTTATTGCATTTACAGACGAACACCAGGGCTGCTAATTTTTACCTAGGAGACTTAAACTCTTTAAAGCGTTGCCATTGATGTAAATGAACACTATTATTCTCCCAACGGTTTTCCAGAACATTACTATAATTACCATAATTATATACTGTAAAAAACAAATTTGCTGAACAACTGGAGCAATATCTCCTCTGCCTCACTGTTTAGTGTACGCTTGCACATTTTTCTTCAGACGCACTAACTCTTTTAGCAAACTTCTCATTCTCATTCCCCTGGAGAGCTTTTTCTGTGGCTCTCTACACTTTTTTAAAAGAGGGAAAGGGGGAGCGTGGGGGAGGGTGACGGGAAGGAGAAACAGGAAAAGAAAGAACTGTGTGCAAGCATGAGAGAGATGTCGAGCTTTAGTGATATTGCCGGCTGCTGTGCGCGACACCGGGATGCCATATCTGGGTCAGGCCTCCCAGCCTGGTTCAGGCATCGTGCGAGAATCCGCAGGGACTGCTCTTTAACATCAACATGGGTGAGATGGAGATGGATTCGGTTCCGCAGGTGTGGCGTGGTAGATAAAACACTCCCCGGTAAGACAGCTGAGCAGAGATTCATCAGCAGCACAGTGGGTCTAAAACATTCACAGACCAGCTGGCACACTCTCACAGCTCTGACGCCACAGAATTACACTCGAGATCTTTGTGTCTGCCTGTGTCTGGATTTTTTCTGACACAAACCTGCAGTGAAAAGTAACGGTGAAAGGCAGCGGCGCACAGCCTTTACCCACTCCGTCGAGCCGTGCCCTCGTGTTACCCAGGGCCTCTGGGGTGCGGGCCTGTTGATGTACATAGTTTAATCAAACTGGCAGGGCAGCCTGTGCTGACAGGGTGTGTTATTTGAGCACGTTGCTCTCTGTGGCTGGCCGTCCCACTCTCTGCTTTTTTTAACATGAAAGTCAGTGATCAGCGCTGCAGAGGGTGACCAGGTTCCTTGTTTTCTGCCGTGGCAGTCACAGTAAGCACACTACTCGTAGCACACTCCATTAAAAGGATGGATTATTTAATATGGGGTTGTATGAGGTACTCATCTATAGTAGGGCTGCAACTAACGATTGTTATCATGTTGATTATTTTATTGATTAGTTGTTTGGTTTATAAAATGTCTGAAAACGGTAAAAAGTGTCGATCCATGTCTCCTAGAACCCAAGATGACGTCCTCAAATGTCTTGCTTTGCTACAAACCCAAAGAGATTCAGTTTACTGTCATAGAGGAGTTAAGCAACAATAAAATATTCACATTTAGGAATCTGAAATCAGAGAATTTTAACATTTTTTCTTAATGGATTACTCAAACCCATTAATCGATAATCAGAATAGTTGGCAATTAATTCAGTAACAAATTAATAATCAAGTAACTGTTGCAGCTCAATGGGTGAAATCAGTCATTTTACCTCACAGAACACAAGAGTGATGTACCGCTGTCTCAGTCTGGTAGTTTGTTTGTGTTACTGAATTGTTGTTAAATGTTATTTTAACTGCCGATACTGTTTTGTTTCACATCACTGAGTTGAAATATTTAAAAGACCAGTATGTAGGAGTTTGTAGAGAGGTTGGAGGTAGAGCTTGGATACGTGTAAGAGAGCCTACGGTGAATGCAAAAAAACACAAAATGCCCTCTCGAGGGCCTCTGTTTGGTTTGTCCATTCTGGGCTACTGTAGAAACGTTGTTGTGCAATAGCATTATGTTTTTTCCCCAATACTGTTGTGGGTCGTTGCTAAAGTAATGAAAACACAATAATTCTTACTTTCTTGATATTGTACGCCATTGAAATCATACTTATAAAACATTATATTCCATTTCTACTCTATTCTGACAGTAAATCCTTGTAAATCTTACACACTGGACCTTAAAATTAAAATGATACGATTCCCTCTGGTGGCACCTCCAGCTTCTTGTGCGTTCCAACGGAAACATTTGATGGTGTTGACGGGGGGCGTCCTTGGTGCACTTTGGCCCAGGTGCCTGTATACTGGGGAGTGGAACCATGGGAGACAGTGCAAGCCTCTCATGTGTTACGCCCTCCTGGTGAAGCTCAACGCCGGCAGGTGAAAGGAGGCGGCTGGAGTCACGGAGGCGGCACAGACCTGCCTGTAGCTCTGCCCAACGGCAGTGACACCTACTGCAGTGCTTAGAGGACTGGATTTACTAGAGTGAGAGAAAAAATGAAATTAAGAAAACAGTTTTAAACAATCACATTCTTCACCTGCAGTTTCAGTAATTTCTGGTATGTTAATGCATGTTCGCTTATTGCAGAAATCTGTGTTTGCCTGTGCTGAACAAGGAATAACACCTTCAAAAGAAAAATATCTTAGAATGTGAAAGAATACTGGTCTTTGCCTTTTAAGAAATGAGTGTGATAATCATTTTCTTTCAGTTGTGTAGCCTTGATAAGTATCAGAACATTTGAAACTTCTGCCTACAGTATAAATATAGCAAAATGCTCTTGGTCAAGAGCAAGCTCAGTGTTGGAAACTGAAAAGATGGAACATAACTAAAAGTTATCATGCTGGTTTGTTTGTGGACGTAGATGAACAGACAGTTACTTCTCGTCCTTTGAAGAATTTGCAGCAGACACAGAAATAAAAGAGATGCTGTCAGTCCTTCTGCAAACTCTCAAACTCTCCTTCTGCAGTCCTACTACAAATGTATGCTTTGAATGATGCATTGCTCCTGTACCCACAGTAAAAAATAATTGGCACAAAAATGTAGTAAACACTAATCAGGAACATGCTGATGTTTAAATTAATATCACCACAGGCCACCAAGCCCCTAAATTTGGTGGCCAAAGTACATTTTTGGTGGCCCAAATGTAAACTTACATAAAAATAATACTAGGGCTGCCTGCAACAAAAGATTTTCCAATTCCAAGTCAATTAGTAGCCGTTAGTTCAAGCCATTACTTGACTAGACATCACGTTTATGATTAATTTAATTATTTAAAGATTTTTGGGACATGAAGTGAACTGGCTGTTAAATACAACTCAACAAAATATTTAATGACCCTGAATGTGTCAGAACAATCGCAGCTGATCCTTTTTTTTAAATTTATTTCAACAAATTATAACCTCAGAAAAGAAGAATAAATAACTTCCAGCATCTCAAAAGCAAAGCCACTTAAAAGCCAGCTATGTGGAATATTTGGTGGCCACAGAGTAACTTTTTGTGGCCATGGGCCATCAGATTAGTTAGAACATTTGAACAACACTGTTAAAAAAAGTTTAAAAAGTTTTCTTTTACAAAAAACCTTGAATCTTTGTGTGTTTTTAAGTTAAGGAAAATTAATTAAAATGATAGCGAGGTTCTCAGTTGCAGCCATTTAATTTTCTAGCACCCAAATAACATCAGATCAGGTTCACGACTCACTGAACAATTTTAGAAGTACAGCATTTTGGGGTTTCTAAAACTAAAGGATTCAAGTTTATCCAAAGAAGAAAACTGAATTATCTCAACAAATGATTATAGGCTGGTAAAAATGTTTTTTTTTTTAGTTTTTTGGTGAACTTTTTTTTTGGGTTTGTTAATATCTAAGCTTTTTTTTTCACAACGAATATTTAAAATGAAAATAATTCAGCCAGAGCTTGCGGGCTACTTTCTTCTCTCTTGCCTTGTTCTGCTCTGAATGTCTAGGCCAGAGGGGTTTGTGTTGATCTCGTGATACAAAACTTTTAGTTCTTGTGCTACTATAAGCTTCCACAGACCTCCCTGACACAATGAAAAAAGAAAAAAACGAGCAGTTTCGAACATTATTATCAACATTTCCTTTCATCTTCTCTTTGAAAAAACAATCGTATTGATTTTTCTGTACATGCAAGTGCAGCAGCCACTTTGGTTATGTGGATATTTTTCTGCAGCTATCCACTTCGGCTGCTCCACGGCGGTGCCCTTCTTTTTGGGATCACACCGGTGGCTATTCTCGAGCTCTGCAAATGAGCTTCTGCTCATCTCTGTGTTTGAAACACACCCTTTACTATTGTGCAGTTCAGTGGTCTCTGATCAACACTTTTATTTGGTCACACTATTAGTTCTGATATGAGCTTTAAGCTAGTTTGTAACTTGTTTCCTCCTGTTTAGATCATGAGTCACAAGGCCTAATCAGTGACACCCCATACAGAGTGGAGCACAATCATTCCAATCAGAGTCATGGCTGATGGGTTGACTACAAAGAAGAAACTCAGCCCACCACCACCCACCATGGTCACCCTGCCTAGATAGCCTCTGGATACTGGTAAATGGGCATGAGCGTGGTCATCCACATGGTGAGTCAGTCTAATAAGCTTTGTAAGTGAGTAGGCAGAAGTCAGGTCCGCTCAGCAGGAGCTCACTTCTTTGACACTACAATCCAGAACATTTTTTCTGTGTGTGTGTGTGTGTGTGTGTGTGTGTGTGTGTGTGTGTGTGTGTGTGTGTGTGTGTGTGTGTGTGTGTGTGTGTGTTATGGGAATATTGACAGTACAGCGTTCTCTGAAAGTTTTGTTCGGTGAGAGGTGCAGAGCCATACATGTGGAGCATAAACCTAAAAACAGGAGGAAAAGATGCATTGGTTTTGATTTGATTTAATTAGACTTTTTAACATCAAAAAATGTATATCTAGAAAAAAACAGGAGTAGGAAGAAGCAACAAACTTGTCTAGTCCTACTCTTATTTTATACTTATCCACCAATAATCAGTCAATTATATAAATCCCCTCTCCTCCCCAGCACTTATTTCCTTTATAATCAACAATACTCCATAATAAAGCATGTGCACAAGAGAAGAGAAAACCAGTGACAAAAATATCACCCTTAACATGCTTTACATTCCTCCTCCGCATTTCTATACCTCTAAAAAGTCACTTCTTTGTTCTTTTAAACAGTCTGATAATTTTAGTTTTTTTGATTTCTTTCCACAGTGCATTTCATAAAATCACCCCACAAACTGATATGCACGTCTCCGTCCAAAAACATTTTTTGTATGTTGCCAGGAAGTAAACTATTTCTTGCTTTGTACATAATTTGTGCAGTCCTAAATTCCACCAGATCTCTGGATTTCAAAGCACGTGAATTCAGAAACTCTACGTTCGCGTGTTCCCGACATCCAGCAGTTTACTATCCACATGTCTCTTTTTTGCAATATGCATAATCATTGTAGAGTGCTTTCGTGGGGTGTTACCCGATACCTCTACACAGTAACTCAAATATGGCAATATCAGTGTGAAGAGTAGAGTGTGCAATGCTTTGTGATGCAGAATGTATCTAGTTTTGCCCAGAGCTGCACTGCTCTTTGCCAACTTCAGTGGCACATATGTGAGGTTTCCAGCAGAATTTGTAGTCTAGCATCACACCCAGAAACTTATTTTCATTTACTCTTTCAGTAATATTATCTATTATAATTTGTACTACTTATTTTATGATTTCCAAACAACACTAGTTCAATGTGATGATAATTGGTTTGAGTCAAACCACACCTTACTATATTAGACCACATCCAAAAGCTGCTGTAAATATTCCTCACAGCAGAAAGTATTGATGCCATCAGCAAATCTTTTGATACCTTGCTTATGTCATTATGTAAAGAACAAACAATTTCACACCTAATACTGACCCCTGTGGGACTCCACATGTAACATCCAAGCATGTAGATTTGTATTCACCTATTTGCACAAAATGTTGTTTAGCTTTTTAGCCAGCTCAGTCCTACCCCTCTTTTCATTTACCTTTCCATTGTGTTGTTTTGTCAGTCTGTTCAGTTAGGCTAATTGAATTTCTTTGAATAGAAAAGGTTGAACCAATCGTCTGGAGATTTTGTCCAATATTTCCCAAAGACGATACACTGGAATCAATACCTCAAAACCCAGTCACTAAATAATTAGTGCCTGCTTATCGCAATCTCCCCTGCTCCTTTCCTTCTCCTTTTCTCCTCCATCGTCTCCCGCTTGCCCACATGTACAAAAATGCACACATGCATGCATGCTTGCTCATCCCTGTTCTCCAGGACTAATTACTTTAAATGAAAAAACTCTCCTTTGGGGCACCAATTTCACCCAGTGTCTGATGAGCAGAAATTACATGTCTAATGGAATGGAATAGTTGTGCAAATTGAAGAAATGAAACACACTTTTTTTTAATCTTGATGCTGCCTTAAATTAGATTTTAATTTGGACCACACTCACACATAATGGAGTGCAGTAAGCCTTCTTTGGCACCTCTCCTAATTGCCTGTGGCTTTCTTATTCTGCGGGTCGCCTGCTGTATCCATTATCAACTCCGCTGACCGCCATTTTAAGCAGGATTCCTCAGGAGGCAGGAACATGATGTCAAGACAGCTACAGTAATAGTGTGAAGGCTGAATCACCGAACCTTTTTTAGAAATGGAACTACAACCAGAACCCTAAAAGAATCAGGCATCATGCCCTGTTGCTCTGCCTCTGGAAGAATGACCTGCTGACCGGGCAGAGAAATATTCCCCGCCTCTGGGGGAAAAAAAAACAGCTTTGCCAACCAGGCGCAATCCCCCAGCATGGTAGAGATACGGCCCTGCTTCTGGTAGATGAACCCGCCTACCAGCCTGCCAAAAGTATCGCCCTGCCTCTTTGTAAAATTACCTGCCAACCAGGAGCCGTATCGCCCTGCCCTCTGGCAAAACCATCAGCCAACAGATCCTCATTTTTTTTCCCTCCCCTGTGAGTTGGCAGGCTGATTTTCCGCATGCAGGGTGAGATTTCCACCATGCACAGCGATTCTGCCTGCTCAACTTGTCGCTTTTACAAAGATGGTGTGATATTTGTACCTCATTGGCAGGTAGTTTTGCCAGAGGCAGGGCTTTCGGCCTGGTCAGCAGGGTGAATTCTCAGGCACGAAGGACGTTTTTGCTAGTCATTTTGACTCAGGCAATTTACTTACTTACATATCACAACCTGATAACAATGCTGCAGACACATTTCAACATGTGGCAATATTTCCCTTGATGACTAAGGTTCATAGTCATGGTGCAATGATGAAGCAACTGAAAAGGCATTATTTTAAAGCTTTTCATGTAAATCTCAACCCATGATGCACAACCTAAAGTTAGACTGATCCTTGCAAGATGGGAAGTTTTTAGGAGGAGCAGACTGACACACTTCACTATACTGTGACAGAAATAATCATCATCAGACTGTATAATGTCAGGAAATATTTTAGTGTATTTCATTTAATGTTTGCTGTAAAGTAATAGTGTAGTGGTGATGGAGAAGTGGATGTATTCTTAATTTATATCCCATTCTTTACAAAAAAAACAGCCCATCAGTTCAGGAAACTATTCCTTATTCCTCAGTCCATCCACACATAAAAGCTGGACAACTATCTTCACCTTGTCCATGAGCCAGTAGTTTCTTTTTGCAAAGTGATTCTGTACATACTGTCAGCCAGAGTGTGCTACCATCATAAAATTAACATTGTTTATAAAGGGCCACTTTGCAAATATTACTGGTCCTGCACAGGCCTAATACACAGATATGAAACATGTTAAAGATGAGGCAAATGTGTCATTTCAGTAAGCTCTGCCTCTCGTTGAAAGTTAAAATTTTAAGCTTCGCTGAACAGCATCGATGTGTTCATCTTCCCTTGTGCTAAAGTCAAACCGTGACTCCACCCCATGCATTCTAGATTACTTACAATCCACATGAGGCACCTGTCAGTCACCTTTAGTGATGCATGAGTCAATAGTTAAGCAGAGAACAGGGGCCCTACTGTGTATAAATAATAGTAACATAAGATCTAATGTTTTTATTGTGAATAATGACCTGCACATCATCACCACTACCACACACAAACACAAGGCTGCTTGTTCTCTTGGGGGAGGAGTGTATCAAGCTGAGGAATGTTATCTTTGCCTCCTCCATCTGAGCCCATCTCAGCATCTGTCCGAGTTTCAACCCAGAGTGGAGGAAAAGACAAAATACAGCTGCCAGAGTTAAAAATAAACAGAAACTGTACTTATGGGAAGAGAGCTGGTGAAAGCTGTAGAGGCAGCTTCAAGAGGCCGACCTAATGATCCAGAGGTCACAGTACTGTCTCTCTCTGTATGTGTGTGTGTGTGTGTGTGTGTGTGTGTGTGTGTGTGTGTGTCCGTGTGTGTGTGAGAGAGAGAGAAAGAGGAAGTGAAAGATAGAGACAGGGAGAGTTTATTTAGAAAGTCTTGGACAAACGTTTCCATTGCAAAAACACAACTGAAGCTATAAGCAAATGAACTAGAAGATATACTAGAATACAATTTGACCCCAAAATGTGCTTATTTTCTTAAAATACTCAATCCAATTTACATTACATTGTATGTGTTTCTGAAAAATGGTGAAAGCTGAGATATGAGGCTTCACGGAGGGAAAAAAAGCAACATTCATTCATTCATTTATTCATTTTATGTCCTTATCAGTATTCAAGATTACGGAGGACCAGTCCCGGCATACCAACTAAGATTTAATGATAAATGAAAAATGTCTTTATCTGGTCTTATTATTAGGATTCTGCTGCAGCCCACTCTGAGCTGATGAAAACTGAAAAAAAAAAAAAAGCTTTCATATCATACATGAGGGTATTCTGGCAGCTGTCAAGATACTCCTCTGATAATGTAAGCCGGAGAGACGAGGCAGATGTGTTGAAAGAATTGCAGTAAGAATAGTAACTTTTCACCAGCCTCCTGCTCTTTGACTGCAGCCAAGGCTTTCACACACGGCGGCTGAGTCATTGTCCCAGCGTCCCTGTGCACTCTTCTTTACCTCTTCCAGCTTAAGAAACCTGAACTTATCCACTACCTACCCTGTGTGTGTGTGTGTGTGTACAGTATTTCATGAATAACTTACCGCACATTGTGTCGTGTTGTCATTGTGCTCTCCGCTCAGTACACTGGATTCCAACTGAAACCATAACTGTGAGGTTCAATTAGGGATAATGCCGATATCATGCCGATACTGATGTATCCACACGTTATTTTACAAGTAACTGCAGAGAACATTAAGTCTCTCCTATCATGGGATTAACCTTCTCTTACTGTGATGGCCTGCTAGTAGATTCAGACATAAAATATAACTCTTTTCAAAATGTAGGCTACGTTATCACTGGGCGAGATAAGAAAATTACTGCTGACATTTTTTTTTTTTTTTTCGCTGTTGCCTGTTTCTCTTTGTTCTTCACAAATTCGTCTTAATGATCAGGATGACATGCTTAAAGTTCCAGTGTGCAAGATTTACAGGGGCAGAATATGTCAGGTATGTTTTCATTAGTATATAATCCCCTTGAACATAAGAGTGAGTGACTGAATGAGTGAGTTCGCCTTGTTGTGTGTCATTCAAAATGGACCAATCGAACACTGGCTCTAGAAACGGCCCTGTTTTGTGATGGGGATGTTTTGCAGTCTGCAAGCTCGCAACTAGATGCCGCTAAATGCTACATATTGGTCCTTTAAGATGGGCAATTGCATTTATAGAGTGTTTTCAAGGCACATTGTCAATGTGGTGGTTGGCCATTTAAGTGGGGTCACATTTACCGTGTTCACAAGAATAGTTCCTATGAACAGCCCCTGTTTTGTGGTATTAACAACCTCATTAGTGAAAATTTTCTAAATGTTCTAAAAGCTCACAATTTGCAAGTCGTGTACAATACTTTCCATGTCAGCTTTGGTCAACCAAAACAGCACTGCCTTACAAGCTTGTAAGAATAACAAATTACTGTCTCATTATAACTGAGTTATTTAATAAGTTGGTTAAAGAGCAATGTTTTAATTGTTTATTAATGAGGTAGCTCACTATGTCGGAATAGGAAATAAAAGGCATATTGTTAGGTCGTCATTCCAAGATGAAGGAGCCAGCTTGTATGGATCTTCACCACATATTAACCTTAGTTTCTCAGACACCCTTTCCTGCTCTTTAAGCTTTGGCAGCTTCTGCACGTTTACCTTTTCCTTTTTCGTGATTTAGACATCCTCAAGTTAGCTTCAGTTGAATTTTTAGCCTGTAATCCATACTGCTGTTTACATCCCAGCACCTCCAACATGGCAGTGCATCCGGGTTACTGACCAAACCGTGACATACAGGCGCAAACACTCTATAGTAAATGTGAACTGGCTCTTCCTCACCAGGCTGACACTGAGCAGTTGTTGCAAATAGCAGCTTTGCTTTCCATTTCTGACACCTCTGCAGACCTACTTATGTCAGCTGCACATAATTAAAGCATCATCTTATCAGCCTGTCTTTTCAGCAGAACTGTTCATTTCAAACGGATATTGATATTTCATTTTAAAGCCTTTATTAGTCAGAAGTTTAGTCAGCTAAACTTTTAAATGCCACTATCCCCTGATTACTGATATTTTATTCATGTGCAATGCAAGTTAACTGTTGCCTCTAAGATGTCACACAGCCACACAGTGTGCTAATGCCTAGATTGCCCTGATGTTGTTGTAATCTTGCAAGTTTTAAAACATCTTTTAAAAATGCTTTGTCAGTGTATAAAAATGAATAAATGTAGGTTATGTAGGTTCTGATCTGAATAAACTGGCACACAACCACTTGACCAGAGAAATTAGCCACACTGTGTAGCGGCTAACGTTATGATGTCATGACTTTTTCCGCTGACACTGTAATCTTGCTTGGTCTAAACAGATTGTCAAGTTTTGCAGTATGTGAAAAACATTCATAATGCATGGTGCAAAGTGCCTCACATTTCAGCAGCATTTAAAATCATAAACAGTTCTGCAATACTTTTGGACAATGTTTAACCTTATTGAATTATACATTTTGACTGTTTTCTGAGAGTTATCTTACTTTTGGACTAGTCAGCTAGTACATAAATTTTCTTTTAATTTACAGGGAAAATAAGTCACCAATAACATCTCTAATATGTATTAAAAAGGGATAAAAACCTGATCAGTCTTTGAATGTTTTGATGTTTAAATGTTGTGTCTAAAGGGGGAAAAGCTGTTAATAACTAGTCCCTGTAGGTATGTAGGTGCTGCAAAAATTATCTAAAAGTGTTGGTGTTAGACCCATGAGTGGCAGCTGAAGAGTAAAGTGCAGCAAAGGTTAATGTTTTGCATTGTGTACTATTCACCTCTATTCGTTATTCATATTTCACAGTAAATTACGTAAGTGTCTGCATCCAATATTACCCTCTCGCCCCACAACAAACGACTTTGTGTGAGATAATATTCAAAGCTTAACCCTCAAAATAATTCACCATCACAGAAGGATTTCTCCTGTAATAAGGGATTATACCACGGCTTCCTCCACAGGATTTTTAAAGCCATAAGCTGAAATGGCACCAAGTTCCTCTGAAAAGAAGCATCACTATGGTGTAACATAAGCATTGATTTTACTTCTCCACTACCAGCAATTATCTCACAGTGATCACAGCTCAGACAGGCAAAGAGAGGCATTATGATATTGCTTTGTGTCAGTTTTACATAAGCACTGCTGACAGAGTTTTGACAGTAAAATTGGGCTTTTCTTCAGTCGCTGGAGATTATTTCTATGTTGGCTCTAACATGAGACTTTTATTTCTCCATTTACCCACATCGCCTGTTAGGCCAATTAACCCGTACCCCCTCTGCCTGCCTGCACAATTTCCCCCAGCACGCTGACAAACCGCTGGCTCTTTCAGAGGTACGTTTGCAGAATGAATGCCGATGCTACTCTAAACTAGGTGGTCAAGGGACAAAAGAAGAAATGCATTACATTTACCGATATAACGCGGAGTGTGTTGCATGGAGAATTACCTGCGACAAATGAAAGCGCAGCCAGGAGAGGAGGAGATAAAGTGAGCGGGTAAAAATAGAGGAATGTGCCCAGCGTTTGCAGATTTGTTGTGTGAAATAGCTGGCCATTATCTGGACAGCCAGGAAGGTTTAGCACAGTGTGAGGAATGCTAAGGTGTGCGTCCCAGTGTGTAATTAACAGATAAAACTGTTGGTTCATTAAATGCATATGCAGTGTCATGCATTCACTATGCTGGTATTGATCGTCCGGACATCTCGGCGCACCTCCCTGCTCACCGGACTTCTGACACACTACATCCATCACATCACCTACCTCCACCATATTTATAGAATTTTAATTAGCTCTGAGCTCAAGCCAACATCATTAGCTTTTCTTTCTGTTTTTTTCAGCAAACAGCCATGCATGGTAATAATGGTGTTCTCAGACAGAAGCAGTGGGTACTTATATCAAGGACACAGCAAGAGAGAGAGGGAGAGCGCAGGACAAAAGGTTGACAGTTTAAAATGACAATGAAAAATGGAAGCAGTGGAAGAAAAAAACAGCATAACATGTGGAATGCAGGCAGTAATGTCACCTTGGAATAATTTCAGTATGATTAAATGAGTTGCTCCAGCCATTCCTCTGTGATGACAGTATCTGAAAAGAGTCGATACAACTGAATCCCAAGTAGTTGCACGAGTGTGAAGTTTTAGTCTCTTCAACATGTAAGACAAGACTATAAAGTTTAGCCCTTAAAGGAGTAACTAAGGTATTTTGTGTCCAGTGTTTTTGAAATTGGTCCAGTATTGGGAGAGAACACTGCAGCTGGCAGAAGCAAAACTGAACTGCAACGTAAACCCTCAGGGCAACTGCGCGCCATCAGAGTATGTCAACTAAAATTCTTGTTTTTGACACTGACAGGCCCTGACTGTTATTAGAAATGTCTGACAGCATTATGGAAAGGCTCACTACAGAGATAGAGTAAGATCCTTTCTGTTTAATCTGAAAAAGCCACTAAATTGCTCTGTTCAAAGTGACCAGACTCCATTGACAAAACCAGTAATTTTACTTCTCTGGTCTACTGCTGCCTCGATTGTTTTTTCAGCCTTTAAAAAACAAAGGTCACATGGTAACACAAACGATAAAAAAACCCAACAAAATAACACAAACAAACTAACAGATCCAGGCAGAGGTAAATAAGACGGGTGAAATTACTTTTTTGTCCATACAGTCTGCTCACTTTGAACAGAGTGATGTGGCAACTGCTTCTGATTAAAGGTGCTGTAAGCAACATTTATTGCCGCTCCAGCTCGCAGTAGATCGCCAGTATCTCAAACCAAAACAAATGCACGCTTTGTTTACTCGATAAAGTTGAAAAAAGACAGAAAGTGGCACCTGAACACAAACTGCACAAACTGAGTTTCTTACCAGCAAGAAGAAGAGTTCCTCCCTGGTTTGAAGAAGAGCTTTAGTTTGAAATGTCAATAATTGCAATTAAAGGAGCTACAGTGTGCAGAACTTTTATGTTTTCATTGCTGTCTTCTAATTGTCCAGCACCTGCTTTGAATAGTATTTGTATGTATGGACTGTTCAAAGTTCATGTGCGTCCAAATAAACAAAGGAGCTCAGATAACAACACACATAAAGAGAGTGTGACTTCATTTTCTGTTCAAGACGCCATAACTCCACTATATCTTTAAGTAGCAAATAGGTGTTTGGTGACATCTAGTGAAAATGAATGTTGTCTATGTTGTCAGACTCTTGTTATAATAATCTGAGCCTGTCAGTCACAAAAACAAGCACTTTTGGTGGACTTACCTTGACAGTGCACAGTTGCCCTGAGGGATTACATTGCAGCTCAGTTTCACTTCTTTCCCTCATGCTCTCCCTCAATACTGGACCAATTTCAAAAACTGCTGTTCCCATGAGTCCCTCAGACACAAAAACATGGGAAAATAAGGTCCAAGTTGAAAAACACCAAATCTGATCAGACTCGTATAAAAACATGCTGGATAGTTATCACAGAATATATTTTAAAATAAAAATGAGGCCACAACTGCAATCCTGAAGTGTGTACAGTACATGCACGCAACTGTTTTTGTGCATGTAAAAATTAATGGGAAAACATGCCGTATATGGGTTACAGAAAGCTGGATAAGAATCTGCAGCAGCTAGTGAGCTTTTATCCAGGTTTCTGATCTGTTATGCTCTGTTATCTGACTGCTCTTCAACTGGAGTCACACAGGAGTTTGTCAGAAAAAAACAAACAATGTGATGATAAGCTCTAAACTTCCATTACTAGCGATAAGATGAAAAAGTCAAATCCACAACAGCGCATTACAATGCAGCAGTGTCTTGGCAGTTATAAACTAAAGTGGCTTTGTGTTCAGCTGTTGAGATAAAGTAATCGGCATGCCTATTTTTTTTTTAAAAAAAAGATAGAGACTGCAATGTTCAGGAGCCAAAGACAACAAACAATGATCAAAAACCTGGATACTCGTGTATGTGGGACATATCCCAAAAAAAAAGATGAAAACCTCCTGGATTTTAACTCATGAAAACACACTCATGCACAAGTATGCTTTACCAGATTTGCTGTCAGCTGGGTAGAGAGGCACTTTCCCGCAGCCTCCTGTACATTCATCCTGATCTTGTGGCTCACAGACCTCTGGTCTGTTTGGAGATAGCATTCACACACACGTTGGCTCATGGACGAACACACGGGCACACTATCACACAACACTCACTTAAGGGTGACCTAATTAAGCCTGAGGGTAGGTGTAATTACATGCAACCTTCATCTGCCCTATCCTCTATTGTTATGGCTACTTGCTGCCTATGGACTGAGTGGCTGTGTGCCTATGCTGCTGTCGCCCAGGGACTTTTCAATGCATTAGCTGCACTGTACGATTCCACAGAGACACAAAAATCACCGCTAAAGCTCTAAAGAAATGCCTTAGGCTTTCATGCTGCCTTAATATTCCATTTGCTGTTTAATGGAATTGTATATATGATCACATTAGAGCCTCTTCACTTGGTTGGATAATGGCAAGTTATAAAATAATTATTCAAATGAATAATTAAGCTTGTCTTGTGTTTTTTTTAGAGAAGCAACATTTTAAAATGTGGAGATCTAGAGAATGAGATGGTGCATTATGAGCTTTTGTAATTAAACACTCTTCATTATTGTATTGCAGGTATATAATAGATGTGCAAAGAGACTTTTTAAAACATACTTTTGTGCTGTCTGAGGGCTGAAAGCAGAAGAGCTACTGCACACAACGCTTTACCTGTTTTCTGCTGGCAACAACCTTGGCCATTAGTCTCCAGGTTATTAATGGAAAAATGTTTTGCGTCATAAATATACTGTCCACAAGTGGGAGTACATGTAATGTTTTTCACTATATAACCCTCGAGCTGTAAAATAGAAGCATTTTCCAGTGTAATGTTGATGATAAATGGAAGATAACGACTCAAAAATGGTTCTGCAGATATTTTAAGCTGCCCAAACTATTCAAAATTGTCATCACTACTACTACTACGTTGGAATAAACACGTGTAGATGGTCATAATTTTGCCAGCTCAAGATAGCTTTTAAGCGAATTTGTACACTTTGTTTTAAATAGAGCTGCAATGATTAGTCCATTAATCTATTAGTTGTCACCTAGTAATTTTAGATTATCAAATGTGAATGTCTTTTTGCTTTTTTTATTCCTCTGTCTCAGTAAATTGAATATCTTTGTGGGGAAACACTGATAAAAAAAATCTTCACCATTTTCTAAATGATTAATCAAGAAAATGTTTGACAGATTACTCAGTAATTAAAATAATCATTATTATTGTTGGTTTCTGGAGTTGTGTGTGTCAGTAAATTGAATATCATTGGGTTGTGGACAAAACGAGATATTTTAAGGCTTTGGGAAATAATGATGAATTATTTTTCACCATTTTCTGACATTTTGCGAACCAAACAGTTAATCAGTTAATCTAGAAAATGATGGACACATTAATCAATAATGAAAATAATACATGAGTTGCAGCCCTGGTTTTAGTATGGATGTTGGTGTACTTGTTTTGTTGGTTGCATTTTCTCACCCTCTTTGTCTCCACTGACCTGCCAGTGGCTCTCATTCCAAATTCATGATGTGTGGACAAACTTTGCTCTAACCCACAGAACATCATTTGAAATTCTAGTGAAGATCCGGAGATACTACAGATGTCAAACTAAAGTAATACATTAGAAATCTCTAGAATATTTGATACTGTCCTCACCAAAAATTTGATTGCACAGTTTAATAAGTTTAATATGAGTTTACATTGAGTTCCAAAGTTGGAAGTAATGTGACCTCCAGAGTTGAGGTTGGACACACTACAGGAAAAGTAGCAGTCGCAGTAGAGTTGCAGAATCTCCCAACTTGGCATGCCAGGGCTTTAGGAGCCTTGAATTACACTAGCCAAGCAGTATAGAGGCATTTTCTGTTTTTTTTATGTTGTTTTTTTTTTACATGAAAAATGAAAGCTGGTCACTATCCCACAATTTTGCAACACTGTTTTCCTATGAAACTCTAGTGGTGAACTGTCCCTTTAATTGACAAGGAAACTTTGTCACGAGGAGCATCTTTAATATAAACAGCTCACTGTGAGTTGAAGAAAACACTGTTTTCATGTATTTATACACTAATGAAAACAAACTTATGGATTTCACTTCTTCCATATTCTGCCAATGGATCCTCCTAAACCTTACGCGCTGGAAAGGCTGTTTTAGAATGCCCAAATAATGAAAACATGGCATCTCAGGTTTAAAATTCATGTTTACTTTAAAGCAACTTTAAGGACAATTTAACAATAGGACAAAAAGGTCTTTAGATCTTAGGGAAGAGGCTGTGTCCTTTTTTATATTCTTTTAATTTTGATCCATCCTCCACCTTTAACATGTAACAATTGTTTAATATGCCCTGAAAATAAAGGTTGCGATTGTTCTGGTGGAATCAATCATTCAGCAACAATGGCTCCATTAATACCTTCTGTGAAAGAAGGTCTAAATCAGGGCTGTGTGATCTATGTGAGTTATGGAGGGGGTGATGGAGGTCACTGATAAGAAATGTTATCACACGAGCTGTCGTCTGTGGCAGCAATTTGCTCCAGGCCCTGTTAGTAATTAATCACAGGCGCCTGGTAATACATTCATTTGATGCGAGAGGGACTCACCGCGCTGGACAGTGACCCCTGAAAGGTCAAACTCCCCAGGTGCTGGTCATTCTTTGAGACCTGTATTTGCAGGATGCACGGGGGCTCCTCCAGTCAATACCAGTTCATCGCTATGCACATATTGAATGAGTCAGAGCCGAGATTGGATTTAAATTTGTTTAAGCGTCCGTTTAAAAATGTACAGAAATTATTTTCCCAAGGCAGTTCTGTGTGACAGGAAATATGCAACAGTTTAAGACGAAGAAATAAGTATTAAGTTAAATATTTCAGTGACATCAGCAAAAAGATTATTGCAAATCTGCAAATGTTGGAGGAGCTCAAAACCGAAAACTCTTTTCTTTTTCTGTGCAAAAAGCCACAAACAGAGGTCCTGCTTATTGTCCAGACTAATTTCACACAATTGAGTGGAATATTTTTTTTCAAATGCAACAATTCATTCCACATTGTTTGAATTGCTGATGATGGATCTTTGATTTGACCTCTTGGTGGAGAGGATGAAAGGTTAGAGGAAAGGAATGACTGCCAAATGTAACTTGCATCGATTTATCCTCCACCGTCATTCCTTCACCTGCCACTCACGATAGATGGAGTGATTTCTGGGATGTTGGGGTGGCAATCGATGAGAGAAGAAGAGGAGGAGGAGGAGGTGGTTTTGGTTGATAGAAGAACAAGGGGGGAAGAAAAGGAGCTTCGCCCTTATTTAAAGGGAAAGGCATTGCATGAAGTTCGTTGCAGAGGGAATTTTGCACACAGCGAGCAGCAGAACAGCGGGGGAACAGGTGATCCTGCATGTAAAGCGAATAGGTCAAGGTTGCCTGTTTGCTGAATGAGGTGTTTGTTGTGAGCAGGTGTTAAAAATGAAACAGTATGGCAACGTAACTTGGGACAGTGCTCAAGTACGAAGGCTGTGTTCAGACTACTTCATCTCAGTGAAAGCTAATGATATGGAAGACTTCAGAGAAAAAACACAGGGCTGCCCACCAAAAAAAAAACGTTTAACCTGATTCAACCATTGCCCCACATTCTTGCAGACATTGCAATTGCTGAGCTGGAGGAATGAATGACTAACCTACACTTTCCAGGTTGTATATTATTTTCTTACCAGTACCCATAGATACATGCCCACACCAGTGCATGTACCTTGTGATCTTTATGTATAAATGTGTACCTGTGGCCAGTCAGGGGGCGAGCATTGTGTAAAATTCAGGCCTAGTGGGCCAGAAAGAAGCAATGAAGGAGCAGCTAGTGTTGGTGTCTAAGTACCTGGAGCTGTGCATCACAGTGCTAGCCACATACGATGCTCATATACAGAGATTTGCAAGCTACTATACATGTTGTGGACCTAACACCTGCCTGTCATCAGAGCTGCAGCAGCAGTTCTTAAAAATGCTTTGCTTTTTGGGGGAACACTCTTTCCAGGTGTGGTTACCACATGGCCTTTGTGTGGATTAAACAAACAACATATATATAATGTGTTAGTTGTGTGCCCCCATTTACAGTTTTTATGCTAAGCTAAGCTAACTGACTGCTGGCTGAGACTCATATTTAAGAGGCGGTAGAGATGCACGGATTCGTTCCGACGTCACCCAAAACCGCACGTATCCATGAATCATCAACTTCCCACCTACCCGGACCAATTATTGTCCTTAATTTAGAGACCAACACCCGCACTGTAGGGCTGCCCCTGAGATTCTTCCAGCCGAGCAGTCATTTTTTCTTTAGTCACGCAGTGTGCATTACAGCGACAGGATAAAGAGAGAAGCTTACAAAAATGCACAGAGAAAACACTGAGGAGTTACAAATAATCATAAATATAATTTTACATCATATGTCACACTTACTTACTAAAAATTCTGGTGACAGTGCGCAATGGTGGTTAACTGATGAGAGGAGGTAAAAACGTTTGAGTGCTTGCTTTAGTGCTGTGACATTGTACACAGAGCAATGCAACAGCATGACAGGCTGTAAATTTTGAGTCTCTAAATCACCGCAAACCACAAAACTGATGGAAGTGGAGAAGAGGAGCACAGGTGACTAACCAGACTCCCACATCAGACTCCTCCATCATCCTCATCAAGTTCATTCACACTCGACAGAAACAAAATAAATCTCACCAAAACATCTTGGTTTATCTTTTTCGCCATTCCAACACTCGCCAGCTCTGGTTTGGTTGAAATAATGGAGCGCGGAGCGTGCAGGGCAGGTGATTTCAGGCAGGGGCTCCAGCAGTCTTGGTTATAATGCTCCACAGGTCCGCTGCTTTTGAAACTGAACTACAGGCTGATGCACTCCTTTACTTTCTCTGACTGTGTAAAAATCTGATGCTTTCACATCACAGATGTCAAAGAAAAGCATTAAAACGCGAGTCTAGCTGGCAAAACACACTCATGTTCTTCTTCTCTTCACATTAGTGTCTCTCAAAAAAATTAAGCTTAAAATGTTTTGGAGAACTCAATTAGTTATTTTCACCCACCTGACATTAATCTGATATGTTATTTCTTATGAATCACCCCACCCGCTCTGTGGTTTACCTGCGTGCCCATGAGTATATCTGCACCTCAGATCACTAACAGGCACATACTAGTGGTATCAACTTCTCATCTAACTCTATGTCAGAAATGGAATAAGTGTATTTCCCACAATGACTTTGGCACAATGTCAATTTGTGCCAGATGAAGAAGATTTAAAGGTTTTCTTGCTGTTTTTGGCAGTGTGACAAGATCTTCACAAAGACAACCTCAAAACATCAGTGTGGATGCGCTTCATTTTCACATGTTAATTTTGGATTTTGTTAAAGTCATCACTTTAGGATTGTATGAGCGCAAACCAAATGAATTTTGTTGGCGGATCCTATACTTTTCAATATGGAACACAAGATAGATCTGTAATAGCACAGTGTGCTGCTGTGATTCATTTTTGGTATTGATTATCTGATTTACTAACTCGGTTAAATCACGTCTTCACTGATATCTATCACTTGGCTGCCAATTGTCTGGGAATGTGAGCCATGTGAACTCGACGGAGCACGACAGATTTGTGTGATGCTACTTCTTTTGAGCCGGCTGCATGAGATATGGGGTCAACCTCTGTGTTTTCCACAGCACACATCATCATTTGCTGGTCTATTTGTGCTCTGCTCGCCGTCCGCCGCCTGTGTTGTTGCCTACCGAGCCTCCTGATAGGGCCATGCTGATCCAAGACTGACAGCAAATCAATAAAGTGTATTCCCTTAGCATCAGTGTTGGTGGATATAAAAAATGTCTTTTGAGCTCAGTCTTAGAACATGAAAGGGATCAACATGTAAGGGGTGTCGGTGTGGTTTAACTTCTCCAGACTTTGGTATAAATAAACAACAAAGTGGTCACAGGGCTTAGTGAGAGATTTGCTGCTGTGCAGTATTGGATTTTTGGCTACCTCTGTGGATATATTTATTCAGAGATAATGAAGTCGTATTCTGAGGTGCCCTCTTATACATGCAGTGTGTGCATTTCTTATGTGTTTTGTCGCACTTGCCGACACAGATCTTCAATGACTGATATACAGCTCCGCTTTGCCACACTTAGAAATAAGAGTTCCAAAAGGGTTCTTCCTGAAGGACCGAGGTTTTACCTAGAAACATTTGCCTCTGAAGGTTTTTTCAAGGGTTCTTTCTTGGTCACCATTATATAAAAAGGTCACGGCAGGACCTCCTTGGTGGGTTCTAGATAAACACAGTGGAATTCTGAAAGTTATTGGTAGAACCCTCTGAGTGTCATCTAGATAAAACACTTGGAATATAACAAAGTTCCCAATAGAACCCCTGGGGTGGGGGTTTAGATAAATCCACTGGAATGTAAAAAAGTTCTTCGTACAACCCACTGGGTGAAAAAAAATCATCTGAAAAATCCCAATCCCAATAGAACTCTCTTGGAAGGTTCTAGATAAAGCCCTTGGAATATAAAAAGGTTCTTGGTAGAACCCACTGGTTGGGTTCTATATAAAACTCTTTGAACAATAAAAAGTTCTTGGTTAAGCCCCCTGAGTGTGTTCTAGATAAAAACCGTGGAACGAAAAAGGTTCTCAGTGGAACACCCTGGGTGGGTTCTTGTTAGCACCCTTGGAAAGAGAAAAGTTTCTGGCTGGAACCTCCAGAGAGGGTTCTGGGTGGAACTATCACACCATAGAAGGGTTCACTGTAGAACCTCCTATAATAGGTTTCACATATGGTTCTAGGTATAACCCTTTATGTTTGGTTCTAGGTAGAACTCCAAGTGGAACATTTATAAAAGGTTTACGGTTCTAGTTAGCATCTTCATTTCAAAGGTTGCATGTTATTTTCAGATTGTATGGAATAAACATGTTTGTCCAAATATACAGCAGAAAAATCTGTTTACTTAAATCTGGTGATGTTTACATTCGGTGTCATAATCCTCGTTTTTGATTTTGAATTTAAATGTTTACTCGCAGCTTAAAAAACTTTCCAAGTATCCTCATCAATATGCAAATTTTTCGTTATGGCCATTGAGCTCCGAGGACTGAGGGGGCCGAGATTTGGTTGCACGCTTTGTATCTGCAGCTTCAACCTTTGGCTCATCTTGTTTTGACACCTACAGTGTCAAAACATTCCCTGAAGTCAAATGTGCAGCGGGCCAATTAAATTCCTCACTAAGACTGTGTGGTTATCAGGGCATAACCCCTGTGTGAGACTACGTTTTGTAGTCCGCCGAAGTCTCTCCCTGCATCCAGCCAAGAGACTGACAGTGAGGCGAAAGCAGCGGCTCACACAGACGGTGGTCTGATCATCCGTATAGATCTTCACGGCAGGGGTTCCCTGCTGAGAACCGCAGTGAGCCTCCGTCTTTGTGCCGACTTAATGCCTGACATCAGTCCCCAAAATCAACTTGCAAACACCCACATGAAAATTGTCTCTTTGTGTGCGTGCATGTGTGCGTGCGTGTGTGTATGTGTGTGTCTGTGTGTGCATGTGTGCACTCTTAAAAATAAAGGTTACAAAAAAGTTCTTCCTGAAGGGCTGAGATTCTACCCAGAACCACTTGCTTCTGAAGATCCCTTTTTTGACGAAAGGGTTTGTTAAGAGTTATTTGTAAGATTAAGGGTTCCATTAAGAACTCTTTTCATCCAAAGAACCCTTTTTGGAAAAAATAATTCCTCAAGGATTGTTGAGATCCTTGAAGAACTCTTTCATTTAGGCTTCTCGTTAGAACCTCATGGGTGAGTTTTAGATAAAATCCTTGAAACAAACAAAGGTTTACAGTAGAATCCCCTCAGTGGGTTCTAAATAAAATCCTTAGAATAAAAAAGATAATGAATAGAACCTCCAGGGTTAGTACGAGGTAAAACCCTTGGAATAAAAAAGGGTATCGGAGGAATCCCCACAGTGGGTTCTAGATATAACCTTGGAATATAAAACAGTTCAAGGTAGATCCCCCTGAGTGTGTTCTAGATAAAACCCTCAGAATATAAAAAGGTTCTGGGTAGAAACCCATGGGTGTGTTCCCGTCTTTGGGTTCTTCATAAAAACCCTTGGAACCCTGGGTAGGATCTTATCAGCACCCTTGGACAGTGAATAGCTTCTGGATAGAACCTCCAGTGAGGGTTCTGGTTGGGACCATTATACCACTGAAGGGTTCTCTGTCAAACCCCCTTTCACCTCCTGAGTGAAACCTTTCACAGATGGTTGTAAGAGCGTTCTTGGTAGAACTGTCTGAAAGAGTTCTAGGTTCTACCATAAACCATAAAGGGTTTTCCTACGGGGTAAGCTGAAGAACCCTTTATGGTTCTAGTTAGCACCTTAATTCTAAGAGTGTATGTCAGACACTCTGTCTGTCTTCTTTACGCTCTTAATCTACCTGTTTATACCTCCTCCTCCTCCTCTCCTCTTCCTCCTCAGCCTGTCTAACCCCGTCGATCTCTTTCTTTCTACTCAGGAAAGTCGAACTCTGCTGATCCTTTGCGTGTTCAGCTGTTATATCCCTGTTAAATTCTAGCAGTTGGTGAAACATGACAGTAAGATTTCGCAGAGGGCTCACTTTGATTATGATAAGTACAGAGGAAAACACTTTGTCAGGTCCCCTTTTGTCTGTTCCCGTCAGATAAATGTAACGGGGCTAATATGTGGCGCCTCTGACGAGCGGCAACGTCACACTGAGGCTCTTAGTCAGACAGAAACTCTTGTTCTTTATTCTCTCATGGCTTTCTGGCAACAACACCGCCCTTTTGGAGATACCAGCTATTCTCTGTAATCTTTTTTTGTTTGCGTCTGTTTTCTTTTTCTTTTTTTTTTACTGTATGAGTGTGTTATGCAGTGCTGTACTCTGACATGATTTCAACCTCACACCAGCGAGACCAAGACAAGCTGTGAATTCTTCTCAGAATATTGTTCAAAGCCGAACCACCTCACTCAGAGTGTGATCTGTAGTGTGAGGCTCGCTAATGAACGGAAGCCGCGCTTTATGATTTCTGTGCGTTGTACGTCCGCCGCCGCGCCCTGACCTCTAGTTTATTGCACTTCAGTACTTCTGTTCAGCAGAGACAAACACAAGCAGAAATCTCGACCACATTCCTGAACGGTCTTTTGATGCGGTTCAGAGGTGCGACACTGGAGATAAATGGCTGCAGCGGTTGTCAGCCTCAGCCATTCGTTCGATGCAGTAATGAGTGTGAGGCTTTTTCCTCCCGCCCGGTGTTTATTGCGGTGGACACTTGATGGTGAAACAGAAGTCTGATGAATGCAGCAGCCTGGTCCTCCAATGTTACGTTCTCATTAGGAGAAATAAGATGAAAGTCGAGCTTTCATCTTGCTATGTTTGTTACTTTCCTATACCATGCTCTGCCATTAACTGTTTGGAGGGGAATAAAAGAGGTCAATACAATAATAATTGTACTTTCAAAACAATTTTCCACTAAGTTTCCATGTCTATGCTTTTACCACATGCGTCACTCATGTCCTTGTATCCACCGTCTGAATGAAAAGAAGGCCTCTGTTCAGAAACAATCGCATAGACTCGTTTAAATCCAGCAGGAATAATGTCGTATTTATTCAGAAAATGTTTACAAGGGTCAGCAGTTCGGACATAGAATAATATCACCGATCTATTTGTGGTTTTCATTTAAAATTTTAATAAGAGGATAAAAGCCCTGTGATGCACCAACTTGGTCTCAAGGTGGTCTTCAGGTACAAAACATGGATGCTAAAGCTACTACAAGGAACTTGTAGGCCACCGAGGACAAAAGCGGTTTTGTTTCTGTCGTAACAACCACAAAATATGACGTCTCTCCTCCTTCTTTTTAACTGGTTAAAAATGTAAAGACAGGCACATTTCATCTGATTTCAGGGAGAATCCAACACCAGTCTTCTCCACAGATGGTCTCATTAGATTATGTGAGTCACATAGAGGCATCAGTAATAAATTGAGACTTTTTAATAGTTAAAAACGTCTTGCAGTAGCTTTAAACAAAATAAAAAGAGCAAACTGTTGGAGTTGGAGCCATAGACGGTATATTAAATAGGTTGAATCTCTATTTAATATGTGGTCGATGGTTGAAGCGAGTTGCTTCTCCCCGCTCCCTCCTCTCCAGACTCAGGCACAAGACAAGTCCAACATTATACCTGGACAATGACAGAGGCAACAAGTCCTACACTGTTGATCAGCTGTTTATAATTCTGTAAATTGTCTGTCAATGTAAAGCGAAGTTCACAAATCCACTGCCTCGAAATTGCACACTCTGGACAAGGCCTGGAGGAAATACCCGATTCTTAAAAATCGATTTTCTTAATCTAAATTAACATGATGTTGATGAACCGAAAAAGGCAGAATTCAGCTGCGAGGGCGATGAAGCACCTGGACAGTCTACAGCACGCACACGCTAAAGTTATCAACAGTCAGCTGAGAGAGATCTACTCAATCTTCTCAAAACGCAGCGATTACAACCATGTTTTGATTTAGTGTCTAAATAATTACGTTTTTCATTTGAATACTTTTCACACCATCACCCAGAGACTAACATTAGATGTTAAAGAGTGGAGAAGCAATCAGCTGTAATAACTCGAGCGGCTGAGCAACACACATCGCAGCGTAACACAACTTCAACCATCTCTGTGATGTAGACAATAACTGTCTGCTCAGCCTGTTTCACCTCTGAAACTGTGCGCCAGCTCTGCACGTTGGACGGCGATGTGTTTTCGGAGCTCATGGTGCAGCAGAGAGGCTGCTCTCTGCTGTTGGAGACATATTGTTAATAACAACACACACAGCAGAGCCCTCTGCTTCCTCCTCACTTGTTATTCTCATAGAGGCAGGAGACTGCGTGATGCTTTCAAATAGACGAATCCATTAATTAATGCAGTTAACTTTTTAAAATAAAAAGACTGCTGACTATTTAATGGCCAGTTAGGTTTCATATTGTACTCCATTGAAACTGGAGCAAGAGACTGAAAATGGTGCCTCCTTTTCTGTTCATTCAGTCAAGAAGAGACTCTGAATCAAATCAGACAAAATGTGTGTATCATGTTTACTTCTACACCAGGCTCCTTCTTGAGTTTTGGTGAACGTGAGCAGCTGCAGATAAATACAAACCGACCGGCACCCCCGTGACATAAAAGCATAAGATTTTGATGCATCAAGGATCACTTCATCATCGAATCGTAGCCCTCTGAATCAGAATCGAATTAAATCGTGAGGAACCCAGAGATTCCCACCCCTCCTCTGGACACTGAGTTCAGTGACTGCCTGCCAGACTCCTTTAACATGTCGCTCAGTTGAACCATTATAAACATCTACTCCTTCTAATAGATTATTAATGTTTTCTTACAACTCATAAAAGCACACTTACTCTTTCAGCATTCATTTGAACTGTGACACGGGCAAACAAATTTGAAAGGAGAACATAATTGAAGTTAACATCACAAAACAATCAACATGGCAACACTGAAAAGGACATAGACATCCCAAACTACACCTACTACATGTGTTACAAGTGTCATTTGAACAATAAAGAATGAGAAACAAATTAAATAAACATAACAAATATCTTTAAGCCAAAATTGAGGCAACTCCTAAGCTAAAAATGAAGTTAAATAGTGTAAAAAAAAACAAAACAAAAAAACATCCATATGAAATAATGGTCTGATGTCAATGTAGAACAGTTTTACAATCAGATTAAAAATCATCCAAATAAAAACTGCATCTGCATCTGATGAAACAAATATCAGGAAAATAAAAGACAAATTAATATTTAGACTGTATGCGGGTATTCTGCTGTTAATAATTATGGATTTAATTGAATGGGTTAATTTGGCATTTATTCACATTTTCTTTAGACTGTTTATCAGTTGAATCCTTTTGACTAATTAAGACCCAGATGTCTCACTGAGGCTTTCCGCTGCTAAACAGATTTATCTAATTAATATGTGAGCTGCACATTTCAATTGAGTGTGAAAGATATGGACGGCAGCTCCAGGAGGAAGCACAATACCTCAAACAAACAATGTAACAAGTAATTTGAGCTCATGCATAGTTAATGTACGGAAAGTCTGGTGATACACTACTTTCTGCCATATGGTACTTAGGTGTTGACAGTAAAATCACACATCCTTCAGCTTTTTTTGTCTTAATTGCATTCTGTCTTTAGTAATAGTTGTTGTGGGGACCAGAAATACCATAAAATCATATTCTAGGGGAGACTTGGGAGTGTTGTAACACCAGATTAGTTGTAACAACGTCAAGGAGTGATGACACCATCAAAATGCTACAAATCCATTTCTGTTTCGAGGTCACTGGAGAAGCGTCACGGCTTTGCGAGCAGCATTGTGCATTTATGATCAGAAAATTACATTTCAGGTGAGACAGTTCATTGTTTTGTGTATTCAAATGGTTTGACTCACACAACCTAAAGCAGCAGTTTCTCTATGCTACCATCAAGCCCACAAGTTAAAACATTTAGCTACATAATGGCTGTGTGGGGAGTGGACAGTTATAACAGGTCATTAAAATGATGAAAATTTCTGCACTGTCTACATGGAACACTTTTCAAACTCAAGGCCAGAAGAAGTGTGGGTCTGCTCAGTGGTAGGTCAACAAAGCCTGCCGCAAAGAGGCCACCGTCTACATTTGCCAACTGTGACAATGGCTACGTTTACGTGCACAAAGTATTCAGTTTTTCGTCTTTGTTCCAAGAAAAAAAAAAACAATACTACTCAGCAGGGCCGATGAAAATTAATTTAGCACTAATATTTCAGTTTACATGCAGCCGTGCATACTCAAATTTAAGAAAGAGCAGAGTGGCCGGAGCCGCTCGAGCTATGTTGATTCTTCGATGTGAGCACAGCATCTCTCTGTAATTCGTTCAACCACCTCCTTAAAAAGGTCGGCGTTGCGATATTTGCACGTATTCAAAAACCCGTTGCAAGTCCAACCAGAAATATGGACTTTTCTTTTGTGCCCCCTTGCAAACTGCAGTAAAAACCCCACTTGAGACGCATATTCTGAATGCACTATTTACATGTACAAAGAAGGCTCCTGAAACCTGAATAATACCAAAAGAGATATATAGAAAATTATAAATACACATTGTGCTATATTTAACTTTACGACACCGTCTCCATTTGTATGTTTGTTTGTTTTTCTATCTTGTTATTACCTCAGTGGTTATCCCTAACATTTCTTTATTCAGTCTCCTTCTTAGTTTTGAAAACACATTTAAATTTTACAGATAACTTTACTAATAATGTGTATATTTAATTTAATTTTTCTATGTCATTGCCTGTTTTAATTTATCAAGTGTTGCTATTTACATCATTGTTGTTGCTTTCAATTGTCAGTTTCTTTAAATATTGTACTTGTGCTTTGGCAACACAAGTAAATGTCATGACAATAAAGCCTACTAAAACTGAACAACTAAAAAAACTGACACAGCATGAACAACCACAGAGTTACAGACAAAAAGTGTTACTACCATCCCCGGTCTCCCCTAGTCATTACAACCTATTGTTTGGTTACTGTAAATAAAACGCTGACAAAGCTCAGCGTAATCCCTATTTGATCTGGGACTTAATTGTGGTGGAGCATAAAATATAATAATCCTTTAGAGGTGATTAAATATTTGAATCATTAAAAGTGAGTTTTAAAATGAGCTACCATTACTCTTGACAGATTTTCCCACTGTATTAGATCACTATCCTGCAGAGGTGGTGGTCATCTCCCATTTCACTTTATAATGAGCACTGAAGCCTGATCTTGTTGGATAAGTGACACCAAATATCAGTGAAGGTGACTTAAGAGCACATGATAACTGTACGGCCTGGCATATGCCACATCAAAGCACGATGAGGCTCCTGCCACAAATTGTCACATCACTTCACTTTAACTGGGCTGTCGCCGGCTTCACAGCTTAATTGAAGTGATTTCAGGTGTTTGGTTACACGTGTGACAGACAGGGAAAGTGTCTTGACTGAAATCAGCCACCTTCTATTAATATCCCCCCCAGCCACCACCTCCACAGCCAGTGTTCAGCTCAGATGAGAGGTAAGTGTGACACCTAGTGGCACTTCCTGTAACAGCATCTTGCACTTGCAGCATCCTTTCATGAGTAAAAGTGCAAATGAATCATACGTGATTAGTGACACGAGAATCATTTTAAACAATACATAATTGCTGCCGCTTTCATGAATACATCGCGGTAATTTGATTAAGGCCTGTTGCATGCAGAAACACACACATTCAGTGATTAAATTATTCACAAACCAACCTCAATTCCATATATACATGACCTGGTTTGTGCTCCCAAGACGCACAATGAAGAAATGACTTTGTCATGTGCATTGATAGCAACTAAAATATCTCGCACGTGTCGTTCAAAACTATAAATCCTGAAGCCAAAGTCAGCAGGGGGTGAAGAAGTTTCTGCACTCCACATTCTTGGCAGCTGCAGACACCACTCCATATTGAAGTCAGATGGAGCCAAGTGTCCTCAGACTCTCTGGTGGAGGGTGAAAACACCCCTATCTGGAGAGATTGTTTTCACAGTATGCCGAAAACTAATTACAAGCAATAAATTAATTTCACGCTCCTGCTTTAGAATTAATTGCATCTTTACAGAAGTGAGTGGAAGTGATGGCTCAAGCAGCCCTGATAAGGGTGGACACACAAAGTGGTCTATTGAATTATGTGGCTTATCAGTGCCATTACTTTACATAAGGATGCACTTGATAATCCTTACAGAAATTATCTAAAACTTCCGTTTGTTGTCGTTTTAATTGCTGCTAAGGTATTTTTGTCATGCAGCCCCCACGGCGCGCACACACCATATGTTAGGACAGCTGAGCGTGTTGTTTTGCGCAGTAGGTCTTTACAAAAATGCTTCCTCTGCACTGTGTAACTATGTTTTTGAATGACAATGTGTCAGGGTTCTTTACCCAATTTACTCCCAACATCTCAAATTGATAGATATCAGTACCAGCACTAATCTATTCTGTCTAGTCAATAATTAACTCTTGAATCCTTCAGTACTTCACCACCTAAGGAAAGCATGGGAGCTGGACCTGAACATATACTTCCCTGACGTTTAATGGGATAAAATGCTAAATGGAGTGCACACATCCTCTCCTCATGCAAGACATGGTCTACCTCTCCATGGCCATATTTGGTGTGGGACCAGATGACACCGCTCTGAGTACGGATGTGTACCAGTGTTGGTGCGTTTACAGTCCTGCTGGCAAGGCGGCTGATTATCTTTAAATGGAAACACGCGTCCCTTCCAACACCTAACAGATGGGTGAAAGACGTGATGTTTCACATTAAACTGGAAAAGAAAAACTTCTGAGAAGAAGTTTTATACATTATGGTCTCTATTTTCTAGCACATTATGATGGACTACAAATGTGGGTTTTGAGATGAGGCGTAGGTTGGGAGCTTACTTAATTGCATTTTAAAAACTTTGAGTTGGTCTTGAGGTGCATCTTCATAGTAATAGAATAACTCACTTCTAACACCCACACCCTTTCTTATTTTTCCTCTTTATTTATTTATCAGATTTTTTTCCTTTTTTGTTTAATTAATTAATTTATTTATCTTTACAATTATTTTTCATTTATTTTTGCTGGAACATCATCTTTATTAGTGTACAGCATCTGCATTCTATCATCTAATTTAATTATTTTTGCCTATCAGGCTGTTACCATTATTATTTTTACCTGTTACTACAGTTATTTATCCCATGCACTTGATGCAACTTGTAATTTTAATAGATCTGTTTTAATATTGTAACTCCTATTGTTATTATTATTGTATTTATTTCTATTACATCGTTCTTTATCTAAAGGAGCAATATGTAAAAATAAGTACTGCTGTCCAAATAGTGAGTTGGAGCTATAGAGCCATTTAATATATGATCTATCGATGAAGCGACTTGTTTCTCCTCCAGATTTGAGGAAGCTCAGGCGGGCTGCAGGAACACTGCAGGAGCACGAAACAAGCGCAACATTGCAATTTCACAATAACAAGCGAGTTACAACAAGTTGATCGTCTATTTGCAACTGCTGGTTGTCTGTTGATGTAAAGTTAAAAAACAAAAATACACACTCTGGAGCTTGAGTTCAGTCACTGCCTGCCAGACTACATTAACATATCGCTCAATTTAACCGCTATCTTCTCCTTCTAAATGATTTGTTACGACTCATAAACAGACACTAACTCATCTGGCAAACATTAATTTGAAATGGGCAAACAACAACACAAGTTATGGGCTGGAATAGAAATTTCAAAGGCCGACACTGTGGCTGATGTGTTGATGTCAGAGAGAAGTGAGTATTTCAATTTAGCATGTTTCCCTCGTCTCTGATGGCATTTCATGGTAATTTTATGATTCATTATAGTAAATATATTACAGATTTCGCCTTTAAGTAACTTAAAACTTTACAAGTCAGCATTGAGTTTTGGTTTCACACAGGAGGGACACAAACCCCAGGCCTGTGGGTGAACGTGTTTGACCCAACCGTCCCTATGGAGGCCTTCTCGCTTTTTATACTGCTCCTGTCATAACTACTACTGCTACTAGAGGTCGCCGCCTACCAATAAATGTAAATAAGCAGCTTGCACAGATATGTTTCTGGTGAGAACAAGCTGAAACCATACCGAATACCGACTGGCCACTTTAAATTTATGGCGTGGGAAATTGGCAGAGAGTCTTATCAGTTCTGGGAGTTATCGTCAGACTGCTCAGATTGATGCTATCAAATAACAAAAATGGGATGATATCAGTTTGAAACTACAAATCCCTTTATATTTTACATTTTGCTGAAACACATTTGATGAGCAAGTATTTGTCATTTGAAACAAGCTGCCTTTTGATATATTTGTGCCCCACCCCTGATGACTAAGTTGCTGAATGAAAATGTGTCAGCATAGAGGCAAAGCGAGGTCAAATGAGGTATCATATAAGATCTGATACCATCACACTCGTTCCCTCCTTGGCGCTCAGTTAGGACGTCCATGATACATTTCACACAGCTGAATTGTAAGCGTCTATAAATAAACTCTGTGTCAAGTGATTTTCGCTGCTCAAGTGGCATTCACTCCCAGGTCTTAATACTGTGTCATCGCTGTGACCAGTTTGTTAGTCAGAGATTCCTGACAGCACAACAGACAGCGTGAACTCTCATATCCACACAATATGCTAAATATCTGGCCCGTGGTGAATGCACTGCATGAAAGTGTTTTCCAAAACCTTTGCAAGCAGATTTCTGGAATACCAGTCACAAAGAAAAGCTTTTATTTCTGCAGAGAGTAGTAATTAAAAAGGAAAAAAAAAAAGTTTATTGGTAAAATAGGGGTAATAGAGTGGCTGTCTGTGCTTGGAGTGCCTTCTTAAGATATTTGGGTTAACTGCTTATTTTCATTATTTTGAGTTAAGTGACTTTTCAAGATTCTCCTAATTGGCCCCAGTGGGATTTTGAGCAAAATCCTTTGATGTTCACATCTCGTTCACATCCTCCCATAATTGTGACAGTATTATTGTAATCTGCGCAGATAATATTGTTGTATTTTTAACAAGATTCCAGTGTTTGATCGTAGCCACAGACCAGCTTCATTCCAAGATTTAATCCCCCGACTCCCTCTCTTTTTTTCGCTGCTCTCTGCTGTCATCTTTGATACTCATCATCGCAATCACATGACAGATGGTCCTCTCTAGATCCGATAATTATATTTCCAGCTTCCATGCATTTGTAATTCATCGCACTGATGTATGTCATCTAAACAAAAGTTGAATTGTTTACAAGCACCAATGCTTTTTATAATATTATCTATAAATTAATAATCTCTAATCGGCCTAAGCGTAATGAGATCACCAACTCATGGGGGATTTCAATTTTGATTTTAATACATTCAGTACATGTTTATTTATTTATGGAGGTCTGCGCATCATGTGGCTAAGCCTGTTATCTACAGAATCTCACCATTTTAGAGAACATTGTCAGTATTTATTTCAAAGGACATTGATTGGACTACTGGTAAATCTGTCCCTAAGATGATTTTACTGTTAACAAAATGAAGAAGATCACAATTATGATGTTCTAAACTTTGCAGCAACGGGTACAGGCATGGAGAAAATTGGATAATTACAGGAAAAGCACAATGGTAATGTAGGCCCAAGTGCACAAACTTGATCTGCACAAGACTGCAGGTAAATATTTGCCAAGAACCAGTAGGTGGACCATTGTGCCTTTCACTTTGTGCAAGCTCAAAGTGCCACACCCAGTAAATCATTCACCACAGTACACACAGAGACTGAGCACAATGAACAACTGTCTCTGTGCCAATATTTTGTTTTATCGTTCTAAGTACAAAGTTAAAACAGCATGAGGAAGCTTTTTTTTATTGTACAAGTTAATGTGTATAAAACAAAGTATTATGTAACAATAGATCCCGACTGTAACTGAAGCCATTGGTGCATCCTATATTTTTTTAAATCTTATTTCTATTAAATTAAGCTGTTACACTGGCACAGATTTAACAAGAGAAGCATTATTTAAAGACCATGCAAAATTACAACTTAATGTACATATGGGAATGTTGGATTCCATTTTGTTTTCTGGTACAAGGACATTTTTCCAATCTGCTTGGCTTATATCTGGTCATTGTTGTATTCCGACGGTTGCAGGCAGTGTCAGTAACACCTCGCTCCACCCTTCACGCCCTTGTGCTGACTTTCACAGGATTACTGTCAGAATGTTGCAACAGCCTCAGTGACACTGAGAGCAGAAACTACACCCAGTCGACGGCCAAGAGCCGCACTGGAATGTGTTTGCACAGATAATTGGTGTATGATGTGGAAAACCAGAGGAAGACAGTCAACAATACTGTTTGTACAATAAGTTCTGACCAAGTTTGACTTGATTGGTCAAGAGGCATTCCATGAGTGTTGATACAGACATCAGCACTGTGACTTTTAACTTTGTGTGTCGCTCAGCTTTTAAGAGGCGTTAATGGGCTTTGACCTGCTTAAATCTCAAAAAATATGAACATGGACATACAGTCTGTTAAGAAGACCAAGCTAAGTAGTCTTGAGGCAATTTTATGGATCTATCCCGACAACAGTAAACATGCAGACCTACACGTAGCAACAAGCAAACTAAGTTTGTCTGCATGTAAATGTTTACGTGATGCTTAGCAACACTCCAGTTACAGTCCTGTTGCAGAATTATGTGTTTGCAGAGCCAAATAAATTATTAAATGAACCAACAAACCATAATTTGTTGTTGCTTTTTACAGTTAACTAATAAATGGTGTTCGCAGAACTGTCGTATAAAAATGTATTGAAACTAATAAATAATTATATGCATGTGATTTAAAGCACCAGTGTGTAGAATTTAGTGGCATCTAGCAGTGGGGTCGCAGATCGTAACCAACTTAATACTGCTCGCCTCAACCTCTACTTACAGGCAGGCAGGAGAAACTACAGTCGGAGTGAAACTTGCAAAAAAAAAAAACTGGGCTACTGTAGGAACAGGGCGGCTCAATATGGTGGCTTCTGTTGATATGAATGGCTCATTCTACTGTAAGGTAACAAAAACACTACAATTCTTATTTTAGGTGAATATACACTACTGAAAATGTACTTATGAATATTATATTAATTGCCATACTCTAAATATTAAATGGCTTATTTAATTGGTTGGGTCCAGCTTGTCAGCAACATCAATCTGGCCCTTTGATCATTTACAAATATGACACAAATTATAAATTAAAACTTAATTTAAACGAGCAAAGGGCTTATTGGCTAATTCAGTGGTTATGTCTGTTGTTAAGCACAGACACTTATTTCATTAAAAAGTTCAGGCTGTTTAAGGGAATTTAGGTGAGTCACTGAACGAAAAAAGATTTTAAATGCAACATTGTCTTTATTAAAACAACAAGCTACTTCTAATCTAGGATTACAAAGGAGCTTGGTTTTTCCTGTACTTGTGTGCATGTTTTCCAACAAAAACAAAGTGTAGAAAAAAATAAAAAGGTTCATTGTTTTACACATTTAAATTACTAACTCTACAGGTCAGACAAAGGAAATTCCAGCCCCTTGGCACTTGGCCCTGTTAAAAAAGTAATTGCATAAGCCTGTCTTAGACTGGACCTTTAAAAGGAATTATTTTCATATTAATATTTGAAAATTAATTAATATTGACTTATGACATTCAGGTATTTGGTTTTATTTTTCTTTAAAAAAATATATCAAAACTAAACATTTTTAAATCAGCCACACAAATGCAAAACAATGTCATTTCCTGTGAACAGCAGAAGCAGATTATCAACAATAACCAAAATACCCAAAGTTATTACTAAGTGATAGAAAACCCATCAGCCCTTCACTGCATATATTAATACAACTTAATAGGTTAACCAGTCCCACCACTGCCCTCCAAAAAAAGATTGGTGGGTACAGCTGATCTAAAGGCAAACAACACACAATACAAAACACAAACTATGTACAACTGATTGCATTTGCATAGTTCTCAGTGCAAGACTTTTTACCAAAAAGCAGCAAAGGAAAAAAAAAATATAACCAAAAGCATTCGCAGAGCACACACTGCTTGTTCATTTTCTCATTCATGTTCAGGAGCATACCAAGTATTTAGATCCCAGGCCTCTCCACATCCTGTACAGTGGAAAGTAAACACCATTCTTTTGGAGCTTCATTGTTCATGTCTTTGTGCAGACATCTGCGAGAGTTTTGAACTTCGGTCCGAGTGTGTTTAGGAAGTCGAGGTCATCCTTATCGCCATAGTCACTGCAGCATCCAATGGAGCCAGCTGGTGAGCCCACCCCCTCGAACCCGTAGGCGTGGATGATGTCATCCGCGTAGCGTCCGTCCTCCTCTGTTCCAAGGAAGGCCAGTTTCTGCAAGACGAAGTGGAAAGGGAGAGGAAGTGTGTTATTACAGTGTGTGGACTGAGCCTGAGCTGTAGGAGGGGGAGATACTACACTGTGTGATAACACAAGGCTGCTCAGGATATGACTGGCAGTCAGATATTACACAGCGAACAAACAAGCCACCAACAAGTTGGAGAAATAATATTTCCCACCAAGAAGCTAAGAAATATTAAAGTTTACGGAGGATACTATCATGGCTTAGAGAACAAGATTATATTACACCTGAGAGTTACCTGAGCTCTTACAGATAAAGAAGTTATTAAACCTCTGAGAGTGAAACATGTACACATCTGGACATGTTTAATTCTACCACACTCTTCCGCCTTTTTGTGCCAGCTTTCACTCTCAGAGCCAACAAAAGTCTGGGCAAATTGTGCAATGCTCAAAAAACCACTTGTTTGGAATGTTCCACTGGTTAACAGGATAATTAATAATAGATGACAGAATCATGATTGGGTATTAAAGGGGCATCCGTAAAAGGCTAAGTCGTTCACAAGTGTTGATAGGGTGAGGGTTGCCACTTCCAACCAGTTAGTCCAACAGTTTAAGAACAACATTGCTCAACACACAATTTCAGGGGAATTTGGGGATTTCACTTTAGGGATTTAGGCACCATTAATGCCGAAAGGTTCATACAGGTTTTGCAGCGACACGTCCAGGGACGTCCCTGTTTATTTCAGCAAAACAACGCCAAGACATATTCTGCAATGGTTACAACAGCGTGTTACTAGACTGGCCTGCTTACAGTCTCCCATTGAAAATGTGTGGTGCATTATGAATTAGGGATTGTACATCTAAAACTGTAACATGCTTTTAACTATTACATAACATTACCTGGTGTAGATAGCGGCCATTTGTTTGCCAGGTGTGAAGAAGAGCTGCGTCGTGGGCGAAGTACCTGCTGTCAAAGTCCACTCCGCTACCAACAAGACCTCCATTAAACTGTTGCGCACCATACTGGCTGTCATACTGGGCCGAGGAATAGTACTCTTGCATATCGCCTGTGACAACGCCAGACTTATACATCCCGTTCTCCTGCACGCTATGGCCTCCCATTGTGCTGTAGCTCTTGGTCCCCATCCATCCTGCATTCAGCTCGGAACCCTTAACTGAGCCCTTCACTGCTGCATCAACGTTGGGAACGGCGATGAGACTTGCATCCTGCCGAGCAAGACAACAAAACAAAAAAAAATGTAAGCAACAATTAAATACATGGAGCAGACAAAAAAGAAATATGAGGTGTCTTTACAAGGGTTTGAGCCCAGGCAGTGCTTTCATTATTATGTTCTTACCACTTCTTCCCCTGGGGCCTCGGTGTTTGATTTGAGCAAGATTCCACCGCTGTCTCCAACATCAAGTTCCTTATGCTCTCTCTTTGTCACACAGAACAAGGCAAGAAGTAGGACTGCAATAAAAAAGTAGTTGAGTATGTTAGAAATTGGTGTATTTTAGAATAATCAGTCCTTCACATGCAGTAGGCATCGCATGACTGAGCATAATGACACTGCACACTCTCATTGCTCAGTACCAGATAAACAATGCATAATTCACTTACAGAATCCCTAACTTTCTATCACTCTTCTTGCACTTTTACACATGCATGAGCACAAAATTTCTGTTTCATTATCTACACAGTCTACACAGCTCTACTGGCAAGATTATAGCAGTGGGGGACTCACAGAGCAGTAGGAGGAGGGCCAGAGGCAACAGCATAGCCAGTAAAGCCAGTGGCCCTAATGACTTAGAGATTTGCTTGTCCAAGCAGGCTCCATTCAGGCACTGGCAGATCCTTACTTTCACCGTCTGTACCTCGCCATGGCCCTGCAGATCTTTCACGTCGATTTTAACTTCGTGTATCCCCGTATGAAGTTCCTTCTGATGCGACAATCTAGCCGCAGTGCCTGAGGAGGAAACACACGTGTCAAAAGTATGACGAGACATAAAACCAGCACAGCGCTGTGCAGAAAATTTTAAACTTCAAGTGAATTTTTTTGGACTTATAACAAGGGCTGCACAATATGGTTAAAAAAACATATTGCCAATATTTTTGACAGATATTGCGATTATGTTCACAATTTGTGGAAATGATCATTTTTGCATCACAGTTTTCATTTCCACTGAAAGAAACTATTAAAATCATGATAATGTGATATTTGTGGGGTCTGAAAAATTGCAGCTTGAGCAATTTGGGTATTGCACTTGGCCATAATGCAATTTCAATAATATTTCAATTAACTGTGCAGCCCTGCCTAAAACAAACAACTAAGATGTCATTTTGTATCAAAATATTCACCCTCTGTAATTTAGACTTGACATAAAGTTGACCACACCTTACAAAAGTTTTTTCAGAAAATGGGAAGTGTGCGTCAGGAGCAGATTTAATAATAAACATATGCACCAATACCTCCTCATGATTGTGTTTTTAATTAACAAAGACTAAAACTTAAGACATGTCAAATATATTTTTTGTTTTATTTCAGTTAGCTAACTTAGTTAGTTAGTACACAATATCATTTCAGTTAGTTTTCGTTTGATTTAATGAAATCTAGTTTACACAATCAATTCCACAGTTTGTCCACCAGGGGAACAGGGAAGTTTATTTTTCAACTGTAAAATGTCCCACTTATATCTTGGTCACAGGTCTTAAAAAAATTAGGGGATCTTCATCAAAAAATGTTGCATTTACGTTTAGAACATATTGGTTAATATACCTTCATCCTTAATAGATTTTTAAAGATTTTTAATAACAAGTTGTACTGTATTTTCATATTTTTATTTCTACTTCTAGGAAGGAAATGTTTTTACTTCACTATTTGACACCTACAGTTACAAAATGTAAAATGAACTCTATTAAACGTGTTAAGTTGTTATTTTAAATGAACTAAACTGTTAGTTCCACCACAAAGTGCTACAACAATAAACTGCTACTAAAACATTTCTGCATCGATACTAATGATCCAATAATGAATTATATACATAGCAGGGTTCCTTCTGCACAACTACTTTCACTTTTGATACTTTAAGTACATTTTGCTGATGATACATATGAACATTTACTTCAGAATGCAAGGCCTTTAATTTATAATGGAGTATTTTTAGTGTTTCGTTGCTGCTTTTATTTAAATAAATGATCTGACTTCATCCAGTACAGTTGGTATAAGGCTCAAAAATCTTTCAGTCGAGCTGTAAACAATCAATGTTCTGCCTGCCTCTGGCTCCTTTGCTGGCCAGGAATGCTTCTGTTAGATTTAGTGGTGGTGGTGGTGGTGGTTTGTTTTTCAGCGTTTTCACACACCAAAAAAACTTGATTTATGTGTGTGAGCTGTTTGAACGTTTCTTACAGAGCTCTTACAGATAAGTTTCAAAGTTTTTGCTGTCCCATTAAACTTTTTTTTCTATTAAAAGACGCTCTTAAACAGACATAGCTCAAATGGGTAAACATATAACCACCTACCATTAACTCTTGTCACAGACCATTTGCCGTCATCATCGGCTGGCAAACTAAAGCTGAAGGGGGAGGAGAAGGGAGTCTGGTCGTTGTCTACAGCCACAACATCCACAGAGCCGAGCTGTCCTTCCTTCTCACACATTACCACCTCACTGGGGAGTTTTGGTATCTCATCGTTCTCATCCTCCACCACAAGGATGACTGTTCCTGTGCCAGTCTTGGAGCCTGAAGTACATTGGCATTATGTTAGTACTTGTGCAAAACAAATGAGGGCATGAAAGTACTGATGACAAACAAGATAGACTTAGTTAGTAATAGTAGTTCACATCACTTGTGTGTCACTTTCCTGGAAATTTCAAATTCTGGCACAGATCTGGGACAGGAGCCAAGTTTTCACTACCAGACCGAGCAACTATGAGTCACTGTAAATCAGACTAGTCATTTTGCATCCTATCAACAGATGTTCTCAGGTGAGACAAAGCCAGGACATAGCTGACTGTTTGTTCAGACAGATACAGGGTGGAGCTGGGGTTCTTCATAAGCTTTGGTGTAGGAAATTCAGCCGAAAGGCGCGACGATGACAAACCTGTCATCTGCGTGGTGATGTGAAATGTTGACAGTTTATTAAATCACTGTTTTCTTGGTGACAGCATGATGGATATTTGCCAAACAGCGAGTTTAAAAAACAAGTAAAAGATGTAGGGTTGTTTCCGATACTGCCTAGAATGCTGGTATCTGTAATTCCCACATTCAAGGACATCATCTTGGGCTTTGGGAAACACTGACTGACATTTTTCACCATTTTCTGGACAAAACAACTCATGGATTCATCGAGAAAATAAGCTACAGTTTCACTGATAACTTTTGTTGGTCTACAAAATGGTGAGAAAACGGTGGAAAATGTCAATCAGTGTTTCCCAGAGCTAAGGATGATGTCATCAAACTGTCCACAACACAATCAATATTCCATTTACCATCATAGGGGACTAACAAAACCAGAAGATATTAACATTCAAGAAGCTGGAAATCAGAGAATTTTGAATTTTTTTCTTTAAATATTACTCAAACTAACTAATGGTTTGTAATAAGCTTGAGTTCTTTGTGGAGTCCATGGCTTTTAGAAGTTACAGAAAAAGAAATGCACAGGATTTGTATGCAACTTACTGGCATCAACAGCCTTCATGGTGATGTTGTAAATTCCATCCTGAACGAAGTGTGACTCTCTGTCAATTGTGTTTGCAACCCTCAGCTCTCCGGTATTCCTGTCGACGTTGATCCAGGAGGCTGGGTCTGTGACCTTGAAATACCTGAGAGACAGTGGAGAAAAAGTACATTAGTGCATTAGTGGCACATTCTTCCATTCTGCAGTGAAAGTCTGCCCTCCAGTGTTTGAGAGGAGTAACACAAACTTGAGCCATATTGTACTACAATAAAGTTCATTTACTGAAGACAAATAATATAGAAGTAAGACTGCTCACTTGATGCCTGCGCTGCTCTTGGTCTCAGGATCTACAGCTGTGTAGCTTCCTATCACCGTGCCGTTTGGTGTGTTCTCTTTGACATTGAAGCGAATGGTTGGAGCTGAGAATTGCGGACCCTCGTCGACGTTGGTGACAATGACGTCCACGGGGATGGACAGCCACTGGGCTGACGTGCCCACCAGATCAGCTTCATTACGCGCCTGAATCTCAAGCTTCACATTGCCGGCCTGCTCATGATCCAAAGGCTGGAAAAAAATACAAATGTGTTGTCAGTGCTGTGTTTTAAACCATGACTTTCCATAATACCTAAGTTTCTGTCACATTAAATACCTGTGCTGCTACTAGTTTCACAATAATACAAAATCCTGCTTACCTTTATGACATACAGAAGCCCCTCGTTTGTTTTGGGGTCAGTATCGATTCGGAAATTTCCATTTTCATTTCCTTTAGTGATAAGGAATTTCGCAATCCAGTTTGGGGTGTTTATTAAATCCTTGTCTTCGACAGGAATGCGGAGGATAAGTTTTTCCTCTTCATTTTCTTTGACAGTGGCTTCATACTAAAGGAAACAAAAGTCAAAGTTGAAAAAAAAAAAAAAATTAGTATAACAATTGTTGAGTAAAACAGGTTCAAAACATTTTAATTTACCCCCAGGTACAATAATAATAAAGAGTTTATATAAAATGCATCTTAAGACATTATTTTAAGATGTGTAAATGCTAATCACTTACAGATGTTTTTGTGAACGTGGGTGGGTTGTCATTGATATCAGCCAGAATGATGGTTGCTGTTCCTGTGTTGGACAGACCTTTGTCAGAACCACCCCAGTCTTTGATTTGAACTGTTACCATGTACTTGTCTTGTACCTAAAGAAAGAAACACGAGATAAAGGTTAATAACATGCTAAGATAAGGTAATATGAAGCATTTGTATCCTCTAATTTCACAGTAAATCATTAATACAACAGTACAGGTGCTCACCTCTCTGTCCAGTGTTATAGTTGTGGAGGTAAGGACACCTGTGACTGGGTGGATGGCAAACCGGTCTAATCCAGACAGGAGAGTATACTTGATATTGACGTGTTCGGTGCCTTCTTGGTCTCTGTCTGTAGCATTCACCTTCCCCACTATCGTACCTGTGATGTCAATTAAAACATGAACATGGGGTTTATCATCATTCACACTGAGGGTCAAGTATCGCAGAATTTCCGGTCTGCATTTCCTGCTCCTCACCTGCTTTGCTTTGCTCAAGCACAGTAAACTGCAGCTGGTCTGTGAATGTCGGAGCGTTGTCATTCTCGTCATCAACGATTATATTGATGGGCAAAGGGTCATCTGTCTCCTCATTTGTTACTTGGTTGAAAACTCTAGTTATTAACTGTTAAAAACAAAAAAAGTACATTTTACAAGGTTAACACACTCAACGATACAAAGGAGTGTAAAGCACAGAATAGAATTTAATCTATTATAAAAAATGTGGAAAAATACAAATAAAGATTAGATTTTTATGGCATTTCATAGAAATACCATAAAAAATAAGAAGAAAATAACTGTCACACTCACTCTAAACGATGGGAACTCCTCACGATCGACTGCCTTGTGCACAGTTAACATCCCAGTTTCCCGGTCAAGAGTGAACACTCCCACTGGATGCTGATCGAAACCAGGTCCGGAGAAGGTGTAGTACACTTTGTACTTGGCTGCAGAATCTGACACAATCTACAAACAAAAAACAAATGATTCAGGTAAACACAATTAGACAGAGATTCTGTTATTCATAAACAATCTATGAAAGTTCTCTGTGACCTCTTTCAGCTTTCAAAAAAAACGAAATAGGTCAAGAAAAAAGTAACTATAAAGGAAGAAATCTGTATATAGACTATGTCATTTGCATATCTTGAGAACTGCCCATCTGATCTACTTCACATTTGCCAAGTGCACAGTGGGGGATCCAGAGACATGCAGTGTCAACTTTGGTAGAGTTTGGACACATAACATATACAATATGAATAAACTCTGACTTAACAGGCGAACAGTGCTTTGAGCACCAGCGGGCGCTGGCACTTATCAGTGTCATCAATTACTACAACGGTGTGTCACAAAGATGGCTGTGCCCAGTCAGGCACGATTCTCCTGGAAAACAAACTGCAGCTCGTCCAAGACAGACAGAGACCCAAACATGTAGTTCTCTGCAAACTGGAAATGGTTTGTCACAGCAGTACAACTTCTATCCACGCACACTTTTAAAATGAGAGCACCGGAGCACTTTGTCAAGATGGCCACGACAGCGAGACATTACCAAGATGCTTAACGTGTTTCTGTTAGCAGTCATCTTTGATGATAGATTACCTCAATGTTTCTTCATCACCCCAGTGTTAAAAGTAATTTCTGCATCATTGCTGTTCTGGTCACATAACCTTGTACCACACATCATATAACATACATTTTTTTGTTTACTTTAATGGACATGTGTGCATGAGAAAATTGCATTACATTAGCATTACATTACAGACTGTAAATGTTTCAGTTATTTTCCTTCCTCACATTGATGAAAATTTACTTCTGCTAGTGATTTTCTTAATTGTGTATTCCTCCAGAAATAAATCCATGTCGAGTACTTCAGTAAAAACTGAGTCAACCCTCTCTCTCAACTTAATATAACTGGAGTTTTAATGTTAATGTTTTGATAACCACAAGCAGTCTGTGCTGAATGTGTTTAGATGAGCAGTTCTTTAGAAAGCTGCATGCAGCAACATCAGATTGCAAGAATTTGGCTCTGAACAGCCACGTTTTGAACGGGCGCAGCACTCGTGATCAGGAACAATTCGGATAGACAATCTCGTAATACAGGTACGAACACACCAATGAATTAATCACTGCATAAAGCCAGACGAAAGTTGTGTCATTAAAATAGGCGTGTCTGGGCGTGGGAATTAGATAATCTGTGAAAAAAGAACAAGGGAGGGAAGAAAGGCACGTGCAGCAGGACGAAAATAATGTAATGCATAAATAAAACACCACTAGAGCTGCAAAGTATGGTAAAAAACAAAACACACTGCACATTTTGACAGATAATTCAATTGCAATATGATTGACCATCATCATCAATCATGGTGATGTGACATGTGTTGTGGTTTGTACCAAACAAACATGTTTTCTTACATCTGGAGGCCAAGATTTCACACATTTTCTTTTGGAAAAAATGCATATTGCAGTTTCAATGATATTTGGATCAACTGTGCCAATCCAAACACCACAATGCTCAAGTATAGTTTCAAGAGTTAAGTTTACCTCTTCAATTTTTTTGGGATAAGGTCCTGGATCATTCTCTACTATGTTGAAGGGTGGGGGGCTCCAACGCCTCTTGGTACGCTTCAGGAAGCCCGGGTCTCTGCGCTGTAACATGCAAACAGGTCAGGAAATTAAAACAAAACAAAAAAAAGATCCATTTACATTCTGACCTATATAAGGACACACTCATGAATAAACCTACCCCACTTTTCTGTATTTCACTGCGGACAAGGTGAACTTTCATCTCCCTCCTCAGACCACGGCTGTCCTGAGCCAACACAGAAAATGTCCGCCCTCTTGTTGCCACCGGCACAGAAGTCACAGCTACTATTTCTCCATTACTGTTTATTGTAAAACTCGAGTCATTCAACTCCAATGACTGGGTGTCACAGTCGGCAACTTGAACTGGAAACCGAGCAAAAGAAAGGTGAAAGGTGGGGGACAGTGGTTACATAACAAAAAAAAAAAAGCGTAGAATTCAAACTATAAAGGAGAAAATGAGGAAATAATGTGTAAAGTACCTGTTGTGATTTGGTATCCAGCTCTAATATTTGGAGGCACATATATGTATTTAGAGCCAGGGGTGAAACACGACTCCACACGGGACACGACCTGAAGCAGAAAATCGATCTTAAAAGTGGGTTTCAAACAGACTTATCGATTTAAAAACTTACCAACAATGAAAAGTTACACTTTAATAGCAAATAATTACATAGTAACAACATTCCTCTTTAGTTTTCACAAACATTCTGAGGTAAAGTCGGCTGACGAAACATTTGTATCGACAGAAACTTTCGACAATGTAAAACAAAAGTGGAAGCTCTCACCAACACCAGGCAGAAAATTAAAACCTTCGCCATTTTCGCAAAACTTTCGACTCGACTTTGTCCCGGTCCGGACAGGACGAGGAAGCCGCTGGACTCCGCCGAGGGGTTTCGTCAATCGACCAGGTGACAAATGATGGATTATCTCAGAGACACCAACTCGTCTATTCCCACACTCGTGTTCTCTCCGGAGACAAGGCTGACTTTCCTCTGATATCTGTCGCTACCAGCAGTGAGTCAACAGGCGAGACACACCTTGACCGGGCGGCCCCACCCAGACATGAGAGCCTCCCTGTTGGGATCCGCGCTCAGAAGCACCTTACCTCCAGGCTGTGCTCTGCCGCACAACACTCTCTACACGTCAACTCCCTGAAAAAGTTTGCAAAAACGTGTGTTGTTTTCCTGCCAGCAGGGGGAAACATTGCTAAAATAATTCTGTAAATACCATCATGTTCCAAGACCTCAAAACAAAGATAAACAGCATATGATTTCCCATGGGAGAGTTATTGTTGTGGGCTGCCATATGAAATACAAATGCCTATCAAAGCATAGTAATGGCTTAAAGCAGTGGTTCCCAAAGACACTTTTCTTTTCTTTGGAAGAGTCTCCTGCTAGATAAAAGTTTGGGAACCACTGGTTTAGAGGATTATTATTATAATGACTTGTATTCATGCTGGGCAGGTTTTAGAAATCATCTTTTTTTAGTGGGCAGTATCCTTTGGATACTATACTTACTATCTTACACATTTCAAATATTCTTATATTATTGCTGTCACAATATCAGATTGTATGATTATCATGGGCACAATAATAAAATCATCACAATATCTATAAGAAATATGATAACAACAACAACAGATAATAATAATAATAATAATAATAATAATAATAATAATAATAACGATGATAAAATAATAGTAATCACCATAATAATAATGCTTTTAATAAACTTTGTTTATTGTGCGTTTTGTCTCTTTTTATACAAGTGTGTGGGGTGGAGGGAGTCTGTAACCATAACAAAAATGTACAAAATGTGTAATTAAACTTCACGTCTAGTGAAAAGGTATGGATCATATGCGTCTCATTAAAATAGTGTCAATATTTCATTTTTAAAAATCATGGCTTTCATGATCATCATCATTTACAGCCCTGTACATATATATTTATAATAATTTGCGTATCTTATTGTCAGTTTTCTATTAACTTGAAGTACTTGCTCTTTATCATTTGTTATATTTTCAGTTCAATATAACTTTATTAATGACACTAAGGGCAGTTTGTTGGAGCAGCTTGTTATACATAAACACAGTAAAAAACAAATCATGGTACCAGGAAGTTAATGTGGAATAGAGTCATTAAATAATACTAATAAATAAACTTGCTGAAGCATGATAACAAGATAATATGAAACATAGAGAGAAAATTTGCTGGCAAGAATATTATAGAGAAGACGCCAAAATTTTCATTGCTTTTCAGAGAATTTGTTGGCTGGAAAAAGAATTTAGATCTGGTTGTATCACTCCAATGATCTTAAAACAGGTTTTAACAATCAGTCAACATTGTTTCTGACTGTGAGACCAGCAGACAAAGAAAACTCTTCATAAAGGACTGATAAAAATGACAAAGCTTGATTGAGCTGACAGAAAAATAATTTCATTTGCAGAGAGGGTGACTTTTCTTCAAAACAGCCTCAGTGTTTGTGTCAAATTTAAGGTGATAATCAAACAGTACCCAGATATTTGTATGATGTATCCATTTTCACCTTTTCATTATGTATGAAGCGCTCGTTAGCTGCATCCCTGTTACTTCTAAAATAAATAATCACTTCCTTTGTTTTTGATACATTTAAAGCTACTACAGGGAACATTCATATTCTATTGATTTTAGAAGCCCCTGTGGATCAAACCCATAGTGTTTCCACTATAATAACCACAAAATATGACAAAAATAAAAAATGATGTATATAAAAATGTCCTCCTGCTTCATTTTAAGTGGCTAACGTACAACTCACTGTAACTTTGCTAGGGAAAATATAAACACTGGCTCATTTCTTCTGAGTTAAAGGAGACTCCGACCCAGTGGCAGGCATCAAAAAGAGCTATGAGGAAATAGACAGTCTTCTTGGTCCTGCTTGTTTATCTAAGTCATTTAGAGACATCAGTGATGAATTGGGGTGCTTTTATAACCAATTAAAAACTTCTTGTAGTAGCTTTAAATCCAAGAAGTTGCTATCACACCAAGAAACAATATGTTTGATATACTATATTTATCACAAAACCGCAAACTCAAGCTCCTCATATGTGTAAATCGACTTGGCAATAACCCTGATTCTGACTCTGGATAGTAACTTTGTTTGTCTGCTTGTTCTTGCAGAGGATCCAGTTCGAGAAACCTCTCCCAGGACGGCACAGGAGGTTGACCTCTGCACGCCCCTCCTCTCTCCTCTTTGCAGCTCCACTGAAGCATTCGGGTAGGAGGAACAGAAATTGGGCTCCTCACTTAACGCCGCAGGAATGTGTGCTGTGAATGGAGCCTGGTGTGGGGGAGGCTCTGTTCCCACAGCGAAGCGCTCGCTATCTCTATAAACTGCTGATAAAAACAAGGGAGAGCGCCGGGCCGAACCAACAACACCGGGCCTGTGTCCTTTATTCAAACATGTCCCACTTGCCCTAACAGTGCAGTGGGAAGTCAGTCTATGTGGGGCTGCAACAGGAAAGGTGAGAAAAATGTCAGGAAGACTGTGAGCCATGGGTGTGGACATAATGAAAGGGCTCGGGGCTGGGAGTCAACAACAGTAAGCTCAAATGTAAAACAGACTCAGCAAAATACCGGTCTGTCACTCCCGAGGAAAAATGAAAGTGAGTTATCGATGAAACCAGGCTTCAGTGAGCGAACAGAGCACACAGTGTGAGTGTGAGCAGATAAATCCATTACTTCCCTACTTATTCTGTCTGTGACACCGTCTGACCTCTGTCTCCCATACTGTCCACTCATTTGGGAGGAAGTTGAGTTCTGTAAATAACAGATTTACTTAATGCCTTCCTGCTGAGTAGTACAGTTTGAAGAAAGCCAAGAATGATTAATTTCTCAGTAAGAGTCTTGAGCCAGTGTTGTCATGTGTTTTTACATCATTAAACCATGAGACTACTTCTTGAGGTGTTGTAGCAAGGTTTGCGGTTTACTTGCTCTATGATGTTTTTAAGGTATTATGCAACTTAAATCTATATCATGTTGCAAAATAACATTAGCAGAACAATGTCAACGCTGGACGCAACTGAAATCCCAGAGGGCTCATGACAGCACATAGGTTTAACAGTCGACAGTTCTCCCCTCTGTGACAGCGACATATATATCCCTGAGGTAAGAAAGTTTTTTAACTATACCTAGTGCAGCTGCTCCACCCTTTTCGCCACACCCGTTGGATGAGCGCCAACAAGGAGCAGGGTGTGACATGCACGTCATGCGCAAGGGTTTGCATTTGAGTGAGACAAGTTTCTCAGTGTTGCTTTATAGAGAATAATGTGACTAAGCGATGTGATTATTAGTGTTTAGTTCTTGATAATACGCGTACCAAAATGCATGACATCAAACATGATGAAATTTACCAGTTACCAGTAGGTAAGGTCAGGCACACCTATATGAAACGGTCTGATAGATCCTACCTGAATGCAGGTTAAGCTTAGGTTTTGTTTAAAGGTGTTGACTCAACTTCGTACTTACTTTTTGCTATTGAATTACTATACTGAGATATTAGAAACACCTCTCAGTATGACACAATTCAACAGCATCCAAAAATGACAATACAGTTGAGCAAGACCTCTCTATAAAGATTTTTAAGTGACAGTTCACACCAAAATCAGAATTTTGGAGATATCAGCCACAGAGATGTCTGCCTTCTCTCCAATATAAGGAACCAAATGGCATTAGTCCTGTGGAAGAAAGAAAATAGTTCCTACAAGAAACTGTTCACAACAAGGTCTGTAGATTATCTTGAATAACAGGTTCAGGATTTCAGGAAAGAAACATTGGTTTTGAATTTTTCAAGTGTCTTATTTTGGTGCTTTTGAGCACCAAGATAACAATGAACTCACACCAAAAAAAATCTAGATGGATAAATAACACTACAGGCCAGGGGAAAAAATAAGTGTTTTTGATTTGGGGTTGACCTGTCCCTTTAAGTTACCAGTTTATTACAGCCAGGCACACCTATCTGAAACACTACACTACTACAACAGCTGCAATAAATCCTTCCTAAATTAAGATTATATGTTTAAGTTTTGTTGAAACTACAGCAATGTCTCTTCCACACTGTCACAAGCAGAAGCCTCTCCTCCATGAGTAGATCCACGCTTCCTTCTGCAAGGTGATACGGTTGACAGACAGTAGACAGAAAATCAGTCTTACAAGAAACTGGTCACAACAAGGCCTGTGGATTATGTTGAGTAATGCAGTTTTCAACCATATTTTTTTGGCATTTTGAGCACCACAAGCCAAGTGCTATTTAGAATCATTATGTTTGAAAAAAAGGCAAACATCTGTAATATCTCTAAAACTCTGCAACTCACACCAAAACAATTTAGGAAGAAAAATGTGTAGTTTTGATTTTGGGTGAACTCTCCCTTTAATACAGACTAATACATTGCATGATTGCAACAAACGTATAAGATAACATCCTTACTACTACATCATATTTATTTACTGGTCTGTCAGAATAGCCATTACATACACATCAGCAGTAAGGTGGTTTCTGAAAAATGTTGACACTGAAATGCTGCATCGTCCAAAAGCGGTTTGGTCACTTTAAGTGGACAGACAGATGACACACCCAGTTCATATGACATGTTTTGTAACAGACTCACTCTGCTGCACTTTCAGAATGTACTAAACAAAAATACTGATCTTTAAACATTCTAATCTCTATCAAATCCGCGTTAGCTTCAGCCTCATGCAGCGCAATAAGTGAGTCATTTGTCATCCAGTACCATCGAAACCACCACCCATTCACCTTTGTGCTCCATACTGCTGTTTGATTGAGAGAGAAAATAAAGAATAAACAACCACATTGCAAAGCAGTTACTCTTACAAATGTACGCACAGGGTTTGAGACTTCCACGGAAATGTGAGACGCGCTGTTACTGACAAACACACTAATCATAATTCCTGTGTAGAAACTAATGAATAATTAAGTAAGATGTAACTGATGGTGTATTTACTCTCCCACACACACCTTTGAACACAGGGAGTGAAGGTTTCATGTAACTACGCAACACAAACTGTCATTGTACCAATACCTTTATCTTTTTTTTTTTTTAAACAAACTGACCAATGCCCATGACATACATACACACACGTTCTCACACAGTCCAGTGTGCAGCTGGATGTTTATGAGTGACGAACGCAGAAACAGAAGTGCACTCGTTGGGAATTTCACAGGCACAGGTGAAGTTTTACAGACGAGTGAGAAAGTTGGCCTAAAAAGACTCCAATACATTTTTTAAAAGCTGAATATAAAAATCATAAATAATTTGTAGGCTTAGCCCTATATTGTAAAGTCAAGATGGACTTTTTAAAAATCTTATAACCCTCTACAGGGTTGCCTCAAGGCAACACACCCATTTTGGCCTTTAACAGTCACACAATACATCCTTTAAGCTGGAATCAGTGGGATTTGTCCGAGCTGTTCATAAACGCACCGGAAAGTTATCAGAACGTCAAATACTGACCACAAAAATGCTCTGCATGTAATTCTATTAAAATGTAATGGTCACCTTGAAGGCCTGTATCATTACTTTTACCACAACGTTTCACCACAAGTTTTTATTCAGTTCAACCAATGTAAGATATGGTGTAAAATGCATCGATAAATATTTTAGTTATTTTATTTTGTTTTAACTTAGTAGCAGTGAACCAACAACAAATGGCTGCAAAAACAGGAAAAACTCATGCCAGGAAACTGAAAACAAGCGTTTAAATGTAACACAAATGATCAAACACTGAAATGTGACTTGTTATCTTGATGATCTGAGTGGGAATTGCTGAGGCAGATGCTTCTGGTCATTCATTTTTGGTCCCCAGTGGGGATATGTGTTATCCCTGCTTCTGGTCAGACTGAATATACTTAATGCAATGCCCACCAGTGGATGGTGCTAGTTGATAAGCCAAAGCAGCTACTTTAAAAACATGAAATCAACATCTAATGTAAAGACCAACCACTTACATTAGAACAACTGCTAATGTTAACAAAACAGACCAACCACCAATGTTAGCTATGCAGAACAAATGCAAACAACCTTTAATGTTAGCAACGCTAAACAACCAGCAATGCTAGTTACGCAGAACAGCTGCAAACGTTTGCTACACAGAACAATCACTAATGTTTTCCATGCAGAACAACATTAAACATTAAACATTAGCTGCACAAAACAACTACTAACATTAGCAATACAGACCAACTGCTACTGTTGGCTACACAGCTAACCTGTGAATACTACTACAACTTATGGCAGTTTATTTGAAGTTTGGGTGGGAAGTATACATAGCATACCTAACAAAACACATTTAAAGGTCTATATATATTTTTTTTAACAAACGTTATTGTCATGTTAGAGACATTATACAAAGAGACATGACATTATATAAACAACATGACATCATACAAACATAAAACAACAGTAAAGTACAGGGAGTGCGTAATACATATCAGACAGTAAAGATTTTATCTATTAAAGGTCTATAATTACCACTTTCTAAACATGCATTTGTGCATAACAAAATTAAACCCTTAATAAACATAAGTATGTACATAAAACATTATAGGCTAAACAATATCACCATTTGTGGTAATCCAAAAGTAACTCAAAGTAATATTGCCATAGATTACTGATTACATTTTTAAACCAGTAATTGGTAATAATATCAGAATACACTTTTTAAAGTAACTCCCTCAACCATAATTAAATGTTATTCAACTTTTTAAAAAAGAACTATTTTTTCCTCAACACTATGCATGTTTTTTTTTTTTTTTTTTAAATCACAACTCCAGGTTTACAATAAACGCATGTCCGTCTGTGTTTCAACTCATTCCGTTGCCATGTTTTACAGTGATTTCCTCTCGGTCTGAAACAATAGGCTGCACCAAGTATTACAGCTATTCGCAGAGTGGACACCACCTTTTTTCTCTCTCCGCCTGTTATCAGCAGGAGCTGTGAGCAATCAAACAGCGAGAGGAACCGCCTATAGCAGTAAAAGTCCCTGCCTCTCCGAAGGGTCAAAGTCTAAACCGACGATATACCGCAGATATTAGAGTAAAGCTGACGCGATTTCACTTCAACAGGAGGATTCAACAAGTTTATGTCCAAGCGGATGGCTCCACTGCTGAAATGCTGCCTTTTTATTCTACTGGCGTTCTTCATAACGGTAAGTATAACGACGCATACTTTTCATTATCGGAGTTAGTGGAATAACTTATTTTAAACAGGTGTGGCTCTTCTCTGGAGACGTACAGAACTCATAAACTGCATCTGTACCTGGTGCCAAAGTTAAACCATCCGTAATAGAGTAGAAAGAAAAAAAAAAAAGTTGATGCGCAGTCACCGTGTTTACATGGAGGCTGCTCACGGATCAGCTCTTTCTTTATTTCCTCCCCAGCAGAGCAGCTTTCCAACTATTTACCCAAAGCACTGGCTGTGGGGAAAACTTTAGAGGCACTTCAGAGGTACTCAGGTACAGCTATGGAAAAGTTTTTTTAAATTGACAGAGTGTAGTTGTAGGTTGAATAATGGACGATGAAAAAAAAAGTGAAATTAAAAAAAAAAAAAAGTAATTTCGTGTTAATTTATGGAAAGTTTTCCCCTTCTAATGCAAAGTAAAAGAGTTGATGATACTGCACGTGTTTCTTATTGCCATATTTTATTGAAAACAAAATAATTTAGTTGTTTAAAATACGTGGGCTGTTGACGTGACATGGCATTTTCACTATCACTTAATAAAAAAATGAAATAAAATAATATGGTTAAACATTTGTCTATTTCGACCTGTTGTTATAAAATTGTTTTTTTTTTTTTCATTAGATTTTAAAAACTTTTGAGCCTTATTTCAAAATTGCCCTTTGTTGTGACATCCCTAAATTCTGTTTTGTTTTGTTCATTTTTTTTAATTAAAAACATATTTAAACTACATAATTATGGATAATTATGCAAATATGCCTTGCTAATTGCTAATGACGGGTTAGCAACACTGAAAAAAGAGAATTTTTGGACCAACTTAAAAAAAATACTTCAATTGGTAACACACAAATCAATATGGTTTTTCCAAATCAAATAATAAGCACGTGTGTTAAACACATTTATCTCATCTAATCTACTCGAACTTGTTGATTTAATTCATTTGTGTGTTACCATTTTAAGTATTTTTTTTAAGTTTGTCTAACAATTCTATATAGTGTTTTACATCATTTTACACTTATCGACTACCCATGTATAACCCTGAGATGTAAAACTAAACTAATGCCATGTGTGGATGAGTCAGGAGCAACAGTATGCCATGTGATTTTGTAATTATTACACATGAATAATGATGAAGTCTTTTCCCTTCCCTCTTTGTTTACCTGCAGCATGTTCCTGTGGAGGCAAAAGGATATGGACAAGTGTTACACAGACATAAAAGAGAGTGGTTCACAGCTCCCAGAAAGCTGGATGAGAACCACGATTACACCGGCCTGGAGGGTATTGCTCGAGTATGTACTATTTTTTTGTTCAGTTTCCGTCTAAATAATTCTGTTATTACTGCTAAGCCTAATTCTTCATTTAGAATTATTTAAGAAACATTTAATGTAGGTACAGCAACATCCCTTAAACTAATTACATCTTGTCAAGTTAATTGTTACCTGTTCTCCGTCTTTATCCTCAGCCCTTTGCTTTTTCAAAGCCGAGCTCAGACTGAGTGAGATCAGCTCCTCACACACTGGCAAACTTCCAAATTCACAATGAGTCATTTCAGACATGACGATGAATGCTTATTTGTACCAATACTGAGACACATTCACCTGTGTGTCTAGTTTGGTATCTCAGTCAGACGTTGTTTGAAAGTTTATGCTCTGAGCCATGCTTTAATCGTGGTGAGCTGCTGTTGGTGAACTATGTTGCTGACAAACAATAATGCGGGTCTGTGAGTGACTGTTCACATCAGATCAGCAGCCACGATTTTAGAAACACTGAGATTATGAATCCTAGCCATATATTATCCATATTACCACCAGTATCATGTTGGTGTGCTATGAAAAGGTAAAACTGTAGTCAAACACAGTGTTGACTGATCTCGATTTAACATTTCAAGAAATATATATGTCGCCAGAAAAAAATACATGACCTCGTTGCCCTCAACCTTAGCAACAGGCCAGGTTCTCATCAGAGCAGAACCTGTTTGGATGCCACACTTTGGTTTTGTCACTTGCTCGCCTTCACACGATCTGAATTGTTGTGAAATAAACCCAGGCAGTCAATGATTTGACACAGAACATTAATTCAGAAATTATCTTTTTGATTTGAAAATTACTTTATTGGTCCACCAGAATCAATGATAAGAATTGTGTCCATATTAAGAAATAACAGACCTTAAAATGCCATAATTGACCAATCAGAAAAGAGTATTCAGTGAAGGCGTGTAATGATTTATAATAAAAACTTGCAGTAAATAAGTTATCGTTAAACTTTTCCTTGTTATTGGAAGTTGTTATACTGGTGTGGTATCAGTTTGATTCAGTTTGTGTGTTTGTTTTTCAGATTCGCTCTGATAAGGAGAACTTTACAAGGATATACTATTCTCTGACGGGGCCTGGTGTTGACCAGCCTCCTGTAGGCATATTTAGTATTGACTATATCACTGGCTTTGTGAAAATCCACTCCATTTTGGACCGAGAGGAGATCGCCACCTATTTTGTAAGAGACTTATACGCATCCTGTTTGAAAAATCTGAAGCATTTACAGGCATGTCCTGCACAATGAGGAAATGTTAAATTAGTTGTAATATCTCTTTCTGTAGTTGAAAGGTGTGGCAAAGTATGCGTCAAACGGGAGCCGTGCTGAAGAGGACATTGAACTCAAAATTGTCGTCCTGGATAAGAATGACTGCATACCGATCATTAAAGTAGATCAAGTCGGATCTGTCAATGAATCCAGTGCAATAGGTATTTCAAGACATCCACAGTATATATGATACAACAAAGTGTTTTACCTGCATGGAACTGATGTATTGTTTCTTTCATATTGGTGATCCCAAGGTACTGTTGTGATGAGAGTGATAGTTACTGATGATGATGAAGAGAACAGCCCCAACTCACAAATTCACTACAGCATTGTGGAGGACAGTAGCACAGCTGGGATGTTCTCCATCAACCATCAGACTGGGGTGGTTACGGTGCGACGGACCACTCTAGACAGGGAGGTGAGTCACTTGACTGGCCTGAAATTCTTCACTTGTCATCTGGTACAACTAATTCAACTAATGTTATTTTTGCAGTCAATATATATTTGTTTTGATAAGTCAAACAATTACTCACCTCTACTTATTGAATCTCCGTTGGAGAAAGACAGATTGTGATCATTTTTAACCACATATTGAAACAGAATCATACTTTTACTGGCAACCAAAACCTAGGAAATATTAAAGGGATAGTTCAAATTATTTGATGTGGGGTTGTGTGAGGTACTTAGTAGTCAGAGTATTACTTATAGTAGATGCTGGCTGGCACACCCCTAGTAGAAAAGGCACAAACAAAGCCATTGGGAGACCACTAAGTCCTAAGTTCTGTGAGATAAAATTACTCAATTTTCCTATAGAGTTCGGTTGCTCTGATGGCAAAATAAAATGGTTAAGATATTCTAGATATAGCATACACTTAAAATAATCAATATTTTTAGGTGGACCTTTATTTAAGTGACTAAAATACCTTTTGTTGAAGAGCCTTTCCACAGCACTTCCTTGCTTAGCTTCCATGCAGGCGCCTCTTTCTGCTGCTCCAAACTGAGGGCGTGCTGACCAGCATCTACTGTAGCTCTAACTATCCCTTTAATCAGTGTATTGTATGTTTTTTCCAGACAAAAGATACATATAAGCTGACTATAAAAGCCTCAGACCTGAATGGACGGCCGGGAGGAAACACAGGGACCGGACAAGTTGAGATCAAAATTCTGGACATAAATGACAATATTCCAACACTGGAAAAAGAGTTGGTAGGTGTGACAAAATTACTGCAACAAACAGTTTTACTTGCACAATGTTTGGCAGTTGTTCTGAAGCAGCTGTTGGCGTGCATTTTTTTTTTTTTTGCAGTACGAAGGGAGTGTGGAGGAGAACACCATCGGTGTGGAAGTGATGAGGATCAAAGCCCTCGACATGGATCTGATTCACACTGACAACTGGCTGGCTGTGTTCGAAATCATTTCAGGGAACGAGGCCGGCTATTTCAGCATCACCACCGATTCTAAGACCAATGAGGGAATTATCATGATTCACAAGGTAAAAAAGAGAAGTCTCATTTAATCGAGTGAAATCATCAACATTAAAATGAATGAGTGTGATTAAATGAGCTCGACAAAGGATGAACCTATGCATTATCCTTCAATCTGCAGGCCTTGGACTATGAGGAACTAAAGTCTCTCAAATTGGAAGTGACTGTTTCCAACAAAGCAGAGTACAATTTTGGCAGTGGGCGTCCCATAGGGCCCATATACAAAAAACCCTACCCTGTTACAATTAATGTGATCAATCAGAAGGAAGGCCCCCGTTTCCAACCAAGTGTCAAAGTGGTGACTGTCTCTGAGGAATACACTTCACTCAGCAAAATCATCACCAACTACGCTGCGATCGACAGTGACACGCTACAGACAGCCACCAACGTGAGGTACAGCCGCTAAGATGTTACAAAACAGCAGATTTATACAATACATACCTCTCTTTATGTCCCTGAATTGATGTATTTTACATTAATGGTTTATTTTTGTCCTCTCTTACATGTATTTTCATATTCATAGGTATGCAAAAATCCTTGATAATGACAACTTTTTGATTATCGATTCGAAGACAGCAGATATCAGGCTGAACAAACTGCCTGACAGAGAATCCCTGTTCTTGGTCAATGGAACATATTATGCCAAAATTATCTGCATCACCAATGGTGAGTTCTATAAATATGACAGTTATCATTTTTCTCCAGTGGACTATTAATGGTGCACAACAGGTTAATATTGATCTCTCTTTCGAATTGGCTTTCAGAGATTCCCTCGAAAACTGCCACAGGGACCATAGCCATTCAGGTGAAGGACTTGAACGATGAATGTCCCAAACTGACCGCCACAACTAAAACCATGTGCTTCGAGGACAATCTCATCTACGTCACAGCCAAAGATGAAGATGAGTTCCCCAATTCAGTACCGTTTGACTTCACTGTGATCAGTGACAGGAGCGAGGGGAAATGGAAAGTGGAGCCATTTAATGGTAAGCTTACAATTTAGACAACAGATTGGAAAATTTCCTTTCCCAACCTCTTTAATGGGATAGGTCACCCAAAAATTTTAATTCAGTCATTATCTACATGCCCTCATGCTGATTGAAGGTTGGGTTTAGTTTTTTTAGTCCACAAAACACTGCTGGTGTTTCACAGGAAAACAGTTGCAGAATCTGCCAAACAATGGAAGTGAATGGTGACCTGTCTTCAAGTGTAAAAAAAAAACAAAAAACAACAGAATAAAAACATAAAATGCCTCCATACTGCTCGTCTGGTGTAATCCAAGTCTTCCAAACGCCCAGCATGCCAATTTGACAAAAAATTGCTATTTACACCATGTTTTTTTGCCTAAATCTTCACTATAGATCCTTAGCTTGGAGCCATGTTCATGTGCACATGCACACTGTCTGAACTCTGCGTGTGATGAGGTGTGCAAACAGCATGTTGGGACATTAGGAGACTTGCATTATGCTAGACAAGAACTATGAAGGCATTTTATGTTTTTTTTTTCCAGCTGTTTTTTACCTTTGAAAACTGGTCACCATTCACCTCCGTTGTTTGGGAGATTTTGCAACATCGTTTTCCTGTGAAGCTCCAGCAGTGTGTTGTGGTCCAACAAAATAAACTTGACCCTCAATCAGAATGAGGGTCAGTAGATAATGACTGAATTTTTATTTTTGGGTGAACTATCCCTTTAAGGTTTGCTTCAGTCTCAGAAAACACTGGCTATTGTCTAATGACAGATAATGACAGTTTTTGATGTCTAAAGCATTAGATTTCCAAATGCCTGTCATGAAAAAGATCTTGGAAAGGATGCATCTCTACATGTAATGAGGCGCGAACACACATCTTTATAACTCGTGCTGCATGTTTTTAACTGTGGGTCTCATGTTTTTTCAGAGACCACAACCATTCTGCGGGATGAAGCCAGCTTGTGGCCCGGCCATTACAAAGTGGCGGTGGAAGTCAAAGACCAGCAGGGAAAGGCGTGTGCTGATGTTCAGGTAGTGGATGTAACTGTGTGTACCTGCCATGAAACCACTAAAACCTGTGTGGCACGCAGTCGAACGACTACAGGTTTGGGAGCTGCAGGTATCCTGCTTCTGCTCCTGGGACTGCTGCTTCTGCTGCGTGAGTATAGTTTACAATCTTCTTTTCTTGTCATGGCTCCTGGTTAGTCTGATAAGAATCATTAACTTTCCCCTACAAAGTTGCCTAACCGCACATGTTGTAGCATGATTGGAGAGGCTGACAAGAATGGGTGTGTCACAGGCAGATTATTACTCTTGCATGTGTTACATAATTATTTGGTATTTTTTCCCCATGAGTTAAGACCCTTTGATGAATGAAAGTAATCAATTGATGATTGGACTAAATTTGACCTGACAGGTGTACTTTTATTAGAATTTCTGTTGACATAGAGTCAAATATGTGTTTCAGTGGTGCCCCTTCTGCTGCTGTTCTGCCTGTGTGGAGGTGCAGCAGCTGGAGATTTCAAGTCCATACCATATGATACGAAACAACAGCTGATCTCATATCACACTGAGGGACAGGGAGAAGACAAGGTACTCTGACTTCATATGAATTGATTTTATACAATATTTACATATGTTTAGTATTAAAAATATTTCAAATTTGTGTAAAATGCTGAATCTTTTGACATAATCTCACATTTTTCTCACAGGAAGTTCCTCTTCTACACATCCCAGTCGAAGCTGATGGTGGCACACTGAAAACCAAGAACATCAACAGCTATGGGAAGGGGTACCTGGGAGGACTTGGTGAAGCAGGTGGAGCAGCAGGTGGAGGAGCAGCCTTAGGCGCCATGAACACTTCAACCTTGACAGCCGAGAACATGCACACGTACAACCAGTATAACCATTCCAGTGGGCAGATGGAGATGGACTATGCAGGCGGTGGTGGTGGGATGATGACAGGACAAGAGCATCTTTATTCCCGATACGGTGCTGGGGCCGGTGTCTTTGATGGGATGGCTCTGTCTGACAACTTCCTGGGAGAGTATTATTCAAGTGTGAGTACAAAAAAGTCATTGACAACATCAAACAAGTCTAATGTTTTTTTGTTTTTTTCAATTAACATCTCAGTGATGAGTCAATCATTTACAATTGACCCTTTTTAAGTCCCGCCCCTTCCCCCCTGTGCTTCAGTAACAAGCTTGGTACCCAGTGGAATTTTCCCCTTTCCTGTTTCCTGTATCTAGATATGCTGTGTGCTGGGCTCATCTAGTTTTGCATTTAGTTAAGACATGTTGATACGGGAGCTTGACATATACATAGTCACATCTTAAGTTAATGTTAGCAAAACACTAGCTAACTATCTAGCCAACAGCTGATTAGATTAGCTAGCTATTTAGCCATCCTTTTGCTATCATTAACTATCAAATATAGCTAGCAAGCTAACAGTTTATATGGATTAGCTGGCTAGTTAGCTAGATAGCATTTTACTACAGAACAAAACAATAGCTAGCACGCTAGTTAATGATCACAGGCAGCTATTTCCTTGCTTGACTCCCTATATCTCGTTAGATTTTTTGCTATTTGCTTAATTTATATATTAGAAATTGTGGCAGTTAAAAGAGATCCATAGCTATAGGTAGGCAATGGACCTAACCACCATGAGGCGTTTTCTTACATAGATGATGAACAGATGAGCCTAGCACGTAGCATATCTATGTACAGGAATTAGGAAAGGAAAAAGCTTAAGAAGGGTTAATTAGTGCTGCAAGAAAATTAGGCTTAAAAAAGATTGGATCCAAAGTACAACTTACAGAATGTTACTTTTAAGTTTGTTAAGTATTATTGATTTTGGACTCAATATATTTTGGTTCTGTTTGTTTGCAGAAATCCAACCATGCTGCACAGCAGTCCCATCAGAAGGATGGTCTGCTGGTCTATGATTATGAGGGTAAGGAGTCCCCAGCAGGTTCTGTGGGTTGCTGCAGCCTTCTTTCGAATGATGACGATCTTGCGTTCCTCAATGACCTCGGGCCTAAATTCAAAACCCTGGCTGAGATCTGTAAGGGGTCAACTTTGGTGACCGAGTCTGTGAATGCACAGGTTTCTGTCCCTTCACCCAGACCGGTGTCTCCTGCCAGGCCCTCAACCTCCACCCACACACATGTCCATACTCACAGCGAAACAATCCGGGATAGGGACCACGTCAACATCAACACCCTAAACACCTCCAATGTTGCATCTGGATCCTCCACCATCATCCAGGAGGAGCGAATCACTGAGAGAGCACAGGCTGCAGTTGCTGTTCCCAAGGTACATGTCCAGGACAAGGTTGTGATTCCAAGCCAGACGCTGCTCATACAACAACCTGCCATGTACTATGCTGCCACGCCCATGTACGTAGTCGAGCCCAAACCTCAAGTGGTGCTTGTGGCAGGGGGTGCCCAGCAGGCAGTGGGTCAAGTGGGCCAAGTTGGGCTCAGTCAAGGGATGGTGCAGGTTGGCGGCCTCCCAGGTGCTCAGGGTGTGGTCCTTGTAGATAGGCAAGTAGGAATGGGTGGGTTGACAGGACAGGTAGTACAAGGCCTTTCACAGGCAACAGTCTCCAGGGTGTCGTCGGGTACAGAGCAAGTTGCACAGAGCGGCTTTGTTCAGGTGGGGCATGGGTCTGCAGAGCAGGGTCTGGAGGTCAGAGGCCAGGGTCTGGAGGTCAGAGGTCAGGGCCTTGAGGTCAGAGGTCAGGGTATGAAGGTGAAAACTCCGAGTTTTTCACTGAGTTCACACAGTTCACCAGAGTCAAACGAGGACTTTGCAGTGACAGCCACACCCAAGTTGCAAGCAGGCCAGAGAGTGGTTGTGCAACATAAGAAGGTCTCAGTCACAGAAAGAAATATTGAATCTAGTACAAGAGCGTAAAGAAAAGCATATGCACTAATGTCACGCTTGTTTTGATACTGAAATATACTGTATGACTAAAATGTGCGGCAATGAATAAATACATGTTAATACACATAGATTGCAGTAAAACTGGTAAAAGGGTAGTTTAGCCTGCTTGACCAAAAGTGCAATACTGTATGTCTACACTTCTAACGATAACTCTGCAGCGTATAGTATTTAAAACATGGTGTTGACTGCATGGATTGGATTTCTATATATTACGTTGCAGTTGAAAGTATATGCTTCACAGAATTGGGACAAAGCAACCGATTTTAACAGGCATTACCTGACTTTTGTTGTTAAATGTCAGCAGAGGGAAAACTTGGCAAAACAAGTCGCTCTTTCTCCGTCCACAAGATTGACCACTTAGGCACTAAATGACAGCCCTAAATGCACTCTAATTATTTCAGGCACACAACTAGCATTACATCAGGACAGGAACAGCTAAAGTAAACAGATCTAAACCAGTCTGACCTACAGCAAAGAGTACTTATCAAACAAAAATGACAAACCTCTGACCCTATCTCCTAAACAAAGACAAACTGGAAAAGGTGGAGGATCAACAATAAGGTTAGGGCTGATCTGTGGGCAGATTACCTGTGTCCCTTTCTGTTCACACTCCCAACCTGCCAGGCGAGAGACAGAAGGGACCCTCTGGACTGGTTGCAGCTGGCTAGTAGTGAAGGCTGCATCTCTGAAGCAGTCATAAGCAAAGACTCACTTCCACATCAGTCTCGCAGTTCAAACAAATCCAATAACGAAAACAAGAAATGAGCTCATGCAGACTCACAATCACAACAGACAAAAAAGAAAGTATTTAACTACCAGTGTTGAGCAGTAATGCATTACTCAGTAATAAAATTACTGTAATATTATTACTTTACACCAGTAATAAGTAGTGTAAGGGTTACAATTTCCAACGCAGTAATTATATTACAGTTACAAATCAAAGTAACACTTTAGTTACTGGGTCAGGGGCAGGTCACATCAGCTGCTAGCTAAACAAAGAATGGAGGATGAGGGAGAGAGAGAAAGGTAAAAGTATTGTCATTATTTTGAGTTTGTTTGGTTCCTCAAGAATATTCAGCACTTCAGCTTTGGTGCAAAACAAGGCCACCAACGAGGTACAGAAATAATATAGTAAGTAACATAACAAATTACTTAGTAAAGGAGTAGTACGTAAAAAGTAACTTATCACACTTCCTGAGTAACTTATCCGACACCATTAAGTATGTTACTCACAATTAATCAGTCAAGTTGTAAAAAAGCCACTGATAGAACTTGCGTGCTCTTAAACCCTCTTCATAGTCAAAGATCAATATGTGCCGTCGGACAGTTAAAATTTTATTGCTCTTCTAGATTAGACCAACACAAAACATGGCTGTGTAGGATCATTTTAAGATTTGTTAATGAAAGTGTGGAAATTCATCCTAATCTTTAGTCACTTGCCAAATATCAATATAGTAGTGGATATCTATTTTGAGTGATTAAAGCAGAGGTAGAACAAAGTTTCTGGAGCAAATTACAGTATAATGTTGTTGTTATCCATTTGAACACCAGATTGAGTGAGTATTTTTTTAGTGTGGTGTGATTCTAAAAGAGGTTTGGGTCGTATTTTGTAATATTTTAGCTTTCGCCCTGTCACGAGCTGCTCTGCTGACCTGCTGAAGATTTTTTAACTTAGTTATCCTGTAACTAATCTGGAGCTGTTATATGGGCAGTTTCTGCTTCCCTGGAACGTAGATAAATGCTGTTTGTACTGTAAAACTGAGGAAAGCACCTTCTGCAGAACAACCAACACCACAGTGTTTTAATGATTTACAGCCCCAAGAAGGGATTAGACTCTTTTTATCAGTAGAGTTATTACAGACTATAAACTGAAGAAGAGAGTTCTTAACAACTTCTCAGTTTTATTGTTGCACTCTTTATTATTTTTACAGAACATCTGTGGGTCTCTAAATTGTCTTTTTACAATAAGCCAAGAAATGTCAGTGCCAAAGTTGTAAAAATTGTGTAAAATAGCACAGTGGCCATATTTTTTACAAATGTATATTGTGCCAAAATTAACAGATATACTGTTAATATGTTGTTTTTATTGTTTGTTTGTGTGTGAGAGTAAAAGTAACCTAATGTGGGGTATGGATAAACAGAATAATAGAGGATGAGCTTGCAGAGCACTGAAAACATTTGTTGTAATCACTGTTAAGTACTGCTGTTCATGTATTTTCATCTCTGGTTTCTAATATGCTGTATCGCTTGTTGCTGTAAGCCTTGCTATAGAATGTATTGATTTATAACAATACAGCAGTAAAGTAGCAGTATTGTACGTGATTATGAGAATGTTTTTCTTGTATTTTTTCATTTTATTTTTTTTTCAGTTTTGCACCTTCTGTCATAATAAAATCAAAAAGAAAAAGCAGCTGTTGCATTGACCTTTTTTTTTTTATTTCACACAATTTTAACAGACAATAGAGCAACATACCAATGCATTACGCTGTTGTTCAAGTGTTGTGAAATACAACAGTGACAACATTATTACACAATACTTTAATACCATTCACAAAACAAAAGTGTTGGTAGTGTTGAACAAGAATTTCTGTACACACCTGTGTATGCTGTGTGTCGTAACAAGTGCCTTTGAAGGGCAGAGGCTTTAAGTGTGAATGTGAGATGCAACTGATGCAATGCTTTTGTCATCCAGCTCTCAACAGGAAGGGTGTCATTCAAATAAATGTGTATTTGCTTTCACTGCAAATTAGCTGTAAACAAATGTGTTCTTTCACTGTACTGTAAAGAACTCAGTCCATAAGGGTGTTACATGGTGTTTTGATAGCCTGTACTAGATTTGAAATTGTTTAGCATTATGTCTATAATACCATTTCACCTTTCTACTAAAACTAAGACCAAACCAGCAAACTCTTACTGCTGCCAGCTTTGTGTCTGTGCTGTTAAGTATTATCACAAAACCTGAATAAGACACAAATGATATACTGGCAGGCCAATGCAAATTCTGTGAGGGCAGCATTCAGCAAAAGGGCTCCAGGAATTTATCATTGTACTTCTGTAACACTGTCTGACTCACGATGGACATGCTGTTTTTCAAAAGGACCAAAATGCATGCAGCAGAACAAGGAATATCATTTTTTATTCCACAAACTATTCTTCCTTATCAAAATATCACTGCTGACAGCGGTTGGAAATTTCTGTTTCTGTGTTGTACCAGTGGTTCTCAACCTGTGCATCAGGAACTAAACTTAAACTATAAACCAGCACAAAAAATGACAATTACCAACAACAATCACCATGTGTTAAACAAACAAATAAAAAGTAACATTTGCATTTTGTATCATAAAATAGCAAACCTAACAAACAACTCAATCCAGCATGATGTGAAATGAGTTCTGTATTGTACACAGGGGAATGTGTTTTACATTACATCGCCTTTGTATTTAGAATAGATCTCATTTAGTGTGCTTGATTTCTCTCAGGGGTCACGAGTCAAAAACGTTAAGAACCACTGTGTTGTGCTAGCAATAGCTAGTGTCACTGCAAGTTGCAAGACTTCAGCCTAAAAAGGTCCAGTGTGTAAGATTTAGGGGATTTATTGGCAAAATATGGCAGAAATTGAATATTATAAACATGTTTTTATTTACCTAAAAATAAGACTTGTTGTGTTTCTGCTACCTTAGAATGAGCTGTTTATATTTACAGAGGGTGCGGCCCTCTCTGCCACCATGTTTCTACAGTAGCCCAGAACAGACAAAACAAACACTGGCTCTATGTATGGCCTGATGTGTTTTTGGCAACTTTTGAGGCCACTGCAGGTTCATGTTTGGAAGGGATCGGTGAGGCAAAGTGTTTGCAGTGTGGAAGATAACAGCTACAGATACTACAAACTGGGCCATTAAAAGAGTACATTTAGCATTGCACTCATGATGGACAGTTTGTTTGTTTTTTTCAATAAAAAGAACCAAAATTGATGCAGCAAGGTATATCATCTTTTTCATCCCACACATTCTTCTTCCTTATCAGAACACCACTGCTCACAGCCTGGTTGGACTCTCTGGTGTTCGTGTCTGTTGTTATGCTAGCAGCTGCTAGCTCGGCTTCAAGTTGCTAGTAGAGATAGATATTGGTACCCAATACCTTTTAGATATTGATTGAAATAACTCAGTTCCAAGTAATATCAAAACTTCCCCAGTCAAACAACCTGAATTCAATCCTTTTGGAACCCAGATCTAGAAAAAATGCCTATTTATAGGGTCTTGCTTACACCCATACACTGCAAGTGCTCTTCATAAAAAACAAGGTATTAAATTAAGTTTTTTTTTGGCATCAATATAACGTTAAAGGTACTGGTATCGGTACTGGTATTGTTATTTCTTAAACAATACCCAGCCCTAGTTGCTAGCCTTAAGCAAGTGGACTATGGTAAACTCACTTCTGTCTAACTCCCCACCTCCATCTCCTGACTGTGACTCAAGTGATACCACCTCAGGCATTCAGCTCCTATAAGAGTTGCCACAGGCTTTATACAACTTATAGCACACACAGTAGTACAGACTTAAATAGGTGTAGACACGCGGAATGTGGAGTTTGTCATGTTAAAAACAGAAAATCCACCCCTTGACTATAAGCCTACAGCATATTTCTGTGTTCAAACAAGGCTTCATTCAGAAAGAGAGAGAAGTTTGCTTCTTTCTAAGCAGACAATGACATGCCTATGTAGGAAAACAATTCAGATGTGCTTTATCTGAACAAAGACGAGAAAGTAGAAAAACAGGTTTTCTTGACAGAGTAGGATACAAGTCATTCACTATGCAGGTGAAATCAAAAAAATGTCCAGAGACTGTTTAGAAATGAAATGCGGCTGGGCAAAAGCCTAGTTTTCACACTGAGAACTCAAGCATACATTTTTTATGAAGTAAAGGATAGAATCAATACCACAGACTCAGGAGTGTTGTGATGTTATCTGAAGAAGGATGCACAGAGGTCAAAGAACACGTTCTACCACCATCTCGTATGTCAGACAACCAGTCATGCGGTCAACAGATGGTGGTATGGGATGTATGGATGCACAGGTGGACTTAATGTGCACTGCAAGTAAAAAAAGCATCAGAGGTTGTATTTACTGCAGTTTCTACTGCAGCATTCTAATGTACCTTCATCATAATAACCACAGAAGCAAATGGTTCTTGGTTTAACCACGGCCCTTTAGGAAGAACCATTTTGGAACCCGTATTTTTAAGAGTGCAGGAACTGGATCTCAGAGTATCCAAAAGAGGGACTTGTGTTTGTCCAGACAGTTCCTCTTCGTCATATCTTCTTTATCTTATTCAGTTTTGTTGTTATAGCGTTATGCCACTTCAGTTTGACCACAACAATAGTGTCCTCCAGATAATGATGTCTTCCTACAAAAAGACAAACACAGAGCTGTCAGTAACACAGCATTTAACACACCTTTGAGCAAATCAGTTCTCATCAATTCCAACACCCATGACAGACGTGGGTTACACAGGGTCTAATATGGTCTGACTGACAGACCGGTTTTAATTTGCAAAGATCGCTCTCTCTTTGTTCTCTCTTGCGTCCTGTTCTTGTCTTTGTTCTGGGATAAGGTGTTTAAAATTAATATTTGTCTTTGGTTTCATGACAAGACGAGTTAATAACATGATTTACATACATTTAGACATACCGAAAAGCCACGTCTGAGTATTTTCCCTCTGGCTCAGGACAAAAATAGTTTGCTACACTCTTCTCCCTGAGTTACATTTTTTCAAGGATTTGAGCCATCAGTCATGTCAAAGCAGATGTTTTTCATCATCTGCTTAATGGAAAATTCTTGCTTTGACAGCCATGACTGGGGTGTGGCCAGACGTGTAGCATATTTCAACCCTAGAGAGGAGCTCGACAGCCAGTTGCCAGCCTTAACTGACTCAAATGCCATATGTGCTCTAGTGTTTGTCATGACGCCTAAGCATCATATCAGCAAGTTTCATCATGTCACTGTAACGGTTCGTTAGACCATGAGACTGTAACAGATTAATGTGTGTTTTGAAATCATCTCATCACTTTCCCCATTTTTCTGTGCAGATTTATCTACTTACTTTTGCTGGGCTCCTCCCTGTTTGTTGGACACATGTCAACCCAATCTGCAGAACAACATAATAGATCAACATTTCACAAGGATCTCCATTCTTCTACAAATTCAAACTAAGCAGGAAATTCTAAATTAAGTCGTATGGTTAAGGTATAATATGCAAAATTTTCCTAAATTAACAATGTACAGTATAGACTCATATAAACATAATACCTTTTAATCATCACTTATGACGGATTAGAAGTGTGTGGTGGTGACTGTATCTCCAGCCCTCTGCTGACATTTTTTTTTATTTTTCTCATTATTTTTCTGACCGGGATGCTTTACATACCCAACACATCAGTATTTGACATCCTGGCATCCCTCTGACGTGTTTTCAAACAGTTCAGACAGATCCTATTCATTCTCATATGTTGATGTGTTACTTAAGTTTGGACATGACAGAGCTAAATGTTTTGTACATTTTAACTACAAAAGACTACAAAACATTTGTCTTTCCTGCGTTACTTTCTGCTTTCCCTGCTCCACCTGTTGCACTCAGCCTCAAGCACTTTATTTCCACCTGAAGATGTAAATCTTCAAAAAAGGCTAAAGAACGTCTGAAAACATTTTTTTTTAAACAGTGAGTATTCACTGCACTCGGATATTCATTGATGGGTTTATAAATAGTTGGACAACAATGGAGCTCTATGGCACAGAGGAATAAGATAATGTACAAGGATTTTATTATTATTATTCTCATTATCTTGTCTTGTCCTGCATTAGAAAAGTATGCAGTTAAAACAACCAAAGAGCTGGAAAAATGACTGCTCAGAATCAGGAAGAAGAAAACACTTGTCAAAAAAAAAAAGAAGTCTATTATGTATATATAATTGTTAAAATTAACAAAAACAAAACTTAAAAATATAATGTAAAAAAAAAATTCCCCAAAAATATAAGGAAAACTTTCTGCAGTGCCTCTGTTGATTATTTGGATTAACTGTACAGTTTATCAGTTGTTCTGCAATGTCATTATTATGTCATGAATATAATATGAAATATCCATGAAATATGTCACTTGACAGGATGTTGTCAGTTTACTCAATGATAGAAAAGGATCCGTTGAGGAAAAGGTTGGGAACCACTGGAGTCTACGTCACAACTAAAACAGGATGTACATTGGGATAAATGAAGACCAATCTCTCCCTAATTCACCTTTACGGCTGTGTAACAATCAAGTAAAAACATGACATGAAGTATTTACAGGACTGTATCTTTTATTTGAGCCTTGAGAGAGAGAGAGCGAGAGACAGTGAATGCATGTTGAAGTGAATGTTACAAAACTGTATTTAGGACAAGACTGTATTTATTTTTGATATTGGCAAAGCATGTCTGTGAAAACCAATAACTTATGGTGCATATTTTTTAGGTTCTAACACCACTCATTATCTTGGTCAGAAGAAGCCATATCTATATGCAATATAATTTTGGCTAAACAGCTATAATCATCTGCACACTGCAATATTTAGTTGAACATCTGCATCTCTAGCGAACTTCTTATGATCTCACTGCACTTGTCCAACAACAAGTAATATTTTGCAGGTTCACTCAGAGTGTCATGTCAGTGTTTTTAAAATCAGTGGCGAACATCGTGGCGTACTTCTTCCTCATCCTCGATTTCATCTTCTTCGTATTCGCCCATCTCGTCAGCGGTGGCGTCCTGGTACTGCTGGTACTCAGACACCAAGTCGTTCATGTTGCTCTCGGCCTCGGTGAACTCCATCTCATCCATTCCCTCTCCGGTGTACCAGTGGAGGAAGGCCTTGCGGCGGAACATGGCAGTGAACTGCTCAGAGATCCTCCTGAATAACTCCTGGATGGCCGTGCTGTTGCCGATGAAGGTGGCGGACATCTTGAGGCCACGGGGAGGGATGTCGCAAACCGCAGTCTTGACATTGTTGGGAATCCACTCGACGAAATAGCTGCTGTTCTTGTTCTGCACGCTCAACATCTGCTCATCCACTTCCTTCATCGACATGCGGCCACGGAAGATGGCTGCCACGGTGAGGTAGCGTCCGTGACGAGGGTCACAGGCCGCCATCATGTTCTTGGCGTCGAACATTTGCTGTGTGAGCTCTGGCACGGAGAGGGCACGGTACTGCTGGCTGCCCCGGCTTGTGAGGGGCGCAAACCCTGGCATGAAGAAGTGCAAGCGGGGGAAGGGCACCATGTTGACGGCCAGCTTACGGAGGTCAGCGTTGAGTTGGCCAGGGAAGCGGAGACAGGTGGTCACCCCGCTCATGGTGGCTGACACCAGGTGGTTGAGGTCTCCGTAGGTGGGCGTGGTCAGCTTCAGGGTGCGGAAACAAATATCGTACAGGGCCTCATTGTCAATGCTGAAGGTCTCGTCTGTGTTTTCCACTAGCTGGTGGACGGAGAGCGTGGCGTTGTAGGGCTCCACCACAGTGTCGGACACCTTCGGGGAGGGCATGACACTGAAGGTGTTCATGATGCGGTCAGGGTACTCCTCACGGATCTTGCTGATGAGCAGTGTACCCATTCCTGAACCCGTGCCTCCGCCCAGAGAGTGAGTGAGCTGGAAGCCCTGGAGGCAGTCGCAGTTTTCGGACTCCTTCCTCACGACGTCCAAGACTGAGTCCACCAGCTCAGCTCCCTCAGTGTAGTGACCCTTGGCCCAGTTATTTCCTGCTCCACTTTGACCTGCATGATGCATGCAATAGAGACAAATCATGTTGGACAACTAATGGCACCACTTTCTACAAAGGCATCCTTTATAATGGGTTTAAAAGTTGTAACTAATGTCTGCATTGCCATAAAATTAATGGTGACATACAGGTTGACATGCTTGGTATCATATTTAGTGAAATGTCTCAAAAACTATGGTGCAGGGTGAGGGACAAAACTGAGTAGTCGGTGGAGGCCTATCCTTGAGGTTGCCGATAGCAAGATTAGCTAAAAATAAGGCTGGTGACATCATCTGAAACATTAGAGAAAAAGTTAACCACTGTATTAACCATTAGTAAACCCATTTGTTACAAAATATTCATTTAAGCCTTTAAAAAGTATACCTTGTTATAAACAGGCACCCAGTACTCTAAAGATCTAATGTGCAAGATTTCAGGGGATCTAATAGCAGAATATGGCAGAAGTGGAATATAATATTCATAAGTATGTTTACATTATTGTACAACCACATGATCATATCATGATCACATGAAAATAAGAATTGTTCTGTTTTTTTTTCGACACTGGTCCTAAAATTTATTTTGAATAAATGAGAAAATATGACAGTTAAACATGTGAAATCATTAATGTACATTTCTTCTTTGGCCCTTTAACGTCTACATGCTGGAAATGATATTTCTAGTGAACTGTAATTCTTTAGTTCTGAATTAATGACATGTTATCATAAAGGTCAAAGTCAGTTCTTACGATTGTGTACTTTCTGGTGAGGAGAAATGGAGAGTCATGCTGTGGCAGGGTTTACTGGCCCCTGTAATCCTCCCTTGTGCTCAGCACTGCAGCATCATCTCCTAGTAGATTTCTTTTTTCGCTGAGTCACCACGAGAGCTGTCTCAGTCTGACACAGCTGCACATGGACAATGCATCACACTGCTGGCACAGCGCTGAGAGGCTGCAGAAGCTTTGTGCAGGGAATATGCAGCACTGTGCAGTGCTCTCAGGTGAAACTAAGCACGGCCTTACAGGATACGACAACAGCTGCTGACATATACACATATCGTAGGCATGTTCGGAATGAGTGGTGACATCGTGGTTTACTGTTCGCTCACCGAAGACAAAGTTGTCAGGCCTGAATAGCTGTCCAAACGGGCCGGAGCGGACTGAATCCATGGTTCCTGGCTCCAGGTCAACCAGGATGGCACGAGGGACAAATTTGCTGCCTTTGGAGGAAAAAAAAGCAGAGGACAGAGGGATAGAGAGAGGTGATGGATGGAAGGAAGGGTGGAGTAGGATATCGACAGTCTCAGTGGGAATGATGTCAGAACACTAAAAAAAAACCTCTTTTCTCTAAATTAAGTAAACTGATCTAAAAGCATATCAACTCTAGAGACCGACCACTTGATAATATCAGTCATATAGGAACAATTTGCCCCTATATGAAAAGTTTTTTTTAACAGAATGTAATACTGATTGTTTATATTTTTTAGCTTTATAGGCAGTGTTTTATGTATATTTGATCTTTTTTTCTTAATTCAGGTTAAATATATACATATATTTTGCTCTATTTGTGTTTTTTTTATTTCTAGTTATTCATAATTATTAAAAAATACCAGTGAAAGTTTATTGTTTCAGGTAAAGCTGGGTATCGAACTTGACTGAAATGCTTCAATGCTATTGAATACTGAAAAACACCTAAGGAGTAAATCTCATCAGCTTCAGTGAGCCAGTAAGCATGCAGCATCCTTGTACCACGATCTAATAATGCTGCCAAAGTATAAGTATAAGTGGAAGTATGATGCTGTTTTCTAATCTTTAAAGTAGACAGACTTTTACTTTAAGGACACAACACCTTGTCCATCAATCTGGATATTTTAAGACTGCATGGTGCCTTCTTTTGTTTGTTTCCTCCACTTGTTTTTGCTCCCCAATCTCTGTCTGTAACCTCCCTAGCAAGCAAACTGCTTCAGCATGCTGCACTGCTTTATTCTGGACCAGTGGAGCTTTCAAAGCGCTGATCACTGCAGAGGCCTTTCAAACAAAGATGCGATCTTTACCCTGCCCATACCTGTTATTCCTCTCCTCATCTTGCCAGCATAAGTCTTAATGTTGCTTGGAAAACATCTGCCAGTCAGTTTATGGGATGCTCAGGCAATCTACATGCAATAGTGACTCAGCAGGTGACACTGACGTCAGCATGCAACATGGAAACAAAGGGTCAATAATGCCTGCTGCTAGGAAATAGGAGAGGGTGGACAGTAGGCCTGCATATGGCCTCCTGTACAGGCCTTTCCTTTATCCAAAGCGGATGAGTGAGCACTGTTTGATCTCAATCCTGCTACACGTGGCTTGAAATCTGCACTGACTTGTCCTTCTCTCAGACAGAGCTGCATGAACCTCGGCGTTTGACTGCTCAGTGCACAGTGGCTGTGAGGAATGACACGCGATGCATTTGGTATGACCTTCAACATGCCAACACGCCAATAAAAATCAGTCGCAAAGATGACACCAAGCTGCACAGTGAGCTGAGGGTCGGCTATACAGAGACTGCAGATACCTGTACTCCCTATAGAGAGGGACAGAGAGGGAGGGAGGGAGGGAGACAGAGGGAGACAGAGAGGGAGAGATTTTTTAGCAGATTCACTGTCCTCATTTTTCCCTGCACTCATGGTGGGACCTACTTTCCCTTTGCAGCTAAATTAGTAACATGAGTAGCATTGAAATGAGGTCTGTGTAGCATAAGGTCATGCAAGGTTAATAAGCAATGGAAACAAAGCATTACACTTTACAGATATTATACAGATGCAAACATGTGGTTCGTTAAAAACAAACTTTGGCATTAAATATTTGTTTTTTTTACCTGATGCCTCATTGTAGTAGACATTTATCCTCTCCAGCTGCAGGTCACTGTCACCTTGGTAACTACCGGTGGGATCAATGCCATGCTCATCACTTATCACCTCCCAGAACTAAGATGGGACAAACATGATCTCATGAACTTTAATGTTAGGGGTCGTTTAGTAAGAAAACACAGTGTAAAAAAAAGAGTTAAATCATGTGCTTCAGGTTATTTTAGTGACTGCGCATCTGCTTGGTGTGAAAATGACACGCAGCAGAGCAGAGGGGGGCCACATCACTGCACTGGCTCTGAGCAGAGCCCAGCCCGACCGAACCCCACCCTGCACATATACACGAACAATTTATGATCTATCTCAAAGTTTTTAAAAACGGATATTTATTTGAGAGACTCCAAAATAATTCTTAAAATCACTTGAATGTATAAATAACCCCTGATAAATAACACGTGTGACGTTCAGAATTAACATTTTAATCACTAAATTAATTTTTCCCCTTCTTAAAATGAATAATAATATTTATACCTTCGCCCCGATCTGATTCCCACACTGTCCGGCCTGGATGTGAACGATTTCCCTCATGGTGCGCTGCTGCTGCGGATGCGTCCTGTCTGTCTCGACTTCACCGGCGTCCAGTCTTCAGCCTCTCGCCGCTGCTGTGTTTCTCAAAATCAGCACTTGCCTCATTTCTAGGACGAGTGTTGAGCCGGCGAGATAGATAAACGTGCTGCTGGTCGGGTGACGTCACGCGCAGCGCAGCATCCCAGCATCCCCGGCAGCCAATGGGAGCCGCTCGGTTTGATGCAGTGGACCAGAGGATCATGCCGCATCATCCCCCTGACATCACCCCGTCCCATGTAATGAAAATGTTGCCTGTTTTTTCGCTGGACTGAGGCGTTTCTGTAACGTTCAGGTAACTGTTCCCTGCCAGGAAATGTCAAAGTTTAAAACTGTGATACTGAAGGCTGCAGCACTGATTCAGTGAGGAGTGAACAGCTACCTGTGCAAAAGAGACTGTTGTTTCACACTCCAGGTTGAAAAATCTCATTTCATAATTTGATTAGGAAATCTTTGACTGACTATAAAATGTTCATATTTTAGTTTCAATAATGCAGATGAGCTGAAAAAATGCTAAAAAAAAAAAAAAAAAACATGGTCAGACTGACTCATGAAGGGACCCTGGGGGCAAAAATAGTGTGTGGGGCTTTAATGAGCCTCCACCCCTCACACACACAGGCACATGTTCCCCATCCTATTTTGGCCAGATTCCCACAAACCAACCTGTGCTGCTACCCTGCCCCATAGACAGTGTAATAAATAGTGGACAGGGAGCCCATGACATCACCCATAGATCTTTGAAGAGTCATGGTGAAGCCCTCAGTGTGGAGACTAGATGGCCGTCGCCATCTTGGCAGTGCCTGACTCAGCTAACTTTCAGCTAATCCAAAAATGGGCAAAGAGTGGAGCTGAGGCAGCCATTGAAGCAGCTACCTAGTGGCTAACTGTGATTGGTGCCTACCTGTCACTCAAAGCAAGCATGCACTTAATTATGTATAACTTTAAGCCTTCATATAATTTAAAGCAGCGCTTTAGCGTATTGTTGTCATGAACAGGAAAACTAGCTAGAGGGACCTAAACCGTTTTCGCACCAGGCTGTAAATGTGTTTATTTCTGCTTTAAAGTTAGGCATTTTAATAAGGGAGTCGACAAAGACTGACTTGCTTTTGGAGCCTCAAGTGGCAACTCAAGGGACTACAGTTTCAGGCACTTCTATCTTAAATGGCTTAATTTTTTTTCAGCGTGGAGAATGCCCTGCCCCCGATTTGCTGCATTTCAGTTGATCAATCACAAGTTTGTTGAAATATATACATCATGTAAACATAATATCAATTGAAATGTAAAAAAAAGTGCCACTGTATAAAATATCCTCAAACCTAGGATGCTAGTTTGCTAGCTTTGGTCTGGTGGTCAGTCCGCTACTTTGATCTAGTCTGAGATTTTTGTTTTATTTTTATTTTTTTTAACATATATTCATGGTCCCCAGAAACCCTAACCCTTGTGTTTAGGATTAATTGGCAAATGTTAGCATGCTAACATATTAAATTAAGATGGTGAACACAGTAAATCTTATATATGCTAAGCATCTGCAGGTCTGCATTATCATTATGAGCATATTAGCATGCTGATGTTAGCATTTAGCTAAAAAAATATCTCTGCATCTAAATAGCTACCATGGCTAATGACTCTTACTGTGCGCCCCAATACCCATGCTATCATACTTTTTAGTATGCCAGAAAAAAGATTTAGCATGTCCCAGTACATAGTATGTCCAATGCAGTATGCCAAAAATACCTAGGAAGGTGGTTTTTCTGGTTGTTCTGACCCACAATCCTTTGTGATGGGTGTATGAGCAAGACGGTCAAAGTTCAAGGCACAATGTTATCAGAAGGTAGTATGTCCCAACTGCATGCACACTGCATGCAACAGGCTGTTCTTTGTAAGGGCAGCTGCAGTGCGTACTAAAAGGAAAAGGAAAAAGAATGAGATTTGGAATGCAGGTTTAGCTTTGTTAATAGACCTTTTTCACAGCAGCCATTTTTACATGAAATAGTAGGGTAAAAACAGGTACAATAATTTGGGTTTTGCTCCACTCAGGTCAGACAGAGTCAGGCTGCTGCTATTGTGCATGTTGGCTCAATGGAAAGGCTCTGTTACACTAAATGGAATGGAACCTTAGTATCATTGATAACACCTGTGTTTACTTTACTATTTTATATCAACATGTTGTGAAAAAGGTCTATTGTGCTTTGGTGATGCATTTGACTTAACAAATGTTTAACAAAACAAAGGAACTGCCACACAGATAATTTTCAGGGCCCCCAACGGTGGGAGGCATTGGCTTGTTCTGCTCCGCTGGTAATCCAGCCTTGGCTACAGCCCTGACTAAAAAATGTAATAACAATCATGAAGTCATAGTTTGTTTCTGCTCTTCACTTCTGTGAATACCTGACTATTTGCTTGGGATCCGCTGTTAATAAAATCCATGAAACATAAAACGAAGGACTCACTGAGATCCATGTTTGATCAATAAATAGTGGTTTATTTTAACAACAGGTATGGCTTATATACAAGTGCATTATGTCTGTTAAAACAAAAACAAAATGAAACCAAACAATTGGAAATTATAAATGGTACAATCCATGGTTTTTACATTCATTCAAATCTCTCATCAAGAGAGTCTGAGTCGCACGGTTGAGAGAAGCAAAACCTGAAATGTGTACACTGGGGGTTTCATGTCTCTGAGACTTTAATCAGAGCTCTTCACCGGTCCATGTAATGATCTATGATCCTTCATCTTATCAAAGCTGAGTGTCTCCACACATTTACTATTTACAAAGGCAAAAACCCATTTTTTTCCTTTTTTTTTTTTTTTTTGCTTTTCCACTGATCACTGTCTTCTAGTCTATCGCTGGTGCTAACATTGCTTTGGATTGCTTTTTACTTTGATTTTACTCCAAATAAAGTCAAGCCAAATGCCAAATACAGGTGTAATAGCTCCAATCAGCACCATGAAATAGCTGCATGGGAGTTGTGAAAATGGAAGCAACCGATCTCAGAGAAGACACTGGATGTATTGTGCTGTGTTACTGTCTTTTACACTGGTGTTGCATGTTTTTTTTGTTTTTTTTTTGGGGCAATACACAGTTCAGTTTCCGCAAATACACACACTGAGACAGAGAGACCAACACTCACACAGACAACGAGTACTCCGAGTAATGTGAAGATACTGACCACTGCAGTCAATCTCACTCTTTACTGCAGATGCCAAGAATTCCTTATTAAATCCAGTGTCAACACCCTGTTCCACAAAGTAGATTACATGTGGGTCTATTGCAAAAGTTTCTGTATTATATGCAAAATCAAACTCCATTTTCCCTTTTTTTTTTTTTTTTTTTTTACTGTCAAGCTCCACCAAATTTGACATCACATGATTGCAGGGCATTGTGCTTTGAGGCTTAGCAGCATGGCATAACATATGTCAGACATTAAATGTTCATATGAATCTTTCAATGAATGGAAGTTTGTTGACACGATCTATTTAAAGATCATCCTGAATCAATGGAAAATAGAGCTTTCATACTTTTGAGTCAAGCTGCATTTGAGATAAAAAAAAACAAAACAACCACAGGCAGGTTTGCTCAATCATTCACATACCAAAAGATCTGCAGCCTTTGTCAGTGCACACTTGACTTAGATAAAAGCAAAAGAGGATTTTGGTGAGTAAAGTACCTGTACGGTTCTTCATAAGTGTACCACAAGGTGTGAGCAACAGAAAGTCCTCTGTAAAGTCTCTAGCTGTCTTTGACTCCTGAATGACACCTTAAAGGAACAGTTTGGGTTATTTGAAGTGAGGCTGCATGAGGTATTTATTGTGAGGAGAAACAGAGAGGGGCTCCTGCATGGAAGCTAAGCAACGTACTGCTGTGGACAGGGTCAGCAGCAAAATGTATTTTAACTCATTAAAAAAAGGTCCACCTTAAAAAAATCAATATCAGTTCAACTGTACACCATATTTAGAATATTTTCACAGCTTTGCTTTTCAGTTAGACAGCCTTTTCTGACAGGAAGCCACCATTATATAAACAAGATGTTGCTCTTCCCAAAGCAACCAAACACCACAGGCGAAATAAGTAATTTCTCCATGCAGAACACAGGATTACCGCTGCCTTGGTTAGTTTGTTTATGTTATCGTGTGACTTCAGTGTTTTAAAAAGGTAGCTCGGATTCACCGAAGCCACACAATAATGCTAACAAACTATCAGATCGAGGCTGCAGTAGAGGTAAAATGATGGATTATCCCTATGGAGTTTGGCTGATATGGAATGAGCGATATTTGTCTTATATAATGTCAAGTTTCTCGCCAGAAAAAGGCTGGCTGATGGCAAAGTAAAGCAGCAAAATATATAAAGTCTTAATATAGTGTACACTTAAAAGTCCCATGCAAAAAAAAAAGTCAGTATCAGTTTAAGTGGCTAGTACCTCATACAACCCCACTTCAAAAAACCTGAACTATCCCTTTAACAGATCACCAATACTCCCTGGATAAATGTAAATATGATGAGTGTGAGAGAATTTTATCACATTTGAAATGGCAAGACATCATTCAGTTGGCTCTTAATGTTTTACAGTAACGTGTGGTTATTATTATTTACCATTATTATTATTGTTGTAAACAGTGGTCTATCCATGATTATACATCTTTCTCTGACAAATATTACAACCTTCAATGCATGAAGTATGTAACAACACCTGTCAAGTTACACAGAAGTATTAAGTCAAGTACAACGTTGTCCACAGATGGACACACAGGCTTTGGAAGAGAAAGTGCCTCCTTAAGCAAGAGTCTGTCAATTCAAGAATATGAAGAGGTTAATCTATGTATAATCAATCATTTCACCTGTATTTTAAAATGTCAATTTGACAAATATATGAAATATTGCATTTTTTTAAGGTAAACGTAGTTGTGCATGTAAATGTATGAACACATTGACATACATGAACTATGTTAATGCCAGAACATGATTTGGAAAACACACTGAAGGTTAGCGATGCCGTGACAGTTGGCAATCATATCAAACATTTTGTCATCCATTGGTTTCGTTTCACAAAGAGCTTTTTAAGGTTTGCTAAGGTTTGTTTTGCTGACACGTTCACAATTATTTTCATGCTTTGTCCCAACTGCAAAGAATAAGGTGCCACGAATACTGTAAGAATGGAGTATAGGTTTGTACAATAAGGGCACGCCATGGGAGATTATTCAAAAATAATACTTTGAATTTTAAAAAAAGACTGAATCAAGCTCAACAACTAATTATGCATTTACTTACAATACCACATTTACAAATAAAAGCATTTGCATACCATAAATTTCATTGAAACGATTGGAAAAATAAAAGTTTCTTCAGACCAACAAAATATGGGTCATTCTTTTCTTTAATGTCGCTGTTCACACAATGAACCATGTGTTGATGAAAGCAATTTCGCAATCTCATCTCAATTCTAATTCATCAAATTGTGATGCAGCATATCAGTCTTTTCCTAATTTGATTACTCTATTTTGATTATTTATTTTTGCATTTCTGAACTTCGGAGTGGGGTTTAACTGATTCACTTTAATCCACATACAGTCTATGGCAGGGGATTGCACTAAACAGTATTTCCCCAAACAGGCAAATACTGCATTTATACTATTTTTTGGCACTAATTCTACATTTAATTTTGGTCAGAGTAGTTTTTGGCGTTGTATTTAGAAAAAAAAAAAAAATCACTCCAATTTGGATTGTTTAGTTCTGTAACGGCAAAAAATACTTTGTAACATTCAGATTTTCTTTTGTCCATACAGGTAAGGCGATATTTTTATACAAATATGTTAGACGGACACTTCATTTGAGCAAAAGTACCAGTGATTTGATTTTTTTTTGTTTGTTTGTTTGTTTTTAGCATCATTGCATTATTTTTCACCAGTCCTCTCAGTGATTGTGGGTATAAGTCTCTTTAAAATGACAGACAGTGATTTCCCATTCATTTACATCAAAGTAGTTTATAGGCTGGTGATTTCCAGTGACATTCAAAAAAAGGAGCAGAAGATACTGTCACATTGTCACAAACCAGCCTCTGGCACTCTCTTGTGTGGTCTCATTTATTGGCTAATGTGAGAAGTGGGGGCAGGAGCATCGAGAAACGTACAGCAGCACTGTAAGACTACTCAACTCCAGGTAGGGACAGTCTCCATTGAGTGCCTGAAGTCTGAGCAGGACAGTTCACCCGCGCCCCCTACCCCCCTTATTCATGTGGCTGCTCCCATGGCAACCGTAAAGCTTCTCTTTCAGGCTGCAGCGGTGGATCATGATGACGCCACGCCACTGACAGTGTTGTTTTCTGTGCTGGCACTGTCCCTGATGGAGTGGACACCGGAGTCTATGGGGGAGGAGACGGTGCAGTCCACTAGAGAGGGGGGAGCTGCTGCTTCTGTGGATCCTGAATCTGTGACGGGATCCACGACAAGGGAAGCAGCTGCATCCTGAACAACGTCCGTGACAGTCAGAGTGGTTGATTCTGGAGTGGAAGTGTGCACAATGTCTGTGACGGGGAGGATGGTAGGAATCGCTGCAGCGGTGTCGACATTTTCTATGACGGGGTGAGTGGGAGAGTCTGCTGAGGACATATGGCCTGAGTCAATGGGTGGAGGAGGAGTGGGTGAAGGAGAAACAGTGACTGGACTAGGGGGAGTAGGGGAGCAGGGAGGAGATACATGATTAACACAGGGGGACGTAGAGTCTAATTGTGGCGGCTGGGAGTCTATGACAGGAGGGACGGGGGAGTCTCTAGGGGAAGGTGTAGATTCGTCTACTATTTCTAACTGGATGGGAATGTCAGAATGTGCGCTAATGGAGGGTGGAAGAGGGTCAGTGGAGATGTTGCAGTCTGTCATCGGAACTGGAGAAGGGGCAGGGGATGGAGGGGGACTGTCATGCATAGATGGAGTAGGGGAGGGTGCAATAGGTAGGTCAAACGTCGGGGTGATACTGTCAATATCATTTGGCATGGGGTTTGGGGATTCCAGTGTGGTGCTAGGTGGGGGTTCGATGATGGGTGTGGTGCAGATCAATAAGGAGGCAGGCACAGTTTGAGGGGCAGGGGAAGTAGAAGGGTCCACTGACTCTTTTGTAGGGGAAGGACCAATGTCGTTCATTTCAGGAACGGGAGATCCCGTCGATGGATCAACAGACTCCAAGACTATTGCTGGAGTTTCTTCAGCGTCGGCTAAAAGTGGGTCCGTGACGCATGCCAATTTGTGTAAAGGAGTGGAAGACAGAAGGTGCTCTTTACTGGTGTGTATGACGCTGTCCTTACCCAACGCTGGTGGGGAAATCGAATGACCGTTGGGGTCTTTAGCTTCAGGTTTGCCTGGGTGAACCTCCATGAACGTGGGAGCTGACATATCTCCAACCGATGGAGCAGTCAGGTCAACAGCCGAAGAGGCGGTGGAGTCCATGGTGGACACCACGGTGGTGGCTGCCTCATGGAGCGGCGTGTCATGTACCCTGGTGTAGTCCCTGCTGCTCTCCGATTGGGCCAGCAAGAGGCGCTGTTCTCCAGGTTTCCTTGGAGGAAGGAGAGGTTGCCGAGTGTAGCTCTCGCCGTCAGCCAGGGTCTCAGGGAGGGGCTGGTAGCGCGTCTCAGGCAGCAGGAGAATGCAGATGATGCAGATGAGGGTGCAGCAAGCGAAGATGATGTGGTGAAGGAAGTAGCCCTTCTGATTGTGGAGCTCCATAATAGGGGCGGTCAGCATGCCAAAGCCAGCGCTGGCCAGGACCAGGCCCAGACCACCACCCCTACAAGGAGATGGAAAATGTTATACATGGTAGGATTCAGGATTTATGATCACACATACCTTTAAACCTCTTAAACCTCCTGTAAACCAGCCAAAGGGGAAGAAGGATCACTACAGAACTGTCATCTAAATCATTCGCAGGGAGGGGAAGCCCTTCTTTTTGCTTCTGTCGACTGATCACTGGCATTTATATCAAACAGCAGCAGAGAGTGCTGCAGTACCATCAAACGCCCTCCTCTACACGCAGTCCCATTCCCCTCCTGTAATTGCTTTGTTTCACCACCAGAGGCCACCGTCGCAGCACTGTCAGCAGAACAACACCCTTTACATAAGGCCAGCTCACGAACATCCAGTGCTGTCTCATATATTCTCAGAGGGTATGGCTAATTTGTACAAGACGTGGATTACATTTGACACTGAACTGTGAGAGTCCATTGTTTTCCAGCAGTTCAATAACTTCATTCCGTCCTTTGACAGAAGGTGGAGCAGCTAATCCATCTGCAGGAACGTGATGCAATGGAAACCAACCACTGTATTAAGTGAATTATAAGCTAAACACTACATGAAACAGGCATAAAATGATACTTAAAATTTCTGCAACCCAGTGTTGACAACCCAAGCAATTTTTCTCATTACTTTTAAATCTGTGACTAATCATGTGGATGTGTGAGTAGCAGGTGCCTATACAGTAACACAACTGTTTCACTCCTCTCCGATGAGTAAAAGCACATTTTTGCACATTTCGTCGTCCTCCTCTCATAGTAGGGTCCCAGTCTTTCAGTGGGCTTACCTGATCACAGTGGGTGTGATCTCAGCACAGAAGAAGATGCTCAAGTTGCTGACTGCGTGGGAGGAAAACATGCCGATGATGGAGAAGGCAGTAGAGAAGTTGTTTTTCAGTGTGCTTGAGTTATCTGCAGACAAAGCAGGAGACACACACACACACACACACACACACACACACACACACACACACACACACACACACGGTAATTAACACTCACCCTGTGCAGTCTGTAAAAGTGCTGCACATGTACAAACATGTAAGGACTCACAAAAAATAGCACAACATACCATATTTTACATAATTTAAACAATTTGTTGTGTTTAAAAGATGATACTGCAGCATTTCTGTGTTATTAAACAACATACAGAGAAGATATAATGGATTTTTTGGGGAATTTAAATGGTGTTAAAGATTCATTAGACAATATCTTAATATAATTTTGGTTCAAATAACTAATTTTGACAATTGCTTGTCAGTAACAATATTTAATTGAAGGTTTCTTTAAAAATGTGTGTCTGTGAGAGGCAGCCCCTTGTATTTATTTATTTATTTATTTTACAAAACTGTGCCTGGTCTGAATCAAATATCCAGTGTTAGGATTAGCTAACACATAACTAGCCAATCACAGCCATTCTATACAAACAAGGGTCATCCAGGTTGTATATGTCAGTTTGTTAGTGTTGTTTTTTTGTGCCTTTCTTTCCTCTGATTGGAACATAACTAGCTGAGTAGAACTAGTTAGTTACAACAGGTGACCACCATGACGTTCCACTTTAAGCCCAGCAAAATGAACGGGCATGTTTGGTGTGTCATTTGGTGGGAGGAGCTTAGTGGAGCAGGGCAGCAGAGACAGAGGTGGAAAGCTTTGCATGTTCAAATTGCCTACTGCAGCTTTAAGTAAACAAGGAAGCACAGAAAGGCCATAATAATTAGAATTTTGAGCACCTGTAGATCTCATCGCACAGTGTAACCACTATTGAATACTTCAAACTTAGAACACCATCAAATGTAAATAAGATGTAAGATATTTTACTTTCAAAAAACTTTTCAAAAAACTCTTTTCATTTTCTTTTCAGTCACTCTTATTTCTTGACCCATGTAACAGGAAGTAACCTGATTGGATTGAGGTGATTCCTTCATGCTTGGGTAACTGTCCTTGGTAACGGTAGCCCAGATGTTGAATAAATTTTTATCATGAATTCTGGTGTCTGAATTTAAAGCTGTCTTTTTTTTTTTCACCTGTCTTGAGAATTAGACTAAAATTGAGCAGCTTTTCCCGCCACTTTTTAGTTAGTTTTGAACTTGAAAGAGCCTAAAAACATTGAATAACAGCCATTCAAACCACATAAAGATATATTTCAGTAAAATATTTAAATTTTATAAATTCAGTGGTATTTAAATGAACAATATGTAGCATGGGATCATGAGAGTTGTTGTCTTCAAAGTTAAACACTGATGATGAAAATCTATCTGAAGTAACTCTGGCAGAAATCCTGTTCATGGGCAAGGCAATACTAAAGTTTTATTAATGTTACGTTTAGTCGCATTTAGTTACAGCAACTGGCAGGTAGTTGGAAACACACTTTAAATTAATTATTAATTTCTTTGGGTTTGACTATTGTTGGAAACATCTGAGATGTAAGAGTAAGTTCAACACTCGAAAAAAATATAGAAAATATAGGTCTGGCGTTTTTAGACATTTTGTATCAGAAATGTTACACACTGTAGCTTTGAATGTCAATATCAAGTATTCACTAATGGTTAAATTTTAAATTAGGTTTTAATTTTCTTATAAACACAAAATTACTGTGGCGTTTCTCTGCTTTCATAGGACACCACAAACTGCATAACCTCTAAAATATACAATATAGAGTATATAATCGGATTCTGCCAATGAATATAGAATAAATGTTTCTGAAATTAGAGTAATATGAAGCAGGTATTTTAAAATGTGTGTTTTAGAATGAGTCATTCCAACCACTTTCCAACTGAGCATTGAGAAACCCAGTGGTGAATAATAAACTTTGGTCCGATAAACTTTGGTCCAATAAAATGTTATGATTTCCGGGCACTGATGTTTATTTTGATGGCTTATTGAGGAATTGCCTCGCATCCAAATGGCCCATTTAGGCCACAGATGAATACAGTGTTTTCTGTGAATAAGACACATTGAAGATGGAGATGAAGAGGATCAGAGGAGGCCGCTCTGTGATCAGCTCTTGCTTCCCACAGGGGGATTAGTGAGGAGAGAAGAAAGAGATTGATAAACAGAGGAGAAGAGTGAATGAGAGCTGCTGCTGAGATTCTCAGCTCTATAACAAAGAGACTCACCCTCTTCAAAACAAAGGGGATAAATAAGTGAAAAGCCAGCCATAATTACATCTAGGACTTCATTATGTGTCTCTGCAGGGCTTGTATATGCCCAATGAAATACTGCAGGATGTCTGCATGCAGCTCAGTTTGTAAAACTTCATCAAGATAGAGCAGCGGCCCAAACAATTCAATTCATACTCTGAAAGAATGAGAAGCTGATAAAAGATGATAGTGGAATGAAATCAAAGCCTCAATTATTGATCAGTTTATCAGTGCAGCTCAGATAAGGAGAAGAGAATTAAATCCTACCTATATTCAGATGGTAGCTGTACTTCCCCAGCACTAGAGGAGATAAACAGACATGTATCAGTGAGAAACACAAAGCAGTAACGTCATCACACCCACTCAATGCAATAAATTAGACCCACGGTCGAACCATAAAAACAAAAACATGCACACAAGTTGAGCAAATCTTGTCAACACGCTGTTAAATAACTTCAAATGGGGACGTGAAACATGACCTTGATGTGTTGACTCGGGTTAAACATTAAGTCTCGCACATTTGTAACTGAATAAACTGAGTTGTGTACTGTTTTGATCTGGAGCGCTTTTTTGGTAAACATTGACTAAAAAGAGCAGTTTGTTATCATGTTTGACTCTCCATTAGAAACACCTAAAGGTACCAAAGCTCTTAAATAATACAGTCACCATACTCAGTGTTAGTGTTTACAGAATGTGTGCAGGAGACCTTAATTACACCGGGTATTAAAATGCGACCGGCATCCGGATAGGTTATCTGTATAATGAACGATATAATATTGCATTTGTGTTTACACCTTGTATTTTTAATTATTCTCATTAAGATCAGATCTCTGTTCTCAGAGCAAAACCTGTGTGTAAGTAATGTGAGGCAGCAAAATCAGCACCAGACTCATTTAAACAAAAAGTGAGTTGTTGAGTCAGGGGAAACTTTAGAAAACTTTGTATGACGCTGTCTAATAAGTATTTTTTATTTATTTGTCCACTCTCATAAATTCAGCAAATGCAGTACATTGAGTTATTCTGTTCTTTGTATAAAAAAATAGCAGTATATCAGCGTGTATTTACATATTACTGTGCATCATTTGTTTTACACCCATGTTGCTTTCATTTTTTTTATGCCGGTCTGTTGAATAACACATCTTTTAGCGCTTTCATGGACCAGAATAGACGTATAATCAGTAAATATAAGCGTGTCTCTTTCAGCCTTCTCACTTACTTGCTTTCTAAATTGGAACAATTTATATTTCACGTTAGCTGTGGATGGAAACCCATTGCAGTACTTAAGATCTGAACAGAAAGCACGCTGGTCTCCAGTGGTCAGGCAGATCTGATGACAGTACGATTACGAAGCATTTACAAATTGCTTTACATCACATTAACAGGCCGTCCTTATCTGAATAACATTTTAAACCAAGTGTAAATGAGGTGCATTTCATGCATGCAGTTTATGTTAAACACTGTAAAAACAAAAATTGGACACAGTACTATTAAGATGACAGTTTGGCTCATAATTACTTTTTTTGAATTATTGGATAAGGATAAGCAAGATAGTTTAAATCAATATTATGAAATTAATATCTTATAATCTTACAACATGAATGAAAAATGTATTCAAAATAACTGATGATGACTTGTGTTCCACAGTGGTGCATTACATCAGGCAAAACTATTTACACATGTAAACAAAGTTCCAATAATGTATTTTTATTACTTTTTAATTAGCTTGAAATCATTCCTTTCATAAAATGATTGCGCTGAAAGTAATAAACAATACTAAATACATGTTTTGCAGCCCTAATAGGACACCGGCTGATCATATCTGCTCTGAAAGAGGTTTCTCTTTGACTGCAGTTTCATTAGAAATATGCAGAAAACCTGCAATAAAACTGGTTCTCATTTCTATATTTTATGTCTTTATTAATGTTTAATAATCATTTCATGTAATTTCAATACTTTGACTTCTCTAAGATACACGCTTTAAAAAATGGGCCACAAATATATCGTTTTATTTTTAAAAAACAGGCTCAACTGTCTTCTAAAAACAGCCGGTTGCTGCTGTTTTTAGTTAATGTTACTTAAACAAGAGTAAAAAGGGCAGAGTTATCGGGGACCATTTTCTGCCATGAATGAACACATATACAGGACGTCAACATCGGTGCCCGTGTTCACTGTACTGAAGGAACATGTCATGTAAGAACATGTCATGGCTCACTGCTGTGTTTTAATAGGTTGGTTAATAATGGAGCCCAAAAGAGGAATAAAATATAAGGCTTTTTATCTACGTAGGCAATATTTGCTTGTACGTGTGGTCTGTTAGTTCGGGATCTTCAGGGATTGTTTTTTTTTTTGACATTTAGAAAAAAATATAGAATTGTACCAGCCTCATCATTTAATTCTTCTTGACAACAACCAAGAACTCTTAACTCACAAACAATTTTTCTGCATGATCTGTGAGCCTGACCCAGAAGTCATAGCTGGGTAATTAAAATGGTTTTAGAGACATTTCAGGCTGAGTCAGTCCAAATGTGGTGAGATGTTATTGTTGGGTGGTTTATTAAAGGAAAGAGGAACATCAGATAGGTCAAAGCACTATGTTTAAGTATAAATCTTAAACTGTTACAGTTACGATTGGAAACGGGACACTATAAGTTTATTAATTTTACATGTCTCCTCATTTAAAATCAGCTGTCAGCTGTCTACCTGGAAGTGACTGTTGTAGTTATCACGAGTTATTTGGTCTATTGAGTTTCTTCAAATTTGCCCAGATATTCAAAACCAATAAACATCATAATTCAAGAGCAGAACTTCCTGTATGAGTGAACACATGTTCGTCAGAGTACTCACAGTTGAGCAGGCCGAGCTGCAGCAGCGATGCCAGGGCGGTGATGATCATGAACATGAGAAGGCCACCACGCCGGCCCATCAGGCCCACCGCCGGGCACAGCGCCATGCAGGACGCCACCGCAATGCCCGCCATGGTGTAATAGTCTGCATAGAAGTTATGGAACATGGTCGTCTCCCGGGCCTCGGGGTCCATCATGCTGCGGGCGAAGCAGTGGTGGATCCCGTAGCCTGTTAGCCTGGGTAAAGAGCATACACAAGGCACAGTGGTTAGGTTAAAGTACAGTAGTGGTGAAAGTATAAACACGAAGTTCCCACTTCTTTGGAATGTGCTGCAGTCATCAAACTGAAAAAACAAAAAAAGTTTTGAACTTTTTTGAAAACTGAGGTTTGTATGTACAATAGGAGAGAAATAAGTGAATGGTGAAGTAAGTAAAAAAAAAGAGGGAAGGGATAAACCATAAAGGGAGAGGATACAGAGAAAATAGATCCGAGCAAATCTAAAAGATGAAGAGGATGGGCGGAGACGGAAGAGGAAGAGGGAAAGTTCAAAGTTTATCACACTTTCTCTCATCTCCACATGTACACACATGTAAACACTGACGTACTGACACACAAGCACACGCCCCACAAGCATACACAAAACGCGAGCAAACACTCACACCCTCTCCCCTGGTTGTCTAATGTTTCATAAGGACACAGCTCATGTAAAATTTATGCCGACTTGTGGGAGTCAGGGACGCCGTGCGCTGAAGCAGAGCCAGAGCTGGGCCTGCCTAGCTAGATCTCAGATGGAGAGAGGAGGAGAGATCCCACCGGAGATGAAAAGAGAGAGCAGCTCAAATATGGAAGGGCAAAAGCATTGAGGCCTACTGATCAATGCTGCACTGAGCCTCCAGGTTAATATTGGCATCCTGGCTGCACAAAATGGCGTGTCTGACTGGCATTGCCTCACCCCACACAAGAACACACAAGCGTTTCTCTTTTTTCCCCCCGTCTCGGTGCTCAGATCCTCCCACACGCATAACGTGACACGTAAATGTCCAAACAGTTTTATAAGTAAGCACTGACACATAAAACAAACACTTACGAGTTGACACAGAGCACAACAATATTCTTCCACAGGTTCCTCGTCCCGACCATCTTTACAATGCACGTCTTTTTGGGTTTCTTTTGGAGGGCTCTCTGCAGTTCTGGAAACAAGCAAAGAAATTAATATTAAAAGCTGGAAAATATCATACTTGTTAAATGCAAAGAGTGATCATTCTGAATATGTGCATAGGGTTCTGCCTCAATTTCTCTTTGATGCTGCACAAATCCTTGTTTTTTTTAGCGAGTATGTATTTTCTCACCATAATAGATTGTAAATTATTATCTCCACCAGCCATAAGCATGCTATTGGTGTGTGCGCGTATGTGTGAATGCGTATATATATCCTAGACCGACTTATGACTCCTTACTCCCTTTAACCAGCCAGTAGGGGCTGCAAGTCATCAACTGCTGGGCCAAATCAAGGCTAAAATACGAACAGTGTTGGGGAGTAACCCGTGAGTAACACAGAACTAGTTACATGTAATTAAAGTTCAAAATAAATGTAATCGTAATATATTACAGTCACTGAGAAAAAAAAAAGATATAATTACATTTAAGTTACTAATCAAAAACAAATCAAATCAGTCCCTTTTTCAACTAAAATCTGTTATATTTGCGCCTAGTTTTTTTCCCCACAAAAAATAAATAATACTTCAAGCAATTACCCTTTAAATTTGGTCAAAGAAGCCCTGTGATAAAGAGATCTACTGAGGCAGGATACTGACACTTTTCTATCAAGGATGTGACAGCAAACACAAGATAACAACCAGTAAGGTGCAATAAACTTCACTGGATATTATATAATCTTATATTCTTGATCTAACCCCATCTACTCTGCAGGGACGTCCGCGTCCCCGACCAACATTATTGTCTTTAAGAGGCTGTCGCTGGCTCAGTATTGAAGCTAGAGTGGAGATACTTGTACCATATGAAACTACCAGCCTAAGGAACCCATTAATACCAACCACGTTATGGTAAATGCTCCAAAGATGGATTTGAATATTTCTGCATATTGTGGTACTAAAAAGGGGTTGGAATTGCTGAAATTGGGTATGACTGCAAATATGAGACCCAATGAGCCCAGCTGTATTCGTGTGTCATGGTGTCAGTCCCCACAGTAGCCATTTCACTTTAGTGAGACAATTTTTTGAAACTTGACCTCACTGTATAAAATGCCCTATAGTGACCACTCAGATAATCTCATAAAACTTTACAACGACAATCCAGAGACCTGAAGCAGTCAGAGGATGTATGGCTTTCCTAGTCAGGGTTCAACGTTAATTTCTTTTTTTATTTCTTTTGGGGTGGGTCAAAAAATCTACTTGCGTTAAGTACATTTTAACTCACCCCTGTACAAATTGTTTTGTTAATTAGCTGTTATCAAATAACAACAAGGAATAAAGATGAGCGATATCAATAATAGTGAAAAATGTCCATCTCAGTTTTTCAAAATGCAAAGCGGTGTCAGTCTAAAACCCAAAGATATGCAATTTGCTATGATAATAAACAAAGAAAAGCAGGAAATGCCCATATTCAAGAGGCTGAAACAGCAATTTGTGCCATTTTTGCGTGAAAATTTGCTTAAATTATTAATCATCAAAATAGTTAAATTCTTTTTTTTTTTTTTACTTTACTTACTTTTTCTTTCTTCTTTATGAGTTGCCAGACTTACCAGTGCGACACGCTACCGAATCGATTCTCAAACGGTTAAAAAATGGTTATATTGTTCAACCTAAAAACTGCTGCGACAGCTTATGAGACACGGAGGATCATCAAGATGGTAATGGCTATCATACAGAATATTTCAATCATTACTGGCCTCATACACGAGACTTTCAAATTTTGAATAGGCGCCTAAAGAAAACACAGTGTTTATTGCAGAATTATGATCAGAAAAACTTGACTTGCTCCCCTTAAAGATCCTCTGACACCCACCTACAAAAGCTAAAAATGTTGTGAGGGAGGATGTTGGAGGGGGTTAAATAAAATACAAAGTGCCACAAAGATATGTTACACACTATTTAGAAAAATAAGGGTCACAAATATCTGCAAACATACACAGTAATTCTAATATATCTGTAATAAAGTGATATCAGCCTGCTTACATATATCCCTCAGGCTCCTCTTAATACCATCATGACTAACAGAGTTATCAAAGGAAAGTTTGATAGCAGTCTGGGTTCTCTAAAGAGTCAAACAAGGACGTCCCTGATTCATTGCAACCACAGAAAATTCCACATGTATTTTTAATGAGCACGTTTCATCCCACACGACTCGTCTCCCGCTGCTTTGTGAGACAGGTATGACAACGCTCGCAGAAGAACAGGAACAGTGTCGTGGAGGCCAACACCCCTGCGCCGCGAGTGATACGAGGCACGGCGCACGGGTCGCTGTTTTGGTATCAGACGGCGGGGTTGCCACAGAAACACACCTCGGCTTTGCGGGAATGTATGTTCATGTTGACTCAGGCGTGTGACAGCATTCCACGCCGCAGCCTCAAGGTTATCTCCGGCGGTATCACTCAGGCTTTCCGGTGATCCCCTGACCGAGCTGCAAACCTCTGAGTAAGACTATCCCCGCTAAGATCTACTGTATGTAAATCACTCCACTGACTTTCCAAAGATGACCTCATCAGCAGTTACACACACATCTGTCATGTCTCAACTGCTCTGCTACTCTGTATGTATGCTGACGCAGCATTGGGAAAAGTACATTAATTTATCCACTGGATGTCCTCAACGGGTACAGTAATATTTCCTAATTTAAACTTCTCAGCATTAAATACAACGCTGGGCACTGAATGTTTGTGCTGTTGCTACTCTCTGCTTGCACAATGTAGTGTCACATATCTGTTTTATGATCTGCATGTCTGTTTACTTCTTGTCAATGCTATAGTAACGTTACCTTCAACTCCAAACAGTGATTTTCCATCCAGTGATTTTCCATCCTTACGTTAGTTACTTCACTTGTCATATTTAGCTTGGTACATAAAGTGTTTTAGACCATCTTGATAATCACCTTAGCATCCACACTTGCCAGCCTTGAGACATTGTGTTTTGTACAGAATAATAAATAAGAAAATAATATTGTATAAATGTTTTCAGGCTAGGCTGCATTTTTGTTTTTTAAAAAGGGCACCTTTCCTTTAAAACTTTTCATAAGCAGCAGGAATTCTTCTTTTCAGGATCTCCATTTTTCCCTGTCTCTCGTTTACTTAGGGGACACAAGCAGTCACACGTTGCTGCATTGTTGACCGCCTGGAAACAGTACTCACTGTACGCTGCCAGAAACAGTTTGTGATAATGAAAAGGAAAAAACAAGGTGTGAAGTCAGGAGAGAGACGGCAGTTGCGATCCCTGGAGGCCATCAGGTGAGGGCAATGAAAAACTGGAATCTCCTGGGAAAACTGAGAAAGTTGGCAAATACGTCCGTGTCTTAGATATCTGTTAGCTAGCTAGCTAGCAGTCATCTACATTCAAACCCAACAGAAGCAAAATAAAACTCACTGAAAACATCTTGGCTCTACTTTGCACTATTCCAACAATCACCAAGTCATGACTGGTCAGAGTAAATCTTTCACGCACCTTGTTAGGTGTGAAAATATTCTGTCTCTACATGCCTTTTCCTCCCAGTGGGTCTCCGATGTCCACCCCCCCCTCACTCATCTCTTATGTCTAACACAGTGAATAAAGGATTTATTTGAACCAAACCACAGGTGATTGTTGGAGCAGGGGAAAGACCCGCCAAGAAGTTTTCAGTGAGTTTTGTTTTGTTTCTGTCGAGTTTGAACGAAGATGACAATGCTAAATAGCTAGCTAACATTGCTAACGGTTACCGAAGACACTAAGGTGATTATTAAGATGCTAAAAAAAACACTATATACAAAATTAACTGTAATTACTTTTAACAATATGCACCAACCTAACTGTGAAAAGTGAAGCAACTAACTTAAGGATGGAAAATAGCTAAGTTTGTAGTGGTAATGTTAACTGTTGCGCTGACAGGAAGTAAACAGACATTGTGCAAGTAGAGAACAGCGACAGTAGGAACTTTCAATACCCAACATTGTATTTAGTGCTGAACAGTTTAAAGTAGGAGATATTATTGTAAGGGTCAGGGACAGCCAGTTACTATAAAAACAAGAGTAGATGAATTAATGTCTATAGCAATGTACTTTCCTCAATGCTGCATCAGCACACTGTCTCTGAGCTCTGAAAAAGTGCAGTCAATTTCACACTGAGTGGTTCCTCTTTGAGCCTGTTCCCAGCAGTGGCACTATTTTTCCAAATGTATTGATAACTACAGTAGCGGGAGAAAGACAGAGAAAGCATACCGCAGCAAACAGTTAAAGTTTAATGCAATTGCAATCCGCTCCGACGTTAAAGAACAGCAAAGTTCACCCTGCCTCTTTGCCTCTGGCAGGTCTGAGAGTAAAGACACAGTTAACCCCGGGGTCAAAGTGCCTGACCTGTGTCCATCTGCTGTCCGTACACCGACGTGTCGGCTCATGTCCACCCACCCAGGCTGTAATGAAATTAATGAACCTTCTAGAGTGTCATAATGTAATGTTCGACACCCACTGCTACCTCTGGAGTGGTCGGTTACTATGGTAACCAGACAGGAAACTGATATAACCTTGTCAATCTGGCTTATTTAGGAAAGAACAGCTGGGGGATACAAGAGCGAAGAACAAAGAAAGCTTGAAGGATGATACTACAGCAAATATATCAGGAAAACTACTAAATAAAAACAAGAATTAACAAACAGCAATCATAATATCAAAATATAGAGAGCAGTTATTTAATGTGGATTTCTCCAAAATGTGTCAGTGTATTTGTTACCTGTGAGGATATTGTCAGCGTCGAGCTCCATGTTCACTCGGTTTTTCTTTGCTATGTGTCCCATGATCCACTTGGAGCGGCAGTACTGCTGAGTGGCCAGCAGCCAACGCAGTGACTCAGGGAAGATCCTGTTAAAAAAAAAAAGATGGGGGATGTCCTTGTTAATAAGACATGAAAAATTTGTCAAAACGAAATTAATGTCTTTTTTTTTTTCAAAGGCTGCTTGAATTCTCTCTTAATCAGGGTTGACAGTATTGAATCTTGTTTTTGTTAATCAATGTGTCATTTCAACACGTTCTGAATTAAATGCAGAAAAGAAAACTGTGATGATAAACTGAGATGATAAACTGCATCCATTCCAGCTTCGCCCCGAGCCTGTTTACACACGGTCTCAACATCTGATCACAAGTGCACAGCGTTAAGTTCAGGTGTGAATACACCCAAGATGCGTTGAGGACAGTCTGGGCTGCGTGTGACCACATTCTTTCAGCAGTGTGTATGCAAATGTGTCCTGGGCCACATTTGAAGGGCTGCCTACTCAACTGACGTCCTGCCAGTACACATGTAACACGCTGTCTGATTTCCATTTGGTTCAGTGTAATGCAAATTGCATGTTTGGGCTGTGGTGTACAGGGTTGCACACTTATGCTCTCTATCTGTTAAGCCCTGTGACTCTGTTGGTGTCTTTCTTTGTCATCTGTGATGTGAAAACATGGCATTTAAAAAAAAATAAGAAGGTGCAGTGTCCCGATCATAGTTCATTTATAAAACTGTAGCGCCCCACGGTAGAACTGTATCCTAATAATAAATAAAGAGTTAACAGGAGACACAGCTGGAGACACAACGCCAGGTGTGAACTGACGTACTCAGAGCTGTCCACTTGTGATCGGATCACGCAGGATGTATTTTAATACCAGGTTTAAACAGGCTCTCAGACACACTTACACACCATTAACAGGTGTCTCACATTCGCCTAACCAGATGTCTTAACAGTGGGAACAATAAACGAGCATGTGACTGCCCTGCTTTCATTTGTTACACTCTATTATCTGGTAGTGGTACTGCGAGATGTGGCACACATTCCTCTGAGCGGTCAGGGTTCTCCTCGCAAAAATATGTTGCCCTGAAGACAGTCAGCAAAAACAATGCCACGTTTGCCTCTGTCGGTTGAATTTCTCTGGAACAGATGTCTGAGCAAGTAAAAAAAAAAAAAGTATGATTCATGCTCTTGTTTTCCCAAATCAGCACACTTGGATCACCTGCAGCGTTGAACTCCTCAGCCCAATCAGCTCTTATTTCTATATTTGCAGAGTCAGCCACTTATCAGCGATGAATCCAATTTGTACCCATAGACACTGTCTGGCTTAATCAAAAGTCAACATGGGTCCATGTTTTTGAAATTCCCAGAATCCTCTTGTGAAGGCTGACTCAAGCTCACTGATGTGTTTGCGTAGGCTATCTCAGCAGTGGGTGCTGTGTGGACATGCGTTAGCTAGTTTGAGTTTACTGTCCAATGTCCAGTAATAACATCTGTGTGAAATATCAGATTCACAACTGCCTCATGTCCTCGAGTTCAGCTTTTTTATTCATTAATGTAACAGTGATGTATGTAAAAAGATCATATATTAAAGACAGTCAAGTTGAGCATGCCAGTTCCTTTGTTTGAGTATTTTCACCACTTTAAGCTTGCTGTTAGACAACTTTTTCCAAAAGGAAACCAGCATTATAAAAGCCAAGTATCGCTCTTACTCACTCAACCAAACTCTGTTAGCAAAATCACTAATTTTACCTGACAGGATACCAAAGTTGCTGTTTGGTTGCTGCTTCGATCGGTTTGTGTTACTGTGTGACTTCAGTGATTCTGAACTACAGTTTTAAAGTCGCACAATAACATAAACCAACTAATTGATGGAGGCAGCAGTAGACTAGCAACTCCAGTATTCTGCAAGGTAAAATAACTGATTTCGCCAATGAAGTCTGGTTGGTTTGGTTTACAAAACAGGCTGGATCTTTAGATTGGCCTTTTTTACGTGGCAATACACTGACTGTGGATAAGTTCCTCACACAACTCCACTTCAAAGAATCAGAACTATCCCTTTATGGTTTCTGACTCCTGCACTGAATCATTGTGGAAATCCCCATCAATCCCACATCGGTTCTGGTGCATGATATCACCAGTATTGACGTTTGATCAGTTCAGTGAGTACTTTTTGAGTGTTTTTGAGTGGAAACCCCCTTTGTTTTTCAGGTACACCATTAAAGAAAGCCAAGCTCTCTGATACTCTGTGATAAAAATCTATATTCCTCGATTTTCTTCAGCTTTCCTTCTGCGTTGTACACATCAGCAGTGCTGTGGAGCACAGTACATCACGGTAGAATAAATCAAAGTGAATACATAAGTATTTATTGCCTGAGCTTTAGCAAAAGGGACTGCAGTCACTGTAGAGGTCAAATGAGTTAGTGAGAAGACATTACTTTTAAGTCAACTGGGAATTCGCTGCTGGAAAATGTCCTTGGAGGTAAGACCTTTCCCTGTTCTTTGTTTAACTCGAGAAAATCTGCAAAAGCATTGCTGGTTTAACAGGGTTTTACTTTACAATAAAAGCACCGGTTGCTTAGAATCTAACACCTTGAATTTTACTGCAGATGGCACCACATATTTCAGCAACAGAAGAGTCTTGTGTAGAATCTGAACTGAAAAACACATTTAAACTTCAGCAGAACAACAAAAACAAAAGACGGGCTTGTGCCAAAGTGCAGCAGATGCTCTGGGCTTTTCCTTACCAGATGTAGGACAGCATCAGCAGGAGGGGGCAGATGATGACGGCCTGGAGTACCTGCCAGTCTCGACAGAGGTAGGCCACCCCCGGCATCAGCAGCTGACCACCCAGCACCACAAAACTGGCCACCATAGTCATGGAAAAACGCCATCCTGGCAGGCACAGCTCAATCCCTGGCAGAGAGAACAAAGAGAAGAAGCAAAGAAAGAGAGAGCACATGTGTTATTAGGTTTTCTGCAACAGACAAAGGCGCAAAATGAGCATGTGTGGCGACAAGGCAAATACCGAATTTCAAGATTTCTTGTTAATATAACACCGGCCAGTCCCACCAGCTTTTTGTTAGTTCAAGCTAAGTGAACAGTTACGAATCACTAAATTAAAACAGATTGCACCTGTGACGCCCACTGTGATTCTGTGAGATCAGAAGCTGTTGTTTACTGTGTCTCTCTCCTCTTGTTTATCTGTTTAATCTGTTCGTTCTCTGATGATGATTTAGTCTGTCATGTTTCCACTTGTAGTTTACAATAAACCAGTGTCACGATGGCTTGTGCTGACTGTTCCGCTGTTGGCGGCAGAGTGTCTCTTATTAATAATTCTTGAAGTAGAGGTTAGTTGTTACTCGCCAAGTACTGACATTCAGTAACAGCCAGGTCAAACTACTTCTTTAGTCTCATACCTTTTTGCTCTGTGCAAAAAGGTATGCTCTCCATTTCTGTTTCCTGCACTTAGGCTAGGTTTGTCTGTGCAGCATTTTGAAGTTGGTTTTGAAGCAGGACCTGTAAAAGAGACTCATATATAGCCACATCAGCTAATACTGGCAAAATGCAAGCTAACTAGCTAGCAGTAACTGATGTAGATTAGCTAGTTTGCTAGCGTTTTGATATTTCCCACTCATTCTTCACTAAATTGAATCTGTCTAATCTAGATCCATGGGTGAATATACTGTGTGAATAAAACAAAGTAATACAGCATCGACATTGCAGCGTTGTTTTCTCCTGTACCTTTTGGAAGTAACAGATAACAGATTTGATTTCCTTCGATTGGACAGCACTACAGGTGAGCTAGCAACCTGTTTAAACTTTACTACAGTTCTTTACCAGCTAAGACATTTCTTAAGTTTGAATATAGTAAATCACAAGCTTGAAACTAGCTAGTTGTTAAGAACTTAGGCAAGACTTTACACACAGACTTGGTAAGGAATTCACAAATAGCTGCAGCAACCTGACCCGGGAGTATTTATGTAAATAGAACGTGAGATCTGAACGTTAGCTGATTTCCTCCTCATGCTGACAGAAACAGGGCAAAGCTGATGAATCAACCATCAAAACAGAACACCACCTCTGACTAGGTGAGGCAGACAGGCCAGAACATGGATCCTGACAGTGATGATGAGACTCATGAACAGACGTGTACATTGTTCCGATGCAACACACACACAAGTCCCAAGTCACTGTACATCGATGACTACTGTATTACAGTAATACTGTGACTTTTAACACTAAAAAACACCTGATATTAGTTTACACTTGTTTTAAACTAAACCAGCACTGGAGCCAGTCACATCCCTGTTAAATAACATTGTGGAAATGTGCACCAATTGATTCTAGGTGTGGGTATCGAGAACTGATACTAAACCGGTACCTATTCCTGACTGGTCAGTTGCAAAATATTGATAAGCTCCTGGAAAAATGACAATGCTATCAGTATTCATGTAACATAACATACACGATAATAATAATGAATAATAATAATGAAAATACACAAAGAAAATGCAGCTAAAAACAATAAAGGTAACTTATATCTTTATTTTTTGCACCAAATTATGATGAATAGAATCAATATATAGTATGTTTAGTAAGTAAGCATTGTATCAGTAAGTATTATCAGTATTGATATCCATATCGATAAAATCCTAACGATTTCCATCCATTGTTAATGCTGGAGTATTTAGTTAATCAAAAGAAAATTAATCTGGAAACTTTTATGAAAAATTCCATCAAAATTTGATAAATTTTTAAAATGATTATGTCACTTAAACAGCAAGAATTCCAAACATTTGCAGGTTTCAGCCTCTAAAATGAGAAGATTTCCTGAATCTCTTTGGGTTTTGGGCTACTGGTTGGACAAAAGAAGCCATTTAAAGACATCCCCCTGGGCTCTGGGAAATTGTGGGATTTGTGGGAAATGTCTGACAATTTTTTTTTGACATTTTCAAAACTGCTTTGTATAATTGATTAATTGTAAAATCACCAATATGTCCTAGAGTCAAAAACAATGTTACTTTGAGAGCTTCAATGCGTGTCATATGTTCTGACATTAAATAAAGGCGACAAATCAGCGTGTACAGTTGTTGTTCTGAGACAGTAGACAGACCAAGACAGTAGGCTGCTGTGAGAGTGAACTAACTAGAAAGAGGTTCCTTGTACTCAATTCTCCTCTATCAGAATGGCACTGATTCATTCAGCCAGCCATTAGCATGCACACCACACTGGCAGCCAGCAACCACAGACAGTCCAGCCCTTTAGTTACTGCAGTGGAGGGGATGGCTTCACATCAAACCGTACAGGGTGAACAGTACTGTAATGCTGCTATTCTCGCTCTTCCCAAATCTTTTGTCCCGCTTCATTCATCCCTTCTCGTTGTACATCACTATTTTTTTTCCCAGTGGGTCTTTTCTGCTGCCCAGGAATGTGGACGGTCTCCAGATGGGCCTTTCAAGGTGACAAGGCCAGCATAATACAGTGGGTGTCAGCGGCCCCGCTTCATTCCAGTGGAAAAGACCGGAATTTCAATTAGGACTTGCCCCCTTCTGAGGACATGAATAATGCTCTCTGTTCACAGACACTATCGCAGCTGGAATGACAAAGCCAATGAGCTGAGAGCAGGGCGATGGGTGCAAGACCTGCTGAGTTTGAACCAACTAACCTCAAGACCCCCTTTCTGTGTGCTGCTGGGAGAAAAGCAACGGTTCACTGGTTACGAACTGCATGGGATTTGAATTCTTCGGTTATGTAGCCTATAAGACGTCATGTGCGCTGAACAGGCCACTGCATTGTGACCGGGGAAAAAAAGTACATCCTGTGGTGAACTGTGGAGAACTGCTAACGCACACTGACAGACATATGACAGTACACGCTGACATAACAAATATAAAGTTAAAGATTAAAATTTGCAAATACTGTTCGACAATTGATTATAATACAAAGACAAAATATTTAATGATCAAACTGAAAAACCTTATCATTTTTTATAAATACACACTCATTCTGAAATTGATAACTTCAACACATTTCAAAAAAAGTTGGGACAGGATCAGCAGAAGACTGGGAAAGTTGTGGAATACTTCAAAAATATCTGTTTGAATCATTCCACAGGTAAACAGGTTATCTAGTAGCAGATGACAGTATCATGATTGGATATTAAAGGGAAATACTCAAAAGGCTGAGTCGTTCACAAGCACGGATGGGGTGAGGTTCACCACACAACTTTGTGGGCAAATACTTAATATACTCAATAACATACAAGTTTTGGAGCAACATATGCTTCCATATGCTTCCATCCAGACATTTTCAGCAGTCCAGACCCGTCTAACACTGAAAATAAGTGGTGCATTATGAAGCACAAAATACAACAACAGAGACTCCGGACTGCAGAGTGCCTGAAGTCATATATCAAGCAAGAATGACAAAGAATTTCACATTCAAGCTAAAAGAAAAGGCGATGTATCACAGTGGTAAACAACGTTTTTGGAGCATGTTCCAAGCATCAAATACAAAAAGAGTGAATATTTACAAAAACAATAAAGTTGATCAGTTTAAATAATACATTTCTTGTCTTTGAACTGCGTTCAATTGAATTGCATTCTCTTTTATATTTATGTTTTACACAACGTGCCAACATTTTTGTAATTGTGATGGTAAAATAAGTGTTCATACATAATATGGCACATGTTCTGTAGATGGAGCTACAGAATGGAACCAAAGTTTGTGAAAAGGAAAGGAGGCCTGAGCTCCTTACTCCTGCTGACCCTAATCCTCCACAACCCACTAGATCAGCATTCCCACAATGCCCTGCTACAGCCTGTGTTCCACTGACATAAATCTAACACTAACTATTCTGATGTCACATACAAGAAACTCGCCAAGGATCTGTGAGGGCACAAAACACGTGGGACATACAATATATAAGAAAATAGAGATGTTTCAATGCATTTGGAGGCACACTGTACACAGCGGAAGTGACGTCATCAATGATCAAGCCAATAGCCAATTAATAATGATAATCCCTAAAGAAGCTTTAGCTGGTTTGCTGACTTTGGCAAAACAAGAATATGAATCAGACTCTCTGGTACTTGCCGCAGTAGCTCACCAGCCTTCTGTCAAGTACACAGCTCCATCAAGGAGCCCCATTGTTTTGCAAGTGAAAGAGACTGGTTGACCACTAAAGGCACTCAGTGCAGCCACTCCCTGTACCCACAGGCTAATGTCATGACCTTTTACTAGTCACATGAGCTCCATGTGGCCTCATGCCATGATTTCACTGCCTGACTCTGGCCACTCACAGTGAGGAGACTATCTGTACAATCAGAGATAATAGCAGTTTGTTTGCTGTGGCTAATTTTTATGGCATAATTATGATTTACTTTTTGTAGCACCTGCAGTGGCTGTGCAGTCCAAGTCTGAAGCTACAGGCCTTCTTGCAGGTGTCACAGGTGAAATGAAAAGTGCAGCTGTATTGCAGTGGTCATCTCTCGGCTGCGCTCCATATTTCCTTCCCACGCCTTTTACCTCCACTGCTGTGAATTCTGATACCTCAGCATCAGTGGTGCCACGGTTCCAGACCTCTGATTCACCACGAACATATCAGAATTCATTCCGAAATTAAAATAGGTCTGGTGTTGTGCTTATTAAGAGACCAATTTGCTGATTAATCGAAAGACAATTAGTTGCCAACTATTTTGATAATCTATCAATCGTTTTAGTCATTTTTCAAGGAAAAATGTCCAACGTTTGCTGGTTTCAGCTTCTTAAATGTAAGGATTTGCTGTTTCTCTTTGTCATTTATGACAGTAGATGAATAGTCTTTGGGTTCTGGACTGTTGCTTGGACAAAAGAAGCAATTTGAAGACATCGCTTTAGGCTCCTGCAAATCATGAGGAGTATTTTTCCTATGTTTTTGTCATTTTATAGACTAAGCAATCAATCATGAAAATAATAGGCCTAGTAATCAATAGTAAAAATAATCGTTAGTTGAATCGTTTTTGTGACATACACAATTATACAGTGTGCAGTCAGATTCAGTCTCTGCATTTAACCCATCCTAGCATAAAAAGCAGAAGGCAGTTATAAGCCAGCATCTTGGTCTCGGGTAGGAGTTATGTTTTTTGATGGTGAGGGAAACCAGAGCACCCAGAGGAAACCCATGCAAGCCCAGGGAGAAGATGCAAACTCCACGAAAAAAAAAGGCAGGGTGAACCAGGATTCAAACCCACAACCTTCTTGCTGTGGCAAAGTGCTATCCAGTGTGCCATCCATTATTAATGGTTGTTTCCTCTAATTGGAGAAACATTCGATCAATTAAAGCTTTATAGATTAAATTAAAAAGGGAAGACGTCAGCTTCCTACATAGCTAGCTATCTAGTCACATCCATTAGAAATGGTGATGGAAAATTGACCACAAAAATGATAACAAACATGCATGACATTAACACAGCTGTACAGGCTGTGGGAACTCTGGGGACAGCATATTTCTTTGTGAGCAATTTCAGAGCAATTGCTACCATGGCGATTAAAAATGGCGTTGGCAGGACAGATAAGTCATTCACTATTAAAAAAAACAAAATGTCCTCTCTTCATAAACAGAAATTGGCTGACATGAACACAATGTCAGAGTTGACGCAGGGTTAATAAAGGTTGGTATAGTGTAACATCAATGCAAATCCTGAAAAAAAACTTCATTGAAAGGACACCTGCAAGCTGCAAGGTGTCTCTGAAGCGCTGCTTGAAGGGATGAACTTTTTTATTTTTCAAAAGGAATTCCTATTTCATGTTTTGATGATGGTGAACAGTGCTTTATGAAGGTCAGGGTATGCTTGAAATGAAGCAGTAAATGAAGCTGTATGATTTGTCTGTTCACTCTCCACTATCAAAGGCAGTGACAAAGCTAGCCGTCTTAGAAGAGCAATACGCAATATTGCTCACTGTGGTGCGCATCTCTCTCCATGAAGGCATTTATGGTGTTGTACTCAGTTGCACACACTAAAAATAATGGAAGTAGTATGAGAAAAATAAAATAAAGGTAACATCCAGCCTTACACTTGCACACGCCTCATAAATCCTGGAAATGTGTGTGCACGGCTGTCACTTTGTGCTGAAAAGTGGTGGGGACATAAGGGCTCAGATGAACAATTTTTGTCTTCAACATGTGCGATTGTAGGAAATGTAATTGGGAGATCAGTCTGAGGTCAAAGAAGTTTATAACGGTGGGTCAGGAAAAACTGCACAGTGGCACATCAAAGGGGCATAGCCTTACCTACTACAGAGTCAACAGTACAAAATACCCAGCATGAAACACAAAACAACATAGGCAGCACAAGTAATACTCGTGCATCAGATCCACAGCAGCCGCACCCAGCGTATGCCAATACCACATCTAAGCAGGAGTGGGTGCTGTCCTGACTGTGGGGGTTTCAAGCTGTTGTCCAACCATCCAAAAAGCACTTCTGTTGAAGCATACTGATGCTTTAACACATTACTCCAAAATCTCCAAAGGGTGTGTGATTGGGTTGAAATCTAGTGACTGTAAAGGTCATATGATTCCCATAATTTTCAGCATTTTTAGACTCATTAAATCAAGGCCCTTTGTGCATCTGCACTGGTTCTGTTTCTCTACAAGCAGTCAGGTCATTTCCTGAGATGCTCACAGTCCAAGTCTTGCCTCCACACAATGACACACTAAGCACACTAAGTACATGAGCTTACAAGCCTGCTTCACTTTCATGTGTGTGGTCCGCATGGGGCTCATCCAGACCTCACGGCGTAGGTGCTTCTTAAGCTGTGCACCTTCAAAGCTGTGGTGGTCACATGTGGAAATGCTTGGTGAGACCAAACTCAGTTCAGGCATGTGCAAAGCTCTGCTGATGATGAGTTTTTGGAGTGCTTCCTCTGAGTGACATGCCGGTGCAGCATTGTCAGCAAACAGCACTGGCCTGATAAGGACCAAATGAACCTTGTCCGAGAATTACTGCACACCAAAGAGGTTTTTTTTTTTTATGTGAAGGCAAATCAGTCCCTCAGTTGAACATAGTGACCACACAGGACAAGAAACAAACAGTGTGGGGGCGAGTGCACAGCTCTGTTTGACCCAGAGTAGACTGGGAGAGTATTATTACTCATAAGGTACCCTTTACATTTTAATAGAACATAACATCTTGCAGAAAGCCAATAGCATGATGGAGCATGAATAAACTTCTTCTGGCAGATCAATGGTCTTTGTCAGATCAATTAAAAGTACACTGTTTTTACAGCAAAATTAGCACATTTATGCAGATTTTTTAAATGCTGCTAACCCTCTAAAAATAGGCAGAATATGTGGTAGAAAGCCTCATGTCTGTGACGCGTTTTTAAGTCTCTGTGTGCTCCGCTCTCGGTACGTTTGTAGCTACTAACTGAATCTCTGTGGTTTAGTTTCTGTCCTGCATCACCGTTTGTGCTTTCAAGTTTCTGCTTTTTTATTGCTTCATGGTCACTTTCAGCTGTATGTAGAATTCTTTTAAGTTACATTGATGAAAACTCAACTTCCAGATTTTGCTGCTTCATAGTAAAACATTTGAATTTTAATTAAGTTTTTACAAACTGTTTGTAAACTCACCAGAAAGATAGTTCATCGTCATGTCTCACTCTCAGAACGTCAAATACCAACATTTTGGGTTAGTAAAGGGTCATAAGTAATGATAGAAAGGGATTATGTTTCTGAGTCTCTACCTTGTTTATTTAGGAAAATGTTGCATATCATGCCTTTAAATACATACTTTCAAATGGGTGCAAAGTCCACCCTGCTGGGCCGACACATCAAGTCAAACCCAACCTAGCCAAGCAGCACATGTGTATGGAAGAGGGGCAAAAGAGTCGCAATAATTACAGACGGAGGCAACAATTTTTTATTGCCTCTGCTGGAACAGTGGTGAAAGTTAGCATGGTCCCTCCAGGAATCTGCGTGTCTGCCACTGCAGAGTCTTTTGACTTTTGGGAATGAATGCCGATTGTACCTTTTCCCATTGAGGACAAGAGCCTGTTGTTAGCAGGATTTTTGTGAAAGGGGCTGTAGAGTTTGATTTGGAGTTGGTGCAAGTGAAAAGATCCCTCTGATGGTAGATAATTGAGATACTGGGTACATGTGGCCTAGAAGAAGCTGTGGTTTATTTACAATTAACTTCCAAAGAATGCTCCGAAGGGAGATCCCTAAGTATTTTTCCCTCTCAGCCTTGTTTATATATAGGATGATTGTGTTAGCACACAAATATCCTGAGGTGTCCTCCCTTATTCTAAGCACTTAAAAGGGGCTATTGACTAAGAATAAGGTCATAGTCATTGATTAGCTCCTTATCTGGATCAGCAAAGAATGCAAAGAAGCCCCAACTGGCCACAGGCACCGTCTTTGATCCATGTGTGCTTAAATGACCAATCAAACATAAGGCAAACACCACCAGGAGACTACTTTTCTCTGTGCGTGTGTGTTTGTATGTCCTAACTACCCTGTTACTCCACCACTCCGACCCCCTGTCCTCCCACACACAGACAAGTCAGCACAAAACCGAGCTATTGGTTCTCTGGGACAAACCAAAGGGGAACAGAGTGACTGGTACACAGATTACACTCTGACACAAATGTAATAGACTAAGTTCCTCTTAGAGCTGCATGTAAAAAATTTGTGTATAAACCTCAGTCTGTCTGCCTGCGTTGTTAGAATGGCCTTAGCGACCATTTTACACAAGAGATTTTAAAGTAACCATAGCAGTCTTTTAAAAGTGAAATAATTTGTCGAACATTCAAAAGGGCACTGGTTCATTTCCTTTCACACTCATCAAAAGAAAGTCCAAAGGTCACCAGTACTGACTTTGCCAATCTCTGGACTTCACTCAGGAATTTGTGGTGTGAGATAGCTCGAGATTATATCATCATGCAATGTCTCTCACAAACAACAAGGGTTAAAAACTATTCCCTCTTTGGGCCAATTAGAGCATCACCATCAGGTCATCCAGTCTGCTTTTAAACAGAGGAGTGATCTCCTAAAGTAAAGATGTACAGTAAAAACAAATGTAAGATATTCTACTGTACATGTAACCTACTGTGTCAGGGGAGGAAGTCTGCTTAGCAACCAAAATCACAAACTCTGCACAAAAGGGAACTTTAACCCTGCTTAGAGGGAAAAAACTGAGTCTGCACCTTAACCCATTTATCAGGAGACGGCTAGAGCGGATTGTGAGGAAGGATGAGGACGGGTCAACCTGTGTATCATGGAAAATACCTTTCTTTGTCTGAAAAGCGTTTGCTCTCTGCACACAGTCCATAGTCTGTGTCGCATCATGCCTCTCTGTGTACTTCAGCATCCTTTCCAGACTACTGGCAACATACAGAATGAATAAAAAGTAGCATTAGTTCAATAGGTTCAATCTGCTGGCAGCACAGTATCTCTGCAGTGGCGTGAGGCAGGCCTGGCTACTGTCCTCAGGGAGGCAGCGCCATATGATGGGAAATGAAAAGCTTCTCCCTTCAGACGCCGGATCTGGCATGCACCGCTCAGATCACGCCAGATTGAGCGATACCCATCGATGGCCCACACACAGACAGTTTAAACGCACAGAGCTAGACAGGTAAGGAGAGGAGGCTGGCAAACAATGCGTGCCGCCTGTCGGACTGTACCAACAAACGGGAATCTGTCATTGACACAAAGGAAGCCATTTACACAGATAAACACACACACCGAGCTTCCATCTTTCTGTGCTGCCCCCTGTGCCTCATCTGTGTGCGGAGAGATTAATACCTGCGGTTTGAAGAGGGCACCACAGAGAGAAAGGACCTCATTACAGAGGAACACAGGAACAGTGATGAGGACAAGACCGGCTGGGCTTGACCTGGCCTGGCCAACCTGACAAAACACAGCGCGGCACTGCAGCAGGAAGCATACATCACAGGTCATCCTGCCAGAACAGAGGAGCATTACTCCACTGTCATGAGGAAGGAAACGGACGCACAAACAGCTGGGCAACAGACATGACTGCATAAAATCTCACGGAGGACAGATCAGACATCAGGATGTTGTCACATTGCCAAACCGTTTTGGTTTTGCATGTCGAATATGATTCCGATTAAAAAAGGGAAACACTCTCAAATGTCCTTACTGTGCTGTGTGTTTTCACTGACACACATTCTTAAGAACAGGAAGTGAAAATTCCTGCTGAGTACGGCACAGTTACAGTCACACGTTTTATAAACCGTCATGTATGACCAGTGTTGGAAATACTCAGAGTACCTCCTTTCTTGTTGGACACTGTAACCTGCTAGTTTTGCAGTTCTGTAGTTACTCTGACACCATCCAGACTACTGCACCTGTGGAGAGGCTCTTATGCCTCGGAAGTTTAATCAGAGGAGCCGGCTGTCCGACATACGCTTTGAAAAACCTCTCCTGCATTACATAAGAGTAGACTAGAGAGGACAATGGCTGGATGAGTCTGTGATTTAAAAGCCTGTGCACTTTTACAGTTTGTATGCAGCCATGTGTTTTGAGAGGCTAGCTGGTTCATTAGTTGCATGTTGAAACAGGATGTACTGTAGGCTATACAAGCCCGTGTTTTATTGTTTGCATAGAGGCGGCTGTGTAAAATGTCTCTGCCCAGTTTGCTGTCAGATCCTCACGATGATTTAACCAACATGCGCAAGGTATAGCAAAAAGGTTTCATTTTTTTGTCCTGTGTTGTGTACCTCAGGCTGTGCTGTAGTGATTGTAAGTTCAGGGACAGTCTGTATCAGTCTTGATCTGATTTGCTCTGAAGCACCACATGAGCAGAGCAGATCCACCTCACTGTAATGCATATTATTGTTGCAATAAATGGTTACAACCTTGAGGACAGCGTCCTCACTGAACTGAGGCAATAACTAACACACACACACTCTAAGAGCAGTCAAATTATAACTTGTAACACCCTTCACAAACCTTTTAGTACAAACCGTTAGTGCTATAATGCCATGTATCATCATATGTAACTCCCTTCCCTCCGTATTCATGTGCGTACTTGATCACTACAATATTTGTCTGCTATGTACAAAAGGAGTGACAGCAAACACTACCCACACAATCAATACAGTCTGAGTGGGTGTCAGCAGCAATATTACACGAATACAAGACAATTTTTTTTCTCCTCAGAAATCACACTTTCTGAAGTGGAGTAATGTAACATTCATGGACCAGACATGAATGTGATACGTTTTGTAGACATTTGTATTTTTGTACAGTTTTGTCTTTCCTTTTCCTTTCAAATTCTGTCCAAGGAGTGATATGTTTCCATAAGCAGCAACTGGAATTACTAACTAAACAAAATCCAGGCCTTTTGGGGCCACAAAAATTATTTATGCAGGGTGAATTTTAGCCAGGACTCAACAAGACTGCAATACAAAATCAGCTTGGAAAACAAGGTCACTTCAGCAGAGGGAGCGGTTCCATTATTGCCATTTTGGTGGCACATAGCAACAGGTCACGTCTTACAAATTAATTTTGAATTGTTAAATATTAAATTTGCTAAATGAGCACTGAGTGCCGCCAACTGTCATCTCACAAGGTGTGTTTATTTTTGTGTGACCTGTTCTGGTCATTACATTTATTTATGTGGCCATGATCTGGCATCTGCACAAAAAAGGATGTCCTTAGCTGGAAATCATTTATAAAATCTTGACCAAACTATGGAGGTTTTATTGATATTTTAAACTTTATATGCTTGGCACATGTGCCAATAAATCTGAACATGATTTTCAAGTTGAAAACATATTTCACAACCAGATCATTTCACTTTAACCTTATCAATCCATGACAGAATGATGTAACGGAAATCAAATGTGGAGGAAAACTTCTTCATAGGAAGAGCAAAACATACTGGGGTAATATCCCATGCTGCTTTTAAACGGACAACAACAGATTTTTATCTGTTTATGAAACCGTCTCAATACTGATATGAGAAGATTGATTGGGTTGATTTCTGTCTGGCTATTTTCAATGCCAGCCACCGGATCAGATTCTCCTTGAAATCAGAGATGAAATGATTTACGTCATGCAGACTGGGAGAGCCCACGTTTACATTTTCCCAGGCAAAATTACAGTGAGTAGTGCGTCAGCCAGTTAAAAAGAAGCAGTAGATCTTTCTATAGAAAGAAGAAATGTATTTTTGAGGTTATATCTTGTGCTTATAGCAGTGGAAACACTAGTGCTTCTGTCCACGGGGGCCTCCAAAATCAACAACATATTGAAGTTCCTTGTAGCTGCTTTAAGAAACGTCTCAGATATCATGACTTTGTAAGCATAAAGAAAAAGGGAATCAACCTTTAAAGAATATGCCACCCCTTATCAAAATTAAGGAAGTGACGATCATTAGAGCCGACCATTAGCACGGGAGTTTCTCCCAAGACATCCTCCATTAGCCTGCATCAGCACATGCAGAGCAGTCATGAACATGCGTGTCAGAGGTTACTGACAGAGAAGTCACAAAGCTCTTTATGACGCCCAACCCGAGACTATGACAGAATCATGTGGCCTGTCTGCGCTCTGTCTGCATCTGTTTCTCTTTCCCTCTCTATGTCTACTGTAGCTCTCTGCTCTACAAGGCTCCTCTCCCACACACCCAGGACATGTATAGGCTTGCCACCTCTGATTCAGACATGGAAAGGAGCAGGAACTCCTCTTGAGAGGAGTGTAGAGGCATTTGCTCTTTGCTGCGAGGGAATTATACAGACAGACATCCTGCCTCTTAAAAACATTGAATAGTTGCTTTCAGGAAATTCAAGGTGTGAAATGAAAAACATTAAGCTTATTGGTTCATGCACATGCAGTGACACACAATTCTTTCACCGAGTTAGACAGCGGGTTGCACCAACAAAGATTAATTTAATCTGAGATAACTTTAAATAAGAGTTGATCAAAATTAGATTTAAAATGAGTGAATCCACATTTAAAATTAAGCAGAGTATTGTTGCACACTTAAAAACTAATCTCATTTAAGTAAAAAAATCCAAGTTTAGCGATGTAAACTGAAATTAATCAATGCTTGCTACCAAAATTCAAATAAATAAATGAAGTCAAGACCTGTTTGTCTTAACATAATGTTTGCTAGCCAACTAGAAAGTTGACTAAAAGTTGTACTGTTTGCTAGCTAGGTAAAAAAGTTTTTAAAAATGTTACACTGTTTGCGAGCCAATGAACAAGTACAAATTGGCTTGCTAGCGTTAGCTAAAAAGCTAGCAGGCAAAGTTAGGCTACTCATGATGGCTTGGCAGAGAAGTTGTTGGCCAAATTATCAGCTGGGGTGAAAGAGAGACACATCAAATACTCAGTGATGTGTTGAGTCTGTCCCTTTACAGTCCCTTAAAGTGTACGTTTTTAGTTTAAAAAACTAAACAAGACTAAATTGAAGTTTAAATGTTTGGTGCAACATAATTTAAAGTTAAACCATGATTTAAGTAGGGGTGAAAAATTAGTCTGTGTTTGCGCAACCAGATATGTGTACTTTTGTCACAATAAATATTTCAGAGAAAGAAAAAGCAATTTATTCCGTCAAAAAGATTTTAGGCCCAAATGGCTGATGTCAACACATGGTATAAGCTGTGTAAACAAAAAAGCGAGCTCTGGCCCACTGCCCCAGAACACAATCACCTCGTCTCAAGCTGATCACAAAGTTCTCACACAAACACCCAGCACAGCCAGTTAGCATGACTCAGCAAGCTGAAGCACAGTGTGTGTTTGTGTGTGAGGGGGCAGTAGGTGAGCATCGGGGGTGGGATGGAGTGGGAGGGGAGGGGGGGGTATGTTTACTGTAAAAAACGCAATAGCGAGCAGCACAATGATGCTGAGCTATAGGCACTGTGAGCCTTGCCCGTCCTGCTGCCTGGTGTTGTGATGCTAAAAAGGCTAGCACACACTGGATGGAGCACTGGGGTATAAATAGCAGCGCTGCATCAGATGACTTTCTATAGCTACCAGCTTTGCTATTCTGCTGTTATAATTTGGAGCCAACATACAATAAATCAATGTTGTAGAAGGATGCATTAGCCTAGTTTATACATGAAAGGGCTGAATGTCAACATACAGAAACACTTCACTGTGTCACTTGCTGTGATGGTGTAACTGTGTCACACTGTCTCTAAGTCTAGCACTGTCCAGAATCAGAGGAGAAAAATCTTGCTTTCTGTGTCCCCTGTGTAGTTTCAACATCCCTCTCAGTCCTTTTAGTCCACTTTTTTTTTCTATCCATATTAGTTGCAAGTCTCCATTCTCTCCTTTTGTCTGAAACCATACCGCCGCCAATTCTCTTTTCCCGCTGTTTCTGTCTCTCTGTGGCAGTTAGCGTATAAGTGTCACATCATATCAGCTGTGTTGGGCCCAGCAGTGGGGCTAACTTTGACAGGCCATTCTGGCGGAACGGATTGTAGCTGTGCGCAAATTGCCCTACACTCTTAAAAGAGGCTAACCCACATACTGAAAACTCAGTGGGTTTCCTGACTGCCGCCTTCTCCACAATGACCACGTTTACACGTACGCTAATCTTCCACTATAATTCAGAATACAACAATATTTTAAATTTGACACATGTCGTGTAAACAGCATATTCCACTTAGAGATCACTCCATTCCATTTACAGTCAGCTTTGAGCACTGTAAATAAACCAACTAGCCAAACGTTTGTGCGCCTAATTTTAAATATCATGAAAGACTTCGATATCGACAGTGTTTTGGATATACGCAAATACTGCAGCACAGAAGAAGGCGGCTGAACAAATGGCAGAGGGAGGCTGTGTTTGCAAGGTCAAACAAGTCCTCCAACGGTGGAAAACCTTTAATAAATAGATTAAAATGCAAAGATGGAAAATGGCTCGAGCAGCTACAGCTGTTCCACTTTACCATAATCTAAGTATGCGTGTAAATGAGAATATCAGTGGAATATTTATTTTCATTAGCCATGTAAACAGCTTAGTAGGGATATTATCCTTTTTGGAATTAAGGCAAAGACTATTACAGATATTTTGAGCATGTAAACATAGTCACTGAGGTAACATACAGAGAAGTCAGGGAGGTGCTGGTTTCTAATTATTCACAAGAACGTGAGAAACTATCTGTCACACAGACTGCAATTATCATATAGCTGATTTCTAGATTAAAACTATGGCATGCTATGGTGCCCAGCCTTCAAGATCCATGAACTAAGACTTAATTGCACATGGATTGATGGGAAAGGGAGGATTAGTGTGAAGTCTCCAGTGCAAACACAGGCGAAGGTGGGATTTGGCTCTGACTTTCCTTTGTAAGCAGAGTCAAACAAAGCAAGCCACAAAGGAGGGTCATGTGGTTCATAACGTTACACGCAGACACGTCATATGACTGACACAGTATCCGGACTATAAGGAATATCAGCTTATGTAGCCAACTTTCACAAGAATGCAATAAATACCCTAAACAGAATGTCTTGAAATAAAAACGATTGATTCTCTGCAGTAATGTGTTATTGAACGATTGCACTGCCTCTCTTGGAGCAGCTCTTGTGGAGTTTTGTCAATACAGAGTGCCTGCTGGGTAAATAGCATGTGACGGAGGCCATGCATGATCACAAATAAGGGCGGCGGTATAGCAACACAAAACCTATACAAATATGCAAAGCACAAACATCTGTGCAGTTCAGCCCTGCTCAGGTTGACTTTACTATATTTATACTACTACAGCAAGCTGTTCATAGACAGAGCAGTAATTTCAAAGTAATCATGAGGACACAGTTGATCAGTAAAGAAAACATTTGTGGGGAAATTAGTTTGATTATCATTTCAAGATTAAGTGGCCATCTGAAATGGAAAACTCCACAACAACTGCAAGGAGGAAATATATTTGACTGATTACATGACAGTTTTTGTGGCTGACTGTTTGTTTTATGATTATTAAATGAGGAACCGGTGACTGGAATTACTATCTGCTTCAGCCTGAAGCAAGGAAACATACAAATGTGTTTGCTGTTGATGCAAACGGATCAACGTGAGTTATCTAACCAGACTCCACAGTCCTGGTCAATCCTGGGCTTTCAGGGCATACAAGGTTACCACCTCTAGAGTTACTTTCCCATAAAGCTACAGAGTCTTTAAACCTAATATTTTAGATATTCTTGGAAACTTCTCACCCTCTAATCCATTCCTCAACCGCACAGGTACATGAGTATGACTGCAGAGGGTAAGGTGTTGCATTAACCTTTCATAAGACGGCTGAGTGAAGAAAAGAGCACCTATAAAATTACAACAGATTGTTCGTGACCACTGGATTTACTTTGCAATCACTGTATTGTAGTTTTACAATAAAGTCTGCAAAGAATGTAAAAGCAGGGTAGAGAACAGCACAAAAGATGGAGGCAGGGAAGGAAGCAGACAAACAACAAAGTTAGGCCTAAAACTACAGAAAGAATGAAGAATAATTAGAAGAAAGTAAGGAGGAAAGGGAAAAAACATAAATCTTTACTCTGACTTACAATAATTGGGCTCTCTAGACACAATTGTAGTTTATTTGGAATGAGTCCCTGCTACATTATGTTATCTGCTGCTGATGAAACCACCAGATACATCCAAATATCGTTTCCTTTTTATCAGTCAGAAAGGTCAAATACTGCTGAGCTGCTCTGCTCTGGTGTTCAGCTGTTAAGGAGGCAGATGATTTATGCTTTCAAACGCCTTTTTAATTCTTCCTCCATACATCAGCAACTTGCATTGTTCACTGCAGCACTATGCAGAGCAGATGGCAGGTGAATCTTATCTTTTAACGGTTAACACATTAAACTTACACATATTTGCGAGTCAAGATAAAACAAGACAGACGCACAAAACTAAGAGCTGCAGTACCAAGTCTGAATTGTGCAATTTTGCAGTGGCGCTTGTAAAATCAAGTTATGCCTATTAACAACTTAATTCAACCAGTGAGTGATTTTTCTCTTAAGCTGGGCTCAGACAGCAGGAACTGAGAAGCCTCTAACTGATTTTGAAATCAGGTTGCATCACGCACATCAGGAGAAACTTCACACATTCCCTGCTCTCTGATCTCAAACATGTTCACACTGCAGGATCTGAAAATAATGGTATGTCACACAGTACATGATGTTCTTAAAAAGATTTTTTTGTGGGAGAGTTTTTCCTTACCCAATCACGGGTCTACTAGGCTACAACATGTCTGATGATGATGATGATGCCAGCAGCCTTTTTTCACTTTAACAAATATGACGATAAAGATGATAATATAATCAAATTTCTATATGATTTCATATTTAATTTCAACTTTAAAAAAAAGCATTGGTTCAGGCACGGTTTAAGCACCAGTACCATTTTAAAAGTATTGTTTTAACACCAATGTGGAAAAAACAAAACGATACCCAGCCCTACCAGCCAAGTTCCCAGACAAGATTTCTCCTCCAGCTGTCAGGAGGGGTGAATCATAAAAAAAATTAGCCCAAAACTGCTTAAGTCTGACACTGGTTTTATGTTATTTCTTTCGTTTGATTCTTTTAGTCTCAGACCAAGTTTACAGACTGAATACAAGATTTCACAGGATTAAATCTAAAATCAGAGAAAAAGCAAACAATAAGCATTTTATATAAGCTTGTATCGTAGAGATGTGGAGAAATATTGACTCAACAAAACCGTCATGCAACCAAACCACCTCCTATTGGGTTCCAAGCACCAAATTGAGAACCATTGATTTACTGAACCATAAACTGTAGGCTAATGTGAAAACAATGGCTGCAGATGTCAAGTTCGTTTAAATTTGATACAACACCGCACTGTACAGTTTAACCCCGCCCCTTCGCCTCTTTCTGTCCCACCCTCTTTTCTTTGTCCTGGGTTCAGACTGAACGGTTCTTTCTATTTTGGGAGCGCGGCGAAGCTTTTCAAGGTATACAGTGTGGAGTAAATTAGAATGACAAGGACACTGAGGGCCCCTTCCTTCATCATCTCGCCCTTGCTCCGTCCCCTCCCTCTCATCCTCCCTCCCCTCCACGTTTTGCAAACCTTTCCCTGCACTGGTCAATTTCTGCAGCCAAACGGGCTTTTAAGGATCCATCGCTTAGACCAGAATGTGCATCTGCTGCCATCAAAAAGTCCCCTCCTTCCCATTCTTTACAAACTTTCCCAGAGAACTAATTATCTAAAACCTTTACTGTGCAGAGAGAAGGTCACATCAACAGAGAGGACTCATCTCTGAGAACATTACAGTCTCTGCTCCACCATCCCCCTCTGCCGTTATCACATTATTGATTAACAGTAACGAGGATTAAAATCTCAGGAAAAGGCACACGGTAGTCCCCCTAAATGAAAATTAAAGAGTTCACTTCAAGGGTAAAGAGGCTGGTAGTTGTTCTGTAATGAGAATTTGTCCCGACAATGACATTCGGTTTAATAAATGTTAGGAGGTCACTGCAACACAATTACTCTTCTTTTCACTGGATGCTCCCCTCAGCTAGAGACGAGGATTAAAGTAGAATAGCCTTTTGATTAGGTGTGTCTGGTTGTAATGAAAACAGCATCAGTGGGAGGATACAAAGGAATAAGAGTGGGCGGTGTGGGCTAATTAATAAAGCAAGAAGCTACAGCGCTTCAAAAGCATGAAAAAAATGTACATCACATTAGTCAAGGCCACACATTTAAATTTTTCAAAAATGTCTGTATGTTCAAGTAATATGTATGATGTTTTGAAGATTTTTTTTGATACTGTTGACGTTATGTCGAAATATTTACTCAGCCCAGACGAGGACAATTGCTCTTAACAACTTGCAGCGCAACAAGAGCTGCTCCTACTTTCTAGACATGGAGCCAAGTCCCGAACAAACCAGTTTGTCCAACAGGTAAATCGTCAGGTTACCATGGAATAGGGCTGCATTTTTCACAGTATGCTGCTGCATTACTGCAGTGCCATTCCTTGTCAGCACTTCTGCCTCAAGCCTCAAGCAAAATATGTCTCTGCTTCTTGAAGTGCCAAGTATTAGGGAAAATATTCAGTGTTCACAGTCAATACAGGTAAGTATTCATGCATCAACTGATTGTTTGCCAAACCCCTCCGAGGAACATGTTAAACCTTCCCAAAACCAAAACCAAAAGACCACAACTGAATGGATTAACAGCCTGTTTGTTTGCTGTAAGGTGAGCTGAAAATGTTAGCATGCCAAGCTAATGTAGGACTTTTCCATAGACATGTGCTGGCATGGCTTGACTCAGTCTGACTCAGCGTGTCAGCATGGCGTGGCAGGGACTGACATATTCAATTACAGCTGAAAGCAAATATGAAACTGTAAAACACAGCTGATACCTGAAAGTACAAACAAGCATGCAGGAGAGAAACAAAAGTGCCGATGGAAAAACACCATTATTACGACCTACAGCAGTAGCCTAGCATTGTTTCCATAACAGGAGCTTTGCTAACTACAGTACTTTGTTTGATTACAGGTGAAAATTCCTCATTCAGGACTGGGACACCTAAGATAGTAATGTATATCACAATTTGCAGGAACAATAGCTTCAGCTTTATCCTCCATTTTCATTTAAAATCAGCTAGAAACATTAAAAAGTCAGTTGCAGTTAAACAAATGACCATTAATCAGCTAGCTAGCTACAGGTAAAATGTCCTAGCAAAAGTTGTCATTTCAGGCAATAAAATTTGACAGCTGCTGGCTAGAAATGTGAGTCCTGGTTTCATATTATTCTGTGCAAAATGTAACGACCATTGCTTCCAAAGTTACTATACATTTTGAGTGGTGAATGCCTACAACGGAAAGCTCGACAGGCGTAGCAGCAATAACAGAGGGGCTTTCGGCTGAGAGACTTACTGAGGACGTAGAGAGAAAGGGTGATCCCTGCCAGGCAGAAGCCCTCAAAGAAGCGCAGGGTGCTGAACATGGGGACGTTAACAGAGAAGGCCACAGTCAGACCAAACACCAGCATGAACAGCACCGAAATGATCAGCACCGGGTGGCGGCCAAACCTACAGAACAAGGTAAAGGTTCATCTTTGACTACGTGTACTGTGAAAAAAAAAAAATTAGGCTTTGATTTGAGACAGTATGTTGTGCAAGAACTTTTGTTGTTGAAAATCTTACCAGTCAGCAAGGATTCCAAACACCAAGTATCCAAAGATGGATCCCACCAACAGAGAAAACTTTGCAATGTGGACTTTCCATGCTGAGTCACACACCAGACTCCACTGTAGAGACAAATAAACACAGGCATGAGTTCGGGGAAGTGTATGATGGGTAAAAATGTGAAAATGAAAGATGAATATAATTTTGTAGGATGAGACATTTGTATCTACTGACTTTCACTCTTCACTAGGTCAGTGACTGTCTAATGTATGAGGGATTATTAGCACTCAAAACACATAACAATGAAATGTGAGAAGGGTGCAGTGTGTAACAGAAGGAGACTTCCTGGTATTTCGTCTGATGTGAACATTGGCATGACAGAGCTCCAAAAATTACCGTTTCCTCTGTTAAAGCAACAGTCTGGCCTACTGATGAACGCATTGCAATATTTATATGTTTGCAGTATCTGGTATGTAACAAATTGGATGTCTGTGGCAACATTTCTGAAAAAAAAGGCTGCATGAAGTTACTGCGAATGCAAAGCGAACATTTCCTTCTGCTGCGACTTCACATTAAAAGCATTTAACTGGCAAAAAAACAAGTTGACCTTTATTATGAAGTAGGAGCAAATGCAATGACAGGCTGCACACCTCAAACATCTCAGAAAGACTCATGCTATGTGCAGCATGAAATCACATCATGGTTGCTCACAGGATCATGGAAAAGGCCAATTATTGCCTGACTTCTTTATTCAAATGATAGCTTGCTTAACCAGGACAGAAATTTTCGGGATTATAACTTCAATTATTATTCCAAACTGTATTTTAAGTAATTGCTATTACTCTGCAGGCTCAGCAGTCTTCAAAAATAATACATCTCCAAACAGACTTGATGTTTTAGAATTTCTCTCATGGAATAAGGGTGTTGAAAATGGCGATTCTGCAAGTAAGCATCAAAATGCATTGGGGTTTTCCTCCACTACACATCATGTATTTGCCCGACAGAAGGTCGTCCTCTGCAAATCAACATCAGGGATTAAATTATCTCTGTTTATGCCTATAATTTCCCCAGTCAAAAACCATCGGGTGCACTTAAGCTGACATTTCTTATTTTCTTATGTATTTGTGCCTCCCCTGCTGTGTGTCGAAACGGTATACAATATTACGAGCACACTCTGCCACTCTTTATTTTCTTCCGTGACTGAAACCCCAGCAGCAGAGGGATTCCTCGACTGCAAACAATGCAGTGTGTGTCTGCTTTTGCATGAGTAAAGCACGCCCTGATTTTTTTCTCCTCCACAGTCGCGACAAGTTGTGACAAATAGACCTGAGAGAAAGGGAGAGGTGCAGCAGCAAATGTAAAGCCCAGAGGAGCATGTGCACTTCTTATGCATGTGAACTGCTTGCAGTAGGAAACTCGATACCTCAAAGAAATCTACCCTAACCTGCAACTGCAGCTACCATTGACACGATTACTCAGGATCAACTGCTCAACTGGGATCTCTGAGAGGAACAGAAGATGAATTTCGAAGAGGAGGTGGATATTCGGAGTGTTTTTTGGCACCATATGCCTCCCAGCTGTCTGTGCTGACACAAGCAGCAGGAAGGAGCAGACAGGGGCGTGGTGGCTATAGCAGGTGCATAGTGTATGGGGAGGCTGATCAACACTGGCCTCAACTGTGCCTCATCTATAAAGCAAACATGCAATTTCATACAATTTAGCACCATGAAAAATATGGGAACATTTATTGCCATGTCACAAAAAAAAAAAATATTGAATTTCATGCAGCAGTTCGACCTCATCTTGAAATACAAATTGTGGCTTGTTCTTGCATTTTTCTGTCAGGGGCTCTAACCTCTCATAACCTCTACCATAGTGACCTGTTCCGAATGGAACGCTCCAGGATTACCCAGAGCCACCAGTCATCACATGATCCAGGCATGCCACTCATTCATGGTTTCAGTATCGATGTCAGCAGAGTAAAAGACAGAGGGAGGCAAACAAGTTCCTGTTGCACAATCTCTACACAGGCAAGGGTGTTTAAACAGGACTGAAGCCACCCTCCCCCGGGACTGTGACAAACCGGAATGTACACTGAAATTAAACTCTGAGTTGGCGATTATGCAGGGCCCGGCACTGTACGGCTCGATGACAGTCTGGTGACTGTGCAGAGCACACATCTGCGGGTGACCACAGACAGATGACCAGCGCTGCAAGACACTAACATATGAGCATTCCCATATCACATGCCAGAGACGACGCAGGAATGTTGCACAAGTGCTGAGTGCTGTTGAAATGTATGGCCAAATGGGCAGAGCGTGGTAGACTGTGACAGCCAAAGTATCATTACAGTAGAGGTACAATAATTAATCCATTAGTTGTCAACTATTAAATTAATCACAGACTATTGTGATTAATCAGTTTGAGTCATATTTTGAGAAAAAAGGTTCTCTGATTTTATCTTCTTCATTGTCAATATTTTCTGTTTTTTTTAATACCTCTATGACAGTAAACTGAATATGTTTGGGGTGTAGACAAAAGAAGATATTTGCACCTTGGGCTTTGAGAAATGATCAATATTTTAAACTAACTAATCAATTAACGGAGAAAATAATCGAGAGATTAATCAACAATCAAAATACTCATTAGTTTGTAGTTTGTTTGTGTCTTTGTGTGACTTTGACACGTTATTTCCGATCCAAACTATTGTTACTTGCTGTGGATCGATGCAGTGGTGGATGAGCAACTCCCCTGTTCTGCAAGGTAAAATTACTGTTTTCTCAAAAGCGTCAACGGCTCGAATTTCTAATTGTTGAGTCGGCTCAGACTCAAAGAGGCAGATTAGGCAGAAGCAGAGAGGTTCTGTTGCACTTATTTTGGTGGAGCAGCTGATTTGGATTGTCTATGTTTGGTTTGCGGAATTATTTGGATATTTTTTCTAACAGATGTTTGAGCACACCCAACTCAAGCCTAATATCAGGAAAGTTTACAAAAACCTAAAGGGATAGTGTATTACCTGCAGTACTTGCCAATTGGCATGCCCCCAGTTAGACAGAGCAGAGAAGGGTATGGATGCTGAGTAATGAACTGCTGTGGACAAGGTCAGCAGCAAAAGATATTTTAACCTAAATCATTATCAGTTTAAGTTCATGATATATTTGAAAATATTTCCCCCCTTAACCTTAATTTGAAGAGATCAATATTTGGCTCCTGTAACGGTGGTCTCCCATTGGAAAAGACTGTCTAACGGCAAAGTAAAGCAGTTTAAGTATATGCTATGTTTAAAATATTTAAACTAATATTCATTCACATTTCACATTTTGTATGTGGAACTCTTTGAAGTGGCTAAAATATGTTTTGTTGCTGATCCTGTCCTCAGCAGTTCGTTGCTTAGCTTCCATGCTGGTCCTCTCTGCTTCTACAAACTGGGAACATTGACCACCATCTACTTCAGGTTATACACTGACTATACCTCATACAACCTGACATCAAATAATCTGAACTATCCCTTTAAATGACAATATTTCGAATATGGATTAAAACTCATTTCTAATACTTTAAGATGCTTTCTAATATGTATATAAGACTCTAACCTACATAGTTTGAATCCCATTGTGGATTCTGGTTTCTAGTTGCTTTAATGCTTTTTATTTAAAAGCATCAATTCACATGTATTATTTAAACCAGCTTTTTTCTCCAGGCCAACACTCTGACCGAGCTCATACGCCATCATTAATGGGTATATCCACACTGCTATTAGCACAAGTGGGAAAAATATGGACAGACTTTCAGCTACAGCAGAGCAAAGACATCTCAGTGAACTGAGCATGAGTCAAATCCACGCAGCTTGTCTGCTATGCTCCTATTATTTCTGTCAGTTGCTCCCTTCGCTATTGTCTTGCTCATTTGGGACTAATGAATAGCAGTCAGTGTGTAGAGTCGGGTTTAGACGCACATAAATCTATTAGCCGACAGAAAAATGCAGAGCAATGAGGGGCCAAAAGCGAATCAGTTAAAATCCCTGGGGTGTCTCCCGACCTCTCTCAAATGACGGGCCACCAATGATCGGCGTACACCAGCGAGTCTCATTAGCTCAGATGAAGACGCTCTCAACTACAGCTGCACATTTCTGCACTCGTTGAACTACGGAGCGGTGGGTGTGGGGTGGGGGGTTCAAAGGAGGGGGGTGGGGGGCACAGGAAGAGGGAGAAATACACATTATACAACGTAGAAACAGAACATTCAAAAGAGGTGGTGAAAAATGCAAAGAATAAAGAAAAAGTAGGGGAAAGGATAGCAGGCTAAAGAGAGAGATGCTTAAAAGCAGGGGTGAGGTAGAAGGCAGAAAACACATGGAGAGACTGCTGCATAGTTACTGCCTAGCAACAGACCGTCACCGTGGTTATCAGACTCTTTCTGCTTCCAAGTGCAAGTTTTAGCATCACTGCCTCACTGAATCCTATAATGTGATGGGAGCTTATAGGTGAGGGAGAGAAAAAATGAATCTATACGACACAAACTCACTTTCCATTGCAGGTGCTGTGGTAAAAAGAGGTGTAGAAGGAAACAATACACAGATATCTGACACTGGAGATGCAGCCTGAGGGACTTACAGTTTGAGAGCATGTTTATATTATCTAGGTGTGGCCACATTTCTGGTAACTGCCACACAACTGCAGCATCCAAACTATATTCCACATTAGAACTGCAACTAACAATTAATTGATAAGTTAACATTTCAGAAAATAGAGAAAAATGTTGATCTGTATTCCCCAACCCAAGGTGCTGTCCTCAAATGTCTTGTTTTGTCCACAACCCAAAGATATTCAGTTTACTGACAGGATTCAACAATAAGGATTACCCACTTGCCTGGGGAAAATAAAATGCCATGTTGGGCTGATAAATCTGGCAACTGATTCAGCCAACCAGGAAAGTGGTAATAAAAACTATTAAACCAATTTGAAACTTGATTAATCATTACAGTAATTTTCATGCAAAATGCCAGAAAATACTATGTCAGCCTCTCAAATACTGAAATTTCATGTTAATTCAACTAAATATCCTTGGTTTGTGGACAGATGAAACAAGACATTTGACATTTGAAGACTTCACTGTGGACTTTGAGAAAGGGATGGACATTTTTTGCTATTTTCTGACATTCTGTAGACATTGCAGTCCCAGATTAAACATGACAGTTAAGGGTAGAGCCAGTGGGATTTGTCCAAGCTGTCCATAAAGGCATCAAGATGTCAAATACAAATGTTTTGGGTTGGTGAAACATCCTGAGCACAGCAAAACAATGAGAAAAATCAAGGAAATAAAGGCACAGGGCAGATACAGACAAACCACACACTTCTAGTGTAATAAGTATCTAGTATCATAAGTGATGACTGAAAGGGGTTTAATTTATATATAACACTAATAAATAAAACCAAAGACTTCTGAATTTCTTTCTTAAGAAGTTCCTCAAATCCATGAATCAATTATCAAAATAGTTGGCGACTAATTTAATGATCAATTAATCGTTGCAGCTCTGCTACATATCAAATGGAAAACACTAACATATTTGACAAGTTGGCTGATGGCAGTTTTATTTTCCAATGACTCACAGTGACAGATGGTGAAACAACAAACCCTTTCCCATCAATCTATTATTCATTGCCTCTTTTTGATTGTAATAAAGACGCATAACTCAACATCTGTCACCGAACTGTACTAATATGCATTGACAACCAACCAACAACTTGAATTCCATCACACAAACCCAAAAGACTTAACTTAAACCTTTGCCGAGGAGGGTCAGGGACCCCACAATGCTCACCCCTCCCTGTCACAAAAACAGCACTTATCAGAAACAAGCCTGCAGCATGCACACACACAGAGCCTCAACACAGTTTTATCTTTTGGTCACACAGGCGTCTTTTGAGCGGCTGTCATTGTGTTGCTGACTGGGTGTCTTCAGCGGGTTCGTCGCCTCTCGACAGCTGAGGCTGTTTCAAAGTGTCCCACACTCATCCGGGGTCTGTGGAAGGAGCCGACCAGCTGGGTAAACAGTATGGAGGGACACAGAGCAGAGAGGCCTGCATGGGTGTTCAACTGCAGTATCATCTTTCAGATCTATGGGTGTGCAAGCTTCAGTACAGTGATACTGAGGCTGGGTGTACCCTCTAACGTGCTTCTACAACATATCTTCCTTATCACTTACATACAATGTGCTAATCTACATCAATAGCACTTTACAACTGTACCACGTCCATACTGATGTAGCACTGAAACAACTGAACAATTAATCACTCAGCTAGGGCTACAATTAATTATTCTGTTCATAACTGCCCAGTAAGCTTAATATGTCTCTCAATTATTCAGCGAATTGTTGGGTCGATGATATGTTTTTCAAAGCCCAACTTAACATTTTTAAATGCCTTTCTTTGTCCAATCAACAGTCCAAAACGCAAGGACATACAGAATATTTGTGACATTTGCTTTATAACTACTTTAATGATTTATTGATTGTCATCATTCAACAAATTTGTGTGTAAATAAACAGAAGTATGTGTTGTTGCAGACATACTGCTCAGTATGTATCACCTCATTTTGGAATAGCCTTCTTGTCGGTTGGAGACATGTACCCGTGCTAATCCCTGCCAACAACGATCCAATTTTAAAAATATATTACGTCTAGGAAAGTGAAACCTGAGTTAAATTTAAGTGTTACTGATGTTACACCAGAGCTGCCTTGATTGTCATCTTCCTGTCTGTTATGTTGTTGTCATCACTGCTGCATTGCATTGTGGGATATGTATGCCAGTGAAGAGTCCAGTGCTTGCATGCTGGAATACTTCGGTGGACATAGTATGCACCTTACATACTGTTGGTTTCTTATTAAGGTTTTGGAGATACTAAAAATTCTCACATACTGTTTTAGCGCATGTTAATATGGAATTTCATACACAGCCACAGATTAGCTAGTTAGCTAATGTTTTGCTAACATAAACTAACCTAAGATGTGAATATTTGTCGCTTTTACAGGTCTCCCAGCAACATCTTTTCACCACCTTCAAAATTTGTTTTCCTTTTCAAGTACAGGAGCCTAGTATGCAGCATTTTTGCTAATGGTTTGCTCAACTTTCATTTGAGCACAAAGCAAAAAGGGATTGGAGTTAAGAAGGGTCCAATTTTTCACAGTCAATGATTCAGTCAACTTCAAGCAACAATTCATAACACTGGTTGTTTCAAGTTTATAACACTTGAAGATTTGCTGCTTTCCTCAGATTTATCATTATCATTTTGGGAATTTGCCTGTTGGTTGGACAAAATTAGCAATCTGAGGACATCAGCTTGTACTGGGGGAACTTGCGCCTTTTTCTGACATCATAATGACCAGGGTCCTCAAAGTTTTGATGAATCAAAGCCAATTGCTAGCTTTAGCTAAGAGAACTAGCATTGATGGCAAAACGTAATTCCTGCCAGACGCTTGTTAGTGGGGTCACCATATGGTGTGGCAGCTGAGTAGTGCATTAAATGTAGGCTATTGAAAGTGAAAGTGTTGAAATGGACCAAGGCACTTTGAAAACCCCTGATAGACTCAGCATTAGTCATTAGTCTAGATTAAAAATAGCCAAAGTGCAGGATGGTGTCATAGTGCTGTAGCAAGTTATGCAATCTATACGCCATTCTATGGTGTTTTTCAAAATGGGAATCCTACATTCAGGTTTAGATGTAACACTGCAAGGGTCTCTGTTCAAAATACAAGAACCAAACTCTCACAGGGATCAGTGTAGAGGTTAATCTCTGCATTCAATGCCACTATTTTGGTCAGCATGTGCAGCTGCGACCTGTCTGAATGGGAGCTGTGCAGGGTAGGTTGCAGAGAGACTCTATCTGTCTCTGAGTAATGATACATTCTCATTTCTAAGGCTCAGTCCAATTAAGACAGGCCCTGAGGAGAGCTTAGACTCAATTAGGATGGGTCTCCACATTAAACCACTTTGGATCCTTCACCACCACCTCAACCTTCAACAACCGCCTCCATCAAAGCCTTCAATTCTGACGCTGAGAAAGAGGAGGAGTGAGCAGAAACGTATTCCTGTGCTGCAGAAAAGCTGTGTGAAACTACATCTACATATATTTACATGCTCCCCTCATGTCTTATGAAGTGTTAGCAGAGTCATGCTGCATGGTCTTAGAGTGTGTCAGTACATTTTGACAGAGACACGACCACATTTCCTCAGCGTTTGCACTCCACTCTGCCTTTTAGGGGATCGAATGTCACAGATAGCTGAGCCCAGTCATGTGCAGTTATGCCTATGCAATCCAAACACAGGGAGAAGTGCCAAGTCATCACTTCCTGCTGTAGTGTCACATCTAGGCTGGGCGAGTAATGGATTTCATGTAACAAGATTACGTAGAAAGGACACAAAACAAAAGCTAACTGTCAATTACAGCTACATAAAAAAGACATAATTAGGTTACAGATACATATAGTAAAAATGGAGATTATTAGCAGGATTACAATTAAAATACCTTTTAATATAGAAAACGATACTACCACTTGCATTGCACACACATTACAACTCTTCACAAGTCTCAAAAAATGACTCAGACCTCCAGTGAAACCATAGCTAATGGTACAGTCAAATCATTTTCATGTGAAAAAATGTTTCTCTAGGTGTCATTTTCAACATTATTTTGTCTTTAAATCAGAAATGAGGAACATCACTGTGACAGTTCAGCTTTCAGCTGTTAAAATACCATTATCAATCAAGACCTCAACCTCTGATTTAAAGAAACATCTACAGGAAAGTTGTTACCCACCCAGCCCAACCACTAATATTTACTACAGGGGCCAAATTCTAGCATTAGCTACACAGACAAACTTCTAACATTAGCTACAGAGACCAACAGTTAGCGCTTGCTACATAGACCAACTGCTAACGTTAGGTAAACAGACCAACTTCTAATTCTAGCTGCACAACCAAGAGCTAACATTGGCTACACAGGCCAACTGCTAACATTGGCTACACAGACCAACTGCTAACAGTAGCAACACAGAAATCCAGTAAACTAGCTAACCTGTCACTACTTTAATATTGTGATACTTGGATACTTCAACAAGTAATTAGTAATTGCATCAGAATACGTTTTTAAAGTAGCCCTCCCAACCCTGGTCACATCCCAGTTTCTGTGCTGTGGAGGAGAGAAGAGGCGTTGGAAGAGTGAGGGACAGGTCGTCAATAGAGACAAAGTTGGAGAGGGTCAATTGTGCCACAGTTTTTGGCTCCATTTCGGGATTCGTCTGCATGCCATCTGATTCAATTTCTTCCAACGGTGACCTTGTCAGAATGTGGGTTGCATGGGTCAGGGGAAGATGAGCACACAGCCACAGCCACTCTTACCAACTGCTCGGGCCTGTCACCAATCTACAGTGGTGGTAGTGTCAACATGACATTCTCTGAATGCGTGTAAAGGCAACACAAATATTAGCATCTACAGGTTACAGTGCCAGCATGAGCAGTGTTTTCATATTAGAAACTTCACTTCTTTTTCAGGGAACAGACATTTTTTGATTCTTAGTAATACGTATCCACCCAGTTGAATCCCCACACATATGACTTCACATTCAGCTGCAGGTTAAGAGTTTTTTGCCTCCCTCCATCCATAACAACAGTATATCAGACTTGCTTTAGAACATGCAACCACACCCCCCCAAATTACCCTGCGGCCAGTAAATGAAATCATGGCTCAAACTGTCCCCCCTGGCCCATCATGACTGAATTAAAAAGCCCCAGCTGCATTTTATTTGCGTTATTTAAATGGGGACATTATCAGCGATAGGCAGATGGGCTGTTGGCATCACAGTGGACGCAAGCTCAGGGTGCCACAACCCCCCTCCTACAGCACAGAGAGGCTTCAAAGCTCCGGCTTCAGATCTAACTATTCCTGATAAGCCTTTTGATTATAGCATGCATGCCAAACTCTTCAGAGGTGAAGATGCTGCAGATTAAAATGCAATTTATTGTGAGGTTATCAGAGGGTGTGACAACATTTTAGACTTTTTAATGAGGAAAACTGCACATTGAATAATGTCCATTATTGAGTCTTTCTGTGTCTCAAGTTTTCATTTCACACCATTCTATGATAAGAACATATGAGTCTTTTCTCTGTAATGTAATCACATTACCCAGTAGTGATTTGTTTATTTTTAAACACAGGGGATGAATCACGTTTGTTTCATTCATCTGTGACTAGCAACTGCAGTTTAGTTCTGTATAGTCAAGATAATGTTATAGATCCAGGATGAAACTGATAGAAGGACAGGATATGATATTTCAGAGCTATGGTCAGGGCCATAGATTTTAACTTGCACAAACCTCAGTCAGATAACAGATCAATACGTCAGGCAGACTAGACCAACATGTGCAACTGCACTCTCTCTGCTATTAGGGGATGGAGAGCGTCATTTGCTAACAATGGGGGATGCCGTTCGCTCTCATTGCCTACTGTCAGTACCCCATCAATATTAATGTCAAGTTAACCCAGAGAAGCCTGTGCAGATCAATGTTTTATGAGTTTCTCCTCACACAAAAATAAAACTTGATATCTTGATATAAGCATGAAGCATCCACAATAGCAGAAGAGGTCATAGGCGTAGTGAGATATAAAAACTCTTCCTCCTCCAGCCAGCAGGCCAACTATGATTAGGGCTGTTAAGGGTGTAGGTTTTGTTTCAGCATTCATTTCCTTCATTCTGGTGGGGGGTTTTTTATGCACCAATTTGTGGCTTTCTGCATCAACCAGCGTATAGTGGGAATGTCTTTATTTATGTAAAGGAAAATGCAAAATTTAGGTGCCAGATGACCAATTAAAATATTATGGAACAACATAATGCAGTAAAACTCTCAGGTAAATGTCACATCAAAATAAAGTCCTCTGCTACATTTCGTAGTTCTTACTGGGAGGGGTGTGTCATATTTTATTGCTCACAATATGTTATTATAATTTCTTTTTATTAAAAAATGAAAAAAAGAAATAATATAAGCAATAACAAGCCTGTCTGAAAGTGAAAGTAGCATTGCTACCAGCTCCATGGTGGAGGAGTTACTTCTACAAACAGGAGCAACTCTAAAAAAAATATTTTACTGTACTTTGTCATATCATCAAGAACATCCATTATTTCAGAAATATAGTGGAGATATTGGAAAAGTATCATGATATTATTTTAGGTCCATATCAAATATCAAATCTATACGTATGAGGTCTAGAATCTGGCGATACGATACGTATCACAATACAGGAGTTACAGTTTAATATATTGCAATACTTTAAGTAAGGTGGTATATTGCTAATTTTAATCTAATTTTAGGAAAAGTGTCATAGTATAAGGAACACGCCACCACATGCATAAAATCTGAGTTACAAAGTATGTTTTTTGATGTAATCAGGGCAGCTGTAGCATAAAACGATGTTCGTCAGTTTAAAAATAATTTAACCTATTTTACACAAGCTGTAACATAAAATGAACCGCTGCCAGAAATCTTTATATGTATCAAGATTAGGGGTGTATGAAAATATCAATACACTTGAGTATTACTGTACTATGTTTTGTGATAGTGTATCGATTATCAAAAACACTAGCAGCGGTTCATTTTGCTTCAACCCCTGACTGGTAGATAACAGCACTGTAATCTATCTTTACTGTTCTGATTACATAAAAAGTAAACTTCTTTAACTCAGACTTTATACATACGTTGGCGTTTTCTTTATGTTATGACAGTTTTCCTAAAATTTGAATTTAAAAAAATAGCAATATATCACCTTGCTTGTACAGTAGTATCACAATATTTCACAATGTGTTGAATCGTAACCCCTGTATTGTGATATGTGTCATATTGAGAGATTCTTACCAATACACAACCGTAATCACCACATCACGATACGGTATTTTTGAGAAATGATACGGTATCATAAAATATACTATCGTGATACTCAAGTGTATCGATATTTTCTTTCACCCCTTTTTAACTCTGATGGCCGCAAGCCTGTACTGTCTCCTCAACCTGGCCTGTGCAGATGGGACTATCACAACAATATGGTGATAGGAGGTAAAGACATCACCTCAGAATGAAAGTAAGAAGAATATCTGACTGGTGTGTTTGTTTAGGGCAGTTGTGGGGAGGGTGGTGTTTGGCCAGGGATGGGGTTGCATTATTCTAGAGAGTGCACTAATGACCTTTGCTCCAAATCAAAGCCTCTAAGTCTATTATGTCCATTAGGACAACCGGCAAATTCCACCAGCCCTGGCGGTTTTGCCAAATGCGCCAATGGTGGCGTCTCTCTGCGACGGGTCGCACTTTGTGTCAGCTGCTACGATGAGTCACTGTTACCTATAGATACAGTATTACTATACTTTCAGGTCCAACGTAGAGCCCGACCGATACTGGATATTTTGGGCCGATATTAGGGAGTAAAAAATTCTGATCGATATCAGCAGATATTCTTTATAAATATACAGAATATAGCTGATATATAAACACAGTTTTGCAATAATTCCTCAAATGTGTTTATCAAACACTTGTGACAAAGATACGTAATAGACGCAGGATGTTTTATAGTTTAACAATGAACTTTATTGTCCAAAAAAAACATCAGAGCACTGAAACAATACATTTTCAGCACCATTTTTAATTATTATCAAAAACTATAAATAAAAATCTTTTCAGAACTGACAGCTAAGCCTTTGTTACTACTGAGCATTGATTTGTAAAGCTCAACAGATCATTGGTTTCATGCCCAACTGTCATTTTTATTTTTTTTCTTTATAAAGATCTATATGGTATCAAGCGTGATGTAACAACCAGTGCTAACCTATGCTGCGTCATCTTTTAAGTGTTGTTTTTACCTTCAAACATGTGTCAAACGGCGCAAGTAGGATTTCTGATATAATTGCGACACCTCAAGTGTATGACACTATGGGTGTCAGAAAATATTCACACACTTCGTGACAGTGGGTCATTTCTGTGTTGTGTTTAAACCTGTTGTGTTGGGTGTGTAGTCCTTCTAATTACCTTCACAATGTTGACATGTAAAATTATTATCAAACTGACAAACATCATTTTAATTAAAGGCACATTTTATTGACTACCGCCCACTGACTACCCTTTTGGTCCACCAGAAGGGGCGTGACTTCACCTCTCTATAGCTGTGATTGGCCAGTATCAGGCTGATAATAAGACTCAGCTGATATATCAGTCAGGCTCTAGTTTAATTTGAGCCAATCTCTACATCACAATAACAAAACAAGATTTGGGCACAATTTTTTTTATGAAAACGATCAAACTGCTGTAAAGTGATCTCTTGCCTTTTCAATTCAATTATTAAAACTGAAAGCAAATTTTTAATTGATTTTAAATCTAAGATTGATTCATGACACTCCTAATATATTGTACGTATATTAAACTTAAAATTAAGAAAAAGAATCAAATGCACATAAAATGTTGCTTATGAAGCTAATAAATAAAAACAATATGCATTATGTCCTGTAAAAAACATATTGGCACACATCTGCCAACATACAGTATATGCCAACAATGGGTGTAAGAAAAGAACACTGTCTCATGATACTGTGATAAGTGCAAAGATTGGGGGCAGTGGTTCAGTTTACGTTGTGTTTGACCCCTGACCACTACTTAGCATTGCTGTTATCTATCCTCTGTTCTGATTGTAAACAAAGTAAACTTTTGAATTCAGATTTTATGCACATGAAGGTCTAGAAAGTAGAAATATATCACCTCACAGTTTCATGATATATGTTGAATCATAACTCCTGTATTATGACACACATTGTATCACCAGATTCGATGCACAGTCCTAATGCCAATAACGATATAGACTGATGTAGCTGGTATCGGGTCGATAATATCAACTGGATATATCGGTCGGGCTCTTGTCAAATGTGAGCCAATCTCTACATCAGAATAAAAATGACTCTAGTGTTAGTGAGGAGAAATGCACGCCTCTGATGCAATAATGGAGGCATAACCACAACCACCATCCAGGAGCTGTCAGAACACGATTTGTGCACGATTTTAAATGAACATGAGCGCGCTGCTGCTTTAAAGTGATCCTCTCGTGTTGATAAGTGCCAGTATTTGTTCCTCTCGCTGAGGTAAATCGATCCTAAGAGGATTACAGCAGAGAGGGTATCATATATGCACAACACAATATGATGGAAAGGCTGCCCATCCTTACCTTGGTGACCACATTCTGCACGAGTCCCGTGTGCAGCTCGAACGTCCACTCGCTGCAGCGACACTGCATGTTGTCCGTGTCATTGTGGCCGCTGCTGCTGTAACTTCCATTGGCATAAATGTAAGCCGGCCGGCCGCTGCTGCTGTTTTTTGGACTGTCCAGCAGCGAGGAATGACCTGCAGTGTGGTTATTGTTCTGAGTCAGGTTGACCAAAGGCTGCACACATGTGTTGTTCGGCTGGGCGAGGAGGAAATTATCAGAGTACTGACTGAATCCAATAAATAACGCCGGGATCCATGTCAGCACGATCAGCTGTTTCTGGTACTTCCCAAATCCCCCGAGAAACGGCAGCACGGCGCCGTCGATGCGTGTCAGCAGCCCCGCGGACGTGGTTTCGGGGGACACGAAGCCGTTCTCCGGTTGGTGGTCCTCCGTGTCGAGCTGCACCACGGCCATCGCGCTCTCGCCGATAGATGCCTCCGTTGTGTAGCGAAGCCGGGGTTGCAGTGCTCCCCCCTGTCGACTCCACAATGCGTCAATGCCCCCAGCTCCGAACAGGCGGTGAAAGCCAGCCGTGCGCAGTCAATCACTGGAATGGAAATAAGACGCACCTCTTTATTATCAAGGAGCACTTCCCTCCTCCTGGCTGGCTCACTGACTGACTGACTGACTGACTGACTGACTGCGGGGCTCAAGCTCCCAAACAAAAGGCAGGACTGCGATGAATTGATGAGCAGCGAGGAAAACTATTTCATGATCCTTTCCGTCGTCTGACTCGGTGGTTTCTGTTTCTGTGTCGGTCAGCTGAGGCTGTGGGCGCAAGAGCAGAGTCCTCCTGGAGGAAGTGCTTCTTCCTGAGGGAGCCACAGGTAACACACCTGCCCATGCAGGCTGTGTGCTGCTGCTGACTCTACCCCAATATGGCCACCTGTAACCACTGGTAACCAGTTTGAAAGGAAATTGCTCATTCTGTGTGCAGGAGGAGAGCATGCCATCATATTCTTCCTTTAAATATTCAGTACTATTCACTAAAAACACGCCACTAAATTTGTTTGTAGCCTTCATATTTTATAAATCTATAAATATTATATATTATATAATAGAAAACACGTGTCTCTGATCTTATACTGCATATTTTACAAGCATGTAATGTGTATTATTATATATTATTTAATGACAGAATAAAATTAAACCAAAACATAGCAACAGTCACATTCTAACTATTCTTCAGAAACTGGAATTACAAACATTTTGCAAGAGAGGCACAAGATCCAGTGCAGTTTCATATTCTGTGTCTAGGCTACTGTGTTATGTACATGAAACATAAAAAAGTAATAATATAATAAAATATATGTTTTAACTTAAGCAAATAGTATCCAGGCTGACTTAAAATCTTAGGTTGACTGAGTTTGAAAACACGAGTTGAGGTGATTTTGTATTGTAAACTTTTCAAGTCAAATTAACTTGATACTAATCATGTTGTACATGAGAAAACATGTTCAATAAGCTTAAGTAAATGCAGTATGTTGAACCAGCAACTCTTGAGACACACTGACAAACATTTCTTTCATTCATTTATAAAATTCATTAACTTTTAATGAACTAAATCAAGACTAACTGTTGTCATGGTTCAGAGTGGTTTTGAAGGGTATTACAGACACAGTTTCCATTATATGTTTGTATATATGTTAAAAAAAAGGAGGGTCTGAGGACAGTTTTAACTCTCTCACAGTGCATGCTGGGAATATCATCAATAATGAGTTGACTGAACTCTGACTGAACTGAATGAGTATATTTATTCAACTCATCATTTCAAGTCAAAAGACATCAAGGTAGACAAACTCATGTTTATAAGTTCTTAAAATAAATATGAGAAATTTTAAGTTTAATTAACTTGAATAAACAAAACTTGATATTTACGTTAAGTTAATGAGAAAAGATTAGTTGAATCTAATATTTGTCAGATTTAGTATTTAATTGGACTTGAAGAGGATGAACTATATCAATTATTTATTTATTTATTAAAGGTTATTAAGGTGAATAAAAAAAGTAGTATTCTTTATGTCACTTGTAATAACTTAGAGAGATCAAATTAAATCAATTGAAGGGTTGAAGGGTTTATCATTTTCTGCCCTGTTGGTAGTCATAGGCTTTTTCGAGTCCGGCATGTACCAGTCAGGACACAGTTTGAAGTGGAAGCTTGAAAGGTCCGACTTCACCTCCTGAGCGCAGCTGAAGTGCCCTTGTGTAAGGCACCAAAGCACTGACTTTTGTCTATACATGAATGCATGTGCATAAGTTATGTTTGTGCATGTTTAGGCCTGTGTGTATAAAATAACAACAGAAAAATGAATTTCCCCTATGGGGAATAATAAAGTTTGAGTTTTTCTTAATGGAGGTTATCAGTGTCAGTGTTATGCAGTCACTTCTACTATCTTGTGATTTTTTTTTTTCTTAGTTTTTTTTGGATGCATTTACAGATCAATGATAAAACATTATTAAAAAGAACTTTTAAGATGCCCGGTGGTGAAATGTCAGGTTTGCAGTTATAAATGTTCCTGAGTCATTAATGAAGACGTTCTTCTACTACAACAATTTAACATGTTTGAAGTCGTCAGTGTTAATTAGTGGTTAATCAGTGGTTTTTGTTCTGGATGATATTCATCTCTTTCCAGTAGAGGCTGAATTAAACATTGACGAGTCTTTGCTGACAAACTAAAACAAAAGACAAAATTAAGTTTTGCTATAGTAGGATAAACACCAGCCAAATAATTTTTCACAACCTGGCAACCTCAAACCTTTCCTTATTAATGGCTAAGTGCTAATCTATAAAGCATGAATAAATTATTTATTACCAATCAATAACGCCACAAATTATAAAGTATGTTCAGTTTAAATGGGCAGTCTTTATAGCAACACATCACATTTCCAACACAAGATGTGTTTAACATTTTAATCAACAAAATTGATTTGGTCAATGTAAGATGATTCATTATTTTGATATTTTACAATTGCTTTCTTTCATTTTACTTAAGTCCAATAATTATAACTGATGTGTTATTGTGAATATAATAAAGACATATGTTCCCAAAACTACACTTTACACTCCAGACAGATGTGTTGATTTATAACCATGATTATTTTGTGTTGTAACACTCATTGTGGGAGATTTAAGGAGGTCTAATGGGAAATGAACAAAATTTATGACAACAAAGAGTTCAATATTGGTCAGGTTTGATTTACTCCCACCAGCCTGGAAGCCTATATTTATCTGGCCATGTGACGGGAGACTCCTACTTCATCTACAGAGCAGTATGTTTAGCAATGCTTCACCCTCCTGGCCAACATGTGCCAGTACATACGTGATTTTAAATGAAGGTGTTGAAACATGCATGTATTTATTTTCTATTAGCTATTCCAGGATCTGCTAGTGTAATTATTTGATTTTTTTGTTTGTTTGTTTGTATTTTGCAATTCTTTCTTTTTTTAAGGATTAGAATGGGAGCAGATCATCATGCGATGCCAGCTTATTTCACATTTTAGGATTTAACACACATTACTGCATGCATAGCAGGCATGACAGGTCCTGAGTGGCCCCTAGAATTATGACTAGCAGTGTCTTGTTGTGTCTTGTTACACACTGATGACACCTGCAGGAAAACTGGAGCAACAGCAGCTTTTGTTCTCATTGCAGCATATGCGGCCTGTGTTTTTCCTGGCAACAACAATCATGCAACATAAGCAGTTTTGTATTTGTTGTGTTTTGGAAATTTGTGTTTGTTTTTATTACAGTAAGGTGGAGATGCACTGAGGATTACCTTTGACTGGTGAAAGCAGGTTTTAAAATCCCACAAAATAAATGGCAGGATATGTGCAAAATGAATCTGTTAAATTCAAATAATGTACTTTTTTGTGTCCTGTGCACTGAATCCTAATTACTGAATTCCAAATGTCTTTTATGAAATGAAATAGCCTTCATTTTCTTTTATTAGCTGCTCTATTGTTTGAAAGCTAACAATACAAAAACCCTAATGACCGGATTTATTTTATCTACATCCTTTACAAATCACTAGACACCCAGACAAAGCACTCTGCTGCGGTGTGTGCAGAATTTATCGCATGGCTCTGCTCCAACAGAAACCAGTCGACCGTTGTACCTTCACTCTATCTCACTGTGCTGTTTGTTATCATTCAAACCTGCTCGGGACCCTCCCTAGCAACTAATTCAGGTGTGTCAAGGACCCGCCTCAAGGCATTGCTATGAGTCAGTGTGCTCATATCTATATGAGTGTGTGTCCTATCTGTCTGTCTGTCTGTGTGTGTGTGTGTGTGTGTGTGTCATAAACCGGCTGGTTACACATGAGCTGTAAAAAAGAATTTCAATCCAGGGGTGTGTCTGAGCTTTCCCTCTGCAAGCGAATAATGCTCAACTGTTCTGCTGTTAAAAAAAAACGTACTTTTACTTTTCGCCATCAGATAACAGTATTTAGATCTGTATGTGCATCTGTCACATTGTTTCTGCTCATTATGTAATAGATTTACAGGTCAGTTCAAAGTTCAAGAGATAAACTAGTGCAACCTTGTGTGACTTGTTACTTTGGGGTTAATGTCACACCTTACACAGACAGAGAAAACAATAAATAACCCATTGTTTGGACTGTGCAAGATCATAAAAAGATACACTAACGCACAAATTCTTAAGTCAATCTCCCTGCAGATAAGCAAATATTACAATAGAGAAGCCAGTTAACTACAAGCTTAAAATGACTGCAGAATGGCCTGTGATTTTTTTTTTTCCCCAGTAGAGGATGGAGGTCATGTTCTGTGAAATATTCTGGTGTATACGGAAGGGTTTAATGACCTATGCAGTTTACATTCTACAATCAAAAACAAATTCCTTCATATGAGAGACATTTTCAGGCTGATTCTCTGCCAAAAATATCAAAATAAAATACATAAGGATATAATATTCTCCATATAAAACTAAATCCCTGATAAACTAGAAGAAAGAAAAGGAGCAACCTGAAAAGAATATTTGGATGTAACGCCTTTGTAAACACTGTAATTTAATTACATATTTTTGTCAGTAACAAATTACATTGTAATTTAATTACATGTAACTAGTTGCATGCCAGGAGTTTGAGGTAACAGTGACCTTTGACCTTTTACCACCAGAATCTAATCAGTTCATCCTTGAAGAAGTTCCCTCAAGGTGTTTTTTGAGATGTCACATTCACAAGAATGGTATAAAAAACATAATGCTGCAGGCCACAGCTGTTGTCTGTGTAGAGCCAAGCCAACCCAAGTTTTTCAAGGTTTTTAAAAAAATGTGAATCACACAGACCTTTCAGCATACAGTCATGAATGTACACACACACACACACACACACACACACACAAACCTGAGGCTAATCGGTCCAGTAGTATGCAAGATAAGCTGTGGACAAGCTCCACATCCATTAGCCCTGTGAGTCACATGTTTTGATGTGTGATAGTGGTTCCCAACCTTTTCTATCACTGAGTACACTGATATCGCATCAGAGATGAGTTTTCCTGATGTTTTTATCAACTTAATGTACAATTCACTATCTGTATTATGTTGTTTTTAATTATTTTTAACACTCATGAATGCTTAATAGGCTTTTTTTTTTTTTTGACAGTTTCATTGTTTTGTTCTCCCTTGTTGTTTTAACTGTGAACTTTTGTAATGCAGGATAAAGCTATAGCACAGAGTGAAGGCTCTGTGAATATAGACTGTGTTCAGGTCTTCACTGTCTTTATCCTATAAGATATTTTTTTTAACTTTTATATCTTAAACAAAGTCCTAGCTTTAAAAAATAACAATTTCATTTAGTTTACTTTACAGAAATGAATGATATAGGCCCACTGAATATCTCTCTCTCTCTCTCTCTCTCTCTCTCTCTCTCTATACATATATATACATATATATGTATATATATATATATATATATATATATATATATATATATATATATATATATATATATATATATATATATATATATATATATATATATATATATATACCCTCAGGTTGGAAACCAGTGCTATAAAGCAGCACTGAAGAAACATCTCTTCTCCAGTATCGTTCTATGAAGCAGTGGAAAGTCTGAGGAACCATCTGTATGTTAACAGGCTGCTGAAACTCAGATATGACACAAGGTTAATAAGCGAGACAACGTTAATTGCCTGTGCAGGTTAATAAATCAGCTGTCAGGCATTTTTTCACTGTTCGCTCAATGAATGATGTCAGTTCCAGTGTCTGGATGTGATATCATACGTGTGTCTACAAGTGTCAGCAGGTCTCACACAGTCACTGTGAATCACTAGACATAATATGGGAGAGTTAACCTGCTGTTGCCCTCACACTGTTTCCGATTCATCATATTTCACTTCCATTACGTCTTGGTATCAGTCCTTTTACGCTTCAGATTTATATTCCAGATGTTGCTCTGGGTGACAAACACATGAGTGACAAATTCACTTCTGCAACAAACCGCCTCTTTGCAACCGGGAAATGTAGCAGTGACCCACACTGGATTTCAGTCCTGAAAGCAAACATCAAGTTAAATATTTACTCCCCAGCTGAAGAGACAGTAAGCAAAGCTTTTATTTTTCTGCTCACAATCCCCTGTCTGTGTACATCTGAATGAGTAATGTAGACAGAAAGTATGGGCTAAGGAGAGACCTAAAGGATAAAGGAGGATAAGTCCGAGGGTGGCTCCAGTGAATGACAGATGAGTATCACTAAATCTGACAAAAATGAGCCATGCTTACAGTATTTTGCCACACCTCACGGTCACCGCCCTGTCACTTAAATCTACCTACAGAGTTATACATTTGTGCTTATAACAAATGGTGATCACACTGACACTTATCTCCCAGAAAGATTCATGTCTTGCTGAAAAAAGCAATAAAAACACAACTATGATAACACTTTCTATGATGCCCAAAACATGTATAATAAACTTATCACTTAAGTTAAAACAACCATTAACCAATTATAGTGTCCTATAACCAGCTTGTATTGCGTTATATCTCCCTATGCCTCCATATTTCATTACTTCACTTCAAGCACCCAATGGCCACTCAGAGGAACATATAATCACATTATATTGCATCATAACAGTGATTATAATATATATACACATATATACATATACAACAAATATCAGTGAGTGACCAGCAATTATTAATTAATTTTATACTTGACCTTATAAGTCATTATAAAATGCTTTATAATGTGTTATCATTATTGTTATAAAGTATTATGGATATTAATTGATGCTCATTAGTATAATTATACATCGCTATAGGCATGGTGTGATGCATTATAAGTGTGTTTACAATGCATTATGGTCATGGCAGAGACAATGTTACCACAGGAAGTGTTACCAAAACTAAATGAAGTAAAAAGTAACACCCTGCACGACAATGTCATAAATCACCTTTAAGTGTGCGTTTGTGGTTTTCTGTAATAAGGCCAAACCCTTTCTGTTGGAAAACTTATAATTAATGGACTGGTTCCAGTTAATCTGAACTATCTCATACACAGAACAAGTTCACTGTCCTACTGTTCAGTCCGTTTCTTCTGGCATGAGAGCTGTTATCAGACATGACGCTTGAAACATTTTTACATGCTCAGTCTTGCAGTGTCTTTTGTTTGGAAGAAAAATAGCAAATACGTAAAGCAAACCCACCTGAGCCTAGTGGGAGGAAAGCATTGGGTGTGTATTTAGGTGGGTGTGTTCAAAGAATTGTCATAATAGATGTGAATGTCCTCATAGGTTTGAAACAAAGTTCTCTGGAATATTCAGCGTGGGCTAGTCATGCCAGATTTTCAAATAACCACGCTGAATGTGAAAAAGAAAAGCTTCGTAATGCTTCAATGGTGCGAAGATTCCAGTTTGGGGCTTTGGTTTCATAAAGTCGCCAGTTCACTTCAGCCCTCTCTCTGTCCACAGCCGTAGGAGAGTACTTGGGTGTGTCCAAGGGCTACAGCTCAGGGTGGAAACACCAGAGCATGGTTTCAATGTTGTGACAAAGCACCTGTGCTAATTAGGGAGGCAAAACAATGAGTTTAAAAGTTCTACATTACGCCTCATTACGCCTCACAGTGGTTTGTTCCACTGCCCACCTGCAGCCCAGGGGATCTTTTTAATGAACGACTAGTGCCAAATCTCGTGAGTTACTCAGACCATCACAGGGAAAGTGAGACATATACCAAAACCAATTATTTTTTTAATTTGTTCCCATCCATGCTGTAATCTTAGTCAGCACTCCTCTGGCAGCAACACAGCGTCTCGCCGTCTCCCTTTGAACCGTGTTACTGAAATGTAGTAATCAGTCACAGTTACTAGTTACTAGTTTCTCTCAAAAGTAACGGAATTACTTTACCAATTATTGCATATAAAAGTAATTAGTTACCAGGGAAAGTAACTTTTGCATTACTTTTAAATGTCTGCTTCAATTGTCTTATTAATGCACACATAGCTATATTATTTTGGTGTAGCTACTAGCAGTAGTGTACTGACCTCAAGGGGGACATGTTTATTGTCCTCACCAACTGTGGCATGAAATATCCACCCTTGCACCAGAGGGCACAATATGTTTGCCAGCAAATTGCTTTCTCAATCACTCATAAAGGCTGTACAACTTTTTTATTACCAGCTAATTCATGAAGAGCAAAGCATTTCAGGCATTTTATTGCCATGTCTGGGGCTATATCTTTTATGTGTTTGCTTCCCTTGGGTCGTCTGATTTTATTTCCCCTGCAGAATCATATAAAATCACACTTGAGTTAATTGTTTACTCTTCAGACATTTCACCGACTTTTTTTTCCACCTCACACTGACTGTCAGCCAATGTGTGACCCTCCCTGTTCCTGTCTCCTTGTCATTCTCATTCCCTTTCACTTTTCAAAGTTCAGACACGCCTACCTGTGGTGTGCAGAGGAATGGAGAGATAGCAGAGAAGTAGGGACAGAGTTAGAAAAAAAATGGAAATGTAAAAATATACTTGGCTGCCAGCTCCAAGCTGCTGCACAAAACACTGAACTCTCAAATGGGATCCTTTTGACCTCAAGAATGTTGAACCCAGGATGACAAATTCTTTGCGCAACTACTATCTCTACTCACTCCTCTGGGATGAAATGTGTTGGCTGCTTTCACTCTTATAAAGTGGATATATTATGACACTGTCACTTGCCAGGCTTTTACATGGCTCCACGTTGATTCTGGTGTTGTGACAGAGGGGAAAAGGGAGCAAGCAAATGAAACAGACATACGGCAACCTAAAAATCTAAAAACAAACACAAACTCAGTCAAAGCTGAAGGACAGTGTTTCCCAGATGTCAAACTTAATGTGTAAGTATGTCAACCATATTATCACCACCATCTTGCTGCTGTTTACATTTCCCAGATGCAAATATGTTATGAGTGTGTAGCATGAGGGTACTAGCCAACAACTTACTTTTACTTGTGCAACATTGTGTTGTGTAATTACAAATACATTACCTTGACAGATTTATACCCTATTATCATGTCAGTGTGGTTCAGTGAGCCCTGAAGGGGTCCAAGAAACAACAGGGAGTTGCCAGTAAAATTAGCAGTGTATATTATTTTGTGTCTTTGCCAGCTGTCACATCAGGAAAAAGACATCCCAAACACTGTATATGTAAATCAATTTACTCTGATTGTAGATTCATTAAATATAAAGTACACCTAACATTACAGCCAATCTACAATCAAGTGCAAGTACTGTTACATTATGGAAATGTCACTCAATTACAAATAAAAGTACTGATGTTAAACATACTCACAAGTGCTCTAAGAATTAGTTACTTCTTAAACCATTGATGTTTAATGCAGTGTTTCTCCACCTTTTTTGACAAGCCCAACTTCAGAAGCTAAAAAAAAAGTTCACGCTCCCCATTTTTAAAAAAAATCAACAATAATCAGGGAGGCAACAAATTAAAAAAGGAGCCAAGCTGATTTTCAGTGAAATAAACATCATGACGAGCATGACAGCATCAGGAAACTTTTTTTTTTTCTCTGGTCATATGCGGCCCACCTGCAGTGGCTCTACGTCCCACCAGTGGGGCCCACCCCACAGTTTGAGGACCACTGATTTTATGTTTTATCAGTAGCAGCAATCAATCAAGGGATTTCCATTTTTCCAAATCTTCAGTATAAATTACCCCCAACTGTTGTGCTCTGTTCTGGTCATTGATCGCACTCTCCTGTACAAAATATATTAGATATTCAGGATTCACTTATGGCATTAAGGTAAATAATCAATAGTTACTGATTCTGTGTAGTCTGAAGTTGTAAAAGAGCAATAATAGGCTGTCTTGGCTCAATTGCTGAGTGTCTATAGGATCAAAAAAGATAATTATGATTCAGAAATTGAGTGAAACTAAGTAAAGACAAGTGTGCAAGTTGTTGAAGTTTGTTTTTGGGAATGTGAGAATAGGGGTGTTTTGAAAAAGCAAAACAGAAGACTTTGTCGAGAATGAAGAAAAAAGACAGGCGTCTTGTTGATAACCAAGAAGTATATATAGTTTCTAGCCTATCTAACAGGTTTTAAGCCACATCCCACTGCTCGGTTTCTGTAAATCCGATGAAATTCATCAGAATTTAGCTGGGAAAGTTATGATTGCAACATAACTTCTCCTCAGTGGATTTAGCAGAATGTAATGACAGCACAAACACTAATGTTCCCACACCAGCGAGTGAGCACAGGAGTGTTTCATAAACACAGCAAGGTGTGGTTTCAGTCAAAAAGCGACCAGCTTCCGTCTATTCACTGCAGTCCATTATCTGCGCAACAGGAGACGACGGGGAGGAGAGAGAGGTCTGTCCTCTCCCAGGACAGCAGAGCGGACGAAACTAAAAACGACTGGAAAAAACAACAACTTTTTACAAAAAAAACAAACAAACATTAAAACAACTCCGTAAACATGAGTCACTACGGCTCCAACCAAAGACTGGCCACCATGGGCCCGAGAAGTAATTCGCGACCGGATTTGGCGAGCGCAAGTTTTCGAAACGACGTGTTCGGCGGTGGAAACGGCTTCATGCAGGGGGATTACCAGGCAGGAGACGGCGGAGGATACACCTACACCTCCACCTTCTCCAGGACCTCCATGCACGGCGGGGGGCAGAAGATGCCTGTTAGCATGGGCGGCATGGTCGGAGGTGGAGGTGGTGGACTGAGGTAAGAACTTTTAAGACACCTGTTGCTTTTAAATGCGCTTCAATTAGCCATTAATATAGGCCTACCTACACAAAGTGTGACGCAGGACACTTACATATTAAGTAGGCCTGGGAAAACGATTCAAATTCTATATGTAAACTACATTTTTATTAGGATTTTAAAGGATATTATGTCAAGCAAAGCTACGAGAACCCATTTAAGAATGTTTTTGAAGAATAAGTCGTTTTTATTTACACCATATAAGAGAAAACTTAGAAATAAAACTTCAAATTATCCTTTAACTACATATATTTAAGATTTTTTTGAGGAACATTATGCCAGGTGTTTCCATGTAAAGTCATGTGGGAATGTTTTCGAAGATAAAGTCATTTTTATTTGCACCATAAAAGAGAAAAAATGTTAACAAACGTACAAATACAAGTATGCAATTCCAATTATATGCATAATCTACATTTATATTAAGGATTGTGACGAATATTATGTCAGGTGTGCATGAGAATCCATTTGGAGGTGAAATTAAGTTGTTATTTACACCATGAAAGAGGAAAATGGCATAAGAACAATTACAATTCTATCCATAAGATACATATTTATCAGAATTTATGAGGAATATAATGTCAGGTGTGCATGAGAATCCATGTGGATGTGTTTTAGAAGATTAAGAGAGAATTGATGAGAAAAATGTCATCAAAATTTACAAATAAAAAGCAGGCTAAGGAAAACAATCCCAAATTTTTATCCATAAACTATATACTTATTAGAATTCTTGAGGAATACTGTGTCAGATCTGTTCAAGTAAAGTTATTAGAACTTGTTTGCAGAGTTTTAGTCAATTTTATTTACATTGTGAAAGGGTAAAAAGTCATCAAGCAGGTTCCAAAAAGGCCACAGCTAAGTTAGCTCACCTTTAAGTAGCACAAACAGGCAAAATCTATGAATGTCGAGAAGCTAATTGCACCACAGCAACATAAAAGCTGTTGTTTCGTCACTGCAGGTGTTGACATCATTGTTTAATGAGCTTGTGTAATGTGTGTATCTAAGTAATCCCAGTTGTATCACTCCTGATCTGTTGCCCAATATAATGAATTACAATAGAAGTACTTGCACACACCCCTTGAATGTCCTCCCACTACTGTCATTCAAATGATGTCAGTGTCCAAGGTTGTAACACTGCTGTCTGTGTCTGTTTCCACTTCTAGATTTTCTCTATAAATGCTCAACTCATGGTGAACAAAGGTTAAAGTAAGAATACGGAAAGTGTTGCAAGAGAGAAAGTCTTGAGCTGACCACAGCTGGTTCGTGTTTTTTTGTGCTGGTGACCCTTCAGTGACTCATTTTCATGTCCTGCATAGCAAGACAAAACAATGAATGTGTTGGATTCGTGACAAGTTTCGTTCTTTCTTTGATTTTCACACGTTAGTCATTAAGACAGTTGGTTTCAAAGTTGTACCCACTTTAAAATGTTTTCTTTTTCGGCCAAAAAACCCCTGACCAAAATACAGCAGGTAAAATACAGTGCTGTGTCATCAGTGTCTGTGTTCTTGTAACTGAAAAACACCTAAATGCACCATTTCAAATGTTTGGAAACACTGAAAATAGGAGTATTGAATATAAAATGTGGTTTATCAAACGTAAATGTGTATTTTTTATTGAACTTGCTACAGTATACTTATTTTAGGAATTATGCACAACTAATATTTTTTTAATTAACATAAAAAAAATCTCACTTACCCCCTGCAGTTCTCCAGAGTGCCCCTAAGGGTGCTATTATGCGCGTTTGAGAAACACTGGACTAGTGCAAAGTGAGTTAAAATCACCTTAGATAAAGAGGGAAAACAATAAATTCATGAGACGTGCACGTGTGCAGTGTATGGACTGTACAAGACCATACAAATATACACAAATGAACAAATACTGTAAAAATTCTTGAGTTAATTATCTTTCATGAGCCAAATACTGTGGAAGTAACACAAAGTTCACTGCAGATGTGTTTTATTCTCAGTTGAGGATGGAGGTCAAGTCTTCTGTAATATTCTGAGAAATTCAGGAAGGTTTAGTGACCTGAAGAGTTTAGGTTGCTCCTGATATTTGTATGCTAATTATTTAAATGTATGCTGGGAAAAAACAAACAATTAAATTAAAATAAGGAAGGAAAAATGAGGGGATTTAATACTCTTCACTAGGACTGAAAATAGATAAAATGTACTAAATGTTTTCAGATGGAATGAATCAAATGAATAAGTTAATTGTTTTACTTTTTTTTACTGACACACTTTTTGAACACCGCCTCTGCTGACCCCTCGTCACGTGTGACCCTCCCGACTCCCTGTCAGTCTCACTTTCTTTCGCTTTTCAAAGCTCAGACACACCTGCCTGTGGTGTGCAGAGGAATGGAGAGATAGTCGAGTGAGAGAAAGAACGTGGAAATATAAAAATATACTTGGTGTGACTTGGTTGTCAGCTTCAAGTAGCTACTTCCTTTTGACCTCAAGAATGTTTAACCTGACAAATTTGTCTTTAATGCTCCACACTTTAAATGGCTCCACATACACAGGCAGAATATAAAGCTCAAAATCACGAAATTCGGTAAAGCAAGTCATTAGGTGTTTTCTAAGCCACTCTATTAAACTAAGTATTCTACGGCTGCTCTCCTGTTGCGAGCCGAGGTTGCGAGTGCGAGTTACCTGCAACAGATGAAGTCAGTCAGCCAACCGTATTAAACATTGGAATTGGCGCAATCACAAGAGGTCAGCCTGCAACACAATGAATTTGATAGACCAAAAGGTGTTACCATACTACCTACAATAGAGGCGCAGTCCCACAAAGTCAGACTCTGAGCATGCATGTCCTTTTTAATTATTGTGCTTCATGCTAATGAATAAGCTGTGTTGTGTTTTACTGGCACACACATACCTGCTACGTGTTTTAAGACAGTAAACTGTCAGCCAAAATTTTTCCAAGTACACTTTCATATGTTCTGTATTTAAAAAGGTAAACGAAAACATTTCCCATCATTGTATTTTCCAGGAAATGGTCCTGATTAAACCGTATTGAAAGTTCACCACAAGGTCTGTGAATTACCTTGAGTAACTAGATAATGATTTTTGGAAAGAGACACTAGTTTTGAATTTTTCAAGTGTATTTTTTTGGCGCTTTGAGCACCGCAGGACTTGTACGTACCATTTAGTCCCATTATATTGGGGAGAAGCCAGACATCTCTACAGCCGTTATCATCAAAACTCAAAACAAAAAAATCTACATGGATAAACAGCACTACAGGCCAGGGGAAAAATACGTGTTTTTGACTTGAGGGTGGAATGTCCCTTTAAGGCACCTGCCCTGCAGCTTTATGGCAGTCTCACAAACTTAAAAAAAACAAAACAAAACGTAATTTATCATAATACAACTGAGCAGTCAAAGTGATGATTGCGACATAACATCTCAGAGGATTCGGCAGAATGAAAAAGAAGCTCCAGTAATCTTCCTACATGGGCAAGTGAGTGCAGGAGTGTTTCATAAAGGTGTGGCAGCCACCCTCCCCTCTGTTCACGCAGCACACAATGATCTGCACTGCAGGAGACAGGAGAAGACAGAGGTCTGTTCTCAGCAGAACAGAAACACATGAACACCCAAAACACTTTTTTATAAAAACATAAAACAACTCAGCAAACTTGAATATGTACTTCTCCAGTTCAGGACCGGCCTCGATGGGCAAGAGAACTAATTCGCGACTGATAGTGGCGGATTTTAGTGAAAGCAGTTCCACAGAAGGGGACGGTGGAGTAGGGGCAGTACCATTCCCAGCCACCGTTCCCAAAAGAGTACCGAAAGAAATTAACATAATGCAGGGACTGAGTACGAGGACAGGTGCTGGAATGAGGTAAGAACTTTGAAGTGCCTCTTCCTTTTAAATGATCTTAAATTATCTATTAAATGTACATGTAAAATATGTGACATCATGTGCGTGGGAATGTACTTTCAGCAGGGAGGAGTGTCCTGGCACACTGCACACCTGTATTCATATTCATTCTGCTACTGCAGATTTTCAAAAATGAAAACACATCTTAGATTATGACTGTTTTTTGTTGAATTAATATTCCTGGACATGTTTAAGATCTCATGATCACCTTGTTTTATATGCATGTTACGATTCAAACAATAATAATCTGCTGTTAAAAGAAAGTAAAATATAAACGCATCTAGTTTTATTGTATGTTTTTTCCTTTAATTTATTTTTAAACCTGAATTCAGTTAGATTTGACTAACATAAACAATTCTTCACAGTCTGGTGATGAAATTGCTGCTGTTTTAATCTTCATATTCCAGCATAATAATCACGATCCTGGTAAGGATCCAGAAATAAATAAAAAGACTGATTTGTTTGTGAGAACACCACTATGAAATTGAACCCAAATATCTCTATCATGTCATGTTGGCAGGGCAGGTTAGAGGAGTAGGCTAAAAGCAGGCGGTCACGTACAAAGTAGAAAGAGTAGAAAACGATATATATGTTTTTCATACTGGAACAGAATAATGCAATAGCAAGCACTTGAACAGAAACTGTTGGAATTATTTTTATAGAAATACTTGCACAAATCCCCTGAACGTTTTTCCACTGCTGTCATCCTTCATGGTGCCTGAGTCTGAGCCAGAGCTTGTCAGACTTATTTCCTCATTTATAATTTATCTATCAAGTCATGGTGAACAGAGGTTAAAGTGAAAATACCGGATATAATTTAAGCCGATGGGGTTTGTTAGCTGTTTCCAGCTAAGGTCCCAACAGTTGGTCATTTCCAGATCCCACATAGCCAGACTTACAAAAAAATTGAATGAGTGAAACTACGTTTGTACTTTTTGAAGGCTTATTCCTCATTAGAAACTGCCTTGTTCTTTCTGTGAATTTGACCCGTTAGCTATATTAACAGCATCCATCTTTGAAACGCTGTTCCATTAATGATATATTGAACATTTTTATGCTTCTAAATAATCTCCTCCCAAACAAAGTCAGCTGTAGATGTTTGAGTTCTTAAAATATACACTTGGCTCTATATTCTCAGTATGCCATTGTGTTCTCTTTTCTCATTGATATTGTTTAAAGAAATATTACAAGTCTGAAAATGTATTGTTTTTTTTCTTTTTCTCATTGCAGTGCACATGCTATTCAGCAAAAATCTTTGTACCTGTCAAGCCAGTGTCAAGAACACCTGCACCGAGCAAAGATTATTGTCCAGGGTGTAAGTGAAGCACACAAACTACACTGGACATTACAGATCTTTGTCTCATGACGATGCTGTATTCAGACAGTAATCAGACAGTATCATCAGTAAAGTGTAATTGTGACTCCTGGGGGATTTTTTTTTTTTTATAGGGAGGTCCAGCTATGGAGGCAGAGAGGCAGCTGTTCATGGCTGCAGAGACCATAGAGCAGATGAAGCTCTGTGCCAGAGACTTGCAGCAACTACGTGTACCTAATGATATCATCAGAAAGTAAGACAAGATGCATTGTGTGTGTGTGTGTTTGTTTGCATTTGCAAAGTGTGGGCGTGCACTTGTGAGTATGTGTGCTTTTTTTTTTTTTTTGCATGCTTGAATTTGCATGTGTTCATTCATTACAGTGTGTACACATTGTAGTAATCCTGTCTACAGATCAACATAGATAGATGGCTCTAAATGGGTATAATCTGCTAGTTTTTGAGTTACAACTGAATTTTATTTTACAGTTGAACCGAACCTTTAGCAGAAAAATAGTGAAATGCCCTCTGAACATTCTTCCTGTTCAGCTGTATTCGCCCAGCTGAGCTTTTGAAGCTGAGTGGTGATGATGAGTGTGCCCTTGGACGATCCACAAAGTATTTCCCTTTTTTGTACAACTCCACAGCGTAGAGCAGTTTCAGCACATGCATGCCGGTATCCAGCAGCAGTTACTTGGCAGCATGACCAAAGGACGGGACAGAGGCAGCGTTGGCTCCCTTGACGGGGGGAGGGTCTTCAATGATGCCATGGCCTGGATTGCCCAACAGAAGGTGAGCGCTTCATACTTTAGCTAAAGATAAGAGCACCAGGGCTGTACCCGAATCTGAATTTTCTGAGGCTGTTCAGTGCAAAGATTCTACTATTTATTCCTTTTTTTCAGTTCAGCCCCACACTTAACTCCTATATTAGCCAAATTAATATTTTTTACCTGCAAGGCTCAAGCTCCACTCAGTCAGAGAAAGTAAAAGTGTGCAGTAGTTCAGTATAAAATCTCAGCGCACCACAGCCGCAGCAGTCTATATATCAGCCTACATGAGTGTGTTTTAACAGTAACACTCATATTTTAGAGCTTTATTTGTCATTTGTGATGTGAAAACATCATATTGCCACACATGCGTGCACACTGCCTGGCATCACGCTGCTCTCTGTTTGTAGCTTGCTCTGCTTCCGTCACAGTCGGTTTTGCTGGTTGTGGTGATTTTGAGACTCGTTTGTTAAATTTACCGCCTGCCATGCTGTTGCATTGTTCTGTGTACAATGATGCGGCTAAAAAAAAAAAACAGTTGAAAGTTGTTTACCAACCACTCCACCGCAGGTTTCAAGCTTCTGTCTTTGGTTCACCACCAGCCCAAGCTATCACATGGATTTTCTTAGCAAGTGTGCCAGCTAATATGAAAATATATTTAAGATTTTCCATATGCATTATTTTAAGCTTTCATTTGAGCTATATTGTTACTGTAATGCACTGGCAAAAAAAAAAGACAAAAAACACCAAAATAAAACAAAAACCAACCGCTCAACTTGAAGAATCTCAGTCAAGGGGGCTGAGTCGACTCATCAACACTTTCTTTCTTACTTTTCTTTCTTTCCTTAGTTATGTATTTGGTAGAGACAGTACACAAAAATGAACATCAGTATAAAAACACAAGGTAAGCAAGCTGGCTTTCAGCAAGAAGGCTAATTTAGTCCCTAGACAGGTAACAAAACAGAGATATTACAAGCAACAATGTACAAAAACAAATATACAATGTACACACACAGGTAAAAAAAGAGAAAATACATTGTGTAACATGTCACAAGTTACAAGTGATCACAGTTCTAGTTTCCTAGAGCAGTTGTTTGAGATGGATCTAGGGGGGAAAAAAGTGTGATATGTAGGACACTCCCTTATTCAGTACCATTTGGTGACAGCATCATCAAGAAATGTACTGATAAAACTTTGTTCCCAGCAGTGTGAATAGTTGCACCTGCATGTGCCTGCATGCCTGTATGGGCACATTTGAGTGCACTGGGTTTTTTTTTATGTGAAGGGAGGAAGGAGGAGTGGAGAGAGGGGGGGTGCACTTACCCTATCACTTATTCTGACCTCCTGTAACTGAAACCATCTGGACATGCTGCCAAAACCTGATCCGTGAGTGAAAGAGGCCAGGAGGATTGAAACAATGAAGAGGAAAGAGCTCTGCCATTTGAGAAAGAAGAGAAACAGAGACAGAGCAGTGGAGGTACAGGGAGGCAGATAAAAAAAAAAAAAAAAAAAAAGACGCTGTGGAAGGCAGAAAGAGAAGTAGAAGTAAAAGAGTGTGAAATCTGACACTCTCTACTGACTCGCTTGTTATGGGACAGGGCAGTTCAGCAGATCTATCACATGCTCATGGGAAAACGCCCTTCTACTCTGTTACCTCCCCAACCCTCCCACCCAACCAAAGAACACACCCTGTCATTCTGTCACCACTTCAAGCCTCACCCTCCATATAATGTCATTCATTTTCCCCCCGTCATCAGTTACAGTCACATATTTTTATGTTGCAATCTAGAAACTTCGGGTATTGCGTTTTATAAAACCAGAAATATTTCAGTTTCTGTGTTCTGCTTTTAGGTCACTCTTTCAGCAAGTACACCTACAACATTTGTTAACCTTTCTGCTCTGGACTGGCTGCACAGTCTCTTAACAGTCGTGTTGTGTGCAGCCCCAGCCCAGTAAGCCTGAAGAAAAAGGGAGTGGTGAAAGAACAAAAGGCTTGAGAGAGAAAAAAATGTGAGTGAAGAGCAGGGGCTGGCTGAAGTCGATTTACTGGCAGAGCTCTTATCAAAGCTGAGGGCTGCGAACCGGGGGGGAATAGTTGGGATAGTTTCCTGCCTAACAGCCTATTTAATGGTTAGACGCTGACACCTAGAGGACAAAGAGGGGAAGAACACAAAGTTAAGTCGGGGAATTACTAGCGAGGAGAGAAAAGGAATGAATATTTTTCTTATTGTCAATAAAAGCCAAATGCACTGCTGTTTTAAGAAGCATTTGCTAAAAACTGCATTGCCTAGGTGTTTCAGGAAATTGCTGATCTTTGTTAGAAAATAAAATAATATATTGGTGACCTCCTGTTATGGATTTACTTCTTGAGATGAATGGGCATAGGCAACAGAAAGGGCAAGAATTTAACCGTTTTTATTTGTTGTTGAGGTTTTTATTTAATCTCAGGTTTTTATTGTGGCTTTTATTGGTTTTACATTTTATTGCTATTTGTATCTAAGTTTCTTATTTGTGTTTCTTTGTGTATAGGCGCTTTTTGTGTTTTTTACTGGGCTACATAATAAATGCGTTCCCAATGTATTATCAGAGTTAAAATAAAGGTTGTCTTAATGTTCTATAAAATGTTATTTTCCTCCTCTTTTCCTGTTGACTTTGATATTGTACTTGTGTAGCAGGTATTGTCTTTTAAAAGCTAATAAACTGTGATTCGGCATCCTGTAGCGCATGATTGAGACATCTCCTTTTGGAGATGACTCCGCCACCATCGAAAAGCAGATCCTGAGCCACAACAAAACCCACAGCTCTCTCCAGAGGAGCCAGGAAGTAGACCGTGCCAGAGATGAACTGGTAAGTGGCCTTGAAGCTCCTCTTTGTTACTCTTTCACTTTGGACTGTTTTAGCCTAATCTTTGTTCTTTAGATACTGTGTTTGTTGAGGAGGATCATGCGTACAAAAAACTAATATTTTAGCAAAAACCAAAATGTCTTTTCTTAGAACTCAAAGGGCGACCGGTACAACCTCTCCATCCTGGAACAAGAATGGGACAGTCTGCAGGTAGAACCAAACGCTTTTACAAAAATGTCAAAATCAGCATCATCATGCATTATTGGTGATGATACTTTAGACCAAATTCATACATTTACCTAATTCCTGTCTCAGAAAATGTCCCACAGCCGTGTGAATCAGCTGCGGGAGCTTCAGAGTATCATCGAGGAGATCTCTCGAGCCATCATGTGGGTGAATGAGAGAGAGGAGGAGGAGCTCATGTTCGACTGGGGAGACAAGAACATCGACCAGTACATCCCCAGGAAGCAAGAGAGCTACTCAGTAAGCCTGAACTCTTCTTTTCTCTCCACCCCTATCTCACCTCCATTGCGTGTGTAGGGTCTCAGAGTTACACTCTAGCCTTTTGCATCCCTCACACTGTGTTTTCCTGGCAGGCAATGATGAGGGACCTGGAGGAGAAAGAGAAGGAGCTGAACAAGCTGAAAGTGAAAGCAGACGGACTCCTGAACAGTGACCACCCTGCCTCAGATAAGATTCAAGTAAAATGCCTTTTATGGGTGTTTACAGTCTCTTAAACCACAAATCATTCAGTGGTTTTGTACTAACGACGCTGCGTGCCCACAGGCCTACATGGACACCCTGCAGACCCAGTGGAGCTGGCTCCTCCAGATCACCAAGTGTATCGACACTCATTTGAAGGAGAATGCTGCCTATAGCCAAGTAAATCATGCTCCTGTTCTCATGCAAACAGAGCCCTGCATGTTTTGATGTGAACACTGATTGCAACTTTTTGCTGCCATCTTCAGTTTTTCAAAGAGGCCAATGAGACGTATTCCAAGCTGCAGAAGCAGCATGAGACCATCCGAACCAAGTTCACCTGCGACAAGAACACCTCGCTGGAAAACCTCGTTGAACTCCTGAAAAACCTGGAGGTATCATTATAATCTGTTTTCCCTGCAGGTGTGAGACATAAAACAGTCTGTTCTGTTGAGTGACATGGCTGTCGTTACGTGTCTGGTGAACTTGTTAAACCAGTTTTGAAGAGACTAGGTGGAATGCTTGGGGCTGCTTTAAATGATATTTGCAGTGAACAGATGCAGAGGTAAAACCACTGATTTCTGCTTGTTCACAGAAAGAGAAGGAGCGCATCATGGAGAATAAGAGGCACGTTCACAGTCTGGTCAACAAATCCAAGTCCATCGTCAGGCTGAAGCCTCGTAACCCTGAGACGAAGAGCACCAGCCCCGTCATGGTGCAGGCTTTATGTGACTTTAAACAAGACCAGGTGGGACACGTATATTCTCTCTTACGAACACACACACACACACAATGGAGACCTTCCGAAATGAGGAGGTTGCTTTAGTGTGAAAATGGCCGTATCAACAGCTTTCATCTCCAGCCCCTTCCACACTGCAAGGTTTCGCCTGGTAACCAAACAGGGTACATTAATAATACAGTGTTCACAGTTCAGAGTAGAGGTCTTCACGGATCCAAATATTCGAGCCCAAACCCAAAAAGACCTGGAAATGTACTGACTTCAAAGTGAACTAGACCCATCTATTATTTGAAAGCTGGGACGTGTACCCATGTAAAACCGACAGATGTCGAACCTGACCCAGCCAGGAGGCACAGACCTGACTTCATAACTAACACGTTAACATTAATTTACAGGCTGTCAAAACAAAACTTTGTGTCTTATCTAAAGTAGCGTACTGTTTTCTTTTATGCCTGGCAGTGATGCATTAATCCATCCCCCTCCCCAAGGTTTACAACTATTCCTCTCTTGCTGAGTGAAACAGCATGACTAATCCACTCTGTTTCATCTTTAAAGTCCTATAAATGCAGATAATCATCAGCTGTGCAGTTTTGTTGCATCTCACATAACACAGAGAACTCTGCCCTTTTGAACTATGATAACGATTGGTCATTTTTTGCTGCGGCTGCTATAATGTTATCATCTGCGCTCTCCACAATCCAAAAAAGTTACAATACACACACACACACACACACACACAGAGCTTTTCCATCATGATCAAGAGCTGTCTGCTCACAGCAGGGTCTCCTCTCAGATATTAGATATAATTTTAAACAGACTTGTGACACAAAAATAGAATGGCAACCAACCTGGATCCAATTAACTATATAAAACATGGATCCAAACCAGCACAGGTCCCGGGTCAGGTGACGGGTCCTAGGGTTTGGCTGGACATGTGAAGACCTCTAGTTCACAGCATTTTCTTGCTCTTGCTTTCATGCTTTCTGCAGTTTGGACATCTATGTGGCTTCCTCTCAGCTCCTTACTACACAGAAGATAATATTCAAGTTCCCATGAGTCTGAAATACAGCAAGCTGTGACTAAAAGCAAATGTGACTAGCAATATCCATCCGCCTGTGGTGAGAACAAATGTCTTATCCTTTAGTATAGTCTATGTTTTCCTGTGTGCTGTCATGCAGTTGCAGTTGCACTAGGTTTGCTTAGTCTGTGGTATAACTTGCACTTTTATATTGTGGATTCAGATCCATCACAAGATCCTGAAACAAAACCAATGGGCTGCTTGTCCTTGCGTATAAATCTTTCTATCTAGACACTGGCAGCTTTTTTACGAGCTTCTGGCAAAGAGCCTGCTGGAGCTGAATGTGTTGAATTGTATGTAGTCGAACAAGGTTGTACACTTGGTATTGTTCCACATGTCTGTGGTGGTGCCACCGCCTCTGTTGCTTCCGTTGGGTGGTAAGATTTGTTGTCGTCGAAGAGTAAGACAGCTTCTTTTTATAAAATTGATAAACAGCCTGTTTGTTAGTTACTTGGTGTTCTGCAGCGTAGAACCCAAAACCAAAGCTTAGAGGACCCTCTGCTGGATCATAAGGCAAACTACCTCAAATGATCTGATACGTTTATAGACTGTAAATGTTGAATTTAGAGCTTGAATATGAACTTTTCTCCTACAGCAAAGAGTGACACACCTGATATACATATAGACACAATGGCTCCTTGAAGTATGAAGTGAAATGTTATAAGTATAATTAATTCTTTTATCTGTCTGCATGTTCTGTTTTGTCCTTCAGAAAGGAATTTTAAAAGGAAACGAGGGCATCTTGAAGGATAACTCACAGCGCAGCAAGTGGCTCGTGACTGGACCTGGAGGTCTGGACATGTTGATTCCCTCTGTGTGTCTGCTGATCCCCCCACCAAACCCGCTCAGCATCGGCCTTGCTAACAAGTAAGAAAAACAGCCTTCCTTTTGTCTTAGTAATAAATATTTTTGTTGAAATTAACCAAGAGATTTATAAGCCTAACAGATAAGAAAAATATTCTAAAGGGATAGCTCAGATTTAAGCAGCAGCATGGAAGATAAGCGATGAACTGCTGTGGACATGGTCAGCGACAAAAGGTATTTTAGCCACTTAAAAAAGCTCCACCTAAGAAAATCATCAGTTTTGGTGTATATTATATTTTGAATATTTTCAGTGCTATGCTTAGCCATCAGACACCCCTTATGATGAGAAAGTGCCATTATACAAGCCAAATATCACTCCCTCCAAACCAACCACAACACAGATTTCACCACTGGAGTTCGGTTGGTTCTGAGAGAGCAATATTTTGCTTATATAACAGCAAATAAGGCAAAGTAAACTCCACTTCAAAACCCTTTCATTAGTATCGCTGGTAACGCATTACTGTGCAATATGTAAAATACTGTGTTTAAGATATAGTGTTTGGAACAAAGCAAGATATAGTTGCACTTTTAGACTGATTCATGTGTTTTTTCCGTAGGAATGAGCAGTATTATGACGCCATCATGAGCATCTGGAACCAGCTCTACATCAACATCAAGAGTCTCATCTCGTGGCAGTATTGCGTCAAAGACATCAATTACATCAACTCCCTGACACTCAGCATGGTAAGCTATCTCAGAGGATGCAATTTAATGTAGTTTTATTGTTTTCATAGCGAAAAAAAGCTGAATTTGATTCAGTTTCTATCTTATCCCACTCAACTCCTGCGTCCTTTGTCTTGCAGCTGTCCAAGATGCGTCCTGAGGAGTACCGCAGTATCATCAAAAGACTGGAGACTCACTACCAAGAGTTCCAGCATAACAGCCAAGGCTCTGAGCTTTTTGGGGACGAGGACAAGAAAAATATCCAAGGCCACTTTGATAAAGCCCAGAACCACTATGACACACTGATTATCCAGCTGCCTGCTTACAGTGAGTATAAAATGTACTATTATCCCTAAATATGACCTCTAAATTTGTAAAAAAAATGCTGCTATTTTTCTCACTGTCAATTGATTTTCTCCAAATTTTCCACCAACCATTAAAGAGGATGAAACAGTGAAGCCTGAACCCCCAAAGCAGGACACCGTCAAGGTCATTCCTGTCCAGGTTCCGCCACCCACTTCCACCCTCAGCCTGACCCTGCTCAGTGGTCTGCAAGACCTTCGACGCAGGCTGGAGCTGGCTGAGTCCAGCCTCACCAGTCATCTCCACGTTCCCTTGGGGGAGAACAGTGTGCACGAGTGCTCAGTGCACATCCAGACGCTGCAGGTACGTACATTTTAATTATTGTTCTTTCTTTGCAGCAAAATATAATTGTAAATACACAACATCCTTCAGTATAGCTAACTCCAGAGCACTTTGTAAAAACAAACACTGTCCTGTTTCAAACAAGTGATTATTCTAAATTTAACTTGTTATCATATCTATATCTAGGGTGCACACCAAGAACTGGACTCCATTTATGATGAGTACCTGCGACTCAGGGAAAAGATCATAAAGCAGCTGGAGGGGATTCCTCCAGACTCCGAGCAAGCCAAGTTCCTCCGCTCTGAACTGGAAATCATCAACCACAAACTGGGAGGCCTGCAGGGTCTCTACAAAGCCTACCTTCAAAGGTACTTAGATTTTTGTCTAATCGCATAACCTCAGTGTTTATCCCACGATGACTGAGTAAATACTGCACATGTCAGTAAGTATCTGAACCAGAAGTCGTGGTAACATACAGCTCTACTGATGATGGAGTAAATTCTCTTTCTCATTTCATGCAGTGAAAGCCAAGTGTATTTAATGTAATGGCTGTGTGTCTGTAACAGGCTGACAGCTCTGAAGGGGTTACTTCAGAGCCTTCTCCAGGTTGAAGACATCGTTAAAGTCCATGAGGCTCGGCTGACAGAGAAGGAGACCACCTCTCTGGACCTCCGAGAGGTGGAGAATTATCGGAACACACTAAAGGTTTGACAATTTTTACGGATACATCAACCAGATAGGAATTTGTTGTTAATGAATTACTTTATAAGTCATAAGTCTTTTGGTACATTGATGCCTAAATTCATATCATGTGTCATATATACAGAATGTGACCACAGTGCCCATCTCTAGATAAAAATACTGAAGAGGACTGTATGGTTATAATTTAAAATTTATTATCTAAATCTTTTGTGATTCTTTATTAAAGCAAATGAAGAGCGATCTGGAGCAGAAACGAGACCTGCTGACAGCGATGGAGTCTGACCTGGCTAACGCCATGCACTGGAATGGTCAAATCTCTGACTCCTTCCACAAGTGTGACGTGGACTTGTCCAAGTATTCTGAGCTGGTGGGTCAGATGAGTGACCGCTGGCGCCGCATCCAAACCCAGATTGACAGCAGGTAGGCTCATCCGCACGTGAACGTTTCTCCATATGCCTCACTCATCGCTGCTGGTAACAACACTAAAAATAATCCTTTCATCCCTTCCTCTTTCTCCCACTCTTTCCTCCTCAGAGTGTGGGACCTGGAGAAGCAGGAGAAGCAGCTGAACCATTATCAGCAGAGCACCGCTTCCCTGGAACAGTGGATAGACAATGCCAGGAAGCGCCAGGACACGCTTCAGACGGCGAAGTTCAGTGACATCCAGACTCTAATGGATCACCTCAACCAACAGAAGGCACGTTTTTCCTAGTTTACATCAACATATTATTAGGGCTGGGTATTGTTTGGGTATTTTCCGACACCAGTGCTCAAACAATACTTTTAAAATGGTCCTGGTGCCTGAATGTTGCCTGAAATAATTCTTAAAAAAAAAAAAGAAGATGGAAGAACCACAAGGCTTTATTTGCAAAAGCACATTTGGACTTGAAACTGAACAGTATAACTGTTACAGTACAGTACTTGCAGCCAAAATACATTTTGAGGTGGTATTCTATAAACTCAAGTTTCAAATGATAGGATTTGAATTGGACCATTTAAACATAAATTAAGATGCTGACAGCTGTGAGCATTAGTGTAGCTGTGTAGATTTGAGTAACTGCTTGTAATGCCATTAAAATTCTTGTTTAATGAAGTAATGGATGTTAAAGAAGAAACACAGACTGGATTGTCTGATATCAGATTAAATCTGACATCAGTTTCATGCTCTTCTTTGCTGACTACGCAGGCACTTCACACTGAAATCAAAGGGAAAAAGGAGAAAGTAGAGGATGTGCAGAAAAACGCTGACACCTGTGCCGCCTCCATAAAGGTAGGTTGTCCATTCATCTGCACTGTTTTTCTTCACTCCTTCATTTTACACTGTAATAATTAAAAGTTTGATAAAACTTCAAGATTTAAGTTTATCTAAAGAAGTAAATAATCTCAACAAAAGATTGTATGTTGGCAAAGCTTTGTTTAGTTTATATTAAAATGTAAGAGTTTGCGTTTGATTCAAAGCTCAAAAATCTAGTGGCCTTAAAATTATCATTGTTTTTTTATGTTTTTTTTACGGTGTAAAATATTTTAATACATATTACTAAATTGATGAGCACAAGGAAGAATGGTACAACATAATAAAGTCCATGTTGTGTTGTGTGTTTGTTTTCAGGACTACGAGCTGCAGCTGGCTTCCTACAGTTCAGGCCTGGAAACTCTGCTTAATATTCCCATCAAGAGAACAATGCTTCAGTCCCCTGCTTCTGTGGTCAGACAGGAGGTATGAGGACTGTCTCTCCGTTTAATTCACACACTGTTATTAACACACATTAGTTATTAGACAGTCAAGTAATAATTATACACTGTTGTTTGATCACTATTAATTAAAATATGGTCATTTAAGCGCTCACTTGTATGTCATTAACCCATGAACATTAGACATCAGTATTCATCCATTAATTTTCATTCCATCAGGCGGCTGACCTCCAGTCTCACTACATAGAGCTGCTCACCCGCTCCAGTGACTACTACAAGTTCCTAGGAGAGCTGCTGAAGAACATGGAAGAGCTGAAGGTCGGTACTGAATTTGTACGATGCCATTGTAACATATAATATATGTTTCAATTCAAAGTTTGTTAAGGACTCACAAGAGGATCCATCGCAATAAAAAAAAGAAGATAAAAGAAGACAGAATATAAAAACACAGTAGTTCATCAGTCAGTTTAAACAGTTCTTATGTAGGCTATAATGCCAGTGTTTTTTGAGTCTAGGTATTTTATTTCCTTGCATGTCATGAGGGGAATATAACACAGGAAAGGCCAGACTTCTGTCTTCACAGCCTCTTACAATCATGTTTAATTTGGTTGCCTGTTGCTGTAACTTCAGGGGAAACAGGGACACATCAGAGAGTCAGAAAAGAAGCGGGCAAATGTGATAGATTTTGATTGTTTGGTAGTTTTTTAACAATAAAGATAACGGCTACCATGATCCGAAACTACTTCACAACGTCATCAAACTGTCATCAAAATGTTTTGTTTTGAAAGAGACTCTTAGAGGCAGAAATGCCATGTTGTGTATTTAAGACGTTACTGTTTTTTGTTAATCCTATAATATTATGTTAGTATAAAAAGCATGATAAACATGAAACATGAAGAAAGGGAATGAAAAATAAATTGGTTTGTTTAACTGTATAAATATAGGTGAGAGGTAAAAAAGGTGACTAAGGCTTTTTCTCTTTCTGTCATTGCGTTCTTCAGATCAGGAACACCAAGATTGAGATGCTGGAGGAGGAACTGAGGCGTCTGAAGGAGGACATCCAGGATCGTAATAAGAAAAACAAGGATCTGGAGGATGCTTTGACCCGCTACAAGCTGGACCTCGCTGAATCAAAAGACCAGCTAATTTCTATGGAGGAAGTGAAAAGAACCACAGTGATGCAAGTTAACGCCACCAAGGAAAGCCTGGACAGCAAACAGAGCCAGCTTCAAGATCTGAATGATCAGCTGACGCGCATTAAATACCAGCTGGATGAGGAAAAGAGGAAGAGAAGGCTGGCGGAGGAGCGCTACAACAGTCAGCAAGAAGAGTATGAGGGGGCTGTCCGCCGCAGACAGAAAGAACTGGAAGAACTCAACTGGGCCAAGATTGACTTGGAAAAGGCAGTGAAGGACAAGGAACGTGAATTGGAGAGGTTGAAGATACTGCTCGAGGAGGAAACGGCACGTCGACGAAATGCTGAATCAGATATCTCAAAGGTAAGAACACAGTGCAGCCAGGAGATTAATCAACTTAAGCAGACTTTCGAGACAGAGATCCACGTTACCAAAACCACCATGCTGAAAGCCTCACAGCAGAAGGAAGAAGACTCAACAGAACTGAGACTGCAAATTGACAGACTGACCGCTGAGAAGAGAGATCTAGAGGAAGAGCTGAGGAGGCTGAAGCAGTCCATCGCGCACACAGAGGAGCAGAGAAGCAGAGCAGAGCAGGAGGCCAGCCAGCAGAGGGCCTCGGTGACAAAGGAGACGAGGATGCGCAGTGAGCTGGAGGTTCAGCTGAGAAGTCTTGTGCAGCAGAGAGGCGATGATGAGCACAAATTAAAAGAGGTTACCAAAGAAAGTCAGGAAAAGTCGAGGCAGATCAGCATGTTAACAATTAACCTGGAGGAGGAGGGGAAGAAGAGGAGAGCCCTGGAACTGGAAATCAGTCGCCTTAAGCAGGTTGAGGCAGAGCTGAAGTCAAAGAACGCCTCCCATCTGGAGGCAATTAACAAGCTCAAAGTGTCTGAGCAGCAGATCCGCATCACTCGAGTCGAGCTGGAGAAGCAGACGAGTGAGAAAACTAAAGTTGAGCAGGGTTCTGCCAGGCTGCAGAGCCGCATCCGGGAACTTCAGTGCTCTCTGGATGCAATGGAAGCTGAGTTGGAGAAGCAAAGGAAGGCGAATCAGGAGGAGTTCACACGTAGAAAGAGAATGGAGGCAGAGTTGGAGAGGATGACACATACTTGCAGAGAGCACACCACAACAATTAACACGCTGAAATCTATCCAGGTAGAGGTTTCTAGCACTGAGAGGAAGTTCGAGCAGGATCGCAGTGCCCTCCAGGAAGCTCTGGAGAAGAGCTTGAGGGAGCATAAAATCACCAAGCAGGAGCTGGCAGCTGTCACTGCTGAGCTGAGGGCACTGAAACAGAAGCTCCAACAGGAACAGGCTCGAATTTTTGAGCTCAACCAACGTAACGAGAGCCTGTACAAGACCATTGAGGAGAAGAGTCGCCAGCTTAATGAGTACACCACAGAGATTGAGAAGCTTAAGAGTCTGACACAGAACCTGACGAAGGAGCGACTGAGGTTGGAGGAGGAGCTGAGGGCAGTCAGACAGGAGAGGGATGACCTGAAGCTTAGCAAAGATGCTATTGATGGAGAAAGTGCCACTCAGATCTCAGCCTTGCATGTCCAGCTTCAGAGTAGCACCAAGAGGACAGCGGAGCTCCAGGCTCTCATCAATGACCTGACCAAGGGGAGGGAAAAGCTTAAGTTGGAAATAGACAAATTCCAAAAGCAATCGATCGAGGTATTTTTGATGGCCTTGAAGGATCATCTCAACACAATTCAACTAATGTTTTTCTGCTTTTGCATGACTGGCTTTAGATGCAGTAAGACTGTACCTGACTGCAAAGTAGGCTTGTTATATTAGTGTCCATGAGTTATTTTAGGAGTTTTGCAAGAAATCCATTTACTTACAAGTGCTTTTGCTTTGATATGCATGTTGTTCACCCTTTTTCTTTGCACATAATGTGTTGTGAATATCATGATCACTTAATCACTGCATACTAACTGATGTGCAGGTCCACATGGAATCAGCAGCTTTTTTATTTTTGTATTTTTAAGCTGTTATCCAGAATGAAAATCTGTGGAAGTAGAGTATTTTTAAGGAACAAAAGTCAAAATTCTCAGAAACTTCAAAAAATGTTTCTATTTTCTATTTTCTTTATTCCTCTGACAGTACACTGAATATCTTTGGCTCATGGAAAAAACAGGACATTTTATGACGTAATAATAATAATTACTCAAACTTATTTGTGTAGCACCTTTCGTACTAGAAGTGCAGTTCAACATGCTGTAAATTAAGGAAATTAAATGCACCAAGTACTTCACATAAAAAGACATAGAATGAGGATAAAAAACAGGAATATAATGCCATAATTAATGTGAAATAAGATGAAAAGTAAAACCCACATGTAAAAATAAGATGAGAATAGGATGCATGAAATGTTTTTCAACCCATTTGATAATACTTGTAAAAGATAAAAATAAGGATAAAAAATAGAATGCATAACCTAAGATGGAAAATAAAACCCATTCACATGATATTAATAAAGTTCAAGTTAAAGTTAGAAAGTATGTAGAATGCATAAAATCAAGGAAAATACAACATTTTGCAGCAGTGCTTAAGTGCAAAGCAAAATGAAAAGCATTAATCTACATTGACAATAATAGTTGCAGCCCTATAAATAATATTCACTTAAGATAAAGATTGTTTGTGAGCCACATAATACATAAAAAAGTTCAAATAGGGCTGAAAGAATTTTCATTTTTTTAAGTAGTACCTTAAATTTGATATTTTGTTTCATCACCAACAGTTCAAAACAAAGCGTGAAGATTTGTCAGAAAAACACAAAGGTTCAGTGAGGAGCAGCAAAAATTGATTACCAAAACAATTATTCATTCATCTTTGAACATTTACCACTTAAACACGTATATTACTAGTAAGTTGCTTGATAACATTCTGAGTTTTACAAGCAGCATCTCTATTTGTTTCTGTTTCTATGGAAGATCTGCAGAGGTATTGTTGAAATTCTGCGTGCGCAGATTCCGTGTGGGCTTGACGTTCAATTGGCTTGTGACCTGACAAATTAAATAAATATGATGAAACATTTTACATGTTGATAAACTTAGAACATGCTGCTTAGGGAATGTTTATGTGCATTTCTGTATAGACATACTAATGTGTTTTCCTGTCTCTCCCCAGACATCCATGATGGCGCAAACATCCCAAAGCCAGTACAATGAACTGACGCTGGAGAGAGACAGTTTGCTGTCCAAGCTCAAACTGCTGGAGCAGGACAAGACCCGTCATCTGCGCATAGAAGAGGAGCTCAGCCGCATCAAGCTGACACTAGAGACTGAGCTCCGCAACAAACAGCGGCTGCAGGATGAAAAGAACGCCATCCAGAAGGATTTCAACTACATGAAGAGCCAGTATGAGCTGAGAGATACCCAGATTAGGCAATGTGAATCAGACAGAGACAAGGTTGATCGAGAGAGGCTCTCCCTGAAGAATGAGATAGAAAGGCTCACGAAGGAGCTAAGGAGTGTAGAGGAGAAGTACAAGAGCCGCCTGTTGATCTCTGAAAAGGAGGCATCGGACCTGGCCCTCAGGAAAGACTCCCTTGAGAGAGAGATACAGAGGCTGAAGCAGAGACCCAGCTCTCAGAACAAGCAGACCCAGACAGATGAGAAGGTCCCAACAATTGACCCATCCAAGTTGTTATTTGATGGGGTGCGCCGCAAAGTCACAGCCCACCAGCTTTGTGACTGTGGTATAATCAGTAAATCCACTCTAGACCAGCTCCTAAAGGGAAAAAAGACAGTGGACGAGGTAGCTGTGGACATCCACCTCAGTCTAAAGGGTACCGGCGTCATTGCCGGCATGACGACAAATTCTCAAGGGAAAATGCCATTCACTGCAGCCAAAAACAAGAAGCTCCTCAGCCCAGAGAGTGCCCTCATGCTTCTGGAAGCTCAAGCAGCAACAGGCTACATAATTGACCCCGTGTTAAACGAAAAGATGCCTGTGGATACTGCGTGCTCCAGAGGAATTGTAGACACAGAAGACAGAGACACCTTGGTGAAAGCTGAGGCAGCTAGCACAGGCTTCAAAGATCCATACACTGGCAAAGTATTATCTGTCGGCCAGGCTTGCAAACAGGGCCGCATAGACAAAGACACAGCCGTCCGCTTGCTCCAGGCTCAAGATTCTGTTGGAGGCATATTGGACCCTGTTCTGGGTGTGTTCCTTCCAAAAGATCTGGCCTTGGATCGCAATCTGATTGATGAGGATCTCTACAGGGCTTTGAACAAAAAACCTGCCTGCTACCTGGATCCAGCAACAGAAGAGAAGAACAGCTACAGTGACCTGAGGAAGAAGTGTACAGTGGACCCAGTTGCTGGCTTGCTTCTGCTCCGTGGTCCAGAAAAACCCATGACAGTGAAGGGTCTCCGTGGTGAAGTCTCTGTCACAGATCTTATCAAATCTGAACTGTTGGATGAAACTGATTTGCAGAAGCTCAATCAGGGCAAGCTCACCAGCAGAGAAATTGAAGACAAGCTGAAGTCCTATCTCTATGGCAGCACCTGCATTGCAGGGATCTATGATGAAGCCAATGATCGAATAATGCCTTTTTATCACGCAATGACGGAAGGTCTGCTCATGAGAGGAACCACCCTGGAGCTTCTTGAGGCCCAAGCTGCCTCTGGTTTCATCGTTGATCCAGTCAACAATGTCTTCTTGACAGTAGAAGAGGCCTCAAAGAGAGGCCTGATCGGAAAAGAGTTTAAGAAAAAGCTGTTGTCTGCAGAGAAGGCAGTAATTGGATACAAAGACCCAGCCACAGGAAATACAATCTCCCTCTTCCAGGCTATTGAGAAAGATCTTATTGAGAAAGGTCATGGAATCCGTCTTCTTGAGGCCCAAATTGCTAGCGGTGGGATTATTGACCCCAAAGAGAGCCACCGTATTGATGTCGCTGTTGCCTATAAAAGGGGATATTTTGATGAGGAGATGAATGATATCCTAACTTACGAAGGAGATGACACAAAAGGATTCTTTGACCCCAATACCAAAGATAACCTGACATATCTTCAGCTAAAGGAAAGGTGCATCACAGATAGCAAAACAGGCCTAATACTCCTGCCGCTCAAGGACAAAAACAAGAAGCCCAAGAAGTCAGAGGAGAGCCGTACCAATGTCCTCCGCAAGAGGCGGGTTGTGATCGTCGATCCAGACACTGGGCTTGAGATGTCAGTGAGGGAGGCCTACCACCGGGAACTAATTGACTATGACACTTTCCTGGACTTGTCGGAGCAGGAGTGTGAGTGGGAGGAAATAACTATCACGGGGTCTGACGGTTCTGCACGTTTGGTGATAGTGGACAGGAAAACGGGAACCCAGTATGACATCAAGGACTGCGTGGAACGTGGTATCATTGACCAGAGGTCTTTTGATCAGTATAAAGCTGGAAACCTCACCTTGACGCAGTTTGCTGATGAAATTGCCAACAGAACCAGCAGCACTGAGATGACCATTTCAGCCAGCAATGTTGAGGACATGGTCACCTGCAGCAGTCCCACCCAGGCCTCACCATCTTCTCCTACCGTCCGTAAGCGCTTCAGCAGTATTTCTATTACTGTTTCCCCACCTGAGATGTTTGACGACCAAAGCCCAGTGGCAGCTATCTTTGACACAGAGACCTTGGAGAAAATAACTATTCCTGAAGGGATCAAACGAGGCATTATCGATACTCTTACGGCACAGAGGCTACTGGAGGCCCAGGCATGCACCGGTGGTATTATCAACCCCGCCACTGGAGAACGACTGTCCCTACAGGATGCTGTCCATCAGGGCATCATTGATGATGACATGGCCACCAAACTGAAACCTGCCCAGAAAGCTTTTCTTGGTTTTGAGGATGTGAAGACGAAAAGAAGAATGTCTGCAGCAGAGGCAGTGAAGGAGACATGGCTGCCTTATGAAGCTGGCCAGAGATTCTTGGAGTTTCAGTACCTGACAGGAGGCCTTATCGAGCCAGGCTCTGGATGCCGCATCACCATCGAAGAAGCAATCCGCAGAGATTGGCTAGATGGTCAGGGGGCCCAGAAACTTCAGGATGCACGGAACCACAAGAAGAATCTGACCTGTCCCAAGACAAAACTGAAGATCTCCTACAAGGAAGCAATGGACAGCTGCATGGTGGAGGAGAGCAATGGTATGAAGATGCTGCAGGCCTCCTCGGTCTCCTCCAAGGGAATCAGCAGTCCATACAACGTCTCCAACCCAGGATCTCGCTCTGGCTCCAGGGCTGGTTCCCGTACCGGCTCCAGGAATGGATCTCGTAGAGGCAGTGTGGATTACTCCTCTACTTACAGCTACAGCTTCTCCACCAGCAGCACCACCTATAGCTCCAACAATCATTTTTAATATGCAGCATTGCTAAAGAATGGAACTACACTAGTTATTACCAGCAGTTCCTATGCAGTTTTCCTTTTCTAAATGTTTTCATGCTACTTTTAAGATTTTTGGAGGTTTGTTTAAATACTGAATCTGATTCTGAATTCATCTATGTATTTTGATTGTTTGCAGTTTTTGGTAATTTGGTATTTCTATATTAAATTTAATGCAGAGTATTATTAATGCTCTTGAACTATGCATAATGTTTAATGAATATATTTGTCATAGCTCGTTTAATATATGGCTTTTTTAGAATTTAACAGACATGCTTGTTGACCTCAGTTTTAGCACACAGTTTTTTGTATTGCTTAGCCTTGCTTGACTTGTGTATGTTTTATTTTTTGGAAGAAAAACATTTGTTGTCAACTGCAAGTACTTAGGTTTAGCTTGAAACACTAACTTGACAAAATAATGATATCCATGTCACTACAATGTTATTCTCAAGTGATTAAAAATAAAGTTTTCATAACAATTTTGATTCATTCGTTTACTCATTCATGCATTTACTGGCTGAATATCTGTATTGTGCATTAAAAGCTAAAGAAGTTCACCGTGTAAGAAGAGGTTAATGTCTCTCAAAAGCAGTATCCGTTGTAACCAATGGATGGCGCCAAACCGTTACATGCCTGCAATTTTGTTTGGCCTCAAGTTAACAGCACATTTTACATTTTACAAAAGAGGTGGGAAACTAAATGTATACACATTGGTTATAGTATAACATTAGCAAGGCTGTTGTGTTGGAAACATTTAATATTAATGGACTGATGGGAACTTCACCAGCAACACGAGATGTTTAGTTTGCAATTTGATAATTGTGGTCCCTGTATGCAGTGGTGGAATGTAACTAGTATATTCAACTACTGTATTTAAGGTAGTTATGCTTGAATATTGTATATACATTTTTATACTTCTACTCAGTTTGAGTTACTACTTAGTTTTCAGATTACAGTTTTTCATACCCTTTCTGTCCAGTAAAAACTGTTTATCTAAATATTTGGTTATTTTGAGTTTGAAGGATTCATTTATGGGCTGCTTCGTTACCTTAAAAATCCTCTTGGATTTCCTGTAAAGTGTGTTTTAATAAATCAGAAAATAGGGCTGTTTTTCTGAGCTCACTGCAGACTTTTTAAGGACGTGGTTCTCACAGGACAGCAGCACTACAAGCATAATCTCAGAATATAATGCATTGCTGCAAATTAATCTACCCAACAATATATAAAGTTAAAATGAGCTCATCCTTAAACACTGACAGTGGTAAAAGGCATCTTAGACATTGCAGCAGTAATATTAATCGAAAAACATTATATATGATAGTAAAACACATCAAGGACAATTTTTTTCTCCATAATAAGCACTTTTATTTTTGATACTTTAAGTAAATGTTCCTCACACACTTACATACCTTTACATAAGTGTAGGATTAATGCAGTTCTTTACCCTTCACAATGTGGTATTGCTACTTTTTAGTTATGGATCTAAGCACGTCTTACACCACTGCCTTTATAACCACATTAAATACAGTATGTATAATTAAATATAAAATTATCAAGCAGGTTTTTCTCCTAACCTAAAGATAATTTGATGGTATCCAGATGCCACTGGAGGCTGGGACACTGGTACAATATTGGTAATAGATGGACCTGTCAGTTTTATGATAATGAATATGACAGACTGAACTAAAAATTAATTAGCAATTATTCATGAAGTCATTATTCAGGGATAGCACATTTGGCATGACCAGTGTAAACCCAACTGTTGCCAACATACAGTATATTCTGAATGTACCCAATCATGTGCAAACCCTCTGTAGCACGTTCAAAGATGAGTTTGGGCCTTTTAATGTTCATTTGTTTCATCTGATAAATATAATTAATGTTTGTTTATTAACTGATTCCTGGCCACTGAGTTTTGGGATACAAAAATAAAACTGACTTGAACTGACACATAAATCTTTGTTTTAGGTGACATTGTAGGATAGGGTAGACTGGGGACGGTTCCAATTTGATGGTTACAACAAGGCTTATTCCTCTAATCAGAAACATGGTAGAGTGATGATACTCATACTACACATTCTTACTTAGACCCTCTACCCAACAAAGATGGAAACACAGTAAGAGTCTTCTGCTGCATTTACTGCATTTCTTTTCCTTTTTTTTTTTTTGAGGTATAAGTAAACTTTTTTTTAATGTGTTTTTGTCACACGGTCCTTACCTTTTCTATCAATCATTTAAGACTTGCCTGGTTTGAATCCTTGTTTTGTTGATTTCTAAGTGACAGTGTCTTAGCTACATAGAGTGGGGATGGTTGCAACACTTAATTGCAGCTCTCCCCAAGCAAAAACAGACATTTTAAAACAGACCACATAGCAGTATTTTTCAACACGAGTCCAACGAGTCCTTCTTGCAGTTTTGTACAATAAATATATGTTTAATAAAAGTTTGTCGCATTGCAAATTGTTCCAATCTTCCTGTCTCACACTAAGAGATTGAATAGCATCTGTAACACCTGCATATTGACTCAAAGTAGGCCTATGTTTGATGCATAAACAAACAAACATATAGCTATTTTCAGCAATGGCAGTTTAGCAAAGTGGTTGTACACACATTAGTAACATTAATAGTAGCAGCCAAGCAAAATGTCATCATTAATTTTTTAAGCTAAAATTATCTTTGTATTTAAAACATTTGTAGACTACACAAACTGAAACAACCCTTATTGTTTTTGTGACTTATTTACTTATATGTGTATATTTAATTTCTTAAATAAATGATAATACTACACCTGAATGTATGCTTGCCATTATTTTTCAGTCTTCTGCTGTCAGTGCTAGTTACTAATTAAAAATTATTGCCTGAAACTAAAAATAATCAAATGCAGAGGAAATCATATATAAGAAGTAGATATATTTACTGTACATAGGCTAGTCTTATTATTAACCACAATTTTGATTTGGAATGAAACTGAGTTTGACGCACCTGGTCTAGTCGAAAAAGTCTATTAGTAACAGATGAATGCAGGAGTGTTGCAACCGTCCCCAGTCTCCCCTACAAAAAAAAACCCAATTAACTTTTTTTTGCGCCTATATTGTTATGCAAAACTTGTGAAACTGCACTTTGATGAGACCTTGTAATACTTAAGTACCTTATAATTGTTATTCTATGATTTAATGAGCCATACATACACATTAAAAAAGCTTATTTCATTGTCTCGTGTTTGAAGAGTTTTTGGGGGGTCTTGTGGGGGGCTGGCTGGAGGAAGTCTCCGTCTGCGTGTGAGGGGTGAGGGTGAGAACAAATGGGAGAGAGGGAGGAGGAGGAGGCCGCAGAGAGGGGAGGCAGAGTGGAGTGGAAGGGGGAGGGAACAAGGGAGACAGCCCTGGCGGCGCAGTGGGAGGACTATCCCATGCCAGGACTTGTGGCGGCTGCAGCGGCAGCCTGGACTGGAGGAAGTGTGCTGAGGGGGGCCGAGCCGAGCAGCAGAAGCAGCAAGTTCTGGATCCGAGCGAAAGCTTCCATTTTTATCACCCGACAGCCAGCCGGAGAAAAGGCCGGGGAGAGGAGAGGAGAGCACCGGAGAGCAGATTCCAGTAGAGGAAAATGAGCCTCTCAGCCTGCATTAAGCCTGTATGACGGGCTGAGGGCTCTTTGATCAGGACTTTACCCCACTCTTTCTCTTTTCAGCTGCAGCTCTGACTGACAAAGAGAAGCAGAAAAAAAGAAGAAGAATCAAAGTAACTCGCCCTCAGTTTGAAAAGGTAAGGCACGGTGTCCGAACTTTTCCACGGTCAATCATTAGCAGGGAGGCTTTTAAAGTCGAGCTGGTCACTACTTAAAAAAAAAAAAAAAAAGCAGGATTAGACTTCCACACTCTGCAGCACCTTTCAACCTTTTTTCCCTCCTTCTCTTTAGCCCTTTGCTCAGTCACATTTCATTGAGTTTGCTCATTTATTCAAAGTGCAAAACAGGGCACTGCTCTGTATTTACTTTGGCTCTGAGTCCCACTAAACCAGGGGTGTGTGTGTGTGTGTGTGTGTGTGTGTGTGTGTGTGTGTGTGTGTGAGAGTGTGTGTGTGTTTGTGCTTCAGCTCCTCCAGAGGACAGAGAAGGGAGTCATTCAAACTGAGCAAGCACTGATCTTGTGATTTTTTTTCCTTCCTTTTTTTTTTTTTTTTTTTTTTTTTAAATGTGAAAGAGTATTATTTATGGCCTTTGAATTGAATTCCCTAAAGCTTGGCTTGATCTCTTTGAGTCTTTTTAGCTTTTAAATGTCTTCCTCAATGAATTGTGTGTTGCAGTGGCTGTAATTTGGGGTTCCTTGCTGTTGTGGGCTGTATGGTGTACTGGAGACCTTTTATAATGTGAAACATATGGGGCCATTCTTGTGGAGCAGTCTATAGAGCTCCAAAAGAAACAACCTTTTTTGTCCTTTGTTGACTTGTTTGGACTCCTCTGTAGATAGACAGACAGACAGACAGACAGACAGACAGACAGGGAAATCTAGGATGGAGACTCAAAATTGGAGAATTTGGCTTTTTCTTTGAGCTACAGCTGCTGCGTGGTATTTGCGGCCTTAGGGGCCAAGTTCCTCAGGCGGCCATTGTTGATGACATGTACAAGTGTCCTTACATCACAGCCCTCTTCTTCTTCACCTGAATATCAGTCCCTCCCCTCCTTTACCTGCTTCGAAATCAGACACACACCTGCATTTACACCCGCCCGGCCCGCGCACCTTCCTTTCATGCAACATAAACCATGCAGGTTGTTCTGAACATTTTGCAGGCTAAACTCTTTCAAGATTAGCTCTAATTACAGGCCCGGCAGTGAGACAGGAGAAACATTTTTTTGAACTGGCAATTATAGCTTTTGTTGGTGGTTCTATTTTGAGGTCAGAGGCGCATGAACAATATCTGCCCCCCTCAAGGCGAAGGAGATGTGTCCAAAGTGTCAGTTTTTTGCCCGGCAGTTACAATTGGTCACACTTTATTTTACATTTTGAGACCCCTATCAGACTTTATTAGAGGGCAATTTTGGACACATTACAGCAGATCTGAACCGTAAACTAAAGTAAAATCTCCAATCTACTACTTAACACACAGCTTCTGTGGCTGATCCTGTGCAGTTAGCAGAGTAGCCCAGACCAATGCCTAGTTTTTTGATTAATCATGATCGCACTCACCTATAGACAAACATCCACTATTCCTCTACCTCTAGATCTGGTTCTTGTATTGTTTTTAAATTGAGAAGTAGCAGTTATGTGATTTCACTTTAGTTTACAGTACAGTTCTGTTGTGATGAGTTTCTAATGACTCTCTAAAAAAGTCTAATAAGGGTCTAAGACTGGGAAATGGCACACTTGAATTTACAGTGCAGTTCTGCTTTAATGTGTCCCTAATTACCCTCTAAGAAAATCTAATGAAGAACATATTATTTCTAGTTTTTGTCTAATTTGATACAAAGTACAGCTTGTCACGTCTCATTAGTGTACTGTACAGTAAAGTTCAACCGAAATGCAAAGTGTCACTGTTTCCTCACTGATAAGAGGCGGTGATAACAAAGGGCTGGATGAAAGGGGATCCTGATAGTGTGGTTTGGACAGGTGGGTTGGCACAGGGCTGGGGATGTTGTGTACTGTAAGCAGCACACTGTGATCTAACCCTGGGAGGAGGAACAGAATGGGACGGAGCACTGGGGCATTTCACTTTGTCACAGCGGTGCCACGGCCACTCGGCTTGACATGTGTAAGCCATTAAAGAGAGAGGAGAGAAGGAGACCTGGAGGAAGAAGGAAGGAGAATGAAAGCAATAAAGGGGGAAAGAATGGCAAGAAAAAGAGAGATGGAGGGAATGAGAGAGCGAGAGTGGGAGCATAATCCATTTTGGAACGCATTCCACTATGACCTTGGGATAGAGAACGGTAATTAGGGAGTACTTTTAGGAGCCTTAAGGGTGCACAGATCTGCTCCGAGCCAGGGCTGTCATTTTTATTCCCTTCGTGAAAATGTGGGACAAATACACGTTAGGGTTCCAGGGTTGCTAAATAAACTTGCTAAAAATACCCAGCTCCCCCTCGATCCTGCGGCTTTTTCTCAATAGTTCTCATGGTTTTGTTTATTTCAGTTCCTCGGCAGTGAAAGGGTGTCAAAGCCACAGCACAAACATATAGAGCCCCTGACAGGAAAAGGACAGAACAAACTGTGGCCTTGTCCCTCTCTGCCGGGCCCTTCGACCAGCCTGTTATGTCACTGTGGACATGTTATCCCGCAGTATGAGGCTGCGCGCTCGTGCCAAGTATGAACACAAGGCGGTTTGGAACAGTGAAGCTGATGGTATCAGAGTTATTAAGGTGGCTATTAGATGTGGATGCTAAATACCAAGTGGGGGCTACAGCCGCAGAGGACAAAGAAATAAGAAATCTGTTCTGGTTGTTCAACTCTTGTCATCTGATGGAGCTGTAAACAGGCATGAATAGTTCTTTTCATGCGCTGGGCAAACAAAGAAATAAAGATAATTGCGAAAGAATGGAGCTAAATTTAGTGAAAAATGCGTTAAGTTAAAAAAAAAAACATCAATCCAGCATTCCACAGGCAGCCAGACTTCCTGAAGCATTTATGGCACTTTAGGTGTTACTCGCGTTCGCAGACAAACAGCTTAGGAGATCATTAATCTGTCCAGAGTCTCCCAAAGAGACAGCAGTGTAAAGTATGTGTAGACTCTTTTTCCATAGGTGCAAAACAGAGCCCGTTCCTACCTGCTGCTGGGTTGGATGAGCTTTATCACCCCACTTTGAATTCAAGCTCTAATCTTAGCGGAAGCAGCTCTGCCGTCTGCACCAGATAAAGTTTGGGTCGATGTGTAACGAGGGGTTAGGTGTTTTTTTTTTTTCTTTCTCCTTTATCAGTGCGCCCATTTTCATTTCAGACACATAATTTCAGTTTAATGGACCTATAAAAATATTTAAGCTGTCACAAAATGGAGGCTGTTGCCGCAACACGTCAATCATAAACTTGAGGCCGGAGCCAACAGAAGCAATTCAGCTTGATTTCAGAGCGTGAATGGGGGGGGGGAGGAACGCCTTGATTGCTTTCATATGTGTGCAAGTGAAATGATTGTGGACATTTTTAGTCTTCTTTAATTGATTTAAAAACACTAATTTGCAACCTACCCAGTTTTATTAGGTAGACTTTTATTAGGTTGCACTAATGCAAACTGTGCAATTTTTCAAATTCTGAATGCAACAAATTATAATCTTCAAATAAAATATTTCAGGAATATTTAATTTCTACACTGGAGGTCCCCAGACAGGACAGAGACTTGAGGAGCGCTCCGTTCTGACAAAAAGTTGTCCCTCAGATGTGAGACATTTTGGTTCAGTGTGGTGGTTTTTTTTAGCTAAATCACTGTTTCTTTCCCTGTTGCCTTAGCACAGTGAGCCAACATTAGCAGGAAAGAGTGTCACGTCAAACCATGTTTAAAAAATTGGTAAATTAAGGCAAATTTTCTTTATACACACAATTGCATTTTAGGCGTTTATGTCACCTATGGACAGAGCCAGGCTAGACATTTCCCTGTCTTTATGGTAAGCTAGGATGCTCTATATCTACTGTCTTCTACTGGCTTATACAAGTATGTAAAAGTAATCTGCATGATGATGACCACACTGAGATCACTAATGGAAAATACAGCGTTGGAGTCTGTAGACATGTAGCAACCAGCCTAATCACACACAAACAAACTTTTGCATAGATGGACTTGGTTGTTGTGGCTCAACACCAGGCCCAGCAGACAAGCATGCAAAGTTCTTGCCAACTGTTGTCACCACAGTGGACTCAAAAAATGAAAACAGCTATGAGGTCACTGTTCACATGATTAGGCCATGGTTTAACCCTTAGGGTCTGACTAACCGGTGTCTGGATTTTTGAGACAGTTCGCTTTGCGGTTCATGTCTTATTAGATGATGCTGCTTTCATCTTGTGGCTCACCTGCTCGTACAAAATGGACGATTCCAGGCCAGGTGACGGGTGTGGCTTCTGAAATAGAAACGGGCTCCATCCCAACGCTTTAATATGCCTTCCTACTCTGTCTTGTCGCTCATTAATGGAATGCTTGATCAATTTATTTTCAGCGTTGCTCTGCATAATTGAGAGAAAAGTATTTGGAGCCGGTCCCGAGCGTTGGTCATGCGTGTGTGAACGTGGCTGACAGCACCCACGCAGCCTAGTCAAGCTCTTACCTGCAGGGGTTGGAGCTGGGGGAGCCAGACACACCCTAATCCCCCAACATCCTGACCTTAGCAAACCTGTCGCAGCTTGCCCACAGCAGACCTGGCAACCCGTTGTCTTGAATCTCTCCTCGCCTGCCACACTCCTCTACCAGCCTTGCTCTCACAGTGCCATGGGTGGGCTCGGGATTTGAGTTCCTTGGCACTGCTTATTCTGCCTTTGTGAGCTAATGCTGCGCCTCAAACCAGGAACAAAAGCAGTCAGTGCAAATTAAAGACCAATTATCTTTAGTGCGTGCTCGGGCAAGTCGCTCATGTTAGCTTGAATGATGAGCGGAGAAGTGAGAGGTCGAGTAGGAAAAGGATGTTGTTTGCCGCAGCGTTGTGCATGAATGATTCATGTGGAATTAATGAGCATCAGTTGATATTTAAAAGTTTTATGATTCATTTTATAAGGTGACACAGAAGCTACATGTGTGCATCTTTATGGGTTTTGTAGGAATGTTAATGATTGATGATTAATTGCCGTGAAGTATTTCACACATTAGAATTTATTAGCTGACAGTGTGTATTTTGGGCAGCATTTCCCTGGAGCCTGCAGGTTTTGTCAAGATTTGGTTTGGTCTGTGTTGTTAATCTAGAAATGGCAGTAATTTTGCCCTATTTGACATCGTTTTGTTTGGCAGAGCCATTTGTTGAATAAGGGCAGGCAGACAAGAGTAGCAATTTCAAGCAAGAGCCTTATTGTTTTTTTACTCTGTTTGTTTACTTTGCTTCATTACTTAATGTTTCAGACAGCGAACAATGTGTCCCTAGAACTGTTTGAATAAAACTTAAACAAAGGAATTGAATTGAAATCTTTATTTGTCATTACACAAGTGCAACGAAATGACCAAAGTGTATTTGGAGTCTTATTAATTTCTAATGATTAACTGATTATTGCTTTGAATGCACACAAGTTGCAACCCTAGTATTTGTTTAGTTACTTTGAAAGTAGTCATTTAGTCAGTTATTTAAAAGGTTTTTGTAAGTATTACTATGCTGTCTGGACAAGAGTAAGATAAGAAGATTGATATCAATTTTATGTCTGTACGTTAAATATGAAGCTAACATCAGGGTAGTTAGCGTAGCTTAGCATAAGCACTGGAAATGGGGAAATAGCTAGCCTGGCTCTGTGCAAAGTCAGTCTACCAGGATGATAGCACCTCCAAAAACAAACACTGAGGTTTTACAGGGTGTTATGTGCTGGACTGTTTCGTCTTAAACAAGTAAGTAGGAAATTTCTATGCCTATCTAATAGATTGGCACATATCTATTGAGCTTTATGTCTACCATACAATAGAAGATTTTTAAACGATTTGTATAAGACTTAAGTCTGACAACCTCTCATATCTAAAGACAATTTGTCAGAAGTTTTAGGTCATTAACTGAATGACAGGCTGAGTTTTAGACAACCTTGAGCCAAATGATTGGGACGACGGCGTGCCTTCACTCCAGCAAGACTCTTATCATTTTACTCGGACATTGATAATTTGTCTGCGACAGTGAGATCCCTTCAAAAGTCGTTTGGTGTAAGTCTGGCATTAGATGTGTTTGCAGGCAGATTTTGTTACAGACAGAGCCAGGCTAGGTGTTTCCTCATCTTACAGTAAGCTAAGCTACCCGGCTACTCACAATAATCTCTTCATCTAACTTTCAGAAATAAAGTGCACAAGCGTTTCCCGAAATGTCAAACTTCCCAATCTTTTTCATCTAACTGAGCAAACTTTTTAAGAACTCCCTGAAAACACATCTTTATACTGATAATTGCTGTACCAAATTAATAAAGTAACATGTTTTCACACTCCTGGGTCACACAGAGGTTAAGTGTTGGTTAGATACCCTTCCCATCTCCAGTTAGCACGGTACTCTGACACTTCCAAAACATCACTAAGCCTTCTTCCCATACCCCTGCCCTGGAGATACACAGAGCCTAAGTGCTGGCCGACCTGTTCATTAATTTCCCATTAGTCAACAGTTTTTCCTCAGAGTCTCCGGGGAAATAGACTAACCCTGCCCTTAGTCCTGACAGTCCCTGAGGACCTCTTCCCCCCCGCTCCCACCACCTCCACCAACACACACACTCGCACAAAACACCGGGCCCCGTTTCCCCGAGTGATGACCTCTTCATACACATGGCCTCTTTCATTCCGCTCTGAGGGCTGGTTTAAGCTGTGGCTACGCCGTCCCTGGTTTATGGCCTCCCTCCCCGGCCCCCTTCAAAGTGTTGGGCTGTAGCCTGCAGTCACTGCGAACTTAATTGATGGACACATTCTTTACTGTGGATCGATTTAATCACAACAAACAAATGGGGTCATTCAAGAAGGAGCGATGATATCTTTGGCCGTTTTAGGAATGTGTCTGTGTTTGTGAGAGCGTGTGCTTATGTTTGTGTGAAATCTGAAACATTTATTCGGCTGTATGGATCTGATATCTCTTACAAATGGTAGTATAGATCAGTTATTTTTTTAAGTCACTGACAATAAAACATTGGGCTTAGTTTGCTTTATGGACAATAATATTATAACGTATAATATATCAGATTTTGTCAGGGATAGAATGAGAGTTGAAACAATTAATCAATTAGTTGCTTTGTTGATCAGCAGAAATTAAAATCACTATTTTAATAACTGATTTATTGTTAAAATGCCAAGCATTTGTTTTTCCCAGCATCACAAATGTGAGAACTGGCTCCTCTTTCTTGTTTTGCGTGATTGTAAACTGTTGGTCAGACAATAAAAGCAATATGAAGGCCTCACTTTGGCGCTTGAACATTGTAATGGACATTTTTCATTGTTTTTAAAACTTTTTTATAGCCTACACAAAACAGTCAATCAGTTAATTGAGAAAGCAAGCAGCAAAATATTTGATAATGAAGATACTCTTTAGTTTGTTAGAAAGAATTTAATGTTTTTTTCTCACTGTCCACTAACCTTCATTAAGATGGAGACATTGTCAAATAACAGAAAACAACAATTATATGCAAATTAATTGAAAGGTAAATTATAAATAATAATAATAATTATTATTATTAATAATGATGATGATGATGATAATACATCTTCCTTAGAATAATTAGGAAAAAGTAGCTTAAAAGATGTAATTGTAAAATCTTATAACAGAGCATTTCCCCAAGAAATTAGTGCTTTTTCATTTATTTTATTTAATAATTTTACATTTATTTAACCAGAGAAGCTTCATTGAGGCTGCTTTGGCTATGATAGCAGTAACAGTTGATTGCAGAAAGACCAAAGAACAATATATGCCACAAAAAAACTACCAAAACACCCCAAAGCATTGACCAGACTTTGTAATTTTAGATCCAAGAAGGTACAGAAGGTTCCAGGCAGATGTGGTTTTGTGTAGAGCACCAGTGGCGAGGGCTGTAACTTTCCAAATTTTAATTCACAATAAAAATAATGTGCATTTTTTTTTTTTAGAATAATCTTTATTCTAGTCCATAGAATATCAGAAATGTCAAGATGTCTTTAACAAACCTGTGTATATTACATTGAAAATCACTTAAAAACAGAGAGAAGCACAATTAATGTAGGAAAACAGCAAATGTTTTCATTCCCTCGATAAAAAAACAATTAGTTGTCAGTTGACTTATTGATCAATCGACCAATGGTGTCAGCAGCAGTGATAACAGGCGACACTTTGCTGTTCTCCGGCTGACAGAGCATACAGAGATGACTAGATAAGAGAATAAGGGATGTGTCTGTGGATGTGGTGGCGGGGTGAGACAGGCTCTCTCCAGACCACCGCTGCAGGAAGTGCATGGACATGAGGTCAGAGGGACACGCCATCACTCTGGGATTTACAGCAACTGGTTTCAACCGGAGTTCTTTGAAAGTTGTTTTTGTCTTTGTCACTGTTGCTCCGACTGTGGGGACTAGATTGCTGGTGTTCAATCTCTTGATACCCGCTGCTGCGCTGTATGTCTTTTTGCAGCAGAGGTAAGTGACAATCATCCCTCACATCCTCAGAAGCAGCTGATATATTGTCTCGTTTCAGCCGGTACAGTGTTTGTGACGCAGACTGTTGACCGTTTCTGTGCAAACGCCCTCTGTCATACAATCTGGAATTGAGGTCATTCTCTAAAGATATCTGCGGGAAACTCAGACACAATGACTAAAGCCGAGGACTTTGAACGTCAAATATTGACTCAAGCAAAGTCACCTGCACTCTTAGAAATAAGCTGCTAACTAGAACCACGAAGGGTTCTCCGGCTTGTCCCCACAGGCTCCACTTGGAACCCTCTTAGAGAGTTCTACCTTGACCCCAACATAAAGGGTTATACCTGGAACCATCTGTGAAGGGTTTCACCCAGAACCCCCTTTAAGAGATTCTTAAGAGAACCTTTCTAGGGTGTAATTGAACCCCCTCTCTGTGGGTTCCATCCAGAAGCTTTCCACCTTCTAAGGGTCCCAACAAGACAAGGAGTTTTTATCTAGAACACACTGAAGATGTTCTACAGAGCGCCCTTTTATATTCCAAGAGTTTTATCTAGAAACTACCATGGGGTTCTACTTGGGGTTGTATTGAGATTTCAACAAATTCATCCTTCAAGAATTTCAGCAAGAACTCTGTCTTCCAAAAAAAGGTTCTTTGGATTAAAATGATTCTTAATGGAACCTTTAGTCTGACAAAGAACCCTAGACAAATCCTTTTTACACAAGAGGAACCAAGTAGTCTTGGGTAGACCCTCAGCCCTTCATAAAGAACCCTTTTGGAATCTTTATTTCTCAGTGTGCCTTAAAGCGGGAACTTTGTGAGGTAATTGAAGGGTCTGACTGAGCCACCTGCGTCTCTGCTTCATTATTTTTAAACAGGAAGTCCCAAAGATTCACGATGGAGGAGGGATACGAGCTCGACCTGACGTACATCACAGAGCGGATCATCGCCGTGTCCTTCCCCCGGGGCTGCACAGAGGAGATCTACTCTCACAACTTGAAGGACGTCACGCGAATGCTCAAGTCCAAGCATGCAGATAATTACCTGGTCAGTGCTCGCCTACGTGCCGCACGCTGTCTCACCTTGAAATGAGCTTAAGTCAAGTGTCAAAGTGCAAACGGTATTGATGTCAGGGCTGATGGGCTTTCATGGGATATTGACAGGAGACTATTGATCTCAGTGTAATGTAAGGAGCGGTGTTAAAGCACTGATCTCAGAGACATTTGAAGTCTTTGTGTTTCTTTCTTTAGATTATCAACCTGTCAGAGAAAAGACATGATCTCTCTAAAATGAACCCCAAGGTGAGTTTAAAGGTTTATAAATTCTGGTTGACCTCTGTTCACCTTCTGATCAGCTGTTTTAACCAGCTAAAATAAACAGTATAATATTGATTGGTAATGCACAGGAAGTCGCATGTTTACAGTGAGTGATTTCTTGTTTGTAGACCCTGGATACAGGCTGGCCGGACATGCACGCTCCACCTCTGGATAAGATCTGCACCATCTGTAAGGCCATGGAGAGCTGGCTCAACGCTGACCCTCTCCATGTGGTGGTCATACACTGCAGGGTGAGCATCTATGAATTGTGTTGTAGCAGCTAGCTTTAGTTTTACATTCATAATTTAATGATTACTACAGTCTTTTTTGTGAAAACCCCTAGCTTGGCTTATTAAAGGGATAGTTCGGATTATTTTAGCCATTTACAAAAGGTCCACTTAAAAAAAAAAAAATCAACATCAGTTTACTTGTACACTATATTAAGAGTATTTTCACTGCTTCACTTTATTGTCAGACAGCCATTTCTGATGGGAAATCATCAGTCTGTCATTATCTGTCAGTTTGTTTGTGTGATTGTGTGACTTCAGTAAATCTGGAAAATCTTTTTTTAGACAGAAATGTCACACAATAACACAAACAAGCTAACAGACCAAGGCAACAGTAGACCAGCAACTCCCATGTTCTGCAAAGAAAAATGACTGATTTTTCCTTTGGAGTTTGGTTGGTTTGGAGAGAGTGATATTTGGCTTATATAACTACAGTTTCCTGTCGGAAAAGGCTGTGTGACAGCAAAGTGGTGAAAATATTCTAAATATAGCGCACACCCAAACTGATAATGATTGTTTTTTAGGTGGACCTTTTTAGTGGCTGAAGTACCTTTTTTTGCCGATCACAGCAGTACATTGCTCTGCTTCCTACTACACTGACTCCTACTGCTTCTACAAACTGCATAAGTACCTCACACAACCCCACTTCAAAAAATCTGATCTATTGCTTTAAGTGTCATAAGTATTTCTCTATGATGTAAAATATTCATGACTAAACAAGCAAAGCAAAAAAAAGTGTCCTATCAACCCACCAACTGTCATAATATTCTGGTTAAATCTTTGCTAAATTTTGATTGGTGCACGCAAATATGTGACGCAGCATTTTTCTAAACTACAGATTTGTGTCATGTGAAATAACCAGTGGTGTTTGGCAGAAAATAGCGTGTTTATGTGGGATCCCATCACTCACAGTGGGGAGATGATTGACAAAATAAGTATTTGGGGCCTTTTAAAAACAGTGAAACCGCAAGTGCTGGATGTGTAGTGAATCATCTCCTGTCCTCTCTTGTTTCTTTAGGGGGGCAAGGGCCGAATCGGAGTTGTCATTTCATCCTTTGTGCACTTCACCGACGTGTCCGCCAGGTAATCACAACCGTGTGTCGCATATTTCATGTCACTTGAAATATTGTTGTTTACTCTGAGGTCAGGATTTATCATAAGTGCACCCGCTCTGTTAGCAACAAGTGATGTCAACAACAACCCACAACGGTTGATGAAGACTCATTCCGTAGACCACAAGCAACGTCGCCACCTAACCACGGCTGATTTATTTACCTCCTTTTAGTTTAGGGTGAAGGTGATTCAGATAGTGAGTCAAACAAAAGTCACCTCTCTCAGATTCAAAGGAAAACCGCACAATTAAAGCCATGAATCACCCCATATTGAATTGCATGAATCAACTTGGAAAAATGTTAGTTACTGTAATAGCTTCTGGCCACAGTGTCAGTTTCGTGAAATCTATTCATCATGAAGAAAACTGAATTATCTGACCATTGTTAGAAATTCAGTGAGGCCGGAGCTTTACTGAGCCCTAAAGTAAAGACATGCAGCAAACATTAGGAGAGATGGCCTGGTGTTACGCTGCTGTGTAGATCCTTTCTGCACACAGAAGGGTCACCGTGGAATGAGCACGCAGCAGATTATTTTCAAAATATGTTGCACCAAACTGTAAAACTAGCATAAGATTAAGACAGATTAATTTTTAACATCTGCTACGTAAACCTAGATGAAATTTAATTCTGTTGCACCAAAGATTTTGATCCCAGTTTAAAGGAATGGCCTCAAACCAGTTGAGTTTTATGATGTGTCTCTTCTTTCTTTAAATGCACTCAAATTTATTTTATACTGTCTAGCTCCAGACTGTGCACTTATTTATTAATTTATTTATCTATTGATTGATTTATTTTACTGTGGGTAAGCAAGCATCTCCATATTGATTGAACTGAGATTAGTTCTAAATTGTGCAACAGAGCTCTGCTTCATATTAAATCTGGGTTTTTGTGAAACTCCGATTTGAACTAATCTCAGGCTAAGTTTCATCCTTGTTGGTGCAACACAGTCACAGTGTTTGTGTCCCGCTGAGGAGGACTGGGTCGGTAAGGCGAATGTGAAAGACAGAGGGCAAAAAGAGGCAGAGGAAGAGATAGGAAAACAATGAGGCAGATTTACAATGGAATAGATTTGAGGGGGGGAGCAGAGGGAGAGGGCCGACGAGAGAGAAACAGAGCTGTGGTGAAAAGGCTCCAGCGCCTGTTGGTTTTAGGTCTGTCTGAATAGCAGAGCTGTGCACACACTCTGGCCTCTCTCTGTCCTCCTCTCCCCCTCCGTGTTTACTTAAGGCTGGCATTCTCTTCCTCTCTGCTGGAATCCCCTGTCTCTCTGCTTACTTTCACTCTTGTCCATTATGCATGTGTATGCATGTGTGTGTGTGCGCGTGTGTGTGTGTGTGTTGTCCTAATTTAAGTTAGGGTTAACACCATTCAATTATAGAGCAGCGGAGTGTAATCTCTCTCTGGAGTCATAATTACCTAAAGTGTTTAATGTGTCTCTCTGTCTCCCTCAAAGTGCTGATCAGGCGTTGGACCGTTTCGCGATGAGGAAATACTATGATGATAAGGTCTCAGCTCTGATGACACCTTCGCAGAAACGGTAAGACCCAAAACTCAAGCACGCCCTGCCGTCTAGCAACACGCGTCTGTCCACATGTTGTTTGACTGGTGCTTTGTTTACCCGCATCCAAACACATTCATGTCCCGGACCCACCTGATTCAATACAAAACTTTGCATGTCCTGATGCTGTTTGGTTATTTTTTTTTTCACTGAAAAGCCCGCCATTGTTGATTATTGTAATGAGAATGGGACCCCACGGTGATCTGGTGTAATCCTAACCCTGTGTATCATCATTGCTTTCACTGATGGCTCTTCTTCCAGTTTCTCCTGGCTGTTTTGTCCCCAAGTTTATGTGAAATAAACATTTAGCAATTATTGCATGGACAGATGAGCCCATATTATGGTAGATGGGTTTTTGTATATGTGATACCTGAGTTTTGGCAGACAAACGAAGATGATACTTTTTGTGATGCTTTACTGAAAGTAAATGTTTTTTTCTGCAAAACACTTTTTTCATTTAAATCTATAATACATAAAATTTCTACATTAAAATATCTAAAAACGCTACACGTTATATATTCTATTATCCCAAATGTTTGCAGCAATGTCCAAACACAGAGGTATCTGTTTCTTGTGAAGATGATTGTTCATGGCGTCATTTTTTTTTTGTTATTGTTTCAATGTGACAGATCCCTAGCAGCTGATCTTACATATTGTGCATTTAACAGCTTTTTTGCTTATAGTTAGATGAGAAGATCGATACTACTCTCATGTATGTACGTCCAATATGAATCTACAGGCAGCAGCTGCTTAGCTTGGCTTAGTGTTGTATAAATACTGGAAAGGAGTGGGAACAGTTATCCTGGTCCTGCCCAAAGGTAACAAAATCCACCTACCAGCGCCTCTAAAGCTCATTAATTAACACATTATATCTTGTGTCCTGGAGTGTCCTGGAGTCTTGTCAAATCTATGAGGTTGCCAAGTAAGAAAGTCACAGCTACCAGCCAAGAAATTGTCTGGCACATGAATCCCTGTAAAACCACAAAATGTTTTTGTTACACTTCAGTTCCTGTACAGATTACAATATGTTAATTAGGGAGTTTCAGATGAGCTGGAAGGCAGAATCTTTAGCCTTTTGGATAGAGCCAGTCTAGCTGTTTCCCCGTTTTAAGCCTTTGTGCTAAGCTAAGATAACTGGCTAGCTTCATATTGAATACAAAGTCATAAGAGTGGTATTGATCTACTCATCAAACTTCACAGCTAAAGAGCCTATTTTCCAAAATGTTTAACTATTGTTAAGTCTGAGAAAATAACCCCGATGAAGTCATAGTGATTTCACCAGGGTTGTCCCAGTTTTGGCTTGGAGATTGCAATTATTTTAATGAAAGGCCTGTGAGGACATTTTTTTCAGGTGAGGATGGTCTAATGAAAATAATGCCAGGGTGTATAATGGGAAATGTAGTGAAGGATACAGTGTTTGTGGAGCTTGACCAGTGCTAGGGATTAGGATCCAACAGATACAGGATTTTTAAGACGATGCTGATACAGATATTAGGGATTTTAAACCATTTAAAAAATATTTTCACTGGTATTTTTAATAATTCTGAATAATAACTCAATTTGAATTAAGAAAAAGGGACAAATATACATATACAATCCAAACAAATGTTAAAAAAAGACAATCTGGGTATTTATGGGTATTTCTGTGAAAAAATATGGGACAACTTATACACCAATGCAGATTTAGACTGATGTAGCTGAGCTAGTCCAATATCGGGCTGATAATAATTGATCGATATATTTGGCTCTGTTAGGGATTGAACGCCTGTGTATCTTCAACCCTGTGATGCATCGATGTTCTGAATCTAAAATTTGTAACTATCTCACTTTTTTAAACAAGTAAACAAGACTACTTGACAGTTTTGGTTGTGGTAATACGTCTAATTCTCCTGCATATTATTTACGTCCGGCTCTGTGCTTTTCTGACAGGTATGTTTGGATCCTCAACAGTCTTTTAAGTGGCTCCATGAAGATCAACGCCTCCCCGTTGTTCTTGCACTGCGTCATCCTTCACGGGATACCGAACTTCGACACCACTGGAGGTTAAACTCATATTGTTTACCACTACACACAGCTGCAACTCCCAATGAAACTACAGTTGTTGCTACCACTGCAGTATAAAAGACTCCAGACACAACCACATCAGAGCTGGAGCAGTAAACAAGACTTGGAGACTTATCTGTACTTTTATATCTTTCTCTTTTTCCAACACACATGCGTGCTCAGACAGATAGAGGCACTCAAGTAAACACAACTGAAGAGAAGAACTTGCTTACTGGTTCCCAGTAAATTCATGGGAATTCACACCCGCGTTTGCATGTAAATGACTGTTTTCTCTAATTTCGCTGAAACAACAAAGGTCTTCGTCACTTAGTGGAACTGAAATCCCTTTCTCACAACATCGGCTTATCACACTTTAACTGTGAGCAAAACAATTTGAGATGCTACACATGAATGTCTTGCCTTCGGGGCTACTTAAGGTCATGTTGTCATTGCATGCATACCTATTGTTTATCTAAGAATTTGTCTTCCTTTTCAGTGTGTCGTCCGTACATCAAGGTTTACCAGGGAATGCAAGCAGTGTATTCATCTGGAATCTAGTAAGTAGTTTATACATCTCATACAGTAATTTTAACATTGTTTACTTCAAAGGATGTTGGAACATATCAGAGCAATTCTCTGTTTTAATGTTTATTAAAGGAGAAAATGTAATATATTTACTGTACAGAATCATAAAAATGACCATGATAAGTCGTCAGAGTTTGAGGGAAAAATGCTTCTTCGAAATTTCCAATCCAGTGCCTGTTTCACATTTATTAGAGTTCAAATCAAAGCCGCATTGTTTGCTGAATAAGTAAATATCTGGTTATGAGTTGGAAGAAATCAATGGTAATAATTGAGAAATATATTAATGGAGTCTGGTAAGACAGGCCGTCACTGAACTCCAACTTCAGAGTGTGTGTTTTCGGAGTTGTGCGCTGTTGTTTTCATAATAACGGGCTTAACATTGGATCGACAGACAGTTTGTGGTTATAAACAGCTGATCAACTTACAGTATATGATTTCTCGTTGGTTTCCATTGTCAAATTATAATGCTGTTTTCATCTTGCGCTCCTGCAGTGTTCCTGCAGTGTTCCTGCAGTGTTCCTGCAGCCTGCCCAAACCTCCTCAAGTTTGGGGAGGACGGCGCAGGGACAAACAACTTAAACCATAGAGTCAACCACTTCAGCCATAGATTGTATATTAAATAGGGATTCAGCCTTAAAATACTGTCTATGGCCCCAACTCGCTATTTGGACTGCATTCCAAATTTCTGAATACCAGGGTCTCACATATTACTACTTTAACGATTCTCCAAATTTTAATCGCTGGCTCGATTGAGAGAAAATTAGTTGCCAGCTATTGTGATATTTAATTAATCACAAAAATATCAGACATATGCTGAATCCACTTTCTTACATGTATGGGTTTGCTGCTTTTCTTTGTCATTTATGATAAATATTGTAAATGAGGAGTCTGTGTATTGAACTGGCTGGACAAATGGAGCGATTTGAAGATATAATTTTGGGCTCTGGGGAATTGTGATGAACATTTTTCACAATTTTTTGACATTTTATGGACCAAATGATAAATTGATTCATTGTGAAAATAACTGGCAGATAAATCGATGATGAAAATAATAGTTAGTTGCAGGCCTATTTCTGAGTGGCTACTTTCTGTAAATATCTTTACAGATTGCTTACAGCTCATGTTGACTCACTTGTCTGTTGTTTTTGTTTCAGCCACATTGGTCCAGGCCACAGAGACCGTCTGTGCATCACCCTGGAGCCTGCCCAGCTTTTAAAAGGAGACATCATGGTGGGAAAACAGAAAGAAGCCTTTTTAGATGTTGTTTTACAATCAGTATGGACTGTCTTAATCACAACATTTGTTTATGTTCCTTTGTAGATTAAATGCTATCACAAGAGTGACATAACGTCAGAACGTGAGGTTATTTTCCGGCTGCAGTTCCACACGGGAGCAGTGCAGGGCTACAACCTGATGTTTGAAAAAGAGGACATGGAGACTGCCAACAAAGGTAGACCCGGAAAAAAAAAAAAAAAACACCCTGACGACAGGTCTCAGCGTGCAGCTGCTAGTTTACAGCAGCTCCTCTGCTCCACGCAGCATCTGCAGGGCTCGGTCTGGACTCAATTTAGACTTGGCACTTTGAGACCAATAATCTTGTTTTCCCAAACATGTTACGTGTACTGAGAAGATCATATTTGCAGACAACGCTATTCATCTTTCCATTTCTGAGTGGCCACACTAATGGCATTCCTGTGTGCTTACGTTCCAGATCCCAGATTTGCAGATTATGGTAAAGTGGAGCTGGTGTTCTCCGAGGGACCAGAGAGGATCCCAGGTAGATCCCTCTAACTCAGTGTTTTTTTTATTTTTTAAAGTTTCTGCAGGGAGAGTGAATTGGAAAAGCAGACACAGAGTTTGTTTCTCTGTTTTTTTTTCCTCCATTGCCGTCCTGCTCTCTGTTCCTCCCCCTCTGCCCCCTGGTGAGGAGGGATGTGGAATGCTGCAGAGGGGAAATGTAGTGTGAAGTGTGTGCTGACAGAGACGTAAAGAAGCACAGCATGTGTCGCCGCGGGAGTGAAACTATGCTGTGTGGGTCTGCGTATGTGCGTGTTCAAGTTGCATGAGTGTTTATTAAACACAGTTTCTCTAGCATAGATAAAATATGTTGGGTCGGGCGAGACAAAATTCAGTTTTCAGATTTCATTGTTGTCCCCTAACGAGAGACAAAATGGCCTGAAAAATTTCACGCCATGGATTAATGATGTGTTTTAACTGATGCAAAACAAACCAACGTTGCATGCTGCATCTGGGAAACTGCTGCTAACTTTGGTTGATGATAGGTCGTATTTCCTGTGTGTTTTTCAAAGCTAAGTGAACTTATAGTGCTTTATCATGAAACTGGTATTGGTTTCATCCGTACCCCCAACAATGTGATTTAGCGCGATATGCTGGAACTATTTTTAAAAGAATAGTTGGGAAATGCGCTTATTCGCTTTCTTGGGGAGAGTTAAAAATGAAAACTCACTCACTCTCATGTCTGCATGGTAAATATGAAGCTACAGGCGGGAGGCAGTTAGCTTAGCTTAGGTAAAAACAGTTAGCACGGCTTTGTCCAAAGATTCAACAAACTATCTAAAGCACACCAAAGTTGTTATGATGACAAACTTACTCAAAATAATGACTTAGTATCACAAAATAATTACTTACCATATCAAAAAGCACTATATTCAAATAATGATTAAGTATCGCAAACAAATGACTTAGTATCTTTAAATATAGAGAAACTTTATTATAGTTATTATTGCAAGAAAGTTTCACATTATTTTGAGACAAGTAAGTTATTACTTTGAGAAAGTTTGTCATTATGAGTTGCAGGATCTTTTTTTATATCAGAGATGTGAAAACAGGCCTCCATAGAATGGAAGTGAATAAGTATATATCCCAAAATGTCAAACAAATCCTTTAGGGCTTTTATGGCCGAAAAATATAGAAAAAAAGATATGTTTATTATGTCTTCAGGGCTGACTGATATCCATTGAACATGAATGATTGTATCACTGATTCTACTGAAAGCTGATAATATCAAAGTATTTGCTCAGCCCTAAATATACATGGAAAAATGTACTGCTAAGTCACGTCCTTTTTTTCCTCTTCCCTCAAGCTATGTATTTTGTATTTTCCAGTACTACTAACGCTGCTTCCTTTTGTACAAATACAAAACACCTAGCTACTGTATCTACAATAATGTTATTTTTGGGTCCAGGTGCAGACAGGTGGCAAAACGGGGCGGATGTTATTGTGGACTACAACACAGCAGATCCTCTTATTCGCTGGGACTCCTACCAGAACATCTGTGACGGTGAAGGTACTGCTACTACGCTGCATTAGTCACCACTGAACATGACTCACCAGACAGTGCCAAGGTCTGCTTAATGAATCATAGTGAAAATATCAGCGGCTCTTTTATGAATGGAAGAAATATGCATAGGCTGTTATTTAGGCATTAAGTGAAGTTTCTTCTGCTATTACTTCAACATGTTCTCTCTGTTTCTCGCTCGCGCAAACGCACATAAACTCTCTCCTCTTAACTCAGTGTGACAGCTCCTGTGCTCCATGTTACCGAGGGACTGCAGTGTGATTGCATTAACATGCACGTACAGTCACCACTAGCTTGGTTTATGTTTCAATCGACAGGAGTTATTACTCAGGAGTGAGACTTGAATCCCAGGCAGGCAGGCGGGCGGGTAGGCCCTGTGGAAACAAGACTTCCATTATGGCAAGGAGAGGAAATGAAAGCTAAAACGTACCTTTAGTTGCAGTGTGATGGGCATGACAAACAGGGTTGTTTCTATGTGGAGCAGTGGTGGACTCAGGCTGTATGTAAATTTTAAAAAAAGGGCACCGGCAGCGTAACGCAGAAAGCCGTGATGCATTTATGGTTTGTCCACTGGAAGGGCACTCTTGATGGCATTGTTTTTCAGCTGGAAGAGCAACCAAAAGGGAACTTTTGCTGAATTTTTTTTTGGAGACACCAATCATAGTCGCCCCCCCCCCCTCTGAGTCCACCAGTGATGTGAAGGACAGGGAGGAGAGCTGTTGTATGTGGAGAATGCTGGGTTCAGAGGAAGAGCAGTCAGTTCTCAAGAGATTTCTATTTTGTTGTTTCATCAAATGAATAGGCATGCTTTAACCATCCCACACACTCTCTCACACACACACACACATATCTCAGCAACGCCTGCACAAACACACACAGACTCACACTCAGAGCCACCCTGTCGGGGCGTCCCGTCCTAGCTGCGGTCGTTGCTCTCCACTCAACCACAGAATTCACAACAACCTCCCAGAATAGAGCGACGTGGTGGTAGCATTAAAACACAGATCCACCCTTTCCCAGTATTCATTGAGTGTTTTTATAAGCTAAGTTCAGCTTGATGAAAATGAGCTGCCTTTTTTATTCTCTTTTAAAATACCCCAACACGGCCTTATAGGATTTTACACACACCTCTGGGTATGTAATGAAAGACCAAATTTAAGAATTCATCAAAGCAAAACTAAAAACCTAAACAAAGGAGCAATTTTTTTTCTTTTGCCTTTATTCCAAAGCATTCATGTGGGATATTTACAGCCTTGTTTTCTCATGTAAACACTACATCTGAGGGGGAAAACTGGGAGCTTTTTGTTGGAATTCTGCATCTACTTACCAGCAGTCCTCCGGCAGGCTCAGTTTGCCTCCGAGAGGCTGTCAGTCAGAGGTTTGGTCGGGAGGAGGAAGTCTGAAAAAACGTTTGCCACTGTAGTGCTAAGGTTGTGAAAAGAAAACCTCATTTACTTCAATGACTTTTCTTCAATCACCAGTGAGAGTGTGTGTTTATCCCCATGTGTGAATTCAGAGTTGATTTTTAAAAGATTGTTTACTTTAGTTTACTTTCAAAGCAGGTTGTTGTCTTTGCGAAGAGTGACTTTTTAAGGCTCAGTTAACCTAAATTACAAAAAATATAGATTTTCTGCTTTCCTCTAGTGGTATATACCCATGCAGCAGGTTTTGTTTCTCAGATTTCTGCTGCCATCCCAGTACGGTGTAGGTGAATTTCATCTGTCGGGCTCACAGTGCTGAAAAATTCAACAGCAACAGTTTTTTTTTTCCAGAAAATGTGTTCCAGATACTCTGGATAATCCTTAAACCATACTGTCAACAGTTTTCATGGGCACTATTCCTCTGGTAGAATGAAGCTCCAATGAAAACTGTTCACAGCACAAACATCTCAATAGAAGAATTACACATAACTGAGGAAGACTGGTGTAATATATTGGGCCAAACAGACAACCAATTCATCATCCTGGTTAGAGTGTTTTTTGGGGAAGCACGAATCTGATACTTTGGGAAATCTTTATTTAAAAAGGGGACAAAAGCGATGCTGGAGGTAATGTGGTTAAAAAATGTCTGATGGCTCATGTTCATAAAAATGTATTATTTTCATTTGGTGGTCATTAAAGGGACGAGATGAGATGAAGCTGATTTCTCATATTTCTCAAATTATACCTTGAGCAGATGCCAGATAAACTTTTAAACCCAGGATGCCTGGACTGCACATGCCTTCAGATCAGGGGTTGCCAAAACTTTCATGGCAAGGACCCCCAAAGTAGATGCAGGTTTGAAAATAAAAAGGCTTTATATATAATAGTTGATCAATGATTGAACAAGGATTACTATAGAAAATGTGATAAAAATGAAAATACTCTATTCCTTCTTTTGCTGGGGGCCACTTACAACCCACACAAGCACCCCTGCCGTTAAGATGTAGCCCCGATCCTGTAAAAACATTGTGTTGTTCATGTCACTTTGCAGGAAAACTTGAGTAAGGAAAGCTGACAAAAGAGAGGGAACTGTTCACAGATTACCCAGAGTAACTGAGATGCTGTTTCTAGAAAGAAATGATGCTGTTGACTTTTTAAAGATGAAGTTTTTTAATGTTTTGAGCTGCTCTAAAAACATTTTATTCACCTTCATGGTAAGAAAGTAGAAGCAGAATCTCAAAACCTGGGCAAATAAAACTGCCTGCATGTATATGTATGTGCGAAAATGGTTAAATTGTGTAAATGCAACTGTTTAAGAATGAAGATTTCCCTTTACAGTTTGTTCCTCTCTACACTTTCTGTATGTAGTGTGTCCCGTAGAAGTTGTACACAGGATTTTTAAGAGATATATTTCCCAGAGGGCTGTCAGCCAAACATCAGAGGCGCATGTAGAAGCTTGGGCGGAAGAAAGCGAGGATGATGATCATCATTATGCTTTCGACTCACGGTTTTGGCATTCAGGAGGTGCGGAAAGGGATGGTAGTAACTGAGAAGGAATGGAAAGGTTTTGTAATTGCATGGCCAAACAGAAGCGGACCTCCTCCTGTGATGTGACAGAGGCTTGAGGAACAGTTCTGGTTTCGCCCCTCTCTGCGCTGTAATTGGTGGATTATTCGGAGACAGACCTTACCACAACAACCAACATGATGAATGCTGGATATAAAAGATCTGAATGATTTTCTTAAGCTAAGAACATATTTGGTTAACCAGTCATGGGTTTGTTAATGTCAGTGTAGTTCTGATAAGTAAAACAATTGTTCTAACCCCATACTCTCAGAAATAAAGGCGCTAACAAGAACCATAAAAGGTTCTTCGGCTCGTCCCCATAAGAGAACACTTTTTGGTTCATGTTAGAACCTTTCATAAAGGGTTCACTTGGAACCCTTTCAGAAAGTCCTACTTAGAACCCAACATAAAGAGTTATACTGAAACTATCTGTGAAAGGTTCCACCCAGAACCCCTTACAAGAGGTTCTACAGACATCCCTTCTATAATGCAGTGGTTTCCCCCAGAAACCTCACTGTGTAGAACCTTCTAAAGGTGCCAACAAGAACCCAACGAGGGGGTTCCCCTAAGAATCTTTTTATATTTCAAAGATTTTATCTAAAACCGACTTAGGGGGTTTTACAGAGAATCTTTGTACATTCCAAGGGTTTTATCTAGAACACACTCAGGGGGTTCTAATGAGAACCCTTTTATATTGTGGTACAAAAAATCCCTTAAGATAATTGTTTCAGGATTGTTTAAATCCTTGAAGAACTCTTCTCAAAAGAGTTCTTTGGATATAAAGCGTTCTTAATTGACCTCTTAGTCTTACGAAGAACCCTTGACAAACCATTTCTTCACAAAAGGGTTCTCCAGAAGCAAATGGTTCTGGGTAGAACCTCACTCCCTAATTTCTGGTAGTGCATAATTGAGTTTAGGGTGCATCTGTTTCTTTGCTGATATAGCGCATGAGGATTTAAGGCTTGCAATTCCATGACACACACACAAGAGTGAGAGAAAAACAACTACCACTTTTCGTGAAAATTGCCCCAGAGCTCAGAGTAGAAGGCGAAGGATTGCTTTAATTAAAAAGTGTCTTTTTACAGAGTGAAAAAGTCTGGAGCTGCAGGAATGTTGTTTTCATTCTCTGATCCTCTCCGGGCCGCCCTCTCTTTTTCTTTTCTTTCCCTCTTTTTTTCACTCCCGCAGTGGGGTAGTCCCCTAATGCGGGGCAAGAGGTCGGGTTACTGCTTTCCTCCATCCCGCCTCCGCACCGAAGCCCCGCCTCGCTTGTTTACATTCCTCTGCCCTTATTTGGAGATCTCAAGGTCCCCCCTTGTGTGGAGTGCAAACACTCTCACCTTCTCAGCAGAGAAAGAAAGAAAGCAGGGCCAACTTATTCCAACTCTCGTGATTTGACCCTGACCATTATCTGCTGCTTGAAAGCCATGTCCGCTCTCGTGTATCTGTGGTGCCTCCGGTCCTCAACAAGGTTTGTTTTACCAGAGACTGGGATTGTCTTGTGTGTTTACCTGGCAGTGGTGGCAGCGAAGGTAAGAGATTTTTTTTTTTTCTTGAGACAGATGACCATAAGGGGGAGGGATAAAGAAAAGACAGGCAGGCTGGGCGATGACAGAGAAAGATGGCCAGCACTGAGGGAGAGGGAAAACATCTGTCTTAAAAAAATCTTCTTGCACCTTGCCAGAAGGAATGTTATGCGAGGGATTTATTGGGAAAACTCCCGGCGGAGCTGACCTGCGCGGAGGCCTGCCTCTGAGCCAAGGCTCCTCAAGGCCGGATGCAGGTTCAGCTAGTGTGTTTGTGTGAGCAGGAGGTGGGGGGCAAATGCATACATACAGGAGCTTTTGGACAAGAGGAGGAGGAGGAGGGGGGAGCTTTTATCATGCATGTCTGGTATTCAGATCCTCCAGTCATGGTTTGACTGAAAGGCAAGTACTTAAGGCGGTAGACTGAGGGGAGAAGCGTAGGAGTCATGTTCCAGTTCTTCTATTGTTGAGGAAGAGGGAGAGTTACAGTGAAACAGCAAGTTTTTCACTCGACTTGGCAACGCTGCGTCTTCGTGTGAGTCTGGAAAGGATTGTTTGCTGTCATGATGGATTTGACTGACTTTTGTGATTTCACTTCTGGGGATTAAGGAGGTTGTTTGGACATATGCTGGGGGTCAAGGGGCAGGCGAGAGGTAGTAGGGTGGCTTAATCGCAGCAGGGTGAGGAATGCAGGGGTCAGACTCTGAAGATCCACAGCCGTCTGACTCTCGTAGCGGCACAGAAGACTGAACGTGTCTTATATAACCTGAGTATGAGGAACACCTTTGTCTGCGGTGCACACTGCATACACTAGCACCTTGGAAGTACTCTGGGTAACCCCATGGGATAATTGTTGGAGTATCTTTGAATTAGACAATCAAAATGAGGGGATTTGAATAATGTGGATGATTGTACAGTTTTTTTTCTGACACATCTAATTAGGATATTTGCTTGTAACATGATTCACATGTTTTTCACTGTCAGTGTATTAATTGTGGTCTGTATTGTCTGGACTATTGTCTTTGTCAGGTGAGGTGTGATTGTACACTCTTAGAAATAAAGGTGCTAACTAGAACCATAAAGGATTATTTTCCTTTTCCTAACTGGAGAAGTCTTTATGGTACCTGACTGAACCATCTGGGAAAGTTTTCACCAAATAAGATGTTCTACAGAGAACCCTTTTTTGGTGTAATGATGCTTGTACCCTTGACCCTTTATGTATTACAAATATTTCATCTAGAACCAAAGTTTCTTCAACAATTTCAACAATTCATAATGAGCCATTTCTTCAGAAAAAGGTTTGTCACAAGCAAATAGTTCTAAATAGAACCTCAGACCTGCAGGAATAAATATTTTGGAACCTTCATTTCTAAGAGTCTAAGTGTTGAGTTGTCAATAACAGATTGTGAATGATGGAGTTGGTGGGATGACATGACTGTGCATGTTAACAGCTTCTCGTTCTGTCTGTGGTTTTGAGCAGTTTGTGTTCGTCTGCGTGAGTCTCTGCTGTTTGTGTGTCTCTGTGTGTATGTGTCCCCCTCACCAGCTGACTGTATGAAGCGCTGCATCTCTTCTATTTTGCAGCGCCACGCTCTCAAGGCCTAAACCAGGACAAAGCAGCCACCAAGAGGAGCCCCATCGGAGGAGAGGCCACGCTTGGCCGAGGGGCCCGCACGACCTCCGCCACCTCCAGCCCTGACCACAGCGACCACGCTCTCTCTGTCAGCAGTGACTCAGGCCTGTCGAGCACTTCTTTGTGGGCAGACAGACCCACACCTGTCCTCACCACCACCACCACCACCACCTCCACCGTAAAGCCTAATCAGGGCCCCAGTCAGCAGGAAAAGGTCCAGCTCAAGCGTCTTTTGAGCGGCTTCGGACTTGAGGACCCCTCTGTGGAGGAGATGGATGATCAAGGCCCCAGAGTGGGCATCCAGCAGATAGTTCCGGCGCAAGTGCACATCAACGGAGACCCTAGACCCCGAGAGAGGGAAACGGACATCCTGGACGACGAGGTCATCACAGGGCATGATCTGCACAGTGTGGACAGTTTAGGGACCTTGTCGTCCTCCTGCCACAAGAGTAGCCAGAACTCCCTGCTGTCAGATGGGTTTGGGAGTCCCGGAGGAGAGGAGCAGCACAGCCAAAGTCAACACCACCTCCACCATCCTGCACCGCCTTCCATGGAGGAGTACGAGAGAGGCTATGCTGAGGCTAGAAGGGGTTGTCTGAACTCCAGGAGCAACTCTGTGGCCTCCTGTAATCCCAGCAGTGCTTCCATGCCCAAGCAGCATGTGTACAGACAGGGAAGCTACTCCACACAGTCCTGGGTCCGCCAGCAGCAGATGGTTGCTGCACAACAGTTTATCTACATGCCAGAGGATGGAAACGATACAGAAAGATACCCAGGGAACAAGCAAGGGAGCAGTTCACCCAAAGCAGGCCTGCCCGCAGAACCACAGGGCCCTGCCAGGGACATGACGACAGATGCTCTGAGAAACACGGCGCCACACAAGGAGCAGGCAACCATAAATAACAACAACAACAACAAACGCGATGAGGAGTTCAAATCTCTAACAAAGGACATCGACAACTCCATCGACCAGCTCAACCAGCTGATCATGGACCTGGATCCCACGTTTGTGCCGGTGTCGAGCCACAGCGGCTCCATAAAGAGGAACGGCGGGACGCACGTGAACGGCTCAGTCTCCAAATGCTCAAACGGCATCAATCTGAGATTCAACGATAATAACGCTGCAAGTCTGAAAAACACACAGCAGACAGGTAAGATCAGTCAGACAGTGTGGGTGTGGTGATGATGCTGATGATGCAGTGTGGTCTGGAAGTGCGGTCGTGGAAAGAAATGTGCGATTGTCATTAGGAAACCAGAGAGGTTGTTTTGCTAGAGATGTCGAACAAACACGGCAAAGTTACAAGTTATGAAGCAATTTTTAAGAAATAGTTTGAAATATTTGAAGCGGGGTTGTATGAGGTACTTATCACTGGTCAGGGTTAGGTTTAGGGTGAGGAGTTGCTAACATATGCCAGCTTAAAGGGATAGTTCGGCTTATTTGATGAAGGGGGTTGTATAAAGTGCTTATCAATAATCAGTGTAGTTAGTTCTCCTGGTGAGGAGAAGCAGAGAGGAGTGCCAGCTCGGAAGCTAAGCAATGTACCATTGTGGACAGGAACAGCAACAAAACGCATTTTAGCCACTTAAAAAAAGTAATATCAATTTAAGTGTACCCTATATTTAGAATATTTTCACTGCTTGACCTCGCTGTCAGAAAGCCTTTTGCAGAAAAGTGGCGTTATACAACTATAACTCTCCAAACCAGTCAAAACACCATAGACGAAATCAGAAATTTTACTTTGGAGAAGACAGGAGCTGCTGGTGTACTGCTGCCCTAATCATTTATTTTGTTTGCGTTGCAGTGAAAATATTCTAAATGTATAGAATGCACTCAAACTTAAATGTATTTTTTTTTGCAGGTTTACCTTTTTGAAGAAGCTAAAATACATTTTGTTGCAGACCCTGTCCACAGCAGTTCATTGCTTTGCTTTTATGTTGGTACTCCTCTCTGTTTATCCAAACTGGTGGCACACTGACCAGCATCTACTGTAGATAATTCACTATTGAAGTATCTCATAAGACTCCACTTCTACTAATCTGAATTATTCCTTAAAGAATATTTCAAAAGTGGTTCCTCTCCAGCAGCATCAGATTTCCTTCTCCTCCACTACAGAGTTAACTTAACAAGCACACCTTCTCTCCCTCTCCCCACCTGGCGTGTTTTAGTGGCAGAAATAGCAGGGTTGTTGCCAGGTTTTCAGATGTTTTCGGTGTGTTTCTGAGAAGAGAGCGCCGTCCGGACTTGTCTGCGTAGCAACTATCTGACTAGAGGATCAGTACGGTACATGAAGCGAGGGAGAGCAGCTGTCATCGACCTCTCTGAACATTGCCATCTCTCAGTGTTTGATTATAGAGATGGCATACTGAGGAATACAGATATTTACCAAATCAAAGTCCTTCCCACAGACTGACTGCTTATTGTTGTGTGTAGATGAAGTATTAAGGATTACGTAAAACACACACCATTTCTTTTAGTCATCTCTAATAGATGCTCTACTTATTGTATCCTCATGTTCATCACACTCCTATCTGAAAATTTTCTTTGGTCTTTGCTATAATCTTAAAATGTCTTCTTTACTTCTTCTTCTTGTTGTTAGTTTTGTTGTGCAGACAGAAGTTAGGCAACATAATGACTCTTGTATCAATGGTAGATATCCACCAAAGTTATTTTCGCCTGATTCATGTTGAAACTAATCCCCAGGCCACATTCAAGGATGCACTCTTATCTCCAAACACTACGCAAGAATTCACAGAATGTGTTTCACCAACTGTATATCTGCTTCTACCAAATAGAAATGACAAGATTATGAATTTTTTCTGTCTATCTTGAGTTTGTTGGAAAGCCGGAGCTTTCCCGTGCAACAAAGATGTTGTCTTTTCTACATCAGATTTGGCTCAGCCTCACAGGTTATCAAGTTCACCAGTACTGACTCAAGAATATTCATACTAGGGTACAAAGGCACTCTGTGGATTTCTTTACGTGAAACCCAGTGAAGCAGAGAAAATGCTGTCTGGTTGTTAGCAGCAGAGCGTGAATCACACTCCAGCATGTTTGTGTGGTTGCGGGGGGGGGGGCTCAAGATGGGGAGGCCTGAGGAATTTCCAAGAGAGGAACAAGTGAGCCTGGAGGCAATGTTTTTCCCATTTGATTCCAAAAGCATACCTGTCTGTGCATATCAACTACACAGAAGCGTCATTCCAACAGAAACGAACGCTGTAGGCTATGTAATATTGTTAATTTGCAAATAACCTGTAGGAAGTAATGGATTGTTTGTTTTCTGATGTAGGATTGCACTTGTAACAGAAGTCATTCTGCACGGTTTGAGCAAAAGTTTTTTGTTATAAAGAAGGTTTGGTTGAATTGTATAGATTTTTGACTATTCAAAGCAATCCAAGCTTTTGGCTTAAGTTTGTACCCAGTGTTCATGTAACTAGACTGGTCAGGCTTTTCTTGCTTGTGCTCACCACATCATTGCAGAAAGTCCCCATGATGTTGTTATTAGTTTTACTAACATACCACTGTTTCTGTTTCATCCATTTCTTCTCAGTTCACTTTAACACCCATAGCTGTATTAAAGCTGGCGGTAGGCAGTTTATTTACAGTTGAGTCTCATTCCTTAAACATAAGAGACTATCTGGTATCCATCTAACTAGACCAGTCAGGCTCTTCCTGCTTGTGTTCATCACATCATTGCACCACACCTTCATGTTGTTATGATTTTTAATAACTTTTCACTGTTTTGTCATAAATTCACCCATTTCTACTACTGCTGTATTAAGGAGGTGAAGAAAAGGAGAAGAGGGAGGTTTCAGTGTTTATGTTGTGTCAAGGGAGCTGGGGCAGCAATTTTTGTTGGATTTAATCTTTTTCACCACTTTGTTGCTGTGCATCTTAACAGGCAATATTACGGCATAAGAGCCCAACATAAAATCCAAATTAGTTTATTTTAGCATCAATAAAATATACCTGTGGTACACCTGTAGCAGGTTGCTATGAATTACTGTGGTTTGATTATGATGTTAATTAAAATTAATTAAAGGGATGGTTCATATTACTTTAGGTGGAGTTGGATGAAGTACTTACTGATAGCTGACATCTAAGCAATGTACTGCTGTGGACAGGCTCAGCAATAAAACATATTCTATCCACCAAAAAAAGGCCCATCACAAAAAAGTCAAGTGTATGCTATATTTAGAATATTTTTACCACTTTTCCTTGCTGTCAGACAACCTTTTCCAAGGTGAAACTGCCATTGTAGAAACCAAATATTGCTCCCTTTGGCAAAATCAGTAATTTTACCAGGCAGAACGGGACTTGCTGGTCTCCAAACCAAGCCTTTAAAACACTGAAGTCACACAACAACACAAACAAACTAAACAATCAAAGCAGCAATAGACCAGAAGCCTCTGAGCTCTGCATGGTAAAATGACTGATTTCACCAATGGAGGCTGGTGACTTTGGAGAGAGTGATTCTCTCCAAAGTCACCAGTCGGACGTTTCCTGTCAAAAAAAGCTGTCTGATGGCCTGGTAAAAATATTCTTAAGATAGCATACACTTAGGTGGCTAAACATGTTATGCTGCTAACTGTGGTCACAGCAGAGCATTAGCTTCCTATACTGGTACTCCTGCTGCTTCTCCAAAACAGGGGCCTGTCGCCCACCATCTACTGTAGGTAATAATGACTATTGATAAGTACCTCATACAAACCTACTTAAAATATCAGAACTGCCCGTGCAATGGGTAGATTTGAAGTTATGGATCAAATCTTCTGTTACATTATATTAATAACATATTGTGGTGAAGTACATTTTCAGAAAATTCAAGCCATCATTTAAAAAAGTCCTGTAAAGCTGATAATGCCGTAAAGCACCCCAGGTCATTGGCTTGTAGCAGCCTGATACAACTAGAAACCTTATGCTGTGTTATTGCCACACAATACAGTATTTATTCTCATACTGTCCAACCCTACTCCTGAGTGCATATTAAGTTACAGAAACGATGACACTGAAAGCGAGTCATTGGGGAGAAAGAGAGTCTCTGTTGCGTAATAGTAACTGAACCATTCGGATTCATGCTGGCTCGTCTCTTGGTTGTTTACGTCTTACAGACAGAAAACAGATTCTCTGGATCAATGCTGCACACATACAGCATATAACGTCCTGTAGACAAATATATATAGATGAAAGAGGAAAAAAAATGTGATGCATGCATGGAGAAACGCTGCCAAGTATGCATGACACTGTGTGTGTTATCCACACTCGGCCCAGACAAAGTGAGTAATGATCCCTGGCATTAGCACTTCTGCACCATTAGCATTCTTCAGGCCTGAGAGGTCGCAACTCGGTGGGAGGGCTCAAATTAACACTCTGGTGCTGAGTGGCAGCAGTCACAACATTGAACCCACACACACACACACACACACACACACTCCACACCTTCAGCCCACCAGCTAGACCCCTGGCATTCCTCAGCTGTCCTCAGAAAACATGGCTGTAGCAGCACCCCGGGGTGCTTTCACTTTATGGACTGACTAAATCAAAATGTCATCGGTCGCAGACTTTTGACAGAGAGTCGTCATGAAAGTAACCGTGTCATTTTACAGTTGTCTAAGTCAGAACATTAGTTAAAATTAGTGTGATCATCAGAACACACAGTTCTAGTTAGTAAAGTGAAATACATCAAGATTATGATTTCATTAAATCAGATGGTTATTATGATCTTGTACCTTTTTAGTCTGTGCTAAAATGTCAAGTGAGCAAGTTTGTAACTTTGGTCAACTTTCTCCTTTTCCTGTGCTCTGTACAGAGGTGCTTGAGTTTTGCTAACATTAGCTAACTTAAGATGTGACCTATATGTCACTTTTATAGGAAGAAGGCACCCAGTTAGCTCAACTGTTATTGGAGCACAGAGTGAAAAGGGGAGGGTTTAGTTTCAATAGTGCCTTGACAAGAAGAAAATACAGTGTTGGTAAAAACATTTGGCTGAATATTTTCCTAAAAGGTACCAAAGCAGGGTGGCTGTTAGGGTTATTACATTTTCCTTAACCAATGGTTTAAAATGTTAACAGTTGATAAATTAATAAGATTTCTTGTGTTTCCTTATTCATCAAATTTCCCCACCAGACAAAACCATGTCTAATGAGGCACAATTACTGCCATTTCCAGACAATTGATTAATTATGAATTTATACATTTTTAATTGGTTCAATTCTTATCACAGATTAATGAATCATTAATCGTTAACATCCCAAGCGACAGACACCCTGCAAATGTCACTGTTGTTTTTCCCTTCAGTGTTTTTAATGTACTTTACTTCCTTGAAATCAGTGAAGCCTGTAAATCTGTTAACACTTAATGATCTGCTTGCTGCTGCCTGTCCACTTGTGTGTATCCAGCTGTCCAGTCCAATGAGGGGCGGACGGGTGTCACGCGGAGTCTCAGTCGCGAAGGAAGTGATGTCATGGATCACCCAGGCTTCTGTAACTCAGGGTGGGGCGGGACAGAGGAGTACAGGGGCCAGCGGACGTACTCCCCTTGTGTGCCACAGTCCCAGGTAAATAAGAGTGTTTCTTTTACTTCATTCTTTTGACTTTTATTTATACTAAGGATAAAATTAAAAACTAATGATATAATATTACTCCCACTGCTTCTGACCAGATTAAAAAGATAGATCTTTAATTTCCTTTTAGAAATACAGAAAGTTATTCTGATATCCAGAGGCACTGAGTTCCAGTTTGGAGACACATAAACAAAAGATTACAGAACAGAAGAACATTTATGGGACACTAAAAATAAATAAAATAAATACAAGTAAATTACATTTCTAAATTCTAGTGGGTGCAAGTTGTCAGTGTAGTGTTTTAGGCAGTGAGGTAATGTGATCCATTTTCTTTTAGTGAAGACTCTGGCCATAGCATTCAGAACCAAATGTAGTTTTCTTATAGACTTTTAAAGTAATCCAGTAAAAAGGGAGTTACAGTTATATAAACTGCTAGCAATTAATATTTGAGTGAGTATTTCAGCATCTTTGTGAGTAAAAAAAAACGTTCCAACTTTGGTAATATTCCAAATATTCAAAAAAGGAAGTGTTAATGACATTGTTCGGTTAGTCACATGTACTGCATGTTTGTGTTGTTTGCTGCAGCATCACATGTTGTACAGGAGTGACAGCGCTGACTACAGGGCCCAGGGCCCAGACATGGACAGCGGGGTCGAGGCAGGGAGTGACATGACTCCGCCCACTCCTGCCTTCCCCATCTCTCCACCAACACCTTATGGTAAAGTCCTTTGTCATTGTAAATAGCCTCCTTTTATCTCAGTGTTTCATTTGCATGTATCTGTGACCGGCTTTGTTTCTTAGGTTTAATTAATCGTCCCTGTCCTCGTCTCCTTTGTGTCTTCAGTGAAAAATATGTCAGAATTTACACAACTCAGGCAAACACCGTCTCCCAGCATGCAGTCTTACGGAGGCTACAGGACAGACCATGGTAGGTTCAAATCTCTTGGATGTGTTATTTTTAGAAAACGGAGCATCACATGAAGCTGTTATAAAATTCTCCCATCTGAGAGAACAAAGTGGTTTTTGTTTGTGAACTTAACAGCAGCATTTAAGAGTAAACACTTGAAATAAATGTTATTGTTGCACACATATCAAAAATATCTCAAAAAATGCTAATTATAGCATTAATTATTAGCAATTAATGGTCATGTCATAGTTTGTTAATAGTGATACTATTATTAAACTATAAACTGAAGTTTATTTAACCCATTTATTAATGATAGCTATCATAAAACATTATCAAGGCAGCTTTAAGTTGCTGTAAATAACAAAAAAACCCCAAAACATCAAGACTGCTTTATTTTCCACCATAGCTCTGTCTTGTGTTTTTCCCCTCAGCTGGTTAAAAGTGACGGGAGGTAATTGCAAGAGTCTTCTTTCTCGTCTGGCCTGTTGTCACTGCGTGTTTGGATCCACTCTCTCATTAGAACGGAGCTCTTTCAGGTTCCCCCCTTTGCGTTACCTAATAATGGCGACATTGTTGTTTTTGGAATTTTAGTGGTTTTGAGACAGAGGCCGAAAACAAAGACGTCTCATGAATGCAAAAGCAGGGAGATTCCTAACCAGACTCTGCCCTTCATGCTTGGTTTTTGGAGAATGTCTGCGTGGTCACAGCACGGCAAAGAGAACACTTTTTTAGACATAACACTGTTGTTCTTTAGATTAAAACTAAAGGCCTCTTTCGTTTGTTTTTGTATGGATGTTTTTATGTGGTGTTTATCTGAGGTGGAACACACCCTGTGTTTTTCCAAGATGAGCTAAGGGTTCTAACACCCTGCCTATAAGGTTCTTGTCCATTTATAGCATTTTGTAGCACCAGGATATGAGAACTTTGTCAAATTCCCAAAAACCTTTCATGTTTTTACAGTTTACTCCATTTTCGTCTTAGGACTTTTGCAGAAACAGTTTAAAATTGGGTTATCGCTTTTCTGATGTTTATGTTGCGCCCCAAGCTGATTAAATTAAAGGGATAGTTCATATTTTTTGAAGTGGACTGCAGTAGAAGCAGAAAAAGTAAGCAATGAAGTCCTGTGGACAGGGTCGGCAACAAAAGGTATTTCAGCCACTTAATAAAAGTAAACCTTAAAAAAATCACTATCACTTTGTTATATTTAGAATATTTTCACTGCTTTAAGTTGCCATCAGACAGCCTTTTCTGACAAGAAACTGCTGTTACATAAGCCAAATATCACTCTCCAAATCAGCCAGACTCCCTAGGCGGAATCAGTAATTTTGAGTTGCTGCCTCGATCTTTTTGTTTGTTTGTCTTATTGTCTGACTCCTGGTGAATCTGAACCATCCTTTTTTAACACCAAAGTCATACAATTACACAAACAAACTAAAAGACTGAGGAAGCAGCGAACCAGCAACCCCCTGTTGCTGGTCCGCTGCTCTCTCCTGTTTGGTTTGGAGACAGTGATATTTGGCTTGTATAACTGTGGTTTACCAACAGAAAAGACTGTCTGATGGCAAACTGCTGGAAGTATTCTAAATATAGTGTAAAACTGATACTGATATTTTTTAAGTGGCTAATATACCTTTTGTGCCTGATCCTGTCCACTGTAGTTCTGTGCATAGTGTCCATGCTGGTGGCCCTTTCTGCTTATCTGGGTGTGTTTTATTTGCCATGTTTTTGGATCAGTGTTGTCCCAGGAAGCACAAGGTTGTCCTTGTCAGGAATTACCCACATACATATGGCTGGTCTCCCCATGAAGAAGGGACTTGTTTCCGTACTTATCTACAGTTTGATAAAAGTCCGTTGGGCCTGGGAGCAGATCTGTGCCCCTGCTGTGCCTCTCTTACCACCTCAGACACCCAGGCGAGAATCACCGCATTCAGTCCTGCCACATCTCCATGGTTACTGTGGGTCAGGAAGCATAACACAAAAAAACTTTTCTCCCCCCCATGAAAGTGTCTCTGTGTACACAGAGGGAAAACAGGGATGAGAAGAAACCAGCAACTCTTTCAGCCTTGCACCTCTCGTTCTTGTAAAAGTAACCAGAGAAAACCTGGCTGTAGAGAGCTGGGGCATCAGGGGCTCCTGGCTGTGACTGATTAAAATAAAGCTTCCAGATAATTACGTCAGAGGGCTTTTAATTTCCAGCCACAGTGACGTCTGATTTGTTGACTCCGTCGGTCGTGGCGAGGGTAATTGGCGATTGGTTTTATATAGATAGATGACTGGATTCAAGGCCATGTGGACAGTTTTCATTTCATATAAACTCCAATATTGATTGTTTGTTACTGGAAAGAACTCAGTGCCCTTTCCCGAAGGATTTTTTTCCTATATCATACAGTCCCACATGTATGGAAGTAGTTCTTGCACAGCTTTGCTTTGCAGTTTTAAAGAAAAATAAATATGCTTGAATTATTTGTTTTCTTGCTCCCTCACAGAACCCCGGGGATATTCAGAGATGATCAGTCATGTTGGAGTTGACGGTTTACCGGACTCCTCCATCAACTGCCACAGGACACTAAGTGCCACACACTCTGCCTCTATTGTTGGGACCCTTCAGAGGACAGACAGGTACAGATCTGTCCTATCCAGAACCTTAAAATGGCGTTGATCTGTTAGAGGGCGCAAACCTCAGACTTATGCACTTTTGAAAAAAAATTTATCAAGTCCTCTCCTTCAGTGCAACACCAGTGATACAAACAATATGTCTGTTCCCATCCACCTGTTTTAATGCACATTTTCAATTTCAGTCATTTTCATTAAAAACCTGAATGGAAAACTAGAAAAAAAGTTGAAATATGGAAAAAAAGTTTTTACACTGAAGAAAAGTTTGTATCGATAAAAACAGAATGAGACCAGCTCCTAATATTTGCATAACAGTGGATATAATCTTGCATTAATTTGCATTTTCTTTCACTGATTTTCTGGAAATATTTGTCCTACATTTGAATTGTGCAGGCGGTTGAAGCTCAATGACTGCCTCAGCTTAACTCGCGTACTTTAACTTGAGAAGGAAAACGGACCACAGAACTCTGATGTAAAAAAGGATAAAACAAAGTATTTTTATTCCACAGTTTAAACGTAAGTTCTCCTAAACAGCAGACTTAACTGCGGTAAGAAAACCTTGTGGCTCAGTAATGACTTGAGCGTCAACGGAACAGACCATGTCTTTAAACCTTCACCTGTTTCTCTTCAAGTGACGTTAACCCACATCACTGTTCTAACAGAAAGCTTACATAGTGTTGCCTTTTACAAAATGTCATGCTTACATAAACAAAAATTAAATCTATGATTATTAGTTGACAAATTAGTTTCCACTGAAGTCACTTATCTCCACTGATTAAACAACTATTAAACAAATTACAGACTGCACTTATTTATCAAACTGAAACATATTTAATAAACATAACTTGGGTCCCACAGATGGAAACTTAACTAATGCTTATTTACTGTTTTTTTTTTCTTTAGTTCATCCATGAACCAGTCCTGGCCAGAGCATCCCGTCCTGAGCCGCCACTCCTCTCTGAGCAGCTACTCCTCTGCCAGACAACCACCGCAGCACTCCATGTCACTGGACTACGGCCACCACTCTCCTCCGCTGCACCACCCACACATCCACCCTGCCCCCAACGCCCACAGCTCTCCCCGAAGCAGCCAGCGGAGCCGCATGGCCCGATACGCTCTCAACCGCAGTCCGGCACAAAGCTTTGACGAGCAGGATGATTCGGGCCTCGGCTACGGCACGGACTGTCCAAACTCCACCTCCTCTCTGCTGGGAAATGGAGGCATTGACAGGGAACTTTTGGACGGGCAGGGTCAGACGCAGCTGCCCCAGATGCAGCCTCCACTTCTGCCTGAGAAGAAGAGGGCGTCAGATGGGGAGCACTCGCTGGGAACAGCGTCTCCGGCCCTCAGTGGGTTCTCCAGTCCTCACAGTGGGAGCTCCCTGAGTATTCCCTTCCCCAACGTGTTGCCTGACCTCTCAGCTCAGATGCCGGGCACAGCCTCGCCTCTTCCAGGTAGGACAGAGTCCCCTAATGAAGCTAACAGCGTCATTGCTGTCACATGGCTTTGTGACTGCACACAAATGAATCCTGTACTGATTATTTTTGCTGATTATTGTATGTTTTCCAGATGTGCTGGCCAGCAAGCAGGTTACTGTAAAATTTGTGCAGGACACATCAAAATTCTGGTATAAGCCAGACATCTCAAGGGATCAAGGTAAGTTTCCAATGTCCACGTTTGTTTCAAGGTGATAAAAGGGGAAAAAATAATTCACAGAATTACAGAGCTGCCTCACAATTATGTTTCTCTTCATGCAGCCATTTCAGTCTTGAAGGATAAGGAGCCTGGCTGCTTCATCGTGCGGGACAGTCATTCCTTCAGAGGGGCCTACGGACTGGCAATGAAGGTGGCCACTCCTCCACCCTCCGTTCTCCAACAGACCAAGAAAGGTACAGTAGATGTGGACAACACACTTTTTGTTTTAAATGGTTGGCTTATGCTTATCTATTTTAGAATAGGGTCCACTTTATTATTTATTAAAAGTAACAAACAAGCAATCCTGTGCACTGAGATGGCTGGATTGGAGTAGTATGTATACAAGTAGTATGTTTTTAAAATTTCACTCATCTCTTTTTGACCATGACACAGAAAAAAACTTTTGATTTTTGTCTTTTTAAGATTAAAATAAAATATTCCTACTCCTAGACCTCATGCTAAGTTAGGCTAAAATCCTAGGTAGGTATTAACCTTGTTATGTTAACGTTAACGTTAACGTTAACGTGTATTTCCCAAAACGTTTAATTGTTTTTCACTTATCAGTGTATTTACAGACATCATGGGAATCCTGCATCACACACTCACACACACAAAGCCTTCTACAGTTACAGCTCACTGTAGTCCCCTTCATGCTGGAACATGAGAGTCCCTCCCTGTGTTTGTGTGTGAGAGCTCCTCACTCTGTGTTTCTCTCCTGGGCATCATCACGATGAAGCCAAACAGACCCCTTTTTGCCTGATAGTCTTAGATGTACAGCTAATGTTTCACCGCCGAACAAAGGATGTGCTGGGTCCATAAGCCTGCTCTGATCCCGGGGCCTTCTCCTGGGAAGCTTTCTGCCCCACATAACTCTTGTCTGGTATAGATGGAACATCCAGGGACTCGCTGGGGTCAAAACAGGCTGCTTGGTTATTTACTTCCATGTGTGTTTGTTTAGCATGTTTGGGAATTACAGGGTGGGATTTTTTGGAAGGGAAACAAAGTCTCTAGAGGAATCTGGCCAAACATTCTCTGGCCATGACTCAACATGAAAACAAAGGCTGATTGAGTGATGAAAGAGATTCACACATCACTTTTTCTTATTCAAAACAGGCCCAGAGGACACTAAATCCTATGCAGTGTGTATCAGAAATAAGTGGAACTATTTCACTGTAAAAATAAATTGCAATCTAAAAAAGGAGTTTTGAGATAAACAAAGTTTTGCCGACCTCTAATCTTTTGTGAGATCATTTATTATTATTATTTACATATTTATTATATAATTTTTTCTTAAACTTGAATCTTTGAGTTTTAGAAACCCCCTCCAAAATATTGTATTTCAAAAATTGCTCACAGTGAGCTGTGAACCTGATCTGACGAGTCTACTCCACAGTTTCTGAAATACAAACATTTTTTGGCTTTCTGAAACTCTGAAATTTTGTATCAAACTCGGGTCAAATAACGACAGATTTTGGGGGTTGCTAAAACTCAAAGATTTACGGTTATCCAGAGTAGAAAAGTAAATTGTTAAAACATTATTAGTTGGTAAAACTTTTTCAAAACTTAAAGGAGAATATGAAGCAGCTGAACACGTAAGCGAGGTCACTGTCAGTTGATCCACTGTCAGCTGTCTGTTTTTAGCTTGTTTCCTTGATCTCTGCTGACATATCATGGCCATTTTATGATTTATTACAGTAAATATATCATAGATTTCTCCTTTAAGACTTGAAGTTGGGCTCATAACTCAGAAATCTATTGAAGTAAGTTGCCTTTCTCAAATCCTTCATTTTTAAACGGCTCACAGGATGCCCCCATGCCCTTCCTGCATCAACCCACCGCAGCGTTTCAGCTCTTTCATTTCATCCCCCACTCACACCTGTCCTTTTGTTTGCCTTCACCCCGTCGCAGTCCAGCGGCACCTGTGGTGACATCATGACACGGTCCTTCTCCGCACTTTCAGCGCGGGGCATTGTGGTTCCTTCTAAGTGTGAAACCCAACCCACCTTAAGGAACGGGCCTTTCTCCGAGCCTTTGTGTCAAGACATTCCTCACAGAGACTCCTCCTGCCCCCTCAGAGGCGCTTCTGTTGAATCATAATCCCATTAATCTCCGCAGAGACTGAATGTAGCGATTTAATATGTTTTATGTAACTCTTCGAGGCTGGGAAATTACGTGCTGTACTGAGATAAATGCTCTGGAGCTATTATTTAGGTCAGAGTAAATCTATGGGACAGTTTTATTAAAACTGTTGTGAGGAATTAATCATCTCTCTGATCTCTTTCTGTATCTTTTGTGTCCTTTTTTCTAATAGGAGGAGATCTATCCAATGAATTAGTTCGCCACTTCCTGATCGAGTGTACACAGAAAGGAGTGCGGTTGAAGGGCTGCCCCAATGAGCCTTATTTTGGTGAGTATCCATTCTGTTAAAACCTCTTTTCTGTTCACAGCTGGTTGACTAGAGTGACACTTCCTGGCTGTTTGGTCCCACTGCACCAACGTGAAATACTTCATGCACCACACTGCCCTCTACTGGTGTGTTTTGCACTGTACAACAGGCTGGTGAGACAAATGACAGATTACTGCAATCAGAGAATTTTAAGATTTTTTTCTCAAACAAAATTACTCAAAAAGATTGATTATCAAAATAGCTGGCGATTAATTTAATAGTTGATTGATCAATTGTTGCAGTTCTACTAATTTTCTTTTGATCGACTAATCTATGAATCAACTAATCGTTGCAGCTCTATCCATAACCTGCTGTTTCATGTGACATGTTTTGATCACTTCCTTTTAACAATAAATATGACATTTTCCTTTCCCCTGACTTGTAGTCACATGTTTTTAAAGTACAATTCAACAAATTCTCAGCAACTGTTGAAGCTGTTGTTGTGGCTGTATGATTACATGGATGGGTCATTCCACTGATCGTCATTTTATTTTGGAAATATCTTTGCATTGTACGTTCCTCTAGTCTTTTTTAGATATACTGTACAGAGTACTGTACATTTTTATCAGTGCCATTATTAGTTTTAGGGCTTTGTTGGGATTAAATGGGGGATACTTGTCAGTTTAGAAGAGGTACAATACAAACACAACACTTTGTTACGGCAACTGCCTCACAGTCATGTAGACTCGTCTTAATGAACATCTACACCAATGCTTTCTACTTTTTGTGTTGACAAATTAGTGTATATTTTTCATTTTATTTTAGTTAGTTTTGTTATTACACAATATTGTTTCAGTTATTCTTTGTTTTTGTTTTTTTTTCTTTCTTTTGAACTATTTCATTGATAGCACTCTGAGATTTTTTATGAAAAATAAGACAGATGTGGCAATAAAGCATCAAATCTCACTGTAATATTGATTTGATATCTTATTGTTTTACAGGAAGTTTAACTGCGCTGGTTTGCCAACATTCAATCACTCCGCTGGCGCTGCCCTGCAAACTCATCATACCCGACAGAGGTAAACTTTCAGCACACAGTCACAGACCTAATGTTATTGTTCAAGATTATGGTCAGAATAGAAAATAAACATTATTTAGGGTTCGCGACTAGTCTGTCTGCTCAGCTCTCTGGTCATTTAGTCATTTTCTCTGTTGATGTAGCTGTTGTGGGTTTTTCCCAAATAATCTCACTGAAGTTTTGGCTTCTCTTGCTCATAGATCCTCTTGAAGATGTTGTGGAGACTACCTCACAATCAGTCACCAACTCTGCTGCTGAGCTGCTAAAACAGGGTGCAGGTAATCAGCTGTCTTAACATCACTTGCTTTGAATAGATATTATGACAAAGAAATGATGGCACTCTAGATAAACACTGACAATTCTGTGACACTTTTGGAAATGAGCGCACCCACGCTTATCCACGCATTTTGCCTTGCCCTGTTATTACGGACTGAGTCACTGAATACCCTCGCTTTGCAGCTATTTACAGTTATGATTTAAGTGTAATTTGAATCTTTGTGCTCCTGCAGCCTGTAACGTGTGGTACCTGTGCTCCGTGGAGATGGAGTCACTAACAGGCGTCCAGGCGGTGCAGAAAGCCACCAGTATGACTCTGAGCTCCAACCCTCCTCCGGCCTCCACTGTAGTCCACTTCAAGGTGTCCTCCCAGGGCATCACCCTCACTGACAACCAGAGGAAGTGAGTATCACAAAGACATACCTTATATACATGCAGAGAGACCCTTTTCTCATAATAACTGCCCCCCTCTTTCTCCTTTTAGGCTCTTCTTCAGGAGGCATTACAATGTCAATACAGTCATATTTTGTGCATTGGACCCTCAAGATAGAAAGTGAGTATTGTTGATTCAGTATGTTTTTTTTTAAAACCTGGATAGTATGTATATATATATATATGTGTATAAGTGTAAACAGCTTTTGAAACTCATCCAGGATTTACTCAGAGCACTGCAGCTGGCAGAAGCTAAACTATGCTACAAAATAATTCCTCCAGGCAACTGTGGACTGCAAAGTACATCCACTAAAAAGTGTTTGTTTTAAGGCTTGACAGGCTCAGATTGTTATTCTGACCATATAGAAAGGATCTCAACAGAGAGACCTGATTTCAAGAGTAAGAAACATCTTGTTTAATCATAAACAGCAAACTCACTGAACCCACCAGACTCCATTTACAAAATGGTAATTTTAACTTTGTCGTCGTCATCTTCATTCAAACTTGACAGAAACAAAATAAAACTCACCAAAATGACTTTCCACTGTTGCAACAACCACCAACTCTGGTTTGGTCAAAGTAAACCCTTAATTCACCAAGGTGGATGTGAAAATATTCTAGCTGTACTTCACATTTCTCCCTAATGCTTCTCTCATATCTACCTTAATTAATGAAGGGTTTATTTTGACTAAACCTAAAGACTAAAGCAGTGTGAAGACGAGCAAAAACGAGTGTTTTTTTACAATGATAAAACTACTGTTTCTGTAAAGGGAGTGAGAGTCATAAAACAACTGTTTCTAGTTGAACAAAAAAAAGGATCTTACTCTGGACAAAAAGGTTTACCTCTTTAGTGATTCCACAATGCTGTCAGATAATTAGAATAAATATCTGAACCTGTCAGTGGCAAAAACAAGCACTTTTAGTCAACATACTTTGGCGGTTAGCAGTTGTCTGGTCTGTTGGCTTAGCATCTGCCAACAGCAGCACTCTTCCTCTATACTGGGCCAGTTTCAAAAGTTGTTGTACCCATTACTTGTGCAGACACAAAAACATGGAAAAAATAGGATCCAGGTTGAGAATAAACAAAGTTACTCTTTAATTTTGATTTTAAATTCTGTGATACTGGTAATGGCTAAGTTAGGCAAACCTGAGGTGTAATTTGTGATTTGATGTAAATTTAACAAGCCAGTAACACTATTATCATCTTTTCACTGCTCACAGGTGGAAGAAAGATGGCTGCCCTTCAGCAAAGTAAGTAAATTATGATTACTTTTACATCACTGCAACCAAAGCTGCATTAAATCAGTTATTTTTAAACTGACATAGTCTGTTTGAGGCAGCTGAGCTGTTATTAAGTACTTTTCTCCACCTCTGCAGAATCTTTGGCTTTGTGGCGAGAAAAACTGGCACTTCCATGGACAATGTGTGTCACCTGTTTGCGGAGCATGACCCCGAGCAGCCAGCGAGTGCCATCGTCAACTTTGTTTCCAAGGTGATGATTGGCTCGCAGAAGAGTAAGTAGGCCTGCAGCCTCATCTGGACAGACTGTTACTGAAAGTAAAGACAAGAAACAAAGACTGAAAAGCTGAACAAAGGACAAAATGTAAAGGACTGAAGGTGATGACTGGACATGAACCCTGGATATTAACTGGATAATGACCACTTACCAGTACCAGGACATTTACTGACATCTTTTAACATTAAAATATAAATCATCTTCTATTCTGTTGTTTGTTTTATTCCTGTAAAATGAACTGTAAAGTAACCAAGTAAGAGAACAACTAAATCATAAGACATGTGTAATCATTTTTTACTGGTTTGTAATGTCTTATTCAGTTAGATATATTCAATTTCAACATATTTTAACTCAAAGGCTGCTTTTCTTATTCCTGTATAGAAGTTTTACGGACAAATCAAGAAAACCTTACTTTGTTGCATGTATTTTTTCTAATATTTAACCAAAACAAACTTCATTCAAGCTATTAACAGCCTGTAAAGTTGTAGCCGATGTTTGCGCTGCATCTGTCCAACATGCAGTATTTTGATGTGGAGTTAAAAATGTAGAGAAAATATGTATAATTTGGACTTTGGGGACAGGCTACATCGCATACAGGATTATCTTATTTTATCTATGCAATGTAAAGTTTTATTTTTTTAAACCAAGGCCTTCTGTACATGTGCCGCAGCATGTATGTGGCTTCTCTGAACCTGTTAAATAACGTTCTTCTTAAGATGTATGTGAATATGACCACTTTTAAAACTGTCTGCAACATTTTAATGAAAGTGTGCAAGTGTGTGTGTTGAAATGAGAGAAACCATAGAAAATATTTTAATTAAACCCTAATATATATTGACGTGACAAGGTTAAAAACACATCAGTACTTTGCTTAGGAGATAGTACAAGTGGCATACCACTCAGCTGCTGATTTTTATTTTACTATGCTTTGCCCTTGTTTGGGGCAAAACAGCAGCACTGCAGTGTTTCGGTATCAAAAATATGTCCTTATCCTCAAGTTTGTACATTTCATTTGAAAGACATAGGCTGCTATATGGAGAGAACAAATGCTGTAACTGTACTAGTCACAAGTGTTAGAATTTCACAAGTAAATTTAAGATTTGACACAGTCTCTATTAGTCATCTCTCAGTTACAATGTACTTGCTCTGGGACAAAGTTGAGTCTTTATTGACATTGTATATGAGTTGATGACTATAAAACTGGATTCCTTTCAACTTTTTGTGCTGGGCGGTCATTTTAACCAGAGAGGGACCTACCACCACAATATACAGCTCTGTTGATATTCTTACATTGATTATGTACACATTTGTTATCTTGTTTTCATGACCTATTATCTGTACCTCATGCTTATCTCATACTGTGCCTCTGTGTATAACATTATACATGTGAATGGTTTGTTTGTATATTGATATTGCATTGTTTGATGTGTTCTGTAAATAAACAAAATACAACATTTATTTTATCTCAGTGATCCGTTAACTGTTAAAAGTTCCATATGACCAAGACCTGCTGCCAGGTAACCTGTGAAGAGTCCAGAAGTGGGCTTATTGTTTTTTTTTTTGTATGGATTAAACAAAAACAAGATACCATAATGTGTGAGTGAACTTTAGAAGTGCTGGTAAAACGGTTTTGTTACCTTTGGACAGAGCCAGGCTAACTGTTTCCAGTCTTTGAAGTAAAACAAGTTAGCTGTCTGCTGGCAGTAGCTTCAAATTTAGCTAATGGTAGCAAACAGGCTGAGAGGTATCAAACTTTATATCTAGATTTTGGTTAGTTATTGTTAACTCTCGACAAGACAGCAGATAAGGAGAGTTTTCTACTTCCTCTTCAGTAGTTTTTAGTCCACAGCTCTGAAGGCCCTTTGTTCTAACAATACACACTCTTGACTATCTCTGGAGCCTTTTGGCCCTAATATCTTTGTGTATTTGGAGCAAGCAAATATGAAGTGAAATGCAGCTACAGTTTGATTAGGTTTAGGCAACAAAAGTACTTGGTTAGGTTTAGTAAAAGATCATAGTTTGGGTTAAAATAAGTACTTTAGGCACATCAGTTGAGTTACACCGTGAAAGCAAATGCCCATTGCTCCGAACTTCCGTATATAGTTTAACGGATGTAACCAACACACCAAACCATTCTTCCAAACCATCTTTTCCTAAACCTAAAGCGAAGCTGCGAGTGTTTCACAATGTTATTGTTTTTACCATGACAACAAAGTTGCCCGACAATGATGACGAAGGTCACCTGATTATTGTTACCATGATGACAAAGGTCACCTGACTAAAGTCAGCTGACTTTTGCATGTCAAAATAAACTAAGATATCAAGGGCAAAAAAGTGCAACAACAGGCCATCGGAGCAGTTGGCTTTTTGGATAATGGGCTGTTGAACAAACGGACTTTCTGTCCAATGGGACATTCTTTGGACTGTCTGGTGACTGAGTTTGTTCCAGTTGTTTGTTGAATGAAATATTCAAAGGCAAGACTCCATGTTTTTAATAATGTTTTAATTTTGCAGATGTCCTTCATTTTATATAACTTACATTTCCTTAAAATTCAAGATCATATATGGTATGTTTTTGGTCCATATTAGCATTTTAAATAAAGTTACAGGGGTTTGGATAATGTTTATCTGCAAACCATGTGTTAGTGATGACTGACTCACTAGCAAGCTGCTATTTAAGGGGTTGAGCACACTGCTAAACCAAAAACACCATGCACAGTTCCTGCCTGGTCTCAAATCTCCACCACAATAAATGGAGTATTAGTCACAGGCAGGTTTCTAGCTGCAGTGTCTTCCAGTAGTAGCTAACCATCCAACACAAAGGAGGATTTGAAAAGCAAGCAGATCCTGACACTTCTGCCCAGGGCTCAGTAATGAGGAAACTCTGCTTTAGACATGGATAGCTTCAGTTCAGTTTGCAGCCAGCAGAGGACACTATCAACACAACACTTGTGAACCTGCACACGAGTGGAGTGATTCTGTGACGTGGCTTATTTCCCTTGTCAAAACAAACTTTCTTGTAGCTTAAAGGTGAAACAGTAATGGAGACAGATAAGTGGACCACCACCACATCTTTTGACAAGGCTGACAAACACAAGCATTGTGCATATCCACGCCCTGCTTTCTCAGCACACATGCATGGATCCAGCACCCGTGTCCACTGTCTCATTTGTGAAGTGCAGTAAAAGACGATTTTACCTCCACACAAGCCTGGACAGGTTGCTCTAATGGTGCTGAGAGGGAATAAAATTGCAGAGCCTAGCCAAAGAGGGAGGAAAGGTGTAATGGGGTAGACCCTCCCTCCTCCCCCCCTCACTACTGTCCCTCTGCAGGTGGTGAAAGTGAAGAATTCCCGGGGAGGGCAGGAAGGAAGCGAAGGCCCAGGTGTGGCGACTGCAGAGAGCCCAGAGCCCGTCTTCCTCTGTTATTTAGAGCAGAGAGGTCTCAAAATAAAAGAAGCCAGGGAAAGTCCAGAAAACCAAGCAAGATTATTAGACTACAGAGGAACTTGTCAGCAGAGATGATATTTCACAGAGGTAATAACAGTGTGTGAGCATGACAGAGCTATGTAGGCTCAATACCGCAATGATTTCCCATCAAACATAATTTATGTCTAAATATTTACTATTAAACTGATTAATGTTACAGGAGAATATGTACGGTAACACTTAATTTTAAGAGGTGTGCTTAAGACTGTCATAACCATGTGATGAAACTTGTCATGAACATGACAGGGGTCTTAATGAATGTTTGTGACTGTTGTCGTTAAGTGTCATTCAGCCAATTTTGTAATTTTTAATACAAAATTGAAACTGCCAACAATGTCTTTGTTATGACAACTTGACATTTACCAAGACATCATACCCTGTCAATGTCTTTGTCATGACAACCTGACATTAATCAAGCCAGTAATGTCTGTCTTATAACAATCTGACATTAATCAAGCCAATGTCTTTGTTATGTCAACTTGACATTACCCAAAGCAACATAACCTGTCAATGTCTTTGCCATGACAATTTGACATTAAAAAAGTAAACAAAACCTCTGAATGTCTTTACTATGACAACTTGACATTAGCCAAGGCAACATACCCTGTCAGTGTCTTTGTCATGACAACTTGATATCATTAAACTTAAAAAAAACTGTTCAGCTTCATGTTTTTATTTTTGACACTGGCCATCACGGGACCATTATAAGTGTGTCATGAATGTTTTCCTTGACCTCAAGTAAAGTGGTACATTTTGGTCTTTTCATAAAGCTGTCATTAAGTTTTACTACACTGACAAATGCTTTTGTAACACTGCAATTAATAATTTCCTGGACTTAAGTTATAGTGGTACCATTTGGACTTGTCATAAAGATGTCATGAAATATTATGTGGGCAGTTTGATAACAGAGCAAAGTACCAAGACAGTTAGTGGTTAACTAGTTTACTTGTTGCTAAAGTAGGATAAACACTGTTGGCTGTTAACTGTATTGGGCATTAGCTAGTTAGCTCTGTTAGCTGTGGACCTAACCGCCTATTTACATGATTTAGCCACAGGATTTAATACTGGGTTTGACACTCTTGGGAGCCCGGGCCTATGTTAGCTAATTAGTCAGCTAGCTCCACAGCTAACCAAGATAACTAGCTAATGCCAGCTAACAGCAGATAGCTGTTATCCTACTAGAGTCACAAGTGAACTAGCTAACCGCTGACTGCCCATCAGCTAACTCTGTAAGCTAAACTAACTTGGTATCATACTCCATCGTCAATAACATCTTTATGACAACTACAAATAAAACCACTTTAGTTGAAGTCCAGGAAATTATTAATGACAGTTTAAAAAAAAGCATTTGACAGTGTAGTAAAACTTCTTCATGACAAGTCCAAAATATACGATGAATGACACACATACAATGGTCTCCTAACAGCCAGCGTCAAAGCCAACCACACAGTTTGTCATGTTAAAACATTAAGTTACACAGTTTCTTTATATTTGATAATGTCAACTTGTCATGATAAAGACATCTCAGCAAAGTCAACTTTGCATTAAATTAAAATAAGTGTCCAGATGACACTCAGTGACAACAGTTACAAACATTCAGTAGACTCCTTCATGTTCATGACAGGTGACATGACATGGTGGTGACGATGTAATGACAGTGTTATGTACATCCATTCAAATAAAGGGTTACCAAGTAAACTTAAAAGAAAAACAGACAAGAAATTGCCCCAGAGTGGAGTTAGGCTTATTTTCCAACCCTTGCCTACACATGGTGACCGCTGATGAGCCTCTGTAATATAATCACGGCTATTGTGTTGACGTTCCTGACCTGAGCAAAGACCCGTAACAGACACTGATTAAGCCTGTCACATACACTATGTCTGTCTCAACAAATACCAGCTTTCTAATAAACTTCACAGATTTACACCAGTGTCTTCTAGCGGGCTGAAGCCAATCAAGTTTCACTTGGCAGATAATGTGGAGGTGAGAGGCCCTGTTTATCAGGCTGACTGAACTCATTCTCATTCCTCCGGCACCCCGGCTCTGCAGCATTTTTACGGCCACTTAATTAGAGGGGCAGGGCTCATCTCCTTTCCTCTGAGGCTGAATAAAGGTTGGGGAGCAAAAATAGAAAGTGCATTCTGGGATGGCTGCACAATTTGAGGCCCCTGTTTGGTTTTCAGCAGACGCTGAAACCTCAAAACGCGCTGTGAGATTAATTGTGGGCTTTCGTATGAGACCACGTAATAGTTCAGGTCAAACGGTCAGGTCAAGATGATGCCCAAAAACACCAATGGATCATTTAGTTGCTAATGAGTGGTGCAGTGTGAAGTATTATTTAGTTTTTAAAATGCATTTTAATGTCTCAAAGCTGCACATTTCTGTGCCATAAACAGAGAAGCTTGTGATGTATCGCTCTCTAAAAGGTGACCCATTAACTGGAGGGTAGAAAATTACAGAGCCCTGGGTGGCTGATGTCTCCTACTCACTGACTGGGGCTGTGGAGGGGTCTCAATAGGTCATGGTCACGGTCACTGAACTGGAAATTACAATCACTGAGGCCCAGCGCTGCCTCTGTGGTGTGAATTTCTATTTACATCATGGTTTGAGTAAGGGTGTGTGGATTTTGAGTGATGCACCCCCTCATCCCTGTCAGACGAGATCGAGTACTTCTTCATCATTACCACCCAACAAGCCCCACTAATTTTCCAACACAGAGGTTGGTCGGAGGCGTTACTAGGGTGATCAAACAAAAAAATTCAGGACAGTCCTGAATTATAAGCAGTGTTCCTGAAGCCTGTTGGATATTGCAATAATAAATATACTAAAGATCAGCCTCACACCAGTTCATGAAGCTTTTTGTGTGTTTATTCTCCTCCTACACACAAATATGTGGATCAAAATATCTGAGCTATTTCATTATCATTAGGATGGCATTCAGGATTTCTGGTATTACAGAAACATCTTTCTTAGGAATCCATCCCTGTCTTATCTTAGGATAGGAATTTAGCTAATACAGAACCACCCTAACTGAAGAATGTCCTAAGAGAAGACTCTTGGATGGATAGACGCTGTCCTAAATTCAAAACGACTGCCAAAAATGGCAGCACCACTGCTGTTTGATCATGGAAAGTTAAATTGAAATAGGACAAGCAGTTAGGTAACATTTCTGTCACAAGAGTCCTGTTTGAAATCACTGGGCTGAAAGAGGTAAGCAGAGTGAAACTTGTCAGACCATTTTCTTTTCAAAGTAGGCCATGACAGCCGAGAAAAATCCCTGAAGCTATTAAAATTTAAACACCTCATTATTTTATTGTAACTTGTTGGGCACACACTGTACCATGTGCTCTTGTACAGGGCTCAAACTCAGTGTTTTTTTTTTTTTTTGTTTTTTTTTTTTACATATTTGCCTAATTGGAAAAGTAGGTCAGAAATTTACTTGTCCAAACTCAGTTCTTAGTTGCCCATCTAAAAATTATTTTATTTATTGGTGGTTATCAAATAATAACAAAGACTAAAGTAAACTGTCATGTTTAAAGTAGGATTGCACAGTCAGAAAAAAGTGACACATGTCCATCCCAATTTCTCAGAGTCCAAGGTTATATCTGCAAATGTCTTGTTTTTTTTAGCCGATAACCCCAAAATATTCAGTTGAATATGATAATAAACAGAGAAAAGCAGGAAATCTCCATATATGAGAGGCTGAAAACAGCATTTTCTACCATTTTTTGCATTAACAATTACTTTAACTATTATTGATTATCAAAATAGTGTAATGGCATTTTACTTACTCTGGGCAAGCCGGCAAATCTTATAGTTGTGCTCTGTTGTAACTGCTTTACCTAAATGTTTCCTCTCCATAGTCTTATCCCAACTCACTATAACAGACCAACAAAGAAAGCTACACCAAAAATAAACTAGACATGAACAATGACGTATAAAAGAGAGAACATCAAAAGGAAGATATGGCTGGAGTAACAGGAGAAACTGTAAAACTAATCTGATTTGCACACTTATACTACAAAATGTAAATTAGACTAGCTGTGTGAATCTGTCAGAGACGACTAACAACTTCATGACAACTCTCTTTTGTCTTCATTTTGTCAGCCCACATGTTGCAACCACAGACCACCACCACTTATAAAATAAATGGAGCATTGTAAGGCCTGCATCTGCAAGAGATATTCCTTCCTCCAACAGCTATAATTTTGTCTTTGTTTATGATGAGTAATGGCGTGTTGGTGTCAGTGATGAAATGATATATGACTGTGCGGGGATAAATTACACGTAGTTGTCTGTTTCATTTGTATTTAAATCATTTGATTGCGGGTCTCCAGGATGAAAAAGATAAATTAAGCACGAATGAAAAAGTGCTTTGTGGACAGTTAGAAGCAGTAATAACAGTACGTTTACATTAAAATCATGCTTTCCATATAATTCGGTTACTATAGTTCAGGAAAAAAAACAAAACAGATGTGTACAGACATGATTTAATCAAGTAGAAGTGCAGATGCTTGTGTAAAAGAAAAATGGTAAAAGTGGAAGTACTGATTCAACTTCTTATGGAAAAAGTACAGTCTGTGAAATGTACTTAAAATATAAAAATAAAAAGTAGCCGTCTGAAGGGCATTTCTATGCAAAGCTAACTCAATCTCACCTTTTCTCTGCAGGTGAGTCTCCCTCTGTCTGTTTCATCTTGTTGTCTTTTACATCTTTAATGTTTTGTTATGTCTTTTACAACGTTTACATCTTATTACACCTTGTTACGCCTTTTATGTTGTTTTTATCTTATTATATCTTTCACATCTTTTTCTTTTTCTTGTTACATTCTTTACATTTTCACTGTTACATCTTGTTAAGTCTTATATAAGTCTTGTATAGCCTATCCTTGTTTTATCTTGTAATATCTGTTACGTGGTTTTCATCTTGTTACATCTCGTCACATCTTGTTATGTTTTGTTGCATCTTTACGTTATTTTCATCTTGTTACATCTTATTACATCTTTTGCATCATTTTTAGTTTGTTACATCTTGTCACATCTTGTTATGTGTTTTGTTTTCATCTTACATATTTTACGCTGGTTTCATCTTGTTACATTTTGTTATGTCTTGTCTATCTTATGTCTAACGTCTTTTCACATTGTCATGTTTTTGCCTTGTTACATCTGTTATGTAGTTTCTGTGTTGTTTTCATCTTGTTATATCTCATTTTAACTTTTAAGTCTTTTACATTTCTTTACTTGTTACATCTCTTGCATTGCTTTTTGTCATGTTAGAACTGTCTCTTCTATTTGTCACATCCACTTGGGTTGAAATCAGTTTTGTTGGGAAGGTGGAGTAAAATGTGATAGTTGCCTGAAAAATAAATACTTCAACAAAGTACAGATACCTAAAAACTCTACTTAAGTACAGTAATTAAGTATTTGTACTGAGTTACTTCCCACTTCTGTAAATACTGAGGCTCAGTAACAGAAAGACTGACTGAATGAGTCAATATGTTTTGCACATGTGAGGAAATGTACATACATGTGTGAATACATGTTCAAATGTCCTAATGTTCCTGCACGAGACAGAGAAATACAGACATAGGAAGTGTATACTGTCTGGGGGGGATTCGGGGCCCAAAGTGAGCGGCGCCACTCTCAGCCCACTTCCGAGCCCTCTGCAATCCGTCAGGCTGAGTGCTGAGAGTTCCTCTCTCTCCGTCCTCCACTTCGCTCAGGCCTAATTACAGCCTTGGACTGCCTCGGGGGCCAAGCCTCCAGAAACGGGGACCATGACAGCTCCTCGAACAGACCACTCCAAAAAAAATAATTAACCAACCCTGGAATCAGATGAAAGGTGGCCTTTGCCCTTTTGGCTCTTTATTTTATCCACCATTCAAACCACATCTAATAATCGGATAATTGTCGCAGCTCTGTGTGGGTGCCAGCCAGCGCAGAATCAAAGGGAAACGATGATGATCATATTAATCATAATAGAGACCTTTGCGTCCAATTCATTTGCAAGGGGAGTCTGCCTGAAAAGCCCTCAGACAGGGGCAATTATATCAGAGATGGTCATGAGACTGTGGGGGGAAAAAAAGAATAACAGTGACCGGACCAGACTTGTCATGTGATCTGTGGCAGCCTCATTCCTAAACAGTCCCACCTGTCCCCTCGTAGTCCAACACATCTACACACAATATGCACCCACACTCCTCTCTCCAGACACACCGGACCCCCACTGCCAGCCCAAATTCCAGGTAAGAATGGGGAAAGAGCTGGTTGGTGATTGAGAGTGAGGGGCACACACAGATACACACACACACACACACACATCCTTCTTCCGGGTTAACCCAGACATGTTCTGCAGACCTCCAGCTGATTAAACTATGTGCTTTTCAGTCTGTGAGCTTTGGCCCTCGCTGCAGATTCTTGTGCTTTTCCCCATCACTACAGTAACACCATCCGCTGTATCTCCGCGCTGAGCACAGACAAAAACACACCATCCGAGCGAGGAGTGGGGAAACAAGCATTATAATTATTAGTGTGGTTCCGCTTGAGGTTTCTGCCTGTTAAAACTGAGTTTTTCTTCGCTGCTGTTGCCAAGTGCTTGCTCATTATTGGGTCTCCATTGGTATTACAAAGAATACTTTCTACATTTGCTCTATATAAAAGTGCCCTCAGCTAACTTCTGTTTGGCTTGACTTGACCACATGTGATGTATCAAAACAGCAGCATCAGAGTACTTTTTAATAAAAGGAATTAAATGCACAATATGCTAAGTTCTGCCACTAGGGGTCTCTCTCACATCAAAACAATAACAGAAGACATCATTTGATGACATCCTGAAGTGGCAAGGGTTCATGGGAGTTGTTTTTTTTTCCACTGAAATGACTTAGGTCTAAATCATGTTCATGTTAGAGGCAATGTAGAGTTTTATTCATGTTATGCGTCATCACGTTTGCTTCCTTCCTCACTCTCTGATGTATACAGTGTATTCTAGGAGGAACACATTGTTATCTTGAATAAATTACAGATTTCTCTGGGTTTGAACATTGTTGGAAACATTTGGGATAATGTAAGTAGACCGCTCCACAAAATATATAATAATACATTTTAACGCAGAAATGTTACTTATCAAACCTTTAAGGAACTCTGATCAGTAATGTAAACTAGTTTTTTCTACCCTGTGATTAACTCAGGTGAACTGTGCAATTAATTTTTAAATGCAACAGTACAACATCAACACACTGTAATTTTGAGTGTGTAAAAATTAGTTGTTTTCTCACTTTCCTCACTGATTATTAAATGGATATTTTTCAACACTGTGATCGACTTGACAGACGTACCACTATAATTTGGGTGGACTGATCCTTTACAGATCTAGTTTTTGAGTATGACAAGAATGGGATATAATAATCATAGGTATGTTTACAATAATGTATCGTGTTTTTGTTACATTAGAATCAGACAGAAAGGGAGGGTGAAATCAGCTGTATTCCTCAGCGCTAGATGCCACTAAATCCTGCACACTGGTTCTTTAATAATTGAGTTTCTGTGTTATAATTCTAAATACAATACTAAAAGCAGCATTATGAAAATACAATTACACAGAGCGGCAAGCTACGGCTTTTATAAGATTTAAGACGAAACTGAGAATACGTGTGACGTACATAAGCAGGAATTCAGTAGCTACTTTATATTTAGTCAAGGGCTTCAGTGCAGTAAGCTACAGCACAACTGCTGGAGCAGCTCTGGAGCCAACAGGGACCACTCTCAGAGCTTCCAGCGAGTGTATCCGATTTGTCCAAATCATGTTAAAACAGTGGAAAATTGCTCAGGATTAGGATTTGACAAGCCGTTGCGGTTGGCCGGCGTAGCCTTTGACAGCAGGTTATGTTAAACACATGTACAGTAATATCCTGTGTGTGCAAAAGCAAATTCTTCACACTCCCTCTTTATTGAGTGGCTGCTCTGCGGGACGACATTCCTGCAGTACATTACTCCCTGTGCCCGACGCGCTCCTCTGCTATGCTGAATATGCACAGGTGGCTGAGAGACCCCCTTCCAAAGAGCTCTGAGCGGAGCAGAGGGAGGAAAATCAGCAGGCTTTTTTCAGCTTATGAAACAAATGTTTGGCATTCCTTTGAGCACTGCTCTGCTGTAGACCTGTCTGTTAACAGGCGGCAGTACGCCAGGGCTTGTTGGCAACTCATTTGACATTGGCTTCCAAGAAATTTCAAAAGCAGAGAGGAACTGTATACCTCGCCTCTCCTTGCTGTTATTCTTTTGAGGTATTTTGGACGTTTTGTGCCGGTGTATTCCTTCTCTCATCTGTAACCAATTAATAGTGGAGCTAAAATTACTACAGATGTAATTACTGAGGAATTTTCTCACTTACATGTGTGGTATGTGTCCTTATTTTAAGGTCTGCTTTGTAGCACTGACAAATGACTACAACAGGCCCAACTATGTCACACGTCCTAACAACAAGTTCAGAGACGGCTGCTTTACTGTATGTGTGAGGAACAGGTACATGAGGGGCATTTACTGAATACCATATGTGCAGGTCACCTTGAATTATGTTCGGCTGGTGGATTTTCTCCATGTTTTCAACAGAACTGATTGTGTAAACTGATAGCAGAAGATCTTAGGGCTGAATTACTGTATATTCTGACTTTCATCTGGCCTACATGAAAACTCTTTAGTATAAAATCCAATCACTTGGGTTGCCTTTGTCCCATTTATAAAACTTAGCCCTGCAACAAACATCAAGTCTGCAACTACATACGGTTTAATGCAACATTTTGAAGCCACTGTTCTGCAGAATTACTTGCAAATGGCAAGATTTAAATCTAATAAAGAGATAAACTGTATCTACATCATATAACCTGCATACAAGCATAATACAGCATATGTTGAATATCTCACAGCTAATAAGGTCATAAGTAATAAAGTGCATTAAGTCATTTTCTTTTACAGTGGTGGGAGAAGTAGAAGTTTCAAAAGTATTAGTAATTATTATGCAGATTAAATGCTTCCAGTGTTATGTTATTTATTTCTAACAATTATTTATTGATTGATTATAATTTTCATCATTGATAAATCTGCCAATTATTTTCATGATTAACTAATTAATCAGTTAGTCTATAAAATGTCCAAAAAATGGCAGAAAATGCCCATCCCAAATTCCCAGAGCCTGGAGTGACATCTTCAAATGACTTATTTTATCCAACCAACAGTCCAAAACCAAAAGATTTTTCACGGATTATCATAAATGACAAAAAAGCAGCAAAATTGGTGTAAAATGATTTAACTGATTTAAAAATAATTGTGTTGCTTCTGCTAAGTCCTCCAGAATCTGTGATCAAAACCTCCAGAGCGACGGTCTGTTATTCATAGCAGTGGTCTGTTATTGAGAAAAAATATCTGTAGAATGGCACAATTAACCTTATTCAGGCCAGTCAAACTGATACGAAATACTAGAATAAACAAAAGTGTTATCAACGACACTAATTGAGGTCCTGTTCCATTTAGTGTAGGAGAGCCTTTCCAGTGAACCAACATGCACAGCAGCAGCAGCCTGACTCTGTTTGACCTGAATTAGTATGGTAACACCTGTATTCTACTATTTCGTGTGAAAACAGCTGCTGTGAAAAAAGTCTGTAGCTATTAAGCGGGGCAAAACAAATCAATATTTACTTCTGAAAATACATATGCCACAAAACAGTGTTTGCATAAATGCACTTAATTACATTCCACCACCGATTTTCATCCATTCTGTAACATATTGTCTGTTGTAGAGATGCACTGTTATGTCTTTTACTGTATCCAAACTTGAATTAATCATATTATGCTTGGACTGGTCACAGTTTATGCGCTTAAGGTCACGCCGGGTCATGTGCAGCAGCTTCTTGTGCAGCAGATCAGTGGATACGCACTCTTGTACATAAACACACTTGTGCACAAAAGCACTAAACACACACAACCACAGGAGCAAAAAAAAAATACACACACACGCATACAGCAGATGCAGCCATTTAAGCCTGTTCAGTTCACTGCAAGTGTCACCAAATCATTGAAAAATTAGAGCTGCATCAAAGAGACTGCCTGACACACATGTACACACACTCTCGCACACACACACTATTGGCGCCCCCTATGAATGAATGTGCGCATGGCAGATGCTTGGACCTGCTCCTGTTTGTGGGCAAACTGAGAGCTGATACACATAAAGGACATTTCGGTGTTTCTCTTGGATAACATGATTTTTTTTTTTTTCCTTTAAGGCGTCTATACACTGACAACTGCATTTAATCTTGTAATGTGTTCAGAATATTATAACTTAAACTGAATCCATCAACTAAAGTAAAAAGCTTTTTTTTTAAATTATATTATTTGAAATCAATCTTAAAGAGACATTCCGTACATGTTATTCTGCTGGTCTGGGATCTTGCAGCTCTGATGCTTTTAAAGGAATAACGGAGTCGAGGCAATTCATCAGTAGACCACAAGCTATTCGGGGGTGTGACTACAGTCACTGGGGTCTATATATTGAGATGTTTTGTCCGGTGGCTTTATGTGAATGAGAGAGAAGTTACTGCCCAGTGTAAAGTCACCACAGTAGGACAGGACAGTGCTCTTCTTCCTCTCTTAAATGCTCTCAGACGCCACCATGGACTCCTGTTTCCGCGCACTTTGCATGACTTTCGTCCTGGCATCGTTCACCCGGAGGTCAGGTGCGGTCGGACCGGTTATCAAATGCGAGCCATGTGACGTTGGAGCGCGGCTTTTGTGCAAACCTCTACCCAAGGACTGCGCCGAGAGGGTCCGGGAGCCGGGCTGCGGCTGCTGCATGACCTGCGCGCTGAGCTTCGGCCAGCCGTGCGGCGTGTACACCGGGAGATGTGGCTCCGGACTGAGCTGTCAGCATCAGCCCGGAGAGACCAAACCTCTGCAGGCGCTGCTGGAGGGACGGGGGATCTGTGCAAACGCTACTAATAAACGAGTCGCAGCCAGACCGACACCTCCAGTCAATGAACTGCCAGGTAAGTCAAGCCCGCACCTTTTCTGGGGCGCACTTTGGATACTTTGCAACCGTTTATTACGGTCCAAGAATATCTTAAAAAACGCTGTATAGTTATATTAATGTGCAGCAGATGTAGAGACGTTTATCTGTTACCCTCATTGGATCTACAAACCTGTAAACAGAGACAGATGTATCTTATAAATGAATAGTAAGATAATTTATTAGGTCAAATTTGGGAAGATGTTTCTATTGTGATGCAAGGTCTGTTTACAAGTTATGATCAACTCTTAATTCAGCTGAAAGCCACAGTCACTGGACAGATAGATAGATAGATAGATAGATAGATAGATAGATTTCCCCTAATACATTGTCTTCATTCGTTTAAAAAGAGAAGGTGGATGATTCTCTGAACCAGCAGGGTGAATATAGCGTGGAGCCGGTTACAATTTGATGGTGCAAAAGTGAGGTGCAACTCAATATCAGGGAGTTTGTTCCCTTTTGTAGCTCAAGCTCAAGTGTTGGTACTTAGAGGTGAGACTATTGATTCTGGTTCAGCTGCTAGATAGCAGAGTTGTTATGTATGTTCACTGTTCTGATTGCATCAAAAAGTAAACTTAAAAATCAGTATGTATGCCTGTAGTAGTGCTTGTTTATAATATGTCAGTTTTCCTAAAATTAGATAAAAAAAATCGCAAACCCTGTATCGTGATACTTAATGTATCGCCACATTCTTGCCAATACACCTGAATCTGCCTGAGTGCATCAGCAAAGACTAAATGTAGATTTTGAGGTTATTTGATCCTACCTAAGATGGTTTAAGCTTGTGCTGCACTCTTAAAGGTAAGGGGCTACACAGGTTCAGTTTAAAAAGTGGTGGAATCAAGTGGTAGTTGGTCAGCTCGCAAATTTCTGTTAATTTCCTGCCAAAACGGAAAGATATATATCATCTCAGGAAATGCTTCTGAAAAATGGATCACTTGTGACCATAACAGTGACCTCCAGCTTGCTAAAAGAGAGCCATATGTTTAACCTTAAAAATATTTCCTTTAAGCTATAATAGGTAGCATTTCTGCATTAAAATGTCTAAAAATGCTAGGCAAGTTGTATATTTTGTTGAGCTGTGTATTTACATTATCTAAAATACTTCCAACAATATTCAAAAACAGAAAAATCTGAAATTAATCAGTGGTAACAGTGTGTTTCCTGCAAGCTCTTGCTAGCTCTTTGCTAGATACACTGGATACATCAGAGAGTGAGGAAGGAAGCCACCACATGTGACTAAAGGAAACTTGAATAAAACTTAAATACAACCTTCTCACATGATTTTTGTCTGAGTCATATCAGATTTTCAGCAACGTCATCAAACTAGGTGTTTCGTTATTACTTTAATGTGAGAGAGACCCCTAGTGGCAGAACTGACATATTGTGTGTTTACTTGGAAGATTCCCATATCCTAGTGTACTTTTTTGTGAATAATTCATGTTGTTCTCAAACTTCAGCAGACAATATTGAGACTCAGGATGAAGAGAGGAATTCCACCGGCTCAGGCCTTCAGACCTCGTACAGCACGCACAGACCCACGGGACCCCTGAGACCTCCGCTTCACCCCTTCTTCCCCTCCGCCAAGTCCGAAGTCCTCCGACGCGAGCAGCAGAAGAGAACCCAGAGCTTTAAAATGGAGGAACTGCCGGGACCACTCATCACAGACCAACAAAACTTCTCTCTAGAGACCAAACAGGAGCCTGAGTATGTAAGTACCACACAACCAATATTTTTCTGTCTTCGGAGCATACTGGAGGAATGTTTTTCTCCTCTTCCTCTGTGTTTTGGTGTTTTTCTGCCCCTGCGGGTGATGAAATGTTTTGGGTAGCGGTGCTGACGGTTGGCAGGCATCGTGAGCAGTAGAATGGCATGGCAGCAAGCGGGTACGATGGCCCTGCGGCTGACCTGGGTCAGGCGGTTGTTTGGCCACAAGGCGTCCGCGTGCCGGGTGTACTGGGAGCCAATGAATGATGGATTGGCCTATGTGAGTGCCTGTTGGGAAGCCCTGCTGCTATTTTGATCTTCTCTTTGGCCAGAGAAGTGAGCACACACTCGTAATGGGCTTTGACTGGCTGCTTTGATTAGTGACTGGAGTACTTGGACTTGAGGACAAGCCTTTTGGCTCCTTCTTTGAGCTCTTTGAATTCACTTTATCCCCCACCCTTTGTGTAAAGTGTAAGAGTTCTAAGCAGCTTTGCCAAACTGTTAAGCCACTACAAGTTGGACAGATGAATTAATTTCTCATCCGTTACTGCTTTCATATCGCAGCCACCATTGTTCAGGTATTACTGCAGAGCAGTGTGTGATGCAGTGTGAGTCAGCTTTGTTAACGTCTTTATTAGAAAGAGAATTCAGGTCAATAATCACACTGCAGAATGAGATAGCATGTGCTCATAGCAGAGGTGAGGACTCAAATCACATGACTTGAACTTGAGTCTCAAATTTGATGACTTGAGACTCAACTTGACGAAATCAAAAAAGGCTTGCTTCCTGCACTCAAAATGAGTTGTTCACATGTTCACACAGATCTAAGGGGCATTGCAGCATCAAGTGATTTGGGACTCCTTAACAAAGGGTTTTAGCATTTTGACATATTTTGAAAATATCTGAGACCTTCCCACCGTTCCAAAGATTTAAAAAGTAGCCAATAATTTAGAAAAAATGCTATTAGAAAAGTAAAAAATGAGAGTTGACTATCTCCATTCTCAGCAAGTCGACACTTAATTTCCTAAAATCCCCAGATCTTCTTTGTTTTGAATCGAATCAAGACAGAACCATAAAGAACTAATGTTACGTTACCAGACACTAGCTGGAAAAAAAATTCTATCAAAGATAATTTTTGTTTGATGACTAAAACAACTTCCTAAGTTGCCCAAAGAACAACAAGTTGAGGCTAATATTACCACATAACATGCTGCTAACAAAAGATGCAGTTTGATGACATGAAGTAGTGTGAGATCATGGGAGTTGTTTTCTTTGTTAAACAACCTCCAATGCCATTGAAAATCTGTCTGACATGAAGTTATAGCAACAAGCAGCTGGCAGGAAATACAATGCTACTGTGAATAAATTACAGATCTTATTGGTTTGATGATTGTTGGAAAAGTTTGGAATAATGCAGGTACACAACTCAACAACATATATAACATGTGTCTGGCATGTTTAGACATTTCAATGTAGAAATGTTAGACTTTATATTATTATATTATTTAACATAGCAAGATAATGCTTAGCTAACATTAGCTTAACAGCTAAGTAACAAGACAACAACAACTAAGTAAGGACTCGAAACTCAAAGTTTAGCACTTGGGACTTGTCAATCTTGACTTGGGACATGAGACATGTGATTTGCAAAACAATAACTTGGTCCCACCTCTGGCTAATGGCATCAGCTGAGCTCAGATTTCTCGAAGTTTGAGCTGAAGATGTGTAAGTATTGGAGAACATACAGTAACTGCTCATGTGTTCCCTCATAGGGTCCCTGTCGGAGAGAGATTGAGAGCATTCTCAGCAGCCTCAAGATTACAGACATTCTCAACCCCAGAGGTTTCCGCATACCAAACTGTGACAAGAAGGGCTTCTATAAGAAAAAACAGGTAAAACAAAAGCATTTGATATTGATTCTATGCTAAAATACAGAATAATGCATCAAACTCATGATACATTAAACGTCTACTTGATAAAAACTTGTTTGCATCTTTGAAAGGTTGTAAAAAGGAAACCCGCATTTCCTTTTTTACATGCTGGATTAACAAAGATTCAGTGCTGAAGTCGAGTGACTCAAACTTTAGGTCTCCTGAAGCCCAATTACAGATTTGTAGCTGTCCTCCTGTATTCATTGGTAGTTATTAGAGCCTCATCATTGCACCACCACACCAGTGAGGTAGACCCTAGCCAATGGCTCTGGAGACAGCAACCACAGGGGCCAAACCCCAGTGGGGCTGACGGCTGGGACGATGGCCGTTTAACGGGAACCCTCCCAGGGAGACAGACGTCAAGGTGGCCACCGGCACCCGATGCGCTCCCCCCATAATTGCTGGACTTTTGAGAAGCATGCACAGAAATAGAGCTGCAGCCATCCCCACGCTCACATGGTTCACCCACGATCGGGTTGTAATAAATGAGTGGTTCTGACGCATTCATATGGAGGCACTTAGGGCTCCCGCGCCACTGCATCACCGAGGCAGTTTTTCTTATAACACAGCAGTCCCTCCTGCCTAATGGAAGTGTTCGCCTTGACCTGCAATCATCTCATAACCAACCTCACAACGCCAGGCTCATTGTCTTTGTTTATGTAGAATGGAGCTAGTGTACCGCGCCGAGCCCTGAGGCACTGAAGGAGTGGCGCACATTTCTCATTGGTCAGTTTAATTTGGACGTTTGCGTGATTTTAAGCAAAAACATCTCTTATTACAGCACTTAATAACAGTAAATGTCTTTCTAGAGAAAAAAACATCTACCCCAGACAGATTTAATGCTGGAAGCATGAGCACTTTTTTGCAGTAAAGTATGCCTAAAAGTGTGAAGTTTGAAAAAAAAAGTGATACTTTTGTCTTGCAGCTAGTGAAAATATGAGTTTTTAAAATTGAAAATGCAACTTCTGTTGCATACTTCATATGCAACACTGGTCTGACAACAGCTTCAGCTCCAATCAGCCGCTCTGTCAGACCCAGCTGAAATATTGAACTAAATCAGGATGTCTTCCTTCCTGATCAGCTCTGAATCCTCTGTGGAGCTGCAGCACAGCAACTTTAGCCCTTGAAATGAATGGCTGCATGTTTTACTAGAGTGGAGGTTGACCTTTAGTAAAATTGGCAGTAAAATAACAGCCCTTGGGTAGCTCCACAGACTCTGTAAGTCATTTGTAGTACCCATAATTTAGAGCTGTGGGGTATAATCAGCAACAGATGATTCGTACTGGCCACCAGCTTCTGAAAATAGATCTTGGTTCTCAGTTGTTCACAAACGGGACTAAGCAAATATTTTACCAGGTTTCTGTTTACCTTAAAGGTCTCTATATGTGTGTGTAACAGGAGGTAGACCATAAAAGCAGCTCAAAATACCACAGCGTGTTGGATAACCAAGGCTGCGTCTACTCAGCACAATCTGACCATTAATGCCTCTTAACTATTGCTGTTCTACTTCATTGAGTAAAGTGGCTTGTTACCCATAATGCTGCATATTCATCTGGATTTGCACATTTAGCTGCTTCCTCCCCCCTTCCCTCCCTTCACCTTGTCCCTTTCCTTCACTTTCTTTCAGTGCCGTCCATCCAAAGGCAGAAAGCGAGGCTTCTGTTGGTGTGTGGACAAATACGGGCAGCCTCTGCCAGGTTTTGATGGGAAGGAGCGAGGAGACGCCCAGTACTACAACTCCGAGAGCCAATAGGAGCGAAGCAGGACGGAGGGAGGGAGGGTGGGAGTGAGTGCGAGAAGAATTGTAAACAAATGGAGACACTGAGGATATTGGGAGAGAGGTCAAGAGATGGCTCAGCCGATATATGGATGTTTGCTATTTCTATCTGTTGCCTGTGGGACCTTTTCTGAGGCAGAGCAAAGGGAACAGAGGAGGAGTACCAGGAGGAAGAAACACTCCAGACACAAACTGAATTTTTCTGTGATAAATGGATTCATAAGCTGTTTGTCTGCGACCCAACAAGGACAACTTTTGAGAAGAGGATACACTTCAGAAGCCTTGTTCTGATCAAAAAACACAAAGACATTTATACTTGTCACAAACTTTGATTGGAGTGCTCTTCATTTACGCACAATTAAGTGGCATTGCACATGTGTAATCGTAATTTGTATGCTTGTGATTTGTTATAAAGACAAAAATGTATGTATATATGAATGAACATGTCTTTCAGAGTAAGCATGCTGTGCCTTACTATGAATTCCATTTTTTTTTCTGGTTGCTTCCTGCTCCTTGGGAGTCAGACTACGGGACTGTGCAGCTCAAACACTATAAAGTTTTTTATGCTGGATCTCAAGCCACAGAAAGAGAGGACATTTCCTTTCATCTGTACTGTGGTTGTTACTGTTTTGTTGTCACTTTGCATAAGCTGAATTTTTTGGGATAAAGGCCACAAACCATTATCTCTGATCTCTGTGTAGCCAGTGATCATATTCATCACTTGCCTTGGTTTGAGTAAATACGCTGTTTGCATGTACAATGCAACCCTCAGAGGTCTATTTTTACTTAATAAAGGCAGTATAAAATTGTATAGGTCATGCATTTTCATTTGTTAGCTGCAACCACTGACATAAATTAAAGATGGATGACACACGTCTCCACTTTCTCCCACTGTACAAAACTGAAGCCAAAATATCTGAATATAGAGTGCCACCATGGCATGTGCAGTGGCATGATACCCTGTTCCTACAGCATGAAATAACTAATCAAAACCAAACGAAACCAAAAATGAACACTTAAACAAACATCAGAATGAAAAGAAGTATCTAAAATGACAATCCATCTTTAGGGGAAAAATATGTGACATGTACTTTGATGTTTTAGTTTGGCCCATTTCCTATTTATTAACATTGGGGAGGCAGGATTTATGACTTGTACTGCAGCCCGCCACCAGGGAGCGATTGAAATGCTTTAACTTCACTTTTAGGGAGTCCTCATGTTGTCCATTTCTATATACAGTCTATGGCTGCAACCAGAGGCTCCATTGGTCGCTCCCTCAGTCAATCATAGTTTAGTTTAATTATATAACTTTAATGTAGCTATATTATTTTAGTTTAAGCATATTACTTTAGTCAGTTCTATTATTTGTGTCCAATTGCACCCATCATCACTAAGAGAAGATATTAATACTTGTAAACACCAGAGGGCAGCAACGACTAGCATCTACCTGTAAGCTACTTTGTCGTTGCCTGGATATGTTAACCAAGCATCGCTACTGGGGATGCACCGATACCATACGATACGATCACGTATTCGTACTCAATAAACTACTCCAATACCCCACACCAGATACCACGTCACGAAAAGCAGCCGCTCGATACAAGTAAACATCTAAAGAACCAACAGGATGCAGAGTTCAAGACGCTTGTTGATGCTTACCTTCTTTTGTTGGACGCGTCGTCATCATCAGTGAGGGACTCGACATCATCCATTAATGACCGCAGCGACTTTGGAAACTGTCCATAAAATTCCATGTAAGTTCATGTAAAACTGAAATAAATGCACAGAGAGCACCTGTAGGCCGCAGCCAGCCGCTGTCCAATAATTCTCGGCGGGTGTAAACCAGTTGAATTCCTCGACAAATTATTCCAAAGACGAAGAAAAAACACCTCTGCCTCTTTCTTCATAATAAATTGCTACAACTTCTCTTTGTGAACTTAATCTTCACTAAAACGGCCTGACAGCTCAGGACACGCAACTTCACTGTTTGAGGTTCACAACACGGTAAACAAATCTGTTGCACACATGGGACCACACTCATACCTGTCCCCCCCTAAACAATGACAGGTAGGAACTAATGAGCTCTTAGACACGAGGGACATGAAGAAGAAACTTAAATACAACACATGTAAATGTTAAATTAAAATACTAGGTAAAATGTTGTAAATGATAATGAAATAATTATCATATTATTGTTATTATTATTATTATTATTATTATTATTATTATTATTATTATTATTATTATTATTATTATTTATTATTATCATACATCGTATTTGGCTTGAGAAAAAATTAGCAACATTTCTTGCCATTTCCTGACATTCCATGGACCAAAAAACTAATTTATTAATCAAGAAAATAATCAACATTCATCAATAAGGCACTCGTGAGTTACAACCCTGCAGACACTTGTGGGAATTATCACGGGACCCAACAGAGTTCATTTTTCATTGGTGAAGGTTAGCCTAAACTTAAGCCACGCCCCTTTAATAACTCGTGAACTTGTCATTTGACTTTGTCATAAAATCTTGTGGCCGGCGTCACTGGATTTGGCAGTGTTTCTTTTTCCACTGCTGTGACTTAGTCCCACTACTTATACTTTAGCCATGGAAGTCGAGTGTGGTAATGTGTGTGTGTGTGTGTGTGTGTGTGTGTGTGTGTGTGTGTGTGTGTGTGTGTGTGTGTGTGTGTGTGTGAATGCTTGCACTCATGGATGCATGCAGGAACATACATCTATATTTTGCCTTTGCACTTGTTTTCTCAACAGAAGAACACACTTAAACATGACCCCATCATGTTGAAATATAAATTTTAATTGGATTCACATCCATAGAATTGGAAGAATATGTACATTTTTTTCAACAAAACCAATAATGGAATAGCAGCATTCCTGGCAAATAGCATTTACAAACAATTTGGTCCACTGCACATAAGTTCAGCAGCAAACGCTCAAGTCAAATCATAATAAATACATGAATATAAGCAAGAATAGGTCAAAAAAACTCCCCTGTGTGTGAGAGGTGTAGCTGAGAAGAGCCCTCAGCAATCCTCTGCTAAACCTGTGGACCTGCAGAGACGAGTAGAGGTAGACAAATGCAGAAGAAGCCGTCCCAAACCTCACGGTGGCTTGGATGAGTCCTGATATGTTTGTGCTTGGCCACCGTGCACATACTTGCGGCACTTTAAGTATTTCCCCCAATACCCATTGAGGAAACGCCAATGGAGATACATTCAGACAATGTCAACATGTTGAATGAATGAGCGGCTGTGTTGTTTCGTGCCGTGCGCAGCTCCAGTTTTGAATGAATTAGAAAAAAAAGACTGATCCTGAAGAGGGCTTTGGCAGAGCTGTGGAACTGTGGTTTTTGAGCAATGGAGTTATTTAGTCAGAAACACAAATGTATACAGTGTTGCCCTATTTACAATCGCAAAAAATAGGCAAACATATAAAAAATCTAAAAATGACAAATGGTTAATGCTAGTAAGAATATACAAGCACCGAATAAATAAAAGTCTTGATACATACATCATGTAAATAAAATGAGAGGAAATTTCCCCCTCTGGAATAGGATGTTGCATTTTGTGTGAATGAGTGTGTTTTTGTGAAAGGAAGTCAGTTCATCAGGTGTTTACACCATTTCCTGATTTGAAGTCATGAAATGAGTTTGCTTGTGTACATACAGTATGTATGTATGGAAGCCAATTTCCGTGAAAGTGGTGGGTAAAAAACACCTGTCCAAATGAAAAAATAATGACTTAGCACCTTGAAATAATGACTTATTATCTCAAAATAATGGCATAGTATCTTGAAATAATGGCTTATTATATCAAATAATGAGAAACTTTCAAAATAATGACTTTTGTGTCTCAAAATAATAAGAAATTAGGAGGTTTCTCACTATTTTGTGATACTAGCTCATCATTTCCCCGATACTTCTTTACAAAGTTTCTCATGTTAATCACTTACAGGAAGTTTTTCATGACAGTGGTGGAAATGGGCTTCCAGATGTGTTTGTGTGTGTGTGTGTGTGTGTGTGTGTGTGTGTGTGTGTGAGTGTGTTTATGAGTCCATCCTTCAGTGAGTAACTTCTTGGTGACACTCTGAGTCACCAAGCAGGTCGCTGGATCCTGGGATCTTCTTCCCATTCCAGGAAGAGACACACCAGCAGCGAGCCGGCGGTCCAACCAGAGATGACTCACACTGAAGGAGAAACAGAGATGATGGAAAACCACATAAATAAATCACACAGTAGTAGCTTAGAGATTAGTCCCTTTCAGCAGGTAGGAATGAAGGAATGAATTTCATATTTTGTGAAATCCTAAAATTCTCACCTGCTTGGACTTGTAGAAACCGTGCTTGTCACAGTTGGGGAGGTAGAAAGTGGTGAACTTCTCTCCCAGTTTCTGCTGAGAGCTGGTGATCATGTCCAGTGCTGCGTGCAGTTCAATGTGACAGGGACCCTGTGGGAAAAAAAGAGAGAAAATCATTGAGAATTACACCCACATATAAACAAATACACCATACATTTAATAAAAAATGACTTTTATAATCCTAGTTATCTCTGCAAAAGTCCACAGCTGCTCAAAACCAAGTGCTCCCTCTAGTGGAAGGAAGCCAAATTACTTTGAATCATCTTCTAAAGGGGATAATTCACTCCAAAATAGTAGGACATATGTTTCCTCTTGCTTGTAGTGCTATTTATCCATCTATTTTAGTGTGAGTTGTCAAGTTTTGAACATATATCAGCCATAGAGGTGTTTGCCTTTGCTCCAGTGTAACAGAGCTAGAAGGCACTTGACTTGTGGTGCAAAAAGTACATTTGAAGAATCAACAAAGGCAATATACAGAGCTTGTTGTGAGCAGTTTCGTGTAGGAACTATTTTCTTTCAAGTAGAAAGAAAGTGGTTCCAGTAGATTCTACCATAGACTGAAATTAGTTCCCACAAGAAACTGCTCACAACAGGGATTTGAATGTATATTTTGGTGCTTTGAGCACCATAAGCTGCCTGCTATATAGTTTCATTTTATTAGTGAGAGGACAGACTTTTCTTATCTCCAAAACACTGTAACTCACACCACAAAAAAAAAAAAAAAATCTAGATGGAAAAAGTCACTACAGGTAAGAGGAAAAATATCTATTCTTGATTTAGGGGTGAAATGTTCCTTTAATTAGGTTTATTTCTCTTTTCCCTCACCTGTTGCACCAGTTTGTTGCGGATGGCATTGAGTTTGGCCTTGATGCTCTCCTGGCCTTCAGCAGTGTCATGGTGATCAACAGGAATGTTGAGACCCAGCAAGTCCTGCAGAGAGCCGTGGTCAGTCACGTCAGTTTCCTCTGTACAAGTTTCAGAAAAAAATAATGACTAAATTATACTGTAATATTGCTTTTAATGTGTCTTGTGTTGCTTTGAAGTCACATTTCAACATCTTAAATGTAGCAAATGTGAACAGTGAACAGAAGCTTTTTGACTACCTTGGCCCAGATCTTCAGTGCAGACCCCCTGTCCTCTGGTCAGAGCGTGGAGCGGCCGGGCCTCGCCAGGCCTGGGGGTGCAGCGGAGACCCTCGCCGCAATGGGCCGTGTGAACCCCGCAGGACGCTCCTTTCTCCAGAGCGCAGGTCATGCAGCAGCCACAGCCGGGCTCCCTCAGCACCTGCTGGCACCCTGCCGGGATGGCAGGACAGTCGTTGAGTTTCTCCTGAGTGCAGGGGGCACAGCGGATTGGCTCCGGCCCCACCACAGGGGATGACCTCACCACAGCCACAGATGACACCGCTGCCACCAATATCAACTTCTCATATAATCCAGGCATCTCCAGACTTCAGATAAATGTTTATTCTTCTCCTTGAATTCTGCAAACTGTACTTGACTGTACTTTTCCTTCTAAAGTGATTTCGCTGAAGCAGCAGTATTTATATGGAGATCTGGCCTCCAGAAGGCGTTAATGATTGACACACATATAAAATACTTTTTGACAAAAGCTGCTGTAACGGTGGATGACCTTGCTTGACGTGCGTAAACCCAGGTTCACAAGGTCTGTCGTCAATATTGACTTTGGAAGTGATTGTACATCAAAACAACCCTGTTTTTCGGACGACCAAATTACTGATCTCTGTCTTTACCTTTGAGGTTATGACAACAGTGACATGAATATATGCTGTTTGGAGAAATGTATCAATACAGTAGTAATGATCCACAAAAAGGAGTAATGTATAATCCAGTCTATGAGATCATGGCTGCTGATTACAGAAACTGTTAACAGTGATTGTTGTTATTTAGAGAAGTAATGATGCTTTGACACTGTTTTCACGCTATTTGGCCCTTTAGTTTTCTTGGTGAAGGTTCCTCTTATCAGGCAGACAGATAAACAGGATCATTCCCCTTTAGCATTGCATAACCCTAATATTATGGATTGCTCTGCAAGAATCACAACATGTTTGTCTGAAGAATAGTAATTGGTTGTTTCTTTGGTGTAGTATTTTTCATAACTATATGTATGGCACATGTCAGATAGGTTGACTGTGTGATACACACAACGTGAGTCATGCTGTGTACTCTGTATGACCCCAAGCTTTCATTTTGTAAGGTCTTTGTTTGTTTGTTTTTAGACAGAGAGCTTAACTAAAAAAACATGCCTTGTTATAATGCTTCAACAAGGAAAGGCCAATAAAGTAAACAGGAATATAAGTATAGTAAATACAGTATTTATTTTATTATTGACAATTAGCAAGCAAATAATGAGAAACTTTATCTAAATAATGACTTAGTATCACAAAATAATGACAAATGAGAAAGTTTCTAATATTATCTTAATATATTGAAATACTAACTCATTATTTTTAAATAAGTAAATTGTTATTTTAAGATACTATCTCATGATTTGGACAAAGTTTCTCGTTATAATGACTCACAGAAACTCATTTCATCACTCTGGCAGAAATGGGCTTTCATGCTTCAGTGTGTATCTTCTTGGTGACACCGAGAACTGCTGAGTCATTGACCCGCGCAAACCGGGATTCAAACCCACACCATGTGGTGGAAGTGCTAACCACCACACCACCGTTAATTTGTGGTACACTGCACGCAAAACCATCGAGAAAACTCCTAAAATACAATGCCTTTGTATGGGCTAAAATACCAGTAGTATATAAAGAGATTTAAATTGCCTCCCTTTGACCAACTAATGCATAAAAATACAACTTACTGCAAAAGTGTCAGTAAAAATAATCCTGTAACATAATTTTCTGTACTAACTGGGGCCAGTACTTTCACATTTGCTGTTACTTTACTTTCACTTTCACTTGTTTTTTTTGCAATTATTCCTTCTTTCAATGTGAGTACTTCTTTCACCACCAGACAACAGACTGTATAGAAAAAACATTCTGTTTCTCATTGAATATCTAACAGAACAGACACAGAAAGGGCTCGTTAACAGACATGCATATAGACATGCCTCTGGTCTCTCTTTTTATTTGTTTTTAGTTATATACTAGATGAGACAGACATCAAGTCTGTGTTGCATAGTCACAACATATTTCTAAGGTTTAATATTATTGTTGTTATATCCTACTTTCACCCCTCCAGTATTCCAAACTGTTTTTTGCATTTCATTAATTGGAAATTTTATTTCAATAATCCTAAACAGATTGTCCACCGACCACCTAAACGATAACCTCGTCCCTCTTGTGCTTTTTTAAGTCAAATAAACCACCACCCTCTGTCTGTGTGTGTGTGTGTGTGTGTGTGTGTGTGTGTGTGTGTGTGTGTGTGTGTGTGTGTGTGTGTGTGTGTGTGAGACTGTGTACATGTCTGACTGGGAGAGCTTTGGCCTCTCAGACGATGCTGCACACTGGCATTTAAATCAAAGAACACCGACTTGTAAAAAGGTTAAAGGGTTTAGCAGGCCTATACTAATAGACAAAGGTCTGATTCAATAGTTGCATTCATGTCTGGTGTATGAGGAGGTCAACAGAGACACATGCGCCAAAAATTTATTATTTATTGAATATTACAAAAAAACTAACAACAAAAATATATTGACACTAACAGAACAAAAGTTTTCATCAGCAGCCGTGTTACTGTACTTTTTCTGATTTTTTTTAATGTTTGTTTATTCACTGATAAAAAAAAAAAAAAGAACATAAACTTGCACACATTACACATGAACTTTACTCTCCAGTAGTGCCAACCCTTTGTATGGCATGATAGCCATGATGAGTTTGCTCTACATTCAGTGTTCACCAGCGAGGTCATCGGTTTACGTGCCTGTTTCTCGTTCACCTTGTGAGGCCCGTAAAAGGGTGTTATTCAACCAGCAGCTGGTGAGTTTTTGCCTCCTCGATGTTGACCATCAGGTCCACCAGCCACTTTGGAAGAGGCTCCTCCACCTTGAAAGGATGTTGGTGGAAAAAAAAAAACAAACTACATTATAATCTGACTTGTTAAAAGTAAAAAATAAAAACTTGTCTTAAAATGAGCACTCACAACCAGAGGCACCTCCTCGCAATTCCTCCTGTCTGTCTCCTTCTCCACTGCCGGTTTAGGCAGTGTGTGTTTTTGCCATCTGATCTTTGAGACCTTAAAATAAAACAGCATCACCTCTTTTTTTTGAGTTGAATGGAAGCCAGTTTCCACCAATGTGATATTAAAAAAAAACATCCTTCAAGTCACCGAGATCCTCAAAATAATGAGAAACTCTCTCAAGATAATGACTTGCTTATACTAAGACATTACATTGAGATACTGAGTCACTATTTTGCAAAAGTCATTATTTTAAGTCACTAAGTCATCATTTTGTAGTAAGTCATTATTTTTTGAATTTTGAAATACAAAGTCAGTATTTTGTGATAAATTCCTCTCACTGGCAGAAATGGGCTTCTGTGTGTGTGGTCAGATATTTGATTTTAATGGAAATGGTGTCAAAATACTTACCTTAATTCTCAGCTCATCACTTCTGGACGTCTTCCTGTCTCCTAACCTTGTCTGTTCCGGTGGTTCTGTCGTACCTCCATCACTTAAATCCACAGCATGTGACCTGCAAACAGAGAAATTCTCCATGTCCTCCTGCTGAACGTTGGTCGATTTCATCTGAGGAAAACTCCCTTTGCTGCGGGAACGAGACAGTCGCCTCGGCCTCATGACCCTGAGCAGATCAGCATCGTCTTCGCTCTCTTCCTCTGCCATTGCTTTCTTTGTCTCCACACCTATTAGAGTTTGAAAATCCTCCTCCTCCTCTTCCAGCTCTGTCTCTTCCTGGATGGTCTCCAGTTGTAGCTTCTGTTCCATCATTTACATTCATGTAATTTTTACATACAGAAAACTTTAACGATGAACTTTGGACTGTAGTTATGCAATTTACTTCATATATAAAGACAGTCTGCTTGAGCAAAAAACTGTATATTAAAACTTACATGTTGCTGCAGAGTGTCCATTTGTCTGGATGACTGAGCTCCTGTGATGTGAAACAGTCCTGCAGTTTCAGGTTTTCATTAGTTGATTATTTAAATCAGGTGTGGAAGCTTAACTACAGACAGGTGTCCTTTTACATGCATGAAGTGAAAAATACAGACGTGCAGCCTGAGTCAAAGGCTCTATAAAAACAGCTCAGAGCGATGTCATAAACATCTGCTTACTTTTTATTTTTAAAAGCATGGCATCACTTTATTTTAAAGAAACACTCATTTTGAAGTTCGGTTCAGTCGGAGGTAGTGCTCAGGTTGTGAAAAAAAGTTATATAATATGTTTTCTGGGTCGGCAGAGATTTCCAACATAAATAAAGAAAAAACAAACTCCAGTGTTGACATCTGAGATTGTTGGACCCCGTCCCATCTTAGAAAAGGTCAGGATATCTAGACCTCTGTTGCTTCGATTTTTCCCATTTTAACTCAATCTCTAGAGTGGTGGTTTTCAGACTGGAACCAACAGGGGTCCTTGAGTAGGTTGCTGGGGGTCCAACGTTCGATATAATAGGCTTGACAGTTTTGATTAATTGTGATTTATAGTAATCCTAGTTTAATTATTGACTGACTATGAGGACTTTATTATCTTCAGACCTAAAATAAAAAAAAAATATTTAGAGGTGATTGTTTATGACAAAATCCTCTCAAATTAGGAGTCTGTGGTCTAATAGACATCTATTGTGGGAGTCTTTGACATGTAAAACTTTGGGAACTCCCGCACTACAATATGCTTTTAAGGGCCCATAATATCTAAGAAAAATACTGGATATAACAGTGTAATCTGGTACGTATTGTAGAAAAGAGTGGCACACTTGAAAAATTAATTTCAATTGTTTCCATGTAACCTAGAGAGATTTTAAAGTCATAGTCATGTTTTAATTTGTGCATGAGCACCTGAAAATAAGAATCGCTGTGTTTTTGTTACCTTAGAATGAGATGTTTATATCTACAGAGGGCACAGATCTTTTTCCACAGATAAACCGAACTCTGGCTCCATATACGGCCTTCAGCCTCAGATTATGTTTTCCTGCATGCATGGAAGGGGAGAGAGATGCAAGGTGTTTGCAATCTGCAAACCACCACTAGATGGCACTAAATCCTACACATTGGTTATTAAAGTTAGTAAGTCATCTTTGGCAGCTGCAGATGCAAATTGTGGCCTTTTTGTCAGGCAGACATGTCAACACGTAGGAAAATTAGAGTTGCCTTGGGGAGTTTTTAACCAGTAGTAGTGTTGTGGAGCAATTTTATGAGTGTTTCCCCATTTTTTGTATTTTTGTATCCTGACAACACTTTCACACTTTCATTGACTGACAGTCGGTGGCAAGTACATGCAGAGAAGTTTAGGAATGTGCCAATAATGTCAAATATGTCCAAAAAAAAATCTGCCTTTGTTTGCATGATGGTTGTTAGACCTCAACAATAAACACAATGTATTTTGGTCAAAAACACAGAATACAAACTTTTCTTTGTTTACATGAAAACTCCACGGGTCATCTTTCAAGTTTCTGCTCATAAGTGAAAAATGAATGAATGTTTATTCAGCTGTTCTCTGGAGGAAATTACTTTGAAGATCAATGAACTAAACACAAAATAGTCTCAAAACATTGTCTCTATTTTCCTTTAAATTCGTGCCAAATTACACACGTGGTTCTGTCCATTTTTATAAACCTACAAATCCATAAAATAAAGCATTGTCAGAAGTACTTTCTTTGCTGTTGAAATGCAACCTAAAGAAATGTAATCATTAATGAATTCCAAAACATACATGTAATTTACTGACCCCGTTTAACCCCGATGACACCAGGGGGAGGATTGTTTGTGAGCCATCATTTACCTTGGATTCCCTTCATTGCTCAATGTCAGCTTCAGATCGGAGTCAGGGAACCTGATCATGGTGGTGATAAAAACAGCAGCTCTTACCTTTTTTTTTTTCTGTAAAGTCACAGCATTACAGTTCATCTTAAAGTATTAATAACTGATGACCAATTTATTGGATTTCATTCCAAAGCAAAAAATAATTCCTCTGCTGTATTAAACTGAAAATGGTGGAGCAGCCAGGTGTTTGTTTACTTAACTCTTAGACCGAGTGAACCCTACAGACAAATCTTACACTCAATGCTGGGAAAACAAATTTGGCGGCCGCTCTGTGTGTGGGACATAGTGACATTCATCTGGCTGTGGGCTGTGGAGGGACACTGATTGGCATAATAAATGTGTCATTGCCTGCCATATTTTGATGCGCAGACTGAGAGCCGTTATTTTAAGAGCCATAAACGAAGGTGTGAGAAATGAAAATTTATAGAGTGGAACTAACAGGGAAAACTGCCCATAAAAAGTTATATTTGTCACCCGCTGATCGTTTGCCGCGCTGCATGCTATGTTTGAGGCCTGGGTGACAAAGTGTAAATATTGAATTTCAGATTGAAAATCCTCACATGGCTCGTATCTACAGAAGCCCTGAAGGCAAAAAATCCATTCTGTTTACTGATCTGACCTAAATTGTTGGTGAAAATAGGTGATAGGTGATTTAAAAAAAAAAAAAAAAAGTCTAAAAGCATTCATGTTATCTTCAGGGTCAATCCATTTCTGCCTCTGAAATGATTATTACAACAACAACACTTCCTGACGATCCTGACCTCACTTTTTTTTTTGTCAGAGTGTCTATTTGCACCCTGGTGAGAATAGGCACATGGCAGTTTTTCACCTAATCACACCTGATTCCCTTTGTCTGGCGATAAACAGCAACAAATTCAATGATATTGAGCGGCTGCAGTGGGTGAGTGGGTTAAGAGAGTGGCTTTTGAGTCCTGTTCTGGGAGAGTAGGATTATAGTCTAGTGTTAAATTAGATCAGTGTTACTACATTTTTAGACTTAGTTGAGTTATTATTTACAGATTTTTTTTTTAGTATTTTCAGTGTTCAGTCGCAGTTACGTTTAGGTAACAAAACTACTTGGTTCGGTTTAGAAAAATACCATGGTTTGTCCGTCATATGGGTGTAAATAGCCACATTGGCTAGTTACACCCCAGGTGCAAATAGCATTGTTGGCTGCAGACACTTTAGTACTTGTCTCTGCCATACCTGTGTGAAAATACACACATCGGCTGTTTCATCCCGGGAGCGAATAGTATCTGCCAGAAAATGTTTCTTTTTTCTTTTTTGGCAAGGATTATTCTCTGAAGTGTTTGTTGCAGTAATACTCATTCTGGCCACTAGGGGCTGAAGTGCACCACCAATAAACTCATTGCGAAGAAAACATGAATATTTTTACTCCTCTTTAGACGGGCTAATGGTGTGCTTAAGTCTCACGTGGCTAAAATGAGCATCACAAGAATAAACCCTTATAAAATTTATCCTGTGAAAAAAGCTTTCACCTCTCAAACAAAAAAGAAAAGAAGGATCATTTTTGTTGTTGTAATTCTCTCATTACAGCCACAAGAGCCTGAGGTGCACCACTATCTAGATGCACACGGAGGAAAACATGGGGTAGTGGTGCACCTCAGCCTCTTGCTGCTGTTGAGAGTATCACACACAGCCCCCCCACCTTCCACACACACTGACAAAAACATAATCTGCCAAAAAAAAAACAACTTTTTTTCTCACTTGCCTCTCAGGGCTTCTGTACATACCTAAAAATCAACAAAAAGATTCTCATTTACACCGTTAACCACAATCCCATATACCTACTTGTTTTGTATCTCTGTAGCCACTGCAGCCAAACATTTGACACATTCACAGACATACATTTGATATTTTATACACCAATATCGTCTTTATTACAAAATATTCAATAACCCAACTTTACACTGTACAAGATACAACATAGTTTACAGCTTTTGGCTATTTACAAAAAGTATGATCTGCATATCAAAGTGAATATATCTAAAAAGGCAGGTTGCAATCACTGTAAGCTTATTGAGTAAGGCAAAAAACTTGAAACATGATGTATTTACACTTTTGCAGATCAAGTGAAATTCCTACGATGATAAAGATATAGGCTATAAAGATAATCTGAAGCGCCTCACGTGTCTGAGGCTGTATCTGAGAGACGAGCTAAAGCTTATATTTTCTGAGGAAAAAACTAAAAACATAGCTTAAATATATAGCGAAAAGAAGCTGGAGCACGGCGATGTATGCCTGAAAGACGACACTGCACCAAAGTTTATGTGGCCTCGAGAAAACGTGTCAATGTAAATGGAGTGTTTGAAAGGCTAAAGGACTAAGTCGTGCATTGGTAGAAGTGTTCATTGTATGTGCTTATGTAATGCATGTGCTCTCTTCTATGTGAATGAATGCCTTAATGGGTGTCCACCATGTCTGCACCATACGCAAGGGTGTGCTCGTCCTCTATGTGATGTTGATGCTAGTTTGTAACTGGTCCACTTTTGGCATTAACTAGTTTCCGTAGCAACACACATACCACTCAGCAGAACTGCTTTTTAGGTCTACACACCTTTACTGCCTTCTCAGTGTCAAAGCCACCACTGTCTGTGTGTACACCATATTATATTAAAGGGACAGGGGACTATTTGAAGTGGTGTTGTATGAGGTACTTATAAATACTCAGTGTATAACCTACAGTAGGTGGCTGTCACATAAGCATAGAAGCTTACAAATAAAAAAAAAAACAGCTTTAATATTTCAATTAAGAATTATAAATAAGAGGAATCATAAATATAGTTTTATGTTAGCTGGCACACTTGGAGCACAGGTCACTTCACCGGAGCGCACCGCCCAGATGTTACTCTAGGTGTCTGACAACGTTATGGAGAGGATCGCCACGGTGGTGAGACCTTTTTTGCAAAGAGTACAATATGTTTTGTTTAACCAGAAAACAAACTAACTGAACTCCAAGTGTAAAACCAGTCATTTTAACATCGTCAACAAAATAAAAGTCACCAAAAATGTCTTGGCTTGTCTCTGCATTGTTCCAACAATCATGTTGAAATAAATCCTTAATTTACAGCGTGAACAAGCGCGGAGTGTGCGGGGCAGGTGGCGGCTGCAGTAGTCTGGGGAGAGTGGATCCATGGTGAGCTGATTTTATACCTGAACTGTAGAAGGATGCACTCTTCTACTTTCTATGACTTTGTGAAAATTTGATATTTTCACATCACATCAAGTCTTGCTGGTAAAACATACACATGTAGGTTGAAGTAGGAGTTCAGTGTGGTGCACTAAACCGAAAAAAAAACAAAAAAAAAAACAGAAGAATCGTCAAATAGTCAGACTGCCAAAATCTGATTTGAATTTGGCTGTGACTACTAGATTTTTTTAAGTGTTTTTTTAAGCTTCCATGCTTCTCCAAACTGGGGGCATTTTGACCAGCATCTCCTGTAGTACCACTGAGTATTGATAAGCACCTCTTACAACCCTACTTTAAAAAATATAGATGAACTATCCCTTTAAACTATTGTGAAACAGTTGACTATTTAAGAAGGTATTCAGTCACCCTTAATCCGTCTCTCCAGGGTTCAAAAAGACACTTTTCAAGTCTACTGATGATGTCCAACTTCCTGCAACTTGTTCTCTTCTCTCATGTGTGTTGAGGCAATATAAGCAGTAAAACTAAAGATCTATGGAAAGCTCAATACTTTGGTTTTCTTTCAACAGGAGTACCGTTACTATGGCTGTCAACTCTTAAAAAGTCATGCACTATTAACTGTAAATATGTCTAAAAAAAAAGCCTATTTCATCCAGTGAGCTTTGAGTATAAAAAAAAGTACTTTGTGCTGTTTCGTTACAATTCAGAATTAACCACACATGCATACACACACTCACGGTAATACACACATGCATGCTTACATACACCAAAAAAAAAGAAACAACACCGTTTTACACTGTAAATAATGCAATGTATCCTTGGCATAATCAGAAAGACAGTGCAAAAGCAAGAGCATGATCAGTCTTTTTCTGGATATCGATGCACATATCCCTTGTACGTGGAATATGTACTACATATAAAACAAAGATGCACGTTATACCTGGATCTGAGGGAACCCAGGAACACCACAAATCTAATCATCTGGTACAGAGATGTTAAAAGAGGATTCCCGGTTTCTTTCTTCTTCACTCCACATCTGTCTTGATTGACTGGCGAGCAGTTAAAAATCCCTAAAAGCAAATATGATTGTCCGTATCACCGTGTCATTTCTCTGGATGTTCATATCCTGAATGAGCATATTCTGGGTTGTACCAGCAGTAGCTCAGGATTTATAGGAAATACCTGGACAGCCCTGTCTTCTTTAGGCCTCCAACCAGGCTTTTCTTTCCTTTTTTCATTCAGATTTAACTTAATAATCTTAGTTTTGTTTTTCTACACTGCCACGTCTGCAACAGCTGCCACGGCCTCGATCTCAATCTCCGTCACCTCTATGTCCTCCTCGTCCTCTTCACCCACTGCGGGCACGCAGGATGAGGGCAGGCATATTGCTTGGCTGTTGCTGCTGTTGGCGGCGTTCATCTGCATGTTGCTGCCCATGCTGGCGAAAGCAGTGAGGCTGGCAGCGGAGGAGACGCTGCCCAGATTGGTCGGGACGCTCGTCTTGCCACAGGAGTGGATCCGGCGTGCCAAGCTGGCGGAACGCACCACTGAAGAAGTGGTCACAGTGCCCACGCCCTGAACTTTCCCCTCCAGGAAGTAGGTCAGCATCTCACCTTTACCCTTCACGCTGACTTTGCCACGGCACACCAGGTCATAGTTAGTATTCAGTAGGCGATAGACCTCTTCAGTCACCTGTATCAAAAAAAAAAACAAAGAAACATACATGTGAATTTATTCACATAAATTACTGTAGGAAAACACTCTTTGGGTTCAATCTAATATCAAAATAAAACACATAATGTGTATATTTTTTTATTATCATTTACTCTTCTGTAGTAAATTTTTTTAATGACTTAAAACTCAAACTACATTTAATGTCACAATTTTATTAACCTGGAAATGAGTTAGCATTTTTGCACCTTTGTACCATTTTTCCCTCATCCCAGCAGGTGTTTTGAGTTGTTTTTTGGTTAGATGCCTGAAATAAGGTCTGTGGTTAAAACAAGCTTAAGAGATTTTCACATTTTGTTCAACAACATAAAACATGTCAGTAAATATGAATCTTGGGAATTTTTAAGCTTTTAACATGTCTTAAAAAAGGTGCTAACAAGTGGCTAAATGAGATTGCAGAGGTTGTCAGGGACATTGAATGCCATCATGCCAAATATTAGTGGTGGTGATGCAACCGTGGTGTAGTTGGTTTTAATGATAGCATTTGTGCTTCAAAAATCAAAAAAAGTGATGTTCATTTATAAAGATTATCTTGCTGAGCAAAATATCAAAGTATCATTCACACACACACACACACAGAGACCACGGAGCTTATCTTCTACACTAATCCAAAATCAAATGGAAAAATACGATTGGCTTTTTGTCAAGAGAGCCAGAGTGATGCTGTCTTCCAGGTTGGCGTACAAAAATACATCATCCCTGCAGCACTCTGTGAAACGCTTCACATGGTTTATTGCCTCAAAATACATCAAACTTGAAGTCCTGCCCATCTCTGTTATAAAGCGGTGAATAGATACAGTAAATGGGAAATTCAGCCTCAGCACCTCTACTGATGCCAAAGAAAAGAGGAGATTGTCAAAGTGCATCTTGGTGATCAAAGATAGAAGGTTGGTGGTGTGAGCAATGCTGCTACCTTCAGTGAGAAAGGTCTGTTCAGAACTGTCCTGGTTGCTTCTATAAAAAGTACTTCGAGCTAAAGCCTCCTGCAGGCCACATTAGAAAGACTAAAAACTACTAACTACATATAAAGACTATCTTTTACAAATTATATAATATTTAATCCCTGAATGAGAACTTTGTTTCAGGCTTTTTAATAGATTTTTTTTATTATTGACTAGTGAGCCAATCTTATCTCCTATTGTTGGTCTATTTAGACATGTAGTATGAAGAGTTAAAAGTTTTTGTGGTTTTATGTAATATAAATTTCACCTTTAAAACAGAGGTTTTGACTCCATTTTTTTTTCTATAAGTGTTAAGCCAAACGTTGTTCATAATGAAATGGTTTTTAGGATGCGTTCAGACGAGTCGTGTTTAGTCCGGTAGTCCTCTTTGGTCCACCTCAAAGGGATATTTGATCAATTTGTGGTGTGGACACTTGAACCAATCACAGGAATGTACCATTGTGCCATTTAAAAAATAGTTTCTATTTTGGTGACTGGTGAACTAATAGTGTGTTTGCTACCAAAATGTGGACCACCAGGAGACAAACCTGGACTCACAATGAAGTGAGAAATGCCTGCATTGTTATGATCTGATGTGCTCCATGATGTATAATATCCAGGTAGAAATTAGGCTGTTTCTTCTCTTTTTAGCTGCTGACTCTATGACCAACAATGGAACATCATTTCCATTGACGTTTACAATTCAACCGTTGCAGTTTGCCTTTGTAAAGGCAAACCGGACCAGCGGGAAAATTGAAACAACGTATTATCCTCATATTGTTTTGATTCAGAAACTTTTAGGTGTGGATCCACCCACAGATAAATATTGTAATCTAAGGTGCACTGGATACCTGTATCTTCCCAGGTACCCCAGTGCTGTCCATCCTGCTGGCCACGTTGACTGTGTTCCCCCAGATGTCATACTGAGGTCGCCGTGCTCCAATCACCCCCGCAACCACTGGACCCACGTTAATACCTGCACAGACAGAAGATGTTAAATACGTACAAAACAATACAAAACAAATGTCAAACTGAGGATTCTCGTAGTCATGTTGTGCTTTACTTTGTGTTGTTTTGTTTACGTACCAACTCTCAAGACAAACTCATTGTACGACTGATAGTTGATTTCATCCAAAACATCGAACATCTCAATGGCATAGTCTGCTATTGTGCTCAGATGGTCGTAAACAGATTTTTTGGCCTAAAGAGGGGAAGCACATCAAGCAGTGAGTGTCTATGCATGGAATGATCCGTCATTATAATGTACTACATCCATTTATACATGTGCAAACTGAAACACACACACACGCAAAGAGCAACAAAAAAGTACATATCACCTTGGTACCAATGGTGGGGACGAGGCCCACAGCTGCCATGTATGTACTGCCAATGGTTTTGATTTTCTCGATGTCTTTGTAGCACTCCTTATCCATGAGCTGCAAATAAAGAAAAACCAACACGGTTCAAATCTCCCAAAGATCTGTAAAAATATTTCCTCTTGTTAATATTGTTACATTTTTTGTTTATATTACTTGTTTGCTGATTTATTATGTATTGCTTGTTATTGATGCTCCTTTCTAATTTTCAATCCCCCTTTTCTGCTGTAACTCTGCTGTAAAAGGTTGCCATCCCACCTCGTCAAAGTCAGCGATGATCTCATTCAGCAGTCTCAGACACTCCACTCCCATGTTGTTGCCGTCTAGCTCGATGTAGAAATCATTGAAGTTTGGGATCGAGGCAAACAGGACACCAACTTGTGCATACGACTGATAGTATAAATCCTAATAAAAACAGGAAGGAAACAGTATAAAAGTGTAAAATACGTCCTTCGATGTCTTCTGATGTTGGTCATTTTGTGTCTGTTTATCTACCTGTTTGTCTGTCTGTCTGTCTGCCTGTCTATTAGCGAGGCTCACCATGTTCCTGGGGTTCGACATGAGGAAGTGTTGAGCCACGTGGGCGGGCAGAAGATTGAAGAGAATCCTCCTGTTGTCCAGCTTGACCTTCTCCATGCCGTCCCTTTCTTCTTCCGCCTGACAGCAAATGCAATACATCCACAAAATATACAGATGCAGCCATGAGGACTGTGGCTCGTCACACATTTTCACCACACGGGGTCAGTAAAAAACCTTAGAACATGCACTGTATGCCTCTGAGAGTTGGATTTTGAATGGACTTGGGTACATTACACCACTAATGCTGCTAGTTAAATGATTAAATAGCTTAAAATTGAGCTTCAACACTTCAATCCCACTAATGCACAATAGTCCTTTTTTTTTTTAAACTGCTGGCGCCAAATGAAATAGAGCCAAAACAAGCTTCTTAGTCTCATTTTTGCCAAACAGACAGCTGGCAGCCTATAAATACAAATCCTCCATACGTGACTCAATAGTTTACATATATCAAAGCTGAAATGGCAGCATTTCTACACTTCTTTTAAAACTTATGTTATGATAATGAGATTTCAGCCTCTTTCACATGCACAGACACAATGAAACACACACACACACTTCCTGACCTGCACAGCCCAGAGGAAGTCCAAGCGTAGTTTGAGGTCAAGTTGCCTGGAGTGGAGGGCCAGGGCACTGACAAAGAGCAACAGAGACAGGATGGGCTCGTAGCCCCGGATGTGGAAGGACCCCCCACTGTGGAAGAAACAGACACACAAGTCAGCACCCGACCGGACCACACAGAAAACTACACATGAGGGTTGAATGGACCCCCCACAGGGTGCGAGCAGTCATGAGTAAAGTTCAAAGGTGGGAAGTAACTAAGTTTAAATATCTTTAAAAATCTTTATTTTACATCATTGTGCACCGCCTTCCCATCATCAAGACTGTTCTCAACCAAAATGGATGGAATAGTAACACATGGACAAGACGATTCTTTGTAAGTATCCATCAGTGCATATCGCACATGACAGAATGAATTAAAAGACATAACAAGACAATCAAGACGTAACAAGACAAAAACGATGTAATAAGACATAATGATGAAAATGATGCAAAAGATGTAACAAGACAGAAATGACGCAGCAAGACAAAAACAATGCAAAAGACATTAAATGACAAAAAAAATACAGAGAGGGATATAACAAAGTGAAAATGCGACAGACATAACAAGACAAAAGTGAGGTAAAAGAGGCAATAAACACAGAAACAGCCAGAAGAAATGTCCTTCAAAAGGTCTGCTTTTTACTTTCATACTTTGAGAACATTTCAGAGCCTGCAGTTTTTCACCATCATTGAGTAAAGGAGTTGAAGCAGTACTTCTACTTTTACCAGAGTCTTTTTTCTACACAAGTATCTGTACTTTTACTCTAATGTTTGTACTTTCGCCACTTCTGGTAAAGTTTTGCGTGAGGAAATAATGAAAACAAGGACTATTAATATGCTCATATGTGCTTTAAATTTTGGACCATACAATATTATATTATTTACTGAAGCGTGACTGCATTTAAGCAAAATGAGTTTTTCAAAAGAGATCTTTATCTTAATAAGCTTAACAAATTCAACATAATCACTTTTGAGAGGTGCATTTATGATCCGAGCTCCAATAAAATTGGCCGGGCCCCTTGGTGCTGGGCTGTAACAGCTAACGCGCTCCCATCATCCAGCCCACATTGTCCTTTCAGGCTTCTGATTTGGAACTAATGAGCACATGTGCTGCATCAAAGGGTGGTAAATGAAAGAGTGTGTGGGCTGCAGACAAGCAAAGACTCCTCCACACACATACATCCCAGCACATGTACAGTAAAATGTTCTTCTAAACTCCTGGTTATCTGATCCTCCTCCGGATCAAACAAACATTCATTCACATCCAATCTCAGCCTCTGATACTCGAGTGACGCACAGTCATAACTATATCAAGGAGCTCCCACTTTAAACTCTGATAGGAGACGACAGAAATAAAAAGTGCAAACAAGCCGAAGTGTTTTTGCATGGTTACATGTGTCTTCTGTGTGCTGTTTTGTGGTCGCACTGTGCCGTGAACCTCACCCTGCGGTCTTGCGAAAGCCGCTGAGCTCCAACACGGTGACATAAAGCACCCCCAGAAGGAGCATTAGCGCCATCTTTGGCAGCCAGGACACCCGCAGGAAAAGTGCCAGGGTGAGTGTGCCCACCACACAGGACAGAAAGGCGTAGCGGGCACCGTCGCAAGGCAGCTCTGCCATGGTGTGGTTGGCGCCGCTGTCCACATCGATGATGACGATGGAGCTGTTGGTGTTGGCACTACCCCACAACCAGGGCATACAGCCCACCTGACAGAAGCAAACAGGAAGATGAATGAGCATAAAATAGAAAATAGTTCAGTGGTAGCCTACTCTCACAGTCTGTCCTATCTGCAGTTTTCCAACAAAATAGTATAAGCTGTTTTAATATGAATACATCCGACTATGGTTCAAACTTTTTGTATTTTTTTTTTTTTATAATATTGTTGTAAAGGACAAATGTTAACATAATGACTACACCTGTGTAGTTTTTTGGTTTCCTAATTTACTGGAACAATCTCTAAAGCAAGACTGATGCACTATACACAAAAACTGTAACAATGAACCATCTTGAACATGGGAGAAGTTAGCCTCTAAGACTTTCTGTCAGAAAGCCTTGATGGCTAACTTCTCCCATGCTCAAGGCTCTCACGGGTACAGTCTCGCATCCAAGCATATCTTTCTTAAAGCAAAGGGGAACTACAATTAGAGCCCAAAACATGGTGGCATTTTTCTAACAGGCTGGCCAGAAAGGTGGGTCATTTTTGACGGATGACTTTTTATATTTTTGTTTTTCTCACTCACCACGCAGGCCTGGGCCACAGCGTAGATTAAGAGCACTATGAGAATACAGAGAGCAGTGCGGATCTGAATGGTCAGGCACCCTGGAAAACACTGAAACACAAAAACAAAGAAACGTTAGAGACCAACAATATGAGGGACACGTTACATATATAATACTGTAATAATGGCTTAAGGAAAAAAGGCTTGAAATAAAACACCTGTGCAGACAGATTCAGGTGGAATGAGGTAAATAAGATGAAAGAACAGAAGAGGAAGAAAAAGAGCCACCAAGTTAAAAGAAACTTCTCACAGTGATGCAGTCAGGAGCTTTGAGGATGACCATCAAACTCAACAAAAGCTGAACCGAATAGATTAGCAACCTGAGAGAGAATAATTTACATTTTTCTCTTTAGTCAGCAAAAAGAGGAAGACTCATAGAGGGGAAAAAAATCTGTTAGTAAGAGGTCTGATCTATCAGTAGTGAAAATATATGAAAATATAATGTATGAATAAAAATTTTAGACCTCTCAGGGCTGTCAACACTAAGAAGCCACACCCCCTCCAGTGTGCTCCATGACACCTTAGTTCAGGAAAAAAATATGAAGATTAGTCATCAACACCAATCTCGCTGTCCCGCTAAGACCCGCTGTTGTGTGACTGCATCCCAGTACGAAAACAAACACGTAGGAATTGTAGCATCTGCGGCTAACATTAGCTTTTGGAGGGAGAAAGTTATGATGTCACTTTTGCAACTTCCGGGTGTGTAGTCTTTGAAATTACAGGTCTGATACTTCAACAGTTTTACAACAAACAGTGACTGTCTTAACTTGAAAAAGGATCTTATAAATTGACAAACATCAAATGATCAAATGGGATGGAAAAATAATTTGTCTCTCTGCACTGACTTAAGTTCATATTTTATCTGAAGTTAGGTCTCTATAACTATAAATAAACTGTCCACACCACAGCAGTAAAGTTATAGTCCACAACTAATACAAATTTATAGTTACTGTTAAAGTGTGTGGATGGACCTGCTCAGGCAGAGTAAGGATGAGAAAGCAGCTGTGTTTACCTGTACTCTAGTGATATGCAGGTACATGATACAAGCTATCAGGAAACAGATGCAGAAGACGAGAAGGACTAGTACCACTGTGCCCCTGAGTGGAAAGAGAAGAGAGAGGAAGATGGTGGGATTAGTTAAAAAGACATGAGCAACTTAATGAGTCTGTTAAAGAGATAAATGGAAAGATACAAAGCAGTAGAGAAGAAGAAGAAGGAGGAAATTTGTTGGACATACTGTGGTATGATGAGAAGATAGACAAGGCCAAACAAGGCAGCAAGGATCAGAGAGAGGACCACTGCGCTGGTGAAGTACTCATCAGGAACCTGGTGGTACTGTGTGACAGCAGAGAGCAGATAAGAAGATAAGAGTGAGTAATAACATTCAGCCAATATCTCAGTGCACAGGTACAGTTCAAAGTAAAAAAAAGTTTTAACCTAAAAATGCTAGTGTCTTGGCTGCCTTAAACTTTTAAGTTGACTGACTCTGAGAAGAAAAATTGAGGTAATTTGTAATAAGTCAAAACAAACATCCTTTCCTGGTCAAATAAACTTAATATTAAGTTTATATTACAAACCAATCTGATTTACTTTTACATTTTCTGAGTTTGAAAATTCAGTTCTTCGTTTCACACAAAGAAGTTAAGCTTCAGCTGCTCCCACTGGAGCTTCTTTATGTATTACTTTATCAATGAATTAAATTTTTAAGTTGGTTTGCAGTGTTTACATTATTGTGAAAACAAACAATCATGACTTATTTTAAGATGTATTAGAGACACACAGCAACTTTTCATCATGTATGTTTTCTTAAAACTATAAAAAGAAGGGTTACCTGTCAGTCACTCACTCCTGACTGGTCCTGGTCATTTTTTGCCCTTTATGCAATCTAAAATAAATGCATTTTAACTTTATACAAACCTTACAGTGTGCCACAGAGTGTTTTTGAAGGAGGGTCTCAGGACAGCTTTAACCCTGAAACAATGCATGCTGGGAAGTCTCCTCATATACTGATGATGTCTTTTAGAAACTTAATGTAACTCGTAGTCAGTCCTGAATTCTTCTGAAAATAAATACTCCTACAGGGAGTTTTTGACTGGTTATGAAACCTCCATTTAATACTGATGCCTCTATATGACCCATGTAAGCTAATGAGACTATCTGCAACAAAACCTGCTATTTCTATACAGTTTTTCTTAATTCCTGTCACTGGGTCAGAGTCTCCTGTGTTTGTGTGCGCCTGTGTTCATATTTTCCCAGGCAAAAGTTACAGGGAGTATTAGCCATTTAAAAAGAATCAGGAGGAGATTTTTATTTTGGATGTTATACTTTGTTATTGAGACCACTTCTGTCCACAGGGGCCTCCAAAATCAACATAATATGAAAGTTTCTTGCAGCAGCTTTAAGTTTAGACCTAATTAACTTGAATAATAAAACTTGTATATCTACGTTAAGTTAATGAGAAAAGGTTTATTGATTCCACTAAATTCTTCCATGATTTTTTTTTTTGTACAGTTTATGTGTCTGCAGGATCTGAAGTCTCCCTCACCCTCTGCTCGCGCTCAGAGCACTTATACATGAGTGTGAGGAAGTTGAGGTCTGCCGTGTCGGACTCGGTCTGGCGGGCCTCGATCAGCCGGCCGATGTAGCGGTTGACCCGGGTTCTGGGGCTGCTCTGGATCAGATTAGCCTGGTTCGTGTTGGAACGATTCCGTATCAGCTTCTGTGGAGCCGTCCGCATGGCCCTCCGCTGGTGGGATAGAACAAGAAATCTTCACTGAGAATGTAGAATTCGTAAAACTATAGTGAGATAAACAGGCTGCAATGCAGCGCCCTGTCTTCTCTGCACTACTGGAGGATTATCATATTAGGAACAAGGGTGAATAAGAGTCAACAATAAACACGGGCAGCTGATTATACTTTCAAATTAGGACATTGCCTTCACACTTAACTTCATTACTGAATGCACCCCGCTGTGTCTGAGTGTCTCAGGCAGCCAAAGTGAGCAGCTTTGCAAAACATTGGGCACTGGAGCAAAGCCAGAGAGTTAACATGGCAGAGTGGATGTTTGTGTGTGTGTGTTTGTGTGTGTGTGTGTGTGTAGGAGGGTGTGTGTACATGTAAGTGGGCATGCTGGATGAGTTGTGTAGCTCAGTGGCACAGTAGGGGAGCAAAGGGTGAGCAAGAGTGTTCATGACTTCATTACATGACATCAGTGTGAACAGCTCACTGGCTTCCTTTATTTCCTCCTTTTCTTCCTTCCTTCTTTCTGTCCTTCCCTGCCTCTCAATGTTCTTTCTTGATTTCCTGCTTTCTCTCCTTCCTTCTCTCCTTCTGCACATTGGTATATTTTTCCTTTCCTACTTCTTTCTGTCCATGCTTGTTTATGGTTCATTACTTCCTTCTTTCCTTCCCTGCTCTGTATATTTTTCCTTGCTTGCTTCATGATTCTGTATATTCTTCCATACTTCCATACTTTCCTTCCCTGCTGTCATATATTGTTAATTTCTCCCTGACTTGATTTATTTTACCTTCTTTCTTTCCTTTTATGCTCTCACATACATTCTTCCTTTCTTTGTTTGTGTATTTCATGACTGTATATTTTTCATATGTACATCCTTCTTTCTTCGTTGCATATTCTTCCTTAATTCTGTTTTTCCCTTCCTGCTTCTTCCTCACTTCCGGTTTTTCCTTCCTATTTCCGTATTCTTCCTTCCTTATTTCCTTTCTTGCTTATCTATATATTTTTTATATATTTTTTAAAATATTTTTACTCATTGCTGCATATATTCTTTCTTACTTCCTTTTTCCTTTTCTGTCTCCATGTATTCTTCCTCAGTCCCCTCCTTCCTTTTATACTTTAATATACTTTCCTTCTTTCCTTGGTTCTGTATATTCTTCTAAACTTGCTTCTTTCCTTTCCTGCTTCTGTCTATTCTACCTTTCTTCCTTCTTTCCTCTCTTGCTTTTGCTTATCCTTCCTTACATCCTTCTTCTCTCCCCTGCTCCAATCTGTTCATCCTTACTTCCCTCTTCACGCCCTTGCTTCATCTTGTCTTCACTTGCTTCCTTGTTTCTGTTTTTCCTTCCCTCCCTCCGTCTAGTCTTTTTTCTTTCCTCCCTCTCTCCATTTCCATCCCATATTTATCCGTGCCTCCTTCATGCTCTTGTTTTGTTATTTATGAGGCAGTAACACAGTGACCTGCAGATACTGACTTCTCCTCATGTTCCATATTGTGCTCGGAGTAGCACAGGACACATCATGCAGCCATGTCTGCTGCTGCACCAAAAATCTTATTCATTCATCCCTTGTCCCTCATATCGCTCCCCTTCGTGCCTTGAATGCATATGTCATTTCACACAATTCAAGTGTGTGTGGCCTGAATGTGAAATTACCATTCAGAGGAAGGTGCATATATGACTTAACCTGCCACCACTTTTCCCTTTTCCATTTGTCTGTTTTATACTAAACGGCTCTCTGTCTGTCTGCGATGTGAGGATGTTGTCATTACTGGTAATGCAGATTTAAGAGGAGACACAGTCGTATAGTGTGATCTACTATGCGCTGGATTATAAAAAAGGGAAGATGATGCCTAGTCAAACTTTAATATTGAACGTTTTATGTGTGTTTAAAATGCAGCAAACTGCTCATGTCATATTTGTTGCACTTTCACACACAAGTTATAGTTACTACTACAGCTGGTAAAAGTGAACGTTAGGACAGGTTAAGGGCTGTCCTAAAGTTATAAGGGCTTATTTAAGATTTTGGGTATTTAGGATTCAATCTTAAGGACAGGCACATTGATTTATGGCCTGTTCATGTAATGGCTTTTGTCCTAAATCACATCCTAAACCTAATCACCATGGTTACCAAACAGTAAAGCTACATCTGCAGGAAGTTTCTGTATACTCCCCCTGGTGTTATTATATCCAAAAACATGGTGTGCTACACAGACCTGCACTACTATACTTGTGAGGACATTGTTTTGACCTGACTTTGTGCATAACGGCCACATGTCTATCAACCCTTATCTTTCTCACCTCTAAAATGAGCTTATAGGGAGTATTTTTTTGTGGGAAGTGCTCACTTTTGATGGTGTGTCCAGTTTTTTGTTTGCACAATGAGAAAAATCCATAGCACACAAACACAGACACACACACACACACCTGAAAATCTGGATTAAAACAGCTGGTGCGAGAATTGTACAGCTGCCAGGCCACAGGATTTCTCTTCAGCCACACAAGGTCAAGTAAGCCGTTTGACATTTGGCCAGATTGCCAGTGTCAGTGACAGTATATGCGAGGGGAAATGGTATGTTGGTCTCTGACAGGAGCAACATGCTGAGGGCATTATAGCTGACAGGCTCATCACTTACCATCACCCCCTATCTTCTTATGATAAAGCATACATCCTGTGAAAGCCATATATTTATTCACTGACTGAGATGTACAGTTGCAGCAACAACAAGCTTGTGACGCCTTTTAAATGACCTGGAATCCTGAATCACTTCCTCCAACTGTAAACTATACTTTGCTAATTCAGCTAATCCCATAGACAAACACAATTTTATACAACAAAAAATTTGCTGAAGAAACACACCTCAGTGACTACATTTACATGCACACTAATATTCCACTATTATTCATAATATGACAGTTTTCTGAACTTGATACGGGTCATATAAACAGTATATTCCATTAGGCTATTCTGAATCAAGCCTTATTCTATATTGCACACATGTTCTATATTTTCTGATTCAGACACGCTGGATAGGCTGATATTATTCATCTTTTATTCTTTGGACATATGTACAGCACAGTCAGAATATGCATCTCGATTGGGGTTTTTTCAGCAGTTTGTGACACGTGTCCTCTTGCCTGTTTATGGTCAGCTCAACTCACCAACAGTTTGGAAGGCATAGTGGGTACAGATGCATGCAAAAAAAGGCCACATTTCTGGTCAGGAGCAGAGACTCACCTACTTCTAAACATTGTGAAAGCCTTGGATATCAACAGGCTTTTAGATATGCGCAAATATCGAAACGCTGACCTTTTCAACAAGGTGGTTGAACGGATGAAAGACGGAGGCTGTGTTTGCATGGTCAAACACTGTCTTGCCTTGTCTTTTTCAGAATAAGGGCAAGAAAATTGAATATTTTGTGCATGTAACCATTGTCACAGTCTGAACTGAACTGTCAGAGAGTATGGTTGCAATCAATGGTTATTTTCATTTGCCAATTACTTTTTCAATTTATCATTTGTAAAATATCAGAAATCAGTGACTCCTGAAGCCCAAGGTGACACCTCCAAATTGCTTGTGTTATGCAACTGACTGTCCAAAGCCCAAAAATATGCAGTTAAAAATAACAAATGCTCACAATTGAGAGGACGAAACAAATGACTGTGGGGCATGTTTACTAAAAAAAAATAATAATAATAATAAAAAAATGCCTAAACCATTAATTGATTATCAAAATACTGACAGGATCCATGTGTAGGATTTAGTGGGAGAACCTACAGTGGCAAAACATCACTGTTCAATACGGCGGCCTCAGTGGAAAGAGGACTCACAGCCTCTGTAGATATAAACGTCTCATTCTATAGTAACAGAAATGCAACAACTCAACTGATTATGTGCTTATTAAAATATACTTATGAATGTTATATTTCATTTCTGCCTATTGATCCTCCTAAATCTTACACACCATTACTTCAAAAATATTCAGCAATTACTTTTAGACTGAATAATTTATTCTTTCAACTCTACTTCAGAGTCTACGACAGAGATCTGTGGAAGGGAAACGTTCCCAGAAACATTATTAGATGACTTCTTGAGCATCATCTAACAGCACTATTGGACTGGCTGTGCTGCAAATATCACTGCAAGAGAGAAATGTGCAATGTTCAGTGAGGTGACAAAGAACATTTGTGTAACAGCTATGGATACGGGAGAATCTCTTGCACACGCTAATATCAATTGTACTGTATGTCCAAAAAGCTACTAAGCCATGAAGGAATCCACAAACACACACTGTTGCTCCTCTGAAGACCACTTGGATGATCCACAAATCAAGTCTTAAACCCATATTTGCATTATAATATTAAGCAGAATAGTTTAAAATATCTTTTAATAGTTGTACAGTTCAACAGAAAGCTTTTACTTTGGATTTACTTTAGTATTAAGTATTGATATTGATGTTAAAGTAGTGTTAACTTGTAATATAATTCTTAAACAAACCATCATTAAAGGCTATAAAGTTTTGAGTTATGATATAAATAAAGAGATCAGGCCAGAGGATTTAGAAATCCAGGTAATTCAAACAAGCACTTACCAAACATTTACTAGACATTCAGACTCTATATATTTTTGTCTCTATTTACGTAAATCACAGCACGAACAAACACAGAAACGTCAACACAGACACTGAGAGTTTTATACCTTATCACCGTCCTCGCAGTTCATGACATTGGAGAAGGGAATCTCAGCCTTGAACATCTTCCTGCAGTGCATAAGCTGCACTAGTAAGTAGCACACAGTTTTGAACTTCATCTTTTTGGCGGGCTTTATATCCGAAAGAATCAATCCTGGGAATATCTGTCACCAGATAAGAAACGGGAACAAGGATTTAGTCATGATACCCCACACAGTGATATATATTATGTAAGGGTCTAGAAATCATGCACGTGCACAAATGCTCATGCACACACACGCATGCAGTCATTATTATCAGGCTCAGGAATTTAACTAGAAAGTGGGTTAATATAAGGTCAATCCCTTAGGTGATTTTAATAGTTTTAGGACTTTGCTGCCCTCATTTTTTTTTTATAAAGCTATTTTAGTAAGAGTGATATGAGATTAAATAGTTTGAGGAAATGTCTGACAGTCATCTGTGGTAAGAACTATATGCTTTGTTCAATACACAGAGTAATTAAAGGCACAAAAATTAAAAAATATTAATACCAAAAGATTAATATATACAAATTATATGGAATTTAAGAAATGTTTTATTTTGTTTTATTATTATTTTTTTTAATTTCTAAACTTGCTCTGTGCCAGAAAACACCCTTGTTCCCCTTGTTGGCAAGAATTCACAACTTCAAACAATTTAAAAATGTGTTAAAAGCATTCAAAATCTAAAACTAACAATAACCCACATTACTACATTTTAAAAAAAATGTAATCACTAGGAGGTTGGCCCATTACAAGGTTTAATAGCCAAGAAGTTTATCTTTTAAATATATTTTCCAACATAACTGAGGAATAATAATCAAAACCTCCTTCAAAATCTAAAACTAATAATACCAACTGTTAATATAGCTGTAAAATCGTGCTATTATAAACAGGTTTGTTTTAAAAAATCACTTTTTTAATAAACATGTGGACAAGTTGTCCCTGTTTTCCATCACCTTTGTCAGATTTTTACAAAAACATTATTTTATCAGGCATCAAAAAGGTTAGCTATACCCTAAGGACCCCTGTCTCACTTCCTGGTTTAAAAAAGGTAGGAATCCTGGTCAAGCATTTGTAAACTTCCTATTTTCAACAAATTCTTTAAATGATATCGTTATCAGATGTGTCTAAACCAGAACATGTCAACTCTGTAGCCCTTCAAAATCAAAGCTAAATGAGAATTTAAGTTTCAAAATGTGTATTTTGATTAGCATTAGAGAACTTTAAGAAATGAAATGGCTACTCATTTGCAAGATTTTGTCAGCTCTGCAAGACGTCAACTCGTTGACATCTACACTTAATAAAAAAATATAATTACTACAAGGTTTAATAGCCAAGAGTTTGATCTTTAAATAATATATTAAAATATATTTTTTTCCCAGCATAATTGAAGAGTAATAATCAACCCCCCCTCAAAATATGGTTTTGTCCTGATTTTCAAGAATGAGTATACAGCACAGCTTAGTCAGGGCACATCTTACTGTGAGCCGTGTCTTTGATGAAGCCTAACCATCAGCTCTATTAAGAGGATTAGCGAAGTCTCCCGCATATCAAAGAAAAAAAAAACCACGCAACTGGAATGTTACAGGTTCACATAAGGACCCATGTAACCTATGTGAAAGCCTTATCTTGCATAACGTGAATCCTGCTGCAGAAATAATGAGGGAAGAGAGATAGAGAGGAGATGAGAGAAGAGGAGAAGAGGCCTGATGGAGTAATACAAGACTGAAATTCCCTCTCCAGCTGCTTGTGGCACATCTGTTGGAGATGTGCGTGTTAATGTGTATGCACTGACACACACACATATCTCTGTAAGTTTGTCAGACTGTGCAGATTTGAGATGATAGATGCCGCTGGCTGTTTTCTTATTCTTTATAGCCCCAGTCCAATCCATTACAGGCAGGATGTGAGATCGGCTCAACAACAAATGTGTGGGAGCTCCATCATATAACGCTGGGTGCTTTAGTCAACTCTATTTCTCTATTTGAAGGATGGTTTATTGTAGATCTTGGCACAGCAGTGAAGGCTGGTCAAGATAAGCCTGCTCCGCCTACTCTGACTTACCACGTGAAGCAGTTCAGGTTAATGTGGATTAGCATACGACCTGCAGAAGCTTTGCTAATGTGTACAGTACACTGTCTAGGTAATAAAAGGTTCAACTGAGGCCAACGTCTGATAAGAAGTATAATCTGAAGATACAACTGATGCTGTTACCTTAATCATTTTCCCCTGCTAAGGGCTCATAGAAACATACAGTGTGTTAAATATACAATCCTCAGCGTGTAATCACAATACGATACCTTCCGTCGGTGAGATGGCACTATAAAGAAGGTTTCAATTTCATGTTTTTGGAGGAAGGCGTTCCTTTCATGTCCATTTCCAGGCTCCACCTCATAATCTCCATTTAGGCACTCCAGCGTGGATCTGGTGATGTGGACTTTCCTGTGGAAAACAGGCACAGACAGCACAGGATAACACACAACACGAGTAGTCTCATTGCCGCTGCAGCTGCAGCAATTAGCTGCATTTGACACAAACAGATCCGAGCAGGTCATCTGCAGAAGAGTATTACAGGAGACCGTTAAAATCAGGTCTGACATCCTACTCCTGCAGGCGTTTTACAAAAATGAAAAAAAAAAAAATGGTTTAGTTTAAAATGCTGCAAAAAGATAATTTTGCCTGTGTTCAAGTCTTTTCATTGTATTTTTATTTAAACAGGTGAAAACAGAACCACATGTATTAAAACAACTGAACCCCACGACTCTTAAAATCCAATCTTAATGCTAGTGCATCACCACAACTGCTACCATTACTATTACTCTGAAATGAAAGTTGCATTGTGCTTCTGCAAGAGTATGGTCTAGACTTGTTCTATTTAAAAAGCGCCCAGAGATAACTTTGTTTTGATTTGGCGGTATACAAATAAAATTGAACTGAACTGAATTGAATATCAGTCAAGATAGCACCACAACAGAATAGTAAAAGGAAACTGTCCAGAGCTGTAGAGGCTGGTACTCGTGTGAAATGTCTAGTACTGACCCAGGTAGTCCTCCAGCCTCCATCACATTGGCTAGGGTCACATCATTGGACCACACATCATATTGCCATTTCCTGAGGCCCAGGACTCCACACAGCACCCGACCTGTGTGCAGACCCACGCGCATGTTTAGGTTGACCTCTGTGGCCTCCGCTACCGACCTGCAGGGGAAGAACACACGTAGAGTTGGAGTAAGGTCGTAGGCAGAGCATCAAAAGGCAGCAAGATATACAGATATAAAATGCAACGTCACATTAGCAGTGCATTTCAGTGTGCATTACTATACATGAGCACCAAGCATCATTGCTGCTATGACATAAGAATATCTACTATTAAAAGCAATCTTTATATATCACGACTGAGGTCAGATATAGGTGACAAGCACTTAACCATGTTTTAGCAACTTTAAAAAAAGGCCCATCTGAAAAATCTGTATCTGTTTAACTCCTGTCCACAACAGTACATCGTTTAGCTTCTGTACTTGTACTCCTCTTTGCTTCTCCAAACTGGGGGTGTGCTGATCGTCATCTACTGTAGGTAATACACTAACTATCGATAAAATACCTCATACAGTTACCACTTCAAATAATCTGTACTATGGCTTTAAATTCAGAATAATATAAAAATCTTTTAATATAAGCATTCTTTTTACTGCAGATATGACAATCTGTCAGGACCAAGCGCTGCTCCACTTTGCTCTAACATACCAAAATAGACTAAAGAACAAAAAAAAAAAGTGCTAAGCATTTTCTATTTAATCAGTGTTGAGGAAGAAGTCTAATCTTGATTAACAGGCTTCCAGTCAAATCATTAAAGTGTCTGATTTTATCTTCTGCTGCATCTCAATCTCATACTGTCTTTTGGTACTTTTGTTCCCCACTTCCAAAAACTGCGCAGGGCAGGGTGTGCGGGGAAAACAAGCTCTTTCAAGCTTGATAAAATGCTTATTTTCTTCCTCAAGTGAAAGCCTTTTCTCTCAGCCAACTGTGCTTCTGTTCTCTCAAATGTTCAGTGTTAGAATTCATGCACAGCACACATGGCTAATCAGGCTGGGAGGAAATTTCTCAACAGTGTGTTTAGAATAAAATACAGATTAAAGCAAAAGTTCAGATAATGTGATGCAGGGTTGTATAAGGTACTTATCGATAGTCAGCGTGTTACCTGCTGTAGACGCTGACAGGTGTCTGCACGCCCCCAGTTTGGGGAAGCAGAGCACCGACATGAACGCTAAGCAATGAACTGCTGTGACAGGGTCAGAAATGAAAGGTGTTTCAGCCACTGATAAGAGGTCCTTCCAAACAAATCAGTATCAGTGTATGCAATATTTAGAATATTTTCATCACTTTATTTTACCATCCGACAGTCTTTTTTTTTTTTTTTTTTTTTTGCCAGGAATCTGCTGTATATAAGATAAATTTTGCTCTCTCCAAACCAAACTCAAGGCAGCCATACACCAGCAACTGACTGGTGATTTTTGGATTGTATAACAGTAGTTCCCCATTAGAAAAGGCTGCATGACAGCAAAGTAAAGCACTGAAAATATTCTAAATATAGCATATTCTTAAACTGACATTGATTTTTTTAGGTAGGCTTTCTCTTTTCATTACAGTGACCATTGATAAGTACCCACTAAGATTTCAGAGTGAAAGCATTTTCTATTGAATAATTGGACAGACATCTATTTACACTGATAAAATAGTACTTCATAATTTCATAATTAAGCATCAGCATGAAGCTGTGCATGTAAAACTGATGAATTACAGACTCAAACACTCACGTTATGGTGTCAATCATGTCCAGACCCATCTCTACACAGCAGTGGGCGTGGTCGGTCTTGGGTTGGGTCAGGCCTGACACACAGTAGTAACAGTCCCCCAGGATCTTAATCCTGCGACAGTGGTTCTCCTGCAAATCCAAAAAAAAAGGGCAAACTATGATTCCATGTGTTCATCCAAGAAGAATTATCAGTAACAGGATCATCATTACTTCTGGATTTTATCTAGAACAAGTAGTGCTACAGCAGCTACAGCCTTTTATTGGATCAAAACAAACTCAGCCCAGTTCATGTTAAAAAACTTTTAAAACAGAGTATCCAAAGGCGTCATTCTTTCAGCTGAATCAAAATTATACCTGTGGTGTTTGAGTTAAAAATTCTGACATTTAATTATAGTTTATCCATTACACCGATTACACTGATCCATATCCATCAGTGTAATTTGTGAGCGTCGCTTCAAGCTATCCATTACTGAAACTTCCAAGGTCGATTGAGTTTATGGTGCAGGAGTTATGGTCCTTCAAAATGAGAAAGTTTTACCTTAAATCGTAACGTCATCATCATTAACACTACTGTTTATAATTTGTCAAATGATGTCATGCCTCAGCATTTCAGGCAAATTACACTGCTGATGTAAAGCTTTGAGGAAAAATGAATTCGGAAAAACTGTAATTAATTGTAGCTCTTATAGGCCAAGTTGGATATTTTGTGATCGCTTTCCAGTGATTATAGGTAGATGGACATATTTTGTCTCACAAAAAAAGAGGTTATCATAATGATACTAATACTTTTCACTGGAATACAGTGAAGGATTTTTAGTCCATCTAAGTTTTGTTAAAAACAAGCCAGTGATGGTAAGGACTTCAAATCTGACAGTGACACACAGAAAAGCCCAGAATCTTCTTGCTGTGAGGTGACGGCGTTTACCAGTATGTGTGTTCAGGTGTCATTAAGCTAAAACCCTCCATCACATAAACCCTAATTCAGCTCAGGACAACAGTGCCTCTGGTTTAGCTGTTCGAATGAATTTAACTGTCCCTGCTATTTGTACCCATGTCAAATGGGTTTCACTCCACGCTAACATTTTCACAACAAAGTTTTTCAGCTGTTTTCCACAGCTGAACACCTAAACAACAGGGACATTATCAAAAAAGTTGGTGAACATTTTGGGAAATTCACTTATTCACTTTCTTACATTAAATATGAAGGTACAACGAGCAGTTAGCTTAGATTAGCTCAAAGACCGGACAATGTTACAATGGCCAATTATTCCCAGTAGTACAAAAAAATGTCCCATTGGACTAAAATCCCTTTGTCGAACAGCCCGTTATTCCAAAAACAAACACCTCCTGCTCCAAAAATAAACACTCTCCCTGCAGTTGTAGGGAAAGTGACTATGGGCCCTGTCCATGGTGCTGAATTGGAGGGGGGGGGGGGGGTTTGCCCTTAACAGGCAAACAACATTTCAAATTATTTTACTGCTGCATGCAAAGGTCTTTTTTTTTTTTTTTTTTTTACTTTTTTTTGGGGCTTTTTTGCCTTTATTTAGATAGGACAGCTGAAGATATGACAGGAAAGGGGGCAGAGAGAGAGGAGACGACAAGCAGAAAATGGGCTGCAGGGGGGAACCGAACCGGCAGCCGCTGCAGAGGACTGACAGCCTGAGCACATGGTGTGCACGCCCCACCAACCGAGCTACAGGGGCGTCCATGCATTCAAATGTCTAATGTCAGAATAAAATTGTAATAAAATTACATTTTTACCTCATTTGGTGTGTGCCCCTGTCACTCCAGTACTTATAGGTTAGGGCTAGGGTTAGAAACTGCTTGAAAAATATGTGCTTTCAGAGCAATGGCCGTTTGTTTTCTGGATTACATGCTGTTGGAACAATAGGCTTTTGATCCACTGGGACATTCATCCGACCATCTAGGTTTCTGAAGAACAGGTTGTTGGAACAATGACATGAAATCAAAAACAGTGAGGAACAGTGAAACTCCAACTTCTCCCTGTTTCCAGTCTTTATGCTAAGCTAAACTAATCAGTTGTCGGCTGTAGTGCCACATTTAACATGTGATACCATATGAGTGATATCAATCTTCTCAACTAACTCAAGAAAGCACGAAAGCAAATAGGTGTATCTCCCAAAGTGTTGAACTATTGTTTTAAGTCATCTGAGTCTAAATGGATAAACTGTTGACAAAAATGTAAAAAGAATGCCATACTCATAAATAACCCTGGATTAAATTAGTGTTTTATGTGAGCACGGTTCCCTGACAGCGCACACATAAAGATATGCCACTGGCAAAATCTGCTGTGTATTTCAAAATGACAAATGACAGAAGCAGCTGGAGGCAACAGAGATGTGCCCAACCCAAAGACACCATATATAGGAGAAACTAATGTGGTCAAATAAATTAATTAATTAATAAATATAGGAACATTGTTGGGTAGATATTCAGGGGCAGTCAATGTAGTAATTAAGTCAGTTGGAATACAACATATATGACGATCCTGTTCTGATTGCATGTTCATTATCTCACGCAAACTCTTGAGACTTTGAACTTGCGCCAACAGTGAAATGGTTCCCACAATGCAACTCAGCTAAATCCGCGGATCACTCTCACTTTAGGAATAAGGTGAGTCACTCTCTCACTCTTTAGGGACAATAAGCAGTGGCATGAAAAGGCGGCTCACAAATATAAACCCATTATTAGAGGATATGAGCAACAGACATTCATTTTACCAGGGAGACCGGGTTACCGTGGACGCCTTCTCATAACCCTTTATTGTTTCCATGGAGGTAATGGGATCGCCGGCCATGCATGTGAAGAGCACAAAGACTCATAATTATGCACATTGGTTTGCACAAGACAAGAGAGATGCTCTATTTTTAACGCGCGAGTCGTGTGAGTTTTAGAAAAGAGAGATAGCTAGGGCTTGTTAGCGGCAACTATTTGGCTCATGTAGTTTTACATGCGGTGGTCATGCTGTTTGAGCGCTTAGTGGCATGGAGGCACACATACTGTTCCTGTTAAATATGTTGTTAGACGCAAAGGTAAAAAGAACTCAACAGCAGTATTGTAGTGTCGCCTCTTGGGCATCTGTCTATAGTTTTTCTTAAAAACCATAAAATTATAAAATTATTTGGTACAATAATTAGGTAATTAGATAGAGATTGTACCATTATATACCCAGCAAACATGAGATGTCTGCCAGATGTGCAGGTCAGTCTACATTGCGTCTGTCTGCCCTGGACCATCTGTACGTGCAAATCAGGTTCAGTATCTGGACGTCTGACTTCATCCAGCTGGGATATTTCCGGACATGTATGGATGTGCAAGAACAGAGCAGGAAATCAACATGTGATTAATGACATATTTTTTATATGTGATAAATAATGTAAATCATGATAAATAAATAATGTATAATTTATTAATAATCGCTGTTATTTGATAGAGAGTGCACACAAGAGAGTGTTTTATATGCTAATGCTCCTGCACACATCAACACTGAACATTCAGACGTCTTTCCAGCTCCTGCGGCTTTGATGTTCTTTCGGATGTATCTTTGCTCAGTGAGTGGGCTATAACATATAAAACATATAAATGAAGTTCCACACAACATTTACTATATTTATTATGAAAAAAATATTAATATTATGGAATATATGTCTATATTTAATTTCAATTTACTATGAAACTGCATTATTGGACATTTATGGATGCTGGCTTTTAGGAATCGTAGTGCAAAGATTCTAAATTTTTTTCTAAATTTGATATATTGTAATTTGAAAGCAGTATATTTTTGTCTGTGAATCTCATTCTTACCAAGCTCTTGGCTTCTTTCTTGCCCTACTTAAATTCTTAATTTTTTGTTTGTTGTAAGTGGAAGGAGCTCAGTACTAAAAATTAACAACAAAATATTAATATCTTATTGTAGCTTCAAAGTTGACTTTTTTTGTGTAAAAATATACAACAGAAACTTATTTTTGAAATTTAATTTTAGTTTCATCGCTCCTTATTGATGTTAAGTCAACGTACACAGCTCTATTTCCACTGAACACCTTTGAACGGATGAATCTCGAATCTCGACTGTTTTCTTAAAAATTTCAAAATGGTATCCTGTGAAGCTGCTAGAGATATTCTTTGATAAAACTTTTATGTTATTGTGACAACACCAATGAGGTCACCTCGGGGTAACTCAGGTCATAGTGGAGCAGTAGCAGATGGCGCTGTGAGTGAGGTGCGGTTGAAGCTACAGGAAGCAGGGAAAGCCCTGGTACTTACAGAGTCTCCTACTCTGTACTTTTCCTGTGCTAATCTGCACTGTGAGGGCTTAGGAGCTGATTCAGTCACAAGCTGGATTACCACAGTCATGTGACTGAAGCATTGTGGGCAATCTGGGTGGTCATCAGCATACAAGAAAGATGGGTACAGTGTACTAGGCACAGGTAGAGTTTGACACCTATTCAGTATTCCCTTTAGAAAGGAGGCACAAGCACGTATTTTTAAGATTTTGACTTTTATGTTTGTTTTCATTGAGGTCAGAATATTTCGAGAGCAGGTTTATTATCAGACACCTCACATACAGTATACCCATATGCTTGCAGGGATGCAAATTAGCAAACACTTCAGAGCGCACAGACAAAGAGAGGGAGACAAAAAGGGACACCGAGACAGGGAAGGAGAACATTCGGTCGATGATTATGAAGGAAGAGATGAGCCAGCTGAGAGCAGCAGCAGTTCATTTCCTACAAGTCCCCAAAGGAGAGAGCAGTACGCACCGTGCTTTGTGTTTCATACAAAGACAAAGACCAGTGCCGTGTACATATTATTGATGAGGCCGGAGATTAGGGTTTCCACTCCTGTAGCTTTGAGGGGTTGAAAAGACACGAGACAGGAGGAATGGTTGTTGCTGCCTGTCTCCTATTCTTTGACTATGTGCTACCCAAATTCCCAAAAAGTTAGGATGCTGTGTAAAATGTAAATAAAAACAGAATGCAATGACTTGCAAATCGTTTTTGACTTGTACTCAGTTGAATACAGTGCAAAGACTTAAAATACTTAATGTTCAAACTGATTAAGATTATTGTTTTTTGTAAATATACACTCATTCTGAATTTGATGCCTGCAATACATTTCAAAAAAGCTGGGACAAGAGCAACAAAAGACTGTGGAAAATTGCTGAATGCAGTTCAGGTGACAGTATCATGATTGGGTATGAAAGAGGCATACTTTAAAGGCTCAGTCGTCACAAGCAAGGATGGGGTGCATCCACTACTGTGTGAAAAAAATGCTTAGTCCAACAGATTCAGAACAGCAATTCTCAACACAAAACTCCAGTGAATTTAGGGATTTCACCATCTACAATCCAAAACACTCAATAAATCCAGAGAAATCTCTGTAAGTACAGAGCAAAGCTGAAAACCAACACTGAACACACATGACCTTCCTGCAGGCAGCACTGCGCTAAAAACTGCATTAAAAACCCATATAATTGTATAAAGGATACTACACGGGATCAGGAACACTTTGGAAAACTGCTGTCAGAAAGCCACATATCAACAACATCCAAAAATGCCACCGACTTCTCTAAGGCCAGAGCTCATCTGAGATGGACTGACGCAAAGTGGAAAAGTTTTTAACAGTTTCACAGTTTTAATTGTTTCACAGTTTTAATTGTTTTCAGAAATCTGTCACATCTGTGAAAACCCCATTAATGCTGAAAGGTACATACAGGTTTTGGAGCAGCTGCTTATTTCAGTTAAGACAATGCCAAGACACATTCTGCACGTGTTACAACAGCGTGTCTTCATGATTAAAGGGTTCGTGATTAAGAGTGTTGCGCACCTAAAGATGTATGTCAAGCAAGAATGAATAAAGAATTTCACTTTCAAAGTTTCAACAGTTAGTGTCCTCAGTTCCTAAATGCTTACTGAGCGTTGTTAAAAGAGAAGGTGATGTATCACCGTGGTAAACACGCTCCTGTCCCAACTTTTTTGGAACACATTGAAGGCATCAAAATCAGACTTAGTGTATATTTACACAAAACAATTAATCAGTTTGACCATTAAATATTTTGTCTTATTACTATACTCAATTGAATATATGTCAAAAACTTTTTGCAAATCATTGCATTCTGTTTTATTAATGTTTAACGTAGCCTCTCAACTTTTTTGGAATTGGGGCCGTAGACTGATATCAATTTTTAACACATTTCTCAATTCTAATTGCAGGCAATCACACTATATCATGCATTTTATATCAGGCCATTACATAGATTTGAAAGAAACATTATTCAAACCTTGGTTTGTCGAATTATTTCATGTCATTTCATCAATATAGCCAGACAATGATTCATTGCAAAGGCTGAATCTTTGAGAGTGCTACTGAAGTTCTGTCAACATTTCCCCTGCTCCACCGACTGGATATTTTCCTTTTTGTCACCGGCTCTCTTATCGATTGGAATTCATATACAATAATTTATGTGTAACAGCAAGTGAATAATATATCAACACTTCCTCCTCCCACACCACAGCCTGGTGGGCTGGAGCGAGCGGGTGACGGAGATCCGTGAAGTAAAACCTATGTACTGTAGATATATATAACAGATATGACGGATATGACAGATAACAAATGTTCAGTGATTCCAAGACTGTTTTAGTTACAAGATGGCACTGTTTTTCTGAACATTTGATCAGCACAGGAATCAAGGAACTTTGTTTTCTAGAAATTATACAAAGAACCTACAGTAGCCTACAGTAAAAGTGTAAGAAATACTGCAAACACACACATTAGAATCAGGAGTGAATGTATGGCAAGTCATATTAACCATGATACGTTATAAGAAAATGACAGAATTTGTTGATGATTGTATAAATAATGTCTCTTTCTATGGGATTAAACTGACACAGTGAGAAATGTGCAAATAGACAAATCATGTATGCTATTATATTCAATTATCATTAAAACACAAACTATTTGTACCAGTCTATTTAACTTAGACTGTGATTCAAAATTCCAGCCAGATGAATGTACTGTGATTTTTTTTTTCTTTTTTTTTGCCATTTTTCTTCTGTCACAATATTAAAAAAAACACCTCAAGAACACTCACTGTGAGCATTGTAATTACAGTGAAATCAGCATTCAGCTGAGCAACGCTTTGTAATGAAACTAAAAGCTATTAATAAATGAAAGATTCAGCGACATTTATTCTAGTATGACAAATTTAAAAAAAATATGCACAAACAAAAATTTAAAAGGGCACTTGATTGGATTTACACATATAGATGTCGACTGAAAAATCTGTGTGGGCTTGAAGAATTTATTTTTAAAAAGCCAGCATTATAAACTGGGGTTGTGTAGTTTAAAGGGACAATGTGTGGGATATATGGTCATCTGCAAAAGGTCACTCCAAGGTCAAAGGAGGAGAGAACTCCCACACTCTGGCCCAGCGAGGCCAGCTTGAGGAAAAGGGATTACAGTAGTCAGGAAATTTACAATGGCCCCGACCACCACTCTGACTCTAGAGATGATGAAGAGGCAGGCGGGGACAGGAGAGGTGTGAGGTGAGAGAAGAGCGAGGGGGGGGTGGGGGATCAGCAGTGGGGCAAAAGGGAGCCAAGGCTAACTGGTTAGCATGCTAACTTTAGTAGATATTTCTGCAACACAGTATATAAACATCTTTGACATGTCAGAACTGTATTTTGTGTTCTGTCAATAATGTTGGCTCATTTTTCAAATGTTTTAAACTTAAATTCTGGCCATATCTTTGAAAGACATGGATGTTTGCTTGTCAGTGAGCTTCTTTTCTGATGTATTAGTAAGTAAAAATCAGGATATCTGTAAATATCTGCCTTATGTAAGTCCCCCAGTTTCTGGAAGTGCAAGTTGCTTCATGTGTTTTTCACTGCAATGACAACCATCATATTATTTTTTTTTTCTTGAAACAGAAGCATTTTTTTTCTCTTACTCCTCCATGAGGAACTCAAGCTGGCTTGTTTGGTTTGGGTTTTGCCTCAGTCCACAGTTTCTCGCACACAGGCGTCTGAGGGAAACTGCAGGACTTGACAGTGATCCTTGCACCTGCTCGTGAGAGAAACCCAAACAGGGTTATTTGAGTTGTGTTTACACCCAGACTTTGGTTTCAGGCAGGCAGCTGTCACAGTGTGGGCAGTGAACAGTCCTTGTGCTTAATTTAAAAATAAGACATTTTTATTAGCATCCTAACCAGTTGTATCTGTTATATTTCTCTTGGCACAGGATTTTGTATTATATAAACCTGCAGATGTACAAACCATCATGTCTACAAAGCATTTGGAACAGGTTTTTAAAGTTAACTTTTTTGGTTCAGTTTTGGTCACACTTTATTTGACAGTACACTAACAAGACAACAATTTATCAAAGTAGGCAAAACACTAGAAATAATGTCTTCTTTATTAAACAGTATTAGACCCTTTATTAAACTCTCATTAGACTATTAGATGATAATTATGAACACATTACAACAGAGCTGTACTGTAAAGTGTATTGTTTCCCACTGTTATTACAGTTTCTTGTAGAGTAATTTGGGACATATTAAAACAGAACTGAACTGTGAACAACAATAAAACCATATATCTGTTAGTTCCTGATTTAAAAACATTACATGAATATATGAGTGATTGCACAGATTTGATTGTGATTTGCAGTAGGCATTGGTATCAGCTGCTCTGCTATTTGTATAGGACCAGTTGAATAAGGTGTGTCTCAACTAGCAGACTTTAGTTTGCAGCATGATTCTGTCATAATGTGTCTCAAATAAAGTCTAATAAAGGGTTTAATACTGTTATTAAAGAACAGATTATTTCTAGTTTTTGTCTAATTTGACACAAAGCACAGCTTGCTACCTCTTTTTACTGTACTGTAAAATAAAGTGTGAGTTCAATTCGTCAACAGTCTTTACAAAATCTAGTTTCTTCACCATCTCAGGTTACTCAGTCATGCCTGAACGAGTCTTTGCTGTGTCGGTCCTTCCTCTTAATGAAGGGGAAATTACAGTATAAAGTTTAAACAAGGAATAATAGTTCTGACAACTGAATTCTCCTTTGGTAAATTTAAAATACTGTGAAAAAGCATTTCAGTCATACAAATAAGGCTGTGATGATAACGATATTACTGCATTACCACAATAACAAGGTCTCATAATGCCTACAGCAGGGCTGAACTCATTACTGTCACCACTGCAAATTTTATTTTGAAAGGTCGATCTCATGTTAAGACATGCATGGATCTATTAATACGCCTAAATATCAGCGCTGCCACAGACAAGTCAGGAACTCAGCCTCTGATTGGTCAACAGACTCAACCCATTACATCTTAGATTTGCCTGTGGGCAGGTAACAACATACTAACAACAACAACAACAACTCTTTTCAAGAAAGAAAAGTGACTCCAAAAAAAGATGCTGCACTTCAAGTCTGGATTACAAAGCTTCTGAAGGAGATACAATTGCAATGGAGCTGATGTTGTAAAGGTACGACACTAGCTTTAGCATGAGCTAAATGTTAGCCATTCCTGCTCAGTTTGCTTCAGGATTAACCCCATTACTTTTGCAGCAGGTGGGAAAGAAGAAGACTTTTCTTGGTCTTGAGAAGCTGCAGCATTTATTGGCTGCCACACTTTAGCATATACAGTACATTTACTGCCACATTGACAACTTACTGCTAAATGTAAGTTTCTGCTCCGCTACGAGCAGCAGCATCAGTCTACTGCTCGCTCTCCTTCACTTACACACTGCGCCATTCCTTAAAGGAGTTACATCATGCTTTTCAAAGTACGCTTCAATAGAGTCCAGTAAAATGTGATTATTAAGGCAGACACGGCAAACCTCCATCCCGGACAAATACTGTGGTAAGAAAAAAATCCCCACCGTCCCACAGCCTTAGATACATATATGGCAATGATTTATGTAAACTTCATGCACTGCACATGTGATGGATGCTATTTTGTGAGCTTTCACAGTCATATATATGTGAATGAAAAGGGAATTCTGGCTCGTCGAGGAAGTAAGAGGCAGCAGATAGATACATCATTGAGCCATCCTAAAAATGGAAACATGAGAGAGGAAGAGAGTGCAGAGAACCACAGGGCATAAAAGACACAGTTGAGGGAAGTAGGCTGCTGCATGTCAATCAAGGAGCTGCGAAACAAGGAGCGGAGGAGTCTTAAAGCTGTGATGCAGGGAGGTGTTGCGGGAGGAGAGAAAAGAAGAAGAGACACAAGAATGAAAAGCTTTGTGAAAGTCTGCCATGGAAACAGCAACAGCACACACAGGCGGGCGTACAGACACAAAAGCACTTCCAGTCCGGCGCTATTAATGTTATATAGAATCACAACAACCATAAATTAATCACAGAGTCCCTCTCTCAAAAGAAACTGTTGTTTCAGGTGCCCGACAGACTGTTGGAAACTCAGCCAGGGAGAGGAAGTGTTTATCGAGTGAGAGCAGAACCAGTTGGTGTGTCAGTTTACATTCTTGTTATCGCTCTTTGAAATAAATCTCTTCAATTATTTTACTTAGGAAAACAAACATTACCATCACCATGTTTAATGCACAATGTTTAATGTTCCTTGTTTTTAAAGAAGCACAAAAAAGTCCTTCGGACAGAGAAAGTGCCATGATCTGACCGTTTCTACAGCGCCATAAACTCTGTCATTTCAGCCATGTACGGAATAACTGTTGTGTCTGCTTTGTGTGTCAGTCTTAGTCTTTTATTTTCACCATTTCACCGCACAGAGCAGGTTTGAGTAGAGATAAGGTTTCAGAGCTTTCCTGAGATGTTTGCGCCCCTTGTCTTCGGTCTCCGCGGTAGTCGGCAGATTCTCGGCCTGCTGGTGAAGAGTTATAATTACTCACAGCTTGTGTTCCTGTGGGTGGTGGGAATCAAACGGCAAATACTGATCAGTGTGAGTGGGTTTCCTGTAAACTTCAATTTTCGAGCCACCCCCCTACCTAATAAGGCACGGTGCAAGAAGAAGGAAAGAATATTGTTTTTTATGTCTTCTAATGTAAGTTGCTGTGCTTAGAGAAGAATCTTGCCTCTAAATATCTCATCAGGTGCTATCAACATGTGTATTTGAACACACAGCTAAACATGAAACACCCCAAAGCTCTCCTTATATCAGTATCTGCAACAGAGGTTGATCAGGTCTCACGGGAGTACAGATCTGATAAGCCTACACTTGACCCTTGAATCCAGCCTGTGTGAATCTGTTACTGGTGCAACCAAATTTAAAATCCAAATCTGACACAAGACTTTTTACTTTATTCCATGACTGGCTGTTAGCTTTCCAGACTAACGCAAAACATGAGCTTCACTGTCTTTCCTCTGGCAATTACAACACGACACACAAGGGTGCAGACTATTGGCACAGTCAAGAGAGAGAAAGATAATCAATATTTTCATATTAAAGTCAAGGTGAAATGAAAAATACCCTTTTAACCCTTTTAGATCACATACCCAGTTTAACAATATACTGTAAAAAATACACACAAGTCAATTGCTTTGTATTTTTATGTCAAAGCCACAGGAAATCTGTTAATTTCCTCTTCCCGTGAACCTCATGAGTGCTTACGTAAGCTAGAACTAACCAATTTTAATAACCAGTCGCATCATGGCATCCACCTTTCAATCAATATTCTTTCATTAGCTAGCCCATTTACAACAATATGGTACGTCAGTGTGTCTTTCAAGACGTCCGCCACCTCAAGCCTTGTTCTGCTTCACCAAAATACTGTGGTTACCACGGTTACTGGCTAGAATTTAAAAACCAAAACACCGGTGTTACAGGCCCACTCATTATATTCACTTTGAGGGAAGCGGTATCCGTGACAACACATTATGCGCAAGGCATTTTACAGCGGACTGCTTCAGCAGCTAGCTAACATTAGCTTCATGGAGCACACGATCAACAGGGGGCCTCGCTGATTAATGTTACTGTACAAAAGCACAACTAATGACTCTGTTCTCTGATCTGGGTGAAATTGGATCATATTTAATGGAGGAAATGCTTTGTGGTTTTTCCCCTGATGTCCACCAGCTTCTTGCATTAACGCTCATTCAGCGCTATTAGCTACTGCAGTAAGTCCCTGGCTAACTGCCTGTTTTTACAGGAAACTTGTCAATATACAGAAACAAACAGGACTCTGATGTCTGTTTCATGAAGACTTAAACAATGGCTACTGCATGTAATGTCAAAGATGCAGCAAAATATCAACCAAACCTGTAGTCCACTTCAACTATATGGTGCATTTTTTGACTTGTTTTGGTTATACGGCCTGCAACCTTACAAATTTTGGTTAACTCTCTCTGCTCTCTGTGTTTCAGCAAAAAAAAAAGCTCTGAAAAACACACTGTATGTAACCTGACCAGCACTCTGCTATCAACTTTATAAGGAGATACAGTAATATGTCAGTGTTTTGTATGCAGCTTGCTCTCAGATGCACTCAGCTGAGACTACGGGAGGAGACAGACTGCAATGGTTTACATTAGTTTGAAATTCTTACCAGTCCACTTCTGAGGAAACCAAAGCCTCTTTGATACAGGAATAGTACATTCCTTTTAAGAGCATTAGTGATGACTGATATGGAGATCAGGCTGAAAAGTTCCTGAAAACTGTTACTAAACACTCAAACACAAGAATGTCTATTTTAAGATATTAAGTGATTATGTATAAAATTCAGATACAGATGTGAATTTATTAGCCGTTAAAGGGAGATGAGACTGTAATCACAGTGAGTGACTGTAAGCATTCTGATAAAGCTTTGTGCATATTTGCTGCCTTACTGTAGCCTCATTTATTTGAAAAATTTAGTTGAATGACTTGAGGAGAGGAGAGGAGAGGAGAGGAGAGGAGAGGAGAGGAGAGGAGAGGAGAGGAGAGGAGAGGAGAGGAGAGGAGACTTGGTCTACTACATCAGCAGCACTTTAGGAGAACACTGCGTCCCTGGCCCACTTCCCATGCAGCTTGACAAGTCCAAAGAGTGGACAGGTGGTGTGGGGATGGTGTTGGAATGGTATTATGAGACGGTGCCCAGTGGCCATGTGGCATCGCCCGCTCTTCGTATGGAACGAGGAGAGTCTGAGTGCCCACAGTGACCACAGCTATGAGTCACTGGCACTGCCACTTCCTGCCAAAGTGGATCAGAATGAGTGGGGCTTTGGGTCAGGGCAAGGCTAGAACATTTGATGACAACTTTCATGGCTGGGGACAGCCTTTCAGTGTAACACGAGGCTCCCAGCTAGCAGCCAAGCAGAGATCAGACCAGTCTATTCAGTAGTAACCAAAGGAATGAGACAGCTCGAATCACAACAGCAAGGAAATTGACGTGGCTCAAGATAGCAGCTCTTCAAGCCAAACTATGTGTGAAAATGTATCATTTATAGAGCTAAATTCATCATAGCATCTTTGAAATGAAGGGGAAAAAAAGCTTGAATTGTCTGAGATGTCTTTGTTAGGACAATGTGATATTAATCAAAGCAAACTGATGTCTTTGTCATGACAGCTTCTCATTATCATATCATTAACATGTCATGACACCTGTCATGAATATGAAGAAGCCTTTATGGGTGTTTATTACTGTTATCATTTAGTGTCATCTGGTCATTTCTGTCATTTTTAATACCAATTTGACACTGCTTCAGATGTCTGTCATGACAACTTGAGATTAAATATTATATATTATTATAACCGTTCAGGTTCCTCCTGGCAAGTTGTCATAACAAAGATATCTCAACTTTGTCAATTTTGCATTAAAATGACATAACCGATTGGCTAATACTTAATGACAACAGTCATAAACTTCACGTTATGAAAAAAAGACTCCTTCAAGCTCATGACAGATGTCATGGCATGGTTATGACAGTGTAATGGCAGTCTTATGTACAGGCTATTCAAAATAAAATGTTACTGAATCATCTTATTTCGGCTAATAGCATTTCAGGGTAAAATGCAACTTTCCGTAGGATAAAGACAGACTGCGACTGATATACAAAACTGCAAGATCAGGTTAATCAGCTGATCTAACATTAATTGCAAAGGCAATGACAATTATTTGACTTATACAAGACGAACGAGAGACACTCTGTTTTTAGTCAGTTCTAATTTTGTGCCTGTAAACAAACAAGTTAAAAATAGAAGCTCTCAACACGGCCAAGCAAAACCTTCTATGAAAGCAAAAAAAGGGTTAGTTGTAATCCTGTGTGGATTAATGGATTTGACAAGGGCATGTGCCTAGTGTAAGTAATAGAGGCCAGATTACATGTAGATAAGGCTGTGGCAGGGTGATCTGCAGGGGCTCAGGGGCTATGCCTTCTCACCAAACACAGATACTGTACGTGTCAGCCAAACTGAAAAGTGTTGGGAGAAGATGCAATATAAGTAAAGTGATAGTTTGGATTATTTGATGTGGGGCTGTATGAGGTACTTATTAATAGTCGGTATATCACCTACAGAAGATGGCAGCCTGCACGCCCCCAGTTAAGAGAAACTAAACAATGACCTCCTCTGGACGCAGTCTGCAACAAAATGTGTCACCTAAAAAAAAAAATCAATATCCGTTTAAGTGTATGCTATATTTAGAACATTTTCACTGCTTTAATTTGCCTTTAGAAGGGTTAACAGTTATGTAAGCTAAATATGGCTCTCTCCGAATCAACCAAACTCCATAGACGAAAGCAGTGATTTTACCTTGCAGAACACAAGAGTTGCTGGTCTACCGCTGCCTCGATCCGTAGATTTGTTTGCATTATTATGTGAAATTGGTGAAACCGAACTATCCTTTTAAAACACATAAGTTACACGACAAATTAGTAGACCAAGGCAGCAGTAGACCAGCAACTTTTGTGTTCTGCAAGGTTATCACTGTTTTTGTCTATGGAGTTTGGTTGATTTGGAGAGAGCAATATTTGGCTTGTATAACTGCTGTTTCCCAACAGAAAAGGCTGTCTAATGGCAAAGTAAAGTAGTTCAAATATTCTAAATAAAATGTACATTTCAACTGATATTGATGATTTTTAGGTGGCCCTTTTCTAAGTGGCTAAAATAACTTTTGCTGCTGTCCCTGTCCACAGCAGGTAATACACTGACTATCGATAATTACTTCATACAGCCCCATATCAAATAATGTGAACTTCTGCACAGATAATTGCAAACATACATAAGTGCAAGTCAAGATAAAAAGATTTTGTAACACCACCACTGACAGCGTCACATTTGAAAGCGACTAGATTAACCGCAGCGGTCAAATTCACAGCAAAAAGTTGAGCGGATTTTCAGCACCGAAATCACAAAGAGTGAAATATTGACAGATGGGAGAGCTGAAATCTTTTCCACAGGCAAACCAAGAGAGATTGGGACAAGTACGACTCAGCAGGCCCTTCATTCAGTTCATTCACACAACCGGAGTGGAGGCGAGGTTTAGCCCTGGGTAAATCTGGCCTAGATTAAAGAGGTCTGTCAACTCTTCCTCAAATGAAGCACTGGATAATCATATTATGCATCATATGGGCTTCCAGTATTCGCTGTGACGTCATGCTAAGCTGGGACAATAGTGGCATGTGCCAGCAGCTTGTGGTCAAAGCAGTACACGCACACACATTCATGTCGTGTCAAAGTTTGGACAAAGTGTACACACGGGGGAAAAAGAGCAGATTTTGTATGCCAACAGTGGCTGTAATTGAGGGATGTGTGCTCGAAGAAGGGAAACAAACCTACCGTGGCAAGCTCATCAAACTTTCCAAACAGCTCATTTAGCAGTTTAACCAGTTCCTGGGCTGTGCACTGGGAGGCCAGGCTGGTGAAACCGACTATATCTGCAAACAGGATGCTGCAACAGAGAGAAAAAAGAAGCGCTTGAGTCAATGCTCTATTGTACATAGAAACAACTTTTTTGGGAGCATCATAATTTAGGAAGCCTGAGGCAAATTCGAGCGTTCTCTTGGCATAATGTGTTTACAACAAACTAATCAAACATTTAAATTAATGACCTGCAGCAACAAAAAAAAAAAAAAGACAGAGAGAGAGGGAGAGAGAGAGTCTGCTGTGTTCTCTAAATGACTGGCAGCGCAGTCAAGCAGAGCGACTCAAAATAGAAGCGAGAGCATTCTCATGGGGATCAAGGTGGAGACATGTCCTGTTAGGAGCTGCTGAGGAGCTGTTCCAGGATATAATGCAACCATCAAGCTTCTGTCACCGTCTCCAGGTGAACTTGTATTCCCTTTTGACAGTTGGTATATAGGACTGAAAGTGCCTGAGGTTTAAAGGTGAACTGAAATTAAAATTCTTCTTCATACCATATTTTTTTTACTCATGTAATAGTGTGCTCAGAATTATAATAACCAAAAAAAAAGAAATGTTAAGTTTAATTTATGAACACAGCAGTGAGTGTCTGCGAGTTGCTGATGACTCAGCAGCTATTGAAATAACACGAACCAGAAGGAGGTATGTCTGTTGCTGAGAACACAGCGTTGATTACATGCTAAGAATGGAGCTCATTCATTGGTGCACTGCTTTCACCATATTGCTGTTTCTGGAGCTTACATGCATGACAGGCTGCAGGTTTATACACGAAATAAGCTGTGCCAGGTTTAGGAGTTTATCAGCGTACAGGGTGACTTAGGTCACGTTCAGACAGAATCAGGCGCTGCGGTAACAACGCAATAGGAGTCATCCATAGGAGCTGTATGCGTGAATTCAAGTATCTGCGTTATTTGGCCCAGACTTAACCCTTAACCCTTGCTAATGCTAAATCCAGGTGAGCCGCATGTGCGAACAGAGCAGCTCAGTGTCAACGATGCTGCATGGTGAGTCGCTGCTTGTCTGTGAAGCCACTCTTTCATTGAATGTTTTGTTTTCATAGACTATCTGATGCTTAATATCAGCCTACATGAGACTAATATTTTTTTAGCTCATGTTTTAATGTCTTTATTTGTCATCTGTGATGTGAACATATCAGATTACAGTCAGCTGGAGTCAGACTGGAGTCAGCTGATCACAATTAATTTTGAGACTTGGGTTGTACTGATATAAGCGCAACAACAGTCATTATTACAGATAAGTCCTCCTCCTGCACGCTCTGCATGCGCCACCCGTCAGATGAACCATACAGAGTATTTTCAACATATGCAAATTATGTCTGACACGGACAATCTCCGAATGTGTGATGCATGTATGAAAGGGAACATGTGGACGATGTCCCGTCCCGATTCTCAGGGTATAGTTCAGAGTGCATGTGTGAAAACAGCTGTGGGCAATCAAGGAACAGATTGAATGGGAAGAGAGAACAGTGAGAGAAATACAATGTTGTTGTCCGATTGTTTCATGGCGGTTGTGTTCTCATTACAAATAAACAACCCCACACACTGCCCACACTGCTGCATAATGGTGTGGCTAAATCCCACAATGCCTGATTCTGTCTGAATGTGGCTTTAGGAGGAGGATGTGGTGGATGCATGGGCCACTTTGGCACAGGAGACAGGTTCAGAATTGGCACTTTTTTCTGTGTTTACTCTGCTGTTTCTCAATCAAATTTAAAAAAACGACAACTACAACAACAACAAAAAGAAAAAAAAGGAGACCAGGGTTCAGTTCCTGTGTGAAGTTATTTTTACCCAAACCATTATTTCTCTCTCTTTGCCACCATTCTTAAATATCCCATGATTATCACAGGAAACAGAACTACAACTCTACCATGTGTAGAATCAATCACAATGTGATCTTTAGCGTATTAATTAAGTAGCGTTAACATGTTCTCACCCTGGAACACAGCCAGAACCATAGCTTACCAGAATTGTCTCGTCTAGTGAGAGTCACTGCTAATGATAGCAAGCTGGGCTTCCACTGTCCAAGAGAAAGCTAGTTAACGTACCGTGACCACACATCTCAGCTAGTCCAGAATTATGCTGATTTCAAGATAAGAAAAATATCTGTAAAAGACACTGTTTTCAGTGCTTACATAGATGTTTATCATGTTGTGGCCCTCTCATTATTACCTCAGCTTATATAACAACATAAACAATGAACCACAAGTCTGAATTCACCACTGATTTGTCTGTATATATCAATCAATCAATCAATCAATCAATGCGTTGTTGTCAAGGCTGTTGGTAGCCTATGAATCATAGGCAAGCAGCTCCTTCTGACAGAACCTGTCAGTATGCTAACGGTTAGCCAAAGAGAAAGTCAGTCTTTTCTTAAGCGCTCCACAGGGCTTACTGCAATTCCTTCATAAAGTACCAGGGAACAAAAATGCCTCCTTAATGCCATCCATGGTTTTGAAAGGTGCACTCGGTAGGTAAAATAACTGTCCCCATCCTGATGGAAACACCTACAGTGCATAATGCTTACATGTGTGCATGTACAAATGTACGGTAGCTTACACTTCAGGGTCCTGGTTTAGGGATTGAAAATATGGTCACTCTAGGTTAGCCTAGCTCGTTAGCTTCCACCTTCTGAGTGAAACATCTTGTATCACCCTTTTGGTAACCTGAAGCTTGCAAAGTGTTTTCACAAATATGTCCACAAATTTCAAACGTTAGAAGTTGCAGTCTAAGTCTCGGTGGAGGTTTTTCACTGTTTATTTACTGTACACTTTTTTTCTGTGCCATTTGTGCTCAATATATTATCCGTCATGTTCCATTATGAATTGACAACAGGCCCTGAAGGAAAGGTTACTTGTGTTGAAAACTCTGGCATCTTAATACAGTCCTCCTGCCCCTGAGAGACGACTCATCATCAATCTGCATCAGAGCAGAGCAGGAACTTTTACCGTGAAGGATTCGCCCTGACTGCTGGGTGGCGATGGAGGGTGTGAAAGGGATTAGTCATCAAACTCTGACTGTCCTGAACAACTCGCATGTCTGCGGTTCTCGTACTGACGGCAGACTGCTGTCTGTAGGCATGTGGGCTGCAGTTTTCACAATGTGACAGAGTGCTGGATCTCGACGAGGGAGCTGCTAAATGTCATTTTGTCGTCTCACAGATGTCACCGTAATGAGGGGCAATGGATTCAATTTGTGTGAATGTTTTAATTGGTAACCATCTGCGGCTGACAAATATTTGAAACGTTAAATACCGTGCGAGTGTAAACACTTTAAGTTCAATTCACTAAAACTCTGAAAAGAACTGAACTGATGCCACGAAGTACTTCATATCAGTGGACAAAAGAAAACACCTAACAGTCTACGGAAGCAGTCAAAGCATCTCTAACGTGTGAAGTCAATTACCCAACAATAGAGCAAAGAGCTGGAGAAAAACCAAACTGATTTTGAGCAATCAGCCAACACAACACATGCCCACTTATTTAATGCCTCAAACAAATTCTGTTTCATGTGTGATGAGCCCTGTCATCTACAGGGTGATTAGATGATCAGGAACACCTGTGGCGCCTGGTGTTCCCATGGTTCAGTCCTGCCTGGCTCTAACCTCTCTCTCTCTGCTTCTTCGCAGGCATCCCTCATTTTCGATTCGGTTATATCCTTTTAGTTGTCCTTACACTTTGTTTTGCACCACACAATACAAGCATACACCATTTCCATGCGTGCACGCCACACACCACTGACTCTTCTGACACCCCATATTGTAAATATTTAATTTGGCCCTTAAATTTGGTTTCATTTGATTAAATAAACATCCGTCTTGGTGTGTATCCCATTTGTTGCTACTTTGAGCCAGGTCAAAACAACATGGGGCTCATCCAGGATCCATGCACATACCAGACCACAATCAGCAATCAGCTGGTCAGAGTGCAAACACACACATACACACACAAAAAGCCAAACAAATCTTGCAAAGATACTAACTTTACAAGCTGAGCCGAGCCAAGCCAAAACATTTTCTGTTCAAAGTCACTGTTGTTATAATTTTCACCCGAATATCTTCAGTCTTCTGTCATTCTCTTCAAAGGACTGAAATATAAACTCTGATTGTAAAAGCTGATCATAAAATGAATCATCACTTCACAGTCACACCTGTAGTAAATATTCAGAAACAAGATGGAAATGCAGATGTGTTTTAAATAGAGAGTAATAAATATAATAGGTGTAAGGACAGTCAATAAACTGTCAGTGCTTTGTTTAAAAATTGATTTGATTTACTGCTGCGTTTCCCAATAGATTTCAGTCTTTAAATCCAACCATCTGCTTACAAGAAGACCATTTTATTGAATAAAGGACTAATTTTTCTTTGAACAGTGCAAATGATTTCAGAGCTCTGTTTTTGAAAAGTAGTTTCAATTTACCTCGCAGAACACGGGAGCTGCTGATCTACCGCTGCCTCGATCTGTTGGTTTTTGTTTGTGTTATTGTGTGACTTCTGTCTTTTAAAAGGTTAGTTCGGATCAACCAAAGTCATACAACCCAACCTCAAATAATCCTGTATATAAGTAGTAGTAGTATATAAGTAGCACTACAATGTGATGATATAATCCTGTATATAAGTAGTAGTAGTATATAAGTAGCACTACAATGTGATGATATTAAACAGGCAAGACAGTTCCCTTTCATGCACATTTTAGGATGATCCCCAGTATGCTTGATAACAAACTCCTGCAAAGTGACACGTCTTAATTCATGCTTGGTTCTGGATTTTTGTCTGGCTACTTGAAACGTGGAAGCAGCAGAGTGTGATGTTTCTGACGGCATGCCTTAAATTCAAGTGCTCTTTTATAAGACAATATTATACAAAATAAATGTCCACATCTCTCAGAAACGCCACTTGTTGGCTCTACTACTGATACTCTAATACTGATAGCTGATAAATACATTATGTAACACAAGTGAAACGTACACACTTGTGCTCCAATTTCGTTTGCAGGTGATACGCCAGTCCTTCTCATCAGCGTCTGTGGAGATCAGTAGTCAGGTGACAGCCATAGTTAGGTGACCTTAATTGTCATGGTAACAAAAATAAACATGTGATTAATGTTTTGAAATGGTCACAGTTTGGTTGGGTTTAGGCAACAAACTACTTGCTTAGGTTTAGAAAAAGATCACAGTTTGGGTTCAAGTAAGTGAATAAGTCATGTGATGGAAGTGATGCACCTAATGTTATGTAATTTCACAAGGTACAATAACTCCAGCCTCCTTTATACCTATTTACCTGATATCTTTTTATGCATGCTATATGGACACATCTGCTCTGCACAGTAGTTATCACGTCCACACAAAAACTGGACATGGGGGTATGCACTGCACACTATTTAATAATATAAAGTCATGTACTTTGTATGCAGATTGAAGAGACTGGGCTGTTCCTCTTGTAGCATTTAGGCTGAAATTTTCAAACAATCAAAGAAAAGTTTTTGTATTTTTCTGGAAAGACGCTTAAGGACAGTACGATTAAAGCTTTTCCTGTACGTGTAGCTGAGCATGGAGCGTAAACAAGCCATGACGTGGTGCCTCCCATTGAGGGCGTTGTGCCAATGTCTCATGACCTCATGTGAACTGTGTTATTTTTGGCCTCATCTAAACCTCATGCGCACCATTGTCTCTGCTCACACATGAAGCATGCACCGAGCACAAGGCCTGTGCTCCCTTCAAAGTTCAGGTAGGGAATCACAACACCTTTGAGGTGCAGATGTGTGTTGAAAAAATGCAACAGAAGAGCCTGTTAAATTTGCTCTCTTCAAACAAACCAAACTCTTTTGGCAAAAACAATAATTTACCTCGCAGAACACGGGAGCTGCTGATCTACCGCTGCCTCGATCTGTTGGTTTTTGTTTGTGTTATTGTGTGACTTCTGTCTTTTAAAAGGTTAGTTCGGATCAACCAAAGTCATACAACCCAACCTCAAATAATCTGAACTGAACTTCTGAACTTCTCAGTCCCTTTGCAAAAATCTACTGTCACGTCATCATGGTGGCATCGTCTGTAAACACTGTACAGCATTAGTGAAAGGTTTTGCCATCAGCATCTAATAAGGGTCAAAAGATGCTGCTAAATTCAAAATAACCTACAATGTGTGTGTTAGGAACTGCATATTCAGCTGATAGAAATGTTTGATAAAGCACTTTACTAACATGAGCAGCTTGTTCCGCTTAGCACACTATAAAGGTACATAAATCCAGGGATATACATTAAAACACATAAGTAGCCTCGGTAATTAATATCAGTATCCACGTGTGCTCTGGCAGGGACACTAAATCATAAAGACAAATACGACTGTGTGCTGACCACTGAAACATCTGGGGGCTATTTTTAACCGAACAGCATTACTTTTAATGTATTTCTGTGTAACCTGATTTGAATTCTTTTTACAAACCCATGTGCAGAATGTAGAGGTATGAACTTAAAGGGTTAAGTTGTATCTACGCTTTTACTCCCACTTTATGTAAACTAGTGGACTCGCCGTACGTTGCCAGAGATATTTGACACAGAAATTGTTTTTATGAGTTGGAGCATTGTAAAGCACAGAGATCGCAGACTGTGAACCTCTGTATCTGATTCAGAATGTCCTCCGGCAAAACCTTGACAACAAACACTGCAGCACTCTTGGCAACAGCTGTAAGTTACTCCAGCTTCAGCCAGTGCCTACCACCAAACCTACTGCACTAGATTCACTGCTCAAGGTCAGAACCTCATCCCCAACACAAGTTTCTGTCTCAGTAAACTCTGTCATCTATCGCAGGAAAAGCTCTGCAACTGAAATGATGAAGCTACGTGATGCAGACATGATTTTTCCCGTGGTAACCAGAACTTGTCTAACATCTAATATTGTCTAATTTGACTTCCCTCGCACCCTCATCTTTTATTTCCTCTCCAATGGCACATATTCGAGGAAAGTTATTCCCCCAATTATGCTAATCTCCCACTTCCCTCTGTGAGAGGCATTACTGTAGTGATTTTGCTGATGTGATTTCAATTTAATCACACAGTGGAAGACACAATAAGCCATGTGCCAACTCAAGGGTTAAGTTTGGACGGGCCCCTCTAGAGCTACAGTGTGTGGGCTGTGTATGCGCTGATGTCAGACCAATAAAGGGTCTAACACAGAGGAGTGTCCAAACTGCTTACTACGCATTTTAGTGGGACAAACTTCTTGGGGATAGCAAGAGCGAGCGTCTACAAAACCTCCTGTCAGTGACCCAAGTAGGTCATCTTGCAAAGAGACTGACATAATTTTTATTTTTCTGTTTGTCTCAGTGCACTCCTTCTTTTTTCACATAATTATTTAACGCAAACTTGGTGTAATGCCAGTCTTTAAAACAGTGTTTCCCACACTTAGGGTCAGGACCCAAAATGGGTTGCAGGCCAACTATTATTGGGTCCCCAACAAACAGAGTGAAAGGCATACGACATTACAATTTTGCAAAGTGAATCACTTCATTAGCTTGAATTTGCCTTTAACTAGCATTTTGTGCATATTTACTGTATGTGTCGCAATGGAATGAAATGTTATTATTAGATATGCTGGAAGTGCTTGTGAATTAAAAATAAAAGAGAGGTGAAGATGCATATTGGATAATAGTGGGTGCTAAATTATAAAGTGATGATCATTTGAAAAGCTCTTCCATTAAAATGTAATATTAAACAGTGCGTGCTCATGGTTTATCACTATTTTCACATTATTAATCATTTAAAAAATGAGAATGCAATTTATCAGGGCTATCTTGATAAATTAAAGGAACACATTGACACCACTCTTTTCTCTCTTTACCTCTAAGGCTTATTTATACATCTAGATATTTTTGGTGGAGCTGCTGAGTTTCAAAGATATCAGCTGTAGAGATGTTTAGATGGAACTAGATGGTAATCAGCTTGTGGTGCTCAAAGCGCCAAAAAAATAATATAACAATACACAGACCTTGATGTAAGTAGTTTCATGTAGGAACTATTTTCTACCTGACTGCACCCACTAACCGGATCGCCGTGCAGAAGGAAACACGCATCTACTCACAGATGAGAGGCTCGTGTTTGTGAAAGCGTGGGACAGAAACAATGGCGTCCTCCTTGGCTGAGCTCTAACCTCTCATCCATGAGTAGATGCACGCTCTCTTCTGCACAATGATACAGTTGGCAATTGTAGTTCAATACAAAGTAGTCCTGACATGAAACTGCTCACAACGAGGCCTGTGGATTATCTTGGGTCATAAATTGTGCAAAGACATTGCTGCAGTTTTTCAAAGGTAATTTTTTTTTGGCACTTTGAGGACCAAATGCTGAGCGCCGTCTCCATTATACTCCAGAGATGGCAGACATCTCTACCACCGATACCTACAAAATACAGCAACTCTCTGAAATGGATAAATAAATAAATAACAGGTAAGGTGACCTGTCCCTTTAAAAAACAGTATTGAATGAATTACTGCTGGTTTACAAAAATGTGATTTCCTTAAAGTAATTACTGTTGTTTTTAGCTCAAGAGTGTTTTAATGCCTTTTTAAAAATGTATTACTTACTATATTACAACCACTAAAAATATTGAAAGTTTATGTCAATATGTAGCTACAATACACCACATATCTTCTTAAATAAACTTCTGGTTTGTTACTTTGGAGTCCTATCCTTTTTGCTAGTGAGTGATTACTACAATATCCCCCTGGCTGGATTTTAATCAGATCAAATACTGCCCACAGTCTCAGAACATAATGAAGAAAACTGCGAGTACATTGTGCTGCACACTGTTTACTTTCTAATTACAGTCCACCCAAATCACATAAATCATGTCTGCATCCCGTCTAGATCACTCTCAAAGGGTGGCGCTATCTGAAGGAGTTCAAGGCACAAAAGCAATCAGCAGAGCTCCACCGAGATGTGTCCATATTTAACCGCCACACACACACACACACACACGGCGTTATGCAACAAGAATTTAGTCTCCATTGCATTTAATCCCCTGTAGCAACTTAATCCCGGGGCTAAGTAAACTCTCCTCCTCAAGCCTCCCTGCTGCTCTGAGAACACAGAGGAAAGGAGAAAGAGGAGGAAATAAGGAAACGAAATAAGGAAATGTTGGAGCATGATGCTGAAGATTTATAACAATACAGTAAGAAATGCAGATTAAAGTAGGTTATGGAAAGGAGAACTGAGACAATCTGATTTATGGACCGCAGGGAATGGAGCAGTGGACGTCACGTTTTCAGACATAGTGTTTACATGTTAGCGGCAACGAAGGGTTAAAAGGTCAATCACAGCCAACTACAGCTACAGGTGTCGGGGGTGAAGTGCAGATTTGCACCAGTGGATTGTAACTAAGTGCATTTACTTAAGTACTTTACTTAGGTATGATTAGGAGGGACTTGTGCATGTAGGTATTACACACAATATTTACATACAAAATATATAATCAGTTTAGAAAATATTTTGGCTGCTTTAACTTAAACTACCCAGTAGTATACAAAGTAGTAAAATTATTTCCCTCTTGACTGGCGACAACATTAAAATGCTGCTTGCGTGTTAATAATACAGAAATATAACAAATAATAATATAACAGTGACAGGTACAACTCTACTACATAATGAATACTTTTACCTTTGATACATTTTGCAGACGATACTGTTCTTTATAACATTTTGGATTCCTGACTTAAAACTTAAATGGCAGTATTTTACATTGTGGTGTTGCAACTTTGGGTAACACTTCCCTAAAGAAAATAACTAAAAACATGTCACCAGCAGTTATGATCTATTATGATACTTGATCTTATAAGTCATTATAAAATGCTTTAAGTGCTCATATGTGCCACAAACATTTGACTTACTTTTGATTTGTTAGCTGGAAGGAGGGAGGGTGAGAAAAAAAAAGGCTGGGAGGGAGGACAGATGATGAAAGGAAGACAAGAGGGCGGAGATTTGCTGCATCATCATCATCACTTCTTTCACAAGCGCAAATTGTACCAGCTCTGGTGTGATGCAATATGTTAACTAATGTCTTAAACACACAGGCTCTCTCACATCAAAACAATAACAAAAGATGTGGTTTGATGACTTCGTGAAGGAGTGTGGGATCATGGAAGCTGTTTTCTTCACTGTTAACAATCACCATAGTTGATGAAAATCTATCTGACATGACTCAGGCAGAAATCATGATTCATGGACGAGGTGATATTAAAGTTTTATTCACATAATGTTTAGTCATGTTCACCGAGTTGGTGCTTTTCTCTGACATATCAGACATATCCTGTGTGTTCCCAGAAGTTATAGCAACTAGCAACCAGCTAACAACGGCTAGCAGGACATGCTCTGTTACTTTGAATAAATTAGAAATTTCTCCATGTTTGAACATTGTTGGAAACATTTGTAATAATGTAATTACACAGCTGAACAAAATACTATATAACATATGTCTAGCATTTTTAGACATTTGAATGTGGAAATGTTACACATTATAGCTTTAAAAAGAGAAATAATTAAGTATCTTGAACATAAATTATGAACTAGCCACTGCTGAGGCCATCAACCTGGAGCCAAAAAGTAATGATCTTAAGACAGAGCACATTGCTCCCAAACGGTTGAGAGTTTGGCAACTGTGCAAGACGCTGCAAAGTGCCAAAGGAATTTCCTCCTCGCTAAGCATCTACTAATCTGCCAATTTTCCCAGTAGGATCCCTAACTCCAAAAGCCTTGTTTCCCCTGGGGGCTACTGAGATATTATGGCCCAGACGGCATATGCACCAGTGGGATATTAGCCTTAGTGTGACAAAAATACGACTGATTCGGGTTAGTTCCTTGTTGCCCACATAGCATTTCACACAACCATGTTAAGCAAATGGAAAGTGCAACCTAATGTCTTTGTACTTGAGTATTTTTTGGAGTGATAATAAAGAAATGAGTCAGGGGCCAACCCTTGATATTCAACATGAGGAATTAAATATTTCAGTTTTTCCAGCCTCAGGCAGTGTTAATGTTTCAGGACACTGTTGGGTCAGATCACACCACAGTGTGTAGCCCACAGTGCTCTTTCCAAAGGACATGTTTGGTCAAGTTATTCAGTTCCCTTTTAGCGTGCACCATAATGCATCGAGACAGCATTTATGCCACTATTTCAGCTGCAAATTCTCCCATGAGGAGAGTATAGTATCTACATCATAATACTGTTAAAAACTATGTTAGTTAAATCAGTTCACAGCTAAAAGGCTTTTAAATATCCCTGGAACTGGTCTGCAGATGTGTTGTGTTGATGTGAGGATCCTACCTGACATTGTCATGGCGCTGGATGTAGATTTTGTGAAAGATCCTTTCTGGGGGCTTCAGGAAATCCTCTTTCATCTCCATAGCTACGTTTCTGGGCAACAGACTCATTAGCAGGCGCTCCTGTGTGTGTATGTGTGTGTGTGTGTGTGTGTGTGTGTGTGTGTGTGTGTGTGTGTGTGTGTGTGTGTGTGTGTGTGTGTGTGTGTGTGTGTGTGTGTGAAAGAGAAAGAGAGAGAGAAAGAAAAGATAAAGTTTAAATATACATTTATACAGTCAAAGTTATCACAGGACAAAGTGTTAGTAGCGATAAGAAATGTGCGAGACATAAAGGCATGAAATCTAACAGAAATAAATAATGTGTCGAAATGACTCACGGCACAAGAGAGAGTGAGACAGAGGGGGGAAAAATGAGGGAAAAAAAATACAGACACACATATCTAATTTTACCCATAGTTTTTCAGCAGTGTACAGGTGCCTGTACCTGTTTCTCGTTCTCGTCCTCCATGCGGAGTCTCTCTTCGATGCAGTTGCGAGCCTGCAGGAAGGCCTTCCTCTGGGCTCGTTCTGTCAGGATGCGCACAAACAGCCCTGACAGGTTGACACTGGTGAACAGCACTGTGTTGGCAACCAACTGAAAACGGAAAAAAAAAAAACATGGAAAAAAAGGTGTTTTAAATCTTTAGTACAGTTGTTAAAGGCACATAAAGTGTGACATGATTAGGAGAAACTGTGAAAACTATCAGACTATTATACTGTTTGTATTTTTTAAATCTTTGTCACTTTACATGTGTGCTAAAACCATGTGTGATAAAACCTTAAACATGTAATTTGATTGATAGTCTATGCTTGTCTGCATTTGTCTGAATATATATATAGTAATATATGCACATAATTATGAGCATTTACATTTGTGAAAGTGTTCCCCTAATTTTGAGGTCATGTAACTGGGGCTTAGGTACCCAATTCTCAATACCTTGGATGTATTTTTTTAATTTTGTACAGCCTTGTGTATTTTTTTTTAAATTCATGTATTTATGATCATTTCCAGATATTGTGTTTTAGTGTTTTTCTTTCTTTTCCTGAGTGTGTATCTGTTAAAAAACCAACCAGAAAGAACCAGAAACACGATAGATGGACTATTAAAAAATAAAATGGCAACATAAATTTAGGAGTGAACAGAAGCAGGAGTTTAAGTGGCGAGACACATCTAAGGAATTTATGTGCCGTTATGTGCCGCTAGTGTCCTCTACTAGCTTGTTTTTCATCAAAAACAATGCCTTACATCAAAATTCATGGGAAAACACAAGCTAAGGACGGCTTTGTTAAGTTGTGTTAAATTGCTGTTTCTTAATTGTTTTTAAATAAGTTCACATTTGAGCCACCAAAAATGATCTTGAACCTTGAAATATCAATATATATCCTTGCACTGATCAACATTTTTCACCATTTTCCAAAATTTTATAAACCAAACAGCTATTTGATCAATCAAGAAAGTAATCAACACATTAATCAACAATGAATATAATTGGTAGTCGCAGCCCTAGTATAAATTAAGTTGTACTTAATTGAACTAAATTCAATAAATTCCCTTTAAACAATCCCATTAATAACTCTTACATTTGGAGTATACACTGTATAGAGCTATGTATAACTATTCTAATCACAGACTTTACTTTTACCACTTTGATTCCCTTGTTTATGATCTGAAACTAAATCAAGAACATCAAACGTCCTCCTACGTGAGAGATGGGTGAGAGGGTGGCGGGGCCTAATGTTTCTCTATTTTGGGGTCTGTGACATTAAAACGTTTGCGAGTTCATGCTCCTGTTCATCCATCACAGCAGATGCACAGCAGCATGACTGCTTCAACCTTGTGCAGGACACAAAAGAAAAGAGTGGTTTTTTTTTCTACTTGACTGAGGTCGGCTGGCTATGACTTTGTATACAATCCAAGTAATGTCCTATATTCACCTCTAGAGCGTACGCTGGCACGCTGTCGCCCTGGGCAGTAATTATATATTTGTTAGAATAGAGTAATTCATTTTCCTCATATCTCAGGTCGTTCATCTTGAGTGTTTTCTAATCCTGGAGTCAACGATGGAGCGTATTCGACCTCTAGAAAAACTATTACAAATTACATTACACTTTTCTTGTAAAAAAAAAAAAAAAAAATGGTGTCATTTCAGGGCATTTATGTTTCAATGAGCCTCATAAATACACTGTCAAAGCCTCCTATGATATACACACAACTTCTGAAATTTAACAAACTTCCACTGCCGCGGACAGGCATGTTTCCCATTCCAATGAATAATGGATTGCCTTGAAAAGACTGTTTTTGGCAGCAGCAGTCTGTCTTTGTGCTTGGCAGCAGCGCTGGCGAGCATCAACATGTTCAAACGATGCTCAAGTTACTTTCCAGCCTCAAGTAAGTAAATGTGGACATCTGAGTTGAGTGGTGTAAAACACTCACTCCTCCACTTATCTGTGGTGATAACCCCGATACGCCTTCAGATGGTAATACTTGACCTTATTGTGCTGCACTCACTCAAGTTATAGCTCCCTAGTTTGAGGCAGTTTAGGAAATTACAACCTTTCAAATGAGTTTTGTTCTGTAAATAACTGTTTTTGATGTGTTTTAAGGTGGTGAATGTATACTTGACATTTGAAAACACAGGGTTTTCATTTAAAGGGATAGTTGGGTTATTTGAAGTGGGGTTTTATGAGGTATGGTCAGTGTATTACCTACTAGAGCTGCAGCAATTAATTATTTTGATAACTGATTAACTGGTTTAAGTCATTTTTTAAGAAAAAAAATGCAAAATCTCTGATTCCAGCTTCTTAAATATGAATATTTTCTGTTTTCTTCTTTTCTTCTGACAGTAAACTGATTATCTTTGGACTGATAAAACAACTCACTTGAGGATGTCATTTTGGGCTTGAAAATAATCATTAGTTGTAACCCTGTTATCTACAGTAGATGTTGGTCAACACACTCCAAGTACCTGTGTAGGAAGTTAAACTATATACTGCTGTGGACAGAGTCAGCAGCAAAATATATTTTAGCCACCTAAAGAGAGGAACAACAACAACAACAAAAAAATATATATTAATTTAGGTTTATGCTATATTTAGAATATTTTCACAGCTTTACCTTTACCTTTCAGTCTCACAGCTTTTTTTTCAGTGGGCCAACAGACTTCAACAGCAAAAATAATCATTTTACTCCACAGAAGAGGGGAGGTGCTGATCTACTGCTGCCCCATTTAAAGGTCTAGCTTGGATTCAGTGTACCAGCAACTCACATGTTGTGCAAGATAAAATCACTGTTTTTGCCAGTGGAGTTTGGGTGGTTTGAAGAGAGCGATATTTGGCTTATATAATGGTGGTGTCTGGTCGGAAAAGGCTGTTTGATGGCAAGGTAAAGTGATGAAAATATTCTAAATAAATATATAGCTAAATATAAATTATATAGATTTTTTTAGGTGGACCAGACTCCATTGGCAGAACCAGTAATTTTACCTGGCAGAACATGGGAGTTCACAGGGTCTACCACTGCCCCAATTAGTTAGTTTCTTTTGGTCCACTGATGCCGAACTAACCCTTTAAAACTTCACACAAGTCACACAATCACACATACCAACTAACTGGCTGAGGCATTAGTAGACCTGCACAGTTTTGTCAATGGAGTCTGGTCGCTTTAGAGAGAGTAATATTTAGCTTATACAATGGCAGTTTTCCTATGGAAAAGGCTGTGTGACAGCAGAGTAAAGTGGTGAAAATATTCTAAAATATGTTTTGCTGCTGATTCTGTCAGACAGCAGTACAATGGTTAGCATCTTACACTGGTAATTATGCTGCTTCTTCAAACTGGTGGTGTGCTGACCCCCCTCTACTGTAGGTAAAACACCACTTTAAAAATAAAGTTAAATAAATTGAATATGCATAATATGTACTCAGTGTCAATTGGGACCAAAATACAAGACTCCCTGCATCTGGTTATATTGTTTATAGCAGTTATTATAGTTCTGTAGCATGAATGTGCTTTAGATTGGGATCTGATAGAATAGTTATTATCTAGAAATGCAAGGTTGTAAACTGATGCCTCACAACTCCAAACTATTCAACGTATCAATAAAAGGTTGCACTAAAAGGAATGGACTCTATATTCTTGACAGTATGGCAACAACACTCAAAGCTGAACAGCGGGGATCTTGAAATAATCTTTCAAGTTATATTCTCCACAACACTCGCTCCAATAATAAGATATTTCAGGTAGATGGAGGCATGAAAGCAGACAGCCCTGTAGGCTGAGTGCCTGGGACCTAGGTGGGTGGTTGGTGCAAGCCGGGGCTGTGCGGGGTCATGCCACACAGCTCATCTCTAAGCTTAATGGATTAGCTATCTCTGGTAGTCCAGCTAACACTGTCCTTCACATGGCTATGCAGGTATCTCATAGCCTACATACAGGAAAACAATCTCCCCAGTGAATACGCTGTCATCATCCGAGGGCGTGATGAACTGATCGCGTCCCAATTTTGCTCCCTAAGAAATGCACAATCTTCAAGTCATATGCTGCACACATGGAGGCAGAAATGTTCCATTACCCCTGGAGGGTTTGACTGATGTGACATATCTTCTTTCCTCACACCTGATGACAGTCAGAAATGTGAGCGAGTGTGTGTGAGAGAGAGAGTGTGTGTGTGTGTGTGTGTGTGTGTGTGATTGTGTGTTTCATTGTGACAGAAGAAGGTGCAAAGATATAAATGTACAGAGAGTGGTGTACCAATTTCTATTTCAGCTCAGGGAATGGCATGCATGACTTTGCCCTCTTTTTCATAACTGAAGCATATAGTGTGGTGAAAGTGTGTGTGGGTGTGTGTGCCCCTCTGTTTGCCCTACTTCTGGTGCTAGCAGGATGTCACTCTGGTTCGTCATTCCCAGCCAGCTCCTTTGGGGCTGAATCATATCCCCAGGGAAACAGCCATGAGCATACAGACAGCATCACTCAGTCATTTTTTTTTTTGTTTATCTTCTTTCTGGGAGCCTACAGGTATGCATCACCAAATATGGACAATACAGTTGTTCACTATTGCCTCACATAGTTGTTCCTGCACCTAGTACTTGTGCAACACTGAGAATGGTTTTGCACAGAACTACCAAGCAACAGATCATGTTTCCATGCTCCCTAAATAGTAGTTTTTTTGTGGAGAATGACCAATGAGGTGTCACCCATGGGTTTGTTGCCTCAAGTTTGGCATTATGAGGGTTGCCATCTTGTTTTTTTTGCTCTCAGAGCAGGCACAGAACTGATGAGAGTGTGGAGTTTGTGGATGACGTACTGTAACCTGGGCAAAGTCTGGCTTTCCGTTCAACAGGGAATAATGGCGGCTTGCCTCGTTGCAATACTTCTGCAACTGCAACTTAACAGTACACCAAAATGTAGTTTTGAGAACATTTAAGCAAGAAATAGGCAACGTAACAGAATATGGATCCATGTTTGATCAACACTGTCTAGTTTTACAGTTTGATCTAAGTTTTGGGAGGCTCTGTTGGAAACCTGAACCACAATGGTAGCTGCTTGGTTGTGTCTAGAAGGTAACCTGAGAAAGTGATCATTTTAACTCAGAAAGATGAATTTATGTCCCTAAACCATTACTAAATTATAACACATCATTAGTTTGTACAACATTCACAATAAAGAAACAGTGCATACAAATCATAGTTCATCAAGTTTCTTAACTTTTGGGTTCCCTTCTAGACATGACCTGACCACCTGGTTGCAGTCTCTCTCATAGAAAACTAAACTGTGCACTAAGTTCACGCAAATCACAAATGCAGATTTTTGAATCAGCCTCTGACAATTAATCTGCACTGATTTTAACAGTAAATTCTTAGTCTAAATCATTCATCAAGCAAAAATGGAATACCTACAGAATACCTTTAGGTTGTAGTCAGTTAATCTTGCCTGTTAGTAGTAGTGCAATTTAACCATCTAGACTGATTTTGTGTGAGTTGCAGTTTTTCTCTTGAATATTGCGGAACTAAATGGCACTCAGCCATGTGGTGCTCAAAGAACCTCCAATCCTCCAAAGTAGTTCCAACATAAAAAGACAAGATATCTAGAAAGAGACATTACTGTTGAGTTAATCTAACATATTTTTTGAGCTTTGAGCACCACAAGCCGAGTGCCATCTAGTTCCAGTATATTCAAGAAATCTTTCCAGAAATCATGTAGTTTCATGTAGGAACTATTTTCTTTCTATGCTATAAAGATTAAAATTATCTTGAGTAACCAGGTTAGGATTTCTGAGAAGACACGTTGTTATGTTATTGAGTTTTTCAAATTTACTTTTTGCTGCTTTCTTCCCCACAAGCCAAGTGTCATCTAGTTCCATGATAAACAAAAGAAAGTAGATGTTTCTACAGCTGATATCTCCAGAAATCTGCAGCTCAAGGGACAGTTCACAACAAAATCAAAAATACATATTTTCCTTCTGGCCTGAAGGGATATATATCTATCTATAACACTTTTGGTTTTGCTCCAATTTTCATGAGTTGAAGTTAAAAAAAAACAACACACAAATTTTGTTGTTTAAATCCATATTAGTGAGCTTTTCTTTACCAAAGATAATCCATCCAGCTGACAGGTGTGACGTATAGAGATGTTGATTAAACAGTGTGATTAATGCACAGGTGTGCCTTGAACCTGTCACAATAAAACACCACTCTAAAATGTGCATTTTTATCTTGAAAGAAGACATTTTTTAGTCCCTGAACTATGTCTATTTCTAGAGCTGCAACTAATGATCATTTGCATTGTTGATCTGTCGATTATTTTCTCAACTGATTGATTAGTTGCTTGGTCTATGAAATTTTTAGTGCCCAATATGATGTCCTAAAATGTTTTGTTTTGCCAACAGTCCAAAGATATTCAGTTTACTTTCATAAAGAAGTTTAGAAAACAGATTTTTTTTTTACATTTAAGAGGCAGGACTCTTTAAAAATACTTATACCAATTAATAAATTATCAAAATAGTTGGTGAATAATTTAATAATCCATTCATAATTGATTGCTCGTTGTAGCTCTAGCTATTTCACATAGAACTACAGATACCACTTTCTTCCCAGGAGGCCAAAGTCATGACCTGCCCTGCTCTGCCACTTGTCCACACCTGTCAGGTGGATGGATTATTTTAGGAAAAGAGAAGTGCTCACTTACACTGAATTTAACAAATTTGTCAACAAAATTCGAAATAAAGCTTGTGTGTGCACAGAAAAGAGATCATTTTAGATTACATACTTCAAGTGGTGAAAAATGGGAGCAAAAACAAAAATGTTGACTTTATATTTTTGTTGAACCTAGATGGACAAGTACCACTACAAAAGGAAACATGTATTTTTGATTTTAGGAAGAACTATCTATATTTTTTTCTGTATGGTTGGCATGGGATAGCCTCGTTTTTTGTAACCAAAACAGGAAGAATCATACTTTTGTACAATTTGATCAAAGCCTGAGCAAATCCCATCAAGTCTAACCCCATGCAGGGAGCTGTCCTTGGTGCTGAAGTCAATTCTAAACTGCATGGACCTACGTTATATCTTATTACACTGTATGTACATGTAGATGAAGCTAAAATCCTGCTCATTATAGGCCTATTAATGATTTAAAAACCACTTAATAGGCATGCACGTACCGTCCTCCACAGTTTCTGTGTTTTCACTGTGACAGAAGTGGCGGTCACTATCAAATGCGAGATGGAGACCATTATTCCCAACACGACAGCCAAGAGCGTCCGCACGGGCAGGAGCGCATAGGCGACGAAGGTGACGAGGATGAGCTGCCACATGCCCTGCTCCGGGGACGTCGGCGGCTCCATGCCCATGGCGCCCAGCGAGAAGGGACAGCAGAGGAAGGAGAAGGTGAAGCCGAAGAGCAGCGTCAGGTTGACGATCTGTTGGAGCTGAGTCACTTGCAGGTACTTGACATTAGTTACGATGAAGAGGGACACGAAGATGACACAGTGGACCGGATGGGACCCCTTGGTGATGGTGAGGCTGGGGCCGGACAGCAACTCCACCACGGCCAGCGTCGAGGACATGAAGATGAGCACGGCCAGGGCTTTGAGGGTGGACGTCTGCTCCAGCTTCAGGTTGTAGTTCTGGAAGAGGGACTCCAGCTCCTTGCAGTCGAACTCGTCCTCGCACACGATGGTGGTCAAGGGGACACCCGGTGGACAGTGACTTCTCTTCCGCCTGGTTTTGACTTTCTGAAACGGTATTTCCTCCATGTCAGTGCCATTCATAAACTGAATACCTGCTCACAGCTGAGGGAACGCCGGATCCGCGGAGCCAAAACGGGGAAAAGACGCGCACAAGGAGCAGGCTGGAGGGTCCCGGATAGATCGCCTTTTAGACTGGCCGGTGGCCACAGACGCGCTCCACACTATCCACAGGTTGGATTGTGCTGCTCGGAGACATCAGCTGTCACAGAAACCCGCATATTCTGGCTGTATTTGCATGCGATCTGCAAAAATACCTCTCAGATCTTTTCGTTTGAGCGCCACACGAGGAGCAGCAGCGCGCACGACGTCTAGTTCAGATGGTAAAAGCTTTTTTTTTTTTTTGCTGGGCTCAGATAGGATCACGCCTGCGCATTATGAGGTGAAGATAAGACAGGTCTCAGCTACTCAACGCACAGTCAAGACGATTTGACTGGCGCGGCTGCAGAGCGGAACAGTGCATACATCATCCACACCTACACATGACATGTTTCCATCATCACAGCCTGCAAAATCAAATTTTTCCTCCCCTTTTCCTGCCTCCTTCACCTGCATTGACACAGAAGAGAGGCAGAATTAATAGATGCACTGTGCATCAATGTTTTCAGACCGTGATTCATGAAATTCTCACTAATCTGGCAGCTATACTGGCACACACATGGGATATCATGCTTGCATACCCATTCATCACATGATTTTCTGCAGCCACCCTCACCATCAGCTGCACCCTCTTGGCATTCAGGGGGTGGTGTCTCATTCATTACCAGGGGAAGATTAGTCATCCGTCACACAGGCTGTCTGTTGTTGCCATGACCCGTCAGTGCCAGGGAGGGTGTAAGAAAGTGACAGATGGATGCCAAAGTCCAGCACTCTACCATGCCACCAGGACACTAACATGCCTTCTGTTCCCCTCCCATAGCTCCGTCTCACTCTCTCAGCTGTTAGTATTCTGGCTTTCACTGATCTAACTCAGCTGCTGAATGACTGTGTATACAGTGTGACAGGTAAACAAAGAGACACAGAGAGGAATGGATGTGGAAATGGAAACAGAGAAGTAAAGTATTTGGCAGCAGACCAAATTCAGAGACAAAGAAAGAAGCAGCACTTCATAAAAAAGAGCAGTCTGGTCATGATGAAGCATCAAAGTGAGTGTTTTATGAGGGAAATGAGACATTTGAACATGCTGTAATAGTTTCACCGAGTACAAAATGCTCAAGTGAGTTGATGTTGTTTTAGAGCTGAGACGGTTAGTTGATCAAATTAACTGAGTGATGGAAAATCTGCATCAATTTTGACAATTGATTGATCTTTTACCAAGAAAAGATTGTGGATATTATCTGGTCCCAGCTTTTCAAATGAGATCGTTCACCAGACATTTAAGATTAGTGGTAGACTGATTAAGCAGTTATAGGGATCTAACAATACATTGCAATATCACAATACAAAAAGGGTTAAACAACTGTAAAACAACAAAACAAACTGTACTGGATTGCAATGCTATCTCCTGTGATATTACATGCTTAATTATTTTATTATTGCTGGTACTGAGCCCGGTACTGAACCTCTCATGCATTCTGCTGTAAATGTTTGCCCAAATTTCCTCAGTTACCATCGTCTTTTCTAAATGTTAACATGTCTCTCCCTTCCTAAATTACAGCAAATCTAATCTGAAACATGACCTGATGAAGACTGCTGTATCGAAACGTTGTGATTAATTAAATATCTCTGATTGCAGGTGAAGAAGACACACCTGTCAATCTACAGCTGTGCAGTGGCTTTGCTCTTTGATGTGCAAATCTAATTTAATACCATTACTGGCTATAATTAAATATATATTATGTTGTAATGCACTGAATGATGTCATTTCTGACATACTGTAACCCGCTCTCCATCTGAAATCTACAACATAACCTAATCTAACTTTCTATTTCATTAATTCTATCTAAAATCTAAAACAATATGTTACTGGTTAATATAAAATGTATGTTAGATTGTAAATAATGTAATTATGTGCATAACTTTGTTTTAATATTGGCATTATTGGCAATTGGCCGCCCTGCTCACCAAAAGTTGGCATGAGCTATTGAAAAACCCTTATCGGTCGATCACCATTTAAGATGGGGCAGGTTTTCTTCACTACTTTCTGACATTTTTTGACCAAACAATGTAATCAAATCAAAAACCAATCTAATGATTTCAGCTGATATAAACCCTTGTGTTTGAGAAATCATGATGGCCACAAAAAACACGATAGGCCCTCTCTAGAGCCAGGGTTTAGTTTATCCGGTTTGGGCGACTGTAGAAACATGGTGGTGGAACATGGGGGACTGTGCAAAAAAGGACCCACAGTCTATGTAGACAAAAACAGCTCATTCTAAGGTAACAAAGACACAGTGATTCTAATTTCTGATGATTTACAATAATGAAAACATTTAAGTGAATATTCTATTCAGTTTCTGCCAATAGATCGTCCTAACGTTACACACTTAACATTTAAAAATCTTGAACAAACTTGATACAACACTTGTTGTCACACGAAATCATTTGTCAGTATACGGCTTTGCTGTTGTGTCCACAACAATGGCCCTTATACCGTCCCCTCTTTTCTGCCTGCCAGTCTCACTCCTCTGTGTTATCTATCCCGGCTCCTCTGAGAGAAAGATGTGGGACGCAGGATGTAGGACACATTGCTTTTAGACTGATATTCCGTCTTATCTACAAGGTTTTTACTCTTGTCACTTTCCCCTGGACTTTATTAGGTGACACACAAACACTCTGGTGCCGCTGTAGTTTGCCTGTCAGTGACAAGGATGCTGTAACAAAGGTGATATGCAAATGAAACAAAACAGTGTCGTCATTTATAGCCTGTCGACCAGAGTGTAATTAATCTGGCATTGATTTCCTGTCATCGCCCTAATCAATAATTCAATATTCAATGTGTAACAGCTCCTAGACTAATCTCAATAATGAGCGCTGCTGTTTTTCAATTTTGCAAGACATCCCACATTCCTTTGATGGAAATGTCAAACTGTGCATTCAAACAAGATGAAAATCTGACATTCAAATTGCCATTTGTGTATCTGCACATGCAGGTTTCTCCTTTTTTTTTTTCTGACCGCAGTTGATTGACAGTTGGTTTCTTTGAATCTGTGTGGAGGCGTGCAGTATTTCCAGGAGGACCTCTTGGCCTGTTTGTGGCCGGGAACATCGGGGAGATGAGAGCAGAAGCCGTAGTACGGTATAAAAGTGTTATTCCCTCCGCCTCTGATGGCTTCAGGTGTAAGTGCACGGTCACACTCTGCTAGCCCTCATCTTCTGAGAACAAAGAGAGGTCTTATGGGAGTTCACACCACAAAGCTGCACTCCAAGGGCATCGGACAAGGAGACAGCTCCCTGCTGCGTGCCTCTCTGCTAAAAATCGTCCTCACTTCCTCCTCCTCCTATGTCTGTCTTTCTTTTTCTGTCTTTTGATTTTTCAACACAGAAAAAAAAAAAAACTCTCAAACTGAAAGACATGAAACAGCCGAGCATCTGAAGTGATGTAAAACAGCTGATTATGTATCTGACATGTTTACATCGCAAAAATCGTTATTTGAATGAACAGCTTGATGACTCAACAGCCTGAGCTTTCTGGAGCAATTAAAATCCTCCCTTCCACATGTCACTTGTATAGCTTCTTTTCCAAAAACTGATCTATAGAACATAAAAGATCTTAGAGAATGTTTCATGTTGGGCCTTTGGTCATGCCTCAAATGTGCCTTCTCTTGTCAGCGGAGCAGTGAGAAATATCTCTTTGCCTCAGAAAGATTTACACAGCCTTTAATTCTTCAACCAGCAGAGTGTTTCTGTATGTGGAGACAGGCAGTTCAAATACCACTGGTTTAGGCGATGAGGCGGCCACACTTGACCTCTCCTAACTTCTACCCCTTTTTGCTCTGTGCCCTAATGACAGTTGAGTGAGTTTGGCACCTCAGTCAAGTTCCTCTTCTCCTGTTTCCCTTCAATTAGACACGGTATGTGCGATGCTCGTCTATGTTGAAAAGAAAAACAAATTCTGAAGATGGTTAAAAGATGTTCTGGAGGAACCTGAGCTACATATAAAGCTAACGTTAGCAGAATTAACTAGCTAGCTAATCTACAATCAGTGATGTGGATAGTTAGCGAGCATTTAATTAAACTGTTATTGGAGCACAGAACAAAAAGGGGCGGGACTTAGGAAGGGTCGGTTCCCCCAGCACTATAATTAACATTACCTGTGCCTACAAACAGTGATTTTCATCCTTAAGTTAGTTACTTCACTTTTCACAGTTAGCTTGGTGCATATTTTTAATAGTATTTACCGTTCATTTTGTATTTTTGAGCAGTTTGATAATCACTTCACTGTCTAAGACAACCATTAGAATCATTAGCTAGCTAGCATCGTCATCTTCATTCAGACTTGACAGAAACAAATTAAAACTCAGCAAAAACATCTTGGCTTTTCTTTCAACTGTTCCAACAATCATAAACTCTGGTTTTGTTGGACATAAGAGAAGCAGTGGGAAGAAATGGCTTGTACAGCCATAACAGTGTTTTCCACCTCAGTGCTTTAGATGACCATTAGCAACCTTAGCTACCTAGCCTGCTAGCACTGTCATCTTCATTCCAGCTAAATCAAAGGGAGGGAGAAACAGCATTTACAACCAGAATAATTTCACATCTAATACAGCTTAATTATTGTTTAACTTTGACCAAACAACCATAGTTGGTGAATGTTGGATCAGTGGAAATGTGACATTTTTGGTCAGATTTATTTTATTTCTGTCAGGCTTAAATTAAGTGTGTTTATGATGATAAAGTTACTGTTTAACAAAACTGGCTGTTCACTGGTTGTTTCTCCCTGCTGCTTCTCTGATGCCCAACCTCCCTCTCGCTCGAGCCAAACATTTTGGCGAGTTTTATTTTGTTACTGTCAAGTCTGAATGAAGTTGACCATGCTAGTTAGCAGGCTCGCAATGCTAACTATCTAAGATACTGAGGTGATTGTGAAAATGCTCAAAAACACTATATACAAAACAAACAGTAAATAGAATTAACAATATGCACCAAGCTAACTGTGAAGAGTTATTAAGGATGAAAAATCACTAAGGTTGGAAGCAAAGACATACTGCAGCACTGACAGGAAGTAAACAGACATGAAGCTTCTAAAACAGATATCTGTCACACTACATTGTGCAAATAGAGGATAAGATACAAAGCATGAAGCAGAGGATATGAAAATGAATGCTCAGAGCTGCTGCCGCCATCTAAATAGTGCTTTACACCCGCTGTCATCAAGTGATCATCTGTAATGATAGCCCAGCAGCCGGCAAGTCCCACCAGTGTCCAGATGTGGTTGAAGCATTGCTGGTCTTATAATCACAGACACATTGGCTCAACACCAGCAAATGAAACAGCCAAGCCAGACCCAAGAGGCACTTGCAATGCATGTTGTGAATTAGCTAATGTCAGCCTTAATTAAAATGTGCTAAGAAAAAAACGGTCAGGTGTGCTGATCCTTTCCTCACGAGAAGCTGCTAAATCTGGGAAGGGTAAGAGAACTGCAAAAGACGTGAGAATATGAGCTTTGTATGCATAATATTGTGTTACATTACGTTCCTAATATGTTGATAAATCTGTTTCTTTTCCTTTACTTATGAAAAAGAATAGAAAGTATAAATCAAATATGGCCACAAGTCAGCTATTTTTCACATAAACTTAAAAGAAATGAGTCCAAATCCAGCCTTGAGCGGGAACCTGCAGAACTCCATTTGTCAAAGCTGAAAACGTAATACACACATAATTACCAAATCAAAACAGGACTCGGGGAAAAAAAATCCACAAGCTTATCCTTCATTCAGTGCGGAGAATGGTTTGTCCCCTCTCCACAACACGTCCACATGCAGTCACAACAGATAAATGCAGAAGCTCTATGTTACTCCAGATGATTCAAATTTGATCCATCTGTTGATGCACTCATCAGTTCAGAGACAACAAGGTCATTGAACTGTATTTTTAAAAAAGATATTATTCTCCTAATCACAAGTTTATGCCTTTTTTCTTTTTCCTGTTTTATTTTAAATTATTTATCTGTGTATATAAAGGCCTATATATGTTTCTTTTGTTTTTATTTCACATTGCTGTGGCAATGTTTCCCATACCAATAAAGCTCCAGTTTGACCTGGATTACTTGTCAGATGCATTCTCAGGTAAAAAGATTATAAATTTTAAATCCTAGTAATTGCTGTTTTGCTTTTAGCAACCTCTGTTGAAAGAAAAAAAGAGTTTATAATAACTTGACGTATGTAGCATATCTCCTTTTAAACTTTGTGACCAGCATCTGTATTTGTGAGAAGTATTAAATAAAACATTGGTTTTCAACCTTGATTTGGGAGTCAATCAATACACTCATCTCCAGTGGACTAAGAAATCATTTTGGGATAATTTATGGACTTATGGAATGATTCTGAATACAGATTTATCTGTCCATCTGCTAATATATGTGAGGGGTTAAACTACGGAGGCCTATGAGAAGAGAAGTCCTGTGTGAAATACAATTAAATATTTAAAGTAGCTCCACTAAAAGTCAATATTTGGTGTCAAAGTTCACCACCCTGCATTTTAAATCTTTAACAAGAGGCTAAGGTTAAATATTGATAAGGTGTTACTTATTTTTGAGGTGGGTTGATAACCACTGACTTAGAGTTAAGTGATTTTTTTAATTTTTTTTTCAATTGAATTGAACTGAAACAAACACAATAGACATAAAATTCCCAGTACGGTTACACAAAATAACAAAAAGAAAGACAGGATTCATACAGAATTCCCAAGAATGACTTTTAAATAACAATATTGGCAAAACAAGAGACTGCCCCTTCCACCCGGAGGGTCAAGGGTATGAAAAACCACGTCTCTCAAGGGACTAGGAACCTTTGGAGGCACTCAGTGCATTTCCACTGCAGGAAACAGGCTATAAATTAAATTCTGAAGGTATTATTTTACCCCCAAAAATCCTTGCTTGGAGAGCAGCATTTTACAAGAGTACAGGAACTCTGGGGGTGGAACTTGTTGTGCTGAACATTTCTGACTGGTTGAGTATTTGAAGGATTTTATTTCAGCCACATTTGAAAAAAAATCTGCAGCTGCAAACCGGTTGGATTTTGGTTCATTGTGTTTTAACAAATTAAAAACAAATTAAATGCCTTTAATTGCATCATCATTGTTTTATAGAAGCAAACAAAAATACAGTGTGTCTAACAACATGCTTAGGAACCATTTAGTTCCTGAAAAGTAGTTCCTGGGACTAAAAGTCACAGGCAGTTTGGGTAGAAATGTGGCTAAAGAAAAAGAAAGAAAAACAAAACAAATCTCCTGCACAGAATAAGGCAGGGTTTGCACACAATAAAGACACAATATAGCAGCAGACCTCATAAGTTGTACGGTTAAGGCTCTTCACGCTCAGCTTCCGCACCTTCTGGAAACAGTTTTGTGAATTCTATTTGCTAAAACAAATCTGTTCCAGCTTAGTAATGCTGTTTAAAGTACTGTAGTAGTACCATTTAGCTGTAATGCAAGATACACAGTAGGTGGCCGCCATTTTCGGATCTGGTTTCCAAAGGAGACTCCAAAAATCCGATCAAACTTTCAAACTAGCCAATGTTGATCACAGTTGGCTCAAGATTCTTTAATAATGTTTTGCAGTAATATGGGAAAGCTTTTAGCTGCAACCATGCCTGCCTTGAAAACCCACTTTCGATGTGAGGGTTGTCTTGTCCACAGGAGCCAAATATTGCCAAATTACATCGAGGCTGAATGTTCATTTAATATTGTTTGGAAAACTAATTAAATACGTTACACCAGAAATGTCCCAGCACTGGGCAGAGAATAAGTGTGACAGTGATCCTTCTGCAGTGCCATATCTATCACACATGGGAGGAAGTGATTTTACTTCAGCTATTTACTAAATTTAGTTTTTGACTGAGAGGAAAATGTAAATAAAACCTGGGTTGTGATGTAAGAACTGTTAGGAATAAGACATCAAGTATTGCCATCAAATGTAATCCTGATCCTTCCTTCCCCTAAACAGCATGATATTATCCCGTTTTCTTGCATGACAGCTTGCTGATTGCAACCTTTTGCTTATCAACCTACACATCTCCGTCTCCTCCATTACAGACAACGCCACCCTTCTAATCTTCCACTCACATCAGCATTGCTAATAAGCCCAGCAGCTAGAGTACACTGTTTATGGACGCATTTATTTCAACCACAGACTGATGGAAAACTGTGCAATGTAAGTGACATTCTCAGGATTTAATGGATTTAATGGATTTATTCTTCCTTAATGTCCGACAACTCGATCTTGTGATGCAGCCACGTCGGGGCAACACTATTTTAAAGTATTGCGCTGCAGACCTGCATTCAAAGGAGGCAGACAACTGCAGAGGAGAACCTCCAACAACACTTAACACTGGAAAATGAAGCAAGGTCACAAAACCTTGTTTATAATGACAAGAAGTGACAACAGTGCATGTGTGTCTGTGTGCAAGCTTATAATGGATCAATAGCCATCAGGTGCATGAGATTCAAGTGTAGCACCCTCCCATTGTGAAATCCTCTTAAAGCTTCTGATAGTTCAAGTAATCTGGGAGAGGCAATGTGTGAGTGTGTATCTGTGTGCATGTGTGCGCGTGTGAGTGTGTGTTTGTGTCCAGTCCATGTGCCTTGTCCCCTCCCACAAAGGCTGTCTTCCAAAGTATCACGTGCCACGCTGAATTTCAGTGCTGAAGTGTTGACGGTGCAGCGCATGAGGCAGGTGAGAGAGACAGATGGACAGACAGAAATAAAGAAAGACAGACAGACAGAGAGACAACTACGCACTGAAATCAGCTCTACATTAAACCCGGCAGTGAAGGAAAGAGGAGTAATCTTTTTGGCTAACTTGTTTAAAAATGACTGCTCTTGTTTTAGCCTCAGATCTCAGGCACTTGGTGAGCTGTGATGTTATAATTACCAATAGCAGTGACGGCCAAAACTACGAAAATATGACACAGGTGGTATAAAACCAGAATTTCTGCTCTGACTAATATTTTTATATTAATGATGTATCGAGTCACTAGGTGTTTATAGTGCAGTGGTTCCCAAACTGTTGGGGCACAGAGCCATTCAAGGGGGGCCTGGATGACCAGGGTAAAAATATGGAGTTAAACAAAGTTAAATAGATATGATTTATGTAGGAAAAATAAACAAATAAGAGTCTACTATCATACCTGTATTTCACTAAAATTCACCTTGAATTCTTTTCTATATCAGTTGATTCCCAATTTACTGTTGATGACTGATTTTGGGGGCAGGGGCTTGAATTTTTTTTGGCTTCTGAAGGGGCGTGGTGTGCCAACAAAACGTTTGGGAACCACTGGTATAGTGGATATTTCTCAAAAAAGTTTTTCCTAAAAAACGGAACTTACAAAAGGTGCTGATGCACCACTTCTGTACTCAGGTAAAGTCCATTGTAAGGGCAACGTTCGCGTATTTTCTAGTTAAAAAGCAAACATACATGTGTTCATCATGCTGCCTCTCTGTTCCCTTCATCGTACACACTTCCTACCTTTATCCTCATGCTGTATCCCAAACAACTCTGAACTCAGCATCCGACTTCTTACTAGCAAAAGTACAATGGAACGTCAGTCAAAGTCAGAATCACTCCTTGTGAACTTGGGGCGAATTACATCTGCTCCAACTTCATGAAGAATCAGCCGTCTGATGTCTCATAACAATGATACAAACTTTCAGTAAAACCTGTGCTGTATGTAAGTTTATGCCAAAATGTGTCACCAATGTTTTTAAGTTCTGTAAAATTAAATGTAGAACCGTGTCTGTTACCTCATGCGTCGTTTTTCCTCCACTGTGTCAAGAAGGCTGCACTGCTGAGGCTCTCAGCGGAGTAAAAACTTGCCAACGAAACTCATCAATTTGTCGCGGTCAGCCATGTTTTTTGTTTACTTGTGGCTTTGTCCACTTGGAGCACTTTGAAGTCTGAAGCTGGGATTTTTAAACCGGGAAATTCCGACCTCTGTCTTTGACTGGAACACACCATTAATCCTGCCACTCAACATGTGCCTGTTCTAGCAGTGTCCCTCGTGTTTACAAAAATAAACCCAACAACAAACAATCTGGTTTGGTTGACTTTCACCACTCTCACCAGTGTTGTTTCCAGCGTCAACAGGCAGCTATGGTACCGTATATCAACAGATGACAAAGTTAGCCACTAGCTGGTGAATATAACGCAACATTTAGCAACTTGAAAGCCAGACATTTCCCTAAGGAGTTGGTAGAGACCAAAACAAAGCAAGAAGCAAAGTGGATATTGGACTTAACATTCATCAAGAAGCCTCGAACGCAGCTTCACATGAATGTCAATGTTCCTGCATGTCTGCTGTAAGTATAAATAGTCAACTGCTAACATTTTTATATTATTGTCTTCCATTGTTGGACTAATCCATGAATCTGCAATCCAGGCTCCAGAGTGAGATTCGGAGACCACCTCAAATGTGCCGAATGTTTGTCTGTGAACAATCTCAGCTGTAATTCACACGTATCCTTTCAGCAGGGCAAAGATGAGACTGTTTGTCCTTCACGTTACCATTCAATAACAATTATTTAACTTTGGAAATGTGTAAAATTAGATGATTAAAAATAAATTGAGCGTAAAGCCCTTCGTAAGAATCTCTAATCCTCTCGGCCAGCTGTTCACAAACCAATTGTATAGAAACTGTTGCTTTGGAAAGAGTGTGCATGTCACAGCAAAGCCTGTTTCAAGTTAAAGTGAAGCGAAATGAGAAAGGCAGAAAGAGATGACAGATGGAGATGCGCATTGTGCTGGTTAACGGACACCTTCCCTGATTAGGTCAGTTAAAGAGTGCCAATTTAATAGAAAACAGGGGGAAAAAAACAAGATCAGCCGACTGGAGGCATAACGGGTGAGACTCAACAACACTCGGATAGGGCCGATGTTGAAAAGGGACTCGATATTGAACTTCAAAGACACAAACAAGATTCGGCAGGCAGGGCGGGGAGAGCTTCCTCCTCTGTGTGGTCCACCCAGTGCTGCTGTTCTCATAGGAGCCAAATAGTTCTCTGTGCGAGGCGGGGCCGCCGGTGATCAATAACCGGGAGAAAGTGGCTGCTGGCCTTGATACTAATTAGCGCAGGGTTAGAGCAGATTAGCTTGCACCTGAGCCCCTATCTTAGTCTTTCTCAAACAACAGCTCCCTCCCAATCAAGCTACCTAGAAGCAGCAGCATCAGCATAATTCGGGGAGATGTTGTGGGTGGAGGAAAAGACGCCTCAGTCAGCGCATGAAATGTTCTCCTAACATCTTTATGTTAATCTCGTTGTGAGAATATTAAGCTTTTATCATCCCGAAGACCAAAAATAACAGAAACAACGGAATTTCTATTGTCGGGCAGGGGGACAGGTGGGTCTTTCAAAGAGGGGTGTGTGGAGGGTGATTAGTGCCGCTGCTTTAGTTTTAAATAATGACGGTTTTCATAGCAACAGGGGGATTAAAGGTGAAGCTTTGTTATCTCGGCCAAGTCTGTTAAAACACACACAGAGTTCAGGGAAAGGTTAGTAAGAGGAGACCATGAGGAGATTAGTAGGGGCTGCTAGCTCTGTTTGTGTGTGTTTGTGTTTGCGACTGTGCGTGAGTTTGCATGCACGTGATACAAGCCCCCGTCTCCACTCCGGTGTTGTGAATTGACAGTCGCTATAAATAGAAAATACCTCAGCCTTCATAAGCCTCTGTGGTTCCATTTACCTCTAAACTATACAGACGGATTAAATATTGTTCATGTTTGTTTTAAAATGCAACCTGTTTTGAAAAGATCAGTTGTTTGAAGACCTCTTTAACATTAATATTTAGGCTTGGTTTGCTTGCACTTGAATGCTCCCCTCACATACTGAACAAATTTAGATCCAAGACTCATTTTTGACTAAAATGTACAGTACTATACATCTAATCTATAAATGGGCCTGTCGAGGCTTTGAAACATCATGGTAATAGAATGTAAATGCATAGTCAATATCTCATTGTAGTACAGATGACATTTTCTTGAAACTAATAAACTTTTTTAGATTAAAATATTTTAAGCAGGCATTTAACTTTTTTTTTAATGTTACAAGTCTTAAATCAAAAGAAATGCAGTGATGGTCTTTTTGTCCATGAGCCATGTGCTCAGTGGCATTTTTTATAGTGTGTTTTACATGTCAGAGACACATTTTAAATTCAACAAAGTCGAATCGTCAGCATACTGAAAAATCTAACAATCAGCTGCATATTATTATATCATATAATTTACAGTATCTGTCAGGAAGAATGAGGGTCCCACGATCCATCCTTCTGGAACGCCTCATTTACCATTAATACAACATCAACAATCTACTCCTTTGAAATCATTTTTTCAGACCGACCTCCCCAAAAACTAACACATTTCAAGCACAAATCTTTCATGATTTCCTTCTGTCATCCAATACTGAAACTGGCTTCTCGCTCACAGTGAACATGATTGCATTTGTTGTTTTCTTCTTCTGTGAGGTTTTATGGCAGTTGACAGTCTTTGACGGTTAACGACTGTATTGAAAATAGGAATACTAACTATAAAATTTGGTTCACATTTTTTCTCGAACTGAGTATAATTATTTTAGGAATTAATACTCCAAAATATCCCAAGGGACACCTCCAATTCATTGTCTAACATTAAATTACTGACTGTATCAAATGAAAATTAACAAATTACAAATATGTGTGATATAGTTTGTGATGATAGAACAGCCGTCTTTTAGAAAATCTGTCTGCAGTGCCATCGTAGCATCATACACAATGTGTTATGCATCCATTAAAAATGTGTCCGTTTCTTTTACACTTGCTCTGGTCATTATTTTCACACTTTGTTAAAGTGTTATGTAATATTTGAACAATACTCCTCTGTTTTCTAAACACAGACACTGTACTCCTGAAATGGCAGAACAAGCCCTGCCCTGCCTAATAGACGGGGACAGGCTCTGTGTAACTGTAAAGCTACAGTATGTGTATCTGTGTAATGTTCACGGCTCCTCACCCAGCCTGACCTGGTTTGGTCTGACACTTCTGCCAGTCTGCATACAGAAAGAAAAATCACACCAGTACACACAAACAGCACAAACACACGCACGCACATTTTTCCCCCTGGTGCAAGTACATGCGCACGCATACACACACTCATCCAGCTGGCCATCATACACCACTCTCAGCTTTTTTTTTTTCCCCAAACACAGAGACTCCAACAAAATAAGTCACGGAGTCAATCACACACACAGACGCTCACATTAGAAGCACACACGGATGCCATCTCCCGGCCAATCTAGCTCCTCATTCAACCAGACAGAGAGATATTTGTAGAGCTGCCACCAATGATGATGAGTCTATTAACCCGAAGGCTTTTGGGTCAGACGAGAACCTTTCCACTTGTACTATTTCATCCCTCCTCCCCACACTACGTTCATGAATGAGCTGCAGGACTCTGGAGCGGAGTTGTCAGCTCTCTGGCAGCCTTGTTCACATCAGCTCCAGAAATGACCGTATCAGACGGCAGAGATTTCTCTTAAGTGCCTCTCCATGTACTTTTTCTCCTGATGACAAATGGGACTTGGCCTTACCTCTCCTTGAACGGAAGCGGGGGTAATAGAGGAGGAAATGAGTAAATCTAATCACGCCAATGATGATGATGATATACGTTAACAGGTAGACGGAGGGATTTGATTTGGATGCTAATTGTTGAGCAAAAAAGCAAGTGGTGAGGCGCCACTGCGGCGATGGAATAAAACATGAGAGGAAATGGTGTTTCGCCGATGTGGAGCAACTGTGGTGTGTTTGTGGTGCTGCAATTTCGCTGTAAGTGCCTAAACTACAGTTCGTATGAAATCAGCTCTGAGGAACTCCCCCGAGATACCAAAGATGGATTCTGTACCAGCATGAGTGTGTGCGGGCCTGCACTTCTCTCCCCAACTCTCTCGCACATGCACACACACTCCCGAGCTCTCTCGAGATAATTCCTTTATGACCATCATTACATTATCATAACACTGTCTAATGAACGTACGCTTCCACAGCTAATTTGAACGACTCTGGCCCTCCGTCTCACTCATTTCCACCGAACGACTGAACCATGTTAGTCCAGTCAGTCAATGAAGATTAACACTTTTAGAAGCTGAATTTCTTAGTGTTTTCCAGCCTGGGGCCTGGGACCACCACATGGAGATGCAAGATAACCATATATATATACATATCTACAGTATGACACTATTTAAAATGGCATTTTGACACACAATTTGCCTGTAACAAATATTGCACCTCCTGCGATTAGAAAATTGACGTAAGCCATATTGCGATTTCGATAAAGTTTTAATTCACTGTTCAGCCCGGGTGGTCACAAGACAAAAAGGCAAAACCAAATCTAGGGTCGGGACCCCTAAGAGGGTCACAAGATAATTTCTGAGGGCCGCCAGATGTTTGTGCAGAACGAAATAAAATAACATATTGTGGCAAGCAACAAGAAATGAGAGCCAACCCAGTATCTCAGTGGCGTCTGATCCTAAAAGACATCCTAGATAAGGGATAAGCACCCAAAATGATGAGTTTGGTTGCTTTTATTTATTATACATTAATGCCTGAACAGTCTCAAACAAATGGGAGGTGGGAGTCTCAAACACCAAACCTATTGTTTTGGGTGGTTGCGACTCAGAAAGCTTGAGAACCACTGCATAACTCCATGTGTGAGGAGTATTTTTTAACACCTGTCTCCTAATAATAATACTACAAGAAACTATAGTATTTATCGAGATCAGCTGGGACAACAGACCTTGTGTCACAGAACGCTTTCAACTTCAAACAACGTCCTCTTTCCGCAGCATTATAATATCGATAGTTTCCTCAGCTCAGCTAAAACAACTCTGAGTTTGCTGATGGCCTCAAAGTACTTAAGTCTGCGTTTCCTCTCAGTCATAAATACTAAAAGAAGAATCCACAAGGACGTGTTTTCCGTGTCCCTTTCAGAGCAGAATTAAACTACTACTACATAATCAACAACTGGGATAGAAAGCTACATGCTGGCATCTACTGTTCATTTTGTGCACACACAGTACACTTCACTCTGTCTCATGAAAAGATATGGAATGGTTTTTCAGTAACACACAAAAACAGCAAATGTACCTTTAGTGTTTTAATAAGTATGTTCTGTATAACTGCATTGGTAGTTTTAAGGGTATACATCTTAAGAAACTGATGTTTATAAGGAAAAAGTTGTTACAAAAACAGAAAATCATGTTATTTAATACAAGATTGCTTTCATCTTTTGACAATTTCCATCAACAGTCATTGAACGCATTATATTTTTTTAAAAACAGACACTGAACATGTAAAAAATGTACTAAATGTATCATGAATAATCCATGTAACTATACTGATGTCACAATAAACACATGAGAGGGAAATAATGCTGATTCAGGCTAGGAATGAACAGATTTCCCCCCTCTCTGCCCTCTCTGTCCTTGGTCAGAAGCAGACTCTGTACACTTGGCTAAATCTCTGTAACACTGGTCGATTTGCACTTGAGGTTTAAAGCGAGCATTTGGTCAAGGTTGTGTAAACAGTTTTGAAAGGCACAAGATTATGTTACGCTCTGTACATCTGTTCATTCTGTGGAGAGAGAAAAGAGGAATATTCTCTCCTGGCACCTGGAGGAATATGTTCTGATCTACAGCATATTTTTAGAGCACAGTACATCTAAAACATGACAATTTCTCAACAGCATCTAATATGCAAGATATGCTAAGAACAACAATACCCTCTGATATCTGGGGAGATATTTTCCCTTCCAAATAACTACACAATTTTGAGATTTTTGGCTAGTTTTCTTCCATTACATGTTTATTTCAGACTAAAGAAACTCTTCAACATACACATTTAAGTCTTAATTTTAGTTCAGATTTCTGCTCTGGAAAGTTATGCAAATTAGTGCATATTTAATTATCTATATTTTATATATTGTGTAGAAGTTGCATATTTAAACATACAATATACCCCAATTCCAAAAAAGTTGAGAAGAAAATCAAAACAGAATGCAATTATTTGCAAATACTTTTTAACCTATATTTAATTGAATACTGTACAAATAAAAGATATTTAATGTTCAAACTGATTAACATTATTGTTTTTTTTTTTGTAAATATACACTAACTCTTTGTAGAAAAGGATGGACAGACAGTTGGAGCAGGTTGTTATTGATTTCTGTGCTAATGTCCATAAAGAGATCTGAGGATAGAAAACATTAATTCTGAATTTGATGCCTGCAGCACGTTTCAAAAGAGGTGGTAAAGGAGCATGTTTACCACCGTGTTGCATCACCTTTTTGTTTAACACCCAGCACACATTTGGGATCTGAGGAAGCTTTGAAAGCAACATTCTTTCCCATTTTTGGTTGATATACGACTCGCGGTGCTCAACAGTTTGGGGTCTCAGTTGGCATATTTTGTGGTTCATAATGCATCACACATTCTCAATTGGAGACAGGTCTGAACTGCAGGCAGGTCAGTCTAGTACCCAAACTCTTTTACTGCAAAGCCACACTGTTGCAACACGTGCAGAATGTGTCTCGGCATTGTCTCACTGAAATTGCCTAGGATATCCCTGAAAAAGACGTCGTCTGGATGGCAGCTTATGTTGCTCCAAAAACTTTTGCTGTCCTCGTCAAAGGCCTCAAATTCAGAATGGGTGTATATTTACGAAAAACAATAAAGTTCATCAGGTTGAACATTAAATATCTTGTCGAAAAGGATTTGCAAATCATTCCATTCTGCTTTTATTTTACGTTTTAGACAGCATCCTGGCTTTTTCAGAATCTGGGTTTGCATGAAAAAATCATTCTCTTAATGTAAGTAATCAACTAGTGAAGTTCCATCGCGATATCTAATGAATAGAAGTTTTACCCAATTCATCTAAACTGTCTTGCCTTAAAGCGAGTATTTGGTCAACAGTTTTGAGAAGCACAAGATGTTATGCTCTGTACATCTACGTGTTAGGTGGAAAGAGAGAAGAGGATTATTCTTCTCCGGCACCAGGAGTAACACGTTCTGATCTACAGTATCATTTTAGAGCACAGTATATCCACAATATGACATTTCTCACCAGCATCTAATACACAAGATACATATAGCCTGTGATATCTGACAAGATATTTTCCCCTGCAAATAACTACATTCATAGTGCATTTCCTTTCTTAAACCAAACTGCATAGTTCCAGCCCAGCATTAAGCAGACGATGTGTAAAATATACAATATCCCATTTCCAGTTTAGTCAGCTATATATTCAAGTATTAAGAGAACCATCTTAAACTCGTAAAAAGTTACATTCAGTACAACTCTCCTTTTGCAAAGCATCGACAGCTGAAGTGATTTTAAGGCAAATATCTGGAATAAAAAATGGTATGAAACCCCCCCGAACAGCCTCGGATAGCATTAGTCTGTAGAAGTAGCCACTGGTTGCTGTCTGATAAGTCGTCCCCGTGGCTTTTAAATAACCTCTGACTCATGTCGCGCCAAAGCTGGAGGCAGCGTAGTTCCACATGGTCCCTGGAAATGATGCCTGTGCAACGTCACACAGAAAAACAAGAAGACACTGGGGCTCAGGATTTTAGGTTAACGGGTGAAAAGTCACTCATTGTGTTAAAAGTGCCTGATTAAAGGTAGCAAATACTGGGAAGGAGGCTTGATGTTGTCTATGCTGCCAGTGGATGGCACTAAACATCAGTATATACATGCATCATTGCCCACTCGCCTGGTTTCACTTTAAATTCATATATTTCCATCCTCACTTCATTCATCATAAAGGCAGACAGGTGGTGTAGTTTTATCTTTTACAGCATGCACTCAGTTTCATGACTGACTTACGTGAAGTACTCAGTTTTTGGTGTGGTATGTATATTGAATTCTGCCACTGGGACGCCCCTGGATGCAATCTGGGGTCCGAACATGGCCGCTGGGTAAACGATTGAAGACGTGCCCACCTACAGGATAAAAACAGGGAGCAATGACACCAGCGTCAACTTGAAATTTACTGTACAGTGTTGTATTTCATGTCCAGTCCTGGAGAGAGTCTGAGCAAATATTTGTTTTACATAATATTACACAATAGCGCACACATATGACGTGCATGCATGTAAAGAGAACAATCAAATGAATAACTCACCACTAGACAGAGATCACAGGTTTCCATCTCTTTTTCCACCTTGGTCAAGATATGAGAGTCCAGAGTTTCTCCAAAAAACACCACGTTGGGCCTCAGAAGACCGCGGCAGTCACTTTCGCCACACCTTGATACAGCAGCACCAAACAGTCCTCAGACAATTAATATGATAATTCTACATTTATCAGAGAAAAACTGGCCATAACACAGAAATCCACAGGCATAGTTGTTTGGCAAGAGGTGCAGCATCCTCGATTAAAATCCGCAAAAGAGGAAAGAAGCAACAGTTTTTTGTCCTGTGTAATAAACTGATGATAAAGAAATGAAGGGTCAGAGTCAGGAATAAGAAAACCAGAGGCAAATTAAAAATGATCAACGCCTGACCACCTCTTGGTCTTTATTTCTTCAGTGTCTGTATAACCATGTTCCTTGTATGCACTCTCAGTGAGTGCTGTTGCTCACAATGCATGCATTTGAATTAAAACTAACTAACACACAACTCTCAGATCACATTTTTAGCAACACTTGCTAGCCTGAGGTCTGAGAGGAGGGGAGTCAAAAATGTTTATAGCACACCACTGCCCCCAAGTGGAAGCACTGACTTCAAAAATCATCTGCTGGTTTCTGTATATGCAGGGTATTTTTCAATGCAGTTGTCATTAAATGAATTTTTAAGGAAAAATTATAAGAGCAACTTCATATAACCAATAAACTGTATATATCACTGGTCCTCAACGGAGGGTCTGGAGACCCCTGGGGGTCCTTGAGGGGATTCCAGGGGATCCCAATTTTTTTTTTTTTCACTGTAATTCCATAAGTAACAAATTGACAGAATGTATGACTATTTGGTCATTAGTTTTATACATCAGTGTTTCCTCTGTATCCATTTAGCAGTGCTGCACTATCACAGCAAGGACAGAACTACCACTGCAAACATATGCATATAAATACTGTAATTTATCCTTAATGTTATATATAACTAAACTAAGTATAGTGCAGGTGCTTTTGAAGTAATGATTATACAATACTAAACACATATTTAACATTAGAACTTCAGCTTTAAGCATAACTATGACTGCAACAGCAACAGCTTTGAGACAAAACAAGAATTATTGCCCAAAGCACCATAGCTGTATGACAATTACAGGGGAAACCCTGTACACTTTCTGTGATAAAACATCTAAATGCAAAAATCTTATCAAATGGGGGTCTGTGGTCTAATCTGTGACAGGTCCCTGATGTAAAAGAGTTTGAGAACCACTGGTACATACAAGCTACTGCAACAGGTGGTGAGGGAGAGGAAGGACAGAGAGCGCTGAGCAGGAATGAGCAGGAGGCCCAACAGAAGCTCGAAGTAAAGCAGATGGAGGGTAGAGAACATGGTTAATACAATGACTGTCTCTGAAACATACCAAAAAAATGCACTTATTCTATCTTTTCTAAGGAGTGCAAATGGTAGCGTACAGAAACTCCACACAGTTTGCTGTCAGCTTTTTACTTTTAGTCTTATAGACTATTCAGATATTTTGTTCCTCTGTTAAATCCTCCTTATTTGCTGCCATGGATTATTCTCTCACACCATAACCTTCTCTTTTAACATACCTGCACCTGTACTGCTGGTATTTGCACAATCCTCCCTCTAATGTATATACAAACAGAGGAGAGGGACACATCTACTGTTGTCATGCAGAATGAAAGTTTTCAGGCTGGTGCACCTGTTTTATAAAAACCTCTAAGTGCAGTATGCACCTGAAAAGCACTGCAAAAGGCATCATAAATCTGACCCTCGGTGTTATTAATATAAATTGACAGTAATCCCACCTTGGCAGTTTATCCACAGGAATCTGGGCATCAGCAACATCTGGGTCAGGTGCTCTGTACATTAAGAGGACAAACACAGAGGGTTAAACACCACATAGGGGTCAAACTGAAGAGATCAGGCTACAAATCCTGCATGTTTATCAGTGTGTGTGTGTATACACCGGAGGTGCTGCCTTTTACCCTTTGTCCTTCAGGGCAGCACATATGGGGCTTCGCTTGTTCACGGTCACTTCTCCACAGCTCACACAGCGCGTCTCCAGCAGACTGCCTGCAGTTACACATGAAAAACACAGCTGTTTGTCATTTAAGGCCCGATGGAGTCAGAGAAAACATCTCCCTTTCTGGAAATGATAGTTCTGTGTCCTGACTCATACCAAGTTAATTAAAGCAGGATTTTAGCAAATACTTCAAGTCAAATCCTTGAGTAATGTTTTTGGATTAATCCGCCTTAAAGCTGTTTGAAAACAGAAAATCCTTTTGGGATAACTTCTTTGTTTTGTTTTTTTTACCTGGACCCTATTTTTCCATGTTTTTGTGTCTAAATGACTAATGCGGACAACATTTTTTGAAACTGGTCCAGTGTTGAGGGAGGGTGGTGCAGCCAGCAGAAGTGAAACTGTTATCTCTCTGGGCAACTATGAACGTCCACTAAAAGTGCTTGTTTTTGCCACTGATAGGCTCAGACTGATGTCCGATCTTCCTCTCCTCAAGTTTTCACATCTAACACGGGGAATTAAGGGTTTATTTCGACCAAACCACAATTGGTGATTGTGGGAACAGTGAAAAGACAAGCCAAGACAGTTTCATTTTCTTTCTGTCAAGTTTAAATAAAGATCAAGATGACAATAATAACATTACTGTTTCTCTAAATAGACTCTGGTGGGTTTGACAAGAGCAATAAAATAGCCGTTTCTGGTTAAACAAAAATTAAATAATCCCGAAAAAATGAAATATAAAATTGAAGGTGTACAAGGAGTAAATGTAAAACAACAAACAGAATAACAACAGAAGTAGCATAGGGAATCATTTGCATAATGTTGTCAGATACTTGGAATAACAGTCAGAGCCTGTCAGTGCTAAAACAAACACTTTTAGTGGATGTACTTTGACACTGCGCGTTTGCCAGTAAGATTACACTGCAGCCCATTTCGGTGGCTGCAGCGGGCTCGATCAATACAAGAGCAATTTCAAAAGCTGTTGTCCCCATTAGTCACTTAGATACAAAAACATGTGGAAATGGAGTTCAGGTTGAAAGACACTAAAGCCATCCTTTAAGATTTAAATTATGGAATAAACACTTCGAATGGTATCATCACAAGACAGCTTTTGGATTTGGTCCACTGACAGTTAATAAGTGATAAACCACGGGACCATGGGATGTTTGTTTAACAAAACAACAACTATGAATAATCTGAATAAAACCATGGGATATACTACAGGGCTGTTGTAGTTTCACTGGCTATAGAGCAGCTTCAGGAATTCAGTCATAATTTGCTTAGTCATATTTTACTAATCCCCATAAAGAAATTAATCCTCTGTGTTTTATCCTCCCTAAGCATTTTTGTCTCTAGATGGCAACTTGTTCAACTTCAAAGACATGTTAAAGAGAAATACACAGCAGTTCTCTCCTTTAAAAATGGTGCAACCCATTATGTCCTGTGAAATGTCAATATTTTCTTCTCACCATGAACTTTAAGCACGTGTTTGGAGCCGGCCTGTTGGTGGAGGTCGTCTATGCACTGGGTGATGACGACCACGGAGCGTCCCTGCTTCCTCAGCCGGGCCTCGCACTCTGCTATAGCCAGATGTGCGGCGTTGGGCCTCTTCCTCAGAGCCAGCTCCCTTCTGTACTGGTAGAACTCCCAGACCCGAGACGGGTTGCGAGAGAAGGCCTCTGGAGTCGCCAGATCCTGGGAAACCATCAACATATGTCTGTTTTAGGTCAAAACTCAAGTGCTGAGAGGGAAGTTAGCGCAGAACTCAGAGGCAGGAATTAAATGGCACATATTATGCTTAAACGCCTCAATTACAGAGTGGGATAACTGTTTTTTTTGTCTGAAAGACAATTTTTGATTCTTTCCTGGAGGTAAATCTTGCTGCAGCCCACAACAAGATCCAGATTATGCAACAAACACCGGTCCTCTCTTTACTGGCTGGAGATAAATCCACTGAGCTGTGAACATGTATTATGTAAACATAAAACACTCCCACTCCACAGCAACAACTCTGAACCCCAGCTGGAAATTAGACCAAACACAAAACTCTGACCTAAATACAAAGACAAACAAATAAATAAATATCACCACCACGTACAGGCTTTGTGTGTTTTTGCTTTTTAAGAAATTACCTGAGACTGCCACTTCCTCCACTTCTCATTTTCTCCCCTGAAGGTCGGCACGCCGCTCTCTGCACTCACACCTGCCCCCGTGATGATCGCTATGTGCTTGGCTTTGGAAAAGAGCTGGCGGAATTCAGACATGTCTAGGATAATAAAAGGTAAAGCAAAGCATAATCAAGCGCTTTGATTTATGTTTTAACCCATAAAAACTGTATATAACCTGACAGACAACCCTGCTCCAGCAGGCAGTATCACGCCACCATGTTATGAGGCCGTCTCCGTTGTGCAGCGAATAAAGCTCATCTTGAACCAGACAAAGTTTTTGGACCTGAAAGAATCTTGTTCTTCAACAGCGTTAACCACGCTGGGATGTTACAATATTACAGTACATTAAAAAGGAGAGGCTCTCAATTTTTTTTTCTCATCCAAGGACCTGTAAAAAGATAGAAAATAGACCGGGGACGCCCTCATGTATGTCTTGGAAAAGTTACATGAGAGACCAACTCATGACAAATGTATCAGAAGGACATTTGACATGTTTTAAAAATATCTGCACCATATCAGCAAAGAATAACCACAACATAGAGTACATACACAAAAATCAGGAGTGTGTTTCACTCTTAGTGCGTACATTAAATAAAATAAATTGCAGATTCTGATCATTTTAAATAAAATAGTTCTAGATTTGTTTGTTTGTTTTTGGTTGAACAAAGGCTTTATTATAATTTCACAAAATATTATGTCCTATATTATGTTTCTTTTAATAACACGGTAGACTCATACAATATAGACAATAGACAATATCTTTTAATAACAGTGATATGGTAAAATTCAATATTAAACATAAGAAAATGTAGCTGTTGTGATAACTGTCAGTCTTCACACTATAGTATACTGTGAAACTGATATCATTGTGAATGGAAGACAAGTTAAAAGCAGGCAACAGTCTGAATGATCAATGTTTTGTTTTCTTAAGATAATAATTTTAAACATCTTGTCCTGATATTCAGTGACAATTTTAGATTTTTACAACAGTCCTTCCAACAATTTATACTAAATCTGGGGGATTATTTAGCACGTATTACAGTTGGTAGCATCCCAATATTTGAGTCAATAGTGTTTTTAGTCCGTCCTAAAGATTTTGAATGAGCAGAGTCGGGATCAATTGATTTGAGAAAAAGGTCAATATGCAAATTAACAAGTGTCCTTACAACTGACAAGTAATGATTGGACACTGGTTCATAAACACAGAATCTATAATTAAATCAATAGTAACTGACCACGGTCAACTATATGGTTCTGGATTGATTTATTCATGAACTACATGTTTGTTTTTGATGTTCTTTCTACTAATTTTCTAGATGCTGCAATATTTCTGCACCTTATTGTGAAGTCTTACTAAAAAAACAAACACACAATCTTAACATTTTCTTATGTACAGTGCCTGTTAGGAAGGATGACCTGACTGGTTGGTCTTTAAAGATGAGTCAGTATCTGACACAGACGTAAACCAACACTATATAAACCGAACAGTGTTCCTCTTACCTGAGCTGGGTCTTGTGTCCATCAAAGGTCCTCTTGTCACATTAGTGGAGCACATACGAAGGCCGAGAGCAAACACGGCTCGATGTTGGAGCAGCATCTTCGCTATTGTCACAGAACATGTTAAAAACAAAACAGAGAACACAAAATGAACAGAAATTAGCACATTGCAAAGTCCAATTCAGGAGTCTTGGATTATGCCAGACAAGCTGTATGGAGGCATTTTATGGTTTCTTTCCAGTTGTTTTTTTTTTTTTTTTAATGTTTGAACACTAGTCTCCAGGAGTGTTTTGCAGACTAACAAAACAAACCTGACCCTCAATCAGCATGAGCGTGAGCAATCAAAAACTGAATTTTCATATTTTGGTGAACTATCCCTTTAACTCAGCTGGAATCATATAAGACTATTCTTTACAAACTAATGTTGTGCAGTCAAATCCACAGCACTTTAAATTAAATCTTAACAGGGATCCAAAAAGTTTCCAAATATGTTACGTTACATTCATGGTGTATATGCAAATTACACGATTATGCAAATTATGCATTTGGTGTAATAGTGCATTAATGAAATCTGCTGTCTTGTTTGGTTTATTTCACTGCGATGAAGTGTAGGAAAAAGCACAGTCTACAGTATATGTGCTGCTGTTGTAGAGAATGTGAAAAATTGTGACATAGTAGGATTATTTTAGGCAGATAACTGAATAGAAGTGAGCCTGTGAATGCACAATTGTACTTGCATATCTCACTTAAATGACATTGCTTCAGCATGTCAAAAGAAATAAAGATTATAGCTGCAAGAATGCAGGTAATGCGGTTGCGCAATCAGAGCAGCGACACCCTTGTCTTAAATGCAGCCTGCAACTGCAACAAAGCCTGGCTATCTGGCATTGATAAGACCAGAAACGTGTCTAAAACACATTTTAAAACTAATTGGCTGGAAGTAAAAGTAAGAAGAGGAAGGGATTAAACGGCTCCCTGCAAACTATTAACAAAACAGACAACTGGGTGCGCCCTGTAAGCCTGAACATACTTAAAGCCAACAAGTGTGTCGAAACAGGTTTTGCAGGCTGCCCAGCCTAAAGCATTATAATCCAACAGCCTCATGTGTGACAGACTACAGTTCACTTCGACTTTAAGTCAAAGAGCTGCACACAATCTGCATGTTTCCTTAAATTACAGCTAAATTCCTCTCGCTCTTATGGCTGTTTCTTGTATTTTAAGCACTTTTCTTCCAAGGTAACCGAGCGACCACTTTACTTCCAACTGAATATCTACCTATAAGTGAATATCTTCAAAGTACAACCAAGTAACTTTTGCTGACAGGCTGCAGAGTCCTTTACAGGCTCGTTAGCGTGTTTTGGTTGTTAGCTCGGGATCAAACGTTGTCGTGCTCTCTGTCACATATGCAGGAACTAACGTGCGCATCCAAACGTGTATTTACACACGATAACAGCTGAAAACGGGACCAAAAACACGCTTATTTAAATGGACTTGCTTTAACAACCTGACTGCACTCACCTCTCTTAAAGATATTCCTTGTTTCGGAGCAGAAAGACGCGCCGACTTTGCTTGTTTACCTCTATCACGGCAACTATCACGAAGGCCGTAAACACACAAACACTGTCGTAAATCGCGGCCTGAAAAAAATGCACATAAACTGAAGAAAAGAAAAAAAAAATAGAGGAAAAAAAGATGTAGTTTAGGAGAGACATCTAGTGGCAGACTGCTGTAAGTGTGATTCATTCAGGATGATTCATTCATTCTCCTGCTGCTCAAATTAAAGCAACATACTACACCATTGAAGTCTCATTGTGTAATTCTGATTTTTAATGTGTTTTTCTTTATGTTTTCATGCTGCAAAAAGTGTTTTTTCTTGTGATATTTGAAGATGTGAACTGAATACAACTGAACATACAGACAGATAACTGTCCCTGTACAAGTACAACAAAATATCGTTTGCAGCGTAAAGATGCCTGTTTAAGAATTAAAACCACACAAAATAAAGACGAAGAACAAGATCTTAATACAATATTAATATAGTGAGAAATGTCCGATGCTTAGAGGAAAATATATACAAATAAATACGGTCAAAAATAAAAAATATAATGGGAAGGAAAAAGAAGAAGACGAAGAAGAAGAGGAAGAAGAAGAGGAAGAAAACACCACATTATCTGTAGGAATCTCTCTCCAAATCTGACATTTCATTGCATCTTCTCTTCTGTGATTCTCATCATTACATTTTACATTTATCCTATATATTAATCATCTTATCATATATATCTATGCACACATATTATTATTATTATTGTTTTCTTATATTTGATACTATATCATATTTTACACATTTCTAATTTCTATGTTTTCTATATATTGATGTATATTGTACATAATACACTTTTTTTTTTTTTTTTACATGTTTTAGATTTATTTCTATGTCAATTTTCTTATAACTTCTCTATGCTTATACATTTCTGCTCTTGAATGGTATTACTGAAACGTAACCTAATTTCCCCCTGGGCATCACTAAGTATTTCTAATTCTGATTCTGAATTATAGCTAAACCTTGTAGTACAACACTGACAATTATGCTCAAGCCAATTTTTGAATTTGAAACATAAACTAAATCTGTAGCTATAGTCTGAGATTATATTTTCTAAATTAGAGTGTTGATAGGCTCTACATTTGATTTAAATGGGTTTTTTGGGGGTTTTTTTTAAGTTTTTCTTGGTCAGTTTTCCCTCTTTTCCACATACTATGCTTGTATTTTTTTTATACCAGTTACCTCTTTGTCCATTAGTAAAAATACATACATATCAAATCACAATGAAAAAATGTCTCAATAACATACTAGACTGGGATGATATCTACCATGAAATTAATCATTTTATTCTATTTTTTTATTTTATTTTTTAAAAGGACTGCTATTGACTGTGGTGTTTCTTTTGTTTTGCAGTTGTACATGCAATGAACTCAAAGGATTTTCAAGTCATCATTTTTCTTTGTTTCTTAATATCATGATCGTTTCACGGACTTTATTGTACTGTGAGTTGTTAGTATTGATACACCCCTAGAAATCTTTAAAACGTTACGTCTATTTTAATGACTGCTGCAATTACTGACTGGTTCTGTTTTTATTTGTTTTATATGTTTTGTACGGTTATATTTTTTAACTGCGTACAGAGAAGAAGACATGCGTAATTTCGTTGTACCTGAGTATAATGGCAATAAAGATAATTCTGATTTTGATATGTTTTTCCTCTTATTGTATCCATGCCAGATCTCCACCGACGCCTCTATCTCTCCCTTAGTGTGTGTGTGTGTGTGTGTGTGTGTGTGTGTGTGTGTGTGTGTGTGTGTGTGTGTGTGTGTGTGTGTGTGTGTGTGTGTGAACTCTCCCTCCTCCTCCTCTCCATCAATAGCTACACCTCTCTCCCTCTCAGTCTCTCAGTGTGGTGTGTGTGAGTGGCCGTGGTGGTTCTGGTGGTTCTGCGTCTGCCTGCCTGCCCCCCAGCAGCAGCCAGTCGGCCAGCAGCCAGCAGTCGTCCCCGGACACTGGTCCAAATTGATGGCGACCACTCCAGACAGCAGCACAGACCGCAGACCGATCAGAAGACTCCGCTCCAAGAGCGACACCCCATATCTTGTTGAAGCCCGACTCTCCTTCAACCTGCGGACAGGTAGGCAGGCGTAATCCATCCATCCACCCATCCATCCACCCATTCATCCATCCATCCATCCTGCCCCTAAAATCTTTCTTATGGAGGTTTCTCCAGATGTTTTCATGTGGGTGGATTAGAGGTTGAATTATCCTAAAATACGCATCCTTTACGCGAAATTACAACATATCATCAGGCTTATATCCACGAGGACTGGTTTGAGATTCATCCCTTTACAATATATTAATGAGTAAAATATAAATATTCCTGTAAGGCAGCCAGAAATGTGCCTGAAATGTTATGCAACTTTGTAGACTGAACGCTGCTGGTGTTTCTGACGTGTCTGGCGCAAAAAGCACTGAGGGAGTTCAGATAATAAACTGCATTTTTTTTTACAGCTTTAAATGTCGTCCATGTGTGAATTTTGGTTTCGTCAGCGCTTGGTAATTGCTACCACTGTAATTCAACGCAGTTACATAATATGAAGAAGCTTCAACGTGACCTGTAGTAGCCCGTAGAGCTGTGCGACTGTGTGGCTGTAAAATCTGATGATGGGATATCCGGCTTGTTTTGTGGATTTTAATCACCGCATATTAAAACAGTTGTAATAGATCCCGCGGTGATGATGCTAGTGGAGAATTAGTCCTCTGTCTCCATCAGCCTGTACAAAGCGTGTTGCATCCCCTGTTACCATGGTGACTTGGCATTTTGTGCTGACTGAGTCAACAGGATTCAGGTTTTTTTTTCTCTCCAAGATACACGCTGCATCCAACAGACTGTTACCAAAAAATCTCAGGATGCAAGGCATTTGATGTTTGCAGTCTTATTAGTCTCATTCACAGGGATGATCTGAGTGTGCCCACATGTGTAATTACTAGAATGACATCACACAAATCCCACGCTGTTTGTTCCCTGGATTCTAATGTTCTGAAATACAGGATCCTAAATATATCAGTCCTAACAACTTTCCTTGCTCCAGCATCTCAGCTCGCTGGAGTCACACCCATCTCATCCACTCAGCAGAATGTGTGAGATGAGCACCACCACGCCAGCACTCTACTGTGGTGTTTGGATTTTGGCCAATTCAATAAGGATTTTATAGATCATGTAATGTTGGTTTTGAGGGGATGGTTTGTAGATGGTCATTTTTGTCTTGTATCTTATGTCTTTACATAACTGCGGTTTCGCTTGATCGAATGCACTAAAGTGAAGAGCTTGGTTAGAGTGTTTTCTGTGGATTTTGAGGAATGTTTATTGCTTTATGGAAAACTAACTAAACTGAAGTTCAGAGGAGTGATACACAGTCTAAACATCTGCTGTTGACAGGTGACAGAGATTTTTGGATAATAAAGGAATGTCTGTGTATAGGGCTGCAATTACAGTTAATTGCAGATTATTTTCATCATAGATTAATCAAATTTAAGATTTTTTTTCCAATCAGTCATTTAACCCTAATCCTACTAACATTATTAACATACAGGGATTACTGGCAGGGGTCCCAGGAGAGCCCAAGAATAAACTACTGTAAGAAACAGCCAGCAAAGCAAAATTTAACTTATTTTGTCTCAAAGCAACCTTTGTTGTGTAAAAAGCTCATCTTTAAAACATTCTTACTATTATTAGCATTATTATTATTATTTTAGGAAAGTTACAGTTGTGTGCATTTTGTGTACAGAGCAGTATTCAGGGTTGTCGACAGAGCAAATGAGGAAATCTGTGTCTGCTGCATGTTTGTCTGTTTCCTTCAGAATGACTTCTAATAATGCAGACACCACAATGGATTGTTCGTCAACTTCTCCGCCATATTGGACGGGGCAAGCCAGGCCTGTAAACAAGTAGAAGTAGTGTTTTTCTGGATAAAAAGCATTATAACGTTTGCAATTCTCAACTGATTTTAATTAGCCAGTTTTATATTCAAGTGTTGACGATCTAGTAAGTAAATTAGAAAATATAAACAAGTTTTTGTCCTACTGTGTGTAGATCATAAACTCTTGAATAAAACATGGCTCACTGACAGCAGACACTGAAACAAACAGTATAGTGCTTTTTAATAAGAAAAAGCAAGAAAAACAGCAGCTCCCCTGTTTACATGCATTTATTCACAGGTCAGTCTTGACCACGCTAATATGGTAGCAACTTTGACGCATCATAGCAACTGGCCAAAGCCAATGTGGCGTCTACGTACAGTATAACGTGTCTTATACCCCTGCCCCCTGATAGTGTGTAATACTCTAAATTAGTACCCATGGCAGACATGAACTTAATAAATAGTCCCACATATTAAAACTTCATAGTCACAATTAGGTGCTTTTGATTGAGGTCCTCCAAGTCAGGATCCCAATATAATGGTAAAGAAATTAGTGATATGAAGTCATTAGAACAAACTGATTAACAATTTCATGAAATATTTGAATGACAGAATATAGCAGCTCTGAAATCTTCAAATGTCATGAAAAAGTACATCACACCTCCCCAGTGACATCTTTGAATTGTTTATTTTGTCCCACTAATATGCCAAAAATCTCCACCATATTCAGTTTCAAACGGATAAAAAAAGAAAGGCAACAAATCTTCATCACACTTGAAAAGCTGCCAGCAAATCAATGAATCAGCTAATCATGTCAGCACCCATGTGGGTAACACTTTCCAATAAGGGCACACATCATATACTTAAATGATACTTAACTGATCAATGACTCATGATGAGTTGATGCATGAATTAGTGCAGGATGTATCATGAATTCCTGTTACTCACCAGTAACAAATGATCAAGTCACTATGACTTTGTGTGATTAGTTTACACTTAGATCATCAGTTAAGAAATGTTAATTCACAGTTACTTCATAGATTAATGGAGATGCATCAAGTTAGTTGGGATTCCAGTTACGAAAAAGTTTATATCAGACCCACTTATTCGTATGTCATGCAACTGTGGTAATGTTTATCATACACATGTTTATATCCGATGACCAGTAAGATTAATGGGAACAGGTGCCGTTCTGCTGTCAGAGAGGCTGAGCGAACAAATGGACCTGAAATAAACTTTTATCTTACTGGATTCAAGATAATTTGATCGTATATCAATATAAGAAGTAACTGTGAAATAATGTTGCTGAACTGATTATCCATTAAGTGTAACCTAATCCCATAAAGTCATAGTGTCAAGTTATGTTTTAAGAATATGTACAGTTTCACCACTTCAGAGAGACTGATGCATCAACCCAGAGGCACTGCAAATGATGTGAATAGATTACAGATAACAAACATTTGTAAATATTGTGAAAGCCATTCAGCATCAGTGCCTTATTTCATTATTTTTATACATTTCCTCACATTAAATGCTAACAAAGCTGTCTTGGCTCAACATCAGGTAATGTATATATTTTATCATTTACCATCAGACCACTCAGTTTTACTTTAAAGTACAGTTATATTGAATTCTGCAATCTTTTTAAATAGCCTTTCATCAGGGACTTATAATAAAGCTACTGCAGCTAAAAGCAAAATGCAAGTAACTAGTTTTATCATTTATTATCTCACCACATTTTGGACTAAAAGTGAACCAAAATGTACTGTACAGTTAGCAAATACTCAGCACTGTTAATCATCACCATACCCTGTGCTTCTACTCCACCAGCATCATCAGATTAGTAAATAGCTTTATAACCAAATGATTAGAAAATAGACAAGCCATCTGTAAACTGTTAATAGGTTTTACTAAGTACAGTTTGTGTTACGAGGACAGTACCAGTCCAGACTCTCTGGAGGTTTTGGATCACAGGGTCATCAGTTTAATCGTAAAGTGGCTGCGCCTCTCTCCGGTGCAGCTGCTCAGTGGCCGACCATGTAGCTGCTGTACTGACAGCTCCCAGGTGTGTGATGTGAACCCGCGCGCTGCTGGCAAAGAGCAAGAGTGTTCAGTTGTGTTTTCCTGCATGACTGAATGTTGAATAAAAAAAAAAAAGGCCTCCCAGCGTGTTTATCTCAGATAAGCCTCTGTAGTTCTGAGGTCCTCTTGCCAATGAGCGTTTGGCCTGTGGAGACAAGCTTGTTGTCAATGGCCAGGACACTGTCATTCGTCTCTTTGCTCGCTTTTTTATATTCCCCTACTCTACAACAAGCTCACACAAAGCATGAAGATGGTACGGGGGCGATTTGTACAACAGTGCTGTTGACTCACTTCCACCTGAAGAAGAAGTGGAGCAGGATTTAGCTTGCTTATTGCCAAGGAAACCAAAAGTCTCATGGTTGTGTGCCCAGGTGCTTAATAATGATAAATGACCAGAGCTGCCAAGGATGTGAAACAAGAACTAAGCAATTACCTCGGTGTAGCTCTGGACAAGACAGTGGCTTTAGTTTCATTTTGTTATGTTTTCTAAAACACAGCCTAATATTCTACACAGATCATAATTAGGTTGGGTTTCACCAAAAAAAGATTAATGATTAGTTCTAATAAGAGTTTAGCAAAAACCGAGGAAATAAAAGCAGTAAATCCAGATTTAAAGTCAGTATGGAGATGCTTGCTTACCCACATGAAAATCAATAAAAACCTAATTTGGGTTGTCAGACTGTGACAGACTTTATAAGATTAATAATTCCCAAAAAAAAAGTATGAGAATTTTGCTATTTCAATAAATCCACAACAAAACCTTCCTTGTGATTTGAGAGCAACCAATCACATCAGCATCACTGATCAGGCCATTAGATCAGCGCCGCCTGTAAAGTGGTGACGCAGTAGATGTGGGGCTTTTGTTTTGACGGGCAGGAATGGAAGGAGTGATTGTGCAAGAGGCTGTTACTGACTCCATGTGAAGCGACACACTGCTGCCGTCTTGTTCAGACAACGGCGCCTCCTGTGTATTGAGGTGGACAGGTCATAGTTTTGCCATGCAGTGTAATATCCTGTCCCCTTCGCAGGTTGTTTCAGTATATACAATATTTCTTTTCAGAATACAATCATTTTAAAGTTGCTGTACAATATTGCTGTATTTTCCATCACTCCTGTTAGGACCTAGTTAATATAAAAGGCTGTAAACTGCCACAATAACTTATGGCTGTTTTGTGTTCTGTAATGAAACGTTACACTGTTAGCTAGCTAAAAAGTTAACAAAACAATGCATTGTTTGTTAGCTTGTTAAAAAGTTAGTTAGCCTTATTAGCCCACTCTTGATGTCTTGGCAGAGACTCCACAAGTTAAGAATTTAAAGTTAAGCTCAGATTTAAAACAGGTCGGTGCAACCAGCCGTAGTATGCAAAGAGGGAGACGAGGGGAAGCTAGATTAATGTTTTGTGAGCAGACAAACATATTGTGGAGCCACTGAAAATTTTATGACTGTATCCACGTTTTCATCAATGAGCTGCTGCTTCACAGAGAGCAGAGAACACTTTAATATCTAACACAGTCACAGTCAGTTATAATCAAGACACTGCCAGTCTGGCTTCTGCTTCAGTGAGGCCGAGTTGTGTAATTCGTTTTGATCCGCGTGCTGAGTTTGTGTGTGTGTGATCATTTGGAGATGAGTCGAAGGTTCGAAGCCAACTTGACTGTTCAGTGTTTAAACAGCTGATGCTGTGCTTCATTCCCTGATGCTGAGACTGAGCTTAGTTAGTCCATACATGGATCACTGGTGTCTGTTGGGATTCAGTCTCTCCTCTGCTGCATGTTTGACTCTTGCAGGAACAAGGCTTGTAGCATACAAATGACAGATCCTCTGTGGGCTTCTAATGGAATCAGAGCGCACGTATGAAACATTGCTTTATTGCATTGACCTGTTTAGCGTCTGCACTAATCTAATTTGGCCAACAGTTAAATGGCCCTGCACACAGTCACAGCGACATAACGATGTAATGGCATCATTTACTGTGCAGCTATCAGCGGTTGTGTCACCTGTCATAAAGCATTAGAGGATGGAGGTGTAGATGGGTGGTTGGCCTATTTCACAGGTTTGATTTCAATCATTACACGCACTCACATACACACCCACACACACACTGTCATCTGGACTAACAGCTGAGAGATTACAGTGTTTGTGGAACTTGAATCGTTATTGTTTACCTATGAATTTTAAGCCAAAAAGCAGAGTCATGCGTGTGTATTTGTGTGTGTATATCAGTGTGCATGTTTGTGAGTACCAGGCGTGCATGCGTGTTGGTCCCTTGTTAGTGCGATGTGCCTGTGTTGCTTGCTGACACAGCATCCGTCTCACAAGAAGAGGTTGTCTGCTTGTTTTTATTTTCCCATCATTCAGCAGCTCAACTACAGCCCCATCTGCTTTCTGTCTGCACACTCACGCAAGAAGCTCTCCCAATTACAGGAGCTGGCTCTTTTGATTTTCCACTAACATCCTCCTACCAAAGAGACCAGACATCTTTGTTGGGTTTTCTTACATCTTTTCTCACACACTCCATCTAACCTTTTAACTCTGTGTCCTCTATCCTGTCTTATTCGACTCCTTTTGGTAATACTCCTTAGTTGATAATATAACAGGCTTAATGTCTGTCTGGTGCAATAACAGTTAGTGTTTACAGTACAGCTGTGCTGTGAATGCTGCAAATTCATACTTTTATATTGTGATTTAATCAACCATATATAAAGAGTTAAATGTTTTATTATTGTGTAAACAGATGAAAGTAAAATTTTTGAAATCACATACTAAGATTAATGTGACTGCTATCAAATTTGGGCATGTTATTTGCAGGGGACTTCAATAATGCAACATTTGATGGGCATAGCCGGCTTCAGGATTTTTCCTCTCACGGTGGCAAGGGGGGTCTGGACCAGTGTGTGGGTTGCTAAGGAAACAGTCAATTTTAGAATTACTTTATGAGGAAGTTCTCTTTTTTTCAATGAAAGCAAGAATGACACACTGCAAAATTGATATAAATGTAGTTTTTCATTGAATTTGGACAAAGAAAATAAAGCTATGAGTCTAATGCAACTGGTCACAAGCAATGACAAACATGTCTTCCACGTGCAAAAGTGAAAGACTCTGACACTTCACAGCGCCTGTGCAATAACACAATTCATCTAAAATGCAACAACAAGAAGTTCAGCTATTCCACATGCATAAAACTGTGCACTGGTAATAATATTTCAGATGCAATGGCTATCCAATGTTAATAATGCAGCCAGAATAGAAGTGCAGTGCATTTAGCCTGTTTACTCCGCACACACGTGTGAAATGAACTAGCTTTCACCACAGTCTTAGTGATTATATTGCTATTGCAAAAAAAACCTTGTAGACTTATGATATACAATACATGCGTCCTTGTGTTTGTGACAGCACAGGATGTGAACAATAATGGTGTGCTCCTCGGCTGAACTGTAATGTTAGCACCACTGAGCAAGCTAGCACTGTGATACAGTTGGCAGGTGTAGTTTGGTAGATAGAAAGTCTCAGTGAGTAACCATGATTTCTGGACAGAAAGTTTTTCACAGAATTTTTTTTGGCACTTTGAGCACCACAAACTGAGTGTCATCTAGTTCCATTATATTCAAAAGAAGGCGGACATCCAGGGGTGTAAATACAGACAGTGCGGTGTGGTTGTACCAGGGCCATGGGGTGGGGGGATAGAGAGAGAGCGACTCCTCCAAAAGTGTTGGGCAAAAAAAATGTGCTCGTGATTCAGATTAACACCTCAGAAATGTGTAAAGAAGAAATCATGTTAAATTAAAAATGGTGCCATTTGTTATATATGCCTTTGAAAAGGCAAGCCCATCTCCATCATGCTTATTATTTTCTTTTTCTTTTCTTTATTTTTTTTGGTTTTGGCTTTTTTTTATTATTGTGCTAAAATGAGTAAATTAATCAGTAATCTAGGGAAGCTTTGTTTACTTTTAATAAAGTCAGAGATGTTCTCTAAATAGAGCTTGTGTCTAGCCATGCCAGAATTATTTGGCTACAGCTCATAAATACTATATTTAAGAATTATGTAGCATATTGCAATTTAAAATGGTGCTTATACAATTTGATATTCATTCGGTTGTGCTCCAGCATATTGGACATTTAACACAGCACATCCACCTAACATATGTTAATTGTGCTGAAACAGCTGGATGCTGTGTGCAGTGTCGAGGTGTAGGGATGCTGATGGCTGGAGCTCCCACCATTATACCTGGTCTGAATGCAAATAGACGAAGCTGAAGCCCAGACATGGCTGCATTGCAGTTGTTGTAGGATACATAATATAGGGTACTTCCCTTGCAGATGAGTGTTTGCATCTTATACATACACAAGGTGCAGACAATGTGTTAAAATTCAAATTTGTCAAGTACAAAGATGCAAGTTTGAGACCACAGTATTTAGAAAATGTACATGCACTCTCTGTCTCACAATCCAATGTTCAAATCTGGCTCTGTGTTGCAGCCACATTAAGCTAAAAAAAGCTAAACTCAACTCATTCACCACCCACCACTCCCTGCATCTCTTTCTTTCTCTCTCCCTGCTGCTGCTCTGTGTTGCAATCCCTGCGTACTGTAAGCACTACTGTCCCAAAGAGTGCAATCAATACACACCAGATGCATGGTGGGATGGGACAAATTTCTGCTGCAGAGCTCTGTGTGCCGGCAGTGGATTTGCAGTATGTCGAACACTTCATACAAGCACTGGGGCAGATTTAATTGTGGCTTCTCTTAACAGGACGTGCAGATATTTATATTGTGTCTCTTTACTCTGTTAATCATTTGCACTTGTTGCACCAATAAAGATGAATTTAATCTAAGATTAGTCGTAATCAGAGTTTAGCAAAACCATGTTTGAAATGAGTAAATCCAGTGCCTTGTTGCACAGTTATAATCTCTGTTTAGTAAATCCAAGTTTATTGATGTGAACTGGAATAATTAAGTCAAGCTTAATCAATATGGAGATGCTTGACCAAATAAACACACAAAATAGAGTGCTATTGGGACTTGGCATAAAAAAAAGGGGGGGGGGGTGTTAACTTTACCCTGTTCTATAAATGGAAAACAAACAAACAAAACTGTTGCATTTTTTGCAAGCTAGCTAGCTTTACTAACTAGCTAATAAGATAATAAGATGTTACATTGTCTTCTAGAAAAAAGTTAAATCACTTCAAGTGTGATAGTAAATTTAATACTAGACATTTTACATTTTAAAGTGGAGTAAAAACTAAACTGAGGTTTAAATGATTTACTCAGGTTTAAAAATTAATCCTTCACCCAGCCTTAGAGATGATTCATATATGCACTCATATGGAAGAAAGTCTAGTCAGATGATCCGTTTTTTTGTTGGAATTCAAACGAGAGCTAAATGTGACTGCAAGGTCAAGATGAAGCAGAATTTGCAATCAGCAACTCAGGCTGTCAGTCTGGTTTTCAAAGAGAAAGTGAATTTCAGATTAACTAGTTGGGCCGGTGCCAGTGCAGAGGCTGCTGAATCTGTAATGTTTTGAGCTGTTTGTAGCAACACTAGAGGCTATTAGCAAAAGTGTTTAACAAAGTGGTGATAATTAGTGGCAAGAGATTTCAGTTCTCTGTCTCCCAAACACACACAGTCACAGCACATGGCTGACATTTCACACATTTCATCAGAGGATGGACTAACAGCCGTGCATCTCAGAAGGCAACCAAGCATCCATCTTCCCTACTCGGTTGCACGTATGCCTTGGCGTGCTGAGGCATCCTGGGTCTGAATAAAACATGAGTGGGTAAATCAGAGCAAAAAATAGCAATGCTATATCCAGGACCCATACTGGATGCTCCTGCTGCATGAAAGTTCAATCAACCATCAGTGTCACCCGGCCAGAAAACCTGCCAACCTCGGTAGCACAGATGGTTCAAAGAAAACGACAGACAGGTGTCTTCTATGAGAGCCCGCAGGAAGCTGCATCTTCCCAGAATCCCTCTCTCCCTCGCTGCTTTCTTTTCATCTCTCTCTCTGCCACACTTGGAAGTGTGGGAAAGGCTCCTCCTGGCTGTGATGCGCTTTTCCACACGCCAGCTGAGAAATAACGCCTTTCTCAAAAGCCTCCCAAGCTGAAGAAAGCTGCATGACGATGTGCTTATGGGTCATATTTATAGTAAGTGTGGCAGCACGTTGGGCAGAGAGGGGTAAAGATACTGCTGCAATCTGAGCTGAGAGGCAGCATTACCAAGGAGCAATTACACTGGTGGAGGAGAGAGCTCCGCCTGAATCACTGTTACTCTTTAATGCTGGTTTGACTGAATTTAAAGCAACATGCAAAAAATTCTGTTAAGGAAATAAAACAAAAGAGGCAGCACACTGGATCTGGCTTGTTGCCTAAAGGATGGGTGGGTAATATCCCTGATATCTACAACAACCAGAGATGGCAAGTAACTAAGTACAAATACTTTGTTACTATACTTCAGTGCATTTTTCAAATATCTGTGCTTTACTTGAGCATTACTTTTTCTGACTTACATTTTCAAAAGAGGCGTGTTACTTTAGTTTTAAAGCATGAAAACAATGTAAAACTTGTAACAAGACAAGCATGACGTAAAAAACATAACAGGAAGGAAATTACATAACAAGATGAATATTACGTAAAAGATGCAACAAGACAAAAATGATTGAAAAGATGTAACAAGATGACAATGACTGACAAGAGGAAAACAATATACAAGATGTAAAAGGACGAAAAATGACATTGCATGGCATGGCAGATGAAAATGACTAAAGGATGCAACAAAAATACGATGGAAAAGGTGCGACAAGACGAAAATGACAGAACAACACATAATAAGCACAATAAAATTATGTAAAAACACGTAACAATACAAAAACGACATGACAAGCTGCAACAAGACAAAAATTATGTAAAAGATGTAACAAGACGACAACAAAATAACAAGATGAAAACGACATAAAAGATGTAAGAAGACAAAAACAAGATAATGGGCATAACAGGATGTACCAAGCAGAAGATTAGATAAAAAAAAAAAAAAAGGTAACAGGACGTAACAAAAGGAAATGGAGAACGGAGAGAGAGATTCTTCAATGGATTAAAGGCTTTTAATTTAATTTGCACAGAAACAGACATGTACTTTTTCCACTTTTACTTATTAAAGAGGAGTTGTTTTTTTTAAACAACAACTATCTGTACTTCTACTTGAGTAAAGGCTGTATGTACTTTTGACACCTCTGCTGGTCTGAGTGAATTCAAAGCAATGTTCGATAAAGTCTGTTGAGTAAATAAAACAACAAAGGCAGCACACTCTATCCAGCCTGTTGCCTGAAGGACTGGTGGATGATATCCCTGACATCTAACAACAAAAAAACATGTGTTCTCAGCGAGATAATAACGAGGCAGATGGGGGCCAAACGATGGGCATCCATTAAGTGAATATGATGAATGTGTACAGACTGGCATTTGTTGCTGGCGTCACCAGTGTGGCTCCCATAGTGCACCAGCTCTTAAGGACGTTTCTGCTGAGTAAGAGACTTTATACAGAGTCAGAATCTCTTCCACGCTGCTGCAAACCAGGGATTCAATTCAATCAAAGCTGCATTGCACCACTCAGCAGTCCTTCAAAATTGTATCTTATTTCTAATGATAAAAATCTGGATGGATTCTGATTCTTAGACTTACACACTTACGACACTTTATATTAAGGTGCCTAGTTAAGAGGTAATAAGTCCCTTATAAGATGCTTGTTAACATTAATATGTGTTAATAAGATTATATAAGTGTTAATAATAGCATAATAAACATCTTTATTAGTAGACTATAATACATTTATTAACATTAACAAGAAACTTGTTTAAAGTTTATAGACTGCTTCAGAATGTTAATAAAAGCTCTTATAATTGTTTACAAACACATTTATCAAATTTAACAAACTATATCTATTATGTCATTGTTAATCCTTTACTAAGCTTTTGTTGTAGCTTTATTAAGATTTCTACATACTTTATTAAGCATTTATTAGCTGTTAGCTAAGCATTTTGGGGGAACCTGAACATAGGTGTGAACAATGCTTATTGAAGTTAATTAATCCTTTATTATGTGATTATTAACAGTTAACCATGACTTTATCATATCATCAAGAGCATAATAAAGGATTAATTATCCTCAGTAAACACGGTTCACACTTTAGATCAAGTACCCCCAGTGAGCTGTTAATACATGCACAGTTAACTGCTAATAAATGCATAATAAAGTATGTAGAAATCTTAATAATGCAACAAGAAATGACATAATAGGTTAATTAATTAAACTCAATAAATGTGTTTGTAACATTCTTAAGCAGTCTAAGATCTATTAACAGATTTCTTATAGTTTTCTAATGGCTTGTAATCTACCAATCAGCATGTTTATTAAGCTATTATTATCACATATCTAGTTTTACTAACACCTTTTAATGTTAATAAACATCTTATAAGGGACTAAATACCTGTTAGTATACACTTTACAGACACCATAGTGTTACCACCATGTTTGGTTACTGCAGCTACACCACTCGATGTTTGCTAATCCTCAAAAATTTTGGCAAAATGTAAACCACAAAAGAATAATATTTAATCCTTCATTTTAGACAAGCATTGCCATTCAGTACTTTTTAGCATTTAAAGATTTCAGTGTTAGTTGTCATACCATGTCTGACCTATCAATCAATATGGAATAAACACTACTTATTATGTTATACAAGTAGTGTGACGCTTATTTCGGAGTGAAGCTTTTCAAATGAATCAGAGATGTACTGTGTGTGTATGCTGCACACAGAACATTATGGTAAATTATGCTACATTTTCAGACAGTTATGTAAGTCTGTGTAGAATCAGACTAAATAGCCTACAGGATAGATGACTGGGATCTGAAGAGAATAATTCTGTGAAATTAAGTGATTGAACCACAGGGACATTTTGCTCCAATCCTTTCTCCACAGATCCAATGTAGAATTGATTTTGCCATCACATCACTGAACAACTGCAGTGATAAAACGTCCCATTTTTCAGCACTTACAGTATTTTAGAATCATATTTGGAAGAAAACATAGCTGGGATAAAAGCAAACACCATTCATTATAGCACCAGTATTTATTTAAGGGTGCAATCAGTTCAATGCAGTTTGTCTCTTTAGAAACATTTTGTGGAAACATCCACAAATGTTCATTCCCAAAAAGATCTGTATCTGTTTTAAAATCTTGAATTCCCAGGAGTAATCAAGGTTACAGTAACAACTATATAGATTGTAGTTATTTTGCATTGAGAGTCAGTAAAATATTAGGATCTGAGCTTTGAAAAGTTAATTAAAGGCACTCTGTGTTGGTTTGGAAAATGTTTGGCTTTAAAGATTTGCAGTGGTACAGTAGTATCAATGCATTGAAGCAATGCATGTTAAAATAATATGCTGTCAGAATAATTTTAATTTGTAACATTCAGTAAGAATTCAAGTCTAGTTAAGTCACAAGTCATTGGTGTTAAAGTCCAAATGAAAGTCTTTTTTGATTTTGTCGAGTTTCCATCAAAGTTTTGAGTTCAGGTAATGTGACTCGAGTCCACACCTCTGAAATTTGGGGAAATTCAGGGAGTGAAAGGGGTCACACTGAAGGCGTTGAAAATTTAAAATGACTCATACTGTATGGATTGTTGTATGATGGTCTATAGTGAATTATTCTGTAGTAACGCCTGCAAGTTCGACAGCAGTCATGGTACATATAAGGTACTGGGAAAACTCTTTGATGTGACTGTGACAGGTTATATAATGCTGAGCTACCTGCGCCTGAGTCCAGGAGATATTCGTCTTAACTTGAGCAGAGCCAGGAGAGGCCAGAGGGGACCTAAGCTCTTTAGTTGATAGTCCACTCCATACTGTGGTGTTCATCAAGAGCGAGCAGGACAGATGGAGGTTTCAGTCAGAGAAAAATCAGAGTGCGTCTCTGCAGACAGAGACAGCCAGAACATCCCAGAGGAGTGGCACAGTCTGCCTACCAGTAAGTGCAGCTGAACCCACTGAAGAAGATTGCTCTCATTTTGTGGGATTTCGTCTCTTTCCATTTTCTCCAGCTTGTTGTCAAGTAGTGTGATTTTGTGAGCATAAAAACCAAACCGTATTACCTCAAAATCTGCCTTTGTAGAGCACACCCTGTCCCTTCCAAAGGACCCAAAACGGGGGAGTATACAGCGTTCCCTTTTAAAATTCCTGCAGCTGTCATTAAACAGGACTAACAGATATGTCCTTGAATCCCCACTGTGCAGTTATTACAGAAAATAGTCACCCCACCCCCCAAAAAAGCTGCTGCCTGTCACCCTCTATCACCTTGCCTGCAACACTGTTTCTTAATTAGCAGACAAAGTGGGAAAACAGATAAAGTGGAAAATCCCACACCGAGGGTTCCTCTGTGCTCTGCAGAGACACGGCTCGGTATAGAAAACATGTCTGATGCTTCAGACAACACATCCAATCAAAGATACAGCATTAGTCACATATAACAATTACCAATTCAATATCTTCTATCGTCCAAAAGTCTTTTTCAGTTTGATAGCTGCCATGCTTTCTCATAGATTTTTTTTTTTTACATGTTGGTATTTTGAATGAATCAACTCATAGATCCTGTTCATAAAATACAGCCTGACTCTGGCTTATGAAACTGAGGCAGTCCCTGGAGCACCACTGCTCTCTGGTGGAGCAACGCAGACTACTGCACATTGTTAAACGTGTACACACTGCTGCTGGAAGAGTTTATTGCATAATCGATTAGCTGAAACTGGCACTCACTAACGATTTTAGTGATCGTTTAACCACTTAAAGAGACGGTTCATTCGCTGATCCAGTGTTTTCCTTTGGCTGTGTAGGTGTCCCTGTGCTTGTCTCCACTTACTCTGTAATCATTTTATTACACAATAAAAAACAAATAAAGGGACAGTTCGCCACAAAATCCAAAATACACGTTAAAAAGCCCTAGCTCAGAGGTTGTTTTGTCCGACAAACAGTCCAACCCAAAGATTTTTGATTCATATTAATATAAAACAATGAAGAGCAGCAAAAAAAGCAGCAGAAATTCCTGAATTCATCTTCACTCCTCCATGTAAACTGTTTTGTGTCTTACTTATTATTCATTCACCCATTTCAATGTTTATAATTTTTTTATATATAACTTTTGCTTGCTGTGAGTACAATATGGGGGACTCGATCTTGTATATCGTTGTGCAACCCTCTGTTGTAGTATGATAATTAAATTCACTTCATAACCTTGTAAATTCCTCACATTTAAGATGCTGCATAGTCTCCCACAATGTATGACAGTTAAATCGATTATCAAAATAGTCCATGAATTTTGTGTTGACGAGCCATTTCAGATCCACTCACATTTATGCAAAGGTTCAAGCAGAGTTTATCAAAGCATTCATTATGTGCCCTCTGGGATTATTTAAGCACGTCACAACAGATGTTGCAGTATTATGCAGCCCTGTGAGTTTTTCACCAGTTGCTCTGACATTCTTCCTGTGCTTTTTCTGTTGGACTGTCTCTGGATTCAACCAAGATCACCCAAATTGTGATTCTGCCTCCTCCTGCTTCTATCACACAGCCTTGAGCTCCTTGTGGCCCTTGGGGAAACCTTGTAGACATCAGCACATTTTAGAGAAGACTTTGATTCGACAAAGTCTGCGCAGCGGAGCCATTTTTTAAACTCAGTGAATGAAAGTCATTCACAATATCAGACAAAACGTTGTAGTTTATTTACATATCTGTAGTTTTATTATAAAAGCTGTCATACATATACAGCATTGAAAAGTAGCTGATGACAGAACACATGGTACATGTACTGTATGTGGTGGTAAAAGTCAGTATGGCACATGAATCCTTAACAGCATGAAGTTACATACATGCCTTTTTAGTGTGTTCCCTGAGGCGGTATTTTCTCGTGAATGTTTTGCCGCACCTCGGACACGTGAACGGCCGCTCTCCCGTGTGAACCATCATGTGTTTTTTCAGCTCATTGTTCAGTCTAAAGGCTTTGCTGCAAACCTCGCACACGAACGGCCTCAACTGTATATGTTTGGCTCTACGGTGAGCAATCAGATGGGATTCCCTCTTGTAACACACGCCGCAGTCATCACACTTGAACGGCCTTTCCTCTGTATGTTGAATCATGTGAAGCTTGAGCTGAGCTGCGCTCGGCCAGCCTTTCCCGCAGGTGTCACAGAGGTACGGCTCTTGCCCCGTGTGTTTATACAAATGCCATTTCAGGTACGTCTTTTGATAGAATTTCTTCCCGCACACTGGGCATGGGTAACCATCTGTGTGCCTCACCATGTGCGCTCTCAGGTAGTCTTTTGTACTGAACTGTTTCCCGCAGTATGAACACACATGAGGCGGCCGATCTCTGTGTTTTCTCTGGTGCAGAATCAGATGAGCGAGAAATTTGAAGCTCTGCCCGCATGTTTCACACACGCGTGGTGTCGCGCTCGCGGTATGTAGTTTTTCATGATCGTTCAGCAGTCCTGGCTTTGTGTAACACTTCTTGCAGGCAGCGCACTGGTACAGTTTTTTGTTTTGCTGATGTCGAACCAATTCGCACAACCTCACAAAAGTTCTCTTGCACAAAGGGCAGGGGTATGAGCCTGTGACTTTATGTGAGTTGGAATAATGTTTTTTCATGAGGACAATTTTAGAAAAGTTCTTCTCACACATGGTGCACTTGATGGTTTGAGATTTAACCTGGGAGCCATCTGCCTGGTCCATGGAGTTTGGAATTTTTGCAGTTTCAATCTCCTTTTTTTCAGAGCTTCCGTCGGTATTGTCAGCTGATCGGAAATTACATGCAGTGATAACAAAATGGTTCTTATTTGTTCGCCTTTTCCTTTGAGGAGATCCTTTGGAACATTTGCTCTGATGCTTCTCGAATCTCTTGTAGTAAGTGAAACTCTGGCCACATTCCTGACACGTCAGAGGTGATTTACACGTCCGCGTAGCCTCTGAGTTGGCAGGTGCATCTGTGATTGCTGGGACCTGACCTACACCGCTTGAAACAACTGTATCCTCCTGATTCTTTATAGTTGTGTTGTTCGAGGAATTGTCCTTTGAATGCTGGTTTAAAACATTGCATTTACCTTGGTGTGTCTCGCAATCCTCAGAGTTATCAAAGTCTTTCCCACAGTTGGAACAAAGGTACGGACTCTGCTCAGTGTGGCATCTCATGTGCCTCATTAGGTCAGTAGAGCAGGTAAAAGTTTTCCCACATGTGGAGCATTGTTTGACACGGCTGCTTCTTTTACACGTTCGTTCCTGAGGAGAGTCCAGAGGTACTGATTCCTTGGGTACAGCATTTGAAGGCCCGGTTTCAGTTTCACTGGGGAGAGACTCATTGGTCATATCAACAAGGTTTGGTCTGGACTGAGGATCTAAGCTTATAGAAGATTGTGGGTCCGTTGCTGCTTGTCGTTTTCTACCGACCACGCAATTCCTCTGGTGTTTGTCAAAGTTCTTGCGGTACGTGAAAACCTTGCCACAAACAGGACAAACAAGACTATAGTCATCGTTTGACTGCAAAAAGTTCGGAGGACTCTTCAAATTTAACGGATAATTGGATGGAAGCCCAGCCTCGCTTCTAGAAGCATTATTCACTATACAAGTCTTTGGTTTAGGATGTAAATTTATCTTCTCAAAGAAGCTACTTCGGCTAGCAGAATTTGTGTGACTCATTCTGTTGGTAGAGCCGCCGCTGTGTGTTGTCTTGTGTTTCTTCAGTTTGTTCAGGGAACTGAAGTCTTGGCCACAAACAAGACACTTGAAGGCTTTTGAGGATGTCCTACTGCTAGTTTTCAAACGGTGAAGCCATTTTTTGTCCATGCTGTCTTCGTCATTAGACTCACTTTCATCAAAAGGTTGAAGTATGACTTCAACAGAGGCTCCCTGATCTTCAGTCAGGTCATCGACATGCTGCTGTCCGTTTCTTGCTACATTCCTCATTGACTGTGAATTTATTCCCTTAAAGTTTTCTTTCTGCCACTCCTGTGAGGCACACGTAGATCCAGATTTTGCAAGTGCGTCTCCTTCGTCACTGTCCACTTTTGGTAGGAGATAGGACAGACTGGAAAGGATGCAATCATCAGTGCTAGAAGGAAACGCTGGAGAAAAAAAAGACAAGCAAAACACAAATTATGTTCAGTATGAGAGAAATGAAGAATACAAAGTTTAATCAGGAATTTGTGTGAAAAATCCTTTAAGCTTTACCTTGTGGAACTTTGTGCCCATGATGTTTGTGATGCTGAATGAGTGTGTTGAGGGGCTCAGGTTGATTCATGAAGTCTACACACTCTTTCAAGATAGAAGGGGAGAGACTGAGCCAAAGGGAAGTCTGGAAATAGAACAGAACAGTTCAAATCAATATCAGATATTATTACATTCAAACTACATCCTCCTACATCTCAGGCTTTATGTTGTCATAAGCCCTATTTGCACAGGACCAGTATTACCTGGGGAGCTTTAGTCATTTTTAAGGATTGTGAATATGCAAATATGCCTGTATTGTCAGTAATGTCAGTAATTTTAAAATAAAAATTTGCCACGTAATTCAGCATTTCTGTAATTTGGGTTTGTAATCTTTAATCTGTTTTCTAATGGCAAACAACTGAACAAATATGAAATTTGATTGTGGCTCATAATATGCTGAACTGCAGTTAACAGCTGTGTTGTGAGATTAGCCAGACTGATGTTTAAAATGAGTGCTTATGGCAGACTAGTTTAACTGCAAATGTGTATTTAAGCTTGTAACACATGCAGGCAAAACAACTCTATATTATTAATGCAGCTGCTGAGGAACAGAAGCTCCGCTTGATGTAACGCAGAGCCTTCACTCATCTGGGGACAAATCCGGGAATGAGTAAATTTTAGCAACATACAGACTCTGTTTATCCCGTGCGAATGTACTGCACAAAACACAGGCGTGGGTATACTAGTCCCATGCAAATAGGGCTGCAAACAGTACTTTTTAATTTCCTTTTGTACTTCTGCATCACTTAATGTTTTTCTACATTTCCCAAAATGTCTCTCAACATCTCAAATAGAAGGGGAAAATTATGGGGATGAGGGATTGCAAATTCTTCTTTCTCTTCCAGTAACCACAATTATATGCTTCAATATAAATATTATCACTTCACAAGTTAATAAAAGCAGGGAAACGATACCCACTGGATATCTCATATCCAATATAACGCTGATTCCACACAAAGTTTTGCAAGAAGGTAACAAAACAAATTTTGCTGCAACCTTCCAGCGCACCACTGCATTACTGAATTTTCTATTAATCAACAGAGCAAAGGTATAAAGTTACAATTATCACACTCTAACATTTAATTGTTTCTGTGTTTACCTACAAGCATATTGCTAACACACTAAATACAATTAATAGCTGCAATTGCATACATGAAACTGTTACATATCTATAGCTTTTTTTAAAAAATAATTTATTATTTCTTTGTATGTTGCAGGATTGTTGTTTCTTATGTACTTACTTGTTCGAGGTTTGGAACAGGCAGCAGCTTCTGGAGATTGAGGAGAAATTTTCTCATCAGAGTCTGAAGAGCTGAGTCATATTTAGGGCCAAACACTGTTGGGAAGATTTTCTAAAGAATAAAGAGAAAAGCATTCATTATATTTAACAAACTAATGTTGTGCAGCAGGAACCCCTTTGATGCCACTGCAGATCTTGAGCCTTACATTCAAGCTATTATCTGATTAATAATGAATGCAATAATGATAATATATGATAGAGAAGGAGCCAACTCACCTGATAAAAGATATCCCTCTGACAATGATCATCCACAAGAGTGTGAACAAGCTTCAAGAAGTTTGTCACTGATGCTTTTACCTCAGAACTGGAAGTCTTAAAAAAGCAAATAAAGAAGCACATAAATAAATGAAAACGACACAAAGATTGAATGACATTTAAGAAGAGCACTGACCTCTTTATCCTGGTTTGAGATATAGGTGTTTATTCTGCTCAGGTGAGGCTGAATGGCGTGTGAGCTGGCCAAATTATCATTGCGGCACAACTCTAGCACCACCTGGTGGCATAAGGAGAGACAGAACAATTTAGTAACGCCTTTATCTGACAACATTTTGTCACATGTAGAGGTGTGGCCCTGCGTAGCCCAGCACATCAACTGAGAACTGTCATGACAGATGTGCTCCGTTCACCTGGTAGTTATCTGTGAAGAGGACTGCATTAAGCCACGTTAAGTCAGATTCCAAACTATAGAGAGCATGAAATGTTCGGTTCAAAGGGAACTGTGAACTGTGTAAGGAAGAACTGAGTTGTTCATCCCCTTGCTAGAAGTTAACAGGTAAGACTACCCATCAATCATTGCCCCAAAAACAAACAATGGAGCTCTCAGAAGTTTTTACAAATAGATATAGAATAGTTTATCTATAACATCTATGATGTTATATGTATCTGGAAGTATTATCATATAAAAGTCAGAATTATCAAGGACGACATCATATAAATATTACCTAATAATAATCAACATATACCATTACAAAACCTCTTTTATTGAAATGTATCCAACTTGTGAATAAATGGGATTTGATTAACCAGATTTGATTTACCAGATGTACAGTGCCATTCCTAAAGAGATTAATATTGTTCAGCTTTACAGATTATTATGTAATTTTATATTATTAATATTGTATGATATGTCGGTTACATAATAATCTGTAAATCTGCATAACATGATCATCTCAAAGTTGAACCTCACAGTTGCACAAGTACTTGCGTAACTTCACTAAGTTTACAATCCACAGCTGCAGTAAGTGCCTCTCCCACATCTCTCATCTCAAAATCATATTGCACCCTCCGGTTAGTACTTCCTCCACAAAAGAAAAATAATTGTGAAGGAAGCATTCGGATTCTGTGCTTTAGTAAAATTACTAATACCACACTGTAGATATATGTTACAAGTGAAGGTCCTGCATTGAACATGTTACTTTGTAGTACAGTATGTAAGTATAACCAATAAAATGTACTTAAACATAAGTAAAAGTACTCAATACAGAAAAAATGTCCTCTATGACTGTCATACTAATATAAGAGGATTATTATTACTTGTGTTGGTTGACTTATTTTTGAACTATTCTGAAAAGAACTGAGAAATGCTGCCACTAGGCCTGTAATGTAACCAATTTTATTGGATTATATGTTGTCCCAAAAATAAGTGCAATAAAAAATATTATTGTAATTTTAAGACATTTTTGTGCCACATGTAATGATACATACATACACACGTGAATGATCACTCTGGAAGAACTGCACAGTTCCCGCTGTCTCAAAAAAGCCAAGAACACTATAATGACACTAATGACACTTCACACCCTGGTCACTCCCTGTCTGAACTGTTGCCATCAGGCAGACGGTACAGATCAATCAGAACGAGGACAAACAGATTCAGAGACAGCTTCTACCCCACAGCAATAACCACACTCAATAAAGCCAAAATGTAATACATGCTGCTAGTGCAATAAGGGATTGTGCAATCAAGAGATGACAGAATGCATGGTTGTGTGTTTGTTCTTTGTTATATCTTATTTATTTTAATACTGTTTGTTTTAGCTACCTATTTATTTTAGTTTTAAATATATTCTATTCTATTCTATAATATAATAGCTTAATAAAGCAAAAACACCCTTTCACAGAGCAACAAGCTTTTAATTCTTAAAGATATCCAGAAAAAAATATCCTGAATAAAAATAAAAACACAACCATAACAACAGCCAATATTGAGGTTAGCAAAAGTTACTGAGGTGATGGCAATACATCTTTTGATAAGTCAATAATTACAACCTCATTCACATCAGGCCGAGCCATCACAATCACACAGAGAGAAAGGTGGCACCTTCACAGTGCTTGTTTTGTCCAACTAATAGTGCAAAATTCATTAATTTGATTTAAATTATTAAAAACTAAAAGAAAAGCTGCAACTGCGAAGATGGAACCATGTAGTGTTATCAAAACAGTTGCAAATTAATTCAGATTTAATAATCTGTCAGTGGATTTATCAAATAACCATCACAGCTGTGCTTTTGGAGTAAAAGTAGAGTAGGGCACGGGAAGAAAATACTCAAGTAAAGTACAAGTAACTAAAAATGTGCAGCATTTGAGTAAATGAACTTTGGCGCATTCCATCACTGGTATTCACAGAGTTAATAAGACATGTAGCATGTTATTCTCACCTTTGCACGGAGGCCCAGGACTAGTTGTACTCTCTCAGTGTAGGTGAGCAGTTCAGGGACCGTCTCCAGCACTGTGGTGATGAACTCCTCCAGCAGACCGTAATACACCACAGCTCCCTGCTCCACTATCTCCCACAGAGCTGCACACACCAGCTGCAGAGGCGGGACGATGAGACGGAGCGAGGACAGGGGAAGGAAGCCTGGAGGAAACAAACAATAAAACTGTAAGGTTTTCAGACCCAACCTACCGCTACAGTTAAAATAAACGACACATTTATTGCAGTGTTATCCTGCTAACATTAGCCTTGAAGTTCTCCCAAAGCATCACTTTGTAACGTTATCCTCGTATCAACCCGGCATATGCGGAGTTTAAGTTGAGTGTTGGACACTCACCATGGTCCGTTAATATCTTGCTCATTTCGGTGTTCGGGACATAATAATTTTAGCAATGAAAACAGGTATTCGCTAACATCGAAGCGTCTGACTATGGAACATGGAAGCCACGTCTGACGCATCCCACTTCTCTTTTTAGAAGGGAACTCTTGATTTGCGAAATTCTCGCGAGGCTTGTACGGTTTGTTTCTTTATTGCACATATTCTACAAACGTATTGTGTTTTATGGTGTGATAAATATCTGGAAAATTTTAGGAATAAAAAAATCAGTTGGTTAGGGTTAGGAAAATATCATGATTTCGGTTAAAATATTCACTCTCGCGATATCCTTCGCGGGTGTGGGTATCCCTTCTGGATATTAACATCCAACTTCTCTTTGGGAAGTATACGCATTACGTCGTTACGTACAAACGTACAGGGCTGAGGCACAATGAAAAACCAGGACCTTATCTGAAGGATATTTGATCACAAAAACAAACCTCGAAATGTCTGTTACAAACTTCTCCACTGATGCCTCTCAAAACATAAGGAAGGACATTGAAATTGATCACTGTTTCTGTGAAACTGATTTTGGAGCTGTCTTTAAATTTTTTTGGAAAGAAATTGGCCTTTACATCCCTTGTAGCGTAACAACAGAACAAAAACAGTATTACATTTTCTATTATCTTTGCAATTTTTCACATTCATAAACGTACTTTTTGAAATAGAAAACCTTTGTTTTCAAGAAATGCAACAATACATGCAAAGTATTGAACACTCTACAAACCCCAACAGTCTTGTGTCTGAACTGCTGAACCTCTTTTTTCTTTTCTTTTTCCTTTCTTTTTAATATAATAATAGTAATAATAATACTTTATTTATAGTTTAATAATTTTCTTAATGTAGAACCTTTAAAAGCAGTTTAAAAATGTGCTCCAATAAACAAAGCAATAGCAAGATACCCAAATAAGTAATGTAATAACAAAAAGCCAAACAATGTGGCCAAACAAAAGCAAGAAAAAGTTTTCCTAAAACTGAGGTAAAAGTTAAACACAAAGCAAAATACACTTAAACATAGTCAAAATAAGACAGAGCAAGAGAGAACAATAAAAACAAGAAAAAACATGTAATATAAATAGAGTGGAAACTTTTTTATATAGAAATCATATCTGTCCAATTGAAAGAGGTCATTATGAGCTGTTGATGACTATAACTGATTTTTTCTTTCTCCTTATTTCTCATGCAGATTACCATCTAATTGACATTTGGATATTTATTACATGCATAAAGCAAGGGAAAATACAGTACACCTGTTTCAAACCCTTTTCACATTACCTCTACAAATCACAGCACTATGTATAATTAAAAAAAACACTATCATACAGTACTGTGTATAAATATGGCTTAGTCTAGTTTTGCTGCTGCATCTCGTTAGCTATTTTTTTGCAGTTTGTCATGAGCTTTGAGCAGATTGTTTTTCAATAAGAGAAAATGACTTTACTTTCCCATCATGATTTAATGTGCAGTAACACCAGCCTCAGTTAGCCAGCCAGTATTTCAATCACTGTAACTGTGATCACTATTAGTGATTTCTACTGTAAATAGAAATAAGGGGAAAAGGAATAAAGAGACAACACCTCATAATGTCGATATAAATAAAGAGAAATAAAAAGAATAAAAAACAGATTAAAATTATGCATAAATTGCTGTTTATTATTGTTCAGATTTATAATAAAAATAGTTACATAAGGTCTTCTTTTAGTGACATACAGTTCTTATAACAACGTACCTGCCCTTTATCAAGCACAGAAGGCATCGTTGATGACAAACATTTGGATTTGTGAAGAAAGAGTCACACTTAGGCTTTGTTTATCATTTGCTTAGTGTGCTTTGTGTAAAGTCACGTGTCACTAAGTTACCAAATCACACCACTAGATGGCAGGATTGTAATGTGGGATAAGCTCTGCAGCTCTGAAGTGGAGTAGCCTCCTTCACCTGGCACTGCAACAATCCCAGTATTTTGTGTGCTTTTGGAAACTTTTGTATAGTAACTATGAGTGCTGGACATAATGTATGATTACATTATACCTCTAAGTCAAAGTGACAGTACTGTTTGACAGAAGAATGTTAGTCCTGTGTAGAACATATGATGCATTATAAGCATAACCTTCATACAAAGTGTTACTGGTTCTTGCTTCAAAGCAAAATCAGGCATGTGCCCGTACGGTTTCAAGATTTTTAAAAACACTAAGAGAGATGCTCTATATGACAACAATGGCGCTCGAAAAAGATGTTGATACTAGTTGTTATCCGTTAGAAACAACCATATTGTAAACATATTCGTATAGTTTTAGCAAATCAAGAAGACAGACAGCTTCTGAAGTTTCATGGTTTTTCAGTTACAATGACTGATTTGGTCAATTTAAACAAAATATCAGGTATCACATGATATGTTTTTTTAATTAGGAATTCAAATCCAACAGTGGGATTCAATTAATCAATGAGATGTCAACTGTCAAATTAATCCACAACTATTTTAATAATTGATTAATTATTTTGAGCCTTTTTTTCTTTTTAAGAAAAATGTCCAAATTCCAAGGAGACCAGGTGTCTGTCTTCAGATGACTTTTGTTTTCTCCAGCCTTTAATACCACTGAAGACTAACAAACCCTAAAGTAATTCTCATTTAGAAAGCTGCAGTCAGTAGATTTTTATGACTTAAATGATCAAAATTTGCCAAACTTTGTAAATAGACCAGGAATGATTGGTCAATCAATCAATTAGTTGTCAACTATTTAATTAACTGCCAATTATTTTGATAATCAATTAATGTTTAGAGTCATTTATAAGAAAAAATGTTCAAATTCTCTGAATTCAGCTTAGGATGCCACCTTGGGCTTTGGGGAAATGTGATCAAAGTTTTTCACCATTCTCTCACTAATCAGTTAATTGATAAAAATGATCGACAGGTTAACTGATAATGAAAATAAATGTTAGTTGCAGCGACATCCAGCAGAGCAGGAAACATATTGAGACAGAGCCTGACAGACAGGAGGAGAAGAGGGAATGAAAGTCAGACAGAAGTGAATTATAACAGAGATGAAAAGCGAGCAGTCATCCGTTTACAGTTTTCTGGAACTGTGGTCGCGAGCATCTTACCACAATCCCTGACGGTCTGTGACAGTCCTCTATGAACATTTCTACTGGCTTCAGTGGCTGAGCAGAATTATGTTCGCAGTGACTATTAATGTCAAGAGGGAACGACATGCACGATGACTGTTTGCAGAAGAAAAAAAAAACAAGTGGGTACATTTCTATCTCGGTTTGACATTTGTCTGTCTCCTGCTCTGTGTCCTTGTTTGAGTTCTTTTCCAAATGGATGCATCACTGTTTCACTCCTCAAGTGTTGCACTCTGTGGACTTTACATAATCACGTCACATTACTCTGCTGCCTGTCAGGAGGAGGAAGACTCAGCTTAATGCTGAAGGTGGAGCCAAGAACTGCATAAAAGATTTGCGAGGAATCATTCTCCTCACAGATTAGAATTGCGTAACGATCATTCACTTTTCCCCACAGCAAATAAGGAAAATGGGAAGGCACCGCACTTTTACCATCTAATTAATTCTCTTTTAGATTGTGTCAAGGAAACGTGGTACTGTGTGTGTGTGTGTGTGTGTGTGTGTGTGTGTGTGTGTGTGTGTAAGGCAGATAATAATGCAGAGAGAGAATGACAGATGGGAAGAGACAGAGAGATACAGGGAGAACGGGAACAGCAGATTTGTAGTGACAGGCTGCTCAGTCGGAAGTTGTAAGATTGTTTAGCCTTAAACCTGCACCACGTCCATGGAAACAACCAGTTCAAACCAGAATCCAAAATACTAAAGGAAGTAAAACACCTATTTTACTTTTTTTTTTTTACCCTCCTCTAAATGTATTCTAGTAACTGTAGTAGAAACCATGCTGCCCCTGCTTCCAACATGTGCTGAGGCTTCATAGCAACAACACTATGAGCAAACATGTCCATCAGATGTGAGTCAGAGAGGATTGGTGAACACTTCTCAGCAGCTTTGGGCGAGCTTACTGTGTCATTTTAAGTTTATTGTGACAAGTGTCAGGTATGTTGTCAAGCATAGGAAAGTAGTTTTTGAAGGCCAGGGCTGATCTCAGGATTTTATGCTGCATTAGTTAAACTTTCACGTAAAAAAAATCTCTGATACAAACTTAAAACAGTCACACAAAAAACAAACTCCAGTGAATCTGATCAAATGTTCCAAAAGTAGGGAGAGCGTAAAGGAGGGTAAAACGGGCGTAATGTGATCATTTCTATTAGATCTTGACCAAAAAAATGACAAATATGCCTCCTCTTAACTTGCCATCCCTCCTCCTCACCCAGTAGCAGACAAAGTCCTGGGGCAGAAGGGTGACTGTTAGTCTAGTCTGCCTGACTCATTGATCCTCGATCAGACTGTGCTGTGCATCGATAAATCTATAGTGCTCCATCAGTTCCGTCTTGGATCTATAATATTTTCTAAACTATTAAATCAATAGTTACAGAGGGAATTAAAGAACATACAACCAAAAGAGCTGATCAAGAGTTTGCTTGCAGTCTGTAAATGAAATTACTCAGGTTGTACTCAGTCAGTAAAAAATGATCGAATGCACAAAGAATACATCCCAAAAATCTAAAAGAAATAAAAAACCAAAACAATCTGCATTATGTTCTATAAAAAAAATCTGACTTTATATTTGCTGATACTAATATAGACCGATATATTTTATGTCATGCCAATATCAGGGCGATAATATCAGCCGACTGGTGTATCAGTCTGGTTCTACTTAAAGGATTTGGTCTTCTAAACACTACAGGCTGCTGTCATTGGAACATCCAGACTGGACAGTCTTATGTTTACATTTAAGTGTAAATCCAAAGAACATAATTGAAAGATTAATCAACAGTGAAAATAATCATTAGCTGCAGCCCTAGTTACATTTAGCTGTTTGACTATGTGAGTCAGGGCATATTACTTTGTTTACACTGTTTTTAAAAGACTACATTAATGTCTTAAATATGTGGTCAGTTAGTTTTGTAGTAAGAAGACTGAGCAGCAAGGTAGAAGAACAGTTCCATATCTAAAGGCACATTTTAATTTACTTGCTGCTAGCATTGTTCACAGTTTTTTAGATCTGTTCGCAAGCTGGTGAGTCTGCTTTCAGTTTAATATTAATTTTATTAATTAATATTCATAATCAACAGATTACTGACAATGAAATTAATGATTGGTTGCAGCCCTACTAAATTATGCGTGTTCACCCCTTCTTCACTTATGAATTACCCAAAGTGATGTGCCAAAGCACTGATCAGCACTGCCTGACACAGCAGTTACATAACCACACTACCACATGTGACCGTTTTTCCTTGCAGCCAACAAATGACCTGTCTCCTTGCTTTAATTATCTGATTCTTGTAAGAATGATCTAATTGGAAAGTGAGGCCAAAGTGGCCTCTAGCTTATCAAAATGTAGGCCCATATAAGACTTCGTACAGCAGAAGCTGATAGCAGCGTTCAGCCCTGGCACAGAACAGGACATTTTTAGATAATTCAAGGTCTATAGGCAGAATAATGTGCACTTATGGGAGTCACACTCTAATGCAGTATGTATGGCAAAGACTTTCTCTCCTTCGTCCATTAACCTCGGCCTCTCTGTTTCAAAGTATTTTTCATACATAAAAATAGCTCCTTCTCACCAGTTTCCTAAACTTTTAGCGCATATGAATGCAAGAGAGTGAAACTTTGCAGCGAGAGGAGGCAACTGAGGGCAGCCGCTGCATTGCACCGTGGTGGGAGTAAATCAAGTTCCTCTGTCCCTCATTTCAGAGAGGACTTTGATGTCACTGGAATAAGCTGCAGCTCATTGAAGGAACATCAAAGATACTCACCCCCAGCCCACGACCATTCACCGCTCCGCCGGAAACGTTATTGGAAATGCCGTGGGGTCCGATATCTTTTACATGATTAACGCCTCATTAACCGGCCATTAATGTTATCAATTACCCCAAAATGTGCTCAGTAACTTCAGGGATCAAGTGAGTGGCTATTTGGAATTTATGATGTAAAAAAAAGAATATTTAATGCTATTACTTTAGGCTGAGCTCTCTCTCATTTGAAGTATTGAGCTTTCTGATGACTGATTATAGTCCCTTTGCTGCGTTTCTTTTCTTTGATTTTAATCCCCTAAGCTCTTGTCTGTTATTATTCCCAAATTAAAAAGATGTTGGAGTTTTGCCCTCACTTCAGCTGTCCCCACTTTCTAAATCTCACAACTTTTATCATTTGTCATCAGTTTTGCAGCAGTAAGAGGGTGAAAAAATGTGGAGGACATGCACTTAATTTGTTACCCATTGGTTTAATTGGTGTATAAAAGTGAATTAATTGATGTGCATGTGACTTATGTACAAGAGAGTCATTGTTTAGTACATGCAAACTAATTATTGTGTGATTTAATGTGCATTCCTGGTGAGGGTTTAAACATTATTTTAGTTTTCGTATCCTTTAGAAGGTCTCGCTAGTCCTCCAGCCACAACTCAAAAAAAAAAATCATCTTTGATTAATCAGCTCTTATCAGCCATAGATCTCTCAACAGTTTGCTCTCAAAGAAAGTAGTTTTTCAGATAAACTTACAGTGAACTTTTCTATACAGCCTGGTTTGGGGGCTTTAAATAGCACAGTAACTCCGCATTCCAAGTCCCATACTTTTTACTTTCAGAACACACTGCAGCTGCCCTTACAAAGTACCTACTGTTGCATGCAGCACGCGTACAATTGGGATATACTTCTTCCTTATAACAATGCGTCTTGAACTTTGACCCTCTTGCTCGTACACCCACCATCACAAAGGACTGTGGGTCATAATAGCCAGAAAAGCATGCTGGCTTGCATACTGCAAAATCCAAGCAGACACAGGAGGACATCCTGGTATTTTTGGCATACTGCGCTTGACATATGTCTTGGGACACACTAAATCTTTTTCTAGCATACTAAATAGTATATTAGTGTGGGTATTGGAATGCGCAGTAAATGTTCACTATTTCAGGAGGCGTTCAACCTCTTTTAACTGCAGATACTAAGGAAACTACTACATTTGAACAACAGTAAACCTCAGTATGATGTTTCTTACAGTATACATCTCATTTTAATCAAGCATCTTAAGCACCTAGTGGTTATCATGGTAACATATACAGTTCCAGGGGCATAAATATAGGCAGTGCAGGCAATGCAGTTGCACTGGTTCCTGTGGGGTGGGGGGCTCATGGAGATCAGACTCTTCAAGAACATGTTGGGTGGAGAATGGACGCTTAAGAGCGATTTAGATTGGCACTTTGGAAATATGCCTTTGTTCAAAGAAAAGTCATTAAATTAAAAATGGCACCATTTGCTATATATATATATCCTTGAAAATGTAAACCCACCTAGTCACTAGAAATATATACTAAATTATATGCATAATCTTCATTAACTATAAAAACTATAAGTTACTATAAAAAAAAAAACTATTCAATTAAATTCATAATTTCTTATTTTCTTTGGTATTATTGTCATGTGCAGGTATGCAAAGATGACTGCTGCAATACATATGTTGATGCTGTTCAGTGTCAAGTCTCTTTTTGATCATGTGATGACATGATACAATATATCCAACACATTGTTGGTAAAATATATATGCATGTAACAGCAGCAGTGTGTATGAGTATGTGTGCTTCTTGTAGTAGGCCACTAACATATGCCCTTGCATGGTTCATTTTATTCCTTTCAGACAGACAATTTGTGCTGCCAGCTCAAAATCCACGTGAACACTTTGAGTCCACTCCCCTTCATAGGGGAGTACTGAAGGGTCAGTGCCACAATAACCTGCCTAAGGAAATATTTAAAAAAAAAAAATCATTACATAATTCATTTTATTTCCAAGTGTGTGAAGATTCATTCTTTGTAATATTTTAAATTAGTACACAGAGCTTAAAGTTCTCAGGTTCCATTTAGGCATAGAGCAATTTTAAATCCATATAATATTCGATTTAATACGTTGTACACCTTTTTACACATTGGACCACTTTTTAAAGGAAGACAGTTTAACCAAACCAGTTACAGTATTATCAGTATTTTCACTTTCTTTTGGATTTGATAAATTCTCTCATGTTTAGCTTAATTTATTGTTGGATGTTTTGCTTTATGTTTTCATAAACCTATACTCCATTCACAAGTAAAATCTTTCAGATTATTTTATATTCATTATTTAACTCTGTATGTTGATTAGACCAACAGCACATCATAACTCATTGTTTAAATTGCAAATATTATGGTTATGAAACGCCTCTACCAAGTGGTGGTTTTAATAGTAATGCTTGGTTGGTGTTAACGCAGATTTTAAATACAGAAAAGGGTCTGTCATATAATATAATTTGCTAAAAACAACAGTTATTGAATCCCATTAGCAGACGGGCAACTTTTCCTCCGTTCTCACTGGCCTATTAGAGGAGCGCACCGCGCAGCCAATCACAGGCTCTCACTGCTCAGCTCCACTAATCGTGGATTAGCTACAACCGACTGCAGTCCACAGCTCTGGGAGGGAGAGGTAGTCACTGCCATTCACTACTCAGTCTCTATTTTATTATTAGCTCACTTGGATCTGGCAGCAGGGCTTTTTTTTTCCTCAGCAGCAGGGACTTTTTCATTGCGCAACCAGGTAGCTGCTCGTATCGGGATCTCAGGTAAAGGTGTGGGGGGGGGGTTCAGCAGAGAGAGGCTCGATGGCAGCGCTATCGTAGGTCAGGTAGGACTCAATTGATGGGCCCTTTAATTTAAATTCACACCGTCGTAATCTGGAGCGCCGCTCTCGTTTTTTTTTTTCGCGTCCCGATGTTCAAGACGGCCAATTACCCGACGGTGGATCCCGCGCCCACCATCATGCACGGCACTTGGCTGAACACGGGCTGCCGAGAAAACACGCCCGTGGCGGTGGAGAAACCCAAGAAAAAGGCGTTCAGCTTGGTCAAAATCATGTCTCTGAGCAACAAGAAAGGGCACGGCCAGCATCCGCACCACAACAACAACATGCCCTTTACGATCCACTGTCACATCGGCAAAGAAATAAAGCACATTTGCAGCAACTGCAGCCGCGGGAACGACACGCAGGACGGTGAGTAGGCTCTGGTTTCGCCCATAGTAGCCCTGCGGTACCGCCATCCAGGATAGACTCTCATTATGTGGAGATAGCCGTGCCTGTGGACTCCTGCATGCGCGTCTGACAAGCAGATCAGGCGCTCCTCCATCATTAAATGTGCTCTGCGTCTCCTTCATGTGTCTGCTTGTGCGCTGATATTCTTGTTTTAAATGGGTCAGTCAGTGGATACCTTTAAACACACAGTGATTCACTGTTGCTGTTGTGGAAACTGCCTCTGACTGGATCAGAACTTCTCCTCACAGGGCTGGGCTCTGACTTGCATAGCTACTTGTTGGTTTGCTTCACAAAAAATACACACATGAATTATTAATTATCATGTGGGAAGCTTAAGTATTTCTCCAGTTGGCCTGTTTAGCCTATAGATGTCTTCAAAATGGCATGAAAGTGTGAAGGCTGTTTGCACAAAGCCATGTCATTACATCATCACTCAGCCATCTTGGTATGCAAACAAGTGTTTTTAATTAAAAGCAGCCACATCAGTGTGTTTTGTCTTGCAGTAAGCGGAGAGAATGTAGGTCATATGTAACACAATGTTGACAGGACGGACATGGAGCTGGTGTGTGCCTGATGTCTTGAAATGGTCACCTGGCTTGACAACATTTTAATCACTCTGTCTGGATACTTGGAGAGAGATTTTCCCCCCTTTTTTGTCTCTCCTCTGGCAGGATTTTGTTAAAATTGTGATTTATTACATCATCAAGATAGTCTGGTTCTGTGTTTTCTGCCTTTAAATGGGTCAGTAAAAAAGACTGGGTAATGATGAACACAGTATTTGAAGATCATTAGTCTTTTGCAACAGTCAGACTCAACCCCCTTTGCATAGGGAATATGCAGAGGGTTCATCTTCACATGATGCACCAAAAAGCAATGACTGAATTGTTTGACTTTTCCTTAATTTAAAGGGATAGTTTGGATTATTTGACGTAGGGTTGTATGAGGTACTTATTGATACTCAATGTATTAACTACAGTAGATGCCAGTCAGACAAGCAGAGAGGAGCAGCAGTATTGAAGCTAAGCAATGTCCTGCTGTGGACAGGGTCAGCAACCAAAGGTGTTTTAGCCACAAAAGAAGGTCCACAGCTGCCTTGGTCTGTGAGTTAACTTGTGTTTGTTGTGTGGGTTTGATGAATATGAATTAACCGTTTAAAACATCGAAAAAAAAATAACAAATCGAGGCAGCAGTAGACCAGCAACTCTCATGTTCTGTGAGGTAAAATAACAGATTTCGCCTGTGTAGTTTGGTTGGCTTGAAGATAGTGATATTCCCATGATAAGACAGTGGTTTCCTGTCAGAAAAGTCTGTCTGACAGCAAAGTGAAGCGATGAAAATATTCTAAATAAAGCCCACACTTAAACTGATATAATTTTTTTAATTGGCTAAAATTTCATTTTACTGCTGACACCGTCAACAGCGGTACATTGCTTAGCTTCCATGCTGCTTCTACAAACTGTGAGCGCACCAACCGCCATCTACTGCAGCCAATACTGGATATAGATAAAAACCTCATGCAGCCCCACTAAATATAATCCAAAATATTCCTTTAAGTTACTAAAATTATGTACAGTATATAGAGCTGGATGTTATTTACCTGTTGGATGTTTTTTTTTTGTCTTCACCTTTTTTTCTACCTTTTGGACCTCTTAATGAAGTAATTTGAATCTCTGCTGGATTCGATTAGCATTGACTGTAGAGCTATTTATAGAGTGGTGTGGTTGCAGGATTGCTAAGATGGTTGGCTCTGAGGCACCGGAGCATTCGAGTGATGCTCCATGGGACTGATTTCCACTGAATTACTGTCACATTATTTATCCTGCTGCTGTCCCAGTGCCCCGGGGAGGTGGCTGGCCTGCAATGTGATACGTCTATGTTGGCAAACATCGTGAATGTGATGTAATTATTCAACCAGCACATTCCCTGACAGCGAGTGATGGGGGATGATCTGATGCAATGTGGTGCCACTGACAACTGATACGCTGTACTTGAGGTCATCTCGCACATCTAGACTCCAGTTGATCCAGTCGTTAAAACTCTTGTCTTTTCTAGGTTTCTCTTGGTTTTTGTTTATTTTTTCAATTAGTGTTGTATGCTCACACTTGAAGGGATTGTTCATATTTTTTTCAATGGGGTTGCATGAGGTTCTTATCCATAGTCAGTGTATTATCTGCAGTAGATTGTGATCTACATGCCTCCAGCTTGGAGAAGCAGCAGAAAGCTAATCAATGGTCTCCTGGGGACAGAGTCTGCGGCAAAATGGATTTCAGTTGCCTAAAAAATGGCATTTGGTATTTTTATTGCTTTACCTTACTGTCAGACAGCCTTGTCTGACGGTAAACTGCCATTATCTCACACTCAACTAGACTCCATTGGCAAAATTATTCATTTTACCCTGCAGAACAGGGGAGTTGCTGGTCTACCACTGCATGGATCTGTTCATTTTTATGTTCTTGTGTCACTTCAGTGATTTAAAAGGTTAGATTCACCAAAGTCCCACAAAGTCTAGTAAAGCCCCGACATACCAAGTTAACTTGAAAGATTCCTTTTACACCATGTTTTTAGCCTAAATCTCCACTGTAGATCCTTAGCTTGAAGCTATGTTCATGTGCGCATGCACACCGTCTGAACTGAGTGAGTGTGTGTGTGTGCAAGTGAATGACTTTTTGGGGCTTTAGGAGACTTGGATTACACCAGACACTATTTTCCTGTGAAACTCCAGCAGTGTTTTGTGGGCTAAAAAGCCAAACCCGACCTTCAGTCGGCATGAGGGTGAGTAGATAATGACTGACTTTTTATTGTTGGGTGCACTATCCCTTTAAAAAGATGGTCTGTATGGTATCAAGTGTGATAAGCTATGCTGTGTCATCTTTCACGTGGTGTCTTTGGTGAATTTGTCCTAACCTTTAAAGAGTTACACCTAAGTAAGTCCCTCATATAATCCCACTTCAAAAAACCTGAACTATCCCTTTAATGGACCACACAGCAAATATACTTTTTTATACTTTCTGGACAATTTTCCTACCTTTTAGGCCGCCATTGGCATTCATTCCTACTGCAAAGACTTGAACCTGTCAAAGTGTGATGCGTCTGCTTTCATTGTTGTCAAAATTGGGTCGTGGTTTTTCCCACAAGGCCATGAATCCTGATGTCTGGCAACGCAAGACTATGCTGTCATTGCATTTGCAAATAATGATGTAAGTTTGACAAAAATAAAAGTAGACGTGATGGATTACTCATCTCAAGCAAGTATTACATCTCAGCTACTGCATGGAAATGAAGGGAAATATGGCTGCCTAGAAGGTACAGACTTGAGCCTGACCGATACTGGTGTTTTGGGGTTGATACCAATATTTGGGAGTGAAAATATTCAGATATCCATATATCAGCTGATATTCTTGGAGGCAGGATATTTTACAGGGTTTTGGAATATTTTTTTTATTCAGAACTTTTTCAGAGAAAAAGAGACAGAACACTGAGGTGGTCAACTAACGGGAACATTATCCGCCTCTTCTCACCCCTCCCTTCACATGTAAGAGAAAAATAAACAGGAAGAACAATCGCTGCACTCACACTGCACAGATTTCTCTGGTCATCTGCTGATGCAGTTACATTTTTACAGTATACTGAGACAAATGTTTAGCTGAAAATAAAAGCCTTTGAGGTGTCGAGCCAGGTTTCACAACAAGGAGGTTTCTCTTAATTCCAGACAAAGTTTTCCGATGTCTTCTGTTCACGATGGTGTCTGTTCTGAGGAGCCTAGAATGGCTGTTTCTAAATTAGGAGATGGATCGTGTCCATAAACATCTGAGTGGCAATGGAAAGCCAGAATTTGTGGAGTCTGGTGCAGGACCAAAACAGATATTTTACAGTTTAATAATAAGCTTTATTGTCCAAGAAAGAGGATCAAATAGATATAGTCCAGTATCGGTTGACCAATAAACTGGTCAGGCTCCAGTACACCGTATGAATTATATTCTGAAATCTGAAATACTTGCATGATCCCATGAGTTATAATTTAGGCGAGAAGAATGAAGTTGTTTTAGTGAATACTTTGTTGATTTGCTTCTGTTCTTGCAGTAACGCTTAAGAGTTGTCACAATACCCAAATTTTAAACTTTAATACAATACTAATATTAAAAATGTACTTAATGCCTCTTTCAGTACCACAGCAAACAGAAAAAAACAGAAAAAGCTCACAGAATTGGCTAATTTTGTTTCTCTTTTTAAAAATAAAAAATAAAAAAAATTAACAACTGCTGTAAGCCAAATTTCAGGCAGGACAATAAAGACCTAACTGAGGTCTTGAATATTTAGCTGATTTAGCTGTTAGTTTAGTTTTGCAGTAACAAGATTAAAGACCGAGGCAGAAAAACACATCTTCCATCTTAGTTTGCTGCTAGCAATATTCAGTTTTTTAGATCTGTTCACAAGCTGGTGAGTCTGTTTTCAGTTTGAATACCTCTTTATGATCATTCGTCTGGAGCTAAAACCTTCAATTGTGTCTTCTCATCACATGGGAGTATTTTGCATTTGCCCTTGTGTCTAGTTTTTTCTGTACGCGGGGGCTGTTTGCAGCCTCGGATTACAGCATCTTTTAAACAGAACATGTACTCGCCATTCATTTATTTAATAGTTTGTGTTTGAATAAAATGCTTAACATTTGTTTTGATGTCCAACGGTATGTAACAGTCTGAAGGGCCGGGCCTTGTGAATATTTGATGAGGAGTAGAAAGATTCCCCCTTAATGAGGTGCTTATCAGTCTGTTTAGTGTGATTTGGCAAGCTAATGCCAAGTGCTCCGTGTGATGCAGCTTCAAACTGTTTAGACTCGGAGCATATCCTCCGTAATGCTATCTGATATGCAGGTTTGTTTATCCTCTCCAACCTCATCCAGTTACGAGGGAATACAGGAGGCCACTTGGCACAGATTTTGCTGCTTGGATCTTTGTAAGCAAAAGTGTCTGCTGCATTCACTGCGAGCTCTCCTGCACAACTACCAAAATATCACCACCTCTGCATCCTCACCTAAACTAGACCCTGTTCCTTTTATTTATTTCTTTTATTATTTTTTTTGTTCCTTTACAGCTGAGGAAGTAGAGAGGCTGGCCGCCATGCGTTCCGAGTCCTTGGTTTCTGGCACCCACACTCCACCCATCCGTCGTCGGAGCAAGTTCGCCACTCTGGGACGCCTCCTCAAGCCCTGGAAATGGAGGAAGAAGAAGAGCGAGAAGTTCAAGCAGACCTCTGCAGGTACATGACTTTTTCTGTGATTCCACGGTATGTTAGAGGTGCAACATGTGAGAATTTTGGATCAAAAGTGGCATCACGCCGAAGAAGTTTGTGCATTGTGTTGCAGAGATATCTACTGAAGTTAGCATGCTAACGAGCTAGCCTCAGCCTGTCTTGTTTTGTAAAATTACTTTAAACCTCAGGATGCGATAGTGTGTCGCTGTAGCGTCCAGTCTGCCCTCAGTCCAACAACGCTGAGGTGGTGTTTGTTTAAATTTTTTTTATTTGAGAAAGGACGATGTACATTAATCAACACTGGAATGAATTCAAATGTATTCTAGCCAGGTTTAGCTCCATGGCCTCTGGAGGTGGGCGCTGACTGATGCCTGACCTTCCTCTCGCGTCTCTCCCACTTAGCACCTGAACCCGCCACGTCTTTGCCGTCTCCAGGGTCAGAGTCCTAGTTGGAGACGCTTGGTATTATAGACCCTGTCGTCAAACTGGCCTCTGTCATTCCCAGAGGCTGTGTTTGGTCCTTAGAGTTAACTTAGAGGAAGCTGAATCTACTAGCTAACGGCAGCTACAGTTAGCATCAGCAGTTAGTGGTTACTCTGGTAATGTCCTGCCTGTTAACTGTTTGTTGTATGAATTCGAAAGGTGGCCAATTCTTGCATATTGCACCTTTTTAATATAAGCACAAAAACACACATAGGTGACACAAGTATTATAAACAACCATGGTTCCTCTTATTTTATATCCTGCCTGGTGGTGGAAAGAAATCCAGAGCATATCCTTTGGCCATAAGAAAAAATATTAAGTTTCAGTCTCCAGGGTGATTTGAAAATGCGGCAAATTGATTCAGCAAAAGTGCAGCGTTGGAGTTTCATGTTTTGAGGTCTCTTTAGAGTTCCTTTGATCTTGTGGCCCAGTGTTGTCAGGGGCGAGTGAAGGACATGCTCCCTTCAGATGTGGCTGCTGTATTTATTTTCCTCGGCTGACACATCCTGAATTCTGCTGTCAGCCCGGTGGACACGAGGAGACACTTTGTCAGACTGCGTCTCGCGGGTTGGAAGCAGAATTCTCACTTTTGTAGAAGACGGGCTGTTGCACGGAGACCTGAATCCGGCCTGAGCGGGGACAGGATGTTCCTGTGTAGTAATCTTATTAAATTAGCATTTTCCAGGAGTGAATTTGCTGAATGAATAAGTTTCTGTCTGATTTAATCACATTGTGCTCATGGCTGCTCTTGAAGTATTGTCAGGGTTGGGAGGGTGACTTTAAATATGTATTCAGATACAAAAATAACCTATTAAAACATATCACTACCCTCATCCAAGTATCACAATATTTAAGTACTGTAACTGGATTACTTTCTGTTACTTTTGGATTACTTTAACTAAATATTAAATCAAGATTGTAAACTGGTTTTCATTACTTGTTCTTATACACCGCAACATTAAATTAACACTCATTTTCCTTTTTTAATTTCTATAAAATTGTAAGACAGTGTATTTGTCAAGGGAGTCTGGTGGCTTTGACCAGAGTGATATCAGACAGTTTTTGTAATCTTTAAACAAAAAAGATTTTTAATATGGTGTTAAAGTAATAATATATATTAAATAATTTTATTTGTCATATTGTAATTGAGTTAACTCATTATACATATCTCAGCATTTGAGACCACAGTTGTGGGACATGAACAAATGCTTGAGGTTTTATCAAGTCACATTATTCAGTAATGCATTTTTTACAACAGGAAGACATAACTTACCGTGATCTTGCTTCCCTTTTCTGATTTAAAGACAAAATAATGGTGAAATTTCCACCCACTGAAGATTTTTTTTCACTGGTGGTCACGATAGTGAATTGACAAGTATAAGTTTAGCTGTTTTCACTCAAGACCAGAGAATTGTACTTTATTTTAAAATGGGTTTTAAAGTTGTAAACCTGACTTTTCTACTAAGTTCATCAGTAATCTGATCTTTTTTCCGTGACTGTAATGAATACAGTTACGTTTTACTCTATTCCAATTATGTTGCTGTGTTACATGTAATCCATTACTCCTTACGCCTAATATCTGGTCATCACTTTACACAAGCACAAAACATTTGACTTCTTGGTTGATGTTACCTTTTAGCCGCTCTTTAACTGTTACTGTTCCCACGCTGCTGTTTGGCTGTAGTTTGTATTCCTGCCCCAACATGGTCCCCCTGTCTCTCCAGCAGGGCAAAGGGTTATTTTTTGTAAGGCATAAAAGTGGTGATGAAATCTATTTTTTTTGTTTGTTTGTTTTAAATTCTTGATTTCTTTAATGTATTTTAATGGAGTGCGTACTTGATGAATCATGGAGATGTTTTGTGTTCATTGCTACATTCATGTGTGCTCTTTGATAACAGCATCTCCCCTGTTGTGGTGAAGGACAATAATCAAGAGCCGAGCAACAAAAGGCCTTTTTGCTGTTACAATGGTGTTAATGCACAGTGGAGTTGAGCAAAAAAAGCGCTCTTCATCGCTTTTGTTATCTGCTTGTTTTGTATGCATAATGCTGCTGTCTCCAAATAATTCTTTCGCTTTTGTTCTATTCAGTCCTTTTTGATAGCGCCATGATGGTGGATTGTGACCTGCCACTATATCTCGCTGGAGTGGCCTCTAAGTGGAATTTCTGCGTCATTTCAAGCTGTAGGTGATGTGCAATCTTGCAAGACGCACCGGTGATCAAGCAGGTTCCTCAGCCGCAGTGACGCCATTACGACTAAACACACTGTCACATCAATTTCAGCGAGAGGCATGAACCCCAAGTCTCACATGAGAGGAATGTAGCCTGCACTTGTGCAGCAGGCAGTGGAGGTGTAGAGGTCGCGCAAGCATCAGCCGGTGCAGTAAATTCGAATGACAGGACATGGCTCAGGGATTTTTGAACCGCAGCGGTCAACACATGCACTGTTGCACCTAAATGGAGATTTAAAGGAGCAGTTTTTAAGAGTTAGGGGGAATATTGGCAGAATATGGTATATAATATCCATCCATATGTTGTCATTGGCACATAATCACATCAAAATAAGAAGCATTATCCTTTTGTTTCCTTGGATCGTACATCTACACAGAATTGCAGGTCCTCTGCCACAGAGTCGGCCATGTTTTACCGCCACATTTCTTCAGCTCTAGAAAGGACCTTTTGTGGGTGGCGGCTGGTTGCAAGCAACCGCACTGCTAGACACCACTAAATCCTACACACTGGTCCTTTAAAGCTGCTCTAATAAATACTTTTATGTAAACAGTAGCTCAAATCACTCTGAACGTGGGACGTGAAAGGGGTCGCTAATAATAATGAACCAACTCTGCTGTTTCCTTCAGCTTTTTAGAGCGTTTTAGTATTTTTTGGAGCTAGTTGTTTTGGTCACATGGCTCACACTGATCTGTTTCGTTTCACTCTTTGTGTTCTCATCAGTCTCTTTTTCTAGCCACAGCAGGCATCTGTTTTCAGCGAAAAAGCTATGAAAAACTCATTGTTTGCTACCGGCTCAGCACAAAACACCAAACAAAGTTAACTGGTGAACATAGCGGAGCACTGAGCAGCTAAAGAGACAGATATTTTTAAAATATTCCTCAGACGGCAGTGAAGACCAAAACAGAGACAGATAGAGTGAATATTGAAGTTTTTGTCACGTCAGAAACTGTGCCTGCTGGACACTTTCATCTTCATCTTTTGGATATCCAGTCCAATTACTCCAGTTGTGCCACAAGCCATTAAAGGAAAACTTATGAAACCATATCTTGGTTCACTCCTATCAGCCTCTTTTCCAGCTGTCAACAGTTATCTGTTTTCAGCGGAAAAGGTCTGATAAGTCCGTTGTATGCTACCTGCTCAGTATGAATCGGCAGATAAAACTTAGCTGGGGAACATAGCAGAGTATTTATTAGCTTAAGAGCAAGATATTTCTCTCAGAAATCAGTGGAGACCAGAACCAAGCAACGTAAGGTAGATATCTCAATGTGAAAAGTGCCCTGAGATGACTTTTTTATAATCTGGCCCTATGCAAATAATAAGTAAGTGAATTTAATTAATAAAGAGCTAATTTTAGAGTTTTTGTCAGGTCTGAAATGTGACTCAAAATGAATACCAATGTTGTGTATCTGCTGGATGTAAATGAGCAACTACTGGAACAGTTCGCCTTTTCATGTGAGCTCGTTCAGCTTTATAAGACACTTCTCTTCAGAGTTTCATTTACTGCGATTGTGCCGCAACCCATTAACACAAAACGAACAAAACCAGATCTTTCATGGACCTGCAATCAAGTAAAATTAAAGATATCTGTGTATTGAACGATTCGCATGTGATTTCTAACCACATTTTCACAGTATTTGCAAAATGGAGAGTAAGTAACCCTCACCTAATGCACCCTGTTGTTAGCTGGCTGTGTCAGATAATTTATTCCATTCAGATGGTTGAGCAGCTCTAGGCTTGAATCCAGTGGTATGCATGAATAGGTAACAACAGAGCGAAGTGTGGAGTGGATTTTGAACAGGCATACTTGATGAGATTTTCTACCAAAACCTTAAATCTGAGTAAAAATGAAAAATGAGAAATCTGATAACTGAAACTGATCACTTTCAGAAAGATGTCTAGTTACTGTTGGCTTGTTATCAGACCTACCCCAACAAACACATCTCGGTGTAATTATTCACATACTTTCAGTCCAAATCAAGCATTTTGTTGTGATGAGAGCTGTGTCTAGAGGAGCAAACTTCAGCTTACCTAATCAAGGAAACGGTATCGACTTCAGTTGACCTGTAGCCCCACTATTGATTTGTGTTTTGTAAATGGAACATTGCACACAGTGTCCATTTGTCCCCATTGAAATCGTTAATGCTAAGATGGCAGCCTGTTTATTACTGTCCTTAAAGCCTGGACTGGAATGACCTTATTTTAACCGATATGAGAAAGCTGCGTCCACATAATGACCAATGCTTGACTTAATTTATTGTTCTAATACTTTGTCAGCTGGCGGCTTGAGCTTGAACTCCCCAGAGGGCATTGTTAGTCATTTGTCAACCTGTTGCTGAAACAAACAGGGAAACTGAGCTGTATGGTGGCATTTTACATTCATTAGAGACAAAGGTATAGTGGCGACTCCTGCTGCACTCCTGTGATCTTGGACTGCGCGGCGTCTTCTCGTCTCTGCAGATGTCTTACTGTTGATTATGTTTCCTGTGTCAGTGGGGAGCAGACCAGCCACCGGGCATGCAGATGTTGTCGATGATAATTGGACACCGAGCACAGCGGAGGATTATGAATGTGTCGTGATATTAAGCAGATGAAGGCCAGCTCTGGGGGACTGTGCTCCTCACCTCAGGAAGGAAGGAAGGAAGGAGTGAGGGGAGGGCCTGACGGTCGGACGTCTTATCATGCTGTCTTATCGTGCGCAGTACACTCGTGTAGCGAACCCGCATCACAAAGATATCACGCGAGGCGGAGATTCATCAAAAGAACATGCATGTGGTAGTTTGATGTTATCTTCATTTGTAATTCTAATCTCATTAGTTAGGAGATTTCCTTATAAGGAGCAGTTCACTGGCTTACTAAAACAAATGTCACTTTACAAACCTGTCGTATCCTTTTGTGTGTGTCAGGGTCTCATTCCACCGCATCCAGGCTTCTGAGCTGTAACGCCTGAGCTTCTCATTGATAAAAGACCCCATGAAAGTTTTAATACAGTTTCTGTGAGGCTCAGGCTGAAGAGAATTGCCTCGGTAAAAGCCTCCACTCTGAGCTACTGAGCCTCGGGGCTGGTAGGATGTGTTCTGACTATCTGGGTCACTTCGCAGTGGAATATATTCTCTCTAAAAAAACTAAGTGTAGTGTTCTCAGATCAATACAGGCTATACTCAGATATGCCAGTTTCATTTAATATGCTCTCAGCTGCGTCTCCCTGATGAGCGTCTAATCTTCTCATCTTGGTGCAGACCGAGTGGCTGGAGCGTTGGACACCGTTTCGGGCCGTGGTGGACCGTCCAAAATAGAACTTGGTTGATGTTCAAGGTGACTTGGAGGACAGTTTCTCGTACTCTGATGTGAAAGATTGCTTTGTGTTCTTTGTTTGTTTAATATTTCAGTTGGTGTACCTCAGCTTTACACGCACATTCACACAGATCTGACGGCTGATGGTTTCCCATTCTGGATCAAAGTTAAATATTTGGAGTGAGCGGCAGTTTTTATCCGCACTGTTTTTTTTTTTTTTTGTTTTTTTTTGTATGGCCCTCTCAGGACCTTCCTGATGAAATGAACATGAAATTCCACTTCTTCTTGAACTCTATTAATGCCTTCATTAAATATTAAACAAAATGTTGTTTTTTAGCAAGACCAGCCAGTGTTTTAACTCCTGACTCGGGAACTGCTGTGTTCACTTCGATTCTTATAAGTCCGCCTTCTTCTTTTGTTTCATGAACACACAATATCTGTCAAATTTCAAGACATTCCCTCACAAATGCCTTCAAGTTAATGGTATTACGTAATCGTGCGCATCCCATGGCACGGCAGTTATGTCATAAAGCTTTGAGTAATTACTTTTCATTTTGGATGAAACAGCAGTTTAATCCCTGAACATATTACAGCGCTGCCAGCCTAGCAGCAACCTTTAGCCCTGGGCATTCCCTCTCTGGCAAAGTGAGGTGGCTCTTATTATTTTAAAGAGATTTGTCATTTTGATGAACATTGTGTCCGTCAAGCAAAGGTCTAACAGTTGAATTATGTCTTTTTGTCAAACAAGCCATAAAAGTCTAATTAAAATTTATTTTGTGCAGGGTTTTTGGATTTTGAATTTGTATTTACTGAAGGCAGATGGATAGTGACAGAAAATATTAGCTTCGCTGTATTATGTGTTTTTGTGTTTATATAGCCTGACTTTGCCAAACTAATTTGCTCAATTTTTCAACGGGTGCAGACCAAAATGCCTGTGGATGCAACTGGACAGACCTACAACCAATCAGAGCAATAAAATGTGCGACGCTGACGTTTACTATACATGGAAAAGTTTAAATCGCTGCACGGCATCCAGTTAGACCCGGTACAGTCACTGCCCTTTAGTTGAAGACTTAAATGACACACTTGGTCGTTTCCGCTTGAACTACTTCTTTACTTTTGCCATATATTGAAGCTGTAAGGATCGCGGTGGATGCGGTTCTGAAATAAATTTGTAGGACATACAGCATTTGAAACAACAACAAATAATAAGAAGCTTTTATACATATTATGGAGGAGAATATATCCCTTTGTTATGAAATGATTTGTCCAGCCAAAGTAATGAAAATATCCTGTAGCAAGGAATAGATCAACCGCAGCTACCATAATCCAAATTATATAACAATACAAATAATCTGTCATTGCTACTATGCATAGAATAAACAGAAAATGTGGTGTGTAATAACATCAATGATAAAATCCAGCCCTAGCAGGAGTTTATATCCCAAAGCCCACTATGATTTAGAGGTAATTGAAACGTTACAACATTCATTTTTAACTTAAATTGGTCAGTAACAAATCTTCCCTCTTAAACTCCATTTCTAACAGAAAGACCGTTCATTTCTTAGGTTTCTTCTACACACACAGTGGACAGCACACCAACAAATCATACTATTAGCTAAGCATGATTGGCCCAGCAATGGCCAGGATGGCAGGAAATCTGTCTGAACGGGAGGGAACCAGACACGTGTGCCAGCCAGAGCAAATAAAACATGAGCTCACAGATTCGTCTGGTTCCCAGGATAGAGTTTTTATGTTGTAAATCCCCCCAAAAAAAGATCAAAACAATTTCTCAGAAGTTGACATTAGTAGTCAAAGGCACAGTGGTTGCTTCTGAATTAAAGAGAGGTTGTGGGAGTTTTATGAAAATCGACTGCCAAGGTGCAGAGATTCCTATTTTTGATGAAATTTTCAGAGCACTACAAGGTTTACTCTTTTCATTATCCAGAGAGATATTATTAATAGAAACCTCTCCAGTCTCTGAACTGTGGTAAATTTTAATGAAGTTTGTGAAAGAACAGGTACAGAGAAGTGAGACATGTGATGTCTGACTGCCTGCAGTGTTTTTGGGGGGGAAACAATCGTGAACTGGCTGCATTCAGAAAAATTCCTCTCCGTGGATTCTGGGTCAGCTCTTTGATAAGTCTATTTATTATCCCCTTGATGCTCTTGACCTAATGTTAAATTTGCTGCCTCTGCTGGAAAAATCACTTTTTGATGGAGCTGCCAGCATTAGCATCCCAAGTAGCATCCTACAAACGGCACAATTTCCTTTTCATTTCACACTCTTCAATTTACCACGTCGTAGGGCTCCAGCGGAGATGATTCTTTGTGCGACACACTGGTGATATTTTGGTCACGTATTTCTCCAGAAAAAAAAACAAAAAACACAGGTCTCGCTGCTTAACTAATTCTGGCTTGGAGCTGATCTTAAACAGGCTTCTCCTCAAAAACTTTTGAAGTATGGAGTGATATTGAACATCTGGTGTCCTGGAGGAAGTCATAATGGAGCGTACTGTTTGATGATAGCTTGCTCTGGTGGCGTATTTTTCGAACACTGAAGCGCCGAGTATCCAACTTCCCGCCCCGGAGGCCTGCCCGTCTGACATTTGTGTGACTCTCATTTGTGTTTTTTAATTTTGGACTCTCAGCAGTTGCTTTTAAATCCACTGTGTTGTGACAAAGGCAAGGAAAAGAGAGGTCAAGCTGTTCGCGAATCCACAGCGAGGCTTTATTAGCATTGAGCACAGCACCGTCTGACAGAGCTGGGACAGGACTCCTGGGTCATATGTAAAGCACACATGGCACAATCTGTGAACTCCCTCTTAAGCAGGAGCTACGGAGGCCTGCAGGGACATTCTTGCGCAGTGTGCTCAAGTGTTGATGCTGATCCTCATTTCACATTCTTAATTGGTTTCGATGCAGGGGTGGATTTTGAAACCGCTAACATGATTTTTAACCGCTTTTGTTCAGCCTGCTGATAGGAGATGTTAAGTGCCTCGACTTTTGAAGCTAAAAATAGAATCAAGCGGCAGCTATGGGACATGCTTTCTTGTGCATAATGCATTATTATGAGAAGTGTTGTTGGAATATCTCCTCCATCCTTTTATCTCTTTTGTTAATCAAGGACCAGTTTTTTAGCTTTCGGTGTTCAGAGGAGCAGTCACAGTTTCTTAGATTATCTTTACCACAAAATCCAGGCTTTTAATACTCCTGTCAACTGAAGTTACTTTGTTCAGATTTTTGTATCTGATAAAAGAAGACGCACCATTACACATACAGTACATGTGCAGCAAGAACAATGATATACTGGGGATAAAGTGTTCATGTAAATCAGCATAAAATGTATTTACTTACGATCTGTATTTTTCATAATGCCAACTCCCGTAAAAACCCCAAAATCAGAAATCAACTGATCCCACTAATAAGTACTGGCTGTGTAGCCGAAGTCATCCTAGGGGGGTAAATCACAAGTTCCATCATGATTCAGCTGTAGTGATTCTTTGGACAACTATATAATACCTGCTGATATCGCAGATTCTGTGACAGTTTTGATTCATTTTAATTCAGACACCTGCGATCGATATGAGATGATATCTGTCGATTTAATAAAACCAGATACAGAAGAAGCTGCCACCCCTTTCTTTCTGCTTTTGATCATAAAAGAGACGCCACATAAATAATTAAAAACACTGTAGTTGTAACCGGTTAAGTGCAGAAGTACAAATGTACTTTAACACTTATGATGTCCTGGGGTCATTTTGGACCCCGAATGAAAACTTTTTCTGTCATAATATGCTTGTTTTTTTCATCAAATGATCTGAAAATAATGGGGGTTGTTTAATACTATGATCTTCACAACTAAAATAAATTTGAAGTAATTTGATTTAATTATGAGTGTTTTTTTTTTTTTAATTTAGTAACGTTTGTTGTCCTCTGGGGTCCAAAAATACCCCACAGCAAAAAGGGTGCAAAGGGTCAAATTGTCATGCCATAATTTTTCTTACTTAACATTGGTTTAAGTTGCTGCATCTCCCGACTGCATTGTTTGCATATGGCGTGTGCTTTGTCTGTTGACTTGTATTTTCTCCAAAATCCCAAATATTTCCACATTGTTGATTAATTGTCGAGAGGGGAGTAAATTTCTTCATGGTCTTTTTCTTGGCTGCTCGCTATGATCTACCTGGTGCTAACACCGTTTGAACATTTATGCCGTGGGGATTTCAGAATACAGGACTGATGTTTTCACTTCGCATCAATGATACTGAATCACTGATCAGCAGATGTGGATCGTTCCACATACACCATCCTGCTGCCTTAAATACTCAAATGTGTATTAATCCACAGCTAAAAGTAATCCCGCACTGCTTATGTCTGTTGTGAATAACTTTTGCTAAAAACTACAGTGCCCAGCTGTTTTAAGAAGGTATTCAACCATTTTTTAAAAATGAAAACTGTATATATTTGGGCCATGTTTAAAAGGTTCACATCTTCAGTTGGAACAAATCGTTTTGGCGCCACAGACAAAATAGCAAATAGTGCATGATTAGTTTGGGTGTTTTGGGGGGATTTATTCACAATGAGAAAAATATTAAATAATGCATTTCTTATCTTTGAAGTTTTCTCGCAAAAATCTGGTAAAAGTGGTAAAAATGTTAACAAAAAAAAAAGGGAAAAATCTTGCAAAAGACATGGACACTTTTTGACAGCTATGCCGTGCTATCTAGTCCCTCATGGACTTCTACGTATTGCCAATGAAAATCTACAAAAAAACATGACTTTTGATCCCACACTAGTTTGCCTGAGGACCTGCAGAGATCTGGAGATATTCTTCAGTTTTATTTGTGTCGTTGAAGGTTTGACCAATGTGAAAATTACTTAAACATTATTCTCCTTCACCCCCTCAGCTCTGGAGAGGAAGATGTCCATGCGGCAGAGCAGAGATGAGTTGATCAAGAGAGGAGTGCTGAAAGAGATCTTTGAAAAAGGTGAGCTGATGTTACACGGCCACAGTCTGATTTAACAGAGATGGAAACTGTCTCGTTTTTAAGTCGAAACTGCAGGAGGGGTAGACGTGGTGCGCTAAATTGGAAGGTCTTCAGTTATTCATCTCCTCTTTAATCAGTAGTCTCTGAAGTGCACCCTTCAAGATTTGGCACAGGGCATCTAGAGATATAATCTTTCATTACAGAGATTTTGTAAGGTTTTATAAAGGCTTTGATCTTGATTTGATGTGCCTTAGACACCCCTTATCCACAGCTAGAGAGTATATTTGAGTCTGACAGCAGGGTGCTCCTTGCCTCAGGACATCAAAAACAAAGTTGCTGAAGCTGAGAAAGTCCATTGACTCTTGCCAAGATGTGAACAGGGCAAATGAGGAGATATGAGACCTTTTTTTCATAATTTATTGTCTAAGAAATTGAGCATTTTGGACAGAAATAAGAACATGTTTTGATGTCAAAGCTAACACGAATGTGTTAGAGATTTAAATCAAGTATCAGGCACTTCTCTATGGCTCACGGTATTTGTCAAAGCTGATAAGTTGAATAGCTTCCTCCCCTGTTTTTTTGCACAATAACTGTGTCGCTCCTTATAATGCATATTAATGGGGGCAGGTGTGCTCAATTCTCCTGCCTAGTGACAACCTAGTTTCCATAATCAAAAAAGCTCATGAGCACAGCTTGATAAATCAGCAGTGGTTATTTTTACATTTACTGTATCTGTGAAAGCTGCATTGTTTTATCAGCACTGACGTCCCTGTGATATACACTGTAGATATACAGTGCAACAAGATCATTCTGCTGTGGTAGACTCAAAATAGAACTAGATCTGTAGGGACAAAAATAGAAATGTATTTCAAAGAAAAGATGTCCCATATTGCCAAAAAAAAAAAAACATGCTAACCTTTTATCTGATTGGCTGCTGGATTGTAATCGGCTTTAACTGGACGCCGTCTTTGACTGGCACTCTTTGTGCCTGGATTCAGTGTGGCACACACCAGCCAAACCCCAACACTGGTCTGGTTTATTCACTATCTCAGTGGCTAAATTTAAACAAACAATTAGATCTTTGCTCACAGAAATTCTTCAGAAATGAGGGTTTTTAAAAAAAATGTTTCAGTGAGAGCGTTTCCTGGACTGAAATTGAGTTTGTTTAAGGTGCTCTCTGGATAAGGATACATGTGCACAAAAAAATCACAAAAACTCCAAGGCATTCTCTTTTAAAAAAATTAATGTGCCTTAATTGTTATGACATGGTCACGTTAAGGCTCCTTTATGCTGAACCTTGCATGCATGCAGATGTGGATGGAGCCTTCTGTCTGGGCTCTGTGTGCATTACATCTGTATTTGCATACGTTCTCCGAAAGCTTACAGATACAGACCATATGGACAGAACTGAACAGTCCCACCGGTAGTTGCGTGGGTCAATGCAGCCAATAGTCCAAGTGAGACAAGACTGTGTCAATAACCACAAAACTCCGGTCACTTGATGCCCTCTGCAGGGTTGAGCTCGTTGCCGTCATCACTGCAAATTTTGTCACTTTCAAATTGCTGCTCGCTCGCCATCACTTGTGCACCACACATTTACACACCGTCCTATTCCTTAAAGAAGCTATGACACTAAGCTTCAATAAGGTTGTAAGGCAGTCGTGGTAAACCACCATCCTGCATGAATATGTAGACAAAATCCAAACCGTCACAACCCTAGACACAATCACAGGACAAGACAAAGGAGTTACTGGAAATTACATCCGTTGCCAGTTATTCCGTGAACGGAATCTTGCGTTCACATATTGTGATGTATTTAATGGCCATGCAAACCGCCATTGTCAACAACCCTGCCTCTTTCTCAAGAGGTTCATTTTCTTTAGTACATCCGTGGGTACATTATCATAACCTCCTCCAATGTAGCTGCTGCTGTTGTCAGAAACTTAAGACTCTTCTTCTTCTTCTTCTTCGTGGTAATTTTTGACTCTGAATGGTGCTGTTTAGTGGATGTATTGCACATCCATGCCAACTTAAGGGATGCATGGAATTATGTAGTGACGGTTATGTCATTTGAAACAGACAAGTCTATTTTCATGATGGGGGTACAAATGAGCCTTTAGACCATAAAACAAACTCCGACACATCTTGGCATCAATCCTTCATCTTGGAGTCAAAAGTCTTTTTAATAAAGGCATTTCAGTTGTTTGAAAAAGAGAAAAAAAACTTGGAGTTTTTGTGATTTTTGAGTCTTTGGAAGTTTATCTGTATGACAGCTGTTTACAGAAAAAACTAATATCAGATGACAGCAAAAAATAACCCCTCCAAAGACTTTCTAAATGTTAAAAAATCTCGAGAGTAACCTTGCTCCTCACATCATACAGGGGAAAGCATTCTTGTGGTTTTCTGTTTAAAAGACTTTTCGGTTAAGATGACGTTTGGGAGAAGCGAGCTCCAAATATAAATGCATTGTTTGCCAGAATATGTGAGCAGCATTGTGAATTTCACTGTCAGCCTTAAAATGTGATCATGCAAAAAACATCAAATGGCTCAGTGCCGTGAAAGAATTAAAAAAGCAAAAGTTCTGTCAAAATGCTCGGCTGACACCGTTACTTGGTCTGGTTTGCGCTGATAAAAGGCTCTCGGCTGGTTAAACATTCTTAGCATCCTGAATCCCCTCCATTGTCTCAAAACTCAACACCCTGAGTTCATTTGAAACTTTGTTTGAACAGACTTCTTAAGAAGTGTCTTTGTTGTGCAGTCAAAACATTTCGGATACATATTGTTGCTGCATTTGTGTTTAGCGACTGTTGAGTTCCGATCCTCGATGGACAGCGGAGTCTGCACTCAGGAGCCCCCTCTTAAATCATCTATGGTCCTGTCCACCAAGAAATCCGTCACCTACCCAGGAGACATTCAGGATACCCCCGCCAAGCCGCCGCTGTACCACAAACAGCCTCCTGCTCTCCCTCCAAAGCCTTTCTCTAGGATCCCAAACCATAGCACAGGTCAGTGGTCTCAGTTTATGCTTGATCACTTGATTTTCCCTTTTTCAAAACCAATATACAGCATTTGTTGTACCCTGCTGCTACGCCTGGGTAATATCAATATTATATTGATATGGTGTTATGAAACTAGGGGCCTCATGCAGCAACAATCTCTTAAATGTCTATTATACTTTATTTATTTTATATTTTGTTATTCTCTTATATTTTCCTCTTAAGTTCACATTAAGAAAAAAAAAACTCCAAATGCACCAAACGTTCTCAACCATCCAAGTCTGCTCTTGCCCAGGTTTGCTGAATGATGAATGTCACTTAATCATAAATTGTTTATCAGCATAAGTAACACCTCCTTAAACACTATATAAGGGCAGGTTTTGTGTCTGTACAAATACTCTGACACATGCTCAGTAGCTGGAAAGATGCCACCAAAAAAAAAAAAAGCTGTAGGAAGATGAACTTCAGCAGTAGTGAAGATGCAACTAAATAAAGTAAACATGTGATTTCCCAGTGGAAAATTGAAACGCATTGAAAATATTTGATGCTGTGAATGTTGTGTCAGCAGAGGGGCACGCAGTAACTGAAGTGAGAGAGTGAAAGAGTTAAAAATAAAACTTAAATTCAGTTTGAACTTGTGTGATCAAATAGTTGGTGGTTAAGGCAAGGATCTTTTTCCTATATTTTACCAACTGATGGGAGCTGAAAGAAAAACATTTACATTTCTTTTTGAACTTTCTTTTCAAATTTTTAACAGTATTATTTATTAATGTACGTAGTTATATTTTGGACTCGTCTGATAGCCTTTAATTATATTATGTCAGTTTCTGGGCTCCACAGATGGATTCAGATTACTTGTTTATTCTGACCAACAGTCTAAAACACCCCTTAAACTACTGAATTTAAGATGATATAAAATAGATAAAAGCAACAAATTTGTGAAGCAAGAAATAGATGAAGGAAGACTTGTAAAATATGGCTGCTTTTTAAAATTCCTTGTGTGTGAACATGTCCTTGGGCAATAAAGCCTATTATGATTCTTTAACTATTTGTCCTATAAAAATTAGTTATTATGAATATTTGAATGTTTTTTAAAACTTGTGTTTCCTTGTATTGGACAAGCAATTTGTGGACTGTGAATTTTATTTAAATATTTTTATTTCAGTTTATAAAAGGACTGCTACTGACTGTATTATTTTATATGAAATATTTGGTCAAAAATATTATGACATTTTGATATTGTCCATATTGCCCAGCCCTGCCAGCTATTATTTATTTCATTATCTCAGACTGTCAGAGAACCAAATGCCTCACATTAAATACAGAGTCCTTGTTTTGATAAATGAGCCATGACTGCTGCGTCTTTAAACTCTACCTGTGTTGCCACACACGTGCGCGGGATTATAGTAGTCTCATTAAATTCCCCTGTGGTCGGGTCAGCTTGGCTCTCTCTGTCATTGTCAATCTGTCAGTCAGGGGGAAGTGGCATTACCCCGGCCTAATTCCCGCCACTCTGCACTCAAGTCTGAGCCATGTCTGATCGTCCATGAGCTCCGTTTATCTGTCTGCACCAGAAAAGTGTAGTGAATGCGATATAAAACAGCCCAGGAGAAATGTTCAGTAATCTGTCTTTCTGCCCTATTACACTCGATTTCTTTTCTCTTTAGATTCTTGCCAGCCAATGAAGTTGCCCTGTATGCCCGGGGGAAAGCACTCTCCACCTCTGCCTCCCAAGAAAGTGATGATCTGTGTGCCTCCGGGGGGGCTGGACTCTACGTCTCCTTCTCCGTCCCCCAATCCCCTCAGCGGTCTCTCCCAAAAGTGCGCCCCTTCCCAGGGCGTGTCCCTCCACCACGGCACCCTGCTGCCCTCTCAGCTCGCCGGCCTGTCCGGTCTTCACCAGAGCCACGGCCACCCGCTCCAGCTTCAGTACGGCAGCTTGCACGCGCCCAGCCGCATCATCGAGGAGCTCAATAAAACCCTGGCGCTCTCCATGCAGAGGTTTGAAAGGTTAGCAGCCATTGGTGCTCGGGTCATTAAATCTGATTGTCCTCGAGTGACGGCAGGGAGGGATTATGGATCATCCTCTCTTTGTCTTTCTGTCTGTACATCACACATAATATCTTGGCTGGATTTGGGGAATAAAATGTGTCAATGTTCCATGCTGGCATGTAACACATTTCACAGATGGCAGCAATAGTTTACAGTTAGTTAAGTTTATTTGAAGTTGGGTTGTGTGAGGCACTTGGCCAGTGTGTTAGCTACTGTAGGTGGCAGTGCACATGCCCCCAGTTTGAAGAAGCAGAGAGGGACACCAGCATGGAAGCTAAGCAATGTCCTGCTGTGGACAGTGTCTGCAACATATTTTTAAAAAATTCAGGATCAGTTTAAGTGTACACCATATTCTTTACCTTGCCATCAAGGAGGAGAGGAAACCACTGTTATATAAGTCAAATATCTCTTTCTCCAAACCAACCAAACATAAGTTTACCTGATGATAATATTGACATGGGACATGGGAGTTGCTGGTCTACAGCTGCCTCGATCTGTTACTTTGTTTTGTGGTAAATTCAAGTTAACCTTTTAAAAGTCACACAGCAGATTTCATGTGTCGTGCAAAGCAGCAGTCAAGTCATCATAGTTTAGACCAGTGTCTTCAACTACATGCGCCCAGGACAGAAGAAGTCACTGTGAGGGCCAGTTCACTGCAGAATGATGTTTAAATCTGTAATTCCAGAAACATAATTACAGAATGCAGGAAATCACCAATCAAATTTATCTGGTTTTGATGCTGTTATGCAGCTGCACCATTATTGTGCATGTGACACCTGCAGCTGAACTTTTGTGGGTGTTTTTAAAAGGTTAGTTTGGATTCATCAAAGTCACACGGCAACACAAACTAACTAACAAATGGAGGCGGCCATAGATCATAGATCAATGTACTGCATTGTTCAGCTTCTTGAGGCCACTCTCTGCTTCTCCTAACTGGCAACATGCCAATCAGCATCTACTGTAGTGAATACACTGACCATAAATAAGCAACTCGTACAACCTCACTTCAAATACTCTGAACTATCCCTTTAATACTGATTGGTCCAAAGGGTTGCCAGCGACAAAATGTTTCTGTCATAAAGAATTACTTTCCTTCACTGGATGAGCCTCTGGATGTTATCGTAAAATTAATCTCTTGTTAGTTAAAGCTGTCGCCAAAACAGTTCTATGCAGAGTAATTACTGGAAAAAAAAAAAAGCTTTATAATTAGCTTAGTGTGTCCTGTTTATTAGGTTTTATTTTTGTGGTGACTTGTCCACCACTCTCACACACATCCTGGTGTTATCGAGGTCACGTCCTGCCATGTAGTGCTGGCATACAGGTCTAAATCAGCACACTGCTGCCTCACAGGGCAACATGGCCTAATTTTGAAGTAAATGTGTGTATGTGTGGGCACAGGCAGGCTCATGGAGTAGGCGTCCCTCCAGCAGTTGGCCTGACATAACATGACCAGCTGCTCTTTACAAGAGCTGCGTTTTCTTCGTGTGTTTGGAGAAAAAGGGACAGGACAGCGGATTGGACATTATGTAACCTCGTACATTAGGATCTCTCTTTCACCAAAGCCATTTGGGCCCCGGATAGGGAAGTAATGGTCCCGACATTGCTCACAATTAGTCTGAAAGCTTGAAAATATTGCATAACAGTGGCTGAAAATAAGATGCTCCAGCAAGAGTCTGATTTAATCAATCTATCGAAGATGTCGCCTGTTAGCGCCGGCATGTAAATGATGTAAAAGCGAAGTTTATTTCTGTCACCTTGTTTTGAATTATACAGGTTGTATAATCAGTTACTCTTTTCGTCTGTGTACTTCAGAGGATTGCATGGCGTTGCGTAGGACTACACAGAATCATACTTTGTGTGTATTCTTTGTACTCCAGTTTCATTCAGCTGGAGTTGTACACCTCCTCTCCCTCTATACTTGGATTAAAATCCCACTAAGCTATCATTACAGTATGCACCAGAAGACTCTTTATTGTTTTAAATCATTCCCTTTTTGGATTAAGAAGGTTTATCAGGGTTATTGATATAGAGCTTGGCTTAAGTCTGAGGTTTTCAATGTAAACTGGATTTTTTTGGGGGGGGTGGGCAGGCTCATCCTCTTAGCAAGGCCAAATGGTATGTGGCCATAAGAATGACCCATCACATTAATGCACAGATTTGGTCCGTTTCACTCCACCAGCTCTGCACTGCACGGTGTCGGTCAGTGTGTTCCCCTGGACAGGAGAGAAGTGCCGTCTGTGATCATCGACTATGAGGACGACAAGGAGAACATGCCCAATGAGTCGGACTATGAAGACCTGCCCAGCATGTATAAAGACGAGGACGATGATGTGGATGACGATGAGGACGACGACGAAGATGATGATTCCATTTTTACAAGTGAGTGGCAGCGGTTATGGTGACCTTGGGGATAGAGATGCTTCGATGTAATTTTCTTGGCAGATTTTCTTTCTTTCTATGGAAAATTGTATGTTCAATTGTTTGTTCATAGTAAAACATTAGCCACATTTCAACAAAATGGACCTGGAACTGTCAGAGCCAGGAACTAGTTTCAAGGAACTACAGTAAAAGGTTCCTTCAGCCAGTTGTTGTCTGTGTTTCTGCCGTGGTCATGAAGACCCACAAAGATTGGACAAGTTAGTCTGCTGACGTATGAAAAGGCAAAGCATCTGTTTTTACATCTCACTTTTGCACAATACTTTAAATAAAGTGAGAAATGTTCTCCTGTAGTTTTGGAATGAATGACCTCAGGGGGGCGAAAATATTGTCCCCAGAACTTAATTTAGACGCTGGTCCCTGCGGTGGAAAAAGCACTGAGTTCTGTCAAAGGGAGGCAGTGGAAATGCGGTCATTGACTATTCAACAATTTGAACATTTTCTTCAAAAGTGCTCCAGGTTGCTGCCACGGCTTTTCCTCTTTTCTTTCTCCCTCTCCACATTTTCCTTTCTCTAACCTTTCTTTTTCTCTCCTCCTGTCTTCTCTCACATTTTCTGCCCTCTCTGCTCATGACCTCTCCTCTGTTTCTCCCTCTCTTCTTCCCTCTTGTCTTTATGTTTTCTTAACACCGATGACATGCTAGTTTGTGCATGTTGATGAATATGACTTGAGAGTGACGTGACTTGAACTGTTGTGCGCAGTATGTATGTACATTTCTGCGGCACAGAATCTGTTATATCTGATACAGATCACTGTCTGATCAATCAGTGCATCTTAATTTGAGGAGTCTTCAGTGTTTAAATTACACAAATGAAGAGACTTTTAAAGTCACTGGATTCATATTGGGTTTTCTCCAGGATGCTGAAATGTATCAACAGAGGCCTCTAATGTGTCTACCTGGGATTTCTATCATCTGTTTGTTGTCAAAGGTAGAGACAAAAGCAGGTTGTTGAGAATGCCAAAACAAAAACATATCGTGCCTTGGCAGCAAAACTGGTTTTGTCCGTTTTGTTGGTGAGGATAACTCGTGTTTACAGATGTGATGACACATTTGCTTGACTAAACCTGATCGACAGTACTGCTAGCTTCACCCGAAGGCTCCTGGAACTCAGATGTAGTTTGACCTTCAGAACAGGGCCAGAATTAGCTTCACAGAAGTGTATCCAGCATCATGCCGTCATCCATGGAAAACACTTTCCACTCGCGACCTCTTTGCAGAACTGCTGAACTGTGCAAAGCTGTCCGCGCCTTTGACACTATATCCTTGTTTCCACATGGGAGCGTGTTGGAGTTTTTAAAGGTTGCGATTGGCCATGCGTGATGGAATCGTTTAATATGCCACATCATCACTATAAGGGGCGCTGAAAAAATGAGGAATACTTAAAGATACAGGAAACATTATAGGTTACCATTTTGTGTATTGTGCAAAACTTGCTAAATTGCACAAAATAGCAAAGAGCAGTTAGATCCCTACATAGTTTAGAGCATAAGGGAAGAGCAGTATTCCATAATTTGACCTTTTTCAAACATTTCACTATTTAAATCTAGAGAAAGTATCAAGTAAGGTCCTGTGCACTGTCTTAACTGCAATATAACATTTATTTGCAATATTTTAGTACTAGACCTTCATCAGGCAAATGATTTGTGATAAGGAGAAACCACGTTATTTCTTTTTTGCAACCAATCACATTCCCCATTTGTAATTGGAATATATAAATAACAATTAACCATTTGATATGCAACAATATCCAAAAACAGACAGAAAAATAAAGCATTGCTAATATAAAAACAATTGTAAATGGATCTCAAAATGCTTACATGAGATGAGTAAATTAATTCTTGAAGCCCCAAAGGTTAAACTGCATTCTCAAAAATAAAAAAATATATTCCCAAATTTTATATACACTGAATCAATTGGGCTCCTATCAATAAATCCTACATGCCCCTGATGATCATTGTAAAAAAATTTTTACACATATTCCACAAGTTATGTTTGTGGATGAGTCAAACATAGCAAACAGAAAAAGTCAATACCAATAATAAATATAGAATCCTCCATAATTCCTAATACGATACATAGCATTAATTGCAATACACATCAAGGCCTCAAATTCATGCAGCATGGAGGCATAGCTATGTAATAAATGTAATAGTACAAGTTTACATAGTACAGTCTGCACAAGTTTATTTGCAGCTTTTCAGTCAGCTATTTAAATCTTACAGTCAAAACCATGAAATAAAAATAGTGTAGGGTATAATCTATATGAAACAATTCCGTTCTTTTTCCTTTTCACAGTTTTGATCGGGGAGTGTTGTTGATTATGTCTGAAGAGGCTGAACATTGTGGTTTAGTTGGATGGGTTGGATGCTGGGGTGGAGAGTGGGTTTATGTGATTGATTTTGATGGATGCTTCTTCCTACTCCATTTTGGACATGAAATGTTAATTCATGTTGTTTATTGAAAGTCTATTGAATATGTTGACCGTTATTTTTATTAGGTTTTTTTGAAAGAAAATGTTTGAAATACATAAATCACACTGAGATATTGTTAGAATGAGGAAAAAGATCAATTAGGGTAAACGAGGCTCTTAATTTATACTTCATGCCTGCAGCTCCTCTCATATTTGTCCATGATGATTGTGTTTTAGGTACTCTGGCTCAGAAGGTGCTGAGGAAAGACTCTCTGGCCATCAAGCTGAGTAACCGTCCATCCAAACGAGAGCTGGAGGAGAAAAACATCCTGCCCATGCAGACAGATGAGGAGAGACTGGAGTCTCGGCAGCAGATAGGCACCAAACTCACAAGGTGAGATGCGTTGCGCACATGCATTTTTAAACCTGAATACATTTACACACATGCACAATTTATGGCCCAAATATTTTCAGTAAACCTGCTTCATGCTGCTGTAGCCAACTCAACAACAACAGCTGCCGGGACTCAGCTCTGTCACTTTTCAGCCAAACTGAGCATTTTGTCTTACTTTGGGCTGATGACGGCCCAGTATCCTGGCTGATGGAACTGTGACTCAGTCTAAAGCCGATGCAAATGTGAGCCTTTTCTTCTATGGAAACACTTTTATACGCTTTCATTTTTTTTCCTTCTTAACATCCGATAAGGATAAACGCTTTATCTCGTTAAAATGAGGCTCTGAAAATGGAGCTGACCTAATTTCGGCAATGCATCAAACCAACCCCCCCCCCTTCTCGTTTTTCTTTGCTTGTCTTCTCTCTTTCTCTCTCCTCTCTCTTCCTCCTGCCTGACTTCCTCCCTCGCTGACTGAATCACCACGGTGATGCATGTGCCAAACTATCTCCACCCGACTCCTCCACACAGCAGCACCACGCACGCCACTTCATACCAGCAGTTTACACACACACACACACTCTCTCTCTCTCTCTTTCTCTGGTGCAGTGCGTACAAACCACAGGAGTTTGTATACATATGTTGAGATCATAAATGTGAGTTCTAGTAATTGAACAGATCAAACAACGTAATGTTTTTTTCCCAGATGGATCACAGGCCTCATTTGATTCCAGTCTTCTCTTTGAACATGACTTGCTTGTCTGAACGAAGGGGATGTAATGATGTGTTGAGAGAGGAAAGGACCGTCAAGCGTATGGGTAAAAATGAAAGTATAATAAGATCCGAGACGTGGGAAATATGGTTGCAAGCGAAGGATGGAGTATTATCTAGAGACATTGGCACGCAAGTCGCTATTCCCCGCTGTGATTGGAACACAGCACGCGTTCCCAGAAGGCCTGCCTGCTTAGTTGTCATGTTCCCAAAAAGCTCTGTCACAGCGTCCTTTGCACAGTGTCATCTGATGCACAATTCCTAATTTCACGCTTTTTGCCAACAGCATTGTGTCCTGTAATGTTGTTGTTTGTGCTAAAGGCCAATCAGAATTGATTATGGTAATGTTATCCTGGGACACGCTGACCTCAACTTACTTCTGTTGACCTGATTCAGTGGAAAAACCCCCGGAGACCCTTTATCTCAAGAGTGAAAACTGAACGGAAGAGTTTAAGCTTTTACCCTTGAGAAAGTTGATAAACACAGCTGTGTTTTTGGCTTACTGTTTGTGATCTTTGAGTAGTTTAACATGTTTTTAAGTAGTATTGTGGATATGGCTCTTAGTGCCAAGGACCCCCCCACAATAGATGCACATTAGAACCATATTTCTTACCCTGTTTTTTCAGCTTCCAAAAATTGTGATAAAAGTTAAAATAATTATCGGGACCCCTACAACCACTCTCAAGGACCCCTAATGGTCTCGACACCCCAGTTTGAAAATCCCTGTCTTAAAAGAATAGTTTCACATTTTGGGAAATATGCATATTGGCTTTCCTGCTGAGACTTTGTCGAGAAGATGGACTGTCACTCTCATGTTTGTCCATTAAAGCTACAACTAGGAGAGGATTAGCTTAGCTTAGCATAAAGGTTTGACAAAGGGTGAGATGGCTAGTAAAAACAGCACTTTTAAATCTCTCAAATTAATGTTATATATTTTTCTTTGTTGAATCTGTAAAAAAAAGAACTGCAGTTGCGGTCTTGCGGGGGTAAAATGTAAATAAAAAACAAATGCAACACCAGAGTATATTGAGACTGGGTCCAAGCGCCGTCTCATCTCTAGCTTTCTGACCCCAATGAGGCAGTGGTTTCACAGCCTGTATCGTTTATGTCTGAGCTGACAGTAGCTAACGTTTTATCACAAACAAAAACAAAACTTAGCTAGCTATCTTTCCCAGCGTCACTTATTCTTCGCTTATCTAAGAGGATTTGGCTGACATCTGCTCCCAGACAGCCACAGCTTCTTCTCCTGTCCTTTGTCCTCTTCGTCCGAGGCTGTGACGAGCCAGAGTGAAAATGTGGTCCGTTCCGACACCTTCAGAAGGTGGTCTCGAGACCAAGACTGATCCCTGAGTACCACAACACGAGCAGCTTTAAACAAATTTGTCGTCATATTAGCTGCTTCATAAAACCTTGTGTAACAGCTCCTTATATAATCTCATTATACTCATGTCTCTAGTCTTCATATTGCAGGGAGCAGGCAGACAGGCACTTAGTCAGAGCTTAAATAAAACTGGTTGTGATAGAAATCATTTGGGAAGGAGCATCCACATAGAAATTTGTTGTCCGGCCTTGTGCATGTTTATTTGCAGTAGCTGCGTTTTTGCTGGCATGATGCTGATGTAATGCTCAGACCATACTGAGAGGCGGAGAGCTCCAGCCTGAGATTCAATGCCTTGACTTTTCCCTCTAGTGGGAGAAGACATGACACAAGATGAGATGAGACAAGGAGGTCTGAGCACAGACCTTTGCCCGCATACAGTAGCTCACCGGGCCGTGCAGCTCCGGATGGCTGTCACAGCTAACAAGATGGAGACAATCATTGATCCAGTGCCTACAGTTAGGTCTACCGCCGCAGGGTCCTGACACGGTGCTATAATAAGAGTCCCCAGTTGAAAGCACTTAGAGTGACCTTTCGGAGATTGCCTTGGGTATCTTAGTCATTTCAGCCACTTACAAATTGAGAAAATTGGAGATAATCTGTGCAAAATGTTCATCTTGAGATGTTGCAGAAAAGAAAAACATGTGACAGTGTCTGACTGTCATGTTCCATGTGTCTTTGTATGTGTAAATGTGCATGTAAAGTTTATTTTAGTCATCTTTAGTGTTGAAACCTTTCACTGAGATTGTAATGGTGTTAAAGACCCCTTTGCCTTATTCAGCATCAGATGAGAGCTGAGTCTTCAGGAATATCAGGCTTTTACTGGCCTTCTTCCCTGCATTGCAGCAGTGTATTATCATGCAGGCAGTCAGGGATTGGTGATCATGGCTGACTGAATTTTTTTTTGGGAAGTGCACCTGTCAAGCTGCCATGAGACCAGAGCTTAAATAAGATGCAAACCTTTAAACTGTGTAAAAGACAACACTGAACTCTGTTGGTCATAAATAAGTCGTACTCAAAGTAAGGAAATGTTGAGGTAATGTATATTTAATTTAGTTTGGAACTAACACATTGAAGTTTAAGTTTCTAAAGCCCGGGGTTGTCAGTAGTAAAAGTACTCATGCTGTGAGTCAAAATGCCAATAAGATAACTTTGCTGGGAGTTGCTGTCAGGGTGAATACTGGGCAAAATGTAGGGAAGAAAAAGCTCAACTGGGAAGCTTTTTCTGCACCATGTATCACTATGTACCTGTTTCTGCTTGGTACTAACATGCATCTTGAGTGATCTGATTACAAGAGTATGTATTGTTCACACCGCATGAAACAGATAACTTGATCTCGAATCCCTGGTCTATATGCAAATTAACATGTAGCTACATTATCTCTTTTTGCAAAGACCAAATGTGTTGTTGTAAGAAATATCTAAATGCTGAATTAACAGTAAGGCCTAAATAATTAAAGCAAATTGTCATAGTTTTTCAAGTTTCTCCTGACTCAGAAAGTCAGAAAAGTTAGCTATTTTTTACACAGGTTTTTTTTTAGCAACATATGATGCCATCTGGACAGGTTTTTCAGGGACTTCCCTGCTTATCTCAGCAAGACCATCCCAAGCCACAGGAGTGTCCTCAATGCCTCTTGGTTGCATTCACACCTGTACTTAAAGCTGTCCACTTGTGATCTGATAACCAGCAATGCATGTTAATACCAGGTGTATAACAGGGGGAAGAACCACTGAAATCTTTACACAGATTTTCTTTTGAACAGTGACAGTTGATGATTACATAGTATTACATGTAAAGTAGGTTGATTTGCATTCGCTTTCTTCCTCATATTGATTCAGCGTGGCCTTGCTGACTTTGTGCCTTTGATGATGTGCTGATCATGGATGCATGTTTCTACGCAGGCGCTTGAGTCAGAGACCCACAGCGGAGGAGCTGGAACAGAGGAACATCCTCAAACGTGAGTGTCTCAAACTTGTATATTTAACGTTATCTCCAGGCTGCTAACGTCAGCTCACAAGTTTAACAGAAATGTCATAGTGACAGAACCGCCGAAAATGCCCTCTCCAACTGTAAATTAAACACACCGCAGTGAAGCATGACTCCATGTTTGTAGAAACCTCTTGTGCATGCAGGCTTCATACAGTGTAGCCTGGTGATTTGAGAGGCCTAGTTATGTGAAAGCTAGTGGCATACATCTCTGCCTTTTATTCCTCCTTGGTCTGCCTTTTCATGTGGCAGGCAGGCAGCAGGGCTCCCCGAGGAGTCATGTCCAGGGAGACTGGTGGTTTCTTAGCTCAAACACATGCAGTATCAGAGAGAAGCAGTTCTGTTGCCTGGGACTCTGCGGCTCTCACATCAAAGACTGATTTACCAGCAGTTCCTGCTCTCCCAGAGGCTCCTGCGTGATTGGCAGAGTGCAGGAGGAAAATACAAAGACAAAGGATTCATGAGTGACAAGTCGTGTCCTCACCATCATACGGTAGCAAGGTTAAACAAATAGGGTTTATTTTCAGGAGAGATAACGTCTGGAATCCAAAACTGCGAGTAGTACTATAGTTACAGTAAGGCTGGGTTGCACCAACAAAGATGAATAAGATAAGCTCTAATCAGAGTTCAGCAAAACCAGGTTTAAAATGAATAAATCCAGATTAAGCAGAGCTCTGTTTAACAATTAACAACTAATCTCACTTTAGTAAATCCAAGTTTAGTGATGTAAACTGAAATTAAATTGAGTTGAACCAATCTGGAGATGCTTGCTTACTGAAATTAAAATAAATATGAGAGCTGTCAGGACTTAAAAGAGGGGGATAGTGCTGCTCTGGGCTGCTCTGTATAGCTTAACTTGGCACAGTATCCCAGTTGCTGTTGTCCAAACTGCTAACTAGGTAACAAGTTAACTCAACTCAACATTGTTTGCCACAGAACAACAGAATTTATTTTAATCTAGGTTGAGAGTAAAAACTAAACTGAGCTTCAAAGAGAGGTTTAAAATGAATATTTCTTAATTTTAAGCTAGTTTAACAATTTGGTGCAACATAATTTGGACTTAGACTGACTCGCACTAACAAGAATTCATTTTAAAGCAGTTTAAATCATGGTTTAAGTGTACAAGCGTAGATGCAGTTTGTCTGCTGAGGCTTTTGTAAACAGGAGCAGCGTCCCAGTATGCATCTTGTTTACTGTTGTCTCTCCTTGCTCCTGTGGGCTTTTGTGTCTCTGTAATTGGTGTGCAATATAAAATGTAACACAACACACGGATGAATTTTATGTGATCAGCGTCTTTTCCTTGTAAAATTCTTAAATAGGCCAATCACTTGATCATAAACACGGACCAAGCCCTGGGACAACTTGGAAGGAACAAAGCAATCATTCTCCCCTGATAGCCATCCCTAATAGTATTAAACAGCCAATGATGGAAACTATTTTAGGCTTTAAGAAACTTATCCAGTTTGGTGTGAATCTAATGAGCCATATTATGCAAATGGTGTTTGTTCCCCTTTCAGTTAATTTTTCGTGTACACTGTTTGCATGCGTCTGTGCTCGTTGTAATAACTCCCGTCCTCTGGTTCTATGCAGCTCGCAATGAACAAGAGGAAATGGAGGAGAAGAGGGAGATAAAACGACGGCTAACACGAAAGGTGAGTCCAGAATAGCTCCAAAGGTGCAAACCCACCCTTTATCTCGAAGCATTTGGAGAGGGGTAAACTGTTGGCCGGGGTAAACAAACACGGTGACAGTGACTCATCTGTAGTGAGAAGTCTTGTCTGTTACGGGCGTGTTACTGTAGTTCACAGGTCTCCCCCAGGAGACACTGATGTCCTTGTTGTCCTTGGCCCTTCGAGCATGTTGGCTGCCAAATCCCCCGACCCCATAGGGAGGTGTTGAGCGTGTTCCCATCACTTTCAATTAGATTATAACACTTCCTGCTCACCTGCAGACATGCTGCTCAAAACAAAAACCTCACAGCTGTTGGAGGAATTTATTGTATGCGCCACACGCCTTGTTGTTTACAGTGGAGAGACTTCACAGCCTTCTAGTCACTGCTGCTGTATTTGCGTTTTAAACAAAATGTTCATCCTATACTGTGTATTGCACCAACTACACATTCATAGAATGCTGCCCAGCAATGTAAGTAACAAACTTGCATTTTCTCACCTAAATATAATAGAGAATTGCCCGAGCAATCCTGGATTTTGGAGACAAATACAGACACAGTGGAAACCTCTTATAGTGACCACATCTGTCCGGGTCAAATTAATCAAACAGGATGATTATTATCACCAAAGTTTTTTTTCTCTCTCTCTCTATTTCTCATGCAGATTACCATCTAATTGCCATTTGTATCTTTGATTCAATGGATATAAAGGATATGAAACTGACAACTTTGCTTTTTACTGAATTATATTGACTGGTTCAAAATACAGTAGAGCTGTTTCAAATGCTTTTTAAATTACTGTACAAATTAAAGTAATGTACTGTGTACAATTCAAAGCCACTATAATACAGTACTGTATATAAAATATATTATACTGTATTTTCACTGCTGTATCTTCGTTTTTTGTTTGTCATAAGCTTTGAGGAGACGTTTTTCACTTAGAGAAAATTGTTTTCTTGTATGAAAATACCCTAAATGAACACAGCATTTCTATAGGAATGAGTCTGTCTCAAGTTTTTTTTATCTATATGAGCAGTTTCCACTGTGAGTTGTGCAATAATATATTGACTGTTAATCATTTTTGTACTGATTTTTTTTTTATTTATTATAATGGATCCTTTAGATTTTTGTCAATTGGTGTATTGATGTTTTTGATGCAGAATATTTTAGGATAGATTTATTGGCTCATTTTATGACATTTTCTGAACAAATGTTTTTTCTTAATCAGCTCGTGTTTTTTTTTTTATCTCATTTGTTTTCATTCAGATCATATCTGAGAATGTAATCAGTGCCTTCAGTGGCACATTGTGACACTTTATCAGTGAATTCAGCTGTGCAAAGGAAGTGCACAGCTGAAGGCGCTTAAGTGATAAACTGTCCCTTGTAATTTTAGCGAAGAACTCCTACTCTTAAGATCTGCAGCGACTCAAATGTTAATTTGATGCACTGATTCAGTGAATGCCAATGTCCTGAATGCCAAAGCAGTGTGATGCACCTGCAGAAGAAATACCAGATGTGCAATGTAATCTTTGTAATCTTTCTATAAGGAGTTGGGATATATTCAAATTCTTCAACTATGATGGCAACTAGGAATACCCAGTTTTGTGCTCTCTAACTCTTTTTTTTCTGCTTTTGTTCCAGCTGAGCCAGAGGCCCACTGTAGAGGAGCTGAGACAGGCCAAAATCCTCATCCGATTCAGTGACTACGTGGAGGTGTCAGACGCCCAGGACTATGACAGGCGGGCAGATAAGCCCTGGACCCGGCTCACAGCAGCTGACAAGGCCAGTCTCATTTACACTAATCTTACAGTTAAAATAAGATAATCTTGTAATAATCTCAGGATCCCTCCTTCACTGCTTTCAAGTTTCTTCAAAGACCATCATGCTCCCCCCCTCTGTGCCTCATATGATGCAACCCGTAACTCAGGAGAGTAATGGCAGGAGGATGTGTTCCTCCTCTCTTGTTACAGCGAGTTCCACCTCAGCTGTTTGGTTCCTGTTTGTGAGTAAACACCCTGAAGCAGTCCTGCTGCTCGCTGCCCGGCGGTCCTGCCTCTGACTTTTAATGAGTTCTTGATTTTTTTTTTGTGGAGCGGCGTTGCTTACTCGTTTGCTTTGATGATGTGCAGCTCTGAGCACGCCAGGTCACACCTGAGGACCACTCATGTGGAAATCACGGGGATTCAGCGTTTTGATTATGCAACAACTCCCCTTACATAAGAGAGAAATTGGACGAGCGGTGCCTCAGGACCCCTCAGCTGCAGCTCACCGCTGCTCTGCTGATATTTTTTTTCCTTCCTCTACAATCCAGCACAGATTTCAATATTGTTTGCTCTCTTGTCGCAGAAGCATCCTCCCCAAGGCTGGAGACGTCCCCTTGAGTCACGCTGAATAGCAACAACATATGACATCACCTGGCTGCATTGCTGTCACATGTAACACGTGTTAAAGAGGTTGTATAGTTATTGGAAAAGAAAAATGCACAGCACACCATTTTATTCCCTGGAGATTAACTCATCCCCACTTTTAGAATTTTCTTTGCAATCATCGTGCCCTCGGGCGCTGCCGCTGCTCCAGTGGTGCTACTTAGAGACCACAGTTCACTAATGTGAATGTGTATAACTTCATGAATGGGAAACAGCTTTGTGCTCAAAAACCTTCCCAGAAAAGAGATGTTTTTAAAAACTATCATTGAAGGTGCAATGTGTAAGACATGGCCAGAATTTTAAAGGAGACCTCAGTAATATATTTACTATATTTTATCATGAAAAGACCATGGTATGTCATCAGAGATTGAGGAAACAAGTTGAGTTGACATACTACCCCAACAACAATGCTAAAGCCAAGGGCTCCTCCTTTCAAATTTCTATTCTGGGCTGAAATCACTGTCTTAGTTTTCCCATTTCACACTAATTAGATTTCAAATTAATGTTCACCAAGTGATTAAATGTCTGTTTTTAAGTCATAAGAAATCATTAATAATCTTTAAGAAGGAATAGAAGGAGCAGCTCATTTCAACCATAGATCATATATCAAATGGTGAATTATCCTTTTTCATATATCAAACCTATACCTGTTTGTTTGATAAATGAGCTAATATAAACAACAGAATGTAAGGAAGTAACAGTAGTGATGTCCACTGAAGTTAGCATGCTAACCAGATGTCGTGTCCTGTCTAGTAATGCCAAAAAAGTATATATTTTCTAATGTTTTTTCTTGCAAACATTCATTGCATCACTGGCACTCCAGGAGAGAAGTACAAAATTATGGTGTGCTGGATGCAAGCAGTAGTGAGGTAATAAGGTAATAAGGTTTGGCTTCATTATGTCACTGTTGTCTCACTGCTACTATGAATGAAACCGGGCACAGTGATGAGAAAGTTTGTTTATATTAGCTTACTGTCACAGTAAGATGATGGCGCAGCACATGGGTGTCAGGTTTAGTGTAGAAGAGACTTTTCTTTGATACTGGAGGGTTTTGACAACAGCGGCTCCAAAAATGTACTTGTTTCCACTAATGATGATGAATTCATTTTTGTGCCATTTATGAATCAGATCACTTACAAAAGAACTCAGAATGAGAATGGTGAAGCTAGCTCTGACAACATGATCTCTGAATTGGACAACAGTCAATAGAAGTTAGGCCTGATGAGGAAACCTTGTATACCCTAGTTACCTCAACTACCTTGGCCTTGATACTATAAATGTGCGAGTAGTTTCCTGGCCAGATTTCCAACTTGAGAAGCCACGAGATCTGACAAGCAGTGCACTTTCCTGGAAAACCTTAGCTGTTGTGGCACAGTTGGCTGAAGAAAAGGAAAGTGGTGCCATGACTTCCAAAAGCTGATGGTTGCTGTAAAAGTTTTTCCAGAGAGAGAAATTCTTTAGCTGAGGAACTGACACAAAAACTCTGGAGATGCCTCATCGACATTTTTCAACAATTTAAAAAAATGTATCGACCAAACAACTCATCAATTAATTGATAAAATCATCAGCAGATTAAATGTCAGTTAAAGTAATCTTTAGTTGAAGCCCAACTTGTAGTTAATGAGATTTTACTGCACAGCCTTATCTGTGTTATTTATGTAGGCATTTTTGAAAAAAAAAACATCCATGAATTGAAGGTTTAAAGAAATCACACCACACTGTCTCCTACTGAAACAATTTGTGCATTGCCTCTTTATTTCCAGTGTCTTCTGTGATTTGTAGTCCCTTTTCCACACTGAAAATGTTTGTTATCTTGAGCTTTTGAGCCACAGACTGGTAGCCTGTAACACCTAAATATATTGTACTGCTTTGGTGTTCTAAAAATATTATGTTGTTTCAGTTTTTTTTTTCTGTGGTTTAATCTATGCAAATCCATTGTGTCACCCATTCATTATAATTAAAAACACAAGCTGTCTACCCAAGTAGACCAGCAACAGATTGTACATTGTTGTTCATGCTCTCAGATGTCTCAAGAGGAGGAAATTGAGGGCTCTTGTGATGTGAGAAAAGAATTGAGCAGAATCATTCATGGCCTCCAGATAAGCCTAAATGATGCATGAAGCATGCTAAAAGGAGGTAGAGTCAGGGCTTAGAGGCTGCAGTTTGTGTACTAAGCCTCTGCAGCTTTTCTCAAATATCCCTCTTGTTTGTCCTCTGCAGGCAGCTATACGGAAGGAACTCAATGATTTCAAGAGCAACGAGATGGAAGTGCACGAGTCGAGTCGCCATTTAACCAGGTAATGTGCAGAATCCATTTATTTGCATGTGAATATGCATGCCTTAAAGAAAGAAATTGGCACACAGTGAAACTTTGCGATGGATGATGGTACTGTTGCTGGGTCTGAAAGGGTCTTTGTCTCTTCACCACATATCAATAACTTCATTGCATTTAATAAGAATATAAACACGACATGGAGACGTAGTGCAATGAACAGCAGCAATAGATCCTACTTATTTTTTCTCCCACATCAAAAATGGAAGTTAGGCAACAAGTTTGTGGCAACTCTGAGGGGGACACGCTACTTAAAATACATAAGTAAATGCCAATTTTTAAGATGATAGAGGGTTTGGTGGTCAAATGGTTGTCATTCTGTGGACAGCATCAGCAGCAAAATCTGTTTTAGCCACCTAAAGAAGACCCCCCATAAAAACAATCACTATCAGTTTAAGTGTACACTATATTTAGAATATTTTCACTGCTTTATCTTGGCCATCAAACAGCCTTTTCTGATAGGAAACTGCTGTTATATGAGCCTAATATTGCTTCTTTCATGGTCACCAGACTCCCTTGCCAAAAACAGTAATTTTACCTCGCAGAACAGCAATATAAACCTCCACAAATAGCAACATGAAAAAGCAGTCACAGGTTCCAACCTACCTCTCTCGTTATTTAGTTTACTTCAAATGAGGCTTAACCTTCACATAGTTTCTCTTGACTGTCCCCCACTATTACAACATCAGTCCAACATCACCCTGGCCTGTGTAGCCACATTAGCAACATGTTAGCTCTGAACCTACAGAGAAAAACACTAAAACAGCTTAAAATATGGCAAAACTTAGTTTTCCAATTTCAGATTTTCAGTTTCACACAGCTGGTTTTTATCTGTAATTAACTTAAATCTTGTTAAGAGAGCACTCAGAAAGACTTTTTAAAATTAAAATGACTGTTTTTGCTAATGGAGTCTGGTGGCTTTGAAGACTTTGATATACCATTTGTATAAAGGTAGTTTCCCCATTGGAAAAGGCTGTCTGAAGGTAAAGCAGTGAACATATTTTAAATATAAAGTGCACTTTAAACAGATAATGATTTTTTTTTAAATAGGTTTTGGATAAGTACCTCACACAACCCCACTTAAAAAACTGAAGTGGGGTTGTGTGAGGTATTATCCCTCTTAATATCAGTTCATGTGCAGCTGGAGTTATTCTTTTGCTGGAGGTATTGGCATTACAGTGCAGTAAGATCTAGCTGAGGTGATGAAATATGCTGAAATGTTTGAAACAAATACTTTTTCTGTTCATCTTTTTAGGTTTCACAGACCATAGTAGACCACCACTCACTGTCTCGAGCAGTGCCGGACGGACCGGCGCTTCTCCTCCACTGAGAACCTTAAGTGCTGGACAGTAAAATGGTGCCCGTTTCTACAATAAGGCCATGTCTTCTGAAATGCCTTTTTCAAAGACCCACACAACTGAGTCGGTACTACGCTCCCAAGATGCAGACACCCCACTACTCCATCCACTGTAGTAGCACATAAATGACTCCAGTTGATTCACATCGCCCCTCTATGGAATTTGCTCGACTGTCTCTTAAACGTCTCTGCTGAGCTCTCAGGCAGGCGCTCAGTCGGACAGCGGGAGAGTTTTCATTTGCGACTGATTGACACTTTTGACATCCGACCGAGGGAAAACGCACCTCGGTTCATCAATAACACCAGTGGACTTGTCTCAGTGGACATGTTTTTATCCTGGGACTCCTCTATCCCATGTGGACACCTCAGTGCAAGGTTGACTGTTCTGAGCTCACTTCATCAGCAGGAGAACCATCTTAACTCCACCTGCTGGGACTTTGGAAAACAGCTTAAAGAGAGACACACAGGCAGGGAGGGAGGAGGTCCAACATTAAAATCATGTGCAATATTTTTTTTTCTTCTGCTTTTCCTAGGCTATAGCACCCCCTGGAGTCCCCTCTGTGTCATTACTCTGTAGTCCTGACTTTTTCTTCCCTCATACGTGCAATCTCACTGTACCGACAATGTTGACATCTAATTGCTAACTGTGAATTTGAGAGTTCGCTCTCTCCAAATGTACATTTTGTTTATACTGAGGAAGGAAAGTTACATTTAAAGAAGAATCACGCTTGACCAAGTTTCATTCATGTCACAATCTCATGAATTTTATTGTAGGAATTGCAGCTGGCAGATAAATTCTGGTTCCAGTGTGTTGCAACAAGTATCTGTTTTATAAATTTTTATTTGTTTTGGTTTTGATAGAAGCACTTGGATCATAAATGATTAATTCACACATTTTTACATGAGCACTACGTTGTTATCTGACGTATTTTGTGTTTGCAGCAGTCGGTGTGTTTAATGATCTTTGCTCATAATGTGCGTTGTATTATACACTTTACTTTTATACTCATAAGCTTTTGACCAAGCAATATCTGTTGTTTGTAGAGAACAAGGTTAAACTACAGGTGTACTCCCTACCATTTTTTTTACTGTGCTTATACACTTATACGCCTCACTTCAGGGTTTTAATTTTCTTTTATACTTTAGGAAGGCTTTATTCAGGAGGACTTTTACTCAACTGAGCCACCAAAAACATCTTTAACAGCGTACCAACACAAGATTCAGTCTCAAGTCTATAATTGACCCCAAGTCTCACCCTGTTTTGTTCTGTGGTTGGATAACAGTTGAGCAAGCTCGTTACCTCAGTCAGCTTTCTCCTTTCCTGCTTCCTGTACGCAATATTTTTTCCCCAGGCTGATGAAGACATGACCCACCCTACTCTGTCTCTGACTGGCTTACCCAGGCCTTACCCTACACCTAGCCAGTCTCACTCCTGATGCCTAAACCCACCCAACCCAAACCATAAAGGCAGTATCGCCGCCATATTAGAGAGGGCAAGAACGACCTCTGAGCAAATACATGTAAACAGAGGAGCTGCAGTTTCTTTGGATAAAAAGCACCAGAACCGCACCAGATTGGCACCAGAACCGTGGAGTCAGAAAAAAAAAAGTTCTTACTTCTCTGCTTTTTAACCAGAAAACAAAATGCAGCTCCACCGCCAGTCTCTCAATTATTAGTCTGCTAGTCAATCAGAGTCAGAGTAATTTTTTTTTCTTTCTTCCTGTAGTTAGATATACTTTAGGTTAGACTTGTCTGTGTTGAAAAGAAAACCAGTATTGTGAAGATGGTTAGGAGATTAACAAAACACTAGCTAACTAGTTAGCTAGTGATTGTAGATTAGCTGGTTAGCTTGTGTTTTGTTAACATTAGGTGTCAGATATAAGTAGCTAGCTAATGATTGATGTAGATTAGTTAGCTAGTGTTTTGTTGACATTAGCTATAAGATTTTTTTTATGTTCTTATCAGATGTTTTGTTAACATAAGATAACTTAAGCTAACTTAAGATGTGAATATATTACATCTGATACCTAATGTTAGCTAAATGCAAGCCAGCCAGCTAGCTAATTGCAATCATTAGTTAGCTAGCGTTTTGCTAACATTAGCTAATTCAAGATGTGACAGTATGTTGCTTTTATGGGTCTCCAAGCATCTTTTAACCATCTTCAAAAGTTGTTTTTCTCTTCAACATAGACATAGACACAGTCTAGCACATGAGTACAGGGAAAAGGAAAGAAGAAAGTTGAGTTGAGGTTCCACTCAACTGTTATTGGAACACAAAAAGGGACGGGACATAGGAAGGGTCAATGCAATGTGATGATGCATTCTCAACACAAGTACAGATTTTACTGAATTCACTGAGTCAGGATTTTTAAACTTTTATTGCTACAATTCTTTGCACTGTTAAGAGTTCGGCTTTACAATGGTCACTGTTTTAAGGTCAGGGCCCAAGTGTGTAAAATATTGTTGGATTTCTGATCTGTGACCATTTTGTTTCTTCACTGTTAACGGTCTTGTTACCTGATCACCGATCCTACACCAGTATTCCAATGCTCATAAGCTTTATGTACACAGAATATTTTTATTATTTTTTACTGTCTTACTTTTAAAGTTGCAATATGAAATTCTTGTTTGTCAGATGATGAAAAGGAGTAGAGGTGAAAGGCTGTTGGCCGTCTACTATAATGCATCTGTCTGCGAAGAAAAACGTGTTCTCCCGTATTTTCAAGGTCTCAATCAGTGATGGATAGATGACCCAATAAAACCCGGGACCCGAGAATATAGAAAATTGTTTTGCACTTTATGGTTTTTATGTGAAAATAATAGGGGTTTTGTTAGAAAACAGGAGCTGTTTCTTCAGAGAATCAGTACACAGGTCAAGTCACTTTGCTCCTTTTTAAAATCAAAATGTAATTGGGTCATCTAATCTCAGAGACTTTGAAATATTAAGGGTTTTTTTTGTCTTAGAACCAGCTTCTGTATGATTCCAGCATCATGCCATTATTTGAAAATTTTCCACCCATAGGTTCAGTACGATAGAGCATAAATAGGAATGAATTTATACAAAAACGCTCCAGTTCTCATTTCAGCTCTAAGAAACAAACCTGAGCCGCTGGGCTGAGCATGAGGTTTTTTCCATTTTGCTGGAATCAAGGAACATGAATTCAGCAATAATCTGTTTCCTTTTACATGTTGATGGAGCAACTCAACAAATTTGAAAGTGTTCCTTTTTTTCATTTTTGAAATACAGAGAACCATGTAAAGGATACGTCATGCCAATTAAATTCCATTTCTGAATGCATTTGCGTTGTTTGAGTGATCATTTTTGAGATTAAAAAAAAAATCAGGTGACTTGCTACTTAGAGACAGTTATGCCTGATTCACAAATTTCTTGCCATGTAAGTATTTTATTTTATTTTATTTACTCATATTCTCCTGTAAGGCCTGCATTACTCCTCTAGTATTCTTTGCTGTATAGCAAATTTGTTTTAAGATAATGACATGTTTAACAAGTTTAAGTGAAAACATTCAAGCCCTGAACGTGAGAGAATTCCTTATGAATGCAATGTTACTGTGGCACCTGAAAATCTGCTTAGCCATTTAGACTAAACCTTGTAACCTTGTAAGTAAATGGGCCCTCTGTGGTTGAATGTAGCCAGTCGATTACAGTGAGCAAAAACTGCTTTATGGGCATGTGAGTATTGTTTTGAAAAAAATATGAACCTATTCTCTATATAGTCAGTTTGCATAAACTTTGTTGTGAATTCCCATGAATTACCCTCGAAAGAGCTCTAAAAGAGTAGAAGAGTGTTTAGTAAAGATCAGACATAATGGGTCCAGTTATTTTCTACAAGCCTTCCACCGGTTAAAATGTCGCCTTATTAATAAAATAAACTCATGGTAAATTTGCCTAGAATAGCTGAGGCTGATCTGGGTTTGAAATTGTAAGTTTATTTGATTTGGGGAACAAGTGAAGACTAACGAGATCATACTCAGAAGTCTATATTCTTCAATAGGATTGGCAAGATGTCCTCAGACCTTACTTACCATATTTGCTGAAATCTGATATTAACATAAGATTTTCTTATGCTGTGGACATACAATCTACATTTTTGTGTGTCTAAACCATTCAGAGGTAATTATTATATAATATTAAGAATTATTATTATTATTATTATTATTATTAGTAGTAGTAGTAGTAGTAGTAGTAGTAGTAGTTGTTGTTGTTGTAGTATATGAACAAACCTTTCACAGCATCAAAAAAATTATTTGCTTCTAGTTTTAAGGAAGTCTGTGAACCAGTTTGAAAGATACATCTTTTCTCATTTTCTCCTTTGTGGGCTAACCTTTTGTTTAGATCACAGGTTATGTGATCTAAACATACAGAATTAAACATACAGAATTAAGTTCCATGCACTAAAACTTTTATTGTAAAATATCTGCAAAAGTTGCATTGCCAGTCACCATTGAAAGAAATACTCAGATCATCACTTAAATACTATACAGATAAAAGTTCTTCAAACAAAATATAATAATTTATTTTACTTCTGTACTGTAGATGTTTGAGGGGATAATTCTGACTACTTCATGTAAAGTTTGGTACAGCAAGTATCTAAAAGGTCAACTCTTTGTGAGAAAAGAAAAACAGCTGTTTTCAGCTTTGTGACATGGCATTTCCAATCAACACAATATTTTTTAAATAGTTTTTTCTGGAAGTAAGTGAGCTTTCTCAAGTCTTAAAGGAACACTTAATCACTCAATTAATCTGAAAAATTTTAAATAACTACATTTGGAGATAAGTAGTTTTCCCTGGACAGCAAAGGGTATGAAAATCTGAAAGGTACTCAGTAACTAAAACTGCCAGACTAATGTAGTGGAGTAAAAAGTTCAATATTTGCCTCTGAAATGCAATACAAGTATAGATAAGATAAGATAAAACAATTTAAGATAAAATAAGATAAGATAGAGCTTTACTGATTTAAGGAAATTCAATATGCCGGTGATTGAACATAAGAATAAAAACAATGGAATAATAAATATAAGATACATAATGAATAAATGCAAAAAAAAAAAGAAAGAAAAGTAGTATTGGCAATGACACTGACAGTAATAATGACTGTGTTATTGAAAAGTAATAAAAATGCATAAAATGGAAATACTTGCATAAAGCACAAAAAAGTAGTACTCAAGTAGTACTTGAGTAAAAATTTACTTGGTTACATTCCACCACTGTCACAAAAGTCATGTCTTAATTTAGATAACTGCAAGAAATCCTTGGTCCCCATACGCACTTTGACAGTAAAACTGGATTTGCATGTCTAGTACAGTATAAACCCATTTGGCTGAACCAAATTTAGAACAACGGAGTGACCTCGACCTGAGGAAAAAAAAAAAGACAGTGAGTGAAAGCACCACCGGGCTTCCTCCTGCTCAGGGTCGCTGTGTCCTCAACAGGAGGACGGTTTCGGACAAACCGTGTGGTTTTAGTCCACTAGATGGCGAGAAATACAATAGAATAAGAGCCGGTGGAGCGAGTCGGGCTGTATGGCCTTGTGAAATGGCGTCCTGATGAGATGGTGCTCAAGTTATTTGCCCAGTCACCACTAGTCTAACGTAAATAGACAGGGGACGATGCTTACATTTTGACTTTAATAAAGTGAAATAAACAGTATAATATGTTTAACTTCTTATGGAGGCAGCCCTGATAGGTTAAAGTTTCCTCTGACATTCAACAGTTGACAGCTCATAAGCTGTCGTAGTAACTTGACTACACTTGAGTGATATAATGTGGTTTTCCTCACTGTGTCGAGATAACACCACAGCAGATAAGAGGACGCGCACTCCAAACAATTTATACGAGCTATGTTTACGCCTCTCATCTGTTCGCCGCCTCACTTGACTGAAACTGACGCAAAGCTTCTTGGGAAATGTATTCCTGACACCGCGACCTCCCCCACGGCGGCGGCCGCGGGACGCACCGCGGCACAATCCACTTCCCACAATTCTCCGCGTTGTTGTTGGCGACCCCATCTTGTGTCCTCCTCATGAATATATATCAGGCAGCATTTGCGTAGGAGGTCGGCCGACGTTCATTTCATATTCCAGCGCTGTATTTTGGTCTAAATGGGACGCACAGTCACGTCTGTCACCGCCCTGCTCTGTCCCTGCGCGCCCAGCCTCTTTCCAGCGGACTGAATATCGGTAAAATGTTTGTTCTGGAGCAGCGGAGGAGACTCCGACAGGGAAAGGAAGGCGAGAAGTGAATGACTACCAGTGGAATAAGTCAGCAACACCGCCCAGTCGGCGGACATTTACCACGGTGGGCACGTATTCGGGCTTTTAAATGTAGAGGTAGGTGTAACCAAGTGCGCACCGTTATTTCTTTCGAGTGGGGGACTTCTTCTCATTGGCAGAGATGGAAAGTGTGCGGGCTGTTGTCGCTGAGGATGGAGAGGGGGCGACCAAGTTAATGAAGAAGCCCAGCGGACTGTCTGTCGCCCGGGGGACTCCAGCAGCAACAGCAGCAGCATCGGCGGATGATGGCGGTGGACATTTGGCACCCTCCCGCGTAGTCGAGGCGAAGAACGGGAACAGCCTCTCTCATTCCGCCTCCACCGTCGGCTCTAGTCTCTCTAGTGCGTCAAACCGGGCCGTGAGCGCGTCTAATGGCCGGGGCTCCTCCAGCAGCAACTCCCTCCTGTTGAGACGGAGGCGCTTGAAGAGGAACCTCTCCGCCGCAGCTGCAGCCAGCACCGCCACCGCCACCTCAGCTGTCACCACCGCCAAGATGAACTCGGCCCTGTCCTCTGCGTCTCTGCACACTCGCAGTCTGGATAGGAAGACTCTGCTCAAGCACCGGCAAAACATGCAGCTTCAGCCCGGGGACCGAGAGTGGGTGAGGGCAGACCTCCACCGGGGCTCCATACATGTCCACGACCGACTCACGCCCTCCTACCCGAGACCGGTGCTCTGCACTATGGACACGACCGCCGGCGAGGTGGCGCTCCGTCTGAGCAAACTCTGCAGCAAGTCGAGCTCCGTCATGCGCATTTTTTGCAAAGATAACCCCAAGACTGACCAAAATGGCAACTGCAATGTGAAATATGAGGTGAATGAAGACTCTAATCACCTGACCCCGCTGGAATCCGCAGATTTAAGAGCCCACCCGAGTGACAGGTTGAGACTGCTGCTCATGGAGAATGCCGATGAGAGGCAACAGCAACAGGATGGCAAACTTTTCACCCCTGAATCAGAGTCGCAAGACAATATAACCTGCTCCCTGTCAGATTTAAACTCTAACTCTAACATAGATACCCCCAATGATGAGGACTCGGAGCATAGGAACGGCGTGGACAGCTATGGATTAAATTCAGGCTCCGATGTGGAGAGTAGTGCATTTGATGACCTGAGCTCTGGGGCCCGGCTTAGCGAGCACAGGGACTCCCTCAGCGATGATATGGTGCTGGGGACAGAGGCATCCATCCTCAGCCCGTCCTTTGACAGCGCCACAGAGGGTCACGACATCTATGGCAGCTCCTCGGACGAGCTGGAGCTCGACTGCCCTGCGTCAAGTGCGAGCATGGACCCCATCTCATCCCAGCACCACACCAATGGACTCAGTTCTGCTGGCAACTACAAGCAGTGCAACATGGAACATTTAAACAACATGGCAAACAATATGGGGCCGGAGAGCAGGCTCAACCCACACAGTCTGGGCAGCCTGCCACCCAGCAGCAGTGCCGGCTCATTGTCAAGAGCCTGTTCTACAGGTAATACACCTGACATCCAAGATCCGGACTGTGGTGGCCAGAGTCCTGCGAAACCAACAGATCACAGTGCAGATTCCTGTGATTCCAACCCCACGCTGTATGTGCAGCTGCACGGTGAGGCTGTCAGGAGGCTTAGCCCAGATGAGAGGCCTCTGCAGATCCAGAATGACTTTCTCTTTAAGCTTGGATTTAAAGACCCGTGGAGAGTTCAAGAAGAAGGGCTTAACACTGAAATTGGCTCCTTGTTGCGGTTCTATGCAGGTGAGTTGAATGGTGCATCCAGATATGATCTCAGTTCCTCATGTGATCAGGTTCTCTGTGACTTGTTGAGGCCTTGTTGCCCTGTGGCACACTGCACTGTATGGTTTGGACTGCAGATCCTCAGTGTTGTGGCGTTTGTAACAGGTTCTCAGTCTGTATCACAAAAGAAGACAGGTGCATTTATGCAGGTGTACTTCCTGACATTGTACTGATGTAGCAAAACAACAGTTAATTTCCCCTTTTTGCTGAAAAAGGAGAATAGTATAGGACTTCAACTAAAACTAATTTCATTATCGAGTTTCTTGATGAATTGATTAGTTCTTTGATCCATAAAATGTCAGTGAATGGTGAAAAATGATGATCAAGGCCCAGGGTGACGTCCTCATGTGTGTTTTGTCATAGGTAGTTGCGGCCCTAATTTGAAATCTGCATGAAGATGATACCATTAGCTCACAGTCACATATTTTAAATTCCTGCCAGACTGATAAGAGCAGGGCCACATGTCCCTGATGTTGCTGTCACACTGTTTGTGTATGCTGTCAGGCAAGGTGAGTGTAGCAGCACAAGATCTTTGTGGATAACTGCTGTAGCAATTCAGAAGATTATTATTAAAACTCCAGCTTAGGCAATGCATGCTTCCCAGTGATGATTTACCAGGATCAGGTGTGATGCTGCATTCACATGCTCCTCAGATTGTCCCATTTCCTGAGTTGGGAGATTTCGTCGTGTGCACAAGCTTTTAAGTCATAATCAAGGAAACTAAAAAAGAAGGAAGGGTCATTACATCTCTGACGAACATTCTGTGCTCTGCTTGGTGCCAGACTCCGGTGCCAGTTCTATTGAAGCCTATGGGAGATGCATAGAGAAGTGCACAAAAAACAAACATATCTGTGACAAATGATCTTTGCTAAAGAAATGCCTCCAAAAAATGGAAGAACACACTTCAGAGAATAGCATACAGACAGATTTTTTTCAAACGTGTGAATTCATTTTTTTGCTGTTGGTCTCGAGTTAGCATGATTGACATTGTATCTCCCAATATCATCAGTAGAACTGGCACCAAAGTCTGTAGCATATAATGTTTTTTAGTGATGTTATGACCCTTTCCTTGGTTGTAATGTGGAAAAAAACATGGATGCTGCACCAGTACATTCCCTTAAACCACTAAAGTATAAATGCTTAAAATGCTTTATCTGACTTGTCATCAAGGTTAATGCTAATAAATAACTTTTCTAACTAATGGTTAATGGTTGCAACCTGATACTATATTACGAATAACACGAACAAAAAATTGATATGCAATATGCGACTCAGGTCTAATTAAAGGTTATCAACTCACTTTGGTCTGTCATGTTCTTGCATACATGACATCAACAGACAACCTTTCAGCAAGTCGTGTAACAAAAATGTACCAAACTTTCCAAGCTGTTGTTCTGTTCACGTGAATTTTCCCAGTGGAGAACAAATTTTTTCAGATTATTCCGATACCACATGAATACAGGATAACTGCATGGTGGCATGAGTGGGTCACAATAAGGTCATGGTCCAAAGGCTGCTGGTTTGCCAGATCTACCTTTGCCTCAGGGACATCCTTTAAATGTTCAGGTCTGTTTTTTTTTTTTTTTTTGTTTCTTCTGTCCTTGACTGTCTTTGTTGGACCATAGCGGCACACTGTGCTCCCATGGACACGCATGACATCGCCACAAAGCCATCACCACAACTTATGGTGCTCAGACATGGGGCCCTTTCCGGCTTTTGCCCCATTATCATCCTAATGAAAAGGCTGAATGCCTTTGTGGTTGGATGGAGAGTAGGGGTGGGAGCGGTATGGCTGGGAGGACCATAAACCCTCTCTGTGGACCCAGTGAATTCTAGTCATTGAGATGCTGCACAGTGCCTGTCCTATTGGCATCCAGCGCGGCTACTGTCACACTAACTAACTGCCTGCCAAGCTGGGTTAACGTGCTCCTCCAAAGCTCAGGAAGCCCTTTTCTTTACCACGCCGCTGCCTCCTCCACCGCTGCTGCTATTGCTGTCGCCCCTGAGGAAAGTGAAATGGGGGTGTGTGAAACTGAGTGTCTGGTGAGGACAGTTGAGGATAAACTGTTTGTATGGACAAGAGAAGCACTAACACTCTCTAGCTTCCTGTCCCGAGAGGCTGTTGAACTAGAGGTCACTCAATACGAAGCTGAAAATGGCCACATGTGCTCGCGCCCGCAGTCACATGCGCTTCATGACCTATCATGCACTTGAATCCTGGCTTGCTTGAGGTAGAATGATTTCATTTAGATAGCATCATATGGCAAGGCTGTATGGGCATGCACACTGGGGCTCATGTGGATGGATGGATGTGCATTTAGGGAAAAAAATAAATGAATCCTACACAAGCCTGTGCAGTCAGCTGAGCTCAACCAGCAGTAGCAGCAGCCGCTAAAGGCAGGCAAAAGTAGCCCTGATGCCCCTCTGAGGGTGACGCCTCCACATCCCATGTGAGACAGCTTAACTGTGGTCACCTGAGCTCCCTCTCCAGCCGCCTCCCCCCTCCCCTCACAGCCAATAACACCACTCAACACCCAGGCTGCAGGCTGGACAAAAGGCCTAATTCTCATTCAGCTACTATAGAGATAAGATGCATTCATTGTAAAGAGAAAACAGCACTGATGCTCTTGTGACATGTCTCGCCTGCTCTTCCTTACGCGATGGAAGCATGTGAGGAATGTACGCTGGCTCGTGTAGAATGTCAGGCACGTCTGCTGAGGAGGAAGTGTGGGGACGGGGGCGTACGAGGGGGAGGGGGGAATGCCGTGCTGACACATGTTGAGCTGACTTTGAATGGTTGTCCTGCCCAGATAGTGGAGATAGGGCCAGTCTCAGCTGACTTGCTGGCTGACTCTCAGGCGCAGCTGCCACAACTGTAGACCTCAGTCACACTGAGGGCCTTTTTGTCTTCATGCCTGTGCATGCAGGCTGGCCTTTGATACAGGAAGTCCAGTATCCAAACTCTCTTTTATTATTCAGTCACTCAATAAGATCACTGTGCTACTTTAATACTAGATATGATATAGATACTAAGTATATGAGCAGCCAGGAAATTGTGCTGTATCTTTAAAGGGATAGTTCGGATTATTTGATGCGTTGTATGAGATACTTGTCAATAGCCAGTGCATTAGCTACAGTGGATGCTGTTTAGCATGCCCCTGCTTATGAGAAGGAGAGAGAAGTAGCAGCATGGAAGTTAAGCAATGAGCTTCTCTGGACAAGGCCTGCAGTAAAAAGTGTTTTGACCACTTAAGAAAGGTGCACCTAATAAAGTCAGTATCAGTTTATACAATATGTAAATTCTGCCCCAATGAATCTTTCACTTTAAAACAATGACACAAATGTAGTTTGATGACATCATGAAGAAGCATGGTGTTATGGGAGCTGTTATCTTTGTTTTTAAACAACCACTACAGCTGATCAAAATCTAACATAACTGGCAGAAATCATGTTCATGGATGAGGTAATATTAAACTTTAATTCTAGTTTTCCCAGAAAGTATAGCAACTGGCTAGCGATAGCTAGCAGGAAATGCAGTGTTGCCTTGAATAATTTACGGTATATTTAAAATATTTTCACTGCTTTACCTTGCTGTCAGAAAGCCTTTTCTGACAGGAATCTGTCATTATACAAGCCAAATATTGCTCTTTCCAAACTAGCCAAACTCCATAGGTGAAATGAGTCATTTTGTCTTGCAGAACATGAGAGTTTCTTGACTGTTGCTGCCTAGATTTGTTTTATTGTTTGTGATTGTGTGTGATTTTGGTGAACTTTTAACTTGAACTTTTAAAACACTGAAGTCCCACAATATTAACACAAACAAACACAGAGTGAGGCAGCTATAGATCAGCAACTCATGTTCTGCAAGGTAAAAATACTGATATTGCTTATGGAGTTTGGTTTGTCTGGAGAGTGATATTTTGCTTATGTAACAGTGGTTTCCCATCAGAAAAGGCTGTCTGATGCAAGGTATAGTGGTGAAAATATTCTATATGTGTTGTACACTTAAACTGATTTTTTAGGTGCGCCTTTTTTAGGTGGCTGGAGGTGTGCCAACAGGCATCTACTGTAGAGGATAGAATGACGATTGATTAAGCATCTCATTCCGCTATTTCATATAATCTGAACTATCCCTTTAATAAAAACACCAGATGAGGCACTGAGCACCCAGCATGATTAGGCAAGCAGGAGAATGATGGGTAGAGGCTGTGAAGTTGCTATGGTGCATCTTGACGGCTCTCCTGGACAATGCAGAGGCCAGTTTGACTTTGAAGGGTTCAGGTCATGCTTTGAGTGCACACAGACTCTGCAGTGGCCAGATGAGAGAATTCACTTTGCCCTGCTGGACACACAAACACACGCATACACATGTACAGAAGGCTCCCTAGATCAAAGGGCCGCTGTCCTCTTTGGCAAGCTGACGAGTGATCCTTTCAGAGCTGCCCACACAGGAGCCTCTTGTAATGCCGAGCCAGCTTTATTAGAGTTTTGAGTACAAGGAAAAAGAAACAAAAAACATACACAGACTCATCTAATCAATACGTGCACATTCTGTTGCTGAGATGCCATAGATCTAAATAAAAGTACACCTCAAGAGAGTTGAGTTTAACAGATTTTTCTAACTGGACACTGGAGGCACTGCCATGATTTAATTGTCCAGTCAGGTAAAAGTATTGGGTTCAGGGCAGTGTCGCTCAGTTAATAGGGCTAGGAGATCCTCAGCCCAGCAAGTAATGAAGATGCCCCCTGCTTGGATGGCTCTGGTCCCTTACCCAGAGGTAGAAGTGCGTTTGTGTGTGTGTGTGTGTGTGTGTGTAACAAGAAAAGGAAATGGCATACTGAACCCTAACAGACACTGGCACAGGGTTTGCCTAGAGGCGGAGAGGACCCGGAGTTCTTAACCAAACCAAAGCAGCACACTAAATAATTTAGATTCATTAGGCTACTCAGCTTTGCAAACACTCTCATCCGTGCACTTCAAGCATACCCACTGCGTTTTAGTGAGCTTTCTACTTACCCTATTAAAGTTGAGTTGTTTGCCTTTTTAAAAGCAGTTTCTTGTAAATCTAAAGTGGTGTTAAGATTTGGCCTGCTTTTATGGGCGAAATTAATGACCACTGGCATATTACTGGCCCAGAAACGATCAAGGTATTAATTCCTCCCAGGTTTATAGCTCGGGCTCCTGTGAAACAAAAGTCGGGCTTGATAACAGTTTCAATGTGCTGCACCCAATTTTCAGGTAATAATCCCATGTTGTTTTTCGTGTCTGCCAGCAAGGTGAACTTGGCAGGAAGGATTGTTCACGCGTAACTAATAAAAGCGGAGATATCTAATTTAATGTTGCAGATAATGGCTCTGCTTTTACAAAACAAAAGCGCCTGCTTACAAGTTTTTATAGCTTTGTGGTCGACGTTATCATTTCAAGTTGTGATCACGGTTAGTAATGGGAATTATTTCTCTTTTTCTCAAAATAGCATTGTATAATGCACAATTTTTATTGCATATTTTCAATATGAAGTTTTTTCTCTGCAATAAATCTCAAAGCAAATTTTGATTTCATGCTCATTGCCTCACCGCTATTGAGGTGCTTATTTACAAAAATCAAATAATAACATGCCGTTTTATTGCTTTGGGGCAGAGCTACAACTCTAATGCTAACATTGCACAGATTCTGCTTTTATCTTCACCTGTTTTAACCCTACAGCACCTTTAAATGACAGATTATCATCTTTTTAAGAACCAAAACAGTTTGTCATGTGAGACCTGGATGAAAAAATTTCCTTTACTTGGTGTATTTATTCTTACTTTTAGTGTTTTGTGATATCGATTCTCTTTCACTGCCTGCTTCTCCTACTTAAAGGGGTAGTTTGGATTTTTTGAGGTGGGTTCGTATGAGGTACTTGGCCATAGTCAGGGTGTTATCTACAGTAGATGGTGGTCAGCATGCCCTTAGTTTGAAGATGCAGCAAAAGAGGTGTTGTAGGAAGCAAAGACATGAACTACCATGGACAGGGTCAGCAGCCAAATGTACTTTAATCACCTAAAAAAGTCAACATCAGCTTAAGTGTACATTATATTTAGAATATTTTAATGGCTTTACTTTCCCATCAGACAGCCTTTTCTAAAGAGAAACCAATATTCAGGGCTTAAACAGATGCTGTAAATCCTTGAAAACACACAATTTTAATGTGTTTTCAAGGTTTGAAAAGTGATTGGATTTTGAATAAAGTGCTTCAAACTGTTTGACGTCGTAATTGCATTACTTTCATAATAAATTGACGTCTGACTGAATAGTTTTCTTTTAGATTAAGAAATAAAATAAATATATAATTTATCACAGGTGTAAGGTGCTGGAAAAGCTTTAAAATGCATCTTGAAAATTCTTGAAATAACTTTGGATTCAGGAACCCTGGCCGTTATACAAGCCAAATATTGCTCTCTCTTCAAAGACATCAGACTCCTTTGACTGAAACAGTAATTTTACCTTGCAGGACGCAGGAGTTTGTCTATTCTACCACTGCCTCTTTGGGTTAGTTTGTTTGTGTTGTTGTGTGACTTCAGTGTTTGAAGGGTTAATTCGGATTCACTGAAGCCACATGATAACACAAAGAAACTAACCTGTTGAGGCAGCAGCAGATCAGAATCTCGTGTGTTCTGCAAGGTAAAATTACTGTTTTTGTCAAAGGAGTCTTGGCTTAAGAGAGAGCCTTACGTACCAGGGGTTTCCCATCAGAACAGGTTGTCTGACAGCAAGGTAAAGTGGTGAAAATATTCTAAATATGGCAAACACTTGAAGTGATACTGATTTTTTTTAAATGACTAAAATCCATTGTGCTGCTGATCCTGTCCGCTGCAGTACATCGCTTTGCTTCCTATGCTGGTGTTCCTGCTGCTTCTCCAAACTGAGAGAGCGTCCTGATCACCATCTATTGTAGGTAATACGCTGACTATGGATAAGTACCCTACCTCAACCCCACTTAAAAAAAAATCCCCACAATCCTTTCACCCCCAGTACTACCAATGGAGTTAAATATAAAACAAACGCAATACCAGTATCATCAAGTGACATCATAGAAATATAAACTCACAATATATGTTGTGAATAAATTTGTGGCTCGAATGAAACTCTTACTCAGATAGAAACTTTAATTAATATTAGATACAATAAAACAAAAGCACTCTACTTATAACCAGAAGAAAACCCTCAACAGACGTGCGAGTAATGGAAGCAGATATGATGTCTATATTCCATGATGCATAATGTTAACATTTTAAGAAGACAGTGATAGTTCAGTTACTCTAAAAGCTTGGAAAGGGATCTTACTTCAGGACTGTGTGTCTCCACTCTAACTCCTCTCTGAGGAGGCAGCGGCTGGTGACGTGATGACTTAAAGGACTCGGCAGGGTTTAAAGGCTTAATGAAGCTCCCGGCTTTCTCCAGCAGGCTGTGTGGCAGCTATTAAGCAGAGAACCGCTCACTCTTCTTGTCTTGTCTGTGCCACATCGCTCTGTCTCCGTACAGTCAGCAACGCCAGATTGCTCCCACACTCACACTTGCATCTCTATGAAAACATTTTCAAAGGCAGAAGGAGAACAGTCTGCGCAGATTTTGTCATTGTTTTTTTTGTTTTTTTTTCTTTTCTGTTTTTATAATCGGTTATCCTGGTAACAATATGAGAAATCCCTGGTAGTGGGTTAGTTTGAATGAATTTTGCTATTCAAATGATGCTCCACCTGCCACCAGGGATTTGTGAATCACAGCATTAAAGTGTCAGCCTCACTTAAAGGAGCAATATGTAGCGATTGTGGCTGCAAAAATGAGTACAGCAGTCTAGATAGTAAGTTGGAGTCATAGACTGTATATTAAATAGGTTGAAATCCTATTTAATATGTTGTTTCCCCCTGCCCCCTCCTCCACAGACTCAGGGAAGCTCTGCTGGAGCTCTGCAGGAGTGCATGATGCATGAAACATTGTAAATGGATAATAATAAGTGATAATGAGTTCTACACTGTAAGTTGATCAGCTGTTTATATCTGTCAGTTGTCTGTCAGAGTAAAGCTAAAGCTGTTATCTTTCAAACAAAAGCCCAGTGTCCTGAAAATACACACTTTGGACTTTGAGTTAAGTGGCTGCTTGTCTTCATTAACATATTGCTCAGTTTAACCGTTATAAACATCTACTCCTTTTAAAAGATTATTGATGAGTTCTTATGACTCATATACAGACACTTAGTCATTTGTCAAACATTTCGCACTAATTTGAACTCGAATTGATGTGAAACTGACATACAAAAACGGTTTTCCCAGCCTGTAATAAAAACTTTAAAAGGGTACAACAATTTGTTTAAACTTTTCCATAATCTCTGATGACAGATCATGATCATTTCATGAGTTATTACAGTAAATAAATTGCAGATTTCTCCTTTAAATGTATAAAATGTGGCTTGGATTACCAAAAGTATAGCATCTCCATGTATGCAAACACTCCTGGGAGGAGAAGTGAGGCTGCCTCATCCTTTCTCACATCTATGTCCTGGCCTGACAGCTAATGGTCTTTCTAAATGGCCTATTGCTGAGTCATTATGTAATTGTGTAATCAGATTTCACACGTTCCAGAGCTCAAATCCAATACGCATGTGTCGGTGTGCGCTGAGGTTTTTGCGTTCATAAAAAGGGAGTGAGCAATCAAAGAATAGATTTATGTATTTCATGCCTCTTCACGTGCGAGCCGCACGTGTATTAGTGGTCTTAAATGAAACGGCCGTACAGCCTCAGTATCTCCGATGGTTCACACGTGCGTGTTTACCGAGGCAGACATGGAGAGGATGGTGGTGTCAGCTTGTAGCGGTTAAAGCCAGGGAACTGTTTTCTGTCTAATATAGATTGCCTTCTTGGCTGACATCCTCCCACCCTCCTCTCTCCTCTCCTCTCCTCTCGCGCCGAATCTTCCTCCCTCTCTCAATTTCTCTCATGATCGATCCCCCTCCCTCTCCTCTCGCTATCGTTCCTCGCATCTCCTCCTCCCTCACACCATCTGACAGTTTCCATTTATCTTCCCATATCTCTTTATCTCTCCCTAGCTTATTGCTTTTCACTCTGAGAATTACTGGTCACCCTCGTAATTGTCTTTAAAAAATATTAATAAAAGGCTCAGGTAGGTATTTCTATACAGGTCTAGCACACTTAAAATCACTCTTTCCTCACTGTCCTCTCTCTTTATGAGCATGCATGCTTTGCTGTTTAGTCAAGTATGGCCCGACCAATACTGATTTTTCAGGCCAATACCGATATTGAATATTGAAGTACATTTTTTGAAATGTTACCTCAAAAGTGGTTAACACTTGTGACAAAGATGTGTAACGGAGGCAGGTAAGGCTGTGACGATAACCACAGGCATGTGACGCCTACTGCGGGGTTACTTTGACGTTAACCGCATCACTTTTTCAGCAGTTTGGGAGAGACGAAACTTTTCTTGGTCTTGTGCATGTGCCGTACTTAATAACTTTCACACTGAAAGCTGTACTGTATATTTACTGCCAAAGTGAGAACTCGCTGTTAAGTTTATGCTTCTGCTTATCTATGAGCAGCACTGCTCTTGCCTGCCGCTTGCTCCCCCTCACTTGCACACCACACAGACTTCCACATTGACCCGTTCATTAAAGGAGCAGTGCACCTCTTACAATGGTATGCTTAAATTAAGTCCGGTTAAATGTAATTATTAAGGCAGTTGCAGTGAACTGACATCCCATGAGATTATGTTGCTTTGTCACTGTGGTAAGAAAAATCCATACTGTATTTTACAGTTAAACAAAAAAAACTTTATTGTCCAAAATGATATCAGGGTTTTTCAAGTTCTCAATAGGCGCATATCAGACAGCCTATATGTTGATACAGCTGTGATAGGCCAATATCGGGCCGATTGGCTGGGTACCATTCAATTTTATTTGCATAGTGCTGAATCATAACAAAATTATCTAGAGCTGGAACTAAGTAATCTTTTCATTCCCAATTAATCTATTGATTATTTTCTAGGTTAATCAATTAGTCGTTTGATCCAGAAAATGATGATCAGTATTTCCTTAAACCCAAAATAATGTCCTTAAATGTCTTGTTTTGTCTACAACCCAAAGATATTCAGTTTAGTGTCACAAAGGCATAAAGAAACCAGAAAATATTCACATTTAAGAAACTGGGATCAGAGAATTTTTGAAAAACTTCCTTTTAACAAGCAAAAACCTCGAGCATTCAGGCTCCTCATTAATGTTGGGCGGCGATCCGCCGGAACCAAACAAGTGAAAAAGGAACGACTAACAAAGAAAGGGGGGTTAGCTAGTGAAATTCTCAGTGCATTGTGGTGAGCAGCTGAATCTAGGCTGAACAATGTCATGCTGATATGTCACTCCTTTCTGCCTGCCGGCACATTCTGAGATAGGGAATTGGGGAAGGGGGCAGGGAGGGGCCGCGGCTTCCCCTTCCTTATGGGAGCAGCCCGGCCCCTCGGCTGTCTGTCAAACTGCCCGTGCCGAATGCTCCCTAAAAACCTCCGGGAGGGTTGTGGAGTAGGTGGTGTTCTGCACAAGCAAAAGCAGTGAAAAGGTTCTCCCTTCAGCAGGGTCGTGGAGTAGGCTGACTGTCCCTGAGCGGAGCACCAGCGTCAACCCCGACCGCATGCATGAGGGGGGGATTAGAGGCAAGCCAGCAGGGGCTCACTCTCTGCGGCTTTGATCAGCAGCAGCACGGCCTAATACCAGGCAACATCTGCAACCCTCAGCATTAAAGAGGCCCAAAAATTCCGATTAGGGAGCACACGGCCTGCCTGCCTGCTAGTGTACAGGACAGAACTGTGTCAGTTCCTGGATGGGAGATTTTTAAATACCACCGCTCCAGTGGTGCTCACACTGATTTGTTTTACAAAGCCCGAGTCTCTGGAGAGCTTATTTTGCATTATGTTTAAAATTCCAATTTCTTAGCATTTCATTTTCTTTAACGCGTGGTTAGTAATTACAAAAGGATAGAATCAGTTAGGGTTTAGAACAGTTATTTTATTGGAGATTTTGCTTTTACAGAGGCACCTTCCCGCACTGCAGAGACAAGTTGAGTAGAAGGGATGTTTAACCAATAATATTACATGAATGGAATTCAGAGTGTTACCAAACTGTTCCTCAAATCTTTGTTTGTGTCATCTGGACACAGCTAGATAAGATGTGTTTGGGTGGAGCTCAGCTTGTTTCTATGGACTCTGCTCTGACCGAAAAAAGGGGCAGCGTTGTTGATATGAAATGACCTAGTTTAAAGTTCATGTCTCTCAAAAAATGCTGAAGCACAAGATTGATACTTCCTCTTTGGCAAGTGTCTCTTTCAAGGGAGAGGCTTTAAGTGTAGCTTTGAGTAAGCAGAGGGGCACAGCAACATCTCTATTGATGTACAGGAGCAGGTTTGTGTAGTTATATACTATACAGGTGCTTAGATGCTATACTTTGACCCTAGAGTCCTAGAGGTGTATCCACAACACATCATTCTTGTAAATGCGGCAGATCTGCATGTTTTTACTACTGCTCATTTACTAGCAAGTTTAATGAGTACATCTGTGTAGTTTAATGCAGTAACGTTGACCTTTGGTGGTGCTGTAGTTACAATGTTGGAAAAGGTATTCAGATCATTTGCTTAAACATACAACATAAAGTTTTTAAACTCGCAATGAAACAGTCTTAGTTTAATAGTGACGCCTCTATATGACCTATATAAGCAAACAAGACCATCTGCAGGAAGATTAGCTATTTCTATGTAGTTATTTTTTATGTATGACAGGTTGGATTCTCCTTGAAATCAGATTAAATGATTTATAGTATGCAGACAGGACGAGCCTATATTTACATTTTCACTGGCAAAGTTACAGTGAGTAGTACGTTAGCCACTTAAAAAGAAGAGGGAGGAGATTTTATTTTAGATAGATTTATTTTTGACATTATATTTTGTGGTTATGCTGGTGGAGACACTACCGCTTTCGTCCATAGTGACCTACAAAATCAACAGTTCCTCGTAGCTGTTTTAAGTAAAGGTATAAATACCACAATTGCAGCTCATCGTTGTTGATTTCCAGCTCATAACTATACTACTATGATTGAGTTTCACTACTTTAATATTGTTTTTTTTGTTTTGTTTTTTTTTCCCCTGCCGGACAAAGCGATCATTGTGCAAATGGGCTGTAGAAGTCCTCTGTATGCTACCAGCCCAAGCACCAAACAGACAAAATTAGTGATTAGCTGGTGAACATAACAGAGTGTTTAGCAGCTAAAGAGCCAGATATTTTCTTCAGGAGTTGGTGGAGACCAAAACAGAACTTTGGACTTAAGAGTCATGAGGTGTTCTGCAGATCCTGACAGGGTTGCACACCCCCTGTTGAGTACTCAGGGTTTGAAGCATCGAACATAAAGATACAGCTTTCTTTTAGGAAGTTATTTTATTATAAATGGGTTACTAGTCCAGACGTATTAATGTGTTAATATGTGATCAGCTTTTACTGTTACTGGTCGAATTGGAGCAACTTTCAAGTTCTTTATATCACCTACTTCGGTTTTATCAGTGAGATCTTAATGTTAATACCCAGTAATTACTGCTGTAAATATAGATGAATAAAAAGAAGAAGTGTTTCTCTGTAAAATGTGGTGGGAAATGTACAGTTACCTCAAAAAGTACAGCTCTTGAGTAGATGTACATTCCAGAACTGTGGTGGGGTATTTCCAATATTTTCCCAAAACAGAACATATTTCTCAAAAGCTGAACAAATATTCCAAAACAAAACATTACAAGCCTCATAAACACAGGATTTATTGCAGGATTATTGTATTGCATTGCACTGAATTACACAGGTGTTACCTAATAAATTTGTTTGCCAGTAAGGGTTGAGACTGGTGAAACTAAGTGTCCAGTTTTCAGTCCAAAACGACCTCGGGGAGAGACATCGCTGCATGTGCATGTGCCAGTCTCAATCATTAACATGGCAATTTGCTTGTCTCTTGCTGTTAGCTGTGCAGCTTGATAATCACCCAGGCCCTGGAAAACAAAGTGAAGCTGTCACCTGCTGCACCAGGAAGTTGCCTCTCATTTTCTCACCTCATGTTCTTCACCTTTGCATTTCATCGTGTGTTTATTATTTGCCAGCTGATCTTATTCTGTCTGTAGGTTCCTGTTTCATTTGTGGCGTCTTGCTCATAAATATGGTTGTTTCTGCTGCCCAGTTCTTTTTCTCGCTCTTACTGCTTCCCAGTCGCTCTGGTTAAATACTTCCCCTCTTTATTTCTTTTTTTTTCCTCACTATCCCTCTCTCTTGCTCTCACTGCCCTCCCGCCCCCCCAGCACCCCCTCACCACCACCACCCTCCCCTCAGTGCCACTGTGTTCACATGGCCCCTGCATGTGACATGAAGCTGAGCCAAAACACCCCGGATGCCCGCTTCAGCCCTCCACTGTTCCAGACCTTGTTAAATTTTAAACAAAACAAAAGAAAGGGAAAGGAGAGAGAGGTTGGGGGAGGAGGAAAAAAAAAAGAGAGAAAAAGTGAGCACGTGGGGCCGGGGGAATGTGCAACAACATCACAATCTCATTCATTCAGTCGCTGCTGTCTCTGTGCATCATCAGGAGAGAGCAGCCCTTTAATTCTCTTCACTCTTCTTGTGTGAAAGCCTCCCTCTCTGTCTCTCTCTCTGCTCCTGAACTGGACTGATTGTAGCTTTAACCACAGATATGGGGTCTGATTACTTTGTGGCCTGTCCTTCTGTGGGATTAAAGAACAACTGACTCAGTAGCTGCTGTCTGCGTGGACGACTTCCTTCTCAATTACCCCGAGGCAACTGCTGCCCATCAGATGCATTCTTAATACTTTTTTGTAAGGAGAATGCACTGTTAAAAAAAAAGAGGAATACTATTTGTTTTACACTGCATTTACTGCAGTCCAAGTAGTGAGTTGGAGCCACAGACAGTATATTAAATAGGTTGAAATCCTATTTCAAGACCTAGACTTGAGGAAGCTCAGTCAGGCTGCAAGAGAGCAAGATGAGCGCAACTTTGTATTTTAACAATAACATGCAGTGACAAGTTCTACACTTGTTGATCAGCTTTTTTAAACTGTCACTTGTCTGTCAATGTAAAGCTAAGCCCGTTTTCCTGAAAACAAGTCTAGAAGTACACACTTTTCCAGTACATTCATTTAACTCATCATTCAGTCAAAAGACTTCCAGTTTGAACTTGTATATTTATTTTAAGTTCATGGGAGAAGAGAAGTTGATTCCGCTAAATTCCTGTATGATTTTTTTTACAGTGTAGCTGGACTAGAAATAATAACAGCCACTGTTTACCTTTTATTATTGCTTGTGCTCTCCCCTTGTATGAATCTCCTTATTACTCTCCTTCTGTTTCACTATCAGAGGAATGCCACAACATGGCAGCTTTTAATATAAAGTCTCCCAGACCAGCTTGGATGCCTGCAACATCCCAGTGGCCCGCCGCCAGATTTAGCTAAGCTACGAGAGTCCTTCATAGCTTCTGATAATGAATGGCATTAGAGGTTAAGTGCAAACAATAACAGCGACGTGCTTATCTGTGTGTCAGTGGTCTACCCTCGGGGAGAAACTTGGAAACTGAAAGTGGTCCGAATGCCTTTCATTGTGGATTAACGGCTAATAATTCCAATCGGCGCTACAAATTATGTCGCTGTCACCATGCATTGCTCACATAAAGACATTTTCCTGGCATCATGCATAATGCATTATGATGGATGAGACACTGAAATCAGCTGGGCCAAATTTGTTGTCAAACTGCAACCAACAGCATGCATTGTTACACAGTTCTTGTTATTTAGAGCGATTAAATCACTTTCAATTGAGCTAACTGACTAAATTCCCTGTGCATTTCTCTTGCAGTTAATGGTTAAAAAGTATGTCAGCTCTGTTGTATTTGTAATATCAAATGGCACAAATACTTCACTTTCATATCCTTGTTGTTGAGCAAAACAAGTTCAGACAGGAGCCTGAAGCAGGCTGCAGTTGTGGGTCTGCGCAGCAGCAGTATATTCATCCCACCAATCACACACTCTCCTCATTATATTACAGTACAGTACACTGCTCTGGTATTCACCCTGTCTCTTGCTCACTCCACTGCTATTCTCGTACTGCATCCATGATAATGTTGCTGCCGCCTACTTAAATCTGCTTTTCTCCGCTCAGGAATCTGTCTACTCGTTGATTGGTAGCACATGCTCAGTGCACACGCAGGACATAAATTCACATCTGTTCACTGGGAAACACAAAAGTTGCTATGTCATCTTTTCAAAACACAGACTGTTTTATTGTTTATAAATCATAAATGTGTATTTGCATGCAGGGCTGTCAGAATCATGACATTTTAGTCAATTGTCATTTTTTTCATACAGATAATTGTGATTAACTTTTTAACTGCCTTTTTCTTCTACTTTTATGCTGCTATCATAGTATAAGCCTAAAATATTTCCATTTGCCTTTTGGGCTTTGTAAACAACTACTGGAGGCAGATATGACATAATAACCTAAATAATAAAAGCCTGTTAGAGCTGCAATGATAAGTTTTCAACTGTTAACATAATCGCTAACTATTTTGACAATTAATTCATTTTTAAAGAAAAAATATCCAAATTCTCTCATTTTAACTTCTTATATGTGAATATTTTTTGTGTCTACAGTCCTCTATGACAGTAGATTGAATATCTTTTGTGTTGTGACATTTGACGATGTGATTTTGGGCTTTGAGAAACATTTTCACAATTTTCTGACGTTTTATGGACCAAACAAATAACTGATAAATCAAGAAAATGGTCAACAGATGAATTGATAATAAAAAAAATAATTAGTTGCAGCCTTAAAGTCTGTCACAAAGAAATTACTCACAGTCACAGGTAACGATGATCAAAATAAATATGGCCAGCACAGGCCATATCCTTGTCAGTCATAATTTTTAAACAAATTTACAGAAAGTTGGCAAAAGAAAAGGTGAAGTAGTGCGTGTTTCCGTCCACAACCATATAAAATTAGAAGGACTTTCAGTTTCTATTGCAAGGAGCCGGGTCTAAATTAAGTTCAGGGGAAATTATTTTACCCCCCAGAAAGTCCCTGCTTCCGGTGTAGTACTTTCCAAAAGTATAGAAACTTTGGGGGCGGGGCTTGCAGTGCTTAACATTTCTGATTGGTCCAGTACATGCAGCATTTCATTTCAGACAGTGTTTTTCAAAATCTGCAGTCACAGACCGGTTTGTTTTTTTGTTTATTGTGCTTTAACACATCAACATGGATTGGCACAGCAGTAAAATGTACTTGCACACAAAAACATGTACAAACAGCCACTGCTTTTTCTTATGTCAGTGGACTAATTTGCCAAATATGCGTTGATCTTTAAGTTTAGGTGGAAACATAGGCAACAACAGGCTGAAGGAACCTTTTAGAGCCTTGAAAAATAGTTCCAGGGACTGCTATTCTGGGTACTTTGGGTGGAAATGTGGCTTTTGTTTCATTCAGCTGTTTTTATCCAAGTGAATGGAGGTGACTCTAATGATGGGTGATTATGTAATAATTGTGACAGGCCTGCTTGCATGCAAGGTTACGTGGTACCATGCTAATAATGCCTGGCCCAGTGATGCAAGTAACTAAATTATACTTTTTTGGAAATGAATGTGTATTAAGAGCAGATTAGCCTTTTTGTTTTACATAGATGAAAGTGGGGTGATAAGGATGGGGCAGGGGGGTTGGGATTTCTGATGCTCCTATAATTTTACTTATATAATGATTTTAACTTTCTGACACTATGAATCCTTTCAGAACTGATGTTTGAATTCCTCTGGGTTTTCAGTGTTTTTGATCTTTAGAGCTGTATAATGCACACTCAACACAGTTCATAAATTAGGAAGTAGGCTATTCGTGCTGTGCCAAATATCCGTAAATGTCATAGTATCATGCCTCTGCCAGTGCTCTGACATAAACAATCCACCTGATTATCTTGTGCGGTTTTGCCCTTTTGCAACCTTTTAAATTTTCTCCTTTTAATGGACATCTCTGCTGGCCTTCAGCCTGGGAAATAATAGTGGAGCGAAGTCTCCATTAATCCCTCAACTTTTGCATGTCAAAAAACAAGACTGAATTCTTTAATTAGATTCGTGACAAATTGAAATTAACCAACACTAGTATCGGTGGAAGGCCTTGCTGAAATACAGAAGGTAATTCAGTTCATAATCTTTACTCTGCAGTTGAACAAAATTTAAAAAGCGTGGTTTATTCTGGTTAAATAAAGTTAAATAAAGTTTTAAGAAATTCAAAGGACTCTGGCTAACGCAGTGATGGAATTTCCCGTGCAGGAAAGTTAAGTGTAACATTATCTGTGGATCTGACCTCACCAACTTTATGGTCTGAGCAAGCTAGCGGCTGGGTGCTAGCCATAATTAGCATACATAACATTGCAATTGGATTCCTGCAGTTTGACCATTTCTTTTTTACACACTATATCATTCCAAGGGATATCTATCAAGTGAATTTACATAGAGCAGCACGGTGATGGGGATCACTGAGCAGAATGGTCTGGCTTGCGTGGGCAGCATTCGACCTACTGCTCTTGTTATTTAGTTGCTTTAGTTTCTTTTGTCCGTCCTTCACTATTACAACATTAGTCCAACATCGCCCCAGCCTGTGGTAGTGGCCACGTTAGCTGCACAACACGCTAAAGCCAAGTTCAACAGAATAAATTCTAAAACAACATAAAACATGGCAAAACTTACAGCTTCAAAGTTTAAACTCAGGCCACAGACAGCCAGGACTGATCCACCCTTGTGTTTGAACTGTTTCCAGCCCTCCTATTGCTTGTCAAATATTTTGAAGCATTGATTCATTCATTTAATACTCACTGAAGTACTGATAAAAAAAGAAAAAAAAACATGAACGTAGTGGTTGTTGCTTGCCACCTCCTGTGGCTGGCTTGTCAATAGTACAGTATTTCAAAATTGCTGTTATTGCAACAGCTTTAACTCTCTCCACTATAAATGTTGGGATTTTGTGATGGTGGTGCTGGTTTTCTCCAGTATATTAGCATTATCTGCTTGTTCCCTCTTATGTGATTTTGGACTACCTTGCTTAAGTGGTCTGTCAGGAAGAGGATTTATGGTGCTGGTATTGAGAATGAGACACTAAGAGAGGCACATAAGGTCAAAGGTAATATTTGCCATGACTATGATCTTTTTGAAAAGGGCTGTGAGAATGACGAGGAGAGGAAGAGCGAGGGACTGAGAGCTGCGAGTTCTGAATGTAAAATGTCCTTGCTTCATTTCCATCAGCGACAGGCATTATTAATGCAGTGGTACAAATGAACAGGGAAACCCAGGGCGACAAACAGGCGGGACTCCCGGCAAGCTAATTAATCACTGACATACACATAAACACACTCACACACACACACATAAACTCACGTGCTCATGCGTGCGCACTCCACCACATTCAACTCTAACCTTTTTGCACGACATCAAACCTTCACTGGCTCACCAATTAGCGTTCTCATCTCTCCTCTTTAGCCTCGGTATCAGAGGGAGGTGTTGTCAGCCTGCTCCTTTATCGTTACTCTCCCTTCATCCCCAGCTCTCACATTTCACCCTCCCCTGATGCACTTCCCAGGGGGGTTGAATGCTAGGTGGGTAAGCCTAAACCTCAGCGTCTGGGAGGGGGTTATTGTACTGGTGCTTAAGACGACAATACCTCACTCCCCTCGCTTTCTGGCTCTCTTAAAGCCCCCCATACAGCGTAAGGCGCTGCACTTTTATCAAGGCTGTATGGAGTGCTGCAGAGACAGGCTGTTGCTGTATACAGGCCATTAGCAACTGCTGAGTGACAGAATGCGGAGGCTGAAGTGACACAGTGACGCTGCCGATGAGCAACCGGTGTCCTGAATTATGAGATATTATGTGTGTGTTTGAGAAACTTCTCGACATGATGTGTGTAAATCTTAAAAAAATATGTGCAGCGATATAATCATCCTCTTCTGATCTCTCCAGTCTGCTGGCTTCATCCATCTCATCTTGACTGTCCTCGGTATGGCAGAATGTAGCAAATATGCTCAAACTGGAAATGGGCAGATTGTTTTTATTGGTGATTAATCACTATTTTTTAGTTGAATCGACTAATCTTTTGATTCCTAAAACTACAGAAAGTAGTGAAAAATGCTAATCACCACTCCCCAGCCCAAAAGGGGGCATCTTCAACTTGCATAAGATATTTGCAGAATTCATCATTCATAATTCAACCAAATTATCCAATTTGAGAGGAAACAGCAAGTTTTAAGGCTCATTTATGCTCCCTATATGTATCCATTTCCAACAGTATAACGGTCACTGCCCACATACTTCCATATGTCCTTTACGTTAGCATGGATATGAAGAAATACATCCATTAGAGGGGCCTTGCTCAGAGTCAAAAGTTGACCCAAAGAGGAATAAGAGGAGTAAAAAAATTCTTACTACAACAAGCCTAAACACAAATTAAGTGCAGTGTGTGACCTCTGACTTTAGTCCAATATGTGTCGACCTCTGTGAATCCCTTTTTGTGCATGTCATTTGAATCTATTGCAGGAATGGCGGACTCCGCCACTGTCAATGCAACTAAGAAGAAATAGAAGTAAACACCATGCATTTAAACCACAAGTAAAACTAGAAAAATACTAGCATGAAAACATTTTAAAGTCCCAAAAGTATGCATTATGCAGAAAGGGCCATTTCTGCTGTACAGCACCTGTGACTGCTCCATTTCATCAGTATCCATTAGCTGAACAGTTGAAGACGGTCTTCTGTGGCTCTGGAAAATGTTCTCCATATAATAATCCTTGTGATCAGGGCACAAAAGTAGCACCAGCCACAAGTCAAATGCTGGTGAGTTCACTCACAACAAACAAGCAATGGCAATCTGTTGCCTTCCTGGAAAAAATTGAACATTCACTAGTAATTTCGCTGGTGGACAAAAAAGTTAATTTTGTGCCCTGGTTGTGATGTCATCAGGGTTATGGTGGCTTTGAGGCTACAATTTTATTTTTAAAAAGCCTGCATAACACCACACAGCCTCAAGAGTATACATGTGACCAGTAGAACTTTTGTATTTTCACACTGGGCCCATTTAGTTTAATAGATATGGGAATTTCCCAGGCAGGGGAAGTAACACTATCAAGTTGCATTATAGTTAGTGTAGGATGCAGAAATTTGGAATTCGATCTGTAGGAGGAACTAAAGCTGAAGATATCTGGGCCTATGAGTCTGTAGGATTTAGTGTCATTTAGATTGCAAACACCTCATCTCTCTCTCATCTCTTAGGTGATTATACACTAATGAATACATACTTATGAATGTTATTCCATTTCTCCCATATTCTGCCAGTATCTTACACACTGGACCTGAAACAAATAACAAATAAAAAATTGTTTTATATTGATTTTCTGTTGAGCCCCAAATCGATTAATCGACAGATTGTTTTGGCACTGAATTGGAGTTGCAATGATCTATGAAAACAAGAATGCTGCTCAGCATGATGGAGCTTATAGTGGCGATGTACGTCTCAGTTCATACCTTGTTTAAGAGCTCTTCTGGGCAGAAAAAATATCATGTCTTACAATGTTTGTTGGTTTCCCGGATTTGCCTTAATTGCATCTTCACTACACGCTGCAGCCCGCCTTTGTTTCATTGTGCATGCATCGCCCGTGATCAAGCCTGATTATGTGTCCTCATGTGTTAGTGAGAGGGAGCTGTAGGACTGACGGCTAGTGCTGCATCATTCATGAGTGTGTGCCACCCTGTGCCTGGACTGCAGTGACCCGTAGCTGTCAACAGCGTATCCTTGAGCGTGATGGCACAGGCTGTGCCGAGGACACACTGCAGGGACCACTGGCATGTGGAGGGCTGTGGGCGGGGCCAGGGGATGGGTGTGCCAGGCTAGGGGGTGGAGAGGAAGCAGTGAATAAAGAGGAGGGCACAGGACTCCAATATTAATGTAGCACACTGTCTCTTTTTGGGAGTTCTCTTTTGTCTTCTCTTCCTTGTTGTGGTTGGCACAGAGACTTATAATCTACACAGCACCAGCCCAGAGGCCCTGTGTGCTGCACTCTTAGAAATAAAGGTGCTAACTAGAACCATAGAGGGTTCTTTGGCTTGTCCCCATAGAAGAACCCCTTTTTGGTTCCTGTTAGAACCTTATAAAAGTTCCACTTTGAACCCTTTCACAGAGTTCTACCTAGAACCCAACATACAGGGTTATTCCTTAACTGAAGGTGTCACCCAGAACCCTCTATTAGAAGTTCTGCACAGAATCCTTCTATGTTATAATGGTTCAACCCAGAACCCTCCCTGAGGGTTTATTCCAGAACCTTTCTACCTTAGAAGGGTGCTACAAGAAGCCATGCAATGGGTTCTACTTCTTCTAAGAACCTTTTTTATATTCTAAGGGTTTTATCTCGAACCCACCCAAGCTGTTCTACCGAGAACCTGTTTATATTCCAAGGTGGTTATCTAGAACACACTCAGGGGGATTCTACAGTGAGCCTTTTTATATTCCAAGAGTTTCATTTTGAACCCACTGAGGGGGTTCTACCGAGAACCCTTTTATATTTTGGTACAAAAAAAAGCCTTGACCCTTGAAGAAAGAGTAAAGATTTCAACAATCCTTGAAGAACTTGTTCTTTCAAAAAGGGTTCTTTGGATCAAAGGGTTCTTAATGCAGCCCTTAGCCTTACAGAGAACCACTGGCAAACCCCAAAGGGTTCTTCAGAAGCAAATGGTTCTGGAAGAACCCTTTTGGAACCCATATTTCTAAGAGTGTACTTAAGCAGCACACTTAAGCAGGATGGACCTCTGCTGACATATTTCAGAAAAGGGCCGGGGCTCTGTGAGGGTGTGAGGAAAGAGCAGTCATGTCATGAGTAAGCTGGACTAGGAATGGTGCTTCTCTGCCAGGACCGACACATAAAACCACTCATACTTTGAATCTGAGCAGAAGAAAGTAGACAGAGAAGAGTTAGAGTGTGGATGACAGCTGGAGAAATTACAGCCTGACGTTATACACTTTCAGGAACAGGTAATGGAGGACGATAAGTAGGAGAAACGAGAAATTTCAGTTCAGCTGAGACCTTGCTTGCCCTCTGAAGCATTAAAATATGCACACACATAATTGAAACCTTTCCGGTCATAACCTGCGTGTGTGTGTGTGTGTATGAGTGCATGCGTGCGTGCGCGGGAGAAAGCAAGACAGAGACACGTTACATAACTGAATAACCCCGGCTCTCCTGCCAGTTTACTATCACACAACAGTAACTCAGTTCACACGTGTGCAGGCTTGCTTTATTTTGTGTGTGAAAGTGCAGCCTTCCATTTGTTTCTCACGCATTCGTGACCTGCTGGTAATTCATTATTTCCCGAAATGGAATGGCCATCCTCTTCCACACTGATGAACACATTTATGATGCATTTTAACTCTTAATCTACATGAAACAGCATTACATAAACACTTGGAGGGTTTGACGGAGAATACATCTGACCTTTTGCTGGAAGATATTAGGCGTTCGCTGGAAGTGAGTGAGACATCAAGGCCTTTTCTGAGTGGTTAACCTTAAAAAGTGGGAAAAATGATGAGCATTATCATCGTTTTAAATTAGCCTGGCACTGTGTGATGCAAGCTATTGTCAAACAGCTCGCTTTTTTCCCTCATCCTCAGTCAATAGACCTTTCAGCTTCTCTTGTAGCAACTCTGCTGATTAAACAATCCTTTTTCTTCTTTTTAAAGGAATCTGCAACCACAGGACTGTGTCTGGCTTTTTTCTATAAAGGATAATTCCAGCATATTACAATTTTAGCCTTAATTAGGTAGTTTTATCCATCAATTGCTGTACTATTTTCTGTGATTTGGAAATGAGCTAAAAATGTAGTCTGACAAGGCAAGAGCCACAAGTGGCATACAGGATAAGCATGCAAGTTTTGAAGTTCTAATCTTTTCAGTTCAGTCTCAGGATTTAAGTTCAAGATGATTTGGCAACCCCTGCCGTTACTAAGTCCAAGAGTTCTGTTTGAAATGAGATGTTTATTGATCTTTGGGGGCTGAAACACAGCAGAAGAAGACAAGCAACTTGTGCATCATGTATAGCTTATGAATTAACCCATCTTAAATGCTACCAAAGCAAGTAAAGCAAGTCTTCTAAAACATTTGCTGTTCTGCTCTTCTATATTCTGTGAAAATGTGACATATTATTATGGCCATTGTGCCACCTCTTGTCATCCCAATTTAATTTAACACGTTACCTGTGAATCCCTAACGTGCACACCATTTGAATCCAGCTTTGGAGTGGCGGACCCCGCCGCTGACAATGCAACAACCTAATGAGTGTGAATATATTTAATGGCTGCAACAAAATCTAGTTCAGAGGTGGAATAACTACAAATGCCACAGTGAATAAATATGCATGCGGAATGTATTATAGGAGTGGATTATAATTATTGATGCATGTGTGCATCACTTTAGTTTTGCAGCTGGTAAAAGTGGAGTTCATTTTAATTGCTACATATTCTGCTGGGTAGCTTGTGAATAGAAACTGAGCAAAATTGTACTTAGAGTAAATGCAGTTAGTTACTTTGCATCCCTGCAACAGTTGGAGTCGATATGATGAAACTTTTAGTGATTTTAAGTTTAGTCAATTTTGTTTGGAAGAGAAGCAAAAAAAGAATAACAGGGCTGCACAAGTAATTGAAATATTATCGAAATCACAGTATGGCCAAATTGCAGAAGCTGCATTTTTGTGATAGAGGAAAAATGTGTGGCAAGGCAGCATTATAATGAAGCACTGTTGTGCTGCGAATATGCCCTAGCCTACAAATCTTGTTCTCCAGATGAAAGAAAACATGAATGTTTGTTTGGTACAGACCCCAACAAATCTCACATCATCACGATTTCAATAGTTTTTTTCAATGTAAATTAAATTGTGATGCAAAATTGATCATTCCCACTAATTGTGAATCACATCACAATATCTTTAAAAATAATGTATGATTATTTTTTTTTACCAAGCCCAAATTGTGCAGCCTTATTGAACAGTAAAATAGATAAATAATAATAGTAATAACAATTAAATTGTTGGTGTAATTAACTTTGACCTGTTGTGCTTGTTGTGCACTCGATTACACAGATTACGTACATTATCATAATTGATAAATATGATGGCCAAAGACTCCAGTTGTCATAAACTGTAATTATACCTTATTATCCATTGATGCATGATTTTACACAATTAGGCAATTATTATTTTGTCAGGACATAAAGATGTAGGGTCTGGTTAAGAATATTTTGTCTGTTTTGTGGCGTGTGTCTTAATACAGAAGCTGACTGAGATTAGCTCGCCTCGCCTTACAGCTCTTTCCTCTCGTGAGTCTTTCTGCCTTAGGTGACAGGATGTGCCTGCAGCCAATTTCTTTTCTGTCTGTTTATCCACGTATTTATCTATACACTATTTTTTTCATTTCTCCATCTTTGCTATCACTGCTTGCCTTCATCTTATTTTCCTCTTGCCTTTCAATCCTATGCACTCCTCTGTATGTCCATCCCCCCCTCTCTCATAGCTCCCAGTATCCACGCTTGTGCTGCAATACGCATAGATGAAACCTCATTATTTTTTTTCCAGTGCTTTTATTTATGTATTTTATATACAGGCTCACCCACAAACATACTAAATAATTCATTTGGGAGCTCTGCACACTTTCATACTCAAGATTCAAACCCTTGTATTCAGTTAATTTCAAGTATTTACCCACAAACACACACATATTGTATGCTTGAGCAAACTTAGACATGTTTGTCCACTACGGTGACAACAAGGGGGTGAAAACAATCCCCGTGGCTCTTGTGTGTCTCTGTGTGTGTGCACTCTGTGCTAACTGATCAGTGGGCTCGTGTTTTCCAATGTAAGGTTTCGTAACACACACTCATTACATAACAGCGGCAGGAGTGGAGCTGGGAAGAGAGGGGGGGAGCAGAGAGAGGAGGGAGCACACATTTATGTACGTCAGCATACAACCCTCTCACTGACAAGAGGGAATCACTGGGGAAAATCGTCTTTTTTTCACACACTAATGCCAACACCTGTGATTTGAAGCATCCACAACCTCTCAATCCACTGCATCTGGGTCTATTTTAAGCATATATTGATTGAATTACTTGATGAAGCATGTTTGCAGTGTGAAGGACGGTGCAGCTGATGGAACACTGCTATTTCTTTCACTTAAGGGCACATAAGTCAGGCATTTAAAAATTCATAGCCGCACAACATGATTTATTAACCTCTTCAGGGCTCCCTCTCATTGTAGTTCCTCATTCCAGCTGTCGGCAGTGTGAGTTATGATTGCATATTTACACATCGTTTGCATCTGTCTCTGCTTCTGCCCGTAAACAGCACATTTGCATCAGGTTAACATGACCTGATGTGTGGAGATATGAGGTAGTGATGTGGGTGTCTCCCCTGCTGTGCATGAGGAAAATGTTAGAAATTAAAAATGCAGAAGAGCAACTGAGTGCGCAAGTGGGTCAAGTAAAAAAAAAAAAAAAGATAATTCAGCATTACAGAGCACACTACAAATCCTCCCTCAGGTCATCCCCCTGCCGTAATGCATCCCTACACTGCCCCCGCAGGTAGTGGAGGGTAATGCTCTGACCTGATAACAGAGTTGTACAATGCCTTTAATAGCAGAGGGCTGTTTAGTTCCTTTCTCCCCAGGGGCAAAGGGTAATAATGGTTTGATGGGGAAGATATTGCAGGCTGTGACCTCATTTGGATTCAGGATGTGTTTCACTGGACTCAGTGAGGAGGTTTTGTAGCGTGTATGTGTGTTTCTGTCTGATCGTGTCCTTCCTGGTGACACTCTTAAAGAGAGATCAGAATTTGAGGGCATCCATCAGACTATTAATTATCTACTACACCCTCTCTGCTGGGATGGAGGGGCATCTCATGGTCATCTGTGCCATGGCAACATACCCCCCCCCCCCCACCATGTCTCTCTGGGCCTGCTGCTCACTAATGCACCATCACCAACTGAGAGGAGTGCGGACAAGGGGAGGGAAAGAAGAAGAGGAAATGTCACCTCAGCTGAGCTGTTTAAGCTGATGGATGTTCAGTGTCTGACAATAGACAGGAGCACAAAGCGGTGTCACTCATCGTCTCCTAGAGGGATTGGAGGCGCTCCTCAGCACTCTCCTGAGAACAATAAGTGCACACACACGCACAGGCAGTCGGTCACCATATCATGAATTATTTGGTAGATATTGCTTTGGTGTATTCCAGATAATAAATATTCTGTACCCCCCCCTTTTTTTTTTTTTTTTTGCAAAAAGTCCCACAAGTACAAGCGTGACTTTACCCATCTAAAATGCATAACAATTTAATCTTAGATATTATAGACTCTACAACTATACAACAAAAGGGTATTAAAACCCAGAAAGATGACCAGGGGTATAATTTCTTCCAAATTTTTTTTTGTTAGATAACTTCCTGCTTGCTTATGTTCAATTTCGGCTCTTTATCTTTGCCAATAAAGCACCTTTAGACAAAACTAGAATGATCCGTACCACTAAAACAAGACTAAGAGTTTACAAGCAGCCTAACAGGCCTGTGAGGCACAGCTTCACTCTTAAGCTAAATGCTAACATGCTGACTGTAATGCTGGTAACACACTGATGCTTAGCTTTTGTAATGTTTGTCATGTTCACTAACCCTTCCCCTTCCCCTTAGTTCAGCAGTTTACAGAGATATCACTTGAGATTTTATTGATACCAATTGATTTCACATATCGGTCCAGTTCTTAATCAGCTCCCTTATTGATGCCTGGTCAATTTTCTGTGGGGGAAAAAGGCCTGCACAGCCTTTCTGTGTCAAAGCAACTGTTTTGTTACCTTTGAGTCTGATAACAGTGTAGGAACAGAGTAGAAAAGTGGCTGTCTGCATTGACTCCTTCTTGTTGCAAGTTTCTAGAAGCAGCAATGTCATTGTTTTGCAGTGTGCAACTGTTTGAAAAAAACTTGCAGTTATTGTTAAAAGGAATTGATAAGCTTGGTATGGATTCTGATCGATTGGACCATTTGGAACTGGTATTTCACATCAGTATGGCTGCTGTGTAAAAGGTATATAAGGGTACACATCATATGTTTAAGTAATGCTTAACTAATGCATCACTCATCATGAGTTAATGCATGAATTAGCGCAGGATGTATCATGAAATCCTGTTTGTCACCACAAAGAAACGATCAAGTCACTATGACTTTGTTATCAGTTCACGCTTAGTAGATCTCACTAACTCACAGTTACTTCATTACTACATTAATGGATATGCATCAATTAGCTGGATTCCAGTTATGTAAATGTTTATTTATGTAACTGTATTCATATGTATTATATAAATGTTTGTATCTGCCGATCAGTTTGAAAAATAAAGCTTCATGTCACTATGAGAACATGGGTCTGAAGTAAACTTATGTAACTGTAATTCAGCTGATTTGACTGCATATCTGTTAATGTATGAAGTAACTGTAAATTAAAATTCCTTAACTGATCCTTTAAGTGTGAATTTCAGGATTTCATGAAACATCCTATATTAATTCATGCATTAAATTATCATGAGTCATGCATTAGTTAAGCATTACATAAGTCTATGATTTGTACCATTATTGTAAAGTGTTACCACATGGGCTGCAGCTGAGGCTGATGGGAATGTCCTTAGTTTTGCAGGTGTTTGCTAATAAACTGTTTCACAAAGTCACACAGCTAGTCTGGCTAAAAACTACCTGAAACAAAATAAAGTTGGTGCTCTCCTGCTTGTCCTTGTTTGATGTTTTGACTGCTGAACATTGTGCCTTCCTGAAAGTCAAAATATAAAAAAAACTAAATAAAATGCTGCAGCTGTGCTTTTTAAAAAGTGAAGACAAAATGGCAAACCCATATATGTATGTGTGTACATATATATAAACACACACACACACACACGTTAGAGCTAATTCCAAGTAAGAACACGCAGACACATGTAGGTACGTGCAAATGCTGTGTGACATGTCGATAATGCATGAACATCTCACTTATTTCCTATGCAAACACGTACCTCATCTTCTTATCACTTTTACACAAAGGACAGCTTGACACATTTCACACATCAACACCTCCTCAGTCCCGGGGGGGGGCAGCCCCTTCCATCTCTATGGACCCGTTTGTGTGAGAACATCTGGGAACTTTTAAAGAGGATGTTTGGATTAAGAAGCAACTAATTAAGGATCACTCAACTCAGAAAACTGTGAACCTGTTGGGGTTTTTAAACAGCACTGCATGAAAATCACCACTGTGTTTTTTGCCGCTTGCACATTCACAGCTCAACACGCTGTGCATCATTGTGAAAGGTGCAGAGAGGTAATGGGAAGAAAGATGCAGAGCACGGAGGTGAGCGCAGCGAGCAGCCCCATCACCCGCGATGGCCTTTGCCACCTTTCAGCGAGGCTCGTCAACTGCAGCCTGAACAGACAGTGGGCTTAACACGGCCTGTCACTTTAGATCTGAGTAATCACCTCAAGTCGTACACAGAAGGAGGAGAGGTGGAGTCATTTGGGCAAATGTGGGTAGTGCATCCTTCCCTTGCCTGCGAACACACACCTTTAAGTAGATGTATTTTGACATGGCGTGTGCGCATGTGTGTGTGTGTGTGTTTTGTAACAGAAAGACAGTGCAGCTATTTGTGTCACAGAGTAACAGCTGGCATCACTCCATCTTGCATCTATTTCTACATCCCTTCTCCCCCAACTTTCCTCCACTCTAGTTTCCTCTTTATAACTTAATATCTCAATATCAATTTTTTATAGATGCTTTCAAGTAGTTAGATCTTTAATGAGATACTTAAGATGAGATGCATTTCAAAGAAAGCAGAAAAAAGATGCGATGAGATACAGAATGCCAGTATAGGCTTATATATTATAGGCTTATAAGTCCCAGAGTCTTGCCATCCGGTACATCACATCTGTCACTGCCTATAGAATAAGCAAGTGTGCGTCTACGCATGCTTGTGCTCCGCTGTGACTTATGTGGGTCATCGATGCCCTACGGTACGACATGCCCAGTCCTGTAGTGGAGGTGTGCTGATGTCGGGTTGCATTTAGCAGGGCAGGATGATTAACCAGGGATGTGTCCTTGTTATCACTGAGAAGAGCCAGAAGTAAGAAGTGTCGATCTGTTAAACGGGAGATGGATGGAGAGAGGTCGGCCTTGGGTGCTGATCATTAACAGTGATGGATAACGGGGGCAGTGGGGCATCTGGGAGGCAGTTTTGTAGCTTGATAGTGGAAGTGTTAGCTCAGGATATTGACAGTAAGCACCCAGGAGTTATTTCCTCCCTGTCAGTGTAGTTGGCTTTGCAAAAATACACCATATATACTATATAAATACTAACTGAATCAATATTTAGAGATTTCTTGTTGAAGTTGCACGCTGCTAGTAGCAGTTGTTTTGTAGCTGGATCTATAATGTGTATCTCAGAAGCTTGAAAGGATAGTTAAGTTTATACAAAGTGGGTTTGCATGAGGTACTTAACGATAATCACTGTGTTAAGTTACAGTACATGGCGGTAAACATGCTCCCAGTTTGGGGAAACCAGCATGGGTCCTGGTATAGGAAGCAAAGCGATGTAATGCTGATCTGTTTAAGTGTATTTTGAATATTTTCACCACTTTACTTTGCCATCAGACAGCCTTTTATGACAGGAAACCACCCTTATATTAGTTAAAAAATATTCAATCTGTTTGTGAATATGTTGGTGTTTGGTTAGTTCAGATCCACCAAAATGAAATTTAAGTCCTGAATTGAACTGAACATGCACGATGTCAGTTCCCCATCACTACAGTGATGTGCTACCATGCAAGATTTACTGTCACAGCAGTGAACTAAAATAGGATGATATCAAGTTTCCTTCTCAATGCAAATGATCATAGTTTATCAGTAGAAAACGAGGCTCATGATAGCATGAATTCAAATAATCTGCCTTGTAGGGTGGTGCTTGTTCTGATGTTATTTTAGTTTATGTTCAAAAGCCACACAAGGTCATCGGGCTTCTGGGAGGCGAGATCCACATCTACTGGATTTTCATGTTGCATGCTGCGTTCAAGAGCATCTTTCAGTGTTACAGTACCACTATCAGTAAAAAGTATCAAGTATGTCTCCCAACAAATCATGTGTCATTGTAATGTTTGGAAATATCACTCATGTGAACAAACCTTTTACAGCTCTGGACACCTTTAATAACTTGCTAATTTTAGTTGTTGGCTCTATCTGAACTAATACATTTTAGTGATGAGGCTCCCCTTTTGTTTACATTTGGTGTGTGTATGTGCATGTTTGAGCAGCAGGGGTGCACACATGGTTATTGGAGGGGAAACGTTCTTTTCCTGAGCTTCGGGAAAAGGAAGGAAGCCATCTCCAGTAACCAGCGCACACACACTGTAGTACTCTGGCTCCCACATACAGTAGGTCTAGGAATAGACTCTGACTTCTGCACATGAACACACCCACCTTGCAGGGCCTGTCTATTATTTTTAAATTCACATCTTAGATTATGGGATGACCACCATGACTAACATCATCGCTGCTTAAAATATTTCTAGTGTAGGTGGCCTGTGGTTCATGCATTTGGAATATAGCAACTGTCTCATATAATTTCCTTCCCCTACTGGAGGGCTACCAAGAGCTCCTGCGTCTGTCTCTGGTCCTCCCCTGTAAACAGGATGCTCACGTGGGAGTCCCACCCATCTCCCTGCTTCCTCCACTGTGCATTCCCATGGCCAGACTGGACCGCTAGCCTCCATCCGCGTCGTCCCACGTCCATGCGAGATGGTTGTAAAACGGCGAACATCCACACATCCAGGAGAGGCTTTCAAACTTCTCTCATCACAAAAAGCAGCCCACTCAAAGCTGTCTGTATTGTTCTCCCTCTGCAAAGTCTCTTGCTGTTTTTGGTCCGTCAACATAAAGGGGAGGGGAAGGGGAGCAATTAGATGGATGCACATATGGAGATGGTTAATCACTGTCACTGTGTCACTGCATGTGTGTGTGCGGATGTCAGCAAGGGGAACAGTGGGAGGAGGAGAAGGGTGCGTGTGTTTGTGCATATGCTCGTGTGGGAGAGAGCACATTCCAACAAAAGGCCTAAAAATAGTAGGAATATGCCCATGTGACATATTGAGGCTAAAAGCTTGTGAATAATTTGTCTAATGCAACACATACCCCCTTCCTTAGCTCAGTCATGAAAATATGCTCCTGCTGGTTACCTCTGCCAGCCAGCAAAGTTGGAAGGGGGTAACCAGTCTGTTCAGTCGCACCGCTCGGTTTGTCTCTCTCTTAGCAAGATATCACATGGATTTGGATGAAATTTGGTTGACAATAGCTCTTGTTCTAAAGAGTACTTGGTAACACTTAATTTGAAGGGGTGTGCATAAGACTGTCATTACACTGTCATAACCATGTCATGACACCTTTCATGAACATGGAGTCCTTGTTAATGACTGTTGTCAGTGACATAGTTTGAGATGTCTTTGTCATGGCAACTTGACATTAATCAAGCCAATATGTTTTTGTTATGACAGCTTGACATTAACTAAGACAACATAACCTGTCAACGTCTTTGTCATGTCAACTTGACATTATCAAAGAAAATGTTAATCTTTGAGCTTTAACATTAAATTATACTGTCACATGTCTGGTTTTGACAATGGCAATAATGAGACCGTCTTAAGTGTGTCATGAATAATTTTCTGGTAACACTTTATTGAAAGGGTGTACATAAGACTCTCATTACACTGTCATAACCATATTATGATATCTGTCATTAACATGAAGCAGTTTTATGCAAAGTTGCAAAGTTGATGTTGTTTGAGATCTTTGTAATGACAGCCTGACATTAATCAAGACTTTAATGTTTTTGTTGTGACAACAAGTAAACTTGCTAACCACTGACTGTCCATCAGCTAACTTTGTTAGCTAAATCACACTGATACTGTCCTCTGGCATTTAATGACATCTTTATGACAAGTCCAAATTATACTACTTTACCTGACGTCCAGAAAAATATTAATGACACACTGATAATGGGCCCCTGACGGCCATTTGACAGTATAACGTCATGTTAAAGCATAGATCTTAATAGGTTATGAAGTTTGACATTGCCAGGTTGTCAATCAAACAATGTCAACTTAGCCTCAAAATGACACTTAATGACAGCCATAAACATTCATAAAGACTCATCACTGTTCATGATAGATATTATGACACGGTTATGACAGTCTAATGCACATGCCTTCAAGTGTTATCTAATACTAGAATCTAGAATGTATGATTCAGGAGTCATGCTGTGTTCATTTTTACTTAAACCAAATAAACATGAAGTATAAGCATTATTTTTGACAAAGAAACCCACATAGGAGCATTATAATATCATGCATTAAAGAATGTGTTATGTTTTTTTTAGGTACATGCTAGCAAATATTTCCCTGTACAACCCATATCTTCAGCCCTCTTCCTTATCCCATCTTCCTTATCTTTCCTGGTCCATGTTTCCTCTTAAAGGAAAGTCCCCAGTTTAACTCACTTATCTAAACCACTCAATTGGAAGTGAAAATGAAAGTGGACACCTGTTATATTTGTCCGTTGCCTTTTAAAACTATTTGTGTGCGCAACTACATGCACTGTTCCAAATTAATTTCAGGAATTGTCCTGGCAATATGCAATGGACAATTTAGCCTCCAAATAAATGAGCGAGGTTTGGTTAAACTCTGTAAGATTTGTCTAATTGCTGTCTCTGTGTGCAGTTGTTGTTTTTAAGGCCTTAACTTGCCAAGGTAGCTTGCCCAGAATGAAGTCGGTGCATGAAATTTTACGAGAGCCCACTATGCATTCAGCACAACTGTTTTCTTTAGGCCATTTCCTCCACTCTTCACTTCACCCCGTTCAATCACAAAAAACAATATCCCCCCAAAACATTTGGCGTTTTGGTCCTCGTCAGCACCTATACCACGCATGAGTGCACACATACTCACAATAATACAAATGCGGAGTCATTTAACGGCATTTCATGTGGAGTGGATGGTAATGATGACCCTTTAAAGAGAGATAAAACCTGCAGTTTAGTTCTCTCCCTGCACACTCCACTTGTTTCCAGAGTGCAGTTAAATGAGTGTGGAGCTCAACAGCAGAGGGGTTGAGGGGGACAGAGGAGGGACAGTTTTGAGGTGATGGATGCAAAACAAAACATCCAGTGACTTTTACTGAAGTCTGATCTTTTTAATCCTGAAAGAAAAGTGGCAGAAACTCTGACAATTCAACAGATTTACTTTGACGGTGTATTTTCTAATGCCTCAACGAAACCTAAATACCACTTCAAAGAACAGTAGGCAGAGTCTTTACGGGCCTTTAAATGTCATGCCATCATTTTTTGATATTTCCTCCTTAAAGCTGTAATTTGGAAATGGCAAAATTTTCATTTCATGCCTTTCCTTTGGGATTTGGTACAAATGAAAATATAAAGGGTGTGCCAGTTTAGAGAAGGAAGTAGAAAGTAAGAATTTTGTTCTTCATGTAATCACATTAGCCTAAGATGCAGACCCTATATCAGCCAAAATTGTAATGCTCCCTCAAATGTGACTATCAAACAACTGTGACAATGATATGTAAATATAGGCAGATATGTCACAGTTTAACAATAAACTTTATTGTCCAAAAATGATATCAGGGCACTGAATCTATTGAATAATTATAAATAACTACAAGTAAAAAAAACACAGAGAAAACAAAATATCTATATATTGAACTCGAATAAAGAAAAAATATGAAATATACATGAATTGCTTCCAATAAAATTAAAATAAAATAATATTCTGCATTAGCTTTGTCAAAAGAAAGTTGGCTAATAATGTAATTTCAGTAGGAATTTCGGTAGAACTATAAACCTGTAGGTACAGCATAAGAACAAGGGATTTGAAATATTGCAGCTGTCTTTCATATCCTGAGAGCTCATTAAAACATATTTATCCATATTTATGATGCCAGCTTTTGATCACTGCTGTGAAGTCGAGGCAGACTGCCAGCGCACAAAGACAAATTAGGAAAAAGAGGTGTGCATTTATGCTTTTTAAAATGTCATATACAGTATATTATCCATAGCTTCACAGCTCTGTGCACAATGTGAACTGAAATTGCTATTGTAGGACCAGATTTAAGTTGGCATGGCCTCAGGCAGGTTTATAAATAGTCCTTCACTTAAAGGAGTAAGACAGATATCTTTTTTAATGCCAGAATCGCCCACTTGTGTTAAAGCAGTTAAAACACAAATGGATTTTGCTTCATTGTTATTTCTCTAAATATCAAGTCGTTTTTGGCATTTGGCATCCCATATGGAATAAATATTAACGCTAGACTGCAGTATCATGTCATGCATGCTGTTGGGAACGTCTGTCATGTGTGTCTAACATGTCTGACTAAATAATCAGACAGTGTTGGATTCTCAGTTTTTCTCAGAAAACTGAATTAGCTGAAGATGGCCGTATCTTTGCGTGTTGTATAGTTGTTCCAGTAGTTCGTGCTCTTCTGCATGACCTCTCATTACGTTTTACAGTCTGCTGTTAAAGCTAGAGCCAGACCAATATGGGATTTTTGAGACAGATACCCATAATGGTTTTAGAGAGGAAAAATGAATAGATTACAGATATGGGGGCCAATATAGTGAATTATTTTAATCTCTTAATGGATTGTGCACTGATTTTACACCAATACGACCATGCAAATGTTCTCAGAAGGCTATTTTCTTAATCAAATAACTTTAGTTGGTTAGAGGTCTGCTTGCCCAAAGTCAATTTTTACTTGCCCCATTACAAATTGCTTTATAAGTAGGTATTGGATTACAAGAAAAACTAAAGATGATTGCGGCATTTAATGTAGGGCTGCAGTGTCTTTACAATGTCAGAAAATAGTGAAAAATCTCCATCCCAGTTTTTCATGTGCAGGGTGATGGCTTTAAATGTCTCATTTTGTCAGTGTCAAAGCCAAATATATTCAGTTTATATTATTAGAAACAAAGAAAAACAGGAAATCTCCATATATTAGAGGCTGAAAACAATATTTTCTGCCACTTTTGCATGAACAGAGATTAATTATCAAAACAGTTAAATTGTTTTTTTGCACTTAACCATATATTTCTACTTATATATACATATATATTTAATTTAACATAAATTAAACATATTGTCAACCAATTTCAGAAACAAACCCTTGAGAAAATAAATAATAAAATGAAATAAAATAAATAACGTAAACATTAGCATTGTTCAGTAACAGTTAGATGCTGAATATTTTTTATTTAGAGCCATGCTCTAAATGTAAATCACCGGAAAGCAAGGTTTTCTGCAAAGCATGTTCTGTAAAGAAGATTTCTTGTTAGTAAACAAATTCAATATATTTGTTATGTGGCTGGTATATAGGTCAGTCTGGCTCTAGTTTAAGCATACCTAGACAGCTCTCCATTGTAGTCAAACATGACTCATGATCAACATTAAACAATTGTTATGTTACACACTCAGCGTTTAGTCAAAGCAAATATCCTTTTGTAAACTAGGCTATTGATTCTGCTGTGAACACAAGATTAGCTTGTAGTGCAGAGGAAAGGTCAGGGCTCAGCGCTGTGCTGGTCTAAAAGAAATAAGATGGACAGTTTGTATAAAACTGCCTCTTAACAAGGTGAATTCAGTGGTGTTCGCAGTATGTTGGTGACAATCATAAGAGTGAAATATGTCTGCTTTTCGTGACCTCAGGTTTGGCCACATCAGCTCAAATAAGCAGCCCGCTGGTTATTAGACTCTGCGGCTGAGTGTGTTGGATGAGAGCAGCGTGCAGTACTGTACTCCACCGCATTAGCCTTACAGTCGGCATGTGAAAGACCTGAATTATTTAAAGCCTCAAGAGCATGTGCAAGTTCACACTTGCTTACCCTACTGACTCTTTTATTCCTCTCTTTAGCTCACCTCCACCCTCCCCGCTGCTGCGCTCTGTGTGCTTGGAGTGAAGTGAAATATGTGTGAAAGAGACAGTTCAAGATGGATGCAGCTAGCGGGATGTGAGACATTTTCTAAGGCCATCTGTCGCCTGGAAAGAAAAACTTCCATGAATTTCTTGCTTAAATGGGAAAACGGTGAGGTTAAACATGCTGCAAGCAGAAAAACGTTGAACCAGAGAGGGAACGGGGAAACCGAAAGCCAGGCAGCCGGTCAGATAGGAGAGAAACGACAGAGGGGGGGAGGACAGAGCGAGCCAGCCCGGGGAGGTTTTTTTGCGGAGGTGGAGGTAGACAGAAAGCAGGTTGATGTTTAGACAGAACGATAAGACAGGCTGGCTGACAGAACGCCTGATAAGCAGCCTGACTGTCAGGTTTGGCAGGCTGGCGGTGAAGCGAGAGAACAGGGCATGGAGGAGAGGTAGACAGATGGGTAAAACTGCATAAAGGCAGCTCAGAAATCGTAAGAGCATAATTCAGAAGAGGTGCACCTGCTATTGAATTTGAGACTCTATTAATGTAGGGCTGCACTGAATGCAAATCCAGACTATTCAATTCCACGTGCAAAGTAGGACATCTGAGGCTGACAGTTGTGCTGAATGTATTTAGATCTCATGCTAACCCAGCATTGTCATGGTATTGTGGTGAGAGCTCTCCTGATAAACACTGTGGCTATATTTTTCATAAACTGTGGCATTATTTAGTGGCTAGCTGCACAGATTAGTTTTTAGTCATGGTAGCAGCTGTCCAGAATGAAATATCTCAATAAATATTACACGGATGGTCATGAAATTCTGCACAGACAGGCCACAGACTTTGGTGATCTCTCAAATTTTAGTCTAGAAAATTTCTTTTCTGTTTTCTTTTCTTTTCTTTTCTTTTCTGTCAGAAAGCCTAGAACAACCCTTCTGAAAGAAAGGCCTTAGCAAGTCAGGTGATATAGTGTGAACAGCAATAAAGTCATAGAGGTTGTGGTGGTTAAGCACATGACTTCTACCTAGGAGACTGGGGTTTGATTCCCAAGTGAAGCTTATTGTCGACTTCTTTTTTCTTTTTTGTAGGCTGAACTATTATCTTCTTTTTTTTTAAATTATTCTTTTCAATTTTCTGCCACAGTTTGATTATCTTTAGGTAAAAAAGAGTCTGGCAGAAAGCCAGACATGGCTAACTTATTCCATGTATACCGCTAGCAAGTAGAAGTTTGAACTCATCCAGTGAAACATCTACAGTATGGATTATCAACTTTTTATTTTTATTTTTTAACCATCATTCATGCTTCCCTGATATTTTATCCTAATGACTTTGGTGATCCCTTGATTTTGTCAATAGCAGCACCATAAGGTTGGTCTTTGTTTTTTAGAGAAATGTCTCAACACTTTTGGATGAATTGCCATACAAATTCGTACAGACATTTATGTTCCTCACAGGATGAACTGTAATAACTTTGGTTTCCCTTTACATTTCCTCCAGGGTTTCATTAGCCAGTTTATTCTGCCCAGTACTTGGTTCAAGAGTTCAAAGGTTAACTTACTTATTGGTTGTTTTCTGACACAAGATTGTATAACAAAATTTACAATTGTGGCCCCTGTATATTAGACACAACACAGAGTAAAACTATTAATTTTGTTGGAGTGAGTGAATAAAGTCTCTCAGCCTGGAGACAGAAGCTGTTCTGAAGTATAGTGGTACAGCAGTGGATACCTCTGTATCTCTTGACAAATGGCAGCTGTGTGAACAGGCTGTGGTTGGGGTGGATATTGCCTTTTAGTATCCTTTGGGCTCTGAGCCAACATCCCACCGGCACCTCACATCCACAGTATCGCTGATGCTCAGTAGGTGGGTACCAAATGATGTACTGGGCTTAAATAGCCTGCTGGGCCGTACACATCCCATGCCAGTTTGTGATGTTTCCACTCAGGATGCTTTCTGTGTGACTTTATGTCTTAATTCACTGATGACCAAATACCTACAGAATAAGACATTCCCATCAGCTTCAGCTTTCAACCTTGTTTTGACTTTATATATTTTAAGTGTTTTTTTCCCCAGTGATGCCAAAATACTGCCTAACCCAGTTTTTAACATTACAGAGTAATTTGACAGACTTGTATTGAGGTCTACACTGCTAACTACACAAAATCTCTTTCTTTGTTGCAGGGAAGCCTCAAAGCATCGAGAGTTCAGAGCGGGTGCAGCTGTCAGGGACATACAACGTTCGCAAAGGGAAGCTCCAGCTGCCGGTCAACCGCTGGACCAGACGGCAGGTCATCCTGTGCGGCACCTGCCTCATCGTCTCCTCTGTCAAGGAGAGCCAGACGGGGAAGATGCACATCCTGCCGCTCATTGGAGGAAAAGTATGTCAAAGTTGCACCATAACAACAGGGCACGGCTGGCATCACATAATCCTTTTCTTTTCTCTTACTGCTCTTTTACGGTGATTTATTGCTTTGGATCGTAAACTCATAATATCATATCGCAGGAGAGTGACCTGATAAAGTCGCTCTTATTACCCTTTGCAAACGTCTCCCTGCACACCGGAGTTTGTTCTTGACGACATTTCACCTTCAACAACTGTTTGTCCTTTAGTGTGACATCCAGTCATCCTTCATGCTTTGTTCATTATTACTCAAGGTCAGACAGAAATGCTGCTCTCCCGGTTTTAAAAAAATGTTTTCAGTATTCTGTGGTGATGTCCCATTTCGTGGTTATTACGGTAGAAGCACAACTGCTTTTGTCCAAAGGGGCCTCCAAATTTAATAAAATATGAAAGCTCCTTGTAGCTTTCAACTCCAATTTAAATGTGATCCACTATTCACTTTTAACTTACAATTTTAAAACGGCTGCCTGTTTGAGATGGATTGAGCAAAATATCAAGTTCCTCAAAGAAAGTAAAGGGACAGACTTGAGCTTTATTATGTATCTTGTTTTTGTTTCCCTCCAGTTAAAAATTTTGCCAATGTGTTTTTCTCAAAGGGGAAAGAAATTGGAGCAAACAACACTTTTCTTTTTGCTTTGTTATGTTTAATTTAACTTTTTAGCTACCTAGAAAATATTGTAACATTTTGTTAACTTTTTAGCAAGCTAGCAGACGTATTTTTTTTTTTATTTTGGCATGCAAGCATCATCTGACAAGCTAATCTGTCAAGACATGCAATAATGTTCAGTGTAATGGATCTCTTTCTCTCTGTACTTTTTCAAAGTGCCTCCCGAATAAAAATGACCTTTATCCGTTTATTGCTTTATAGATCTGTGTATCTGCAAGGCCACTAAATAAGCTCTGAGCTCTCTGCTGAAAAGCCCTTTCTATCTCTCTGCCTGACACAAAAGGCGCTCGATACCCCGCCACACCCAGTTTATAAACACTTCACACACAACACATGACCCCTAGTCAACCATTCAGCCACACACTGCCTCTGCATGTGCTTGTGTGGTGAGTTTGTGCGTACAGTGTGCGTGCCAATATTCTGTTCAAACACCATAACCAGTCAGCCATTCATTCACAGAGACCATGTGCTTGAGTGTGTGTGACTCTGCGTGTCTTTAAAAGCAATTTCACATACATTTACTCACGCTCATGTCATGCACATGTGTTCATTATATGATCATGCATGCTTTATATACTTTCATGAGTGTGCTTCTGGTTGACTGAATTTGTCTACCCTGCAACCATTAAGCGTCTTGTTTCAACACACAGCTAATCTATTGAGACACCCATGTGTCAGTTTTTCCTCTCTATTTCCTTTTATTTTATGACTCTGAAAGGCTGGGTTGCAACAACAAGGATTGATTTTTAAATCACAGCTTAACTTTAAATTATGTTGCACCAAACTTTTAAACTAGCTTGGAATTAAGAGTGATTAAATTTAACTCCTCTTGAAACCTCAGCTTAGTTTTTACTCTTGCTAGCAAAAATGTAACCTTTTATTTTAACTTTTATACTATCTTAAGATAAAGACAGATTTAAACCTTTCTCTAACCTCAGTTTAGTTGTTACTCTTGATAGCAAACAATGTAACTTTTAAAACTTTTTAGCTAGATAGCAAACCATTTAACTTTTTAAGCTTTTAATGTAGCTTAAAATTAAGAAACATTATATTTAAATTCCTTTGTAAAGCTCAGTTTAATTTTTACTCTTCATAACAAACAATATAACATTTAGTTAACCTTTTAGCTAGCTAGCAAACAACTCTTTCTTTTTACTTTTTAGCTAGTGAGCAAACAATATACCATTTTATAACTAGAAAACAGTGCAACAATTTTCTTGACTTTTTAGCAAGCTACATCACTGAATATGGATTTTACTAAACATAGATTAGTCTTAAATTATGCAACATAATTATGCTTAATTTCACATGGGAATTTACTCATGTTAAACCTAGTTTTGCTAAACTATCTTAGGTTAAGTTAATCTTTGTTGATGCAGCCCAGTCTAACACTACAGGCACTGGGTTATTGTTTATATTCCGAGGTGTGTCAGAGGTGTCAGTTTTTCAGACTGTAATGTCACTCCTGTGTGTGTCGCGCTGCAGGTGGAGGAGGTGAAGAAGCACAATCACTGCTTGGCCTTCAGCTCGGCGGGGCCTCAGAGTCAAACCTACTACGTCAGCTTTGACAGCTTCACGGAGCACCTGCGCTGGCACAGACACGCTGCCAAGGTACTGTGTGACTGTGCGTGTGCACATGAGAGTTAGAGAAAGAAAAAGGAGAACATAAGCATATGCTCCCAGGCGCTGCTGCTTACGGGTCAGCTGCGTTATATATCAGAACATGCGTGACTGCAAGTTGAAGTATGAAAATGCAGCACTGCAGTACCCACCACGATCCCACTGAGTGGATTGAAAACTGCACATATTTCACTGCTGCTGTCCGCTCTGTAGTATGTAACCTCTGTGGGTGCACTCGCACACATAAACACCACTCATGGCTCCCTCTCTTCTTTCTCTCATTTGAACTCAAGTAGGCCATAGCCAGAAAACCTCTTTTCTAAATATTAACAGGGACATGCATGTCACCAGCACCCAGAGGGCCACTCAGAATAGAAGCCTGGATAGAGGGAGCACGTGCCCCACTGACGACTGCTGAGCCTCTAGCTAACTCCGCTCTGAAAAGCTTGAGTTCACAGATTTTCTCCTTTAAGAAGACGAGGTGGATGCTTATAATGCTGTCATTTAATTTTAGACGACAGCTTGTTTTTTCTGCTTATTTGACTAACAAATTATCACATGTTAACTGCTCTATGCACCGACATTTAACTAGATTACACAATGATGTAATGTGTGATGTTAGGTCACTAACCTGTTGGACTTTCCCTCGACTTCTCCCTAATCCTAAGAAGATTGGCCATTGAATGACATTTGACCCCTTCGCAGTAGGCTCCACACACACACACATAGTAAAGTCTTGTGCGGTAGAGATAATCCTGTTTAACTCCACGTTTCTCTGTCTCTCCTGATACCTCTCCACTCTTCTCGTTTTCCTCCCCCCTCCTCCATCTAGATGGTGTCCCAGAGGATCAACTCAGTAGATCTGTCCTGCTGCAGCCTGGAGCAACTTCCTCCCAACCTCTTCTACAGCCAGGACCTTACCCACCTCAACCTCAAACACAACTTCCTGCCCGCAGACCAGCGTCTGCAGCAGCTGCAGAGGTACAGGGCCTTCGTGAATCTACAGTAAACACACCTCGGCCAGTATTGCAGAAACTTCTTAACATCCAGATATGTTTGGTTACCATGGTAATTAGGGTTAGAACTGGATTTAGATAACTTATTAACTAGTTAACGGTAATGTTAGCTAACAGTAGTGTTAGCTAAGAGTAGCTAAGGGCAGTGTTTGTTAACAGTAGGAAAAAGTAGCAGGGAAAGATGCTAATATTTTTAAGCACTGGTGCCATGAGCCACCAAACCCCTAAATCTGGTACCCAAAATATGTTTTAAGTGGCCCAAATTTAAACTTGTGTAAAGAAAATACAGAAAAGGGAATTTAATACAACATAGCATGCCTTCCATGACCGTGACACTTGTGTTGTCCACTTTTCCCATTAATTGTGATGTGATGTTTCCTTGTTTCTGATGAAAGACATCTTGGCTAGTTGAGGAAACTAGTGGCACAAACCATGGTACATTACGTTCTTAGATGTGTCACATTCTAGCCACCTGAGCTACTGCTTCTGTTAACTCTCAAATTTTGATTGTCGTTTTTGTTCTTTCATAGTCTTTTGTTCCTGGTTCTCCTGTCAGACTCACATTAGCAGTCTGAGCAGGTTTGAGGGGAAGGGAAGTTGTAGGAAGGGAGTGGACGGACTTGAGGAGGTGTTACAGGTCGAGGAAACAGTTCAGGGTGTTTGATGGCCTGGTTCGGACATGATGAGATTTGAGAAGGTTTTAGCAAAGCTTAGCATAATTTGGGGAAGAACAGGAGCCGGGCTGGGCCTGTTGTACAAGGAGGGGAGAGACGAGACACTGACACAGTGAGGCTTCACTGGACACAGCGGGTCACGGCTGGCTGGTTTGGACAGCTTTAGCTTTTGCCTGCAATTTGCAAGCCATCGACCTGAGCAGTCTAGGACCGCGGCCATTGGCACGCAGGGGCCAACGAGGCTAGCCAGGGCTGCACTGTACCAGGCTAGGCCAAACGAGCCCAGAGCCCAGAAGGGTAGATGCGTCTGCAGGGAAGCTTTTAATGTGCCTGGCCTCCCTCACTCTCTCTCTCTGTGGGCACCATCTGCTGCATGCTTATCATGGTTCCAGATTAAAGCCCACAGCCAAGACGCATGTGTGTGTGTTCCCGTGCATGTGTGTTAGCACGCACACACACATGTATTTTGCATTCATATAGCTTGTCACAGCCTTTCTTTCTGAAGATTATTGCCATTTAACTGAGTAAATAGTGTGAATCTGAGGATGTTAGCAGTGTTTGCAGATCTGAGTGTCTGTACAGTATGTGTGAGGGGAGGAGAGAGCTGCTTGCAACAGAAAAAAGGCTGCAGGCTACAGATTGGGGTCAGTGCATACAAGTCTTGATACAGTATGGCATTTGTTTTTGTTTTTTAAGGTGACTGCACTGTTAAGAATTTGTATGTGTGTGTGTGTGTGTGTGTGGCTCCGCATGTGTATTCCAGTGTGTTCTAAATAAATCCCCTGAAATATAAAAATGTTTTCTGTAGAACCCCCTCAATGTGTCCTAGATAAAACCTTTGGAATATAAAAAGCTTCTCTGTAGAACCTCCTGGCTGAGTTCATGCTGGCACCCTGAGAAGGTGGAAAGGCTCTTGACAGAACTGCCAAAGAGAGTTCTGGGTCGAACCATTGCCCCACAGAAGGGTTCTTGATAGAGCCTCTTATAGGGGGTTCTGACGAGAACAGATGGTTCCATGTATAACCCTTCATGTTAGATTCTAGGCATAACTCCTTGAAAGGGTTCCAGGTATAAAAGGCTTTGACAGGGACCAAAATGGGTTCTCCTATGGGGACAAGCCAAAAAACCCTTTCTAGTTAGCACCTTTATGTCTGAGAGTGTATAATCATGCATGCTGTGTGTACTTAGAAAATTATGAATGAGTAGGAGGTCAGGATTTTATGTTTTTCTGAATCATCTTTTGTAAAAATTTAATCCTCAGAATAATGACTGGTGTTAAAAAGACAAGGATGTAACTAGTTTCTAAAATAAAATAATTTATTGATCACACAGGAAAAGTCACCTCACAGCAGCTCAAACAAGTACAGATAGAAAAGGAGTGAGTGATAAACAGAATACAGATAAAAATAAAGATATTATACAAAAGAATTAAAAATAAGAAATATTAATTAAACTATACACTCAGACTGTATAATACACCTTTCACTTGTACAGATATATATAGTTATGTGGACAGGATATATGGACTGTATATGAATATATATGGATCATTGTGCAGGATAACTGCAAAGATGTTGTGATAGACACATGCTGTGTAGCATTATATTAAGAGAAAATAATGTAAATTGCATTGACTGTAAAGGCTAATTGCACAGAGAAACAGGGATTGGATAGCACAGAGTACAAGCAGTGAAATTTCACAGTGATGATTCACAGTTTGAAGAAGCTATTTCTGAGGATGATTTAACAGTGGAAAATATAAATATACGGCACTCATGGTAATGGTGATTGCACTTTAGAAATGTGAAGGATTAACAGTATGTATATAGAAAAGGATATATTATATTTTATCATATTTTTTAAATATGACTGAGTGATGCACATCTCCCCTGCCGGTCAAGCAGGATAACATCCGTTCATCTTTGCCAAACCTAAGTAGGCTCATCCGCGTTTGACCCAGCATGACGGAAAAAGAGGTCAGTAATGAGAAAGAGATGAATAGTTAGCTGAAAATAGAGGCGTTTTGACAGAAACATGTAGCAGAGTTACTTGAGTACTCGCTTTGCCCCTGAGAGGCTGGAGTCAAAAGAGCTGGACTGGAGAACAATAATACTTTGTGTGCTGCAGCCTCCATGAATGTGGGTGTATGTGTTTTGGTGTGGACAGTTGTTTTTGTTTCAGGGTAAACACCGGCTTTCTCTGACATCTAACGTGGGGTCGAAGTGCTTTGTATTTTTCCAAGAGGAATGGAATGTGTGAACCTGCCACATGCCTCTCCCTTTCTCCCTCTCTCTCTCTCTCTCTCTCTCTCTCTCTCTCTCTCTCTCTCTCTCTCCTCTCGTCTCTCCGGCCAAATACTAACTGCTGGGTGATTTGCCAATCAGATATGCATAATCAGTTGTCTGGGATACTAGCTCTTTCCTCTGGCATGGGACTTTTCTTCCCAGCATGCATCTCTCTGTGAGACAGAGGTCATTGTCACTATGGGGAATATCAGGCGTTCCATGCATACAATTGAACCTTTGGCCTGTTTATTTACATATGTATGATAGTTTAGCGAGTTATCAAGGACATAAAAGTTATGGAAATGAAGGCAGAGGGACAGGGGGAGTTGGACAGAATAGTGGCAGGAAGGGTGAGATGAAAGGGGGTATTTAAGGCAAAATGAAAGGATTAAAGTAACATGCCTCACTTTGGGGCAGAATACGAAGCTCTGAACACAATACTGACATATTATCACCTGATAAAGTTTATTCTGTGAAAGTGTTGGCAAATATTTGCTTATTTGCACATTCAGCAGACGCAGAGCAACATTAGCGGTTTATTTTGAGTTTCAGATTATCTTAGGATTCAAAGTACAATATCCACTCTCCCTTTACTTCTTGTTTGCACCTCATTAAGTCCTGACCTAGGTTGTCAAAAGCATCAGTCAATACCACTTGTGCAGAAACAAAACAATACCAACATTTAATTAGTAATCTTATTTTGTGTGCCTTGCTCTTTTTGTCTTTTTGTCATCATATCAAAAACAGTATTGAATATCGTTTCTTAATACTAGTATTCAAGTTTAAAATTCTGGCGTTGTCACAACTCCAGTCTTGAGAAGAATATAGCTGGTTGTTTGTCTGTCTGCTGTTTGGTGCTGGGTGGGGAGAATACAGTGGGTATATTAGTGCTGTTTAGCTGAAAAATAACAGCTTATTAAAACAGCTAGAAACAATGTTAACGACAGTGGGCTGAAATGCTGAGCTACAGAGAACAGATTTAAACCTACATTCAGTGGGGTTTTTTTTGGCCGTTCTGAAGGCAGCGCAACAAGTTGTAACTTAAAGATCCCCACAACTCAAAAATGTGTTTTTCTTATGTTTATGTTGCCTAAAATTTCTGACCTTGACCATACTGACTACTGTCTGTGCAAAGTTTGTCACTCGAGAGGTGTTTTCACATTCCTCCACTGTCTGTGCACTTCCCTGAAATCTGAGAATCAAACATACCCATGCAAGGTAGATTTGGTACATAACAAAGTCAGTTGCTGTCTAATATGCTAAATGCAGGCGACTCTAAAATGTGTCAGGAGGGGGACTTTAAATACAACAATAATATATTATCACCATATGAAGCTGTAGCCATCATTCACAGTCATGTGTCTGTCCTCCTAACTAATATTTAATCCGGTATTCACTTTCTTTTTGGCTCTGTTTTGGTGTTTTTGAAATGTTTCAGTGCCTTTAGCTTAATAGAAGCTCCATTATGTTCACTAGCTAGTTGCTAACTTTGTTTGGGGTGGGGAAGGACGCACACAGTGGGTTTATCAGAGATATTTAGCTGAATGAAAGCAGCTACTAATCACGGCAGGAAATTAATAATAATAAAAATACATTTTAGTCATAAGCGCCTTTCAAGACACCCAAGGACACTTTACAATAGACAAGACAGTCAATACATAATAAAGAAAATGGCATAATAATAATAATAACAAAGAGTACATTCTTAGGAGGCTTGTCAGTTCAAGCCACACCTCATCATTTCATCCATTTAGGATTATTTTCACTGTTGATTAATCTGTTTTTCAATTAACTGATTAGTTGTTCGGTCTATAAAATGTCCAAAAATGGTGATAAATGTCAATCAGTGTTTCCCAAAGCCCAAGATGACGTCCTCTCTGACATCTTGTGTTGTCCACAACCCAAAGATATTCAGTTTACTGCCATAGAAGAGTAAAGAAACCAGCAGATATTCACATTTAAGAAGCTGAAATCACAGGGTTTTGATTTTTTTTCTTTTAAAAAAAACACTCAAAATTACTCAGATCAGTTAATCATTGGCAAATGGTGTGTAATTACTAGTTTAGTTAGTTTGATAATCAGTTAATCAGGTGATCGTTGCAGCTCTACAACCATTATTCATAAATATGATTAATGCAGCTTTTAATACACAAGCACAGTAGTGAAAAAGAGAATGGCATGATGGGACAGCATGACACAGACAAGGAGAGACTGAGGAGGGGGTATGAGCATTACTCAGCAGATTGCAGAGGTTGATTTAATGGTGGAATGACATTTTCCCACACACACACGCGCACCCCACCGCCGCCACCGGCTGCCTGCAGGAGTCACCCTCAGCTGGAATTACTTGGCCACCCTAATCAATAGCCCTGACGTCTCGGTTGCCTTTTTCTCCATCACCATGATATACTATGTGCGTGTGTATGTGTAACCAGTGTGTGTGTACACAGGGAGGGAAATCAAGTAGCGCCAGTTGAAGCAGCTGCTCCAGCCTGCGGTGCTAACATGGCACGCTGCCCACCTCCGGCTCGCCATAGCTGCTCTCTGTGTGTGTGTGCACATGATAGGTGATAGCAGGTTGTGTGTCTGTGTGTGTGTGTGTGTGTAGATGGATAAATAAAGACAGTCCAGAGAGTCCTTTCGCCTTGTTCCCCTGACTCTCCCCCCTCAGCCCCCGCCTCCCTCTGAGGGGCTAACCCCTCTGAAGGTCACCGCTCTGCCATAGGACACCACTCCAAATGCCACTGGTCACTGGTGTTTGAATCCACAACACAGACGTCAATGCTGCACTTGTTTGCTCAACAATAAAACGTGAAGGTTTAAGGCTCTGTTTATGTCTGCCTTCAATCCAACTGTGTGTTTTTCACTTAAACAAATTCTGTGTAAGCTATACTTTGCTGCATCGCCCATGGATATATTCATCAATATATGTATGAATATCTTCTCCTCTCCTGTAATATTCATGTTGACAAGATACAAGTACATCTCCAATCATTCTCTTCTCTTCTCTTCTCTTCTCTTCTCTTCTCTTCTCTTCTCTTCTCTTCTCTTCTCTTCTCTTCTCTTCTCTTCTCTAATTTGTCATTAATGCTTTTATCCTCCGTTTTATTTCCAGATTTTCTCGTCTGCGGAGCCTCAACCTCTCCAACAACCACCTCGGTCAGTTCCCTCTGGCCATCTGCGACATCCCCACGCTGACGGAGGTCAACCTCAGCTGTAACTACCTGGTCTCTGTCCCCTGCACCGTGGGAGCCATGACCAAGTAAGTGAGGGTACAGACTGGATGTTAAAGGGATAGTTTGGATCAGTTTAATGTAGGGTTGTATGAGGTGCTTATCAACAGTCAGTGTATTACCTGAACTTTATTGCAGTTTGGAGAAACAGAAAGGGGCACCTGCATGGAGGGTAAACAATGAACTGCTGTGGACAAGGTCGGTAACAGAAGGTATTTTAAACCCTTGAGGCTGTCTGGCGGCAAAGTAAAACGGTGAAAATGTTCTAAATATAGCGTACACTTAAAATGATATTGATTTTTTTTTTTCTTTTTTTAGATGGACCTATTTTTTAGTGGCTAAAATACCTTTGTTGCTGACCTTGTCCACAGCAGTGCATTATGTGCTTCTGTTTACCATTTATGTTGCAAGATCTAAAACTTGACTTAACTCACAGACTGAATAAACTCAGACACATTGTAGCCCTACTTTAAACACACTTTAGTTGTTCTTCCTTTGTTAGTTATTCCTCTATAGATTCTGTCTTTGCTGTTTACATTACCCCTCCCTGCTCTTGGCTCGTGATGTTGGTAATCATCCAACTTTTTCACTTATTGTACCGGATCTTTACTGCTGAGCTGGGGCCAATGCCTGCTCACACTGACGCCGTCTCCGGGCTGGGAAACCAGTGAACCTTTTCACAAACTGACTGCATCTTCGCTGGTTTGAGTGTCAAAAGTTTACATAGTCAAATGCGGGAGTTACTTAGCAACAAGCACGTGTCATAACAACCGCCACAGTGTACTTTGCTAGTTTCAACATGTGAGCAAACAACAATAACACAACTTGCACGTATCATCTGTGGTGCTTGCCTGTGACATTGTCCCTCGTCTGTTTCGGTCTATGAAAATCAATTAACTATAGTTTTTTTGTTATTACTCTCAATAATGATGTTTTAAGGTCTAATTTCCCTTACCTTGACAAAAGGGAACACATAAATTAAGAACGGTCATCTAGTTGCTGGGTTAATACTGACATATGTGCTTTGAACTCATCTGAAACTTATTGTGAAATGTTATTTTCTGATGTGGATAATTCAGTTTTGACTCTCTACTTTTGTACTGTGGTGCACTCTTTAGTTTTTCTTTGCAAGCTTGACAGTTTATCTTGCTTTTTTCTTGAGACTCAGAATCGGGGTATATTGCAAAGTAGGTTGTCACAGACAACAAATATTGTACAAGAAAAGTATAAATTAAGATCAAAGTCAAGAAGTATAAAAATAAAAATAGAAGATTGACGGTACAGTACAGTACAGTTTGTGCAAAATATTGTTCAGGAGTTACTTAGTTTGTGATGTTGTTACTCATTCTCCAAAAGAGTTTTTACTTCTAAGCCAACATTTTCAAGAGTATGGAACAAATCTGATTTTGCTGGCAGGAAACCAGTCTGTTTTTTTCTCATGGGAATTGGAATGATCCATATTAAGAGTTTTGGTTGAACTCCAGTATGAATCCCCTTTGCCTGTGGAAAAGCCCTTTTACTCCTTTTTAAAGGAGTGTCAGCAAAATGTAAAAATATGTTAAATGAAATGAAATTAGGATGTTAAACTTGATAATTTATGCATTATTCTATCTACTTTATTCCACCATGACAATACAAAGATTAATGGAGTCATTTAGTAGCTGGGTCAGTACTGATGTATGCACTATAAATGATTCTAAACTTAATATACAGGTATGTGGATTGAAAGCGGGCTAGATGAGAAGTTAATCTGCAGGAATGATCTGGTATGCCTGTAAATTCCTCAAGTGGCCAGCAGGGCCTTTATGCTGCTACTGCCATCTGCTGGAAGTAGAACAGACTGATTATGAAGGCTGAAAGTGTTGAACAAGTCCTAGTTGGCACGGCGTCATTGATCCTGAGCAACGCTACCTGTGCAAATAAAGAAACTCTTTGATACTGTGCCATCCCGCCTTCATGAACGAGGTCAATTGTCTAATCTCGTGTTCCTCTTTCAGTTTGCAAACGTTCCTGTTGGACGGCAACAGTCTGGAAGAGCTGCCCAATGAGCTGGGTTCCCTCCAGAGGCTGAGCTACGTCGGCCTTTCCTTCAACCAGTTCAACCACGTGCCCCAAGTGCTGGAGCAGCTGGCCTCAATGGAGAAGCTGTGCATGGCCGGAAACAACCTGGAAACACTCACGCTGCAGAATTTCAGGTTGCTCCGCGTCAAACACATCGATCTAAGGTACAACAATGTTTGACTGACTGATCGATTTCTTTTATTTGCATGTCATGCACATAAAGTGTTGCAGCTTTATGGAATTACAAGACACCAAAAGTACAGTTGAAGTTGAAAAACCAAGGCTGTTATAGTTAACTAAAACTAAAAACTGGCACTAGAAAAAAAATAAAAACTAGACTTAAGAGAAAAAAGTGAAAACTAGCTGCAATCATGTTGTGTACTTACAAAACTGACTAAAATAAAACAGAAATATACAGGTAATGTCTTTAGTTTTAGTCTTATTCAGTTCATCAGCAAGCATGAGGAGGTATTGGTGGTTTATTGAGACTGGGATATCAACATGACTGTGAGTCAGTGCTTAACCACCACTACACTTAAAACCGAAACAAATAAAAACTCAACTAAAAACCAAACATTTTTAAACAATAAAAACTAAACCCACACTGGAAACTAACTGAACTGATAACAAAAAATAAAAAACAAATAAAAACTAATGAAAAATCAATGCTATCATAACTCTGGTTCAAACATTTCATTACATTTCCTTTCATTACAAAATTACAGGTTATCTTATAGCTCAGTCTTAAAATATTATGCCTTCTCTCCCAAACCTGGCAAATAGTTCCCTTCCTAAAACATAACTCAAGGTTTTCATAATGATCCAAGAAGAGGGAAATAATATAAACAGAGGATATTTTAGTAAAAAGTAGATCCCTTATATTAGGAAGTGATATGTCGATATTTTCCAGCTCATTTTGGCCGATACCAATATATACACATATTTTTTCAACCCAAGTACAGAGAACATCAGGTCTCTGGTGAATTAACATATAATTGTGCCCACTCTTATTGTGAAGGCCCGCTGGCAGATGCAGACATAAAATACAATGCTTTTCAAAAGAAAATGTCGCTCTTCAAAATGATATACAATGCTTTTCAAAATGAAATGCAATCATTTTCAAAATAAAATAGAATGCTTTTCAAAATGAAACACAGCAACGAGGCAATACTTTTCACTGAAACTGCCAGCCTCTGGGGTGAATTCTGATGTTCCTGAGAATGACTGTGCACATAGGGATCTTCGTCTTTTCTTTAAATTATACTTCACACATTTATGAGACAGCAAGTTTTGGGTTTAGGGTTAGGGTTAATTTTGGGTTATACCATACATCAAGAGATCATTTTTCTCTATACATGAGAAACATTTTGCTCCTCATGTCCTGAATATCACAAAATATCCTGCTGTTTCTTTATCGATCACTGATTAATAACATACATACAGGAATTCGTAGAGGACATACAGAAGCATACTATACAGATTAGACTTCAAATCAAAAAAGATCACATGAAAAAATAATAAAAAATAAGCAAAGAGAAGAAATTAAAACACAAACAGAAAGGAGCAAGAACTTCAAAAATATAGAGGCATAAGTCTAAAGAAGAAACATTCCAACAAATCTTACTTGCTACTTTTCTACTTAACAAATCTCATTTCAAATGCATGTTTGATTATATGTGATTGAAGTTTGACATCTTTGTTAAGAACAAGCCTCACTTTAAGTCCTTAGTCATGCCTATCCAGTACAATGTACTCTCCGACATGTGTTATTGCACTAATGATAGAAACAAAAACACTGAGCGGAGGCCAACACACGAGCAGACAGTCAGACGGCACGATATCAGGAAATCATTTGCCTGTAGTGGCTCCGTCGGGCGTTTTCCCACTGTTTGCCGAAGCACAGAGCCGGAGTGACTTGCACTATTTCTCCAGTTAATACTTCACTCCTTCTGACTCTGCTTAGACACGGTCGGTAAATGCGTTCTCCGGCGTTCTCACCTGTTTGGGCAAAGATCACTCTGATGAGGATGTGTTTGTATTCTTTTGTCAGAGCTGCTCGTTTATATCCAGAAAATGTGTCCAGTCGATTGCTGAAATGATTAGTCAACTAATCAGGGAATTTAGGGTCGTAAATAAGAATAATAATCATTTGGTCTCTAAAATGTCAAAAAAAAAAGTAGCTGAAAATGCTTGACACCATAACAAAAACAGTTATTTTTTACATTTGAGAGATTTAAACTAGCAATTTAAAAAAAAAAAATTCCCCACAACTATGACGTGCAATGATTTATTTATTGTCAAAATCAGTGCTTTAATTTTCTGTCAGATGACGAATGGATTCATCGACTCAGGATTAATTGATCAAAATAATTACTCAACAGCGATGATGAATTTCTTAAGTCAATTTTCACCTCAACATGCCAAAATAAGCTATAATATTTAGAGTAAACCAACATAAATTAACTGAAAATATTATTGACAGATTCATGAAAAAGGAAAATTATCAATCACTATCATTTATTTTCTTTCTTATATGTGTGCTTATATTTACACTTAAGTTTTACCCTACCTTAGATTACTTACTGACTACATTCAATGTTATATTTGTTTCCCTTTTTTGTGAAAATAATGTGTTATGTGGATGGGAGGGTGAGTTTTTATGAATGTTTGTTCCGCTGATTCAGAATGAACAAAAAGCCAATCAATTACGATAATCAATCACTAGTTGATGCCCCAATCAAGTCTGGTTTCATTAGTAAGGAGAAACAGTATATGAAGAGCTAGAATGTTCAATATTAAATAAATTGGACATTATGAAACAGATAATCTTAGTAAAACATTTAGACAAAATATGCTACAATGAAATTTTTAATTGATCCATTTTTTGAGCTCAGCTCAATATTATGACATATAATTGCATCCTGATTCTTTTCACAGTAACAGAGTTTATGGCACATCGGTTCAGTTTCAGTAATTTTTATTTCAAAATGTCCCTTTTCGAAAGTCTGTTTTTAATTCACAGCAGCTTTTGATATTTTTAAAGTTTCTTTCAGTTACTTAATAATGTCTCTTTTCATCACAGAGTCTCTGCCTGTCAATCAGTTTTATAAACGGTTTTATGATTGGCCGTTGATTTAGCTTGAACTTAGAAATACAGATTGTCTTTATTTATTGAGCACTCTTCAAAATCCATGTTATGAAGTGCCTCACAAAGGCAGAAAGTTAAAAAAAGAGAGGGCGTAAAATCATCAGGTCTTAAAAGAAAACTAAAGGAAATTAAAAAAAAGAAATAAAGGCAGTTCAGAAACAGTTTAAAACTCAGTTAAAATCAGGAATGGTGATATTAATCTCTATTATGTCTTATCAGTTTTTGCCATAGATCGTTTCTAATAATTGAATGTTTGAGTACTGTAAGATATCACCAGTAGGTGACAGAATACTAAGAAGTTAAATTAAATTGACCACTCATTTTATAAATGAAAAACCACTTCCATCAATGTTGAGCACAGAACAGAAGCCATCAGCCATCACCTGAGGCATGTTCCCTGCTGTACGAGGAAGGCTGCAGCCTGCGCAGCTCAACCGGATCCAATCGGAGCTGAACCTTTGACCTCCTTCCTGCTCCCTCTGTCAGGTTGAATAAGATCTCCAGCATTGTGCCAGATGAGCCGGACCTGCTGAGGCACGTGACGCAGCTGGACGTGAGGGATAACAGGCTGACCGACCTGGACGCCTCGGTCTTCCCCAGGCTGGAGGTGCTGCACTGTGAGAGGAACCGCATCGTCAGCCTCAAGACCAAGGGCTGCTTGCTCAAAGGCATCTACGCGTCCAACAACGGTAGGTTTCATCGCACGGGACTTCATGTTTTCTGCGAGGGCAGTCATGTGCCCCTCTTACATCACCGCCTCGCTGCTTTCCTGAAACTGAAATCACTGAGCCTGTGATATACAGTACATCTTAATACCTCCTTTCTTTTCCTGTATAACTTCATTTCCTCCCATGCATTCATTTTTCTCATCAGCGCTGCAGTCTCATTGTCCCTCTCCATCATCCCTCTCTAACTTGTCATCACACCCACTCCCGCCTCCTCCCGAACGCTCCCCTCCATTTCCCATCTACCTGCCTCTGTAATAGAGCGCGTCTGTCCTTGCTGTAGGTTAATGTGTTTGCATTTCTCCCCACAGAGCTACGACAACTGGATGTCACTCCTGTGCCCTCCAATCTTAGTTACATGGACATCTCGAGGTGAGACAAACGCCACACAGTACAAACACACAAAGGAATGCAGTTATAATTGGAAAAAGAAAATACAGTTCATTTATAGTACATCCTTTCTGCCCTAGAAAGAGGAAAATTAACTTCTAAATATCTTGCTCACTGCACAGCTAATCATGCATGGGTCTTAGAAACTGTGGTCAGCTCTTGATGACTTGATGTTAAAGGGTGTTTTTTAACCGTGTCAGCCCTGACCCTTCACCTTTTCATTGTTAAGTGAAAGATAGCCTAATGTACTAAGCTTCTTTGCAGTCTATTAAAAAAGGGATACAATAGAGTACTTGACTTTAATGTTAAGTGATGAATTTATATATTTATTTTTGAAAATGTCATTTTAAAACTTGGGAGTTAACCCAGAAATCATAAATACATAATTTTCCTCTCACCTGCAGTGCTAATTATCCATCTAGATAAATGAAAATTGTGGTTTGAGTTGCTGAATTTTGGAGATATTAGCCTCAGAGACGTCTGCCTTTTCTCAAATATAATGAAACTAGTTGGTACCAATTTCTGGTGCTTAAAGTGCTAAAGACAAATTTTCCCTTTTTAAGGTTTTGTATGGGTGCTGGAGGTCCTTGAAAACGCTTGAATTGTAATAACTGTAATAACATATTGTTTAAAAATTGTCCAACTTAATCTGTCTTCTGTAGTAATGGGCAGTAGCATAATAACATCTCATTTAATTTGATGAAGAACTGAAATAGTCATTTTGACATGCTGCGAGGTGTGGGGGAAAAGCTGGGGGGAAAATTCTTGAAAAGTACCCCGCTCTTTCCAGAAATCATGACCCACTAACTCAAGATAATTCACAGACCTTGTGAGCAGTTTCACATAGGACCTATTTTGTTTTTACCAAACTACACCTGCTAACAATATCATTGGCAGATGGAAGTGTGCTACTAATAGACGAGAGGCTCAAGCTTGTGACAGTGTGGGGTGTAGCATTAATGGCATCTGAGTTGTAACTTTAGCACCCCTGAGCTTGTATTAACTTCAGTCTCACTTGTGTTTTTGGTGTTATCAAGCTGTAAGAACCACAAAAGGAAACCAGCAAGGAACTTGTTGAAACTTACAAAAAACCTTGGTGTGGAAACTTTGGTGTCTTGCCAAGAAAGTAGTTCCTTGGTGAAACTACTCATACGGTCTGTCTTAGTAATCGGGTCATGATTTTTGCAAAGAGAAATTGCATTGCTGTTGAGTTTTTCAAATTATTTTTTTGGCACTTTAAGCACCACGGGCTGAGTGACATTTAGTTCTGTTATATTCGAGAGTTCCCCCAAACTTGCCAGCTCACACCAAAACAATCTACATGGAAGAATTGTTCTACAGGTAGGAGGGAAAATATACTTTTTGACCCTGGGTGAACTGTCCCTTGAGGCCTTGAAGTTTATTGCCTTTTTGTCTAAAACACAACACAGCTGAGACTTCAGTTATCTGATAAAGTGAATCAGAAAAAAAAAATTCAAATTCAAACACATGCAGCATTTTGGTACATTATACTTCATGTTAGGTACCTCGCTTTACAGACTGCCCATCATTTATCATCATCATCACACCTCTACCCCTGTAGGAATCATATGGAGTCCCTGCCAGACTGGCTGTGTGAAGCAAAGAAACTGGAAGTTTTGGACGTGAGCCACAACCTCATCACTGAGCTCCCGGCGCGGTGAGTCTCCCCCTCTCAGCAAATGTGTCCTGTAAGCCTGTAAATGGAGTACAGTGCTGCATTATTTCTCGCTGCCCTTTTGCCGGCCAGTCATCTATCCCCCATGGAGCCTCATAAATCACACAGATAGCCTGTAACCTCCGCAGCCTCCGTCCATTCTCTTCCACTTTATATAGCCTTTTAGAAGGTCAGCTCAGATGCTGCTGCCTGCTTCCTCTCGTCTACTCTGTCTTGCATCAACCGTCCACCCTCTGCCTTCTGCTTCTCTCTTTTCGTTTTTTCCTCTCTTCCCCGGGTCCCCTCGTTTTCTTCAGATTTATTTTTTACCCAATAATTGTCAGGATGATGAATTCCAGCTGCAGGCGCCACTAGAGGCGCTGCTATTTTCTGTTTTCACATCATCCTCATCCTCGCCCCCATCCTCCTCTCCTGCACTATCCTCATTTCCATCCTCCTTCATTTACAGTCTATCCATCTATATATACATCTATACATCTATCTATGTATCTTTATATCTATACAGCTATACATTTATATATGTACCTGTACAAACTACATCTTTACGTCTATCTGTCTGCATATCTATACATCTTTTTATTTATACATTTATGTATACATATCTATCTATTGACACATTTATACATCTGTCTATACAATTAGAAGTTTATCTGTCTATACATCTAAACATTTCTGTCTATACATCTATATTGTCTGTCTGATACACTTATCTATGCATCTATCCATCTATCTAAACATCGTCTATCTATCTACACATCTTTGCATCTGTCGATACATCTATACACCACTGTATGTTTCTCCTTAATCTTCTTGCTCTGACCCATCCATCTGTACGTTCTTCGTGCCGCAGGTTGTTCTGCAGCAACAGTCTGAGGAAGCTGAGTGCAGGACATAACCAGTTGCAGAGGCTGCCTGACAGAGTGGAGCGCCCTCTGCTGGAGGTTTTGGACATACAGCACAATCAACTGGTGGAGCTGCCCTGCAACCTGTTCCTGAAATCTGACAGGTAGCATTAATCATCAGCTGGAAGTGATTTGTTTTCTATCAGATAATGCGTCCGACATCTGACAGGAAGATTGAGCGTGAGGAGAAATGCAGGTATATGAAGATGAAGGACAGAAATTATGAATAGGATTTTAATCGAGGACAAGATATCCAAGGGCAAAGATGACGGGCAAATACGAGAAAGGGGGTTTTAATGGGGGTCATATAAGCACAAATTCTTGTTGAAGTTAAATTAAAGTGACTTATTCACTATTTTAATAGTACTATTACTAATACTATTTTACTTTCAGCTTACGATGTGTAAATGCATCGGCCAATAAGCTGGAGCACCTGCCACCATCCAGCCTATCGGAGGAGAGCCACAGCATCCTGCAGGAACTCTACCTGACCAATAACCGGCTGACAGACAAGTGTGTGCCCATGCTAACGGGCCACACACACCTTCGTGTTTTGCACATGGCCTACAACCATCTCCAGACTTTCCCAGCCAGGTAAAGAAAATTTCTCAACTCACTCACCTGTATTTTACATTTGGCTGGAACTAACGACTATTTTCATGATCATTCCATCATTATGTATTAATCTGATAGAAGGTACTTGATTTCTGAGGTTGATACTGATATTTATATTTCAGATTTAAAACAATACCGGGTTCCTTTGCAGTATGATAAAGTATGAAATGTGATTTTAGTAATTTCCAGGTCTGGAAAAAAGTTTGGAAAAAAGAAAAAAAAGAGAAAGATATCTATGTTTCCACACTATTGCCCCTATTCTGTTTTCTAAAACATAAAAAAAATCACTGTGCACTGTGTGAAAGAGTCATTGGAGCTTCCTCTGTACTTGTGCGTCACAGCCTTGACGTCGCACAGTGTCTTAAAACTGTACCGAATCTGGACGTCTGCTGCCCACTTATTTTGATAGCAGCAATATCTTTGAATTGCATATAGACATAGCGTCACAAATATTTGAAATTTTAAGCTTGTCTGAACATTTATGACTTATGCTGAATGTAGTTATCAGAAAAGTAAATGGACTGTTTTCTCTGTTTAAAGAAAACCATTCCTTTATGGCTGCCTTCACGTTGTTTCCATGGACACTGTCACTAAACAAGGCTGCACAGACACCATGAAATTAAATAATGAAACTTTTTTCAACTAATTTTTGGTTGTTATTTATAAAATATGCAAAAAAATATGAGAGCAGCCATGATATTATGTATTCAGTATGTTAAGGGAAAATAATATGAACACTGGTAGCTTTGGTTAGTTTACTTCCTCTTGGGGCAGACATGTTTGACAACAGAGCATTGTCCAACTTTCTGCTTTAGGAATGTGATTGACCACAGTGGGTAAATGCATGTTTTCTAAGGGCTGGCTGGACAATCCCAAATATAAAGCCTGGCTGGCACGTGAGAAAAGAAAGCAAGATGCAAACTTTGTGTAAAATCATTTGAGCTCCAGCAGGGGAACCCTACAGTACATAGTCTAGGTAATTATTTGGCAAAATAACATCGTGTATAGTCAGAATGTAACATTAAAACATTAAAACTTAATTATAAAACTATGTTTTTATATGATAAACATCTAGATATCTGAAGTCTGGAAATGTATTAAACTTGGAGCCCTTGATAACAATATATTAGGAGATATTCACACTTTTTACACAACATAAACAACCACTTTTAATAACAATCCCTTAAATTAGATTTTCTAGAATTATGACCAGGATCTGCATTGGATATTTTACAGTTGAGATGTAATAGTGGCATTGTTTCTGAATTAACTCATCTTTTGCAGAGTATAAGTCTTCAAGTTTTCTTAAGAGATTCAATTTATACAGATTCAATTTACACAGATATAAAGAGAAACCTGGACATTTGGATGCTCGAGCCATAGAATGACAATTTTCCTTGATAAATAAATTGTTGTTAATTAATTAATAATCATTTTACATGCTCAACCCACCTTGCCTTTCTGCTCATTCTTCAGTAAAATGGCCAAGTTGGAGGAGTTGGAGGAGGTGGACCTGAGCGGAAACATGCTGAAGACTGTGCCCACCACCATCATGAATTGCCGGCGAATGCACACACTCATCGCCCACTCCAACTCCATCGAGGTCTTCCCCGAGGTCATGCAGCTGATGGAGATGAAAGTAAGACAGTAGTAACAGCACATCTCTCTGCGTCTTTATGTATGTACAGTATTATGTATGTATGAGCCTCCGGGCTCGTACTGTGTGTGCGTGTTTGTGAAGATTCACATCATTTCCTCTGCTGCCAGTGCGTGGACCTGAGCTGTAACGAGCTGAGTGAGATCACTCTACCAGAGAATCTCCCTCCCAAGCTTCAGGAGCTGGACCTGACTGGAAACCCTCGTCTCAACCTGGACCACAAGACCCTTGAGCAACTAAAGTATGTCACTGTTTCCCTCTAGCTCTTTTTACTTTTGATTTCAGTGCTGATTTGAGCATGTAAATGTAGTAAATATTCTGAATAGATTGCTCTCACGTATCTTTATTCCTCTACATGATACAGTGAATTTAATCTGTTTCGTGTTTTGTTGTTTTTCAGTAATATTCGCTGCTTCCGTATTGATCCGCCTCCAACCTTTTCGTCAAATGAGACATCTGGTGGGCCTGCTGTGTGGAGTCATGGTTACACAGAGGCCTCGGGCGTCAAGAACAAGTGAGTTCAATTCAGTCAATGATGAAAAACACAACCACACACTCACCACCACGCTCGTCCAGTGAAGCCTCACTAATCCAAACCTCTCGAGAATGTGAATTGTTGAAGCCAGATGACTCAAATGAAGGAAATATTGAAGCAGTGCTTATTGAAAACATGAATCATCTATGGTCACATGCCAGAACATCTCTGTAAAGGCGAAACTGCCAATTCAACGATTTCAATGAGCATGCGAAAGAAGAGATTTTAGCAATTCCTGATATTGTTTCCACATTTCCGTATATGCGATGTCTGCTTTGATGATGGAGGTTCGTACAGTCCAACCAATCATAGAAGGCATTGTCTCCATGGTTATTAGAGTGTGGAGTAGTATGATCAATATGTGAGCAGAGGAGTTTTTATGTCTTTGAAGCCCTCATTGTTTCCTCGCTGAGCGCATTCCTCAATGCCGTTATGGCTTTCTTTTGTCTCCTTTGCAGACTGTGTGTCGCAGCTCTCTCAGTAAACAGTTTCTGTGGGAGTCGTGAGGCTCTGTACGGTGTGTTTGATGGGGACAGGAATGTCGAGGTGCCCTACCTTTTGCAGTGCACAATGAACGATGTGTTGGCTGAAGAACTGCACAAGACCAAGAGCGAGGAAGATTACATGACCAACACCTTCCTCGTCATGCAAAGGTACACGACAGGTTCATTATAATCAGCCGTCCTCTTTTGTTACAAATCATCTGTAATATGTTTCAAATTTTGGGAGCACTTTATACTAAGGTGCTTGTAATAATCAGTAGATAATAAGACCCTTACAATATTAACCTTATTAACTTTAATATGTGTTATAAGACTGTGTTAATTATAGTATTGTAAACATGTTTAGTGCTCAATAAATATATATTAATCTTAATAAGCTCTTACTTTACATTCATTACCTCATTAAAAGCTCAGTTAACTGCTAATAAACACCTAATAAAGTATGTACAAATCTAAATAAAACACCAAGAGCTTAGTAAAGGTTTGACAAAGATATTATAGTTTAGTTAAGTTGCTATTATGAAGAAATTTGGGAAACTCATAAGGCTTTTATTAACAGTCTTAAGGAGTCTATAAATGCATTGTGTCTATTGCATTTTTTATTCTCTAGCACAAACTACAAGTTGATGGAGAATTTTTTAAATAGTCACTCTGCCCCCCTCTTGTTTTGCCACCACAGAAAACTGGGAACTGCAGGGCAGAAATTGGGAGGCTCAGCAGCTCTGTGTCACATTCGCCATGACCCCACCGACCCTGGCGGCTGCTTCACTCTCACAGCAGCTAACGTGGGCAAGTGCCAGGCCATCCTGTGCCGTGATGGAAAGCCGCTGTCGCTGTCACTGCTGCACAATGTAGGGCTGGAGGAAGAATACCGCCGGATTAGGCAGCACAGGGCGATCATCACTGAGGTAGAGATCTTATTGAAAGGTTGATTGAAATCAATTAGGAGTACATTTATGTAAATGTATTTCAATATTTGCACTGAACTGATGCTTATACTCTTTTTTTCACAGGACAACAAGGTCAATGGCGTGACAGATTCCACACGAATCATGGGCTACTCCTTCCTCTATCCGTCTGTCATCCCTTGTCCCTACGTGCACACAGTCACTCTGACCCCCCAGGATGAATTCTTTATTCTGGGTAGCCGGGGCTTGTGGGACACTGTGTCTCCCACTGAGGCCGTGGAGGCTGTTCGAAATGTCCCTGATGGCCTGGCTGCTGCTAAGAAGCTGTGCACGCTGGCACAGGGCTACGGCTGCACGGACAGCCTCAGCGCTGTCGTGGTCCAGCTGAGCGTGAGTGAAGACTGCTGCTCCTGCTGCTGTTCTGAGCCTCCCCAGCCTCCTCCCAGCCCCGGCTTGGGCCCCTACCCCCCGTCGTCCTCTGCCATCAAGGAACGGCCCTCGGACGGCTCCCTGCCTGTGCCGCCTTCCTCCTGCAGTGAAATCAGCAGCGAGATCAGTACCAGCGAGATGAGCAGCGAGGTTGGCTCCACAGCCTCGTCTGATGAGCCCCCACAGAGCTCCTTGGTGCTGCTGCACGAGCAGCCCCACCATCCTCACCTGCACCTGCACCATCAGGCCCATACGCTGTCTCTACAGCACCAGCAGGCCCACACAACCACCCAGCCCTGCCAGTACCTGTTCCCAGGTTCAGAGCTGCCCTCCGCCCGCAGCTGCTGTGCCCTTCACCCTGCCTGCTTAGCAGGCTCCTTCCAGAGGCAGCTGTCCAGCGCCACGTTCTCTAGCGCCCTGTCCGACAACGGGCTGGACAGCGAGGACGAGGAGCCCATCGCTGGTGTCTTCTCTAACGGGAGCCGTGTGGAAGTAGAGGCGGATGTCCACTGCCTCAGAGCAGAGTCCTCATCTTCTTCATCACCCCAACCATCGCTTCCCACATCCTCCAGCCAGGAACGTGCCCTGCTGACGCTTCCTCCACCTCCTCCGCCGCCATGCACCCCAGAGCCTCTGGAGGACGGGGTCGAGATGAGCCTGGGCGAGGCCGAGAACGGGCTGGAAAGAGACGAGTCATGGCAGGGGGTTGGAGCAGGAGGCGGGGATGGAGGAAAGTTGGCAGGCAAGAGGAGGATTAATGGGTCGGTTGCACGCCAGGAGAAGAGTCACAACCTCATCGAAGTGGCTGCCGACGCTCCCTCGAAGAAATCTGGGGGTTACTTCACGGCTCCAGCCCAGCCTGACCCAGACGACCAGTTCATCATCCCGCCTGAGTTGGAGGAGGAGGTGAAGGAAATCATGAAGCAGCATCAGCAGAAGCAGCAGAAGCCGCCTGGGAGCGATCAGCCCACAGACTACTATGACACCCCTCTCTGAACAACTACAGCCTCATTTCCCTCCCAGCTGCAGCATGCACATCCATCTTCTCTGCATATGGACACAAACAAATGGGCTGTAAAATGCACATGAAAAAGTTCTATCATGCTTTTTCTACACAGCCTCATCATTGAAGAACCATGCACTGTAACCCGCTCCACTCGTTTTTACCCAAGAATGAAACAAGCAAATGAGCCCTTTAATGATACTCAACCCTCTTGAATAGCCTGTGGACGCCTGAGCTCCTGGTGTCCACAGTCGTGCCCTTCTCACAGACTGTGGAACGTTGTTTTTACATTAGACAACCAGCCGAGTATGTAATCAACACTAGTCTCTTTGCAATAGCATTAGCTCGCCACAACACTTGTTAATATGGATAACAAATTCCATGGTTTGTTTGTTTGTTTGTTTTGTAAGAACTTACCATATCTTTTAATGTGAAAGCAGTGAAGTTGCTGAAAGAAACTTTTTAAAAAACAGACACATAATCTTTTTATTATCAGTGAACTATGTCGAATGGTACACCAGTAATACCACACTTAACTGTTGTAGATAGGGCACTTAAAATACTGTATTTCTTCAGTAAAATCATGGCTCTTGGCCTGTAAAATGGCATAGAAATTTTTTGTAGAAATTTTAAATACTAACTCCTAGGAGTTGCATACTCTTTATGGTGACTCAGTCACTTTTACTAATCTTCTCTGAGAGAAATGGTGATTTTTTTTCCAATGATTGTAAATAAGAGAAATGTTGTATACTGATGCTTTTTAAAAGGAACTGCGTACCTGTATGTCGGTGAAGGTTCTAGTGGCGGGGAGGACGTGAGGTTCAAAAAGAGTTTGCTGTTATGGAGGTGTCACCCTTCCCATCCCCTTCCCCTCCTTATCTTACACTGTAGACCCACACAAATACACACTCATGCACACACACACACGAATACAAATGTTTATGTGCAATTGCAGGTGACAAACCCCAACATTCCATGCAATATTACGACACAGATTTGCTAATGGTTTGCTCCACTTTGTTTGATTGTGATGTCCTGTAGTCATCACTGTATTTAATGAACACTAATAGACAGCATGCAAACACATACACACACACACACACACACAGAAACACACATACATGCACACACACTCAATATTAGTCCCACCTCCCCTCCTACAGTAACTGTTATCACCGGCATGACTGTGTCAAGTTCAGTAATACAAACAAATATATCCACATGGCAAAAGAGACAACACAGATGTTCCTGTCTTTGGTATAATAAATTTTAAATTTGTGAATATAAGTCATGCTGTCTGGGTTTTTTTTTTTTTAAATAGTTGATGTGCATTTGATATGAAAATGTTCACATAAGACTTCAGAATTTCAAAATAATTTATTTACAATAATATTTCTTAGTTGGCTTTACATGCTGTTTTTACATTGAATGACCAGAAGGGGGCAATCTCATAACACGTTATGATCTGCAGTACATGAGGTCTCTGTCTTTTAGTGAAAAGCCATAAATCTGTAATGATATTCAGCCTTAACATTCAACTGAAAAAAACATTTATTTATTTTACTTGTAGTTTGTCCTCTTGTTGTCATTGGAAAGTTCACCGTCTTCCACTACAGTTTCGCAGTGGCACCAATGTTTTTCATATCCACATCGTCCACGCATTTCTTCTTATACTTCTTCCTCACACAGACGACACTGACTGCTGTAATCACCAGCATTGCCGCGAGCACAGACAGAGAAGAGGCGAGCGCGAGGTTGGTTTTATCATTGTTGGAGCCCTTGTTCTGACATCTGTCCCCGTAGTACCACCAATCATCACCCACCGCACACCTGCAGAGCAGAGAGGAAGGATGAGGATGAGAGGGAAAAATCAGACCTGAAGGTATTCCTTAATAATGCAGCCTATAGAGGGTGATGGAGAAACTGATGGAAGGTATGTATGAAAAGAACTCTGTTTAACGGGACACGATGAGATGGAAAATGATTCAACTGCAGTTCTTGAGTATCCAATATGAATGGAATAGTTTGACATTTTTAGTTAGAGCGGGTTAGATTTAGATTTTAGAAGACCAATACCACTCTCATATTCATTTCCAAAGGTATGAAAATGTTCACATAAGACGTTAAGTAATTTATTCACACTAATATTCTTAGTAAACAGTGTTCTTCACTGAGGTAGAGATCTTTTTAAATTATTTTTAATTCTTATCATAGCATGGAAATGTGCATATAAGACTTAAGAAATTCAAAATAATTTATTTATACTCGTAAACAGCAATCTTACCAACCTCAGACTGGCCAAATTCTCCCAACACGTGCTAGTTTTTAAATCCTAAAAAATGGTGAGCAGAAGTCTAACTTTCTCTCAGACCACTTGAATTGCATTATGTTTAAAGATTATTATGGAACTTCTGTTTAATGACACCAAAAATAATTCCAGCTTTAAGGCTTGCTCATTGTCATCACTGGTTCGATTCCAGCCGGCAACCTTTGTTACATGTCATACACCCCTCTCTCCCCCCAATTTCCAGTCCACCTCTACTCAAGTCACTATTCAATAAAGGCCAAAAAAATCCCCTCCTCATATTTCTTAAAAGCACACACCTGCAAGCAGGCTTCCCCTCGTCGACCACACAGATTCCCTCATTCAGACAGTCCACGTTGGAGCAGACACCTGTGGGGGGGGGGTCTGTTTCAGTTGGGATGGTGGTTGGTCCGGTGGTTGGTCCAGTGGTTGGTCCAGTGGTTGGTCCGGTCGGGGGGGCTGAAGGGCTTGGAGAAGGCAGAGGCTGGGTCTTTGTCAGATGAGACACATCTGAGGAGGGACAACAAATGATAAGGAGGTTAATTGGATCCACATTGAGGAGCATCCAAGAACATGAACATGAACGCATAAGCGACTGTAGTGTTGTTCTGACATGAAGTGGGTATATGAATCATGGGTGCAATTATGCATCACTCATACACATGGTCACGCAAATATGCTGTTTGCATGGATGGCAGAGATAAGTATGTCACATCTGAATTTGATGTAATGTATGACAGGATGGATGTGGCTATGTAAACAAAGGATAACAAATAATTAGATTTTTGTGCAGCAAATTTCTTATATCTTAAATCTTATATGCTGTAATTTCACAGCTCGTTTCTGATCGGTCAATTACAGCATCCTAAAGTCTGTTATTTCTTAAAGTTTCAGTTCACCCCCAAATCAAATATACATATTTTTCTTTCTAGCAAAAAGAAAGTAGTTCGTGTAGATTCTACAGCAGAAAGAAAGTAGTTCCGACATGAAACTGCATCATGATTTATGGAAAGAGATGCTGGTCTGGAATTTTTCAAATGTACTTTTTTGGCTTTACATTTAATTTAAAAAATTAATCACAAGGAGGTTGGCATGTTACAGGGTTGAACAGCCAAAAGTCTGTTATCTCATAATATATTTTCACAACATAATTGAAGTGTAAAAATCAAAATTCCCTCAAAATACGGTTTTGTCCAAAATTCTCAAGAATAATTGGACTCCGAGCTGGGGGAAAAAAAAAAAAAAGGTATTTTTGATTTTGGGGTGAACCATTTCTTTAAATACAAACACAGAAATCACAATCTGCTTGTGGCCTTGTGCCTACGACTAAATGATAGCCATGCTGAACTTCAGTACAACAGCACTCCCTCTCATGTGATATTGCTTGAATTGCAGACTGTTGCAGAACAAGCTGTTCCTATAAATAACAGACCGTTGCTATGGAAGCAGTTCTATAAAAAAAAAAAAAGGTGCAAATTACTATTTTGCATGAAATGAATCAAGTTTACTATTTAACTTTATTTAACTAGCCATAAAATAAGCAGAATAATGTACAGTAAGCGGGTCATTATTGGGAAATATGTGTCATAATGACCCACTCACTGTAGATTATCCCTTACTACTCTTATATCTTAAGTTTGTTGAGTTTATACTATAATTAAGTGCTTTTACCCTCCATGGTAAGGAGAAAGATGGCGTCTCCTCCCTTTATAAAATCCCTGCTCTTGGCTCTGAGGTGGGTGAGATACACTGCAGTGCCGGAACCTGGCCCTCTGTAATACGTGGACCCATCTGCATCTTCAACCTTAACGCCCACAACGAGAGGGTTGTCCCAGAAAAGTTTGCCATCTGTTTACAAGGAGGAGAGGGTGTTTCAGCAAAAAACATAATTTAAATTATTAATTTTTATGTAAAGAACAATTAATTAATAACAATTAACTGCACCTGATCCCTTCACGTTGGGGTCCGTGGTGACACTGCGCTGGTTGGACATGCGCTTCTGGATGTGTGGGTGCTGGTCCATCAGCATCATGGTCATCTGTTTCCAGGGGCACGGCCATTTCAGTCCAGCGTCCTTGTCACGGGCCACCAGATGAGCGTAGGCTGACAGCTGACCTTTGTAGTCTTCCTTACCGTTGGGGTACAGCTGCATTTGGAAGGTGTAACCCTCCTTAGAGGTGAAAAGGGGGCTGAAGATAGAGGTGTTTGTTGGAGTGTTGTCCATAACAGCGCTGAAGTTCTTCACCCGCCATATGAACTCTGGGCACGTGGTCTCAGAAAGGTTGATATCATCCAGTGACAGGCCCCCCATCGAGGGCCCAGCACCCTCCTTGGTCCCTTCAAAGACAACCCGGAATTTTTTTTTGACGTCTAGACTCACATGGTGCAATTGCCACAGCTCCTGAGGGGACCCTGATACAGCACAAAACAGAGATTTTATTGTAACGGTAAAGTCGCAGTGGCCAGATTTCACAAACAAAATTGTTATAGTAGATTTTGAGCTTTAGACTGGGTTTCATCAAAAAAGACTAATTTAATAAAGGATTTAAATCCAAGTATAAGTTTAAAGTTAGTAGTCTGCTGAGTTAGTTTAAATTGGAGTTTAAAGTCCTGGTGCAAGAGAATTAAATTTAATCTAGGTTTAGAGTAAAATCTAAACTGATGTTTAAAGAGAAGTTCAATTGTCATTTAAGCAAGTTTAAAATTTTAGTGCATCCCAGCCTTAGTGTAATTCAGTAACATTCACCATCTATGGTCTTGATGAAACGCAGAGTCCCATTGGGGTTAGCCTCGTCATACTCTCGTACAGAGATCTTCAGTGTGTCCTTGGGGCCGGCGCTGTTGTAGTAGAAGAACTGCAGACACTGGTATCCTCTTTTGGGGTAAAGGAGCCTGCTCTCCAGCAGAGCTTTGTCCCCAGTGTTGGCTTTGCCAGTGCTGAAGTGCATGAAATACCCTGAGCCTAAAGAAAAGAATTTCACTTGATTAGTAATGTCAATATGTATGCATTATTTCGATAAACAACAACTCTCAGATGCCTTTTTGTACTTTCAAATAGCTTGTGGTCACTATAATTGTTACTCCTGTGCATACTGGCTTTGAGATCCCCCCCAATCTGAATTTTATGCAACAACAAGTCCACTGTTCTTGTTTGGAAATGCATTTGTACATTCAGTAGTTCATCTTGTCCAAGTTAGACAAATAAAGTGAGTCTTTTCATATGAAATTCCTTTTTGCTGGACAGTGTTTTCTTGCTGACCAGTGTGGAGAGACTGTTGAGGCCTCATATTGGCTTTGTTTGAATTCTACACAGGACTGAATTAAGTCCACCTACATTGGAACTGGCATTTGAAATGTTTTTTTTCTTCAGGGCCAGTAAGAGAAGGAAATTGCAGTGAGGTAAATTTTTTCAATGTCTTTATAGCACCCTTCAAAAGACACTTACAAAGAGCTTTACAATAAAAAACAGGACCCATTTAAAGCAAAAAAGATATTAAAATAAACTAAAAGCCATAAAAACTAAACACATTATAAAACACTAAGACAGTAAAACTAAAATGTCATAAAACACAAATTAAATCACCAAAAAGCCATTAAAAAAAAAAAAACAGCAACAAATCTAGTGATTTATTCTGTTGATCAGGGAGAAAATATACACAAATCTATTATTTTGTGTTTTATTCCCATGCATGCTGTAATCTTAGTCAGCACTCCTCTGGCAGCAGCACCTCTGCCTCTCCCCTTGCACCATGTGCCTCTCAGGCAGGAGACTGACAGCTTTTACTATGTCACTCTGAAGCTTTGCGACAACAGAAGAACAGAAACAGCTCAAATAACAGTTTCCAGATTTTTTTGGCAGAAAGAAATGACATGATCCTTGAAATGTTTCTGATATGATGAGAGCAGCATTGAACCGCTGATTTAACATGTTTTTTGTTTTTTTTTAATCAAAAATGACACCAAGATTTCTGCAACGCTGAGCTGTATTGAGGACATATGAGTGTTGTTTAAAGACATGAAAAAATGTGAGCTAATCCTTTAATCAGGGTGCTTTGGAAACATTTGTATTCATGAAAATCGTGAATATCATGAACCACAGTGGGCCTATGTAGTCTACGAAGCCTGTTAGGCTCTGCCCCCCCCCCCCAGCAAATCTCACCAGCATTTGACACAGACATACACATCTGCACCTCGTGCCATTTATGTTCCTGCAAGATCATTCTCACCAGTGCATTTGCCCATGTTGGAGTAGTCGGTGTTGGGCCCTCCATCAGCTTTGGAAACTCTGACCCAGTCTGCCTTGTCCCCTTCTCCCTGGATCATACCACAGATATTCTCACGTTCAAAGTCACATGAGTCCAGGAACGTGGAGCCTTGGGCTAGAAGACATTTCACAAACACAGGCGTAAGACTTTGAACTACAATAAATTGATTAATTATGCAATAAAAGAGAATATTCTGCTTGTCCACACATTTACATTTGGCATTAATTCAGCATATAAAGCATCTCACTGACAGATGATATCAACACTATCAGTACAAATTAGGGGTAATTACAAGCTGACACAACACTTGTTACAGATAATAAAATACATCACATGTTGGTAGCTGCTGACTCTTACTGCAGTTATAGAGGCGGTGCAGCTTCAGCAAGTCGCTGTCACTGAACTCCATACGCTGGCCAATGACATCACTGAAAGCAGGGATCTTGGTGACGATGGTGGGCTCAGTGCCGTTTCGGAAGGCGGTTTTACTGTAGTGCATCATGGAACCATAGTCATAGGGTACGCCAAGAGAGCTGGAGGTGGTGTCATTGTAGGTGTTAAAGTTGTGCTCTTTACCTGTAGATCACGCATAAATAAAAGGTGTCAGTGCAGTTGAATTCATAATCTCTTACTCCATCCTCCAAATGTGAGGGGTAGACATCCGAGGTGTTATGATCTCTCATAAAAGTTGCTTATTAACAGCTGGCAGTTGTTTAAAGCCTTGTCACAAGATTGCTGACATATCAAAGTACTCTTTATACACATTTTGATTTATTAATTTGATAAGCGTAGGTCAGTGCAGCTGAGATACAGAGTGTGATATTCCTTGATAGGTTGATAATATCCTCTTCTTATCTTGATTATGCAGGAGAACAAGGCATGCACATGTTTATCTCCCAAGCAATAAATCAACTGCTGCATGAAGTGCTTTCCTTCAACATAACAAACCACTTGACTTGCATGAACTGAAATTATTGTTTTCTGTGAAAAGCTTGTATAAATGTAAGGTATTTACACTCATTCTCAGTTTTACTAAATTGTAATCATACAGATGCAAATACAGGACATGTAGTAAGCATGTCATAAAGTGATAAATGGTATGTAGGAGCATGAATGGCCAGTGTTTAAATTGATTAGAATTTAGTTGGCTGAGAAGCAGTAAGAGGTTCGGTACCCGCTGAGATGCGGTCCCACATGATTTTGACATAATCGTCGCGGTCAGCCCTGGACTGCTCATGCCAGAAACCCAGAGCGTGGAGGAACTCGTGTTCGATGGTGGCAATGCGGTCACAGTTTCTGCCTATTGACAGTCTCTGCTTCCCAACTCGCCGGTTTCCCACAGAGGAGAAGCATCTTTTGGGAAAGAAAACATGAATATCAAATACAATCTGAAATGCCTTTTCTCAAGGATTTTAAAGGGATATATTCATTTTTTTTTTGAAGCGGGGTGGTATGCATTTTTAATTGTAAGAGTATTACCTGCAGCAGATGGCTGTTAGCACATCTCTAGTTTGTAGAAGCATCAAACAATGTACTGCTTTTAGGCAATTAAAAAAGGTCCACCCCCCCAAAAAAAATCAATATCAGTTGAAATGCACATAATTAGAATCTTTTCACCACTTAAACTTGATGTTAGTCAGCTTTTTTTCTGAAGAGAAACCACCATTATGTAAGCCAAATATCGCTCACTCCAAAGCAACCAAACTCCATTGGCAAAAGCAATAATTTTACTATGCAGAACACAAGAGTTGCTGGTTTACCGCTGCCTCAATCGGTTAGTTTTTTTGTATTATTGTATGACTTTGGTCAATCCAAACTAACCTTGTAAAATACTGAAGTCACACAATAACACAAACAAGATAACTGACTGAGACAGCTGTAGACAACAAACTCTGTGTTCTGTGGTGTAAAATTACTGTTTTTGCCAAAGGAGTCTGGTTACTTTGGAGAAAGCGATATTTGCTACTCTGATAAAATGATGACAATATTCTAAATATAACCTACACTTAAATTAATATTTAATTTCTTGGTAGGCCTTTTTTAGATGGCTAAAATATGTTTTGCTGCTGACCCTGTCCACAGCATTACATTGCTTAGCTTCCTACACTGGTATTTCTGCTGCTTCTCCAAACTGGGGTCATACCGACCGCCATCTGCCGTAGGTAATACACCGACTGTGGATAAGTGGCCTACGTCATACAACCCCATATCGCAAATTCCTAACTGCCCCTTTAATACACCGCATTATACTTTATAATGCAATAATTCGAGAGAAAGTGTCTGATCATTTAAACAGATCATAAAAGTATAAAAGCTCTTTTTGTCTCACCCGCCCCCTTTAAAGATGGAGATGTAGTTGGCTTCTCCTTCCCAAGGCTTGAAATCGATGCATGTCTTGAGGCGGTACTGTTCAAAGGCCTTCAGGATCACACCTTTTGCATTGATCTCTGTAGAAAGATGATAATCAAACATGGAAAATGATGCCTTTCTAAGTCCCATTTAAGATTTATCATAATACAGTGTAAACTCATAAAAAGCTCATTAAAGTCCAAGATTACTCCCATTAAGGTTCACATGTTGGACTCTATCGGCTGTAAATGGCTGAACATCAAACATGTCTACCTCCGTTTTAATTTCACTCTGGGGTGATTTTAGAGGTAGTACAAAATGATACAGTATGTTTAGTAATGTAAAAAAAATCTTTGCAATAGTAATATGTTTTCATGTTTCTGTTCATTTGTGTTTTGTTGGCTTTAGTCCTTCTTTCATGAAGTGCGGACGCCACTGCTGTATTAACTGAAGCTCGCATATTTCTTGAAGACCAAAACATGAAAATGACCTGATTGAGGACTGATATTTTACGTGTAAAACTGCAAAACTGTACGAGTACAGTACTTGAAATTAGCTACTTTTCACTACAAGACTAATACAGGTGAATATATTCTATAAATCCGTCCATACTCCACAAACAACATTAGGGTACATAGAAAACCAGGTTCTCGGGTGTTCTTACCTAAATCATCTTCCATGTAGTACGGGATCGTCTTCGGCCACCTGTACTGAGCTCCTATTATGGAATTTCGGGTTTGCCTCTGTTATAGCCAATAAAAGCAATCACAAAGATAGGGACAACATGACGAGTCAAGGTTACGCTTTATTCCACAAAATTCAACTGTGCAGGTGAAATTAAAAGCAGTTAAATTAACATACCTCATCAAGCACAATGTCTCCCTCGAAAAGATTCAACCCTGCCTCTGTGGAGACCAAGCACAGAGAAAATTGGTTTACAATGGTTGCTTGGATAATCTGGAAACATGAAGAAAACTGTCTTTTTGTCCCCTTCTTTTTGCATACCTTCGTTGATGTCAATAATGTCAAGGTCCCGTCCACCGTCAACGTCATAGTCTATAAGTGGATACGAACATTTAAATGTGAAGAAACACAGAGAAAAGTGAGAATAATAAGTGTAGTCTGTGTGTTGCTTGAAATAAAATCACTTACCTGGTAATTTTGCTGTGGGCTAAACAAAAGAGAATTAAATGCAAATGTTATTGATTTTCAAGTGTATTAAATTAAATTCTCTTATTTTCATGCACTTGTATCTTAACAAAATGAAGTAATCTCTCACCAAGCACAGGACTGTACCACAAAAGAGCCAAACAATGTGAAGAACAAGAACACTTGTAGCTTTTCTTCCTGCCATGTCCTAAAATTTCCCTCTACATGGGACCGTGTAGGTGACAGAAAATGAGCTCTGACAGACACTCAGACAGTAGAAATTGGTGGGGTGCAGGCGGAGAATCAAATAAAATACACGTGTCCACAGTTGATAATTGACAGAGCTGTGAAGGGTCTGAGTTACACAACAACTTCAATATCTGCTAACAGATCTTTACACATTTGCAGATTAGCTGCAGTGAAACACTGAGCATGTCTGCAGTCATACAGCCCACCTACCTGCCTGAATGGGGGACACAACTGAGGGTGTTGATGTACAGTATATCAGCCAGGGCAACTTCCAACGTGCAGAAAACTTTATATTCTCATATTATAATACTTTGCTCTTATTAGTTTTAATCTACAGTTACAACTTGTATCCGTCAATGAAATTCAGTTGCAACCTTCAGGATACATCAGAAAGCATAAGACTCCTTTTTTTTTTTTTTTTTTTTTTTACAAAACTATCACTTATATTGATCCAGAATAAATCAATACATTTTCTTATGGCTGATTTTTGCACTTTAATTATACACTAAATATAGGAACACACAGCCCCTGATATATACTTTTAGAAATAAGGATTCTAGTAGATTTCTCCATTTTCTCCAAAGAGCCCTTTTTGGAAGAAATCCTTCAACTCTTTCATTAAGGGTTATTTGTACCATAATATATATATATAAAAAAACCCTGGGTGTGTTCTCAATGAAACCCTTAGAATATAAAAGGGTTCCTTTTCTTAAAGAAAGTGTTCATGAAGGGTTCTTCATAAACATTTTCATCCAAAGAACTCTTTTTGGAAGAAAGAATTCATCAAGAATTTCAACAATTCTAGGAGAACCCTTTCATCAAGGAGTTTGTCAAGGGTTCTTTGTACCATAACATGAAAAAGTTCTTGTTACAACCCCACTGGTGGATTCTAGATAAAACCAGTGGAACATAAAAAAGGTTCTCTGTCTTGAAGATTGAATTCATCAAGGGCGTCTGGCAAGATTAATGTTTCCATTAATCCCCTTTTGAAAGAACAAGTTCAAGGATTGTTGAAATATTTAGAGAACTCTTTTGTCAAGGGTTCTTTGTACCATAATATAATGGGGTTCTCAGTAGAACCTCCCAAATGTGTTCTAGATAAAACCCTTGGAATAAAAGCGTTCTTTGTAAGACTAAGGGTTCCATTAAGAACCCTTTCTGGGGGAAAGGATTGCTAATATCCTTGAAGAAATCTTTCATCAAGTGTGTGTCAAGGGTTCTTTGTACCATAATATAAAAGGGCTCTTGTTAGAACACCTCTGGCATCTTGATTGAACCCCCAGAGAGTGTTCTTTGTGGGACCATTGCACCATAGAAGGGTTCTCTGTAGAACCTCTCACTGGGGGTTCCAAGAGGAAGCTTAGAAAAGATTTTATCAGGAACTAACAGGGTTTCTCCAATGGACACAAGCCAGAGAACAATTCACGTTTCTAGTTGCACCTTTATTTCTCAGAGTGTACTTGGGCAGTCCTACTGTCTTGTCAGGCCTCTTACAAGCAGTTCAAAGCTCATTACAATGTTTAGTTTTGCCTTGTCATAGATAACAATTACACTGGACTGACCTCAGAGCAATGTTTCACGGGCTTTCTAGAAGGAAATGGCATTGGAAGGAAACATTTCCAGTTTGTTAGTCAAAGATCTTGACTAAATTAGTTTTAAAAAGATCTCCATTTTCAATTTCTTCTCTGTGCTGCATCGATTTCTGAATGGTAAGGCAGAATGAGACACTCTAATCCATATAAACGTTCTGAGAAACACAAAGCAATCACATCAAAACAATCACTCCCATCACTGTACAGATGGAAAGATGAAGCATATTGGCAATTGCAATTGCTGTTTTAAACTTTTCAGTATGGTTCACACACTGTATACGCTGTGACATACTGTACTGGATCCACTCATGGAGGACAAGCACTGCTGGGTCTTTGTGGTGATCACATACAGGTGCAGGTTTTGACTCCACTACATTTCTAGGAAGGTTGTTGTTACTCGTTACTTTTAGGCAACGCATAGCTTTGAAGTCAGCTGTTGCTGTTTTTTCTTTTCTAAAATGCAACTGGCCACACGCTGTGTTCCTCTCAGAGGGATACCAATCACAGTGTCCGTTCTCAACTGGGATTGATGTAAAAGTGGAAATACATCATCCAGGTGCGCTCTGCAACAAGCACAAGCAAGCTCTCCCTCTTTCATTCAAACAAAACACAGTAATGGCGATAGCAGGACAAATTAAACCTCAATATGTTGGGAGAATTAGAAAAAGAGAATGCTGGAATTTTTTGATCCGGGTGAAAAATACCAAATAATTAATGTATATACTGCCTCTGAAGCCGGAAAGAAATCTCAATTATTTAACAGATTTGGAGAACTCCTTACAGTTGGTTTCAATCTAATTTCATACGGTGATTTTTATACAGTTACATCAGAAAATGACAATAGCTGTCCTTTTTGTTTTTGACTGCATGTCAGTGCTGAAGTTTTATAGGTGTTTCTATAGGCTTTGTGTGGCAGAGTGGTTCTACAAGAAAATCAGTGCATCATTAGGTGGTTTCAGAGAGTTACAAGGTTCTGTAAAGGCATCATGGAAAAAATACAGCAATGTTTTGATATTAGAAATTGTGCTTTCCACAGCACACTTATAGCTCAGTTGGTAGAGCGTGTGCCCCATGCTCAAAGGCTGCAGTGGCCACAGGTTTGACTCCCACCTGTGGCCTATTTACTGCATGTCATCCCCTCTCTCTCTACCCCCTTTCTTGTCATATCTTCAGCTGTCTCTATCATAATAAAGGCAAACCCCCCAAAAATATATTAAAAAAAGAAATGGAAACTCAATTTAAAAAAAAGAAAATTTACTTTGTAATTTGTACTTTTGCATACTACTTTCAAGTACTCTCATACTTTAACTTGTAGTTTCACTTGTAGTGGAGTAATATTTGACCAAGAGTATCTATACTTTGTCTCAAGCACTAGGGTTGAGTACTTTATCCACCACTGGTCACCTCCAACTTCTAACACCATGAACTTCAGGGTATTTGAGTCGCCATGTACCAAATGCACATCATGTAAAGCCAATTAATCAAGAAGTGATAAAGTGGTAATCAAGAAGGCTTCACTTTTGGAGAGCGATCATGTCTTCTGTCTTCATGTGTCACTAAATTATTTGGCTGGGGAAATTATTTGTCCAGCCAATTATTTTTTGACAAAAAAAGAAGCACAAAAAGTGCAACTGCAACCCTCAATGTTGTAAATGGTGGATTTAATCTCAACATTGGGGGAGACACATATTAAGCAAGAGGCCAGGGAACTGCTCAATTTCCTCAACTGAATTATATTGATTTTTTATGCACCATTTTGTGTTTTTACTGCATCAATTTATGGTGGAACTGTATTTACTTATGTAAAGGAAAACAGACTGTAAATTCCAGTTAATGAAACTCAAAATCAAATGTCCCAAGCTGTCAATAAATCACACGCTGCTGTTCTTTTGACTGTCTTTTGACACCAAGCTAATGCTAAGCTAGCTTGTCTGCTGCTAGTTTAGCTAGCTAGTAAGCTTTGAGTATGGGCAGACAACATGACGACTTGTTAGCAAACTAGAAAACAACTCGTAGAAAAACATTAGCCTACCTTGTAGCTTGTTAGCTGCCATCACATCTCACAACTTAACTTACTTGTTTTGCGACCTCCACCTCCTCCTCCTTGTCCCCTGCTGTCTCCTCCAACTGTTGCTTTGAGGGATGAGGCTGGACAAGTGCAGGTGTAGTAATTACAGAGGGATCCCTGCCAATAATCTGTACCTGTGGTTGACTGAGCTGCTTTTTGACGCCTCCCACTGGCAGCACCGTGTCCTGCAGTGTTATATCTGTACTGTCCTGCAGATGGTAGTAGAGAGTAGACCTCCTGTCCTCATCATGGTGCCTCCTGCAACCTAAAAATGAGCAGGCAGTTCCCAAATTAAAGTGTTTCTTAGCCACTTTGGACCAACGAAGAACCACAAAACATTACTTCATAGACATACAGTGTCATGTGCTCTCTTTGACTCAAGTATGTGTTACTTAATACCATAAGATTACAAGGATGGCCAAATCAGGATGGCGATCCATCATGCTTAGTTTAATATATTAAAGTTTTTCTTGTTAACTAATACGTTAAGGATTGTCCTTTATGGTGAAGCTGTTATCAATAAAGCTGCAGTTCATATGCCCTTGATTATAGTGGAAGTAGGACAAAGCAGGAGGAAACAATCAAACACAGCTGTCACATTCATGCAAACTTTGGGTGGTTTGGTGGTGTCATATTTTAGGCTTTGGTGATTACTTATTGATATTTCCTGCCCTCTGCTTTATATTACTTATAAGATGGATTCATGGATTAGGTGGAACTAATGGAGTTGAACTGATGCAGTTCAGGTGCAGGCCATATTTTTCGTCTGACTGACCACAACAGGATATGATATGTGGAGCATCTGCAAAATATTGCACGAATAAGGATAATAAAAACTTGATACACATTGCTGGGATATCCTCGTGCACATGTAACCCCCCCACCCCACGATAAATAAATACATTTTAAAATATTGTTTAATTTACAGGCAATGCAATTACTTATTTGTGACATTAAGATGATGTGTGAATCTAGCAATACCAGAAATTCAAGAAACAATAATGCCATGCTTTTTTGAACTATTAAAAAACAGAGAAAAAACTTAACTTGAGGTGTTTCTGCTTTTCATCTTTAATAAAATAAAATAAAATAAAATAAAATAAAAGTACCCAGCTATGACTTAAGCTTGTGCGAAAAAAAAGGCATGAATTGTCTTTGGCAATAAAAGCTAAAGAAATATATACAGTTGACCCTTCCTAGTTCCCACATCGTTTTGTGTACCCTTTTGTAGAAAAGGGAGGAAAATTATGCTTTCTGTTTCTATACATGGCATCTGTAAAATATTAACATGATATACAGTATAACTGGGGAATTAATACACGGTGATTTACCCCTTCTCTCCTGTATTATTTGCTGCTCATATCTACATGGATTTATTACTTTTTTATGAATGCCACAGAATATGGAGCTTGTTTTTTATATGCTATTTGATATAAACATAAATTTTGCACACGCCTTCCAGCTGGATTACAGAGATTTTACACCACAGTGATTGAAAAGATGTAAATATTTTAGCGCAAACAAACTTTGCTTTTAAGATGTGGTGCACAAAATCACACATATAAAGCAAATGACATCAAAAGAAAGTGGTGCGAATCAAATCAAATTCTAATTCAAATTCTGGAAAAGTTGGCATGAGTGTGTTTTTCATGTGTTACGTGTGCAGTCATACGTGTGTGTGTGTGTGTGTGTGTGTGTGTGTGTGTGTGTGTGTGTGTGTGTAGGTGGGGGGCATACAAATTAATTTCTGCTGGTGGTGGTGTGGAAATGAACAAATGTTTTCTGTGTCAGTCCCTCTGTTACAGTTAATCTAAGCTCACACATGTGCACAGGAACACACATGGTGAAGAAAAACCATGAAGAATGAATTCCTATAGATGACGCATGTCTACGAAACCACAGTTGAGACATGACATGACAACATAAGACAAAAGGCAAAGCTGTTATTTCCACTGTTGAGACAAATGTTATTTATTATTAAACAAACATCAGACTGTAAAACATCATCACATTAATGCCAATGTGTTTTTGCTCATAGTCTCAATTTTTGTGTATTCTGCGATGCTGAAAATAGAGCTGCTGTGATACCAGAAAAAATTCAAATCTGACAATCATCATCATCATCTATACATAGGCCCCTTTTCTGTTGGTAAACATTAAGACTATTTTGTGGATGAGTGAGAGGAAAACAGCCTGTAGAGCCAGACTATTTTCAGTTTTAAATTAAAGATGTATTTTGACCAAATCATGTCATAACAGTGGAAAGACTGACCAAGATTTTATTTGTCTGTTCAGTTAAAATAAAGTGTGTTGATGGAGTTAAAAGAGAATTAAAGCTTGTCTTGGTTCAGTAGCCCACTCATGTAAATAAATGGCTTGGCGTGGAACACAGAAAGCTGAGAAATACCCTGCTCTACCCATTAAAACTTCCTTCACGCTTGTAGAAGAGTTCTAAAATAAAGTGTTATCTGTGTATGAATATCCTCAGTATTTACAGTCAGTGAGTGAATTCATGCAGCAATTCCAGCTGTTCTCCTGCTGTGAGTGGTTTCAGCCCAGCAAGGCTTCAACCCTTCCACCACGGCATTAATAACATGCTCACTCTTTCATTGATCTCATGATCAGAGGGCGCATGTATCTCTACATTTCTCCCACATTCAACTTTCCTAGTTTACATATAGATTAAAACCTGCATGGCATGTAGAATTGGAGATACAAGAAACAGCTGCGCAGCATTTCATTATGTTGTCACCTTATTCAGTGGAGGTTCCAGCTATGCAACAGTGCTGATAATGTAACTTTAAAATGACCAAAGCAACAGTGAATGGTCCCCCCCCCCCCCCCTTGTATGTTTGTCTGCCTACTGATGCTGCGTCACCTTCCTCCCCGTCACCACCAGGGTCCACGAAGATCTCCAGCAGTTCGTTGAGGCCGTTACGCTGCCAGAATGATTGTTTAGTAAATACATGATTCTTGTCCATTCATGCATCTAATGTGCTTCCTGACTGACCATCATGAATGGTAATCAGGATGTTACAGCTGAACAGATAAAACACAGTCAGACAAACAAACTTAAAGGGACAGTTCACTGGTATTTACCTGTTTATATATACACATATATATTTTGGTTTGAGTTACTGAGTTTTGGAGATATCAGCCATAGAAATGTCTACTGTCTCCTGAAAATAATGGAACTAGATGGCGCTGGTTCTCGCAGTGCCAAAAAATACATTCACATGTTACTGAGTAAATGATGTGTAGATCGAAGTGAATTAAAAAAAATAGCCTTAGTGATGGTGTAACTCAAGTTTTTACCAGGAAAAATATGGCCCCAAACACCTGCTTGTAGAATAGATTTTGGTTTACCAGTCTAGTGACAGAGACCTGAGACCAAAAAAACAACAAGCGTACAAAAAACAATAAATATATAGCCGACAATTTAAGAGATGAGAGATTTAATAAAAACAATAATGAGAGTTTTAAAGATATCACAAAATAAAACTTTAAAATCTCAAAGGGGAACAAAAGAATCCAATTAATTCCACTTAAAAGCATCATATTGAAACCATTTTTTTTCTGAAGACAGCAGCTGAAATGATTATCACATCTTGACAATAAAGATGTCCATCCAACATCGCTATAAAGAGACAAATAGAGTGCGATCATCTAAATAAGAGATAACAAATGCTTAGCAGACAGATGCATTAAAATACAATAAAATACAATGACAACAGGAACATGAACACAGTGAAGTACAAAAAGTTACTTCTTTTCTCTTTTTTACTCCTTTATTGGACACTCCAGAATAAACAGGTTGGTATTTGCAACCCCCTGAACATGGTGGTTTATGCTGGTAATTGTCATCTTTGTGCTGGTTTATAGTTTTTTTGTCACTTCAAAAACAACACAACACACTGTCCTCTAAAGACTACAGTTTTTTTTATTATTACAATCAAAGTAAGGCAAACAAATAGCACAAATAAATGGAAAATGACAGCATGACTTTGAGGGTAGAAAGTAGTAAGCGATAAGAAATGATTTGCAGCGGCTCTGAGCAGGTTTAAGTTCAATATTTTCTGAAGGTGGGGTGATGTAAAGACATAATCTTTGGTACATTAAACATTTATGGAAGAAGCTGTGAATGTCGCACAATGACACATAGCCATAAGGAAGGTCAGAATAATCCATGCAACACAACAAAGACAGACCATTATGTTTGAAAGTTTTCAATGAATATATTATAAAAGTGTATATGAAACTATGAAACTATGTCTTCTTATCTCAAGATTCTGAGGGACTGCAGCCAGTTTAAGGATGAACAGCTACTGCAGTAAATAAATAGTTAATTTTAAGGAAAGAGTATTAGCATGCTGTGCTCATGTATCGTTTTTACAAGAAAATTGGCGAAATAAGCAGGTTTATAATAGGAGACTGACTCCTTTCCCATTGCCAGTTTATCTTTCTGATTTTTTTTTTCATAATGTGCACTGGAAAGATTCAATTCATGTTTGTGCAGCAGAGCAGAGGGAAAGATGTTTTTAAAAACTTTTAAAAATCTCTGTGTGTTGCTCTCAGGACTTTTGTTGCTTCTAACTGAATCTCCGTGCGTCACTGTTTGCACTTTCAGGTGGATAGGAGTCACGTTAAGTTAAATACAACGTGTACTGATTTTGTTGCTTCACAATAAAAAACTTTTAAAAAGCAAAATGTTAGTCAACTGCTTAGATGCTTGACTAAAGATGAGTGTGTCATAAATACAAATCTTCAAGTGGTTGCAAACTCTGCTGTGCTGTGCTGATGCACCGTGTGAAACTGAGCCAAGCCAAGCAGCATATGGTTATGAAAAAGAAGCTAAGTGGTGACAGAAGTTTCAGATGGAGGCGACAAAGCCTTAATTGCCTCCGCCGAAAAGCTATTGTATTTCTGACCTTCAGTAAATATTACCTTCCATTAACAGACAGTTAAAAGTTGTTTGTCTGGTTAGTCTGACTCATCAAATGTAGACCGTGGGTGCAAGCTTGCCAGTGACCACCTGTTTCAGGCAGCATCTGTCATATCTGCTATCTGCAAGTCCCCATCACTACAGGAAACAATAATAACCCCTGAGCTAACAACCTACACACTGAAAATGGCAAGTTATCATTTGCTCGATACAAACATAAACACACTAGCAGCTGATCTCTTTTTCCCCTCTTTTGTGGGGATTTAGCCATTTGAACATCAGGGCTCTCCTCCGCTAGCTCCGCTTGCTTAGTGGCGCCCACGACTATTGTGATTGATTTAAAGAAATACAAACCAGAGCTTTTGCCCCCATAGTAAATGATCCTGTGTGGTGCCAGACCTTTCTCCAGTACTGCACTTGCACTGAATGGACTGCCAAATCATCTCCCTATAGTTCTATTTATTTTCAGCTCTGATTCATGTTTTTTTACGCTGTCATTCACTTAGGACAAAACCACATAAAGACATCTGGAGCTGATGCAATACTACACTAAAAAGCTGGGCAAAGTAACATATAATGGGTTTGTGTTTCATAATTGCCTCCATAAAATTCCCAAATGTGAATGGGGAGCCATTAAATGGTAAGCCCTTAGTGGCTCCCAGTCCGTTCCACACTGTGTGGATCAACCTGCATCCTGTAAATTAGCAACATTCCTCAAAAAGCCCTGGTTATTTCAGCAGGTCTGCCCACAGTTCTTTAATGCATCGGTTTTGCATAAAAATGACTCTGGGGCCGCTCTGGTTGTAATAATTGTAAGAATATGAAACATGGCAACATGCATAACAATGTTTTAACTGCTGATGAAACACAGAAGAAAGTATTGGTCTTAAATGAGATGGGCTTAATTTCTGATTTCACATCACCAATGTTTGTCGTATCTAAAGGGGGTAAAAGAACATTTCATTTTGGTAGTGGACAGATTACTTAAGCCTGAATGGATAATTCTATACCACTCTGTCATCTATCTATATCAATGGTTGCATACTATTACAGCCAGTCATGAACACACACCCTGCAAAATCACAAATTGATGTTTTTACATTTTGTGTTTTGTAGGGAATAATTAAGCAAGATATAATATGTCACTTAATGAGCTTTATACGTGTCGGTAGGTGTTTTTTATTACCTTTGAATGGAACCATGCTGGCTGCGTCTGGTCTTTAAGCCAACAGTCTGCTGGCTCTAGCTTAATTTTTACTGCACAAACATGAGAGTGCAGCCTATTTTCATTCCCAGATTGTCAAATAAGACATTTTGTCACGCCCCTGTCATCTCATACAGACACTAAGCACCTTTCAGCACCTCTGTGAGACACACTGGGTTTCCATTAACTTGAATGTAAACCCATCTGTGCCACGGTGAAGTAAAGAGAAATGGGTTAAACACAGGATCTCCTCCTCCAAGGGAGGGGTTTTTGTCTGACGTGAGAGCAAAAGCCGTTAACTGAAGTTTTAAGTTACATAATATTTTGCGTCACATGATGTATGTAACAACTTATTGTAACCCAAACCACGATCTTCTCCTAAACCTAAGCAAGTAGTTTGTTGCCTGACCATTTTATGTTGAGCGCATATTAAAAAAAGGCTAAAGGGTACATTGTGCGTCAGTGTGAGAAGCTGAGGGGCATAACAAATCATCAAACCCAAAACATCAAACTACTCCTTTAATTAGGTTTGCTTGAGTGTCATGGTTCTCTGGGTGTTCCCGTAGATATAGAAGTTGCTTTTAGGGTTATTTTTCTAGGAACATGTTTCTTGCAGATGTAATGCTGAAGGAGAGGGACAGCAGGGTGTGGAGGTTCACCAGCTGTTCTGCAGCTTTCAAATTATATATATATAATTTATATAATCTTCATCAACAGATCTAGTTAGAATTAGTTGTTCCAACATTGTAGATGTTAAAGGTCCAGTCTGTAAGATTTATCAAGCTATCAAGGTCATTAATTATATTTACACAACAAAACAAGAGTTGTAGTTCCTTAATTATATGAATTCACAATAGATAAAAAAACAAATAAAAATATAGCCACAAGCGGCAATTTGCGGGTTCTAACCTGTTCCGCCCCAAACCAGCCACCGTGACCCTCATCTGCCGTAGTGCAAGACTTTCCCCACCCTGTCCCTGAAAGCTCCAAGCAACACATACTCTTTCCAAGTCACACGTTTCTTGAAATCGGCTTTTCAGCCGGCCTGCACGCTAATGACATTTGTGGTATACTTTCACACAGAGACTCCATTTGAACATCAAAACATACACCTATTGATGTGTATTTCAAAGTTTCAATAGGTATTTTAATGTTTAAGCAATCACAGTTCCACAATCATGATCATTTTGGGAGAAATGTGGAGATAATAATGGTTGTGTATGGGAGAGGCTGTAAAATAAAGACACAGATGTGAGTGTACTATTATGATTTGACCTAAATGAAGGTAAGTGAAAGTTCAGACAGGAAGACCATCTCTTTACTTAAGTATACCTCAAAGCCACTTCTCTGTTTTCCAAATTTGACCGTGCTGTGACACACAGACAATTGGCCGAACAGCTGGAGTCGATTCAGCCAATCGCCGGTTGGCAATGGCACAGTCAAATTCAAGAAAAGGCAGAAACTGAGCCAAAAGTTCCTCTCAAACTCCAACTGTTTCAACTGTGCTGTGACACACAGACGATTGGCCGAACGGCTGGAGTTGATTCAGCCAATCGCCGGTCGGCAATGGCACAGTCAAATTTAAATACACCGAGAAAAGGCAGAAACTGAGCCAAAAGTTCCTCTCAAACTCCAACTGTTTAATGAAAAACCGTAAGTGCTACAGCTACAAAAAGCACACCGTCGGCGAGAGGACGGGATGCGGATCGCAAAGGTGTAAATTTCATTTCTGTGGTGTGAAAAATGAGGCCAGAGCCACGATGGACATAACTGGAAGGGTCTGCTTTCTTCCGGAAATTTGGGCTCTCGCTTAACATGGGAGCGAATGGGGCAGGCGGTCGGACTTGTTGTCGTTTCAGACCGCCTGCGGCCAAAACCCTAAATCCGTTTTCTTCGGCGGTCGCACCTCTGCGACCGGAACGGCTTTTCCTACAATTTGGTGTACAATTTGTGTACGTAGAGTGAACGATGCGGCCGCACCGGCGAGTTTAAGAGAAAATTTCTTGATGATTTCACAGGTGCTGTGCACTCTAGCGATGACATCACCCACTCTAAGTGGCAACATTCCACGCAATACACACCCATTATAAAGTCTGAGAAGGGCTGAAAATTTCATGATTTTTAAACAGCTGGTGTAGAAAAACTAAAAGAGATATGGAAAATACGAATCGGTCACTGAAATTCGACGGCAATGTCGACGTTTCAGAGTTGGAATGGAGTTTCTACGTGAATGTATGAGTTGGTGAAGCGTGGGTGAAGATGAGTGAGTTTGAAGGATTTTCTCATCCACTTCCATTATAACCAAGTTTCAGAAAACACTGAATATTTTGGAAAGTTTGAATGGTATTGAAAGGTTGAATCATATGTAAAAAGTCAAGGAATTGCTGAACATTTTCCAGTTTGAATGGAGTTTCTAGCTGAAAGTATGAATCGGTAGTTACCGTTTGAAAAAAGGTGATTTTGGAAGATTCCCTCATTCATTTTCAATGGGAAAACGGTTTGGGAAAAAACAAGAATATCTGGGAATGGCGGTGGCGCCCCCTATGTGCCAATCTCAAAATCTTTTTGAGGGTGTGCTTCCAAGCCTCATTGTGGACCTACCCACCAAGATTGGTGACGATAGGTCAAAGGGTGTGGGAGTTATGGCCAATCGATTCTAAGCTCCGCCCACAGCGAAGATTCATCGGTCCGTGGTGGCCATGTTTTTTGACCAATCTGGCTCATTTGTAATAGAAATGTGTCTGGTCATCCCCCAAAGCCGTGTACCAAATTTGGTGGTGATGGAGTCAAAACTGTAAAAGTTTATGTCATTTTACTGTTTTTAACATTATTAAAATTAACAAAAATTCTGTAAGGGCGGCATTCATGGTGCAAGAGGCTTTTTTGTAGAGGATAATCAGGAGGATGTGTGTGTAAAATTTCAAGTCAATAGCACTTGCGGTGCGGCGGGCAGAGCCTTTCAAACTTAAACTCTATGTTATAGCGCCCCCATGAGGCCGATTGGGACCAATTTTTTTGAGCAATATTTGGATGTCATTTAAAGTCCATGTACCAAGTTTCATGTCCCTAGGTCCTTCCGAACGGTTAATGACGAATAGGCCACGCCCACTTGCACCTGTCAACATGGCACTCATGATATTGGTTAATAGCCACCCCTAGAGCATGCATACCAAATTTGGTGAAATTCCATCCAACGGTCTTTGAGATACAGATGTGTGGCATTTATAGCGCCCCCTATAGGCTGAGCTCAAAATGCTTTGGTAGGCAGCTGCCAAGTCTCATTGTGGACCTATCCACCAAGTTTGGTGATGATAGGTCAAAGGGTGTGGGAGTTATGGCCAATCAATTCTAAGCTCCGCCCACGGCGAAGATTCATTGGTCCGTGGCGGCCGTGTTTTTTGATCAATCTGGCTCATTTGTAATAGAAATGTGTCTGGTCATCCCCTAAAGCTCTGGACCAAATTTGGTGTTGATGGAGTCAAAATTGTAAAAGTTTATGTCATTTTACTGTTTTTCAAATTATGCAAATTAGCAAAAAACGTAGTATGACGGACCTTCATGGTCCTAGAGGCTTTTTTGTAGAGGACATTGAGCTGGACCTGTGTGTCAAATTTCAAGTCAATCAGACTTATGGTGTGAGGGGCGTGGCCTCCCCAAAAAGTCATTTTTAAGCCTTAATTACAGCGCCACCATGTGGCCGACTGGGCTCATATTTTAATAAAAGTTGATGCACATCATTTCCAATCAATGGGCCAAGTTTCAGGTTTCTGGCTCATTCCAGCTCACGGGAATTTTAGCTCAAGCGGCAGACAACAAAAAATAATAATAATAAATATAGCCGCAAGCGGCAATTTGCGGGTTCTAACCTGTTCCGCCCCAAACCAGCCACCGTGACCCTCACCACCCAGCGTGACCCTCATCTGCCATAGCGCAAGACGTTCCCCACCCTGTCCCCGAAAGCTCCAAGCAACACATACTCTTTCCAAGTCACACATTTCTTGAAATCGGCTTTTCAGCCAGCCTGCACGCTAATGACATTTGTGGTATACTTTCACACAGAGACTCCATTTGAACATCAAAACATACACCTATTGATGTGTATTTCAAAGTTTCAATAGGTATTTTAATGTTTAAGCAATCACAGTTCCACGATCATGATCATTTTGGGAGAAATGTGGAGATAATAATGGTTGTGTATGGGAAAGGCTGTAAAATAAAGACACAGATGTGAGTGTACTATTATGATTTTACCTAAATGAAGGTAAGTGAAAGTTCAGACAGGAAGACCATCTCTTTACCATACCTCAAAGCCACTTCTCTGTTTTCCAAATTTGACTGTGCTGTGACACACAGACGATTGGCCGAACAGCTGCAGTCGATTCAGCCAATCGCCAGTCGGCAATGGCACAGTCAAATTCAAGAAAAGGCAGAAACTGAGCCAAAAGTTCCTCTGTGCTGTGACACACAGACGATTGGCCGAACGGCTGGAGTCGATTCAGCCAATCACTGGTCGGCAATGGCACAGTCATATTTAAATACACTGAGAAAAGGCAGAAACTGAGCCAAAAGTTCCTCTCAAACTCCAACTGTTTAATGAAAAACCGTAAGTGCTACAGCTACAAAAAGCACACCGTCGGCGAGAGGACGGGATGCGGATCGCAAAGGTGTAAATTTCATTTCTGTGGTGTGAAAAATGAGGCCAGAGCCACGATGGACATAACTGGAAGGGTCTGCTTTCTTCCAGAAATTTGGGCTCTCCCTTAACATGGGAGCGAATGGGGCAGGCGGTCGGACTTGTTGTCGTTTCAGACCACCTGCAGCCAAAACCCTAAATCCGTTTTCTTCAGCGGTCGCACCTCTGCGACCGGAACGGCTTTTCCTACAATTTGGTGTACAATTTGTGTATGTAGAGTGAACGATGTGGCCGCACCGGCGAGTTTAAGAGAAAATTTCTTGATGATTTCACAGGTGCTGTGCACTCTAGCGATGACATCACCCACTCTAAGTCGCAACATTCCACGCAATACACACCCATTATAAATTCTGAGAATGGCTGAAAATTTCATGATTTTTAAACAGCTGGTGTAGAAAAACTAAAAGAGATATGGAAAATACGAATCGGTCACTGAAAGTCGACGGCAATGTCAACGTTTCAGAGTTGGAATGGAGTTTCTACGTGAATGTATGAGTTGGTGAAGTGTGGGTGAAGATGAGTGAGTTTGAAGGATTTTCTCATAGACTTCCATTATAACCAAGTTTCAGAAAACACTGAATATTTTGGAAAGTTTGAATGGTATTGAAAAGTTGAATCATATGTAAAAAGTCAAGGAATTGCTGAACATTTTCCAGTTTGAATGGAGTTTCTAGCTGAAAGTATGAATCGGTAGTTACCGTTTGAAAAAAGGTGATTTTTGAAGATTCCCTCATTCATTTTCAATGGGAAAACGGTTTGGGAAAAAACGGGAATATTTGGGAATGGCGGTGGGGCCCCCTACGCGTCAATCTCAAAATCTTTTTTTAGGGTGTGCTTCCAAGTCTCATTGCCGACCTACCCACCGAGACTGGTGACGATAGGTCAAAGGGTGTGGGAGTTATGGCCAATCAATTCTAAGCTCCGCCCACAGCGAAGATTCATCGGTCCGTGGCGGCTGTGTTTTTTGACCAATCTGGCTCATTTGTAATAGAAATGTGTCACCTCATCCCCCAAAGCCGTGTACCAAATTTGGTGTCGATGGAGTCAAAACTGTAAAAGTTTATGTCATTTTACTGTTTTTAACATTATTAAAATTAGCAAAAATTCTGTAAGGGCGGCGTTCATGGTGCAAGAGGCTTTTTTGTAGAGGATAATTGGGAGGACGTGTGTGTAAAATTTCAAGTCAATAGCACTTGCGGTGCGGCGGGCAGAGCCTTTCAAACTTAAATTCTATGTTATAGCGCCCCCATGAGGCCGATTGCGACCAAATTTTTTGAGCAATATTTGGATGTCATTTATAGTCCATGTACCAAGTTTCATGTCCCTAGGTCCTTCCAGCTGGTCATAAATTAATAATGACGAATAGGCCACGCCCACTTGCACCTATCAACATGGCACTCAAGATATTAGTTAATAGCCACCCCTAGAGCATGCATACCAAATTTGGTGAAATTCCATCCAACGTCTTTGAGATACAGATGTGCTCATTTATAGCGCCCCCTATAGGCTGAGCTCAAAATGCTTTGGTAGGCAGCTGCCCAGTCTCATTGTGGACCTATCTAACAAGTTTGGTGATGATAGGTCAAAGGGTGTGGGAGTTATGGCCAATCAATTCTAAGCTCCGCCCACAGCGAAGATTCATTGGTCCGTGGCGGCCGTGTTTTTTGATCAATCTGGCTCATTCGTAATAGAAATGTGTCTGGTCATCCCCCGAAGCTCTGTACCAAATTTGGTGTTGATGGAGTCAAAATTGTAAAAGTTTATGTCACTTTACTGTTTTTCAAATTATGCAAATTAGCAAAAAATCTAGTATGACGGACCTTCATGGTCCTAGAGGCTTTTTTGTAGAGGACATTGAGCTGGACCTGTGTGTCAAATTTCAAGTCAATCAGACTTATGGTGTGAGGGGCGTGGCCTCCCCAAAAAGTCATTTTTAAGCCTTAATTACAGCGCCACCATGTGGCCGACTGGGCTCATATTTTAATAAAAGTTGATGCACATCATTTCCAATCAGTGGGCCAAGTTTCAGGTTTCTGGCTCATTCCAGCTCACGGGAATTTTAGCTCAAGCGGCAGACAACAAAAAATAATAATAATAATAATAAACCGGTACAATCTTAGAAGGGTTCTACCCCTTCGGGGTTAGAACCCTAAATATAGCCGCAAGCGGCAATTTGCGGGTTCTAACCTGTTCCGCCCCAAACCAGCCACCGTGACCCTCACCACCCAGCGTGACCCTCATCTGCCGTAGTGCAAGACGTTCCCCACCCTGTCCCCGAAAAGCTCCAAGCGACACATACTCTTTCCAAGTCACACATTTCTTGAAATCGGCCTTTCAGCCAGCCTACACGCTAATGACATTTGTGGTATACTTTCACACAGAGACTCCATTTGAACATCAAAACATACATTGAAATTGTACCTATCGATGTGTATTTCAAAGTTTCAATAGGTATTTTAATGTTTAAGCAATCTCAGTTCCACGATCATGATCATTTTGGGAGAAATGTGGAGATAATAATGGTTGTGTATGGGAGAGGCTGTAAAATATCCTGTAAGGCTAAAGACACAGATGTGAGTGTACTATTATGATTTGACCTAAATGAAGGTAAGTGAAAGTTCAGACAGGAAGACCATCTCTTTACTTAAGTATACCTCAAAGCCACTTCTCTGTTTTCCATTATTTAAATTTGACCGTGCCATTGCCAACCGGTGATTGGCTGAATCGACTCCAGCCATTTGGCCAATCGTCTGTGTGTCACAGCACGGTCAAATTTAAATACACCAAGAAAAGGCAGAAACTGAGCCAAAAGTTCCTCTCCAGCTCCAACTGTTTAAACTGTGCTGTGACACACAGACGATTGGCCGAAAGGGCTGGAGTCGATTCAGCCAATCGCCTGTCGGCAATGGCACAGTCAAATTTAAATACACCGAGAAAAGGGAGAAACTGAGCCAAAAGTTCCTCTCAACTGTGCTGTGACACACAGACGATTGGCCGAACGGCTGGAGTCGATTCGGCCAATCGCCGGTCGGCAATGGCACAGTCAAATTTAAATACACCGAGAAAAGGCAGAAACTGAGCCAAAAGTTCCTCTGTGCTGTGACACACAGACGATTGGCTGAACCGCTGCAGTTGGTTCAGCCAATCGCCGGTTGGCAAAGGCACAGTCATATTTAAATACACAGAGAAAAGGCAGAAACTGAGCCAAAAGTTCCTCTCAAACTCCAACTGTTTAATGAAAAACCGTAAGCGCTACAGCTACAAAAAGCACACTGTCGGCGAGAGGACAGGATGCGGATTGCAAAGGTGTAAATTTCATTTCTGTGGGGTGAAAAATGAGGCCAGAGACACGATGGACATAACTGGAAGGGTCTGCTTTCTTCCAGAAATTTTGGCTCTCACTTAACATGGGAGCGAATGGGGCAGGTGGTCGGACTTGTTGTCGTTTCAGACCGCCTGCAGCCAAAACCCTAAATCCTTTTTCTTCAGCGGTCGCACCTCTGCGACCGGAACGGTTTTTCCTACAATTTGGTGTACAATTTGTGTATGTAGAGTGAACGATGCGGCCGCACCAGCGAGTTTAAGAGAAAATTTCTTGATGATTTCAGAGGTGCTGTGCACTCTATCGATGACATCACCCACTCTAAGTGGCAACATTCCACGCAATACACACCCATTATAAATTCTGAGAAGGGCTGAAAATTTCATGATTTTTAAACAGCTAGTGTAGAAAAACTAAAAGAGATATGGAAAAAATGAATCGGTCACTGAAAGTCGACAGCATTGTCAACGTTTCAGAGTTGGAATGGAGTTTCTACGTGAATGTATGAGTTGGTGAAGTGTGGGTGAAGATGAGTGAGTTTGAAGGATTTTCTCATCCACTTCCATTATAACCAAGTGTCAGAAAACACTGAATATTTTGGAAAGTTTGAATGGTATTGAAAAGTTGAATCACATGTAAAAAGTCAAGGAATTGCTGAACATTTTCCAGTTTGAATGGAGTTTCTAGCTGAAAGTATGAATCGGTAGTTACCGTTTGAAAAAAGGTGAAATGTTGTGATTTTTGAAGATCCCCTCATTCATTTTCAATGGGAAAAACGGTTTGGGAAAAAACGGGAATATCTGGGAATGGTGGTGGCGCCCCCTATAGGCTGAGCTCAAAATCTTTTTTAGGGTATGCTTCCAAGTCTCATTGTGGACCTACCCACCAAGATTGGTGACAATAGGTCAAAGGGCGTGGGACTTATGGCCAATCGATTCTAAGCTCCGCCCACAGCGAAGATTCATCGGTCCGTGGCGGCCGTGTTTTTTGACCAATCTGGCTCATTTGTAATAGAAATGTGTCTCGTCATCCCCCAAAGCCGTGTACCAAATTTGGTGGCGATGGAGTCAAAACTGTAAAAGTTTATGTCATTTTACTGTTTTTAACATTATTAAAATTAGCAAAAATTCTGTAAGGGCGGCGTTCATGGTGCAAGAGGCTTTTTTGTAGAGGATAATCGGGAGGACGTGTGTGTAAAATTTCAAGTCAATAGCACTTGCGGTGCGGCGGGCAGAGCCTTTCAAACTTAAACTCTATGTTATAGCGCGCCCATGAGGCCGATTGGGACCAATTTTTTTGAGCAATATTTGGATGTCATTTATAGTCCATGTACCAAGTTTCATGTCCCTAGGTCCTTCCGGACGGTTAATGACGTATAGGCCACGCCCACTTGCACCTATCAACATGGCACTCAAGATATTGGTTAATAGCCACCCCTAGAGCATGCATACCAAATTTGGTGAAATTCCATCCAACGGTCTTTGAGATACAGATGTGTGGCTTTATAGCGCCCCCTATAGGCTGAGCTCAAAATGCTTTGGTAGGCAGCTGCCAAGTCTCATTGTGGACCTATCCACCGAGTTTGGTGATGATAGGTCAAAGGGTGTGGGAGTTATGGCCAATCAATTCTAAGCTCCGCCCACAGCGAAGATTCATTGGTCCGTGGCGGCCGTGTTTTTTGGTCAATCTGGCTCATTTGTAATAGAAATGTGTCTGGTCATCCCCCAAAGCTCTGTACCAAATTTGGTGTTGATGGAGTCAAAATTGTAAAAGTTTATGTCATTTTACTGTTTTTCAAATTATGCAAATTAGCAAAAAATCTAGTATGACGGACCTTCATGGTCCTAGAGGCTTTTTTTTAGAGGACATTGAGCTGGACATGTGTGTCAAATTTCAAGTCAATCAGACTTATGGTGTGAGGGGCGTGGCCTCCCCAAAAAGTCATTTTTAAGCCTTAATTACAGCGCCACCATGTGGCCGACTGGGCTCATATTTTAATAAAAGTTGATGCACATCATTTCCAATCATTGGGCCAATTTTCAGGTTTCTGGCTCATTCCAGCTCACGGGAATTTTAGCTCAAGCGGCAGACAACAAAAAATAATAATAATAATAATAAACCGGTACAATCTTAGAAGGGTTCTACCCCTTCGGGGTTAGAACCCTAATAAACCGGTACAATCTTAGAAGGGTTCTACCCCTTCGGGGTTAGAACCCTAATAAACAAAATAAAATAAAATTACACATATACATACACCAGGAAATAATTCTGTCATGCATGTTTTGGGATTTGTCAGGTTGAATGTGAACAGCAGCAACAAGATAGTGATGATAATATGGCTGACATCTTCACATAAAAACTCCCCTTGTCCTGCTGGAGCAACAGGTTGATCCAGACATATAAGCCTCTGATATTCTGTCATTTGTCCAGCCTGTCCCGTGGCTTCTGTGTCATATTCTTTACCGGACATTAGCAAAAAGCAGCGTCATGTCCGAGCTGGTGTAGCGTGGCTTTTATCGCCGCTCACCTCCTCTCCTCCTGGAGTGGTCCACACCACTGTGTCCAGCTGATCTGGCCCATTGAAAGATGCTATGTGCGTTGCTGATTGTCTCAATATCTTCTCTTTAATTCAAACCCCACGCTTCATTTTCCAGTGCCTACAAGTGTAGTTCTGTCATTGCTGATTCATGTTTTGGCAATAAAGCCGAAGCTGACGGCAGAACATGTCGGAAATGGAATATGTGCATTTTTATCAGTGTATAATCACCTGAAAATGAATACTGTTGTGTTTTCATTGCTTTAGAATGAGCTGTTTATATGAAATGATGGTGCAGGTCCCCTGAAGGCTTCCATGTTTCTATAGTTGCCCAGAATGGACAAACAGCTCCTAAACTAGCCAGATACCATACTGACCTTGTGTTTAGTTGTTTTTCTTAATTGCTGTTTTCATAGTCAAACGTCCCCTTTCAGCAATACACAGTTCCACTTGCTACAAAAATTATCATTAACAAAATGTCCTTTAAATTAGTAAATAAATTGGGAGGAAAAATAAAATTAAACAATGACCTTTTGTTCTGACCTCTCAAGTGAAATGAAATGAATGTCCCAGGGGGACGCGCGATGGTACAAATATCTAAATCACTGTAATACTGTGGTCAGTTGCTTTCGACTCCCAATAAAAATGTCAAATTCATGCAATGATTCATAAATACAGCCCTTCAAGGAGCCACTATATGTTCATAAACACTTAGCAATAAAAAGGTGCCATGTATTAGAAAGAGCATGATTAATATTCTGCCCAGTCCTCTGGAGTCATGACTATCTACAGGCAGCTGTGGCTTTTCCTTGTGAGGCAAAGTTTGCGTGAAATGCTTATTCTGTATTCCCATCAGCCCACTTTGATGTTCATGCTGTGTTTTATCTTATCGTGGACATTCATTTCTTCCTACCCTCTGTGGCCTTCACAATTAATTCTTTTACAACACCATTACACCTCGAAGACAGCTTTCATCTCAAGCTTTGGCTCAATCTGTTCTAGCCCCAATCTGTGGGTTGGTTTGCGTGTGTGTGTGTGCGTGAATTCACACATGCAAGGAAGAAAGACAGAGAGCAAGTGGCATGCAAGGCAATATTTTCACTATGTGTAATTCTTTTGAAGATAATTCATCCCTGCTTTCAAGGTGTGACAAACTGGATTGTTTCCTTTTTGCATTTTCTGAGACAAACTCAAAATTAATTTTCAAGTGCCACCATATGTGCCTTTGACTCACTGTGATTGATTTCATTTATGGTTGTGTGCGGGATATGTAATGTCAAGTTGTAATTAAAGGCAGCACGCCATCGGTGACACAATGTGTAACTCGTACTATAGAAAAGAATGTTTATGGGGCTGAAACTGACTCTCATCCAATAAAGCAGATTCACATTTAACCGTTTCAACCCCTGGGAGCCTTCAGCAAGTCCATTATTACAAACTCATGTGTGCGGAGCAGGATTGTTCAAACTCAGAGAATTTCAATTCCAGTAAAGATTGCAAGGTCTCCAAATTTTAAACATTACAGTACTTCATGCTGCATTACAGAAAAGTTATGAGAAAAAAAAGAAAATGGAGCCTTGGATTTGAGACAGTTTGCTGTATATTGGTTGAACAGTAGCCCCCTTATTTTAAAACTGGGAGTCCATGCATAAAAAGGTTTATATGTGAAACAATATGGATGTGAACACCCTCAGTTAGTGTTTCCCTTCAAATCAAATGTACCAAAGCACAGAGCCAAAACAACAGCAAATGTTGTTTTCTTGCTGGGTTTTGCTTCTGGCACCTGGCTGAGTCAGATAAAAGTAGGTGGCTATCTCCACGGATAACAGAGCCAACGCCAGCTACAGAAAACAGCAGAGAAGCTGAGAAGTTGCGAAGCTTTAGCTACACATAAACTAGCTAATCACTGACTGTCCATCAGGTAACTCTGTCCTTCGTGACCAAATGGTGCCACTTAACTTGAAGTCCAGGAAGTTATCCATGATACCTTTACAAAAGAATTTGTGACGACCCCGTTCTCGTTGTTGTTCCTGTGGCTTCTCCTGCTTTCTTTCTGTTCCTGTGCAGGAGGTGGGCAGAGGTGTGGCTGGAGAATGAGGCACATCTGATTCAACTCTTCCAGATTATGCCTGATAGTCTAGGGGTACTTTTCACTGAGTAAATTCATCTCCTTGCCTCCTCCACTTGCCTCCTCTCCTTGCGTCTCATCGTTTAATATTCCTTTTATATCTTCTAATTTATTCTCTAATTTATAATTTATGACTTCCTGGGGTGGTTTTCATCATGCTGAACTTTGCTTCCTCGTCTTCTCTCTCCTCCGTCAACCCGGAAGTCATTTCAATACCATGAAGGATCTTCCAGTTGCTTAACTGCACCTGGAGGAAACGAGGAGTGAGGAGAGAGGACACTTCTTCTCAGAGCGAGGATACACTGGTGTATCCTACGTGGAAGTCCTTTATCAACAGGACATATGTTGATTGGACAGTTGATTGTCATTAATTGTCATCAAAACCCACGCAAGGAAATCAAAGTCCAGTGACTGACAGAAGTTTCTGCAGCACATTAATTATTCTGATATCAATATTTATGTTCTTTGGTGCCACAAAGAGCTCATGAAGAAATAGCTGATTATAAGCATTACTAGTATAATTAGACTGCAAATCACCACGCTCTGAATAATGACTCAAACAGGTAGAAATAGGATGAAAAGAATGTGCCTGACACAGTGATGATTCAGAGCTCATTACTGTGGGATCACTGTCACACACTTTTTAATGGACTAATCAGGGAAAATACCTGCGGTGGCGTTCTTACTTTGTAGTGTCATGTACAGGGATGTAAAGATAATAAAATAAAACACAGTTACATGATGAGATGTGATATAATGTGTCAGCATCTAACACTTTATGGTAGGATAATTTCATTCTAGAGGGTTGTGGCATCACACAGCGCAGCAGTTTGTCTACTATTTTGTCTTTTATTTCACAATAAAATTGACACACACATTATTACATAGCTGCATGGTGTATTATTGTACAGCTAACAATAATGCAAGTAAATAAATGGCATAAGCAAACAAATAACACTGAGCCGTAGCCTGTATAAATTAGAAGATATAAAATTAAACGATGATTAAAATCAGCACCAGAGAGAATACTACAACTAAGCAGCCATTTAAAACAGTTTACAGATCAAACTGAAAGCTGTCAGGTGTTGAAATCGTTCTTTAATTTGTTTCTGTGGACATTCGTACCAGTGAGTTTGACAGCTGATACAGCTGTTATCAGCGCGTCATCAGTTTGTTTTTCCACCTCACACATTACACCTTCAACTCACCTGAGCAATGACTGCACCACTGCCAATAATTCTTCACATTATTTTTGCGTATCGTTCACTGTCGGTTAAATAAATTAATTTTTACTTTAACTAGAATTACCTGTCATGCTCATGAGGTCATGGAAAACATTCATGACACATATATAATGGTCTCATGATGACCAGTGTCAAAAACCATCCACATATGACAATTTGATTTTTGATGTATGTATAATGTATCATGTAATATAATTCACTTGATTAATGTCAAGTTGTCATAACGTAATCATCCCAACCAACTTTGTATTAAAAATGACAAATGATCAGTGACACTTAATGACAACACTCATAAACATTCTTAAAGGCTCCTTCATGTTTATGACTTATGTCTTATGCACACCTAAGTGTTGTACCAACATGGCAAATTGTCAGCCCTGGTCCAGGTAATATCAATTAATTGATCCAGCCTTGTGACAGCTGTTGTATATGAAATATTTGAGTTTTCAAAAATGTTCTATATATATATATATATATATATATATATATATATATATATATATATATATATATATGTATATACATATATACTTCAAATGAAAAGTCATTTATGGGGAAACAGAGTTTGTTATTGTTCAGTTGTGAATGAAAAATCAAAGCATGTGGAGCACTGATGAATGGGGTGGGTTTGGAGGGGCGTTTGTACGCATACAGTACACAGAGCTATAAATGAGTTTTCTAACAATAGGCTATGGCGCATTCCTCGTTTAGCAGCACGCGCTCACGCGAGCGCTCCAAGATCAATAAGCAAACGCTCCTTTTGTTCAGAGTTGTCAAACTCAACAACTTGAAGGAATTACAATTTTTAAGACATGACTGAAACACAAAGCACGACCCTGAAATAAATTCACGTGACTGTAGGTGAGCGTGCGTTTATGAATTGTAATTGACGTCATTAATTGATCGGAACAGCGGGGAGATCTGCAGGCGCTCCGGCTCATTATAGTGAAGCCTCCTGTTTCCTCCCCTGTCCACACACACACACACACACACACACACACACACACACACACACACGTACAGCGGTGTCCAGCCGGTGATCCGCTCTGTGGTGCTGCTGCTCCTCTGACTGCTGCTGCACGAGCCAATGAGGGAAAGGTTAGAGAGTCATTTTGGAGACTTACTGGGACCTTAATTGGATCAAGCATATAACATCAGAGGACTCGGATTTAGGTAATTCAGCACTTGTTTTCCAAGGTAAGGCTGTTTTATTTGTCATCAAAAACCCATTAAACAATGTGGTCTTGCAAGCAATTCAAGTCTAAATTGTGTCCGACTAAAACATGTGGACAGTTTTTCTTTAAGTGTGCCGTTTGTTTGCGCGTAAAGAAGTGCCACAGCAGCATTATAAAAGGTCACTTTGAATGGTAAAGGTTATCCAAAAGTGTCAAACAGAGTAAATTGCTACTCACAAAATTAAATGATTGGTCTTTGGACTACTGAACCTAAATTATTAATATATTCTTCAGGAATCTTTAAGTTTGAAGCTTTATTGGCTTCAAAAAGTTGACAGTTAAGTACATTTTGGATGAAAAACAAAGCGGTCTGACCTGCTGTCCCCACGTAGTGTCTTGTCGAATCATCTGAAGCCTACTGTTTCTCACAGAGCTAAGTAGGATGGAAAGCAGACAAAAAGGAGATAAGCCGTTTTGTCTCTTTTTCTGGACATGAGTTAGTTGTATTAGCGCGGTTTAATTAAAACTGTCGATCACTCAGGTGTAGCACATGTTAGAATTTCCTTGGCGCCAAAGAAAGCGTGCGTAACCGTGCGTCTGGATGAGTTTTGCACGTTTACGCACGGGGCGAGTATGTAATAACTGAGAAAAAACAAACAAACAAATAAACAAACAAAAAACTGTGACTAAATCTTTACAGTGTAAGGATGCATACTTATATCATTAGAACACCGATGGACTTTTAAAATATTTTAATAAATCTTACTGGTTCAGTTCAATTGAGTCCAATTCAAATAGCCTTTAATGGGATGGGGAACAGACGTTTATATTGAAGCAAATGTGAAATATAACAAACAAAAACATACATTGCCAAAGCAAGTGTGAAATAGAGACATTGTTGTCTGTGGATGATGATGAGGATGACTTTGGAGTCCCACAAATAACACACCCCTCAGATTTGTGTTGATTTGACCCCTTAATATTGTCAGAAGTCTTTTCATAGTTATGGCCTTCAGTTCATGTCCCTTTGATATGTTGAAAAAAAACTACATTATTTTTTATATTTTGTCTGGGAAGAGACAGAATATATGCTTTTGTTAATGGTTATTTAGACATTGTGTTGAAACTCCTGAGTAGAAAACTGCTCATTTGAAGGCAGAGTGCAATCATTTTTGTTCACCTGCTAAATGTCTAGTGGATGTTTAATTTTACCGGCCACCAGATGTCCATTATTTATTTGGCTGGTGAGAGAAGCAAATCTACCAGCCACTTGCATATTTTAGCAGCATTTTGTTGGTTGCTACTCTTGAGTCCTGCTCATAAGCAAACAATAAGAAAAATGAGAAGACACATTCATATTTGGCTATGTTGTCTTTGTTTCAAATCTTTAATTTTCAGTTTTGAGTTATCCTACAAAAAAAAGAGAAAAAGAAAAGGTTGTGTAATCTTGTACTATAATCTCATGCAGTTATTGTTTGGTGTTGGCTGTAGCCACACTGTGACCCTGACCTGTAAAAGCCTTCCTGCCGCTGCTGCTGCTCTGTTGTATAACAGTCTTTCTCACTCTTTGATGTGAAACAAAAGTTTCCTCTCCGACAAGATAGTGCTTCTGCATGCAACGTGTGGTTCAGCAGCCTATAGCGAACTAAACAGTGACAGATTAAGACAGATGATGTAGAGGCTACAGGGCAGTGTGCATCTCCAATGCACTTACCATACTCTCACACTGTTTTGATGAATGCTTTTCATTTGTTTTGTGTGATAGACTTATTCCAAAAGGACCCTAAGACACATAAAGGGAGAGTCTGTCTATCAAGGCAATGCCTAATTCAGCACTAGCTGTTGGCTGTCACTGTTTTACTACTGATATAAAGACAAATGCCTGTGTTTTAGTAATAATGTGTTGTAATCATGTGAGAAAACTGCAAGTTTTTATAGCAATCACTGCTGCACTGCATGTATTTTTATAGGGCTGTAAGGTCCAGTGAAATACGGTTTCTGAACTGCTGAGCGTGTTTGAATGAAGAACACTAAATACCAGGATGTGTATTTATGTTTGTGCATGCTCCAGTTTGGCTGTAAAAATTTGCTGCAGTGGCAGCATTTGAAATAGTGCAGGGATTCAGGTTGATTCAGTAAAGTGTCTGACCACAGGATCAGCACATTAGGATGTGTTTGATGTGCATTTCCCTGTTACCTATTATTAAACCACTTGTTTGTTGACCCTCATGTCACCCATTGATCTATGTCTGTCAGTCACCGTCTGACTTTAGCAGCTGAAGCAGAACGAAATCGTGAAAATGGAGAGTGTTGATGATGTGATCACATAGTTTATATAAATGTGTCTTAATGTAGCACTCTCTCTCCTGAATTAGAGACACCTGAAAAAAACACAACACTGTTAAGGCTACTGAAAAGGTTAACACAATCACAAACCAAATGGAATTAGACGCCTGCTCTCTGACCCAAACTTATTATTGCATTTGGTTGTGTGTGTGCATGTGTGTATCTGTCTGCAGCTCGTCTCATATTGCTGGACCCATCAGCCTAATATTTTCTGTGCACATTTATAACTGTTTTCTCAAGAACCTCTTGTGGTTTAAGTGATTCACACTTTTTGAAACCAGCCAGCCAGCCAGCTAACCAGCCAGGAAGCGCTGCAAGTGATCAACAGCTACTTTAGTGTAGAATCTTGTTTCTCCTAAGAGCCATATTACAGTATGCAGTAAGATATAACAAAAAGCATTTCCAGCAATTGGCTGGGCTAAAAACAAGGCTTACCTAGTCTGTTCAACATGAGCTTTGCCTTAACCCCAAAGTTAAACATGCAGCAGACCTCACAGCTAACTGTGACTTTAAGCAGAGATTAATTTTTTATTTTTTGTGATCACAAATTTGAAAATATACACTTTCTATACAGAGGAACTGTCAATTAGGCTCCCTGTGCTACCTGTACTGACCCTTTCTGCATGCACTCTTCTACATAAAGCTTTTTTCACCTGAGTAAATGCAACATTTTTTTCAAAGCAGGATTTATACATATGGAATTAACCTTACATTTTTCATGGGAAATATATATATTTTTTTACACCATGTGATCAAACCTTTTGAGCAACACTGCTGCAGAAGGTCATCAGTTTAGTCTCATTTGCTTGCAGGTTCTTGTTTGGTAGCCAACAACCTGCAGCGCTGTGCATTGCCGTCTTTGTTTTTTGGTTCATCAACTGGAGCCAAGGCCTGAAATGTGGAAATCCTACTCATAAAGGCTTTAAATACACAGATTTACTGTACTGCTCATGAAAAACTCTGCTCAGTTTTCAGATGGCACTCTTAGATGAAGACATTGCATTCCACTCCAACATACCGGTGCCACTGGACATCACAGTGGCTGTGGTCTACTCTATTTTTGGTGAGTTAAGTTTCCAGAAATTCCAACCCATGTTGTCCTTTTTATTCCTGAACAGAAGCTAAAGAGTTAATAACACTAATAATGCTGTCAATGAGTTTTCTAGTCATTCTGCTCAGGCTGAAATGAGTAACAGCGTGAAGCAAGGCAGCACACTGTGAGGCCTTGGAAGCACGTTTACCTTTGTATTTCTGACTGTGTTACTAAGTGATATGTCTTCCACTTACACCTATATTTAACACCTGCTGTGTGTATGTGTCACTTTCATCTATGTTTATTGTATTTATGTATAAATTCTATACCTGCGTAAGTCTATCCTTCCTCAGACACGCACACATGAATGTGCAGACTCAGTGAGGCAGCCAGTGCAGCAGCTGTTCATCTATTATCAGTTCTTTGAACACAACAATAATCAAGGACCTCTCTGATAATGAATTCTATGGCTGGGACATGCATTGAAAAAAAAACATGCCCATGTTAACTTTCATCTCAGTCTCTGATCTTGGCAGCATGACATGAGAATACTTACATTTAATGTAGTAGTTGGCTGCACACTGTTAGAAGGAAACCAATTTCAAAATAAGATTTATTTTCTAAATACTCTTGTTTAATTATACTGATTTGACATGACTAAAGATATTTTTGCATTCAAAGGCTCTGAAGGACTAATTTATAATTCTCATCTGGCTTTAAATGAATATTCAGCATAGTGAAATTACACCAATATAAGTTTCTTTTACTGAATTATGAAATGATAAATCACATAGGCGCCAGAAGACAGAGCCAGGCTAGCTGTTTCCAGTTGTTAACCTAACCAGCTGCTTGCTGCAGCCTTAGAATAATCAGACAGACATTAAATACATCTTCTCATCAAAGTCTGTGCGAGGAAGCAAATAAATGAATTTCCTAAAATGGTAATCTATTGCTTTAAATGCGCAGTATGATTCAGACGTGTTGAGACAGTTGCTGAAACAATTTGCTGTGACATTAAGCACCTCACCCTTGTGGCACACAATCATCACTCCCTCACATCGAGGGCTTCTGTTATGTGTTTCCTTCAGGAGTATGTTCGCTGTTTGGCAACAGCATGCTGCTGTACGTCTCGTACAAGAAAAAGCACCTCCTGAAACCTGCCGAGTACTTCATCATCAACCTGGCTGTTAGTGACTTGGGCCTGACTCTGTCCCTCTACCCCATGGCGATCACTTCGAGCTTCTACCACAGGTACTACACCTGGCACCTATGTAGCATTAACAGGTATCACAGTGGTTGTTCTCACCACCAGAGAATGGGGTACTTTCATAGAAGACTGTGTGTAGGTATTGCTTTTATATCAGAGTCCCTTTCATATTTCATGGTTCATTTAACTATGTGCTTGCTTAGCAGTATGATTGCCTGTGAGTTCAGACATGTTCATGCTTTTCTCCTCTTTCCCCCCTCTCACCCTGTCCCTCATTGATCTTTCTTCCCTGTCTTTGCTTTGCACTGTCCTCTTTCACTTTCTCACACCCCCTTGAACTCCTACGCAGGTGGCTGTATGGGAAAACAGTGTGCTCCATATACGCTTTTTGTGGCATGTTGTTTGGCCTCTGCAGTCTGACCACTCTAACCCTGCTAAGCATCGTGTGCTTTGTAAAAGTATGTTATCCACACTATGGTAAGTCTTCAAAGAAGCTATTTTTGTCCAATGAAATGACACAGGATTAACCATCACATCCCTAAGTGGCTGATTGTTGATTTATCTGTGGAAGGCAACGAAATGATAATCCCTCCATGAAGCACTGCACATTAGCCTCCCTTTGATGACTGACAAGTCCAAGGGCTGCACTCAATAGGAATTACTTGTGATGTTGGTTAATGCAGTGCAATGGGGCCTTTTTTTTTATCTCGAGAAATTGTGTTTTCCCAGGCAGTGTCACAAAAGGGTTTCTGTACAGAGGAACTCCCAATTAGAAGCACAAACACAAAATGTAATGCAAAATGAAAGTGAATTTTCTGAGCCATTTCAGTCTTCCATCAAAATGTTAACCTAAAAAGATAGATAGATAAAGAAGAAGATATGTTCTCTTTGATTGCATTTACTTTAATGTCTCCCTTTGGTATCTCATCCTCTGCATATTTACAGAAGCACTCATTTCATTACATTTAATGACACCCATGGTGTTTACATATAATTTCACCTCTTGCAAGATCACTCGTCATCCAATCACCTCTTTATGCTTCAGAGGCCTTATCTTTGTCCATTTGCAGGCTAACGAGAAGCCTGCAGTCACCTAACTAATCTTGCTCTTCTTGAGATAGCTTGACAACCATCAATCCAGATAATTACCCTGTTCTAAGCAACCCAGCCAAATGAATACAGCTGCCAATCTGCTTCTTGCCATGGAAAAAAAGAGATTCAGGCACTGGTCTCTGCATCTGCAGAAAGCACCAATTCCTGTCCAAAAAATCCAGTTGAAAAATCCAGTGACCATATACCCTTTTTCCATACACATGTGCTAGGCTGGCTTGACTCGGTTTGACACACCACATCAGTCCAGCATGGCAGGGATTTGCATTTCCACTAAAGCAGGGTTACCTACTTGAAGATGTTTTAATGAGCTTAGCTTGAGCTGAGTGGCACTTTGTTTCCTATAAATTCTTCACAATAAAAATATTTTGTTATTTTGTTATTCAAATGTTTTTATTATGAAGCAACTAAATCGGGAAAGGTTGCATTTTCATCAGCAGTAGCTTAACACAAAATCTATCAGCTGAAAGCAAACAGGACAGTGTAATAAAAAGCAGATACTTATGAGTACAAACAGTGACACAGGAAAGGAACTTAACTACAAACCACAGAGATTCAGTTAGAAGCTGCAAAAGAGCTGAGAGCTGGACACAGACACTTCTCTCTGCTCTCCTGCACAAACATGAGTTGAGTCTTGCAACACACACTTGCTTGAGGGGGAGAAATGGGGGTCATCACGGGTTGGTCACAGTTGGTGAGACGTCACTGCACCTGCATTGTTATTTTTGGCCCCACTCCATCCTGGGCACAACTCGGCATAGGTCGGCACGTTAAAGGTAGTATGGAAATGCAAATCAGCACAGCAAGGTTTTATTCAGCACGGCCAAAACTGATAATGGAAAAGCTCAGATTATTCCCCATTTACAGCAGAGAGCTTTATTTTTGGACTGACGTGTCAAGCTCCTCTCTATCACTGATTCACCACTGAGAAAACACATCTGAGCATGGGTGAGGAGAATAACCCTTATTCATCTCCAGGAGGTAGAATCAATATTCTTGCAGGACGCCCATTCAAGGATCATCTTTCCTGGAGTTTCAAGCCCCCCCTCCATTCAGAACTGTCAGTTACGTCACTTAGACCATACAGTCATCACAAGTCAACTGAGAAAGCTCCTAATGCCTTGGTCATGAGAGCTCATCTCATTGTCTGATTCAAAACATATATTACATGCCCATAACGTTTTGCACCTGAATAAAATTTGCCCTTGTTTTGCATATGTTAAGTGATCATGTGCAATTTTCTATAGAATTCCCAATAACAGTTGTTCTTAAGGTGCACTGAAATATCATATCATATGAAAAGGTTAAACTACATTTGAGTCAAAAACATACTTGGAAGACCAGCACTTTCCACTCATATCTTAATTTGTTTTTATTCAAAAGAGAACTTACTTGAATAATGATTAGAACTATTGTAGTTATTTATTAACTACCCCTAATTTTTCATTTGTTTCTATCTGCAGGATGTCACTCTGTATTGAGTGTTTTATCAGACTGATTGTTATTTGGGTGGCTTTAACTGTGTGCTCTCTCTCACACACTTCTGAGTGCTTGAAGAGCTGTTTTCTCTCCTACTTTGTCCTGTGCTGGACTGTTACAGTGCATAGCCATCATATCTGTTTCTCACAGCAGTATGGTTTGTGTTGTTTTCCTGTTCAATTCCCTCATGGTAAATATCAGGCTTTCTATGCCATCTGTGCTCATATGATGTATGATTACTTTGCCTGGTTACAATGATTACTGCCATGATCATTGGAAAGAGTGTGACATCCCTTATAGATGTGCTTCAATTACCACCAACTCTGTGGGGACACAAATAATTTCACTATAACTACGTTTTGCTATTAGCACTGGTGTTTGTGAATTGAATTGTTTTGCAGTGAGACTCATTTGCATAGAAAGGGCCCAATTTGTGCCAAATGTATGCATAATGCCTCATTTAAATATGTGCAAATAGCACTGAAGCGCTGAAATGCTATTTTCTTGCGAGCGCTGTGAGGGGTGCATTTCACCCTTTGTGGGCACTTTGAGAATTACAGGGTTTAGGTTTTGTCTTATTTGTGCATGTTTAGCAACTGCAAAAACTGTGCAGTCCTTTTGTGAATTTCCCCCACAGTGTCTGTCTTTTTGCAGGATGCACCTGTAGCACTTGCACACGAGAGGCCTCACATTCTTCTGTGCGGGTTTCCTTGCTTTGATTCCTCTGACTTTGTCCATCGTGAAGGAGAACTGTCTGATCCTTACATCTCCCTCATGTATGGAGTAAGGCAGGTTTCAATGCAGACATAATGACAGCAAGCCTCTTTCAAGCTCTCTTTTTAGAATTCAAAACGCAACTGATTCTATCCCTTTTCATCAAGAAAAATCAGTGCAACACACTTGAAGTTGAAAGTCTGCATTGTTATTCCCATTTCAACATTTAGCTCATCTCCCCTCTCTATGCTGAAAGGCTTTTCGCATTGTCTTTGGATGGAGAAGATATAAACACTTTTGCCTTAAGATACCAATCGACTGCTCCCGGATGTTCAGATGAAATTTTGGATGTGCGTTGTCAGGCTTTCTCACAGTTGAAGCAGAACCACGAGTCGATTCCTCAGTGTCAATTCTTTTTTTCTTTACTGGGCCTGCACAAAGTGGTAAACAGCGCCATGGCAACCGAACATCTCATGTGAATGGACAATATAGACAGTAAAATGTAGCTAGTTTACGTCCAATTCTCCCTGCAAAATGGACAAGCCATACTGTCCACGCTGTTCCAGCCACCTGACAAATGTTTAAAAGCAGTATTTCTAAAAGCATAAAGTGTATGCCAAGCTTGATCGTGCCAGAATCTTTCAACTACATGGATAATAAAATATAAACTCAATCTGTTTTCACAGGGAACAGGTTCAACTCTGTTCACGGCCGGCTGCTCATTGCCTGTGCTTGGGTCTATGCCCTGCTGTTTGCCTGCTCCCCACTGGCCCACTGGGGGAAATATGGACCAGAGCCTTATGGCACCGCCTGTTGCATTGACTGGCGCCTGTCCAATCAGCACACCACAGCACGCTCCTACACCGTGGCACTGTTCATCTTCTGCTATATCCTCCCCTGCTGTGTTATCATAGCATCCTACACGGGCATCCTGATCACAGTGCAGGCGTCCCGCAAGAACATGGAGCAGCATGCATCGAGGCACACACACATGAGCAGGATCCAGACAATTATTGTTAAGGTAAGAGGAAAGTCTGATAAACAAATTATGTATGCCAGAGATACCACTGGCCCACTAAGTGCTTTTACTACTTCTGCTCGAGTCTAACTTTTAAGTACTGACTCAAAATTAATGTTTGAAGAGTAATCTTATAAAGCAGCATTATTAATGACTATTACGAAGGAAGTTTGTGAGGTTTTCTTTCTTTCTGCTTCTGCAATCTCTTTTACTCAGTTAATCTCTTTTCACCTTTACACATTTGCCCACATCATTACTGTGTCTGCACATCCCAGAAGACGCATACACACCCACAAACAAAAGTCTGAAACAGAACTCTGAGAGTTCAACTATAATTGAATTAAATTACACATTTTTTCAAACTGTCATAGGCTGATTACAGTTATTTCTATAATCTAAATATGTAATCCCGATTACATGTAATCCCTTACCACCCAACCTTGGTGCAGTCATTTGGTCATACTTGTGATTACTGGTATCACATTTTATCACTTTTGCCTGTCCAATCTCATTGCAACTTCAAAACAAAAAAAAGAAAGAAGTGCCCATCAGTTAAAACAAAACTGACACCCCAATGGTTATGCAGATACGGTAATGTGGTGGTGATTCAGGGGTAAAATATCAAAGTGCCTCCTCAGAGACAAGAGTCCTCTGGAGAGTTCCTCACTCCTCCATTTGTTTGAAGAAATTGGCAGTGACCTCAATAGATCCTCCAGTGATGCAGCCTCTCATTAGCAGGAATTGGCTCTGGCTGTACTGTGATGGATGAGAAGCTCCTGCTGCCGTTGCTGATAAATGGTCATCATCATATACCCTTCTCCATAAGAATAACTCTGATTTAAACAAAAAAGGCTCACAAAAATGCTTCTCTGCCCATGTAGCTGTGACTGATGTTGGTCAATAAATCTTTAAGGTTGTGAATAGAAAATCTCAGAATCAGTCAGCCGAATCGGCAAGTCACTGTTTAGATGTTATCTTGTGCTTTTAAAGGATAAGTCTGGTGATATTCTATATTGTCACCAAATAGCACCAAAAGACTACAACCAACAACAAATTGATGTAAGTGTTGCTAGTATATGTAAAGCCTGCTATAGCTTATACTTCTGTGCCATCCACTGTAGTCCAAAAACATGAAAAACACTGGAATGAGCAGAACGTTGTTCAGGGGGTCCAAAATAACCCGTTATCCTGAAAACTCCCATTGCTCCAAAAATACACTCTCCCAGCACTTTGGTTAGGAGTAGGGTTAGATTAGTGTTAACCCCTAACGACTCGGGTGATTGGGCGTTCACCAATTGAGATAAAACTTTTTCTGTCACTGGAAATTTGTCTACAACAGTAAAATCGCTTGAAATATCTTTTGGTGTAAGCGCACATTCAGACAGAATCAGACGTAGCAAAAACAGCAGGCATCTCATTCATTTCAGGCCATCTTTGACATCTGGCTCTGGCTTGCAGTTTATTGGGCAAAATACCGACACCAAGCCTACTAGGGTTTGCGTCTATTTGAGAGGGAGTGCCAGTGAATCAGAGAAATAAAACTTAACTTCCTGATTTTTTCATGGTGGTTATGTTCTACACACTGCACTCATTGCTGCAATACCTGATTGTGTCTGAATACAGCCTGTGGCTAGAAAGATAGCAGACAGACAGATGGCATAGTCAGCAGGCGCTGGAGTAATAATTGTAGGGAGAGTGTGTATTTTTGGAGCAACGGGAATTTGTTTGCGGGACAATAGACTGTTGTCAAATGGGCTTTTTATCCAATTAGACATTTTTCAGATTTTCGTTGGATCAATCGCATGGTGCTGAATGAGCTACAGTGTTCAGTGGGTGTTATGTCTCTTTATTACCATGAACATGGGTACTGTAATTTATTTTGAGTCAGTTCCACATGTACCATCCTGCTGCCGTACGTACTCACTAGACTAGAGCACCAAATGAGTAGTAAACCAAAGTCCCAAAACTGCTGAGTCATCCTTTCTGTTTTTATAAATGATACTAATTCTACTATGTTCTGTTCCCCTGCAAGCTAAGTGTGGCTGTCTGCATCGGTTTCTTTGCGGCATGGAGTCCATATGCTGTGGTGTCCATGTGGGCAGCCTTTGGACACATTGAGAACATCCCTCCTCTGGCATTTGCCATGCCCGCCATGTTTGCCAAGTCCTCCACCATCTACAACCCCATCATCTATCTAATGCTGAGGCCGAACATTCGCAGGGTGATGCGCAGGGACCTGGGAACTCTCTGCCACGCCTGCCTGAAGGGTTGCCACTGCTCCAAGGGGCCAGCTAAGTGCTGCTCCAAGCCAGAGATCCGGGCCAGACTTTGCACAGTCCACAGACAGACAAACCAGTTCCCTTCGTCCAACTCCTCTGCTCAGCCTCCCATGGTAGGATTGAAGGACCACAGCTGTGACAAGTGCAAGGATACTTTCGAATGCTTCAGACACTACCCTCAAATGTGTGGTGTCACTAACCCTGCGGCCAATGGAGACTCGTCTAAAGATCTGGACGCTCCAGTTTCCCAAACACATCAGCAGAAGACTCACAAGAAGTCTCTGCTGGCCACCATGTGTGCAAAAAGGACTTCAGAAATAGACAACTTCCATATTAATTTAGAGATGGTTCCTGGGCATGCAAAGGTGGCTTGGCCCTGACATTCCTCTCAATTTATAAAGTTTACAGATATCTCTGGACTTACTTTGCAGGTTATTTTCTTGCAGATGTTAAATTATTTAATCTATATTTTCAGGAAATCTTATTCAGGAATGTATGCTCCCTGTGTCTGGGCAGCAGCCATGCAACTTATTTATTATGTCACCTACTGGACTTTATTTGGATTAATATGACAGAACAGCTTTGAGGTTCAGTGCAGACAGCTATAATTTGAAGGGTGTTTCATTTGCAACACATAAACAATCTAATTGTATTGTAATGTTTGCTTTTAATGTATCCCTGAAATATTATTTTTGGCGTGGCATTGAGCAGCGTATTGCTGTTCGAGTCAAACTAACCTCTAAAGTATTGTGCCAGGGCTGTGTGGCTTAAGATGGATAGGGTTGGGATTTTTCCAGCAACTCATTTCCCAAACTAAGTTGTCAGAGCCAGTTTTTAAACCCTGATTCAGTTTTAGAGACCTGCTCAACTGCAGCAACTTAAATATCTATTTAAATTAATATAGTCTGGCCTGAAACATTACTTGATGCACTATTAGGAGCATCATCCATGTGATTTACTGTATGTGTGTATTACTAAACACAGCTAGTGTTAACTAATAAACACCTGCCTCCCATATTACCTTCAAGTATGCATTAGGTTGGCCAAGTTAGATAGAGAGACACTTTCAATATTTTCAATAATTTAGATGCATCTTGTTTTAACTTTGCCACTTTCATGCCTCTTGATTATAAAAGTATTTCTCTTTATCATTAAATATTCTAGATAGAGTGCACTAAAAATACATGAGCATTCAAAATAATATATATTGTTCTGTTCTTAAGACAAAGAAGTGAATTATAAAAATATCTTTAGCAATTAAAGGTCTTATTTTTGGGTTTCAGTGTAGAATTCTCTGCTCATTTTAATTGCTCACCAACAAGTAAAAATCCTATGAATAAGATCAAAACTTGATTAATGTTTATTATGTTTCAACTGTTGATCCTACAGCTAATGGTGCCCTCAAATTAAAGCTCACAGTCTGCACTCTCAACATATTTTTTGTGCTGTGGAAATACTTGTGGACATTATTAAGAGCCTGTTATTATTTTTAGCAGTCATTGACTCATTTGCTGCAATCATTATCTTAAAAACCTGAGTTCTACCTCAGGGAATCACACTGGCTGGGAACAAAGTATGACACTGTCACTGATGACTAATGGCTAAAATTACATCATATTCATATTTGGGTTAATTATTACAGCAGCATACATCTATATTACAACTTACAGCCATGTCATTTTAAAAACTTTTAATACTTCCTTTACTGTGCCAGCACATGTTTACACTTGGTAACTAACTGCAGGTATATAGTTTATGATGCTGATCAATTATCATCATAACCCCATTATTATGGCACCACACAATAATGTCGATCTACCTGTATTATAAGAACTTAAAGTCACTCTTTATTATGTGGTACAAGGAGAATGGAATATTTCTTAACTTGACTGGCTAACAATGTTGTATTCATTTATTTCAGTACAACAGAGAGACAGTAAAGGGACGAAAGACAAATGAAACCCAAATAATGCAGCTGTAGATAAATTCATTAGTGGACAAAGTCTGTTAGGTTCATGTTGTCTGTAATTGTTGTTGTGTGTGAATCCATTGTGTAAAGTAAATATGTCTTGAATGTGTTTTGGGCAATCACTCAGGACCGAATCTGTCTTTGACAACTCAAACTGTTGTTTCACTTTCAGTGTTACCCATCATATCAGCATATCCCATATGCCAACTGCTAATTCAAAGATTGCTCTTTTACTAGTTTTTTAATCTTGTCATGTTGTACGTCTTAGGTTGAAAGGCGTACTGCTTTATCAACAAAAGTACTTAATTAGATTTTATCTACTGATCAACAGGGTTCCATATTAACAGTGTCCTTAAATCTGATATAAAATGGATGTAATTATTATTGCCTGTCCACATTTGTATCCAAGGACTTTATCATTGATCGGTCATGGCATGGAGGGATTAATTTTCTTGTATTTAATGAAGATATTATTAAACTCACCAGGTAAAAAAATAAAAACAGTCGTCGTTTGATTTGCAAAAGCATTCTATCATCACATCTGTAATCCATTAAAAGGTCCATTAAATTGTGATTTCAAAAAGTCTTTTCAATGACAACAGTAAAAGGGAAACTTCTCAGAGTACACCTTCCTGTCAGGTGTACTCTGAGAAGTTAAAGCAGATGTTTAAACTGTTTAACTCAGGAAAAATGACATTTCTATCAGATACTGTCATGTTAAAAAAATGCCTGTGTATTCAGAACAAGTATTGGTGAGTCCTTCCAGGATTTTGGGATTGCTGTGGCCTAGAAATGCCCTATTTCTTTTCTAAAAATTTGTTGCCATATTTTCAGTCATTGTTCGCAAAGAAATTGGGGGAGCAAGTACAAAAACTTTTTGTGTTCTTGGTAACCTTACAGAGAAGGCTAAGGATTACGAAATTGTAGAAGATGCTTCATTTTTGAGTGAAGTGCACCTGGTGACTTTTCAACGAAGAGGCAAAAATCTTTTTGGAGCTCAAACTCACCACAGCACAATATTTTAAAATATAAAAGTGCACAGATCATTAATTAATGTCAATAACACTGACAAACCTTTTATTCTTCTTATTATGACAAAATAAAAACAACAACAACAACGTGAATAAAACAGTGAGCACGTTCACTGAGATGCACATGTATGATGTTCGTGGAGAGGACTGCTATGATGATTGGTCAAATTTGCAGACAAGTTGTTGCGTTAATTGTTGCAATTGCAACATCACAACTTTCTGGAGGGACTGATTGTTTATTATATGTAGAGTGTTCCAGGGTCTAATTATTGTCTACATTTGGTAAAATATATACATTTTATTTGGCTCTTTTGCAGTCGTTTAAAGGGTAAAGTCAGGCTCAGACTTGGTGTTTTTACTGGATTGTGATTGGTGGATACCAACATATTGTTGACCCAATTCTGGATTGTTCCTTGTCCCTTTAAAGGGTTTGCTGTTGAGTGATGTGATATTCAATCTGTCCCAGTTACACACTTCATACTAACTGTATACAGCATGTGACTGTCTTAGTGCATTGTCTTTACAGTTAGTGTACAAAAATATCAATGTTAAAATATCTGTCACACTTCTCTGCAAACCAAATTATATTATAGTTTCCAAGTACAAGTCTTTTTTTTAAAAAAAAAAAATGTTTTCTGGGGTGTTTTCACAAAGCTGATTTACCTCCATCCACAATCAGTTGTGTAATTTTCTCCAGCTGGGTGAACTTTTACATTTCCTTTGTGCATTTGTGCAGAAGAATAGTGGCCATCAACAGCAAGGTCAAAAGTCAAATGCTTTTTAGTATGCACCTCAACTTGGTGTATTATATAATTTTTCAGTACTCTCTCAGCACTATCTTATATTTAGTATGTTTTTTTAAAATAATTTTTGGGCTTTTACGCCTTTAATCTATAGGACAGCTGAAGAAATGACAGGAAAGGGGGAGAAAGAGTAGGGGAATGACACACAACAAAGGACTGCAGGCTGCTGCAGAAGACCCACAGCCCTGGCACATGGGGTGCACGTTCCACCAACTGAGCTACCAGGCTGCACATTACACTTAGTAATGTTGTGTGGAATTGGGCTACTACATAGAGTCTTCAGTCATGTCCTCAGTCTATTGATATCCATTAACGAGTTTCAAAGGCAAAACAAATAAGATCTAAAGGAAGTCCAAAACTAGAAACAATACCAGCTCAAGTTGTCTAGTGCAATCTATGAAATGCATGAAATAAAACATTTACTTTGGAATTGTAGAAACATAGTATGCACAGTTTATTTTGAATGTCTCAATGGCTTTCCAGTCGATCAAGGTTTGGGTAAAGCTAAGGTAAAACATTGTGTAGTGAGGAGTATGCCACAATTGTATGAACCAGTACACAAAAGTACAAATAATTTTGTAATGAAACAGAGCAGAGACTATGGACCTCCCCTCAGGCAAAGCTTGGAAAAAGGCACCCACCAACTCCCCTTAGTTTACATGCTTCGTTTTGCTTAATTCCTGGATGGCTGTGGGGTTGTTATGTTATTTGATCCCACAGACACTCCAACACTTTAGCCAGCATACCCTATTATTGCTGTTTTACATAACTTCAGACTACACCAAACACATGAAAAAGGTCTATCCTAATACATTTGTTAGTTTTTGACTCTATGGTGAAAAACAGCAAATTTCCTCAAAAAACACACATTTATGTTTTTCCTTTGTAATATTTTTACATCCATTCACTGTGCTTCCCCTGAAACTGTCTGGCGGTGCCCTGGGGAGGCCTGCCTCCCACTTTAAAAACCTCTGAAACGGAACAAGACATAAACACATCTCCAGGACTGTAAAACTTTTGTCTTGTGACAGGAAAGTAACTTGCAATCCAAAGTGCTTAATCACGGCAGATCAGATCGAAGTGCAGCAGCTCATCAGATTAAAGATAATCAAATGTCATTACAGAAAATCCACACAGTGAGCACTCAGACAAGTATCCAATTAGTAATTCATGCACCTTTACTGCCATTTAGGGAAATGGAAGAATATCATCTCATGAGATTTAAGGAGAGAGTTTGATTCACTTGTGACTATAATATCTGCTGACCACTACGGGACAAATGGATAAAAAAAAAATAATACACATGTATTTGTAGAATACTGCACTGCAAGGCTTCTGTCCATACAGGCTCACAGTCTGACCTGTGCTTGAAGTCATTATGTTTGTGTTGGGCTGGACAAATGTAAATACACCATATATCACCATTTGATTGTGTCTGAAAAGGAGTTCATTATTTTTTTAAAGCATCTGTAACCTTGTACAAACTCTTTCCATCATAACATCACGACACAGAAAACAATTTCTGAAAAAACAAACACATTAATAATATTTAAAATATTAACCTTTGTGAAAATTACTGCTTTGACTTGCTACACTTCAAAACTGATTATTTGGACCGTTATAACAAAACCAAAAGACCAAAATTGCAAAAAGAAAAATGATTTTGGAGCTTGAACCCTGATAAAATTCATCTCCGCTGTTCGCAAAAACAAGTTTGGGAGTTTAAACTGTGACAACAGTGATACCCAAATGATCACTTAAGTAAACTATCAAAGACAGTTTCCCAATGTAAACAGTAATAGTGAGTCCTGTGATTATCATGATATTTTTAAAGGTTTGTTGAAGTGCTTTGAGTAACACACATAACATTCTTATCAGTTGCACTTCACGTGTTTGAGACGATGGGCTCCATCTTCCGCCTGGCGCAAAAGCGGGCAGCTATTTTCTAACCGACACAGTTGTCATTTTCTCACCCAGCGCTCACTTTGTGTAGGTGGCAAATGTACTTGTGCCCCTCTGTGCGCCCGTAGGTGTGTCAAAGGCTGTCAAAGGTGATACAAAGACCCTCAGGTATCTGGATCTAGGATTGTTTGGGGTAAAGCAGCGTATAAATCCTGACTTCCATCACAGCTGTCTAAAAAAAATATTTCCTCTGGAGAGTTTCCTCTGTCCCATCTGTTCATAACTACAGATTTTAATTTTTCTGCTTAATTATTAACAATATTTGCCGCAGTGGCATTCACCCACCTGCAGCCCACTGGTTATTAATCATGTTAATTGTATTGTTGTAATATATGTTTTATGATCCAGCCTGCCTGACCCATGGATTACTTGTAGTGTCTGTATCACTACAAGTGTGTCATTTCAGCACCTCTGTTAGCTGAATCCATCATTTACATAGCAATGCTCAGGCAGGCAGGGACTGGGAGATGATGCTCTGATTGGTTTTATTCGTGCTACACCCAAAACACACCTATGATTAATTAAGATACTAAATACAACCCCTTTGCGCCTTACTTTGCACCTAGACTGCACCGTTTAAAAAGCAAAGTGGTTGGACACGTCACAAAATACCCATCCGCCACGCACCTTAGACCCTGTTTTAGAGATTGCCTAAATAGGGCTTGATATCTCAAACCAGTGGCACGTAAAACCAACATAGTCTTTTGGTTTTGTTTGAAAGGCAGCCTTTCAATTTTACAGACAGCTTAGAAAACATGTCCATCATGGGAAGAAAGCCATTAAGAGGGAACGGCGCAAATCTGCCTAAGTTCATCAGATCTAGGAGGAAGAACCGCAGCTGTCCAATATTTTCTGGATGACATCAACCTTTATGTTGCCTTCCAGAGCTCGACACAGCTTCCCAATTGTACAGCCGATGCTTCCCTCCTTCATTTTCCAACGATCCAGCATCTGGTGCACCATCTCTGGCAGGCCGTCGCGGTAAAAGTCGTGCTCGATGGTCTCTATTTCCACACTTGTCAGACCCAGTCGCCGCCCGCAACGCTTCCACTTGGTCCCGATGTTTTCCCTCAGCAGATCCAGGTGTTCCTCAGTCACAGCATGGTCCTCTGAATGACACAACAGATTTCTATTAGGGCAATTATTTGCTCAACTCCAGTGAGAAAATGTTTCAAGTTTAACTCTAACTGTTGAAGAAAAAAGTAGAAAATTGTGTACTGAATTATTTACTGCACCTTTTTAATGTGTTACTGCTTATAAATAACTACTAGAGCTGAAATGATTAGTGGATTAATGGATTAGTTGACAGAAAATAACTGGAAAAAACTGTCAGGTATAATAAATTATTTAAGTATTAATTAAATAAAATAATCTGCAGATTCACTGATAAAAGATTCTTAGTTGCAGCCCTAATAAAAAGCAATATTTGCAAACTGAGTCACAGCTGAAGTCTATACTATACATATATACAGACATACTATATACAGTGGAAACCTCTCATAGTGATCACGATTACAGTGACTAAGTGTTTATATGGATAAAAAAAAAACTTGGGACAGAATCACCTCTATACAAATACTAAAAAATTCACTCTGGTTTATGGCTGTAGTAAGTAATTAAATCAGAGGTAATTTTTTTTTAAGGGGGGGTGTCAATTGTCGTGTGCACCATCGTTCAGAGCAGGGGAGCTTTCCATATCATGTTTTACTGCCACTTACTATGCTGGGGTCGCAGAATGCTAGACTGTGTATCGAACATAAAGAAAAAGAAAAAAAAATTATAATTAGAGATGTTCTGATATTTTTTTTTTTCTTCCCAAAACCAATCCCGAAACTTTGCGACTAATAGCGAGTACCACTACAGTAACTGTAATTTCTAAATGTATAAATTTCCTAACCCTGTATGGATGCAACATAACTGCTATCATTGTTGTATGGCCTGGTTCGAGTTAAACCTTTTATAAAACATGAACAAATAGAGGCATATGGGACACTGCTGGGAAGTAACAGGGCCCTGTTTTGGGGTTAATAAATCACCTAGTGTTGGGTCTGTGTGTAGACTCACACACTGATAACGATACTGGCATTTCAGGCACTATCGGAGGCGATTTCCAATACTGGTATGTAAACAACCCTAGTTAAAATAATCATTGGCTTGTGGGGAGCAATTTGACATGGACAGACCTAAGCTATAAGCGGTTTCCACTGTATTATCTGTTACATGAAATAAATACTGTTACGGTTTACCATATCTCTGAATGCCTTCTTTGATGGGAGAGTTAGCTGAGCCGTTAGAGGGTTGAGACAATAAACTATGGGAGGACTCGTAACCTCTGATACTCATCGTGTTGTTGCTCCCAATCTGGATCCCGCTGGCATTCTGAATGAAAAGAGATCCTGGAACGAGCCCAAAGCAAACACACATAAACACAGTGTCTCCAGCACATGGCTGTCAAAGGTGACAGAAAGAGCCTCAGGTATCTGGATCTAGAATTTCAATTTACTGGAAAAATGCTTCATCAAAACATGTTTGTGTGTACCTGGATCTTGTAGCATGCCGCCCTTGGACGGGGCCAGTGTATCAGACACTGGGTAAGTTGGCCAGGACTGCTGGCGGTCATAGTGGGAATGTGGATGTTGCTGGTTGTACTGTGGCAGAGAAGGGGTGCTGGCAGACATCGGCAGGTGTGTTGTGGATGGAGAAGATATGGAAGAGTTCATGGAATCATAGAGACCAGCAGCAGGCCGATACCAAGGCTCATCCTGGCTGACAGGTTGCACCGGCTCAGCTTTGGTCCAGGAGTGGACAGACGACATATAAGGGGGTCTGTCCTGTTCCGGTTGTCTTATGCCGTGATCTGTCGTGTGGAGGTTTTGCAGGAAGGGATTTGAGGTGTTGAGATGGCAGCAGTTGGCAGCATCAGGCTGGTTCGCAGAGTTATAGCTTCCATGTTTGTGGTACTGAAGCTCCCGATCCAGCTTGTCCTCCAGAGCTGAGGGAGAACTGACTGCCCTCGCATCTGTCTGAAGAGATTCCCCAGACGGCTCATACTGGATGTCATGCAGGTCCTCAATACTGGCTTCAACTGGCACACTTCTGTCTGAACTCACCAAAGAAGTAGGGCAATCTGCGAGGTAAAGAGAGGAGATAAGGAGGAATCTGTAATATATTTACTGTAATAAATCAGAAAATGACCATGATATATATATTGTTCTATATTCTATTCCAGGCCCGAATAACTATTCAACTTCAAAATAATGTCGACCGTTCACTGCAACAAGTAAGTGTCTCTGTACGAGTCATAAGAAACCATTAATAATCTTGTAGGTGTAGATGTTTATAGTTAAATTGAGCAATATGTTAGTGGAGTCTGGCAGACAGTGAGACAAGCAGCTGCTTAACTCTGTATGTTTTTAGAGCAGTGGGCCTTTGTTTTCAATATAACAGGTTTACTTTTACTTTGACAGACAACCAACAGTTATAAACAGCTGATCAACTTACAGTGAAGGACTCGTCTTCACTTTTTATTGTCCATTTACGATGCTGCACGCATCTTGTGCTGCTGCAGTGTTCCTGCAGCCTGCTCGAGCTTCCCCGAGTCTGGGGAGGAAGGGCCAGGGGAAACAACTCGCCTCAACCAGGAATTGTGTATTAAATAGGATTTCAATCTATACAATGTACAGTCTATGGCTCCAACTTGCTGTTTGGGCTGCTGTACTGATTTTTGCTCGTACAGTTGCTACATGTTGCTCCTTTAAAGCAATTAAGCTACTCAGTCCCTTTCAGAATAAATTTGTGTACAAATACACGGAATTTGACTCCAGCTTTTTCATTAGGCCTGTAACAATCAGTCTATTAATCGCAGTTGGTCGCAAAGAAAACTAGTTGCCAACTATTTTGATAGTCTATTAATAATTTCCTTTGTTTTTCAAGCAAAAAAAAAAAATCAAGCATTTGTTGGTTCAAGCTTCTTAAATATGAGGATTTGCTGTTTTTCTGTTATGTATGATAGTAAATAAGAAATGTGATAAACATTTTTCACAATTTTTGTACATTTAATTAGTTGTGAAAATAATCAACAGATTACTCAATCATGAAAATAACTGTTAGTTGCAACCCTATTTTTCATTGCTCACAATGTGCTTACATAACATCATATAACAAAGGCAACAATGCTGAACAAATAAAGGTAACGGACAAAACAATTCTCTAAACAAGTGAGAAAATAGCTATATATAAATATATACACAACTTCAGCAATTTCTTGAACTTTCTAAGCATTTAGAACATTACATGTATACAGCCAGGTGGACATTAGAGTGTGTACAGTACATCCGGTCAGCAGTACCTAACAGTACTTACCTGCCGCAAAACAATCATGGGTCATTGATAAAGACTTCATCTTCTCAACGAGGTCGTCTGGGCCTTCATATGATTTCTACATAAAAGTCACACAGAGAATCACAATATAAAATACTCAGAATTTGTATTAATCTAGCAGTGTTTTAATATTTAACCACATTAAATCCTTAAAAAAATATATTCACCATCAGATCAATTAAATCTTCCTCTATGAGCGGCTCAAGCTTTTTCGTGTAGAAAGGAAGGAAGAGGTCGTAACTCTCTGAAAGAAAAGGAAAATGGAGAAAAAGATGAGTAAAAGATCCATTTAATTAACTGAAGGGGTTGAATGACTGCTTGAAATTCAAGCAGGAAAGTTTACACACTGTACGCCTCAAATATTACTTGTCTCGTGCTACCGTCAGGACAGAGTGACAGCTTCAGCAAATATGAGTTATTTTTATAGAACCTAACATAGCTTTAACATACACAGACAAAAAGAGCACCTTTAAATGTTGGCCGCTGCTCTGGTTTGTGATCCCAGCACATCTTCATCAGCTCAATTATCTCTGAAGGTGTGTCTTCCGGAATAAGGTCCTCTGCAGGCCGGTCACCGTTTCGGACACACTGGCTCATTTGGTCTTCACTCCTGGCGTCTGAAACACAGAAAAAGCACTCCATAAACTGCTAAACTGTTTCTAAGCTTAGAGCCTCGTGCTGCTACCACCTTACGTTTTTCGAATGAAATTAATGTTGCATTAACCAAATAATTTCATTTGTAAAGATACGTTTCTCCACTTTGACATCCCGACTCACTTGCATATGGCTCTTCCCCTGTGAGGATTACCCACACCACAATAGCAAAGCTGTACACATCAGACTTCTCAGTGGAGGGTGTGTGTATGCTCTCCAGGTGCTCCGGGGCCATGTAGCTCAGCGTGCCGGCACCCCTCGCTCCAGCTGATCGTCCCATACGACTCTGCCTGCGAAACTCCTCCTTTGTCAGTTTGCTCCATGTCTGGCAGGTGGCCAGGCCGAGGTCTGCAATCTAGAAAACACAAGAGGAAAAAAAACACTCATATTAACATGATTATACATGCATTCTGTCTCATGTATAATTATACGCATGTCATAATATCACAGTTGTGTCACGGGCCACATTGTGTAATATACCTTGATGTGAAAATCCTTGTCCACTAAAATGTTTTCTGGCTTGATGTCCTTGTGTATGATGTGCCTCTCTGAGAGGTACACCATCGCTTCCAAAATCTCTAAGATGATTCTGCCCTTGACAGATATCGGTACAGAGACCTAAGAACAGGGAAAATAAAGTGTATCAATCCTTCAATTCACATAAAAGTCCAACTGTAAGAGTTAATTAAGACTGCAAACTAGAGATGAAAAGTAGTGGAACTAGTGAAGTTGCAGACATTGATTCTGAATCTTCCCCTTTTCAATGCGAGCACAGATATTGAGCCTGCTGACCGTCTCTAGCATCACCAGCAGGTTGCCTCTGGGGATCAGCTCCATGACCAGTGAGCAGTCTCTGTCCTCCATAATCACACCCAGCAACTTGACCACCCGTTCATGGTTCAGGCTTGCCATGATATTCCCCTCCTCCAACAGTGACCTTTTACTCTCTCTGGACAGTATGGGAAGACAAATAGTGAGAAATAGTGAGATACCAATATTATATCAGTATTGTGATATGAGACACGTCATCTTAGATTTTGTAGGCTTATATCTTTACATCATGATGTAGCATAAGTGTTGTCTTTTCTTGGTTTTAAAGGCTGCATCATAGTAAAGTGATGAAATTTTCTGAACTTATAAAACTGTTACAGCTGTTCTGTTGTTAGCCTGAACCCACTTTGTGGTAAACACATTGTGTTTATCTTGTGAAAGCACCAATAGTTATCACTACAATACTGTTGCAATATCAATAAATATTGCTATCAGTGTATTCAGTTAAAAGTTTCACGATAAATCGCAATAAAATTCACTGCAATTACTATTATCTTTTCAAAATTTAATTACAGTAATAACAGATATCAGACATTAGTCATGATGTGACTGATCAGGTCTGGACAATATGAACAAAACTGTATATTACATTATTCTAGATCAAATACATAAATATTGCGACAATGTTGTCCAGTTGACTTTTAGTGCTTATACAAAAACACAATAAGATTTTTGATAAATAATAATTCGTAATGTGGATATATTGACTAAGTGTGCAACAGCTACAGCAGTTTGGTAAGTTCAGAAAATTACATCGCCTTACTCTAATGCAGCCGTTGTTTCTGCAAAAATAATGACCCAGTTACTCAAGATAATCCACAGACCTTGTTGTGAGCAGCTTCTTATCGGAATCATTTTCTTTCCGCTGTAGTCTACCAAAACTACTTTTACTTTTTACATCAAAATACTAGAACAAGCCCCCCCCCCCCCTTTTTTTGCTGCTTTTGAGCACCACAAGCAGAGTGCAATTTTGTCCCATTATTTTGGAGAAAATGCAGATATCTCTGCAGCTGATATCTCTAAAACTCTGCAACTCACACAGGAACTATCTAGGTAGATAAACAGCACAACAGTTCAGCCAAAAAATATGTATTTTTGACTGTCCCTTTAAAAAAAATACATACAAAAATCATACAAATGAGTCTCACACAGTGAAGTGCATATTTTTAGGGGTTTAGGGCAGAAAAAAATATCACCAGCCAAATGCTGTTTGTTAATTTTGCACGCAGCAGGACAATAAGGAAGTCAGAAATTGAAATCCCATATAAAGGCTGCAATAAATATGTGAATGGACTTTCTTAAATGAGAGGGGCAGAGAAGTTGTTTTTGTTGCATCTGACCTTAAAAACGGATGTCTGATCGAGCCAACATCCGCATTTCAGATAAACTCACGTCTCTCTCTTGTCTCTTTTTAAGGGAAGTAGTTGGCAATCAGTGCACGTCTTTCGTGTGGTGGACACACGTTGTTATAATACCAAACTAGGCTTACAAACTACTCCACACAAGCAACATCTGTCCATCAATGTCGTATAGTATTACATACTGGGTTTACTTTATATATCCTGTCAAAAACACGAGTCTGGGTGAGCTGGATGCATCTGTACTGTCCTGCCCGGGCACATGACTCAAGTTACCGTCTAAGTGACGGGGAATACCCTGCAAACTACATAACACACACACACACACACACACACACAGATCTTACTCGTTGCGAAGAGGGCCTGTGTATATCGTCTTCAACACCACCTGGCCGAGGGTTACATGGTAGCACAGGTAAACGTCTCCAAATCCTCCGTAGTCCAGCAGCTCTTTCTTGATGAGATCAGTCGACCTCATATGAAGCGATAGCTGTGGCGCGGTGGCCATACCTGCCATAACAAAAAGTCACAATTGATAACTGAACGAGGCAGACGACAGCTCAGGAAAAGTCATAAAAGTGACAGAAAAGTGTGTGCAGCCCGATGCTAATGTTTTAAGGACACAAACTGAATGACTGAAGCGGAGACTCAATCATCCGTAACTTCCAAAACACTTCGGCCGGGTGAGGATGTAACAAGCTAGCTTAACGCCGAGCGTCCCCGAAAGTTTTGACAACAAGATAAACGTTAGCCCTCGTAACGTCAACCGGTCTCTTGACCCGGAAACAACATCATGCACTCCATTAGCTATCAGCATCAACAAAAAAACGACTAAAGTAAAACGGTTACCTAACAGTGCTGTAAAATCCAGAGTACTTGTAGTTCCGGGAATTCCTCGACGTCTTGTTCAAAAGTGAAACCATTCAGGCTACGTAAAAACTACAAACAGCCTCACTAGTCGATAACAGAGCAGGACGGTTGTTCGATTCGATTAATTTCAGCTCAGTTCAAACTTTAGTACAAACTCAAGGTCCAGATAAAAGACAATAAGACCAACCACTTCGTAATCATAAATAATATTTTACAAGACATTAGGTAATTGTTGTTTGCAAATAGTGAGTCCACGATATCTGTACTGCTAAGCCTCAGATCTAATTGCTTTATTTGTTTGCTCTGCCCCCTCCATCAGCCAGCATTTAATTACCCATGTTGACATATCTTAAAGGGACTGTTCATCCCAAAATCAAAAACACATATTATATCCATATATACTGCTCTGGTGTGACTTGCTTAGTTTTGGAGATATCTGACATAGAGATGTCTGCCTTCTCTCCAATATACTGGGGCTAAAAGGCACAAAAACAAAACAAAACAAAACAAACAAACAAACAAACAAATCAATATTCTTTCCAAAAATCATGGCCTTGTTAATCAAGATAATCCATACACCTTGTTGTGAGCAGTTTCATGTAAGAACTATTTTAGTAGAAAGAAAGTTGTTCTGGTATTTTAAAGTAAAAAAAAAAAAAGTAAAAGTAGTTCTGGTAGACTCTAGTGCAGAAAGAAAATAGTCCTTTTAAGGATCTGCTCACAACAAGGTCTGTGCATGATCTTGAGTGACCGGCTCATAATATTTGTAACTGAGACACTTTACAAATGTCTTTTTTGTTGTGCTTTGTGTACCACAAGTCAAGTGCCATTAAGCCCGATTATATGTGGGAGAGAATGCAGACACCTCTACTGCTGATATCTCCAAAACTCTGCGACTCACACCCAAAATCGAGATGGATAAGTAGCACTGCAGTATTTTTGATTTTGGGATGAACTATCCCTTTAATAACAGTGGTAGCAATTTTACAGAGGGGCCTGGCTGGGGCGACTTGTTTTGTCAGAGGGACACATTTAAACCGGAAGAGAGAAAGATGTGACATTTTTCAAGCTTTCTAAAATTTTAGCTCAGTATATAAAGTAATAGCACACATAAACAATGTAAATACTATTATATAAGACATATTTGTTTTGGTAACTTACAGTTTCAGTTCTTTGTTTCAGTAACACTTGTCTTGTATCAGTGCTATGTAATTCAAGGAAGTGATAATTTCATAACTATTTTAGAGGCCACAAGAGGGTCCAAACTCATTGTTACAGGGGCACTGGTCCTTGTTGCTCCTCATCCTCTAGTCTAGTCAAAAAAGTTTCATCTGGCATATCAAATTAACATATGAAATGACCAGATCAATACTTCTTGACATTTTCAGAATGCACTGTTTTACATGTTACTGTAAGTCTCACTTTTGTCAGGTTTAAATGCCAGGAAGTGATAAATAAATCATCTAAAATACAATAAAGCTCCCTTTTGCCAGTTGTCAATGTTAATGTTAATAACTCATTGGTAAGGTTAATTAGTTGTAAGCAGTGACTGGATTTGGCAAATATTGAGTCCACATCGATGTATGAAAACTGTGTTAAAACTTGCTTACAATTTATATACTTTATATGTATTTTTATATATGACAAGACCAATGTTTCCACAGCTGTGACTGGTACTGTGTAGTGCTAAATCTTAGATAAACACAAGATTATTTCATTCTCAGAGTAATTAAACCGGCATATTGTATTACTTAAGATAGTTTGGAAAATATTTACTCTTGCAGCCACAAACATTTTACTTGTACTGCACTATCTCTGTCGATTTAGCAGCCTAATATTCTGATGGCATCATTATAGACTACCTGAAGTCTCTGTAGGCTCAGTTGTTTGTAGTTTGACCACAAGGGTGCAGTATAAAGTGGTGTAAAATAAGCTCTGAAGAGAGACATACTGTATGTACACCTAGCAAACTTGCATGAGACAATGTTTGCTTGTGCGCCATCGCCTATAAATATCATCACCTGTCATTTGTTCAGTAATGAAATGTCCTCAGCAACTTTTCAAGATTCAAGATGTTTATTGTCACACCTGTTATACAAGTACAATCATGGGAAAAATGCTCCATTACAAACACAGTAAGTAAAGAAAATAGAGTAATAAAAGACAGAACAATGATAATAAAGGTGAAAATGTACAGTACTAGGATGAAATGTGCATTTATAAAGTTAAATAAGCAATTCTAAAGTAAAACATTGAGAGTGAAGAACAAATTAAGCAATGAACGGTTGCATAGTCAGGTGTTTGTGGCCAAAAAGGCCTAAAGACACAATCTACAAAAAAATAAAAATGCTGGAATGATATTTAGTTGTTTTTGTAACTTTGCTAATGTTTGGCTTAGTGTAAACTTTGGGTTTTCTCTGAGATGCGACCATTATAATGTGGCAAAGTCATGTGGCTTTGTCGCCACCTACTGGTGTCAATAAGTATCGCAAACTAAACAACCCAGCATTGCTTAGTAGAAGTGCAGCTCTGCCCACTTCAGACATGATGGTGATACTGATACTCTGATGTAGTTGTCTTTAATCTCCAGATATTTTTCAGCTCTGTCTAAATGGCATCTAAGAGACCAAACAGTATGACTTTGATATTTTGGAAGTAAAACAGCAAACCAGCTAAAATGATTCCCTGGCTTAATTTAAAGAAGAAGAAGAAGAAGAAAAGTTCATTGATAAAACAAGCGTTTGTGTGAAACTAGAGTGGGAAACCACCTGAATTGTAGCCGCTGACAGCGTGGGCGATGTATGACATGGAGGCCTACATTTTGGGCAGCCTATCTGTGAACACCCACACTATAAATTCCTCCTTTTGCACACTAAAGCCACAACAAAGCAGTATCATATTTACCTGTCTTGTATTGTCACGGTTTCCTGGTTCACATTTTTTTCCTCTTTCTGTATTATTCACTTTTGTTGCTGGTAATTTTTAGGTTATTTTGGAAAATGTTCGTGCTGTGACAGTTGTCAGTTCATCAAGCGCTGTGATAGAATACCTAACAGAAAAATCAGTTAACACAATTGACTAGTGAGATTTTTTGACGAATGATCAATGCCCTTTCCAGTGGTCAGACCCGTTTTCATTAAGGCTTCATTATCAGTCAGATTACTGTTGACAATGATTTTGGGTCCTTCCGTCACAAATGCACTCAACCAACTTCATTACCTCATAACAGTGTGAGTTATTTCAGGTATGCAACTATGATGCAATGGTAGTTTTAAGCCAATTTAGACAAGAATAACAGGAGTACTCTCATGGCTGAAGACCATTACAGAAACTTACTTACGTGTAGACACTGTTGTAACTGTTTGATAGGGTTAGCGCCTGATGTAAGAAAAAGGCCATTGCAGATGAGCAGTTCTCGATGTTCCAATAACTTAAGATAAGCATTTAACTGAACAAGATCTTAAATAAACTCCCCTAACTTTAAGATAACTTTCCTAATTTTCACTTTTCCACCCGTAGTAGTACTTATCTTACTAACTAGCTAAAAGTAGCTAATGGAACTGATAGCTAACTTGTTTAATCCTTATTGATGCTCTTTTATAAGTTTGACACAATGGATGTTGAATATGGAATGGAATGACTGAGTTAGCTTTGTTATAAATCATGAACATCTTTTATTTTCTCTACAGATGTTATCAACACCTCTGTCTTGAAGTTAAGTGCCTATTGATGATTTTGCTCAACTTTTTTTTTCTATATTTCACAATGGACTCAAAGGTGCTCAGCAAAGTGCGAAAAGTAGTGTTAGTTGCATGGTACCAGACATAAAAGCTGATGAGGGTGTTGGGTTGTGTATTTAAGATTTACGAGTCAATAAGACAAGATTACTTAAGTTAGTTAGGGTTTGTTTTGTTATGCCAAATTGGGGAAAAAAATCTACAATTTCAAATACAAATGGTTTTATTGGCATGATGTAATACTGTCAAAGCAACCATTTAGACTTTGAATTGCTAAACATATGACAACACATAGTAAAACCACATAGCTAATAACATACTACAGAAAAATAAACATACAACAAAGAATCATACTTCAGAAAAGAAATCTGCTACAAAATACACCTACGCCTATATTAAAATCTTAACTTAAGACTCAAGATATCAGCATTGAGGAGTTCTCTCATTCAAATTCTCAGTCAGTCTGGTGGTCACAGACTGTCCCACGCAGAACAACAACAGATCACCAGGAAGTTAAACCAACTGGCGCCTGTGGTGTATGTGCAGCCAATGTGGGGCAGTGGGTAGCAGTACTTCCTGTTGATGTTGTTAACATGATGGTAATCAGTACAGAAATGCCAGGTGCCATCCTTTCTCTGTAACAGCACCAGTGAAGCCTTCCACCGTGGTGTTGATAGCCTGCCCCAGTCATCTTACTGGTCCTCTGTCCAGCTGCCTGGCTCTTGGCGAGCCAAGATGTTGGGGATGAAGGTGGATGAATGGTCCCCTGACCTGATGGTGGGCCGCAGTAAGGTTGGTCTGAGTGTCTGTCTTGGTGGCAAAGCAGTCAATTAATAGGGTCCACAAGAACTTCCCAAAAAGAGTCTTGTACAGATGGTCGTTTTCATTGGCACCATTGTCTGTTTCTTTCCCTGAGGTTTGACAGGCTTCTCAATGGAGTCTGTTGTCCTGATGTCCCTTTCTGGCTCTTCCTCTGGTGTTTGGAATTTCCCTCAGGCCAGGGCGACGTCTGAGCGACCCTTTCCACTGGTGTCATGTCACATACGATGCGCTGGTGATGGAGTGGGCGACCATCCAGGGTGCACGGAAGGTAGAGTCCCTGTGTGTGGCTGATGTGACCAATCCTTCCCATCTCCTCACTACATTTGGATTTGTTTATCATTTTTGATAACATCTGGTGTTGAAGGGGCGGGTCTTGGTGTTTAGATATCATTCTGTCATTCAGACACATGCATCAGAACATGAATTCCAGGGAAAGGGGGGGGGGGTAAATCATCTTTTAAAATATTTTAAATCATCTTTTTAAAGATTTTAAAAAGTTGAATTATTACTTGGCAGTTGTCACTAAAATCCTTCCATATTTACTATTCAAATAGCAACACAAACATGAGTACAATCCAAATGTTGTGTGGTTTAGAAAACATACAACTCACCAGATATCAGACTGAACTGTTGAGTTTTTATACTTCATTTCCATATCCATATCCATATCCTATCCAAAGAAAGAGCCTACTCAATGGAGTGGGCCGAGCCAAATCAGTGGACTGGGTAGATTCAAAGGTCTGGACCCAGGCTATCATACAACCTGAAGAGCAGTATATATTTTTCTGCTTAAACATAATGATTTATACTATATAAACAGGTATATTTCATTTGACTTCATGCTGGCTCATTGTATTCTTGTAGTATTTCCACAGGGAGTTGGCTAATTTTGCTCTGGCATGTGTCTGGTATGTGTTGTATTTTTAAGGTTTATTTTAGGGTTAAGTACTTGCTGTCATCAGGCTGAGGGGGGAGGCTATTAATACTCTCATCATATTTACCTCAATGGTTTGGTTTAAAACCACACCTGTATCTGCACAACATACACATGGGAGAAGTTTGCCTTTATATGAATTTCTGCCAGAAATCTATTTCTGGTAGAAATCTTTATATCAGGGCTTTGAAAGGCTCTGGAAAGTCAGCTAATACAGTATAAAGAGTGATAAAGTTCACGCTTGAAGCACTTTGAGGTAAATAGGTTATGCATGGGACGTCTACCCAGGAGTCTGTCCTGGCTAAAAATAAATATGCCAAGTATATTAAATTTGAGAATACCTGAGTGAATTTGCGGTCAGACTGTCATCAGTAAACTTCAAGTGTGTTAATGAGTAGTTAAATTAAAGTTTGCTATTTCAGAACAACTACTTTTTTATTAAGTATATTTTAGTTGAAATTAAATTTTAGAAAGGCTCAATTGTAAATGTAATTAGTGTATTTTTTATGTCCTACAGTGGAACAAGTATACTTAGCACACTATATAGCTGGGTAGGTAGTAATATACATGCTTGATTAATGACCTTGTTTTTGCTATGTTACTACACTACTTTACACTATTTTAGTGTAGCTTTAAATTATTGAAATATAGTTTTTGTAAGCATACCTAAATACACTTCCAATGAAGTAAAATGAAAGTGAGCTTTAATAACTCATACAACTGTGATAGCATATTATAAACGACTTGAAAATAGTTATACAAAATAAACTTACTACTCTAAGTATTTGCAGCGTACTTTTAAAAAGCACACTAATATACAATTTACAATACTCTTACATTGATGTACATTTCTTGTAAGTACACTGAAATACTACTTTAAATATTGCAGTTATTATATTTATTTTTAGTACGCTGAAGTTGGACTTAGTGACATGTATTTTGAGACACACTTTTTAAAAGTACACATTAAACACTTTAAATTAAAAGGTATAAGTATACTTGTAATAACTTTTGTATTCTTAAATTATATTTCTAATACAATAAAGTGTTACTTGACTCCGATGCGAAGATTATTGTTGACTGAGTTGCCATGCTATTATTATAATTTATTTATTTATTTTCTGTCGCAGTTTGGTTGAGGTAACAAAACTACCTGGTTAGGTTTAGGCAAACTACAACTCCCAGCATGCAACGCGCGCAGCTTGGTTCAGCAGTGCTCGGCTCGCCTGGACGCGGAGCTGCAGCATTTGCGCCCCTAACAGCGGGTTTGGGAAGCCGTCAAGCCGCTGGATAAGCATTTTTAAACAACGAGGAACCACAGCGAGGCTTTTCTTTTCACTGTCATTTTTCAGACGGGCTCTCTCAGCATGGGGAATGGCATCAATAAGGTACGGTTCTCATCTGTTGCACACCACTGGTGTTGAGTTCACACACGAGCGGTCCTCCTCGGTGTTTTGAGTGGAATTCAGGAGGCGATATGGAGCTTGTCATCTTTAATAGCGTCTTTGAGATGTTCAGCGAGAAAAAGTTGTGTCTGCTCGTTAATTTAACACGATCCTGTGGCACGAAAACATTTAAGCATAAATCTTATTAACTTAAGTGATCTGATTGTGAATAGTTGACGTGTTAAATGGCGTGTTTAACCTGTTTTTTATGGTTATTTTTCTATTTATGTGATGTCAGGTTTACATTTGAGCTGTGGGCTGTCATTTCTAATTATCACTTCATATATTCAGGGTGTCACTTGAGTCAGCTGTTTCAAGTCCTCTCAGCTGCTGTACCTCTTAACTTTATCAATGTCTGCTTCAAACTTATCTACCTATATCTCTGTCCTTATAGGTCCTGCCTGACTTGTACTTGGGAAATTTCAAAGGTCTGTCTAATATTTAAGACTTTTTTTTCCCCTTCATTAATATCGATTTGGTTTAGGGCTGGGTGATATGAACAAAATCAGTATCTAATATTTTTGACCAAATACCTTGGTATTGATATTAATTGATATTACGACTAATGCCTGGTGGATACTGGATTTATGGAGTAAAGAAATTCTGATACTGTTTTATCAGGCAATATTTTTTATACAGAAGATGTGTAATGCAAAAATTTGACCTAACCAGTAAGTTTTCATCTGTATTTTTACCAATTACAAAATAGCTATAAATAAAACAAGCACAGAGCAAAACATAAACCTGATTTAAGAAAAAGAACCAAATATCCATAAAATGCTGCCTACAATCTCTCAATATTGTGCTGAGAATATCGGTGAACCAATCGGGCTCTAAGTGCAATAATATTGTAGGGATGACTTTTGGTGCTTTCACATAATATTAACACAATGAGGATTTCTGATAAGTAATCAGTAATGTGAATATAATGACTAAGCGGAGACAAATAATAGAAGAGCTAGAACAGTCTGGTAGGTTCAAGAAATTAAATCAGTTTATTCTAAGGCAGCCAAAGACAACACATACGTCATCTCATGATTTTACAATTGTCTAAGATGATGTCTAGTCTAATATCATGATAATGGTATATTTCCCAGATCTAATTTGTTTTTTGTAAATGACAGCTCATATCCATAGTCCCTCTGTGTTGTTATTTCTTTATGTCAGATGCAAGAGACCGAGAACAGTTAGCCAGAAACAACATCACACACATCCTGTCCATCCATGACAGCGCGGCTCCCATCCTCCAGGTGAGAAGCTCTCCGTCTCCTTCTTACACATAACAACTTTGTCCTACTGTACTGTGCCCATCTTAAGTTTCCCATTAATATTTAAGCAGAGTGATCAAGCAAACAAGGCTGAACGCATCTGATTGGTTGAGACCCCCCTTCCCTGAGCTGTGACACCGTCCGTGAACCAGTTTGTCAGGTTGTTCAGGAACAAGTGCCACGCTTCTTCTTCTCCTGCAAACAACTCTCAGTCCCGCAGTGAATAAACAATGAGCAGGGGGAGTTTCTGCCTCATGTGATTGTTGGAGTATCGTGAAAAAAATGCCAGTCAACAACAGTTGGTTAGGTCAGTGTGCTGAGTTGTGTGCTTGTGTGGGCTTGAGAGTAGGCGGTTGTTCTTGCTTCAGCCCATGAGGACTGTGCAGTCTCGCTTCATTATTATTATTTTTTTCTGGGTTATTGATTTGGATGTAAAGTTTCTCAAATAGCTGCCAGTGAAAACATGATTCTGTTCTCAGTAATGTTAAAAAGGGGCATGAATATGGCTACAAATTAGCCCAAAATTGTCTTTATTCTTCTACATACAGCAGCGCAGCCATTGGCAACACATGTGTAGTGGTATTTGTCAGGGCAAACCTGTGACACGGCAATCATGGCTTTGTTTCAAGATGGTAGTAAAACCAGCTATTGTGTGTGAGTAGATCCATTTGCTAGTTGATATAGGCACAGTTTTCTACATTTGAACACCAAGAAAACTTTAGAAATCATTTTTTACATTAGGACTGGTAACAACACCCACCAACAATTGAAATGATAGTGAGTACAAAAAAGTAGGAACAATAATAGATGCCAAACTGTCATAGAATTTGAACACATTTTAACTTTCTGTTCTGTTGCTCAGTATTTTTCATTGTAACAAACTGCATAAGATAGCCAACCTGCACAGTAAGATGATCTGAGAGTCCCCCAGGTGGCGAGGAAAGGACAGGTACTTTTTAGAGCGAAAGTACATCCCCTATTAAGTGCATATGAACTGTCACTATTAGGCATACGTAAGAGAACGCCATCCCTCGTAATCAACCAGGCTCACAGATCATTTGTGCCAACCAGTGTTTTACTCCTGAACAAACTGTGAAACAAGCCAACTGAACCCGTTAGTGACAATGCTGCACTTTATAATGTGTAGACTTTAACAGGTTTAAACAGGTCTATTGCTGATGTTTGTTGGTGGTGTTGCATAACAATGAACGCCACGACAGATTTTCCAAAAATTTGGCACAAACATGCACTTGGACTCAAAGACGAAGTGATTAGAATTTGGTGGTTGCAATAGTAATCCTGCTGTCTTGGACTCATGGTTGAACTTAATAGATTTTGAATCTATCTATCTATCTATCTATCTATCTATCTATCTATCTATCTATCTATCTATCTATCTATCTATATTAAATGCATTATGCAATTAGAGCAAGTGACTGCTGACAGCTAACTATTATACTTTGTCCATCAGGAGATGACCTATCTGTGCATTTCAGCAGCTGACCTGCCCACACAAAACCTGTAAGTACCAAAATGTGCAGCACAGCAACCCGGTACAGAACAATGAGAGAGAGAGTACCACATCCATTTGAGGCTGCACCGTGTGGGCGTCTGAGGTTCATTTTCTTCAAGCTAACGTGTAAATGATATGCCTTCACCAGCTCAACATTTAACTGTGAACTTATTGTCTGGCTGGATCACAGTAGCACGGCTGGATTCAGCTCTTGGCGTGCAGTTGCTCTTTTGACATGACATGCACAAACACATGCAGGTGTTTTTATGTAACGTGAGAAACCGGGGGAAGAAGAAAAAAATCAAGGGTGGAGCCGGTGCATGCATTGCCAAGGGATACCCTGGTTTACACACATTCAAACACACACAAATCTTCTATGGCCAAATTTCAGGCGGTCTCTTAGCAGGAAGGAAGTCTCACTGCTCCGTTCTGCAGTTGTAGCACGATGGTTGGTGTTCTGCCTCCATTTATATATGTCTCCCCCTAACCCTTTACACACTTACACATGGGAATTCACATATATACACATGCATATGCATACTAATACCCCTGTCAGGCTTAGGACCTGGGTTGCCTCGTATCTCTTTGGTTCGGACTGTTAGGTGTTTGAAACCTGTTTAGTGAAATGTGACACCAACTCTCTCAAACCTGAGATGCACACACCCTCATCCTGATCTGTCCAGGATAAGACATGAAATGGGTTTAACAAGTCAGGTGTAAAAACGCACACAGGGTGTACAAAAAAAACACCCATGTGCTCAAGCAATGCTTTTAGATGCATGGAGGAGCTCTAAGAGTTGGTGGAGACAAAATAACAGCACATTCTTACAGCAGTTCTTGCTGCCTTTCATGTGGTCATGGCCCATTATAATAACAAACGTGTTTTTTATGCTCCACAGGACGCAGCACTTTAAAGAAAGTATAATGTTCATGCACGAGTCCCGCCTGAAAGGAGAGGGCTGCCTCGTTCACTGGTGAGAGCAAGACTGCTTGCTGTATTCGCACTTTGCTACTGAAGTCAGTGAACTTTACAGATTTCCTCCTTCTATCTTCTAACACACAGTTTGGAGAGTTATTTTAAAAATATATTCCAATGCAGTTACTAATTACCTGTTGAAAAATGTTGTCAGTATCATAATCCAAGTTTCACAATATTAAAGTAATGTAACTTGATTACTTTATGTTACTTTTGGATTGCTTCAATATGGTGATTTCTTTTTAGTTTGGTTTTTGGGGCTACAAGTGATGATTGATTAATCAGTTATTTTCTCAATTAACTGATTAGTTGTTTGGTCCATTAAATGTCAGAAAATGGTGAAAAATGTTGATTAGAGCTCAAGATGACATCCTCAAATCTCTTGTTCTGCCAACAACACAAAAATATTCAGTTTACTGCCAGAGAGAAAGAAAGAAACCAGAAAATATTCACATTTAAGTTGAAGAAATTAGAGAATTCTGATTTTTTAAAATTAAAATATGACTGAAAACAGCTAATTATCAAAATTAACTAGAATTAAGTAATTTAACTGTCCATCAAATTAATTATCAAAATAGGTGCAGACTTGATAGCTGATTAATAATAGATTAATTGTTGTAGCTCTAAGTGTTTTATGTTTGTCTTCTTTATCTGTGACTGTAATGGAATGCAGGTAACTTTTTTGTATCCAGATTACATAATCCTGTTACATATAGTCCATTACTGCCTAACTGTGCAATCACATTCATAGACATGTTGAATCTAAGACTGGGTTGCACCAACAAAGATTAATTTAATGTAGGATTAGTTCTAATGATAGTCTAATAAAACCTTGTTTAAAATGATTATATGCAAGTTTATTGATGCAAACCAAAACTACCTGGGCTATTTCTGTATAGTAGTTTAATGCCTGTCACTGGTTTGATTATCCTTGAAATCAGATGAAACAAACCTTGGTTCACGTATTTCTAGGCAGAGGTACAGTGAGTAGAACATTAGCCAGCTAAAAAGAAACAGGAGTTTTTTCACCAACAAAGTCAACAAAATATTAACTTTCTGTGTAGTTCCTTTAACAAAATGTCACATTGTTTGCTTTCTAGCTGAGAAATTGGCAAAATGCTGTATTGTTCGTTAGCTGAAAGGTTTTAAAAGTTGCATTGTTTGCTAGCTACCCAAAGTATTAGCAGCATTTTACATAGTTTGCTAGCTAGCTAAAAGGTAAAAAAAAAAAAAAAAAAGAATTATCTTTTTTTAGCTAGTTCAACATTTTGGTGCAACAGAATGACATTTAATTTAGGTTTACAGTAAAAGCTTATCAGAGGTTTAAATTGAATCTTTTTAATTTTAAGCTAGAAATTTGGTGTAACATAATTTAAAGTTAAACTATGGTTTTAGCTGGTCAAAAGTTTGTGAGACCCAGCCTGAATGCACAGATCTTAAAAATAAAACTTAAGCTCATACAGATCTTAAAAATAAAACTTGAGATCAACCACACACACATGTGTACCCATGTGTAACTGCTGCACAGAGGAGATTAAATGATAAGCAAAAAGCCTATTCTTGAACTTCCCAAAACAGAGTACAGTAACACAATACAGTCACATTGTGCTTGCAGTGGGTAGCTGACCATATGTTCACACAGAGGAAAGTTATATTTGGTTAGACAGAGGGTCTTCTCAGAAATACAGGGGAACAAGTGGCTATTTATAAGACCTGCAATGCCACTGGTTTTTCTACTGTACTTACTGACCCAAAAAATTAGATTTTGATTGTAGTGTGTGAAGTTACTCATTTTCTACACCTCAGTCCACTTTACTACAAAATTCTTGTATTTTATTCCACCAGTCCACCTGTCACTGTCTGTCATCTGGTTGGTTTGCTTAGACTTTAATCTACTGTAGATATTTAACCTGATAATTGTACTGGAAATGTCAGCTATTTTACATAACCTCTAGTTTTTATTTGTTAACGTGCATATAAGTACACTGATTGTACACTTATACATTTGACATTTACATAGTTTTTTTAATTTTATATTGGACTTTTTTCAGCCAATATAGATAACCACTAAGTACCTGGTTCTCACGGCTGATAAGATAACACATTTTCATATAACCTATAATTGTGCATAAACTACATATAACCTGTGGTTTCTGCACAGTTGAGGGTACGAAAGGCTCAGATGCAGTGAGTAAAGATGGATGGTTTAATATTCCACAGCTCTGACCTAACCATATCTAACTGACATCACAATAACAACGAAAAACAGTTCTGACTCTTCAAATGTGAATTTATTTTTTTTGAGTAAAATTCATCAAAAAACTGCACAAACATCCTTTGGCTTTAGAGAGTACTTTGCCTAAGAATTCAAACGAAATGCTTTGACACAAATCTGTCAAATCAGATGCACATTATCAGAATGATAAATAGTAATTTAAATTTCCAATTATTGGCCAATAATTTATCAGCCCTGATATTTAATTGTGTATCCCTATATTTAATTACTGGTGATTTAGCTTCTTCAACTAATTTTCTATAATGTAGTGTAAGAGCAACAAAATCCTCTCTATTACCATAGAAGACTTATTTTAGGATGTACACCCTCATTACACTGATGTATTTATGATATATTTAGTTTTACTGACTTACTACTGCATGATTCAACAACAAAACAAAGCAAGAAAATATATGTATACATATAAAAAAATATATTTATTAATATATGAACGTGCAAGAGAATAAATAGAAGTCTGTATATAGTTTTTACGAGTCGCAGTGTTCTGGTTTCTGACAAAACTGGGATAAGGGCTTGCATTTCTGAAAGCAGGATATGATAATGACATGTGCAAAGTATAACCTGAAATCACTATACACAGAATACACACAAAAAAATGATCTTAACCTGGATGCTATATTCTACATGTACACTCATAACTGTGTATTTACCCAAATCATATGGAAAGCACATTACATGATATCAAAAAGTATTAATGAAAAATTATGCTAATCATGTAGTGTTAAAGTTTTTTCATTTCATGCACCAGCGTACTCATTGCCCATCCCTCTCTTCTCAGTTTGGCAGGTGTGTCCCGCAGTGTCACCCTGGTGGTGGCTTACATCATGACGGTGACAGGACTGGGCTGGCAGGAGGCGCTGGCTGCAGTGAAGGTGGTGCGGCCCTGTGCCGGCCCCAACCTGGGCTTCCAGCGCCAGCTGCAGGAGTTCGAGGCTACTCAAGCTGATCAGGTGAGTGAACTGTGTGGGCGTAAGACTGAGGAAGAGAGACTGTGGAATATATCACTGCTTTGCTGGACAGATGTGATCAAGTGTAAGAGTGTACCATCAGTATTCCTAAATGTTTTCTTTTCCTGTAGTTCAGAAAATGGCTACGGATGGAGTATAAGGACAACCCCTTCAATGATGAGGCTGATATACGTGACTTGCTTCTCAGGGCATCTAAAGACAACGGTGAGCAGGAGAAAAAAGAGGCGTCTACCCCACCTGGAACCATCTGACCACTTCCGCTGATGAGGTGTTTTGCAGCTCTGGGTCAAGAGGACGGTATTCTGGACTTGTCTGGAACAAAGATGAGCTTTGGATCGGACTAAAGACAGGCTGGAATGATCCTCTAACTACTGTGGACACGCGAAGAGACCTTTGTGTGCAGCACACATTCATTTTTTTTTTTTTTTTTGCATTGATTGATGTTTTTGGTGCTGTTTTTTTTCTAAACTATGAATGTTGTGAGCTTTTTTGTACTGTGTCTGGATGATTTCAAATAGTGAAATAAAAGGAGTAAAGTGAAGTGTTTTGTCAGCTTGTCAGTCGGTCGGTGGGCTGCCATGTTGAAGGTGATAAGACACATTCTGTTCTGTGTTTATGTCTCTGTTTCCTGGTTGTCTTCCTGTTTGTCTAATGTGCAAGGGAGGTCATGCATGGTGACATCAAAAACACCAAGATCACGTTCGTCTTTTACCACTCTGTTTTCTCAACTGTCTGTAGAAACTAGGGCTGCAAATTTTGTGCGTTTTTCTTAACTTTTAGTTGAACACGTGTATGAGGAAGTAATCATTAATAATATGCTACAAAAATGTTTTTTCTCGGTTTAAGCTGTTTGAAGAATTCTAGCTGCACATTAGTTATGTAAAAAATTAATTCATAAAGCACAAACAAACAAACAAACAAGCAAATGAATAATGAAATGAAATAATAAGACCATCACTCTGAACGACTGCTCTTATCAGAGGTCAGAAGTAACTAAATACAAATACTTAGTTACTGTACTTAAGTAGAGTTTTCAGGTATGTGTACTTTACTTGACTATTTGTTTTCTGACAACTTTCCACAATTACTCCCTACATTTTAACACAAATATCTGTACTTTCTACTCCTTACATTTTCAAAACAACTTGTTACTTGAGTTTGAATTCCTTTGAGTGGAATTATTAATTCTTTTTATTTTGCATCTCAAAAGGCAACTATTGAATCTGTCAGCTTGCCTGTGAGAGGCTTTTTTAGCACAGATTTTTTTTTTTTTTTGGCACAGACTAATTTTTAAACCCAAAAGGGCATGCTTTGATTCAAAGCACTTGTATAAGCAGCCTCTGCTGTGTGCTGAACGAAAGACTGGGTATTCCTGCAGAGATGAAGGAATTTATAACAAAGGAGAAAAGACCTTAAGTTGTTCTCGTGTTGATCGTAATGTTACAAGTTCAGTTGGTGACACTGAAAATGATTTGCACACCGGAGCAAAATTAATGTTCATTATTTTCAGTATTTTTTTTAAGTTCAAGATAGAATGGTTAAAGTTTAATAGTGTTTTACTTATTTTACACTTTAGTCTTTTACTTAGGCTACTTTCACAATAGTCCTTTTTTTTCAAGCATGTGTACTTCTTGAGTAAATAGTGTGTGTGTACTTGCCACCTCTTGTCCAAATTGTGAGAAAACACACTATCAATTAAGACATTGTTAATCTGTTAAATTGTCAACAGCTGATTAATCATTAACATCCTTATGAGAGAGTGTAAAGCGTTATAAACACATTAATTTCAGTATGGTGAGATATAACATTCAATAGTCCACTTAATATTACAAATATCTGTGCCTATGTGCATTGATAACCACTTGGGGGCAGTAATACTAAGAAAGTGGCCTTAAATACAAAGTATTTTGAATTTAACCATGAGTGCTTACATTGATTCCACATGCCTCAGCACATAACAAATAAAATTAAAACTCTAGAGAAATTTCTAGTCAGCAATTATCATGTAACTGGAAATTAGACAGAATTTTGAGGCTTTTTAGAAAAACAAAAACATGCGGGAGGAACATTTTAGTGTGTGTAATAATGTACACAGGTATTTGTTCCATCTCGTCCTGGTGTCTCTGTGTGTGTCAGGGTGTCACTAGAGGGATTCCCCACCGCAGCAGTGCTGTTGCATGTGTGGGCGGCAAGTTTCACAGAAATGAAGGCCTGGTTGCTGCTCATCTCTTATTGAATTTCTCAGAGAGAGAGGCTCCTCCTCCCTGCCTGCCTGTCACAAATCAAGATGTGATAACATTTAAGAATAGGACACCGAGAGCTTGAAAACAGATTTCAACGGGGGAGCTCATATGATCAAAGGTAAGCAACAGCAGCAGCAGCAGCTCTTTTTTTTCCCTCAGCATCATAATTAATGAGAAACTTTAATGCTATCAGTTAACCCCCAGAAACTTCAGTCACTCACCTCTGTGTCAAGTTTGACAGGTGGACAGAAGTTTGTCTTTCAACCTAGAATCTCTTTAAAACTTGTATCCACGTGTTTTAGTCTTAATAAAGTTGAATTAATGTCCTTCCAACAGTGATGGAATTTACTCAACTTCAAGGTGCTTTACTTACTTTACTTTATATTTCACTACATTTCAGAAGCAATATTGTACTTTTTACTAGTGCTGCAACAATACCTTAAAAATATACATCAGTGAAATGCAACAGACATAAATACAGCTGCAACATTAATCCAAAAACATCAGGTATGGTATTAAAAACTGAGAAGGGCTATTTTACTGCACTATGACATTTTTTTTTGCTGCAATACTTACATACTTCTACTTCGGTAAGCTGTATAATATTACTTGTAGTAGAGTATTTTTGCAGTGGGGTTGGTAGTAGGGCTGGTGGATGAAATCAAATATTGTGATATTTTTGACCAGATACTTTAATTTCAAGGTAAAGGCAAGTAATAAAATAGCTAGGCCAGTCTGGGAAGTTGAGAAAATTAAATATCTTTACTGGAATACAGGATTTAAAACTAGGAACAGGCAACACTTATGCCATACAAAAATATAACGATATCTAAAACCTAAGACAATGTCAGTTTCATGTCACATTATCGATGTAATATTGATATATTGTTAAGCCTTATCTTTTACACCTTATTTGACAGACAGCTTTAGATACTAGTTACTTTTCAGATTACATTTTTCCCTACCATTTGTATGTGAATGTTTGAGTTAAACTGAGGAATTAAGTGTTCTTTTATGGGTTGAGAAAATTCAAAATGCATCAACACGAGGCTGACAACAGCTGTTTTTACCATGAAAAGCTGTCTTTTGAGCGATTATACTGCACAATTTATATTTAAGTAAGGTTTGAATGCAGGGCTTTTCTTATAATCTAGTGCTTTCACAGTGTCGTAGTACTTTTACTTCAGTAAAAGATCTGAATACTTCTTCTAATGCTGCCTATTAAACTGGTAAGTTTAAGTTAAAGAAACGTGATAAAGTGCCATTCAATACCACCATGCATTGTATTTTTGTTAAAACCATTTCTTGTAATTTAATTATAGCTACATGACTGGTTGTGTTCTTATTCACACGTGTATCTCAAATGAGTCACATTTCTTTTCTCTGACAGAAATGAAAACAGTGATAAACGTGATTGAGACAATTAGTAACTTCAACCCTAATGCCCTTCATTTGTAAATGAGTGTGTCGAGTGTCAAAACCAGATAAAATGTTTTCAAAGTATGTACTGATATTAAAGACAAGACAAGCTAATTAACACTGGCATTTATTTAAATAGTAAAAGTGTGTGAGTGTAATTGAAAAGTAATTTTAACGAGTAATCATGATAACTGTTCTAAGTCGAACCTTTTTCTCAAACTTATTATTTCCGGTACACTTAAATCAGTGAATCTTACATTAGAAAAAAAGTCTAATCAAAATATAAGTGTGTCACTTTACTGTGGCTACAATTCTGTTAACATGCTTTATTTTATTTCACAGGGATGAACATGGATGAGGACAGTGGCCTGTCAGTCAGTTGTGGCAACGGCAAACTGAGGCAGTGGCTGATTGATCAGATTGACAGCAGGAGATATCCTGGCCTGGTTTGGGAAAATGAAGAAAAATCCATCTTCAGGATTCCGTGGAAACACGCAGGAAAACAAGACTATAACAGAGAGGAGGATGCTGCGCTCTTCAAGGTCAGACCATCCCCCCCATGTGTTCTCACACTGCAGCTGAAGCCTCTGACAAGTGCATTTTAAACACACTATAGCATATACAGAATATAGTAATGTAGTTATAGGGGAGACTGGGGATGGTAGTAACACTTGGTGGTTGTTTGTGTCAGATCTCTCAAACTTTGTATTCATATTTGTCTAAAACAAATAAAGCTCACTTTGACATCAAATTATGAGAGTCAGCATCAAATACAAAGAGTTCTGTTGTTACAACCTACCCCACTGCTAGAGTGAGTTGTAACACCAGATGGCACAATGAAAAGTAATTTGATGATATAAGATCCACACTATCCAATTTATGAACGAATTTGCTGAAGAAAAAAGAATAAACAGATTTAAATAAAAATGAACAATTTAAATTGACAAAAACACTTTATATGTGTGTGTGTGTGTGTGTGTGTGTGTGTGTGTGTGTGTGTGTGTGTGTGTGTGTGTGTGTGTGTGTGGAATGCATTCCTGAATGTGCATATGTCAGATATCAGTTCAGATAAGTTGTGGCCTATAGCAGATAGCTGCTTCTGGGATGCAGGCTTTGTGGGCCCAGAACTGATAACACACACAGACACACACACTTGACCCACACTTCCTTTGGCCGTGAATTCCCAAAATGTTCCATGCACACAATGTAGAAAATCTCATCATCTTAAGTAGATGTCAAAACTGTCCCCAACCAGCCGTTACATAGCTAACAATTCTAGCATGTGGGCTTGAAGGAAGCATACATGTTAATCATCAAATTAAACCAGGGAAACTGCTATTTTAGGTTATGTAAGGAAAATGGTTGTATCTACAATACAATGAATGCTTGGCAAAAATTTTACTTTCTAACCTGAAAATATGTTTTTTGGTTGTAAAATCAGACACGCCACTTTTCCTGTGAGCTCAAAAAGGACATGGGAGTGTACCATATTGAAGATATCACTGCAGCACTTTTCTAAACTTACAGTGTTACAACTAACCTGGTGGTACAACACTCCCAGGTCTCCCCTACTTTAAAAAGCATGTTTAAAGATTTTGTTACATTCTACAGAGCCTTGATGGTTTTTCAAATTCTTAGGAGATGTGAATATACCCAGTTTGGCGATATCACCACAGCTCTTTTATGATTGGTTAAACTAACCCAGTGTTACAACACTCCCTGGTCTCCCCAACTCTAAAAAACATATTTAGATTTTGTTAAAATTCTTTGTGGATATGCATGACTAAAGAGGAAGTGTAAATGGATCTATTCAATGATTGTTTCAGGCTTGGGCCATGTTTAAGGGAAAATATAAGGAAGGAGTCGACAAGCCAGACCCCCCCACATGGAAGACCAGACTACGCTGCGCACTTAATAAAAGCAATGACTTTGATGAGTTAGTGGATAGAAGCCAGCTGGACATTTCAGAGCCTTATAAAGTCTACAGAATCATTCCAGAGGAAGCCAAAAAAGGTAAATATCACCCATCAAAAATGCAGTGTAGTTGTATACTAGTTGTACAGATGTAACAAGGTGAGAAGTAAACAAGTTTATAGGTTGAAATTTGATTCAGAATCTGAAGCCAAAGCAATGGTTCATTTGCACATACGGCACTCTGCTGCTCTTCACCACACATCTCACATTGTTTATAGACTATTGGCAATTTTTTTTCACATATGCACCACTGCAGTTGATTCTGAAGAGGCAGGAAGCACAAAGGAAGCCAAAGCATGTACCAAAAAGGCCGTAGTGCTTTTTTTAGAGGGCTTCGGTTACCAAGTGCAGGGTGCACATAACACAACCAGACGACCTCCAGCCTTGCATAACTAAGTCTCTGCCATCATACAACAACAGGTTTTTGTCACACCAGAGCAATTCTTGCTATCTGTGCAAACCCCTTAATTCTCGATATGAACATGATTTAGATTGGCACATCTTGCCTCAGTTGACTGTTGCACTCACTTTGCAAAAACACCCTGTCACTCAAATGAAAATAGCAGGACCTCACAAGTGCATGCAAATATATTCACAGTTTGAACCTGTCAAATGGTAGTGAGGTTCACAGAAAATTGCACCTCATATATTCTCAGTTTGTGGCTAATCTGTACAATACAACTATGTTATGTTCCTGTATTCTGTTATTTGGAGGATTTGAGAGCTGCTTTTGTGGATTAGCAATGTCCTCATTATAAAACGCATGGATGATCCAGTTATTTGACAAATGTATTTCTGGTTTTGTGCTTTTATAGGAATGAAGATGAACAGTATGGACGAGACACCATCACATGTAAACGCCCATGGCTATATTCCTCCATATACATCTCTGCACAACCAGGTCAGCAGATTCATTTTGTGACAAAATGCTTATAGACCTTATTCCTATTGGTCACAGCACATAAATGAGTTGGTAGCACTCTAGAGTAAGGATACATGAACATGAGTTAATGCTTGACTTCATGCATGAGAAATCATGGCTCATTAATGTAGGAAAGCACAAGAATTAACAGTTTGTCATGCATGATTTAATGCAAAAACATTATATTAATTAATGCAACAAGTATATCAGTTCTTCATAGGTAAGTTTGCAGGGACGGGGCAGAAAACTGACCAGTTATACAAGTGCATATAAATACTGCTGGATTCTTAAAGTCTTAACGTTACTCTAACGTTACTTTATCATGGCCTCATCCTGTATGTGGCCCTTCAGATAAAGTGGTGACCTGTCTGTCTTTAAGCCTGATGAATAACATAAAGTTAATAATGGCATAATTGTGAGATCACATGTATTAACCTTTTGCTGCTCATGCATGCATGCTACATACACATATTCTTAATTTACTCTTAATCACATATTCTTTTTTCATATTTTTTCTTAATACATAAAGCCTAAATATACAGAAGGGCTGAATTTATTTGAAGGGCCATTAACGTGATTAAGTCATGAAGAAGTAATGCTTATGTAATAATGATTACAACACTGTCTACTGCTGTGGCTGGTCAGGTTTTTGTCTTTTCCTTTAACCACAGACTTGCAGTAACCCTAACCCCCACTAGTGCTGTAAGGTAAATACAGGATTGGGAGCAACACATGCTGCCATCCAGATGTCTTTTTCAGGGATGTTCCTACTTGTTTCAGCAAGACAATGCCAAGACACATTCCACTGGTGTTACAGTATTGTGTGGGGCATTATGAAGCTGAGCAACTGAAATTGTATATCAAGCAAGAGTGGGAGAGAAATTTGCATTCAAACCTTCAACAATTAGTGTCCTCAGTCCCCAAATGCTGATTGAGTGCTGTTTAAAGAAAATGTGAATCATAGAGGTAAACGTGCTTCTGTCCCAACTTTCTGGAAAATGTTGCAGGCATTAAATTCAGAGTGAGTGTGTATTTACAAAAGAACAGGATTCGCAAATCATTGCATATGGTTTTTATATATAACACCCCAACTATTTTGGAATTAGGGTTGCATTAATGCATGTATGAATGTATGATAATTCACGTACCCTTACTATAAAGTGTTAGCAATGTGTCTGCAATATTAGTGACTGCTAATGTCTTGCTTCACTGACAGCCTCTGTGAGTGACTTCCTAATGGTGTTTTCTCAGGTACCTGGCTTTATGATTTCTCAGGAGAGAAGAGATTGGAGGGAATACTCACCACCTGAACAACAACCTCTTCCTCCTCCACATCACCATGGGCCACATGCAGAGATGCAGTATGGTCAGTGCCACTATCCGTCACCGTTCAGCCGGGGTTGGCCTGGCTCGCACGCAGAAAATGGTAAGATATGGCCCTACCCGTGTCATACAGCATTTAGAGCTGAGCAGGACTATAAAACTACATAAACATATTTAGTCATTGACTGTATATGAAAGTGTGACTATAATACTCAAATATCATCATCCAAACAATGACATCAGCTGCCAACCACAGTTGTCACTTAGCTATGACATCCTGTCAGTCTGTTTATCAAAAGAGAAGTCAGGTCTGACATGGAATAAAATTGTCACTTTAGTGACGCAAAATACAAAGAACATTTGCAATCATATCTGATGTGTTTCATCATGTAATCCTCTGATCTATCTGTGAACTGAGGCTTTAACATGTCATGATGTGGTATCAGTAATCTTTGATTTATAGGTCATTAGATCATTCAAAATGTTACAATTATCAGTAAACAGTTATCACAATCCTTCACATGTAACGCCCCAACAAATACAGGTTAGAAGAGTGGCTAACACTTTCCATGATGCCCATATCATATCATATCACAAACTTACAATGTGTAATAATCTGCTTATCATTATTATTATAATTCATGCAAAAAAAGGTCAGTGAGTGACCAGAAATGTATTATGATACTTGACTTGAGAAATGCTTTATAATGTTTTAAGATTATTTTTTATTTTATTTATATTTCTGAGTGCTTATGACCATAGTCCTAAAAACTTTTTCATGACAATTACACTCACACACATGAATTTTAATGTCAGTTTACAGCAAGCAGTTGTACACTGTTTTACATGTGTATGTATGTATTGTATATGTCCTCCTTGTTTAAATATGTCACTACTGCTTTTATTGTTTTTGACAACTGTGTGTCCTTTTCATATCCTTAAAATGCATGTCATGTGTTTTGATTTTGGTTTGTTGTATTTAAGGAAGCTTGATGAAAAACATGATTTTTTTTAATCATGTATATTTACAATGTGTACTTATTAATTTGTATCGTTCCCTGCTAAATAAACAAAACAAAAACTAAACTGAACTATTGTTTATGCTGATATATATGCAGATTGAGGAGATGGCAGGGGTTAAATAACTTGGAAACAGGCAGTGGTTGATTCAGCAGCCATGCAGTGCTGATCAGTGGTCTGTGCAGAAAAAAGTGCCTTATTTGTTTATGACTAGAAGATGTGCGAAACATGTGACTTTTCCTGCCTGATCTCCAGCAAATAAATGTAAGTTATGAGATTATACGCTCATTGTCCGGACTTGAGTTTGTTCCAAATCGGGCTTTAGTATTGAAAAGGAGTGTTGTAATGACCTTTCACCTAGAAAACTCTAATCACGACCAGTATTTATTTAATTCATTTTCTGCAGGTTTTCAGCTCTCCTTCCACACCTACTTTTCAGAGTCCCAACCACCTGTGTATACAATGGACCACAACAATGCCATAACAGGTAAAGACTCATCTCAGGCTCATTCAAGAACAGATGGACATTCACTCACGTCTGTTTTTTTTTTTTCTTATATATTTGCATATATAGATAAGAAACAACACAAACACCTACTTACTTCCCTTTTCTGAACTCAGTGCAGTAGGCCATGATAGTGACAATAGATTAAACGAGAAGGTTAAAGGGATGCTTGGAATGATAAGAGAGAAGCGTGTGATACTCTGAATGCCAACATTACTGAGAATTAAGTTTTATTTAAACTTGACATTTCATAACTCCCATCTGATCAGGTTGTGTGGTATCAACTGTGACTCCTACACAGATGTATCTGCTAAATGCTCATCTTTTTTTTTTTTTTCCAGATTTCAGCCTGCATGTGTCTCTATACTACAGAGAATCTTTGGTGAAGGAGGTCACCACCACCAGCCCAGACGGTTGTTGGATAACCTCTTCGTCCTCCTCCTCTCCGTCCTCTTCCTCCTCTTCATCTTCCCCATGCTCAGAGGACAAGTTTCACAGTGGGGCAGAAGTAATCCTTTTTCCATTCCCGTACCCCGAGTCTCATAGGCAGGGTGCTGAGATGCTTCCTAACATTCTGGAGAGGGGGGTACTTCTGTGGATGACACCCGATGGGTTATACGCTAAGCGCCTCTGCCAAGGACGAGTGTACTGGGAAGGACCTCTGGCTCCGTATGTGGATAAACCCAACAAGCTGGAGAAGGAGCAGCCATGCAAACTGTTTGACACCCAACAATTCCTTATTGGTAAGCGCTAATATTTTTCTGTAGTTTTCTGTAGGATTAGGACAATAACAGAAACACCTGTGCATAAAGATGCTGTTCAATATGTTATTTCTGAAAAAAAAAAAAAACTCTTGCAAAGTTTATATTGTTAACTTTTTGTTTAGAGAGTAATAGAACACATATTGAACTCCTTTACATAAACAGAGTGACTGTTTTCACAAATATTTGGCTATTTAAAGACAGATGACTGGACCCCTAGTTTAGCTGTAAAGAGTGATAAAGTCTCTGTATGAAGAAGTTGTGGTGAATGAAAAGGTTAAACACAGGATTCTTCCCTGGGAGACTGCAGTTCTAGTCTTGACCTGAGAGACTATGAAGTGTATCACGTGGGGTTTGAATAGCCACCTTGGCTATTTACATTCGGGGTGCAAATAGCTATGTTAGCTATGAATACCTGGGTGCTTGCCTCTGTCATGTTAGGCTATATACACCCAAATGTAAATGGCCACGTAGCCATATTTCTTATTTACACCTCATATACAAATAGCAATGTTGGCTGTGCTTTTCTCTGCCATGCTAGTTGTATATACCCAGGTGCAAATAGTCATGATGATTATTTGCACCTTGTATGCAAATAGCAATGTTGGGTATGGACAGCTGGGTGCTTCTGTCTGCCATGGAAGACTATATACACTGGAATGTAAATAGCTACATATCCACACTGGCCATTTACACGCCGGGTGCAAATAGCAATGATAGCTACAGATGCTTGGGTGCTTGTTATGCCATGCTTGGCTATATAAACCGAAATCTAAATTGCCACACAGCCACATCAGCTATTTACAGCCTGGGTGCAAATAGCAATGTTGGCTGTGCTTGTCTCTGCCATGCTGGCTATATACACCTGAATGTTAATTGCCACGTGGGCACATTGGTTATTTACATCCCATATGCAAATAGCAATGTTGGCTGTGCTTTTCTCTGCCATGCTAGATATATATACCCAGGTGTAAATAGTCATGATGTATGCAAATAGCAATGTTGGGTATGGACGGCTGGGTGTTTCTCTCTGCCATGCTAGGCTATATACACCGGAATGTAAATAGCTACGTATCCACATTGGCCATTTACACCTCAGGTGCAAATAGCAATGTTGGCTATGGACACCTGAGTGCTTGTCTCTGCCATGCAAGGCTGTATACACTCAAATGTAAATTGCAACATAGCCACATTGGTTATTTACACCATGGGTACAAATAGCAATGTTGGCTGTGCTTGTCTCTGCCATGCTAGGCTCTATAGATGCAGGTGTAAATAGTCACGTTGACTATTTACACCCTGGGTGCAAATAGCAATGTTGGCTACAGATGCCTAACTGCTTGTCTGTTTCATGCTAAGCTATGTACATCTGAATATAAATAGCCACACAACCACATAAGCTATTTGCACCCCACATGAAAATAGCATTGTTAGCTGGGCTTGTCTCTGCCATGCTAGGCTATATACACCTGATTGTAAATGTGTAAAAGCTGCTACAAGGTGGAGTCACAAAAACCGAAACATCTGAATTTAATGTGCGGGGAATAAGACTGAACAATCAAATATCTTTTTACAAATTGCTTATAGCAGCTTTAAAATGTGTTACCATGTAAGCAGCTGACTTGGTAGCCAATTTAAACTATTGTACTTACAGTTTGGTAGCTTGAGCAATAGAAATGAGGTGTGTTGCGATATGCTTGTATTAATATATAGATATTAATGATACACATATGATAATATTGTGTAAATAACCATGCACCTCTTAAACATAGATAATTTCCATTTATTGCCATTCTTACTTTGTCTCCCTCCCCCTAACACACACACACACACACACACAAACCTTTTCACTATACATCAGGTATGATTGCATTTCTTGTGTGATTCTGTACAATTATGGTTACACATTCTCTCCACCGCCCTATACTTGTATTTGAGTGCCATTCATTTGCCAAAAAAGAGGCAAAATACTCAATAAACATTGTTAATCTGACATTATGACAGCCCTAACAGAGATGCATCATATTTTAAAAGACGATATTTTTTTTAAGTAAATGCTGAGTTATCTTAGCTGTTTAGCTGTCTGGTAAATGCAGTGGAGTAAGAAGCGCAATGTTTCCCCTAAAACATATTTGGCTTTTTCAACTCATTAAATTCTTTAAGCGATTACAATAACTCAAGTGCACAGATGTCCTCTGTATTTACAGTATGACGATGGTTGTGGTCATGTCGATAATAGCTGCGATGATGATGATGTTGCTGATAATAATGAAGGAGAGGCTGCAGGTGTTTTAGCTGGGCAAGTCCCTCTCAGTGTCGAGGTAGCTCTAAGAAGCTAGTCACATTCTCAGCAGGGGGGCCAGAGAGTCCCCACCCACCTCCTGTGGTCCACCACACAGCATAACAAGATGGTGTTTTCTGTGCCATTTCACACTGAAATTTCCATCATCCTCATCAGTGGTTTCCAGAAAAGTTGTCATGATTAGGGAAAATGCTCTGTGAGCAATTTGGAGCTTTGATGGTTTTTTTTTGTTTTTTTTATCCTGTACAATTCAAGTTCTTGATATCTTAGCACATGCTTGATTTGTTGTGGCTGATTCGCTTCTTTTTCCTTGCTCTCTTCCTCCCTCAGAGCTTCAAGATTTTGCCCTAAATGGCCGACATTTACCGAGACACCAGGTGGTGCTATGTTTTGGAGACGAGTACCCCGACCCACAGCGACCAAGGAAGATGATCACAGCACAGGTACCAATACCCTCCTAAACTTCACCCAGTAATTGAAAGCAGGTTTTTTTTTTCAAAGCTTAGGCGCTATTACAGTCTCAGGTGTTGAAAATATATTAGAATTACTCTAACAACCACTTTATGTATATTAGCTAATGCATATGGTTGTTAGGTTGATAGAAATATTTAAATACTGTCCTCAGAATGCAGTTATATTTTACTAAAATTTTATCAAAATTGAATTTTGTTTGTTAAGTTAAAGGAATAGTTCACCCAAAAATGAAAATTCAGTCATTATCTACTCCCTGACACACCATCACACCACACACACCCAGTTCACAGTGTGCATGAGCACAAGAGCGTTTGAAAATTTGTCACCATTCACTTCTATTGTTTGGGAGGTTCTGCAACACTGTTTTCCTGTGAAACCCCAGCACTGTTCTGTGGACTAAAAATTCTTTAGTTGGTATGAGGGTGAGTAGATAATGACTGAATTGTCATTTTTGGGTAAACTATCCCTTTAATTGTGTAATTTGGGTGAAAGCACCTTTTCAGCATCTACTACAAAACAGAGCTAAAATAAAGCCAAACCACAGTAACTGCAGCTAAAGCAAGAGCGCTGTGTTACGCTAGCCGGTAAGATAACTGTAGCTTTAGCTAAATCTAAAGCTAAATTTATTTATTGATTTATCTTTGATGGAAAACAACAACAATTTTATAACAACAACTTGCTAGTTATTTAGCTAGTTTAACTAAATAAACAACTAAATGAGGCAGTAGCTCAATCCAATCATTTATGAGGAAAAAAAATGTAGCTCCTTCTAAAGGTAATTAGCTGAGCAGGTCTCAGTGACTGAGTAGTTGAATTCATGCACACAGTGTAGTTTAGCAGACATAAAACGTATTAAAATGTAAATTAATTTATTACATTGAGTTCAGTAAACATATTAGTAATAGTTGAGTTGGACTGACAGGCACAAGCAAAACTGAGATACATTTAATTATGTACTAATAATCAAATGAAAGTTTTGTTTTTTGTTGACAAGAAAGCTCCAAGAGGGGTGGTAGCATATTTTAAATATTATTCAAGTTCTATAGTAATATTTTTTGGGGAAAAAATAATGGTGACACTTTGTTTCACATAAGACTGACATGTCATGACATCTGTAATGAACATGAATGAATCTGCATGAATGTTTAATACTGTTGTCATTCACTGTCATTCAGTCAGTTATACCATTTTTGATGCAAAGAAGACAGAGATTCCTTTTTCATACAACTTGACATTAATGAAGACAGCATAACCTGCCATAAACATGCCACAGCAGACATGATTATCATAAATGTAAAGACACAACTTACCTTTATATGTTAACAGTACATTGACATTGCTTGTCACAAGACCGTTATTACTGTGTCATGAATGACTACCTTGAAATCAAATGAAGTGGTACATTTTGGACTTGTCTTAAAGTTGTCATAAAGTGTCACTACACTGTCACATGCTTTTAATAACAGTGTCATAAACTATTTCCTTGACCTCAACAACTCCAGCCGCCTTTTTGAATTTTCATTAAGATGTCATGCTTGTTATTACAGGTTATGTTGACTTGGTTAATGCCAAATTGTCATAACAGAGACATCTCAGACAATGTCAACTTTGCATTAAAAATGAAATTATTGACCAAATGGCACTTAATGACAATAGTCACAAACATTCTTAAAGACTCTTTCATGTTCATGACTGGTGTCATGATGTGGTTATGACAGTGTGATGACACACTTTCAAATGAAGTGTTATCGAAATTGTTTAAAATTGACTAGAAAGCTGGAAGAAGCGCAGTATATATGTTACCATTATGTAGGTTCTATAGTAATGATTTCTTTTTAGGAATCATAAGCTGAAAAGACACAAAATTTTAAAGTTTGTCAGCTAAATGCTGTTTTTTTAAGCTTACTGCATCTTTAGGTACTGATCTCCTTTGCAGGCCACAATTGGGTAACATGATTCAGCAGTCACAGACATATTCATACAGAGACCTGACTTTTATTTTAGGTGGAGCCTGTGTTTGCCAGAAAACTGGTGTATTATTACCAGCAGAACAACAGCCACTACCTGCGGGCTTATGATCACAGCCAGGAACAGAACACGTCTCCAGCAGTCGATTATCCTTCCCAGAGACCTCTGCAGCATATTCAGGAGTGACGAGCATGCACACACATACACACACACACACGCATACACGCACGCAAGGGGGGCATGAATGTGACTGTCAACCGCTGCTCGTTTATCACGTCCTGTGACTGCGGCGCTGTGTACTGTAAATGATAGAATCATGGTACTGAGGGGTAGAGATGGGGAAGACCCTGTTGTTTTCACTTGCACACCTATGCGTACACCTATTCTTTGTGTCTGTGACTGTGGAGTAATGTTTTTCTTTTTTTCTGTCTACGAGTATTATTGTGACAGTGTGAAGGATGCGGTTTGAGGGTGGGGGGGATGAGGGGAGCGGAGGGCGACTGAGACAGGAAGTACTAGCACAGGTGCACAGGAAGAATGGCCCCTAAGACAAACACTGATATGTCAAAGTGATAAAAACAGAGTATGAATGAATACTTATTGTATTATTATTTATTGTATTGTTTATAATATTTAGCATTTGCTTAGATGAGCAAGAGAACAGTCAACAGTACCATCGCTTCGTCCATTGTAGACCTCGATTCTGGGTTTCAGTGCAAAAAAAAGAACGTGAGAGAAATTGATGTTATCACCGGTCTGGTGGTGGAGCAGAGGAAGCTGTTATCACAAATTGCTTACCTCTATGCTGCTACATGTACTGCAGGCCACACTTACAAAAATCTCTTTCTACTGAATCTGGTCAACTTTTAAAAATCTGATTCCTTTTAATTATGACAAACAGAAATCACAAAAAGCAGTATGTAGTAGTCAAGATAAATTAACTGTTTTTCTTACAGTGGATGAAGACTAAAGCCCATATGTCTACTTCATACAGTATACTTGCCATTTACTGCATTTGTGTTATATTTCAAAGCCGACAGATATTTGTGTAATGGTTGCAACCTTCTGCAAGTTTTAGGTTTAAAACTTGAATTTACAGAAAAAGGTAAAGTAAATCAAAATATAATTGTAATCTAAGAAGAAAAGAAATGAATACAGGGATAGTTTTTTTTTTGAGTCACGCATAAAATCAAGTTTATAGAGTGCTGCAGGGATGATGGATTTTTCCAGATTAATCCGGAACTTGGCATCTGTCTGGCTCCCACCCCAAAAAGCCAGTGGGATTTTTTCCATTTGGATTAGAGCAGAAAATAAGCTCTGTGGCAAACAAAAGTTTATGATACTGACATGTTCACGTTCGCCAAGATAATTTTCACAAATGAACACCACTTTTATGATTTTTGAAGTGGAAATACAATCTCCAGTAGTGAAAAATTATTGTTAGGCTATAAATGACCTACGCAATGGTCGTTGCCTCTCCCCGACTTAGTGACTCATTTAGCCTTGTTAGCAACTGCCTTTTATAAGACACATAAAACCTTATTTTGTGTCACAGAGCAACACGTGAAAATCTCTTAAACTGACTTATTACAGGCAACCATTGACTTTGGGGTGAGGGAACCAACTCATGTCCAAGTTTATAGACTCATTCCTGCAGTGCTCTGTTCATTCTCTTTAATCGCCTTTTTTGCTTTCTTTGTTATATGAAATACTTTATAGTTTTACTTTTTCAGGACTGTTAAAATTATTCAAATGACACAATCTGATTTGAAAAGCCATTTTCAATTGAACTGCTCACAATTTACAAACATGAAACTTTGTATTAAGCTCTCTGAAGCAAAAATAGATTGGGGGCCACTGACCTACAACACATTATCGGAGAGCAGTTTGGGCAGCCTTTACCTGACTGAACCGATGGCGGTTGACTGGAAAAATCATACTCATCCAGTAACTTGTAAGAAAAAGGCAACTGCTCCTCCTGATCTGAAACACACCTTCTCTGGCTGGATCCATGTAGTTGGCAAAGTGGCCACGACCAATGCCTACTTTTCTGATCAAATCACAGCATCATATTGGACTTTACTTGGTAGAGCTGGTTCACATTTTCTTTTAAATGGGGAAGTAGCGGATATGTAATTTCACTTTAGTTAATAGTTCAGTTCTCTTACCAGAAAGATTTGCCTTAATGGGCGGTCCTTACTTTTCTGGACTGAAGAGGTTGGCTGGAAAAATCACAGTCATCCTGTAAGTTATAAGAAAACCATACCTGTTCCTCTTGACTTGAAACTAGCGGCCCCACAAATGAGAAGAAAAACTACCTTTGTGGTCACCGTGCAAAGTTTGGTCAGGGAGGACCTCTCTGGTTCCCATGCCTGAGGTCCTGTAGAGGTTCACACACATGAAAACTATCCCTACGATCCTAACAACCCTCTCAGGAATATGTATTCATCACAAGACATAAAAATCTAACAGTGAGAATAATGTAATTCGTTCCTAACGGCTGATGCTGCAGTAGACGGGATGGAGGTTTTGTTATGTTTTTCATCTGTGCTCCAGAGTTTCGATCTCTGCATTTACTTCCTTCACACTTAAACCACATCACTTTCACAATGGCTTCAAAAGTCTGACCAAAATCACAGGGAGGAATGCTTTTCTTTGTGTGTGTGTGTGTGTGTATGCGTGTGAACAGTAAATCCTTTCGCCCCTCATCTAAACGTCTAGTCGGTCCCCCCCGATTCCATACTTTGTTTCACATTACTTCACAGTCTGACACCTGACTCATTCATATATCAAATTCTAATAAATTCTAATAGTGAAAACCAGCTTCATGTACAGTACAGCGCGCTGTTGTGGTAATCTTTGTGTATGTGTTTGTAATAAAGGGCCACGGTGCGTGCATGTGTGTGGGTGGGTACATGTGTGTCAAACAGTTGCACTATTACTGTTATCAGGAATTGACATTTATGGACTCAGGATCAAACATGTGACTCCCCCACCTACAACATCAGTGACTCAAACACAGACATGCACACCCATTTCACATCACGCTGTACAGTTACAGTAAAACATTCAGAACAAAATACAAAGGAAATGACAAAATAAGTGTGCATACTGAAAAAAACGGTCACACTTTATTTTACAGCACACCTATAAGATGTAACAAGCTGTATTTTGTATGAAAAGAGACAAAAACTAGAAATTATACACTCTTACTACTGCTCTTAGACAGTATCAGATGCTTTATTAATAGTAGTAGACTAGTGACTTTCACTTTCTTAGAGGGTATTTAGGGACACATTCGGGCAGAACTGCACTGTAAACTAAAGTGTATTACCTACTGTTAGACCCTTATTCGATTTTCTTAGACCGTAATTAGGGACACATTACAACAGAACTTTCCTGTAAACTAATTAAGACTTTCTTTGGTTGGTCCCATACAATTAGCATAAAAGCCAAGGCCTCTGCCTACTTCTATTTACGATATTATAAGTCTGTGCAGTCACTCATAGGCAAAATATTCTTCTGCCTCTATAAATTTGCCATTGTTTTTAAACGGGGAAGTAACAGATACATGATTTACAGTTCTGTTGTAATGTGTCCCTAATTACCTTCTAATAAGGTGTAATAAAGTTCAAACAGTGGGAGACAATTACTTTTAGTTCACATTACATGTCTGTTGTAAAGTGTGCCTAATAACCCTCTAATAAAGTCTAATAATGGTTTAAAAAGGGTCTAATACTGTCTAATCTGATTCAAAGTCAGCTTGTTACGTCTTATTAGTTTACTGCAAAATAAAGTGCAACTGATACACTGTTTTAATATTTTGTACAGTATCTTTGAATAATGACAAGGACTGGAGGTTATGAGGAAATTGATTAATATAAGACTGTGATAAGGATAAATGATTTATTTTGAAATAAAGTTGTCAATCTTCTACTTCACATGTCTGCTGTGCTGTTTTATCTTTGAGCTCTTTTTGATCTACAAACAAAGGGAGGGAGAAGTCACATTTGGTTAGAAAAAAAAGACCCCCCTCTGAAAAAAGGGAAAAAAAGAAAAGTGCATTCACACATTTGCCATGGTGTTTCCCCCTCTGCAGGAAGCCACATCATTTGTAGTCAGGCTTCAGTTTTTCCGCCCATATGAGCCGTTACTCCAAGCGACATCGCCTTAGCCTTTCACTCGAAGCTTTGGAGCAGACGGTTTAGTCAACTAATGCCCCCAAACATCACCGAAAACGTACATTTCTTCAGAGAAATGAAACTCACACTAACATTCAGAAATTTCTTCTAAAGAAAGTGATGTTGCTGGTTCCACCTTGACTCAGACACTATGATTAATTTGACAGGGACAAAAGTGATTCAGTATCTAATAGGAAATGCTTATTTCTTCCACCTCAAAAAAAGAATTAACAAAATGTGTCACAAAAATAACTGTCAGTAGTATTTGATATTGTAATATTTCTATCTAATCCTATTTTTATTACCTTTCTCACATCATTGGGGAGTTTTACTACAATTATAGGGGCATTTCCACTGATGACACTTACTGCAAAACTTGTCCAGACATTTGTGCTCATATTCTCTGAAACTCATTCAAGAATGACCTTGTTATTCAGATTGTGTGTGACATATTCTGAATGCAGTTTGTATCAAAAGCAGTGCTGATTTGTTCATGTGTTTATGTGTCTTAATACACCAAGGCTCTGAAATAAATGCGGTATCATCAGAAAACTGTAGCTGTATTTTGCTGACATCTGCTGGTTCTTGTTGCTGCAGATACATAAAAAGATCTTGCTGCGCCAGAGAGACATGGCTCCATGACTGTACTGTAAACTAAAGGGTATTTTCCATAGTTAGATCATTATTGGACTGTATTAGAGGGTAATTAGGGACGTATTATAACAAACAGAGAAATAGAAATATGTAATATTTCATTTCAGATTCATATATTTTATAGAAGTAGATTATTATTGATGCTTGTATAGGACCAGTGTGTAATAATTACAGGAATGTATGTACATAAATGAGATATATTATATGTAAGTATGTTATTTATTATTATCAATCAACGTAAACTCATATGTTCCCGTTACTTTAGAAATAGCCATTTATAGTTACATACTGTCGGGTCGATTTACGGAGATCATCATCCTGCGCCGTCTACGGCAGCGCAGAGCGGACAAACTGCACTAACAGTGAGTCTTGGAAAGCCCATGGCTTACGTCCTTACGTAGACGTCGCAGCGTAAACACGGAAGTAGACGGGGAGGATAGACGCGGGTGATCGCTGGCAGACCATTTAGCGTTGTGGACCTTGACTGGCACAGTTTTGACGAATGGAGGATCATACATACACTGTACCAGAACAAAAAGCAGCGGACAGTGAATCCACGTCATCCAAGAAGCGGAGACGCGAAGAAAGTAAACGCAAGCATGACGTGAAACGGCAAAAACACGAATCAACATCGGCATAGCGTTTACACGTTGGAAATCGCTGATGGAGGACAAACGTTTTCACAGTGACGCCGAGGTTGCCTGTTTTCTGCTGGACAGGTAATTCATCCTACACACATAATTGTAGTTTGTTGTGAGATAGCTTTCGCTCGCCATTTTGTCCGCCGGCGGCCACCGTACTCTTGGTAGGAGAGGGGCGGTGTCGGGGTAAAACCGCTTAGTTGCAATCTAAGGTTTGAACGCTGGATGCCACTGGAAATCACACACTTCTCCATTAAATGTTGCAGCTGGTAAAGGTGGGGCCAATTAGTGACTGTATCACTTAATTAATTACTTTAGTTACTTTACTTTATATACTGCAGGGTAGCTTAAACTACAATTTAAAAAAGAACCAGTGTGCAGGATTTAATAGCATCTAGCAGTTAGTTTGCAGACTGCAAACACTTAGCCTTACTCCTCTCTTCCAAATGTGTAGGAGAAGCTACGCGAAAGTGTATTTCTAGAGCCAGTGTTTAGTTTGTCTGGTCTACTGAGGAGGATCCACTTCACCTGTGGATATAAACAGCTCATTCTAAGGCATTGGTTCTGTAGATATGATAAGCTCATTCTAAAGAAAACAAAAACACTATTCTCTTTTTTCAGTTGATCATACACTAATGAAAATATATTTATAAATATTATATTTTATGCCTGCCATTTTCTATCAATAACCCCCTGTAAATCTTACATACTGGACCTTTAAAATCATTCCCTGGGAACATACCCGAGGTAATTCAAGACTACACTCACAGTGCACGACCCCTGTATGTTTGGGGTCAGACCCCTGAGAAGGATTTGATGACAGTCCTGTTTAACCTGAGTCGACGCTGGCTGATCCTGCTTGTTGACCCCACGGTTCGGAAAGTGCTAACCTCATTCCCCTTTTCTCACAAATTTTGACCCCTCAAAATGACTCTGCAAATCCACCAATCATCACTCACAGGCCCACTGCTGGTTCTGTGTTGTTAGGAAGCGGTAACTCATTGGAGCAAATACCGAAATAAATAGTTGACAGATGATCATGTCAACATGTTTGTAATAGATACTTATTGAAGGTGTGATTTCTCTCTGTCATCCTTTCATTATCATTACATTATTATTATAATAACCTATTATTAATAATACACTGACTATGACCTAGACACGGCATGAGAATTCCTCTACATCACCAGTGAATAAAAAATTTATTGGCACAATTAATCGGCATGAATTGTTTTCAGATGTCTGTGTTTATCTGAGCCTCTTCAGATAACAATGTACTCGACCCAATACATTACGATGGCAGGAAAGCCGTAACAGTTGTCGGATAAGCAGCAGAAAAGTAATGGAAAACAATAAGATGACTTCAGACATGAGTATAAACAGATAAAGGTTGATAAGCAGAACAATATGATGCTCTGCCTGGCACTGATGCAAAGGGGTGGGCTGCCTGTTTAGTTTGGCTGGCACTTGCAGAGGTTTTGGAGATAACCTAAATATTATTAACACTAAAATATTATTAGACAAAGTAGGAAATGTAACCTTGTCTAATTTGATGCAAGGTATGACTTGTGATGTCTTATTAGTGTACTGTAAAATTAAGTGTGACTGATTTTCAAGCTACAATGTAAATGGTTGCCAAGCATCAAAGAAAAAGTGACTGTGCAGGGATACAAGTGCAGTAAAATAAATGACCAGCAGGGTGTGATATATCATTGGTTGGTTACTGAACTTGAAGAGCTGGAGAGAGAGGGGGAAAAAAAACATGATGTTCACACATTTGAGGGTTGGACTGCAGTAATCTGTGCATTCACAACCCCTTTGATCGCTCTTAATGGCCCAGAGACGTGACTCCCTGTAACACCCTTGTCTCAACATATCAACACACATGCAGGAGTGCACACACACACACACACACACACACACACACACACACACATGCACACATGCACACAAGCAAAATTTTTATGGTTTATTTCCTCAATTAATTTGGTTTTATTAACATGATCAAATCATGCTCCCTGGATTTCCTGCAATTACCTATATAAAAAAGAAAGACTTTGTACTTCTTTCTTTTTCCATCTTTCTAAACACAGATATACTTTGTTGTGCGTCAAAGTGACACGCAGACCCAGTGCTGACAGAGAGACGGAGGTGGTCAGAGTGACAGCTCGTGGGCTGTGTTGCGTGAGAGTGACTAGGCCTGTTCTCAGACTCTGTGTGGTCTGGGTGTGTGGTCTCCAGCTGACGGGCAGGGAGGAGGACGGGACAACCCTGTGAGTGCATGTGTGTGTGTGTGTGTGTGTGTGTGTGTGTGTGTGTGTGTGTGTGTGTGTGCACTCGTGTTTACTTTATCCAGAGTCAGGTCCAGGCTCTCTGCAGCAGTGGCCTGACTAGAAAGCTCTGCCTTCCGCCACTCAACAGCCCGGACTGAAAGATAAACACACACTGCCACCACTCTGACATGGCTCATCTAAGGATCATTTTTATCCATGTATACTTACGGGACCTCAGAGACCTGTAGGTTACAGGGTCTGAGGCTGGTGTGTAATTTCTGAAACTACAGCCTTGTATTAAGTCATTTTCCTAACAGTATTAGATTAGGCATTGGCATTTCTTAATCTTACCTGCAGAGTGTATTCAAGGACATTTTGCACTGAACACAGTTTGATAGTTCTGATGCAGTTGTGACATATGTCCATTTTTGCTTTTACATATAATCCTTTATATTTTACATACATTCCGTCAAATTTCTTTTTTCCCCAAAATTCTTCAGGAGAATGCCAAACTGCATTTTACTACACATTACTTGAATATGTGACATATAAACCTTTAAATCCTGAAGTTCTAGTTGATGACCTGAATTTGTGCTCTTACTTTGCAAGTAATTCATTGGTTCTCTGACTCAGAACTATGAATAAATATCTATAATTCTCAGGGGTTAAAGTGCCTAAATACAGTACCACTTTACAATAAAAATACTATAATAAATATTTATAAATGTGTATAATTAATTAATTGTTAACACTTTATAAACCATTAATAAGCAATTATAAGTAAGTTATAAATGTGGCCTCAGTTTTTGGCAAAATCCAGTTAGTGCTTACCACTGTGTGCATCGGTGTGTGAATCTGGTAATCTGATATGTTAATTTGTTGCCAAATTGTTGTCAAAGCTTTCTGACTATTAAAATAAACTGATGGTTGTATTTGACGAAGCTGACAGGTATAAATGCTGCTGAAGACAAAGTAAGTCAAATCAGCAATGAGATCTGAGGCTCAACAGTGCAGATAAATTAGATGTTACTATTTGGCAAGCAACAGGTCACCGTTGCCATTTTTATGCAACAGGTTTTTAATCATTTGTAACTGATTTACAAATTAATGAAAAACCTAATTATGAACAATTTATGAATCATTTACGTAGGTAGTCTGATTCTAAAGTGGAAACCTAATTACAGCTTCTCAAACTACTGTAATTAAATCTTTTTTGGTACTTGTACTTTTGTACAAGTATTTTTTCAAGTCTGCAATTCTACTCTCACTTAAGTATACATTGCACTATGTAATCTACTTAGTTACCTAAAAAAAAAAACTTATTGAATATCCTACAATTTGAATTATTATCCAAACCTGTAGCCAATATATCTGATCACAGACAGGCCAATGAAAACCATGAGCAAACAAATGAACGCTGAAGCAGTCTCAGGTTTGGAGAAGTGACTGTGACCAATGAGCAGAACAGTGAAGGACCTGGGGTTAATTTGGACAGAAGATTTGGAGAAACAGAAACTTGTTTGGTTGAATGCCTGCTATTAATCGTGCTGATAGTTAAAAAGTAACTAATACTGAGAAGAATTCTTTGTACTTTTACATCTTTTTTTGAGAACAGTTTTACTTGTAGTTGAGTAACATTTCAGTAATGTAAACAGTGCTTCTACTTGAGTTCTTTTCATCACTGATAATTGTTAACGGGATTTCTGATGCACTAAAAAGGGGATACCTCAGCTTGGCAGTGAAGTTATTTATTCCATTGCTTCTGAAATATTTGTTCCATGTTGGATATCAAATCTGTGTTTTATGTCTATGTTACTTTTTCTGTTCTTCTGTGAATATTTTGACATATTTGATTAATTTTAATCCATTAATAGTGTCTTATTCTGTTTAATTTAGCCTGCAGAGAATCCAAGAACAAAGGCAACACAGATAAATTAAAGATCTTACCTTAAAATCATTAAGTGTAGATTTACATTGAAGGAGATTAGACCTCATTCAACCTCCATCACTCTTCCCTCCTGCACACACACACACACACACACACACACACACACATACACATACACACACACACACACATTGAACCATCGGGCTACTCTACACTCCTCTCCGTCTCCCACAGCGATCTCAGGGGAAGGCTATGTAATGCGGCACTGCTGAGAACGCGCCATGAAAATATAAATACAACCTCGCTGCATTTCAACCATGTAAATAAACAGGGCCACCCAAATTTCCAATTAGAGCTGGTGTGGAAGGCAGGAAATGGAGTAGACAAGATGAGACCACACCCCCCTCCTCTGTCCTCCACTCCTGCAAAGAGTCCAGGTCCAGGTCAGGGACATGGGACAGTGGCAGCAGAGAAGGAAATACAGCACTCAGCTCCCCACTTGAGACTCCAGCTGCACCTGTGCTCCTCCTCTCATTACCTCTCAAGGATGGGACTCAGACAGGCCTCCACAAAATTCAGATATGGGCATGAAATGAATGCATGGGATTTGATACTTATATCTATGAAATCACTATAATCTTGGTCATTTTTTTGGTTCACGTCTCCATCTCTCAAGCATTTCATTTACTTCATTTCTACTTACACCAGCTTGCCTTATCAGTCCCATCAAGGTTATCAAGCGATTCCTATCTGTCTGAAATGAGGCATTCTCACTGTTTTCTGCATCTTCTTGGAACAGCCAGGCACCGTTATTACGCAGCTAAGCCCTGAGACCACCCAAGCGCCGGGGTCCAGTTGTGTGAGTGAGGCAGAGGCAGGGTCCGTGTTGTGATAAGAAAGACAAGCCTGCTCTGAGGAGAGATGGTGCTTTGATAGTGCGGCGAGCTTCGCCTGATAGCTGCTGGATCAAAGTCTGATAGATTCGCCTGGCATCCACTGGGTTGAGCTCATGTGCCCGCTGGTCAGTCGCTGCTGCAGCTGTGGTCAGTCTGCAAACATCATGGGGCCTATTAGTTAACATAAACATACAACTTAGTGTAATTACCCCAGAGAGTCAAAGAGCTGTGTCATGAAAGTCACTTTCACTCCAGATACGGCTGTGAGGGATATCGCCATGTTTCTTAATGACTATAATTCACCCGGAAAGGGCAGAGCTCATTAAGATAAAGTCTGATGGAAGAATATCAGCTAATGATTTGTGCTCTCTGTGCATGAACATCTGTATCTTGAACATTTCCACAACTTTGTCCTTGGATGGCACCAACACAGATACCCTAAAACTGTGTATTTGGAGGAAAATTCTTCTGTGTCCATCGTCCATTGTTCAGAGTTTATGTTTGATTGGTCTCCGACTGCACTGTCTCTTCCCTCACAGGCTCCCAAGCAGCCATACAGGAAACAGACAGTATAAACACAGGGCTCAGGAGATCCTCTCTCGCATTGACTCTGAGCTGCAAAACCTCAATGTAAACACACAGAGATACTGGCTACTCATTTTGGGAATGCTTATAAAACTACGAGCCATCGCACTTTGACCGACTTGTCGTGGGAGGAACAGATTCCAGAATATGTGCAGGAGACGGCGTTGTCCTCTTTTACTGTGTATGATGGATTTCATCATCACGCAATGGCCTTAACAGATTTGCTAGATATTATGTCGAGTCAGAACAAGAAAAAAGAGCCTACAGTCAGACTGTTTGAAGCCTTGAGTTTGGCATTATGCATGTTGCCATCTTGTTCTTTTTTTCAACTAGAGCATGTGCAGTACTGACAAGACTGTGGAGCTGGTGGGTGACGTACTGCAAGTTGGACGCAGCTTGGTATTGGCTCATCCATTCAGCAGGAAAAATGGCGGCCTGCCTGGCTGCAAAGTTGCTCAAGTTTTACAAAGTTTCTTTAGGCGTACAACAAAACAACACACCAAAAAATGTTTCTGAAAACATTTGAGGTGAGAAATAGGCAATGTAGTAACAGAAACTTGACTCACACAATATACTGTCTCTAAGGCATACACTGCTTTATTGTCTATTTTACTCTAAATAGGACCACAATTCACAAAATGAGCATCATGACGTCTGGAATAAGGCTTGAAACTAGTGATTGAAACAATAAACAGTGGTCCCCTGCTGCCCATTAGAAAGAATACATGTTTAAGACATTTGTGCATTGGCTTCACTTGTCGGACCCGGTAGCTCTGTCCACTATTTATTGTACAGTCTATGGGTTTTCTTTGCTGGTACTTTGAGCTAAATGCTAAGGTTGGCTCGCTAACGTCCCCACAATGGCAAAGCATGCTGTGTTAAGCAGGTAATGTTTACCAAGTTCACCATCTCGTCTTAGAGTGTTAGCATGCTAACATTGTCTAATTATCACTAAAGACAGGCATTTGGTCATAAACTTGTGTATTGGAAAAATTCAGATAAAAAGTTACAGGATCACTAAATTTGAACATTAATTTCAGGACCAAATTTCATGGCAATCCCTCCAGTAATTGTTGAGATATTTCACTCAAAACCACAAATGTCAATTTCATGCATCAGGGGTTCTCCCCCTCTCTCGACTCAACCGGTCGTGGCAGATTGACACCCCGCCCCCAGAGCCTAGGTCTGCCAGTTTAAAGTTTCTCCTCACCACTGTCACCAAGTGCTCGCTCATGGTGGGAATTGTTGGGTCTCTGTAAATAATAAAGTCTAATAAAATCCATACCTGCTCTATATGAAAAGTACCCTGAGATAACTTCTTTTGTGATTTGACACTACATAAATAAAATTGACCCGACTTCACCAAAGTCATTAAAATTCATCTGAAAACATGAAAATTCGTGCTAATCTGTCCTTTAGGTGCTGAGATTGATTACTGGATAAGCTGAAAGCACTGACCCTCTGGCGATGCAAGAGGAAAAGTCAGGGCATCATTGATGTCAACTGGGTTCATAATCTGTGGACCATAAATGTCTGTTTAAAATTTCATGATAATCCATGAAATTCTTGTTGAGATATTTTGGTCTGGACCAAAGTGGTGGCGTGACTGACATCACTACCCCTGGAGACAAATGGCCAGCATAGCTAAAAAGCTCAAGTAGAAGAGGATATTCGTATTAGAAGTCAGTCATGGAGATAATTAAGAATCAGAAAACTGTGTCATGAGTTGTCTCTGAATGGATAAAGTAAACCACAGGTCAAAGCTTTCATGAGTCATGCAGTCAGAGTTTAGTCAGTCTACCAGGCCTCTCTCTTGCTATTTTATGTTCCACAGTTCAGGATCCAGACCGCCAGACTGGATTTGGAATATGAGAAAACACAATAACGCGGCATTAATTCTTAAGTGCACCGCCGCAATTACATTCTTCGAGGTGTAAAAATGAAAAGGACATACTGCGAACTTTACACTAATATTGACCTTCCATTAAATGAGACTTAAAGCTTTCTGTCCTGCTTAAATGTTAAGACCTGAGCGAGCCCTCTGGGGAATGTATTTTTAACAGCAGCGTGGTGGTTTTAACAACCTCGGTTAGAACAACACACTGCGGACCGGTGCAGCAGGGAAACACCCCGGTGCTGGATTAAATGGCCTGCCGAACATCAGTGAGAACAACATCAAGGTGTGTTTGTCTAGAGAATATTCATTTGCTGTGTGATAATAAAGATTAGTGACAAGCTGCTCTGTCAATAGAATATGAATGGAGCTCTTGTGTGCTAGGCTTCGGTTTTAATGTTGTTTGAGTCAATCTAGTCAAAGTTGTGACTTTGTCTCCTAGCAGGGAGCATTGCTACTACATGCAGTAAGTTGTCTGGAAAAAAAACTGAATCTTTTGGATGTTGAAAATATGCAGTGTGCTTGTGTTGTGACCATAGAAGGCAACAATTTAGTGCCATTTTAGTCAGCCGAGTGTAAATTGTCAGGTCCATTGCTAAGATGTTTTTCTAAATATGTAAAACAAATTCCATTAACTTTTATTCAGTTTTATAAACTAAAAATTGATGTTTTAAAAAAATCACAATTTGAGCCTGTAACTGGCTGGTTATATTGTAAAATGCTACTTTAATTATTTTTTAAAGGTAATTACAAAGATTGCATAAAAAGTTTAAGTCTAAGTCTATTACTTATTTTTTGTTAGATTATTTTAGGAGATCGAGCACAAATGGCAGGTAACTTGTGGTAAATTTCCTCCATTTACCTAAAGAAAATTATTTATAAAGCAAAACATCAAAGCAATTACAACAAAATTTTTTGAACACTACTTGGTGTGTTATTTTTTTAGTTTTCATTTTTTATTTTGTGATACCCTGAATATGTATTTTTAGTGACAAAAATGTGCTTTCCTGTGAATGAAAATGCACCAAACTTTGCAGAACGTTCCCACCTAGACCAAAATAATACACACAGAATTTATTGATACGGACCCAAGTTTAATTTAAAAGGGTAGAACATTTACTAAAATTATAATGCATGCTATAAGATAAGATATGACAAGATGAAATGTACCTTTATTGATCTCAGGAAAATTCAGTTTGACACAGCAGCACAAAAAGTAGCAACAGTAATGCAACATATTTTATTTTATTTTATTTTTTTATTTGTAATATTTAGGATGGAAATACATTTATCTGTATTATCTGGGTAAAATGCTCCTTTTGGGTTTTTCTGCCAGTACCTATTTTATTAATGCTTTAAATTCATTGCCCACTGATCAAGCATGGTAATATATTGTATCTCACAACAACTGAGCAGCTAAACAACTCAGTTTTAATGTTTACTAAACTGTAAAAACCCTTCTAGAGTTGATCTTTCCAAGAACATAAATGCAAATTTCTTTTGTCATATATTTTATATATCAGGTTATATATCAGAACACATGAGGTGTAAGTTAGCACTGCCCTAAAACACTGATTTGGTTTTTAGGAAAAGTAACAGGAAAGTGATTTTCAGCAGACTCTGTGCTGCTATTGTAAAAAAAAAAAAAATAGAAAAAACAAAGAAACACTGAATTTATACATAAATAATAAATATTTGTATAAACCTCATTATTTGCACTTCACCAAATACAGATTACTGAGATGTGATTTTTATAATAGTTAATCTGTGAATACCTAACAATATCAAAACAAGGCATTACGTGAATTCAGAAAGTCATCGGATCTGTCCAGCTGAGACACATCTAGTCTCTTCTGCCCCAGCAGGGGGCATGTTTCAACACACATCTGTGACCTTTTCAAAATGACATTTGGCCAGCTGCATATGCTTTTATCAGTAGTTCACTGAAAAGATTCTTCTACAATTACTTGAATATCAAACTTATAACACAGGAAGTGCTGAAGCAGTTTTATTTCTAAGCAGAGTGGTTTTTAGATTAGCAGATGTTGATACAAGTACACAAAATAATGTTTGTTGTCACAAAACAGGATGTTTATCCTGCCACTACAAACCAAAAGATCCAGAAGAACACATCAATGTTATCATTCAAACGGTTTATTAGAAATTTGAATAAGCTGCCCTCTGTGCACCCTACCACCCATTTCATGTTCTGTGTGTTCTGTGGTGGCAGTTTGTGTGTGTGTGTGTGTGTGTGTGTGTGTGTGTGTGTGTGTGTGTGTGTGTGTGTGTGTGTGTGTGTGCGCTATGGCATTTCAGTTTGGAAAGCGTCAGACCTTTGATCCTCCCACTGTCTGTGTTTCTCTGGCACAAACAAAGCTTATCTGCTCATTAGTAAAGTGCCACCTAAGTTCTCCTTCCTCAGGCTCTCGCAGCTCATTTACATGGACTGTACGCTAAGACGTGACCTTGCAAACTCATTTGCAATGTCTTTCTACATTACAAATACTTCCTCCCACGCAAAGTCATTAGTCAAATGCTTTATGAAGGATTCTTTTCAGGAGGAAGCAAACATTTTTCAACTGGCTGTTAATCAGGCCTTGTTTAAGCCAACCCCAGTGAATGGAGATTAAATAATAAAAAGGGCGAATTAAGGCCCAGAATGATTTGATAAGCAAAAAATCAATCAAATGTTCACAGATATGTAACCATAACTTTAAGATAGCCTACTGCACTGTCCTCGATTTTATAATACAGCAGCTGCCCCAGTGCGGCACCATATGTTGAACAGCAGAGTAACAGCAGCACTGTTTCTTGTTGTGAGCCAAATTATTTTTACCTCCACGGTGGTTCGGTCGAGGCAGAAACATCAGAGACAGTTACTTGAAAATAGTGAAAAATAAAGTCAAAATTATCTGCAAGGCGTGACACCAGTGAGTGAGAAAAGTGTTTTATTTATGACCCCATAACGCCTCGGGCAGAATCTGGCTCACAATTAATTACATAAACTTGAGTTGGAAAGATAAACACCTTGAAATATGGTCAATTTATACAGTTCCTAAGTACAAGTTATTTCAACTCTCTATGGTACTTAACTGTAAACATTGTGTCATGAGGAAGTATGTCTTTAAAGCTATTGAGCTTTAAGTGACTCACTGACTATAACAGAACAATGGCAATCCAAACATAATTAAACCTAAAAGTAAATACATATTCTAATTTTATAAATTGCTACTGTTAAAGGGTTTTGGAGGATGTTTTTCCTCATACAAATCGACAGTCTAAGAACAACAGATTGTAAAGCCTCTTGAGGCAGATTAGTGATTTGTGAGAGTGCTTAATAAATAAAATGTTTTCTTAAAAAAAAAAAACAGTTTTGAAAACTGTATGCCTCCAGAAAATGTGCTGCAAATAGTTTCTGTTTCGAAAACGGTGGAGAATGAATAAGAAAAGAGTTCATGGATTTAGGAAAATGTGGTCGTTGAATGGATTTTGTGTGAAAGGAATGGAAAATGATTCACAATTTGGACCACACGGACTTATGTTTTGCTGATGATATGGCTTCAGTTTGGACCACTGTTAACAATTGAAGAAAACTGAGTCATTATCTAACACTCATAAAGAATTTATGCTGCATTTAACTAAATACAAAAGCATTTTAATGCACGTGAACGCTGCACCCTTGTAGGCAAATACACCTCTAATTGGTCATTAAACGGTCTTTGTCAACTAAGAGATTATTATCTATTAAGTGTTATGAACGTGTAAATATCACACACCCTCATTCTAAATAGGCACCGTGGTAATAAAATTTAATTTTACAATTGTTCAGTTTTATGACCACCTGTCTTCCTCACCCTCTTTTTTATCTCCTGATATATCAGTTTAAATTATGTGATTAATAACCACATTTATCCTTCCTGTAGTGAGCTGATTATTAACAGTAGTTTTGTCTTTGTGAGGGTTTTGGCGATGCTACAAGCATTACTCTCTGTCAATAGTCTGAAAAATTGAGAATGTAACTCCAGGGGACTGTATGAGGTTCACTCTCTGTGTTCTCTTCCTCTTTTCTCTCCTTGAGATTGTAGTGCGGCCGACATTGTATGCACACACGAACACATGGCACACACACAGAAACACACATAGATATATATGTATGTATGTATATATATATATATATATATGTGTGTGTGCATATAGGGAGCTACGAAGTGCTTTACATAAAAACATAATAAAGCAGAAATGTTAAAGTGAAAATGACAAGTGAGGTATTAATTAAAGCATTTATAAGAAGTGTGGTTTCCAGATTCTTAGCAGATAAAGAATATCTCATTTTTGAGATATTTCGAAGGTGCAACAAACATGACTGAACAACTGACTTCACTTGTTGGTCTAAGTTAAACTTTTTTCGGCACTGAGTTTTCAGAGGGGAAGTGTTTGCTGGAGTGGTCTGGACCTATGATAATGGATTCTGATTCATCTGAGTTTAACTGAAGAACCAGTCGACAGTCAGAATAATTTGCTTTATATATTATTAATTTAGGTTTTTACAGACAGGTTTGGTGTCTTCATGCATCCTGAAAAACCATTCCGCTCTCTCTTTCTCTGCCTCTCTTCGTTCTCTGAGTGCTCTTTCCAACTTGATCCAGTAAACAGCAGCTTGCTCAATAGAATGATTAATTGCTGATTGTAGGTAATTTATCATGCAACCAGTGCAGCCATGTAGGGACAATGGAGCAGGCTCGGATTGAACCAGGACACATGGAACATATTAGTCACATTATCACATTGTGCAGAAAGAATGAGTGTCACTATTGCACTGAATGCCTTGGTTAAAACAGTGATAATTTAGATATCTGCCCATTTTAATGTTGACATTATTTCTCAATTAGTACTGCCTATGTTTGCTTGTGGTCACGGTTATTATTTACAAATGAAAAGAACGATAAAAAAAGGAATTCATTTTAATATTTATATGACTAAAATAACTCCTGCAAGAATGCTGTCAAACATGGTGTCACGTTTCAGATGGCGAATTCCTCGTTTGAGAGTGTGACTCTCTTTATTTGTTACTCCGACTCTAGAGGGCCCTGTAGTCAGAGACAGAGACGACCGCTGTGCCTCTGTAGCGTGACTGGGCAGAGCGCAGCTGTCGAGAGGTGTGGAAAGACCTCTGTGCTGCTCTCAGCTGTGAAAACAGTTACCAAGAAACCCCTCGCACACACATGAACACACACACACTGACACTCACACAAACAAACACAGACACAGAGAAATTTGTATTGATATATTAGACCTTGTGACTTTTAATCTATTAGTGAAGTAATCTTGATCATGTCACAGATTACAGCATCAATATTAGCTAAAGTTCTTTGCAACTGTAAAAGAGAAGTTACTGCTGACATAGTACAGTCTGAATTAACGGGCTATTAATAGTACATCTGAAGCTGATTATTTTTTATCAGTTGGCCACAATATAGCACATAAGCAGCGTTTCCTGGTGTTGTAAATAATTTCAGCAGCTTCCTACAGCTACTTTAACGAAGCATGTTTAAAAAATGGGTATTAGCCACAGCCGAGTCAGCGAGCTGATCACACCTATAAAATAATACATCAAATACAGATTTTAAATGTGATACAACTATAAATACACAGAAGGATTTGTGCAGCAACCACTTCACAAACAAAGCAAGGCGTTGCTCAAATACATAATGTCATGTACTTTCTAATCTTAAGGTACACATTGTCTTTGCTGATATCTGTGGTTTATAAAGGACTAGGTGACATATTTTACATAATGACACATTTAACCAGGACATGCCGTCATATGGGCCATAAAGCGGAGAGTGTTTCACGGTTTATTGTTCCAAAGTGTAAAATGACTCCTTGATTACTTGACAGTATCAAAAATATATGCTTAAAGTTTAACCAAGGCACAGCCCATAAATCAAGTCATTTGAACAGATTAGAAAGGCTGCCTGAAAGGGGAAAGGAAGAAGGAGAGGGAAAAAAAAAGAAATCAGACATCTCATCTCTGGTGTTCTGAAAAAAATTAAAGAGCAAGAGTGCAACTTAGAGAACAAGAGTGATCCAATGGGATAGACAGGCTGTTGTTTTGAGATGCTCAGTGTCTTAAACCTCTTGTTGCATAGTAGAAAATATGTGAACTCTGCAGTGCAAGGGTTTGATTTTGAATAATTTATTTTGTTAACTGACTTAACTGAGGAGGAGGAAAGCACTTTATAGTCTATAGTCTATTAGTTTGTTTTTGTGGGAGGGAGAGACTTGTTTTTTTTTAACACAGGAGGTTTATACTAATAATAAAAGTAAAGTAATATAGAAGCTGGTTCTTCTCTGTGATGATCACCAGTGTGTGCGTGTTCATGCTGCTGTGTGTAAATTTCCCTCACAGACATGCGCTGAAGGTAATGATATTATATGTGAAAGAGAAATGATCAAACTGCAGAAATTAATTTGCTTGGCAACACTGTGTAATTCTGCTTATTCTACAAGGCTAACAGCACCGTGGCTGATTTAGTTAGAGATAACATGCAGATTTTTGCCCCCATCAACCAATTGATCTGTAAAGGGTGGGTAGAATTTTAGTCAACCAAGACTTTTCTTTGGTTGACTGGAGCTCTAGTATTCACCACCTACTTTTTAAGTATTCTTGAGAATAGATGTCTGTTGCCAGTGGTAATTGATTGACCTGAAACATTCAAATGGAAAGTTATAAAATCAAGAGAATCAGCTGACAGATGCTCAAATGCTCCATCGAGTTGAGTGGAACTGCAGAGGCAGATGATAATCTCAAGTGGGCTTGTCATTGTGAAGTACAGTATTTTTGCCAACAGGATGGATCAGATTACTATAAATTTTCCGTAATCCATCTCTGTCTCAGTTTTCTCTCTGTCAAGTATGTAAACAGTGATACTCACCTGACTATCTTTGTCTCTGTCTGTTAATAGGATTACTCACAGTATCTCTATGAGGTATATTTGGGTTGTCTAATGGTGCAGGGTCGGTGATTTGTGGTCTGTGGGATGCATCATACATGTGACCAGTATCTACCTGGACCTGATGGGACATTTCCTCCATCAGGAAAGCTGTGCATGTGATCCTTAGGCGGAGCCAGACACAGGCTTGTTTATGCCCTTAAGCCCACATCGCGTGCCAGACAGGAGTCACCCATGTCAACACCGATCCCAAAGCATAGAATTCCCTTCCATAGAGACATTAGTCATTACTATTTACTATAGGCACTGTCATTACTTTGTGTCTTACTCATCAGTTTGCTTATTAAGTAAGCTTTAAAAATCCCCAGAAGAATAACACAGGAATTTCAGCCCTGTTGGTAAATGTGTACCTTACTGCTTCGCTTGAGATTGTTTAGATATGAGCCTCACCCCAACTGACAGCTTTCATTCAACAAATGCTGCTTTTACCTAGGAGCTAATTTCAGTCTCCACTTAAAGCATATCTGTGATCAAATGCTAGACGAGTTTATTTTTCATAACTGACGTGCGAACTTCATGTGAGGCATTTAAATTCCTCAAAAATGTGCACAGATAGGATAGGAGTTTCTGAAGTTGTGCATGAAGATAAAACAAGGAACAATGACTAAACAAATGTAGCTTTGCAAGCTGCGAGGGTGCGTTTAAAGCTGTCAGCCTTTGCCAAAAATCATAATGAGAAGGTGTACAACATAACTACAGTTAACTTAACGTCTTTTCACTTCAGTTAAGAACTGTTGCTTAGCAGCATGTGTTTAACTCTGTATGTATTCAGCCCTGCTCAAAAACAGTAATAAAACACCATTCAGTGCTCATGCACAGCAGTGATTAAAGTTTCCAAAGAGAGGTTATTACATAGACATGCCATGCTGTACAATTACAAGCATCATATTTATGTCAAGAAAAAAATCCTGCCTGCTTTAGACATTTTCCCTGCTATTCAAAGTCTAAGCGTCACCTTGTGCAAATCTCTCTCTCTGATAAACGTGTTCTTACTGTAGAATTGAACCACGTTTCTGTGTTTGTTAGGGGATAATTATGATTAATTACAAGATGGGTTGCATTTCCACAACTTTGTTCATCATATCTAGCCGTTATGACAACAAAAAGCATTTTCTGGAATCTGTGGACACGGCATGATTACTAAAATAAAATCCAGTAGGTCAGATATCAGATTATCTGACCCACTTTATTTTGAAAGTTAAACTGAAACTGAGCGCACCCAAAATGTCAGTGAAGTCCCTCGCTGCATGAGCAAACTATGTGCATGCCAGAAACTGGTAGTAGGTCAAAGTTAAACCAGGAAGTTGATCTGAACACCATTTTAAAAATTTCTCCTGGCTAATGTTTGTTTTTCATCTGAGTGATTGTATCTCGTGCCCTAGTTCACCGTTTTTTTAGGGCTACAGGAATATTTGACTGCTTGACTGTTGCAGTCCATGTTGATTTGTCACAAACATCCAATGTGCCAACTGTTCAGGTGTTACCTATAAATCAAATAAATGAAAAAGTGAGCTACCAACCCAAATTCAGTCCAAATTAAACACGATTAACTTGTCCCTCCAGCCTCTCTCCCTCTTTACTTCTCATTTCTGTTTATATGAAATGGGTGCATTAAGTCTCAGGATGAATGTATTTTTTTCACTCAAGCTGAAAACATCTTCGATTCACTTTCCCTGATTAGATTTTGGTGTTCAGAGGTCAAAGGTCAAGGTCACTGTGATCTCATGTCCGCCCCTTTTCTATCTCAGTAATACTTTGAGGGAATTTTTGTCAGATTTTGTACAAACATCCACTTGGAATCAAGAATGAACTGATCACTGATGGACGAATTTGCACCCACTCGCGTCTTTACGTCGACACCTGCAATCATGCTGCCTCTGAAATTCACTTCACGTTCCGTCACTGTGAAATTAACCTGGTAATTAAAATGTTATTACTACTGATAATACTGACAAAACTGTGAAAATAAGACCCAAGTCGTAATATAGTGAAATGATTCTTTATATCCTCTTACAGTAAGCTCTGTTTAGTCATGCACATGACTGACATGTGGCCTAAACGCCTGTTAAAACACATTTTTATGAAGTAGTTATATCTCCTCTGGTAGAGTATAAACAGTGTATGCATGCAGCTGTAATGTATTGTTGACCATATCAACATTGAAAGCTCACAGATTTTCAAGTCTTAAATCAAAAGTGACCATATGAACAAGGAAACTGGTTTTACTTGCTGTAATTGTTCCTCCTGTTCATACTGGTCTGTAAGATCCTTCCTGACATCATGGGGACTTTCTCCAAACAGTATAGTATATGTTAAGACATCTGCTGTGTTAAAAGAAGACGTCTCCGGCCTAGTTTGTTTGTTGTTGTGTACAAAAAGATGATCTGTCAGATATTTGATGCTTATTTTTCTGGGGATATATCTGGCACCACGCTGTATTGTGTGAGTAAACTGAAAGATAGTGATGTTTAAGGCACCACAACAGAACATCATGCTGACGGACAATGCCACCTGTTGTTATGTGATAGCAGCTAAAAACAACTTCTATTCATCACAATGCATGCTCTGTTCTTCTCTTCTCATGTTGCAAAACAAAACCCTTCTCCATTATGGCTGAATGGCGTGCTTACTGAGGCAAACCACTGAGGATTTACAAAAATGTCTTTCTTAAGTCGAGTGTATGTGTCACGATGAGTCACACTGTGTTTATGTCTTTCTGAATGGACATCAACCTCCTACACTCAGGGAGTGCTTGTTGAGTTTTCCCGTCGTAATCATTCAGCAGAAAATCTCATCTCTTTTATTCTGGTCTTGTCATGTGTATACTGAATTCAGCTTTGTGCCAAAATGTTCATAGTCATTACATTAAAAGGGTTATAAACCAACAAACATACCTGACAGACTTCTACTACTACCTACTTTCTTATGAACCTAATATCTCAAGAATGCTTTGAGGGAATTTCTTAAAACTGGGTACAACTTCAAGAATGAACTGATTAGATTTTGGTGGTCAAAGGTAAAAGCAATTGTGACCTCTTGTCTGCCCATTTTTGTTAATTTGATGTATTAGGAAGGCCTGTAGGGAATTTTATTTTATCTGGCACGAATGTCCACTTGGACCCAAGGATTACCTGATTAGATTTTGGTGGTCAAAGTCACTGTGACTTCACATGTTCTGTCTTGTTCTCTCATGAAAGTGATATCTCAGGACTGCTGTTTCAAATTGGGCACAAATGTCCAGTTGGTGAAGTGTCTAAAAGGTCAGAGGTAAACTTCACTGTGTCATCATCATCTTCAGCAATAAAACACTTGAAGCTCTCTGTCAGTCCCCTGTGCCCTTCAGTTAAAACAGTCTCTAAGTGAAGACAACATTTTTCTTACTGGAAATTATTCACTGGAATCATACATGTCAATATAGTGATAACTTTACCTCCAGCGTCTTCACTAAATTTTTTTTATGAGTCTCGACAGACATGGATATAAACTGCAACTTGACCGGTTGGTGGATGCATACAAACGTTAGGAGGTAATTCTAGTTTGCAGGATTATGTAAAGACAGAAATCCCTTAGAGCTTGAGGTTTTCCACCCAGTATAACTTCAGTTATTTGCATCTGTGCTGTGAGGAATTTCAGCATGTCCAACAGCCTTTCTCTCTGGCTCTCTTGAAACTTGATAGACTGTGTTAATTGTTGGCTCTCTTAGGTGTCTGAGAGATCAACATTTTTGCACTGTCGATGATATTTGATCCTGTTGTTTCTACTTCTTGTCAAAAACGTCCTACATTATTATACTTCCCATGTTATGATGTTTTTGCAAATCAATCAAACCTGTTTGAGGAATCTTAAAGTATGAATTAATCAAAAAATAGAAATGTGTGTCCAGCTTAGACAGCAGACAGAATGCCAGTCTCCCATGTCTCTTTCTACATATACAATGGCATTGTGTTATGGTCCTTTCCCCAACTATTTTTGTGCCCTTTTACCTCATCGTTTGTTGTTTTGTTGGTAGTGGTTGTTTGATGCTGAATGAGGATCAGATTACAAAGGCTTTGTTTTGATCTCGCTCCATAACACAGGCAGGCTTGGAATGACAAGAGGTCAATGGACGGGAAATGCTTTCATCGTGCCTGACTCTTTGACTCTGGCCCTCCATTGTGTTTATGGGCCAAGTTCACGCTTCATGATGGAGTTCCCAGATCATCATTAGGTCCCAAAACACATTATTTCAAGACACATCTTGGCTTGTTGCTGTTCATTGACTGAGTCACAGGTGTTCTCTAAAATGTGTTTTTTTAATGTTAAAAGACAGGTAATAGGTGATAATTGCAGTACCTTTTATAGAGGCAAACCAGGTCTGTAAAATTTACTTAACTTTTTAAATGAATATGTGCAAAAAAATATTTTAAAACGACATCATGGATTACAAAAGTGGGATTTCCTTTCCTATCCCACTGACCTGTTTGGATGCTCCTCATCTCTCACAGTCTGGGTCAAAGGTAAGAGACAGACCGCAGACCCCTAAAGAATGGACACCCCTGTCCTTCAAAGAGACTGAAATAGACATCGCGATTCACCCCAGTTTCTCCTCCGACCTCATCATAACCCCCCTTCCCTCCTCAGACCTGACAAACACTGGTTGTAGTAAAGAAAACATCCTTTCACAAGTTGTCCCACTGCCAGCTTCCTGACAAAGGTATACCTAGTCTCATGCTGTGTCTCAGAACCTGAACTTCCCTGTTTAGCAACAACGGCGGGTGAGTCATCACAGTGGGCTGTGAGATTCTCGCTGATGATTACACAATGAGAAAAAGTTTGGACTATAAAATACAGTTTACCAAACAATAGCGTTTCTCAGCTTTATCTAGCTCAAGGTTTTGTCTATAAAACAGATGAGACCTACTCTCCCTAGACTCCCTTCTGTTGTTGCAGTAGAGTTTAGTCTGTCATGAATTCACTGTGTATGTTTGGGAATGTTTTTTAGGTTCATCATATGCACTTTCATGAATATCCAGGTGTTAGAAACTTAGTGATGTACTCCAGCAAATACTCGCAGGGGCAGCTTGTGAGCGATTTTAACTGCCGTGCTAACTGCTAACCATCTAACCAGCTGGGAACATGCTAATGCTACTCATTCGCAATAGCTCTTCAAGTCAGCTAACTTCCAAACTCTTAGTTAACAAGTTAACAAGATATTCCTGCCTCATAGCCTCATGAGCAGTAGGTGACTTGAGGGATGATGCCATCCCCCTTGTTTGCAAAATGATTAAAATGCATCCCCTTTGTTAACCCACCATCCTTCCTCTACATCCTGTAGTGGCAGAGGGTCCAGGGGCAGAGGGGTTGTGTAGTTGAACATGTTCTTGATCTTTTACCTGATTGATGTTTGTACAAGTTAGAATATATGGCCCCAACCATCGCTCTGAAATATCATTAGCTTAACTGTGTTGTGTATTGATAAATCTATGTCATTGTCTGTGGGCAGCAAACTCCTGTTCATTTCCCCTACAAAACCCATGTTCATTTAACTTTGTCTCATTGTATATTTCTCCTCTGGTCATTCACACCCACACTGCAGTGGCTCCACACTCCCGATTTGGGAAGGCAGTATGACTGAAGAAATTGACCTGTACTGACTACATCTGCTACAGTTATATAATTCAAGGTAAAGTTTAGTCTGAATCACCTGCACAGGCTACCATCCTCTTTCATAAACGGACCACTGTCTGTCTGTGAACTAGGAACGTCACAAAAACTGACACTTCAAGTTGAGGCCAAAAAGCATGATGATACTTGTTTTTCTACATTACCACACATACTGGGGATGCAATTCTTCCTGACCTGATGGGACTACATATACACCTGCAAGTTTTCAAGAAGTCCAGAGAAAACTGTCATGCTAAGCTATGATAGCTTCGTGTTTTGGACTCTTTGGTTCTCTGTTCCATCAAAGTTTAGGACAGTCATGACTAACTTTGCATGCCATAATTTATCAAGAGTTGAACTTGACAGGACAGATTTGCAAAGATTTCCTCCTCTGATTGCGATGATCCCACTGAAATGAAGTAATTTACTGCAAAATTTCATCATCTGAAATGGTGTGCGACCGAGCCTTTAAAAGGGCTGGAAGGGACAGGTGTGTCATTCAAGATAACAATGAACTCTTTCAAATCGGTGACGAAACGCCTTTAAGCAGCTTTTAAGAATATTATGCAAATTAATCACTCCTAACAGGGGACCAGCGCAGGCCTTTGTTGAGAAACCTTGCTTCTCCAGATCTGACAACGTCAGCATAGACTTGACATTTCTATTTACAATGGTTGGATTCCAGCTGACCAGACTCTGGGTGCAATTCAAATTATTCAGTCATCTGGTTTGAGCCTTACCCACATGAATCATGCATAGACTTGGCTCGTGTTCATTCTCTCATGTTCACCAGTCACAATCAGGAATGTTTATATAGACAACTGATTTGTTTCTTTATCTGATGTTACTGATCAGATAGATGTGGAATGATTCATGAAATGGGGTGGAGCCGAGTCTCTCACGCACCTTTACTGGCAAGGGCTGATTGGATGATTGTGTAAGTTGGTCCTGGCACTATTTTTTTGAAGACTGCCCAGTTGGCCCAGTTAACCTTGACCTAAGTCTGTTGTTGGATAAAACCACTAGTGAACTGCAGGAAAGAAACAAGCACAAAAAAACATGAGCTGTTGCCATGGCCTCAGGTATAACTCAATGTAAAACTGAGATTTTACTAATTAGCAGACATACATGGTATATACATTGTAAAACCTGCTTTTAAAGGGGAACAATCACTGCTGATGAATCACAGAGCCTGCGGCTTTAATCTTTTACTAAACCTGGGAAGATTACAAGAGAAGAGATCACATTGCAGAACAGTTTACATTCTCCTCATTGTAGACATACCACACACCAAGACACACACTTGCTTTGCTGAGGAGTGAAAACGTCTACATCTCAGAAAGAATTCTTGTCTAGGTAAGTAGAGGCATATGGTTGTTTAAGATGAATCATGTCCTGCTCTCAGAAAGTCATTAGTATGATGGGTTATTCCCCAGTTCGTTAGAACTGTTATTATGATAAATCTTTATCCAGACTCAAGCTTGAAATTTCACATTTATTTATTTAAGAATAAAACAAATACTGACTTTGTTATTTGTTGCATTATAGGGCTTCATTACCATAATGAGTGGATGTCTGCATGGCAAGAATACAGCCACTTCATATCTGAGTGAAAATACTGCATTAGATATTCTGAAATGTGTTGCTTTGACTTCTTACTCTCTGTCAGATACACACATTCATGCTTAAAATAGGTGAGCGATATCTGGACTAGTGGCATTCTTTTAAATGACATCTACAATGACTTCTGACGCCTGACAGCCAAACATGAATTTGCAAAGATTATGAGGAAGGTGAAGAATGTGTGGGAAGGTTTTTTTCCTTGACTAATGACTGCTTCTAAAAGCTGGTAAATATTTGTAATAGATCCTCAAGTCTGATCAATGCTAAAACGTCTGGTCAGGTGGCACATAAAGGAAACTGAACGCGATCACTCCTTTCCTTTCCCCTCACTTTCTCTTTCTATTTCTATCATACTAATTTGGGAATGATAACTCCCTTGCAGATATTACAGGGAAAGCTACTGCTATGCTTCATCAGAACTGCTTGTCGAACGGCCAAATATCTTTGGAAACCTCCTCATCCCACAACTTTCTAACATTGGACTGTAGAGGCCTGTGGCCAACAACGTGTACAAAAACTCTGTTTTTTTTCCCAGGAGAGTGAAGTCATGACCCGTCCTATTCTGACACCGACTGACTCGTACTCATTGCCTTTATTGGTCTGGGTTGTTTGGGTTGGGTAGGTTCAGGCATGAAGAGTGAGATTTGGTAGGGTTAGGGTAAGAATATCGGGGTAAATAGGAAAGTAAAATGCCCTGTTGGGAATATACATCTGGCAACTTGCCCTACCATGGAAGTGGTAAAAAAAGAATTGAACTATTTTGATTATAAATTAATTATTAAAGTATTTTTTCAAGCAAAAATACCACTTGCCTGACTAGGCATGTGAGCCTGTAGTACATCAATGTAGAACTCTGAGGATGCCAAGCCAATCAGAGGCCGAGTATGGCTCGTCATACCCTCACCATCTTGGGCAAAAAAAAACTGCTCCCAGAAGAAAGCTGTACAGTTATTCCTGTAGTAATTATCACATCTCTCTCTCTCTATCTATGACAGTCAGTACTGCTTCTTCGAGTGTGGCGTTCAGAACAGATATGTACTATAACACTAGAGTTCCAATGTGATTGAACAAAACCTCATGTGAACCTGTACTCTCCTTGTATAAACCAACCATTGGGGTCCTGGTATTGTGCATGTTGGCTCACTGTTACTCTGTCATGACATTGTTAATGTCAGACCTGTGCTATAGTTGAAGTTGTCTTCCATGTTAAGTCTACTCAATAATATGCAAAAAACTGCACTGTGATTCGTTCTATACATGGTAGATTTGTATTTCTGCTGTCTGTGACAGTTGTGGGATATTTAAGAACAGCAGAAAAGAAAAAGAAATAATGATTTGGGCAAAAATAATTCTGCCTCACCTGGGACAGTAACCACAGTCTCATGTTTGAAAGTCTTGTGTTTGACCCATGCACCCATTGCTCAATCTGTCCTGTGCTTTGAATAAAAAGTAACAGCACATGAGCATGGGAGATCACACAATGGTTGAAATGACTGACACCTTGTATATCCCCCACTGGCAGTACTGCTAACACCAGCATATAAGACGTATTTCCTAACACTTAAACATCCCATGACAATGTGGCTACTAAGACTATAATGGAGCTGTAAATCATTGTCTAGTTTTTCCATTGTGGACACATGCCAGTTTTGTACAGTAAAGCAATCTTCCGTGTATGAGGAAATCCTGGAAAATGTCTGACAAGTAGGCTAACACAGTTTGGGGTGTTAAGAAATAAACCAGATTGCATCATATGTTGATATAACAGATTGTTGATCTCAATTACAAAATATTAAGGTCAAGCACTGCTAAAAAAAACCATAGACTAGTAAAGTAAAGGTCAAACTTGTAGAAAACCTTAAAATGCACTTTATATCAATATGACACTGCTTAAAACTACCTACACACCCATTTTATTGTTTAATGACACAAACTATGATGCTCTTGTTCTGTTGATAGTTAACACAGTGTGTAAATTTAAACTTTTACTAACAATTTAAGATCATAAAATGCTGTGAGACCATAAAGCAATGGTGCCATTGACATCATGAAGTGACATCAGTTTACTGTGACCGATGTAGGTCATCTTTGGAAAATACACCCGTGATACTTTGTACACAAGTCAAATGTCAATGGAAATGCCCAGTTAAGAGGGTGCAGTTATGTTTCCACTTAAACCAAAAAACATATTGTTCCCTCAGCAAACTTTATATAATTACAATAGTTAAAAAACAGGGAATTGTTTGAATTATATCCCTGACTAAACAATGTATGACTCAAACATTGCTTCATTCTGAATGGGCTCACATAAAAAAAAGTAAACCCCAAGTGTTTATATGCTGTATTTTCCACTGACAATCACTTTTCCAGTAGGATGATTTTCAGATTTGGAGTTTCAGAGAAACACTGGGCTGTCTCCTAAGTTGAACCTAAAATAAGCTGTTCATTTTTTGAGCAAGAAGAGGCTACAGACATGCTAACAGCTATATGAGGCTGTATTTAAGCACCGATGCTTTGTGCTAACATTAGCATCCGAACATATAACAATGACAATGCTAACATGTTGATGTCTATAGCAGGTATGAGGTTTACTGAGGTCACCATGTTAGTTCAGGGGGTTAACATGCTAATACTTGCTAGTTAGCATTAAAACAAAGAACAGCTGAGCCTTATGAGAATGTCATTAGCTTGCAGGTATTGGATAAATTAAAATTTTGACCTGATATTATTACAGTTCATCCTAAGGAGGTCATGAATGTCTGCACCAAATTTAATGGCAATCTTTCTGATGGCTGCTTTGACATTTTACTCATACGCACAAAATATCAGACACATGCGGCGCTAAAGCAAAAAAATCAGGAGATCAACAAATTCATTAGGATCCATGATCTGGGTACCATGAATGTTAATTATCCTGCCTTGTTCTGTCTGCCGGTTCCTCTGATGCCTTTTGTAGCAAAGATGTAGAGGGACAGAGGGACGGTGTCCCCATGACAAAAGTAAATGTTAGTCTCCTGCTTGAGGTGCACGGTGCAAGAGGAGAGGGAAACATACTGTGCTGCTGCCAGAAGAACACTGTCTGAGATTTCGGCATGTATCAAAATAAATTACAATACAATAGATTTGTCTAGATTTATTACTTTCCCCTTAATGTCTGAATAACACATTACATTTGTTGCCAGTCACTTCATTCATAATATGTTGGCAGTAGAAAGAAACCCATGGCTATAGGTAGGCAGTGGACCAAACCACTTTTTTGGGGGATAGCAGGTAGGAGCAAGTTAATTCACCTTGAGGAGAGTTTGTGTATATCCAAACTGCCACAAAAGATCCATTACTGCTGTCAGCATGTGTGCGATCACACTCTTATAGAGACAGTACCTGGTACACACACTGATGGCAATGCACGCCTGCACGCTACTCCATACACACACACTCATCAAACATGCTCTAAACATTCTCGATTCACAGACATAATGAGTAAACTCACTCCAGGCTGGAGGCATTGTGCTGAGCTGAGGTCCAGCCAGGAGAACAGATCCAGAACAGGTCTGGAAGCGTGTGGCTTGGAAATAAATATCATTAAACTCAGCTGTCAAATTGCATTTGGCTCTGCTGAGCGCACCGCCATCCATAAGAGCTTGGCTGTCCTCCACGCCAGAGCTGGTTTTCTCTCTTTCTTCCCTCTTAAACACACACACACATACACACACACACATGGACATGCTAAAACCACCTCTTCAGAGAAACAGACACAAACACATGCAGGGACAAATACACACACACACACACACACACTCATACATTTAGACCACCTGGGAGATCTGTTTATGGAATCCGACAGAGACCACACGAGAAACAGACGCTGCTTTTATTTCGCTTTAAGCTCAGAAGATCTAAATAGTCTCATTCATTTACATCCAAAATGTAGTTTTGTAGTTAGAGAACAAGGATTAAAAAGCTATCCCATGATCACAGACAAAGACCTGCTGTGGTAAACAATCACAAACACATAATGGAGTGGAGTTACTGGTCTGAAGCTTAATGCGTGATAGAGAATATTTTTAAGTTTTATAGAGATGGGGCAATTAAATTACAAAAAGACAACCCTGGTAACAAGACCAACAAATACCAAACACTAAAAATAAATGAGGTGATAAAGATGATTACTCTGAATCCACAGCGCATTAAATCTTCTTGACAGGATGGCATTTGCCCTCTGATTGACTCCTATCTGAGTAGGTGTAAATAAGGTGTGTGCTGGTAAACCTGTGTTGGTTTCGTGCAAAGCTGGCGTTTTACAAGTACTCACCTAAAGGGAGTTCCACCTCCCATTTGCACGCAGGGCCCTTTGTTGTCTGTCTTTTTTTCCCCTGTCTTCTTTTCTCTCATTTGAAAATAACCCAAACAGGTCCTGTAGACGTAGTAACGGAGATATTATCTAAGCATACTTCACCTGAAGGGGATCCCATCACACAGATTTTTTTTCCCTTGCATGCACGAATGAGGCCTGCAGGCCTGAAGGCAGGCAAAACAAGTTGAGCATGGTTGAGGCAGGCTAAGCCTTGCTAACAGCTTTTTTTTTTTCTTTTTTTTTTTAAAACACATTGCTGTAAATATTCATTTTTCTTTTTTAATGCACGCAAAATGTCAGAACCTATTGGTTAGCAAACACTAAATGAATAGCAGGTAAGTTATTTTGCAGGGTTTGTAAGAATTCTGATAATTCTGTCTCATGATATTCAGTCTGTTACATGATTTTAAAATATCAAAATCCATGTTTTGCTTGAGATAATGATGCGCTGTGACCACTAAAGTATTTAAGTGCATAAAACTTGAAAAACAGAGACTTCAAATACAGTACTTACTGTAAAATGTCGATAGTATCAGAACTCCCATCAAGATCCCACATGTTGATGTACAAAAGCAGCCTTAAATGTTTAGGCACAGGGCAGCAGAGCATGACCTCACGCAACTGTTGTCCTCGCACGCTCGTTTGTAACAAGTAAAAAGATTCACACTCTAAAACAGCAGTAAAGCTACTGAGATACATGCAGTTCACACGAACATTTAAAATCTGACATTGCTTAGCTACCATCCAGGCATGACGGACAAGTGAAAAATACATGTGTTCAGGATCCAGTCTGGATTGATCTCAGTTAGAGGCATCACTTACCATCACTTACTTATTTCCTCCACCTGTCTCGCACATTCACAAACATCTAATAATCTCCTAGCCACACGTTCAAACAGACATGCGTATCAACGTCCAAGACTCCATTACTTTACATTAATTTACATTAATTCACATTACTCTGTCCCACTGGTCCTGAGTTAGCCACATAAACGCTAGCTCCGTCCAGCGCTCGCCCAGTGCCCTAAAATATGGCGACTCAGCTAATAAGGTAACAGCAGCTACATTTCACAGTACTTCACTGTCCCTCAATAAAATCTGTCGAGAATTGAGGAGGAGCAGCCGGGATTTATAGGGTTTTCAGTGTATTATATCATCTTATCATCTTTTTCTCTAAAAAAAAAGTATTTCAGTTTGCCAGACAACCATGTGGAACCACTATAGAAAGTATGCTTTGGTTTTCTGGACATCCCAAAAGAACAAAATTACTGTGACATACAAGAAAACAAGTCATTACAGACAGAAATGTATTAACATTTGTGATCCTAGTGCAGCCACACATTTCAAAATTGTCCAAACTAATTGAGGACAAATGTACAGATTATGCAGCCCAAAACTGTACACGCTGAAGTAATGAGGTCCCAGAATAAAGAAATAAAACCCTGCAGGTCTTTTAGTTTCCAATCATTATGAGGAATGTCATAATGTTTACACTGTCTGATTTACATTTGTTCCTCCGGGTAGCTGCACCGTCATATTGAATATAACCAGATTTGTATAAGTTGCCATGATCAGAGAGGGAAACTTGCTCAGCTGTTTCACAGGTTTAACAATGCTTCCACTTCCTGCTGGTTCCCAGTAACTGCTGACATGACAGCGTCAGCATCTGACCAGTAATATGCAAATGAGGAAGAGCAAACAGATGAGCAAGACGATCCATTGATGTCTTTAAAAACAGAGTGTGGAGCCAACTAATGCGGCTTCATTTGGATAAACACATTCATAAATGTATGATAAACATCTTTCAGTTTACACAAGGCGCTGACTCAGTGTAAAGATCCGCCCGGTTGCTTTGAAATTTTAATTCCAAACTTAAGCTTGTCTTTGCAGCCGTGCTTTGATCACTGCGGTTGCATATGGCTTTAGCCTCCTTTTTTTTTTTGAACCTTTGTATTTCACGTGATTGAATTTGACAGAATTTACCCGTTGCTATGGTAACATAAGTTACGAACACAAAAGGAAAAGAGAGAACATGCCTTCGTTTGTTTACAGCTTTGAGCCGTTTCTATTTTAGTCGTGTGGTGCCATGTTCTGAAGCTTAGGCATGAAAAGAGATGGCAAGAAAAACGTGTCAAGACTGTTGGTCACACTGACGACAGACCGAGTTTTTATCTGCAGGTGATTATGAACATGATGACATTAAAATATATATAGAATGCATGATAACAGACCTTAAAAATGAAACATAATTCCTAATCATTGACTTTACTATTACATGATTGTATATATATGTATTTTCTCATTTCGGAGAGACAAACCATGACCTTTTCCTAAACCAAACCAGTTTTGCTTCCTGTGACTGCAAACTGCAAATAATAAGTCACCTAAGTTTAATAGTGACAAGTCAGTACAGATTTCGGGTTTTCCACAGGACTCAAAGCCCAGTCTAAATGTGTTTAACCCATTCATTTACCACAACCTCCTCTCTAGAGAGTCTTTGTTGCCCCCCCCCCTAGCTAAACTAGGGGTGTGGGTGTAAATAGCTGTCATGTGACTACTCTAACAAATAGAAACTCTGTTCGGGTTTAACCTTTGTTATTTGTCCATAATGGACGTCTCCCAGTGACGAGACTTTCTCACAATGGATGAGGAAGTGCATCTCTGTTTCTGTTTGTTCTCTTGAGCAGTGACCACATACAGGCTCCTCTCTGGGCAGCCATATACTTGTCTCAAAACTGTTAAATGAACTTAAACTGTGTAACTGACTCTGATGGCTGCTACACTCTATAAAGGGAAAGCCATTTAGGCAGTGTGATAATGTGATTATATTTGGTCTGGTGACATTTGAGAATATTGCAGTCATTTAGAGGGTTTCAAATATGCATACTGTATATACTTCTCAGGCATTTGATTAACAGTAACATAATTAAAATCAGATTTGGATGCAAATATCATGCAATATTGTTTCATTTTCTAGTATAAACTTACCCTTTAGTTGATCTTCCCTCGGTTCATTTACAGAAATAATAGAAGCCCATGAACGTTTAGTTGTTAAAGTTAAAAAATGTACATCACCAATTTGAGTTTTGGACCAAAAAGTTGAGCCAACTCCTTGAATGCCTTCCATACTTACTCAGACTGACATATTTATCTGGCCTTTCTCTCTACCATAGTGTGATTATGTGAACTGTTGTGTAGCCCTGCTGCTTGTCACTAACAGCTTATGAGACTCTGCCCGCTAACACGCTAAAGGCAGGCTCAGCACTGTACCCAGAACTCCAGAGAGAATAAATAGAAAAAAAAGGATTGACCCCTTTTCCTAATGCTTTCACTGTCATCACTCAAACTGTTATGACGTCAAAACCCCCATTCAGTGTGGAAACTGTTTCCCCGCTCCCTAACTACGTCTCAATCTCATCCCCACCCTCAGCGCTGCAGTGTTTACCCATTTCCCCAAACAGTCCCAGAGTGCCTGTAATGGTGTTAACTGAAACGGTCTCTGATGCAAATATGAAAGCAGTCAGTTTTCAGATATATTCATCTGTACAGCTCTCACATACTCACCACTCCCCCACCTGGTAGGTTGCCTTTGACTTTTACTTCCAGACAGGCGCTGACCTCATCAGCAAGGCTCGGGCCCCCCACTGACAATGACTCTTAGTGGAAGTGGAAGTCGTTCCTCGCCACTTTCGCCTTAGTGCTTGCTCTTGGTGGGAACTGCTGGGTCTCTGTAAATAATATAAAAAGTATCATCATCACCAGAGTTTCCCAAACTTTTTCTTGACAAACCATTGCGACCCAGTTCACAATAGGTCTTATCTAAAAATCCTGAGAAGAGTTAATCTGGGCATAAATGAACATTCCTGATGATGATACATATACATATACACACTACATAAATACAGAAATAAATGCATTTAGGCCTCTCATCAGAAAACAATACACACATTTAAATGTTGCATCATGTTTTATGAACTGCAGATATAAATCTTAAATTTGTAGAATTTCTTCCATACTTTTCTTTTTACTTGATGACCCAAATAAAATCTCCTGTGACCCACTTGTGGGTCATGACCCAGACTTTTGGAATGGCTGGTCTAGACCAGCTCATATATATATCCTGAGATAACTTCCCTTATGATTTGGTGATATTATGATATGTTAAGAAAAATTAAATAAAACAGACTCATCCCCATTGTCAGTCACTATATGTTACATTAACACAGAGTCTACGTCACTTGACTTAAGGCGTTAATGCACTTCTTTTGGAATATTATCTTGCAAATTGCAAATATTACACTACACTTTTTTCTCAACTTCTCAACTTTCAGTTTTCTATTTATCCTTCTTGAGTTTCAGTTTTATTTTTTCTCTATACTTATGCACAAACGAACCAAGGAAAATTCTTCATATCAGAATCAGAATCCACTTCATTGGCCAAGCATGTACTGACAAGGATTGTCTCTATCCATCACTCTCAGTGTACTTACACAGGAATAGAATAAACATAACAGGTAAGAACAAGGATAACAAAACTAAACAAATAAAGGTGAAGACTTGACAGCACTATTATGTACATAAGAATGGTAAAAAAAAATAAGTACAGTACAATATATATACATATATGGAGGTACGTGAAACCTGATTAGATACAGACAATTTAACAATTAACAAATATGTAAAAAATATAATTGAAAAATCTGAATATATAGACAGGATAAGCAAGAAAAACAAAACAAAACAATAGTTGAACAACTAAGACAAGGTGAAAAATATAGAAACAATATATGCTGCAGGAAACTGAATGAAAAAGTTACATATGCATATTTGATGAATGAGAAATTAGAAAGAAAAGAGAGAAGATGAGAATTATAGACTGAAAATATGATTGTATCATACTAGAGACAGATAATCTTTTCTTATTTTGAGTCTTTAAGAGTATAATTCTGTTTTCTGAAGTAGTCCCCAAGTTCTAAGAACCTAAATGCAAAAGGAAAACAAGATAACACTTCTGCCCCTCTCCACCTGTGGATAACCTCTCGTGCCTGAGATTTTTATTGCTTCTTAAATACATTTCTCCCCAAGTTGTCTGGCAGCTCATTCACTTCACCTCTGAAGTGAAAAGACCAAAATAGAAACGTTTCAAACCAGCAACAGGTAGGGGCCTGCTTTCATTCCTTCTTTTATTGTCACTTCTCCCATTAGGAGACATGAGAGAACTTGAACTATGTTTACTGTCATCTTTAAATTTTGCATCTCACGGTATATTTTTAAGCATATCAAAGGGTAAAGGAAATGGCAAACTTTCAAATAAACAGCATATTTCGTAGATACATACAGGTGCTTGCAGGTCACAGAGGAGAATGCATGCTTTCAGAGGGTGGGACCAGATATACATGAAGAAACATGTGGAGCCAAATATACATGGAAAGAAAAAGATCGGTAGTGACTAAGAACACACACATGTTTGTACAAAACTATAATGCTCCAGTTAAATACTGAGACACAGGTAACATGCTTTCAAAACAGAGCTGTCAAAATACTATAATTAGTGGCTGATGAAATATGTTGAGGTGGGATGCACTGTACAGCAACAATAAACACACGGCTGCCATAAATAGCATGAAGTAATGCCTGGAATTAACCTGTTTCTATTCTGAAACTTTGAATACATCTCCCTGCGCAGTGATCTTTACGTTCTCGGCGACATAATCTTTTGCAAAACATCTGAAATTATCTGCTGCCTCGCACGCAAAAGCTTTTGTTTGCAGAGACACAGAGAGAGACAGGGAGCGAGAAGCCTTGGGCGGGAGTTATGCAAACTAAATCCTCGTCAGGTTGACATCTTCAAAAGGTTATTTTTAGATGTCTTGTGGAATTTGCTGCAACAGTTTACATTGCTGAAATGCTACGCAGGGTTCAAATATTTTTCTCAGATATTTAAAAAAAAGTGTCATAATCTGCACTGCTATGTAAGACAATTATCTACTCATAAACTTTACTTAAAAAACATTATGTTTTAACTCAAATTGACATCAAAAACTTCATATATATGTATGCACGGTATCAACGCAAACATTTGAAAATAGAAAATAGAATATTTGTAGTTCACATGGTCCTTTATTTAAGCGCTTGAAGATTGAATCATCACTAAAATGTGTGGCCCTGATCAGACAGAGCAGTTTTTGCAGTGAGACGTGTCTTGCGGTCTTGTGTCTGGTAAATTGTAGTTATAAACTTGACAGGACAGAAGAGATTTTCCAGAGGAAACAGAATTAAATAATCAGTGAAGTTATGCTGCTGTGCCTTGTGTGTAATGCGCACACAGAGTCTCTCTCACTGAGGAGGCGCACGCTATTTCACATCTGCAACACATCAGCTGTTAATCAGAATGTTAATTTTTAATGGGCTGGACTGCGCGTTCCACTGTTTAACTGCAGTTCCCGTGGTTCCAGCTGTGGTCTGTGCATCACTAATGCGCATGCATGCAAGGTACTGCATGACCCTGACCAGTCAAGCCACAAGCCAAAGCACTCTGGTGTTAGTTTTGCCGAAGTTTTGACCTCTTTAACTTTTTTCCCTTCTCCATGCACCTTGAAGTACGTGAAGTTATGCCAGAAAACCCTACTCTGGGGCGCTGCTACACACACAGTTTGCTTAATGTAAAATGTGTGAACCAGCTTGCAAATAATGGCTTGGACCAGAAGAAAAGCTCTATTTACAACACTTAACCCTGTTTTAATCTCATGAAATCATAGTGGAGGACTTGTGTATCCAACAGATTACTCCAACAAATGACTCACATGAACAGTGTGTTTTGTTTGATTCAACATAAGGACACACACATCAATTCCACAGTTGCATCACACAGCATTTGGTGTTACGCTCGCTGTGCTGCATTTAGCCACAGCTTTGTTCTTGACACCTGCAGTCAACTAAGAATATTTATTCTTCTTCCTTCTGCTCTCCAACAAATGAGTGGAAAACTGCTTTCTTTCACAAACAACTATAGTACAGACCGACAGAGGGAAGTTATTAAAAGTCATGGGCTTGTGACTGTCTCTTTCATGAGTTACCGCTGGGCCCAGTCACCTTCCAGAAGAAAGTGATTATCAGCAACTGCAGGGCTCCAATCTGTGCTAATACATATATGGGCTTCATGGTGGTACAGTGGTTAGCACTGTCACCTCAAAACAAGAAGGTCCTGGGTATAAACCTGCCAGCTGGCTTGGGGGCTCGAGAGATTTTGGGAGGGCTGGGGTGTTTCTTTGTGAAGTTTGCACGTTGTCCCCATGTCTGTGTGGGTTCTCCGCGGGTACACCAGCTTCCTCCCACAGTCCAAGTCAAGACATGCAGGTTAGGTTAATCGTTGACTCTTAATTAAAGGGATGTGAGTGTGAAAGGTTGTTTGTCTGTATGTGTCAGCCCTGTAATGAACTTGTGATATGTACAGGGTGTACCCCACCTCTTACCCACTGTCACCTGCGGTAGGCTTCAGATTGCACTGTGTAGACAGGCCAGTCTGCGTGCAATTTATTCTGGTGGCATCAGTCTGTGATTCTTTAATGTTTATGAACTGATTATAGTGCCAACAAATGTTGAACTGTGACCAACAATCAGGGCGTTAGTCCCTGACATTGACTACAAACTTCACAATGTTCCTCCTCCCATCATATGGACAAGTAATAGCTCAAGTCCAGAGTCAGTGATAGTATACCTCATCCAAACTGACATTTGCGTCTTACATGTTTAAATAATGTCATTATTTTACTGCTACTGAAACAACATTCTTCATACTGTACTTTTCCCATTTCCACGGAATACAGGTGTGTACTTTAAAAACAGGTCTGATGAAAATGGAAAGCTTTTATCTTGATCTGGAGTCTGCAGAAAGGCACCACGCTATACTGTCATCTAACGTGCTCGTAAATGTCAACACTGATCTTGACACGGAGTCAGAGAAAGGGAGAGACAGTAAGAGCATTCTGTAGTTAAAATGATTTATGGGAGTGTGTCATCCACTGAGGAAAATGTAGGCAAATTATATATACATATATACATATATATACATATCCAAACTCGGGGCAAATGTTTTTAATTGTTTGTCTGGAGTTATGTATTTAGGCTTTCATATGTACTTGTTTACAATACTTGTGACCTTTATTTTTAGTAGTTAGGGTTAGTAGTTAAAGAGGATAATTCAGTGTTGTTTGTTGTAGATAAGATACACCTGACAAAAAGTGAATAAAATATTTTTTTCATTGTGTAATAAAGGGCTTATAACTATTAAATGACTAATTAATGGTCAATAAATTGTTTACTAATGACATTATTAAGGACAAATTTTGGGTTGCTGGGTTTTGGAAAAATCCAGTGGCTGGTGTTAATCCCTTGGATTTGTTAAGAATGAAGTTTTAAATCTTAGTAATCCATTAGAAATGTTGTGGGAACGACAAGAACGAGAAAATGGGAAAGAGACCTATAGAGTGAATGTAGTGAGGGAGCGCCATCAGTGAGAACAAAGTGGTGAATCAGAGAAATAAAACAGTATTTTCCGATTGCTGTATTCCAAAGCACAAATAAATACGCCCACACCTCTGCACAAAGCCGGACTTGTGTGAATATAGCCGAAACGATCCGTTGTCTGCTCTGCCTGTGTGTGTTTATGTGTGTAAAACTATTTCTGCAGCTCTCACAGACAGAGAGCAGAGAAAAAAATGGATAATGTAACATACTGTTGGTTGCTGCATTTTTATAGAGTTTTTATAGAGTTTTATATAAATTAGATTATATGTTGATTTTTAGGAAAATACATTTTAAGCATTTTAAGCATCAAGTCTGCAGTTATGAGTGTTGATAAAATGTTAATAAAAAAGATTTCGGTCCCTGATTTTGGTATTGTCTTTCTAGAAATTGTGGTCAAATGGTCTAACCAGTAGTAAATGATTTAGCAACCATCAATCAAGACAGTAATCACTAATAATCCTCTTAGAGCAGTTGCCTTATTAGCGAGTGTTACCTTTTTTCATCTTCACCTTTGGCAGTATATGAAGCACAAATCTTCCTCCCCGGTTTTGCCTGTAAAGCTGTAACAGATAAGGTTTTATTAAGTAGATCCTGTACACACACACAGTCACACGATGGCCTCACAAGCTGCTACACGCAGTGACCAGAATGAATACATGGTATTTGAGCTCTTGCCATTGTGTGGTTAGCTTAGAGGAATTCAACCTTTCAAAATAGTGACTTCACCCTGGATTGAGTGTCACACACAGACAACACAAACAGCTTATCACCTGAAAATCAAAACATTAACGCCAGCACAAACATGTGTAACCTGCATGCAGAAACAGCTTGCAGAGAACAGTGTGCACAAACAAATGTTAAGCCACTTTATCACAGTAACAACATATCAGCGGCTGATGTGATGTCAACATTGGTTTCCAGGTGGTGTGTGAGGATATTATTTTTCCGTTTGTCTATTTGGTGACACTGTCACAGCACACAACCAGTGAAACCAGTGATTTTGACTTGTAATTTGCAGGAAATAAGACTACCAATTATACAAATATGGGTTATTGAGTTCAGCATGACAGCCGGATGAACCTGCAGGGAGTGAGTGGGAGGACAAAGAACACTTAACTATTAAAAGTATAATGTAAAAGTTAATCTTCAATGGGTCTCTTCACCTGTTGGCCTTGTTATAATTCACTGTTTCCATGGAATCACATCACAAGTGACGCGGCTCATTCACAAAAAAAAAAAAAAAAAAAAAAAAAAAAAGATCACAATCAGTGATTCGTTAGGTGAATCCACTATCTTGGCACTGAGTGAGAGGAAGGATCAGACAGACTATTTGTTTTAAGAGAGAGAAACATAATAACAATGGTTTCTATGTGGGCTGTTAAGTTGGCATGAACATCTGAGGTGCAGTCCTGAGCAGAGTGCTTTGATGTGAAAACACATGAATGTCTATCAGGGCATCTTTTCTCTCAGAGAGTTATTTAAATATTACACTTCCACCTGGAAAAATAGTGCAGAACATTGTTTTCCACTATGCATAAACTATTTTCCTAAACTTAAAAAAGTTAGTGTCTGTACTGCCTTAAAATTATAAGTTGACTGAATTTGACAAGACAAGTTGGAGCAATGATTTTTGTAATGATTCAAAACAAATGAACTTTTCAAGTCATATAAACTTGAGTTAATTGAGTTGTACTTGGAAAAAAAGAACAGCCTCAAACAATGTATGCTGGGAGCCTACACTGAAAAAAGAGAATTGCTGGACCAACTTAGAAAAACTTCTTCAGTTCACTACAACTGGTATAGAAATTAATTCAACTTATAATTTCATATCTCTCCAAAACTCAGCATCTCACACCAAAACAATCTAAATGGATAAATAACATGTAAGAGGAAAAAAATGTAATTTTGATTTTGGGATGAACTGTCCCTTTAAGTTAATGTCTCTATGATATTTACAGTGAGATTAAAATACTTTCAATTCTTCTGGAAAACGATTCAGGCTGTGATACAGTGGAAGTGACACTGAACTACCTGCAGGCACCACACCTTTACATACAAAGGAAACATACGCCACCTGGTTGTCTCGGGTGAAATAGTCCCCAGGTGTCTGCCAGATCACATTACACAGGTGAGGATAGTGTTGCATTTAATGACGTTTTCAGTGAGAATCATCTCTTAATTTTCTAAATACTATATTATTTGGTCGTGATGAAACTTTTATTGTGATCACAGTTTTATTAGAGACCATCAGGCACGCGATGTGAAGATGTTTCGTGATGCTCCAAAAGATCTTTTGAAATGATTTAACTCCGCCCCTCTTGGGTTGGTCCTGAGGTGAGGCGGCTATAAACTGCTGCTCACACACATCTGTAGGTAAGACGGGTTGCAGCACTCTGGCAGGTATGATAGCTGAAAAGGATTTCAGTGGATTCGGGTCGTCTTGACGCACACAAGGACTTTACGCAGAGAGAGATATTGGATACAGCGCTATCAAAGAGGACAATTCAACAAACAGCATGAAGTTGGAGGTGTTGTGTGGAAGTCATTATGACATGAAACACTTGGAGATGTCCAGTGATGCAGAGGGGAGTGTGCGCTCTCCTCTCTCTGCTGAGGAGGAGCTGGGGTCGGATGGGGACTGCGTGGCGCACAGCCCTCCGCCACCTGTTGCTCCATGCACCGGCACCAAGTCCAAGCCGTACACACGGAGACCCAAACCTCCGTTCTCCTACATCGCTCTCATCGCCATGGCCATCCGGGACTCCCCCTCTGGACGTCTGACTCTGGCTGAAATCAACGACTATCTGATGCACAAGTTTCCTTTCTTCAGAGGCAGTTACACCGGCTGGAGAAACTCGGTGCGACACAACTTGTCTCTAAACGACTGCTTTCTCAAAGTGCTCCGGGACCCGTCCAGACCTTGGGGAAAGGACAATTACTGGATGCTCAATCCTCATAGCGAGTACACCTTCGCTGACGGGGTGTTCCGGCGCAGAAGAAAGCGCATTGCTAATAAAAAGTTCAGCACAGAGCCGGAGGTGTCGGAGCGCGCAGAGGAGCCACAGAGCGCTCAGCAGTCGTCAGCCAAGACTGATTCACGTGTCAAGTTTACAAGCTCATTCGCTATAGAGAGCATCCTGAGCAAGCCCTTCATCAAGAGAGACTCACATTTTCCAGTGCACCCTGCTCTCACCTGGCCGCGCTACACTGAACTCACGATGCCTCATTCAAATACACCTGCTGCCTCATTTTCATACGTCAAGTCAGCTGGCTGCGGTGTGGACTCCTGCGCTGCTGCGCATGTGTCAAACAACTACGACTGTGCGCTTCTCCCTCACACAGTCCTGAGATATCAGAAATAAACTTTTCTATTTGATGATTGAAATCATCGAAGTGCACTGATGATGGACGTTATTGTGGTGGCAAGGTGTTACACTTTTTCTTTTCTTTTATCACTGGTGGTTTCTGCTTTTAAGCATCAGCATATTTGATATTCTCTACACAATCCTTTGTTGTAAATGTTACTGAACTGACCGTTAACTTTGCCGTGTTAAAAAATATGCACTTTGTTGTTTTGTCTGTTTCCTAAAAGATGCCCTTTACAATTAAATAAAAACACTAACAGTGATGATCTGCGTTTTGTTGTAACATTATTTTATAATAACTCTCATCACACAAACATATTTAACATGCAAAGATTAAGAAGCAACCGTCATAACCAAATTTTTTTCGTCGTCTGTGCAACTTGGTTCACATAAAAAAACAACTGAACACCGACTAACGTGGTGCATTGCTTCTTACATCATATCACTCCGCCAGTCTAAACCATCACTCCCATTACATGCAAGGTGTATCATATTCTGCAGTTCCTAATCTAAATTAAGGAGTACAATATGTATTGTATATATGTTAAATTTATTAAATTATGTAAAATCTGAATAATAAACCTGAATATAATGAGGTAATCTACAAAATAAATCTTCACAAAAGAAATATAATCTTGCAACAGTTATGTAATGAATGTCATCTGAGGGGAAAAATGGTAGAAACGTTATAGTTAATTTGCATATTGTGTAAAATAAAAATAGAGCACAGGAAGTGTGTGTCTGCTGCATCTGTGTCTGTCTCCTTCAAAATGACTGGCAGTGAATCTACCCTACCGATAGTAATACTCTAAATTAAGAACATGACAAACGTGAACTCAATCAATAAATAGTTCTATCTATTAAAACTGCATTGGAGGAATACAATGTTTAAAAAAAAGAGAGAGAGAGAGAGAGAGAGAGAGAGAGAGAGAGAGAGAAAGGCAGCCTTAGTTAAAACATAAACGGTTTATTATTTTATGAAGTCATTAAGAACAAACTGATGACAAAATCATGAGTCTTTGGGTTCCTCAGTCGGTAAGATTAAGGTTAAACTACCGAGCAGTCAGTGGTTCACGGAGCAAAATTAGGGCTGACACCTGAATGACACATGTACACCTGTTAAGTGCAAGTGCAATAATGCTTATCGGGGCGTGTGCTTATGTGACTCCACCTTGCAAAATTCTTGGAAAGCTCTGCTAGGGATGGGTTGCGAGTGCACCAAGTGCCTAAATAAACCAGCCTCTTCCTATATGCAAAAGCCTCGTGCTACTAACTCTTGCAGCCTATTGTGTCATATTACTTTTAAAAGATAAGGAAGGTTAACATAACATAACATAACATAACATAACATAACATAACTGAGATAAAATTTGCCTGTGCACTGTGATACACACAGCTGCAACCATCACACGATACAAGTAAAATAAAATCAAATAAATTAAAATCAAATCAAATAAAATAAATATGAATGCATCACATCATTGGCGTCTTTCAATAATTAATGATACAGAAGAAAATCGCGTTTTAAGTATTTACTCTTCAGCGTTCACGAGGCTCGCTGCTGCCGGATAGGGGCATCCAATATTTATGTTTTCTGTCTGGCGCTGCAAATAGCTGTCGCCTCAGTCACCACACATGCGCAGGAAGGGCTTCATACAAATGGTGCATCCTGAGCGAAGTCAACTCCGATCCACAATAGGAAGAAATGTCTTCCAAGTAGGCCCATTCTTCTGAGGCTAGAAAGTAAATTTCCTTTAAAGCAGCTGCGCATCCTGGACCCAGCGGGGCTCACAGGTTTGATGTTGGTCCGTTGTGTTGTTGTGACGTTTCTGTTGTGTGAGAAATTGTTTCTTATAGTGGTCACTTGCTCTGAAATGATATTACAGCAGCATGCATAAAACTCCACCATTTAAAGCACAAAAATAGGCATTTACAGAAGATATTGATATTATTTCGATACTGTGAGGCTACATGACATTCACGTGATGTCATTTTCTGAATTTATCAGACTGTTGTTCAATTGTTTGTCTTTATATCAGTATTATTGATGATTATTCATAGAGCTGCAGTGATAAGTTGATCAATTAATTTTTTCAGTGCTTTTCAAACTGGGGTCCAAGGTCCAAAAGGGGCCTTTGAGTGGGTTGTAGGCAGCCCCTTCACCAAAAGGAGGAATAGAATATTTTAATTCTTATCACCAAGTTGGAACATTGTTAATTATAGCAATCCTGGTTTGATCATTGATCGACTATGAAGACTTTATTATCTTAAAACCTAAAAATAAAATTCATAACTCAGAGTTTCCTTTAGATAAATCCTCTCAAATTGTGGGTTTAATGGGCATCTGTTGTGGAACCTCGGATTAATTGATCAAGAGAAAAGTATTTTCCAGATATTTTGATAATCGATTAATTGTTGCACACATTTTTCATTTGCTGGTTCAAGCTACTCGAATGTGAGAATCTGCTGCTTTTTTTTGTCGTTTATGGTAAATGAAGAGTGTTTGGGTTTTGGACTGTTGCTTGGACAAAAGAAGCTAAGACTTCACTTTTGGTTCTCGGGAATTGGGAGGAGCATTTTTCACAATTTCATAGACTAAACAAATAATTGATAATGAAATTAGTCATTAGTTGCAGTCCTGATTATTTATCAAACATCTCATGTTCTTAATGTTTGTGAAAGCATTAATAGTCATCCCCACAATATTCTTGCATTATCAATATTGAGGCATTTAATCGAAAATATCAGAATATTTGATTTTTTTCATATTGTGCAGTTATTTTAGAGAAAATGTGTGTATGGACATATCACAGCATAGCCTAAAAATATGTGTTCTTATTTATAAGCCATAAGGCCCTAATTTACAGAACTAAACTTAAAAGATACTCCAATATTTCATTATCTGAATCATTTCTTAAGACCTTATTTAGAGTTTCTAATCAATCCAACTCAGGCTCATTCTCAGAGGTAAACTGACACTTCTGCACTGTGTGTGGTACATTGGCACGCTCTGATGGAAAAAGCATGCTTCCTCTCATGTCAGGGTCTTAACTCTGAACAGATCCCAAACAAATGAGCTCAGCAGGACTCCTTCCACTGTACACCTTTACAGAATAACACCACAGACGGGCACTGTCACTTTGTGCAGGTACATATGAGGACAGAGGGAGTTATTGGGTCGCTTTATCCATTATGGTTTATAAAGTTATCGAAGCCTTGTCTTACAAATGTATCCAGAGGTGTTTTGGAAAGTGAGTCGTGGGAGGAGGAGATTTGTCTTACTCCGCTGCGCTGTGTCCGGCTTCTAGTCTGGATCAGGGCCAGATGGGGAGGAGGGAGTAGTTCCTGGCGATTTCTTGGAGGGATTTTGGGGGGATCGAGGGGCAGAGAGAGATTTTAGAATTGATAGGTGGTCGAGTTGTGTTTGGCCGGGTGGATATGCGCAAGCAAAGTCGAGGAGCTTTATTTGCCCTCTTGTATGGGATTATTGCCAACAGCGATGGACAGAGAGAGAAAGAAGGAACAGCGGCTGGTGTTTCTTGATTTTCACGGTTCTAAACGCGCAGAATCGTCGCATTAGGGAACCTTTAATAGTGTTTGAAGAATAGGAAAAAAAATAGTCGCCCAGGTGTTATAAAGCCTCTAAAAAAGAGGCACAACCATGACGACCGAGAGCTCCAAGCAAAATTTGGATCCATCCACTCCTGTGCGCTCCAGTCCGGCAGCTCTGCTGAGCGCACAGCCGGTGATGGAGAGCGCGCAGAACGCACCAGCCAAATGGAAAAAGGGAAATTCTGGCTTGAGGCGCCCTGAAAAACCTCCCTACTCATATATCGCCCTCATTGTGATGGCAATTCAAAGCTCACCGAGCAAAAGGCTCACTTTGAGTGAAATTTACCAGTTCCTGCAGGCGCGCTTCCCTTTCTTCAGGGGATCGTACCAGGGATGGAAGAACTCCGTCAGACACAACCTGTCTCTGAACGAGTGCTTTATAAAGCTGCCTAAAGGTCTGGGAAGACCTGGCAAAGGCCACTACTGGACCATCGACCCGAGCAGCGAGTTCATGTTCGAGGAGGGCTCATTTCGTCGCAGACCGCGAGGCTTCCGTAGGAAATGTCAAGCTTTGAAGCCGATGTACAGGATGATGAACGGGATCGGCTTCGGTGCGTCCATGCTGCCGCAGAACTTTGATTTCCAGTCACCTTCAGGGTCATTTGCGTGCCATAACGGCTACAACATAGACCTGATGGGTAATACAGTGCCAGGGGGCTTCGAGGGACTCGGAGGAGGACATCACGCCCCTCACATGTCCTCAGGCTCCGGGTCATCATACATGGCCGCGTGTCAGGTGGCGTCTAATGCGGACTACTGTCCGGACAGCAGCAGCAGCCCCCTGCAGTCCTCCCCGGCCATGGTAGGCACTCTGGACTGTCAGTCTCCGTATGCAAATGCGGCCTCACACTGGAGTTCACCTGGTGTGTCCTCATACATCAAACAGCAGTCTCTGACATCCAGCAGTCCCACTTCTTCTGCTCTGCACACGGGAGTGTCGTCCTACTCTCTGGATCAGGGATATCTGCACCATAACGCACGAGATTCATCAGAGATTTCAGGTAAAACATCACCATATGATCAAATGCATGAGATAAATACTTTATTTTCTGATTCCTGTCTGCACCATAGTGAGTCATGGGAATCAAAATTCATGTTTAACATTAAACTGTCACCGCTCATTTCGTAAAATACAATTTTCTTGGAATTTCTTTAATCAAGTTTTATTGGATCAATAATCTATGGGGAAAATACACGTGAGAATATTAACCAAATGAGTGAAACATTATGGAAAAATAAGAAAAACAGCACAAGCTCAAACTAATGTGCAATAATTGGTCATTTTGTAAGGTCACTCAATTTGGACATTTTCAGTTTGTATTATATCACAAAACTGTGCATGAAATGGACACAATGTTATATTATGTTATACAGCCACGTGTTTAATTTAAATTTCTTACCATTTGTTTTTTATTTTCACTCAAAGTTTCTTTGGGTGCGTTTGTGTTAAAAACATAAACAATAACACACGTAGAAGTAACGAAAATAGCATTCATGTTGTCAACAACGAAAAACAACTTTTATTACTTTAAGTGCATCTTTATGAAGGCCTTTAACTTGAGCCACAGCAGTACAATAATCAGGGTACTTACAGCAGAGGGTGTTATTTTTTCATTGTCTTTTACTGTAGAATAAACAACAAAACAAATTGATACAACATCCTAATAAATCGCCCTTATGTTTTACAAATAAATAAATAAATAAACTAACCTAAAAAAATGTAAGCCTACTACATCCATCAAAAGTTACTAATAAGAATACGTCTCGAGTGAAAAATATATTTGACTGCACCAAAAAAATTTTTTTTTTTGTATTTATCCATTTTGTTTTTAAGTTAATCACTAATATCCACTCTGTGAATAGGGCTGCTCTGCTCAAAAATGCATTTACCCCCCATAAACTAATTTGCCAGCATTTACAGTCACACGCACGATAGATTGTTGTCTTTTTGTTTTTTGTTTACAAAGAAAAAAGTAACATCATGTCACAACATTTCTAATTGCATTAAATATAAATACGAAGGCCAGGGACTGCAGATAAAAATTAACCTGCATAGCTAAATGTGGCACATTTACGTGACTTAAGTGATCATGTTAATTAATGTTCACTGTCCCTTCTTAAATAAAATAAACACAAACGATAGCCATAGAATTTCCATAACTTGCAAAGTTTTTCTAATAATTTTCTATAATTGATCTATGAAGCATTATAAGTGTTTTACCCATTAATAAAGACATTACATACAACCTGAAAACATTAGTCTATGACGGAACCATCAAATATTACATGTGGCTATTTTCGTTATCTACAGTTGGAGTAAAAATAATAGATATTAATAATAGAAAGTCCAGATATAGAATAATTATAAAGGCCAATAATTTGGCCTGACGATGTGTCCTTTGTGTTTCAGTGGGACTGTCTCGGTATTCCAGCCACTCAGCTCCTGTATGTGACAGGAAGGACTTCGTTTTGAACCTGAACGGAATCTCTTCTCTTCATCCCAGCAGCGGTGGATCTTACTACCATCAGCTTCATCACCATCACCAGAGCGTCTATCAGGACGTCAAGCCGTGCGTCATGTGACAAAACACCACAGACAGAACTGGTAAATTAAAGCCTCAGGTGGAGATATTTCAACAGGATCTTTGATGACTTTTCGTGAAAATCAATATTTCCCTCGGGTCAGTGTCAAAGCAGAGACTCTTCAGTGAACTTTGACCTTTTTGTAAAACAGTTTTAGTCATGCTTATGATGTGAGGGAGAAAGGACTACGCACTTACTTTACACACATGGATAAACAATATCAACATTTTCACTGCAAAAATACATAACGTGCACGTACCTGAATTAATCTTTATTCATGCACTTAATTTTGTTTTTCAGGAGTTGCTGATTTCCAACTGAAAGCCATAAAGAGATTTATTTTTAATGGATGATTCTGAAATTTTTAATGTCTTAAATAATAAATGTTTCTTATGAAAACGATCTAAATTTTATCAGCACTGCTTCTCGTCTTGTTCTTTCCTTTTTTTTTCTTCGACAGGAACAGAATTATCATCATTTATTGTTATTATTATATAAGTCAAAATGACACAAAAGTGGCTGGTGAATTGTTGCTTCTTTAAGATAAAAAAAGATACAAAAATCAAATTTCAAAATATGAATAGGTACCTTTCAGGGCCACACACCGCACTGAGCACCACCACTGAATCCTTTTTGTTTTAACGCACTGTTAAAACAAAACGATGATTAAATGTACATCGTCTTACTTTCACAACGGAAAACTGAAGATACGAACAAGTACATGGTGTCCTTTTTAAAATTTTCCTCTTTGTGTTCTGAAAAAGTGTTAAACGTTTTAATATAAAGAAATCATTCTTTGAGAATGTTCAGTTGCTGAGACTAATTTAAATGTAATTCATGTCTTATAGGAGGTTTGTATTACTATAATGTAGCCTGTAATGACAGTTAATTAATTAAAAAGAAATCGAAAGAAGACAACAAGGACACTCAATGTGCAACTCAGGGGTAAAAACCCTTCATTGTTGTTTAGTCATCTTGGCTTTCACGTGACTGTACCGCCACCTCCTGGTGACTGAGAGCTGAAGGACTCTAATTATATTTCATCGTCCTCATTATGGAAATTTGCGTGTGCACAACATGATTTCGTTAAAGAGATTGAAATGTCACGCAGAAAAATTAGTTTGTCATTTAGAGTCACCTAAGAATATTGAATAGAGGTTAAACGTTGATATTTTATGTCTTTTATGCACTGGAGTGAAATATGTCCCTCTGATGTACAGGGAGGTTACCTGAGACAACCTACAGCAACAAGACTGGATCAAACATGTTCCGTTTGCGCATAAACGTTTTTCCCCCCTAAAAAGTAATCGATGATTTATTACAAATTGTTTCAATATAGACCGATGGTTTCATCGTGTGAAAGCAGACCAGTAGCCCGGATATAATCTATCCCACTATATAGTAAAAACAAACAAACAAACAAACCCAAAATAAGCGAATTAAAATGAATAAATTGACACAGAAGTACACTTAAACTTGTTACACAATCTGTACATAAATTGTACAGTAAACTTTTACAGCTTTCAGCTTGCTGCATTATTTGTGATACTTTACTGAGAAAGTAAGTTTAAGAAAGGAAACGTTACATGATGTTACATGAATAAATCAGATTAAGCACTGAATTAAATACCATCTGTCCTCAAATGAACATTTCTGTATTAGACCTCTGTTAGCAGCTGGAATTTATCTTAATAATACTTTATCTACTTCATAATTCATTGGACAGGGAGTGGCTGCTGGTCCTTAAAATGTTTAAAATGTCTTAAATTCAAATGTCAAAAAACGGGATTATAAACGGACATTCAATCCAGATTTACAGCAGGTGCTGAATGGAAGGTGAGTGAACAGTCAGATATACAAAAAAACGGCTCGCACATTGTAAGGCTCTGATTTTCACTTACGTCATGAAAAATGGTGACGTTTAGAGAAACACTGCTCTTCATCAGACTGGTGCTCGAAACGTCACTACTTTGATGCATTATGTAAGTGGAAACTGGAGGCCAGCAGTGTGCGAGCTTTTTTTGTTTGTTTGTTTGTTTATTTAAATTCAAATGTAGAAATATTCGTCCTTTCGCCATGAATTTGTGTACTATCTGCGTATGTGACATTTTGCAATGATTCGGATTTATGCTTGAAGAGGAAAATACAGACTGCGCAACTGTTTACAAGCCAAATCCGTTTATGGAGTTTTGCTAGTTTTAATTATTTATTTTTCCGTGCTTCTGTCTGAGATATTTTGTGTTTTAAGTTTCTGTTTTTATTTGATTGGTTGTTTTGACCAAATCCTGTTTGTACGGATTGTTATTCTTTATACTTCCTTCCTCTTGCTGGGATTTGATCCTCCATGTTCTTGATGGATTTTCTTCTTAAAGACTATTTCAATAACGAACACACACATCCATACAGAAAAACACAATCAGGCTCACGGAGGAAATTGTAGAAAATTTATCCTAACCCCCCCCCCCCCCCCCCCAACGACATCACTGAAACTTTGAAACGGAGTTTTAACAGAGTCATAATATAGAAACAAACAGTGTAGATCACCTTTATGATTTTCTGAACTCACTTGACAACATGCAGCAAAGGGTCACAGGCTGCTGTTGAGGACTGATAGCCTCAGTATATAGAGCACATATACTCTGCCAGCTATGCTTTGGGGTACCACACATAACATAACAGAGTCTCATACAAATTCTGCACACCACAATTATTTGAATACAGTGCACTGACCCATGACTACATTTAGTAAATTAAAAACTGTTTTTTTTCTGCTAGGGGTGGAAAAAACCTAAAAAAGTTGCTCTGGAAACTGTCAAGGCATGCAGCTACAAATTACAAAATCTAAATTTTTGATTTCACATAACTTATCATGTCTTAATCGTAGACAAAATTGAATTTATTTTACAAATGAAAAAACAAATCAAAACATCTAGTGTTTGAAATATAGCCATATCTGTTTCACATTGAATTGTTTGTCACATAGGTTTTTTTTGTTTTTTTTTTTTTTACAAAAACACCAGTGGGAATACAGGATATTTACAAAACAAAGCCTGCCCTGTACCCTAATACTTGCTACTTACAATATTGTCAAGGGAGTTATAAAATTCCACTGTGGACATTAATGAGTTAAAATAATTAGAAAGGTAGCAGGTAGCAGGGGATTAAACATAATGCAAAGGTCAACAGTTGCCTCTGGCCCCAAGCTACTAATGGCCCCATAAAATGCCTCATAAATTTGAGATTAAAAAAATGTTTGTTTTTTTTTGTTTTTTTTGGGGGGTTGTTTGGTTATTCTAACTTGACTGTAATTAGTAATGTCTTTCTTAAAACACATATTGTAAAATGGCATCAGAATGCTGAATTCACAAGTGTTTCAAAGTCTCCCCACTAACTTGGACTGTTCCAGGAAGTGGTGTGTAGACTGCTGAAAAAGGATGCTACCCAAGAAGCTGCGAAAAGGAGGAAATGGGAAGATGCTAAAAGACAGTACCCACCCCAGCCACATTCACCCTGCTGCTGTCTGGCAAGAGATACAGAGGTATTTGCTGCTGCATAACCAGGCCTTAAAACAACTCATTTCCTGAGGCTGTCAGACTTCTCAATCACACTCCACCATAAATAAATGTTTATTTTTATGACTTATTATTCAGTCGAGGATTTTTAAAAAGGGAGAACAAGGAACGTGGTTTTCCTTAGACCCCAAAATGATAAGATCTGCCCTCCATCAGGCTGGAAAAACAGGAGTTATAAAAGGGACAAGGCTCCCTAAAAAACAGGCCCCAGTTTTTACAAATGTAAAAGTCAAAACCTTTCTTGTAACAATGCACATGCTGTAAGTCCAGCAGTCTGGTAAAGCTCTTTGACTTTGTCACACTCTCATTCACTGACATCATGGATGGCAGGTTATAGAGTACACTGCATACATCATGTTATTAACTTGTGGAAAGTAACTAAGTACATTTACTCAAGTAGCCACTGTACTTAATTACAATTTTGAAATTTCAAGTTACTTGTACTTTACTTGTCTACTTTCATTTTCTGATACTTTATACATCTACTCCAAGAAACTTCAGAGGTAAATATTTTACTTTTAAACTCTATTACATTTTATATCTTTTAGTTACTATATTCTATATAACAGAAAATACAATCACAAAATATAATCAACAAATAAATGATGATATATTATCATAAATTAAGACAATACAATAAAAGTAATGAAATTTAGCTCCAACATTACAAGCTGCAGAATTAAAGTGATGAACACATTAATAAATTAACGATTATAATTCAGTAATATATATTCTGAAGTAAGTTACTCTGCATAATGAGCTTTTTTTTTTCTTTAGGTATTTTAAGTGTAGTTTTATGATTATACTTTTGCACTTTTTTTTTTTTTTTAAACTGTATTTATTGTCTTTTTGAACAGATATATAACATAGTGCCTTACATACATATGCCTTCTGCTATATATACATATATGTATACAGACAAAGTACCATGTCAATCACAGAAGTAAAAATAGTAAATAGAAAAAAGAAAAGAGAAAAAAGAAAGGAAAAAAAAAAAAAAAAAAAAAAAAAAAAAAAAAAAAAGGGGGAAGAACTTAGAATGAAGGACATAGCACCCGATTGCATGTAATGCACACCTGTCTTATAGTTTAAGTCTGTAAATTGTGAAAAAATAAAAAATAAAATGATGATATATGATAGGATTTAAATAATAAATAAAATCTGTCTTCCATATTAAAAAGGTGTATAACTTTAGAATTTTTACGGGTGTGTATCAGCCTGTAGTATGGCCAGTCATTCCTCCACAAATACAAATAAAAACAAACATAAACCACAACTACAACCAAGACAAAGACCCAAAAAAAAAAAAAAAAAAAAAAAAAAAAAAGGGGGGGGGTGGGGGGTGGGGGTGCAGCATCAGGATATTCCTTCTCTGTGTTTCCTGGGTCTAAGAGACCACTCTAACTCTTGGTAAAAGGTTGAATCACATAATTGAAATGGTTAATAAATGGTTGCCAGAGTTTGTAAAATTTCCCTTCTTGTTTTTTCAAAGAGAATTTAATTTTCTCAAGCTCCAAGTGCTTCATTACATCTCTTAGAAGATTTAAATGTGTCGGTGCAGTCCTCTGTTTCCAATTAAGTAAGATCAGTCGCCGTGCGAGTAAACAGACAAATGATATCATATTATATTCTAAATCATTTTTTACTATGTTAGAGTCTATGATTCCTAGAATCGCCATCAGGGGGTCTAAATCAACTGATCTGTGCAAAATTCTTGAAAAAGTCTGGAAGATATCACACTTTTGCACTTTTACTATCAGTAACTACTTATATAGAGCATTGGAACTGAGAAGAAAATGAGGTGTGTTGTTTTTTTGAATGGTCACTGAAATACTGTTTATTACATGTTTATTACTCCTAAAACTTGGGAACAAGAACTTTTCAAATGAAATTTTCTGTTAAATTACAGCACAGTGACACTGTTGACAATGACAGAATGTGAATGTATGTGTATTCTATTGACCTCGCTCTGAGAAGGTCGCAAGGTCGAGGTTTTTCCTTATCTGATAACTGGTGTCTCTTCTCTTGTAAGTAATGGTGTCCGTGTTGTTTTAACTTTGAGTTTAACATTATGCAACACATGGTTGCACACCGAAATGAAAGTTGTAGTGCTTTCATGCTACAGACACAACATATATTTAAATTGAACAGTATTAAATAAAATAAATCATTTTTTATTATATAAAAATGTATTATAATTAATCAGTTATTTAATAATTATGTTAACCTTGAGTTTTGTTGTTTACCTTGTAAAATCTGCTTTGCCTTTTTTCCCTTGTGTCCTGTCAGGCTGAGGTTGTATAGCGCTGATCTCAGGCTACAGTACTGAAACAGACCATGAGGTGGCAGTAGAGTCTTATTAATATTCTGCAGCGTCTTTGCATTCCAGAGGCTCATGTGGTAGCCTACGATTGATGAACCACACACACACACACACACACACACACACACACACACACACACACACACACACACACACACACACACACACACACACTCGCTCTGCATGGTTTAGTGACATATTTAAGAATCAGAATCAGTTTTATCGCCAAGTAGGTTTTCACACACAAAGAATTTCCTGTGGTATGTTGGTGCATAAAAACACATGTGGTTCGAGAAAATATGAATAACGATGAAAACAAGTACTACACGTCAAAGAGGCATAAATAAAAAATATAACACTGACATAAAACATATGAACAACATAAATATATTATTAAAACAATAGAAGCAATATGTACATTATTAGAGTTATTTAAATAAAGGAAGGACCTGTACAGGCAGTATGCAAATATATTATCAGGGTCTGTGCAAAGTTCATAGTATTAATTCGTAAAGAGTATTCGTGATATGCAAAATAGATACAGAAGCGTATGATCAGTATCACGTTATGACGTTTTTTAACAAGATGTGTTTCACGTTATACAAGAGATTACTTAAATTACTCTTGACTTAGAGGTGGCATAGTGTCAGTTTTCTGTTTTTTCTTCATTTGAAGACATAAGAAATAGTTAGTGACTATTTGAAAAGGGGCTTCATGAGGGTTTATAATGAATAACTCCAATTACACTAAGTTTAACAAATCACTGTACACTAGAGGGAGCCAAAATCATAGGTATGATGATCCTTGAACATACTGTCTTTCTCTATCTATCTATCTATCTATCTATCTATCTATCTATCTATCTATCTATCTGAATTTGATTTTATTTTGAATATCATTTGTTTTTTAACATTAACATCAGTATAAGTTTGATTTAGTAAATATCATAGTCTACTGAATTACTTTATTTTAACTTCTCTATATGATAATATTTTTAATGTTGCTTTGTCCGATTATTTGCTATGAACTCGGCATTTTGTTTTATAACAAAATAGGAGGAAATTGAGCGGAACAAATGAAGAAAAAACACATACAATTACGTTAAATTAAATGACATTGTATATCAAATAGTATTAGAACAAGCGCCTACGTTACCATAAAACCACAACGTTTATTTTAATAACAATCCTGTCCCCATTATATTTTGTAATTACACTGGTAAAAATAGAAAAACACAATCATCAAATATGTCGCCTGTTGTTCTGTTTGTTATTTTGACATCTACTCACGTTTCTCGTCGTCCCTCAGCCGTGGACACCTTAAATAATAAGGAGTTAAGGAGGACTGGGTGGGCAGGCCGTGGTTTTAGTATAAGTAAGTAAAAAAAAGCCCGTCGTGAACTGTGTAAACAGCCCGGGGTGGTGGAAAAAGTTCATGCCCGGGTCCATGTAAGGAGAAACCGGCGGAGCACTGAGGCCACTGCACGGACATTTAATTAAGACGACCTGCAGAGGATTACAACGATATTGGCACTGTAACTTTGCCTCACAATGACCATTTACAGTTTCATGCACAGTCGCCTTTGACAGCAGGGCGATGCAGAGAGGCCTTCGGGGTCGGATTATTCAACTTTTATCTGTGGTCAAAATCTTACATTCAGCTTTAAAATTAATTGCATGACATACAATCCTATAGTCAGCCATAAAACAGTTTATAAACTCTCCAGGGGACGGTTAAAATTAAAGATGTAGGAAGGAGTTACCCATTAAACGTTTGTTTATTCGGTTGCAGGGACAATAAATTCTCAAAAGGCCTCAACACAACTGATATTCAAATGCGAGCTGGTGTCACGGTCATCCCGTTTGGTTCCCTGTCTTCAAATCCTTTTTTTTCTTGAATAAACTCTCGCACCTATGAGCCCAAACTGTCTTTAATTCCCGCTGTAATGAGATCTCACTTTAACCGCCCACTGCCACCGATGCCCCGCTTTGATCTCACAGTGATCAGCTGCTGGTGTTGAGTCTTTTAACTAATAAAAATGCACTTTTAAGGACGTTAAAACTGCACGTGAATGACGCCATTTGTTTTATTGGCGTCTCTATGTTTTCTAATTAATAATAAAAAATCGAATTACAACGTTCCTGTTTAACTGTAGGTTGTTTTATGTGTTTCTGTAGCTGCCATACGGTTTTAATGTACTTTATGTGTATCTGTAGCTGTCAAACTGTTATTATGTGGGTCAATTTATGTGTCTTTGTCGCTGTCATTACACCTGCAGGGTGTAGTTGAAAATTAGCAATAATGACTAAACTGCCACATTTACAAGAATGTTTATTAATGTACACTCCTGTAACTTTAAACTTTCTAAATAAGATAAAAAATGTCTTTAATCAGCTTTATATCAGGAGCAGAATTCCAAATAAATTATGTATGACTTGTGTAAGAATGTGTTTTTAATGGGAAATAATTATATAAAATTCAGATGAATGTATTAATATTTAACTTTTAATTTCTGAGTGATAACTCATCTGTATTTGCTTTCTTAAGGCAGCTACAGGTCTCATAGTGGATGTCTTTTTGTAATAAAGTGTGCGTGGATGGTCCAAGGTCTGATTGTGTACATGTGAGTTGCTCTGCCCCGTCTGAAGTCTTGGCTGCAGTGGGCTGGGAGTTACCGACACCTCCTCTCCTCTCTAGTTTTTTTTTTTTTTCTAAAATCCCTGAGTGTGGCCGGGAGCTTTTCTGCTCCCCTCTCTGCACGGCCTGACTTCCCATTGGACAACTGGTGCACTTTCGGGGAGGAGCTCCACTGGCAGCAAAAAGGAGGAAAGAATTTAACTGCGCAAAAGTCCTGTGTGGTGACGGATGTCCAGTACAGAACTTTTTCAATGTGCGTTTCATAGAGACACAGAGATGGGGACGGCTTGAACGAGAAGTGAGACTCAGCACGCTGCACTGTTGTTAAGACTTTTCTGCCTTTTTTTTTCTTGTGAAGTGAACTGTGATTTGAGGAGGGAGAAGCGTATTTTGGAGCTTTATTTTTCCGCCAAGTGAAGACATGCAGGCTCGCTACTCCGTGTCCAGTCCCAACTCTCTGGGCGTCGTGCCGTACATCAGCAGCGACCCGAGTTACTACCGGGCCGCAGCCGGTGGGGGATACACCGGGATGCCCGCACCTATGAACATGTACTCTCATGCAGCTCATGACCAATACCCTGCCAGCATGGCCCGGGCGTATGGACCGTACACCCCTCAACCTCAGCCCAAGGATATGGTCAAACCCCCCTACAGCTACATTGCGCTCATCACCATGGCTATCCAAAACTCGCCTGACAAGAAGGTGACCCTGAATGGGATTTACCAGTTTATAATGGAGAGATTTCCATTTTACCGAGACAACAAGCAGGGGTGGCAGAACAGCATCAGGCACAATCTGTCTCTGAATGAGTGTTTTGTCAAGGTGCCCCGCGATGATAAAAAGCCCGGTAAAGGCAGCTACTGGACCCTAGACCCGGACTCTTACAACATGTTCGAAAACGGGAGCTTCTTGAGGAGAAGGCGGCGGTTCAAGAAGAAGGACGCGCTGAAAGAGAAGGAAGATCGGCTGCAGAAGGATCTGCCGCCGAGGCAGTCGCAGCAAGGCCGGGAGCAGGAGCAGCAGCAACCGGTGCAGCAGGGCTCCAAGCCGGTGAGGATCCAGGATATTAAGACTGAGAACGGGGCGGTCACGCCACCGCAGGCCGACTCGCCCTCCTTGAGCACCGTGCCCAAAATCGAGAGCCCGGACAGCAGCAGCATGTCCAGCGGGAGCCCTCACAGCATCCCCTCCAACAGATCCATCGGCATGGACAGCTCCGAGCACCACCAGCACCACAACCAGGCCTCGACGCAGGGCTTCAGCGTGGACAACATCATGACCTCCCTTCGGGGGTCTCCACAAGGGGAGCTCACCTCCAGCCTCACCGCCTCCACCAGGACAGGTATTACACCGTCTTTGTCCTTAAACTATTCTCCAAGTCAGACATCCGTGTATAGCTCACCGTGTAACCAAAACTCCATCTCCACTACCTCCAACGCGACCTATCATTGTAACATGCAAGCCATGAGCTTGTACGCCGGGGACAGGTCGAGCCACTTGGCACCGAGCACCACCGTGGACGAAACGTTGCCAGATTACTCAGTCACCACCACCTCATCCTCGCTGACCCACGGTAATCTGAACTCTGGGCAGGAGGGCCACCATCCCCACCAAGGGAGGCTCACCTCATGGTACCTCAACCAGGCCGGAGACCTGGGCCATCTGGGCGCGACGTACCCGGCACAGCAGCAGAACTTCCACTCAGTCCGAGAGATGTTTGAATCCCAGAGAATTGGCTTGAATAACTCGCCGGTGAATGGGAATAACAGCTGTCAGATGTCATTCCCACCGAGCCAATCCATCTATCGCACTTCGGGAGCTTTCGTATATGACTGCAGCAAGTTCTGACCAAAACTACAGGCTTGATATTCTCCTCACGGTGTTTGAACTCTTTTAAACTTCAACATTTTTACCTGTCCTCACACCACATGGACTAATATGAGACAGAAAAGAAAAACAGACTTGATCTTGGTTTTTCTAAAGAACAGTGTTACTGCAAAATAACACGTAAGTCTCTCTTTGCTTTTGTGGCTTTATATGATATGTTAAGTCAGTTTTCATGGACGTGTAAATTGCATATAGTAATTTATTTCTAAAAAAAAATGTAGCCGGATATTATGGACCAAACACCAAAAAAGTGTTTCTAAAATTGAATTGCCTTAATTGTCCAAAAAAATTGTTCCATTATAAAAGTTAAGAAAAAGGAACGTGTATATCGCCGTACTATTTCAAAGATTCTTCCTTTGTTGAAAAGTATTTTGAAGGATTTGTTTGTTTGTTTAATAAATTGTCATTTTATGTGAGTTAAAGTTAACGCCTCGTTTCTTACAGACTTTAATATAGGCTGGTGATATTTTACACTCAGTCTGGCCCGTATAAATTTTGTGTTAAAGGTAAATAGGCCTCGTTTATTTATCTAATTTGGTCTTATTTCTTTAATGGTGTTATAGTAGTTTGTCCTAGTATATATTTATATACTAAATTGGCCCTAAATAATTGGTGTGCGTTCATCAGACAATATGTTTAAAATAATTTGGACTCTACTGCACAAATTCAGATCTTAAATAATTTTTACTATAAACTTGTATATATATATTCTCTTGTAAAGATGCATTAGAAGCACATTTTTCTCCTTCTTCCTGTAAAGGAAAAAGCAAACATGAAAAAATACTGAGGCAAAAAGCAAATTTGTATCCAACGACACATGTGCGTCCAAATTGAAAACGTATGCTCATGATGTGTGTATTTCAGGGCTTCTAACATTAATATTTCACTTGAATTCTCTTTATATTTTTTATTGTCATATTAGAAATGCTGAAGGTTTTATATATACGAGATGATTATAGAGATGATGTTGACCTGAGGCCCATAGACCTGCTGGGAACCAGCCTGCACACAGCACTACTTTGTTTTGGATTGCGTTGTGTGTTTACTGGCGCATACCAGTGCTTACTTAATATCATACCACACATGCCAAAGATAGTCCCGTTGTCACTTCAGTCTTGATGTTTGAATTCTCACCAGTCTGACTGACATGACGCTGACCTGAATGGAAACAACGACGACCGGCACGTTTTATTATTATACGTAGCTCAGCCCAAGTGTGTGTGTGTGTGTGGATATTTAACAGCAAGAAAGTGTAAATATTAAATTGGCTTTATGTACTCAAAATGTCAGGTTGATGTTTTATTGTAATCCTAGCTGGCAGATTTTCTAAAAAACCGGGTTGTTTTCCTTCAGTGGCATTAATGAAGAGGAATCAATCTATTTTAATCACGCTCAATGGAAACTCATAAATTACTTTAAAACAGACATTTTTTTTCGCTAGTTTTACACGAATAGAAATTGTTTCATTTAAATATGGAACACGTCTGTTGTAATGCATCTCCAGCCGGCAATGAAAAGAGCGTTTAATTTAGGTCTGTTAAATATTTTATTGTATTTTATTTGCTCATTTATTTTTTAATTGGGGGTTTTCAAATATTTATTACGCGCAGGTAGATATTTATTTTAAATGTCATTGTTATATTATATCTTATAATATATACAGAATTTAAAAAATATGTTCCATTTATTTTTGCTTGGATACACTTGTGCTTGACATGTGCGTAAAATGCTGCAAGCTTACACTCCGCACAAAGACAACGTCAGTATATATATTTTAAATAATAATAATAATACTACTACTAATAATAATAATAATAATAATAATAATAATAATAATAATTCAACGACAAACTCACGTTTATAGACGTTATAAGATTTGAACAAAAATTAATAATAAATAAATAAAACCTTATGACCAGGTAATATATCATAATATAAACTTGTTAATAAATAGGATATTAAAAAATTTGTAAGACACGTCTATAAATTCCAAAGCGAGCATCTTGATTTTCTATCGAATCTTGTTTGTGAAGTGACTTTTTCTGAATATTTCAGAGTTTTCCCCCCCAAAGTTTCCTTTCTAACAGAAACAGTGGGGATGGCAGCATGTATTTCAGGCTGCGACAGACGCCAACACACTCCTGAGCGAGAAGCATATCATAATACAATATATAAAGTGTGATTCAGTGACGCAGAGTGGGTCAGATGGGTTTATTCCTCACGTCCTTATCGCCAGCTTGAGCCTCTAGACCAACCAGGCGAGAGCATCAATGCCAAGAGTACAACACATCAAAACAAAACATGTCTGAGTGAGTAGCTGCAGGCCATGTGAATATTTTAGACTGTACAGGCCGTATTGCACTGGTGTGTATTCGCGAACAACAACAGCAAAGAACAAAAAAAGAAAATATTTGAATTGTTCCGTGTAGCCACAATGAAACTCCGATTGCACCAACCATAATCAGGCTCATAAAAGTCATTAGATACTTTCCCAAGTATAGGCCTAATAAACAAACGTCGTGTTAGTCCAAAGATTGATGGCGCCCTCACAGAATAGACCAGGTCAGGAAGGAATAAAATTCAATCAGAGAGCTGGAATCGTTTTTCATGAGACGGAAAAGGCAGAGAGGGAGACGGGGGTCAATGAGGAGGATGTCGGCCGCCCAAGCACCATCAACAATATAACAGGACATAGCAGCACAGAGAGGGAGAGAGAGAGAGAACCAGAGTATAGCTTAGCTTGGTGTGTGTGATACTAATTCCTTAACACTGTCAGTAGTACAATTTAAAGAGAGAAAAGAGTCCTGGAATAAGGTGTAAAACACATGCGCAGAGAACGGTTGAAATGGTAGATTATAGGATAATTTGTAGTTCTGGCACTGAAAATGAACTGATACTGTAATTAACACTGGGCCTATACTGTAGTTTCCTACGTGGGGCCCAGGGGGCCTCATCCTGTCCCGAGGGGTCATACAGCAAAATAGGTACAAATTTAATTTCACTTCCATTTCCCTTTTCAGAATAATTGACTAGTTTTCCCTTTAGAGATATGCCTCCACGTACAGTACAGTACAATTGTGGTAGTAGAATAAAAAACAAAAAACAAAACAAAACACCAGTACAAATCAGATATTGCTCAGTCTCATTAAACAGGGGCCCTGTGTCTGTCTGGGGCTCTTTTAACACGTAGAAGACATTTGGGGACCCCTGTTTCAGCCTGTATGAGGCTTCACTCTGCCTTTTCCCTGAAACGTTCCGCTACATTCCTGAAAATGCACAACTTCCCTCACTGCTTTGGGTCAAATAGCAAAGACAAAAGCGTCTATGTTACCCAAGCCGTTAATATTTAACATATCAATTCTGCACTTTTGTTACCTCATGGGTTTTAAAAGGAGATATAAAATATTTTGAAATAACATTGTCTCGTTTTACTGTTGTTTTTGTCGCCGATCTGATTTTTCTCTGTAGAGTAATAGTAATAGGCGTATTTAGAAAGTGTAATGACCCAAACCATTCAATCATCATACTGTGTATTCTGAATTTGTTTCGATAAACTTAAGTGGCAGTAGTTGAGATGTGTGTTAGTGTGTTTGGAGGTCAGGTCAGAGTTCACGAAATGCCTCCCAATACAAAACACATTATTTTAAGATAGCATTGATTAAAAAAATAAAATAAAACAAATATCTTATTGTGAAATTTATAATAATTACAGACTGATAACGAGCAAACTAATATGTCGTAGGCGAAAATCGTGTCTGGTGATGATGCACAACCACAAATCAGATGTAAAATTTTGCAAGTTTTTGACTATTATTACCTGAAAAGGCGTGACTGTCAAATGGCGAGTGGCAATGGTTATTACATTGTTAATAAATTTGAACTTCAAGTTGTTACACAAATATGCTGTTCTCATTTTACAAACGTTTAACAGACGTTTATTTATCTCAGCTCAGAGACAGTATGAAACATTTTCCTTAAATATCACACCAGACATTTCTTTTCTCTTTGGTGCGTCGACTGTCACAGGGATAATTTAAGACCACCGAGTCAGTAGGTTATAACGCATGTAGTTTTTGGCAATCAAATTTCATTTTGTCTTACTTTATTCGTCTATTTGATATGGCCAGCACGCGTTAATGATTATTATAGAATAAAAATACAAGACGTAAACATGCCGGATTAAAAAAATACTAATCGCTAATTGCACTCCAGGGAAGGTAACAAAACATTATAAATGACAATGTACAAATACAAATACACGAATCATACGTTTAAAAAGGCAAAAAAGGACAAAACAAAATGTACGACATGTCAAGGTATCACAAGTGATTTAGTGTTTTGGTTGTAAAGGCTGCCAGCTCTGCGTAAAAAACGCAATGCGATTGAGTTTACGTGTCTACCTGCAAACTTCTACATTACACTGAAGTCTGGGCCCCTGCAGACAGTGTGCACCTGTATGCCTGAGTGACCAGCTCAGCTCAGCTCAGCTCAGTATGGAAAATGATGTGTTTTAGCTCCTCGGTTATAGCGTACAAGACCCGAGTTTTCAAGCGCCATCTGTTTCTAATTAGGAGTCCATAGACGCAAATTCTGTCTGCAGCTCTGCGGCCAAACGAGTGAAAGGTTGGAGGTCCAACACTTGTCTCTCCCACAAGGAAAAAATAAGCGCTGCGTGCAGCCTCTCGTCCTGCGTGTCTCATTTTAAAGACAAACGATAATTTTCGATGAAATAATTCACTCGGCTTTGTCAAAACAGGCAGAGCGATGGGCTGTAAACAAGGCTTCTGGATTAAATAATGAGGTCGAAACCGTCCAGCATCTTCGGGTCTATAAAGACATGAACTGGTGCAGACCTGGTGAGCGCTGGGCCGCCGGGATAATGGGGTACTGTGTGTGAATTCAGTCCGACGGGAAACGGCCGACCTGCGAATAACCCGACAGCCTTGGCGAGAGACCTCAAAACCGAACAGAGTTGCCTTCAAGTTACACAAAACCTGCTTTTCTGCTGCTCGGGCCTGCGGTTTCTAATTATAGCACCTTTAACTCACCGAGCACTTGAATGTCTCAATTATACCGCGTGACTTACAGTAATTTATTGTCAAGTTAATTTTGTGAATATAGTTTTGAAGGTCTCATGGCTGACGAAATTACAACCCTCTTTTAAATCTCAATGGGAGGAATAAAGCGTCATTCTGTCGCAGGTGTGCGTGATAAAATTACATTCTCACATTTATACTCTTGCCAATTCATTAATTACTTTATTAAAAATTGAAATCCTCAAATATATTAAATATAAACATTCATTATCGCAGTTTATTATGAAATTACTAAATAAGCAAACAAATGTGTTAAACGAATGAACGACTTTCCAACTCTTCAGTGTTACGTTTGCAGAACACACTAGAGCTCGTAGTAAAATAAACATTATAATTGAGTTGATTAGAATTAAATAAAACAATTCAATAGAACAATAGAATAAATTAGTGTCGTGATTTTTTGTTTTACCTGGTTAAGTGAAAATACTTATCCTGCTCCCTTAAATAAATGTACAACTAACATGCTCACGCATACATGTGAGGAGACACAGTATGCACATATATACAGACACAATACACATTAAATAAAAATGACACCGGGTTTATAAGAGTTTATATGAAGAAGAAGAAAGTCTGCCCCAGTTGCCTCCTGCAGCAGGGAGCAAACTTGAACTCTGTAACTTGTGACATGAGAGGGACACTTCAAAGCTGTCCAACTCCTGCTATTTGAGCCACAGTAGCAGTTGTCTGTGTCTTTCGCGGGTCTCATCTCATTTTATGGTGCAAGGCGGCCACTGGGCTATGAAAACATCAACAGCAGACTTTAGACTGCTGTTAGACTGAGACAAGAAGAGACTGTCTCTTCTTTTACTGAGAGGGGATGTTGACAGAATTATATTCAAGGCATAGTCACAGTCAGACATACAATATATATATGTACATATAAACATCCGTTTTAATATAATAAAAACAAATATTCTAATTAGTGAATTGACAGTAGGTCTAAATATTTTGTTTCATCTTCTATATTTGTAGGTGGATATGTTTTTTGAAACGTTTATTGCACTTATGAAAAGATAAAAATAAAAGCAATAGAAAGCCACAAGCAGAGCATATAATGTAAATTTTATGCTATTTTTTTCTGATGATTTGAAGCCCTTCTGTTGTCACAGAATTTATCTTAAAATTAACCCAACAATCAGGACAAAGGATGAATTAGAAAACAAAATGCTGAGGACATTTTCACAATTCACACATATTGTTAAATAGACAGGAGGTAGCATATTAATTCATATGAAGGGAAATTAATTTCAGATTAATGTAATATCATACTTCAAGGGCATCTCTGCATATATACTGTATATTAGTGGTGTGAAACTCATTTTAGTTCATGGGCCACACAAAGCCCTCATCTGGGCTGGACCAGTAAAACCATTTCATAATAACATATAATGAACAACACTTCAAACTGTTTCCCCTTTATTTAAAGTAAGAAGCAAAACATTAAGAAAACAATCACAGGGTTGGAGTCTAAAGAATAATAAGTGCAATTTCAACAGCACATATCAGGAATAGCATTTCATTTAAATATTTTAATCAATAACGTTTCTACAATTGTCACACTTTGCAAGGTCACCCAGTGGGCCTGACTGAACCCTTTGGTGGGCTGGTTCTGGCCCATGGGCCGTATCTTTGACATTCTTGCTGTATACTGTAGGGCAGTGGTTTTCAAAGTTGGCTCCTGGAACCACCAGGGGTCCTTGAGTGGGTTGTAGAGGGAAGAATAGAATATTTTTTATTATTACACAAGCGAAGAAATAGGGTTGGTTGTTTTAACTGAGTGCACTTTATAGTGGTCTTAATTTGGCCATTGTTTGACTTTAAAGACTTAATTATTTTCAAAGCTAAAAAAGTCTGTACTCAGAGGGGATTCCTCAGGACAAACTGCAGTCAAATGTCCATCTACTGTGGGGGTCCTTGACCTGAAAAAGTTTGGGAACCCCTGTTGCGTGCACATGGCAACATCACATCAGTTTTCACCAGACTCTCTCCTGATCCACACATCCTTGAAGTTCAGGGAGGTGGGTGTCATCCGCACCAAAAGAGGAGGAGACAGTGCTGGAAGTGACCCATCTCAGTGTCCTTTCAGTCCTTTCAGTTGTCTCCAAGGAGGAGAAAAGAGAGTGTCACACCAACCAGAGACAGAGACAGTGATGAATAGGGCTGCAGAGTAAAAGTCATAATTCCTTAAAATAGAAGAAGGAAAAAAAGTGGCTTCACACAGGAGGTGGATCACTGAGGAAAATAAACATGAAATTTGGTTTTAATAGGGGGAGGGAGTGTGTTTGTGTTTGTGTGTGTTCGTGTGTGTGTGTGTGTGTGTGTGTGTAGAGGTAAAGCCGTTTAAACTATTAAAAAATCCAACTCGTAATTGATTCCTGGCAGAATCACTGCGTGCTCCTCCATGCAGGACTGAGAGGTTGTGAAAACATGTGTGAAAGAGAAGATTTTGATGTGTGATTTATATAAAAAGATAAAACCAATCTTCACTAGACTTCCTCCTGAATAATTTCTAAGTGTCTTGTCACGTGTTCCCTTTTCTGCCACCACTTTTATTTTGAAATTCACTAAAAAGGCAGCGTTGACAACAGCTCTGAGCTCTCTGGGACATCAAGACTGGACTTATCCAAAGTACTGTCACTGATTTATTAGACACAGATACAGCTGCAATGTTTGTTTTTTTTTCAGCCATCAGTGATTAAGATTTTATAATCACATATTTGCTCTGTCAATCATGCAAAGAGGTCAGTAGGTCATGAAATTATCTGATTAAAATTTGATGAAAATTCAGAGCTATAACGGCAAATCTGTCAACAATAACACATCCAATCAGGGGAAATGTGATGTCATCCAAGTCTCCAGTCTTTCCGCCCTCTCTGACCTCGTTGACAGATTTGGTAAGTGATGTTTAGATAAATGAGGTGCAGAGGTGTATACAAAGCTGAATCAACCACATCTTATTCATCGACTAATAACTTCACCTTCAAGTCTGAATAAATGATTAAACATTATTTCAAGCTTCAAACGTGATCAAGCATTAAAGGACCAGTTTGTAGGATTTAGTGGTACCTGGCAGTTAGTTTGCACCGTCCCCTTCCCAGCATATAGGAGAACAGTGGCCATGAAACTCGAAAGACTTGAAAGACGAAAAAAAGGCTGTATCTAGAGCCGGTTTGGTTTGTTCATTCTGGGCTACTGTAGAAATATGGCAGTGCAACATGGTAGCCTGGAAGAGGGCCCATGCCCTCTATAGACATAAATGTCTCATTCTAAGTTAATATTATAATATTAATATTATCTTCCATTACTGCTATATGCTGCCAATAAATCCCTGGAAATCTGGACCATTAGTTAAATTAAAGGTAGCTTAATGAAAGCTTAAGCTATGCCTCTGTGTTATATTTTCGTTTTCAGTTAGCTTTGTTATCTGAATTTCTTTTAAATCATTTCAAAAAAGCCAGCCCAAACTTATTCTGCTGTCACATGTACAATAGCCAAGAGGAAAATCAAATTATCTGCTAAAGCTGCTTGCAAGCACTTGAAACACCATGTTTACATCAACATTTATTCAGATCCGCAATCAATATCTTACACCCTGGACCTTTAAACACAATTTCAAGCTTGAAACACGATCAAGCATTAAATATGTGTTAATATTACTCAGCAGTTATTCATCAATGTCCTAAAAGATTTGAACAGTGTGACTGATTCACTTTGCTACGGTTGCCATTGAATTCATAACAATGAGCTTCGGAAAGACTGTAAGTGACTCTGAGTGCGTGTAACAATAAGTGTGTGTTTCTGTGTGTGACACTCATGCGTTCTCCAAATTTCACCTGGGTTGTGTTCAGTCGCTGAAATAACCAGAATAGCAGGAAGCAGAGATTTACCTGCAACCCCATCAACACCACCACACAACACAAACACACACGCACAAACAACATGCTATGATGGAGAATTACTATGCAGAATGGAGTGTGATGTAAAACACAAGGAAGGAAATACAAATTGGCTGAAAGCAAAACACTGACGTAAGTCACAACTATTACACATTTCCAGAGTTTCCAGAGGAGATTGAAGTTTCATTGAATTAAAAATAGAACTTGTGTGCTGGTGGGACATCATATAATTAATTACATTGATCATACTTGCAGCATTAAAGCTGCAGTCGGCAATTTGAACGTACAGTGCAGAACCTTCCGCCTCTCTCTGCTGCCTCATATCACTTTACAAAGCCCCTCTCACCAAATGACGCACCAGTCACGCACATTTTGCTTGGCTTGAAGTGGAATGTCAGAGTTGTCAACTGCTGTAACTAACTAGCACAGTAGGTCTTGTCTACTTAGAACAAACTGAGAGGTAAGAAAGACATGAAGACACTAAGACGCATAGAACCCGGATGACCTTTGTTTGTACAGTGTCGCTGTAATAGGTTAGTTGCGTGCTAATGAAGGTTTATTGGTTGGTTCATTCAGACTGGATCCAATTAAAAAAACAAACATGGAAAAAGGTGGGTTCTCACAGACACATATTTTAAAGAATCCCTCCAATTAAAATAAATATTGTTAGTGACATGCAATGGTAAAATTTAGTTATTTCAACCAAAATTATTATGAAACAATATTGCCTACTGCAGCTTTAACCTTTTCCTGTGACCTAAAACAGCGTCAACATACAGTAAAACATTGTTTAAGTAATAAAACATACAACATGGAGCAAAAACAAAATATAAAAAATATGGTGAGCAATCATTGCAATGCATGTAATACAATATAACCATGTACAAACAAATACGAGAAGCACAACATAGCTCTTTTCAGTGATCCAGAATGGATCTCGAGTGTCAGCTGTCTGGGCTTGTGTCAATGGACTATCTACCCTTTGACCTCTGAAAGGAAAAACCATCCCTCCCAACGGTCTTTTTCGGCCGCCCATTGTTTACTCTTCAGCCAGTTAACTAATTTTCTCCAAGTCGTCCTTTCTCCATTTACATGCTTGGCTGCATTATAAAAAGCAGTCAAATTCAGGGGAGAGAATGTTGAGGAAGAGAGTCCATGTAGGGCACAAAATGGGGAAAATAAGGATTTTCAAAGATTTTAAAACAACATGAGTTGGTAGAATGTGATCTGAAGACACCAAGAGAGAGAAGTGGTAAAGGAAAATATCAGAAAGCTGTGAGTGAGGGATTGTGCTCAGGCTGATGTGATGGCCACATCCTCAACTCTGCATCATACCAGTGCATGCTTGAGTAGAATATTTTGACCATTTTAAACTGGTTCAACTTAAAAGTTGAAGTTCCACTGCTACCTTAAATGAGTCAGTTAACTGAACATGGTTTGAATAACTTGTTCAAAGTCATCTGATGAGTTTTGAAAATCTAAAATCAATTGTAAGTTAAGTGAACATTGAACAAATGCTAACATTCAAGTTCAATAAGGCTAAGATATTAAGTTGAATCAACTGGATAGGAAATGATTCTGAAACCAACCATTAGCTCTGTTTGTGATTTATAATAACATGTGGACACACAGGAGGTTTTAATCATGTCTTTTTATTCAAACTACAAAACAGAGGGGTAAGAGGAGAGTTTTAACTCTAAAACATTTGGACGCTGGGAATATTATTATTAATATACTGATCAGATTTCTTAACTTTCTAACTTAATTTAATGAGTTGAGTGAACTCACAGCAGCACATTGATTCTACTCAAGTTTAATGTCACCACAACTCATGTTATGGTGGTCTGGATATAAAACCCAGAAATTTTAAATTGAGTTAAGGTGAGTTATTTATCTTAAGTTAATGAGAAAACATTAGTTGGTTCCACTTAATTCCTGTATGATGTTTTACTGTGAACTGAAGTTTTGAATTCTGGTGCACTTTGGCCGAAGATAGTTTTTTTTTTTACAAACTAAAGAATTCATGTCAGTTGATCCACTCATGCGTTATCCATGCTGCGTTAGATTTGTCAACTCTAAAAGTATTCTGAAACCTCTGACAAACATTTAAAAATGAAAAAACATCTATGTTGCTCCGATGGGAAGTCTAGAATATAAATAAGCACATGTTGTTGTATATATTCACATATTTTAATGTGTTGAATGAACTCAGAGAAAATCATGACTTTACACTCAATTCAAATTCATATCTTCATGTATTTCTCTGGTGTGCAGGTGTGAGGTCTTCTCCGTCTGGTGAGAGGCAGCCAGATGGTGTTTGTGTGTGATGGCTGGCGAGCAGCAGCGATACAGCGGTGGTTCCTTTCACAGATCAGCACTCATATCTCTGTTCCATCTCCAGCCTCTCCGCTCATATAAACATCCCCAGTCCATGGCCCTCTGATGTTTTCGCCATTGTGTTTACAGTGAGAAGTCAGGCAAATTCGTGAACTTTAAGACAAAGAGAACAAGGATGAACAATGAGGCCGAGGGGCTGAGTGGCTGAGCGCTTGAATTAGGGGTAGTGAAAAATTATACATTTTCTAAAATGCAAAACGATTTTCTTGGCAAATTCTTTAAAATTTTTAGCTAGTAAAGTTACCTTTAAATCTCACTTTTTTTTAAAAAACCAAACATATGAAGACATTCACTGTGTTTCAGGAATTTAGTTGCATCAACTTAACTTAACCTAAATATACAAATTTTATTTATTCAGGTCAATTAAACTTAAAATCTTCAGTATCTATTTTCAGAACATTTCAGAACTTTTAAATGAGTTCTTCTAACTTTAAGTCTTTTGATTTAAAATGATGAGTTGAATGAATGTACTGCACAGTTCAATCAACTCATTAAATTAAGTTTCTAAAGGAACATGATCAGCATATTGGCAAACTTCCCAGCATGTATTGTTTGAGTGTAAAAGGAAATCAAATTCTTTGTAATGTCTGTCATCGGTGTGACTAAGGAGTTGTTGGTTCAAATTAATATCTTAAGTTCTTAATAAACTAAAATAACACATACATTTCCTATCTGACTAAGCAATTGTGTTCATCTAACTTCTTAATTTTTTGAAATACTTTGAGTTGAAGTAGTTTTTGTAAGTTGGTGCTAACAAGTTTGTTTGACTAGAAAAGCTTATTTGTTTTGAATCATTGCGAAATTATCTCAACTTATCTTTTCAAATTCATTAAATGTAAAATCTGAAGGCAGCCTGGACAGTAACTTTTTTAAGTTAAAACAAACAGTTTATTTTTACAGTGTACTGCACATTATGTTCTCTTTGCATGGTCTGCAGTAATAAACAGATCTTCCAGTAGGATTTAACAAACAGCATTTAATCCTGCTGAGGTTTTTATGTACACTCTGCACACCATACTCCACACGCAGTAGGAAACAAGTTCAATTACACTGATTCAGCATGGACATGGGCGGACCCCGACCCAGAAAAAAACAGAAGTCACGTTTCAGCGCTCAGGAGGGCCTGTGGCAACCAAAATGAAGAGTTCAAGAAAAGTGGAATGCAACACACACATGCACACACACGTAAATGCTTACTCACAATTCTTACTCATTCGGCCAAAAGGTGAAATTGGCTTTGCAGTGGAGCAAATGAGATGCAGCCTTCACTTCTGAAAAAGGAGCTTTGTCTGAAATTAATCTCACAAAAACAATCATGCACATTTCCAATCCAAACCCCATGCAATGCTTCGACTCCAACATCAAAGCGTGCTCAAAGCGATTGTCTCCCCCCTCTTGCTCCTTTTAAACTGCCTCTTTTTCAACAGTAGAAAGAAGAAAAATCCCCTGAACATCAAAGAGGGAGACAGAGAAAGTAATTTAGCCTTATCTTAATTGAGCTGCAATTTTAATAATGATCTTACACATTGGGACCGAGGAGGAGCGAAGGAGCTGCAGGCTGCAGGACGACAGGCAGCTCTGTGCTCCATGCTGCTGCTCTGCTTGTCTAATCTCAGCTCCAGACATGTCATTGGCCAGTGATTTATGATGACCTAATGTTTTGTTTACTTCATGCTCATAACAGGCGGGCAGATTGCATAGGGCATGCCGTATGGGGAGACATGAAAGCGCTGGGACTGCTTTGCAGAGCTGCAGTCCCCGGCAGTTCACAGAAATAAACAGCTCTGTGCTGCAGCCACCTGGCACTGCAGCACCGCCTTCAAATTGAGGGCCAGCGCTGCCGGCCACTCAGTCGTTTACAGGAATCCCAGGCTGTGTGTTTCATTGGCTGTCATGAGGCTGCAGCCATCAATCTGCGATGTGGAGGATACACACTTGATTTAACCTCTGGAGAAACACATTGACCCCTCTGTTCGTGCACTTTCTCAATAATTGACTCGCCTTTGCCGTACAAGAGGGCAAGCATATGGAGGCTGACAACTGCTTGACAGTAAGGTCAAGAGTCCAGTGAGTCAGTCCACTTTTAAGCGTCTTGGATTCGGCTTCTGTTGGTGGTTTTCTGGTATTCAGCGAAACGACTCAGAGGGACTCATACAGTCCTGGATGCTGCGCACAGAGAATTCGGTTCCTGCTAAGAAAAATAAACACATTGTCTTACTGGTTTTCTTTACTGGTCAGGAGTTAGTGGCAAAATTTGCTAGTATGGTTAAATATTGTGTGTCTGATCAAGACTACGTAATATTGAGTAAAATGTCTTTTCCCTGAAAGTGAAGAGAAATATTTGCGGTGGATGTTAGGGGACAGTAAGGCCAGGGAGACACAAGGAAGCAGGGGCCACCTCGGGCCCTTATCTCCACTGGCTGTGGGGGTACACCCAGGTTTCACCTTCCTGATGCGGGCAGTAAAAAGTGATGGCTCCACATTTTTTTCTTCTAGCTTCTTTACAGTTGAAAGCTCACCAGAAAATCTTTGTATACCATCTTCAAGCCATAAACACTCTTTTTTTTTTTTTTATCTTGTCTTTAATCTCAAATGATCGCATTTTTTGGGGAAAAAGGTTTCTGACTTTGAATCCCACGTACTGTCACAGCCCATTGAAAGACTTAGTCAATTTACTCTGAACTCTGCCCACATCCATCCTTAGTCATTCTTTCTTCCGTTGACTAATAATACTGCCATTCTGGGAGCTGACCTACATTGGACCTGGGGTCAGAATCTTCATGACTAACACTCCTTCTATGTGCATAAAAGTTATTATTAACTAGATATTAACAGAGTTGGTTCCACCAGACATACAGTATGTACTGTAGAAGCAGTTACACCAAATATGACAATATGACAGATTTAAGATTTATGTTTTATGGGATAGTTCAGATTATTTGATGTGGGGTTCTAATGTGGTACTTATCGATAGTCAGTGTATTACCTACAGTAGATGTCAGTTGCATGCCCCCAGACAGGAGAAGCAGAGGGTGTACAAGGCTAGAAGCTAAGCAATGAACTGCTGAGGACAGGGTCAGCAACAAAACGTATTTGAGCCACTTAAAAAAGTAATATCAGTTTAATTGTATGCTGTATTAAGACTATTTTTCACACTTTATTTTCCTGTCAGACAACTTTTTCCCCTGTTAAATAAGCCAAATATCGCTCTTTCAAAATCAACCAAACGCCGTGCGCAAAATCAATAATTTTACCTCACACTAATTGCTGGTGTACCGCTGCCTTGACCTGTTAGGTTGTTTATTGTTACAGTATATTATCTTGTGACTTTGGTGAATCTAAAATATCCTTTTAAAACAGCATAGCCGCACAATAAGCGAGGCGGTGGTCCAGCAACTCCCATGTTCTGCGAGGTAAAGTTAGAGCCAGTGCTTTTACGTTCTGCATCATATGGTAGAATGGTGGTGCAACATGGCGGCCTCCACGAAAGATGACCCGTGCCCTCTGTTGATAAACCACCTCATTCCAAGGTAATGAAAACAAAACAATTCTTATTTTCAGAATATTATACACATTTTTGCCATATTCCCCAAAAGTATCCAAAAAAGGAAATGTCATTAAATCATTTTCTTTTGACAAAATCATCTTTAAATATTCACACATTTTCAGAACATGTCAAGATTTATTATAATACACTTTATGGAGGGAGTTAGTGGAGAATCAAGAGAGAAGTAACAAGAGAAGGGATACTGAATCCATCAACAAATTGTCTCGAGCCAAATCTCACCCCATCTTATAAACTTCAGCTGTTTAATGTTATGTGTTTCTATTGTTTATAATACTGCCAAGAGACCATGCCTATAACTCCTTGGGATGGAGATGTCAATAGTGTAAATATTTTTCTCCTTCCCTGTCTGGCCATTCAAAATCCAATTTGAAAATCCCATCAGATAGGCATTTCCTCCTTCTGCACCAGCAACCAGAGCAGGCGACTGCTACATTCTTATCTTATCAGCAGCAACAATCTTGCATCTCGTCGTGCCCAAACAGGGAGAAACAGAATCAGAAAGTGGAAATTTAGCTCCCCACTCTGCCACAAATAATGCACATACTGAAACAAATACGCAGCTTCTTCTTTCATCGACTCAGACTGGATATTGGCTTTTTGTCAAGCAAAAGAGCAGAGAGGAAAAACCCTCTTCTTGCTCTTAATACTCCCCCGGCTTTCCCTTCTTTTTCCTCTCTCCTGGCACGGTGACACGCATGATAAGAGCAGTGAAGCAAACTGTGAGCTCTGTCTGGGTCTGTACAGGAAGCACAAGTGAATCAGTGGTGTTGTCAATCAGCGACAGCTCTGCTGCCGTCAGAAGCAAGAACAATGGCCACAGACTCCCCCGGCAGCGGGAAAACATAGTCAGCCTGCAATCTTACTAACACTGACGGAGAAGATAAAGTTAAGAGGAAAATGAGAGAAAGTAATCCAAAAATTACATATTCTTGTGTACACGTGGGACACACAGGAACATTTAGATCCACCTCTTATTTTTATATCTCGATCAAGATTACAAGCACTTCAGATAGGAGTCATGGAAATGGGTTGGAATCATGCTTGTAATCAACCCTTTCATACCTGGGTGCCTTTCCTTAAAATGCGTATGAAAACATTAATGTATTAACAACAGAAATATGAAATGTTTCTCATCAGTAATGTCATTAAAACTATAGTTATAATAATATACACATTTCCCACATTTACAACTCCAATACTTGCAGATATCACAAGGGAGATATTGACATTTGGCTAATCCCCACCATAGTTACTGTTGCTGTTGAGGGTAATAGCTGCCTTCTGCTCAGATGACCATTTATTATATATTATGAAGAGTTTATTTTAGAAACAGTGGCATAAAAGCAGAAAAGCAGAATTACCACTAGCTGGTGATTGCCCACTGAAATGACAACCGTGGCTTGGAGATTTTAGGTCAGTCAGCTGTAGCTAGCTGGCTAATAAGAGCTCCATGGGTTGGTTGAGAACGTGACTTTTTAATTTTAACAGCAGACTTCTTTTAAAATGAGAATCCTATAGAAAAGATGTCAAATGTGCACTTAATTGGTACATACATGTGCTGCTTGAAGACTAAAGTTAAGCTGCATGACATGTCTCACGCAAAAAAGGTAGCAAGTACTTGTATTCTAAGCATGTTAAAGCCAAATATAAAATCAGATTTTGTTCTAATATAACCTTATTTGGCTGCTAAGCTCACATATGTATTTGTATTATTAGCTACAGGTGTAAACTTTTAAACATCTTTTGTGAGGGTCCTTGACATCAAAAGTTTGCGAACTTGAGACCACCTATAGACCATCTCGCTATGGGATCAAACCAGCCATGATACCTGTCAATATGTTTATGTTCTGACCCAGCAATACTCAGTATTTATTACAATATTATTACATGGGTTGGACCAATCACATTTTCTAACCTCAGTTTGATTGCAACTGTTAATTTTTGTGACTGTACCTCGCACAGTTGGGACACTATAACATTGGCAAAATCTGTCCACAAAGCGACATACCTGGCAAAGAACTTAAAACTGGTGATTCCCGCTACAGTTGGTGTCTTCTGGACCACATTTTGCCATGACGACAGACACACAAACAGACAGTGAAATTTTACCTAATTCATTTGAGTCGATGGGAATGATTGAAACTGGGAAACACTGATCTGTGACTTAAAACAAATATTACCAGGAGCACAAAAGTCATGAGGGAAATGTCTCCTTCCCTACTTCCAGCGCCTTTGCTCAGACCACACCCATCTTTGAACTTGGCCTACATTTTGATCTCAACTACACACCTGTTGTGATGGCATCTTGCATGGCTGTGATGCTATTGCATTGACAAAATCTGTCCACAGATAGGAAGAAAGACAGACATAAACACCTGGCAAATTACTCCAAACGGCTTCAGCGGTATTTCCTGCTACATTACGTGTCTCCAGGACCACATTTTGCCATGATGACATAAAACACACAGACACACAACATGAAAAAATAACAGCCACACTGAGACAGCTGGTAATGGTAAGTTAATGTCAGTGTAGTCAGTGATGCATTCCTTGGAAGTAACTAACCATCTATTGCTGTAGATAGTATGCTAGATAGTCAGACATTCTAATAAAATTGCATCTAATCTTGTAGCAGAGAAACTCACTGTTAAATCCATTCCTCACATTTTTGCTCTTCTGATTTTGTTTTTGGAAAGATGATAAAAATACACCATCCTCCAAACTCTTTTCATTTCCAGTATAAGAGGTCCATGCACACTGTTTTTGCAAATGGGGAAAAACCAAAGTTTGACAGGCCCGCTGTGCCTGCTGAGTTATGATCAGTCCATAGACAATCACTGTTCTTGGGACACTGAGACCTCACAAAGATATCACATTGAAACATTTTTGTGTTTCATATACATTTTGGTTAGAAAGCAGCAACATTCCTACCATGGCTTTCTTTACATGGCAGGAAATCTAACCCCAATCACACAACTGAGTGAGTAAAGGCTAGATACACTATGAAAACAAACAAAGCAATGAGAGTTGTTAATTTAATGCCATCGTATACATTATTGCTGAGGAAAGGTTTTCTCGCTGCCAACATAAATACATTCCACCCTCACATTGTACATACTAAGGATGAAATATAATCAATAATGCAGTAACTAGTGTAAATAATAGCCCTTAGAGCAGCTGTAATGATGATAGATCTAATTGCTTCTGTACAGAAATGTGTTCAGGCTTCTGATACTTAAAAATGTGGAGACATGTGGGCAACTGGTGGCTAAAATCACCCCAAAAGACTTTATACATCAATGGAAAGTATGGAACAAACACCGACTACCACTCTGAGACACGCACACGCACACACACACAAGCCATCTGTCTGAGACAGGACGCAGCGAGTGCATCCTTCAGTTGACACTTACTGGAGGGGAAGTCGGGCCTTAAGGCTGTTGTATGACATCAGCACAGTAAAAGCGACACCATTTATCACCGACCACCAAACATGGAGACATTCATAACATCCTGACAGGAAAATCTTGTGGAAAATAATCACTTGGGCTTTGATAACAACTTGGCTCCTTCTTTTACTCCTCATTTGGAGATTGTCCTGTTCTCACTTGCTATTCTTTATCTATGACCTTTATTCATTTGTCACGCATTGAAACTGCCATCATATTAAACTCTGTGCATTATTTTGAATTAGAAAATGCCATAAAAGTACTGTCTGCACCTTAATACTTACTCTGTGTTTGACTGCTTTTTGTTGATGCTTTAAGGGGTAGTTCAGACTGCTTGAAGTGATGCTATACGAAGTACTTATTGATTGTCAATTAGTAATTTAGCTGCTTAAAAAAGGTGCACCTTAAAAATAAGTTTAAGTGCACACTATAGTTATAGTGTTTTCACTGCGTCACCTTGCAGAGACAGAGTCTTTTCTGACATAAGCCAAATATCGCTTTCTCTGACACAAACCAATAATTTTACTTTAAGAAGACAGGAGTTGCTGGTCCACTGCGGCCTCAATTTGTTAGTTTGTTTGTGCTCTTGAGTGACTTTGGTGAATTCAAGCTAAAAAGAAGTCTGACAGCAAAGTAAAAGGTTGAACACACTCTTAATACAGCATAAACTTACACTGATATTGATTTATTTAGGTGAACCTTTTTCAGGTGGTTGAAATACCTTCTGTTACTGAATCCATCCACAGCAGTTTACTGTTTAGCTTCCATGCCGGTGCTCCTCTCTCTCCTAACTTTGGATGACCACCATCTTCTATAGGTAAGACAATGACACATCAAATACTCCAAACTATTCTTTTTAAGTTACAGAAGAAAACTTTTGGTCACATTAAACTGATCAAGACAAAAAGTCATTGTACATTTTATTGGATAGTGATCACAGTATGATTTCTCACGGAAAGACACTTATCATTGTGTTATCCATATTATGACAACAAACAAAAGAAGAAAGGGGAGATGACCAAATCTTTCCAGAACACACTCATTTGGGTCCAAAGGTTAGTCAGCCCTTTCCCGTTTGAGTCTCTCGCAGCTCTTTGTAACTGACCTGCTCTCACTTTTGGTCCCCCTTTTGTGCTGCGGTGAGAGTGGAGCTTTTGTCATATGTCAGAGGAGCATGGACAGCAGCCAAGCCTGTCCGTGGGTCTTCCTATTTTGACACCCTAAAGCACCTGCCCTCACTGAAGCATGGCAAGGAACGTCACAGAGAGAACAATAGAGAAAGGGCCTCTTTCCAGCCACTCCTCACCGGCTGATCCAGCACTGACTGCCTGTCACTCAAAGCCATTAAAGGTCAGTGTAGCTTGCTACCCACCAACCTTCAAGAGGACACACCCTTTAATGGACCCTGCCAGTTTTTACACTCACTTTTTCCTCTCCACTATCGCTCCTTTTCCCCCCTCAGAGGTCATAAGAGGGGGATATCCCAGAAGGAAATGCCTGAGCTCTGAAGGAGGTGCCTGTACGCTCTCTATCTTTTCCCCCCATTACTTTTAACGTGGTCCTGGGTGTTATCGCTCTTATGTAATGGACTGCTGGGTGCTGATAACAGGATGTCAGAAGAAATGACATGAACTACATTACTCCTATTTAGATATTTTTTTTTTGTTCTTGGCAAAAACACAGTTACTTAAATTGTGTTGGTGACAGACAGACAGTAAGGAATTTATCTTGATAGGTTAATATTTTTCATCTGCAAATGGAGAAATTCAGCATGTGCAGAATTGTACTTACACTGTAAAAAACAGACAGGAATATAATGGAATTAATTAATCTTTTCTCATTAACTTAAGTTCACATAACGTGAAATTAGAAGTCTTGAAATGACGAGTTGAATTAATGCACTGTACAGAGTTTAATCAACTCAAGAAACCTGATCAGCATATTAGCAGACTTCCCAGCATGCACTGTTTAAGAGTCCTTCTTTTTCATAGTTTGAAGAAAACATATATGAATAAAACTTGCTGTGTATCTCCAATACATTTTATTATACAATAGGCGAGGGTTGCTTGTTTTCACGATGTTGAAAACCATGATGAACCATGATGAAGGTTAGTGCTGAATTCAGTCCCTACACTCCTACATTTAAAATTTAATAAATTCACTGGGAGCAGTTTCATGTGCTGTCTTTGTGCCAGTGCTGGAAGAAAGTAGCTCCAAGACAAGCAGCTGCAGCTGGAAGTTCTTTATGTGAGATGAAGAACTGACTCTTTAAACTGAGAAAATGTAAAAGAAAATCTATAACTGTAACATCTAAAGTTACTGAACATGTTTTTTCAAGAACAAATGAATTAATATCAAGCTTATTTGACTAGAAAAGTTTATTTGTTTGAATCAAATCCCCCAAAATGTCTTTCTAAATTTAGTCATTTCGATATTTTAAGGCAGCTCAGACAATAAACTTTTTTGAATTCAAAATCAGTATTTTTTTTTACAGTGTATATATGTGTTATTATTGATCTTTATCGGCCAAAACAGGCAGAAAATATCATCAGGATTGTTGCTGCACAGTTGATTTGAAAACATCCTTTAAAGATGTGTTGCTGCATATGACCGCACTTGCATACTTCTCTATCCATTTGTAGTTAACTGTTGTAAAGATATAATTTTCACACATGATAAGTATTTCCTCTTTGCTTTGTTTTGCATTTGTTTACACGACACAAGTGTCGCCATGGATGCATCTGCCTCACTTCAAACAGCAAACCTGTACTTCGAGTCAGATAATAATTCATAATATGATATATTTCAGGTGATGATAGGTTAATTCACGGCGGCAGGTAACGCTTTGCCCAAGTCATAACTCATTCGCTTCTGGACTTACTAATTAGTGTCCAAAGATGAAGATTTATGGAATGTTGTTTGGACTGTTTGTACTTTAAATCAAAGCGCCCATCAAAAAGGTGCCTGAAATAACTCCAAATATAATAATGTCGTGTCTACACATAGACGGATATTTTTGGAAGCAATTTCCTCTACACTTTGGTCTCTTGTCCACACACAAACTGAGTTTTAGATCACTAAAAGTATGATTTTTAAAAACAGCCTCTACGGTGCAGATTTTTGAAAACTCTGGTTTCTGTGAAATGTAAATGTAACACAGAGCATTTGGGAAACAGTGATGTTGTCACCTCAGTTTGTGCTTTCCCATGCTGTTGTGTTGCCTGAAACAGCAACAATGATGGGCTACTGGTCTGTTTACATTTCATCAGAAAGAAAGAAATGTAGAAATTGGTGTGAAATAACAAAACAAATAAAAAATTTATCACCGCCCACTGGCCCAGTAGAATGCCTCTTTGAGCATTTGGGATTGTTTTTGTGTTCTCATGTGTATGGAGATATTTTTTTTTTTAAATGAAGGTCATGTCGAGAGAATTGTTTTGTTTTGTTGAAATGGAGTGGGGAAAAGAAGTATTAAAAGAAATATCCACATACATGTAGACAAGAGCTAAAAGTTGCCAAAAATGTGCGACACATTCCCACTTCTAACTCATCAAATGTATCCATGTGCTTCAAACTATGATGCTATATACCCCTCTAGCGTAAGTTTTGCACACGCAGGACTCCGCAGTCAAGCTAATGACAATAAATATGCAACGTCTGAGTGAACTGTCAAAATAAAGGCAGAAAAAGTACTTGGGCTGGCTTTGGCAACTGGGTTAGGTTGTTTGGGTTCAAATAAGTACCTTTGCATAACTTCACATATGTAACATTACTTATGTGCATCATGTAACTTATGTATATTACTTTATGTATGTGACACAACTTATATGTTATGTAATTTAGGCGCTTTACCCTACATCACCTCACTTCAATAGGACTATGAAACATAATGCCAGTAAGGCGCCTCCAGAAACAACGCTACAGGGGTACCTACAGTGCTACATTTTGAAGCACACAGGCACTTCCCAAGCTGCCATATTTGACTCTTCGGAGTGAGAACAGGACGAAATGTCACATAAAATTGTTACTTGCGATATATTTGCAGGTCGTTGGCTCTAAATCATAAATCGATGTGTAAATGGATGTTTTTCTTACCTTGGTTACCTGGAATAATCGCTCACATCCGCTAGACCACACTGAAGACAGGACTTGCACAGCAACAAGACAAACGGCGCATAAGCAGAGGCATGCACACCAGCAAGCCTGCACACCGAAGCACAAGTGTGTTCAGCCATATCAGCCCTGGCATTCCAACCCCTAGCTTGGGTGCAAGAAATGATTTAGGTCTCTTCTTCTTGATAAATGCATACCTACCTTCAGTGTAGTAAAATGAGGGGGTGAAGGGAAGGAAATATGAGGCACCTGAAGCAGTGAAACTAAGGAGACAGGTCGCCGTGGCGATACTTCATGCAGCACCTCGTTCATCTCTGGCGTTGTGAAGACAGATAAATCTCTTTTTTTATGGCAACTCCATCAACAAGCGCAGGAGATAGCAGCGCCCGCTGCCATGGTGATGACGACTCACCCCTATCACTGCACCACACAGGCCTGAAGTATAGGGAGTTCTGCTTGACTGGCCGCCCTCCGTATCCGTCAAGACCAGATATGAAAGGACCAATTGTGATAAAGAATATCATCTTTTTTGGGTGAAGCTGGGTGTTACCCTGTGGGCTACTGATGAAACATGTGAAACACATTCATCAAATATTTTTTATATATGGGTAAGACTGTTGAAAAATATATAGAAGGTCCAATGCACATCAAGTTCTACCAAGTGCAGAGGTAATCTAGCCTGAAAGGGGTCCAATAAAAAATACTCAGAAAGTGCAGGATAATATTGATAAAAGAGATCCCCTGTGTAAAGCAAGGACATAAAAAAAAAAAACACTAAAAACACTGTAACCCCGAATAAGTTAGCAGGAGGTCATAAACTTAAAAGAAAAAAAAAGATTGATGTTTTCAGAGCTTAAATATTTGTAGCTATTGTTATATGTACTTTTTGAGAACAGTAAATTAAAATGATTGATTAAGGCAGCTTAAAAGCAACCCCTCTCATTTGCATTGTTAACAGAACTGAATAATGTTTAGTATAAAAACCCATTAATTAATCTTCAGTAAAGTCCATGTTAATCGAATATTCTGAGCTCAGTAACCGCAAAAGAAATGAAATTCTAATAGCCCTCGACATTTTGAAGTTTGTAGAACTTCTAAACTAATTTTAAGATTTCACCAGTAATTACAATTAATTAACTGGACCATTTTTGCTCAGTGTAAGCCAATCCATTTGTAGACTTTCAAAAATTTGAAAAATTAAAACTGCAGCCACATAATAAATGTCCTTGTCATATCGGGGATTGCACATCCCATAAAGGAGGAATAAATGGCTAACCACAGCAGCTATCTTTTTTTTCCCTGTTTAACAGCTGAATCACATCAATACCCTTTTTTTCCTCCCAAGGAGAGCAGAGGACGTGAAGGGAAAAAAGTAACTCTTCCAATGATCTACTAACAGCCCCGGGCAAGCTTCAAACACAGAGCTGTCCATCATCAAGTTCAGTTCTTGCCTCCGGGTTAATAGTGAACGTACAGATAATGTCAGTCACTTTACCTGCCACAGTGACAGCTTTACTGGCCTCTGTTTGTGTCTAACTTTTACTGGCAGCTACTCAGCTTCCTCTTTGTCTCGTCTGTGTTTTTAAGACACAGTGTGTCTGAAAATCTGTTCTCCAGTCCAAGTACTGTTACTCTTACTTGAATATCATACAATACCAAATAAAACTACTGGTGTCAGAAAAGTACTTCAGTAAAAGTACAAAGTATTCTTCTTAAAAAAAAAAATAAAATAAAATAAAAATCATGTTAAAGTGAAACAAGAAATACATCTTTTTGTTTGTTACAACAATATGTTGTCATGTTATAACAGGAACATTTTTCTTTTGCTGGCATGACAGCAATACACTTCTGTTGTGATGGAACAACTTTATTGGCTACAGAGGAAAGGTTTGGATATTATTTAAAACTGTACTTGGTACACAATTATGGTTTTAAAGTAATAGTAATAGATTACATACTTAAGTACAGGTAAAATTATAAAATGCTCACAAGAGTACAAGTACCCCAAAACATGACTTATTTATAGTAATTTGTTACTTCCAACCCTGTTAAGAAGTAGAACGTAGAAAATAAATAAATAAATAAATAAATAAATAAATAAATAAATAAATAAAAAGAATCAAAATGTAAAACAAATTAAAAGTGTTTTTTTCTTGTAACTTGAGTTAATTTAAAATAGAAATGAGGGTAAAAAGTGGTTGTGTTATTGTATCATTTAGTCTGCAAAATAAAAAAGTCTGGTCAGCACAGATATTTGCATTTTTCTATTTTTTCTTCTTCTTCAAGATCAGATTGCTTTTTCAGCTTGCAAGTGTACACGAATTTGAAGAAAAGTCAGCCAGTAAGCTGGAAACACAAAGACGCCAAGATAATATCAATATAAGCTATTTTAACTTGTAAAATCATAAAGGTGCCAATAAATGTTCTCATAACTGTGTATCATATCAAACCAGGTCAACGTTTTACACTGATGAACAAAAACGATCCTTGTCTGAAGAACTTTGTGATAACAAAAAGGCCCAAACAAAAAATAAAAAACATAATAAATTACAAACATTTGAAAGTAGATCAATGCAACAGAGTTCATCTGAAGTCGTAAACCATACGAGTGAAAAGAGATGATAGCAGGTCGCCTGCCTCGTCCATGGCAGCTGTCAGCCTTGGCTCGTGGTTCCCTTCTCTGGGTCAGAGGTCATCCAGCTGTGGCCCCTCCCCCCCTTCTTCTTCTCCCCCTGACACAGCAGATGTGGTCGGACCACCATGGCGAGGGCCTGACCACATCTGGCTCTGATTACAGCCAGACAATCCAGCTTTATCAGCTCCATCCACTTCGCTGAGCTCTGCTACACTCATTCTCCCAGAGGTGATGTGTGACACATTCTCAACTCACCAATACCGGCTTTACAGGGTGATTTATACAGTATTTAAGTCTCCAAAACTGGGTTATATGCTGTGGAAGTTCTATTTTGGTTGGAATTTAACATATGCACATAATATCTCACTTATAAAACTTGACTACAGCTAACTACATGTTTCTTATCTACCTGCACAGTAAACTTTTATGTCCTCTTGTGCCTTATTTTCCCTGACTTTCCTCCTAAGTAAAAGTGATAAATCCCTGCTTGTCAAACAAAACAAATGACTAATGGCTTAATGATATAGTGCTGCCTCTAAAGACTGCTGCAACTGTAAGTGAGTCTGTGTTTAAGTATTTGCCTGCACTTGAACATGTCAGTTCAATCAACGAATCATGTGACAGCATCAATACGAAGCATTTTGTTGCCCATTAGACTCCATATATACCAACTCTATTCTGATGGACAGTCATGTGATCAGGATGAGAAATATGTCACACTTGCAGAGAGAAATCCCAACATCCATAAACAAGGGAGTTTGAGCGAGGATTATGTTGCATACAGGGATCACTGGCTGCGGTTTATTTTCCCAGGGTGCCTTTCCCATTATCCCCACCCCTTTGCCAATGAAATCTCCACAGCCCTTAGTTCCTGTGGTTACATTGGGATATCTCAAATCACTTCAAACAAACAGTTGACAGATGAGATGGAATTCCACATTTATGAAAATATGAACCTGAAATTGAGTCTGCCATGAAAAATCTATGAATATTAAGTGAGTGGGGGAAGCTCATTGCTTGTTTTAACCATTAAGATACCAGTTAGTGATGGGTATCGAGAGCCTGGAGTAAATGGGTACGGGTTCCTGTTTGGTCAGCGCCAAAGATTGATAAACTCATAGACAAACACCACTGTGTGTCATTATTCATGTGACATTAATTTGCTCTAACGTAGCTGGCATTTTGCAAATTCCAAACCGTCGCATAATGATGACAGCACGGCAGCATTGCAGCATCAGCTATCTACCTTTTCAGAGCCTCCGGGAAACAGCAGCAATCTCAGAGATAGGAAACTGCAAACTGGAAATGGCAGATTAGCACCTGGATTGCCAATGATACAAATGAAAACAAGCTAGCGGATGCAACCTTTAATTTTTGCAGGGATTTTGACATTTCAGTGCCAGAGCTTGCCTCCCCACGTGAAAGTGGTCCGCAATAACAAGTTCACCCCGACGATGTTTTGCAGGGAATCTGTCACTTAGCTCCACCCAAGACGATTGTTATTGGTGCAGAGAACTATAAACAAGGAAATTTCACACATGAGTTCTGCTGAGCTCCGTAGAAAGAGGTCTGGCTATGCAAGACTAGTAACAAAGTCAATTACACAGCAGTAATATGTATAACACACAATATGTAGTGCTGTAATAAAACAAAATCTGTATTAATGGCTATAACCTGACAGTCTAGGCCTGGTAAGAGGAATGTTTGAGACTCAGTTTCTGTTCTTGTAGATCCAGTTTGGAGGGTTCCCTCCCTGTAAAGGAGTGTCTCCTGCTTTTACCTCTTCCTGTTCACTGTTTATTAACATTAAACATGTAGAAGTTTACTTGCCAGCTTTACTGTGAATGTGTGAATTTACTGTTAACATATTCTTATGTAATTTAATTTGTGTAGGGTCTTGAGTTATATAATCATGTTTGATTGCAGGTTTTTTTTTTTTTTTTACCCCCTTTCAGTCAGAATAAACAAGATATGTTCATGTGGGTCCCTTCAACAAAACACAATGCAGAAAAGACACCGCCGGTTGTGTGCTCTCTGGTTCTGACTGACACGCCTAAACACTGAAAAGTGTGGGCTCACTTTACTAAATCTGACAAAACTGACTCTAAATGCAATAAATGTAAGAAAGTAGTTAGATGTAAAGGGGGTAACACTACATTTGCCTGACAGGTACAGTTACTAGTTACTGACAGGGAGCATTTTACTGCACAAAGGTTACTTTTACTTTAATACTCACATACTTTTACTCAAGTGAGGTTTTGACTTCAGGACTTTTACTTGTAGTGGAGTATTTTCACACTTTGTATTAGTGTTTTTATTGAAGTAAAGGGTGTGAATACTTTATCCAGCACAGCTCACCTGTCTGAAGATCACCTGGTCCCAGTGTGAGGCTGAGTTCCACTGTCACTATGTTCTCCACAGAGAGTTTATCATCTTCCTCTGGTTCATGATGTCGGCTTGATCAGGCCCACGTTCTGTAACTCTCAGCTTCTCTTCTAATGTTATCGTCTCAAAACATGTTGTTTATAGTGACTTCATGGATTTTTATTTAAAAAAAAATTGCACCCCAAGCCAGAAACAAACAGGTCTCAAATAAATGCCATTTTAGTATCAGAATGTTCAGAAGATATGTGGGTTGTAAGAAATGGATTCAATTTTTTATTTCAGTCACTAAAGGGTCAACAAATTGGTCATAATCATGTGCTAATGCTTATTTCTTCCATAGCTTTGAATAGACTCAAGACCTGCAGCTAGTCTCTGATAGAGGCTGATTCTCAACTGTAGGGAGATGACCACAAGCCTTAACACCAGTTAAAAAAACTGTTGAATCTTTTTACATCTTTTCATGGCAGGTCTTTATTTTTTGCATCAAATATAGCATCAATCAAGTATTATCAATAAGAGCATCTGTATCAATAAGTAGTATAGGTAGCAATAGAATCCTAACAGTAGTGCTTGACATTTCATACATCCAAAGTGCTTCAAAAAGTCTTATGGCTCAATTCCACCAGGCATAGCTGCATCGCATTACGACTGCGCCACAGCAGTCAGAGCTCATCGCTACCATTCTATACAGTGCTTGTGATTCCATCACCAGCGTTCCAGAAGCGGCTCTCCGCTCCGCTTCAAATATGCACCGAGTCAATTTCTTATGGATGCCGCATCCATTAGCACAGAGCAGATCGTTTGGGCAAAAAGTCAGACACAGAAAAAGTAGAGAGAATATGGTCAGTTTTCAAAATAAAAGACCTTGTGCAGACTGGCGAAGTATTTGTAGTCTACTTATCCATGGTAGAAACACAAAGAGCAAGAAAAATGGACCAAATCAACAAAATCTGAAGTAAACATAATCAAGCAGGCACAACGCTCCACTGCAGAAACATTTCTGAAATGCTGCTGGTGGGGGCTGCAGCTGTGTGGAGGACAGATCAAAACCATGGCGCAGACGTGCCGTGCACAGCGGAATCAAGGGGTTAGCCTGCCCGGTCAGAGTTAAACACCTGTATCTATATTTCATTTCTCCTGTGGCCTTCTGTCCTCATCACATCTGAGGCTAATGGGAGATGTTGTCAGAGTGGTTATCACAATCCTTCTCCTGCCCTTCTATCCTTCCAGCCATCATCACCCACTTTAACCCCACTCAACCCCGACGGCAGCCCAGCGCTGGGCTGCTCTCTGCAGGCTTCCGCATGTCAGGGGTCCCCGTGCAGTCCACTCGCAGGGACACAGGCATGTGCACTAAAGCTGTCACCGCCTTCTACTGCTGCCAGTGCTGGAGGTTATCTTCCCCACAGAAGTCCCCACAGGCCCACGGTGGCCGTTTGATCTTAAATACTCCTGAAAGACTTTTAGTTTCCTCCACATTTCTTTGAATTTAGTCTTGAGATTTGCAAAAGGCTTGGCAAGGTATGTGGATTCGTGACTCACAAACAGTCATTATTCCAAAGGTTGGAGTTTGATGCACTTGGCAGCCCACAACAATACTTGACATGAGCTTGGCTACAGTGTTACTGTAATTCTTGCTTTCACCAGGCCAGACTGCTGATGAGACTCTGGGTTAATGGATCCTATCAGCAACAGGAGGAAATGGGTGAGGTTTGGTGCTCTTGAACTGTGAGAACAAACAAACAGAATGCTAATTAGAGAAGTTCAGCTGTAAATGGGCCCCCCGCTGATGGTGAAAACTGCCAATCAGGGAGGGGGGGGGGCAGATCGCCTTTTTATTACTGGTAAGGTGATAATTGCCCAAAAGGTCCTTCAAATTCAGTGTAGTAACTTTGTAGAAATTCTTTGAACTGCAAGTTAACAGAAAAGGAAGTGCATAAAAAAATCACACACGTTAGCTACAGCAACAGCAGTAATCAGTACAATGTAGCAGGGCTTCATCTTGAATCACAAGATTCACTTGTACAATGTCTTCTGCACTTTGATTGCAAGTGTAGAGGACAGCGTGCAAGAGTCTGTTTTTTCCTACATACCTCTTGACCTACGAGTGTGTAAAAGATTTTTGCTCTTTGATATTTTAGATTCTTCAGAGCAGCCACCTTTTGCTTTCATGACAGTTTCACACAGTCGGTATAATCTGAAACATTTCTGATAAAAAAATAAAGAAAAAACATTGAATGAGAAATATGTCCAAACTTTTGACACGTACTGTATATCACCACGAATTATGGAGCATACAGACACACAAGCACATGTATATATGTGCAAAATATGTACATGTAGGCAATATGATGTAAATATTATGTATGAGAATGTCACTATTTATTATGCTAGTGTGCTCTGTCATGCTAATGAGGGTCTAACGTTAAGAACAGAGGAACAGACGGTGTCTAAACTGTACAGATCATAAATCCCCCTGAGGCAAATCTTGATTTGTGATTTTGGGCTATAACATTTAACTTGACTGGCTTGTTAGTTTGGCTAACTAGCTGGCTAAGTAATTCATCTGAATTGTTGATATGTATTGCCAGCTAGGGCGCAAACACTCCGTTTACCCAACATATGATTGATGTCATATTATTTGGACGTGTGTGACATGTGTAACCTGCTCTGTGTGACCTGGTGAGAACAGTACAGGGATCTCTCCAGCAAGGTCATTCCCAAATGCATGTGTTGAGTACATTCAGAGTGACTGAGACAAATGGGCTCAGTGAGATGATTTTGAAGTATTCCAAAAAAAAAAAAAAACTCAAGTAGAAAACTTATTTAACTTGAGTAATATAATGGTGTGGATTGACATTACATTTCAGGGCGTGTATTCATTATTCTGTAGTAGAATTAATTTTAAAAGTAACCCTCCCAACGCTGAGGGACAGAACATTATAAAAAATACACAGCAACCTTCTCTGAGGCTATAGACCAGCCTCCCCTGACCTGCATCACAAAGACAATAAGCATATTTCACAATCTGTTGAGAGGTTTCTTCAAAGATTAGATAAGGCAGTGATACATTCGATTAAAGGTCATCATCTAATGTCCTGAGAGGAACTTATGCAGATGACAGTGCTGATCTGCAAATCATTCACTCACATGGGGACAACTTAAGTGTGAAAACCAGCTTGCAACAAATCAGGGTTTACTGACACAGAACTTTTTTTTTCCTCTTTCTTTTAAAGTGGAAAATCATTCAAATCGGACGAGATGCCAACTGGCAGATGGGTTTGCTGCTTTTTAGGTGTCATCAAAGTTACCCAGTTGGTTGAGCCTCCAACATGTGTGAGAGTGTTTTCTTTTGGGGGAGGAGGAGTGAAGGTCTAGGGGACTGCAGGGAGCTAATTAGAAGCTATTCTCTAACTCAGGGCCAAATGGAGCAATTATCTGGCCGAGTGAGTAGATAATTCCCTCCCATTCATCTCCCACTGTCAGCGTCCCACTACTTACCCACCAACCTGCGCTGAGGATTGGATGCTGGGCCTGTTGACACCTCACCTCTTTCTCCTTGTCCATGTGTCCCTTTCTTGTAGGTAACTCCCCGCTGTCTCCTAGCAATAGCCAACATGGTGGATCACCTAGCTGATAATTTCTCCCATGGTTGTCACATACCATCGCCTGCCCCCAGCAGGATTTATGACTACCACATCTCAGGTTCACCTAATGAGTCTGTTGGACGCTGGTGGGAGAGCTGGCTTAAAGGGATGATTAATGCAACAGCCTGATAGGTCTCATGCTTGAAAAATAATGCAACATATGGACTTGCTGATTGAATTAGAATTAAACATGGGGTTGGCAAAGGGACAAAAAGAAAACCCGATTACCTAGGAAAACAAAAGCTTATAGCCGCAGTGTTATATTCTCCAATCTAAGCGCACTCCCCTTCTATGCATGACTTACAACAGGTGATCGGTTTGTTTTCATTTGAGTTCGGTATTTTGGAACGCTATGTGAGAATTGTAGGCTAATATTTTCTGCACGTTGGGAGTTGGAGACCTCTGTCCAAAGTTTAACATTTCACTGCACATCCAAGGTTAGCAGGAAAGTTCATGCTGCTGACAGCAGTTGCCATTTATTACGGAGAGTATCTCAACTTATAAGCAGTACAAAGAAGGCATCTTTTCATCACATTTTCCTGCACTGAAAAGAAGTGTTGAGAAAACAAGACTAAAAGACTTCACTCATGCAGAACTTAAGTATGTGAGTCACAGGCAACATGTGAGCATGCAGTTGTTAGAGTGGGTCCCAGAAGTGAAAAAAAAGGGAAGAGAGCAGGGAAAATAAGTGAGCATGAGGTAAACATTAATTGCTCGAGATAAAAATTCATGTACGTGGCATTTTCTTAGGTCCTCCTCTTTCTTAGTTGTTAGAGTATTAAAAGGCAGGCCATGCAGGATGTTCCCTCTGTTTGTATTTTTATATTTGCTCATTTTGCTGTGTTTGGGAGAGACTGTACAATCTCTACAGGAGCCAAATTTCATTCATTCACCATTCAATGCAGGTATTTCTTCTGCACTGGTAGAGCTTTGGCAATATTTCTACCACAGGTTTTTATGAAGGTCATATAGGCAAAAGTGTCTCTTGAGCCATGTTGATATTAGGATGACCTTATTTTCATACACCCGAACCGGGACACTTAAGTGTACTGCAGATTCACGCACATATATGTACTTGTGCATGCATTCACAATTATTTTAGCACTTGTGTACTTACCAACTGTACTTTTCAACACAATGCATGCCATCAACACAGCATTTTTGTCTCAACCCTGCGGGATCTGACTCTCTCTTGGCATGACAGCTAACCGTTAGCATACTGACAAGTTCTGTCAGAAGGCACCGCGAGCCTGACTCATCAAAAACAGCCTCATCAATTGTCTGATGCACATACAGAAAAATCAGTGTTGAATTTAGAAATGCATTGTTAATAGTTTCAGACGAGGCTAAGTATTAATGACTGGGACAGAACATGATAAACTGTCACACATGTCAAACGGAGGAACTAGTGAGCCGACCCAAAATGAAGAAGAGTAGGTGCAATGCAAAAGATTTAATGAAAAAAAGAGTCAAAACACAAATGCTTACAGGGCAGTCTAAAGGCAAATAAGGACAATAAAATCCCAAAATGCAAGTTAAGTCCAGAGTCCATGAAGTCCAAAAGAAAGTCCAAAAACCACAAGGAAGCACTGGGGAAAATGCCAGGAGGCTTGACGAAATGGACATAAACATCAATTCAAGCGCTGAAAACAAGTATAATATTATAATTATTTTAATCTCAGTGAAAACTGGAACAGTTTATTGTTGAATGTTGTAAAATGTTGTCCTGGGTCCCAGTGTAATGTCCTGGACATTACATTAGGACTCAGGACACCCAGCTTGAAACTGTGAAAATCACAGACTAATTGTGACATCTGGTCAGGCAATACTGTGTGTGTACATTTATTATACATTTGTCAGTGCTTATTTTACACAAATTGTTAGCGTGCTAATATTGGGTGTCTTGAAACACAGCTGTTCAACAAATAATATTGATTTTTTTAAAATAACAGCTGCAAAAGTTGTCAATTGACTGTACTGTAGATTTATTTCTCAAAATTATAATTTCACTGGATTGTGAAGTATATGTGTGATTTATCCAGAAGAAATAAAGAAGAATTATAGCATGGATTGTGCAAGATTATGCCAGCTCACATTTGGTATCATAATAGAACTGATGACGTATTTGTTTTCAAATTTTTCTCACATTTGCAAGAATAAAAACAGATTTTGGTCAAGCTTCTGTGTCTCCAGTGGAACCAGATTATTATCTCCAGACTCCGCCACCTGAGAGGGGTCACTAAGGCAGAGGGAGATTTAGGAATGTCTGGTACTGGCCTGGGCGCCTCCAATGAAATATTCAATCACAGAAGATGGAGAGAGCTCTGGAGACACAACCAGGCCTCCCCTGTCCTCCCACCTTCAGAAATACATGCCCCATCACACCTGAGTAATCTGTGCTGTCTCTCAGATCTGTTGCAGGGGGAGAATGTCTCTGCGGCAGAGCTACATTTAAAAGTCCTCCTCTACCGTTTCTCTCCCTCACTTCCCCTCGTTCCCCTGCAGCTGAGGTAAGAGGACGCAGTGAACAGAGGAAAAAGAGGCTGAGGCATCCACATGACCTTGGAATTAGTAGAACTCCTGGGACACAGCGTGCTGGGTGGGACTGCATTGGCAGCTGCTGGATTTTTCCCTCTCGGGTGTATAAGATTAATGCATGCACTGGGGTTTTGGGGGTGCTGAGGCAGTGGGGGACTTTAGGGGCATGTGCAGTTGGAGCAAGAGAGATTCAGGGCAGGTCTGCACAGTGTGAGGGACTCATGCGGGACATACTGCAGTGGGATGACTGTGATAAGGGAACATAATTGAAAGATTTATGCAGTTTTGGCCGTTTATATCTCTTGGTCTAGATGCTATCTAATTACAAGAAAAATACATTTTGGATCATATGACCCTTACTTCACACTGCTACGCAGGACCTGTTTACTGCTTCCTGTAAGGCCACACACACCAAACACTCTGGGGACAGAGACATTTCCTTTTTTTTTTCCTCTTGTGTGTAATTTATCCTTGAGGTAAAACAGTGATGCATTCGCAGCCCTTTAATGCCCCTTTAAGGGTCATAATAGTGATTTTGCATGTTGTGGACCATTCACTACAAATCATGAATTTGAGTATTTTACAAACAATGTTGACAATGTTTCCAGTGGTGCAGGTTTTGTTTCAACATTGGGGAAGGTGCATATTATGCAGGGTTCCTCCCCTAGGAAATTCTGAGCATCAAATTCTTCTTTTTGTGCAATGGTGGATTTTAAGCACCATTTTTTGTCTTTTCTGCATCAATGACTAATGAGAGTGTCTTTATTTATATAAAAGAAAACACAAAATTCAGGCCCAAGGTTGTTATTCAAAATATAATGAAATATCATGCAGTAAGGCTCTCATACAATCGGTTCATCAAAATAAAATGACCTATTAATTCTGTGTATTTACTGGTGGGAACAAATGCTGGTGTTATAAATATTGAGAGTGACCTGTCGCTCCCACCCCCCCCAGATCTTTGCCTTAATATTTCTGATCGTTGCATGTATTTCTAAAATCTTTTTGACAGGTTTTGCATTCAATTACTTTGTAGTATCAGCAAGGAACTTTTTTAGAGGCTCAGTGTAATGGATCTGATGGTCTGAGACCGTCAGCAAGATGATCAAGTGTTGCTGTATATAGTTATTCTTAATGCCTGCCACTGGGTTGGATTCTCTGCTAAATCAGATGAAACAAGCCTGTGTTCAGATTTTCCCAGCCAAGGTTACAGTGAGTAATGTGTTAGCCGGTTAAAATGAAGCAGGAGGAGATTTTTATTTAGATAATTTTATTTTTGACAATATATTTTGTGGTTATTACTGTGGAAACACTACTGCTTTTGTCCACAGGATGAATGCAGGACTTAACTTGTAGTGAAGTATTTTTATGCTGTGATATTACCACAAGTAAAAGGCCTGTGTACTTCTTTGACTGCTGTTTATAATCACAGATATAAAACTTGAAAAAAAAAACAAAAAAAACAGTGACATAGTAAAGAGGTAAAGAAAAGGTAAAGAGGGGAGAATATTATGCAAGTTTTGATTGAACAGCTGAAACTATGGTACTTCAGTGTTTAGCTTAAAGAAATTGCCAAGAAGTCAGACTGGCCATGTGTTACTTGATGCCCTCAGTAACAAATCTTCAGTGTCTTTTTTACCAGAGCTCACCACCCCAGGAGGCGCTTTTACCTTCAGCTCCACCACAGTAGCACTTTCAAATGGAGCTTCCAGACCTCAGCTCAGCTCAGCTGCTCAGGCAATCAGTGCTTTTTTTTTTAACTAGCAGTGAGTGTGGCTGTGCACACACACGTGTGTTTGTTTGTACACTGTGGATATACTGTGTAGCGTGCGGTGTGTGAACGCATTACAGCGCGATGCATATGACATATTAGTGTGACATAAATCCCATGGCCTCAGGCTCGAAGTGTCACCAACATTGGCAAATAAATAGTGGGAATCCAGGCGTGGACTGACTGACGTATCACTGCTGTTTGACTTCTGTATGTGTACTCAGGTCACATATATCTATTTATCCAACTGTATTTTGATTAGGCGAACAAATGTAGGAAGATAAATGCTGAAACAGTCGTATGAGATGTATATTTATCCTGGCGCTGTGAAGCACTTTATAACACTAATCCTGTGGAGTTTTCGTGTGTAAACAGCATTGGAGATTATGTAAAAACATTTTAGGATTATGTAAAGGAGCAATTAGTCAGAAAAGCTGCTGGCTCGGCGGCTTGCACGGACACAGCTCGGAGTGGCTGCACTCAACAAGCCCTTTCATCTGGTATTAATTGAGGCATTTCATTTAAGTTTCTCACTTCTCACATGGAAGTTTGTCTATCTTTCTGACAGGTGTTGAAAAAGCAGAGCTACTACACATGCTGCCGTGGTGCATTTGGTGATTCACTCCTTTTATTCCACCATTTCTCTCTTTATTTGAATTCCCACTGACCTCATGACGTAGCGTGGAATCGGGGTATTAATCGGGACTTAGGCCCAGTCTGTTCCCGGCCTCTCATCTTGGGAGTGCCTACAAAGGTGCCCGAGCGGACCAAATCCTGGCTTCATTTCTCCATATGAACTCATTTCCTTGTGGTGGTTCTCGAGTTCATGGCAATGTAACCTGAGGAGAGCATGGACTGAGGGCCTCCAGGGGATGAAAGCATCCAAAAGCCTGAGAATTAACCCCTCGGGTCAACTGCATTATCCACCTCTATTTATAGTTAAACTTTAATTTTTACCGGGTGAAAAAAGGCAAAAAAACAGGATTACAGGGGTCACAGCAAGAGATTTGCAGTTAATTAAATCAATCGCAGAGATTGACAAAATCTGTGGCTTTTTCCCTTCAATATTCTATCCACTTAGTGACATCTTAATTAGATTACATGACTAAATTTCACAATCAAGTTTTGTAACAGAGCCTGGGATCTTTTCCTTTTTTGTCTGCCTGAGCAGACTGAAAATGCCAATGTTTAAAAGATTTGTACTATTAATCTTCTGCTTTTCAATTATAGAAAACTGTGCAAATTAATCACAAATCTTAATTTTATACTGGGTATTTCATTTTAATATTGGTTTATGATTAATTGATCACGCAGTCTCCATCCTTCCTCAGTAGCTCCGTCACGCTCACTCTCCTATTTGCTGATTGGTAATGTGGTAAAAACAGGTTCCTCTACACAGAACAGTAGAGTCCTTTTTACCCTGCAGTGAGGCTTTTTACCTTGGTTTCTTCCTGTCGCTTCAAATTTAAGAACATTAAAAGCTGATTAATGTTTAGTATACTGTAGAAACAACAAATATGATCAGTAAAATGATCCATGACTGTCTACTGGTAATCAAAAACATGTTTGGAGGCAGGAACGCTGACGACAGCATCAACTATAAACAGCCACTTTGAAGGAAATTCACTGAAATATCTTGACAGTTATTCCGGAATAATAAACATTTCTTAAAATATTCAGTTTTTAACTGTTCCGCTGAATCTTTTTGAACTCCCACTTAGCTCCCATTGGGAGGAAGTGGAGCAGTCTCGCCTGCTATATTTACTTAATTCTCAGAATAGGTTCAGTCACAGTCATAGGAACATCAGTTTTGTTAAACTTGGCTGTACAGGACTTTTAAGTGATGCAAGAACAGTGTAATTATGTTTTTCGAGTTAGGTGTTTGTTGAAAGAAAGACAGGCTTGTGGAGAGAGTGTGCAAATTTGACAGGTGGCAAATTCTTATATACATCTCCTTTAATGTTTAAATTGTGCACTACAATACATTCTGTATGCACCAATATGTTTACAATAGATAAGTAAGAAATCAATGCAGTCATCCAGTATCCAAATGGCTGATTGTTCAGGTGTCATCAAACTGAGGTCAGCCAAGAGCAATCCTAAACTGAGTTGGGGCAACCAATATTGTGCATAAAATCATCTTATACAGTACAGTATCTGACTAGATTTAGTTGGACAGGTTGAGTTTAGCAATCTATCAAAGATGACTTATTGACTTGTCATAGCAAGAAAAGCACAAGTGCAACAAATAACATCAATCACAGTCTTGTTCCATTAAGTTGTGCCAGTGTGCTGCGGAGCCAGCGTGTGCAGTGCCATGTTACTGGCACAACTACATGAACTGCGGCCAGTATTTGTGTTATTAGTTACACCTGTGTTTGACTGGCTTTAGGAGAGAAACGATTGTGTCCTGTTTGTGACAGCTCACAGCATAATGAATGGTTATTGAGTAGAAAATGAAGACCAGGTGACACGTTAAATGAGAAGATAGATGATCATCTGCGTGAGCATGATAATGAGCGAGTGGTAATTGCTCCAACAGTACGGTCTTCTACTTGTAGTGCCCCAACATATCCCGCCCATCTCTCTTACTGCAGTTTGCCCCCCCGAACCCCAACCCCATAGTAATGCAAACCCCTGCCCAGAGCACAAAGGGAGCCTGTGTGAGGTGTTCACCTACCCCCACCACCCCACCTCTCCGCTCCCACCCCAGCCAGGCTTTCTCCCCCAGTGTGGCTGATGTGCTCCATTTGCTGGATGATGGACTGAGCGGGACAAGGCAAAAGTTCACACACCTTTCCTGTTCACATGGCAGGGAGGCCGGCTTGACCCCGCTGCGCTGCTCAGGGGCCACCTCCCATGTGCCACTGCTGGCTGGCTGCTGGCCCTCCCTCCTCCATGCACTACAATTTGTCCCCTCATTTAAGGCCAGCCACGCCTCTGCTGTCCTAATGCCATAACTGCTCTCAACTGCGCCCGAGCTGCCATTTCCTTTCCAGGGACGGAGAGAGGAGGGGACGTAGGGGGAAGTAAAGAGAGAGGAGTTTCTTTGTATAAGGTCAATAGTTTCTACTATATGAGCACACAATGGATATACTATGATTTAGTAATGCAGTGGTTCTCGAACTTTTATCCAGTAATACGCCCACCTTAAAATAGTTTTTTTCAGCCAAGTACTCCATGACCAGCACAAAACATTTGTGTTAGAAAAGAAATACATATATAAACGTACAATACCGAGTTTTCAGTGTCAGCTTGTTGAGGTAAATCCCATTAAAACATATTCTTCCTGATACTGAAGGTCAGCAGCATTGTATCCAGGGCCCCAGTGGGAGGAGAACCCTTAAAAAAAAAACCTGGAATGAAACGTTTTTGTTTGCAGTTTTTTATTTCTAAGTAATTAGTGTCATCGCTTAATTACAACTGGCTGAATAAATTAGTTGAGAGACTGAACAGAAACAATAGTGGAGTCTGTGTGAGGCCTCTCTCACCCCTTACAAGGCAAGACAAGTTTATTTATATTGTACCATTCAAACACAAGAAAATTCAAAGTGCCTTAAAGGAGCACAGAAAGAGATTAAAAATAAGACATTAAGAAAACATTAAAATTACATTTAAAAGACAGAAAAAAGGCAGAAAACAAGTAAGTAACAAGTTAAAATATTCAAGAAACTGTATTTAAAAGACAATGAAAACAGAAAGCGAAAGTAAACACATTTAAAAATAATAGTTATATATCGCTGTAACAACAAGTTCTTTACTTACTTTATTGGAAACTGTAGGAAATGGTTTCAGCTTACAAACAGCACAAAATAATTGAATTCGCTCCTGCACTTGGATTTGTCACTAAAAACAGCTGATTGAGCTGAATGACAGCTTATGTTGGAGCACTAATGTGCACTGTTACTCGTGTCTTTCTCCCAAGAAAGGGAAATTGGTGTGACAATAGGAAAGAAGAAAGAAAACTGACAGAAAAAAGCAAATTTCTTTCAAAATAAAGTTGGCAACACAACGTTAACATTTTAAAAACGGTCATGATATGATACAAAATATTGTATCGTATACAAACTTTGCTTTCTTATTCAGTTCTTTCTTCATGCTTTTGTCTGTATTATTGCTAAAATGTCAACCATGAATCCATTTTCTTGATTTTCATCTGTCATTCAACATGACTTCATTTGTTTCTCTTTTGCTGTGAGGTTTAAGGCAGTTGACGATTGCACATTTAAAAAAATACATTACAGTGTTATTATTTTAGGAATTATGCATAACTGTCAATCTCAAGGACCCCCTGCATTACTCTAAGGTACCCCTAGGGGTACTAGTGCTCCCATTTGAGAAACCCTGAGCTAATGCACCAATTTTGCTAGGATAAAAATACCAGTATTTCCCTGAATTAATGTGTTTGTTCTTTTCTTTCATACGTGTACCACAACGTCCTGTTAAAAAGTTGTGATTGCACTTTGCAGAAGCCACTATTTTCAGGAATAATACGGTCCACAATGTTAAGTCTGTTAGAAAAGTGTGTTTGCATCTTTAATCAGTACGCACTCAGCATGTCTGGGCGAGAGGCTGTGGCAAACAAAACAAATGGCAGCGCCACCACGCTTCCTCCTTTCCCACAATTCAGCTGTCTCAGTGAAAATGATCTGCCAGTGACTGAGCACAATTTGGCATCCCCACCCCTTCACCACCAGCTTCCCACAGCACACAGACACCCACCCTCTGACCCCCACACATGCGCGCTGCCCTCGGTTGCGCCCCTCGTGAACACGCTCCACTTCAGCCCAGAGGAATTCATTTTCTAATTTTCCTTGACTGAGAAAACAATACAGATGCCTTAACAATGTTGACATCTCTAATGCCTTAAAACGCAGTAGTAATGGAGCTTTGATTGGTAGTAAGTGGATACAGGATTACAAACACACACAGGGAGCTGCTGCACTGTACTGTAGTCTTTATGACCCCTAAGGAGAAGTAATACTTTAACCCTTTAACAAAAACGTAAGCAGAGATGATATCAAAATCAAAAATGCAATGATGATTGGAGATAACAATGTCTCTGAAACAGTATATTATAATCCAAAATGACTTCAGTTTACTTAGCGGCCACACAAATGAAGAAACATAACAAAGACTGATGTGGATCTCTAGATTCACTGTCTTGGGCATTTTCTGTTACACACTAACTATGGAGTAACACATTTAGACTTTATATGTGATTTATTTGTATTGCAATAAAGGTCAGACTGGCCGGACGCACATGACTGAGGAGCTCAGTTTCAGGACACACGCACAAAGTGGGCCAACTCGTGTGAGCTGGTTGATTTTCTATCACTGTATGATGAGATGAGATTATTTGTCAACAAAGACACGTTTAAGCATTAAACTGTGTAGTTAATAAACTTCAGCCACAGCCTCCAAGAGCGTCCAGTGCGTTTGGAGCATTTTGTCCTCCTTTAGGTGAAAAAAATGGGAGAAAACATAAGAGAGCAGACTTAAACAGCCGGGTGTAGGTTCATGAAACTGTCACAAAATGGTTATTCGGATTTTGTTATTTTAATCTTTACATTGTTTTGAACTCACCATTCTAATATTTTATTATTTTCTTTTAACATAATGAGGAAATATTGTTAATTAAATGTACCTGGAAGGTTGCAAAAGTGTTGATACTGAATATATCAGTAAAATGTTCACTTGACAACATGTTTCACTACAATATAATTATGAAAACAATTTAATTTACAAAAGTAATTTCCATTAGACAGTGTTGCAGCAACAGTGACAAAGAGAGGAAAAGTTATATATATATATATATATATGATACCAAATAGACTTTTTATGATTTTATACCGCATTGACAAGTGTTTTGTTTGCAGCCAAAGATGACTCATATGATTTTATTATCTTTATTAAACCATTTAATTTATATCTCCAGTAGTAGTAGATAAACAAGAGTTAGATTTCTTTCCCACACCTGTAAGTGTGTTTTTGGTCATGGTTGTGTGGTTGGTAGGTGTTCATGGACCTGTGTTTGATTGATTTGCCTCTTCGTCGTCTGTTTTTCATCAGTTTTATCATCTTTTTTCTGAGGCTTCCTCTGCCACTACTTCTTCATGTTCAACGCACTTATCCTCAGCAGGGCCACAAGCCAAGAAAAAATCAAGTGCCTCATTCACAGTTTGTCACTCACTCATTGTGGTGCTACCACAAAATGACGTGAGCAAAATAGAAAACTCTAATGTGTAGACCAAAGTTATGAAAACCAATCATAACTGATCAGCGTTGTAACAAGTCATGTTTCAGCTGGGTGCAACTACATAAGAATCTGTGTTGCAAACACCATGCAAGTTACCATGGCTGTTATTCAAATTTAAAGCTAATACAAGGAGTCTTTAACTGGCTATGAAAACAGTTTCAGTTTCTTATTGATGCCTCTATATGAGTTAACAAGACCATCTGATCAGCCATGTCTGTATAGTTATTCTTAATGCCTGCCATCACGTGGGATTCTCTGAAATCAGATGAAACGAGACTGTTTACACTTTTACAAATAAAGGAGGAGAGTTTTCTTTAGATATTTTTATTTTTGATATTATATTTTGTGGTTATTATGGTGGAAACACTACAACTTTTACCCAAAAACAACAAAATCTGAAAATTCTTTGTAGTGGCTTTAAAATCTTTACAAAAAAAGTATATGACACACTTTCAATTCAATATAGTCAAAGACCTGCACTGGGATTAACTTTTATGTCCATGTGAACAACAACCAGACTGCCAACTATGACAGCCAGCTGCAGTTAAAACTGTACAGAGGGCAAAACTGCTGCATGTGATGTTAGATATTATGTCAAACACAAATGAGGCAAAGGCACGATGCAAAGTAACTTACAGATTAATGTCATTCAGTCCCCTTATTCTGTCCTTAGTAACATGTATTTACATGTTTTTAGGAGTGCAGATGCTGAAATCTATCATGTTGCATAATGTAAATTACTGTAAATTTGTTTAAAAACTACAAATTTGCAATTACTTTAATGAAGTACAATATAACTGTGTAGCAGAATACAAAATCATGAGTGTCCTGTTCAGAAAATGTGGAAAGACTGTCTGCTCTGACGGAAGGTCACATTCTCCAGGCTCCCCATGACAAGTTCTTGTCTGACAGCACTTATTAACCAGTTTGTCTCCCATGAACACCTCCATCTGTTATAAAGGCTAATTGTTAGCCAGGTTAACTGCAGCACCAACAACTTGCCTTCCTCAGCCAGCCGATTTATTGCGACCCACATTTTTGCTTGGGACAATTCACACCAGTGCACCTGTCACATTCCACATAATATAGAAATAGTGGTGCAAATACTTTATGAGCACGCTGACACTTTCATTGCTATGCCATACCAGGCAATACATCAACTACACACACATACATCAAATTAATATACTACTTTTTGTTTCCAAAGTTAAAAGTTTATTTTGTCAGTAGAGTGGCTACAACTTGATTTGACAATACTTTTATTTTTAACACTCACAAATTCATGTTTTTGCAACAATTCGTTTAGGTCACTTTAAAACAAAAAATAGCAGGCAGAGGTGAGTTTGTGCATGATTATTTCACATTCTGACACTGATTCTAACACAGACGAATTAGTGCAGGCAACCCTTCCTGCCTGACGTAGATCTTTAGCGTCATGATCTGTGGTTATAAAAAAAAAATGGCAGCATTGTGGCTCACGTGAAGTGGTGTATGATTTGCATAACAGTATTTTCTCGCGACACAAAGTCATCACATGATCTCAGCAAAACTGTGAAAGGCTTAAAGGAATAATACAATAGTTTTGCCAGTATGCCCTTCTGCTCTCTGGCTGAGAATGAGATGAGAAGATGGATACCACTCTCATATATGAGCAGTGAAAATGAAAACAAAGCCAGCAGCTGGTTAGCTTAGCTTAGCATAAAGACTGGAGACAGAGGGAAACAGCTAGCCTGGTTCTGTCAGACAGTAACAAAACCCACCTAAAAGCTAGCCTGGGAACCAAACAGAGCTGGAGCACATGCTCTATTCGCTCTGCTTCCTTCATGTTAAGATAGATTTCCTCCTGTCCTGGAGCTGCGGATGCCAATCACAACTGTTTATCTAATATAAGAGTGTTTGATATAGAACAACAAAGATTGCTACAGTCAGCCATCAGAGAGGCAGAATATATTCCAGTGTAACTCATTGAATTAAGGGTTTATTTCATCCCAAACTTGAGCTGGTGATTGTTGGAACAATCAGCCAACATTGTTTTGGATTTATTTCCGTTGAGTTTTGCGATGATCTGCAACATACTGTCTTTAAGAAAAAGTCCTCTCTGTTGGGATCCATTCCATAATATTGTCAGACACTTAGAATAACAGTTTTAGCCTGTCAGTGGCAAGTAGATGTACTCTGACAGACACAGTTGCCCCAAGGATTATGTTGCAGCTATTGCAGCCCAGTTTGCGGTTTGAGGGTGAGGCAATCCACTGAACCAGTTTCAAAACTTTTTGTACCTATTAGTCATTTACAGACTATCGATATGGCTCCCCTCAGCGTGATGTAGTCTGTTTCAATTGCTCAGCACTACGCTACCTCACACATTTCATTGCTCTGATTGGTTGTATGTCTATCCAATGACTTCCAGAGGTATTTTGGTCTGTACCCGTTGAAACTGAAATATTCCAGACTAATTGCTATTTAGTCTGGCAGTGTCAGAGAGCTCGCTAATTAACACCTTATATCTTGTTTGTTTAATCCATACAGAATGTGAAATGTCTTGCATTTTTAACAGGGGTTTTATGTTGGTGAGTATTTCATGAATGCGGTCACTGTGAGGTTGCCATGCAAAGCTATGCTAACCAGCTCTTGTCTGTTAGCATTTATCACAACAATATGAGAGTGTTTTTCTCATTTAATTCTTAAGAAACCAAAAAAACTCTGTTTTCCAAATGTCGAACCATTACTTTAAGGGTCAAACGAACCTCCAGTTTAAAGGACAGGCCTGGAAAAATAGGCCAGAAGTCATGCAGTCAGTTAAGAGTGTAGTAATTTTAATTTATTTGCATGTCACAAACGACTCAAACTCTTTCTTGCTTAGCGATATGAGACGTCTGTGTGACCCTTGAGAAATGACATCTCTCCCATGTCCATGATTCCCTGACCTCATCATGTCCCCCGTCATTTATGTGTTACCATAAAATCATCTGTTTCTGGCAAACCAGCCGCTGAGTGACTTATGCCTGGCTCAGCAGCCTGGAGGCGGCAAGGAAGGCAGTCCAATCCTGGAGACAGGCTAGTTCTAGCTCAGCGGCCCACACACACAAAAAAAGACCCCTTCAATCATTCCCATGGTTCTTATTCTGGGCAGCAAGCGTGGTGTCTACAGTTTCCCAGGCCCCTCCTAAAAAATGACACATTCTCAGACCAGATGCTTCAGACAGCCAGTACAGAGCTGTGATTATTAGCAGGGCCCTCTTTTTTTGTCCGAGAGAGGGGGCCGGCTATTTTTAACCAACGATGAAAGTTTGAATATCCTTCCACCCCTTGAGCACACCAGCACCCGCTGCCAGATATTGCAGGGTTTCGGCCCAGACAAGGGGTGTCTGGAGGGCATGGCTCCCATTCAGAGCAGCGAGACAGCACTGTGTCATTACCGGCGATGCTACATTTACTTTCTCTCACTGTGCATAACCCGAAGCTGAATGCTAAAAAGGGCTATCGACGAGTGATTGAGGATGCTGTAAGGTTGGTTTGCAGCTCTGTGAAGGCTTGTGACTGCCCTCTTGTTCCTTTGTCGGCTGGCAGTGATGGCCAGTGGCATTCCAAGAAGCTATATTTCCCATACATTCCTACATGTTTGGAGGGGGTTTCTGCAGTGTGGGCTGTCAAGAGCGACATGAGGATAACAAGCTGGGATTGAGAGGAGAATGAGGGCTGTCAAAGCTGCACTGTATTAGATCTGATGAAGAAAGACAAACGCTTACAGACGGGACAAAATAACGTCTGCTGCACAGAGCAGGCAGGGATTACTGTTTTTTTGGTGCTTGCACTCACTTTGACTTGAAATGACTTGGAAACCAAAACAATAATGTTTTCATGTGATTCTGCGCCGCCTCTCTGATCTGCTTTTCTACTTAGAGTTGCTGGTCGTCATGAAAACAAATGATGCTGCACACGTGGAGCATAGCATTGGGAATATGTGTTTGCAAACAACTATATCATGTGTTATCCCCATAGCCTATTTCTGATTTCACAACGCTGATCAAACATACTGGCTGCACACATTTAAAAATCCTTTGAGTCTTGTGTGCTTTCTGTACAGTAGGGGGAGTGATGGGGATTTAACTCTGAGGTCAGACAAAGTGCAATTACAGTGCGTCAATTGAGTCGATGTCAGCCCTAAAAATGTGCTGTGTCTAGAGGTCCTGGCTGCAGTACAAGGTGTGCACAGTTCACATAGACTGCCTGGCCAACATTAGTTTCTTCAAGCACGTTATATATACTCAAGTATGGACATGTAAAAGAAAGGCTGGTTGTCATTTTAATTCCTTATTTATAATTTCTTTTCTCCATTCATCAAGAAATACAAGAAAACCATAAAACTGGGCAGTCTCTTAGTCTGACTCAAAGCTTAGGTAGTTGGCTGTATTACAGAAACTTCCTAACTTACAGATCCTATCTTAAGTGTTTGGTAACCATGGTAATTAGTGTTAGGATATGATTCAGGAAAAAGAAAACATTGCAGAGGAACACTTCATAAGTCAATACAATCCTAAAACCTGGAGGTTAGCATATTAGACCTTCTGGTTCCCTAATCTGACAGTAATTGTTTATTTTTATTTTTATTTTTTTGGGGGGGGATATTTGCTTGAAATAAGGTAGGTGATTAGCTGAAGCTTAAGAGATTTTTACATTTTGTTCTACAGCATAAAATACATCAGTAAGTGACATTGTTCATCATGATGTTTGACAGTCATCGACCACTGAGTCCTCTACAAGTGTAACATTGTGATTTAACAGCCTTCTTTATTTGAGGTAGTGTGTCCTCTCTGACTCCTATTTATTATTTTCTGATCAAACACAACAAAGTTACGGATATAACGCAAAGAGAAAGACCCTTTAAACTTGTCCATCTCGATATGTACATGAGCCAGCTTTGCCCAAACCCTACTGGGAACATTAAACATGAAAGTCACGTGAACCTGGTGTAGTTTGATTATAGCCTAGCCCTTAGCTTTTTACATATGGTTTTTCACTTATTTTTCACTTCAAAAATCACAAAAGTGAGGATTATCTTGCCAAACAAAATGTGCACTTACCATAAACTTTTGTTTGTCACAGATCTTATTTTCTGCACCAATCCAAAATTCTTGGAAACTTTTTGTGAAGGGAACCAGAGCAAAGCTAATTTCCGAGTTGGCCTACCAATCCCTGTGGCACTCTATTTTCTGATCTAACTTAAGATAGGAAATAGGTACTATACAAGCATTTTTACTTTCCCAAATTTTAAACTCTTGTAACTGTAGGATAACAGCTAAGCAGTCCTAACTTCAACTTTTACACCTGTAGTAGTAGGTAATTTACTAACTAGATAATGGCAGCTAAATGAATATTTAGGATGTCCTAACCTGAGATAAGGTAGGATGGAGTAAAATAAGACAGGATTCCTAACGATAGCTAGGATTTACATCTGTAGTATTAAATTGGGAAAATCCTGCATTAGACTCGTCCTATCCTAACTTTAGAGTAAAGATAGGAAGTTTGTGTAATGGGTCCCAGAGAGCTCCAGTATCAGCTGAGTGAGTGTGTAAGACAGGGCTGATGAATAATGTGATTATCAGTGTCCTGCACCCACAGCATTTGTCAGAATCTCAACCACCACCACAGCTGCCAAATTCTGTTAGATCAGCTGTCTGCACACAGACATTTTCTTTAAACTGCACCTCATAAACAAATACATATGCAAATTGTTTTTGCATGCACATGTCAGCGATAAACCTGACATGCTATATCGTTATAACGATGGCTGTCTGCCAAACAACTAGTAAGAATTCCTCCTGCTCCTCAGACTTCTGCAGGCGCCAGCCACCGCTGCACTGGAAATGACTTAGCCAAGGGGAGGAGAGCAGAGGAGAGGAGAGAAAGACTATTTTAGGAGTTTGCCTAAAAATATTTCATAAATAATGACAGGAATGAGTGTACAGAGGTCAGTGAGAGTTTATGAGTCACTAATAATGCCTGAGATTGCAGCAAGGCAGGAAAATGTATGTGATGCATAAGAGAAGTGTGTGTTTCTTGTGTGTTTGTGCATTCATTGTTCTGTAAGGGGGGTAAATGGAAAGAACATGCAAACTTCTGTCATTCTTTTTCTCTCTTAGGCTCCCTCCGTCTCCTCCTTCCATCGCTCTTTCCCTCATCTCTCCATCTCTCTAGGGGAGGAAGGTCTCAGAGTTTCTCAGGAATGTTGACTTCTCTGTGCCTCGGTCCCCTGGGGGACGTTGGTAGAGGTCTTGACCCTTCTCCTCCTGTATCCCTGGAGCCTATCAGCTAACTAAGTTAGCATGAGATAACTCTCTGCTCCTGCACCCCTATTGCAGCCTCTTTTCCTTCCCTCCCTTTTTTGTTTCCCTCACCCTGGGCTAATACGAGACAGGAGCTTCATTAGAAGCAGGAGAACATCCATCACGCTACTGTCTAATCTTGGCCCATGGCAAAATTTGTCTTTCAACCCCTGTCCTCCTCGCTCACACTATGTACCCAGACACTGATGAAATCTCCTTTGCTAATCCGCTTCTGGGCAGCATTGCCAGCCAGACATCTGTTGGTATATGCCACGATGATGGCTCAAGTTTCTCATTCATACTCTGACATTTTCCATTTCAAGCAGCTTCATTTATCGGTGTGTGAGATCTAAGAAATATAACTGTACTGCATGTGACCACAGAGAAAACTCATCAGATATTCAAAACATATTTGTAAGAAATTATCCTGTAGTGTAAAACCATACAAAATCTATTAGGATGATGTCCTCTCCAGCTGCCGAGAGCAGGACTGACCTCCCATGTGCTTCCATCACCTGGAAGAAGCTGCTGTTCAGCTCTGCAGCTAACTGATGCCGTGGGGAGCATTTTATATGTCATCACAATTGTGCAGGTCAGTCACATCCATTGTGAGCGTGTGTATGTCTGTGTGTAGGCGCATGTTTTGTTACATCAAGAACAGCACTAAAAAGTTCCAAAATATAATACTCTTTGGCATTACATACAGCTGAGCATAAATTTGGTGTGTATAAATGTCTTATCGATTGCAAGTTACAACTGTGCTACACCATTACAAAAAATTTGGGGAGATTTGTTGGCATATGTCCAAAACGGAATATAAAATAAGAATCAGTATGTTTTCATTAGTGTGTAATCACTTAAAAATAATAATTGCTGTGTATTTGTTTCCTTAGCGTGAGTTCTTTATAGCCACAGAGGGTGTGGGCCTCCATGGAGGCCACCATATTATAGCGCAATGTTTCTACAGTGGCCCAGACAGGACAAACCAAACACTCTTCTATATATGGTCATTTGCGTTTTGCACGATATTCACAGCCAACATAAGTTCTATTACGTGCTTGGAAGTGGAGAGTGAGACACAGTGTTTGCAATCAGTGAGATCATCGCTAGATTCCATTAAATCTTCTCCTGGTTCTTAAATACTGGGTCCTTGTTGTCATGGTGTGCATTAAAATGCTTCCATTTTTTTGATTAAGACATCATTTATCTCTTAATGAGACCAGCATGGTTGTCATTATCACCTAACTGACAGTTCAATAATCATTCAATCAGGTGGGTGTTCCTGTGCCACATTTTGTGCTGCATACCTGTGTTTGTGAGAGGCAGAGTCGCTTCAGTCTTGGTAGTAGAAAGTGGGAGGGTCTACAGTTACAAGCATGCCTGCAAACAACTGACACTACGTTCTGAATCGCATTTTCTTTTTACTTTTAATGCATACTGCAGCTACCCTTACAAGGTATGTAGTGTTGCTTGTAGTATGCATACTACTCTATGAAAACTACATTGTCATAGTTTTGCAGCATCAATGAGCTGTCATCTGTCTGTCTCTCTCAGTGACTTAGTTGATGTAATGTATCTTTGACTCTGCAGAGGACTGTGGTTCAGAATAGTCAGAAAAGCCTATTTTCATACTGCAAAATGTGACTGAATGCCTTAGAACACCCTGGTGTTTGTGGCATACTGCATTTGACATACCATGTTTTGGGACATATTTAATTTTTTTCTGGCATACTTAACAGTATGGCAGTATGGGTATTAGAACCCCAGGTTTTTACTGTGTGTCTTGTGAATCTGAAGACTGTCTATTTTGCTATTTTGCTCATCATATTCAGTTTAACTTTGCTTTTTTGCTGTTTTTTTTTTTGCTGAAACTAAACTACTAGTGTGATTCAAAATGACATAAATTATATTTTTAAGTACTTTGACCTACAACACTGAAAGGCCCACAAAAAAAAAAACAGTGGCTAGAAAAATTCAGAACCCTCATACTCCATACACCCTTTCATACATGCAGTACCGACAAATGAAGTTCAACTTTAGTAACCTGCAAGTAACCTGAAGAGTTTTTATCTCCTGTAGCACTATGGAGCAATTTTGATGTTGGCGATTGTTTTGTTAGTGTTTTTTTTTTTTTACTGTTGTCACTGAATCTGAATTACAAAATAAGAATGATGATAGCAATACTAATAGCATTCCTATATGTAATTGCCTATCCCTCTTCAGAACTTCAAACACTTTATTATCACCTTTAAAACAGAAACAGAAAACAGATTGATAATATAGTCACTGACCTTTAGAGATGCATGGCTGATCCATGCTGTGACCTCTCCATGTCATGGAGATAATATTTATCAGGACCATGCAGCTGAAGATGAGTGATCTGCCTCCTGTTTGTTGTGTATTTTCTCAAGCCTTTCTTATTTCCCTGTGAGGTCAGTCACCCTGCAACTTTCTCCCACACACTGGTCCGTATTGCCTGGCTCTAGCACTGGTCCACCTCTTGTTCTCCTCACCCCTCACACTGCCCGGGGTGCTGCTTGAACTTAGGGACACACTTCGTCCCTCAGTGGGAGAACTTGGAACCAGGAGGAAATGGGCTTTTTCCCAAGGTTGGGACATGCAATGCTAGAGAAAACATGAGGATTGGCTTAAAAGAGGAAACATGGAGATTAGAGGGGCTGAAAAAGCAATGGACAAATGCTGTTTCAAAAAGTGTGTCACTGCAGAGAAGATGTTAAGGAATGTGTTTCGTAAAGAGTGCATGGACATGCTGACTTTTAAATAGCTTAAGGGTGGAGTTGCTCAATTGGAAGGTCAAAGTTTGAATGCAGAGCTTCAAATAAGAGAGGCATCTATGAACTTCTAACCTGAAATCTGGACTTGGTTATTCTGTTACAAGCTCTTTTGTGCCATCATTTCTCAGTGCAACCTTGTGGCACACTAAATATGAAACCACGAAACACTGGCTATTATTTATTATTTACGATTTCCATTCTGGAGCTGAAAAACAAAGGAAGTCCATACCTTGTTTAAAATGAACTGCACCATTTTCCTCCCCCTCGCTTGAGCCATTTATTGCTCGTCTCTTAAATGGACTAGCTGCCTGCAGACGGATATTACTCATAACTCGAGCCACTGCCAAGTCTTGGTCTGAGGGCCATTAAGGTGTTTAAAGTCAGCCATTCATATTTGTGCTGGATCGCCTCTTGTCTATTTTAAATATTTCCCTGAATTTTTTTTTATGAAATATAGCCACAGTGATTAACTGAGAGTGCACTGCATCATGCTTTACCATCCTGCAATACTAGGCATCATTCAACACCTTACATATTATACAGTCAAATTACACCTTCTTATTTTCCTGCAGGTATGGCCTGCTATATTTAACTTTAAGCAGGTTGAACTGGAAATGAACATAAAAAGGAACTTTGGCCAAGCTGTGTCATAAAATCTAAGCAATCAAATCATAGACGAAAGTAATTTTTCTTTGTTTACTCGAAAACTAATGGGCAGCAATACAGGAGTTGGACCCCATGTACCTGCTTATTGGTTTGTTCACTTTATTTGTAATGTACTTGTAGCAGAGTAAAGGCATGTTCAGAGAAAGGCAAGGCATTTGTCACGTGTCATTTGCGTAAATTTGAATGCCAATGTTGCGTCAGTGTACCAAGCTAACTGTCTTGGTCTCTGACAGATCTCAGTTCTCACCAGAAACTTCAGGTCTTTCTGTTACATTCTCCCAGTGTCTCTCATTTTTCCTCTTGCCTCTGCAGGTTTATAAAGCCACACAATAAGTGCAAATTTGTTGTGCAAGTTGAAACATTTTCAACTCACAAGGATACACCTTTACCTCATTGTGCGGTAACTGTGGAAAATTTAGGTCTGCTTGGGTATTTCCACGGAGTGCCTTAGTCACAGCCCCTTCCAGGATGCCCCATGGGACCTAAATTTGTAAAAACTACTGTGGTCTATGGCAAAAGATAAATTATTTTTTGACCCGCTGTTGTGAGACTACATCCTGGTATGAAAACACAGGCATTGTAGCTTCAATGACTCACATTACCTTTTAGAGGGAGAAAATCATTATGCCACTTACGCGACATCTTATGTGTGACTCACTGCACAATTCAAACAAGATCAAAAGATAATTTGCCTCTTGCTATTAACTACAGTTTAAATTTTTGGTGCCATAACAGTCCAATGGAAGGAGCGAGACTTAGGCGGCTCTATTGACCCTTCCTAAATCCCGCCCCTGTTTGTTCTGTGCTCCAATGATAGTTGAGCAAGCTTGGTACCAAAATCACCTTTCTCTTTTTCCTGTTTTTGGGACTTAAATATGCTAAATGCTAGGCTGAGTCTAAGCTGAACAGAAAAAAAAAACATTTTGCAGATGGTTAAAAGTTGCTGGTGGACCTGTAAAAGGGCTAATTTAAAAGGATTTACTTTTTAAATTAGGTAGACTTAGCAAAACACTAGCTCCACCATGCTAGCTAGTTAGCTAGAGTTTTACTAACATTAGCTAACTTAGGATATGACCCTATAATCCAGTTTTACAAAGGGAGATAGTTGATTGAGGTATCAAGTTTGCTCAACTGTTACTGGAGCACAGAACAAAAACAGGTGGCATTTAATAAGAGTCAAATCTAAAATTCTCCCCATGTACTGACAAGGGATGATAACATTTTAAGAATTTAATTGAGCATGTAAAAGTAAAATGTAAACTTTCTACATTATTTTTATGAGCGTGCACCATGTTATCTGATATTCAGTTACATGTATTTAATGTGTAGGCATCTGTTTCTTTATAGGCTTCGGGAGCTATGCAGTGCCATCAAAAAATATGCAATATGTTGTTGTAGAAATAATGCTTTGATTGAAGGGGAGAAACCACATTTGGTATTGTTTGGTACAAGCAAGGATTTTATGTTGGTTTTTTTTTTTATGTCCTTTGAGCAGTTTTGTTTTTAAAGGCTGAATTTCTGAAGTAAAATCATGCCTAATCCCCCAATTTTCATGCATTTTAGGACCAGTTTAGTAGACCAGAGCAGTTTAAGACCAACACACTGCAAGTTTCCACTCTAATCACTGAACCAGGTGATTTCACTCAACCAGTCCTCCACTCTGATTGAAGGTGAAATCAGCTGTTGTCAGTGGTCAGAATAAAAACCTGCACACACTCCTGACTCGAGCTCACATTGTTGCTTCTCCTGCTTGATGTTTTGCTCAGCACAGTCACCTTCTGAGACAGAAACACCATCTTTATGATGAGTTTTTTAAATTCATAGCGTCTCTCAGCATTTAAACTTCCTTTTGCTGCTTGGAATTACTCAGTTGTGATGCATGGCAGTGGAAGTTCAATAAAGGAGTGAATGAAACTGGCTATTCTGCGAGCTTGTGCAGAAAAGCCCCTTGGGGGTGCTTTACCCTGGAAGACTCTTTATATGAGAGGCCGGGGAGTCGTCCATGCGGCTTGAGTTACACCAGGCCCCTGTGACCTCAGAGTCACAGGGCTAAATGCAAAAGTGACAATGTGGATAATTGCCTGCTAAAGATAATGGACTGCTGATTGAGATCAATGACTTTCCCAAAACACAGAAGTGGTGTAAACTAGTGCTGAATGAGTTCTAGGCTAAAATGTGCAGAGGCACTGAACAATTGGTGTCCTGAAGTAATGGAGATGCCCAGTTGACCTGAAATGTGTAGACAGACAGCTTTGTAAACACCAGTGTCAATCACAGCACACACATATTCACACTTTTACGCTTGAAAGCTCACAAACAAGGAGATAGGCATGCAGCTTCATTCAAAAATACAGACAAGTGGTGTATGTAGGAATACTGTATAATCAGCATCTTGACCTTACCGGTATATGCAAGTAAAGTTTTTTGGAAAACTGTCCCTGTCAAACAATCATCTGCTGTTTTATCAAATTAAAAGACCCTTTGCACTCACAGGGAACACTACTAAACTATTCCATATGTTTTTTAATTGAAAAACATGTGGATAGTTTTTTTTCATGTATTATTTCAGCAGTTTGATCCCTCCTCTGAGATCTATGCCACCCCATTCACCTCTATTGTGAAACTTAAATAGAAGGCTGCCGACACATGATGCAGGGTTCCAAACTGCAGATCCTGCTGGATTAGGTAGAGAGACTGTGCAAACAATTTGCTAATTTATCTAATCTACTGTGTGTAAAGAATTGTTAAATTAAAAATGAACATGTTTGCATCAGAATGCGTCAGATAGTGTGTAAAGTGAGCGAGTTTTGAGTGTTTTTTGATCATAGTGGCTCATCATAGTTAACAGAAGAGCAATGCTGTGTTTCCACTGCATGGTACACTCAGATCAACTCAGCGAGAGCTTTTCTTGGTTTCGTTTTCCACTGCAGAACCTCCTCAATGCAGATAGCATCTTTTAGCTGAGTGGCATAGGGGCTCCGTGTGAAACTGCAGTGGCATCATCTTCAACGTGACACATATGCACAGGAACAATGTATAATATTCTTTCTTTTTGAGATCTTTATGTTGGCAACAAAAGCAGAGGACTATTTGTGTTTCATGAATTGACCACAGCAGGGTTTTGCAGGCAGCTATTTCTTAAAATCTGGGTTGCAATTTGCTGCTGGTCTGCAGTGTTTTCACGCCACTGTTTGTTTGGATCTGTTCAGCTTGCTTGGAACCTCGACCAGAGTGATACAAAATAAGTACCAGGTACTACCCACAACAACAAAAGAAGCTGAGGGATGATTTTGTAACTTTTTAAATATCTAACTCTTGATGCTTTCAATGCTTTCTAATTCTATAAAGGGGGGTAGCAGCAGCCTTGCTGCCAAGTGGGAACACAGCAGCATGGGTCAGTGTGGCCATCCTCAAATAATTTGAACTGTAAGGGCAGCAGTGAAGTGCAAAAGTAGTGCTTGTACAAGGTTAATCTTTCCATAGTGGGCTCAAGCCAACACAAAGCAAACTGGTGGGTGATCATGTATGGAAGCCACACGTTATATTGGCTGGCTATTCCAAGTTTCACTGAGTCAGTGTAAAGTGTGGCTGTGGTTTAGAGGGAACACATTTCTGTCATTCTGGGATTTTGGCTTTAATTACTAACCCAGGTTTCCTCCATACGGCACAGAGTGTTCTCACATGGTGGTAGTAGTTCTCTTGAGGGAACCTCTGCTAAAGTAAGATCATATGGCACGAGCAGGGCTCCTTTGTTATGCATAGTGTAAAGTATTGTAACACATCACACACCCACTGTGACAAAAGGTTCTTTATCTGAGATTGTTTTATTGTTTAACTGACGCAGTAACAGCCTTAACCTGTGATATACACACTGATATATTATGAGAAATTGTTTCTGTCTCGTTTATCTTCCTCTGAGGAAAGTTCTCACTGAGGAGACACATCCCTTTATCACTTTCATTTATTGTTCCCCATTTTTCAGTTACGTTGCCGACTTTATATGGTCAATATGTTTCTTGTATCTTGCTAACATGTTGAGAGCGTTAAGACACTTTTATTGTGACATTTTCTTTAAGTTTTGTCGAGAGTGTTTGTGTGTGAGATCGAGCCCCTGCTCCGAAACAAAACCCCGTAGCTTTGCAGAGTGCAGCCCCCCATCTTGTGTAGTGAAATGTATACAGGTAATATATTTTGCACTGCTATCTGTGTAATGCTTCATACACTTCAGGTTTTGAGAGTTTACTGAGATGCTTTTACTGCTTTTTGCTTGATGGTTATAAAAAAGATAATGAAACTTATCTCAGGTAAATACTGTGAACACTGTGATAACTTGAATGTTTTATTTCTAAATTGTTGTATTTTTCATCACTTTGTCACTCGCGATAATTTCTCCCCATTTTTCAGCAATGTAACGCGAGAGATTTGTAGGGATGTTCATGCAGATATCTGAAAGAAGGATTTCATAATACCTACTTTTTTATTTTTCTCCAAATCAACCAATAACTACTAGTATTGTGAGATAAGTTAGTAACCTAGAACGCAAAGCCATGTTATTGTATTGTCTCATTGACATTTTAATTGCACACATTTGCAATTGCATGGGTTTTAAATTGCACACTTTTATGTTTGAGAGAGAGGGAGCAAAAATAGAAGATCCAGCTAAATAGAAAACACTGAACTGTGGTGTAAGCTGTCACAGATTGTTTAGGAGGCTAGCCACATCCTCTGGTTTTAAGAAACCATATCCAAAAGTGGCACAGCAGGAGCCATCTATCCTCATCACACACTCAGTGCACAGAGACAACAGATAGCCAGCTTCAAACAAAGTAAGTACATAAAGGGGTTGACCTTGATTAGGACTAATGTATGGCAGGAAAAGACGCAGTGAGTTTACCCTGGGTAGGATGCTGCTGCTGGGGGCTTAAGTGCAGGAGGTGGAGCAGAGCGGGTGTAGTGATGCTTTGGGGCTTTGATGTAAACAAGATGAATATCTGACATGTTTATGCTTACGTTTGGTGCCCAATTGTGAAAAGATTGGTTACAAATTGAAAAATGAAGATCAGGTGCAGCGTCTGGGAGCAATATTCACCTCCCTCAGTGGAAACTTCATACTCAAATGCCTACAGTACATACACACACATGCCCACAGGCACAGAAACCTTTTCTCATGTCCCACCTCAGTCCATCAGAGTCTCCAGGATCCTCTGCAGGTCCACACAGCTCAGCGGTCACTTCCCCTCCTCTGCCAGGCTGGTGGAAGTGTGCATTACACAACTCCCTTTACTTTCACCAGCCAAACGTGTGCCCATAAACTCTCTGTTAATGTATTTTTGTCACATATTTAAGAAAGTCGTAAGAGTATTTATAGAGCGTCCGCACTGAGGAGGGGAGAGGGAGCCCTAACTTGGGTTGCACTGCTGCTACCCTCCGTCCTGGGAGAATAAAAACATCTTGTTTTCATTACTGGGGGGGGTCAGGGGTGGAGGGAGGGCAGAGGGAGTTGGAGTGGAGGTAGCAGTTTAATGCGTATGTTTGTCTGAATGTTGCTGTGTACGTGTGTGTACACCAATGTGTGGTGTGTGTAATTGTCCACAAAGCTACTACCATTAGCCCTGTGGGGAGATGGTGCACAGTCTGCGTGGACGAAGACAGAACGAAGAGCTGATGACATCCAGATGACAAACATCCCGTCTTACGCAGAGCTATCTGTTGTCAAAGGACTGCGGTTAGCTGACATGACATTAATGGGCATCCAATTCTGTTTCTACTTGTGACAACTTTCTGCAGGGCGGCATGTTACGTGATCATTGTGGTAATGTGGTCAACAAGTTTGTAACTTGCCTCTGAACCACAACAGAATACACAAGGAGAAAACATCTGTATGCACATAATGCAGCTTTGCCTGACCAGGCTAGCATCCTGTCATTCATGAACTGCTGATCCTTCTGCAGGCGATGTTTCTGCAGAGTGGGCTTTCCCAGACGTCTGCATTCATACACACACAAACACACAAGACAGATTTAAAGGAGGACCATCATTGACTGTGTTTCCATCCACATGTACAGCCTTTCTTACTTGCTTGCTTGTATCCATCCTCTTCTGTTATGCAGTCATAAGGTTCATCAAGATAAGCAGCAGATGGTGCCAAGTCTCCCATCAGAAAACAATTATACCATCGTAGAAGAAGAGGGCACAACAAGATGGTCTTGTCTAGATGGGCAAGCCAGATGCACAAAAGATTTCACCCACAAGTGATCGTTTTTAACACATACCACTTTTATTAACCCAGTGTTTTTTGCCCCTAAACCTCACCAGATCATAACCACAGCATTGACACATTATAAAACATAATTTGCACAATATGCAAAATGAACTCATACAAATCTTGTGAGAGTTTTACAATAATAGGGTTCCTTTCTGCACACGACCCAACAATGACATAATTAAAAGAGCACCAGTCAAATCTCATGTGGCGAACAAATCAACGTAGAAAACATGATGAAAAAGTGTCATTTTTGTTTGCTAAATGTATTAATGTGAGGAAGGTTACATGAGCTAAAGTTGCTGTATGGCGCAATCATGGATGTATTCTAGAGCCATGGGAGTGATGCGGAGACTGTTGCAGCTCATCAGTCATATGACTTAAAGGTTTGCAACATTATAAGTTATAGCGACCTGAACTGGAGCAGTGTTTCCCCAGGTGTCCCCAAGGTGTCTTCTTGAGAAGTCAGATTTCTTGGTCATATTTGTAATCTACTTTTTACATGTATGTGTGTGTGCCTGACAAAAGATTGAAATAGATTATAAGGACAGAGGATGCACACGGGGTATCTGCACAGGTGGATGCGTTTATTCATGTTTGCTGATGGGTATGGTCCTGGTGGGGTGTGGCCAGATGACAAAGTTGACATCTTGCAGACTCTGCAGCCACGTGCATATGCAAACATTGAATGGGACTTACAGGATTCAAACAGGGATGTATCACAGACAGCGGTGCAGCAGGATGAAGCGATGTTAAATAATTCTGAAAATGATTTCAAAATTGAACAAAAACACTAAGTAGCCTTTCTAAATCTACCTCCAACTGCTTTGTGACCAGATTACAACATTTTCTGTAAAGCATGTAGTCTGATTAACTCTGTAACCAGATTTCTCAGAGTAACCTGGTTCCTTGTCGTGCATTATGTAATCCACACCATTTCCAAATCATTAGAGGGATTGTCAGCAGTATTCAACTGAGAAAGCTGAGAAAACAAAGTGATCTAACAGTGTGAAAGGACCCAACAAAGTGACACTTTGTTGATCATTTACTTTTTGTCTACTGACTTGAGTCAAATTTAGAGAGCGTGACCCATTTTATTCATCTAGCTGCTGTTTTCCCTGTTGAAAGATGATATGACTGAAAAGAGTAAAGAGTCATTAAATCAGCTGATGAGCAGCAAATGTGTTCATCAGTACAGAAGGACTAGGTAAAGTGTTAGAGATCCTGTATAAACACCACACACACACACACACACACACACACACACACACACACACACACACACACACAAAGAAACAATCACATCCTACCTGAAACACCCTGCCGTTAGCAACAACATGGGAGATAACGCTGCTTCCTCTCCTTCCTATGGGCTGGGCTTTATCACTTCACATGTGTGTTTATAAATGGTAGTATCTATTCATACAGCAGGAGCTGTGAGACACAAAAATCCTGCCTCCTTCCTGAAAATGTTTGTCGTCTGTCCTTATCACACACGGTTCATCATCCCCCTGTCACAATCATAATATTGACTGTACATCTCCACCATCAGTGACATCATAATACTCTACTGTACACAGTGTTCAAAAGTCTGTTTCTTCAAAAATCTGAATGTGATTATGTGTTTGATTTTATCAGATTAATGGCTGTATGTCCAAACCGCACTGCATTTACCACCTGTGTGGAAAAAGTGATCAATTTTCGTTACATTTGTCATTATTCCAAATGTTTTCCATTGTTTTTCCATTGGGACTACTTTGTGAATAAAAACAACAGTTAAAACCTTAGATACAAAACCAGCAAGATTTCACTGCTGCAGAAATGAGTGCTAACTCCAAACTAAAGTTGACAAGTCTAATGATTAAAAGTCTTACGTGTACAGTAGTTCCAAAGGCAGCACAACTGGTGTCTCCATCCTCTGAAGGCTCTTTGAACACAGCGGCAAACACGTGTAGTGGAAGTGTCGGAAACAGGTGCTTTGTGGCTCAGGCAGCTCTCCCTGTTGATATCCTTTATAAGAAACAGACGGTAAGTGCCGGGCGTGTCCATAAACACAGCAAGCACAAGCCTGTGGAGACCACTGCATGTCAGTTCCCCTGTGCTATTAGATGGTGAAGGATAGGACATTTCAGCACATTTATTATGACAGAGTTTTATGCAATAACCATGGATTTTTTTTTCCATGACTAAATGAGCTAATTTAAATAGATCTTAGAAATATGTCTGTCGCATCCACAAGCAAATCAAATCAATAAACATCAACAAGTTTCTGAGTTATTGATTAGATATTTTCTTGCAAAGCTTTTAGTTTTGTATCAGGTTAAGATTTCCCCCCAAAAAAAGGTCTGTCCATTTTTATTCAAAATTCAAATACTTTTCAGCTGTGGTAATAAATTACACATATGATCTATAATCACGTGTTCAAATCTGAAATGGCAAGCAGGTGGTTTTGATTCAACAGTGCTGATTTTTGAAAGCGCCCCACAGTAACAATAGCTAGTCGTATAGACGCATCATATGAACTACACTGGGAATTGTTGCTCAGCCTTACTTCCCAGTGGCCACTGGTGATATTGCAGCAAAAATTCCCCTACAGCCCAAAAGACAATTGTCCCCATAAGCCACCATTATAAAAGAGACATTTATAAACCCATTGACAGGACACCTCGAGCTGCAAACAAGGTCAATTATCACTCTTTCTTGCATGAAGTTTTAATCCATGGAGGTTTTATATTTGTAAAACTTTCCTCAAGCTAAAAAAAGCAGTTTAGAAATCTGTGACATCATATGGGCAAAACGGAAACTTTTACTATTTTACATGAATATCGCATCTGTGGAACCTGCATCCCTTGATTTTTTTTAATAGTTAAATATTCATGTTGAACAGATGCATCCAACTCAACTGACAGTCGTGTACATCCCTATTCTACAGAATAATTCAGGACATGGCTGGCTCTGTGGGTTGCATTCCAAATACTTTTTGAATCATTATGATTAATTATTTAATTAATATAAACAAAATTAAGCCCTACTGTAGTATGAACCTAAAAACAAAGAAACAAAACTCATACTAGGCTTGACATACTGTTTGGTCCTGTCACACTGCTCGCATAACCGGTGCAGGCTTGAAAAAGCAAACTGACCTTTGTAATTTTCTGTTTCTTTGCTCTGATTCTAATGACGTTATAGTGATAATTGGCAGTATAGTTGAGCTGACAGTTACTTTACAGAACCCAAACTGACCTACAACATACACACAGAGATGTTTAAATTGCCTGCTAAGCATTTTTTTTTAAAGCACACCTTAAACACTCTCATCTGTTTCCAGAAGGGAACTGTAAAGTAACAATCTCATGTCAGAAGAGTCCTCTTCCACAGAGAGACCTCAAGGCTGAACGTGCCACTCCGACGCTCCCCTGGGAGGCGCAGAGGCCAGAACCACTGACATACCCGACCTCCGCCCAAATGATGCTGGCACAATAAAAATAAATGGCTTCTGATGATGTGTTAATCCGCTCTGACAAAGCGTCTCGCCTCTGAATTAAGATGTCATTTTTTATCACTAAAGTGACACCTGTTTATAATAGGAGGCCTGGAATGACTTATGTGCCTGTTATTCTTGCCTGTGAGCAGGGAAAGTGAGGGGAACACGGACTGAGACGTGTGGCCTTGTGTTTCACCGTCATTAGAGCGTGGTTGAAATGAGCTCACAGGGGAGTCCTATGAAATTTTACTATAGAAATTAATTCATTTGAACAGCTAGACTGGGGTCGCATTAAATGTGTAGATACCTCAGTTCCCACACGTTCCCTAAATTCCTCTCATGCCATCTGTCATAATTAAACGTAATATCAACTTTAAACCTACAATTTAATGCATGTGAGAAAACTCTCCAATGATTGTATATACCATGCTTCATTTATCAGGACTTGGCTTGGTTGAGTCTAACACAACAGTACAGTCAGTAATGTGTGGGGAAATCCTTGCCTGGGTAGGCAGTGACCTGCTCATGTCACATATGTCTACATTTAATTAACATAGCAGCCACAAGTTCATACAATGCATGGACAGACAAAATATAGTCTATATTAGTTAGGCTATAAGTCAACACATATGTCTAGGGCTGCAACTGCAAAGTAAAGCTAATGCAACATCAAACACAGACAAATCTACACATCAATAAAGAGAGTCATTTAGACAGAAAATATTGTGGTAAATTATTATATTTAGCAATATAACGGGTCACATCAATCTTCAACATCTTTTACCTTTGCATCACGCACGTTGATATGTGCTGCTCAGGGCCATCCTGCTGGGTTAGGGCCATCCGTGCTTATTTTAGCAAGACATTGCCGAAACATATTATGCACAGGTTACAACAGTGTGGCTTCATAGTAAAAATGTGCAAGTGCTGGATTGGCCTGTGTGTTGTGTGTGTTATTTACATCAAGTCCTGTCTGCCATTGAAAATGTGTGGTGTATTATATAATTCATTTTCACTTCCTCAATTCTCAAACATTCACTGAGTGATGTAAAAAGAAAGCTGATTTAACACACTGGTAAACATGCTTCTGTCCCAACTTTTTTGGAGCGAGTTTCAGGCATCAAATATAGATTCAGTGTGTATTTAATGATAAAGTTAATTAATCTGTGCATCAAATATGTTGTATTTGTACTGTATTCAGTTGAATTAATGGTTAAGGGTGAACTATTCTGAGTAGTTTTATTGGCGCGTGTATTTCTTACAATTTATGAATAATGAAAATTTAAAATAAAACAAATAAATTCATAAAATGATATTAAGAAATGATCAATAGATACAACTATCATGCAATCTTACTATTTCTTTTGTTTTAGCTTTGGTGAGACACTACATACTCAGCCTCCCCTTACTACTCATCACTGCGTACAGTACACACACTCTCAAACTTGCAGACACACACACAGAACGCAGACCGCTGCCACCGACGTCACGGACCGATCAGAATGGGCTTCCTGTGTAGCTGACTGCTTTGGCTCTGCTGCTGTCAGACTAAACTGTGGGGAGTCGGAGCATGCAGTCCAGATGTGAGCCAAGGTGTCCGCCCTCTCAGGCTAATCAGATTGATTAGGGGCAGTAATCTGGCGGGCTGGCACTGGATCCTGCACTTCATGAGGCTGAGCAGTGAGAACTCACAAGATGGCTGCTTGTTACACAGTCCAGAGCAGCTTAGGCCTGCTTGCTCCTCCACTGCACTGACATGTGAACGGTTTGGTCCTGACTATGGTATTGTGTGTCTGTTTTAAATCACAACCGCAGACTAAAGAAAGAACCAGTCGCATTGGGCATTCTGAGACCAGTCCGACGCATATTTTTATCTTGTTATTTGATGTAATATTGAAATAGTTCTTTGCCTTTTCAACTTGACTTCCTTCCATCGGATGAAACTGCCCAACACTTCAAATCAAAGCAGTCAGCATATAAGAGTGGAGCGGAGCTTATAAACAGGAGCAGCAACAGGAGGTCTTATTCAGCTCCGGCCTGAATTTCAGACTTTGAATCCAACCCATTGAAATGATTTGAGAGGGATGTGGGAACTGAGATAGCGGCGCTGACAAGCTTGCCCAATGATCAGAGAAGGAAACGCTGCTCTCAATGACCTTACTGTTACCCTTAACAACGCCACATAAGTCTCCTCTTTCTGATACCGGTCTGGGTCTGAAACATCCAATTCAGTCCCATCCCAGGAACTAGCCTTCCTCTCATTTCCTGTCTGCACAACAGCCGTCGCCTGTTTAAATTACGCCCCAGTGCCTCCCGAGTTCTCCTGCACATAGCTACACTCTCTCCTGCTGTCTTTCTCTCTCTCTCCATCCCTATTGGCTCCAGCTGCCTCCTAAGCGATATTTTTCTGGAAAGACCGCAAGACGCTAACAGGGTAGATTGCTGATTGATGCCCTGAAAGCTCCAGGGAGCAGCTGATAAAGAACACAATACACCTTTTTTTTTTTTTGCTTGGAAGTTTTGTAGGAATAGCTTGTGTATTTACTTGCAATCTTCTTGCCGAGTTAGATGACAACATTGATACAACTCTCATGTCTGTACAGTAAATGTGAAAGTGATTTGTAACATTTCTCTATCAAAATGTCCAAAAACGCTAGACCTATGTTAAATATATTTTGTTGACTTGTATACTTACATTATCCCAAAGGTTTCCAACAATGTTCCAACCCAGAGAAATCCTTTGTTTTTTTTTCTAGGTAACAATTCCCTTCCTACTAGCAACTAGTTGGTGCGTCTTCCAGGAAAATACAGTACACATCCAGTGCGTCAGAAAGTGAGGAAGGTGGTCACTAAACATGAATAAACTTACCCTGTCCATGAACATGATTCCTGCAGTGGTGGTCATTTGACAAAACTACACCCATGATCCCACGCTACCTCAGATGTCAGCTACGTCTGCTGGATATTACTTTAATGTGAGAGGCAGTACTTACATATTGTATGTTTGACAAGACCATTTAATCTGTACCAAAAAAAGCGTAAAAATTACAAGTTCTGATTTTATGATTGGTTATGTGCCACACTATTTCTTGGCTTTGAGTAGTTGACAGGCAACCAGTGGAGACTCCATGAAGCTGCATAAAACAGGCAAGTCCTGAGTCAAGTCCCAAGTCCCTAAGCTTTGAGTTTTGACTCCTAAACAAGTCATAATGCACTCCTCACCAAATATAATGCCATGTTAACAACAGAGCCTCGACTTTCCATTCTAAACTTCAAACAGAGTTTAAAATTGTTGCGTCTCCATCAGTAATTTTGAACCCGCTCATTTTACATACTGCAATTCCTTTTTTGTTGATGACTTTGTAGTTTTTGTAGGCAAAAAATTATTTTTGGTATAATTTTTTCCAACTGGAGCTCAGTGGCATAACATTAGTTCTTCAGATTTCTCTCCTTCACCTTGATTAGATGCTGTTGGATTTTTAATCTTTGGACTTTGGGAGAAGGTATCAAGTATTTTCAGGTTAAAAGTTTCAAGTCCAAGTCAGGTTGCAAGTCTTTTTTCCATTTTGTCAAGACTAAAGTCATCAAATTTGTGACTCCAGTCTGACTCGAGGCTAAGTCCTGATTCAGGCCCATAACTCTGGTGGCATCAATCAAGAAAGCAAATAAGTGTATTTCAGAAAATGTCAAACTATTCCTTTAAGTCTTTACATCCTGCAGGCCCAAAAGAGTGCTTGTTACTTTGACAAACTAGATACAGTTGAACTCAGTTCATTTATAACTTCATAACACAAATCCTCTCCTCTGTCTGACCTGGCTCAGCCAAGCTCCCTTGAGTTTCATATTAAAATGTCATTACTGAAAGCTCTTTGTGCAGCCAGTGTCTTCATCGTTCAGTGAGTGGACCCTCAGCAGACACAACACTACATAAACAAGGTGAACCATATGAAAACTAATCAACAATGTGGCTATAAAAAGGTCAATTTTGGAAAGTGTGAAGAGATACTGGTGAAAACCCAACGCACTCATTACCTCCATGTTTTAACCGCAGCGTCTCTGAGCGCAGATGTTATCACACAGTTTCAATACACACACGCTGCAGCCTCTATGAGATGGACATTGTTACTTTAACAAGGAATGATGTGGCTTTTAATGAAAGTACGAGAGTTCCTTAAGTCCAGACTATGTGGCTAATTCCCAGGAAGGCAGTTAAAGGTGAATTTATTGTACTCGTTTACATTTCAATGCATGTTCCAGAGAAATCAGGGAATTATAAAGCACGGGTCTATTTTTCTCCTCTCTGAGTATGCATAAATGTGGAGAAAAATGCAGCCAGTGTTTTACGTCTCCCCCATCGCTCTGACTGCACTCAGCGGACACTGAAGGGAGGGTGTTCTCCATCGCTGCTTTTCTCTACACATCAAGCCTCTGCACTAATCCCACGCACATACACTCTTAGACATAAAGGTGCTAACTAGAACCATAAAGCCTTCTTCAGCATGCCCCCATAGGAGAAACCTTTTGGTTCCCTTTTAGAAAGGTTCCACTTGGAACCCTTGCAGAGGGCTCCACCGAGAACTCAACATACAAGGTTGTATTTTTATGGCTGACTCTAACAGGAACCCACCTAGGGGGTTCTATCGAGAACCTTTTCATATTTCAAGAGTTTTATCTAGAATCCACCCAGGGGGTTCTACTCAGAATCTTTTTTATATTCCATAGGTTTTATCTGGAACCCACCCAGGGGGTTCTACCAAGACCTTTACATAGTCCAAGGGTTTTATCCAGAACCCATCCAGGGATTCGACTGGAAACCTTTTTATATTCTAAGAATTTATCTAGAACACACTCAGAGGTTCTACCGCAAACCTTTTTATACACCAAGGGCTTTATCTTAAACCCTCCTTTTTCATATTCAAAGACATTTATCTAGAAACTATCCAGGGGGTTCTACCGAGAACTTTTTTATTTTACAAATGTTTTATCTAGAACATTGGTTCCCAACCTGGGGTCCAGGCCCATCTTAGAGGGGTACCAGAAAACACAGGGGTCCCCAAAACTTTGCCTGCTCTGATGGGATAGGTCTAAGGAAAAAAAAAAGGTTGGGAACCACTGATCTAGAACAGACTCAGGGGGTTCTACAGAGAATATATATTTTACATTATGGCACAAATGTTCAAAAAAGGGCTCTTCACAAGCAAATGGTCCTTGGTAGAAGAACCCTTCTTAAACCTTTATTTCTAAGAGTGTACACACATGAGAGATATTCTGCTGTATAACAATTATTTTAGATTCAACACCACACTACCTCCTCTGCTGTCTTGCTAACTCATATAAAAGTATAATTTGTAGAACAAATACTGTAAAGTTTATGTCTGAGAGTCATGATATTTTGTGTAACCAGTATATTCAAGGTAGATTTATGTACATATTTGTATATATATTTGCCTCCACAAATTGTTGTACGTGCATACAAGCTGGAGGAAAAAGCGGGTGGAGGTGGACTTTTAGATGGATGGTGATGTGTGGGATATTCCAGTAGTTTAGTCTCAAAGGCAGCAGATAGGCGGTTTTCCCTGCACAGCGTTTGAGACCCCACCCTGGTCGAGCCAAGTTTGTTGGTCCCTTCGGTAAAACCACCCACTGTCTGTGGCTCACTGACAGGTCAGGCAAAGTCAAGGTGACCCGTTGCCAACAATATCGACTTTGCACATTTTGAAGCTTCGAATACCAGCAAGGGGTAACTGTGTGAACTTACATTTGAACCCTAAATCCAGACGTTTTGTAGTGTGTAAATTGCACCCAGTTTACTTCACTTTATACCTGTATAATTTGATATTATATTTCAAATCGTCACGGTCTGCATGATGGTGATCAGGGCCTCTTTTCTACTGAAGTCTCATTTCATCATTTAGCTTTACGAGATGGATATAAATATCTCAATATCTTCACGTACTATTTTCTCTTGCTAAAGAGGTTCTGGAAGAAATGTAATTGCTGTTTGTGTTATGTTCACTGGAATTTTTGCAGTGAAGTGAAATGTGATGCCAGATGGAAAATACAGCAATATTGTGCTGCGACTTTAAAATGAATGTATTTAAACAAAAACTGTTATATATATACTGAAACAACATGAAACAATATAAGTGCTGAAAACATGTGAAAAGAGTGAGAACTATGTAGTACTGAATTGTGTAGTGTGACTGTTGTTTACCATTTGTGTCCAGGATTTTTCTGTGCAGACTTGAAACATGGCTCTGTCTGCAAACTACATATTTGTCTGCAAAGAAAAATGATGCACGTGTGTTTGCATGTAGACTGGGGAAGTGAGATCCGATCACAAGTGTTCACCGAAGACGCATTCTTATAACAGGTGTGAACTGGCGTTCTTAAAGCTGTTCTCTTTTGAAGCGGGAGAAGAAATTATTATTATTATTAACAGAAGACAGATTCAGCGTCGAATGAAGAAGTTTCCAGTTTACATGTAATCTAGGCAGCATTTTTTTCCTACATAACACTTTAAATTACATGTATATGTATCGATATTTGCTTTGAAATCATTTCATTTTTAATTTGTTTTTTTAATGTGCATTTGTACACAACCTCTACTGTGCTGTATAACTAAACAGGAATTTACTGTGGCTCACAAGTAAAAATTAGAGTAATGTTCTGTAAAAACTCAGCATCATTGAGTTTTATTATTATCATAACTTCAAAATACCCAGGGTATAATATTCTATATCATTGTGGTCAGATGTCAGTCATATGGGAATCACTCTGTATATTGTTGTCTCTACAAATAGGACAAGAATTCAATTACCAAACCCCAACGTATCATTATACTGTTGTTCAGCAGTGTCGCTGCGACTTCTACTGTAGCAACGCAGGTCTTTTTCACCACAGAAAACAGACAGCCTGACATGGTGGCCAATAAAATCAAAAGTACAACAACCCCTGTTGGGTTTCATGGTCACATTCGACATCAATCACTGATGTCCAGGGTCAGCAGTGCGATTTTGTCCGCAGGACTCCTCTGATCACTCCCTCACACTCCTCAGCAAAACAGGCCTCTACATCAATACTTCACTGGGAGGGCACTTACTGGACATGAGGTCGTTATATTGCCAAAGGGAAAAAAAATATCTTCAAGCAGTAATACCACTGGAGGTCTCTTTAACAGCGCTCCTTAGTCTATGAGCAGCAAAAGGGTAAAACCTGTGAGCAGGCTTTTTTTCTGGAGAATGGGAGAAAATTGTGTTGACTTTGGAGTCTCCCTTGTTTCTCTTCATCACAGGAGTGAGGGGTCCAGTGATTTTTATAGGGCATACGGCTGACATTTTGATTTCGGCGGTGCACTTTTGACTTTGATGTCAGCCCCTGCAATTTTCCTCGCAAAAAAAGGTTGCGACACGTCAGGGTAGTATGTGCAATATTTACTGTGATTCCCTTTCTGTACCTTAACTTTTTGTCCTGAGAGACCACTTTAAGTGTGAGAGATTAGAATGGAAATGATCAATCACTGAAGCTCCTAAATCCACACACTTTACAGTACACACACACGAACACACACATCGTATTGTGTTCACACCCCAGCCTGTCTTCCACTCCCTTCCTTGACCTTTTAGTTATGCGGTCCATGAACAACTTTCTGAATCCTCTCAGTGGTTTAAGACATTAAATTTGTTTTGCCTGCAGTCGAGCTCTGGAGTCATGTCAAAGAACGTACACGGGGAATTCCCACCATGCTCTGTAAGAGTACAGCAAAAAACTGGCTATGCATCTTAAAATAAACACAAATTCTGCTGCTTGAACTTGAAATTTCAAGTCAGAACACTATAACATAACAAAGTGCTCTCTATGGTTCCCCTTCAATAGACAAAATGTGATAGAGTGCCCTCTTAAGAGGCCAAATGTCCAAATCAACATGATAGTGTCATCTAGAGTAGCCCAATGTCCATGACAACATGCTAAAGTGCCCTTTTAGGTGCCCTTCCACTGGATGAAACATGATAAAGTACTGTAAAGGGTGCCCTTCCAATGGAAAACACATTGTGAACTGCCTTCTAGACTGCCCCTCTGGTGGACAAAATGCAGTGGAGGAAATGTGTAGGGTGCCCTTCCAGTGAGCAAAACACTAGAGTGGCTAAATGTCCAAGACAGCATTATAAAATGCCCTCTAATGTGCCCTTCTATGGGACATAATGTGGTAAAGTGCATCACTTTAATGACTTTTGGCTTGCTTGTGCTCCACGGCACACGGCTGGTGCCCTTTTTATTTGTTTCGCCCCTGCCCTTCAGTCCACCACTTAGTCAGACTGCAAAATGTATTGTCATACAGTAAAAGCAGGTCTTGTATGCTGTATGGTATCATAAAACCAGCTACAGTTACTCATTCATATGCCGGATTAATTCACATTTGACATGTCACGCTCCGGTGCCAGAATTCTGAAGCCAAACTGTGCCCATGTGTTTTTGTTTTTCTTTTCTTGCGCATGTGAAAGACCATTTGGAAGCAATTTTTCTTTGTTAATATGAGTATTATTTTAATTGTAGTAATTATAGGTTAAACTGTTCGACCACTCGCAAGGTGCTCACCAGCTTCAGACAAGACGACAACTTGACTCCTTTCAGTCCAATTTTCCTCTCCTTCACTACTTCTTTTCCACTAAAAACAGACATTCGATTTCAAACTAATTAGATTTTCCAAATGAAAGGCTCTTTATATTTTGTTGTTTTAAACATTAGATGAAGTTTTGCACTTTGAAATTTTATTTAGGGAATGATCACAATTTCATATTCAAGTAAGAGACAAAGTACACGTTTTTCTAGGTACATTTTGACTTGTTCAGCTTTGACATGTCTTACATGGTAACAAATCAGCATATGATGGGCAGAAAAACTCTGAGGAGAAACTTTTTGGGAGTTCAACTGTTTGCTGGCTAACCTCTTTGCGGTTTCCTCTTTCTGTGACCCTTAAATCACAACAGAGATATAGTAGTCCAGCATAGAGTCTGGTCGAATCTAACCTTCAGCAGACCTTAGTGGTGGGTGGTACAACATATTTCACTTACATGAAGCCTTGTTAAAACTCAATTATGTAAAAGACTTGCCTGGTTTAAGTGAAAAATTATAATTTTTCATGAAAAATAAGTCTCCTTTTTTGTTTGTCCTTGCTACCAGAGAGCTGTTTGAGACAGGAAGCAAATTCTTTATCTGCTTGAAGCAGCCCTGGAGGCTCATAATACCCTTTAAAGCAGGATTTCAAGAGAATCGTTTGTGTAAACTGTATTAGGGATTTTGTGAGAAAGTGAAAGTGGTAATTGTCCACATTCCAACAGTTTCAATACATAAACTATGGGACCGTCAGCCGTGAACAACCCAGCTGCTAGCAATTTGTGTAGCAGATAATAATCAGGCTACATGCAAAGCAGCGTTCCTCTGTCAGGCATTAAGGCTGTGGCCCATGCTGTAAGGGATTTGAGACATTTAAAGGAATGGTTGGTTTAGTTTAAATAACCTTGGACAAGAGGAAAAACTAGACCTCCTCTGGCCACATTAACAATCTCACTCCAAGAGAAATCCAGATCATTTATCAAGATGAGTACGCTCATACTGTAGTCTACACAAAGAACACATGTGGCATATCAGGTATTCTACGTATCCACAGTCGATGTTCAGAGGCCCGCAGAGATCATTAATCATCAATTCTACTTTTAGAAATGATTTGAAACCAATAAACAGGCTTGTTTTGGCCTTTTATAGAACTGCTTGCTTGTCCAACACATTCGGGCTCCAGACAATAAATGTGGCAGCTCGATCTGTGGCTCCACGCTTCAAACTGCAACACTGTAGGAACCCCTCTGGCATCAGTTTTGCACATGCAGTAGCAGATCAATAGAAGGGAATGGACAGATTCTTACAAGCTACTCGTTTGATATTGATTCCTTTCAAAAAATATTGACAATATTGTTATGGTACAAAACATGGGTGAATGCACGTTTTTCCAGTACTTTTGTATAAGGTCTATGACAAAAATCATCTCTGACATTTTTAATTCGTTGGTCCATGACACATGGCTGTGTAAACCTGAGACATGAGAACTGAGCGCACAGCCATGGAAACTCAAACACTTTGGCATCAAACTTGTAATAAAGTGGCAGAAAGAGACAACAACAAAACAAGGTGCCACACAGCCACAATATAAGTAATCTCACCAAACATTTAAAAACAACACATGCTAAAAGTTATAAGGAGGCTGAACAAAATCTTGAGGATAATTATTGAATTTATTCACACTTTATTATATTATTTGAAATAGACTATTTTATGATTAGCCAAACATTTTTATTTAATTGTACTCATATTTGCTTTGTAATAAATTGGTATGTGTTATGTGATTTTCTAAACTTTGGTCATTATTTTAAACAATGTCACCATCACAGTCCATATATGTTAATGCATCCTTTACGTTGTCATCAATGTTAAGAAATAAATCCACTATAGGGTGCCACTCATGACAAAGAAGTTGAGTCCTCTTCCTCTTCTTTGGGGTAACTTTTTACTCTGTCTCACTTTAAGTATTGGCTAAACTGCCCCCCACGACTACCAGAGGTGTTGCTCCATTTCATCCTCATCTGTAACCTCACAGAAAACGTACACAAATATGGACGAAATTAACACAGAATACAGACAGAAGGCTCTGTCTGTATCCTTATGCATATCTAACGTAGAGCAAAAATTAGCATATAGTCAAGTGACCACATCGTCATGGTTTTCATGGTTTGGACTGAAATAAGTACGCTCGTTATGGAAGTTAATGTATGTAATGAAACTTTTGTAAGTTAAAGAGAAGTATACATTGACACTGACTATTGGTTTCAAACGGGACATGATCCCCAGTCTCCGAAGTAAAAGTTTTGTATTTGTTTGATGCATCCATCCATCCCACCTCTTTCATATGCAGATGTCCTCACTCTCTATCCTACATCAACTGACATAACACCAGAGGGGCACCTCCAGAAATGACACCAGAGGGGCACCTATAATGTTATACTTTAAAGCATAGGGACACTGATCAAGCTGCTGTAGGTGCTGAGAGTCAGAACGGGCTGACAGCTCCAATGTAATAAACATTGTTGTGGATTACTTTTGAGAAGCAGAAGTGTTTAATAGGCAGCAAGCATTTATTACTGAGAGACACATTTGCAAAACCCAAGTGTAAACAGCATAATAACACAAACACGTCTAATGACAAGCTCTCAAGCTATTGCGAAAATCCCAACGTCTTCACCACGTGCAGACGCGCACAGCAACTGCAGCGTCTTCCTGGGTGATTTATGTCCCTGCTCTCTGTCTCTCGGGGTCCTCCTCAGCACATGGTCACCTCATGAACAGCTGGGCGAGATATTTGATTGGTTGTCAAGCCGGACTCATAGACTGTATTGTATGTCTTTTCATTGGTGCTCTATTCTTACATGAATGATCTGGTTTCATTTGGGTCAGATGGTCCCTCAGCGGTGCCCTCATAGCAACCAGGCTGCTCTTAAGTTTCCAAGAAACTATAATATTTCTTCAATATGATGGAGTGACTACATGGGGAATAAGAGTAAGGTAATGAAATGCTCAAATTATACACTACATCTCATTCAAAGTTACATTTTACATTAATTTAAATTTCAAATCACATGTTAAATATGACAGAATAACTTCTTACACAAATAGTTCGACATAAAGTTTTATTGAAGTCCATCATTCATCCTGTCCGAGTACACTGACGAGTGGTTGTCAAGTAGCAGCCAGCACCATCTGATACAGACGGAGATGTATCGGGTCAACGTGGAGCTGCCACTGATCTGAATATTTTCCCCTCCGCTCCAGCTCTGCCCCAACAGGTGCTGCTTCAGTCGGAGAGATTAGGTGATCAGTGTCCTCAGATTCCTTCCCACTTGGAATGCCGTACATGCGGAGGAGGACAGGCCTTTTCTGGCTTCCTGAGGCGAGGTTAAGGTAAGGTGGGCAGCTGGATGAAAGGGTGAGGGTGACTAGTGAAGGAAGAATGAAAGTCTTAAATGTCATATTGTGAGACTAAGAGCTAGAAATGATTGATCGATCAATCGATGCCAAATAAGATATATTGTTATCTCTCTTGATAATTGATTAATTGTTTCAGTCAAGTAAAAATAATAATAAAAAAATCCCTAGTTGTAGCTTAGCGTAGCTAAATATATTCAAGATAACATGACAACGGTACATAATTAATCAAATTTCACAAATACAGTTACATTATGGCATTTGACTGTTGCTTTCTATCTGAGATGTTAGATTTCCAAGAGAATATTTGTGGTTGCCTGATATCAGACAGAATTGTCAACTTGTTATACTCCATTTCTATTTTCAGGCAGTCTCCACTCCAATCGATTCCCGTGGGGGAGGGAAATTTGAGTTTCCCAAACTGATTACTAGAGACCAACGTATCTGGTGCACAGTTTGACAACAGATCGATAGCGGAGTTAGTCCCAAGCATGGCGCTGTTTGGCTAATTGTTAGCTTCCCCAGGCGCTCACTGAATCAACCACTTTTTCACCTGAGAAACCGCTGTGTCATGTCATGATGCTGGACAACTCAGTAAACTCAGAGGGATGGACGGATTTGAAGGTCTAAACCCTGGCAAGATTTATGTCACTGTTTTCATGATTTCGTGTCATGAGGCCAGGTATAGGGAGGAGGTCGGGGTGACTAGTAGGGCAGGGCAATATATCGACATTATATCCTATTGCAATGTAAGACTAGGTATCATGATAGATTTTGGATGTCATTATACTGTGATATCACTGGATAATAGTCTGTGAAAGCACCAAACAACTTTACAATATTGTCACAATATCGAGGTTTTTACAATGTTTTCCAACAAAGTTATCCCTTACCTTAACCAAATTCTTTAGTTGCCTACCTCTAAACACACCTTTTGTCATTTCCAAAGTCAGTCTTTCCCTCAACTTAACTGTACCATGGCTTTCCTGCACAGATAAAGTAGAAAGTGAGATTTTTTTTTAAATGAAAAGTCTGGACTGGGTGTAAAAACTGTTGTCATTAAACATTTTTTTTTCTTTCTGGCATTAAGCTTACCATCCGTACAGAATATATAAATAAAAACAGCAATGGCGTTGGGTCAGTACGACAATATCCCAACTTGTTTGAGTCTAGACAGGGGCCCTTGCTGCATTTCAGTCACCTTTCTATCACACCACAGGGTGCATAAGAAGTAGAATCAATGATCCCCCTGAATTAAACTACCAAATTTGTTGTTTGTAACTGCCCATTAGAATTACACAAGGTGGCATTTTTTAAATCTGATCATCGTTCGAGCTTTGCTGCAGTTAGGGAAAACTTATGGTTATGTTTAATCCACTACATGCAGGACACACTACTCTCTGCACTGGCACTGAACTGGACCGGTTAAATTTTCCCAGCAAGAATGTAATGTCCAGGTATACTGGGCTGCTGGTCAGAGGAAGTGTCTAACATTGGTTTATCTGAATGCTTTGTCTACAGTAGATGAAGCAGAAGCAAGTAGTGTTGTGTCAAGGCACGTGCTTCCAGCCTTTATTGCAACTTTATCTTTTTTGGCATGCTAACTTTTTACCTAAGTCAAGTATAAAACCTTTTCTGCTATTTTAAAACACTTTTTGAAATTTCTGACATTAGCGTTCAGATTTTTTATGCACAAATTGAAAATGCAGAGGTAGATCTCCCTTTCTTTAGTGAATGGATTGGCGACATTCATTTTGTGGAGTCCATGTGATAATGAGCAGAATAGGATGGAAATTTAAATGCAGAATAAAGGGATATTCTGGTGTTTAGTGGGGGTTTAGAGTCTGGCTGTTGGAGGGATTGAGCATGGAGACAGTGATGATACAGTGAGGGTACTGCAGGGTCCTGTGGAGATGGGGTTGCAGGCTGGGTAAAGGGAGGTCACACATGCTTTGTGTCCCCCAGGGAGTCGTGCGGGACGAGACAAGAGTGGTGCCTGCGTTTGAGGTGCAGCTCCTGGGCGCCACACAGATGAGCTCATGAAACGCTATGCTGTCCGCCTAGCCGGGGGTGGGGGCGTGGAGGGTGAGAGGAGAGGGCATCCCTGCCATCAATCACCCAGGGTGGAGCTGGGACCCACTGGTCGGACAGGCAGGAGGAACATGGGGCCAAGGCCACATTAAAGGCATTGAGTGTCCCCCCCTCAGCATGACAGGGTGGGGATGGAGTCAAAAGGAGGGAGGCTGAGGGGATAACAACCAGGAGGTGTGGTGCCAAGTAACTGGAGAGGTGTAGCTGAGCGTGGAGACAAAGTGAGGAGTCGAGACAAGGGCAGGGGAGGGACACTTCTGAGGGAGAGCGGCCTGTGAAACTTGAAGACACAGGCATGGATGGAAAGAGACAGACATTGTCAGAACCCAGGCTTACGACTCAAAGCTCAGTCCATGAACTCATCACCTTTGGTCCCATGTCATGTAGCCCGGACAAGAATGCTTTCTATTTCTTAAATGTGTCCGTGCTCACTCAAAGCCGGGAGTCAGTCAGGAGCAGTTTCAGGACCCCGTTACGTGTTCTGGGCAGGAGTGTGATCCACCCCTACAGTACGTGTTGGCAGCAGTTGCAGACGCTGCCGGCACACAGGCTCACGCTCAGCGTATCTGGTGTTGACAGACAGGCAGCAGACTCACCAGGTACCAGTCAAAGTCCATCAAGAGGCAGCTCTGGAAATTCATTCGAATACAGACAATCCTTACAACATGGAGAGTGAATGCTCAAATTACAGTAAGCATGAACATTCACTGTTTAAGTATCTCTCAAAAACTTATTTCATAAAGATATAAGAACTACAGTTTACTATTTCCTGATACTATACTTTTTGATCCTTTTATCTCTTGTTATTTTTAACTAAACTGGGTTTTATACACTGTTTGAAGCCCACCACCACCTTCCCTGTAGTGAGGGGATACTGAACAATCAAAAAATGAAAAAAGTAATCAGTGATCAGTAACATTAATTAAGGTAATGATACCTTTTTTCAAGTATACAGGTAATCACAGAGCTGACTTTTTTCAGAATAATAATGAAAATTTCAGATAGATAATGAGATGAAAGCTGATATTTCTTCTGTGCTTTCCCAAATATCAGTTCTAGATTCAGGTGCACCCTTACTCATACATCACCTGTAAATGACCTAACAACTTTGTATACAAAATAACGCATAATTGAGTCCAGTGCAACTAGCTGGGTGTTGTATAGGAATAAGTCCAATGGGTAAAACAATTTTCTTAGAGTTTATCTCTTGTATAATTCACGAACTTGTTCAAGTGAACAAACTTAAATACATTTTTTGGCCATAAAGGAGTAAGGAAAAGTAAAAAACTTTCTATGTAATTAATACTGCCATTAAATAAATACTTCAACTAGAAGCATACACTCAGCACAGTGCAGATCTCTGCCAGGCAACAGATGGTGAAGCACCTACTACAATACCAGGACAACACCAAACTTAATAAGGAAACAATAAACAAGATGGTAATTCCAAATGTCACAAATTAATTTGTTGTTTAAGTTAAGTAGAAAGAAGTCTACATTTTTGGAGAAACTGACAAAAGCTGAAGCTCTACATAATTTATACTCAACGTTGCCTATTCAAAGGTCGGAGCCTGCATGTCCCAGTGGAGGTTGTGGTTATGCAGAAAGTTAATATTTTGGCATAGAGCTGATTAGATCCCCCCCAGTAACTCAATTTAGTTCCAACAAGTAACCACTATAATGTTTAAGTTTCAAAAAAATGTCTCATTACATTGAAATGGCTACTTTGGGGGCTAACATTAACACACATGAATACAATTGGGCTCATTGAACCTACAAGCTTCTCAGCTTTCCAGTCATACACAATTTATGCAATTCCAATACTGTTATGGGACCGCAGTATGCAGGAATATTCAAATACACCAGTTTTAGCATAGGTGAAAATAACACATTCATGCTGCAGACAAAAAAAAACTCTATGGTTTTGCCAAAAACTACACGAGATTAGCATTAAGTGGGCATGTCTGTAAAGGGGAGACTCTTGGGTGTCCATAGGAGCCATTTTCATTCAAATACCTTAAGCTGAGTGGTCAAGGGAGCCCTGTCCAAAATTTAGCTTAGCTTTGGAGCATTTTTTTTTCACCTTTTTCCCAACATAGATGATACCAATGGCAGAAATATGCGTGTTGGAGATAATAAAACATATACATTCATACCATCTACAATATAATAACAATGAAATACTCACAACCAGACACATTTTTAAAACAAACTAAATTTCTCCACATTATTTGCTAGCCTGGGGTTAGGTGGAAAATTACAAATCTTTGGAAAATAAATTGTTTATTTCTCACCAACCTTGGGACAAACCCAGAATTCATGTTCCTATTCCAGTGCATATGCTTTTATTTACAAGCCATCATTTATTTTAAACATGATTAGTCACACTCCTCCCTTCGTGCATGTAGATACGTTGCCTTGGTACAGATTGCCACGGTAACCCTTGCACACTTTTTTTTAAAAGGGAGCACCTGTGATGCATAAATCTGTAACAAACTCCCAGACTAGTATGTTACATTTCTAATAACCGTCACCAAACAGGGAGGGGGGTAAGTGAAAAAGAATGGCTACTGTATGGGTTTGTAATAAGAGCCAGCTGTGGCCGTCCATGTGGGCTCTGCGCCGGGAGCATGTTGCTGGAAGATTTGCGCCAGGGAGAAGCTGGCAGGCAAGTCATAAATCCAGCTTGTTGGGTACGGTTGCTGTTTTGAGGCTGCTGGAAACAAGCAAATTGTCTTTTAATTAGAGAGGAAAGCCCCTCTGAGCATCTAGCACATGATCAGACAAATGTAGCAAACTGTAAAAAATCACATAGGAATTTAGTGGAATCAACTCGTGTTCTCGTAACGTAAATACTTCACAATTAATAATTCCTAATATCATCATTATTTATTTATGTTAATTAAACCTAAAAGATAAGACAAGAAAGATGAGATTAAAATGAGATAAGATAAACCTTGTTTAGTCCCACAACTGAGAGATTTACTGTGTTACAGCAGCAAGAGTGAAGATCAGCATATTAGCAGACTTCCCAGCATGCTCCGTTGAAGAAAACATATATGATGAAAACTTGCTTGCTAAAAAAAAAAAAAGCTTGCCTTACCTCAGTGCTACATATAATTTGCAGTTTTGTCCACCTGACATTTACCTTTGACAGTGACAACAACCTGTGACAGTGAACCTTATGCTTGCTGGTATGTTATTACACAACAAATATACATGTCCACTAAATATAACTGAATAGAAAAACACAGAATTATACTGGATGAAGTATGCTTCACGTCTGGGCCCTGTCACCTTGGTGTTCTGACGCAACAAGTTGCTGGATTTGCTCCAGAAAGCAACAGGACAGACCAGGTAATAATTCTGGGAAATGGGGTGGCATTTCACAGTGCTAAACCTGCCCCAGAAGAATTCGTCTGTGTCCTCTGCTTAAATAATTAAAGCGGCGAGGGTCTGAAATAAACCATGCAGTCCTACATTTTCTTCTTCTCTCTCAGCGCCACATGCAAACATGTGAAACCGTGTGTAGGTATGAAAAAGAGAAGTAAAAAAGAAACATTCCTGTCTGAGCAATCACTGTAAGCACTACATCATGTTTATTAACAGTACTAAATCAGAGTCTGTGCCGCAGAGGGGAGCTACAATACTCCTGAGGAGGCTCCAGAATGACTCCGCCTGGGTGAGCACACAACATTGCACATTTGGAGTATGTAATAGGAGGGGTGGGAGTTTTAAAGACAGAAATCTTTTCTGTATTCCCTCCTTTCACCTTATATTCGTCCTCTGTTTCTTGCTTTGTCAAAAGCATTCATTTTAGGAATTTCCTCTGAGAGCGAGAAAGGTGAAAAGATAAAAATAGGCACTTATTCTTGTTCACTCTATCTCACTCCTGTCCACTTTCCCACAGACCTGTACAATTTTTTAATAATATATTATGAAAGATGAGATTCAGCGAGGAAAACCGGTACACAAAAAGCCAGAGGATTAAAACTGTGCCTCTCTTAAACCTTCTACCTCCATACTAAGTATCTGTCTTTGCCTTTCTCTTCTCTCTCATCCACAGCTGTAGACCTCCAGGGCCCCCCGCTCTCTGTGTGGGCCAGGGGCTGCGCCCAGGACCCAGGCAGCCAGGGACGAAGTGGTAAATTCACACACATGCCCTTCTAGCCCTGCGCTTCCTGCTCTCCAGCAACTCCACTGGCCTCCGCGTTTGTAATTACCACTGTGAGCAAATGCACTCTCCCTCGGCTACAAATTGCTGATAAGCAGCTTTTCTAAAACACGGTCCACTACTACCAGTCATTAGCAACATGAGCTCATACTGTATGCCCACCCTGGTGCCTGTGAAAACACATGCTGCAAGTGAGGGAGATTTCATGATGTTTGGTTTAATGTTTGAAGAAAGAATACCGTTCAGTGGTGTTATGTTCGTGAACGATCTGATTCTTTTCAACGCCTCTATGGTAAGAACAAGGGAGCCAGTTCGTACTTGGTGAGAGCCATTCTTTTGTCATTGTGCCCAAATTTCTAAATTCACTCCCCATTACACAAACAGTGAGAACCAGCCAGTTAATGCATTCAAGGCAGTACGGCCTTGTGTCATGTTTACAATGCAAATGTAAAACTCCCTGAAATCCCTGCTGGTACCACGTCAATCATAAGCTGAAGGTTTATACTAATAGGCATGTTACAATTTGTAGCTCATAAGCAGAGCTGACACCAAATCTACCAAATCTATCTTAACAAGTAAATGTATGTGTATGTTTTAGCAAGAGAGATGTCAACACCATTTAAGGTTTTGCAGAATGGTCATAGTGACACAGGTGGATGTAGAGAAAAACCATGGACTGTAATTGGTCCTATCTGTAATCTGATAAGACTAATGAAGAGGTGAAATGAAAAGAATCAAAGGTGGACTGAAGTTGAGCCTGGGCTGAGTGGAAGCTGGGGCATTTAAATTGTATCATCTGCATAAAAACATTGAAATACAGATGGAATGATGTATAATGTAAATAATAATAGACCCCTGTCGTATCCCATATTTAATGGCAAAAGAACTTGACTCATCAAGGCTTGGATTTAAGATCAAACTTTTGATGCTGATGTAGAGGGCAAAGACTTTTATATGCCCAACCACAGCCCACAGCCCACAACCTCTGAACCTTTGCTTTTCTCTTTGCCTATGAACATAATTCAAGGGTGTCAGGTTTGTGTGTCTTTGGATGTAAAAGCGAGAAGGGTAACTATCCGTTATAGGAGGTTTTTTTATTTCAAATGCATGCCTTCCAGTTATCTTTGTAATATTTAAGTGCACCTGCTCTTTCCTCTCTGGATGAGGGCAGTGATGGTTTTTATTCAAGGTTTAGTGATGATGTGCTTTTGTTGGAGATGGTTCTGAACGGCCTTAATACAACTGCATGCTTCAAAGTGTTGACGTCCGAAGCATGAGAAAGCTCTGACAGATTGAGGAGTTGGTGTCAAGAAATCACATTTGGAGATCTGTGTGGTGAAGCATGCCTTGGTGTGAATATAGACAAGATTTAAATTGTCTGCAAAGTCATTTCAGTTCCTTCCTCACTGTTCTAACTCTGGTCATCTGCTTACAAAATGCAACTTTGAGGGAAAATTCTTAAGTTTGCAAAAGGTGCGATTGATGCAGCCGAGGCAAACTGTCCAAAGGTGTCCCACAAAACGTCATACGAACTATCTCATTCGAAACATGCCTCTGCTTTTACAAGAGATGGGTGGGGGTTGGTGAAAGGTGCAAGGGAGATGTGGCGAGGCGAGGACCTGCTTGTAAGGCCTCCAGGCCGAGGGATGCTGAGTACTCTTCACCCGGGCAAAGGTTCACTCCGATCATCTGGGCCAATCTGTTCCAGACGTGGTAAATGACACATTATTGGATCCAGACCTGACAAGGGCTTTGTGTATATTACATTACCAGACACCAGGCTCACTTAAGCTTCATTACCTACATCCCTCCTCCCCACCAAGAAAGAGAAAAAGAGTGTGAGAGGGGAAGAGAAAGGGCAACGTAGACCTTACCCCAAGCCATGCACAGAGGGTGCTTTTTTCCCTCCAGGTCAGGCCGATACTCTGCAGTCAGCTCGCCATCACACAGCTTTCTTTCTCCCTCTCTTTTCCTCCTCTTTCTTCTCTTTGCTTTCTGCGCTGGGAACCCGTTAAATATAACAACACCAGAATCCACCCTGGAACACCCAAGACGACTCTGCCCGCAGGGATTTTGGGGAGATATTAGAAACACACGAGAGAGGTCACCCCACCCTCCTCTCTTCCCACACTGATGGAACCGACGGCGTGGGCTGATTTGAGAATTATAAAGTAGCGTGGATGCAAAAGATGTGTTTAGTCAGGCCCGGTGACAGTGAGTCAATGCACTCCCTGTTGAGAGCAACTACAAGCAATTACTTATTTGAATGAGTATATGACTAATTGGTGTATAAAAACGGCGCTCAAATTAAAGATTGACTCCCTAAACCGAGTTAAAGCCCCAGAGACTGTGAAGCTACTGTAGCAGCAACACTCAGAATAACATCTTAACTACTGCTGCATGTTATGGTGGGAGGTTTCCTGTGGCTTGGATGCCTCACGGTGGGATATGTGCCATAAGCAGTTGGTGGATTTGGCTAAACCTTCCTTTATTTGGATGACATATGCACGAACACCCATACCACAAATTTCTGGCGGGGATCACTTGCTTAAGTTTCCATTCGTTGCGTCTTAAACTGCAGACAGGTGTGTGTCTTTAAAAGCAAGCATCTGTAGGAGTGTGTGCGCTTCTATATGACACTGCTCAGGTATACATTCCACAGTGAAGTCTGCAGGCTCGGATTCCTTATTTAACACGTGGGCATCAGGCTGCAATCTAAACATGTAATCCCAGAAAGGGGCGATTTGTAAGAAAATTATTTTGTGGCAAAAGGCCACACCCATTGACTTGCTTCTACACTGTTAGAAATAAAGGTACTAACAAGAACCATAAGGACATGTACCCACAGGAGAGCCCTTTTTGGTTCTTGGTAGAACCTTTTATAAAGGTTACACTTGAAACCCTTTTACCTAGAAGCCAACATAAAGGGTTATACCTGGAACCATCTGTGAGAGTTTCCAACAAGAACACACCAAGGGGGTTCTACTTAATTTTCTTTTTTTTATTCCATTCATCTTGAGCCCACCCTGGGAGTTTAACCTAGAACAATTTATAGTTCATGGGTTTTATGTAGAACCCACCTAAGGGGTTCTACCGAGAACCTCTTTCTATTCCAAGGGTTTTGTCTAGAACCCATCCAGTAGGTGCTAACAAGAACCATTTTATATTCCAAGGGTTTTATCAAGAACCAGTCCAGGAGGTTCGGATGAGAACTATTTTATATTACAAGGGTTTCATCTAGAACCGCCCCCAGAACCCTTTATATTCCAAGGGTGTTATCTAGAACCCATCCAGGGGGTTCTAATGAGAATCCTTTTATATTTTGAGGGTTTTATCTTGAACCCATTCAGTGGATTCTACCCAGAACCCTTTTATATTTCAAGGGTTTCATTTAGAACCTTCCAAAGGGCAAGAACCCCTTTTATTGTGGGATCATTATTATTTCAACAAGCCATGAAGGTTTTTTTTGAGCTCTTCAGTAATTCTGGGTAGGACCTCAGCCCCTCAGGAAGGATCCTTTTGGAACCCTTATTTCTAAGAGTGTACTGTTGTCAAATAGATTACCCATGATTATTTACAGCCTATAGAATAGCTCTTTAAAGACCACCACACCCTCTTGACCTCCACCCACAGAGACCGTAATCAGATAACAAACGGATCTATTTTCCGAACAGCAAGAATTTAAATGACAATCAACCTTCCACGGTTTCTCTGTTGCATCACCTGCCAGGGTGCCAAGGACAGGGGACGCTGCAACACAAGTCGGACTGAAGATATATGTGCCTCCAGGAATGATAACTGAAATGTGCACTCGCCAGCGTCAGTTAAGATATATGTGCCACAAGGATTACTGTTACAGTAAGAGGCCCACAGCTGTAGCTTCCTCAGTAGCCAGAGAGAGGCTGAGAAACCACATTATGTACGGTTTGCCATATGTAACATGAAATAATAACAGCTGCACCATGTAGGACCTTTAAAAGGGATGATGTTTTTATTATTTTTTGTGCTTACACCACTTTGGTTCACTTAGATTTTTATGTGATAACATGGTATTAGGCAGAATATATAAAGCAAAGAGTAGATTTAAAGAGTGCAGTATACGTAGACTTCTTGCCCACACATATATAATGGGGTCATATAGACATTTTAGCATGGCATACCTTTCAGCACTGAAAAATACTTGGAGCGTATTTATCAACCTCAACTTTGTCATTCGTCACTTTCTTCGTGACATCACTTATTTCTGTTTTCCTCCGTCGCTCATTCATCGCTCTCCTTTCTTGTTTGTTTAAACTCTGTTCATTACAACTCACTGGTTGCAGGGGTCGCTTTGATGCCAAGAATCGTGAATACACAACCGTAAGTCTGCAATTTTGTTAACATTATTGAAGAAAGAAATTTGGCAGACTATTTTTTTTCTCTTTCTCTTAAAATCTGGGACAATGAACTTGTTTTACTTGTACAAGAATCTTCTTAACATTACTTAACCCATATAATTAACTACAGGATTTTTTTGCTACCAATAGGCCTAAATGAACAAAAACTTACTCTGATCATTTTAATGCTGCTTTTGCCTACAGTAAAATATGTGTGCTTCTTTATGATGACAGTGACCATGTTTAAATGTAATGTCAGACTGACTCTACAAGTAAAAAGTCTGTCTGTGATTCTGCCCTTCACACGTTGTCTGTGCCTGTGCCTGTGTCTGACATTATATGGGACTGTGTGTGTGAGTGTGTGCGAGGTTAGATGGTCATGGAAGGCAGCTCGAGCTACACTGTTCCAGCTCATTAGCCGTGATTAATCGGCATGTGAGCTTTCCCATGGTCCCCTTTGCCTGGTGGAGACAGAGCTCACCTTGGAGGGCACGGGGAGTCCAGGCAGCTCCACCGTCACTGTTAACACTCTGCCACATGTAAGAATGACTTGTATACATTCTACTTTATACTCGTCGTCTCTGTATTTGCTTACATTTGCACTGCTGCTGTGGACATGTAGGAATTTTAAAATGTTAGATGTTTTACTTTTAATAGATCATTGTCACAGAGTCACAGATATACATATTTTAGTTGTCTCTGCAGACATGTCTATGTCTTGTAAATTACAGTGTCCATGTATTTAGGTAAAAATCAAATTGTAAGAAAAGTGAATATTTATTTTAGCCTTAATTCATTGGATATATAAGATATAACTCTATGGTAGTATTCAATATTTATTCAATTTTATATATTGATTTTTTGTATTTTACCTAAGCATACAACTATGTACAGTACTGACTAGCATTGAAGTATTATATGGATATGATTTTATGCACATTGATGCATAATATATATTAATTTTATCACTAACCCCAGGACCCCAGGAAGTTAACTGATTGCCATGGCATCAGCTAATTGGGATCCTTTAAATAAACAAATAAAGGTAATAAATAGAAACATAGAATACTGTATTCATGTATGTAAAAAAAGGTGTGCATATTTTAAATTCATATATTTGTAATTTACAACTGATGCTGAAATAATATTTGCAAATCAGGTTTAAGAAGGAAATAAGATACAAGAGGTTTAAGACAATAATTTAGGCACATAACACATTTCAACAACAGGGCAATTGTAGGTAAGTGTTTTCCAAAAAGACATTAATGCAAGATATTTGGAAAAAATAAAGCAATATAAAATACACGTATAAATACTGTTTTATAAAGAGTGAAGCAAAACAGAAAATAAAAGTAAGTTAAAACTGAATAAAACGGATAAAATGTTAAAATATGCAATATAAAGTATATAGGACATTTGCCATGCCAATATAACATTTTATTGTTTTAACTGTATTACTAGTATAGTTAGTGAATTTGTTTTTATTTCTCTATTTTGTCAAACACTGGCTCAATCCCACGGGACAAACACCACTTTTTGACAAAGTGTGCATCTTTGGGCAATAATACACAAAAAACAAATCAGTTCTGTACAACATTAAAAGTATTTCTATGCTTTCAAATGAAATTTAGTTTTACGTTATATTTTATATTGTAGTGTCTCCCCCGTGCCCTTTGAACACCACACCAAACTGAAACCATAATGAAAAACATTATTTTTAACAGAAATGTTACGGCGGGATACAACAAACCAGGGAACCTACCTGAGGAATTTTGTCTCTAAATATCTGAGCCCACATTTAAGCTCCACTGATAAAACAAAAAAGAAAATCCAGGTTCGTTCACACACACAAATATACATTGATGTAGGTCTCCTCAATTAAGACATAATAAATTCAGTGAAGCCTTTGTTGTTTTCACTTATTGAGGAAATATGCTCTCTAATCCACAGATATAAGAACCATCTGTGTAAATTCATGCCCACAGAGGATGGACACTTGCAGCCTGGCTGCAGTTTACTGTATCTGCTGTGCACGGCAGCGAGGAGACGGTGATGAACTCACAGTGATTGGCTCAGGACGTTCAAAGGGGGGGATCTGTCTCATCTTCATTCTGCTCCCTCAAATAAATAAGTCTTGTTTCTGTTGGGTCCCTGGCCGCCCACACACACACTCATGACGTAACCGGGTTTATTCTCACATGTGCATGTTTTATTCTGGTTCTCTAAATATGAAGCGCTTAACACTGTTTTCTGTCACACACACTCACAGTAGCTAATGGTGCTTTAATCCAACTTGAACAACTTGAAAGCTAAGGCACAAGTCATTGTGTTGTTAATTCTGTCATCCTCAAGATCATAAACTACATCAAGAAACAAGCTTTTCTTTATTGTTTCACTGTAAAAAGAAATCATACTTTCAGTGGAATCAGTGTATCCTTCCTCTTTAAATATATAAGTTAAATTAAATTTTAAATTTCTGTTTATTTTCAGAACACTTCAGAGCTCATGAACATGAGTTCTTCAAATATTTTGACTAAGTGCTTGTTTTCACAATAATGAAAAACACTGTGAACCTTAATGAACATTAGTATTGAATTAGTTTATTCAAAGTTAATAAATCATAGTAAATGATAAATGTCATACATGTTCATCAGTGTTACTGAGGTTTTCAGTTCAACATAATATCTTAAGTTTATTCAAATATGATTTCTCAAGTACAACTGAATTAATATCAAATTCACTTGACTGGAAAAGTTTATTTATTTTGAATCATTACAAAATTACCTCAACATCTCTTTTCAAATTTAGTCAACTTAAAAAAAATTAGAGCAGCCCAGACACTAACTTTTTAAAGTTAAAATAAAAAGTCTATTTTTACTACTTGTTCTTTTGAAGATGCAGTAATAAAACAAACCTTCATATTTCATGTAATACTTATTCATCATATTAGGATGCACTGACATGTTAAGACAGATTATGATAACACATACAAATAAATCCAAGTAAATAAAATTAATTAAAAACAGAAAAATCTGTGAGAAGAGAATTAACACTTTTAAAATAGTTAACGTATTAACTTTAGACCCTGTTCAACTCTTCCAGTAATATCTGCATTAAAACTGAGAGTTGTTACTGACCACACATGTCCAGCATGAGCACACGCTGAACCTTGTTTCACTTTTGTTTAAATCCGCTGTTCCAAGATAATTCAGACACAAATATGCTTAAAGCTGCAGAGGTTTCTTAATTTCCTGTGTGGGCCACACACAACTACACAGATCTCTTGGCTACACACACTGCACGCTGAAACTAAGACGCACAATCCGCTGTCATTATTTTTACTGTAAAAATAGATTTCAGTGAAGGGCTTTGTCTCCCACTTATGAAAAGTTAACAAAATAATTAATGGATTAATTTAATACTTGTTCCTCGGTGCACAGCAATTTTCTGATGAATGTAATTTTTCCCACAATCCCAGAGCAGGAGAACGCCCAAAGCCTATAGACAAAAGCTATATTAAATGACACAAGAATAAGACAATTTATGCATTTAATAAATAGGCATTTTATTCTTTAATGCGTCAGTGTTGACTGAAGAGGAACTGATGACAAATCGTCCTGATCATTATTGCCCTTTCCTTTTGTATGCTGTGACCAGATCCACATCTACTGATCTGAGCCAATTAGTCAGCAATCCATCAGTGCACAGCACTGCTGAAACCCATCTTACAAGACGGACCCGGTTGCCCAATAAATGCAAAGAACGTGCTGAGAAGAGAAAAGCAGAGCAGCAGGAGAGGGGCCAAGAACCTGGAATTAAGCAGGGCCGCCTGATCCGCACCAGCAGAATCACAGCCAGCCAAACAGAGCGCTCATTGTCTGTGGCAGACACCACCGAGCTCTGCTCTTTGTCGCCCCCCTCCCACCTCCACACACACTGTCCTCCACTATTTCTAGAACTGTAAGTTGAGTTTCAAAGCTTATTGTTTTAACAGTGCTGGGGGGAACCTTCTGTCGTCAAAATACCTACTTTTTAGGATTTAAGAAGTCAATTTTGAGACTACAGTAGTCCCACTTTATTTTACAATACACTAGTAAGATGCAACAAGCCATACTTTCTATCAAATTAGACAAAGATTAGAAATAAAATATTATTTACTTGTACTAGACCGACATTAAAAAAGAACTATATAGTAAACTAAAGTGTATTATTTCCCACTGTTAGATCCTTATTAGACTTTTTAGTTTACAGCACAGTTCTGTTGTAATGTGTCCCTAATTACTCTGTAATAAAGTCTAATAAAGCTCTAACAGTGGAAAATAATACACTTACAGTAGTTTACGGTACATTTCTGTTGTTCTCTTGAAGGTAATTAGGGACACATTATAACAGAACTGTACTGTAAACTAAAAAGTCTAATAAGGGTCTAATAGAGGACTAATACTGTCTAATAAAATAACATTATTTTTAATTGTTGTCTAAATTGATACAAATTATGGCTTGTTAGGTTTAATTGCTGTGCTGTTGGGTGAATGGTGTCTAATTAGGGTATGCTGTGTTTGCTTACTGACTAATAAAAACCTATTTCTAGTTTTTGTTTAATTTATTACAAAGTACAGCCTGTTACGTCTTATTAGTGTACTGTAAAATAAAGTGTGTGTGTGTAAAGCTGTTAGAAATTGCAAATATCCGACATTTGATCACTCCACTGAAGTTAAAAATAAAACTTCCAGTTCAAAGGCCTACCTCTGTATTCTATGTTGGATTAAAAATACAGGCCTTTAATCTCCTGTGAATTCCTTCAGACAATAACAGACACACTGTAAAGACACAATGACACAACCTAACGTATACTGAGAAGCACACACATGCACAGAGACACATATGGAGGAGTCAGCAGGCAGCAATGACTGCTGAATAATTCAAAAGTGGAAATGCATGATTGATGTGGGACATTTCATTTCCACACCTTTAAAAGGTCTCTTTTTGCTCCGGCACCTAACAGGCCAAGTGGTCTTTGCAGTTCAAAGCCTGGCATGGATCTGGCCTTCCTCGTCAGGCTCTTTGGGACAAGAGTGGCTTTATTCTGTGGCGGGGGCACCAGCGGCGGTGGTTGGGATTCCACACCTGTGTTTGCTCCTTACCCAATAATTGAGAGCTGCGTGCTATTTTGGGCTCAGAGCACAAAGTGCCTCACTCATGAGGAACTCGGGGTGAAGAATCTTGGCTCCCAGTTTGATGTGGCTGGAAAACCTGAAGACCTGTGGATCAGCCCAGCAGGGTGCAGATACATTCAAGAACATATGACTTCAAAAGACAAACACACATGAAATGGAAGATCTACATATAGCTCAGTTGTGACTGATGCGTTATTAGCGTCTTTCACATTATTATAGCAGTTTTGTTTTGAAAAGTAAGTCAAATACAGTCAAAGGGTTGGTATGTACAATTCATAGAGGTGACAATATTACTCAAAATTCATTATTTCCTGTTAACTTTTTAAAAACAAAGGCAGGCATTATTTTACAGTGCTGGAAAAAGTACTAAGATCTTTTACTGAAGTAAAAGTCAAAGTGAAGTCAAAGTAAACCAAAGTAAAATACTTGATTATGATTAAAAGCAAGATGTAATCAAATCAAAATACTGTTTACTGTTTAAGTTGAATGGCTCCTTTCAGATTGTGGTATTATCTGATTATTATTACAGGATGTTAAACAGGATGTTAAAGGGGCACTTTGTACTTTGTACTTTGTAATGCCCACATATCCTGACTTTTAGTCCTTCATATGAGCAGATCTGGATCCTGCAATTCCCATAATGCAAACAGCATCTATCCATTATAAATGTGTAGTCTGCATGCCCACACAACATATACTCAAATACTGTGCTTAGTGCACTTTTTTACTCATACTTTACTTGAGTATTTCCATTATAGGTTACTTTACACTTTTATTCCACTACCCTACATTTCAGCAGGGAATATTTTACTTTTTACTACACTGATTGAAAGCTGTAGTTACTAATTACTCTTTACAAAAAAACATGATACACCGCTACAACAACATTAAAGAACATTAAAATGCTCTTATGTGTATTTGTTAGTGATAAAATCAGTATAATATAACATTACATAATAATATAACAGTGAAGGCAGCTGTATTCATAATAAATGCTTTTTACTTTTGATACTTTAAGTACATTTTGCTGATAATACTTCTTTTACATAATGAATTCAGGACTTTTGCTTGTAATGGAATACTTTTAGACCATGTTTTTTTCTACTTTTACTTAACTAAAGAATCAGGGTTATTTGGGGTTGTTATTTTGTCAGACTTGACAAATTAAGAAACAGAAAACATTATTCAACTGAATTTACTGTCTGAATTTTAGTCTTCATCACAAATGAACCGGCCTTTATGTGTCAAATCTGTCGAGGTGCCCGGTAATATTCAAATTTTAACTCCTTTATATGTTGTTGGGTAGTTCATCCTGAAGTAATCAATCATTTTTATATGCTGATCAGTTTTATGTGTAAAATCTTTAAGCAACTAAAGGTCATGCAAATGCTGTGTAATCAAAAACATTTTAAAAACACACCATGCAGGATTTCCCTAAAAACAACATATTGACATGCTAAAAATAAGAGTCAATATAATATCCACTAGAAGTGGATTTAGCATTTTCTTATTTTCTTATAATTTAGTTATGTTAAGGATGTTTCAACCAAATGAGACTCAACAGCATTTACAAACAGCAACAGAAAAAAATCCTACATTCTACCTTTAATTCTTGATATTTTTGTCTAAAATGTTGTGGAGCAGAAGAAACAGCAAAAGAACATACCACAAAAGCATAGCACAAAACTGTACTAAAGTAGTACTTGAGTAAATACACTTAGTTACTTTTCATTTTGCCATCACAACAAACCGACTCAGTGCAGAATTACAGCCTGTGCTTTGCCAGTGCAATAAACCAGGGGAATATGAAAATTCATAGACAGGCTTAAGAAGCTGACTAAGTAAGGAAAGACAAAATGGAAATGAGCAAAAAGAGCAGCGAGTGCGAGCCAACGCGCTGTTACTGAGCTAAGTCAGTTTAGTAGAGGGTCAGGCCAAGTGCAAAGAGAACTCCAAGTCAAAACAAACACTCTCTTTGGCTTCTGATGGGACGGCGCGCTCACTTTTTCCCACAATTCTCCAGCACAGCTTAATTCACAGTCACACAAACTAGGTGGTCATGAAACTCATCACAACAAAATGTTCCAGATGTAATTTAATTTTCGCGAAAATGTCCACTCCTCTTGCCATATATGTGATGCATGTTATATATTTTCACAGGATGACAATGATAGATTTAGAGCCGTGTTTCGTGTTTCATGACAGCTCTGCGCTGCCAGTTCATAATGATATTAATAGGGGAGGGTCGAAAATGTCAAAACATTACTCAGTTGTCAAGCAACCTTGCCCTAGTTAAACCTTTAAAAAAAAATAGAGCGATGTTGTTACCAACCAACAGAATCCAAATGGGACCCATTTTTATTTAAAATGTTAACTGGCTGCCCGAGCTGGCTGGCTAATTTATTACCAAGAGACAGGAATTTTGACAAATCATTCAGCTCAGCAAACTCGGCTGTGGCAAAGTTCAGCAATTAGCCTCCTATATAAAGAAGTTCTACTCCTCTGCATCGGCTGTGCTGGATTTATGTGCGCTCTCGAGCTCGCGGGCAGGTTCAAAGCCCTGCGTAGGGGAGCTGGAGGTTGACACATGGGGAATTTCACAAATATGGTGGAACACACACATTTTGCAGTAAATCTGACCTGAGAATAGTGGTCTTCTGGGGAAAGGAGGTGGTCAGCGAGGGAAGAAGAGGAGGAGTGTTGAGTGAAGGCATAGCTAAATAATCAACCCGAGATGGGGGTCAACTGTTTTCAAGTCATCTGTGATATTAAAGAAGCAGAAGAAAGGAGAAAAGAGCAGAATGACGGTGATTTTTTTTCACAGCCTGATTGCAAAATAATAGAATTGCAAATAGGTTCTTCTAAGGTTTGAAAATGGCTTTAAAAATACAAACTCCTAATGCAGTGCGCACATGTTAAATTTTGACTTCCAGTCAGCCAAGCCTAAACCCTCTGTCAATATTTAGCTTTCTTTTAATGGGGTGATTTTATGCTACTGTCTGACCATGATGGCCAATGAGTAGCTGCTTGCTCAGTGTCATAGTGAGTGTACCTGAGAATAGCTCTGGGTAAACCATTACACTCAGACTGTCAGTTCATAAAGCACATAGTGATAGAGATTCATGAGTTTTTGGCGCAAGATATCTTTTGGGTTCCACATCAGCATACACACACCACACACACACGCAGATGGATGGATGGATGGATGGACGGATGGACGGATAGATAGATAGATAGATAGATAGATAGATAGATAGATAGATAGATAGATAGATAGATAGATAGATAGATAGATAGATTTGATGAATTCATACAAGAGGTCTAAGTCTGACAAGAGACATGGTAAACATGCGTCAAGGTGACTGTGCAACTGTTGCAACTGTCCCCCAAGCTAAACAGCCATATCAGAACAGACCACACAACGTTATTTTTCAACATAAACTAGTCACTGTTGCAGTATTATACATTCCCACAAATTCCAAAAAAGTTTGGACGTTGAATCAAACACGTTAAAACATAATGCAACGATTTGCCAAAACTTTTCAAACTATATTCAACTGACTACATGACAAAGAGAAGATATTTGATGTTCAAACTGATTAACTTGATATACAACTTCAGTTGCAGTCTGGGCTCTCCGGGGTCTCCAGTCTGTATTTTGTGCTTCATAATGCATCACACATTTTCAGTGGGAGAAAGGTTTTGACTGTGGCAGGACAGTCTAGTAGTGAAACTCTTTTATTATGAAGCCAGACTGTTGTAACACGTGTAGAATGAATCTTGGCATTGTCCAGGGACACCTCTGAAAAAGACGCTGTCTTGATTGCAGAATATGTTGCTCCAAAACTTGTATGTACTTTTCAGCATTAATGGGGCAATCCCAGGTGTACGAGTTACCCATGATGCCATGGGCTGTAACACATCTGCACACCAACACAGATGCTGGCTTTTGAAGTTAAGATTTGTAACAATTTAGATGGTCCTTCTCCTCTTTTGCCTGGTGGACACAATGTTGTTGTTTTTATTTCTGTTTTGAACAAATTCCCAACTTTTTTATTGCTGTACAATAAACACATGTTTATTAAAGGTTGGTTGCATTGCAAATGGATATAGAGAGATTAAACAGCATCTGTAGCATCTGCATATTGACTGAAGGTATACCTATGTTATATGCATAAACAAACAAAACTCTAATTCGTTATTATATACTATAATGTTCGTGAAAACAATGCATATGTTCAGTATTCTAGCCAATTAAGACAAAAAGCAAAAGCATTAGTGAAATTTATTTTTAACATGTGGCAGCCATCCCTTGATCAGAGGCTTGGGGTCAGTTGCAACATCTGACTTCTTCCATTCAGATAAATATTGTATAATATATGTGATCATCTTTTAATGGTGTGGGTAATTAGCATACAGATGTAAGTTTAGTATAGAAAGATTTGGTTGGTCTAGTCCAAAGAGTCTCTGAGTAACTGAAAGAAATGCAAAAAGTATTGCAAGAATCCTCAGTCTCCCCCAAAAAAGAGAGTTTTTATCCATATTCATTCTTATCCATATTTACTCTGATTTCCAGGCTTTAACTTCACATAAGGAATGTATTTGGGTGCCAAACTTGATTATTATGAAAATCAAAATATTTAAAGACCCATTAATATTGCTGCAAAGATGTAATAATTCAAAGATTAATTAAAGAATTCAAAGGTCTAAAATAATGTTCAATTGCTCAATAAAATTTTGATTTAAAGGTGCAATAAGTGAGTTTTTTTTTACAGTCCCATTGCACTAAACTGACCACAGTATACAGTACCTGCAGATGTTTTACAGGATTGTAAGATCAATACAGTGAGACATCGAGCACTTAGCCAGGTGTTGATATTTTTGGCTTTCACAACCCACTTTCTGTCTGGTATAAAGACTCAACTCCACCACCGCCTGCTCAAATTTCAGCTCCTATATCCTGATGAAGAGCAGGATTCATTATTTGAATATCTGCAGAGTCTCAATCCAATATTTGGTTTTTCCTAATCCTTAAGAAAAACTACACAATGACAACATCAGCTGTATTCAAGTTAGTGAAACTGGTCAAATTTAGGTGAAATACCACATGTTTGACCATTCAGTAGCTGCAAGAATAGTAACCATATCACAGCTTTAAATGAACTACAACAGCAGATATATCACATAAACATCCCACAGAATAAAATCCATAGTAATACTTTAAATCACTGTTGGTATATATTTTTTTCTTTGCTCGTCAGCTTTAAATGGTTTTCTGAATATAAATAGTGCTTACTTTGTTTCAGTGACCTTGTGACCTAATTTCATTCCAGCAAGGGCATATTTTAATAGAACAATGTGACAGCTGACAGACAAGGAGCTCTGCGATTATTTAAGGGATCACAATTTAATCAGGCTTAATTCAGCTAATTCTAGTCATGCCTTGATCAGCTCTGGTTCCAATCCAGAATGTGGAGAACAGTGCTATTAACAAGTGTCTTGCATTTCAGGACATTTCATTCTCAAACCAAAAAAAGCACAACGAAAAAGAAGTTTATCTCTTTTTTTATACAAGCCACAGTGAGCTATGTAAACCCAAGGACCTGCCAGTATTGCAACTCCATGACAGAAAAGGAGTCTGAACTATTGTTCCTTTAACCCACAATGAATCAGGAAAAACATGAATGTGAAGTATGTCATCGGTTCAGGAAGTAGCTTGTTGCAGATTCTTTCACTCTGACACAATAAGACTATCTGCACCCCATTGGTTAGTAGCAGTGGCACAGTCCGCAAATGACTGAATGAACTTGGATAACTCACTAAAGAATCCATTACGTTATATGACATTAAAGTCTCAGAGTGTTTCAGCCTTGTGATTTGTACGACAGGCAGGTGACACAGGTTCACTCTGTGGCTCCTGGCTATACAGCCACGCAGGGTTTTATGTTGTAGACTGGAGTATTTACAGAGTGACCTCTTGTTAGCCCTCCACCACTAATGAAGACCAGACACTCACACACAGTACGGTGTGTGTATAAACATGCCACACACACAAAACACACATGTTAAAACTGGTCTAAATGTTCCAAAATGGTCTAAAACTTTGGAATTTTTTATTTCCTCTTTCAACCAAATTAAAATTGCGTGTCTTCTAGTTGTAGTACATAATAGAGATCTGGACCAAATTATATCATGTCTTTATTATTGATTGATTTGCCTAACAATATACCAGATTTTAAGACTGGGTCTGGGTAGTAAATGGAAACATTTTAGAATTTTTGTTCTTAATGGTGAATAATGCGTGGTGTCAGACTTCTGAGAAAACGCAGCTGAAGCACAGGAGGAGATGTGATTAATATTTTCTCCAGCAGTGGTGTGTTTGAAAACAACTGAAGAAGAATAATGACTGGCAATTGCAACCATGGCTGAACAAAGAAAAGAATAGCACCGACACAAACTTAAGTAACATCTACAAAAAAATCCTATTGACACTACTACATAGTGTAAAAATACTGTCATATATACACTAATGAAATTTCTTATCTTAACTTATTTTAAGCACAGATTGCTACTTAAAACTTATGCAAGAAAACAGCTGTAACTGCAACTTAAAAAAAAAAAATCTGAAACTGGGTGTTTGTGTCAGGCTTTTTAAAGGTCCAGTGCATAAGATTTACATGGATATATTGGAAGAATATGACAGAAATTAATTATAATATTTACACTGACAATGATTCCCAAACTTTTTCTTGCATGCTCCCCCTCTAGAAGTTAAAAGTTCTAGATGCGGCATTTTGCACAAGTTTCCTGTCCACCATAGGTTCTCTTGGAAGAGGAGGGTGAGGTGTTTGCAATCTGCAAGCTCACCACTAGACTAAATTTTGCACACAAATTCTTCAGTGATTTGTAATATTACTCAACAAACTTGTTGTTTGTGGGTGTTTTCTGTCAGGCTTTTTAAAGGCCTATGACAAACAAGTTTGCAAGTTTCCACACCAGAGTGGTTTTATGTGTTCATTTGTTTGCATATGATACAAACAGCCATATGGAGCACTTAATGACTCTTATCAGCATTTATTAGCAGGTAGTTGTTAAAGGCAGCTGACGACCATTAAAGCCTTCACACATTAATTGTTCATTCCAGCTAAGAACCCAGAGGGGTGGTGGGTAGTTGATGGTAATCATGACCCTCCTGCTGTCAGCAGAGTTTAAGGTTGGAGACTCTGCCAAAAGTCCCTGAAAAAGAGAAGAAAAGATGGTGAAGATAAAAGAGAGTATGAAGAAGAGTTGAGGAAAAAAAAGACCTGTGTCAATTTTGATAACACAATCACGTCCAATTTAAACACTGTTGAGAACAGGGCTAGTTTCCCACCAATATGTTCTAAGAGTAGACTTGGAAATTTAAGACAATCGTTAATGTCAGAATGTTAAGTGTATAAAAATTGCCTCCCATGTGAAACTGCCACTGGAGAGATATAGAAACAGCCACAACTAGCTATTATACCTACTTATTCTATTTGCCTGATAGTATTTGGTAGATTTTCTTGTTGATGAAAGGTTCTGGTTACACAATCAGAGAAAAACAAGCATCTGTTTCCATCTTAGTCTCAGCAGGGAACACCTTAAGCCTTCTAACCTCTCAGCCTGTGTGTGTGTGTGTGTGTGTGTGTGTGTGTGTGTGTGTGTGTGTGTGTGTGTGTGTGTGTGTGTGTGTGTGTGTGTGTGTGTGTGTGTGTGTGTGTGTGTGTGAAGCTGCTGTCAGTAGTCCACCTTTTTTTCCCCTCTTTATCCTGAAGTCAACTTCAGGATGCAGATGCAGATGCAGCAGCACAGCATCATATCCTCTGATATGCTCAGTGCTATTCATGTTGCTCTCTTTGACACATCATGGCTATCAGCAGTGAATCTTTTACACAAACTGGGACTTTGTGGGGGACTGTTTGCCTTTAACTGCGCTGCAACTTCGTCATCAGTTAAAAGCTGCAGGGCTGCAAGGTTTTGACACTGATTTGCTAATGGACCACTTGATTGTGCCTGTAATTGCACGATTCTTTTGGAAATTCTGTGGGATTTTGACTCATAACGCACACTGGCACACACTGCAAATGACCTGAGTAGAGAGATAATCTAATTTCAGATAGGATGGCATCCAGATGTCATGTGGGGGGAGAGAACAAGTTCATGGGAACTTTGATGAAAAAAAAGAGATATGCCTCGGAAAATCTCCTAATCATTTACATCTTTAAAAAAAATGTGGACTCAGTTGGTCACACACACAAATCACAGCCTGGTCAGCGCTATAATCTGTGGCTTCAAAATGATGTCACATGTGTTTGTCCTGATCCTTTATCCCCTGCAGGACATGAGCACAGGGGTCAGGGCCGCAGGACACACACACACACACACACACACACACACTCATGTCTGCTACAACTTTGCAGCCAATGTGCAAATCATGGGAGTCGACGTCAGCCATCATTTAGTTGTCAGGGGTGGAAACAAAATAGATGAGAAATGAAGTGCTGAGACTGGCCTGACCTTGTGGATGATTGCCGCCTAAATAGCCGTGTCTGAAATTGGGCATTTTACACCCTGGCAGCTGCCCAAGACACAATTTGTCCAAGTTTAGAGGACAACAGGGCCTGAGTAGCATGCCACGTCAAATACCAGTTTCCTGGGAACTCTCATGTCTCTCTTTGTATAGAACTGTGATTAGAAAAATACAGTGTTCATCAGAAAATTACATCAGATCAGCAGTGATTAATCACTCTGCCATATGGACTCATGGTACAGTGTTTATATTGAAAGGTGGTGTAGAATATCTAGTGCCCAGTTTATTCATTATATTACTGTAAAATCTCTTCCAGAACAAACACATAAGGCCTATTTCTGTGTTACATTTGTACTACTTACACTACTTCTACAACTGTACATATATCCTAATTCAAAAACTTGTCCAAATCCTGAAAAACTATTTGAGCTACATTTGTCAATTATCGAAAGATAATACAGTGTACATTCAGTTATAATTCAGAAAATGTAGAATAGCATTCTTAGAAAATGCTGTAATTTCACCTCAGCAATTTGCAAATACCCAATTAAGGAATTTGAGAGCAAACTGAACACGCTGCCAAACATGCAGAGAGACTCTTGACATTTTCCCTCACACCCCATTTCAGAGGGACCAGAGACAATATCTGACATGGACATAAACTTCCTATAACACATTGCATACCTGTATTTGATTTGCAATATCTCAGTCTCAGCGCACAGCTGATATGTTACAAGAACTTCAGTGATCCCAATATATGAAATAATTGATCATATTGTTTATATACAACGTACATGACATGAGCAATATTGTAGAAATAACTCATAATTCAATACGACACCATCTCATAATCTTTCAAAGCAGATTCCTCTGAAAACAATAAATATATGGTGCTGATCCTAAAGTGAACTTAAAATAACAACATGAATTGGTAACAGGCTCTGAAAACATCTTTCATCCTGATAGGACATACCCTGTCTTTTGGACTTTCATCAGTTTTGTGTGAATGTATGTACTGTGTGGGTCAGTGAGTGTGGTGGCGCTTAAGGGGCGTCACTCTGGGACAGGTGTTCATATACCACCTACAATAAACTAGACTACATTGGTATGAGACTTGTTTGAAACTGAGCTCTCCTTCCAAAGGTTCCACAATGTTATTTTGTATATAAAAAGGTAGCACACATGCAGTTACTGTGTAAGAGTTCTGATGGCACAATAATAATGGCAGTCTAAATCACCCTTACAGTAAATGGTTCTGGCAAACATGGATAGGTATGAGATGAAATTAAGGGGGTTAGGTGCAGCTTTCCTCTCTGTGGCCAACGTCGGCAAACTTGTCTGTGTATCAGCTCATTTGTTATGTGATGTATGATATGAATACTACACCAACAGCACATGGACAAGGTGCTCAGAAGCAGGCAGACACAAGACATTGAAACAAGCCAAGCCATCCATTTCCTTTTCAAGAAATAGTCTGACATTTTTGGTAATTATGCTTATTCGCTTCCTTGTCAAGAGTTAGATGGGAAAATTTCTCTTTACGGTAAACGTGAAGTGAGAGCCAGCCGCCAGTTAGCTTAGCTTAGCACAAGAACTGGAGACAGTCTGTGCAAAGTTATGAAATCCTCACGCCAGCACCTCTAGAGCTCACTAATTAACACATTATTTACACAAGTCAAATCAAATTTCATTTGTACAGCCCAAAATCACAAATCACCATTTGCCTCACGGGGCTTTACAGTCTGTACATTGTGCAACACCCCCTGTCCTGTAAGCCCTCAAAAGCGTAAGGAAAAAACTCCCCCAAAAAACATTTTATTTACCCATTTACAATTTGTTTATTCTGTACAGAAACAGTGGTAATAAGTCTTTCCTGGTTGCCTGGCAACCTCACAGCGACAGCTATCGATCTAAAATTGGGACAACAGCGTTCTTGCTGACACGACAAGCTCAGGTCAGCTTAGCTCTGACAATTACACATCTGTACTGTGACAAAATAACCCCAACTCATTTCCAAAAAGGCTTTGACAGCTGGATTGAGTCAGAAGATGCAACTGTTAGTCAATCTACAATGTACAGTCTCTAAAACTAGTATAGACTGCACTGCTGTTGTTAATTTTCACATATATGTATTCACTGGTTTTTATTGAAACGTGGTGATATCTGTGCAAAATGATCCCAAAGTCAGAGCAGACAGAGGGTAACACTGTTACTATCCAATAAACACCTGAACCTTAACTTTACCCTCAGAAAAAGTAATACAAGAGCAGCAAATGTTTCACCTCAGAGACCAAATTTATCTTTCAGAAGCAATTATCATCATTTATCAAAACGCTGGATCCAGCGGTAAATTACGCAACAGCTTGCTGAGATAACACTATTCTACCCAGGATGATGATCTAATGGTTACAGACAGACAGAAAATGAGAATTTAAATGACATATTAGCAGTCCTAGGGTGGAAACAAAAACAGCTTTGAGCCTGGCTTAAAATCTCTGCCACGGCTGCTGGTTTGGAGCGACATGCATTCTGGGATACTTGGCTACACAAGTCAGCTCCGAATGTATCCTTGATAAAACCGACAGAGCGAGAACACGTCCGGTCATTTGGACTGTACTTTGCTGGACGTGGATTTTGAATGGGAGCAGTACTTGGGTTGTGACTAAGGACATTTCACAAAAACACAAGGAGGCGACAAACAGAAACACAGATTGAGAAGCGCCTATCATATGGCTCATAACCCTCCTTAAAGCCTCCAAGTGTTGTTTTTACACTTCAGTTTTTAAACCAATTGAACAAACCAGATAAAAGACGTTAACGGTGACCCCATAGTCGCTGGTAGTCAGATTTTGCTGGTTTTGCACTGAGCCTGGCTGACTGTTTCCCCTGTTTCCAGTTTCTGTGCTAAGCTAAGCTAATCAGGAACTAGTGGTGGCTTCATGTTAACCATGCAGACATGAGAGTGGTATTGACTTTCTCATCTAACTCTAAAGAAAAAAGTGTATCAGCATATTTCCCAAAATGTAACTACTCCCATAAACTAGCTTGTAAAAGAAAAAAAAAATCTGCTGTATGTATTTTTCTTCTGTATCGTGGTTCCAATAATCTGTACCAGTCGAGAAACTGTATCAGCCACAGGTATTTGGGGCTGCTACTGTAAAGCATACTGTATGTGGCCCTTACCTCAGTTATTTTGTTAGTTTAGGAGCTTAATCCAGAGGTACACCTCAGCTGCATCTGCCTGGGACTGGCGGGCTTAAGCCTCTGAGGAGGGATCACTTATAATGGAATCCAATCCCTAGCTGTCTGTTTGAGAGGGCTGGAACTAATCGATCAGAGGGGAGCATCTGTGAAAGAGATGTTCAGGAGGCATCTTTGACTGCGCCGGAGCCAGAAGGGCTACTGTCTGATGCCCCGGTTCTGGCATTACAGCGCAGCATTACCACTTGATACGCCCGTCGAGCCAGCTTTGATGCAAACTGTGGTGAGATATGAAATAGTAAAGCTGGCACATTTCTCCCCCAACTTCTAATTTTGTCGTTGTCTGCCGTCTTAGGAGTTATCATTTCCTCCCCTTCCATCTCTAATCCTCTGTCCATGTCCCTCTCCTTTGCGCTCTCTTGCATATTTTATATCAGTTTCTGCGTTAAGTCCTTCCCCTCTGAACTCAATCCCCAGTCTGGCCCTCTGCTTGAGCCCCTCAGCTGCTGGTCTGCTCTCACACTAACCCCCTTGTTTATATCGGGGACGCAATTAAGTCCAAGCCAAGTAGAGGAGTCCCAGAGAGAGAGGCAAGAGTGCAAGCTTGTGAGTCAAATTTCAACTTCTACACTCACATACTCCTCCCTCCCTCCCCTATTCCACTCATTTTCTCTTTTCCCTCCATCCCGCTCACTCTGTCTCCTTTCTGTCACTCTGCCTCTCTTTAAACATGCATATGATATATTTAAAAAGAACAGCAATTAAAAATGGTTTAATTAATGCTCAATAAACCTGGTACTTGTCGGATTTATTTTATGCAACTGGAAAAGGTTCACCGGGAGAGAAATATGTGGCTTGAGATAGCCTGATGGCTAAAGCAAGACATTACCTCATCTGTGTGTGATGTAACTTCAAATGTAGAAGATTTATTTATTCTTGCAACTTTGAGCACCCAAATATAATTTTCTGCTGTATACTTTTATGTGAAGTTGTGTGTCGTTTTAGCTACTTGTTTAACGATCTACAATTTCTTGTTTTCCCCCCCGTTTTTTTTTTTTTTTGTCATGGAGGAACTGGTTCGAGCGCTGAGTTCACGTTCTCCACATGTGTGGTCTGTGGGCCCAGGGGACCTATCCAAGAATCCCAGACACACGTGTGCAGGCAGAAGCAGTAGTGCAATGCAGAGTAGATAAACAGTGCTCTTACTGGCCACTGGGCACACTCCACATCCAAACAATGCCAAGTTAACTACTTTGCAGGAGTATATAGCAAAAGCAAACACAAATACAAACGTGTTCATCTCAAGAAAGTCATTCTGGTGAAAACTTTTTTTTACAACTCACCAACACTTAAATAAGTTGGTGCTGCCAGTAGAAATAGAGCAGCATTCTGTAAATAAATAGAATTTATTGACATTTAATGTGTTAATTGTTTCCCCTGATTTTTCTTACCCATTATCAATATTTATGCTTATATAATATACAGAGTAACATACAATTGATTACAAGATTATTTATTTATGATGACTGGTTTTCCTTTTTGTCACATTGATATGTCTCACAAATTATACCTATACTTTTGATTACTTTTCTTCATCAATTTCTGTTGTATAGTATTTACCCAGAAATTAGTTGATGAACAACTAATGATAAAGTAATGATTCAGTACTCAGTAACTATTCAGCATTATGAAATGTTTTACTTGAAGGGACGCAAAAATAACAAGAAATCATACAGTAATGATGAAGTGATGATTCAGTATGTAGTTTATGTATGTTATCAAGTTGTTCTCGATCATCCCTCACTCATTTTTTAGTTAACTAATGTTTAACTGATGATTAGCAGCTCCATCAAATTTGATTGGGAGTTACTCATTAACTACTAAGTGTTACCACAAAAGGAGAGAAGAAGAGAACTCTTGTTTAGAAGTTTTCTAAAGTGAGTACTAGACATTTTTAAGCTTAATTTACTTAAATAAATAAAGCTTTTTGAAGAGACATAAATTGAAAGGCATTTAGGTTTCACACGGGTGAGCATTAAATATGTTTTAAAACACTCCATCTTCTTTGAATTTAGTGTCAAGCATCTCGATTGCCCTAATTCAGCATTCCAGCGCAGCAGTGCAAGCGTGCCTCACTTTCACGGGGGAGATGCAGGAGAAACTCCAGGGATGTGTGCAGCGTTGACGGACAGGGGGATAAACAGAGGGATTGTCCCTGACCTCCCAACACCAGACTGGAGGAAGACGAATAGCCCCCCAATGGGCCCTGAGCAGATAAAATACACCCTACCGTCTTCAACACCAGGTGTGACAGCCATCAGGGGTGGCCTATCAGCAGGAGGTACAGAGAAGGGGAGGTAAGGGTGAGGGGGCACATTAGGAACATATCAGCAATTACTCTCTGGGTTTATTTTTCTTCCTGCTTTAACGCCTGGATACCAAGTTACATTCATCCTGGGTGTTGATTGTATCTCAGGGTCTAAGTGAGAACACTTTGCGGAGTCATTTGTCGATTAACTGATAATACACTCAAACATGTTAATGTTTTGTTATTTAAAAGCCCTGCAGTTTGTTTATTTGTCCGAGTTTTTCTTCAGTGAATTCTGTGGCCTTTAGGGCTTATCTGGGAAGTTCAGCTCCATCTTTGCTGTTAGTTGCAAATCAACTTCTTTATGTAATGGAATTCACAGGGTCGAGGACATGTTTACCTCTTTTTCCAGGCCCATTAGGCACCAAGCGGCTATACATATCTGACACGAGAGAACGGCCTCAATCTGTTTAAGCCATGATCTCTGACTGCATGGGCCCCACATCTTCAGACTGACCTCTGCAAACAGAGATATGAGGAACGATGATAGTCATTTATATGTCCTGAACTTATAACAATAAATGTGTTATGGGTGCAGACATCCCACAGTCCAGACAAATAAATGGGCTCCGCTGTGTGTAGTTTGAGCAGGACAAAGGTTTCGCAGACTCTCACGTGACCACAAAAAATTGGTGGAAAACAGCTCTACAGAGGTGAGAGTTTCGTCTATAAAAATGACACATTTTTTCTCATGAAACGGCATATGCTAATTCTGTCAAAATAGCCTTTTGTGCTTTGTGAAGTGTCAAGCAGATCTGCAAAAATAAAAGAAAGAAGCTGTGTGCAAGAGGAGCTCGTGTGAAAAAGGGAAGCCCAGACCTCTAATTTCCTGTGTGAGCATTCGCCGTAGAATGGGAAGGCCAGACCGCTCTGCGGCTATCAGAAATCAGCCCAATAGTCCCCCGAGCCACCCCTGCCCTCGCGATACCCTCTCCCACCCCCCCCCACTTTCCTCTCAGCTCAGGCCCCAGGGCCACTGTGAGTTAACCTCGCTCAGCCGTGACCAGAAAACAGAGTGATATCTTACTCATCTAATCCCCCTCTCAGTCATCATGCAATAAAGTATGCCTCGCAACCCTTGACCTCGCAAGTCAGAACAACCCCTCCACCCTGCAGCAACACCACCCTGCCAACCCCCACCAAGGGACCCATAAAGAAGAGAAAAGTCAAGATAAGTTGAGAGAACAATTAATAGCCTCAGAAGCACTGTCATTGCCAAGGTAGAATAAGTCTGAAACTCAGGCTTCAAGCTGTAAAAACTTTTTATTTTTGCCACGAAATTATTTGCTACATATATCTTTATAAAATGCACCATTTTAACATGTACACGGCATGCATTATCATCGCTACTATTAATGTATATAATGTGTATGTGTGTATAGTGTGCATAATTCTCATCCACTAATTATTTCTTTACACTATTTGTATTGTTTACAACTTACAGAATTCTTTATTTATTTATTTATATACATTTTTATTTATGTGGTTACTGGACACAACAATTCCTTTCACATATTTTACAGTCCTAGCCATTTAAATTACCTTAATGTCTTCACATACATGCACGGCCAAAAAAGTAGGGTTGTCACGATACCAGAATTTTAAACTTCAGTACCAAGAAAAACGATACACAATACCTCTTTAGGTTACAGAAAAAGTCACTGAACACTGTCTGGTTCAGCTATAAAGCAATAAAGGCTGAACTAAACGGAGGTCTTTAATGAGCAATTAGATTAATTATTATAATAGCTTTGGTATTTTTGATGCTATCAGATGTTAGTATTGTATAGTTTTAAACATTTGGTATTGAAAAAGTTTTGATACTTCAATACTTTTGTCAACCTTGCGATAAAACTTTATATAATAAAACATTTTTTACAATTGTTTTGTTCTTTTGTCAGTTTGGTATGGCTGAGGACTCTAAATACTACAATACAATACTATAAAATTAGCCATTGTACAAGAAACCAGAGGAACAGATCAGATCTGTCTTGTAATTTGTAACAAAACACAGCTGCAGAGTTGAAGAATTCATGCAAAACTGACCTGAAATTTAAACCGATTTCAACTGCGGGATGTTTTATTAGGTTTCTACAAAACATTAACTTTAAAGTCTGTATGCTATTAGCAGCGCACACAACAGAATTTTAAGCTTCATGACTGTTTCTGACCAAAATTCTCTGTGGGAGTCATAGTTGACATCCCACCTCAGATTATGCACAGAAGAACCATATAGCTTCTAATGCGGTTGCTCATCTTTTGAACTGATGACTCATCCAGGATACCTTCATGCTCAATCAAGCCTTGGATGTGCTCCATCTGCACATCACAAAACACTGTCTATTCGGAAAAAAGGTGGGACTTTTAGTCCTACTCAAAAGAACTATTCACACTTCACTTCTTTAAAGCTCCAATTAACTAATTGTGCACATGGATCTCTGACTCCTCCTTTTCAATCTGTCATCCTGCACCTTTTCTCCAGAGGATCTCCACATTCTCCAGCATTTATACATTTAGATGCTTTGGACAGATGCAGACTCAAGTAGGCAAAAACATACTGCTGTGGCCCCACCTCTATCCCCGCCTCTATTCACTTTATATCACAGAGGAAGAGAGACTTTCTGACAGTGTGGACATGAGGAGCACAGAGGACATGATGAGCGCATTATAATCATATGACAATTACAAGACAGACTTGGACACATGTGGAGACCTTTGTTGCCGTGTCTAACTGGCAGCGTGCCTTGGAAGGTGCATGCATGCTTCCTTTGGTTACCATGTATGTGCACATGCTGATACACAGTGCATGCATATGTGCAGAGAGAGACAGAGCGAGCCTAAAGCTGCTCAAAGGGGCTCAGGGCTCCCTTGCTCCAGCACATCTGGGCTTTATATCAGGCCTTTAATTAATCCTGAGTGAAGGCCAGGCAGTGACAGGCTGACTGGGCAGGCTCCAGTCCAGGACAGGGCCTGATTTATTACAACTGAGCTCCAACCAGCATTGATTTATTTCAGACTCAGGAAAGGGGAGAGCAGAGGGGGTGTGTTTAAGGGTACTGGGGGGCGGGTGGACACAGAAACAGCACTGTTATACTGAGAGTGACTGAGAAAAGGTGAGTAACACACTGATAGGGCAGGAGTGAAGACAAGAAGAGGTGGTGGCTTCGTGATGTTTTGTTTTAAAGTCAGGCTTTGCACATCGCTGCAGGCTTTTTTCACTGTTGGTAAGCAGTCAAGCGGCGAAGAAAGAGAGAGCAAAGGGATGATGAATGTGATGGAGGAAGGAGGGAGAGATTATGAAAGTTGAAAACCTCTTTCCATCAGGTGGGTTATGTTCCCTCCCAGGCATGTGCTGTCAGTCAGAGTGACTCCTCTTCGCCTTATCTCCCCACACAGGGGGACTGTAAATCCTCCTCTGCTCATTTGACTTAATCATGACAGTCATCTGAACTCAGCAAAACACAGGAAAGCACATCCCTTCCCCCTTCTCACCTCCCCCCAGGCCTCCTCGCTGGACGGCGGGAGGAGAACGTAAAAAAGGATGTTCTTTTTATTATCTGACACATGCATCAAGTAGCCACAAATGGTTCACAGTGCTGTGGAATGTGATAGCTGTGTGTGTGTGTGTGTTTTGTGTGTTTGTCTCCATGTTTGTGTGCACAAGGTTATATTGCTGACTCAGTGATCCTCACGTGTTGTGGAAAAGACGGCAAGTGTGGCGGAGGTTTTATGAGCCTCGCTCGGCGTGTGCCGTCAACATGCTTCCCTCTGATAAGGACTTTATGACAGTTAACATTTACACCAATAGACAACCGAGAGGTTCAAGATCTCGCTTAAAAAACTATACGAGAAAAAGTAAACAGACCAAACAAATTGTTTTTTGCTTATTGTACACAAAATACCCAATCAATACCCATACCCTCTGCCATCTTCCCTCAGAACTTGTTTAACTTATTATTTATTTATTTTTTTTTATCAAAAGTTATTGGTTGTTTATCATAACTTATTGGGATTTTTATTGTAACTTATCAATGTTTATTGTAACCTCTAGGTGTTTTTATCGTAACTTATTTGTTTTATTGTAATTTATTGTGTTTTTTGTGATTTATTCTTTTTTTTTTTTTTATCGTAACTTGCTGGTGTTTATAACAACTTTATTTTTTTATTGCAATTTACTGCTGTTTCTTGGTCTTAGTTTCGTTTATGTGCCTTGTGTTTTATGTGTACTAAATGTGTACATCCTACTGCTGTGCAACCATCTGGGGACAAATAAATTTATTTATTGATTTACTGATTGACTGATTGATAATGCAGTTGTACTCATGTTGTGTTTCCTTTCTACAAAGGAAAGTTTTAAAACTCAAATGATCTGAATCCAGATTTATATTGTTTATTTTGCACTATCCATGTTGTTCACTTTTTAAGTTAAAAAAAAAATCAATTTAAAACTCAGTGAGGTGAAAAGCCATTGCATTAAAAATCTCATTGAACTTTTGTGATATTTATACAGCTGTGGAAATAGATTAAATGCTTTAATTTATGTTTTCTAAGAAATGACAACAGGTATTTGGCACCACTTTTGAAAAAGAAAACTCTTTTTTATTTTCAGAGTGGGGATTGAATGTTCATTGCGGACTTCTAAAACTCGTCCATTTCAAAGCGTAATGTCCTTGAATCACTAAATCTCCATGTTGCCATTTGTATATCTCTGCTTTTGAATGGCGATTGGCTCTGAATCCATCAGTCTGCTGTGATTAATGGGCCTTTTAGCACCATCGTCTAGACGTCAAATCCCAAAATACCTTTGGGGCGCGAGGACACATTATTGTTGTTACAGAGCTGCCACCCCCAACCCTCTCCTCACTCATTTCACCATTTGTGTTTGGGAGAACTCATTGGACTCATAATTAATATTCGTTATTGGCTGTCATATCAACTTCTTAGAACTGAGAAGCTGTTTTTTTATATTTGTATCTTAAATGTTAGAGTTGGTTCTTACTTGGAGTCTGTCAAGACGTGCGTTCATGTTCATACATAAAGTAAATGTGACAGCAGTTTACTGTTTTAAGGTCTTGCGTGAATAAAAGAAAAATACCAGAAAATTAGCCCAGCCTTAAATGTTGTTATGTTTTTACATTTTCTTGTAAGTTCTTTGCAGAACATACAGTGAGTGCAAATAGTGTTATTACTCGCTAAACCAGGGTTGTATATGAGAAAATACCCCAACAATATTTTTCTGCATTCGAATTTGTGAATAAATGTTTTTCAGTTTGAATAATGAATACTGGACGAAAGATTTTAAAATACATATTTAGTGTCATTTGCTGGTGTATTTCACACCATGCCTGCAACTAATGATTATTCTCATTAAAGATTAATCTGATTAATCATATTCTCTATTAGTCATTTGGTCAATAAAATGTCCAAAAATGGTGAAAACGGTTGATCAGTGTTTGCCAAAGCCCATGATGCTCAAATGTCCTCAAATGTCTTGATTTGTCCACAACTCAAAGGTATTCAATTTACTGTCACAGAGGAGTAAAGAAAAAAGAAAATATTCACATTTGAAGAGCTGAAATCAGAGAAGTTGGACATTTTTTCTTTAAAAAAATCCTCAATACAGTTAATCAGTTATCAAAATAGTTGGTGATTAATTGTTAACAACTAATCAATTACCTGACTAATTGCTGCAGCTCTATAAAGATTTTCTTTAAATTAATTACACATTTCTACTTAAATGACGTGAACGGGTGAGAAATATATTATTGTTCCTTTGTAATGCCTATGCTTGTGGAAACAGAAAACAAAAGTGTGCTATATTTAACTGTAGTGAGGAAATGTTGTGAGCGTTGTTATTTGTTGTCCCCGTGTAGTAATTTGCAACTTTGTTTTGAAAGGTGCTGTAGAGATGTTAAGTACAATTTAATCTAAAAACACCAAATCAGACCAAATCAAAATAAACTAACTGCACTGAATCATAATCTGTAGAGAGATCCCATCAGCCGTTACTGAGAGAATTGTTGTCAGGTCAGCTGTGATCCACAGCACATCATTTTCTCATTAAAACCTTATTAAAAGACAGCAAAAGACACAGCCCCATAGACAGGCCACAGCTCATACAGGCCTAAACTGAACAAGGAGTTTCACTCAACAACAGGCTGGACATAATACTGAAAAAATAAATAAATAAATGAAAAGTAAATATAATGACCTTAATAGAGTTTTTAATTATGCTGTTGGTCACTGGTGCTTTTTATATATTAATACTTCTGTATGTAACAGCCCTGTTGACTCCTCACCTTCATCTGTTCAGCTTTGTTGTCCTTGTTCTTAGCTGTTTTGTCCATTCTTGTGGCAAAAAACAAACTACATATATTTGAAATGAACATATTAATTAATAATTAATTATTATAATGAAAGTTAATGACTCTAAAATTATGATAAGAAGGAGCAACTCTGGCAGGCTGCCATCCAGGATCACAGTGTTCATTAGACCAAAAACAAAGAGACACTTTGAACTAAATTTTTGTGCTTTGACATCTGAATAGTAACACCTGACAACGGATAAGTTAGTGCTCTTTTTGTGTCAATGGTAACATATTTTGAAGGATGAAAGTAAGTGTCTTAAAGGCACCATAAAAGTTCTGCCACTCCGGGTCTTTGTAACATTTAAGTGATACCAAAACAAGTAGCTTGATGACATCTGAAGCAGTGTTGGATCATGGGACTTGTTTTCTTCATTGTTAAATGACCACCTATGCAGATGAAAATCTATCTTACATGACTTAGACAGAAATCATGTTTACAGACAAATCGGTGTATTGAGTTTTATTCATGCTACATATAGCCACGTTTGCCGTCTTCCTTCCTCACTCTCTGACGTGTCTGTTTTCACACAAGTTACTGCAACTAGCGACTAGCACCACCACACCTCTCCCCACATCCTAGACCTTCATTGAATTAGACTATATTCGTTTCAAATACATTCAGCATCTATTTAGTAAAATGACTAATCTGTAATTAAAATGTGGATTAAAAATGTTTTATATTGTCTAAAGTTACCACTAGGCCAAATGTTTCTGGCTTGGAGCGCAAATTCACAAAAAAAAACAAAACACTAAACCCCAGTCTCCAAAGCAAAACTCTAAACACAGTCTAACACAGCTGAAACAAATTTTGTACTGTGATACACTTATGTTGCAAAATGGTGAGAAGAAGTGGTAGAAGCTGAACACAACTACAATGCAGATGTCATTGTTGACACACAAGGACTCAAACTTATTCACACTTGTTTCTCATTATGCACGTTACCGTAAAGGTGGAGTAAGCGATTCTGGAGAAAGATGGTTGGTTGGTGAGTCTCACTCCAAGGTAATCAAATACTGGCACTTCGGTTTGGGTTTATTCTTGCGTCTCATTGATCTGTTGGGTGACGCAGTTCAAACCGCAGATCTATGGCGTCAGCATTTGATGACTGGGGAATAAGACTCATCAATCAGCTATCTTTCTCCAGAATCGATTACTCCACCTTTACGTATAATATGTTCTGTACTAAGCTGTAAATACACATTTTTCTATACTTTTTTTAAAAGTGCAAAACGAGTTTATGTATTTGTGTTTTCCATTTTTTGATGTTGCGTGTATTGACTGCTCAGTAGTGTTTATATACTGACTGGCTATGTGTATGATCTGAAAGTTTGATTTTGTGCACAGATATAATGGTTTTGAGGCAACTGTTTGATTTTGCCAGAGATTTGGTTTTGTGTTTACATTTTTGAGAAAAGGGTGGAAGCTTTCAAGAAATGTGTCTTTAACAACTGCGAAAAAAAACTGTAATATGTCAGAACAAGTTGCTGTTGACTGAGCAGCTGGAGCACCCTTGCACAACAGATGGAGAGTGTAATTTAGTTAGCTAGAATGGAGACAGATTATTCAATGAAGTCGCTAAATTTAACAGCTTCTGAAAGGAGAAAATTACGAGAGAACCTCAGAGAAAAAGAACCTGGACCTGATCAGTTGTAATCATTCAGCAATAATCAGCGGCAAGAAATGCCTGCACACTGGGACCCAGGTGAACTTTAAAAGGCAGCTACAGTGGTGAGCAGTGGTGGAAGAAGTATTTAGATACTTTACTTCAGTAGTGAGTGAGTTAAAGCATGTAAATATTTTCAGTTAAATCTACTTAAAGTATGAAAAGTAAAAGTAGTCACTGTGCAGTTAAATGCTCAGAAACTGGTAACTATGGTTGCCAGACAAACGTAGTGGAGTAATAGGTATGTAGTGAGGTGTAAGTATAAAGTCACATAAAATACAAATTAGACAAGCCACAAATTTGTACTTAAGTACAGAACTTGAGTAAACGTATTCATTACATCCCCCGCTGGAGGTGAGATAGACGCTGAACTTGTCATGTTTGTCTTTTTCAGTATTTTAATTAGTGCCATATTGTGCAGAAAGGTGGGCAACACACCTTAATGTAGGCTCTACTTATAAGGCCCAAAGAAACAGAAAATTCAACAGCCACCACTGGTGACTAGTAGAAAATGCACCATCACCAAATAAATTACAGATTTCTCTGGGTTTGACCATCTTTGGAAACATCTGGGATACTGTAAGTACACAACTCAACAAAATTTATAATGTATGTCTGCTGTTTTTAGACATTTTAATGCAGAAATGTTACATATTACAGCTTTAAGTAAATAACAGAAACTGGTACTATTACAAGAAAAATTGTCAAGCTGTTTTTAATGCATCAGATCCTCTAAAGGGTTTAAATCAGCGGGCCAGAGGCTGGTTGGAGAGTGAACTAAGGATTCATAGGAAACAGGAAAGGAGCGACCAGACATGCTACTGCCAACATCTTTCAGTTTGTGCAGCAGCACTACAATAAAGTGATTATGTCTGACTGGTTGAGGATACAGCCTTCAGTGTCAGAATCTGAGGAGGTCACAAATGAAAGAAGAAACTACAACCCAGTGGCCGCAACCTGAATTGCTGCCTTATAAATTTGGTCTAGAAGCCAGCAGGGTTCATGTTGTCCCGAATCTTCCCGCCAGCACTTCACGGTTGCCAGAGGGGAAACAGAGCAACAGAGTTTAACCGCTTGCCAAGAGTGGAATGAGCCTGGGCTGTTTGTGAGGTCGAGACTGGGGCTTTTGAGTACCGCAGACTCATATCTCCCTCCCTATCCCCTTCCCTCACATCGGCCAGAGACGGCCACTTTCAGTGCACCCTTGGGAAATGGGGAATTCAGCCTGCCACCCCCTAAGAACATATTTTTAAGCAAGACCTCTTTTCATAGACGTATAATCGCTAATATTGCAAGGAATGTGCTTTTATAAATAGATAATGCCAAAAAGGAGAGGAAGGTTTCTTTTTTAAAGTTTAATCTTTTGCTCAGACATCCTTGTTTAGATTGTGGGGGTTTGTGACATTAAAGACAGGCGCGACTCTGAGGGCCAGCAGCAAACTGAGACTTAAAAGTTCCTCCGGGGGAATTTTAGGGATCCATTTTAAAGACACTCAATAAAATGTATCATGACACCCCAGCAGTGTTGGAGCAAATATTTTGAGACTGCTTGGACTCACAAACCTACATTCATTAGTCCATTAATCACGAAAATGACCATTTTTTTTTAAACGCCTCACCCAGTACATGGATTGTCCAATCACAGCTTCAGTTTCAGGCAGGCAAGTCAAGCTTTGAATTTCTCTGTGTGGTATGTATAGGGGCTGTAGTAAGAGCAATATTCCTTATGTAAAGAGTTTTTAAGGTTTCTTTGCATTATATCCCCTCCAAAACCAAAAGTAAGTGCAATAGATATAGATATACATTTTTAGCTAATTAGCTTACTCCCGTGCTTTATAGGACAAGTACTGACCGACCTCAGTGATTCTAAATCCATCTGAACCATCCAAGGGTTACATAAGAATAAATACAATTTTAATTACATTTGTATTCAGCAACACACAAATAATACATTTACATCTCTTCTAAATGGACCATCAGTTGGGGAGGATGCTGCGTTTTTTTTTTGCCAGGGACGTGTATCCTTACAGATTAAGATGTGGATACAGCACTGGAGGCGGAGTCACCATTCATTTCAAGGTGCTCATTGGCCAATGCTGTCTCCTAGAAATCAAGTTTATATACAAGTAGTTTGCAACAGGCCGTATGTTTTGAGGAAAATGAGGCAACATTGTCTATGAACACGATGAGAAAGTTATGTTAATTTATGTACCTGGCAAGTCTTAAAAAATTGTCACTGATCATATCAGTGAAACGTTTACTGACAGCTATTTTCATTTATTTTCTGCCAAAACAGACAGTGTTGTAATACACTATCCAGTTGTAGTGACCACAGTCAGCAGTGACTTGATACATGGGATTTTTTAATCTGTCCCTAACCTTAACCTCAGTGCTTTTATTGCCTAAACTTACCCCAAATCACTATATTTTCTCACCTTACAAAAGCACTTGTGTTGCAGGAGTCTGGATTCTGTGGTTTTTAAGTCCTATTGCAATTGTATACAGCAGCCATTCACCCCAACCACCTCCTTGCAAATCCAGCACAAACGTTGTCTCTGAGCACAATCCAGGTCCACGATGTGATTATGGAAATAATTTGATATTACTCAAACAGAATTTCTAGGTCACAGGGTTGTTCTCGCTGTAAAGAATGCATGCTTCAGATCCCAGACATATGTCCAGTCATAGAGACTTCTGCAAGCTGAGATGGCTAACTTCCATTTAAGCAGACAATTTTGAGGATAAAATACTTTAATCACGTGGCTCTTCTAGATTTTCCAAATGTTATTCGGGTGAATCAATCAAATTCTGATCAGTCCACAGTCATTTTGCAGGGGGTAACAGTGCACTCCTCTCACAATGAAAGTCTATGGGAAAAAGTGTGCATCATCTGACGGGCATAAAGGTTGTACTGTTTGGCCATTATGTTAAACTGGTTTCAAAGCTGAGCACACTTCCTGAGAGCTTAATTTCTGCTGACAAAATTCCCAGACGTTTGCTACAAATGAGAAGTCTGCTTTTGTTTACTGGTATGTGAAATCTGTTTTAAAAATTACTGTGAATTTTGAGTAGCAAATCTGCCATTGTTATTTTAAACTACATGAACAGTCAATTGTGGGTAACCCTTTTTTCCCACTCCAGGGCAAAAATATGTAAAATCTTATTTACACAGATCATTATCTTTATTATCATTGTCATCACCACTGTCTTCATCATCATTAACATCATCATCATCCCCACCATCATTACAGTTATTCGCACTGTCATCACCATTGTCATTAGCACACTCATAGTATCTGGTGTTCATTTGGTAACAGGCTACACAAATAGTTGGTCTGTTCCCCTCAAAATTACAGAGATCATATTTCTGTTTAGGTCATTTTTACATGCTTGAGGAATCGTGTAAATCACATTTAAAAGGCATATACACCTCATTATACCACTGAAACTCTAATTCAGCAAAGTGCACTGGAGAATATTCAGACCTCATTTGTGGTGTAAACATGTCTTTACTTATCCAGATTAACTCTGCAGATCAGATTACCCTTTCTTCCCCAACGTCCCTCAACAGCGCAGTTAAGGAAACCAACCCTGCTATCCCAAAGCAACTGGTGGCCCTACGATATTTTCTCTTAATTAGATGTGTTTTAAGTCATTACAATCTATTTCATTCCATGCTCATGTTACAGCAGTTAAGCATTTTCTTGTGTATGTTACAGTGAAGTGCGCTTGGCCTGCTCGCTGGACGTCTACTGAAGCCCAAGGCCACAAGCAGCGAGACCTGTCCATCAGTGGCAGTTATTAGGGGAGACCACCGGTGAACCAGGGCCATTTGGTGGGCCTAATAACAACTTGAATGGGAGAGCTGAGGGACAGGAAGTGCAGCCAGACAGGCCGGTGCTGAGAAAAGCACTTTTCAGCGAGGGAGGCCTCCTTGGAAAAAAACAATGACAAGGCCTATTTCAGCCAGAAACACTCCCATGGCTTACTTCCAGATGACAACCCAGTGCTATCACTTGATGCTTTTCTCAGGGATTGAAATGATCTGAACAATAACGGCCGGGAAAATAATTGCAAATCCCATCTAATTTTACAATGATGAACAGAAGCAATCGTGAAAACAATTGCAACGACTAAAGGATTTCATCTGTCCTCCTCTCCTGTAATCCAGGTGCTTGGGTAGAACCAAAGCCTGTTTGACAGTAAAGATTTGGGACCCCACGTGTTTTAACTGCCCATCAACATGGGAGGCTTTCACTTTATAGCCCGGGGTTTATTGCGCGACAGCTTAAACGTAGCTCAAGTTTCATGCGGACTGTTTCACTGTTCAGCCTCTCCTCTCTCTCCTGACTGCAGGATAAATGGTAAGAGAGGCATCTTGGCTCAGGGAAACAATATGACTTTAGTGTAAAGACAAAACATAACCAAAAGTTGACACTTTAAGTGATTGTTGACCTGCAAACTACAATAAACTGTGACGAGCCTGATTATTTCAGTGGTCAAGAAGCCACATGAGATGTACAACTTATAGCATACAACTCTACAAATTAAAAAAAGTTTTAAAATTGTTGGAAAAAACTGTTATAAAGTTCCCATGATGTGTTTTTATTACATATGTGTTGTGCTACACATCACCTATACATGACTGTCTGGCCCAACATTGACACAAAAACATATTTTTTTTTAATGGGTATTTCAGAGTCTTTTCCTGGAAGATGATGAAAAACTGTTGATGACTCAGTCGCATTACATATTTGCATCCAGTGAAAAGCTTTCTCACATAAGACACAGTGGGGCATGGAAAGAGAATATATCCATTCACAAAAGCATAAATTTATAGCCATATTCACTCATTTGGATTAAATTGGATCGTATTTTAGGGAGAACATTTTTTCTGGATTCCCCTCTGCTCAGCTTGCCCCTCAGCTTCAACTCTCTGTTATTTAATTACAGAGCTCTCCTGGAGGGCAGATAGCTTTAGTTTAAGCCTACTTGTCCCTAAAGTAAACCATACTGGTTGGCAACCTTTACTATCAAAAAAGCCATTTTTGGCCAAAAAAGAGGGGAAAAAACTGAAGCTGAAGCTGCAAGTATTTCATTTTATGTTTCCCTCAGTTTTCCTTCTTTTTTTAGATGTGGCATCCTAGCTTAGGGACGCTCAAACCAAGCTAGCCTAGGGAGCCTCAAGACTAGCCACCACTAGCAAAGTATAGGAAAAGCTGAACTATAGATGAAGACTAGGACAATCGTTTTAGGCTTGCAAATTAAAATCACAATGAAAAAAAAGTTATCTATTTCCATATAATTTTTAGTGAAAGCCACATGTGCAGGTTGCTCACCCCCACGTTAGCTGTTAGCTGCTGTTAGCAGGCAACAGACCCATCAGCCTCCCACTGAACGGGGCCCGTCACCCAGATGAACACAGCCTCTGTGACTGACAGGGTATATGGTACTGAAGTTATTTACAGAGTTTCCTGATGGAAATATATCTTTACTTGTTGCTAAAGTAAACCTCTAACTGCTGTTAGCTTGGTTAGCTGTAACCAGCAAACCTAGCAAGAAAACCACCTTTACTGTAGCCTGATCCTTGTCTGGCTTCTATCGGTCTCGGAGGCTGTTTTGGTCCCGGTATGGGTGTGTTCACAGGGAGCTCTCAGTCCAGGAAGAGTCTGCTAATATGAGCGCTATTCTTCCTACATCCGTGGATCACTTTAAAATTGTAAAGTACACTTTCTGAGGGTCATCCTAAGTGAAGTCTAAATCCTCTGAAGGGATCAATTCCAGGAAAAAGTCATTCTCATATTTGAAGATATATGAATTGAGTGGTTTTGCACCTTGCGCAAAACTGAGGGTTGGATGTGTCCAAGCTACACAAATGAAATATTTTCATCCTATACCAACCTATAAATATCAGCGCTTTGCAGGCTCATTTAACAGTTTATTTCCTGTGATATGTCCATGTAAAAACACTGAAAGCCAGCAAAGTCATTAGTGGCTCTGACATCAGACTTGTGTGAGGCCTGGAATAACTCCTTATCTGGTTAAATGGACCAATGTCTGAGACAGATTTACTGTTTGGCATTGAGGCAGCCCTGAAATAGGAGACATTACACCAGTGTTTTTCAATCACTTTGAGCACTGTAATTGCACAGAAGGGAACAAGCAGCAAAACGATACTCTAAACTACTGAGGGAGTCACAGTTTAGGAATTCCCAAGCTGTCATCCTGAACAAAGGTACATTCATCTGTTGTATATGTGACACGGCTGCATACTGTGCATTTACTGATTGTAAATATCAAATATTGGTGTGGAATTTCCATTAAAGAAGATAATAAAAATCTGCATTGTCAATAATGCGGCTGTTTTCGTTTTTTTATACCTGGTCACTAAGTAACAGGTCTGGTATGGCTCCAACTATTTGTTATATCTGGGGAGCTCATTGGGATGAAGTCTCTGCTATGAGAGACTGAGGACAGATGAAATGAAATGATGCTTGGCCAGACGAAGACCCAAACCAGCAGCTATAACGCTGACCACTACGACCATCCACCATAAAAACAGACACAGGTTTTTATTTGCCATGATACCTGTGAGACTGAGATGCTAAAACTAACAAAAACAAACATGGAGTTTTGTTTGGACGTGAACATTTTGCGCTCCTATGATTAGTCAGTGTAAAAGAGCAAATCTTCTGCTTTAAGACCATAATCTGAGCCAGTAGTAGATGGTTTTACACAATTTCAAATAGCTTGCTATGAAGAGTTTGTTTGTTTTGTCAAATTCACTCCAAAACCACAAGTAAGAGCAAAAGAAAAAGATGCAGTGTTCAGAGTTTCTGCAGGTCCTTCAAAAGTCTTTAAAAGTCTAGGTCCTTAAAAAAAATATGATTATGAAGTTAGCGTTACTTTTATAAAGTTGTATTTTACTTCAGTCTTGCTTTTAAGTTTATGACCAGTTTGTCCACCATGTAGTGTTTCCCAAATGTGTGGAAGCCTGTGCTGTAAGCTTGTAAGCTATCAGAGTTTAGGCCAACGTTAGCTGCTCTGTCCTGCACTTTACTAGATTTGGTGAAGTTGACTTCCTAGCAACCCCAGCTAATGTTACCTGAGATAGGAGTATGTTTGCAAAACTTGGTAGTTCTCATGCTCTTCTCTTGCAACATAAAAGTTCACTGACCTGTTCACCTCCCACTGTTTATGGCTGTTTGTGGGTAAACAACCACACAAACTTACAGTCATGATAAGTTTTTAATCTAACAACTCTTATCTTAAGTGTAAAGCTGGCTGCATCAGGAACCCGTTCCCAGATTGAGTACAGTCGACCCCAAAGTCCAACTTATTTGATTAGTGTGAACACCATGTACCGTAACCAGGTACAGTTTATTTATCTGTGTCTGGGTCCACTTGAAAAGATGGTCTTGAGTGCGTATGGTTCATGGATATTTGGGTACAGATTCCATCAGGTGTGAAAACTACGATACCAAACAAAGGAAGTGGACTGCTATTGGGATCTTGCGATTGGCAGGCTTGTCTACACCAAAGCAACAGCAATAACAAATGTTGCCTAGATGATGATGTGTGTACTCGGGTACAGACCAACACTGCTGATGTGAAAGCTGAGTGGACTCAGGCAGTTGCACAAAGCTCACGCACCTTATATGAAAACATCCTCAAACTGTCTGTATTACTCGGCCCCTAGGCCATGTTTTTGTACTGAAGGTCTAACCTTTTGAACTGGTCATGAATATATTATTTTATTTTCAAAAAAGGATAAATCCTTTTCTAAAGCACCTGGTTGCTGTAGTTTTTGGCAGGAAAAGTTCAATAAGCAGTGTATTTATCTGATGCATCATTACAGTAAGTATTTGCAGCAGGACAGTGTGTGTGGTATTTATTCAAAATAAACTACAATGCCCATGTTCACCGCAATAAAGGAACATGCCACCTACTGTGTGGCTCATTTTAAATGGTTTCTGGACAACTATGGCACAGAGGAATAAGCTCTGTCAGGCTTTGGCTACTTGTTAGTTGGATCAATTCACAATATTTTTTTCATGGTTTTTGTTGACAATAAAAATAATATATCTGTAAATCACCAAGCATATCCTTTAAGACTAATAAATTAAGAACAAAAAGAGAAAGGAAAAACAAAAATAGTGTTGTACATTAATGATGCAGCCAACCATCATTCAACAGAACTCTAAGAACAATGAAAACCGTTGACCTCTTACAGATAATGGCTTTATTCCCTGCCACACACTGTGACGTAAACCGCCTATTTGTCTGTCCATTTTTTTGTTTCCTGTGCAGGAGCATTACTATCTGGAACAAAAGTGGGTGTTTTTGGCCCTGCTGAATTCTGGGAATTTTGGAGTTGTTGTCTGAGGGTCTCAGCAGTTCTGTACTCCCTCTTGGCAGAACTTCATAAGAGGACTCATGCAGCTCAAATATTTCGGCTTCAAATGAACTAGAAAAACACATTCCCACTGGGTGGTTAAAAGTGGGCGTGTACTGTATGTGCACTTGTGAAGGATGAGAGTGTGTGTGTGTGCGTGGGGGTGCGTCGGTGTGTGTGTTTTTGAGCTGTTCTGACTTTATTTGTCTATAACTTGTGACTATAGTGACTCAGAGCGCTTTAGATCCTGCCGATTTCAGATACTCTTCCAAACGATTTATCTGTTACACTGATTATTTTCTTGATTAAATGAGCCCAAACAAGCTCTTTTTGCAGCAGAGGAAAATTGAAATATTTTAGAAGGAATGAAATCATAGACAACAAGATTAAAAAGCCGGCACGGCCACACATCAACAATTAAATCGTGAGAGAAAGTCGGGGCCTCATCATGCAAAGTCAAAGCCAGGCATTCTCATCCAACCACATAACACACTTGTCTAAGGTCAGTATCAGCCGCTTGACTCGAGTCCAACAAAAATCTGACGGAATTTAAGTTTATCAACGGAAAACGTACAAAGTTACACAAATGGCTTTGCGAGGCGAGTGCTGGGTGGTGAGTAAATCAGAGGCTATATTGCTGTAGGCCTGTGAGACCACCCTGGCTTTCAAGCTCCTAAAGCCTACCCACAGGCCAGAAAACAACCAAGCCGCCCCACTGCTGAACTCCCCTATTCCTTACCAGAACGAAAATCAAAAAAGCAAAGTCCGTGGGGCAGCCCTCGAACCAGAAAAACAAGCAGGCTGATCTGCACATGCGGGCCGCTAAAACCAACAGAAGCTTCTTTCCACCAACAAAATGTGTAGGAAGACAAAGCGTCCAATGTCGAGGCGACTATGACTGATTTTAATGCATGAATGACGATTTATTTGATCTTATCTACCTTCTAGAGGGGAACAAATAATAGAACAGGTAAGTCAGCTGTCATTTGCTGTAATAAAAACAAAAGGTAAACACTTTAACTGAAAGTTTAAATTAAATAAAACTGAAACGGAATTAAGCTTGTGAACCTGAAAAATAGGTAATATGATGGGTCTAAAAGCTGTGATGCTGTAAATGACTGTCTTTATTGTTCATTACTGCAGATGTGGGTTAACAACATCATTCATTTTCCTTTTGATGTTCTTCTTATAATAAAACAAAACAAAATGAATTTTGCATATAACAGGCTGTCACTGAATATCACTGATCACTGCTGAATATTATATAAGCTGTGATAATTCAGTAGCACTTATTTACAGTGCATTAGCATTGTAACTGATGTATTGACAAAATGAGTATTTGAAACTCATTATCATGTAATTTAGATATTAAAGATATTATTATACATTTCTGTAATATTTGGATGTTTGAGCAATTAAATGTTAAATTAGTTTCCTTCTATATGGTGGTTCTTATTTTAAAAAAGACTTAAAAATATATGCATTATAAGAATGACAGAGATACATTTGAGATAATCATGTTTCCACATTTTTTGAACTCATATGTTCAGGACCATGAGATCTGTTGAAAACTATGATATTAATATTGGATTTCTATTCTAAAAAGTTTAAAACAGGAATAAATTATATTTATTTTAGGAATAATAGTGATTAACCAATGATCGATTTATTGGTCGTTAAGAATTTGATTGATTGAGTAACATTTAATGGAAGAGATTATTTTTAAGAGAGTGCTCCACATGTTATCTGATAATGTTCAATATGTAGGCTTTTACAGTCTTTATATGTCTCATAGGCTCTGTACTGCTGTCACACAAAATGCAATATGTTGTTGTGGGAAAAAAGCTTTTATTGAGGGGGACAAACACATTTGGTGTAAGAAAAATTTGCAACAATTAATCGATTAATTGGTTGTTAATGTTATTTATCAATATGATCAATTAAACAAAGTACAAATTTGCAAGCCTCGTTTATTTTCAAGCTATGAACAACATATACAACAGGTATGTACAATTTCTGTCAGTCGTTATTCATAATGGATTGGGTAAATATTAATTTATGTGTTGCTGGAGGATAATGTAATAGAAAGATTTGCTTTATATCTAGTGATCTGATTCTTCAGACACAGAAACAGAGCCGTGGTCTCACACTTTTTATAACTTGAGCGGCATTCATTCACACACACCAGAGGATATTTATTTCTCTCTCTCTGCTGGAATAGAGATGATTATGTTCAGTGTGATCTGGTTGAAATGGCACCAAAAAAGTAATCATGCAAAGGAGCGTGCTGTTACATACAGTATACTGTACAGCACATGTCTATGTCTGTGTCTGTGCACTTGTGTGTCTATGTTCTTATTTGTCTGCTCCCTGTATCAGTTTCAGTGTGTGTGTGCATGTGTGTGAGTGCACATTCTGGTATTTTACAGTACAAATGAGTCCTGCTGGAATAAAGAGAAACACTGAAATTGTTATTGTCGGTTATTTGGACTGTGGAAATCACAAGACATCAGAAAGAGAACACACATCATTTGCTGTTTTTACTCTGCCAAAGCCAACAACTTCTACTGAACTTCAGGTAGTCACAGGGTAAAGGACGTTTGATGTTCTTTGATATCAATCTCAGTCAAACATACTTTAATCTCCCACAATTCCAATATAAATATGTAAAAACAAAATAAATTAAAAAACCTGCATGTGATCAAAAATAGTACAAGAAGTACAGAAAAAAATCATTTTGCAGCAGCATTTCTATACAAAATTAAACTTAAGCAAATACATACAGAATGTGTGCTATATAATTAACATAAAACTGCCACTAGTTTTTTCAACATCTCAATTTGAGTAACTGTGACTTTAAAACATGAAACTTTAGTTGTTTTCTCAGTTGGCTAATTTGCTTCTTTATAGGCCTCAGCTGGTGGCCATATTCATGACCCCAGTAACACAAGACTACAAATACATACTGTTTAATAACAGACCCAATTGCTGTGCTAATTATAAATATTGTTATCTGAAGGCCAAAGCAGGAGTGAAACAAAGTTTGAGTAGCAATTTGTTTATTGCAAAACTGAAGAATAACAGTTTTGTACATATGACTCTTGAAACCCTGTTTATACAAAGCATTTTCCTGATGTACAGCACATTCACAGTTCCTATAGCAACCAGGTGGTATAACAAAAATACAGGTGTAGAGACCCGGGAGAGCTCACAAAAGTCCTCAGAGGTGTCCTTTCCTTATGTTAAATGTCCCGAGCTGTGATTGAGTGTGCCAGCCCAACACTGACCACCTCCCATGGGGAAAACTGGTAAACAGGCCTCATGCGAAAGCTGAGAAGATGAAGTAATTTCCTGATCTGGCCTATGAAGTCTGGCAACTGTGTGGCACTGTACCTCCCCAGCATTTCTGGAGACAATGATGTCATAGCTGTTGCTGCGGCCGAACAGGCTAAGTGCTGTAAAGTACAACCGGGGCCACAGGCAGGTGACTCTCAGCATCGCTAGTGGCCCCAGCTGGGCTGTAATAATATCCTGACTTTTCATAAATACTCTCCCACCGGACTTGTATTTCTCAGATTGAGACAATTATGTGCTTAAAGTTAAAGTTGCTCTGGATTAAGTCTCTTTATCTGCACACTGTGACACACTCTGTTTGTGAGCACTAATTGCAGCTCAGAAAGTTGCTGACCACACTGAAACACCAAAACAATAGAAAAACTCATTTTGTTCTTCCTATTTTAGTTTAGTATATACATTACAAAAGAGCAGAGAGAAAGATGTTTTTAAAAACCTTTTTATGTTCATCACTCACTTCTTCTGGAGCTTCTAACTGAATCTCTATGCTTTGAAATTTAGTTTCACTCCTGTGTTGCTGTCTGAAAGTACAAACACTTTCAGTACACAGTACTTTCAGATATCTGCTTTATTTTACTGTTTCATAGTCACTTTCATCTGTGTAGGAGTCAGGTTAAGTTACTGTTGATGAAACCCCAAATGAAAACATTTCCTGATTGACACACACACGCAGACAACACGCCGCTGCAGTCATTGAGAAATTACAATGTCATTTTCAAAATGTAAAAGATTTGAGGCTTTTGAGAATATATTCAGGGCTTGAGCCAAGGTAGCCACCCCCTAAATGCGCCTCTGTTTTTGTGTAAAAAATCGAGTACATCCTGTTTAAACATTACTAAAATAAATACCTCATTCTACTACCAGAGGCACTTTCACTCAGTAAAGCAAACTTGTGACTTTTTTACATTATAAATGAATCAGATCTGGTGTATCCATGATCATGTTATTAAAGTTATCTAGTTAATTAATTCAGTACCCCTTAGTAGATGAATATACATTAATGTGCACACAGTGAAGCTGCCTACAATCTATTCTACTTTAAAATACTTACCTGTGTAAGTCTGTGTAGCAGCTAAAAGTCCTGCTCGGCTCCACTCGCACCACACGTCGTGTCCGTGCCTTATGTATTTTGGCAAATGAGCTCCACCGTGGGTCATCTTTTCTTGGAAAGAGCTGCACTTTCAGTCATCAAAAACACCAGCTCATTGTGTGTCAGTAGTAGTCACGTACACGGTAATGGGGTCTGACGCTGAGAGATACATCCAGGGGCATATGCAAGGCCTCACAAGAAAATACCTTTGTCCCTCTGAGCCACAGAAAAGAGTGCTGATGGCCTGAAATTGAAAATACTTTTAAACTCATTTGATTTCCAGACTGTCCAGAGACAGTCGTACCTCTTTGGAAGAGAAAAACAGAGGCAAACTGTAAAACTATTCCTCAACTATTCATTATAGTTTACAAACTGATTTCCTGTTTCAGCTTTGACCTACAGTATTTACTGTAATTTATGTGTTTTGTTGCAGCCATCTTCTTAGCATGGGCATTCGTGAGTAGTACGTCATCAGACAACAAAACTTTGAAAGTAAGGCCCAAGTTGTAAGTTTTACATCAACCAACACTTTAACAAAGTACGGAAATGCCATATACTGGTCGTCTGATTGCTTTGACAAAACACCATATCTGAGCACTGGGGTTAAAAATGGTTGACTGTGATGCATGCACAGGCGTGACTCCTCTCAAAACCCCGCCACACGTTGAGTTATCAGGCCGGCCTGATCCCGGCTGCTCTGCTATTGCCATTATTTACAGTGGCTCCACTCTGCTTGAAGGGTGCAAAGTGCTTCTAATAAACGGTTTAGGGTTTCCTCATCTGCTCGCTGCCTGCCAGCCGCTTTACAAAAGACTATCAGAGCACTGACAGTAAACGGGGGAGCTGGACACTCCCGAGGCGAAAAACACCCCAATGAAACAGATGTATATATGTAAAGAGAGACAGACAGACAGAGGGACATAGAGTACAAATAACTGGCAAGCCACGGCGTCCGTGAGTGAAACAAGAGAGCTATTAGGCCTCGTTGAAAGAGCACTTGTGTGGAGACAAGCCAGGCGATAATATTTCACAGGTAAAGAGACATCCACATGATGATAACACCCACTAGCAGAGAGGATGAGTGGGGGATGAGTGAGAGGTCCCAGGCTCTCGGTGGACTCATGGTTGAGAGGAGATGCCACAGGACCAGGGAGGCTGTTATTCTCATGGCTGACTGTTTCATCAGCAGATTCTTATCATGCCTACAAACCCAGGTCAATGATACACACACCCAAAACTTCCCTAAAAAATCCGTAAACTGTGACCGGCAGAGTCACCTCAGGTCACCTTTAATTAGTGAGGTTGTCAGGGATAAGATTGAAGTGAAGGAAGGTGGCATATGATCTTAACGGCCTGAAGAGTGGAAATTTTATCTCCTGCAGGCTCTTCACTTCACTGTAGTCCTGCGCATCTCGTATCGCCGTCGTCATGCACCGCCGTTAGAGGTGCATTTAGCCAACAAAGAATATGAAACCTAATCGTCTCCTTGGTTTTATCTCCTGAAAGCATCAGTTGGCTGTGGAATTAGAGGTTTAATATTTGATAGCGCTGGCGTCATCTCCATTCATGGGAACTCTGAACTCTTCCCCTTTTATATTTTCACAGACCATGTCCAGAATTCCTACTATTTCTACCTTCCTGTGCCACCAACAGGGCTAGCCTTTACCAACACTTTGTATGGTTCAGTTGTTTAAATTTTTTATAAACATATTCAAGAGTGCATGCTCATCTTTCAAGGACTAGTTTGACCTCATGGAAGGAACACTTATCGCCCTTTAGTACACCAATAATATAAATATAAAGCCTAATAAATTGCAAAAGACCTGCAAAGCACACACGGGACGAGATCACAGCTGTCAGATCGTCTTTAACAGATCAGTCGGCATGACAGCTGGAGCAATGGCAGCGTTTGTGTCTGCATGTTTACTGGGATCCAGAAAAACAAGGATTAAACTATTATGATTTACACTATACAAAATTAACAAGACGTTATATCTGACCACGAGACTGGCCCGATCCAAGGAGAAAAAGGTACGTGTGCTTCTGTCAGAGCCTGATGCTGGCTGTATTTACCTGTTGGATAACCCATGTGTAAGGAAATCTGTTTCCTCCCAGTAATTCTGCCTTCATGCTGCCAACACTTGCGCTCCAGGTGCACCTGGTGGTAATGAGGGCTGACTTTCTGATTATTGCATGTTATGCCCAAAATACACTCATAAATTAATCAGGGCACTTGTGCGCAGTTGATTAGGTTAATTTGTGAACTTTTTGTTATGGTAGGCATATTTTCTTACCTTTGGACAATCTAGGATAACTACTGCCCCCTGTTTCCACTCTTAATACTTAGCTATAAGCTATAAGCTAACCAGCGACTAGCAATAATTTCATATTCATGGCAGAGAAAGGTGAAGCAATTTTCTACTACAGCAAACTGCAGCAAGAAAGCAAATAAGTATGGGTATTTCCCAAAGTCATGGTATCTTCCTTTAAAATAATAAACTGTCTTCTCAAGCATTTTGCCTTTTGATATTTTACAGAAGGCTTGAATTTTCAGTTCTTGTCTGCCTGCAGCATGAATGCTATTAATGTATATACTTGCAAGGTGAATTAGCTGTTGTTTTCATTAACATACAAGGGCACTTTTATTACATCTAAATGCAGATGTTACCTGAGTAGACCTGTAACCCAGTAGGATTAAACAAAACACGTTTTATTCTCTGTTAATGCACATTAGGTTAATTTCACTATACCGTTTTAGTTTGATGATGTAGTACTGTCCTCAGTGAAATTGTCTGGAAGACAGGGAGGTAACGTGTGGGCTGGGGGGGTCAGTGTAATTGAGTGAGGCCGAGATGTCCAGCCATCCTCCCTGCTGCCCTCAGAGAAATGGAGAGGGGCAGAGCCGCCTATCTGACTCTGAATTAATCAGCTGCATATCACTGGTCAGTGAACTGTGGTTCATTAGACTGCTAAGAGAAGAAATGAGAGAGCAGACACGGAGAATGAGAGCGAGGCGGGGACACAAAATGTTCAGGGAGCTAATTACATTCAAACATACAAAGTGTAGAGGAATAATTGTTTTTGAGTTGCTATATTTTTATATTCTTAAACAAACTAAATACCAACTATTGAACTACCAGCTTTCCATATGCTAAGTTAAGTTTAAGACACTGATAAAAATAGAGGTGATCTTATGTCAGCTCAGTTGGTTTGGTTCATTGTTTTTTGTTGTTGTTTTTTTTCTTCTCCCTCAGTTATTCAGAAGATCGTTGTAATTAAAAAAGGTTAGAAAAGTAAGATGGGGCTTGGAAATGAAGTACGGACAATTTTATTGAGTCTATTAAGTTAATTAAGCATCCCACTTAGCACAGCATGCATCCCATTTACGAGCATCTTGGCCAAACTAATCTTATCTATTTATCAAGATCTTCAATTTAACAGCTTGTAACCTAAATAAAAGAACTAGAATATTGTAGTTGTAAGGATGTTTCTTACCTGATCAAGAAGTCAGGGAACTACAAATGATGTAGGAGCTACTGAAACACTTCCCCCAAAGAATTTAAATTGTATAATATATAAAAATCAATACAACTCAGTTCTGAAATGTGACCACGACAGAAGCAATCCCACATGAGCAATCGGCTGCTCTGCATGCTCAATTCAACAAGGAGGTAAAACAAATATTATACTTATTTACTTATTGACAAAAGTGATAATTATTGAAAAGCACATAAAGTAACTTAATTACTATAATTTGTAAATAATAGCTCTTTATTGCTGTTACTGGTTAAGAGTTTACATGCAGTAAAAACAGAGTTCTGGGTACTCATGTTTCCTCAGTATTTATTCTGCATCTTCACTAACAGATGTTGAGCAGCACAACAGTCATTTTTTGTTTATACATCATGGACATATGTCACACAGAACTCAAACACAAGGGTAAATGAAGCTCAATGAATAATAACTATGGAGCAACTTTAGCTACTGTCTTTCACTTTCATGCAAAAATAAACAAACTTACAAAGTGTATAAGAGTCAACAATATTCATGCCACCCAATAAAGCTCACAAGTTTACAAATTTCACTACTCACATAGTTTGCTGTGAGTGTTATTAGTCACATACAGTCACCACATGTGTAAAACCTGATGTTACTGAATAATTAGAGAAAAGCATTTTTATTCCAACATGTAGTCTATCAAGTCGATTTATTTATAGAGCACATGTAAAAAACAACAAATTGTTGGTGAAATGGCTGAGATAAAAACATAAAAATTATTCTGAAATCAAACAATAAATACAAGTGTGAATTATCTATATTTATTAATTATAAAAACACGGTACGTTAACAGCAGCAGCATTACTCTTGTGATGTTTAAAGTACAATATTTTCACAAAACTTAAATAGAAGAAATGAAAAAGGACAAGTTAGTCAAAATAGCAATAGGACTGTTATACACTAATACAACTTCTATACAAAACTGTGTTATTTTAAATACACTAAGTACTTTTTAATAATTAAGTACATTATATGAATTGTGTTATATGAACTGAAATTGAAATTTTATCATGATTACGTTTTTTAATGTGATTTTTTTTTTTTTGCAGAACAAAAAAGTAAGATGTAATTTCTAAATATTGAAATTAGGGCACAACCAATACCAGATTTTTGTGGCTGATGCTGGTATTGATATTAGGAAGTAACAAAATTACAACATCAATATATCGGTCTATTATCTTTATTTTTATATATATAACCCAATAAGGGTCAGGTCAGTGAAACAGTAACCTTTCACTGGTATTTTTAAGAATTATAGATAACTATAAATTTAAAAAAAACTTGCACTGTTATTGTAATTATTATTAATTTTTAATGTAGGAGTTAGGAATGCTTTTTAGACTCAAATTGAATTTGTTTGGTGCCTTTTTGATGAGGATACAGAAAAATCACACAAATTCAACTCTTTAAAAACAATTAAAATGCCTTCATGCAGAAACGCACAGGAGTTTGTTTTGAGGTTTAACATGATTATGCCATAACAATAAAGGCATTTTAATAACTCAAACTGAAGATTCAGTACTATACAGACATTTATCAAATATCTGTGAAAAGTCTAAAGGCACTGAAAGACCACAAAAGAGGAAAAATAAGATTCCTCACATCCTTGCATCAATCCCAAAAGCTTGATTTCAGTTTATTTATTATAAATATATAAAATGAAATGTGCCAATCCACTCTCATTTATGTTGGCACACCACTCTCTAGTCAGCTCTTTGTCCCAGTCCATCTCTCCATCCTGCACCCCTCCATCGTTGCAGGAATGTGTAGATATGACTGATAAAGGAGGCGGCGAGCACAGCGAGCAGAGGAGGGAGAGCTTAAAGCTGCTCCTTATAATAAGCAGAGCCGTAAAACTGTGTCAGAAAAATGTTGCCCCCTCGTTCTTCTTCTCTCCCCCTCCCTTTATTCTTTATGGGTCTGTAACCGCATTTGTTACTCGTTTGATGGGCTGGGGGAGCCGTCCGGGCCCTGGAGTACAAGATATTATTCTTCGCTCGCCCCCTCGGCCCTCGGCCCTCCCAAAATAACAGCCTGCAGCCTACTGTTTAAAGTCTCTCACCAGAGGGAGTGAGGGGGAGGAGAGCAGAAGGGGTGAGAGGAGAGGAGAGGAGCAGAGAGGCTGAAAGATGTCTCCATAGCTCTCCTCTGAGGAGATCAAAGTGGACTATTCCTTCAACCCCGTGGCACCATAATGGTTTGGTGGAGTCAGAGCGAGAGCCCTCGCTGCTCGAGATGTTGTAACATGGATGATTAGTGACAGTGTAATACTTTGAACATTCTCTGTACAAAGGGAGAACCCAGCTGAGCGAGGGGCTTTAAACTTTTTCTCTTGGTGGGGAGGGCGAAGGGGTGGAAATATGGGGGTTCCTCAGCCACCGGAGAGCTTTAAGGACTGGAGATGTAAAAAGATATCACATTCATTTTTCCCCTTTTTATACGCGTCGCGGGAATAAAGGACAACAAATAGAGTGTGGGAGGCGGCGTACATGCCTGTCATACTTTCCCTTATTAGAAAAGGGAAGTCTGGGACATGTTTTTCAATGTCTCAGTGACACATTTGTACAGGGGAAGCGCAGTTATTTGATCCACACGTTTATATCCATTTTTTATTCAAAGAGACAGTTGTTTGCGCACGTTTGAAATTTGATCTGTATGGCTTTTCACCAGTTGAAGAGGATCTGAGATGTTTGGGGTGTGAAAATGAAAAACAACACATTTTAAGGATTGTAGTATCTGTGTAGAGGGGTTAAGTCAAAGCCAAATAGTGTACTTTATGAGGTCAAACACTTTAGTAGAAATTATCAAAATATTGCATCTTGGGGATGTTTCTTGGGTTAAAAGGTACATTATTTTGTATAATAATGAGATTTTTTTTTTTTTAAATTAAGTCACACGTTATAGCAAAGAAGTTTTCTATTAAAACATACTAATTTGTTATGTTGTGGCTGAGTATCTTAGGGCCACATTACAGAAAAATAAGAGAAAAGGAAGTTTTTTTTTTTTTAATTTTGTACTTTGAGAATAAATTCAAAAAATGAATCAGAGAAGTAACTTTTTTTTTATTTTTATTTTGCATTACTGGAATAAAGTCAAAATGGTATTTCAACTTAACTCTCAACATTTAGACTTTATTTCCAAACTGCACAATTTAAAAAAAAAGATCTTTCTTCCATGATTTATTTTTTGTATGACTGGTACTAACACTGTAAGTTTGACTTTTTTCTCAGAATGCAAAGTAATAAGAAAAAAAAAAACGTATTCTGTTATCACAACATATTCCTAGCACTAATACTAAAAGTGTGACTTTATACTCAACATCTCAACTATTTTCTCCAAATGCAAAATTAAAAAATACATGACAAACATCATGTTATAACATGAAAAGAATCTCATTTGTAGCCCAATGTAACTAAGAAAAAATATTGATTAAGTACAATTTAGTCAAAATATTACGTGTAACATGTCCATGTAACAGAGTATATATAAAGACCCTCTGATTATTTGACCAATATAGAGATTTTTAAAGACTGAATGAATTGAATATACAAGAAGAGAGCAAAGAACGACTAAGAGAAGCAGTAAAGGGGACTGTTTCTGATTCTGCCTGTGATTGTGCTGTCCACCCACGTGTCTGTCCAACTGGTGCCTGCGCTGTGACTCTGTGCAGAGTCTTGTCAAAATCTCCAAATTCCCAGGTTGTGACTAAAGGAACATGCTTTTTCGGTGATTACTCGCCGAGTGCCTTATATAGCAAAAGCGAGACACGCTGCTCGAACTAATTTATGAAGCCACTGCAGCGTGGCTCTGTGTTGTGAGACAGTGCTGGACAACATTCATTGTTGGCTTCCGAGTTTGAATTGTTTTATGTCTTTCAGTGGAGAAAATTGGAAGTCGGTGGCTGGAATGTGGAAATCACTTGAATATAATATCTGTGTAAATTGAGCTCCATTTGCTCTGTCAGATTTGATGTGGAAGCTTTTATTCCCTCTGTACTGTCTGTACATGTCTCACTCAGCAAACCCCTTTCTTTCCTCACTTTATCACTCACAGAGAGGCATCAGGGGATCACAGCTTACTGACAGGATAAATCCAACACTACTTAGAGAAGCTGAAGCAAAGGAATTGCACAGATTTTTGCATTCCACACAATTATGTAGCCAGTCTAGTGGCAGTGAAAGTGATTATTCTGGACTGAGAGTTTGAAGAGGTCACTTACACTTTCCCAAAACAAACTTCACAAGTTTCCCTATTCTCCCATCTCCTTCACTCTCTCTGGCTCTGAAAACTCATTCCAGTTGTGTTGTCTTTATGCAAGCATGTGTTAGTATATTCTTTAAAGCTGCTATAATCAATATTTTTATATTAACAACGGATCAAATGACTATGTATATTTGAGAGGAATCAACTGTATGATGAACCCACATGAATCATCATCAGCAGTCCTCCTCAGCCGTAAACAGTGTTTTAGCGCCTTTGGTTCACTGCTCTCATCAGTGTTGTTTTCAGCCACAGCAAGCAGCTGTTTTCAGCGTGATAAAACTCTCCGAAAACATACTCTGAAAAACGCTCTGTACACTACCAGTGATTTGTTTGTGAACATGTGAGGAGCCAGATATTTCCTACAGGAGCTGGAGGAGCCCAAAACAGAGCTAAAAGAAGTGGGAATAATGGACATACGTTTGTCCGGTGACCAGAAACATGACTCCAGACAAATGCTTATTCTGGTTTTCTGTTATTATTTGTTAATGTTCTGTTCAGAGATTGTTGAGCTGCCCCCAAGTGTCTGAAAAACAGGTTTAAATCTCATGAAAAACATGTCAGAAAGAATTATATTCTTTAATTCTTACTGAGAGAATAACTTAATAAAACTTAATAAAAACTTCAACATTCTCTCCTCATCGCTCGCTCTTTGTACCTCCAAACAATCTACGGTACCTGCTGCATATTCTCTATAAACAGATCTCTACATATAAATGTAGAATCTGTTGGGAAGAGACAAGATTCTGGTATCAGAAGTGTCAGGTTTGAGCCGACTGCGCATGCCGGTAAACAGTCAGCGTGGAGACAGAACACAATGGCTGGAAGCGCTATCTCAGAACCCACCGGCTGTCATCTGATGACAGTTTAGCTTTTTATTAGCTTTTTAGCTTTTATTAGCCAGATGACTCATCTCTCAACTATACTGTCACATGCTGAATGAACAGTTAACAATGATCAGCACACAGAAGAGGAAGTCTTGTGTTGCGTTGTATTTACCTCTGACATCGAAAAGCAAAGATGAATGCATCCATGAAAACCTTTTTTGTGCTTCGTAACAACACATTATACTCAGAAGTTCTGACTTCCCAGTTCAAGGGAAATTCGCCATCGTCCGAGATATCTGTTATTCCTTATCCAGATATCTGCAGGCTGGACCAGAAGCCCTGAAGCACTGGCCTCTTGACCTCAGTGGCTAAATCACGTCAGACGATACTGATGGGTCTGGAAATTGTTTGCTGCAATACTAGCAATTAAGTGTTGTTAGTCATTTTACAATTATTCATTACGTCATTGTATAAGTATTCAGCATTGTGACCAATGCAACATAATAATGAGGAAAACAATATTAGCAACAAGCCTGAATTACATCTAAATTGAAGTGTCTAATATCTGATGATAATTTGTAAAAATGCCCTGTCGAACCTCACACAATCATCTCCTCTGCTTTATAATTTTAGTACAAAAACATGCCCACTGTGTCTGTGCAGCAGACTGATACGGTCACTGCAAGGCTTAAAATACAGTCTATGTAATCCACTTATCTTAAGTGGGCTTTGGCTGCCTCACCTGCCCGGCTTTTTAAGAGGAACAGGAAAGAGTGAGGGAAGGAGACGTTCACCTGGCCTCAGGCAGCCATGACAGAATGAACCACTGCACATGAAGGGCACTCAGAGCGATTATCACACGTTGGATCACTTCACAGGTGGAGGTGTTTTGGTGGCCGCTTTATGGTTGCAAAGTACAAAGCCGGATGTTGTGATATCGCCTTTTGCGCGACTAGCAGACAGTTGTAATGTGTGATGCCGTGTGTGCGCGCGTGTGCGTGCGTGTTCAAAACATCTGCACCTACTCAACTGAATTCCCCCTTTTCAAGCCCATGACACTTTTCATTTAGTCTAAAAATATTCTAAATATTCCTCTCAAAAATAAACAAGTTTAAAATAAGACAAGAAATGAGCCTTTTATGGCCCAGAATAGACTTGTCTCTTTCCGTGTGGCTTTCATGTTAGAGGAAGTGCAAAACAATCATATTGTTACATTGTTACATTTCCTTCTCTCGCTGTGAAAGCCTCACATTGATCTTTATGAGGTCACAGACAGTCCTTCAGGCTCCCTGCAGGTTCTGTTAACACCATATTTATAAATAAGTACAACTTGTGTTATAAGGGTCTTTTTATAACATATAGGACATATATGGCACAGAAACAACAACAACTTTTCAAGTTTAAAGACAAGAGGAGAGAGGAGTTATTGCTACAGTACTACAAGTATTACAAAATAACATCGATTAATTCTATATTTTTTACAAGATGCAGTTTTTAAATACTGTTTATAATAAAAAATGTTGGAGACCTGTCAATATACTGTCAATTCTGCCTATTTTGCTCCCCACACAGATTGTTCACCTGCATGCAACCCAAGCCTGCATAACATGATTGAACAGAAACAGAAACTAGAACACTTCTGACCCAGACATCTTGTCCCTTGCCAACAGATTTTGCATTCATCGGTTTAAGATTATATATAAATATAAATACAATACAAGAAATGTTGTTTCACATGTGAGACTGTAAATTCTTTCTGTAAAGTGTTTTACAATTGAGAAACTATGTAATAGTGTCACTGTTTAAAACTGACCTCAAACATACCTTTTGCATCTCTAAACCACAGTCTTCTATATTTTACAAGCAAACATATTACTCTTCAATACTGATATAACCTAATGTCAGCTGATAATATTGCCCTGCAAGTGTAAAATGTTTAAACAACTTTGTTAAAACTGCAGACCAGAATGTAGGATTTAGTGGCATTAATGGTGAGCTTGCAGATTTCAAAACACCTTGCCTCACCCTGCCCTTCCAAGTGTATAGGAGAACCTACGGTGGCCATAAAATTTTTATTATATTTTAGTCTGTGCTTTATTATTTTATAATGACATGATGCTAACACCATGTCACTTAAACATATTGTCAGTGAAGCAAATACTGATCATGTTTTATGTTGTTTTTATGTGCTACTACTTTATATACTGAGCTAAAATTTTGAAAATTTGAAAATTGGCACATTTTTTTGTCTCTTTTGTCTTGAGTCAAATGTGTCCCTCTGACAAAACAACTGGAACCAGATCCGTTGTGTTCACAGATTGCAATAACTTTAAACGGCCAAAAGCCTGGTTAGGAAAACATGAACAGTTTTGACCATCATTTTTCCGTTGAAGTCAGGCTCGTCCAGTAATGTACTATAGCTACGAAGTCAGGTCACTAAGGACACACATGAGAAACTAAATAGAACCTGTTTTCCTTTTTTATTGTCTTGTTAAAATCACTGGCCTTTAAACGGCTGTGCAGCACGACTGTGTAAAAAACATATCTGAAAAGCAGAGGGAGTAAAACTGACAAGAGCAAAAGATGAGGGTGAGACACATAGAGAGAGAGATATAATTCATCAGAGATGTCACAATGTTGAGTCATGTACTTAAACTTGGCAGGCAGAGGTGAGTGATGTGCTGAGCTCCGATGAGGAAAAAAAGAAAATCCTTGATTGTCTCTTAACAGTCACTGGCTCGCTCGGACTGTCAGGACCAATCATCCTGTGGGGAGAAAAACAGCATTTTTCTCCTGCAGCTGGGATTAATGAACTGACAAACTCTGTTAGAGGCACATGATGGGGCACCTGTGAGGGGCAACCACAGATAATGGCACAAGAGGAATACAGGAGGTTAAATAGTCAGCTATTCCCATCAGCACAATTAGCAATCGACCTCTTTGTCTTGGACACGTAATACGTCATGGAGATACTGGAGAAACCGACTAAATTCCTCTGGTCAGTGTCAACAAGTAAAGCATGAGGCTGTATCTGAAATATTGTGGAAAGTCCCTACGTGTAATCGTTCTTTTTGTCCCTGAAAGGGATAGTTGGGGTTATTTGATGTGAGGTTGTATGAGGTACTCATTGATAGTTAGTGTGTTGCCTACAGATGCTTCTGCTTTGTATACGTGCATCATGCGCTGTGTGTTGGGCACCAACTGCCAAAGGGGTCACCAAAACAGTCTAATCATGGGCACAAGAAGTATTAAAAAAAAAAAAAAACATAAGTTGATTCATAAAAAGTGTGATGCAGACTCCCAGCAGAGTGAAAGAGAAAGAGAAGGAGTCACAAAGCCTAATGTCTCCATATAACTCTGTGGTTTATCAGTGAAGTGTATGAACAACACTGCAGACTGGAGTCTCTGTTAACTATGAGACACAGTCATACTGATATGAGTTATATGCTTATCTGCTATAAAATGTCTGTGTCTGTGGAAACCCATTTGTGCCAGTTTGATGAAAAAAAGCATCCTGTAAGACATTACAATGAGTAACTCTGTTCTCTCAGAAAATAAGTCATCATTTTTAAGAAACCTATCATTGATTAGAAATACTAACTTATTGTTTTGACATATTAAATCATTAGGCCTATTTTGAGATGGTGTTTTTGAGATACTGCTTTTGGGGATAAATTGACAGCATAGTAAATGAAATGATGAATATCGTACAACATTTAGTATGACGTCTTTATATAGACTGACCCACTATCAGCATCCTCTAACTAACTGACTTCCAGTGCCCCTACCAATGATCATCAATCACAATAATCATTCATAATAATCAGATTGATCTTCTTAATAATTATTAAACTGAAGCACAGGTACAAGGCAGACACCGCTAGACCATTATAAGCAATACAAGTTATACATAATTGCTTAATTATATAGGTTTGTATGCATTTTAAATTGATTTATAGGGATTATGTGTTATCAATCTAGTGTTATTTGTTTCATTTAATAAAGACTGCACTCCCAAACAACAACAACAACAACAACAACAATAATTATAATAATAATAATTATGATGTTTTGAAAGGATAGTCACAGAATAGCGAAATCTAATTAACAGATCGTGGCAGCAATAATCAGTAACTGCAGTGTTCTGTGAGTTAAAATTGGTGATTTCACTCATGAAGTTTGGTTGGTTTGGTAAGAGCAATAATTGGCCTGTAATGGTCAGTTTTGCACTGGAAAACTTAAACTGAGTGTTAAGCTTAAACTGATAATGATTTGTTTTTAGGTGGACCTTTTGTAAGTGGCTAAAATACTCTTTGTTGCTGACCCTGTCCATAGCAGGTCATCACTTAGCCTCCATGCTGGTACACCTCCCTCCATGGTGTCTTCCCTTGCTTACCCTCCACCTCCTCCATCCACACACTGCTGTACGGCCCAGCTGTTGCTCCTGCTGCTGCTGGCCCATTTGGTGGTAATCAGGTACAAGCCAGAAGGCCCACATCCTCTCCGTGATTAACACTTCTCAAATTCTAACACAGCTCTCGACTCCTCCTTCTCTTGAATATTCGAGCACAGACCTCAGATTTGCTCACCTTCTGAGAGGTGAATAGCCCTGTTGTTGACGTGGAAAACAGCTCCGTCTTCGCTCTCCTCACATGGACTCGCTGCCTCTCTTTTTTCGCCTTTGAAGAGAGGAAATAATGTGCCCTCCATGTCTACCCCACAACTCTATTACAATTGATGGGTTTCAATGCCATATTTGTTTATTTTACCAAGCCAGCGGTGGAAGTGTTCTCCTTTTTTGTAATCAGCTGAGTCTCTGAAAAGTTCCTGGCCTCGGGTTCTCTACCTGTAGTGGAATCTGGACCATTCATACGCTCCATTACCAGGGCTGTCAGGCCCAACGAAGTCGAGGCACAACACGCAGATTAATCCATGACTGCCTGTTACAGGACATTTGGCCTAGACATTTTTGTCTGGCCAGAAAAGTCTGAGGAGAGGGGGAAAAAACCTCCCTTGAAGCAACACTGTTCAATTAACTTTTCCCCTCTGATCTCAGAGTAAATGAGGCAGAATCTACAAAGTTTCATTTAGAAAACTAAGAGCTAAATTTAAAGGTACCCAGTGGAGTTTTTGACCACAGAGCAATTATTTGATGACCGAGTCTCCATTTTGTTTGTCTTATGTGATGTTCTGGAAACAAGTTCACAATAAGAATATAACCACATGCACAAAACATAGTGCCAGCTGAGGGGTGAGCAACAAAGCAAGATTAATGGGTTAGCGAGGTAACCTGGCTAGATCGCCACGGTAACTTAAACTAAACACATAACCTGGTCTGGTCTACAGAAATAGACGATCTTATCTTAGCGGATGGTCTTGTAAACTTATGTAGGTCATATGAAAGCACTGAGCTTTAAAGCTAATTAAGTCAAGTAATAATTTTCTGACAGCATTCTTGTGCTTTATTGACAGCAACAGTGCTGCTTTTTGCTGTAATGTTTTTTTCATAGGTCTCCATCACACCAACCTGTTTCTCTTGACTGAAGCAGGCAGCACACTATCTCTCCAAATACTTCCTTTTATGTCTGAAGAAGAAAGCCTGGGTTAGCAACACAAGTTGATAACCACCGTCGTCTCACCTGTTATCTCTGACTGGGGTTTTAGGTTTTGTCGAGCCAGCTCAGGCAAAGAAAGCCTGTATATATTAGGCTTGCTTTTTTGTCCCCTGATGTAAGCACAGGTGTAAACAATGGAGGTTTGAAAGTATTCCAGAAAATATGGCTTTGCAAGTGTTTTATGCAAAACATTTGTTTGTCAGGTCGCCAGGATACACACAGTGACTTTGATGAGAACACTGATTACTGTGTTTCTTTGGAAGAACACGGTTATAGTCATACTTTATCATATTTGGCAATCTTGAGATTTCAAAAATATGGAGGATTTGGAAACTAAAGTAGGGGGTCTGGTGGTCTTCCCCCCCAGAAAGACACTTTTTTCCAAACAGATTCTTCCAAATGACCCATAACTGCCATTTGTTAGATGGAAAACTTGAGGGAACCACAGCATTTAGACATTTCCTCCTTTCCAAATTTGATTTAATAACACAGAACATGAACATTTTTCAAATGTTTTAAGGTTATGCTAGTTAGGCTGCTCTAAAAACATAAAAATGTGCCCCTATGATTTAAATTCTTCTTTCCACAATGTCTGAAATTTGCTGCCGCCTGTCTCTCACTGAAGAGGACAAGCCGTGAGAATGGGCGGACGCAAACAGATCTCTTTCGTGTCACGTGCAGCCGTATTGTTGCTCAGGTGGAAACAGGTTATGACAATGAAAAGGAAAAAGAGGCGTTACATATCGGGAGAAATACAAGAGAATTGTAAGAGAGGGCAATAAAAACGGGATTCTCCCAGGAAAATAGGGAGGGTTCTGTAAAAATTCTGCAAAAACATCAGAATATCACAAAAAGTTTTACACTTTGCCTCAGTGAAAAGGTTGATGCTAACTAAATAAACAGGTGTACTCAATAATTTAAAAGACGCTTATAGTGTAATTTATTTCAAAATCCCTCTATAAATATAAAGTTGTTAGTTCAACATCTTGGACTATATCTTACGCTGATCCAAAGAGAAAATTGAAAGCACAAGTCACAACGGCTTTGTGTCGGGTGTAAGATAGAGCCCCTTGTCTTCCTCCCCCGTTTTTACATATTTGTCTCAGTATCAACACATATTTATGAAATAGTAATTCTGTAATCTGTGGGCTGTAAACTAAATCTAGTATCATTTACACAATTTCTTTCAGAGCGTAGTGCGTCAGCATTGTGTAGGTCATGCATCATTATGATCAAAGGCAGCCTAATCTCGAACGGCACCTTTTAACCCACATTGTTTGAATCAGATGTGATTCAGTTATTGAGCACGAGGCTCTCAGTGTGTGTGTGAGCGCGTGTTTGTGTGATTGTGTTATTAGGATGCAGCCTTCCACAGAAACTGGAGAAGGCTTTGTGGTTAAATAATCACAGACTGCAGGGGTCTCTTCCCCCCTCAGCTCAGGCTGTGAAGTTTACAACCTCTCCATCCTCCTTTTATTTATCAGTTATATTCTTTTGATACATTGAACATGCCTGACCACATTTCCCTCCGGTGACATGTTTCTTTTCATTCAATCCCAAACATGGTCTTTTGTGCCAAGGCACCCCACTGCCAAATCTACTTAGAAGTTTCTTTGAAGTCTTTTCCCGTCCGTCTTTGCTTTATTAACCCTTGATCCAGGGTGACAACATTTTTAACTTCATAGTAGTCTCACAAACTCACAAGGCTACTGACTCTGAAGTCATCTTCCAGGTGACAACCACAGATAATGAAAACCTTTTCTTCCTCCTGACACTGTGGCACACTTGTTATGTGACAGACAAAAAAAATTAACAGCCTTTTCTGAAATCCCATCAGTGGTATTTGATTACAAGGGGATTGTTTGGCCATAGTGCTATTTCTAGTTTGTGACCTAAATTCATCATGGCTGATTGGCAGATGCATCTGCTTCAGCACCACTCATGAAGGCCTGAGGTCCTCTGCGGTCTCTAACTCTATGCCTGGGTTGCACCAACACAGATTAATTTGATCTAACATTGGGTCTAATCAGAGTTTAGCAAAACAAGGTTTGAAATGATTAAATCAAAGTTTAAAACTAAGCATCCGTTGCATGATTAAAAACTAATCCCAGTATAGTAAATACAGGTTTTGTGAGGTAAACCAAAATTAGATAGAGCTTAATCAATATGTAGATGCTTACCCACCCAAATTAGAATAAATAAATTAATGAAAAATAAATCTGAGTGCTGTCAGGACAGAGTAGGAATAAACAGTGGGAAAATAATGGAAAACGTTTACTTTGAAGTACTCTGAATTCCTTAACAACAAGTTAGCTAACAACAAGTTAGTTAACAACAGCTATATTGTTTGCTAGCTAACTAAAAAGTTAAAAAAATGTTACATTTGTTACATCAAAAGTATTTTGTTATGTTGTTTGCTAGCCAGCTAAATATTTTAACAAAATGCTATTTACTAGCTGGCTAATTTTTATTTTATTTTATTTTTTAAGTTACACTGTTTGCCAGCTAGCTAAAAAGTCAGTTAGCTGAGTCATGATAGCTCGGCAAAACTTGTTGGCCAAAAAAGTGAACTGGCATGAAAGTAAGAAGAAAGGCTGGGTTGAGTCTGTCACTTTACTTTCTTCAAGAAACTTTATTATTTTTGCTCAGTACATCTCAAAAAGGCAGCCATTTTGAAAGTCAAACCTTCTCAAGTGCAAGTTTAAAGTTAAGACTGGATCACAGTTTAAATTTGAGTATGAAGTTTTGGTGCAAGAGAATTAAATTTACTCCAGGATTAGATTATAAACGGTGTTTAAAGAGAGGTTTGGATTGAATCTTTATTAAACAAAGCTAGTTTTAAACTGTGGTGCAACATAATTTAAAGTTAAACCATGATTTAATCAGGCTTAAAATAAATCCTTGTTGGTGCAACATAGACCGAAAGAACTGTATGCCTCCTAATTTATTAGCTGGTTTTCCCTTACTGTAAATGCATTAATTGTGTTTGGATAAGGAAATATGCATAGATTATAATTCAATACACAGTGTGGGGGGAAAGGTTTATGTGGAAAGGTTTAGGCATATAATAAAAATTATTTCTGGGGAAAAAGTATCTCAGTTTGTTACCCAGCTCTGGATGTTACCTGGGCAACTGCTGTCTCTTTTTCTTAAAGACAGCACCACCCATTGGATGCTGGGGGAGGTGCCGTAATGGAACCGCATCGTAACTTCACATACAGGTGACAGCATGTGGTAGAGGTTAGTTACCAACTCCAAAAGTGTGACCACCTGGCACAAATGAGCTCCCCTGAGAAGATTTACAAACCCCTCATCTGAAACCTCAGCCCCTAAACTAAACTCTGTCTCTCACCCCCCTCGCCAATTTTAGCTCTTAAATCTCCACTGTGCTGCAACAAAACACTGACTGACGAGCAGAAATACACACACACGGACCACGTCCACATACACACACTCCCCCAGACCTCGCTGAAACAAAATGTAGGAGTGTAAAAGTGACAAACTGGGTGTGCAAGATGAGCTCTGCCATTATTTGTCTAATGGAGAGGATGAAATCTCGCAAAGCTGCTAAAGTTTCCTGTTCCTCTTCATCATATTTGTCCTCAACATTCTTCCCGAAGCCCGGGATTATAAAGAAAATCAACATCATTTTCCAGCAGCTAGCAGAGGGTCAGAGAGCCAGTCTTCGCATTGAATTACATTTAAATTCTGATCATGCACTAACACCAGTGCAGAGAGTGTTAATTTTATATTTTCTTGGACAGACATTTGGCAGTGAGTCCCAATGTAATTTTACACTGAAGAAAACCAGAATAATTGACTGATTGGTTGGTTAAGAATAACAAGGTGGCCTTTAAGCAATGAAAGGGATAGTCATAGTCGATGTTTTACCTGGGTGGTTGATATGCCCTCAGATTGGAGAAGCAGCAGGAGCATCAATGTAGGAAACTAAGCAATACTGTTCTGGACAATATCAGCTGCAAGGCATATTCCAGCCGCCCAAAAAAAGGCCTGTATATAAAAAAAAAAACATCAGTAGCAGTTTAAGCATTCGCTATATTTACAATATTTTACCTTGCCATCAGACAGCCTTTTCTACGGGAAACTGCCATCATAAAAGCCAAATATCACTCTCTTCAAACCAACCACACTGCACTGGCAAAATCAGTCATTTCACCTCCCAGACAACAGGATTTGCTGGTCTACCTCTGCCTCTGGTCGCCTTTAGTGAATCTCTTCAAACTTGACACAAATGACCACTTGGACTCAAGGATGAACTGCTTAGATTTCATTGGTCAGAGGTCAAAGGTCACTGTGACCTCACATCCATCCTCCTTGTTTGAATGTGATATCTCAGGGAACTTCTTCAGATTTGGTACAAACATCCACTTGGACTGAAGGATCAAGTACTTGGAACTAGTTGCATGTAATTGAATTACAAAATAAATGTAATCGTTACCTCTTACAGTTACTGAGAAAAAATATGTAATTAAAATAGTTACTAATCAAAGTGTTAGGGATTATAAAGGGGTTACATGAAAATATTCTTTTTGGGTTGCAGTGCATTCTTCTAGTTTGTTTTTGTTATTGTGTGACTTTGGAATTTTAAAATGTTAGTTTGGAATCACTGAAGACACACAAACAAACTAGATCTAGATCTAGAACTAGTGCTCTGCAAGGTAAAATTACTGATTTTGCCAATGAAGTGTGGTTGGTTTGGAGAGAGTGATATTTGGTTTATGTAACAGCACTTTCAGTTTGGAAAAGACTGTCTGACGGCAAAGTAAAGCTGTGAAAGTATTCTTAATATAGCGTGCACAATGATAGCAAATGTTGTTTACAAAACTTCTTGTCTGAATTTGCCCCTTGAGGGATAAATATAAGTAATTAGAAATAAACTGAAAACAAGGAGTCGTTCTTTGTGTGAAGTGAGCCACAGAGAAGCAGAGAAAGAGAGAAGGAGAGACTGATTTTTTACACTTTCTGCACAATTTCCTCTCTATTTCCTCCCTGAAGACCCTTGTCTGCAGAATGTGCAGAGTATGCTTTCCATGGACAGGAGGCTATGGAACCTGCCAGAACAAAAAAAATATGAAAAAAAGAGGAGACAGAGTTAGGGAAACGCTCCTCCTCCTCCCTCTTGCACTGCAATACAGAAAGATGGAGTTATTACCCAGAAAACCTCACCGCCTTGTTTTTTCACTTTTTATCCCGGAGTTCCCGGAACACTGAGCTGCTATTACGACCAGAATACTTGGACCGCACACCGGTTACCCGCTCTGACGTTGAGAGAGAAGAAAAAACAAATGCTCCTGGTAGCAAAGTGCATCGGCCTTTATTTCTGTCCTGCATCACGCCTAATTGGTGTTCATGTGAGACAGCCAATGGTAGACTGGGAGCTGAGGTTCAACTGTGGGTAGAAATATTAGAAGAGTGGGATAAGGTTCCCAGCCTGCCCCCTCGTAACCGTCTCAAACATTCGTCTTGGTTTCGGCTAATGACAGTGAGGAGGCTGTTATTAGATAAGCAATTGGACTGTACACTGTAAAAATATCCACGTGAACTTAAGCTAGTACTGAGTCCTAATATGTGGTCCAATCAGTCATTTTCTGAGCGTATACATATGAGATATAATAGCACCAACGTTTGAAGAGCCTGAATTATAGAAAAGATCCAATACGTCCTCAACAGAAAAACGGCAATATGGGTCACGTGCAATCAGCAAATTGATTACTGTACTATACGTGAATGATTGTTATAACAGTTTTTTTTCTTTGTCTTTAATTGTCATGCAGATTACCATCTTATTAGCATTTGTATATTTATTTTATGGGTTAGTACAGCTGCTTACTGCGTACTTTGTATTATTCAAATGCACTACTTTATAATACAGTCCAGTACTGTATATGAAATACAACTCACTGCATCTCACTGGCTTGTTTTACATTACGTCTGTCACGTTCCTCACATGATTTACGTAACTTGCATCACACAACTTATGTAGCACAGCATACTTATTTTATAATATACAATGGCCATTTCCAAATCCTCCTTTGGTGCCTAAACCTAACCAAAGTTATAGTTGGGCCACTAGCTTGTTTGCATTTGAACAAGAGACGGTCTCTTTAAAATTCACTTCCTTTGTGAAATGTTACAAAAATAGGTAAAACAAGGCGTTTTCTTCCTTCAGGAAAGAGATATTTTGAGTTACTGGCACTTCTTGCTTGAAAATATCTTTAAAAAGTACAATTTCACACAAAACTATGTAGGATTTTAGTTCACTGACAGAACTTTCATGATTTTATTTGTACTTTAGGATGTCAAAAATTTGTATAAGACAAGTTGTTTTCATGCTCATACCTCGCAAATAAGGCCCGTGTGCTGCAACCACATTCTATTCAACGAAATATAGATAAATATAGTACAGTACCATACATTCCCTCAATGCAGACTTCTCACTTTTTCAATTCAGTTCAGTTCAATTCAATTCATTGTCATTATACTAGTCCAGCATAACAAAACATCATCTTCGCCATTTTCTTTGGTGCAACATAAAAACATTCACTGACACAATTTAAGGTACACTTTCAAGACAGTTTTAGACATAAAACACAAAAAACAAAGCAAGCATACAAAATGAGAATAAAAAATAAGTTCAAACAAAAACTTTGGTGCAAAAACTCCATGTATGTGACTTAAATTTATGGCATTACTCTCACACACAATGTTTTTCTTGTTATCATGTAAATTTTCCAATTCCTGGAACATGTTTCAACATGTTTGTCCTTGTGACAATCAGTGAAATAATATTTACAGACTTGTCTTCTGTCAGTAAGTCATCATCTGTTTTAGTCCATTTGGAGGAGAAAAAAACAAACCGTCCCAACAAGGACGCAAGTTTTCAGTCGCTAAATGTGAGATTTGTCCTTTAAAGCCATGGTCAATGACACATTTTCACCCTGTCACAGTGCCGTGTCTCAGGACAGGTGGTGAGAACGGCTGCAGTTGGTGGCCATTTGTCCCGAGCAAATTAAAGCCTGAAGTCTAAGAGTCACTTGAAGCACCTTCCAATACACACTGGGGGAACCTGTGAAGCAACAATGGGTGTTATAAGAGAAGAGGAAGCTGGAGTCAAAGAAGGAAGGATGCCCTCTTAAAAACCAGGAAATGAGACTCCAGGATGCCAACTGCTCACCACCAAGGATCAGGTCAGACAGTGAGATACTTACTCACTCTGCAGTGTCTATTAACCTTCTGTAGTGGCAACACACCCCATTTCAACACACGTCAGACATACTAACAAACCACAGGAGACAGGACTGCCACATTTAGTCATGAAAGAAACACGGAGCTAAAGTTAATTGCAATATTCTTTAAATAGGTGTCTGTTGGTGTGCTTCAAGCCCTGACAGGTGTGTTTTTTATTTTTATCATATTTGTTTCTCACACAACATGACATCGTCTTTATGAGTCATCCACTGGGGCTGACACGACTGTCAATAAAAGATAACTTCATACGCCCTTAAATCACACTTCACTGCAAATTGTAAAGGTAGTAATAAACCTACTCCCATCTAGAACAACACAAACACACACACGCACGCACACACACGCACACACACATACACGTAAAGAAGTCAACAGTGGGAGGATGCAGGAGCAAGGCCAAGGGCTGGGAGAGGAGAGAGGAAGGAGAGGGGAGATGGGTAGATAAACGGAGTCATTAAGATAGCTTGGGTGTCAATGTAATTCATCAAGCCTGATAAGGCCGTGGCCCGCTGCCAAGGAGCAAGGTGTGGCACTTTTGCCTCACCAATCATTGTCAGTGGTAGCGTCCCTCGCAGCCAGTTTGTTGTTTTTACTCATGCTATTAATATATCAATACTGACTGATACTTCTCTTCACACTTGTCACAAATGTCCCATAAATTAATTCTGATTTCTGGAGAGAATTTTAAGTCTTTATTACACAGCATCACATTAAGTCCTCGTTGATTTTGCTTAATTTTTGCTGACATCTGTTGTTTAGCGTTTTTTAAGATGTCCTTACCCCACACGCAGAGTTTCTTAGCAAAAACTCAGCTATAATTTCCCACTGTATTTTTGTTCCCTGCAGTTTAATATTTGAGCTGTGCAGAATGATATATATGCAAAGTTTGCAACTAGAACACTGTTTTCTTTTTCATCTACTGAAAATGGAAAGTTTCAGTGTGCTCACTAAAAATTTGATTTTAAGGGTGATTTGTGACATCATACTGATTTTGGAACTCAATCCTGGCCCAGTTTGCAACCCATACAAGTGTGATGTCATCAGTGCACAAACCCTGACAATGGACTTAACAGTAAAGTAGGAGACATCTTTTCAAGTATTTAAATGTGGAAATTACACTTTTTGTGTGTAAATTAAGTAACAGACACACATTACTGTTCTAAGCAAGCTCTAACACTATTTATATATATTGTATGTTTTAATACATGTCAGGAGGGAATCTTTAAGAAAGTATAAAACTGCCAGGAACTCAAATATAGAAGACAAAGATGTAGGCACACATAAATACCACAGGGAATGTAAGAAATAAAACTATACTATAGACTATTTACATGTAAAGTGATTTTATCTCAACTAATTTTTTTGATGTTTTCATTGATAGTCAGTGGTCATCCAATCCACGCAAAGTATCAAGAACTTTTAGTCCCAGGAGCTACTTTTCATACAACTAAAAGGTTTCTTCAACTGGTTGTTGCCTGCATTTAACCTAAGATTAGGCAAGTTAGTCTGCTGACATATGTAAAAGCAATAGCTGTTTTTAGATGGAATATTTCATGTGACTATAGAACAAAATGATGCCATATAAAGATACAAACAGTCGTTGGTCCATCTTATGGACAGTCTTATGCTTTCTTCTTGAAAACCGTGTTGATGTGTCAAAGCAAAGTGAACAAAATCAAACTGGTTTGTGGCTGCAGATTTTTAAAATTGGTGGTTATATGTAGGAAAGCCTATGCAGCATCTTTTACTAGTTTTACCATATAATATAAATAAAACATATTCATTGTTCACAAACAAAAGTAGCTGACTGATAAAATCTAATAAAGGGAGTGAGTAGTGATATGTTCATCAATATTGTGACATATACTTGTTTGCCTCTCCTTTTGGGAATGATGAATAACCAATGCAGGGAATTTGCTATGCCTCCGCACGTTACCTCTCCACCCACGGCTCCGATTTTTGGAAACCGACGTGTCGTCATTGCACCTGAAGCAAAATTTTTAATTGCACAATCTGTAAAGTACACACACACCTGCGAAGTCAAGCCTATCCTAAAACTAATCAGTCGAACCCTTACCACACTGCAGCTACAACGATTTAGCAAAACTGAGAGGAGGTCTCGGTGTGTTTTTCCTCTTTAAATTACCCAGAAAATGATGTGCAATCCATCGCTACGTCTCTTCAGCTGATGATGGATGGCTCCATCAGCCGTGTTATCTGCCGATTAAGTGACTGAATCTAAACACAACCTCCAATTTACCAGTGTGAGTCAGTAGCAAACCACAGCTGATTGATCTATAGTACAGTATTTTCTCTCTCTCTCGACAGCTTGCTCCACCTCCGCCCTGTCACAAGGTGCACGACTCCCCAAGCAGCCTGGCTCGCAACAGGCTCCGTACAGTGAGAAGCCGCACAAATGGTCATTCATATCAATCACTAACTGCCATCAAACAGGCCCTCTGTTTCCATAGGCATTGAGGCAAACACACCCAGTCCTGTTCTGAAATGAAAAGTTGCCTGTAACCTAAATCTGAGGTGCTAAAACAGCGCTCTGATGTGTTGAAACTCAAAGGCAATGTTTTTATCAATTGAAACTCAGGAATGTTTCCGTTTTCAACACCTTCTTGATCAAGTTTGCAAAATATTTCATATGGTTTGTGATGCGTTGATGAAAGAGAGCATTATGCTGATCACCAGGGGGTGTGGAGGAGAAAGCTTCGGCCTCCTGCTGCATTTAGGAGGTGTGAAGGGCTGCAGCATCTGTCCCCTGAGCAACAAGAGAGGCTGTGTGGAGACTGGCTTATACCTCTCTGCACAAAGTATGTCCTGTTTTTTCACGCACACACACACACACTGAAACACACACTGAGACACATGACCCCTGAAGCTTTTCTCTTTGTCAGAAGGCACACTTTTCTGAGCCCTAGCTTACAAATACTTGTTTGCTGACAGCCTGCTGGTTTTCTGAGCTTTAGCCCACATCTCTTTCCCAGAGGCTGATAAAGTGCTCTGATAAGCTCTGAGGTGCTGGTGAAAAGTGGCTGGCCCTCAGCCCTCAGGCCTACAATATGAAAGAGTGGCTTGTCTGGAGCAAAGCAGAACAGAGGAGATGATGAGGCCAGAAAAAAGCACGGAAAACTGCAAGAAAAAAAGTGCAGAAGAAAAGAATTGGATTAATGATGAAGTGGCCAAGGTGGAGTGTGTGTGAGTGTGTGTGTGTTGTGAGAACCTACTTTCGCCACCAGCTGTGGGCGGCCGGAGGGGGGCAGGGTGTGTAGAAATGGGGGAGCCATGCCATGTGTTTATGTTGACTAATGAGCTAATTACCCAACCCCTAATCTACCTCAACTTGTGTCATTTCACAGGAATGCTGCAGCAGTCAAACGCTTGCAGATTATGGGTCATTTCCTGACAGTTAAAGGCAAACTACTACAGCAGTAATTCCTCCACACACCAGGCGTTAAACCACAACCTGCTGCTGCAGCCTCTCCATTTGCCTCCGCATGAATTTATTGTCCTAAAATGTGACTGCAGCATTCAGATTTACTCACAGAAAGTGAACAAGTTGACTTCAACATCTTGCAGTTTATTAGTTTGATGTTAGATTCTTCTTTTTCATGCCTACTTAGTATGTGTGAGCCCAGACTCCCATCATTTGTAAGTTTATCATAAGATTTTGGATTATTCTCTCAGCACTGGATCAAATCTGTGCCAGGTAGATTTACTTTGGTAATCAAGATGCAAGCATAAGCATTACACACAGATTTCTGTTTGAGGTCAGATTGTATTTGTTGTGAAAAGCAATACAAAAGATTACCTTTTTGTTGAGAGTGACAGCTTTTTATACTTTTGCTGGTCTCATACAAGGACAAAATATTTGTTTAATTGGTTTATTTGTGACGCCACAAATTTATTTAAAAAGTAAATGCGTATCATCACTGTACAATGAAAACCGCATATCTCCAAATATGGTGATTTAGATTTTTTTTTGTAGTAAACTGAACGATTAAGTGTCCTGCTGCTAAAATTCTGCTACTTCTTAAGCTAAATAAAACACTTAAACCTGTTGGGTTTGCTATAAAATACATCTGAAAATAAGACGGATCTTACAGGACAATCAACAAGACATAGCTTAAAAGAACTGTGCTGATTTTACACATCAAAGTCCTGGGCAGTGCTACAAGGCCTACATATGTGAACAGACTGTCAGGAATCTGATATACGGCCTCAGGTGATGGCACTTGAGTTGGTGTCTGTTGCGGCTAAAGACTACAAGTTTGAATATGAAAATAAAATCTGAAGGTGTGGATATTACCAGACCTCCTTAACCTGCTTCTCATCTCTGCTTGAGGCTAACAGCTTGTGGCTACATTAGCAGCTACTAGCAAAACACACCTGAATCTCCAGAAAAACCAATCACAATGTTTGTTTACAATAACTTCCTGGTAAAAAAAAAAACAAAAAAAAAAAACGGCGTTACATATGTTTAATTAAATGGCACCAACAGTCTGAATGTTCTGTTTTATCATGATGTTATTGTGTAAATGTGAACATCTAATTTATCTATATATCTAAACGATGGCTTGAATCTGCTCAGAACTAGCAGTTACGGTCCGACTGGCAGTGAGATGTTGCAGCTGAGTGGTTTATCAAAGACGCTAGCGATGCAAAACAGTACATAAAATAAGCACAGCAGAAACATCAGATATGTCAGACTTACATCTTTAAATGCTAAAGTTACCTCTGAAAATGACAACAGAAATAAACAAATTTTTGTTTTGTTTTTCATTTTATATATTACTTCAATTTCAATTGACTACTAGCTGTCTTCCCAGAGGTGACTGTTGTTGTTAGCACAACATCACAGTGATTTTGTCTATTCAAAATAAAATATATCTGATTGATTCTTTATAAACATCATAAGTTCAGTGGTGTTATAAAAGTTCAAGGGCTGATCTGTGCAGTTTTCATCCAGGTAAGATATCATCAGAGTACAGTGAAGCCAACAGCTATTATTTAAACATAGACATTGACAGGTCTTCATGACTTCACTGAATAGTTGAACTCAATAGAGTTAGAGGTAACCTGACATTAAAAAACAACATTACACTTCAACTCGAACTGTTACATATTGGGATACAAGTTTTAGAACGGCTTTCAAATGTGAGTGTTGACAAATCCGCTCAGCACTACATCTCTTGAAGTATCGCTTACTTTCATCTACGAAGTATTTATGAAAACATAACTAAAATAGCTACTGCATTACACTGAAACTGTCAGCGGTAAAGTAACTCATTTTTACATATTAAGTACCTCTTGAATGTGGATATTTTTCAGCTGAAACAATGTAGATGAAAGTAAAAAGATTTGAGGGAAAACAGGCAAAAGTTTAAAGTACTTCAGAGGACCGAATCAATCAAATTTCTAAGTCAGACAGCATGGGAGGTCTGCATCCCCTCCACCCACAGCCAGAGGTGTGAGTGGGGATTTAGTGAACCCCCCCCCACCCCAGTTCATCATCCCCCTCCCCTGGGGTGTATGCTGCTCTGCTCCCCCTCAACAAGCTCCCATCCATCACTCCTAAGATTTCACTTTAATAGGTGGTCCTCTTCCTCCTTTCACACACCCTTATGGGAAAATTTAGTTAAAGAGAACAAGACAGCAAAGGGCGAAAAGGAGGACTGAGTATTGTTTGAATGTTTTGATACCAGTTTGGTGCCAATACAAGACCTACGTTTCAGCACTGACACTAAAACAATGGAAGTTAATGGGACTAATTCTGCAGGCATTTTTATCTTGTCTCTTCCTATTGCTGCTGTTATTATTATTATTATTATTATTAGATTTTCTGTACAAGTATGACAATAAACTAACTCTTAAACTATGCTTTTTTGATACCCTATGGAATATAAAGATGTTTTTCGATAAAACTCTTTTTTTCTATTTTCCAAAATAAGTCAAACTTGTCAAACTGACTTGCTTCTCCTTCACATCTTTTGATCTGAGAAAAGAGTCTGACCAAGCATGGAGTGCCAGCTTTTGTCCCTTACAGATGCATTTTGGTCCATAGTGAGCCAACATTTGAGTGTAGTTTTCTGTTTATGTATCATGGATGGGTAATAATGAGTTACGAGTTAACACCCATGAGTAAAAAAAAAAGAAGTAATTTTTTAAGGACAAAGTGCTTTTCATTTTCCTTGTAAAGTGTTTTGCTCTTTACTCAAGTATATTTTTAAGGCAACAGAAAAAAAAACAGAACCAGTGTCAATCCCCTGGCCACATCTGGCCACTCTTTTTATTGGAAAATTAGAAAATACAGCGGTTAAATGATGAGGTGCTTGCTGTGCCTCCCAAAAAACAATGAGATCTCCTCTTTTTTACTGACTTGCCTGGTTAAATAAAGGTTAAATAAATTAACATGTTAAGCTTCTGTAAGTAAAAATGTAATTAGCTTGTTAAGTTAGCTGCCTTATAAATTAGTTTGCTTTGGATAGCAGTTAACATAACCTAATGCCAATTTCAACATCAACACCACTTTCATAATTGAAGTATAGGGCCTACACCCTAAAAAAAATTAAATGGAAAGTAACTTGCATTTTGAGTAATTTATTAACCTGGTACTTTTTTTTTTTTATTTGAGTAGGTTTCTCAAATGGTAATTTTCATTTTTTCTTGAGTCTTTTTTTTATGGGAGTAATTGTACTTTTACTTGAGTATAGATTTTCAGTATTCTCTGTGCTAATGTATTGTAACATTCCGGGTTTTATTATGTTTCCTGTTTTATTTTTTAACACTACCTCTTGTGTCTTTTCAGTTTCATGTGTTTTCCCGCCCCTCATCAACTGCACCTGAGGCCACTCACTCACCTGCCCCTGATTACCCTCCTTGCCATCCCTGTGCATTTATACCCCCACCAGCTCCACATGTCTCTGCCAGATTGTCTCTATTGTCTGTGAAGCTGCTTGGTGTGGTTATAGGCCTCATGTTTCCTTTTGGACGTCACCTATTTATTGGATTATAGTTTTGTGCCTTTTTTTCCCTGTCTGTTTTTGTTTGCCTTTTTGGACTCCCTGTGTTTGCCTTGTTTTGGACTTAAGTAAAGACAGTGGTTTTCATTTGAACCTCACTCTGCCTCCTGTGTGTTCTCTGCACCTGAGTCTCACTTCCCAGAGCTGTTACATGTATAGCACAAATATATATAAAGAGTATATTTAATTTCACAATATACCTGCAGAGATGACCACCACAATGCTTTATTTTGCTTTTGTTCTCAAGTTTGGTCCACATCCATGTTTTAGAGGAATGATCACGTACTGTAACACCAGCGCTGTGGCTGAGGCTGGGCCGAGCTGTGCAGTAGCCCCTCCATTCAAACAGAAGGCAGGCTGGTTGATATTTAAATGGCTTCTGTTTGTTTTTCTTCTGGTCCCGTGTGTGCATGTGAGCCCAGTATAAAGGACCATGTCCTTTTGAAGGGGATAGCACCAGGAAAGTGAGGGGGAAGGAAACTTTGCTTTGGTGTTTTATATATCAACGGAATGACTTCCCTCAAATAAAGACGTGCTCCGTTGTGCCGGTCGGGTTGGAACAAGCTGCTCGTTTCCTGTCCTGAAAACTCGCAGCATGTTCGAACAATGCGCCCGGTCAGAATACAGGAGATGTCACGTCTTGAAGATCTGGTGCTTTTGTTTGAGCGCAGGTCCAGGCTGAATCATATGTTTACAGTATTTGTGACATTTGAATGAACCGACACAATTGTGCCATTTGGATTAATATAAATGCTGAAACAATAGATAGTAGCTTTTGAACTGTCGTCAGGAACAAAAGGCAAAGATGAAAGTGTTTCCTCTGGGGCTGTAAAGTCTCTTTAAACTCACTTTTCAGCCATAAACGGTAGCTGCACAATAAATCTGATGATGTGGATGAAGACAACTCCGCTAATGAATGAATCCCGGTTGAATTAATCTTCCTCTAAACGTTCACATTTCTGCCAACTGCCATGTCCGAGCTGCGGACAAAGGCTTCTCTTTGCCTGTCTCCACTGGGAGCTGGCCATGCAGAGTTTCTCACTCACGCTGCCCCCTCATCAAATTACAGCCCTGCTCCCTCCTGTCATGTTGGCAAACAAAGGTCTTAAAGCGCACTCCCAGTGTAATTGCCTCTAATCTCAGACATAATGTGGTCTTTCATGTCAACTGGTCGGAGAGAAAAGGGAGCTGTTGTTCTCTTTTCACCCCTCGCGCTCTCCCACTTTCACTTTGAGGAACAGTTTAACAGTCCTGCTGCTCTGATTTGTTTTCCATTATAAGAAAGAGGGAGACTTTTATTGTGGCACTGTGTAAACATTTTGACAATAGAAATTTCCTAAAAAAAAATGACATTGGCACATAAAGCAACAGTTCAAACCAAAATCTAAACTACATACTTCTTCTTACCTGTAGTGTTATTTATCCATCTCGATTGTTTTGGAGTTACAGAGATATAGAAATGTCTGCCTTCTTTCAAATAAAATGGAACTAGATAGCACTCAACTTGTGGTGCGCCAAAAAATTAAAAATTAAAAACTAAAAAGCAATGTCTCTTTCTAGAAATCATCTCCTGGTTACTCAAGATAATCCACAGACCTCTTGGTGAGCATTTCATGCAGGAACTATTTTCATTCTAGTTCTTTCTATGGTCGAGAGGAAATAGCTCCTACTTGAAACTGATAGCCGCTTTTACACTGGATAAAAAACCCACTAATGCACATTAACATCTGGCTTTTGTTCTCAATGGGAAAGGGTACAATTGGCATTCACTCCTGGGTCAAATGACACTACAGGGGTTTATGGGTATTTTTTCCTGCTCTGATCGACAGAGATGTAAACATGACACTCGGGTGGACATGATAATTTTCCTTTTTTGTAAGTCAGTGAAGGCTTGTTGCCTCCGTCATTCACTTCTACAACTCTTTGCTCTTTTGATTTTTCATATTTTCATATTTTTGTGTTGCTTGACGTGACTGAGTTTGACTTGGTGTGTCAGATGAAGTGTGTCTCCTGCACAGCGGAGTTTGCACCCTCTTGGAGGTGGTTGAAGGTGAAACTGTGCCTTTATTTGAGCATCTGAATGTTGGATAAACGTTTTATTTCCCATAAATTCTTCTTCATCATGAAATGTTGGGTTTTCATCAGCAGGAACAAACTAAAGCACCTGAAGCTACAAACAGCGATGCAGGAGAGTAACTAAACTTTAAACCACAGAGATTCAGTTAGAAGTTACAAAAGTACTGAGAGCTGAACCAACCAGACTTTTTAAAAAAATCTTTCTACCCGGTCTCTTCCACATACATCAGCTGAGTCTCAGCTTTCCAGTGCACATCAGGAAAAAAGAGAAATGCAAAGGGTCTTTTTATAGCATGTTTAGCTGCATTAAAAATGTGCTAATTTTGGTGTAAAAACAATATATTTCTGTGGCACTTTGAGCACTCCAAGCCAAGTGCCATCTAGTTCCATTATGTTCGAGAGAAGGCAGACATCTCTATGCCCAATATCTCCAAAACTCAGTAACTCACACCAAAACAATCTAGACATATAAATAGCACTAAAGTTAAAAGGAACTATCCCTTTAAAGACTCTATAATCCTGCACCTCTACAGATGGACAAACACTGGGTTCTGTGGTTAAAAAAAACATGAAATTCAGAGAAATGTATATGGAAGTGAGTGCAGTAGTTCTTGGTGAGCTCCTCCACCTTTGGCCTGGATTCTCTCCGTGGTGAGCATCAGGCAGTCTGCAGCTGGAAGTGTTTCTGCGGTTTGGCCAGGTGTCTCTCTGCCCTGCCTGGGACAAGGCCTCAGCGGGGCCTGGGACTGGAGTCTGGGAGCAGGCTGGAGGCGCTGAGCGAGCTGGCTGCCCCTCCGCGATCTAAAATGTCCCGCAGACCCACCTGACTGCTGGTCAGCTGTAATTGATACAACACGATAGCAGCGCTGGAGGGGGAAAAAGAGAAAATTAAGATGTGTGTGAGCGTGTGGGGAAGAGACAGGGAAATGTAGAGCTGTGGAGGAAAAAAAGAGAGGAGAGGAAAGTAAAAAGAGAGAGGGGATAATGGAAATTTTGGACAAATTCTTCAACTGAAGAGGCCTTTTGGTTAAAACAGAGTTTTAATATGGTTTCCAGGGGCTTTGGCAGGCAAAGATGAACATATCAAATAAAAAACACAGTATCTGATATCTGTTCTGAGCTCGATCGAAAGCGAGTGTGGAGGGAGTGAAGGGTAAGAGGAGATGCAGTGTTTCTAAAAACCATCCAGCCGGCCTTTTTTTAAGGGACCCAGCTGTGCGCCCTGGAGGTCCTGAGCGCTCTAACTGTGGCAGAATCAGTGCAGTGAGGCCGGGCTGCAGCTTCAGAGCCCGGTTAGCCATGACCTGATGTTCCAGGAGCCTCGCTGAATTGATGGGCCCCGGGGGAGTCGTCACAAGGGCCCTCGAACAATCACCCATTCATCCCTGCAGCCACAGCAAGAGGGCAAACACTCTGTAGGCTCACAAATGTTGGAAAAACTGTAAGACACTTAAAGACTGAATTTGAAAAATCAAAAATGCTTGGGTAGTGTTTCCCGAATGCAAACTGAGTTTGTGTGTGGTGCCCTTTGGATAGGGATACATGTGTAAAGAAAAATCACAAAAACACCAAGGCATCGTCTTTAAAAACAATTTAAATCCCTTTATTGTCGTGGCATGGTCATGTAAGACCTTAGAAAAATACTCTGACATCAAGACTTTGTCAGAGAGTAATTCATCCACCACCACCTAGATGTGGTGGGGGACAAATGGCTAAAGATGTTTAAAAAACGTCTACGGTCACCAGTGAAAAGACGTTCAGAATGGATTCAAAAGTCAAAGCTGTCTCAAAGACTACTTGAAGACATTGACTGAATGTTGAAAACTGTAAACTGTAATATATTTACTGTACTAAATCATAAAATGACCGTGATATGTCATCAGAGAGGTTGAAATACTTGCTTCTCTGACAACAACACAAAAGTCACGGTGTCCTTCGAAATTTCTATTCTGGCCCCTAGCTTGTGTTATGTTTCATGTTAATAAGAGTGAAAATTAATGCTGAATGTTTGCTGAATAAGTAAGTGTCTCTTTATGAGTTGTAAGAATCATTAATAGTCTCATAGAAAGAGTAGATGTTTATAACTAAATTGATGGAGTCTGGCAGGAAATAAGACAGGCAGTCACTGAACTCCAACTCCAGAGTGTGTATTTTCAGAGCAGTGAGCTTTTCTTTTCAGGATAATAAAATCCAGCGTCCTGACAGACAGTTGACAGTTATAAACAGCTGATCAGCTTACAGTGTATGACACATTGATACTTGTTATTATGTAATTACAGTGAGCTTTCTTGAGTCTTGGTGAGGAGGAGGCAAGGAAAACTACTCGCTTCAATGGTGTATTGAATAGGGATTCAACATATCTAATATACCGTCTATGGCTCCAACTCCTTGTTTGTACTACGGTGCACGTTTTTATACACATAATTGCTAGATATTTCTTCTTTTTAAGAACCTTTCCCATTATGATGTCCTGGAAGCTTCTTGTTGGCAGCCTATGTAGTTCATATTTATGACATTTTCTATGAAACATTAAATGTGTTGAAGTTACATCTTCTTGTAGACCAGATTTCACCTACCAGTGAAATACTTTCACACTAATCAATATTATCTGTCTTTTAACCTAAAACTGCACAAATCATCAGAATGATTCTAGAAATGTGTCGTCTGGGACACATTGATGTTAATGTAACTGCATTTTAGCAGATGGAAAGAAGCCAAAAATGTCTTATACGTTCAGATCAAATATCAACCAGAAATGAACGTTCAAATCCTGGTTGCTGCTCACTGGTTACTTTGAGATCCTCAGGAGACCAAACTCTCATTTTCAATTGTGAAATCTTAGGAAGAACGTCAAATAAGTGCATAGTCCCTTGCGAATATGGCCGCCGGTATATTTTTGGATAATGTGGCTGAACTGGCTCAAGCCCATCACGCCTCATCTGCCAGGACTACACACTGCTGTTACATAAGACAGCTGAACCAGTCCAGACATCTAGACTAGTCCTTATGTGGACAAAAATGGGTGTGTTCACTGCGTCCCCTCGCCCAAATCCATTTACCATGACTGTATCAACCGGCTTCTCTGCAGAGTTGCCTCTCTTTCACTCCCAAAGATTAGAGGCCTGGAGGTCAGCTGCACATCAGTTACATTTTTGTGCGAGTTACCAGCCAGTTATTTATAGAGCGAGAGCAAATATACAATGGAAGGAGGGTAGCGGTTTGGGTAGGAGGCAGGTTAAGCCCGGGAACATCTGTCCTTTCAAAGGCATCTCCTCCTTGGTATGCTCAGAATCCACTCCAGGGGTGTTGGCGCTTCACTGGTAGTCACAGAGCTGGCATGTTAGTCAAAACAGAGCTGAAGAAGAGGAGGAGGGGAGTGAAGAACCTCATCCAAGCCCAATCTCCCATATCACCAAGCATAGGACATGTTCCCAAAGTCACCTGACTCCTGTCCTGATGATACTTACGTTGGTTTTACTTGACAGAAAATAGTCACTGTCTTCCTTCAGAGCAGGAAGGAAACAAAAAGAGAAACATTCCTGAAATGAGAAATGATGATTCAAACAAGAAAAGAAACCTCAATTATTGTTTATAATAATAAAGTGACTTCCCTGAGGTTGGGAAGCATACAGCCTTGTCATGCAAGAAAGTTGTACTGTAGGCACATATTACAGTATTAGTATGACTACAGTTCAACAACAACTGTAAATCTGATATTATTCATGCTTTGTAATTCAGATTTTCCACACTGTAATTGTACTTTCTCATTCTTTTCCATCTCTTCCATAACCGTACCAACTATTGCAAGGGTTCTTAACCTTTTGTAAGTTGAGGCGCACTTTCTGATTGTTAAAAAAGGGAAAGAGAGAGAGAGAGAGAGAGAGAGAGAGAGAGAGAGAGGAAAATAACTGACAGTATTTAACCACATTCAACATCAGGACCGGCCATTATTAATTTAATGTTTTCATGACAGCTGCAACAATTAATCAATTATTAACAAATTATTAAATTAATTGCCAACTATTTTAATAATTGGTTAATCAGTCTGAGTAGTTCTCTGATTCCTGCCTCTTAAATGTGAATATTTTGTGGAAATAATCATCAGGTGCAGCCCTAGTATTCATTTTCATATTTCCTTATAACATTCTTTGGAACTTTTGCTGGTGCAGGTTTGTCTCTCACTTTACTTTTTTGCTCACAAAAATTAGCCATTTTACATCTTTGCACCCAAGGTAATGTCAGCTAACTAACTGTGATAAAACCCATTTTTTTCTTTCTGATGATGTGTCATGATGTCCCTGAAATTCTGCATTTTACTGAAGACACATTTAGAGATAAAAAAAAACAAAACAAAAAACAACTAGCTTTTAAATTACAAAAAAAAACCAAATTTGAATTTAGCAGTAAAACTGCCACTAGACGGCGCCAACCAGTGGGCCACCTCTTCCATTTTGTCCCCCATGACAATTTTTGCTGTAAGTTTGTACCTTATTCTTATCCTAGCGTCTGTAGGATAAAAGGTGTAATGTGCAATATAAATAAAACTCACTTGACTGGTCATATCTGTCATTTATCTTACTTATTCGTCAATTTTTGCCTTTGTATTATTTTCCTTTTGACAGTTGACAGCAGGACAGAGTGTGTGTGTGTGTGTGTGTGTGTGTGTGTGTGTGTGTGTGTGTGTGTGTGTGTGTGTGTGTGTGTGTGTGTGTGTGTGTGTGTGTGTGTGTGTGAGGCGGACACAGTCTCTGTTTAGTCTGTCTGCGTCAGAGATGCTTCATTACACACTCATAAATTCAGCCACGCCGACACTCCCAGTCCGACCTCTCACTCTCCATTTCACTGGTTCTTACTGACATGCAGGGAAACAAACACACACACACACAGACACACAACTGCACGCACATGGTAGCACAATGTCAGCACCTTTATTCACCTCTGAAACCCACAGAAAAAGTGACATTTTTGGAATTAAAACAATTGCACATCAGAATGTAAACAATTTTCTTTTCTTTTTTTTTTTTTTTTTTTATCAGAAACACACTCAGAAAAATATACTTACTGACTTACTGCACAATTGAAACATGCCATATGACACAAAATACAAATTACGTTTTTATAGAAGTGCAGTTAAATAATCACAAATGTACTAATTTCAACAAATTTTAAGTTACATTTCAATAAAACAATTATTATTGTATTGTCTGTGGTTTGATGGGTAAAATATTGCTGGTTTATTTTGTGATGTTGTGCCAGCAATAATCAAACCTCTACAAAAGAATTAATTGAATGAGACGCCTTTTTTTCTTTTCCTGTGGTGTGTTTTACTTTCTCAGCCATGCGTTGCAGAACAAGTAAAGAAGCTATGAGGATGAACAGCAGACTAAATAAACTCACTGAAGGCAGAAATATCACATACTTGCACTGGCTGAGAGATGTTTTATGTCTGAAAGTATACGTTGTTTTGAAACTTTCTGAGTAAAAAAATGTTTCTCCTTTTATTGTTCAGTAACTTCTTCATATTATTATCATGAAGCCGACAGATTGCCGGCATATAATTTACAAATATAACAAATTATTTCTTAGCCTATTTAATACCATTGTCTCACTTATTTCAAAGTTACCATCCACTACAAATGCAGGACAAAGCACTCTGCAAACCATATTTTAGTTTTATTTACATATTTAACTTTAATAAATCACACAAGCTCAGAAAACAGGTCAGGCTCAATTTTTATGAAAATCTGTTTCAGTTAATGCAAAGACACTAAAATATTTCTGTTTGATGTGAACCATTGGTTTGCTTTGTTTTATTTTTGAGACTGATTATTAATTGAGCGAAATTAATATTAGCAAGTGATTTCCACAGATAACTTAACAATACTTTAGTTTGTAATTATTTGGGGTTATGATCTGTTTATTTGTATTGATAGAGATAATAATTGTTTAAATTTTTATTTACTGTTAAAATGTTACTTAATAATCAAAATAGCTTGAGCCCCAATTCATCTTGTTATATTGTGCACATATATATATATATATATATATATATATATATATATTGTCCTCACCAAGTGTAATATATTTCCCATACAGAGGAATAACAAATGTGATTTTTCCTAATTGATCCTTGCTCCTGAGGCCCTGCAAACATGTTCACCTTGATCCTTTGTTTTCTGTAGAAGTGACAGCGGTGAGGTGAAAGGGATCAAGTAGATAAATAGATACTTTATTTATCCCCAGGGGATCAATTAGAGATTGAATAAAATCCAGACTGAATGAACTCCACAGATCAGCTGCAGGTCTCTGAAATATTTACACACACGTTCAACATTCAGATCTGACCTTTATGCAAATGGTTTCAGTTTATATGTGTCCAATCTATAATCTTTAAAATATTAATGTTAATGGACACATGGTAAAAACAAAACCAAAGAAAAAAATAAAGGGACAAAAATAACTCAAACATAAAAATAAATAAATAAATAAATGTATGTTTTCTTACAACTACATGTTTGTTTGATTAGACCAGGAAGTTGTATTTTAATTATTCAAACAAATAACTGTAAAAACTCGTGACATTTCAATATTTGTTCACAGTGGGAGGCGTTTTCAGTTGAATGCACAAACAGTTAAACCACTTTCCAGCATTGTATATTATTGTCTAGAGAGGCGGAAATTCATTTTAATTGTTCTTGTACAAACCAACTCTGAACTACGTCATGGTTACAAAAATTTTCGTTATTTCCCATCACAGACTGACTACACATCCTGCAACTCTTCAGGCAAAAATTAGAAAAGGTTTCTGTGGGGTCAGAAATGTAGTGCATGCTGGGAAGTCAATTAATTATTTAATTTTACAAAATCTAATCACATGATTATATTACTTAATTGAAATAGTGTTTATAATTAACAATATATATTTGTTTAGGTGCATAAAACATTTAGAATTTCAGGAACAATAGGGTAAAACTAGCTAATAATTTCCCCAGAAACAAATATTGTGATTAACCGGGCAGGTATTTACAATGCATCATGAATCAGCGTATCATGAAAAGTTCAACAGAGATGTCAAATGCCCATGCAGAGAAGGAATCCCCCTATAATTACATTTTAAGAGCAGAGGAAGCTGTAGGCCTGAACCCTGTCATTTAGTCGGCATTAAATAAACACGAGGCCCATCAGAGTCAGATATGCCCTCACACAGTTACGCTGTAAATAATGACTGAACAAAAAAAAAAAGAGTGAGGTCATGATCAGGCTACATGAAAAGAACAGTCATGCTACTGAAAGCTGATATTTTAAATGTGGGTTAATCATTAAAGCACCCCAAAATCAACATGTTATCACTTCATCAACCCCTCTGAAAAAAAAAAAGAAAAGAAAATGACACTATCAATAAAACATGCCAATTATTCAGCATGAGGAAAGATCGGGATGCAACATGTTGTTACTTGCAGACTGTGAATGGTGGCACCTGCTTTCTTATAACAAATACTACAGCTCCATGGTGTAACATCTGGATGAGAAATACTGTGACTGATACACAACATCTTAAAAGTTGGAGAGAGTAAATGTGTTGTTCACGGCGAGGTTTGCAGGATTTCCATAGAACTGAAATTTGATATCTAACGCATCATGTCATGGAATTTCTATTCTTCATCTGCCTCGGCTCGCCTCTGATGCCGTGCCAAAACCGTCAGCGTAATAAACCTCTAAGAGCCTATGAAGATATGCATTAGCCAAATGATTACACTGATTCTATGACAACAACAATTATTTAGAGTGAATTCAAGATCAAAAGCTAAAATTTGTTCAACAAAGGGACAAAGACTGTGATTCCAGTCTTGATTTCAGTATGAAAAATTCATTATTTTCATATATTATTTAGACTTTTTACTGTGTGATTATTATTTCTGTTTAATTTAATTTACTCTTTACAGTGTAAAAAATAAATTAATACAGTTGTATTAATGGCTGCCTTAGAATTTTAAGTTGACTGAAAATGAAAAGAGAAGATGAGTTAATTTTTTAATTATTCAAATCAAATAAACTTTTCTAATTAAATAAATTTGATGCTAATTCAGCTGAACTTGAGAGAACATGTTCAATAAGATTAAGATTTAACTTATCTTAACGTGTCTTAGAGGCACACGACAAGTTTCCATATGCTGTCTTCAAACTATAAAAGAGTCTCAAGAGAGTTTTAACTCTCAGACAATGCATGCTGGGAAATCTGGTAATATGCAGATCATGTTTCTTTAGAAACTTAATTAATGAGTTGATTGAACTCAGTACAGTACATTCATTAAAGTCAAAAGACTTGAAGTTAGAAGAACTCACATTTATAAGTCCCTTAAGTAAATACTAGAAATGTTGAGTCTAATTAACTTGAACAAATAAACAAACTTATAGTTAAGTAAGAGAAAAAAAAAGTTCCACTAAGTTCCTGTGTGATTTTTTTGCAGTCTAATGATAAAATTACAGTTTAAGGTTGAAATCATCAATGATTTCTATTAGCATGAAGGGTAAACAGGGAATATCATTGTAAAATATTTTTCCAGTCCTACATTTTTTTAGATGTACAGATCAATCATCCAGACATTATACGCCCCAGTTGAGTTCTGTCCCTCTCCTGTTGTAGCTCAGTGATTTAGGCTGACCTTTATACCCTTAAGGTCAACATCAACATTGTTTCAAGGTGTCCATGTGTGGGCAAGCAGTGTCAGTGATCTGTGACTCAATAAAGCATTTTTAAAATTGGAAATAAGAAAACGTACGACTTGAATTACATCATAAATTAAACGCTTGTCTACAAAGGTTGAGGGAAAATAAAATCTAAAATCCTCCTCTAAATGATGGAAAAAAGACAAAAATATCCATACATCTGCATTATGGATTCTGTTAAATAGCCAATAACCCACAATATACATTAACAAGTACATTGTTTCAAGATGTCCTTATGTGTGAGCTTTGTCAGTGCTACGCTCTTTAAATTAGAAATAAAGTTAAAACTTACAAACAATAATATATTTTCTTGCCTTATAATAAAGTATAGCCTTGTCCAGAAAAGTGCCAGAACAGAAATCTACTACATGTAGGCAAAAAGAAATGCCCTATAATAAAAGGTCTGACACAAAATATTTAATAGCTAATAACCTGCAATCCACATTAACAACAAGTGCATTGTGACTTGTTTTCAATGTTCCACCCACTAATGTGCCTCCAGAGATCCCACGCTTATGGTCTCAGCGGTGCAACGTACCAAATATTTAGAGTAATAGCTGGTTACTGTGCTATCTCTACCACTACAAGCTGTCAATCTCTGCCCTGCAGCTAATTAAAAAGGCCCCGGCGCTTTATTTGTTTGCACACACTCTGAGGGCAGACTGGAACAGTCAGGCGTGGGGGCATGACAAGCACGCCATGCCCCCTTAAATCACTCCCCTGTGCCAAAATGCTGACACCACACAAGAATCTTGACAAAACATTCACCGTGTCCCCTGTGTGGGTGAGACACACACACACACACACACACACACACACACACACACACACACACACACACACACAGAAAGATGATTTATAGGCGCTTTGTTCAACAAGATAGAAATATACAAAAAATCTGTCTCTCTTGATCATATAACCATTTCCTTTTTCATGCATAATGTTACACAGATTCATACCCTGCTTGTATTCCTTTTCCACATAAAATACAGGAGATTTTTGTACAGTACAAATGATATAAAACATGCTCTACCGTATTGTCCCAGGCCTCCATCTTCATGTGTCACCGCTGCTGCTGTTGTTGAAGTGGCTTTGCTCCCCTCTGGAATCTGCACGTCCTGAGGAGTGACACAAAGATGAAGCTGGCACTGGAGTGAAAAGACATACATTTTAATTGTGTTGCAGTGGATCCAGGGGCATCAGCTGCTGCTGCAGCCTCATGGCTCTCTGCTGCCACCTGTCTGTCTGTTGAGGAAGGTCCTGATCAGGGAGGATGGATCTGCAGAATGTGCTGAGTAATGCTCTGAGATCATGTTAAAATAGCCTCATGTCTATATCTTCTTTATTAGATAGTGTTAGATGCTTTTTTAGACCTTTATTAGACTTTATTAGAGGGTAATTAGGGACACATTACAGCACTATATGCATTAATTAGGTTAACTGTCAGCCCTGTGATGAACTGGCAACTTGTCCAACGAGTACCCCACCTCTCGCCCAATGTCAGCTGGGATAGGCTCCAGCCCCCCCGCAACCCGTCAAGGATAAGCAATGAATGAATGAATGAATGAATATAACTATATGATGTAAATTTGACATCTTATTTTATGTGGTCACACCCAAAAAATAGCTATTTTTGTTTGGCAGTTCAAGGTGACATTAAGAAAGTATTTGAGATATATAAACCTCTAAATCCACATTATTTTTGACTCCAAAAATGACTATATGTACAGGTACATTCTGGTAACTGTTTTGTATTCCACACACTTAGGTCTTTGTTTTGTATCACTTTAGTATTGAAAAAACAACACTGAAATAGACAGAGCCTATTATTAAACATTTTAGAGGTTTTATTTTGTAAAAATGTGACACAAAGCCTTCTTGCATTAAAAGTGCAGCATTTTCCACTTGACGGAAATATTCATCTTTCCTGGAAACCTCCAGCATGAAAGTTAAAATGTTGAGTGACTCAACTTCCTGGAGATAAATAATTTGATTGACTCTCCAGAGGCCAGCAGTAAAAATTGTCTTGATCCTGATCAAATCTCCGTGAATGAGTGTTTAGAGAGCGAACCCCCTGTTTTGCATGACTTTATAGCCCCAACAGGAAGCCGTTGAAACTCTAACATAAATAGCAATCAGGCCATGAGTAAACCAATCAGCAGCTTTGTTTCAAAATATGCACCAATCAATTAGCAAATGGATTTCCTTCCAAATTAACAGACCGAATCAAAGCATCTCAGGAAACACGTTACGGACAATCTGCAGTTTGTTTTGCTTAATTGAGGACCCTGTGGCCATTTGTAGTCCCAATTTTATTTGTTTACAATGTGCTTACATTGCAGAGGCCTTAATCATTTGATCGATCGTTCAGCTGTTTTGTGTAATGAGGATTTTCATAATGCAAGTTTTAGCAATTTGAGTCGACATTTTAGCTCATGGTAATCAGAGGTGGCGAACGTACACACATTCTTTGCTCCAATAGAAGTACAGATACTTTAAAAAAAGGCTGGTAAAAGTAGAACTGAACTTAAACCTCTTCATTTAAGTGTAAATGAAAAAATACAGACTCTGAAATGTACTCAAAATATAGAATTTAAAGGAAGTCCCCTAAAAGGACAGGCTTTTTCTGTGCAAAGCTAATTGAACCTCATCTTTTCTTTCTCCCTCTGTTTCGTGCTATTGTTTGTCCTGATGGATACAGCAAGGAGCTGTCTTTTCAGTGTGTTATCATTACACCCAGTCTGTTGAGAGGGCAGCACATGCAAAATAAAAATAAACAATGAATTGCATCAAGTGCATTAAAACTAAAGTAAGAAGCCTGTTTTTAAAATGTAAGGAGTAGAAAGTCCACATATTTGTGTTAAAACATAGGTGGTAAAAGTAAAATTAAATAGTTAATTAAAGTACAGAAATTTCAAGTTAACTTAAAGTTCCAAATGAAGTCAAAATCAGTGAAGTGCTTTCTCTCATATTTTCCTATATGTCACCCATATGACAGTATCTGTCCCAACAATGACAAAAAAGTCCTGTTGTACATATTCTTGGGTATTTTTAATGGTATTTCAGAGTTTGTTTCTTCGTGGACAACAATTTCTCACTTGTGACGCAAGGAGTGTTTCTAGGGAAGGAGCCTCACTGTAGAAAAGCACAAATTCATAACTTTACTCACTGTTTCGCGTGAAACTAGATCATATTTTATGCAGAAGATATTTTCTGTTTTTCCCTCTGATTACCTCCAGCTGCTCAGCTTCAACTCGTGCTTATTTAATAAATTTTTTAATGGATAGCGTATGCTAGCTTTAGCAGCTTACTTGTTGCTTAAGTAGGTAAAAGAAAGTGTTAGCTGTCATTAGCCTGCAATGTTACTGGGCTCAGCAGCGCTCCATAACCGACAGGAGATACTGCACAGAGGTGGTTTACAGAATCTCCTGCAGGAAAAATGGTTTAACCTGTTGTTCAAATAGCTCATCTATCTGCTAACTGTTGTTAGCTTGGTAAGCCATGACTTAGCCCCAGGGTGCTGGGAGCCAAACCCAGCAAGAAAACCACCTTCATACTGTAGCTTATTTCCTGTTTTGGTCCTGCTCCATCCAGGAAGAGAGCTAATAGGACCGCTCTCCTTCGTACAACCATGGATCACTTCAGCTGAACGACAGGCGCTGTAACCCACATTCAGTGCCATTGGCTACTATAAATACCAATCAGTATCTGTGACAAGTCTCTCCCCTGCTGCCACAGAAATGTCAGTATTTATACTTACTTACTTATTACTTCCTACTTCTGATGGTATATCTTCATGTACTCTGTAAAGATTGCAAACAATAGCTAATTATCCTCTCTTCATTACTCTTTAGCTTTAAAATCTGTCCATTTTCCTTACAGGCTTGTTTAAGACAGCCTCTTGGCCTCATATGTCCTCCAGTCCCACTCACACAGCTGTCTCCCAGCTACAAGCTGAGCTCCATCACCTGCATCCAGCTGCAAACCACAAACAGATTGAAGTATTCCCCTGGAGGGGGATTTTGTGCAGTCAGGCCAGCATCGGCACGGAAGATGAAGAGGCAAAATATTAAGTGAAACCGGCCTCACTGCCCATCAATAAAGGACAGTTTGCATGACCGTGAGCTTTTGTGCCAGTGAGGGCTGATACAGTAGTAGCTAGGAATGTTGTCTGAGCATGTGACAACATTTCCCAAACCACTAAACATTGAAAACAGACCAACGAGGCAGCATATTGTATTGATTTAGCCATTTGACAAATAGCTTTGGAATGAGTATCCACGTCCAGTCATTTGTAAGTGGCTGCCATATAAGTAGTGGATAAAAGGAAAGATGGATTCTTATTTTAAGAACAGGAAATGAGACAATGACAGGAGACAAACTTATCACATATTGAGACGATTGTGGTGAGAACGCGGTGAGAAATGCTCTCTGGATGGTGTCTTTATTGTCTGTCCATGCTGAAGTCCTGATGTGGTCGTCCCATTCACAAGATTTTCATTGCATCTGGTAAACTGCTGCAGCTCATGTCCACATGTTTACAGAACAGGACTGTGAGGAATTCTGCACCAACCGACCTGAAATTAATAAGACCTTCCCTCTTTTGTTTTTCTTACTGTGATTTTCTGCCACATTTCTTCTTGTTTGTAAGATGATTGTTTTTTTCAGTCTGTGTTTCCATTTGACCACAGTTGTTTTGAATATAGCAGGTTAGAAAGTCCTTCAACTGAAAGACTGAGCGTCAGTCTTCTGTGGCAGCAAGAATCTGAACTTTTGAAGCATCCCTGAGCTCTGAATCCTTGTAGCAGTAGTTGGGACTCTGGTGTGAGGCCAAGCCTGTACTCTTGATCTCTTTGGAGGAAGGCAATTGAGCAAGAATTTCCTTGTCTGAATTATTGTGGTGTTTTTCTTTTATCTACCCCCAACATGCAGATACTACCGGTCTGATCTGGATTAAAAGTTCACATATTGTATGAGATTTTGTGTGTGTCTCGCAGACTACTGGACCCATCAGCAACATATTTTTTGTGCTGTATGTTCAAGGACCTCTCGTTGTTGAGGTAGCTGGCTGGTCGTAGCTGCGAGTCATTAATAACTGCTAGGCTAAAAACAAGGCTTACCAAGTCTGTTGTAGGCCACATTTTGACCTTTGTCACTGTGTCATTTTGTTTCACCTTAAACTCGAGCATCTGCTGATCAGTTCCGTACCCAATAAATTTTATGTGAGGGAAAAAAAAACTTTTTATGGCTCCATGCCCGTGGCAGCCATGGCCACAGGCATTATGTGTTTGGGTCATCCCATTTTTGTTAATGGAATATCTCAAGAATGCCTTGAGGGAAATTCTTCAAACTTAACTGAACTTAGACTCAAGAATGAACTGATTAGATTTTGGTCGTTAAAGGTCAAAGGTCACTATAACCACACGTCCGTCCTAATGTTGTGAATATGATATGAATACGGTCAAAGGTCAGCCTTACAAAACACGTTTTTGGCCATAACTCAAGAATTTATATGGTAATTATAGCAACATTTCAAAGAAATGTCTAACCAACTAACTACTTACATGTAACAAGGTATATGTAATTAAATTACAAAATACATGTAATTGAAATTATTATGATTACTCACAAAAATATATGATCAAGTTATAGTAACTAATCAAAGTGTTGGTAATTACAAAGGGCTTGCATCCAAACATTTTTTTCATGTTGCGTGGTGGAGATCTGCTTTCTACTGGGTGCACTCTTCTACTTGGAATTAAATTCGGTTATTGAGGGTATCTAATCAGCTCTGTGCAAAAAAGAAAACTCAGACTTGAAAAACTAAACAAATCTCCACTGGTTGCATTTGGCTGTTGTGTTGGCGTTGCAGTAGGTGCTTGACCATCTGTTGCCTGGAGGAGATCGGTACTCTACTGAGTGCACTCTTCTAGTTTCAACTTCATAACCACAAACATCCTATAATTAATTTTTGAAATTTGTCAGTTGGCCATTTTTTTTTCATATTACACCTCACACACCTGCCCTAAAGTAAGTGTGAACACATGATAAGCTCTTACATTCTGCGCACGAGCAATCAGCACCAAACAACCACTGAGGTTCGCGGACTTTGGCTCGTCAAACACTGTGATTGCCCTCCATTTGATTTTCCTAAACCCTGCAAACTCCAGTGTGGAACTTCTGTCAGTGAGAGCCCGCAGTTGAGAAAACAAGGATTACTCGCTATGGCAACACCTGGAAGCAGCACGTGCAAGCAGGAGAGAAAAATGATCCTGGTTAACTGCCGCAGATAATGACACTGCTATATTTATATTTGTCTTTGGCAAGGGACAGCCCAGCCATTCCACTACTAACCACAGCCAGCCTTTTTTGTCTAAACAGTGCCAGTGTGGCTCTTAACTCCATGTTGGAGTGAAGTGTAACAGAAGAGTTTCCAGAGACTAACAGGGTCAATGGTGTCAAGTGACTTAGAGTCCTCAGAGTTTCTAATTACTGGAAGTAGAGGTTCTACAGCATGTCAGTGAGCCGATGCAATAATGTGGTTAACAAAAAAAGAGACATGGAAAGTGAAGACAATAGAGGGTGTTTCATTATGTAAGTGACATGGTGATTAGTCCTTGCGCTCTCCTGGGGTAACACATTAAAGACACATTCCTTGATTGCTCTGCAACACCTGCAGAACATCATGTTTCTGCCGGAGAGCGCTGTTTATGTTTTTGAAACTGACTGACATTAACTTTAGTTTGATTTGTTAGGTTTGTCTGATATTCTGACACTTTCCTGGGTAAGGATCCAGCTGAGGAAAAGAGAGGCCAGGAGGCAGTTAGAAAGTGTGTGGTTGCAGAAAACACAGTCTGATACATTGATGCGTGTAGGAAGAGAAAAATTAGCTTACAAATACAGGGGATATACGTACAGAAGCAAGTTGTTTCCCACACCCCCCTCCTCCCCAGATTTGAGGAAGCTCAAGCAGGCTGCAGGAACACTGCAGGAGTGCAAGACGAGCACAGCATTGTAATTTGCACTGTTTTTGTTTTTGTAATTACTCAGTTTAGTTTTAGTTATAAACATCTACTCCTAAAAGTTTTTTATTGATTTGTTACAACTCGTAAGCAGATACTTACTCATTCGGCAAACATTCAGCATTAATTCAAACTCTAATTAACATGAAATGGGCAAACAATAACACAAGTTTTCGGCCAAAATAATACAAGGAGGACACCGTAGCTGTAGTCTTGCTGTATTAGAAGCAAGTATTTCAACTTGGCAACTTTTCTTCATTTCTGATGGATGACAGATGAGAAAATTCTCCTCATATGCTTCCAAGCAATGGACAAGTTGTCATGTATGCATCAAGTTGCAGTTTTGCCTTATGTTATGCTACCACATGAATGAGTCTTAGCTAGCTTGCTGGTTAGCTGGCTAACATATACTCAGCAGGGTATTTTCTCAGGGGAGAGCAACCTCATAATGTCACAATGCAAATGCCTGACGACAATGTCTGAGGCACACTTTGAGGAGTGCACCTTGAAATCCAGGAGAAGTTGTGAGGATTTGACAAAATACACTCTCTTGCCCTGTAACAATATAATTGTATTTGTTCTGTAAAAGCACCCCCATTCTTGGTTTCATATCTTAAGTATTTCTCTATATCAGGGCTTCCCAAACTTTTTTCATGTCAAGGACAACCATAGTAGATGCACATTATACCATGGACCCCCAACTTGAGAGAAGAAAGAAGGAATCTCACTTTTTTTTTTTTTTTTTTGTCGTTTTGTTTGTTTGTTTGTTTTTTCCAGATTTGAAGATAACAAAATCAATGATCAAACTAGGATCACTATAAATTACAATAAATCAATAGGGCCAGCCATAGTTCTTCCTTAGTTATTTCAACTTCTACAAAAAATTATAAGAGTTAAAATAATCTGTTACTCTTTTTGCTGGGAACCCTTACAACCTCTTCAGGGACCCCTGCTGATCCCCAGACCCCAGTTTGAAAACCACTTCTCTGTTTCATTAAGTATTTGAAACCAAAAAAAGCAACAGTTGAAGTTAGATTCCCTCCAAACATTATTTATGACATGTAAAATGTCATCTTCAGCTGCTTATCCGAAGTCGGGTCAGGTCCAGCAGGGGACCCCAGACATCCTTTTCCCTGGCTACATTGACCAGCTCTGACGGGGGGATCCCGAGGCATTCCCATTGCCAGGTGGAGATATAATCCCTCCATCTAGTCCTAGGTCTTCCCCAAGGCCTCATCCCAGCTTGACGTGCCTGGAAACCTCCCTAGGGGGGCAACCAGGTGGCATCCCCAACCACCTCAACTGGCTCCTTTCTACGCAAATGAGCAGCGGCTCTACTCCAAGTCCCTCACAGATGACTGAGCTTCTCACCCTATCCTTAAGGGAGATCCCAGTCACCCTCCTGAGAAAACCCATTTTGGACGCTTGTATCCGCGATTTCGTTTTTTTGGCCATGACTACTAGTAGGGACCTGATCTCATCAGCAGAATGTAGGTGTATTTGAATCAGTTTTGATTGTTGTTTGATTGACTGAACACTGGAACAGTCCTAACTAAAGCATCATATGTATACCAGGTTTATTCATCTCACCCATTCAGTGCTATAGCCTGTCTCTACCCTCCCTGGCCCCAGGTCACAATCAGGTGGAGCTTCTGTTTGACGCCACAGGGCCATGATCCCAGCCTTTTTATTCTTTTTTAAATAACTTTGTGACCCACAGGCCCCAGACAGTACGCCAGGCTGTGTACTGGAGCTTGCTTTGCTTTTATAGAGGCTTTTCCGGTCCATCACTGTACGCATTGTGCCAAAAGGATGACAACTATCAAAAGAGACGTAGAGCCCGAGGTGAGAAAGGGCAAAGAGATGTACAAACAAAGCGAGCGAGCGAGAGATAAGGTGTCAGACAGAGAGATAGTGAAAGCAGCGGAGTTAGGAACGTGTTATCGTCGGCCCTGTTCGTCACAAACGCAGGTCAGAGGGGTGTGAGACATGAGCTGGCAAAGCTGAGCGCAGTGGCTCGTTGGAATATGCGTGGGGCCATAGGAAGTGCTGTGTGGAGAAGATAACAATGTGTGAGTGTGTGTGTGTGTGATGGAGGTGGAGGTGGAGGGGGAGTTGAGAGAGTAACAGTGTCCTCAGCCCTGCCCTGCTTTCCTCTATTCACTGCCCGCATCCTGTCTGTGTGCTGCTCCCTAATGGCTTTTAATGAGCCACCGGTGGATCCCGCTCCTTCCTGCCTTCACACAACATGCCAGCCCAGAGAGCCAGTGAAAGGAAGAGAAAGAGAGGGAGAGTTAACAAGGGTGAAATATTGGCATCATCACTGCCTCCAGTGGTGGTCATTTCTCTTCTACAAGTCCGCAAGGAAAAACAACCACCCATTAAGGCATGAGACGATGTCTGAAATGTCTCAACGGGGAGTCCCCACCCTGCAGGGGCACAGTACACTGTTCAGTCTTCTTAACATCACATAAAGTTACACACTCATATACTGCACAACTGACTAATTCCTAGATTCCCAAAACATAGTAAGAGAACCAGTGGTGAAACTCAAACTCCCTCTAGTGGTACACAGAGGACTCTTCAAATTTTTTTTAACCAAATAATGTTTTATGCAAACAAAATAACAACCAACAGCCAGTGGTTGAGGTTCTCCTAACTATTTCTGACAGAAATCAATGCATTTAGGCTGTTTTCAATGGCATTTTAATCTAATGCACAGTAGTTTACCCTGCCTTGTTTCAGGACAAACAAATTTATCCCTGAAAACAAAAAATTGCAGGGAAAAGTAAAATTAAATGTTTCTTGCATGCTATGCAAGTTTAATTAAGATTAACTAGTAACACCTTACAATAAGGTACATAATATTTTGAGTAGTGTTGATTGTAATTGGTGCTAGTTAGTTGCTCAGTAGTCTGACTCACAGGATATAGACTCTGGGTATCTGAGTATGAGTCTGCTACTGAGTGCCTCATCTGCTGTCTTCTGTTTGAAAGTCCCCATCCATACAGGAAACAACCTCCAAGCAAACAACCCACACATTAAAACAGTCACTTTCTCTGACTCAGACATAGCCATTTTAACACCAGGGTTTGCAGCTACCATCATTGTATCCTGTCCAAGATAACTGTCATTGGTTTAAAGACATATATAAACCAAGCAGAGCATTTTTTCCCCAATAGCAGAATGATCATGTGTGGAGCCAGACGAAGTGTGAGTGTTGCGGAGAGTGACTAATATCTATGTAATGATACAGCCCATTCTCTTCATTCTGTGTGCGAATGACTCGAGTGTGAAATTGCGGATTTTCTGCATACACCAGTAGGCCAAGTTTGTGTGCAGGTGATATGCCAGTCCTTCCCATTAACTTCTGTGAAAGTCAGGTGACGTAGCATAAAGAGCAAAAAAGTTTGCATATGGAGTTGGCGGGGTGGATTGTGTCTAAAAGCTGACCACAAATAAACACTATTTAAAGTTTTAAGTTACATGTGTCATGTGACTTGCTTCACTCATGTAAAACGTAGTTTGCTTGTTTTAGCCCAGACCATGATCTTCTCCTAAACCTAAACAATTAGTTTTGTTGCCTAATCCTGACTAAACTGCGCTGGTTTCACAATGTTACCTATTTGTTTAACTTTGTTTCCATGGCAATGAGGATTGCCTGACTATGGATCTGCTTTCCACTGCATGTCGTTGAGTAATAAGTAATAAATCTGTGATGCTTAGGTGTGTGTGTGATTCAACAGCTGATTGTGAGATCAGGAAAAGATCTTTAAGGAATTGGTCAGTATAGATTCACACATATCTATGCTTCATTAACATGATATCTTGAAATCTCTTTGCAAGTAGCCTGAGATAAAAAAAAAAAAAAAAAAGTATTGTCTTCTATTTAGAGTTATTCAGGGATCAATTATTGATTCCTGATTTACTAATTTTTTGGTAGTTACTGTGTGTCAAACATTATTTGTGTTGGACTGTAGAAAAATCAACACAGAAATGCACTAACGGACCAATAAACCAGACAAACACTGTACAGGTTAAACATTTGTGATTGCTCACTCATGTAGAGAGGTATGAAACACTACTTAACGCTCCCTTTAATGTCTCTCTCTCATCTGCTGTCTCCTTCTGGTGGCAGGCAGGAATCCACAGCTCAGAGTTGTGTCTCGTCGTTGTGATGGATGACAGGTGAGAGGGACTCTCTGATCCCTCTGACACTCTGTAATCGAGTTAAGAAGGCTGGATTAGAGGCTCCTTTTGAAAAGGGCTGAGGTCAGCTCTCTATTCTGCCTGATGCATAGCTACAGAGAGCGAGAAAAGGCTTGACATTGATTGCAGGAATGCATGTGCATGAGAGACAGAGATAGAAGGGGAGAGAAAGGGGGAGACAGTTATGGTGCTACAGGGGTAGATTGTGAGGGGCCTTGAGGGTGCTTTTAGGCTTGGACTGAGAACAAAGCTTGTAAACAAAGTGGGCCGTTTGCTAAGAGTCTTAATTTTCACATAAAGCAGTTTAATCAACTTTATTTGTTATATACAGTCATACAAGTACAACATATAATGTGAAATAATTTCTCTGCATTTAATTATTAGGAGCAGTGCAGCACCCGGGGGCCAACTCCAGTTCAAAAGTTGGTATTACACTTAACTCGTCCACGAGGGTCCACAAGGGTCTGAGTCTGTGGGATGGAAATTTCATCAGCAGCAGGTGAACAAGTAGGATCTGTGTGGCCATCCACATACCACCAAATTGTTGTGACCTTGCAGACTTGTTCACACAGCCACTACACTGATCCTGTAGATGCCAATCTACAGCACACGTGCGTAACGCATCCTCCAAGCAGACTCCAGAAAGTACATGAACAGAAATTGTTTCTGCATCTGTTTGGAAGTGTAATCCAGGCTTAAGGGAGTGTCTAACATACATGTTTTTGATGGTGGGGTCAGGTGGTGGAAGTACCCGACAGAAATCCACGTTAACTTGTGGAGAACATGCACACTCCACACAGAAAGGACCTGCCTGAGCTGGGATTCAAACAAAAGTAAACTGAAACAGGTTTCCTCTTTCGAGCCAACAAGTGTTGACTTTGTCATGTAAAATCTCGTCTAAATTGTTGCTACTAGATTTTATTAGCCGCAGCAAGCTAGTGTAAGTTAATGCTAAAACTAAAACTCTTTGAGTTGGTTGGACTGGTTGGTTGAACTCTATGTCCAGCTTAGTTTCTAATGTGTCTGTTGATTAGTTTTAAAATTACTTGAGCTATTGCTACAAGATTATAAATATACAATATAATAAAATGACATTGGTGCTAACATTAGCTTTGAATGTGGTTAGATTTATGAATCGGTGATTGTATTTTCAAACAGTATGCTTCACTTTTTCAGGTTGAGGAACAACCAATGAGTGAGGCTAATGTAATGCTATCTGGCACAGTTTCCACAAAACATATAGGCTAAAGGAAAGGACATAGTCACTGTTGTTACCCCAAACTTTGATATACAAGCATCTTGGGTGGAGGTTCCAGTCCTGAACAGGCACTTTTATAATGTAATCCACAAAATAGTATATTTACATAGTGACATGCCACTTGTATTTGAAAATCAGGAAAGGCTGCAGGTAAGTAGCGAGTAGAGAGTTAGCCAGACATGCTAACTTTTGAAGCTTCTTTCACTTTTGATTCTGTTTTTGGTTTTATAACAACACAAAAACTGAACTTGATGACCAACTTAATAAATAGTTTTTCATTGCTTTTTTTCCTGTTTCTTCTTGACTGTGAACATGTTGTTATACATCGTTGTTTTACATATGACTGCATAGCTGAGCAGTGAGGGAGACTAGAGCTGCAACATGCGCAGCAGTATTTCACCTTTAACTACAACAGAAAGTCCTCATTTGTTAAGGCTTAACAATAAGGTAGTGACAGCAAAAGTCCTCCCCATAGTCCAGCCTTCGTCATCACTGTGGGAGGTAGAAACAAGTCAAGAATGGGAAGGCCAAACAGGGTGATGTATGGCGGGATGTTTACTGCTCAGGCTGAAGCAGTTGCCACGAAGCCTTGGTTGAGTCCACTCACAAACGATAACGATGATTACAGGAACATCTACAGTACCCACAGAAATGGAAAAGCATTGCACTGTAGATGACCTGTGCTGCGCAATGAGAGGTAAGTCAGCGACAACAAATATATAGCCCGCTGTTGTGTGACGGTCTACTAAAATCTATCCACACAGCTTCTGCTTTCAGTGTTGAGTAATAGAAGGAACAGTTGTCTTTTCATTCCTTAAAAATCACCCATCATTTCTTTGGGAAGAGCTTGAAAACAAATGGAGCGGACTTCCAGCCAAGCCAGTGCTGTAGTGGTGACAGCACCCAACAGATGGTGGTTAGGTTAACATTAGTCATAATAGTCATGATGGCGATGATGATGACAATAATAGCTCCAGCAGCAGAATGTGACTACAGTTGCAGGTGGGGGGATGCAAGGAGGAGGAAATGTATATCTGTGTGTCTATGCAAACACCTGAGTATCTTGGCAACCCTCAGAGGAAGGGTCCCGGTCATCGGACATCCCTGCTGCAGGGCCCACTCCCTGCACCAGACCCCCTAATCAGTGGGAACAAAGGGGGGAGGGCGTCTAACAGCTCCAAAATAGCACGAGGAGTAGGAGGAGTGGAAGGATGTAGGGAATCTGATGCAATGCCTCACAGTGCACGTATTAATTGTGGTCAAAGGCGGCTAAAGACACAGTCTACCTCGTTAATATCTGTCTTATAAAAGCAAATGTCTCATATCCAGGCAGAGGTGGGAAGGAACTATGTATAAATACTTAATTACTGTACTTAAATAGCGCTTTCATGCATCTCTACTTTACTTGAGTATTTATTTTTCTGACAACTTTATACTTTTAATCCTTACATTTAAACACAAAATATCTGTACTTTATACTCACTTTTTCAAAGCAATTTAATTCATCTGAGGGGAGTTATTGATTATTTTTATTTTGCATCATTAAGTTCCACCTTCCCAACATCAAGACTGATTGCAACTTAAATGGATGGGACAATGACAGAGAAAAGATGAACAAGACAAAAATAAAAAATGAAATCAGTGTAACAAGACATAAGACAAAAAGATAAGACAAAAATGACAAAACAAGATGAAAACATCTTAAAAGATGTCACAAGAAACAAAATTATGTAAGATGATGAAAGTGATATAACAAGATGTAACAAGACTTACCAACGAAATCAACATGACAAAAATGACATGAGACGTAACAAGACAAAAATGGCCTAAAAGATGTAAGAAGAAGAAAACAACATGAGACAAAAAAGACATAACAAGTAGAAAACCACTAAGAGACTTGTCAAAACATAAACATCCTAAAAGACAGACAGAGATGGAGACTCGAAAGGTGAGGTTCAGTTAGCTTTGCACAGAGACAGCTGGTAGGGACACTTATACTTTAATTACATTTCATAGCCTACGCCTTAACTTGAGTAAATAAGTTGAATTAGTACTTCTACTGTTTTTATACACAAGTATCTGTACTTCTACTTGAGTAAAAAGTGTGTGTACTTTTGCCAGCTCTGTATACAGGAAGATAAAGGAGTGTGAAGAAGAACAGAAATGAGTGGAAGGATTCACTGCTGTTTACCTTTCTGTGTTTATCCTGCATTTGATAATGTGAATCTGGTGGATAATCGTGTGTGTGTGTGTGTGTGTGTGTGTGCGCGCGTGCATGACTTCCTCAGCTTTTCATTATGAAGTGACAGCCTGACAAACTGTGGCTCTAGTGGTTGCATCAACTTCCTGACCCCACAAGCCACAGTGTTTTCCCTGATTGACTTTTCCTCTCAGACGCCACACAAGATGGGGAAAAAGTGTGCGCAGTCGTAGCTTCTGGTGAGGATTACATCACTAATCTTGACAAGAATCTGTTGTGTTAACTACAGTAAATATGCAGTTAATTTGTACTTAAGCTTGTGTGCACTCAGATGCATATTTGCAGCCTGGATTGTGGTCGTGTCAAATTATTTTCTTGCATCTCTTAAGAAATAATCCATTTTGATGACACGTGCAGGCTTCCTGGCTGTCTCCTGTGTCTCTTTTTCATGATAAGTCCCCATCCATATGGAGAAAGGCCCATCAAAAGCATGAGATGATAAAATGGACAATAAGCGGGGGCCACCAGGTCCCCCTCCTCTGGGGGCCACAGATTAGGCCTCCTGCACTTCCTTTGGAAAACAGGCACCGGACCCAGAGGAAGCTCCTGTCAGCTGCGCTCCCTCACCTCCCTGGCCTCTCTAACTTCTACCTCCCTCCCTCTTCTCCACCACTCGCTTTTATTCCCTCTGTCTCTGAGATTGAACACAGACCTTTCCATCCACAACTTGCCACCGTACTCCACCCGGATACCACAGGCCAGGCCTCATCAGGCTACTGCGGCATGTCACACTGACACTCTTCTCTTTTGTACCGCCACATGCTATAGTGACAGAATTTAAAAATCTTTTTCATCATAAACCAAACTGTGTGTGATGTGTGTAGAGGGGATGTAATTACAGAGGAGCAGAAATCTGTGAATAGAACAGCGAATCTCCTGCTGAGAATATCCTGCATTCTGCTGCCAGCAGGGCCGGACAGCCAGACAGTGGAAGGTGGAGGGGGGGACGGGGGGGATGGGGGGGTCAGGTGGTCAGTAGTGATTGAGTATATGGACACTCCCTTAACTGCAGAGCCAAATCACTGTTTAAGTCATCAGACAGATAGTCCTCTGTTGCCTCCACCCTTCTACTGTCTTGAAGATGACCCAGACAGTTAGGCTAAGACAGGGTGGGTCTTTGGCCTTAAACATCACAGCAGCATGTTGGTCTGCAGCATAGCCGATGCTACTATATTGTAATCAGAATTTGTGTAGTTTTTGCACTTTAAAGGGTCAGTAGGTAACTTTTTACAAAAACATCAACATCAACAACATGTCATATTTGCTGAAACTGTTCCTCCTAGTGCTCTTAAAAGCATTTGCATGAATCCACAAACAAAAGCAATCAATCAGAGCTAGCAAGAGTCTTTAACACAGGTGGTTCGGACCAAGCCTCCATCCAAAAAACATGGGTGTTTGACAACCTGGGAATTAAATTTAATAATCAACTGTCCTCATCTAGAACTGCCTACCCCAGCTTCAAGGAGACATGATAGTCTTTCTTTTACAACTGAAAAAGATCATAAGCACTAAAACACACCTCAGTTCATTACACTTAGGGTTTTCTGTACTGCAGCCTTTTTGCACGTTGCACTACTCGTCGTGGCTAAAACTTCCATTTTCTCAATGAACTCCCTCTTAGTTAGGTCACCTAATGATGAAATCTTTAAAGCAGATTACCTGAGCAGTGTTCATTTCATCAACATAAAATAATATATTTGTTGACCACCATTTACTTTTTATGACAAAAACAAGACGAATTGTAAAAAAAAAAAAAAAAAAAAGTCAACAAATAAAAACATAAATGATATCATGAAAGACGAAGAGATGTGAAAGATAAATTACCTTAAACTGTACAAATGTAATGTTCATTCAACGACTGACATGCATCTGTGGAATCATATATTCTATCCTCTTGATTGATCCTCTGCCAGCCAGAAATATCTCTTCAGACTGTGCCTGTGGCACCAATAAGCAGTGTTTCAATAACATTGCATCTCTGTCAGCAAAGTTAACAGTTGTTACCTGGTCTTGGAGGGAAAAATGGTAAAAGATCTATGGACTACAATCCTCTAGAGGTGGCAACAATGCACTAAGGTTAGGTGAGCAACAATGGCAGCACTGTTAAAACAGCCAGGATGTTGGGAATGACAACTGGATTTACTGAGGAGACTCAAGGCCTGAATGTACTGCAAAATAAATGCATACACAGACAGCTGCGGACACCACAGATGTGTATTAGTGTTGTTTAAATACTATTTCGCTTGGAGGATGCATTCCACACAGATGCAGATGTTACTGCATAGCTTGTTGTAGTGTAGTGGCCTCGCAGGCAAGCCACAGACAAAGTCTGTGCCTACAGATTCTTCTTCTCATGATAAAATGTATGTTTCATCGACCCTAGTGGACCCTCATGGACATGAGAAGTATCATTTTGACTTTGATCTGTTAAAATGTGTGTGTGAACGATTAGTCTGTTATAAACAGGTAAACAGTGTCTTTCCTGCACCTTGTGATAAATGAGAATGACAATCTTGAGTAAAGAAGGGAACATCACTCTGTCATTAATTGCTTACATGTTATAAACAAAGCCAACAGTTATAAACAGATCGACTTAGTTCAACTTTGATTGTAGTTGTTCCACAGTTTTCTTGTTCATTCAAGGATTATTAGTCACCTCAGATGTGTTCACTTTGGTTTTAACTCAAAGTGATTAGATAATAGCAATGAGTTTAAGTTAGTATAAGTTTAGATAGTTTATATAGCTAGGTTGTTTTCAAGTCTTATCATCTAACCAGCTGTGTTTGTTGATTGAATTAAATAATATAGTACAGTGTACAGAGTACAGTGTTATCATAACTGATTAAACCAATGGCAAGAGATACAAAAAAAAAGCCTAAATTGTACTTGATTGTAATTTTTGTTGAAAATTCAACCTCACTCATGAACAGACTTTAGCTGAACCTTGTGACTGCAGTTGAGGCTGTATCCTGTCTGGCACACACAATCCCAAAAATCATGCTGAAGTCACAGACCCTGATGATTGACATGTTTAGTGTCACATGTGTGGTTATTATTCCATCCAGGGGTTGAGTTCTGGTCTTTGTAGACATGACAGGCATTTCAGAAGACTGCAGCACTGTAGGTTCTATTTCCAGCAGAACCGCCACAGGCAATTTGGATCTCCTGCTGGCCAAGTAGTGCGCCTGGTGTGGGCGCACATGGAAAGCCTAAGTAGGTAACTCTGTCAGGCTTCCCTGCAGGCCAAGCGGCCACTGAAGGCTGGCACACAGTGCCCTCTTCACCACAAACACTGCCACAGGTAATGTTTTCCTGAAGTCGTGCCAGTGTTTTAAGAATTTCCATGCATCGAGGAAAAAGACCCAGGCCTACCTCCTGAAACACAAGCAGTCTTTTCAGCCAAGACCGGCACTAATGTAGTCCGCCTTTACAGACAGCGAGCAGACTAAAGCTCTCCTGTCTTGGAAGCAGAGAGGTGAGAGGATTAGGGCTTGCCACAACATTTAACGACACTGAACCTTGTTTGATTCAATCAGGCGTGCTAAAAAACAGGCACAGACAACTCTGACCGAAACCTCCTGTTTTTGACCCTGCCATGCAATGTGCGACTGTTTACGTGCCGCTGAGTGGGAGACTTCTGGCTCTTTGCCATAACATCGGGGAGTGGAGAGGACAGATTGATCCTGAAGCAAATTTCATCATGTTTTCCCCTGACAAATGTGACAAATTCACAGGAAAACCCCATCACTGGTGATCAGCATGCAGCTCCGATGAGATTAAAGCTGAGACACTGCTCCTTTCACAGAGCACTTACTTAATGTCCACACGCTAAACAAACCTATACTAATGTACACTACGAGAAAGAAAGGCGCTAACTAGAACCATGTTGTGGTTCTAGTTTGTCCCCATGGGAGAACCTTTTCTGGTTCCTGGTGCAACCTTTTAAAAAGGTTCTACTCTGCACCCTTTCAGAGAGTTCTGCCCAGAACCCAACATGAAGGGTTATACCTAGACCACCTGTGAAAAGATTCAACCAGAACTGCCTATGAGAGGTTCTACAGTGAACCCTTCTATGGTGTAATGGTTCCACCCAGAACCCTCTGTGGAGGTCCAATCCAGAACCTTTTTATATTATGGAACAAAGAACCCTTGATGAATGCTTGAGGAAAGAGTTCAACAGGATTTCAACAACCCTTGAAGAACTCCTTCTTCCAAAAAGCATTCATGGATAAAAAGGGTCCTTAATGAAACCCTTAGTCATACAAAGAACCCTTGACAAAACCTTTCTTTGTTCATTGTTCTAATTACAACCTTTTTATGTTCCATTTAGAACCCACCCAGGGAGCTGTACCAAGAACCCTTTTATGTTATGGTGCAAAGATTCTTTCTTCCAAAAAGATGTTATTTCGATACAAAGAGGGTTTTTATGGAACCCTTAGTCTTACAAAGAAGCCTTGACAAACCCTTTCCTCAAAAAAGTTCTTCTGAAGCATATGGTTCTGGGTAGAACCTCAGCCCTTCAGGAAGAACACTTTTGGAACCCTAATCTATATAAATTAGTTATTTTAAGTCTGAGGAAAACAGATTTCTCCTGCTAAATGTGTCAACGATGTAAATGCTACATAGATTGACATTTTCTAAAACCATGTTACTGAAATGTTTCTCACTCTTTCCCTCAAGCTCACATGAGCTGAACGCCACCTCGATACTCTCTCTACATCGATTTCCTGTGTGTCACTAAATGACCCGCAAACATCAAACGTGCCAGCAGAATTTTACTTTAACATTTTCAAACTAAAAGTTGAGCTCCTGACTGAGATACGTCTCACTATCATTCCTTCCATTTCTTATGAGCCAAAACCCAGACCTCAGCCAGACACCAATACACCCTATTTCTCTAGAGACAGGTTCCGTGATTTGACAGGGTCTGGGCCTCAATCTGGTCAAGCCGAGCGCAGCAAGCCGCAGAGGAACGACATGTGATAAATGGGTCTTATCTGGAGGTTGTGGCGTTGGGAAGCTGACTCTGTTTCCCTCCGATTACATTAGCAGGCAGGAAAATGGGACGCAGGGGGAATGGCTGGAATTCCATAGAACGAGGGGCAGACGCTCGTTTTCACTTGTTTGCCGACTGATAAAGAGACCAGGAGGAGGCATAGAGGAGGTGTGCCAGACATGGTCTGGGTACATGTGAGGTCTGAGGATTATATTTGCCATGACTGTTGTGTTTTTATCAGATGATTCGTAGCATTCAGGGGAAATTATATTACATGAGTTCAAGTTAAGCTTATCTGAGAGTACAAAATCCCCTCCTTTTTAAGTGCTTGGGTTTTGTTTCTGTTAATGAAACGGGGATATTATCCATGCTGCTCTCTGCTGACCTTAGGAGACCTGGAATAACATAGTATTTATGAGGGATTTTGCATTGTATGGCATCATGGTTTGTTCTTGGTTTTCCTCTCCTTACTGGAGGGTGGTGCTGTTCTGTTGAATCCGGGTGATTCATTACCGGGTGATTACCAAAGTGACACATCTGCCACTTGACTGCACTTGACTGGATTGTTTCCCAGATTGACACAGGCCTCCGCAGCGGTGCACAACTCAGTTTAACACAGGTGTCAGAAGGTCATATATCAGCAGCATTGCTTAAAGACTGGGACAGAATTACAGTATCCTGATCACACAAAATGAAAACTTTGATAGTTTGGCGACTTAAAATTTATAGTGATAGAAAACATGCATGGATTCTGAACTTGACACTAATTATAACAATGGTTAGGGTCGGTTGATTGTTTTTAGTTATTTGTAGGTTTAGTTACAGTATTTGCAACTTGTTACTTCATGTTTATTTACATGTAAGTTTTAAAAGTAACATGCTCCAAAAATGGCCTTAGGGAAGCTAAATTAATAAGAAATTTATTATTAATTTTTCCGATTCGTATTCTTGTTAATTGTTTATACAAAAAATAAGTGTTTAATTGTAGTTTATTCCTTCACTGTTTTCTGGACATCCTAATGTATTTCATGTTATAGTCAAGTGTTAGTGTAAAGTACTGTATATTAAACTTAAAAAAAAACAAAAAACCATGGTATAAATCTGTAAGATATGTACGTATGGTTTACACTTTAATAACAGACTTGATTCATATTTATTAAAGTGCTGAAAATGTGGAACTCACATTATTGATGATAAGACCTTTTTTTTGAAAGGTTGGTTTAGCTCAGTCATTCTCAGAGACTCGGTCACAGGAGATTTCATTTGGGTTCCCTAGAAGATAAAAGACTATGGACAAAATTCTGCAAATTTAAGATTCATGCAGCACACCTTTTATAAGCATTTAAAACGTATATATTGTTTTACTGATTAGAGGGAAAAAATGAGCGTTCTAACTGTTCTATATTTCCTGATGAGGGGAAATAAAAACAATGAGATGGCCTGTTAACTCAGCCTAAATGCATTTATTTCTCACTTTGAAAATTATAAACACAAGTAAAATATTGTCACAAGATGTTCAGTTTGAATTGACTACCCAGCCCAGCAGGTACCTCTCACCTCCAACTCAGAGAGGTCCAACTGTCTGTCGCTGAGCAGCGACTCTCACTCATTCATCACCCAGTTCCTGCAGACATCTGTACTTCAAACATCTTGTTACATGAAAGCCACTTTCATGGACCTGTAAAAACTCTGAGACGAACAGTAGATCATAACCTTCTGGAGGGACTGATTTACAACATGTTAAACACAACCATCAGTCTACACAAAAACATCTCGCAGGATGGATTGGTATCTACATCAAACTGTGAGCCAGAAAGCTTATTCACAATTCTGGAAGTTTGATGAAATTTGATTAAAAAAGTATTTTTTTTATTTAAGGAGGTACTTTCTAGCTTTTTCTGAACCTTGCAAAAAAAAAAAAAATCATTATGTGCCCCTTTGCAACTCTTCGGCCTCTCTCTGAAGAGAAATAACATTGTTTCAAGATTTTGGACAGATATAAAACACAGAGATATAGTATGATATTGAAGGAGAGGGGAGAAAAGGAAGAGAGAGAGCGATTGTGATAAGAAGTAGGCAGCAGCCCAGACAAACATGGCGTGGCCCTTCCTTACTGACATCCTGAGGAGGAAGCTGTGGTGCTCCGGCCCCTCTGCTCCAATCCCACAGAGACGAGCTCCTCCAGCCGGTCATCGAAGAGAGCCAGGATCAGCGCTTATTAACACTTTCCCTTCCGCTCTATCCGCTCACTCGGACCGTCTCTCTTATTCTCATTTTACCACTGAGCTCACCCTCAGATCAGTGCGGACTTCTGCTTTTTGTTTGTCTTTTTCTTAGAAATAAACGTGCTAATTAGATCATGCGGTCCCCATAGGAGAACCCTTAGGTCTTATAAAGGTTCCACTTGGAACCCGTTCAGACAGTTCTATCTTAAAACCAACAAAAAGGGGAGAGCAGTTCTATGGTCTAATGGTTCCACCCACTAGCCACCTTCTTACGTTTTTATATTGCAAGGATTTTATCTTTTATATTTCAAGGGTTTTATCAAAAATACAATCATGTGATTCTACAGAGGATTTTTCAATATTCCAGTGGTATTATCTAGAACCCACACATTAAGTTCTACTAAGAACCATTTTATTTTTCAATGGTTTAATCTAGAACCCACTCAGGGGGTTTTACAGTGAACCTTTTATATCCCAAGGGTCCTCTCTAGAACCCACACGGGGGGGCCAACAAGACCTTTTTTATAATGCAAATTTTTATCTAGAACCCATTCAGCGAGGTTCAACAGAGAACCTTTTTTATCTTCCAGGGGTTTTATCTAGAAAACCCTCTAGGGGTTCTAGAGAGAAGCTTTTTATATTCCACGGGTTTTATCTTCAACAATCTTTGAAGAACTTGGGTGTAAGAGGTTCTCAATAGATAGTCCATGACAAACCCTTTCTTCAAAAAGGGTTTTTATGTATGCTTTTATGTAAAAAATGTAGATATCTCACTGTCCCAATCATTGCCTGCATTCTTTGCTCTCACCAATGTCTTTTTTTTCTACAGTCTCTCTTTTTCCATAATTTCCATCGACTTTCCCTCATTCCCTTCCTCTCCACTCTCCACGTCACTTAATTTCCACACCTGCTTGTCACGGCTCTGAATGTAAATCATCCACCAAATGACTGCAGATATGCACCAGACATGCAGGAGAGCAAGCAGAGGGAAAAATCTACTTTCACCTCCATAAATCACCATTCAGACAATCAAGCTAATTGCCGCTCAAATGGCCTCTAACGAAGCTCTAATTGAATAAGGTGGCTGGTGCATTTAAGCAGCGCAGTGAGCCGAACTCTGGAAAGGATATCTCCGAGAGTGTGTTTTTCAGCGAGGCAGGCCTGCTGGCACCAGAGACACGGTGGTAAACGGCTCAGTTTAGCGTTACAGTGGTGGCTCCCTGTGGGCCTGTCCTCCACTGCAGCAGCAACCTGAGGAATTGCAGGCACTCGCAGAAAAGGCTGGAAAATAAAGAGTGAGACCAGAAGAGAACCAGGTTGTGCCAGTGAAATATGTACGCCACAAACACACAAGAGTAAGCAATGTACACACAAACTCGCAAGTGCATTTTTTTTCTGCAAAAATGGAGTTTAAGTTTATAAATGTTTATAGATTTCTTTATATTACTTTTTTTTTGTTTTGAGAGAAATGTGATATCAGCTTTCAAATACAGAAGAGTTGATGGACATGTTTTGAACAAGGCGTCACCGTCAAAAACACAACTGGTAAAGGCTAAATAACAATGAGCAAACCTTTTGTTTTCACCATGTTGGGTACATATGACTGCCCTGTGTTGTTATTCTCCCTTCATTTTGTTCTCACATCTATTCATCCTCCAGCGTGGTTATCTGCCCTCTGCATGCCTGTCCAGCACAGCAGGGGTCCCCCGGGAGAACAAACCCACACCGGCGGGTACGGAGCAGTCCCACAGTCCCCTCTCTCCCTCCCCCCTTCCCTCCTCCTGTCCCACCGTGTCCTATGTGCCCCGCCAGTCTGCCTTATGACCTGGTTGCTGATAAGACCAGAGGCCCCGCAGTGCCCAGCGCCTGGTGCCAGCACTTCCCTCTCATACAAAGTCTGTTGTGCTGTGTCACAGATGGGATAGGTGATCAAAAACAGCAGCCGAGCTAAAAAAAAAAAGAGTAAAAACTATTAGACAATAGGGCTCCATGACATGGTAGCGTGGTCCTTTTAACCCTGTGTGCAGCTCATTTCTTACCATTTCTTTTTCGCCATTGTAGTGGCACAGCTCCCACTATCCCTTCAGAAGAACAGTCCTGTTGTTACTGCAGTCAAACAGCATCTCCAGCTCAGACAAGCTTGTAAACATTTATAAACAGCTTCTCACAGCATCTCACATCAAGGATCGTGCTGTTTCACCTACTCCCAGGTTGGCTCCACCGACATCACTTAGGTCTTTCCTGGTTGTATTTGAGAACTTTTTGATGACAATTAATAATTGTTGTTAGGTGGAGAAAGAAAAGATATATCTCCCATGATTAATTAATTAGTCGAATGCCATAGAACAGCCATTCCCTAACTTAAAAATGACATGACCCAATTTGAAATCTGAAAGTCTTCTGGTGCTCACTCAAATCTTTAATCACACAAGACTAATCGTACCAATGATGAGATGTAAGAAACATCCCGGTGTTGATGTGACAGGTCAGCAAATACGGTGTAACACCTGTTCAACTAGGTCAGATAAATGAAGAGTAACACATAATTTGGATCCATGACTTTGTTTTATTAATTAGTCAGTTAGAAATACTTTATGGTAATTTCAAACTTATAAAAAAGTAAACTTAAAAGCGTTTTAGTTATTGATTTTTCATGACCTCTCAAGGCCCTCGTGCAGGGCCTTTATGGCCCACCGGTGGGCCACAGCCCACACTTTGGGAACCACTGGCAAACATATGGCCTACCTGCTTACAGATTTTTTTTTTGCCATATGTGGGCATCAAATACAAGTTGTAAACACAACACTGCCACATCACCTTTTAAGCTGATATAGGCAAACTTAACAGTTGCTGGTTTACATATCCAGCTGTTATATAAGAGCACTATTATTCATTTTAAGTCATGCATCTGACCACCTGATGAATGTAAGTCCAATATGCACTTTTCAGTTTCTAACTGCATCTGTCTGCAGTTCAGTACTAAGCAGGGAGTGTATCGGGGGATTTCAGAGCTTTTAAGTATGAAAACACCTGCCTGCTGTATCAAAGTGTTGAGAGTTACTGAAAACGGTTAAGTTGTAGGTCCAACAGTTAAACATTAAACTTGCCTTAACGCTCCAGGGAGCTGCAGATTGATGTTATAAAAATATTAATTTTTGCCACTTTAACATCGGTGTCATTTCTAGCATGTTAGCATGCTGACATTAGCATTGGCTTGAAGCTCAGCTGTGCCTGTAAGTGAGCTACAGCCTGACAGAGCCGCTAGCATAGCTGTCGACTCTCAGTCTTGTTTTTTCTCTTTCTTTCTTTTTGATTTTTGATGAAGTCATTTGACCTAAGAAGAGGACTCTGATTCATTCCAGTTGAGTGAAACATTGCACTGACACCTATACAAGGAGGCACACACCCTCTCACACACGCTCCTGCAGATACATGTTTACATACAACCCTTCACTCACTCCCTCACTCAATCACTCAGTAATTCACCCAAAAGCACACCTATTAAGAGTATGTATGTATGTGTGTGTGTGTGTGTGTGTGTGTGTGTGTGTGTGTGTGTGTGTGTGTGTGTGTGTGTGTGTGTGTGTCATCTGGCATGGCTGAGTGCAGTTACTATTTGTCTGGACATATATAACAAGGCTCATCAATCTTCTTCAGGGACTGTTCGGAGTTTGGATTAAAAACACCTGGGCCTCCGCAGGCTGACTCATGAGGTGGAAACACACTCCTGCCCTGTCAGAACAGCGAAGAGTGGTCAGTCTAACACAGCCTCAGACAGATAGAGATGGAGACCTGGGCAGGATGCAGAACCAGGCTGGCGCTGGGGAGCTCTGTGAGCTGTCTGAAATATTATCCCTTCTTTCAGAGCACCACTGGAAAGAAAAAGAAGGAGCAAGACAGCTGAATATGAACCTCTTCATTCAAACCCATAACAAATCTGTAGGAAAAGATTAGAGGTAAAAAGAAGAAATAACTGTGTACCAGCCACTTGTGCTCCCATGTTCAAAAAAACATTAAAAAAGTGCACACTGGATGCCCATGTGATCAATAAAACATGATCAAGGGTCCTTTAGCAGCCAATGTGACAAAGTCCCTTTAAAAAAATACCTAAAGTTCCCTCTAGAGTGCCCTTCCAGTAGACAAAATATGATAAAGTGCCCTCTGGTTCCTTATAGAGTGACCTTCCAGTGGAGAAAAGTGGCAAAACATGAAGTGCTCTCTGCAGTGCCCTTTCAGTGAAGAATACGTGAAGGGGACTATGAAGGGAACTTCACCTTGTGTCCACTGTGAGGGCTCTTCGTCACACCTTATCATGTTTTCCCCACTGGAAGGACATTCTGGATGGCTCTTTGTCACGTTTTGTCCCCTGGAGGAGCACTTTATGCGATCAAGTGCCCTCTAGAGTGGCCAATTGTCCAAGACAACATGATAAAGTGCCCTCTAGAGTGGCCCATTGTCCAAGACAACATGATAAAGTGCCCTCTAGAGTGTCCTCCTAGTAAGCAAAATGTGACTAAGAGCTCTCACAGTGGACATAAGGTGAAGTTCCCTTTATAGTCCCCTTCACATGTTCTCTAGGATGCACTTACAGCTGGTTCTCTTTTTATTTTTTCACTCCTGCCTCTCAGACAGCCTGAGTCCTCCACTGGCACCCGTGGCCGAAAACATGCACTTTATTGATGTAAAAGCTATGACTCACTATGCAATGCACCTCCTACTGGTCGGCAATTGAAGCAAAACATTAAAAAGACCCAGCAGTGAGAAGGATATTGGCTTCCTCTGTGGTCTATTTGCCTTCCTGAGCTGTTCTTGGCTCTCGCAAAGATTAAGTCAACTACAGAAACAAGAAAGGTGAGACGTGAGGTAGACTTTAAAAGTGTGCCCATGTTGAAAAGTTGGTATAATCCACGGAGGAAGGAAGACCAGGCAGTCTGAGGGTGTTTCATAAACACATTCCTGAGCCATGCTGAAGCGGTGCAGACAATAAAACTTGAAGAGAAATTTAAGACAGTCCCTGCAAAGAAAAATGATAAAGACATATTGTATCTGTTTGAGTAGGTGCACATGTGATCGTGTGTGTGTGTGTGTGTGTGTGTGTGTGTGAGCGAGGTGCTTTGACCCCGGTCAAGTCACTTGACTTCTCGGCACCTCTGCCTACCCCAGCTGTATCAACACATCCTCGCTCTACCCAGGCAGGCAGGCAGGCAGTGGGCTGGTGTGTTAGGAGCCTGGCTCTAGCCCATCACACAGAGACTGACTGGCTGTTTGTGTGAGTATGGACCTGCACCCCTCACCACAACTCCGCTCCATGGAATTCAAATTATTCCTCTCCACCCCCAACGCCCCCCCACTGGCAACCATGCCCTGAGTAAACAAGCAGCTGGGGTCAGGGGCAAAGCAATCAGCACCACTGGGTAGCTCTTAATGGATTGCTGTGTTTGCTGACAGGTGGCTTGGTGGTGCCTCTGAATCAACATGGAATCAGCATAGGTCTGTTTTATGACACGTAATACAACAATGATGATGCTGCATGAAAAAAAAGATCTCAAATGTTAAAAATCATGTCAAGTTGGAAGTGTACTTTGTATTTAATTTAGCAGTTGTTGTCCTTTTGGGTCCAAAATAACTCTTGTTAACTCAATCACTATCCCTACCTAAGACGCACTGAATAAAATACCGTTCTAGGAATTAATTTGACAAAGTTTTTCGCCTTCTAGTAATCTGGTACAAAAATTTGCAATTATAAATGTTGATAAGACATTAATTAAGGGTTCTTAGAATAATTAATTAATTAATCAAGTCTGCATTTTTAAGTGTTAATAAATTGTTAAAGTTTTTTTCCTCCGCATGCTTTGCAGTGATCAAACTGTCCAATAAGGGTCCTTCATGATAATTGACAAAAAAGTGTCATACTGGAGGAGCTACAACCACTACAGCATGGCAACCCAATATTTGTTCTAAATAATTACTTATTACTGCTCTGTAAAGTACTAGTAAATCATTTATTACCATTTGTTAATATTAATAAGGGTTGTATCATTAGAAAGGGGTATCTAGTACAACTTCAGAGAACCCACCCTTTAACATAAATTATTAACAATAGCCTTGGGACGTAACCTTGATCAACAGTTTCTTGTGTGGCTCACTCCATATGTCTAACTATGCAAGTAAATTAAAAAAAATACACCTGATAGCATTGTTTATTTAATATTTTTTGATGGCCTTTAACTAACACAATTTACAATAAGCCCAGGGTTATTACAGGCTAAATGTCACCATCAAGTGGCAAGTCAATAGGCCACCACAAGTAACAGCATCTTACGAACATTTAAACTTTTAATAGTGTGGCTTTTAATGTTGGAGAAGTTGGTCGTTTATTTTAGAATATGTACATTGAACCTCGTGAACATATTTCATAAAGGCCCAAGAAGTGATTACACAAAGTTACAGAAGTTGGAAACAGCAGCCCCGTGTATGTTTCATGGACTCAGGGCTATTAATCATCAGCATTTTGCATAAATGTTGTATAACAGTAATTTACATGTCTGTGAACACAGGAGGAAAGGTGAGTCATTGCATTGTGGGATATTTTTAGCACAAAGTAATGTACATCCTATAAACACTTTATTTTTTGTTCCATTGTTGCATAAATTCTGCCCTTAGCATTTGAACACTCAAATAAAATGGTGGAATGTAAACTAGAAATATGGAGGGATTTAGGATGTAACTCCAGAGGGAAACAAAACTCACAATCTTTCTCTTAACCACCTGAGATCTTAGCAGTTTATAGTCATTTTCATATCATGCTTCTCTCACTCGCAGAGACGGTAGCCGGAAGAGGATGTGGATATGGGTGGAGGGAGAGAAGTGAAGAGGTACGCTCTGCAAGGGAGGTGTTAGTCCAGACGTATAATATGAACAACAGAAATCTACTGAATATGGTTTATCACACCTGTAGAAGACAGTGATGAAAGACACGCAATCTTATTATTTCAGGATATAAATGTAGAGATGCTTCTTAAGTTATCTATTAAGATTTTAAAATGGAATGGTGCAAACTGACTTCCTCACTTAAAGAGGTAATTTGGATTATCTGAAGCAGAAGTACGGATGTAGGAAGGTACACAGGGTCAGCAGCAAATTGTTAGCCACATAAATAAAGGTCCGCTGAATATCAGTTTAAGTGTATGCTGTATTTAGAATATTTTTCACCACTTTGTTGTCTCCAAACAAGACAGGCTCCATTGCTAAAATCAGTCATCTTACCTCGCAGAACACAGGAACTGCTGAACTATCCCTTTAACCTCAGTATAGGATAACTCCTTTTCCAGTTTTACAAATAGATTTGTTAAGATGATAAGACACTGCTCTCATTTTCAAGGGTGACACAAATGTCACACCACAGGAAGGCTGACTTTCTACAGGAGGCAGCTCTGCTGGAGCAGCTGTTAAAGATATGATGCATGTTTCATTTCTATCCACCGGGTCCCTTTTCAAATGGATTTAAGGATGTTGGATGCCCTCGCCAGTGACATTAAAAGAAAAAAGTCTGCTACTTTGCTAATCCTCTCTGAACCTCTAATATCATTACTGCGGTAAATTCATCTTGGGGGAGGAGGAATGAATGGGCCTCTTTGTTTTATTATTATTATTTCTGGCACAGGGAACCACACACACGTCTGTGCAGCGCTGACCGAAGGTCTTTACCCAGATGGCAGTGGTGCTACAACTTATTGTACAACAAACACATCTTTCAGGCTTTCCAGCCAGCACCGGCCTCACTATGGGCTGGGATGATTGCCAAACAATGCATTACCTCTCACCGCCTAACCTCCATCCCACATAGTTAGCCCTCCTCTGAACAGGAGCATCCCAATCCCCAGGCTGATTTACTGTCTAAGGGATGCTCTGGGTTTCCTGCTCCAGAGTGCACAGAAGCCACAGTCAGACATGCAGACAAATATCCCTTAACTAACACAATAGTGCTATCTATGGAGAACATTTACACCCGGTTGCACCCACAAAGATTAATTTAATGTAAGATTAGTTCTAATCAGAGTTAAGCAAAAAGTAAGTTTAAAATAAAGCAGAGTTCTACTGCACAGTTAGAGACTATTCTCTGTTTAGTCAAAGTTTCATTATGTAAACCAGATAAAATAAAGTTTAATCAATATTGAGATGCTTACCAAATTAAAATGAAGAAATTTTTGAGTGTATTTGGGACCTAGTAAGCATAAAACTGGAGGGAAACCATTAAAAAAACATTAACTTTTCCCTGCTCTGTAAGCCTTAACAAAATGTTACATTATTTGCAGCCAGCTAAAAGCTAAAAAATATATTCTGTTGTTTGCTAGCTAGCTAAAAAGCAAAAGAAGGGTTATATTATTTGCCAGCTGGCTGAAAACAAACAAAAATGTTAGATATTTTTCCAGCTAAAAAGTAACCAAACGTACGTTGTTTGACAGTTAGATAAAAAGTTAGTTAGGTGATGGCTCAGCAGTGAATTATTTTGCTCAATCCATCTCAAAAGGCAGCTATTTTAGAAGTTAAAACTCCTCAAGTTCAAGTTTAAAGTTATTGCTGGATTTCGTTTTAAATCGTTTTAAGAGTTTGGTCCCTCAGACTTAAATTTAATCTAGCTTTAGAGTCAAAACTAAACCGGGGGTTAAAGTGAAGTTTAAAATGAATGTTTTTCATTTTAAGCTAGTTTAAAAGTCTGGTGCAACATAATTTAAACTATGATTTTATCAGGTTTAAAAATCAGTCCTTGTTGGTGCAACCCAACCTGAGACTTTTAATTGCTTATCAGATATTGCATGCTTGCCGTTGGATGACAAATGACTATTTGGAGTTGAAAGCGTTGGTGGGGCCTTGAGTGCTTGGGTGTGCGGTCCTGTGCAGTCTGTGTTCTGACAGCTGGCAGAGGAAAAAATTAACCTGGCAGAAACCTGCTCTCCACAAAAAAGCAGTCAATAACAGGAACTCAATCAAACTGCCCCGGTTTCCGGTAAGCTCTGCACTCTGGACTGCCTGGTCTGACAGAGGCTGGCTCGCTGAAAGACTGGTTGGCTGCAGGTCGGCCCCCACCGCAGCACGGAGAACTCTCACTTGGCTCTGCCGAACCACACTCATTTGTACCTCATCTGAATGAGGTTTCGTCTTTTATTCAGCTGGGTATAAAAAATGTGCCTAACACTGCAATCATTTGCCAAGGAAAGTACTGAGCCACAGTCTCAGGTTGGGTTAATGCAACATAAAGATTTGAATTATCCTGTGCTTGCTTTTCAAGACACATGAAGTGAATAAAAATAGAACATTTTTGGAAACAGGCATTTGCTATATATGTCAGAAAAATAAGAGAACTGAAATGAGGCACAGACTTTTTCAAGTGATATTCCACAAAAACTACCTTTTGAGAATGAAATTGTCAGTATTTGTGCAGAGTTGAAAGACTTTAAAATGTGAAATTCCAACAGTAACATATTAAATAGTAGAAGAAAACTATCAACACATCCATGGAAACTCGTCAAGCGCTGTTATATATACTGTAATATAATCTACTTGTGGAATTAGTCTAAGTGTGTTAGAGGCCACCTCCCACCACTTTACTGACAAATTGTGTCCCCTAACTGCTCTGTCCTCACTGAACTCTAAGGAACCACATTTATATACCACAAATTTGTGTAGGCAATTCTGTTTAACTACAAAACACAAAATCATATAGTCAAATATACTGCCAGTGAAGGCAGCACATGTATTAATGAACAACATTTCCTCATTATGTAAAAACACACATTCAGAATTATATTTCTTTCAAAACTTTCTTTATAATTTCATGGTTGCCTGGCTCCTTTCCTATTTTAACAGACTACCCTGTGATCAGCTGTTTTTTGTTTTCTTACTGAACCTACAGCAAACCTCAAGATGCTCAGTTACACTACCAAAAAAAAAAAAAGAATGAAAAAACAAAGCATGACACATGACTGTGAGTTAAAATAAATAGGGTTGGGGTTAGATTTATAAATAAAAGAACCAAATTCAGCAGATGTGTTGATAGATAAATTAAGAACAAATCTGGATGTTGGGCAATCACGAACTTGTGGGCGTGGCGGCCATTTTTCAAAATGGCCACCACCAGTTGGTTAAACCTTCCTATTTATACTGGACTCACATGCAATAATGGACATAACGTAGATCCTAGTCTCACATAGCCAGACGTCTCTCTCTATAGCTCTCAGCAAATGTCTGGCTCCACACATACACATTCTGCTATAGGGGAAAAAACGCTCCACCTAGTTTGCATTTCTTTAAACCAATCACAATCGTGTTGGGCGGCACTAGGCTTAGTATGCAGTGATGGCACTGCTGTAAAATAGCGTTGAGGGGGAACTTGTTTTGATGGAGCCTTTGCATGTCAGGAAGAAGCGAGCTCTGGCATGAAAATGATTAAATTACTGCAAAAGAAGTAGTAGTATTCATTGTGTTTTATTATTATTTTGGTTTTGGTTTTGTTTTTCCACTTAATTTTCTATTTTGATTTATTTAATTTTTTCTCATCCTACATATAAATAAACATGTTATATTTCTTCCTATGTGTTTATCCATTTTCTCTGGGCTCATGAGCGAAAATTATTATTCATCCACACTTATTTAAACCATGTATGCACACTGAGGGGATGCTGAAACTCACTGCCTGCCTCCTAAAGGCATTCATGACCTTGTTGTGGCACTGAATATGCGACTGTATTGTATGACTGCACTTGTTAAGTGGAATCAAAAGAAGTTCAACATTAGCATTTACATTCATTTGAATTTTTTTAAGCCACCTGATGAGTGTAAGTTCAATATTCAAGCTCTTTGTAGCTCTGTTTGTCCACAAGAAATATATCCTGCTCTTAAAACGCTCCACATGATCAGCAGTGAGTCGCTGTTTGCTGTTGAGCAGGTAGTGAACGGTTTGGTATTACAGCTATTTTGCTGCAGCCAAAAATGACACGTTGAGAGCAGAGTGAGTGAACCAGAACAGCAAAGAAGCAGGCTGTAAAACCAAAACAATCTGCTGGGAGACACTCAGACAATATAGAGCTGAGGAAAACTGCAAGCCAAAGGAACACGGCGAGCATCCTCTTCCATTGTTAGTATAAAAATATTGATAATAGCGGCTGCAAAGTGCAAAAAAAGCAGTGCTGCTGCAGGTTGAAGGTCTGCATGAAGCGATGTGATTTGAAATAGTTGCGAGCACGATGGTGGTCAGGACAAGCATGGAGGTGGATGCAGCTGTATACGTGGCACCTAATGTCACAGCCAGTAAACCTCCAGAGTGACAAGCAGTGTTGGCAGGGCGAGCTCTCCACGCTTAGATTCCACAGCTCCTGTCATCACCTCCACCTTGTTTAGTCTAAGCGTCACTGTCTATCAGATCACCGTAACACAGAAATATTCTTCTTTTTTCCCAACGGACAGAGGAGGAGGCAGCGCTGCGAAAAACAGATCCAGATCTGAGAAATAAGAGAAATGTTGTGAGAGCATATAAAGTATAGTAGATTTTTTTCACATTTGACCCAAAATGAGATGCCTTTCATTAAAAATGTCCAATTTGTTATAGTCATAACAAATAAACCAGGATTGGACTTGCGTCTCCATGCCCACGTCGATACCCGCAGCCAATATTCCCCCCATGTTGTCAAAAGGTTTTGTCTTTACAGTTGTGTTCAGTGAATGAAGACTGACAGGTGTTCATTTTCTCAACTGTTTCAACCAGCTGCTTCAACTGTTCTCAGCTTCTGTTTCAGCTGTGACTTCATTTCATCAACTGAGTCACCACCCAGGATCCAGACCAGAGCATCTTCGGCTGGATAATAAGAATAATTTATACTTTTTCATCAGTCCCGTCCCCATATTCTTCTTCAGTTTGGCATCACGCTTCAGTTGTTTCAGATGCAAGAACTGTTTTTATAACTTGTATCTTCCTAACAATTATTCTGTTTTGTTCATCATCTTAACTACAGAGATATATGGACGCAGAAACAACTGCGCAGTGACATAAAATGTTATTATTGCATTTTTGAATGAGGGTCAAATTTACAAAACTCAAATTGTACATAAACTTTTGGTCATCATGACAGCCAGCATTCGTTTCACCTTGAACCATGGGTGCCTCCTAACAACAGCTCACCAGGACTCTGATTCAGCAACACTCTGGTCTGTTTCAGACCAAAAACAGAAACAGTCACTTCAGAAACAGACTCCTGAATAATTAGCCTGCCTCATTTGGTTTGGAGGTGGCTCTATACACATTTCTGTATTTGAATAATTTGGACAGCGTCATAATTACGTGCTAACAGCTGTGACAAATAACATGCCTTGCCTTTCTATGCTTTTTCTCATAATTTCATTTTGTTTGTGCATACATAAAATATAATTTAATGTTGTTGGACACACTCTACAGAGACTTGTCACTGTACACAAAGGCTATAAAAACAACAGGGCTTTGTACCAAGTTAAGTTTGGGCTCATATTACTTTTATATCTTTATGCATATATTGTTATTAGAATCTTAATTTGGTTTTATTACATATCGTTTGGTTCGTTCATAATTCAAAATCACAAATCATGATTTGCCTCAGGGTGCTTTACACCTCTCCTTAGACGCTCGATTCAGGTTAGTGTGAGGAAAAACTCCCCAAAAACCATTTTAATAGGGAAAACATGGAAGAAGCCTCAGGAAGAACCACAAAGGAGGGATCCCTCTCCCAAGACAGACATGCAATAGATGTCACGTGTACAGAGCAGACCAACAAATAACAGTAACTATAACTGTATTCATATAGCACTTTTCTTCACAATATTGCAAAGTGTTTTTCAGCAGAAAACCAGACAAGGTGGATAAAACAGAAATAAAAGCCAAGAAACAAGAGCGAATCAAAACAATGAAACAAGTAACTTCAAATAATAAGAATAGAAACATATATGAAACATTTCCAAAAACATTCACAAAAAAGTGACGTTTTAAGAAGAGTTTTAAAATAAGCCGAAGACTCTGTGTGTCTGAGGGGAGAGCTGCAAAATGTGTTGGCCTGAATAGCAAAAGGCTGATCACCATTTGTCACAAGCCGTGATCTGGGAGCAACCAGCAGGGATCTCAATGTTCAGGGTATCACACACCAAGACAATAAAACAAAATGAATATAATAAATATAAATTATTTCTGTTACAAGTAAATTATACGGTATGGATCCTAGATGGCTTAAAAGTGGATTAAAAGTTATTTCAATTATTTTAAAAACATTATAATCTATTTATAGCATGAATTCTACCACAGCTGCATATGTTACTACTACCTTTGGCAAAATTTCCTCATAAATGTAAAAAAATGTGTTGACTAAATGATGCAGGGAACTGAAGTCCAGAGCTGGTGACAGTCTGGGGGCTTCAGGTAACTGAGCAGCTGCCTCAGGGTGTGTGTGGTTTGGGCTTCGGGCTTCAGCCGTGACCCCTCTGGAATGAACCGCAGCCTCTCACGTCCCTTTTATCAAACTCCCAAAGTTATTAACACCTACTTCTGAGATGTCATACAGGCGCCACCCTCTGGCAGGAAACCTCATCTGCACTTCATATCACCAGATATTTTTCAGTCTCTCATGTACTTGTCTCAGATGATTCCTGCTCTTTCAGTCAAAAGATGAAGAGTGGGTGTTTAAATGTTTAATATAAACAGATGCAGCTCTACAACATCCCCATCACCACACACACACACACACACACACACACACACAGACCACCATCCTCTATCTCCACACTTTCTCACACTCTTTCTTGCCCTACCATGTTTAGAGCCATGGCTTCGGACTAATTGAATAAGCAGCGACCCTGTGGACCGCCTCTCCGAGGGATTAGGATATGATCTCAAAAGAGCGCTCCTCTGAGGGCAAACACAGCCAATTTAGAGCCATTTCATGCTCTGTGCTCCAGCACACGAGAGGCCGGCATGAAGGCCACACACACACACACACACACACACACACACACACACACACACACACACACACACACACACAGCAGAGAAAAGTAATTCATGGGCTCTCAAATCAAGCATGCTTTAAATTCTGGTCTTTCTCTTATGAAACGCAGCTGTTTTTTCTTTCTTTTTTTGTCTCTCCCTCGACTCCCTAAATACTGCAGAGACCATTAATTATCAAAAACTACCTTGGTATGCAAGACACCTGAAGTCCACATGTTCATATAGCTATTAAATGCTAAATGATTATTACTATCGAGATCTCAAAAGTGACCCTTTTGTATTCTGTAAAAATAAAAAGGGTGTAATTTTCTCAGTTTATGTCATGTTATTGATTCATTTCAGATCTCAGTATTTTTCAGTCACCGAGCAGTAACCCCTCTAATGCTTTCACCCCTCTGGCTCAACTCCAAAGCTTTGTTTCATCAAATTAATTGTCTGAATCCTGTTTTTAATAATGCTTGCTTCCATTAGGTTTATTAAAGTCCCCTCTGTGGACTGTTTCTTGCAATTCAAAAAAGTGAAAGGATTTGAGTTAAAGATAAAAAATCCCTGGAGATCTGTGACCCACTATTTGAAAAATGACTGCAGTCTATGATTGCAGGATGATTTTCCACTTTACTTTGTTGCTTTAGATTTCTGCCAGGTTTTCTGATCAATTCATTATATTGTTTCAAAATATATGTTGTGAAAAATAGTTAGTGTCTGGGCTGTATGAATATTTTGAATATTTATTTGACGAAAAGATTTTTTTTTAATTTATCCATGCAAACTGTGTCAAAATAAACTATTTGTTTTAACTTGATAATAGTGTTGAAGTCATTTTAATTCTGTTGTACTTGAGAAACCGTGTTCAATAAGCTTAACGTTAAGCTTATTACTACGGTAAGACGTTAAGTTGAGCTAGTGACTCAGTCACAGTGACGAACATTACAAGCAAATTTCATTTTACATCTTATCAGTTTGAAAAGTCACTTCCTCATTTCACACAAAGAACTTACAGTTGCAGCTGCTGCTGTTGGAGCTGCTTTGTTCCAGCACTGGCACAAAGACAATATGAGAAACTGCTCCCAGCGATTTTATTAAATGTGAAGTGTGAGGGGGCAGAGACTGAGTTCAATACTAACCCTCATCATAGTTCATGGTTTTTTCATTATTGTGAAAACAAGCAACCATGACACACCTTACAGTGTATAGAGACACAGAAAGTTTTTATCTTATACATTTTCCTCAAACTATAAGAAAGAACACTCAGTGGAGTTTTAACTCTCAAACAATGCATGCTGGGAAATTTGCTAATATGGTGTTCATGTTTCTTTAGAAACTTAACTTAATGATTTCATTAAATTCCGTGCAGTACATTTGTTCAACTCACTCAAGTCAAGTGACTCTAAGTTAGAAGAACACGTTTAAAAAGTTCTGCAGTATTTTGAAGACATTAGAAATTTTAAGTTCAGTTAACTTACACTCTAAAAACAAACAATTTGTTTGGAACTAAAATAAAGTTGGTGTCCAAGCTGCCTTAAATTTTTAGCCGACAGAATTTGAAAACTTTTCTTGTCAAATAAACTTAAGCTTAAACTTAATTTAGTTGTACATGAGAGAACATGTTTCATTCAACTCATCATCTCAAGTCCTGAATGAAGTGTTAACTTCAGTACTTAACTTGAATTAATAAAACTTATGTAGCTAGAAAATATCGGTTGATTGCCCTAAATTCCTGTATGATTTTTTTTACAATGCAAAAAATCATCTTTTTCACAATTTCTTGTTAAAGCCACTGCAGTATTTAAATTATGCCATGATGCTTTTATGCAAATATTAAATCTTAACTTTATCCGTGATGCTGTTATAGAGATAAAAGTCCTACAGTCCATCAGTCTTTTAGTCTTTTTACCTTGCCTGCTTTGGCTTTTCACTCCCTTTCTTAAATATGAAATTCATAAGCATTCCCATCACTTTAAACACCATTTCTTGGGGCTCTAGGGTTCAGAGGAAGCAAGTCAAACAGTGTGTGTTTTATTACATGCCTCAGTAATCCAGGAAAGGGGAAGCACATGTCCCGGTGAAATACGATCGAATTCAGATTATCTGTGGATATTTTGCCCCGTTTTAACCTCTCACATAAAATGAATCATATAAAAGTCTGTCCTAATTCAGTGTAGGTTATTTGTTACGTGGAGAGAGTCGTCTTCTTCTTCTTCTTCTTCTTCTTCTTCTTCTTCTGAGAGCTGCAGCCAGTGCAGTATAGTTTATGTCTGCCTCTCTTTTTCCAGCTGCCTATTAGGATTGTGGCTTCCCCTGTGGCGGCGTATTTCTCCCCCCTGGCAGAAAGAGAAGTATGCCATTAGTTCACCAGACCTGCCATTGCTGTCAAAATACGAGTGGGGAGTAGATCTATTAGATACCTATATTTCCTGGTAGGACAGCCTCAATCTCTGCCTTCCCCCTTGGCACATTAAATAGAGAGACAAAACCCAGATGACTGGTTCTGAATCTATAAAAACATGGACTAAGTACACTGCTTTGGATGTGGATTCTCAAAGAAAATAATGAAAAAGCCACTGCTGGAAAAAAAATTGTTTCTCAAAGGACAATTCAATTGAGAAGACACAGTTAGCTGTCATGGATAGCTGCAATGCCAACTATGGATTTTTTGTCTTTTTTGCTTTTACTGCTGATTTTATTTCCTTTATACCTGCTTCTTTGCATTTGGAGAACTTTTTTGCAAGAAATAAAGTTTAACTTTCATCTTTCCTGCAAACAACGTAAATCATTTTTCCATGACAGTGCCAGTTGCAAATCCTCCGTACGATTTCACCTCATCTATCTTTATCATGACAGTCAAAAACAGTTGGAAGCCATCTATGGTATTTAGTGCTGGGTTTCAGTTCAACAATGAAGCGAGTCTGATTCCTTAAGTAGCAGAGGGAACGGTGCGAGAAAGATTTGTAATAAAAACTCGCTCAGGTAAATCACTTTTCAACCTGTCATCACCCGTGAGGGTAATATTATTGGAAACAGGCGGTGTGTATAACATGTGGATATTGGCTACTCGTTTCATGGTCCCTTAAGACTTGGGCACCGTTGAATTCCACACTTCTTCATGAATTATCTTTAACCCTCGATTTGGCAGACATTTAAGTTGTCCATTGTCAGATGGAGGAAGTTTTCAGATCCTGCAAAAATACATTACAAGTAAATTAAAAATTAAAAATTTTACTTAAGTGAAAGTACAGATGTATTGTTAGCAAAATGTACTCACTGAAGAAAACTGGTCCCTGTTACTGCATATCACATTATTGGATCAGTATGGATGAATTAATGTGAAAGCAGCATTTTACTGCAAGCACTGATTCAAGTGTTCAAACGATTCAAGGATTTAAAGGCTTAATTGTCATAGAAAAGTTATCAGTGCATTGAAATTGTTCATTTTATCTTATCTGGTGCCTTCAATTATGCTAGACACTAAGTAAGTAAATTATAATAAATTAAAAAAGAGGACAGATAAGAGGTAGACAAGGTGATACACAGTTGTGCTAAAAACAGAACAGAAGTCTGCAAACAGAGAGACATCTTGGAAAGGACCCAATATTTCAATATAACATCTGATTAAACTCATGTATACCACTCATGTATGCTTACTCACTCCACTCAAGTCCTCTCATCTGTTTCTGTATAGCTGCTTATGTTTTGTCTTTTGTCGTTGTATTGAAAGTGCTGTAAACTAGTTTTAACCAAATGAGGCCAATTTAAATGCGAGACATTTAAATATCTGTAATATAATAAAATACTAAACAAATAATTCAATAAATTAAGTTATTTCATATACAGTTTTGTATACCGTGAAAAGGTGACCTAGTTTGTATCAATACAGCACTGATGCAATACAGCAGGTGTTTCAAAGGACCATATTCAGGTTGTTAAAGGGCCTGCAGGGATTAGGTCTGCAATACAATAATTTCTTTGCCCAGAAACAAGGAGCTGTTTTGTTTTTTGGTTTTTTTTGTTTGTTTTTTTTTTCTTGTTATTGTGATTTTGATATTAGGCTACTCTTACCCAACATTTTCACAAACTAAGATATGATTATTTTGACCCGATCTTAGACACAAAAAGGTGAAATTTGACCTTAATGTAAGTTTCAAAAATTGATGCTGATATGATAATCAAAACTTCAAAATAATTAGTAACAAATATAGACATTTAAGTTTAAAAAGAGTTAGAGTCAATCATAAGAGTTCATAATCAAATTTCAGTGTGTAAGTAACCCAACAATAATGTAAAAAAAAAAAAAATAATAACACAAACAGTCATTCAAAACAGCTCTTGACTTGGGTGATTTTCTACCTATGCATATGCGCACACAAAGTGGGTCAATTTTGATAATAATAATGTGTTATAATACGTAAGATCGTTTTGTTTTGCATATAAAATCTTCATCTGTAGAGTAACTCATATCCATACCTGTCATAAATGCAGTACGGTCAAAAGGACAATATTTTCCTCTGAAATGAGGGTGAGTAGAAGCAAAAAGTCTCAGAGCTTTATTCCAGCACTGCAGCAAACAGAATGGTTGGTAGGTGAATCAAATGAATAATGAACTAATTCTGTTGCTGAAATATCACAAATGAAAAAGACCAAAAATAGTTTTCTCTAATAAAATAAATCTGGTAAAAAGTCAAGTTTGTGCTGTGAGGAAAATTAATTCAGCAGTTATTTGACTACCCCCTCTGTCTGGCCAAAGCCTGATCCAGTAAGCTGAGTCTCAGGGCGGTCCAGTGTTTGTGTGAGCTCTGAATCTGCAGGCTTTACAGGCTTTCCTCTTCCCCAGGCAGGGCGGAGAGGCTGCTGCTGACTCCACATTCTCATCCCTCTATCCCTCTTCCTCCATCCCTCCATCCCCCAGTGTCCTGTTTACTCTCTGCAGCCCTGCGGCCGTGCCACCTCGGAGACACTCCAGACCACCAAGGTCCTGGCGGCCGCCTCGGATTGGCCGGTGACGGCCTTCACCATGGGAACGGCGGGGAGAGGTGCTGGAGTGGGTGGAGGAGTGGTGCTGAGGGTGGCTTAGTGGTGGGGATTTTTCTTTATGGCGTGGACCAGGCAGGAGGGTGAAGGTATGATTACATGTGGCCAGGCCTTGACATTCAAGATATATAGGGATGCTGCTGCATTGTGTGGCCAGGTGACCTCTTAAAGGGCTCCTCCATGAAAAACCATGAAACCATTATGAAAAAGGAAAAGAATTTTAGGAGTAAACTGAAGAAGATGTTGCTCCTCTCAATTTCTTCTTGCAAATTCGACCGTTACATTTTGTCTCAGCTCTGGTTGGCAGGAGGTTTTCATACCATCCTACTTAAATTTCCTCTATAGCCATGAATGTAATGGGAGATGTTATTTTTGACACTCTGAGAAAACGGGAGGGAGGTCATGTTGGCCTAATAACGTCCTGGGATTCTTTCCAGAGCTTTGGTCGCCCTCTGCTGGCCATCAGTCTGCACTGATCTCCTTATTCCAAGTCAGAAGTAATGTGGTGTGTTTGCACTTAAGTACACCCCCGCAACAGGGTTGAGTCAGATCACTTTGAAATGTGACTTTGAAAAATGTCACTGAATACAGTTCAAAATGTTTGTAATTAGAGACATAATCCACTGGATTACAAAAAAAGTACTCTAATCCCAAATGCTTGTGGTTTACATTTAACTTCAATAACAAACATTGAAAATATTGCACCTTACACTAAAAAAGTGGCCACAGCAACAAAAATATGAGTTGTGCAAATATTATTTTTTTCTCTTTAAAATGTCCAAACATTTTCAGTGCAAATAAAATACATTTTGCATATTCAGCATTTACAGTTGGTCAGATCAAATAAAACAGAGCTGGCACAAACTGCAGGTCTGCCGTGTGTATTCAATATAACATGCTGGTTCTTTTCTGCAAGTTTTTGTAGCAGCTATTTAAAACAGTTTCATAATGTATTGCCTTATTTTGAAGATGTAATCAAAAATGTACAATCTAATTATACATTTTTAAAATGTTAATCTGGGCTGATTATAGTTCCTTGTTTTTGTAATCTGACACCATAATCCCAATTACATATCATTCTTTGTTACCTACCACAAAATTAACTACTGTGAGCTCCACTGCATTGTGACATCTATTATTGTAGGGTGGTAGGGATGCACCTGAATCCAAATATGTTATTCTTGAAAGCACAAATAATGCAACGAAAACAGATATTTCTTTAACCCAGCATTGCTTGTAATTATTTGGGGGAAAAAAATTATTGCCAAAATAGTAGCATGGAATCATGGGAGAATCTATCTGATATGACTCAGGCAGAAATCATGTTCATGGATGAGATAATTTTAAAGTTTTATTTATGTCATAGTTACTTCCTCTGACTAAATCTGACTCCCTTATCTTAACAACCAGCTAGCCACGGATAGCAGGAAAGGTACCATTACCTTACGGCTGTCTCTGCATTTGAACATTGTTGAAAACATTGGGAATAATGTCAGTACACAACTCAAACTCAAACTCGTATGTCTACCATTTTTAGACATTGTAAAGTTTAAATGTTACATATTATAGTTTCACCACAACAAGAAACGTGAATGCAGCATTACTGCAAATTAAGATTATTCTCTTCAACTGAAGGATTTTGTTTTACTGTTTTTTGAAAAAAATAAAAAAATAAAAACAATAAATAAAGAAGAGAGAGAAAGAGATGTGGGATGTGGAATAATGTTATGCTCTGTATAACACTCACCTCCAATCCTCTGTTTGATCACAGATACAGACAATTTTCTTGGTTGAACAAATACAAATACAAATACAAATACAAATACAGATAATGACGTCTCTGTGCAGCTGTACTGGGTGGTCCCCTTTACATTGTTGAACTCAGTCACAGCAAAGTGTTGCGAATGTAAAAACTTGGTCCAGTTTCGGGGCAGTAAAAGGCATTCTGCTGAGGTCAGTCTGTCAGCGACCCATCAACGCAAACAGCATTGGCCAAAGCAGCGCATGCAGCTATTGAGGGTTTTTCTGAAAACGCTCACTGGCAGGACATTGTATTTTCTGCGAGAAGGCTGCCATTATGGAATGACGAGACGAGGGAGTAAAGGGGATATTGGTTTCTGTTTTGGAAGCGTTGTATATGAGGTGTTCAAGGGCTACTTTTCTGGGGGCAGACATCCAGACGGGGAGAAAGAGAGACTGCTGGAGAAAGGGGAAGACGAGGGAGGGGGGTGGGGGGGTGGATACAGGTGTTTGTGCATTAGCCTCAACATGGAGCCACTCTGCACTAATTTTCTGCTGAGTTTTTGGAAAGTGGGTTCCCGCTCTGAGGCAATCAGCAGAGTGTTTTCCCCGTGCTGATGTGTGCTGATGTGAGCGCTGCAGGTTGTGATGGCCTCTCCCTTTCAGACAGGAGGGAGGGGGGTCTGCTGAGACAGCACAAAAAGGAAAGGGGTGAGGCCCAGAAGGGTCACTGATCAAGCAAATAATAAAAAAAAATCTTGCTTGTGTTTGTGTACTTTTACTAAGACAGACTTCTACAACTTTATAAATGAGTTTGCATTAAAATGGATTTCTGGTGATATATTACTGATCCTATCTTAACTGTTTGGTAACATGGTAATAAGGATTCGAACCTTATTTAAGAAAAAAGCCATCACAGATTAACAGTTCCTACATGAACGTTCCTATCCTAACTTAAAGAAAAGTTAGGTTAAAGTTACTTAAATAAACTTTTTTTCTTTTTCACTTTTCCTCATGTAGCATACTTACTATCTAGTTAATGGTAGTGTTTGCTAACAGTAGCTAATGGTAGTGTTAGTTAACAGCGGCTAATAGTCATAGACATATTATAATGAACTAGATAGTGAATGCAAAAATGGCGCCCAGTCAGTCCAATGAGAGTCGAAAGTCGAAAAAGTTTCCTAGCATCTGGATTTACTTCCTGTGTGTGTAGCGTTTCTTCCTTTGCCTTCATCAGTTCCCACTCAGCCCATAGAGTTTAGATTGTGATGACGTCACAAATTTTTAAATTGCATTTTTGGGTCAAGGAAAGTTGTACTGATATAAAAGCTCCATGCATAATACAAAGTTTCTTTTGTTGTAGTGACCCAGACTTCCTAACCTGAGATAATACCAAACTGGGAAAAATCCCATTCTTAATTTCAGATTAAGATAGGAAATGTCTGTAATAGACATGGACAACAGTCCACTAAAATTCCTGTATTCCCCAGTGGGCACTCCTCACTTGGATCCAAAAGAGTCGCTTCCCAACTGAGGCTACAAACAATCTTTTAGTTCAGATTTCTATACCAAGACAAGGAAACACAAACCAAAAAAAGTTTCCAAAACAATCGTTGCGTCTTTTAGCAAAAAACAAAAATGAAAAACAGCTTTCAAGTCTTTACAAAAACTCGCCCAAACTGAAACAAAACCTGGAACACTGGAGCCCACAGTTCCCCCTCTTCCCTCGCAGTGTTTGTGTAGGGTCTTCAAGATTTTGACAGCCACAGGATATGTGTGGGCCATTGTTAGTCACTCTGAGTGCTACCTCAGTGGTACAACTTCCTCCCCTTCCACCAACCACCATGCCCACACACACACACACACACACACACACACACATAGACACACAACTACCTACATGCACACATCAATCCCGACTATGGATATATCTCCTATATGTGTATGATTTATTTTGAAAGGGCTGAAACTTTATTTATAACTTTTGTTTGTGAATTTTTTCTTGGAAATTTTAGATTTGAGAATTATTCTGTATTGTGATGTGCAGTATTTTACAGTATTTGCTGAATTTACATTTACATTTTTTTCACGAATCAAATTTCTATCTTATCTTATTTCTACATTTGTTTGAGGGTTTTTTTTCCCTCACTTGTATATTTTATTTTAAATTTCTTAAAATGTTTTAAATCTAATCTAATCTAAAATGTCTACTTAACTGAAACTAAATTGGGAGATGACATTTTATAATTATCCCAATAATGAGCCTATATCAAACAGCACATTTTTCAAAAACAAAGTGAAATCCTTACTTTTGATATGATTTAATCATGGAATAAATATAACGTTTGCCATGTTTTTTTTTTAAAGGAAAACAATATTTGATACCATTCAAGTGACTAGATGTAATACATGAAATGTAAGCTTTTTATAATTGCATTAATGATTAATAATAATAAAACTTCGTAGTGATGTGTCGGTCGCGAACGAGCCGGATCTTAGAGCCGGCTCTTTGAAGTGAACGACGGGAGCCGGCTCCTGATTGGGAGCCGATTTGTTTTTTTTTCCCCTCCTCTTTTTTCTGTTATAGCCGTGCATGATTGGTCAAGATGTGTGGCAGCGTCTGTGAGTCCATGCTGAGCAGAAGGGGGAGGGGAGGGGAGGGGTTACAGACACACAGCACAGTGAGCGCAGGAGGGAGGGAGACGAGAGAGAGAGAGAGAGAGAGAGAGAGGGCGAGAGAGAACACGCGGTACAGAGACAACTCGCTCGCAAGGTGAGAAGGAAAAGTGAAAAAATGAGTGACAGCAGGAAACGAAGTAAAATTTGGACCCATTTTAATACCATAGACAGTTCAAAGGCAGAGTGTAGACTGTGCAAGATGAAAATTTCGTATCGAGCAGGCTCCACAAACAACTTGCACAGGCACATGAGAACTGTTCATCCATCAGTGCAATTGGAAGAAAAACGACAGGCAAGTGAACCTGCTATTAATGAAGGTGCCAGTGTGTCTACTGCAACTGTTGCTGCTGCTGTAATGTCTACAGCATCATCCAGTACACCACCACAACCACCTAGACCTACAACCCAGAGCTCTATGAGCCAGTTTTTGCCAAAGGCTATGACCCCAGCAAGACAGAACACAATTGATGAGGAACTGGCCAAAATGATTGCATCTGATTTTCAACCATTTTCAATCGTGGATGACAAAGGATTCAGAAGCTATACCCATGCTCTCAATCCAATGTATGTAATTCCAAGCAGGAAAACTCTTTCCCAAAAAATCATCCCAGGCCTATATGACAGAGAACGTGCTTCACTCCAAGAAAGGGTGAAAAAAGCCACAGCTGTTTGTCTAACAACTGACTGCTGGACATCCCGAACCACCACATCCTACATGTCAGTTACATGCCACTTTGTTGAAAATTACAAAATGGTGTCCTGTCTGCTGGATTGTTTTGAGTTCAGTGACAGACACACTTCTGAGAACTTAGCGAAGGAGCTGCTCAAAGTGGCAAAAGAGTGGGACGTGGAAAACAAAGTGGTTTGCTGTGTTAGTGACAATGCAGCTAACATAACCAAAGCAATAAAAATCCTGAACTGGACTCACCACCCATGTCTTGCACACACAGTTAACCTGTTTGTAAGAGATGCTCTGAAGGTGTTGAAGCCCACTGTGGACAAAGTGAAGGCGATAGTAGAATTCTTCCACAGGAGCACAACAGCCACAAAGAAACTTAAATCTACCCAACAACAGATGGGCATGCCTGAGCTGAAACTCAAACAAGAGTGTGTTACTAGGTGGAACTCCACCTTTCATTTGCTAAAACGGATTCTTGAGTCCAAGGATGCAGTCATCTCTACCCTGGCTGTTATCAATGCACCTGTTGATCCTCTGAGCCAAGAGGAATGGGAGGTACTGCAGGAGACATGCACTGTTCTGGAGCCATTTGAGCAGGTCACTGTGGAGATCAGTGCAGACAGGTACAGTGTACAGATGTTATCACATTATTATTGTTGTTATTATTATTATCATTTTCATTAATTGTTGTTGTTGCATCATTGGTATGAAAAGCAGATTAAACATGAAAGGAAATAATATTATATACTGCTAAATAAAACAAAGCATAATTTTAACACTTATTGTTTACTCTTTTTTTTTTTTTTAGCTTTGTTACAGCCTCTAAAATGTTAATCCTGTGCAAGGGTCTCCAGAGAGTGACAGCTGAGCACCAGACCAGAGTAACCACAGGGAAAGTGAAAGAGTTGGTGGATGCTCTTTGTGCATCCATGGACAGAAAGTTCCACAGAATGGAATATAACACTGTTCTATCAGAAACCACCATTCTTGACCCAAGATTCAAAAAGCTGGCCTTTAATGACAATAGAGCAGTTGATGAAGCTCTTCAGAGAATAACTGCAGCAGCAGCAAGATCCAGCCAGTCAAGTCCACTGCCAGGGGGCCAAGAGGGAGAAGAGGCAACAGAACACGAACAACAGGAGCCACAAGCATCTGCTGTTTGGAGGTTCTTTGAAGAACGAGTAACTGGAGACACCACAAGAAGAAATCCCTCAGCAGATGCAATACTGGAAGTGAGATCATATATTGAGGAGCCCCTTTTCCAGAGAAGTGCAGACCCACTGAGCTGGTGGGAGACCAAGGTTTCAGTCTACCCACGTCTTACACAGGTGATGGCACGGAGACTGTGTATTGTAGCAACATCCGTCCCCTCAGAGAGAATCTTCTCCAAAACAGGGCAGATAATAACAGAGAGAAGAAATAGGATCAACCCTTCAAAGCTGAGGCACTTAGTTTTTCTCAATGCCAACCTTCGCTAAAGACTAACTAAAACTGTTAGCCGGGTGCTGCTTTTTTCTTTTTGTTTTAGACATTTTAAGTTATATTTTGTTGTGTGATTCTTCAAGCGTTATTTTACTGTAAATAGTTAAATGTTTATAAATAATATACAGTGGACCTTTTTGTCTAATTGAGCTGGGTCTTTGTTTTTGCACTTTATAATTTATTTTTGTAGCACTCTTTTCCATGTTGAGTATGTTGATTATATAAATAAAGCCATATAAATGATAAACATTTGATATAATGTATGTTTTTTTACATTAGTAATTAATTTTACATTATTTTTGGGTAATAAATTAATTTAAGCAAAAAAAATCTGAGGAGCCACTTTGGAGCCGAAAGAGCCGGCTCTTTTTAGTGAGCCGAACCAAAAGAACCGGCTCTCTAAAAAGAGCCGGAATTCCCATCACTAAAACTTCGGTCCACTAAACTCTGTTTAAAAGGTGCAATAGCTATTTAAAAAGGTTTATGTTGTGCAATGGTAAAAACTATTGGACACAATGTACATTAGTAGCTTCAGATTATGCACCTCTGTTTATTACTTTGCAACCCCTTTTATTGCTCTTATTACTTATTTTCTGTCGTCTGTTTTATTGTTAGTATGTGCATGCACGTCAAGCGTTTGTATGGGTGTGTGAGTGGGTGTAAGCATGTGTATGTGTGGAATGTAAAGAAACCGTTATGGAGATGCATTGCATATTTCATCACTAGTATTCTATTTTATTCTATTTCTACGTTTCTAAAGATTTCTCATAAAAACGTGAAACATTAATATCTTTTTTTACTTAATATGTCTATAAAACAAGCCACAAAACATAAAAAAGGATTAAGTCCTCAAATCTCATGCACATATTCAAAAAGGAGCGAGCAAGATCTTAATTCTAGAATATGTAATTTGTATAATCTGTAAAATATGTCACTATAATACTGACTATAATGATGTCATAGCAGAAAGAAATATACATGTGTAAAAATCACATGGCAGAATATTTTGATGTGTTTTTGCATGTGTGGTGACTAATTGTTGTGCTTTGTTTATTACTTGATGTGTTTTATTTTGCATGTCTATTAGTTCTACTCTAATTGTCTTAGATTATTCAATTGTTATCAGTTTGTGAATCACTTGAGCTGCCTTCAGGCTGTATAGTTTGTGTGTTGTAGTTTGTTTCTCTGCCACTGTGTACAACCTACTGGACCAAAGTGAAAAAGAAAATTATGTGACTGACATAAATATATATTCACAACTTTTTGTGCATTTAACTGTTTAAATATAAAAGTGTCACTGTTGTCAGAAGCATCTACCTGATAGGATTTCCCAACTGCAGCCATAAATCCCGGGCCTCTACCAGTAAGAGCATGAGCATCATCCAAAACGCCCCTGAATAGACACAGACACAGTAAATCTTTTTCGCCTGCACTGCCTGCCACACAACACATAAAATGTCTCCCTCAAAATGGGCTCTTTGTGTGGTCAAGCGAATATGGCCTGAAGAATGAACCGCAGCACTGTGACTCTTTTCCTGTTTCCCCTGTCTAAAAGCAGACTGGACTGAAATGAAGGAGGGAAAAAAACGGCAAACCAAGAACAAACCAGTGATGCATTTTTAGCTTAAATATGGTCAGATATCAGTGATTCCCCTCAAGGTTTATTCAGCCCCCCATGATCAAAACCTCACTGGATGTTGATGTTGCTGAACAATAATGCAAATGACTGCTGTGGTTTCACAAAATATGCAGTGTTGCAAAAGTCATACTCATTTTTTCCTGTTCTTTTTTACATCTCAACAAGATACAAACTGCCATGATGACAGAGATTAAATCTTAACATCGTCTGCACTTCACCTCAGTCTGACCCCTGTCTCTCAGCTTCAGGCTTGTGTCATCCATCGAATCCTCCTCTCCCGTCTTAACTCGTGGGAAACATTTCACACTACAATAGCAGCGGCCGTACGGGTTGCCATTTGGGTGCCTTGTGCAGTGTTTTTGTTGGCCATGGGAGCTGTTTTTAGGAGTCAGACCGAGAGCAGGCTAAGGGTCTTTTCCCCTCAGTACGGTCCACACTGCAGCTCATCGATCACTGTGCACTGGGAGGGAGGACAGACGCGGTGGGTGGGATGAGAGAACATAACCAGGAGATGTACAATATGGATATGAATGAAGCTTATGTAAGTCTATGCTGTACACTGTAAAAAAAAAAAATCATACAGTAATTCAGGGGAATCAACTTTTCTCATTAACTCATCCTTTTTTTTCCAAGTTAATTAAAGGAGAAATTTTTACTATATTTACTGTTATAAATCATAAAACGACCATGATATGTCATCTGAAATTAAGGAAACATGCAGTACTTCAGCTGCAGTGAAGCCTCATTACTAGGCTGGAATTAATATTTTTATTTGCCTGTCTCACGTTGATAAGAGTTCAAATTAAAGCCAAATGTTTGCTGAATGATTAAGCGTCTGCTTATGAGTCTTAATTAATCATGACTATTATATGTTATATAATATTTTAGAAGGAGTGGATGTTTATAACAGTTAATTTGAACAATATGTTAACCGAGGCTGGCAGGAAACTTTTCAGACAACTGACAGTTCTAAACAGCTGATCATCTTACAGTGGAGGATTCATCGTCGCTTGTTATCGTCAAATCATAATGTTGCACTCGTCTTGCACTCCTGTAGTGTTCCTGCAGCCTGCCTGAGCTTCCTCAAGTCTGTGGAGGAGGGGAAAGGTGGAAACAACTCGCTTCAACCAAAGACTGCTTATTAAACAGGATTTCACTTCATTTAAATTCTGCAGTATTTAGTTTTGGAAGCAGAATTGTCACATATTGCTCCTTTAAACTTAAAATTTCCAGCATTTACTTTTGGAACACTTCAGAACTTATAAATGTGAGTTCTTCTAATTTAAAGTCATCTGACTTGAAAATGTATCATGCAAACTTGCTGTGTGTCTCTAACACATTTTTTACAAGTCATGGTTGTTTTCACAATATTAAAAACACTGCAGATATTGAATTCAGTCCCTACTCTCACTACACTTAAGATTTAATAAATTCACCGGGAACAGTTTCGCATATTGTCTTTGTGCCAATGCTGGAACAAAGTAGCTCCAACAGGAGCAGCTGCAGCTGTAAGTTCTTTGTTTGAGATGAAGAACCGACCTATCAAACTGAGAAAATGTCAAAGGAAATCAAATTTCTCTGTAATGTTTGTCAGTGTGACTGAAGGGTTGTTGGTTCAACTTAATGTCTTAAGTTTATTGAACAAGTTGAACAAATACAACCAAATTAATTTCATCTTTATTTTTATTTGACAAGGAAAGTTTATTTGTTTTGAAGCATTAAAAAAATACCTTAACTGGTCTCTTCAAATTCAGCCAATTTTTACATTTTAAGGCAGCCTAGACACTAACTATTATTAAGTTAAAGCAAATTGTTTGTTTTACAGTGTACCATATGAAAGTAATGCAAGCATGTTTGTGTGTGTGTGTGGCCAAGTGTGAGTTTGTGGGAGTAGATAAAGGAGATCCAATAAAACATGACAGGGGTATGTTGTGGGCAGGATAAGTAGATGTTTGCATGGGTACGGGGTCATGGAGTAGTTCATCTGTCTGGTTGGAAAAGTCTGAAGTGATAAAACATGCACACAAGCAGCATGTTCATACGCCCACGCCTGCACACAAGCTTGTATTAACACACTAACCTCAGACACAGAGAACATGCTCCTTCAGTCTGTTTGAACAAGACGCTTGGCTCCATTTAGTTCCTTCAGCAAAGACTCCTCAGCAAGAGCTAAAGCATAAAAGAGCGAAGCACGTACACACACAGAGGCCTGATGGATTATGGCTCTCTCAGCCACAGAGCCCTCTCAGCAGGGCTGGCAGACTGAACAGAGACCCCGTGCAGGCCGAGGGGTGAGCCAGAGGGACGAGTAAATACAAAGCTGATGGAAAGGGCCCCATTGTGGGACCGCCTGACCAGCAGTAGGGCCCAACCTGGAGGTGATATGGAGCCAAGCAGATGACCCGACAGCGGGGAACCTCCAAGATCATTAAAGGCTTCAGCATGGCCATTTGATCAGTGTTGAAACCACCGACTGAAAACACTGGACACAGCAAGCTGCTGTGTTTCCCCCTCGTCTGGAAATCAATCTGCGTGTGGGTGGGAGATGGCTGTTTTCATTTCAAAAGTCATGTTGTACTGTTACTGAAAAAACGGGTCCCACAATAAAAGTGTGGAGCACATATGGAGTGATCACATAATGACTAATCTACATCAAGACAAGGTACAAAGTAGATTAATTTATCATTTTATGACACATTGGGCCAAGATCAAGTTGTAGTTCCATTTTTGCAACTCACAAAAGCAAAATGTATATACAGTAGATTGGTTGAATAATATATAAGTAATTTTATAAGAAATTAAAGTAAAACAAACAATTTTGCATGGTGCAGGATGAATTAAGCAGTCTCATGTCGTCTGGTGGTACGGGAGTGGTTACTTCAGTATCTCTTGCCAGACTTTTACTTATTACTGAACATTGGCACGTTGGCAGCAGAAACAAGCTGTAAAACACAGCGCTGTCATATTATCATATTATTTTAAATTGATATGTAATGAGCTTGTTAGCGCAGAGCGTCCAAATTACATGGTGTTTGTGTCCACCTGATAGATGTAAGTTCAATATTAACTCTCTGTAAGCGTCGTTTTCATCTCATCAAGATGACACAACAAACTTGTTAGCAAACAGTTGCTTATTCACACACCTAATGCAGCAACATTAACATGAATTTCAATTCATGTTTCAGTCCATCTGTCATTAAAATATCTCGCTCTTTTGCTGCTAAATGTTTTGCTCTGTTCACCAGCTAGACACTAAATGTGTCTGTCTACCATTTGGTGCTGGGCAGGTCTGGCGTTTTTAGAGATTTTTCTTAGAAGCAGCTGTTTGCGCCAGCCTAAAATGATGCTACTTGAGTGGTGAGAGAGAGCCAGAATGGTAAAGTAGCAGGTCAGAAAGCTAAACAATAAACTGAAATTCGCTATAAAGGTCCGTAAAGCCAAGGAGCGCTGGAGATTTAAGTGTAATTCTTTGTTACCTCCATAAACAATTACTGCAATAAAGATTAAGATTAAGACCATTGTAACCAACATTTAGGCCTAACAAAGACATTCAAGACAGCAATGCATCGACAAAAAAAGCAGAAAAAACTTTTGAGAAAGAAATTCAATAAACAAATAAAAAAATTGGACCAAAAGATACACATATTCTCCAGATGAAAGCAAGCATGCTTTCTTGGTACAAACCCCAACAGAAAATCAAATCAGCATAATCAGTTTTATATTCTTCCTGTGAATATTAAGTGCAAAAATTATAATTTCAGCAGATTACAGAAAAAAAAGTTCATGAACTTGGTAGAAGGGTGTAGCATGGGCCAAAGAAGAAGAGGAGTCAGTCCAAATCACATGGCGAACACAAAAACTATTTTTCACTTCTGGCCTTAGCGCTCTCTGAGTGCTCCTCTATGTATTCAACTTTGCATTTATCAGAGAGAACATTTTTGCTTTCAAAAGCTGCAAAGTTTTGCTTTAATTTAACAACATAATAAAGAATAAAAATGATCCTTCGTAAAGACTGAAGATTATCAGTGATATCCAGGCTTAAGATGACTAAAACCATAAAGGGGTAATTGGACGTCGTGATCTTATTGGTGGCAAACCTCAGCGGTGTTAAAAACAGATCACTCACCCAGCATGTTCCCACCATTGGACGTGACGACACGTGTACTGCCATTAACTGAACATAAACGTGGTCTGTTCCCCCCCTCGCAAATCAGAACCACCTGCCCCCGGGCCCTGAGAACTGGCTGGTCCTCTCTCCGCTGGACCTCCTTGGAGAGAGAAAGAGCGCCTCTTGTTTGGACAAACGTCAGGGCCAGCTCCGGGGCTCTTACATGAAACGAGGAGTGGAGCAGAGAATCTTACCCTTCATGTAGCCTCCTGCAACCCCGAGCCCCGTCCCCTCCCTTCTGAGCAGGGCCCGATATTTTTTAATTACGTACAGGAAACTCCTGTTACAAAGGACACTTTCTTAGGCAATCTGCAGGGAGGCTGCGAGAAGTTCTGGGGTCACCCTCCTCTTTTTTTCTCTCTGTCCTCGCTTACTAAATGTGTGTGGGCGGGAGGTGTATCGCCTAACAAACTGGAGAGCATGCCACCCAGAGATTCAGGTCACTGCTGACAGCCTACCTTCCCAAAGCCAAGATGGCACCTGGTCTTTGAAGACAAGGCAACCCCCCGCTTAACACGTACAAAACTACCCCGTAAAACCAAAAGAAAGCTGAGAATACTCATCATTTCAGGGCAGCTGCCCTCGCTAAATGTTGTTGAGTTTTAAAATTCAAACTCTCTAGTTTTGAAGTAAACTAAATAAATTTATACCAACCTATAATCTTTAGTTGAGATAATTTACTTTGCTTTTTTAGGTGAACTTGAATCTTTGAGCTTCAGAAATGCAAAACATTCTGTATTTAAAAAAAAAAACTGTTCACAGTTAGAAGTGCTGTAACAAAAAAAGGAAAACTAAAACTAAAATAAAAATTATACCAACCTATAATCTTTTCTTGAGATAATTTATTTTTCTTATTTGATGAATCCCCCAACATTTCTACATTATTTATTAATGTCAAACATTAAATAATAATAAAAAAAAGAATAATTAGATTGCAATTGAAAATATTAAATTATTAACCATTTTTCACTTTCAATAAAATGAAAGTGAAAAACTAAATCATCTCAACAAAAGATTAAAAGTTGGGAAAAAAATTTCTTTATATCTAAACTTTGATTAGGTTTGATCTTGATTCAAAAACTCAAATATTTTGTGAAGTAATAACAGATTACATATGCAAACAGGATTACATAATCAGATTATGAAAATAGGATTCCATCTGAAAAATATGCAATTACATTATCAAAGATCAATTGATTAATTTTTCTGTAACATTGTCATGCAACAAACTGCTCCACAACACAAGATGTTTAAAAAGAAATAAAATATAGTGGAACTCAGGCTTTTGTGGCTATTTTTTTTATGAAGTGCAATATTTTCAGTGTTACTCATTACAAATTTATATTCTGTGACAGGCATTTCAAAGTAATCTGGCTCAACACCGGAGGACAGTTGTCATGAAATTATCTATAAAGTTTTCTCAACTTCTTTTTTTACAGTGTATAAAGCCAGTGTCCCCACTTTTACCAGCTTCACTCCAGACCAAACAAAATTTGCTTCTACACTGTCATTCAGATCTACTGTATTATAATACATGTCAATATTCATAATATTTTATCTAGCAGGACAGAGAAGTAGACGTGTCAGTAAGGTTTTTTTTTTTTTTCACCCTCAGTTTCTTAGCTCCGGTGGTCTCTAACTGACAGGAACTCAGGCACTATTTGTTATCTTTAGGCCCAATAAGTCCATCTGGTTTTGGTTTGGCTCCTCGAGATCGCCCCTGGAGATGTGGATGGAAGGGACTTAGGGGTGAGGCGGGGTGGTGGGGCTGGTGGTGGTGGTGGAGGGGCAGTTCTCGGAGGCTTTTTTCTCCTCTTAAATTGAATTTCTCACCATTCCAACCTGGGCCTTGGACCAGGGATAGAGCGAGAGCTTGCGTTCGGCTTCCAACCCTCAGGCTCCTGAAAAGCTATGCTAAAAAAGTAAGAAAGAGAGGGGAAATAATACTTGGAAGAAATCAGTATCACCTGTTTTGCCAAACGACTTGCATGTTCGGAGTAATGGCTATTAACTGACTCAGACTGTGCCTGTGTTTGTAATGGAGGAATGTATGAACTCTCTCTGAACCATAACTGACATGAAACCTTTTGTGTCTCACGAAATGATGTGTGAAAATAAACAAATAGTAGACTAAACAAAGCTGTCAGTCATCCACAGGAAATTAGAGTGGAAAGAAATTTCATGTTTAGGGTGTTATATTTAAATGTTGTAAAAAATGTTTATTTTTATTACATGTACACCAGGAGAAATCACCAAGAAAGCCAACCTCACAGCAAAGGTCCATATAGTGTTGATGGTTACACATGTACAGTAGCAACATAAAAATAATCCAGCCAGACCTACCTGTCACTGAATCTGCACTTTGTCAGATACATCCTGATTTACACTCTTTATTGTTTGTTTATGTCTATAATCATTATCTGAGGAAACTGTTCTTTTAACATTGAAGTGTTTGGTGTTTGGCTTCTCCCTTGTTTTAAGTGAATTAAAGGTAGTTAAATGCAATCTTAAACTATGTTTACATGTAATATTTTCTTTTTCAGTTGGATTTCATATCTAAAGTTCTGTAAATATTTCAAATCACATGGAGGAAAAGCCAACTTATAACCATATAAGGCTGTGATGTGTGAACAGTTCCCAAGATGAAAATCTGCTAGATAGCTGTTTGCAAGCTAGCTGGCTAACATGCAGATTGTGAGGGTGTGTTATGTCGTAATCCACTGTAAAGTCACAAGTCGAGAGTTCTGACTCAATCTAACTGTGTTTGGGAAAATATAGACACCCATCGCAAACTGATGTTTGTATGGCAAGTTTCACAACAGAAAACACAACATAAAATAAAAACTGATGTTTGCTGATCACTGTATGAGCTGCCATATTGCAGTGATGTCAGGTGTATTTATGTCGATGGAATCTGGCCAGATAGATCTTGTCCAAGTTTTAGACTTGAATGAAAACAAGTTTTTTTGTTTGTTTTTTTGGTTACCTTATCCTACCAATATAGAAAAGAAATTGAAAAACAAAATAATTCTCATTGCCTCTAATGTCTCACATTATTTTTAGTTTTTACAGCTACTGCAGTTTTTATAGCAGTAGGTCTACTTACATGTTCACTGATTTTATTAATGGTTGTCACACTCATATTACTTTAATCTTCTGCATATATAAGGACATTACATGTGGATTTACTGTTATATGTAGTACCTGGTAGCTCCCAAATTATGTAAGTCTCATGTTACACTAATTTAATAAGGAGCTTGTGTCTGGTTTGAATGTCATAGATACTTACAAGTTTAGATAAAGGTACAAACATTTAATAAAATTTACATATATCTTTTCCATATGGGTAATTTGTCTTGGACCATACAACCTATTATTCCATACATATTTCATTTTCAGTTTGGCCCTGATATCTGATGTTCTGTAAATATTCCTGAGGTGGATTGCCATTTTCAGTTACACATCTCTCCTCTGCTCCACTTTCTAAGAAGAAATTCCACACAAAAGGAGCTCAAGCTCAAGAAGTCGATTTCAGGTTTTGATACGGATGGAAGACAGTTTGTCTCTCTCATCCATCTCTCTTGTCACTGTCCAGTGCAGACTATATAAATCAAAATGGAATAGAAGTGAAAATAACCCAAAACTGTGAATTATTTCGTCTGCCCTTACAATTTTATGGCCATTACGGTCTCAAACTACTGGATGTAAAAGTGGTCAACTACTGGGTTTCTATGCTTTTTGGTGGTACAGTTTGCTTGTCTGGTATTTCTGTACAATTAAATACATGTTTCCCGTGGTATTCCCCCATAAAGTCTGCACTTATCCCTGACTAACCCTGTGGTTTCTGTAAAATAAGACCTTAGTGTCTTGAGCAGGCCAAAAGTAAAGGTATACTTTGTGGAAACTCACATTGTTGCTTCCTTACTGTCATTCTTCTTAATTTTTTTGTCTGTATCTCAGCCCTTCCTGTGACCCAAAAACCGTACATACCCACTTGTTTTCTCCAAAATATCTGAGCCAAAGCCCCCATTCCCCCGACATCATCATCACCCACACGCTCAGTTTATTTTCTCAGGTGAACAAACTGTGTCGCACACACTGGCTCCCTCAGATGCTCTTTATTAGGCTCCTGGAATCAGCTGTACTTTCATCTTGAGTCAGAGCGTGTTTGTGTGTTTAAGAATTAAATAGACCTAAAATTCTCACCAAAAATAGTTGATTATACTGTCACAGATTTAAAAAATGCTTTGTGAAAACTGTTTCTAATCATAGAGAGTGCTGTCAAATTAATCATGCTAGAAAAATCTCGATATTAGACTTTTGGAGTACCATTTTACAATAAGACTACCCTTATGAATGATTTATAATTAATTACATGTTATAAGACAGTTTTCATAGACCAATGTGAACCCACAACCTGTTAAGATCAAATTACTGCTTACTACTAATTCATCTTACCAGTGAGTTACTAACATTTAAGAGGGAGCCTAACTGTAAAGTGTAAAATAGAAAATAGACTCATATGAAAATAATTTCTCTCAATCACCACCTACAACACACCAGACGTGTGTGGCAGCGCCTGCATCTGCAGAGACCCCAGCATCCGCCTGTGCCTTCTTATTTTCTCATTATTTTGTTGTGCTTGTGATGCTTTACCAACCCAAACCCTCAGTATTTCACATCACAGGAACGAGACTCAACAATCAACTGTCTCTGTGGTGTGTTTACAGCATACTTGCCAACCAGACTTTCCTAGGAGACTCCTGTTTTTCATTGCTATCTCCCTATTTCCTCCTGGGATCACAATTCTCCTGAATCACTCCTGATAACTGATTTCATTGATGTCATTATCACAACCTCTTTCTGGCATTGTCTACTGTTTCCACTGAACAACAACACAACCACACCTTAAGAAAATTTTACAAGGAAAGGGGCATGGATTTTTATTATTATTTTTTTTTAATCTGATGTGTCAATTTCCTTTTAGGAGCAGGGGAAAAAAAACAAATGAATTCAAAAAAACAATGGATGTTAGTTTATGCCAGAGATTTACACAAGTTCACGGTACAAGACCGAAATATTCAGTATTCTTTTCCAGAGAATTAAAAGTAAAATTAATCAACATAAAAATGCTGTTGCAGTCTACTTATTATTTTGTTATTCTCATTCTTTAAAAGTTACCAGAATGCAGGAAACAAAGTCTTTGAAACTCTGTTTTTTTTGTATCAAAATCCTCCCTATTTTTGAAGTGTAAGCCAACAGTATATATTCAACACTGGTTTGTATTTCCTTATTTTCATCAATATATGTTTCAGTTTTGGCATATACATTGTACAATATGCTGTTTTTTTAACATAACATAATCCAGTTTGTGGTTTTTTTTTTTTAGCTTTATAGGATATATATAGCATTTTATTTGTTTGATCTCTCTTTTAATTTGTGTTTAACATTTACATATATTTTGCTCTATTTGTGTTTTTTCATAGATGCATAATTATTAGTAAAAATACAAATTAAGGTTTGCTGTGTCAGTACGCTGTTATCATTCTGGCCAATAAAGTTATTGTTAAACTGTAAAATATCCTGTGTCCATCTTTGTCATAAGTGTTAATCAATTTCGAGGGTAACTGCAAAAAATGTGCACTTTTATGTATATATTTTATATAAAGAATATCAGCCAATATATTGATATTAGATTTTTTTTTTAACTCTTAAACATGTTGATATTGGCCCCAAAAATCCAGCATCGGCATCTAGCTGAGGCCCTTTTTAGATATACTCAGCTGTACTGTGTGTTATCAAACTGAACTGCAATAAAAGGAAACAAACTCTCTTTTAAGACACAATTTCAGTTTAATGGATGTTTACACACTTCTCAAATACATGCTGAATTTGAAATTGTTAACACTCTGTGAGGACAACTTCTTTTACGAGCACTCTGTGTTTAACAACAGTTAATGTGACATTCATCATCAAGGTCAATTAAAACCACATAAATAATATTGTTCTAACAACATTTTATCAATGTATAGGCAACATTAGGTAGGTCGTGTATTACTTTCAGTTAGTGGACCTTCACAGAAGGCATCTCAAAGACAACACTGTTTTGTGGAAAAAGCGCCTACAGTAGCATGAATATGCAGCTAAAGTGGCACTATTGTGGTATGACAGCTAGAGCTTACAGTATAATTAAAAAAAAAAAAAAAAGTTTAAAAAAGTTTCTTCTGTGTCTGCTTTAATAAAACACATAAACACAAAGAGACATGCAACAAAAGAATTCAAATAATACACTAAGCTGATAAGACATAAACTGTTTTGGTGAAGTGTTATTTTCTTTATAAACACCTGGACAAAGCAGGATCTGACCACACAAGCCTTTTCAATGGAACTATGTTAGCTTCATGTATAATCTATGTTTAAATAAATAACATTATAAAGTGCACATACTACAGCGCATGACTCCAAACACAAACATTTCATTCTGTCCATACGTACTAGACGCATCCAGCAATTCTATCCCCTAAAATATAAGAAAATCTGAATCTTAATCTAACAGCTCAGCATTTATTTACAGCACAAAAAGCATATCGGATATTATTTGTAACTGAGCAGGGAGAGTTGCAACACAGATTATAACAGTCACGCATTATGAATCAAGCTGTAGCCTTCATACAGAAGCAGTTGAGGTATGTTTCTACAGTTTTTAATCTATCAACAGAAAATGAAAAGAGCAGCAGATAATAAACAGCACAGTGTATTTGGTTAGAGATAAATGAGGGTGGCTCACTGACAGGATATTTTAAAGTGAAGTAGATAGTACAACATGCAGCTTTCAAGGCAAAGGTGCCACACACACAATCAAGCTCTTACTGTATATGATTATATGATAATACGCGTCCGATGAAGCTAGGTCAGATTATGACATTAGCACCATTTTGAAATGTCATATACAATTAGATAAAACAGCTCACAAAGTAATACAATCCAATGCAGTATGACTAGAAACACCCTAAACAGCTGAGTTGCCATTTCTGACACAGTCAACAATAACTGAACATTGTAGTATTTATTGCATGGTAACAGACCTCTTTTAGGGCAGCCATTTTAAAATGAAACTGTAAGGTAAACACACAGTTACTAATGATACTGATATTAAAGCTTAACATTACATATTCAAATGTCTAAAAATGCTAGACATATGCTGTATATTTTGTTAAGTTATGTACATTATATATGTCATTATACTTACATTATCCCAAATGTTTCCAACCATGTTCAAATACATAGGAATACATAATTTATTCAAGGTAATGGTGCGTTTCCTGCTAACCAATGCTAGCTTGTCGCTAGTTGTTATAACATGGAACATGTTGGATACATCAGAGAAAGAGGAGTAAAGTCAACAAATGTGACTAACTGTAAAGTGAATAAAACTTAAATACGTTACCTCGAGTCACGTCAGATGTCAGGTTTTCTTCAACTATGGTGGTTGTTTAAAATGAAGAAACAACTCCCATGATCCTTTGCTACTTCATGACATCATCAAACTACGTCTTTTGTTATTGTTTTAATGTGAGAAATCCCTTGCGGTGGTGCTTACATAACGTGCGTTTAAGGAGCAGGTCAAGCAGAGTTGAGGTGTTGCTACTGTGCATGTTGACTCGCTGGAAATCCTCTGCAACACTAAGTGGAATGGGAACTTAATTACTATCATCGGCAACTCCTGTGTTTACCCTGATATTTCATAACAATATGGCTGCAGTCAAACAGGTCTGTTTTACTTGATTGATTGACGTTACAAGATGTTGTTGCTATTTTTCTCAAACATTACCTTTATGAATTGCAGATTATTAAAGAAAAACAGTTTTTTTATGAAAGTACAGTCTACAGCATGGTGGGACTATCTACTACTAAATTGCAATTAAACAAAACTGTTTTTTGTCTATTTCTTACATCAACACAATGTATCACATGTCGGGAAAGGGTTTGTGGGGTTGCCAGAATTTCAGCTCATGCCTCAGGTGCATGGGCTTGAAATCAGGTCATTTACATGGACAGGAGGGTTGGTCCAAGTGGCCACAGCCGGAGCCATCACATCATTGTAGCCCTAAAAGCAAAAGGACAGTGTGACTGTAATGATTCACTCTCAGAGGGCCACAGTCAGTGTAGAAACTATAATCTCCCCTTGCTGCAGTGCTGCCCTGCACAAAATCTGTGGCATGCTTCCCCCTTGTGGATGTTTGGAAAGTATATCTGTAGACGTTTGAAGTGACACTGATCTCTTTTTGGAAGAAAATATAATTTGACAAACAGATTAACAAAATGTTTTCTGACTAATAACACTGAAACACTCTTGACGAAGGTCCAGAGGAACAGAAACATTAATGTGATCAATAAAGTGTGATGCTGTGCCACAGCACTGTGCTGGATTTTCTTTTTTCAAGACTAAAATGACTCTTTCTAGCATGCCTGCATCTGATATACAGTAGCTGTGTGTGAGAATATCGCTTTTGGCTTTATAAAAAGAGGGAGAAAAAAAATCAGACCAACCTCAACTATCAGTTGTAGGCACACACGATGATCGCCGTGATCTGCACATAGTTTTCTGTGAGATAGAAGCAAAAAACCATCAATAAATGATTAATCAGAACAAATATAAAAGACAATCAAATATAATATAGGTTTCTCCATTCTGTTAATATAATATTGTGTCTGTAACTTTTAAAAAATGCATATTTTAATAATTAAAGCTTTTCTATCACATTAAAAAAAAGAACTTAAAATATTAAGAATGTTATCTTGTTCAGAAACCATAAGTTAGTTTAAGATCAGCATCACTGTGTAGCATTTCAGTTTATTCATGATAAATGCAGGACCGTGTATTTTACCTTTGTATAAAGGCGATGGTGAAGGACTGGGTCAGATAGCCAAGGGTGTCTTAAGGCCTCAGATGCCCCCATCCTCCAGCTGAAGACAGACATACAAATGTCCGTTAAAAAAACCACCACATGTTAACCTCAGATTAGAGACAGTAAAACAGAGTGAAAAGATGGATACCCTTTGTTCACGACAAGCAGTCTGGAGATGAAGTCTTTGGCTTCTTCAGACGTATCGACAAACTCCTGTTCCTCGAAGTTCCACTTACAGGCCAAGATGTTATTCAGAGTCTCATTGTCATCGTCGCCAAGGAAGGGGCAGAGACCGCTCAGACTGGCAGGAGAGACAGACGACTATTAATGTTATTAAATATCAAGCAAGACTTCCTGGACCTTGTAGTCTTTTTGGTCACTTATTTTAATCTGTGCATGTGTTTGTGTGTTTCCTTACAGCATGTAGGTGATGACACCGAGGCTCCACATGTCTGTGTTGAACGATACAAAGTCGTAGTTGATGACCTCAGGAGCGAGGAACTCCGGAGTACCAAAATTCACCCGCAGTTTCTCCCGTGGCTTATATCTATGTGGCGGTCATATCAATGACATTTACATTTTGAATGATTACAGGAGTTGGTAAAACAGATGTAAAGACAGGTACTCACATCCTGGCGAGACCAAAGTCGATGATTTTGATCTTATTCGTGACTCTGCTCACGCATAGAATGTTTTCTGGCTGAAATTTATAATGAAACAATTCAAAAATAAGTAAGTGCTTGATTAAACTTTGAGAATGCATACAATCTGATTTCCGAGTCTCTTTGTTACCTTTAAGTCCAGGTGTAGGATGTACATTTTGTGCATGTGCTGCAGACCCTCACAGATCTGCCTGATGAACACCACAGCGTCCAGCTCCATCAAAGTGTAGTTTTCATCAATGATCCTGTCAAACAGCTCACCTCCACCAACACTATGGTTAGACACAAACGCATAACAAAACACCACTTAAAAATCCCATGTTTTAAATCTAAGGTATTGCTTTATATTAGCAATAAATATCCACACTATCTTTTAACATTATTAACAAAGTTTAGAAATAAATTAACCAAAATTCTACTGGGCATTAAAGGTCCAGTGTGTAAGATTTACACAGATTTACTGGCAGTGTATAATCACCTGAAAATAAGTCAGGTCGTTGTCATGTTTTTGTTAGAGCTGTACCCGACTCAAATTTTTTTTTTGAGTTCATCAGATTTGGCTGTTCATTTGGCCGAAGATTTGTTTGTGTTTTTTCAGTTCAATGCTATTCTAAACATCTATATCAGCCTACATGCGTATCTTTTACCTGTGAGATTCATGTTCTAAGGTCTTTCCTCATCATCTGATGTGAAAACATCAGATATCTACAGTTATAGAAAGTAAAAGTGTACATAAATCCTTGCTGACAGTGTGTCACCTGTGCTCCGTTTCTATCACTTTTCTCTGCTTCCATCACAGTTCATATTGCTGTTTGTGGTGATTTTGAGCCTGGGTTTGTAAAGTTTACAGCCTGCAATGCTGCTGCATTGCTCCGTGCACAATGATGCAGCCAAAAAATAAGAGCTTAAAATCAGATTTCACCTTTTTGTCACCAGCAGTGTTGTCACATCAATTCTTTTGTCGGCTAAAAATATATTTAGGAATCCCCATATTCATAAATCCTCATTGAAATGCTATCCCTGTGCTTTTTTGTAAGCCTCTATCTGTTTAATCCTGATATTGTGATGAGCACTGACAGACAAAAGAAAGAAAGACTGCTCAACTTGAAGAATCTCGGTTAACCGAAGGGTCTTCAACCAATGATTTGAGTCCCTAGTTTTTGTTACCTTAGAATTTATATCCATTTATATCGACAGAGGACTCGGGTCCTGCAGTGTTGCATCACCATGTTTCAACAGTAGGCCAGAGTGGACAAACAAACCCAGCCTTACGCCGTTTCCTACACACTGGACCTTTAAATAAGTAACTCTACTTTAAATTACTTGGTAAAAGACGTTCAATTAGCTGTTTTGAAAGAAATAAACATTCTGAAAATATAAAAGAAGGAGCATACTATTCAAGTACAAGGATGATGTCATTCCTTGACTCATAAGCTGCATAGAGCTGGATCAGGTTGGCATGGTCCAGATTATTCATGACCTGGATCTCATTCTTCACCACCTCCTACCAAAATCACAGACACAAGCACATGGACAGACAGATTAAGAAGCAGACGAACAGACACGTATGCAGACAAGCACGGACACACAAGCACAGACACGGACACACACATGATGACACGATGAGAGGTGTCAGCTGTTCTCTGCTATGAGACAATGCATCTTCTCTTCTAGGTCAAATATTTGTCACCTAGGTGAGAAGTATTCTCTCTGCTTCTGTTCCAAGCGGCCTTGTAGTGTAGTATGTACTAAAAATTGTAACCCTGCTTTTTATATCATGTGGCGTGGCTCTCACTGGGGCATCAAAATAATTCATTATCACGACACTGAACATTAGGGCGTTCTTACCTTTTCTTTGTGACTCCGGGCTTTGATGACCTTCGCCGCCAAAGTGAGACCAGAGGAGTTTTCAACACATTTGTGCACTTGGCCAAAACGACCCCTTGAAGAGAGGGAGAGAAAAAATAATAATAATAATATTTTCACAGTCACCTTAAATCGTTCATCCGGCCATTCCTAGAAAGAGGCATAAAACAGGACAGGAGAGGAGAAGCTATGTTGCATCAACAAGAACTCATTTTTAAACCTCTTTAAATCTTGGTTTAACTTTAAATCAATTTCACAAAACTCTTGAAGTAGTTTGAAATAAAAAAAAAAATAGAAACCTCTTTTTAAACTTAAGTTTAGATTTTGCATTTCTCTGCAGAGCCATCATGAGCAGGCTAACTGGGCTAGCTAACTTTTTAGCAAGCTAGCAAATACTGTAACATTTATTTAACATTTCTGCTAGCTAGTAAACAATACAGCATTTTTGTTTTTTTACTTTTTAGCTAGCTAATAAACAATATACCTTTTTTTTTCTTTTTAGACAACTAGCAAACAATGTTCACTTTTTAGACAGCTAGCTATACTTACTAGCTAAGTCCCACAGCCCTCAAACTGATCTTTTATAGATTTTAATTTGGTTAAGCAACCATCTACATATTGATTAAACTCACTGAACTTGGGTTTACTAAATTGAGATCAGTTTTTAATTGGGCAACAGGGCTCTGCTTAATTTTAAATCTGGATTTAATCATTTTAAACCTAGTTTTGCTAAACTCTGATTAGAACTAATCTTAGATTCAATCCATCGTTGTTGGTACAACACAGTAACAGTGTTTTATGTTTCCATGACAAATCAAAAACTGATCTTCCATCAAATACAGACATTTTACTGTAGGCAGTGTGTGCGCTTAATCTGTTATTTCATTAAATCTGAGCTGGGCTGTGTCTCCTCTTTGAAGACTTGGATTAACACTTAGTGATTAGCTACCAGCTGGCACCAGGGATACAGTTTCACATACCAGTCAGTCCTGAAGTAAAAATAACTGCCGTGGCCCTGAAGTTATGAACCAAGGGAGAGGAGAGCGCGGGGGTGGGGGGGGTTACGCAATTAGGCCTCATGGGAATTGAGCGCTCTTTGTCTCACTGCCTTTGATCTGTGATAGATCATCAATAGCTTTCTTTTTTTTTTTTTTATGTTACAGAGAGAAAAGTCCGGTGCTCACCCGCCCAGGACCTCCTGCCAGTTGATGGTGTAGAAGTTGATGATCTGGTTGGGCTTGGCAGAAACGATCCGATGATTGAAAGGAGCCGCTGGAGGAGGAGTGGTGTCTAAAGAGAAAAGATAATAATAATCTGTTTTAATAAGTTATGAGGAATGTGAGAACACAGGAGCTTCGGCTACACTGAGGCTTTTGAAAGGCTCCACGGCTGCTATAATCAAGTTAGCACGTTGCGTATGAGAGAGCTATCATAAACATCAACTACAGGCGCAGTTGTTGTCTAAATATTACAGAGGAGTAACCAAGCTTTAGCACAACACCTCCTGCAGTCTGAGCGCCAAACTACCTCAAGGGCTTTATCTTATTTCATTGTAGTGGACTGTACCAAGTTAACGTTCTCGGCCCAACCTTTCACGGACTGATAGCAATTTATTTACACAAACATGCAAAAATTCTAAATTTTACCGAGTGTCTTTGTACTCTCTCTTTCCTAACCCTTTGTAGTCTTTGTACTGTATTTGATTAAATCTAGGTTTTGTTTTTAACAGCATTTCACAGCGTCCCAATTTTTTAGGAATCATGGTTGTAACTTCAGCATCAAAATATCTCATTACACTTAATATAAGACATTTCAATGACTTGTTTTTGACAATCCATCTTGAAAATCTTGATCTTTATCTCTTACAGAGCAAATGTTCACTTGCTCCATCATTATACGACTTGTTTATTAGATTAGATGTTTTTGAGATTATTATTGTCTATTCTTTATGTACTGTATTTCTTGCTATTTATCAGCCATCATATACACTAATACCAATATATCTACAATAAGCTAATATTGGCAGCAGATTTATTGGTTTAGCTCTAGTATGAGGTGATAAAACACTTATCAAAATGTATAACGTAGACGTAGATGATAATGATTAACTTATTCTGGCACTGCCTTACAGAGGATTTTTTAACGGGTAAATAAAATTCAGCTATTCAAAGTTTCAACTTTCTACCAGCAATTACTGTCGGGAGGTCCTGACTCACCGATAAAGTATCTCTCTGCTTCATCATCATCCTCCTTTTCTCCATCAGGTTCTGCTTCTTTTTCCTTTCTCACTGCCTCCAGCCTTTCTTTTAGATTTAACTGGAACTCAACTCCATCTGCCTTGAAGACAGCCCAGCCCTCAGACTCGAGCCTCTGTTCGTCCTCATCGTTGTCTTCCCTCTTCTCCTCCACCACCTCCACCACCTGGGTCTTTGTATGTTCCTCCACTACAAAATGTTCCTCGGTCACAAACGACTTGGTGCTTGTGCTGCTGACCTCTGACCTCTGGTCCGGCTCGGCCTCTTGAGATGGAGAGGCATCTTTGTGGTCGTCGCTGGTGGAAAAAAAAAATTTGTTGTGTTTTCATTTTATTTTTGTTTGTTTGTTTGTTTGTTTTGATTCATGTCAGCTTGTGTAGTTTTTGTAAAATACTGTTTGATGTGGCTGAAGGCACAGTTGATTGATCTTTGCAAAAAGAACTAATACATAATTGACTAATCTATCACCATTAAGAATTTAGTCATAATATTAAAGAACTATCTGTATAACTGAAATACATACAGTATATATAAAAGACCAAGGCTAATAACAAATGAAAACCTTCAATACATGAACTGTTTGTAGCCCAGACTATCTTATATAAATATAACTGTATCCATAACAGATTAATGAGGGTCGAGTCCATTGAATTGCTGAATTAAAATGATTAAAATCAATGAGGAAATAAGCTTAATATTTCTATATTCTAATGTGTTATCTGCCCTACTTTGTCTCGATAGATCAATTGATTTAGAAAACACGAGAAAACTGAAATCAGAAAATGTCTCTCAACCACAAAGGGCAGCTCATTCTCAAATGTTTGGTATTATGGCATTAAAAATTCCTTGAACAATTATTAAAATAGCTGCAGACTAATTGTATTTTCAACTTATGAATTAATTGATTTATTGACAAATCATCACAGCTCCTCTTGGGGTAAAACAGAATACCTTGTGATAGTTGTTTCTTTTTCGTCTTTCTTTGCAGCCGAGGCTTCGGCTACTTCTTCAGCAGGAGAAACAGCCTCTTCCTTCTTTTGCTCTGGAACTGGGATCTTTTCTTCTTCTTTCTCTTTCACTGCATCCTCCACATCAAGCATGGGTTCCTTCTCCGTCACTGCTTCCTCCGCCTCCTGCACCTTTTCCCCGACCTGCTCCTCACTATCCGTCTTATCTTTCTCAGCCAGAGCCACCTGGGAGTCTTCACGCAGGTAGTCCACCAAGTTGCAGGCAGGGGCGTCGGGTTGTTGATCTTTAGGGGGAACTCCAGCCTCCAGATCCAGACATCCAGAAGTGAGCTGCTGACCTGATTTCTCCGCATTCTCCTTGTTGAGTTTCTGCACCTCCTCAAGAAGCAACACCTGCTTCTTCAAGGAGATATTGTCTGCAAAACATCCAAACAGAATCTAGATTTAGTCTCTCACAGCTTGATAAATATTCATCATTTCTTCTCAACATATTAGGATGCATAAATCTCAGAATAATAGACTAAGATGATTCTCTCATAGACGCTATGAGAGTAAATTCATCTTTTAAATTTACATATAGCTGCTGCTGTGTCTCACTGATGATTTTAACTAGACACCAGATATTGAGAACTGACAAGTTTTTGTATAATTAATAGTTATGTTGATCTCAGCACCTGCTGCGTCTGGCGGCTTCATCTTCTTTTGAGCTTTCAGACCCTTTGGGCTCAAACAGGGCTTTTCTGTCCCATCTTTACCTTTGTGGTCCTTCAACTGTGAAATACAAGCAAAATACAGTAAAGACAGAAATCTGGACATTATATCAACATAAAATTGTCTCAAAGTAATTATCATAGTTTAAAATGTTATATTAAAGGATTATTGTGACATTTAGAGTTTTAGAAGGTTTTTGTTCTTCACCAGAACTTTATGTTTTATTGTTCCGTCACACTGGTACTAAAAATGTTTGGGTACGGAACACTTTCTGTGCTTTTATGTGATGTTCTTTGGATTGTGATACATGTGTACACAAAAAATACAAGAAAACCCCAAGGCATTCTATTTTAAAACAATTAAAGATGTCTTTATTGTCACGGCATGGTCATGCTACGCCTTAGCATCAAGCTTCAAACCTCCCTGACAAAGGTTTGATCCCAAAACGTGTCAGGGTTTGTTTGTTTTAAGGTCCAAAGTAACCATGCCATTGCAATAAATGCATTTTACTTAAACTTCACTAAATCCTGCACATTTTCACTCTTCAGTGAAAGCTGAGCAAGCTTGGTAGCTGGTGGAGCCTCGGTCAACTTTCTCATCTCCTGTCTCCTGTACTTATGTTGTGTGCTAGGCTGTATGTCTGTGTCGCAGAGAAAAACACATTTTTGAGATGGTTGAAAGCTTGTTTATGTTAGCACAGCGCTAGCTAACTAATCTACATCTATCATTAGCTAAATAGTTAGCTAGCATTCTGCTAACATTAAAAAGATAGGTAGCTAGCTTTACAGGAAAATTGACCAAGGTACCAAGTTTGCTCAACTGGAGTTGGAGCACAGAGCAAAAAGGGGTTGTACTTTGGAATTTTTTATGATTTTTGTGAAAAGCAACAGTGTTTTTTTTTCTTTTTCCCAAATGTGACTTGGCGTAGTTCTGTTATTGCTTTGCAGAAATCGCACAATGTTATGCTTCTCATCAAGAAAATCAGCACAATAATAATTGTAGTACGGAGGCAACCCTTTATGAAAAAGGTGCCATCCTGAAGCCAAAAATGCAAAAGCACATACATTATACTCACATATTCTACATAAAAAGATAAGTTCCTGCAAACATACAGACTGTAAGCACAATAAACCTACAAAGTTTCCACATTTGCGAGAGGCGAGGAAATGCTTTGGTCCGTGGAGCTTTATCTTGTGAGAGCGCTGTGGAGAACTGGGCTCACATGCAGGAATTATCTCCTGATTCCCTTTACTGGCTTTATTAGAGGTAGGTTTCTAGTAAAAAGACAAGATGGCAGTGATTAGTAGGGTTACATGAATGGACATGGAATGGATGAGATTATCACATGTTAAGAATGAATGTCAATAAAAATGAGGTTGATATGAAGTTAGAATCACATTAAATACACACAACACGACAAATTAATCAAAAAAACAAATTAATAATTCAATAAAATGACAGTGACAAGTTGATGTGATGAAGTCAGGGTCACGGGTAAAACACACAACACAACAAATTAATTACATCAAATTAATACTTGAATGAAATAACTGATAAAATAATTTTAAAAAGATAAAATATAAGCAACAATTCCCCTGTTTTCATGTTAAACATTAGCACATTTAATGTTCCTCTCTGTGCACAGACTGACTCGTCTAATGGCATGCCTTTGATAACTCATGGCAGATGGATAGACAGCAGCAGGGTGGTGAATTTATAGCTTATCACTTGTCGCACTCTGCGGTGGAATGCACTGCCGACCCTGAGTGGAAAATATTACAAGTGACCATAGGCTGTTGTTCAAATTTCTCTGACGAGGAAACTCACTAAACACTCTCTGATCAGGTTAGCATGGAAAAACCTGTCTTGAACCCGGGGGTGTCTCACATTTGTTCTGTGAGTGCTGGCGTGAAGTGAACTGGGGAGGGGATATTTCAAGTGCAGTGTTTCCCCAGTTACAGCAGTAGGGTTTGAAGCCCTGATTGGGAGACTGGGGAAAGCGTGAAGGGACCATAGTAACAAGGATTACATGTTAGATATCTCTCACCTCTGGAGGTGTAAGATGGAGCCTGACAAATGCTTTGACGACCACAGAAATCCCCTGAAATGTGAGTCACACGGAAGCCATCAGATCGGTATGTGGTCATTAATCATAATACAGCCATAAAAAAATGATCCAAACTTTTAATTGGCTTGAATTCAACAAGTCACATCTTAATTTAACACATACATGAAAACAAAAAAACAGACTGCACTGTTGCACATTGTGCATTACAATATGAAGTACGTGATAACCTTGTCACATGACGTCACAACCACTCAGGTGAGCTTGCTCTCAGCTTGTAGGTCACAGAGGAAAAGTGATATGACCTCTGCAGACACGCAAGTGATTGGAGTGTGGTGATAATGTGCTTTAGGGTGTCTAAAAGTGCAGCTCATTCTTCTGATGCCAAGCGGCACTTAGTGACCTTTACACAGGGTCGTGGTCTCTGTAATGATTGTATAATAAAGACCAAACACTCAGGATTGATATGGAGGTTACTACAGTGTCAAAGGAATTAAAAGATATTAAGTGACCCATCCTAAGACTTGCCAAGTTTTGCTCCGTGTGCCATTAATAGTTGAGCAATCTTGGCACCCTGCAAAACCATCTTTCTCTTTTCTTGCCCGCTGTTTTAAGATATGCTGTGTACTTGGTTTGTCTACGTTAAAAAGAAAACCTAATTGCTGGGGGATCTGTAAAAGCAACATTATATATTGTCACATCTTAGCTGATGTTAGCAGAGCACTAGCTAACTAGCCTGCTAATAATTGACGTAATTAGCTAGCTAGTAAGATAATATTTTGCTAACATTAGCTTCCAGATGTAACAAGCTAACAATTGATGAATTTTAGCTAGCCCGTTATCTGGCATTTTGCTAACATTAGCTAACTTAAAGGACCAGTGTGTAGGATTTAATAGCATCTACTGATGAGCTTGCAGATTGCAAACATGTCATCTTATCCCCCCTTTCCAAGTATGTAGAAGAAGCTATGGTGGCTGCAAAGCTCATGCAAAGCACAAAAGGCTGCACCTAGGGTTGCCAGTGTTTACAGCAGTGGCACTCAAAGAAGCAGTCTAGCAAAATGCAGTCATTTCATTTTTAAGTAAGTATACATTTTGGATTTGAAATCATGCTTTTAGGCTACATAGACTAAAACAAACCTAGTTGATATTTTAACTTTATTACTTATACTGCTTTGTATAGTTCATTTTTAAAAGAGATTGTTATTGTTGTTATTATTGAAATTGAATTGTTATAATAGTTGTATACTTTAATGTCTGCTTGCCATTATTTTTTCTGGACTTCTTCCTCCAGGGCTAGTTATTAATAATTTAGTTATTACTAAAACCAACAATAACCAAATGCAGAGGCAATTTTGTAATATAATGACAAGTAGATAAATTTATATAGTCTTACATTTACAGCTGCTGATTAAAGGTATCCGGCCCTTTAAAGGCAACCATACTGCTTAAGTGTACAAAGATGAAAATGAATTAGCACCCCTCTTCTAACACAATGATTATTATATACTAATAAAAACATACTTATGAAAATAATAACATTTGATTTTGTTTTCAACATAGGCGAACTTAGAATATCTAGGAAACAGGAAGAGAGAAAGTTGATCGAGGTATCAGGCTTGTTCAGTTATATTGGAGCACAGATAGAAAAAAAGTTGGATTCAGAATGGGTCAATTCAGCCAAGTCAAAGTTGAAACTTTAGACATGAAGTTGAAGATGTAATGTCTGCATCCTGCCAAACAAGCGCAGAGCATGGTGGAGCAGCAGTAACGTCACTGAGATTATATTTACACATGTACATTTTTACTTTTCTGAGCGTGTACCAGCAGTTCCTAAAACACTGCATGCCATGTTACACAGGCCTTTACTGGAACCTCTAAATCAAAGGTACTGTGACAGCATTATCAGCAGGACTGCCAATAAACTTTTATGACAAGCTATTTTGCACCGCAGGAAGTTAAGTAATTTGCAAAGAATCGCATGGCAGAGACAATACCCACTGTTCCCTGCCACCAGAGGTTAACTACTGGAAACTAGTGATGTAAATCATACCATGTCCTAATTGGCGCAGACTGTGACTTGTTCAAGTGAGTCAGTAAGAGAAACAAACTGCTGAAGAGAGAAGGGGAGGAAGACTGACTCATCACAATTTGTTGACACCTGACTCCTGGTCAACTGAAGGGGTTAAAGCCCTTATAGATGACAAACACAGCAGCCCCTAATCCAAAAACAGCATTTCTAAACCGGGCCACTCACATTTCACCCCTGGCCTCACACCGGCACCTCTCGTGCCCTGCTGGGACTGAGGGCGGGGGGGTCCCAGAGGAGTGGGCCTCATGCCAAGGAGGCCATGTTGCACTCGGCATGGGTAGATTTCCAATAAGTGGAAATGTGAGTTAAATTGGGGCTTATATAAGTTAGAGGTGACATGTTTATTGTGCAGTAGCTTACATAACATTATAAAATTAGCATTGTTTATTACTTTACCTTCAATCAGCATTTAGCAAGTGTAAACACACTAAATCCCAGACACAGCCTATTACACCAGCCTGATTATATCATAAGGGGAATTCAAAACACAAGCCAACTAGCATTCATAGGCAAGAGAACTGTTGGAGCGCTCAGTTTTACTGCCATGATCATTTTCATATGTTCTGCCAAGAACAACAAGATCTTTGAGAGATCTGAGAATTCATAGTCAGCAGGGAAAATACATAGCATCTTTTTCACAGCTGACAAGAACAAGACTAGATCTCCATGTGTGACAGGCTGTGATACCTGGAAATGGACGCTTTGGAATCTAGACTGGCAAAATATACAGTTGTAAACCCTCTATATCAACAATCCATACCAAAGCCTACTATGAGGTAAACACTTGAGGCAAAGATATTTTTGAGTTTCGGCATGTTATTTCTTGGTCTCACCTTTTCAAGCTTCTTGCTTATTGTGTCTGCAGATGATTTCCTCTTAATGGCTTGCTTGCCTTTACTGTCTTTGGGCTTGGAGCCCTTCCGAGCTGCAGGGCCTTTGAACATCAGCTCCATAACCTTCGAACTCTTCACCGTCTCCCCAATGAAGCTGATCACCTGCTGCATGCTGAGGACCAGTTTTTCCATCCCTTCGAGCTTCTGTGCCTGCTGCTCGGACCGCTGGTTCACCACCGACATGATGGTGCTCATCTCCTGGCATATCTCCCTCACCTCTCGCCCCATGGCCTGCGTCTGGTTCACCATCCTGGGCGGAAGGTGGATCTCCTCATTGTCAACCCTCAGACTCTCCACATCCTTTTCAATGCCATCAATGTCCTGAGACATCCCATCTAGCCGATTGAGGACCTTCTCTTGAATGTTGATGAGCTTGTCCATCTTGCTGCTAAGTGACTCAATCCGATTTTGGATGAGATCAAAGCTTGCAGAGTTGCCATCTCCTACTGTGTTCATTACCTTGGAACTCATGGCTTCCGGTGATGTAAAGATCACGTTAGGACACCAACTTGATATAAAAGTCGGACCAATAATGTCCGCAAAACAGACAAAAAGACTTTTTCAAAAATCGTAGCCAGCTCTACCCCTCAGTGCTCCCCGCCGGTGTGCAAACTATTAAGATACAGAAAAGTGGAACAATGGAACAAAGGTGATTCAAGGTCAAAAATCACCAACCACCAGCGGTGCAGATGAAGATTACAAGCTTCTAAAACTGAAAACTCAACTAAACTGGAGTTTTACTTCTCTGTTTCTCTTGCCGGTGCCTGCTTCTCTCCACACTATAAGAATGGAGTGAGCCGGTGTCCCTAAATGTAAATGAACAGCCTACGTCAGCAGGGTCAAGTGTTTGGGGTGGGGGTTTGGCACTGCTTGGAGCTATGAGACATTTGAGAGCCTTCAAGTGTTAAGCCCACTACCGTCACTCGCCTGCTAGGTGTCAAAATGGTCACTGTACACAGGACCTCTTCAGTGTGTAAGCGTGTCAGTGATCATTCATTTGTACAGTTTTTCCTATTCAGATGACAATGACATTAACTCGTTTGAACAGATGGACACGTCTGGTCCACATTCTTGAATGGACTGCGCAGGTGCCCAAAAAAGGAGAAGGAACTCACAGGTGGGTTTTTAATGTTAACTTCAAAATAAAAGGTGTGTTGACAATAGACAAAAGTAATATTTCAATAATGTTGATAGAAAAAGTCTGAAAGGACTAAAGGACTAGGCTTCTGGTTACGTGGCACTGCTGCACATGGGTCTGTCTGTGTACTACTGTGAATGACAACCATGTTGCAATGCAAATTCCCTCTTTATCTCTCAAATGCCTGTCGCTTGCACTCAACAGTGGGGGAAAGAGGAATCCTGTGGTTCCTCGCCAAGGGGACCTACAGTAAGACGTTTAGCCCCTCTGCTGAAAGGAGAGATGGTTGACACGGATGATTTATACGAAGCCGACTCACTGACAAAAACATCCACTGATAACCTCCCTTAAGAGAGTAAGGGATCAACTTCAACTTAGCTCTTGTAATACGACCAGAATCCACGTTCCCTGTAAATCAAAATGTGTCTTATTTATTCCAACAGACATGTGTTTATGTCAACTCACGTGGCAAAAACATGTATTAAATTCCTGAGCAAACACTGACCTACATCATATAGTTACAGAGGTGGCAAAAGCACATACGTTCTTTGGTCAAGTACAAGTACAAATACTTGTGTAAAAAATACTCTGGTAAAAGTGGAAGTACTGATAAACATCTTTACTTAAGTAAAAGTGAAAAAGTACAGGCTCTGAAATAGGCCATTTCTACACCTGGTCAAAACTAACTGAACCTCACCTTTTCTTTATGGTCGAGTCTCCTTCTGGCTATTGTTACATCATTTTTCATCTTGTTACATCTTTTTTACTCGTTACTCGTCTTTATTTGTCTTGATCATTTTTTTACATAGTTTTTTGTCATTGTCTTTTTAGTCTTGTTGTGTCTTTTTCCATAATTTCTCATCTTGTTATGTCATTTTTTTGTACTTATATCTTTTTTTTTTGGCTTGTTTTCTTTTTGCCTTGTTGCACCATTTTTGTTTTGATTTGACTTTTAAGTAGTTTTTTGTCTTGTTATGTAATTTTTCACCTTGTGATGTCATTTTTCATCTTGTTAAGTCGTTTTTGACGTGATCCGTCTTTTTTGTATGGATGTCATTCAAATTCAAAGTTTTCATCTGTTACATCGCTTTTCACATTGTTACATCTTGCTCTACCTTTGTTGTGTTACATCACTTTTTGCCCTGTTACTTCTTTTTTTGTTTTGTTACATCTTTTTTGTCTTGTTACATCTGTCGTGTGTTATATGCACTGATGGAATACATACAAGAATTGTCTTTTCTATGTTATTGTCCCACTCATTTAGGCTGAAATCAGTCTTCATGTTGGGGAAATATAATGCCGCGAAATAAAAATATTGAAATGCATTCAAATTCAAATAAGGAGCCTTATTTGAAAATGTAAGGAGCAGAGTGTGTTAAAATGTTGGGAGTAAAAGTGCAAAAATGTACAAATACCTGAAAACTCAGTAACAAAGTATTTGTAATTCCCACCTCTGTATAATCAAAAGTCATACATAAGTACATGCCGCATTGCACTTGCTGTTGGTTAGTCAAGCTATTTCCTTTTCCTTCACAAACTTTGAAAAGTCATTTTGTCCCCATACATTCATGGATGATAGAGCTGAGGAGTAATCCAGCTTTGCCTAAGCCACCATGACATACTTTTGACAACAGAGGCACAGACTGCAAACTGAGCTCCGCTGACCCCAGCCAAACTCGCCTCACTCTGGTGACTCAAGCCAAAATCTGGGCTCACGGGTGCAGGAACCAAGGAGGGATGTGAACGTGGTAGATGAAGCGGAGACGAGCGGGGTAAGGTGAAGGAAAGGAAAGCAAGGGTAAGAGTTCACTTGTCAGCTTGAGTTTCGTGACAAGTCACTGCACTAGCTTGCATATTACTCTCTCTCATTTTCGCAAGATGGCCACAGCGGAAAGAACAAGTGACTCTGATGGGGTAGAAACAGATGGGAGTGAAACCAACCATCAATCACTCGGGGAGAGACAGGGACGCTCACACCTGTCTTTGGATGCCAACAGATGACAGACAGCGTAGGTCATGTGCAGCATGTTGTGTCAATTTGTGGGGCACAGACAGTCAACTTTCTTATGCAGCAGTGTGCATGGAATAGACTGGATATTTTCCACACACATGGCAAGCAGAATGTCAACAATTTGTTTACAAATGTTTAAAAGGAGCAAAAAGAATTGGATTCTGTAACACAGCATTGTTAAAACTGTCATTTTCCTGCATATTAAAGGTTAGCATGCATGGACAGACTGGACTATCACATCACATCTTGGATTTTTTAGGGGTACGGGGCCACTTTAAGGTTATCAAACCCTCCAGGGGATATAAACAGACCCTTGGCCTCTCAGGCTTATGACACAAAGCAAATATCGAGTGTATATCACTTACACTTTACAGTGAAACTCGTGCCAAAGAAAGTAACAGCATCATGACTGCTGCTCAGAGTCCTCTCTCACCTTCTTTGCCAAGCGCAAGTATGTGTACACACAGCCCGGCAGCTGGGAAATCACTGGTGCATGATTAAAATGTTGTTTAGTTAATGTGACAGCAAAATTATTAGGATGTTTGGAGGCATTTTCAACTGCATGAATATCCAGAGAGCAAATACTAAACAAATAACTTTGTGTTTGTGTGTCCTGGTTGACCTTGCAGTTTAAACACTTACTGACTTACAGACATCAGGAGTGGAAAAATTTAAAGGGAAAATGATATACAGCAGGGAGCTTCGCTCTTTAAATAGTACAATTTTAAACTTTTAAGGTCAGCATGCATCCTTTGTAGCTTTAATAATTATTATCAAGTATTTTTTGCTGTTTTTTATGTTGTAAGCATGGGTGGAAATAACTAAACACAACCACTAACATGGCTCTAATTCAGTCATTTTCAGGGGTAGGCTACTTGAACATTACTTAGTATTATCTTTAGTCTGTGATGTAACTTTTACTTGAGAATGCATTCCTCCTTGTAATCGACGTGACTACTTTTATAATCATTTTAACCACTGAAAAGGCCTATAGTTTGAATTAATGTCCAAACTGTTCATCTGCATTTTGGTAGCTAATAAAGCTCTGAAACAGCAAACAGGTCAATGAAAACCAAAAAAACAAACACTGCAGGCGCAGGTTTGGAAAGATGACTACAACCACTAAGCTGAATAGAACAGGAGTTGGGAGCGATTTGGACGGAAGATTTGGAGAATAATTCATTAAACTTTGACAGTTAAAAAGTAACTAATACTCTGAGTAGTTTTCAAGAAGGAGACTATGTAAATATACTTAAATATTTTGAACACCAGTAGTTTTACTTGTATTTTTGTAGAATTACAGTAATGTAACAGTTCTTGTACTTGAGGACAGATTTTCAGTAATTTACTCCTTCAACTACCCTTGTAACGTATGTTTAAGTATAGTTTTGCTGGTGCTAATAATTATTTTCATTATCGACTAATCTGCCAGTTATTTATGGATTACTTGATGAATTGCTTGGGATACAAAATGTCAAAAAATTGTGAAAAAAAGAAGCACATTACAGTTTCCCAGATGCCAAGCCTACATCTGACGACCAAACCCAGAACCCAACGATATTCAGTGTACAATTATATAGGACAGGGAAAAAAGCAACTCCAAATATTCTAGATATAGCACCAAAGAATATTTGTAATTTTTTCGATCAATTATTAAAATAGCGTCAGAATAATTTCCTGTCAATCAACAAATCAAACAACAGGTGAAGCTTCAGTGAAACTGCCTCAGAGGCATTTTTGCATCAGCAGTCGGTTATATTTAGGTTTTACAGAGGTTTTTGTAAAAAAAAAAAAAAGTCAGTCACTGCAACCATGAGAGGTCCTTGATTTAAGAAAATTAGTCTGATGGGTCCAGCAGAATGAGAGATTAGCTGTGTACAAGCTCCAGCTCCTTCGTTCATGCACACACACACACGACCTGGCTTATACCTGGAGAAGAAAATAATTTAAGCCTAATTTAAGAATAAGTTTTGTACACCTGAGTCAGGTGGTATTGCCTCTATATAACTTCCTGTGCAGCCACAAGAGAGCCAAAAGTAAAAAAGTGCACTTAGATGCATACACATTTTTACTTTAGGTAGCATTTTCTTCTCCTGTGTAATCAGTACATGTGGGAGGTTATATGACTGAATAATGTGACCTGTACAGCCCTCTTTTATTAGGCTATTTGTCTGGCATTGGGACAAGGTGAACCGTTAAAATAGGAGCACCACCTCCCCAACAGAGTACACAATGTCCTGGGAAGCACTCGGGCTGTGTGCTGTGGCTACTGTCCAGTCACCTCTCCAAGTCTTCACACACACACACACATACACACCACACAGCCTGCCAGCAGTGGCTATACTTTCTCTCGGAAACTTGTGGGCTTAAATGTGCGTGGCAGCCATGAAACTGAACTCTTCGTGCTAATGTCTAAGACGTCTCTTCTGTTCTTTCCCCATCGTCTCATGTTTTCTCTTGGCATGTAAACACATTTTGCTGCTGCGCTCTGACAGACTTTGTGGTTTTGTTTACATAAGGTCATTAAAAATGACATTATGCTGATTCAATACATTGACTCCCCATGCATATATGCATACAAATAAACACCTATTTGTCGTATGAAATGTAATAAATATACATGTTATCACATTCAAGCTGCAAATATTAACTGTTGAGAGATTGCACAGGATATCCACTGATGCTTTTTGCAATTGGACGCACTTAGAATAACTAAATTGTGCCTCACTGACTACATTTTTATTTTGAACAGCTGGTGACATCTGTGGGAAAAATGAACAATGACACTCAAACATCACATGTCAGGTGATAATCTTTTGAGTTTGAACCACTCAACTCCTTACCTTTAAAAACAGTGTCTATAAAATCCTCTCAAATCACTTCTTTAGCATAATCAACTATGTTTGCAAATGAATGCGTGTGTTGTGTGCATTGTGATAGTGGCAGTGTTTTAGCCATATTAGCATAAACATGAGAAGAGACAAGAGAAGATGGTTACGAAGCAGAAGTGGTACTAATTTTGGTGCATGAGGGCTGCAATTTAATGTTTTTTCATTACTGATTACATCATTTGGTTGATAAAATGTCAGAAAACGGTAAAACAAATGTCTATAACAATTTCTTAGAGTCCAAATTAATGTGTTTAAATTGTCAGTTTGTAGTTGAAAATGCCAGACTACACTCTGACAGACCGTGAAAAGTTTTTTAGATTTACTCAGTTTATGTATTTATTTATTTATTAATTTACAAAAGGCTTTGCAGTTCAACTAATAATAATATAATTGTTAAATCTAAAATAGTTCATAGAATATGTTCTATTCCAACAAGCTATAACTCTAAAAGTATATATACATCTTCTCCTACCAATCAAGCACACGTCACCCATTAATGGTGGAAACCAGCTTTCTCCATCATATTCAAGTCAGCCAGCTATAGGTCTTTACTTGTTGTTGTGTCTTATGGTTATTCTGTCTTGAAATGGTAGAAATATTTTTTCTAATACACTTAGTCTTGTGTTCTTTCACATAAATAAGTAGAAATGTAAAAGAAAAAAAAAAGATCATTACAAGAAATCATTACAAGAGACATACACGAGGAGTTCCCCGGTATATTTCTTGAGGAGCTAAAATCATTGCATTTTATCACGTATTTTATCTTGCCTGATTGATAAATCAACTAATTGTTGCAGCTCTATCACTGAGTTTCACAAAGATTATACATATTAAAATGATCTAAGTAATGATGACATTTAAAACTTCTGTAGTACCTTTATTCTTACTGAGCACAAGTAATCTTTCAGTGAAGTACAGTGTCTCTCCTTGAGGAAGGTATTTCCAGACGCACTATTATTATCAGTATGGAAATGCAAGAAGCGCTTTACATTGAGGATGTCAAAGAGAGTATTAAAGGTTAGTGACAGAATGCAAAGAAAGCTTAGTCACATACTCTTGGATCTACTACAGTAAATGTCAATGTGGATCTCCTAAATGCCAAAAGAGGAATGGAAACACGAGAGGGTGAGCGCTTCAGTTTGTCTCTGAGGCAAACTATCACAGCAAGAAGGATAACTACAGTATGTGTGTGTATTTATAAAGATGTGCACTGTATATTTATACACATATCAATAGCCTTTAAATAAGTATTGCACAATGTGAAAGAGGTAGAGTAACATTGAGCCATAGCTGAAGGTTTTGATGGCAACACATATATGAAGTAGATTTATGATAACATTGTGAGCACTTGATATTTAAGAGTAATAAAATGCTTAATATTACTCAACAGAAAAGCTCTCCTGTACTTATTGTATCTGTAAAGGTTTCAAGACTTTTCTCATGTCAGTATTGTCCTACAGATTAAACAACACCACATCACAGAAGCAAATTGGGAATGTGGAGTTTTGAATCACTAGATGGCAGCAAAAGCAGGATTTCAAAGCTGTGTTTCATCACTATGAGACACTGGAGTACAGTGTGCCTGTCAGGATCTACCACTAGAGCTCAGTGTACCTTCACATGCAGAGTCTCTGAGCTCATAAACACCAACCAGCCCTTAGCTCATGTTTGATCCCTCCTGCTGCTATCCGTAACACAGCAAAACACACAAGCGTCATAATTACCCATCTCACCTTTCATTCAGATACTGAGCATCACATTACTGCTGAAAGGATTACTCACCATATGTTGAGCTGACTTATATAATTAAATTAGACGTGGCATTTAGCCGGAGGATAACATAGGAAGAGTGAGTAGAAAAGTAAACACTTTGTTGCCCAGCTCACAAAAAAAAAGCACTTTAAAGACAACAAAAATATTGATTAATAAGAAGGTAAAAGCAAGTGTTTCAAAACAAAACAGAAGTACAAGAAGAGAAGACACATGAATAAAATATACAGTAATACAAACATTATTTGACAATATCTAACCATAATATTTTTAAGTATAGTACAACATGACCCGACTGTACCTGTCAAATAAATTAATAATTATAAATTCTGTACAGAAATGTACTGTTAACCCTTAAATGGCATATCTATGATTAAATGCCACAATTTATATTTTCCAGTTTACACTTCCACATTGTGCTTTCAAACTTTTTCACGCACACCTACTCATTGATTATCCCTTACAAAATTAATATTAAACTAGTATCATAATGTGTATAGCCCATGTTTGCACTACGTGTCATACAATGCAGAACTATAATCAATATGGCTGCACTGTACATAATGTGTGTTCTTCTTTTTCTTTTTTTCATTAACTTCACAATTTACATTTTTTTCCAATTTTTTCTTGCTTCTGCAATTACACCTTGGGGACAATTAAAGTGATTTAAATTTGAACAGCTGTTAAAAAATAAATAATCAAGACGAAGCATCTGTTCTTGGTTGTTGTCTGAGGTTAAAGTGTGTATAACACCATGATTAAAGAGGAAATCCATTTCATCAGTCACCATTACAATTGTCCTTGTAATACGAAGTGGCTGAGAGACTCTACATGAAATCTGATGCTAGCATACAACACAACAGCAGCATGCCTCTTTTCCCTGCCGGCCACTCATGTGTTGTGTTTAAAAGAAGTCACGAGCTGGACATTGCCCACAGAAGTCTTGTTGTGCATCAGTTATAAATCATGTATTTGAGGCCGACTGTGCATCACAGCCTCTTTCAAGGAAAACTAAGAATAACATCAATAAGAATAAACAGAACAAGTAAAGTGGAAACAAGGACACCGCTGTCTCTGGTGTCCATTTTTACCCACTGCAACTCGCTGATTTTGCAACTCAGAGCATAAACGAAGAGGTGAAAAGACTTTTTAATTCTACAGTTTATTAAGTTTAAGGCCAATTTTGAAAAGAAAACTAAATATCAAGTGAGAAAATAAAGGCGTACTCCTCTGAAAGAATGCATGTATTGTCGGTTCAAAATTATATCAGATAAGTAAGTAAGTATTTAAAGCAAAATGACAACATTTGGTTGAGTTTGTCATTTTCCAGATGTGTTAATATTAGCAGGAAAAAAATATTTGTTGTGTACAATGTTACACCAGGGGACAAAGTTTTCAAAAACAAATAGCAAAAACCTAAAAGACTGTAACAGGAGACATATCTGAATTCAACTGAATTATTAAACATAATAATTATATTATAAAATTCTATTATAATTATTATAATATAATTCTAATTATATAGAATTATAAAACTGAATTATGCCAAAGATTCAATGTACAGGCATTTGCACTTTGGAGCGAAGTTTAAACTGTGCTCACAGCATTCAATTAAAAAACACACAAAATTCTTTCCCAAAAAGAATTTTAAGACTATTTATTCCTAAATTCCTAAAGACTAGGTTAATAGTTCCCAAGACTTTACAAAATATTGTGTCAGTAAACAATTTTTGAAATGACTATTTCTCCAGCCTAATTGGAAATTCCTGTGAGGACAGTGAGATTATCAAGCGAGGGAGGTTATTAAATGTTGGCGTTCCACCAGCTGCTGACGACAATCCAAAATTGTCGATATGATCCATAGTATTAGTAACTGATCGAGGCTTTCTGTTTAAAGGCCATCACAAACCAATCACACAACTATCCATTACTGTCTCAGAAAATAAGTGATCTGAATACAATCAGCTGTGATTTTCTGCAGTAAACACTACGTTACCTTTTGTCTAATGCTTATTATAAGGGTATAAAACAATCATATATTAATGCCAACATGGTACAAAGATGTTTTCCCCCAAAAACCTTTGCAGCAGCACGTCCATGTTAGACCTGGTGTCCTAAAGGCCTCTCATACAGGTGTTCAATCAAGAAAAGTCCTGAAACAACTGAGATTTTGTTCTGTATTCTCTCTGTAGGACTTTTAATAATACAGTTAACTGGATTTTCAATGAGATAGATTAGAAGACAATGGTACAATGTCTTTAAAGGTAGAAAACTGTGTACGGCCCATCTGCCAGTTCAGTAAAACACACAGACTACACATAACAGTGACACTAACCATGTGAAAAATTTAATGAAGAGTTTTAGGAGTTCTTGATCCATGAAATGCACAATTCAAAAGTGAAAATCTAAAATAGTGATAGTTTCATTAAATCAACAACAGCTACAGGGTAGTTGGTATGTTTGAGTTAGGGCTGCCATTAACAATTCATTTTATTATTGATCAATCTGTGGATTATATTCACAGTTACATGATTAATCATTTAGTCTATAAAATGTCAAATTGTGAAAAATGCTCATCAAAATTTCCTAGAGCCCAAAGTGACATCTACAAGGTGCTTATTTTGTTCAACCACCAGTCCAAAGCCCAAAGACTCTTCATTTGTGCTCATTAATGACAAAGAAAAGCAGCAAATCCTCACATTTAAGAAGCTGGGACCAGCAAATGTTTGACGCTTTTTGCTTGAAAAATACGACTGAAGTGATTAATTGATTAATAAATTTTCTTTGATCCCCTAATTGATTAATCAACTTATCGTTGCAGAGTATTAGTCAATAAGTCAAACAGCCTTGTAAATACCTGAATGGCAGGTGGAGTAGATGCTCTGTGCCTCCTCCTGTAGCAGAGTAAATCACACAGCCTCCGCCAGACGTAGGAGGCGACCAGACACATACTGTTGACTAGCCAAATGTCCCAGCCTGTGACAAAGTTCTCCATGGCTTTAACTTTACTCTTCATGCTTCTTCTTCTTCCTATCTTTAACTGCAAATGACCTCTTGGAGCTTAAGGAGAAGAGTCTCAAGTGCTGAGTTAGAGGAGATGACAGTTCCTTCCCGGCGTACGGACCGCCCCAAACATTAATACTACACTATCCTCCACAGCCTCTCTTAATTCAGTCAACGCCCCACTCCCATCAGCACTCAGAGCCGAAGGACAGCCAGTTTGTCCTTATGACAAAAGAGTGACAGGTGCCAGCAAAGGCCGTCTAAGAGACAAGCCCTCTGTCATTTTATCTAATCCCTCCATCTTCACTAGAGAGCATTCTCCTCTCAGAAACTATCTGAAGAAAACTTCAAGACACAGTCGACTGAAAGTGTCATTAATCTCCTGGACAGTACTGACATTAAAAACTGAGAGAATTGTGATAGGGGGATAGTCTTCCTGTCAACACACAGATTTGGATGTGGTGTAAATAAATAGCCTTGGCTATTGGATTACTGCTCCAAATGTCACACCAACTATCACATGGGCGCTTACACCCAACGGGCTCAACTGAGGTGATTTTATGTTAAGTTATATAGTTTGAACCCTGAAGTATAGCATGTTACGTTCATGTTGTGAAAATATTTCTAAACGTTAGAACATACTGAACAACCTGTTCCACACTGTAAAAATGAACTATTTGTTAGAACTTAGAAAAGTTAGTGTCCGGGCTGCGTTAAAATTTCAATTTGACAGAATTTGAAAAGACAAGTTGAATTAATTTTGTAATTATTCAAAACAGGTAAACTTTTCTAGTCAAGCACATTTTGTTAATAATTCAGTTGTACATGTACCTGAAAGCATGTTAAATAAGCTTAAGATATTAATGAACCAACAACTTTGGTCACACTGGCGAACATTACAACAAATTTAATTTCCATGATTGCCAACCATGACTTGTCTTGAAGTGTTTTAGAGACACACAGCAAGTTTCCATGATACATGTTTTCTTCAAATTATCTCTCAAACAATGCATGCTGTGAAGTCTGTTTCTTTGGAAACTTAATTTAATGAGTTCATTGAACTACTACTAGAAAAGTTTTATCAGCTTGAATAAATAAAATGTGCATATTTACTTTAAGTTAATGAGAAAAGATTAGTTGATTACATTACAGTTACAATGTATATATACTAGGAAACAAGAAATTAATTAAAAAGAAAACAGACAAAAGAAATACAGAATGTTCGGCCTGAAATATGTCTTGAACAATTACAACGGGAATGTTAAAAAATACAACAGGCAATTTGTATAAAATCTTAATGAAGAGTGGGAACAGATATTTAATGAGATTCACAAAACTACACCAATTCCTTTATTTGGAGAAAATTTGCTGAGAAAATAAATGACACATTTCTTGACCCCAGAAATTATTTTTAAATATTATATAAGTTCAAGCTCTCAGTGCTGGAGGAACTGTGATGATATTAATGCAAATTATTTACATGTTTTATTCATGTAAATCATTAAATATGTTTTTGTTCGAAACAACAGGGCAGGAAGAAAACAACACCCAGATTTGACTTAAGACTGAAAAATATAATTCAAGAAGTGCAGTTTATATGACTTATGACTCACGAAGAATGGATGTGTTTGAGAAAAGGTGGATTTAGGATGATGGGAAATTATTACTACATTATCAAAATGACTGTTACTGACCACACACTGCAATTACTATGTATGGACACCTCAGCATGTATATATGTATATTTGTGTATGATTATGTATATATACATAATATACATGTATAGTATATACATAATATACATTTTTTTCTTTTTCTTTTCTTCTTCTTCTTCTTTCTTTCTTTTTCTATTGCGGCTGTTGTTGTTGTCATTTATGTTTGCTTGTGTAATTAAAAATGTTCATCAATCAATCAAAACATAATTATTCTGGTTATTACTGACATCATTATCATTATTATTATTATTATTATTATTATTATTATTATTATAAGTAGTAGTAGTAGTAGTTTGGGAAAGAAATTAAGTATAGCATATGTGTACATACAAAAAGCATATATTATTTAATAAATGAAGGATGGTAAGTCTGAGAACTATTGTGCAACAATGACACTTTGGGTGTGAAAGCCACATGGCCACGAGGCCGAGAATGCATCATCTAGCTGACAGCAGCCAATCACAGCTATGTACGGCATGTCTGGAAATCTCCCCGGCCTCCTCTGGCTTCACAAGCGGCTCTGCCAAACACAATAATGAGCTCACTCTTGGATGGGAGCTGTGGTGGTCTCACTGCTCAAATAAATGTCTGGGCTGCCATGGAGGGAATTAAAGCAAAACTGGTCTCAGTTTGCTTTATAGTATACAGCTTAAGTTACAACTGCAACATGTGATTAATTGAATCCCACACTACATGTTTTACACTGTTTTGGCAGAATACCATTGACAAAATTGACATATTCAAAACTATCAATTATTTGTGACCTTTGGCAGAGTGTGCTGAATGGAAAATCAATATCATGGTGTCACATTTTGCTACTTCATACTCTGGTAAATAATATATTGTTTGTTTTCAACCATCAAGGCAAAATCTTATAAAATCATAGTAACAAAACTAGTAACAGAAACAGTAAACAAATTATTATTTTTACTGCAGCAGTGTAGTTTTTGCCGAACAAAGTAAATAAAGTAATAAAGTAGATCAGTGAACACACCATCTCTGTTATTTAATGATGTGACCTTTGCCACCCCCTGCTGGTGCCCTTTTGGACTCAGAAGATCCAACAAGACAAAATATGGATTTAATGAGCTGCATAGATACCTCTGGTTCAAACTTCATCTCCCAGAAGCAGCGCATGGTTTTCACCCTCTCAAAGTAGGGGAATAAGGCCAGCTTGGTCATGTTTCGGCTGTTGGCACACTGATGAACTGACCTCAGCTTGGCCATTCTCCCTGAGGGGGACACTTGGCCGCCAGCCCTTTCCTCCTGAACTCACTCTGCGTCTTCTTAGCCTGGTTGACCCCTCTGGTATATTTCTGTTGGCCAAGTCTTTTATCTGAGCAGAGGAGGAGAAAAGACAGAGGAAGGCTGCAGTAAAAATACTGCAGCATAAAATCAGTTCAGTTTTTGTTTAAAAATACTTTATAGTCCTATAATATTGTATATTTGTAGTCTTTGAAGAACCTTCGAGGTCTTGCATGGTAAGTAGTTCTTTAAGCAAAGCCAATATTTGGCCAAGTAGTAATAATAGTAAATTTATTAGTAATAATAAATAATGTATTACTTTTTTACCTTTTGGTCGTTAAATTAAAGTATTCACACATCCCATTTTTATGTGACTTATTTTTCAGTCCATTTAATTAAATTAATTATATGATTCATTTGTAAAGTGTCATCAACCTACTAGCCTAGTACCTCATTCCTCACACTGCCAGTGCAATGTGAACAGTTTTTTGTGTTGTATTTCTTCATAACCTATCCCAGGATTGCTGTGTAGTCATTAGATTAAACACATTAATGAGAAATATGCAACATATAAGCACAAAACTGACACTAGGCCTGCACATGTTCCTTAACCAATAGTTGAACATTATAAATACCAATTAATTTCGCCATAAGATTTGCAAAAACCCCAATGTCTTCCAAACTCCAAGGCCAAAACACCTGTTGAGACTTGCTGCATTCATGACCTATAGTTAATAGAATGCTGATAAAAACTTTTGGGAGTTTGAAGAGTTAAGAGAGTTTGAGAAAAGTGTTGCAGTCACATTTAATTTGAAAGTTTGCTCACACTCAGCATTCCAACGCTTAAATAAAAGCAACCAAACTCCAATTTCGGAATATCCATCTTTATGCAGTGCCGCCTTACCCGAAAATCAAACTAAACCAGAAATGTCCTAGTGTCGGACCGTCCCATTAGCACCTGAACGCACACAGAAATTAAATGAAAGGACGTTCACTAAAAAGTTAAATTAATATTATTGTCGTCGAATAAATGTCATATTCAACTGGCAGGTGGGCTAAAAAGGAAAAGTCGCATCTGGAAATAACGTTTAGGCAAGAACACTTTTCCAATTTTAATGCTGGGCTTGTCTAGACGGCAACCCTTGATTTGTAAAACTCTCGCGACATTTTAAGAGGTTGTTTCGTCACTGTACATGTTTCACTGGTTTTGCTTTATAGAGAAAAAAAACTTTATTTAAGTGGTAGAATAAGTTTAGTGACAATAAATACTTGGTCGGGGTTAAGTAAATATGATGGTTTTGATTTGATTTATCACTCTCGCGAGATCATTCGCAGGTCTGGGGTTCCCTTCTAGACACGCCTGCTTAGTGTCAAAGGAGTGTTTGGTCACGTGATTAAAGGTCAAACGTTTCGCGGGAATCAACATGGCGACCGAGATGACAGCTACAGCACCGGACTCGGTGCAATGTCCGGTTTGTTTTAAGGACTTTAAGGCTGCCACAATTAACGGACACCTCGACCTGTGTCTGCTGAAAAGCGTTACCGACAGCAGACCGCCGACAACAGACGAAAGCGAGCCTCCATTAAAGAAATCTCGCATTAGTGCGGAGGCGGCACCACCACCACCCAGCAGCCCCGGTGTCAACAAACCTACGTCCGGCTCTTCCTCCATGGCTGGCACACCGTCATCTGCGGTATTCTCTCTGTTTCAGACCAACAAGAGTAAAGCTTCTGTACAAAGTGACCGGAGTGGGTCATTTTCAAGTAAACAAACTGCTGTCACCTCCGTCAGCAACAAGGGAGTTAAACGTAATTTGCCGAGCGAAACAGAACCCGGACCTGCAGCAGGTACAGAGAGCCAACCCTCTGGATCAAACGGACAGACTTTGAACACATCAAATGATCTATCGCTACGGACACTGCTGACAATAACCAAGCCTTTGGCGGAGATACTGAGACCAAACACACTGGAGGAATACTTTGGTCAAAGTAAAGTTGTAGGAGAGCAAACACTCCTCCGCTCACTTCTGGACTCCCAGGAAATACCGTCTCTGATCCTGTGGGGACCGCCGGGGTGTGGAAAGGTGAAACATCCATGATTCAGCATCCTCTTCTCTCAATTAATTTCCCTTCTGTTGTATATGTAAAATATTCAAAAAAAACCTTTTTAAAAATACATCTTACATCTACTCCTTCTCCCTCATAAAAAATCTAGACCCTATGAATATGCAAGTTTTCATTTTAAAAGTTTAACTACTCGACAGAAGATGTCTCCTATTTCACTGAAAAGTCAAACTGCTTAGAAGTAGCTATATAACTCTGCACATACATCTGTCTGCACAGTTAAGTTACAATTAGAGCAGGGGTATCAAACTATTACATGCTGATGAACATCCTGATATGTCTGTAGTATCTAATTATAATCTAAATAAGTGGAATTTCAATGTTTTACCAGGTTCAGTCAGTCTGTTGTTATTACATGTGCATTACAATATACAGATCACAGTGGATCTACAAATGCACAAAACATTTATGTATTTTGGATGTGAAAAGCAATATATTCTGTTTCTTTATTATTCAAACGATTTATCAAGGTCAAGAAATTCTTTTAATTTTCTGAATGTTCACTCCTTTCTCTTACTGTGTAGTACTGCGCACACCACAACACCAACTAAGTGAGAGCTAACAAGGAACAAGTTTAAGTTCTCCCCTGCCTTACAAACCATTGGACCGTAGGTCTGACACGTCTGAATTAGAGTAACAACACTTCTTTGAGCTGAGGGGACTTTAAGATATTAAACACCACTAGATATAGGACTGCAACTCAGATTATTCTTACTATCAATTATCAATTTTTTTTAATTAACTAACTTGATTAACTAGTAAGTAATAATTGTGCTCGTCATCGGTTAATCTGCTGATTATTGAATCGATTAATAAATAGCAAAAGATGTAAATTGCTTGCAACATAGATTATTTACACTGTTGATTATTTTTGATTAATTGATTAATCATTTCTTCTCCAACATGTTAGAAAATAATTTGAAAAAAAAAGGCGTAATCATAATTTCCCATAGGTGGCATCTTAGATGATGATGGCCCATCTAACAGTTAAAAAGCAAAAGCTGTTAAATTCATAACAATATAAAGCTGTAAAAAAAACTCTAAAGGAGTACTAGAAACCAGTGATTTTTTTCATGATAAATTACTTCAACAATTGATTAAGTAGTAGTAGTAGGAGTATGTATTCAGTCATCACTCACAGTATAATAAATATAAACAGCATACAGTATACAATATACGATATAATATACAATGAGTATAAACAATATAGACAGTATAAACAGTCTATGTACTACATAGTGACTGAAAATGCACAGGCAGAAGCAATGTGATTATTTTTGCAGTCAGTTAATCAGCACTACTTTGTTACAACAAGCAGCTCTAATAAGATAACTGCAATTTGCCTAATCTTAGATTTTTATTTCTCTTTCATCAATTGTACTTGATAAAGAGAGAGGTGAAACTTTTACAGCATGTTGAAATTGTAAGTTATTACTTCCATGGCTGCCAGGTTGGTGCTCACAACTGTTGTGTGTCAGACCTGAGTACAGCGTGTTAATGACTTCTTGGGTATGCCAAACCACCAGAGTGGATTGTCATACAGCAGTTTGTCATACTCAGACTTTGTCAGCATGCTTAAGTAACACTTAACCTCTTTAACGCCTCCTGTCAGTTGTCTTACAGTGTTCAGGTTTCACAATTGAAGAGTTATTTTTGGAGCTTGTAATAAGGGTTCACACTGGACAGTGAAGGATAGATTTATGAGGCTCTCAAAGGAAGGTGCATTAAATGACCTGGAAAAATAAATAAATGACTCAAAAACTGAGGATTAAAGATGCCTAAGAAGAGCTAACATTGTTAAGTTGTTGTTTGTTTATGTTTTCACATTTTTTGTAGGTGTAGGGTAATGTTGGTTTTGGGGTTTGTTTCTGGGTCCATCTAGTTTCCAGTTTCATGTTTTAATCAAATGATTTTCTGTGTATTTTGTTTGTCTTTCAGACCACTCTAGCTCGCATAATTGCCAGCAGCAGTAAAAAGAAGGGAACAGCTCGTTTTGTCACTCTGTCTGCCACCAGCGCGTCCACCAATGATGTCCGAGAGGTCATCAAGCAGGCACAGAACGAGCTGCGGCTGTGCAAGAGGAAGACCATCCTGTTTATTGATGAAATTCACCGCTTCAACAAATTGCAACAGGTGGGGTGTTGAGCCTAAAAGATGTGCTCTGATCTGTGTTTATACAGTCAGCTGTGACCAAAATCCTGCCAGTGTTAAAAATGTCTATTGAGGCAGACCAACCTGTCATGATATATTGGTCCAGAAATAATCATATTAAACTATTAGAAATGCTAAGTTATTTTCATTTATGCTACTTGTATAATAACATAATAATGCAATCTCACATTTTTAATTCAATTACTGTTACAGGCCTAGAGGCAGAAGGATAAAACTGGTATTTGGTAATGCAGTTAGAGTAGATTCTGGTGTTTTCCCTCAATTTCTGTGTCATGTTTTGGGAAATATGCTCATTCGTGTTCTTGCTGAGAGTTAAAGAAGACTGACACTACTCTCAAGTCTTTCAGTTAAATGTGAAGCTACAGCCAGCGGAAGCTTAGCTTAGCTTAGCATGAATACTGGTAGCAAAGGGAAACAGCTAGCCTGGCCGGTCCACAACTGAAAAGTGAAAAAGGTTAAATCTGTTCAAAAGCCAGACTTTAAAAATGAGTTGTGGTTATGAGGATGAGCATGTTTTATGATGCTATTCTGCTTGCCAAACCATTGAATAGCTTATAGCTTATCCTGTCTACAGCCTACTACGAGAATGTGCACACTCAAAATAAACGCTCCCTCGATCCCCTCTCAAACGGTACCCATCGGCTCCATTGTTTGATTCTTGGAAAACAGATATTATTGTTTGTGCGTTAGTAATAGCAGAAATGGACTCTCTCTTGCTTCTAAAACTGAATATGTGTGTAGTTGTTTTTATTTAAATATTGATCATCATTCATGAGAAGCACTGATTATTTTTCAGTTGGAACAGTTTAACTTCTTCACAAAATTTTAAATTGAGGTTGGAAACTTTTGGCTGTAGAAAACAATTCTGTATAGTCTTCTGCTTCATGACAGTAAATCCCTATGTCAGCTGCCAAGAAGGCTCAGTCTGGCTTAATGATCTATTAAGAATCAAAGCATGCAAAGACAGCTAGTAATGCTAGCGTTAGTAAGGAGCAGTAGTCAAATAAGCCAATGAAGCATTAGTATAGTAGTCAAACAAATACTTACTCTTTATCTTGTCATTTCAGAGACTTCACTGTTTTTCCTTCCATGTTTGCTTTGCTTTCTCCTTCACGGTCTCTAAATGTGTGTGCGCATCTGTAGGACACCTTCCTTCCTCACGTGGAGTGTGGGACGGTAACTCTGATTGGGGCGACCACAGAGAATCCGTCCTTCCAGGTGAACGCTGCCCTGCTGAGCCGGTGCAGGGTGCTGGTTCTGGAGAAGCTCTCTGTGGAGGCGATGGCCTCGATCCTGGACAGGGCCGTGACCACACTGGGGATCAGAGTCTTGGAGCGAGATGAAGCAAACCCCAAAGATCAGGACCAATCAGATGGACACGAGTAAGTGTCTGCCTGGGGACTCTCAGTGTAACACATCATGACCCGGGGTCACCCTGTAACTCAGAATGGTTTAGTTTGAGTGGGCGGCCTGGTCTCTGCTTCTCTCTCTGGCTTAGTGGGTTCAGTTAGATAATACATGGGAGGGGTGTATGAGTAGTTGTTGGAGCCGCAGCAATCCCCTCAGCTCTGATCTGATTTGATACGTTAACAGAAAAGAATTTGCAGATGAATTGTAGACAGTGAGACAGCTGTTAACTGCTGGATGTGGATGGTATGTGATGATGAACTCCAGAGATTTCAAATATTTGTGCCAGATGTATTGTATCAGGATTAAAGGTTTAGCCAGCCAACTTGGGGTTTGAATCAGAATGAATCTGGCTCTCTTTTATCGGGGCTAAATCACCATGGTAACCTATGCCACACAGCTAACCTACTCAGGAGCAGGTTAATTTCAGAGGAACAGATAAAACATAAAAAATGCACTTTTATTAGCCATTGTTCCTACAGGATCCAGATTTGGACAAGCAGTGCGTTTACGATAAATTGAAGAGAAATCACTGTGCTTTCCATGTTTTTTTTGTATCATAGTGTTGTAAGACACTTGAAATATAATGTTTGGAGCGCAAATACGTGTTTTTTGAAAGGACCAATGGTGCTGCATCGTCATCCTTAACTATAATAAGGTTAAGGACATGGATGCTTTATTGTCATTGCAGGATGTCTTAAACATGACAGAATTAAATTAAGTACTCAGGTCCCAGTGTAAGCAATAGCAATAATAAGAATCATGAAGAAAGAAACACACAATAAAAAATACCATCAGAATAAATTAGCAAATAAAAAAGTAACAGGTATAAGGATTCAAATGCACATTATCATTTAGAATACAGTTAAATAAGTGCAAAAACATCAACCTCTTGAATTATGTAGCTGTCTCCAACCTAGAGCCTCTCTTATGTTGTGAGCCTGATATTGGCCTATCACAGCTATATAGGTCTGTCAGCATCAGATATCAGAATTTATTTTACTCCCTAATATAAGCATTGGTTCCAAAAATCCAGTATTGGACCCTATCTATATAAATTAGGGTAGGGTAAATAACAGTAACATCTTTCTGTGTTTCAGTTCATTAAATACTGAACATTAATATTCGTGGCGAAATACATGTTAACGTAATTAATTCATTTAATTCAGCTGTATTGCTTCCTTTAAAAAACTACATTTTAAAGTATTGACACTGATACTGTATGTTCATGTTCGTGTTTTCCCAGGCCAAAGATTTTCATCGAACAGAAAGCTCTGGACACAATTGCCTACCTTTGTGATGGTGATGCAAGAACAGGACTCAACAGTCTGCAGCTGGCTGTTCAGGCTCAGGTGAACTCGGCCCAGTTCAACTCACAGGGACAAGATGGTTGTCAGGAGATACTGGTGACGGAGGACCACATCAAGGAAGGTCTTCAGAGGTCCCACATTCTCTACGATAAAGCTGGTAAGCAAAGATATACTTATTTTGTCAGGGTCGCAGTTTGTACTCGCCATAGTAACTCCTGTGAACCCAAATGATCTGAGAGGTGCCTTCTGCACCTTCAGGGCACCATAGATTTACTAAAGCACCCAGTAACTTCTAATATTTTTAGTAAGGCACTTACACACATTTTTTATGTTATTATTCCAAGTATTACCAATGAATGAAAAAAGATTAGATTATTCTTTAACTTTCTTATTCCTTATTATTAGCCTTTTCTTTTGTAAGCAGATGCAAATTATTTTTTTTGTTCTGTTTTGCTCAAATATTTAATTGCATGGAGGACCATAACTGCCAGAATCCAAAATAAATAAATAAGCTACTCAATAAATAGGCCTAAATTAATAATGGCACCAAAATTAATATTGAAAAAAATAAATGCAGACTTTAATTATTTAATAAAACTCCTTAAAAACTTTTTTTAATGGTTAAGGGAATTCCTTAATCCTAATAATAATCCCTAATAATTTTAACAGCTCTTGCCATTATATAAAATTACCTTTATCCCCCTGAAGTTGATCCTGTTGCTTTAAACTTTGACTGTTCGCTTTCTTCTTTCTCAACAGGATAAATTTCACATCAAGGACACCTTAGTTTCTCAAAATACATATTTACAATTACTTTTTTCTTTTTAAAAATGTGTAACTTAAATGACAGATTGGAGCACAGACAGTGAGTGGTAGTCTGTAATTTGGGAAATATGCAAGTAAGACACAGTCCATTCAGAAAGTATTCATGTGAAATTAGACCTGGAACAAAGATGGTTTCCACAGAATCAAGAAGCATGTTTTAGGATTATGAATAGGGGTGTTATAGACAGTTAACACATTGCTGTAGATTTCACAAATCCATCATTAAATCCTCTCAGTAGTTTCAGTATGACACCTGCCATCCATATCTTCACTTTAAATAACATCTGAATAACTCAATGTTTTGAACTTAACAGCCCTCTCGTATTACTTTCCAGAACCTGTGATCGCTGTCCTCTCACAGGGCTTTGATATGAAATGCACTGAATGATGGGGGGGCGGGGTGTTTATAGCCGTGCTCACGGTTGCTTAGTAGTGCCACGTGTTTGTTTTGTGTGTGTGTATTGTGGGTATTACAGCACACACATTTGAGTAGAGCTGCAGTGTTGTTATGAATTATAAAACTATGTGTCCGCTAAAGACTGGTGTGTTTTACAGCCATAATACTAAGAATATAATCATTTGGTATTTTCTTAACTGTAATATCTAACCAATGTATAGAAATGTTTATTTACGTTTTCTCCTAGTTATAGTATCTACCTACTATAGTTTACTTGAACTCACTAACTCACACTTTCATCCTAAGTCTTCATCAGTCCTCCTCTCTGTCCTGTTACATAACACCTCAGCTGTCCTAAAAGATGAGATTTACTGTTCCTTACTTCACAACGTGCTGACAGACCGTCCCTCAACTTTACTAATGACCTCAGTGGAGACAGTATTCTTCTTCCCTTCATTATGGCTTCATTTGGTCTGATCGTGTATTGATGTATTTGTTTGTGTTACTTAAAGGCGAAGAGCATTACAACTGTATCTCAGCGTTGCATAAGTCCATGAGAGGCTCAGACGAGAACGCATCTCTGTACTGGCTGGGCCGCATGCTGGAGGGCGGTGAGGATCCTCTCTATGTGGCTCGCAGAATGGTCCGATTCGCCAGCGAGGATGTTGGTAAGTAAAACGATTGTTCAATTACTAAATCCCCGCTCATAAGTTAAGATGACCGGCCGCTGGCTTTGAAATTTATTTTTTGTCAATTTGTTAATTCGTTTTTTTGTTTTTTTTTATGTGTAGCGCTTTCATTTTGCTTTCATCATTTCATTCTGGTTTCATCTTATTCTGTTACATTGGTGTAGTGTTTTAATTGTCCAATGCACAGTGTAACAAGGCTCATTCTAAACCATGAAATTCTTATGACATGGTGAAAAACTATGCAGTAGGCTTAAGAAAAACAGCAGATTTTTGAGATCATAAATAAGGGGGGAAATGGCAGAGGAAGGAGCTAAAATAACATAAAATAACAGCTAGCATACAGTAAATATACTTAGACAATAAATACAGTATAACAGTAAAGACACTAGCAGCAGACTCTGATTTGGAAGATGTTACACTTAACATGTACTTGTATTTGTTGTTCATTCAAATTTACAGTAAAGTAAAGTAAATGTTGTAACATTGTTTTGAAAAGTAAAATACAGTAGAAATAAAGGTTGCAGTAGTATTGTTGTTTAATAGTAACGATTACTTGGCATTGTTGAATTACATCATTCTAATGTCTGTTGTATCTTATGATGTATTTTATGACAAGTTATTGACTTTTTTGAAGTATATAGCTGTGCAGTAAGGAAGATAATATATAATGAGAGGGTCATTATTATAAAATAACCCCCTACAGGGTCATTAAAGACCCCTCTGCTATGCATCAGGGTCCTGGGCAACCCTGTTGGGGTTTAATTCACAATAATGACACTGTCATTATACATTGTCCCTTATGTACTGTCCAGCAATTTCTCACTTTCTTTAAATAGGCTGGTGAACCTGAATATTTATAGTTTCTGATTGACCAGTTGCTTATTGAAATCTTCCAGACATATGAGAGCATTATACAGGACCAAGGACAGCTTGTACTATTTTATTACAGGAAAGAAAATATTGACTCAGCTGAAATCCATACAGAGAAATGAGAAAGAGGGGTGAAAGTGTCTTTTAAAGCAGTCTGACTGGATGGCCTCTGTCTCCTGTCTCTTTCAGGTATGGCAGATCCCGCCGCTCTTCCACAGGCCGTGTCCGCCTTCCAGGCATGTCACTTCATTGGGATGCCTGAATGTGAGGTAGGCTCGCCTGACCAGTGACTGATGGTTTTGAGTCTTCAGTCAAGACAGCCTGATGTTCAGTCAGTCTTACAATAATTGTGTCCTAGTGTCTTCATGTCTGTCGCCCTCCTTTTTTTTTTTTTATCCACCACAGGTGATCCTAGCTCAGTGCGCAGTCTATCTGGCACGAGCACCCAAGTGTGTGCAGATCTGCAAAGCATATGCTAATGTGAAGGCCTGTTTGAGGAACCACAAAGGCCCCCTGCCTCCTGTGCCCCTGCACCTTCGCAACGCCCCCACCAAGCTGATGAAACAACTGGGCTACGCTAAGGGCTACAAATACAACCCAGCCTTCAGCGGCCCTGTAGATCAGGAGTACTTACCTGAGGAGCTGCGGGGAGTCGACTTCTTCACTTGGACACCTTCTGATCCATGAGGACCCACTGTAATGACTGACACAACTCACTGTAATAGGTTAAAAGCAAGTCTGCCGAATGGAAACAATCCTGTCAAATGATGAATTGTTGGGACATAATGTCGCTGCTGATCAAATTCAAACTTACAGGAGTCCATCAGTCAATCATCATGTTATGTTCAACTTTATCTACAATTTCACTTTAATCTCTTGTTTCTAAATACTGTTTAAAGGATACACACACCACATACAGTTAATTTACTTATTGTTATGTTCATAATAAAGTCCCTAATCCTTTCAAACGAATGACAATAAAAGGAAAGTTCGGATTGTTTGAAGTGGGGTTAAAGGAGTTACTCATCGATATTCAGTCTGTTAGCTACAGAGAGGAGCACCGGCACACAAGTAAAGCAATATACTGCTGTCGACAGGTTCAGCAACAAAAGGTGTTTTAGCCACAGAAAAAAGCCCCACTAAAAGATCAATATCAATTTCAGTGTACACTCTATTATAATAATTACCATGCCATCAGACAGACTTTTCTAGTGTGAAAACTGACATTATATAAACCAAGTACCGAAGCTACCAGAGTCCATAATCTCACAGAACACAGGAGTTGCTGGCCTACCACTGCCTCAATCAGCTTTTTTTGTGTTATTGTGACATCAGTAAATCCAAACTAACCTTTTAAAATACCAAAGTCACACAATAATACAGACAAACTAAGTGATCGACACAGTGGTAGACCAGCAACTAAAATGTTCTCAATGTAAAATTACTGTTTTTCTTTAATGAGTCTGTTGACTTTGGAAAAAGCAATATTTGGTTTGTATAATGGCAGTTTTCTGTCAGAAAAGACTGTCAGACTGCAACATTGAGTGGTGAAGATATTCTAAATATAGTAAACACCTACTCTGCTTCTGCTATGGAATAGTACCTGTGTGCAATACAGGAAATATATACACACTCTGCCTTTCCGTTTCCATAATATATATTTGAATGTTTACCATGTTAAATATGTGTGTTGTTTTATGTTTGTAACATTTTCAAACATTGTTTCAACTGATTAAATGTTTGTTTATGTTATAATCTGTATATATTTTGATTAAAAAACAAGACAAATATAAATTTAAAGTGTCTTTATACAGTTTATTGTTCAGTCACTTGAGTTGTGGAAGGTTCTTCAGTTTTTGGCCACGGTCTGAAGGGAAATAACACAAGATAAAGTTTGAACATTTTACAAATAGCCTATATTTACGATCTGTCTTCATGTAAAATGATTGATGAGCTCTGGTTGCTTATTGTTATTTATGTGTCTTCCCTCACCTCACTGATCCAGGGGATGAAAGAGGCCACACGGGTGAAGACTGTGGGCCTCTGAGGGGTATTACAGCCCCGTCCATCCACAAAACTGGTCACTCCTTGTACGTACCATCTACCATCTCTGCCCTGACAGTTCAGAGGGCCTCCAGAGTCACCCTGGAAGACAATGGACGATATTAGAGCAAAAATGGAAAATGGTCTCATTTGTTTCACACAAAGCATGGAGCTGCATGCTTGGTCCTCACATGGCATGCTGACTTGCTCTCTCCACCTGCACAGATCATCGTTGTCTTTGCTGAGCTGCCCCACCAGTCACTTTGGCTACAGACACTGTGATCCACCACAGGAAGCAGAGCCTGTTGCAGTGTTGTTGCTGGAGGACCACCGGCTAAAGAAAAATTTAAATAAAGGTTTAAGAAATATTTCTGAATAACAGAAAGGTGCACTAGGAGGCTTGATAGCAGGTCTTACAGTAGAGACGACCCCAGCCTGTGACGTAGCAGGGCTGGTTGTGGGCAAGAGTTGCACCATGCTGTGGCAAGCAAGCCAGCTGAACTTTGTCGTTGATAACAGCATTTTTCTCCAGCTTAAGCAGGGCAATGTCATTCCTGCATAACAGGGTGAAACACAAAAAATGAAGTAAATGCATCTTTTAATTCCTCAGAGTCTACTTAAATGTTTAGAGTGCTTGTTTTTCTGATCTTTTGTTGGGGTCTTAGTTAACAAAGTTAAGATATAACCTGTCTTAGACAAAGGAACATGCCTATTTTTTTCTACAGATGAATGTGTTTTCATTTACATCTACAGAACTTCTATTTACTCAGCTGCTGTTCAACTAAAACTCTCAGGGTACTGGCACCTTTTCCAAGGACATATTTGACTGTGTTTCTTAATGATCCACCACAGATCTGGAGTGCTGGAGTAGTTATGGTATGGAGGGACGATAACATACCCACAAGACACACAGTTGTCGTTCCATTTGGGATGGATGAACATTTTTGCCACCATAATGGACTGCTCAGGTCCCTCCTCTTTGTTCATGTCATGCTCAGCCAGAACCACCCTGTATGTGTGGAATCTGGAGTGGAAAATAAAATTAAAAAAAACTTAAGGCCTTGTTTACTCAAGGTCATGGTCAATTTTACACTCCCTCAGTGTGGGAACCTGCACTCTGGTTCACTCTTAATGAAACCTGGAAATGTAATAATGACCATTCCAAGAAAAAAAAAAACATAGATGATTAATTCGGGAATCCCACACATCATTCATCTTATTTTACAATAACTGTTTATCTGAGATGTTCGTGGCACAATTTTTTTTTTTCCTCACGTGATGCAGTGTGCAGCAGTCAAGACCCAGTTAGGAGCAATAAGTGTTCCTCCACATGTGGGGAAGAAAGACTCCAGAGAAACCTGCCATGGCCAGCTGTAAGGACGGGCTTCTTCCCCGTTCACCACCCGGCCGGTGTTTGGCTGGTAGCTGGGTACACCACACCCAGACGCTGTAACACAGTGACAGACAGAACCAAGAGAATGCATCATACTCAGGAAAAGACTGTGTTTAATGTAAACTAGGGCTGCACAATATGGTAGAAAGTCATATTTTGATTATTTGACTAAAATTGTGATTGTGATATGCAATATTATTAGTTGGAATGATCATTTTAGCATTACAGTTTTCATTTTTACTGCAAAAACCCTATAAAAATCATGATAATTTGTTAGGATCACATGTTCTCTTTCTTCTGAAGAATAAGGTTTGTATGCCAGGGCATCTCCACAGCACTACAGTACTTCTTTCTGATCCTGCAATTTGGCTATTGCACTTAGCCAATGATTATTTGTGCAGCAGTAATGTAAACTCACCAGTTGTAGCAAACAGGAGGAGGACAAGGACCAGTTCCATCTCTTATTCCTCCAGAAGAGCTGGGTCATCATGCAGAGCTACTGTATTTATGGGCAGCAGTCCAGATAACACAACACAGCCTGGGAGTTTTCCTCACATATTCCAGATGGTAATACAGCAGTGTACCAATAAAGAAGTCAGATAAGGCCTGAAAAGCAGACTGCACACGGTATGCACAGATTGAGGCATACCTATAACTCACATATTTCCACATTTTATGATTTATCCACCTCACTCCACTTGAGGCTTTGCCAAAATTTAGGATTATTCTACTAAACAGCATTTTTTTTCTTATGCATGACTGATTTTAAGCACAAATTAAGAGCTAATATTTCAGATGAAAATAAAATAAAAGGGGGCTCTGCGAATGATGATTAAGGCAGTTTGGTTTAACTTATGAGTTATCAGGAGTAAACTGAAGACAGGGGACAGTCATGCATCCCTTAAAGTCTTATTAATCAATTAGGATGTTAGAATAGAATTGCTGCCTGAGTATTTGTGTATTGAGTTTGTTGTATACTTTTATTGTACTACATTGATATTCTTGTTTGATTTTATCTCTTTTTTGTACATGTTCATAATAAAGAATTTTCAATTATTCAAAATATTTGAATAAAGTGTAAAAAAAATCTAATTGATGATTCCAAATTAAAATGTAAATAAGGTAAATATTCTATACTCCTTAAACTCTATATAACTTGTTGATTATGAGCTTTAAAAATGAAAATGTTTTGATATCTTTTTGGGTATTTATTTTTGTAGAATTTAATGAATCTATTAAATTAACTTAATTAACCCCTTTATTTATCTTGAGGAATTCCTTTAAATAGTTCTGAGTTCACCCAAGAGAAGATGGATTTATTAAAAAATGTTTTTGTTTTTTGTTTTTTAATAATTTACACTCCTATCCAAAGGGTGTCGCTGTGAACACGTGGTGTCTACTTCAGCCCGCAGTCGCAGAAGAAGAAATTGTAGTTTAAAGATGGCGCTGCCCGGCGTTTCACTCGTGCGGCTCAGAGCGCTGTGTAATGTTGTTAAATGTGTTCATACAGGAGGCCAAACAGCGTCCAACTGGACCAGAGAAATGCGGTGGTACAGGACAAAAGCACGGAGCCTTCAGGACTACGGGACATCGCATTTACAGGCCAAACGAGGTGAGTGAAAACGGCCGTTAGCCGTTAGCTAACAGGTGACAGCTCGCAGCAACACTGAACCTCAAGGACATCCATCACTTAAAAATATCCAAGTCATGCTTGTATTCTGTGGTCTTTGTTTTCAGTTTAGCTCAGGTTAGAGTGGAAATATAATACCGCTCATCTTTCCGTGTGTCTGACGTTTTGTTTTCACTGTTTAGGTAACACGAGCCCTAACCTCCTGAAGGAGTTTCCAGATCCTAAAGGTCTCTTGAATAACACCATCTCCCGATCACTGGGAGTCAGCGACCCGTCCCAGCTCATCCAGTACAGCTGCACGGAACATGCAGGTGTCAAGGTCAGAACTAAAGTCAGACTGAGATGGGTTTTGTGGAGACACCATGGCAGGAAAAGCTAAGACTATAGTTAAAACTCTCCTGAAAGCTCTCATTTCTATCCAAGATCCCAGAAATACCCCTCTTGAAACAGCTAGTAGCGTGATATTTTACAATGAAACTGCTCTTCTTAAAGGGAAAATTCTGCACTTTTTATGTGATTGTCAGTGTTGATGGTAAATGTCCCCAGCTGAAGCAATACATTTCTGTGATTGTGCTGTATTGATCAAGAAAAGTGGGTTCATGTACCAGGATGCATTGCTGGCAAGCTTTGGACACCCATGCGCATGTTGCCATGTTATCACCACCTTATCCTGTAGCTACAGTATTATTTTAATGGCCAAAACATACCACTAGGAGACAGTTACCTGTTTTATCTCACTTCAGGAGATACATATTAATATATTAAAAAAAAAAAAAAAAAAAGCTTTTATTGTGTAATGTCTTTTTAATCTTTTGTTGCCTTTTGGTTGTTGTGAAGCACTTTGTTACTTGTATTGGAAAGCACTTTATAAATTGAACTTATTGCTATTATAATGACTCTCAGAGCTGTTTTGTACCTTTGCTTCTGTAGAAAGCCACTGTCACACTCCTGTGGCCCTGCAAGATTGAAGAGGAGGGTCATGCCTCCAAGAAGATTGACGCAGAGCGATTCGCTGCGGCTGCTGCTTGTCTCAAGCTCAGAGTAAGCTGCAGTGACTACAGACTGTAAAAAGCACAGGACACATATCTCCATTTTGTCTTACCAATGTCTTTTTCTCTCCTTTTCCCCTCTCTTTCATACAGGAAATGGGTGTCATTGGTCCAAATAATCAGCTCCCCAAGAGGAGAGCTGGCAGGGGAAGAGGGGCATTACATTCAGCTCTTTATGATAAAGAGGATGACTTGCGGACAGAAAATGTTTTTAGAGCAAAAGCAGATCAACAGAAAGAATGGCTGTCCCAGGAAGAGGACGCAAAAGTGTCTGAAGCTCTCTCAATGTTTCCACAACCTAAATCCCTCCTCACCATGGTCATCCAGGTGGCAACGTCATCCAACAGAACCAGGGTTGGTAGTTCTCATCCTTAGCACAATGAAAGCACTCATAGAAGGTGTTCATACCTTATATCAACATGCATTGTGGGTGATCCAATGATAAGGGCACAGCTTGAAGTATGTGAGCTCATAACTAGCATTGTTGATCACTTTTTGTCAGTTTGAATGCCCATTACTGTCCATTTGGCTGTTCAGTATGAAAATTTTCTGTTGGTTCCTGAACCTCAAGTTTTGCCAGTGCTGTTAGCAGCCTGGCAGGAGAGATGCTCTGTGGTGCGCTGGGTTTTTATACCTGAACTGTTAGCAGGCCACACACTTTTGCTGTTTGACTGTGTGGAAATCTGATGTTTTCACATCACAGATGACAGATGCCTCTTGTTAATACCAGGTGTAAACATGCTCTTAGTTTATCATGTATTCTAAAATTGTGAGTCTCGGTCTTGACAGGAGCTGATGCAGTTCAGAACGACAGGAGGGAAGCTGAAGAAGTGTGAGCTGACTCTACACTGGCCAGAGGAGATGACGTTCTCTGCCACAGCAAGCAACCGAGTAAAAGCAGAGAGGATGGTTGCAGCTCTTGCCTGCATGAAACTGAAGGTGAAGATCTTTTTTTTAAAAATTACTGTACATTTACCTACAAGTTAGAGCTGTGTTAACATATTTATAATGTGACCTGGTCCAGGAGCTGGAGCTGCTGGATAAAAACAACAACCCACTGACTCACGCCAAGTACCACAGAGAGAAGGTGAAGGAGGCTGGTGAGCGAGAGAGACGCCCCCTCCCCCTGGAAGTCCCTGAGTACCTGGAGGAAGAAATGAGAGAGTACCTTGCACAGGTTAGTCTTCACCTCTTGTGACAAGCATGGATGGATTTTAGAGCTGTTCTGACCACATGTATGTGGACACACAGTTCTGTGTACCTTTGGTCAGGGGCTGCTTTTCATGGTTTTTGGTGCAGTACTATTCGACCAGTCTTGATGCATAAACAGTGCACAATGGGTACATTACAAGTGGTTAACAGTTAGTTTTGATGATAAAGGTGAAAAAGCCAACATGGACTAAGGGCTTCTTTATAGTGGCGTGATTTGGTTCATGGTGATTCATTATAGTTGGTTCACGTGATAATAGACCAGCAAAAGTTAAATTTTAGATTAGATTACTTTCTTTTTTTTCTTTCCTTCAATGTAGCCACCCAGCATTGGCTCCTCTGCTGTTTTGTAATTGAGATCCCTAGTGGTAGAACTGGAATATTGTGCATTTCAGTCTGTCTGGATCAGTACCTCAGCCTAATGTTCTTGTGCTTGAATGGGAGCAAATCCCTGTAGATGGGTTTCAAAATGTCACATACTTTTGGCCATGCAGTTATGTATTGATGTCAAAACTAATGCATCCATCTTTCTAACAGTACCCAGTGGCAACAGAAGTACAGAAGCTTTGGGAGGAGAAGGAGGCAAAAGAGCAGCAGACAGTAAACCAGGAGTATGAGGAGGAAGAGGATGACTTGGTCACAGATGCCATCACAGGCAACCCATACAGGCCTCTGACTGAATATCAGGCCCAGCAGCTCAACGCCCGCCTGCAGGAGAAATGGGAGAGAGCAAACCCCGAGCTGAGCGTGGAGCTCCCAGTTGATGCCCACCGTCAGCGTGTTGTCTCAGTGGTGGAGTCCTCCAGGGTGGTTGTGATCGCCGGTGAAACGGGATGTGGCAAAACAACACGGATCCCTCGCTTCCTGCTGGAGGAGCGTGCGAGAGGTGGCGAGGGTGCAGAGTGCAACATCCTGGTGACGCAGCCCCGTCGGATCAGCGCTGTGTCCGTGGCCCATCGTGTCGCTCAGGAGATGGGTCCTGCTCTGAAACGCTCTGTGGGATATCAGGTAGATCCAGGTTTATAATATACTGTGTTTATTATTTACAGTAATTTTTATTGCAGTAATCAGATGTTGCCTCCAGAGGAAGTGCCTTCTGTTCTGTATTCTTCTATTTTTGTGGTAATGGCATAGAAGTAAAGTTAGCAGAAGCAGAATTATCAGAAACTTTTTCCTAACAAAAATGGTCCCTTTTCTTTTTCAAGTAACTTGGATTTCTTAAAATGATAGTTCACCCAAAAATGAAAATTCAGTCATTGTCTATTCACCCTCATGCTGATTTAAGGTTGGGTTTATCTTGTTAGTCTGCAAAATACTGCTGGAGTTTTACAGAAAAACAGTGTTGCAGAATCTCCTAAATATTGTAAGTGAAATGTGGCCAGTTTTCAAAGGTATAAACAGCTTTAAAAAAAAAAACATAGAATGCCTCCTTACTGCTTGTCTGGCATAATCCAAGTCTCCTAAGGTTCCGACCTGCCATTTGCACACCGTCACAACACACAACCAGTTCAGACAGTGTGCACATGCACGTGATCATGGCTCCAAGCTAAGGATCTGCAGTGAACGGTCGGGCTAAAAACGTGGTGTAAACAGTTTTTTTTAATCAACATGGCATGTCTGGTCTTTGGGAGACTTGGATTACACCACGTTATTTTGTACAAACTACCATGACACTTTGTTAATTACAATTCAGAAATCAGTCAGTAAATCTTTGAATATTTTAGCAATTCTGCTAGTAATTATTTTCTATTCATAGGTGAGACTTGAGTCCCGACCACCAGAACAAAGTGGAGGAGCCTTGCTCTTCCTCACAGTCGGCGTCCTGCTGAAGAAGCTGCAGTCAAACCCATCCCTAAAGGGCATCAGTCATGTGGTGGTGGACGAGGTTCATGAAAGGGACATTAACACGGACCTGCTGCTGGCCCTGCTGCGCTCCAGCTTAAAGGAGAACCCCGACCTACGGGTGGTGCTCATGAGCGCTACCGGGGACAAGCGGAGGCTGGCCCAGTACTTTGGAGGCTGCCCTGTTGTCAAAGTGCCTGGATTCATGCACCCAGTGAGGGACAGATTCCTGGAGGACGTGCTGACAGAGATGGGACGCCCACGGCCGGTCCAAGAGAGAGTGGAGGCAGACAAGCAGGTGAGACTCGAGTCTGTCAAATTTGTTTTTGTGGATGCGTTTCTTTTCTCTTGTCCTATGCCTCATGATTTTTGTTTGTCTTGTTTAAGGGAGGAAGACAGGAGGTGGCACCTGATCTAGATTTAGTAGCTGATGTGATAGAGCATATTGACAAACATGGAGAGCCAGGTAACTAACAGACTGCTTCTTATGTTTCTTTTTAAAATAATGCTTTAAAGGGATAGTTTAGATTATTTCAAGTGGGTTTGTATGTGGTACTTATCTGGGGCTGCAACTAGTGATCATTTTCATCATAAATCAATCTGTAACTTATTGTCTTGATTAATCGTTTCTCAAAGCTCAAATGATAAATTGATTAAAGAAACAGATGGCACTTAATTTAATTGTCAATTATTGCAGCTCTATACTTATCCATAGTCAGTCTGTTACCTACAGTAGATGGAAGTCTCCAGTTTGGAGAAGCAACCCTACACACACAACCCCACTTAAAATAATCCAAACTCTCCCTTTAAGATGATGGCTCTGGATCATATATGTTCAAACTTCTTTCCGCTCATGCTTCAGGTGCAGTGTTGTGTTTCCTCCCTGGATGGCAGGACATCAGGGCTGTTCAAGAGAAACTGGAGGCGATGCCTCACTTTTCCTCAGGCTCACAGATGATCTTACCATGTAAGAGAGTAAACAGACAGATTTACAAAATCTAAGACTTCTCTCCTTAAATGGAATGCATTTATGATTTCTTTACTTTCTTTCTTTTAGTGCACTCTAGTTTATCAGTAGCAGACCAGCAGACGGTGTTCCAGCGCCCCCCAGTGGGCCAGAGGAAGATTGTCCTCACCACTAACATCGCTGAGACCTCAATCACCATAGACGACATCGTTCATGTGGTGGATACAGGGACTCACAAAGAACAGAATTATGACCCACTGACAAAGGTTAGTGTCAAAATGTCTGTTTGACTCCTATTTTTAGTTTGTTCTTATTTATAATTACTTTGTAAGTTTCTGTATTTATCAGTACTTATTGTACTCTTTGGCCTAGACCAGGCCTATTCAATTACTTTTTTAAAGGACCAGATTTGAATAAATGTAAAGTGCTAAGGGGCTGGTGTTTTACAGTTACAATGTCTGTAAAGTCAGGAATTTTAGGGTGTAAAACAATGCATCTTTTTGTTTTTTCTCAGTTTTATTAGTTTTCACAAACAGACAAGAAACATTGTGTACAAAGGTACAGGAAAAAAACAATGCACCTTATTTATCCTGGAAGTTTTAGTAAACACAAAGTTGCTTCATTACATCTTTTTTAATTAAGTTTGACTCTTACAACTTTTTGATATAAGTGTCTCTAACAGACATAACCAGTGAGGGCTAATTGGCCTCTCTCACATTTGAAGAAATTATTTATTTATGCTTTTTTCATATTTATAAGTGATCGAATGGCTGGATTGAGGTTGTGAAAGGACAGATTCAGCCCCCATCAATTGAATTAGCCTGATCTAGTGGATCAATAAAGGATTATTTTATCTTTGTAAACCATTACAAATCTGCAAGATCTAATCTCAAATCATTTATTTTGTTTCCTGGTGGAATCATGTAAAATGGAAATAAATGAGTAAATCATTTTAATTTGGGTTTTCCAGGTCTCCTGTCTGGACACAGTCTGGATATCTCGCTCTAATGTCACTCAAAGAAAAGGGAGAGCAGGCCGATGTCAGCCAGGACAGTCCTACCACCTGTTTCCACGGAAGCAGCTGGAATCCATGACTCCCTTCCCCATCCCTGAGATCCTGCGCACCCCGCTGGAGAGTTTAGTACTGCAAGCCAAAATCCACAGTCCTGACTGCAAGGTACTGAAAGAACACAATGGTGTCTGTGTATTTTTAACTTGTTTTTTTTGTGTATTTCTGATGTATTGAATGATGGTCTGTTGTTTTGTGTGTGTGGAGGCTGTAGAATTCTTATCCCAAGTGTTGGACAGTCCGGAGCTGCAAGCTGTGAGAGACGCCGTCCAAAATCTACAAGACATTGGTGAGTGATGACTTATGTGAGTTTTCTATTCTTCATATTCTTCAATATCTTCAGTGCAGGATTGGATTAAGCTGTAAAAACTGTAAATTTTTAGGAGTTCTGGACAAGACAGAAACCCTGACGCCTTTAGGAGAGCGTGTTGCCTGTATGTCATGTGACCCTCGTCTGGGCAAAGTGCTGGTCCTGAGTGCCATGTTCAGATGCGTCCTGCCCATGCTGTCTGTAGCTGCGTGTCTGACCAGAGACCCTTTTCACAACAGCCTACAGAACAGAGCACAAGTCAACAAGGTGAGACATTTTAGCAACCACCTGCTGATCAATTTAGTTTCAAAATAACAACACAGAACAAAGTGCAATCATGTTCTAATGGTTCTATCTGTGTGTTTGTCCAGGTGAAAGAGACTCTGAGCGGCTCCAGCTACAGCGACTATCTGGTGTTCATTAGAGCTGTGCTGGGCTGGAGGAGACTCCAGCAGGAGGGGGACAGAGAGGACAGAGATGAATATCTGGACAAACACACTCTGTCGAGGTTCAGCCTTCGGTTCATTAATGGTTAGTTTGAAAAACACACCAACACTCTTATACATCACCTCAGCGCATTTTATTTTTTGAAATAATCTTTTTATGGAGTTATACAGAGGTCCATACAAACTATGTAAACATTCCCAGAGAATTTACAAACTATATCTGTCTAAGCCGTCTGTAAAACTCAGTTGTAGCAGAACGTAGTATAACTGAATTAAAATGGATAACACAGAATCAAGTACAGAAATTTAAAAAAGTAAATAAAATAAAAAAAAATAGAAAACCAAACTTGTCAAATCAAGTTTATTGATAAAACACATTTAAACCCAACCAAAGTTGGCCAAAGTACTGTACAATAAAATAAAAAAAGTTGAAAAAATATAACATGGTAAACAGCAAATAACAGTAGAAATAACATAAAAATACCATCCCTTGCACAAATAAATTGGTAAATGAACCGATTAAAAAAAAATACAAAACACAGAGGAATGAAAAGTATAAAGTATAAAACAGAAAAGGAACCTCAAAGTCTGAGGAAACGTTCTTGTCCTTTTTCAGTCTAATAAGAAAAGTGATTCTTTCCATCCTGAATATGTCACAAATAAAGTCAATCCAGTCATCAGTTGTAGGTGTTTCTGGTTTTTGCCACTTTCTGGTAGTGGCTCTCCTGCCAGCTGTGCTTACAATCTGAAACAAATGTCCAACACGAGAGGTAATATTTTCTGATGGCAAGGCGCCCAAATACAGGGTCTCTATTTTTAATAAAATGTTCACATCAAGTACTTTTTGCAAAACTTCATCCTGCCAGAAAGATTTTAATAATGTTCAAGACCTGAATATATGATAATAAATGAGAACCCAAATCTGTCTCCAGCAGTTGGAAGATTTGGTGTGATGACTCTTTTCAACTGGAGTAATGAAGAGCCCGATGAGGATTTCCAACAAAACTTGATAAAGCTGAATTTGGAGATTTCTATTGCGGCTCACATAAATTCTCACATTACTCATCCATTATTCCTCAGTTTCCTCCCGTTTCCCCATTTGTGTTAACACATACAGTGAATTGCATTTTGTGTGGTTGGAGGCCTCCATAAAGCATTAAGATTTTTTTATTTTTATTCCTCTCAGTAGAATATTATCCAAGTACTTGTGTTCATTTATCTTCATTAAGTGCTCAGTATAGTGCAGAACCTGGAGAATCAGTTCATTTTTAATCACTTCTTACTTTTTACTTTTTCTTGCTGCAGGTCTCATCTCTCAGTTCAGCTCAAACCTGCATGAAGCCGAGCTTGTGTCTCATGCCAACGATTGCCAGCGTCACACTTCTCTCTATAACAGGTACAGCGACCAGGAGGAGCTGCTTAAAGCTGTACTGCTGGCTGGACTCTATCCCAACCTCATTCAGGTACATGGCAACAACAGAGTCTGTTTTAATACGGCTTTTGTAAGACCATTTCCTGCTGCGCTCCATCCAGTGCTGATCATTCATTTTCCAACCATAATATGAATGAAAAGACACACACACTTAATGTTTTTTCAGGTGAAGACCGGTGTTGTGACGAAAGGAGGACGCTTTCGCCCCAACAGTGTGGCTTACCGCACATTCAGTGGGCCGGTGCTGCTTCACCGCTCCTCAGTGAACAGGTTTGAATATGCTTCAAAATTACACCATGATTGATATTTACTGTCATCAAACGTATGTAAACTTGTCTTTTTTTTGTGTGTTGTAGGGGAAAAGAAGCGCTCCCCAGTCGCTGGTTGACGTTCTTCAGCGCTGTCAAGTCCAACGGTAGTGTTTTCATCAGAGACTCTTCGGCGGTCCATCCACTCGCCCTGCTGCTGCTCACAGACTGTGATATCACTGAGACAGGTAGGACACGTACTGCTCTCATGGAGTTAAACAGCAAAGACACTGGTGTTTGTAGGTGTTTAGGAGACTGGTTATCAGGGTGATTGTGCCCTCCACTCCTGCACAGACCGAACTGTGATTTCACTGCATTATTCAATCAGTGTGTTCTTGTGATCCATTTTCTGTTTGGGAGGAGCTGTTATTGTGGCTTAAAGCAGCTATAATCACTATTTTTATAATAATATGGAAGGTGTCACTCGTAGTGATGAACCTACAGAGAATTTCAACATAACTTTAAGTAACAACTAAATAGTTGCACATGTCCCAAGGGTAAGTGTAAATCATATGTCACAGAATTACACTCACTAATGCTAAAACAGCAGTTTTTCTTTAATTAATTACATCAATTTGGAGTCATCCAGAAGAGACCTAATTTATTGATATATTTCAATATCAGTCAAGCTTACAATGCCAAGTAGCTCATGCTAACTAGAAAGCTAATGTGCATGGTAACCATGGCGACAGAACTCAATGTCAGATCATTTACACACAGCTGGTCCAACCCTGTGATGTTTGTAAATATTACTCACTCCTCATTCTTCATAACTCTGTCCTTTCTCTCATGTCCCAGTGAACGGAGACAGAGTGGAAGTGTCTCTTCATGGACGCTCTCTGGTGCGCTGCGAGCTGTCAGTTGAGACATGGGAACTGCTGTGGGAGCTACGCACTTCCATCCAGACCATGCTGTATCGCAACCTTAGCGATCCCGGCAACGCAATCGCCAACTCAGCTCAAGATGGAAAACTCATCTCGTTACTCGCGGAGCTGCTCAACAACACTGATTCAAACCCTTTAGTTCAGAACCATAACAGTGACAGTGAGGTGGACTGATGAGATTGAGCGCTTTAGACATCGTTTATGTTGGATCTGCTGGCTGGTACAGAGGAACCAAAGAGGATGATGGTATCTCATTTATGTTTTTTGTTTGTTTTTTTAAGTAAAATTTGAGCACTTGAGTCTGTGCCGAATGTGATGAACTAATCAGAACTCTTAAAGAGCAGAAACACACAGTGGACAACAGTTCACTGTTATTTTTGAGGTAAATGAGGAATTCATATGGTGTGAGGAAATCCATGGGTTTGGATTTTGGACTGTGATTTATTATTTATAATTATTTGCTTTCTGAAAAGCAGAAGTTGAATTTTACTCTGAGTAAAAGACAAAGGATCAATGGCCAAAGGTCATTATGAAAGAGTGCATGGAGTATACAATATCATATTCACTGCAATAAATGCTCATATGCCAACATGAAGAAATAATCAGACCCTTTTTATTGTTAGTATTTAATTATTGAACTGCAAAGTTGTTATAGTTAACAAAAATTCTGGAGAAGAGTTACAGTAACTCTTGCGTTCCATTGTTTTGTTGAGTTCCTCAGAGCATCTGTATCTGACAATGAGGCTCAACAAATCTTTCTCTTTCTTTTGTTTAAGAAAAATCTTTCATAAATTGCTTGTGAAAGCAGCTCAGGCGTCTCAGTAATTCTTCCATATTTTCCACTGAGGCCATGATGGAAAATCTGTGGAGAGAAAGTACAGTTAAAAATCTCAGGTGTAAAGTTCTCCATATCCATTTACAGCATACAGTTACATTTAATGTTACAAGTATGAAATTGTTGCTGTTGCGTAGAAAAACTATTATTTTTTTCTGAAAACCTGTGTTTGTGATCAGTGACATCAATTTATGAAAAAAAAGAAAATGACAAAACATGGAGATACACGGTTTGCGCCCGACAGCAACAAAATGGATCACTTATTAAGCCATGGTTTGTTTACTATAAAAACATACTTTTTGTTTGGTAAAGCTTGGTAACTGTTTGTAGACCAGTGATGGTTGATTTACAAGGTTTACTTATCATTCTACTACAACACAGGGTTGTAAAATGAAATGCAAGCTGTAGTCCCTTTATGCTGCTCACAAAAACAAATTTTTATAAATGGGTAAATAAATAGATCATAAAAATAAACTATTATTTATGGTTGAGTGCTGAGGATGCAGTAAACAGTCCCACAGCCGGAGGAAAGAACCTGCTCTGTAGTCTGGGACCAGTATTTCAAAACTTTTAATCTAGATAAGAATGATCCAGATTTTGTAATCCCGCTTTTTGCTGTCTCAGATAAAACTGACCTTGTAGTTTTTGTCCTGGTTTTTCAAAGAATTTTCATAAAGGATCATTCTGATCCAGATACCACAAGATCCAGACTACAGACTCTAGATTTGCAGATTCTAGATAGCACTCCCTTTGTTGGACAAAGCAGGAAAACCAGGACAAAATCTGTAAATTCAGTTTGATCTCTGATAACAAAAAAAAGGGATTACAAAATCTGGATAATTCTGATCCAGATTGACAGTTTTGAAATACTGGCCCCTGGTGATGGGACAGTGGATACTTCTTTACCTCTCTAGCAGGAGGGCAAACAGGCTGTTATTGGGGTGCATATGATCTTTTAGTATGTCGTAGTAATATGGTGTTTTATACCTCATGTGGTGGGTGCCCTCCTTTTGTCCCAGCGCACAACCAGGAGAAGCGAGCACACCGGCTTCCTCTAGTAGTCTTAGGCAGTAGAACGTATCTGGTTGCATTCCCACCTCCTAAAATAAGCAAAAACATCAATATTTCATGAGTGATGCACTGTATTTAATTATTACATCTGTCGCTTTGCAGTGTATTATTGATTCTATGAGATAGTGTAGTAACCTTGGCTTTCTGAATGGCTTTAGTTGGCAGGTACAGTCTGGGGAATATATATCCTCCTCCGTCCACTGGTTGGCAGCTGAAACCTGGCAGACTGTTTACAACCTCAACAGCTCTCTTGCAATTATGAATCAGTGCGGTCATGATGTTTTTTGTCTCCTGCAGAGGAGAAAGTTAAAGGCAAGAATCAAAAAAATGATAGGGACCTAGAATAATGTCTTTTTTTTTTTTTAAATCTCATATCTCTGGTCTCACCTCTTCATAAAGCGGGTATGAGGGATCTCCTGGTTTTGGAGGGTTCAGCATCAAATCCAGGGCAAGCTGACCCAACACAGGCGCACAGCTGTCCTTCGAGAACAATTTTTGGACGTATTTCAGAACAGCAGGGTCCAGATTTACCAGCTCCACGTATCCACCCCGCAAACCACACCTGGTGGGAGAAGATAAGAGTCTGGCCTCAAAGTTGAGACTGAAAGTTCATTCTTGACATTGGAAACAGCAATCAACAAACATCAATCTGACCACATAGCTGCTCCAGAGATTTTGATTTGTATCACATGATCTTCAGATTTCCTAGCTGTCTTTCCATTTTTCTGAGCATTATAAGATTAAAATTATCAACAGAGTGTGAGGAAATAACAGTTTTTTTTTGCATTATGTCATCTTCTGAAGTTGCTAATCAACTAGCTTCAGGCCATCCTGTCTCATAACACCACTTTGTACCTCAGAAGAGAGGCTGCTCACTGTAGAGCCAGTGGGTGGAGACTGACCTAGTCCAGCTCTACCTCTAGGTCCAATTGCACCCCAAGGCTGACAGGGATTGGCTCACTGTGATTTTCTTACCTCCTCCCTCCCTTTTTGTTTGGGGTAGAATCTTGACAAGTGGCCAGTTCTAACCATATTGCTCCATCAGTCCGCTTTGATTTGTCTAAATTACAACATAGCGTTTCTCTTCATCTTTCATCATAACCCAGCACAAATTATTGGATACACTTTAGATACTCATTTGGCTTGAAAACTCACTCTCCCATGAAGCCTTTGGATGCTGAGTGGAAGGACGCCAGCTCCACTGTGTCTGAAAAAGGAGGGCCCATCTCAGCCAGGACCTTCTTGTAAGAGAGAAACTCACTCTTTTCCCCAAAAACGAATTCCTGATAGATCTGTCGGGAACAAATCCAAGCATTTATTTCCACATTTGTTAACGTTTATTGAATTTATCATGGTGCTTTGATAGTCTACAGCACTTTAGGACATCCACCTCATCAGCCAGAAGGAAGAGCCTCTTCTCTGAGGCAAACTGGATCACCTCTTGCATTGATTTTCTGCTTTGAACATGACCTGCAACATAGCACAAAAACAACCATGTGATATTCTTTGATCAAATACAAACCTTACATTTAGATGAGCTCCGTTCTACTGCGATGTTCCTACCTGCTGGATTTCCAGGGTTGATGACGTACAGCGCTACAGGCTTGCACACTCCCTTTGCAGATTCTAGCGCTCGATCCAGCTCCTTCAGCTGCAGCTCCCAGCCCTGCTCCTCGCTGAGGTGGTAGGGAATGACAACAGCTCCCAGACCGATTACGGCCATAGCCGTGACGGAGTGGCCTGGCACTGGAGCCAGCACGCCTGTCTTGGGCGAGCCCTGGCTGTTCACCAAGATGTTGAGAATGTTCTAAAAAAGAACAGAGGCTGATCTTGTCATAACTTAAAGATGACTGCGGGTAGAACATTTTCAGAATGTGAGAAATAGTGATTGTTACCGAGATTGCCCACTGTGAGCCACCAGTGATGTAGATGTTCTCAGGATCAGATGGAACTCCACCATCTCGTCTCATTATGAATTCAGAGACTCTGTGGACTATTTCTGGTACACCCGCTGTATTAGTATAAGTACCTGAATAAATAACACAGATCCTGATCAATTCTCACGCAACACGGACTGATAAGAAAAGCTGAGATGATGCAGTACAATTTACTTTATCTCCATATTGTAGTGTTTTGTTATTGCTATTCTATATATTTCATAGAATTCAGTTATGGTTGTATTGTAGCCTATTATAGCTAATTGTATAATATAGTGAGGACTGGGATAATTATCAGGCAGCAGAGCAAAAAAACATTTATTATTTTCTACATATTATATTCTCTACCATTTCTTATTTATGTTAATGTCAATATTCCCTTATCTTAAGATTCTGTGGAATATATTCTATTATTAACTAGAGTTTGTTTATATGTCATTCTGTTCTGTATAGATCTCTTAAAATCTCAAACTAAAATCTTAAACTAGCAGATGGAGCAAATGGTTTGAAGGAGGGTGGATCGTAGTGGGAGCACTGGGCTGTCAGGCGTAACTGTGTGGCAGTGGTCAAAGGTTTACCAGGGGTGTCGGGGCTAACTGTGGTGAGTTATTACACTTGAAAATAATTTATAGCTTCTCCAAGAAACAGTGTCTCGGTTACTCTGAATAATCCCAATAAGGACAGGCATCAACAGTCTATAGGAACTACTTCTTTAGTTGAAGGTAGTTCCAATTTAAACTGTTCACAGCTATACATGCTTACAAATACTAGTGCTAAAAAGAACCACAACCACATAGGAGAACCCCTTTATAAAGGTTTCACGTGGATCCTTTTCAAAGAGTTCTACCTAAAACCCAACATAAAAGGTTATAGCGAGAACCATTTTATCCAAAGTAACAAAGACCATATTTCTCCACAAAGATGTTGCTGTTGGGTTTTTTAATGTGAATGATTCCCTGAATTTTTATTTGGCAGCAACATCATGTAAATATCTGTCAAATACTTTTTTTTGTTAGCTATATTACAAGCTTCTTACAGGAGTGTCTCACAGACCTGTTAGCATGGCAGCAGACTCTGAGTATTGTTTATGCTGTTCACTTTATTGTGTTGTGATAGTGGCAGAAATCTTGGAGATAGATATAAAAAAAAACTTGGGCAAATAAAACCAAACAAAAACCTATACCAGTAGAAGTATACCGGTAGAAAAGCAGAAATTATTTTGTAATTTGAGTGAACTGACCCTTTAACATGTTCATTGTGGTACACCACATAAGCAGGTCTTACCTACACCCCCTCCAGGACATTCCCCAAGCAGCCTCTGAGCCTTCTGTATGACATCCACAGGCAGTTTGTCACTGTTCAAAAGGTGGGGGTAAAGACAGGCTGCAAGAACCTGCAAAATAGACACACACACACACACACACACACACACACACACACACACACAACAGTGACAAAGTTTTTTCTTTAGCCAGAAGAAGACATGTTAATTCATGCAGCTTTATTACAGCTTGAAGATGAGCTGTCTTTGAAGGTCAAAGATTACCTGTCGGACAAATGACAGAGGCTTCACTCCTGCCACGTGTGGGTTTCCATAGAAGACATCTATCATTTCTCGGTATGGCTTTCTCACTCCCTATAGACAGGTGGATTTAAAGGGACAGTTGACCACAAAATCAAAACTACATAATTGTAGTCCAGGCTGTGGTGTTATTTACCATCAAGCAATTATCTTTGAAACTGGCTGACATGTAATTCATGGTATAATTCAAACATGGTCAAAAAATATATATTTGTCTCTCGTCTCTGACTACAGTTCATATTTTTTCAGGTGTTCCCAAGAGGGTGTGTGACTTTGGTTTTCTACAGTGAGATTGCTCAAACTATCCCACAATGCATCAGGAAAAGTAGTGTATAACTGATGGTCACTAACCAACCACTACATCCCATAATGCATTTTGCTGAAAGAAAAGCGATGGCAAAGATTTAATTAACTGCACACAGAGTTGTGTACACTGGTGCTTCTTCTTCACTAGTTTTTTTTACATTGAAATCCCAAGATAGTGAGTAGCGAATAAAAATGTGGCTATCATGTCACTTTTACAGGACCCCTGCTGAATGTTTTTGACCGTTTTCATAATTTGGTTTTCTTTTCACCTCATGCTGCCTTAAAATGGGGTCGTCTTTATCGTGTTCACGAGAAGAGTCCGTGTGAACGCCCCCCTCAGTGTGGTTATTCACAACATTGTGACCTTGACATTTTCTGAGAGCACCAAGTTCACAAGGCATTTGCACGACTTTCCATGTTGTAATTACAAGTTCACAAGTTCCATTTGAAGGCAAAGAGAACTTTGAGCATCACAAGCCAAGTGCCATCTAGTTCCATTATATTCTGGAGAAGGCATACATCTCTACAGCCAACAGAGAAGGCATACATCTCTACAGCCATAGTTCTCTATGGCTGTAGAGATGTTCCATTTGAGTTCCATTTGAAGGCAAAGAGAACTTTGAGCATCACAAGCCAAGTGCCATCTAGTTCCGTTATATTCTGGAGAAGGCATACATCTCTACAGCCAATATATCCAAACAGTATACATGTGTAAATAGCACTACAGGAAAGAGGGAAAATGTATTTTTTTAATTCTGGGATGAACTGTACCTTTTAAACAGATAATATTACGTAAGTAAGATATTACAACACAGGTTGGAAAACTGACACAATCCATATTGCAGTAATATCACTAACTTTTTTTTTTTTTTACCTGTCTGAGTTCTTCTTTGATCTGGTTTGCTCGTACAGTCAGGACTGCATTCTCCAAATTCTTCATGTTCCTGACATTTTGATTGATTCCCTGCAGGACAGACATGTCTGTGATTTCTCTGGACCTCTGCTGAGCTGTGTCTCTCTGGCCAACCTGCTGCTAGCTGACGTTACATGCTTGTAGAAAGAATCTCTGTTAAAGACAGATGGAAAATATGTGGTAATTAATAATTAACAGACAGTAGTTTATGGATAGTCTGTTGCCAACACTGCCATTTTAATAAATTCATTTGATAACTGTTCATCAACTGAATAATAACTGACTTCTTTGATATATATATATATACACGGACGTAATTTGGGGGGGCACAAGTTCAAAAGCCCGTTTTATAGTCTCCTGCAGTTTTTTCCGAAAACAATGTTACGTTAGTACGTCACGTCAGCACTGGGACCAAACGGCCGCTTGAGCCGAAGAGTTTTCACCGCCCACAAGCTCCGCGATTGGCTCTGCCGCTTCTTGTGTGATGATCCCTGCTGTCAATCACCCACTGATGTTTAGCTAATTGCTAATCGGAGTCCGTGCTGCCGTACACATCGCAGTTCGCCACTGTAAATTTTTTGGAGGGCGACGATCGTTCTGCCCCGGTCACGTCACGGTGTGCGGAGGTTTCATGGAGCCTACACTGACGTTTGAATCCGCATGTCTGTGTGTTCGGTCATGAGGCGCGGCCAGGATGTCGGAAAAAAGAAAAGTCGACATAAGAGACTTCTTTAGAAGTCAGAGTGTAAGGAATGCATGACAGCAATCCTGCAACACCTTCACTGGCTCCTAATCCACTTCAAGATCCTCCTCATCGGTTTCAAAGCTCTCAATAATCTTGTAAATTTTCTTCTTCTTCTTCTTCTTCTTCTTCTTCTTCTTCTTCTTCTTCTTCTCCTTGTCCTTTTTCTTCTTTTCCCCCTCCTTCTCCTCCTTCTTTCTGCTCCTCCTCATCCCGTTTCTTCTCCTCCTTTTGATTATTTTATTTATTATTTTCATTTATTATTTCTCTAAATTAAATTTAATCTAAAATAATTTCTCCCCTCCTGTGATAGTCCCCAGGACAGCCCCCCCCCCCCCACACACACACACTCACATCAGTACTCAAGCCACATGTGTCTCCCCCACCTTTGAAATCAACATTTCGTCCATACATGGTTCTTAATCAATTAGTCAACAGTTTAGTTCCATACTTACTACACATTAGGGACAAAAATCCAAATCAAGTGAATTGATGTTCCAAGGCTAAAGTTACAAAACTAGAAGTGCTACATTAAACTGGTATTAAATATCTCAACTACACCACAGGCAAGAGACGTTTCTTCTCTAATTATAGGCTGAACTACTGTAATGTCCTTAAGTGTGAACAAAGTCTTCCAACCATTCACAGCTACAGTAAGTTTTAACCTGCTTTAACCAGCACAAAGCAAACAACGCATATCTGACCCGCTCTAAAGTCCTCGCACTGAGTCCCATCAGGCCTGTGGATATATTTTAGGACTCTATATAGTTGAAGTGCTGCCAAAATCTGGCCAGCCTACTTGTGTTACTGTACAAGCTTACACCAAGAACTACAGTGCAGTAAAGCAGCATTCTGTAGTTTTTCAGGAGAGCAGGGAAGGGTCTTTTATTTTTCAGACCAGATTTATATTTTATTTCAGCCTTTCCTTGTGAGATTTCCTGTAAAATCTTATCGGCCTATGGAAAAAAAACATTCCTGTGCTCCATCCAATTTTCCATTTCAATGGACATTGAATCGGACAACATTCTTTCAAAGTTAAACAAGTTTGAGGATGAAGCTGCCAACTACCCTCTGATCTCAGCTCTTGAAATCATCAACTTGTCTCTGTATGTCATTTTGCTGTTTTCTTTAAAATGTTTGATATCTTATTATGTACCACTTCCTTATTCTCTTTATTTTCTGTATATTGTTATGTATTGTAGTATAATGCACACTTTTTAGTCTTATTTAAGTCTTATTTTTATTTTCTTCTGTTTTCTCTTTTCTTGTATTCTTGAATGGGAGCAACTGCAACGTCACCTAATTTCCAACAGGGATCAATAAAATATTTCTGATTATGATTGAATATTGTCATCCGTAGATAGTGTTTGTTTAATTTTATTCCTTACTGGTTGTTTTGTTTTTGTGTTGCTTTATTGTGTATGTATGTGTATGGGAGAGCTGCTGAGAAGCTGAGAAGAGTCAGCTTCCCACCAGATACTGATTTTAATTACTTTGTTTACTCTTTTCATGTAATATAATTTAAAAAAAAAAATACAAAAATACAGTTTTGACTCTATAAAAAATATAAAAATGATAAAGGGAAAGTATCTTTGTATATGTCATTAGAATAACATGATATCTGTTTTAGGGGATCCTTCATAGCAACAGAGCAATAGTGGTAAAACATTTATATATTATTTAATCACTATTAATGATATTAAAAAAAATAATTTTTATATTCTATTGAGAAGTGCTTCAATGTGGTTTTGATGTGAGGTCGGCTGTTTCACGCACGCTCATGTTTCTGTACGGACATAAATAAGAGACGTACCGCTGCACTTCCTGTTTTGTTTTTCTTTCGCTCCGTGTCTGCTCGGGTCGGGTCGATATGGAAGAATTTGCGAGGCGAGGAGACAACCAGAGCCTGCCCGTGAATAAACGCGGTCTCTTCAGACACTGGTGGACCTTATAAACCGGACAGAAGCAGCGGGCAGCAGTCACACCTGCCGCGGGGCTTCAGACACCCTCCCTCCGCCTCTGGCCGTCCGCGACATGGCTCTCAGCTCGGGCGGTTGGGCTCCTCCAGCCCAGGTCCCTGCCTCGTCCCAGCAGGCTGCATGCGGCGGGCCTGCGCTGACGGCTTGCTGCAGTACTGTTTTAATGTCAGTCCGGGTCTCGGTGTGTCATTCCGGGATCCGACCCCTGTGCCTCCCCGGAGCGGGCAGCGAGGCTCTGCGGTTGCAGCTCAGCATGGACCCGAGCCGGGCCGGAGAGTTCCGACTGGCGCTGCGAGATACAAGCGGAAACCGCAGTGTGGTGAGGTTTCATACACACACCTGAATGATTTAGAGGCTGTTCTGTCGTTACCCGCTTAGAGAGGTTTGTGATGAGCCGTCCTACTGAATCACATTTATATTTTATACCTGCATAGGCCCGTACACGCCATTTTATGGAGCCCCAACACATACAGCTCCACAGAGTCAGGTTTGTGGATAAAATAATACAAAATCTCACTGAACGCATGTGCATATAAAGACACGCAGCTGCAACAAAACCCAAGACCGAGGATCTGCTGACAGACATCCGTCAGTGTAGCTCAGCAAAATTTTAGCTTTCCTTCCTGATTTGCCTCTCATTGCATTCATCTGACTCATCTATAGTTTACTATTTATAGAGTGTAACAGAGCTGTTCAACTTCAATAGCAAGTGGGCCAAAAAGGAAAATCACTGGGGATTTTTGTGCCACATAGTATACTTTAAAATGTTACTTTGAAAATTAATGGCTGCAAGTAATTCTTAGAGTACGGTCTAATGTTAATAGATATACAAACTCCAATCCCCCCACTTACTTGTTTTTTTTTTTTTTTTTATAAATATATACTCTGAATTTAATGCTTGCAATATGTTCCAGAAAGTCGTTACGGGTGCATGTTTACTACTGTGTTACAACAGCTTTTCTTTTAACAACATTCAGTAAGTGTTTGGGAACTGAGGACACTAATTGTTGAAGGTTTGAAAATGAATTTCTTTCGCAGTCTTGCTTGATATATGACTTCAGGTGCTCAACAAAGTTCGACTGCAGACAGGCCAGTCTAGTACCTGAACCCTTTTACTACGAAGCCACGCTGTTGTAACGCATGCAGAATGTGTCTTGGCATTGTCTTGCTTAAATAAGCAGGGGCATCCTTTAAAAAGATGTTGTCTGTATGATGGCATATTTTGCTCCAAATCAAAAGTTACCTGTGATGCCATGGGCACTAAGACACCCCCATACCATCACAGCTGCTGGCTTTTGAAGTTAGGGCTGGTAACAGTCTAGATGGCCCTTCTCCTCTTCAGCCCAGAGGACATAAAGTCTCTGATTTCCAAAAACAATCTGAAATGTGTGACTTGTCAGGCCAGAGCACACTTTTCCACTTTCTGTCGGTCGATTTCATACAAAAGGCAGGAAAGCTAAACAGCTTGATACAGCAGTGCAAAAAGTTACATCAAAAAACCCAAGGAAACATGAGGTGTTTTTCTGACAGGACTGTATCCACAAACGTAAAGAAGAACAAGATGAATATGGTAAAACAGCATCAATCAGACTAACAGTTTGTAGGCCTTTTTATAATATTCTCAGCAAGACTTTCAAGCAGACATTAATGGGCTCAATATCAATAAAGCAGTGTCTAGACATTTGAATCATCATAGAGCAGATCTGCAGTCTTTGCATTTTTGCTAAGATAACATTACATACCTCAGTCACCTTAAGTGATTTTCTGTTCTAGAATTACGAAGGGTGGGAATAGACACAGCTGTAAACAGATGACATAAACCAGTGTTTCCCCTGTTCCCTCCATCACTCACAAGTCACAGATATGCAGTAAAGAGCTGAAATCCAACTGATTACCCTGCAGTTGTTTGTTTTAACAGACAGTTACAGGGACTGACAGTGAAGTGCTGTGAAAGAGGAACAGAAATTAATAGAACACTCGATTTAGTTTTATGTGTGAGTGTGAAATTATTGTTGTGTTTTGCTTTACATTGTGTGAGTGAGTGATATAGCAACTAGGGTCATCCTGAAGCAAAGAAGTCAACACATGACTGCATCATGACATCAGTTTAAAGGGAAATGGGAGTGAGTGAATCATTGTTATTTAGAAATGAGACTGCATAGATTTATGACCTGTTTTTTTTTTTTTTATATGATTAATTGTGCAACTCCACTTTTAAGATATGCTCAGAAAAATCAAGAGGTAGGTTGCTTTAGAACATAAACAAGACGCAGATGTTTACATCCATACGTTTCACCATCCACATTCAAACTATTTGTTTACCTGAAAGGAAGAAATGTACACAGCAGTCTGACAAAAGTTCTCCGGGATACCATAATGTTAACAACTGGGTTTTAAATTCCTGGTAACTGACTTTTCTGCATTGATTCATAATCTGTTAAGAGAGAATAGTGTTGCGTCTCAGAACCAATCCCCCATCCATAAGAACTACCATACATATCAGACTTCTGTCATTTTGAGCCTGTTTGAGTTTGATTTTGCTATTTGAACATAGTTTGATGCATGGTGAGCAGTGTAAGACTTTGGGAATGGCAGGTGCAGAGCAGGTGTTATCAGGTTGCAGCCAGTCACGGCACATGGGTGCTTTACGTAACCGATACCACATTGATTCTGTCTCAAAGTAGATCATATGTACATTAGTTTTATTTATCATATCACGCGTTAACCTGATTTGCAGGTCAAAGAAAAGTCCAGCCCGCAGGCAGCTAGTTGAATAGGCCCGCAGTATAGCAAATATGTTATTAAAAAATTAATTGTTTTTAGTTACCAATACTGTCATTAAGAGAGTTATTTATTTTCACTTTCATTTTCAGTCTTCCCATAACCACGACATGTTTAGCTTTATTAGAATCAGGGGAACTCCTTCAGCTGCTGCAGTGAGACTCTCCTCGTATTTCCCCTCTTAATTATCAACTCCCCAAACAAAGGACCTGCCAGTTTTCAGCCTTGTATTTGTCATATGTAGCATGACAAGCTTATAATACATGAACCACAACACTTGTCATCCTGTGTCTTGTTGAAAGTCTCTTCTCAGCCTTTCAAATCTACAGTCGATAATTCAAGCATGGGCTAGAGAAGCCATTCCAAAAATACTAATGATGACTGAGGCGTAGACCTTCAAAATTGTGGATTTTGTCATTGCCTCTCAGCTGTGGCTTCTTTATTTACATTTGGGGTGACGAATTGAGCAATAAAAGTTTATGGTAAATGGTCTGTATTCATTCGGTAATTTACAACCTGAGCAAGATAAACCGCTTTACTCAGGCCTGAAACAGGCGACTGATTTTATGTTAGCAGTGGCGCTGCAGACTTAATTTCAATATTGTAAAAATGCTGAGAAAAATAGCATTATATGAAGTATTGCCCCCCTGAAAGTTGATGAGTCAAATTGTCAGTCGGAGACACCTAAATCAACTGAGATTCTTCAAATCAAGTAGTCTGGGGTGGGTTTCTGTGTGTGTCTGTTTGTTTGTTTGTTTGTCTGTTAATTAGTTTTTGTCAGTTAGTTTACAAAAACGGATAAGATTGAAATAAGGGGAATCATAAAGAGCTGATGAGAGAGGGTGAAACCTGAGGTGGAGTTGTTCGTAAACAAGTTTCAACTCTTGGTTTTTAGTTGCATCATTGTACACAGAGCAATGCAACAGGCGACGGCATGGCAGGCTGTAAACTTTACAATCCGAGACTCAGAATGACAAAAGTAACTGTGACAGATCAAAGAAGGGTCTTAGAAACAGCATGCACTCTCCATGATACACTGGGATTTTATACTTTAACTATGAGCATGAGAACACGCGCTTCTACTTTCTGTGTAAAAAAACTTTTCACGTCACAGGTGAAAAAGAAAGGCACTAAAACATCTTTGTGGTGAAACATACTCATGCAGGCTGATATAGGAGTTAAATGTGGTGCTGAATCATGAAAATCTTCAGACTGAACAGCCAAATCTGATTTGGCTGACAAAATTCAGAGTCGGGTACAATCTGTAATATTTAAATAACCTAAATATTTTTAATTTTTTACAAATAAATCCACATTAGCAGGAAATTGTGTCTGCATTGAATTGGTTTCAAATTGTTAATCTGTTCTTTTGTAAATGACATGACAGAGAGAGCGTCTTTTCTTGGTCACTGCTGGACATTTTTGGGATGATGGAAGCGTTTTATTATTTTTTATTTGCAGCCAAGGATCTGTTCCTTTACAGCTTCAGCACACCTTGCTGTCAGCTTTGCCAGTCTTCTCTCTGCTGCTCTACCTGCCCTGTTTTCTCTGTTGCAAGCAGGTTTCATCACATTCTTGGGCTTCACCGCCTCGCTGCAGTTTTTTCTTACAATTAGTCTCCTTTTGAGCGCATACTGTGCTTGTTGAAGGTCTTTAGAGGACAAATTTACTCTCAGTCGAAAAGCGGAAAGGATTAATCGTTTTACAGAAAATTAATCCGCAAATATTTTGAGAATCTGCTTTATTTTTTCATAATTTTACAGCAAAGTTTCCTAATATTCGCTGGTTAAAGCTTCCCAAATGTGATGATGTGCTGCTCTTCTTTGTGATATCTTATTGTAAACTTGATATTTTGAGGCTCTTTGTTGAATAAAACAATCACTGTCGTCTTTGAGGAATCATAGTGGGCATCTTTTTATTATTTTCTGACATTTTATTTGATTAATCAATTCATTTAAAAAAATGTTTTGGCTGAATATCAATACTGAAAATAATCTTAAATTGTATTGTTCAGGTTTTTTGATGTGCGTTTGTATGAGATAATTATCCATTTTCAGTGTAGTTACTTTTATTTTCTAACTCAGTGGTTCTCAAACTTTTTCTGACGTGCCCCCCTTCAGAAGCTGAATAACATTCATACCCCGCCACCCCCAACACCCCTTTAGATAATTACATTCTTCAAGTTATACAGTATATATGAATGTGGCTCCAGTGCTGCAGAGTTCTGACTCTCTGGGACTCATTTCAAGTTTCAGAGTTCTTTCCTCTCTTTCAGTATTATGGGTGATTACTGTCATCGACCACACGAGTCCCAACTGTAGACACACATGCTTGGTCACGCCTGAGGTTGACCTCACATTGAACTTTGCCCGTCTCACTTCATCCTAACTTTACTCTCAAGTCTGTCCTTTGTTTGTCAAGCTCACTACGTGCCGTCTTCCAAAAATCTGACGGGTTCGGAGTTGGCTTTTCATCTCGGTAGAACCTCATGTCAGACAGATTTCCCCCTGATGGTTGAGATGCCTCTTGATTTGCATGGCTCTCCTTTGATCCCGGACTCTTTTAGCTCGTCTGTCTGAGCTGGCAAACTCTCCGTACACAGTCATATCAGAGTTTATACACACGGTCTCTGGCAGGAGGCAAATCCCTCTGCTGCTTTTGTCTCCCCACAACAGACTTCAGTGGCCTAATGATTCTCTCCATCCTCACAGTGAATGTTAGAGGGCAGATTATCTGTGTGTAAAATGAATCTCTCTGCTGCCAAACACACCCATTTCTGAGTCTTTATCTGTCAGAATAACAACTTCACTCGCTTTCTGACATTTGTAAGGGGATTATTTCCTTTTACTCATACTATAATACTCTTAAAATTTATGGCATTTTGCACCCACATTTTTTTTCCATGTTCATTCTAAATTTAATGGATATAAACAATTAAGGCAACATTGTTAGAAATGTTTTTTATTTGCAAATAGGCAAGGTTGCCTTAAAGGACCAGTGTGTAAGATTTAGTGGCATCCAGCAGCAAGCGTTCAGATTGCAGATCATATAAAACTTTGAGAATTTATAAGAACTCAAAAATACAGAACGATTAAAAAATAATACAAGTCGGTTTTCAGCAAGTAGGACAGCAGTTTTTTGGCTTCAGTGAAAATATTGTTTTTGAAAGGTTTAATGTCAAGAAAATATGGATTGAAGCAGAATAATTCACAAGGTAAAAACATGTTGAGAATTTTGGAAAGGATTACTTTGATCTTTTTTCAATAAATTTTAACTTTAACTAATGCTACAAATTTGAGCTGCAATTACAACAACAATTAGCCAAACAAAAGACAATTAGATAATCAATTAATTGTTTCAGTCATTCTTCAAGCAAAAATGTGAAATATGTACTGATTCCAACTTCTTAAATGTGAGGATTTGCTGTTGTTCTTTGTCATTTATAACAGTAAATGAAAAGTCTTTGAGTTTGGAAACGTTGGTTGGACAAAATAAGCAATTTGAAGACGTCACTTGGAAAGCCCTGGGAAACTGTGATGAGCATTTACCACAATTTTTGACATTTTAGAATCGATTCATTGTATAAATAATTGATTAATCAACAATGAAAATAATTATTAATTGCAAATAGTATATTAATAATATGAGGGTAGGCTAATTTTTATCTTCAACCATGCAGAAATACCAGGGATAAACACAATAAATAGATATGGAAAAAAGGTGAGCAGCATTTGGATGTTGATTTAGATTTTGAATGTCAACATTATGAATGAAGCCCTACGTTTCAGACACTAAACAATAATCAGTGAATCAAGAAAATAATGTTACATCAGTAATTATTAAGACCGCAACTCTCTTTTGAATTTAATAGGTTTTGGATTAATTGATACTTTTTCTTTCTTTTATTTTTGTACAAGGAAACAGAAGAACTATATTTGTCTTCCTTTCTGTCATGGCCTTGCAGAAATGATGATGTGTGTTTTGAGACTAACTTGTTTTTGCTTTTTATCTTCAGTTCATCGCAGAGTTCGACCTGCGCTCAGTCCAGTATGAGGTCAAGTCCCCTCGCTGCCATGAGATGCGTCTTGCTGCTCCGCCTCATGACTGCATCCGCTTCAACTTCCGGTGCGACCGCGAAGCTGAGGAGTGGGCCACGGTGGTGATGTCATCACTAAGAGAGGCACACAGAGGTCAGTTTTACAACTACTTTCTTTATTTCTGCACCTGCTTTATTTATGACGACTTTGGTTTTATTTTTTAAGCCTTTCACTGGTAGGACAGCTGAAGTGAGGACAGGAAAGTGGGGAGAGACAGTGGGGAAGATGACATGCAGCAAAGGGCCGGAGGCTGTAAACGAGCCCACGGCTTTGACAACATAATACAGATTGTTTTTATTTTAGTTTTATAGCAGCATTTTATGTATGCAAATGTATTTATATTTTGTCACAAGTGTTTCATAACCACATTTAGAGATCAATGCAATATTAGCCAACATATCAATATCAGATTTTTTTTTTACTCCATATTATCATTATCAGCACTGGCCCCAGAAATTCAGTACTGGTTGGGCCCTAAAAGCAACGCGGCATGCCATCTGTGGCTCTTGGTGAAAAAAAAAAAACTGTGAAAAGTTTAAAAAGTCACCACTTTTCACCTGCAAGTAAAGAAAAAAATGTAAGGACAAATTGCAGGACAAATAAAGAAATCAGGTGTATTTTACGTGAAGCTCTTTAGGCTATTCATCACTGTCTATTAAATAATTTTTTTGTAAATGCACAGTCGTGGCCAGTTTTTAAAGTAAAATGACATGTACTGTTGATGAACCAGGGCTGATGTGGACAAAAACCAAGAGCTAAAAGACTAAAAAGAGTTATTAAAAGGGTTTGTGCAAAGTCTTGAAATGACTAATTCTAACCATTGTGTTTTCAAGATTAGAAATAAAGTTGAATTTGAATATAATCCTTGAAAAATGCTTGATTTTCATCATGGTGTTTTATCTACAAATTTAGTAATGAACAATAAATCTTTAAATGATCTTTTGAAATGAAACAATCCTGTTGTCAGCTAGACAAGTCCCCTGTTTATCTCTTACACTTGAAACTAGTGAGCATTAAATAATCTTAATCAAAACAGCTGGTAAAATAAACAAAGTGACAATATACATCGGTTGCTGTGGGTATAAAGGAATTTGCAATTGCAATGTCCAGTGACAACTTTGATGTGATGATAAAGGCGTCTTTGGTGAAGGTACTTTGAAAGTGCTTGAATTTTATTCTTAATAAGCTGTATTAACCCTGCACTACTGACTATCCTAATAGGAGAAAAAAGCAAAAAAAAAAAACACACACACACAACATGTCATCTGTGGCCCCAGGCGAAGAAGGAAATAAATGAGACTTTAAGATAAGACTTTTTCCTTCCATCACAGTAAAAACTGGATGGACAAGTTGGCAACCTCAGATGTAAAATAAAGTCCTTCAGACTTTCAAAGTAGAAAATAAACTGTGGGTGCTCTAAAATCAGGAGCTAAAAAGGAGAAAAAAGAGCTAGTGAGTGGCTGTAAAGTCTCCTTTGGTCAGATACAATTGCTAAAAGAATCTTTCAAAGTAGATTCTTGGATATTTATTAAGGAATTATTAGTTTAAGTGTAAAGTCTCTAAAGTCATTAACGCATAAGGAAATGTCTGTCTTTGACCTGAATACAACTGAGAAATGAAAACTGTTTTCTTTATCAGCTAAGTACAACCAGAATACATACTGATATCAGTTGCTTTTGGCACGTGTTGACAACCACGTGTTTGAAGCACTTTTGTGACACAGGTTCTTGTTTCTCCTCTGACAGTTGCAAATATTAACACATGTGAATCAGATGGCAGACACACCAACACAGCAACAGCAGCAGCAGCAGCTATGGAGCAGTGGAGCTCAGCCTCGCTGCCGCTCACCGGTGGGTTTCTTTTCTCTGTTGTTTACCCTCGTGTGTTTTCCCTTTCTTCTTACTTGAAACGCGCTCTAAAAATGTCACTTTTGATTGCCACCTCCTTTGTTTTCAGAGGAGCTATGCTTGGAGCTCGCCAGGGCGATTGAAGCTGGTGACACGCAAGCCGCTTCGCAGCACGCATCCGCTCTGGCTCGGCAAAAAGCAGCGCTGACGATTCAGCTATCTGAAAAGAACTACGCAGACGGAGAGATCAGGTGAGGAATGAAAAGTGCTGAGGGTTTGTTCAGGGTTGCTGTGACTGATTCGACTTCCAGGTTTTCGCAACTCATGGTGCCATGTTTGTTTTGCAGTTTATCTGTGGTGGTGGAGGACGTTTCATCATCCTGCTGCGTCACAGTGAAAGTATTTCCTTATATGACTGTGGCTGCGCTCAAGCAACAGGTCAGAAAAATATCAATTAAACAATAATTAAATGCCAAAAAAAAGTTGAGATACTGTAAAACAGAATGTAATTATCTGCAAACCCTTTTTTAACTTGTATTCATTTGAATACAGTACAAAGACAAGATGTTTAATGCTCAAACCGATAAACTTTATTGTTTTTTTGTAAATATACACTCATGCTCGATTTTATACTTGCAGCATGTTCCAAAAAGTTGAGACAGGGCAACAAAAGACTGTGAAAGTTGTTGAATGTTCAAAAAAACACCTGTTTGGAGCAGTACCATGATTGGACATTAAAGGGGCGTCCTCGAAAGGCTCTGTCGTTCACAAGCAAGGATGTGGCGAGGGTCACCACTTTAAAAAAACAGTTGAAGAACAATATTTCTAAACACAAAACCACCAGGAATTTAGGGATTTCACCATCTACAAACCATAGTGTTATTAAAAGACTGAGACAATCCAAAGAAATCTCTGCATGTAAGGGACAAGGCCGAAAACCAAAACTGAACACCTGTGACCTTTGACCTCTCAAGTGGCACTGCATTAAAAATCCACATAACTGTATAAAGGATTTTACATGGGCTCAGGAACACTTTGGAAAACAGATGTCAGTAAACACAGTTTGTCGCTGCACCTGCAAGTGCAAGTTAAGACACTACCGAGGCCACATGTCAACAACATCAACAATCGCCACTTTGTCTGGTCCCAAGCTCCTCTCAGATGGACTGATGCAAATTAGAAAAGTGTGCTGTGGTCTGATGAGTCCACATTCCAGGTTGATTTTTGGAAATCATGGATGTCACGCTGCCTGGGCTAAAGAGGAAAAGTACCATTGTTTCCAGCCTTAACTTCAAAAGCCAGAATCTGTGATGGTACTGGGGTGTGTTAGTGCCCATGGAATCAGTGGGCAGCTGTCTCATCTGTGAAGGCCCCATTGATGCTAAAAGGTACTAACATCTTTTTCAGAGATGTCCCTGCTTATTTCAAGAAGACAATAACAAGACACATTCTGCATGTGCTACAACAACGTGGCTTTGTAGTAAAAGAGTCAAGGTATTAGACCTGTCTCCCACTGAAAATGTGTGGTGTATTATCAAGCTCAAAATACAATATCAGAGACCCTGGACTCAGTTTGAACATTAAATAGCTTGTCTTTGTACTGTTTACAGTTGAACACGAGTCAAAAAGTTTTTGCAAATCATTGCATTCTATTTTTATTTTGTTTTACACGACATGCCACCTCTTTGGAATTAGGGTTTGTCGGTTTTTATTTGCTAACTCTCACCGCTCTCATTCTTCAGGTGTTTCTTGAATATGGTTTCCATCCTCGAGTGCAGCGCTGGGTGATCGGTCAGTGTTTGTGCACCGAGCCGAGGTCACTGGCCTCCTACGGGGTGCAGAAGGACGGCGATACAGCTTATCTTTACCTGATCTCTGCCCGGCAAGCCCGCATCACCCGCCAGCTGTTCCAGCAGGACCTGGAGAGCGCCCTCCTCGCCCCACCTCTCCCACCAGGAAACGGCCCCACCTCCCAAGACTGGAGGGGTTACAGCACGCTGCCCTCGAGGCTACCCAACAACAACCAGGGTGAGTTCAACAAATGTACCTGTTCTGCAACTGACTGATGTTAAACCTAGAAATATGAGGTTAAAGTGCTGCCGTCTAGCTTTAATGGTATATTTTAAGGACAGTGACCTTGAATATACCCCCAAAAGCAAGCTGACAAACAAGCGAGATGTGAGGCCCAGCAGAACATGTCCAGAGTGGATATAAGTATAAGAACAGCATCCAAACTTTTAATAAGATTGTTTAATTTTGGAGGCCCCTGTAGCCAAAATCGGTAGTGTTTCCACCGCCATAATCACAAAATATTACTTAAAATTATAAGTAAATAATAATTTAAAAATCTCCTGCATCTTTTTAACTGCCTAACATAGGACTCGCTGTAACTTCGCCTGGGAACTTATGAATGCATCGGATTACAAGGAGAATCAGACTCAGTGGCCGGTGTATAAGAGCTGTACCTCTACAGTGAACCAAACTACAAGTTTTGTCAGTGGTTCATAAATTGTGAGGTGTGGAAAATATGCACAGAATTGGCATCAGCTAATTTCTGGTAGAATATACAAGTCTTGTAGATTAGCGTCACTCACCAGCTAAGAAAAAAAAATTCAAACATTCATTTACCATTTGGCTGGTGGGCAAGAAAGTTGATGCTGTACCCTGCTTCCTGCATAACACATTTGAATAAAACTTTAATCTTTAGAGTCATTGTTTGATTTCAAATTCGGTGCACTGAAGTACAACAGAAACACCAGACAAAACATGTCCAAATATTTTCTAATTCTTTTATTATTTAATCAGTTCAGTTCAAACATTCTAACCAGAGAAGGCACACAGCTCTATAAATTTGTTTTTTGTTGTTTTTCTCAACTTCAGGGAGCACGAGTGGAGGAAGCGACAGATCGGGTGACATCAAAGATGTCCTCGACATTGAGCATCTGCAGCTGAATGATCACACCAACAAAGCCAGTAAAACACAGGTATGTTAGCAGTCGATACTACAGGTAAAACAGAAGACACAATGAGAGTAAAGTTTAAGTCTTGGTCTTAGAAGGAATTTAACTTTTGCTCCTACATAGGGCTGCGCTTACTGATTACTTTTTATATACAACTGAGCACTGGAGGGCAAGGAAAATAATTTTAATGATTTACAGACTGTACCAACATGTGTTATGCAAATCAACATATTTCTGTAATTGATGATTTTACAATATCTGTAATTTCATTATGTACTGAAACAGCTTAAAGGTTCCCCTGTGGAGTTTATGACCTCTAGTAGCACAATAGAGCAGAGTGTGTTTGTGATCGCAGTCCTGTTGATGGGCTCACAATATTTCCATTATAGTCAGCAACATGCCAAGAAATGTAGCAAAGCTCCAGTAAAGGGAAGGAAAAGGAATGCTACCAAGCAGACAAACACTGATGTAAATATTGTAGGTGCTTCCTCTCCAAATGGAGGGAACATTCATTAGGTGTCAAGGATGCATAAAATCGGTCTTATGCATAAATTGTAAGGTAAAAGTTTAAAATGCTGTTGTATAATTAGCCAAATGATTCCTTTGTTCTGTGTGAACTCTTTTTCTCTCAGCAGACAGAATGGGCTTGTCCTTTATGCACTTTCATCAACAAGCCGTCACGTCCAGGCTGCGAAATCTGTGCAACAGCCCGACCTGACACACACATCCAGCAGGTACAGCCTAAATATCTGACAGGTACCACTTTCATACAATTCTTTCTAACATTTTCCATCAGTGACAGTCTACTTTTCTCTGTCTCACACAGGAGAGAGGAAGGCGAGAGGATCGAGGAGAGTCTGGTCTGAGCAGCAGCTGACTGCCCATCATCGCTGTCTGGTCGCCATGTTTCACTCACTCACACACACATGCACACACACACCACTTACATGTTGACAGAATACTCACACAAAGACTGTCAAGTGCACTGAGAGTCCTCTGACAGCTGTCCGGCTGCTGAAGACGTTTGAAGCACTGTAGCATGACACAGAGCGGCTCAGGCCGAGGCTCAGACGATGAACTGCAGACAGAGAGCGTCGGCTTTGACCGTTTGTATGGACATGACCATGACATCCATCGAAATTTGGCCTGACCTCTTTGTTATTTATTTTCCAGGGTGTGTGCAAACAACACAGACGGCCTAATATTTATTTTAGGTGAGAGAGACATGATGCATGTTCTTTGCAGCTGGAGACGAGGGGACTTTCAGTTTCTGCCGACTGTGAAATGAGAGGAGAGGCGAAGCCTTGTGCAATGCCCTGTTCTGTTCGTTAATGTGTCTTTTGCTGGTGCCAAAATCATGTTGGAACTTAGCCATGGCTGAGAAGACGAGACGGTGTGTTTACAGGGTTGTCAAGTGCTTTTATTTTTTTATAACATTGTATTAAGTGTATTATTTTTAACAAGATGCATTGAGTAATTGTACATTTCAGCAGTTGACCTAATTTTACTCAATTTCCTCTGAGCTGTGACAGCAATGGAATGATTTGTTTTCAGTACATAATACTGTAAAAACATGCATTAGCTGAATAAACATAACGGAACTAAACAAATCCTGTTTATCTAGTGATTTACTCTCCTCGATGGACAAATCGTATTTATATGCGCAGTTTAAAGGGCTACTTCACGGATAATACGCCAGAAATTCTGTTTACTTGTCAGTCTAGCACAAGATTGGATTTTGCATGGAGATTTCATTTATTTAGTAGAAAGCCTGCATTATAATTACGTCTGTGAAACTTAAATATGGAGTGTTTGAGGAGGAAAGTAAATTCATTGCATCTGTAAAACCAAGGGAGAGACGCTTATATTTTTAGGCACTGGACCAACAGGCCACAAAGCCCCCAGATTTGGTTAGCAAAGTACATTTTAGGTGGTCCAAAATGTAAACTTGTGTGAAAATACAGAGAATGCGATTTAATGCAACTAAACCCAGCCTTTCTTAACTGTGACACTTGAGTTTTCCCACAAACTGTGTTTTCTGAAGACACTGTTTTCAGTGAAAAAACAAGCTAATCTTAACCTGAATTATTTTCAGATTCAAAACATGAGAGCTTAACTTTTTCAGTCTTTTAATTTGGTATTTATAAATATGAAATAAACATTTCAAAGAACCTTATCAAAACAAGTATAAAAATACTGGATGAAGCGATGGCTTGTTCAATAGATGCAGATGTACAGACATATTAAAGAGAGCAGCCTACTGACCGAAATGGTTGTTTCTTCCATTTCAATAGTTGTTTCCTCCATCACCATCCTGCTTAAACAAAAGAGCTTAAAAAAACAGTGCAGTAATTTTCTTCATGTACCGCAAACAAAGAAAATCACAAAGAAATCCTTAAATTCTTTTAAAAGCAACCATGACATTTACAGTTGAAAAGATTAACCCCTCTTCCACGTAATTATTTGTGTGATGTACAGTATAAAATAGTCCATTCTGCTTAGTTTATCAAGAAAACCTGATGTTTTAAGAGTGAAATACTTGAAGTTGATCTTGAATCAACAAAATGTCCAGAAAAAGGGAGTTACTGCATTCTTTCCAAGCCACTATAAATATTAATCTTCTTTTCCAGACTTTCCAGTGGATTTAACTGTCATTCACATTCCCCACAGTGAAGACCAACCTGAGAACCCCTCAGAGGATTTTCTTCAGTAGTCCTACAGTATGTGACTGGCGTTTACTTCCAGAAGAGGATGTTCCAGAAAAGCAGCCAGCAGGGATACACCAGCAGGGCTATGAGCGGGTAAACCAGAGAGCCGTACAGGAAGTGGTCGAGGATGCCCTGCGAGATGACCGACAGGTAGAGCAACCAACCATCCTGGAAGCTGACAGGCACCTCCTGCAGTTCTTGGAAGAAAAAGACAGAAAAGAGGAGCGTGCACGCCGGGCTGAGGATGACCAGGATGAAGGCTGATAGAACCCTGAGAGGAGAGGAAGAAAAAAAATTATGTTTTACTTCCATTTGCCTACCAGATACAGAGCTACAATGTTCAAAGAGTGTGTGCGGGTGTATTACTTTGGTACGTGAGGTGTGACGAATGCGGCCACAGGCACCAGGGTGAGAGCCAGGATGAAGCCCAGGGAGAAGTTGATGAGGGCCGTGCAGCCCAGCAGCACAGCCAGGTACAGCACAGCGACCAGCTTCAGCACCCTCCAGCCCTGCTCCGTCCCCTCGCCTGACAGGAGCCTACAACAAACAGCAGGACAAACAGCTCACTCTCCTGCATCACAACACTCTTTCCTACCATCTCAGCAAGTTTTGTTCTTCCTGGTCTTGCTCACTGCTGTGCACGTTGTTGTCATTTTCAGCTGGTTAGAAGAGGGACCAAGTGATCCAGGCAGAAACGTTAAAATGCAAGACAAAAAAAATGCTACAAAGGAGAAAAGTCTACACACTGTTAGGATCCAAATATATTTTTTAAATTGTCTTTTATAGACAGGTTTCAGGCCCGAGAAAGGTCTTTCTGCAGATTGAAATGTTGCCTTTTAAAAACATAAAAAAAAGAGGCCCAAAATAAATGTGTGCAGACTTTTCTCAATAAGGGTCAATAAGGATTTGAGCTTGTGTCACGTTCAGGAATAACATAAAATAAGCTTAGAAATAAGCCTGTGGTTGTTCATCACCCTTTAGAAAACTAAGAAAAAGAATTTCATGTTTGTCTGAATAAAATGTGTGAATATCAACAATGAGGTCACACAGATTCAAGGCTAAAAATCCTACTTATGTGTGTGTGCTTGAGTGCTCAACCATCGTACAGTGTGGAAACTTTTATGCTTTTAATTCGTTCCCTGATGTTCACAAAAGCAGTTTTTCTTCAGATTCATTGTGTAACCTCAATGTTGGTATAATTGATGTATTAATAATTAAAAGGACCAGTGTGTAGGATTAAGTGGCATCTAGCAGTGAGTTAACAGATCGCAAAAACTGCATGTCACAGAATCTATAGTGGCCACAAAACATACTAAAAACATGAAAGGCCGAATCTAGAGTAGTGCAGCAAAAAAAAAAAAGAAATTAAAAAAGTGAGCTCAGAGCTCAAAGTGACGTATCCAAATTGCTTCTTTTGTCCAACAGTCTAAAACACAAAGACTCTTCATTTATTATCATAAATGACAGAGAAAAAGAGAATTCCCTTACATTTAAGAGGCTGGAACCAGCAAATGGTTGACATTTTTGCTGGAAAAATGACTGAAACAATTAATTAATTATAAAAATTTTCTTTTGAATGATCGACAGATTTATCAACTTATCAAGCCAGTGTTTGGTTTGTCTGTTCTGTGCTATTCCATGGAAGAGGACCTGTGCCTGACTTAAATGGCTTATTCTGAGGTAAAGAAACCACAACAATTCTTATTTTCAGATGATTATACATTAATGTAAATATACGTATGAATATTAGGTTATATTTCTACCATATTCTGCCAATAAATCCCTGTACATCTTACACACTGGACCTTTAATTTTAAAGTCTGGATGAACACTTCTGAGAAAAAGCCATAATAAATGCGGACGATATGGAAGAAATAAGGGGTTCTGTACATTACATTCAGCTAAGAGAGGCAGGTCAGAATTATGTTTCGCTCAACGTGTGCTGCTGTTTTTAAGACCATTAAAATGCGATATTAAAAGTCATGAAAAAAGAAAAAAAATACATATGTAAAAAATGAGAGTATCTACCTTTGTGTGTTATGAGGCAGTGCCAGGCCAGCTGTGTAAACAGCGATGGCTGTCAGGACCACGGCCTCGGTCTCAGACACGGGAAAGTGTTCCAGAGCCATCTCCTGAAAGTGGACTGGCAGCTTGTACAGAGCGACTCCAGTCAGATGGCTGATCACCAGAGGAGTCAACACGGACAGCACGCCTGGACTGGATGACATCTGAGAGGAAGCAGATTAAAGATTAAAGTGGTGATTTAATTGACACAGAAAATGTTCAATTTACTCAAGTTAATTGTTTAATTTCTGTCTCATTTGTCGTCTAACCTGCTCAGTGTCAACAACTCCATCTTCTGTCCTGGGTGGAGGAGTTGCAAGTTGAACCCACAGATCTAAGGCCTGTAGTTTAGTCAAGGGCGAATCAGGCAATCAAGTATGTATCGATAACTGTTAACATGTCTGCAAACATTAATTTACTTTTCTCTGTTATATTTTTAGATTAAATCAAACTTAAAGATAATTGTGAAAGGATACACGTAGTAGCAAGATGACAGCGAGGAGGCCAAAGGCTGGCATGTAGTAACCAATGGAGACAAAGTGAGAGAGGGATGGCATGAGGTAGAAAAAGTAGGACTGGTGGAGACGCTCTAGGAGGTTATTCAGCTTACGATACATTCCTTCCAGGAGCCTAAAAGATTTTCATGAAGACAAATGATAAAAAACAACAAAACCAGTTATTAAGTGTCAGTTCAAGAGGATGAGATCAACAGCACATACGAACTGTTTGGATTGGATTGTTTGGATTATTTGAAGTTGGGTTGCATGAGCTACTTTATATATTAGAGATAGTTTGTGTATTAGCTACAGTTGATAGTGATCGACATGCCCCAACTGGAAAAACAGACTGTCCATAAGTACCTCATACAACCCTAAATCAAATGATCAGAACTTCCCTTTTAAAAACAAAAGTCAGTTTACGCCTGCTCTGACCTGCCAATAGTGGTTGCGTCAGTCTTGTACTGACGGAAACTGTTGATGCCCTTGATGGTTGCAGCCTCAATGTGGTATCGCAGGAAAAGGCCATGATCCCCCCAAGGCCGCCCACTGGCCTGCTTCATCACCATCAGCATCATCGTCTGGACTGAATGGCTGTAGCCTGACACGCTGTCCCAGTCGTTCCTCTGCAGCTGTAAAAACATCCACAGAGAAAAAGCAAGATTCAAAATCATCCTACACCAGGACAGCCTCTGGTTATCTAGTCATTCAGCTCACTACACATACGGTGGAAGTGAACAGGTGTTACATTTCTGCCACGACTCATCATGAGCCCTAACCTTGCCCTGGATGGTGCAGAGGACTCCGATCTTCTGACAAAAGGCATAGAAGAGGTTGGCTAGATCCAGGTTGGGGAGCTGGCCATTGAGGCCCTCCAGTACTAGGTCCATGCTGGTGATGACATCACTGCTAAGCTCAAGGGACAGAGCAGCCTGGATTGAACCCCCACGGCCTTGAAGTGGGGACCAGTCCATACCTACATGCACCATTACAGACGAAGAGTCAGCTGAGGAATGCAGTCTTGTTGGTTTTTTTTAATGAGTTCTGCATGAATGGCATTGGCTATACCACTAATACCATCAGGGATAGTCGTTGATGTGTTTTGTAACTGAGTGAATTCTGGTGAATACCTGTAGTGTTGGTGTGGTGGTAGCCCTCCAACCAGGCCTGCATACCAATCAGATCATGCTCATTGACGAGGAAGATGATGTCCTTGGCCCAATAAATCTGATCTGTTGAGGAACACAGTAGTCATTAACTCAACAAATGCTACTTCACTGTCATTCAAATAGTGGAAGAGAGGGCTCTGGGTTGTGTACTCACTTCTGAAGTACTGTGCCAAGCCGAGCAGCAGCCCCACTGCCTGGTTGTTGTTGTCGCCTGGGGTGCAGGGGGCACTCAGCACCAGGGCTTCAGTCCGTGGCGCTCTGGGGGCCCGGAGGATCCCATAAACATTTGTGCCTTTCACCCTCTGAGAGGAGGGAGGATGGAATAAGAGGAGGAGGAGCCATGGAATATGCATAGAAATTCTATGAAAAAACCTATGAAAAAAGTATCCGTAAAACATTCATTTTAAAAGTATTCAATCACAAGCTTACATATCTCTCTTTGTTTTCATCAGGGAAGGGCAGTGTGCGAGAGAACGTCTGGGTAAACACCTCCAACCCTCGAGCCTGCATGGTCTTCACCAGCCAATCCACTGGCATCCCACTGCAGAGAAACAACTAGTCACATTAGATTGGTGGGATAAGAGCAAATATTATTGGACTTGAGATTTTGTTGAAAAGGTTGAAAAAGACACAGGGAAAATCCTGTCAACTGTGAAAAGACTTAGCACCTTACATTTAACAAATAACTTTGGTTGATTCTAGTCTTAATTAAGTGTTTTTTACTTAGACATCTGTAGTAAACCTGCTCAAAAACTTCAACATTAATTGTGCGTAAAATAGTGCGACAGCTCAGACTGAATAACTAGTGTTGATCAGTGCAGACTCTCAATGCTCTTGCAAACCAATGATGGTCTTTTTTCTTTGTAGCTTTGTAGATTCTTACCCTGCTTTCTTCTTATGAGCTGAAAACTCTCTGCCCGTGGCCAGCGCCCTCTCCCCTGCTGGAAAGCGCTCCTCCACCATGGTGGACCCCATGGCATTCTCTGACATGTATGTCCGCAGAGTGAACGGCTCAAATGCCAACCCCATGAACCAGGCGAAACCCGCCATGTAGCAGACCACACTAAGACGGAGGGATGGAATAAAAATGACAGTAGTTAAAGCACAGGTGCACATAAATGGTGTTGAGATAAAGAGGTTTTTAACGAGGTCACTAGTGCATTTGAAAAATCAGGCACAGTAATCTTGACATGACTAAAACTCACCAAATTGGGGCATTGAGGCGGGTTAACAGGCTGATCAAAGCCCGTCTTCTGTTTGGGTCGGACAGCAGTCCCATTTTGTTGTCCGGGGCAACGTAACAAAGCCTGGATACACTGGACCCTGAAGGCAGCACACGGTCAAACACACTGTAATTGAATCTATCAACTATACAGTTGAAATACGTGATTGCAGGTCAGTTATTACCAACACAGACAACCACAAACTGAATATCATGAGTTTTATCTTGACGGCTGCAGTGTCCATATGCAGGTGATTACATAGGTTTCCATTCAGTTGAGGAATCGTTTTCTGCCACCCATTGTCATAGCATTTATTGACAGCTGCGGTTAGCTTGCCGCTAGCTAACTTTGCTAGCCGGCTGGCTGCTTTGCGAGCAGGTAAAATGATTTAAACCGCTGTACTCTTTGAAGGTGATAATTAGTAACAATAACGTGGTTCATTCTTGAATGTTTCACATAATATGTACGAAGACATACCTTTCTCCAGTGTGCAGCTGGTCACATCCACCTGCAGAGGTGGGGCTTTTTCACAACAGCCGTTAAATGTTTCTCATTTCCTTGTTCCTTCGGGAACATTCAAGCGGCGGACCAACTTCCGGTCAAGCCAAGCGGAATGGGATAAGATAAAATAAAATAAAATCTATTTGAAAAATACAAAATGACAGCATAAAAAATGATGAAAAATGAAAATAAGTAAGAAAATACTCTCAAAACTTAATTTTTCCATGGATATAATTTAACTGTGATACTATTCATTTTTATTCCAAGATTATAATATTACCCTCCCTCAGTGATTCAAAATCAAACTACTTATTTTCTGTGTGTATTTATGGTAAAATTGAGCTTTTTAAACTCATCTTAAGTATCTATCAATTCAAATCCATTTTGTTCACAAAATTAATTTTAACCCTCTATGGTACCATGTTGCCATCAGGCAACAAACCCATTTTTGCCCTGTCACATCTCCACAATGCATCCCTTTAAATGATGCGATACTTTAAAAAAGAGGTAAAACCATAGGGAACCATTAACAATGCTTTAAGTTGTCACATGACCTCCAGGAAGCGATTTTGAAACCCTTCTTGGTGGGCTTTTTCTAAGGAGACAGCTCTGCTATCTTGCTGCAAAAAAAGACTCTCAAAAAGTTATTTTTTGTCCCTTTTCCACCTGGAAAAAATGTCTTCACACTAATAGGTGAGTAAACTTTAAGTTTTGATAGTTTCATGCAACTTATTTACTAATTTAATAGTGGATACGTGTTAAAATGCAGCTGTTGCCCTGAGGCAACAACGTGCCATCATGGAAAGTTGCAATGTTGCCTGCAACAGTGAACCATTATGGAATCACTATAGCAAACACAACACTGACCACTGGCCTATTTGGGTGGAGAAAAAGGGCAGATGCAGATACCCTGGATGTAAGGGTATAGTGAAATCACAGTGCACAAAATGTGTCACCTGCCTGTGCTTCACTCCTGAAAAAAACTGCTTCATGGAGTTCCATAAGCACTGAGCAGCAACACCACAAGTGATGGCAACACATGTCAGGAAAGACACAGGGGACTGACACAAAACATGCACTGAAATGAAGCAGTGATGATCAAACACTGGAATTTGTTGTTTTTGTTTTTCAAATGTTTATGGTAATGGTTATCTTTGTTGATTTAAGTAGTTTAAAGTTTTATACTTTACACATTTATTTCAATGGGTTGTTCCTAAATGGTACAATGTTGCCTACAGGCAACATTTAGCCAAGAAACTTTTTAAATTCTTTTTAAAATTCTTTTTAATTTAAAATTTAAAATGAATTGTGAATTGTTGATGTTATTGAATATTTTTGCATATGTTTATGAAATAAACAATGTTCAAATTGGAAAAGGAACGTTCTTTTTCACTTATGCACCATTATGGTACAATGTTGCCTACAGGCAACAAACCCCAAAAATTTGCAAAAATAAAAATAAAAATAAAATTTCTTCAGATTATGTTTATTTAGTCTATTTTGAGACATAAAAACACATTTCCCTCACTGGCATCATAATGTGTACCATAGAGGGATATGACCATACATGCATACATACATACATATGACCATACATACATACATACATACATACATACTTATGACCATACATGCATACATATGACCATACATACATACATACATACATACATACATACATACATATGACCATACATACATATGACAATGCATACATTCATATGACCATACATACATACACACATACATACATACATATGGTCATACATATGACCATACATACATACATATGAGAATACATACATACATATGACCATGCATACATAAATATGAGCATACATACATACATATGACCATGCATACATAAATATGAGCATACATACATACATATGACCATGCATACATACATATGAGCATACATACAGTACATACATACATACATATGACCATACATACATATGACCATGCATACATTCATATGACCATACATACATACACACATACATACATACATATGGTCATACATATGACCATACATACATACATACATACATATGAGAATACATACATACATATGACCATGCATACATAAATATGAGCATACATACATACATATGACCATGCATACATACATATGAGCATACATACAGTACATACATACATACATATGACCATTAATACATACATACATACATACATATATATGACCATACATACATACATACATACATACATACATATATATATAAATTCTTTTTATAATTCTTTTAAATTTAAAATTTAAAATGAATTGTGACTTCTTGATGTTATTGAATATTTTTGCATATGTTTATGAAATAAACAATGTTCAAATTGGAAAAGGAATGTTCTTTTTCACTTATGCACCATTATGGTACAATGTTGCCTACAGGCAACGAACCCCAAAAACTTCCAAAAATAAAAATAAAAATAAAATTTCTTCAGATTATGTTTATTTAGTCTATTTTGAGACATAAAAACACATTTCCCTCACTGGCATCATAATGTGTACCATAGAGGGATATGACCATACATGCATACATACATACATACATGTGGCCATGCATACATACATACATATGAGCATACATACATACATTCATACATACATACATACATATGAGCATACATACATACGTACATACATATGAGCATACATACATACATACATACATACATACATATTAGCATACATACATACATACATATGACCATACATATATATGAACATGCATACATACATACATATGACCATACATACATACATACATACATACATACATACATACATACTTATGACCATACATACATACATACATACATACATACATACATATGACCATGCATACATTCATATGACCATACGTACATACACACATACATACATACATGTGGTCATACATATGACCATGCATACATACATACATACATACATACATACATACATACGAGCATACATGCATACATACATACATATGACCATGCATACATACATACATGTGACCATACATACATACATACATACATACATACATATGAGCATACATACATATGAGCATATATACATACATACATATGACCATACATACATACATACATACATACATACATACATATGAGAATACATACATACATATGACCATGCATACATACATATGAGCATACATACATACATATGACCATGCATACATACATATGAGCATACATTCATATATACATACATACATACATACATACATACATATGACCATACATACATACATACATACATACATACATACATACATATATATGACCATACATACATACATACATAGATATATACATAAATTCTTTTTATAATTCTTTTTAATTTAAAATTTTAAATGAATTGTGACTTCTTGATGTTATTGAATATTTTTGCATATGTTTATGAAATAAACAATGTTCAAATTGGAAAAGGAACGTTCTTTTTCACTTATGCACCATTATGGTACAATGTTGCCTACAGGCAACGAACCCCAAAAACTTCCAAAAATAAAAATAAAAATAAAATTTCTTCAGATTATGTTTATTTAGTCTATTTTGAGACATAAAAACACATTTCCCTCACTGGCATCATAATGTGTACCATAGAGGGATATGACCATACATACATACATACATACATATGACCGTACATACATACATACACATACATACATACATATGAGCATACATACATACATACATATGACCATACATGCATACATACATACATACATACATACATATGAGCATAAAAACATACATACATACATATGAGCATACATACATACATACATATGAGCATACATACATATGAGCATACATACATACATACGTACATACATATGTAGCTCAGCGTAAGTTCAATCAGGAAGACCTTCTATTACGCTGCCTTCATTCACAACTTTCCTTTACTCCGCCTCTCTCCTCCTATTCCCTCTAATCAGCTGTTTGTGGGCGTTCACCTTCGTCTTTAGCATCCATTCAGATTTTGCCACGGTTGCGATAGCCAGTCAATTTGCTGCTGCCAAATCTTTAAATCGCCTCTGTCTTTGCTCCATCAGTTGTCATTCAGTCAGTTGCGCGACCCTCCTCCACCCCTCTCTCCTCCAGTCACTGGACCCAGGTAGCAGAAGATGTTCACCTCGATCCTCCCTGACGCCCTCTCCTCCAGCCTTCAGGTCCAGGCAGCAGGAGTCCAGAGCCACTTCACCTCACCAGTCTCTGCTTTGCACCTCATCATCACCACCACCACCAGTGTCTAGACCCCGGGGGGGTTCTCTTCACTACAGCTTCATCACCCCCATTTATATATATATATTGTTTCACCTCATTGGGGTCTAACCGCCAAAGACTGTTCATGTTTCATATATCATGCATGTGCCAATAAACCATTTCTCTTTTACTCTTAGTCTCTCCTGATTGACATATGAGAATACATACATACATATGACCATGCATACATACATATGAGTATACATACATACATATGACCATGCATACATACATATGAGCATACATACATACATATGACCATACACACATACATACATACATACATACATAC